>NC_055990.1:57847182-62847182 GCF_018446385.1 Zingiber officinale | reverse complement strand
ATTATTTTAAATATTTTTACAAAATTTTATCTATTTTAATTTATAAAAATAATTTAAACTTTGTTTTTAAAATTATTTTAAATTATCTACTTTTTTACTTTAATTTTTTTAATTTTAATAAAAAAAATAACAATATAAAGTTATATATTATAATTATATCAATTAATTAACCGTTTCTTTAATTAATTATTAATTTATATAATATATAATTATAATTTATATAATAATTAATTAGAAATTATATAAAAATATAATGATTTTATTTAAAAGTTTTAATAAACCCTAATTTTTTCTAACTTCGCGATTCCACCATCGCGATTTTTTTTCACTCGTCGCCACAGCTGCCGCCTCACCGCAGCAGCCTCACTGCCGCCGTCTCGTCACCGCCACCTCGTCGCCTCCCCGGCACCTCCCCGCCTCATCGCTGCCTCGCCAAGCTTTCATCGATGATTCGAGGTAGGTCTTCATCCCCCAAATTGATTCCTTTTTCTTCTTTCTTCTTCCTTCCTTCTGTTGCGCGCGCATGACGCACGCAAAATTGTTGTGCGTGCGGTGCCGGTGTCGGTCCCGCGTTGGGACGGTAAAAACCGCCAGTTTCGAGCGGCACGGCTCGAGATTTCATTCACTGATTCTCCCTAATACAACAAACAACACATACTTGTTGGTGCAACCTTGGTCAAGGTTGACCTGGTTGACCCGACTCGAGTTGACCTAACTCGAGTTGTATTTTGATGTTTGACGAGAACAGAAGAGTTGTATTTTGATGGGAGATTGTTGGTACAACCTTAGGTTAAGGTTGACCTGGTTGACCTGACTCGAGTTGACCTGACTCAAGTTGTATCTTGATGTTTGACAAGAACAGAAACTTGGGAGGTTGTGGGTGCAACCCTTGGTCGAGGTTGACCTGGTTGACCCGAGGTGAGTTGACTTGGCACGGAAAAGTCCAAGCAGGGAGCTTGGCACGGGAAAAGTCCAAGCAGGGAGCTTGGCACGGGAGAAAGTCCAAGTATGGAGACTTGGCACGGAGAAGTTCAAGTATGGGAACTTGGCAAGTGGAAGTCGGAGAGGGCTCGGTAGCTCGTTCTCCGGACTAGGTCAGAGAGGGCTTGGTAGCTCGTTCTCTGGACTGGACGAAGTCGGAGAGGGCTCGGTAGCTCGTTCTCCGGACTAGGTCAGAGAGGGCTTGGTAGCTCGTTCTCTGGACCGGACGAAGTCGGAGAGGGCTCGGTAGCTCGTTCTCCGGACTAGGTCAGAGAGGGCTCGGTAGCTCGTTCTCTAGATCAGGAAGGCAGATGGAAAATCCTGGCGAGTGAAGCCAGGTGAAAATCCTGGTGAGTAAAGCCAGGTGAAAGTCCTGGTGAGTGAAGCCAGGCAGATTGGAAATCCTGGTGAGTGAAACCAGGTGAAAACCCTAGTGAGTGAAGCTAGGTGAAAGTGAAAGTCCTGGTGAGTAAAGCCAAGCAGTTGGTGAAAGTCCTGGTGAGTGAAGCCAAGCAAGGGAAAGTCCTGGTGAGTGAAGCCGGGCAAGGAAAAATCCAGATGGATCAAGGCTGATCGGACATCTGGTATTGTGAAGGTCAAGTAGGTCAAGGGAGTGACCGGATACTTGGCACGAAGAGAAAAGTCTAAGTGAGTCAAAGGGATTGACCGGACACTTGGTAGGGAGTCTTAGCAAGTCAAGGGAGTGACCAGATGCTAAGCATGAGATACCAATAGGTCAAGGTTGACCGGATATTGGTTTGGAAGGCGTGGAACTTGGTTTGGGCAAAAACCAAGAGCTGGATCGATCAGTGGATCGATCCAGTGATACACTGGGTTATTTGATCGGTCTGGTGACCGATCAGTACCAAACAGTATGCTACTGTATGTTATATGATCGGTCTGCAGACCGATCAGAAAGCGAACAGAAGTTCGGGAGAAAAGGAAGGGACATGCATGCTGATCGGTCCCTGGACCGATCAGAGGAAGCTCTGATCGGTCCCCAGGACCGATCAGGGTCTTCCTGGACCGATCAGGATATGTCCTGATCGGTCCAGGTATATCCGTTGAGATTCAACGGGTATCTCCGTCTTCTTCGCTGTCTGCTTTGCAGGTGCAGTTGCAGGTTCAGGCTATATAAAGGAGATCGAGGGCTGCTACAGGATACTTTTCTTCTGGTCCGAAGCTTTTGCTTCTACTTCTTCTTCTTCCTCTACTCAACTGCTACCTCTTGCTTCTGTAAGAGCTTGCTGTTGCTGAGCTTTGCTGAGCTCTTCTTAGCTGAAGCTTCGCGTGAGCTTCCTCGGCTGGGGTCTCCAACAGTTGCTGCTGTATTTGGCCCGTGAAGTTGCTGCTTCATCAACAGCCGACGAGAAGGCAAGATTGTTTGTTTTTACATTCATATTGTTGCTTCTTCTTGTGTATTCTTGTACTCCTATTCTTGCTGGTGCAAGAAAGATTGTGGCGAGGTTTCTCCACCCAGAAGGAGTATATATATTAGCCGGTTCTCCGGGGACTCATCCACCGACGGATTGATAGGCTTCGTCCACCTTACGGACACGCCGAGGAGTAGGAGTTTATCTCCGAACCTCGTTACATCGCTGCGTGTTGAGGTTTGATCTTCTTGTCTTTGTTTCTTTGTTTTATTTTCCGCTGCGCTAACGTCAACTTGTAGAAAGAAACGAAGATTTGGGGTCGGCTATTCACACCCCCCCTTTCTAGCCGCGACCATCGATCCTAACAAGTGGTATCAGAGCAAGGTTGCTCTTCGTTGGATCAACACCCGGGGGAGCACGAGCTAGAGAATGGAGTTATTTGGAGAAGACGTCACAATTCCACCTTTCTACGATCGCGACGACTTCGCGTTTTGGAAGGTAAGAATGAAGTACTTTCTTATGACTAACCTAGAAAATTGGAGGTGTGTGCAATTAGGTTTTACTCCTCCATTGGATAAAGAAGGAGAACTTTTGGAGAAGAAGAAGTGGACGAAGGAGCAAATCCACCAATCAACCATCAATGATGAGGTAACGAAAATCATTGAATTTTCTTTACCTAATGATGTTTTGTGTAGGATAGGTGGATATAACGATGCCAAGGAGTTGTGGAATAACTTGGCAAAGTTCCATGAGGAGAACTCCACTTCAAGTCATGAAGAGGAGTCAAGTGAGCCAAGTAGCTCATATCATGGAGGCATGGATTTAGAGGTTGAGGGCTACTCAACATCTAAGGAAGAAGAGGAGGAGAGTTCCTCTTCAAGATCGGAGCAAGAAGAAGAAGCTTCTATCTCCGGAAGGGATGAAGAAGAGAGCTCACATCCATCCTCAACCCTAGGTAACTCAAGCCATTTAATTTCAAATAAATTACACATAATGTGCTTTGAGTGTAGGGAATTTGGGCATTACAAGAGTAAGTGTCCAAAGAGGGTTAGGAAGACCCCACCGGCGTCAAAGGTCAAGGAAGCCGGAGTCCCGACACGCAAAGGCAAGGAGCACGTGGTGTGCTTCCAATGCAAGCGAAAGGGACACTATAGGAGTCAATGTCCGAGGGGGAGGCAACCTCACAAGGACAAGAGACCGAGCACGTCAATAGGGGGAGCTAAGGCAAACCCTAAGGTAACATTTAAGTCTCATTCTTGCAATAAGACACATGCTAGTAGTTTTGTTACAATTGTTAATAATGATAAGCATGTTAACTTTAGGAACCAATACATGAGCTTAGGAGCCAAACATGTTAACCTAGATAAGGATAATACTAGAAATGTCAACCCTAGAATTAACCCATCTAAGGCTAAGGAAAACCTAGGTAGAAATCCCAAATCATCTAGACATATGCCTAGGAATACCTTAAAGAAAAATGATAAATTAAAGCTTGAGGTATTAGAGAAAGAAAATCAAGTCTTGAGGTCAAGACTTGACTCTCTAGAAAAGGCTCTTGAGGATTTGACTCTAGAGTCTAGGGGTCAAAAACCCAAGTCCAAAGACAAGGAAGGTTTGGGTCACAAACCTAAGTCCCAAGTGGTCAAGCCCACTTACCATGATGTTCCATTCGATTATGGAACAAAACCTAGGACTAGGAAGACCATCACCAAGGTCACAAGGGGAGTCACCCCTAGAGTTGATCTTGATGAGTCCCAAATGACCAAGGCTTCAAAGCCTAGGAGGGTCATTAGGAGGGTTGCTAGGGAAGTCATTCCTAGTGAATATTTAGTGAACCCAATGAGCTCAAATAGGTATTGGATTCCTAGGAGCGTGATTTCATCACGCTAGATGAGTTAGGGTGTGCCAACCTTACTTGAATAGGTAGTTAACCTAATCATGGCAAAAGGTGGCACTTTAGGAATTTTCAAGGTGTGATCAAGCCTTGAAAATGAAATTAAGAATTATTCCTAAGGTGATTAGAATGTGCCAACTACATTTGAGGAGTTCTCTTAGGTCAGTTTAATTGGCACATAGTGATCTAAACATCCTTGGTATATGATTTTAGGTCTATTACTCTTAGGAATATAGAACCTATGGCAAAATGATCAAGATTATCAAAAATGGCAACTAAGGCTAGAATTAAGTATTTTCTATACCTTTATATGTTGTTTGCCATATATTGATCGTCATATGCCATGTCATGACATCATACTTAATTTATGATCATTTAAAATGTCATGATAATGCTTAGGTTAGTTAAATGTTATGCTTTATTTAAGTTTCATACTTTATGTCATGACATCATGACATTGGCACATGTTTTTACTTATGATATTATATTATGTCATGTCATCATCTCTTGCATTTATAATCAATTAAATTGGTTTAAGGACAAAAACATAATTTGATATGGAGATCAAATTGTTGTTTAGAAAATGCATGAGAACCTAGCCTAAGACGACCTAAACCCATATCTCACATCAAAATTGACTTGGATGTGTTTGATACACCTTAGATGTGTGTGAGATATTAGGATGATGAGTTAGGATCAAGGTGCATAGTTCTTGTACCTAGATGAGCCTAATTCTAATTGGAGGATCATAGGGAAAGCTTGTGTACAAGTCATGTACATTTAGCCCTAAGATTATGGTCCTAAATTGAAGGGTTTAAAATCATTTCAAAATTGATTTGAAAAACCTTGATGAAGCTTTTCTAGTGATAGCATTCATCATTGAGCAAGTTGAAACAAAGTTGAGTTAAACTTGAACTATTTCAAAGTTTTTCGAACTTTGTATCAAGTTTTGAAAATGGAAGTTATTTTCATCGAAAATTATTTTTCCGTGATAATATATGTTATGAGAAATGTATCCTCAAAATTTTACAATTTTTGAAATTTTATGTGATTTTTAAGAGGTTTCTGAATTTCGGAAGTAGAAAAATCAGAAACTTCTGATATCAGAGTTGGGGACCGATCAGAGGGGATTCTGATCGGTCCAGGACACTCTGGATCGGTCACTGGACCGATCTAGGGAAGTGTGGATCGGTCTGGTGACCGATCCAGGGAAGGTCTGATCGGTCAGGTGACCGATCAGCGCGTGCCAACTTGCTGATTTTCGACTGTTTTGTCTGAAATTTCAGCTGGGAGTTGGTGTTTTGGATTTCTAAAGGCTTGAAACTCTCCAAGACATTGTTGGTGCAATGGTCAAGGGGGAGTTGACCTTTAGGGGGAGTTTTACCTATTAGTCAAGGGGGAGTTGACTTTTAGGGGGAGTTTTTACTCCTAAAGACTTGAGTGATATGGGATTATCACTAAGTTAATTGTTGACCTTAGTATCAAGGGGGAAATTAAGGGTTTCAATGAAAGGTATGGACCTTCATTAGAAAGAAACTCTTGACCTTGATTCACTCTTTTTGATGTGTGTCAAAAAGGAGGAGAGTGTAGGTTTGGGGAGAATGTTCAAGGAAGAACATTACAAAACCTAAGTTAGGTTATGGTTTTGTCAAACATCAAAAAGGGGGAGATTGTTGGTGCAACCTTGGTCAAGGTTGACCTGGTTGACCCGACTCGAGTTAACCTGACTCGAGTTGTATTTTGATGTTTGACGAGAACAGAAGAGTTGTATTTTGATGGGAGATTGTTGGTACAACCTTAGGTCAAGGTTGACCTGGTTGACCTGACTCGAGTTGACCTGACTCAAGTTGTATCTTGATGTTTGACAAGAACAGAAACTTGGGAGGTTGTGGGTGCAACCCTTGGTCGAGGTTGACCTGGTTGACCCGAGGTGAGTTGACTTGGCACGGAAAAGTCCAAGCAGGGAGCTTGGCACGGGAAAAGTCCAAGCAGGGAGCTTGGCACGGGAGAAAGTCCAAGTATGGAGACTTAGCACGGAGAAGTTCAAGTATGGGAACTTGGCAAGTGGAAGTCGGAGAGGGCTCGGTAGCTCGTTCTCTGGACTATGGTCAGAGAGGGCTCGGTAGCTCGTTCTCTGGACCGGATGTGGAAGTCGGAGAGGGCTCGGTAGCTCGTTCTCCGGACTAGGTCAAAGAGGGCTTGGTAGCTCGTTCTCTGGACCGGACGAAGTCGGAGAGGGCTCGGTAGCTCGTTCTCCGGATTAGGTCAGAGAGGGCTCGGTAGCTCGTTCTCTAGATCAGGAAGGCAGATGGAAAATCCTGGTGAGTGAAGCCAGGTGAAAGTCCTGGTGAGTGAAGCCAGGCAGATTGGAAATCCTGGTGAGTGAAGCCAAGTGAAAACCCTAGTGAGTGAAGCTAGGTGAAAGTGAAAGTCCTGGTGAGTGAAGCCAGGCAGTTGGTGAAAGTCCTGGTGAGTGAAGCCAAGCAAGGGAAAGTCCTGGTGAGTGAAGCCGGGCAAGGAAAAATCCAAATGAATCAAGGCTGATTGGACATCTGGTATTGTGAAGGTCAAGTAGGTCAAGAGAGTGACCGGATACTTGGCACGAAGAGAAAAGTCTAAGTGGGTCAAAGGGATTGACCGGACACTTGGTAGGGAGTCTTAGCAGGTCAAGGGAGTGACCAGATGCTAAGCATGAGATACCAATAGGTCAAGGTTGACCGGATATTGGTTTGGAATGCGTGGGACTTGGTTTGGGCAAAAACCAAGAGCTGGATCGATCAGTGGATCGATCCAGTGATACACTGGATTATCTGATCGGTCTGGTGACCGATCAGTAACCAAACAGTATGCTACTGTATGTTATCTGATCGGTCTGCAGACCGATCAGAGGAAGCTCTGATCGGTCCCCAGGACCGATCAGGGTCTTCCTGGACCGATCAGGATATGTCCTGATCGGTCCAGGTATATCCGTTGAGATTCAACGGGTATCTCCGTCTTCTTCGCTGTCTGCTTTGCAGGTGCAGTTGCAGGTTCAGGCTATATAAAGGAGATCGAGGGCTGCTACAGGATACTTTTTTTCTGGTCCGAAGCTTCTGCTTCTACTTCTTCTTCTTCCTCTCCTCAGCTGCTACCTCTTACTTCTGTAAGAGCTTGCTGTTGCTGAGCTTTGCTGAGCTCTTCTTAGCTGAAGCTTCGCGTGAGCTTCCTCGGCTGGGGTCTCCAACAGTTGCTGCTGTATTTGGCCCGTGAAGTTGCTGCCTCATCAACAGCCGACGAGAAGGCAAGATTGTTTGTTTTTACATTCATATTGTTGCTTCTTCTTGTGTATTCTTGTACTCCTATTCTTGCTGGTGCAAGAAAGATTGTGGCGAGGTTTCTCCACCCAGAAGGAGTATATATATTAGCCGGTTCTCCGGGGACTCATCCACCGATGGATTGATAGGCTTCGTCCACCTTACGGATACGCCGAGGAGTAGGAGTATCATCTCCGAACCTCGTTACATCGCTGCGTGTTGAGGTTTGATCTTCTTGTCTTTGTTTCTTTGTTTTATTTTCCGCTGCGCTAACGTCAACTTGTAGAAAGAAACGAAGATTTGGGGTCGGCTATTCACACCCCCCTCTCTAGCCGCGACCATCGATCCCAACAATACTACCATAGCATGGTGTCCAACATCTAAAAATTTGGTCCTAGTATTCAACCTCCAACTGCATATGAAATTGCCGGTCCATATTTAGATGAACAAGTGAAGGAGATAAAGGCTTGGATCCTCTCATGCAAGAAACAATGGAGCTTATATGGGGTTACGTTAATGTGTGATGGCTGGATAGGACCTACACGGACGAGCATTATCAACTTTCTACTATACTACAATAGAAAGGTGATATTTCATAAATCTATTAATGCAACTACATACTATCATGATGCACCCTACATATATCGCTTAATGGATAGTGTAGTTCAAGAGATAGGTGCAACTCATATAGTGCAAATGATTACAAATAATAGTGCCAACTTTAAGAGGGATGGAGAGTTATTGGAGTAAAAGTATCAAACATTATTTTAGACATCATGCGCAGCACGCTATATCGATTTGATGATGGAAGATATCGGTAAGCTCGATATAGTGAAGAAGGTAGTGAAAAAAGGTCGATCTTTAACAAAATTTCTCTATAATCATCATTGGGTTCATGGATTAATGAGCAAATTTATTAATGGGGAGATTCTACAACTAGGAGCGACTATATTTGTCACTCACTTTCTCCTTTTAAAATCGTTGAATCAGCAAAATGTCGGATTGAAGGTCGTGTTCTCTTCTGAGGATTGGGAAACCTCTCAATATTCTAACACGACCAAAGGTAAGCAAGGTGCAAAAAATTATTATATCTGTCAGATTTTAGGACTATATCGCAGATATACTTATAGCAATAGAACCATTGTACGTTGTTCTACTTAAAGTCGATATGGACAAGAAGCCACATATGGGCAACGTTTATCGCCTAATTCACGAAGCAAAAGAGGAAATTAAGAGGCGTCTATAATCACCAACCAAGTATCAACATTACATTGATATAATCACTACAAGATAGGACGATCAAATGGGAAAATATATTCATTTGGTCGGTACGTATTTTTTAATGATAAAATTTTTTTAATATTGTTATTAATAATTATATATGTTTAATTATTGTAGTTATTATCTTAATCCGGCATATCAATACCATAATAATCTTAGCACAAATGATGATTTATTAGTGGCCTTAAGACATGTAATATCAAGACTACATACAAATAGAGAATCAATTGCTGAGACTATTAATGAAAGGTGATTATTTCGAGAGGTATATGGTTCTTTTAGCGACCCTATTGCATTGTCATATGCAGATATAAAATCGATGCAAGTAAATATAGTAAAAATTATTACTAATTATTGTCAACAAATATAAATACTATTTTAATTTTGTTCTTATTTATCTTACAGCTGAGTAGTTGTTACAATATAGAGGATCAGCTCTAAATTTGAAAAAGATCGTAGTACGAATTCTCTCACACACAATATCTTCTAGTGGTTGTGAAAGAAATTGGTCAACTTTCTCCCTCGTTCATACAAAAGTATGAAATCGTCTTTCTTATCGTCGCATGGAGAAGATGGTTTACATTCATTATAATATGAATCTTCAACTAAGAGCAATACCAAAAGAGAATGAAGAACAAGAGTCGGATGATGTAGACCCATTTGATATTGGATTTGTCCAAACTAAGAATGATCCAATAATGGATTGGTAAAGTTGATGCTGAGAATCTATTACTTGATGAAGCAAGAGACCCACCACGACCATCTCAATTTCCTACTCAACAAATTAAAAAAATACAAGATAGAGGAGATATATGTGAGGAAGAAGATAATGATGAAGCTTTTGATCAAGAATTTTGATTTTCTGGATCTCGGTCTAAACGTTCTCAAACATCCCAACCCCAAACTCAACCAAAGTCCATAGATAAAGGCAAAGGCAAAGCTTCTGCAATTTTTACTAAAAAGAAATAAAAAGAGAAACCTCCTGCTTTTACGGGAAAGGGTCAACTGAGAATTAGAAAAATCCACTCAATGCAATTAATGAGCAAGAAGATGATGACAATGATGAAACATTATCACCTTCTGACACTGTAGTCCAACGAGAAGTTTGAAATGAGAATAGTGATGTTGATAGCAGTGCAAGTACTCATGGAAGTGATGACAGTGGTGATGCATCTAGTGGTAAAAATTATGTTCCCCCTACTCTAGCACCGGAGCCATGGGCATGTGAGATAGATTACACACATGCAACTCAAGATTATGATCATGGAGCTAGAAGTAGTGCTATTCAATATTAACGTCGATATAAGGGTGACAAACAAAGAAAGCTCATACTTATCAAGATATGCGGGAGAGTTTAGCTGAGATTGATTTTGGTCGAAGTTCATCATACTCGCAACCTTCTTATTATAACGCTGATGCATCATATGGTGATCCATCATACCATAGCTCGAGGATGCTTATCCTTATCCTTATCCTGTGTCTGTATCCGTTCCGATTTCAGTGGTGTCAGTTCAAATCCAACATCTAGTGATGAATCAAGACATATATCAATATTGATATTGCATGTCATGAGATGATTATTTAATCTGAGCATTGGAGAACTATCGAGTTGGCTTAAGTAGAATGTTGCAAAAACCAATGCTTCCATCTGATTCACATCACTCCTTTTGATATTAGTAAGGTAACATATTATAATATATCAATTTTAATTCAAGTTATTAATTAATCAATTTTTTTTAAAGAAAACTATATTTAATTATTTTTTCTAATAATATTAAGTTGTTCAATAATTGAGAATTTATATAAAATCAATATACAACTTATTTTTAAATTATACACAATAAACATATTTATCTAATAATTACTATATATAAATGAAAAATACCGAAATAGTATCGGCACGATACGATACCGAAACTGTATCGTTCCTGTCTGGGATCGAAATCTCGGCACGAGTCGAGATTTTAAACTTTGGTATGGATGGCATCATTAAACATCTAAAACTTAATATTTTTCTATTTTGTGTAAAAAGATTTATACCAATAGATATCTATGATCCTACTTGGGGATAGAGTTGGATCTAATGGTTTAGTGTGATTAATGATTATGGTTTATGTTGAAGAGGATGTACAATGTACATTTATCCTTATTATGATATGATAGTGCTCTATTACTTACACTTTTGATATTGTTACAATGTTGACCCACGTAGTTCTGCAATTCTAAATGCAGAGCTATTGGCCATAATTGGATGACAACAATGAATAATAGTTAGTTATGTTCCTTGGACTATGATACAAGCATTTGACACAGATTTGGTTATCAATGTGTGACACTTTTTTCAAAATGGTCACAAGGGGACTTGGAAAAGAAGTACCCAAATCTTGAACACTTTTGTACTACTTATTAAAATGTCAAAATTAATATGTTGTACCATGGCATCAATTTTACCCATTTAAGCCTTAAATTTTTTGTCATTTAATAAATTAGTTCTGATCTCAAGTAGTTTTGGGGTTACTTTGTTTGTTGATTTCAATTTTGATCTAAATACAGGAATCATAGATTTCCACTGTGTTGGATTGGGCTTGGATTGGTTAGGACTCAAGTTGGATTCAATTTGCACTAAAAAATGGGCAAGAATTCCTTCTCAGCATAACCAAACCTGAACCAACATTTTATGCATTAAAGGGGTTCCATTCAGCCGGAATGAGGCAATTTTCTTGAACCACGCCCCTAAGTTTGAGGAATGACAAAAAAAAACACCCACGAGTCTTAAATGCCGAAACAACTCCCTTCTCAAATTTGACTTCAAAAAAAAAGAGAAAAAAAACAAATTAGTTCACTCCGAATCTCTGTGTCAAATCCAAATTAAAACCAAAGTTGTGAGGCATTGGGAGTTACATTAAACCTCTCAGCACTTGAACTATCAAATGCTCCCCTTATTTATTAGATGCCTCACATCTTTGACGCATCTTTTTCAATGAGGTCATGTTTGAGGCTTTTGTCCACTCATTCTCATGCTCATTCTGGTCCTATGAGGTTAGATTACATACTTCTCTTGGTAAAATGTGTTTGTGTCTATTCCCTAAAGAGTATTTGACAAACTAGTGTATAAGTTTTCACCAATCTAGAAATCTCATAGTATTCCTAGTAAGACCTAGAACATAAAGATCCCATAGACCTAGAATGTAAATACATTATCACCTAGTGAACTTCTTGTTGTTTAGATCATCATCATCAACTACTTTTGCTCATAAGTATTTGACAACCATCCACATGTTATATTTCAAATTTAAGACTATAAACAACCTCCAATGCTTGTAACAGAGAATTAAACTATCATAGTAAGCACATTCCTGCCTACTTTGGATCTTAAGTATTTGGTGATCCTATAATGATCATTTTAGAGAAATTACACACTTTTATGCTCTTGGAAGCAAAGTAGTCTCATTTATATGATCACTAAACCCAAAGCACTAGATGGTCTTCCGTTGTTCATACCATAAATCATGGACTATTGGTGTGTTTAGGTTTATAAATGAATCGAACAAGCTCAATATTGAGTTTGATAAGAGCTTGTTTATATTTATTAAAAGACAGTCCGGTACACGAAGCTCCCGCCAATGCAAAGTCTATATATATATATATATATATATATATATAACAAGTTGGAACACTAGTGAGTTCAATTTGTCAACATTCATGTTCATGTACAAAGATAGTGAAGAATTTATGAATAAGATTATTTATTAACTTATCTAAATATATTCATACAATAATATATATAAATTTATGAATTGATTATAATATATAAATTTTACAATCTTAAATTGTTTAGAAGGGGAACCTTGGCGCAACCTTAAAGTTGTTGTCGTGTGACCTGGAGGTCACGGGTTTGAGTTCCAGAAATAGCTTCTTGCAAAGTAGGTTAAGACTGCGTATAATATTCCTTGGACTCTGCATTAGCGGGAGCTTCGTGCACTAGGTTCTTTTATGTTAAAAATAAGAAATCTTATAAGATTTATGTATTAGATTAATGTTTTATCTAAAATAAGGACGATAAGGTTGTTAGTTGGGCTCATTAAGATTTTTAATAAACAAGCATGAACAAATAAATTCTACAAGAAAATGAACAAGCTTGAACATAAACAATCTAAGCTCAACTCATGTTATTGGATGAACACCCTACTTGTGTTCCTTGAATTCCTCCTAAATCATAATTTGATCTGAGTTAATTTGAGAATTGGATGGACATTAGATTTTTTTCAACCAAAGGATGACCCTCTACTATTCACATCACAAATACTGGAAACTATGGTTGTGTTCTTGGAATGCTCCTGAATGATAGTCTGGTCTTAGTTTTACTGAATGTTTTAATCTTATTGAACTAATTTGAGTAGTAGAGGTTTCTCAAGTACTTTTGCCAAGATACTTGACAACCCAACCTTCCACTAAATATCACAGATTTTGAACTATGCTCCTGTTATTGGAATGCTCCTAAATTGTAACATAGTCTAACTAAGCTAATTTAAGCTTTGGAGAGATTATCAAGTATAGGTTCTTCTCACTGCAGCCTAATATCCCAATGTTATATGATCTCTTGTAATGTTGATCATATTGTTTGAAAGTTGATAACAGTAGTACCCATGTTGAGAAGTTGAAAAGACAGCTTACAAGGATTAGAACCATATAGTATAGGTCACTGTTAGAGCTTTAACATTGGGATTAGGAGAATACGTGGTTCCAAGCTCTAAAATCCTATAACCATTAAAATTGATATGCAAAGTTTGTTTGCAAATCTCAAAAGGTGTCATTGCCAATGTTTTAGCTCCCTTAAGTACCCAGGAAGATTATTGTAGGCTTTGTCATAGACTCATCAAACCTTTGTTAGTGCTTTATCTAAGCAAGGTGTGTCTTTTTGTATAAAACATGAATCCAAAATTTGGATTGCTTCTCTCTCTAGATCATACCAGGTTTGTATTGCTATACTAGATTTATATTGCTGAGTAGAAAGAAATAGGCTCTTAACTAGTGAAGCAATAAAGTCCAAGGAGCACTCTATGTTCTGCATATTGCATTGAGCATGTGGAACTAAGATCAGGTAAAAATTTTGTAAACTTGAAGTCCCCAAGATCTCTAGCTAGTCTTCTGTTCATAGTCATCCTCGTAACTATTTCATCCTAACCTTATAAGCTTTGGAATCCACATCTTGTACTCAAATCTCTTGACTATTGTGTACGCTTGAAATTTTTCTTTGATGGAACCTTCTACAAAAATTAATGCAACCATGAAGGAGTTAAACACCTCGACCAATATATGCCTGCAAAGACTAGTTGTTGCCTTATTCAGCCCTATATAACTCAATCCCTAATCCATCATCCTGTAAATGCAGCTCAGGCATAGCAAAGTTCATCTCAAATCCATTCTCAGTCTGCAGGATCTTCTTTAATCAAACTCCCTTCTCCACATCAAAATAGCTTAGATCTATCTACAGAGCATGGTTTTCATTGGCTAATAGACCATTTGATAGACCTATGACTGTTGGATCGTAGAGTTCGATAGAGGGGGGGTGAATAACGATTGTTAAAAAAAATTCATTATTAAATCGAGTACGCAGCAGAAAAATAAAAGACACAACGCTAACACAAACCAATTTTACTTGGTTAAGAGCCTTCATCGACTCCTACTCCAAGACCCGCACTCGTCGAGTGCTTTCGTTGGGCAATC
Source organism: Zingiber officinale (assembly GCF_018446385.1). Classification (NCBI taxonomy): domain Eukaryota; kingdom Viridiplantae; phylum Streptophyta; class Magnoliopsida; order Zingiberales; family Zingiberaceae; genus Zingiber; species Zingiber officinale. The sequence goes on along the minus strand of NC_055990.1, from coordinate 62,832,633 downwards.
ACTAATAATTCGTAAGATATATCAAACTTACAAGAATAATTAAAAAAATACCGACAATACAGAAAAAGAAGTTGAATCGCAGGTTGTCGGAGGAGCCTCGCAACGACGTAGGAGCAAAGCGCAACAGAGCAGTCGTAGAAGAAATTGTTATCCATAGCTCTAGAGGAAGGCTCCTTTTATAGGAGTGCTCCGGGCGCCTGGACCGTGACGTTGGCCCAGCCAATTAGCGTGCTCCACGTGGCGATGAGATAAGTTTTTGCACTCCGGACGCCCGGATCCCTTCCGGGCACCCGGACCACCATTTTCTGGCACATCAATTTTCTACAAGAAAATGTTAGTCCGAGACAAATACAAATTATACTACCCTGCAAAACAAAGTGTTAGCACAATTATAGAAAAAAGTGTAGTAATTAGATTCTGTCTCACCAAGACCAGAATCTAGTCACGATCTCAAATTAGATTCCCGAAATGGTTCTAAGTTGGATCGACGCCTACTGTTCCCTCGAACGGGGAACTCGTCCTCACCAAGTCACTCCCCTCCAGTGACTTACCTTAACTTATCTGCCAGACATCCGATCAGCCCCTCGACCTGTCTAGACTTCGTGTCAAGTATCTGGTCAGCCCATCGACCTAGCTGAACTTCCTGTAATACTGAGTTAGCACAATAGATAAAATGGTAAGGTAAAACAGTGTTAACAGAATTCAAGTATAACCTAGGGTTATCTCCCCCTAGGATTGCCTAGCTTCACTCATTAGGACTTCCATTGTCTGGCTTCACTCACCAGGACTTCCTCCACCTAGCTTCACTCACTAGGGTTCGGCTTCACTCACCAGGACTTCCACCACCTAGCTTCACTCACTAGGGTCTGACTTCACTTACCAGGACTTCTACTACACTCACTAGGATCCGGCTTCACTCACCAGGACTTCTACTACCTAGCTTCACTCACTAGGGCTTCACTCACCAGGACTTCCACCACCTAGCTTCACTCACTAGGGCCCGGCTTCACTCACCAGGACTTCTACTACCTAGCTTCACTCACTAGGGTCTGGCTTCACTCACCAGGACTTCCACTTTGCCTAATCTCCAGTTAGGACTTCTCATCTAGTCCTGACTAGACTACTCTCTTCCAAACATCGGGATTAACTCTTGGTCAAACTAACCAGATGGGTGCATTGTCAAACATCAAAACCCTAGAGGTCAATTGCACCAACAATGACAACATTAGAACCATTGATGAGTGGCACCTTTTCTTTATTGAATCTTCTCTATAACTCAAATGATATTCAATCCCCTGTAGAATGGTGAACAATTCATTTGCAATGGCTCACCCCTATAAATTATTAAGTTCATTGTACTTACAATCGTTCATATTTAATCAATTTAGACCCCTCAAACACTTTTGGATGAAAGTATTTGGCGGTTCATATGCAATGAAAACAAGCAAGAAAGACAATATATAGTCCTTGGACATTATGTAAGTCACTGCTGTGACAAACTATTTGAGAAGTGTAAATCTATTAAACAATTTTGGGAAAAAGTAATGAAAAATGTCAATCAATACCATATATATACATATAGTTGTCGATTCTCAAAGAATGCATTCATGCTAAGACATTGACTATTTGAGCAGTCTAAGTCAATCAAGTAGTTTGGGCAAAAGTACTTAATGGTCTCTATACAATTAAAAATATTGACCACGAGCAAACATAGACTCGTGAACCCTTAAGTAATACATTCATATTAAGATATTATCTATGTGAGTAGTGTAGGTCCATTAAGCACTTTTTTGATAAAATCTAAAAATATTTGGCAACATATGTGCAGTCGAAAATATCAACCAGCATATATGATGTCCTAGAGTCTTAAAAAAAGGGATATTTACGATGAAACATTACTTATTTGATCTATGTAGATCCATTAGTAACTTTTGAATAAAAGTATTTCATGGTCTATATGCAGTGGCAAATACCAACCAAGAGTATATGTGCACTCTTAGATCCTCAAGCATGATATCCTTACTAAGTGCATCCCTGCTTATAGATACTATGAGCGGGGATCATATTTGCATTCCCAAGATGTCGAAGAGCTAAACACAAACACATTTATGATTTCAAACAATTTCAACTTCATAACATATTAAGCCCTTTATAACAACAATGTAAACAATCACAACATATAGTTTTATAATGTTAAATCAAATATCATGTCATGCCTGTAAGCACAGATAGAAATTTTCATTCTACCAACAAACTAACTACAGCATGATGTCAAGGAGATAGTCGCGATCTCACAACGTCCTTCGCGAGGCCACGACATCGCGAAGACAGCCACAATGTCATGGTTACCTCTATTTATTTTAATCGATTTAGTTATTTATTTTACATTTTTATTTTTTCAAATTTATTTATTTATTATTTCTAACCATTAAATTAAATTCCTTTTTTATTGTCCTTTTAATTTTTTTCTCCTTCATTGTTAATTTTTTTTCTGCTTCATTTTCCAAAGGGTACACAATGAAGGAAAAAAACTTCTTTACCTATTTAATAATGGTTTTTTTTTGTATCTATCCATGAAAAAATTCCTTTAAGGATTGTTAATTTTTTCCCACTATTTATCTACAAAGTAAACATGAAAAAAAAAAATCTTTTTAAGATAGAAAAAATATATTATTAAATATTAAAATATATATATAATATAAACCTTATAAAATATACTACTATAAATTAAATTATTATATATAAACTTAGTTTAATTTAAAATGGTTAAAAAAATATTAATTTAATTTAAATCTACTTGATCCTTCCATGTTTACTTACTTGATGGATTTTAACTAATGATAAATTAACTTTTACTCAATAATCACTAAATATGTTATGAGATAATATTAAAATTTGAACTCAACTTTCAATATCTCAAAGGTAACTCAATAATAAATATCAAGGATAATAAAATATTAATAAAAATATTTTTAAATTAATATATTTATAATTTAAAAAATATCGAAATCATATCGACATGATATGATACAAAAATCGTATCATTCTGGTCATAAACCAAAATTTTGACACGGCTCAAAATTTTAAACCTTGAATGTTATATCAACTATTTTTAAAGGGAAATAAGGATGACACAAAAGGAAATGTTTAATAAAAATCAGAATTGAAACAAATCAATCAAAAATTGACACAAAATGATGAACTTACATATGTTAGTCAAATCATGATAAAATTCAATAGCTTATAAGGAGGAAGAGGATGAAATAACACAATGAGAAAAAGAAAGGAATGCAACTGAATAAGCAAGAACTTACCCTAAAAAAATCTCTTTCGGGATTAATGATGGATTTGGACAACCCTGCACATTATGTACATTACACTATTCAGTTAAGGAGTAAACCGGTTTAGGGGGGAATGTTGTTGGAATGGTTTTGGCAGTTTCAGGAAGGCCATTTTTCAAAGTCTGGTTTAAGAATAGGGAGTATTCAATCATTTACAACTTGTAGGGCATTTTTTAGGCATTTCCCAAGTCTAGCTAGGGGCACGGTTTGAGAAATTTTCAAAGATAGCTCATTGATAAAGTAGAGTTCTTTTATAGGATCAGCAACACAATGCCTTTCCTCCTCTTCTTTTATCCAGGTTGCAATACCTCTACCCTCCCCATGATGTCTCCTCTTCTCGCTAAGCCAACCGCCTCCAGCATTTTTTCCCACTTTACTCTCCCCTCCATTTGTAAGAAGACCTTTGAGTTCAGATAGCAGACGGCATAGAAAATTTCCTCCATTGCTTTTTTTTTTTGCCTCTTTCTTGTTCCTTTTTCTTCCTCTCGCTCTCCTCTGATCTTCCTAAGCTCAATTCATTCAAGTAAACAAATGGGTCCACCTCCTTAGATATTTTTATACTCATACCCATGTTGCGTCGTGTCAAATATCAACAGAGGTACAGAAGCGAGTTTCACCAAGTCTAAGTACCGTAGATAGTAAGGTAGATGCAAAGTTTTAATCAGGCCGAAAAAAATGAAGGAAGCAGTTATATTTTTTAAAAGTTAAGGCCAGATGAGGAAAAGATAAGCAATATTCACAAATACACGCACAAAGATTATCTTCAAGAAGCTTCTGATTGTTGGTCCCAACATCCAGCATAATAGGTAGGATCTGTCATGCAGATAAGAATGATGTCATTTGTTTATGGAATTAAAAAGAAAGCCTATTAGGCACAACATTATTTTCCACTGTTAAACACGAAGAATTGAGCATAACAAAGATAACATAATTACTGCAATGTATAGATCAATCATCATTGTCAAAACTAGAAGAAAAACAAAAATTAGGCATCTCTCTCGTACATAAGAAAGCACCATCTGTTAAAGGCATCATTAAATCAATTCTCATGATTGAGAGATGAAAAAATACTAACCCTCTGTGGATTGATTCCTGCAGCTGCAACATAAATGTCAAGTTTTCCTATAGGAATTCCAATACCCTGAATTCCAAGATCACCAAGACCAAGAATCCGACTCCCATCTGTCACTACTATCATGTCTACCTAAAATAAATAAGATAATCACATCATAATCCACAATGAAGCATTTTCTCCCAAATTTTAGTGTAAAATTAACCAAAAAGTTAAAAGTATGTGTAAAAAGGAAGAATAAAAACAGGTTTTATAAACCAAATGCAAAAAGGACTATTAATGCATGTATTTACCTTGTTGGAAAAGTGGTGCATAGTCTAGAACTTTAATATTTGAACTTCAGCTTCTCAATTTAACACCATTTTGTAATATGAACTTATTTTCCTTTCAATCCAAATGTCTCCTACTCAGAATTAGGTGTGAGCTTAAGTGACTAAAATATAATAGATTTACCATTCCAAGAGATTCTTTAGCAATCATAAGCATTATATCTACACCACCTTGTTCCATATTTTAATAAACTATTCAGTTTCAATAATGAACTGACTCATGCACACATGTTGCCTTTAGGGAGAGTTCCACAGTAGATGCACAAGAAGTCGTAAGATCCTAGATAGATAAACATATCAACTTTTGTAGGATCACACAGCATCATCTTGTCTTTTAAAGCACTTGTATCTTCTTGTGTTCCTTAAATGAAAATGGGAAAGGGAAAAAAAGAAACATAAATCTTCATAACATAAAAAAAAGGCAATATTCATTAGTGTGGTTTTTGTCCATAGGAATATAGGATCAAAATTCAGTTGGCTTAAGATGAAGCCAGCCTAAGTTTCTGTGAAGTTGGGAAAAACATAGTAATTGCAGTTACAAGTTTGATGGGGAGCCATTGCACTATTAATGGGCAATTATCTAGACACAATCATCAAGTTAGAATAATGAATGAATCATGGTCGTGATGGTGTAATTAATCACAGGATTTTAATCCCACATGATATATAGAGATCAATTTAAGATGCATAAATCTCATTTGATTATCGAATTGATATGATCATATTAGCACTTTATTATTTTGACATCTTAGTCAACATATAGCAAAAGTGATTTGGTTATTTCATAAAGGTTTTACACATCATCAATAGGGATATATCAAGTATCCACTAGGAACATTGGTATTCCATATAGGCATGAAGGGAGTAGATTAAGTGTCCAACTATTACATGTTGCTACGATTAGGGATAGTGACAAGTGATATATTAAGGAATGGGGGAAGTACATATTTTCTTTTGCCAATTGATGAAGCAAGATGGGAAGAGATAGGAGGAGAGAGAAAAGGTTTTTTTAAGTATTAAGAGGTAAGGAAGAAGGGAGAGAGGTTCTAAGAGGAGGGGAAGGCACTTGCAACTAAGAAGCAGGATTGGAAATGCTTGTTACGAGGAGGGATGAGGCTTCTTATGTGTGGTTGCCTTTGCCTGATATCATGAAAGCGACATAAGACGTCACTAAACGGTGAAGTAGTGAGTTTAGGAAGTGACTGAGTTTGTCCTATGAATTTTCCCTTGTTGCTAGATGTTCTTTTAGTGCCCAAATTTTCTCACAAATGCTTTGAATCTCTAAATGACAACTTTGCCCATCTAAGAGAACACTAAAGCTTTGTTTGAGAATCAAGAATTTCTTATAATTTTTTTTCAATGAAACTAAAAATTTTGAGAAGAAAAATTTTCAATCAAAATGAAATTTTGTTTGATAAAAAACAGCAAGAAAAGTTTTAAAAGAGATGAAAATTATAAAATCTTGTTTGGAAAAAAATAGACTCAGTTTGTATACTTATTTTTTAATGAAAAGTAAAAATATATATTAGATTTAAAATATTTTCATAGGAAAGGTGATCATATTAATAGAAAAAACTATATTATTGTGCAAATATATCTATACAATATAGCAAACTACAACCATACTAAAGTGATAAACCGATTATCAATGAAATTAATTATATTAATTTGATTATTAACAAATAATTTATTATTGACATAATGAACAATGTTATCATTAAATAATTTATTATTGACATAATGACTAAATTATTAATGAGATGCAAAGTCTAATTTTTATGTGAAAATATATAAGGATGAAATACAAAAAAAAATATAGAGAGAGGGAAATTAAAAATTCAATGAGAATAGTGTAAAATTTTAAAATGAAATAAAAAATTTAAAAATTAGACGACTAAATTACAATATTAAGTGTCAGGGAAAATGGTGAAAATATACAATTATGGGAGTTAAAATGAAATTTAGATAGTGAAATAAAAATTTAAAAACTTTAAAGGATAAAAAAGTGTAATTTGACTAAAAATCTAGAGGTGCTATGAAAAATTAAAATATTTTAGAGATAATTTGTAAATATGATACCTTTAACATTAGGTTAAATTTAGGGACTCAATTAAAAAGAAATATTCTAAGGACATATGACTTTCATGTGATGGGTTGGGGAGGCAATTATAAATTTAGAAAAAAAATAGAGATCTTGATATAATTTAAAACTTTAGGGAGGACTAAAAAATAATATTATTGGTGACACATATGAAAAGCACAAATATTTTTATGGCAAATGTTGTTAAGTTAATTATAATTTTTTTAAATTAAAGGATCTGACTTTTTTTAACATGGGAGGATAAAATTTTAGAGATGAATACAAATTATAAAAATATATGGATGAAAATGAACACCTTTAAAAATAGACATAACTCTCATATACACATTATTATAATTACTACTTTTCAATTATTTTTTTTATCAAAATAGAAAACTCTTCCAATAACTGTTAAAAATTTGAAAATTTTAAATATAAAATATATATAAAAACAAAAATATATATTGATAGATTACACATTGTCTATATTATTTTTTGTTTTATAAAACATACAAATTTAAAATTCAAACATTTTTCAGTTCCCAAACATGCCATAATCTTCTAAAGAGTGGATAAAGAAGAGAAAATAAACTAGTTGATATTTAACTTGCTACGTATATAACCAACTCTTGCAACTTGGTCTTCTATAGACTTTACCTAGAGAGAATCTTTAATTGGACGGGATATAATCAAATAACAACCGCCAAACAATAACTATTTCAGAGACATTGATCCGCAGTTGAAGAACTGCCTTAGAAATATAGAATTAAATATAATAAAACTCTTAGAAATCTAATTGAAACTAAATATAATGATTTTTTTTTCTTTATTGTTGGCATGGAAACTCATCAGTGTGTTTAATAAGCATATAACAATTGTCGACGCCAACAAAAAAAGTAAGAACCTCACTCCAAAACATGCATAAAATATATTCAGAAGAAAATTAAAACAAACATTTAAGAATAGATGCCATACAATTAGAAACTAATCTACTCCATAACACTTAAAGATCATTTACCTCATATTCTCCTAGTTAGAGCGGTACTTTCAAATTTTATTGTTGGACTAACATGCCAATTGGAAAATTATCATAAACTCTTAAGCGATTTCAATATTAGCCTACAATTAGTAAAGCAAAGTCTTGATTTTCAATTTTTGTGATGGTGACTATGTCACTTCAAATCTTACATCATAAGTAGTACTAGGATAACAACTTGCTTTAGAACACTCTGCTAATAATATCTAACCATTTGGAATTAGTATCCCAGTTTTTTTCCATCCCATACTAATCCATAACTATTTTAAAAGGTTCCAATTTAAATTTTTCATGATTTATTTTTGTAAAAAAGATCTCTGAACCAGAAATGTAGTACTTTGTGAAAGAGCATTTCAGTTCTTCAATTCTAAGTTATTTTTTATAATAAACCTAACTAAAAAATCACTTGTTCAACCTATGACTATTTATTGGTGTTTCCTTCATGAGTATGTATGCAACCTGTTTAGAAGGCCAATTATGAATCATGGACATCATCTCTCCTTGGTCTTTTGCACTGAAATACATGCCACGTGGCCGTCTATACAAGCCTCCATAGTTTTCACAGATCAAACCAACAGTTGGAGTATAAACAATTGGAGCAAACTCCTTTATGTTGTCAATGAGAACCTGAAGAGACAAGCATATCAAAAGTTTCATCAGAACTATCAAATATTAAAGCATCCAAGTCATTGCAACTTAACAAGCTCACCTTGTAGTATAGTGTCTCATTTCTATCATGTAGTCTATTCAATATTCGCCACTTTGCTAGAGATACAGTAGTTTCCTTTTCACCTTTGGTATTATGCTCCAATGACCGATATGAGTCCACTAAGAAAAAGAGGAGGTAAGAACCCAGGAGAAACAATACATGAAATAATATATAGAATAAAATTAAAAACATATTATATGCATCATATAATTACAGAGAAAATGGGTGGGTGAAATAAACACATAGTACATGTGAAATAACACACTCAGATGATGAAGACAACCATGACAGTTAGCAGTTTGGGACAAATAATCTCTATGTTTTTCAGTTTAAGCTTCATAGCTGTGGTATTATTGTATAGTACAATACAAAATAAAAAGTACTATTCTTCTCAATTTCGGATCATAAAGCAAATAAGGATAAACTTACAGTCTTACATATGTTCACAATGAGAAAAGTAGCGTAGAAGTGAAATAAAATCTGCATTAGTGTTTAATGCATTTGGCTCCATAGTTTCAGTAATTAAGAAAATGAACTTCAGACTTCAAAGTATTGTACTGAAAGAATCCAAGACAAGCATCCCTTATAATGCCTTAATAGCACTCAATGTCTCCTATTCATACTAGAGAAAACTGCCCTTATTATAGTCAAAAACACTTGAGATCATGTGTGACTGGAGAACATTTTCTTTTTTCAAAAAATAGAATCAGATGAAGCTAAAACTTATTCATACTGCTAATAAATATTCAAACTAATGTTTCTGTTTTTTCCTTTTCAGTTCCACTAGGAACCTAGTAGTACCTGATTATCAATTTTGAACAAATTGGCATATCAGCTAAAAAATGGATCAGTTAGCAATTTAATTTTTACACAACTTTGAAAACACTAGTTGCTCTATCGAGCTTAACCAAGTAATAGATGACATAAAATGCTGATGTTCTGTAGGATAACAGAACGAAGGTAAATGGTGGATGAGTAAATGCTAAAGTTCAAACAAGACTATAAACAGTGAGAAGATTGGATTTCTAAGCTCAGAGCACCTCAAATATTAGTCACCTTTGTTTTAGCCAGTTTTCTAGTTTTGGCAAGCCTTTTCTTGTTGTTTAAGACCTTAATTTCATTCTAGGGGTATCTAGACCACAAATGTAGCTCCCTAGATAGCATATGCAGCTGCCTGGTACCCCAGTCAACAGCATGTAGGAGCACATGCAATATGCAATGCAGTCCCCTGCTGCAGTTGTACAGGCAATCATATACACAACCTAAGCAACCACTTTCTAAAACCATGGTTCAAATGACTTTGATGTAAGTTTAGCAATACCGAATACCACATTTGTTATTTAGTCAATCAAAATTGTACATTGCCATTATATTTAAGATATAATACAACAACAATCAAGTCATATCCCACTAAGATGGGATGGGCATATTTAAGATATAATAAATAATAAAAATAATAGAATGATAAATTAAAATTTAAAATTATTTGTTTATATGCTTACAGCAAATTAAAAGTTATATACTATGTAAAATAAATTTAAAATAAAGCTAATTTATTTTATAGATTCATTACTTTCGTCATGTGTACCTTCTGCTAAAGAAACAACACATAATGTAGCAAAGATGAAAATACTAAGAAGAATGGGTAGGATATATAAAAGACAATAAAAAAAAAATATTTTTTAAAGAGCAATAAAGTGTAGGTCGATAGATGATAAAGTGCTAAAGTGAGACCCCAAATTGAAATGGTATGGACATATTAAAAAAAAATCAATAGATTTTAGTGATAAAGCATTGTTCTGTAAAAGTTGAAATCTGTTACCCTAGCAGCCCCCCATGAGTGTCCCACACCAATGGGAGGGAGTAAATCAAGAAACCGAAGCTAGCCATCACATGGGAGGGTAATTCCTCGATCTTTGCCGAGATTCGACCTTGCTTAATTCTACAAACTTGTCATGTTATAAACAGCTCGGCTATACCCAGGGACTAGTGATAAAGCATTGTGCAGAGTTCCATAGAGGGATAACAACAATGTAACTACCTCTAAAAAGTTTGGATAGTCATGATTTGACTATGATGATGATGTATTGTTTAATTATTATATAATAATATATAACATAAAGTTTAGTAAAAGTATTTTCTCATATAATAATTTAAATACATAATATAATCATGTCGAATTATATAAGTGATGGAACAATATATCTATTATATTTGTTATAGTACAAGTGCATCATTATTTAACAGTTTTTTTAATAGTATATTGTTAGACAAGCAAAAATTATAATCTATAGAATGTTTGCAAATTAAAACAAATATAATGTTTATGAAATAATAAATTCTTAAAGTAAAAAAAAAAAAGAACTTTTGAATTGATATGAAATAATTGAGATTTGAGATACATCTAGTATATGATATATGGCATATTTTAGGCAACTCAAAATGAAATTAGATACAGCATCCTATACCAAAAGCATTTCCAAAATTTTCAAATTTAAAAATTGAAAATGATTCTCATTTTAAATAAGGTTTTAAATAGAATTTTAGGTGGCCCGCTAAGGAGGAAATGGAAGGGGATTGCTACGACTATCCCAAGGCAATAGGTGGCCTTGGTAGACAATCCAACTAGATTCATTAAAAAACTTTATTTATATAATTGGTTTCATTAAATTAATGTTAACTATCGAACTCTATCACATGAGTCCTCGTTTGCTCTCCTTTGTTGTGTTGTATATTAATCTAATTGTATTGTGTGTGGTTTTTTTAATTGCAATGTGAAAGATGATGTGAGTTGATGTCATTATGTGTTTACTTATGAATTATCACTTATTTGTAATTATAATTGTTCCCTAGGATGCCGCATGGCGGGAGCTTCATGCACTGGGTTGTTTTTTTTTAATTATAATTGTATATTTGTTTTGATGATATATATATTATATATATATGTGAAGGGGAGCCTTGGCGCAACGGTAAAATTGTTGCTTTTTGACCAAAAGGTCACGGGTTCGAATCCTGGAAACAACCTTTAGCAAAAAGCAGGGTAAGGCTGCATACAATAGATACTTTCCCGGGACCCCGCATAGCAAGAGCTTCGTGCACCGAGCTGTCCTTTATATATATATATATATATATATATATATATATATATATATATATATATATATATATATATATATATTATAGATATGTCATACAATTCATTGGACATTGTTGCAAATATATGAGATTCTACCACATATATCATAGGTATTATCATTATATATTATTCACAACTTTGGACCAATAAATGTGTGAATTATGGAGATTATTGTATCTAAAAACAATAAAAAGGAAAAGTTAGAGTGCTCTAATGTTTTTCTACTCTTCTCTATTTTACTTTAATATTATTTTAATGTCAACATAAGAAATGAGAATATTAAAGAGAAAATCAGATTGTCCCTATTGAGGAAAACTCTAAAGGACACGTTTAAAATGGTATGGATATATACTTAAGCGATCAATAAATGTCTCAGTTAGGTAATGTGAGACCATCACAAATACACCCATTAATCGAGGAAGAGGGAGACAAAGAACAATTAGTTAACAATGATAAAATAGGATAAAATTCATTTAAATATAGATGAACATATAGTAGGGGATTGAGCCTAATAATATAGGAAGATCCATATAGTTGATCCTACTTAGTGGAATAAAAGTTTAATTGTTATTGTTATATTTATTTAATGTCAACCATTTAGGCCCCTACATAGGCGTTATGCATTGGATCTACTACCTACTACTTAAAACCACCTTTAAAAATCTTAGATTATAAAATGAATTTTCATTCCTACCTAAAGATACAAATTTAGGTTAGTTTGAATTAGATTATATAATGAGTTTTTTTTCTTAAACAAAAGATTTTGTTGCTTTAGTCAAAACCACTAAAAAAAATTAACCAACATGAAGCACCTCAAAACTTACAAAACTCCATAAAAATTTAGGGAAAAAACTGAAGAAAAAAAATTATATAATAAGAGGAAGAATTAGGTTTTTGGAGATTAAAACTTGCAAATTGTTATAGCCTTTTTTTACTTCAATTGTTCCATCCTTATATATATACTACTATCATGACACATTATTACATTTGAGTTGAAACATAATTGATCGAACATTAGAGGAAGCCTGAATGTAATCACAAAATAATATTAAGTAAATTGACATATGATACTATAGTCAATTAAATCATTTTTTATTACATAAGCCAAAGAATTAGTTTCCTTCAACCCTTGCATCCTACACTAATTAATATAATTACACTAACAATTGAAGCGAAAAGAAGCACCTTGAAAACTCAAGAAACTCAATAAAATAATTTGGGAAACAAACTGGTATTGAAAATATACATACATGTACATATAACTTCACTTACAATGAATGATAAAATTAATACAATCTATATATGATATCATAGTCAATTAAATCATTTTTACTACGTAGGCCAAAGTTTTACACTCCTACTAGAGGTGTAAATTGAGTTGGGTCACTTGCAACCAACTCGGCTTAGGGTCATGCCTAGCACTACCTATGAAGGAGTAGATCATGCCATGTCAAACCTAGGTCTATAAATCACGTCAGATTACCTGCGACCTAACTCGGCTCAGGGTCATGCTTGGCATTGCCGGAGAAGGAGTGAATCATGTCATGTCAAACCTAACCTAATCCGTGATTCAGGTTTGGCCCTGCACAATCAGATGATGATCCATGATGGGCATGGAACAAGCACAAGCCAAGTACCATGACTCACGTGTTGAGATCAACCCCAAAAAAATAAAAATATAAAAGATTTTAAAGTAGAAAAACTGAAAATAGTTTTAAAGAATATTTTAACATCTTTAAAAAAAATATTTTATTTCTATTTTTTTTATTTTCCTAATTTTAAAATGTTGTATTTTTTATTTTTTATATATATTTTAACATTTTATATTATTTTACTTAAAAAATTAAGTCGGATGCATTGAAGCCTCAGCCAAGCAACCCTTGTCAACATCTAGGGTCATACCCAATAGGTCTTGTGATAAACAGTATCATGTTCAATCCGGCATAGCACATAAAACAATCAACCCTATGTCATACCCAACCCGATCAACTTATTTTGACACATCTACTTCTACACTTCCACCGGTCAATATAATATAAAAATAGAATACAAGAAGCAATAAATTGTGCGTTGTAAATTTTATCGGCATTTTATTTAATCAAGCATGCAGTTTCAGATTTCTCATTTCGTATACCTAACTTTCATAATACCCAAATCACATATCGTATTCTCAAAATGTCCCTCATCTTTCTTTCACGAAATAATCAAGGGATTTCTTTATATTTTTATTCTACCTATTCAAAAATTTACTTCTCTCAATTTACGTTATCGAATTCAGATCTAAAGCATGGATACAATAATGAGGCATGTAGGAATACATTAGTTTGGGTTTGAAGTGATTCGGAGTTCCTACACCATTCAAAAATTCAAAAGTTGGATATTTTTCAAATCAGACGAGTCCTAGGAGCCCATTGGTGGTGTTAGTTAGTATCATTATCCTAGGCCTTATAATGAGCTTGTAATAAATTTTATCGAGTCTTTGCAAGTTTAAAAATTCACTTCAGTGCTCTCAATTTATTATATCGATTTCAAATCCAAGGGCATGGATCCATTAAGGAGGCTTCCAAGAATACATTGATTTTAGTTTAAAGTGATTCGGAGTTATCCAGGTCTATCAACCAATTTCTAATGAAATTTGTTAATGGACCTACTCTATTCGAAAATTTAAAAGTTTGATATCTTCTTACTCAGAGGAGTTCTATGAACACATTAGTAGTGTTGGTTAGTGAGTATCATTGTCTTATGTCTAATAATGAGCGTTGTGATAAATTTTATCCGGCCTTTGTAAGTTTAAAATTTCACTACTCTCAATATATGCTATCGAATTCAGATTCGAAGGCCTAAATACATTAAGGAGGTCCTAGATGTTGATACTGAAAGTACTAGCTAATCAAACCGTGTTTTCATATTGACAAAGGTTCAAAGTTAAGGGTTGTTGTTATTTAACAAGCTTACTTAAGTGTGCAGGCAAGTCCTAGTTGAGGCTAGACAAAGAAGACCTGGTCAAGAGTATTGGGCACTAAGTTCTGGTTATGTGGATTGGCAGAAGACTTAGCAAATTGAGGGCATCGAGCGGAAGTCCTAGGATTGCAGACACCAGGCGGAAGTCTAGGCGAGTAGAGGATCGAACGTCTAGCAGGAAACAAGTCTGGAGGTCAAGATCAGATGCTGAGCAAAAGTCCAAACAGGTCTGGAGGAGATGTTTGGCAAAAGGTAAACTCTCCTCAAAAAAGTACATGAGTACACGTTCCCCATTGAGGGAACAATAGGTGTCGGTCCAACCTTGGGTTTCACGGCAAATCCGAAAGTCAGTCCGAGACTGTCAAATTAATATTGTTTCATATCATATTTTTCTGTACTATCTCTGCGATACAGAATACTCTTAAGCCTGGAAATGTTGATCCAAGCGCTTGGAAGGATCTAGGCACTTCAAGCCGATATAGACGTCTGAAAGGTATTCAGGCGCCTCTATCACCTCAGTGCGCACAGCAAGATGGTTGTAAACTGGATAAGAAAAGCACAAGTGATAGCTGTCAGAGTCTAGTCGTGCAATAGAAAGCAATATTGTATTGTATTATCCACTACAAAAGTCGAATACATAGCAATGGGAGAATATGTAGCGCGACTATTATGGATGATGCATACACTTGAAGATTTTCAACTAAACTATACCAACAGAAAAGTTTTAATGGATAATATTAGTTCGATTAACTTAACAAAAAATCCAATTTAACATTCTAGAACTAAACATATAAAAGTAAAACACTACTTTGTAAGGGATGATGTAGCTAGGGGAGACACTGTACTTAATTATGTTAAGTTCACGTCTAACATAGCAGATATTTTCACCAAACCCTTACTTGAATATGAGTTTACCACGACAATTAGGAATGTGTTTAATAGAATAGATCATAAATGCTTTCAAAATTCAAATTATCTTTCAAAAGTTATATTTCTTTCAAACTTCTAGGTTGAAAACTAAAATTTTTTATTCCATTTTTTTAGTGGTTTTCAAAAATTGGACATAGTCTAGGTTTCTCCTAGAAAGAATGATCCTATAGTTTTAGGCAGCCAGCATCTCACAAGAACACTAGAAATACCTTGCTTGTATATTGAAAACACTTAGAATAGTGTGAGATGCTTAGGGTTTTGCCTAAATTTTCATATACTTATATCAGTACATCAGCATAAAATCTAGACGAAAAATATCAATTAATATCGATCAAGTTAAGTAATTCTTCAAAATAAAGCTAGTTGGATAATTTTACTTAACTTGACTAACTAAGTGAAAACTACTATCTTTGGGTACTTAGTTAGTAACAAAAGTTACACATTTTTAAGAAAGATAGATGTGTAATTTTTTATTATTTTTCTAATCATGTTTAGACTCTAGGATTAATACTTAAACTGTTGGACAAGTGTTCTTTTCAAAAAACTTGGTGTATTTTTTTTTTTAAATTCTTCAAACCTTCATTCTCAAACTAGTTCAACTTCTATTTAAAGAATTTATTTTTGATATATATCATTAGGGGAGAGAAAAGATAAGTTGAAAGTTAAAGGAGAGCCTTAATAGTAAAAATTCCTGATATTAGGGGAATGAGTCTTAAATAAGGGAGAGCATTTTTTCTAAAAACTTGAAAATTTTTAAAAATAAGCATAGCCTTAACCAAGGTTTAAAATCTCAACCCGTGCTAAGGTTGCGGCCCCAAACCGGAACGATACGATTTCGGTATCATATTGTGTCGTGCCGAAAAAGTTTCGATAATTTTTAAATATAAATATAAATATATATTAATATTTGATTATTAAATATGTTTTATATTTTATGATGTTGAATTTTTTAATATTTTCTCATAAGATAATGCCTATTAAATTTTAATAAAAAAATATTTTAAAAAATAAGTAATTCTTAAAATTTAAAACTAAATTTAAAATTATAAAAATAATTATAAAATTATTTAAAAATTTTAAATAGTTTTTTAATGTATTTGTAAATTTTTAACATTAAAAAATTTATTTGAAATGTTTAAGAATTATATATTTTTTAATTTTTTAGATTATTTTAAATTTATGTTTAATTTTAAAACTCTTTAAAAAATTTAAAATTATTTTTAATATTTTATAATTATTATTAATAATAGTTTATTTATAAAAAATAGATATTTAAAAATTAAGAAATTAACTAAATTAAAAAATTGTGGTTGCGGTGACCTACGAAGAGTTTTAGGAATATATAATATTTTATTAAAAAAATTTAGAATTTTAAATTAATTTTTATATATTTTAATAAGATTATTTAATTAAGATTTTAAAAAATATATTTGATTATTTATTTAAATTAAATATAATTAAATTATTAAAAAATAATAACATAACTAAAAACTAAATAAATAAATAAAATATTTAATTAATTAGATAATTTTATTCATATTTAATTAAACCTTTGAATTATCCCCATTCCTTCTAGGAATTGTTTTAATTAAAAAAGTTGCGCGTGATTACCGCAACCCCCAACCATTGTCGCGGGGTCATGCGACCGCACTGACGCCACCACGAGCATCGCGCGGCCTGTTCCGCGCGGCCGCAGAGGTCTCGCGGCCATAGGGTCACACGGTCGCGGGGGTCGCACGGCCGCAGGGTGCGGTCACGGGGGTCGCGCGGCCGCGAGGGTCGCGCGCCCGCGAGGGTCGTGCGGCCCCTTCCGCGCGACCCTCGCGGTCACAGGAGTCACTACACCCCCCCCCCCTGCACCGCTGGGGGCGTTGCAGCTGTCACTAAGACCAATGTCAGGTTCATGCCAATGTTGATCGGCAAGCGGAACGAGATGTTTCGTCCGTTTCAATCGGCTCGGCATGAAATCTCAACCCCTGGCCTTAACTAGGGAGGAGCATTTTTCTGAACTTGAAAATACTTTCCAAATAACTAAAGTGCTTACTTTCAAAATACTCATTAAAATTGTTGAAAATGTTTATTAAAATAATGTTTACTTTAAAAACATTTATAAAGGAATGTTTTACTTGAAGATATTTTTACTTGTTAAATATGTTAGTTAACCTTTTAATTAGGTTGTCATAAATCAAAAAAGAGGAGATTGTTGGTGCTGAAAACACTAGCTAATCAAACCTGTCTTGACATTGAGAAAGGTTCAAAATTAAGGATTGTTGTGATATAACAAGTTTACCTAAGTGTGCATGCAAGTCGTAGTTGAGACTAGACAAAGAAGTCCTGGTCAAGAGGACTGGGCACTAAGTCCTGGTTATGTTGACTAGGTAAAAGACTTGGCAAATCGAGGACATTAGGTGGAAGTCCTGGGGCTCGCAGACACCATGCGGAAGTCTATGCGAGTCAAGGATCGAACGTCTAGCAAGAAGAGTAGGTGAGGACGTGTTCCCCATTGAGGGAACAGTAGGTATCAGTCCGACATAGGGATTCATGGGAAATCCGAAAATCAGGCTCGGACAGTCAAACTGTCAGATTAATATTGTTTCATATTATATCTTTCTGTACTAACTCTATGATGCAAAATACTCTTAAGTCTAGAAATGTTGATCCAAGGTGCCGGGAAGGATCTAGGCACCTCAAGCCGATACCAGCACCTGAAAGGTATTCAGGCGCCTCTATCACCTTGGCACACGCATCAGGATGAGGTGGCAGCTTCTGGTTGGTTAGCGCACGTCAAATCTAGGCGCCTCAAAGAAATGGAGGCGCTTGGGACGAGATAGAGTCGATTAGGAGAGCTTCGCTCAGCACTCGCTACGTCAACGACCGAGGCGCCTCAAAGGGATTGAGGCGCCTGGACGAGGATGAGGCAGCAAGCTCGGTTCCGATTATATTTGATTGAGGCGCCTCAAAGGCATAGAGGCACTTAGATCATCCTTTATAAAGGGGTTCGACCAGCAACTTGGATTATCACTTTTACTCACTGCTAACGATTTTGAGCTATCAAACAATCTCCGCGCCGCTCCGAACTTCAACTATAACACCGGGGCACTGCTCCGACAACTATACTTTTCTCAAAATCTTGTAAAGTTGTCGATATAATTTATTTAAGCAAAAGTTGTATTTTCATATTCTTGTTTTTGTACTTGATGGAATTGATAGTGAATTGTCCAACGAAAATGATCAACGATCGCAGGCCTTCGAGTAGGAGTCATCAAAGGCTTTAAACCAAGTAAAACTAATCGTGTTATCATTGTTTCAATTATCGTCTTATTTCCGTTGCTTTAACTCTAAGCTTTACAAAAATGTGAAAAAACCACGAGCAATATTCACCCCCTTTAGCGCTTTCTTTGATCCTACACTAGATACTTTTAAACCACGAGCGATATTCACCCCCCTTTAGCGCTTTCTTTGATCCTACACTAGATAACTCCAAAGCACTTCAAACCAAAACCAAAGTATTCCTGTAAGCATCCTTAGTGTATCCATGTTCTCATATCTGAATTCGACAACATAAATTGAGACCAGTGAATTTTTAAATGGATAGAGTAAAAATATAAAGAAATCCTATGATTATTTCATGAAGAAAGATGAGGGGCATTTTGGAAATATGATACGTGATTTGGGTATTATGAAAGTTATGTACGCGAAATGAGAAATCCTGAAACCTATATTCGAGGTTCAGTAAAATGCCGAAATTTTATTGATTTATAATAAAGAAATAAATAACCACAAGTTTGTCTTAATAAATATAATTTTAATAATAAATATAAAATTTGAAATCTAGACTGAATTAAGCATTTCAGTTGCAATCTTTTATACTTCTTTATTAAAAAAAATGTATGATATATCCGGAAAATTGACATGTTACATGTTAAAGCTTTCCAACACTTGTCTTATTAACTCGGTTCTTGCTTTGTTGTTTTGATATTTCCACCTATTCATATCAACTTAATGCATTTACTAGTTAACTAATGGGCATTTTAATTGGGAAATTAGCCATATAAGAAGATACTGTTGTGCCAATGTTTGACTTTGTTAAAAAAAAAAACACTAAAATCAAATTTAATTCTTACTAGTTAAGTATTGAGGTGTACTAAAAATTAATGATATTATTAATTAATTAACTAACTGTTGAATACAATAATTTATATATAGATTTTAATTAATATTATCATATAAAAATATTGCTAACATCAAATATAGCATTATCAAATTAAATATGATATTAAACTATTATTGAGAATCTGTGCTAAATATTATTATAAATATTAAATCAAATATTTCAGTGACAATTAATTAAAAAATTATAGCATGCAAATTTGTTGCTAAATCCAATTACAGCATTTAATATCTAATGCATGAATGGTAGATAGAAACCAAATTTCATGCTTGCGTCTTTGGGGAAAAAATACAAAAGCTTCACATTTGCCTAGATAGAATTGGTTATTCCTAGGCTCAAAATCCTATATGGCACAAAAATAATTGGGCACCTACTACACATTGCTTTCAAGTATATAAATTGGTCACCTTTGAACAAGTCCAAAAGTAACTTCCAAATATAAATATTATATGAAGGGGATAAAAGGAATCTAAATCAAGCTAATTGTGTAATTCCCATCAAAGATTCAGAAAAATGGATTCTTGACATCAAGCATCATATAATGGTGCAAATCCCATTGAGACCAAAGATAAAACTTTTTCGCAAAGTCTCACAAGGAATCATGATAAGACTGTTTATTATTCCCATAGTTTAAAATCTCTGTGTCACGGTTTTGGTCCCAGTACTGAAATTGTACAGTTCATATCGTGCCAATATAGTTTCAATATTTTCTAAATATAAAATATATTAACTAAAAATAAGAAAATTAATCTAAATAGTTTTTTTTAATTTATATATATATATATATATATATATATATATAATGGGATAATTTTATTAGGCTTTAATTAAATCTATTTAAATTATCTCAATTATAGCTAGGAGTTGATTAAAATTATTAATTATTCAATTAACCTAACCTTATCACCCCTGTTCCCTATTACGCGCCACCATGACCGTGGGCACGCGCGGCTCACACGATGCTTGCCTTGCCCGGGCATGCATCCTGACTCATCGTCGGGTCGAGCAAAGCCTCCGGACACGTTGTCGGGCCATGCAACGCCTCCGGATGCATCATCAGGCTCGTGTGATGCATCCAGACATGTCGCCAGGCTCAAGCGATGGGTCCAGACAAGTTGACGGGCTCGCGCGATGCATCCGAACACGTCGTCTGCCTACGAAATGAAGATGTTTCACCTGTATCGAGCGAAATGGCTCGAGATTTTAATCCATGATTATTCCTAAGTCACTTTTCATGCAACAAAAGGGCAGATTCAAAAGCTAGTTAAGACAAACTATATATTATATAATGGTGTTTAATCAATAATGTAATCAAGTAGTGTAGTTCTCTTTCCCACTTTAATCAATAATGGTTCATCCAAAAATCTTGCATTAATTAATATGGACCAGTATGGCTTTGGGTTTCAATTTTTACCGGTTGAACCTGACAATCTGGACCAATTTTGCAAACACGGCTATATGATCATGTACATAAATGTGGCATGGTATTGACTAATTCAGCAGTGTTTCATAGAATAGATTAATTATGCTTGAAGCATGTCCCATTTCTAAATGAATTTATCATTCTAATACTCATCATCTAAAATAGAAGGAAAAAAAAAGGCCACATGCAGAAAGTCCACATAAGGAAAAAAAAAACCTAGTTAGAAAATATCAGTACAACAGTTATAACTTTTCAATAGTTTAGAAACATTATAGACTAAACCCTATTATGTCTAATTGAAACAAGTTGTTCGGGAAGGTTAAAATAAGTTAATCAGCTTTTCATATATGTTGGATTTACTATAGAAAACTTGCTTCATTATGCAGAAAAGACATTCAATCGCACTTTACAGTATCTTAAAGTTTGTCAAGAAAAACAAAATACTCTACAAAAGACTATTGTATAATATACTTCATAAGTAACTCATATCATACACATACTAAATGCATAATGAAAGTTGTTAAATTGCAGTTAGTCCAACAGAAATGGCTTAATTAGCATCAAGAAGTTCACCAAAATACAAATGATTAGGAAGACTAACATATGAGGAATAAATTTAAATCATGAAACTTCTGACGCAGAAGGTACATGCTGGTCCAACAAAGTTGTACACAATTTAGTTGTTAAAATAAGTGAGATGAAACGTAAAGCAAAAAAAACAGTTATGTGCAGAAATACATGTAATAATAAAATCGCTGCATAATTGAACATGCCCAAGATACACAGGATGATGACTCACTAAAACGTTGATGTTGCTGCTCAAATGATATAACCCGAGGAGGAAGGAGACCCAAAGCCAGACATGATCTCTTAAAAGAGCAGTATCCTGATCCAAAATAAGTTCCAAATCAGATGAGGAAAATGTGTTGCAAGATCATTTCAAATTTGTCAAAATACATGTACTTAAGCAAAGAGATATTGTAAAAGGAAAAAAGCCTACCATTTTTGCCAGTGCATGAAGACATTGAACAGCTTTGAAGTACAAAAAAAAAAAAAAGAGAACTTTGCAGTACATCATGGTGAAGACAACAAAATTAGCACCAAAGTCAATGGTATCTTTTTTATTCTTCTCATTTTCCCAGTCCAACATTAAACTGGTTTCGAGTACGTAAGAGAAAGAGAACTTTGAAAAATATGATGGTGAAAACAACAAAGTTAACATCCACGTCGATGGATAATTAAATATATCACAAAAGAATAATGTCAATGAACCAGGAGTCAGATATATATTATAAATAGACAACACCAAGAGTTTTTCACCACTAAATGCTCAACTAGATTTCTTTGTGATTAGGTAGTTCATTCCAAATCATAGATAAATCAGCATCGAACATCTATTTTAATACAACTGGAAAAATATAATTCCCCACAAAAACCACACTGGACGCCTCAGTTCATCGGCTGCATTAATTGTTAACGTGCTAATGTAAAGCAGACCTACGTCCATTGAGTAGAATACAAGAGCTATGGCAAATAAAACTTTTCCACATTCCTGGAGGAGAGGCGAAAATGATAACCTATCGAACTTCAAACATTCTAACCCTCTTCGTTTCTCATTCGGAAAAGGAAAACAATCTCATTCTTCAAAAACAAAACCGAAAAGGGGAATTCCGTGTCCCTACCTAACCATCCAATCCCAATGACGATCTTCGAGAAAGCAGAAATATGATATAATCGGAGGACGACGTCACCTTATTGAACCATGGATCGTGGAGTATGTCGGTGCCCCGCTTGCTAACGATGCAGGGGCCGCGGATCGACGCCGACGCCGACCGCACCTGACGCAAGCTCCAGGCCACTCGCACGAGCTTCCACATTCCGAGGGCGGTCCTCCGCGGTCTCCTTCCCTCTCGATCTCTCCGACGAGTAACGAGTGACGAGTTACGAGCGCAGACTTACAGATTTGTATTTGCATCAAAACAAAACTCGCCGATATTAATTTAGAACAGTGGCGGATCAGGTTGAAGCTAAAGATTCCTCGATTCCGTAGGACGGTAGAGATTTTATTTGATGCCTGTCGAAAATAATACTTGATGATAGCGGTCCGCGAGGCCGCGTACGCAGGGAATAGAATTTATGCGGTGAACTGAACGGGGACTGACACGTGGGTGTCTCCCAATATGGGAATGGGAATGGGAATGAGAATGAGAATAGGAATAGAAATGGGATTGGAATTGGGATTGGGATGCTTTAGAAAAAAAAAGAAAATAATGGTGCCCAATCGCGGCGCATCGTATCGCAGCCATGGGATGACTTAATTTACACGATCATTATACGGAGTATTGTCTACATGACACAAGATAATCTGCTCATGCGACTATTATTTTAGGGCATCTTCAATTGTTAAACCTCTCTATAAGCTTTTTTGTCATTTCCAATATGTCACATCAACACTACATCAATTGGGAAAAAACCTACTATTCTCTCCATAATCAAAAAACCTCCATGCAACTTTTTGTGGGTCCTACATTAAAAATCACACATTTTTATTTATTATTTTTTTCATTTAATATCTCTATATAATTTTTACTTAATAATTTATTTAATTCTCATCTTTAATTTAATTTATTTGTAATTTTTAATTAATAAATTAATAAACTTATAATTTTTAATTTAATTTATAATTTATAATTTATAATTTATAATTTCTCATCTTTATTTAATATTTAATTTAAATAAATTTTTTTAAAAAAATATTTTTTAATTATTTAAAAAGAAATCAACATGCACTATTATTTCTCAATGATTAATAGCTCCATCCCAAAAAAAAAAAAAAAATAGGTTTAATATTTCAAATATGTTCTTAAAATAAAAACCTCAAACTTTATCCTTCCATTCATTAGAATTTTTTTTTTGAACTTTTTTATTTTTACAAACCTTCTAAAATGCTTGCATTGGAGATGCCTAATACGAAGAAATTAATATGGCACGTTGAGGAATTAAGTGGGCTCCACCAGTTCGTCCTTTTTCTATGTTTTTTAAAGGGAATTTATAGTTAAATATCCATTTTTTAGGGAAAAAGTCCATATTTATCTTTTTCACAAAAAAGGCTGTTCGCACATTTAAAGTGTCAGGCCCGAAATGGTGACTTTATTCTGCTGCATTATTATCGATGTCTTGTGAATTGTGCAGAGAGTGAAGCTTATCGATCCAATTGTACCAGCGGCACATGCGCCCATTTTAGATACCGCATCAAAGTACAACTAAATTGGACCGTTACATGGGCATTCAATCATATAATAAAATTTATAGTATATATTAATATAAAATGAAATACTACTTGCGATGCAATAATTACATTATTTGTATAGATTTTCCCTGAAAAAGTGCCATTAGTACTCAAATAGTTGAATGGAAAAAAAAACATGGAAATCATCAACTACATTCATAGCGACATCTAATTCCTCTATAGATGAATATACTTTAGCCACTTAAGTCCTATCACACGTGTAGGGCACAATGTGCATTAAGGTGGTGGTACCCACGTCGCACATACAAGTGCATATGACAACTGAGACTTGGTATTTTTTAACAGGAAATTGTAAGATGCACTTTGAAATCCCATTGCCACAGGCAACCATCATTTGACAATCATATTAATTATGTTTAATAAATTGTAATTAAGCATATGTTTCTTAATAAGACTTGACGAAACACATCATTTAACTTGTCAAATCCCCTACTCAGCTTAGTTTTTAAAAATGACTTTGTTTATTCCATGACAAAACTCAATTTGCCGGGATTCACCTGATCCAAGTCAATACAGATAACTCCCTGCTCAGCATCTTCATTCCACTGGATTGACTCATTGTTGAGAAGCTTTATGACCTAAACAATTAACATGTCTCATCAAATGTAGATTTCCATTAAAAAAAAAAATGATGACAAGTTGTTGATGGACAGCATAAATTGTAATGTCACTCTTTTCATGCAGCGATAACATCAAGATTAGGTATTATATGACTGCACAAAAGAAAAGCCAGTTTTATTGTACAATCCATATTAACGAAAGAAAAGAAAAAAAAAAAATCAAAGTTCGATGAAATGCACCAACAATAATAAGTCTATTTTCCTAGAGGGTAAGGACTATGGCTGCTATCTCCTTGGACCTAGGTAAAGTTGCTGAAATTTCATTTGAAGAGGCGAGATTTTGCTAATACAAATTTCATGGATAAAATGGATGGTTTAAAGTAGAATCAGAAAGACTATGTAAACCTGCTGATGTAGCAAACAAATTACCAATATATATATATATATATCTTATCCTCTCTTTTTTTTTCATTTGCAAATCCATTTCAGCATACCCGCTACATGGGAGAGGTGGGCAATAGCCGTATCAGTGCAAGCCAACAAACAATAATATGCATAGGAAAGTCGAGACAAAATGGATGGTTTAAAAGTAGAATCAGAAAGGATATGTAAACCTGCTAATGTAGCAAACCAATTACCAATATTTATATCTTATCCTCTCTTTTTCATTTGCAAATCCATTTCAGCATACCCACTACAAGGGTGAGGTGGACAATAGCAGTATCAGTGCCAGCAAACAAACAATAATATGCATAGGAAAGTCAAGAGAGTTCAAGATAAGTCCACGCTGAACAAACAAAAGAAAATCATGCATAGTCAAGAGAGCACAAGATAAGTCCATACCAGACGTCTTGTTTTTGCCTTCTTGCTATCCCCACCATCAGCGCCAAAGACAAGCTTTAAACATTTAAAAGCTAAAAAGAACAATGTACAATAAAGTCATTTACAACAACTGAGAATATGACAGAACAGAGCAAAACAAAGGTTCTTGGATAGCTGGATGCATACTTGGAATACCAGCCAATTGACGGAGGTGTAATTTGACCAAGTCCAAAGCTTCCCTTGAACGATGTGGCTCTAGATCAAGAGTGACTTTGTCTTTGTTACTAGACTTTCTGCAAAATATAACAAGCACGCATCATATACTGTAACAGTGAACAGAGAAATGAAGTAAAATTATGCACCTCCAATAACCGAAGACATTTGGTTACCTTGGTTGTAGTAGCATTGCAGCAGATTTTTCATCTGCTTCTCGAGCCTTCTGAGCATAGTTGTTACCCTGATATTTAAAAAAGATGACTTTGTTTGGGAGTGTGAAACATTTTCCTATAGTGCTAGGTTTACATCAATGGTCAGTCTTTAAGCTTGCATATTTTTACGATATGCAGTTTATAGGAGATTGTAGTAACTGATGAGAATGTAATAGATTGTATTCAAATTCAGAATTAAGAAGAACGACTTTAAACTAGAGACTTCAAACTAATTAGAACAAATACTAGACATCAAATGTGATTTCAATAATAAGAGAAAAATAAAGTAGTTAAGATGGATAGACCTGAAATTCCTACAAATAAGAGTAAAATATCTTAAAATCTATTTTGGGATATACTAGTGAAGATACTATTAATAGGATATAAACAATATAATCAAAATGGAGAGAAGCTTCTGAAGTCTTGTGTCATCATGTGTATCAATTATATTAAAAGAAGATTAATGCAAAATAGAAATTATTTTGTTAAAGATTTAGGATTTGTAAGAGTTTATTTGGTAGGGTGTTCTCTTTAGGAGAGTAGTTTTTAAAGTACGTCTTCAAATATCTAATTGTCTTCAGAATTGCCAGAAAGTTTTAATTGGAGTTATTTAACTTTGTTCATTTATTAATTTGTAATTTAATTTATTTCATAGTTTATTAGGTTAATAGGAGTATTTCTTTGCTTTGCTGTTTTTAGTTTATTTCCATTTTTGTTTTGTTTTGGTTTTTTTGTCTTTAAAAGAACCTCAATTCCTGTCATGTCATAAATCTTTTGCATAATATCCATCTTTTGTGTGTTTTTGTTCTCTATGTGCAATTGTGACCACCATCTCCTTTATGCTCTTGCATCATCCTCAATCGACATAGATCCTGAACCTCCAACCCTAATTTGGATCAATTGGCAGTAACACTGCCTCACAACTCCGCCACACCCTTGTATCCACTCCGTCTCTCTGGCCACAATGACAAAGGAAAAGGACACTAAACCTTCAGTTGCAACACCATAGTCTTCTTTCTTTTCTTGCCTTATCCCCGACTAATGTAAGTCTCGACTCCAACCCATGTCTGGATCTACTAGTAGCACCACTGTCCTATAGCTCAGTCTTACAGGGTGAATTGCACGCCCCTCCACAAGGGGTGGAACAACTTGACACAACCTATTTACATGAATTGACCCAATCCACAATTTGTGGGTTTAAATTTGAGGTAAATAAACTTAGGTCATAGCCAGGTCATATGTTTAAGACCCACAAATAAACCAATCAAATAAGGTCATAAATGGTTAACACAATTATAATATATAATTATTTAATAGAAATTTATATAAGTTATAAATATATAATCTGCTAAATAAGTTACAAATATATAGTATCATAAAATATATATTATAACACAATGCTATAGATTATACTTTATGCTTTTGTAAAATTAAAAATAATTACTGTGTTATTTGCATTTAAAGTTTATTTGACTTTGTTAAATAGATTGCCATTCAACTCATTTATAATTCATTTATGACCCATTTAATTATATGAGTGATGTCACATGACCTATCTATGATTAATCTAATCCATCATGTGTGGATTATAGATTTTGATCTATTTATCAACAGGAGATTAAGTAAATTGTAGGTCAATGAGACATAACTTGTTTATGACCCGTCAATCTATATTGTAATACCTACTTCTCCACTATTAATCACCCATTTCTGCGCCTGACATACTGCAATCATCCAATCGTCACTACCTTACTTACACATCTCCAATTTCCAATTTCCACACACACACCCCACCCCCAACCTATTGTCTCATCTCATGCAACAATATCATGAGCCATAAGCCTCAGTAGGAATTCAATCTCTCCTATCAAACAATATCGATTGTTCCTACTTCTGTTTCAGATATAGCGACAGCCTTCACAATTACCATGCGATTTGACACAAGCCTCCCCTCTTTCCCACATAACTTGCAACCTTGCACTTATTCACATAAGGGCAGAACCACTCTGCTTTCCTTACAAAACGTTGTCTCTCCTACTTACAAGCGACATCACTTCCACGATCAGTGGGTCAAAATTCAACATATGCACAATACTATCCATGCTCACAACCATCAATTCTCTTCGTGGTCTAACGCCAATAGCCACCTCTTTGAAATCCTATGCTCGGGTTTTTCTCTAGAATATTTTTTTTTTCTAATCTTAACAAGAGGCCACAGCTAAGTGTCATTAAAAAGAAAAGAAAAGTGACACTAGTGTCAACTCTAGATCCCAAAGAAACAAAAGTAGAAACTTCATCCTCTTTAAGTCAATTATTTAAGTGAATAAATCTGAATGTACAATTTCAAAAAAGTTACCTTATGACTTATCATCAATTTTAGAAGGAAAACAAAGATCTAGAGGTCAAGCAAACTTAGCACTATAAGAGATAGTCCCTACCTCGCTCAATGATTTTCCTATTGATATTAAAAGACCTTTAACTATGTCATGAAATTCATCTCCAAAATAGCCCCTTGATAAATTACCCCCTTTAGAATGTATCCAGTATGACAATCAGTGACTCATCTCATAAAACCAATGATACTTTATTCTTCTCTCCTAAAATTCACTTGACGCTCTTTGCTTGAGCTTTCTGAAGAATCTCTAATAGCTTACTACATTTAAGGGACACATTACACACAATTAACTATGACCTAAGCATAAAATTATTACACAATCCTAAGACCTAGTAGAACAAATCAAATTAGAAAAACAAAGTGATAAACTAGGAAAGGAAATTTATAGCATTGCTCGCTTGAGCTTTCTAAAGAATCTCTAATAGCTTACTACATTTAAGGGACACATTACACGCAATTAACTATGACCTAACCATAAAATTATTACACAATCCTAAGACCTAGTAGAACAAATCAAATTAGAAGAACAAAGCGATAAACTAGGAAAGGAAATTGATAGCATTGCTTATAACTATTCTAAAGAGGATAGAGCTCATTGGCGTAGAAGGATCTATATAGCCGAGCCCACCTAGTGGGATAAAACTTGATTGTTGTTGTTGCTGCTTATAATTATTCTAATAAGGTTATACCAATACGATTGTTCATATGTCAAAGTGTCCCATCCATGGGAAGGAGACTCATTTGAGGCGTAACACCGGTCGGACAAATGTCATTTTAATATTGTACTTGCTAACACCCAGCAAGCTTCTACACGAGTCAAAGGATGTTGAGATGAAGTTCATTAGTTTTACTCCTTTAATCCTCTTCCATTTACTTTAGTTACATATAAGATTGTAATAATTAGATAATTAAATTAAAATTTAGTTATATCATATAATGTTGCTTCAACATATGGCAAAGCATATGGAGATGTATTCAAATGAATTTTTCTCTTTTAATCTCTTTCACTCAGCTTTTTTTCATCCAAACCTAAAATTACTTATTAGAAAGTTGATTGGATTCAAATTTATACATTTTGTGCCAAAAAACTTAACGCGCCTAGGCAAGGATTGAATGATATTGAGATGATTTTAGACAATTTTTAGTCATTTAATCTCTTTCCATTTACAAGGTTTCCTTCTAAATAAAACTAAGGAATCAGATAATATTAAATTAAAATTTTGGGGATATGTTACAAAGATATAATAGTCAAGCCCACTTAGTGGGAGGCCTGGTTGTTATCGTTATCGTTGTTGTTGTTGTTGTTACAAAGATATAATACACATCTCAATTAATAAATATGGTAAAGATATCACTAGCTACATTTGTTTGGACATGTGCTTTGGCACATGTCAAGCATGCCATGTTTAGAATGATGAACTAAATCTTTAGCATGTGTGCATAAGAGAGACACCTATGCAAATAATAAGGGGTTTTGGTAATTTACCAAAATGGTAATTTTCGAGCGTGCCACTTCATCCAACATAAAATTTCAAACCATAGGTAAGACATAGGGCACAACTAAAAACAACCAAACCCAATAAGATAAAAGGTTGTTTGAGTGGGATTATGTGAAACCACAGCTAGTATGGCGCAAT
Organism: Zingiber officinale; assembly: GCF_018446385.1. Taxonomy (NCBI): domain Eukaryota; kingdom Viridiplantae; phylum Streptophyta; class Magnoliopsida; order Zingiberales; family Zingiberaceae; genus Zingiber; species Zingiber officinale. Next base: position 62,802,293 of record NC_055990.1, on the reverse strand, counting down.
AGTTAGCAAGGACAGGAACATACATAACTGAATAGTTATGGTTACTTGTCAACAATTACAGGCAATCTTTCACCTTAAAGTATAGAACTTACTTCCACTCGAAGATAGTTGACTGCTGGATCACCCTTTACAAAAGCATCAGCAGCCTAAAAAGCCATAGTCATAACTGAAATTATAAAAATGAGCACTTGATAATCAAGAACTGTAAAGAGTTAAGAGTATATTAAAGGAAAACAATCATGTTAAGTTGTGAAACAAACTGCTTACGGCTTCATAATACTGCTTCATCAAACCCCAATTCTCCTTGACAGATCTCCTGAGGGCTTCATAATCATCATCTTCTTGGGTAACTAGACCTAGGAAAACAAAGGAAATCCATCTTAACTTGCAGAAACTATTGAGAAATCTATGAGAATGATAAAAAATATCCAGAAGTCATCAAATAAAGAAACTAAGTTGGAGAGTTTGTCATGAAAATGAAGCAGTCAGCAAATTAAGAAAATGAATTAGATTGAACTCTACAACAAAGAAACTGATTTAACCTTTCTCCTTTCAAGTACTTATTAGGACAGGTGAGGTGATGACCGGATGGCTAGAGGGGTGGGGGTTTGAGGTCTTGTGCTCTTGCGAATGTCTTAACAAGGTTTCACATGAATTATGTGCAGCAAAAATAAAAAATAAATAAAACAATATATGACAATGACTAACAAGTCGAAATAGCATGATTTGGAACCCTTGTTTCACAACCTATGATTCGTCAGTGAATAATTCCCAAAAGCCCACAATCTTTATCGTTATCAGATATTTTCCAAAGGTGAAGTAACCCCCACAACAACAGTCTTTACAAAATTGATACAAATGAATGCTTAGAGGATCAGGCTGCGAGTAAAAGAGAAAAAACTTAAAAGACTAGACAATCAATATTTCATCGTCCTAATGCTCTTCCTGGTCCCTCATCTATAGCCTCCAACATCCCCAACTTTCAGTTCCATATTGAGGACTAGTTTCAGATCACTACAGTCTTCAATATGTCAACAATTACCTCTATCAATTGGTATCAATCGATTTATCTCTTATAGACCCTTAGATCAGCCAACCACTGTAGCTTCAGATCAACAACTACTTTTGGTTTTTCTCGCTGTCATTAATTAAACAACATCAATTTATTAAACTCAATCAATCAACTCTCAACTTACTCATGAATTTCCCTTCCACAACTTGGCTCCACTAATCATCCTTTATGCTTCACCCATATTGTTTGCCTTCTTCCAGCTACAACCAACATTGCGCCTCGATACTGCTTATCATGCGGTCCCTCAAATGTTCAAATTATTCTTCTCCAATCTCCAACAGAGTTTGAGCCATTGAGTCATTATCCACACTCGACTTCGTCGAGTCACTAGCTCTACTAGCTCCATGTGTGTTTTGCCAACTTCTACACAAAGTTGGGCCTCAATACTGCTGATCTTACAGTCCCTCAAATGTATCATATCATCCTTCTCTAATTACCAATAGGCCTTGAGTCGCCAAGCCAACTAACTTGGTTGGGTCAAGTTTGGCTTGGATGCCTCATGTAACCTACTACAAACTCCATCAGATCTCCGAGTCATTGAGCATGTTGCCTTGGCCGCGCCAAGTCATTATCTACACTTAATCTCGTCAAGTCACCAGCTCCAAGAGCTCTATGTGCATATTGTTAAATTCTTGCACAACTTAACTCATACATCAAATACATATGTAAATTCTAACTTAAATCTTTTGTCCAAATATCAAAATTCACTTAGAGTATGATTGCACCTACAGTACTAATAAAAAAATATTGGGTTATTTTCATGACTACGTCAGGATCCATCTAGTTACGTGATCTCATATGATGTCCCATATGATGCAACACACAATGTTCCAAATGATAAATATCAACTGAAAGTCCAATAAAAGCTACTATTAATCTATTTTCATCTTCTAAAAGTGGAAATTGCAACTTTATCAACAAATTTAGGTTGATTACCAAAGTCCAATAATTTACTAATATTGTGTTCCCATTTAAGCCACTTTGGAAAGTCGTTTGTCATATATAGCTAGTATTAGCATCAAGGTTTAAAATTTCAACACGTGCCGAGGTTTCGATCATGGATCGAAACGATACGATTTCGGTACCGTATCGTACCATGTCAATATAGTTTCGATATTTTTTAAATATAAAATATATTAATTAAAAACTAAAATATTTAACATAAATATTTAAAAAATAAATAATATAAAAAATATCTTTAAAAAAAAGAAAATATATGAAAATAGATAAATAAATAAATAATTTATTATAATTTTTAAATTAAAATAGATGAAATATAAAATTAATTAAATAATTTTATTAGGGTTTAATAAAGTCTCTTTAGATTATCTCCATCATAGCTAGGAGTTGATCAAAATAATTAACCTAAGTTTAATTTTAAAAAATCTAAAATTCGACACCACTCGCGAGCCTGCACGACTTCGGCGTTGTCGTGGGGTTGCGCGACCAGCCATGGTCGCAGGGATTGCATGACTCCTTCGGCGCGACCGTGTTGGTCGTGCGACGCCTCTGCAGCGACCGTAGGGTTGCACGATGCCTCTGCGGCGACAGCGGGAGGGTTATGCGACTCATCTGCTGCGACCACGGCGTCACGCAACACATCGCACATGTCACGGGTCTGGTGCCGAGGTCGTGCCGGTGCCGGTCGGAACGAGATGTTTCGCCCGTTTCGACCGTCTCGGCACGACACTTTAAACTATGATTAGCATTATAATTTTTCATTAAATTATAATAGCTCTCGCTAGACATACATTTTCACTAGAAGATTTGCAAAACCAAATGAGAACAATTGACTTAATTCTAGAATTTTTTGTTAGGAAACCATCTATCATTTAAGTTGATCATAATAAAGACAAAGGAAGCCATCTATCATTTAAGTTGATCATAATAAAAACAAATTTAGCCTAAATATAAATGATGTGGGTAAATTATCCATTAACCTAGGGGATCTCTAGATGAGCGACATGTGTCATCTAAAAGGCTAATAGCATGAACAGATTCTGGTCCATGTGGTCTGGGTTCGACCATGACAACCTGACATGTTAGCAACAAGTGAAATTGTTGCCCACACAAGCTTAGCTGAGATGGTAAGTGGATGACAGATTTGCCCAATGAGCGAAGGGGCAAATTCCAACGAGGCGTAAATCCCTGCACCCAAGCACAACTCACCCTCCCATCCATATTACCTCTTGATTATCGTGATCTACCTCTCTCATGATGATCTTGGGGTGGGTTGACTGGGCCCGGGCGAACGCAATCACCTTTTGTCCAACAAGTGAAATTGTTGCTAAGTCAATCTAGACAATTGTCTAAGTGACACTCCAAGTTTGATTAATCACACGCTTTGAGGCCTATAAAAAGAAGTTCGGTGTTCCATGAAGAGAGCTATTGTAGCCCTACGGCCCAATACACTATCAATCAAAACCAAAATTATTATAAAAGAAAGAAATGCTGAATTTTATATAATATGATAGAAGTATAAAGGTTGAAGTAGAATGTCAAAGTTAAGAACATAGAAGAAAAAAATTATAAAGTCAATAATAGCCAATATTAACATGACACCTAATAAAAATTAAGAATAAACGTTGTCACATAATACATAGAAAGGATGTCTTTTATTTGACAATAATGATTTTTATTTGCTAAAATCATTTTATGGGCAAGTTTTTTATTGCTCGTTTCATTTCAATTCATAATTGAATAAAATAAATAATAATTTGTACAATATCGTCAATGAAAGAAATGAACTTATGAATCATATTGTTAAAACCCAAAAGGAAACTCAATCCAATCCAAACTTCTAAGACATTCAAGAATTATATTGTTAAAACCCCAAAGGAAATCCACCACCAACAACAACAACCAAGCATTATCCCTATAGATCCTTTTACGCCATTGAGCTTTATCTCCTACTATATCATCATCTATACTTAAATAAATTTATCTTGTTTTATTATTGCTAACCAAGTCTTTTTTGGTCTACCTCTTTCCCATTGAATGTGTGTTTGTCATAATTTCACATCGCCTAAGAGTATTTATTGGTGTAACATGCTCGTACCATCTTAAACTTGTCTCTCAGAGTTTTCCCTCAATATATGCAACTCCAACTCTCTCTAATACTCTCATTTCTTATTATGTTCATCCTCGTATGTCCATAATCCACCTTAACATTCTCATTTATGCAACTCTCATCTTTTACTCATGTACTCGAATCATAGCACAACATTCATCTCCATATAACATAGCAGGTCTAACTACGATTTTATAGAACTTTCCTTTAAGTTTTAGAGATACTTTACGGTCATATCAAACACCCGACGCTCTCCTCCATTTCAACTATCCTACTTATATTCTATGTAAGACATCTCTCTCAATCCCTCCATCGTTTTACAAAAATAATCCTAAATATTTAAAGCTCTCGGCTCCGAGCAACTCGTCATCTCCTATCTTAACAATTATCTCATTACGTCTAATATTGCTAAACTTAAATTTCATATATTCTGTCTTTATTCTATTAAAACTAAAACCTTTCCCTTCTACTGTTTCCGGCCAAGATTCTATTTTAACATTTACCCAAAGGAAACCCAATCCAAGCAAAAATTTTAAGGCACTTGGAATTAAGCATGACTTAAGATCCCTCATATGGAGATGTGGGATCAAGAAGAGTCTATCTTTTTCTTCTTATATTCTATTCTCTTTTAGTATATCTATTATATATGCTATTATATGAGATGTTATGTTATTTCATATGCTTATAGATGTCAAACAATTTTGAATAAACTAGAGTTACTTTTTAACAAATTTTATAATTTTTATCTTAACCTTACGATTTTGGTTTGATACAATTCAATAATTCACCAAAATGATTCATGATATGAATCTCAATCTGGCAACCTCAACCACAATTACTTGATGCCAACCACATGAATCCATCCCCCCATTATATAACACCTATAATATAATTATAATAACTAATGAACCTATATTTCTTTAGCATCCATCTGCACTCATATCTTCATCTTCAAATAAAGATTCAACTTTTTCTTACTAATTATTTTTGAACAAGTTCATATAATTTTAATCCTTTTTTTTCTCATATTACTATCGCAAATTGTAATATGGACTAATAAAATTTTTCATTTAAATTAAGGGGCACAGGAGAGTTCACACGATTAGAGAAATTCCTCTTTGTTTCAAGTTATTCTTTCTTTTATTAATGATATCTTCATTCAGACAACTTCTTATTGCTTAATAAATGCAAGATATCTAACTTCTAAAATTCATAAATTTCATGTCTATCCACTTGACTCTGCACTAAACAACATTTATTATATTCCACTTTAATTGTATTTAACTTAAAAGTTTTGTTCACAATTCAAGCTCTGAGTTCAATATTTTTGGCCTGCAAATAACATAAACCAAGTTAATCTTAAATACAACTGGAAAGTTCCATTTAGTACTAATGTAAAAAAGAGAGAAATAGAGGTCTAGACTTTGATTATTGATGCAAAATATATAATCCCCTAAGATTGTACTATTGAATATAAAAAAAATATGATAATGGATTTATCGGGACATGAAACTAATAACATGGTTTAAAATTTTGTTTCAGTGAAATTTATCGTTCCCCCCGCCGGCACTGCGTGTCACCGTGTGGTCAGAGAGGTCACCGCAATTCTGCACGACCTCCGCGAATTGCGGTGGGGACACCCAAGGGCGGCCGGTGCGATAATTAATTTATATTTAACCTTAAGTTAATAATTTCAATCAACTCTTACCTATAATAGGATAATATAAACAGGCTTAATCAAAACCTAATAAAACTATCCCATTAATTTAATATATATATTTTATTTATTTTAATTTCAAATATATATAAAAAAATTTATTTATTTTTAATATTTAGATTAAAAATTTTATTTTAATTAATATATTTTTATTTAAAAAATATCAAAACCATATCATCACAGCACGATACGGTACCAAAACCATATCGTTCCGGTCATAAACCAAAACTTTGATACGGCTCGAGATTTTAAACTAGGACTAATGTATAATAATGTTATTGTTTAAGCATCAGAATCATGGTTATTTAAAAACATAATACGGCCAGTAAAAATCTACATGATACAAAGAAAACAAAAAAGAACACATTAAGTTTCTTGAAATCTTTGGATTGGGTGAGCAGGCAAGTCTTTGAAATAGAATTACAGTGAATACATAATAATAGTCTTATAATTCTGCAACATGAAGTGGGCTAATACAAGTGTTTCACATCTTTCTCCTAAGGATTAAGGGAATACTCATATATGAAAAAGGAAGAGAAGCTTAATATAAGTAAACAACGCCATGATCAGATGTATCATCCTGCTGGATTAAACATATTAAAAGCTGCCAGTTAAGCCAGTATACTATAAAAAATATACTATAGTCCAAACAAAAGTGAATGTCACGGTCAATGTACTATCCAATTTGCACCCTGCCATCATGAACCTAGATATATTTATCTCTAAGACAATGAAGATGCAAAGAATAGTTGGGATTCAAGGGCCATACCACCATGCATCATATTTGAATGATCAATTGTGGATGATGAGTAAAAGTCCTCCAGTGGTTCTTTCACTGACTTTTCTTTAACAACTCTTGTTCTGTTCAGACCGATTCGTGTACGGGTTTTCTGTGGTTCCTCTGACCTCTCAGGAACATTGAACAATGATTGTAGCACCTCATTTGGGAGATTAGCATTCTTTTGTTCCATGCCAGAGTGTATGGGAATATCTCTTCATGTTAATAAGGTTCACTTATTAGAAAATGCATTCCATGTCTTGCATTGTGCATTAAAGAAAGATGGGAAAGGACAATGTATTATCTTACAAAAGATGCAAAAGCACACCTAACACTAGATGAAGAGTTGGAACTAGAATTTTGGCAAAAATTGTTCTCCATCTCTAAGCCTTTGCCTGTGAGCTGGCAGCAAAGTATCAAAATTTGGTATGATCAGTGAAAGGACATAATTATACTTGGGCAATTTGAGTCATACAGCTTTCAGTTCAGGAATCTGCTACTGCACTTAAATATTTACATAATCATAAAGGTTGTCAACAAATATTTCTTATGCAGGTTATGTACATTGCTAGTGGAAGACACTACCAGGACAATGAACAAGTGATTAGATGTGTCACTACTATGGTGCCACTACATTCTAATACAATGTGAACACAAGAAATGGAAGAAAGCTACAATTCATGCATCAACCAAATGCCAAGCATGCTTACACTGACCATGTCAAAGAAAGAAATTGTTGTCTAAGTGAAATTAACACTTGGCCATGAAAAAAAAAGTTAACGCTGCTAAAAATCCAACACTACAGATTGTGATTGTACTGACCTTTCCCAATTCATCAAACTCAACTGATTTGCCCTTTTCCAAGTTTCTGGAAGATAGTTCCAATAATTCTTCCATACTCTGCAAGATCAAAACAATTTCCAAGTTGTCATGATCAAAATAAACAAACAAAAAAAATTGAAGAAAAAAATATAAGAATGTGCACAAAAAGAAAGGTGTTTGCATGATATTCAGTTCAAATATTACTCTTTGGAATAGATGTCAAGGTTCTCTATTCCAAATCCACTCTCACTAAAAGAAGAAATGCTACAGATACATATATTTATATAATTATAAAATAGAGGTTCTGGCCTTCTACAATCCCCTTTCCTCATCATTTATTATCACATATTGGCATGTATTTAATTACTTGATTATCCTCATTTTCAAAAAAAATCATAATGATCCCAATTTCAATGGTCCTATTGTTCAAATCCGGATGATACTTAGATTTTGACCATCTAATCCCACCTCAATTTTGACCAACTAATCCTGATATCATCAATACCTTGACAACTATGATTATAAGGAACATTAATTGCTTAGTGATGGTTTACAAAGGTTATTTCCCAGTTGAAGTGAATTTTGTTTTACAGTGTCTCAATCTCCACCAGGGCACCTTCACAGGACCTCTTTTTTAGATTATTTTTTTAGTAGTGTGATTTGCATGACATTGATTGCGAAAATAACTACTACTAAAGCTATGACATTAGAGTTGGCAGAATTTAGCATGAGCCTACATGATATTAAGTGGGTTTGTGCTTAATTTTATTGTGTCCCATGTTGTAGATAGGTTGGCCAATCAATGTATGTCACCATATTCTTAAACCATTATTTTAATGGGTTATGTTTCCATGTTATTTTAGAATAGGATGTTAGAGAATAGCAATAACCAAGCATTATCTTACTAGGTGGGGTGGCTAATAGGACGTTAGAGAATGAAGAAGGGAAGTGGGGTCATCTAATAAGACGTTAAGAGAATGAAGAAGGGAATTTCAACTAATCTCACACTCAACAAACCAAATGCTCATGTTATCCACTCTGCAAAACCTAGGACGTTAGAGAACCAAGAAGGGAATTTCATCTAATCTCACATTCAACTAACATGCTATTCACTCCACAAAAGCCAACTAGCGAGCATGCACTTCGACAATTCTATCGGGGAACAATGGAAGGCTGGTCTCCAACAATAGCTGTGAACAATTGCCATCAGCTACTCTGATGAAGTATGATTGGACCTTTGTTACCACCACAGATTCCAATTTAGGGACCTGACACACTCCAAATGACTAGCTTGCTCAAAGTAAGCAGAAGGTTTTGCTTCTCTCCTTAAATTGTCATAATGTTGCGCCCTTAAATCACAATATCATCAGGAGAAAAAATAACAAAATATCCCTTCCATATAATCCAGCTTTAGATAAACCAGGGCAAGCAATATTAACTGACTGAAGGAATCTGGGGAAGCAAATGACAAACCTAAGAAAACAACAAGAAATGTACTTGAGCTTCCATCACAACTTTGAAATCACAAAAGAATCAATTGCATCATTCTAGAAGGCTTTGCTTAAACTACCAGCATCCACAAGATCAGAGCAGTGCAGGCAGTAACTTAAAACCCAAAGGTTGACCAAGCCCAAGACACAAACTTGGTACACCTTTATGCACAATTAATGCGAAAGATAATATGGGTTGAATCACAAGTAGGGGTAAGCAAAAATTCGATTAAACAGAATAAACTAACCGAATTTTAAAATTTAGTTAGATTTATTAAGGAATTCATTTTTTTTCCTTAAAAAATCGGTTAATTCGATTCGATTTCGGTTTTAAAATTTCTTATTCGGTTAAACCAAATAGACCAAACCAATCGAAATTTTTGACCAAAACGAATTTTTAGACCTGAATTTTTAAGATCAAAAGTTCAAAATCGAATTTTATTAAAAAAATTCAGTTAATTTGGTTTTCAACCAAATTAACCAATATTTTATCGGTTCGGTTTGTTCGTTTTTTTTTTAAATTCAGTCGGTTCAATTTGTTTGAAAAAAATCAGTTCGGTCCGTTTTAACCGAATACTCACCCCTAATCACATGCATCTTGGAGAATATTGCAATAAGAGAATTGAAACCATTTGGCATAAGAAATCACCTATAAATAAGACTTTCACAACATTAGCCAACAAATCATTGAGAACTACCACAACACTGACAGGGACTGGATTGACTCTCCATCACCAAGGGAGAGAAATTTACTGCAGCCTTCCCCATTGAAGAATTATCTATTTGGGCCAAAAACAGAGTGCTCTTTCAAATTTGCAGCACTTAAGATCCAATCAATACCAAGCTATCTAAAACCAGATGGTAGAAAAGACTCATATCAAATCATAATAGCCATTAGCAAGCCTAGAATGAAGGTGTCAAACATTGTTTATCAGTTTCAGAGCTACAGACACAAGAAGATTTTGTGGCACAAACCCATCAGGATATCATGTCTGCACAACCCATAGAAAAAATTCAGTTGTGGGATCGCTAATAAGAATAGGATTACACTAAAGAATATATTTCATATATAGCTTCTATGTCTATGGCATACTGTGTCGCCTTGGTATATTGTGACACACATCAAGGAGAATTCTAAGTACTGTTTGGTTTTTTTTTAAAAAAACTTGTGTTTATTCTTTCCCTTAGGTATGTAAGGATCTTCTCTTTTTTTTCTTCTTCCCTCCATCTCAAATTCGCCACTGACTGTGTGTTAGAACTTGACACATCACTGAAATCATACCATTCCAGTCCAAATTTCCGATATGGCTCAAGATTTCAACCCCTTTTTAAAACAGTTTGTAGGATGTTTTGAAGCAACAATTATCTCTGGGACCTCCACCATTAAGGTGAAGCAGACCCTAAATTATCTAATTTGTTGTTACCTTCATAACTCTTACTACCGTGTACTACCATATATCAAGCACCCTACTTATTTACTTCTAGTTTGTTCTTCTATTGGTATCAAAGTTTTGGCAAGACTAATCAATCTTAGTAGTGTTCGTCTCAAATGTGTAGTATAATTTCATTTCAGTGATTTCACATATGGCATAACATAATAAAAAACAGAAAAAAGATTTTCCAGCACCAATATATGGAAAGGATGATCCAATTTAGAAGTTTAGTAGTACCTACCACCACATCCTAGTTGTACCAAGATGACACATTCAGTTTCTGCATCCAACAATATGAGATGTGTCCCTCATGAATTGTAATTTTTACCCTCTCTAACTTAAATTATTGTGCCATTCATATGACCCCCATAAGTGCATAAAGTGATGGACCATTTTATTTAAATTTTACACATAAAAGGAAAAGAAAAACTAAGCCCGTGCATATCTAGGCAGAAAAATTACAAAGAAAACAACCAAAACCTTGAATACTATGGAAGTATAGTATGCTAAACATTCGGCTAATATTTTGATAGACACACAACCCAGCATGCCTGACAAATTTGATAGAGTAGTCCAAATTTAACTCCGCCCATGACGATCGGTCATGACCGATCCCAAGCCCGGATAAAGAAGGAGGGTTGCGTTAGGTTGTCAACCAGCGTTAAAACTATGACAAATATTCAATGAATGGATCCATTAAACTATTGTATCAATGCTAGGTTGTTCCCCGGAAAGAACGCGTTGCAAGGGTCCGACTGTAACCTCTCGGCAAGGACCGCTACATCTCCGGTGTAGTGCTAAATATGCAAGAATTCGTATTACAGGTTCGACTGTAACATATCAACAAGGACCATTACATCTCCATGAGAACTTGAGTATAGTGTTAAATAGGCAAGAGTTCTCACACCATAGATTGGATAAGAACAAATATAATAGGAAAACTAATAATCTAAGATTTGAAACATGAAACATAGGAACTGTAAATCAATGGAGGTAGTAGATATGAAAATTAAGAGAAGAATTAGTATTTTGTGTGTACAAAAGATAAAATAGGTAGGTGAGAAGGCAAAGATAATAGAGAACTCGAGTTTTAAGTTATGATACACTGGAAAAAGTAAAGCAAGAAATGGAATGTGTATTATTATAAATAGTTCGTTAAAGGATGAATTTGTAAGAGTAGTTAGAAAAAGGGATAGAATTATAGCCCTTAAGATAATAGTAGAGAAAGAAACTATGAACATAATTAGCATATATACACCGCAAGTAGAATTAGATGAATTTACCAAATCAAGGTTTTAAGACAACTTAGATAAAATATTACAAAATATTCCACCAAATAAAATGATTTTAATAGGAGGTGATCTAAATGGTCATGTCGAAATGAAAAATGAGGAATATGAGAGGATATATGGGAGCTATGGGTTTGGAACAAGAAATGAAGAAGGGAAAACTATATTAGATTTTAACCTTATATTAGCTAATACGTTTTTTTAAGAAAAGAGAAGAACACTTAGTCATATTCAAAAGTGGGAATAATAAATTACAAATTAACTTTCTTATAATTAGGAAGAAGGAAAGAAAGATTTGTAAAGATTGTAAAGTCATCCCTGGAGAAAACTTAACTACCCAGCATAGGTTAGTAATGTTGGATATACGCCACAAACATAGTATCAATGGAAAGAAAATATATACGACTCTTAGAATTAAGTGGTGGAAGTTAAAGGATGAGAAACAAAATATATTTAAGGAGAAAGTAAGTTCAAGCATTAGGTGAAATATATGATGATGGGTTAAGATGGTATTAAAGTTGAAAATAGTAGCTAAAAGTGTACTCGGTGAGTCAAAGGGACATACACCACTAAATAAGGAATCTTGGTGGTGGAATGAGAAAATACAAGAGAAAGTGAAGGACAAACGAATAACTTATAAGAAATTATATATTTGTAAGAACAAGAAAAACTTTAAAAAAAATATACAATAGCCAAAAAAAAACCTAAGAAAGTAGTGAGTGAAGCAAAAAATGAAATTTTTGAACGATTATATCAAAAATTGGATACAAAATAAGGGGAAAGAGATATTTATAAAATAGCTCTTGAAATTGGATACAAGAGTATGGAAAACAAGAGATCTTATCTAAATAAAATGTATTAAAGATGAATATAATAGGACATTAGTAAACGATGGAGAAATAAAAGAGCAGTAGAAGAGGTATTTTCATCAACTTTTAAATGAAGGTTTAGGTGACCAACTTAACTTAAGTAATTTAAGTAGGTCAAATGAGCATAAAAATTAAATTTTTATCGTAGAATTCAAACTTCAGAAGTATCACAAATTTTAATGGGATGCACAATGGAAAAGCTGTTGGACCAGATGATATTCCGATAGAGGTATGGAAGTGCATAGGGAAACAAGGTATCGAATGACTTACAAAATTATTTAACATGATATTGAAAACGAAAAAGAATATCTGATCAATTGAGGATAAATACTCTAGTTCCCTTGTATAAGAACAAGGAAGACATACAAAATTGTCCAAACTATAGAGATATTAAAGTAATGAGTCATACCATGAATTTTGGAAAAAAGTAATAGAAAAAAAATTAAGGAGACAAACCAAAAAATAATTTGGGTTTAGAAGCAATCAATCTTCTTAGATAATCAATTGAAAAATATCAAGAGCAAAAACAATATTACACATGGTATTCATTGATTTAAAAAAGCTTATGATAGAGTCCCAAGAGAAATTATACGGAAAATTCTAAAAAAAAGAGGTGTTAGCGTAACATATATTAAACTAATTAAGGATATGTACGAGGATGTAACAACCAGAGTAAAGACTTCAGGCGGAGTAACAGAACCATTTTCAATAAAGATAGGGTTACATCAAGAATCAGCTCTAAGTCCTTATCTTTTCACACTAACTATGGACGAACTCACTATGCACATTCAAGACACAGTACTGTGGTGCATGTTATTTGCAGATGATATTATTTTGGTAGATGAAACACATGAAAGAGTAAATGTTAAACTAGAATCTTGGCGGGAAACACTAGAAGGGAAACATTTTAAGCTTAGTAGATTAAAGTCAGAATATATAAAATTTAAGTTTAATAATATTAGAAGCAATGAGACAATTGTTAAGATAGGAGAGGACGAGTTGCTCGGAACCGAAAGATTTAAATATTTAGGATCATTTTTGCAAAACGATGGAAGGATTGAGAGAGATGTCTTACATAGAATACAAGTAGGATGATTGAAATGGTGGGAAGCGTTGAGTGTTTTATGTGACCGTAAAGTACCTCTAAAACTTAAAGGTAAGTTCTATAAAACTGCAGTTAGACCTGCTAAGTTATATGAAGTTGAATGTTAGGCTATGACATGAGTAGAAGATGAGAGTTGCAGAGATGAGGATGTTAGGGTGGATGTGTGGACATACGAGGATGGACAAAATAAAAAATGAGACATTAGAGAGAAAATCGGAGTTGCATCTATTAAAGAAAACTCCGAGAGACATGTTTAAAATGGTATGGGTATGTACTTAGACGACCAATAAATGCTCCAATTAGGCGATGTGAAACTATGACAAACACGCATATCAAACGAAGAAAAGAAAGACCAAAAAAGATTTGGTTAGCAACAATAAAACAAGATAAAATTTATTTAAGTATAGATGTGGCAAAAAGATAATTCGCTCGCCCCAGTGCCCCCACCAACCCGTCCCTAAGCCAACACGGATGAGGTAAATCACGGATGGCTACTAGTCATTAGTGTAAGTGGCCAAGGCATGGGTGAGGGCATGCTCGGACTTGCCGAATTTCAACCCCAAGAGCTCATGTGGCAACACCTCAGGTCTCAAAAACTGTGTTGGATAAACTTTTTTAAGTGATCGGCCCTACCGCCGAGCGGCCCCATACTCCAGAAAACCCCCTAAGGGATTTTTTTGAGACACACAATACCACTGTGCTGCTAAGAGGACTCGAACGTGGTACCTCAGGAAGCAAATATTTGTGCTGCTAAGAGGACTCGAACTCGGCATAAAAGGATTCATATAGTCAACCCTCAGGAAGCAAATATAGTAAAAGATAGAGCTCAATGGCATAAAAGGATTCATATAGTCGACCCTACCTAGTGGGATAAGGCTTGATTTTTTTTGTTGTTGTAGTCCATAATTGTGAAAAACACATGCCTGACTATGCCTAGGCATAAGGCGCAACGAGGTGCACCATTTGTGCTGACCAAGACCAGGACTTAAATGAAGCGCGCTTAAGCGCACACCTTTTGAGAGGTAAAGGCAGTCTTAGGGCACAACTTTCCTCGCTTTTTGAAATTTTAATTTTTTTTAGTCCAACTCATACCTTTAAATACCCATTAAATTAATTAGGTTGCATGAATTTATATACATGCGACACATTTTTCTTGCTTAACTCTTCCTCTCCCCTAAAAAATTAGCATCGACCTCCCCTCACCTCCACTCCCTTCTCAAATGTGAACTCTTCTCTCGCCTACAACATCAACATCGATCTTCTAGATTTGGCTACACTTTCTTGCTTTGCTCCTTCTGTTTCGTCATAACGGTATGTTTTTTATCGCACATATTTAAGTTCATAAGTTTTCCTATAGGTTTTTTTTTCCTCACATAATCAGCGTAACGGTAAAATTGTTGCTTTGTGACCAAAAGATCACGAATCCTGGAAACAACCTCTTACAAAAAAACAGAGTAAGGCTGCGTACAATAGATTCTTCCCCGAGATCGGGTCGCCCTTTTACGTAATCAAATTGTAAATTAGTTCAGAATTTACAATCTAATGATTCTTTTTTTTCGTTCCTCGTAAATTCAAATTGTAAATTAATTTAGAATTTTCATTCTACTAATTTTATTTTTCTTTAATTTGAAGTTTAATTTTGATTATGAAGATAAACTATTTCAATATTTGAATTTTGTTAATGAAATATTCTAGTAGAAATTCCCTATATATATTTGAATTGTAAAAAATTATACCCAAAGTCTCTTACTTTGGTAAGACATGCACCTCACCTTATGCCTAGCACCTCAAGCCAACACCTATGCATTTTTGGACACCTCATACCTCAAATAACTATGGTTCTCTGTATACCAAAATAAATCAAGAAAAAAAAGAAATGGAGATATATACAAATCATTTACTAATGACTCAAAGTTGCTAATCAAAAAGGATAAGTGAACACACTTGCGCACCTTCTTCATGTCATATCCACAAATGCCTGCAGTGACATGCACAATTTTATTAATGCCCCTTATTTCAAAGTGAATAATAGTTGAAACACATCAGAAATTTGACAGTAAATATATAAAATTATGCAAATTTCATTGCTTGAAATGCAGCATTCTGAGGTGTGTGTAACATATTTCAACAGTCAAATATATTCACTCATATTACAGGACAATAATTAGATGTTTCAGTGCCATCCTTCAAATGCTATAGTATAAATTGTAATGAAAGGCTATCATGATAGGAACTGCAAAATCTCATTATGTAGATTTTAACTATCAAACTATGTTTTTCATCAATGATCACAAGCATTTCAATTTAACACTAGAATAATACTAATACTAAGCAAGGGTTTCCCATTCAGGAGTTTCAGTGCTTAGTAGGAACTTCGGCTCATGCCAACAAATGGTATCGGTTGCTCCTATGAGGAACTTGAAGAAGAATAGGAGGAAGAAAAGAATCGGAGGAAGTTTACTTGGAGGAGGGATTGCCGCATCAGGTAAGTCACGATAAGGGCATGGAATAAGGAGTAGCATACTAAAAAAGAACTAAAGCAGAAAAGGAAAGCTCAATGAAACCCAAACATACAGATGAAGAGCTCATGGTCATAAATAAACTCATGGATGAAGAATTGTTGTCATGGATAAAGTTCATGGTCACAGACATACTCATGGGTGTAGCTCGTAGTTACAGACAAATTCGAGTATTCACAAACTTACTGAAAAAGTTTGGGGTCGGGAATGAAGCTCATGGCTGCACACAAACTCGTGGCAAAGAATATGCCCGATGAAGAAGGGGTTTTGAAGGTTTCCAAATGTTAGCTGACAAGCAGAATAGAAACTTTTGCTCGTGCAAACAAGATTTGAAGCTCTCTAATAGTAAGTTGACACAAAATTGATGCAAATGAAGCTACACTTTATTGTTCAATAAAATGGTTAATAATTGTTGGATACAAACACTAATATGGTAGTGAAACATTGCCTAGATCCTTCGCTTTTGTGGAACTTAAATATTTTAATATAGAGGTTGAATGTCCAAATACAAATAAGTAAAAGGCAAATTTGCATATAGATCATTATAACAATGACAAAATAACAGGTAAAATATTATGAAAAAAGTACAGTTATGTGGATTGTCACAGGTCTATGTTTTTTTGGAATAAACAAAAATCTTCACAAATTCTGTTAGATAAAGGACAAGGGGCGTGCGGCCATGATTTTAAGGCAAATATTTTCAAGAATGATAGATAATTCTTCACTGATGAACCTCAATAAATCGAGAGACTACTAAATCTTTTTGTTCGCAAAATTGTTCACCAAGATTAATTGGGGACCAAGCAAGAAAAATCTTTTTGCAGCATAGAAACTACTAAATAGGGACCCTAGATTAACTTTTTCTTAATCAAGAAAAATTAGGAAACAGTCCAGTAGCACCGGACCTTTAAAAAATAAATAGGGAATCTACAATAATTACATAACTATACCCCAAAAAAAACATTCTAGAACCCATGATTTAAAATCTCGACCCGAGTTGAGGTTTTGATCCCAGATCGAAACAATACAGTTTCGGTACCATATCGTGTCATGCCAACATACAGTATTTTTTAAATATAAATATATTAACTAAAAAAAATAATCTAAATATTTAAAAATAAAATATATATAATATTTTTTAAAATATATATATTAAATTAATGGGATACTTTTATTAGGTTTTAATTAAGTCTATCTAAATTTTCTCAATCGTAGCTAGGAGTTGATTAAAATTATTAATCTAAGTTATTTAATTAAACCTAAGCTAAAACTTTTGCCCTACTGTTCCACCCACCTGCTCCGCACCACAATGTGTCGTTGGCGTCCGGAGGCGAGCACAACGCATTCGGACGCGTCGTCGAGCTAGCGCAACACCTCCAAACACATCACTAGGCCTGCACGATGAGTCTAGACGCATCGTCAGTCTAGCGTGACACCTCCAGATGCACCGCCAGTCCCGCACGGCCTCGGACGCGTCGGCACCGGATGTGTGCCTCTGCCGGTCTGCAAGTGGAACTAAATGTTTCGCCCGTATCAGACGAAACAGAACAAAATTTTAAACCATGCTAGAACCCGCAATGTGAATTACCGAGACGCCCTTTTGTTGACATCAACATGGAAACAACCTTTAAAATGGTTAGCATGGTTTATGTTGGCACCTTAAGAACAAGATGAGCTTCAACTAATAACCCAATGATGTCACTAATGCACCAGCACCAATTGACTTAATATTGATTATGTGTAGCTGGTGGGTAAACTATAAAGCACTGAACTGGATGCATTGTTTATAAATTACACATCACGTGTATATATTAAATATGTGGAAATAATGAAAAGATAATTACCAAGCACATTGTGTATCACATCCCTGCTAAGTTTGAATCCATCCCCAAGCATTGAGAAGAGGAAGTCTTCAACATCATTGTCTTCAAGAAAACCATTTGTTTGAACAGACTTTAGCACAGACGATTCATAATATCCACATGGCATTGGTTCCTTGATTTCAATCTTAAGCGGCTTCTGTGTTACATTTGGTCTATTCCAAGATGATGAGACTCCATTCACATAATTCTTACCCAGAACACTTGATATAGAACCGGCTGAAGCACTGAACTTTTTGGGCTTTGTTCCACAGGAAGTTTTTCCCTGGTAGGCAGAATTCTTGAGCCTTCCTTCATCTAGTGACTCCACTGATTGAAGAAATTGCTTTCCAAATTGTGCATACGATTCACCAGAACTACTACTTCCTTGCTGCTGAGCCAGTATGTCAGCTGCCTTGGATTCATCACGTCCTGCCTTGCAGTAAGCAGATGCTATCTCTTCAAGACAACAAACTTTACCAAATACATCAAACAAGTTTTGCAAAGCCCTCATTTCATAATCATATTCAGAAGTATGTAAGGCAGACATAATGAGATACTAAATAGTCCTCAGATTTATATACCACTTGTTCACCTGATAATCAAAAAGAAAGACCAATTATAATCTTGAAGTGAGTAAAATATCAAAATTCATGGTAAAATGAAATGTAGCATCAATTTAGGGGGACAGGGGAGTTCTGAAAATTGTGCCATAAATCAGTGACTATAATCCCACTGTCAAGAGAACAGTAGTTTTAGCCAATAGCAGTGCTCCAACCAGCTACATCTTTCACATATATGTTTTTCAGCATTTAGTAATTTGTATGATGTTACCAGACATTGATCAGTTTGTGAGGAAGAAAAACAAATTTGTAATTGTACAAGAACCAAAAGCTAATTTAGGACATGCAACAGTGCAAAGATGCTCCATCTAAGGATCAACAAATGATTTTACAGAAGTTGTTATAGCATTATTCTGATTACCAACCAAAGAATCCAAAACAATATTAGGAATTCGGAATCTTTGCTTGAGTATCAATTTGATAATTGAAACAAAAACATGAATGAAGAATTAGTACAAGGCCCTAGGATAAAGCCATCAAAAAAAAAAAATGACGAAACAGGTAACAGGGGTGACTGGACGAGACCGGCCCACAAAAATTTTTCACCGGCCACCAGGATAAATCGAGAAATGCTCGCAACGGGTGGCCCAAAAACCCAACATCCCGTGGTTGCGTGCCCCGAGACCAATTGACTATATATTTCTCGCTAGTGTAGCAAGTTAGCTTGATTGTTATCGAATAAGAAAAATCAATTTCCCGCCTAATTCATAAAACCCAGATAGGTATTATCTGCAATGTTCATTTCCTCTCTTTGTTCACTCATAAGAGAAGACAAACTCTTTTCGATTAGACTTCTCATCTTATTTTAAGAAAGTCAACACCTTAGCCAGATTTATATTGATATCATATTATTTGTTTGGATTAGATGTTTATGTAGTACGGATAATTTAAATATAACACGAGAAAAATAAGGTCAAAACTGGATGCAAGAAACAAATTGGCATAATCATGGATTCAAAAAGATTGTCCCGCTAAATATCTAACTGAGACAACCCATCTTGCAGTTCCTTCCACCAAAATAGCATCAATACCAAGAAAACAATTGATCAACCTTGTAAAACTTAATCTTCCAGTACAGGAAACAAAACTAATACACTGAGAAAGAAACATGAACTAGATAGTCTAATAAGGTAGCAACGGATACGCATAGGATCATGTTTCAACTCAAGTCTTATCCCTTTTCCAGGCTACAGCATACTCAAAGGGTCAGAGAATGAGCACACTCATATATGTATAGCACGAAAATATGTCAATTATTTACCCCTCAATAATTTAATTTATTTTAAAACCTATTTCATTATTTTAAATATTTTAATTCCTTGTTCAAATACAGTTATAAAGCATGTATAAAATTCAATTTGTATTTTTATTCATGCACAAGGAACATATATAGAAATCTTACCCAACTCAATATATAGCAAAAAAAATATCTAAGTGACTGGGAATCAACGCACTCCACCCAAATGAGTATTTATAAATACAATATGAAACTAATTTAAAAAACTCAATGTAAATCTCAAATAATAATAATGATGACACAAAAATATAAAAAATAATAGAGCTCAATGTCGATGGATCCTATATTGATCCCAGTTCCTCGATGTAATCTCAATTACAACATGAGACACCCATTACTAATGAACAATCATTCCTTTTCCCATCCTAACCAAATATGCTAACCTAACATGAAAAATTTAATGCAATAGAACATTTTGCTTGCAATTTTCTGAGACGATGGAACAAAAAAGATGTTTCACTAATATGAAACACTCAAGTTAAATGAACTAAATAATAGGTCATGATTAGTCTAAAATAGTAATTTTCAGTATCAACCAGGCAATTATTCATCGAACATTTTTACCTTTAATTTGGTGATAATGCCTTCGTTCGTTTTTACAAGGATACGAAGAGGTCAGTGGTCCTTCTTGGCTCGGCTAAAAGCAGTGGGAAATAATCTGAGAGAAAGGAAAAGGAAGAAGAGGGCCGACTGTCCCACTTTCTTGGCTGACAACAGCGGCGGTTCGGATGACAGCGGTGGCTTCCGTGTGAGAACAAGAGAGGAAGAAAAGAAAGAGAGAAAAATAAGGGCGACTGTGTTTGGCCCTTCTCCCGACTTCGAGTGACGACGACCACCGAATAGAGGAAAGGGACAAGGGAAATCAAGAGGGGGAAGAGGGAGGGCTGCCGGGGGTTAACTCCGGCTCTTGTGCGTGAAGGAGACGCGGCGATGGCGACGACGCACGAGGGAGAGGAGCAATCAGGAGAGGAAAAAAGAAGGAAGAATGGGAGGGCTGCCGGCAGGAGGACGAGCGGCCCGTGGAGAAAGGCAACCGTGTTGTGGCTGGTGTCGACGGCTTCCGTGTGGTGAATGGCGTCGGTCGGGGTAGAAGAACAAAATGAGGAAGAAGACTAGAGAGAGGTTCGAGGCTTTCCGCTTTCAGATGAGGGCTCGGAAAGAACGGCGTTAGAGAGAGAAAGAGTGATGAGTTATAATTCTTGGCAAAAGAGGAAGAGAGAGGCTTTGAGGCTTTCCGCTTTCGGGTGACGGCTCGGAAAGAACGGCGTGATTAAGTGAGGAGAGAGAGAGAGGGAGAGGGAGAGAGAGAGAGGGAGAGAGAGAGGAGTTATAATTCTTAACAAAAAGAGGAAGAGAGAGGTTCGAGGCTTTCCGTGAGTGCTCGGAAAGAACGCCGTGAGTGAGTGGGGGCGAGAAAGAGAGAGAGGGGGAGGGGAGAATTATAATTCTTAATAAAATTTTAATTCGTTTGTTGAATTGGATTATCAGATTAGAATTAAATTTTTGATAATTGTTTTTTCCAGGGCTCTGACAGCGCACCTTCTCTCTCTGTTTAAATGATTTTTTTTTTTTTCATGATCCTTTCGGATGAATATCTTGATTAACACGATATTATCATAATGAAATTTAAAATTTAAATTTTAATAAATTTGAGTTAAATATCTTCTTTATATATTAATCATTATTCTAAAAATTAATAGTCGTCCATGATTTACCTTCTCGATATTAATCCTAAGACGGATTGCTAGGGGTGAGTATATTCACTTTTTACTAAATGATCTTTTTATCTCTTTTTTAAAAAAAATAATAAATTATTTTATTTTTTTCAATTTTATTTACTTCTTTAATCTTATTTTTTTCAAATTTTATTTACTTCTTTAGTCTTATTTTTTTAATAAATTTTATTTATTATTTTTTTATCAACTTTTTTATTTTTTATCCATATTTTACTTTTAAATTTTTTTTACAAATAATAACCTATAAAATCTACTATTAAAAAAAATAAAATGTAAAATGTAACACCCAAATATTAACTAAATAATAGGATTATTGAGAAATAATCTTATTGTAATTTTTAGAAATTTTCTGGGATTTAATCGGAGCTCGTACGACGTATTTAAAGGGGATGCCCTTATGACCTCGAGAAAAAATCTGTTTGGATTATCACTTAAATGGGAGTTGATTAATTTAATTAGCGTATAGTTGAATTAATCAAAATCTAAGTTATAAATATTAAACTTAATCTCTCATCCCCAAATTCCCAATTTCTTTTTCCCCCAATCCCTCGTCGCACTCCCTCTTCCCTGAGCCCTCACCTTCTCGCGATCTCCTCACCAAAACCGCCGACTTCATCCTTCCCTCTCCCTCTCGCGAGTTCCCACACCCCAGCCGACGATCTCTCCCTCACGCAAGCACCACGGTCGGCGATCTCTCTCCCTCACATGAGCACCACAACCGTTAGCCTCTCCTCCTCACGTGAGCACCACGGTCGCCGGCCTTTCTCCCTCGCATGAGCACCCCAGACGCTACCGGCCTCTCCTCCTCACGCCAGCACCAGAGACACCGCACCACCGCCGGTTGTAATGAGCCAGCGGCCAATGCGACTGTAACGACCCGCCTTCTGATACTAAGCTGTAAGGCCGATCGATACAGTTGTGCTGTGCTAAGCTAACTATGACGCGGAATGCTGGATAATTTAAAATTTTACTAAACTATTGTGATTGCCTCTGTTAACACTGTGAAAGTGAGATTTCATATTCAAACTATCTTCTAGATATTCATAGCTATGCTGGGGAGGTGAAACTGAAGCTTTGGATCGGTCCGTGGAACGATCCACTGGCACACACGGGAATGCTGGTTGGATCGGTCTGCCGACCGATCCAGCTGTTCACTGATCGGTCGGTGAGACCGATCAGTGGCTCACTGATCGGTCGGCTGACCAATCAGTGGCTCACTGATCGGTCGGCTGACCGATCAGTGACTGCTGATTTCGTCCCGAACTTTCTGTTTGCAGAGATCAGTTCTTTGATCGATCTGCTGATCGACCAGAGACCCCTGATCGATCTGTGGATCGATCAGAGATTCCTGATTCCGTATCAAGCCCTCTGATTTCAGTCCAGGTTCTTGCCAAATTCACTACACTAACTCCATAAACACTAACATAACATACTAGCATGTAATTACTGGTATTCTAAACATGGTATGGTGCATAGTTCATTGTCTGATGGCATGTAAATATATGGAAACCAAAACTAACAAGGTTCTAAACTGATAACTTGCCAACTACCATAAACATAAGATAAAGCTAGATCCCTAGGATCTTTATTCCAGTTCCTTCCACACACATCCTCATCGCATTGCCCTCCAGCTTCCGCTACTGGTCCACTTTTCCTTTACCTTTATCTGCAGTATAAGAAAAGTAGTATCTGTAAGCTAAAGAGCTTAGTAAGAAACCATCTACCTCACAAAAACGTGCATACGATGCAATTATGATTTGAAATCATGCTACTTGAAAACATACTGAACATGCTAGCATGGCATGGCATACAATCATATAAACATGGCATACTGAACTAATCATGGCATAGCATACAAATTATTTATGTAGCTATCATATGTATCAACAGAAAGAGCTAACTGATACAAACTGATCTAGGCTAATACTAAGCTGAAACTGAAACTGTTCTGAATTCGCTTATCTATCTGATAAAGATTTGAAAACTAATACATAATAAGTGAAAATAATAAACATGCTGCTGTAGGGCCCTGGCAACTGTAGTGCGCGCATCCCTAACTGAACCCGGGATTGCAAGTTCCGAATCTAGTAGGGTTTACTATGTTATCTAAACCTAGGGACGACTGTGGGAGTCCAGCCCAATGGATATCTAATCCAGTACAGTGTCGCTGAAAGTAAAATACTGAAATAGCTAATACTGTTTTGCTGAAACTAGGTTATCTGAACCTAGAGGCGACTATGGGAGCCCACCCATTGGATATCTAATCCATATAAACTGAAATAAAAACTGAGTATGCTAATTATCGTGTGCTATGGCATTTAACTGAGCTAAATAAATGTCTACTGTATCATAAGGCTGTGCTAGGCATTTTGTCAAGCGTTTGATGTATTCTGACTCTCCTCTCTATTAGGGAGACCACCTCTAGGCACCCGACGACGTCTAGAACCTCTATCTGAAGAGGGAAAACGCGTCCGACCCATCTAGAGATGCTCACCAATCCCTAAGTCTGTGAGAAGAATTAGATACACCCTATATATTGACAAAATCCACTAAAACTAATCTAATACATAAAAAAAAAATAACACACGAAGGCTATTATACTGCAGGTGAGGGGTTTCTTACTTGCGTGCTAGATTTCTTACAAATCTAATCGCTAGAAATTCCGGTGGAGACGACCTCTCGACGATTCACTCGCGTCTTCGCGTTCCTCTCGCGGAGAAGAACCTTTTTCGTGTTGGAGTCGTCACCGGAAGGTGATCCGAGAGCCCTTGGGGCTTGGGCGCCGAGAGAGGAGGAGGAAGAGGAAGGTGTCGGCGTGAGGCTTTGGAGAGGAAGGGTTTTGCCGAACCAATAAAGGAAAATAACCCAAACCCCACTTAAACCTTCTATTTATATTAAGTGGTAATTCGGCCCAACTCTAATATAAATTAAATCGTCTCCCTTTCCTTTCCCAACATTATCCCTAAGCCATAGGTCTCGGGTTCGATTCCCGCCTAAGCTATTTTGCGGTTCTAATTATTTTTGCTGCTTCCGCTACTCGGAAAATTCCGGAAAAATATCTAAAAATTCCAGAAAAATCATAGAATATTTCTAAAAATAATTTGAGAATTTTCGGGCGTTACAGCGACGCCTCTCCATCACTTGTTGTCGTGCCCTAATATCGAGTCCCCTGGCGATTTCCTCCTTCGTCGGTCACTAGGTTGTGTTGAGGTGGGTTCTAGTCGGAGAGGAAGCTGTGGACACCAAAATTTGATAAGACACTTCGTTTTGGATCCTAGGGTTGTAGTGATTTGGTGTTCAGATTCTAGTAAGAAAGGTTACGCAAACTAGGGGTTGTTTTGCAATGAATTCACAGCACCACCAACCCTAGACCTTTGGCAGGAGTTACCTCCGGTTAGTAAGGATTCTCCAGCAGTCACTTCCCTCGGTCGTGGGTTAACAAGGGAGACCTCATAGTAAGGGTAAGGTGTTGGATTTAATCTACGGTTAAGTAGATCCGAAGCTTATAGTTAATTAAGTTAATGACAAAATTTGGGTCCTAAATAGGAGTTCAAATTTATTATTGGATGCCTGGGGTATAGCTTAATTATATGTGTTATTACATGATTCTGACTTACGACAAGGCACTTGATGGGTGGATAAGGTTGGACGCTCAACCTATATTAAAGGTGGGTACTTCTTACTTTGACTCTCTTTAGTTCTTTGGAACTTTGTGCATGAGCTATTTTTGAATAAAAACTGCTTTACCTTGACTCCACTCATAATATTTCCTATGCTTGATACTTCCACTTAAACCTTTAAGTTATTCATTTCTATATCCATACAATCTCTTGTTGTCATCTATGATATTTAGTAGATATTAGATACTCAACCTTGTATGCTTTGATTATTGTTTATTTATGTACCGTATTGAGCGTGCTGGCTTCATGTAGCATACTTGATTCTTGTTTATATGTATATGATGACGATTGTATTTTACGCATCGTATCATTATATGCATGTCAACGATAAATTCTCCCTTGCGGTCGAGAGAGTCGTTGACCAGGGTCGCACGCTCGGCCACTCGAGAAAGTGGTAGCTGGAGCAAATACCACTTATCCGGTCATGCCCCCACTCGCTCACTCATGAGTAGAGAAAGCTTGAGTTGCGAGCAGCAGGGACCCCCCGTCGCAGATGTAGCTAGTTAGCTACTATGCAACTGTCCACTTGGTCACTCCAGAAAGTGGTAGCTGGAGTATTGTACAGTTTGTCACTGACCCGACCTCTTAACCATACAAGGGTCATGGAGCAGAGGAGTGGGTAGGAGTGACCATCAGTGCATACGCTTTTATTATTATTATATCTGTCTATGCTGTTGCTTTCCTATGTTTACAGTTGTTCGTTTTGCCATGTAATATATTTATACTTGTTGAGTTATATATGTATTGATCACATGTTGTTCAACTCCGGTTTACTTATTGATAGAATGTCTTTACCTCACATGATATCTTCGTAGTGATGAATAGTTCAGTAGTCGATCAGTATTATTCCTGATTTTTTATTACCTAGCCTAGGATATAGTTTCAGGTATGAGCGTATATTACGGTTTTATTTGGAGAGTCCTGGCTGCCAATCCCACTACACATCCGAGAACGGTTTTTTTTCGATCTTATTACTATTGGGTGGTATATTAATTTCGCGTATTTGCTTTCTAATAAGTTGATGTGGGTTTGGAGTCTAGTCTGGTGGTTGTAGGTATTTTGGTTAATGACTTTGTTGGGCGTACATTCATATTTTTGTGATTTCCGCTGTGTTTTACTTCTAGCCGTGTGGGCTGTTTATAAACTGCGTGGTTGTGTGTAAATCCAGCCGTGTGGGCTGATGATTATTTCCTTATGTTGAGTGTTGATATATATGGGTATATGGATATGTATGTATGTTTCAGATTGTCACTGATACAGGGGAAATGCTTCAGGATTTTCGTCTGGCAGGGACTCCTCTGGGGCGTGACACAAAAAATTACAAGAAATCGAATCCTCGGTCCCAATATCACCTATCCTCGTGTCCCATTCGCCGCCCCAGCCCACCACCGGTGGCCTCCGACCACCGTCCCGGTTAAAAACTATATCATAGGGGAAGGTGAATGTAGTGAGGTCGTCATCAGCACGATCGACATCGAAATCCGCCCGGATCTGAGTAGACTTTCCTCGTCGATCTGAGTCCCTTCTCAGATTCGGCCGAATTTTGACATCGATCATGCCGACAGCGACCCCCTGGTTCACCTTTCCTCTAGGATATAGTTTTGGTCGAGGTGACGGTCGAAGATCGCCGATAGTGAGCTGGAAATGGCGAGTGAGATATGAGAATAGAAAATTAGAGACAGAGAATCTGATCTCATATTACAAATATAAAAAATCTCATAACATTCTTGCTAAGAAAATACTTTAAAAAAATAAAAAATGAAATAAGAAAAATGGTATAAAGGTAAATAATAGAGGGGCTGGGAATGGGAATGGAGTGTGATAGAGGATGCGAAAATTTACAACTAAAAAATAAATAAAAGATTATAAATATATAATAAAAAATTATTGAAAAGAATAAAATTGATAAAAAAATTTGATAAAAAAATAAAAATTAATAAAATAAAACAAAACAAAATAAACCGTGGAGAGAATAGGAAGGGATATAAGAGTAAAAAAAATAAATGGGGCCGGAAGGGGAGAGTATTAGAGGGGTGGGAAAAACACATCTCTAAATTATTTTATCAACTAACCGATTAATCCTGTTCACTAAAAATTAATCCAGATGCCAACTAATTCAGGTGAAAAAAATTAACTGATTATCAAAATAAATTCAAAAAGTATTTAAAAAATTTAATAGACGGGCATCCCGACTGATTTAAATACATTGGATTTTGAACCCTTATTACATGATAATCTGTCCTTATAATAACACCGGACTATCAAATTCGAATTAAAGTGAATGAAGGTGGCGGATGTAAACCCGATGAAGCTTTCAAAATCAAATTTATTCATCAAATTTTATTTTATATCTTAAAAAATAAAAAATAATTTAATTTAATGCAAAAAAATGTGATAAATACCAATATCAAGTTATATTATGTACTCTGAATACCAAAGATAAAATCATCCACCCCTGAATTCGTTAGGCGAAGACAGCTTGACACGATTCTTTCTTGCAAAACAAAGCATATTAAAGGTTAATAGTGGTACAATATTCATGTATGACTTGATTTATTGTGTCAAGATCATATAACGTAATAAATATAATACTGTTGTGTTATGATAGTGCTCACTTGATTAAAGAATAATAATTTTATTATAATATAGCAAAAGGTTAATTCTTGATAAATACATTTTTTCATAATAAAAATTTCTTCCATCTTTTAATCACTTGATGATTAGTTATAAGTTTGGTTTTATAATTTACTTCTCTTCACGTAACATAAGGATTAATCGTGAGAGACATTTAGGGTGAACATAATCATCTTTATTACTACAATAAATACAATAATACTACCGGTAGATTTTGTATTTTTTTGAAGGTTCATTCTTTTTTTTTTTTTCATTTTTTTAGCTATCATTGGATATCTAATCATATCAATTGACTAATTTTAAGAATGATTGACCTCATAAAAATTTCTCATCTAGTGGCGTAGCTAGAATCTAAATATACCTAAGCTTGACTAGATATAATAAATTAAATAATTAAAAAATATAAACAAAAAATATGATCATTATTTTTTCAAAACTATAAAATAAAAGTATTTAATATTCAATACATTCAAAATTAAAGCATAGAGCCAAAGATACTATTGAAGTTGTGCTCTTCGATTTTTCTTACAATCAAACTCATTAATTATTATATCATTAATACATTTAATCAATTTATCAAAATAAAATAATAATAATTAACTTGTAGAGATAATATCTGTTGGATATTGGGGCCTAAATGGACCAATACGATTTTGAGGAGGAAAAATCGGAAGCCATCAATTGTTGAAAGTCGTAATTGACTTCAAAATTGAAATCTACGTTTCGCGTAGATAGATTTAGACTATTAATTTGCTCAAAACCGATTAAGGGTGAATGAGAAATTAATGTTCAAAGTCGGCCCAAAATAACGTTGGTTATTCATTAAGGAAATGCAAGGGAGAATAGTCCCACATCGGAAATTTCCGATGTGCATTCCTTACTTATTAATGATGTTGAGTTATTGGAGTTAACTCAGAAAAGTACCAGGCACTCTCTGCTCAGGGGCGAGCAGCCACGTGCGCAATGGGCGCTTTGTAGGCGCACTTTGCACTTCGCATTGAGGAGCTTAAATTTATGCTCCAGGTGACATTGCAGTGCCTACATGGCACTCGGGTGACGTGTCAGGCTAGTACCTGACATGGCAGTGCCTATGTGGCATCCTCGTGGGCAAAGGGAGATGACTGGACAGTTGGTTGGGCGAACGGATGGCAGCCGTAGATCAACGTTGATCAAAGAAGTATGGTGGATCGCTTGTGATGCGATCTAGAGCGTTGGATCACAATGAGTCACGATCTGACGGCTTGGGATGAGACATGATCTGAAGCATCGGATCAATGGATCCAGATCCGATGGCTGATAGATCTGAGGGTCACAACTCTTAGATCTGATGGATGAGATTAAAGGGGCTATGTGAAGGGTTATAACTCTTCAGTCCGGACGGCCCAGATTAATCCACCCAAAGGTCACACCCCTCCCTAAAGCCTCTTCCTTCTGTATAAATAGAACCCTCCAGATTGGAATCAAATCACTCAACTTAATCTTCTCTTCCTCAAGTATTCACTCACTCATCTTGTGCATTCAAGAGTCCAAGAAGCCTACGAGAAGGTTCGCTGGTCTCGGAAGTCGGAGTGCTACGATTCCGAGACGATTGTCGTCGTTGTATCTTGGGAACGAATTGCAACAATCCGTTAAGCACCGTAGCGGAGCAATATCGTTTACGGAGATAGTGTCGAACACTAGCCTCGACGATCAGTTTGCATACTCCGGAATTTACCGGTTCCAACAGTCGTAAACGATATTCCGTACAAACTGATATGGCTACCAACGACGTTCCAACCGCCATTCCGACCGCTGTTCCGACGGCCGTTCCGACCGCCGTTCCAACCGCCGTTCCGACATCCATTCCGCACGGAGAAAAGCCGGAGAAATTCACCAGAGCCGACTTCAAAAGATGGCAGCAGAAGATGCTGTTCTACTTAACAACGCTAAACCTTGTACGGTTTTTGCGTGAAGACCCGCCAGTCGCTACGGACGGTAGCAAGGCTGCTTGCGATACGTGGACGCACGGAGATTTTCTGTGTCGCAACTACATTCTCAACGCCTTGGACAACACGTTGTATAACGTGTATTGTTCATTGGAGACAGCGAAATCTTTGTGGGAATCGCTTGAGAAGAAATACAAGACCGAAAATGCCGGACTGAAGAAATTCATCGTCGGCTGATTTCTGGATTTCAAGATGGTGGACTCAAAAAGCGTCTCATCTCAAGTCCAAGATATGCAATTAATACTGCATGATCTGGACGCCGAAGGAATGAAGCTGAACGAGTCATTCGCAGTTGCTGCGGTAATTGAGAAGCTCCCTCCGTCATGGAAGGATTTCAAGAATTACCTAAAGCATAAGCAAAAGGAGATAGGGCTGCAAGACCTGATCCTGAGGCTACGAATAGAGGAGGATAATCGAAAGTTATCCGACTGCAGAGGAACCAAGCGGACTATAGACGATATGTCCAACCTGGTCGAGCCGAACGCTAAAAAGCCGAAACAGTTCAAGCATATTGAACAAGCATAAAGGAGCTCTTATCAAGGCGAACACCAAGCCTGCACGAACGAAGGATCATTTACAGCCCTAGTCGCAACCTCTCTTGAGGACTTGGATCTCACTGCGGTTGTATTTGAAGCCAACTTGGTGGATACCAACCCGAAGCAGTGGTTCATTGATACTGGAGCAACTCGTCATATCTGTTCCGATAAGGCGATGTTCTCCAAGTATACTCCGATAAATGGCAGGAAGCTCTATATGGGTAATTCCACGACGTCGCCAATTGTTGGACTCGGAAAAGTTGTTCTGAAGATGACGTCCGGAAAGGAGCTAACACTCATTGATGTACTCCATGTTCCCGACATCAGTAAGAACCTAGTTTCTGGAGCGGCACTAGTTAAGGCCGGATTTAGGCTAGTGTTCCAGTCAGACAACTTTGTACTTACGAAGAATAATATCTTCGTAGGAAAGGGGTACCTAGAAAAGGGTCTATTCAAAATGGTTGTAATGCCTGTACTCCGAAATATTGATGGTAATAAAATAAATGCTTCCAGCTATGTTGTTGAGTGTTTTAATTTGTGGCATGATCGACTCGGACATGTGCATAATAATACTCTTAAACGTCTCGTCAAATTAAATTTATTATCAAACGTCAATGTTGACGGAACACACAAATGTGAAGTGTGCGTGGAAGCAAAAATGACGAAACTACCTTTTCATTCGGTGGAAAGGTCAACGACTCCTCTAGAGTTAATACATAGTGATCTATGCGACTTGAAATTTGTGCAAACTAGAGGAGGTAAAAAGTATTTTATTACTTTTATCGATGACTGCACAAAATTCTGTTATGTCTTTCTTTTAAGAAGTAAAGACGAAGCCCTAGAGGCATTTAGAACTTATAAAACAGAAGTTGAAAATCAACTTGACAAACGAATTAAAATAATTCGTAGCGATAGAGGTGGAGAATATGGTGCACCGTTTAATAAATTTTGTTCAGAATCTGGCATTATTCATCAAACAACGGCACCTTACTCACCTCAATCGAACGGTGTTGCCGAACGTAAAAATCGGACACTAAAAGAGATGATGAATGCCTTGTTGATAAATTCAGGCTTACCTCAAAACTTGTGGGGGGAAGCAATATTATCGGCAAATCACATTCTCAACAAAATCCCTCATAAGAAAAGTGATAAAACTCCTTATGAACTATGGAAAGGCCGCGAGCCATCGTACAAATACCTGAAAGTGTGGGGGTGCTTCGCAAAGGTCGAAGAACCTAAACCAAAGCAAGTAAAGATCGGACCTAAAACGTTCGATGCGGTATTTGTCGGATATGCCCATAATAGTAGTGCATATCGTTTCCTAGTTCACAAATCAGACATTCCTGATATTCATGTGGGAACAACCATAGAATCTCGGAATGCAATATTCTTTGAAAACGTATTCCCAAATAAGAAGGGAAATGTTGAAAATGATAACAACGGAAGTTCAAACGAGAATGTCGTTACCGAACTTAGCTGTTATAAAAGAACTATTGACGATCAAAACAAAGAGCCACGTCGTAGCAAACGGGCTAGAGTTAAGAAATCGTTCGGGCCAGATTTCATGACTTTCATGTCAGAAATGGAACCAAGAACATTAAGTGAGGCTCTCTCTAGTCCCGATGCTCCAATGTGGAAAGAAGTTGTCAATAGTGAGATTGAGTCTATCATGAATAATCATACTTGGGAATTAGTAGACCTTCCTTCTGGTAATAAACCATTAGGTTGTAAGTGGATACTAAAACGCAAGTATAAAGCTGATGGATCAATTGACAAGTATAAGGCCAGACTTGTAGCCAAAGGGTACAAGCAAGAGGAAGGCCTTAATTACTTCGACACCTACTCACCGGTGACAAGGATTACGTCCATACGAGTGCTAATAGCCATTGCAACACTGTATGACCTTGAAATACATCAAATGGATGTTAAGACTGCGTTCTTAAATGGTGAGTTGGAAGAAGAAATTTATATGGAGCAACCCGAAGGGTTCATGGCTCCTGGAAATGAGAAAAAGGTGTGTCGACTTGTTAAGTCGTTGTACGGACTTAAGCAAGCGCCTAAACAATGGCACGAAAAATTTGACAAAGTAATGCTGTCAAACGAATTCAGAATAAATGAATGTGACAAATGCATTTATGTCAAAAACACACCTGAAGGCTATGTAATTGTCTGTCTATACGTAGACGACATGTTAATAATGGGCAGTAATCATGATGTAATCATGACTACAAAGAAAATGTTGACCAGAAATTTTGATATGAAAGATATGGGTCAAGCAGATGTTATATTGGGAATTAAAATTTTCAGGACATCAGAAGGGATAGTTTTAACACAATCCCATTATGTAGAATCTGTATTGAAAAAATTCAATGCGTACGATCTCTCTACAGTGAAAACACCTATGGATCTAAGTCAACACTTAGCGAAAAACCATGGTGAGACCATATCGCAGTTGGAATACTCTCGGATAATAGGCAGTTTGATGTATCTTACAAACTGCACACGTCCGGATATTGCCTGTACGGTCAACAAGCTGAGTCGTTTCACCAGTAATCCAAACGACGCCCATTGGAAGGCATTGATGCGAGTTCTTAGATATTTGAAATATACTATGAACTATGGATTACATTATGGAAAATATCCCGCTGTGTTGGAGGGATATTGTGATGCTAATTGGATATCAGATACAAAAGACTCCAAATCCACTAGTGGATATGTATTCACGATCGGTGGGGGAGCAGTATCTTGGAAATCCACTAAGCAGACGTGCATTGCTCGGTCAACTATGGAATCCGAGTTTATAGCACTAGACAAAGCAGCTGAGGAAGCTGAATGGCTGCGGAACTTCTTGGAAGATATTCCGAGCTGGGAAAAATCTGTACCTGCCGTACTGATCCACTGTGATAGTCAATCGGCGATTGGAAGGGCACAGAGTAGTATGTATAATGGGAAGTCAAGACATATACGTCGTAGACATAATACCATTAGGCAGTTGATCTCGAATGGAGTGATTGCAATCGACTATGTTAAGTCCAAAGATAATTTGGCAGATCCTCTTACGAAAGGGTTGAGTCGAGATCAAGTATACTGCTCATCAAGAGGAATGGGATTAAAAATCTACAACTGAAAACGACTGAAGTGGAAAACCCAACCTTGTTGACTGGAGATCCCAAGATCTTGGTTCAATGGGACAACAAAGTTTCAGAAGTTGTGGTTCAGCACAGGAGATAGTTTATCTCTATCCCAATCCTAGGATGAATTTGTGCTGTCCTACCTCATATAGTGAGGTTAAGCTTATGCTTTTAGTGACTTCTATACCTTATAAGGTGGAGTATGGTAGGATACTCTTGATAGAAGTGTCACCTATGTGAGTGTGAAGACAGGCCGCTTCAATGAAACACTCATGAATCCAAGATGGTGTCCATGGCCAAAACGGAACCAACCATGAGAACCTAAAGTAGGTGAGATAGGTCTCTGTGTGGGTGTTATTGTCTTAGTATACACAAACAGCTAAGCAGTTCAAGACATCACGTTCACTGCACAGCCTAGTATACTCGATAGCATTCCACTACGGAAGGTTCAAAGCCACAAGCTACCTCTCCCGATGCAGTGACTTATCGATTGGACTCTTGTAAAGTGTCAGCATGCATACACGCATTACATTAATTTCCATTCATGTGGGGGATTGTTGGATATTGGGGCCTAAATGGACCAATACGATTTTGAGGAGGAAAAATCGGAAGCCATCAATTGTTGAAAGTCGTAATTGACTTCAAAATTGAAATCTACGTTTCGCGTAGATAGATTTAGACTCTTAATTTGCTCAAAACCGATTAAGGGTGAATGAGAAATTAATGTTCAAAGTCGGCCCAAAATAACGTTGGTTATTCATTAAGGAAATGCAAGGGAGAATAGTCCCACATCGGAAATTTCCGATGTGCATTCCTTACTTATTAATGATGTTGAGTTATTGGAGTTAACTCAGAAAAGTACCAGGCACTCTCTGCTCAGGGGCGAGCAGGTGCTCGCACCTGTGAGCCCGCCACCCGCCACGTGCGCACGTGCGCAATGGGCGCTTTGTAGGCGCACTTTGCACTTCGCATCATCGCGAGGAGCTTAAATTTATGCTCCAGGTGACATTGCAGTGCCTACATGGCACTCGGGTGACGTGTCAGGCTAGTACCTGACATGGCAGTGCCTATGTGGCATCCTCGTGGGCAAAGGGAGATGACTGGACAGTTGGTTGGGCGAACGGATGGCAGCCGTAGATCAACGTTGATCAAAGAAGTATGGTGGATCGCTTGTGATGCAATCTAGAGCGTTGGATCACAATGAGTCACGATCTGACGGCTTGGGATGAGACATGATCTGAAGCATCGGATCAATGGATCCAGATCCGATGGCTGATAGATCTGAGGGTCACAACTCTTAGATCTGATGGATGAGATTAAAGGGGCTATGTGAAGGGTTATAACTCTTCAGTCCGGACGACCCAGATTAATCCACCCAAAGGTCACACCCCTCCCTAAAGCCTCTTCCTTCTGTATAAATAGAACCCTCCAGATTGGAATCAAATCACTCAACTTAATCTTCTCTTCCTCAAGTATTCACTCACTCATCTTGTGCATTCAAGAGTCCAAGAAGCCTACGAGAAGGTTCGCTGGTCTCGGAAGTCGGAGTGCTACGATTCCGAGACGATTGTCGTCGTTGTATCTTGGGAACGAATTGCAACAATCCGTTAAGCACCGTAGCGGAGCAATATCGTTTACGGAGATAGTGTCGAACACTAGCCTCGACGATCAGTTTGCATACTCCGGAATTTACCGGAATCAACAATATCAAAAGAAAATAAACCTGCGGCGATTGTCATATAGATATCGAGTGCTATTTGAGAAAAAGGATGTCATGGTTATACTCATCAAGTCGATGCCAGATGCCTGTACAGGACATGAATAATGAAGTATCAAGTGAAAAATAATGTAAAAATCTTCAAGAAATAGAGAGATTATACAGTTGAAAAAGGAGATCGAAAAAAAACTATCCAAAGAAGAATGAATCTGCTCAAACCCAATGAAGGAAAAGGACAAAGAAAATCAAAATCAAAATCTTTTGCACATGCAGATTTGCGGTTACGAGGAGGAACAAGCAAGGCGGTGGCGTTGGTTGCTCTTGCGGTGTGCAATAAAAACATCATGTGGATGAGGGGTAAAGCGTTGCAAAATTTTTGATTTAATTAAAGTTTCAGGCTTGCAACTTTGATTAAATCAAATCTAATATGAAAAAATATAAGAATCTTATGCATAAAATAATACATAATGCAGCGGAAAAAAAATTCTCTCCAGAGATCCATACAAATGCAATATACTCGTTCTTGATACTCTATCACATAGTTGAGTTAGTTACCTTTGTTGCATGAATGGTACTCCTGACAACAACTTTGATTTGGATGCAGATCTCAACACAATTAGAATGTTTGTGCCTCTTTAGTATGCATACGAATACGTTCTCTGTTCGTCTCACAAACTCACTACTTTGAGAAGTAACAACATTTGTTATGCTAGCAACTACTTAAGGAAGTTTCGGATAAGGGAAGAAGAAGACTAGAATGAATACTCAAAAGTCATATACGAAAATCATCAAAAAATCCTTTTGTACTCATCCAAAGAATACCAAAGGTTTTTTGCCTTCCTTCTTCAATGCATGATTAATCCAAATTAATCATCACTATTCCTCTTTAATGAGTGAATTCAATTGAGTCTGACTCAATGGGATAGTTGGATTCATTTGTGTCTATCCCAATGAGTCTAATTTAGATTAAACTCAATCCAATAGTCCAATGGTTCATATTTGAGTTAAACTAAAAATGAACCTATCTCTAAATTAATATATTCTTTGTGTGTGATCTAATAGATTCTTGCAACAGTAGAAATGTATCTAAAATAATATTTTAGATACATAAGCAATGAGTGATATCTAGTAATGCATCATTACTATCCAAGTGATGAGAATGTCGAAATCTGACCTAATTTTTCTATGTCTATTAGATTGTATGACTTGATCCTTCTATCTTCAATATGTAGATTGATCGATGAGGCATAGACTGTGTTATCCTCTTATCAATCTTTGTATTTCTTGATCTCTAAGTAGACTCACTTAACCAAATGAACTCAATATCTCATATCAACTCATTTGAGCATAGTCATGTATTTTAGCAATCCTACTTTATTAAAAGGCTCACATATATCACTTCAGTCATATGGAAAAGATAGATCTCATCTATATCACTCATATCTCTTCATATAACTTATTGCATAATCAGTGATCTACTTTATAGTCTACCTTATTACAGGTGACGTTTGTCGATACCAAAATATGTAACTTCTTATGTAAGAAATCATAATGATTTCAGGTCTAAAGACTATTCATAGTAATAGTCAATATGAGAATGTTTATGACACTCATAACGATTCATGAAATATCCTCATGACGGGT
Source organism: Zingiber officinale (assembly GCF_018446385.1). Lineage (NCBI taxonomy): Eukaryota > Viridiplantae > Streptophyta > Magnoliopsida > Zingiberales > Zingiberaceae > Zingiber > Zingiber officinale. The sequence continues at coordinate 62,765,287 of NC_055990.1, read as the reverse complement.
TAATTTAGTACATATTCTCTAATATATACGCATGTGTCAAATTGATATCTTATGTTCATAACTCGTGAGATCAAGTCATTAATTGACCTACATGCTACTCTTAACGTACTAATATTGTCCTTGCATATTAGTGTTTGACTATGAATAGTTTAGAATAGTGTTCTATGTATATATATATAGTCTCCCACTATCAATTCAACCAATTGATATGTTGTAAATTAGAACTTATTATCTTATGATATTATTATACTTATTTATCTACATAGATCTGAAGTAAATATAATAATCATAATATTTGCCTTTTATTAATGAAATATGATACAATATGTTCTAAGTCAATCAACTCTTAATTGACTCTCAGAGCTTACACTAATAAAAAAAGTCGTTGGATTTTAATAGGTAAAAAAAATTAAAAGGAAATTAATATTATGGTGGGGCTAATTTTTTTTTTTTTTTATGGGTGGGGTCGGAGCTCACCCTAGCCTAAGGGTGGCTTTGCCCCTGAAATCTAAAAGAACTCATATCGAACAATCTAACAGCTAACATCTGAGGTTTATCATCCCACTGGAGGAACCCTATAGTGTGTTGCAGTTAGGAATCAAATCATGAATATTTGAGAGACTGCTTGGACGTCCTTCCATTGCAAGGGGTTGTCTCAAATTTCACTCTTATTCCATAGTGTGAATCAATCTTATAAATCTATTATCTATCTCTCTTTTATACAAGATGAAGAATGCCTTTCACAATTTCAATATATATCTTTAAAGAAAATAACCTCTTAGATGTTTCAACTCATCCTTCTCTAATCACCTTCAAGTCCACATTTTCATAAGTTGTTAAGCCATCGAACTAGAAACCAAATAACTTGGCCACAATGAGACACAAACTCTACATGTTCTAATGTATACTATTCTAAATTAATACACACTTGATTAGATCTATGGTATGAAATGCAAGATCAAAACAATAAACACTTACAGTGATCGATATATAGTAGATCTTAATCTTTTTACTTGTTGTCGGAAGAGCAATCACAAGATTAAACTACCTTTGCAAGTTCACAAACCAAATCCCTTGCCTTCTTGAGCTTCTCTTTACCTTTTGATGAATTGATCCTTTTTTCTTCTCTTGATTGCCTTGGATGTTTATATAGGAAAAGCAATTGGTAACTTGTGTTTTAATTGCACATAATGGAAGAAGATGAAGAGGATGTCCTTTCATTTTCTTAACATATGTAGTCACTATAACAAAACTGTAAAAGATACCGGTTAAAAACTGTTGTCAAAAATCTAAAAAAAAACATTGTAAATTGATGTGTTGAGAAAGATAAGAGCGTTCAAAGACAACGGTTAAAAATCATTATCTTTTCACTTGAAACACAATGACTTTTCACTATTGTATTTCTAGTTGAATTGTTGTATTTCAGGTAAAGAGACAACGGTTATTTCCTAAAACGATAATAGTTTTTAGTCATTGTGTTTAAAGTAAAAAAACTGATTTTTAACCATTATCTTTGAGTGCCCCTATCTTTCTTAACACATCAATTTACCGCAAATTTTTTTTTATCTTTAACAACGATTTTTAACCATTTTATTTCAAGTGCAAAGACAATGGATTATATTCGTTGTCTTTAAACGCCCTATCTTTCTCAACGCATTGATTTCTCATGATTTTTTTAGATCTTAGACAATGATTTTTAACCGTTGTCATTTATATTAAAATATTATCATTTTAATCATTTAATCATTGTCATTTCTCAACACACACTATAGAATAATAAATCGTTGTGTACAAACATATATACAATAAACCATTGTTTGCAAACATATAAACAATAAACTATTGTCTATAAACATATATATCATCCCACTTTAAATGATTACTTCTCACATATATATATATACAAACTTATAGCAAAACATATATACACAATACTTCTTACAAACATATATACAATACTTGCTGTTTCTTAAGCCTAGTAGATTCGATCTCTCTTGAAGTTAGCAATTAATGGAACTTTTCAGTTTCAGAGTTCTCCAAAGAATGGTTACTTTGAAGCTTTGCCTCTTCTACTCCATCAAAGGTCTGACTAGGTGGCAGTGCATGCATATGAAAATGTCAACAACAAAATATCAACACATCAGATGAACTTAAGAACGAGTAAGAAAGCATACTAATGGTAATATGTCAATACTCATGTCAATCTCTAATGATCCTTCCCCCATGTCGAGACCCTCGTTGTTTCGACGATGCTTCAACCTGAGGAATTTAAGAAGCATCAACTAATCATAATCTTCATTATATGTAACGATGAGTTTTGTATCTATCATACACTAATACACAAAATATGTTATCCTATGAATTATATATATAAGTTGAAAAGAATTTTCACATAGATCTCATCATATTATTCAACTTAACTAACAAAACAATATAGAAATTTTAGTAATATAAAAGTATATGTCCTACAAAAAAGGGAAAAATGAAACATTGTCATATTCTAATTGGAGGGAATAATTTAAAATGCTGCTATGAGTCAAGAAGTATGCTAATAGTTATCTACTCAAACTTCACTCTATTTTCTCTAAAAGTCTTCAAACGCAGAATATTGATGGAAACATAGTGCCTTGAAAAATAAACTAAATAAGAATTTTCAAATGCAAATCCCAAATAATGATAAACTAAGTCATTTTCTCTTTTAGAATAGAATTAATTGAGACAAACAGATGAAACAAATCCATAAATTATATCTACTAAACTAGTAGAATGCTCATAATAAGAGGCATACTAGCCATGATTTAGTTAAATGATTGCACATTGACAAAGTCTAAATTCTATCCATTAAACAGATTGCACATTAACAAAGTCTAAATAGGTGATGGCAAAGTAGATAATTAGCATGTCTCAAGATGTTTAATTAGATAGGAAAGATAAAAATTAGGGAGTAAAGCACGTAAATGCAAAATCAGAAACATGATTTAGTTGACTTGAAGTTAATTATAGAAGATAATTGAGATTATTTAGAATCAAATGAACAAATTGAGAGTGATAAAACTTAGTGTTACATAAATTTTCCAGAATCTCACTGTTAAATAGTCATTTTCAATTTCTAAATGTCAACATTCAGTTACAATACATACATTCAACAATGCTATAGTAAGATAATAACTAGTAGATGTTACAAAATTACCATAATATAATTTATTTAACTACAATAAGGAAGGATTACAAAGAATATTTACAAAGATACATAAGGAAAAAAAATAACAAATGAATAATGAGAGAATCATCAATGAGTCTTACCACACTGGTAGCTTTTGCCAAGTGTTGCAATAATAGATGAAACTAAAAGATAGGAGAGGTATAAAGAGCAGTTAATACATTTTTCCTTTAAGATAAAAGCTATATTTGGTGCATATAAGTTATAAAAACTGCATTTACAACACCTAACCTATGAACTCCATAACTTGCAACTTCCCATATTATTCAACTCTATAATTTAAGGAATCATTATCATGATAGTTTGAAAAGGGATAATAACAATAACATCTATTATTAACAAATATGTTGATGGCAAATCAATAGTTAGTACCTCAAGAGTTACACTACAAAAATACTATCACTTAGGGACAAATTTTGCAACAAATTTTAGAAAAAAATTCGTTGGAAATTGGATTTGGGACGAAAATTACGACAAAAAAATTCGTTGCAAATATGCCGTCGCAAAAATTTGCGACGAAAAATTATAATTTCGTTGGAAATTTTGCAACGAAATCAAAATTCGTTGGAAATTTTACAACGAAAATAAATATTTATTGGAAATGTCAGAAGAAAAAATCTCCAATGATCCTATCCGAACGCTGAGTCGATGGACGCTGGGGACGTGGCGCTCTTCCAGAAGATGACGTGGATCTCCAACTGGCCGTATGGATCTCCGGCGAACCTACAAGGAAGTCGAGCCGGGAAGGGGTTCCCGACGACGACCTTCCGACGCTCAAGTCAGGCAAGAGGAAAATGATGAAGTGGCTCCGAAGATGAGAGATCGCGTACCTCCGGCGAAGTCTGCGGGCTCTTATATAGAGCTGTGGGGAGGCTTGTGCACACCTACCGAGGTGTACACGTGTCCTGTACCATACCTTAGTATGGGCTTGCCAGAGGAGCATGCCTGACACCATACTGCTATAGTCCGAGCACCTCTCTGATGGGACGGCAGAACCTTCTGTCGTAAGATTCTGCGTATGGCTTGGTCGTTGAACATGCCTGTTGTCAGAAAATGTTCCCCAATGTCCCCTTGTCCTTGTCTCTTTTTTCCCCGAGCCGAGCGCCCATCCGCTCGGCAGGCATCGACCCGACCGGACGTAGGTATCGGTCCGACCGGGAAGATTTCACTCCATCGCGTGCTCGGCTAAGACCGTTCCTTCACAGCTTTGCTTCTTTACGCCTCGGCCGAGCGGACTACCCGCTCGGCCCGGCGACCCTGTTCCCATGAGCGTCGGAAACCCGAGTCCTCGTCGGGTTGTCTTTGATTCCGCCCGGACCCGTTTGGTCGATCGACCCAACCCTTCTCCGATCGGATGGACCTCATGCTGACTCTTTTGACTTTTGACCTCTACGTGTCATTGACTCCCCTCAAAGGGGTCCCCTGTCCTTACTGCCGGATCACTTGCCTCCCCTTCAAGTCTAGTCGAAGGAGGCGATTAGTCCGACTGACTGGACCGCCAGTCGCGCCGAGCGGCGTTTGTGAAACTATCCTCCGCTCGGCCTCCACGGGGATAGCTATGACCTCAGTCAACGTCAACATTCCTCGGATCTCTTCGAAATTTACGCCAATCTTCGACATTAAGGCCGGGCATGCGCTCTGCGCCTCGTGAAGGCGCTCATTAAATGCCCTCCAGTGGTCGAATGCCACGTGGCGCTGCTGCCGTCATCGTACGGCGTCGACGTCGCGGGCGACGAGACAGAGGCGGTTTAAAATGGACGGCCTGATGCGTGCTTCGATTCTCGTGACCTGCATCCAACGGTGGAGGCCGCTCAGGCTCAACCCTATAAAGCCTTCTCCTTCTCCCCCTCCACCGCATTTCTGCTTTCTCGTGCTCCACAGCTTCCTTCGACGTTTCAGACTTCCGACGATCCCACCTTCCCGTTTCCGGCGATCTCCAACCTCCTCCTTTCGATCCTCAGCGTCTTTGTAAGGTCCTTACCCCTTTCTCTGTTACTCTCGTGTTTTTTGTCGAGTTCTCGCTCTCTGGTCACTGCATTGTTTATCATCTTCTTCCTTCTATCGTTTGCCTTTCCTCGCCTTTTGTGGTTTCGTCCGTTTGGGCAGTTCCTCTCAGCCTCAAGACCAAGCCCTCGGCCCGTGGTATACCACCATGGAGTCGTGCTTCGATCGGCGCGACGTCGATATTCTGATGGATAATTTTGACATCCCCTCTGATTTTGAACTTATCTTACCCTCCCCCTCCGCTCGGCCACACAAACCGCCGCGCGGAGATTTCTGTGTTTTCCGCGACCAGTTCATAGCCGGTCTGCGCTTTCCAATCCATCCCTTCATCGTAGAAGTTTATAATTTTTTCGACATTCAACTCGAAAGCTTAGTCCCTAACACTTTCCGCCTTCTATGCAACGTTGTCATCTTATTTAAAATCCACAATATTCCCCTCCGACCGGAGGTCTTCTATTATTTTTATTATCCTAAACAGTTCGAGCTGGGTACTTACATGTTCCAGGCTCGGCCCGGTTTAGTCTTCTTTAATAAACTGCACTCTTCCAATAAACATTGGAAAGAGTATTACTTCTATCTCCGTCTTCCCGAACGGGCCTCCTTCTGAACCCAGTGGCAGGTCGGACCGCCAATTTCCCCCGAGCTAAAGAGGTTCAAGACCCGACCGGACTATCTTCATGCTGCCAACATGCTAGCCGGTCTGAAGTTTGACATCAACAAATTCTTATCCGAAGGGGTGATGTACATATTTGGCCTGAGTCCGATCAGGACCCCTCTCCCGAGCGGCTTCGGTAAGAATTTTACTTGTGCATTCGCTTTGATTGCTAACTGATTTTCTCCTTTTTCCTTTGCAGCGGACATTGTCATGGAGTCCGTGATGGCCGGGATTTTGAAGAGGAAAGCAGTGGCGCTCGAGGCCGCAGCTGCCAAAGAGATGGAGCAACTGGGCATCACCCCGGTCGGCTCTAACGAAGGAGAGAGCGAGACGAATGCGGGGGAGTCGGCCGCTCAGGCTTCTCTCCCGGAGCCGGCGGTTGGCATAACTTCTAGCCGAGGGCCTTCCGTCCGGGAGGAAGGCTCTGCTCAAGATGATGAGCGCCCTCTTCGACAAAAGAGGCGCCGTGCGGAGACGCCACTTCGATCGCCGTCCGAGCGGACCACCGCCGACTCTCGCGGTAAAGCCCCAGCGGTTGAGACGATCTCGTCCGATCGAACCCCATCGCAATTGGACGCGTCCGCGAACCCCCTCGAGGCCATACCCGTCAGCGCCCTTCCGCCCGCTCCCCGCCAAGTCCAACGCTCGGCCATTTTGTCCCAGTTTTCTGCGTCGACCTCCGATCCTTCCCCAGCTTCCGCCCAGACGACTCCCGGTCGGCACCGTACCATCAGGGTCTCCCTGCATCTCCCCACCGAAGAGCTGATGCCCGAGTCCGATCGGCCAACCGCGCCCGAGCACATGATCACCATGAAGGGGCCCCTAGTCGAAATGTGGGTCGACGCTCGGGCACGTGTCACAATGATTCCACTCAGCAATCTGGCCAATAGCCATATGCAACAGGCCACTGGGGTAAGCGTGTTTTATCAAGTCCTTTCCGCATTCTTTCCGATCGGCTATTAACAATCTTGTTTATGTCAGAGATGGGTGGAGGAGATCGCTGTCTCCAATCGTCTAGCCATGGTGGACGAGGAGCTAAAGAGGTTAAGGAGTTCGGGCGGCGCACCCTCCCAGGGTCCTTCCTACACCGAGCTGCAGAAAGAGCTCAAGAAGACCCAAGCTCTGTTGGCGGCTGAGCAAAAAAAGACAGCCGACTAGACCCACACTCTGGCCGAACTCGATCGACAGGTCAAGCCACTGGATCGAAAAATAAGCCTGGCGACCGATCGGAAGAAGACGGCTATCGCCGATCTGGAGAAGAAGAATGTCGAGGCTCGGGGATCTAGAGCAACGAGTTAAGGAGCTGATGGATCAGCTAGCCGGCGAGAAGGCGGCCCGATCGGACGAGGTGACGAAGCTTGAGGCTGCCTTGCAAGAACACCAGGCCGCCGCCGACGCCTCAGCGGCCCTCAAAGAATACCAGGAGGCTGAGCCAGGCCGAGTCGCCGCCTTGAGGCTAAATTACATCCGTTCGGTCGAATTCTCTGAAAAAGTATGCGAGCGGATGTATACTGCTTTTGAGCTTGTCATGACTGCCACAACAACCTACTTGAAGTCCAAGGGGCAGCTTCCCAACTCCGTCCTCATCCCGGCCCAAGACCAAGCGACTCTCCTCAGCACCATCCCAAAGGACCTTTATGATTTTCTGGAGTAGAAGTCTTTATGTAATTTGTCTGCTCGACCAAAAACTTCCTTTTTTGTAATTCGGCTGCTCGACCTTTATTTCTCTAATTTTCATGAAAAATTTATCTTTGTGCAACTTTGTTTTTACTTTGCATACTTGTGGGTGATTGGTCGGGGTCTTTGACACACAATCCAGCCAACTAGGCCTTACGAGCGGGCGTAGGTGACATTCGACTTGTCACTACTTTCCCTTGCCGCTTATCTTCAAACGTCTTTCATTTCGGTCGGAGGGTTTATAGTCGCTGGTACGACTCTCGATATTTAACGTCGGAGCTCGACGGTCTTCCGGCCGGAGGGTTTATAGTCGCCGGTTCGACTCTCGATATTTAACGTCGGAGCTCGACCGTCTTCCGACCGGAGGGTTTATAGTCGCCGGTTCGACTCTCGATATTTAACGTCGGAGCTCGACTGTTCTTCCGACCGGATGGTTTATAGTCGCCGGTACGACTCTAGATATTTAACGTCGCAGCTCGACGGTCTTCCGACCGGAGGGTTTATAGTCGCCGGTACGACTCTCGATATTTAACGTCGGAGCTCAACGGTCTTCCGGCTGGAGGGTTTATAATCGCCGGTACGACTCTCGATATTTAACGTCGGAGCTCGACGGTCTTCGGGCCGGAGGGTTTATAGTCGCCGGTTCGACTCTCGATATTTAACGTCGGAGCTCAACGGTTCTTCCGACCGGAGGATTTATAGTCGCCGGTACGACTCTCAATATTTAATGTCGGAGCTCGATGGTCTTCCGACCGAAGGGTTTATAGTCGCCGGTTCGACTCTCGATATTTAACGTCGGAGCTCGACGGTTCTTCCGACCAGAGGGTTTATAGTCGCCGGTACGACTCTCGATATTTAGCGTCAGAGCTCGACGGTCTTCCGATTCGGCTGACGATGCCCCATACTTGTGCTAGTTTTCTGATTTTTTACTCCTGCATTTCAAATATACAGCCGAATGGAAAATATACACCATACATTACATTGGCGCACCTTTCACCCCACCCGGTAAGGCTGGAGGTGGTTCGCGCTCCATGGTCGATCCAGTTGTCGTCCGTCTTTATCCTCCAGATAATAGGCACCCGAGCGAAGCTTTTCGATGACTTTGAAGGGGTCAGCCCAAGGAGCCTCCAGCTTGCCAACGTCCCGGACCGACTTTACTTTCTTCCACACTAGGTCGCCGACCTGGAATGCTCTAGGGATCACACGCCGGTTGTAGTTCTGCTTCATTCTCTGCCGGTATGCCATCAGCCGGATGGATGCCTTGGCTCGCTCCTCGTCGATCAAGTCCAACTCTATCTTCCTCCGCTCGGCATTGTCATCATCATAGTTCTGGATCCGGACGGACTTGACGCCGACTTCAATTGAGATAACTGCTTCTCCTTCGTATACTAAATGGAATGGCGTGACGCCCGTTCCCTCCTTTAGGGTCGTGCGGATAGCCCATAGGATGCCCGGCAGATCGTCCACCTAACTTCCTCCTATGTGGTCAAGTCGAGTCCGAAGAATTTTGAGGATTTCTCTGTTGGTTACTTCCGCTTGGCCGTTGCTCTGGGGATACGCCACGGAAGTAAAGTGTTGTTCAATGCCATAACTTTTGCACCATTCTTCGAGCTGCTTCCCGACGAACTATCGCCCGTTATCAGATATAAGCCGGCGAGGAATGCCGAACCGATATATTATATGCTGCCAGATAAACCTTTTGACCATCTGCTCGGTGATCTTGGCCAGTGGCTCGGCCTCCACCCATTTGGAAAAGTAGTCGACCGCCACTAGTAGAAACTTCCGCTGACTGGTCACTATAGGGAATGGACCTACGATATCCATTCCCTACTGATTGAACGGACAGGACACTGTAGATGCTTTCATCTCCTCCGCCGGTCGGTGGGAGACGTTGTGGTACTTCTGGCAAGAGAGACATGTCGCGACGGTCCGAGCGGCGTCTGCTTGCAGGGTTGGCCACCGGCCAGCAGGATCTTCCTAGCCAGCGATCGTCCTCTCGGATGTCCTCCGCACGATCCTTGGTGCACTTCTTGGAGGATGTACTCCGCGTCCTCCGAGCTCACACACTTCAAAAGTGGGTGGGAGAAAGCCTTTTTGTAGAGTTGGTCTCCAACGAGTGTGAACCGACCAGCTCTCCTCCTCAATAGCTGGGCTTCCTCCCAATCGGACGGTGTCGCGCCCGAGCGCAGAAACTCTATGATGGCTGTCCTCCAATCGCTCGGGAATGCGAGGCCCTCCATCCGATCAATGTGTGCCACCAAGGATGCTCGCTCAATTGGTTGCTGGATGATGACCAGTGATATTGAACTTGCGAGCTTGGCTAACTCATCTGCTGCATGGTTCTCTGCTCAGGGTATCTTCTGGATAATGACTTCTCTGAAGTGGGTCTTGAGCTTTTCGAAGGTCTCAGCATAGAGTTTGAGCCGAGCGTTGCTAATCTCAAAAGTGCCCGAGAGCTGCTGGGCGACCAACTGGGAGTCTGAATGGAGTGTCACCCGACCGGCTCCTACATGCCGGGCTGCCTGTAAACCGGCTATGAGGGCCTCATACTCCGCTTCATTATTTGTGGCTTTGTAGTCCAGCCGGACGGATAGGTGCATCCGTTCTTCTTGGGGAGAGAGTAATAGCACACCAATCCCGCTCCCGAGACGAGTGAACGATCCATCCATAAATATTTTTCACATAGCTTCAGGCTCGAGCTTTTGCCCTTCGGTAACAAAATCTGCTAAGGATTGCGCCTTTATCGCCGAGCGGGGTTGATACTGAATGTTAAATTCACTCAACTCCGTTGTCCATTTAATGAGTCGTCCGAACGCTTCTGGGTTCAGCAGCACTCTTCCCAATGGGCTATTTGTCCGGACGATGATTGTATGTGCCAGGAAATAAGGACGAAGTCTCCGAGCGGCGAGGACCAAAGCAAAAGCCAGCTTCTCGAGCCCAGTGTAGCGAGATTCAACATCTTTTAGAATATGGCTCAAGAAGTACACTGGTTGTTCTTCTCCGCTCGTCCTCACTAATGCCGAGCCTACTGCCTGCTCGGTTGAAGATAAATAAATACAGAGCGGCTCACCTACAGTTGGCTTGGCTAGCACGGGCAAAGAGTTCAGGTATGTCTTCAGCTCTTTAAACGCCCTATCACATTCTTCATCCCAATGGAACTTAGTAGCTTTGCGTAGGATTTTGAAAAAAGGGAGACTTCGGTCGGCGGTCTTAGAGATGAATCTGGACAATGCAGTTATCCGCCCGTTCAAGCGCTGTACTTCCCTCAGATTTCTAGGTGGTGGCATATCTTGCAACACTTTTACCTTGCTAGGATTTGCCTCTATGCCTCGCTCGGTCACTATATAGTCCAATAAACGCCCGCCTTTTGCTCCGAACAAACATTTCTGAGGGTTCAGCTTGACTCCATACTTCCTCAGCATTCGGAATGTCTCCTCCATGTCCGTAAAAAGATCAGCCGCTCGGACGGACTTGATGAGAATATCATCCATGTACACTTCTAAATTGCGTCTGATCTGCTCCTTGAATACTTTGTTCATCAAGCGCTGGTAGGTTGCTCCCGCGTTCTTCAGTTCGAACGACATTACATTGTAACAGTAAGTGCCGTCGACTGTGACGAAGCTGACCTTCTCTTGATCTTCTCGGGCGAGCGGCACCTGATGGTGTTGGTGCAATCAACCTCCAAGGTTTTAATGTCAGACAAATATGTTTAAGTATGCTTAAGTATGTTCATGAAAAGTCCTAGTTGTAGGCTAGGCAAGGGGAGAAATCTCGGTATAGCGGAAGCCAGGTGGATAGGTCTGGAGGACTTGATCCCTGGGTAGCCGAATACTGAGTCCTAGTTGTAGGCTAGGCAAGAGTAGAAATCTCGGTATAGCGGAAGCCAGGTGGATAGGTCTGGAGGACTTGATCCCTGAGTAACCGAGTACTGAGTCGGGAAAAATCTCGGTATAGCAGAAGCCAGGTGGATAGGTCTGGAGGACTTGATCCCTAGGTAGCCGAGTACTGAGTCTGGTGAGTGAAGCCAGGTTGAGAAAATTCTAGTGGGTGGTAACCTTAGGTAACGGGAAGTCTTGGAGGAGTGAACTCCAAGCAAGGTTGATCGGATGATTTCCGGTCGACCGCGCGCGGTTGACCGTACCAGCGGATATCGGTAAATCTAGGTTTAGGTTTACTATTATTTTCTGTATTATTATTATTGCTGTTGGCTAATATAATATTACAGGAAAAGTCTTTGTGGATCAGACGATCAGATACTGAGCAGGTAAAAGTCCAAACAGGTCTGGAGAACCATGTTTGGCAGGTAAGTTGAGGTAAGGAACTAGAGGAGCGACAGTGAGGTCGGGTTCCCGAAGGAAACAACCTTAGGTCACTGATCCAACTGAAGAAACCGGGAAGGTTTCCAAGTTGAGATCAAGACAGTCCTAACTGTCATACTCATGCATTATATTACTGTGCTATATTACTGTTCTAACATTTATTTTGCAGGAATACTATTGTTATATTGAACTAACTTTGTGGTGCAGAATTATATGACCCCTTGAGCTTCAAAGGGTCATAACTTTTGATTCAGAACTCAGAATCAGGCTCTGTCAGCGACCACGCGTCCAGCACTCAGAAAGCTTCAATTCACCAAGGGTTCAGTCGACCAAAAAAGGCATTTTATCAGTCGACCGAACCTTGGTTCGGTCGACCAAACAAACAACTTTGGCAAATCTGATCAGGCTCAGAAATATGGTATCCCAGCATGATCGGTCGACCGAAAATGAGGTTCGGTCGACCGAACAATGAAGACATTTAATGGCACATTACTTCAAGATCTCGACGAACAGGGAAGGAAGCTGTTCGGTCGATCGAAAAAGAGGTTCGGTCGACCGAACCCTTAATGACCAGTTAATGCAGAAGATCGAGCCAGCGCCAGACTCCAGCCAGGAAGGAAGGGAGCGGGTTCGATCGACCGAACGTTGACGATTCTTATAAAAGTGAAGCTCCAGGTCTGTGGCTGAGTAACGAGTTCTGATATCATCTCTGTGATAAAGCTGTTCGAGATACTACTCTTCTACACATCCATCAAGCAAGTTGTTGTACCATCCAAGAAGTGTCGATCGAGCTATATCTTCTATCTAAGTAATCGGTATATTTGTTTAACTTGCATTGTACTTAATTCAAGTAAGATAGTAGGCTGTTACTATCTTACTCTGCTCATTTGTACGATCTGCTTCTTTCCGAGGATCTCGGAAAGAAGAGTTATAGTGGATTGCCCATCGGTGCGGTCAAGGACCACGAGCTTTCGAGTAGGAGTCGAGCTAGGCTCCGAACGAAGTAAAACGATTGTGTCTCCTTTCTTATTTTCCGCTGCACGATTCTGACTTAAAAAGAAAAGAATAGTTTTAAAAAAGACGCGATATTCACCCCCCCCCCCCTCTATCGCGCTACTCGATCCTATCAATTGGTATCAGAGCAGGTTAGCTCTGAAATTTCTTAATCGATTTTCAAAGCAATTTTTTAAAACTTTTTCTTTTCATCAAGTTTTTCCTTATAATATTTTTTTTTCAAGCACTACTAATCCCAAGACAAAAGTCTTGGAAATATTTTCTCTTAATTTTTTCTTGCAAGAATTATGAACTCATATCAAGAAGGGTGAAGTATCTATGACCCTCCACAGTACGATCAAGTCTACTTCAATTCTTGGAGGAATATGATGGAATGTTTCATTGGAAGCAGCAATGTCAACAACTGGATCACATTGAGACAACCGTCTCAAAACTCACAATCAAACACAGAGGTAATAAATATGTTCATAAATATTTTGCCTAATGAAGTCTTGTGTCAATTAGAAGGTTATAAGAATGCATTCGAGATGTGGACCAAATTGATCGAGCTTCACGAGACCCCGTCGAGGCTAGAAGATCAAGGCAAAAGTGAGTTCGAATCCGAATCCGAAGAGCTATCCTCAGAACCAGATCTAGAAGAACAAGACCAAATCAGCTTCATCGCTCTAATGGCTGAGGAGGAGGCTAATGGATCTGAACCCGAGTCTGACCGAACACTTGAGCTTGAATCCGAAACGACAATGGTCAAGGGGGAGAATCCTAATGAGGATTCAAAAGGTAATATTTTAAATACAAAATTTAAAGAACACATAACATGTTTTAATTGCAGTGAAAAGGGGGCACTACAAAAATAAATGCCCGATGAGTCGATCTGCACAACCAGAGGCAAAGGAGGAGCCGAAGCCTAGAGTCCGGAAAAGGAAGGGACACTACAAATCTCAATGTCCGGAAAGAAGATCCAAGGATTTAGGGGGAGCTAGTATGGTAAATAATTTTAAATTATATGAACATTTGCATGCTTTAGATCCTTCTTGTTTGAATGGTAATTTGAAATTAAAAATGCATGAAAAGTCAACATTAAAATTACTTAACAAAAATAATCTAACTAATAAAAATTTAATTAATTCAAATATAACTAAATTGACCAAATCAACCAAAAACTTAATCAAGACCCAGTTAATCAAAGTCTATTTATTCAAGATAATTTGAATTTAAATCAAAATAATAATTATCTAGAGTTAAATAACAATAAACATAATTTAACAAAAAATTTAAATAAAGATAAGAAACTAAACTATAAATCAAAGTTTAGAAAATTAGAAAAAACAAAATAATGTTTTGAAAAACAAAATTAATAAATTAGAAAACATTATTAATAATTTTATCAACACACAAAATCTAGATTTAAGTTATAAATCAAAACAAAAACAAAACCTTCATTATAATAATGTACCCTTTAATTATAATAATAATAATAATAATAATAATAATAATAATAATAACAAAACAATTCTAAACAAAGCAACAACCATCATTAATGGACAAAAACAATAATATAAAACAATAATATTAAAACAAACAATAATAAAACAATAATATTAAATATACAACAACAACAACATCAACAACACAAACAATTTGTATTATGCATGACTTGTTTGAATTGTTTGAGTTGCCATGATCATGCATACTTATCTATTCATGCATCTTTTCTTTATGCTCTTAATTTAGAACGGTTAGTTAAAAAGGCTTACCAAACCCTAACAACAGAGCACCGGAAAGGATTGGGATGATAGTACGTCAAGGAAACTTTGTCGAATGCATGTCTAGGCTGAATATAGAATTCTACCTGGTGCACAAGACTTAGTGGATCTGGCCGAAGCTACCCCAGTCAAACATGTGCTAGTTAGACCAAAATTTAGTATTAAGTTTTTTGGGCAGGAACAATTTGGAAAGTCTTCAGCAAGTGGTCTAATGATATTCAAGTAGGCCATATGTCTCGCCACTGAACTGAAACTTATCCTTAGGACGCCTGCTTGATTAACCCAAAGCTAAGTTTGAATCTAATATAGGTTTAATAACCTTTTTCAATAAAATTAATTATAATTCAAACTAATTCAATTTCAAACCTAACTTAATTCAAACCAAAACTAAAATTAATTCTAATTCAAACTAATTCAACTTCAAACCTAACTTAATTCAAACCCAAACTAAATTAATTCTAATTCAAATCTAATTCAAACTTAATTAAAATTATTTTAAAACTTAATTAAAATTATTTAAAAACTTATTAAAATTATTTTAAACTTTATTAAAATTATTTTAAAACTTATTAAAATTATTTTAAAACTTAATTAAAATTATTTTAAAACTTATTAAAATTATTTTAAAACTTATTTAAAATTATTTTAAAACTTATTTAAAATTATTTTAAAACTTAATTAAAATTATTAAAATTATTCTTAAAGCTTAATTATTTTTAAAACTTATTAAAATTATTTTAAACTTTATTAAAATTATTTTAATACTTATTAAAATTATTTTAAAACTTAATTAAAATTATTTTAAAACTTAATTAAAATTATTAAAATTATTCTTAAAACTTAATTATTTTGAAATTTAATTATTTTAAAGAATTAATTAAAATTATTTTAAAATTAATTAAAATTATTTTAAAAACTTAATTAAAATTAATTAAAATTATTTAAAAAACTTAATTAAACTTATTTAAAAACCTAATTAAAATTATTTTAAAACTTAATTAAAATTATTTAAAAACTTAATTAAAATTATTTAAAAAACTTAATTAAAATTATTTTAAAACTTAATTAAAATTATTTTAAAACTTAATTAAAATTATTTTAAAAAACTTAATTAAAATTATTTTAAAAACTTAATTAAAATTATTTTAAAAACTCATTTAAAATTATTTTAAAACTTAATTAAAGTTATTTAAAAAAAAACTTAATTAAAATTATTTTAAAACTTAATTAAAATTATTTTAAAACTTAATTAAAATTATTTTAAAACTTATTTAAAATTATTTTAAAAAACTTAATTAAAATTATTTAAAAACTTAATTAAAATTATTTTAAAAACTTAATTAAAATGATTTAAAAACTTAATTAAAATTATTTTAAAAACTTAATTAAACTTATTTAAAATCTTAATTAAAATTATTTTAAAAACTTAATTAAAATTATTTTAAAACCTAATTAAAATTATTAATTATTTTAAAAACTTAATTAAAAATATTAATTATTTTAAAAACTTAATTAAAATTATTTTAAAGACTTAATTAAAATTATTTTAAAAACTTAATTAAAATTATTTGAAAACTTAATTAAAATTATTTAAAACTTATTTAAAAATATTTTAAAACTTAACTTAATTATTTTAAAAACTTAATTAAAATTATTTTAAAAAACTGAATTAAAATTATTTTAAAGCTTAATTAAAATTATTTTAAAATTTAATTAAAATTATTTTAAAATTTAATTAAAATTATTTTAAAACTTATTTAACATTATTGTAAAACTTAATTAAAATTATTTTAAAACTTAACTATTTTAAAACTTAATTTAAAATTATTTTAAAAATTATTTTAAAACTTGATTACATAACTAAATTAATTAACGCTAATCATTAACTAGTTTAACTTAATACACTTAATTAATTCTTATTAAATTTCAACTTAAAATCTTATATTTAATCAACAAATAAAGTACTTTAACAAAATTAAATATAACTAATTCTAAATCTTTACCTAATTAATTCCTAAGAACTTAATAATAATTCAAAATCAATTAATTCATAATTATTAATTATGAAACCTTAATCAACAATTAAAATTAATTCTTAGCCTAATTAATAATAATACTAAATTCAATTGAAACTAATCTTTAAATTATGTTTAATTAAAGTCATCTCACACAATTATATGATTACCATACTTGCAAATTTAGAATGGGTGAGATGCTAAGAAAATTAAAATTTAAACTAATTTCTTAAAAAGGATTTTTAAAAATTTATAAATCTATTTTCTTAAGAAAATATTTACTTATAATTCTTTGAAACATTATTTGAAATCAACTTTAAAATACTTTCAAAAGTATATTTAATTTTACTATTTTTTCCTTTAAAATTTTTGGATCAATATTTGATGCATGCTCACTACATCTTATTATTGTCCTTCAAAAGGGTGAGAGAATACCGTAGATCGAAAACTTAGTTTAAGTTTAATGAATACCGTAGAATATCGTATTCCATCATTGTTGGTGCAAAACTTAAGGATCCTTAGCAATTAAATCCATTTATGAAAGGTTCTTTTTGTTGTATGACAAAAGGGGGAGAAGAAAAGGGTTTAAGTTAGAAATCTAAATCTTTATGAATTGACCTAACTTAAACATATTTGTCAAACATCAAAAAGGGGGAGATTGTTGGTGCAATCGACCTCCAATGTTTTAATGTCAGACAAATATGTTTAAGTATGCTTAAACATACTGAGTCCTAGTTATAGGCTAGGCAAGGGGAGAAATCTCGGTATAGCGGAAGCCAGGTGGATAGGTCTGGAGGACTTGATCCCTGGGTAGCCGAATACTGAGTCCTAGTTGTAGGCTAGGCAAGAGTAGAAATCTCGGTATAGCGGAAGCCAGGTGGATAGGTCTGGAGGACTTGATCCCTGAGTAGCCGTGTCACGCCCCGGAGAAGTCCCTGTCCGAAGAAATTTCGACAGCATCTCCCCTGTATGGCGGACAATCTGAAACTTCCTACATAACCACATACCTCAGCCACATGCGGCTGGAATAATAACAGCAATAAACAAACATATATATAACCATCACACGCAGTTAATAATAAACACATTGTAACAATGAACATATGACTCAAAAACAACCCTACTCAACTACACTCGTAAATCTCAAATCCGACGATAAGATTAACTTACCTTTTTTGCCGTCCAGGCAGACATGTAGTAGAACAAATCCAAACCATACAAAAATCCATCGATCATATGAATCCATACAATATCCAAATCCTCAAATAGAATAAGTCTAACACAGTCTAAATAAGAAACCCTAAAGATAAATATAGCTTGAGATCTGCAGGGGACTAGCAACTGGAATTCTCTCCTGACAGCATTAACCTGAAAAATAACAACAATGGAGGCGGGGTGAGTCCAACACTCAGCAGGTACAATTGATATTCAAAGTAAAAAAATAACACCTAGCACTAATCATGCGTACAGTCTCCTGATAAAAATAAAGATAAATGCAAACCGAAGTAGACAGGAGAGAATCTGTACTAACCAGGACCCGATATAAGGACAAACAGTCCGAAAGGTATAGAAGACATGTATGCATGTCAAACATAGGTATCCAAACAATATGCAGCATATAAATACAGCAAACACAATCACAAACAATAAATGCATCGTGCATATGATGCCAATGTCATGGTCACCCCGGAAACCAACTCATAACAAAAGTGGGACCGAGTGGGTAGGGCTATGACAACCGTGCACTCTGCATCACTACATGAGTGATCGAGTGGACGGGATGTTGTCGGAGTACACCGTACTCCTACCCCAAATCATAAATGGGGGAGCGCAATGCTCTCATCTCCCAGAGGCTTGGACGGGGAGGGATCTCTAACGTGCTACACGCTGCGTCACACTACCCGTGAGCGGATCAACGGAGCACCGGAAGAGCCAAACTGACGTGCTACCACGCTGTGTCACGCTACCCATGAGCGTCACAACGGAGCACCGAACAGTGATGAAAACTGGCAAAGTGCTCAACAATAATGGAGCAATCTATCGCACAGCATGCGATCATGCAAATGGTGCATGTCACTAAGCATGGTAATATACTAAACCAACCTCTGGACATATAACAATGGGCACCATAGTGAATAAATCATATCAAGGTATACTGATCAAATAAGGTATCAAACCTAGGTCCTGACATGGTAAAACATGGTTATATCACTACCCATGAGCATGTGAAATCAGATAGGTATCAATACGAGATGCAAACAAACAATCAATCAAGCAGGCAACATGTATCGGGCAGTGATTAACCGAACAAATAAGAAAACACAATTAATGCAAATTGTTAATTTCATTACTAAGCATATCAAAGACAATAAGTCAAAAGTACCCGCCTCCGAAAATAGAAAGGTCCAATCTGACTCCGAGATACTCGTCTCGCGTCAAAATCCTGTGTCACCAATATACGTACATTTATTTAGCTAGAACTCAACGAATAGCTAAATAAAATCTCAACGACCAATAGGATAAGATCCTAATCAACCTATACATGATCAACAGCATAAATCCAATCCCTTATGATCTACAACTAAGCAAATGCTTAAATCCATAGACCACATCATCTCAATACGTATCTGAATTCCTAATCACATTAAGAAATTCTAAATTATTACACCTTACCTCAAAATCACAGTCGTGATCACTGATCCAATGCCAAGATATAGTTGCTTCTGGATCAAGATTTGTGGTCGAGATTGTAGACCTGTTGTCTTCCAAATCAAACGCCCCAATCAATGGTTGCTGACCAAGAAACCAACAAGTTCTAGTGTTACTACTTGGATCTGTAATCCAAACGCAGATCAAAAGAATACTACTGATAAGAAGGAATAGCAAGGATACGTTGCTCACCTCACTTACCTGTGAGCGGGGAAAGAAGAATGACCGAACGGCAGTGGAAGCTAAGCCGCGGGAGGGAGGACCTCTGGTCCCAAGAGCCGATCACCACAAATCAGTGAGGAGGAGCCAAGACTCGGAACTAGGGCAGAGATCAAACTCGGCAGGCAAGGTGGCGTTGGCACTGGGGTTCGGCACAGAGGAAGGAAGGAAAATCGGGAAACAGAGGAGGGAAAACCAGCACTGCTCGTTGTCGACTCTGTGAGTGGCGGCCGGCGACGGATCTAGGGCACGGCTGGCACAAGCGTCGGGTGAGGTGGAGGCCGCAAGAAGAGAGGAGATGGCAACCCTTCCGGGCAACGACGGTGCGGTGCAGAGATGCGGCAGAGAGGAAGAAGGGCACAGATGAATCGGGCTCGTGGTGTGCAGCGGAAAGAAGCGGCAGTGGTGGCTCACGGCTCGCTAGGGCACAATAGAAGAGAAGTATCGGGAGGCAGAGGAGGCGTCGGCTTCTCCGCTTAAGCACGAGCGAGGAAGGAAAAACCGCCGCGGCCGGCGGTTAGAGCTCCGGCGGTTAGGGCTCGGAGAGGGCGCGGGCGGCGTCGGGGAGAAAAGGCTCGGCGCTCAGGTTCGGCGAGAAAGAGAGAACGGCAGAAAAAAAATAAAAGAAAAGGCAAAATAAATAAATAAAAAAAAGGAATTAAGAAATTCAACTTTTCCTCATTTAAATGGGGTAGCCTAAACAGGCTTTTCCGGTCCCTGTTTTTATCCCCGTCAACTCGTCCGTACGAGCTCCGAAAAATTTCCGAAAAATATCCAAAAATTCTGGAAAATTCCCTTATTAATATTCGCCTATTTTCCGGTATTTTACATTCTCCCCCACTAATAAAAATTTGGTCCTCAAATTTCGTTATCTACCATCAGCAAGTACTAACAACAAATATAGAGTATAAATGCTAAACAATAAATAAATCACATACCTCAAGCGAAAAGATGGGGATATCAAGCTCGGATAATATCCTCGAGCTCCCAAGTAGCCTCCTCGTCCGAATGATACTACCATCTAACCTTAACAAGCCGGATAGTCTTGTTCCACAACTGACTCTCCTTCCGGTCTAAAATCCGTATCGGAATCTCTTCATAAGTGACGTCAGGCTGTACTGAAACTGAGATATCTGTCAGCACATGTGTCGGTTCGGGTACGTATCTCCTCAACATAGATATGTGGAATACATCGTGCACTCCTGCCAAGGACGGTGGTAGTGCCAACCGGTAAGCTACCGCTCCAATCCTTTCCGAGATCTAGAAATGTCCAATGTATCGTGGAACTAGCTTACCTCTGAAGCCAAATCTCTTCACCCCTTTCGCGGGTGAAACTCGCAGAAATACATGATCGCAAATGGAGAACTCTAAGAGTCTCCGACTCCGGTCAGCACAACTCTTCTGACAGTCTTATGCCCCTGACATTCTCCGTCTAAAAGTACGGACTAACTCTGCCTCATGCTGGGCTCTATGAGGTCCCAACAACTGGGCCTCCCCAACCTCATCCAGAGGGTGGGTGTCCGACAAGGCCTACCATACAACATTTCAACAGTGGCATTTGGATAGCCGAATGCAAACCATTGTTGTAGACGAACTCTACCAATGGCAAATGATCCTCCCAACTGCCTCCAAAATCCATTACACAAGACCTCAGCAAGTCCTCTTGAGTCTGAATGGTCCGCTGTGACTATCCATCTGTCTGAGGATGGAAAACTATACTAAACAGAGCTGCGTGCCCAAGGCCTGCTGCAGACTCTGTCAAAAACGAGACATGAACCGGGGTCTCTATCCGAAATAATAGTCAACAGAATACCACGTGATCTGATAATCTCCCGGCAAAACAGATCTACCAATCGATCCAGGAAATCAGTCTTCCGGATCGCTAACGAGTAAGCGGATTTGGTTAATCGATCAACGATTACCCAAATCGCGTCATGGTCTCGTCGTGTCCTCGGCAAACCTACCACAAAGTCCATAGTAATGTGTTCTCATTTCCACTCAGGATTAGGAATCTGCTGAAGTAAGCCGGCAGGTCTCTGGTTCTCGGCCTTCATTTACTGACAGACAAGACATCTAGTTACAAAATCCGCGATGTCTTCTTTCATGTCGTCCTTCATGTCGTTCCACCAATAGAAACATCTCAAATCTTGGTACATACGGGTACCGCCTGGGTGGACAACAAATCATGAGCGATGAGCCTCCGGAAGTAACTCCTATAAGACCGGATGAGACTGAAGCACGTAAAATCTGCCTCGGTAGTGTATAACACCCTCCTCGTCTCGTGTGAACTCGGTCCGCTGCCCGGAAGCTATCTGGCTGTAAATAAACTGCAAATACTGATCAGCAGCCTATGGCTCTCGTATCCCTGTCCTGATCAACGACTGAGCAACCATGATAACCAGAGTACCCTGCTCTGTCTGTCCTTACGCCTTAAGGCCCAAATCGGAGAAACCTTAAATCAAGTCTGTGACCACAACTCGGTGGCAAGCTAAAGTTCCTCCGGACTTTCTGCTAAGCGCATCGACAACCACATTAGCTCTCCTCGGGTGATAGCTAATGGTTCAATCAAAATCCTTCAGGAACTCCATCTATCTACTCTGTCGGAGATTAAGTTCCTTCTAAGTAAACAGATATTTGAGACTCTTATGGTCAGTGAGAATCTCAAATGTAACGTCATATAAATAATGTCACCAAATCTTCATGGCAAAAATAATGGCGACTTGCTCCAGATCATGAACAGGGTAGTTCTTCTCATGTTCCTTCAACCGACGAGAACATAGGAGACTACCATATCGTGCTACATCAGAACAACGTTCAAACCCTGAATAGATGCGTCGGTGTAGAGGACATATCCGTCCTCTCCAGAAGGTAAAAATCAAAATCGGAGCCGACACTAGTCTCCGCTTCAGCTCCTAGAAGCTGGTCTTGCCATCCTTAGTCCAAGTGAACTTCACGCCTTTCCTGGTCAGACGTGTAAGTAGCATAGCAATCCGTGAGAAACCCTCAACGTATCTCCGGAAATATCGAGCCAAACAGAGAAAGTTGTGAGCCTCTTCTATAGACTCTGTCTACTCCCAACGGTAACAACCTCGATCTCCTGTGGAACCACGGTATACTCCTATTGATGACCGTGTGTCTCAAACATCTCACAGAAGACAACCAAAATACGCACTACTGATCTTCACATCTAAACGTTTCCATCAAAGCATCTCTAGAACTATGCAAAGATGAAGTGCGTAACTCACCGTGGATCCGAAATAGATCACAACACCTTCAACAAAGACAATGGAAATTGATCTAAACATCCTCGAAATATCAAAATCATCTAGTCTAAGAAAATATCTAAGGTTCTGCAAGCCTTAATGATAAAACCAAGATACATAATGTCTGTATCACAAACCTTCTAACCATAAGATCCCTGACAATAAGTCTGAAATATGATCACCAACGATATAAATCATCTAAGCATAGATCCTCCAGTGTGAGAGCAACGCTCCATCACAGAAAATACCACATATGTGGGAGCAACGCTCTACCACAAGAAATCCTCAATATGTAGAAGTAACACTCCACTACAAATAATCTATAACATGTATCTGCAATAGATATGGGAGCAATGCTCCGCTACAAGCAATCTGAAATATGTATATGTGGGAGCTCCGCTCCACCACAAACTATTCATAAGTGTCCAAGGCACCTAACTATCCAACTAGAGGCTGCACGAGATCACTCAACCACATATCACTGTGGGCAGCCAAAGGTGTAAACAACCTAGTAAACAAATCAAATCCATAGTCAACTCTATCATCATCCTAGTGGGTTGGTCACCTACTAATAGGAGAATTAGTTGACAGGGTTATACAACCAATAACATAATGTAGACACTCAGCATTCTACATTCAACATAGGTAGTATCATCATGATGCTACCCACCATACACTTGGTACACATGCACACACAACATATGTATAATCGACATAATCCTCCAATTTGTACACACCAAACACACTCATAGCACAGGTATAAATCAGTGTGATACCTCCAACAATACCTATCAAACCCGTGTGCATATATCAACATAGGTATAATCAACAATACACCTCAACAACACTCACATGACATATGTACACCTATGCCAAGAGTATATTCAACGTAATACTTCCAACAAATCATAATCGACACGAGTATACTCTCAAAACAATCATATAATAAACAAGATACCTCAAATATTACACCCAACACATCTGCACATATCACAACTCAGATTAGATCGATAAGATACATTCAATAAAACACTCAAACATATGTGCACATTCCACAACATAGTTTTTAATTGACAAATACCTCCAATAAACAATCAGACATGTATGTCTAACCACTCGAGTATAATCTACTAGAAACCCACAATAACCATATGTATAAAGGTATACGACCCAAAAGATAAAGTCAGAATTCAAGAACATCAAGACACTTTCATTTTTATCCTCAAAAATATCAGCCCACATAATATCAGATGAATAAGTCTCTACTCCCCATGAGAGCAAATTAATATTCCAAACATTAAATCATTATTTATCCACATAGTCTAATATCAGAGGAAGCAAATATCAATTTTATCATCCTGTTAACTAACCACAACTAACCAGATTTATTAAAATTCATAGGCACACACAACCGTAAACTCTCTAGCACCCGATTTATATCTGATCACCAACTATAATCATCCAACCTGTGAATATCATACATGACACTCACTATGTCACCATCAACGACAACCCAAATAATAGATCATCAAAATAATTATCCACTAATAGATCATCAAAACAAATATCTAGAAATAGATCATCAGACAACGACATAACATTTACTCTCATAAATCATTAAAAATCAACACATCACAATATCTGATCTCCCAATATCCCTCAACCTTAAATCATTCTCAAAAATGATCATACATGATAACTCTCCAATGAACAATTTTCATCGTATCGGATACCCTAATATCCAAAAGATATGAGTATAAAAAAAAACTCTACAGGCTAAGTCCACAGGAATATGTAGGTATCATCCATTACCCAGCTAACAATAGCAGAGACTGGTATGTGCCTTCAACTCCTACTAGTAGTAACAGAAACTAAAACTACTGGTAGTAAGATATATAAAATCACCAGAGACTATAATCCTTGATCTTTATTAGGGTTGACCAAGATCAGTGGCTAACCCATTACATGTAATATGGCTACAACAACCAGACAGGTACTAAAGATAAAGTGCTTATAGATGTCATAACTATCATAAAATAAACATCATACCTATTTTCCGTCTGGAGATGTTCCATCGTTGTCCAGTCCCCAACTTCTGACCTCAAAATTTCCGAACATGAAAATCACTAGAAGTCCATATAAATCCGAAACGGAAATCCATAACATATACCTAATGAAAATCCGTGCAATCCGAAATAACTACCCAGTTTGACTCGCAAACTTGGGCTAACCCAAATATCCAGAATACCAACAACAGGTATCCGATAAATCTCCAGAACACCAAAAGCAGGTAGCATAACCCGTTCTGATACCAAATAAATTGGTATCAGATAAATCTCAAAAATCCATAATACAAAAATCCAACAAGTATCGCCAAACTTGGCGCTTTGATACCAAGTAAATAAATTGGTATCAGGTTATCCCAAACATCCAAAATACGAAAACAAAAGATCGTAAAACTGTGCTCTGATACCAAATAAATTGGTATCAGAATAAATCTCGAAAATCCAAAACACATAGCAAGTATCGTATACCTACTCTGATACCACTAAATTGTCATGCCCCGGAGAAGTCCCTGTCCGAAGAAATTTCGACAGCATCTCCCCTGTACAGCGGACAATCTGAAACTTCCTACATAACCACATACCTCAGCCACATGCGGCTGGAATAATAACAGAAATAAACAAACATATATATAACCATCACACGCAGTTAATAATAAACACACTGTAACAATGAACATATGACTCAAAAACAACCCTACTCAACTACACTCGTAAATCTCAAACCCGACGATAAGATTAACTTACCTTTTCTGCCGTCCAGGCAGACATGTAGTAGAACAAATCCAAACCATACAAAAATCCATCGATCATATGAATCCATACAATATCCAAATCCTCAAATAGAATAAGTCAACACAGTCTAAATAAGAAACCCAAAAGATAAATACAGCTTGAGATCTGCAGGGGACTAGCAACTGGAATTCTCTCCTGACAGCATTAACCTGAAAAATAACAACAATGGAGGCGGGGTGAGTCCAACACTCAGCAGGTACAATTGATATGCAAAGTAAAGAAATAACACCTAGCACTAATCATGCGTACAGTCTCCTGATAAAAATAAAGATAAATGCAAACCGAAGTAGACAGGAGAGAATCTGTACTAACCAGGACCCGATATAAGGACAAACAGTCCGAAAGGTATAGAAGACATGTATGCATGTCAAACATAGGTATCCAAACAATATGCAGCATATAAATACAGCAAACACAATCACAAACAATAAATGCATCGTGCATATGATGCCAATGTCATGGTCACCCCTGACGCCAGTCAGCCAACTCATAACAAAAGTGGGACCGAGTGGGTAGGGCTATGACAACCGTGCACTCTGCATCACTACCCCTGATGAGTGATCGAGTGGACGGGATGTTGTCGGAGTACACACGTACTCCTACCCCAAATCATAAATGGGGGAGCGCAATGCTCTCATCTCCCGGTACGCTATGACGGGGAGGGATCTCTAACGTGCTACACGCTGTGTCACACTACCCATGAGCGGACCAACGGAGCACCGGAAGAGCCAAACTGACGTGCTACCACGCTGTGTCACGCTACCCATGAGCGTCACAATGGAGCACCGAACAGTGATGAAAACTGGCAAAGTGCTCAACAATAATGGAGCAATCTATCGCACAGCATGCGATCATGCAAATGGTGCATGTCACTAAGCATGGTAATATACTAAACCAACCTCTGGACATATAACAATGGGCACCATAGTGAATAAATCATATCAAGGTATACTGATCAAATAAGGTATCAAACCTAGGTCCTGACATGGTAAAACATGGTTATATCACTACCCATGAGCATGTGAAATCAGATAGGTATCAATACGAGATGCAAACAAACAATCAATCAAGCAGGCAACATGTATCGGGCAGTGATTAACCGAAACAAATAAGAAAACACAATTAATGCAAATTGTTAATTTCATTACTAAGCATATCAAAGACAATAAGTCAAAAGTACCCGGCTCCGAAAATAGAAAGGTCCAATCTGACTCCGAGATACTCGTCTCGCGTCAAAATCCTGTGTCACCAATATACGTACATTTATTTAGCTAGAACTCAACGAATAGCTAAATAAAATCTCAACGACTAATAGGATAAGATCCTAATCAACCTATACATGATCAACAGCATAAATCCAATCCCTTATGATCTACAACTAAGCAAATGCTTAATCCATAGACCACATCATCTCAATACGTATCTGAATTCCTAATCAAATTAAGAAATTCTAAATTATTACACCTTACCTCAAAATCACAGTCGTGATCACTGATCCAATGCCAAGATATAGTTGCTGCTGGATCAAGATTTGTGGCCGAGATTATAGACCTGTTGTCTTCCAAATCAAACGCCCCAATCAATGGTTGCTGACCAAGAAACCAACAAGTTCTAGTGTTACTACTTGGATCTGTAATCCAAACGTAGATCAAAAGAATACTACTGATAAGAAGGAATAGCAAGGATACGTTGCTCACCTCACTTACCTGTGAGCGGGGAAAGAAGAATGACCGAACGACAGTGGAAGCTAAGCCGCGGGAGGGAGGACCTCTGGTCCCAAGAGCCGATCACCACAAATCAGTGAGGAGGAGCCAAGACTCGGAACTAGGGCAGAGATCAAACTCGGCAGGCAAGGTGGCGTTGGCACTGGGGTTCGGCACAGAGGAAGGAAGGAAAATCGGGAAACAGAGGAGGGAAAACCAGCACTGCTCGTTGTCGACTCTGTGAGTGGCGGCCGGCGACGGATCTAGGGCACGGCTGGCACAAGCGTCGGGTGAGGTGGAGGCCGCAAGAAGAGAGGAGATGGCAACCCTTCCGGGCAACGACGGTGCGGTGCAGAGATGCGGCAGAGAGGAAGAAGGGCACAGATGAATCGGGCTCGTGGTGTGCAGCGGAAAGAAGCGGCAGTGGTGGCTCACGGCTCGCTAGGGCACAATAGAAGAGAAGTATCGAGAGGCAGAGGAGGCGTCGGCTTCTCCGCTTAAGCACGAGGGAGGAAGGAAAAACCGCCGCGGCCGGCGGTTAGGGCTCGGAGAGGGCGCGGGCGGCGTCGGGGAGAAAAGGGCTCGGCGCTCGGGTTCGGCGAGAAAGAGAGAACGGCAGAAAAAAATAAAAGAAAAGGAAAAATAAATAAATAAAGAAAAGGAATTAAGAAATTCAACTTTTCCTCATTTAAATGGGGTAGCCTAAACAGGCTTTTCCGGTCCCTGTTTTTATCCCCGTCAACTCGTCCGTACGAGCTCCGAAAAATTTCCAAAAAATATCCAAAAATTCTGGAAAATTCCCTTATTAATATTCGCCTATTTTCTGGTATTTTACAAGCCGAGTACTGAGTCGGGAAAAATCTCGGTATAGCAGAAGCCAGGTGGATAGGTCCGGAGGACTTGATCCCTGGGTAGCCGAGTACTGAGTCTGGTGAGTGAAGCCAGGTTGAGAAAATCCTAGTGGATGGTAACCTTAGGTAACGGGAAGTTTTGGATGAGTGAACTCCAAGCAAGGTTGATCGGATGGTTTCCGATCGACCGTGCGCGGTTGACCGTACCAGCGGATATCGGTAAATCTAGGTTTAGGTTTACTATTATTTTCTGTATTATTATTATTGCTGTTGGCTAATATAATATTGCAGGAAAAGTCTTTGTGGATCAGACGATCAGATACTGAGCAGGTAAAAGTCCAAACAGGTCTGGAGAACCATGTTTGGCAGGTAAGTTGAGGTAAGGAACTGGAGGAGCGACAGTGAGGTCGGGTTCCCGAAGGGAACAACCTTAGGTCGCTGATCCAACTGAAGAAACCGGGAAGGTTTCCAAGTTGAGATCAAGACAGTCCTAACTGTCATACTCATGCATTATATTACTGTGCTATATTACTGTTCTAACATTTGTATTGGAGGAATACTATTGTTATATTGAACTAACTTTGTGGTGCAAAATTATATGACCCCTTGAGCTTCAAAGGGTCATAACTTTTGACTCAGAACTCAGAATCAGGCTCTGTCAGTGGCCACGCGTCCAGCACTCAGAAAGCTTCAATTCACCAAGGGTTCAGTCGACTAAACAGGAGGTTCAGTCGACCGAAAAAGGTATTTTATCAGTCGACCGAACAAGCAACTTTGGCAGATCTGATCAGGCTCAGAAATATGGTATCCCAGCATGATCGGTCGACCGAAAATGAGGTTCGGTCGACCGAACAATGAAGAAATTTAATGGCGCATTAATTCAAGATCTCGACGAACAGGGAAGGAAGCTGTTCGGTCGACCGAAAAAGAGGTTCGGTCGACCGAACCCTTAATGACCAGTTAATGCAGAAGATCGAGCCAGCGCTTGACTCTAGCTAGGAAGGAAGGGAGCGGGTTTGGTCGACCAAACGTTGACGATTCTTATAAAAGTGAAGCTCCAGGTCTGTGGCTGAGTAACGGGTTCTGATATCATCTCTGTGATAAAGCTGTTCGAGATACTACTCTTCTACACATCCATCAAGCAAGTTGCTGTACCATCCAAGAAGTGCCGATCGAGCTATATCTTCTATCTAAGTAATCGGTATATTTGTTTAACTTGCATTGTACTTAATTCAAGTAAGATAGTAGGCTATTACTATTTTACTCTGCTCATTTGTACGATCTGCTTCTTTCCGAGGATCTCGGAAAGAAGAGTTATAGTGGATTGCCCATCGGTGCGGTCAAGGACCGCGGGCCTTCGAGTAGGAGTCGAGCTAGGCTCCGAAGGAAGTAAAATGATTGTGTCTCCTTTCTTATTTTCCGCTGCACGATTCTGACTTAAAAAGAAAAGAATAGTTTTAAAAAAGACGCGATATTCACCCCCCCTCTATCGCGCTACTCGATCCTATCAGATGGTAGCCTTGATAGGTGTCCAACATGCATATCAGCTCACACCCGGCTGTGGAGTCTACCAGTTGATCAATCTGGGGCAGAGGGTAGAAATCCTTTGGGCATGCTTTGTTGAGATCCCGGAAATCGATGTAAACCCTCCACTTGTTGCCCGACTTGGAGACTAGCACTACATTTGCAAGCCAGCTCGGGAAAAAGACCTCCCTTATATGGTCGGCCTCCTAGAGTTTCTCGACCTCCGCTCGGATGATGGCGCTTTGTTCGGCGCTAAAGTCTCTCTTCCTTTGCTTCACCGGTCGAGCGTCCGGTCGGACGTGAAGCTCATGTTGTGCTATACTTGGCGAAATTCCCGACAACTCATGCGTCGACCAAACGAAGACATCACAGTTTCTCTGGAGACATTTGATCACCTCCTTTTTCTGGCTTGCCTCCAGATCGGCCGCAATAAATGTGGTGGCCTCCGATCGGGTCGGGTGAATCTGTACCTCCTCTTTTTCTTCATAAACCAAAGAGGGTGGTTTTTTGGTTATGGCGTTCACCTCGATCCGTGGCGTCTTCCGCATGGAATTAGCTTCGACTCGGACCATTTCGACGTAGCATCACCGAGCCGCTAGCTGGTCTCCTCGCACTTCTCCTACTTTATCTTCAACAGGGAACTTAATTTTCTGGTAGAAGGTGGAGACGGCCGCTCGGAACTCACTGAGCGCTGGTCGCCCAAGGATAACATTGTATGCTGAGGGAGAGTCGACCATGACAAAGTTGACAGTCCGCGTCCTTCTGAGCGGCTCTTCTCCCAGCGAAATAGCCAGTCGGACCTGTCCGACCGGTAGAACTTCATTGCCCGTAAACCCGTAGAGGGGGGTTGTCATGGGCAGCAACTCAGCTCGATCAATTTACAGTTGGTCGAAAGCCTTTTTGAATATGATGTTGACCGAGCTGCCTGTATCGATGAAAATACGGTGAATAGTATAATTAGCTATTACCGCTTTGATGATGAGGGCGTCGTCGTGTGGCACTTCGACTCCCTCCAGATCCCTAGACCCGAAGCTGATTTCGGGTCCACTCGCTAGTTCTTGACTACATCCGACCACATGGATCTTGAGCTGCCTGACACTCACCTTCCTTGCTCTGTTGGAGTCACCTCCGGTCGGCTCGCTAGAGATGATGTTGATTTCGCCTCGGGACGTGTTGCTTCTATTTTCTTCCTCCCGTGTGGACGGCCTAGGCTGCTCCCTAGACATACGGGGATTGTCCTCATGCCTCTAAGGATGATACCTCTCGGGAGACTTTCTGGATATCCGTCGACCGGCTTCTTGGTGTCGTTGTCGTCTGTCGGCCGATGGCGATCGACGACGGCCACTCCGGGGAGCGGGGTGGGCGATCAGGGGAAGGCTTCGGCAATCTCGTGTGTTATGCGTGTCAGTCCGGTGGAACGAGCAGAACATGGGGGTCCATACCTTCTTTTTTGGTTTGGGCCACTCGGAGGCTACCTCTTGGATGGCGTGGGACCTTGCTTGTTGAGGGCGGACTGCTTCGGCTCGCGGTCCTCTGGGCGGCTGGTGGCCAGCGAGCGGCTTCCGCTCGGCAGGAGCTAGGCGCTCCGTTGGAGCTTCTTTTCTTCGAGCCGCCTGGGCTTCCTCCACATTAATGTACTCATTGGCCCAGTGTAACATATGATCATAATCTCGGGGCGGCTTTCGAATAAGTGAACGGAAGAAGTCACCGTCCACGAGGCCTTGCGTGCACGCATTCATCATTGTTTCTGAGGTGGCTGTTGGAATATCCATGGCCACTCGGTGGAATCGTTGGATGTAAGCTCTGAGCGGCTCCCTGGATTCTTGCTTGATGGCAAATAGACTGACACTGGTCTTTTGGTAACACCGACTGCTCACAAAATGATGGAGAAAAGCGATGCGGAATTCTTTAAAGTTGGTGATGGATCCGTCCGGCAGCCTCCGGAACCATCGTTGCGCCAATCCCGAGAGGGTGGTAAGGAACACCCGACATTTCACTCCATCTGTGTATTGATGTAGTGTAGTTGTGTTGTCGAACTTAACTAGATGGTCGTCCGGGTCGGTGGTTCCGTTGTATTCCCCGATCGCCGGGGGCACATAATACTTTGGCAGAGGGTCCCGCAGGATGGCCTCTGAAAACTACCGGTTGATCTGTTCGGGGGAGGCATCCGTTCGGGGAGCCTTGCCTTTTCTGTTGTCTCGCATGGGTGCCTCGTCGGATGAAGATCCTCGATCACGGTTAACTGTTGCAACTTCAGGAGGCGTACGGAATAGGGCCCGATGAAATGGAACCGTGGCAGGCGGTGCTTCCGCTCGGCCTCCTGATGCTGACGTCGCTTGTTGCTCCAGTCGCTCGGCTTGCGCCTTCTGTTTCTGTTGCTCCACGAGCTTAGTTGATCTTGCCTCGATTAGAGCGTCGAGCTCCTCCTGGGAGAGCATCACCGTGTGCGGTCATCCAGCTTCGTCCATCTCTTCCGCTCGGATACAGGTGCGTTCCCACAGACGGCGCCAATTTGATCCTGTCCGAACGCTGAGTCGATGGACGCTGGGGGCGTGGCGCTCTTCCAAAAGATGACGTGGATCTCCGACCGGCCGTATGGATCTCCGACGAACTGGCAAGGAAGTCGAGCCGGGAAGGGGTTCCCGGTGACGACCCTCCGACGCTCAAGTCAGGCAAGAGGAAAATGATGAAGTGGCTCCGAAGATGAGAAATCGCGTACCTCCGGCGAAGTCTGCGGGCTCTTATATAGAGCTGTGGGGAGGCTTGTGCACACCTACCGAGGCGTACACGTGTCCTGTACCATACCTTAGTATGGGCTTGCCAGAGGAGCATGCCTGATACCATACTACTACAGTCCGAGCACCTCTCTGATGGGACGACAGAACCTTCTGTCGTAAGATTCTGCGTATGGCTTGGTCGTTGAACATACCTGTTGTCAGAAGATGTTCCCCAATGTCCCCTTGTCCTTGTCTCTTTTTTCCCCGAGCCGAGCGCCCATCCGCTCGGCAGGCATCGACCCGACTAGACGTAGGTATCGGTCCGACCGGGAAGATTTCACTCCATCGCGTGCTCGGCTAAGACCGTTCCTCACAGCATTGCTTCTTTACACCTCAGCCAAGCGGACTACCCACTCGGCCCGGCGACCCTGTTCCCATGAGCGTCGGAAACCCGAGTCCCCGTCGGGGTGTCTTTGATTCCGCCCGGACCCGTTCGGCCGATCGACCCAACCCTTCTCCGATCGGATGGACCTCATGTTGACCCTTTTGACTTTTGACCTCTACGTGTCATTGACTCCCCTCAAAGGGGTCCCCTATCCTTACTGCCGGATCATCCAACGAACCCCAAATTTGTCGCAAATTAGCAACGAAAAAACGTATTCATTGCAAATAGATTTGCGACGAATAACTATTTATTGGAAAAGTTACAAAATACAATATTTCCAACGAAAATGTGGATTCGTTGGAAATTTCCAACAAATTTAATTCGTTGGAAAATTTATAATTTCTTAAAATCACGGTTGACCGACCTAGAGACCTTGGAATTGGTTGAAACCAGTTCCTATGTGCTCCTCTATTTATCCTGATTTTATATATGTTCTCAAATATTTTTTTCCTTTATATATTTTTTTCTTTATTTTTTCAATTCATGCTCAAATTCAAATTCATCCAATTGACCTAGATGTTAAAAATTCATCTTATGTGAAAAAAAAATATTTGAGCTCATCTATAGAATTAGGAGACCAAGAGGAGCACATAGGAACTTGTTTCATCCGATTCCGAGGTCTCTAGGTCGGTTAAACGGGTTTTTAAGACATTGCATACTTTGTAACGAATTTGGAATTCGTTGGAAATTTCCAACGAATTCTAGATTCGTTGCAAACTCTACATTTTCCTAAAATCATGGTTGACTGACCTAGAGACCTCAAAATTGGATGAACTAGTTCCTATGTGCTCCTCTATTTATCCTGATTTATATATGTTCTCAAATATTATTTTCCCTCATATGTTTTTTTCTTTATTTTTTTCAATTCCCATTGTGTTAGGAAAATTAAATTCAGGTTTAAAAATTCACAGATCAAAATAAATTAGCTCCAAAATTATTTTTAATTCATGGATATAATGGCAAGAACCTTATGAACGCAAACAAACAGATTTCGGCTCGTTCTGAGCACTCGAACATTATTTTGTAAATCTAACAAGTTCAACTATACTTCAATTTGATTTAAAACTCTAACACTTTCATGCTCAAATTCAAATTCATCCAATTGACCTAGATGTTAAAAATTCATCTTATGAAAAAATATTTGAGCTTATCTATAGAATCAGGAGACCAAGAGGAGCACATAGGAACTTGTTTCATCCGATTCCGAGGTCTCTAGGTCGGTTAAACGGGTTTTTAAGACATTGCATACTTTGCAACGAATCTGGAATTCATTGGAAATTTCCAATGAATTGGTAGATTCGTTGGAAATGTTTCCAACGAATCTGGAATTCGTTGGAAATTTCCAACGAATTCCAGATTCGTTGCAAACTCTACATTTCCCTAAATTCACGGTTGAATGACCTAGAGACCTCAGAATTGAATGAAACCAGTTCCTATGTGCTCCTCTATTTATCCTAATTTTATATATGTTCTCAAATATTTTTTCCCTCATATATTTTTTTCTTTATTTTTTCAATTCCCATTGTGTTAGAAAAATTAAGTTCAGGTTTAAAAATTCACAGATCAAAATAAATTAGCTCCAAAATTATTTTTAATTCATGGATATAATGGTGAGAACCTTACGAATGCAAACAAACTGATTTCGCCTCATTCTGAGCACTTGAATATTATTTTGTAAATCTAACAAGTTCAACTATACTTCAATTTGATTTAAAAATCTAACACTTTCATGCTCAAATTCAAATTCATCCAATTTACCTAGATGTTAAAAATTCATCTTATGTGAAAAAAAAATATTTGAGCTCATCTATAGAATCAGGAGACCAAGAGGAGCACATAGAAACTAGTTTCATCTGATTCCGAGGTCTCTAGGTCGGTTAAACAAATTTTTAAGACATTGCATACTTTGCAACGAATCTGGAATTCGTTGGAAATTTCCAACGAATTCCAGATTCGTTGCAAATTCTATATTTCCCTAAAATCACGGTTGACCGACCTAGAGACCTCGAAATTGGATGAAACCAGTTCCTATGTGCTCCTCTATTTATCCTGATTTTATATATGTTCTCAAATATTTTTTTCCCTCATATATTTTTTTCTTTATTTTTCCAATTCCCATTGTGTTAGAAAAATTAAATTCAAGTTTAAAAATTCACAGATCAAAATAAATTAGCTCCAAAATTAATTTATGGATATAATGGCGAGAACCTTACGAACACAAACAAACTGATTTCGCCTCATTCTGAGTACTCGAACATTATTTTGTAAATCTAACAAGTTCAACTATACTTCAATTTGATTTAAAACTCTAATACTTTCATGCTCAAATTCAAATTCATCCAATTGACCTAGATGTTAAAAATTCATCTTATGTCAAAAAAAATATTTGAGCTCATCTATAGAATCAGGAGACCAAGAGAAGCACATAGGAACTGGTTTCATCCAATTCGGAGGTCTCTAGGTCGGCCAAACGAGTTTTTAAGACATTGTATACTTTGCAACGAATCTGGAATTCGTTGAAAATTTCCAATGAACTGGCAGATTCGTTGGAAATGTTTCCAACGAATCTGACAATTCATTGGAAATTTCCAACGAATTCCAGATTCGTTGCAAATTCTACATTTTCCTAAAATCACGGTTGACCGACCTAGAGACCTCGGAACTGGATGAAACCAGTTCCTATGTGCTCCTCTATTTATCCTGATTTTATATACATTCTCAAATATTTTTTCCCCTCATATATTTTTCTTTATTTTTCCAATTCCCATTGTGTTAGGAAAATTAAATTCAGGTTTAAAAATTCACAGATCAAAATAAATTAGCTCAAATATTATTTTTAATTCATGGATATAATTGTGAGAATCTTACGAATGTAAACAAACTAATTTCGCCTCGTTCTGAGCACTCAAACATTATTTTGTAAATTTAACAAGTTCAACTATACTTCAATTTGATTTAAAATCTAACACTTTCATGCTCAAATTCAAATTCATCCAATTGACCTAGATGTTAAAAATTCATCTTATGTGAAATAAAATATTTGAGCTCATCTATAGAATCAGGAGACTAAGAGGAGCACATAGGAACTTGTTTCATCTGATTTTGAGGTCTCTAGATCGGTCAAATGAGTTTTTAAGACATTGCATACTTTGCAACGAATCTGGAATTCGTTGGAAATTTCCAACGAACTGGCAGATTCGTTGGAAATTTCCAATAAATTCATAGATTCGTTGTATTTTTGCTCACAAATTATTTGCTGTAAAATTGTGACACATTATGTATTCGTTGGGAAATTCCAACAAATAATATTTTCGTTGCAATTTTTGTGACGAAAATACTATTCGTTGTAAAATTTGCAACGAACAAATTATTCGTTGCACAATTTGCAATGAAAATATTATTCGTTGCAAAATTTGCAACAATTTTTTTTTGTCGCTAACTTGCAACAATATTAGCGACAAAATATCTTTTGTTGCTAATTTGGAACAGTTTATTATTTTGTTGCAAATTTTGTTGGAAAGTTTGGAACAAAATTTAAATTCGTTGCAAACATTCGTCCCTAATAGATTATTTTTTTTTGTAGTGTTAGGAAAAAAAAACATAGAACTAGTTGAAAAATTAAATAGTTGACTAAAAAACAAATTACTTGGGATTGACATGTGAAGTGTTTTGGGTTTAGTTCATGTACCTGAAACTATAAGCAATCGACCAAGAGAAAAAGGAATGATACTTCTTTTTTTTCTTTACCAAGAATAAGTAAACTATATATGATTATCATCGACAGAATGACATGGAATCACATTATGCGGTACTTGGTTATATATCATTGTGCGCCTAGTTATCATCAGGACTACAAAACAAGACTGGAACTCTCACCTTGATAAGTTCCAAATGCTCACTTGTTGACCCTCTCTTTATGTTTCCTTGAATGACTTTTGGCATTTCCCTTCTCTTTGAAATAGTGTTCAAACTAATGAATTGCTGCCTTACTAGACAACCACGAATGGTTGTTGAGGAATCACAAATTATAATAAACCAAAAGAAACAATAAAATACCAAAGAGATGAGATAGAAATATGTTATTAAACTATAGTAGTATAACATCCCTCAAATGCTCATTAAAGATCTTCCTAATAAACCATTTTCTCGCATACTTTTGGATTATAATAGCTGATGACCTCTGTCTCTTTATCAACACTTCAAAATTATGCCAGTCTCTTTCACCTCCAACAACTGTTTATTAAAATTTCCAATAGAAAAATTGAAATTGTCAAAACTTGTATTGATATAATAAGTAGGAATGTATTTCCACAACACAAAAACTTTACATAGAATCAATATAAGGCGATGATCACAAACAATGAGCACAAAGTCTCTTGAAGGAAATACATGGAAGTGAACTATTTTTATATCAAATGTCTCTTAGATATTTAAATGTTAATGATTTGAAACTGCATGGCTGTCACCAGAATCAATAAATTATAATATCATTGTAAACATGAATACCAATGTTCAAAGACTTTGAATATAATTAGTTTAACGTCAACAATGATTAATACTACTTTAAGATATAAGTGACTTCTTAAATACTCAAATACACATGTACTTTACATCAAATTCTAGTTTATCTTGTATTGTATTCAAGAATTTATTATTGAATGATTGGAACTTTTCAAGTAAAAATATTTAGTAAAGATAATATTAAAATGTGAGAACTGTGACATTTTATTCTTTCCATTAATACAAAATTTACCTATATATATTTGAAAGTAATTATTATCAATTGAAGTTTATGTCATGATTAGTTAATCTATCATCATTTCTATGCCAAATTAAAATTTGAAAGGGGCAAATACACACACAAAAAGAACTTTGTAAGAACATATATGCAACTATCCCTAGCATCAATGGCATGAGAAAGAATCTAATATGATAAAAAGTCCTCTTCGAATTATATACTTGCAATAAAGTTATCTAGGGAAACTACATTACATGATTGAAAATTAGCTATATTACATGATCTAGGGTCAAAAAAAAAAGTTTTAAATCTAATTTGCCAATAAATACTTGAGCTTCTAGAAGAAAAACAAAGATCCCTATCTCTCATACTCCACTAGTCACCTATCTTGCCCAGTATTAACCGTGATTTACTCCCTCTGAAATCTTGTGGTGCCGAGACCAGGGGCCGCTAGGGTGACAGTTTCACCTTTTTTTTTGCCAATAAGTTATCTATACTTGGCCCCTACGGGCTGGATCAGCTGATTAGGTGCTTGCAGCTTGCCAATAAAGTCGTGGGGTCGAAGGTCGTCAGTTGTACTCGGGGATAAAACTCTGGTCTGCCGTGCCAAAAATTTCTTCGACCCCTAGTCACCTATCCTGCCCAGCATTAACCGTGATTTACTCCCTCTAAAATTTTATGGGGTCAGGGCCAGGAAACCGCTAGAATGACGGTTCTACTTTTTTTGCCCATAAATTATCTATACTTGTCATGTTGATTGCATGTAATATTGGAGATATGATCAACATAAGAGGTAAAGGACAAGAAAATACAAGTAAAAGATAAAGTAAAGTTGAGATATCTTGAATTCAGTCAAGTCAAATTTATAGATTTTGCTTCTCATGGAAGTCAAATGACAATAATGCTAACCAAATAAGAACTGCTCTTAGATTGAATCTAAAGTGCTTTAATCAACAAATACAAATATCCAAAGTAAAGTGGTAAAATTCTCATTTACTTGTCACTTTTAGCCAATCAACAATGTTGGAATATAAAAGTATCACAATAATTGGCTCATTGCTTTTAAGTTTGAAGTGGCTTTTGCAATTTGCAATTTGCAATTTCGACTGAAACTTTACCAAGTGCAATTTGATTCCAATTATTATAGACCAAACAAAATTGTCATTAAAGCTCATTGTTATTTCAATCATTTTAGTCATTTTGTAGGTAAGACACTAATAATTGTTAGGGAAAATATAATATAATCGAACACACATAAAAAAAAAACATAAGAGCATAATTTGTAGATTGGAAATGTTAAGTTGACAATCGAGGACTATTCTAGATTGGAAATAGTTAATAAGTCAATAATCTAGGATGGTTACCCGAATATGACAATCTATAAGCTGTCAACAATAACAAAAAATATTATTACTCAACTAAGTAAATCAAATTTACATATTGTCAAATGAACAAAGATGGTATAATGCATAAGATAAACATCAAAATCACACCTGGTATCCCATCTTTGATCGAGTGAGAAGAGCAATATAGATCTGCTCGTAACACCTGAGCAATATAGATGACAACATATACATATATAATAATAAACATGTATGAAGTATGGAAACCATATACAACAATCATATCTCAGACAAATGCAACATATCATAATCATATGTAGCTAGTATCTACTAGACATGTATATAAATATATCTCTAATAGGTGCACTGTGCATCATAAACAAATGCACATGCATGTCACATGGTCACTCCTGCCATCCCTCAAGACACCACGACCCCTGTATAGACGAAAAATTTGGGTCTGTGACAACTATACTACCCTTTAGATACCACTATAAAGTAGTTGAGGCAGACAGTTTACTATGTAGTTAGATAACTACATAGCATCAAGGTCCCTGACTACTTAAATCTCTAGCTCCCTAACTACTGTACCCTCCAAACTCACTACTCACAAGTGGCTGAGGCGGACAGAGTATAACACTGAACGGTCAAGTGAGAACGACAGGACTAGTTTAACTCCTAGCTACCACTCTCCCACAGTGGTCGAATGGGCAGTGTAATGATGAACATGATGTAAATGACTAACAACTCTTTCAACCACAAGGAAGAGTTTGATTGTCAACATGTAGTGCAATGATGAACATGATGTAAATAATCATGATACTAACACGATTCTCATCAATGCAACATCCCAATCATCACAAATACCTCCAGTACAATGGTATCAAACACCTATATCTATAGGTATGGGTAGGTCCAACTAGTGTCTACTAAATAACATCCATAACATGTAGCAACACCAGATACGTATACACCATACATGTACACATCCTACAATATAGGTATAATCAACATGATATCTCTAATATCACACTAGACACATATAGATCACCAATATAGATATTATTGGCATGATTCCTCCAATAGTATTTATCAGACACATGCACACATAATATAGATACAATCAATAAGGTTCCTTAAATAGTAAACACCAAATAAGTGTACACACACTACATACTGTTGGGGTTGCAAGGTTGTAAACATAGTCCCACATTGAAAACACATGGGAAAGATCATGAATTTATAAGAGAAAAGATATCTCTATTGGTATGAGACCTTTTGGGTAGAGCTCAAGAGCAAAACCATGAGGGATTAGGCCCAAAGTGGATAATATCATGTCATTGTGGAGATATCTAAATTCTTTTCGATGCTACAATTGGTATTAGAGTCTGGACCGCCAAAAGGTTTAACTACCGACTATGCACAAGAGCTATGGTCTAATTGAGCCATATGGGTACAATATTGACCTCTAACAAAGAAAGTGGAGCTCATATGTTCGGATCAAGAGGACCAGATACCAGGCAGGAAGTCCTAGTTGCGACTAGGCAAGGAAGTCCTAATAGGTCGGGTGGACCGAGGGGCAGGAAGACCTGGTGGGTCGAGGATCGGACGTGGGAAGCCTGTGGTCTTTTGTTTGAGGGGGGATTGTTGGGGTTAAAAGGTTGCAAACATAGTCCCATATTAAAAACACATGGGAAAGATTATAGATTTATAAGAGAAAAGATATTTCCATTGGTATGAGACCTTTTGGGTAGAGCCCAAGAGCAAAATCATGAGGGCTTAGACCCAAAGTGGACAATATCATGTCATTGTGGAGATATGTAAATTATTTTCGATCCTACACATACAAATGGTCAGTCAACATGATGACTCCTATAACTCATACCCAACATGTGTACGCTCAACAATATATGCATAATCAACATGTTAACACAGTCAACAAGATATTCTCTACTGTATATGAAATAACAAGATTATCTCTATGATCAAGTAGATAAGTCTCAAGCAGGATATCAAATGAGTAGATTTAAGGTAAAACAACTTAATCCATCAATCAAAATAACCATGCACTAAGTTTAATGAACTAAAGAGGGTTAAGAAAGAAATACCCGCCTTTATCTGTCGATTGTGCTAAATAAATCTCACTTTGAGACGCTCGTCCCGAATCCAAGTCCTGTAATTCCATGATGTACAAATTTAACTAATTACATATGAATTAAAAAGCTAAATCAAATCCCCAAACCTATTTAGGGTAATAACAATCAAATACAGTTATTGATTAACCACCTAAACTAAAGTTAAGCCGGTAACCCTAATTAATCCATCCTCCTCCTTAGATTAGGTTTAATCTCTTTCATTAATCCTAACCATTACACAACCTAATTAGATTATATTTATACATACATATATCTAAAACTCACCCAAATAATCACATTACTACCCAATTCCATAATCATCCAAATGATCACTCACAGCTAATCATGTAATAGAACTGATCAACTAACATGGATAACAAATTAATCAAGTTAATTTCCAAATAAGACCTCCATTAATCTATAGATCTATCAATTAATCCATACATTTTCGCAAACCCCAATTTACATTAATCATAATCAAAATAGTAACTTAAATTCTAAATTCCTGCAACTCTTACCTTGCTTGTTTCTGCCGAAGCTCACTATTTCTTCGCCATCTTCAAATTAACACCCTATAACACAACCATCCCAACCATAATTTGATCATTAGACCCAATTCCATGATTAACACTACATATCTAAAATCATACCTAATTATCGAACAATAATCTCCTTAAACTAAGATCTTACCTTCACTTGATCTCTAGTTTTTGTTCGGATCATTGTCGCTTGCCAAGATGCTAGCTAGAATAGTGTGGTTTGAAGGTCCTTGGCAATCGATGGAAGAGAATGAAGGCTCGGCCAGTGATGGGCTGGACAATGCCGATGTAGTTGGGAATTAGCGGTGTCAAGGATGTGGAGCGGCGATCGGAGATCCAGGGCACGGATCGATGACATACGAATACACACTAACATGGTGGTCCCGATGATGATCGGCTGGGGAGCGTCCGATGGCTTCGGCAATCAAGAGAAAGGAAAAGAGTGGCGGTGGAGGGGCTCCATGGCTCTCCCAACGACCCACGGCGTCACCTCCCGCGACGACTGTGGCTGCTGCATCTCGAAATCGGACTGTGACGAGAAAGGGACAGTGGCGTCAATTCCTCCCTTTTAGCGACTACAATGCTAGGCAGTGGGTGGCATCATTTATGACAATCAAATATGAGGAAGGAGAGGAGGTGACTTATAGAGGTCGAGAAGGAGGTAGACGATGACGACAATCGGGCGTCGACCGTGGTGGTTGGCAGCGATGAGATCACGAGGGAGAGCATCGACTAGATCGGGAAGAAGAAGAGAGGGAATCAACGAGAATGAGAAGGAATCAGGAATTTAGGGCTTAGGTTTTTATTTAAATACTTAGGTTGACTTAATTAAATTCTAAGTTAACTCCTCAATGAACTCCCATTTAATTGGTTATTCCAAACACTTTCCCTAAGCTCAATCGATTCATCCCTTTAAATATCTCATACGGACTCTGTTTAAATCCCAAAAAATCCAATAAGGTTATTTTCTTAATAACACCTATTATTGAATTTTCTTTACAAAATTAGATCGCACGTAGATGACATAGGAAAGGGAAATTAGGGAATTTAGTACCACAAAAAGACAAAGTCGAACATTCAGTCACCGAAGATGACCCTAAGTTAGCTAAAGGCCCCGTCAGTGATGGGCATATCGATCATGAACTCTATGTAGTAGAAGGTAGAGAGGAGAGCGCAGAGACCTGAAATGACATAGGAGATCACGATGACAGGGCCGACGTCCAATCGAGCTACATGACACGTGGCCATGAAGACCCCAATGCTTACTATCCCACCGATCCCGAGCCTAACAAGATCCGACCACCACAGGGATTGCTCCATGTCCGTACTCGATAGGGCTCGGAGGTGGCTCATCTCTTTGAAGGTGGTCATCATAGACCTAGCCCGCCGTCGCAGTCATTGGGGCGTGTCCACCACCGCCTACCCATACACACTTAAACTTGAGAATGACAATGGCAGTGACAGTAGAGAAGGAGAGGAAGAAGATATGGCAGCCATAGCATTCTACATCTTCTCCATCCTCCTCTTCTATCTCTCTCTTTCTTGTTTTATGATAGAATGGTGAAGCGAGGTCAGAGGCTGAAGTGCATTTATTTATAAAAGAGTTGTGCACATAATAGATGTACGTTAAGATTTTCCATTTTTATAATTTTTTTACAGTTTCCCATGCACTAGTTTTAAGACAGGAAAAATACAGTCATTATAAATTTATTGACAATGGTTTATAACCGTTGTCTAATTATCACAACAACAATGGTTTATGCACCATTGTTTCAAGTATTGTGAAAATATTCTCATTGACAATGGTTCGTCATACCATTATCTCAACTATTGTTAAGATAAAAAAAAGTACTTAAAGACAATAGTTTTGAAAAATCGTTGTAAAATACATTATTGATTAAAAAATATATATACTCAATGACAACATATAGTGTAAAACCATTGTCTTTGGTGTTAGATGGGTGCTCACAGACAATGATTTTGTTAAAAACCATTATCTTTTATAAAAATCATAATAGTTTCTCATAAAACCATTGTCTTTATGGTGTTGTTTTTTTAGCAGTTTTATTGTTGTGAGTCACTGCACACGTCTAACATCTCCCACTCATACAAGTCAATCGATAAAGGTCATCTAGTCACGAAGACTATGCATAAATATTCAATTCATATTTCAGGAAAAATGGTGTTGGTGTTGAAAGCACCAGCTAATCAAATCTGTGTTTTGATATCAGCAAAGGTTCAAAGTTAAGGGTTATTGTGATCTAACAATGTTACTTGAGTGTGTAGGCAAGTCCTAATTGAGCCTAGGTAAAGAAGTCTTATTTAAGGGATTGGACACGAAGTCCTAGTCTAGGGGACATGACAGAAGACTTGGTAGATCAAGCACATCGAGTGGAGGCACCTCGAAGGCGCCTTCAACTCCCTTTGAAGGTGCATCCGACAGCATTTTCAACCTTCTTTTGCTCTCCTACTGCTTTGATTGCCTAGGTGATGTCGACCAACCAAAATAGGGCTCACCCAAACCTAATTTCTGGCCTTCTCCTCGAGTAGGCTTCCTCTTCGGCTTCTCGTTCCTCGGAACGTCACGCACATTCTTCTCGTCTGCCGATGTACTCTTCCGCAACACCGTGTCCCTCGGATGCACTGAGCTTGTCAGCTCCCTTCTCGTGGCATCCTTCTCGCTAGCTGCGTCTTCCCCTCGACTTCCTGTGCTCCTAAGCTCTTGCACACTTAGACACAGGGTTAAACACCAATAGGACCTAATCTGACTTAGTTGATCACATTAAAAATACCACGGGGTACCAACAATCTCCCTCTTTTTGATGTGATTAAACTCAAGTTA
The DNA here is from genome assembly GCF_018446385.1 of Zingiber officinale. Taxonomy (NCBI): domain Eukaryota; kingdom Viridiplantae; phylum Streptophyta; class Magnoliopsida; order Zingiberales; family Zingiberaceae; genus Zingiber; species Zingiber officinale. The sequence goes on along the minus strand of NC_055990.1, from coordinate 62,720,734 downwards.
AGTTAGGGTTTAATTTAAAAAAAATCTAAGTTTTTCAAGTAAAATAAATTTGCAAGAAAGAAAATTTTTCTAAGTAAAATTTGCTAAAAAAAGTTTACAAAAGAATTTTTACTAAAAAATTTTTCAAGTAAAATTTTTTAACCTTTTTACAGGAAAAAAAATTACAAGTATCCTCTAAACTTATTCTTCCCTACTTCCCCTTTTGATCACATTAAAAATGGAGTTCATTTAAAAGTCTAAGAGTAAAAATAATAAAACTAGTGAAAAAATTTCTAACTATTTTAAAAAGATAAGAATTAATTAAAAAATATTTAATTAATTTTTTAATAGAAAATTAAGGTATTTTTATAACTTCTAAATGCTTAATAGTTTATCAATTAAATACTTATTTCAATAATTGACTTCGAGATTGTGACAAAACACTAGGCCTTCTTGGATATTGGAATAACAACCACTTTCTAGACAAAGTCTCTTAAAGAAATTTAATATTTAATTTACTCTGAAAGTCATAATTTAAAAACATTCAATCCAAATATGATTTTGGAACCCAATATAGGTTCCTTCCTGCTGGGTTAATTTGTGAAATTTTCTTAATCTAGCTTTTATGGTGTTTAAGGTACCAATTCAATCCACTATATTTTCTAATATATAGAATATTTGAGCATGCACAATTTTTTAAAATTTCTATTTCATTTTTCAAGCTTTCATTTTCATTTTTTATTTTATCATAGTCTTCTAATAGACAATATTTAACTAGAGTTAACTTTAATTCTTTAATTTCTTTTTCTAATTTATAATAATTTTTTGTTAATAATTTAACAAACTGGAATAATTTATCAGGAGGAAGAGCCTGCACCTGACTTACCTTGTCGATCCCGTGATCCGAAGCTCCCCTTGAAGTACTGCTTTCTTTTGATGTCACTCTCCCTTCATCGATGCTTTCGATACTCATTTTGGATAAGCCTGCTTCGTCTCCTTCTTCTTAGTGACTTGCCACTAGCACAAGTTTGGTGATAGCTTCAATTTCTGATTTAGACGACGTTTCATCCCACGTCGCCTTCATATTCTTGTACTTGTTCGCTTGGGTCGGCTTCTTGTTCTTGCTCTTGTCTTTTAATTTAGGACAGTTGTCTTTCACATGCCCTTCTTCATTGCAGTGGTAGCATCTTATCCTTCTTTTTCTACCCTGCACTTGATTAAATTTTTTAGTTTTAAATAAATTTTTAAATTTATGTACCATCAGTGTTGTTTCATTATCATCGAGAGAAGATTCTGAATTTTGTTCGTCCGCCTTTGCCTTTAAGGCAATGTTATGCTCCTTCTTAGGACCTAAACATCTCATTTTATGGACTTTAAAAGTTGAAAATAATTCTTTAAAGTAGTTGAATCTAGATCCTTAGATATATAATAAGTATCTAGTAATGATGTCCATTCAGTATTTCTAGAGAAAGCATTAAGAGCGTACCTTAAGGAATCTCGGTTACTTACTTTTTCTCTGAGATTCGTGAATCCAGTGATGAGCTCCTTGATCCTTGAGTGAAGGTGTGCAACAGTTTCACCTTCTTCCAGTTTGATGTTGCTGATCTAGTTTTTGAGCAGATCCCGTCTCGCGAGTTTCACCTCCGAGGTTCCTTCGTGTAGTTCCAGGAATTTTTCCCAGAGCTCCTTCGTAGACTCGTAGGCTCTGATCTGGTTGACTTCTTGTGGCGTTAAGACGCTCAGCAGATGAAACTCTGCTTTGCCATTTGCCATGAAATCAGCCTGCTTCTTTTTGGTCCAGTGGTAATTTTCTTTTACTTCAGGGGCTGCAAAATCAAATCCCATTATTAAAAGGAAATCACAATCAGTTTTGAAAAATATCTCCATCTTCTTCTTTCAATTGGTGAAATCCCCCTCAAACTTTGGTGGATAGATGCTTGATCTGACCATCTCGTATGCTTCATTCAGCGGTTAGTCCTTCTGAAGTGAACTTGGCTCTGATATCAATTGTTGGTCCTGGTAGCGGCTGGTTAGAGGGGGAGAATAGCCCTGTAATAAAAAATGAACCTTCCTTGTTCTTTATAGTGTAATTAAATCGAACACTTGCATAAACAAAGTAAATAAACTAAAAGGAAAAGATACAATGAATTACTTGGTTACAACTGGGGAGGTTGTTAATTCAAGAGAGATAAAAGCTTAGTAAACTCTCATTCAGACGGAGAAGCCTCTTATAGCAGTTAATGCACTCAATTACAACTCAGAACTCAAGATGGATTAATTACAAGTGTTGTGTTTATTTCCCAAGTTCAGGGATCATTTTATAACCCCTGAAAAATCTTATCCTGAGCTGGAAGGTGCCTTCCATTGGGCTGGAAGGTGCCTCTAGCAAGGCACCAGTGGATAAGAGTTTATCCACCACCAATGGCAAAATATGCCTGGTTGAAGACGTCTTCCATAAGGCTGGAAGGTGTTGATACAGTCTGACCTGGCTGTTGTTTTAATATTGACACTGATTTAAGTTTGTATCAAATATTAATTAAACTCAGATTGATTACTGATCAAGGTTGATCAGATGGAAGGGAAAAGTCCAAGTATAGAAACTTGGCACGCGGAGTCGGAGAGGGCTCGGTAGCTCGTTCTCTGGACTAGGTCAGAGAGGGCTCGGTAGCTCGTTCTCTAGACCGGACAGAGTCGGAGAGGGCTCGGCAGCTCGTTCTCCGGACTAGGTCAGAGAGGGCTTGGTAGCTCGTTCTCTGGACCGGACGGAGTCGGAGAGGACTCGGTAGCTCGTTCTCTAGACTAGGTCAGAGAGGGCTCGGTAGCTCGTTCTCTGGACCGGACGGAGTCGGAGAGGGCTCGGCAACTCGCCAGGTCGGAGAGGGCTGGGTAGCTCGTGATCTGGAGCGGACGGAGTCGGAGAGGGCTCGGTAGCTCGTTCTCTGGACTAGGTCGGAGAGGGCTCGGTAGCTCGTTCTGGGCCGGGGAGTCGGAGGGCTCGGCTCGTTCTGGACTAGGCCGAGAGGGCTCGGTGCTCGTTCTGGACTAGGCCGGAGGGGCTCGGTAGCTCGTTCTGGACCGGACGGTCGGAGAGGGCTCGGCTCGTTCTGGACTAGGTCGAGAGAGGGCTCGATAGCTCGTTCTCTGGACCGGGAAGTCGGAGAGGGCTCGGTGGCTCGTTCTCGGACTAGGTCGAGAGGGCTCGGTATCTCGTTCTCTAGACCGGGAAGGCTTTAGGTTTAAGGCTCAAAACCTACATAGGCATTGGATCGGTGCTGGCCGATCTAGTGATACTATGGTTATCGATCGGTCACCCGATCGTGTCGATAACTCTGTGAGAATTATTGATCGATGCGGTGACCGATAATGTCAATAACTCTGTGAGAATTCGATCGGTTTTGATCGGGAGACAACGGTTTCAAGAGAAAGGATAGGGATCGGTGCGTGGACCGATCAACTATAGTCTGATCGGTCCACCGACCGATCAGGTTTTTTCGGACACCAGGGCCTACTGGTCAGAAAGGTTGTGGATCAGTCTGCTGACCGATCCACGATAATGTCTGTAGTTTCTGCTGTTTCTCTGCAACTTCTGATTCGTCTAATTTAACCATCTGCTGTGAGCTTTTTAGTTTGCAGGTTGCAGGTATCATGCCAATGCTTAAATTCAAATTAAACTCCATCAGGAGAATAAAACAAAGGTTTCTTTCTACTGTGTTTCGCTGTAAATGGTGCAATTGGAGCATCAACGTTCACTGGCTGCGATCAGTTGACAGTCAGCTTGACTCTTGCTTATTGGTTCGAGCTCAGAGACACCTGTGAAGAACATGGGTTCTGTTGGTGTGATTGGTGACGCCTTAGCTTGCAGCAGCGATTCGGTGCAGGTTGACAGTGATTCTGTACAGGTTGAACGCAGTGGAAAAACAGAGGCATAAGAAGAAGGAAGATAATAGAAGAATAGGAATCGATCAAGCAAGTGAAAAGGTTTTTTTCGAGCTCTTGGCTGAGAAGTTGTTGTTTTCCTTCTTGCGCTCTGCTGTTGTCTTCGTGTGGCTGTGAGCGTATTCTTCATTCTTTCTAGCCATTGATTGTTGTAAGTCTTGTGCTTCATTTACATATCTCTGAATACTTTGTGGAGAGGTTACTCCATCGAGAAGGAGGAAATCTTTAGCCGGAATCTATCCAGGGTGTGATCTACCCAAAGATCAAGGAATCGTCCACCTTACGGACACGCCGAGGAGTAGGGGCAAGTTATCCCCGAACCTCGTACATACTGGTGTTAGTGGTGCTTGTCTTTCTTTTTCGTGTATTACATTTTTGTTTGCATATTTCCGCTGCGCTAACGATTTGTAGGAAGAAATTCCTTAAGCGTTTAGAGGAGGCTATTCACACCCCCCTCTCTAGCCATCCGAAGATCCTAATAAGTGGTATCAGAGCGAGGTTCTTTTCATCCGGATTAACACCCTAAAGAGCAAGAAGATGGCTATGAAGGAAGGGTTTAGCACCAATCGCCCACCCTACTTCGACGGAGCGGACTTTCAATATTGGAAGAGCCGAATGGAATATTATCTCAAGACCGACATCTCAATGTGGTTCTCCGTCAAGGAAGGGTTTACACCTCTGAAGGACGAAGAAGGTAAGAAACTAGACTCATCAAGGTGGTTCGCCGAGCAAACTCGCAAAGGACAAGCCGATGCCAGGGCAGTGGTCACTCTACAATGTGGGATAGCCAAGGACCAACTCGTCAAGGTAGGTCCATTCATGAGCACAAAAGACTTGTGGAATAAGCTCATCGAACTCCAAGAAGGAACTCGAGACTCTCGGATCGCCAAGAGAGATTTGTTCTTAAATCAATTACAAAACCTCACCATGAAGGAGAACGAGACGGTAAGTGAACTACATGGAAGGTTCAAAGAAATTATCAATGGTCTTCATTCCGTAGATGAATGCGTAGAGAATCGCGATCTTGTAAGGTATATTCTCAAAGCCTTCCCGAGGAATGCCTTGTGGTCATCTATGGTAGATGCCTACAAGGTCTCCAAGGACCTTTCAATTGTTAAATTAGATGAATTTTTTTGTGAAATGGAACTCCATGAATTTGCTAACAAGGGTCAAAAAGAGAAAGGTATTGCCTTAGTTGCAGGAGAAAAGAGCAAAGATGGAAGAAGGAAGAAAGAAAAGAAGAAGGAAAAAGAGATTCCTTCATCCTCCTCCTCCTCCAAGTCTGATGATGAAGGTGAATCATCATCAAGAGAGATGGCTAACTTTGTAAGGAGAATCATGAGAAGGAGCCGGAGATACAAAGGGAAAGGTAAATCTATCGATCAAAATGTTGATAAAACTAATGTCACTTGTTTTGAGTGTAGCAAGAAAGGATACTATCGGAGCGAGTGTCCAAAACTCAAGAAGAAGGAGGAAAGGGCCAAGAAGAAGAAAGCTCTCAAAGCTACTTGGGATGAATCCTCCTCAAGCTCATCAGAGGAAGAAAAGAAGGAGAAAAGCACACGTCAATTACCGTTCATGGTAAGGGAGGAACCGGATTCCGGGAGTGATGGTGACACGAGTGATACCTCAGCCGCGGGTTCATCATCTTCGGATGATGAAGAGGTAACTTCTCCTCAGTTAGAAAAATGTTATAAAACCATTGTACATTTATCTACTTTGCTTAAGAAATCAAAAACTCAAATTAAATCATTAAAAGATGAAGTAGAGCTCTTGAGGGCCCTTAGGGAAGATGAGATTGATGACCTACATCAAGAGGCCCTTGAGGATGAAAACAAAGCCTTAAAGGGTGAAGTTGAGAAATTCAAGAAAATGCTTGAAAAATTCTCAACTAGCTCTAAGACTTTAGATATGATTCTAAATGCCCAAAGGGCGGTCTACAACAAGGCTGAGTTAGGATATCAACCTAAGGAGTCTAGTTTCATTTCGCTTGTGTCTAGAACCCAATTTCATAGATCACATACTTCTAGGGTTCATGAGACTAGGAAGGTTGTGACCAAGGCATAGGTTCCTAGGTCTTTCATTGTAGATGCATTAGGTCCCAAGATTTGGGTACCTAAAACGTCTATCTTTCGTGTCTTGTAGGCATTGGTCAAGGGGGAGCATCTATCAACTTGGTTTGTTGATAGTGGATGCTCCAAGCACATGACCGGGGACAAGTCACTCTTTATTACCCTTCAAAACAAAAATAGAGGTAATGTGTCGTTTGATAATAATGGTAGTCTTAAGGTTATAGGAGTTGGAGACATTCATATATCCGAATGTCTCCAAATCAAGAATGCCCTTCTAGTCAAGGGGATGACCTTTAATCTCCTAAGTGTCAGCCAATTGTGTGATACAGGTTACACAATTGAGTTTCATTCAAGTCAATGTCTGGTCAAACACATTGACACACTTGACACGGTACTAGTAGGCACAAGGGTAGATAACATTTATCAAGTATCTTTTAAAAGTGCTACTAATGCCTCTGCTAAGTGTTTCATGTCAAAAGAAGAAGAATCATGGCTTTGGCATAGGAGGTTGGCCCATGTGAACATGAAGAATATTCGAAAGCTGGCCAACAAAGGATTAGTGCGAGCCCTACCAAGTATCAAGTACCAAAAGACAAAATTATGTGATGCATGTCAAAAGGGTAAGCAAACAAAAGCGTCTCATAAAGGTAAAAGCGCTGTAAGTACATCTACTGCTTTAGATTTATTGCATATGGATTTATTTGATTGCAGTAATGTCATTTCATTGAATGGAAGTAGATACTGCTTAGTGATCATTGATGATTTTACTAGATATACATGGACTTTCTTTTTGAAAAATAAGGATCAAACCATAGATATTTTTATTTCTTTTTGTAGAAGAACTAAAAATGAAAAATCAACAACAATTAAAACAATTAGAAGTGATCATGGTGGAGAATTTCAAAACCATAGATTTTTAGAATTTTGTCAAGAAAAAGGATATAGGCATGAGTTCTCTACTCCAAGGACCCCACAGCAAAATGGGGTTGTGGAGAGAAAGAACCGAGTCTTGCAAGAGGCTGCATGAAGCATGCTCAATGAGTACTCACTACCGAGCTACTTATGGGTTGAAGCTGTAAATATAGCTTGCTATGTGCAAAACCGAGTCTTGATACATAGGTTTTTAGGAAAGACTCCCCATGAACTTTGGTTTGGGAAACCCCCTACAATTAAACATCTTAAGGTGTTTGGTTGTAAGGTGTTTATCTTGAACACCAAGGATCATCTTGGAAAGTTCACGGCTAAGGCTGATGAAGGGATACTGGTCGGGTACTCTCTCACCAGCAAAGCCTATTGAGTCTACAACAATAGGACTAAATTGATTGAAGAGTCCTCGGATGTAGCATTTGAAGAAATCCCTAAATCAAATGATCAATCGAGGGATGTAGGAGAAATTCAATTTGAACTTAGAAGTCTAAGTTTGAATGATCAAAACATAGAAAGAGTCGAAGTTAACTCCGATGATGATGAACAAAGGCAACAAAGGGCTCAGGCTGATCCTTTGCCTGATACTGAGTCCTTGCCTGTGTCCAGTGAGACCACTCATGAGACATTGCCAACACCAAGGCAATCTAGGATAGCATCTAGTCATCCCCAAGACCAGATTGTTGGAGACATCCAACAAGAGGTTAGGACCAGATCATTCTTTAGAAATGAGTCTAATGAGGTCGCCTTGATCTCAGAAATCGAACCAAAATTAGTTGATGAGGCATTGCACGATCCTGACTGGTTCATAGCTATGCAAGATGAGTTAGGTCAATTTGAAAGGAGCCAAGTGTGGGACTTAGTTCCTAGACCTAAGAAGACCACCATTATTAGAACCAAATGGGTCTTCAAAAATAAGTTAAACCAAAAGGCAGAAGTCGTAAGAAACAAGGTAAGACTTGTAGCCAAGGGCTATAGTCAAGTTGAAGGCCTCGATTATGATGAGACTTATGCTCCCGTGGCCCGATTAGAGTCCATTCGTTTAATGCTAGCTTTTGCTGCACATAGAGGCTTCAAGCTCTATCAAATGGACGTTAAATCGACCTTCTTAAACGGTTTCATTAAAGAAGAGGTCTTTGTTGAACAACCACCGGGGTTTGTGAATACCGAAACTCCAAATCACGTGTACAAGCTGAAGAAAGCTCTTTATGGGCTTAAACAAGCACCTCAAGCTTGGTACGAAAGGTTGTCAACTTACCTACTAGAGAAGGGCTTTGTAAGAGGTCAAATAGATCCAACACTATTTCTGCGTAGAGATGGTGAAAACATATTTGTAGCCCAGGTGTATGTCGATGACATAATTTGTGGCTCAAATAACAAAGGCTATTTGAATGAATTTATCACTCACATGGAAAGTGAGTTTGAGATGAGTCTGGTGGGAGAATTGACATTCTTCCTTAGACTTGAAATCAAACAAACTCGAGATGACATTTATGTCCATCAGACAAAATACACTCAAGAGATGCTCAAGAAATTCAAAATGAGTGACTCTAAGGAAGTATCCACTCCAATGGCAATAAACACTCACCTTGACAATGATGAGAATGGAAAACCAGTTGATCTAACGCAATATAAAAGCATGATCGGTAGTCTTCTATATCTCACAGCTAGTCGACCGGACATACTTTTTGCTGTGGGCATGTGCGCTAGATATCAAGTCTGTGCCAAGGAATCTCATTTAATTGCAGTTAAGAGAATCCTGAGATACCTTAAGGGCACAATTAGAGTAGGTCTCTGGTACCCTCGTACTGAGTCTTTTGATTTGATAGGTTATACCGACTCCGATTATGCTGGGTGCAAATTGGATCGGAAAAGCACTAGTGGGGGTTGCCAATTTTTAGGTTCATCATTGGTTAGTTGGTCAAGTCGGAAGCAACATTGTGTTGCTCTCTCCACGACTGAGGCTGAATATATCACAATTGTTGTGGATGATCCACACCCTAGAAGATTATGGGCTTTCGTATAAGGGAGTGCAAGTGTTGTGTGACAACATTAGCACAATAAACCTAACGAAAAATCCAGTCTATCATTCAAGGACCAAACACATTGAAGTGTGTCATCACTTCATTAGAGATCACGTAGCTAGGGGAGACATTGCGCTCACATATGTTGAGTCAAAGTCAAACCTAGCCGATATTTTCACCAAACCTCTTCCAGAAAATGAATTTAGTCATTTAAGAAGAGAATTGGGGATGTGTTTGGCTCAATAGGTCATTTGGACTTCATCATGATCAATAAGGACAATTAGCACGACAAGAGAAATTGGGAAATTAATTTGGGCAACTTGGGGACATCTCACACAAACTATAAGGTTTAACAAATTATTTTTGTTTGCTAGAAATGGAGTGAGATGCTAGGATCAGCCAAATTATTCAAAATGTATCATGCATCCCTTGAATAATTAGGTTGAAGAGACATAAATTGAGTATGGGGAAGACCATTACATAATTCATGTGTAGTTGGTTCCTAGATCTTGCTCATATATTCCAACCAAGGAAACTTGGTTGGACCTTTACCTAGAATTTATCTAACTTTGGTTAATGTGTTGATTGATATTTTTGATCGATACCTTTCATGATTTTGATTGAAAATAAGACAAGCTATTGAGGTAATGATAGTAATTTGGATATATTTTGACAAACTTGAAACCGATCATAGCAAGGATGTGTTTTGAACCAGGTAATAAAAAGCATGAGTTTTGATTAATACCTTGGTTCACTATAGATCATAGTTTCAGAAGTTTCTCTGGTTTTGAAACCTTAAAGTTCAAAACGTCTGAACTCTATGCGTTTGGAGTTGGTCTGAGTTTTTAAATGTTTGGAGCTTTTCGGTTCTGAACAATTTCAGACCGTAAGAGCTCATCTTTCGGAAATATTTATGTTTGTAGATTCTTCAGGTTCTAGGTTCTAAATTTGGAAGTTTATGAACTTTTTCAGTTCTGAATCTTCAGAATTTTCGATAGAAAATTTCTACGAAATTCAGTTACTGAAATTTCAATTTGTCAGACACTGATCGGTCCACAACCCGATCAGGAGAGGCTGGATCGGTCTATCGACCGATCCAGAACTCTCTGTTTGTTTACTGATCAGTCCAGAGACGGATCAGGTTATTTTGGCACACAAGGAGGCTTCCTGATTGGTTCAGGGACCGATCAGGAGGTTCCCTGATCGATCCGCCGGCCGATCAGGGTATTCCCTGACCGATTCCCTGATCGGTCAGGATCTCTTATGATTGGATGGCTGTCCGATCATGATCACCCATTCCTCTTAACTCTTCCCGATCCTTTCTCTTCCCATTACACGCCGAAGCCCTAGCTGACACCCTCCTACGACTCAACTCTTCTCTCCGTTCTTCGATAGATACATAGATGGCACCAAGGTAACTTCATTCTCCCCAAGCTCTACTCATTTTGGTACTTCATTTTCATTTCTCACCAGATCTGTGTAATTTGGCTTGGTTCTCGGTTGTTGGTGGCTTCTGTGCTCACCTACTTACCCCCATCCGTGTCCCATTTTTAACTTTTAGAAAGAAACAAGTTGGTGAGGGACCTTCTAAGTCATCAACTGAGAAATCTAAACCTAAGGCTCCCTCCCGACCTCAACCATATGTTTCTGGAAGATTTCCAAACCATCACTTTGAACAAGCCTTTCAACAAAGAACCTTCAAACTGCTTCCGTGTAGGTCTGTGGATCAAAAATTCATGGATGAATTTTGTCCATATGTGTCGGAAATACTTGCCTATTATAAACTTGATTCTCTAGTCTATTTAGAACGGGACATCAATTACGACTTAGTATCTGAGTTTTATAATAATCTTCATCAAACTAATGATGTTAATTATAAAACTAGAGTTGCTAAGCAGACTATTGATTTCAATTTCTCGACCTTCTTTGATTATCTAGCTTGCAGGAGGTGTTCAGGAAATGTCTTTTCCATATACCCTGATTTACCAGACCCCTTACCTTCTCCTTTTGATGTCTCATCTGACTCCATTTATGAGTATTTATTTGGCCATCCAAGACCGGGTGGACAAGATGAGTTAGATGTTGATTTTCTTACCTTTGCAACCCTGAGATTATCTGCCCCAGATTACATTCTCTTTAAGGTTGTCACAAATTGGCTTCTACCAATCACATCTAAACCCTTGTCAGAGATCTGCCCATATCACTGCTTGATGCTTTATGGATTGCGTCGGCGTCTTGATTTTGACATCATGTCGAGCATTTATTCGTCTATCATCTCCTATAGTGAGCCTAACAGCTTCACCGTTTATATGCCTTATGGGCATATAATTACGGATTGGCTCGAGACCCTACATATTGATGTGTCCAAGGGAAGGATAGTCAAGATGGTGAGGCAGGACTGCAGACTTGGAAAACGTGCATTTTCCAAGTCTGGCATCATAGGACAATATGGGGAGGTTCGTTGGAAGGACGGGAGAGCATTGGGTGAGTTACCACGGGCACCTCCATGACAGGTTGATGCTGCTCCTGTTGCTGCTCCTCCTGCTACTGCTGCTGAGTATGGAGAGGCAGATCCTCGTTCGGATTGACCAGCGTTACGATGATCTACGCAGTCAGCAGTTGGCGACGCAACAGGTGCTTCTGGGATGGATGACCAGCTACCCACCTCCGCAGTATTTCTCGTGCTATCCACCCTCGAGCAGCAGCTTGCCGCCTTAGGGACTCATTCCTCCAGCTGATGATGATGATGCTCCTCATATTGAGGATGTTGATTGATACACTTTGTTTTATGTTGGTCATTTTGATTGTCTATGTTTCGGATACTGTTTTATAGATACATGTGTCTGACCTGGATATTAGCTGTTTTCATATATTTATGCTACTCGTTTTTCTATTACTTGCTTCTCTTTATGTTTCAGTTCTTATTGGCTATTTATATACTTTTCATATGCCATATCTTGATTGTACACTTAGAAAGAATTCTATGTGGATTAAGAAAGAGACAGTATGGGTTAAGGGGGAGTCCTTTAAGTCCTATTACCTAATTTGCACATTTTCGGTGTTTGACAAAGGGGGAGAAGATAACTAAATTTAGAGATGAATGAAGTTTTGATTTTAGGGGAGAGGATAACCTTGAGGATTATTGACTTCCTTACATAGTGTTGTATCCGTCTTAGGGGGAGGATCTTGATTCCCCTAAAATTATGGAAGATGAGCATTTCTGATCTAAACTTAAATCGTGTTGTCAAACAACAAAAAGGGGGAGATTGTTGATACAGTCTGACCTGGCTGTTGTTTTGATGTTGACACTGATTTAAGTTTGTATCAGATATTAATTAAACTCAGATTGATTACTGATCAAGGTTGATCAGATGGAAGGGAAAAGTCCAAGTATGGAAACTTGGCACGCGGAGTCGGAGAGGGCTCGGTAGAGGGCTCGGTGGCTCGTTCTCCGGACTAGGTCGGAGAGGGCTTGGTAGCTCGTTCTCGAGGGTCGGAGAGGGCTCGGTAGCTCGTTCTCGGACTAGGTCGAGAGGGCTCCGAAGTCGGAGAGGGCTCGATAGCTCGTTCTCCGGACTGGGTGAGAGGGCTCGTGGCTCGTTCTGGACGGAGTCGAAGACTCGGCGGCTCGTTCTCGGGACTAGGTCGAGAGGGCTTGGTAGCTCGTTCTCGGCGGGGAGGTCGGAGAGGGCTCGGTGGCTCGTTCTGGACTAGGTCGAGAGGGCTCGGTCTGGTTCTCTGGACGAAGAGGGCTCGGTGGCTCGTTCTCCGGACTAGGAGAGGGCTCGGTAGCTCGTTCTCGGAGGGCGTGGAAGTCGGAGAGGGCTCGGTGGCTGGTTCTCGGACTAGGAGGGCTCCGTATCTCGTTCTCTAGACCGGAAGGCTTTAGGGTTTAGGGGGAGCTGTAAACCTACATAGGCATTGGATGATCGATCTAGTGATACTATGGTTATCGATCGGTCACCGGACCGTCGGTATATCGATAACTCTCTGTGTTGATCGGTCGGTGACCGATCGGTAATAATCGATAACTCTACGAGAATTTCGATCGGCGGTGACCGTCAGAGACAACGGTTCGGGAGAAAGGATAGATCGGTGCGTGGACGATCCACCCGATCGGTCCACCGATCGAGCCTCTGGACCGATCGAGCTATGGCTGATCGGTCGACAATGGATCAGTCTGCTGACCGATCCACGATAATGTCTGTAGTTTCTGCTGTTTCTCTGCAACTTCTGATTTTTCTAATTTAACCATCTGCTGTGAGCTTTTTAGTTTGCAGGTTGCAGGTATCATGCCAATGCTTAAATTCAAATTAAACTCCATCAGGAGAGTAAAACAAAGGTTTCTTTCTACTGTGTTTCACTGTAAATGGTGCAATTGGAGCATCAACGTTCACTAGCTGCGATCTGGCTGTGATCAGTTGACAGTCAGCTTGACTCTTGCTTATTGGTTCGAGCTCAGAGACACCTGTGAAGAACATGTGTTCTATTGGTGTGAGTTCAGAGAATCAGATGAGGAGGAAGAGTGATTGGCGACGCCTTAGCTTGCAGCAATGATTCGGTGCAGGTTGACAGTGATTCTGTATAGGTTGAACGCAGTGGAAAAACAGAGGCATAAGAAGAAGGAAGATAATAGAAGAATAGGAATCGATCAAGCAAGTGAAAAGGTTTTTTTCGAGTTCTTGGCTGAGAAGCTGTTGTTTTCCTTCTTGCGCTCTGCTGTCGTCTTCGTGTGACTGTGAGCGTATTCTTCATTCTTTCTAGCCACTGATTGCTTTAAGTCTTGTGCTTCATTTACATATCTCTGAAGACTTTGTGGAGAGGTTACTCCACCGAGAAGGAGGAAATCTTTAGCCGGAATCTATCCGGGGTGTGATCTACCGAAAGATCAAGGAATCGTCCACCTTACGGACACGCCGAGGAGTAGGGGTAAGTTATCCCCGAACCTCGTACATACTGGTGTTAGTGGTGCTTGTCTTTCTTTTTCGTGTATTACATTTTTTTTTGCATATTTCCGCTACGCTAACGATTTGTAGGAAGAAATTCCTTAAGCGTTTAGAGGAAGCTATTCACACCCCCCCTCTCTAGCCATCCGAAGATCCTAACAGAAGGTGCCTTCATAGTATTCATCGAAGGCGCCTTCCATCCATAGAAGGCGCCTTCCACAATGAAAGTGCGGAGGCACGCAGAGGCACCTTTAACTCCTTTTGAAGGCGCCTCCAGCAGCATTTTCAGCCATCTTTTGCTCTCCTGTTAGTCTGATCACCTGGGTGATGTCGACCAATCAAAATAGGGCTCACCCAAACCCAATTTTTGGCCTTCTCCTCGAGCAGGCTTCCGCTTTGGCTTGTCATCCCTCGAAACGTCACGCACGTCCTTCTCATCCGCCGATGTACTCTTCCGCAGCACCTCGTCCCTCGGATGCACCGAGCCTATTGACTCCCTTCCCGTGCTACCCTTCTCGTTAGCTATTTTCCACTCGACTTCTTGTGCTCCTAAGCTCTTGTACACTTAGACATAGGATTAAACACCAACAGGACCTAACGTGACTTGGTTGATCACATCAAAACTACCACACGATACCAACAAAATCTAATACCCAGTGACCTAGTATGACCATCATGCTTCCTCTGTGTTAAAGCCTTGGTCAAGGGATCCGCAATGTTAGCATTGGTCTGTACTCTACATATCCTCGCATCTCCTCTATCGATGATCTCTCGAATGAGATGGAATCACCGTAGTATATGTTTAGATATCTAATGAGAGCGAGATTCCTTAGCCTGTGCAATAGCCCCATTGTTATTACAATAGAGGTCTATTGGGTTCGCTATACTAGGAACAACACCAAACTCTGTAATGAACTTCCTGATCCAAACAACCTCTTTAGCTACAGTTAAAGCGGCAATGTACTTGGTTTCTGTTGTAGAATAAGTAACTGTATCTTGTTTTGAACTCTTCCAGCTCATAGCACCACCATTTAAGCAAAATACATACCCTGGCTACGATCTGTAATCATCCTTGTCAGTTTGGAAGCTAGCATCAATGTAACTCTTTACATCAAACTCTTCGTCACTTCTAAAGATCAAGAAATAATCTTAAGTTCTTCTCAAGTACTTAAGAATATTCTTGGTTGTTGTCTAGTGATCTTCACCTGGATCCGACTGATATCTGCTCGTCATGCTTAATGCATATGAGACATCTGGGTGAGTATAAAGCATGACGTACATTATAGACCCTATAGTAGATGCATAAGGAATCTAATCCATACGATCACTTTCTTCCTTAGAAGAAGGGCGTTAAGTCTTCGAAAGACTGATACCATGTGACATTGGCAGGAATCCCTTCTTGGAATGCTGCATGGCAAAACATTAAAACACCTTGTCAATATATATACTCTGACTTAGACCAAGCAATCTCTTATATCTATCTCTATAGATCATGATGCCTAAAACATAGGCTGCTTCACCTAAGTTCTTCATTGAGAAACAATTTCCAAGTCAAATCTTCACTAACTAAAGAGTAAGGATATCATTTCCAATGAGAAATATGTCATCTATATACAATATGAGAAAGATGACTGTGCTCTCACTAATCTTCTTATAGACACAAGGTTCATCTTCATTCTTGATGAAACCAAATACTTTGATTGCATCATCGAATCGAAGATTCCAGCATCTAGAAGCTTGCTTTAATCCATAAATGAATCATTACAACTTACATAACTTTTCAGCATGTTTTGGATCGACAAAACCCTCAAGTTGTGTCATGTACACATCCTCGAGTAGATTTCCATTAAGAAATGCAATTTTTACATCTATCTGCCAAATCTCATAATCATAGTAAGCTGCAATAGCAAGTAAAATCCGAATAGACTTAAGTATCACAACTGGCAAAAAGGTTTCATCATAGTCTATACTATGAATCTGCTTGAATTCTTTAGCCACCAATCTACCTTTATAGGTATGCATATGACCATTCATGTTAGTCTTCTCCTTGAAGACCTACTTACACCTAATGAGTTTGATCCCTTTACGTGGATCAACCAAAGTCCATACTTGGTTAGTGTACATGGATTCCATTTCGGATCTCATGGGCTCTAGCCATTTCTCAGAATCTGGGCCCTGTACAGCTTCTTGATAAGATGTAGGCTCGTTGAGACCAACATGCACTATATCACCATGGTCAAATAAGAGAAAAGAATATCTCTCAAGTTAACGACAGATCCTATCAGATCTGCGTAGATCTTGTGCTAATTGAATAGGTTGTTACTCCACAACTTCTTGTGGTGTAACAAAATCATGATCCGCAATATCTTGTGGTACCTGTTCAGTTTTCATCAAGGAGTCAGTGCTTTTTTTTGTATCTTGAATTTCTTCGAGATCGACTTTACTCCCACTTATTTTTCTAGAAACAAATTTCCTTTCTAGAAAAACACCATTTCTGGCAACAAACACTTTGCTATGTGTGGAATTATAAAAGTAATATCTCTTTGTTTCCTTGGGATATCCTACAAAATAATACTTGTCCGATTTGGGTCCTAGTTTATCTGAGATTTATTGTCGAACATAAGCCTCACAACCCCAACTTTTCATGAAAGATATCTTGGGACTCTTCCCAGTCCATATCGTATATGGTGTCTTTATGACAGCCCTAAATGGAATGCGATTAAGTGTGAAAGCGACCGTCTCCATGTCCTTAGAAGGAAGTAGGAAGATCTATATGACTCATCATTGATCGTACCATATCTAATAAAGTACGATTTCTCCTTTTTGATACATCATTCCATTGTGATGTTCCAGGTGGAGTAAGTTGAGATATGATCCCACACTCAACGAGATGATCATGAAACTTTGGCTAAGGTATTCCCCACCTCGATTTGATCAAAACATCTTAATACGTTTACCAAGTTAGTTTTGTACTTCATTCTTAAATTCTTTGAACTTCTGACTTGTGTCTCATCAGATACACATAGCTGTATCTACTAAAATCATCAGTGAAAGTAATGAAGTAATGATAGTCTCCTCTAGCTGTTATTCTGAAAGGGTCGTATACATCAATATGTATGAGTCCTAACAGATCATTAGCTATTTCACTATGTCCACTAAATGGAGTCTTAGTCATCTTACCTTGAAGACAAGATTCACATGCCTCATATGATTCAAAATCAAATGAGTCCAGAAGTCCATCCTTATAGAGTTGAGATATGTGACTCTCATTTATGTGATCTAATCGACAATGTCAGAGATATGTTTGGTTCAAATCATTAGACTCGAACCATTTGATATTTATGTTATAGATTAAGTTTTCAAAGTCTAGAACATAGAGTCCATATAACAGAGGTGCACTACAATGAAACATGTCATTTAAATAAACAGAACAACATTTGTCCTTTATTATAAATGAAAATCCCTTCTTGTCTAAACAAGAAATAGAGAATATGTTTTTGGTTAAAGCAAGCACATAACATCATTCTTCTAATTCTAAAACAAGCCCAGTGCGAAAAGATAAGGAATATGTTCCTACTGCAATAGCAACAACTCTTACACCATTACCTACTTGTGGGTCCACTTCGCCCTTCATCAATGCTCTACTATTTCTCAGCCCCTACACATTAGTATAAATGTGAGATGCACACCTAATATCTAATACCCATGAAGAAGAAATAGATAGATTAACTTCTATAATATATATACCTGAGACAGAAGTCTCACTTCTCTTCCTTTTTAGTTCCCCTAGGTACACCTTGTAGTTCCTCTTCCAGTGTTTGGTCTCACCACAGTGGAGGCAAGTTCCTTCCTTAGCAACCCCGCCTTTAGGTTTCAGTGCATGAGTCTTGCCTTTACCTTTGGCTTGGGTCTTACCCTTACCTTTAGGTTTCCACTTACCTTTACCCTTTGACACCATCAAAATGGTACTAGACTTTACCTTCTTAAGGTTGAGTTCAGTAGTTTTCAACATGCTCAATATCTCAAGTAGTGGTTTGTCAATTTCATTCATGTTGTAGTTCATGACAAATTGACTATAGATCTCAGGCAATAACTATAGAATAAGGTCAGTGGTCAATTCTTGGTCTAGTGGAAATCCCAACCTTTGTAGATTCTCCACATACCCAATCATTTTGAGCACATAAGATCTTACGGGACTTCCTTCTTACATTCTGCACTGAAACAGTGTCTTAGAGATCTCAAATCTCTCATACCTTACTTGTCCTTGATATAGTTGTCTAAGATATTCAACCATATCATAAGCATCCATGTTCTCATATTGCTTCTGAAGCTCAAAGTTAATGGTGGTGAGCATAAGGCATGATATATCTAATGCATCATCTTGATCCTTTTTATAAGCATCCTTATTAGCTTTAGTGGCAGTAGTGGGGGTGCTTCAAGAATGGACTGCTCTAGGATGTATAGTTTTCTTTATTGCTTGAGAACTATTCTTAAGTTTTTATACCAGTCCACGAAGCTAGCTCGATTGAGCTTGTCCTTATCAAGGACATATCGCATAGGGAGGGTATTCGATGTATTTGACGATATGGTAATCTACAACAATAAAATACAGAAATAAGTATCATATTTAGGTCATTCAATTTAGACTTTAATTAAATGATTCTCTCACTAAATTATAAAGCTTGGTAGGAGCAATTCATGGATGTGTTTTTACCCACACTAGTAGCTCCAAATCCAATCGCGATAACATTCATGTGGGACACAATCCACGTTATATCTCATCTTAAGTTAGCTTTGGCTAATTGCCGAAGACTTAGTATAACTTAGGTAGGTAACGTTTACCAATAACATCCTATGTAACTCTTGTATCATTCAGTGAACAAGACTATTTGTTCATTTGCCCATCTTATGAAATCCACATTATAGCTCATCTCGAGTTAGCTTTGGCTAATCACCCAAGACTAGTATAACTTAAATTTTATTATATGGGATATGCCTCTAAGTTCTTAATTCAATTGATATAACTTAGTTAAGTCATGCCCAATGTTTAATAGTCGGACATCACAATTATCCTGTCGCACTCTAGCAAGATAAATCGAGTCACTTTACTTTCGTAAAACCTGACTACAATTGATCGAGCTAGAAATGAGTACCAAACTTTAGTAGGCATATATTAAAAAGGCCTAATTATTGTTAAACTACACATGTATCACATACACTCATGGCACACATCAACATATATGCTAAATTAAATGTGACATGGTTATGGCCCCATAAACTATGATCTTCTCAAGCTAATGAGAAGATCAAAAGGTCAACCTAGGTCTAAGCATCTTCTCCAAGTGCTTCCTTGGTCGCCGTGTGTTGTTATCCTTCTCCCTTTTCCACCATCGTCCAGTAGACTAACTCTTCTCTAATTTGTACATTACAAAACCTAAAGAAACTTAGAGTTACAATCTAGGGTAGTCTAAATTTACAACAAGAGTGATAAAAGATGAAGGCACGACACACAGGCCGTATTATGAATTACAACATACATCCAATCGCATTGGGGTTAAAGGTTATAACCATGAACCATGTCATATATATATATTCATAATATCCTTATGACATAAATCTATTATGATTTCAACAACTAATTATGAGCCGCAACGCTATGGTGGTCCCGCTAGCCGGTTAGCGGGCGGGGTTCAAGGGAGCAGTGCCCCTTGCGGGGGTGAGGGGGCAGTGCCCTGGGAAAAAAAAATTATTTCGCATACTCATTGTTTGAGTTGCTACCATACTCGAGACCCTGCAACCCACAAAAACTGAGAGACCATGTTGTTCACAACACTTTTACCGAGACCACCTTGCTGTTCACAACTTCTATTGGCTGAAACCATGGAAGTATATTCCTATCAAACGAAATAGGTTATAGCACTCGTTCATAACAAGTATGAAGAAGCTATATCCTTTAGTTTGTTCATATACTTATTGTTTCGTTCCCAACAGAAAACTCATAAACATGCAAATCATAGTAAACCTATCATATAATTTCTATATCACATATAAAATCTAGCAACTTAGTATACGCCTTCGCAACCTGGCTCTGATACTACTGTAAGCAACTAGGGTGCTAAACATGCAAAAAGCGCAGCGGAAAACATCTAGTTCCTATTAGAAGATCGATGCAGAGGAAGAAAACATATACTAAGTTTTAACATGATAAGGAGTTATACCTTTGATGCGTGTACTCGATCTCCCGACAACTAGGATCTCAGCACGATCATGTGCCGGTGCCTCTTTCGGTATCCACACGAACATAAGAAAATAGAGAAGACTAATACTCAAGGTTGTGCTAGCAACCCTCTTTGAGTTTCGGCCAAAGAAAGAGAGGAGGAGAAGAAGAATGAATTCACACCCAAAAATGAGAGAAAAAAAAAATGTTTTTTGTACTTCATCCAATGAAAATACTTAATGAGTATTAATTCACTTAATGAGATTTAATGAGCATTAACACTCCATTAAGGCCATTTTGAACTCTTCATTTTGAATTCAATTTGAAATTGAATGAATTTTGAAATTAACTCTTCTAATATTTCATTAATCTCCATTAATCCTCTTTAGTGAATGAATTCACTTGAGTCTAACTCAAGTCTAATTTGGATTATATTGAATCTATATAGTTGGATTCACTTGAGTCTAACTCAATGATTCTAATCTGGATGTGTCAATCATCTCATAATTGACTCTTAGAGCTAATACTAACGAAATTGTCGTTGACTCGCCGTGTCTCATTGAGCTGTTGGTGGAGGCGAAGGGATAATGATGAATAGCCATCATTAGTGCTCTGACAATGGAGGAAATAGAGATGAAAGAGGAGGGTTGGGAGAATAAGTTTTTTTGGAAAAAAATATAAAAAAAAGGCATTATGGGAAATAAAATGGGAAGGGATACATGATTTGGTCAATTCTAAAATGGGTACGCTTTTTAGTAATATGCAAAACCAGGTACATTGTTTGGCAAATCACCATATATATATATATATATATATATATATATATATATTAAAAGGGTGTTTAAAATATTTTAAAATATCTCTATTTTAATATTCTTATAGTAATTTAAAATTGCAATCTCGGGTTAATGCTACAATAGTAGGGTATTTTCTCAGTTTTTCAAATATATAAGGATTGAGTCTCAGTCTTCTACGAATTAACGGATAAATTTTCCTTTCCCTTAATAGGCAGTTGCCCTAAGAATGCTGGGTTGTTGGGTCACCCACTGCGAATACTTCCAATTTAACCTGATGACCAATAGAAATCTTTCGTTGGATCAGATCGGTCATCCCATGATTAATCGGAGTAAGCTAGATATCTAATGCCAACTAAAAATATACTAATTAATTATAGTTAAAACTATTCTAATACATCTAAAACTATTTAAATATTAATTAAAATTATTTTAATTGGATTAAAATTAGTCAAATACTATTAAAATAGTTGATCAAAATAGTTAAATTGAAAATAATTTTGATCAAAACTATTTTAATCATTAGTTTCTTAAGATCAACAACATGTTTTTGATGGTTTGTTAAGATCAGCAACACGAAGAGTTACTTATCATCTAAAGATCAGCAACATGTTGTTGCTGAACTAAACTTTAAGATACTATAACTTTTGACTGGAATTAAACCACGGAATGTATTATATATTAAATTGAAGCTCATTTAGAGATCTTCGATTTGATATATTAAGTATCTAATGGCTCAGTAACACGATGTTGCTAGTTTCTTACGATCAACAACACGTTGTTGCTGGTTTCTTAAGATCAACAACAACATTGCTGTTAACTTAAACTTTGAGAGACCATAACTTTTAACTGGGATTGAAGCACGAAACGCAGAATATATCAAATCGAAGCTTGTTCAGAAATCTTCAATTTGATATATTATGTATCTTGTGGTTCAATCTAAGTTAAAAGTTATGATCTATTAAAATTTAAGTCAACAATACATTATTGATGGTTTTTTGAAGATCAACAATACATTGTCACTGGTTTCTTAAGATTTACAACACAAAGACAAGTAACAACATTGCTACTAACTTAATATTTGAGAGATCATAACTTTTGACTGGGGTTGAATCACGGGACATATAATATATCAAATCAAATCTTGTTCAAAGAACTTCAATTTAATATATTGTGTATCTCGTGGTTCAAGCCAAGTCAAAAGTTATAGTTGTTAGGATGTATACTAACAGTCTAGCTTTTGGTATAAACATTTATCTAGAAATAAGAATCACATTGGTCAAATGTCTACATTTATGATAAATGTATTTGTTCAATTAATTTATATTGTAGATAACATGGTGTGTGGTGTCACACATAGAGGATCATGTTATCAGTACCTTATAAATTATAAACAGTAGCTCCCGACCAAGATGGAAAGGAACAAACCAT
Source organism: Zingiber officinale (assembly GCF_018446385.1). NCBI lineage: Eukaryota > Viridiplantae > Streptophyta > Magnoliopsida > Zingiberales > Zingiberaceae > Zingiber > Zingiber officinale. The sequence continues at coordinate 62,698,411 of NC_055990.1, read as the reverse complement.
TGGAAGGTCGTAGTGTAATTAGGTATTAGTTTATCTTAACTATATAATTATACTAGTACACTTAGAGTGTATTGAGTAGGACCATTAGAGGTCGTTTCTTTTTATACTGACTTTATAAAGGAACAAAGACCTCAGTTATTATGGAAGTGTGTGCTCTTAATCCTAATATAATAACAAGCACATATATTTGATATTTATTTCTTTAATTTATCAATGGGTAAGATTTAGTTCGATAAATCAATAAGCCCGATAAGTTGGGAAATGATATCACTTATAGTGTGTGTTGTTGATTATAGAAGGAAACTGTGTCTTAGTAATCTAGGTTGAGAATGTCCCCAAGAGGAGCTCATAAGGATTGTCATGTTAAACCCTGCAGGTGGACTTAGTCCGACATGACGATGAAATTGAGTGGTACTACTCTTGGAGCTAGATATTAATTAAGTGAGTTGTCAGTAACTTACTTAATTAGTGGACATTTGTTATCTTAAACACAGGGAGACTAACACACTCATAATAAGAAGGAGCCCAAAATGTAATTTGGGATTGGTGCGGTAGTTCAATAATAGTTCTTTAGTGGAATGAATTATTATTGATGAAATTAAGTTGTGTGTTCGGGGCGAACACGGGATGCTTAATTTCATCGGGAGACCAAAGCCAATTCCTCCTCTCGATCCCTATCGTAGCCTCTTGTATATAGAGATTTATACCCACCACATACCCACCTTCTTACCCATCCAATGGGGCCGACCAAGCTAGCTTGGAACCCAAACCAGGGCCGGCCAAGACCAAGTGGATGAGCCAAGTTGATGGCCGGCCAAAGCTTGGGTCCCAAGCTTAGGTGGCCGGCCACCAAAATATTAAAAGGTTTTTTATTAAAATTGTTTCTTATGTGGATATCGTGGTTTTAAAAGAGAGTTTAAAAATTAAAAATTTCCTTTTATAGTTTTCTACAAAAGATTAAGAGAAGAGATTAATCTCTTTCCTTATTTGTAGATTAAAAGGATGGTTTTAATTTTTGGTAAAAACTTTCCTTATTTGTAAATCATCTATATGTTTAAAATTTGAAATCTTTCCTTATTTATTGATTAAAAGGTGGTTTTTAAATTAAAAAAAACTTTCCTTTTTAACCATGTTCATGATTTAAAAGAGAGTTTAAAAATTAAATATCCTCTTTTAACCATGCTCTGCCGAAGACATAAAATAGCAACACTGTGAACAGTCCACAGAGCACACTACCGGGAATCTCCCGAGCGAACCAGCACATACAACTGGCCGGACGTGAGGGAACATGCCGACCGACCGGACGCTCAGTATGGGGTAAGAAGAGACAAAAGGACAAGGGAATATCTTCTGACAGCGAGTATATTCGATGATCAGGCCATACGCAGGATCTTATGGCAGAGAGTGTCGCTGCCCCATCAAAGATGTGCTCGGACTGTAGTAGTATGGTGTCAGGTAAGCTCTTCTGACAAGCCCATGCTGAGGTATGGGCTGAGGACACGTACTCTCTTCGATATGTGTGCGTGAGCCTCTTCGCAGCTCTATATAAAGGGCCTCACACTTCACCGGAGGTACGCGTTCTTGGATATTCGAAGCCACCTCTTTGTTGTCCATTTGCCTGACTTGAGCGTCGGAGGGTCGTCGCCGGGAACCCCTTCCCGACCCAACTTATTTGCAGGTTTGCCGGAGGTCCGTACGACCGGTCGGAGATCTACGTCAACAATTCAGAGAGCGCCACGTGCCCAGCGTCCGTTGATTCAGCGTTCGGACAGGATCAATTTGGCGCCGTCTGTGGGAACGCTCCTGCATCCGATCGGAAGCAATGGACGAAGCTGGACGACCACACTCGGTGATACACTCCACAGAGGAGCTCAACGCTCTGATCGAGACAAGAGCAGCTAAGCTTGGAACAACAAAGGCAGAAGTCGCAAGCCGAGCGGATTGAGCAGCAAGCAACATCAACATCAGGGAGCCGAGCGGAAGCACCGCATGCCATGGTTCCATTTCATCGGGCCCTATTCCGCACGCCTCCTGAAGCCGCAGCAATTAATCGTGATCGAGGATCTTCATCAGATGAAGTACCAATAAGAGATAGCAGAAAGGCCAAGGCCCCCCGAGCGGACGCCTCCCCCGAGCGGATCAACCGTCAATTCTCAGAGGCCATCCTGTGGGACCCTCTACCAAAGCACTATGTGCCCCCGGCGATCGGTGAATACAATGGAACCACTGACCCGGACGATCATTTGGGTAAGTTCGACAACACAGCTACCCTTCATCAATACACCGATGGAGTGAAGTGTCAGGTTTTTCTTACCACCCTCTCGGGATCGGCTCAACGGTGGTTTCGGAGGCTGCCGGACGGATCCATCACAAGTTTTAAAGACTTCCGCACGACCTTCCTCCACCACTTTGCAAGCAGTCGGTGTTATCAGAAGACAAGTGTCAGCCTGTTCGCCATCAAGCAAGAGCCCAGAGAGTCGCTCAGAGCTTATATTCAACGATTTAACCAGGTGGCTATGGACATTCCAACGGCCACCTCAGAAACGATGATGAATGAGTTCACGCAAGCCCTCGTGGATGGGGACTTCTTCCGCTCGCTCATTCGGAAGCCGCCCAGAGACTACAATCATATGCTACACCAGGCCAATGAATACATCAATGTGGAGGAAGCCCAAGCGGCCCGAAGGAAGGAAACTCCAACTGAATGGGCGCCCCATGCCGAGCGGAAGCCGCAGACTGCTCATCAGCCGCCCAGAGGACCGCGAGCTGAAGCATCCCGCCCCCAGCAACATGCAAGATCCCACGCCATTCAAGAAGTGTCTGCTGAGCGGCCCAAACCTAAAAAGAAGGTATGGACCCCAATATTTTGCTCATTTCACCGGACAGACACGCATAATACAAGAGACTGCCGAAGCCTCCCCTTGATCGCCCACCCCGTGCCTCGAGGTGGCCACCGTCGATCGCCATCATCCGATAGGCGACAGCGCCCTCGCGAAGCCGATCGGATGATATCCGACAGGCGGTAGAGACAGATTCCTGAGCGGCATCATACTCCGAGGCGTGAGGACAATCCCAGGAGGTCTAGGGAGCAACCTAGGCCGTCTGCTCGGGAAGAAGAAAATAGAAGTAACACTTCCCGAGGCGAAATCAACATCATTGCTAGGGGACCGACAGGCGACTCAAACAGAGCAAGGAAGGCGAGCGTAAGACAACTTCAGATCCATGCGGTCGGCTGCAGCTAAGAGCGGGCGAGCGGGCGAGCGGGCCCGAAATCAGTTTCGGGCCCAGGGACTTGGAGGGAGTCGAAGTTCCACATGACGACGCTCTCCTCATCAAAGCGGTAATAGCCAACTACACTATTCATCGCGTTTTCATTGATACAGGAAGCTCGGTCAATATCATATTCAAAAAGGCCTTCGACCAACTACAAATTGATCGAGCCGAGCTGCTGCCCATGACAACCCCCCTCTACGCATTTACGGGCAATGAAGTTCTGCCGGTCGGACAAGTCCGACTGGCTATTTCGCTGGGAGAGGAGCCGCTTAGAAGGACGCAGACCGCCAACTTCGTCGTGGTCGACTCTCCCTCTGCATACAATGTCATCTTGGGGCGACCGATGCTCAGCGAGTTCCGAGCGGTCGTCTCCACCTTCCACCAGAAAATCAAGTTCCCGGTGGAAGATAAAGTTGGAGAAGTACGAGGAGACCAGCTGGCGGCTCGGCGATGCTACGTCGAGATGGTCTGAGCTGAAGCTAATGCCGTCCGGAAGACGTCACGGATCGAGGTGAACGTTATAACCGAAAAACCACCCTCTTTGGTTTATGAAGAAAAAGAGGAAGTACAGATTCACCTGACCCGATTGGAGGCCACCACATTTATTGCGGCCGATCTGGAGGAAAGCTAGAAAGAGGAGGTGATCAAATGTCTCCAGAAAAACTGTGATGTCTTCGTTTGGTCGACGCACGAGCTGCTGGGAATCTCGCCAAGTATCGCGCAGCATGAGCTCCACGTCCGACCAGACGCACAGCCGGTGAAGCAAAGGAAGAGGGACTTCAGCGCCGAACAAAGTGTCGTCATCCGAGCGGAGGTCGAGAAGCTCCTGGAGGCCGGCAACATACGCGAGGTTCAGTTCTCGAGCTGGATGGCGAACGTGGTACTAGTCTCCAAGCCGGGCAACAAGTGGAGAGTTTGCATCGATTTCCGGGATCTCAACAAAGCATGCCCAAAGGATTTTTATCCTCTGCCCCGGATCGACCAACTGGTGGACTCTACAGCCGGCTGCGAGTTGATATGCATGCTCGACGCTTATCAGGGCTACCATCAAGTGCCGCTCGCCCGAGAAGATCAAGAGAAGGTTAGCTTCGTTACAGCCGACGGCACGTACTGCTACAATGTGATGCCGTTCAGACTGAAGAACGCGGGAGCAACTTACCAGCGTTTGATGAACAAAGTGTTCAAGGAGCAGATCGGACGTAATTTGGAAGTATACGTGGACAATATCCTCATCAAGTCCGTCCGATCGGCCGATCTTTTCAAAGACATGGAGGAGACCTTCCGAACGCTGAGGAAGTATGGAGTCAAGCTCAACCCTCAGAAATGTCTGTTCGGAGCAAAAGGCGGGCGTTTCCTAGGCTACATAGTGACCGAGCGGGGCATCGAGGCAAATCCCAGCTAGGTGAAAGCACTACAAGATATGTCGCCCCCAAGAAATATGAGGGAAGTAGAGCGCTTGACCGGTCGGATAACAGGATTGTCCAGATTCATCTCAAAGACAGCCGATCGGAGTCTTCCGTTTTTCAAAATCTTGCGCAAGGCTACCAAGTTTCATTGGGATGAAGAATGCGATCGAGTGTTCGAAGAACTGAAGACATATCTGAACTCTTTGCCCGTGCTAGCCAAGCCAGCTGTGGGTGAGCCGCTCTGCATTTACTTATCTTCGACCGAGCAAGCAGTAGGCTCGGCGTTAGTGAGGGCAAGCGGAGAAGAACCCGTGTATTTCTTAAGTCATATTTTAAAGGACGCAGAATCTCGCTACACCGGGCTCGAGAAGCTGGCTTTTGCTTTGGTCCTCGCCGCTTGGCGCCTCCGTCCCTATTTCTTGGCCCATACTATCATCGTCCGGACGAATAGCCCATTGGGAAGAGTGCTGTTGAATCCAGAAGCGTCTGGACGACTCATCAAATGGACAACGGAGTTGAGCGAATTTGATATTCAGTACCAACCCCGCTCGGCGATAAAGGCGCAGTCCTTGGCCGATTTTATCACCGAAGTACAAAGGCCAGAGCCCGAAGCTATGTGGAAAATATGTGTGGACGGATCGTCCACTCGGCTCGGGAGTGGGATTGGCATGCTATTACTCTCCCCCCAAGAAGAAAGGATGCATTTATCCGTCCGGCTGGATTACAGAGCTACAAACAACGAAGCGGAGTATGAGGCCCTTATAGCCGGCTTACAGGCCGCTCGGCATGTGGGGGCCGGCCGGGTGACGCTGCATTCAGATTCTCAGTTGGCCGCTCAGCAGCTCTCTGGCACTTTTGAGATTAACAACGCTCGGCTCAAGCTCTACACTGAAGCCTTCGAAAAGCTCAAGGCCAACTTCAGAGAAGTCATTATCCAGAAGATACCCCGAGCGGAAAACCAGGCGGCAGATGAGTTAGCCAAACTAGCAAGTTCAATAACGCCGGTCGTCATCCAGCAGCCAATTGAACAAGTATCTTTGGTGACCCACGTCGACCGGATAGAGGGACTCGAGTTTCCGGGCGATTGGAGGGCAACCATCATAGAATTTCTTCGATCGGGGGCAACACCATCCGATCGGGAAGCAGCCCAGTAATTAAGGAGGAGAGCCGGTCGGTTCACGCTCATTGGAGACCAACTCTACAAGAAAGCTTTCTCCCGCCCGCTCTTGAAATGTGTGAGCTCGGAAGACGCGGCATACATCCTCCAAGAAGTGCATCAAGGATCGTGCGGAGGGCATCCGGGCGGACGATCGTTGGCTAAGAAGATCTTGTTATGTAACGACCCGGCCCTCTTGGCCCATTTGGCGACCTCTCATGTCGTCGACCGTCGGCCCTTATGTCGTCGGCCCATTTGGCGACCTCTAATGTCGTCGATCGACGACCTTTGGCCGTGTCGTTACTTACTAGGACTTTCCACCCCTGGTCAGTGGATTTTTGCCTCCCCCAGGTTTCGAACTCTAAACCTCCAGGCTTTTTATTGTAACGACCCGACCCATTTGGCGACCCTCGGGTCGTCGACCGTCGGCCGTGCCGTTACTCATTAGGACTTTCCACCCCTGGCCAGTGGATTTTTGCCTCCCCCAGGATTCGAACTCTAAACCTCTAGGCTTAAGTATTAGAGTTTATGAATCCTGGTAACCAAGTGAGATCACCTGGTAACCGAAGAGTAATCCCCAGAGCATTCCAGGTTGGCGACCTTGTCTGGAAGAAAGTAAAGCCGGTCGGAGATGTTGGCAAGCTGGAGGCTCCTTGGGTGGGCCCCTTCAAAGTCATCGAGAAGCTCCGCTCGGGTGCTTATTATTTGGAAGATAAAGACGGACGGCGGCTGGATCGACCATGGAGCGTGAATCATCTCCAGCCGTACCGAGCTGGGTGAGAGGTGCGCTGATGTAATTTTATATATGTTTTGGTCGCCTATATCCTTGTAATGCAGGAAGCAAAATGATATAAGATGGCAAATATCTCCGCCGAACAGCAGTGTTAAAATTAGCCTTAAAGGCCGTCGAGCTCCGACGTTAAAAATCGAGAGTCGAGCCGGCGACTATAAACCCTCCGAGCGGAAGACCGTCGAGCTCCGACGTTAAAAATCGAGAGTCGAGCCGGCGACTATAAACCCTCCGAGCGGAAGACCGTCGAGCTCCGACGTTAAAAATCGAGAGTCGAGCCGGCGACTATAAACCCTCCGAGCGGAAGACCGTCGAGCTCTGACGTTAAAAATCGAGAGTCGAGCCGGCGACTATAAACCCTCCGAGCGGAAGACCGTCGAGCTCCGACGTTAAATATCGAGAGTCGAGCCAACGACTATAAACCCTCTGAGTGGAAGATCGTCGAGCTCCGACGTTAAAAATCGAGAGTCGAGCCGGCGACTATAAACCCTCCGAGCGGAAGACCGTCGAGCTCCGACATTAAAAATCGACAGTCGAGCCGACATCCAAGTGGAAGACCGTCGAGCTCCGACGTTAAAAATCGAGAGTCGAGCCGGCGACTATAAACCCTCCGAGCGGAAGACCGTCGAGCTCCGACGTTAAAAATCGAGAGTCGAGCCGGCGACTATAAACCCTCCGAGCGGAAGATCGTCGAGCTCCGACGTTAAAAATCGAGAGTCGAGCCGGCGACTATAAACCCTCCGAGGGAAAGACTGTCGAGCTCCGACGTTAAAAATTGAGAGTCGAGCCGACGACTATAAACCCTCCGAGCGGAAGACCGTCGAGCTCCGACGTTAAAAATCGAGAGACGAACCGGCGTCTATAAACCCTCCGGCCGGAAGAAGACATAAAGAGGGACTTTGTAAGTCAATTTGGCCGATCAGTCATCTAGCCAAAAGCACTTCGTAAATTTCCGGCGGACTAGCTATCCAAAAGACTTCGTAACAATCCCTTTCGAACACGAGAAAGGTGGGAGGAAAGGCGAATGACAAGGAGAATTAAGGGAATACGAACGGTAGTTGGTAATCCGAGCGGCTAGCACACATACTGATTAATAAATGAAAAAGCAAGAAAGGATAGCATTGAAGAAATTAAAGCTGAACGGCCGAATTACAAAAAGGATAGATTTTGGCCGAGCGGCCGAATTACATATAAACTTCTACTCTAGATAATCGTAAAGGTCCTTCGGGATGTTGTCGAAGAGCGCCACTTGATCTGCTGCCGGGATGAGAGCGGAGTTGGGAAGAAGACCCTTGGACTTCAAATATGTCGTGGTGGCGGTCATAGCGAGGTCGAAGGCAGTGTACATCCGTTCGCAGACTTTCTCTAAGAATGCAGCCGAATGGATGTAGTTAAGCTGCAAGGCTGCGACTCGGCCAGGTTCAGCCCCTTGATATTCTTTGAAAGCCGCTTGGGAGGCGGCGAGGGACTCCTGCAGAGTTTGCAGTTCGTCCTTATGCATAGTTGCATCGGCTGAGCGGCCCGCCTTCTCTCCATCGAGTTGCTCCATCAACTCTTTCACTTTTTGCTCCAGCCCCCGAGCTTCTACATTCTTCTTCTCCAGGTCGGAGATAGCCGTGTTCTTCCGCTCGGTCGCCAGGCTTATCTTGCGATCTAGTGATTTATTCACGCGATCAAGTTCAGCCAGATTGTGAGCTTGGTTGGCCGTCTTCTTCCGCTCGGCCTCCAACAGATCTTGGGCCTTTTGAGCTCCTTCTGAAGATCGGCATATGAAGGGCCTTGGGAAGGAGCGCCGCCCGAACTTCGTAGCCTTTTGAGCTCCTCATCCACCATGGTAAGCCGATTGGAGACAGCAATCTCCTCCACCCATCTCTGACAAAAGAAAAAATGTTAGTAGCCGATTGGAAATAATGCGTAAACGACTTCAGAAAATGCACTTACCCCGGTGGCCTGTTGCATGTGGCTATTGGCCAAATTGCTAAGTGGCATCATAGCCACACGCGCTCGAGCGTCGGCCCACATTTCGGCTAAGGGCCCCTTCATTGTGATTATATGCTCGGGTGCGGTGGGTCGATCGGCCTCGGGCAGCAATTCTTCGATCGGGAGGTGAAGTGAGACTCGGACGGTGCGGCGCCGACCGGGGGTCGTCTGGGCGGAAGCCGAAGAAGGAGCGGAAGCCGGCGCAGAAAACTGGGACAAAATTGTAGAACGATGGACTTGGCGGGGAGCGGGCGGAAGGACGTTGACTGGAACTACCTCAAGAGGGTCCGCAGACGTGTCAAGTTGGGAGGGAGTCCGATCGGACGAAATCGCCTCGATCTCTGGAGCTTTGCCTCGAGAAGCGGCGGTGACCCGTTCGGATGGATGGATCGCAGAAGTAGCCGAGCGGAGTGGCGTTTTCGCCCGACGTCTCTTTTGTCGGAGGGGGCGCTCTTCCTCTTGCGCCGAGCCCTCCTCCCGAGCGGAAGGCTCTCGACTAGCAGTTGCGCCAGCCGCTTGCTCTGGAAGAGAAGCCTGAGCGGCCGACTCCCCAGCATTGGTCCCGCTCTCCCCCTCATTAGAGTCGACCGGCTGGATGCGAGCGTCTCCATTTCTTTGGCCGCTGCGGCTTCGAACGCCGACGCCTTGCTCTTCAAAATACCAGCCATCACCGACTCCATGACAATATTAGCTGCAAGGGAAAGAGGAGAAAATCAGTTAGCGATTAAGGCAAAGGTACGAGTAAAATTCTTACCGAAGCCGCTCGGGAGAGGGGTTCTGATCGGACTCAAGCCGAATATGTACATAACCCCTTCTGGAAGGAATTTGTTGATGTCGATTTTCAGACCGACCAGCATATTGGCGGTGTGAAGATACTCCGGCCGGGTCTTGAATCTCTTCAGCTCTGGTGAAGTTGGTGGTCCGATCTGCCACTTCGTAAGGAAGGGGGCCCGCTCGGGAAGGCGAATATAAAAATAGAATTCTTTCCAATGCTTATTGGAAGAAGGTAGTTTATTGAAGAAAATTAAGCCTGGCCGAGCCTGGAACATGTAAGTGCCCGGCTTGGACTGTTTAGGGTAATAGAAATAATAGAAGACCTCTGGTCGGAGGGGAATGTTATGGATCTTGAATAAGACGACGACGCCGCATAGGAGGTGGAAGGTATTGGGGACTAGGCTTCCGAGCGGAATGCCGAAAAAGTTGCAAACTTCTACAAAGAAGGGATGGATCGGAAATCGCAGACCGGCTACAAACTGGTCGCGGAAAACACAGAAAGCTCCGCGCGGCGGTTTGTGTGGCTGAGCGGAATCTGTGGGGAGGATGATTTCAAGGTCGGAGGGGATGTCAAAACTATTAATCAGAACATTGGCATCGCGCCGATCGAAGCGCGACTCCATGGTAGAGTACCATGGGCCGAGGGTTTGGTCTTCGGGTTGAGAAGAATGGGCCATTGTCCGAACGGACGAAATCAAAAGAAAATGGAAGAGGATAAAAGGAAGAAGATGGCAATGAAACAATAGCTCGAGGACGAAAACTTGGGAAAGAAATACAAAGAAAACGCTAGAACCAAAGAGAGAAAGAAGAAGAACCTTACAACGAAGAGGAGGATCGAGGGAAGAGCATCGGAGATCGCCGAAAACAGAAATGCAAGATCGCCGGAAAGCTGGAACGCGAGAAGAAGCGGTGAGCACGCGAGAAGAAGCGGTGAGCACGCGAGAAGAAGCGGTGAGCACGCGACAGCAGTACTGAGGCAAAGGGAAGAAGAGAAGCTTTTATAGGGTGGAGCCCGAGCGGCCTCCACCGTCGGATCCAGGTCGCGAGAATCGGAGCACGCATCGCGCCGTTCATTTTGAACCGCCTCGATCCCATCATAACACCACGCCACCGCCGTACAATGACGGCAGCACCGCCATGTGGCATTCAGCCACTGGAATGCATTTAATGAGCGCGTGCTCGACCTTAATGATGGAGATTGGCGGAAACTTCGAATAGATGCTGAGTAATGTTGGCGTTGACTGGCACTTTGGCTGCCCCTTGTTTCCGAGAGGATGGTAGTTACAGTACGCCACTCGACCCAATTGATGGTCCAGTCAGTCCGACTAATCGCCTCCTTTGACTAGACTTGAAGGGGAGGCAAGTGATTCGACTGTAAGAGCAGGGACCCCCCTCTGGGGAAAGTGATTGCCACGTGGAAGTCAAAGAGTCAAACGGCCGACCGGAAAAGGGAGGACCGGTCGGCAGAAGGGGGTCTCAGCGGAATTAAAAATGGTCCGACGGGGAGTCGGGTCTCCGACGCTCATTGGGAACAAGGTCGCCGGGCCGATCGGATAGCCCGCTCGGCCGAAGACATAAAATAGCAACACTGCGAATAGTCCATAGAGAACATGACCGGGAATCTCCTGAGCGGACCAGCACATACAACCGGCCGGACGTGAGGGAACATGTCGACCGACCGGACGCTCGGCATGGGGTAAGAAGAGACAAAAGGACAAGGGAACATCTTCAGACAACGAGTATGTTCGATGATCAGGCCATACGCAGGATCTTATGACAGAGAGTGTCTCTATCCCATCAAAGATGTGCTCGGACTGTAGCAGTATGGTGTCAGGTAAACTCTTCTGACAAGCCCATGCTGAGGTATCGGCTGAGGACACGTACTCGCCTCGATATGTGTGCGTGAGCCTCTTCGCAGCTCTATATAAAGGGCCTCACACTTCACCGGAGGTACGCGTTCTTGGATATTCGAAGCCACCTCTTTGTTGTCCACTTGCCTGACTTGAGCGTCGGAGGGTCGTCGCCGAGAACCCCTTCCCGACCCGACTTATTTGCAGGTTCGCTGGAGGTCCGTACGACCGGTCGGAGATCTACGTCAGTAATTCGGAGAGCGCCATGTGCCCAGCGTCCGTTGATTCAGCGTTCGGACAGGATCAGAATCAATGACCGATTTTTAGAAAAGGACTATGTAATAAACCACAAGCCCATAAGTAAATTTGTTCTTAAAGAAATTATAAAGGACATGTCTAATCTAGTACCAACTGTACAAGATGAAATATCACAAGAAACTGCAACACGTATCATAAATGATACACAGGTAGTGGCTCATCGTAGTGGGAGGGTTGTCAAGCAAACCTAAAAGATTCATGTTTTGGGAATGTTTTTGGACTTGATCCCAAATGAACATGAGTCTGATCCCGGACATATGATGAAACACTCCAAGATAAAGATGCAGCATCTTGGCAAAGAACAATGAATACAGAATTAGAATATATGTATTCTAATAAAATCTGGAAGCTTGTAGAACCACCAGATGGTGTAAAAGTCATTGGGTAAAAATAGGTCTACAATAGGAAAAGATGGATAGATAAGAAGGTGGAAACATTCAAAGCAAGGCTTGATGAAAAAGGAAACTTTTTCACTAGTAGCCATGCTTAAGTCTATCTAGATTCTTTTATCTATTTGGCAAGTGGATGTCAAGATAGCATTCCTTAATGGAAGTCTTGAAAAAAGTATCCATATAAAGTAACCAGAAGAGTTCATTGCAAAGGACAAAGAGCATCTTGTGTGCAAGCTCAATCAGTCTATGGACTGAGGCAAAGTTTCAAGGTCTTGGAACATCCGATTTATCAAAATAATCCATACCTATGGATTTATTTAGTAATCGGATAAGTCTTGTGTATACAAAAAGTGTGATGGAAACGTGGTGGTATTTCTTGTACTATACGTAGATAACATTTTTGGTAGTTGGAAATAATATCAAAATGTTGTCAGAAGTAAGGGTATGGTTGTCCAAACAATTCGATATGAAGGACTTGGGAGAATGTATATATTCTTGGGATCGAAGTAATAAGGGATCGCAAGAAAAGAATATTTTACTTATTCCAAGCTTCATATATCGAAAAAATCCTTGCTCATTTTAAGCATGCAAAACTCCAAGAAAGGTTTCTTTCCTTTTTAGCATGCAGTAACTTTATCTAAAGAAATGTTTCCGTAGACATCAAAGGAAATAGAGGAAATGAAGGCAGTTCTTTATGCTTCGGCTGTCGGAAGCCTAATGTATGCTATGCACGAGATCAGAAATCTGTTTTGCCAAGGGCATAGTTAGCAGATATCAAAGTAACCCTGGACAAGGACATTGGACTGCAGTAAAGCATATATTGAAGTACCTTAGAGGCACTAGAGATTATATGCTAGCTTACAAGGCCGTTAATTTGGTCCCTGTGGGTTGCACGGATTTTGACTTCCAGTCGGATATGGACAATAGTAAGTCAACCTCGGGGTTTTGTGTTTACTTTAGGAGGTAAAGTCATAACTATGGAAGAGTGATAAGCATAGGTGTTTTTCTGGACTCCACCATAGAAGCTGAGTATATGACAAACCTCTGAGGTAGTCATAAAAGCTGAATGACTCAATAACCTCAAGATAGACTTAGATATGATTTCTGGTTTATCCAAAGATTATTACAATTTATTATAATAATAGTGGTGCAGTAGCAAACTCGAAGAAACCATGAGTCTATAAGGCAAGTAAACACAATAGAGCGCAAGTACCACCCAATACGAGAAATCGTATAAACGAGGAGAAGTTGTTGCTGCCTAAATTGCATCAGATGATGACCTATAGATCTTTTCACAAAGGCCTTTAAGGAAGGATCTTTTGATGGGCATGTTAAAGGGTTGGGAATCAGATGTATGGCAGCAGATATAGCAGCTTAGTCTTTTAGTATAAGTGGGAGATTGTTAGGATGTATACTAAAAGTCTAGCTTTTGGTATAAACATTTATCTAGAAATAAGAATCACATTGGTCAAATGTCTACATTTATGATAAATGTAATTGTTCAATTAATTTATATTGTAGATAACATGGTGTGTGGTGTCACACATAGAGGATTATGTTATCAGTACCTTATAAATTATAAACAGTAGCTCACGACCAAGATGGAAAGGAACAAACCATTGGAAGGTCGTAGTGTAATTAGGTATTAGTTTATCTTAACTATATAATTACATTAGTACACTTAGAGTGTATTGAGTAGGACCATTAGAGGTCGTTTCTTTTTATACTGACTTTATAAAGGAACAAAGAACTCAGTTATTATGGAAGTGTGTGCTCTTAATCCTAATATAATAACAAGCACATATATTTAATATTTATTTCTTTAATTTATCAATGGGTGAGATTTAGTTCGATAAATCAATAAGCCCGATAAGTTGGGAAATGATATCACTTATAGAAGGAAACTATGTTGATTATAGAAGGAAACTATGTCCTAGTAATCTAGGTTGAGAATGTCCCCAAGAGGAGCTCATAAGGATTGTCATGTTAAACCCTGCAGGTGGACTTAGTCCGACATGACGATGAAGTTGAGTGGTACTACTCTTGGAGCTAGATATTAATTAAGTGAGTTGTCAGTAACTTACTTAATTAGTGGACATTTGTTATCTTAAACACAGGGAGACTAACACACTCATAATAAGAAGGAGCCCAAAATGTAATTTGGGATTGGTGCGGTAGTTCAATAATATTTCTTTAGTGGAATGAATTATTATTGATGAAATTAAGTTGTGTGTTCGGGGCGAACACGGGATGCTTAATTTCATCGGGAGACCAAAACCAATTCCTCCTCTCGGTCCCTATCGTAGCATCTTGTATATAGAGATTTATACTCACCATATACCCACCTTCTTACCCATCCAATGGGGCCGGCCAAGCTAACTTGGAACCCAAGCTAGGGCCGGCCAAGACCAAGTGGAAGAGCCAAGTTGATGGCCGGCCAAAGCTTGGGTCCCAAGCTTAGGTGGCCGGACACTAAAATATTAAAAAGATTTTTATTAAAATTATTTCTTATGTGGATATCATGGTTTTAAAAGAGAGTTTAAAAATTAAAAATTTCTTTTTATAGTTTTCTACAAAAGATTAAGAGAAGAGATTAATCTCTTTCCTTATTTGTAGATTAAAAGGATGATTTTAATTTTTGGTAAAAACTTTCCTTATTTGTAAATCATCTACATGTTTAAAAGAGAGTTTAAAATTTGAAATCTTTCCTTATTTATTGATTAAAAGGTGGATTTTAAATTTAAAGAAAACTTTCCTTTTTAACCATGTTCATGATTTAAAAGAGAGTTTAAAAATTAAATATTCTCTTTTATAAGTTTCTGCAAGAGATTAAGAAAAGATTTGATATCTATCCTTATTTGTAGATTAAAGAGATTTTAATTTTTAGAAATAACTTTCTTTTTATCCACATGTTTAAAAGAAAGATTTTAATTTATAAAATTTCCTTTTTATTAACCAATCATGAAGGGATGAAAATTATTGGAGAATGTTTTTTTATATAAATTTCTGGAGACAAATTAGGAAGTTTTAATTAATTAAAACTCTCCTTGTTTGTAGCTTTAATATGGCCGACCATTATAATGATGAGAAGAAAATTGTTTTTAATTAAATAAATTTTCTTTTTCAATGGCAAAAGAATTAAGGAAGTTTTTATTAAATTTTCCTTATTTGCCAAGACCAAGAATTATAAAAGAGGGGGTAGAGGAGGCTTTATGGCGAACATCTCTATTCTATTTTTCCTCTCTTTTCTTCTTGGGTGTGGCCGCCCCTTCTTTTTCCTCTCCTCTCCTTTGTGTGGCCGAAACCTTCTCTTGGTGGAGATAGCTTTGGTGGCCGGATCTAAGAAGGAGAAGAAGGAGAGAAAAGAAGTCTCTTTTATAGCATCCCTTGGAGCATTGGTGGTGGTTGAATCTCTTCATCCTTGGAGGTGCTCTTTTTGTGGTCAAACCTTGTAAGGAGGAGAAGAAGGTGCTTTGGTGGTTTCTCATCTCGGAAGATCGTTGCCCACACAACGTCCGAAGTTAGAAGAGGAATACGGTAGAAGACCTAGAGGTTTTTTGCTTGCAAAAGAGAAGGTACACTAGTATTTAATTTCTGCATCATACTAGTTTTATTTCTTTGTAAAAATACCAAATACAATAGGCATGTGATTCTAGATTTCGAATTAGTTTTCGATGTTGTGTTCTTTTGTTTTCTTTTTGAACTTGTGCTTCGATTATTCTTTTTGGTTAATCTAGAGTTATTTAAGGAAATTAAATATTAACTTTCCTTAAAAGGTTTTGTCTAGGCGGTGGTGGTTGTTCCCATATCCAAGAAGGCCATGTGCCTCGCCATGCAGTCCTGGAAGCCAAATTTGGAAATTAATATTTAATTAACTTTGTGACCTAGGTGATTTGGATCGAACGTGTTAAGTTCCGCAGGAGATCCAAGTCTAAACCTAAAAGAATATATAAGTTAAACTTGAGATCAAACGTGTTAAGTTCCGCAGGCGATCCAAGTTTAATTTAAAAGAACACATGGTAGCTAGGAAAGGTTCAGAGCTTTGTACAAAATTTTTGTACAGTGGAACCATTAGGCTTTCCGAGTAGCAACCAACAATAGTCTCTCAAAATTTATGTCAACAACATGTTGTTTTTGGTTTTTTGAAAATCAGCATCACATTATTGCTAGTTTCTTAAAATCAATAACACATTGTTGCTGATTTCATAAGATCAACAATACGAAGACTATTAATAATGTTGTTACTGACTTAAATTTTGAGAGATCATAACTTTTAACAGAGATTGAATAGTAAAACATATAATATATCAAATTGAAACTCATTCAGAGATCTTCAATTTGATATATTATGCGTCCTATGGTTTAATCCGGGTTAAAAGTTATGGTCTCTTAAAATTTAAGTCAGCATCATATTGTTGCTTACTAGAAATACTGTTAGAAGGTCATTATAAATGGTATGACGATGATACTCACTATCTAACACCACAAATAAATAGGATTCCCGTGTGTCAGACAAAATTAATTTTTTTTAGAATATCTTAGGTCCATCAGTTACATTACTTTTGGGATAAAAGTGGATGATGGACCTAAAAATGTTCAAATGACTCCAAAAAAACTCAATAAAAAATAATTATAATACTAGATAAGACATCAATTTACAATTATCATATTCTAAAATTACAAAAATAATAGCAACAATAGTTTTATTTGAGTTTTACAACAATAACACACATTACAACAACAATATATAAGAAGAGCACAATAATTTAGACAAAGCAACAATTAACAATATACATCAATAACAATTATATAGACAACAACTAGGATGCTTGTAATTATATTGGTTAGAAAGAGAAAAGTTCTCCATATCATCCATGAAAAATTAGGTCTCTTGTCTTTTCAAGTATCATAGATGATTCCCTATAGTAAGATACCTCAAGTCCTTGATGTGCCCTTGCGGATTCAACAACCAAAGATTAGACCTAGAAATATAGAAAGATAATGAAAGCATAAAGATGCTAGAAATAGCTTACTAGAAAAATTCATAATCAATACAAGGAAAACTTAAAAAATAGAAAACAGAATGCTAATTCGCATACGAAACATCGATTATTTTCCTTGTTATGAATATCATAATAGATAATTTTTTAAAAATTATATAAATTTTAGGTAAGACAAGTAGCATTTATTACTTTACACATTAAATTATAGATACTTTATTAGTCATGAAGAACTAGTGATATGGAATAGTGTAAATTTGGGATGCATAATATTAAGTAAGTTTGATCAAATGTATACATAGTCTTTTTTTTCCTCTAAAAAAATATAATCTCCCATCCATCTTTCTGTAAGTACCCTGTGGTAGTTTTGGTATAATCAAACCAAGTCAAGTTAGATCCTGTTATGTTTTGATGCTCCGAGTTTAAGTGTGCAGGAACTTAGGAGCACAAGAAGTTGAGCGAAAGAAGCAGCTAGTGAGAAAGACGACACAAGAGAGAGTCGATGGTTTTGGTGTATCCGAGGGACAAGGTGTTGCGGAAGAGTATGCTAGCGGACGAGA
This sequence comes from Zingiber officinale, assembly GCF_018446385.1. NCBI lineage: Eukaryota > Viridiplantae > Streptophyta > Magnoliopsida > Zingiberales > Zingiberaceae > Zingiber > Zingiber officinale. The sequence goes on along the minus strand of NC_055990.1, from coordinate 62,680,912 downwards.
AGGAGGCACGCAGAGTTTTCGAGGACAAGAAGCCAAAGTGTAAGGTTGCTCGAGAAGGTCGGAAAATGGGTTCGGGTGAGCCCTACTCCGGATGGTCGAAATCACCTAGAGCAGAGTTGGAGCGGAAGACCCAGAGGAAAAGTCAACCAGAGGTTGATTGTGCTTCGGGAGCCTAGACCACCCGGACCCAGGGTGCCCCAGGTGAGCACCTTAGATGAGCCAGTTCAGCCCGGTCCGGGCGCTAGGACCTAGTCTGGGTGCTAGGACCTGGTCCGTGTGCTAGGACCTGGTTCGGGCACCCTGACTAGAAAACTTATCAAAACGTGTGCTGTCATGATCCAGTGTGACGAGGATAAAATTCTATCTATATCTAGGCTCTTAGAACCATTTCAGGCGCCCCAATCAAGGCTATAAATACAACCCTGATCCTAAAAGCTAAAGAACATTGAAAAATACAGAGAACAACACTTGTAATCAATTCTTTTCTTGTTTAGCTTTGTAATTCAGTTCTTTAACTGCTATAAGAGGCTTCTCTCCCGAAAGAGACTTTAGTAAGCTTTCAACGTCTTGGATTAGCAATCTTTTGATTGCAAACCAAGTAAACCTCAGTGCCTCTTTCTCTCTTTAATTAGTTGTTTAAATTCTGTTTATGCAAATGTTAGTTTTAATTAAGCTGTAAAGATCAAGAAAGGTGTTCATTTTTTTGTGTAGGGTAATTCACCACCTCTTATCGGCCTCTAAGAGACTAACAATTGCTATCAGAGTGAGGACGCTTCAGAAGGACTAATCACCGATCGAAGCACAAGAGATGGCTGGACCAAGCATCTACCTGCCTAACTTCGAAGGGGAATTCATGATTTGGAAAAGAAAGATGGAGGTATTGTTCAAAACACACTTCGAGTTATTATTAATATTAAAATATGATTTTGTAACTCTAAAAAATAAAGAAGAATGTCAATGGACCAAGAAAGAGCAAACAGATTTCGTAGCTAATGGACGAGTGAAATTCCATCTCCTAAGCATGCTACCTCCACAAGAAGTCAATAGAATCGACGCCTACAAATCAACAAAGGAGTTTTGGGAGAAGTTCCTAGAGTTACACGAAGCCAAACTCATGAGATGGGACTTGCTTCGGAACCAGATCTACAACCTCCAATTAGAGAAGGAGAAATTGTCGCTCACCTCTACTCAAGAATCAAGGAGCTCATCACCGGACTCGCGAATCTTGGAGAAAAGGTAACCAATCGAGATTTGCTAAGTTACGCGCTTAACACATTTCCTAGGATTTCAGAATGGTCAACCCTAGTAGATGCGTATTTTATTTCCAGGGACTTAGAGGTAAGTGATTTAGAAGAATTATTTCCAACATTTGAGATTCGTGAATCTAGAAATGCAGGTCTAAGATTGAAGACAACACAGAACATTGCCCTTAAGCCAAAAATTGATGAACAAGATTCCGAGACATCCCTTGACGATGATGAAATGACCTTCATGGTAAAGAAATTTAAAAAGTTATTTAAAAATAATAAGTTTAATCAAGTGCAGGGTAAAAGAAGAAAAAAAAGAGTAAGATGCTACCACTGTAATGAAGAAGGGCACATAAAAGATAACTGTCCAAAACTAAAAAACAATGACAAGGACAAGGACACAAGCAAAGACAAGAAACCAACCCAGAAAAGACACAAGAACCTAAAGGCGACGTGGGACGAAACTTCATCAAAATCAGAAATTGAAGCCTACGCCGAACTTGCATTGATGGCAAGTCACCGAGAAGATGACAAAGCAAGTTCATTGGAGATAAGCATCGAGAGCATCGATGAAGGGTGAGGAAAATCGGAAGAAAGCAGCTCTACAAGGGGAGCATCAGATTCTGAGATCGACAAGGTAAGTCAGATACGATCTCTACCTCCGAATAAATTGTTTGATTTTTAAAAATATTATCGAAAAGTTCTTACAAGTTAGAAATAGAAAATAAAACATTATTAAAAAAAATAATGAGTTAAAAAAAATTTAGCAACGTATTGTCGATTAGAAGATTTCAACAAAATTAAAATAGAAAATGAAAATTTGAAAATAGAAATAAAAAATCTTGCATGCTCACATGTTCAACAAACTTGAATTTATAATAGATTAAATTGATATTTTAGATATCATCAGAGCCAAATTTAAAAATTTTCAATAAAATACATTCCTAAAAAAATTTTAATTGACCCGGTTGGAATGAATCTATTTTGGATTCCAAAATCATGCATAAATTAAACTTTTTTTTGCATATCATACATTTTATTTGCTTAGAATTATCAAATAAATTTCTTTGCATGATTTCTGTTAGAAATTAATTTGAATTTAATTTTTTTCAAGAAAGAAAATTTCATTACCCATCAATGGAAAAAATTTTAAATTTTTTGACCGTTGTATTATTTTTCTATGAATTTTTTTAACAAAATTTATATTTTTTTAATTTAAAAATACCTTGTAGTGCTATTTTTTATAATTTTTTTTAATGAAACTTTATCATTTTCTCTATCTAAGAAAATATTTTCAAAATTTTTTGTCTGTTGATAAATTTTCTATGAATTATTTCTTTAAATGTAAATTTTTAATATTAAAAATTCTTAAAAATTAAACTTTTGAAAGTTCAATTTTTTTTTATAAAAATACTTCCTCTATTCCATTATCAAAAAATTTCTTATGATTTTTTGAGCTCAGAAACTATATTTAAGAAAATTTTAGTGAAAATAAATCTTTATATCAAAAAAAATTTATTATTGCTTTAATTTAATTCAATATTTCTTGAAAATTTTATTTCAGCTTTGGATATTTAAGCTTAACCGTTATAAAAATTCTCATAATTTTTGAATAATTAAAAATAATCTTAAAATTATTTTTTAAATGAGTTATAAATTATAAAAAATCTAGATTTTTGAAATTTAAAATTTCATGATTTTTTTCTGGATAATAATCACTTTATTTTTATACAGACTCTGATTTAAATTTATTTTAAAATTATTTTCATAGAATACCCCATTTTTAGTGTGATCAAAGGGAGAGAACTAAAGGTTAAGTTTAGGGGGAGGGTACATTAATTTTAAATTTTTACATAATTTTTCTTATATGCAAAATATGTATTTGCCTTCTTATTACTATCTATTTTTTGGTTTGCCATAACTTAACTTGGGGTTGCTCACATCAAAAAGGAAAAGATTATAAGTACTCTATGATAGTTTTGATGTGATCAAACCAAGTCAAATTAGGTCCTGTTATGTTTTGATACCCTATGTCTAAGTGCGTAGAAACTTAGGAGCACAGCAAGTTACGCAAAAGACGCAGCTAGCGAGAAGGACGGCACGGGAGAGAGTCGACGGGCTCGATGCGTCCGAGGGACGAGGTGCTGCGGAAGAGTACGCTAGCGGATGAGAAGGAGGCGCGCTGCGTTTTCAAGGGACAAGAAGCCAGAGCGGAAGGTTGCTTGAGAAGACCGGAAAATGGGTTCGAGTGAGCTCTATTCCGGATAGTTGAAATCACCCGGAGCAGAGCTAGAGTGAAAGACTCGGAGGAAAAGTCAACTGGAGGTTAACTGTGCTCCGGGGCGCCCGAAGCTATTCCAGGCTCCTAGACCACCTAGACCCAGGGCGCCCCAAGCGAGCACCCTAGTTGAGTCGGTTCAGCTCGGTCGGGGAGTCCGGACCAGAAAACTTATCAAAACGTGTGCTGTCGCGATCCAGTACCACGAGGATAAAATTCTATCCACATTCAGACGCCTAGAACTCTTCCAGGCACCCTGATCAGAGCTATAAATACAACTCTGACCCCAAAAACTAAAGAACATTGAAAAGTACAAAGAACAACACTTGTAATCAATTCTTTTGCTTATTTATCTTTATAATTCAGTACTTCAATTGTTGTAAGAGACTTCTTTGCCTGAAGGAGACTTTAGTGAGCTTTCAATGTTTTGGACTAGCAATCTCTTGATTGCAAACCAAATAAACCTCGGTGTCTCTTTTTCTCTTTAATTAGTTGTTTAAATTTTGTTTATGCAAGTGTTAGTTTTAATCAAGCTGTAAAGATCGAGAAGGGTATTCATTTTTTTGTGCAGGGCAATTCACCCCCTCTTATCGGCCTACAAGGGACCAACACTTTCTTCATCTCCGTCTCGACAAATTTTCTCCATCATCGTTCATCTTGGTATTTCATCAAACAACTACCGAACAAAAAATTAAACTACCCTAAAATATACAAAATTCAAATATTTAATTTGAAATAAAAAACTTACTTCGCCACCGGGACACACTAATACTCCTATGACTGGAGTCACCCTCCGTCAAAGAATCGATGAAGTCAATCTCATCCTTCGGAAGCGCTCAATTTTCCTCCTCTCATGACCAGCTTCTCCGACTCATCATGCTTTACCTCTAATAACAACAAGAAACTCAAAAAAGATACCAAATGCTAAAAAAATAAAAATAAAAAGACATGTAACGCAATAATGTGGGGATCATGAAAAGAGAGTGAATGGAGTTGGAATGGAATGGTGAGGAAAGATCACGCCCGGTTCCCCTTTTAAAATTGACAAAGTTGGCCATCATGAATGGATCCAAAGCTCAGCCTAATATCAAATTGTCACCGACTTGCCATGTCTTTTTGTGTTGTTGGGCGGAGGCAAAAGGACGATGACGGACAACCACCGTCGTGCTTCGACGATGGAGGAAATGGAGATGAAAGAGGGCTAGGAGATTAAGTATTTTTTTTTAAAAAAAAAGAGGGTTATTATGGGAAGGGATAAGTAATTTGGTCGATTTCAAAATGGATACACTTTTTGGGTAATATGCAAGTCCGTTATTAAGTAAATTGTCAAATATATATATATATATATCAAAAGGGTGTTTTAGATTTTAAAAATATTTTATTTTAATATTATCATAGTAGTTTAAAATTAGTTTGGGACAATGGTACAGTGTTAGACATCTTCTTATTTTTTAAGCATTTAAGGATTGAGTTCAAGCTTCAGTGTATAAACAAATAAATTTTCTTTAATATATGATTACCCTAAGAACGTTGGGCAAATGGATCGTGCACGGTAAGCACTATTCGATAAAAAACTTTCATTGAATTAGATTAGTCACCTCATGATTAATTGATGTAAGTTTGATATCTCATGTCAACTTAAAAAATACTAATAACTTATTGTTAAAACTATTTTAATACCGATAAAACTACTTAAATATTAATTAAAATTATTTTAATTGGACTTAAATCAGTCAGATACGGGATCAAAACAGTTAAATTGAAATAATTTTGATCAAAATTACTATAGTTAAAATAATTTTAATCAAAATGGCTTATTACAATGTGGAATATGGACTAATAAAGTTGTTCTATCATACTATTTTAACTGTAATTATTTTAATTAAAATTATTATAATAATTTTAAAATAAGAGTATTTTTAGAATATGATAATTTTTTTAATACTTGTAAAATAAAATATATTTTTAATAATAATGAAAATAAGGAGTATTTTTGTTAAAAAAAAATTGCTCATTAATTACCTATAGTACAAGTGTCCCAGCCACTATGGGCGATGCTGCAGTAAGATTCCGGCAAGTTCTGATGACCAACTGATCGCAATATGAATTTTTTTATTTTTTATTTTTAATTTCAAGGAAAGCAAATCTTACTTGCCTCGGTAAAGAGAGCTCTGAGGATTAAAAACAAGTTTAAAATGTCCTTTTTAACAAAGAGGACTTTGACGGGTAAAAATGAAAAGCAAAGTAAACAATGATAAACTGAAAAAGGCTCTTGGCCAAAATAATTTTTATAAAAAATATATATCTTTTTTACAATATTTTGATCAATAAAAATAAAAGATTGGCAATATCTATATAAAACTATGAAAGGATTTTAACAATCTCATTATGGTTTTTAACTTATAGCATGCATTTAGGATTACATGTTGGCACGCAAATATCTTTAGTCATGACATATGTAGTAGTATTTTTTTATTCTTTTTAACAAAAATAAATTAAATTAGTAAAAATTTGCAATGATGTTCTTACACAAGTTCTATTCAAAATTTGATTAACATCTGTAAAAATGTCGAAAATTTATAAAAATGTGCAATTTCCAACTTATTAGTGTAGTCACAAAACATCCGGCAATTTTTTTCTTAAAAAAAAAGAGAAATAGTGGAATCGATCAGACTAGAACAGAACAGAAAAACAAGCAATCGATCAGATTAGAACAGAATAGAACAGAAGAACAATCAATCGTTAGATTAGCACAGAACAGAAAAACAATCAAGCAGCACAAATCTGACAAAAGCAAGCAACGCCTACTCTTGTATTAGTAGTCCATTGACAACTCGGGGAAAAAAAAATCAAGCAGCATCAACATCGTCCCCAATTCCAGAGCAAACTGAAGCAGGAGGAGGGTAACAAAACAAACGATCGTAGAAGAAGAAGAAGAAGATGGAGTAATGGAGATGGATCTACTCTACCTACTACATCAGGAGACGAGCAGATGAGGAGGCAGCTTCACTGATGATTAGCCCTTGATATGGCGGAGCTTGTGCCATGTCTTCTTGCAGGTCTCCCCCACCACCTTCACGCCCTTCTTCACCAGGTGCTTCAGCTCCTTGGCCCTCTCCTTGACTTGCTCCTCGAACCCTGACATCGCTCAAAACCTAGCTCCGCTCGCCGCTCCGCCCAAATTGTGATTTCAAACGGAGATCTGTTTAGATTATATCGGCGCCCCGATACGGAGAAGATGAGCAGCTGCACGTTTTATTTATTGTAAAGAAATAAATAACAGATCGAATAAAGCGGATTAATGCAAAACGGTTTGTGGGTTATAACGGAATCCAAAGCTAGCGGAAAGCTGGAGGAAATGGAAATCATTGGGGCGTGAGAAACAATATATTTTTTTTACACATAATAATACAAAATGTAGATTTTGTAGAGTGCAAGCTGATTTCAAAATCAACTTATATATTTAATATTTTGAAGCCTGGGATTGTAGAAGGTAGAATGGCCATAAGCTAAATTTTAAATCAGTTTGTGATTGTATTTTAAATAAGAAAAATATAGAAATTATATTTTTGATTGTATTGAAACTTAGCATAGAAATGGGCAGAATATAAACAAACCGATTTTGAAATTAGCTTACAACTAAAACTTGTAATCATCACAACATTCTGAAATTGCTTCATGAATATATATATATATATATATAAAATGTACATATATGAAAGATCAAAGGATGTAATAGAAGAGGATGAATATCGCTCGTTAAAATTTTTTTAAAAAAAAATCGTTAAAATAAGAGTAGTGCAGCGGAAAATAAAGAACTCGTTTAAGTTATTTAGTTCGGAGCCTATGTCGACTCCTACTCCAAGACCCACGATTCTTGGTCATACCATTGGGCAATCCACTAAAACTCTTCTTTCCGAACATTAGGAAAGAAGTAATTCGTATAGATTATCTTATTTGCAGTTAAATACAATGCAAGCTAAATTAAAGTATACTAAAAAATATATAGCTGAAGATTGTCGGCGCTTTGTCAGAGCAATAGCTTGCTTGAAGATGAGAAATAGAGCAGTAGCACCAACAGAGACTTTGCACCAAGGTGAACAAAAAACTTGATGCTTGTCTCAAACCTCGAGCCATTTGTAAGTATGGTTCGGTCAACAGAAAAAACTCTTCGATTGACTGATCCTTTCGGTCGACCTTGTTGGAGCAATCTTGCTCAAGACATTACTCATTGTTGATGTTTGATTAAATTAGTTTAAGTTGGGCATTAATTATGATCTAACATAAGTATTGAGTGAGCGGATATGAAGAGAAGACCAAGTATGAAAACTTGACAAGGAAAGTTCCGGAGGTGCGATCTATTGGCAAAATAGAGACTTAGCATGATAAAGCCAAAGGTAGCCCTTGAAGGCAAGCGCAAGGATGAGGAGTCATGGAGACGGAAGCATCCTAAGGGCGCAAGGTTGAGGGAAGGTGCTTGAAGGCATGAAGTCTAAGCTAAGGAAGTAATTCAAGTGTATAAAATAATGTATATTTGAAACTGTACGTTTGCTGTAAATTTCAAAGATATAAGGTACCAGTCGACTAGTACCCACACCAGTCGACTGATACCAAGACACAGAATGAACAGAAGGTCAGCAGACAGATTGGAGTCAAGCATCAGTCGACTGGTACTAGTACCAATCGACTGGTACTAGTACCAGTCGACTGGTAGATGATCGTTATGAAGTGGCGGCTCAAAATCTCATCAAATCTTTAGTGCCGTTGAAGCCCATCAGTCGACTGATATGAATACCAGTCGAATGATGTCGGGAAAACTATAAAAATAACTTTTAGAGCTTGGAGAAAGAACTACTGTTCAAAAACTAAAAAAAAATGTTCATCAAGTGATCTTCAAGTTTACAGGTATTCATTCTCTTCCATCTGATCCTAATCTTCATTTTGTAAAGAGGAAGAGGAAATTGTGTAAGGGTTTCTCCACCTTCGATTGTGATTCGAGAAGGAGGAGTTTATAGTGGAGCTTGATTGTGTGGGTGTGTGCCTTGGATTAGTCACCTCAAGGAGGTGGAGACCAAGTAAACCAAGGAGTTAGCATTGTTCTCTTGTTTTCTTGTATTTTCTTTATCTCTATTTGCTTCCGCTAACAAGATTGTAGGAAAAATCGAAGAAAGGCTATTCATCCCCCCCTCTAGCCAATAGCAAAGGTCCTATCAATTGGTATCAGAGCTCGGTTCGCATCGGAAGACCTCACCATCAACCGAAGCATCAAAATGGCATTTCAAGAGGGATATAGCACCGCAAGGCCACCCTTATTTGATGGCAACGACTTTACATATTGGAAAGGTGGGATGGAGTATTATTTAATGAATGACATTGAAAATTGGTTTAGCGTTGTAGATGGATTCGAGATGCCAAAGGATGGGTCGGGAGCTCCTCTTTCAACCAAGGATTGGACAAAAGAGATGACAAAGAAGGCTCAAGCAAATGCAAAGGCTACAACAACCCTACAATGTGGATTCTCAAAGGAGCAACTAAGCAAAGTAGGACCATTCAACTCCGCCAAAGAGCTTTGGGAAAAACTCATTGAGTTAAATGAAGGATCAAGCGAATCAAAGAGAGCCAAGAGAGATCTCTTGTAGGGACAACTTCAAACTTTCACTATGAAGTCCAATGAGACCGTGAGTCAAATGCATGGTAGATTCAAGGAGATAGTGAATGGACTTCATGTAATAGGTGAGAAAATTGGCAATCGAGACTTAGTAAGGTATGTTCTCCAATCCTTTCCTAGAACCACCTTATGGGCATCAATGGTTGATGCATATAAGGTTTCTAGAGATCTTTCTTTAGTTAAACTTGATGAATTGTTTTGTGAGTTTGAACTCCATGAACAAGCTAATGTGGTTTCAAAAGAGAAAGGTATGACTCTTGTTGTAGAAAAGAAGGAAAAGAAAAAGAAGAAAGAAAAGAAGGTGGAATCCTCATCATCCGAATCCGAGTAAGAATCATCGGATAGTGATGATGAAATGTCGGCAAGTGAAGTGACACATTATGTCAAGAAGATGATGGGAAGATCAAGGAAATTCACAAGGAAGGATGTGAAGAGAATGTTCCAACCCTCAAAAGGTAAAAGTAATCAAAGTTCAAGTTTTAACCCTAATTTCATTTGTTATGGATGTAATAAGAAAGGACACATCAAGCCAAATTGCCCGGAATTAAAGAAGAAAGAAGAAAAGGAGAAGAAGAAGGAGAAAAAGAAGAAGGAAGCCATGGTGGCCCAAGCTACATGGGATACACCAAGCATTGACTCATCGGATGAAGATGAGCTATGCCATGTTACTCGGCATATGACATTTATGGCTTTTGAAGATGACAAAGAAGAGTCAAGTCAAGAAGAAGTGTCAAGTGAAGAGGATTCATCAAATGAAGAGTCATCAAGTGAGGAATCATCATCAAGTGATGATGATAAGGTAAAAGAATCTCCCAAAGTAGAATTTCTCTATAAAACTATTGCTCACCTCAAAAATGCTTTTGTCAAATCACAATCTAAGGTAAAAACCTTGAAGGGAAAGCTTAGGACCATTAAAGTTGATGCATGCATGTCTAGTGAGTCAAATGTGCTCAAGGAAGAAAATGAGAAATTGAAGAATGATGTGATTGAATTAAGAGCATGTTTAGAAAAATGGATCCAAGTATCTAGATATGATCATTAGAGATCAAAGAGCCGTTTACAACAAAGCCGGAATAGGATATAGACCTAATGAAAAGGAAGTTGCATATATGTCTCTAATCAATGGTATTAGAAATGATGCACTTAGGAACAAAGTTACGAAAAATCTTAAAGGGAAGGTAAAACAATCTTGGGTGCCTAAGAAATATTTAAATGATATTTCCGAATCTAGTGCATGGGTACCAAAGAGTTGTGTGTTTTATGTTTCTTAGGTGGAGGAGAAGAAGGATGCAAGTATGTGGATTGTGGATAACGGTTGCTCAAGACATATGACCGGTGATGTGAGCAAGTTCTCTACAATAAATTATATAATGAAGGGAATGGTATCATTTGGGAATAGTGGAAAGCTCAAGATTATAGGTAAAGGTACAATTGAGGTATCATCTAAAATTACCATTCATAAAGTCCTATTGGTTAAAAGTATGGGGTTTAATTTGCTTAGTGTTAGTCAATTATATGATGTCGGATATAATATGGAGTTTCATTCCGATAAATGTTTAGTTAAGCACAAAAATTTTGGGAATGTTGTGCTAAAAGGATTTAGAAAAATAAATCTTTATTATATTGATCTTTCATATGCTTCTAATCCTCCTATTAAGTGTTTGATATCAAAAGAAGAGGAAGGATGGTTATGGCATAGAAGACTTGGACATATCAACATGAGAAACATAGTCAAGGTAGCCAAGATGGATCTAGTAAAGGGGCTACCAAAGATCAAGTACATCAAGGACAAATTGTGTAATGCATGCCAAGAGGGTAAGCAATCAAAGTCATCACACAAAGGTAAAACCCTAACTAGCACTTCATTACCTTTAGAATTATTGCATTTGGATCTTTTTTATTGTCATAGAACACCTTCTTTGGTAGGTAACAAATATTGTTTGGTGATAGTAGATGATTACTCTAGATATTCCTGGGTTTATTTCTTGAAATATAAGGGAGAAACTTTAGAAACAATTATGGGATTTACCAAGAGGGTAGAAAATGAAAAAAAACATCAAAATTGATAGAATTAGGAGTGATCATGGTGGAGAGTTTGAGAATTTGAATTTTTCTAAGTTTTGTCTAGAAAATGGCTACAAGCATGAATTCTCTTGTCCAAGAACACCTCAATAAAATGGTATAGTGGAGAGGAAAAAATCAAGCTTTACAAGAGGCGGCTAGAACTATGCTCAATGCATACTCCTTACCAAGCTATTTGTGGGCTGAAACGGTTAATACCGCTTGTTACATTCAAAACCGTGTCTTGATTCACAAGTTTTTAGGGAAAACACCTTTTGAATTATGGAATGACAAAATTCCTACAATTCACTATTTTAAAGTCTTTGGTTGCAAGGTTTATATTCTTAATACCAAAGATGACTTAGGAAAATTTGAGGTCAATTCCAATGAGGGAATTCTATTTGGATACTCATCTACTAGTAGAGGATATAGAGTATACAACAAAAGAACTCAAACCGTTGAGGAATCATCCAATGTTGAGTTTGATGAGTCCACTAAGACTTATCCTAGGAAGTTCTCTATTGACAAGGATATAATTGAACATAACCAAACCATTACTCAAGAAATGCAAAATCTACAATTAGGGGGTATTGATCAAGGGGGAGGAAGAGATGGTTCGGATGATGAAAGAAACAATGTAAACAATGACCCTTCCAAAGATGATGATTCGGTTACCTCAAGGACCTTAAGGCACCATCAAGATCATCCTATTAATCAAGTAGTTGGAGATGTGGCACAAGGGGTAAGGACTAGATCCTACTTTAGGGATCATACTAGTCAAATTGCTCTAATATCACAACCTGAACCAAAAACAATTGATGATGCTTTACTTAATACGGATTGGATTTTAGCAATGCAAGAAGAGTTGAACCAATTTTAAAGGAGTGATGTGTGGGAGTTGGTTCCAAGACCTAATGATAGTACAATCGTCACAACAAAATGAGTTTTTAGAAACAAGTTGGATGATCAAGGGAGAATCACTAGGAATAAGGCTAGGTTGGTAGCTAGGGGTTTCAATCAAGTAGAAGGACTTGATTATGATGAAACATATGCTCCGGTAGCCCGATTAGAGTCCATCCGAAGATTATTAGGATATGCTGCTTACATGGGTTTTAAACTTCATCAAATGGATGTAAAATCGGCTTTCTTAAATGGGTTCATTAAGGAAGAAGTTTATGTAGAGCAACCACCCGGATTTGAAAATATAGATTGCCCAAACCATGTTTATAAGATTAAGAAAGCATTATATGAGTTAAAACAAGCACCCCGGGCTTGGTATGAAAGACTTTCATCCTTTCTAATTTCCAAGGGCTTTAGAAGAGGAACAATTGACCCAACATTATTTCTAAAGTCTAAGGATGGGGACATTTTTGTTGCCCAAGTCTATGTTGATGACATCATTTTGGCTCAACAAATAATGAACTTCTTCATGATTTTATCAAACACATGGAAAGTGAGTTTGAAATGAGTCTAGTTGGAGAATTGAGTTTCTTTTTGGGATTACAAGTCAAACAAACTAATGAGGGAACCTATGTTTACCAATTCAAATTCGCTAAAGAACTTATCAAGAAATTTGTGTTGGATAATACTAAAGGAGCAACTACCCCTATGGGGACAAACACCAAGATAGATAGTGATCAAGAAGGAAAATTAGTGGACCCAAAGTAATATAGGAGCATGATTGGTAGTTTGCTATACCTAACCACTAGTAGGCTGGATATATTATTCGCGGTAGGAATGTGTGCAAGATACCAATCATGTGCTAAAGAGTCACATTTAGTAGCGGTAAAAAGAATTTTGAGATACATCAAGAGCACTCTTAATGTGGGGATTTGGTATCATAGAACTAGAAATTTTGACTTAATTGGGTATACCGATTCTGATTATGCGGGTTGTAAATTGGGTAGAAAGAGTACTAGCGGTGGATGTCAATTTCTTGGACCTTCTCTTGTAAGTTGGAGTAGTCGAAAACAACCTTGTGTGACATTGTCCACAACCGAGGCCGAGTATGTGGCAATGGGTGGTTGTGTAGCCCAATTGCTTTGGATGATGCATACCTTAGAGGATTATGAGCTACATGATTCCAAGGTCAAGGTCTTATGTGATAATGTGAGCACCATTAATTTAACCAAGAATCCGGTACATCACTCTAGAACAAAGCACATTGAGGTAAAACACCACTTCATTAGAGATCATGTGACAAGAGGAGACATTGAACTACTTTATGTTGAATCCAAATCTAATCTTGCCGATATTTTTACCAAACCTTTACCTGAAGCGGAGTTTATCTCTATTAGAAGAGAGCTTGGTCTGTGCCTTGTAGAATAATAGATTTAGCTTTTCATGATCCCATAAATTTAAAAGGTAACTACATACTTGAATGTATCTCACAAAGACCTAGGATGACTTGCTTGTATTTAGACATCATGTGAGATATTAGGAAGATGCATTTGGTTCACCATATTAGTTATGATGCATTATTTTGAGCCAATATGACATCTAGTCACATTGATCCTTAATTGGACCAATCATTGGGAAGGCTTGTGCAAAATTAATGTGTACATAGCTCTTTGAACATGATTGAATATTTCCTTAAAAGATACAAGTATCATACCCTATTGTATGCAATTCAAGCTGACATGGCAAAATACCATATAAACACATGCAAGAAAGGAACTTTATCCTAATATAGGTACAGTAACTATAGGAAAGTCCTAATTGGAACTTTCACTCAAGAATATACTACATAATCTAACTAGTTTTGAAGCTTGTGTAAATCTTGGGATCTATAATAGACATATTTTTTTGTATATTTTTCCCAAGTAACCATGATTCAAATAGACCTCTCCACAAAATTTGAGATTTTTTTGAGGCCTGTAGAATTATTAGCAAGTTTCTGAAATTCGGGTCAGATTAGGCTAATATTGGTATCAGTCGACTGGTTCAGATACCAGTCGACTGGTAATAGTAAATTTTTCGAACAGAATGGTTCTGTATGTTTTTGTTTTAGGTACCATCGACTGATATGTACATCAGTCGACTGGTCCTCGCGTCTTTATATCTTTCTGCGCGGCAAGCGGCTCGATGAAAACCCTAGTTCCTTCCGCCGCCTGCTGTCGCCTGCATTCCAGAGCGGCTCGTCGACGTCTCTTGTCTTCTCCGGCCTCCTAAACCTCATCTTCTTTCTCGATCTGCCCTTATCTTCCCTCTTTGCCCATTTTGTTTCTCCTGCTGCCTCTCGACGACAGTCCTCTTCCCTCTTTGCTCACCACGACTGCTTCTTAGCTATGGAACGAATGTAATTTCTCTCACACGTTTTCCTCAAGTTCAGTTGTGATCTAAACCCTAATACTTTGTTGTTCTATGTTTGTTCTTATTGTGCTCTTTTAATTTGGGGCTGCATTTGGATTATATGCATTGCATTACTACATTTAGGGTTAGGCAAAAACGCAGGGTTGGTGAGGGGACCTCCGGCAGTCCGCTCCCGTTCCCTCGGCGGGTCGATTTCGTTCCAAAGTCGCACGACAACGGTTCGCGAGCACTGATTTCGCTATGATGCCCTGTCGGTATCTGAATCAGACTTATTTTACTGAGATTGTACTAGACATCATGGACACTATTCTATACTTTGGGTTGGATAAGTTAGTGCATTGCATACATATGGTAAATCTGGATTTGTGTAAGGAATTCTACACCAATCTGCATCCTAGTGCTAGCGGAGGTCGTGCATGGGTGTCTCGTGTAGGTGATGTCGACATTGAGTTCACTCCCAGCATTCTTCGATCTTTCTTAGAGTGTCGGGCTTCTGATAGCTCATTTACTTGTTTTCCTACGGTTGTTGAGCCCTTCACTGATTCATTCTCTCATTTGTCGGTCGAAGTGATACATCAGTATTACTTCAATGCCCCCGAGCTCCTCTGCGGTGTATCTTCGATGCCACACGCATGTCTGCCCGCAGTAACATTCTTTATAAGATTGTTATTACGTGTATTTTACCCATAGTCACTAGGGGGCAAGCCAAGATTCAGCTACCCCATCTGGTCATGATGTATGCTTTGGAGCACCGGCTTGACATCGGCATCACCCTTCAGGTCTTTGAGTCCATCTTGCACTTCTCTAGTCCTATCCATGAGAAGTTGTACATGCCTTACTGCCACCTCTTGACTTCTTTCTTTGCATCTCGACATATAGATGTCATGAGGGGTCAACAGCATCAATTATCTAAGGACTATGATCAGGTCGGGGCCCACCAGCTATCTCTTGCAGGGATTGCGAGACGCCAGGGGGTGATGGTATGGCGTGCTCAGGCGGCGGATGATTCTGACGATGAGGAGGAGGCGGACGTACCTGCTCCTGCACTGGCGCCGGATCCAGCTCCTATGACTGTCGAGGCTCGATTGACTCAGCTGGAGGAGACAGTACGCCAGGGGTTTCAGGAGTTTCGTGGGTTTCGGCAAGATTGGACTGCGTCTCAGCAGTGTCAGGTAGAGGTGTATGCGATGCTGCAGTGTTGGGATCTAACATACCAGGCTCCTCCCCCTCCTCCTTCCAGTGATGATCACTAGGATAATGCTTCTGAGTTTTTAGTTAGTGTCGAGATGTGTTTTGGTTTCGATAGTGATATCTTTTGCTTATCTTGAACACTTGGTTTTCTGACTATAATGGGTGCATGCTGTTATGACATTGTGTAACTAGCGTTTATTATTTGCTGATGCTTCTCTATTTCTCTATTGCTGTTTTGTGAGTTCCTCTATGTCCGGCTGTGTCTTCTTTTATTCTCTGTCATGTGTCCCCATCTATCTCTTGCTCTTAGAGGATATCCTGGATTCAGGGGGAGTTGTTAGCATACTTTTTTATCATGTTTTTGTTGTGTGTCAAAAATGGGAGACTTGGATGGTTTAAGTTAGATATTTTGTATGCTTATGCTTCATTCATGCCTTATGTTATATGTAGATACTTTGTATGCTTATGCTTCATTCATGCTTCATGTTATATGCTTCGTGGATATTATCATGCCTTATAGTTATGGTATATTTGAAGGCCTAACTTACACAAATTTTGTCAAACATTAAAAAGGGGGAGATTGTTGGAGCAATCTTGTTCAAGACATTACTCATTGTTGATGTTTGATTAAATTAGTTTAAGTTGGGCATTAATTATGATCTAACATCAGTATTGAGTGAGCAGATATGAAGAGAAGACCAAGTATGAAAACTTGGCAAGGAAAGTTTCGAAGGTGCGATCTATTGGCAAAATAGAGACTTAGCATGACAAAGCCAAAGGTAGCCCTTGAAGGCAAGCGCAAGGATGAGAAGTCATGGAGACGGAAGCATCCTAAGGGCGCAAGGCTGAGGGAAGGTGCTTGGAGGCATGAAGTCTAAGCTAAGGAAGTAATTCAAGTGTATAAAATAATGTATATCTGAAACTGTATGTTTTCTGTAAATTTCAAAGATATAAGGTACCAATCGACTGGTATCCACACCAGTCGACTGATACCAAGACACAAAATGAACAGAAGGTCGGCAAACAGATTGGAGTCAAGCACCAGTCAACTGGTACTAGTATCAGTCGACTGGTAGATGACCGTTATGAAGTGGCGGCTCAAAATCTCATCAAATCTTTAGTGTTGTTGAAGCCCATCAGTCGACTGATATGAATACCAGTCAACTGATGTCGGGAAAACTATAAAAACAACTTTTAGAGCTTGGTGAAAGAACTACTGTTCAAAAACTGAAAAAGTGCTCATCAAGTGATCTTCAAGTCTACAAATATTCATTCTCTTCCCTCTGATCCTAATCTTCATTTTGTAAAGAGGAAGAGGAAATTGTGTAATAGTTTCTCCACCTTCGATTGTTATTCGAGAAGGAGGAGTTTATAGTGGAGCTTGATTGTGTGGGTGTGTGCCTTGGATTAATCACCTCAAGGAGGTGGAGACCGAGTAAACCAAGGAGTTAGCATTATTCTCTTGTTTTCTTGTATTTTCTTTATCTCTATTTGCTTCTGTTAACAAGATTGTAGGAAAAATGGAAGAAAGGCTATTCACCCCCCTCTATCCAATAGCAAAGGTCCTATCAGACCTAACCCTTTATCGGTCGACTGAACACTGTGCTTTCCTTCTTCATCGAGATTTGATCTTTGAGCAATAATGAGCAATTAATGTTCGGTCGACTGATCACTTTTATCAATCGATCGATCAGTACAGTTTCCCTGTTCGCCCAGATTCTCCATTAATGAGTTTAATTGTATTTAATGTTCGGTCAACCGATCTCTATATTCGGTCAGTCGATCAGGCAAGCTTCCAAGTTTATTTTTGATCGATCTGATCTGTGTCACATCAACTTGGTTTGGACGACCAATCTTCTGGTTAGGTTGACTAATCAGGATGACTTCCATCTTTGCTTCTCGAGCTGATCTCTGCTTGTATCATGCTAGTTTAGTCGATCGATCCCTATGTTCGGTTGATCGATTAATGTATGCCCAAGGGCTGAAACTAGGAGAGATTATTTGTCACTTCCGGAAGATCCAATTACAAGACTTCGGGCACAGTTCAAGGAAGTTCTAAATTGGCTAATCAAAGAACATTGGGTTGACTATGAGCAAAGAGAGACCAAGATAATCCCAACATGCTAGTCATGCCCTAATCCACATAATCGGGTGTATCCATCCATGACTTGGTTGTGCTTAACAGAAGAACTCTAATAAGCATGGAAACTCGTTCATGCATGAAGACTTAAGTATTTTAGATTGCTTACATGAGGCATGTGACTTGGGACTCTAATTGTGCATGCATTTATTTTGTTTTGGATTCCTAGATAGCTTTCATGAGACATGTGACTTGGGGCTCTAATTATGCATGCATTTATTTTGTTTTAGGTTCATAAATAGCTTTCACGAGGCATGGGATATTGGGACTCTAATTATATATACATGCATTTAATTTGTATTCCTCCTTGTTCACTCTCATCATATAAGGGAGGGACATCTTAATATGAAGCAACTTAATTTAGGTGAGATTTGTATGCTCTCTTAGTTTGTGAAAGGATTTCTGAACTTATCGAGTTTACTCTCATGACATTCAACCCATCAAAACTTTTCACCCTTAGTGTCGCATTTCCTTTTTCTTCGTAGGTTTGGTTCATGTCAGTTCTTAGTTACGAGTCAAGACTCACACTCTTGTCTTCTAACTCTTGGGGTTCTATCCATCGTTGTCTCGAGTTCCATCACATTTATTGGTGGGGTTCGTATCATCTAGTATCAGAGCTTCATTTTTAAAGGCAAGTGCAAATCTATCTTTACTTGTTGTTTATCCAAAAGAAAAAAAAATCGTGGAAAAAAAAGAAAAGCACAGCGAAAAAAGAAAAAAAAAAAGAAAGCGCAGCAAAAAAAAAAAGAAGAAGCTGCTTATGCAAATCGAAGTGAATTATCTTTAACAATCCATTTCTTGTTTCCCTTACTCTCAAACTTCTACTCTTTCATTTTCTCTTAAAATTCTGTCATCATAAGTTTTGGTGGTATCTTTTGAATTTTTATGTGATATTCTGATTTGTTTTAGAGTTTGATTAAGAACTAAGAGATATCATCAATTGAGACCCTACCACCCAAACGTGAGTTGAGTGCTTGTGAGATTTTCTTTCATTTTTGCAGACATGTCCAACAACTAGGAGGATGGAGCAAATGAGGGGGCTAGGAAACTTCCGAACTTGCAATTGCAAGCATTGATGGGGGAAATGCAGCGGATGATGAGGGCTGAATTAGAATCAATCCATGAGAAGTTGGATCGAGTGGAGGATGGGACACCTAGAAGACATCAACAAGAAGACACAATGAGACATACTCAAGGGGTTGATGTCGAAGAAGATGAAGAGATAGTAGAAGACTTTTGTGAGCAAAACTACAACTGGGGTAAGATTGGATATCGAGGAGATAGAAATGGGCCTAGAAGAAATAATGATTTAGGAGGGATTAAGCTGAAGATTTCAACCTTCCAAGAGAGAAATGAACCAGAAGCTTACTTGGAATGAGAAACTAAGATGGAAATTATGTTTGACTGTCATGATTTTTCAGAGCTAAAAAAGGTGAAATTAGCTGTTATTGAATTCACTGATTATGCTATTGGTTGATGGGATCAAGTGGTGATAACTCAGAGAAGAAATAGAGAGTAACCTGTATCCACTTGGCAGGAGATGAAAGTGCTCCTGAGAAGGAGGTTTGTACCCAGCCATTATTATAGAAGCTTATATCAGCGGCTTCAAAGATTATCTCAAGGCTCTAAAAGTGTGGATGATTATTTCAAAGAGATGGAGTTGTCCATGATGCGAGCCAATGTCGATGAAGATCGGGAAGCCACCATGGCTAGGTTTTTACATGGTTTAAACTTAGAAATTGCTGATATTGTTGAATTGCAGCATTATGTAGAGCTGTCAGACATGGTCCACCGAGCTCTAAAAGTGGAAGACCAACTCAAGAGGAGAGGATTGGCCAAGAAGGGACAACCAATGACTACTAACGGTACATGACGGACAACTCCAAGAAAGTAGAAACAACTGCAAAATAATTCAAAGTTTGAACCATTCAAGAAGCCCAACCCCACAACATCTACTACTCAAGGTAATCGCGAGTCCATTTCTTCCAAAACTCATGATATCAAGTATTTTAAATGTCAAGGGCATGGTCATATAGTCAATCAATGTGTAAACAAAAGGGTGATGATAATAAACACTCAAGGTGAACTTGAGTCAGAAGATGAGGATGAAATGGTTGAAGAAGTGCCACAAAAGGAGAATAGTGATGATGAGCAACATGATGTTGTTGGAGACTTATTGGTGGCCCGATGAGTTCTCAATCTACAAGCTAAGGAAGAAGAAGGTAATCAAAGGGAGAACTTATTTCATACTCGTTGCTTTGTCAATAACAAGGTTTGCAGTGTTATTATCGATGGGGGAAGTTGTACTAATGTGGAAAGTACTGATTTGGTGAAGAAATTGTCACTACCTTCTCGGAAACATTCGCGTCCTTATCGACTCCCGTGGCTAAACGATTGTGGTGAGATCAAGGTAACAAAGCAAGTCTTGGTAGTAATTTTCATTGGCAAATATGAAGATGAGCTATTGTGTGATGTAGTTCTTATGCATGCATGTCATCTATTATTGGGGAGACCTTGGCAATTTGATCGAAAGGTAACACATGAGGGCCTCACAAATAGGTATACTTTACTCTGAAGGGGCAACCTATTATTCTTGTACCATTGACTCCAAGATAAGTTATGGAGGACTAGTTGAGATTACAAAAAGAAAATAAAAAAGAAGAGAGAAAAGGAAATTGAGGAAAAAAATTGAGAAAAAAAGAATTGAGAGAACAGAAATTGAGGAAAAAAAGATGAGAGAAAAGAAAATGCGAGGAAAGAGCCAAAAGGAGTGGGAAAGGGAAAAAAGGAGGAAAAAATAGCTTTTATGCAAAAAAAAAAAAGATCAAATGAGATTTATTTTCAAATTAGCCACCCCCTTATCCTTTTGTATAAGGAGACACTCTTAAGCACTAACGACCTTTATGATTCTTTGCCTAGTGTTGTTGTTTCTCTCTTACAGGAATTCGAGGTGATCTTTCCTGAAGAGGTTCTACATGGGCTACCTCCAATTAGAGGAATTGAGCACCAAATTGACTTCTTACCCGATGCATCCATTCCAAATTGACTTGCCTATAGAAGCAATCTGGAGGAAGTAAAGGAACTTCAGAGGTAAATTAATGAATTACTGGAGAAGGGGTATGATCGAGAAAGCATGAGCCCTTGTATCGTGCTTGTGCTACTAGTCCCCAAGAAGGATGGAACATGGAGAATGTGTGTGGATTGTCGAGTCATCAACAACATAACAGTAAAATATCGTCATCCAATTCCTAGGATTGATGATATACTTGATGAATTGCATAGTTCTTGTTGTAAGGAACTAGAGCGCTAAACATGCTTATGCGCAGCGGAAATCATTTAGTTTCTTCCAGAAGATCCATGCGAAGGGAAAGAAAAATATACTAAGTTTTTCATAAGATTATAAGAGGTTATTATTGGTGCAATATCCCTCAGGTCAAGGTTGACCTGGTTGACCAAGCTTGAGTCTTGGTTGGGGTTTCAATGTTTGAAAATACAAGACTTCGATGATATGGACAAGTACAGGTGCAGTTGTTCATTTGGGGAGATTGTTTGGTGCAATTCCCCTCTGATCAGGATTTGATCAGGTTGGTTGAAGAAGAGTCAAGTAGGTCAAGGTTGACCAGATACTTGACTGGGAAGTCCTAACTGGGATGTTGGGCAGAAAGAAAATCCTGGTGAGTGAAGCCAGGTGAAAGACCTAGTGAGTGAAGTTGGCAGAAGGAAAGACCTAGTGAGTGAAGCTAGGTAGAAGAAAATCCTAGTGAGTGAAGCTAGGTGAAAGTCCTGGTGAATGAAGCCAAGCAGAAGAAAATCCTAGTGAATGAAGCTAGGTAGAAGGGAAGTCCTGGTGAGTGAAGCCAGGCACGGGGAAATCCAGATGGGTCAAGGTTGACCAAACATCTGGTGAAAGTCCAAGTAGGTCAAAGGGATTGTCCGGATACTTGGCAAGAAGGGAAAAGTCCAAGTAGGTCAAGAGAGTGACCGGGTACTTGGCATGATGAGAAAAAGTCCAAGTGGGTCAAAGGGATTGACCGGACACTTAGTGAGGGAGTCCTAGCAGGTCAAGGGTGACCGGATGCTAGGCGTGATGAACCAACAGGTCATGGATTGACCGGATGTTGGTTTGGGGGCTTGGGACTTGGTTTTGGGCAAAAACCAGCAGCTGGATCGATCAACCGATCGATTGGCTGGAACCCAATCGATCGGTCGATCGATTGGGGAGTCCCTGCGAGAAGCTTTCATCCCAATCGATCGGTGGATCGATTGGGAGGCAGTCGCGAGCGCACAGAAGCCTGCTGGATCGATCCAGAGGTCCCAATCGATCAGTGGATCGATTGGGAAGCTGCGACTTCGTGCGATAAGCCCTGGATCGATCCACCGATCGATCCAGGCTATTCCAGAGAGCACAGAGGCGCTCTGGATCTATCCATTGATCGATCTAAAGCCTCCCCGATCGATTGGGAGCAATTCAATCGATCAGGATCCGACCGTTGGCGCAAATAAAGGTCGTTGGCGTGCGTCTTCTTCGGTAGCGCTCGCACTGTTCACTTCCGATCTTAACCAGCAACTCCACAGCTCTCTCTAAGCTCCAGATCGCCAGTTCTTGAAGGTTCTTGGAGGCTCTTCCAAGTCAAGAGGCAGATCAAAAGCAAGAAGAAGAAAGCTAGGGTTAGGGTTCTTGTACTCAATGTAAGCTTTGCTTATATTTTTGTTCCCTTTCCTTTCTTTCTGTATTGAGAGTCTTGTAGGGTTTCTCCGCCTTCGGTAGTTACCGAAAAGGAGTGTTTATTCATAGTGGAGGGTGTGTGTGTGCGTAGATCCTTGGACTAATCACCTCTTGTGAGGTGGATACCAAGTAAATCTACTTGTTAGCGTTGTTGTATGTGTTTCTTGTATATTTCTGCTACACATCTCTGAAGAAACAAGCAACGCCTACGACGAGCACGCGACGAGCTATTCACCCCCCCCCCCTCTAGCTACTTTTCGGTCCCAACAAGTGGTATCAGAGCAAGGTTGCTCTTCACCGGAATCATCGCCGGAAGGGGCAAACATAACAAGAAGAGCTAGAGGGTGAAGAAGTTGGAGCAAGAATTATCAAAGTCAAAGAATTCAAGAAGCTCAACTTCAAGATGCAATTCCAAGATGGACATGGATTTGACACAAGGGTGGCTCCACCGTACACATCTACAAGCTTCGATTCTTGGAGATCAAGAATCGAAAATTTCTTGATAATGGAGATAGAGCAATGGTTTGCTCTTATGGAAGGATTTGAAGCTCCAACAAACTCCAAGGGCAAGCCTCTCAAGAAAAGCAAATGGAGTCAAGAGCAAGTTCAAAGGAGCAAGGCAAACGATAAAATGACCAAGCTTTTGGTCAACTTATTGCCTAGCCACATTTTGGCTCAAATTGGAGAGTTCAAGGATGCCAAGGAGCTATGGAGTAAATTGGCATCAATTCATGAGTTCCCCTCCACTGCACCAATCCAAGAAGAATCCAAAGAGGGTGACTCATTGAAGCAAAATCAAAAGGAAGAGGAATTCGAAGTTGAGAGATGCTCAACTTCCGAAGAAGAAGTCTAAGAAGAAGCTTCATCTTCGAGGGAATGCAATCAAGGGAACAAGGAGGGTGCATACTCCTTGTTCCACATACAAGATGAAGATGAAGAAGCCTCCACCTCTAGAATTGAGGGGGAGTGATCTTCGGTGACACCGGATCAAGAAGAAGAAGAAGTTTCCACATCCGGGTCAAAAGAAGAAGAGGATGAAGAAGCTTCCACCTCCACAAGTCAAGACAAATCTAATGGAGGAGCATCACTATCGGATCAAAAGGAAGCCTCTACATCCACATCACATGGAGGATCAAGTGTCATCCCTACATGTGAAGGTAAAAATAATTCAATTAATAATAAAAATCATATTATATGTTTTGAGTGTAGGGAGAATGGGCACTACAAGAGCAAGTGCCCTAAATTGGCCAAGAAGAAGGGCCAAGTGGCACCCAAGGGCAAGGAGAAACCCAAGGAGACCGTCCCCAGAACAAAGAAGAGCAAGAAGCACATTGTGTGTTTCTCTTGCAATCAAAAAGGACATTACCGGAGCCAATGTCCTAAGGGGAAGAAAGCGGTCAAGACTCTTGGAGGAAGCACAAATCAAGGGGGAGCCTCCAAGGTAAAAAGAATGGTATCATTCATTGAGCCTATCCCCTTAAATAATGGTAAGAAGCATGATAATTCTAATTTATATCATTTCAATGCTATTTACCATGAAAATAGGAGGCATGATAAAGTTAAGGACAATCATGTAGCTTTTCATGCTAAATCCTCTCAACCTAGGTTTAGAAGGGTAGATAGGAATTTAGACAAGAACCCTAAGGATTCTAGGTTTTTTGCTTAAGAAAAAGAAAAATCAAGATTTTAGTGAAAAATCTGTGGTTGAGGGATTATGGAAGGAAAATCAAGTCTTGAGGTCAAGACTTGATAAATTAGAGAAGACCCTTAGAAAAATCACAAATGGAACACAAAGGTCTAAGGGTAAAAACCTAGGTTTAGAACAACAAAAGTCATCCAATGGCCACAGAGGTTTGGGATACAAACCTAAGGCTAAGAAGGATGAAATTTCTTACCATAGGATTCCATATAGTTATGGAACCAACCCTAGGTCTAAGGGTCAAGTCAAAAGTACAAGGGAAGTTATCCCTAGGAGCATTTTTGCAACTAAAGTGACTAAGACTTCTAAGAAGTCTAACAAAGTCACTAAAAAGGTCACAAGGGAAGAAATCCCTAGGGTTGATCTAGAAAATGTGACCAAGGCTTCTAAGAAGCCAAACAAGGTCACTATGAAGGTATCTAGGGAAGTTATCTCTAGTGAATACCTAGAGCATCCAAGGAGTACCAATAGGTTTTGGGTTCCTAGGAGCATTTTCTCTACCTCATAGATGGGTTAGAGAGTGTCAACTCTAAGAAGAAGGGTAGTTAACCCAACTTTGAAGAAATTGACACTCAAGGAGCATTTTCAAGGTTATTGTTAACCTTTGAAAATGAAATGGATTTATGATTTACTCTTTAAAAGAGTAAAATGTGTCAAATTTGAGAAGTATTGATTTTATTTTAAAATGACACATATTGGGAAAACATAAGGAAATACCAAGTTGGGATTTTGGTATTTTCTTAGTGTTACTCTGGTGGAAGAACGAAATATGCCAACATTTGAGAAATAAGCTTAATTTCAATTGGCATAAGTTAATCAAGAGAACTAGAAATATCAATTTAGGTTTTGGCATTTTCTTGGAGCATTTAGAGGGCAATCTAGGTTTAATTTTTAACTTAGTTAAGAGTTAAGGATACTTAGATAGGCAATCTTGGTATTTTATGTATGATAATTTACCATGCTTTGTTTGCCCATTACATGCCATGACATCATGATTATTTTTGCATTCATATTTTATGATGAAAAACACAAAAAAATACCATGTCATGACATACATACATACATCATGTAGTTATAGGAAATTTTCTTTTGAAAATTATTTCTTTTTGATGTATGTCACAACATTATCATGCATTGTGTATTTCCTTAAAATTAAAGACAAATGGCATTTATCAACAAGTATCAACAAGTGACATCCTAGGTGGATGCTCAATATCCACAAAAAGCCTAGATAGATATGCATAATCCCTAGACTAGGGCAAAACTAAATTTTACATCTTACAAAGACCCATAAGGTGACTTGTATGTGTTTTAGTGCACATTAGATACAAGTGAGATGTTAGGATGATGAACAAAAACTCAAGATGTTGATTTAGTGCATTCTTTTGAGTTTTAAGTTCATCAAAACACATAGTTATGTGTTTTCCCATCATTGGGAAAGCTAATGTACAAGTCACGTGGATTAAGCCCAAGGAACATGGTGGGATATTGGTTTTGAAAATGTTTTTAAAATGATTTTGGAAAACTTTGGTGAAGGCTATTTTTTGATAGTAATCACCATTGAATAGTAAGACACAAACTTGAAGAAAACACTAAAGTTTTTGCAAGTTTTCAAGTTTGTGTCGATCTTTGAAAATATGATGTATTTTCATAGAAAACTATTTTTCCATGATAAAGTATACCCTAAATAATGTCTACACAAATTTTCATGATTTTTGAAATTTTGTAGGATTTTCTAGGGGTTTCTGAAATTGGTTGAAATTGACTTTCAGCAATTTCAGGTCTCCAATCGATCACCCGATCGATTGGAGTGCCTCAATCGATCAGTCAATCGATTGAGAAGGTCATTCTCGCGAGCAGAAGCTCGATGGATCGATCAGTCGATCGATCCAGACTAGCTGAATCGATCAGTGGATCGATTCAAGCTGGTTCAATCGATTGGGACCCAACTCCAATCGATTGAAGATGTTGATTTTGGCTGGGAAAGCTTATTTTCATCATTTTGAACCTATTTTAGTCTAGGTAACCATTCCTAACCTCTCAAAATACATTTGTATACATAAAAAGGGTGTTTTCATGTTAAAAACAAGGATGGATTGGTTGAGGAAGACTAAATTGAAGTTTAGGTTGAGGTTTGATTCAAATTTTGAACTTTTGAACCTCAAAACTTCTAAATTTGGGTTTCCTAAAGGT
The DNA here is from genome assembly GCF_018446385.1 of Zingiber officinale. Classification (NCBI taxonomy): domain Eukaryota; kingdom Viridiplantae; phylum Streptophyta; class Magnoliopsida; order Zingiberales; family Zingiberaceae; genus Zingiber; species Zingiber officinale. The sequence goes on along the minus strand of NC_055990.1, from coordinate 62,654,397 downwards.
TTAGGGATTCCAAGTCATTGTTGGTGCAATGACAGAAGATACGACCATGTCTTTAGGGGGAGGTACTCTTTAAAGACATGAAAATTATTTTTCATGAACCTTAGAAGGTGGTTAACCTTCTTTCAAGTAAAATGCTCAAGGGTGAGTATTGGATTACAATGGAGAGTGGATATCTTCATTGTTTAAGTTATAAATGCTTAAGGTTGGACATTTGTCTACATTGGGGAAAATGTAGGGGTGATAATGAAGGGTATGGGACCTTCATTATCGTGTTGATCACAACGAGTGAAGTTGTGCACAACGATGAGCAACTCTTCAGGGGGAGAGTCTCAAAGGGGAGAGTTTTCAACAAGAAGTATTTTTCAACAAGTGAATTTGTTGATGTGTGCCAATAGGGGGAGAAATGTAGGGTTTAAGTTAGGCCTCCATTATCTAAGAGGGAGTCTGCCTTCTTAGAGGGAGAATGAAGGTTGTAACTTACGCCCTCATTACCTAGTGGCATGAGAAAGAAGTTGAGGCTATGAGATTAGCCTAACTTAAATGAGGTATTGTCAAACATCAAAAAGGGAGAGATTGTTGGTGCAATATCCCTCAGGTCAAGGTTGACCTGGTTGACCAAGCTTGAGTCTTGGTTTGGGTTTCAATGTTTGACAGTACAAGACTTCGATGATATGGACAAGTGCAGGCGCAGTTGTTCATTTGGGGAGATTGTTTGGTGCAATTCCCCTCTGATCAGGGTCTGATCAGGTTGGTTGAAGAAGAGTCAAGTAGGTCAAGGTTAACCAGATACTTGACTGGGAAGTCCTAACTGGGATGTTGGGTAGAAAGAAAATCCTGATGAGTGAAGCCAGGTGAAAGACCTAGTGAGTGAAGCTAGGTAGAAGGAAAGACCTAGTGAGTGAAGCTAGGTGAAAATCCTGGTGAGTGAAGCCAGGCAGAAGAAAATCCTAGTGAGTGAAGCTAGGCAGAAGGGAAGTCCTGGTGAGTGAAGCCAGGCACGGGGAAATCCAGATGGGTCAAGGTTGACCGGACATCTGGTGAAAGTCCAAGTAGGTCAAAGGGATTGTCCGGATACTTGGCAAGAAGGGAAAAGTCCAAGTAGGTCAAGAGAGTGACCGGGTACTTGGCACGATGAGAAAAGTCCAAGTAGGTCAAAGGGATTGACCGGATACTTGGTGAGGGAGTCCTAGCAGGTCAAGGGTGACCGGATGCTAGGTGTGATGAACCAACAGGTCATGGATTGACCGGATGTTGGTTTGGGGGCTTGGGACTTGGTTTTGGGCAAAAACCAGCAGCTGGATCGATCAGCTGATCGATTGGTTGGAGCCCAATCGATCGACCGATCGATTGGGGAGTCCCTGTGAGAACCTTTCGTCCCAATCGATAGGTGGATCGATTGGGAGGTAGTCGCGAGCGCACAAAAGCTTGCTGGATCGATCAGTGGATCGATCCAGAGGTCCCAATCGATCAGTGGATCGATTGGGAAGCTGTGACTTCGCGCGATAAGCCCTGGATCGATCCACCGATCGATCCAGGCTATTCCAAAGAGAACAGAGGCACTCTGGATCGATCCATTGATCGATCCAAAGCCTCCCCGATCGATTAGGAGTAATTCAATCAATCGGGATCCGACCGTTGGCGCAGATAAAGGTCGTTGGCGTGCGTCTTCTTCGGTAGCGCTCGCACTGTTCACTTCCGATCTTAACCAGCAACTCCACAACTCTCTCTAAGCTCCAGATCGCCAGTTCTTGAAGGTTCTTGGAGGCTCTTCCAAGTCAAGAGGCGGATCAAAAGCAAGAAGAAGAAAGCTAGGGTTAGGGTTCTTGTACTCATTGTAAGCTTTGCTTATATTTTTGTTCCCTTTCCTTTCTTTATGTATTAAGAGTCTTGTAGGGCTTCTCCGCCTTCGGTAGTTACCGAAAATGAGTGTTTATTTATAGTGGAGGGTGTGTGTGTACATGGATCCTTGGACTTGTAACGACCCAATTTTTCCTATTTTGAATTCTGAATATCTTTAAAAATATTTGAAAATGCTTTTAAAATATTCTAGAGATTTTTAGAAATTTTTAGAGTATTTTTATGCAATTTTTGGAGTCCGTTTGGTATTTTTACCGAGTGGAGAAAGTTTCAAAAAAAAAAAAGGGAAATAACCAAGTGCAGGAGCTGGGATTCGAACCCAGTTCCTTTGGAACAAGCAGCAAACGGCCAACCAACCGAGCTGAACTCGTTTTGTTAATTAAGTATGTGAACGAATATATTTGAGTTATAGGTAGTTTCGGATCACTCAAGTTATTAAAGGAGGTTAATTCCTTCCCGAACCCTAAAAACCCCAAATCACTTTCCCCTCCTCACCACGCGACGCCGCCTTCTCCTCTCGGGCGAAAAAGGGGCGACGGCGCTAGGGCTCGTCTCCGGCGGCCGGCGAGGACTTCTTTCCGGGAGTTGTTCGCGGATTCGTGGTCTCCTCGTCAAGGAGAACACGCGGTTAGGAAGGGATCGCCGAGACCTTCACTTCATCCAAACCGTAGAGCACTTCCCCTTCGGTTGTAAGTTCAAGAACACAAGGTGAGTTGCTTCTCACCTGCAGTAGGAGTAGTTCCGATTTGTTTTTGTTTTCTGGTTGTTTGAGTTCCTGTGAAGCATGCTAGGGTTGCTGTTTTACTGCCGTGTACTCTAAGAAGTTAGACAAAATCCTTTTGTGAAGTTTGATCTGTAAAGAATTCTTCGATTAGACTTAACGAAGGCTTAATACAAGATTTTTGATCTCTAATCTATAAAGAACCAACTATAGTTTCTGTGATTTCGGGTTGGTTTATAATGGTTGCTGCCATAATTGTTAAATCCGAATATGCTAGGTGGATTATGGGATCATTTTATGGTTGAGTAAGTCAGAATTGAGTTTGTGCCATGCAATGGGTTGTAGATCAACCTTATTTGAGAGTCCTGTTGTTTCTTTTAATGGCTTAACTCCTTCCTTAGGTTTAGAACAGCAGCAGATTAGTTGAAGCTAAAAGAGTAGTAAAGGAATTATCTTGCAATGAGCTAGGTCTCGGTTTCTTATATGCCTAATGTTCATGCATAAATGTATGGTAGCAGAAACATATTTTTTAGTTGATAACGACCTTAAAGTTTTAAACAGAATTTAAAGAGGCTGTTGAATAGTGTTGCCGTACTCAGAATGCTTGTATTCCCTTTATAAGTTTAATTAGTTTTAGCTTGGTTTTAACAAGTAATGAATATAAGATAGTTTGATTAAATTCTGAGCATGTAATTAGTTTTCTTTATTGCTGTTAGAAAATTATAGAAAAAGAGACCAAAGTCTTAACAGGATCCCTAATCTTTTAAGAATTGGGATCAGTAGCATATTTAGTGCTAAAGGAAATGCCAAAGCATTTTATTAGAAGGAGTATTTAAAGAAAGATATTAAGAAAAGTATTTTACTTTTAAAAAGGGCATGTACCGGACACAAGGTCCAAGGGATGGGCTCCAAGTTGCCCCTAGACATAAAGTCTAGAAGTGTCTTAATGGTTTTGGGATTAGCTACCTCAATTTTCATTAAGAAAGGCGCGCAAAGTGGTACAATGCCGGGCCCAAGTAAAGTTGAGTATTATTTTAAAGTATAAAAGTATTAAATTTGGAAATGAATAGAACAAGTTTCTTTTATCTAGATTGAAAGATTCTAACAAGATAGATTGTTGTTTTTTTCTTTAGAGATGCATGATGTAGTTCATTTCTATTTCATGTTGAGCATGTACCTCCTGTTTTCTTTTATGTATATGCATTTCTTATCGGATTTTGTGAGTAGAAAGCACTCACTAAGCTTTTAGCTTATAGATGCTATTTTTCCTCCTACTGCAGATATGGATAAAAATAAAGGAAAGGCTAAAGTGGCTTAGAAGAAGGCGACAAGGAGACGATGATGGTGTGTGTGTGGTGACGGATATGGAAGCTTGGGATCTAGCTAATAAATTGCTGCAAGTTAATTTATTTAGTTTTCTTCTTAAATAACTAGGAGAATTTAGAGAAATACAAATTCTGTTACTCTTTCTGTTTTGCTGTTAAGAAGTGTTTAAATGTTTTGAAGTTGTTCAGATGCTTTTGTTCTGTTGAATTTCTGAAGATGTTTGATGCAGTTTACAGTAGGATAATGCTGGAATCTGGTATTGGCAATATTCTGTTGCATAAAAAAAAAAGAGAGAAGATTGTTGAACTGATTAAATAATTTGTTATTATTAGTTTGATCAATACGCCTTTATTTAAGCCATCTTTATGTTTAAAGTACTTGATTAGATGTAGCTGTTGACTTATTGGAACAAATCATGTTATTTGTATAGTGAATGCAGTATCTCATTTAATATATCAATGCTTGATATTGCAACGGATTGCAATATAGTTTTGCTGTATAGTCTTGATATGTACCTGTTAGTATAATTATGTTATAAACGCGTGTGATGTCGGCATGGTATTTTGGTACGCTGAACAATAGATATTCTGTCAAATTTTAAGTTTTCTAGAAACATTTAGTGCAGCTTACTATACTGTTATAGCTTGTTAGAATATCCTGTTTAGATATTTCTGGAATGTTTGATATAGCTGCTGTTGTGTTTCAAAATTAGTTGTCGGAGCTTACTTTTATTTATATGGTTCAATTAGAATGTTGGTACCATTATGCTAATTCGTTTCCTTTAGAAAGGATTAAATATGTTGGTTGTAAGTGTTAGCAATATTATTCAATTGCCGTAGGGTGCTTTAGAAATCCAGCATGTTGAAAAAAATTAGAAATGCATGCTTACGGGATGTATGTTTAGTGGGAAAATATTGCAGAACAGAACCATGCTTCAGCTATTATATGATTTCATGTTTGAATTTTATTCCCTCAATATTTTATGTATTGCTAACATGAGAGAAAGTAACACCAGTTAGGTGAAGTCTATAGTTAGTAGATAAGTAACGTTTACCCTAGAGAGTAGAAATTGGGTGGTAGTTACAGTTGGTATCAGAGCAGGTCCATTTTCCAGCAACACACACACATCAGTATCATCCTTGCCGCTTTCAAGTAAGAAAGTATTTAAGTTCTTTCTTTATTGCTTTCCTTTATTTACATCATTATTTGCAGTATGGATGGATAGTTATAAGTGAATGAGTAAGATAAGAATTTTATTTTTTTTTAGCTATTCCCTTTCTTAATATATAAATGAGTATGTTTAGAAAGGGTAGAGAAATCATCAAATTTTCTTATTTGTTTAACTAGATGTCGAGAAGAGGACGTCCCCGTACCGCTCATGTTGAGGACCATGTTCAGGAGAATGAGGTGCCAGGCTCAACTGAGCCCAATCTTTCTGAAGTTGTTGCCCAACTTCAGAAACAAGTAGCTGAACAGCAGCAAGTAATTGCCAATCTGATGGCAAATCAGCAACCAGTCCCTCCTACTCCTCAAACAGTAACTGTGGAGACTCCAGTGGTAACTGAGGTTCCACCAGCTGCCCAAGGAGTCGTCACAGCACCCCAGAGACAAGAAGCCTACCTCATACAGTGGCTGAAACTGAAACCAGAGAGCTTCTCAGGCACGACTGAGCCCTGGGATGCCCAGGCTTGGTTCAAAACACTGGAGAGCACCATGGAGCTTCTTGACTGGCCAGAAGTCGAGAAAGTCAAGTGTGCCTCCTTCTGCCTGACTGGAGATGCACGCATGTGGTGGGAGAGAGTAAAGAGCAAGAGGGCAATCAATCAGATGAAATGGATTGATTTTGAGACAGAATTCTACGACGAGTTCTTTCGCCAAAAGATCACCAACAAGCACTACGAGGAGTTTATGGAGTTCAGACAGGGGGATCTGACAGTGGAGGAAGCAGTTAAGAGATTCAACAGGCTAGCCCGTCTCTGCCCAGAACTAGTGAGTACAGAGAAGGAGCGAGTCAGACTAATGCTCAGAATGCTGAAGCCTGTGATATCACTCAATGTGAGCAGTGGAACCCATCAGCCCCTGACTGGAGAAGAGTTGGTCAGTAGAGCCTTAGTAGCTGAGCACTACCTGAACAGCATGAAGGCACAAAGAGAGCAACACAAGCCAATCAAGATGGAGACCAAGACTGGGGGAAATCAGAAACCCCAGTCAAATAATCAGAACTGGAAAGGCAAGGGCACTAAAAGAAAGCAGTGGAATTCAGGAAGTAACCAGAAGGGAGGACCAGAAATCAAACAGACTAAGCTCCTTCCCTGCCCTAAATGTGGGAGAACACATCCAGGAGCCTGTCTCTTGGGCAAGACTGGATGTTATTCTTGTGGTCAAGAAGGACACATGGCCAAGCAGTGTCCTAACAAGCTCAAAGCACCTCAGCCACAGCCAATACAATATGGAGGCAAACCTCAGCTACATTATATGCCTGCAACTCTAGAAGGACCTCAGATCAGTCAGGGAAGGTTGGAAGCCCCACCAGTTCCAGCCAGTGCCAGAGTATTCTCCCTCACCAAAGAAGAAGCTGCTAGTGCCTCCACGGTCGTAACAGGTCAAGTAGTTATTTTTCAGCATATAGCTACTGCACTATTTGATACTGGGGCGACCCATTCTTTTGTATCCATACCTTTTGCCAAAGAATTACAGGTACCTACAGAAAGCATGAATTCCAAGTTCCTGACAACCCTACCTTCTGGGGAAGTCATGGAATCTAGTCAGTGGCTTCGGTCTGTACTAGTCAAAATTTCAGATCGAGAGCTATGTGTTAATCTGGTAGTCCTCGCTATGCAGGATTTCGATATCATTTTGGGTATGGATTTCCTCAGCAAGTACAGTGCTTCAGTGGACTGCCGCAGAAGAAAAGTGATCTTTAGTCCAGAAGGTGAACCATCCTTTGAATTTACAGGAGTACCAAAGAGGAAGACCCAGAAATTTCTCTCTTCTCTCACAGCTCACCAGATGTTAGCTAAAGGGTGTGCTGGTTTTCTTGCATTCATTGTGAGTACAGAAGAAGAAGAAAGACCTAAGCAGGAGGAAGTTCGGGTAGTCTGTGAGTATCCAGAGGTATTCCCAGAAGAGCTACCTGGACTACCTCCCAACAGAGAAGTGGAGTTTGAGATTGAACTGGTTCCTGGTACCGGTCCAATTTCAAAAGCTCCATATCGCATGTCTCCAGCAGAGCTAAAAGAGTTACAAGAGCAACTTCAGGAGCTACTTGACAAGGGTTTCATACGCCCTAGTCACTCACCATGGGGAGCTCCTGTGTTGTTTGTCAAGAAGAAGGATGGATCTATGCGGATGTGCATAGATTATAGAGCTCTGAATCAGGTGACCATCAAGAACAAGTATCCACTGCCCAGGATCGATGATTTATTTGATCAATTGAAAGGTGCAACAGTGTTCTTCAAGATAGATCTGCGCTCTGGGTACCATCAGTTGAAAGTGAAGGAGAGTGACATACCCAGAACAGCTTTCAGGACCAGATACGGACACTACGAATTCGTAGTCATGCCTTTTGGTGTGACTAATGCACCTGCAGTCTTCATGGACTTGATGAATAGAGTGTTCAGAGAATACCTCGACAAGTTTGTCATTGTGTTCATAGACGACATTCTAGTCTATTCCAGAACTTCAGAGGAGCATGACACGCACTTGAGAATAGTTCTGCAGACCCTTCAGCGAAAGCAGCTCTATGCTAAATTCTCAAAGTGCAAGTTCTGGTTGGAGCAGGTGGCATTTCTAGGTCACATTGTTTCAAAAGAAGGCATTCAGGTAGATCCAGCCAAAGTAGAAGCGGTCAGCAACTGGAAGAGACCCAAGAATGCCAGGGAGATCAGAAGCTTCCTTGGTTTAGCTGGGTACTACAGGAAATTTGTGGAGGACTTTTCCAGGATAGCCTCTCCACTTACAGCCCTCACCAGGAAGGACAAGAAGTTTGAATGGTCAGATAAATGTGAGCAGAGTTTTCAAGAACTCAAGAGGAGACTGACCAGTGCTCCTATACTGACTGTTCCAGAGGATGACAAGAGTTTTGACATCTACAGTGATGCTTCCAAGATGGGCTTAGGAGCTGTACTCATGCAGGAAGGAAAAGTTATAGCTTATGCTTCCAGACAACTCAAAGACTACGAGAAGAACTACCCCACTCATGATCTTGAGCTGGCAGCTGTGGTCTTTGCACTGAAACTCTGGCGACACTATTTGTATGGAGTCCAGTGTAGAATCTTCACAGATCATCAGAGTCTTAAGTACTTCTTCACTCAGAAGGACTTAAACATGAGACAGCGCAGGTGGCTAGAGTTGGTCAAAGATTATGACTGTGAAATCCTCTACCACCCAGGTAAAGCTAATAAAGTGGCAGATGCATTAAGCAGGAAGTCCAGTGCATCCTTGATGTCCTTATCATCATTAGCCCTGCCACTACAGAAGGAGTTGTCAGATTTCGGACTTGAAATTATTTATGGGCAACTTTCTGCATTGACCCTAGAGTCAACCCTGCTTGAGGATATACAGAAAAAGCAAAGTGAAGATCCAGATATCCAAAAGATCAAGCAAGGAATACAAGAAGAAGGAAATTCAGAATTTCGAGTATCAGACAGTGGAATTCTTTATCAGGGAAATCGCCTTTGTGTTCCCAATGATGAAGAGCTGAGAAAGAGAATTTTAGAAGAGGCCCATAGTACGCCATACTCTATGCATCCTGGTTCTACCAAGATGTACCAAGACGTGAAACAGAAATTCTGGTGGTCTGGACTCAAAAGAGATGTGGCTAAATATGTCAGTACCTGCCTGACATGTCAGAGAGTCAAAGCAGAACACCAGAGACCAGGAGGAGTTCTACAGCCTCTTCCTATACCAGAGTGGAAGTGGGAAGACATATCCATGGATTTCATAACAGGTCTCCCAAGAACCACAAATGGATACGATGCGATATGGGTGATAGTGGACAGATTGACCAAGTCTGCTCATTTTCTAGCCATCAAAGTGTCTCACTCTATAGAGCAGTTGGCACAGCTGTATGTTAAAGAGGTGATCAGACTTCACGGAGTTCCCAAATCTATTATTTCTGATAGAGATGGGCGCTTCACCTCTCACTTTTGGGAGTGTGTACAGACTGCACTAGGCACCAAGCTCAAGTTCAGCACAGCCTTCCATCCTCAGACTGATGGACAGACAGAGCGAGTAAATCAGATCCTAGAAGATATGCTTAGGGCTTGTGCATTAGATTTTAAAGGCAGTTGGTGCAAGTATCCGTGTTTAGCTGAGTTTGCCTACAACAATAGCTACCAAGCCACCATCAGGATGGCACCATATGAAGCATTGTATGGCAGAAAGTGCAGATCACCTATATGCTGGCAAGAAGCTGGAGAAAGAAGAGAAATGGAAGTAGAGCTGGGCATTCAGACTGAGATGATAGAAGAAACCACCCAGGTTATTCAGAAAATCAGACAGAGGATTGAGACTGCCCAGAGTAGACAGAAAAGCTATGCTGACACACGCCGTAGGCCACTGGAATTCAAGTAGGAGACCCAGTCTTTCTCAAGGTTGCTCCTATGAAGGGAGTGATGAGATTTGGCAAGAAGGGCAAATTAAGTCCTCGCTATGTAGGACCTTATCGATTTCAGAAAAGATTGGTAAGGTAGCTTATAAGTTGGAATTACCACAGGACATGTCAGCAATACACAATGTGTTTCATGTCTCCATGTTAAAGAAGTGTCTTCATGACCCTAGCCAAGTGATTGAACCTCAGTCAGTGCAGATCCAAGAGGATCTTAGTTATGAGAGTAGACCTACACAGATAGTGGACAGAGCAGTCAAGAGACTAAGGAACAAAGAAGTGCCACTAGTGAAGGTCGTATGGCAGAACCAGAAGCACGAGGAAGTCACTTGGGAACGAGAGGATAGCATGAGGCAAAAATATCCAGAATTATTCTAAGTTCGTGGACGAACTTTTTATAAGGTATGGGGAATTGTAACGACCCAATTTTCCCTATTTTGAATTCTGAATATCTTTAAAAATATTTGAAAATGCTTTTAAAATATTCTAGAGATTTTTAGAAATTTTTAGAGTATTTTTATGCAATTTTTGGAGTCCGTTTGGTATTTTTACCGAGTGGAGAAAGTTTCAAAAAAAAAAAAGGGAAATAACCAAGTGCAGGAGCTGGGATTCGAACCCAGTTCCTTTGGAACAAGCAGCAAACGGCCAACCAACCGAGCTGAACTCGTTTTGTTAATTAAGTATGTGAACGAATATATTTGAGTTATAGGTAGTTTCGGATCACTCAAGTTATTAAAGGAGGTTAATTCCTTCCCGAACCCTAAAAACCCCAAATCACTTTCCCCTCCTCACCACGCGACGCCGCCTTCTCCTCTCGGGCGAAAAAGGGGCGACGGCGCTAGGGCTCGTCTCCGGCGGCCGGCGAGGACTTCTTTCCGGGAGTTGTTCGCGGATTCGTGGTCTCCTCGTCAAGGAGAACACGCGGTTAGGAAGGGATCGCCGAGACCTTCACTTCATCCAAACCGTAGAGCACTTCCCCTTCGGTTGTAAGTTCAAGAACACAAGGTGAGTTGCTTCTCACCTGCAGTAGGAGTAGTTCCGATTTGTTTTTGTTTTCTGGTTGTTTGAGTTCCTGTGAAGCATGCTAGGGTTGCTGTTTTACTGCCGTGTACTCTAAGAAGTTAGACAAAATCCTTTTGTGAAGTTTGATCTGTAAAGAATTCTTCGATTAGACTTAACGAAGGCTTAATACAAGATTTTTGATCTCTAATCTATAAAGAACCAACTATAGTTTCTGTGATTTCGGGTTGGTTTATAATGGTTGCTGCCATAATTGTTAAATCCGAATATGCTAGGTGGATTATGGGATCATTTTATGGTTGAGTAAGTCAGAATTGAGTTTGTGCCATGCAATGGGTTGTAGATCAACCTTATTTGAGAGTCCTGTTGTTTCTTTTAATGGCTTAACTCCTTCCTTAGGTTTAGAACAGCAGCAGATTAGTTGAAGCTAAAAGAGTAGTAAAGGAATTATCTTGCAATGAGCTAGGTCTCGGTTTCTTATATGCCTAATGTTCATGCATAAATGTATGGTAGCAGAAACATATTTTTTAGTTGATAACGACCTTAAAGTTTTAAACAGAATTTAAAGAGGCTGTTGAATAGTGTTGCCGTACTCAGAATGCTTGTATTCCCTTTATAAGTTTAATTAGTTTTAGCTTGGTTTTAACAAGTAATGAATATAAGATAGTTTGATTAAATTCTGAGCATGTAATTAGTTTTCTTTATTGCTGTTAGAAAATTATAGAAAAAGAGACCAAAGTCTTAACAGGATCCCTAATCTTTTAAGAATTGGGATCAGTAGCATATTTAGTGCTAAAGGAAATGCCAAAGCATTTTATTAGAAGGAGTATTTAAAGAAAGATATTAAGAAAAGTATTTTACTTTTAAAAAGGGCATGTACCGGACACAAGGTCCAAGGGATGGGCTCCAAGTTGCCCCTAGACATAAAGTCTAGAAGTGTCTTAATGGTTTTGGGATTAGCTACCTCAATCCTCATTAAGAAAGGCGCGCAAAGTGGTACAATGCCGGGCCCAAGTAAAGTTGAGTATTATTTTAAAGTATAAAAGTATTAAATTTGGAAATGAATAGAACAAGTTTCTTTTATCTAGATTGAAAGATTCTAACAAGATAGATTGTTGTTTTTTTCTTTAGAGATGCATGATGTAGTTCATTTCTATTTCATGTTGAGCATGTACCTCCTGTTTTCTTTTATGTATATGCATTTCTTATCGGATTTTGTGAGTAGAAAGCACTCACTAAGCTTTTAGCTTATAGATGCTATTTTTCCTCCTACTGCAGATATGGATAAAAATAAAGGAAAGGCTAAAGTGGCTTAGAAGAAGGCGACAAGGAGACGATGATGGTGTGTGTGTGGTGACGGATATGGAAGCTTGGGATCTAGCTAATAAATTGCTGCAAGTTAATTTATTTAGTTTTCTTCTTAAATAACTAGGAGAATTTAGAGAAATACAAATTCTGTTACCCTTTCTGTTTTGCTGTTAAGAAGTGTTTAAATGTTTTGAAGTTGTTCAGATGCTTTTGTTCTGTTGGATTTCTGAAGATGTTTGATGCAGTTTACAGTAGGATAATGCTGGAATCTGGTATTGGCAATATTCTGTTGCAATAAAAAAAAAAGAGAGAAGATTGTTGAACTGATTAAATAATTTGTTATTATTAGTTTGATCAATACGCCTTTATTTAAGCCATCTTTATGTTTAAAGTACTTGATTAGATGTAGCTGTTGACTTATTGGAACAAATCATGTTATTTGTATAGTGAATGCAGTATCTCATTTAATATATCAATGCTTGATATTGCAACGGATTGCAATATAGTTTTGCTGTATAGTCTTGATATGTACCTGTTAGTATAATTATGTTATAAACGCGTGTGATGTCGGCATGGTATTTTGGTACGCTGAACAATAGATATTCTGTCAAATTTTAAGTTTTCTAGAAACATTTAGTGCAGCTTACTATACTGTTATAGCTTGTTAGAATATCCTGTTTAGATATTTCTGGAATGTTTGATATAGCTGCTGTTGTGTTTCAAAATTAGTTGTCGGAGTTTACTTTTATTTATATGGTTCAATTAGAATGTTGGTACCATTATGCTAATTCGTTTCCTTTAGAAAGGATTAAATATGTTGGTTGTAAGTGTTAGCAATATTATTCAATTGCCGTAGGGTGCTTTAGAAATCCAGCATGTTGAAAAAAATTAGAAATGCATGCTTACGGGATGTATGTTTAGTGGGAAAATATTGCAGAACAGAACCATGCTTCAGCTATTATATGATTTCATGTTTGAATTTTATTCCCTCAATATTTTATGTATTGCTAACATGAGAGAAAGTAACACCAGTTAGGTGAAGTCTATAGTTAGTAGATAAGTAACGTTCACCCTAGAGAGTAGAAATTGGGTGGTAGTTACAGGACTAGTCACCTCTTGTGAGGTGGATACCAAGTAAATCTACTTGTTAGCGTTGTTGTATGTGTTTCTTGTATATTTCCGCTGCACATCTCTGAAGAAACAAGCAACGCCGACGACGAGCACGCGACAAGCTATTCACCCCCCCCCCCCCTCTAGCTACTTTTCGGTCCCAACAGTTATACCTGTTGGTGCAATCAACCTAAGTTTGATCGGAGCGATCATGGTTTTGATGTGTGTGTCAAAGAGTTTAAGTTAGGCTTTCATATATGTTTGATATGTGTTTGAGTCATGCAGGACTTGGTGAAACACACATGAGGAGCTTGGTGCGGCCAAGTGTGGGAAGCTCATCCAAGAGCTCGGATCCTTAGTCGGTGAAGGGTGGTGTGGAAGACATCTGAGGGACCGCCGGACGAGAAGCAATAGAGTGGAGCCAAGGGAAGCGGACTTCAAGGCAACGTGAAGGATGGTACAGAGAGGAGTCGCGGGCTCAGGTTCATATGAGGGACGAAGGCCGAGGAAGAGGACTTCAAAGGCGACTCCGGAAAGGATGAGTGTGTGAGAATGTAATGGACCAGTCAACTGGTCATGGGACCAATCGACTGATCCAATTTCACAAAAGGCACAGAATGTTTCTGTGCTCATTGGCAAAGGGGACCAGTCGACTGGTCCCATGACCAGTCGACTGGTACATAGTTGTTGGCAGAATCGCGGATTCTGCGGAGTGTCGTTGGATGTGCCCAACGGTCAGATCAGTCGACTAATGCATGGATCAGTCGACTGGTGTCAGGGTTGAGTTGATATGATGATCAACTCTCTCCTATTAATTATAGAAAGCTTTGGGGCATCAAGGAGGTTACTGATTGTTATTGAATCACTCCTTGTCATTGTCCAAAGCTTCCAAGCCATACTCTTCTTCCTACTCTTAATCTCCATCTTGTAAAAGAAGAAGAGTGCTTTGTGAGAGGTTTGCTTCACCGAGAAGGAGAAAGGTCTAGCCGGAGATTGTTGGGGATTGATCCACCGAAGGATCAAGGGTTCGTCCACCTCAAGGACACGCCGTGGAGTAGGAGCAAGCAATCTCTGAACCACGTAAAGGATTTGTGTTAGCGTTTATATTCTCTCTTGTTTGCTTTCATTGTTTTAGTTTTAGTATTTCTACTTGCGTAAACTAACCGTGTAGAGAAGAAAGGGAATTGGGGGTGACCTAGCTATCTAACCCCCCTTCTAGCCGGCCACCAATCAACTACAATACCTTTGGTGCGTGCACACGATCTCCCGACAGCTCGGATTACAACACGATCTTACATTCGCGCCTCTACGGTATACACACGAACAAGCGTTCGTTTGTCTCACAAACTCACAAAATGGAGATAGGTTGTACAAGCAACCTAGAGAAAGGATTTTGGCCAAGAGAGAAGAAGAACAAGGAGAATCAAGAACTAACTCAAAAAATAAAGAGAAATTGCTTAAGTATTTTCATCCAATGAAAACACTTAATTAGTATTAATAGTCTTAATGAGCATTTACACTCCATTAAGGACCACACTTGAAACTCCTCATTTCAAATTCAATTTCGAAAATTAAATGAAATGAATCATTGAATTTCGAAATTCAATAAATCCCTCCATTGATCCTCACTTGAGTCTAACTCAAGTCTAATTCACTTGAGTCTAACTCAAGTCTAATTCAATCGAGTCTTACTCAATTAATCTCATGCAATTTCAAATTCAATGAATCACATTTCATTAATTTGAATTGACTCCTTGAGTCTAGTTTGAATTGAACTTAATCCAACAATTATATCTAATTGAGTCTAACTCAATAAGTCCAATTCGGATAAGACTTAATCCAATGATTCATCATATGAACTCATCTCTAAATCTACTTGTTCTTTGTGTGTGACCCAATAGGTTTTCGTAACGTTAGCAATGTACTAAATCAACATTTAGATACATAAACAATGAGTGGCATCTAGCAAGACATCATTGCTACCCAAATGGCGAGAAAGTCAAGATCCGACATAACCTGTCCCTGGCTATTATCTTGTATGACTTTGTCCTGCTATCCTTGATATCTAGATTGATCAATGAGGCATAGACCGTGTCATCCTCTTATCAACCTTTGTGTTTCTTGATCTCTAAGTAGACACACTCAATCAAATAAGCACAATATCTCATATTGACTCATTTGCACATGATCATGCTTTCTTGTGTCTTACTAATCAAGGGGCCCACAGATATCGCTTCCGTCATATGGAAGGGATAGATCACATCTACATCACTCACATCCCTCCGCATAATTCATTGCATACCCAGTGATCAACTTTATTATCCACCTTGTTACAGGTGATGTTTGCCGATACCAAAGTACACAACTCCTTATGTAGGGAACCGTAGCAACTTCAGGTCTAAGGACTATTCATACCAATAGTCACATGAGAATGTTTATGACACTCATATAACGATCCATGAAACATTCTTATGGCGGTTCATTCAGTATATATTCTCTAATATATATCCATGTGTCAACCTGATATCTCATATCCATGACTTGTGAGATTAAGTCATCAGTTGACCTACATGCTAGTCTCAACGCATTAATATTGTCCTTGTATATTAATGCTCGACTAGGAATAGTTAAGAGTAGTGTTCTATGTATATCTACAATATCTTACTATCAATTCAACCAATTGATATGCTGTAGATAAGAACCTACTATCTAAGGACATTATTATACTTATTCAATCGGTACTGAACTGAAATAAATAAACCAAATTTACCTTTTATTAATAATGATATATGATACAAAATGAATCCTTTACAATCATCTCATAATTGGTACTAGGGCTAATACTAATACTTGTGTGTTCATATAAATTGATCTTAGGAGTGGATATCATCAGATTAGGATGAAGAAAGGTAATGAATGGAAAACTGGTTTTAAAACCAAGCATGGATTATATGAATGATTAATAATATCTTTTGGTTTAACTAATGCTCCTAGCACTTTTATGCATTTGATGAACCATGTTTTGCGTGCTTTCTTAGCTAGATTTGTAGTTGTATATTTGATGATATTTTAATTTATAGCAAAAACTTACAAGAGCATGTTATACATTTAAGGACAGTTTTGAGTGTGTTAAAAGAAGAGAAGCTTTTTGCTAATCTTAATAAATGCTCCTTTTGTATGGAGAAAGTTGTGTTTCTTGGTTTTGTTGTTAGTACTAAAGGCGTTGAGATGGATGAAGAAAAGATGAAAGCAATCCAAGAGTGGCCAACACCGACAACAATTAGACAAATGAGGAGTTTCCATGGTTTAGTCCGTTTCTATTGATGATTTGTTCATGATTTTAGCAATATTGCAGCTCCTCTTTGTTAGGACCCTTGGGCGGGCGGCTAGAGGGGGTGAATAACCCTGCAAAATTAAAACAACCTTTCTCGATCTTTTATAGCTAAATTAAAGTAACACTTGCATATAATAAATAAGAGACTAAAAGAAAGAAGAGGCTCAAACGATTTACTTGGTTACAATCGGAGAGGTTATTAACCCAAGGTAGTTGAAGCTCACTATCAAAGTCTCCTTCAAGCGGAAAAACCTCTTACAATGTTGATGGCTCACAATAACAAAGCTAGAATCAATTATAAGTGTTTCTCAAGTCCTTATATAGCTTATGGGGCTAGGGTTGTATTTATAGCCCTAGTCGGGGCGCTTGGAAGGGTTTCAGGCGCCGGCAGGGGGATAAAACTTTATCCTCGTCACAACAGATCACATTAGACGCATTCCGGATAAACATTATGGTCTGGGGGCCCAGAAGGGACCGATCTGAGCGCCCCGGATTGGGTCAAGGCGCCCCAGACTGAAAAGTCAACATTTTGTTGACTTTTGGTCCCGATCTTCCGCTCTGGTTCCGCTCGCTTGGGTGATCTCGACCATCCGGAATAGAGCTCACCGAACCTAACTTCCGGCCTTCTCGAGCAACTTTCCACTCCTGACTTCTCGTCCCTTATAATCGTCGCGTGCTTCCTTCTAGTCCATCGGCGTACTCTTCCACAGCGCCTCGTCCCTCGAACACACCGAGCTCGTCGGCTCTCTCCCGTGTCGTCCTTCTCACTGGCTGCGTCTTTTGCTCGTCTCCTGGAGCAACCTTTTGTTTCGGCTTCTCGTCCCTCGGAAACACCGCACGCTCCCTTCTCATCCGCCCACGTACCCTTCTGCAGCATCTTGTCCCTTGGACGCACTAAGCCCGTCGGCTCTCTTCCATGTCGTTCTTCTCACTAGCTGCATCTTTTGCTCGACTTCCTATGCTCCTAAGTTCCTACACACTTAGACACAGGATTAAAACCCAATAAGACCTAACCTGACTTGGTTGATCATATCAAAACCACCTTGGGGTACCAATAATCTCCTCCTTTTTGATGTGATCAAACCCAAATTAAGTTAGGATAAACAAATAGCAGTTATAAAAAAGATTTGTAAGTACACAAATTAAGTGCAAAAATATTAAATTTTGCAAGTACAAAAATTAAGTGAAGAAATTAAAATTTAAAATTACTACTCTTCTCTTAGACTTAATCTTTAATACTCCGCCTTTTAATCACATTAAAAGTGGGGTATATTAAACATATTACTTGGAAGGTTTAAAAAGTATAAGGGTTTAAAAAATCTAAAAAAAAAATCAAGAAGTTTAAGGAGTTGAAAATCTGGAGTTTTAGACTTGAAGAAAAAAATTCTAAAAAATTTTATAATAGTAGATCAGAAAAAATATATAATGTTCAGCAAAAATAACTTCTGTTCTACATAAAGTCAGAAAAAAATGCTTAAGCATAGTTATTAAAAAAATTGAGATATTTTTTGAGAATATATAATAGTAAGTGACTTTGTAGAAATATAAAATTTCAGTAATTGACTTTTTGTGAGTTTATAGAAAATTCACCAATAAAAAAGTTTGAAAAAGTTTTCTTTCTAGAAAAATTAAATTCTAATTAATTTCTAACATAAATCATGCAAAGATATTTAATTTAAACATGATTTTGGAACCCAATATAGGTTTTACCTACTGGATTTATCAAGAATTTTTTAGGAACACGGTTTCTAGATAATTTTATAATTTACCCTTGTGAAATTTATAATACCAATTCAACTTTCGATGATATTTGAAATTTCTTTCTGGAGCAAGAGAAACATTTATGTATAAATTATCCTTTTCTAATATTTCTATTTTATTTTTTAATTTTGTATTTTTATCTATTAATTTCTCAAATTCTTCTTTTAGACATGTAAATTCTGTCTTTGATTTGATATACTTTGTTCTCTTCTTGTACAATGATTTACTTAACATTTGTACAAATTTATATAATTACTTTGGAGGAAGTTTACTTACTTGACTTATATACCATATCGATTTCTGATGCTTCCCCTGTAGTGATGCTTTCCTCTGACGATACTCTCCCTTCATCGATGCTTTCATTGTTCATTAAGGATGAGCTTGCTTTGTCTTCTGATAGTCACTCAACTATTAGAGTTGTTCCGACGATTTCCTCGGTTTCAGATTCTTCTGATGATGCTTGGTGTCCATCGAGGAATTAGATTCGGCTTCTTTTGGTTCTTCATGTAGCTTCAAGAACTTTTCTCAAAGTTCTTTTGTACTTTGGTAGTCACTGATTTAGTCGAGATCTTCAACCGATAGTACGCTTAAAAGATGAAATTCAGCCTTACCATTTGACGTAAAATTGTCACGCTACTTTTTGGTCAAGAGGTGTTTTTCAATTTCTTCTCTATTCGTCTTCTTTGGTGCTTCATAACCATATTTTATTATTAATAAAATATTAAAATCTATTTTGAGAAATACCTCCATTCATCCCTTCCAAAACGTGAACTCCCCCTTGAACGTTAGTGGGTAGATGTTAGCTCCAGCCATTTCTTGCTTGCTTCAGTCGGCGGTTAGTCCTTCTAAGGCATCCTGACTCTAATACCACTTGTTAAGACCCTTGGGCGGCCGGCTAGAAGGGGGTAAATAGCCCTGTAAAATTAAAACATCCTTTCTCGATCTTTTATAACTAAATTAAACTAACACTTGCATATAATAAATAAGAGACTAAAAGAAAGAAGAGGCTCAAACGATTTACTTGGTTACAACCGAAGAGGTTGTTAATCCAAGGCAGTTGAAGCTCACTATCAAATTCTCCATTAGGCGGAGAAGCCTCTTACAACGTTGATGGCTCACAATAACAAAGATAGAATCAATTACAAGTGTTTCTCGAGTCCTTGTATAGCTTCTGGGACCAGGGTTGTTTTTATAGCCCTGGTCGAAGTGCCTGGAAGGTTGCCAGGCGCCTGGAGAGGGATAAAACTTTATTCCCGTTACAATGGATCACGTTTAACGCGTTCCGGATAAACACCACAGTCCAGGTGCCCTGAAGGGTTCCGGGCACTCGGAAGGGACTGGTTCGACTGCCCAAACTGGGTCGGGGTGCCCCAGACCAAAAAGTTAACATTTTGTTGACTTTCGGCCCTGGTTTTCTGCTCCGGTTCCACTCGCTTGGGTGATCACAACCATCCAGAATAAGGCTCACCCGAACCCAACTTCCGGCATTCTCGAGCAACCTTCCGCTCCTGGCTTCTCGTCCCTCGGAATCGTTGCATGCTTCCTTCTTGTTTGCCAACGTACTCTTCCGCAACGCCTGATCCCTCGGACACACCGAGCTCGTTAGCTCTTTCCCGTGTCATCCTTCTCGCTGGTTGCATCTTTTGCTCTTCTCCTTGAGTAACCTTCTGCTCCGGCTTCTCGTCCCTCAAAAACACCGCATGCACCCTACTCATCCACCCACGTACTCTTCCGCAGCATCTTGTCCCTCGAACGCACCGAGCCCCTCGGTTCTCTCCCATACCGTCCTTCTCGCTAGCTGCGTCTTTTGCTCGACTTCCTGTGCTCCTAAGTTCCTGCACACTTAGACACAGGGTTAAAAATCAACAAGACCTAACCTGACTTGGTTGATCACATCAAAACCACCTTAGGGTACCAACACTCTTACTAAAGTCATAAAGAAAAATGAGTCATTCAAGTGGGGAGAGGAGCAAGAGAAGGCATTCAACACTTTAAAAGAAAAGCTAAATTTTGCTCCTTTACTAATCCTTCCAGATATTTCTAAAACCTTTGAAATTAAATGTGATGCTTCTGGTGTTGGTATATGTGTTGTGCTTATGCTAGAGATGAGACCCATTGCTTACTTCGGTGAGAAGTTGAGTGGAGCCACTCTCAACTATCCCACATATGACAAGAAGATGTACGCATTGGTGAGAGCATTAGAGACATGGTAGCATTACCTATGGCCGAAAGAATTCGTGATTCACATAGATCATCAATCTCTAAAGCATTTGAGGAGCCAACATAAGTTAAATCAATGTCATGCTAAATGGGTGGAATTCATTAATACTTTTCCTTATGTGATCAAATACAAGGAAAAGAGAACGTGGTTGTGTTGGGCTTGCAAGGTTGCAAACATAGTCTCATATTGGAAACACATGGGAAAGATCATGGGTTTATAAGAGAAAAGATATCTCCATTGGCATGAGGCCTTTTGGGGAGAGCCCAAGAGTAAAACCATGAGGGCTTAGGCCCAAAGTGGACAATATCATGTCATTGTGGAGATATCTAAATTCTTTTCGATCCTACAATTGGTATCAGAGCCCGGACTGCCAGAAGGTTTAACCGCCGACTGTGCACAAGAGCTATGGTCTGATTGAGCCATGTGGGTACAACATTGACCTCGAACAAAGAAAGTGGGGGCTCCTATATTCGGATCAAGAGGACCAGACACCAGGCAGGAAGTCCTAGTTGCGACTAGGCAAGGAAGTCCTAGTAGGTCGGGTGAACCGAGGGGCAGGAAGACCTGGTGGGTCGAGGATCGGACGTGGGAAGCCTATGGTCCTTTGTTTGAGGGGAGATTGTTGGGCTTGCAAGGTTGCAAACATAGTCTCATATTGGAAACACATGGGAAAGATCATGGGTTTATAAGAGAAAAGATATCTCCATTGGCATGAGGCCTTTTGGGGAGAGCCCAAGAGCAAAACCATGAGGGCTTAGGCCCAAAGTGGACAATATCATGCCATTATGGAGATATCTAAATTCTTTTCGATCCTACAGGTTGCTGATGCATTATCTCGAAGGGAAACTTTACTTTCCATTTTAGATACGAAATTACTTGGATTTGAATATAGCAAGGATTTATATACTAATGATGCTGATTTTTCTGATGTGATCAAAGCTGCATGATGAGTTTTTATTTCGTGAAAATAGATTGTGTGTGCCTATGTGTTCATTGCGTGAATTGTTTACTAGGGAAGCCCATGGTGGTGGTTTGATGGGTCATTTTGGTATTACTAAGACTTTAGGGGTTTACAGGATCATTTCTTTTGGCCTCATATGAAACGTGATGCGGAGAGAATTTGTGAGAAGTGCATCACTTGCAAACAAGCTAAATCTAAATTGAAATCTCATGGCTTGTATACTCCTTTGCCTATACCTAGTAAACCTTGGACTGATATTTCAATGAACTTTGTTTTGAGATTACCCTAGACCAAGAGGGGGAGAGATTCAATTTTTATCGTAGTAGATAGGTTTTCCAAAATGGCACATTTCATTTCATGTCATAAAACTGATGATGCATCGCATATAGCTGAATTATTCTTTAAAGAGGTTATTAGGTTGCATGGCATGCCTAGGACCATTGTCTCAAATAGAGATGCAAAGTTTTTAAGTTATTTTTGGAAGACTTTGTGAGGAAAATTAGGAACTAAATTGTTGTTCTCTACTACTTGTCACCCCCAAACTAATGGGCAAACTGAAGTGGTCAATCGAACTTTGTTCTTTTTACTCTATGCGGTCATTAATAAGAATTTAAAAATATGAGAAGATTGTCTATCTCATGTTGAATTTGCTAACAATAGGAGCATACATTTTGCAACACAATTTTCTCCATTTGAAATTATTTATGGTTTTAATCCCTTGTCACCATTAGATTTGATTCCTTTGGCTGTAAGTGAGCATATAAACTTAGATGGTAAGAAGAAGGCCGAATTCCTAAAGAAGATTCATGAACAAGTATAACTAAATATTAAGAAAAGAACCCAGCAATATATGCAATAAGCTAATAAGGGGCTCAAGAAAATTATATTTGAACCGGGAGAATGGGTTTGGTTGCACCTCCGGAAGGAGCAATTTCTAGACAAACGTCATTCTAAACTTCTACCTCAAGGGGATGACCCATTTCAAGTATTGGAGTGCATTAATGATAATGCCTACAAACTTGAACTACCAGGTGAGTATGATGTACATTCTACTTTTAATGTTGCTGATTTATCCCCGTTTGATGCATGTGATGATTTGAGGACAAATCCTTTTCAAGAAGGGGAGAATAATGTATGCCCAAGGGCTGAAGCTACGAGAGATCATTTGTCACTTCCGAAAGACCCAATTACAAGACTTCGGGCAAAGCGTTTCAAGTGCTAAATGGGCTAATCAAAGAACATTGAGCTGACTATGAGCAAGGAGAGACCAAGATAATCCCAACTGCTAGTCATGGCCTAATCCACATAATCGGGCATATCCATCCATGACTTGGTCGCACTTAACGGAAGCACACTAATAAGCATGGAAACTCGTTCATGCATAAAGACTTAAGTATTTAGATTGCTTACATGAGGCATGTGATTTGAGACTCTAATTGTGCATGCAATTATTTTATTTTAGGTTCCTAGATAGCTTTCATGAGGCATGTGACTTGGGACTCTAATTGTGCATGTATTTATTTTGTTTTGGGTTCCTAGATAGCTTTCATGAGGCATGGATATTGAGACTCTAATTATGCATGCATTTAATTTGTACTCTTCCTTGTTCACTCCCATTATATAAGGGAGGGACATCTTAATATGAAGCAACTTAGTTTTGGTGAGATTTGTGTGCTCTCTTAGTTCTTGAAAGTACTTCTTAACTTATCAAGTTTACTCTCGTGGCGTTCAACCCATCAAAACTTATCACCCTTGGTATGACATTTCCTTTTCCTTCATAGGCTTGGTTCATGCCAGTTCTTGGTTACGGGTCAAGACTTACACTCTTGTCTTATAGTTCTTGGGGTTTTATTCATTGTTGTCTCGGGTTCCATCATATTTGTTGGTGGGGTTCGTATCATCGATCATGTCGAATTTGTAAAATAGAGTTAAGACAAATATTCCTACAAAACAAAATTAGCACAGTATAATGTATGAGTAGTAAGATGTATGAATAGAATTTGATAGTTAAACTATCTTGATCTCAAATTGGAAACTTTCTAAGTTTCTTCAGTTGGATCAGTGACCTAGAGTTGTTTCTTTCCAGAACACGACCTCACTGTCGCTCCTCTCTAGTTGTTTATCTCAACTTACTTACCAAACATTGGTCCTCCAGACATATATGGACTTTGCCGCTCAACATCGAATCAACTCACTAAGACTTCTTCTTGATCTTCTATCCTCCAGACCTATCGAGCTTTCCTACCAAGTGTCGGGTCCTCTCGACCCACTTGGGCTTTCTGGCTGGCTTCCACGATCTACTAAGACTTTTCCGGTTGAGTAAACATCCTGCACACTCAGTTAACTTGTTAGATCACAGAAATACTTGAACCTTTTGAGAACATCAAAACTCAGATTTAATTCTGATACACCCTACACCAACAATAACTACTAAATATAATGGCTAACTAATGATCAAAAGATCATAATAATAAAAGTGACAAAAGAACCAAAATATTTCAAAACTACCAACTACATTGTCTCAAAATTGTTGGTAAAAAGCCACTAAGTCATTTTCTACTTCACAAATTATCGTAACAATTTTTTTATCAAACAAATAACAAGCTATAATCGCAATAACCCTTTATAGTTTATGCTATACCTTGATCTTAATTACCATCGTGTCCAAATTGCATTTACCTTTTTTTTCAAATAGTTTCATGAAGAAGTATATTATTCCTCTTCGAATTCATTAAAATTTCACTCTTTGCTCTTTCTCCATGATTGTTTGCAAACAAAAACAAGCTTTAGGTATTGTGAGACTATAACTAATCATGATTGAACCATCTTCAATCAAGAAAAAATAGATAATAATAGTTCTCGAACTCAAAGTTGAAAGCTTTCACTATTGAAACTATATGGAAATCATCTACATTTTGTATTTCTTTTAATAATTTCATAATTATCGTCAAAACTACTCAATTAACCCAATAATTATTTGTAAAGTCTAATTGTTCCCCTTCGTAATAAAAGAATGTGTTAGCAATGTAAAAGTATATATATAGGTCAATGGAAATGTAGGAATAGTTGAAAAGATTAGAGACTAAGAATGTTGAACAAAAAAATAAGATAAATATTTCAAAAGAATTGATTAAGATTCAATTGATATTTTACCTTAAAAATATAAGTCGTCCGATGCTTCTTCATTATCGCGGTTTTTAGTTTTGCTATAAAGTTATTGACCAACTATTGGTAACTAACTATGAGAAGAAAACAGGTAGCTTAACAATGTTGAACAAACCCCAATGAAATAGTAACCAAATTAAATAGTTGTGTTTGAAAGCTTTGATTTAGGAGAGAGACAAAAGTTGCTTGATAAAAAAAATATGAAGTTTGATGATAAAAAAAATCAATAGTGAAAGTGGAAAAATGGTTAGATTTGGTCGTAACATTTGAGAGTTTTGGTATAAAAGAGATAAAGGATGTTTGCTCAAAGAGGAAGAAGGGAACAACTAGGCAACCAAAGTGCAAGACACAAAAAAAAGAAGTTTTAAGGGTAATCCGATGCACATTCCCGCCAATGTAGAGTCCAGGGAAGGGTCACTCAGTCTTAACTTGATTTGTAATAGGTTGTTTTCGAGATTCAAACTCATAACTTTTAGATCACACAACAACAATCCTATCATTGTACTAAAGCTCCCATTGAAGAAGTTTGTATGAATATATATATATTTCTCTTCGACTACCAAGGAAAAATAAGTATGATGCTTTGGTTTATTTCTAAGAGCATATCCAACGACAACTTTTTACATTAAAAGTTTTTGTCCTGAGGGCGTAACACAGGCGGTGAACGTATGATATGACTGGTGTAATAACCAGGAGTCGATTATCAGGAACTGACGACCTGGAGTTTACCCCACCATGCATCTGACGCTTATGTACCTATATGTACCTCCCTCCATATCCATAAAATCGACACCAAAAAACCGTTGATATAACATATCTATATTTTTACATACTTCTTATTTTCCTCTCTACTTATTTAACAACTACTTATTTAGCAATTAGAAGCGACTTTTGATACCCAACTCCCAATCTCTTTCTTCTTTTTTATGTGGGGGCCAAAAAAAAAAATCTTCCTTTTCTCTCTACCCTAAGAGGTTATTTCACTTTTACCCCTTTTCTTTGGGCGTTTGGATGCTCGGGAGATAACAAAGAAGGTTTGGGCAGACAAAAGAGGATATTTTTATTTTTAAAAAAATCAAACTTTGGAGGTTAAATTGATAATTTAGAAACGTGAGAGGTATTTTAAAATATACATTAAAGAAAGAGAAATAAAAGATATCTATGTCATAAACTCTAAAGCACATGTTCCGTACCTAAATCAATTCAAATTAAGCTTCTTTAACACAGAAACAATAAATAGTCAAACAAACAAAAAAAAAAAAATCAATGCATCTGAAAAATTAACTGACACATCAAAATTCAACCCAAGATCAGTAAATTAATCAACTTACAGCAACTATTTCTACAATTCCAATTTAAAAGGAATTAACAAGTTAATCTAAATGATTTTATTGCCCCTTGTTGCTACGGGTGTACGGCTCGATAAAATTAGTTTATGTTCATTCAATTTAGTGATAAAAGAATATACCCCCCCAAAAAAAAAAAAAACTTATCACTAAAAAACTTTATTTCTTAATGTTCATAATTTATACTTAAATTTAAATTTAATTGTAAATTTATTCTTAAGTTTTCATTAAAATATATATTAATGCGATGATAAAAGTATCTACTAAATGCGGGTCAAAGGACAGAGATAGCAATCGACGTAGAGATCAAAGTCAATGTAGTCAATGTCAGGATATCAAATGACTCACCTATAGTGGTTGAGTGGAGGTCGACTACAATGACTGATCGATGCGGGCAATGTCTGATCGGCAAGAAGCTTATCCGAGCCAACCCCCGTCTAGCTCGGAACAATAGGGCAAGATCACTAGACGCTCACTGCAGATCAACAGAATGCTAAGGTCACCGAAGCGCTTGTCCGAGCGGAAGGAGATAAGCTACTATACCTAGTCACCACAAGGAAGAACAGTCGAGGCTGACTGAGCAGAAGAGTCCTAGCCAAACGATTACCTCGCTCGGCAGAATAGCGGGATTACTGTCATATCTCTCAATATCCTTCTGGGAGATAATACGACGAAAATTTCTACTGTCTTGTTAGGGATATGCATGCTCTATTAAGGTATGGTGTCAGAGGCACTTCCCCAACATGTCCTTTCATAGGACAAATTGGAAAACGTGCCCACGACCAGTTGGAGAACATGCCCATGTCTTGAGAGAAGTGCGCACGTCGCACACCAAGACATTATATAAACAGGGTTCATACACCGACAGATGTGCGCATTATTCACGATTCACGCCTGTGTTTACTGTTCTATCATCTTTTTCCTCTTTTCGATGACTGACATGAGTGTCGGAGGACCATTGCCGATGACTCCCTCCTTGTCTCGACAATGACGTTTCTTATATTGCAAAGTGAAGCAGAATCTACATCCGATCAATATAACAGTCATATCCACAACTTACCATCTCTACGATTTTAAGATAGAATCATATATAATTTACGAATTTTTACTATTTAAAAATATCCATAATATGTTAAAAATAAGAAGAATTGAGCTATAAAAAAGTTTAAATGCAGTTAAATTTGACTCTTAGCATTCAAGAGCAGATTGCAATACTGTAAAATCTAGAATAAAGGGTATGTTTGTGTAAATTGCCACGGATGTGACGGCACAATCTGATCTAATATAATCTAAGGTACAAGATTCCATGGACCCAGCAAGATTTAGGTTGGATTTGGAGTGGCAGTTTTGTGTCGGATCCAACTAGAAAGTTAGATGCAATTATTTGAAAGGCATCATCACAATTGAATTGCTGTGTTCAGTTATTTATTTGCCTCTGTGTAGTGTTTCCCAAACTTCCCTTCTCTTTGAATTTCTTATTCGAGTTTTCTGAACTTTCGCATTCAAACAAACTTGAGGTGAAGGCAAACATTTGCATGTTTAAACTAATTTTCGTCTTAGAACTTAGCCACGACTTGCCTTTAAAAATTTGATCAATTTTTTTTTTTTTGAAAATTCATATGTCGATTGTAATATTCTAAAGGCAACACCAAGGAGCTTTTCAAGCAAAAGCAAAGTTTTATTGAAACACTATTCACACTTAGGATTTGATTTTTTTTTTTTTTCTTTAGGGTGTGTTTGAGTTTTAAAGAGGTTAATTCCTTCCGGAGGGCATCTAGAAGCACTTGTATTGGATTGATTTGTAATCATGATTTGTAACCATTAGCCGGAAAAAGTCACTAGCAATGATGGACACTCGCATAGCATGACCTTATCAGGTCTTGGATGTTAGCAGGATCTCAATGGTGTTCTTGGGTACAGGGCATTGTTGGAACATTGAGCGGCTGAACTTAAGATATTTTTGATGATTAAATCTCTCAATAATATTTTTATAATTTTTAATATGTCATATTAAACATATAAAAATTTATATAATAAAAAAATCTTCATAAAACTTTTTCATGATCCTATGTTATATTTTTTTAACTTATCTCAAATATATTTATTTTTAAAAGAAAACAATATAACTTTAATTATTATTAATCATTCATGAAATAAAATATTATAATTAAATATTTTATAAAATAATTTATATTTTAATTATTTTGAAAGATCCAACATGTAATATTAACTTATTATTAATTATTGACTCCATGTCATAAGAAAAAAAAATAGATTTTAAAAATTAAACTTGCTCTTGAACTAAAAATCCCAAACCTTACCTACACCATCATAAAAGTTTTTTTTTGTTGTTTTTTAATTTTATAAATCTTTGACAAAGCTTCCATTGAAGTTTTTTTTTTATTTTTTAATTTTATAAATCTTTGACAAAGCTTCTATTGAAGATGCTCTTAGAGAGTATTGTTGGAACTTTTAATCCTGAGTGACCAAGTGTAACCACATATTTTGATGCTAAGAAAAGATTCAACTTAAATCATACTGTTGTGTATGATTTGTATGTCTAATATGACATACATGGAGTACTAAATCACTCAAGGTCCATGAAAAATCAAAGAAGAGTGGTATAGGACATTTGAGTGAGAAGCATCGCATATATTCTAGTGTACTTTATTATTCTCTACCGTATATATCTTGTACCATTGACAAATTTATAAACAGTTTCTCTACCATTATTTTTTATATATATAATTCAGATATTCAATTCTTACAATTGATTAATTCTAACGTCATAAATTTTTGAAATTCTCCAAATGTAATATGTCATGGATGAAATTTGAACCTTCATTGCCTAGGAAGTCGGTCCCACCTGGAACTATTGTGTCATAGCCCTAGGAGCTTTCGTGAGCACAAAGTGAATTATCTTCTTTTTAATAATTAAAATATCCAATTCTTTTGAATCGACTAATTTTGAAGGTAATCAGCCCAGCAAAATACACCATATTGAAAAAGAGAAAGATAGCAGATTCTAAGAGTAATTCATCTAAAAGATGATAGGCAAATTAGAAACTTAGGAGATGCCGAACCACACTAAATCACCTATGTCACTGTGTGTGATATGTGCGTGCTTTTACTTGTATTTTTACGGCTGGCCACTACTAATCAATTTTGTGATCTGGCTGGGATCATAGTAAGAGCAAAGATTATTTTCGCTGGCAAACACACCTTAACCCCTTCCCCCTCTAATGCTCATGTGTTGTCCTCGTGATCTTCTCCCTTGATTCCCACAACTTTATTGCTATGTAGCTTTACAATGTGCACTATTGTGGCACTCCATACCTTAGCACTTATTGCCATGTGATGGCTCTCCCCCTTATCTCCCTTAGAACCTTGTAACACACATGTGAGAATAAGATTTCCCTCTCGAGTCTTAATTCTCTCTTTTGAGAGAGAGAGAGTAAGCAGATAAAAGAGTGCTAACTTTGGTAAAAAAAAAAAACTTATATTGATAAATATATATATATATATAATCTCTTTCAACATTCATTTCCTGATGAATGAAGTAAATTAAAACATATAACAAATGTTCTAATATCTTGATGCGATGAGATACTTGACGATCAATATGCATATTCAAGTTAAAATGACAATAACAAGTTTGTAAGCAAAGGATCTACCA
This sequence comes from Zingiber officinale, assembly GCF_018446385.1. Classification (NCBI taxonomy): domain Eukaryota; kingdom Viridiplantae; phylum Streptophyta; class Magnoliopsida; order Zingiberales; family Zingiberaceae; genus Zingiber; species Zingiber officinale. Next base: position 62,624,983 of record NC_055990.1, on the reverse strand, counting down.
GGAAAATATCATGTGTTAAAATGCCAATTATAATTTTTAGTGGAGATGCTCGACCAAATTTTTTTTGGTGGGTGAGCAAAGGAGAGTATATTTGGTAGAAAATACAAATTAAGATAACATTCCAATAGTAATATAAAATGGATCATCCTTTTAACCATCCTCCTTAATAAGTAATTTAGTACACGAAAATACAAAAATTAACTAGTAGTTTATCCTTATCCATCACATTAACTAAATTAGATACTTGCAAATGTTGACAGAGAGAAGCTATCTGACTGGATTATGACTAAAGTCATTCGCAATTATCTCACAAGTTTATGCAGGAATCCCACTCCATGACCGTATAAAAATGGATGATAATGTCGTTAAGTTTGACACCATTTTATCGCAAAAAGAACACAATAAAAAGGCACCCACCTAGAATTTGAGTGCAGTCGTCCATGTTCCTTGAACACTGGGTTGCCTTGTGACATGCCTTGTTCTCAGCTTCACAACTTTCCTTCCCAGTGCATTCCTTAGTCTGGTGGCATGCAGCAGAACGTCCTCCGGTGTTAAATTTCTCACACAGACCACTCGTTCTCTATGATTCTCTGTAAGCTAGTGAAGTATTATATCTTTGGCAAACATAAAAATAGCGGATGTTTAGTTCGTTGAATCCAAATAATTAATTTGAGTTCTTTCAAGCTAATTGATTGAACCAAATTATGTGGAAGCCACCAGAAAGAAAAAGTCTCAGCTCATGTTTGTGCATGTACAGAGTGCTAAAAGCAAAGAATTTTCTTACTGTAGAAGGCCTTCAGGTGAGGATGTTGATTGCGAATGATCTCTGTAACTACCTCTAGCTGAGGATTCTTTTCCTTGAAGGTTGGCAAATGTGTTTCCATAAAGGCCCTGTCAATTGCCTAAATCTGGTCAATATCGAAAACACAATCAAGGAAAACAGACATTCTACCATATTATGAAATCATAGGACTAATATTGCCAACTGTGAATGTGAATATCAGAGTGAATGATACAATGCCCACTGAGATGATGAAAAAATGGAATTAAGTGAATAACAAAGTGTGTTCCTAGAAAGTATCTGAAAACAACAATAACAAGAAAGTATCCCAAGAGCGACATAGAGATGTTCAAATCTGAACAAGGTCCTAATTCATAGTAGCCTCGGAAAAAACTTTGTTGCATAAAGATTGTGGTGGAAGGAAATGATTAATGGCAAAAGTTTAGAGTTTAGAAACCACAAATTGGTCAAAGGACACCAAAAAATCCATTAAATATTCTTGGCCTGTTAACGTAGCCATGAAAAAAGCAGCAGCCAATGAGCAAGAGTTTCTTTCTAAAATAGACTCAAGCATCTTAAGATGAATAAAGGAACCATTGTAAACTATGATACAACAGTATTGTTATCGAGATTGACAAGTGCCAAACTTATCAAATTGCCAATGAACAGATCTAACAATGCATAAAAAACACCCATGAATCAACTGAAAATATAATGAATCAACATGAATCTACACCACATTAACATTTGAAAGGGATGAAAGTGAATAAATAGATAGGAAGGAATGTAAATACGTCATTAATAAAAACCACATCATCATGAATTCAGGAATCACACACAGGTAAAACTCACAAGCTCAACCAAAACTTGCAGCGCTGCAAACATGGATCTGGATATATTACCGTGAAAAAAAAAAATCTAAGATACATGAAATAGATATGATATTGACAAGGTACAAGGAAAGGTGAACTTGACTTACATGGACTCATGCAATAAATAACTTTGGTGGGGAAAAAAACAATAAGAATTATACCTAATCCCCCTGCTACTTCCTCCCCAATCACAATAGCTCACTATCAGCTTCTGAAGTTGCCAAACACCTCGCAGTGCCATCTTGCTAAAGTTTGATCAGAAAAAAGGGGTCATTTAATTTAATCAGAAGTATTTCATAGACGTAACAATAAGATTATAAGAAAAAAACAAATCAAGCCAAGGCATTCCGTACGTAGATATTTAGCTTGTCACCGATATAATATCCCAGATGCTTTCCGGAGAAAGATTGGTTGCTCAACGGAAGTGGAAACTCCGGATGTAGCGGGAGTGTCGCCGGTGCGTGGCGGCGTTGGGATGATGACTTCTGGGCTCACGAGGATGACAAAAAGATAGGAAAACACTTTGTTAGGGTTTCACGGCCCTGGGCCTATCTCGGGTTCAGTATCAAGTGCATCTGTTGAGCCTTTAAAAATCTACCCGATCTGATTTATGCGTGTTTACCCAATAACATGAATGAAAAAATAAATAAATTGCACAACAGTTTATCTTGATAAAAAACTTTAAGAAAGAATATATTAAGTGATTTTTTCCTCTCTTTTTTTTCATTTCCTTTTTTCTTTTTATTCCCTCTCTTCTCTCTATCAACCTCCGATCTAAACGAAGCCTTAAATTCACTTCCGCACATTTAAAATTTGAGCTATAATTTTTATAATTTGATAATAAAATTAAAGAATTATAACGTATAGATATAACATGGTCGGCTCATAGGTCATTAAAGTCTATACCTAGGAGCCTCATTTTTTATTGGGGTCCATTATTTTTAATGTATTAAATATATTTTTTTAAAATAATGAAAAAAAAAATAGGATTCACATAATAAAAGATTATGCAATCTTATTCTCTAAAAATTAGGATCATTATTTTTTAATATATTTTTATATATACTTTTTAAGAGAAAAGAAAAGAATAGGGGCCGCATGATTAAATATTTACATGATCTCAATCTATCAAAGCTTCACATTTCACAAAGATCTTACTATGATTCCAATAGATAGTCATAAAGGACTCTTTTTTTTAATAAATTAAATTTATTTTTAATTATGAATGTTATTTTATAAAATCTAAGTTATTCCTCTTCAATATCTCTCAATCATATCCTACTCTCGTTACACTTCTCATTAGTTGGTGTTGCTTTCTCTTTAATCAATAAGAACATAAATTAAAATATTTTATCTTATCCATACAATGCAAAATAAAAATATTAGTTTTTTTTAAGTTCCCCTCTCTTCTCCTTTTCCAACTCCCTCTCTGTGTGCTTCTCTTGCTCATTGAGATTCAAGAAGAGAAACTCCACATCTCCACCTAACACTAACACGTTGATTCGGTCGGTACTACGATGCTTCTTACTTGATTGAATTCAAATGTTCATGTATTCATCCATATTATGTCGGATCAAAATGGAAGATTTTATTATTTTTTAGCAATAACAAGTTAGATACTTTTACCATTTCGCTTTCTTGATATACATTAAGTTTAACTTTTATTTAGATATATTTACCGTCATAAATTATTTGATTTTCCCTTTGTCTTCATTCTATCATTTATAATTGTTCTGGTTGAGGTAATAAAAATATGATTTATTTTTTCTTTTGCTTAGTGGTTAAAAAGGCTTCTATTTAGTTCTTGATAAATGATAATGTCGGGTTTAGTTTCATTATGATCTTTATTTTGTAAGGTTTGTATTCACTTTTATCATTTTGTATATTATTTTTTATTTATTTATTTTTTGTACTTTGCCTATGATAATGAGTTGAGTATGAGAGAATGATATTTTTGTATTATTATCCTATTTTATTATTCTTATTTTCTCAATTTTATTCTTTTTTTTAAGGGTTGTTCTCTCCGCCTTACATTTAAATAATCTTTCTTCATTTTTAAATAATTTTGAATGCACTTATTTTTAGTTAAGTGAATTATAAACTTATTATTACTTGAGATATTATTATATCTAATAATAATACTCTATTTAATACTGTAAAATTTGAGATATTATTATATCTAATAATAATACTCTATTTAATACTGTAAAATTTATATATCTCTGAATTAGATTATCTTAAATATAAAAATTTAATTAATAATTTTACATCTAAAAAGTAAGAAAATTAAATTGTATAAAAATATATTTTATAAAATTAATATTTAATTTGTCAAATAAAAAAATTAAACTACCGTTTTCTATCCAAGTCTAAATGAAAAAAAGGTAATGTATTTTTTTTTTAAATAACGCCAAAGGCCTAAAAAAAAAATTCCGCCTAGGACCTCAAATAGGTTTGAGCCGGCTCTCATATAAGTTTATAGTGCGGTCTATAAATTTATTCAATTTTATTGAGTAGGTAAAAAGATAATATAAAACAACTTAATATGATTTAATTCAATTATAATGGACAATTATTCTACATTTACTAGCAAAGAGAGTTAACGATGGTATATAGTGTGCCATAGCCTGATCTGTTAACTCTCTTTGCTTCCTTGTTTGACGAAGGAAGCACTTAATGCTTTGTCTTTGGCCACGCTATTTAGATTGTATTACTTGTTTTTAGTTAAGTAAAATTGATTTAGAAAGAGAAAAAATCGAAGACTCTTTTCTAGAAATGCCATTTTATTTAGATTTTGATGGATGCAAGCCTTAACTATTTTTTAGTTCAGAGGATTAGAATACGTTCATGAAGATAATACTATAAATAAATAAATGTAAAAAATATTTATAATATCTATTATGCCAAGCATAAAATAAAATTATAATTTAATATCTTAATGGGATGCACCGGGTGTGATAATTAACCCCAAAATAACACTTTGCCACATCTACAACAGTCTCGTCACTGCCCTGTACGTAATTGTTTCAGTTTACAATAATTAAGGATACGGTGGATAATAATTTAGAGAGAAATGCGTGCACGGACGCTGTGCCATCTTACTACATTCTACCCATCCTATAAAATATGAACGTGGGATAAGAAATCTCTATTGTGGCTGAGTAGTTTTTTTATAAAATGACTAACGGATTCAGTATTCAGAGTTATTTGGTATCAGCTACTGAGAATTGAACGACACCTATAAGCACCGCAGCTAGCCTCAACATCTGAGCGAGTGGAGCCATCTCCATATAGATACAGTAGCTTCACAAATGGATGGGAAAGTCAAAATTCTGATACGTTTTTATTTCACCACCCACACCTGCAGTTACGATCACCAATCCAAAGGCTTCCCAGCTTTGTGCTGCTGTTCCTCCGTTGCACAAATCACCATTACATTTAGGGCTCTGCTTATTGGGCGTCATAAGCTCTTCAGGCCAAGTCGCTGTGACCTTATCGTTAAACCAGTTTGAGTTGCCAGTGGCACCATTCTGGTGAGAATTGATGCGTTGGCAAAACTGAGGATCTGAAAGCCGAAGCCTGTCACTTTCTCCTACTGATGCAACATTTGCTTGGTTGTTGGGGCAAGTTCTCGCCATCTTTTGCAAACTGGTGTTTGGCCAAGGAGCAGCCACAGTCACACCCCGACAGTGGAAATATTCGTAGGATTGAGTGGTGGTCGCATCGCCTTTTGTTTGAGAATCATCAAATCTCCATACATAGATGTGAGAATCTTCACTAGCAGATATCACATGTTTCCCGTCGGCTGTTGGGAAGGCTGATATTTGGCTGTTTGTGTTGCGAAAACCTAGGAAAGAAGAGCAACACATGACTCTTAAAAGATAACACACATACAAAGGAATTTCTTTCCAAATGTTTGTGCATTTAATAGCTTTGCAATATAAACAGATTATTATTTAATTAAGAACCACTGAAACTTGGCATTTAAGATGGTGAAGAAACAGTTTCAATCTCCCACCATATCATAAAATAGGACAGATGTATAGTTCCCGGGACACGGTGAGACATGGAATAGTGTAGGAAGGCATCATGTTAAACACACCGTTCACATCACCAGCAACTGCACAAAAGTATCAAAGAGCAATCAGTCTTCATCTGGGCATCCTCTACCTCCTCTCCACTAGGCTAACATGACTAGCCTGTTCCTATCTCTATAGTGTCAACAGAATTTGACACCAACATAGAATCATTGTGATCAGTGATTGAATCTGTTAATTCAAATCCAACTTACAGTTTTGACATTTCAATGGCGGAAGAGAATCTACTAACAATGAAAATTGATGGTCATGCAAATGTAAGCAATGATCATATGATGAGTTAAGAGTTTCATAACATAATTAGCATATGCAAGATTCTGTAGTTGCAATTTTGGCTGAAATTTAGTCATATTTATAGTAAATATACATAATCCATTGGGTGAAATGCTTAGTATGACACAACTTTCATGCTTTTAACTATAATCTGCTATCTAAACTTGAAATATTCATAGATGTATACATGAACTTTCTAATTTAAAACAGTTATAGCTAGAATCAGGGCGGAAAATATTAGAAGCGAAAGGTATTAAACTTAGTAGAATAAAGACAAAAAATATAGAATTTAAGTTTAACAATATTAGATGTAATGAGACAATGATTAAAATAAGAGATAACGAGTTGCCTGGAGCTGAGAGCTTGAAATATTGAGAATCGTTTTTGAAAAAAATGTCTTACATAGAATACAAGCAGGATGGTTAAAATGGAAGAGAGTGTTGGATGTTTTATGTAATCGTAAAATACCTTTAAAACTTAAAGGAAAGTTCTATAAAACTGCAGTTAAACCTACTATGTTATATGGAGTTGAATATTATTGGACTATGACTCGAGCACATGAGCAGAAGATGAGAGTTATAAAGATGAGGATGTTAAGGTAGAGTTGCATCTATTGAGAAAAAATTTTGAGAGACACATTTAAAATGGTACGGGCATGTACTTAGACGATCAATAAATGCTCCACTTGGGCAATGTAAAATTACGACAAACACGTACATCAAACAAGGAAGACCAAAAAAACTTGGTTAGCAACAATAAAAGAAGATAAAATTTATTTTGGTATAAATGATAATATAATAGGAGATAGAGCTTAATGGCGTAAAAGGATCCATATAGCCGAACTCACCTAGTGGGATAAGACTTGGTGGTGGTTGTTGTTGTAATATTCTTAACTACTTTAATAAGCACTAAAATGATTAATACATAACAAAAAGTAGTCATACAACTAACATGCACTTGTATCCCTTAAATTTTCAGTCAGTAAATCACCATAAACATGACCAGTTAACTATCAAATAAAAGCCCCAAACCTCAAGTTTATGGTATGACTGTTGTTATTGCTGACATCATAATATTATCCATTGAAGAATTCAATTTAATATTGAATATAGGCCATGTTTGAACTTAAGCATTTAAAGATAAAATTATCAATTTAATAGAAGAGAAAAGATGTTACGTTGCACCTGTAGATATTATATCTCAATTATTGCAGATTATTGACACAATATTTAGACTAATAAGAAAAAAAAATGAATTGCTTGATTGGCACAAAATGTAATTAATATGAAATAGATGCACAAAGTAAGATGAGTAGAAGTATTAGACTTGAATGAAATATGTGGGGCAAATCCATCTAAACAAAAGGTAATAAATATATTTCAAAAGAATTGTTTTGCTAGATGGACCTGGATAGGAAAGTAATGTATGTATCTCAAGAATAGGATCCTCATTTAGGTCCTTTTGACTATTTAAGAGATTATCATGAAGATCGTAAACATAGTAACACCTCACGAAGCCATATAGAATATATCAAAGAACTTTGGAATCCTAAAACACTGATGAGATAGTGAGATTGTCTTGATACGTGATTAGAAGAGTAAAGCAATCTGTATAAATTTAGCATAGGCATTACTTAGAACTTAACAAAGAACAAGTGAGAGGAACAACACTTGTACCTTTAAGCTTGTGGACCAGTTCATCACCATCAATAATTCGAATTTGCGAATCTGCAGATGTTACTAGTACCTTTGATGGATTTCCAGGGGCAAACTGTTGAATGAAACTGATATGAAAAGTTGGCCATAACTTATTTCAAACTTCAAAACTAAATGAAACCCAGTAAATTCCTTAAGCAATCTATTATCCCACAAAAAGGGGGAAAATACCTGGAAACCAGTGATTTTCTTCTTTCTGTTTTTCAGATCTACTTGACTCTTCTGAATAAGCTTGCTATCTAAAGATGAAGAAATCCAAATTATAAACCACTGGTAAAATTGAAAACGCTAACCAGCTTGCTAAGGGTAAGTTCAAACATAATTATATGAGCGCCCATAGCTTCATACCCGATGCATCATACAAGTGGCAATTTCCCCTATGCGTACCAATTAGAGCACCCTTCAAATGGGAAAAAAATGTGGAAAAAATTAAATACTAAGAACAAACATAAAGTAAATTTAAAATCAAATACTTAGTATAACATGGTACATATACCTGTCCATCAGGCGTATAACAAGCAGCAGTGACCATCTCATGCAAATCTTTCCAATCAATAACTTGCCGATCTGGAATACTCCATATCCTCACCTTGTTGTCGAGGGATCCACTGATGAAATATCGGTCATCAACAGGATTGAACTGGATACATGTCACTGCATAACAATGAAATCCAAACACATGATGACCAAATAAGCAAGTCAACACAACAAGATGCAATTTGAAGAAAAGAGGTAAAATGATAGATTGGTAAACATAATTTGGATTTTACCATATGTACTATGTGAGAATACTTTTAAGCAGGAAGTACTGGACATGTGCCAAAGTCGGACCGTTTTATCCATTGAAGAGGAAAGCAAAAACTGAAATGTAGATAGTGAGATCAGAAATAGTAAATAGTAATGAATGTACAGATTAGTACCTTCTAGAACAAGTACTCCAAAGAAACTAAATAGAAAAAGAGCAAACAAGAACAGTTCAAAAAGTCTGTTGAATGGTGTGGAAAGGAGAGAGATAGAAGCAAAGGAAGAAGGGAGAAACCAAAATAATTTTATACTTCAACCATATGATTACCTCAATAGTGCCATTATAATGGCATTAATAATACCCAATTAGTAAAATATTGCTACAAATAATCAAATATTCATTGTTGCTCTAGCGAAAATAAACTTCACGGAATCCAATTGAAGGCGCGAGTAAATTCAGCCTCTCAACATATGATTTGGTCTAGATCTTAGTCGCTTCCAGTTAACTTCAAGTTAGGGTTCTTTTTTATTTTATTTTATTTTTTGATCTGTTACAGGACCAAGTTGGCATAGGGACAAATGTTTTTAGATACATGCATTATTAATGACATTATTTTAATCAAATTAAAGTACCATTATCCTTCTAAGTACAAAGGCATGGGCATCCCTTCATTGTTCATATATTCAGATATCACAATATATTTAAGCTCAATTAACCAGATTCCTATGGCTGCGAGCATTGCAAATGTTTTTTGATAGTTAAGTCAAATATTTATGTTACACCTACCACCTATATAAATTAGCTACTAGCTGGATGAAACTTGATCTTGATTGATATTGTTTTTCAAGTTTGATTACAAGAAATCCTTGGTTCTGAACCATGAGTTAATAATCATGCATCCACAGTGAGATGTGAGTATTACCTGTATATAGAGAGTATCTTATTATCCTGAACTCCTCCTATTCATTCTTCATTACCAAAGGCCAATTAATAACCAAGACATTTGAATTGAGTTGTGTGATCGAAGATATATTCAAGTGTGTGATTAGATGAAGAGGTATGCTGAATGAAAAGAGCATAAGTCATCAAAACCAAAGAGTCAATGAGTCATCTTGAGAGATGAGAATAAATCCTTAGATATAAGAAGACCAACTATCCCAAGAGGCATCATAAAAGAAAAGAACATCGCCCTCAGCGCATAGCCAAGTTGGTCACCACATGGTAGATTTGCGGAAATGGACAAGGGTCGATTCCTGGAGAAGTCGACGGTAATACCCTCCCATATGGTGGCCTGCTCGATTTCCTGATTTACCTCTCTATAGATAGTAGTGGGGTTGCCCGTGTAGAGCGTTTAGGGTAAGCATATGACTTTTTTGCAAAAAAAGAAATAAAAGAAAATAACATTAGTTTTCAGACAATGAAGTGAAGTGAAAGATTTAAAAAGGCATCCTGAAAGAAAAGAGCAGGTCCTTGGATCTAAGACCAAGGGTGCCAGAGTTGTCCCAATGTGAATCTAAAAAGTCAATGAGACATCTCAAAAGAAAAGGGAATAAATCCTCAAATATACAAAGACCTAGGATCCCAAGAGACGCCCAAAAAAGAAAAAGGACATAACTGGTTAGACCAGGAGTAAAAGATTCAAAGAGGCATCATGAGAGAAAAGAGCAAGTCCTTGGATCTAAAACCAAGTGTCCCAAGAGGTGTCTCAATGTAAAATCAAAGAACCAATGAGACATCTTGAAAGAAAAGGAAATAAATTCTCAGATACAATAAGACCAAGCAACCCAAGAAGCACCCTAAAAGAGGACATAAATTGTCAAACATAAAGTGAAGTGAAGATTCAAAGAGACATAAAAGAGAAAGCCCTCAGATCTAAAGACTAGGGTCCCAAGAGGTATCTTGGAAGGAAAGGATATAAGTCCTTAGACTAGGAGTGAAATCACAGGTGCAAGGAGGCATTCTAAAAGAATTAAGAAAATGATATAAGAAGATCTGTCCCAGGAGGCTTCCTAAAATGAAAGGCACAAGTTCTCAAACATAAAGTGAAGCCAATGATACCAAGTCTTGAAAGAAAGGGCATAAGTCCTTGCACTTAAGAAGAGACTCACAAGAGGCATCACCAAAGTTAAACCCAATTTGAAGCCAAACAAACCAAAGGAGCATCTTGGAGGAGGAAAAAAACATAAGTCCTTGAATCTAATAAGACCACAAGTCTTCAAAGGCATAGCATAAGTCTTAAAGAAATGAAGGGAAACCAAAGGAGACATCTTCAAATAAAAAAAAAAAAACATAAGTTTTCAGATCTATTAAGACCAAGGGCCCAAAAAGGCATCCTAAAAGGAAAAAAAAAAGCGTAAGACCTTTAACCCGGAGTGTAGCTAAAGTCAAAATAAGAAGAGGATAAGTCCTCAGACATGAAGTGAAACCAAAGGCCCAAAGGAAAATAAAAATTAAAGCAAGGGAATGTTTGAAAAATGTGTGAGCTTGAGTCAAGCTTAAAAATAAAAATGAATTCGCAATAAGCAAAGAAATGATATCTTAGTTCAGTTTATATTTGCTGTTAATACACATATTTATTTTTGTTTTATTAATGTAGCCTCTTCATTTTCCTTGAATATTAATCTAAACAAATATGTGAGCATTTCTCATTACCATGTTACAATTATGTAGGAAGTAGTATTTGAAACTTGGAATATGGCATTACATTTTAGTCAAAATTTCTCTAACATATAGCATTTTTTTTTGTAATCCAAGAATCCAGGAGGTGACCAGTCCCATGGAAGTTTCCCATCGACCGCCAAGTAAATCGGGAAGCGGTCGTGGAGGTCATCTAGATGACTAGCATTCTTAGACTGGTAGCATAGTAGACTAATAGTTATTTAACTAATAAATTTTGAGATGACTAAAGAATATAATTCCTTGTATGTTTGGCTTTTACCATGCTTGTATGTTAGGTTTGATATTATGATAAAATTGAAAGTTCAAATTTTGTATTTTCCCTATCAAGCTTAGTATTGCAGGCATTGAGCCATGTATTGTATTGTTGATATCATCCTATATCTAACTACATAGACAAGAATGTCAAGTATTCTTCTATAACCATGAATTGATCTTAACATACATTTGTAATGTATGTCTTGTATCGCTTGATATGGCATGAGATTTAAATCCACCATTTATAGAACATCAAATGAAAGATGTAGTTGACCTTCTACGGCAATCAACAAAAGAAGATTTCTCTAACCTAACCAATATTTTAAATTCCCATCTTTATAGAAAACAAAAGAATGAGTAATTCAATGGCGAAGTCATTTTGATATATATTTTCATCTTAAATAAGACATGTTTCTATATATCAATGTTTCGAACTCTTTGGGCAGACTATATGATTTATTTATTAATCAGTTTTTGTAAGAAAAAAAATCTAATCGTCGATATATGTATCATTATATACCTGCATGCCATATATATGCTATACAGTGACTTCTCTTTAATTATTTACATATGCGATTTAAAACTTTGCCAAACTGACTAACATTATCACAAATTTGAGGCAATACAATTTCAGTAACCACTTTACAAGTCAGTTACCATGTTATAACAAAAAATTTTTTTAATCCCAACTAAATTCACTTCAATCATTCTACATATATACTATTATCTATGAGGTCTGTATTTAATAAATATGGTCAATTAAGTCTATCTTATTGGATATAAATATCCTTTCTTTTAGTTAATAATAGTCTTTTATAGCATCCCCTATCAATATGGCACACTGTAGATTATTGATTCATTCAAGTCATTAAATAGGTACACTTATATTCCTGTGACATAGGTTGGTTAAGGTATTTAAGAATGAAAAATCTACAATTATATATCAAAATTTCAAGCCTAAATTTCAACAAAATACATACATATACACACACAAACATATATTATTTTATAAAATTAACTAAGAAAAGAAAACTGAAAAAAAAAAAATAGGGTAACAATTAGGTGTAACTTCAATAAAGATAAAACAAAGATAAAATAGTGTGGACATGTTCGAGGATGATATAGACTTGCATTGAGTTTAATGGAGAGCCATTCATTCATTCAAGTCATTGTACTGTTGAATTTCTATGACAAATTAACCTTATTGTCATTAATTTTATCCTTTATTAGGCTACACTTATCACCTATAGCACTCTCAACATTGGGCTACACATAGTTGTTCCCAAATGATAATGATGTTACTTTATCTAGTCAACCCACAGGTCCACCAATGTTATAATCCAATAACTATCCACCAGACAGTCTCCATATCAACCTTCTAGGCAGGATTTGTTAACTATCCACTAGATCAAATCTATACAGAAAGTTTGACACAGGTTGCAGAGGTTGGATAAGGCATTTAAGAATGAAAATCTACAATTATATACCAAAGTTGTAACATTCATTCATGACTCCAAACCTAACTTTCAACAAAATACAGGCACATATACATACTCCAATAAAGATAAAATGTGATTAAAATGGTATAGATATGTTCAAGAATAATATATGCTTGCATGGAGTAATGGAGAGCCAATATCCAAATAGTTGAACCTAAAACATGATGATATTTAATTATTTCCTAAGAAAAGAAAAAAGGTACACCAACATAGTGTATCTACAAACTCCATTTTTGGTCATGCTCTAGTAAACCAAATTAGCATAGTTGATACTTCATACCACCATTATGTTATTGGCTGAAACCAGGGTCAAAAGTCACAACGTGATTATACTAAACAAAAAGGCTATGTTTTCCTTTTACAAATGTGATATTGCTAAGCAATAAATGGAAAGCACTTACATCTACTGATTCTCTAGGCCCAATATGATGTGAACATACACTTTCAACCTCGGCAAGAATGCACATAAACTGACCTTAGAAAGAATATGCTGTGCAGGAGATCTAGATCCCACTGCTCTCACTCAAAAAATTGTTGTTTGACATCTAGATTTGTAACTTTTTAAAATATCCGTACTCAAGTTTTGAGTAACACAGCACATAGAGCAAATTGAAAATGTAAAACCTTAGGATCCTCACTTATGGCCTCAATTTCATGATAGAAGCTATTGTTAGTGCAATTTTGCCCTAAATGGTCATGTTCAACCATAGTATTTTTTATTTATTGGGAAAAGTTTTTAAGTTAGGTTTGTCTATGTTTTTAACATGCCCATGAAGTGCAATAATTTGTTCAAAGGTACATTGAGCTCGTGGAGCTTGACTTGGTGGACCGAAGTTAGTGATTGGCTCGATGGCTCAATGTCTGTTGGAAATTGAAGAAGAATGGTATGAGACATCCAAGGAGCCACAGGATGAGAAGCATCGAGATGATAACTTTGACAAGATCTGGAATAGTGGACTACATAGGTGAATGAGTGAAGAATGTTCCGAGGATCGAGTCGAAGACATGGTGAATTTGATGGACCAAGGACTTGAAGGAAGATAATCACTTGGGCAAAGCGAAACTACATCAACTCTAAAGTAGCAGGAGGAGGCAAACTACAAAGGTTGACGAGTGAAGAATGACACATGGAACAAGCTGAAGGCTTGGTGCATTCAAGAGACTTACGAACTGGTGGCCTTGCAAGTAAAGTAGAGTCGTAAAAGTAAACTCTTAAGTGTTTTGTGAAAGTCAAGAGATGTGTTATTTAGTTTCATGTAATTCTCGACTTAACCAATGACTCAACCATTAGATTGATCTAGTCAACTCCTTAGTTGACTCTAAGCTTTGAACAGAACAATCTATTCACACATGAGTCAACTAGGCCAATCAAGTCCTTAGTTTACTCAGCACACTAATCAACTGACCATATTTTAGTCTGGCCATATTTCACTTACGTGATAAAGTGGCTCAAGTGACTGCAGTTAGCACAAGTCTATGGAGTTGTTACCTGTCAACTGAAGTTAATGTGAGCCAATTGAGAGTCTGTTGCCAAACACTGAGCTGAAATGATGAAGAAACTAAGAAGTGGTTCGATTGACTATTCCACTGAAGATTAGAAAAGTGGAGGTTGAATGAAGATAACTTATAGGACCAAGGAGAGCCATTAACTTGTTCTATTTTATAACCTAATCCTTGTAATTGTCTTACTTGCCTCGACTTGTATTTCTATTCTTGTAAGAGGTTTCTACACTTTGAGAAGCATTCATGAAGGAAAAAAGATAATGAAGATTCAGGAGTGATTCACTAAAGAGACATAACCTATAGAGTAGGAACCAGTGGATCCAAACCACATGAACTCAGTCTGTTAGCAATAATCTTATGTTTCGTATTTCCACTGGATTAATGTCTAATTGAGCTTGCTAAGTATTAACAAGAATAAAGAATAAAAGAAACATATTTCCAGATCATGTATTATTCATCTCTGCTTCTAGCCATCCAGTGCATTGCCCTCATCAGTCCTAACAGCTACATAATCACATTACAGCTTTTCACTTAGTTTTCAGTCGACTTGTAACTTTGTTCAACTTTAGATAACCCATGAAAGAACTAGAAGATACTTCGGAAGGTTCAAACTGAAACTGGCAAACCTCAGAACCCTACACATCTATATTGAACTGATTTTGAATTTCGATTCCATTGTAGAAGTTACAAA
The DNA here is from genome assembly GCF_018446385.1 of Zingiber officinale. Taxonomy (NCBI): domain Eukaryota; kingdom Viridiplantae; phylum Streptophyta; class Magnoliopsida; order Zingiberales; family Zingiberaceae; genus Zingiber; species Zingiber officinale. The sequence goes on along the minus strand of NC_055990.1, from coordinate 62,609,873 downwards.
ATCACATGACGTTTTTTTAACCAAGTTCATCAGTGTGCCTGTAACTACATTCAACTTTAGATCTCCTATGAAATAATTAAACGATATTATGGTAGGAGTAAACGGAAACTAAAAACCTTCAGAATCCTGAACTTATATTAATGAACTAATTTGGAATCTCAGTTCCATCACAGAAACTACCAAGTCAGATCTACCGTACCAGATTTGACAGTAGTGACTGTAACCCCATTCAACTTAAGATATCCCGAGAATGAATTAGAAGATGTTCAGGCAATAATCCTTAGATTATTTTCTGTCTATGAAAAGTAAAACCTTGTATTCACACGATCCAGAGTACAAAGAGGCACCAAATTTCCTCTGTATGTAGAAATCTAACCAAATAAATTGAAGGCATACCTGAGATGTCGACCAAGATAGATCAAGTACATCACCTAAGTGACCTCTGAAACAACACACAGGCTTTTCAGACAGAGCAACGATATGCGCTGGTACCTTCAAAGGGTGAGAACATACAGATTTCTTACTGCACCTAACCTTTGCTCTTCTCTGCTTATCCCATTGATTTCTGTCAGCGCTGGCCAAAGTGGATGTCATCTCTGGTGAGGCTACATCATTAGCCAAATTGCCAAATCTGTCAACCTCTAAGACCTCCCACACACGAATGGCACAGTCCTCGCCTCCACTGGCCAAATACTGCCCATCCAAGCTGAATCTAATGCTCCAGATGGACCCATTATGCGCCTGGATTTCCTGGGTCATGCACAAACCACTGAGCTCCTTCTGAGACTTCCCATATTGCCGGACTCTTATTCTCTCAGGGCAATGATTTAGGCCGTTTAAACCATCAAGGTTATCATTGGTAGCCGAGCTGGATCTCCCTCCCATCTCGGATGAACTATCTTTGTCATCGCCACGCTTGCGGTCGCAGTTGTGCCCTCTAGCCACCATGTTCTCGGCGACATTCTTGATGCTTCTAAGCCAACTTCCCCTTTTTTTCCATCTCCATCCTCCAGCAGACCTTCTGACAACAACAGAACCCCCACTACCAGAACTACGGGAATCGCCGCCACTGCTGTCAGTGGCATCCTCCACGCTCTGCCGTTTCATCAGCTCTTGAACTATGGGGGACTTCCCAATGCACATATCGAACTCCTCCATAGTAAGCTGCCGTCCTGTTCCGACTTCTCTGACAGTGTTCGACATCCGATCCTCTTGTAACTCCTTCACCACGAACTCCCTCCCGTCGTCTAGATTCTTGATCACGAAACGCGAGTCACTGGGAACGACTCCCCCCTCGATCGGAAGAATGCCTTTGGAAGCATCGGGGATACGGAATCTAACGCCGAGAGGAGGCTTGGAGGGGACCTGCCGCTGTTGGCACAGCGATTTGCTCGCGGAGCCGTCGCATCCGGGCCAGGCCACTCCAGATGAGGAGGATGGGGAAGATATTTTACAGGAGGCGGCGTCAGATCTTCGGGGTCGAGAGAGCGCGGGATCGCCGGAGAGGCCGAGATGGCGGAGTAGGCGTCGGCGGCGCTCCTCGACTGAGGCCGGTTCGGAGAACCAGACATCGAGAGAGCGCAGAGGGGGGAGACGCAGGCGTCCGACGCGGCGACGGTGACCTCCGGTGTAGGATTCGTCGTCGGAGGCGGAGACGGAGCCGGAATTGGAGCAGGAGGAGAGGATCCGGTCCAAGGACTCGTAGAATTTCTCCTCCCCCGAGTCTTCCTCCGGAAGATTTCTCGTCGTCGAGGTCATGGCCGCAAATGAGGTCACCGGGGGGAACGGAGAAGGGAGCGGTTTTTATAGAATGGAAAGGGAAGGATGGGGAAGGGGGTCAAGGGGATCGAAGACCGATGGGATTTGATATGTTGTTGCAGGCAGCTGTTGCCTTTGTTACTGGTGCTGGTGCGTGAGAGAGAGAGAGAGAGAGTGGTGCGGTTGTAGGGTATGCGTATACGTATGCAGAACTACAGTGCTCGAGTAAATGTGTAATCAAATTGGATAAGCCCATACTCCATTCATGCGGGACTGCTGGCTGCTGCCGCTACTTCATCAATCATCGTGTCATGTCTTTTGATTTATTTTTTTTTATATGGTAAATGTTTAACCATAATTTATGAAAAGAAAGGGAGTCGTTGAAAGTGTCATAATTAATATAAAATCTTAAATGAATATTGATGACAAATTTAATACATCGTCAAATTAACTACTGACTAAAGGTTGAGTTGAATAGCCTTTTTAATCCGAGGTAAAATACTGAGAATTGGTGGAATTAGTAGTTCTATTATCCAGAAAAATATGAAGAGTAAATTAATGGCCAAGCATTGAACTCATACATCAACGGTTCGTTCAGTATTACAAATACTAGGGATATATTTAAAAATTATGTCAGTATTTTAGGTGGATTGTTATATCAAAAGTCTTTTGTCTTTGTTGATAGGTACAGATATAAAAAAAATAATATGAAACTATAATATCTAGTTCTTTTAGAGTTGATCCTACGAATATGAAAAAAAGGTAAATATACATATACAATTAAAAATATATGGTCGAGAAGTTAACCCCAGATAATAACACTCTGAGGATCAAACATTGGACTTCTCATCTATGAAATCATACACCCCCAACTACATTATGCTCAAGGGACACAAGTATAGGTATAGAGTTTTGCTTAACACTTGTGAATAACTTCTAGCATATTGAGTCTAGTTTTAAGTACTGAGACTCATGTTTCAAGTAGTACATTTCGTGTACTGCCTCAAATCGTATGAACAATAGAAATTGTGATTTTAAAGATTTGTTCTAAGTAAACATTACAACATTGCTTCTTATAAAGTTTGTAAGTTCCTCTTTTTAGTATAAAGGGATAAAATCCACATACAAAATAGAACGTATTATCAATTCCTTCCTTAAGTAACCCATTCACGACGACATGTTCATTGATGAGATATTAAATCTATTAAGTTATGTGATATAAATTAGTGTTACACTAGGTCACAATCTTCTAGTATGATTCTTCTAAGTCGGTTAAATCATTATGACAAAAGATGATTTACACCATATTTTTCAACTAATCTATAAGGATGTTGAAGAAATGAGTTGACTAATATATAATCTGAACAAGAAGCTACTTCGTCCATGTCATCAACTGATATTATAGAATAAATAGAAGATGTATCAGATGTATCTGACTATACTTCTACTAAGTCAAGATTTGTATAATTTACTAATTTGGCTTCTCTGTTATATAGATTTTTTTTTATTGGGGCATACAGAGGATAAGTGTCTAGGTTCATTCATGCAAACATGTTATGGTATTAACAAAAGTTTTCTTTGATTTGAGAATTTTCTAACATATTTTATTTGCTAAGATAAGGCTTTTTAGCTCTGCTGTTCCTAAGATAGTTGTTTTCTTTAGTTTGTATTTTGGTGTAGGAGTTATAGGTTTTCTCCTTATATGTTGACGTTGAGATAGTTGTTTTCTTTAGTTTGTATTTTGGTGTAGGAGTTATAGGTTTTCTCCTTATATGTTGACGTTGATTTGTAGACCTGTATTGCTAGGGTATATAAATCCGGCTATAGAAACCACATTATTAGTTTTTTTTATTATTTTTATATTTGAATGTAAATACATTTTTCTTTAAATTTAGTCAGGATATGTTATACCCTCATTCCTATGCTATCATAGAGTGTTGGCATACGTAAGTTAGTCTATGACTTATGTATTTTTTTTTCCTAAGACTCCAGCAAATAGCTTACTAAATAATTTTTCTCCTAAAGTAGGGTTGCAATAATTACTTATATTGCAGTTAAGGCTAAAAAGTTATTACATAATGGTTTAACATAATTCCAACTAAAGAGTTGGAGATGTTCTAAATTTTACATGGCTTCTTTTTGTCGTATGTCTAACCTCATGTTTGCATCCCTAGTTGTTAAAAGTTTATGAATAACATAACAAAAATTTAAGGTTATTGCCCTATGAGGTAATTCTGGTGACTTCTTTTGGAAAGTTTAATTTAAAGTCTTCTCAGGTGACTCTGGTTACATCGCCTAAGTAATTTTTACCTACGCAGATCTTAGCATCTCAAGTTTTTATATCAAGTTCATGTTTAGCTTGGTAATCTCATTTTACGAAGACTATTCATTGTTCTAAATAAGTGTCATACAACTGAGAATCTCATTTGCGTCTTTGGCAAAGAAAGTTACCTCTAGTGGCCTTCATTTTCCAATAGTTCTAACTAAAGGATTATTGTTAATATATGGATTGATTCTTCTTCTAAGAGGATGTCCTTGTTCATAATACATAGTTCCCATAGTACTTTCTGACATTTTTTACTGTATATAGTAGAAGTAGTTATAGATTCTCTAGCATTCATCAAGCATTTTGTTGATGCTGGGAGACTTATAATATCATCTTCAAAATTTTTAGTTATTATATTTCTATCTTGATCGAAATATAATATCCAATTATGGTTTAAATTTTTATGTTTCTTGTCAACGCTTCAAGTTCTTCTAAGTTGTCCTCTATTAGATAAATCGCAACTTTAGATGGTATATATACATATTCATCTAAATCTCCAAAGGAACTTATTACTTCATCTGATTTGTTCATTAAGTTGAAGGGATACACCTCAGTACTAGCTTGTTTAATTTTGTTCTTTTATATTAGTCTTAGATGTTTTATTTATATTTTTCTAAGTATGCTGACAGGGTCATCATCTTGTCAAAGTATGAGATTTAAGTTATCTTCTAAACCTTCTTCATTTTGGTACATGCTTGATATCTCGATAATCTAACAGCTATTTTATCATTTCTATCCTTGGTAGTAAAAGATGGAATCTGCCACTCCAGCGGCCCCACACGGTCGGCCTCATGACTATTTATGAGGAGGTAAATCGTGAAATTATAGTTGATCAGTGTGGGGGAGGATTTATTTTTTCCTCGACTTTGCTGAAATTAGAACCCTTGCCCTATGGTAGTAACTTTACCTCACACTAGCCAACTCAACCCTACTCCGAGAGCTTTGTCATTTCTATCCTTATACATTATAAAAGTTCTTGATCTTAGTGTTGCTTTTGTTAGGGTCAATTTCTAGCTAGAGAGGGGGGGGGGGGGGGGGGGGAATAGCTCATCGCACGCTCGTTGCTTGCTCCTTGAAGATTTGCAGCGGAATAAAACTAGAAGTAACTCTCCAATGCTAACACAAAGGATTTATTTGGTATCCACCTCAAGAAGAGGTGACTAATCCAAGGATCCAGTCCTCACACACACATCCACTAATAAAACTCTCATTCTCGATAACTACCGGAGGTGGAGAAATCTTGTAGAATCTCCTCTCAATAATATGCACTCAAACAAGAAGAAAATGTAAGAACTGTAATAGAACTAATTATGCTAAAACAGTAATATTTAATTGCACTAATAAACGACGAGCATGCAATAAACTTTAATAACAGTAAAGGGTTTAAGAAATGTGTATCTCCGGTCGAAGCGTCGGACGTGCCGACTGTCTTTAGAGAATTGATTGCCGCCCACGGTGCACCGCACTCGGACTCAACCTCAAATCGCAAACCAAGCCTCAGAACTCGGAACAAGGGGAGAGAAGAAGAAGCAGAAGGCAGAAGAAATGCTTTGCTTCGGTGTGTTTTCAGAAGGAACGGAGGAAGTGTATTTATACACTTCGAAACAGTGCAGAGGAAGGGACGCACTTCCTCTTCTCACGCGCGGATGCGTTGTATCGCATCCTCATACGACGCGCTCCGCGCGGATGCGTTTTCCTCACGCGGACCAGAAACGAGACCAAACCAGAAACCAAACTGGTTTGGTTCAGACTGAACCAAACCAGCAAAAACAGATCGGGCCGCCCATGAGCGCAAGGCCCACGGGCTGGGGATTTGCACCCCCCCTGCGCGCGTTAATCGCGCACGTGACGCCCGGTTTATGGATTTCCGGCTCGAACCCCCCAAATCCACTCGATTTGGGCTTGGCCCGCGCATGCGTGTAGGTCTTCTTATTATTGCTAAGCAAGGATGGAAGGGCTTCATATATAAGCCCTTCCAAGCTTCTCCACTTAGCAATGTGGGACTAAAAACCACTACAAAAATTGCTTTGAATTTAAAACAAAACTCAACAGAAAATACATAAATGTATAAATAAAAACCTTTTCTTGTTGCTCTTGTTGATGTAGATCACCTCTTGACTCTTGGAAGTGCACCATCACTTATCCCCAAGAAGCTTCAAGAACTGGCGAAAAGATCGTCGGAGAGGATCGTGTGAACCGGGGAAGAAGTGTTGCAGAGAAGAAGCTCGCCAACGGCTATATACTTCGCGCTTCTAGGGCTCCCAATCGATTGTGCACTAAAACAAAAATGACTTTCCACAGCGCATCATCAACGACACGTGGTTAAAGCATGCCGTTAATAATAGTTTTTACGGCGTGCCCAATTATGTGCACTGCGGATAGTATAATATTTATATAAACTATGACTTGCCAAAATAAGTGTGTTGTCAATAAATTTTTCTACGACATACAATATGTGCTGTTAAAATTTAATATTAACAGCGTGCAGAGCGTGTTGTTAATAGTTATTGTTAGACCCTGTGGTAGTTTTGATATGATCAACCAAGTTGGTTAGGTCCTGCTGTGTTTGATCCCTGTGTCTGAGTGGTATCAGAGCCTGATCACCTCAGAAGGACTAATCGCCAACTGAAGCATTACGATCAAGACGATGGCCGGAGCGAACATCCATCTCCCGAAGTTCGACGGAGATTTCGCTATATGGAAGCGAAAAATCGAGGTATTCTTCAAAATCGAGTTCGATATCTTACTAACAATGAAATACGATTTTGTAGCTCCTAAAGACAAAGAAGAGTTCCAATGGACGAAGAAGGAGCATGCGGATTTCGTGGCGAACGGAAAAGCTGAGTTTCACTTGCTCAGCGTTCTTCCGCCCCAAGAGGTAAGTCGGATCGGAAGCTACGACTCCGCAAAAGACCTCTGGGAGAAATTCCCACGAAGGCACCTCGGAAGCAAAGCTAGCGAGGCGCGACATTCTTCGAACACAACTAACGAATCTCCGAATGAACACCGGCGAGAAGGTAGCGCAACTCCAAGCACGGATCAAGGAGCTGATAACACAACTGACGAATCTCGGCGAAATGGTAACGAACCGAGACTCCATCCGATACGCGCTCAATGCCTTCCCGAGGACTCCGGAATGGGCGTCCTTAGTAGATGCTTACTACATCTCTAAGGACCTTGAGGTAAGTACCTTAGAAAGTTTGTTTTCTACCTTTGAACTTCACGAGTCTCGGATTGCAGAGCCTAAAGAAGTAGTGAAGTCAAACCTCGACGTCGCCCTACAAGCAAGGAGGGACGATCCCGATTCCGATTCCGAAGCTTCAATCGACGAATCCGAAGCGGTACTACTGGTAAGACGGTTTAATAAATTTGTAAATTCTAACAAATTTAGATTGCAGTCGAAAAAGCTCCAGCGAAAGAAAAGAAGAAGGACATATCAAAGATGACTGTCCAAAACTGAAGAGCAAAAGTAAGGAAAGGAGCAAGAAGCCCACTCGACCCAAACACAATCTAAAGGCCACGTGGGATGATTCGTCACCTCCGACTCCGAAGTCGAAGAATTCTCGGGACTAACACTGATGGCCAACCATCAGCTAGAAGAAACGTCCAGCTCAGAAATGAGCATAGATGAAGGGGGAGGAAAAACAGAAGGAGAAAGCAATGATGAAGGGGGAGCATCGCAAGATGAGGTAAGTAAGGTATATGCCCTAAACTCTAAACAGTCTTTTGAGTTTATTAAAGCTTTGTCTAAAGAATTAGATCAATTAGAAAATGAAAATGAAAATGAAAATTTAAAATCTAAAAATAAAAATCTAAGATTAGAAATTGAGAAATTAAGAAATAATACATGTTTAAATAGATTTCCAAATTCAAAAATTAAAGTTTATGAAAAATTGAACTGGTACATTAGAAATCATCATGGTCAACTTAGAAGAATACCAAAAAATTATGTACCCCCTAAGTATTTGAATAACCCGGTAGGTAGGAACCTCTATTGGGTTCCAAAATCTGTGCTTAATTAATTTTTCAAAAATTAAAAGCTTAGTGAGAAAATTAAACATTAAAATTCTTTATGGAAGCTTTGTCTAAGGAAGTGGTTGTTGCTCCAATAACCAAGAATGCCTAGTGCCTCGCCACGACCTGGAAACTAAAATATTGAAAAAAAAATGTTTAATTAACTTTCTGAAAAAGCATTAAACAAGAATTAAATAATTGTCACGCCCCAGAGGAGTCCTTGTCCGAAGAAATTTCGACAACATCTCCCCTCTACGGGTGACAATCTGAAACATTTCTACATACAAAACATACATCAGCCACACTCGGCTGGAATATATATATCATAGAAAATGGAAACAACACAACCACGCAGTTTAATATACTCAGCCTACTCGGCTGGACAAAAAAATAAAATAAGCACAGCGAAAAGAAAACGAAGAGAAAACCCACAAATTGCAAAATTATCAAAACATCACAAATACCAAGTCCACACCACAAGTATCAAAACCTAGTTCTCACAACACCCAATCCAACGAATACGAAATGCAAGTAAAGAGAAACAGAACCAAAATCAATTTTCAAATATGACGCGGGACCCAGGATTGGCAGCCGGCATCTCTCCAAGCATCCATGACTCATCTATCTGTTACCTGACGAAAGAAAACCATTTTACGGGGTGGTGAGTATTGGAACTCAGCGGGTATAGAAAAGATAGTGCATGAACATAATCAACCAATAAATAATACCCAAAAGGAATACAGTCTCATAAGGGAAGTAGCATATACAAAATGAAACCATAATCAATGCTCATACCTAGAACCATATCCTAGGCTAGATATAGAAGGTCAAGAATGGTACTAATCTGCTACAATACTGCTCGTAACTATAGAGGTAATGTGTCAGACATATAAACATTTTCAATAAATACACCAAGGTCTATTCGCCTACAACGAGAGCATATCTCAACATAAGACAGTATATCAGCATAAGTGAACAACCGCAAGAAGCAACGACAGCATAAATATACCATATCAGCATAAGTAAGCAATAATAACATACGTAAACAGCAGCAACCAAAGCAGGCATAATAACAGCATATGCACGGATGGTCACCCCGCCCACCTCTCTGCACCATAACCCCTGTATGGTCGAGAAGCCGGATCAATGACAACTGTACCACCCAAAGGCCGCCACTCCCGCGAGTGACCGGATGGACAGGTGCTGAGTAGCTAACTGGCTACACAGCGAAGGGGGGGTCCCTGCTGCTCGCAACTCCAGCTACCACTACCCACGCGTGGCCGAGTGCGGCATCAACTCCAGCTACCACTCTCTCGAGTGGCCGAGATGCAGCATGCATGCAATGACATGATGCGAACAATGCAATAGTCATCATATATATATAATGAAGCCAGCATGCTCAATATCATACATAAATAAGCAACAGCCAAAGCATACAAACATGGTATCTAGTATCTGTTACTGATCATGGACAACAACAAGAGACTGTATGAATATAAAAACGAGTAACTCAAAGATTTTGAGTGGAAGTATCAAGCGCAGGAAAGTAAGAGTGGAGTCAAGGTAAACAGTCTTTATCCAAAATAATTCATGCACTAAGGTCAAAGTACTAAAAGAAACAAAGCAAGAAGTACCCGCCTTATATGTAGATCAGATCAAATATCAACTTCGTCACGACACCAACCTCAATTAAAGTCCTGCGTCAACATACCAATTTTTACCAAATTCGTAAGAATTATATAGCTAAACCAGTATGCGAAACAAGTAACTAATCCGAGCTCATTCATTACCCTCTACTAATCCCCATTATTGTTCTACTCAAACAAATCCAAACCCCCGGCTTTACACTACAACAATTAGGGTTACCAAAACATGAATTTCTTCCCTCAATACCAAAATAACACCGATACAGATTCAATTAACACTAAGTATTTATAACCCAACGCATTACTCTACAATAGTCTCACCTCGGTTGACCCACTGCCAGGAGGTGTTACTGCCGGCACAAGCATAGTGGTGCTGCCCTCTGCCACAGATCCACAACCGAAGTTTCTACAAAGCTAGAAGCAATTGTAATCACTCTAATCATAACACAATCCAAACTAAATCCCACTCCCAGATCATCAGACCAAACTCATGAAGTTGTAGAGGTCTTACCTACTGATTCACGACCGGAAAACAACTGCCGAGGCTCCCCGCCGGTGATACCTGCTGCTGGAAATTTGCAGCCGAACCTTTACGGTGAGGCACTCGATGATAGAACCACGTCACGCGACTCAGATCAAGCGGAGAAGGGAATTTTTTAGGTGAACTCGGTCCCAAGCCGAATCTCTACTGCCCGGCGGTGATTCATTGAAGGAAGGGTAGACCGAGAGTGAAGACCAATCCTAGAGCAGAGGAGACGATACTAGGGCACGGAAGAGGGAGATGGTGGCGGCTTCGGCTTCCGGTGAGTACTTGGCATCCGCGATGAGAAAAGGAGGCGGCGGCGCTGCGGCTTCAAGATTGCAAGGGCGTCGTCGGCTGAGGAGAAAAGGAAGGATGGAGGGGCCGGCGATTGAGGAGGGAGCGGCGTCGGGCGGCGGTGAGGAAAAAGGGAAGTTCGGCACCGCGAGGGGGGGAGGGGAAGCTAGGGCACGGGCAAAGGCAAGGGTTTTTGCGCCGAGAGCTTAGGGGAGGAGAGATATTTATATTTAGAACTTAGGTTTTGATAAATCAAAACCTAAGTTTATTCCTCAATCAACTCCCATGTTTGGGTATTCCAAACAGACTTTTATCGGGTCCGTTAGTGCATCCCCTCTAAATACATCATACAAGCTCCGATTAATTCTAGAAAAATTTCTAAAAATTTCTAAAAATTCCAATAAGATTATTTGTCAAATAACCCTATTTTTTTATTATTATTTTGTTGCCGTATTTTACAATAATGCTTTGAAAGTTTATCAAATGTTTGTTAAAATAAACAAAAATTCCTTAGATTTTTTTTTTAAATTCTAATTTAATTTTTTTTTGGGTTAGAAATTTTCTTCAGGAAAATTCTAAAAAATCATTCACTTGACTTAGAAATTTTTTTTTGGACATTTGAACATTTACTTAGGATTTTTTTTAAAAAAATTGATTTTAACTTAGCAATTTTTTTAAAAAAAAATCATTTTTAACTTATAAAATTTTCAAAAACTTTAATCTTACTTGAAAATTCTTAAGACTCCATTTTTGCTGTGATCAAAGGGGGGGAGAGAGGTACAAGTTTAGGGGGAGTTAGAGAAAACTTATTTTTTTTATATATAAAGTGTTGAAATTTTTTAAAAAGTGTTGCAATTTTTCTAATTGCAAAAATTATACTTAACTTGCTAGTTTAGTAATTTTTTCTTTAAAATTACTGTTTATATCTATTTTTAACCCTAACTTGAACTTGGGTTGATGCACATCAAAAAGGGGGAGATTGTTAGACCCCGTGGTAGTTTTGATGTGATCAACCAAGTTGGTTAGGTCCTGCTGTGTTTGATCCCTGTGTCTGAGTGTGCAGGAGCTTAGGAGCACAGGAAGTCGAGCGGAAGGCCGGGAATTGGGTTCGGGTGAGCCCTATTCCGGTTGGCCGCAATCACCCAAAAGAATGGAGCTTCGGAAGCTGAAGAAAGCAAGCTGAAATTTGAGCTGCCAGCTTGGAAGCGCCTCTAGTTTGAAGGCGCCTTCAAGCTTGTTGAAGGCGCCTTCAACAGATCAATCTGACCGTTTTGAACTGCGGATAAAGTTTTATCCGCTGACCGAGCTGGAGGCGCCTTAAACCTTGTTGAAGGCGCCTTGGACCCTCGGGATAGACTTTCCAGGAGCTATAAAAAGGCCCCTGGAGCTAGGAATTCAACAACAACTCAAGCAATTAATCTGTAAGCAATTCCTAAGCAACTAGTGAGCGTTTTAAGTGTAAAAAGGCTTCTCTGCCTACAGTAAAGGAGATTCTGCTAGTAGAGCTTTTTCATCGCCCTGGATTAACAACCTCTTTGGTTGTAACCAGGTTAAATCCCTGAGTCTATTTTCTGTTCTTGTTTCTTTTTTTGTTTCGTTAATTTAGTTGTTATTATTATTGCTGTTTTAAATTCTGAGTTAAAATCCGAGGAGTGTAGTTTTTACTTTTGATTTCAGCAATTCACCCCCCTTTTACCAGTCTCCGCTGCACCAACAGTTATTACACATATATAAATGACAACGTACAAAAATATATGCTGTGAATAAATATTATAAAAATTTAACAACGTACAATATACACTGTTAATAATCCTCCAAATTTTCTAAATATCAAACCAAAAATTTTCACACGAAACCTCCCGCAATTATTAGCCAAACATCCTCACGCCCGCGAACTTCTTCCAGGCGAAACATCCTCACGCTAAACCTCTCCTCACGACGTACAAAAACCAGCCGGAAAAACCTAAAATCGCTACCTCTCCTCACGCGAACCCTAAACTCCTCTCCACCAACAGTGAAGCATTCTCTGTCGAAGTCCTCCTCACGCGAACTCTCTCCGTCGAAGCCCTCTCCGCCGAAGCCTCCTCACGTGAACTCCCTCCATCGAAGGCTCCTCACGCAAACTCCCTCTGTCGAAACCTCACTGTCGCAACCCTAAACTCCTCTCTCCACCAAAGCCCTCTCCGCCGAAGCCTCCTCACGTGAACTCCCTCCGCTGAAGCCTCCTCACGCGAACTCCCTCTGTTGAAGCCTCTCTGCCGCAGCCCTAAACTCCTCTTTGTCGAACATCTCCGCCCATCCTATCTTAGATGAAGTGCTCTAAGGCGAAGCCCTCTCCGGTGAAGCCCTCTCCACCGAAGCTCTTCTCAGGTTGGATTTTCTTTTGTTTTCTTTGTTTTTCTTGTATTATGTTTTCTTATCAAAAATCAAATGAAATAGAAGGATTCAAAGAATAGAGACACACTGATTGGTTACAAGCCAAGGTGTATGTCAGGTTTAAAGCACTAGATAGATTTGATAATTTCTGGCAGTTCAGTCTGGTTTCAAGAAGAACAAGAAGCTGGTGATGAGGACGAGGAGGTCATATTTAAGATTGGCGTTGCCGCCAATAGGTAAAATTTGATTATTTTTAGTCTTTTTTAGTCAACCTGTCTCATGGAGGCGCAAAAGGAAATTATTTCAGTAGCAATTTATTTTATTCAGAATCTAAACATGCAAAGATGATTAAAATTGTTGTTATCTCTCTACTGTTGCTGTGTTATAAGAAATGTTCTATAGATACATAGAGTATCGAACTTCATCAAGTTTTGACTTCTGGTTTCTAATTGGATCATGTTAGCCTAGTATTTACGCCAAAGCTTTTCTCTTTTCATCTTTTATTTTTATCTATTAGGTTGATGCAATGCATTGAAAGAAAGACAAACTATTAAGTATAGTTCTACAGTTCAAATATGATACTGATGATGGATGTCATATTGGTTTTGTAACTTCCTTTTTTCTGTCTAGTTATTCAACTGCAGATACGATTTGCTCTGTCTTGAAGGGATTGCTTGGGCTCTTAGAATTTTCATTGAAAAGGAAGCTAGCCCTTTGTATACAGTCACTAGTGTCTCACCCGAATCAATACTCAAAATGCATGTCAAACCTGAGGTGATTAAAATGATTGAGACAAGCTTCCTGGGTTTTCTTGTTTTATTTTTGTTCTTATATCTTTTTTCTTTATTTTTTGAGACAAGAACAAAGTTTGTAACATGATTCTCTTATTTAATAGACCTCATTGATCCGACCTTTTGTTGTTTGTGCTGTTTTGAGGGGAATAGCCTTTGATAAAGCAAGATACAACAGCTTCATTGACCTGCAAGATAAATTGCACCAAAATATATGTAGGTATGCTACATGTTTCAATTATTGCTGGTTTTCTCCATTGTTTTTGTTGGTGAATCAGTGTCAAAATTTATTCTTCTTGGAATACCAAGTGAAGAACCTTAGTTGCTATTGGGACACATGATTTGGATACAATACAGGGTCCTTTTTCCTATGAGGTAACCTATGTGCCTTGCTTTATGTTAAGTAGTAATCCTTTGTGCTTTTGGACCTTATGTTACTGCTGTTAATAAGCTTGAAATCACACAACACTATTATGGAGATAATGAACTGTGCATAACCAACACAAATCATCCAGAAGATATGGAATTCATTACTAATATAGTACATTATCGAAGTCTCTTCTTATATGATACTGTAGATGACACGATTCTAAATGCTATTATATTGAGATTCTAGGTAGTAGGTAGAAAGTCCTTACATTGTTCAACATGCCATAGTTAGCAAAATGTTTATGCCTTTTTTACTCTTCACATGAAATAGCTAATGAAGCTTTTAGTGCCCCACCATTGTTCTTCTCTCATATGAGGATTTCCAATGTTCTCATAATTTTTTCCTTTCCTTTTCACTTTTCAGGCTTTACCACCTCAAGAGATTAATTTTGTGCCTTTAAAGCAAGTACTTCAATATTTATGTATTATCATCTTTGTACTGTTTGATGCTATAAATATCACTTAATTCTAGCTACTTTTGCATGATCCACATGTCATTCTTCATTTTTTCTGTATGAAAATTTCTCTGATATGCTACATTTGAAAATTTGTTAGAAATTAATGAAGTTAAAGTACTGTTATAGATAACTTTATAGATTGGAGAGGTTTACAATCAATAATTTAATGTCTCGTTTAGTAGTCTGTAGTCTTATTTCTAGTAAATTTTTTGTGCTAAATAATTGATCCATATAATTTTGGTTTAATTCTATTTTTCTTTGCTACTTCGTAGGAGAAAATTTTCAGGGTTGATGAGCTGTTGGAATATTACAAAGTAAGTTTTTCTAGATTGTTTCTTCAATAAATTGATTGATTAATCACTGATGCAGAACTTCTTTCTTCTATTTAAAAGTACTTATTCTACGTTGATAGTGGATTAATGTAAATGCTCCTATCTGTTTTGAAACACAGTAGCTTGCCTCTGTTGTCGACTTGTATATTAATAATTTATTTCTTTTGTATGCCCTGTTTTGTGAAAATGCAAATTTCTAAAACCATGAAGACTATTGACTTATCGCCATTCCTGTATATTGCAGTCAAATATGAAGCTTAAGAAGTTCTTGCACATAATTGAGAACTCTCCTGTGTACCCAGTGATCTATGACAGAAATAGGTAAAAACAATCATCTAGTACCCACATTATTTGGCTACAACCTGACAATCTCTTGGTTAATTAGTCAAATAATTGATTTTGATTATTCTCTAATGTACTTTATACTTATATGTTGTCCTTTAATGTACTTCTGGTATTAGGAATGATTTTGGTAGCAATAGCGATATCAATAATGGTGTAAAAAAAATGATGGTTTTGGTCATGTTTTTCAGGTGATTATCATAAATTATGTATTTCTAAATCATAAAATTGTTACAAAAATATAATAATTTTGTATTGTTTATTTACAATCAAATTTGAGAAATGTGAGTCATGGAGATATCTGTGCTAATACCAAATGTAAGTTGCTTCATTGGTCTACCGATGAATTAGTTGTTGCAGAAGGTCGAATTGCATCCACAGATCCAAACACAAAAGTGCATCACATTATTTTTGGTGGATCATGTTGGAAAGTTTGGGTTGATAAGGTTTTGGTGGAAAAGGTGAACCTAATTCGATCAAATGATGAAATGCAGTTTCTCGATGATGTAATAGGAAGCACGGTCACATGGTTATCTAAATTTATAGTATTGTGTGATTGATACATATTATACTAATTTGTGTGGATTGTAAGTTTAATTGTTGTTATGTAATTGCTAGTTTGTTAGAGATTTCATATTTTGTTTTAGATCTTTAGAGTTTTTTGGTATAATGAAAAACTTTGGCTTCTATTAATTTTGTATAGATTTGATTTGAACTAAATTTATTGTAAAATTTTGGTTTATTATTTTCGTCAAATTATTTTTTTTTAATATAGTTAAAATCATCAACAGCGTACGTTTGCACACCGCGAAAAATATTATCCGCAGCGCGCAAAGCATGACGCGGAAAATATTATCTGCGGCGTACTTTGCGCGCTGCGGAAAATATTATCCGCAGCGCGCAAAGCACGCCGCGGATAATATTTTCCGCGGCATGCTTTGCGCGTTGCGGATAATATTTTCCGCAGCGTGCAAAGCACGCCGTGGATAATTTATGACTTTCAACAGCTTTTAATTGTGCAGCGTGCAATGTGCGCTGCGAAAAATGAATTTGCGCACTGCGAAAAACCATTTTTGTTGTAGTGGTGCATGCTCCCAATCGATTGTCATGTTAGATCCGCGCTATCCCAGTCGTCCATCGCTCGCTACCTGCACAACGGTCGTATCCCAATCGATTGGCTGATCGATTGGGGAGGTTGAATCGATCAGCTGATCGATTCAGTCTTCTTCTTTGCTCTCGTGTCTGCGTGAGAAAACTTGCCCCAAACGATTGACCAATCGATTGGGGAGCCCAATCGATCGGTTGATCAATTGGGAAGTATTCTGTGCTCGCGATTTCACTTCCCAATCGATCGGTCGATCGATTGGGCTAGCCTTCTTCGCAGCACACCTTCAATCGATTGGTTGATCGATTGAACCATAGTTCAATCGATCGGTTGATCAATTGATTTCCCTTTGACTTGTTTAACTCAAGTCTAGGGTCTCCAATTCCAACATCCGGTCAATCGTGGTTTGTTGGAACTTCTCGTGCCTAGCATCCGGTTAACCTTGACCTGTTGGGGCTTCTTCACCAAGTATCCAGTTAATCCTTTGACCCACTTGGACTTTTCTCCTCGTGTCAAGTGTCCGGTCACCCTTGACCCACTTGAACTTACTGTCTCGTGCCAAGTGTCCGGTCCTCCATGACCCACTTGAACTTCCACCAGATGTCCGATCACCCTTGACCCATCTGAACTTCCTCGTGCCAAGTATCCGGTCAATCCTTTGACCTACTTAGGCTTCCCAACACTAGGTGTTCGATCGACCTTGACCCACCTGGATCTCCACGTGCTTGGCTTCACTCATCAAGTCTTTCCATCTATCTGGCTTTACTCACCAGGACTTTCCATCTACCTGACTTCACTCATCAAGACTTTCACCTACCTTCACTCACTAGGTCTTTCACTTGGCTTCACTCACGAGGATTTCCTAGCTGCCTAGCTTCACTCACTAGGTCTTTCATTTGACTTCACTCGCCAGGATTTCCCAATTGCCTACCTTCACTCACTAGGTCTTTCACCTGGTTTTACTCACTAGGATTTCCTAACTGTCTGGCTTCACTCACCAGGACTTTCACACTGCCTAACCTCCAGTTAGGACTTTCCCAATCAAGTATCCAGTCAACCATTTGACCTACTTGACTCTTTTTCACATATAACTAGTCAATTCTTTTCTAGAGGGGAATTGTATCAATAATCTCCTCAATCAAACGATTGCATCTGTAATCTCCATGTATTGCCAAATATCGAAATCTAAATATCAAGACTCAAGCTTGAGTCAACTAGGTCAACCTTGACATAAGGATATTGCACCAACAATCTCCTCATTTTTGATGTTTGACAATACCTTTAGGTTAGGCTAATCTCATAGCCTCAACTTATTCTTCATGTCAATTCCTTTTGGATAATGAAGGCATAATTTAGACTCTACATTTTCCCCCAAAATTTCCTTGAAGGACAAAGACCTAACTTAAACCCTACATTTTCCCCCTATTAGCACACATTAAAAACTCTTCCCCTAAAGAGTTACTCAACGTTGTTTACAACCTCACATGTTGTTCACAACACTACAATGAAGGTCTCATACCCTTCACTATATCCAATGTTCACCCCTGAGCATTAAAGCAACTTCACGTTCGCAATGAAGGTCTCATACCCTTCATTTTGTCCAATGCTCATCCTTGAGCATACTCCTTTTCTACAATGAAGATATTCAATCTTCCATTGTTCCCTAATGCTTAACCTTGAGCATTTTTTCAAATAAAGGATTTACCACCTTCAATGGTTTCAAAAAAATATTTCCATGTTTTTAAATAGTAGCTCCCCCTAAAAATATGCTTTAAACTTTTATCATTGCACCAACAATGACTTGGAATCCCTAAACCTTTAGGAGACCCAAAATTAGAAGTTTTGAGCTTCAAAAACCCAATACTGAAACTAAACCTCAACCTAAATTTTAACTTAGTCTTCCTTAACCAATTCATCCTTATTTTCATCATGAAAACTCCTCCTAAATGTATACAAATATGTTTCAAGGAGTTAGGAATGATTAAAGGGGTTGAAAATGGCTTAAAGGTTGAAATTAGACTTTTCTAACCAAAATCAACTTTTTCAATCGATTGGGTTGGGGCTCAGTCGATTGACACTGGTTCAATCTGTTGGTGTGGTTAGTACTAATGGTCTAACTCAAGTTTTGATGAATAACAAAGTAGGCTAAGTTAGTTTCATCTTGATCTAGCATTTTGACCAAGTGTGCAGGAGAAGTCCTGACGGGTCGACGGGCTGACCTGACGTCTGGCATGAAGTCTAGACGGGTTGACGGGCTGACCTGACGTCTAGCATGAAGTCCAGCTAGGTCTACGGGCTGACCTGATAGCTGGCACGAAGCCCATATGGGTCGACGGGCTGACCTGACGTCTGGCACGAAGTCCAGCTAGGTCGATGAGTTAACCTGATAGCTGACACAAAGTCCAGACGGGTCAAAGGGTTGACCGGACGTCTGACAGGTAAGTTAAGGTAAGTTACTGGAGGGGAGTAACTATGAGGACGTATTGCCGGGAAGGGAACTTAGGCGCCGATCTTGTTGGAGCAATTCCAATGGTCCGTGCGACCATGTGTTTTGGTGTTTGGGCAAAGGATTTAAGTTAGGATTACCCTCGTTCTTTGATATGTGTATGTGAGTGTGCAGGTTTGCAGGATACACATATGACTCAGCTTGATGGCATTGGGGACGAGCCGTGCGCTTGAATGCATCTGAGAGACGAGAGCCAAAGGAAGTAAGCTTGAAGGCCAGAGGTCAAAGCTGCAAAGAAGAGTCAAGTAAGTCGTAAGGGTCTGAGTGCGAGAGAAATGTATTCGGGATGGGAAACTCTAAGTTTAGGGTTGTACCAGTCGACTGATACTGGGACCAGTTGACTGGTAGTGAGCACAGAGTGCTTCTGTGCCCGAACGATCAGGCACCAGTCGACTGGTGCAAGGACCAGTCAACTGGTAAAGAGTCGTTGGAATGTCGTTGGGTTGGCACCAGTCGACTGGTGCAAGGACCAGTCGACTGGTAACGGTAAAACAGCAAGGATGTTTTCTTCCAAACTCTATAAGAAAGAGCTTGGGATGGTCGACCAAAGCGACGAAATTAGACTTGGTTAAGGCTTAATTAGTAGTCACCAAAGTGCTCAAGGATCTCTTGTGTCCAAGTGTTCTTGGTTGAAGTTATGGTGAGGTTTCTCCACCCACAAGGAGTGACTTGAGATAGCTGGAGCTTCCAGGGACTAATCCACTGACGGATTGAGGGATCACCCACCTTATGGGCAACCATAGAGTAGGAGCAAGTTATCTCCGAACCACATTATATCGACGTGGTAGCGGAAGTAATCGATTTGGGGGCGTCGTCTATCCAACCCCCCTTCAAGCCGGCCATCGATCCCCTAACAAGTGGTATCAGAGTGAGGACGCTCTCCATTGGACTAATCGCCAAGGAAACAAAAATGATCGGCTTGATAGATCTGCCAAAGTTCGATGGAGGAAGCTTGTGGGAGATCCCGTTTTGGATGGTGAAGATGAAGAACTTCTTCGAGACGGATTGGGACACAATGATGGTGGTGGAAGAGCCATTTAAAGTCCCGAAGGACAAGAAAGGGAAGAAGCTCCGACCACGACATTGGACGAAGGAGCAAATCACATGAGCAAAGGTAAATTCAAAGGTAATATCAATTTTAATTGATATTTTGCCTAATGATGTGATGATTCGTGTAGGTGAATACGAGAATGCTCACAATTTGTGGAGCAAAATGAAGAAAGTTCTAAGAGAAGAACTCATGCCTACACAAGAGGAGAAAAGATCCGAAGAAAGTGATGAAGTGATCCAAGAGGATAAGAAGGACCAATTGGATGTGGAGACCAATTCAACATCAAAAGAGGAAGAGGAAGTGAATTCGGTCACATCCAAAGAGAAGGAGGATGAGGAACCATCATCAACCTCCTCAAAGGTTGAAGAACGATCCATGACAAACAAAGAAGAAGAGGAAATCTTAGAGGTCAACCTAGTGAGCACCTCCACTAAAGTAAAGTCAAAGGACCACATAATATGCTTCGGGTGCAATGAAAAGGGGCACTACAAGAGTAGATATCCTATGGGTAAGAAAGAGGTATCTCCTAAACTCAATTCCTTTAGAATCTAATTTGAGTTGTAGGAAAGAAGAAGTCTAAAAGAGGAGAATGTGCATCGTGTGCTTCACGTGTGGGGAGAAGGGCCACTACCACACCAAATGCCCTAAGAAGAGAAAGATTAAGAAGCTAGCGCATCTAAAGAAGTGGGAGAAGAAGAAGAGGAGCTCGAGTCAAGGGGGAGCTTCAAGGGTAAGGGAGGTATACCCTAATTTTAAATGCAATTATAATTCAAATTTTCATTCTTCTATGCATGCTAGGAGAAATGATCGTGTTAATCATAGTATGCACATGTAAAATTTTGGATTTAAATATCATGATAGGAATAGGGTAAATATCGATTGATAACCCTAGGAAACCCATGCATGATAAACCTCGAAATGGTAGACCTAAGGAGACCCGAGGCGACCCTCCGACGATCAAGTCAGGCGAGGGAATAGATGAAGAAAGTGGCTGCAGGATGAAGACTCGCGTACCTTATAGACCTCTCGAGGAGCCTGGGCGCGCCAATCAAAGCAATCACTGCTTTCGACCATGCCGGTATGGGTCTGTCAGAAGGGCATCCATAAGGCCATACCGCTACTGTATCAACCTCTCCATGATGTGACGGCAAGATCCTTTATCGTGAAATCTTGTGTACGGCATAATCATCAGACTTGCCTTTGCTGACATCCCATATCCTGAGCCGAACGAATAGGCCGCTCGGCTAACCTTTGTATCCTCCCGCCTTGGCGTCGGAAACCCAAGCCTATGGCTGAGTTATCTCTGGCTCCGCTCGGACCTGCTCAACTGCTTGACGCGGCCATTACCCGCTTAGTCAGCCCTCCATCCGTCCTCAGGCTGGGACCCTTCAGGAAGTGGGTCCCCCATTCTTACCGCCGGATCATCGATCATAACCCTAGGAGACCTATGCATGATAGACCTAGGAAAGTTAAATACTCATTACCTAAGGAGAATAAGGTAATAGAGAACCAATGCATTAATACCAAGAATGGGAGATATATGCCTAGGAAGGGTTGGTCTAGGAATATTCAAGGTGGACATGTTGACTCTAGGTTTAGGAACCTAGAAAGAGAAAATCAAGCTTTGAAGAAAAAGCTTGATAATTTGGAGAAATTCCTTAAGAGATTCACTATTGGATCTAAGGGTTTATACATGGCGTTGGATAGCCAAAGACCCAACAACAATAGATCGGGTTTGGGATACCGATCTAATGTCTCCAATGTAAGGAAAAGTCTTATACTAGGATTGCATATGACTATAGCAAGGAGAAGCCAATAAATGGCAAGAGAAAACCATTTAAACATAAGGAGAAGTTAACCAAGGACAAGGTGTCCAAGGTTAAAAAGTTAGGTTTGTAGGCCAAGTGTCACCGGAGGTGCACCGATGTGGCCTAGCAATTGTGGATAAGTCACCTAGGAAGGTGACTAAGGTTAAGAGCTCTAGGAGGAGCTCAAAGAGTCAATTGGAGACCCATGGCAAATGGATCTCAAATGGGCTTTACTTGGGATTCTATATGGGTTATGGAATGCGCCAAAAGGTTTAGAGATGGACTTGAGTCTCAGACCTAGGGATTTGACACACATGGTTTGTGTTTCATGCAAGAAATATGATATTTGGGGTCATAAAGCATGATAATTGGTTTTGGATGTACAAATGCCATATAAACCAATGCTAGGGATGCATTATGGGTTGGTATGGGCAAATACATCAAGAGGAAGTCAAAACTAGGACTTTAGGTCAAGGTTCAATTGAACCATTTAACTAGTCTTGGATTTTGTGTCAATCTTGGGATTGGTGATAGATACATTTTGTAATATATTTTTCCCAAGTAGACACTAGCAAAATAGACCTCTCCACAAAATTTGGAAATTTTTGGAAGTCTGTGAAATTTTTGGTGCATTTTTGAAGTTGGTCAAAAGAGTTGATTTTTTTTCAGAAATAGGGTACCGGTCGACTGGTGCAGATACCAATCTACTAGTAATAGTATTTTTGAGCACATAATATCTCTGTAAGCTCATTTTGATGAGGGCAGTCGACTGGTGTCGATACTAGTCAACTGGTAACAGTAGATTTCGAACACAGAATGCTTTTGTGTGTTGATTTCAATAGGGGAAGTCGACTGGTACCAAGGGGCAGTCGACTGGTACCAAGGGGCAGTCGACTGATACCAGCTTGAACTTATTTTTCAGTGTTGTTCTTGACCATGTCAACTTGTTTAGATGTATGAGATCCATTGGGGATAAATACATGAGTTTAGGGTCAGTTTGAACGACAAGTGTTCAACAATTAGGATATTATTGGAGAGCTTTTTGAATGTTAGGCAAAGGGGGAGAAGTAAGGTTTAGTTGAGAAAACCTTAAGTGTCTTTGCGTAGGGGGAGCCTTATGGTAGGTTCTTAAATATCCCAGTAAGAAAATCCTAAAATCCTAGCCTATTGGGGAGCTTAGGTGTAGGGGGAGTCTTAGGATATGTTCCAATGCATGTTGCATTTTGTTTCGGCGGTGTAAGTTCAAGTGTGTAGCCTTGGCAACGTAAGTTCATTCAGCGGTGTAAGTCCAAGTGTGTAGCCTTGGCAACGTAAGTCCATTCGGCAGTATAAGTCCAAGTGTGTAACCTTGGCAACGTAAGTACATTCGACGATGTAAGTCCAAGTGTGTAGCCTTGGCAACATAAGTCCATTGTTTCTTTTTAGCATGTTTATTTGCTATATGTTTTCCCTAACTTAAACGTATTGCCAAACATCATAAAGGGGGAGATTGTCGGAGCAATCCCAATGGTCCGTGCGACCATGTGTTTTGGTGTTTGGGAAAAGGGTTCTAGTTAGGATTACCCTCGTTATTTGATATGTGTATGCGAGTGTGCAGGTTTGCAGGATACACATATGACTCAGCTTGATGGCTTCGGGTCTGGTGAAGGGTGGAGCATCCGAGGGACCGTGGACAAGACAGCAAGGACAAGGGTCGAGGGAAGCGACTTCGAGGCATACGCGAAAGATGACATTGGGGACGAGCCGTGCGCTTGAATGCATCCGAGAGACGAGAGCCAAAGGAAGTAGGCTTGAAGGCAAGAGGTCAAAGCTACAAAAAAGAGACAAGTAAATCGTAAGGGTCTGAGTGCGAGAGAAATGTACTCGGGATGGGAAACTCTAAGTTTAGGGTTGTACCAGTCGACTGGTACTGGGACCAGTTGACTGGTAGTGAGCACAGAGTGCTTATGTGCCCGAACGGTCAGGCACCAGTCGACTAGTGCAAGGACCAGTCAACTGGTAAAGAGTCGTTGGAGTGTCGTTGGGTTGGCACCAGTTGACTGGTAATGGTAAAACAGCAAGGATGTTTTCTTCCAAACTCTATAAGAAAGAGCTTGGGATGGCCGGCCAAGGCGACGAAATAGACTTGGTTAAAGCCTAATTAGTAGTCACCAAAGTGCTCAAGGATCTCTTGTGTCCAAGTGGCAAGTGTTCTTGGTTAAAGTTGTGGTGAGGTTTCTCCACCCACAAGGAGCGACTTGAGATAGCCGGAGCTTCGGAGGACTAATCCACCGACGGATTGAAGGATCGTCCACCTTATTGACAACCGTGGAGTGGGAGCAAGTTATCTCTGAACCACGTTATATCGACGTGTTAGCGGAAGTAATCGATTTGGGGGCGCCGTCTATCCAACTCCCTTCAAGCCGACCACTGATCCCCTAACAGATCCAACTTAGAATCATTTTGAAACTTTAAGTTGAGATATTAACTAGATTCCGGTCTCGGTGAGACGAAATCTAATGACTATTTTGTTTAATTATAAACTATGCTAATATTCTGTTTTGCAAGATATATAATTTACATTTGCCTCCGGACTAACGTTTTCTTGTAAGAAGGAGATTGCTGGAAAACAAGGGTTCGGGCGCCCGAAGGTAAGTTTTATCCTCCAACGCACATTGACATGTGGAGCTTCGTGATTGGCTGGGCTACGTCATATTCTAGGCGCCCGGAAGGGATCCGGGCGCCCGGAGCCTCCTATATAAGGAAGGCGAAGGCTGGAGCAAAGATAACCGACAACACAAGATCTTCCTAAACATAAAAATTGACGAAAATATGTATAAATTCGAAAATATCCAGATTGACTCGCAAAACCTGGCTCTGATACCAAATGAATTGTCACACCCCAAGTAGTCCCTGTCAGAAGAAATTTCAGCAGCATCTCCCTTATACAAGTGACAATCTGAGACTTATATGCATAGCCCTCAGGGCTCACACTCGTCAGCCAACACGACTGGTATATATATCAAACAAAAATACAACCATTCACGTAGTTATAATAAAACAACCTCCGACTGTCCACACAATGCGAAAGAAAACGAAAATATCATCTAAACTTACCTCTTATGTCCGTCCGGCAAGCGCGTAGAAAAACATACCAAATACAATCTGATCCTGTCCGAACCAGGGGTCAACGAACGTTGGGGACGTGGCGCTCCCTGCTGAATCCTCGAGTGCTCCGGCGAACCTGCAACAAAACCGAGCCGGGAGGGGTGTCCCGGCGACGGCCCTCCGACGCTCAAGTCAGACGAGGGAATAGATGAAGGAAGTGGCTCAAAGATGAAGACTCGTGTACCTCCGGTTGAAGAAGTGGAGGCCTTATATAGACTTCTGAGGAGGCTGATGTACATATACCGAGGCACACACACGTGTCCTCAACCCATACCCAGTATGGGCTTGTCAGAGGAGCTTGCCTGACTCCTTACTGCTACAGTACGAGCACGTCTTTGATGGGACAGTGAGCATGTCTTTGATGGGACAGTGAGCCCATGTCCTTGATGGGACAGTGAGCCCATGTCCTAGGATCCTGCATATCATCTGCTGTCAGAAGATGTTCCTATCCTTTCCTTTTCTTACTCCCCGTCAATCGTCCGACCGGTCGGCCGTTTCCTCACGTCCGGCCGATCGGATGTTCTGATCCGCGCGGGAGCTTCCGGGTCATGTGCTCTGGACTGTTCGCAGCGTTGATGTTTTATTCCTTCGGCCGAGCAGGCCCTCTGCTCGGCCTTATCTACTGTTCATCATGAGCGTCGGAACCCCGCCTCCGGCGGGGTATATTGCTTCCGCTCGGAAGCCTCAGCTGGTCGTCGCCCTCCTTACTCTGCTAAATGGGGTCCCCCATTCTTACTGCCGGATCACTTGCCTCCTCTTCAAGTCTAGTCGAAGGAGGCAGTGAGTCCGACTGACTGGACTATGTGTCCGAACGGGCGGTCGTCATCTTACCGCCGCTTATGATATACCTAGAGCCGTTCGGCCCTCATAACTCATCATCCGCTCGGCTCTTCGTTCTGAATGTCTTGGCCTCCAGCGTGGATGTTTGCTTGTCTAAATCTTCTCGAAAATCGCGCAAATCTTTTCCATTAAGTCGAAGCATGCGCGGCATGGGCGCATTAATTGCGCCTGGTGACAGAGTGCCACGTGGCTCTTCTCGCGTGGCGGTGATGATCCGTACGATGGGACGCGATTACTTTGAAATGGACGGTTAGATGATAACCTCGTCTCTCGTGACCTGCATCCGACGGACGAGGTCGATCAGCCTCGTTCGCATAAAGCCTTCGTCTCCACCCTTACGCCGCATTTCTCTGTTTCATCGCTCGTCCTCCGTCGAAGGTGCCCGCGGCTGCTTCATTCCGGTTGTCCTAGCTTTCGCCTCTTGGTGGTTTTCGGCTTTCTGGTGATCTTCTCCGTTCACCTTTCCTCAGTAAGCTTCTCCATTCCTTTCGTTCGGCCTTTCCTTTTCGCGTGGAACTCCTTTCGTTCCCCTGCTTGCGAACTCTTGTCTGTCCTCCGTTTTCGAGTTTCCTTCGGCTTCCTTCTTTCTTTTTCTTGATACTTCAGTTATGGCAAGTATTTCCGTACCCACTGTGGATGTTCATGGCCCTTGGTATATGACCATGGAGAGTCGGTTTAATGAAGAGGGTGCTCGGCGTCTTGCTCGGACGTATGAGATCCCTGATGACCATGAAATAATTATAGCCGACCCGTCTGATCGGCCCCATAACCCGCCGATTGGTACCATTTGCTTTTTTCGAGACCAATTCCAGGGCGGCCTTAGATTTCCTACCCATCCCTTTATTTTGGAGGTTTGTAATTATTTCCTCTTTAAGCTGCACAGTATCCCACTTGACCCCAAAATATTCCACTTCTTCTTCTACCCCAAACAATCCGAGCTAGGCACTTTCATTTTCCAAAGTAGAATAGGCTTTAAATTTTTGATAATATGCCAACAAGGAAGTTTTCTTCTATATCCGACTTCCCGAGCGCATTCGTAACCAAATGGCGAAGCCGTAGGGGCAATCCGCCTACCTTCGCGGCAAGTTGTCCGGTGATCAAAATCGACCATTGCTTCTCAAATACATTTTGGATTATCTCCGCTCGCAAATCTCCCCCACCGAGTAAGGACTTTTACTCTCTTTACCTTTTGTCTAATCGATTTTAATTTCTTCCATCAGTCATGGCGCCCAAGGCCACCGATCATCCAAGTTAAGGTCGTGGAAATCGAGGTGGCGACTAAAAGAACTCACGCGGGTCTTATTCGCCCACCGCCTGCTTACGAGGGGACGTGTTACCGTCCGCCCAAGTTGAGGCGGACCACTTCTCCGCCTAGGAGTGGGGGTCCCCAGTGCGGGATCCCCATCGAAGTTCGGTAGCGTCAAAGAGACTCCAGCCTTCCTCCGACCCAAGAGGGCGGACCACAGGCGCCGATCGGGGTAGCTTCGCCAGATCGCTCGCCGTCGCAGATCGGGACTCCAATGGCCTCTCCCACCGCACAGCCCTCTGGTTCTCCTCCACGAACTCGCCGTCGCTTACGACGGTTGGGCGAAACCTCTACCATAGGGGAGTCCTCGGGCAAGGCGAGTGCGGCCGAGGAAACGCCGTCTGGCCACCCGACCATCAAGACTACCCTCCGATTTCCATCGGAGGAATATTTGTTGTCCGCCGAACGGCTGAATTTGACAGAAGGGCCGAACGGCCCCAGGGATATTATAAGCTACGGAAAGGCGGCGACCGCCCGCTCGGACACATATAGTCCAGTCAGTCGGACTCACTGCCTCCTTCGACTAGACTTGAAGGGAAGGCAAGTGAGTAAGAATGGGGGACCCCATTTAGCAGAGTCAACACCACGTGGAGGTCGAAAGGTAAAAGGCTAAAGGCCGAGCTGATTATGATGGTGATAATCGAATCTTCCTAGCGAAGCGACACAGCCGGGAGTCGGGGTTTCACGCCATGATGAGCAAGTATAGTAGAGCGGCGGATGGCCGCCGAAAGAATGAAACACGGCACACCGAGCACGCGACAAAGCTCCGGCGATCGAAGCTCCACCGGCCGGGACGTGAGGAAACCGCCGACCGGTCGGACGCTCGGCATGGAGACAAGGACAGAAACATCCTCTGACAGCAGGTGATACGCAGGATCTTAAGGCATGGGCTCACTATCCCATCAATGACGTGCTCAGACTGTAGCAGTAAGGGGTCAGGCAAGCCCATCTGACAAGCCCATACTAAGGTATGGCACATAACACGTGTGCACCTCGGTATGAGTGCACATGCCTCTTCACAGCCCTATATAAGGGTCCTCACCCTTCGCCGGAGGTACGCTCTCTCGCATGTTGGAGCCTCATATCTACTGTCTGCTTGCCTGACTTCTGTGCAGGTTCGCCGGAGGTCGATGCAGCTGGCCGAAGATAGGGGAGAGCGCCACGTGCCCAGCGTCCGTCGATTCAGCGACTCGGACAGGATCAAGTGCAAAAATGACATGTGTCGCTCTTAACGTCAGTCAACCATCTCACACACGATGGTGAGACGGAGTGGGTAGGGTTATGACAACTGTGCACTCTATCATCACTGCTACTGAGTGACCGAGTGGACAGGATGCAGTCGAAATACACCTATCCTCCTACCCCAAACATAGTGGGGGAGCCTAAGCTCTCATCTCCCTGTATCATAAGGGAGGGATCCCTGCCCGCAACACGCTGCAGTCATCGCTACCCAGGAGCGGACCAGCGGAACCCTGATAGAGCAAACTGCACACACCCTGCCTAATGCACCACTAACTCATGAGTGGTTGTGTGTGTAGACCATGTAACTGGCGATACACTCAACAATAATGGAGCTGACCATCGCCAGCATGCAATCATGTAAGATGGTGCATGACACTAAACATATAGATACAGACCGTATACCCTCCATATAAAAAAGGTGCAAAAAGGAAATAAGTCATACGGTGGTCTATATATCAACAATCTAAGTACACAAATCAGATATGACGAACAATAAGACTACTACATAGTAGATAATGTAAGTCACTATTTCTATGAACAGGGATACACATGGTGGCAATCAAAGAAAATATAAGTAGGAATGCATAACAGATAGGAATATAGGCCGGCAACAGGAACTAGATAGTGGTATATCAAGCACATGCAAACATAATCATTACCACTAGAAATAAACTATTATGCATATCTAACATAACTATATCAAGAGATAAGTCAGAAGTACCCGCCTCAATAGAAGATTATGACCAGAAATCCTACGTTGAGGCGCCCGTCTTTAATCAGAGTCCTGCATCATATATATATATATATATATATATATATATATATATAATCCTCAAAACTAATTTAGGGAAACCCTAATCGACACAATCATCAATCTACCTAAATTAAATCTAATAGTTAATTAGGGTTAGTTATCTAATCCCTAATCATCCATTAGATTAGAAATCCAAACCTAAATCCAACTAACCAATCATACCTAAATTAACACATAAACCTAATTCATCTAGTAATTATCTACCATAAAGATACAGTTCTTTACTCCTTACCTCAAAAGTGTCGGCTGTTGGCTCTCGACAACTACCAAATCCCGACAGCCAGGACAAATGCAAAGCGGCACCAAAGGCTCAAGCCACAGCAGCAACCTCGGATCTCAAATCTGGCCGTCGGAAACCCTAGGTCAGTGCTGGCGAAGAGAGATCAACTGAAGAAGGACTAAAGCTAGAGCACGAGATATACCTCAGACGTCAGCGACGATCCAGGGCAAAGTGAGGCTGGCGATTGTTCTAGGGCAGAGATGCGATCTGGTGCAATTGATGCGGGGTGAGGGCTCGACGCTGGTTGGCTACTCTGTAGTGGCCGGCGAACAGGAGAAAAGTCTAGCACCGGTCAGCGGAGGATCAGGAGCTAAGCAGTGGGGAGGTGGTCGGCACTAAGGCAGAGACACGAGCGGCGATCTAGGGTAGAGGGAAGGCGCTCGACACTAGTTGGCTAGCACTTGTCGTGGTCGGAGGTGGAAGAGGAATCGACTATCGGCGCTAGGGCAGAGAGGGAAATAAGGCGGCGCCAGTAGGTGCCGGGTGTTGCTCGGGTGTCGGCGAGGAGGAGATGTCGGCGACGTGTGGCTCGAGAGGGAAGAGGAGGAAGGGAGATCGGAGCTCAGCGGGTTGGACGACGCTCGGGCGGAGAGAAAAGAAGAGATCGGGGAAGAGACGGCGGCGCGAGATGAAGAAGAAGAGGAGGAGAGGGTGTCGGATAGAAATAGGAGAAAGGGGAGGGAAGAAAAGGAAATAAATAAAAGAAACTTAGGTTTTCTTTTATTAAAGCTTAGGTTATTTCCTTAATCAACTCCTACCTTAGGGTATTCCAAACAGACTTTACCCTGGCCCAATAAATTCGTTCCTTTAAAATCCGTCATATGAGCTCCGATTAAATCCCAGAAAATTCCTAAAATTTTTTAAAAATTTCTTTAAGGTATTTTGTCCATTTAACCTTATTATTGGGTTACAGTATTTTATATTCTCCCCTACTAATAAAAATTTGGTCCCCAAATTTCGTTATTTACCATCAACAAGTACTAGCAATAGATAGATAGTATAAATGGTGCACGAAAATTAACCCACATACCTCAAGTGAAAAGATGGGGGTATCGAGCCCGGATCGTATCCTCGAGCTCCCAGGTAGCCTCCTCGTCAGAATGATGCTGTCATCCGACTTTAACCAGCCGAATAGTCTTGTTCCACAACTGACGCTCCTTTTGATCCAGAACTCGTACTGGAACCTCCTCGTAAGTAACGTCAGGCTGAATGGGAACTGGTATATCTGACAAAACATGCTCTGGGTCGGCTACATATCTCCTCAGCATAGACACATGGAACACATCGTGAACGCCTGCCAGTGTCGGTGGTAGCGCCAGATGATAAGCTACTGCTCCAATCCTCTCTAAGATCTGGAAAGACCCAATGTATCGTGGAGCTAGCTTACCTTGGAGGTCAAATCTCTTCACCCCTTTCGTGGGTGAGACTCTCAGAAAAATATGGTCGCCGGTAGAGAACTCCATGGGTCTGCGTCTCTGATCAGCATAACTCTTCTGACGATCCTGCACATCGGACATCCTCCGTCTAATAGTGCAGACCAACTCTGCCTCCTGCTGAACTCTCTGAGGTCCTAGCAGCTGCGCCTCCCCAACCTCCTCCTAGAGGGTGGGTGTCCCACAAGGTATACCATACAACGCTTCAAACGGTGTCATCTGAATAGCCGAATGATAGTCGTTGTTGTAGGCGAACTCTACTAATAGTAGGTGGTCCTCCCAGCTGCCTCCGAAATCCACAATGCAAGCCCTCAACAAGTCCTCTAAAGTCCGGATGGTCCACTATGACTTCCCATCTGTCTGCGGATGGAAAGCTGTACTGAAACGAAGTTGAGTGACCAAGGCCTGCTGCAGACTCTGCCAGAACCAGGACGTGAACCGTTGGTCTCTATCTGATATAATACTCAATGGAACATCATGCAATCTGATGATATCTCGGCAATACAACTCTATCAATCGATCCAGCGAATCGGTCTTCCGAATCGCTAAGAAATGCGCAGATTTGGTTAATCGGTTAACGACTACCCAAATCACGTCATTGTCTCGTCATGTCCTAGGCAATCCCATCACAAAATCCATAGTGATGTGCTCTCATTTCCACTATGGAATCAGAATCCTCTGAAGTAATCTGACAGGTCTCTGGTGCTCAGTCTTCACCTGCTGACAGACTAGACATCTAGCTACAAACTCCGTGATGTCTTTCTTCATGTCGTTCCACCAATAGAAACGCTTCAAATCTCGATACATGCGTGTACTTCCCGAGTGGATCGCAAATTGAGAGTGATGTGCCTCTTGAAGTAGTTCCTCCAAGACCGAGTGAGATTGAGGTACGCATAACCTGCCTCCGAAATAAATAATGTCCTCCTCATCTCGGGTGAACTCGGTCTGTAGCCCGGAAGCTATCTAGCTGCCAATGGACTGTAAGTGTTGACACCGGACTGGGCCTCTCGGATCCTCGTCCTAATCGATGACTGAGCAACCATGGTAACCAAAATACCCTGCTCTGTCTGTCTCTGCTCCTGAAGGCCTAACTCAGAGAAACCTTGAATCAAGTTCATGACTAAAGCTCGGTGGCAAGCTAAAGTCCCTCTGGACTTCCGGTTAAGTGCATCAGCAACCATATTAGCTTTCTCTGAGTGGTTGCTAATGGTACAATCATAATCCTTCAAAAACTCCATCCATCTCCTCTGTCGGAGATTGAGTTCCTTCTGAGTGAAAAGATATTTGAGACTCTTAAGATCAGTGAGAATCTCAAATGTAATACCATATAGATGATGCCGCCAAATCTTCAAAGCAAAGATAATAGTGGCTAGATCCAAATCATGTACCGGGTAGTTCTTCTCATACTCCTTCAACTTACGAGAGGCATAGGAGACTACCCTGTCGTGTTGTATCAAAACAGTGCACAAACCCTATAGAGAAGCATCGGTGTAGAGCACGAATCCGTCCTCTCCAGAGGGCAAAACCAGTACTGGTGTCGATACTAATCTCCTCTTCAACTCCTGGAAGCTGGTCTCGCAGACTTCTGACCACGTGAACTTCACGCCTTTCCTGGTTAGGCGTGTCAGCGGCATAGCAATGTGAGAAAAACCCTCGATGAACTGTCTGTAATATCCGACCAATCCTAGGAAGCTGCGGATCTCCTGAATTGATTTCGGCTGCTCCCAGCTGGTGACAGACTCGATCTTCTGAGGATCTACGGAAATACCCCGGCTAGATACCACGTGTCCCAGAAAACAGACTGAGGATAGCCAGAAAGCACACTTGCGGAACTTCGCATATAGATGATGTTGTCGAAGAGTCTCCAAGACTATGCGTAGATGCTGTGTATGCTCTTCCTCGGAACGCGAGTAGATCAGAATGTCGTCGATGAATATGATAATGAACTGATCTAGATACTCTAGAAAGATGCGGTTCATCAAATCCATAAACACCACTGGAGCATTGGTAAGCCCAAATGACATTACCAAGAACTCAATATCCGTATCTGGTGCGGAATGCTGTCTTCTAAATATCAGAATCTTTGACTCTTAGCTGATGATATCCAGACAACAGATCAATCTTAGAATACACTGATGTACCTTTGAGCTGATCAAACAAATCTTCGATCCATGGTAAGGGATACTTATTTCTGACGGTCACGACATTCAGCTGTCTATAATCGATGCACAACCTCAGAGTACCATCATTTTCTTGATGAACAATACCGGAGAACCCCACAGAGATACACTAGAGCGAATAAATCCCCTGTCCAATAACTCCTGGAGTTGAACCTTTAGCTCGTCTAACTCTTTCAGTGTCATACGGTAAGGTGCTTTCGATGCTGGCGCAGTCCCCGGAATTAGCTCAATAGCAAACTCCACTTGCCTTCGGGGAGGCAAGCCTAGTAGCTCATCTAGAAATACATCTTAATACTCTCGAACCACTGAAATGTCTGAGAGCTGAGATCTACTGCTGTCGTCAGCATTAATTAATGACAATATATAGAAATCCCTAACAGCCATGTGACAGCAGCTTATGAGCCTGAATCGTAGAAATGGTAGATATACCGTCATCCCTGATGCTAGTGAAATCCCACGAGGGTTGGTTCGGAGGTCGGAATGTGACCACCCTCGTATAGCAATCAACCGTGGCATGGTATGCTGACAGCCAATCCATGCCAAAGATAATATTGAACCCCACCATTTCCAGTATCAATAAATCTATAGTGAGTATATGGTTGTCAAAGTCCAATGAGCATTCTCTAACCTCCTGAGTGACGTCCAATGTATCACCGGATGGTAGGGAGATGGTCAGTCGTTGCGGCCTAACAACAGGTAGTCTACCAATATCCCTCATGAATACCTGAGAAATAAAGGAATACGAACTACCAGTGTCAATCAGCATATCAGCAGATGATGCATAAATTAAAATCGTACCGTGAAAAATGGATCCGTCGGCCTGCTGTGCATCCTCTCTGGTAACCGCGTGAATTCGTCCAGTCTCTGGCGAGGGTGGAGGTGGTAGCACTGCCATAGGTTGCTGCGCCTGAGCCGGAGTCTGAGCCTGCCACTGAGGCGGTGTTGGATACTGAGGCAGAACTGGATATGAGGGTTACAGCTGATACTAGACTGGTGGCGGGGGCTGTGACTGGTATTGAACCGGTGGCTGGGGCTATGATTGATACTGAACTAGTGATTGTGGCTGGAGCTGATACTGGGCTGGTGGTTGAGGCTGCGACTGGTATTGGACCAATGGCTGGGGCTGTAGCTGATACTGAGGTCCCGAAACAAAACCCTGTGATACCGTGTGAGCACTGGAATGCTCCTGTCTGTGCATGCCATATACAGCTACTGCCGGAGGGGTTGTCCTCTGCGGACGATGCGAAGATTGGCCTTTCTGGCCCCCTCTCTGAGTCCTTGTCTGACCGAACTGTCCTCCCTGAACATAAACCCCGGAAACCACGTACTAATCCTTCAGTGTGCATTCTTGGCTCATGTGCCCAGGCAGTTTACAATAATAGCAAACTGTCTGTCCTAGGGAGCAGGCTGATGTGATGTGATCTCTATATCCACATGGGTACAGTGCATGTCAATGGAGGACTGTTTCCGGTTCTGCTGAGAAGACCGGAAACGTCCTGAGGAAGTCCGCTTTGATTTTTGAGGTTGGTCAGATGCCCCAAAAGTACCCTAACCCGACTGACTGTGACCACTCTGTTGTTGTCCGGTAGCTTGTGGCTGCTGGGTCTGTCCTAAAGTCCAATCTATCTGCTTCATTTTCTTGTCTGCATTCGCCCTCTGCTTAGCCGCCTCAATCATAAGGGCTCTATCTAATGCCTCTGTATATGATGAATTACCAAAACCTGCAATCTTTACTTGAAGATGTCCATCTAGTCCCTAGACAAATTGAAGCATACGAGACATGTCCTCGACAACTAACTTTGGACAAAATCTGGCCAACCGATTAAATTCAGCATTGTATTCTGTCATCGTGCGATTGTTCTACCGAAGACTCAGAAAATCCTGTCGACGTGTCATCTGATATGACCGTGGGAAGTATTGGCTCTCAAAAGCCTCTCTAAATTTCGCCCAAGTGATATGTTGCTCGCCTATAATCGAGCGCTGCGTATCCCACTAGATGTCGGCCTCGTCCCATAAATGGTAAGCAGCCAGCTCTGCCTTCTCCCACTCGGAGCAAGTCATATAGAAGAAAGTCCGCTCCAAAGTTTCTATCCAAGACTGAGCCACACTTGGATCAGTCTCTTCGTGAAATAGCGTGAATCTGCTCTTCATCGGCTCTGCAAAAGCTGGGATCCGAGCTCGTGCTACAACCATATCAGTAGGGTGAGTAGGGATCACCGCGGGAACTGGTGAAACCACTAGAGCTGGTACTACAAGTGGTACCACTGGATAGGCTGGGGGAGGTACTGATATACTCGTTTTTGTCATGTTATGAGATCAAAAGAATTTAGTACCAAACCCCTTCTACGCTAATGTAGCATAGAAATGACTCAGGTCGTCTCCAACGAATGTAATGATATGATGGTAATATAGGATCATTTGTTATTCATATTTTTGGATGTTTTAATATGAAGATGGGGGTTTTGGATTTTAATTCTAACTTAACAAGTGAAAAGTGAAGCAAATAGGAAACTAATCTAGTGCATAAATGAAATCTACCTAGGCGCCAACAATCAATTCACAACGCATTGTCACCCTGCGTTATGATTAAACTGTCGACACACTTAAACTAAGAATGAAATAACAAGACATAGTTAAATCTAATCTAAAGAAGAATTTAAAACCTAGCTTAGAACTTACCAACTATCAATTAACCAAGCTTAATCAAGACTTAAACTAAATTGCATCAATGAAACTATAACTACTAAACACGAATTAAACTTCAACAAGATAAAGTAATGCTAGATTACTGATAAGGACATAACAAACATCAAAAGAAATCTGTTCTAGCTACAAAAACAGTGAATAAATGAAATAAACTGATCCAACTCACAAACAACTATACAAGACAACACTTCTTGTCGTCACACAAGAAGCCGGAGACGAGAACGCTCAACTCCAGTCGTCAGTGAAGAACCTCAGCTGCGTCTCAGTTCAGAATTGCTTAGCCACAACAGAGGAACGCCTCCGGCAAGCTAGAAACAACCCCGAAACTGTAAACGAAAGAAAATCTAGAATTCTGCAAATCTGGATCTCTGAATCTGGATGGGAGCTATGGATTGCGAATGATCGTCGGATGGAGCTCAGTAACATCAGAGGAACACCGCCGAATGTTGCTGATGGGAAGGGAATCGCAAATCGGAGAAACGCCTCCACATCGGCGGTGGAAACAGAGAAGACGCAGAAAATAAATTTCCGCCGGAGAGAACGCCCGCCGGTGGTTCCAGATGATCGAGAATTGTACCTTGAAGCTCCCTCACTGGCGTCGTCGCTTGAGAAGTTGATAGGACTTGGAATTAGGGTCGGAATCGCCGAGACACTCACGCCACGAATAACACTGGCACTGTGGAGATTGACGAATGAAGAAGCACTGTATCTTCTCAATTTAAATCAGATCAGCTATGTGATGGACGACTCAAAATGATTTGGATCTTGAACAACGGTGAAAAGTTGCTTAAAATCTGATTTGAATGTATTGATCTTGATCAAGGATCTTGATCTACTCTTCCTTAGGTTGGATGGACTAGATCTTCAATGGATGGTTCAGATCTCTCCAATCTTTGATGAATGGTCCATAATACTCTAAAGCATGATCTTCTCGTTCAACTCCGATTCGAGCACAAATTCGGTTTGAATAAATCCAAATCCAAGACCCTTTGATGCCTACAAAATAACAATCAAATATTAGCATCAAATAACATAAAAATAAAATAATTTGTAATTAAGTCCAAGAATAAATGTAATGCATGAAATGTGATGTAAATATAGGTTTCGTCTATGAAAACAACATCAAACCATGCATGTATGAATCAAAATAGTATAGTAAAATCATGGTTATCAGGTACCCCTGGTGCTGCTGTATAAGCGTGAAGGTGCTGGAATTCTGTTCTGTTTCACTTTCCCTATTCAAAAAAAATTGTATAAGAATAGAACTTTTCCTAGCAACCCGCATGTTCGATCAAACATGTGTTTGATCAATCAAGCAAGTTCTTGAATAATCAAAGCACACCTTGATCGAAGTACAAGATCGCTGGCCTCTTGTGTTGGTATTTAAAATCGATACAAAGAAAACTCAACTAATTATGCAAGGGAATTAAAGAACTAGTTGTACCTTTCCTTTGTAGCTAAAGACCTCTTGATCTTCTGTTGTATTCCTCTCCTCTTTTTGGACGTCATGTGGGTGACGATCTACCAAGATAACACCACCCTCCTTCTCTTCTCGGTTTCCAAACCGCCGGCTATAAAAGGAGGCTCTAGGATGGGGCACCTTTTAATCTTCTTCCTTCTCTTCTTCTTCCACTTCTTCAAGCTGCCGCCCACTAAGGAGTAGAAGAGAGGGGGGACATCGGCCTTAGCAAGGAGGGGTGCCAACCCTAGCAATGGAGAAGGGGGGTGCCGGCTCTTGACGAGGAGAAGGGGAGGGGCGCCGACACTAAGGAGAGAAGGGACTTATGGAGATTAGGAAAATTAGAAAGTTAAGTTTTAGGTGCCACCACCTACTCCTTATTATAGGCTTGCCGTCAGTTACAAAGAAAGGAAAAATAACAGAATTTTGTTTAGAAAAAATTTAAACCGAACCAAGTTAAGTTAAACCAAACCAAGTTAAGTTAAACCAAACCAAGTTAAGTTAAACCAAACCAATGGATGGGTGGATGCGAGGCTTTATATAGAGGCTACAACAGGGGGCCTAGAGGAGGAATTGGTTTAGACCTCCTGATGGGCTTGGCTTCCTGTGTTCGGCCCGAACACCCAACTCAAGTCCATCAATAATAACTCATACCACTAAAGGGTTATTATTGAACTACCGCACCAATCCCATATTATAATATGGGCTCCTTCTTATCATGAGTGCGCTAATCTCCCTGTGTTTAAGATATCGTATGTCCGTTAATTAATTGAGTTACTGACAACCCAATTAATTAACATCTGATTTCAAGAGTAGTACCACTCAACTTTATTATCATGTCGGACTAAGTCCACCTACAGGGTTTACATGATAATCCTTATGAGCTCCTCAAGGGGACATCATCAGCCTAAATAATTAGGACACAGATTCCTTCTATAATCAACAACACACCATATAAATAATACTATCTCCCAACTCATCGAGCTTATTGATTTAACAAATAAATTTCACCCATTGATAAGTTAAAGAAATAAATACTAAGTATACATACTTGTTATTATATAGGGATTAAGAGGATGCACATCCATAATAACAGAGGTTCTGTTCTTTTATGTAGTCAGTATAAATCGAACAACCTTAAATGGTCCTGCTTAATACACACATAATGTACTAGTGTAATTTTATAGTCAAGACAAACTAATACCAAATTACACTACAACCGTTCCAATGGTTTATCCCAATCTATCTTGGTTGTGAGCTACTATTTATAATTTATAAGAAACCGATAACATGATCTTTTGTGTGGTACCACACACCATGTTATCTATAATATAAATTAAATGGACAACTGCATTGACATATATATATATATATATATATATATATATATATATATATATATAAATAAATATAAAATGTAAACGCTTGAATAGATGTTCATACAAAAGCTAGCCTTATAGTATACATCCTAACAATCTTCCACTTATACTAAAAGACTATATTGCCATAAATGTTGTCATACATCTGATTCTCATTCCCTCAACATGTCTATCAAAAGCTCTCGCTAGAAGGGCCTTAGTGAAAGGATCTGCCAGGTTATCTACTAATGAAATCTTGGCGACAACAACCTCTCCTCGTTTTACAATGTCTCGTATCATGTGGTACTTGCGCTCAATGTGTTTACTTGCCTTATGGGCTCGTGGTTCGTTCGAGTTTGCTACTGTACCACTGTTGTCACAATAAATTGTGATAACTTTGGGCAAACCAGGAATCACATCTAAGTCCATCAAGAAGTTTCTGAGCCATACAGCTTCTTTGGTTGCCTCAGAGGCTGCCACATACTCAACTTCAATGGTGGAGTCTGAAACATTTTTCTACTTAACACTCCTTCATGTTATGGCTCCACCTCCCAAAGTAAACACATACCCTGAGATTGATTTACTTTTATAAATATTGTTATAAAAGTAATAAACACAAACCTAGAATTAAAACTTAAAAATAACAAACCAATAATTTAGGGGGAGACCCCAGAATAGCAGGTACCTCCAAAATTAACCTACCCGCAGAGTAACTAAAACCAACCTACCCGGTAGGGTAATTAGGACTAGTTCAAAAGGGATAATAGTTTAACTTGACCAACGGTACAAGCAAAATTTTGGATGATAGTACGTTAGGGAAGCTTTATCTATACATGTCTAGGAAGATAGGACTTCGACCTGGTGCATTTGACTTAGTGGAATTAACAGAAGCTACCCTTTATGGATCCTAACCAGTTAGATGAAGGTTTTGTATTAAGTTCAATGGATAGGACTATTTGTAAAACCTCGAAGACATGGTTACTCTAATGATGTCCAAGTGACTCACCATAGCCCAGAAGTTTATACAAAGAATGTCTATTTGTTGAGCCCAAAACTAAACCTGAATCTAACACAAAGTTAAACCAAACCCTAAAATTGAGCTTAACATCATCTCACAAAAATTTTAGGATTCCTCGATTAAAAATTTAGATCGGGTGAGATGACTAAGAACTGAACTTTAAAATTAAATGAAATTAAAATAAAGTTAAATTAAATTAAATTAAAAAGTAAATTAAATTTAAACAAAACTTTAAAAAAATTAAAATTATTTAAAAAATTAGTTTAAAAATTACTTTTAAAACTTTAAAAAATTTAAAAAATACTTTTAAAAACTTTAAAAAAATATTTTAAAAACTTAAAAAAATATTTTAAAAATTCTTTTAAAAAAATTTAGAAATTATTCTAAAAATTTGTTTAAAATAATTTTAAAAAATTTTAAAAATTATTTTAAAAACTTAAAAAAAACATTTTAAAATATCTTTAAAAAATTATTTTAAAAATTCGTTTACAAATTATTTTAAAAACTTTAAAAATTATTTTAAAAATTCGTTTAAAAATTATTTTAAAAACTTTAAAAATTCTTTTAAAATTTATTTTAAAAACTATTTTAAAAATTCTTTTTTAAATTATTTTAAAAACTTTAAAAAATTATTTTAAAACTTCTTTTAAAAACTTTAAAAATTATTTTAAAATTTTGTTTAAAAATTACTTTAAAAACTTTAAAAATTATTGTAAAAATTCATTTAAAAACTTTAAAAATTATTTTAAAAATTCTTTTAAAAATATTAAAAATTATTTTAAAAAAAACTTTAAAAATTATTTTAAAAATTTGTTTAAAAATTATTTTAAAAACATTAAAAATTATTTTAAAAATTCTTTTAAAAACTTTAAAAATTATTTTAAAAATTCTTTAAAAAATTATTTTAAAATTTCTTTTTAAATTTTTTTTTAAAAATTATTTGAAAATTATTTTAAAAACTTTAAAATTTATTTTAAAAATCATTTTAAAAACTTCAAAAATTCTTTTTAAAATTATTTTTTAAAAAATTTAAATTATTTTAAAATTCATTTAAAAATTATTTTAAAAACTTTTAAAATTATTTTAAAAATTATTTTAAAAACTTTAAAAATTCTTTTAAAAATTATTTGAAAAACTTTAAAAATTATTTTAAAAACTATTTTAAAAATTATTTGTAAAATTCTTTTAAAAACTTTAAAAATTATTTTATAAATTCTTTTTAAAATTATTTTAAAAAATTTAAAAATTATTTTTTTAAAAAAAAAACTTAAAAAAATATTTTAAAAATTCTTTTAAAAAAACTTTAAAAATTATTTTAAAAATTATTTCAAAAACTTTAAAAATTATTTTAAAAGTTCTTTGAAAAATTATTTTTAAAACTTTAAAAAATATTTTAATATTTTAAAAAAAAATTATTTTAACTTAAAATGTATATTAAAAATCTTTTTATCTTAAAACTTGTATTTATTTAAAAAAAGAAATTGTTCTTCTTAAACTTTGAAACTTCTACTTAAACATTATTCTTTAGTAAGCAACTAAAGAATCATGTTAAGTTAGAATTGAACTCAAACTATGCCTAACTCCTTCTTATTGTAGGAAACCAAGTGGATCTTGAAAAGTGGTTACTCCAAACATATAACTGGAAATCATACCAAATTCACTCAACCTACCTACAAAAGCTTAGGAACAATTGCCTTTGGGAAAAACGACAAATTCAAAGTAATTAGCATAGGTAATATTGAACTTAAAATTGACTTTATTATAACAAATGCATTACTTGTTAAAAACTTTAAGTATAACCTTCTTAGTATTAGTCAACTGTGTAACACTAGATATAAGGTTAGGTTTCTATCATCGGAATGTTTAATCAAACATTTAGATAACTCTACGATAAGTCTAAAAGGGTTTAGAAATGATAACATCTATGCAATTAACTTAACCACTTCTTCAAATAAGTGTATTTAACACAGAAAGAAGAAACTTGGTTATGACATAGAAGAATGTCACATACACATTTCAGAAACATAAGCAAATTAAAAGGACTAGTTAGAGGATTATCAAAATTACCTAACTCAGACTCAACAATATGTAATGTCTGTCAACAAGAAAAATAAATAAAATCTACCAACAAACCAACTAATCAACCTTAAACCAACTCAATACTAGAACTTCTACATTTAGACTTATTTAACTCTCATGGGGTCAAATCAATAAATGGAAGTTTGTATTGTCTAGTAATAATAGACGACTATTCTAGGTTCACTTGGGTAAAATTTCTAAAAAAATAAAGATGAAATGTTTGAAATCTTTACAAACTTCTGCAAACAAGTTGAAAATGAAAAAGACATTAAAATTAAAAGAATTAGAAGTGACAATGGGGGAGACTTTAAAAATCATAACTTTAATAAAATTTTGTCTTAAAAATGGATATCGTCATGAATTTTTGTGTCCTAAAACTCTCCAACAAAATGAAATGGTAGAAAAAAAAAAGAGCTTTACTTGAAGCTTCTAGAACTATGCTGAATGAATATAATTTACCTAAGTAGTTTTGGGCAGAAGCTGTTAGTACAGCCTACTATGTACAAAATAGAACAACACTAAATAAAACACATAACAAAATCTTTTTTGAAATTTATTACAATAAACAACCCAATATAAAATACTTTAAAGTATTTGGGTGCCCAACCTTCATCCTAAACACAAGAGAACACTTAGGAAAATTCACTTCTAAAGTAGAAAATGGAATTTTTGTAGGATATTCACAGAACAGTAGGGGTTATAGGATATACAATAAAGTTACATTAAGAATTGAAGAAACCACAAATGTAAAATTTGAGGAATCTAAACAAAACCTAGAACAAACCGAACTTCAGCCAATTGAGTTTATTCAAGGCAACAGTAATCTGGAAGGAACCAATCAAGATTTAAATCATGAAGAGGAACAAGAAACTCAAGAAAATCAATCATCTAGAACCATAAGAGTCAACCCAAATCATCCTATTGACCAAATAATTGGTGATCCAGATCTAAGGGTTCAAACTAGGTCATCCTTTCGAAATCTAAGTCAAATCTCTCTAATTTCAACAATTGAACCCAAAACCATAGCTGAATCTTTACTTGACCCAGACTGGGTCATAGCTATGCAAGACGAACTAGCTCAATTTGAGCGAAATGAAGTTTGATATTTAGTACCACCACCCAAAGGTAAGAAAATAATAGAAACAAAATTGGTGTTTAGAAATAAATTAAGCGAAACTGGAGAAATTACTAGAAACAAAGCTAGGCTAGTTGCTAAGGGGTTTAGTCAAGTAGAGAGACTTGACTATGATGAAACTTATGCCCCATTAGCTAGATTAGAGTCCATTAGAATGTTACTCAGTTATGCAGCCCATAAAGGGTTCAGACTATATCAAATGGACGTTAAATCTACCTTTCTCAATGGACTGATAAAAGAAGAAGTCTATGTAGGATAACTGTTGGAACCCCAAGGTTATTTTGGTGTGATCAACAAGTTAAGTTAGGTCCTGTGTATTTTTAACCTTGTGTCTAAGTGTGCAGAAGCTTAGGAGCACAGGTAGTCGAGCGGAAGACGCAGCTAGTGAGAAGGACGGAACGCGGTGCGTCCGAGGGATGAGGCGCCGTAGAATAGTACACCGGCGAACGAGAAGGAAGCGTGCAGTGGTTCCGAGGGATGAGAAGCCGGAGCGAAAGACTTCTCGGGGAGAAAGAGACACAGCTAGCAAGAAGGTCGGCATGGGGTGCGACCGAGGGGTGAAGACTGTGATGTGCATAGATTATATACACTTTTATACATACTTTGACGCACATCTACTTGTTCTTCATGCGCATAATCTATGTTTATTGCACCCTATTTCATTATAATGTCATACTTCCATTATATTTTATTCGGAGATCTACTCTTTGCTTGTTTTGATTAATAGGACATGATTTAGAGCAAAACAGAGTTTAAATAAAGTCGAGAGCTTCTAGAGTGACACGGACATGCAAAACTAAGTTTTCTTCATGTTCTGGTCGTGTGACACCCACACGGCCATGTCAAGGCCATGTGGCACCCACACGGCCGTGTCAAGGCCGTGTGGGGGGTGGCGTGTTGAGGCCGTGTGAACATCACACAGCCGTGTGCAGGCCGTGTGAGATTTCTAGCACTATAGAGAAAAAGTAAAATGGCCATAACTTTGTGCTCGGTTGGAGTTTTAGGTTGTTTTTTATACTAATTTGTAGATAACTTCAAGATCTACAACTTTGATGAAGACTTCAACCAAAGAAAACCCCATCTTGATGGTGTAAAAGACGTTGAAATGAAACATTGCCATTTAGAGCTATGACAAGGCCCATGACAAGGGGTGTGCAAGGGCCATGTAAGGGGGTGTGAGCTCCACACGGTCGTGTGAGCTACATGACCCATGACCATGTGAACCACACGACCATGTAATGTTTCCAGAGGAGAAGAATGGCATGGCCATGTGAATCCACACGGTCGTGTAACCTTTACAGAGCAGGAGAAGAACATGGTCGTGTCCCAGACACGACCGTGCAGGAGTACCAGAACTGGAGGCAGTGCAGGCCGTATAGATCTACACGGCCGTGAAAGGATGACAGAGGTAGAGCATGTCATGGCCATGTGTACCACACGACCATGTGAGACAGGCAGAGAAGGGAGTGAACCAGGTCGTGTCCCACACTGTCAGGTCCTCGGGACGTGTGGCACCCGAATTTCCCCCTCTATATAAGGGTTTCTTCCTCATTTGAAAGGGGATCTTCTCCCTTTTGGGGAGAAACAAGATTTGGGGCGTTCCTTACCATTCTTGGAGGGGTTTCCGGTGATCTAAGGGCAGATCTTCACCGAATCGACGCCGGAGGAACGAGGATTGGATCCGAAGACGATTCTTCATCGTAGATAAGCTTTTCTTCCCTTTATTTCTCGGATTTGGGATCAAGATGGTTGTATTCTCTTTATCTTTGGATTTCTTTCCTTGTTCTATGGATTAGATCTCTTGTTCTAGGATGGAGGGA
Source organism: Zingiber officinale (assembly GCF_018446385.1). Taxonomy (NCBI): domain Eukaryota; kingdom Viridiplantae; phylum Streptophyta; class Magnoliopsida; order Zingiberales; family Zingiberaceae; genus Zingiber; species Zingiber officinale. Next base: position 62,565,297 of record NC_055990.1, on the reverse strand, counting down.
GTATTTGTAATGGAGATTTAATGTAAAACTCTTGTGGATTTGCCTAATTCCTATTTCTATGATTTTACCCTGTTTGTATTCATTTGATCTTGTGTGGATTATTGTGATTAGGACCTAATTACCATGCTTGATTGAATGTTAGAATATCTTATGGATCTTGTAGAGATTGTTGCTCATTCAATTTTCTGAGGGACGTTCGTGACTGAAACAAACCTGTGTAAGGACGTTTGAGGGGTAATCTTGAAGGGAAAATTAGGTATTTCAAGAGGGTAGGATAGATTGTATGCATTAATCTTTGTATCTTAATGAGGTTGAGAAGTGATGAATTTTTATGTTGATTATCCGAGGGACGCACGTGACAGGCAAACCCGTGTAAGGACAACATAGGTTTCATTCCTAATCGATCGCATTTAGATATATTTCAGTCCTAGGTCGGTTGTCTATTGCAAGAGAGAACTGACAACCTTCTACAAATGATGGACAATTGAAAAATAAGATTTGGTAGATCATTACATTGAATAACATTACAAAGAAACCAAAACTCCTAGAACATACCTTTACCATTGCCCTTATTCTTGTTTCTTATTCTTTCATTTCTTTGTTTACCTTTCATAGTTATATTTAGCTTTTAAAAACCAATTGTTTAGTTGTTTATCTAACTCGCGTTGAGACATCTTTAGTGGTTATTCCAGTCCCTGTGGATACAATATCTTTTATTATTACTTACGACATTTCCGTACACTTGCGGAGAGTCAACAAGTCTTTGGCGTCGTTGCCGGGGACTGCGCTATAACATTAGAAATTATCAATTGAGTTAGACTAAACATAACATAACTTTTCTTTACATTAGCATATTTGTAACTAATCTTTAGAATTCTATTTTGATTATTTTTGCATATCTTTCTACTTCTTGACAATTCATTTTGTTGCAATTCTAATTTTAACTTTGCAATCTTGATTTCTAGCATCCTAGTCTATCTTTTCTCTATTTTTCTTTCGATCTAACTTTTCTTTTTCTCTCTACTTTCCTTTTGTAAACATATCTTGCAATATGGTTCTTGTGTATGAGAAGATCAAACTTTGTAAAGGCATCAAGAATAGCAAGAACTTATAAACATTTTTGTTGATTAGCATATGAATTATTCTAGACATATTTCTTTTCCCTTTTGACTTTTCTTTCTTGTTTTCATTATGCACTTTCTTTCTTGTAATTTAAATTCTACATTTTCTTTCTTGCTTTTCATATTGCATTTTATTTCTTGTCTTTGATTCTTCATTTTATAATTTTTTCTTAAATATCCATGAGCACTAACATGTCAAGTAGGCCCATGAGAAATTTTTCTACACTCTTTTCTGCAAGATGTTTATCTTCCATTGTGCAACCTCAAATTGAAGCAGAAAGTTTCCAACTAGACCCAGAGTTAATTTTCATGATACAAGGTCATAAATTTGGAGGAGAAGTATCAGAAAGTCCTTATCTGCATCTTGAAATATTTTTAGAGATATGTGATATGGTGAAATGTGAAGGAGTGTCAGCAGATGCAGTTCGATTGATGACATTTCCTTTCAGTATCAAGGATAAAGCAAGGACTTGGTTATATTCTCTCCGTCCTCAAAGCATCACAAGTTGGAAACAATTGGAGAAGCAATTTTTGAATCATTTTTTCCCTCCAAGCAGAACAGTGTGTATGAGGAATTGCATAATAAATTTTGCTCAGGCATACGGAGAATCATTATTTGAAGCATGGGATAGATTTAAGACTCTTCAAAGACAGTGTCCTCATCATGGTTTTGAAAAATGGTTGATTTTACACATATTCTATGGGAAAATTTCTTTCTCAGACAAGAGTTTATTAGAATCATCAGCTGGAGGTTTTTTTATGGACAAAAGTGTAGATGAAGCATATATGTTAATTGATCAAGTGACATTGAACCTACTTGAATGGTCAAACATAAGTTGGATGAAATCTCCCTTAAACATTCAAGAAGTGCAAGCCATAAATGCTATAGAGCCTGTCAAACAAATTGTAACTCAACCATCTATGGGTTTTGAAAATCACAAGTCACAGAATGGGGAGTTCAAATATTTAGGGGCAAAGATTGAAAGTATTGTTTCAAAATGGTTTAAAGAAGATCCCCCCTCCCTTCACAGACAAGATCTAGTGAAAAGTGTGATGATGTTGGGTTGAGAATTGAAAAAAATCATGAAGAACTTCTGAAGAAGGACATGTTTAAAATTGAGGAGAAGAATAATAGAAGATCATAAGAACTCAATTCCATTTCTCCAGGAAGTTTCCAAAGGCCACAAGTACCTTTCCCTCAACGATTGATCACACCAACACTAGATAAGCAAGTCGGACCTCCTCCAAAAGCTCAAAGGGAATTTGGGAAAAAGGAAGTTCAATCTTTCCCAGGACCTTCACTAAGGGTTCCTTTTCCACAAAGGTTAGTGGGGGTCAATGAAAATAAAGACTTCTGCAAATCCTGTAACACTAATAAGGTTGAGTGCAGATTTCATAGTGTGTATAAAGATGAAGACTCTTCATATGAGGATTGTGATGATAATGCAGTGGATAATGAGTTTTTATATCTACCTCCAGGTTTTATTAGAAATAGTGAAATTGAATTTTCAGATGATGAATGTGATGTGGTAGATCAACTTAAAACTGCAAGTGAAGTTATTGATCCTCCTATAGTTGATTCTCCTATTGAGGATATTGATGTTGGTTTTTTTTTTTAATGTTTGTGTTGATGATGTTGATATGGAACAATGTGTAGGGAGCTGTGTTATGGAAGCAACATCTCAAGAATCACCTCCTTTGTCCACACAATCCTTAGATGTTGTAAGAGTTGCAAGGATTGAGCATGTTGTGGACCAATGTGTAGGGATTCATGTAGATATAGCAGAGTCTCAAGAATCACCATCATTGATATCATTAACACCTGAGCCAGAGCCAAAACCATCATTTGATTCAGAGGAAGTCATATCTACATGTTTAGAAATTTCAGGTATTTCTCAGCAAAGTAAGGTTAGTATTTCTTGTGATCTTTTGGAAAATTTTATAGAGGTACCTATCATTGACTTTGTTGGATGTGATTCAGTTTTTATTTCTTATTCTGCTTATCTTAATATGGTTATGACTCTATCTTATCTAATATGTTTGTGGGAGATTTGTATTTTCTTTGCATGTGCAGATTTCACTTGGACTAATAATTGGAAGCTCAATCTAAACCGTCTTCGACCACCCGAAAGAACTTTAAAGAAGACAAAGATGGAGAGAGCGATACTTCACTTTTTAACTCCTATATTGAAAGTTCCCTCCATAATAAGAGCCCTTGATAGGAGGGTGTTGAAATATCTTACCCCTCCAAAAGCAAGATTTAGATGAATCTAATGAGGTGGTCGAGCTAATGACCTTAAACAAGAGCTTCTTGGGAGGCAACCCAAGTTCATTTCCCTTATTTTCTTTTATATCTTTAGTTCTCTCTTTATAATAAATATGTATCCTCTACTTAATTTTTCTTGTCTATCTTATTGTTGTAGAATTCAAAGTTGTGGAGGAATGTGAGTATTGGATGGAGGAGTATCTTTAATAACATGAATGTCAACCATTTGGAGCTCATCACTTGGTAACTTCTCTTAAAATCTCCTCCACATTGTTTTTAGTTTTCATTGAAACAATGAAAAGTTTAAGTCTGGGGGGATGCATTAGATACATTTGATTTGCTTTGTTTGTTTTTGGTTTTGCTTATGTCTTGCATTTTGTTTTGATTTTTTGTGGCATACATCTTGAGAACATCAAACTCCATTTTTATATTTTATTGTCTTAAAGCAAATTGTTAGCACGTTCTTTATCTTGATTCATGATATTGTAAATAATGATAGTATGTTTAGTGTACTTTTTTTTCTCTATCTTGAGTAGCATGAATTGAGCTAAGTATCAATTAGAAATAAGTTTTAGTCTTAGCCTAACCTTAAGGATCTTACTTTCACTACACTTTGACTTGATGCTTGAATAGTTGATATCATTGAAATAGTCATGATTCATCCTATTTGTTTAGTACTTGGTTTCCATGGTGATTTCTCAAACTTCATTTTGGTTACTGGATGAGGCTCGAATCTTGAAAAACTCATTTGGAAAAATCAAAATATCCCAACTTATGTGCCTATAAACTCTCATGTGTTTAAAAATGGAGCATGATGAAAAAAAAAGAAAAAAGAAGAGAAAAAAAAAGTGTGAAAAAAGGGATATAAAAAACAGTTGTCGTGAGTGGAAACTAGAAAGTCATCCCTTTGAGACCGAGTTAAGTTATTAGGGAAATGACTTCTATGGTTCTCCTGATATCGAGCACGCCTTTGAGACCTTGGGTTGATTGAGAAATATGAACAAAGTGTGTGGCAGGTAAGTGTCTATCGCCGAAAACATTAGGAACTCAAATTGGACGATGACTTGACTAGGACAAAGATTGAAACTTGAAGGGTTTTGAGTTACTTATTTGCACCGTGCACAAGAGACTTATGCTTAAGCCATACTAGGTTTATTTCTATGATCATGCTCATTAATGAAACTTATGGATAGAGTTTGAAGAGTGCATTAAGGATTATGATGCATTGTTGAATACATGAATCGTGATTGTGACATTTTACTTGAGGATAAACAAAGGTTTAAGTCTGGGGGTGTGGTGTGCGTAGATTATATACACTTTTATATATACTTTGGCGCACATCCACTTGTACTTCATGCACATAATCTATGTTTATTGCACCCTATTTCATTATAATGTCATACTTCCATTATATTTTGTTCGGAGATCTACTCTTTGCTTGTTTTGATTGATAGGACATGATTTGGAGCAAAAACGGAGTTTAAATAAAGTCGAGAGCTTCCAGAGTGACACGGGCATGCAAAACTAAGTTTTCTTCATGTTCTGGTCGTGTCAAGGCCGTGTGGGGGCGTGTTGAGGCCGTGTGAACATCACACGACCTTGTGAGATTTCCAACACTACAGACCAAAAGTAAAATGATCATAACTTTGTGCTCGATTGGAGTCTTAGGTTGTTCTCTATCCTAATTTATAGATAACTTTAATATCTACAACTTTGATGAAGACTTCAACCAGAGAAAACCCCATCTTGATGGTGTAAAATGCGCTGAAATGAAACATTGCCATTTAGAGCTATGACAAGGTCCATGACAAGGGGTGTGCAAGGGCCAAGACAAGGGGTGTGCAAGGGCCATGAAAGGGAGTGTGAGCTCCACATGGCCGTGTGAGCTACATGACCCATGGTCGTGTGAGCCACACGACCGTGTAATGTTTCCAGAGGAGAATAATGACATGACCGTGTGAATCCACACGGTCGTGTAACCTTGACAGAACAAGAGAAGAACATGGTCGTGTCCCAGACACACCCATGTAAGCCATCCAGAGACCAAACTAGCCATGGCCGTGTCCCAGACACGGCCGTGCAGGAGTACCAGAATTGGAGGCAGTGCAGGCCGTGTAGATCTACACGGCCGTGCAAGGGGGCAGTGGCAGAGCATGCCAAGGCCGTGTGAGCTTCATACGGCCATGTCACCCTGGCAGAGAGGGGAGTAGTGAAGGTCGTGTGAGCCTCACACGGCCATGTCACGGGGTCGTGTGGCGCCCAAACCCCTTCTCTATATAAGGGTGTCTTCATCATTTGAAAGGGGATCTTCTCCTCTTTGGGAGAGAGTAAGATTTGGGTGATTCTTCTCCATCTTGGAGGGATTTTGTAGCGATTCGAGGGGAGATCTTCAAGGCATCGACTCCGGGAATTAAGGATTGGATCCGAAGATATTCTTCATCGTAGATAAGCTATCTTTCTCTCCTTTCTTGGATTTGGGATCAAGAATGTTTGTAATCTTCTTCTCTTCGGATTTCTTACCTCATTTTATGGAGTAGATCTCTTGTTCTAGGATGGAGAGAGTATTTGTAATGGAGATTTGATGTAAAACTCTTGTGAATTTGTAAAATTCCTATTTTTATGATTTTGCCCTATTTGTATCCATTTGATCTTGTGTGAATTGTTGTGTTTGGACCTAATTACCATGCTTGATTGAATATTTGAATATCTTGTGGATCTTGTAGAGATTGTTTCTCATTCGATTTTTCGAGGGATGTTCGTGACAGGAACAAGCCCGTGTAAGGGCGTTTGAGGGGTAATCTTGAAGGGGAAATTATGTTATTCAAGAGGGTAGAATAGATTGTATGCATTAATCTTTATATTTAGAGGAGGTTGAGAAGTGATGAATTCTTATGTTGATTATCCGAGGGGCGCACGTGATAGGCAAGCCCGTGTAAGGACAACATAAGGTTCATTCCTAATGATCAAATTTAGATATATTTCAGTCCTAGGCCGGTTGTCTATTGCAAGAAAGAACCCACAACCTTCTACAAATGATGAACAACTGAGGAATAAGATTTAATAGATCATTTACATTGAACATCCTTACAAAGAAACCAAAGCTCCTAGAATATCCCTTTATCATTGCCCTTATTCTTTTGTTTCTATGTTTTACTTTTCATAGTTACACTTTGCCTTTGTGAATCAATTGATTAGTTGTTTAACTAACTCGCGTTGAGACATCTTTAGTGGTTATTCCAGTCTCTGTGGATATGATATCTTTTATTATTACTTACGACATTTCCGTACACTTGCGGAATGTCAACAGACTGCAGATGAGTATGCTGGTGGACGAGAAGGAAGCACACGACGATTCCAAGGAACGAGAAGCCGAAGCGGAAGCCTGCTCGAGAAGACCGAAAGTTGGGTTCGACTGAGCCCTATTCCGGATGGCAGAGATCACCCAAGCGAACAGAATCGGAGTGGAAGACCCAGGCTGAGGCGAGCGGACCCGGAGCAGAAGGCTCGGACCGACAAAGTCAACTTCTATTGACTTTGGGCTTCCAGGCACCCAGAATAGTCCGGGGTGCCCGGACCGAAATTATATCCAGATCACAGTCAAACCGTAATCCGTGCGTAGGGGATAAAATTTTATCCCCCCAGGGTGCCTGGAACCCTACGGGGCACCCCGACCAAGGCTATAAATATAGCCTTGGTATAGAAGCTTTTAATTCAACTCAAGCAATTCATTTCCAACACTTGTACGCTTCATTTCTAGACTAGCTTCTTTGTTTTTGCACTTCACTGCTATAAGAGGCTCCTTCGCCTGAAGGAGTATTTAGTGCTACACTTTCCTTGGATTAACATCTTCCCCGGTTGTAACCAAGTAAAACATCCTTTGCCTCTTCTTTCTGTTTATATTTATTGCCTCCATTTATTTTGCAAGTGTTAGTTTAAGAAAAGTCGAGAAGAGTTTTGTTTTGTTATTTTTTTTTGCTATTCAACCCCCCTTCTAGCCGACCTCAGCGGTCCAACAAGTGGTATTAGAGCCAAGTTGCTTCAAGAGGACTAACCGCCGAACGAAGCAACGAAATAATGGTCGGACCGAGTATCTACCCGCCGAAGTTCGAAGGGGAATTCGCAAGCTGGAAAAAGCGAATGCAGGTACTTTTTTAAAATTGATTTTTATTTAATGTTAATTATGGAATTTAGTTTTACAGCACCGGAAGATAAAGAGAAAGCCCACTGGACGAAAAAGGAGCAGGCCGACTACGTGGCAAACGACAAAGCAGAGTACCATCTGCTAAGCGTTCTCCCGCCACAAGAGGTCAACCGAATTGGCAACTACGACTCCGCAAAGGAACTTTGGGAGAAGTTCCTTGAGCTGCACGAAGGAACGTCCGAAGCTAAGCTCGCTAGATGAGATCTACTTCGCAATCAGCTCACCAGTCTGTGACTTGGGGAAGACGAGACAGTTGCGCATCTACACTCGAGAATTAAAGAAATCATCACTGGAATTTCGAATCTCGAAGAAAAGGTAAGTAACCGAGATTCGCTCAGGTATGCACTAAACTCTTTTCCTAAAAATACAAAATGGGCATCACTAGTAGATGCCTTTTACATTTCGAAAGATTTAGAAATAATTACATTGGAAGAATTATTCTCGACATTTAAAGTGCACGAATCAAGATGTGCAGGTACGAAGGAGCCCAAAAATAACGTCGCCCTCAAAGCATCGAGAGACGAACCTGAGTCGGAGTCTTCTCTTAATGATGAGGAAATGGTAATGATGGTAAGATGATTCAAGAATCTTTGTAAGTTTAGAAAAACTAACCATTCGTAGGGTAGAAAGAAAAAGACAATCTGCTGCTACCACTGTGACGAAGAAGGGCACATCAAGGACAACTGCCTCAAGCTAAAGAACAAGGACAAAGATAAAGGTAAGAAGCATGTTCAAAAATGTAAGGCATTAAAAGTGACGTGGGATGATATGTCGTCCTAATCGGAAGTCGAAGCCTTCTCCGAACTTGCACTAATGGCAAGTTATCAAGACGACGATTGCGAGTCAATCTCTTCCGAAATGAGCATCGAGAGCATCCATGAAGGGGGAGCCACGTCGGAAGATAGTAGCAGTTCAGGGGGAGAAACGGTCAACGAGATTGACAAGGTAAGTCAGGTACGATCTCTTCCTCCCGACAAACTATTTAAGTTTATTAGATTATTAACTAAGGATTACTGTAAATTAGAAAAAAAATTTAAGAATTTAAAAATAATATTAGCTAAATCTTGCCCAACAGAAGAATTCAACATAATTAAATTAGAAAATGAAAAATTAAAAATAGAAAATGATAATTTAAAAGTATAAGTAGATAACTTGAAAAATCATGCATACTCATCTAATACCAATGTTAGAAAATTTAACAATGTAAATTGATATTTTAGGTATCATAAGGGATAAATTATGAACATTTCAAAAAGATATATCCCTAAGAAATTCTTAGTTAATCCAGTTGGATGGAACCTATATTGGGTTCCTAAGTCTTGCTTAATCTAAATTTTAATCGAATTTAACGCTCTTTGCGAGAAAATTAAATAGTGAGTTTCTTTATGAGACTTTGTCTAAGGAGGTGGTTGTTGCTCCAATAACCAAGAAGGCCTAGTGCCTCGCCACGACTTAGAAGTCAAAATATTGAAATAAAATCTTTAATTAACTTTCTGGTAAAGCATTAAAGTTTAAATTTAATAATTCTTTTAAAAATCTTTTTAACATTTTTTGAAAGTTTGTCAAACATTTTTTTCCTAAAATGTTTTCATAAGTTAAAATTTATTCTGAAATTAGGAATTTCAACTTAATTTTTTTTTACTTAGGAAAATTTTAAAAAATATTTTTGCAAAGTTGCCTAAGTTAGAATTTTTTAAAAAAAATTTCTCTTACTTAAAGTTTCACTTAGAAAATTTTCTTACTTAGAGTTTTCTTAAAAAAATTTTCTTACTTAAAATTTACTTAGAAATGTTTTTTACTTAGAGACTCTTTATGTGAAAATTATTGCAAAATTTTTACCCTTAGAGTTTTCCCTAGAACCCTAATTTTTTTAATGTGATCAAAGGGAAAGAAGGAAAAGTATAAGTCTAGGGGGAGGTAGACCAAATTTTCTATCTTTTTTGCACTTTATTGCAATAGTTAGTTTATTTTCATGTCTATTTACCCTAGCTTAACTTGGATTGCTCACATCAAAAAGGGAAAGATTGTCGGAACCCCAATGTTATTTTGGCGTGATCAATAAGTTAAGTTAGGTTCTGTGTGTTTTTAACCTTGTGTCTAAGTGTGTAGGAGCTTAGGAGCACAGGTAGTCGAGCGGAAGACGCAGCTAGTGAGAAGGATGACACGCGGTACGTCCGAGGGACAAGGCGCTGCGGAAGAGTACACCAGCGAACGAGAAGGAAGCGTGCGGTGGTTTCGAGGGACGAGAAGCCGGAGCGGAAGACTACTCAGGGAGCAAGAGACGCAGCTAGTGAGAAGATCGGCACGGGATGCGACCGAGGGACGAAGACTGCGGATGAGTACGCTGGCGGACGAGAAGGAAGCACACGACGATTCCGAGGGACAAGAAGCCGGAGCGGAAGCTTGCTCGAGAAGATTGGTAGTTGGGTTCGAGTGAGCCCTATTCCGGATGGCAGAGATCACCCAAGCGAACGGAACCGGAGTGGAAGATCCGGACTGAGGCGAGTGGACCCGGAGCAGAGGGCTCGGACCGACAAAGTCAACTCCTGTTGACTTTGGGCTTCCGGGCGCCCGGACCGAAATTATATCCAGATTGTTGTCAAATCGAGATCCGTGTATAGGGGATAAAATTTTATCCCCCCAGGGTGCCTGGAACCCTTTGGAGCACCCCGACTAAGGGTATAAATACAGTCTTGGTCCAGAAGCTTTTAATTCAACTCAAGCAATTCATTTCCAACACTTGTATGCTTCATTTCTAGACTAGCTTCTTTGTTTTTGCGCTTCACTGATGTAAGTGGCTTCTTCGGCTGAAGGAGTATTTAGTGCTATACTTTTCTTGGATTAACAACATCCCCAGTTGTAACCAAGTAAAACATCCTTTGCTTCTTATTTCTGTTTATATTTATTGCCTTCATTTATTTTGCAAGTGTTAGTTTAAGAAAAGTTGAGAAGGGTTTTGTTTTATTATTTTTTTTAGGCTATTCAACCCTGGCCCCCTTCTAGCCGGTCCTAGCGGTCCAACAATAACCACCTGAGTTTGAAAGTCTAGAACACTCTAACAATGTCTTTAAACTAAAGAAAGCCTTATACAGACTTAAGCAAGCACCCAGGGCATGGTATGAAAGGTTAACCTCTTACCTAATATCCAAAGGGTTCAACCAATGTCAAATTGACCAAACTCTATTCGTTAAATTAATAAAACAGGATATATTTATAGCCCAAATCTATGTAGATGATATAATTTTTAGCTCAACTAATTCAGAATTTTTAGAATAATTTATAAATCTAATGGAACAAGAGTTTGAAATGAGTTTAGTAGGAAAATTAACTTACTTTTTAGGATTACAAATAAACCAAACAAATGAGGGTGTCCTATCTTGACGGAGGGGGGCACAGCACCAGCCGGACCCAGATGCCTAGGAGGAGGTAGAGCAGGATGAGTTTATGGTCACATTATTCGACGAGGCTGCTCTGGCCCCAGCACCACCTCCACCTCTAGGCGGAGTGATAACTAGCATTTTGATGCACTATTTTGGCTCTTATATTTATCATTTTTATCATCTCACATGCTTAATCCTGTATTTATATCGTGTTTTATGAGTTGATATTTATTTAGAGTCTTGATATAATTTTTCCTATATTTTCTATGATTTTATCTAAAAGGTGCATCTTGTTTTGTAGGAAAGTAATCTGAGTCGTTGATCGGGATCAAATAATCCAAGGGCTTATGTTATTCCAAGTTGAATCAAGAAGAGTCAAATCCAAACACAACCCATTCTTCAAGTCCAATTCTAAAATCCCAATTCCACTTCTCTTATTGGATTCGGATCTTTTCATTAACCCAAACCTAAAACCCGAAATCTATTAAGAAACTTAGGGTGCGTTTGGTTTGCATCGTTTTCATTTTCATTTTCTGGAAAACGCGCGTTTTCTAGAAAACAGAAAACGACTTTTTGTCATTCTCTATTTTTCTAGAAAACGAAAGCCAATTTTTTAGAAAACGCGCGCGAAAAACGCAAATCAAACACCATTTTCCAGAAAACGCGCGTTTTTCAGAAAATGAAAATGGAAAATGGGCGTACCAAACGCCCCCTTACCTTTTCCCTCATGCGGATGGACAACGCCGAATCTTCTCCTTTCTGTTCGTGTCTTCTTCCTCGCGCGGCTAGGGCAAGCGATTTTCCCCATCACCTCCGACCGGCAGCATTTTCCTTCACCGCCGCCGGCCGGCTCTCACAGTCCCCTCTTCTCTGCTTCTTTCTACCAGGGCTAGGTCTTGGTATTTTTCTACTGCTCACGTTTTCTTCTCCCGACGCCCGACCCCCCCAAGCTTCCTCTTCTCTGATCTGCTCAAGCTGGTGACGGATGACAACTCCGGTGGCTCCTGTGAGCGGCGACGACTTCTACTAGGGTTCTTCTTCTCCGGCGGAGCGTTCTTCACCGGTGCAGTGAGTCTCTTTGCTCCAAATTTGTGACAAAAAGGCAGCAGCACCTAATTAGGGCTTCTTGGCGGCGGGGCATTCTTCTCCAGCAAGCACTCCTCTCATCCCTTCCTCAGTGGAGATTTACCTGCGGACGATGTTCCAAAAGCATAGGGTTCCACAGAGGAAGCTGGTTGTTCCTTCTCCTCCGACGAGTTTCATCTCTCTAAATTCATCACTGTGTTGCGTGGAGCTTTCACCTGTAGACGGCGTTCCAGAAGCAGTGGCCATCCATCTCAGAGCAGTGACCATTCAATTCCGACAGAAGCGAATTTGTGTGTCAATTTCCAACCAATCAGAGGTCAATCGTTGAGTTGTTTCCACCAGTGAAGGCATTCTAGATCTGGGCCCTTCGTGTGACAGTGAAAGGTAATTGACTTGGTGTATGATCGAGAAGAGTGGTTTGGATAGTGTAGTTTCCTTTATATTTGATTTGTTTTTTTGTTTGTATGCATTTTGGATATTGTAGTTACTGTTGGGACCTTTGTGCCTGCTAGAGGGAGGGTGAATAGAGGTTCATCGTGCGCTTACGTCGTTGGCTTCGTCTTGATGGTTAGCAGCGGAATACAACTCGAAGACAAACTATACAATGCTAACAAGTAGATTTACTTGGTATCCACCTCAATATGGGGTGACTAATCTAATGATCCACACACGATATGCTATCTCCACTATGAAAACCTCCTTCTCGGTCGCAGCCGGAGGCGGAGAAACCTCGTACAAACTCATACTACAACACAACACTCACACAAGAACGAGAAATATAAATACAAATGAATACATTCTCTTTTTGCTTACTTGTGCTTGTAATTGCCTCTTGAATCTTGAGAGAACACTCTCAAGAGCCTTCAAGAATTGGCGGTGAAGATCAGAGAAAGTCGCTGAAGATCACAGCAAAATCGCAGGAATAAAGCTCGCAAAGAATTGCGGAGAAAACGCTCCGCCAAGGCTTTAAACAGTGCTCCCAATCGATCCAATTTATCCCCAATCGATTGCCACGTCAGCACCGCTCCATCGCAGCCGTCCATCGCTCATTTCCTGCCCAACGATCACTTCCCAATCGATCGATCGATCGATTGGGACTGCCTGAATTGATCGCCCGATCGATTCAGAGCCTTTCTGTGCTCTCGCAATAGCGCGAGAGCTTCTGCTGCCCAATCGATTGACTAATCGATTGGCAGCTCCCAATCGATCGCCCGATCGATTGGGAAAGCTTCTGTGCTCATGATTTCATATCTCAATTGATCGATCGATCGATTGGAACTTCCCACAATCGCAACACACTCTAATCGATCCACTGATCGATTGGACCCTGGTTCAATCGATCGTCAGATCGATTGACCAGCATGGACTTGACTCAAACTCAAGTCCAAAGCTTTCAACCCAACTCTTGATCAACCGTGACCTGTTGGGTCTCCGTGTCTAGTATTTGGCCACACCCGACCAACCTCGAACTAGCCTTCTAGCCTCCTCCATCAGTCTTACGTCCCTTGGATATCTCCCATCCTTCACGCCTTGTCTTTAGGAGCTTCCTTCGACCTCATCCTAGTTGTCGGATTATACCACCACACTCGACTAACCTCGAACTAGCCTTCTAGCTTCCTCCATTAGCCTTGCGTCCCTTGGATATCTCCCCATCTTTCATGCCTTGCCTTCAAGACTTTCCAATTGCCTGGCTCCTCACCAGGACTTTCCCTTGCCTAGCTCCTCACTAGGACTTTACCATTACATAGCTTCTCACCAGGACTTTCTCCTGCCTAGCTCCTCACTAGGACTTTCCCGTTATCTGGCTCCTCACTAGGACTTTCTCCTGCCTAGCTCCTCACTAGGACTTTCCCGTTGCCTGGCTCCTTACTAGGACTTTCTCCCGCCTAGCTCCTCACTAGGACTTTCCCAATGCCTAACATCCAGTTAGGACTTTTCTAGTCAAGTCTCCTGTCAATCTTGACCTACTTGACTTGTATTCTCATCAACCTGGTCAATCCTTTGACCATCTCCATAATCAACCTGGTCAACCCTTTGACCATCTCCATAATCGGACGATTGTTCTAACAATCTCCTTATATTGTCAAACTCCTTATATTGTCAAACATCAAAACTCAAATTCCAACTCAACTCAAACTTGACTCAACTCAAGCTTAGTCAAACTGGTCAAATTTGACCAAAAGAAATTGCCCCAACAGTTACTGTTTTGATTCATTTTGAATTGCTTAGTTGTTAGTTTACCTTCATATTAATTATTTAAGGTTAATGCAATTTACTTTCTTGCTTAATTAGGTTGTTATGTTTTTATTGCTTCTTAGATTGATAGATTGCACTGTGTTTAGTTTATTAATTCATGTTAGTTTCATTTATGTGTGATTGTTGATCTTGTATCATAGGGTGACAATGTGGTACAAGTTCAGCTTTTATGCATAATTAGATTTTGTTTAATTACTGTTAAGTTTGTTTAGTCCATTGCTTTTGTTTAGTTGTTACTTTCTTTATGCATGTTTCTTCTGTGGAAAGGATCCTCACAACGTAGAGTGACACTGCATTGTGAGTTTATATTTGCTAGTTAGTTAGGATTTCCTTATTTGCATTAGGTGTAGAAATTCCAAAACAAAACCCTCCTGATTTGATTTCGTCTAAAAGCAAACGTCCTATCACTGGTTCCACATGAGAGACGACCCGGTCCTCTACTATACTACCTTAGTGTAGGTTAAGGGGTTTGGTAGATTAGAAATGAATTAATTTGATCTTGCGCAAGTGATAGTTGTGACCACCATTAAATTTTGGCGCCGTTGCCGGGGAAACTAGTGATGTTCATTTGTTTTTAGACTGTACATAGTTTTATCTTTATTTTATTCTTGTTTTTCTGCTTTGTTATTTTATTTTTCTTTCGATGTCACTGTTAGTATCTATATTTTTCCCTAGAACTTTGCAGGTTGAAGGAAAGGGGTGAGGGGAGAATACTAACAGCTACACCGTGAATAAAGACCCATTTTGGTCAATTTCATCATTTAGACCACCGTTTCAGTTTTTCTATATTTTACATTTCATTCTTTTCGATTTTATTCTCTTTTATTTTTATTTCTTTGGTGGTGGCAAAAATTCAAAAACAAAACATTGTTAGGGCTTAATTATTTTATCTCTTGTATGCACGCATTCTGTCTTGTATATTCTCCTGTATCTTATAATGATATTTACATGAGTGTTTCAGGTTAGACCAGGGAATCTCTTTTGTGTCATAAGTTCCAGAGTTTTAGTGTGATTAAGACCTCACCTTTGATAAGCAAAATGAAGAACAACACTGAAAAGGCTCTCAGAGAACTTTAGGCATCAGACTTGTCAGATGATTCCTTTTGCATCGAGTATTCTGATTTAGATGTAGACTTCGAGTTATGGACTATTGTACATCTTTTACCGAAGTTTCATGGACTATATGGTGAAGATCCCAACAGACATCTGCATGATTTAGAGATGGTTTGTTCTTTATGGAATCCACATGGCGTATCAGATGAAGATGTCAGACTTAGAGCATTTCCATTTTCATTGGCGGATTCAACAAAAGATTGGTTGTACTATCTCCCACCCAATTCAATTTCTAGTTGGATTGAGATGAAGAAATTATTTCTGGTGAAGTTCTTTCCTGCTTCTAGGATCGTAGCTATTCGGAGGAGTATTTGGGAATCCAACAATTCACAGGAGAACCGTTGCAAAATTATTGGGATAGATTTAAAAGACTTGTTGCTAGTTGCCCTCAACGACAGATAAACGATCATCTTCTGATTATATACTTCTATGAGGGATTGTGTCCCATGGACAGGAGTATGGTTGATGCAGCTAGTGGAGGGGCTCTAGTTAACAAGACATCTTCTCAAGCTAAAGAACTTATCGAGATTATGACTATAGATTATCAGCAATATGGGACTAGACCGACAATTATCGAGGATGTTCATTCCTTTGCCAGTGTACTCCCTACCAGAATCCAGTATTTTCAGCCTGATCTTCGATCTTATCAGATCTATCAGTAGGACAGGTATAATTTCATTGCAGGATTCGGGTATGAGAACACTCAACAAGGGAATTTTGATTGGTCCCAACATTATCAGTCATATCTTCAGCATCAACCTGAGTAGCATTTTTGGGAGCAGTCACAACAACTTGTACAACATTAAGAAACACAATTCTAGCTAAGGACATATTCATCGACACAGTTACAATTG
The DNA here is from genome assembly GCF_018446385.1 of Zingiber officinale. Classification (NCBI taxonomy): domain Eukaryota; kingdom Viridiplantae; phylum Streptophyta; class Magnoliopsida; order Zingiberales; family Zingiberaceae; genus Zingiber; species Zingiber officinale. Next base: position 62,549,020 of record NC_055990.1, on the reverse strand, counting down.
CTATCAGATCAACTTACTGCATCAATTTTTGAGAAGATGGATTGTAGAGTTTGTGATATTCTTGACCTTGTTTCAGCTACTCTACTTGACTCTTCTAGTTTTTTACATCATAATTTTATTGTTGATCCTGATAATATTTTTGTTGATGATATTACGGTTCTAGATAGTCTTGATGTTGTAGGTGTTGTTTTTGATGATGGAAGTATAGGGGAGACCCAAGAATCACTTCCTTTGATTATACGACTAGCTGAGCTAGTTGAGCCTTTTATTGTACATATTGATGAAGGAAGTGTAGGGGAGACTCAAGAATCACTTCCTTTGAGTGCACGACTTCTTGATCCAGAGCTAGTTCTTTTATCGGTCCAAGAAAATGCCACATTTACTGTTTTAGAGCCTCCAGGTACCTTTGAATATGGTAAGGATAATATTTCTCTAGAATCTTTAACAAATTCCATGGAGGTAATTCAATTTGATTATAGTGGATGTGATACATCTTGTGATTCATGCTCTGTTGATTTTGTTATTATTTCTAATCCATTTTACTCAGCATGTGTGCAGGAAATTCATCCTTTTCTTTTTAGTATGTAGGATTTCTACAGATATTTCATTTGCAGTCAATCATGTAAGGATGCATTCTACCACTTGAAAAGACCCTAACTTTATATGCAATAAGCAAGCTTTTGGAGTGGGCACTCCAACTGAACCGTCTTCGGTCACCGGAGAAAATTTTTGAGTCGATGGTGAAGGGAGAGAGCCTCACTTCACCTACATTCATTCCATTTCCAGATTGGCTTCTGGAACTGAATCGACTCCGACCACCAGAATTTCAGGGGAATCTATTCCATCTCATTTTTTTCTTTTTTCTTTCAGCTTGTATATATTGCTTTGCTTGGTTTGCTTTTGTTTAGAAGTTCATTTTTAGTTTGTCTTGTCGGTTTTCATAATAAATTTTCTATGCATTCTTTTTATCATCTTGGAAACTGTGAAAGTTAGTTAAATTTGATTGTCGAATTTGATGATTTATTGTCATGATTGGATTCTTAGATTGCATGTGATTACAAGTTGATGATAGATTTCATGTTGATAGATTGAGATGATAATGTTGATATACTTAGTGAAGATTTTTAAGCCTATTGATCCTGTCCGAACCAAGAGTCAGCGGACGCTGGGCACGTGGCGCTCTCTGCTGAATCCTCGAGTGCTCCGGCGAACCTGCAACAAAACCGAGCCGGGAGGGGTGCCCCGGCGACGGTCCTCCGACGCTCAAGGAGAAAGTGGCTGCCAAATTTGTATTATGCGTACCTTTGGCGAAGTAATAGCCTCTTTATATAGGACGGAGAAGGAACTGATGCACGTCCACCGAGGTGCGTACGTGTCAGCAACCCATACCACGGTATGCACTTGTCAGAGAGCTTACCTGACACCATGCTGCCATAGTCCGAGCATGTTCTTTGATGGCACAGCCATACGACTTGACGGCTGTCAGAAGATGTCCCCGTCTTTTACCCACCGTCTGACTGGGGTGCCCGGCCCGCCGGGCGGGCGATGAACGTCGTCCGGACGGCCTTGATTCTTTGCGCCGTCCGGGCGGCACCTCCTTCCACTCGGTCATTACGCACTGCTTTATTTGAGCGTCGGACCCCTGGTCCCTACCAGGGTGCCTTTTACTATCAGATTTCCCTTTCTTCTGAGTCCGGTCGGCTCGCCCTTTTCCGGCGAGCCACTGGACCCTTTGACCTCCCCTCAGCGTTGACTCCTTATGGGGTTCCGGATTTTTACCGCCGGATCACCTATTATTTCTATTGATGTGTGATGCACTTGTGTTTAATGCTACTCTAGAACTTGCTTAATTCTTTCGAGACCACATTATCATAGGTTTGCATAATTTTTATGAAGGCTATCTCACTTTCTTTTATTTATTTCTTTTGTTATCATATGTTTCTTGAATAAAATACATATCATCCATCATATCATTCTTTTCTCTCTTCCATTCATTTTCATTTATTTCACTCTCTTATTCTCTTGGGATGTAGATATTTTTGGATGTTGCATGATGAGTATTTTGCCCGGGATAGACAGAAGTTTAAGTGCGGGGGAGAGGAATAGCTTAGTGTAATTTAGGAGAAGCATAGGTGAACCATGCTTGATCATCATAGGTGAGTCATGCTGGTTATCTTTTTATTTGAGCTATTGCCTATTGATGATATTGTATAGTGATGCATAACATGTTTGGGAAAAAAAATCAAAACAGAAAAGAGAAAAAGAATCAGAAATGGAAAAAAGAGAAAAAAAATAAAAAGAATAAGTAAAGAAAATATTTTGACATGTTGTGTCATTTTTATTCATTTATGGTAGAATTTTTGTGAGTGATAATTTTTACTCTAGCGATATTGAGGTATTATCATATATCATGTGTAGACTTTTAGTGTGAAATGCTAGAGTTGGAGTTGTTCACATTTTTATTGTATTGGTAAAAGGTGGTAGAATTTTTTGTTAGTGACAATCTTTATTGAACCAAAATTTAGATTTCATTATATATCATGAGTGTATTTTTATTGAAAAGCTATAATAGGGATTGCTCACCTTTTTATTGAGTTTAGAGCTATCATGGAAGTTGGATGAGATATCTTTTTGGGCATTATTTTCTTGTACTTATCTATGTAGCATTTCAATATATCCATATCTTCTACCAACACTTTGCTTTATCTTTTCTTTATCTCTTTTCTTAGACTATCATTTGCTTGATTCATATTTCCTTTACATTTCAATAATGCCTTCATTATTTTATTGTGCACTTTTATGTATATAGTGGTGGAGATTAGAAGAAAAGCAAGCATATGGTAGTGCATAATTCATGAGTAGGTTGAGTAAACTCCACTATTACATGTACATGAGAGGAGAGCCACTATCACTTTCCTTGTGAAGTTGATTTTAATATCATTCTCAATTTATTGATGATGGATTGAAGTTATCGTGTTTGTTAATTAATGTACGAATTGAATCCATTATTGCTTTGATTATTTGAATTGGACAATCATAGGAAACCCTCTTTCACTATTTTCTAGGCTTGATTGAGAGTTGCTAGGGGAATGTATTTTAATTATTTTCTTCTTTTGTTTACTTGCTCGAGACGAGCAAGAATAAGTGTGGGGGAGTTGATAACTAGCATTTTGATGCACTATTTTGGCTCTTATACTTATCATTTTTATCATCTCGCATGCTTAATCCTGTATTTATATTGTGTTTTACAGTTGATATTTATTTAGAGTCTTAATATAATTTTTCTTATATTTTCTAGGATTTTATCTAAAAGGTGCATCTTGTTTTGTAGGGAAGTAATTTGGGTCGTTGATCGGGATCAAATAATCCAAGGGCTCATGCTATTCAAAGTTGAATCAAGAAGAGCCAAATCCAAACACAGCCCATTCTTCAAACCCAATTCTAAAAGCCCAATTCCACTTCTCTTATTGGATCCGGATCTTTTGATTAACCCAAACCTGAAACCCGAAATCCATTAAGAAAGTTACCTTGTCCCTCATGCAGATGGACAGTGCCGAATCTTCTCCTCTTTGTTCGCGTCTTCTTCCTCGCGCGGCTAGGGCAAGCGATTTTCCCCATCACCTCCGGTCGGCAACATTTTCCTTCATCGCCGCTGGCCGGCTCTCACAGTCCCCTCTTCTCTGCTTCTTTCTACCAAGGCTAGGGCTCGGTATTTTTCGACTGCTCGTGTTTTCTTCTCCCGACGCCCCCAAGCTTCCGCTTCTCCGATCTGCTCAAGCCAGCGACGAATGACAACTCCGGAGGCTCCTGTGAGCGGAGACGACTTCTACTAGGGTTTTTCTTCTCCAATGGAGCATTCTGCGCCGGTGTAGTGAGTCTCTTTGCTCCAGATTCGTGATAAAAGAGCGGCAGCACCTAATTAGGGCTTCTTGGTGGTGGGGCGTTCTTCTCTGGCAAGCACTCCTCTCATCCCTTCCTCAGTGGAGATTTACCTGCGGACGACGTTCCAAAAGCATAGGGTTCCACAGAGGAAGCCGGTTGTTCCTTCTTCTCCGACGAGTTTCATCTCTCTAAATTCATCACTATGCTGTGGTGGAGCTTTCACCTGTAGACGACATTCCAGAAGCAGTGACCATCCATCTCAAAGCAGTGACCATTCAATTCCGGCAGAAGCGAATTTGTGTGTCAATTTCCAGCCAATCAGAGGTTAATCGTTGAGTTGTTTCCACCAGTGAAGGCGTTCCAGATCTGGGCCCTTCGTGTGACAGAGAAGGTAGTTAACTTGGTGTATGATCGAGAAGAGTGGTTTGGATATATAGTTTCCTTTATATTTGATTTGTTTTGTCTTTGTTCGTATACAGTTTAGATATTGTAGTTACTGTTTTGATTCATTTTGAATTGCTTAGTTGTTAGTTTACCTTCATGTTAATTATTTAAGGTTAATGCAGTTTACTTTCTTGCTTAATTAGGTTATTATGTTTTTATTGCTTCTTAGATTGATAGATTGCACTGTGTTTAGTTTATTAATGCATGTTAGTTTCATTTATGTGTGATTGTTGATCTTGTATCATAGGGTGACAATGTGGTACAAGTTCAGCTTTTATGCATAATTAGATTTTGTTTAATTACGGTTAAGTTTGTTTAGTCAATTGCTTTTGTTTAGTTGTTACTTTCTTTATGCATGTTTCTTCTGTGGAAAGGATCTTCACAGCGCAGAGTGACACTGCATTGTGAGTTTATATTTGCTGGTTAGTTAGGATTTCCTTATTTGCATTAGGTAGAAATTCCAAAACAAAACCCCCCTAATTTGATTTTGTCTGAAAGCAAACGTCCTATCACTGGTTCCACGTGAGAGACGACCCGGTCCTCTACTATACTACCTTAGTGTAGGTTAAGGGGTTCGGTAGATTAGAAATAAATTAATTTGATCCTGCGCAAGTGACAGTTGCACGCACATCAAATTTTGCGATCACTGACACCATGCTCGCTCCTCGCACTCTAGGCGATCAGTTGCCGGATTTGAGCTACTACGACGAGTCTCCGTCAGGAGGTTTCCGATTTTCATCGAGGTATGCGGCAGGAGGTCGCCGATCTACGACGGGAGATGTGGTAAGAGGTCTCCGACTTGTGACGGGACGTGCGACAGGAGATCTCTGACCTTCGACATGACCTATCGAGCTCTCAAGAGGATGACCGGACCCGACATACTGAGCTGATAGAGTTATTACGCTCCTTGGAGACCGCACCACCCTCCTCATCCCGATAGACTAGATTACTACTATATATACTTGATTGTGACTTGACTTAGTTATATTTTGTCTCAGATAGTAACTTATCCTGTTTTGATTTACCTCGACTTAGTTATATCTCGACTCCAATTTTGACTTATCTTGATCTGATTAATAGACTAGGATTCTCAAAATTGTTTTCAAAAATAGTTGTTTTTAACTTCTAGGATAATTTTTTTTATATTTTTAAAATTTTCTATTTTTAGAATTTCAAAATCAGTTTTAGCCTTAGAATTAGGTCAATCCTTTAGAAAGCATATTCCTATAGGGCTAGAATTTGAGCATCTCACCAACACACTAGGACTACTTTGTTTGTGATTGTTAAATATAGAAAGGGGTGAGATGCATAGACAGATTGCCTGGACTTCAGATGCTTATTTCAGTGCATCGATATAAGTCTAGGCGTTAAATACAAAACAAACATCAATTAGGTTAAGTAATTCAGCTTAGTCAAACACTAACTGATTACAATTGACTTAACCTGGCTAACCAAGTGAAAGTTGTTGTCCTCTGACAGTTAGTAAGTAACTAATTGGTTAGATAGCTTTTGTTATGTCAGGTTCAAGGGGAGGATTACCTGTTTTCATACTTATTTTGAAAAATATTTCGTTAAAAATATTTTAAATATGAACATTTGGGTTTACGAACTTAGTTTTGAAAAATAAATTTTTACTTAGTTTTGAAAACTAAATTTTATAAACTTAATTTTAGAAATTAACTTTATTCACTAAGTAGAAATTTGGATTGTACAACCTCAGTTTTGAAAAATAGATCTTACTTAGTTTTGAAAATTAAATTTTATAAACTTAATTTTGGAAATTAACTTTATTCACTAAGTAGAAATTTGGATTATACAACCTCAGTTTTGAAAATTAAATTCTATAAAATTTATTTTGAAAATTAATTTATTTACTAATTGAAATTTGGATTGTACAACCTCAGTTTTGAAATATAGATTTTACTTAGTTTTCAAAATTAATTTCTATAAAATTAATTTTGGAAATTAACTTTATTTACTAAGTTGAAATTTGGATTGTACAACTTTAGTTTTGAAAAATAAATTTTACTTAGTTTTGAAATTGAATGTTACAAAATTAGTTTTAAAAAATTTTACTTAGTTTTGAAAATTTGTTCTAAAAATTTGACCCACTTTTGTAAAAATAGTGTTTAAAAGATGCAAAGTTTACATTGAAAATTAGGTTAATTTTATAAAGTTTATCTTTCTAAACTTAGCTATTTTGAAAGAGAAATTTTGTTTAAAACAAAAGTTTCAAAATCTCTCTATGATAAGACTCCTCCAAGTCAATATGACCTTTAGTCAAATCTTCTATTGCACTTTTTTTTTATGTTCAGTGTTAGTTTTTTATGAATGTTAAAGGGGAAGGGTTAGGTGGTTTAAGTTAGTTAAAACAAAATAACGAAATACCAAATAGAAAACAACTAACTTAAAAACCTTGTTTTAACTTGCATATTTTTCATTAACTTAACCCAGGTTGAAAGGGGGAGATTGTTGGTGCGGTTAGCACTAATGGTCTAACTCAAGTTTTGATGAATGACAAAGTAGGCTAAGTTAGTTTCATGTTGATCTGACACTTTGACCAAGTATGCAGGAGATATCCAGATGGGTCGACGGGCTGACCTGACATCTAGCACGAAGTCCAGACGGGTTGATGGGCTGACCTGACGTCTGGCATAAAGTCCAGCTAGGCCGATGGGCTGACCTGATAGCTGGCACGACCCAAACCGGGGACTAAGTCCACCGACGGATTGAGGGATCGTTAACCTGACGGACAGCACGTGGAGTCAGGAGCAAGTTATCTCCGAATCAGTTACATCCGTGTAAGCGGAAGTAATGGATTTGAGGACGTGTTCAAGGTTCGAGAAGGCGATATCCAACTTAGAATCATTTTGGAACTCTAAGTTGAGATCTTGACTAGATTCCGGTCTCGGTGAGATGGAATCTAATTACTATTCTGTTTAATTATAAAATGTTCTAACACTCTGTTTTGCAGAATATATAATTTACATTTTTCTCTAGACTAACGTTTTCTTGCAAGAAGAAGATTGCTGGAAAATAAGGGTTCGGGGCCCAGAAGAGATCCGGGCGCCCAGAGGTCCGAGCGCCTGGAAGTGATCCGGGCACTCGGAGGCAAGTTTTATCCTCCAATGCACGTCGACACGTGGAGCTTCGTGATTGGCTGGGCTACGTCACATTCCAGGCGCCCGGAGCCTCCTATATAAGGAGGGTGATGGTTAGAGAAAAGATAACTGACAACACAAGATCTTCCATTGTTTGCTCTGCTGTGCTCCTGCGACGCTGCGATCGACAAAGTATTGTTTTTCTTTTTACTCTTTATTATCCGTATTTCTTTTTCCTAAAAGCAATTCTGTACTCTACTTTTGTAATATTTCGAATTGCTAGTGGATTGTTCAATGAAAGCACTCAATGAGTGCGGGCCTCGGAATAGGAGTCGACATAGGCTCCGAACCAAGTAAAAAATTACTTGTGTTAGCATTGTTCTATTTTCGTGTTTTCCGCTATTTATTCGCTTAAATTTTAAATTGATATTCACCCCCCTCTATCGAATTTCACGATCCAACACAATCGATCTACTAATCGATTTAGAGAGGTTCTGTTCGAAGAAACTGCCTCTGAATTGATTGCCTGATCGATCCAGGCATGAATGGATCAATCGATTGATCGGTTTCGTGAGCTACTGCTCGCGGGAAACATGAAAATTCAATTTCACCAACCGTTTTAAAATTATTAAGACTAATAATCCATTCTAATCATGCTAGACACTTAAGTTTCATGAAGCTCTTAATATATGATTGGCCAAATAAAGGTCGATCGAATATAAGACTCTCTATGTATGCGGGTAGTATGATGAGATCAAAACTCGCAAACCGAGACCTTAATATACGAAGACTTTAATTTACGGTGAAGTCAGGTCACTTAACTAGCTGACTTTCAACCCAACGTCGACGGGACACAGTCACATCACACTCATAAACATGAGACGCGTTCGATAGAAAGGTACCGACCGGCGGGGCTAGACAATTTCACCACCCCTTAGCAACTATGTGTTATAAAGTCGACACCGTGGTAGGTGGGTGTCATACAAGGAAGTGAGTCGACCGTTTTCGGCCAGGCTACTGTCCTCATAAAGTCGACGATCATACGGGCTGGTGGAAAAATGGCTAGGCTATGAGGCGCAGGCTACTATGAATCGTAAAGCTAGACTTCTGCATAAGATCGTAAAAGCTCTCGACGGAGAGGCGGTTGCCTAGGCCGGTGGAAAGGTCAATAAGGGCTTAAAGTCTCACACGAGAAAGCAGCGGCTTAGGTCCATAAAGGAGACAAAGACAAAGCGGACAAGGTGCCAAGGGTCATTCACCGGCAATGTAACGGCTTAACACGCCAAGTCCCACCATACCGATGAAAGAAAGCAGGGCCTTGCACGATCAGCGCCATATACAATACATACCACCGTGGGCGACGATCGTAGACTTAGACTTCGCGGCTGACAACATCTTTATACTTAAGTCACACAGAGATCGGATCATAAACCTCGAATCCGCTTTTATAGGCCCTATAGACCTTGGATGACGACCGGGCGACACCTACCCTAGCTTCACTCACTAACACTGAGATCTCGGGACTCATCTTCAGGACTCCTTACTTCACATCTTACGTTCCAGGGCTGGCTTCCTGGGCCTGGGACCTTCACTTCCTATCACTAACTCACCTCTACCTACGGACTACCTTTTGACTTCACCCTTTTGCTGATTGAACCTACCTTTTAGTTCTCTAGTCGTCTTTGCGATTAGACTTCATTCTCTCCCAGACATCAAGTCATTGCTTCGTCACCTCGTCATATTGTAACATCGAAACCCCTGAGGTTGAGGGATGCTGATTAATACTTAACTGGGGTCATCAGGATCGAAGAATTTAGATATCTCCACGATAGCACGATATCGTCCACTTCTGGCCTATAGCTCTAGTATTGGTCCACTTCGGCTCACCCAAAGGTCTCGTGCAGATGGAGATATCTTTATCTTATAAACCCACGATGGAGATCTTTTCCAGATTTTCATGTGGGACTATGTCATCCTCAAGAACCCCTACAATCCCCCCTCAAACAAAGGACCACAGCTTCCCACGTCTCGATCCTCGACCCACCAGAATTCCATCTGCCCTCGGTCCACCCGAGATTCATCTTAGCTCACGACTTTCTTCGCTAGCTACACTAGACTTCCCTGCGGTGTCCAGTCTTGATCTGAACAGGGAGCTCTATTTTATTTGTTCTGAGGTCGATATTATTGTGCCACTTGGCCTTGCGAATCGGCACTAGCTCTCATGTATATGTTGGCTTAAACCTTGTCGCCAACGGCAATGTGCATATTCCCTGTGTCGAAGGTGACAGTTGAGCTCAGAGCTCGACCGTCAGCAGCCCAGCGGCTCGAGCTTGATGTTTGAGTTTGAGTTCTGTTCGATGTTCGATAGACACATATACGGATATAGACAAACACATGGAGATGTAGTGCGATTGTCACGGGAGATCACAAGGAGAGTCAAGTAGGTCAAGGTGACTAGATACTTGACTTAAAAGGCTTAGTGAGGTGAAGTTAGGCGGAGAGGAAAGTCGCGGTGAGTGTCGCCGCATGACAGATGGGACATCGTCTAGTGGTGAACTGGTGAAAGACCTGAGTGAGGTGTAGCTTGGGCGAAAATTCAAGTGAAGCGCGTGGAAGTTCAGTTCTAAGCGGTTGAAAGTCCCGAAAAGGCTGCATTCGAAAGCCCCTGGTGGAGCATGAGCCGACACTAGGAAATCCTGATGGATCACGAGACGACCTGACATCGGTGCTGAAAGACCAGAGCAGTCGAAGGATGGATACTGCACGAGGAGGAAAGTCCAAGTAGGTCAAAGAGATTGACCGGATACTTAGCACGAGAAGGAAAGTCCAAGTGGGTCAAAGGGATTGACCGGACACTTGGTGAGCGAGTCCTATCAGGTCAAGGGTGACCGGATGCTAGGCATGATGTACCAACAGGTCATGGTTGACCGGATGTTGATGTAGGGGACTTTGGACTTGTTTTTGGGCAAAAATAGGAGCTGGATCGATCAGCCGATCGATTGGCTCATGCTCAATCAATCGGCTGATCGATTGGGCGAGTCCCTACGACAAGTCTTCTCCCAATCGATCAGTGGATCGATTGGGGAGAATCGCCGATCGCACAGAAAGCCTCCCAATCGATCGGCCGATCGATTGGGAGCCTCCAATCGATCGGCTGATCGATTAGGAGCTGCGACTTCGCGCGATAAGCCCTGGATCGATCAGCCGATCGATCCAGGCTATTCTCGAGAGCACAGAGGCGCTCTGGATCGATCGGCCGATCGATCCAAAGCCTCCCCAATCGATTGGGAGCAATCCAATCGATTGGGATTTGACCGTTGGCACAGGATATAGCTGTTGGCGTGCATTTTGTCTTCGATATCTCTTTCGGCTTTCTTCTCCACGAGCACAGCAGCTCTCCACAACTTCTTCCCCACTCTACCGCCAGTTCTTGAGGGTTCTTGGAGCAAGATTTGCTGGTGATCCAAGATCAAGAGGCGGACTACAACAAAAAGTTAGGGTTAGAGTTTTCAGTGCATATCTTGTAAGCTTTTGCTTGTATTTTGTTTTCCCTTTCCTTACTTCTTGTATTGAGAGTGTTGTAAGGCTTCTCCGCCTTCGGTAGTTACTGTAAAGCAGTGTTTTATTAGTGGAGGGTGCGTGAGTGTGTGGATCCTTGGACTAGTCATCTCTTGTGAGGTGGATACCAAGTAAATCCCCGAGTTAGCGTTGTTGTGGTTGTTTCTTTGTATTTTCCGTTGCATTTCATCACAAGAAGCAAGCAACGACGAGAACAAGATCGCGCCGAGCTATTCACCCCCCCTCTAGTTACATTTCGACCCTAACAAACTTGACTAACCAAGTGAACATTGTTATCTTCTGATAGTTAGTTAGTAACTAAAAATTAGACATTTAAGGATAATTTTTAGATGAATATTATTTTTAAATAATCTCAGGTTCAAATGGAGGATATTTGAAAACTCTTTCAAAAGAGTTTTATTTCAAAATTTGTTTTCTTCTTCTTCTTCTTATTTTTTTTTTTTTGCAAAGTGTTGGTTTAAAAACTCTTTTGAAATTTTACTAAAACTTACTTTGCAAATGGTTAAAAAAATATCTATTTTGAAAAATGAAATGAAAGTATTTTGAATATTACATTGAAAACTGCTTAAAAACACACTCAAACTTTTCTAAAATTCTTTTTGAAAAATATTTTGACTACATTTTACAAGTAGGTTGAGAAATATAATACAACTTATCTTAAGATATCTTGAAGAAATTATGAAAATATTTTCAAATTCTTGTTTAAGATACTTTGAAATTCCTTATTAAAAAATTCTTCAAAACTCATTTCAAAATTATTACTTACTAAAATTTAAATTCATTATTCGAAAGTTTGTTTCAAAACTAAGTTTACGTAAAATCTAGTTATTTTGCTGCAAAATCTAGTTATTTCAAACCTAAAAGTTACGACGATTGGTTGGATTGATTTACCGGCTTGTGATGTATGTCAGGTAAGTGGACCTTTACATGTATGTAATCTAGAATTTCCCAAAACACTACTGCATTTTTCTAGAAACCTAGGGGCTAGGAATTACGCCACAAACCTTTAAGCAAAGTCTAGCACACGTAACACAAATTGGTCTAGACTAGTAATCGTGAGCTAGTATTGGCTAGGTTGGAATTGGCAAGATCTAACAGAAGATGTGACCCTTAAGCAGGACCAGCTATTGGTTGAAATGATCTAGGACCAATTAAGTGATGGATGATCGGACGAGGAAATCTATGAAGAGTAGTCAGTATACTCTCAATATTGGTGTAAGGGGCAGGATGATGGTTTAATAAATCCTCCTTTGAAATGCCTTTATATGCCTACCGAAGATAACTTAGAAGGTTGCACAAAACTCGGTTGCATAGGATTCTAAGAACCGTGATATTATACTTTCACTAAGCAAGAAAAAGAGTGGTACTTTTTAGCTGTGCAAGCATTGGGCCTAATCAAGCCTCCTGGCCTGCTAGTGCACCTCGCCTTCTAACTAAATCCTGACCAGTGCGATCGGAAGTCCACCGCGTCTGCGGAGTCCGTCTAGGATCGGTGGAAACTACCGTACGTAGCTAAAGGCAAGCCCAACTGTTTCGAAGCAAGAGATCCGACGAAGTCGAGTCCGAGCTGCAGCACAGGAGGCACGGGTCCAGAGTCGATAAATAGGGTGGATAGTTTGTGAGCTGCGTTAAGCGCAGTCCAACAATGACTGCATAGCGGATCCAGCGCGCGTGTGCACTAAGGAGGGGTCCATAGCCTAGCTAAAAGGATAGAGGCTCTCAAAAGCTCCACCTCCCAAAGATCCAAAGAGGTCTGTATCGAAGAAACACTGATCACGTAAAATTCAGTTTTGACAACTTGATATTCATCAGATTAAATAGTTCTCAGATCGACTGTGATCACGTACAACATTGATGATGATCGGCACCAGTAATGCCACAATACGATGAAATCGTAACTCAAGATTCTTGGACAAGTAAAAATTTTTTCTGCTGTAAGCTGTTAAAATTTTTGCATCCTTCTCTTATATTCTCCATCGCGAACTCCAACGCACCTCAAGACTAAAGAAAAAAACTGCTAATTTTAGTTATTTTCTTCTTCCACTGTATGAATGGTCCATCTCTCATTCGTGTTTTAAAGAAAAAATTAAAAATGTGATTCATCCCCTCTCATGTGTTTATGATCCAACACAAAATACTGGTGCAATCAACTTCTAGGGTTTCAATATTTAACAATATTCCAATATTGGGTCAGGTTGACTAAGGGTTAATCCAAATAGAACTTAATGTTTGGAAGAGTGAAGTCTAGTTAGGACTAGATGACTAGCAAGGATAAGTCCTGACCAAAGGTTAGGCATGTGAGAAGTCTACTAAGTGACTAGTCTTAACTGAAGGTTAGGTAAAGAAAAGTCCTAGTAAGTGAAGCTAGGCCCTAGTGAGTAAAGGTAGGTGGTGGAAGTCCTTGTGAGTAAAGCCAGACAATGGAAGTCTTAGTGAGTGAAGCTAGGTGGTTGAAGTTCTGGTGAGTGAAGCCAGGTAATGGAAGTCCTAGTAAGTGAAGCTAGACCCTAGTGAGTGAAGCTAGGTGGTGAAAGTCCTAGTGAGTGAAGTCAGATAATGAAAGTCCTAATAAGTGAAGCTAGATAACTCTAAGGAGAGGTAACCCTAAGTAATGCGAAGTCTTGAAAAAGTAAACTTAAAGCATGTATGACTAACACGTAGTCAACCAGACCAGTAAATTTTTAATATTACTAACATTATTTTAATTTATTGTTTTATATCTATTATCCTAACTCAGTGTTGTAGGTAAGTCTTTCTAGATCAGATTGATTAGATACTAAGTAAGACCAGGGAAAGTCTAAATAGGTTTGAAAGATCAGATCTTTGGTAGGTAAGTAAAGGTAAGCCACTCAAGGATAATGATCAGTGAGGGCGAGTCCCAATGGGATTATAAGTGTTGGTCCAACTTAGATCTATTTTAAAAATCTAAGATGAGATTATGACTAGATCATGATCTTGGTAAAACAGGATCTAATTAATAATTTTATCTTGTTGTGCTAACTCTGTTTTGTAAGTTATTTGTTGTTATTTAGACTAACGTGTCTTCTAGGAGTTAGTTGGCAAAAGTTCACCTCAAATAAACAGTGTCTGAGGCACCTCGGAGCTGCATGGAAGCACCTTAGAGCTCAATGGAGGTGCCTTGGACATGGTGGAGGCTCCTTCACACTGATAAACTTTAGGGATATAAGTTCACTAAGGGAAGATGCCTCGGAGGCACCTCAGAGCACATTGGAGGAACCTCAGAGCGCTTGGAGATGCCCTTACGTGAATATAAATCACAGGCATCAGAGCTGTAAGAGGCCAATGTTTACAAGATCAAATTTAAAGTTGGAGGCACCTCAAATGAGGTTGCAGGCACCCTCAATAGTCTTTAAAAGTCCTGTTTGACTAGCAAAATGTATAAACTAAAATAAAACTTGTTGACGTACTTCGTCGACCATCCGTCTGCTCCAATTGTACACTACTACTTTGCTGCATTCAAGCCTCAATGACACAAGTGTTAGAGTATATACTAAAAGCCTAGCTTTTTGTCAATATTTATTTTGAAATAAACAATCACATTGGTCAAATGTCTATATTTATATGCTAAGTGTAGTTGTTCAATTAATTTATATTGTAGATAACATGGTGTGTGGTGTCACACACAGAAGATCATATTATTAGTTCCTTATAAGTTATAAAAAGTAGCTTATGATTAAGATGGAAAGGAACAAACCATTGAAATAGTCGTAGTGTAATTTGGTATTAATTTATCTTGACTATAAAATTACACTAGTACACTCTGAGTGTATTGAGCGAGACCATTTTAGATAATTTCTTTTTATACTGACTATATAAAAGAACAATACCTCTGTTATTATAGAAGTATGTATTCTTAATCATGATATAATAACAAGCACATATACTTAATACTTATTTCTTTAATTTATCAAAGGGTGTGATTTAGCTCGTTAAATCAATAGGCCCGATAAGTTGGGAAATGATATTATTTATATGATGTGTTGTTGATTATAGAATGAAACTGTGTTCTAGTAATCTAGGTTGATGATGCCCCCTGGAGGAGCTCATAAGGATTGTCATGTAAACCCTACAGGTGGACTTAGTCCGACATGACGATAAGGTTGAGTGGTACTACTCTTGGAGCTAGATATTAATTAAGTGAGTTGTCAGTAACTCATTTAATTAGTGGACATTTAATATCTTAAACACAGGGAAATTAACACACTCATGATAAAAAGGAACCCATATAGTAATATGAGCAATAATAACTTGGTGCAGTAGTGCAATAATAACTCTTTACTGGAATGAGATATTATTGATGAACTCGAGTTGGGTGTTCGGGGCGAACACGGAAAGCTCAAGTTCATCG
This sequence comes from Zingiber officinale, assembly GCF_018446385.1. NCBI lineage: Eukaryota > Viridiplantae > Streptophyta > Magnoliopsida > Zingiberales > Zingiberaceae > Zingiber > Zingiber officinale. The sequence goes on along the minus strand of NC_055990.1, from coordinate 62,533,645 downwards.
GGAGACTAAAATCAATTCCTCCTCTCAGTCCCTGTCGTAGCCTCTTATTTATAAAGTCTTATACCCAACTTCTTACCCACCTTAAAGTGGTCGGCCAAGCCTAGCTTGGAGCCCAAGCTAGGGCCGGCCAAACCAAGGCATAATGCGTCAAGTTGTGCTCGGCCCTAGCTTGAACCCAAGCTTAGCTGGCCGACCAAAATAAAATAAAAGGGGAGTTTAAATTTAAATCTTTCCTAATCTGAAAGACATGATTTTAAAAGAGAGTTTTAAAATTAAAATTTTTCTTTTATAGCTTTCTACAAAGGATTAAGGAAAAAGTTTGATATCTTTCATTATTTGTAGTTTAAAGAAAGATTTTAATTTTTGATAAAACTTTTCTTTTTGTAATCATCCACATATTTTAAAAGAGAGATTTTAATTTATAAAATTTTCTTTTTATAACCAACCATGAAGGGACTTTTAAAAGAGAAATTTTTATTTTAAAAATTTCCGGAAACAAATTAGGAAGTTTTTCATTTTGTGTTTAAAACTTTCCTTATTTGGAGGAGATGGTGGTGGCCGGCCATTAAGGGTTTATAAGGAAATTTTTAATTAAATTTTCCTTCTTAAACATTGGCAAGGAATATAAGGAAGTTTTATTTATAAAACTTTCCTTATTTGCCGAGACCAAGGAATATAAAAGAGAGGGTAGAGATGCCTCACCTCACAACAACATATCTTTTATTATTCCTCTCTTCTCTTCCTTGGTGGTGACCGACCCTCATCCCTTTTCCTTCTCCTATTCTTCTTCTTGTGTGGCCAGTGACATCTTCATCTCAAGGAGCTTTGTTGGTGGCCGGATATTGTTAGAGGAGGAAGGAGAGATAGGAGACTTTGTTTCTTAGCATCCCTTGGAGCTTGGTTGGTGGCCGAAAGTTCTTCATCTCTTGAAGATTGTTGGTGGCCGAAACTTGCTTGGAGAAGAAGGAAGCTTGGGTGGATTCTCGTCTCAGTAGATCGTCATCCACACGACGTCCGAGATAAGAAGAGGAATACGACAGAAGATTGAAAGGTCTATTAGCTACAAAAGGTATAACTAGTTATTAGTTTCCGGATCGTAACTAGTTCATCTTTCTGTTTAGATCTTGAAATACCAAACACAAGAGGCTAACGTTTCTAGGTTTCGAATTTATGATTCGAGTTTGTGTTTCTTTTGTTTTTTTGATCTTATGATTCGATTATTCTTAATGGTTAAACTTAGGGTTACTATAAAGAGATTAAATATTGCATGTTGTTGAAAGACTTTGTCTAGGAAGTAGTAGATGCTCCCATAACCAAGAAGGCCTAGTGCCTCGCTATGTTTAATCTGGAAGCAGATCTCTGAAATAAATATTTAATCAAATTTGTAACATAGGTCGATTTGGATTAAGAATGTTAAGCATCATTTGCGATCCAAGTTTAAACCTTTAAGAACAGATAAATTGAATTTGGAATCAATAATGTTAAGTTCTGTTTGCGATTCCTAATTTAATTTCTAAAGAACACAATAGGTTGTTAGGAAAGGTTTAGGACTTGTACAAAATTTTTATACAGGAGAATCGGTACGATATTCCGAGTAGCAACCAACAACAAGAATGACAAGATGCCGCTACATGCTCAAACGAGTATAGACTTGGGTAACATGTAATTGTTGTTTTTTATTCTTGCTTTCTTTCTGCATATCATATTCAAAAGTTGGTAGTCTTGTTACCAACCTATTTTTTTGTAAAGAAACGTTGATTAGTGGATTACCCATCGGAAATGTTTGAAGGACCTGGGTCTTAGAGTAGGAGTCACCGAAGGCTCCAAACTAAGTAAAACTGACCGTATTGATTTTGTTTTTCCAGTTTTAGTTGTTTTGCTTCCATCGCCAATTTAGTTTTTAAAATGTACCTCAACAAGTTGATCATCTTGTACTTTGCAACATTGACATTCAACTTGTTCCTGAACATCCTCTGCTACATGCTCCTCCTTAACATCCTCTACTATATGCTCTTTTTGAACATCCTCTGTCTGCTCAAGAAAAGAAACATTGATAAAGTTTTATGCAATTTGATCATTAATTTGCTCTTCAACATCTTCTAAGAAATCAATTGATAGCAAATTTTCCTCTAAATCTAATGAATCCAAAATTTCTATTATTTTTTATGAAGACAGTTAATAAATCATGGTTTTTATTGTAGATACACGTGAGATTATCAAGTTTCGTCGACATATTCTTAGAAGGGCAAAATTCTTGTGTGGCTTTATGATTCTAATATGTTCACACATCTAAATCTGTAATACAATAAGTATGGTTATAAATTTTGAATCAATGAAGTTACAATAAAATTAACAACTTACAGCAAGTAGGTGTGCAAATCCTTTTAGCATTGGGGTTTGATTTCCCTCACACCCCTGTGGCTTGGGCATTTGAGAGAGCATCACACTTATGCCCTCCATCTGTGGGGTCGTGTAGTTATATACAGCGTCACTATTCTAAGGCTAGTAGCCGCCCGTGATTTACCTCCTCTGTGTTGGCCCTGGGACGGGTTGGCGGGGACGCTGGGGGCGAGCGTATTCGCCTTTTGCCACCATGTAGTTATATACAGCTTTACATGAATTATATTTATCTAAATTTTTAAAGTCATCTACACAATCAAATAGTGACTTTACTCATAGTCAATATATACTATTAGTAGTACTAAATAGCATGTATATAAAAAATATAAAATAACAAGTTGTCAAAATAAAATATTAAATTCAGGAAATGGTTTTGGTTGTTTGCTGATGTTGATCAGCTTGTTCTCTATGTCATTCTTTAAATAATCCCGATCTATGAAATATTGAAGGTAGAGTGGGGGTGGAGGAGATATCCAAATGTAAAAGGACTTCATCGCCATGATCTGGAAGTCTGAAAATCAATGCAAAATCTTTTCTTGTGAATATAATCTTCTGATTTTGAAGATGAAACACTTAGCATGATAGTCTCAATTATCAAATCTATTTTGTATAAGACCTTTGATGTTTGTATTTTATGGTATGTCTAGGGCTCAAGAAAATGAGCTTCTACTTATCAACTCTATCTGTCGCTCATTTGGTTGTAGTTATAATATAAATGACTTAAACTGAGGGGACATCATTTTTCATTATAATTTTTTACGATATACACAAGAAATAGAGCTTCTGAAGGAGGTTGAAGCACTAGACTGTAGGGATCTTATGCATAAAACAACACATAACACATTTAAAAAATGATTCCTCCAGAGATCCTTGTGAATACTATATATTACGTTTTCCTATTCTATTAGATAGAATAGTTACCTTTGTTGCGTAAACTAGTATTCCTGACAGTCACTTTGATTCAGATGCAGATCTCAACTCAATCAGCATGTCCGTGCCTCTACGGAATCTATACGAACATATTTTTTTGTCAGTCTCACGAACTCATAACTTGGAGAAGAAACAACCTTTGTTATGGTAGCAACTACACAAGGTTATTTTTGGCTAAGAGAAGAAGTGGAAGAAGAGAAAAAACTAAAAAAGTCACTATCACCCAAAAGGTTACTTCACTTATATAATGTTATTTCACAAAAGTGTTACTTTACCAAAAGGGTTACTTCACTAAAAGGTTACTTTGCCAAAAACATTACTTCACCTAAAGGTTACTTTTACAAATGACTTTTGTACTCATCCAATGAATATACAAAGTTTTTATCTCTTGATCTTCCTTTTGATTAATGATATATTAATTTCTATTAATATTCATTAATCTTAATGGGTTAGATGTTAATATATTGGATTAACCATTAACCCAGTAAACCATTAACCCAATAAGTCAATTAGTCTAGTCTAAATTCATTTGAGTTTAGCTCAATAAGTCAAATTCGGATTAGACTTAATCCTATAATCCATCTTCAAATCAACGTGTTCTTTGTGTATGCCCCAATAGACTCTCATAACATTGATAATGTATCTAAAACAATTTTAGATACACAATGAGTGACATTTAGCAATGTATCATTGCTACCCAAATGACAAGAATGTCAAAATTTGACTTAATCATTTTTGTGAGTATTATCTTGTATGACTCAGTATTTCTATATTTAATATTTAGATTGATTAATGATGCATAGATCATGTCATCATCTTATCAATCTTTATATTTCTTGATCCCTAGGTAAACACATTCAATCAAATATGTTCAATATCTCATACTAACTAATTTGAGTATGACCATGTATTATTGTGTCCTACTTAATCAAGGGGCTTAAAGATATCACTTCTGTCATAGGGAAGATATAAATCACATCTACATCACTCACATTCCTCTGCATAACTTATTGCATATCTAGTAATTGACTTTATAATCTACCTTGTTACAAGTGACGTTTGTCGATACCAAAGTACACAACTCTTAATATTGGAAATTGTAGTGACTTCAGGTTTAAGGACTATTCATACCAATAGTCACTATGAAAATATTTAATAAAGATCCATGCAACATTCTCATGATGGGTCAATTCAGTACATATTTTCTAATATATACCCATGTGTCAACATGATATCTCATATTCATGACTTGTGGGATTAAGTCGTCAATTGGCTTACATGCCAATCTCAATGCATTAATATTATCCTTGCATATTAATGTTTGACTAGAAATAGTTAAGAATAGTGTCTATATATATCTACAGACTCTTACTATCAATTTAACCAGTTGATATGCTGTAGACTTTAACATACTATCCTAGGACATTATTATATTTATTCATCTGACACATATCTGAAGTAAATATAATAACCATTAATTTTTATTAATGAAATGTGACACACTATGCCCTAAGTCAATCAACTCTTGATTGACTCTTAAGACTTACACTAACATAGATGCCATTTAATTATCTAAACAAATACTTAATATCAAGCACTAGACCCTATTATAATGTTAGTTTTGAATAATAAAATGAGTGCAACATTTATTAGTGCGGTCTAAGCATGTTGTAGCAGCTACGTTCCGTATCTGCTATAACATTCTTGTCTAAGCATGTTGTAGTAATTTTTTTCATAGCTGTTACAACATGTTGGTCTAAAGTGTTATAGTAGCTATGTAACCATAGCTGCTACAACGTGGTTAGACTAGAACATCATAGTAGTCACAGAATCGTAGCTGCTACAACGTGGTTAGGCCAGAACGTTGTAGTAGCTATAGAACTATAGCTGCTACAATGTGGTTAGACTAGAATATTGTAGTAGATACAACTACTACAACGTGATTAGACTGCAACATTTTGGCTTAAGCACGTTGTAGCAGCGATAGTATGGTAGCTGCTACAACATGCTAGTCTAAGAGAGTTGTAGTAGCTACCTAATCGTAGTTGCTACAACGTGATTAAAATAAAATGTTGTAGCAGCTAAGAACCATAGTTGCTACAATGTAGTTAGACTAAAATATTAAATTGTAGTTGCTATAACGTTCTTGTAGGATCACAAACAAAAACGCTATAGTAACTACAGTTTGATTGCTGCTACGACATTGTATTTGCTATCAACTGTAGCATTTGGATGGAGTGACAAGATGTTTAAGATACATACATGGGGGGCACACATTGTAGATAAACAATGACATGCAGGCTCAGCAAGGCGATGCAGCACCGAGGGAGTTGAGCGATAAAGACGGTGATCATTGGCTCTGCATAGTCGCGACACCGAAGGAAATGAGAGAGTTTGAATGGTTGTTTGAAATATTTAGATTTTTAAGAAGGAAAGAAGCTTAGAGTTTTTTTTTTTAAATTTTACCATATCAACGTTATACCTATATTTAAAAATCCTCATATCTAATTATTTAATCGGATTAAAAATTATTTTTATATCCTTCACCATTTGAATTGGATATTGAATTTGCCATGCTCATAGTTGCTGACGGACGGCTCAGAATGTTCAGGATCACGTCGTCTCGCGCCGTTTCGGTCACGCCGTAGAAAACGACACGTGTTTTCTGATCAGGAGACTAAAATTCACGTCGTTTACCGCAGACACCTCATGTGGTGTTCTTCGGATCTGCTCCACGTTTTGAAATTTCACAACTTCCCTTCTTCCAATCAGCGACCGCCAACTGCACCCTAACTCAATCTTTCATCAACGGCGACGTGGAGCGAATCTGATTGCTCGATCAACTTTGGATCCTATCACGGCCCTACTTTGCTCGATTTCAATATGTTGGATGGACTTTTAAACCTACGGCTCCGATAGTTCCAGTCAGACAGAATCTCTCTCTCTCGCCTCTCAACTTCAATCTCGATATCTTTCCTCGTCAACCCTACTGTTTGAACCTCGATTTTCTCGAGGTTTTAGGGTTTGCTTGGTCGTGCGGTTCTCGTCGAAATCGGATTCGATCAGGTGAGTTTTGATTGAGGGGATCCTTGGGTTCCGATTAGTGTGTCGTCGAGAGAACACGGGGGAGTCTTGGTGTACGGAAGGTTTGCTCTAATCTTGGTTTTGTTTTTTTCCTTCTCTCTCCATGCCGTTTGAAAAATGCAGTTTTAATTTTGTTGGATTGAACAAGCATCACTGCTCTGTAATGAATTTGATCTGAAACTTGTTTATCGTTGCTCCATTTGTAGTTTTGGACAAGTACCGAAATTTCTCTTTTTTCTTTGTTTAATTAGTTTCTTCGCTTTCGTGTTGGGTAATATGCCGATACATATTCATGTGGTCGGCGGGTTATCTTGCAAAATGGTGTTGTTAAGAGAGTAGGTTTTCAGAGTTCAAAAACGCATTTGTTTGTAGCAAATCTAACATTGGGTTTATAATTATTCAAAAGTTCAGAATGTTACCATGATACATGCGAATACTCATGTTTTGGATGTGAAAAGAGAATAATGATGCACTCGGTGTGAACAGGACGTATGACTGTAGGAGCAATTGGAGTTCGAGAAACATAGATCTGCTCATTTAGACTTTGAAAAATTGGCTAATCATTGATAACAAATACTAAGTTGTTTGAATATTGTGGTTAACTTCTTGCTTAAGTACAACCTTTTATGTCAATGATAAGAAGAAGCTGCCTGTCCCAAGTAGGTGAAAATCATAACGACCTTTCATTGAAATGCATATGATAGGTAATTCAAAAGGACTTCTATTCTTCCATATTTCACATAGGCAAATCATGATAATTCTAGTTTCTTTTATTTGAGATGAGTTTAATAACTGGAAATTATTGTTTTAAAGTTTTGAATGGGATGGCAAAGGGTAAAGTACTCTTGAAATTTTCTTTAGCTCACAAATGCCCATTTAACACACTTGATAATTGTACCCAACCTTCTCTACCTGTAACTTTCCCATAATGTTTAGATGGATACTCATACTTGATCAAATGGATAGGGTGCCTATGAGTACCCACCAAAACACAATGTGACTCTAAAATGCATTAAAAGGAATAAAGTCTAGAAATTTAAAGAATATACACATATCTATTATAAAATAATTAAATTTATTGGGGGTATCTATTACTCCAGCCATTAAGTCCAAAACTATCCAATACTCATCATTAAAGAATGACCATCTAGTGATTACTAAGTTACTCATACCTATACTACTTTAAGCATACCCATACCTAAACCCATTTAAATGGGTCAGGTTGTGACAGTCACTCGAAAAAATTCATCCCATTGCTGTCCATGTTTTAGAGTTGTTAGACTCATACAATCCACTATTCTGTTTCATACTATACATTACAACTCACATGTATTCACCATACATATGAATTGAAATTTAGAAGGACGATGACAATCCAATTCAATGCGATTCGTTACAAATTTATACAATTTTGAAAAAAGAAATAAAACCCATTTTAACTTGGATCCAATCCATTAAAAGTAAATCTAATATATTAAGGCATTAAATTAAACCTATTAGATTGGAAATAAACTAAAATGATTATAAAAAGAAGGAAACAATGAGTCTTCTGTTGTATGATAAAACTAGAGAGGTTGAAGAGAGTAAAATCTGACTTACCAAAAGAAAATTCTTGTAGAAAGAGTTAAGGACAACCAAGGTGGACTTGAATACACAACAATAATGTAGAAAAATAGTCTTGTCACATGAGACTCTGAGATGTCAATAAGTGTCAAGTCAATGGTCATAGTCTTGGCACATCAAATTTGTCTTTCATTCCTCTTATATAGTATGGTTGCCACCTTCTTTCTCTCTTTAAGTATGTGAATGCTTTCAAGACTTGGGAATTGACAGTGAGGCTAGTTAGAAACATTTGATAATAAATGCCCTTTTATTCTCTCCACTTGATGCATTTGGGTTTCTGTTCTTCCAAACTCTCACCCCACAAAATTATTTTTGCCCAAAACACAGATTTACTATCATGGACTCCTTAGATTGCCCTCGATGCAATCAAAGCAGCTTCGACCAACTTGTAAATTGGTCCAATGAAACTTAGGGAATCCGTTTATCCCACTAAAAGAATGTACCACTGTTTCATCTGTAAGAAGGCTTTTTTTTTTTACCTGAAAGATCCTTCTGTCCCTATCAATTCCTGTTTTCTTCCTCCAATCTCATGTTCTCTTTTATCTCTAGCTATGGTTTTCGTTTACTTTTGCTGAGTTGCAATCTTCAATGGGGTGAGTGTGTTTGCTTTCTTCATTTATTGTCTCTGGGTTAAGAAAATTTTAAGATGAGTTGATGTTTATTCTTTTATTTGCATCTTGTTATGGCCTTTTCTTTCAATAAACCCATCTCTCCTTTTCTTTCTCCTCCTCCTCCACCACCACCTCCTCTTTGTTTACCCTTTTCCTCCTTTGAAGAAGGAACTGCAACCTTTATTTTTTAGCCAATTTGTGCCACCTTTATACCTGATCTTTTGAGATGGATTCAGATTTCCTAATAACCTTCACTTATAAAGGAGTGGCATCCTTCCCATGGTTGCCAAGATTGTGATCTAAACCTTAAAATTTTTTGATCTTACAATCCAAGCTGACCTAAATGATCTAGACCCAAAGCGGGATCTAAATTGGGTTGGAATCTCGAGAATCTCTCTAGTTCTATGTTCCCTCACTATTCTACGTAAGATCTTGATAATCTTGTCTGTTGAAAAATATTTATGTTTATATAAACAATTTTAAGCTTGACATTCACCAAAAGTACACCATTTTTTGTATACCATATCATCTTTGATTATGCGAGAACATCTTTAACTCGAAAAAAAGAAGAAATCATTTCAACTTTTATCATTGTCATCTATCTAACTCTGTTTCTATCCATCTTGTTATTTACAAGAACAAATCATGAGTCTAACTATTTGTTGCTCAAATGTTTGAGGACAACTACAATTCTGCGATATGATCCTATGAATCTACCGTCATTCTTAATCTTGACAACCTTGATCTTGCCTTTACTTCAGTCCATATGGGCTATTCTTCCTTGTTGCTCTATTGGTTGTTGGGACAACCATAACAGACTCATATCAACATCTCGTTCATTTGTAATCATTGCATGTAATCAAGGTCAGCTAGATGAATCTTATCCCATCACATCTTATGTTGAAGATATTATTAAATACAAATACAATTTCAATTCTATGGCCTCTAACATTCCTAGATCCTCTACATTTCCACTATGTTCTCTTTCTCTATTGACCTATTGAAGGTATATAGCAGGCTCAATCCTGATTTTTTTTCTCTTTCTTTTTGATCATTACAATAACTGTTTTATCTTTTGAACTTTCTGTACAGTGATCAGCTAATTTTTGGATAGAGTAATATCCTACTCACATGATTTTCAAATGCTTTAGATTCAGATGGAAGGGCTTTTGTGATTCCTCCACTCGAGGAGTCTCCACCTTGGGAAGTGGATTATAAAAAGGTTAGATCATGTGACATTGGATCCAAAGCCCCAATGATCTGAAAGTTTAAACAATTAAACTGTTACTCCTTGAAAGGGAAATTTACTTGGTTTTGTGGATGCTAGTACATCGTTTTTTGCACTTTTTCAGATGGGAAATTTTCAAATAATTTCTCAATAAAGTTTTGATCGCTAGCAAACTTCCTACTTCCACTGCATTTGTCTTGCATTACTATAGGGTTGGTTCCTTAATGGTTACATGCTACATGAACCAAGCCAGATTGTAGGAAACAATCACAGACCAATAAAATCATTAACTTCTTCTAAAATACACTAGTAAAGTAATGCAATTAACTCCATGGACTTATATATCTCAATGTTGCCTCCCCAACTATAATAAATTAAGGAGATATAAAGTTAAAAATTGCCTTCTCTCAATTGCACTTTTCTAGGTTACTAAAATCATTTGCATCATCTTCAAGCCTCAGATTAAGTTTGTATGCACTATTGGAAAATAAAATAGTTCCAATTTATATATATTCTATTTACTAAAAACTAAAAAAATTTGCGTCTGCACTCTGCAACACTTCTATAAAGAAACAACACCATGCCTTCCAAATTATTTTGGGGCATTTCAGGATCTTAGGCAATTTGGCAGTTTGGGGTGTGCCTATTTTGGACATAGGTAAAGTGTGGGGTGTGTGTTTGGAATAAACCAAAATGCAGGTACGCTTGTTGGGAAATTTGCCATTTTATATCCATCACCAAACTATTCTCATATGACTTCCTTATTTCTTTCTACTTCTTCCTACCTATTCGTAGATCAATGCTACTAGAATAATACTGAATCAACTGATTTAGCCAGGTTCATTGAAAATTAGACAATAAAATGAAAAACTAGTTAAACCTAGTCAGTTAAGAATTGGCTAAACCCATAAAAATCAATTATACTTGGGTCAACCAAATAGGTTGAACTTTTTTTTTTTTCTTTGGTTGATATTTTAGTCAGTTCTCCTTTGACTCCACCCCTTGACTGCTACAATTAATGCGTTGACTTTCAAAACATTGATTAAGATGGCTAGAAGAAGGCAGCCATGTCATTGTCAAATGTCAATTGTTAAAAGCACTATTTATTGTCTTTGTTTTGGGTGACCCACCATGTTAGACCACTAAATGGATTGAAAGTTCAAACTATGTGAATGCAGATTAGTTCCTCTAAAGCAATTGAATTACATGTTCAGAGCAAATACTCTTTGCAGTCTTTGTGAACAAGCTTACTCTTTTGTTATTATTATTTTTAATTTTTTAAAATGCTATAGAAAGAATATAAACTTAGGTTCCAAAAAAGGACTAGTGGAGTCCTGTGATTTTGGATCATTCTAACTTCATGGTTTGAACCAGGCAGTAGATTTGGGTCATGTTGGTTGGGGTTATCCATAACCTAAACTCATTGTGAAAAAATTGAATCCAAAACAAATTTTGAGTTTTGATTTTCTGTTAAATATACCGTCGTTGGCATCATCGTTAAATCGTGTTTGTCCCAACTATTTGAAATTGACTATATAAATTTTATTGGTCTGTTGAGCTCTATGCAAGGCTAAATCATATGTAATGTTTAAATTAATTAAATTGTTTTTGCTATATTGGCTATTTTTTTCTTGTAAATATCATGCTATTGTAAATGTAAGAGTTGTATGGAAGATAATGTTATATGCTTCTATTGCATTAGAGATAGCTTCTAGCATGTTTCCTTGAAGCTTCATGGAATTGATTCATCGTTGGGCACTAAGTTTTCTAAAGCAATGATTCTTTTATTTTTCAATAGGCTGCTTTTTTGACTTTCTATTGGTCCTTCCAACTTTGACTCTTCATGGAATTTTATGAAGTCCAACTGTCCCTTTAGATGCTTCATTCTGAAATAATTGTTCCACATTAACTGGAGTTGATGCAGCACTGTTTAACTGTGGATCTAAGGGAGACATTTGTACTTCATTTCTATGAGTAAGTCTTAAATTCTTTTGTTCTGTCAATTTTCCATAACACCAGAAGGTTATACTAGGTCTAACAAATCATTTTTGTTAGGTTTGGAGTCTTTAAAAAATTAGAACAACAGAGAGCCAATCTTTAAGTTCTGTTGTGGGAACTGCAAATTGAACACTTGCTTTGTCTATGGATGTCATTGAGATCGAGTCATCTACTAGTGAAGATGGTTCCTTTGATTTTGGATTATCAGACACATCTTTAATTGACGAAGCTGAGGATCAACAGGTAAATAGTGCACAAAGTTTCACCACAGGGAATAACCATTCTATAGACAGAACTGAACTACAAGGTGTATCAGGCATGCTAGATACAAGTCAGTCTTATAAAAAAGAGCCAGTGCGTTCTTTTACAAGACCAAATTTTGATAGTAGGATGGAAACTAAGAGAAATGGTGAGACTACAAAAGGTGAAAATAGTGTAATTGGGCCTTCATCTTTTGCTGGAGGAAATTCAATCAATGCTTTGACTAGGTTTAAAGCATCACAGTCTGTGGATGAGAAGTTCCGCAAATTGCCAAACACTTTAATGGAGAGTAGAGGTAGTAATGCTTGGGTTTTAATCACAATGTATCTCATGTATCATATGCATGCTGATATGCATTATTTCAATATGTAGACATTATACATGGAGCTACCACGAATTGGATGCAGCCCTCATCCCTGGTTCATGGAAAATCTATCAGCAGTTTGCATTCAGCTAGCACCAGTGAAGTACAAAAGCACTTGGGCATAGGAGGTGATAGGCACATAGAGCGTGATGAAAGGCATATATATCAGGAAGCTTTGCAGGTACTATGTAGTTTCATTTTATTTCTGCTTTCTATATTCTGTTGATGGGGTTCTTTTCCTCACACTAATCATCAGGTAAAAACATATTAGGAAATAAGAAGGATATTGTTCTCGTACAATTTTTGGAAGCTATGAAATGGTTTCACATCCAATTTCTTTTAATCTTACCTCACTTCAAAGTTAATATAAAACCATTAAGATGGTTAATGCCTCTCTGGCTGATGCAACATTATAATATGAAAATCTTGTAAGATTCTGTATGATGAGAGCTACCAAAATTCTGAATCTGTGTCTTTCATGTGCTAGAGTGCGTTGCTAGGGCAGTTAGTTGTGTGGTTAAGAGGCCATCAAGATTTAAAAATCATATATAGGTCATATTACTGCAGAAAATCTTTTTTGTTAAAATAAAATAACATCAACTATAATGACAAGAATGTGTAATTTCATGCCCAAAAGAGTTTATATCTATTATAAAATATATTAACCTGATCAACCCCATCAATCAACAAATGTTCCACCTACTACTTAACAATTAAATTAATCATTCTAAGAACCTGTAAATTCCTATAAATATTTGGCATATGAATCTGATCAATACATAAAACACAAAACATATCGTCTAATTTATGCATTCAGAAGATTTATTTGTTGTTCCAATACATATTATACATTTGTTTGTCTGTTTGGCAAGATTGGTTTAGTCAAATCCATATTAACATGGGATGAGATCGGGATTCAATAAGTTTGGGATTGGTTTAATCTGCATAATCGTTGTGCAGTCATAAGCTTGTGGTTGCTCATTGCATATGCATAATGAGGTCACAAAATCAACTTATGTTGTGGTTTTAAAGCAATTGGTGCTTTATGGTCTATTTGGGAGGAGGTGAGGGAAGGGTAACTAAAGGGAAGGTAACTTTTAACCTTGTTTGGGAAGGGGGTGAGGAGAGATAAAGGGAACTTTTACCCTCCCTTACCCCTCCAATGACCTATTTTCTTACCCTCTGATTTGGGGTGTAAGGAAGTTACCCTCCCTTCCCTTTCCATTAATGAATCTCCCCTCACCCCATCCAAACAGAGGGTTAGTAAATTAGAGTTTGTGGATTGATTTTAACTGTCATCAATGAAGCAACACTTTTCTAGAAAACACTTCATCATTGTGCCAATTGTATTTTTAAATTTAAACTATTGTAGTGACAATTAAATTCTAATTTCATTTAATCAGTTTCCACTTGTCCAATGACGGCAATTAAATATTGTGTCTGCAAACTGGCTTTATCTATGGCTTAGTCATGCATTGGACTAGTCCATGAGCATTGGGTGTCAAAACTACAAAGAATAGGATGATTCCCATTTGCAAATACAGGCTATTAATTCTTAAGAGTTATTAGATATTATTATAGTTATATGATTGGTTCAGTCCTACTTATGGTGTTAGTTATTGACTATTATATTAGCGTCCTATATATATCTATATATATGGTGTAATGGTTTATTTTATTGAAGAATAATAGAATATTTTTTCTCTATAATATTAGAATGAGACTATTCCTAGGGTTATTGGAGTGGGATGTGTTTGTGTGACCTTTCATCATTCATCTATCTTGACATAAGATTCTACTTTCCTCCCCCTTTTACTCCTGCAAAACCATAATTCTTTTGGTCAGTGAACTACTCATCTAGAACATTGTTGGCTCAACATAGTGCTTCGTTGGTACTCTGTGTTGGCATCAATCCCTTTACCTTTTGTAATTGTAATCTCATCTTCAATCCTATTACAACAACTACCCTCTCACTAACTGCATCTTAGGTAATTGCCACCCTCCATATTTACCACATTGTTGATTGAGTTGCTTTCCCTCTCAAATCTTTGATCCATTCTCTATCACAAACATATCCTTTGACACCGTCATGGTTTGCTCCTCCAGAGTAGTCAATGATCATATTCAACCTTTACAAAATGTCGACTTGTAATCCACAACCATAAATCATTGCTCCAATCCCTTCACTGAATCTCGATCATCCTAGGAACTCAAAAGATCTTCACCTTTGCTACTTGTCTTGTGGTTTCTTGACAGCTGTTGGTTCTTCTTACTAGTTCTCATCAAATGTTTAATTCCTGGCCTTTAACGACCTCATTCCTATCACAAAATCTTGGGCAGCAAGACCAAAGAAATAGATACCCACTATCGGCTTCTCCCTACTTTGGCATCAATCTGACAACGAAGGGTGGCTCATTTAGATCTTGGATGGAGTCATTTTTTTGAGTTAGATGGTGGAGGCTCTCATCACAACCTCAACGGACTGCATCATAATCATGTGCCCACCCTAGCCCCTACAACTCTCCCTGAGCAATACTGGTCCAATAAGGACCAATCCAATAAGCTCAATTGCAATTCTATCTGAAAAAAAAGATAAAAGGGTAAAAATAACAATTTTTTAAAGAAAAAGGAATGGGATGTGAAATCTTGAGAAAGATAGGGTTGATTAAAAAAGGGGATAGTAAAAATTTTAAAAAAGTTGGTACAACAAAAAAAGGATTTAGATAAAGAATTTTAAATCGTAAAGTATGAGAATAGTTAACAAAAGGTAAGATTGGAAGCATTTATTTAGTACAAAATTTTCTTTTCTTTTCCCTTATGTTCCTCTATATTTTATCTCATAGTCTATTATTTTTCTTGTGTGCATGAGTCATAATAAAACTAGTTACTTTTCATCTCTTCTAGCCTCTCTCCTTTTAGAGAGGAATAAAATGATCAACAACTTAGTTTTGTGCTTACATTTCCTCTCTTAGAGTAGACACTTGGTATCATAATTTATCTCCTTAGGTTGCATTTTCAAAAAGATGTATCAATTTTTGTTCCATCTTAATATCCTCTTTCTCATAGATTTAGATCTCAATACCATATCGGGTGAGACTTGTTCCATGCAAGCGCCTAGACATGACACCTTGGTGAAGCTTTTGACGGCAGCGTGGAAAATCCAGTGAACTTCCCAATAAATTTCTCTTCCTCATTTTTTTACTGCTTCATTGGAGATCCTTCTCTCTTTTTTTCTTTCCTTTCTTCTTCTTCTTCTTCTTCTTCTTCTTATTATTATTATTATTTTGTTAGGTTCAACATAGGGCTGAACATTGCTTGATACTGCAGGGACACATTTCATTTCAGGACAAGAGACTAAGAGAGACTTCAAATCTCACTCTCTCTTTGGTAGCTATGGGATTTTACTCAGTCTCTCTCTCTGACATTTTCTCCTTTTCGTTTGGGAGTAATATTAAACTTTATGTTGTCTCTATTTCCTATTAACTCCTTGTCACAAGATTACTTATCATAATTTTTCAATTTTTACTCTGCAAGCTTTCACAAGTTGTTATTTCATCCTCGTAGAATCATACAATATCTTCGATTTCAGCAGAGTTAAAGAATAAGAATATATTAAAGTTTTTTGAAGATTTTTATCAACTTGATTTTTTTTTATTTAAGAAGTCTACCATTAGGGAATTGCCATCAATATCATTGAAGTTTCGTAACCATTCTTTCAGTGTTTTGTCATCGTCATCATCACTAAACATCAATCAATTTTTTCTTTGTTCCATAAGCTGGCACAATGGTAAGGTGTTATGGGTTGTCTAGTTGTGTTTTATTGTGTTAGAATTATATAAGACAGAAAATATAAGGAAAATAATTATTTCCACTTAACTAGAATAGGTACAAGGCTCTCCTTTTATAGAGAGAATTTACAATAGAAAAGGAAACTAATGAAAAGAAACTAAATAAAGTTAATATTTGACCGATTATACTTTCCTATTTTTTTTCTAATTTATATATCTTTTATAATCTATATTTATATAAGAAACGATCCTGGAATATTCCTGAAATTATGACTAAATCAAGGACTTTAATGACAGGATTTCCAACACTCCCCCTTAAGTTGGTTTGTAGATATCTTCCATAGCCAGCTTGCTAGTCAGCTTATCAAATTATTTCTTGTGTAGTCCCTTCGTTAATACATCAGCTAATTGTTCATTTGTTGGAAGATATGTCATGCATATTATTCCAATGTTGATTTTCTCCTTGATGAAATGTTTATCCACCTTTATATGCTTTGTGCGACCATGAAGAACGGGATTATGAGCTATAGAAATAGAAGCTTTATTATCACAATAAACCTTTATAGGAGTTGAGTAAGAAAACTTCAATTCCTCAAGAATTCTTTTGATCCACATTACCTCACAGATTTCATGGGCAACAGCTCTGAATTATGCTTCAGCACTACTTCTGGCTACCATATTTTATTTTTTACTTCGCCCGTAACTAGGTTCCCACCAACAAAGCAACAATAGCCTGATGTTGATCTCCTATCCATAACACTCCCTGCCCCAGTCTGCATCTGTGTAGACTTCGACTTGAAGATGTCCATGTATCTTGAATAATAAACCTCTTCCTGGAGTTCCTTTCAAATATCTCAATATCCTATAGATGGCCTCGAAATGTTCTGCTCCTGGTGAGTGCATGAACTGACTTACCATGCTAACTGCCAAAGCGATATCCGGCCGCGTATGAGACAAGTAAATCAATTTTCCTACAAGTCTTTGATAAAGGTCCATGTTCTTTACTTCTTTAGTCCTAGCAGCTTGTAACTTCAAGTTAGGTTCAATTGGAATCTCAACCATTTTACATCCCGGCAAACTTATTTCTCCAATGAGATCAAGAATATATTTTCTTTGATTAACAAATATACCTTCCTTAGACCTTGCAAATTCCATTCCGAGGAAATACTTAAGGGCCCCTAGATCTTTAATTTGAAACTCTTTTGCAAGTCTCCTCTTTAGGTCTGCTAATTCTGTTTCATCGTCACCGGTTAAGATAATGTCATCAACGTAAACAATTAAAACAACAACTTTACCCCTTTTTGAATGTTTATAAACTATTGTGTGATCTGCTTGACTCTGCAAGAAATCATAACTAATAATGGCTTTTCCAAAGCGTTCAAACCATGCTCTTGATGACTGTTTGAGTCCATATAATGCCTTGTTTAATTTGCACACTTTTTCACTGCCAAGTCCCTTCTCAAATCCTAGCAGTAGACTCATGAACACCTCCTCTTCTAGATCACCATTGAGAAATGCGTTTTTAATGTCAAGTTGATGTAGAGGGCAATCTGAATTTACTGCAAGAGATAACAAAATTCTGATAGAGTTTATCTTAGCAACTGGAGCAAAGGTCTCTTGATAGTCAATCTCATAAGTATGAGTGAAGCCTTTAGCCACCAGTTTAGCCTTGTACCTTTCAATGCTTCCATCAGCTTTACATTTTACTGTAAACACCCATTTACACCCAACTCGTTTCTTGCCTTTCGGTAGATCAACTATCTCCCAAGTGCCACTTCTCCTTAAAGCATTCATCTCTTCCATTATTGCTAAATTCCAACTCGGATCATCCAACGCTTCCGGTATATTCCTTGGAATAAACAAGTGTGAAATCCTAGAAGTGAAAGCTTTATGGTTTTTTGACCGTCTTTGGTAGGAAAGATAATTTGCAATAGGATGATTAGTACAATTTTGAACACCTTTTCTAATTGTTATAAGAACATCAAGATCAGGAATAGTAGGTGAAGAATTAGACACAATAAGAGGAATCAAAGCTGGACTTGTGATAGGGTTACCTGAAATTTCGAAGCCAGAGCTCGATTTTTCAGACGGGTGTTGTGCAAGCTTGACATTCGAGTCTTTATTCCTTAGATGAAATCTCTTCCTAGTATAAACCTGAAGCTCAGAATTCAAATCATAACAATCAGTTTGTAGTATTTCTCCCCCTGATCGAGAGTCTCCAATACTAGGTATTAGAGGTAAGTGACTATTTTCAAGATTGTCTGAAAAATGATATTGGGAAGTGACTATATTCTCTGATACTAGGTAATACATTTTGGGGTCATCAAATCTGGTTGCTCCAATGTTGCAAAATTCAAAAGGAAAACATGCTTCAGTTATAAAGGACCAAAGAATGTCTCATTTTATTGGTTGCTTATTTCAGTGTTTTACTAGATTATAAATATAAATCATTATCTAAAGAAAGAAGTAGAATTATATGACTTACAAGTGACAAATGCTAAAGCTTAATTGATTGCCAGAATTTTTAAAGTATAAAGATTGATATGAATAATTATGCATTGGCAATTTAATTATTTATTAAGTAAATAACTAATTATAATAAAATAATTTATTAAAAATTACAACAAGTAAAGTTAGTCATGTGACAATGAATTTTGAGACCACTCTTGCACAATGGTGTGACACCAAAATGGAAACGGTCCGTTTGTATCATTCTGGTCAGTGACCAAAATTTCAGCATGGCTAGAAAATTTTAAACTTTGCTTTTGGTTGTCAATTTTAAGAAAAATGACTGCCATTTTCCCCCTTTATAATCTACAGAATCTTGGTCAACCACGGCTAGAGGATGACCTGCCTCAGGGTCTTTTGGCTGTTCCTCTTTTTAAGCATCAGGTAGCTACTGGATGTGCAACCTTATTAATTACTTTCCTTGTGTTTCAACAATTGGATACTGACCATCATGTTGATTAGAAAATAGCCTTAGCTTGGATGGTTCAGAAGGAGAAAAGTACACATTGTACAGGTGGAATTCTTGCAGATGATCAGGTCATTTTTGTGGATTTAGTTTCTCATTCACATTTAATTAATACGAGAATAGTATTTTATTAAGCACGACTGTCTAAAGGATGGCATGTTATCTTAAAAACAGGGCCTTGGTAAGACTATATCCATGATAGCTCTGATACAAAAGCAAATGGCTCAACAGTCAAAATTTACATCAGATGTTTCAGATTGTGTAAAACCAGAAGCCTTAAATCTAGATGAGGATGATGATGGGGTTACTGAAGCGGATAAGACAAAATTACAATCCAGAGAAAGTGATCTTAAATGTGAGAAAGTGACTTCTTCAATGATCAACACATCAAGCAACACCAGGCCAGCTGGAGGTACATTGATTGTGTGCCCTGCTAGTGTTCTTCGGCAATGGGGTAGAGAGTTGGATGAAAGAGTTCCAGAAAGTGCAAAGTTATCTGTTCTCCTATATCATGGAGGTACACGGACAAAGCATCCCAATGAACTAACAAGATACCATGTTGTTCTGACCACCTATTCAATTGTGACTAATGAAGTTCCAAAACAGCCTATAGCTGATGATGATGAAGGAGAGCAAAAGAACCATGATAAGTATGGGCTATGTCCAGACTTTTCATCCAACAAAAAGAGGAGGCAGTCCTCCAATGAACAGAATAATAAGAAGAAAGGGAAAAAATCAAAAGAGTCTCTTCTTGACTT
The DNA here is from genome assembly GCF_018446385.1 of Zingiber officinale. NCBI lineage: Eukaryota > Viridiplantae > Streptophyta > Magnoliopsida > Zingiberales > Zingiberaceae > Zingiber > Zingiber officinale. Next base: position 62,513,626 of record NC_055990.1, on the reverse strand, counting down.
TGGCAGTGGTCCTCTTGCTAGAGTTCGGTGGTTTAGGATTATCTTAGATGAAGCTCAAACTATAAAAAATCATAGAACTCAGGTTGCTAGAGCCTGTTGTGGTCTTCGGGCCAAAAGAAGATGGTGCTTATCAGGGACACCGATGCAGAATACAATTGATGATCTCTACAGCTACTTCCGTTTTCTGAAGTATGATCCTTATTCTGTATATAGCTCCTTCTGCGCTTCTATAAAACATCCAATATCTAGAAATGCGAGTAGTGGATACAAAAAACTTCAGGCTGTCTTAAAAACAGTCCTGCTTCGACGCACCAAAGGTAATTTCTTCACATAAATTTATCTGGAACTATGTAAGCTTCATATATTGGTCATTACTCATTAGTTGATTAGATCTTTTCTTGTTATTCCTTTTCTGGAAAGATGATACATAAAACACAATAATGGTTTCTTTATTGTAATTTCTACACAAGGTTTCTTGTTTGGTCACTAAATCATGGACTATACTTACATCTTCATGTGAAAGACCTAGCAATGGCTAACAGTTATAGTATTTTATCTGTATGCATTACATAAATAATACCTTGCATTTTCTCATCATCTAATAGTTGGACTTTTATCTACCTCTTCCGTACCCATATTGGATGATAACATTGGGACACCAACACTTTGAACATGGAAAGAGGTGAGGTACAAGAAGTGAAGTATTTAAAGTTTGAGTCACTTTCACTCATTGAGATTGAGGAGCAAGTCTCAAGGAATTTTTTGAATATGGATACCTACAATGGGAGCATGGACTTGTTAGAACGTGATTGTTTTTTTCATTCCCATATATATTTGCATGGAATAGTAAATTCTTGATGTGCTGAATTTTTTTAATACAACCGTGAGGAGTCACACATTTGTTCTCCTTGTTGCCATTGGGGAAATATATAGCTTTAAGGAATTTTCTCAAGGCATTGACTTTGTTGGCAATAATAGGATAGCCTGCAAAATCAATAGCTTGATGATGTTGAAATGAAAGGGTGAGGAGGCACTTTCAAAATTTTTAAAGGGGTTTATCAAAGTGACGAGCTAAGTGGATGACTATATTATACTTCCTAATGGCTGCCTTTAAGTTTGCTTTGAGGCCATCAAGGGTTTCATTCTCCGCACGAGAACCCACCTAAGTACTATGTTGAAATGTTGAAGGGGACAAGTGGATATGTTGTCATGTTGAAGTGATGCCTATGAATGTCCCACAATCTTAAAGTGCTCACAGAAGTTAAAGATGGAAAATTGCAGTTACCATAACCACAACTATACTGCTCTGCTTTCCATTAGAAAGACAAACCAAAGTGTTGCTGCTATCATTGGGAGCATGTGTGCAATACAGATGAGTGTATGCATTTGAAGATTTGCTTAGAAAGGGATAAACTGCACAAATTTGTGGGTCCATGGAGGGAAGTCAAAGGAGGAGCCAACCTGCGATCCAATTCAAAAACATATAAAATTGATTATTAGGTGATTAGCATCCAGTGGAGAAAGAAGCAACAAGTTCAAATTTTCTGCCTGAAGGAAACCATCATGTTTGCCTTACATGTGGGGCATAAGTATAGCCAAGATTTGATAGACCAAAAAAGTAGGGAAAATTGGTTCACATATTCAAGATGCATTACTGCTTCATGAAAAAGTGGTGGCTTGAGAGCTTTGATTCTATATTATCTATAACGGATATGCATTACTGCTTTAGGTTTAGATTGTGATTGTTTAGTAAGAAGGGTGCTAGTGGATATCGGCAATTTAACCTTGTATTACAACATATTTTTGTAAACCTATATGCAATGTGAATTGAGGGAGAATACAACCTTGATGGATTTCACGAGAAATAAAATTAGAATGCTCGAAACAATTGATTTGACTGTAGTGACTTGGTGTAACAGTGATGGGTTTCTCAAAAAAAAAAAAAAAACAGAATTAGAAGGTTCAGAACAATTGCTTTGACTGTAACAGTGGGTCTAGCTGCTTTCTTCTTTCAATGTAATCCTAGGAGCTTAATCTTACAATACAAGGGGTAGGAGTGATTAGGTTTGATCCAATAGAGTCATGGACTGGGTTTAGGGTTGTTACTTGCCAATTTGTTACCATGCACACTCTCCAGTCTTGTTATCTAGCATTTGTTTTGACAAACATCTTTTTTTTTTCCCCTCCGTGTAGTCAAAGCATCTCTTTTCTTCTCTAGCTATATTTTATTGTTGTAGTTGTGTTTGGCATGTAAGGTATGGTTCTCTCTTATACCAATGTCTTTCCTCACCTTCCCATTTTTGAGTCCCTTATTTTTTTAAAAAATTATTTCCCTTGTTCATTTCTTATTTAAATGATTTTATAGTTATGTTTTGCCTATATCTAATTCCATAGAATTTTCGTTATGTTCATTCTTTTGTTTCATTAGTTTATGGCTTATTGTTCGCTTCCTGCTTCTAAATTGCCTTGTAGGTACAATTATTGATGGGGAGCCAATTCTTAAACTACCGCCGAAGTCAATTTGCTTGAAAAAAGTAGAATTTTCTCATGAAGAACGAGAGTTCTATTTAAAGTTGGAGGCTGATTCACGGCAACAGTTCAAGGTACATCCCATTTGATAGTTGAGTTATTGTGCAATTCAATGTAATTGAAGAACAGATCGTACTAGGTTGTATTTTCACCAGATTTCTGATAAAAGAGAAATTTGACCTTTATCTTTATTTAGATTGTAATGCTAACTCATAATTGGTAGAATAATGCTAGCTGTTACTTTCTTCTCCATAAGTTCGGGAAACAACTTTATGCATGGGAATATGGGATATGGCTAGAAAGAAAGAAAGGTGATTGCTTTTTGGTTCTATTTTCACATGTGAGCTGGAGATATAGTCACCTCTTATAAAGTTTGTATAGCTCATATATAGTGAATATATCACAATAGTTGAGATATGCAATTGACTTAGATGTGCAACCTAATGCTTAACTGGTTGATCTCCATTTAAGACGTAATGTATGCATGTATGAGAAAAAAATGATAGGAAAACTGAAAATCTAGGCGCTCACATTTATTTCAAAGAAGTTATTGCTATAGATTCATTTATATCAAATTTAATGGTTCAACAAGAGGTTTGGGCAGCCACATAAGCAGTGTGGAAGGGTCCATGGCTGCCTAAACCACGCATGCTTGCAAATGTTTGCATCATTCCAAATAAAGGTAAATTGCTTAGGTGGATTATGCAATTAATATTATACATATATTATCTTTTTAGCAAGAAAATATTATTTTTAGGCCGTAGGCACTTGGTCCTTAGATGGTTGGTATTAAAATATTATTAAAATAGGTAGTGCCATCATGCAAAAAATAATGTCATCATGCTAAAATATTAAAACATGAAAAAGCTAACTAGTGTCATACACAAGTTTACAATAAACTAAGTTCATAAGTTATAAGTAACAAAGCACTCTATAGAGAAAAAAAAACTATCCAGAAAATCCCATTAAATTCCTCATTAGCCACCTTACTTTTTTATCCTCAGAATTAACCTCTTCTTCATAGTCTTCACTTGTAGAGGGATCAACTAGCTTATAGCTTCTCCTCGCTTGAGAAAGCTGATTAGCTCTTGAAGCTTTTGGAACTATATCCTTATATCCTATGTCAAGCCTGATAAAAAAACTACTTCCTCTTATATCCTCGTTCATTCATTCTCTGGCACTACTGACATCTTTTAACTCTTAAGGGGGTTCTTCTTAATATATATACATTTTAAATTCATCAATCTTTCATCAAATTGGATATACACTATATCATTCATTTTCATTACAAGTAATTCCTTTGTTCACTTTGTATGAATCGACAAAAAAGAAATCCATTTATTTATTGATAAATTATGTACAATCACAATTTCAAGTGTCGAGCTATGCCTATTGGCACAAGCAGAGTTTATATTTTGCTCATTGACAAACAAACAAACAAGCAGAATGGTTTGGCATGAAGAGCTTTGGCTTGGGAATGAGAGAAATTGAAAAGAAAGATAAAGAGGAGAGAATAAGAAGAGGAAGCATGGATTAAAATATTGTGTCAAGCTGTCGCCGTGGAAGGCTTGCGTGACCCCACAGTCGTGCCAGAGGGGTTGCACTGGGCGGAGCAAGTGCGGGTTTTTAAATTAAAATTGATAACTTAGCATTGATTATCTCAATCAACTCTTAGCTACGACTGAGATAATCTCAAGTGGCTTAATTAAACCCTAATAAAATTATCTAATTAATTATATATTTTGTTTATTTTAATTCTAAAAATATATAGTAATTTATTTATTTATCTCCATTTTTTTAATTTTTTTTTTTTAAATATATTTTTTAATTATTATATTTTATATTTAAAAAATATCGTGGAGGTGTCGTGCAATTCCCTCGGAGGAGTCGCGTGAGCGGGCTAGGGGTTTTTTAATTAACTCTTAACTATGATAGGAATTATCTAAAAAGACTTAATTAAACTCTAATGAAATTATCTAATTAACTAAATATTTTATTATTTTAATTATAAAATATATAATAAAATTTTTATTTATTTATTTGCCGACCTCACTTAGTGAAATAAGGTTTGGTTGTCGTTGTTGTATTTATTTATTTATCTCTCTCTATATATATTTTAAATATTAATTTTTATATATTTTTTCTTTTTAAAATATTTACGTTAAATATTTTATTTTTAGTTAATATATTTTATATTTAAAAAATGCCTAAATCATCAGCACGGTATGATACAATATTGAAATCGTATGTCATACACCAAATCTCCGATACAGCTTGAAATTTTAAACCACAAGAGAAAGTCCGGTACTGAAAAGATAGAGATGTTGGAGGGGCGGTAGAGGTTGGTGTAATAGTAGTCTCTACGAGTGGTCGACTAAGTGCATGTTGTTGGAGGTAGGGGTAACGATTGCTGTCGTAACTCGTAAGCAGGGTGACGCCCTCTTCTGACAAAGGGATCAACAAACAATATAGGAGGCGGATGACATACGACTTTGAGTATTGGCAGCTTAGCCGCTAGTGTGAAAACTAGTGGAGAAGGGGGAGGGAGTAAGGGGATCAAGAGAAAAATATAAACATAATTAAATAGTTATATAATTTTCTAACTTTCTAAAAATGCAATTAACCTAATTAAATACAAGTGAATTGAACTTTCCTATATATAAACTTTATTTAGTTTTAAATAAATTCAAATCGAGTTTGGTTTGAACCCGCTTGATTATAATCATATCATTTCTACTTGATGAGCTCTCTTTAACCCTAAAAAAATGACCATAAAACTTAACATATTAGTTTAATCTAACTTAATTAGTATTTAAAATTAAAAAAAATAATTAAAAACATAAAAATTTAAATAGGATAAAATTTGGTATTCAACATTGATGGATATTTTTTCATAGTCAAACTTTTATAAAGAAGAGACTGAAAGAAGTAACATAAGATAAGAAATAATTAATGACATATACTAAATGCCTATGTTTTCAAAAGATTAATTCGAAAAATAACTAGAGTTCCACATGCTACTTGGATTAAATAAAAAATATTTAATTAAATTTAAAAATCATTTATTTTTTCCATAATTTTTAGTTAGATAATTTTTTATTTTTTTTCAAATTTAAATGTGATTTTATTGAAAAAAAATTAAACCTAAAATTTTCAATGTTAATTTTGTTAAGTTCAAATCGAGTTTTATATATTTAATTTAAAAAAATTTAAATATAATATTATACTCCTAATTTTTGTTTTGTTCTATTATTCTTAATAATAAAATTTGAAATTTTTTAGCAGCGTTTAAGAGTTTTTTATTTAGGTTTTTACCAAACAAAATATGAAAGTAATATTTAATCCTCTATTAAATGCTTGCAAATAAATTTTGAACGCAAATATATAAATTAATTAAAATATAGTTCATTTCAAATAAAATTACATCATTAACTTCTTGGATTTCTGCTTTCAAATATGAAAATACATTAATTTATTTTGCTGAATTTGAAAGTAAAGCATGCTAGTTTATAGAGTAGTTATGTAAGTTATTATAAAATGAAAGAAATATAATTTAAGCTAGAAATTAAAATTAAAGATTATAAACATTTTAATCATAAAAACTGAGATAATCAAATTAATCATAAAGAAAAAACAAATATATATTAACAATATCATTAATTATCAAATAAAGAATTTATTATAATACAAATTTAATCATAATAAAAATTAATAATTTAGTTAAATAAGTATTGAAACCCTATAGACATGGTTTGATACAGTGTCAAAATTATATATTGTTTTGGTCAAAGACCACAACTTCGGCTCAACTCAAAATTTGAAACCTTGTGTTTAAAAAATTTGAAAGTAAACAATGATCATAATTCTCATATACCCTTTTAAATGCACTTTAACTCCCCTCACACCCAGAGGGGTTGCATAGTAGCTTTAGAATGTTGATTGGCATTACTTATAAATGGAGAATACCTAATTCAAATTGACCTCCATGTGCTATTAGATTAAATTAATAAATAATATTAGTAAAATTTTAGAATTTACTCAAAATGACTAACAAATTTAACTAAATAGTAAGAATTACTTTGGCTAAATTTTTATCATTCTTTGACCTCTACCTCAGTAGTGGTATTCTAAAGAGTCCAAATGCATTCTATATGCCTTCAATTCTATACTTATCACATCACATTATCCTGGATGGTAGGATCAAGAAGGATGGAAAGGCATACACGTGTGAGAATATCATCCATGATAGCGCTATCAGACACTATTTCCTAATAGTCCCTAAAATAATAAGGATTAAGGCAATAAGAAAATTTAGAGCACTATCAAATTTCCTCTATATATATTCCTCAATAAGATTCATATGACTTCTAAGAAATTTTCACATTCTTAAAAAAAAGGCTATTATTTTCTTTAGCATCCTTTATATCATTATATGTAAATCTCATTATCGGCCTTTTATTTGCATAAAAATCCTATAACTTTACTAATACAAAAATACCAAAAGTGTAAAATTCACACCTGACAAACTTGCTCATCACAATAAGCCTTTAACACTTCTAGATCATTTATATTGCAGTTACTCTTCTGAAGAAATATCATCCTTATCTTTTTCCTTGCATCCAGAACACTTTGCAGTAAAAGAAAAGTTGTAAACCTTACGATTCTAGCTCGCACAAGGTCCTTATTTTTTTTGAGTGAAGTAAGGTGTTATGCTCAAAAGTCTTATGGTGACTGAAGTGACTCATTATGCTAAAAGTCTTACGGTGATTGTATTTGAAAACAATGATAGTTCTTAGCTTGTCAATTATATGGTTGATTTTTTCCTTACCAACCTCCTCAAGCATCAAATCAATTGTATGAACTGCAAAAAGACAAAAATATATATAGGCGGTCCTTTTTTATCAGCCTTTCAATAGCTAATTTTCCACAGCATTGTGTTACTATCCGAAACACTCTGTTCCCTAACCTCCATATATTTATCAACAATCGTGAAAAATGTGTGGCACTCCTCAAATGCATCAATAGATTTCAAGAAATTTGTGCCTAATTCATAATATACAAACAAGTTTGTAATGCTCCTGCTCTTTTTATCTGTCCATGAAAACACAAGCCGGTCATAATAGTACAACCGGTTCTCTTCCAAGTATCCATATGGACTTATAAATATTCATTGATCTTTACCACTTCTTTCTTAAGTAAAGGTTCACCGAGATCATAAAGAGTTCAACTTTTATAGATAAGATCATTTCATTGATTGCCTCTATCACAGTATGGAAAGACTTCAAGGAAGCTGCATAAAATGAAATACCTGCTTCATAGAACCATTTAGCAATATACTGGTTGACTCTATTCCTTTCTTCCTTGGCAAATTTATCTTTGTTGTGGCTTTTCTTTGTTGAATCTTGTGATGCCACAACTATTTCTGGATCATTATCTGTGAATTGATCCAGTGGTCCTTTAATTCTTAGCCTTTTATCACCCATTCCTTGGATTTTTTTCCATGAAATATTAACCTACATGCTTTCTTCCTGAAGCAAGTTTACCTTGTCATTCTTCTTTTTGATTGACTCCAATGCAAGGATCACTTTGTTAGCTTTTAGCTATTAATAACCCACAACATTACTTTAAATACAAGCAAGGTGATGCTTAAATCTGGAGACTCCTTTGGTTTCTTTGCCACAAAATTTGCACTTAACAATATTAAGGTCTATAGAAATCAGAACTTACTATCTTGTGTTGAGTTGAGGTTGTTTTCATACTTTAAATTCACTAAACAATAAACAAAACATGACAAGCAGATAAAATTATAAAATCGGAGATCTAAAATGAGAAGTAAAATAAGAAAAAAGGGCTGCTGTGAAGGGAATCAAAAAGGGCAAAATTAACTGAAGGTTGTTCAGTTACTGCTGTCAGTGAACGGGTGAAACAGTACTGGATGTGTCTGATTACTGTCGTGGGTGGGGTTACGACTGTTGCAAAGCACCCAAGTTACTGATTACTGTTATGTGAATGTGGTTGGTTGTTATGGGTGGACTGTGACTAATTACTGGTTTAGATGGATGCTGTGCACTATAGGGATGCTGTGCACTAATAGGGATGCTGTGAAGGAGTCTCAACGCTGTGGATTTGAAAGTGTTGCAGATGTAGTCACAGTGGTGATAACATTGGGTTTGATGCGTGTAGAGGCATCATGAGCAGAGTTTCAATGAACGGTGACACTGTTTTTGTGTAGAGGTATCGTGTGTGGAATAATTGAGAAAACCGACGATGTTGAGTGTAGAAGTGTCAGGGAGAAGAACTGAATAAGGGGTTTCAGTGTAAAAGTGTTTCAGCATGAGAAGGAGAAGAGAAGGGATTGACTTGTAAGTCACCACCAAATCATTCCTATTCTCCTACTGAATGAGCCTTTTCAATCACCGAACCCACCCTTTTCCCAATCAATGCATTGCTGGTCTACCTATCTCCATTTTTAAAATACCCACCTAACAATGACTGCTTACACAATAGGTGAAGCAGAGGCCTGTTGGAAATGCCTAAGTGGTCTAGACCACTTCTCAAAACCATGATCTTATCAAAAGTATCTTTGCTTATTATAAAATGGAAGAAAAATATATTGGAAAACTATTTTTTTACAAAGAGGTAAATAGTATAAGGTAATATGATGATCATCTTTCTTGAATTGCATCTTGGGAAGTGGACATATATTAGCTAAGATAACTTTATTCTTGACACTTGGACAGTGCTACATCTCTATGACTAATAAAGTGAAATCTATGATAGACAAACCTCATTTTTGAAAAATGATACTAAGTCTAAAATTATTTAAAAATTTAATATTTTTTGTGTTGTAATTTAGCATCAAATATATGCTTGTGAAATTTACCTTTCCAGCAAAACTAAGAGAATATTAGATGTAAATGCTTTCAAGCATAATTTTTGCAATAAGATACTAAAATTTAAACTTCTTAAATTTTTTAAATTATTTGAAAAATTAGTTTGATTATAAAATAAGGGGCATTTCTATGATCATTTGAACTATTCCTATTCTCATTATTTGTCATTTTCATGATTTATATATTTTAATGACATTAACCTAATAAATGCATCATAGCTAAGATCATGGTTGTTGAGATGTTTTTAATGAGATGAGATCAAGGTATCACCATAATTGTTCTACACGTCCTGTGATTATGCCATTTTAAAGTTCAAAGTATTATCAGGCATATGTATATAAACAAAAATGAACCCAACCTAGAAAGGGGTTTAGTGAATAAATGAGGATATTTAACTTGGATTCAATATAATTTGGTGTCATGTCATATAATGGTGCTTGATTTTAATATGCTTTGCCCTAGAATGATGAATGCGATATGTATACATTTTTTTATTAGGTATTAAAATTTTCACATAGTAGCTGCACACTACTCTTTATGCTAATCTAAGATCTTCCTTCATACACCGTCTACAATAATTGTGTCATGCATTCTCCCATAGCTATGACTTGGCCTTGTTGGTTGATAGTGCAATCCAATGGTATTTGTGACTACTTTAACTTACTAGGGAGGATCTAAGGAGTTGACACCTTCCACTAGTGTTTTTCCTATCCAACTTGCAACTCACATAGTTCAATGGTATTAACAGGCATATGTATATAAACAAAAATGAACCCAACCTAGAAAGGGGTTTAGTGAATAAATGAGGATATTTAACTTGGATTCAATATAATTTGGTGTCATGTCATATAATGGTGCTTGATTTTAATATGCTTTGCCCTAGAATGATGAATACAATATACATACAATTTTTTGTTAGGTATTAAAATTTTCACATAGTAGTTGCACACTACTCTTTATGCTAATCTAAGATCTTCCTTTATACACCATCTACAATAATTGTGTCATGCATTCTCCCATAGCTATGACTTGGCCTTGGTGGTTGATAGTGCAATCCAATGGTATTTGTGACTACTTTAACTTACTAGGGAGGATCTAAGGAGTTGACACCTTCCACTAGTGTTTTTCCTATCCAACTTGCAACTCACATAGTCGAAGTTGAAGTAACCTATAAGGTCAAATGAATCACTCCTTGAATACTAATGACTGGGATTAAGAGTGCCCTTGAGATACCTTAAGATTCTCTTAATTACCACAAGTTTGGACTCTTTAGGAACCGATTGAAACATAATGAATAATCCTACCATCAAAATAAAGTTCGGTTAAATATAATATCCTTACAATTAAACTTCTAATTTTTCTATTTCAAAAACAACACTTTTACCATTCAGATCATTGTCCAATTTTTATTTTTGTTTCTATAGGTGTTGACAGCCTTTTACATTTTTCATTTCAAATCATTTGATGAACTCCTTTGCATACATGGTTTGATGAACATAGATCTCATGATGCTTTCTTTGCCTTATTTGAAGTCCCAATAATACATTTAATTTTCGCTTATCATGAAATCACTCTCCATGAGAGTGGTAGACATATTAAAAAATTCTTTATTAGTTGAACAGAAATGATATCATCTACATAAAGTCGTGCAATAAAAATACCATATTTTTTTTTGTATTTAATAAATAATTTTATTTTTGTCTTAAATAACTAATGTAAGGTGAACTGCACCTAGTTAAAAATATTTTGAGATAAGAAAACTTAAAAAATTTATATACCAAGCTTGAGGGACTTAGTTTCAAACCAAATAATGTCTTTTTAGTCTAAAACATGATTTAGATTTTGCAAATCTTCAAAAGTATGTGATTGTTTCACAAATTTTTTTTTATAAATCCATTAAAAAAATGCATAATTTATATCCATTTGAAAGAGTGTAAGACCTTTAATGTTGTAAAAGTCAAAAGCATATAAATTGATTCGAGTTGTGTTACTGGAGCATGAGTCTCATCATAATCTACTTGCTTGAAATGTTCGGCCACTACTCTAGCCTTATTTCAAATCACACGTCCAATTCATCATAAAGTTTATTCATAAAAATCTGACAAATTCGAATGGTTGAACAATTATAAGGTCTTAAGGCTAATTCATCTTGTATCTTGATCTAGATCAAGCAATGCTTCGTCTATGTTTTTTAGCTCAATTTGAGAGATGAATGCTACATTGCTATCTACACGTCTAAAATGAGATCTCATCCTTACCCTTGGGAGCTATCTCCTATTAACTTTTCAAGGGGATATTTGGGTTCTTCTTGTAGACTTTTAAGAGTGGTTGAATTATTTATTCTAATCATCTTCCTGGGCTCATCCTTCTTGGTTTATTCTCTTGCTCTCCTTTGTTGGTTTTTCCTATGCATATGTATGTTTGGTTCTTGTTGATATTCCAAGTTTTCAGAGGTAGTTGTAGATATTAAGAGGTGGTAGCTAAAAGGATGTAAACGATGAACATTAGGTGACTCTTCTACCAAATAACCTAAGTGCTTGATTATTGCCAAAGTGATCCTTAGTATTTACAGATATATCTTACTACCAAATAACCTGAGATTCTTAATTGAGAGTACACTTCCATAGACAAAGTTTATATGAGGTTTTCACTAAGAAGGAATGGAAATATTTATGTTATTTTGAACATGACATGTAGTATGAAAATTCTCGGCACAAAAGTATCTCAGGAAAGAGTACTTGTTCAACATGGACCGAGATGCCCGAAGTGCACAATTCTTCCTTTTCACAATATCATTTTGTTGAGGTGTACTTGGAGTGAATTTTATGCAAATATCTGTGACCTTTATAATAATTTTGAAATTATGGTTCTTACATTCTCCATCTTAATCACTTTGGTTCTGATTGATTTTAATCCTTTTTCGTTTTTAACTCTTTTGCAAAAAGCGATGAACAGTCAATAGTGTCAAACTTATGTTTAAGGAGATATGTCTATGTATACCTACTAAAAATCATCTACTACTACTACTACTACTTGGAGATGTTATGTCATATGAATACTTAGTGTACTTGTCTTTAGAAGAAATCCGCTACCTTAGCGGCCCCCTAGTGCCGGCCCCATGGATATGGAGGGAGGTAAATGCAGGTACACAGGCCATAAGTGCACGATGGGGTAAACCCCAGGTCGTCAATTCCTGAGAATCGGCCCCTGACCATTTCGCCAGAGATGTCATGCGCCCACCGTCTGCGTTACGCCCTGGGGGCATGTGCTTGCCTTTACGTAAATACTTAGTGTGGTTGCCTTCTTGACATCCATTGTAGACGTTCTACTCACAAGGTTTTGTTTCAGCTTGAGTCGACTCACGAGATTTTGTTTCATCTTGAATCAACTCGAAGAGAATTAAATCTTTTGAAGTCTACTCGAGTAGATAATGGTGTGCTAGAAATAGGTTATTGAGTTGACTAAAGAGGTTCTGAGTCGACTCAAAAAGTATTCGTTGGAGGATAAGGTCTGCAACAAGAAGTAACCAATTGAGTTGAGTGACTTGGATTTGAGTCTATTGAACTGGGTTGGTGTCAATTGGAAATATTATCAGTTGGTAGATAAGGTTGCAAATTTATCCAGTTAACTAATCTAGATTTGAACATAGAATAAAGCTGATCAGCAAGTCTAATCTTATCTAACGTTTGAAGGTTAGCTTGCAACTATAAATAGGAAAGCAAGGGGACCTTGAAAGATACAACTTTCATAATGCAATCGTCTGTTCATAAGTTGTTTTTTTTTAATTTCTAGGCACTCTTGAGTCCTTGATGATCTAAAAAGAGCTTGATTTTTGTTTATGTTGAGTTAGTTTTATCATTTGTAAGAGAGCAGAAAGTTGTTTTAATACGAGGTTTCTTCTTCCTCTTAAAGCAGAACAAGTATGGTATTTTTTAGAAGTGACCCACTTAATGAGTTAATGGGCCATGACATAGGGTCCAAACCACGTTAAATACTTGTTAGCATTTCCTCTTCTTGTAAACAAATATGTTCATACAATTGTTTACAGGTTTTATTCATGTACCGAAATGACTTCAGCTCACAAGTGTTGAAATTTCTTCATTTTTATTGTCAAGCGCAGATATAATTTTCAGTTTGTTTGATTGTTTATTTGTTTTTCATGATAAATGAACATAAATAATATCTTATTGAGGGAAGTATTAAGTTTGCTTATGAACATTTGATCCCAATCCTAATCTTTCTCATGAGAAGGTAGAGATGTGCGAGATAATTACCCTGGGTATGAGAACCGAAAAGAATCTCAAGTTGACACCAAAGATGATAAACACGGAATGATTAATTTTGATACTGATTCTGATGGGACTATTGGTTGTGAGGTTGTATGATAACACAATGAGAGATGTGAATATGGCACAATAAAAAGCTTTATGGTTAGATGTGCATATAGAGATTGCACTAGAAAAAAATTTGTCTAAGATTCCCTGAAATTAGAGTTGTGAAATTTACATAACCATATCCTTAGAATAGGGAGGGAGAGATAACAAAAAAGAGAGGTGACGAAGAGATTGTTTGGGGCTCATGATGATCGAGGACCAATCTAGGAGAAGCTTAACTTGGGTTTCATGAAGAAAATGGATGATCACTAGAAGAGCAGGTTTAGAAGAAGCTTGTTAGTGCCTCATGCTGGTCCATGACATGAGGAGTTGATCATGAAAGTGCATGTGGAGTTAATCATGAAAGTGCATGCAGAGTTGGTTGGTTCACGAAAGTGCACGTAGAGTTAAGTTGTGTCATGAAAGTGCACATGGAGTTAGTTGGTTAACAAAAATGTGATCGTGGGTTTACTTGTGATGAAGAATGCAAGTGTGAGTGTTGGTACTAGTTATGACTTGTGTATGGCCCCTATGTGCAAATGTTCACAAGAAAGTAGAAAATCGAGTCATTGCACTGGTGTTGGTTTTGATTTTAAATGTGATTCCTAAGTATGAATCAAGTCATTCCATGGGTTTTGGTTGTGGCACAATGGTTGAGCACAGGTTTACACAAGGGTTTTAGTTGTGGATATGAATGGCGAGGACAAGTTATTATGCTTGCATTGGTCACAACAAAAGGTTTGACACAAAAATGGCAGTGGATGGGGGATGGGGGATGGGAGATGGGAGATGAGGAAGGCAACAAGAAGGGGAGTGATGTTCTGATACCAGGTTAATAAGAAAAGTGATATAATAAAATTATTCTTCAGGAAGTAATTTTACCATACGTGTGAATATACAAAACTCAAGAATTTAGTGCATAAATAAATTAGCCATGTGGTACTAATGACTATTGTCTAATCTGACAGCAGTAATTTGTATGTCTTGGAAATAAAAAGACAGAAAAAAATTGTTTCTGAAGATCTTGGAGTCCTAAACATTTTCTTGGAATTGAATTAGCACATAATGTGAAAGGTGTCCTCTTTCTCTAGAGGAAGTAGAGGAAATGACTGCTAATCTAATTGAAGAAAGAGAATTGGGCTTTAACTCTTTTAATAGTCTAAGAGATTTCTGATACAGATTTTGAAGATTTTGGCAAGCTTATTTATTTTACTGCTATAACATCAAACATATCCTTTGCTTTTGGAGTAATTATTTTTCTCATCTCATATTACTGCTCCTCACATCCCATTCATAGCCTGATGGATGGATCTTTCTGATTGTGGTCTCTGTCATTGTTATTGAACATTATATTTAAGCTAAGTACTTTAATATGGCCAACAAATACTCTGTTGTTCGTTTTGACTAATAGTAATCGAGTAAATTCAGAAATTCTGCAGTGCAGTTTGCAGCATTTCAGAAATACTAAATCAGATTAAAATGTATCTCTTTTGCTATTTTTTTTAATAAAACAAGAGAAAGTAAATTGAAATGGTGTAGGCATGTTCAGAGGTGACCAACAGATTCTGAGGGTTCAGCCAATTATAATGGAAGGTGTTGGGGGTAAAGGAAGGAATGTGAAAGGATATTTTAATTGATGTAATAAAAGTAATTTAATTTGTTTGATTATTAGTAGAGCTCATTGGAACAAATACAATCATATACCCACTCCAAATAGTTGGGAATTGACATTATGATGAAGGTGACAACAATGCTGAACAATCACTAAAGAGGGCTATATTTGCTTTGTGTTGTAAGTGTTTATAGCACATTTCGATTGAAAATTTTATTATTAAGTTGAAAAGGATTATCTTTATCAGGAGAGGGAAGTGCAACACCAAATCAAATCAAAATTCACATATAATTTGGATGAAATTGAGGAAGTGTGAGGATAAATGCCTTACGCAAAGAAAGACTATCTCACAGAAATTCTGGGATTTTAAATTTTATTAATTTAAAATTAATACATTGAGATGATCATGTTTATTGATAACTCTAACTAGAATATATTACTAATTGGAAAATACAATGTTCTCCTTAAGCAACTACCAAACTATAAGGTACCCAACTCTTATTAAATTTAAAGATATCAAAATATACAATACCCAAAATGTAACAATTACCAAAATCAATTACAATCTCAAATTCAAACTAATGTCTTTCCTTCTTTAAATGGTAGGTGATGTAAAGAAGTAAATGACATTCATTTAAGTTTTGAATTGTCACTAATTTTGGCAGTTCTGTTTTGGATATTGTGTGATTTGATATCTTTTAATTAAGTTTTGAGTTCTATAGGTATTTTTAATTTGGTAGTAGTTTAATGAGATTATTATGTTTCTTGATTAGTGCTATTTCTTTGCTATTTTAGTTAGGATGCTGTCTAGAAAAGTTGCTTTGTCAGTGCATTGGGTATCTTTCTGTTAATAAAATTTCAGTTTGATTAACCGTGGTGTGAGATAATTTCTATCTGTGCAAGATAGTTATTTCCATATTTCATTAATTTTTGCCCAAATCCTCTGTAGGAGTTTTAGTTCGAAATGGTGCTATCAATTAGTTATCACAATTTCACTAGAATGAGCATGTTCATCCCTCTCCTAACTGATCACCTTGTTCCATTAACCTCTACTGGGGAAAACCTTTTTATTGGGAACATTTACTATATATTCCTTATATAGAAGTTGTGAATGTCGGCAGGAATTTGCTGCCATGGGGACGTTGAAACAAAATTATGCAAGTATATTGATGCTTCTGCTGCGACTTCGGCAAGCCTGTGATCATCCCCTCCTAGTTAAAGGATTTCACACAGATACTATTGGAAAAGATTCACTTGATATGGCAAGACAACTTCCCAGGGAAATGCTTATTAATTTACGTAACCAGTTGGAAGGTTTGGCGATTTGTACCATCTGCAGTGTAAGTCTCTACACTGATTCTGAATGTGCATCCTTGTGAATTTTGACAAGTTATTTTCTTGTGCCTTACATATATTATCTTAATTTTTAAAAAATTGGATGATTGGTCTAATAAATCTTATTAAATCTCGTAAAAGCTGCCCTATTGTTGCATTGATTTAATTGTAGATTAGTCAAAAAAATATCATTGGAACAATATCTATATCTTTCTATAAGAAATTAGAGAAACAAATTAGTATCAATGCATGTTCATAGAGTATAAATTTTTCTGACAACATATTACCTTGAATTCCATCTTGTTTGTCAGATACGCCACACTTTTGGTTTGTAACTTAAACAGAAACATCAACAATGTTGTAAATGCTCTGATCCACAGTGTTAGTAACCTATAGATATTGTATAATGTGATATGCCAACTGGTGGGAAAATTCCATAGTGCCTGGTACCATTCAACAATATTATCGTTCCAGAAAGTGCAAAGTTATCTGTTCTCCTATATCATGGAGGTACACGGACAAAGCATCCCAATGAACTAACAAGATACCATGTTGTTCTGACCACCTATTCAATTGTGACTAATGAAGTTCCAAAACAGCCTATAGCTGATGATGATGAAGGAGAGCAAAAGAACCATGATAAGTATGGGCTATGTCCAGACTTTTCATCCAACAAAAAGAGGAGGCAGTCCTCCAATGAACAGAATAATAAGAAGAAAGGGAAAAAATCAAAAGAGTCTCTTCTTGACTTTGGCAGTGGTCCTCTTGCTAGAGTTCGGTGGTTTAGGATTATCTTAGATGAAGCTCAAACTATAAAAAATCATAGAACTCAGGTTGCTAGAGCCTGTTGTGGTCTTCGGGCCAAAAGAAGATGGTGCTTATCAGGGACACCGATGCAGAATACAATTGATGATCTCTACAGCTACTTCCGTTTTCTGAAGTATGATCCTTATTCTGTATATAGCTCCTTCTGCGCTTCTATAAAACATCCAATATCTAGAAATGCGAGTAGTGGATACAAAAAACTTCAGGCTGTCTTAAAAACAGTCCTGCTTCGACGCACCAAAGGTAATTTCTTCACATAAATTTATCTGGAACTATGTAAGCTTCATATATTGGTCATTACTCATTAGTTGATTAGATCTTTTCTTGTTATTCCTTTTCTGGAAAGATGATACATAAAACACAATAATGGTTTCTTTATTGTAATTTCTACACAAGGTTTCTTGTTTGGTCACTAAATCATGGACTATACTTACATCTTCATGTGAAAGACCTAGCAATGGCTAACAGTTATAGTATTTTATCTGTATGCATTACATAAATAATACCTTGCATTTTCTCATCATCTAATAGTTGGACTTTTATCTACCTCTTCCGTACCCATATTGGATGATAACATTGGGACACCAACACTTTGAACATGGAAAGAGGTGAGGTACAAGAAGTGAAGTATTTAAAGTTTGAGTCACTTTCACTCATTGAGATTGAGGAGCAAGTCTCAAGGAATTTTTTGAATATGGATACCTACAATGGGAGCATGGACTTGTTAGAACGTGATTGTTTTTTTCATTCCCATATATATTTGCATGGAATAGTAAATTCTTGATGTGCTGAATTTTTTTAATACAACCGTGAGGAGTCACACATTTGTTCTCCTTGTTGCCATTGGGGAAATATATAGCTTTAAGGAATTTTCTCAAGGCATTGACTTTGTTGGCAATAATAGGATAGCCTGCAAAATCAATAGCTTGATGATGTTGAAATGAAAGGGTGAGGAGGCACTTTCAAAATTTTTAAAGGGGTTTATCAAAGTGACGAGCTAAGTGGATGACTATATTATACTTCCTAATGGCTGCCTTTAAGTTTGCTTTGAGGCCATCAAGGGTTTCATTCTCCGCACGAGAACCCACCTAAGTACTATGTTGAAATGTTGAAGGGGACAAGTGGATATGTTGTCATGTTGAAGTGATGCCTATGAATGCCCCACAATCTTAAAGTGCTCACAGAAATTAAAGATGGAAAATTGCAGTTACCATAACCACAACTATACTGCCCTGCTTTCCATTAGAAAGACAAACCAAAGTGTTGCTGCTATCATTGGGAGCATGTGTGCAATACAGATGAGTGTATGCATTTGAAGATTTGCTTAGAAAGGGATAAACTGCACAAATTTGTGGGTCCATGGAGGGAAGTCAAAGGAGGAGCCAACCTGCGATCCAATTCAAAAACATATAAAATTGATTATTAGGTGATTAGCGTCCAGTGGAGAAAGAAGCAACAAGTTCAAATTTTCTGCCTGAAGGAAACCATCATGTTTGCCTTACATGTTGGGCATAAGTATAGCCGAGATTTGATAGACCAAAAAAGTAGGGAAAATTGGTTCACATATTCAAGATGCATTACTGCTTCATGAAAAAGTGGTGGCTTGAGAGCTTTGATTCTATATTATCTATAACGGATATGCATTACTGCTTTAGGTTTAGATTGTGATTGTTTAGTAAGAAGGGTGCTAGTGGATATTGGCAATTTAACCTTGTATTACAACATATTTTTGTAAACCTATATGCAATGTGAATTGAGGGAGAATACAACCTTGATGGATTTCACGAGAAATAAAATTAGAATGCTCGAAACAATTGATTTGACTGTAGTGACTTGGTGTAACAATGATGGGTTTCTCAAAAAAAAAAAAAAACAGAATTAGAAGGTTTAGAACAATTGCTTTGACTGTAACAGTGGGTCTAGCTGCTTTCTTCTTTCAATGTAATCCTAGGAGCTTAATCTTCAATACAAGGGGTAGGAGTGATTAGGTTTGATCCAATAGAGTCATGGACTGGGTTTAGGGTTGTTACTTGCCAATTTGTTACGATGCACACTCTCCAGTCTTGTTATCTAGCATTTGTTTTGACAAACATCTTTTTTTTTTCCCCTCTGTGTAGTCAAAGCATCTCTTTTCTTCTCTAGCTATATTTTATTGTTGTAGTTGTGTTTGGCATGTAAGGTATGGTTCTCTCTTATACCAATGTCTTTCCTCACCTTCCCATTTTTGAGTCCCTTATTTTTTTAAAAAATTATTTCCCTTGTTCATTTCTTATTTAAATGATTTTATAGTTATGTTTTGCCTATATCTAATTCCATAGAATTTTCGTTATGTTCATTCTTTTGTTTCATTAGTTTATGGCTTATTGTTCGCTTCCTGCTTCTAAATTGCCTTGTAGGTACAATTATTGATGGGGAGCCAATTCTTAAACTACCGCCGAAGTCAATTTGCTTGAAAAAAGTAGAATTTTCTCATGAAGAACGAGAGTTCTATTTAAAGTTGGAGGCTGATTCACGGCAACAATTCAAGGTACATCCCATTTGATAGTTGAGTTATTGTGCAATTCAATGTAATTGAAGAACAGATCGTACTAGGTTGTATTTTCACCAGATTTCTGATAAAAGAGAAATTTGACCTTTATCTTTATTTAGATTGTAATGCTAACTCATAACTTGTAGAATAATGCTAGCTGTTACTTTCTTCTCCATAAGTTCGGGAAACAACTTTATGCATGGGAATATGGGATATGGCTAGAAAGAAAGAAAGGTGATTGCTTTTTGGTTCTATTTTCACATGTGAGCTGGAGATATAGTCACCTCTTATAAAGTTTGTATAGCTCATATATAGTGAATATATCACAATAGTTGAGATATGCAATTGACTTAGATGTGCAACCTAATGCTTAACTGGTTGATCTCCATTTAAGACGTAATGTATGCATGTATGAGAAAAAAATGATAGGAAAACTGAAAATCTAGGCGCTCACATTTATTTCAAAGAAGTTATTGCTATAGATTCATTTATATCAAATTTAATGGTTCAACAAGAGGTTTGGGCAGCCACATAAGCAGTGTGGAAGGGTCCATGGCTGCCTAAACCACGCATGCTTGCAAATGTTTGCATCATTCCAAATAAAGGTAAATTGCTTAGGTGGATTATGCAATTAATATTATACATATATTATCTTTTTAGCAAGAAAATATTATTTTTAGGCCGTAGGCACTTGGTCCTTAGGTGGTTGGTATTAAAATATTATTAAAATAGGTAGTGCCATCATGCAAAAATAATGTCATCATGCTAAAATATTTAAACGTGAAAAAGCTAACTAGTGTCATACACAAGTTTACAATAAACTAAGTTCATAAGTTATAAGTAACAAAACACTCCATACAGAAACAAAAACCATCCAGAAAATCCCATGAACTTCCCCATTAGCCTCCTTACTTTTTTAGACTCAGAATTAACCTCTTCTTCATAGTCTTCACTTGTAGAGGGATCAACTAGCTTATAGCTTCTCCTCTCTTGAGAAAGCTGATTAGCTCTTGAAGGTTTTGGAACTATATCCTATGTCAAGCCTGAAAAAAACTACTTCCTCTTATATCCTCGTTCATTCATTCTCTGGCACTACTGACATCTTTTAACTCTAAGGGGGTTCTTCTTAATATATATATATTTTTAAATTCATCAATCTTTCATCAAATTGGATATACACTATATCATTTATTTTCATTACAACTAATTCCTTTGTTCACTTTGTATGAATCGACAAAAAAGAAATCCATTTATTTATTGATAAATTATGTACAATCACAATTTCAAGTGTCGAGCTATGCCTATTGGCACAAGCAGAGTTTATATTTTGCTCATTTGCTCATTGACAAACAAACAAACAAGCAGAATGGTTTGGCATGAAGAGCTTTGGCTTGGGAATGAGAGAAACTGAAAAGAAAGATAAAGAGGAGAGAATAAGAAGAGGAAGCATGGATTAAAATATTGTGTCAAGCTGTTGCCGTGGAAGGCTTGCGTGACCCCGCGGTCGTGCCAGAGGGGTTGCGCTGGGCGGAGCAAGTGCGGGTTTTTAAATTAAAATTGATAACTTAGCATTGATTATCTCAATCAACTCCTAGCTATGGCTGAGATAATCTCAAGTGGCTTAATTAAACCCTAATAAAATTATCTAATTAATTATATATTTTGTTTATTTTAATTCTAAAAAAATACAGTAATTTATTTATTTATCTTCATTTTTTAAATTTTTTTTATTTTTATTTTTAAATATATTTTTTAATTATTATATTTTATATTTAAAAAATATCGTGGAGGTGTCGTGCAATTCTCTCGGAGGAGTCGCGTGAGCGGGCTAGGGGTTTTTTAATTAACTCTTAACTATGATAGGAATTATCTAAAAAGACTTAATTAAACTCTAATGAAATTATCTAATTAACTAAATATTTGATTATTTTAATTATAAAATATATAATAAAATTTTTATTTATTTATTTACCGACCTCACTTAGTGAAATAAGGTTTATTTATTTATCTCTCTCTCTATATATTTTAAATATTAATTTTTATATATTTTTTCTTTTTAAAATATTTACGTTAAATATTTTATTTTTAGTTAATATATTTTATATTTAAAAAAATACTTAAATCATCGACACGGTATGATACAATATTGAAATCGTATGTCATACACTGAATCTCCGATACAGCTTGAAATTTTAAACCACGAGAGAAAGTCCGGTACTGAAAAGATAGAGATGTTGGAGGGGCGGTAGAGGTTGGTGTAATAGTAGTCTCTACGAGTGGTCGACTAAGTGCATGTTGTTGGAGGTAGGGCTAACGATTGTTGTCGTAAGGGCGGTGCCCTCTTCCGACAAAGGGATCAACAAACAATATAGGAGGTGGATGACATACGACTTTGAGTATGGGCAGCTTAGCCGCTAGTGTGAAAACTAGTGGAGAAGGGGGAGGGAGTAAGGGGATCAAGAGAAAAATATAAACATAATTAAATAGTTATATAATTTTCTAACTTTCTAAAAATGCAAGTAACCTAATTAAATACAAGTAAATTGAACTTTCCTATATATAAACTTTATTTAGTTTTAAATAAATTCAAATTGAGTTTGGTTTGAACCCGCTTGATTATAATCATATCATTTCTACTTGATGAGCTCTATTTAACCCTAAAAAAATGACCATAAAACTTAACATAGTAGTTTAATCTAACTTAATTAGTATTTAAAATTTTAAAAAATAATTAAAAACATAAAAATTTAAATAGGATAAAATTTGGTATTCAACATTGATGGATATTTTTTCATAGTCAAACTTTTATAAAGAAGAGACTGAAAGAAATAACATAAGATAAGAAATAATTAATGACATATACTAAATGCCTATGTTTTCAAAAGATTAATTCGAAAAATAACTAGAGTTCCACATGCTACTTGGATTAAATAAAAAATATTTAATTAAATTTAAAAATCATTTATTTTTTCCATAATTTTTAGTTAGATAATTTTTTATTTTTTTTCAAATTTAAATGTGATTTTATTGAAAAAAAATTAAACCTAAAATTTTCAATGTTAATTTTGTTAAGTTCAAATCGAGTTTTATATATTTAATTTAAAAAAATTTAAATATAATATTATACTCCTAATTTTTGTTTTGTTCTATTATTCTTAATAATAAAATTTGAAAATTTTTAGCAGCGTTTAAGAGTTTTTTATTTAGGTTTTTACCAAACAAAATATGAAAGTAATATTTAATCCTCTATTAAATGCTTGCAAATAAATTTTGAACGCAAATATATAAATTAATTAAAATATAGTTCATTTCAAATAAAATTACATCATTAACTTCTTGGATTTCTTCTTTCAAATATGAAAATACATTACTTTATTTTGCTGAATTTGAAAGTAAAGCATGCTAGTTTATAGAGTAGTTATGTAAGTTATTATAAAATGAAAGAAATATAATTTAAGCTAGAAATTAAAATTAAAGATTATAAACATTTTAATCATAAAAACTGAGATAATCAAATTAATCATAAAGAAAAAACAAATATATATTAACAATATCATTAATTATCAAATAAAGAATTTATTATAATACAAATTTAATCATAATAAAAATTAATAATTTAGTTAAATAAGTATTGAAACCCTATAGACATGGTTTGATACAGTGTCAAAATTATATATTGTTTTGGTCAAAGACCACAACTTCGGCTCAACTCAAAATTTGAAACCTTGTGTTTAAAAAATTTGAAAGTAAACAATGATCATAATTCTCATATACCCTTTTAAATGCACTTTAACTCCCCTCACACCCAGAGGGGTTGCATAGTAGCTTTAGAATGTTGATTGGCATTACTTATAAATGGAGAATACCTAATTCAAATTGACCCCCATGTTCTATTAGATTAAATTAATAAATAATATTAGTAAAATTCTAGAATTTACTCAAAATGACTAACAAATTTAACTAAATAGTAAGAATTACTTTGGCTAAATTTTTATCATTCTTTGACCTCTACCTCAGTAGTGGTATTCTAAAGAGTCCAAATGCATTCTATATGCCTTCAATTCTATACTTATCACATCACATTATCCTGGATGGTAGGATCAAGAAGGATGGAAAGGCATACGCGTGTGAGAATATCATACATGATAGTGCTATCAGACACTATTTCCTAACAGTCCCTAAAATAAAAAGGAAGGCAATAAGAAAATTTAGAGCACTATCAAATTTCCTCTATATATATTCCTCAATAAGATTCATATATGACTTCTAAAAATTTTTCACATTCTTAAAAAAAAGGCTATTATTTTCTTTTTAGCATCCTTTATATCATTATATGTAAATCTCATTATCGGCCTTTTATTTGCATAAAAATCCTATAACTTTACTAATACAAAAATACCAAAAGTGTAAAATTCACACCTGACCAACTTGCTCATCACAATAAGCCTTTAACACTTACTAGGTCATTTATATTGCAGTTACTCTTCTGAAGAAATATCATCCTTATCTTTTTCCTTGCATCCAGAACACTTTGCAGTAAAAGAAAAGTTGTAAACCTTACGATTCTAGCTCGCACAAGGTCCTTATTTTTTTTGAGTGAAGTAAGGTGTTATGCTCAAAAGTCTTATGGTGACTGAAGTGACTCATTATGCTAAAAGTCTTACGGTGATTGTATTTGAAAACAATGATAGTTCTTAGCTTGTCAATTATATGGTTGATTTTTTCCTTACCAACCTCCTCAAGCATCAAATCAATTGTATGAACTGCAAAAAGACAAAAATATATATAGGCGGTCCTTTTTTATCAGCCTTTCAATAGCTAATTTTCCACAGCATTGTGTTACTATCCGAAACACTCTGTTCCCTAACCTCCATATATTTATCAACAATCGTGAAAAATGTGTGGCACTCCTCAAATGCATCAATAGATTTCAAGAAATTCGTGCCTAATTCATAATATACAAACAAGTTTGTAATGCTCCTGCTCTTTTTATCTGTCCATGAAAACACAAGCCGGTCATAATAGTACAACCGGCTCTCTTCCAAGTATCCATATGGACTTATAAATATTCTTTGATCTTTACCACTTCTTTCTTAAGTAAAGGTTCACCGAGATCATAAAGAGTTCAACTTTTATAGATAAGATCATTTCATTGATTGCCTCTATCACAGTATGGAAAGACTTCAAGGAAGCTGCATAAAATGAAATACCTGCTTCATAGAACCATTTAGCAATATACTGGTTGACACTATTCCTTTCTTCCTTGGCAAATTTATCTTTGTTGTGGCTTTTCTTTGTTGAATATTGTGATGCCACAACTATTTCTGGATCATTATCTGTGAATCGATCCAGTGGTCCTTTAATTCTTAGCCTTTTATCACCCATTCCTTGGATTTTTTTCCATGAAATATTAACCTACAGGCTTTCTTCCTGAAACAAGTTTACCTTGTCATTCTTCTTTTTGATTGACTCCAATGCAAGGATCACTTTGTTAGCTTTTAGCTATTAATAACCCACAACATTACTTTAAATACAAGCAAGGTGATGCTTAAATCTGGAGACTCCTTTGGTTTCTTTGCCACAAAATTTGCACTTAACAATATTAAGGTCTATAGAAATCAGAACTTACTATCTTGTGTTGAGTTGAGGTTGTTTTCATACTTTAAATTCACTAAACAATAAACAAAACATGACAAGCAGATAAAATTATAAAATCGGAGATCTAAAATGAGAAGTAAAATAAGAAAAAAGGGCTGCTGTGAAGGGAATCAAAAAGGGCAAAATTAACTGAAGGTTGTTCAGTTACTGCTGTCAGTGAACGGGTGAAACAGTACTGGATGTGTCTGATTACTGTCGTGGGTGGGGTTACGACTGTTGCAAAGCACCCAAGTTACTGATTATTGTTATGCGAATGTGGTTGGTTGTTATGGGTGGACTGTGACTAATTACTGGTTTAGATGGATGCTGTGCACTATAGGGATGCTGTGAAGGAGTCTCAATGCTGTGGATTTGAAAGTGTTGCAGATGTAGTCGCAGTGGTGATAGCATTGGGTTTGATGCGTGTAGAGGCATCATGAGCAGAGTTTCAATGAACGGTGACACTGTTTTTGTGTAGAGGTATGGCGTGTGGAATAATTGAGAAAACCGACGATGTTGAGTGTAGAAGTGTCAGGGAGAAGAACTGAAGAAGGGGTTTCAGTGTAAAAGTGTTTCAGCATGAGAAGGAGAAGAGAAGGGATTGACTTGTAAGTCACCACCAAATCATTCCCATTCTCCTACTGAATGAGCCTTTTCTATCACCGAACCCACCCTTTTGCCAATCAATGCATTGCTGGTCTACCTATCTACATTTTTAAAATACCCACCTAACAATGACTGCTTACACAATAGGTGAAGCAGAGGCCTGTTGGAAATGCCTAAGTGGTCTAGACCACTTCTCAAAACCATGATCTTATCAAAAGTATCTTTGCTTATTATAAAATGGAAGAAAAATATATTGGAAAACTATTTTTTTACAAAGAGGTAAATAGTATAAGGTAATATGATGATCATCTTTCTTGAATTGCATCTTGGGAAGTGGACATATATTAGCTAAGATAACTTTATTCTTGACACTTGGACAGTGCTACATCTCTATGACTAATAAAGTGAAATCTATGATAGACAAACCTCATTTTTGAAAAATGATACTAAGTCTAAAATTATTTAAAAATTTAATATTTTTTGTGTTGTAATTTAGCATCAAATATATGCTTGTGAAATTTACCTTTCCAGCAAAACTAAGAGAATATTAGATGTAAATGCTTTCAAGCATAATTTTTGCAATAAGATACTAAAATTTAAACTTCTTAAATTTTTTAAATTATTTGAAAAATTAGTTTGATTATAAAATAAGGGGCATTTCTATGATCATTTGAACTATTCCTATTCTCATTATTTGTCATTTTCATGATTTATATATTTTAATGACATTAACCTAATAAATGCATCATAGCTAAGATCATGGTTGTTGAGATGTTTTTAATGAGATGAGATCAAGGTATCACCATAATTGTTCTACACGTCCTGTGATTATGCCATTTTAAAGTTCAAAGTATTATCAGGCATATGTATATAAACAAAAATGAACCCAACCTAGAAAGGGGTTTAGTGAATAAATGAGGATATTTAACTTGGATTCAATATAATTTGGTGTCATGTCATATAATGGTGCTTGATTTTAATATGCTTTGCCCTAGAATGATGAATGCGATATGTATACATTTTTTTATTAGGTATTAAAATTTTCACATAGTAGCTGCACACTACTCTTTATGCTAATCTAAGATCTTCCTTCATACACCGTCTACAATAATTGTGTCATGCATTCTCCCATAGCTATGACTTGGCCTTGTTGGTTGATAGTGCAATCCAATGGTATTTGTGACTACTTTAACTTACTAGGGAGGATCTAAGGAGTTGACACCTTCCACTAGTGTTTTTCCTATCCAACTTGCAACTCACATAGTTCAATGGTATTAACAGGCATATGTATATAAACAAAAATGAACCCAACCTAGAAAGGGGTTTAGTGAATAAATGAGGATATTTAACTTGGATTCAATATAATTTGGTGTCATGTCATATAATGGTGCTTGATTTTAATATGCTTTGCCCTAGAATGATGAATACAATATACATACAATTTTTTGTTAGGTATTAAAATTTTCACATAGTAGTTGCACACTACTCTTTATGCTAATCTAAGATCTTCCTTTATACACCATCTACAATAATTGTGTCATGCATTCTCCCATAGCTATGACTTGGCCTTGGTGGTTGATAGTGCAATCCAATGGTATTTGTGACTACTTTAACTTACTAGGGAGGATCTAAGGAGTTGACACCTTCCACTAGTGTTTTTCCTATCCAACTTGCAACTCACATAGTCGAAGTTGAAGTAACCTATAAGGTCAAATGAATCACTCCTTGAATACTAATGACTGGGATTAAGAGTGCCCTTGAGATACCTTAAGATTCTCTTAATTACCACAAGTTTGGACTCTTTAGGAACCGATTGAAACATAATGAATAATCCTACCATCAAAATAAAGTTCGGTTAAATATAATATCCTTACAATTAAACTTCTAATTTTTCTATTTCAAAATCAACACTTTTACCATTCAGATCATTGTCCAATTTTTATTTTTGTTTCTATAGGTGTTGACAGCCTTTTACATTTTTCATTTCAAATCATTTGATGAACTCCTTTGCATACATGGTTTGATGAACATAGATCTCATGATGCTTTCTTTGCCATATTTGAAGTCCCAATAATACATTTAATTTTCGCTTATCATGAAATCACTCTCCATGAGAGTGGTAGACATATTAAAAAATTCTTTATTAGTTGAACAGAAATGATATCATCTACATAAAGTTGTGCAATAAAAATACCATAATTTTTTGTATTTAATAAATAATTTTATTTTTGTCTTAAATAACTAATGTAAGGTGAACTGCACCTAGTTAAAAATATTTTGAGATAAGAAAACTTAAAAAATTTATATACCAAGCTTGAGGGACTTAGTTTCAAACCAAATAATGTCTTTTTAGTCTAAAACATGATTTAGATTTTGCAAATTTTCAAAAGTGGGTGATTGTTTCACAAATTTATTTTTATAAATCCATTAAAAAAATGCATAATTTATATCCATTTGAAAGAGTGTAAGACCTTTAATGTTGCAAAAGTCAAAAGCATATAAATTGATTCGAGTTGTTACTGGAGCATGAGTCTCATCATAATCTACTTGCTTGAAATGTTCGGCCACTACACTAGCCTTATTTCAAATCACACGTCCATTTCATCATAAAGTTTATTCATAAAAATCTGACAAATTTGAATGGTTGAACAATTATAAGGTCTTAAGGCTAATTCATCTTGTATCTTGATCTAGATCAAGCAATGCTTCGTCTATGTTTTTTAGCTCAATTTGAGAGATGAATGCTACATTGCTATCTACACGTCTAAAATGAGATCTCATCCTTACCCTTGGGAGCTATCTCCTATTAACTTTTCAAGGGGATATTTGGGTTCTTCTTGTAGACTTTTAAGAGTGGTTGAATTATTTCTTCTAATCATCTTCCTGGGCTCATCCTTCTTGGTTTATTCTCTTGCTCTCCTTTGTTGGTTTTTCCTATGCATATGTATGTTTGGTTCTTGTTGATATCCCAGGTTTTCAGAGGTAGTTGTAGATATTAAGAGGTGGTAGCTAAAAGGATGTAAACAATGAACACTAGGTGACTCTTCTACCAAATAACCTAAGTGCTTGAATATTGCCAAAGTGATCCTTAGTATTTAAAGATATATCTTACTACCAAATAACCTGAGATTCTTAATTGAGAGTACACTTCCATAGACAAAGTTTATATGAGGTTTTCACTAAGAAGGAATGGAAATATTTATGTTATTTTGAACATGACATGTAGTATGAAAATTCTCGGCACAAAAGTATCTCAGGAAAGAGTACTTGTTCAACATGGACCGAGATGCCCGAAGTGCACAATTCTTCCTTTTCACAATACCATTTTGTTGAGGTGTACTTGGAGTGAATTTTATGCAAATATCTGTGACCTTTATAATAATTTTGAAATTATGGTTCTTACATTCTTCACCTTACTCACTTTGGTTCTGATTGATTTTAATCCTTTTTCGTTTTTAACTCTTTTGCAAAAAGCGATGAACAGTCAATAGTGTCAAACTTATGTTTAAGGAGATATGTCTATGTATACCTACTAAAAATCATCTACTACTACTACTACTACTACTACTACTACTTGGAGATGTTATGTCATATGAATACTTAGTGTACTTGCCTTTAGAAGAAATCCGCTACCTTAGCGGCCCCCTTGTGCCGGTCCCATGGATATGAAGGGAGGTAAATGCAGGTACACAGGCCATAAGTGCATGATGGGGTAAACCCCAGGTCGTCAATTCCTGAGAATCGACCCCTGGCCATTACGCCAGAGATGTCATGCGCCCACCGTCTGCGTTACGCCCTGGGGGCATGTGCTTGCCTTTACGTAAATACTTAGTGTGGTTGCCTTCTTGACATCCATTGTAGACGTTCTACTCACAAGGTTTTGTTTCAGCTTGAGTCGACTCACGAGATTTTATTTCATCTTGAATCAACTCGAAGAGAATTAAATCTTTTGAAGTCTACTCGAGTAGATAATGGTGTGCTAGAAATAGGTTATTGAGTTGACTAAAGAGGTTCTGAGTCGACTCAAAAAGTATTCGTTGGAGGATAAGGTCTGCAACAACAAGTAACCAATTGAGTTGAGTGACTTGGATTTGAGTCTATTGAACTGGGTTGGTGTCAATTGGAAATATTATCAGTTGGTAGATAAGGTTGCAAATTTATCCAGTTAACTAATCTAGATTTGAACATAGAATAAAGCTGATCAGCAAGTCTAATCTTATCTAACGTTTGAAGGTTAGCTTGCAACTATAAATAGGAAAGCAAGGGGACCTTGAAAGATACAACTTTCATAATGCAATCGTCTGTTCATAAGTTGTTTTTTTTTTAATTTCTAGGCACTCTTGAGTCCTTGATGATCTTAAAAGAGCTTGATTTTTTTTTTATGTTGAGTTAGTTTTATCATTTGTAAGAGAGCAGAAAGTTGTTTTAATACGAGGTTTCTTCTTCCTCTTAAAGCAGAACAAGTATGGTATTTTTTAGAAGTGACCCACCTAATGAGTTAATGGGCCATGACATAGGGTCCAAACCACGTTAAATAACTTGTTAGCATTTCCTCTTCTTGTAAACAAATATGTTCATACAATTGTTTACAGGTTTTATTCATGTACCGAAATGACTTCAGCTCACAAGTGTTGAAATTTCTTCATTTTTATTGTCAAACGCAAATATAATTTTAAGTTTGTTTGATTGTTTATTTGTTTTTCATGATAAATGAACATAAATAATATCTTCTTGATGGAAGTATTAAGTTTGCTTATGAACATTTGATCCCAATCCTAATCTTTCTCATGAGAAGGTAGAGATGTGCAAGATAATTACCCTGGGTATGAGAACCGAAAAGAATCTCAAGTTGACACCAAAGATGATAAACATGGAATGATTAATTTTGATACTGATTCTGATGGGACTATTGGTTGTGAGGTTGTATGATAACACAATGAGAGATGTGAATATGGCACAATAAAAAGCTTTTTGGTTAGATGTGCATATAGAGATTGCACTAGAAAAAATTTTGTCTAAGATTCCCTGAAATTAGAGTTGTGAAATTTACATAACCATATCCTTAGAATAGGGAGGGAGAGACAACAAAAAGAGAGGTGACGAAGAGATTGTTTGGGGTTCATGATGATCGAGGACCAATCTAGGAGAAGCTTAACTTGGGTTTCATGAAGAAAATGGATGATCACTAGAAGAGCAGGTTTAGAAGAAGGTTGTTAGTGCCTCATGCTGGTTCATGACATGAGGAGTTGATCATGAAAGTGCATGTGGAGTTAATCATGAAAGTGCATGCAGAGTTGGTTGGTTCACAAAAGTGCACGTAGAGTTAAGTTGGGTCATGAAAGTGCACAGGGAGTTAGTTGGTTAACAAAAATGTGATCGTGGGTTTACTTGTGATGAAGAATGCAAGTGTGAGTGTTGGTACTAGTTATGACTTGTGTATGGCCCCTATGTGCAAATGTAATGGCACTAGTCACAAGAAAGTAGAAAATCGAGTCATTGCACTGATGTTGGTTTTGGTTTTAAGTGTGATTCCTAAGTATGAATCAAGTCATTCCATGGGTTTTGGTTGTGGCACAATGGTTGAGCACAGGTTTACACAAGGTTTTAGTTGTGGATATGAATGGCGAGGACAAGTTATTATGCTTGCATTGGTCACAACAAAAGGTTTGACGCAAAAATGGCACAGTGGATGGGGGATGGGGGATGGGAGATGGGAGATGGGAGATGAGGAAGGCAACAAGAAGGGGAGTGATGTTCTGATACCAGGTTAATAAGAAAAGTGATATAATAAAATTATTCTTCAGGAAGTAATTTTACCATATGTGTGAATATACAAAACTCAAGAATTTAGTGCATAAATAAATTAGCCATGTGATTCTAATGACTATTGTCTAATCTGACAGCAGTAATTTGTATGTCTTGGAAATAAAAAGACAGAAAAAAATTGTTACTGAAGATCTTGGAGTCCTAAACATTTTCTTGGAATTGAATTATCACATAATGTGAAAGGTGTCCTCTTTCTCTAGAGGAAGTAGAGGAAATGACTGCTAATCTAATTGAAGAAAGAGAATTGGGCTTTAACTATTTTAATAGTCTAAGAGATTTCCGATACAGATTTTGAAGATTTTGGCAAGCTTATTTATTTTACTGCTATAACATCAAACATATCCTTTGCTTTTGGAGTAATTATTTTTCTCATCTCATAGTACTGCCCCTCACATCCCATTCATAGCCTGATGGATGGATCTTTCTGATTGTGGTCTCTGTCATTGTTATTGATTATATTTAAGCTAAGTACTTTAATATGGCCAACAAATACTCTGTTGTTCGTTTTGACTAATAGTAATCGAGTAAATTCAGAAATTCTGCAGTGCAGTTTGCAGCATTTCAGAAATACTAAATCAGATTAAAATGTATCTCTTTTGCTATTTTTTTTATAAAACAAGAGAAAGTAAATTGAAATGGTGTAGGCATGTTCAGAGGTGACCAACAGATTCTGAGGGTTCAGCCAATTATAATGGAAGGTGTTGGGGGTAAAAGAAGGAATGTGAAAGGATATTTTAATTGATGTAATAAAAGTAATTTAATTTGTTTGATTATTAGTAGAGCTCATTGGAACAAATACAATCACATACCCACTCCAAATAGTTGGGAATTGACATTATGATGAAGGTGACAACAATGCTGAACAATCACTAAAGAGGGCTATATTTGCTTTGTGTTGTAAGTGTTTATAGCACATTTCGATAGAAAATTTTATTATTAAGTTGAAAAGGATTATCTTTATCAGGAGAGGGAAGTGCAACATCAAATCAAATCAAAATTCACATAGAATTTGGATGAAATTGAGGAAGTGTGAGGATAAATGCCTTACGCAAAGAAAGACTATCTCACAGAAATTCTGGGATTTTAAATTTTATTAATTGAAAATTAATACATTGAGATGATCATGTTTATTGATAACTCTAACTAGAATATATTACTAATTGGAAAATACAATGTTCTCCTTAAACAACTACCAAACTAAAAGGTACCCAACTCTTATTAAATTTAAAGATATCAAATATACAATACCCAAAATGTAACAATTACCAAAATCAATTACAATCTCAAATTCAAACTAATGTCTTTCCTTCTTTAAATGGTAGGTGATGTAAAGAAGTAAATGACATTCATTTAAATTTTGAATTGTCACTAATTTTGGCAGTTGTTCTGTTTTGGATATTGTGTGATTTGATATCTTTTAATTAAGTTTTGAGTTCTATAGGTATTTTTAATTTGGTAGTTGTTGAATGAGATTATTATGTTTCTTGATTAGTGCTATTTCTTTGCTATTTTAGTTAGGATGCTGTCTAGAAAAGTTGCTTTGTCAGTGCATTGGGTATCTTTCTGTTAATAAAATTTCAGTTTGATTAACCGTGGTGTGAGATAATTTCTATCTGTGCAAGATAGTTATTTCCATATTTCATTAATTTTTGCCCAAATCCTCTGTAGGAGTTTTAGTTCGAAATGGTGCTATCAGTTAGTTATCACAATTTCACTAGAATGAGCATGTTCATCCCTCTCCTAACTGATCACCTTGTTCCATT
This sequence comes from Zingiber officinale, assembly GCF_018446385.1. Classification (NCBI taxonomy): domain Eukaryota; kingdom Viridiplantae; phylum Streptophyta; class Magnoliopsida; order Zingiberales; family Zingiberaceae; genus Zingiber; species Zingiber officinale. Next base: position 62,479,697 of record NC_055990.1, on the reverse strand, counting down.
AACCTCTACTGGGGAAAACCTTTTTATTGGGAACATTTACTATATATTCCTTATATAGAAGTTGTGAATGTCGGCAGGAATTTGCTGCCATGGGGACGTTGAAACAAAATTATGCAAGTATATTGATGCTTCTGCTGCGACTTCGGCAAGCCTGTGATCATCCCCTCCTAGTTAAAGGATTTCACACAGATACTATTGGAAAAGATTCACTTGATATGGCAAGACAACTTCCCAGGGAAATGCTTATTAATTTACGTAACCAGTTGGAAGGTTTGGCGATTTGTACCATCTGCAGTGTAAGTCTCTACACTGATTCTGAATGTGCATCCTTGTGAATTTTGACAAGTTATTTTCTTGTGCCTTACATATATTATCTTAATTTTTAAAAAATTGGATGATTGGTCTAATAAATCTTATTAAATCTCGTAAAAGCTGCCCTATTGTTGCATTGATTTAATTGTAGATTAGTCAAAAAAATATCATTGGAACAATATCTATATCTTTCTATAAGAAATTAGAGAAACAAATTAGTATCAATGCATGTTCATAGAGTATAAATTTTTCTGACAACATATTACCTTGAATTCCATCTTGTTTGTCAGATACGACACACTTTTGGTTTGTAACTTAAACAGAAACATCAACAATGTTGTAAATGCTCTGATCCACAGTGTTAGTAACCTATAGATATTGATAATGTGATATGCCAACTGGTGGGAAAATTCCATAGTGCCTGGTACCATTCAACAATATTATCTAATAAGTTTGAATATGTATCTGTTGGGTGGATATTACTGAGTGTTGTTTAGTACTCCTACCTATGCACAAACATTTGGTTCGACTTCTGACTTCCCCCACATGATTTTATTGTTCTACACGTTTATTTCCAACTTATTAGTTACTACTGGTAGTTCAGTAGTCAGTACACGTTATGTCGTTTCCCAAGCCTGTGCCTTCAGAAAGGGGCTCTAGTTAATCAAGAGGGGGATGCAGCTCACCACATGCTAAAGTTCCCTAGTGCAATGTGAAACTAATTAACTATATCTCTATTGCAATCTTCTTGACTTAAATTCTAGATGTTCTAGTAAAAGCTTTATCATTCCTTTGGATTTGGAATATCCATGGGCAATGCAAGATTTGTAAGAAAAGGTCATCTGCTGTTGCCTCTGTGCCCAATACATGGACCCACTTGAAGTTCACTAAGATACTTTTTCTTAAAAACGGTTGTTGCTTTATCTTACTGTGATTCTCCAGATCTGATTTTGAAACCATTCCACAAGTGCTAGCTTATCAAAGCTTGAATCTATAATATTTTGCAATGCCTAGCCTCAGATGCTGCAGTGTATTAATTGGAATCTGACCAATTGGGCAATTATCAAACTTAAACGTGATTTTTTTACTTTATGGACTTAGAACTTAATGCTTGTCTATGTAAATTTTATCAGTGTTCATTACCAACATCAAAACTTTAGATGCTAGTCTGATAGCACTATCTACAACCTATTAATTGGTATGTCATCATGATGGCAAACCTAGATTCGACCATGGTTCGGAACCAATGGTGACCGTTCAGGACTGCTGCTTCGATGGTTTAAAAATCTCAGCTCTTAACCTTAACCTTCAAAGGTGGTTACGGTTCACGATTCAGAACCGCTTGCTACAATTTCAGTTTATAGTTCACAACGCTTCAAGATTATTTATATTTCATTAAAAAAATATTTATAAATTTATAAAGGTGGAAAAATAGAAAAATAAAAAGCGTGAACTTATTTAAGTTGCCTGTGTAACCACTTAAGATATAAGGGAATTAAATCCTACTTAGTTCGTTAATTCCTTCGATATTAAAATTTTCTACTTCGTTTTCTGAAAGTTGTATTCCTTTTGTAACTTTCGTCTAATCATCAAGTAGCGTTTGAGCTTCCAAAGAGTTGGGAGCCAAAGTAGATTGTCTTCCATTTAAGATATTAGCTCTGGAACTAAATATTTGTTCTACAACAATAATTGACATTGGAGAAGCTTTGCTATAATATAGAGGATGAAATAACTTTGTGTCTTTTGCCACCACCATCATAAAATATCAAAATACCACTTGCTGTCTATTTCACTAAAATCAAAGGAAGATGTAAAAAATTTTCAAATTATGATCTATCTTCACTTTTACTATAAGAATGTATTATAGACCAAGACCACTTGGTTTTGCACTTGATACCAATGGTTTTTTATCCAACATTAGCATTGCTATATTTTAGTGTGATTCGATATATATGTCACACAAGTTATATTTTTTAATTAATTTTTTGTTTAATGATAGCCTTCACTATATAAAAAGGGCAGCCCGGTACACGAAGCTCTCGCCATGCGGGGTCCCAAGGAAGGATCCATTGTACGCAGCCTTACCCTGCTTTTTTGCAAGAGGTTGTTTTCAGGATTCAAACCCGTGACCTTTTGGTCACATGGCAACAACTTTACCGTTTCCCCTTCAGTCTTCACTATATATATATATATATATATATAATTTTATTGTTGAACAAATTATATTTCTTAGCAAATTATTATTGAATATATTAAATAAGTCAAATGGTCGCTATAAACTAAGTTATGTGTTGAATGAATCAAAAAAATAGAATAAGACCAATGAGTGACATATTAAGAGAGTTAATTGGGATTAATAAATATAATGAGTTAAAGGTGGAATAGTTCCACATTAGAAAATTTAAGGTAAATAGGCTGAAAGATTAGCTTCACTTAAAAGATAAAATAGTGCATGTTAAAAAATTTAAAGCAAATGAGTTGGTTTATATTGAATCACACCATTAATATTATCAAAATGTTATAATATTATTAAATGAGAGATTCTCTTTGAAAAAAAAAAATCTAAACCACTCAAAATAATGTTTTTTTAAAACAAAAATACTAGTGAATTGACTTTGAAATCATCGGTTTGAATCGCCAATTCAAATCGCCAATTTATTAGTTCACTTTGGGCCCAACCCGTAACCGACTTGTCTAAAGATAGGTCGGTTACGGTTTTGGTCCATTGAACCAAGTCAACTGGCAAACGACTTGCTGGCTCATTCGCGGTTCTGGGTCGGATCAGATTCAGATCCGACCCGTGGGTAGGTCTAGGCAAACTCTTATAATGAACTATAATAGTGCATCATAGCAATGCTATTTTATCTCATATTAGAATAATTCCCATTAAATATTCATGTTTAATTACAAAAGGAAAAAAGAACTTAGAATACAAATTCTCATGAATCCTTCCAACCTATTCCTTGCTCTCTTCTATGAATAACTATTAACTTCTATTCAGCTCTCATAAAAATATATATTTTTTCTATTTAATTTTCAAAAAAAATATTATGAATGAACATAGGAGATAGACAAGTGGAGTAGCGATGGTAGGTGGACCAAGCAAGCGAATGGGTGAACAAGCCTACCTAGGTTGGTTTGGTCAAGACAAATTGTTTAGATGGGGCAGATGAATTGTAGAAGTCAATTAAACTTCGGGTCAAATGGGTGGATGAGTCTGCAAATCGATTTAGCAAGTGGATTGTTCCTGATTGTGTGAAATTGGACTAACCAACAACCTAAGCCTTATTCCACTCTATATGGATTTGTGTACGCCATTGAGCTCTTATCTTTTATTATATTACGATCATTTTTATTTCAATAAATTGTATTTTATTTTATCATTGTTAATCAAGTTTTCTTTGATTTTCTTTCTCTTTTAATGTGTGTATTGGCTATATTTGTTATAATTTTACATCGCCTAATTGGAACATTTATTGGCTAAATATATGTCTTAAACGTGTTTTTCGGAGTTTTCTCTCAATAGGTACAACCTCGACTTTCTCCTTAATGTTTTCATTTCTTATCCTGTCCATTCTTGTATGGTACATCTAATTTAATATCCTCATCTCTATGACTCTCATCTTTTGCTTGCTCGAGTCATAGCCTAATATTTAGCTTCATATAATCTAGAAGGTCTAACTGTCATTTTGTAGAACTTTCCTTTAAATTTTAGAGGTACTTTCCGATAACAAAACACCAAATGTTCTTTTTCATTTCAATCATCTTGCTTGTATTTTATGTAAGACATCTCTCAGCATTTCTATTATTTTACAAAAATGATCCTAAATACTTAAAGCTCTCGGTTACAAATAACTTGTCATCTTCTATCTTAACAATCACCTTATTACGTCTAATATTTGTTAAACTTAAATTTCATATATTTTATCTTCATTAAGTCTAAAATCTTTCACTTTTGGTGTTTTCTGTCAAAATTCAAATTTAACATTTACTCCTCCATGTGTCTCATCTATTAAAATAATATCATCTGCAAACAACATCCTTCTGATAACATGTCTTGGATGTGTCTAGTGAGTTCATCCATTATTATTGTAAAAAGATAGAGATTTAGAGTTATCCTTAATTTAACCTTATTTTTACGAGAAATACTTCAGTTAATTCGCTTGGAGTGTTTACTATTGTCATTACATTATCGTACATATCTTTAATTATTTCAATATACGTTACACTAACATATTTATTTTTTAATTCTCCACAATTTTTCTCGAAACACTATCATGCTCATTTTCTAGATCGACAAATGTTATGTGTAAGTTTTACTTTTATTTTTGATACTTTAGTTATCTAAGAAAATGTATAACTTCTATTGTCGACCTTTAATGCATAAATCCAAATTGATTTTTGGTCATCGTAGTCTCCTTAATCTTTTTTATATTATTCTTTTCTAAAATTTCATGGTATGACTCGTTAGCATAATATTCTTATAATTCGCACAAAATGATGTGGAATTGGACTAATCAATTAAAATACATTCAGTATGTTTTATAATTGTAAAAGTTATTCCTTGTTTATTATTTACAACCTCTCTACAAACCAAATGTAGGAAATCAAATTATTGTTTGTGAACCAAACTGAGGAATAATTATTCATATTCCATCAATTGTCAATTCAATTCCCTAGAATGACTTTTAAATTCCTTATCAATTTTATATTTCATACTGTCAACCAGATATACTATAAATACTTGTGCATACTGATGCAAATTGATAGTTTTAAACTAAGTGGTTAAACTTCGGATAACCCATTTTGTGCTTAACATCTGACAATTAGATAGTATGATTCTTGTAATTGAAAATATTATTCATGGATTAAAGTTACATTAACATATGGTTATTGTTTTCCCATTTAACCTTCAATTTGAGTTTTTTGCCAAAGTTTATTACTTCCTGCACTGTTAACAGCTTGACATCCAGGCTAGCTTGAAAATGAGTCGATCCACATTAGGGCTTGAAGTTATTTATCTAATTATCAAATGTTTTCCAAGTTTGCTCACACTTCCATGACAGACCTTTTTCTTTTATGTAGCAGAAACTTATATTTTCTGTCTTAAGAACTTTTAACTTTATAATTGGTGGCAAAAGGCGAATACGCTCGCCCCCAGACTTTTAACTTTATAATGAAGCTTATTCAGTTAGCAATATTTTCATAAGTTTAGTCATTTATTTTACAGTTGTCCTACTGAGGCCTAACAATTTGGTACCTTTCATAGGATCCACCAGAAGATGGTGTTGTATCAATGTGTGGGCATGTCTTCTGCTACCAGTGTGTATCCGAACGTTTAATTGGTGACACGTGTCCTGCACCTGGTTGTAAAGATATACTTGGTACTGATTGTGTATTTTCACGTGGTACCCTGAAGAGTTGCATCTGTGAAAATTTTGATGATGAAACTTCAACCAGTTCTACATTTGATGAGCAACAGATTACCCATAGTGGCTATGTATCATCTAAAATTAAAGCAGCACTTGATATACTGACGACAATTGCAAGTCAAAGTTCAAGATCTGTTCATGATCTTATAGGTGATTCTGCTTCTGCTCAATTAAACTTGACTACTGAAGTTCCGGAGAAGGCCATTGTTTTCTCCCAGTGGACCAGCATGCTAGACTTGCTCGAGCTTTCATTGAATGAAAACCTAATACAGTACAGGAGGCTTGATGGAACAATGACTCTTGTGTCACGAGACAAGGCTGTAAAAGACTTCAACACTGATCCAGAGGTCAGATAATCAAAAAAAAAAAGTTATATTCTTATGTATCGTGCACAATATTTCTTCTATCCTTTCCTATCTTTGAACTATTTCTTGTTCATAAAGTAATCATTCATGTTTCTCTTAGGTAACTGTTATGCTTATGTCGTTAAAAGCAGGAAGTCTTGGCCTGAATATGATTGCTGCCTGTCACGTAATTCTTCTTGATCTTTGGTGGAACCCATCTACCGAAGACCAAGCAATTGATCGAGCACACAGAATTGGTCAGACTCGTCCTGTGACTGTTTCCCGAATAACTGTCAAAGATACAGTTGAAGATCGGATATTGGCTCTTCAGGTAACTCATGGACATTATTCGTTTGACATTTAAATGACAGCTATGCTTATGTTAGCTTTGACAAAACCTCCAAGTTCATTGTAACTAATTGCAGTAATCAAGTTATACAAGAAACATTTATCAACTACATTATTGGTGGATCTGTTCACTAACCATGTACAAACTCTGATTATCTAATAGTCTATATCAACAGATATAATTACGGTAAAATAACTATTGACTGAGTAATTGTCATGATGCTGCCTTTCAGTAATTTCTGATTTTAAAACAACTGCGAACTTGGTTTCCTTACATGGACAAATAAATAGAGCCTGGTACATCTTGCAGGAGGAGAAGAGAAAGATGGTTTCTTCTGCATTTGGCGAAGACCAAACGGGTACTCATGCGACCCGGCTCACAGTAGATGATCTTAGATATATGTTTAACTGTTATGACTAAGTTTTGGTGTGGATCATCCCCATTGGATTCCAATATTTTTGGACATGAGATTGTGATGCTCATTGAACTTTTTTGCAGTGTTTGCTCCATCCGACAAAGTTCCTTCCTTTTTCTTGTTTGTAGTCATAGGTCGCTAACATATGTAACAGTAATAGCACGATCCAACGAAGGGATGGAGCATAAGTTGTAAATATGTAACAGGTATTTTGCCAAGATGAATATGCTGTGTACTTTTATGGTTTGATCTGTGTTTGAGTGTGACAGGCATGGAGCTCCAATGGCCAAGGAGCTCGCTCATTTACTTCGGCAGAGAGGCTTTTTGCAATGGCTCATTGTGAGCTTGTAGGGTTGGGTGAGTGCTGGCAACATCCATGGGATGGCATGGTCTTGGTGTCAACTTGGCGCCGGCTCATGAACATGGAGGGCTGGTGTAGTGTTGGTCGATGGAGAAGAGGGTCAAACTGTAATGGTCTCTCTTCCTCGATGAATATGAGTAAGGCTGATAGATTCCACCCTTTGAGTTCCTAAAATTTCATTTATAATTTTACATTTCTACAATAAAAATTTGATGCATTGATGTTCTATCCTCCTTGGCAATAAGAATTTAAAATCTATCAATCTTAATACCATTTTCTTCATCCTCCACTGCACTGAAGCTGCAAGTCTATCGTTGCTCACTGTGCAGAAGCCAGGCCTTTGTTGGGGGTGCTTTCAAGCATTTTTTTAAATTAATCCAGATATTCATTCTTACAGACCTGATAAATTTGGAAGCGTTTGTGGTGGTAATTTGCCCAATCGTCGATCTCCACAATCGAAAATCCATTGTTAAAGTTTGCCCTGGCAGTTGGGGTTCGATTTGTCGTACTCTATATGTTTACCAAATGCCTTACCGTTATACCGTTAAAATTCTGATCAATTTTAACTAAAATTATTATTATTTTTAAATTTACATTTCACTTAAAAAATAATAATTCTCTTCTAAACTTGATCTTTATTATTCTTAAAGAATAGATTTTTTTAAATTCATAACTTAAAAAAAATGTTTTTAAAATATTTTTTTTTAAAAAAATACAAGTTATAATAGAATTTAAATTACATTAATTGGCAGCAAAAGATAAAATCGTCACCTTGAACAACAGTGTATATAAAAAGGCGTTGAGATAACCCGTGGATCATTCCACACCAACGAGCTTATCGATAATAACATCTGTGTCAGTTTGTGGAGGCAATTTAGCTTGGGAAGGCAATTTAAATTGCAATAATGCACATTAATGTGGTATTTGGTTCTCTCCTAGGAATCGGAATGGGAATAAGTATCATAGTATTGTGGATTGAGAATGGGTATGAGCTTGGGTATCATTCCTAAAAATAATGTTTGGTTAGTTGAATATTTTCAATCGGAATGAACTTAAATTTCCTTTTTTTTACCCTTAGAGGAAAATAAGAGAACAAATTAGATGGAAGATAAAGTTGAATGTGAGAGAAACATACGATGAGAGAGAATGATGAGAAAGAAAGTGTGATGGGAGAAAATGAAGAGAGGGAAAGTGAGATGAGAGAAAATGAGGAGAGAGAGCGTGATAGGAGAGATTGAGAAGAAAAAAAAGAAATGATGAGAGAGAAAGTATGTTGAGAGAGAGTGATGAGAAAAAATGAAGAGAGAGAAAGTGTGATGAGAGAAAATGAGAGATTGAGAAGAGAAAGTATGATGAGAAAATGTGATGAGAGAGAAAGTGTGATAGGAAAAAATGAAGAGAGGAAAAGTATAATGAGAAAATGAGGAGAGAGAGTATGATGGAAGAGAATGAAGAGAGAGAAAGAATGATGAAAGAAAATATGGAGAGGGAATATGGTAAGAGAGATTGAGGAGAGAGAAAGTATGATGAGAGAGAAAGTATGATAAAAAAAATGAGAGAATGAAGGAGAGAATAATGAGAGTGTCTGTGTGTGTGATGAGAGAGAATACAGAGAGAATGGTAGAGAATGTGTGATGAAAGAGAATGAGGAGAGAGTGTGATGGAAGAGAATGAAGAGAGAGAAAGTGTGATAAGATAAAATATGGAGAGAATGGTAAGAGAGATTGAAGAGAGAGAAAGAATGATAAGAGAGAAAGTATGATAAAAAAATGAGGAGAGAAAATAATGAGAGAGTGTGTGTGATGAGAGAGAATACAGAGAGAAAATGGTAGAGAATGTGTGATGAGAGAGAATGAGGAGAGAGAAAATGTGATGATAGAATAGGAGAGAGAAAGTATGATGAGAGAGAACAAGGAGAGAGTGAAATAAAAAAAAATTGAACAAATATACTAAGGGTATTTTCGTCTAAAATTTAATTTTTATTCTCATTCCATCGAAACCCAAGGGAAGGGGTGACCTATCCATACCCAAATTTTTGAGTTTTATTTCAAAATCTTGATTCTATTCCCATCAACTAAACACAAGGTTTGGGAATGAATTCATTCCCTCATTCTCAAACCTCTAAACCAAATGCCACCTAAGATTGGTAAGACTGGTGAGTTAGATTAATTGGTTACGTAGGTGATTTAATTATTTGAGATGGACGGATGATGAATTTAATAAATTTAAAAATATTAATATTAGAACATTTTGAATAGAGATTTTAAATTAATAGAGATTTTTTTAAAAAAAGTCGGGGTAATTAAAGTGCTTTACTCAAAAGTACGTTGGTAAAACAATTCCGCAAGTAGGGTCGTGGATGGGAGTCGAGTCGTTCAAATTTTTTTAATAAGTTAATGGAGAGCAAGTAGAGTTAAAATAAATAATATTATCAAATTATTTATTTTAAAAAACTTTTATTTATTTAAAATTATTTAATTGGTTAATGAGTTTGGTTTTGAAAATTTATCTATTTATTTCTCTAAATGTTTTACTATTGTATCACATCCGTACTTGTAGACGCCACTTTGTATGATATTGATAAGTCAAATTATCTCCGTGGCCCTCAAATTTTTTCAATCGTTTATTTTTTACTAAGTTTTTTTCCTTGAATAAACCAGCTATTTAACTTTTTTAACTGACCACTTGTGGCCTCTTCGTCAAATTTTTAGAACCTACGGAGCGTACCACTTGCGTGCATTTTAGAGGGTAAAAACATTATACTGTATGTAAAATACCATAGTTCTTTTCACCTAATGTTTGGGGCTTTTTTCCCATCACAGGACCCATCAGAAGGTTTTTGGAAGAAAAATAACCAATTCTGATAGAAACTAGTGAGGTGAAATAAAAACCCATAGAATGACGTTTTTACTCCTTGAAAAACACACAGGAGGTACGCTTCATAGTTTCCATCAATATTTTTAGAAAAAACTTGACGGAGAAATCACAAGTGATCAGTTAAAAAAGTTAAATTACTGATTTATTCAAGAAAATAAAAAGATTGATAGTACCGGCTATTGTATGTAACCACTGATACATACAAAACAAATGACAATTTTCACTTGCAAACATAGAAATCATGACACCAAAAGATAACAATTGTAGGTAAATTCCTACAACATGGATTGAATGCATAATTGTTTGCTTCTTCACTTGGGCTTCGTCCTAAGTTACACAAATAGTTCTGTTATTAATAAGCCGTATTCAGCAGATCGACATATCAAATCGATGCATTTACAGCTGAATGATTCAAGGCACAAGGCTTTTTATCCCCACGAGAAAAAAAAAAAATACTACACCTCTTTATTTTCTAGTTCAGATTTATATTGAATCCAACAATACCATACAAAAAAGGGAGATGCCCAGAGATTGATGCTTACAAACCAATGGAGGAGTGCCAAATAGAGAACATCGTCGCCTTTTAGCAACCTCAAAGTAGCTTTTTTAGGCCGAGGCCTCTTCCTAAGCAGATCAAACCTCACTTCAGATCTCGATTCACAAATTACCAAGATACCAAACTTTCTGAAACAATTCAATCAGTTGCTTCTTGTTTTGCCCCAACAGCGAAGAACTCGGATATGACCTCAAGTGGCATGCCCTTCGTCTCGGGGACTTTCAAAAACACAAATATGAAAGCCAAGGCGCATACGACTGCATAGATGCCAAAGACACCAGCAAGGCCGATGCTCTCCAGCATGACAGGAAGAGTATACGTGACGATGATGTCTCCAAACCAGAATGTCAGAGCACAAATGGCTATGCACAAACCGCGGACACGCGTTGGAAAGATTTCCGCACAGAGAATGTTAGGGACCGGACCAAATCCCATCACAAAGCAGCAGAAGTAGACAACAACACTGACAGTGGAAAGCACAGCGTGAACCACCGTGCCCATGTCCACAAGATTAGAAAGAACCAAGACAACAAGTGAGGCTACCAAGACAGGAATTGTGGAAAGCAACAGAAACCTGCAAGTTTCGAAATTTTATGGTTAAACAATGATGTCATTATGGGTATTTTCTGAAGGATTGCGTACCTTCTCCCAGCGATATCCATGAGCCTCATGGCGATGCCAATACTAGGAAGCATCAACAAGGTCGTAAGAGCACTAATGAGGATGGACGCTGAAGTTGAGTCAAGACCGAGATTTGATAAAAGAACTGCAACACCCGCTTGCTCAAGAATCTGTGGTGTGTAGTATAAAACACCATTTATGCCAGAAAACTGCAAGAGCAAAGTATCATATTAGAATAACACAGCACATTTCATATAAGAAGCCCTTCGATATTGTACTCTGCTCCTGATAGAAAGAAATTAGCTAGCGACTTTTCAAAATGGTGAAAAAAAAGGAGCAACATGTTGCGCCAACAATGTAAGTGTTTATATAGAGATAGTTTGTTTACGCCTTTAAAAAAAAAATCTACATATACAAACTATCATCATCTTTCTTTGCATCTAGTAGAACTAACCTGCTGAAGTATTTGGATCCCAACTCCAACAAGTAATGCACGTCTGACACCTGGTTCAAAAAGATCTGCCCAGCTCGGTCCTTTGACAGCTGCTTCCGAAGGATGGACCATGGCTGGCCCCACAGGGTGCTGACCCATAAGATCCTTTGAGAAAAGAGCAGGTTGGCTAACCAATGCGGCAGCCTGAACAAACTCTCCTTCAGGTATATCAACTTGTGGAAGAGAAACGTGCGAGTCCTTCCTTGACCCAGGAACACCTTCTTGGTGTAAATATATTCTTTTGAATCCTCCTTCCTTTTTCCCATCTGCACCTTCTCTCTCAGACCATTTCCATGCCAATTGCCATCCCCCGCCAATACCCATACTACTAACTGACTCCCCGCCATGTTGCAGAAGACTGCTATTTCTCCTCGTGCTCAAAACACTAATCTGCCTTGGGGCAATGTCCTTTCCTTCCATGCTTGTTGCTTGGCGCGAAAGTAACGGACTATTTAAATTATCATCAGAATCACCTCCAGCATCTGATGCATATTCTTCACCCTCATGTTGAAGACTTTCCTCATCCCACTGCTCAGCTTTATTATGATTCTCTGCCACGCTAAACATGCTACCAAAATTTGGGAATAGTGCACTGCGCATACTTCCCGACTCAGGTAACTTCTCGTGAACACTGCCAAATAGAGTAACTAGAGGATCCATCAGTGGTACACTAGATTGATTTACCATACTACCACGGCGAGAAACAAGAGCAAGGGAACTCTGTCCCTTTGTAGGCCGAGCAACCCATGAGAGACCTTCTTCAGGCCCATACAAGGTGATACGTTCCTTATCAGCAGTTGCTCCCTGATCATCATCAGCACCATCATTAGCAGGACCAATGATGTACTCCTCAATGGAAGTTTCGCCACCAACTCCCAACCCCTCGACAAGCAGAGCCATTTCTCCTGTATGTTTCAAGTAAAATCAAGAGAAATTTTGTCATAAACACTTAAACGAGTTCTTGATCTTTATCTTGAAGACCATGATCACAAAATGTTAGGCATAAAATGTTAAATGATCAGCTATGACTTGGTTACCAGCTTAGCAATACAAGAAAAAGGCAACAAAAACCTGTGGTTTTATCCAAACATATTCCAGATTCGAGAGTACCTAGTAGTATAAACGTGTTAGTTTTTATATATACATACAGCTATATCATGTGATATCCTTGACATTCTCATCCAAAGCTACAAAACCTAACAAATGAGAAATACAAACACTATGAATGTAAAATGACTTAGCACAACATTGGTACCTTGAGTTTATGATACTTTGGTAATTTTAATTTTTAATTACGAATATTTCCAAATACCACAATTAGCATTTCTGCAAGATAAGTTACAAGACATTCAAAAGTACACTTTGTGTACCCTCTTTGTCTACAAACAACCACAAAATGCATGTCATGAACATAAGTTTCTTACCATAAAATTTCATAACTAAGCATAGTGTAAACGCTCAACAACAAAATATTAAAACTAAGTAACTAATGTTTCATGTATCCAAGATGCCCAACATTCAACTTCATATAACATAGCAGGTCTAACTACGATTTTGTAGAACTTTCCTTTAAGTTTTAGAGGTACTTTATGATCACGTAAAACACCTGACGCTCTCCTCCATTTTAACCATCTTTCTTGTATTCTATGTAAAATATCTCTCTTAATCCATCTATCGTTTTACAAAAATGATCCTAAATATTTAAAGCTCTCGGTTTTGGACAACTCATCATCTCTTATCTTAATAATTCTCATTACGTCTAATATTGCTAAACTTAAATTCCATATATTCTATCTTTATTCTACTAAGCCTAAAACATTTTCCTTTCAGTGTTTCCCGCCAAGATTCTAGTTTAGCATTTACTCCTTCACGTGTTTTATTTATCAAAACAATATCATCTACAAACAACATGTACCACAGTATTGTGTCTTGAATGTGTGTAGTGAGTTCGCTCATAATTAATGTAAAAAGATAAGGACTTAGAGTTGATCCTTAATGTAACCCTATCTCTATTGGAAATGCTTCAGTTACTCCGCCTGAAGTCTTTACTTTAGTCATTACATCCTCGTACATAGAGCTGTCAGACGGGTCAACCTATGGCGGGACGGGTCAGCTCGTGGCGAGCCAACCATTTGGCGGGGCGGGGCGGGGCGGGGCGGGCCATCAACTTGGCGGGTTGGGAAATTTCCAACCCAACCCAATCCAAGGCGGGTCGCGGGTTTAGCGGGCCAACCCGCGGGCCTATCAAATTTTAAAAAAAAATAAAAAAAAAAATAGTTCATATCTTCAATGTTTTACTTTGGAAATATTTTATCAATCAAATGTATTCATAAACAAGTATTTTAAATATAAATGGACATAAACAAGTACTTATGTTGGGTCAAAAGTACTATTTTTATTTTAAAATTATAACAAAGAAAGATAATAAACTAGCATAAAATTGTGCAACGAAGAGGAATAGTAATTAGGACTCCTGGCTGTGCGTCGAGCAGTTTAGATCAGTGGTACCCTTGCTGTGCGTGCGTAAACGAATCAAATAAGAAGGTCATCTTGTTTGGGTACACACACCAAGCTCTTCATTGTGCATAATGTATGTTTCAGATTTATCCCATAAACAAATCAAATAAGAAGGTCATCTACTTTTAAGATTAATCGACTTTGTGTGCATATATATTTCTGTAACTTTTGTCTATCACACTCAACTTCACAAGTATGAGCTTTTCCTAATTAGTATTCCTCTCAACGAAGAAGAAAATGAAATGCTACAATTTAACCCCCGGTACTCTCGCAGTTGCAGCATTGACTACTGATATAAACTGCTTACATGTGTTTCTCAACCCGCGGGCCAACCCAAGCCCATCGCGGGCCGACCCGCGCGGGTCGTAGGCCTAGGCGGGTCGGCCCGCGGCGAACTTGGGTTGATAAAATTCCAACCCAACCCGCTTAAATTGTTTGGCGAGGCGGGCCGACTCGACAGGCTTAACCCAAATTAACGGCTCTACTCGTACATACCTTAATTAGTTCAATATATGTTACGCTAACACCTCTCTTCGCTAGAATTTTCATATAATTTCTCTTGAGACTCTATCATAATCTTTTTCTAAGTCAATGAATATCATGTGTAGATCTTATTTTTACTTCCGATATTTTTCAATTAGTTGTCTAAGAAGATGTATAACTTCTATTCTCGACCTTCCAAGAATGAACCTAAACTAATTTTCGATCATTGTGGTCTCCTTCCTTAATCTTTTTTCTATTACTTTTTCTCAAAGTTTCATGGTATAACTCATTAGTTTAATACCCATATAGTTTGAATAATTTTGTACGCCTCCCTTATTCTTATATAAAGGAACTAGAGTATTTACCTTCCATTGATTAAATATTTTTTAATTTTCAATATCATGTTAAATAATTTTGTAAGTCATTCAATTCTTTGTTTCCCTAGGCACTTCCATACCTCTATCAGAATATGATTTGATCCAACGACTTTTCCATTGTGCATCCCATTTAAAGCTTGTTCTACTTCTGAAGTTTAAATTTTACGATAAAAATTTAAATTTTTATATTTATTTGACCTACTTAAATTACCTAAGTTAAGTTGGTCACCTAAGCCTTTATTAAAAAATTGAAAATATCTCTTCCACCACTCTTTTATTTCTCCATCATTTACTAGTGCTCTATTACATTCATCTTTAATACATTTTATTTGAATAAGATCTTTCGTCTTCCTTTCTCTTAATTTATCTATTCTATAAATGTCTCTTTCCCCTTTTTTTATCCAATTTTTGATATAATAGTTAAAAAGTTTCATTCTTTGCTTCATTCGCTACTTTCTTAGCCTTTTTCTTGGTTATTGTATATTTTTTTAAAATTTTCCTCATTCTTACAAATATATAATCCTTATAAGTTGTTCATTTTTTCTTCACTTTCTCTTGTACTTTCTAATTCCACCACTAAGATTCCTTATTTAGTGATGCATGTCCCTTTGACTCACGAGTACACTTTTAGCTACTATTTTCAACTTTGATACTATCTTATACCATGTTGTATTAGAGTCACCATATATTTCACCTAATACTTATACTCTTACCTTCTCCTTAAATATATTTTATTTTCCATCCTTTAATTTTAGAAGTCGTATACATTTTTTTCCTATTGGTATTATGCTTGAGACGTATATTCAACACTACTAACCTATGTTGAGTAGTTAAGCCTTTTTCAGGGATGACCTTGTAATCTTTACAAATCTTTCTATTTTTTTTTCTAACCATAAGAAGTCAATTTGAGATTTATTATTCCCACTTTTAAATATGACTAAGTATTCTTCTCTTTTTTAAAAAAATATATTAGCTAATATAAAGTCATATACTATCGTAAAATCTAATATAGCTTTCCCTTCTTCATTTCTCGTTCCAAACCCATAACCCCATGTATCCACACATATTCCTCATTTTCACTCCAACATGCTCATTTAAATCACCTCCTATGAAAATCATTTCAGTTGGAAAATATTTTATAATATTTCATCTAAGACGTCCCAAAATCTTGATTTGGTAGCTTCATCTAATCTTACTTGCGGTGCATATATGCTAATTATGCTCATAATTTCTTTCACCACTATTATCTCAAGGGCTATAATTCGATCCTCTTTTCTAACTACTTCTACAGCTTCATCGTTTAACGAATTATCTACAACAATACTCGCACCATTTCTTGCTTTACTCTTTCCTGTGTATCATAACTTAAAACTTGAGTTCTCTATCATCTTTACTTTCTCGCCTACTATTTTGTCTCTTGTACACACAAAATATAAATTCTTATCCTAATCATGAGATTCCTATGTTTCATGTTCCAAATCTTAGACTATTAGTTTTTCTATCATATTTGTTTTTATCCAACCTATGATGTGAGAACTCTTGCCTATTTAACACTACACTCGAGTTCTCATGGAGAAGTAATGGTCCTTGCAAGTACGTTACATCGGACTTGTAATGTGAACTCTTGCATATTTAATACTACACCCGAGTTCGGGAGATATAACGTTCCTTGCCGAGACATTACAGTCGGACCCTGCAACGCGTTCCTTCCGGGGAATAACCTTGTATTAGCACAATAGTTTAATGGATTAATTCATTGAATATTTATCATAATTTTAATGATGACTAGCAACCTAACTCAAACCTCCTCCTTTATCAGGGCATGGGCATGATTGGTTCGTGCGGAGTTTTCAAATAGAATACACAAGAAAGTCTAAATCATAGTAAAGATACTGAAACTTTTTTTATGTCACATGCAAATAAACATGGCTAGAAATGACACTCACTGGAAAATATTGCAGATAATTTAGCAAGAATGATTAATTATCTAAGTCTTCATGAAACTTTCCATTTAAACAAATAGGACTTGTTTATCAGGAAGAAGATTTAATCAGTAATACAATTATAACAATTAACAAAGTTACACTCTGAAATATTTAACATTTCAATCATTATGCATGACCTGAACTGATAACTTATGTTACGATGCACAAAACTCAAAGCTTTCAAGAACCTGATTGTAAGAAATCAATGAAGGGAGATGCTCTAAGCCCATGAAGGCAAGAAAGGGCCAACAAACCATAAAAGTTCAATCAATAATACGGTTTAGAAAATGGGAACAAACGGTCCCAAAAGATACCTATAAGCAATAGAGTATAGCATAAAACACCAATGGTATAATTTTGTAAATATTCAGAAAAGAAGAAAGTGTGCCCAAAACTTAGATATTAGAATAACAAAAAAAACAAATCATCTGATAGTATATAGAAAGATTGACATTTAACAAATCTACTTGCAAATATAGCACTTGCAATTGGTTAGGATGAGAATATTTTTAATCATGCACAGTTAGTAAAGTTTTGAAGGGGAGCCTTGGCGCAACGGTAAAGTTGCCGCCGTGTAACCTTGAGATCATGGGTTCGAGTCACGAAGACAACCTCTAGCAATGCAAGATAAGGCTGCATATAATAGATCCAGTGAGGTCCAACCTTTCCCATGGACCCCGCATTGACGGGAGGTTTATGCACCGAACTATGTTTTTATATAGTTAGTAAAGTTTTCAACCTCATCAAGTATAAATGTACAGGTAAATTCACTTTCTTCTCTCAGATTAGGTCAAACAAGGATTGAACCATTTTAGGTTTAAGAGGCTAATAGTTTCTTTTCAAGAGTTCAAACATGTCCAACTCTGAGACACATTTTAATTGGGTGGTAAACAGGAATAAACTAAAATAAAAGAGACAATTTATTTAGAAAGATTCTTCAAATTGAGACAATATAACCAAGCAAAGTTAATTTAGTAAAGCTGGTTCATGAATTGAGACATTAACTATCATGTGATTAAGATAAATATATATAACTTAGTAAATTTGACATAGTTGTAAAGTAAAAGAGGAAGCAAATCAAGTTTGAACATTGGTAACTAACACAAGTGCAAAGGGAGTAGATGAAGAATCCAAGTATCAAACTCATGGTTATATTTGTCAACACCATGTTAGCAAGTCATGCAAAGCCGTTAATACAGATTATACCCTTTTTTTTTGTTTTGGAAATCCAAGTATCCAACTCAATTATAGTTGTTGGTAGACAAGGAGGACATATGCTACAATTTAAATAATTTATGGTTAAATCAATCAAAAAATTTCAGTTTTATTTAATTATTAAAGCACCTGCATTCTAGTCTAGATTTAAGATTTTGCCCTTAAAGTAAATGAAACCAAAAATACTGACAAGAATTATAAGTTCATGCATGTAAGAGTAAATACTGAAAAAAAAAAACACGCGAGATAAATATAGGATACTTGATATTATCTAAAGCTTGAAATGTAAAACAAGTCACTCCTCAACAAATTATTTACATATATGAACTCAAAAAAGGATGAGAAAGTGTAGTGGCAAGCTTTATGTACCTGAGACATCTTCCCTGCCTCGCAATCTCTGCAAAACTTGTTTTGCCTCTACCATTTTCCCTTTGCTTACAAGCCACCTTGGAGACTCCGGCAAAAAGAAAATTGTTAACAGAAAATAGAGGAAGGAAGGAATAAAGAGAACACCCAGCATCACTCTCCAATTTGGGTTAGCCATTAACGACATCACAAAGACCATACAATATGATAAAAACATTCCACCAGAGCCACTGAACTGTGGGAGAGTATTCAATAATCCTCTTATTTCGGGTGGCGCTGTTTCAGAAATATATACGGGGACAAGTGTGACAGAGAGACCAATCCCAAATCCATCAATAAGTCTTGCCAGGAGCAGGAAATAGACACTGGGTGACCACAGCATTAATAAACTGCTAATGAAATAGAGAATTGATGAGATAATTAGCATGGGGCGTCTACCAATCCAGTCAGCCACTGGCCCAGAGAATGTTGTAATAATAGTAGCTCCAATCAATGACATAGCTACTATTAATCCCTCTATTGTAGGCTCAGCCTCCAAGTTAAATTCCCTTTTTATGTACAGAACAGAACCTGAATGAACATAAATAATAATATCTCATTAGAAGCTTTCTTAAGAAATAGCTGTTTACTGTAGGATTAAATTAACAAGATTTATGTATCAATATATCCAGCATGGTGTAAGAAATCATGCTCAGGTAGTAATACTTCATGCCCAACTTGTAATACTATTATTAATGTTGGTACCATAATTCTTCAAGGAGAAACACATATTCAGTGTCTCTTACAACAACAAGAGAAAGAAACACTATCAAGCAAGAATATTCAGTTATCCTATGAAACTAAGGAGTTGAGAAACTATTTGAAAGTGCTACCAAGACTGTCATATCCACTATCTATCAGTATGAATCGAGCAAATTTTCATAACTTAAATAACACCTGGTCATGATAACCAGATGACCAAAAAGAAAGGTGACGAGTAGATTTACCTGCAATTGTCGCATTATCCCACCCCTGCAACAAGTTACCAATAGAGGCAGCTATGGCAACAAGGATAGCTCCTCGCATTTTTTCTCCTAATGACAGAACTTACAACACAAAAATTTCATATCAGATTTCCTTACAAAACCAAAGAAAAGATAATCCTTCAGTAAATACTTTGCAGACAGTAATAGGTATGAACACAACAACTGATCCAAAACAAAAAGAAAGAAAAATTCAACCAAAACGTTAAAATTAAATGGCCGTCATACCTCTTTCTGCTAAGCCAAGAGCTATTGGAGGATGGGCCCAAGATTCAAAGATAGCAAACGAAGTAGCTACAGCAAGCCAGTTTCAAGACTGAACGACGAGCCTAGAGGGAAGTAACACCAGATCGAGAGAAAGACACAACAGTGACTCGGTAGAAAGGGCTGAACGCTAGGGTAGATTAGATGCCTTCCCAGATCACTCCTTAGGTGAGTCTTCACGTGGGGACAAAGTTCCTAACACGGAAAAAAAAAAAGAGTATACTTCTTCGTTGGCGGAATAGAAAAACCAAAAACAACGTAGCAAAATAACAGCAAGGATTGAGCCTACGGTGCTCTCCCTTTTGATCTGCCACTTGGAGTTATCTCCGACACAACTTCGTCACTCTCGGAAATTGAAGCTTATCGGAATTGACGATTACGCTCAATGATGCAAAGGGAATAATAAACCGAAAACAGTAAGGCTTGATTGCGTCAGAAACCCCAAAACAACCAGGCAGATCTCAGCTTTCCGCCAGAAAAACGCAATAAAACATCTCAAGATCCGATCTTTGAGCCGAAAAGGCTATCACCGCCACCAACAACCCACCTTCCGATATTACGCACCGAGACCCTCCAAGAACAAAAAAGGAAAAATAAAACGAAAAGCAAATTTGCTCGCAATGAGACAGCAATCTGCCATTAATGAATCAGCCCTCGCTTGCTCCTCATCAATTCATCCACGTCCCGATGCAAGAAATGGAAGGAAGGCGGAGGATGCCACTCTACCAGGTTCTCTTTCGAAGCCCTAATATCACGGCAAGCCAGTGAGGTTCGCAGCCCACCTGGCGTCCTCTAGAGGAAGAGCAGGAGGAGGAGGTCAAGGCTCGGCGATTTGGAGAACGAAGGCTCAGGAACCGAAGCCATGGGATGTCTTCCTCCGTGCTTTATTATATGGACCAAAAATGCATTTCTATAAATAAAATTTATTTTCTTTGCGTGTGTTTTAATATGGAATGGATTTATTTGGAGGAAAATAAGACAATTTTTCTTTTTGAAAAAAAAATAGTAAACACCTTTACAAATTACAAATAATATAATTTATTATAATTATAAATAAATAATAAATAAATGAATTTTAATTTAAGTTAAGATATTAATAATTAATATCTATTGGTACTTTTTTATTACATAATATGTATTACATATTAACTTTTTTATTACTATTATATAAATATATATAAATTTATATTTATATTTATATTGAATTAATTTGGTATTAAATTAATTTGATTGATATTGATCATCGTAGTAAGTAGTAGTGGTGGTGGTAGTGGTGGTAGTGGTGGTGGTGGTAGTAGTGGTAGTGGTAGTGGTGGTAGTGGTGGTAGTAGTGGTAGTAGTAGTAGTAGTGGTAGTAGTAGTAGTGGTAGTAGTGGTAGTAATAGTAGTAAGTAGTAGTAGTAGTGGTAGTAGTAGTAGTAGTGGTGGTGGTGGTGGTAGTAGTAGTGGTAGTGGTGGTGGTGGTCGTAGTGGTAATAGTGGTAGTAGTGGTAGTAGTAGTAGTAGAATTTAGAACAAAAATGCAGGCTTGTAGTTATTACCCCTTTGTTAATAAAACTTATATCATATTATTTGTTGTACTAGGATTTGATTTCCTTGACTTACTAAAGCAGAGTTACTATAGCCAATGTCCTTGTTTTTAGCAAACTATTGAAAAATTAAGGATCTCTTTGTAATGAGTGTTTGTAAATTGATTTTGTTCATATAGTATTAGGTCCAAAGATTTTACGGCTCTGATACCAAACTTGAGGAGTGCTCCTTAAGGAGTTGGAGATTTTGAGTGACAGTAAAATAATAACTTCACAGCAAACAGTAAAGGTAAGCAATAAACAGTAAAAGTAAATAGTAGCAGTAAATAAAAGTCAACGATAGCAGAAAATAAGAAAGTAAGCAGTAGCAGTAGAACAACAACAGTACTTTTGGCGTAAGCAGTAATTTTTATATTATTTTTCAGGGAGCCTCACCTGTTTAGGATCTCACCATGTAGTCATTGCTCCGGCGTATGCATAAGATTTTGGGTTAAAAATATCCTTCTTACTTAGCCAGCACATGTCTTATATGGTTATATTTTTGGTTATTCTTGATACAGTTACTGTTCACATGTTGGTTACTAAGATAAGGACTGAGAAAAAAGAACCAAGAAAAGATAAGCATAATAGATTTCAGTTTATCATAAAAGAGTTTCAGCGGATCATTATAAAAATAAGAAGGGATCTTTTACAGGGAAAATACAACCAGAAAATGGCTTACATACCAGAAAACTTAATTTACAAACACTTATTTTACATGATGACAAAAAAAGTAATTTACAAACCGCTTATCTTACATGTTGAAGTACTGGTGCTGAAATAAAACTTACAGAAACTAAGGCTGAGGAAAGCTTAGAAAGAGCGCCTAGAAGAAGAGGGTACCGGGGCGTCTGTAGATGAAGCAATAAAAGTACTACTCAATCCAGAAAGATGGAGTTTAGAAGATAAAAAAGCTCAGATCAACTCTAAAGCATTGAATACGATCCAGTGCAGACTCACAAAAGAATAACTCAACCGAATTGGCCCACATGAGAACGTAAAAGAATTATGGGACAAGCTCATCGAGCTATATGAAGGAACTCTTGATTTAAAGGTAACGAAGCGTGATATACTTCTTAATTCATTATGCAACATTAAAATGTAGGAAGGTGAGACCGCG
The DNA here is from genome assembly GCF_018446385.1 of Zingiber officinale. Lineage (NCBI taxonomy): Eukaryota > Viridiplantae > Streptophyta > Magnoliopsida > Zingiberales > Zingiberaceae > Zingiber > Zingiber officinale. The sequence goes on along the minus strand of NC_055990.1, from coordinate 62,457,020 downwards.
AATCAGCTCCATGCTTGAATCAGGGACATCCTCAATGACCTTCACCTAATCAGACATTAGCTCGAAAATTGGGATGTAATAAGGTACGTTCTTAACTCATTCTCTCAAAATGTATTGTGAGCATTGATCATAGATGCCTATAAGGTTTCGCGGAACCCCTCTAAGTTAAAATCAGATGAACGATTTTGAGAACTTGAACTACACAAAAAAACTAACGGTCCAAAGGTTGAGAAAGAAATTACTTTTCTTGTAAGTACTTCGAAGGGAACTAAACCCGAAGCTGAAACTGAATCCGAATCAAAGTTAGGCAAAGAAGAGCAACTGGTAAACATGGTAAGGAAGATGTTCGCTAGATGCAAGAAAAGCTTCACCAAACACAACATGAAGAAGATGTCCATGTCTGCATCCAACAACTCAAAGGCAAATGTTACATGCTATGGCTGCAACAAAAAGGGCCACTTCAAACATGAATGTCCGAACGAAGACAAAATCAAGAAGCAGAAGAAAGTGTAAGTACCCCGTAGTAGTTTTAATATGATCAATCAAGTCAAATTAGGTTCTGTTATTTTTTGATGTCTTATGTCTAAGTGTGTAGAAACTTAGAAGCACAAGAAGACAAGTGAAAGACGTAGTGATAACCATGATTTTGCTATATTATTTTAATTCATAATGCATGTTTTTATTGGACTATTCACAGCATAATCTCACATTTAGATTGCATTTCATAATTTGCATGTGATCTTGGACTTAATTGTAAATTAGCCTATTTTCATGGTATTTTGGTGCTAATATTTGTTTATTATTTTGTAGGCATCAAAAGGGTCATGGACCCGATCAGATTGGACCACACTTGGGCTCAAATCTAGGGCAAGATAAGGCGATTAAGACCTGGATCGATTTGGACCGTCCGTTGAAGATCAACAGATCTGAGACATCCGTCAAGCATCTGGTACATCCGACCTAATGAGGAGTACATCTGGTCCATTGATGAAGATCCGGAAGTTTTGATTCAGATCCGAGATGATCCAACCGTTGATCAAGCTCAAACCAATATGGACCATCCGATCAGATGAGGAGAGGTTTAAAACGTTTGAGAAGCTACAGTGCTGCCCTGGACTCGGCGTTTTCGCGACTACAGTGCCTTCTTCTTCCTTCTTCCGCGACGCCGAGTTTCCCTTCCTCAATTCCAGATCCGAGAGCGAGCTTCTTCATCGGCGGCGAATGCGAGCTGATGGCGTCCATCTTCCGAGATCAGTGAGTGCCAGAGGGAGGTTTCTCTGGTGCGATTTTGGATTTGTTCACTACCGCGATTCTGAAAGAGGGAGGTTTCTCAATCAGCGATCTTCGCGTCCACCAGAGCTTCAAGGGAGGTTTCTTAGAGTTTCTGATCAACTTTCCGATCGTCATTCCATAGCAAGACTGGCTCGATCTGATCAATCGGATTGGCTTGCAAACCACAGATCCATCCTCTGTTCTTCGGCTGTTTGGGGTTGCCAGATGATTGCGAGTTTGAGGGGAGGTTTCCAAAGACTGTGAGCGATCCCTGGTGATAGCTGTAAACTTGTGCATTGCTCGTTGGGTGTTGAGGGGAGGTTTCCGATTCACCTCTGTTTCACAGCAGATTGTGGAGGTTTAAGCTTGGATTTGGATGAGGAATGTTTAGGTTTTGTTTTTCTTTGTCTTAGTCTTTGAATTGTGTTCGACTTGCTCAGATCTTCAGATCTGATTCATGACATTGAGATTTCATTCTTGTTTGAATCTTTGAATTACATATTTGATTTATTGTTTTCAAATCCCGACCTTACTAACCGATAGAATTGATTTAGGTTTTGATTTATTTCTGAAAATCTATTACTGTTTGTTTGTAGGTTAGGATAATTAGCTAGCAAATCTTTGTTCTTAACAATCAATCTTTGTTACTGTGATTTTGCTTGAATGTTTAATTCTTACTTGAGTTTTTGATGGTTATCTTCATTTAGCATTATTTTGTTTACTGTTGAAGCTAGTTATTATGAAGTGGATGCTGAATGGTTTTTACAAGTGTGTTTGGGAAAAAGAATTTAGTTTCAATTGTTATAGCAAGTTGAGGATATGGTAATTGGTTGGTTTGATTAGATCATGCTTTAGTAGCCAAATTTTACTGATGTTAATTGGATGAGATGGATAAGTATCATGTCTAAATGAGTTTAATTGTCCATTGATTCTATTTTTAATTTACTAGAGCATTATTGCCAAATAGAAGAATTCAATTTGTCATATGCATCAAATGGTAATGCCTATTTGACCTTGTTTACGAGAGAATTCAATTTTGAATCAACTCTAGAATTCACACATTTTGCTAGTAACTCTTGGGAAAAAAATACGACTTGGGACTCGTTGCTACAACGCTTGTATTAATTTTAATGAGTTTCAATTTTAATTAATTTGATGTGCCACGTGACATGAAAATGGCTAACACCAAATTTTGGCGCCGTTGCCGAGGAGCATAACTAGCAATGTGTGTTTATTTTAGATTGATCATTCAGTGATTTTATTTGTTAGCATCTTTCTTGATTGATTTGATTGTCTATTCTTTTTGTATCTTCATGTTGGTTTGTTCTTGAAATTTTAAGTGCCTTTACTGTTCATGTTTTCATGTGATTGAAACTTTATGCTCTTGAGTCTTCTAACAATTTGTTCTAGTGTTGAAGTGAAGAACAGGAGATTTCTTAAGCATGAATCCATATTTTCAGAATTTTGGAGGTGGAATGGAGAGTTATCAGTGTTTTCAACCTGAGTATCAAATTTACCCAAACATGGATCAACAAAATAGGTATGAATCATTTTCTAATAGTTTTAATGCTAATTAGGTGGATAATTCATGTTTCAGGTATGAAAGTGCACAAGGACAATTTGTTGATCAATTTCCAACCTACCAGAGTTCATATGGGTTCCAGGAAGTTTCAACAAATTTTTTGCCACAACCTTTTCAACAAAACGAACTTCAAATGGATGAGTCAACATGGAAACTCAGAGAGATTATACAACAAATGAGTGAGCATCAAGAGCAGCAATTTTCAAGGATACAGAACATACAGAGTCAGATAGACCAAATTGCATCAACCATCAATCAGCTGCAAGCACAAAACTCCAGTGGAGAGATGGAAAGTAGCGATTCTGTCAGGCCTGACCCTACTCCCATTACTTCACATGATTTTTCTAATATTTTTTGTGATGATTATGTGATTATGCAAATTTCTGACCCTACTGATATTGTAGTTGAAGATGTTGTTAGTGAATCAGGTTCTGAACATGTTTTTGAAGATGATTTAAGTGTAGGGGAATGCTTTCTGGAAGCGTTACCTCAAGAATCACCTGGATTTGATGAATATGAAGATGTAAGTGTAGGGACTTGTGCTATGGAGCCAAGCACCCAAGAATCACTATATGAGGATGAACATTCACAAGAACAAGAGCTTGAGCCACATCATGATGAAAAGGAGGTAACAAACACCACTCCAGGTACCATTCAAAACGACAAGGTGAGTATTTTTTGTGATTCATCAGAAAATTCAATAGAGGTATCATTTGTTGATTTCATTAGTTGTGATTCATTTCTTGATAAATTTTCTACCCACACTAATATTCTCTTATTTTTTTTTACCCCACATGCGTGTGGGAAGGATCTTCTTTTAATGATGTTGTAGGAGAACACAAGCTTCCGGAGTGGATGCTTGAACTGAACCGCCTCAGACCTCCAGAAAAAGCTTTGAAGGGAAAAATGGTCAATAAAAAGAAATTGATTGCAACCAAAAGTACTCCATTTCCGGGGTGGATTTTGTTGCTAAATCTTCTTCGACCACCGGGAATTAAAGGGGAGTTAGTTTCAATTTTGCTTACTCTTGCATTTTAATTCATGCTTTGTTAATAAATTCGTTATACGTTTCTTTGGTTTAATACTTTGCATTTGCACTTTGTTTTTACATTTTGCATTTTATTTTTGCATTTGCTTCTATACTTTGCATTTAGTTTTGTTTACATAGTATGCCATTTTTGAATAAAAGTCTCCATGAAATTTTCTAAGTAATATTTTTAAGATGGTAAAAGCTTCTTAAATTTGATCATCAATTTAGATCATGTGACATGATTGGATACTTTTCTCACATGATATTGGTTAATTTGGTGGTGGACTCCAATTTGATAAATTGAGCATGATTGCATGAATATTACCTAGAGAGGACCACTTTAAACCTATACTCTATTATTTTCTTTGTGTGGCATGTACTTACAACAATTGAACTCTAGAACTTGCTTTGCTTCTTTTTAAAACCACAATAGCATATGTATGCAAGAAAAGGAAGGATGTTTGTCATTCTTGTTTCATCATAAATTCTAATTTCTTTCTCCACAATTTTCTTGAAACATTCTCATTCAACATTTTAACCCTTGATCACTTTGCCTTGTCTTCATTCCATTATGAGTATTGGTTGAATTCTTGATGATGTGGATCGACTAGATGACAAAAGATTAAGTGTGGGGGAGATGTATAGAGCTTTTGTATGCTTGGATTCATTTGTGAATGAGATTCAAGTTCAAGCCAATGATGGAGATTTAGAAGATGCAATGGTGTTAAATGCTAAAGGTTTAAAAGATGGAGTTGTTACTGTGCTAGGTGTTGAAAATGCTGAAATTTGCAAATTCTGTTGGAGTTTCTGAAATGTGGATTATGATAGCAGTGGAGTGTATTTACAGAAACAGGAATAGAGAAAAAGAAGAGAATCTACAGAAATGAAGAAGGATGTATTATGCAGCAGTAGGAAATATACAGGAGAGGTTGAGTTTTTGATGAATCAAATTGAAAGTTTTTGAGAAAAGGAAGTTACTGGTAGTACAATTTCAGATTGCTTAATTCTGAAAATCTGCATGGATAGAATTGAGAAGCTGGATTTCGAATGGTTGCTTTTGATGGCATCAATGCTATCTGAATTCTGAACCTGAAGTCTTGAATTTTTGTTGCTGCAACTGTGTGGATTCTGCAGAGATGAAACTGATGTATCAGAAATTACCTTTTTGGTGTCAAAATCTATTTTTTCCAGTCTCTAGTGTGCAAGATTTTTAGGCTGCAAGAAATGACAGTACTGATATTGTCATGAACCTGGGTAATATTCTATTGAAAGTGAATATCTGAAGCTGAAAACTGGGTACTGCAGATAACAGTCATGAACAAAGAACTGAAGCAATACAATGTCCTGCTGAGAACAACTTTGATAATATTTTTATTTACCTTTTGAAGTACTAAGATGAACAAGAGTCTATTTCTGAAATTGTGATAGCAAGGTTGGGACTTAATGTAGTAATGACTCTACAGCTTGGCAATTTGAGAATTCTTGTTACAGCAGCACCAAATCTGTTTCTGAGAGTTTTTGTTACAGCGAATTGTTAGGAATGAATTTGCTAAAAAAAATGTTATCTGCTATAAAATTTTAGCAATTTGGTTTGCTGAACACTGCTTGTTCTGGATAGTACAAGGTCCTAAGATCTAAAGAAGAAGATCTTGGGAAGTGTTTAAGTGAAAAGGAACAAATGGTTATCTTGCATAATTAGGCCGTACAAATTCTGTTACAAATTTCTGAAAAGATACAAAGTGTGAAAAATTCTTGAGGGCTGGAGGAAGTTGTACAGTGAGTTGTGTAAAGAAATTTAATCAGTTAAGTGCAAGAGTAGCCGAGATCTGAAATGGAACAATGAAAGCAGAAATGTGCAGAGAGAAAAAATGATGAAGAGCTGGAATTTGGTATCAAAATGTATCAAAAATCATATGCAACATTTTAATCACTGAAATTTTCAAGGGAAGACTTGCAAGATGCAAAAACAAATGGTATTTCAGACTTTTCATGACCATGTTGAACTCTAGAACTGAAATGAGAATTTCAAACATCTGCTATCAGAAGTTGGAAGCTGGAAATGTAATCAGTGCAGTGTTTGAATGGTGATGCACATTAAGAGCCATATCAGACTTTGTTCCTTAAAATTGAGCTTGAATCTGAAAGTATGAACATCTTAACCATTTGGAATCCTTAATTCTTTGAGTTAGAGATTAAATTTGATTGCACGTTGAATTGGAGCTGCAACTCTTCAATTTCTTGCTGAATTTTTAATCAAATTTGAGCAACTGAATTCTGAAACTGTGAGTTGCAGAAACTCTGATTCTGTGATCAAGGCTGATGTACATGAATAATGAATTATGATTTCTGTGATGCTTGAGTAGATATCAAGTTTTTAAGATTTTAGAGAGCAAAAGATAAGACATCTAAAACTTTGGAATTGGAAATAACCTGCAGTAATTTTAAAGTGCTGGAAATAAGAATTGAAAAATGCAGGTGGCTATAAGAACCGGAATATGCAGTAAATAGAGCTAGAATTTGAAGATTCTATTCAGAGGTGCAGTATCAGATATGTGCAGTGGAGGAATAGTTTAAGGTTGCTGAATCTGATTTGCTGAGAAAGAGTGCTGATGGAATTGGAAGCTTTTGTACTGGTTGTTCATTTGGTAATCTGGAATTGGAATTGAATTTTGGGCAGCTACAAATTTCTGACTGGTTGCAAATGTTAATTTCTGAATTACTGAAATACAGAAGATTCATAGAAACTGAATTTAGGAATTTCTGTAACTGATATCAGAAATTTTTGAAACTCTTACAAAACAAAGTGTTAAATGAAGCCCTGTACCAAACTTAACTCTTCATGGATCAAGGAATGGAAAGCTAATGAAGACCATCAAAGTTGAAATTACTTTGGAATCAAAAAGAAACTAAGGAAAACATACCAAATGAAATCTGATTTCAGGAACTGAAATGCAGAAATCAGATGTGGTTTGAAAAGAAAAGCAAGAAATGGTGATTTCTTTATCTAAATGATTTGTTGTAAGTGTATGGAGTTTGATTTGGTACTTCACCAATTAGAAAGGTATCATCAGCCATTGAATTTTGCAATTGTTCTGAAATTCTGATATAAGAAGCAATTGGAAAATCAGTGTAAGGAGCTGGAATTTTGCAGAATTGCAGAGATGAAACTAATGTTTCGAAAAGAGTATGTTTAGTGCAAAATCTTTTCATTCTAGTTTAACCACACATGATGCAAGCCATATTCTTCTAAGTTTTAAGTTCTGAAACTTAAGTGGTGTAAATGAAGGATTCTTAAAGTTTAACTTTAAATTGTGTTCCTCAATCTGTTGTGGAGAGAAGAAGGTTCTGAGCTGCTTATTATTTAAAATTCTGGAAATGGTTCATTGCTTATGTGGAATTGGTTGAGGTTTGAATTAGAGTGGATAAAGATTGTGGGATGGCTGAATTATTCTCATAGTCTTTCAATTTTTATGCAGATTTAGTTTTAATCCCGCATAAGAATGAGCTGATGCAGAAGATGCAGTAAGCAAGAATAGAATGCAGTTTGAGTTGTATCAAATGTGTGCCAAAATTTTATCTGCAGGCTTCAAATTATCCAATTGTTGGGTGTATCAAATGTGTGCCAAAATGTAAGTACCCCGTAGTAGTTTTAATATGATCAATCAAGTCAAATTAGGTTCTGTTATTTTTTGATGTCTGATGTCTAAGTGTGTAGAAACTTAGAAGCACAAGAAGACAAGTGAAAGACGTAGCTAGCGAGAAGGATGGCACGGGAGAGAGTCGACGGACTCGGTGAGTCCAAAGGATGAGGTGCTGCGAAAAAGTACGCTGGCGGACGAAAAAGAAGCGTGCGACATTTTTGAGGAATGAGAAGTTGGAGCTGAAGACTGCTTGAGAAGGCAGAAAAATGGATTCGGGTGAGTTCTATTCTAGATAACCGAGATCACCCAAGCGAGTGGAGCTAGAGCGGAAGCCTAGACAGAAAGTCAACTTTGAGTTGGCTCTGGTTTAGGTTCCCAGAGCTATTCCAGACACCTGGAGCTACTCCGGGCGTTCGGAGCTACTCTGGGAGGCCCGAACCAATTTGGTGCCATCCGGAGTGCCTCGACCTCTTCGGCGCTGTGGATAAGATCTACATGGGTTCAGGCGCCCGGAGCGGGTCCAGGCGCTTGAAGCAAGATAAGATTTTATCTCGCGGCCGTTGCATAGCCGTTTACATGACGATAAGATTTGCCACGCTGGGGGCGCCCGGAGAGGGTCCAGGCACTCAGACCATACCATGTCAGCAAACGATTGTTTTTGACCAATGAGTTATAAATAGAGCCCTGGTATTCTTCTTTTTAAACAACACACTTTGTATTATGAATCTCTTTCTATTTTTCATTTCCAAGCTTAATTTCCATGTACGAGGCTTCTCCGCCTTTGACATTTTGTTCGAGAAGGAGATCTTCATAGTGAGCCTATTTACCTTGGAGTAGCAATCCTCTAATTGTCAACCAAGTAAAATTGTTTGTCTTATATTTAATTTAATTCTATTATTATTTTTATTTAAGTGTGTAATTATGTTAATCCCAATTGTTTGAGAAAGGTATTGTCATTTTTATATTGTGCAAGGAAATTTACTTCCCTCTTGTCAACCGCAAGGGACCAACAAAAAGGACTAAAGGCGACTTGGGACGAGTCTTCCTCAGACGGATCAGGAGCAGACGAACATAAGCAAGCAAGCTACCTCGCACTGATAGCAACTGGAAGTGAAACAGATCAAGATGAGAGTCTGAAAATGAGTCGAGCCACGAATCATCATCCGGGTCAGACCGAGCCAAGTAAATTCTTTTATCAGTGTAAATTCTTTTAAAATAATTGCTTGCTTGAATAAAATATTAATTAAAATCGAGGAAAACGCTAAACAACTCATAAAGGACAATAACATCCTTAAGGAACAACTGAATATGAACTCAGCGACTAGCCAAGTTCAAGATAAAGATTTAACTCAAATTGTAAAACTTGAGGAAAAAAAAGTCTGTCCTAAAATGTCAAGTCAACGAGCTCAAAGGGTATTTGGAAAAGTTTACCTCGGGATCCAAGTATTTAAATATAATATTCAAATTCCAAAAAGCTGTGTATAATAAATTCAAACTTGAATACAAGTCTAACTCAACATTTAAATCATTTTTAAGTTTAACTCAAAATTCAAAATTAACTAAAGCTTGGGTTCCCAAAGCGTGGCTAACCACGCAAGTATGACTCAATCAATACTGATCCTGTCCGAACGCTGACTCAACGGACACTGGGCACAGGGCGCTCTCCTTGTCGCTGACGTAGATCTTCGGCCAGTCTCCCGAAGCTCCGGCAAACCTGCACAAAAGTCGGGCCGGGAAGGGGTTCCCGGCGGCGACCCTCTGACGCTTAAGTCAGGCAAGCAAGCAGCGGCTCCAAAAATCGTAGAATGCGTACCTCCGGCGAAGAATGAGGGCCTTTATATAGGGCAGCGAAGAAGTGAGTGTACACCTGCCGAGGTGTACACGTGTCCATGGCCCATACCCCAGTAAGGACTTGTCAGTGAGCTTCCCTAACCCATACTGCTACAGTCTCAGCATGTCCTCGATGGGACAGCGAAATCCCCTGTCACAAGATTTGGAGCATGGCCTACACGTGAAACACACCTGCTGTCAGAAAAAGACGTCCCTTGTCCTTTTCCCCATTGCTCCAGATCTGGCGTCCGGGCGGACATCAACCTTAACATCCGGCCGGACATATGCGGTGGTTTACTTGGGGAGATTTTCCATCACGTGCTTTGTGGAGACTATTAGCAGTGTTACCTTATGGCTTTGGCCGAGCGTGCAGTCCACTCGGCTTTGCGACCTTTCCCATTGAGCGCCGGAATCCTGATTTCGACAGGGCGCCTTTAACCATCAGTCGAATATCGTCCGGTCGGCCAGCCGATCGGCCCCATCCCTCTCCGGACGTTCGATTCCACCGGACGGCCGGCCGGTCGGACCCGACCCTCTCCGGATGGACAACTGCCACTGTGACTTCCACGTGACGTTGACTCCACAGGGCGGGGTCCCCTGTTCTTACTACCGGATCACTTGCCTCCCCTTCAAGTCTAGTCGAAGGAGGCGAATAGTCCGACTGACTGGACTAAGAATCTGGACAGAGCGATTATCCGACCGGTCAAACGCTGCATTTCCCTTGTATTTCTTGGCGGCGGCATATCTTGTAGGGCTTTCACCTTGCTGGGATTTGCTTCGATACCCCGCTCGGTCACTATGTGTTGGTGCAATATCCCTCAGGTCAAGGTTGACCTGGGTAACCAAGCTGAGTCTTGGTTTGGGTTTAGATGTTTGACAATAAGATATTGATTGAAGAAGAGTCAAGTAGGTCAAGGTTGACTGGATACTTGACTGGGAAGTCCTAACTGGGATGTTAGGCAAAATGAAAGTCCTGGTGAGTGAAGCCAGGCAGAAGAAAAGTCCTGGTGAGTGAAGCCAGGCAGAAGAAAAGTCCTGGTGAGTGAAGCCAGGCAGATGGAAGTCCTGGTGAGTGAAGCCAGGCAGATGGAAAGTCCTGGTGAGTGAAGCCAGGCAGAAGGAAGTCCTGGTGAGTGAAGCCAGGCAGATGGAAGTCCTAGTGAGTGAAGCTAGGCAGATGGAAATCCTGGTGAGTGAAGCCAGGTGAAAGTCCTAGTGAGTGAAGCTAGGCAGATGGAAATCCTGGTGAGTGAAGCCAGGTGAAAGTCCTAGTGAGTGAAGCTAGGCAGATGAAAAATCCTAGTGAGTGAAGCTAGGTGAAAGCCCTGGTGAGTGAAGCAGGAAAATCCAGATGGATCAAGGATGATCGGACATCTGGTGCTGGGAAGTCCAAGTAGGTCAAAGGATTGACTGGATACTTGGCATGAAAGAAAAGTCCAAGTAGGTCAAAGGGATTGACCGGATACTTGGCACAGAGAAAAGTCCAAGTGGTTCAAGGGATTGACCGGACACTTGGTAAGGGAGTCCTAGCAGGTCAAGGGAGTGACTAGATGCTAGGCATGACATACCAACAGGTCAAGGTTGACCGGATGTTGGTTTGGGAGGTTTAGGACTTGGTTTGGACAAAAACCAAGTCTTTGGATCGATCGATGGATCGATCGACTCTCTCATGACGGATCGAACCACGGATCGATCCGTGGATCGATCCAGAGTCCCAATCGATCGATGGATCGATTGGGACGCCTTGGCGCGATAAGCGCCGGATCGATCCGTGGATCGATCCAGCGCTTTCGAGCATCGAGCCTCGGATCGATCCGTGGATCGATCCAAAGCCTCCCGATCGATTGGGAACAATTGAATCGATCGGGATCCGACCGTGGGCGTTATAGTTGCAGGCGTTCGATGGCTGCGGCATCTCTTCTCCGATTCACTCCAGAGCTCTCGCCAACTCCTCCACAGCGCTCACAAAGCTCAGATCGCCAGTTCTTGAAGGATCTTGGAAGCTCTCCAAGTCAAGAGGCGGATCAAAGCCAAGAAGAGAAGCTAGGGTTAGGGTTTTGTACTCATTGTAAGCTTGTAAGCTTGTATTTCTTGTATCCTTTCCCTCTCTTCTTGTATTGAGTATTGTAGGGCTTCTCCGCCCTTGGTAGTTACCACAAAGGAGAGTTTTATTTAGTGGAGGGTGTGTGTGTTGGTGTGGATCCTTGGATTAGTCACCTCTTGTGAGGTGGATACCAAGTAAAACCAACCGTGTTAGCGTTGTGTGTTTGTTTCTGTATTTTCCGCTGCACATCTTTGAAGGAACAAGCAACGCCGAGCACCGAGCGAACGCGACGAGCTATTCACCCCCCCTCTAGCTACTTTTGGTCCTAACAAGTGGTATCAGAGCAAGGTCGCTCTTCACCGGAATCATCGCCGGAAGGGTCAAGTACAACAAGAAAAGCTAGAGGGTGAAGAAGTTGGAGCAAATTCATCAAAGTCAAAGAATTCAAGAAGCTCAACTTAAAGATGCAATTCCAAGATGGACTTGGATTTGATACAAGGGTGGCTCCACCATACACTTCTACAAGTTTCGATTCTTGGAAATCAAGAATCGAAAATTTTCTTATGATGGAGATAGAGCAATGGTTTGCTCTAATGGAAGGCTTCAAAGCTCCAACAAACTCCAAGGGCAAGCTTCTAAAGAAAAGCAGATGGAGCTCAGAGCAAATTCAAAGGGGCGAGGCAAATGACAAAGTGACCAAGCTTCTGGTCAACTTATTGCCTAGCCACATCTTGGCTCGAGTTGGAGAGTTCGAAGATGCCACGGAGCTTTGGAGCAAATTGGCCAAGCTTCATGAAGAGATCCCCTCCACTGTACAAGATCATGAAGAATCCAAAGAGGGTGACTCTTTGGAGCAAGACCAAGAGGAGGACCCCGAGGTTGAGAGATACTCAACCTCCGAAGAAGAGGAGATCCAAGAAGCTTCATCCTCAAGGGAATGCAACGAAGGGAACAAGGAGGGAGCATACTCCTTGTTTCATATTCAAGATGATGAAGCCTCCACCTCTAGGATTGAGGGGGAGCAATCCTTGGTGACGCCGGATCAAGAAGAAGGAGAAGCTTCTACATCCGGGTCAAGTGAAGAAGAAGAAGATGGTGCCACCTCTGAAATTCAAGAAATATCAAATGGAGGAGCAAGTGCCATCCCTATACAAGAAGGTATAAATATTTCAATTAATAATAAAAATCATATAATATGTTTTGAGTGTAGGGAAAGTGGGCACTACAAGAGCAAGTATCCCAATTTGGCCAAGAAGAAGGGCCAAGTGGCACAAAAGGGCAAGGAGAAGCCCAAGGAGACCACCCCCGGGACAAAGAAGAGCAAGGAGCACATTGTGTGCTTCTTGTGTCAACAAAAGGGGCATTACCGAAGTCAATGCCCCAAGGGGAAGAAGATGGTCAAGGCTCAAGGAGGCACTAGTCAAGGGGGAGCCTCCAAGGTAAAAAGGAAGGTAACATTTATTGAGCCTACCTCTTTACATTATGGTAAAAAGCATGATAGTTCTAACTTTTATCATTTTAATGCGATTTACCATAAGAATAGGAAGCATGAGGGTTTTAAGGAAAAGCATGTGGCCCTACATGCCAAAACTACTACACCTAAGGCTAGGAATGTAGGTAAAAGTCTAGGCAAGAACTCTAAGGATGTAAGATACAAGCCTAGAAACAAAAATGCTCATGAATAAAATACTAAGGACTTAGTGAGAGAAAATCAAGTCTTGAGGTCAAGACTTGATAAAATGGAGAAGACCCTAAAAATGATGGAAAATATCCTATTAGGGCAAAGTGAGCATAACTTAGGTTTAGGAAAATCAAAGCCATCCAATGGCCATAAAGGTTTGGGATACAAACCAAAAGCTAAGAAGGATGTGCCTAGTTATCATAGGGTTCCATATAGTTATGGAACAAACCCTAGGTCTAGTGGTCAAGCCAAAAATACTAGAGAAGTCATCCCTAAGAGTATTTTTGCAATAAATGTGACTAAGACTTCTAAGAAGTCTAAGAAAGTCACAAACAAGGTCACAAGGGAGGTTATCCCTAGAGTTGACCTAGAAAATGTGACCAAGGCTTCTAAGAAGCCCAACAAGGTCACTAGGAAGGTATCTAGGGAAGTTATCCCTAGTGAGTACCTAGAGCATCCAAGGAGCACCAATAGGTGTTGGGTTCCTAGGAGCATCTTCTCTACCCCATAGATGGGTTAGAGAGTGTCAACTCCGATTAGAAGGGTAGTTAACCCAACATTGAGGAAATTGACACTCAAGGAGCATTTTCAAGGTTTAGTTAACCTTTGAAAATGAAATGGACCTATTGATTACTTCTTGAAAGAGTAAAATGTGCCTAATGGTGGAAGAATTGATTTTAATCTTAAATGGCACATATTGAAAAATTCATAAGAACTATCAAGTTGGGTTTTTGGTATGTTCTTAGGCAATTTAAGGCAATCCGGGCCTTAAATTTAAAAGTGCTACTCTTGAGGAAAAATGGAATATGCCAACATTTGAGGACATGTTTATTTTAATTGGCATAAATTAATCAAGGGAATAAGAAATGCAAACTTAGGTTTTGGCACTTTCTTGAAGCATTTTGGGCAATCTAGGGTTTAAGTTTTAGGATTAGCTAAGATTAATGATACTTAGATAGGTAATCTAGGTATATTTTATTTATGCTAAACCATGCCATGATTGTTTGCTCATAATATGCCATGACATCATATTTTATCTTATTTGTATTTTGCATTCATGACTTATCATGAAAAATACAAAAATACCATGTCATGCCATACATACATCATGTAGTTATAGAAATCTTTCTTTTGAAAGCTATTTTATTTTGATGTATGCCATAACATAATCATGCATTAAGTTTAATTCCTTGTAATTAAGGACGAATGACATTTAACGACACTTATTGACAAGTGACATCCTGGGTGGATGTCTAATATCTCTAAAATGCCTAGATAGATATGCATGATCCCTAGAATAGGGCAAAACCAAATTTTACATCTCACAAAGAACTATAAGGTGACTTGTATATGTTTTAGTGCATATTATATACAAGTGAGATGTTAGGATGATGAACAAAACTCAAGATGTTGATTCAGTGCATTCCTTTGAGTTTTAAATTCATCAAAACACATAGTTATGTGTTTTCCCATCATTGGGAAAGCTAATGTACAAGTCATGTGCATTAAGCCCAAGGAATGTGATGGGATATTGGTTTTGAAAATGTTTTAAAATGTTTTTGGAAAACCTTGGTGAAGGCTATCTTTTGATAGTAATCACCATTGAATAGTTAGACACAAACTTGAAGAAAAACACTAAAGTTTTTGTAAGTTTTCAAGTTTGTGTCAATCTTTGAAAATATAATGTATTTTCATAGAAAGCTATTTTTCCATGATTAAGTATGCCCTAAATAATGTCTACACGAAATTTTATAATTTTTGGATTTTTGTAGAATTTTCTAGGGGTTTCTGAAGTTGACTGAAAAGGAATTTCAGCAACTATCAGAGCTCCGATCGATCCATGGATCGATTAGAGTTCCATGAATCGATCCATGGATCGATTCAAACGGCAATTCCCGCGAGCAGAAGCTCGCTGGATCGATCAGCCGATCGATCAGGATTGAATCGATCAGTGGATCGATTCAGAAAGGTTCAATCGATTGGAACCCAACTCCAATCGATCCAAGTTGCTGATTTTGGCTGGGAAGGCCTGATTTCAGCATCTTTGAACCTCTTTGAGTCTAGGTAACCATTCCAAACCCCTTAAATACATTTGTATACATACAAAGGGTGTTTTCATGTTGAAAACAAGGATGGATTGGTTAACGAAGACTAAGTAGAAGTTTAGGTTGAGGTTGTTTCAAATTTTGAATATTTGAACCTCAAAACTTCTAAATTTGGGTTTCCTAAAGGTTTAGGGATTCCAAGTCATTGTTGGTGCAATGACAGTTACCACCATGTCTTTAGGGGAGGGACTCTTTAAAGACATGAAAATTATTTTCATGAACCTTGGAAGGTGGTTAACCTTCTGTTGTGAACTTGCTCAAGGTTGAGCATTTAAACTTGAAATGGGGAGAAATGGGGAGTGGATATCCTCATTATTTCAAGTGGATACTCAAGTGGTAGATAATGCTCAAGGTTGGGTAGTTGTCTACATTGAGGGAGAAGTTAAGGATAAATGAAGGGTATGGGACCTTCATTATCGTGTTGATCACAACGAGTGATGTTGTGAACAACGATGAGCAACTCTTCAGGGGGAGAGTCTTCAACAAATGGATTTGTTGAAGTGTGCCCAGAATTGGAGCATAGGTTGATGTGTGTCCAACGATGGGTTGATGTGTGCCAATAGGGGGAGAATGTATGGTTAAGCTTAGTCCTTCATTACCTATGGGAAGGTCATAGGGGGAGAATGAAAGGACTCATGAAAGGGAGTAAGTTAGGCTTTCATTACCTAGAGGGAGTTTGCCCTCTTAGGGGGAGAATGAAGAGCTTAATTTATGCTTTCATTACCTAGTGACATGAAGAAGGAGGCTATGGGATTAGCCTAACTTACATATGGGATTGTAAGTGTTATTGTGGTATTGTCAAACATCAAAAAGGGGGAGATTGTTGGTGCAATATCCCTCAGGTCAAGGTTGACCTGGGTAACCAAGCTGAGTCTTGGTTTGGGTTTAGATGTTTGACAATAAGATATTGATTGAAGAAGAGTCAAGTAGGTCAAGGTTGACTGGATACTTGACTGGGAAGTCCTAACTGGGATGTTAGGCAAAATGAAAGTCCTGGTGAGTGAAGCCAGGCAGAAGAAAAGTCCTGGTGAGTGAAGCCAGGCAGAAGAAAAGTCCTGGTGAGTGAAGCCAGGCAGATGGAAGTCCTGGTGAGTGAAGCCAGGCAGATGGAAAGTCCTGGTGAGTGAAGCCAGGCAGAAGGAAGTCCTGGTGAGTGAAGCCAGGCAGATGGAAGTCCTAGGGAGTGAAGCTAGGGATGAGAAGTCCTAGTGAGTGAAGCTAGGCAGAAAGGAAGTCCTAGTGAGTGAAGTTAGTCGAGGAAATCCAGGTGAATGAAGGTGAAAGCCCTGGTGAGTGAAGCCAGGCAAGGGAAAATCCAGATGGATCAAGGATGATCGGACATCTGGTGCTGGGAAGTCCAAGTAGGTCAAAGGATTGACTGGATACTTGGCATGAAAGAAAAGTCCAAGTAGGTCAAAGGGATTGACCGGATACTTGGCACAGAGAAAAGTCCAAGTGGGTCAAAGGGATTGACCGGACACTTGGTAAGGGAGTCCTAGCAGGTCAAGGGTGACTAGATGCTTGGCATGTGTACCAACAGGTCAAGGTTGACCGGATGTTGGTTTGGGATTTGGACTTGGTTTTGGACAAAAACCAAGTGCTGGATCGATCGCGATCGATCGATTCATGCCCGATCGATCGGCCGATCGATCGGATGAGTCCCCGCGACAAGCATCCTCCCAATCGATCGGTGGATCGATTGGGGACGAGTGTCGCGCGAATAGCGCCGGATCGATCCGTGGATCGATCCAGCGCTTTTCGGAGCACAGAGGCGCTCTGGATCGATCCGTGGATCGATCCAAAGCCTCCCCGATCGATTGGGAACATTCGAATCGATCGGGATCCGACCGTTGGCGTCGTTTATAGCCGCAGGCGTTCGATGGCTGCGTGGAATAACTTCTCCGATTCACTCCAGAGCTCTCGCCAACTCCTCCACAACGCTCACAAAGCTCAGATCGCCAGTTCTTGAAGGATCTTGGAAGCTCTCCAAGTCAAGAGGTGGATCAAAGCCAAGAAGAGAAGCTAGGGTTAGGGTTTTGTACTCATTGTAAGCTTGTAAGCTTGTATTTCTTGTATCCTTTCCCTCTCTTCTTGTATTGAGTATTGTAGGGCTTCTCCGCCCTTGGTAGTTACCACAAAGGAGAGTTTTATTTAGTGGAGGGTGTGTGTGTTGGTGTGGATCCTTGGATTAGTCACCTCTTGTGAGGTGGATACCAAGTAAAACCAACCGTGTTAGCGTTGTGTGTTTGTTTCTGTATTTTCCGCTGCACATCTTTGAAGGAACAAGCAACGCCGAGCACCGAGCGAACGCGACGAGCTATTCACCCCCCCTCTAGCTACTTTTGGTCCTAACACTATGTACCCCAAGAAACGCCCTCCTTTTGCTCCGAACGGGCACTTCTGGGGATTTAGCTTGACTCCATATTTGCGTAGCGTTCGGAAGGTTTCTTCCGTGTCCTTGAAGAGATCAGCCGCTCGGACAGACTTAATGAGAATGTCGTCCACATAAACTTCTAGATTTCGCCCAATCTGCTCTCTGAATACTTTATTCATCAAGCGCTGATATGTGACCCCCGCATTCTTCAATCCGAACGGCATCACATTATAGCAATAAGTCCCGTCGGTCGTCACGAAGCTGACTTTTTCTTGATCTTCACGGGCGAGCGGCACTTGGTGATAGCCCTGGTAGGCGTCGAGCATACAGATTAACTCGCATCCGGCCGTAGAGTCCACCAGCTGATCTATCCGGGGCAGAGGATAAAAATCTTTCGGGCAAGCTTTGTTGAGATCCCGAAAATCTATGCGCACTCTCCACTTGTTGCCTGGCTTGGAGACTAATACTACGTTAGCCAACCAGCTCGGGAACTGCACCTCGCGTATATGGTCGGCCTCCAGAAGTTTTTCCACCTCCGCTCGGATGATGGAATTCTGCTCGGCGCTGAAGTCCCTTTTTCTTTGCTTTACGGGCTGTGCGTTCGGTCGGACATGTAGCTCATGCTGCGCTATGCTCGGCGAAATTCCGGGCAGCTCATGTGTCGACCAGACGAAGACATCATGATTTCTTCGGAGGCATTGGATCAGCTCCTCTTTCTGCTTCTCCTCCAGATCGGACGCAATAAAAGTCGTGGCCTCCGATCGGGATGGGTGAATCTGCACTTCCTCTTTTTCTTCATAAACTAAAGAGGGAGGCTTTTCTGTGATGGCGTTTACCTCGATCCGGGGCGCCTTCCGAGCGGAATTGGCTTCTGCTTAGACCATCTCGATGTAGCATCGCCGAGCTGCTAGCTGATCTCCCCGTACTTCTCCCACTTTGTCCTCTACGGGGAACTTGATCTTCTGATGGAAGGTTGAGACGACCGCTCGGAATTCGCTGAGCGCCGGTCATCCCAAAATGACGTTGTAGGATGAGGAAGAGTCGACCACCATGAAGTTTGTTGTTCTTGTCCTCCTGAGCGGCTCTTCTCCCAGCGAGGTAGCCAGCCGGATCTGTCCGACCGGCTGAACTTCGTTACCCGTAAACCCGTAGAGCGGAGTTGTCATGGGCAACAGCTCGGCTCGATCAATTTGCAGCTGATCGAACGCCTTCTTGAACATGATGTTGACTGAGCTCCCTGTGTCAACAAACACGCGGTGAATAGTGTAATTGGCTATTACCGCTTTGATGAGCAGAGCATCGTCGTGGGGTACTTCAACTCCTTCCAAGTCCCCGGGCCCAAAACTAATTTCGGGTCCTTCCGCTCGTTCTCGGCTACATCCGACCGCATGAATCTGGAGCTGCCGGACGCTCGCCTTTCTAGCTCGATTGGAGTCTCCTCTGGTCAGCCCGCCAACAATAACGTTGATCTCGCCTCGGGAAGTATTGCTTCTATTTTCCTCTTCCCGAGCGGACGGTCGAGACCGTTCTCTGGACGCTCGACGATTCTCCTGCCTTAGAGAACGATGCCGGTCGGGAATCTGTTGTTGTGGCCTATCAGCTCGCGTCCGATCGGCTTCGTGAGTTCTCTGCTGCCTGTCGACTGAGGGGGACCGTCGTCCGGCATTCCGGGGCACAGGATGAGCCACGAAGGGAAGACTTCGACAATCCCTTGTGTTGTGCGTATCCGTCTGGTGGAAGGAGCAGAACATCGGGGTCCATCTCTTCTTTGGCTTGGGCCGGGCGGCAGCTACCTCTTGCACATGGGACCTGGCGTGGGGGGATCGGATTGCTTCGGCCCTTGGTCCTCTAGGCGGTTGATGAGCGGTGTGCTGTTTCCGCTCGGCTGGAGTTTCCTTTTTCCTGGCCGCTTGCGCTTCTTCCACGTTGATGTATTCGTTAGCCCGGTGTAGCATGTGATCGTAATCTCGGGGCGGCTTTCGGATGAGTGATCGGAAAAATTCCCCATCCACTAGGCCTTGTGTGAAGGCATTCATCATGGTTTCCGAAGTGGCCGTTGGAATATCCATCGCCACTTTGTTGAATCGCTGGATGTAAGCTCGGAGCGATTCACGGGCTTCTTGCTTGATGGCGAACAGGCTCACGCTCGTTTTCTGGTAGCGCCGGCTGCTCGCAAAATGGTGGAGGAAGGCCGTTTGGAAGTCCTTGAAACTTGTGATGGATCCGTCCGGCAACCTCCGAAACCACCGTTGAGCCGATCCCGAGAGAGTAGTAAGAAAAACTCGGCACTTTACTCCATCTGTGTATTGATGGAGAGTAGCTGTGTTATCAAACTTACCCAGATAATCATCTGGGTCAGTTGTCCCATTATACTCGCCGATCGTCGGAGGCACATAGTGCTTCGGCAGAGGATCTCTCAGAATAGCCTCTGAAAATTGACGATTAATCCTCTCGGGTGATGCGTCCGCTCGGGGGGCTTTTCCCTTTCTGTCATCTCATCTAGGCATCTCATCCGAAGAAGATCCCCTATCTCTATGAGCTGGTACGGCTTCAGGGGTGCGGAATAGGGCTCGATGAAATGCAACGGTGGCCGGTGGTGCTTCCGCTCGACCGCCAGACGCTGATGTTGCTTGCTGCTCCGGCCGCTCGGCTGTGGCTTTCTGTTTTTGCTCCACGAGCTTGGCGGCCCTTATCTCGATCAAAGCATCGAGTTCCTCGTTCGAAAGCGTCACCATGTGTTGTCGTCCAGCCTCGTCCATTTCTTCCGATCGGATGCAGGAGCGTTCCCACAGACGACGCCAAATTGATCCTGTTCGAACGCTGACTCAACGGACGCTGGGCACAGGGCGCTCTCCTTGTCGCTGACGTAGATCTTCGGCTAGTCTCCCGAAGCTCCGGCGAACCTGCACAAAAGTCAGGCCAAGAAGGGGTTCCCGGCGGCGACCCTCCGACGCTCAAGTCAGGCAAGCAAGCAGCAAAGCAGCGACTCCAAAAATCGTAGAATGCATACCTCCGGCGAAGAATGAGGGCCTTTATATAGGGCAGCGAAGAAGTGAGTGTACACCTGCCGAGGTGTACATGTGTCCATGGCCCATACCCCAGTAAGGACTTGTCAGTGAGTTTCCCTAACCCATACTGCTACAGTCTTAGCATGTCCTCGATGGGACAGCGGAATCCCCTGTCACAAGATTTGGAGCATGGCCTACACGTGAAACATACCTGCTGTCAGAAAAAGACATCCCTTGTCCTTTTCCCCATTGCTCCAGATCTGGCGTCCGGGCGGACAGCAACCTCAACATCCGGCCGGACATATGCGGTGGTTTACTTGGGGAGATTTTCCATCACGTGCTTTGTGGAGACTATTAGCAGTGTTACCTTATGGCTTTGGCCGAGCGTGCAGTCCACTCGGCTTTGCGACCTTTCCCATTGAGCGCCGGAACCCTGATTTCGACAGGGCGCCTTTAACCATCAGCCGAATATCGTCCGGTCGGCCAGCCGATCGGACCCATCCCTCTCCGGACGTTCGATTCCACCGGACGGCCGGCCGGCCGGCCGGTCGGACCCGGCCCTCTCCGGATGGACAACTGCCACTGTGACTTCCACGTGGCGTCGACTCCACAGGGCGGGGTCCCCTGTTCTTACTACCGGATCAAATACTATGTACCAAAGAATAAAATTCACTATATAAATTCAAATAAACCAAATAAATCACTCTCAATCTCAAAAATTAAACTTCCAAAAATAAATTTAAACCTAAAATCAAATAAATCCAAATTAAACAAAATTAATATAAACTCAAAATATAACCAAGTCTATTATAACTATAAAGCAAATCGACACAAGCCCAAAACCTAAATCCAAAATCCAATAATTCAGGGGAAGGTTCTAAGCTAATGGCACATCTAAAGCAATAATTTACCTGACTGAGTAACTAAGATTAGAATAAATAGGGATAAAAGTTTAATTCGATAAATGATATTGGAGAAGTTTTGGATGATAGTAGGTTAGGGAAACTCTGTCCATCTATGTTTAGGAAGATATGACTTCGACATGGTGTATTTGATTTAGTGGAACTAATTGAAGCTACCCCTTACTAATCTTAACTGGTTAGATCAAAGTTTTATATTAAGTTCAGTAGATAGGACTACTTGAAAAAATTTTGAATGCGTAGTTACTCTAATGATGTCTAATGACTCACCATAGTTTAGAAGTTTATTTAAAGAATGTTTGTTTATTGAACCTAAAGCTAAACTTGAATCTAATACAAAGTTAAACTAAATCCTGAAATTAAACTTAACTCATCTCACAAAATCATAAGATTTCCTGATTGATAACATAGATCGGGTGAGGTGAATAAGAATTAACTTTAAAATTAAATTAAATTAAATTAAATTCAAATTAAATTCGAATCCAAATTCAAATTCAAATTTAATTAAAATTAAATTTAAAATAAATTAAAATTAAATCAAATTAAGTTAAAATTAAATTAAAATTAAAATTAAAATTTCAAGTTAATTCAAACTAAGTTCACACTTAAACTAAATTCTTCTTCTTTCTTCCTACTCTTTGTAAGAATTTAAGTGGATATTGGATAGTAGTTGCTCCCGATACATGACTGGAGATCAAACAATATTCACAAACCTGACATTCAAAAGACTAGGAATAGTTGTCTTTGGAAATAAAGATAAACTTAAGGTAATTGGAATAGGTAACATTGAACTAAAATCTAACTTTATTATTCATAAAGTACTATATATTAAAAATTTTAAATTCAATCTACTCAGTGTTAGTCAATTATGTGATTCAAAATATAAGGTTAGGTTTACATCCACTAAATATGTAATTAAGCACATAAAAGAACCTAGAATAAAATTGAAAGGACTTAGGAATAATAATATGTATACAATTAACCTAACCAACTCCTTAGTGAAGTGACACTTGATACAGAAAGAGGAAACCTGGCTTTACAATGGATAGACTTGATTAAAGCACTATAAATAGAGCCCCGGGATAAAGTTTTATCCATGTCCGGGAGCTTGGATGATTCGGGTGCCCGAACCATTACTAACGTGGACCCAAAAGTGATCCACAGTGATGAGGCGCTTGTTCGACACCTTGGTGCTATGAGAGCCTAGAGTAGATGGTCCAGGCACCCGGACTAATCAACCAAGTGATGACACATCCAACACCTTCTCCGATCATTGGCTTCTTCTTCGGTCACTTGGGTGATCCTCCGACCTTCCAGAGTTGAGCTTACCTGAACTCAACTCCAACCTTCTCCTCAAGTAGTCTTTCGCTCTGGGTTCTTGTCCCTTGAAAGTACCGCGCACGTCCTTCTCGCTCCACCGGTGTACTCTTCCATAGCTTCTCGTCCCTTAAATGTATACTGAGTTTGTCGACTTGCTTCCCGTGCCCTCCTTCTCATCCACCACATCTTTCACTCAACTTCTTGCATTCCTAAGTCTCTGTATACTTAGACACAAGACATCAAATACATAGAGCATAACTTAACTTAGTTGATCACATCAAAATCAACACAAGGTACTTACAGGTCTTCTACTGCCAACCCTTCAGCTCTCAGCTGACTCTACTTAGACTGGATTGCCAAGTCTTCATCTTCTAGTTGACTCCACTTGGACTTATTTGCTAAGCCTTCCGCTTCCAGCTAATTCCACTTGAACTTGATTTACCTAGCTCCCAACTAGGTTATTTCTTTTCTTGATTTTCAACCAAGACGTAGCTCTTACCTGATTCTTAATCAGGACTTCAGTTGTCTAGCTCCACTATGACTTAGCCACTACCAAGTATCAAGTCCTACTTGGACTTTTCACTTATTTTGAAGCTTCAAGTTAACCTTGACTTTGCTTGGATGCTTCATTTAACTTGATCAACCATGATCAAATTATTTGGTCACCCTTGACCAAATTCTTTTAAACATATTGTTTGAACTAATATTCAAAACTCTAGAGGTCGATTGTACTAACAATTTTTTCCTTTTTGATATTTGATAATATGTTTAAGTTATGCTAAATCATTTAACCTGACATATAGGGTTTATGCCAAATTAGAGAATTTTGGGTTAATACCCTTTTTCTTCTCCTTTAACACACATAAAAATATTTAAAATCCTAGGATCTCCTTAGGTGTTGTATCAACAATAGGGTATTCCTTAGTTAAAACTAAAGCCTTACCCTTCTTAAAGACCATTTTAATCATTTTGAAAAATAATATTTTCACAAAAATCTTTTTCTAAATGAACTGGGCAAGTATTTTTTGAAAAAAAAAATTGAAAATTTTGTAAGGTAAGATTTTTAAAATATACTTTCAAAATATTTTGAAAAGTATTTTTCAAAATTTTGCTAGTAATTTTCCAAAATAAGCAATTTTCCAACCAAAAGGAATTTTGAAATAGAAAATTTTTGAAATATAAATTGAAAGCATAATTTGAAACTTGAAAATAGCTTTGAAAACTTTTATAAGAAAAGATTTTGAAACTAAGCCCTTCCATTCTTTAAAAAAAAATTATCGATAATTTTTTTAAGAAACAAGATTCTTTTTAAATATTGATCTTTCAAGAGAGCCTTTCCCTTAATCTGGCATCCCCTTAGGACATTCTTGTTAACTTCAAGGAAGACATCCTATATGTTTTAGAGTTTTGGGTGTGTTATGGTTGACCTAAGGATCTAAAAGCTAAGTGTTGGTCATAAACAATTATTTCAAAGATTATATATATATATATATATTGTCCAATGCCTCTTGCACGATCATGAGCGAAATCTGACATGGGCTATCTGACGCGACCAAAATTTATTTTTTAATCCCTCTCTCATATGCATGCAACAACTTTTTTTCTTTCCTCTTAAATTAAAATAAACAATATTTCTCTCTCCTATGATTACATGCAACAATCACTGTGTAGTAGCTACTGCAATATGTAATAGTTATTATGTAGTTACTGCGTTATAGCAGCTACTACACCGGTGTAACAGCTACTATATCATTATAACAGTTACTATACCATTGTAGCAGCTACTATACAGTTGTAGCAGCTATTGTACCATTGTAACAGCTATTGCACCATCGTAATAGTTATTGCACTGTTGTAGCAGTCACTGCACAGTTACAATAGCTACTATACTGTTGTAGCAGCTGCTGCAAAGTTGTAGTAGCTATTGCACCGTTATAGTAGCTACTGCACAGTTGTAGCAGCTATAACTGCTACAATATTGTAGCTGTTATATGTTGTAATAGCTACTATATAGTAACTACTACAATGTTGTAGCATCAGTACTACAGTGATTGTTACATATAATAATGAGAGAGAAAAGATAGATTTTATTTTAATTTAAGAGGAAAGAGAGAAAAGTTGTTGCATGCAGATGAAAGAGGGATTATAAAAATTGAGTTTTGGTTGCGTTAGATCGCCCACGTAGGATGTTGCTCACGGTTGCACAGAAAATATCGGGCAGCATATCAACTCTCTCTCTCTCTCTCTCTCTCTCTCTCTCTCTCTCTATCTCTCTCTCTCTCTCTCTCTCTCTCTATATATATATATATATATATATATATATATATATATATATATATAAACCAATTAGGTATGAAATATCATTAAACATCATTATGTTAATCACAATTTTTAAAATATTTATAATAAAATAATCCTATATATTTTCAAAAAACCTTTTCAAAAGTATTTTCAATTTAAGTTTCCTAACATCTTACTCATTATGTGTCTTAGTACACACAAACATGTTAGCCTTAAAATTTTGTGAGATGAGTTTTTTAAAAATAATTTGATTAAATCAAATTATTTCTCTAAGGAAGTTTGATCTTATATTAGATTCAAATTTAGCTTTAGGTCTGTCATGCTAGTGTTTTCAAAATAAGCTTTCAGGCTGTGGTGAGTCACAATGGACATCATTAAAATAATCGCATGTCTAAGACAAAGTTTTTCTAAAACATCTAACCCAAGGGACTTAATAATAACTCTTGGTCTAATTAGCTCAAATTGGACTGAGGTAGTTTCAGCTAGATCAACAAAGTCAATTGCATTAGGCAAAATGCTTATGATTCAGCTTAGATATGTATCGACAAAGCTTACTTAGCCTACTATCATCTCAACCCTCTCTGATATCGTTGGTCAAGATTAAAATCCTTTGTCCTATATGCCTTGTTCATCTCTCTCTCTCTCTCTTTGCTTTTAATTGAAGAAGAGGAGGAGGAGAGATGGAATAGGATCACTCACAACAAGGTAATGAAGAAATCCCACACAAGAGAATGCAAGAAGAAAACCAAGAACGAGTAAAAAATAAGAAGAAGAGACAACGGAGGATTTCTATGGTTCGGCGGCATGCCTACTCCATGTCGGGACTTTCGGGCCGCAAAAACCGCTTTTTGCGTTGCGGAAACCCCGAAGTCTTGCCACGGATTCGTGCGAATATATATAAAATTTTACATGTACATGTTTGTTATCCTATATCTACTTTAGATCTACATGTTAAGGAGTATACCTTTGAAGCGAAGCCCTTCACAAATCTCGCTCGTCCAAGGTTCTTTGGATCTCTAGTGTGTTCAAGTGGACACACCTCTAGAAGTATCCACACGAACAAGAGATGGAGAGAACAACTAAGATTGTGCTAGCACCCTTAGAGGTCACGACAAGGATGAGAGGGAGAGAAGAGAAGAAGAGAGGAGGAAGAAGAAGATTCCTTGAATGAAAATCAATTCATTCCATCACTAAAAGTGGTCGACTACTTCAATGAGGTATGTAACCTCCATGGAATCTCAAGAGTCAAGACTCTTGGTTTCCCTCATGAGGTGGCATACCATGAAGTTGCCTTGATGATGTGACACATCATCATTGGTCGACCCTATGCCAAGTCACAATGACATGGCATTTGGTCAAGTCAAACTTGACTCTTCATCTTCCCTCTCAAGTCAAGTCAAACTTAACTTAAATTCTCCCATAGTTGATCAAATCTAACCATTGATTCAAGCCAATTTGATTTAATGAATCTCTATTCATTAAACTAAATTGATTTAATGAGTTATAATCTAAATTAGACTCATTGAACACATGAATCAAATTGAGTCCAACTCAATTAGTTTAATTTGGATTACTCTTGATCCAATTTGGTTCATCACATGAACCTAATCCTCTTGGTTCATCATATGAACCTAATCTCCATCTAATTGCCCTTTGTGTGTGACCCTATAGGTTCTTGTAACGTTGGCAATGCTCCTAAACCCATTTAGAAGTATAAGTAATGAGCGGTATCTAGCAACACATCATTACTATCCAAGTTACAAGAATATTGAGATCCAACATCACCTTTGTGACTACTAATTGTGACCCTCATAATATATGATAATGTCCTTCTATCCTTGACATCTAGATTGATTAAATGGAGGCATAGACCGTGTCATCCTCTAATCAATCTATATCTTGAACTCCAAGTAGACTCACTCTAAACAAATGAGCTCAATATCTCATATTGACTCATTTGGGCATGACCATGCACTTAGTGGTCTCACTCTATCAAGAATGATGATGTTACTCCCGTCATATAGGAGGGATAGATCCCATCTACATCACTCACATCCCTCCGAATAATTTGTTACATACCCAATAATCGCCTTTATAGTCCACCCAGTTACGGGTGACGTTTGATGAAGCCAAAGTATGCAACTCCTTATGTAGGAAACTATGGTGACTTCAGGTCCAATGAATCATAGTCATACTAATAGTCACATGAGAAAGTATATGACACGCATATAACGATCCATGATACTTTCTCATGGCGGGTCATTCAGTATACATTCTCCAATGCATACCCATGTGTCAACTTGATATCTCTATATCCATGACTTGTGAGATCAAGTCATCGAGTTGACCTACATGCTAGTCTCGTCGCATTAACATTGTCCCTGAATGTTAATACTTGACTAGGAATGATTAAGAGTAGAGTTCTCTATATCATCTCACTATCGATTCAACTAATCGATTGATATAGATAAGAACCTTCTACTTAAGGACGCTATTATACTTAGTTTATTTGGCACCAATGCAAGTAAGTATAATAACCATAAAAAAAATACCTTTATAAATATATAGGAATATGATACATCGAGTCCATACAACAATCATCATATGATTAACTCTAGGGTTCTAACTAATACTCCATACAATGGTCAAAGCTTTATTAGAATTCTATCACCTCTTATATTAGTCTTACAATGATCTAACATATATAGCGCCCAATCCTTTAAATGATATTTCAGACCAAAAATACCAAAAATCGCTGAAATCTAGATTTTTTTCGCTGCCTCTTGGACGTGACATGGTCGGGTTGTGCCTCCTGAGCACAGTTGTGCCTAGTCATGTTTTTCTTCTAGAATCGGGCATGGACAAGTCGTGTCTGATAGGCATGCCCATGCCTGGGCTTGTCGCCTCTCCAGAACCGGATATAGTTGGGTTGTGTCTGGTGGCACGCATGTACTTGGGCATGTTGAGCCTCCAGAACTGGACACAACCAAGCCGTGTCTAGTGGGCATGGACATACCATGTTTGGTGGGCACAGTCGTGCCTGACCATGCCCCTCCATTTCTCTTCTGTGACAACCTTCATATCAACCTCCACCCATATATGAGCCACTTGATTCCATGATACCACAAGTGTATGGTTGTCATTAAGTAATAAAAGGTATTGATCTCACGAGACCTAGTAGTCGAGTACTAGTCTACTAAGAAAAGTAAATGTCTAAACTAAACATTTGGTCATGAATTGTTCGAAAACATAGAGAAATAAGTGAGAGAGAACAAACAATTTAGAGTGAGAATTTCAGGAATTTAGGAGGAAGTCTGATGGAAAAAAGTTATTTTAAGACTTCGATTTCACCTCAATGTTCATAAACATCTAACTTATGTTTGATTTTCCATCCTCAATGGTTGTTTGATGTAGGTAAACTATCCTATGCTATCCAATATGAACTTTTGGGACTATAGTGATGTATCCACTCTAATTCCTTGTCTACTTTCAAAGTGACAAAGCTGAGGGGTTGCTTTCTCAAGAAGACTCCTGTCACGATATCTCACAATCCATGAGTTACTTTCTCTTACTGTGTGGTGACGAATTGGAACAAATCTATTAGGTACTATGATAACTTGTTACTACTCGTGGCATATTGACCTACTCCCATAGTCAACTCTTCATGTTTCAAGGTTTTATGAGTAAGAGGATTGGATTCACCTCTTGGTTCTTCCAGTCTCCCTATGGGATACAAAGTTATGCTTTTGGCATCAAGATCGTGTATGCATAGTAGATCTAGATCATAAATAATTATATCATCAAATAGGAAATATGCAAACAAATAAATTTCATAAAATAGGTATCTACGTTTTAAGGGGCTACTCCCTTATTCTAGAATATGAGAATCTACTCCATAGATCTAGAGTTACAAAAAAAAAATATTGTTCAAGGAGAAATTACAACCAAGACAATATAAAAGTAGAGAAAGAAAGCTTAGTCTCGGTGCGTAGGGTCATGTCCAGTTACAATCCAAGTTTCAATCCGGGCGTTGTTCATCAGGATCCCCTCGAATCGACTCTACGTAGTCTTTTGGGGCCCTTGGACTGCACCCCTTCTAGATCCCATTTTCTAGACATCTCTTCCCCTTATATAGGTATGCCTCCTAACCCTTAAATCTAGAAAATCAATCAAAAAAATCAGGTTTGGAGGCACCGCACCACTACCGTTCCCGACTGGCACAGCCAGGCCGGGAAACTCTCTATAAGGAGCACTTCTGTGAGTGGCATGACCATACTCGGCTAGCACAACCCTTGGAAAACCCTTTTGAATGCATCTTTAAGCTCTATTTTTACTTCGTGGAATACACCCTTATCTTAGGACATGGCCAGAGTGTGCTAGCTCCTTACAAAATATGCCCGATCTAAGGTATAATTTGCTCCATTTTCTAGCTCTATCAATGAAAAAAGATAAAAGTAGATATCAAAACAAAGAAGTAGCATATGATACAAAATCAACATAAAACATGTCATGAATACTCATGATGTGAGATAAGATTTATGCCAAATAATAATAAAAACTCTATAAGAATTACATGCATGGAAATCTCCAGACCTAAATCTTTGCTTATCTTCAAGCAAACTTAATGTCAAGATCAATGCATATGGACGAATGTCATTCTACAAAAACAATCTCATCTAATCTTATTAAGTAGTATAATCATCAAGCTAAGACATACGATTTGTTTCACCAAGCCTACAAAGAAAGATTACATGCATGTACATAATTGTGTTCTTAAAGTTTTCAAGTTCTAATCTAAGTCAAGTCATAATTCCATTGTGTTCCCAAGGTCTCCAATGTTAGACACTTATTTACCCTATATGAGGTTTATCCCACTATCCAATATAAAGTTTCAAAGGGGCACTTGGTATTGAGAGAAGTCGAAAGGTGTTTCCTAGTAATCAAACTCGGTCTCAAAGGGGCATCTTGTAGTTTTCACCCATGACGACTATTTTCTATTCATTTTCTTTCTCTTTTGTTGCTCAACTTGCTTTATTGGTTTTCATATCACTCTTTCATTCTACGAAACATGTTTTCTTTCCTTTTCTTTTTGGAATTATGATTTTTTCAAATGGACTTACACAAATCGAGTATGCTCCAATAACTAAAATGCTAAATAAGGGTCACTTATGATTTCCCAGGTACTAGTCTAAAAAAATAAATCATAACTATATTGTACTAAATTAACTCTTCGGAAACATAGTAGGTGTGTGTAAATAGCGAAACTAACTAAGTATGGATATTGTGAAACATCATTGACTCAACTAAGCTTATGCATAATTCTACTACAAGATAGGAAGAGGCGACTCTTTATAAGCACAAGCATATTGTCCATGTAGAATTGAGTCACAAAACATTTTAACATGTTTAAGAAACAAGCATACATGTAATTGAAATACTTGTTCAGTCGATGTATCATATGCTTCCACCCTATCATCCCATAACTCCTTCAGTTCGTTAATCAATGGTCATAAGTATACATCCATCTCTTTCTCAAGTGATTTAGGCCTAGGAATTAAAAGAGACATAATTAAGTATGATGACTTCATCATTTTTCATGGTGGCAAATTATAATTCACAAGTATAACAGGTCACATACTATAAGCATTTGACATGTTTCCAAATAGATTAAAACTGTTAATAGCTAACCCTAAGCGAATATTTTGCATATCCCTTGCAAATAGTTCATGTGACATGTCAAATTTTTCCATGATTCATTATCTATTGGATGCCTTAATACACCATATGTTTCAACCTGCTTTTCTTTATGCCATCTCATATCTTTTGTTGTATGTTTCTCAATAAACAACTGCTTAAGTCTAAGCTTCAAAGGAAAATATCGAAGTATTTTATGAGCATTCTTTTTCTTATTCATTGCATCATACTTGTATTTTGAGCTCCTTGCACACTGGACATATATCCTTATTTTCGTGCTCACCCCAAAATAATATACAATCATTCTTATATACACATATCTTCTCATATGCCAATCTTAACTCTTTTAATAAATTTTTTCCTTCATAACAAGAATTTGGAATCACATTTAGTTTGGGAAATGCCTCTTGCAATAATTAGAGTAACATATCAAAAGATTTATTGTTCCAACCATTTAACACATTCACATGCATTAACTTGACAAAAAAAACTTAATATAGAAAAATTAGTACAAGTGTGATATAATTTTTTTTATGCATCTTCAAACATTGAGATATAACTTCCTTTAATATCATTTGCATTCATGTTTTTATTAATATCATCTAATTAAGGCCCACTGGTGTTGATATTTTCTTCTTTTCTTAAATCAATAAATATATCTTGAAAATTCTTTTCTTTAAAATCATAATCATATTCCTCTTCATTTACTACTTATATTAATAGATGATATAGTAACTTCTCGAAAATGTCCTTGAACATAATCCAAATCATATTTAAATAAATTGTCATGCCTTCGACATAGACAACAAATTTTGGATAAATTCAAACTTATCACTCTATCACGTTTAAAAACTAATTTAATCCATTTATATATTGAAGGCTAATTTGATTCTTAATCATTATCTAACTTTTATCCATGTTTATAAAACTTGGTTATACATATAAAAAAATTATATTATTTAATAAATAACTTTTGTAAATAAGTTGATAATAACTTTCAATGAAATTAATTCAACAACTTAAATAATTTCAAGTAATTAATCACATCAAAATAGTCAAAAAAAAAATTATCATCTAAGCATCCAAATAACCCTAAAGTTATCAACTAAGGATCAAAACTCAAAATTATCATCTAAGCATCAAAATAACTCTAAAATCATTATCTAAGTATCAAAATATCTCTAAAATTATTATCTAAGTATCAAAATATTCCTAAAATTATAATTAAAAATATTGAACATACTAGATGAAGAAGTTCTACTGCAATCAGGGAGAAAAGATTCGGAGGAGCGGTCAAAATAGTGTCAGGTTGAAGCAAGAGAGAGAGCAATCATTAGGAAGAAGAATCGTCGGAGTAAGAGAAGGAATTGTTGGAGAGGAAGAATTGCAGGAGGAGAAGAAGAATTGTTGGAGCCGAAAAAACCCTAAATCTACCTCTTCCCCGATGGGGTTTTTTTTACGTATTTTAGCAACGAATTTAATTTAATTCGTCGCTAAAATATGTAAATATTAACGATGAATTTAATTAAATTTGTCGCTAATACGTAAATATTAGAAATAAATTTAATTAAATTCGTCGCTAGCATAAGCAAATATTAGCCACGAATAAGTCCAAATTTCATCGCCAATATTTTTTTCCGGACGATGCCCTAATACATTAGTAGCAACGAATTATTTATGATGAATTATTAAAACTGTTGCTAATACTTTGATTATTTGTGATGAATTATTAAAAACATCACTAATAATTTGATTATTTGAGATGATATATTATTTCGTCACTAATAATACTATTTATCTACAAACCATTATTTTATCGCTAATATTTCATCATTATTTTAATAATTTCTTGTAGTGTTTAAACATGTGCTATAGTTGCAGATTTTTACGAAACTAATGAGTTATACTTCATTATTGTCGAGTTAACCTCTAATTCAGGAAAAATACTTATTACATATTATTGTGGAACTAATGAGTTAGGCTTCATTATTGTCAAGTTAACCTCTTATTCATGAAAATACTTGTTGTTTCGATGAAATCAGTAAGATTTGTAAAGTGTTAATTTGAAAAAGAAATTTATTTATTTTTAAAAAAAAACACATTGCATATTTTTATCGGCATTTTATTGAATCGCATAAGCAAGTTTCAATATTACTTAAATCATGTATCTAACTTTTATAATACTCAAATCATGTATCATATTCCCGAAATACCTCTTCTCTTTCTCTATAGGTCCATCAACCAGTTTCATCAAAAAATGACTGTTGAACTTAGAGAATTCCAAATCACTTCAAATCAAAATCAATGTACTCCTTGAAACCTTTGTTAGTATTAACTCTAGTACCAATTATGAGATGATTGTAAAGGGCTCCTTTTGTATCATATTTCATTATTAATAAAGGCAAAGTTGATTATTATATTTACTTCAATTTAGTGCCGAATGAATAAGTATAATAATGTCCTAGAGTAGGAGGTTCTAATCTACAACATATCAATTGGTTGAATTGATAGTGAGATATTATAGATATACATAGAACACTTCTCTTAATTATTCCTAGTTAAGCATTAATATGCAAGGACAATATTAATGCGTTGAGACTAGCATGTAGGTCAACGGATGACTTAATCTCACAAGTCATGGATATGAGATATCAGGTTGACACATGAGTATATATTAGAGAATATATACTGAATGACCCGCCATGAGAATGTTTCATAGATCATTATATGAGTGTCATAAACATTCTCATGTAACTATTAGTATGAATAGTCCTTAGACCTGAAGTCACTACGGTTCCCTACATAAGGAGTTGTATACTTTGGCATTGACAAACGTCACCGTAACAGGGTGGACCATAAAGTCGATCACTGGATATGCAATAAGTTATGCGGAGGAATGTGAGTAATGTAGATGAGATCTATCCCTTCCATATGACGGAAGTGATATCTATAGGCCCCTTGATTAGTAGGACACAAGAATGCATGACCATGCTTAAATAAGTCAATATGCGATATTGAGCTTATTTAATTGAGTGTGTCTACTTAGAGATCAAGAAACATAAAAATTGATAAGAGGATGACACGGTCTATGCCTCATTGATCAATCTAGATATCAAGGATAGAAGAATTGAGTCATACAAGATAATAGCTACGGAAATGTTAAGTCGGATCTCGACATTCTCGTCACTTGGGTAGCAATTATGCCTTGCTAGATGTCACTCATTGCTTATGTATTTAAATATTGATTTGGATACATTGTCAATGTTACGAAAACCTATTGGGTCACATACAAAGAACAAGTCAATGGAGATGGATTCATATGATGAATCATTAGATTAAGTCTAATTCAAATTGGACTCATTGAGTAAGACTCAATTAAATCCAACTATTGGATTGAGTCTAATTCAAATTGGACTCATTGAATCAATTGGATTGATGATTAATGAGTTGGACTCATTATATGATTTCATATTTGATGATTAATGAGTTGGACTCGTTATATGATTTCATGAATTTGAATTCATGAAGAAAGAGGAGTGTACAACTTGAATTACTCATGCATTGGATGCATTGGATGAAGAGTGAATAATTTGAATTGCTCATGCATTGCATGTATTGGATGCATTGGATTCATTGGATGAAGAGTGAACCATTTGAATTACTTATGCATAGGATGCATTGGATTCATTGGATGAAGATAAATATTAATGTCAATCAAGGCAATTGACATTAAGGCATGAGACAATTTCATGAATCTATAAAAGGGAGTTTTTGGATTCATTTTCATGATGAATTTTTGGTGTTCTTGCTCTTCTTCCTCCTCCTCTATTCCACTTGCCGAAACTTCCAAGAAAGGTTGCTAGCACAACCTTTGGTTGTTTCATTCTCCACTTGGTGAGTTTGTGAGACAAACGAGACTTGTTCGTGTGGATACCATAAAGGCACGACTACTTGATCGCGCTAAGATCCGCATTTAAAGAAACGTTGCTATTGTGATTGCGAAGGGCACGCAACAAAGGTATAACTTTCTCATGTATAAAAATTAGTACTTAGTATATGATTTCCTTTCGCATGGATCTTCTGGAAAGGAACTAGATGTTTTCCACTACGTTTTCGCGTGCTTAGCGCCCTAGTTCCTTACAACCTTCTTAATGTATTTATACTCTTGGATCTAAATTTGACGTAAATTGAGAACAATTAGTTAAATTGAGAGTACATTTCTAAATTTTTACTCTATCGATTTAAAATTTCATTACTCTCAATTTATGTTATCGAATTTAGATATGAGAGTATAGATATATTAAGGAGGTTTTTAGGGTATATTGATTTTGGTTTGAAGTGATTTAGAGTTCTCTAGATCTGTTAGTCAGTTTACTCTGAAATTGACTGATAGACTTATACTATTCAAAAATTTAAATATTTAATATTTCTTTGAATCAGGGAAGTTCTAGAAATCTATTGATGATGTTGATTAGTAAGTGTATGAGCTATATTTGGGTAGTAACTATATTTATCTTGACTCTACTCGTATTTTTTCTGAGTTTGATACTTATCCACTCGATCTTTGAGATAATTGATTTGATCTCTATACAGTCTCTCGTTGCCGTCTATGATAATTAGCAGAAACTTGATACGATGCTTACTTGTTTTGATTGTTGTTTATTCACATACTTATTAAGCATGTTGACTTACTATAGCATACATGATTTATGTTTATATATATGCGATGACTGTTATATCATGTGCATCATATCATTGCATGCATGTCAACGACAAATTCTCCCTTGTGGTCGAGAGAGTTGTTGACCAGGTCCGCATACTCGGCCACTCATGGGTAGTGGTAGTTGGAGTGTGCCGCTTGTCCTGTAGTGCTCACACTCGGTCACTCATGGGTAGCGGCGCCTGGAGATGCGAGCAACATGGACCCCATTACTACGTGGCTAGTTAGATACTATGCAAATTGTCCATTCAGTCACTTGAGAGTAGTAGCGGCCGAAGTGTTAGGTCTTGTAATGAGTTTGTGATAAATTTTATCAAGTGTTTGTAAATTTAAAAATTTACTGTTATCAATTTATACTATCGAGTTCAGATCCGAGGATAAATATATTAGGAAGGTTTTTTTTAAAGTATATTAATTTTAGTTTGAAACCATTCGAAATTTAAAATTGATTGATGGACTCAAAAGACCAGAGGAATATTGTCATCATATTTTGAATATATGATTTATTATTATAAAAATTAAATACACAATTTAAATAATATTAAAATTTATTTATGCACACTTGAACAAAATATCATATTTTTATTAGAGGTCAGTTGCCCCTACCACCAATATAATGTTAGATTCGCTGTATGGTCCAAATGTCGGCAAACTCAACTGTCCAACTGGAGCACCTCCTGAATCTCAATAGATTCATCAAGCTGATCACATGCAACAACTATTTATTAAAGCCTTCTTTCAGTTCCACTCATCGACCATTTTAATAGATCACAATTTGTATCTACCTGTTTGTCTCATAGTTGAGTTCTAACTACTTTATTTTTTAAAAGGAAATTAAGGAACCTTCACACGAAAGATCCAATTTAAATAATTGAGGAGAGAGATAATCATGAAGCTCCCACATGATTTAACTCGTTGTCCAATCAAGTGATCATATTGGTTGTCACTAGAGAGGACCCGGGTGTCCATGAATAGAGTAGCGTGATGGGATGGCTTCCCACGTACTCCTTCAATAATTCGTAGGTCTGTTTTTTTTTTAAAAAAAAATCTAGAAAACCAAAATAAAGAAAAACGTGTATTTTTTATTAATAAAAAAAAATATAATTGGTAAACAAAACATTTTTTTTACGGATGAGGTTAGGATTGAGAAAAAAATTAATTAAATCAAATTAATCGATCAAATTTAAAAATTTAACTGAGTTATTTAGAAATTTTTATTTTTTTTTAACAAGTTCTATCCCACTAGATGATCAATTATATATATATTTTTTATGACATTAAGCTCTATCCTTTATTAAATATCATCGTCTATACATAAATAAATTTTATTTTATTTTATTATTACTAACTAAATTTTTTTCTTCCTCATCGTTTTATATGTGTATTTATCATAGTTTCACATCGTCTAACTGGAGTATTTATTTGGTCCTCTAAGTATACGTTTATACCAACTTAAATGTGTCTCTCAAAATTTTTTCTCAAAAGATGCAACTCCAACTTTCTCTCTAATGTTCTCATTTCTTTTTCTGTTCATCTTCGTATATCCAAAAATCCACCTTAACATCCTTATCTCTGCAACTCTCATCTTTTACTTATATGCTCGAGTCATAACCCAACGTTCAACGTCATATAATATAGCACGTATAATCATTATTTTGTAAAATTTTCCTTTTAATTTTAGAGGTACTTTATAATCACATAAAATACTCGACACTTTCCTCCAATTCAACCATTCTACTTATATTCTATGTAAGATATCTATCTCAATCTGATCTATATCATTTTACAAAAATAATCTTAAATACTTAAGCTCTTAGTTCCAACTTGTTATATTTGAGAGATGTCCCAAGGTAATCACCTTATGATAAGTACTATTTATTGAATAAATAGAAATTTACTATTTGAATGCACATTCTCTATGTATATAATTGAATCTTAAACTCATTTAATGAATGCCCACAATACGATTCATAGCACAAGAGTATTTATGATTGGATCACAATTATTGAGCATCTCTACATGTACAATTATAAATGTATTGAAATAATCCATAATCGTTGAATTGATGAGTTCGGACATCGTCAATTCTGTGAGACTGGCACGTTTATACTCCTTAATTTATCCAAGCAGTTGCTCCTCACTAGCTAAAGAAATTGGGGTTTCAAGAATTAAACGTAGAGGCTGTTGGATTGATATGCACGTGAGAGGGGGTGAATCACGTGGTTTTAAAAAACTTGTCTTTTTCATTTTTAAGAACTCAGTAAGTAGCAAAAAACTATGAAAAAAGGCTGAAATAAAAAAACAAGTAAAAGAACACGCGTTCGATTTTACTTGGTTTGGAGCCTTTGGTGACTCCTACTCCAAGACTTAGGTTCCGTGGACCTATCGATGGGTAATCCACTAAAATACCTTTTCTGGTACCTCCAGAAAAGGGAATCGAGTACACAGAAGAAGGAACAAATGCAATGCCCTGCACTTGTCCTATTGTAAGTAATTAAGTATGCAAATTACATTTCGTTACCCAACACCTTCGAAGATTGTCATCTTAAGCTCGGTGTCAGTTGGTTCCTTGGTAGCTGTCAAGTGCAACAGTGTCATAGCAGAGTCACAGAAGTAGGACGGAGCAGTCAGAACCTCAATCGAATGCATAGAAGCTTGTATATGAGTGTTTGTTGAAGCTTGGGTGAGTAGGCTTAAATAGAGCATGGAAGGCGCCTTCCATAGGCATTGAAGGCACTTCCAATGGAATAAAGTTTATCCTGCAAATGTTGTGCCTTATCTGCTTCGATTACCAAACTTCATCATTTGGAAGGCGCCTTCCATAGCCATGAAAGGTGCCTTCCATGAACAGTATGAAGGCGCCTTCATCTGTTTGAAGACGCCTTCAGACACTGTTCATCTGAAGGTAAATTTGCTCCTTTGTCTTACAAAATAATGTTAGTCCAATAAACCAAATAATGACATGCAAGACAAGTATTAGCATAATAATAAGCAGTAGTAATTAGTTCCTATCCACCCAGGACTCGGAACTAGTCAAGATCTCAAATTAGGGATCCGAAATGGACCTAAACTGGACTAACACATACTGTCCCCTCAACCGGGACGCATCCTCACTTAGTCACTCTCCTCTAGTGACTTACCTTTACTTACCAATTTACCAGAAATCTGGTTAGCCCGTCGACCTATCTGGACTTCCTGCCAAATATCCGGTCAGCCCGTCGATCTATCTGGATTTCTCGTCATATATCCGGTTGACCCGTCGACCTATCTAGACTTCCCACCAGATATTCGATCGACTCGTCGACTTATCTAGACTTCTTACCAAATATTCGGTCGGCCCATCAACCTATCTGCACACTTGGTAAAGTGGTTAGATCACAATTATACCTAACTTAACTTATTTGTCATTCATAAAAACCCGAATTAGACTATTAGTGCAAATTGCACCAACAATCTCCCCATTTTTAATGCAATGACAACATGCGTTAAGTTAGGGAAAAAATATGCAAAATAAGCATGAAGAAGGACAAAAATGGTTTAAGAGAAATTTTTTTTTGAGACAATTGGTTTTGTTCCCTTGATCATTTTTAGGGTTAAGTTATTCTGATTTCTTGATTTTATTTTGTTTGCTAACTTAATCCCTAAGCCTTCCCCTTTGACATTCACAAAAAAAAACATGAGTAAAACAATGCTAAGTAAATTAATGTGGGAAAGTGGTGAAACGTTGGCAACATTTAAAAAATTTAGAATTATTGGGGGAGTTTAAATAAAATTTATTCAAATTAATCGAAAAACGTAGTTTGCAAAACACTTGAATTTCTTTTTAACTAATTTTTTGTTTTTAAAGGAAAGCTTTTGAAGATTTATACTAGGTTTTGAAAGCTAGCTTTCACATAGCTAATTTTAAAGTTTAAATAGTTGTTAAGAAACTTTTAAAATAATTTGAAAGATCTATCAATCTTTTCAAAAATATTTGGACAAGAATTTTGAGCTTAGAAAATATTTATAAGATGCTTTAAAATATGAATAAGTTTTAAGGAAAATTTTTAAAATAAGTTTTGCAAGAATGAAACTTTTTAAAAATTTTCAAGGTTGAAACTTTTTCAAGAATGAAATTAAAAGATTAGATTTTGCAAGAATGAAACTTTTTCAAAAATCATTCAAATTTAGTTTACAAGAATTGAAACAATTTTCAAAATAAATTTTCAAAACATATGATTTGATAAGTATCAGAATTTTTCAAAACATGTGATTTTTTTAAAATGTGTTAAGAATGATTTTCAAAGTAAGCATTTGAAAAAGAGAAAAACATCTTTTTAAAGGATGTGTAAACACTAAAAAGATATTTTGAAAAGTTGTTTTTAAATATTCTCCCTATGATCCTGATATTATTTAAAAATAATTTGATCAACTAGAAATTGTTCTTAAGTGTCTAACCGTTAGTTACTATCTAACTATCAAAGGATAGCAGTGTTCACTTGGTTAGTTAGGCTATGTGATTGTATCCAGTTAGTGTTTGACTAAAAGTGGATTACTTAACCTGATCATTGTTTTGTTTGATATTTTACACCCAGACTTGTGATGATGTATTGATATAAACATCTTAGGTCCAGACAAAAGACCTATGCATCTCACGTCGTTCTAAGTTTGGAAATACACAATCAAGGGAGTCCTAATATATTTGTGAGATGCTCAAGTCCTAAATCTATAGGAACATGCTTTCTATGGATTTAATCTAGACTAGAGCTAAAATTGATTTTGAAAAACTAAGGAAATGGAAAGTTTTAGAAAAATATAGGTAAGGGTTTTCCTTGGAATTTGTAAATTATTTGAAAAACTATTTTTGAAAACAATAGTCCTATTCTATAGAACACATTCCTAGTTGTTGACGTAAATTGCTAAATTTACTTTCAGGGAGAGGTTTGGTAGATATATTAGCTAAGTTAGACTTGGACTCAATGTAATTGAGTTCAATGTCACCTTTAGCTATATGATCCCTGATAAAGTGGTGTCTAATTTCGATGTGTTTGGTTCTTGAATGATGCACTGGATTTTTTGTTAAGTTAATTGAGCTAATATTGTTAATTAGTACTTTTGTATTTTTGAAGTTTAAGTTAAAATTTCTTAGGGTGTGCATCATCTATAACAATTGTGTAACACATTCTCCTATTACTATATATTTTGCCTCAGTAGTAGACAAAACAACACAGTGTTGCTTTCTACTAAATCAGCTAACAAGTGATGATCCAAGTAATTGACATCCATCACTTGTACTCTTTCTATCTAGTTTCCAGCCAACATAGGCAGAGTCAGAGTAACCTATTAGTTCAAAATTAGTTGTTCTTGGATACCAAATTTCTACATTTAGTGTTCCTTTTAGATATCTAAAAATTCTTTTTTACATTAGTTAAGTGGGATTCCTTAGCACATGTTTGGTATCTAGCACACATACTAACTGTAAATAAAATATCAGGTCGACTTGTAGTTAAGTATATGAGACTGCCTATGACACTCCTATAGTATTTTAGGTTTATGAGTTTTCCATTTGGATCATTATCTAAGGTTGTGTTAGTTGTCATTGGTGTTTTTATTTCTTTGGCATTTTTTATTCTAAATTTTTTAAATAATTCTTTGATATATTTTTGTTGATAAACATAATTTCCTTCACTAGTTTGTTTAATCTGTAACCCTAAAAAGTAAGTTAGTTTATATACTAGGCTCATTTCAAATTCTTGTTCTATTAGGGTTATAATTTCTTGTAAAAATTCTGAATTGGTTAAGCCAAAGATTATATCGTTTACATATACTTGGGCTATAAAGATATCTTGTTTGATTGATTTTGTAAATATTGTTGGATTAATTTTTCCTTGGTTGAATCCTTTAGAAATTAGGTAGGAGATCAACTTTTCATATCAGGCCCTAGGTGTTTGTTTAGGACCATACAAAACTTTCTTAAGTTAAGAGACATAGTCAGGATGATCTAGACTCTCAAACCTGGGTAGTTGACCTACATAAACCTTTTCTTTTATTAGCCCATTTAAGAAGACGGACTTAACATCTATTTGATAAAGTTTAAATCCTTTATGGGCTGCATAGCTAAATAGCATTCTAATGGACTCAAGTCTGGCTACTGGGGCATATGTTTCATCATAGTCAAGCCCCTCTACTTGACTAAACATTTTAGCCACTAGTCTAGCCTTGTTTCTAACAATTCCCCCATTTTCACTTAGTTTATTTTTGAATACCTATTTTGTTTCTATTACCTTTTTATTTTCAGGTAGTGGTACTAAGTCCCAGACTTTATTTCTCTCAAATTGGGCTAATTCTTCCTACATGCCTATGATTCAGTCTGGGTCAAGAAGGGATTCTTCTATTATTTTGGGTTCGATTTTAGAAATTAGAGATATTTGACTTTGGTTTCTGAAGGCTAATCTAATTTAGACTCTTTGGTCTGGGTCATCAATTATTTGTTCAAGTGGATGGTTTGGATTAACCCTTATTGTTCTATTGAGTTCATTTTCTTATAGTTGATGTTCCTCTTCATACTCTTGACTTAGTTTTTCACTTGCTCCTTCTTGACTTGTACTACCTCTTATAAATTTAATTGGTTGAATCTGAGTTGGTTCTAAGTTTAAGATAGATTCTTCAAACTTTACATTTGTGGTTTCTTCAATTCTTAATGTAACTTTATTATATACTCTGTAACCTCTACTGTTTAATGAGTAGCCTACAAAGATTTCATCTTCTACTTTTGAGGTAAAATTTTCCAAGTATTCTCTAGTGTTTAGTATGTAGGCTGGGCATCCAAATATTTTCAAGTATTTAATATTAGGTTGTTTATTATAATAGAGTTTAAATAAGATTTAATTATAAATTTTATTTATTGTGGTTCTGTTTTGTACATAGTAGGCTATGCTAACAGCTTCTGCCCAAAAATATTTTAGAAACTTATATTCATTTAGCATTATTCTAGAGGCTTCAAGGAGAGTTCTATTCTTTCTTTCTACTATTCCATTTTGTTGGGGTGTTTTAGGACATGAAAATTCATGGTGATAACCATTTTCAAGACAAAATTGATTAAGGTTGTGATTTTTAAATTCACCGCTGTTATCACTTCTGATTCTTTTGATTTTTTGATCTTTTTCATTTTCGGTTTGTTTGCAGAATTTACTAAATACTTTAAATGTTTCATCTTTACTCTTTAAGAATTTTACCCAAGTAAATCTTGAGTAATCATCTATTATTACTAGACGGTATAGACTCCTATTTATGGATTTGATTCCATGGGAGTCAAATAGGTCTAAGTGCAATAATTCTAGTATTGAGTTA
The DNA here is from genome assembly GCF_018446385.1 of Zingiber officinale. NCBI lineage: Eukaryota > Viridiplantae > Streptophyta > Magnoliopsida > Zingiberales > Zingiberaceae > Zingiber > Zingiber officinale. The sequence continues at coordinate 62,414,169 of NC_055990.1, read as the reverse complement.
GTTGGAGCTTGATTAGTTGATTTGTGGGTAGATTTGGTTTGCTTTCCTTGTTGACAAATATTAAAGATTATTGCATCTAAGTTGGGTAGTTTTGGTAAGCCTATAACTAGACCATTTAATTTTGTTAAGTTCCTAAAGTTTGTGTGGGACATTCTTCTATGTCATAACTAAGTTTCTTCTTTTTGTATTAGGTGACACTTGAGTGATAGTTAGATTGATTGTATAGATGTTATCCTTCCTAAATCCTTCTAGGTTTATCTAAGTGCTTGATTAAGCATTCAGAAGACAAGAATCTAACCTTATATCCAGAATCACACAGGTGACTAATGTTAAGTAAATTATATTTGAAGTTATCAACTAATAACACTTTTTTTTAACAATAAAGTCAGTTTTAAGTTCGATATTACCTATCCTAATTATCTTGAATTTGTCGTTGTTCCAAAGGTAACTGTTTCTAAGCTTTTGTATGTTAGTTGAGTAAATTTGGTGCGATCTCCAGTCATGTATTTGGAATATCCACTGTCCAATATCCACTTTGTTTCCTACCAAAAAAAAAAGATAGGAATTTCTTTATTAATTGGATAGATTAAGTTGAATTCGAATTTTAAGGTTTAGAATTAATTTTAATTTTTAAATTATTATTTAAGTTAACTTAATTTGATTTGATTTAATTTAATTTAATTTTAATTTAATGTTATTTAATTTTAACTTAGATTTAATTTTTAATTTTAATTTTAATTTAATTTAAATTAAATATTTTACCTTAATCATCGCACCCGATCTATATTTTCAATCAGAGAATCCTATGATTTTGTGAGATGAATTAAGTTCAATTTCAGGGTTGGGTTTAACTTTATGTTAGATTCAAGTTTAACTTTGAGCTCAATAAATAGACATTATTTGGATAAACTTCTGGGCTATGGTGAGTCACCTGGACATCATTAGAGTAACCTTACCTTTGAGATTTTTCAAATAGTCATATCCATTGAACTTAGTACAAACCGTAATCTAACTAGTTAGGATCCATAAGGGATAGTTTCAATTAGTTCCACTAAGCCAAATGCACCAGGTCAAAACCATATCTTCCTAGACATGCATAGACAGAATTTTCCTAACTTACTATCATCTAAAACTTCACCAGTACCGTAGGTCAAGTTAAACTTTTGTCCCTTTTTAGACTAGTCCTAATTACCCGTTTGGATAAGTTATTATTTTTGGAGGTGTCAACTATTTTGGAGTCTCCTCCTGAATCATTGGGTTTAGATTTTAAGTATTGGTTTATGTCATTTTGTTTTATAGTTATAATAGACTTGATTATAGTTTGAGTTTGGATTAATTTTGTTTTTACTTGATCTAGGCTTAGTTCGATTTGTTTTATGTGGCTTTATTGGATTTATTTTAGAGGGAGTAGTTGAATTTGAGTTATTTGGTTTATTCAATTTTAGATAATGTATTTTATCTTTAGGTATGTGGTATTGGTTGAGTCCTACTTGTGCGGTTAGACACGCTTTTGGAGCCCAAACTTTAATTTGATTTTTTACTTTGGTTAACTAATGATATAAAGATTTTGTTAGAAGAGCTGGACTTGTATCCGAGTCCGGACTTATTGTACACAACTCTTTGTGAGCTATGTCGAGGTACTTTGATCTAGTTGTGAATTTCTCTAGTAATTTTTTTAGTACGACTATTTCATTTTTCAATTTAAAATTGTCCTCCTCAAGTTTTGCAACTTGAGTTGGGATTTCAGGTTGAATCGACTTAGTCGTTGAATTTGATTTTAATTGTTCATTAAGCATTTTATTTTCTTTTGTTAGTTCATTTATTTTATTTTCAGAGTTAGTTAATTTCCTATTTAAGCATGCAATGATCTTAAAAAACTTTCTGCTTAAATTAAAATGTACCTCATCAGAACATTCGGAAACGAGTGCAGATTCATGGCTCGACTCGGGTTCAGACTTGTCTTCTGATTCGCTCTCCTATTATAGTCCGTAGGCCATCAACGTGAGGTAGTTGGTGTGCTTTGGTTCTTCGCCGTCCGATCCCTTCGCAGACGATTCATCCCAAGTCACCTTAAGGACTTTCTTCTTCTTCAGACTCGGATAGTCGTTCTTATAGTGCCCATTCTTGTTGCATCCAAAGCATGCCACGTTTTTGTTGTTAGAGTTGGAGGTGGAGTTGATCTTCAGCAAGTCCTTGTTGGTAAAGCTCTTCTTTCTCCTGGTGAATATTTTTTTTACCAAGTTCACCAAGTATTCTTCATCATCTGAGTTTGTGTCAAACTCGACTTATGGTTCCGACTTAGTTCTGGATTTTTCTTTTGACGTTCCTGCAATAAGAACAATACCTTTCTCGATTTTGGTGTTAGTCGGCTCGTGTAGCTCTAATTCACAAAAAAGTTCATCCAATTTTAATTTAGATAAATTCCTTGAAATTTTATAGGTATCCATGATGAATGCCTACAGTGCATTCCGAGGAAAGACATTTAAGGCATACTTGATCAAGTCTTGATTTACTACCTGATGGTCGATTATATGAAATTCGTTGAGGATATCCTTTATTCTTGGGTGCAGCTGACTGGCAGTCTCATCTTCCTGCATTTTAATATTAAATAATTTATTTACAAAAAAATTCCTCTTCATTACTTTTACGTCGTTGATTTCCTCGTGCAGTTCTATGAACTTATCCCATAGTTTCTTTACGTTTTCATATGGGCCGATGCAGTTCAACTCCTCCTTCGTTAGCCCGCACTGGATTGTGTTGAGGGCTTTGAAGTCAATCTGAGTTTTCTTCTTCATTTCTGGATTCTAATTTTCTGGGTCTATTGGAATTCCGGAGATGTCGATGGACGCCTTGTATCCTTTGGTGACGCTGAATGGTAGTCACCATTTTGCATGTCACAAGGCGCTTCAAATTAATAAAGATAGGGAACCAAAGTAAACTTAAGAAAAGAGTTGTAGCAATGAGTCTCAAGTCGTATTTTTCTAAGGATAACTAATGAATGTGTGTGAATTTTAGAATTGATTCAAATTTAGTTCTTACATCAACAAGGTCTATTAGCCATTTCTATTCAATTCTCATTTCATCTTGAATAAATCTGATTCTCAAAAGTGCACTAGAACAATTAAAAATGGGATCAAAGAAATGTTGTTCTCATCTAAACATGATCCGCTTCATCTCAATAAACTAGTATCAATTAAGTATCATTGAATCAGGTTCTACAACTAACAAATTATCCAATCACCACAATCAACTACATATCACAGAGGTTAACAATGAAAAGCTCAAGAGATTCATTTAACACTCAAGCGTGAACACAATCACAACAAACCCAATGAATCGAACAAAAGGGTTTCTAAATCCATGAATTGAACCTAAACACTAACTTATAGAAACTGAAGTATCATCCAATTTACACTTACAATCAAATGCAACAATTAAACTCAAAAACTCAAACAAAGTGATGTTGAATAGATGTAACAATCAAAAGAACAAGGATTCGCTATCTAAATAATCAAATCTAACAAACCAGCAGTAAACGAATTACAAATTCAAAATAGAACATAGATTGCAACTAATTATGCAGCTAAAGCAAGATTTGAATTGCAAGAGTTCAACAAAATCGGATGGCAAAGCTAAGAAATCAAAAACGGAATTACAAAAATTCAAACAAAAAATGAAATTGCGAAATAAGGTATCAGATCTAATGATCTGAACAAATGTATGAGAAATGAAGAGAAAACAAGAAGAAATTGCATTCCACAACCAAATTTGGAACTAAACCTCTCTTCTCTACCGTGTCACTGAATTGCTTCTGGGAATGCCCTTCGAGCATTCAACAACGAAGATTTGAACTCCTAGCTCATTCAGGAGAAGTCCAAAGCTACTGGAAATGCCCTAACTAGCTCGGTGTCATCTGAATTCACTAGCTATCGAAGAACAGAGGTGCTTCAATCGATTGATCGGATCGATTCAATAGCTACAAACGAAGGTGGAGGTGGAACTGATGTAGAAGCTTCTGGGAACGCCCTTCAAGCCTCTATGAATGACTGGAAGCCACAGATCTGGGGATCACCCTCTAATCTGTGGCAGCGGTGGATCACGGAAGATAAATTGCAAACCGGGGAATGCCCACTGATCTCGATCTGTACCTCGATTGCTGGTCGCCGGATCGTTGAAAGCTTGTCAGAGATGAAGAGATTTGGTTCTCAGATCCGGAAGTGGAATGGGAGCGTCGGGGAAGACGATGAACAGTGCCAAAATCGCGAGGAAGAAACGAACGCCCGAGCTCGTCTAATCGCTATAGCTTCTCACGATTTAAATCAACCTCAAATCTGATAAGACGGTCCAGAATGCTCGGATCTTGATCAACGGTGGAAACATCTCATATTTGAATCAAAACCTCTAGATCTTCATCTATGGCTGAGGTCTGCTCCTCATTAGGTTGGATGAGCCGGATCTTCACTGGATGACTTAGATCTGCTCCAATCTTGGATGAACGGTCCAAATCACTCCAAGGCTTGATCGTCTTGTTTAGCCCTAGATTTGAGCCCAAATGTGGTCTGATCTGATCGGGTTCATGACCCTTTTGATGCCTATAAAGAATATATCAAATATTAGCATCTAATACCATGATTATAATCTAATTTGCAATTAAGTCAAACATTAAATGTAATTAATGAAATATGATGTAAGTATAAGTTCAATCTATGAGAAGATTATTAAAAACATGCATTATGAATCAAAAAATTATAGCAAAATCATGGTTATCACTGAACCATTGGTCGAAATCGATCTTCAGGTACACCTCCATTCGCTTCTTATAGTATGGGAAGTCATCCCCGTTGAAGAGTGGGGGACGAACAATGTTGTATCCTTCGTTTTGTGACATTATAGAGCTGTAAAACAAAACTAAAGAGAGGTACCAAGACTTGGTCTTGGATTAGCAGAGTTGAAAAAAATATTTCGAAGAACTTAAGTGGTGTTGCACCAGCTTCAAGTTAAAACCGAACGAGAGAATATTATCTGAGAAAAAAAACTAAAATTTTAAAAAAATAAATCCCCCTGGCTTGATTGGTGGTTGCACCAATTCAAAGCAGAACTTGACTTTGATACAACTTGTTGGATCGATACACGCATGAGAGGGGGGGGGGGGGTGAATCATGTGGTTTTAAAAAACTTGTCTTTTTCATTTTTAAGAACTCAGTACGCAGCGAAAAACTACGGAAAAAAATACCGAAATAGAAAAGCAAGTAAAAAACATGCATTCAATTTAACTTGGTTCGGAGCTTTTAGCGACTCCTACTCCAAGACTCAGGTCCCGCAGACCTATCGATGGGTAATCCATTAAAATACCTTTTCCGGTAACCTTTAGAAAAGGGAATCGAGTACACAAAAAGAAAGAACAAGTGTAACACCCTGCACTTGTCCTATTGTAAGTAATTAAGTATGCAAATTACATTTCGTTACCCAACACCTTCGAAGATTGTCAGCTTAGGTTCTATGTCGGTTGGTTCCTCGTAGTAGTCGAATGCAATAGCGTCATAGTAGAGTCACAGCATGTAACACCCCAAATTTCATGATTTGGAGTCCTAAAAGACCTTATTAAAATCTAGAAATGCCTTAGAAAAATTCTAGAGATTTTTAGAAATTTTTAGAGTATTTTTATGTAATTTTTGGAGGTCGTTTGGTATTTTTACTAAACGAAAGAAGTTTCAAAAAAAATAATGTCCAAGCCGAGATTCGAACCGTGGATCTCGGGTTAAGCCAAGCCTTAAGTGAATCCGGTTAGCCAACTATTCCACGACTGTTTTGTTATAATATAAGGGAATTAAATATAGCTAAGCGGTCTTAAGAAACGAAATAAAATTTCCGTTTAAAAAGGAGCCGAGGGCGGCTCGAACCCGAGACCTTCGGGAATTCGCCTTTCCAGCGGAGCAAGCGCGCACGCTGATGTTTCATGAACAAATCAATCACGAATTGGTCTTAAGCCATAACCCTAGGTTATAAAAGGATAAGTAAGAGAGGGGTTAAGTTATTTTCTTTTCTCTCTTTTCCTCTTCTCCTCTCTCGCGTCGGCGACTCCTCTTGGGCGGAAAACAGAGGCGAGTTTAGGGCTTCATCTCCGGCGCCGGCCAAGGGGTCTTTCCGTGAGATCTTCACGGATCCGAGCTCCTCTCGTCGAAGAGAACACACGGGCACAGAAGGAAGGCTGAGATCTTCACTTCTCCGAACCCTAGAAGGCTCTCTTTCGGCTGTAAGACCAAGAATCCGATGTAAGTAGCTCCTCGCCTGCGGTAAGAGTAGCTTTGGGATTGTTTTCTCGTATTTTTTTTAGCATGAAGTAGAGAACAGAGATTTGAGGTTGTTGCCGTGGGTTGGGAATTTGAATCTAGTTGATTTTGAAGCTTGCTGTTGATTTCCGAAGCTTGCTGTCGTGTTGAGTTTTTTTTAGCTTGCTGTTGATCTCCGAGGCTTGTTGCTGTATTAGTATTTTTAAAGCTTGCTGCTAGGAATTTTAAATTTATGTTTGTTGATTCTTTCTTAGGTTTTCAAAGAATCCTGTAAAGGAGGTTTTCTTTTGAAGCATGTTGCCATTTTTTTGGTAGATCAAGTATTTTTTTTTGTAGGTCAAGCATGTTGTGTAGATTCTACAGCCCTTGTAGTTTAATTCTGGTTGAATTGTTATGGTTGCCGTGCACCTCAAAGAAAGGGATCCTCTGTTCGAAGTGGATCACAGGAAGAAAGTTTGTTTTTTTTTTCTTTTATTGTGCTTGCTGCTGAGAACCCTTAAGAAAGAAGGAAGATGTTTGGTTTAGATTAAGCATGTAGGTTAGTGTTTTTGTGGGGTTTTACAAGCTTCGAAAATTGGGTTGCTTTGCAAAAAGATTAAGCTGTGAATTTGTTGTATAGGTTTGTTTTAAGTTTTACATCAAGTTCAACTTGATTTTATGCAAAGAAAAGGGGCACAAGTAGCTCCCTTGGGGTTGCTGTGCAATTCGGCTATTTAGCCGAACATGAGAAGACATAGATTGTTGATTAGCATGTAGTTTTCTTTATGTTGTTATCTTATTGTTGCTACTGTCGATTTAGAGTTAGTTTTCTTCTAAAACATGTAGGTTTGTTTTTGTAGCTTAAATGCAGAAGTACGATTAAGTAGGTATGCATATTTTACTAGAATTGAATACAGGTTTTTACTAGCAGTTTAGCATTTCAGATTTTTTGATATATTCTATCATGTTGTTAGACTTTCCCTATTTGTTATTAGTTATGCATGTGTAGTTTCTTTACTACTAGAATAACATGAGTAGTATTGAATTATAATGTTTTCCTTGCTTTGGATTTTCTGTACAGCATTAGAACGACTAGAAGTTTAAGAGTAGCTAGTGTGCTTTGTTTTCTTTGCTTTCGGATTACATTGTACAGCTTTGGAATAGCTAGAGATTATTGAGTAGCATACATTCTTTGCTCTCTTTCTTTTATTTCTGTTGTAGCAAGATTTAAGGTTTTAGTTCTAACAAGTTTTAGATTTAGTTTAAGCTTGTATGATATGCAGATCTTCTAGTTTTCATTGGCTATTTTTAACAAGCATGAACAACCATGTATTCTAGTGGAAAAATAAGAGTTCTATTAAATTCTTTTAGAAGTATTAACAAGTATAAGACAGATAAAGAAAAGAAAGAAAAAGGTCAAGACTTTAAGTAGATCCCGAAGTCAAGACTTTAGGAATTTTGACACACAAGGTGCTAAAGAAAGTGCCGAGACATTATATACTAGAAGTATTAAAAGATAACAAGTATTTTACTTTTATCAGTGACACTGTACTGGACTCTCAGATGTTCTTGGGTTGGGCTCCCATAGTCGTCCCTAGGTTTAGATAACCTAGTATATAGGACTCTCAGTAGTCCTTTGGCTGAGCTCCCATAGTCGTCCCTAGGTTTAGATAACCTAGTAAACCCTACTAGATTCAGGACCAGCTATCTCGGGTCTAGTTAGGGATGCACACATAGCAAGTACAATTGACGGGACCAAGAAGAAAGTTGATTATTATTTTGAAGTATTATAAGTATAAGTTTTTGAACAAACAAAATAAGTTTCACATAAGTATAAAAGTATAAAAGAATAAGTTTAGAACAAATGAATTAAGTTTTACTTTGTTTTAGAATCATCACGTTTAGTTCCCTTTTATGCTAGCATGTTATTTAGATTAGCTTACTGTTCCTTGCTATTAGAAGAGCATGAGTAGCTTTACACGTTTAGCACTTCAGTATGTTTGTTTATTTACTAGTAGATGAGCATGAGTAGTTTTCCCTTTGAGCATTCAGTTTTAGTTTTCAGTATATTCAAATGCATATCGAGTTTTTGTGAGTTAGATAGCGTTTACTAAGCATTTTGCTTATAGATTACATTTCCTCTTACTGCAGATAAAGGAAGGCGACAAGGTGGCGCAGATGATGTGTGATGCCAGGACTATGGAAGTCTTGGGACTAGAAAGGAGTTCCTTTAGTCTTCTTTCCTTATTTTTAGTTTCCGCATTTTAGTTATTGTAAACATTTGAGTTGTATTTTAAGTTCATGTCATTTGAGATTATTCTGTTTAGATTGCATGTAGGATGAGTTCAGTTTAGTAAGTAGGTATTTGTGTGTTTGATACTTATTTAACTGCGTGGGTGGTTGATAAATGTTCCAGCCGCCTGTGGCTGATGTATACTATGTTTGCATCTCATTTTAAGGTCACCGGTACAGGGGAGATTCTGTCGAAATTTTTCGGTAGAGACTCCTCGTGGTTTCGATCATACCGGTTAAGTAGAATTAGTAGTTAAGTAACGGTCATCCTTAGAGTATAGTAATAGTAAGAAGGGTGGGCGTTACACAGCAGTAGGCCAGAGCAGTCAAAATGTTAATCGGACGCACAAAAGCTTGCATATGAGTTTTTGTTGAAGCTTTGGGCGAGCAGGCTTAAATAGAGCATGGAAGGCGCCTTCCATAGGCATTAAAGGCACCTCTAATGGGATAAAGTTTATCCCGCAAATGTTATGCCTTATCTACTTCGATCGCTAAACTTCATCCTTTGGAAGGCTCCTTCCATAGCCATGGAAGGCGCCTTCCATGAATAGTACGAAGGCATCTTCTTCTGCTTGAAGGCGCCTTCGGATACTATTCATCCGAAGTCAAATTTGCCCCTTTATCCTGCAAAACAACGTTAGTCCAATAAATCAAATAATGACCTGCAAGACAAGTGTTAGCACAATAATAAGCAGTAGTAATGAGTTTTTGTCCACCCAGGACCCGAAATTAGTCAAGTTCTCAGATTAGGGATATGAAATGGACCTAAATTGAACCGACGCCTATTGTCCCCTCAACCGGGACGTGTCCTCACTTAGTCACTCTCCTCCAGTGACTTACCTTTACTTACTAGTTTTCCAGATATTCGGTCAGCCCATCGACCTATTTGGACTTCTTGTCAGATATCCGGTCAATGCGTCGACCTATTTGGACTTCTCGCTAGATATCTGGTGGGCTCGTCAACCTATCTGGACTTCCCGCTAGATATTCGATCGGCCCATCGATCTATTTGGACTTCTTACCAAATATCCGATCGGCCCATCGACCTATCTGCACACTTGGTAAAGTGGTTAGATCATAATTATACATAACTTAACTTATTTGTCATTCATCAAAATCTGAGTTAGATCGTTAATGCAAAATGCACCAATAGATGCTAGTTATGGTAACTAGTTTATTAGAGTGACATTCTAGGAGACTTCATATGATTTTCTACATATATAGACATGTTAATGAAGATCTCATTATAGCTCGAGTACAAGTTTCCTTTAACTTGAGATATTGAAGTCATCTTGGTCATGTAGACTTATACTTTGATATCTTAAGCAAGCTAAGCATCTCTGTGAAGGTGTGGACCTGGAATAATTAGGTATAAGTTAAAATGTCTGAAGGTGTTTGAATAGCCAACAAATGATTATCCTATGATCACTTGTCAGGATTATTACTTAAAAGTTTTTGGGCAAAACATCACATGTTAAGAGTATGATACTCTTGGATACATGTCTGAGTAATTTGAATCCACGGGACTAGAAAATATTACTTGAGCTAGGTGTGACGTAGTCAACTTAGTGGGGATTGACACATAGACCATGTCTTGAACCAAGTGGCTATAAGACGAGTGTAAGGAACGAGACACGACTAACTGTATTTGTTGAAAGATTCTAAAGTAGTCTTAGAATCAACTGTAATTTTTTGGTTAATTGAGGATCATGATATACTATTAGGTATCACTCATAATCAATCTATAATTAATAGTTAATTATGAATGACCAACATAAATTGAGAACCTATAAGATCATATGTACTACGAGTTTATCCGAAAAATATAAACCGAATTTGAGAATTGAATTCTCAAATCGAGAGAGATTGAGTTTAATTAGACCAAATAAAGGGCAAATATGGAAAGAGTTTGACGTAACGGAAGTGTGAATGTGCCACCTCTTTTGAAGATAAAATAGACTCTCTTTGGTTTAACTATAAATTAAATTAATTTAGTTTTAATTAAAAGAATTTTACTTATTGAATCAAGTGGTTTCATCTTAAATTAAATTGGTTTGATCTTGAACCAAATTAACTTATAGCTAATGATTTGGATTTTACGTTAGTGGATACGGATTTAGCGGATACGGATTTGGTCCGTTAAGAGATTTAAATATAAATCTGGGTAGAAGAGAAATATGACTTAATTATGGAATAGAAACCTAAAGGTTAGGTTAATCTGCCGCCGCCCAACTCCAACGTGAAGGATCACGTTGCTTGGTGATTGCTGACCAATTGCAACGTCAAGCTGTTAACGTTGTTGACAAAGCAATTGAAGCAAGGCTCCAAGTTGCTGGTGTCCACGATGTTGACCAACGTTGCCCGAAGATTGCTCCAAATTCAACTCCAACGTGAACAGCAACCACTTGGTCAGCCAAGCGATTCATGATTGCTGACTAAGATTATTTCAGGCGGGATTCTCTGGTCCCGCCTATCCTGGTTCCCTTTTGGATCAGAGACAATGTTTGAAGAAATTCAATGATAAATAGATGAGGATAATTGAATTTCTTCAACGGACCCGAGGATCTGCTCAGATTATTCACGTTTTCCCACAATTTTCTTTTGGTGTTGCTAACCACTTGGTCAGCCAAACAATTCATGATTGCTGACCAAGATTATTCACGTTTTTCCAACGTGAACAACGACTGGTTCCGTCCAAGAGAAACCGGACAGCAATGGACAGAAAACGTTGCTGACCAAGATGGCTTCATGTCCAAACCTGCTGCTCCGGCCAACATGCAGCTCTACTGAGGTTGATGAACTTCCGGCTAGGTAGCTGCCGTCCCCGTGACGCCGGAACAGCAAAGGTTGCTATTCCAGTATAGGCGGTGAATTGTTCCAGCCAAGAACTTGCTGTCCCGTTTGGGCAGCAAGGTTCCAACTTCCGAACAGCAGCCGTATGACTGTTGTTTACCTCGATTTGTACCACCAAATTGTCTTGTGCCATTGGGTACTGAATCTAGTCATGATTCCTCTCTCGGATCGCTTAGTTTCCCACCTTCAGCTAGTACCCAAGTGGAAACATGACTCATGATTTAAAGAAGTCACCTCGAGGATAACTCAACGTGGATACTAGTAGAGGCAAGCTTCGTTAAGCTTGCTCGTTGATTCTAATGGAAGCCAGCCTTGTGAAGCTCTCAAATGCTATCTACAAGGTTTGATTACAAACTCATAAGTATAATTTAGTTGTAAAACTTTATATTGCGGCTATATCTGGCACGTGTTGTATCCTACATGTATGAGTTATGTGTGATGTAAACAAAGGATTTATTATTTTGCTTCCGTTGTGCGTTTTGTGAAACATGTCATGACACAACCGTCAGACTCCCTAACACAGACAATTCGTCATTTCTTATCTTAACAATTGTCTCATTATGTCTAATATTGCTAACGGTTTTTTTACCAAAAGGAGTGACCACATTTTCTTATTTACTCAAAGGAGCATCCTAGTTTCAAAACTACCAAAAAAAGTACAAAAATAGTATTATTCCCTTCCTACCTCTCTCGCCAGCCTCTTAAATCCTCTCTCTCTCTCTCTCCCTTTTCCAATGCATCATCTCTCTCCAGAATTAAAAAGGGCTTGATATTTTCCCATATCAGGCCCACCGTATCAGCCCCAACGTGAGCTTGATATTTTTTCACATCAGGGCCAGCATGAGCCCGATATTTTCTCATATCCAGCCCACCAGGGGATGCATTGGAAAACAACGTCTAGAGAGAGGGGATTTATGAGGTTGGCGGAAGGGGTAGGAAGGGAATAATACTATTTTTTGTACTCTTTTTGGTAGTTTTGAAACTAAGGTGCTCCTTTTGATAAATAAGGAAACGTAGCCACTCCGTTTGGTAAAAAGTCATATTGCTAAATTTAAATTTTACATATTTTATTTTTACTCTACTAAGCCTAAAATCTTTCATTTATAGTGTTTTAGTCAATATTTTAGTTTAGCATTTACCTATTCACATGTCTCATCTACCAAAATAATATCTACAAACAACATGTTTCATGGTACTGTGTCTTGAATGTACCCAGTGAGTTCGTCGAGGATTAGTGTAAAAAGATAGGGACTTAGAGTTAATCCTTGATGTAATTTTATATTTATTAGAAATTCTTCAGTTAATACTTCTAAAGTCTTCACTTTGGTTGTTACACTCTAATACATATCCTTAATTAGTTGTATATGCGACGCTACATATCCTTAATTAGTTGTATATGCGACGCTAACACCTCTCTTTTATAGAATTCTTCATATAATTTTTCTTTGGACTCCTATAATAAGTTTTTTTTAACCCAATGAATACAATGTATAAATCTTACTTTTGCTCCTGATACTTTTCAATTAGTTGTATGTATAGTTCTATTGCCGACCTTCCAAGCATGAACACAAATTGACTTTCGATCACCATGATCTTCTTCCTTAATTTTTGTTTATTACTCTTTTTCAAAGTTTCATGGTATGACTCATTAGTTTAATACCCCTATAATTTGCATAATTTTATATGTCTCCCTTATTCTTATATAAGAGAACTAGAGTATTTACCCTCCATTAATTAGATTTTTTTATTTATAATATTATGTTAAATAATTTTGTAAGTCATTAAATACATTATTTCTCTAGACACTTCCATACCTCTATTGGAATATCATCTGGTTCAATGGCTTTTTCATTTTGCATCTCATTTAAAGTTTGTTCTACTTCTGAAATTTGAATTATACGATTAAAATTTAAATTTCTATACTCATTTGACCTACTTAATTATCTAAGTTAAGTTGGTTTCCTAAACTTTTATTAAAAAGTTGATGAAAATATCTCTTTCATCGCTCTTTTATTTCTCTATCATATACTAGTACATATTATATTTATCTTTAATACAACTTATTTGGATTAGATATCTTGTCTTTTTTTGCTAAATTTATATATTTTATAAATATCTCTTTCCCTTTTTTAATCTAATTTTTAATATAACTGTTCAAAAGTTTCATTTTTCACTTCATTCACTACTTGTTTAGCCTCTTTCTTGATTATTGTATATTTTTTAAAGATTTTCTCATTCTTATAAATATATAATTCATTATAGGTTGCTTATTTTTCCTTTACTTTCTCTTATACCTTTTTATTCCACAACCAATATTCCTTACTTAGTGTGCATATCCCTTTGACTCATCAGGCATACTCTTGGCTACTATTTTCAACTTTGATATCATCTATCCAATATCGTATTAGAGTTACCATATATTTCTAATAATGCTTGTACTACTACATTCTCATATTTTTGTTTCTCATCCTTAACTTCCACCACTTAATTTTAGGAGTCATGTATATTTTTCTTCTATTGATACTAGATTGAGACGTATATCCAATATTACTAACTTATGTTGGTAGTTAAGCTTTCTCCAAGGATGATCTTATAATCTTTACAAATCTTTTTATTCCTCTTCTTAACTATAAGAAAATTAATTTTTAATTAAAAAATGACTATTTCAGATAATTCAGTTCTATTTCGATTTTAAAACTCCTAATTCAATTAAAACCGAATTAAGTTAAATTTAACACTATTGTAGTACTGATTTTCAAAAATCAGCACAAATAATCAACTATAAATTAGTACCACAATGGTGGGTGTCAGACTCTCCAAATTAATTGAGTTAATCAGTCAAAAATTGAATTAATTAATATTTTATTAATTCAGGTTGTTCAATTTTTATTAGAAAGTTCGGTTCAATTAGTTCATTTTTTTGATTTGTTTGATTTAATCGATTTAGTCAGTTTGATTTTAAACCGATTGCTTAACCCTAGATAAGATTATTCCTTTCACTCTGTCAATGAACTTTTAGGGATGCCAATTGTTCTGGTTGGGCTAAGTTGGGTAAGTTAAATAGGGCATTTGAATTTGTCCAATTGGTTTATTCTATTAGGCTAAGCAACCTTAATGAATCAAATATACTCCATCAATCAGTCTATTTTTTTTACTAACCCAAGTATTCAGATCTTATAACCCGACTAATTCTGGAGGTAGACTACTCGGCCTCATGAATATTTTTCACCGATCATCAGGGTAAATTAGGAAAACATGACTAATCCACGAAATTATAACATATGGTGCTAGTTTTGAAGGTTCAAAACCATGTAGTGCTTGTAGGATTTATCTTAACACCTGAGGAGGGGTGAATAGTATATACTTCTTTAGTTGTTCTATCAGAGTTAATAACATAGCAGAATAATGAAGTACAAATAAAAGATAAAGACATAGAAAATTACTTGGTTAACACCCTCGGGAAGCTACTCCGGGGTTGTATATTCAACGTGAGTCCACTATTTCCTTTGTCTTTTTCGAACACCTTTCAAAGGCGAAAGAACCTCTCATAGATTTAGTAAGGCACAACTACAAGTATAAATAGATAAAAACACAAACACATAAATAAAATAAACCCATATCTAATCCGGCTCGAAACCCTGAATGACACAATTCCTGACACTTCTTAAATAACATGAGCCAGACTTGAGCACTTGAACCTTTAAGGTACCTTGCAGTTGATTATAATTGTTGATGGAAGCATCTATCTCGACTCCCCTTCCCTTTTATAAAGCTCAATTGACACTCTTCCGATCAACTAGAAGCCCTTCCAATCGACTAAACATCCATGGACTTGGCTGCAAACATGATCATCTTCGATTGAAGTTCAGGCTAACTTTTGCGTCAGTCACCTAGAACTCTTTTGGTCGCTTAGATGTTAGTCAACTCTCATCCGAAGACTGATTTGCTTGAACTAGATAATGTTAATTTTTTTTATCAGATTCGTTCTAATCACCGGGACCAACTTAGGTCTGGTCAACCAACCAAGCTATGGTCGCCCGAACCAATTTGGCCTTCGAAACTCGATCATGCCTTTGGACAACCTCCAATCTTCCGAGTCCTCGTCCATTTATTGTTTCCTACAAAAGGAACATGCAAAATCTAATACTTGGTTAATAGAACACCTTTTTAATTTTTCAAACATTTAAAAATTAAATTTCAACTTCAACAAATTAATAGATTAATTTATCTTAATAGATAATTAATCCAAGAACATTGAACTGATGAGTCATCTACTACGAACTACGAAAGCTTTTCAATTTACACAATAGTCAGATAGAAAACTTCCAAGGGCTAAGTTCATCAAAAACCTCTGGACTGTTGGAGTCTACTTAAGATGAAATAGCTTTTCTTTAACAATAAATCTCGCACGGTACAATACAAAAATGCACATTTGGAGCCTCCACACAATAACTACATGCTTATTATTTTAAGTTCGCGGAAAATGAATAACTTTGTCAAAATGAGAAATGTTTTTAATCTTTTTTTTTCTCGAGATCCTCAATCGAATAGGATTCATTTCTGGGATACAACACAACCACATATGCCACCATTACAATTAACCACCAAAAGATCAACACCACCAAACTCTGATTCCTGAAAAAACGGGATCTAAGACCAAAAGCAGCAACTGACCTCATGATCCAATGGATCGCGCTCCTTGACCGGTTAGGATTTTCAGATAAATGGAGAAGCTAATTTATTTGGAAAACAAATTCGATTGTGTAACTCGTAAGAGCACCTGCAAATTTCAAGTCTCTGATTATTGTGGATAAAATGCAATACAAATATAGAAAGATCATTATGGTTGTGACTTTGAAAGTAGACACTGAAACCCTCTCCAAAATGATCCTCATGAAGAATAAAGTTTTTCGGCGACAATAAATTGCATGGACTTCGAACAAATTATGAGATAAAGTTGAACATACGAATGCCATTCAGGCTCAACATCTTGGGCGCCTGTAACACAGGAATCTATGAATTACTAATGTTCCCCCACTTCAAGATTGCGTCTAGCGGACCCATTTATAGAATTGTTTTATGCAAATTCAGTTATGGGAAGAACTTGATCCAATATGGCAAACATATACTCTAACCAGGCGATGAAGCAAATCACCTAAACCTCTATTGGCGTGAATAAAATGCATCATTTTTTAGAAAAGGACCCACCACCACAAATATAGTCATGTCATCAAATGGTTCTGGGTAACGAAGGGACAAAATTCATGCTTAGGTCCTGCCGTGGTTTGTGTAGCAGAGGGGCAAACCTCTATTTTCATTCTTCCTTTAGATAACTAGCATTTGCGACATCTAGAAATAATCCTGACTATTTTTTTAGAGATAGGCCAATAGAAATAATATTTGACCGTTGCAATAGTTTTATCCCTTCCAAAATGACTTGCTATCTCTCAGCATATAAGTCTCATATTCACTTATATTCACTTGCTTGGACAAAGTTGGCTTCCCTAAAAGAGATTTCTCTTAGAGAGATAGTCATTTGACATTGGAAAAATAAGGAAATTCCCTATATTGTCCAACAAACAAGATAGCAAAAATATCAAATTTTCTCATAGGGAAGGAGAGGCTAGAAGGAGAGAAAAAACTAGGGTTTTAAAACAGTAGAGGGAAGGGAGGCTACACCATCATATCAGCTTGTGACCTTCCTCGAAGGCAATGGAAGAAGAAAACTCTATCTCTAAGAGAGAATTTGAGAGGTAAATCTTGTATTGTGTTATTGACAAAGAGGACCACTTGTACTATTATACATGATTGGCAAAACAATACCCTATGTGGCACTTGACACATAACACAACTATTATAAGTTTAATAATGCTTAAGAAAAGCAAAAAACTCCATTGGCTATTATACATTAAAGGGCACTAATCATGTTATGCCATACATGACTTATTGATTGACCACTTTGAATCAGTATAACAAATAAGGTAAAGAGGTTCCACAATGACATAGCTAATCGCCCAAGACATAGCAAAACCAATCAACTTTAAGCAGGTAATGTCTCTGCTAGAGCAACACAAACTAGAAAGTGATGAAGAGAGATATGGTAAAAGATCTAGCTGCTAAGTATTCTTCCAAGATAAAACTTCAAACAAATAAGCCCTAGAAAGTGAGAACTCATGTAGAAAGCCTGAAATAACTCACTGATATTGAGTAGCAATCAATCATGATATGGCAAAACCAATCAACTTTAAGTAGATAATGTCTCTGCTAGATCAAATAGAAACTAGAAAGTGATAAAGAGAAACATGATAAAAGATATAGCTGTCAAGTATTCTTCCAAGATAAAAATTTAAACAAATAATCCCAGAAAGTGAAACACAAGTAGAAAGCCTGAAATAACTCACTGATATTGAGTAGTGTTACTGACTTTCCATGTTATGTCATACCTTTTGCCATGCAAAAATTAAAATAAAAGGTCAATGCATCCCCTAATGGTATAAAACAATTTACAGTCAGAAACAGTCACATCTGTATTTCTCAATGCCTTTTGTCATGGCACTAATCTCATTATACTACATCTGTATTATACTTCCAGTATTGGAGACTTGTCTTGCAAACTTGTCATACTTGAGCAATTTCGCTTGTCATGTTGATGTGGCACAAGAAGAGATTGAGTGTTGGGAGGTTTGAGTAGAAATCTGGAATGTAGTGGTAAAGGGATAGTAAACTTAATTATCACACCTGAGGGTTCCTAGGCATCACATCATAGGGAGATTCTATCACACAACCTAAAAGAACTCTTAAAACTTTGATATCTATTTCTTATCCCAGCATTATAGGTGCACACTTATTTATAATAGGACTCACAAAGGACTCATAAAGACACATGAAATATAAATGCTAGTAGATGGACTCAGGAAACACAACAGACTCATAAAGACACATAGGAAACATAAAAGACTCATAAAGATGCTACAATTTTCCAATCACGGGAAGTTGAAAGATATTTGTTGGACATTTAATGTTGGCTTTTGACTTTTGATTCAACCCTTTGGAATTCATGAACTTTATATCATTTCCCAGTCTATCATCTTCCAAGATATGCCAAATTAATAGTCAAGCTGTAGAACCTTTATTTTTGCATTTATAAGACTTTTAATGGAATTTGTTACTTGTCTCCATCAACTCTCTCCAGGTGAGAAAAACTCATCCCTGGCGAGCTTTTGGAATCTTTCATAAAGGTCTCGATTCAGCCGTTGAAATTCATTATCAATAATTCATATGCATTCAAAAAGGTGTCCTATCTTTTATTTGACAAGATACTTTTGATAACCATTTCCCTTTACAGACACAATCTGATGATCAATTACTTTTTCAATGTTGTCTTTCAATATTTAAATTGATGGCAAACGAACATTCTATGCATTACTTGCCATAATATCTTCATGTTCAAAATATAAAGTGAGATCTTCAATGTTGAAGATATTATTAATACCCATGTTTGTTGGTAGCTCAAAGACATAATAAGCATTAGAGCTCATTTTCTTCAAAATTTTATAGGGCCCAACATTCCTTGAATGAAGTTTCTTATAAACCCCTCTTGGATATTGTTCTGGCCTCTTATACGAACCATAACCATATTGCCTTCCTTAAATTTAGCAAACTTCATTTTCAAATCAGCATGTGTTTTATATCTTTCATTGCTTAGAGCAATTTTCTGCTTGACATCATCATGTATATCTTGTTTGTGATTACTAAAAGTGTCATGTATATCTTGTTTGTGATTGCTAAAAGCATCTGCTTCAGCACTTGGGCTCGACTCCAATGGTAAAGGAACCAAATCAATTGGCATTCTAGGAAGCATACTTGTAATAATTTCAAATGGGACGCGTCTAGTAGATATATTCACCGAACTATTATATGCAAACTCATGGGAAGAATTTGATTCCATGTAGTAACAGGATCTCCAACCATGCAACAAAGTAAATCGCCCAAACTTCTACTACCTCTTTCTGACCATCTGTTTGATGATGAAAAGAAGAAAACTTCAACTTTGTATTAATCAATTTTCACAAGATTCGCCAGAAGTAGCATGTGAACTTCACATCATTATCAGAAACAATTGTTAATGGTAACCCATGAAAACGAACAACTTCCTTGAAGAAAAGTTTAGCAATGTGAACAACATCTGATGTCTTTAAGCATGGAGTGAAGTGAGCCATTTTTGAAAACTGATCCACCACTACAAATGTAAAGTCATGTCTTCTACTAGTTTTAGGCAAACCAAGCATAAAATCCATCCTTAGATCTTGCCATGGTTTGTGTGGCACAAGGCATATATAAATCAGTATTTTGCTTTCTTCCTTTAGATAATCGGCATGTGCTGAGAGACAATCTTGGCTATCTTAAGGCTAGGCCGATAGAAACGATCCTCAACCATTGCAATTGTTTTATCCCTTCCAAAATGACTCGTTGCCCATCTAGCATGTAACTCCCATATCACTTGTTCGCGAAGAAAAGTATTAGTCAAAGAAAATTGAGTTCCCTTAAAGAAAAAATCATTATGCAGCAAAAAATCTAAGAAATCTCCATGTTGTCCCGCAATTAATGCAACAAATATATTGCTAAAATCTTTGCACAAAGGGTACTCTTTCTTAAGTAGTTCAAATCCCACTGCTTGTATAACCATAGAAGAAAGAATATATACCGCTCTACTAAGTGCATCAGTTACTTTATTTTCAACGCCGGATTTGTGTTTGATTATGAAGGTATATTCTTGTAAGAAAGAGACTCATTTCCCATGTCGATGACTTAGTTTTTGCTGAGAATTGATATATTGAAGATCTTGGTGATCAAAATATAGAACAAACTCTTGTGAAAGGATGTAGTGTCGCCAATAACATAAATCTTGAATAAAATTCTTTATCATAAGCGGAATACCGTTGTTTCGTTTCATTCAACTTCTCACTAAAACATGCAATAGAATACCCTTGTTGACTTAATATGCCTCCAATTCCAACATTAGATGCATCACATGCCACATCACATGCCACTTCAAAGACCTTTGAAAAATCTGGTAGTTGAAGAACAGTTGCTTTAACCAATCTTTTTCTTACTTATTGTGGAATTGGATAAAGAGAAAAAGAACTTAAATCTTTTTCATTATTTTATAATTTACAAGAAGTCCAACTTAAATAGGAGGATGCAAGAGACATTAGAAAGAAAGATTACAAACAAAAGGAAAATAAAAATCTCTCTTAATTACAGATTTAATTCCTTTCCTTTGTGTCAATCTCTATTAATCATAGATTTAATTCCTTTTCTTCTATGTCAATCTCTCTTAATTATCAAATCAAATCAGATCGGAATATTCTTTAATGTTGTCAAATCAAATCAGAATATTCCTTAGTAATGTCAACACTCCCCCTCAAGTTTGCAAAGATATCTATCATGTCCAACTTGTTGACTTGAAATTCAAATGCTTGTCCTTAGTCAACACATCTGCCACTTGCTGTGAAGTTGGCACAAATGGCATGCAAATTATCCCTTCATCGAGTTTCTCCTTTATAAAGTGTCGGTCAATCTCAACATGCTTTGTTCTGTCATGTTGAACTGGATTTTGAGCAATGCTGATCGCTGCCTTGTTATCACAGTACAACTTCATAAGGAGATTAATTTCCTTAGTAAAATCTTCTAGGACCTTCTTAATCCAAAGAACCTCACAGATACCTTGAGCCATAGATCTAAATTCTGCCTCGACACTGCTTCTTGCAACTACACTTTGTTTCTTGCTTCTCCAAGAAACTAAGTTACCCCAAAGAAATGTACAGTACCCTGAAGTTGACCTTCTATCAGTGATTGATCCTGCCCAATCAACATCAGTATACACCTTAATCCCTCTCTTATCAATTTTCCTAAAGAAGAGTCCTTTCCCTGGAGTCCCTTTCAAATATCGAAGAATTCGATATGTAGCTTCAAGGTGCTCTTTAAATGGAGAATGCATAAATTGACTTACCATACTCACAGCAAAAACAATATCAGGGCGTGTGTGTGACAAGTAAATCAACCTTCCAACCAATCTTTGGTACCTTCCTACATCTGCAGGAGTTCCCTGTTTGACTTCTCCAAGCTTAACACTAACATCTATTGGCGTTTCTGATGATCTGCAGTCATTCAATCCAGTTTCTTTTAAAAGATCCAGAATATACTTCCGTTGGGTAACCACAATGCCCTTCTTGGATCTTGCAACTTCCATTCCCAGAAAATATTTTAGTTGGCCTAAGTCTTTAATCTCAAATTCTTTTGCTAAGCTTTGCTTTAATCTGCCCATTTCTTCAGCATCATCACCAGTCAATATTATATCGTCCACGTAAACAATCACCACTGAAATCTTGTTTTTGGTGAATCTTTTAGTAAATAGAGTATGATCAGATTTACCCTGAATATATCCTTGACCTTTAACAAACCTTGTAAACCTGTCAAACCAAGCTCTGGGGGACTATTTGAGTCCATATATATATTTTCTCAACTTGCACACTTTACCCTCAAATTTCTCAGTGAATCCAGGTGGAGATTCCATATAAACCTCCTCTTCTAAGTTCCCATTTAAGAATGCATTCTTCACATCTAGTTGATTCAATGGCCAATCAAGGTTAGCAGCTATAGATAAAAGTATTCGTACTGTGTTTAATTTAGCAACAAGAGAAAAAGTCTCAGAGTAGTCTACTCCATAAGTCTGAGTGAACCCTTTAGCTACCAGGCGGGCCTTGTACCTCTCCAAGGATCCATCTGAGTTGTATTTCACTGTAAATACCCACTTACAACCAACAACTGTCTTCCCATTAGGAAAATTCACTTTCTCCCAAGTAGAGTTCTTCTCCAAAGCTTTCTCTCTTCAAGAATAGCTTCTCTCCACTCAGGAACATTCAGGGCTTCCTGGATGCTGTTAGGAATGGATACACTAGATAATTGTGAAATAAATGTACAATAGGAAGGTGAAATATTTTCATACGACACAAAGTTTGACAGGGGATATTTTGTGCAAGATCTAACACCTTTCCTAAGAGCAATGGGAAGATCTAGTTGACTAGAAAACTCAGGATTACCTGGAAGATTGGGTCCTTGTGAATCATGAATTTTATGATTGAACCCTTGATTGGATTCTTGAGGATGCTGGGAACTAGGGCCTTCCTTCTTCTTTGAATAGACCAGACCTTTATATCGTTTCCCATCCATTTCTGTTATTTCATATTGTTTATTTTGAGATGACATTATCACAGAGTGTTCTTGTTTGTCGATAGACTCAATATTTTCCCCATTTTCTACCTCTTTTAGTGATAGAGCATCATTAGGAACAAGTGCAAAGGTTAAGTCAAATTTATCAACACATTCATCTTCATTAGGTTTGTTCTCCCCCTGAAGATGAGTGTTTTGGTATGAAGTTCCCTCAAGAAAAGTGACATCCATAGAGACAAATATTTTTTTCGAAATTGGATCAAAGCATTTGTAACCCTTTTGATTGTTGGGGTATCCTACAAATATGCATTTATGTGCTTTTGGATCAAGTTTTGATTTTCTAGGATCAAAATTATGAACAAATGCAACACTTCCAAAAATTTTTAAAGGGATGTTTGTCACTAACCGAGAATTAGGAAAGCATTCTGTGAAAACCTGGATTGGACTTCTAAACTATAAATTTCGGGTTGACATTCGATTAATCAAATAGGTTGTTGTCAGAACTGTTTCTCCCCAAAGATACTTAGGAACCTTAGTTGTAAAACTTAATGCTCTAGCAACTTCAAGGAGATGTTTGTTTTTCCTTTCAGCAATCCCATTTTGTTGGGGCGTATAATTACATGAACTTCGGTGCACAATTCCTTTCTCATCAAAAAAATTTTCCAACATATTGTTAAAGAATTCCATTCCATTATCACTTCGAAAAATTTTAATCTGAGTCTGAAATTGAGTTTGAACTATGTTATAAAAAATTTTGAACATCATTGCAACATCAGATTTTTCTTTTAGCAAAAAAACCCATATGACCCTAGTATGATCGTCAATGAAAGTAATGTACCATCGTTTCCCAGAAAGAGTGGTAACCCTAGAAGGACCCCAAATATCACTATGAATCATAGTAAAAGGTGCTGATTTTTTGTATGGTTGAGGTTGAAAAACAGATCAATGATGTTTTGCTAATTCACAAAATTCACATTGAAAAACTGACTGCTCTTTATTAATAAACAGCTTGGGAACCAACAACTTTAAATATTGAAAACTAGGATGACCCAATCTATAATGCCATAACAAAATTTCACTATTAGTTGGAACAGAAATAGAGTTGAAACAAGTTTTACACCCTTCATTAAAGAGATAAAGCCCACCATCCTGTTTAGCATCCCCAATCATCTTCCCCCAGGTTAAATCCTGAAATTCACAATGCGAGAAACAAAAATTAGCTCTACAATTATGATCATGGGTGAATTTACTGATGGATAGAAAATTGTTGGAAAGGGTGGGAACATGTAGAACATCTTTCAATGTTATAGATTGAGAAATAGGTACTAGTCCTTTTCCTGCAACAGTAGCAAAAGAACCATCTGCAATTTTGATTCTTTAATTCCCTGCACTTGGTGTATAAGAAGAGAAATATTGCGAAATACTAGTGATCAGTAGCACCTGAATCTAAGATCCAGAAGCCATTAGATTTGGTACATGCAAGGGTACCGATGAGAACAATACCTGAATCAGCAAGGGCACATGAAGGATTAGAATTTCCTAAGGATTGGGACTGAAATAGTTTTTGTAAGTGCTCCATTTGTTCCTTAGTGAAGGGAAAAGATTCTGAGGAAGATTGTTGCTTTGGATCAGAATGGTTCACATGAAGGGCACGACTTTCATGTGCTCCCCCTAACTTGTTATCACTGCCCTGTTTCTTCTTTCCATATGTTGGTTTTCCATGCAACTTCCAGCAGTTTTCACGTGTGTGCCACGGTTTTCTGCAATAGTCACACCAAGGCCTTTGCTTTTCTGCACCACGAACTGCAAGAGCGGACCCTTCCATTTCTGGTTTTGATTCAGGAATATTTTTTAGCATCACATATTGTCTTGCTTCTTCCCTACGTACTTCTGAGAAAACTACTCTTAGAGGAGATAAAGGCTTTCGTCCCAGAATATGCCCTCGAACCTCATCGAGTTCCTTGTTCAAACCAGCCAGGAACACAAATACCCGACCTCTTTCTATTTTTTTTTTATAGCGAGCACTATCACTTGGATTTCCCCAATCTTCTTCTTCAAACAAATCCAACTCCTACCAAACAATCATCATTTCATTATAATAAGTTGTTACCTCACCATCTCCTTGCTCCATTTTCCACTGTCGAGTGTTTAATTCGAACAATTGAGAATGATTGTCCAAATCTGAATATGTTTCTCTAACATCTTCCCACACATCTCGAGCTGTGGGTAGAAATATAAATGACTTTCCAATCACAGGGTCCATAGAGTTTATTAATCAAGCAGTGACCATAGAATTTTGAGACCGCCACTGCTCGAATCTTGGATCCTTTGTGGTTGGAGGTTTGATTTCACCATTGAGATACCCAAGTTTTCCTTTGCCGTCTATTGCCAATCGTACTGTCTGAGACCACTCATGATAATTTTTTCCATTCAGTTTATGAAGAGTAATATGGAGAGATCCAGTAGAGTTGTCAGGAAGAAAACCCGCCATCGGTTGAGCATTTGCTTGGGCTTTTGCCTCCAAAGGCATTATCTCACTCCCAGCATCCGAAGATGTTGGACTAGAGCCAACCATGGCTGCCTTGAAATTCATCCTTACATCCTATTGCTCTGATACCATGTGGAATTGGATAAAGTGAAAAAAAAACTTAAATCTTTTTCATTATTTTATAATTTACAAGAAGTCCAACTTAAATAGGAGGATACAAGAGACATTAGAAAGAAAGATTACAAACAAAAGGAAAATAAAAATCTCTCTTAATTACAGATTTAATTCCTTTCCTTCTGTGTCAATCTCTATTAATCACAGATTTAATTCCTTTCCTTCTATGTCAATCTCTCTTAATTATCAAATCAAATCAGATCAGAATATTCTTTAATGTTATCAAATCAAATCAGAACATTCCTTAGTAATGTCAACACTTATTGTAAATCTTGTGAAGCTATGTTGGTCCAAATATAGGGGTCATAATAGTGCTGAAATTTTTAATGAAACGCCTATTAAATTTTGCTAGGCCATGAAAACTTATGATTTCTTATAGTGTCCTAGGCAATAACCACTCTTGGATGACTTTTACCTTAATAAGATTTGCCTCTAATTCTTTGGACGACACCATGAAGCCTAATAATGCCACAGAGGAAGTCATAAAGAAGCATTTCTTTAAATTTATATAGAGCTTCTCTCTGCGAAGAATTCTTATGACTTATTGCAAATGGATAAGATGATCTTCTTTATCCTTGCTGAAAATAAAGATACCATCGAAAAAAACAAGAAACTTTCCGATAAATGATTGTAGTACCTAATTCATAAAGCGCATAAATGTGCTAGGAGCGTTGGATAAACCATAAGGTATGACAAGTCATTCATAAAGGTCATCTTTAGTCTTGAAAGCTATCTACCATTGATCTCCAAACCTTTTGCGTATTTGATAACATATCCACCATATCATCAAGGTGGGGAATTGAAAATCGATATTTGATAATGATATTTTTTTTGGTGTTAACAATGCAGGGACAACACATGGGCTTAAACTTTCCCGAATGCAACTCTTAGACAACAATTCATACTTGCCTCTTCAATTCTGCATGGTCGCTTGGATTCATTCAATAGGCTAGTAGATTGGGTAGTTGTGAACCTCACGTAAAATCAATAGCGTACTAAATTTTACGCATTGGTGGAAGCTCACTAGGTAATTTTCCTGCAGTCACATCAAAAAAATCATTCAATAACATAGTGATTTCCGGAGGAAATGAGGAAGCTTCGATAACAAATTCTTCTTTAACTTCTTTGATTATAAGGGCACATATAGTAGAACTTTCTTTGCTCTCAATTTTTCTTTGTTAGAATGTGAAGAGAATTTCCATTATTAGTAACATTCCTTGCCTTCTCTTGCTTGTATTTCTTCATTTCACCAGTATGCATGGGTATTAATAATACTTTCTTGTTGTTGAACATGAAAATGTATGTGTTCTCTCTGCCATAATGATGCACATCTTGATATAAACAAGGTCTCTCAACAAGTATGAGTTGCTCTCATAGGGATAATGTTGCACCAAATGAAGTCACTATAATTTTCACAAGAAAGAGAAATAAGACAGCGTTGTGTTACCAGAATAGAAGTGTTATCTATCCATCCGATCTTGTATGGTTGGGGATGTGGCTGTGTAATAAGCTTCTGGCGATCTACCATAGATGTTGAGACAACATCCATACAACTTCCTCTATCAATGAATAACTTATGTGCTTGATTCCCACAACAAACCAACATCTGAAAAATAGACCCTCTTCACCATCGACTTTTGGAGTAGAAAGAATATGCCTAACAACAGTTGCCAAAGAAGTGTCTCAATCTTCACCATCGACTTTTGGAGTAGTAAGAATATGTCTAACAATAGTTGCCAAAGAAGTGTCCTAATCTTCTTCCAAATCATCATCAATATAAAATCTATAATCAAAAGAATTTTCACCCCCTTCCACTCTTTAATTTTCATCTATCTCAATAAGTAGATTCTTTTTAGGACCATTATAAGTCATATGACTCGGTTGCTGACACTTGAAACATATGATGCACTTGTTCTTTAATTCGGTTGGTTTCAAAGGTGGTTTAGAGTCACTTTGTTGATTAAATGAGTTGGCGAATCTACCTCTTACTTGTTGGTTGGTTTTATGAATTCTTTTATTCATTGTTAAAACTCCAAGCTTCTTACCAAATGCATAACACAAATAGTCCTCCATATCCAAGGCAACTTGGAAAGCTTATTCTAGGCTATAAATTGGTTGTCTTAATCCAACTTTAAACCTTGCAAGAGTTTATCTAGGATCGTCACAATTTAACTCATCGAACTTTTGCATATACTCAGCTTCAGACAAGTGATTATGCTTTAAATTAATACGCTGATCACATAATTTGTCATAATAATTTGTAGTCAAATACTTATCTTGTAGTTTGACTTTCATCTCCTACCATGAGTTGATTAGTGGTTGCCCTAATCTCCTTATGTCTGCTTCAACACTAGTCCACCATATCTTTGCCAAACTTACAAGCTTTATTCGAGCAAACCTTACTTTTTTATCATCTGACATATCATACTAATCAAAATATTCTTCTATTGCTACCAGCCAATTAGCAAATAAAGTAGGGTTCACTTTCCCTTTGAAATATGGCACTTCAATTCTAACCTTCTTTGTGATATCTCCATCAACATCTTGGTATTTATTTTCTACCTCAAGAAATCGTCTATCCCTCTCAAAAAAAAGGTTATTGTTGAGGTGTTGGAAACCCTTCTTGAATCAAGTTGTTTGCTTGAGATGTTTCTCCTTGCTCTCCTTGCACTCATGGCTTCAACACCATTTAGACGAACTTGCATACCATCAAGTTGTTCTATCATGCAAATAAGTATCTCATCACGTTGACTATCAGTCAACTTTCCTCTAAAGCTCCTCCCGAATCTTGTAGATATTAAGTTAGGCTCTAATACCAAATATGATGTAGCACAAGAAGAGATTGAGTGTTGGGAAATTTTGAGGAGTAAAAATTGAGAATGGAGTGGTGAGGGATTATAGGAACTTAGGTATCACACTAAGTGTTCCTAGACATCACACCATAGGAAGATTGTATAACACAACATAAGAGAACTCTTAAAACTTTGATATCTATTTTATATCCCAACATTACAACAATACACTTATTTACAATAGGACTCGCAAAGGACCATAGTTGTCAAAAGCACAAGGCCCAAAAAAAAAACTCAAGGGTCTTGGGGCCAATAATTAAAATACTGTTCCATGCCGCCCGACATGGATGGATTTTACCGTTCCTCCACATGAGCGAAATCGGCATAGGAGGCGGGATAATTTCGTGTGTCACACGACATAAGACAAAAGGAATAAGCAGCGATGACGGCGGAGTCAGTAGAATTTGACCTAAACCAATGGAGGTAGTGTATTGGAGGCGACGGAGGTGTACCAAAGGCGTTGGAGATATCGCGAAACTCCTCCAGCGTCGCCGAAAGCATCACAAGACCAAGCGTCCTGAAGGCGCCTCCGATCCCTCTTCGTCGTGACATCACAGGAGGCACCGGAGGCATCACGAGACGCCTCCGGCGCCGCGCTCGCATTTCTATTAGGCGAAAACGACGAAAGAAAATTAAAAATGATTTAATTAATTCAAACATTTCCCAACTTATGCGTGATATTTTGAAGAGGCTTTTATAAACCCTAATTAAATTATCCAAATAAAATATAAAAAATATATTTCAAATTAAAAAAGTAAATAAATTTTATTAATTAATATTCTGAAAATTATTTTTACTATTTTAAATTTTATTTAAAAATTCTAAAAAAATCTATTTTTTTTAATAAATTAGATTATTATTATTATTATTAAAGTGGTGTCAGTTCAAATCCAACCTACATTGAGACAAGTTGATGAACATGTGAAGAAATCAATATTGCATGTCATGAGATGATTATTTAATCTGGACGTTGGAGAACTATAGAGTTGATCTAAGTAGAATGTTGCAAGAACCAATGCTTTCATCTGATTCACGCCACTATTTTTGGTATTAGTAAGGTAACATACTATGATGTATCACTTTTAATTCAAGTTATTGATAAATTATTTTTTTTAAAAAAAAATTATATTTAGTTATCTTTTCTAACCGTATTAAGTTGTCCAATAATTAAGAATTTCTATAAAATCAATATACAACTTATTTTTAAATTATACACCACAAACATATTTATCTAATAATTACTATATATAAATAAAAAATACCGAAACCGTATCAGCACTGCACGATATAATACCAAAACTGAATCGTTCTAGTCTAGGACCGAAATCTCGGTACGGGTCAAGATTGTAAACCTTGCGAAGCGCATGCTTTATGAAAAAAACATAATAAACAAAAAGACTATTATTATAATATAAATCTGATTTATATAAATTAATAAATTTTATTTGAATTTTTTTAATTTCAAATATATTTTTATATATTTTATTTGGATAATTTAATTAAGATTTATGAAAACTTATTCGAACTATCCCATTTAAGTTGAGAGTTGATTAAATTAATCAAATCCGACCTAAGTTTTCGATCATCCATAGTTCCACACTAACTGCGGGCATTGCAACGCCTCCGACATGGGATGCTAGAAAAATACAAGAAGGTAAAAAAAAATTAACAAAAAAGAAGATTCTTAATAATGATCGAGAGGCAAACGCTTCCAGCGGTGAGAGGCAGACGAGAGGCAGACCAATCAACTTAACGATTGATTTAAAGAGGGTTTAGGGCTTTAAACTAAAAGAAAGGAAAGTTTCTACTTGCTTTTGCGCGAAGTGCAGTGAAGCGCGCTTCAGAGACCTCATGTGCTTACGAGGTCTCTAAAGCACAAGGCTTGCGCCTCGTTGCGCTTAAGCGAACGAAGTGCTTGCTTTTAACAACTATGCAAAGGACTCATAAAGACACAAACAAAAATAAATGGTAATAGATGGACTCATAGAAAACACAAAGGAGTCGCAAAGATACATAAGAAACATAAATGACTCATAAAGATACTACAATTTTCCAAGCATAGGAAGTTGAAGCATTTTTGTTGTACATTTAATGTTAGCTTTTGACTTTTGACTTCAACCATTTGGAATTCATGAACTTTAAATCATTTCCCAAGTAAGTCTATCATCTTCCAAGATATGTCAACTTAAAAGTTGAGCTTTAGAACCTTTATTTCTACATTAATAGACTTTTTATGGAGTTTGTCATTTGTCTCCCTCACAAATAATGACATGTTATAGCCTTAAAATAATGGTAAAAAGATTTGTAAGCTTGGGCATAAAATATATTTCTTTTCATTTCCTCATCACAGACTTCAGCAAAGTAGACATCAAATAAGTTTCAAGGTTGAAAATGTGAACATGGAAAAAGGCAACCAAATGTAAAAATGCAGATCTAGAAGGTGACAAAACTCATGTTCTTTTAGTTGAATAGGAGACGTTAATCATTGTTAAGGAAAAAAAATTAACAATGTAGTGATGGTTATCTAGGCAGTCCAATATAACATAATTAAAAAATATTTAATAACTAACATAGTTACATACAATAATGTACATTAGTGAGACCTCTGATTCATATTTCCACAGAAAAATATGTTTGTGTAATTCACACAAAATACAACAATTATATATAAGAAAACAAATAGAGTGGCTTAGGGTTTAAAATAAATTTGTTTTACTCTAAATTGGTCCAAATGAATTGCATAAGTTTTTTTCACTGCGGATGCAGTCACATATGGAATATATAAATTACAAACCACATGTGACAGTTGAGTGGTCCACTTAAAATTCCACCTAGGAGATCACATATGGCTTTATAAATGATGGACCAGACAGCAACTTGATTAAATATTTACAAGACCTAAACAAATGGAGCATCTACGGCAAAAAACCGTTTAACTGATTGCCAAGTACACAGAACATATCAAGAAGAATGGCAGCTAGGGCAAAAAATATATGCACAAACAACACATGAAAAATTGATCAGATAAAATCCAATCTAAGCTACAAAAACACCTTGCAGACAAAAGCCAATAATGCATACCGCTATGATTTTTCAGACTATTGGGGAAATGCCTCTTCCACTTCCTTCCACATATGTGCATTCCTTGGGAACTTTTCTTTCAACTTTTCCATTATATCCCTTGCCTCCTCCACCTTTGAGGTTCCAATGAGCCCTTTCACAAGCATCTTCATGGTTGAGAAATTTGGGATCCAGTTCTGTGCCATAGAATCCTCGCAGACAGCCAGTGCAACCTCAAATTCCCCACCTTTGCACAAGAAGTGTACTAGAGAGAAGTAGAATTTGTCAACCGGAATACGACCTAGTCCCTTCATCTCCCTGTAGAGCTTCTTAGCATCCTCCAATTGGCCTTCATTGCAAAACCCATATATCAAGTGGTTATAAGTTACCCAAGTCGGCTTTATTCCTTTTGTTTCCATTTCCTCGAAGAGCGCCATTGCCTCGTTTGAGCGTTTTAGCTTGCAGAGGCTCTGGATCCTCGAGTTGTAGATGCAGAGCCCATGGTCACAGTCGTGCTTCTTCATGAGCTCCAACACTTTGTCGACCTCGTCAAACTGCTTTTCCTTGTAGAAACCAGCAAGGGCATTGCAAAAAGTGGTCGTGTCCGGCTTGACGCCGGCAGTGCACATCTGGTCAAGCACCGAATAGAATGAACGGGTGGTGCCTGACTCGGAGAAGGCCTTGATGACATTGTTGTAGGTTTTAATGTCAGGAGTAATGCCGTGGGTGCCTGGGAAGTCGCTGAAGATGCGGCTGACTTCATCGTGTCGACGGCCGACAACGCAGGCGAAGAGTAGCGCGTTCAGGGTTTGGGTGGAGGGAGACTTCTGGAAAGCCCGGACGGCGTCGTCGTGCAAGCCAGCTTGACCAAAGAGTACAATGGCGTTGGGGAGGGAGGCGGGAGGGAGGGAGTCAAGGATCGAGCGCACTTCAGTAAAGGACCGGGACTCGGCGAGGGTAGAGATGGCGTCGGAGAGAGCGAGGCGATGGAGCCGGGAAGAAGAGGGGCAGAGAGAGGCAGCACGGCAGATGTCCACGATGCGCGAGGGATTAGTTTCGGACCTGATGTGGCGGAGGTCGGGCCGGGACTTCTGTTTCCTGGCGATCGCGGAGGAAGGGTTTGGGATGGAGGACGCCGAAGAAGAGGAGAAGGCACGAAGGCGCAGTTGGTGTCGGAGCTGGTTGCGAGCAAAGGCGGCGACTGCCATGCCGACCAGCGACCAGAGAGAGAGGATCTCTGAGGGTTTAGGGTTGAGGCAGCTTGCAGTAATAACAATTTTGACGCCTCAAATCACTATTCAACGGGGCCGGGTCCAGTCACGGCGAGAGACCAGATCTCCTTTCCATAAAAAAAAAATCAAATGTATCACATATCTTCTGGATAACTTTTTTTTATGATACTGGAGATATGTTATTCATATTTACGATTGGATAGACACGATTCGACAATAAATGATTACGATCCTTTTTCTAGATTCATCATTCCCATCAGATTATAATTTTTGTTCGGAACAGACGGCCGGAGGCCGCCTGAAGACTTCCGGTGGTGGATAAGTGGTCAAGTTATTGGGCACCGAGCGAGGGTGTCTTTCGGGCAGCCTCCAGCCGTCCGCTCCGAATAAAAATTATTATTTGATGGGGATGGTGAACCCAGGAAGGAATCGCAACCATTTGTGGTCTGATCGCAATCGTGATTCAACCGCAAATACAAGTGCACATCCCCTAGATCACAAAAAAAGATCCAGGAGATCCTGCCTCGTAACTATGGTCAATTTTTAATTATGTACCGAACGTAATTAGTTGCGATTTTTTTAGATTTATCATTCCCACTATGTTATAGCTTGGGTCAGAACGGACGACCTTTTGGAGGTCGCTTCTTGTTCAACGCCGATAATTTGGACACTTGTCCATTTCCAGCGGCCTCTGGCCGGCCTCTGACCATCCGTTCCGATCCAAACTATAATTTGATGAAGACGATGAACCAAGAAAGCATCACAACCAATTACGATAAAATTACAATTACAATTCAATCGCAATTGGAAATGGACCATCCTCGGTTTTTATTTTTTTTTTAGTTTTTAGTTTTTAGTTTTTATTTTTGGTTATTGTTTTTGTTTTGTTTTTTAACCTTATTGAAAATTTTCAACCATCATAAATTCAAAAAGTGGCAACTGGTCCGATCACAACCAAACTTTTTGGAATTAATCATGCTAGACACTTGTTAGGAATTAACTTTAGGGATACATTTGGTGGAAGATTATTTTTGATAATCTTAAGTATCCATTTTAAATTATCATTAAAGACTCTATTTTATTTATATAATCGATGATTTTTTAGAATGATTCATATCTGATATGTAAGTAAAAGGGATATACAATTCGAAATCATAAAATCACATAAAAATAAGATTTTTCTTGATTCTGGGATTAACAAAAAAATTTTAGCTAAATATATTTTTGATATTTACACTTTGGGATAAAAATACCCAAAAAAATTTTATAACAAAAAATTCAAATTATTATAAATTAAAAATAAATATGTTTTTATTTACAAAATATACTTCGACTTTATGAAAATATTCTATATATATATATATATATATATATATATATATAGATATATATATATATATATATAGATATATATATATATATATATATATATATATATATATATATACGTATGGTTGGTTTTGTAACGGGAGGTAATATAATACAATATTAAACTATATTATACATTAAAATCTTCAAACAAATAAATTTTTGATGCATTACCTATATTAAACTAAATAATATTAAATTATATTTTATTCCACGTAATCTTGATTATGTGATTACATAGTAATCACATAATCAAAGTTATACATGATAACTTGAACTAAACACATCATATATATTTATGTTTGTGTCACTATTACCTTATCATTTGTGCAATTGTGTTGTTCAGGGGCAAAATGACTGTATTCAGGTCTAACTCAAGGCATAGGTTGTTTATGGCCCTAATAAAATTAGGACCATTATTATTAAAAAAAATTAAATTGATTTAATAATTAAGATTTACATCAACAACATTGCTCAACTGCATCGCGGAATTATGCGAGCATGCAGATGCTTTGATGATGTGGATATAGGTTGAGGGGTAGAGAAGAAATTAGGGAGAAAAGGAGGGCATTTTAGTCTTTTGGCTGGTTAGGGCTTTGGGGAAAAAAGGAAAGGCACTGTAGCATGGAGAAAAAAGGAGAGGGGGAGGGGGTTCGTGGGCTTTGCTTCGCCGCTGTCAAGAGGATTGGGTTCTTCCTCTCACACTCCTCGCCGGTGCCGCCGCTGGTCGCCGGCTTTCACCTCTTCTCCTCTCCCATTCCTCCTCGCGACGCCGCTGTCGGACTCCCCTCGTCCTCTTCACGACGCCGTCGCCAGATAGACCGGCCTCCGCCTCTACTCCTCTCCTCCTCACCGCGCCGCCACCTGGGGCCCTCTCTTCCGCCGCCGAGGAACTCTCCTTCCTCCCTCTCACGCGGCTCTCCTCTCCACACGACCGCTAGGTGTTGCCACCTCACCGGAGGCCGACAGTGCCGTTGTAGACGAGGGAGAGCACCTCCTCTTCTCTGTCGCCGTGGCCCCTCATGCGACCTCCACCGTGAACGCCACCGCCAGCTGAGCGGCGCCCACCTCAGAGCTGCTTCCTCTCTCCCCACAGCTTCGTCCGTCGGAGTCGACGCCATAAGCAGGAGGGGGGAGGACGCCGTTGCCGTCACCAACAACTCCCCTCATTAGCAGCACACTCTGACGAGCCAAGGTTGTGCGC
Source organism: Zingiber officinale (assembly GCF_018446385.1). NCBI lineage: Eukaryota > Viridiplantae > Streptophyta > Magnoliopsida > Zingiberales > Zingiberaceae > Zingiber > Zingiber officinale. The sequence goes on along the minus strand of NC_055990.1, from coordinate 62,379,145 downwards.
GTTGGGAGAGGGGGCACTACTGCCGTCATCGTGGGTAATTGGACCGCCTTCGCCGCTCACCAAACTGCCTTCATTGTTCGCTGGTATCCGCAACTACCCCGTCGCCTCTAGTGTTCGTTAGCTATGCACAGCTACCCTCTGGATCCCCAACTTTCGTTGGCCACGATTCCCCCTGTCCATCGGGGCAGATTTGAGTGCGTTCCTCATCCACTGTGTTGTAGTTTTCGCATCGCTGCTGTGTTCCGACCTTCATCCACGGTTGTATTTCGGATTGTGTGCTCTGTGTTTAGTCTTCTTGTTGTTATTTTCCGGTCTGCGTGTCGTTGTCTTGTTCTGGCCTGCATGCCGAAGTCATATCTAGGCCTGTGTGCCGACATCTTATCTCGGCCTGTGTGCCGACGTCTTATCTCGGCCTGTGTGCCGGTGTTTTATCTCAGCCCGCGTGCCGGTACCTTATCCCGGCCTGCGTGTCGATGTTTTAGCCCGACCTACGTGCCGATATTTTAGCTCGGCCTGCGTGTCGATATTTTAGCCCGGCCTGCGTGCCGATATTTTAGCCCAGCCTGCGTGCTGAGGTCACATCTAGTTCCATGCCGTCACTTCCAACTCTGTGATGTGCCAGGGTACGTTTTCTGTACTCATCTCTCATTTATTTCATTATTATATTATTAACCTGTTACTCATATATCCGTTGGATCTGCCTCGAGCCTCGGGATGCCAGGGACCGGGAGGGACCCGGTCGCTGGCTACAGGTAGCGTTGACTAGAGAACTTTTGAAGACTTGGTCAACACAGAAGCCATCTCAGCATACCCCCCTTCGGGACATCGCAACTTCGTCAACATTCCATCCACCTCATCCGGCGGTCCATCTGACTCTGATTCCAGACAAAATCAATTTGGCGCCGTCTATGGGAATCTCCTTCACCTATTCTGGAATGTGAAGATGGACGACGTCGGGAGGTTCTCTGCCATTATCACACTCCTGGAGGATCCCAACAGACACATTATCTTCTACCCTCACTCCACGGGTATTCGGGAGTTGAGGGATCGAGTGGAGCTTCAGCTGGCCGACAGGTTAGTTTTTCCATTATGTTTTTTTCCCTGACTCCACGGGTATTCGGGAGTCAAGGGACTGAGACAAACCCTTAGCCGGTTGGCATGGCTCTCCAATCAGGTACGTTACCAGCTTTGCTCCCTTTTTACGGTTATAGGAGCTGCTATAGCTCCCTGATAAGAGAGTAAGATCCTAATACTTGATCAAAGACTAGGGCATTCGATTTTTGATCGGACACTAGGGGCCCAGCTCCCCACTCATATACTAGGGACACAACTCCTCGCTCTTACACTAGGGACACAGCTCCCCGATCATTGACTCGCAGTACGACTTCCCGATCAGGATCTAGGAGCCTCACTATTTGATTACAGGTTAGGGGCCTTACTCTCCGATCAGGGACCAAGGGCCCAGCTCCCCGATCAAGTGTACTACAGGCTCTGCACCCTTCACCATGAGGGTTTGCATCCTCTTACTGCTACAAGCTCTGCACCCTTTACCATGGGGTTCTGCATTCTTTTACTGCTATAGGCACTTCACTCTATTATTACTATATGTTATGTATTCTCCACCTATTTTGTGTGCTTTTTATGTCTACAGGCTCTACTCTCTTCACCCGCGGTGCTATGCTTCCTTCTATTGCTACGGACTCTGCTCCCTTATATGGCTATGGGATTCACTCCCTTTGACGGTCAAGGCTCAGATTATTCTTCTCCCTAACTCCGCGGACATTTAGGAGTCAAGGGATCGATACTATTTCTCTTACTAGTTGTATGAGCATTTGGCATTCGAGCCAGTTGGTTGACATCACTTTGCCATCAGGTATGATAAAGGCTCTGTCCTCTCATATTGCTATGGGCTCCACTTCTATGGATTTCAAGGCTTATCCTCCCCCGGTTGGGGTCGAGTTATCGCCACTGGTCTCGGACCAGAGTATCACCACTGGTCTCAGATCAGAGTATTGCTAACGATCTCTCGGTCAAGCTTCCAGACTAATTCCTGGTCAAGTCTCCAGATCAAGTCTTGGTCAAACCTCCAGATCAAGTCTGGGTCAGACTTCCAGATCAAGTCTGGGTCAGACCTCCAGATCAATTCTTGGTCAGACTTTCAGATTGTTTCCTGGTCAGGCCTCCAGATTGCTTCTTGGTCAGACCTCTAGATCAACTCTTGATTAGGCCTCCAGAATGCTTCTTGGTCAGGCCTTCGGATTGTTCCCTAGTCAGGTTTCTATATCAAATTCTACTCAGACCTCCAGACTCTCGCCCTAGTGTGAGTTATAAGTGAGCATGCTCTCACGCCTAACGACCTCCAGGTCGGGTCCCAGACTCTTGCCTTAGTGCAAGTTATAAGTGAACATGCTCTCACGCTTCCAGACTCTCATCACAGTGCGAGTTATAAGTGAGCATACTCTTACGCCTCCAGACTCTCGCCACAGTGCGAGTTATAAGTGAGCATGCTCTCATGCCTCCAGACTCTCGCCCTAGTGCGAGTTATAAGTGAGCATGCTCTTACACCCAACGACTTCTCGGTCGGGTCTCAGACTCTTGCCTCAGTGCTAGTTATAAGTGAGCATGCTCTCACGCCCAATGACCGACAGGTCGGGTCCCAGACTCCCACCTTAGTGCGAGTTATAAGTGAGCATGCTCTTACGCCTAACGACCTCCCGGTCGGGTCTCATACTCTTGCCTCAGTGCGAGTTATAAGTGAGCATGCTCTCACGCTTCCAGACTCTCGTCATAGTGCGAGTTATAAGTGAGCATGCTCTCACGCCTCCAGACTCTCGCCACAGTGCGAGTTATAAGTGAGCATGCTCTCATGCCTCCAGACTCTCGCCCTAGTGCGAGTTATAAGTGAGCATGCTCTCACGCCCAACGACCTCCCGGTCGGGTCCCAAACTCTTGCCTCAGTGCGAGTTATAAGTGAGCATGCTCTCACACCCAACGACCGGCAGGTCGGGTCCCAGACTCCTGCCTTAGTCCGAGTTATAAGTGAGCATGCTCTCACGCCCAATGACCGGTAGGTCGGGTCCTAGACTCTCACCCCAGTGCGAGTTATAAGTGAGCATGCTCTCACGCCTCCAGACTCTCGCCTTAGTGCGAGTTATAATTGAGCATGCTCTCACACCCAATGAACTGTAGGTCGGGTCCCAGACTCCTGCCTTAGTGCGAGTTATAAGTGAGCATGCTCTCACACCCAACGACCTTTCGGTCGGTGCTCACCGCTCGCTCACAGCTCTACCTAGCACTCATCACACTAGCTTCACTCGCCGCTCTGCCCGGTACTCATCCTTAGCGTTTCACTCACCGCTATTGCTCGGCCGACACTCATGGCTCACTCACAGTTCTGTTTGGCACTCGTCATACTCATTGTATTTGCCGCTCCGTCCGACACTCAACCTTAGTGTTTCACTCACCATTGTTGCTCGGTTAACTCTCACCGCTCACTCGCTGCTCTGCCTGACACTTGCCATTCACGTTTCGCTCATCGATGTTGCTTGCCCGTTTGCTCGACCATTCACTGGTACCACTCGGCTACTCATTTTATGGCAATCGATCTATCACTTGACATTTTTTCTCCATCGCACGCTTGTCGCCGCTCGCCCATTGTTGTTCCACTAGCTTAGGTTTCTCCCTATTGCCCAGGCAACATTCTCTGTATTGCCCGGTCGTGATTTATTGACGTTCGATCAGTATTTTTTTCAGTCGCGCTCATGGCTTCGCTCGTTCATCACTCTCTGTATTGCCCGGTCGTGATTTATTGACGCTCGGTCAGTATATCCTCGGTTGCGCTCACGGTTCTGCGTGCCCATCGTCTTTCAACTCGCTCAGCATTTTTCGATTGCCAGATCGGCATTGTTCGATTACTCGGTCGTGATTTTACTGTCGCTGGGTCGATATTTTTCTCGGACGCGCTCACGACTCTGCTCGTCCATCATTCTCTCTATGGTCTGGGCGCGATTTATTGACGCTCGATTAGTATTTTCTTGGTCGCGCGCTCGACATCGCTCACTTGTTCTCATTCTGCTCGATCGGCATTATCTTTGTTTCCTGGTCGGTATTTGCTCGATCGCGTGCTCGACACCGCTCTCCCATCGTCTTTCGACTCGCTCGGTATTCTCGATCCCTCAGTCGCGATTTACTATCACTCGGTCGACATCTTATCGGGCACCCATTTGATACCGCGCGCCCATCGTCTTTCAACCTGCTTAGCATTTTTCGATTGCCAGATCGGCATTGTTCGATTACCCGGTCGTGATTTTACTGTCGCTGGGTTAATATTTTTCTTGGTCGCGCTCACGGCTATGCTCGTCCATCATTCTCTCTATTGCCTGGTGGAGATTTACTATCGCTCGGTCGATAACTTTTCGGTTGCTTAGAATTGATTTATTATCGCTCGATCGTTTTACTCAACATCTCTCGATCGTCTGCTCAATATCGCTCGGCATTCGCCAGATCGCTCTTTCGACACTTGCTCAATATTGCTTCTGTCGCTCGGTCAACACTTATTCTTTTCGTCGCTCTGTCGGGTGCTCACCATTTGCAGCTACTCATTCGATGTTATAAAACAAGCCCAGTGATATGAGTTTGCGTTAAATAGCAATTCTGTTTTATGTTGGCTTGGTCTAGTCAGTCGGACTTACGCCTCCTTCGACTAGACTTGAGGGGGAGGCTTGTGATACGTATATGCTTTGATGGCTGATGGCAAAGTAGTAATTAGGAGAGGGAGGAGGGGCAATATTGTCATTCCACTGTGTAAGGTTTTAAGGTGAGTGGAGGGAGCTTTTTTGCTTCGTGCGTGCACCGCGCCGTCACGGCGGCTACCTCCTTCACCGCCACCCTCGAACGTTGGCCACAACCCTCTCTCCCTCTCCTCCTCGGGACGCCGTCAGACAGACCCGACGCCGGCGACTCCCTCTCCTCTCTCCTTCTTCCCCCCGTGCTCAACTTCTCGCCGAAGTCGTCCCACCTTTCTTCCTCCTCCTCGCGACACTACCGCCGGAGAGACTAGCCCTTACTCTTTTCCTCCTCGTGACACAACCACTGGACAGCCCGCACACCTTTCTTCCTTCCTTCTTTCTCCTCGCGAAGCCGGCCACAGACCCGCCTCCTTCCTTCTTCTCCACGCTTGCTGCCGAGGTTGCCTCTCCCTCTCCAGGTCACGGTAGAGGACGCCACTGCTCAAGCACGGATGCTGCCTCGGAGAGTTTCCATCGCATCCCCTTCCCAGCGCGGACACCTCCTCTGCTCCTTGCTACGCGCGCCGCCCCTCTCTCACGCTCTCTCGCTTTCGCCGCTGATGGGGGCACGTCTCTGACTCTGACCACCTCCCAGGCTGGCTGCCCCCTTTTTTCCTCACACCGTCCTCATTGTCTTATGCCTTCGATGTGGGTTGGGCCTCCGGGCCCTCGCCGCCCATGGACTCCGATCTGATCGTGCTCTATCTTTGTTGCTGTCTAGCCTTCGAGTCGGGGCTATGTCTTTGTTGCTTTCCGGCCTTCGAGCCGAGGCTATGTTTTGATCCTCGCATTGTTGTCTTATGTGGGTGTGTCCGCTATATCTCGGTCCGTGTGCTGATCTCGTGTCCCGGCCTGCGTGCCAATCTCGTGTCCCGGCTTGCATGCCGATCTCGTGTCCCAGCCTGCGTGCCGATCTCGTGTCCCGACCTACGTGCCAATCTCGTGTCCCGGTTTACATGTTGATCTCGTGTCCCAACCTGCGTGTTGATCTCGCTTCCCAATCCGCATATCGTCTTCTGGATCCAGGCCGTATTCAGCTCCGTACTGCCAAACCCAGCTCCCCATCCGACTCCCGTTTGCCTGCTCTTTCAGGTCACAACAACTCGAGCAGCGTCCCATCCGAGGGTGTCCCCTTGGACCAGGGTACGTTTTCCGTACTCACCCCTCATTTATTTCATTATTATATTATTAACCTGTTACTCATATATCGGTTGGATTTGCCTCGAGCCTCGAGATACCAAGGACGGGGGGGGGGACTCGATCGCTAGCTGCAGGTAGCGTTGACTAGAGGACTTTTGAAGACTTGATCAACATAGAAGCCATCTCAATATACCCCCCTTTGGGACATCGCAACTTTGTCAACATTCCATCTACTTCATCCAGCGGTCCATTTGACTCAGATTCCGGACAGGATCAATTTGGCGCCGTCTATGGGAATCTCCTTCACTTGTTTTGGAACGTGAAGATGGACGACATCGGGAGATTCTCTGCCATTATCACAGTCTCGAAGGGTCGCAACAGACACATTATCTTCTACCCTTACTCCACGGGTATTCGGGAGTTGAGGGATCGAGTAGAGCTTCAGCTGGCCGACAGGCTAGTTTTTCCATTATGTTTTTTCCATGACTCCACGGGTATTCGGGAGTTAAGGGACCGAGACAAACCCTTAGCTGGTTGGCACGACTCCCCGATCAGATATGTTACAAGCTCTGCTCCCTTTTTACAATTATAGGAGCTGCTATAGCTCCCTGATAAGAGAGTAAGATCCTAGTTCCTTGATCAAAGACTAGGGTCTTCGATTTTTGATCGGACACTAGGGTCCCAACTCCCTGCTCATACACTAGGGACACAACTCCCTGATCATTGACTTGCAGCACAACTTCTCGATCAGGATTTAGGGGTCTCGCTCTTTAATTACAGGCTAGAGACCTTACTCTCCGATCAGGGACTAGGGGCCTAACTCCCCGATCAGGTTCTGCTCCCTTTATCCACAGTGCTCTGCTTCCTTCTATGACTATGGATTCTACTCCTGTATATTGGCTTCACTCCCTTTGACGGTCAGGGCTCAGATTATTATCTTCTTCCCTCACTCCACGGGTATTCGGGAGCATACTCCTTATTTCATGTAAATGAGGATGATGATGATAAAGCCTCCACCTCTAGGATTGAGGGGGAGTATAGATCATTGACTCTGGAGCGAGAAGAAGCCTCTACCTCCGGATCAAGTGAAGAAGAAGGAGATGGTGCCACCCCTACAAGCAAAGAAGGTATAACTTGTTGGTGCGGGAAGCATCCGACGATCGAACCTGAGTTTTGATAATGGAAAAGGGTTCAAAATTAAGGTTATTTATGATCTAACAAGTTTGAATGAGATTGCAGGAAAGTCCTAAGTGTATTTAAGCAAAAGTCCTAGTTGCGATTAGGCAGATAGAAAACCCTGGGGGGGGTAACCCTAGGTCCTAGGGGGTGGTAACCCTAGGTGAGAAGAAGTCCTAGCTGTGATTAGGCGAATGGAAAACCCTAGGGGGTGGTAACCCTAGGTTTTAGGGGGTGGTAACCCTAGGTGGAAAGTCTTGGCGGCGAAGGCTTCAAGCAAAATCCTAGAGTCGGGGAGACTCTAGGTTGAAATCCTGGTGTCACGAACCGGGTGGAAGACTGGACGGGTCATGGAGCGAATGTCCAGCAAAAAGTCTTGGAGATTCGGACGGTGAGCAAAAGTTCAGTTGGTATGGAGGATCAATCTGGCAAACAGGTAAAACTCTTTTGAGTGGAGTAGGTGAAGACGCGTTCCCGGTGAGGGAACAACAGGCGTTGGTTCGACCTAGGGTTTCTAGAGGTGAAATTCGAAGTCAGAACCGGATAGTCCGGAGACTATAAAAATAAGTTTCTATTTATCTTATTTTGTTGTACTAACTTTATTTGCAAGGTATACCTTGTTTGTAGACTAACATGCCTTGCAGGATGAATATTACACAAGAAAAGCCTCGGATGAACAGTCTCGAGGCGCCCTCCATGGAGCTTGGAGGTGCCTCAGGTGACTTGGTCGACAGCCACGTAGCAAAGCGCGAGGGCGCCCTCCATGGAGCTTGGAGGTGCCCTGGACGTTGGATGGAGGGCTCCATGAAGCTTGGAGGTGCCCTCAGGCAGAGAAGCAGCGAAGATGGAGGAGCTTATCGACGCTGCGATTTCGGCGGGGTTGGAGGCACCCTCCATGCGGTTGGAGGTGCCCTCAGCAAGCTATTTAAGCCTGGTTCAACTAGCAGCTTATACAACACTTGTAATTATGATCATTCTTCCGTGTGCTGCTTAAAGAACGATCTGACAAAGTTGTAACTTGACTTCAATGACCAGAAGCTTCAAGTTTACTAATTTTAGTCGTTGGTATATTTTACTGCATTTAATTAACTGTACTTAAAGTTGTAATATTTTGAATTGATAGTGATTGCCCAAAGTAAACACTCAACGAGTGTGGGTCTTGGAGTAAGAGTCGCCAGAGGCTCTGAACCAGTAAAACTCTTGGTGTTCGTGTATTGTTTTGTTTTTCCACTACGTGTTTTACTCTAAACGAACGAATTAGCCACGAGCGCTATTCACCCCCTCTAGCGCTTTCGATCCTACAATTGGTATTAGAGTGGGGTCACTTCGAATCGGTGAAACCACCATTCAAGCATTTTTTTTCATGGTAATTTTTAATTTTCGGAGTCGATCGGAATCAGTAAAATTGCTGACTTTCGATCTATTTTATCGCACTTGAAATTTTCTCTCGAAGCTGGTGCAACACCACTCGAGTTCGCATAATTTTTTTCTTAATACCACACTATTAATTCAATACTAAGTCTTGGAATGAGTTTTCTTGTTTTTGTGTGTGCTAGATCCTTAATGGCCTATCAAGAAGGCTACAATACAGCCCACTCGCCTCTTTTCTCCGGCAAGGACTTTGGCTACTAGAAGAGCCGGATAGAATACCACCTCAAGACACAAGTCGAGATATGGATAATTATCCAAACTGGTCTCGAGCTTCCACAAGACGACGCTGGAAAACCAGTATCATGCGTGAACTAGGATACTAGCTTAATAAAGAAAATTAAAGTCGACGCCAAAGCAATCTACACCCTTTAATGTGGCTTAACCAAAGAAGAGCTTAACCGAGTCAGCTCATTCTCAAGTGCGAAAGAGCTATGGAAAAAATTGATTGAGCTACATGAGGGCACTTCCGATACTAAGGTAAGCAAGCGTGATTTGATCTTAAATAAATTGTATAACATAAAAATGCAGGAAGGTGAGACGGCTAGCCAACTTCATGCGCGGATTCAGGATTTACTGAATGGTCTCCATGGAATTGGTCAAAAGATTGAAAATCGTGACATAATTAGGTATACACTAAATACTTTTCCGAGGAATACTTTGTGGGCATCCATGGTAGATGCTTATAAAGTATCCAAGGATCTTTCGTTAATTAAGTTAGATGAATTATTTTCTGAATTTGAATTGCACGAACAGATTAATGCACACTCGGTCGAGAAAGGTATTACTTTGATTGCAAGTACGAGTAGAACAGGGAACCAAAAGCAAAGCACAGAAACGAACCCGAGTCTGAAGATGAATCAAACTCAGAAGATGACGACGATGAGATCACAGCCGAAATCGTCAACCTAGTATGCGAACTCTACAAAAAGAAGAAAGGATTTACCAAGAAGGATATCAAAAAGGTAATTCAGTCCAAGAAGGTACAATTAAGTCCAAAAGTGAAGTTCGATGTAACCTGCTATGGCTACAACCAAAAGGGACACATCAAAGCCAATTATCCAAATCAAAAGGAAGCAAAGAAACAAAGAAGCAAAGGAAGAAGAAATCACTGCAAGCAACATGGGATGAGTCTTCTTCAGAAGACTCCGATGAAGAGCTTGAATAGATGAGCTTCCTCGCACTCACGACCCAAGAACAACTCGAAGAATCAGAAATCGAGAGTGAATCGGAAACCGAGTCCGAGCAAAATCACGCGCATCCATTTCTGAAGGGCCTATCCCCACTGTAAGAAATTCTCAATTAACTAAACTGTATAATTTAGTCAATTATCTTATGCATAAGTTAGCCAAATCCAACCTCCGAGTCAAGTCACTCCAAAAGGAAGTAATAATCCTTAAGGAGGAGACTAGATTGAGTCCTTTGATTGAACCAGTTTAAATTAGAAGTTCAACTCAAGTCCAACAACTTGAGAAAGAAAATTCCAATTTGAAAACTCAAGTCAAAGAACTTAAAAACACGTTGAAACGGTTGACGTTGGGTTCCAAGAATCTGGACCTAATTCTTGGAAAACAAAAAGCCATTTACAACCGATCCGAACTTGGGTTTAAGGCTAAACAAAAGTATATATCTTATTTATTACTTGTAAATAGAGCTAATAGAAAAATAGTTCAAGCATGGGTTCCTAAATTGAACTTGGTTAATCAAGTTGGACTTGGACAATATTGGGTCCCTAAGGATCAAATCCATTACCTTGATAGACCTTATCGAGGTTATGATCCAGGGAGAGCCAATAGAAAAATTATTTTTATATATAAATAAATTTGTTTGATGCTTGTCTTATTTCTTTCATTATGCATGCTTAGACTAGGTTAGATAAGGATTTAGGCATGATTTACACTTGACTAGTTAGATCTAGGGGTTTCAAAAAGAAAATTAAATATCTAATTTTTTTAAAAGGCTTTGTCTAAAAGTGGTGGATGATCTCATACCCAAGAAGACATAGTACCTCGCCACAACCTGGAAGCCAATCATTGAAATGAATATTTAATTGACTAATTGAAAAACTTGAGTCTAAATCAAACGTCAATTAATTCTTAGATGATAACCTAAATCAAAGATTAAATTAACCATCTCACAAAAACCTATAAAGTTCCCTGATTGGTAATTTAGAAAAAGGTGAGATGGACTTAGGTAAAATTTAGAATAAAACAAATTTAATAAACAATTAATCAATCTAATCAATTAAGTAATTAACCAATTTAATCAATTAAGTAAATAATCAATCTAATCAATTAAATAATTAGTTAAGTAATTAATCTAAACAATTAATCAATCTAATCAATTACTAAATTAATAAATAATTAATTAACCAAATAAATCTAATTAATTCAATTAATAAATCTAATAAATTATTAAATTTATCCAATGCTAATTAATTTAACTTAACTAATTTAATTCCAAATTAATTTAACTTAATTAAATCAACATAAACTTAAACGTAACTCAATTAAACCTACTTAAAAAACTAACCTAAACTAAACCTTATTAAAACTAATCCATCTAACCAATTCTTAACCTAACTTAACTTAATAAAACTAATTGACTGAATAAATTCAATTAAACACAAAATCATCTCACAATCACCCATAGAAATAACATGTTTGACTATCTAGATTGGGTGAGATGGAATATTATGGAGTTAATTTCAATCAAACTATCTTTTGATCCATCAAATTAAACCAAATCAAATACTTTATGTGTAGGAACATAAATATTTGGATCAATGGATGTTAGATAGTGGATGTTCCAGGTACATGACTGGAGACAGATTGAAATTTACTAAGTTGAAATTCAAGAACCTAGGGTTAGTTGCATTCGGCAATGACGGAACACTTAAGGTAATCGAAACAGGTAATATCCAACTGAGTTATGATTTCTATATTCAAAAAGTTTTATTGGTTGATCAATTGAATTTTAACTTACTTAGCATTAGTCAATTATGTGACTCAGGGTACTTAGTCACATTTTCAAACTCTGATTGCTTAATTAAAAGTGTTAAAAATCCTGAAATTACACTTAAGGGAATTAGGAAAAAGAACATCTATACAATTAACCTACCAACTTTCTCACTAAAGTATCTATTGACACATCAAGAGGAAACTACGCTGTGGTACAGAAGACTGGGTCACACTCATACCAGACTCATTTAAAAAATGAGTCAAAATGACTTAATTAGAGGTTTACCCAAATTAAAATTTATAGAAAATACAATCTGTAATGCTTGCCAACAGGGTAAACAAACCAAATCAACCCACAAGTTAACCAACTTAAATAGAACTAGTTCAATACTTGAGCTTCTACACTTAGACCTGTTTGATTCACATGGAGCCAAGTCACTAAGCACAAATCAATATTGCTTAGTTATAATTGATGATTACTCAAGATTTACTTGGATAAAATTCCTAAAAACTAAAGATGAAACCTACTAAATCTTTAAAATCTTTTGCAAGTTAGTAGAAAATGAAAAAGATACCAAAATTAAAAGAATTAGAAGTGATCATGGAGGAGAATTTGAAAACCATAAATTTATTTAATTCTGTGAAATTAATGAATACAAACATGAATTTTCATGCCCTAAAACTCCCCAACAAAATGGACTAGTAGAACAAAAAAATAGAACACTACAAGAAACTGCTAGAACCATATTAAATGAATATAACCTAAATAGTCAATTCTGGGCTGAGGCAATAAATACAGCTTGCCATATTCAAAATAGAATACTAATTAACAAATTTCACAATAAAACCCCTTATGAAATTTATTATAATAAGTTACCCAACCTTATTTATCTAAAGGTGTTTGGATATAAAGTCCACATTCTAAACACCAAGGACTACCTAGGAAAATTCACATCAAAATCAACAGTAGGAATCTTCTTAGGGTACTCCGCAACTAGTAGGGCTTACAGTGTATATAACAAAGAAACCCTAAAAGTTGAAGAACCCACTAATGTAATTTTTGATGAAGAAAATAACTTAATAAATGAAAATGTTAATCAAAAAATAGAAAATATTAATTCAAGAAACATACAAGATGATGAAGATGTTCAAATTAAATCTAGTGAATCATAAGAACCAACTATTGACCCTAATATAAGACCGTCAAGAATAAATACCAATCACCTATCTGACCAAATTTTGGGTGACCCAACTCTAGGAGTTCGAACTAGATCAGCTTATAGAAACCTAAGTCAGATAGCCCTTATTTCTAAAATTGAATCCAAGACTATAGAAGAAGCCCTACCAGACCCAGACTGTATATTAGCAATGTAAGAGGAGTTAGCCCAATTTGAACGAAACCAGGTCTGGGAACTAGTACCTAAACTCATAAATAAAACCATAGTTGACACTAAATGGGTATTTAGAAATAAATTGGATGATAAGGGTGAAATAATAAGAAACAAAGCTAGATTGTAGCAAAAGGGTTCAGCCAAGTAGAAGGGTTAGACTATGATGAAACCTATGCTCCCGTAGCCAAACTTGAATCCATCAGGATGCTGCTGGCCTATGCAGCACATAAAGGATTCAAGTTATACTAAATGAATGTAAAATCCATATTTTTAAATGGGTTCATCAAGGAAGAAGTGTATGTAAGTCAACCCCCAGGATTTGAAGACTTGAACCACCTAAACCATGTCTTTAGGTTAAAGAAAGCACTATATGGACTAAAACAAGCATCTAGGGCTTGGTATGAACGCCTATCAACTTATCTAATAACTAAATGGTTTAAGCAAGGTCAAATAGATCAAACTTTATTTGTAAAAAACTTTAGAAAAAGTTATCTTTATAGCCCAAATTTACGTAGATGATATAATTTTTGGCTCAACCAATACTAAGTTTTTGAAAGAATTTACCAAATTAATGGAAAGTGAATTTGAAATGAGCTTATAAGTTGAGGAACTTAAATTCTTTTTAGGTTTACAAATTAAACAAACCAAAGAAGGAATTTATATCTTTTAAACAAAATATGCTAAGGAATTAATTTGAAAATTTGGCATAGAAAATTCTAAAAATATAAATACCCCAATGACAACTAATGTTAAAATTTACTCTGACTTAGAAGGAAAACCAGTAGACTTAAAATACTATCGAAGTGCAATTGGAAGTCTACTCTACCTAACTGCAAGTCGTCATGACATTTTGTTTGCAGTAGGTATGTGTGCAAGATACCGATCTTGTGCTAAAGAGTCACACCTAACAAATGTTAAAAGAATACTTAGATATATTAAGGGAACCCTAAATGTTGGACTTTGGTATCCTAGGACTTGCACCTTTGACCAAATTGACTATTCTGACTCAGACTATGCCGGGTGCAAACTAGATAGAAAAAGCACATGTGGTAGCTGTAAATTTCTAGGTCAACCCCTAGTAAGCTGGTTAAGTAGAAAGCAACACTGTGTTGCTTTATCCACTACTGAAGCTGAGTATATAGCCCTAGGGGAATGTGCATCTCAACTATTATGGATGATGCATACCTTAAAGGACTATCAATTAGAATATAAAAATATAAAAATTTCAATTGATAACATAAGTTCAATTAACTTAACCAAGAATCTGATTCACCACTCAAGGACTAAACACATAGAAGTGAAACATCACTTTGTAAGGGATTATGTAACTAAGGGTGACATTGTACTTAACTATGTTGAGTCCAAGTCAAACCTAGCTGACATTTTCATAAAATCCGTACCTGAACTTGAGTTCAGTGCACTTAGAAGATAAATAAGGATGCACTTAGTAGAATAGAGGCTATTTTAAAGACATTTTCCTCTTTACTATTACTACTTCAAATTTTATAAAATTCTAGGAAAATATTTTTAAAATTCCAATTTTATTAATTTTTCAAAAATTTGGACTTAGCCTAGGTGTCTACCCCCTAGAAAGTATGTACCCCTAGATTTCAGCTAGAGCATCTCATAAGCACACTAGGATTACCTTGCTTGTGTATGAAAAATACTTAGAATGGTGTGAGATGCATATGGTACTGCCTGAACTTCAGAATGCTTATGTCTGTGCATCAACAAAAGTCTGGATAATAAATACCAAATTCAAATTAATCAAATTAAGTTATCCAAGTTTAGTCAAACTAACTGGAGCACTTACTTAATTTGACTAACCAAGTGAAAGCTACTACCTCATGGTAAACAGTTAGTAACTAAAGGTTAGCATTTATTTAAAGGTAAATAATTTGTTACTCATGCTTAGACTTTAGATCAAGGGGAAGTAAAAGAAGCCAAATTAGAGTTTTTTTTATTTACTTTTCAAACCTTCAATTTTTAGTTTTAAACAAAAATATTTTTAAGCTTAATGTTTAAACAAAATTTATTTTTATGCTTAGTTTTAAACAAAATATTATTTTTAATCTTAGTTTTTAAAAAAATTATTTTTAAGCTTAATGTTTAATCAAAAATTATTTCTAAGATTAATGTTTAAACAAAAATTATTTTTATGCTTAGTTTTAAACAAAATATTTTTAACCTTGGTGTTGAAACAAAAATTAGTTTTAAAACTTAGTGTTTAAACAAAAATCATAATTTTAAAGCTTAGTGTTTAAACAAAGTTTTTTTAAACTAAGTGTTTAAACAAAATAATGTTTAAAGATAAGTACTTCACTCAGCTTTTATTCACATCTTTTAAAACTAAAGTACTTAGCTAAATTTTAAATTTCTTTAATTTTATTTCAAATTTTTGGTAAGTCATTTTTCAAAGCTAAGTCATTTTACAACCTTCCCTCTATTTGTTTTTGATATATGGCAAAGGGGGAGGAAAAGTGAATAAGTGATTAAGGGGGAGATACAACTTGCAACTTGTTGTCATTAGTTGTTCTAAATATTGCGTTTAAATATTTTTTAATTGCTCTTGAATCTTGCTGTTACATCTTTTTAACTTGTGCACATTTATGCCTTTATCAAATTATGGTTTACTTAACTTTGAATTTTATTATCATAATAAAAAAGGAGGAGATTGTTGGTGCGGGAAGCATCCGATGATCGAACCTAAGTTTTGATAATAGAAAATGGTTCAAAGTTAAGATTACCTGTGATTTAATGAGTTTGAATGAGATGGGAAGAAAGTCCTAAGTGTACTTAGGTAAAAGTCCTAGCTGCGGTTAGGCAGGTGGAAAACCCTAGGGGATGGTAACCCTAGGTCCTAGGGGGTGGCAACCCTAGGTGAGGAGAAGTCCTAGCTGAGGTTAGGCAGGTGGAAAACCCTAGGAGGCGGTAACCCTAGGTCTTAGGGGTGGTAACCCTAGGAGAAAAGTCTTGACGGGTTGAAGGCTTCGAGTAAAAATCCTAAAGTCGGGGCGGGGGGGGGGGGACTCTAGGTTGAAATCCTGGTGTCGCGAACCAGGTGGAAGACTGGACGGGTCGTGGAGCGAACGTCCAGCAGAAAGTCTTGGAGATTCGGATGCTAATCAAAAGTCCAATTGGTTTGGAGGATCAATCTGACAAGCAGGTAAACTTTCTTGAGTGGAGTAGGTGAGGACGCGTTCCCGAGTGAGGGAACAGTGGGCGTCGGTTAGACTTAGGGTTTCCAGAGGTAAAATCCGAACTCAAAATCGGACAGTCTGGAGACTATCAAAATATGTTTATATTTATCTTATTTTATTGTACTAACTTTGTTTTACAGGGTATACCTTGTTTGTAGACTAACATGCCTTGCAGGATGGAAATTGCATAAGAAAAGCATTGGATGAACAGTCCTAAGGCGCCCTCCATGGAGCTTGGAGGTGTCTTGGGTGACTTGGTCGACAACCACGCAACAAAGTGTGAGGGCACCCTCCATGGAGCTTGGAGGCGCCCTGGATGCTAGATGGAGGGTGCCCTCCATGAAGCTTGGAGGTGCCCTCAGGCGGAGAAGCAGAGAAGATGGAGGAGCTTATCGACGCTGCGATTTCGACGAGGTTGGAGGCGCCCTCAATAGGCTATTTAGCTTAGTTCGACCATCAGCTTATACAACACTTGTAATTACGATCCTTCTTCCGTGTGCTGCTTAAAGAATGATCCAACAAAGCTGTAATTTGACTCTGACGACCAAAAACTTCAAGTTTACTGATTTCAGTCGTTGGTATATTTTACTGCATTTAATTAACTGTACTTAAAGTTGTAATATTTTAAATTGATAGTGATTGTCCAAAGTAAACACTCAACGAGTGTGGGCCTTGGAGCAGGATCGTCACAGACTTCGAACCAAGTAAAACTCTTGATGTTAATGTATTGTTTTGTTTTTTTGCTACGTGTTTTACTCTAAACGAACGAATTAACCACGAGTGCTATTCACCCCCTCTAGCACTTTCAATCCTACATAACTATTTCAATTTTAAATAATAATAGTCACATTATATGCTTTGAGTGTAGGGAAAAAAGGCACTACAAGAGTAAGTGCCCAAAATTGGCCAAGAAGAAAGGCCAAGTGACACCTAAGGGTAGGAGAAGTCCAAGGAGACCGACCCCATGACAAAGAAGAATAAGGAACACATTGTGTATTTCTTGTGTCATCAAAAAGAACATTATCAGAACCAATGTCCAAAGGGGAAGAAACCGGTCAAAGTCAAGGGAGGAAGCTCAAGTCAAGGGGGGGCTCTCAAGAGCAAACCCAAGGTATCATTTATTGATCTCATCCCTTTAAGTAATGATAAAAAGCATACTAGGAATAGTTTATATCATTTTAATACTATTTATCATGAAAATAGGAGGCATGATAGAATTAAGGAAAATTATGTGGCTTATCATGCTAAGATTACATCACCTAGGATTAGGAAGGTAGATAATCATCTAGGCAAAAACACTAAGGACCATTAATACAAGCCCAAAAATATAAATGCTCAAGGATTTAAAGAAAAATCCAAAACTATGGATTTAATGATAGAAAATCAAGTCTTGAGGTCAAGACTTGATAAAATAGAAAAGACCCTAAACAGGATGAAAAATATCCTTAAGTGACAAAATGAGCATAACCTAGGGCTAGGAACACAAAGGTCATCCAATGGTCATAGGGGTTTGGGATACAAACTTCAAGCCAAGAAGGATGTTCCTTCTTATCATAGAGTTCCATACAGTTATGGAACAAATCCTAGGTTGAATGGTCAAGTCAAAAACACAAGGGAAGTTATCCCTAAAAGTGTTTTTATAAAGAGTAAAGTGACTAAAACTTCTAAGAAGTCTAATAAAGTCACTAAGAAGATCACAAGGGAAGCTATCCCTAGAGTTGACCTAGAGGAAGTGACTAAGGCTTTTAAGAATCCTAGAAAGGTCATTAGGAAGGTATCTAGGGAAGTTATCCCTAGTGAGTACCTAGAGCATCTAAGGAGCACTAATAGGTGTTGGATTCCTAGGAGCATCTTCTCTACCCCCTAGATGGGTTAGAGAGTGTCAACTCAAATGGGTAGGGTGGTTAATCCAACCTTGATAAAGTTGACACTTGGAGGCATTTTCTATTGGGACCGATTATGTAGCTAGAGGGGGGGTGAATAGCTTGTCGCGTTCTAGGTACTCTTCGTTGTTGTTTCGTCGAGGATGTGCAGCGGAAATACAAGAAACAATTACAACAACGCTAACAAATGGATTTTACTTGTATCCACCTCACAAGAGGTGACTAGTCCAATGATTCACGCACACACACACACACCTCCACAAATAAACACTCCTTTTCGGTAACTACCGAAGGCGGAGAAGCCCTACAAGACTCTCAATACAGAAAGAAAGAAAAGGGAACAAAAGTATAAGCAAAACTTACAATGAACAATAGAAACCCTAACCCTAGCTTTCTTCTTCTTGCTTTTGATCCACCTCTTGACTTAGAAGAACCTCCAAGAACCTTCAAGAACTGGCGATCTGGAGCTTAGAGAGAGCTGTGGAGTTGCTGTCGAGGATCTGAGACGAATAGGTGAAGCGCCGCTGAAGGAATCGAACGCCTGCAACTAAATACGACGCCAACGGTCGGATCCCAATCGATTGGATTGCTCCCAATCGATCGAGGAGGCTTTGGATCGATCCACTGATCGATCCAGAGCGCCTCTGTGCTCTCAGGAAATGCCTGGATCGATCAACGGATCGATCCAAAGCTTATCGCGACAAATCGCAGCTTCCCAATCGATCCACTAATCGATTGGGATCCAGCAAGCTTCTGTGCGCTCGCGACTGCCTCCCAATCGATCTACTAATCGATTGGGACGAAGGCTTCTCGCGGGGACTCCCCAATTGATCGGCCGATCGATTGGGCTCCAGCCAATCGATTGGCTGATCGATCCAGCTGCTGGTTTTTGCCCAAAACCAAGTCCCAAGCCCCTCAAACCAACATCCGGTCAACCTTGACATGTTGGTACATTATGCCTAGCATCTGGTCACCCTTGACCTGCTAGGACTCCCTCACCAAGTGTCTGGTCAATCCCTTTGGCCCACTTGGACTTTTCTCCTCGTGCCAAGTATCCGGTCAATCCCTTGACCTATTTGGACTTTCACCAGATGTCTGGTCAACCTTGACCCATCTGGATTTTCCCCGTGCCTGGCTTCACTCACCAGGACTTCTCATCTGCCTGGCTTCACTCACCAGGACTTCCAACTGCCTAGCTTCACTCACTAGGACTTTCACCTGGCTTCACTCACCAGGATTTTCTCACTGCCTAGCTTCACTCACTAGGACTTTCCATCTGCCTAGCTTCTCTCACTAGGTCTTTCACCTGCCTTCACTCACCAGGATTTTCATACTGCCTAGCTTCACTCACTAGGACTTTCCATTTGCCTAGCTTCACTCACTAGGTCTTTCACCTGGCTTCACTCACCAGGATTTTCCTTCTGCCTAACATCCCAGTTAGGACTTCCCAGTCAAATATCTGGTCAACCTTGACCCACTTGACTTCTTCTTCAACCAACCTGATCATACCCTGATCAGAGGGGAATTGCACCAAACAATCTCCCCAAATGAACAACTGCACTTGCACTTGTCCATATCATCGAAGTCTTGTATTGTTAAACATCGAAACTCAAACCAAGACTCAAGCTTGGTCAACCAGGTCAATCTTGACCTGTGGGATATTGCACCAACATTTTCAAGGTTATTGTTAACCTTTGAAAATGAAATGGATTATTGTTTACTCTTTGGAAGAGTAAAATATGCCAAAATTTGAGGAATTGAACTTAATTTTAATTGGCACAAATAGAAAAGGACAAAAGAATGCCAAGTTGGGTTTTGACATTTTCTTGAGAAAATGAGGGCAATCTAGGATCAATTTTAATTTAGCTAAGGAATTAAGGATAGTTAGATAGATTATCTAGGTATAGTTTATTTATGCTAATTTGTCATGTTTGTTTGCTCATCATATGCCATGATATCATATTTTATATTCATGTTTATTATTAAAAACAAACAAAAATATCATATTATGTCATACATACATCATGTAGCATCAGTATATTTTCTTTTGAAAATTATTTCTTTTTGATGTATGTCATAGCTCATCATGCATTATTTCAATTTCCTTGTAATTAAGGACAATGACATTTACTAACAAGTGACATCTTAGGTGAATGTTCATAATTCAAAATGCTTAGATAGATATGCATGAACCCTTAGTTAGAGCAAAAACCAAACTCTATATCTCACAAAGAACCATAAGGTGACTTGTATGTATTTTAGTACACATTATATACAAGTAAGATGCTAGGATGATGAACAAGACTCAAGATGTTGATTTAGTGCATCTATTTGAGTTTTGATTTCATCAAAATATATAGTTATGTGTATTCCAATCATTGGAAAAGCTAATGTACAAGTCATGTGCATTGAGTCCAAAGAACATAATTGGAAATTGCTTTTGAAAATTATTTTAAATATACTTTGGAAAACCTTGGTAAAGACTATCTTTTGATAATAATCATCATTGAAAAGTTAGACACAAACTTGGAAGAAACATTGAAGTTTTTACAAGTTTCTAATTTTATGTCAATCTTTGAAAATCAGATGTATTTTCTTAGAAAGCTATTTTTTCTTGATAGTATATACCCTAAATAATGTCTACAATAATTTTTATGATTTTTAGAATTTTGTATAATTTTTAGGGCATTTTTGAATTTCACTGAAAATTAGATTTCAGGAAACCAGACTTCTAATCGATCGAGTGATCGATTGAGACAGGTATTGTCGCGTGCAGAAGTTCGCTGAATCGATCATCTGATCAATTCAACCTTGTCTGGATCGATCAGTGGATCAATTCAGAGGTAATTTCCATGAACAGAAGCTCGCGGAATCGATCAGGCGATCGATTGAAAGTGTGTCAATCGATTGAGTCCCAACCCAATCGATTGAAAAGGCTGATTTTGGCCGGGAAAGTCAGATTTCAGCACTTTGAATCATGTTTAGACTCTTTAACCACTCCTAAATTCTTAGAATATATTTATATACATTTAAGGATAGTTTTCATGATGAAAACAAGGAGAAATGGTTAAGGAACACTAGGTTGAAGTTTAGGATGAGGTTAGTTTCAATATTAAATCTTTTAAATCTCAAAACTTAAAATTTTTAGGTTTCCTAAAGATTTAGGGATTCTAAGTCATTGTTGGTGCAATGACAGAAGTTTAAAATATGTTTTTAGGGATAGCTACTCTTTAAAAATATGGAAATATTTTTTTGAAAACATAGAAGGTGGTAAAACCTTCTTTTGTAAAATGCTCAAGGTTGAGCATGGGGAAACAATGGTAGATTAGATATCTTCATTGTTGGAAAGAAGAATGCTCTAGGAGAAGCATTGGTTACAATGAAGGGTATGAGACCTTCATTGTTGGAAAGTAGAGTGCTCAAGGGTGAGCATTGAATACAGTGAAGGATATGAGACCTTCATTGTAGTGTTGTGAATAACATATGAGGTTATGAACAACGTTGAGTAACTCTTTAGGGGGAGACTTTTTGATGTGTGTCAATAGAGGAAGAATGTAGGGTTTAAGTTAGACATTCATTGCTTTCTAGGAAAGGGAGAGAATGAAGGAAACACTCATTCATGCATTAGCATGAAGAAAAGTTGAGGCTATGGTATTAGCCTTAAAGGTATTGTCAAACATCAAAAAGGGGGAGATTGTTGGTATAATATTCCTAAGTTAAGGTTGACCTGGTTGACTAAGCTTGAGTTGGCTCAAGCTTGAGTATTGATGTTTGAGTTTCGATGTTTAATAATACATGGAGATTGTAGATGCAATCATCTGATTGGAGGGGTTGATTGTTGATACAATTCTCCTCTGGTCAAGAACTGACCATTTTGATATAAAGAAGAGTCAAGTAGGTCAAAGAGTTGACCGGATACTTGATTGGGAAATTCCTAACTGGAGGTTAGGCAGGTGAAAGTCCTAGTGAGTGAAGCCAAGAAGTTGGAAGTCCTGGTGAGTGAAGCCAGGTGAAAGACCTAGTGAGTGAAGCTAGGCAGGTGAAAGTCCCGGTGAGTGAAGTCGGGTAGTGGAAAAATCCTGGTGAGTGAAACCAGATGAAAACCCTAGTGAGTGAAGCTAGGTGTGAAAGTCTTGGTGAGTGAAGCCAGGCAGATGGAAAGTTCTGGTGAGTGAAGTCAAGCAGATGGAAAGCCCTAGTGAGTGAAGCTAGGCAGAAGGAAAAACCTGATGAGTGAAGCTAGGCACGTGGAGATCCAGGTGGGTTAAGGTTGACCGGGCACCTGATGTTGGGAAGCCCAAGTAGGTCAAATGATTGACCGGATACTTGGCACGAGGAAATCCAGATGGGTCAAGGTTGACTGGATATCTGGTGGAAGTCCAAGTGGGTTATGGAGGACCGGACACTTGGCACAAGACGGTAAGTCCAAGTGGGTCAAAGAATTGACCGGACACCTAGTGAAGAAGTCCCAACAGGTCAAGGTTGACTAGATGCTAGGCAGAAGGTGTCCCAACAGGTCATAATTGACCAGATGTTGAGTTTGGGAACCTTGGACTTGAGTTTAGGAAAATCAAGGTTGGGGCAATCGATCAGCTGATCGATTGACCTAAGCCCAATCGATCAGTTGATCGATTGGGAGCAAATGTCATGAGCACAGGAGTTGCCCAATTGATCAGCCGATTGATTGGGCAACGCCAATCGATCGACTGATCAATTAGAGTTGGTTTTCTCATGCGATTGTGAGGAAGCTTGAATCGATCATTGGATCGATTCAGGTTATTCCAGAGAACACAGAGGCGCATTGAATCGATTAGCTGATCGATTCAAGCCTCCCTAATCGATTGGTCAATCGATTGGGTTGTGACCATTACAAAGGAAGCATCGGTCTTCCTCGCAGTGATACTGTATCTCTTCCTCTCCACTTCTTGCGATCATTCTCACAGGTTCACGCCAGTTCTTGAAGTTTCTTGGAGTACGGTGTTGTGCACTTCCAAGGTCAAGAGGCGTTCCACACAAGAAGGAGAAGCAAGCTAGGGTTTCCTCATGTGTGTAAATCTTGTAAAATTTATTATTATATAAGCTTATTTTTCTTTCTTCTTGTATTGAGAGGTTGTACAAGGCTTCTCCGCCTTCGATAGTTACCGAGAAGGAGTGTTTTATTAGTGGATGAGTGAGTGAGGGTCGGATCCTTAGATTAGTCACCTCTTCTTGAGGTGAATACTAAGTAAATCCTGGCGTTAGCGTTGCTTGAGTGTTTTCCACTGCACATCATCATCACGAAGCAAGTCAATGAAGTATGAAGAGCTATTCACCCCCCTCCTCTAGCTACAAATCGCCCCTATCAAATATTCGAGCCGATCTTGAGCCCATTTAATACTGGCTCGAAGGATCGTCGAGCCTGTTCGAGCTCGACTAATTTAATATTTTAATATTTAAAATAATTACTACTTTAAAATTAAGTAATAAGTTGATGAGGTGTTTGTGGCTAGAGTGTTTCATAAGGTTGGTAGAGGTTGAAGGTTTGAATCATAGCTTGTGTGCACTTGTTTTTACATTTAAATTCACTGTTTTCGAGCCGAGCCTCTTTAATTTTCTCGAGCTCGAGCCGACCCAAGCTCAAGCTCAACTCGGCTCATTTGCAGCCCTAGTCTAAAGAAGGTGAATAGCACTACAAGTTAGAATCAAAATTCTCTTTTGTGTTCTTAGCAAAGACAAGCACATATTACATAATTAAAATAAATATAAAAGCAAAGTAAGAGACGCAAAAGAATTTACTTAGTTTGCAACTAGGGAGATTATTAATCCAAGAAAGTGGAAGCTCAAGATCTTCTTCGATGAATGTGGAATAGCCCCTTACAATGATTTAAGCATAAGTAAAATGAAAACAGAATTCATAGATGAAGGTATAAGTGTGTGTTTTGTTAAACTTCGAGAACTAGAGCTCTATTTATAGCCAATTGGTCGAACTAGCCGTTTGTTGATGTGGAAGTTCTTGGGCGCCTGGATGTGGTCGCATCGATCCACTATGCAACTGCTCTTTGTCAACAAAGCTATCGCCATTTGGGTGCCTGGACCCGATCCTTGTGGCTGGCTCCTTGTTGACGTGGCCTCCAGTCTGATCCTCGCTGCAATGGGTCGCTAACATAGTCGGGACATCCCAGGCACCTGGACCTAGTCCTAGCGCTTGGAGTTTAGGCACCTGGACTTGGTCCAGGCACTTGGACATAGTCAACTCAGGTTGATTTGTCTGGTCGCTTGGGTGATTTTTCGACTGTCCAAAGCTTATCTGAACTCAACTCCAGCCTTCTCCTCGAGTAGTCTTTCTCTCCGGCTTCTTATCCCTCAGAAGTGTTGTGTGTGTTCATCTCGTCCGCCAATGTACTCTTCCATAGCATATTGTCTCTTGGATGCACTGAGCTCGTCAACTCACTTCCTGTGTCATCTTTCTCACTAGCTGCGTCTTCCACTCAACTTCTTATGTTTTTAAGTCCCTACACACTTAGACACAAGATATCAAAAATGTAGAGCCTAATTTAACCCAGTTGATCACATCAAAACTTACTCGGGGTACTTATAAAAATAGCATAAAAGAAAGTAGGAACTCCAGATTTACTTGGTTTATAATCGGGAAGGTTGCTAATCCAAGACAATAATAGTTCACTAAAAGATCTCCTTCTTTGATAAGGTCGGAAGCGGAGAAGCCCCTTACAATAGTTGAAAGTACAAACTTTAACAAAATAGAAATGGAAATGAAAGTACGAGTGTGTTCTTTACTACTAGCTTTAGGGCTCTATTTATAGCCGCTAGTCAAAAGTGATCGTTGTTGATGTGACATTTCTGAGGCACCTCGAATGCTTGGAGGTACCTCCAACTGGATAAACTTTATCCTTATCACTACCAATGTTTAGCTGTTCTAGCATGCTAGAGGCATCTCAATTCATCGGAGGCGCCTTAGTTAAGTTGAGATGGACTCCACTGCTTATATTTTCAGCAATGGATCTAGCTCTTTGGAGGCATCTCGGTTCATCGGAGACGCCTCAAGTCCCGAACGTGGCAACAATTTCTCTAGGCATTCGAGGTGCCCAAGCTATCCAAGGCGCCTCAAGTCTTTAGGTGATTAGGATGCCTCCGTTCAATTGGAGGCGCCTCGAATCGTCAACTTTCAAGCTGATCATTTTCTAATTTTGTTTACTTGGGTGATGGTCCGATCGTTCAGAGTTGAACTCACTCGAACCCAACTCCGGCTTTCTCCTCAAGCATACTTTCTCCCGGCTTCTCGTCCCTCAGATGCACTGTGTACGTCTTTCTTGCTCCATCATGTACTCTTTTACAGCTCCTCATCTCATGGATATACCAAGCCCGTCGACTCTTTTCTCGTGTCATCCTTCTCGCTCATTGTGTCTTCTACTTAACTTCTTGTATTCCTAAGTTCATGTACACTTAGACACAATGCTTCAAACATATAAAACCTAACTTAACTTGGTTTATCAATATCAAAATTAACTTAGGATATTTACAATTTATATGATTGAACTCTAAATAAGAATGAAAATCTTGAAAGAGTGAACTCTAGATAATTGTAAAAGTTATTGAGAAGTGAACTCTAACCAAGTGAGTCTAATAGTGAGGCTATGCATGTGAAAGTTTTGGTAGTGAAACTACACAAGTGGAAGTTCAGTGAACACTAGGCAAGTAAAAGTTTTGGTATAAAATTTGGCATGTGAAAATCCTAATAGTGAGGTTGGGCGATTGAGTCTCTTGGCACATTACAAGTTTAACTCTAGTATAATTAGAGTTTTAATCGACCCAGTCATAATTTAGTTGACTAAATTATGACTTCATGTCTTACATTTATTGGGTTATTATGTTTATAGCAAATATTATGGATTATAAGAAAATAAAAGGAATTTTTCTTTTTCTAGACGATTGAAATGATCAAAATCTACATAGTTCGTTTGTCTTTTTATGCTTATTATCTAATGTTGCTTACTCACTTCCACTTTTTATTATCATAGTGGTAGTTTTTTTTTAAAATCAATTTTGCATTCCTGATATTTTTTTATAGCTCTCATTCAATCATCAACATTTGAGCTTTCAAAAAATTCAAAAGTCAAAGTTAAAATAAAGCGTCTTCATCCAAAATATTAACTTTGAAACTAAATCTTTATTTTACAATAATGATTTACATTAGAATGCTATGATAGAAAAGATGAAATAATTTTGGATCTTTTATGATTACTATCATAAAATATTAAAATATAATTTACTGTCTATTTTATTGAAATTTATAAAATAATTCTCAAATTTAATTTTTGAATATCGTTATTGTATAATTATCTTCGCCTTTACCTATATTTAATATATACAGTTTAATGATCACGCAATTAGGACATCAATTGGCTTAGTTGGTATCTAAATGAATGATTACTTTAATAATTTTTAAATTTTGAGATTAATTTCTAATGAGAATAAAATATTTCACTGAGTGTTTGATCTACTCTATAAAAAAGTCATTACACTAGAACCAATATTCCTATAATTTATCCCTTGAAAAATAAAAGTATGAGATCATTCTAGAAGCATAGTTAAGATGATCGAATTTATCTTCCACTCTAATATTTTCAGTATATATTTTATTATTATTATGTGATTTTTTTATTTTATGTTACTGTTGATGTATGAATAATGTTAATTTATTACAATAGGATGATAACTAGTTATAGGATGATAAATGTATTACAATAGGATAGAAATCAAATCTTGACATGCCCTTATAAAAATTTCTCCCATTCTCTAATCACTTAATAATCGACTATATAAATTGATCTCGATTTAGATATGACTACAATAATATTAAATTTGACTTGAACGCCCAAATTACTTTTATAGGCAGTTTGTACCTCATTAATCTCTATCAAATATCTTTGATTTAAGAAATATTTAATCGACTAAATCAACTCTAAATTACAAAATAAATCTAAATATTTGTTCCAAGAATTATAAGGAGTTCAAGTGTAGCCTCTAATTTGTGTTCCAAAGTAATTTGGTTCGTAAGTTATTCTTCGATCAAACTGATTTGATGGATTAGAATTGTTCAAAATTCTTTCAAAAAAAGCCTATCTATTCGATGCAGAATTAAAACTGTGAATAGTTTAAATATAATATTATTTAAAAATTTAAAATTATAGAAAATTATGATTTTTTAACATATAACTTATGTTTTAAAGTTATAAAAAAAATCATGAAAATTATATATATTTATATGAACGTTTTGTTTTAAAACTTTTCAAGGGTTAAAATTATCAACAAAAGAACCAACAATAAATTTGTGAGGTTGAGATTTATTGAAATTATTTTATTACATAAATGTATCATAAATTTATGAAAAAAAATGCAAACGACTTTAAATTGATCATAAAAAAAAATTGGAAGATGGTAATTCTTTTAAAAAATGTAACATAAATTAATTTGCAAATCAACATCTATTGCAATCAGTAGCAGTAATTGTTTTCCAAAAAGCTCAGATCAATACGATTTCAGAGAACAGAACACAAAGCAATACAAACAACCAGTTGTACACAAAGCAATACAAACAACCAGTTGCATTTTGTTCAACATGACAACGATCAACGATCAAGAAGAGAGGAAAAACGCAGCAGCAACTTCTTTGTATTTCAAGTTCGCTAAAAATGGATATCTTTGCTAAAATGAGAATCACGGTTTTTTTTTAAATCCTTTTTTTCGAGGTCCTCTGTTGACCAGGATTCACTTCTGGGATACAACACGACCACATATGTGACCATTACAATTACTACCAAAACAAGATCCCAACCACCGAACTGGTTCCTGAAAAACTGGATCCAAGACCAAAAGCAGCAACTGGCCTCATGATCCGGTCGGCGCTTGTTGACTGGTTAGGATTTGCAGATGAATGGAAGCTAAGTTATTGAGAAACCAAATTATGATGGTGCATCCCGTAGGAGCTCCTGCAAGTTCAAGTCTCTGATTAGAGTGGATAAATGCAATACAAATATAAAAAGATCATTATGGTTGTGACTTTGAAAGTAGACAAGAAAATTAACATTCCACTGAAATCCTAGGTAAATAAAAACTGAAGATGTATTCCTAGTCCTTGATTTATGATCCAATCCGCACTCAGTGTAGCATTTAGTAAAGTGAATTAGATCAGCCATCCTCTCCAAAAAATGGAAACTAACATTAGAAGTCCAGACCTTAATCATACATTTATTAGTGGCCACACAAGATAAAATGCAGAATAAAGTTTTTGACGAGGATAATATTACATGGACTTCAAACAAATTATGAGATAAAGTTGAACCTATGAATGCCTAGGTTCAACAGCTCCAGCGCCTGTAATGCATCAATCTACAAAATACTAATGTTCCCAATTTCAAATATTTGCCCAGGGTGGAAGCTGATCAGGTATTGATGCATTACTGGCTGAAAAGTTGTGTGAAAACAGTTGAGGAGGAGAATAATGTATGGTAATGCATTATTCGAAATAGAAATATGAACATTCATAATCTTATTCAAGTTGGAACATGGTAATGTATTATACAAAAGAGAAATATGAACATTCATAATCTTATTCAAGTTGGAACATGGTAATATATTATACAAAAGAGAAATATGAACCATCAGAATCTTATTCAGGTTGGAACACAGATATTATCTATGTTCAGGTTATTAGAAAAAACAGAACTATGATAGAAGATAAGGACATAATACTGAAGCAATAAAAAATTAGTGTCAATCTTCAACAGAAATTATCTTCAAAAGGAAAGTTAATGACAATCTATAAGAAAATGAATGGCCGTCGTAGTTTGACTCCACTTGTGATGCAGAACAAGAAGAGGGTTTGATTATTTGAAGCTACATGGGGTAAGAAACTGAAACATAGTTTTAAAAAGTATAAGACCGTAGAAACTTAGGCATCACACCTAAAGAACTCTAACCATAAAAACGACATGTAGGAAGATTATATGACACAATGTAGAAGCTTAAATTTTCTTTAAAATTTCACTCTTCCATTTCATACTCAGCAATACAGCAAAAACATATTTATTCATCCTGACTAAAAGAAAACATAAATGACTCATAAAGTTTATTTTGACTAAATCTTAGAATTTCTCACAATCAATAAAGGCTCTTTTGATTGACTCTTCAACTTCTCAAAGTGACAAAGTTGACTAAAATATGGAACTACTATATTTTACACTATTTCCCAAATAGACACATCATTATCCTAGGTATGTCAAATTAAAAATTGGGCTATGAAATCTTCATTTCTACACTTGCGACTTTTAGAGGAAGATACCAGTTGCCAACATCAACTCTGCCAGGGTAAAAAGAAAAATATTTCATAAAGTCGTAGTTCAGCTGTTTAATCCATTATCAATAAACCATATACGTTCATAAAAGAAGAGTTGCCTTCCATTTGACAAGATATTGTTGACAACTCCCTTTTCTGACAATCTGACGGTCATTGCATCTTCAATTTTTTCTTTCTTTATTTGAATTGATGGCAGGAGAGTAATAGGTTCATTACTTGTCATACCATCTTCATATTCACAAAATAAGGTGAAATCATCAATTTTGAATATATATCCATGTTGGTGGCAAATAAGGACATAAGCATTAAAGCTTATTTGCTTCAAAATTTTAAGGACCAGCATTATTTAAGTGAAGTTTTCTAAAACTTCTTGGATATCGTTCAAGCTTTATACAACCATATTCATATTACCTTCCTGAAATTCAATATTCTTTTTAGATGAACAAGCATCTTATATCTCACATGATCATGCATACCTGGTATATGTTTGCTAAAAGCATCAACTTCAACACTTGATCTTGCCTCCAATGGAATAGGAACCAAATAAATTGATTTTCTAGGACCGTACCTATTACAATTTCAAATGGACTTCAAATGGATTGTGTCTAGTGATCCATTTATAGAATTGTTATATGCAAATTCAGTTATAGGAAGATCTTGATCCCATGTGGCAACATACTCTCCAACCAGGCGACAAAACAAGTCACCTAAATTTCTATTAACTGACCATTAGTTTAAGAATGGAAAGAAAAAGAAAGCTTCAGCCTCATATTCCATAAGGTTCGCTAAAAGTATATTGTGTGATTCACGTCTAGATTAGAAACAATTGTTAATGTAAAACCATGAAGATGAACAATTTCCTTTACAAAGAGCCTAGCAATGTGAACAACATTTGAAGATTTTAAACATGGAATAATATGCATTGTTTTTGAGAAATGACCCACCACCACAAATATAGTCATGTCCTCGAATGGTTCTAGGTAAAGAAGGTACAAGCTTCATGCTTACATTCTGCTGTGGTTTGTGTAGCATATAGAGTTGCATTTGCAAACCTCTATTTTCATTCTTCCTTTAGATAACTAACATGCCTGATATCTAGAAATAATCTTGGCTACGTGCTTTGTGTAGCATAGGGAGTCACATATGCAATCCTCTATTTCCATTCTTCCTTTAGATAACTAGCATGCACGACATCTAGAAATAATCTTGCCTACAACTTTTTAAAGAAAGGCCAATGGAAATAATCTTCGACGATAGCAATACTCTTATCCCTTCCAAAATGACCTACAGTCCCACAGCATATAACTCTCATATTCACTTGCTCGAAGACAAAATTGGGTTCCCATAAAGAGATTTCTCTTAAAGAGTCATTTTGCATTGGAAAATTAGGAAATTCACTACGTTTTCCAACATACAAGGTAGCAAAAATATGAGAGTTTCTCAAAGGGAAAGAGAGGCTAGAAGGAGGAAAATAACAAGAGTTTTAAAGCAATAGAGGGAGGGGAGGCTACGCCACCATCAACTTGTGGCCTTCCTCGAAGACAATTGAAGAAGAAAACTCTGTGTCTAGGCAGTTTTCTAAATGGCAGCCAAGGCGGCCGCCTAAGCGGAAGGCAAGCATCAACCGCACCGCTTTTGCCTGAGGTAGTGCTTTAGACGATAACTCACCTCCTTCCGCAACCGCTGCGCCTTGAACTGCCAACACGACACGTCACTTGGGCCTGGCGACAAGTCCGGACACGTCGCACAAGCCTAGATATGTCGTCCAAGCTCGAAGACGACCCTGGTAGCGTCGCCCAACCCGGTGATGCGTCCAGACATGTGCTAGCTCGGACAAGTCGCCTGAGCTAATGGCGGGCTTGGACGCATCACCCAAGCCTGGCGAGGGACTTGGATGCTTCGCCTGGTCCCCGTGATGAGTCCAGACGGGTCACGTAGTCTCGGCGATGAGTCCGAATTCGTTGCAAGGTCTCGATGGTGAGTCCCGTCGGACTCGTCGCCTAGCTATTTGTACACGAGTATGTTAGGTTAATTAAATAACTTTATGTTAATAATTTTAATTAACTTTTAGTTATGATTGAGATAATATAAATAGATTTAATTAAAACCTAATAAAATTATCTCATTAATATATATATATATATTAAAAAATATTTTAGTTGTTATTTGTGTTTTTTTAATTAATATATTTTATTAAAAGTAAATATCATAAAGAATAATGACTATTTATAATATTATATATAAAAAATAATAAAAAAAATTCAACTGCCTAAGCACCGCTTAGACAGCCGAGGCAGTAGGCGGTCACTGACCACACCACTACCGCCTACCGCTATTTACAACATTGTGTCTAGGAGAGGTTCTCATTTTGATACTAATTTGAGCATGTAAATCTTGTATCGTATTGTTCTACAAAGAGGACTACTTTCACTATATAAATGATTGGCATAACAGCACCCCGTGTGGCAATTAACACATAACACAACTATTATAAAAAACAAAAGCATGAAGCTCTCATCAATGCAGGTAGAAAAAGTCTATTGTACGTAGCCTTATGCTTTGTAAGACATTGTTTCAGAAATTCAAACCCGTGACCTCTAGGTCACACGACAGCAACTTTACCATTGTGCCAAGGCTCCCCTTCACATAACACAACTATTATAAGTTCTAATAATGCTTAAGGAAAGAAAAAAAAATAGTTGGCTATTATACATTAAAGTAAGGGCACTAAATATGTTATGCCATACATGGTTTACCGATTGACCACATTGAATCAGGATAACAAACAAGGTAAAGAAATTCCACAATGACATAGTTAATCAATCATGACTTAGCAAAACCAATCAACTTTAAGCAGGTAATGTCTCTATTAGAGAAATAAAAAGTAGAAAGCATAAAGAGAAACATGGTAAAAGATATATTTGTTAAGTATTCTTACAAGATAAAAACAAATAAGGCTAGGAAAAAGAAACTCAGGTAGAAAACCTGAAGTAACTCACTGATATTGAGTAGTGTTACTGGTTTTCCATGTTATGTCATGCCTTTTGTCATACAAAAATTCAGAACAAGTTACTGCATGCTCTGATGGTATAAAACTATTTAGCATAAGGGTTAAGAAACAGCTATATGGCACTAATCTCATTATACTACATTTGTATTATACTTCTAGTACCGGAGACTTGTCTTGCAAATTTGTCATACTAAGCAATTCCACTTGTCAATTGATGGAATGTTATGGCCTTAAAATAATGGTAAAAAAATTTGTGAGGTTGGGCATAAAATACATTTCTTTCAATCATCACAGACTCCGGCAAAGTAGACATTAATTAATTCAAGGTTAAAAATGCAAACATGAAAAAAAACAACCAGATGTAAAAATGCAGATCCAAAAGGTGACAGAACACTTGTTCCTTGAGTTCAATAGGAAATGTCAACCGTTGTAAAATAAAAAATTTAACAATGTAAAGACAGTTATGTGGCCAGTCCAGTATTAGCATATTTAAAAAATATTTACATATATAAAAATGACTAACATACAATAATGTACATTTGTGAGACATCTGATTCATACTTCATGTCAGTGTAATTCACACAAAATACAAAAAGTATATACAAGCAAACAAAAAGAGCAGCTTAGAGTTTTTAAATCAATTTGTTTCACTTTTACTCTAAATAGGTCCGAATGAACTTCATAAGTTTTTTTTCACTGCACATGCAGTCACATATGCAATCTACAAATTACAAACCATATGTGATCGTTGAGTGTCCCACTTCAAATTACACCTACGAGATCACATATGGCTTTATAAACAATGGACCAAACAGCAACATGATTAAAAATCTACAAGAGCTAAACAAATGGAGCATCAATGGTAATAAATCCTTCTCAATTGATTACCAAGTACACAGAACATATCAAGAAGGTGAATGACAACTAAAGCAAAGAGTATATGCACAAAAACACATGAAAAACTGATCAAATAAATCCAATCTAGGCTACAAAAGGAATGTGCAGACAAAAGAAAATAAGGCATACCGCTAAGATTTTTCACACTATTTTGGAAATGCCTCTTCCACTTCCTTCCACATATCTGCATTCCCTGGGAACTTTTCTTTCACCTTTTCCATTATATCCCTTGCCTCCTCCACCTTGGAGGATCCAATGAGCCCTTTCACAAGCATCTTCATGGTTGAGAAATTTGGGATCCAGTTCTGTGACATAGAATCCTTGCAGACAGATAGTGCAGCCTCAAAATCCCCACCTTTGCACAAGAAGTGTATTAGAGTGAAGTGGCATTTGCTAATTGGAACCCGACCTCGTTTCTTCATCTCCTGGTAGAGCTTCTTGGCATCCTCCAATTGGCCCTCATTGCAAAACCCAAATATCAAGTGGTTATAAGTTATCCAAGTAGGCTTTATTCCTTTTTTTTCCATCTCCTTGAAGAGCTCCTTTGCCTCATTTGTGCGCTTTAGCTTGCAGAGGCTCTGGATCCGTGAGTTGTAGATGCCAAGCCCATGATCACAGCCGTGCTTCTTCAAGAGCTCCAACACTTTCTTGACGTCGTCAAACCGCTCTTCCATGTAGAAACCAGCAAGTGCATTGCAGAAAGTGATCGTGTCGGGCTTGACGCCGGCATTGCACATCTTGTCGAGCACAGAATAGAATGAACGGGTGGTGCCCGACTCTGAGAAGGCCTTGATGACATTGTTGTAGGTTTCAATGTTAGGGGTAATGTCATGGGCGCCTGGGAAGTCGCTGAAAATACGGCTGACTTCCTCGTGTCGACCGCCGACAATGCAGGCGAATAGTAGCGCGTTCAGGGTCCGGGCGGAGGGAGATTTCTGGAAAGTGCGGATGGCGTCGTCGTGCAAGCCAGCTTGACCATAGAGTACAATGGCATGGGGAAGGGAGGCGAGAGAGAGGGAGTCAAGGATCGAACGCACTTCAGTAAAGGACCGGGACTCGGCGAGGGCGGAGATTGCATCGGAGAGAGCGAGGCGGTCGAGGTGGGAATCAGAGGGGCAGAGCGAGGCAGCACGGCAGATGTCCACGATGCGCGAGGGATTAGTTTCCGACTTGAGGAGGCGGAGGGCGGCACGAGACTTCTGTTTGCTAGTGAGCACAGCGGAAGGGTCGGAAGGGTTGAGGATGGACGACGGCGAAGAAGAGGAGAAGGCGCGAAGGTACTGTTGGTGACGGAGCTGGTTGCGAACGAAGGCGGCGACTGCCATGGCGACCCAAGAGATGATCTCTTGAGGGTTTAGGGTTTAGGCAGTTCAAAGAAATGCGGTCTGGCGAAACAATTTTACGCCCTCCTATTGCCATCCAACGGGCAGGGTCCAGTCACGGTCTGCCCATCCACGGGCCTACTTTCTCTTTTAATTTTCTATGGAATAACCATTTTCTAAAAATAAAAAATGACAATAATCAAAAGACTATTTTTTATTTATCAAAAATGCATCTCACCCCACCGATCCTTCTATAAAATGATACTATTTTTTGACAAGTCGATTTTAAATTTAAATTGTGAATTGAACAGGCATATTTAACTTCTTCAATAATATTTAGATTATAGTAATTATAATTTTATAGCTATTATAATTCATATAGTAGCAACCGTAAAGTTATAATTGTTATTATACAAATTTAATATGTTCATCTAATATTTTTATTGTAGTAACTATATTTTTATAACTGCTATCTATAAACTTATCTTGTTTAACATCATTCATGCTATGACACCTATAAAATTAAAACGGTTATAATTATTGATCCGGTGGTAATAGCCCGGGACCCCTTAATGAGGGATCAACGTCACGTGGAGGTCGAAAGGCCAGGTGGTCCGTCGAAGAGGGGTGAGCCGACCGGACTCATGAGAAAAGGACAAGCCGATCGGTCTGCCAGTAAACATCTGATAGTAAAAGGCGCCCTGACAGGGGTCGGGGTTCCGACGCTCAATGAAACAGTAGATAATGACCGAGCGGAAATCCTAAGAGAAGGCAGGACGTAATGGGCGCGCCGCCCGGCCGGCGCATGGAATTAGGGCCGTCCGGACGACGCTCTTCGTCTAGCCGGCCGGATGGACGTCCTGGCCAGCGGTGGATAAATAGTGACAGGAACATCTGCTGACAGTCGTCAAGTCGTATGGCTAAGCCATACTCCTAGTCTGACAACAGGGTGTCCTGTTGTTCCATCGAAGGCGCGATGGGACTGTTGCAGTATGGCGTCAGGTAAGCTTTCTGACAAACACATACCGAGGTATGGGCTCCGGACACGTATGCGCCTCGGTGGGCGTGTAGAAGCTCTTTCACCACTCTATATAAAGGGTTGCAGACTTCGCCGGAGGTACGCGTTCTACAAGCTTTGGAGCCACTTTTTCCACTACTTGCTTACCTGACTTGAGCGTCGGAGGGTCACCGCCGGGAACCCCTTCCCGGCCCGACTTCTGTGCAGGTTCGCCGGAGGTTCGTGCGACCAGTCGAAAATCCACGCCAGCAGCCGGAAGCGCCACGTGCCCAGCATCCGTTGATTCGGCATTCGGACAGGATCAATTTGGCGCCGTCTGTGGGAACGCTCCTGCATCCGATCGGAAACAATGGACGAGGCTGGACGACAACACATGGTGGCGCTTTCGAACGAGGAACTCGACGCTCTGATCGAGATAAGGGCCGCTAAGCTCGTGGAGCAAAAACAGAAAGCCACAGCCGAGCGGCCAGAGCAGCAAGCAACATCAGCGTCTGGTGGTCGAGCGGAAGCACCACCAGCCACCGTTGCATTTTATCGAGCCCTATTCCGCACCCCTGAAGCCCTACCAGCTCATAGAGATAGGGGATCTTCTTCGGATGAAATGCCTAGACGAGATGACAGAAAGGGGAAAGCCCCCCGAGCGGACGCATCACCCGAGAGAATTAATCGCCAATTTTCAGAGGCTATTCTGAGAGATCCTTTGCCAAAGCACTATGTGCCTCCGACGATCGGCGAGTATAATGGGACAACTGACCCAGATGAGCATCTGGGTAAGTTTGATAACACAGCTACTCTCCATCAATACACAGATGGAGTAAAGTGCCGAGTTTTTCTTACTACTCTCTCGGGATCGGCTCAACGGTGGTTTCGGAGGCTGCCGGACGGATCCATCACAAGCTTCAAGGACTTCCGAACGGCCTTCCTCCACCATTTTGCGAGCAGCCGGCGCTACCAGAAAACGAGCGTGAGCCTGTTCGCCATCAAGCAAGAAGCCCGTGAATCGCTCCGAGCTTACATCCAGCGATTCAACAAAGTGGCGATGGATATTCCAACGGCCACTTCGGAAACCATGATGAATGCCTTCACACAAGGCCTAGTGGATGGGGATTTTTTCCGATCACTCATCCGAAAGCCGCCCCGAGATTACGATCACATGCTACACCGGGCTAACGAATACATCAACGTGGAAGAAGCGCAAGCGGCCAGGAAAAAGGAAACTCCAGCCGAGCGGGCTCCACCGGCCGAGCGGAAGCAGCACGCCGCTCATCAACCGCCTAGAGGACCAAGGGCCGAAGCAATCCGATCCCCCCACGCCAGGTCCCATGTGCAAGAGGTAGCTGCCGCCCGGCCCAAGCCAAAGAAGAGATGGACCCCGATGTTCTGCTCCTTCCATCGGACGGATACGCACAACACAAGGGATTGTCGAAGTCTTCCCTTCGTGGCTCATCCTGTGCCCCGGAATGCCGGACGACGGTCTCCCTCAGTCGACAGGAGACAGAGAACTCATGAAGCCGATCGGACGCGAGCTGATAGGCCACAGCAACAGACTCCCGATCGGCATCGTTCTCCAAGGAAGGAGAATCGCCGAGCGTCCAGAGAACGGTCCCGACCGTCCGCTCGGGAAGAGGAAAATAGAAGCAATACTTCCCGAGGCGATATCAACGTTATTGCTAATGGGCCGACTGGAGGAGACTCCAACCGAGCTAGAAAGGCGAGCGTCCGGCAGCTCCAGATTCATGCGGTCGGCTGTAGCCGAGAACGAGCGGAAGGACCCGAAATTAGTTTCGGGCCCGGGGACTTGGAGGGAGTTGAAGTACCCCACGACGATGCTCTGCTCATCAAAGCGGTAATAGCCAATTACACTATTCATCGCGTATTTGTTGACACAGGGAGCTCAGTGAACATCATATTCAAGAAGGCGTTCAATCAGTTGCAAATTGATCGAGCCGAGCTGTTACCCATGACAACTCCGCTCTACGGGTTTACGGGTAACGAAGTTCAGCCGGTCGGACAGATCCGGCTGGCTACCTCTCTGGGAGAAGAGCCGCTCAGGAGGACAAGGACAACAAACTTCGTGGTGGTCGACTCTCCCTCGTCCTACAACGTCATTTTGGGACGACCGGCGCTCAGCGAATTCCGAGCGGTCGTCTCAACCTTCCATCAGAAGATCAAGTTCCCCGTGGAGGACAAAGTGGGAGAAGTACAGGGAGATCAGCTAGCAGCTCGGCGATGCTACATCGAGATGGTCCGAGCAGAAGCCAATGCCGCTCGGAAGGCGCCCCGGATTGAGGTAAACGCCATCACCGAAGAGCCACCCTCTTTAATTTATGAAGAAAAAGAGGAAGTGCAGATTCACCCAACCCGATCGGAGGCCACGACTTTTATTGCGTCCGATCTGGAGGAGAGGCAGAAAGAGGAGTTGATCCAATGCATCCGAAGAAATTATGATGTCTTCGTCTGGTCGACACATGAGCTACCTGGAATTTCGCCAAGCATAGCGCAGCATGAACTACATGTCCGACCGGACGCACGGCCAGTGAAGCAAAGAAAAAGGGACTTCAGCGCCGAGCAGAATTCCATCATCCGAGCGGAGGTGGAAAAACTTCTGGAGGCCGGCCATATACGCGAGGTGCAGTTCCCAAGCTGGTTGGCTAACGTAGTATTAGTCTCCAAGCCGGGCAACAAGTGGAGAGTGTGCATAGATTTTCGGGATCTCAACAAAGCTTGCCCGAAAGATTTTTATCCTCTGCCCCGGATAGATCAGCTGGTGGACTCTACGGCCGGCTGCGAATTAATCTGTATGCTCGACGCCTACCAGGGCTATCACCAAATGCCGCTCGCCCGTGAAGATCAAGAAAAAGTCAGCTTCGTGACGGCCGATGGCACTTATTGCTATAATGTGATGCCGTTCGGATTGAAGAATGTGGGGGCCACATATCAGTGCTTGATGAATAAAGTATTCAGAGAGCAGATCGGGCGGAATCTAAAAGTTTATGTGGACGACATTCTCATTAAGTCCGTCCGAGCGGCCGATCTCTTCAAGGACATGGAAGAAACCTTCTGAACGCTACGCAAATATGGAGTCAAGCTAAATCCCCAGAAGTGCCTGTTCGGAGCAAGAGGAGGGCGTTTCTTGGGGTACATAGTGACCGAGCGGGGAATCGAAGCAAATCCCAGCAAGGTGAAAGCTCTACAAGACATGCCGCCTCCAAGAAATACAAGGGAAGTGCAGCGTTTGACCGGTCGGATAACTGCTTTGTCTAGATTCATCTCCAAAACTGCCGACCGGAGCCTCCCTTTCTTCAAAATCTTGCGCAAGGCCACTAAGTTTCACTGGGATGAAGAATGCGATCGGGCGTTCGAAGACTTGAAGGCATATCTGAACTCTCTCCCGGTATTGGCCAAGCCGACTGCAGGTGAGTCACTTTATATGTACTTGTCTTCAACCGAGCATGCAATCGGCTCGGCTTTAGTGAGGGCGAGCGGAGAAGAGCCTGTGTATTTCCTTAGTCACATTTTAAAAGATGCTAAATCTCGCTACACTGGGCTCGAAAAGCTAGCCTTCGCTCTGGTCCTCGCCGCTCGGCGCCTTCATCCATATTTCCTGGCGCATACCATCATTGTCAAAACCAATAGCCCGCTCGGGCGTGTATTGCTGAATCCAGAAGCGTCCAGGCGACTCATTAAATGGACGACGGAGTTAAGTGAATTTGACATCCAATACCAGCCCCGCTCGGCGATCAAAGCGCAATCCTTGGCCGATTTTGTGACTGAGGTGCAAAGGCCGGAGCCGGAAGCTATGTGGAGAATATATGTGGATGGGTCGTCCACTCGGCTCGGAAGCGGGATTGGAATATTGTTGCTCTCCCCTCAAGAAGAAAAGATGTACTTATCCGTCCAGCTGGATTATAAAGCTACCAACAATGAAGCAGAGTATGAGGCCTTCATAGCTGGCTTGCAGGCTGCCCGGCATGTGGGAGCCGGTCGGGTAACGCTTCACTCTGATTCGCAGTTGGCCGCTCAGCAGCTCTCTGGTACCTTCGAAATCAATAATGCTCGGCTCAAGCTCTACGCTGAAGCCTTCGAGAAGATCAAAGCTGATTTTAGAGAAGTTGTTGTCCAGAAGATACCCAGAGCAGAAAATCAAACAGCTGATGAGTTAGCCAAACTCGCGAGCTCAATAACGCCGGTCGCCATTCAGCAGCCAATTGAAAAAGTACTGTTGGTGGCGCACGTCGACCGGATGGAAGGCCTCACATTTCCAAGCGACTGGCGGACACCCATCATAGAGTTCCTCCGCTCGGGCGCCACACCATCCAATGAGTATGAAGCCCAGCTGCTAAGGAGGAGAGCCGGTCGGTTCACACTCATCGGCGATCAGCTTTACAAAAAGGCTTTCTCACGCCCGTTGTTGAAATGCGTGAGCTCGGAGGACTCGGCTTACATCCTCCAAGAAGTACATCAAGGATCGTGCGGAGGACATCCGGGCGGACGAGCACTAGCTAAGAAGATCCTGCTAGCTGGATACTTTTGGCCGACTTT
Source organism: Zingiber officinale (assembly GCF_018446385.1). Taxonomy (NCBI): domain Eukaryota; kingdom Viridiplantae; phylum Streptophyta; class Magnoliopsida; order Zingiberales; family Zingiberaceae; genus Zingiber; species Zingiber officinale. The sequence goes on along the minus strand of NC_055990.1, from coordinate 62,339,038 downwards.
ACAAGCAGACGCCGCTCGGACAGTATCTACGTGCCTTTCATGCCAGAAGTACCATAACTCCTCCCACCGACCGGCCGAGGAAATGAAGGCATCAACCGTTTCATATCCGTTCGATCAATGGGGAATGGATATTGTTGGTCCATTTCCGATGGCGACCGGGCAGAGGAAATTTTTGCTAGTGGCGGTCGACTATTTTTCCAAGTGGGTGGAGGCCGAGCCGCTGGCAAAGATCACCGAACATATGGTCAAAAAATTCATCTGGCAACACATCATCTGTCGGTTCGGCATCCCTCGCCGATTGGTTTCCGACAATGGACGACAATTCACAGGGAAGGTGCTAGAGGATTGGTGCAAAAGCTACGGCATCGAGCAACACTTCACGTCCGTGGCTTATCCCCAAAGCAACGGTCAAGCCGAAGTAGCCAATCGGGAAATTCTTCGTATTCTGCGCGCTCGGCTCGACCATTTGGGAGGAAGTTGGCCGGATGAAGTGCCAGGCGTCTTATGGGCCATCCGAACGACTCCGAAGGAAGGGACGGGCGTCACACCGTTCCATTTGGTGTATGGCGGCGAGGCGGTCATTCTGGTTGAAGTCGGCGTTGAGTCCGTCCGGATCCAGAGCTATAATGATGGCAACACCGAACGGAGGAATATGGAGCTGGATTTGGTCGATGAGGAGCGAGCCAAGGCGTCCGTTCGGCTGATGGCGTACCGACAGCGGATGAAGCAAAACTACAACCGCCGCGTAATCCCCAGATCATTCTAGGTCGGCGATCTTGTCTGGAAGAAAGTCAAGCCGGTCGGCGATGTCGGCAAGTTAGAAGCTCCTTGGGCGGGCCCCTTCAAGGTTATTGAAAAGCTCCGCTCGGGAGCCTATTATTTGGAGGATGAAGACGGGCGGCAGCTGGATCGACCGTGGAGTGCGAATCATCTCCAGCCTTATCGAGCGGAGTGAAAGGTGCACGAATGTAAATCATTTTTGTATATGTTAGTCGCCCATGTCCTTGTAATGCAGGAAGCAAAATTAATTCAAAGGATGGCCAATGGATACGCCGATCAGCAGCATCAAAATTAGCCTTGAAGGCCGTCAAGCTCCGACGTTAAATATCGAGAGACGAGCCAGCGTCTATAGACGTCCGAGCGGAAGACCGTCGAGCTCCGACGTTAAATATCGAGAGACGAGCCGGCGTCTATAAACGTCCGAGCGGAAGACCGTCGAGCTCCGACGTTAAATATCGAGAGACGAGCCGGCGTCTATAAACGTCCGAGCGGAAGACCGTCGAGCTCCGACGTTAAATATCGAGAGACGAGCCGACGTCTATAAATCATTCGAGCGGAAGACAGCTGGCATCTATAAACCCACCGAGCGGATTAAAGCGTCGAAAGTCCCGAGGCACGCGATATCGAGCCGTTCGATCGTCTATAAACGCTTCGAGCGGCCCAGTCCAAAACTACTGGCATTGGTAAACGAGCTATGCCCGCATAAACGCGGAGCGGAAGACCGTCGAGCTCCGACGTTAAATATCGAGAGACGAGCCGGCGTCTATAAAAGTCCGAGCGGAAGACCGTCGAGCTCCGACGTTGAATATCGAGAGACGAGCGGCGTCTATAAACGTCCGAGCGGAAGACCGTCGAGCTCCGATGTTAAATATCGAGAGACGAGCCGGCGTCTATAAACGTCCGAGCGGAAGTTCGTCGAGCTCCGACGTTAAATATCGAGAGACGAGCCATCGTCTATAAACGTCCGAGCGGATAGCCATTCACATGCTACAATCAACGATAGCCTGGTCGTTAAGACCAACATACGGCTGAGCGGCTCGCTTATCAAAAATATACGGAAAACCCCTTAGGGGTAAGGCACAAAGCAAAAGTTGGTCAGTAGAAGTTAGAGATATTAACATGTAAACGCCGAGCGGCTTCGTTAGAACGCCGAGCGGCTGCTCAGTCGCATGATAAAAGACATTAAAGACGATCGAATTGAGCCTGACAGAAGCGTGGTGCCGAGCGGAGTGGATATAAAGAACACTAGATATGACGAGGGAAAAATTTCTTGCCAAAACAAAAGTTGAAGGTGTTAGAGTGTATACTAAAAGCCTAGCTTTTGGTATAAACATTTATCTAGAAATAAGAATCACATTGGTCAAATGTCTACATTTTTGATAAATGTAGTTGTTCAATTAATTTATATTATAGATAACATGGTGTGTGGTGTCACACACAGAGGATCATGTTATCAGTACCTTATAAATTATAAACAGTAGCTCACGACCAAAATGGAAAGGAACAAACCATTAGAAGGTCGTAGTGTAATTAGGTATCAGTTTATCTTGACTGTATAATTACACTAGTACACTTAGAGTGTATTGAGTAGGATCATTTGAGGTCGTTTCTTTTATACTGATTTTATAAAGAAACAAAGACCTCGGTTATTATGGAAGTGTGTGCTCTTAATCCTGATATAATAACAAGCACATATATTTGATATTTATTTCTTTAATTTATCAATGGGTGAGATTTAGTTCGATGAATCAATAAGCCCGATAAGTTGGGAAATGGTATCACTTATAGTGTGTGTTGTTGATTATAGAAGGAAACTGTGTCCTAGAGATACTAGGTTGAGAATGCCCCCAAGAGGAGCTCATAAGGATTGTCATGTTAAACCCTGCAGGTGGACTTAGTCTGACATGACGATGAAGTTGAGTGGTACTACTCTTGGAACTAGATATTAATTAAGTGAGTTGTCAGTAACTTACTTAATTAGTGGACATTTGTTATCTTAAACACATGGAGACTAACACACTCATAATAAGAAGGAGCCCAAAAATGTAATTTGGGATTGGTGCGATAGTTCAATAATAATTCTCTAGTGGAATGAATTATTATTGATAAAATTAAGTTGTGTGTTCAGGGCGAACATGGGATGCTTAATTTTATCGGGAGACCAAAACCAAGTCCTCATCTCGGTTCCTATCGTAGCCTCTTAATTATAGAGTACTATACCCACCTATACCCACCTTCTTACCCATCCTATAGGGGGCCGGCCAAGTTAGCTTGGAGACCAAGCTAGGGCCGGCCATGTTTTGGTTCATGGGTGAATTCATGTGGCCGGCCCTAGCTTGAACTCAAGCTTAGGTGGCCGACCCTATTAAAATAAAAAGGAATTTTATTTTATTTTTTAATTTTTCTCATGTGGATAACATGATTTAAAAGAGAGTTTAAAAATTTAAATCTTTCCTTTTATAAGATTCTACAAAAGATTAAGAGAAGAGTTAAATCTCTTTCCTTATTTGTAGATTAAAAGGTTGATTTTAATTTTGGTAAAAACTTTCCTTTTAATCATGTTCATGATTTAAAAGAGAGTTTAAAAAATTAAATATCTCTTTTATAAAGCTTCTACAAGGATTAAGAAAAGATTAGATATCTTTCCTTATTTGTAGATTGGAAGAGATTTTAATTTTTAAAAGATAACTTTCTTTTTATCCACATGTTTAAAAGAAATATTTTAATTTATAAAATTTCCTTTTTATTGACCATCATGAAGGGAAAATTATTAGAGAAATTTTTTATAAAATTTCCGGAAACAAATTAGGAAAGTTTTAATTCTTGATTGAATTAAATTTCCTTTGCTTGGTTTAAAGTGGCCGGCCACATTGTTGATGAGAAAAAAAAATATTTTTAATTAAATAAATTTTCCTTATCAATGGCAAAAGAATTAAGGAAATTTTTATTTAAATTTCCTTATTTGCCAAGGCCAAGGATTATAAAAGAGAGGGTAGAGGTGCCTTCATGGTGAACAACTTTATTATTTTTCCTCTCTCTTTTTCTTCCTTGGTGTGCATCCTCTCCTCCTTTCTTCTCTTTGATGGCCGAACCTCATCCTTCTTGTGGAGACTCATATGGTGGCCGGATCAAGTTTAGAGAAGAAGAAGAAGAAGGAGAGAAAGAAAGCTTTGTTTCTAGCATTCCTTGGAGCATGGTGGTGGTGGCCGAACCTCTTCATCCTAGAAGAAGTTTTGATGGCCGAAACTTGCAAGGAAGAAGAAGGTGCTTGGTGGTTCTCATCTCGGAAGATCGTTGCCCACACAACGTCCGAGGTTAGAAGAGGAATACGGTAGAAGATCAAGAGGTTTTTCTAAAAGGTATAACTAGTAATTTTTCTTTCCGCATCATACTAGTTATTTTTGGAAACAATACTAAATACAAGAGGCATACAATTCTAGAGTTTCGAATTTGTTTTTGATATAGTGTTCTTTTGTTTTTCTTTTCCTTGTGATTTGATTGTTCTTTTCGGTTAACCTAAAGTTATTTTAGGAAATTAAATATTAGCTTTCTATAAAAGGTTTTGTCTAGTCGGTGGTGGTTGCTCCCATATCCAAGAAGGTCATGTGCCTCGCCACGTCAGTACTGGGAACCGATTATGGAAATTAATATTTAATGGAATTAATAACTTAAGGTGACTTGGGTCGAACGTGTTAAGTTCCGCAGGAGATCCAAGTCAAAACCTAAAAGAACAAATAGATTAAGTTTTGGATCAAACGTGTTAAGTTCCGCAGGCGATCCAAAATTTAATTTAAAAGAACACATGGTAGCTAGGAAAGGTTCAGACCTTTGTACAAAATTTTTGCACAAGGGAAACCTCTAGGCTTCCGAGTAGCAACCAACAATTGGTATCGGGTTTTGCCTCTGCGTATTTGGTATTAGTTTAATTATGCATGTCATACATAATTTAGGCGGGATAATAGTAGGATGTGCTAACTTTGTGGATCTGAGATCCAACTATTATGGCTTATAGTTTTATGTGTGTGATTGGACCCTTGGACATGTCAAGGGCATTTATATGTGTGTGCATGATTGTATTATAAAATACAGGAGTCGTATTTAGTTTTATTAGGATTTTATTTTGATCTAGATACATGTACATTCCTTTTATGGAATATAGGATCAAAATTGTAAATTCTATTTATGTCATGGATCGAATCTTGCAAAGTGTGGAACCTTCTAAGGACCAGAGGCGCAATGAACAAGGAGCAAGATGGATGCGACAGCTAGACCCGATGGCGGTGGCCAAATATAGCAAAGACTTGGGATGACAACACACGGAGGACAACTAGAGATAAAAGCCATAATAGTTGAAAATTAGATTTTCTATTTATTGCTTTTATATTGTGCTGTGTGTGCATGTTAGTTTACAAGTTTAGTAGGCTAGCATAGTTAAAATTCCTCATTAATAAATAACTAAGTGGGAGAGGGATTTTTAAGTAAATCCCATGGTCTCCATTACTGGTTTGTAAGTGATGCAAACAAGCTTGCGCGTTGGCTCTGAGTGCCTTCCTCCATAACGGATGAGCTAGTTTGCAGATCACTAGAACATACTTCCATTTTTGGATGACTATAGGAAGTTAATTAAGAGCGTGTGATCTTCCCCAACGGAAGGGGCATAATCTTATTAATGGACTTAGTGTCAAGTAATGGTATACACTTAGACACATCTAATAGTATCCTCCCCATCGGAGTCACTGTTATTATTTGTGTGACCAAATGAAACCAACTATTAATTTGTCATAAAACTAGGTTGACAAGATAATAAAATTAAAGGGTTAAAACCCCTCTTACAAATGATTGATTTTGTATACGTCCACACTAACGTGGCATACAAAATTAACGGTGTTTGAGATAATTTTATTTGTCATAAAGTTACGTTGATAAGATAATTAATGGGTTAAAACCCTCCTTTTACAAATGTTGAATTTGTATACGTCCACACTAACGTGGCATGCAAAATTCACGGTGTTTGAGGTGTTGGTGAATTTAAATAATATTGTTTGAGGAATCAATATTTTTTTAAAATTCAAAAGTTTTTGACCAAATATTTGATCAAAGACAGATCAACTATTAATTTTATTCGTCATAAAGTAAAGTTGACGAGATAATAAAATTAATGGATAAAATCTCCTCTTTGATTTTGTATACGTCCACACTATCATGGCATATAAAATTAATGGGGATTTTAAGGAATTGATCTTGACCAAATATTTTTGTGATTCTTAGGATTTAAAATGTTTGTCAATTCCCTAGTTGTTATACTATAGAAAAGACTTAGTAGTCCAAATTGTAATGATTGGAAATAGGACTTGGACATTAAGATAGACTGTCTTCTAAGAACTAAGAACAATTTAGGTGTATTTAATTCATTAGTTGAAACATGTCTAGTGGTGTTATCTACCAGAACCTGGAGTGTAGATACAAGATGTCATTAATCATGTCTGCAATTCATTGCAGGGTTCCAGGAAACCCGACAACTAAATGAAAGGTAAATCACCGTCCACATGGGCACTACTGTAAAAGTGGTAGCTGTTGCAGTGGGAGATGTTTATCCTTTGATAAGAATAAAATATGGATTTTAAGTAATTGTCTTTACATACCAAGTTTAGAAAGAACCTGATTCTAGTTTCTAAACTATTATAGATATTGTGTCTATTTTGATAACAAAGTTGTTATCAAGAAAAATAGGGAAGTTATCTATTCTGGTATGATGGTTGACAATTTATAATCCAATAACTCCCACGATGCAACAAATGGAAATTAGTAACACATCTTCTAATTTTAAGAGAAAGCAACCTTCGGAAATGAACCGATTATATCTTTGGCATCTAAAGCTAGGTTATACTTGAGTAGGATTCATTGGTGGCTGATGAACTTTTGGGTTCATTGGTAGTGGAAATCTTTCCAACCTGCGAGTCTTACTTGGAAGGAAAATAACCAAGAAGCTTTTAAGTCCAAGGGGTATGGAGTCAAAGATATGTTGAAATCGGTTCATTCTGATTTGTGTGATCCTATGACTATCCAGACAAGAGGTATTATTGAATATTTTGTCTATTTTATAGACAACTATTCAAGATACAGATAAATTTACTTAATGTACCGCAAGACTAAGTACTTTGATTAGTTCAAAGAGTACAAGGTTGATGCGGAGAAATGTTAAAGTAAAAAGTCACTATGGAAGATTGTAGTGGTAAGTACCTCTTGGGAGAATTTAGGAGTCACTTATCAGAAGTAGGGATTCAATCCAAACTAACTGCACCTGGTACACCTCTACAGAATGGTGTAGTAGAAAGAAGGTATAGGACTCTTATGGAAATAAGTAGATTGATGATGAGTTATTTTACCAAATTCATTTTAAGGATATACTCTGGAAACGGAAGTGAACATAGTACCTTCCAAAGTCAGAACTCTCTACTCATATAGAATTGTTGAATAGGCGTAAACCTATTTTGAAGCATATTCGGATTCGGGTAGTTCAGCACATATGCTGAAGAGAGACAATGATAAGTTGGACAGGAATTCACTTGTTTGTGGGTTATCCTAGAGAAATGAAAGTAGGTTTATAGTCTTAAAAATCAGAAGGTCATTGTTAGTATCAATGACCGATTTTTAGAAAAGGACTATATAATGAACCACGTGCTCATAAGTAAATTTGTTCTTAAGGAAATAATAAAGGACATGTCTAACCTAGTACCAACTGTACAAGATGAGATACCACAAGAAAACTACAACACGTATCACAAATAATACACAATTGCAGAAAGTGCCTTGTCGTAGTGGGAGGGTTGTTAGGCAACCTAAATAGGTTCATGTTTTGGGAGAGTTTTTGGACTCGATCCCTGGAGGACATGAACCTGATCTCTGGTCATATGATGAAGCACTCCAAGATAAAGATGCAACATCTTGGCAAAGAGTAATGAATAACAGAATTAGAATATATGTATTCTAATAAAATCTGGAAGCTTGTAGAATCACCAAATGGTGTAAAAGCCGTTGGGTGTAAAAAGGTCTATAATAGGAAAAGAGGGATAGACAGGAAGGTAGTAACTTTCAAAGTAAGGTTTGATGAAAAAGGAAACTTTTTCACTTGTAGCCATGCTTAAGTCTATCCAGATTCTTCTATCTATTTGGCAAGTGGATGTCAAGACAGCATTCCTTAATGGAAGTCTTGAAGAAAGCATCCATATAAAGCAACCAGAAGGGTTCATTGCAAAGGGCTAAGAGCATCTTGTGTGCAAGCTCAATCAGTCTATGGACTGAGGCAAAGTTTCAAGGTCTTGGAACATCCGGTTTATCAAAGTAATCCAGATGTATGGATTTAGTAACCGGATAAGTCTTGTGTATACAAAAGGTGTGATGGAAGCGTGGTGGTATTTCTTGTACTATACATAGATAACATTTTTGGTAGTTGGAAACAATATCAAAATGTTGTCAGAAGTAAGGGTATGGTTGTCCAAACAATTCGATATAAATGACTTAGGAGAATGTATATATTCTTGAGATCAAAGTAATAAGTGATCGCAAGAAAAGAATATTTTACTTATCCCAAGCTTCATATATCAGAAAAATCCTTGCTCGTTTTAAGCATACAAAATTCCAAGAAAGGTTTCTTACCTTTTCAGGATGGAGTAACTTTATCTAAAGATATGTCTCTGTAGGCATCAAAGGAGATAAAGGAAATAAAGGCAGTTCTTTATGCTACGACTGTTGGAAGCCTAATGTATGCTATGCACGAGATCAGAAATCTATTTTGCCAAGGGCATAGTTAGCAGATATCAAAGTAACCCTGGACAAGGACAGTTGACTGCAGTAAAGCATATATTGTAGTACCTTAGAGGCACTAGAGATTATATGCTAGCTTACAAGGCAGTTAATTTAGTCCTTGTGGGTTGCATGGATTTTGACTTCCAATCGGATAGAGACAATAATAAGTCAACCTCAGGGTTTTGTGTTTACTTTAGGAGGTAAAGTCATAACTATGGAAGAGTGATAAGCATAGGTGTTTTTCTGGACTCCACCATAGAAGCTTAGTATATGGCAAGCCTTTGAGGTAGCCATAAAAGCTGAATGACTCAATAATCTCAAGATAGACTTAGATATGATTTCTGGTTTGTCCAAAAATTATTACAATTTATTGTAATAATGTTGGTGCAGTAGCAAACTCGAAGAAACCATAAGTCTATAAGGCAAGTAAACACAATAGAGCGCAAGTACCACCCAATACGAGGAATCGTATAAACGAGGAGAAGTTGTTGCCGCCTAGATTGCATCAGGTGATGACCTATAGATCCTTTCACTAAGGTCCTTAAGACAAGAGCTTGTGATGGGCATGTTGAAGGGATGGGAGTCAGATATATGGCAGCAGATATGGCAGCTTAGTCTTTTAGTATAAGTGGGAGATTGTTAGAGTGTATACTAAAAGCCTAGCTTTTGGTATAAACATTTATCTAGAAATAAGAATCACATTGGTCAAATGTCTACATTTGTGATAAATGTAGTTGTTCAATTAATTTATATTGTAGATAACATGGTGTGTGGTCATGTATCAGGATCTTGTTATCAGTTCTTTATAAATTATAAACAGTAGCTCACGACCAAAATGGAAAGGAACAAACCATTAGAAGGTCGTAGTGTAATTAGGTATCAGTTTATCTTGACTGTATAATTACACTAGTACACTTAGAGTGTATTGAGTAGGACCATTTGAGGTCGTTTCTTTTATACTGATTTTATAAAGAAACAAAGACCTCGGTTATTATGGAAGTGTGTGCTCTTAATCCTGATATAATAACAAGCACATATATTTGATATTTATTTCTTTAATTTATCAATGGGTGAGATTTAGTTCGATGAATCAATAAGCCCGATAAGTTGGGAAATGGTATCACTTATAGTGTGTGTTGTTGATTATAGAAGGAAACTGTGTCCTAGAGATACTAGGTTGAGAATGTCCCCAAGAGGAGCTCATAAGGATTGTCATGTTAAACCCTGCAGGTGGACTTAGTCCGACATGACGATGAAGTTGAGTGGTACTACTCTTGGAATTAGATATTAATTAAGTGAGTTGTCAGTAACTTACTTAATTAGTGGACATTTGTTATCTTAAACACAGGGAGACTAACACACTCATAATAAGAAAGAGCCCAAAAATGTAATTTGGGATTGGTGCGGTAGTTCAATAATAATTCTCTAGTGGAATGAATTATTATTGATAAAATTAAGTTGTGTGTTCGAGGCGATGCTTAATTTTATCGGGAGACCAAAACCAAGTCCTCATCTCGGTCCCTATCGTAGCCTCTTAATTATAGAGTACTATACCCACCTATACCCACCTTCTTACCCATCCTATAGGGGGTCGGCCAAGCTAGCTTGGAGACCAAGCTAGGGCCGGCTATGTTTTGGTTCATGGGTGAATTCATGTGGCCGGCCCTAGCTTGAACTCAAGCTTAGGTGGCCGGCCCTATTAAAATAAAAAGGAATTTTTTTAAAAAAATTTTTCTCATGTGGATAACATGATTTAAAAGAGAGTTTAAAAATTTAAATCTTTCCTTTTATAAGATTCTACAAAAGATTAAGAGAAGAGTTAAATCTCTTTCCTTATTTGTAGATTAAAAGGTTGATTTTAATTTTGGTAAAAACTTTCCTTTTAATCATGTTCATGATTTAAAAGAGAGTTTAAAAAATTAAATATCTCTTTTATAAAGCTTCTACAAGGATTAAGAAAAGATTAGATATCTTTCCTTATTTGTAGATTGGAAGAGATTTTAATTTTTAAAAGATAACTTTCTTTTTATCCACATGTTTAAAAGAAATATTTTAATTTATAAAATTTCCTTTTTATTGACCATCATGAAGGGAAAATTATTAGAGAAATTTTTTATAAAATTTCCGGAAACAAATTAGGAAAGTTTTAATTCTTGATTGAATTAAATTTCCTTTGCTTGGTTTAAAGTGGCCGGCCACATTGTTGATGAGAAAAAAAAATATTTTTAATTAAATAAATTTTCCTTATCAATGGCAAAAGAATTAAGGAAATTTTTATTTAAATTTCCTTATTTGCCAAGGCCAAGGATTATAAAAGAGAGGGTAGAGGTGCCTTCATGGTGAACAACTTTATTATTTTCCTCTCTCTTTTTCTTCCTTGGTGTGGCCGGCCATCCTCTCCTCCTTTCTTCTCTTTGATGGCCGAACCTCATCCTTCTTGTGGAGACTCATATGGTGGCCGGATCAAGTTTAGAGAAGAAGAAGAAGAAGGAGAGAAAGAAAGCTTTGTTTCTAGCATTCCTTGGAGCATGGTGGTGGTGGCCGAACCTCTTCATCCTAGAAGAAGTTTTGATGGCCGAAACTTGCAAGGAAGAAGAAGGTGCTTGGTGGTTCTCATCTCGGAAGATCGTTGCCCACACAACGTCCGAGGTTAGAAGAGGAATACGGTAGAAGATCAAGAGGTTTTTCTAAAAGGTATAACTAGTAATTTTTCTTTCCGCATCATACTAGTTATTTTTGGAAACAATACTAAATACAAGAGGCATACGATTCTAGAGTTTCGAATTTGTTTTCGATATAGTGTTCTTTTGTTTTTCTTTTCCTTGTGATTTGATTGTTCTTTTCGGTTAACCTAAAGTTATTTTAGGAAATTAAATATTAGCTTTCTATAAAAGGTTTTGTCTAGTCGGTGGTGGTTGCTCCCATATCCAAGAAGGCCATGTGCCTCGCCACGTCAGTACTGGGAACCGATTATGGAAATTAATATTTAATGGAATTAATAACTTAAGGTGACTTGGGTCGAACTTGTTAAGTTCCGCAGGAGATCCAAGTCAAAACCTAAAAGAACAAATAGATTAAGTTTTGGATCAAACGTGTTAAGTTCCGCAGGCGATCCAAAATTTAATTTAAAAGAACACATGGTAGCTAGGAAAAGGTTCAGACCTTTGTACAAAATTTTTGTACAGTGGAACCTCTAGGCTTTCCGAGTAGCAACCAACAGAAGTAACAGAAAAGATTATCTATTATGCACTGGGTGAACCAAAAAAGTTACTACAAAAATAAGTTGGGCCGAATGGCCGGAATACAAAAAAGTTCATAAAAAGAAAAAAAACGCTTATCACGCGTCAAAGTCAAAAAGAGTGTCAGGGATGGCGCCCATCACGGTCGCGAGGTCCTCGGGGGGGATGGCCAGCTCGGCGGGCAGGTGTCCCTTGGTCTTCAGGTAATCCATCGCCGCCTTGATCGCTTCTTCGAAAGTGAGGGATATCTTGTCGGTAAACTTCTCTCCGAAATCTTCCGAGCGGAGATACGCCTTCCTCACTTCGTCAGAACGAGCCGACTCCCCCTCTTGATATTCTTTAAGCGCGACGTGGGCAGCGTCGCTTGCGTCTTGGAGATCCTTCAAGTCTCCATCAAACCTTTGGAGATCGGCCGAGCGGCTCTCCTTCTCGGTGGCCAGAAGAGCATCTAGATCCTTGATGCGTTGCTCCAGCCCTCTGATCTCCACCTTCATTCGGTCCATGTCATCGATGGCCTGTCGCTTCCGAGTGGTCGCCGTCTTGATCTCCTTATCTCGTTGTTTGATCATCGCTTCAAGCCGAACGACCTTGCTCGCCAGATCGGAAGCCCGTTTCCGTTCGGCTTCCAGTAATTTTTTGGCCTTCTCCAGAGCGGCCGTCGATGGTTGGTTGTCCCTGGCGGCTTTAAGTTTTTTCAATTCATCCTCCAGCTCGGCCAACCGGTTGCTAATGGCAATCTGCTCCACCCAGTTCTACGAGCAAAAGTGAACAGGTTAAAAGCTTAATTCAAATACACGAACAAAGAAAAAGAGCATACCCCGGTAGCCTGTTGGAGGTTGCTGTCGCCGAGCTGCCCGGGAGTCATCGCTTTTATTCGGCGCCGAGGGTCCTCCCAAGCTTTTGCAAGAGGGCCAGTCAAGGTAATCTGCTGCTCGGGGACCACTGGCCGATCAGCAGTAGCCATGTATTCCTCCGAGGGGAGGTGCAGGACGGTTTTAATTAAATTCGAGCCGCTTGGCTCGCTCTGAGAAGCATCAGCCTTACCGGTGGACGAGGAGGGAAGCTCGCCCAAACTCCTGATACGGCACAAAGTTCTTGAAGGGCTGGACGGCGGCACCTTAGAGCTTGCCCTCGGAGAGCCATGTGGGGTCGGGGTACTCTCTAGGGAAACCGTCCCGGACAACACCGGAGCATCCGCGCCCCGCTCGGGCTGTGGCTCATCAAGTGGAGTTGAGGCAGATGCAGATTCCGGTCGTCGGCGCTTCCGAGTGAGTAGCGGAACATCATCGGCCGAACGGCCCTCCACCTCGGCTTGGGTAGAAGGTTCTGTGCCGCCCGCTGCCTCATCGTGAGAGGTAGTAGCTGCTAAGGCTTCAGGGGCATCCTGAATCCCCTCGCCTAATTCGTCGGTCGGATCGGCTGGATCAAGGCCCCGCTCGGCGACCTCCTTGTTCGTCACCGCCTCAATCTGAGCAGCTTTCAATTTGAGCTTCTCGGTCGCCTTAGCACGCCACATGACTTCAGCTGCCGAAGCAAGAAATAAATCAGTTAGAACAAAATAAACGGGAAGATAAGGGAACTTACTCATGTTGCAGGGCAGATCGGCTGGGGTAGAAGACAAGCCGAATATGTGCATTACTCCCGGAAGGAGCAGCTTGTCAATATGATAACGCTGACCAACCAGCCGTTCGGCTGCATGAAGGTAAGCCGCGTCGCCTCTAAATTTGCCAAGCTCCGGCTGCGCTGGCATTGCCGTCTGCCACTTGGTACGGAAAGTTGGCAGCTCGGGAAAACGCACGTAGAAAAAGTGCTCCTTCCAATGTTTGTTGGAGCTCGGCATATTATCAAAAAGGACGAAACCTATCCTAGACTGGAAAACAAAAGTGCCCCACTCAGCTTGCTTGGGGTAAAAGAAGTAGTGGAAAATCTTGGGATCGAGGGGGATGTTGTTTAGTTTAAAGAGAACTATCACTCCGCTCAACAGCCTAATAGAGTTGGGAACTACCTGGCCGAGCGGAATGCGAAAATAATTGCAGACTTGTAAGAAAAACTTATGGGGTGGAAAACGCAGTCCGGCCAAAAATTGGTCTCGGAAAAAAAGAACTGTGCCGAGCGGCGGTTCATGAGGCTGATCGGTCGGTGTGGCTAATACTATTTGGTGGTCGGAAGGAATGTCGTAAGTCCGAGCGAAACGCAATGCGTCTTCCTCGTCAAAACGGCTCTCCATGGTCGTATACCATAGACCCGGAGCGCCGCCGGTCGACTGCGAGGTGCTAGTCATGGTCGAAAGACAAGAATGCGGGACCAAAAGGGAAGGTTCAAGCAAGGAATGGAGGAAAACCGACTGAAGGAAACGATTAACAGAAAGAAGAAAACGTTGGGAGCGAGAAAAAGGGTCTTACAAGCAAAAGAGATGATCGACGGGGGCCTGGGGGTTGCCGAAGAGTTGGGGGGCAAGGTCGCCGGAGAAGAAAACGAGCAGAGGGGTGTCGGAGGAAGATGAAGCAACAATGCGGCGGAAACGGAGTCGCGGGCTTTATATCGCCGCCCGGGAGCAACCTCCACCGTCCGATCTAGGTCGTCGATATCGAGGTCGTCATCTAGCCGTTCATTTCAAACGACGGCTGTCCCATCGGAAGTGACGCCACCGCCATACGCTGACAAACGCACGATCGCCACGTGTCAGCAGGATACGGGCCGTATTTAATGAGCTCCCCTTACCGTGCGCAGTGCACGTGATGGGTAGTAGGGGAGAGCATCGGACATGGATTCCAAGAGAACACAAGGCACGGAGACGATACCGCCGAACGGATGAGTATCCCTATGCCTGGCCGAGCGGCCTAATGCAGTGATCATTGCTCATTCAGAGCGGTAGTCCAGTCAGTCGGACTTCGCCTCCTTCGACTAGACTCGAGGGGAAGGCAAGTGATCCGGTGGTAATAGCTCGGGACCCCTTAACGAGGGGTCAACGCCACGTGGAGGTCGAAAGGCCAGGTGGTCCGTCGAAGAGGGGTGAGCCGACCGGACTCATGAGAAAAGGGCAAGCCGATCGGTCTGCCAGTAAACATCTGATAGTAAAAGGTGCCCTGACAGGGGTCGGGGTTCCGACGCTCAATGAAACAGTAGATAATGACCGAGCGGAAAGCCTAAGAGAAGGCAGGACGTAATGGGCGCGCCGCCCGGCCGGCGCATGGAATTAGGGCCGTCCGGACGACGCTCTTCGTCTAGCCGGCCGGATGGACATCCTGGCCGGCGGTGGGTAAATAGTGACAGGAACATCTGCTGACAGCCGTCAAGTCGTATGGCTAAGCCATACTCCTAGTCTGACAACGGGGTGTCCTGTTGTCCCATCGAAGGCGCGATGGGACTGTTGCAGTATGGCGTCAGGTAAGCTTTCTGACAAACACATACCGAGGTATGGGCTCCGGACACGTACACGCCTCGGTGGGCGTGTAGAAGCTCTTTCACCGCTCTATATAAAGGGCCGCAGACTTCGCCGGAGGTACGCGTTCTACAAGCTTTGGAGCCACTTTTTCCACCACTTGCTTACCTGACTTGAGCGTCGGAGGGTCGCCGCCGGGAACCCCTTCCCGGCCCGACTTCTGTGCAGGTTCGCCGGAGGTTCATGCGACCAGTCGAAAATCCACGCCAGCAGCCGGAAGCGTCACGTGCCCAGCGCCCGTTGATTCGGCATTCGGACAGGATCAATTACTATGGTAATAATTATAAAATTATAGTCACTATAATATTTATAACAATTAGATTTTTTAATTATTTCAACGATTATTGATCGATTCAGAATTTAATTTAATGTATGTATTGAGTGATAATAATATTAAATAATATATTTGACTAATGGGTATGGACTTTTTTTATTAAAAAAAGAGAGAGAGATACTATGTAATTCACATGGTTCCAAAAAACTAATTTAAAACCCACTTTTTCATTTTGTTCCCCCTATTAGTTGTCTAACAAAATGAAAAATGATAAGTTACTAAATCACATTGTAAAATTTTTAAAATATTTCAATTACATATTTGAAATTTAAAATTATCAAATTATGTATCTAATTCTATGTTTTTTTCTCTCCGAATTGATTATATAATATAACAATCGTTTCAGAATGTTTATAATAAACAGTAATTTTAATTGATTACTCTAATATAGCAATATATTTATTTTTTTAAAATAATGATTAAAAAGTCTTTTATGATAAAAAAACTTACTACTGTAAATATAATATATAGAATTGATATTTAAGAATATAGATATAATTAAGAAAATAAGACTAACTATAATATTAAAATGGTACTTGTGCTGGTAAAGTTGGAGATCGAAAATAACATACAATAAGTCAAATGACTAAGTTGATAATAAAAAATATATGTATACATTTAATTTTATTTAAGAAGTAAAAGAAGTTTAATTTTTTATTATAACTTTAAGTTCTTCTTTACGTTCTCAAATTGGACATAACTGTATATTTATGGTCATCTAATATTTGTACGTTGGAATTAGAATTTATGCTCATATGTTATCATTAGTTAAATTCTCAAATCTTAATATTTAATTAACAAGTATATAGGACATCTATAGTATAATATCAATATGGTTAAATATCATATAATATATGAGTATTAACATGGATAAGTATCAACAATGGTCTAAATCTAATAAATCAACTACTAACTGAATAACGAGAGCCAATATCCTCAAAATATAATATTGTCATACTTTATCTGATGTATGGAATAAAAGCCCTCACGGGTAGACTATAATAATAAAGTGTCATTGCGTAAATAAATACTAACCACTAGTTACATCACTCCACCATGACTCGTGTGTGGTCAAGTACTCTGCTATAATGTTAGGCTTAGAAGGCTTAGAGTTTCACTTTTAGGATGTCATTTTCTCCATTTATTACCGTTGTTGAATTCAAGTTCATATATTATTAGTTAGTTTGAACAACTAACCCAAGTCAACTTCTGTAACGCCCCGCCCCTTCCTACTTAAGCTGACGGGGGTTACCTTTCTTTTCCTTCTTATCTTATCTTACTTATTTGCTTGTTAATAATCTTCTCTACTTAAACACAGCGGAAGTCTTGTTTATAGTATATTTTTTTTTTCTCTTTTTTTTTTTTAAACTCTTCTTCTACTTTTCAAATCATCATTACTAACTACCTATCACATAAGGTCACATGGCATGTTTATCATGAATTTAAACCATAATACTAATAAGCATGATGAAATGTTATGGAGTCATGAAATAACGACACAAGCATAATTCTTATTAAATAAGAGCAGGTCTTTCCCTTTTAGCCAAGTCACTACTACACACATCCATCTTGCCCCTCCTGCTGCTCCCTTAGTACATTCATTCCTTGCCTTTATCTGTGGTACAAGGAAAGTAAGCTATGAGCACACAAGGCTCAGTAAGATCCTTCCTACTCACAAAAATCGTAAAGCATAACATAAAGACATAAAGCATAGCATATTCATAGACATAAAGCATAAAGACAACTCATCATATCATGTATAGAAGCATCATATCGTAACGTAATCATAAGGTATCATGACATATTATGATAAGAACCATAAGTGCATCCTAGCATAACATAACATAATCAAGGCATATTATGACATGATCATAAAGAGCATCCCAACATAACATAACATAATCATAAGTATCATGGCATATCATGACATAATCATAAAGTGCATCCTAGCATAACATAACATAGTCATAAGTATCATGCGAGATGACTTTCGAAAACATATATCATGAAAAATATATGCAACATGTCTTTTGAAAACTTATTACATACATACTTAAACATAATCTCAACATGATTAGGGCCCCGGCTTGTACCACATACATAAATGCGCGCGTCCTATTTAGGTCCAAGGTAGCAAGTCTCGAACCCTACAAGGCATACATACTAGGCCCGTTTCTTAGTCCATCGACTTAGGGGCACTTAGGAGCCCATCCCTAACGAGGCCCGTTTCTTAGTCCATCGACCCCGGGGCGCTTATGGAGCTCACCCTTGGTACAAGGCATAAAAAGTAAAGTAGCATGTCATACATATCATAATTCTTATCATATCATGCATATTATATTTCCTTTCATATCATGAAGAGTGCTCTTAGTCCCAACTAATAGGGAAGCAACTCTTAGGCATAGCATAAAGCATGCATAATTGGGTACACAACACATCAAGAATTTGGGCACACAGCACATCATGATCGCATGCATAATTGGGCACACAGCACATCATGAAATTGAGCACATAGCACATCATAAATGTTGATACAGTCTGACCTGGCTGTTGTTTTGATGTTGACACTGATTTAAGTTTGTATCAGATGTTAATTGAACTCGGATTGATTACTGATCAAGGTTGATCATGTGGAAGGGAAAAGTCCAAGTTGGAAACTTGGCACGCGAAGTCGGAGAGGGCTCGGTAGCTCGTTCTCCGGACTAGGTCAGAGAGGGCTTGGTAGCTCGTTCTCTGGACCTGATGAAGTCCTGAGGGTTTCGGGCTGGAAGCTGCAGGACTCAGAGGACTTGGTAGCTCGCTCGGACGAAGTCGGAGAGGGCTCGGTAGCTCGTTCTCCGGACTAGGTCAGAGAGGGCTTGGTAGCTCGTTCTCTAGACCTGATGAAGTCGGAGAGGGCTCGGTAGCTCGTTCTCCGGACTAGGTCAGAGAGGGCTCGGTAGCTCGTTCTCTGGACCTGACGAAGTCGGAGAGGGCTCGGTAGCTCGTTCTCCGGACTAGGTCAGAGAGGGCTCGGTAGTTTGTTCTCCGGATTAGGTCAGAGAGGGACCTAAGTGGACATTTCATGGTACATTGGATCGGTTGGCAGACCGATCCAGTGATACATAAGACAGTGGATCGGTCTGCCGACCGATCCAGTGAAACTAAGTTTTGGACCGGTCTGGTGACCGATCAGGAAACACTCAGTAGCACACTGAGTGTAATCTGATCGGTCTGTAGACCGATCAGGAAACACTCAGTAGCACAATAAGTGCAATCTAATCGGTCTTGGAGACCGATCAGGAGAAGGCATTGCGAAGAGAAGAAGGCAGGGGATCAGTCGTGGAGACCGATCGACCCGCAGCCTGATCGGTCTCCACGACCGATCAGACAAGTTGTGGACCGATCAGGATATGTCCTGATCGGTCCATGGATCGGTCTGGTGACCGATCCACACACGATCCACATTGTTCGCTGTTTCTGTGATTCCTCCATTGATCTGCCTGATTCATGTGATATAACCTCTGTGCTGTTAGCTTTTGAGTTTGCAGGATCACAGGTATCATTCCAAGCCTAATTTCAAATTAAGTCCATAAGAGGAATACGACAAATGGCCTTTCTGCTGTGATTCGCGGCGCATGGTGCATTTGAGGCATCAACGGCTACTGGTGTGATCTGGCTGCGATCCGCTTGACTCCTGGTGATTGGTTCGAGCTCAGAAGACACCAGTGAAGACTGTGATTTCATTGGAGTGAGTTCAGAGAACCAGTAAGGAGGAAGAGGGATTGGCTGCAGCGATGATTCTGTGCAGATTGACCACGATCCGTGACAGCAGAGGACAGGGGCTTAAGAAGCAGTAAAAAGCGAGAGGAGAGAACAAGAAGCAAGTAAGAAAAAGAAAGTTCTGTTGATCGTTGAGGTGTGCTAAGTTCTTGAGCTCTCGGGTGAAAAACTACTGTTTGTGAGTTCTCTGTTTCCACTGATCCTCGCGTGGTTGTAAGCGTTAGTTAATTCTTCTTTGCCACCGAGCTCTGTAAGTCTTGTGCTTTAATATATATATTTCTTGAGACTTTGTGGAGAGGTTACTCCACCGAGAAGGAGGATCTTGAGCCGGAATTTTTCCGGGGTGCGATCTACCAAAGATCGAGGGGTCATCCACCTTACGGACACGCCGAGGAGTAGGGGCAAGTTATCCCCGAACCTCGTAAATCCTTGTGTTAGTGTGCTTGTTTCCTCCTTGTTTTAGTTTCCTAATTCTGCTGTGCTAACAAGTTTCGTTGTAGAAATCCTTGTTAAAGTTTTTAAGAGGCTATTCACCCCCCCTCTAGCCATCTAAGATCCTAACAAGTGGTATCAGAGCCTGGTGCTCTTCATCTGGACTAACATCCAAAGGAGCAAGAAGATGGCCATGAAGGAAGGATTCAGCACAAACAGACCACCCTTCTTCGATGGAGCAGATTTCCAGTACTGGAAGAGCCGCATGGAGTATTACCTCAAGACTGATATCTCCATGTGGTTCTCGGTCAAGGAAGGATTCACACCACCGAAGGACGAAGAAGGTAAGGAACTCAATTCATCAAGGTGGTCTATCGAACAAACTCGTAAAGGGCAAGCCGATGCCAAGGCGGTAGTCACCTTACAATGTGGGATTGCCAAGGACCAACTCGTCAAGGTAGGTCCATTCTCGAGTGCAAAAGATTTATGGAACAAGCTTATCGAGCTCCAAGAAGAAACTCGTGATTCTCGGATAGCCAAGAGGGACCTATTCTTGAATCAACTACAAAATCTCACCATGAAGGAAAACGAAACGGTAAGTGAACTACATGGGAGGTTCAAGGAAATCATCAATGGTCTACATTTCGTGGATGAACGCGTGGAGAATCGCGATCTAGTAAGGTACGCTCTTAAATCCTTTCCAAGGAATGCCTTGTGGCCATCTATGGTAGATGCCTACAAGGTTTCCAAGGATCTTTCCATTGTTAAATTAGACGAATTCTTTTGTGAAATGGAACTTCATGAACTTGCTAACAAAGGTCAAAGAGAGAAAGGTATTGCCTTAGTTGCAGGACCAAAGAACAAGGATGGAAGAAGAAAGAGGGAAAAGAAGAAGGAGAAAGAGATTTCTTCATCTACATCCTCCTCCGAGTCCGATGATGAAGGTGGATCATCATCAAGCGAGATGGCTAACTTCGTGAGGAGAATTATGAGAAGAAGCCGAAGATACAAAGGAAAAGGTAAACCTAATGATCAAAATATCGATAAGACTAATGTTACATGTTATGAGTGTAGCAAGAAAGGCCACTACCGGAGTGAGTGTCCAAAACTCAAGAAGGAGGAACGGGCCAAAAAGAAGGAGGAAAGAGCCAAGAAGAAGAAAGCTCTCAAGGCCACTTGGGATGAATCTTCCTCAAGCTCATCAGAGGAGGAAGAGAAGAAGGAGAAGAGTACTCGGCAATTGGCACTCATGGCAAGGGAGGAGTCCGAGTCCGAGAGTGATGACTCAAGCACTTCAGCCGCGGCTTCATCATCTT
The DNA here is from genome assembly GCF_018446385.1 of Zingiber officinale. NCBI lineage: Eukaryota > Viridiplantae > Streptophyta > Magnoliopsida > Zingiberales > Zingiberaceae > Zingiber > Zingiber officinale. The sequence goes on along the minus strand of NC_055990.1, from coordinate 62,317,927 downwards.
CGGATGATGAAGAGGTAACCTCTTCTCACTTAGAAAAATGTTATAAGACTATTACACATTTGTCTACCTTGCTTAAAAAATCAAAAACAGAAAATAAATCATTAAAAGAAGAAGTAGAAAACTTGAGGGCCCTTAGGGAAGATGAGGTTGATGACCTACATCTAGAGGTCCTTGAGGATGAGAACAAGGCCTTGAAGGGTGAGGTTGAGAAACTCAAGAAAATGCTTGAAAAATTCTCAACTAGCTCTAAGACCCTAGACATGATTCTAAATGCCCAAAGGGCGGTCTACAACAAGGCTGGATTAGGATACCAACCTAAGGAGTCTAGCTTTATTTCTTTAGTGTCAAGAACCCAATTTCATAGATCGCATGTTTCTAGGGTTCATGAGACTAGGAAGAAGGTAACAAAGGCATGGGTGCCTAAGTCTTTCATTGTAGATGCATTAGGTCCCAAGATTTGGGTACCTAAAACATCTATCTTTCGTGTCTTGTAGGCATTGGTAAAGGGGGAGCGTCTATCAACTTGGTTTGTTGATAGTGGATGCTCCAAGCACATGACCGGGGACAAGTCACTATTTTCTACCATTCAAAACAAAAATAGAGGTAATGTGTCATTTGGTAATAATGGTAGCCTTAAGGTTATAGGGGTTGGAGACATTCATATATCCGAATATCTCCAAATCAAGAATGTCCTTCTAGTCAAGGGGATGACTTTTAATCTCCTAAGTGTCAGTCAATTGTGTGATACGGGTTACACAATTGAGTTTCATTCGAGTCAATGTCTAGTCAAAAACATTGACACACTTGACATGGTACTAGTAGGCACAAGGGTAGATAACATTTATCAAGTTTCTTTTAAAAGTGCTACTAATGTTCTTGCTAAGTGTTTCATGTCAAAAGAAGAAGAATCGTGGCTTTGGCATAGGAGGTTGGCTCATGTAAACATGAAAAATATCCGGAAGCTAGTCAACAAAGGGTTAGTGCGAGGCTTACCAAGCATCAAGTACCAAAAGACCAAATTGTGTGATGCATGTCAGAAGGGTAAGCAAACTAAAGCGCCTCATAAAGGTAAAAGCGCTGTAAGTACAACCACTGCCTTAGACCTATTACATATGGATTTGTTTGATTGCAGTAGTGTTATTTCATTAAATGGAAGTAGATACTGTTTTGTGATTATTGATGACTTTACTAGGTATACATGGACCTTCTTTTTGAAAACTAAGGATCAAACCATAGATATTTTTATTTCCTTTTGTAGAAGAACTGAAAATGAAAAATCAACAACAATTAAAACCATTAGAAGTGATCATGGTGGGGAATTTCAAAATCATAGGTTTTTAGAATTTTGTCAAGAAAAGGGATATAGGCATGAGTTCTCTACTCCAAGGACCCCACAGCAAAATGAGGTTGTGGAGAGAAAGAACCGAGTCTTACAAGAGGCTGCACGAAATATGCTCAATGAGTACTCACTATCGAGTTACTTATGGGCTGAAGCTGTAAATACAACTTGCTATGTGCAAAACCGAATCCTGATACATAGGTTTTTAGGAAAGACTCCCCATGAACTTTGGTTTGGAAAACCCCCTACAATTAAACATCTTAGGGTGTTTGGTTGTAAGGTGTTTATTTTGAACACCAAGGACCATCTTGGAAAATTTTCGGCCAAAGCTGATGAAGGGATACTGGTCGGGTACTCGCTCACCAGCAAAGCCTATCGAGTCTACAACAATAGGACTAAATTGATTGAAGAGTCCTCTGATGTAGCTTTTGAAGAAATCCCTAACTTAAATGATCAATCAAGGGATGTAGGAGAAATTCAATTTGAACTTAGAAGGCTAAGTTTGAATGATCGAAACATAGAAAGAGTCGAAGTTGACTCTGATGATGATGAGCAAAGGCAACAAAGAACTCAATCTGATTCTTTGCCTGATATTGAGTCCTTGCCTGTGCCTAGTGAGACCATTCATGAGGCACCACCAACACCAAGACAATCTAGGATAGCCACTAGTCATCCCCAAGACCAAATTGTGGGAGACATCTAACAAGGGGTTAGGACTAGGTCATACTTTAGAAATGAGTCTAATGAAGTCGCATTGATTTCAGAGATTGAAGCAAAATTAGTTGATGAGGCATTGCGCGATCCTGATTGGATCATAGCTATACAAGATGAGTTAGGTCAATTTGAAATGAGCCAAGTGTGGGACTTAGTTCCTAGACCTAAGAAGACCACCATTATTGGAACTAAATGGGTATTCAAAAATAAGTTAAATCAAAAGGGAGAAGTTATGAGAAACAAGACAAGACTTGTAGCCAAGGGCTATAGTCAAGTCGAAGGTCTCGATTATGATGAGACTTATGCTCCCGTGGCCCGATTAGAGTCCATTCGTTTGATGCTAGCTTTTGCTGCACATAGAGGTTTCAAGCTCTATCAAATGGATGTTAAATCTGCTTTCTTAAATGGCTTTATTAAAGAAGAAGTCTATGTTGAACAACCACCGGGGTTTGTGAATACCGAAGCTCCAAACCACGTGTACAAGCTCAAGAAAGCACTTTATGGACTTAAACAAGCACCACGAGCTTGGTACGAAAGGTTGTCAACATATTTACTAGAAAAGGGTTTTGTAAGAGGCCAAATAGACCCAACACTATTTCTACGTAGAGATGGTAAAAATATTTTTGTAGCCCAAGTGTATGTCGATGACATAATTTGTGGCTCAAATAACAAGGGCTATTTGAATGAATTTATTTCTCACATGGAAAGTGAGTTTGAGATGAGTCTAGTAGGAGAATTGACATTCTTCCTTGGACTTGAAATCAAACAAACTCGAGATGGAATTTATGTCCATCAGACGAAATACACTCAAGAGATGCTCAAAAAATTCAAAATGAGTGACTCTAAGGAAGTATCCACTCCAATGGCGACAAACACTCGTCTTGACAATGATGAGAGTGGGAAACCAGTTGATCTAACGCAATATAGAAGCATGATCGGTAGTCTTCTATATCTCACAGCTAGTCGACCGGACATACTTTTTGCTGTGGGCATGTGCGCTAGATATCAAGTTTGTGCCAAGGAATCTCATTTAACTACAGTTAAGAGAATTCTAAGATATCTCAAGGGCACAATTAGAGTAGGACTGTGGTACCCTCGTACGGAGTCTTTTGATTTGATAGGCTATACCGATTCCGATTATGCTGGATGCAAATTGGATCGGAAAAGCACTAGTGGGGGTTGCCAATTTTTAGGTTCATCGTTGATTAGTTGGTCAAGTTGGAAGCAACATTGTGTTGCTCTCTCCACGACCGAGGCTGAATACATTGCCATGGGAGAGAGTGTATCACAATTGTTATGGATGATTCACACTCTAGAAGATTATGGACTTTCATATAAAGGAGTGCAAGTGTTGTGTGACAACATTAGTACCATAAACCTAACGAAAAATCCAGTCCATCATTCAAGGACCAAACACATTGAAGTGCGTCATCACTTCATTAGAGATCACGTAGCTAGGGGAGACATTGCACTCACATATGTTGAGTCAAAGTCAAACCTAGCCGATATTTTCACCAAACCCCTTCCGGAAAATGAATTTAGTCATTTAAGGAGGGAATTGGGAATGTGTTTGGCTCAATAAGTCATTTTGACCACATCATGATCAATAAGGACCATTAAAAAGACAAGAGAAATTGGAAAATTAATTTGGGTAATTTGGGAACATCTCACATAAACTATAAGGTTTAACAAAATATTTTTGTTTGCTAGAAATGGGGTGAGATGCTAGGATCAACCAAATTATTCAAAATGTATCATGCATCCCTTGAATAATTAGGTTGAAGAGACATAAATTGAGTATGGGGAAGGCCATTACATAATTCATGTGTATTTGACTCCTAGATCTTACTCATATATTCCAACCAAGGAATCTTGGTTGGACCTGTGTCTAGAAATCATCTAACTTTGTTGATGTGTTGATTGATACCCTTGATTGATATCTTCCTGATTTTGACTGAAAATAGGACAAGTTGGTGAAGAAACCTTGACATATTTTGACAAACTTGTAACTACTCATAGCAAGGATGTATTTTGAACCAATAGCCTGAGTCAGATTTATTACCTTGGTTCACTATAGATCATAGTTTCAGCAAACAAACAAACAAACTTCTCTGGTTTTGAAACCTTGAGATTCAACACATTTGTTATGAAGTGTCTGAAACTTTCGAGCCCTAAATAATTCCAAATCATTAGAGCCCATCATTAGGAAATATTCATTGGTATCACTGAATATAATCTGTGGGCTCTTCAGATCCTAGGTTCTGAACTTGGAAGTTGTTGAACTAAGTTTCAGAGCTTTCGATACGAATTTCAGAGACTGATAATCAGTTCAGAGACTGAAATCACTGATTATCAGACACTGATCGGTCTAGGGACCGATCAGGATGATATCTGATCGGTCTTTGCGACCGATCAGGAGAGTTCCATTCGATATCTGATTGGTGTGCAGATAGAACCTAGACCGATCAGGGGTTCTGGCACATATATTACTGCTCAACCTCTGATCTGTCCGGGGATCGATCAGGAGGTTCCCTGATCGGTCCCCACGACCGATCAGGAGGCTTTGGTACGTGATCCACCTCTGATCGGTCCAGGGTCCGATTAGAGGCTTCCTGATCGGTCTCCACGACCGATCAGGACACTCCCTGACCGATCAGGACGCTCCCTGATCGGTCAGGATTTCTCCTGATCGGACAGCCGTCCGATCTTATGATCTGACCACCCCCCCTTTAACTTCCCCCAATCCTTCTTCCTCTCATTTCACGCCGAAAACCCTAGCCGAACCACTCCTCAGTCCCGACTCTTCTCTTCATCTTCTCCGAAAGCTTCAAATGGCGCCTAGGTAACATAAATGACAATGACGCCTAGATTAATCTTGTCTGCTCGGGTAGTACGTCTTCTAGCCATGCTTATCTTCATTAAATGACAATGAATTATCGTTATTTCTATCCAGGCTAATATAAGATCATTATCATTCTTATTCTACCATCATGCATATCTAAACTAGAACTGTGACTTATCATCATCAAGAATAAGTAAACATGCATAATATTAAAGCATCATAGAAGAATTAAATTAAGCATATAGATTCTTACTTGGAGCGGCAGGATGGAGGCTTGACATGTGTGTAGTGAAAAGGCTAAACCTCGCTCTGATACCAAACTGTAGCGCCCCGCCCCTTCCTACTCAAGATGACAGGGGTTACCTTTCTTTTCCTTCTTATCTTATCTTACTTATTTGCTTGTTAATAATCTTCTCTACTTAAACACAGCGGAAGTCTTGTTTATAGTATTATTTTTTTTCTCTTTTTTTTTTATTAAAACTCTTCTTCTACTTTTCAAATCATCATTACTAACTACCTATCACATAAGGTCACATGGCATGTTTATCATGAATTTAAACCATAATACTAATAAGCATGATGAAATGTTATGGAGTCGTGAAATAACGACATAAGCATAATTCTTATTAAATAAGAGCAGGTCTTTCTCTTTTAGCCGAGCCACTACTACACACATCCATCTTGCCCCTCCTGCTGCTCCCTTAGTACATCCATTCCTTGCCTTTATCTGTGGTACAAGGAAAGTAAGCTATGAGCACACAAGGCTCAGTAAGATCCTTCCTACTCACAAAAACCGTAAAGCATAACATAAAGACATAAAGCATAGCATATTCATAGACATAAAGCATAAAGATAACTCATCATATCATGTATAGAAGCATCATATCGTAATGTAATCGTAAGGTATCATGGCATATTATGATAAGAACCATAAGTGCATCCTAGCATAACATAACATAATCAAGGCATATTATGACATGATCAAAAAGAGCATCCCAGCATAACATAACATAATCATAAGTATCATGGCATATTATGGTATAATCATAAAGTGCATCCTAGCATAACATAACATAGTCATAAGTATCATGCGAGATGACTTTCGAAAACATGTATCATGAAAAATATATGCAACATGTCTTTTGAAAACTTATTACATACATACTTAAACATAATCTCAACATGATTAGGGCCCCGGCTTGTACCACATACATAAATGCGCGCGTCCTATTTAGGTCCAAGGTAGCAAGTCTCGAACCCTACAAGGCATACATACTAGGCCCGTTTCTTAGTCCATCGACCTAGGGGCACTTAGGAGCCCATCCCTAACGAGGCCCGTTTCTTAGTCCATCGACCCCGGGGCGCTTATGGAGCTCACCCTTGGTACAAGGCATAAAAAGTAAAGTAGCATGTCATACATATCATAATTCTTATCATATCATGCATATTATATTTCCTTTCATATCATGAAGAGTGCTCTTAGTCCCAACTAATAGGGAAGCAACTCTTAGGCATAGCATAAAGCATGCATAATTGGGCACACAACACATCATGAATTTGGGCACACAGCACATCATGATCACATGCATAATTGGGCACACAGCACATCATGAAATTGAGCACATAGCACATCATAAACGCATGCATAATTGGGCACACATCACATCATGAATTTGGGCACATAACACATCATAAGGGTCATCATCATGCATAGGTCATAAGCATACATAAATGAGCATAGAAGCATAGCATATTCTTATCATATCATGAAGCATTACATGTGAGACACATAGAATTTCATAATTGGGTCTCTAACCCAAATATCATGAAGTGGCCGAAACATGTAGTTGTTGACTAGGTTAACAAGCACCATAAAAGCATATGAACCCTAAATCATTATCATATCATATATCATAAGGAACATCATGAGCATGTTTAACATGGGTTCTAAGTTAAGCCTTTATTCTTGTCATAGCCGAAACCTAGCAAACATGTTTCTAGGTTACAAGTAGCATGAAAGCATGGGGACCCTAAATAAATATCATAACATATATCATAAGGAACATCTTGAGCATGTTTAGTTTGGGTTCCAAGCTTCCTAAGTCTTTAAACATGTCATGGCCGAAACTTATCAAGCATCACATTTGGTTACAATAAACATACAAGCATGTGAACCCTAAACTAATATCATATCTTATACCATAAGGAACATCATGAGCATGGTTAGTTTAGGTTCTAGGTTTCCTAAGCTTGCAAACTTGTCATGGCCGAAACCCTAGTAAGCACAATTCTAGGTTACAAGTAGCATGAAAGCATGTGAACCCTAAACCAATATCATAACATTTATCACAAGGAACATCTTGAGCAAGTTTAGTTTGGGTTCTAAGCTTCCTAAGTCTTTAAACCTAATGTGGCCTAAACTTGTTAAGTATGCAACTAGGTTTTCAAGTGGCATAAAACCATGGGAACCCTAAACCAATTTCATAGCGATTATTACAAGGAACATCATGAGTATAATTAGGTTAGGTTCTAAGTTTCCTAGGCCCTTAAACTTGTTATGGCCGAAACTTGTAAAGCGTGGAACTAGGTTTCAAGTGTCATAAAAGTATGGGAACCCTAAACCAATTTCATAGTAATTATTACAAGGAACATCATGAGCATAGTTAGGTTAGGTTCTAAGTTTCCTAGGCCCTATAGCTTGTTATGGCCGAAACTTGTAAAGCTTGGAACTAGGTTTCAAGTGTCATAAAAGCATGGGAACCCTAAATCAATTTCATAGCAATTATTACAAGGAACATCATGAGCATAATTAGGTTAGGTTCTAAGTTTCCTAGGCCCTTAAACTTGTTATGGCCGAAACCTCATGAGCATGAAATACAGTTCCAATCAACATACAAGCATGAGAAATATCATGTTAACTTCATATCTTGTCATAAGGAAAATCATGGCATGCTTGGTTTAGGTTTTAAGTTCTCCTAGGTCCTTAATTTTGTCTTGGCCGAGAGTTTTAAGGAGAGAAATCTTAATTCTAAGCAACATACAAGTATGAGAATACTAAACAAATCTCTTATAAAAAAGTACATATCATAAAAATCATGGTGAGCATATTTAGGACTTAATTTTTTCCTAAGTGTCTTATTCTTGTTGGCCGAATTTACCATGGATCACACCTTAAGTTTTTAGAAATCTATTTTCATAAAGGAAAGCACCTATGAACTACTTGTACCACAGGTGAGGGGATACTTACATCCTTTCGCTTGTGGTTTTTCTTAAGGAAAAAGGTACCCTAGGTGCAAAGGAAGGAGAGAGCTTCTTCTTCTTGCACCTCCTTTTGTTTCTCTTGCTTGGAAGGGGTAGATCTTGAAGGCTTCTTCTTGTAAATTAGTTTTCTTGGAGAGGAAACTTAGCCTAGCTTTTGGAATAAGGAGAGGGAGGGGCTCTTGGTTTCGGTGGAGAATGAAGAAGGAGAAGGAAGGAGGAAGAAGAAGAATTAAATCTCTTGCTTTTCTTCTCCCAATCCTATTTATTCCTTTGTAAATGAAGCATGTCTTCATTCATTCCCTCAACTCCTCTTTTCCCTCATTCCTTTAATCCCACGAAAATAGAGAGAGGGAGGGAAGTAGACAATTTATCTTTTGCTTGCTTCTTCTCTTAACCAAGAGGAAGAGAAGGTAAGCAACTTGGTTTTCTCTTGTTCTTTTACTTAACCATCTTCTCTCCTTTAACTACCATTTCCATTCTCTTTTATTCACTTATCATTCAATACTCTAGTGGTTCCATCCACTAATTTAACTCTATTACTTGTGGGAGGTTCAAGGTTCAATCCTTGACCTCACCTCTTCTTATTCTATTTTGGTTTCTATTTTTCCCTTTTCTCTTATTCTTTTTATTTTTATGCTCTAAGGAAAATAACACCCATATACTTATCTTATAATTTCGTGGGTGTTACAACTTCATACGAAGTAGGTTCATTCATTAAGTATCATAGGGTTCATAGGTAAAGTTATAAATCAAGAAACTACAAATATCAACATCTAGCATATCAAGGAGCATGGAAGGTCAATCAATATAAAGACATATATCAATGGAAGAGTAAGTTAGAATATCCATTTTTCGAGTGTCGTCAGGTCACTATACTCTTCTCAAACTGTTGTCTTTAAACATAATACCAAAAATAACTCAAATAATCAAAATGATACAAATTTGAACATTAGTTATGAGTCAAAGTTAAAGGATTATTTTTGATCTTGCTTCCTCATAATATTCCTCAATTCTTATACGAGATCATTTGAACAACCAAAATGAAAATCGATTATAATAAAATATACCATCTAAGGTTGCTGTGGTTACTGGAAAATAGGGAAAAAAGTTGTGGTTGCTTGAAACCTAAGAGAGAATGAAAGTAATGATGGTTTACTGCTGTTAGCCTAGAGAACAGAACAAATCAAATGATAAACTGCTAAAACATTGAAAGAAAAGGAAGAAGAACCTTTCTCCTCTTCGTCGGTGGCCTAGGCTAGCTCCAATAGGGCTTCAGCGACTATGTTTGGTCGAAAAAATAATGAAAGAAGCAAAGAGGAGGGCTATTATTCTTATTGTTGGGAGAGGACAACAATTGCTACCTTTCTTTCTTGCTAGAGAAGAGAAGAAAAAAAAAGAGCTCTTGTGCTTGAGAAGAGGAGAGGGAAGCTGCAATTTTCCTGATCTTAGGTAAAGGGAAGTCCTAGTTGAGGCTATACAGGTGACAAGTCCTAACTGTGGTTAGACAACGAAGTTCTGGTCCGAGGGATTGAGCAAAGTCTTGGCGGGTCGAGGACTTTGGATAAAATCCTAAGGTCGAGGACTCTAAGTGAAAATCTTAGGGGTCATGAACACTAGGTGGAAGATTGGATGAGTCGGGGATCGGACGTCCAATATGAAGTCCTGAAGTCTCGGACACTGACCAAAAGTCTAGACAGTTTGGAGGACCGATCTGTTAAAAGATAAACTCTCCTGAGAGGAGTAGGTGAGGATGCGTTCACAGAAGAGGAACAATAGGCGTCGGTCCAACTTAAAGTTTTAGCGAAACTCAAAGTTAGGACCGGACAGTCTAAAAGTTGTCAAAACTTATCATTCTTTATATATTATTACCTAGACTAATCCTATTTTACAAAGAAAAGAACTTGGCAAAAATGGTGGTCTAGGCGCCCGGACCTGCTCCGGGTGCCCGGAGCTGTTTTGGGCATCCGAACTAGCTTCATCGGTGAATAGCCCTAAGGTTGGTGCCTAGCTAACCACTCGAGTAGTCTAGGCGCTCGGAGGTGCTCCAGGAGCCTGGATGGCCTAAACTTCATCTTCTCACTAAGCTGGAGAGCGACGAGTGGTCGACCCACGTTAACGGTGTAGGCACTCAGAGAGGGTCAAAGCACTCGGATGTGGATAAACTTTAGGGATGAAGTTTCAACGAGAGCACGCCATATCAGCATGGTCCAAGCACCCAATATGAGATCCAGGTGCCCAGACGGGGCTATAAAAGAAGGTTTCGACCAGCAGCTTAATTACAACATTCCAATCATCTTTCGCTCTTATGCGTTGCTCAAAAAATACTTATACGAGACCCAAACGCCGCTCCGACGATCAAAGGCTTAATTCTTCAATTCTATAGATTATCGGTACATTTAATTTATTTTAGTTCTTCAAAAGTTGTAAATCTCTACTTGTAATATTTCAAACTGATAATGATTGTCCATAAAAAACACTCAACTAGTGCGGGTCTTGGAGTAGGAGTCGTCACATATTTCGAACCAAGTAAATCAAAGTATTAGTGATTTCTTATTTTCACTTAACTTATAATTCCACTGCGTTTTACTCGATCGTGTTTTAACGAACGTGAAAGCAACGAGCGCTATTCACCCCCCTCTAGTGCAACAATCCTATAAGCACCTCATCGAAACTTCATCTGGCAAAATTCATCAATCTCTGGGTGCCCGGACCGGTTTGGAGCGTTAGTACTAGTGACGTGGGTTGGCTAGTCAAAGCGTGCCAAGTAGGAAGAAAATGGACTTTTGTTGGTTCGGGCGCCTGGACCCGTTTGAGCGCTCGGACAGTCCAAGTGCCCTGATGATGAGGGATGGTCACCCTTTGTGCTCCCTCGAACCCACTGCCCCTAGTGCCTGGAGCAACTCTGAGCGCCTAGACCTAGTCCAAGCGCCTAGACAACCCTTTTCTAGCACCTTCTTTCCTATAAAAGTGTTAGCACAAAGAGAAAATATGGAAATAAAAATAGAAACTTATTTGACAGTTTACAGATTGTCTAGTCCTAACTTTAAGTTTCGTTGAAACGCTAGGTCGGACTAATGCCTACTATTTCCTCTACGGGGAACGCGCCCTTACCTACTCCTCTCAAGAGAGATTACCTTTTGCCAAATCGGTTCTCCAGACCATCTAGACGTTTGTTTAACATCTGAGACTTTAGGACTTTCTACTGGACGTCCGATCCTTGACCCGTCCAGTCTTTCGCTTGGCGTCCTTAGGATTTCACCCAACGTCCTCAATCTGTCAAGAGTTTGTCCAGTCCCCCATGTTGGTTGCTACTCGGAATACCATTTTAGTTCTCCTGTACAAAAATTTTGTACAAGCATAGAACTATCCTAGCTACCCATGTGCTTTACTGAAGTTAAATTTGAATTGCAAACAATGCTTAACATTATTAATCCAAATTGTCCTTTAGAAGTTGAACTTGGATTAGAAACAATATTTAACATTTTTACTCCAAGTTTGACCGATGTGATCTTCCTAAATTAAACCATATTATAGAAGTTAATTAAGCATCTATTTCAAAGACCGACTTCCAGGTTAAACATGGCGAGACACTAGGCCTTCTTGGGTATGGGATCATCCACCACTTCCTAGACAAAGCCTTTCAAAGAAATCAGATATTTAACTCCTTACAGTAAACTAGGTTTAACTACAGAGATCTCAATAGAAGCACAATATCGAAACATGAAATCGAAAAATAAAATCGATAACAAAACGATAACCTAAAACCGATAATCTATTGTGTTTGGTTTTACAAGATCTATACAAAAGATGAACTAGTTATGATGCGGAAACTAATAACTAGTTATACCTTTTGTAGCTTATAGACCTCTTGATCTTCTACTGTATTCCTCTCCTTCTCTTGGACGTCGTGTGGGCGACGATCTTCCAAGATGAAATCCACCAAAGCTTCCTCCTTTGCTTCCAAGTTTCGGTCACCAACTAACCTCCAAGGGATGCTAGACAAGAGAGCTTCCTTTTCTTCTTCTTCTTCTCCTTCAAGCAACCGGCCACCAAGAGATCACCAAACTTGATGTCGCCGACCTCTAAGGAAGAAAACAAAAGGAGAAGAGAAAGGGAAGAGGGTCGGCCACCAATGGATTGGAAGAGAAGAATAGAAGATGTGTTATCTCATGAGACACTCCCTCCATCTCTTTTATAATCCTTGGTCTTGGCAAAAAAGGAAAGTTTTAAATATAATTAAAACTTCCTTATTTTCCTTGCCAATGACTAAAAAGGAAAGTTTTAAAACAAAAAATTAAAACTTCCTTTTAATGCTTGTCATGGCCGACCCTACACATGTGCTTCAAATAAGGAAAGTTTTAAACATAAAATTAAAACTTCCTTATTTGTTTCTAGTAAGAAATTTTTAATAAAAAATTTCTCTTTCAAATCCCTTGTTGGTTATAAAAGGAAAATTTTATAAATTAAAATCTCTCTTTTTAAAAACATGTGGATGGTTACAAAAAAAGAAAGTTTTATTAAAAATTAAAATCTTTCTCTTAACTACAAATAAGGAAAGATATCAAACCTCTCTCTTAATTCTTTGTAGAAAGGTATAAAAGGAAAGATTTTAAAATTTAAAAACTCTCTTTTAAAACCATAGCTTCCACAAAAAGAAAGATTTTAAAATTTAAAATACCCTTCTAATTTTTATGTGGCCGGCCACCTAGCTTAGGCTCCAATCTTGGTCGGCCACAACTTGGCTCCAATTTTTGGCTTAGCCGTCCCTAGCTTGGGCTCCAAGCTTGGCTTGGCCGACCACATCAAGATGGGTAAGAAGTTGGGCTTTATAAATAAGAGGCTACAACAGGGACCGTCTCCCGATGAGCTTGAGTTTCCCGTGTTTGCCCTGAACACCCAACTCAAGTTTATCAATAATAACTCATACCACTAAAGAGTTATTATTACACTACCGCACCAATCCCATATTACAATATGGGCTCCTTCTTATCATGAGTGCGTTAGTCTCCATGTGTTTAAGATATCGAATGCCCACTAATTAAATTAGTTACTGACAACTCACTTAATTAATATCTAGCTCCAAGAGTAGTACCACTCAACCTTATTATCATGTCAGACTAAGTCTACCTGCAGGGTTTACATGATAATCCTTATGAGCTTCTCAAGGGGACATCACCAACCTAGATTACTAGGGCACAGTTTCATTCTATAATCAACAACACACCATATAAATAATATCACTTCCCAACTTATCGGGCCTATTGATTTAACGAACAAAATCTCACCCTTTGATAAATTAAGTAATAAATATTAAGTATACGTGCTTGTTATTATATCATGATTAAGAGTACACATTTCCATAATAATAGAGGTTTTGTTCTTTTACGTAGTCAGTATAAAAAGAACAACCTCAAATGGTCCTGCTCAATATACTCATAGTGTACTTGTGTAATTTTATAGTCAAGATAAACTAATACCAAATTATACTATAACCACTCCAATGGTTTATCTCATTCCATCTTGGTTGTGAGCTACTATTTATAATTTATAAGGAACTGATAACATGATCTTCTGTGTGACACCACACACTATGTTATCTACAATATAAATTAAATGAACAACTACATGTAGCATATAAATGCAGACATTTGACCAATGTGATTCTTATTTCAAAATAAATGTTTATACAAAAGCTAGACATTTAGTATACATTCTAACACCCCAGACCAGGACTTTATTATTGGTGCTACTCGGAATTCTATTCTGTTTCCCCTGTACAAAAATTTATACAAGCACATAACTTTTCCTAGCAACCCATTGCTTTTTAGAAGTTAAACTTGGATTGCAAACGAAACTTAACATTATTAATCCAAGTTCAACCCATGTGTTCATCAGAAGTTAAACCATATTACAGAAGTTGATTAAATATCTATTTCAAGGATTGGCTTCCAGATTATTGGCGAGACACTCGGCCTTCTTGGGTATGAGATCATCCACCACTTCCTAGTCAAAGCCTTTCAAAGAAATTAAATATTTAAACTCCTTACAGTAAACCCTAGGTTAAACTATAGAGACCTCAATCAAAGCACAAGATCGCTAGCCTCTTGTGTTGGTACTTCAGGCTCCATACAAAGGAAAAATAAACTAGTACACAACAGAAATAATTAACTAGCTATACCTTTCTTTGTAGCTTAAAGACCTCTTGATCTTCTGCTGTATTCCTCTCCTCCTATTGGACGTCGTGTGGACGATGATCTACCAAGACGCAAAGACCACCCAATTCCTTTTTTCTTGCAAGACTTTCGGCCACTAAGGGATCAAAACTAGGAACACCACCTCTTGTTCTTCTTTCTTCCTTGCAACCCGCCGACCACAAGATGGTTGAAGCCTCTTGATGCCGCCGAACTTAAGTGAGAAAGCAAGGGGAGAATAAGAATATGAGGGGGCTGACCACAAGGAGAATATAAGAGGAATAGAAATTGTGTAGATGATTGTTACCTCTAAGGCACAATCTATCCTCTTTTATAATCCTTGGTAATGGCTAAAAAGGAAAGATTTTAACAACAATTAAAATCTCTCTTTTAAATTTCCTATTGTGGATGGCTACAAAAGAAAAGTTTTAAAATTAAAAATCCCTCTTTTAAACATTATAGATGGTTACAAAAAGGAAAGATTTTTAAAATTAAAACCTCTCTTTTAAATCATGGTTACAAAAAAAAGTTTTAACAAAAATAAAATCTCTCTTTTAAACAATTGTAGATGGCTATAAAAGGAAAGATTTTAAATTTAAAACTCTCTTTTAAAACCATGTTGATGGCTTCAAAAAAGGAAAGTTTTTAAAATTTAAAATATCTCTTTTAAAAGATTGTATATGGCTACAAAAAGAAAGATTTAAAAAATTAAAAACCCACTTTTAAACCCATCTTGGCCAACCCCTTGCTTGGGCACCAAGCAAGGGGTGGCCGACCCCTTGCTTAGGCACCAAGTAAGGATGTGGCCAACCATAAGGATGACTTGGGTGGATACGAGGATTTATACATAGAGACTACAACAGGGACCTAGAGGAGGAATTGGTTTTGGCCTCCTGATGAGCTTGAGCATCCTGTGTTCAACTCGAACACCCAACTCAAGTTCATCAATAATAACTCATACCATTAAAGAGTTATTATTGAACTACCGTACCAATCCCATATTACATTATGAGCTCCTTCTTATCATGAGTGTATTAATCTCCATGTGTTTAAGATATCGAATGTCCATTAATTAAATGAGTTACTGACAACTCACTTAATTAACATCTAGCTCCAAGAGTAGTACCACTCAACTTCATTGTCATATCGGAACTAAGTCCACCTGCAGGGTTTACATGACAATCCTTATGAGCACCTCAAGGGGACATCATCATCCTAATAAATAGGACACAGTTTTCTTCTATAATCAATAACACACCATATAAATAATATTATTTCTCAACTTATCAGGCCTATTGATTTAACGAATAAATCTCAACCTTTGATAAATTAAAGAAATAAATACTAAGTACATGTGCTTGTTATTATATCGGGATTAAGAGTATGCACATTCATAATAACAGAGGTTTTGTTCTTTTATGCAGTCAGTATAAAAGGAATAACCTCAAATGGTTCTGCTCTATACACACATAGTGTACTAGTGTAATTTTATAGTCAAGATAAACTAGTACCAAATTACACTATAACCATTCCAATGGTTTGTCCCAATCAATCTTGGTTGTGAGCTTCTATTTATAATCTATAAGGAACTGATAACATGATCTTCTATATGACACCACACACCATGTTATCTATAATATAAATTAAATGGACAACTGCATTTAACTAAATGCAAATATTTGACCAATATGATTCTCATTTCAAAATAAATGTTTATATAAAAAGCTAGGCTTTTAGTATACATTCTAAGAATCTCTCACTTATACTAAAAGAATATGCAGCCATATATGCTGCCATACATCTGATCCTCATCCCCTCAAGATGCCCATCAAAAGCTCTCGCCGGAAGGGCCTTAGTGAAAGGATCTACCAGGTTATCTTCTGATGCAATCTTGGCAATAACAACTTCTCCTCGCTTTACGATGTCTCGTATCAGGTGGTACTTGCGCTCAGTGTGTTTACTTGCCTTATGGGCTCGTGGTTCCTTTGAGTTTGCTACTACACCACTATTATCACAATAAATTATGATAATTTTAGGTAAACCAGGAATCACATCTAAGTCCATCAAGAAGTTTCTGAGCCATACAACTTCTTTGGCTGCCTCAGAGGCTGACACATATTCAGCTTCCATGGTGGAAAACGCATTTCTGCTTAATACTTCTCCATGCTATAGCTCCACCTCCCAAAGTAAACACATACCCTGAGGTCAACTTACTATTGCCCCTATCTGATTGGAAGTCTGAATTCGTGTAACCCATAGGGAGCAAATCATCTGCCTGGTAAACTAGCATATAATCTCTAGTCCTTTCAGGTACTTCAATACATGCTTTACGGCAGTCCAATGTCCTTGTCCTAAGTTACTTTGATATTTGCTAATCATGCCCATGGTAAAACAGATATCCGATCTCATATATAGCATCACATACATTAGGCTTCCTACAACCAAAGCATAAGGAACTACCTTCATGTCCTCTATTTCCTTTGATGTTTTAGGAGACATCTCTTTAGATAAAGGTACTCCATGTCGAAAAGGTAGAAAACCTTTCTTGGAGTTTTGCATGCTAAAACGAGCTAGAATAGTATCGATGTATGAAGCTCAGGATAAGAACAACATTCTTTTCTTGCAATCCCTTATTACTTTGATCCCAAGAATATGTCTACATTCTCCCAAATCCTTCATATCAAACTTCTTGGACAACCATACCCTTACGTCTGACAATACTTTAACATTGTTGCCAATGAGCAAAATGTCATCTACGTATAGTACAAGAAATACCACTACGTTTTCGTCACTCTTCTTGTATACACAAGACTCATCCGGACACTGAATAAATCCATAAGATTTGATCACATCACCAAACCGGATGTTCCAAGATATCAAAGCTTGCTTCAGTCCATAGATAGACCGATTGAGCTTACATATAAGATGCTCTTTGCCCTTCGTAATGAATCCCTCTTGTTGCTTCATATGGATATTTTCTTCAAGACTTCCATTAAGGAAAGCTGTCTTGACATCCATTTGCCAAATCTCATAATCCATATGAGTGGCAATAGATAAAAGAATCCAGATAGACTTAAGCATGACTACCGGCAAAAAGGTTTCCTCATAATGGATTCTCTCTTTCTGACTATACCCTTTTGCAACAAGCCTTGCTTTGAAGGTTTTCACCTTCCCGTCTGTCCCTCTTTTTCTTTTGTAGACCCATTTACATCCAATGGCTGTTACACCATTTGGTGGTTCTATAAGTTCCCAGACCTGATTAAAGTATATAGATTCTATTTCAGAGTTCATTGCACTTTGCAAAGATGCTACATCTTTATCTTGGAGTGCTTCATCATATGTCTAGGGATCAGGTTCATGTTCACCAGGGATCAAGTTCGAAGATTCTCCCAAAAACATGAATATATCAAGTTGCCTAACAACCCTCTCACTACGATGATGCACTACTTGTAATTGTGCATCATTTGTGACACGTGTTGCAGTTTCTTGTGGTATCTCATCTTGTACTGTTGGTACTAAAGTAGATGTGTCTTCTCTTATTTCCTTAAGAACAATTTTCACTCATGGGCTTGTGGTTCATTACATAGTCCTCTTCTAAAAATCGGGCATTGGTGCTAACAATGACCTTCTGATCTTTAGGACTATAAAATAAACCACCTTTCGTTCTTTTAGGATAACCCACAAACAAGCGAACTTCTGTACGTGATTCTAACTTATCAGCATCTCCCTTCAGCACATGTACCGGACTACCCCAAATCTGAATATGTTTCAAACTAAGCTTGCACCCATTCCATAATTCTGTGAGAGTAGAGGTTACTGACTTAGAAGGTACCATGTTCAGAATGTACACTGTCGTTTCCATAGCATATTCCCAAAACGAATTTGGTAATTCTGAATAACTCATCATTGATCTAACATTTCCATAAGAGTCCTATTCCTTCGTTCTGTCACACCATTCTGTTGGGGTGTACCAGGTGCAGATAGTTGGGATTGAATCCCGACTTCTGATAAGTAACTCCTAAACTCTCCAAAGAGGTACTCGCCACCACGATCAGACCGTAGTGTCTTGATACCTTTACCATGACATTTCTCCACATCAGCCTTGTATTCTTTGAACTTATCAAAACACTCAGACTTGCAGCGCATCAAGTAAATATACCTGTATCTTGAATAGTCGTCTATAAAAGAGACTAAATATTTGAAATCACCTCTTGCCTGGATAGCCATAGGTCCACATAAATCAAAATGAACTAATTCCAACACATCTTTGGCTCTATACCCCTTGACCTTAAAAGGTCTCTTGGTCATTTTCCCTTCCAAGTAAGATTCACAGGTTGGAAAATTTTCCACCACCAATGAACCCAAAGGTCCATCGGCTATTAGTCTTTGAATCGTACTCAAGTTAATATGACCAAGCCTTAGATGCCAAAGATATGTTTGGTTTATTTCCAAAGGTTGTTTTCCCTTATTAGAATTAGAAGATGTGTTATTAATTTCCATTTGTTGTATCGTGGGAGTTATTAGATTTAGAGTATACAAATTACCAACCAACGTACCAGAATAGATAACTACCCTATTTTTCTTGACAACTACTTTTTCATCAAAAGAAACAGAATATCCATCCATAAATAGTTTAGAAATTGAAATCAAGTTCTTTCTAAAATATGGTACATAAAGACAATTTCTCAAAATCAATGTTTTATTTCTATCAAAAGATAAATAAACATCTCCTACTACAACAACCACCACTTTTGTAGCATTGCCCATGTAGACGGTAATCTCCCCTTCCTGTAGTCGTCGAGTTCCCTGGAACCTCTGCAATGAATTACAGACATGATCAGTGGCTCCCGTATCTACACACCAGATACCGGTAGATAACACCACTAAACATGTTTCAACCACTAGAGAATAAGATATACCTTTATTGTTCTCCTTTCTGCGAGGACAGTTCACTTTCCAATGTCCAAACTGCTTGCATGTGAAGCACTTGCCCTTCGGCTTCTTCACACCTACATACGACCCAGTCCCTAGAGATCGATTCACTTTCTTTACTAAATGAACTTGTTTCTTTTTCTTCTTTCTGCCTTTCGGCTTAGAAGCAGAAACATTTTAAGCAATGTGAATTTGAAAACTTTGACAAAATAGCCCTTTTGCTGCTTGAAGTTCTGTCAGAAGTTACGCCAATGAATAAACCCTTTTGTTCATGTTGTAGTTCAGGCGGAACTGCTCAAAACTTTTAGGCAGCATTTGGAGAATGATATTGACCTGGGTTTCTCCATCGATTTCTGCTCCAAGAACTTCCATCTCATTTAAAAGAGCCATCATTTTGAGGATATGATCCCTTATGGGTGTCCCCTCAGTCATGGTGGTCATCATCAAGTTTCTCATAGCCTCTTGCCTAGCAGCCCGATTATGGTGTCTAAAGAGTTCCTTGAGATTGCACATCATGTCATAAGCGATAGGCATGACCTGATGTTGATGTTGCAGCACATTTAACATAGAAGCCAAAATGTAACACCGCACCATCTCATCTGCCCTGACCCATTTCTTATGATACTCAATCTCCTCTTCACTAGAATCGCTATTAGGCAGGCTTGGACATATCTCAAAAAGTACGAACTTGTAACCTTCATCAGTTAAGATAATGTCCAAGTTTCATTTCCAATCAATGTAATTGGGACCAGTAAGTTTATTTTCTTTCAATATAATAGCAAGATCAGGATTGAAAGTCATTTGAAATCCTAAGAATCACAAAATATTTGGTCAAAACTTTAGAATTTAAAATAATATTGATTCCTCAAACAATATCATTTAAATTCATCAACACCTCAAAACACCGTGAATTTTGTATGCCATGATAGTGTGGACGTATACAAATTCAAACATTTGTATGAGGGGGTTTTACCTATTAGTTTTATTATCTTGTCAACCTAACTTTATGAAAAATAAAATTAATAGTTAATTTTTCTTCGATCACACAAATAATAGCAGTAACTCCGATCGAGAGGATACTATTAAACGCGCCTAAGTATATACCATTACTTGATACTTAGTCCATTAAATAGGATTGTGCCACTTCAGATGGAGAAGAGCACACAAACCTAAATAATTTCCTATAATCATCCATAAAGGGAGTTTGATCTAGTGATCCGCAAACAAACTCATCCGATATGGAGGAAGACACTTAAAGTCAACGCGTAAGTTCGAATGCATCACTTACAAACCAGTAATGGAGATCGTAGAATTTAAATAATTCCTCTCCTACTTAGTTATTTAAAATGAGGAATTTTAACATGCACACATACACAACACATATAAATAGCATAAAAGACAATAAATATGAAAAATAATTTTCCAACTATTATGGCCTCATCCATAGCTGTCCTCCATGTGCCACCAACCCTAGCCGCCGCCAACGGGTCATGTCGTCGCGTCTATCTTGCTTCCTTTTTCGCTACGCCTTTGGTCATCAAATAGCACCACGCCTCGCAAGGATACGATCCGCGATAAAAATAAAATTTTACATTTATCGATCCTATATTCCATAAGGGAATGTACATGTAATCTAGATCGAACAGAATGTAAAATCCTAAAACTAGTACAGCTCCTGCTGTATTTAATAATTACAATCATCCACACACATAAAATGCCCTAGACATGCCCGAGGGCCCAAATCACACACAAACACAATAGGGCCATAATAGTTGGAATTAGGATGCCTGCAACCATATAGTTAATCTATTTGCACATCCTACTATTATCCTACCTAAATTTATATATAAAAAGTGCATAATTTAACTGAAAACCAAACACACAGAGGCAGAAAACTAGTTCTGATACCAATTGTTGGTGCTACTCAGAATTCCATTCTGTTTCTCCTGTATAAAAATTTGTACAAGCACAGAACTTTTCTTAGCAACCCATGTGCTTTTCAGAAGTTACACTTAGATTGTAAACGAAACATAACATTATTAATCCAAGTTCAACCCGTGTTCATCAGAAGTTAAACCATATTACAGAAGTTGATTAAATATCTATCTCAAGGATTGACTTCTAGGTCATTGGCGAGACACTCGGCCTTCTTGGGTATGAGATCATCCACCACTTCCTAGTCAAAGCCTTTTAAAGAAATTGAATATTTAAACTCCTTACAGTAAACCCTAGGTTAAACTATAGAGACCTCAATCAAAGCACAAGATCGCTAGCCTCTTTTGTTGGTACTTCAGGATCCATACAAAGGAAAAATAAACTAGTACACAGCGGAAATAATTAACTAGCTATACCTTTCTTTGTAGCTTAAAGACCTCTTGATCTTCTGTTGTATTCCTCTCCTCCGATTTGATGTTGTGTGGGTGATGATCTACCAAGACGTAAAGACCACCCAAGTCCTTCTTTCTTCCAAGACTTTCGACCACTAAGGGATCAAAGCTAGGAACACCACCTCTTGTTCTTCTTTCTTCCTTGCAACCCGCCGACCACAAGATGGTTGAAGCCTCTTGATGCCGCCGACCTTAGGTGAGAAAGTAAGGGGAGAATAAGAATATGAGGGGGCCAACCACAAGGAGAATAGAAGAGGAATAGAAATTGTGTAGATGATTGTTACCTCTAAGGCACCATCTATCCTCTTTTATAATCCTTGGTAATGGCTAAAAAGGAAAGATTTTAACAACAATTAAAATCTCTCTTTTAAATTTTCTATTGTGGATGGCTACAAAAGAAAAGTTTCAAAATTAAAAATCCCTCTTTTAAACATTGTAGATGACTACAAAAAGGAAAATTTTTTAAAATTAAAACCTCTTTTTTAAATCATGGTTACAAAAAAGGAAAGTTTTAACAAAAATAAAATCTCTCTTTTAAACCATTGTAGATGGCTACAAAAGGAAAGATTTTTAAATTTAAAACTCTCTTTTAAAACCATATTGATGGCTTCAAAAAAGGAAAGTTTTTAAAATTTAAAATCTTTCTTTTAAAACATTGTAGATGGCTACAAAAAGAAAGATTTAAAAAATTAAAAACCCACTTTTAAACCCATCTTGGCCGGCCCCTTGCTTGGGCACCAAGCAAGGATGTGGCCGGCCATATGAATGACTTGGGTGGATGTGAGGCTTTATACATAGAGGCTACAACAGGGACCTAGAGGAGGAATTGGTTTTGGCCTCCTGTTGAGCTTGAGCTTCCTGTGTTCGACTCGAACACCCAACTCAAGTTCATCAATAATAACTCATACCACTAAAGAGTTATTATTGAACTACCGCACCAATCCCATATTACATTACGGGCTCCTTCTTATCATGAGTGCGTTAATCTTCCTGTGTTTAAGATATAGAATCCCATTAATTAAATGAGTTACTGACAACTCACTTAATTAACATCTAGCTCCATGAGTAATACCACTCAACTTCATTGTCATGTCGGAACTAAGTCCACCTGCATCATTTACATGACAATCCTTATGAGCTCCTCAAGGGGACATCATCATCCTAATAAATAGGACACAATATCCTTCTATAATCAACAACACACCATATAAATAATATTATTTCTCAACTTATTGAGCCTATTGATTTAACGAATAAATCTCAACCTTTGATAAATTAAAGAAATAAATACTAAGTACATGTGCTTCTTATTACATTGGAATTAAGAGTACGCACATCCATAATAATAGAGTTCTATTCTTTTATGCAGACAGTATAAAAGGAACAACTTCAAATGGTCCTGCTCTATACACACATAGTGTACTAGTGTAATTTTATAGTCAAGATAAACTAGTACCAAATTATACTACAACCATTCCAATGGTTTGTCTCAATCCATCTTGGTTATGAGCTTCTATTTATAATCTATAAGGAACTGATAACATGATCTTCTGTGTGACACCACACACAATGTTATCTACAATATAAATTAAATGGACAACTGCATTTAACTAAATGCAGACGTTTGACCAATGTGATTCTCATTTCAAAATAAATGTTTATACAAAAAGCTAGGCTTTTAGTATATATTCTAACATTTATTGCTTACCACAGCTAGGTGATGTGCGTAGATTATATACACTTTAACGCACATTTACTTGTATTTTATTAGCATAATCTATGTTTATTGTACTCTATTTCATTATAATATCGTGCTTCCATTATATTCTATTCAGATATTTGTTCTTTACTTATTTTGATTGATAGAATGCTATTTAGAGCGAAAATAAAGCAAAAATACACATTAGAGCGAACATAGAGAAGATCAAGCTCAGGTCGTGTGAAACCACATGGTCGTGTTATCTTTCTTGTGGAAAACCAAACTTTGGCCATGTGAGTTCACACGACTGTGCCACACTCTAGAAGAGAAGAATACACAGCCGTGTGGACTTTCCAAAGTAGAAGCAGACCACGACCTTGTGAATCCACACGATTGTGTGGATTTTCCAAGAGCAAGAAGAGCATGGCCATGTGATTCCACATGGCCGTGTGAGATTTCCAGTGGACAAGAGGACTATGGCCATGTGAATCCACACGACCATGCCACTGGACAAGACTGTGGCCCTGTGGATTCCACACGGCCATGGCACGGGTCGTGCCTTGCCCTATTTAAAGGGGTTTCTCCCCTTTTTGGGGAATCTTTGGCTTGGGGTTCATTCCCATTTCTTGGGGGAAGGGTTCTCCCTTTTGGGAGAACCCTAGAAGCTTTATCTTCACTGATCCGTCCACCTCTAGAGTAAGGGAATGCCTCCAAGGATGTCATGCTTCAAGGATACACATCTCTTCTCTCTATCTCCAAGTATTAAGTTGTAGTTTGCTTCAGACTTCATCTTTGGTTGTATATGCTTTGTAATAGAGTAGATCTCTAGATCTAGGATGTAGGAAGTAGTTATGATGTGTTGTGATATATGAATTATGTATTTGGATATTTTCCTATGTAATGATGTGTTTATATAATGTTCTATGTGTGTTGTGCCTTGTATGTGTTTGACAAAATATATGTGAGGTCAATTCAAGTAGATGTGAGTGATTTGTCTCTATGTTAAGGTTGCTACTAGACTGGATAGTCTGGGGATCCTTAGTGATAGAGGATACCTATTAAACTGAACATATTATGCTCTTAGTGACAAAAGGCATCGATACTTACCTGCTTTCTAGAGTCAAAAGATCTTAATATAGGGACTAATCCTTGTTAGGACATTCTAATTGGAGTGGATACTCAAGTGCTATCATTAGGAAGTATATTAGATAACTCTAGAGATTGTATGACCGGGGAGGGGTCCTATGATAGAGGGTAACCCTTTAACCGGACTTTATAGAGTTGCTTCTTTACTTAATAGCGTTAGAACTTGGGTAAACTCTCCAATGTGACTTTCACAGGATTGTACTGGACTCTAGTTAGAAGCCCTACATGAGTTTAAGCATGGATTTAGGTAGATAAACAATGCATAGGGACATTAACTAGAATCATAATAAAACCAAAATCCTAGCATCTATCATCCACCTCCTTCCAATATCACCTCTTATTCCTTCCCTCTCTCTATTCTCTCTTTCCTCCTTTTTCTCTAAACCTTCTCATCCTTCTTCTCAACCTCTTTGCTAGCATTCGTGAACCCACTTTTCTATTCTCTAAATAATTTACTATGTGAAGTTAACTAGTGCTTAATCAATAGTTTATGTGAGTTCGATATCTTTTGTATTACTGATGACATAACCATGCACTTACAGTTTGTAACAAGTTTTTGAAGCCATTGTCGGGGACTGCTTTTTATTAACATTAGTTGATTAGCATATAAGTTGATTAACATTGTGAGATCTCAAAAATTTAAATAATAGGGTTATTTGAGAAATAGCCTTATAGAATTTTTCCGGAAATTTTAGAAATTTTCTGGAAATTTTTCGGAGCTCGTACGAAGGGTTTTGAGGGGATCGATCGGCGGGTTCGGATAAAGCCTGTTTAGGATACCCGTTTAAGTGAGGAGAAGTTTTAATTATATGTTCCTTTTCTTTTATTCCTTCTCCCCCAAAACGCCGAACTCGATTTTATTTCCTCTCCTTCCCTCTCTGCCCCGATGCGATCCCGATCTCCCCTCTTTTCTTCCCGATCTCTCCTCTGTGCTCTCTCTCGCGGACGGGCGATGCCACGGGATTAGGGTTTCCAGCTCCGGCGATCTTTCCCCGCCGGCATTGGCATCTATTGAGCTTCGATCCAGCCGCAGACCTTCTCTCTCGCGGACGGTCCGACGACCTCTCGGTGGCTAGGGCACGACGAGGAGCCAGATCTTGCATCCTCTTCAACCGGTAGACCTTCCCTTTCCCCTCTTCTGGTTTCCTTCATCCCGGTTCTATTTGATCATATCCAATTGTTCCTGCCGAGCCCTAGCTCTGTTCTAGTGTCGTTGCCGGCTTTGAAGGTAAGCAACCGATTCCTTCTCGTCTCTTGGTTGTCGCCTATCTTTGAGGTAGGTGAATTGTTTAGCTATGGTTTGATCCGTGATCTCCAATCTTGTGCTTGATTCCAATCTTGATCCGATCAGGGGGTGAGGCTCTGATCTAGGTTATGGTGGTCTTCTTTCGGTCCTGAACTAGGAGGGAGAGGTCGGATCTAATTACTTGCTGTAATTCCCGGATCAGTGCTTGGACGTCTCCTTCTTGCTGTATCAGTTGAAGTGGGGAAGAATTCCAGTAGGGCTAGCTGTGATTCCTCTGATCCAGCAAGGAAAATTCCTCTCACTGTGCTCTGTGGTGTTCTTGATCACGCAACTCACCTTTGTTTCAACAGGACCTCCTTCCAGCAGTTGAGAATCAAGGTAAGGAGTAGAGTAATTGTTACATGTTGATGAATTAGATTCATGTATTGGATTAGAAATGCATTGGATTAATCCCTGATTAGTTGATACATAATGTGTACATTTGAATTAAGGTTATGTTGATTGTGATTAGATTTAATTACTTAGATTAATCTAATGGAATAATTAGGGTTAAGACACTTAACCCTAGTCAACTATTAGATTTAATCTAAGTTTAGATTTCTAATCTATTGGTGATTCGGGATTAGGTAACTAACCCTAATTGACCGTTAAATTTAATTAGGTAGGTTGAGATTGTATTGATTAGAGTTTTGCCCTAATTTAGTTTTAGAGATTTTATTTAGCTATTCATTTGGATTTAGCTAAATAAAATATATATATTGTTTGATACAGGACTTTGATTCGAGACAGGCGTCTCGACGTCGGATTTGGCGTGATACTACCTGCTATTTGAGGTGGGTACCCTTTGACTTATCTTTTGATACTGTCTTATGATATGTATAGTTTATATATAATTACTAGTGGTAGATGGTAGATTTATCTCTTCCTTGGTCTTAGCTTAGTTGATACCTATCACATGATTCTTCTGTTAGTTGCTTTACTTTAGAACTGGATGCTTTCATCTTTTGCCATGTATATATATGTTTATGGAGATGGATAGGTACATTTAGTGTTACTTTCCACTGGATTAGTTGCTGTAGGTACTTGTTATATGTTGTTGGATTTATGTTGCTTATATCTCTGTTATATATGCATTTACCTTTTTGGCACCTATGCATATGGAGGAGGATATGTTCAGGTATGACATATTGTAGCCGCACACACCATATTGCATGATTGCATGCTGGGTGATTAACGACTCCATTATTGTTGAGCTCGTCGGCCGGCTACATGAGGGCTTGCACACAGCGTGACCACTGTATGGGTAGTGGCACAACACTCAGGGTGTGTATGGCAGGTTGCTCGGTGGTGCACCGCCGGGGTGCTCATGGGTAGCACGATACAGCGGGGTTGTAGCTGGGATCCCTCCCTGTCATCGCGTACCGGGAGATGAGAGCATTGCGCTCCCTCACTATGTCTGAGGTAGGAGGATAGTTGTACTCCGACAGCATCCCGTCCACTCGGTCACTCATCAGGGGTAGTGACGGCAGAGTGCACGGTGTCACAGCCCTACCCACTCGGTCTCGCCATCGCGTGTGAGACGGCTGACTGACGTCAGGGGTGACCATGTCATATTGCATCATATGTACGGATTGCATTCTTTATGATTGATGCATTTTGGTGATTGCATATGATTGACATGCATACAGGATACATGCTTTTGCTCTGACTATTTTTTATCTGTGTATGTTCACAGTCAGTTGCACAAGCCTCGCAGGTGAGTACAGTTTATTTCAGTTATGCATTTTCTTATTATTCTTCCTATAGACTGTACTTTATGCCTATTGTTGGTTGTTACAGTTTATTTCAGCTATGCATATCTATTATACTGTTAGGAGACGGTACCGTAGGTTGTACTGTTAGGAAACTGTACTGTAGGCTCTATGGTTTAGTGTACTTGTACCATAGGATGTTACTGGTGGTTATATGTTGCTGTACATATCTATTGGATTACCTGCTGAGTTCTTTGAACTCACCCCGTTGATACTATTTTTCAGGTTGAGGCCGTCGGGAGATATTCCAGTCGCTAGCCCCATTATCACGAGGATTTTCTTTGTCGGATTATATTTTGCTTTTGCATCTTATATACTTGTATTGTGGGTTTGTATTGTGGACATTAAACATTCGGGTTTGCTACTTTTGTTTTTCCGCTGTGGATTTTCTCATTACTTCGTGGATTTGTTTTCTTCGTTGTAGTGGAGTAGGATGTTTACATATATCTTCGAGGATTCTATATCGTCCTTCCTTATTAAACTGCGTGGATTGATTATCTGTGAACTATGTGGAATGTTGTTATAAACTGCGTGGTTTGTTTCTTATTTGTATTGTATTGTTCCGGCTGTGTGTGGCCGAGGTATAGATATATGTATTTTGGATTCATATTGTCACCCGTACAGGGGAGATGCTGCCGAAATTTCTTCGGACAGGGACTACCTGGGGCGTGACAAGTTGATTAGCATATAAGTTACTCTAGATATTTTTCTTTTTCCTTTTGTATTTTCTTTCTTGCTTTCATTATGCATTTTATTTATTGTCTTTAAATTCTGTATTTATTTTTTTTTAAAAAAAAATCAAAACAAAAAGTAGTTGAGTGCTTTGATTATTTTATATCTCCTATATCTATGTGCTATGTTATGATTACTCATCGTGTCTTGTGAGTTAAGTGCTATTGATTCAGGTGAGGCCAAAAATTTTCTTTAACCATGGATAAATACCTTTCTTGGCAACCTAGAGGCTTAAGTGCAAAGTATAATTTAGATGATGAGCAAATATTGAATATCTGCATAGTGTGTGGTAGTTCATCCCATCCGTTTGCCATATGCCATGTCTTTCAAAATAAAACTAGTCCTTCCACAGAACCAATTGATGTTATCCGCACGGTTTGTAGCAATTCATCCCATCCAACTGTTACATGTCACCTCTTCCAAAATGCTATTACCTCCTCCATGGAACTTTAGAATCTATTCTAACCTATACATCAAGATATATATGATTCAATTCCTAGCACTTCTAGTTATGACTGGGGAGATCATCAAACTCAGAACTTTCAACCCCAGCATACTTCTAAGGAGGATAAGCAGTTAATTCCATAGCAGCGTATCCTTGACTCACCTCAACACTTTAATCATGGTGGGATGAATTTTTAAAATTTTGAGTACAACAACATTCAAAGTGTTGAGTAGTCTTCTCAAGCAAATCAAAGTCCATTTGAATTTTAAGATGATTTACTATTAGATGGATCACAATAGTTGCAACATTATTAGCTGACTGACTGGAGAACTCTCAAGACTCAAATATTCCTACTCCGAGTCAAATAAAACCAAAATGCAAGAATTAAAAGAGCTCTTGATGCAAGAGGGGATCTTGTTTCTCTGATCCCTACAGCAAGTTGATGTGTTAAGTCCAAATTCAGAGCCTCAGTTAAAGGATGATTTGGAGGGGATGGAATGTAAAGCTGAAGGTGACTATGATCATGATTCTGCAACTCTACAGGACTCTTTTACTACTTTGCATAGTGTTGATGTATTTGATGATACTCTGGACATTGATAGGACCATTGATGCATCTTCAACTAGTCTTGCTGTTGTTCTTAGTGCAACTTCTGATAGTACATGCTTGAGTAATGATGGGATTATAGAGGAAGCAGATGTTAATATTTGTGTGCAGCCCTCCGAGTGGGAAGTCGTGGAAAGCTGGAGCCCCCAAGGCTAGACACTCCCACCTTTGCATATACTTCATTTTCATCAGAACAAGGCCCCAGCATCAATTATGATGACTGTGCTCTTATCCTAGGTATTTCAAGTGAACCTTCTCCAACCATCAAGAAGAACCTTTAAGGAGAAGAAGAAGGAGAGAGCAATTCTTCAAGTTGTGTTTCCCATGATGAAAGCTCCCTCCACATTATGTGCCATTAACCGAAAAGTCTGGGGGTATCTCACTCTGGCAAGATCATGATTTAAGTGAACCAAATAAGGGGTCTAGCTAATGACCTTAAACAAGCGCTTCTTGGGAGGCAACCCAAGTTCAATATTCTTTTCATTTATGTATTTAGTTTCTTTCTAGTTTCTTTTCATTATTCATAATAACTCATATCCTCTACTTAATTTTTCTTGTCTATCTTCTTTTTATGGGATTCAAAGTTGTGGAGAAATGTGAGCATGAGATTGAGGAGTATCTTCAAGCACATGAAGGTCGACCATTTGGAGCTTATCACTTGGTAACTTCTCTAACTTCAAAATCCTCCTCCATATATTATTTATATTTTTCATTGGGACAATGAAAAGTTTAAATCTGGGAAGATGTGTTGGGTTTAGTTTAGTTTTTGTTATATTCCTTAGTTTTTGCACTTTTATGCATGATAAAAATTTTGCTAGTTGTATCATTCATCATATCATGATTGTTTGTTTCTTAATGCAAAATACTAGCACACTTATTCTAGATTTTATGTGGTTTATTGGTTACTTATGGTACTAGTATATTTAGTAATCTATCTTTTTCTATCTATGATAGCATGAAGTGAGTAATATTTTTTCTTTAAGAGTTTAACTATTGGCCATGTTTTAGGATCTCTATACACTATGCCTAATTTTGATGGTTGATAACTCTAAAAGTAGTCATGATTCATATAATTAGACTAGTACTTGTGTTTCTTGTAACAACCCAAATTTCCTCATTTCGAGTCCTAATAGTACTTAAAAATATTTAGAAATGCTTTAGAAAAATTCTATAGATTTTTAGAAATTTTTAGAGTATTTTTATGTAATTTTTGGAGTTCGTTTGGTATTTTTACCAAAAGAAACAAGTTGTAAAAAATAAAGAAAATTAGCCGAGATTCGAATCTGCAACCTCCGGCCGAACCAAGCCTTAAGCAAATCCGGCTGACCAAGTGGTCAAGCAGACGGTTCTGTTTAGAAAAGGTAGCGAATTTATTTAAGATAGTTAACAGAATATTATAAAAGGGATAAGTTGATGTTGGATTTGTCTGTTTAGAAAAGGTAGCGAATTTATTTAAGATAGTTAACAGAATATTGGATTATAAAAGGGATAAGTTCATGTTGGATTTGTCTGTTTAGAAAAGGTAGCGAATTTATTTAAGATAGTTAACAGAATATTGGATTATAAAAGAGATAAGTTGATGTTGGATTTGTCTGTTTAGAAAAAGTAGCGAATTTATTTAAGGAGTTAACAGAAATATTAAGTTATAAAAAGGGATAAGTTGATGCTCTGTTTTCCTGTGACTTAAACCATTCTCTCCTTCTCTTCTGCGTACGATGGCGGAGCTCGGGCAGAAAATGAAAGGGAGTTAGGGCATCATCTCCGGCGGCCGACCAAGGTCCTAGAAGCCCTTTTTGTTCGGTTGTGAGTCCAAGAAGCAAGGTAAGTGCTTCTCACCTGCGGTAGGAGTAGTTTCGGACCTTTGTTCTTCTTGAATTCGAAGCATGAGAAGCGCTTATAGTATAGATTTTTAATTAGACTTATAGTGCAGATTTTAATTAAGCTTATAGTGCAGATTTTTAATTAAGTCTATAGTGCAGATTTTAATTAAGCTTATAATGCAGATTTTTATGTAAGCTTATAATGCAGATTTTAATTAAGCCTATAGTGCAGATTTTAATTAAGCTTATAGTGCAGATTTTTAATTAAGCTTATAGTGCAGATTTTAATTAAGTTTATAGGTGCAGATTTTAATTAAGCCTATAGTGCAGATTTCAATCAAGCTTATAGTGCAGATTTTTATGTAAGCTTATAGTGCAGATTTTAATTAACCTTGTAGTGCAGATTTCTTAGAGCTTAAAATGCAGATTTCTTTAGAGCAGATTTCTTTAGAGCTTGTAGTGCAGATTTCTTAAGAGCTTATGGTGCAGATTTCTTTAAAGTTCATAGTGCAGATTTTTGGTGGAACTTGTAGTGCAGATTTTTGATGGAATTTATAGTGCAGATTTTTGGTGGAACTTGTAGTGTAGATTTTTGGTGGAACTTATAGTGCAGTTTTTAAAGAAAAAGATTATCGTGCAGTTTGATTAAGTATTATAGTGCAGAATTTATGTTTGCATAGTATGCAGAAATAGTGTAGCATAGAATGCAGAATCTTGATTAATATAGTATGCAGAATTTTGATTAGCATAGTATGCATATTTTTGTTTATGCATTTCAAAGTTAGAATTGTTTAAACATTTCAGTTTTTAAAGAAGCATTCTTTTATTAGAGGTATTAACAAGTATAAGAAAGATAAAGAAAAGAAAGAAAAAGGTCAAGGCCTTAAGTAGATCTCAAAGTCAAGACTTTAGGGATTTTGGCACACAAGATGCTCGTTAAAATGCTAAGGCATTTAAAGAAGAAGTAATTAAGATAAATCAGCTTATAAATAAGTATTTTACTTTTATTAGTGGCACTGTGCTGGACTCTTAGTTGTCCTTGGGTTGAGCTTTCATAGTCGTCCCTAGGTTTAGATAACCTAGTAGTAACGGCACGACCGACGGTCGACGGCCCGAGGGTCGCCAAATGGGCCGCCAAATGGGTTGGGTCGTTACAATAGTAAACCCTACTAGATTCGGGACCAGCTATCTCGGGTCTAGTTAGGGATGCGCGAATAGCAAGTACAGTTGCCGAGCCCAAGAAGAAAGTTGATTATTATTTTTATCTATTATGAAAATAGTTTTCAAAACTTCACAAATCAGTTTTAGATTTATTTTATTCACATGCATATTCGAGTTTTGTGAGTTAGATAGCGCTTACTAAGCAATTTTGCTTATAGTTGCATTTCCTCTTACTGCAGATAAAGGAAAGAAAAAGTTATAGTAAAGGAAGGCGACAAGGAGGTGCGGATGGATGTGTGATGCCTGAACTATAGAAGCCTTGGGATTTAGCATAAGAATTTATTAACAAAGAGTTGAGTAGAATGTATTAGATGAGTCATTTAGTCTTCCGCTGCTAGTTAATTGTATGTTTTGAGTTTTTTTAGAGTTTATGTATTGATCTTTACATGTGAACAACTCTAATTAAGTAAAGTTAGTAGTCCAGTAGCGCTCCACCCTCGCAGACTAGTAGTGAGGAGGGTGGGGTGTTACATTTCTATGGTGACCTCTTAATTACATTTTGGTTATTAGATGATCTTGGATCATGGCAACTCACTTGAAAAAAAAATTAAAATGCCTACATTTGCATTTATATATTTACATTTGTGTTAGTCCTACACCTTTAAAGCACCAAAAGAAAAAACAATCATATGAATAAGGGATAAAAAATAGTTGTCATGAGTGGGAATAATTAATTTACTCCTTTGAGACCAAGTTAGGTTATTGGGAAAATAAATATTATATTTCTCTTGATTCCGAGTAGTCCTTTGAGACCCTGTGTAGTTCTAGAGATATGAACCATGCGTGTAGCAGGTATACCTATCGCAGGAAGCATAAGAATACAATTCTATTACGACTTGACTAAGCTTAGGGATTGATACTTGATAAATTTAGGCCAATATTACACTGAGCACGAAGAACTATTACTTAGGTCGTACTTAAACAACTTTTGTATCTTGCTCACCAATAAAATTATTTGATAGGATTAGATTGACTTGCTAGAGATTATGATATACTATTTAACCACATAAATTTAGATGTAGTTTTTACTTGATGACAAGCAAAGATTTAAGTCTGGGGTGTGATGTGCGTAGATTATATACACTTTTATGCATACTTTAACACACATCTACTTATATTTCATTAGTATAATCTATATTTATTGTACCCTATTTCATTATAATTTCATACTTCCATTATATTTTATTCGGAGATCTACTCTTTGCTTGTTTTGATTGACAGGATGATATTTGGAGTGAAAATGGAGCAAAAATACACATTGGAGCCAACACAGAGAAGATCAAGCTCAGGCCGTGTGAAACCACACGGTCGTGGAAAATCAAGCTTCGGCTGTATGAGTTCACACAACCTTGCCACACTTCAGAAGAGAAGAAGACCATGACCGTGTGAATCCACACGACCGTGTGGACTTTCCAGAGTAGAAGCAAACCACGGTCGTGTGAATCCACACGACCATGTGGATTTTCTAAGAGCAAGAAGAGCACGACGGTGTGATTTCGCACGACCATGTGGGATTTCCAGTGGATAAGAAGACTATGGCTGTGTGAATCCACATTGCCATGCCAGTAGACTAGACTGTGGCCGTGTGGATTCCACATGGTCATGGCACGGGCTGTGCTAGGCCCATGCCTTGCTCTATTTAAATGGCTATTCTCCCCTTTTTTGGGAATCTTTGACTTGGGGTTCATCCCCATTCCTTGGACAAGGGTTCTCCCCTTTGTGGGAACCCTAGAAGCTTCATCTTTGCCAATCCATCCACCTCCGGAGCAAGGGAACGCCTCCAAGGATGCCACACTTCAAGGACAAACATCTCTTCTCTCTATCTCTAAGTATTGAGTTGTAGTTTGCTTCATTCTTTGTCTTTGGTTGTATATCCCTTGTAATAGAGTAAATCTCTAGATCTAGGATGTAGGAAGTAGTTATGATGTATGAACTATGTATTTGGACATTTTCCTATGCAATGATATGTTTATATCATGTTCTATGTGTGTTGTACCTTGTATGTATTTGACGAAATATGTGTGAGGTCAGTTCATGTGGATGTGAGAGATTTATCTCTTTGTTAAGGTTGCTACTAGACTGGATAATCGGGGATCCTTAGTGATAGAGGATACCTATTCAACAGACATATTATGTCCTTAGTGACAGAGGGCATCGATACTTACCCACTTTCTAGAGTCAAAAGATCTTAACATAGGGACTAATCCTTGTTAGGGCATTCTAATTGGGGTGGATACTCAAGTGCTACCATTAGGAAGTACATTAGATAACTCTAGCGATTGTATGACCGGGGAGCCTTGTGACAGAGGGTAACCCTTTAACCGGACTTTCTAGAGTTGCTTCTTTACTTAATGGCGTTATAACTTGAGTATACTCTCTATTGCAACTTTCGCGGGGTTGTATCAGACTCTACTTAGAAGCCCTACATGAGTTTAAGCATGGAGTTAGATAGATGAACAATGTATAGGAACATTAACTAGCATCATAACAAAACTGAAATCCTAGCATCTATTATCCATCCCCTTCCAAGATCACCTCTTATTCTTTCCCTCTCTCTATTCTCTCTTTCCTCCTTTTTCTCAAAACCTTCTCTTCCTTCTTCTCAACCTCTCTTCTAGCATTTTTGAACCCACCTTTCTATTATCTAGATAATTCATCGTGTGAAGTTAACTAGTGCTTAATCAATAGTCCTGGTGGGTTTGATATCTTTTGTATTACTGACAACATAATCGTGCACTTGCGGTTCGTAATACTAGGATTTTTCACCTGTCTAATGTCCACTAGGACTTCTTTGCTTAGCCTCAACTAGGACTTTCCTGCACATTCAGTTAACTTTGTTAGAACAATAATAACACTTAACTTAGAACCCTTTGTCATTATCAAAACTCAGATTCGATCATCTGATGCTCCTTACACCAACAATCTCTCATTTTTAATTATGTCAACACAGTTCAAAGTTAAGTTAAGTAAATAGATAATAAGTAAGAATGAGCAAGTATTTTCATAAGTAAGAATTAAAAAAAAAATACATTTTCAAAAGATAAGTTTCTAAGTGTTGAAATAGAACTAAGAAATGTTAGACCGGTGGGCCGGCTGAAAGGAGGGAGTTAAGTTGCCTGAAAAACAAATAAAGACCTTTCCCATTCTTTCACCTCAAATTAAAAGCAATAGTATAAAAACAAACAATACAAAAACTAAAAGACAAGAGGCTCGGAATTTACTTAGTTACAACCGGGAAGATTGTTAATCCAAGACAAGTAAACGCACTAAAAGATCTCCTTCTTTGAAGGTGGAGAAACCTCTTACAATCTTTGAATGCTCAGACTATTACTAGGAAATGAATGATTGAGTTGATTCTCATTTTCTAGGTCTAGGGGTCTTTTTATAGCCCCTGGGAAATCTCATTCGCAGGTTGAAGGTGCCTTCTATAGAGCTGGAAGGCGCCTCCAGTGAGGCTAAAGGATAAAACTTTATCCTTTTCCGCAACGACTAAATTGGCTGGTCGAAGGCGCCTTCTATAGCCTTTGAAGGAGCCTTCGCACTGTTCATAGAAGGCACCTTCCATCCATGGAAGGTACCTTCCATGACTGGTCGAAGGCACCTTCTTCCTGAAGGTCACGGAGGCGCCTTCAACTCTTGTTGAAGGCACCTCTGGCAGCTCCATAACTCCATTTGAGCTCTTCCGCTTCTCCGATCGCCTGGGTGATTTCGACCAATGGAATAAGGCTCACCCGAACCCAATTTCCGGCCTTCTCCTTGAGCAAGCTTCTACTCCAGCTTCTCATCCCTCGAACGTCGCCCACGCCCTTCTTGTCCATCGGTGTACTCTTCTGCAGCGTCTCATCCCTCGGACGCACCGAGCCCGTCGGCTTTCTCTCGTGCCGCCCTTCTCGCTAGCCGCGTCTTCCGCTCGACTTCGTGTGCTCCTAAGCTCCTGCACACTTAGACACAGGGATCAGAAAATAACATAACCTAACCTAGCTTGGTTGATCACACCAAAAATAACCTTGGGGTTTCAACGAGAAATTATTAAGTTATGAGTTGAAATATAACACTTTCTTAGCTTAAAAAAATAGCTTTTTCATTTAAAATTTAGCTAAATTTTTAGCAAGGATTTCATTGAAAAATGCTTAGCTAATACTAGCTTTAGTTATAAAAAAAACTTAGCTTTTCTTTTCCAAAATCTTAGTTTTTTCTGTTTCCAAAAACTTAGTCTGCCCTTTAAATACTTTGGTAAATACTTAGCTAAAACATAACTTTCCTTTTCGAAAAATACTTAACCTTACTTTTTGAAAAATACTTAAACTTGCTTTTTTTTTTGAAAGATACTTAAACTTAAAACTTTGCTTTAAAAAATATTTAACTTACTTTTTGAAAAATACTTAAACTTTAAACTTTATTTTTTGAAAAATACTTAACTTAATTTTTGAAAAATACTTAAACTTTAAACTTTATTTTTTGAAAAATACTTAACTTAATTTTTGAAAAATACTTAAACTTTAAACTTTGCCTTTTTAAAAAATACTTAACTTAACTCTTTTTACTCCCCCATTGACATATATAAAAATAGTGTTCTTTGTAAATCTCTAAATAACTTAAGAGTGTTTTTTAAAAAATATGTTTTGAATCTCTCCTTTGATTAATGCCTTTAAAAACTTTTAAAGTAAGTGTGTTAAGTTTAAGGGGACAATTATCTTTAAAATAATTTTAATCCTAGAGTCCAAGCATTGAAAAAAAAATCAACGCAAAAGTAATTTTTATAAAAATATTAAAAATAATCATATACTTTCCTTAAAAGAAATATCTAACATTTAGTTACTAATTATTTACTATAAGGTAGTAATGTTCACTTGGTTAGTCAAGTTAGGTAAGTGATCTAGTTAGTTTTATTAAAAAGGATAACTTAACCTAATTAATTTGAATTGGTATTTATAGATCAGACTTATGTTGATGTACAAACATAAACATTCTGAACTTCATGTAAAGTCCTAAGTATCCCACACCTTTCTAAGTGTTTTTAATCATAAGCAAAGTAGTCCTAGTGTGCTTATGAGATGCTGGCTCCTAAAAGCTATAGGATCATGCTTTCTAGGGGTAAAGCCTAGTCTAAATCCATAGTATAACTTGAACACATTTATTTTGAAAGGATAGGGGTTAAAGTTAAAAATATATATTAATTTTAAAATTAAAAAATTTTGAAAACAGTTTTTTAAAGCAAAAATTTAAAACTTAAAGATAAGTAAGCTACAAAGTAACCTATTCTACTGTGCATATCCCTAATTATCTTCTAAGTGTGCTAAACTCAAGTTCAAGTAAGGACTTTACAAGATATCTGTAGGTTTGATTTGAACTCAATACAGTCAAGTATAATATCATCCCTAGCTACATGATCCATTACAATGTAGTGTTTAACTTCTATGTGTTTGGTCCTTGAATGCTGGTGTTTGGTCCTTGAATGCTGTATTGAATTTTTTGTTAAATTGATTGTACTTATGTTATTAATTGAAACTTTTGTATTTTTATATTCTAATTGATAATCTTTTAAAGTGTGCATCATCCATAAAAGTTGAGATACACATTCCCTCATAGCTATGTACTCTGTTTCAGTAATGGACAAGCAACACAATGTTGATTTCTACTGGACCAGCTTACTAGGCACTGACCTAGAAGTTGACATCTTCCACTTGTACTTTTTCTATCTAGTTTGCACCCAACATAGTCTGAATCAGAGTATCCAACTAAGTTAAATATACTAGTCCTAGGGCACAAAAGTCCTACACTTAGTGCCCCTTTAATATATCTAAGTATTCTCTTTTACATTTATTAAGTATGATTCTTTTGTACATGATTGGTACCTAGTACATATACCAACTGCAAATAAAATATCAGGTCGACTTGTAGTTAAGTATAGTAGACTCCCTATTGCACTTCCATAGTACTTTAAGTCTACTGGTTTGTCTTTTAAGTCATAGTCAATTTTTACATTGGTTGCCATTGGGGTATTAATGTTTTTCAAATTTTTCATTTCAAATTTTTTAATTATCTCTTTAGCGTATTTTGTTTGGTAGACATAAATGTCGTCTTTAGTCTATTTTATTTGTAAACCTAAGAAAAAATTAAGTTCTTCCACTAGGCTCATTTCAAATTTATTTTCTATTAATTTAATAATCTCTTTTAATAACTTAGTATTGGTTGAGCTAAAAATTATATCGTCTACATAGATTTGTGCTATAAAGATATTTTTTTTCTAGGGTTTTAACAAATAGGGTTCTATTTGGCCTTGGTTAAACCCTTTTGATATTAAGTATGTTGATAGTTGTTCATACCAAGCCCTAGGTATTTGCTTTAATCCATATAATACTTTCTTTAACCTAATGTAACGCCCGAAAATTCTTAAACTTGCATTATAAATATTCTATGATTTTTTTCTGGAATTTTTAGATATTTTTCCAGAATTTTCCGAGTAGCGGAAGTAGCAAAAATAATTAGAAGAATAAAAAGGCTTCAGTGGGAATCGAACCCGGGACCTCTCGGGTCCGCTAAACCTTTAGTTAGCCTTAGTAACTGGTGAACCCAGCAGGGCCGTGCTGAGAGAAAGGAGAATCAAATATATTTATAATTGAGTTGGGCCAAAATACCCACTTAATATAAATAGGAAACTTGAAGAGGGTTTGGTTTATTTTATTTTGGTTCGGCACATCCTTCTCCACCGAAACCCTCTCACGCCACCTCTCCCTTTTCTTCCTCCTTCTTTCGGCGCCACACCAAGGAAGACCTAGGGTTCTTTCTCTAGGGCCCCAAGGACACTTTCCGGCGACGACTCCAACACGAAAAAGGGTTCTTCTCCGCGAGAGGAACGCGAAGACGTGAGCGGATCGTCGAGAAGGTCATCTCCACCGGAACTCTAGCGATTAGAATCGTAAGAAATTATGAATAGGAGGTAAGAAACCCCTCACCTGCAGTATAATAGCTACCGTGTGATTTTTCTGTGCATTAGTTTAGTTATATGCGTATGTTTTCGACACATAGGGTGTATTTAACCCTCCTCGCAGGTTTAGGGATTTAGTGAGTACCTTTAGATGGGCCGGACACATCCTTTCTCCTTCAGTTGGAGGTTTAGATGCTGTTGGGTGCCTAAAAGTAGTCTCCCAAATGGAGAGGGGAGTTAAAGCACACTAGGTGTTCGATTAAATAACCAGCTTAGAAAGGAGTGCAACTTAGGCATTTTTATTAGCACGGTTGAATGCATTAGAAGCATCTAAATTAGTAAATCAGTTTATTCTAACTTATATGGGACTACGGTCCAATGGGTGGGCTCCCACAGTCACCTCTAGGTTCAGACAACTTAGCTCTAAGTTCAGATAACCTAGAAACAGCAATCTAGAACAGTTTAGCTATACTCAGTATTTTACTTTTCAGTTGGCACTGTACTGGATTAGATATCCACTGGGCTGGGCTCCCATAGTCGGTCCCTAGGTTTAGATAACCTAGTAGCTCTACTAAATTCGGGACTTGCAACCCCGGGTCTAGTTAGAGATGCGCGCATAGCACGTACAGTTGCCGGGCCCCTCATCAGCATGTTTAGTATTTTCACTTATTATATGTATATGGTTTTCAACCTTTCACAAATTAGTTCGTGAATTCAGTACAGTTCTAGCAGTAGCTCAGTATTAGCGTAGCTCAGTTCTTAGTATCAGCTTAGTTTTTCCCTGTGAATATGCATGATGACTTTATGTTCAGCTTTAGATATGCCATGATTGTATGCTTATATGCCATGCCATGCTTAGTTTATTCAGTATATCCAGCATATGTTTTAAACAGCATGATTTAAAATCATATTTGCATCGTTGCATGTTTTTGTGAGGTAGATGGTTTCTTACTAAGCTTTTTAGCTTATAGATACTACTTTTCTTATACTGCAGATAAAGGTAAAGGAAAAGTGGATAAGTAGCGGAGGCTGGAGGGCAATGCTATCAAGATGTGTGTGGGCAGGAGTTGGAATAAAGATCTTTGGGATCTAAATAGTTTTACTTCAGTATTAGCACTTTGCGTTTTTAGTTTTCATTATTCAGTTTTGATTGTTAAGTGTTATGAGATAGTAAACCATGCACTATGTAGTATGCCAGGTTTAGAATGTTAGTAGTTTTATATTAGTGTGATTTGCATTGGTTTAGAGTTGTTGTGTGAGGTTTTGGCACGCCAAAGTGCTGAAATCAGATTCCCGGGTGAACTCGATCGGTCTCCGGACCGATCGTGGGACAGTATGCACTGATCGGTCGACCGATCGAGACAGATCTAGATATCTCATGTCCTCCGGATCGGTCGACGACCACCCAGACGATACAGAGCATTCGAGAGTTTCAGGTGCGGATCGGTCACCGACCGATCGGACATACTGGATCGGTCCGCCGACCGATCCAGCCACACTGATCGATGCGACCGATCGACCACACCGGATCGGTGCCGCCGATCCGACCACACTGGATCGGTGCCGACCGATCCACCCACACTGGATCGGCGCGACCGATCCGATTGAAACGAACGATCGAGTCTCGATCGATCTGTGGATCGATCGGCAGGTCTGTAGGTAGTTGGGAAGTTTAGTTTCTAGTCCCTAGCTCAGTTGGGATGTTCAGTTTCCCCTCCTTAGCATGTGTACACCAGCAAAGAAGGTCTTTAGACCTTTCTTATCAGTTGTATCCGCCCTTAGTAGAGTAAAATTTTAATTAGCCCAGCTTTCTGCACAGTATAGTTTAGAAAAAATTGTAGCGACTGGCCTTATAGCCAGTACGCAGAAGGTGGGTCGTTACAGAGTGGTATCAGAGTAGAATTCCGTATTTCCTACACACACATCAGCATTGAACCTGCAGCTTCCAAGTAAGAATACCTCTATTCTCTTTATTGTTCTTGCTTTCTAGTTACAGTTCATGTTTATATGCCTACTGCTTGTTAGTATATGATAGTTTTAAACATGATATCAGTAGTTGTATAACTGTGATTACATTAGTTATGTTATGTTCTCTATGTCTTTAGAAATGGCACGAGGACGCCTAGCTAGAAGGGCACTAGCTACTGAGCCCCAGCAAGAGGCAGGCAGTTTAGTGCCTCCTCCAGACCTTACAACATTAGTGGCTCAGTTACAGCAGCAGCCAGCTGAATAGCAACAGGAAATAGCCACCTTAAAGGCTAATCAGCAGAGTACCCCCACAGTCACCCCGGAACCGAATTTGACGACTCCGGTAGTCTTAGAGGTTCCACCAGCTCAGCCTACAGCACCAGCACCAGCAGCCCCAGCAGCTGAGCCAAGAAAGGAAGCCTATCTGATCCAGTGGCAGCGGGTTAAGCCAGAGAACTTCTCAGGCACTAGTGAACTATGGGATGCACAAGCCTGGTTCAAAACACTGGAGAGCACGATGGAGCTTCTGGATTGGCCAGAACACGAGAAGGTGAAGTGTGCCTCCTTCTACTTGACAGGAGACGCACGCATGTGGTGGGAGAGAATCAGAACGAAGCGCCCAGTGAACCAGATGTCATGGGCTGACTTCGAGAAAGAATTCTTCGAGGAGTTCTTTCACATGCGGGTTACGAACCGCCACTACGACGAGTTCACAGAGTTTCGTCAGGGCAACCTTTCAGTTGAGGAAGCCGTGAAGAAATTCAATAGGTTGGCTCGTCTATGCCCAGAGCTAGTCAGCACAGAGAAGGAACAAATCCGGTTGATGCTCAAGATGCTGAGGCCAGAGATAGCAGTGAACGTGGCTGGTGGCATACATAGGCCACAAACCCCAGAGGAGTTGGTGAGCAGTGCCTTGACCACAAAGCACTACCAGAATAGCATAAAGCAGCAGAAGCAGGCCGCCTCAGAGTCCAAAGGCCAAGGAAACTCTCACACTCAAAAACAGCAAGGTCACAGCTCTAACTGGAAAGGGAACTCCGACAGCAAGCGTAGATCAGGAAGTGACCCAAAACGAGGACCATCTAGCAAGCGACCCAGTTATCCAAAGTGTGCTACTTGTGGGAAATTCCACCCAGGGGTTTGTCGCAAGGGCACACGAGGATGTTTTGAATGTGGATAAGAAGGGCACATGGCTAAGCAGTGCCCGAACAAGACAGGTCTTCCTCAGCCACAGCAGATTCAGTATGCAGGCCAGCCAGCTCAGTTATATCAGATGCAGGCCGCTCTAGAAGGTCCACTTATCAGCCAGGGCAGATTAGAAGCCCCTCCAGCTATTGCGAATGCGAGGATCTACTCACTCACCAGAGAGGACGTAGCCAATGTCTCGACAGTTGTCACAGGTCAGATTAGCATTTTACAGTATAGTGCTACTGTTCTATTTGATACTGGGGCAACCCATTCATATATAGCCAGGATGTTCTCCGAAAAATTAGAAATACCCTCAGAGGTACTCAGTGGTCAGTTTTTGACGGCACTACCTTCAGGAGAGATCATGGCATCCACGCACTGGCTCAGAGTAGTGCCGGTCATTATAGCAGACAGAGAGCTCTTTTGTGATCTGATAGTGCTAGAGATGACCGACTATGACGTTATCTTTGGAATGGACTTTCTGATCAAGTATGGTGCTACCATAGAGTGCCGTAAACAGAAAGTCATCTTCCAACCTGAAGCGGCAGTGCAATTTGAATACAACGAGGAACCAAAGAGAAAGGCCAAGAAGTTTCTCTCAGCTATGAAAGCATAGAAGCTACTGGATTCAGGATGTACAGGATTCCTAGCACATGTAGTCAACGCCAGCCAGGACAAGAAACAACAGCTAGCAGAGGTTCGAGTCGTATGTGATTACCCAGCAGTCTTCCTTGAAGAGTTACCAGGCTTAGCACCAGACAGGGAGATTGACTTTGAGATAGAGCTCATTCCCGGTACAAATCCTATCTCCAAAGCGCCTTATCGCATGGCTCCAGCAGAACTGAAGGAACTTCAGGAGCAACTATAGGAGCTGCTTGACAAGGGTTTCATATGCCCGAGTCACTCACCATGGGGAGCGCCTGTATTGTTCGTGAAGAAGAAGGATGGAAGCATGCGACTGTGCATAGACTATAGATCACTGAACCAAGTCACGATCAAGAACAGGTATCCCCTTCCCAGAATCGATAACCTGTTCGACCAGCTGAAGGGAGCAGCAGTGTTCTCTAAGGTTGACCTCAGATCAGGATATCACCAAGTCAGAGTTAAGGAGGGTGATATATCAAAGACAGCATTTAGAACCAGATACGGACACTACAAGTTCGTAGTCATGCCCTTTGGCGTGACCAATGCTC
The DNA here is from genome assembly GCF_018446385.1 of Zingiber officinale. Lineage (NCBI taxonomy): Eukaryota > Viridiplantae > Streptophyta > Magnoliopsida > Zingiberales > Zingiberaceae > Zingiber > Zingiber officinale. The sequence continues at coordinate 62,274,258 of NC_055990.1, read as the reverse complement.
CAGCTACATTCATGGATCTCATGAACAGAGTATTCAGGGAGTATTTAGATAAGTTTGTTATTGTGTTTATCGATGACATTCTTATCTACTCAGGAACTCAGGAAGAACACTCAGAACACCTGAAACTAGTATTGCAAACCCTTCAGTAGAACCAGCTATACGCCAAGTTCACGAAATGTGAATTTTGGCTAGATCAGGTGTCCTTCCTGGGTCACATCATCTCAAGGGATGGTATTATGGTAGATCCCAGCAAGATAGAAGCAGTAAGTAACTGGAAGAGACCTAAGAACGCCAGCGAAATCAGGAGCTTTCTGGGATTAGCAGGTTATTACAGAAAGTTTGTAGAGGACTTCTCCATGATAGCCTTTCCACTGACAGCTCTCACCAAAAAGAACAGAAAATTTCAGTGGACAGAGGACTGTGAGAACAGCTTCGGCGAGCTCAAAAGGAGATTAACCAGTGCTCCCATTTTGGCTCTACCAGACAGCACCAGCAGCTTTGACATCTATAGTGATGCCTCTAAGTTGGGACTAGGAGCAGTACTGATGCAAAACGGCAAGGTGATCACCTATGCCTCCAGACAACTCAAGGATTATGAGAAGAATTACCCTACTCATGACCTTGAGCTTGCAGCAGTAGTGTTCGCTCTCAAAATTTGGAGACATTACTTATATGGAGCTCAGTGCAGGGTGTATACAGATCATCAGAGTCTGAAGTACTTCTTCACTCAGAAGGATCTGAACATGCGACAGCGCAGATGGCTTGAGCTGGTCAAAGACTACGATATAGACATCCTCTACCATCCAGGGAAAGCCAATAAGGTAGCCGACGCACTAAGCAGAAAATCCAGTGCTACCTTATTATCTCTTACAGCCATGTCACCGCCCCTACAGAAGGAGATCGTAGATTTTGGTCTCGAACTCATCATTAGACAGCTCTTTACTATGACCTTAGAGTCTACCTTGTTTGGTGATATTCAGTCAGCTCAGGAGCGGGACCCTGGAATTCAGAAAATCAAGCAAGGGCTAGCAGAATCAGAAAGTAGAGAATTCAGAGTATCCGATAGCAGGGTGTTGTACTTTGGTGACAGACTCTGTGTTCCAGATCAGGAGGAGGTACGGAGACAGATTTTAGATGAGGCTCACAAGACTCCTACGCGATGTATCCGTGTTCCACCAAATGTATCGAGACACGAAGAACCATTTTGGTGGCCGGGATGAAGCGAGACATCGCCAGATATGTTAGCATCTGCCTCACTGTCAGAGAGTCAAGGCGGAACATCAGGAGGAGTTCTGCAGCCTATACTGATTTCAGAATGGAAGTGGGAGGATATCTCTATGGATTTTATAGTGGGACTGCCCAGAACCACGAATGGTTTTGACGCCATCCGGGTAATAGTCGATAGGTTGACTAAATCAGCCCACTTCTTAGCTATCAAGATATCCTACTCCATGGAGAAGCTAGCCCGTTGTATCTCGGAGATCGTCGGACTTCATGGAGTCCCGTACCATTATTTCGAGACGAGAGGCAGGTTTACATCACACTTCGGGAGTATGTACGATCGGCATGGGCACGGTTAAAGTTCGACAAGATTCCATCCGCAGACGGATGGTCGATAGAGCGAGTAAATCGGTACTCAAGATATGCTCCGGCGTGTGCCCTAGACTTCAGAGGAAGTTGGTGCAAATATCCGAGCTTAGCGAATTTGCATACAACAACAGCTATCGTGCCACTATCGGCATGACACCTTATGAGGCTCTCTATGGGCGGGTGTAGATCTCCAATCTGATGGTATGAGAGTGACAGGAAGAACTAGAGCTTCAGACACCTAGTAGCGATACCACAGCTATACCAGATCCGCCAGGAGGATAGAGACACTCAGGCCGCCAAAGAGCTATCTTGATACACACCCTTAGAATTTTCAGTTGGGGATTCAGTATTCCTCAGAGTAGCTCCCATGAAGGGAGTAATGCGTTTTGGGAAGAAGGGCAAGCTAAGTCCCAGATATGTGGGACCATACCTTATCAGCAGAAGAGTGGGCAAGGTAGCATATGAGCTAGAGCTACCCCAGGAAATGTCAGCTGTCCACAACGTATTTCATGTCTCTATACTGAAGAAGCATACCCCAGATGCCACCCAGGTGATTGAGCCCCAGTCGGTACAGATCCGCGAAGACCTCAGCTATGATAGTCGGCCTATTTAGATAATAGACCGAGCAGTTAAGAAATTGCGGAACAAAGAAGTACCATTAGTCAAAGTTATTTGGCACAGTCACACAGCAGAAGAGGCAACTTGGGAGACAGAAGCCAGCATGAGACAGAAGTACCCAGAATTGTTTTAAGTTCGAGGACGAACTTTTTATAAGGTATGGGGGATTGTAACGCCCGAAAATTCTCAAACTTGCATTATAAATATTCTATGATTTTTTCTGGAATTTTTAGATATTTTTCCAGAATTTTTCGAGTAGCGGAAGTAGCAAAAATAATTAGAAGAATAAAAAGGCTTCAGCGGGAATCGAACCCGGGACCTCTCGGGTCCGCTAAACCTTTAGTTAGCATTAGTAACCGGTGAACCCAGCAGGGCCGTGCTGAGAGAAAGGAGAATCAAATATATTTATAATTGAGTTGGGCCAAAATACCCACTTAATATAAATAGGAAACTTGAAGAGGGTTTGGTTTATTTTATTTTGGTTCGGCACATCCTTCTCCACCGAAACCCTCTCACGCCACCTCTCCCTTTTCTTCCTCCTTCTTTCGGCGCCACACCAAGGAAGACCTAGGGTTCTTTCTCTAGGGCCCCAAGGACACTTTCCGGCGACGACTCCAACACGAAAAAGGGTTCTTCTCCGCGAGAGGAACGCGAAGACGTGAGCGGATCGTCGAGAAGGTCATCTCCACCGGAACTCTAGCGATTAGAATCGTAAGAAATTACGAATAGGAGGTAAGAAACCCCTCACCTGCAGTATAATAGCTACCGTGTGATTTTTCTGTGCATTAGTTTAGTTATATGCGTATGTTTTCGACACATAGGGTGTATTTAACCCTCCTCGCAGGTTTAGGGATTTAGTGAGTACCTTTAGATGGGTCGGACACATCCTTTCTCCTTCAGTTGGAGGTTTAGATGCTGTTGGGTGCCTAAAGGTAGTCTCCCAAATGGAGAGGGGAGTTAAAGCACACTAGGTGTTCGATTAAATAACCAGCTTAGAAAGGAGTGCAACTTAGGCATTTTTATTAGCACGGTTGAATGCATTAGAAGCATCTAAATTAGTAAATCAGTTTATTCTAACTTATATGGGACTACGGTCCAATGGGTGGTCTCCCACAGTCGCCTCTAGGTTCAGACAACCTAGCTCTAGGTTCAGATAACCTAGAAACAGCAATCTAGAACAGTTTAGCTATACTCAGTATTTTACTTTTCAGTTGGCACTGTACTGGATTAGATATCCACTGGGCTGGGCTCCCATAGTCGGTCCCTAGGTTTAGATAACCTAGTAGCTCTACTAAATTCGGGACTTGCAACCCCGGGTCTAGTTAGAGATGCGCGCATAGCACGTACGCCCAAACAGCATGTTTAGTATTTTCACTTATTATATGTATATGGTTTTCAACCTTTCACAAATTAGTTCGTGAATTCAGTACAGTTCTAGCAGTAGCTCAGTATTAGCGTAGCTCAGTTCTTAGTATCAGCTTAGTCTTTCCCTGTGAATATGCATGATGACTTTATGTTCAGCTTTAGATATGCCATGATTGTATGCTTATATGCCATGCCATGCTTAGTTTATTCAGTATATCCAGCATATGTTTTAAACAGCATGATTTAAAATCATATTTGCATCGTTGCATGTTTTTGTGAGGTAGATGGTTTCTTACTAAGTTTTTTAGCTTATAGATACTACTTTTCTTATACTGCAGATAAAGGTAAAGGAAAAGTGGATCAGTAGCGGAGGCTGGAGGGCAATGCTATCAAGATGTGTGTGGGCAAGAGTTGGAATAAAGATCTTTGGGATCTAAATAGTTTTACTTCAGTATTAGCACTTTGCGTTTTTAGTTTTCATTATTCAGTTTTGATTGTTAAGTGTTATGAGATAGTAAACCATGCACTATGTAGTATGCCAGGTTTAGAATGTTAGTAGTTTTATATTAGTGTGATTTGCATTGGTTTAGAGTTGTTGTGTGAGGTTTTGGCACGCCAAAGTGCTGAAATCAGATTCCCGGGCGAAATCAGAACTCTGATCGGTCTCCAGACCGATCAGGGCCTGAGCAGTGCCACTGGATCGGTCAGCCGACCGATCCAGACAGATACAGTATGCTACTGTATCCTCCTGGATCGGTCAGCCGACCGACCCAGCACGATACAGTAGCGTTCCAGGAGAGTTTCAGGTGCCTGGATCGGTCTGCCGACCGATCCAGCCACACCTGGATCGGTCTGCCGACCGATCCAGTTGGGAACAGAATGACCGCAGCTCCGATCGATCTGTGGATCGATCGGCAGGTCTGTAGGTAGTTGGGAAGTTTAGTTTCTAGTCCCTAGCTCAGTTGGGATGTTCAGTTTCCCCTCCTTAGCATGTGTACACCAACAAAGAAGGTCTTTAGACCTTTCTTATCAGTTGTATCCGCCCTTAGTAGAGTAAAATTTTAATTAGCCCAGTGATAACCATGATTTTGGTTATATTATTTTGAATCATAATGCATGTTTTTATTAGTTTATTCATAGCTTAATCTCACATTAGCATCATATCTCAATATTGCATTTGATTTTGGACCTAATTGCAAATTAGCTAATTTTCATGGTATTTGGTGCTAATATTTGATTCTTATTTTGTAGGCATCAAAAGGGTCATGGACCCGATCAAATCAGACCACACTTGGGCTCAAATCAAGGGCTAATCAAGTCGATCAAGCCTCGGAGCATTATAAGCCGTTCATCCAAGAATGAGTAGATCTGAGCCATCCGTTGAAGATCTAGCCGATCCAACCTAATGGGGAGCAGATCTGAGCCATTGACGAAGATCCAGAAGTTTTGATGCAGATCTGAGTTCATCTAGCTATTGATCCAGCCCGACTTAATTTGGGCCGTCCATTGAATACTGTGCAGATCCGGGCCATCCAGTGATGATCTGATCGATCCGACCTACAGGAGAGTAGATCCAGACCCTAGATTAACATCAGTACCTTCAGATCATATTTTGGGCAAACTTTCACCGTTGATTTAGCTCAGAGGTTTCTCAGCCGACCGATCAGATTGAAGATGATTTAAAAGCTTCGTGAGAAGCTACAGTACGGGTGAGCTCGGTTCCTCGCGATTTCTCTACTGTAGCGTCGTCTTCTTCGCGCGACGGCCGCAGCTCCCCATCCTCTTCCAGATCTTCTTCTCAGTGAGTCTCATTGGCGTTGGAGCTTCCATCCGTTGGCTTCCAAGATTTGATCCTCTGCACGCGCCGGCGATTTCTTCTCCGGAGCTCAGATTTGTTCGATTCCCCTGTTTCAGCCATCAGCGGAGGTGTTTCTCTGTTGACAGTGGCTCGCCTCCATAGGAGAGCATCAATCCAGAGAATTTCGATTCCAGATCTGCAGAATTTCGAGCTTGGCAGATTCATTCTTCACCAGCTTTTCCGGGAAGATTTTATTCGGTGCTGGAGAATTCTGAATTGAGTTAAGTGTTTGAGAGTTTCTTCATTCATGTTCCTTGTGTGACGACAAGGAAAGACTCATTAGAAGAGTAGATTTGGGTAGAGATGGTTTAGATTCAAATTCTGCAATTTATTATTTCTGCATTTTGTTTCTTTCATATTCTGATTTTGTTGATTTACTGTTTAGCAAACCCCAGTTCTATTCTAACTTGTTTAGCATTCCTATCCTGATTTCTAATTTGATTTGAATTTTACTTGGAATTCTTTGTTAGGTTTCAATAAGTTAGAGGTAATTTCAATTAATGAATTTCGGAAACTCTTATTTGATTCATTGGATTTTGTTGTGGTTGTTAACATGTTGAAATTGTGGATACTTAACTTGAGATGTTAATTATTCTTCTCTGTTCAAGGTAATGCAAGAAAGCATTTGAATTAAATGGTTGTACCTAGTGAGAATGAGGTTTGGATGATACTTTGGCTTTACAAGGCTGTTTGAAATCTTAAGTATACTTGTTACTTGTTAATTTTGTTCTCTGAATTGGAATTGTGAAGGTTGCAGTGAAACTTTAATGATAAATTCTTACTTGAGATTTCGATTGTTACTTGAATAATATGTTAATGATCAAATGCGAGATTGGTTGGTTTACTAGTTGAAGAATTTGAGTCATTGATGATAGATTGGTGCTAATTTGATGAAATGAAGATGATGATGTTTTGAGGAAGTCAACCTTGTTTAAATTCTATTCTAGAGATGGCTGAACCTATCTTGTGGATAAAATAATTTGATTTGAATCAATTCTAGAATTCACACACATTTTATTAGTTGCCCTTGGGAAGAAAAATACGACTTGGGACTCGTTACTACAACCTTTGTTTTAATTTTAATGAGTTTTAATTTTAATTAATTTGATGTGCCACGTGACATGCAAAAAGGCCAACACCAAATTTTGGCGCCGTTGCCGGGGAAGTAACTAGCAATGTGTTTATTTTAGATTGATCATTGTGTGATTTAAATTGGTTAGCATTTTCTTGATTGATATGATTGCTATTTCTCTTTTGTATTTTCATGTTGGTTTATTCTTGAAATGTTTAGTGATTCTACTGTTCATGTTTTCATGCGATTGAACTTTATGCTTTTGAGTCTTCTAACATTGACTTCTAGTGTTGTAGTGAAGAACAGGAGATTTCTTTAGCATGGATCCATACTTTCAGAATTTTGGAGGTGGAATGGAGAGTAATCAGTATTTTCAGCCTGAATATCAATATTACCCAAACACGGATCAACAAAATAGGTATGAATCATTTTCTAATGGTTTTAATGCTAATTGGGTGGATAATTCATGTTTCAGGTATGAAAGTGCACAAAGACAATTTATTGAGCCAGATCCAGCTTTCCAGAGTTCATATGGGTTCCAGGAAGTTTCAACAAATTTTATGCCAAATTTTTTTTCAACAAAACGAATCTCAGATGGATGAGTCAACATGGAAACTCAAGGAGATTATGCAACAAATGAGTGAACATCAAGAGCAACAATTTTCAAGGATTCAGAACATACAGAGTCAGATAGATCAAATTGCATCAACCATCAATCAGCTTCAAACACAACGTGCCAGTGAAGAGATGGAAAGTAGCGATTCTGTCAGGCCTGACCCTACTCCCATTACTTCACATGATTTTTCTAATATTTTTTGTGATGATTATGTAATTATGCAAATTTCTGATCCTAATGATTTTGTTGTTGAAGATGTTGTTAGTGATTCAGGTTCTGAACATATTTTTGAAGATAATTTAAGTGTAGGGGATTGCTTACTGGAAGCATTACCTCAAGAATCACCAAGAATTGAAGATGTAAGTGTAGGGCCTTGTGCTATGGAGCCAAGCACCCAAGAATCACTACATAAGGATGAACATTCACCAGAACCACAGTTTGAGCCATATCTTGATGAAGAAGAGGTAACAATCACCACTCCATGTACCTTTCAACACAATGAGGTGAGTTTTTCTTGTGATTTTTCAGAAAATTTAATAGAGGTACCATTTGTTAATTTTATTAGTTGTGATTCATTTCTTGACATATCTTCGATCAAAACTAATATTCTCCTATCTTCTTTTTACCCCACATGTTTGTGGGAGATGTGTTCTTTTATTGATGTTGTAGGAGAATACAAGCTTCCGGAGTGGATGCTTGAACTGAACCGCCTAAGACCTCCAGAAAGAATTTGCAATGGAAAAATGGTCAATAAAATGAAATTGAGTGGAATCAAAAGTACTCCATTTCCGACGTGGATTCTTTTGCTAAATCTTCTTCGACCGCCGGAATTAAAGGGGAGTTGGTTCTGTTATCTTGCATTTTAATTCATGCTTTGTTAATAAACTCTTTTTATGCATTTCTTTAATTCCATACTTTGCATTTAGTTGGTATACATAGCATGCCATTTTTAATAAAGTCTCCATGGAAATTTTCTAGTAATACTTTTAAAATGGTAAAAGTTGTTTTAAATTTGATCATCAATTTTAGGTCATTGTACATGATTGGATGCTTTTCTTGCATGTTATTAGTTAATTTGGTGGTGGATTCCAATTTGATCAATTAGGCATGATTGTATAAAAAAAAATACCTAGAGAGGACCACTTTAAGCCTAAACACTATTATATTTTTGTGTGGCATGTACTCATAACAATTGAAACTCTAGAACTTGCTTAGTTTTTTTTTTTAAAGTCACAATAACATTGGTATGCATGGAAATTGAGGATTTTGTCAATTTTGTTCCTCTTCATACTTTCCAATTCCCTTCCTCATAATTTTCTTGAAATATTCTCATCTAGCATTCTAATTCCTAATTTTCTTTGTTTGTCATACTTCTTTTATTTTGTTGAGAGTTTTGGATTAATTACTTGATGAGTTAGCTTGACTAAGATGGACAAGGTTTTAAGTATGGGGGAGGGATAATAAGATGATAAATTTCCGGAAATATTAAAGGTGTTATAATGATTTCCGAAATTTTGGCACAATTACTTGATTATGGAGTTGTTTAGTGAAATTTTGAAGATGAAAATTATGTATGCTGATTTGTGCAACTGGAGATTCAAAACAGAGAGAAAAAAAAAGAAGAAGAAGAAGTTGTGTAGGTTGAGAGATTGTTGGAGAGCAAATGTCATGAATCGATCCTTCTTTGACGAATTCAGAGACCTGCAGATTCCAGTGATACACATGCTGACAACTTTATGAATTGATCAGTTCAACTTCAGTGCAAGGATTACTTGGATTTCAAATTCTGAATTGCAAGATTTTACTATACTGTTAGTGATTAGAAGCTGTTTTATGTTAAAGTTCCTTGCCAGCAACGACTTCAAGATTGAATTCAGTTAGCCTAGTATTAAATACTATTCTTAACCAAGCTGAATTCTGTATTATTTAAACTGAAGTTACTTTGGATTTACATTTCCAAAACTTGAGACTAGAATAGCTAGTGGCTGCAGCTTGTGACATCTGCAGAAATGAGAATTCTAGATTTCTTTCAGAAATGAATTTCATTTCCATTTGTTGTTGACATCTTGGAATTGTGGAGTCAAAGAACTTTGTTTTGAAGCTGTAGATTGAAGCATTGTGGCTGCTGAAGGAGTTTCTTGAGAGTTGAATTGAAATCTGTAAATTAATGTATTGATAATCAGATGTTATGTATCAATCTGTGATGTAAGTTTTTAAGTAAAGACCAAGAAAAGCACTGGAATTCTTAATGTCAATTGGGATTCTATTCATATATTAGAAGTTATAGAGTTTGGAAATACACTATTTTGTGCCAAGGAATTTCTGAAATTGTGAAGTATCAAAATTCTGTAACATTTCCTTGAATCTGATTGCTTTGCCGACTTGTGTAAGGGCAAATGATTTTGAAACTGATTTCTGAAACGGAAATCCAGGAAACTAATATGCTGAATCTGTTTTGCTGAATTGCAGAAATAGATTGGAATTGGAGGTTTTTAGCTGATGCTTTTGGGGATGGATTGAGTTGGTTTTAGCTGTATGTTGCATCAATTTAGCAGGACAAATTGAGAGCATTTCCAAGTCCTGGAGTGATTGCTAACTTTGGATGTTGTTGCTGAAGAATGTCTACATCCATTTTTATCTCATGCATTAAAAAATCTGTAGAAGAGTTGGAAAGTCTGTGAAAAGCAGGTTGAATGATACAAGGTCTTGTTGCTGTAAAAGGTTTCAATTAAACAAAAAGTTAAAGGGATGTCTGTGTATCTGCTTTGCTGAGAAGTTCTGAAATCTGATACTCAAAGGAAGATGTTGCTGGTCTGTGATGTTTTCTGCAGCTAATAAAAGTTATGAATGAATATATCATTTGTTGTTGAAGCAGAACCAAATCTGCCGAAAGAAATTAATGAAGAATTTTTGAGTTGCTGCAGTGGATTGAATTGCTTGTTGCTGTTGTTTCTGATTTTCAGATTCCAAATTAGACATTTAACTTGAATTTGATTTCTGTAATAGATTTTATTACTGATCAATGAATCAGAAACAGAGAAGGGAAGAAAAAGTAAATTCTGCAGAAAGGAAAAGAATTAGCTCAGTTTGTTCGAAATCTGAGAATTGCTTTTGGAAATGCATGAGATGGAACTACTTTGTGCCAAGTTGAAAATTAATTGTGATGGGCTAGAGTGGATGGAACTTGGAATTCTTTCGAGTATGCAATTATAGGAATCTTAAGAAGCAAGATGAAGAAGTATTGAAGTTTGTGTTGGTTAAACAAGACAAAGTTGATACAAAGTCAAAACTCTAAATAAGAATCCAATTATGCAGCTAATTGTGCTACATTGTGTGAGCTTTGCCATTGAACGGAAATTAGATTCAGTTGTGATTAAGGTCAAGTGAAAAAGAGAATGTAAATTTAAAGGAATTGAAGCAAGCGGACTGATACTGAATTTATGTACAATAGATTTCTTTAAAAAGCTGAGAAGAGTTATTGTGAAATACTAGTGAGTAGTTGAATATGCACATTCAATGTTGAATCTGAATGTTACTGCTGTGCAACAATTCAGAAGTCTCAAATTCAGGAATCATTCATGAATTAAGGCAGTGTTAAATTGTTGGAAATGGGGCAGAGCACTATTCAGTTTCAGTTTCTGAAAACTGAATTGTTAAAGAGATGGACTAATTGTTGAATCATTAGAGCTGCTGATATGGAAGATTATGAGCTGACGAACTATGCTTTAATTGAATTCTGTTGTGTTCTGAGTTCTGGAATTCTGTTTAGTAATTGATCAGCCGGCAGTTTAAATTCTTTTAGATTTTGTTGCTGGTACATGAGTTGCAGAATTGGAGTGGAGTTTTACTTGAGTGTTAGTCCTTTTAGTGTCACCTTCTACTGTAATTATGAGGAGTTTGTAACTGAAGAAAATCGCAGAACACAGATTCAGAATCTACAGCAGCAAAGGATAAACTTTCTGCAGAATGGAATCATGGAAAAGTCTGCTGAGCCTTATTTCATTAGAGAAATTTCAGAAAGAAAAAAATTGGAATCTGCAACTGAACATAATAGTAATTTTTCTCTGGCTGTTTGGTTGCTGAAGAAACAAATTAGAAAAAAATGGCAATGCTGAAATTGTAGATTCAAATTCTGTTGTTGAACCTGTTATTTCAGAATATAGCAATGAATTCTGAATTGATCTGTGAAGTGTTGGTTTATGGTTAATATTCGAGTGCTATACCTTTTTCAAATCTTTTGTGTACAAAAGTACATCTTGTTGAAAGTATATTTCTGATCTGAAGTCAGTAGTTATACAGATTTGCAGGTTCTCTGTTAAAAGCATGTTGTTGCTGAATTGGAATCTACAACTTGAATTGCTGATTTCTCAGCAGTGCCAATTCCAATCTGTGGAGTACCATTTCTTTGTGTAGTATTATGCGTGGTTAGCATGTTGTGTTGAATTGCCCGAGACGGCCAATGGTTTAAGTGTGGGGGAGAGAGTTCTTCATTAGTTGTTGTGAGATTGTTTTAGTCTCCAAGTGATGGAAACAAGTTGAAAAACAGTGAAAGGAAGAGAAAAAAAATTTAAGAAACAGTGGCAAATCAAAAAGAGAGTATCAAATGTGGAGATAGAGTATCAAGATTCTGTGTTTGTATTCAAATTGAAGGAGAGGTTAGCTTGATATGTTGAATTGTTAAAAACAAATGGTATTCATCTCTTTTTACATCAAAATGGTCAACTCATCAAGTATATTCCTCCAATACTCTCATCTTCTCATTTTCTTCATTAAATACTTTTCTTTTGCCATTTTCATTCACTTCAATTGTTCTTTTTGCTTCCATTTCAATTCTTGTTGATAAAATCCTTTTGATTCATGTATGCTATGTTTATAGTGGTGGAGAATTAGACACTAAGCAAGCTTATGGTAGTGAAATGTTGTGAGTTGCATCGAGTGAGCTCCACTTATACACATGCTTGAGTGTGAGAGATAGAATAGGTAAATACCTTGTGAGATTGCAACTTGCTTAATTTTCAATTGGATTGAAACTACCATACCTACTGATTATTGTTTGGATTGTATTCATGATTGTTTGTGATCTTTAAGATGACCTTAATTAATTACTTTTTACTATCTTCTAGGTATTGCTAGGGAATTTGTGTGGAGATGATTTTTAGTTTTCTTGACTTGAACGGGACGTCCAATATTAAGTGTGGGGGATTTGATAACCATGATTTTGGCTATATTATTTTGAATCATAATGCATGTTTTTATTAGTTTATTCATAGCTTAATCTCACATTAGCATCATATCTCAATATTGCATTTGATTTTGGACCTAATTGCAAATTAGCTAATTTTCATGGTATTTGGTGCTAATATTTGATTCTTATTTTGTAGGCATCAAAAGGGTCATGGACCCGATCAAATCAGACCACACTTGGGCTCAAATCAAGGGCTAATCAAGTCGATCAAGCCTCGGAGCATTATAAGCCATTCATCCAAGAATGAGTAGATCTGAGCCATCCGTTGAAGATCTGGCCGATCCAACCTAATGGGGAGCAGATCTGAGCCATTGACGAAGATCCAGAAGTTTTGATGCAGATCTGAGTTCATCTAGCTATTGATCCAGCCTGACTTAATTTGGGCCGTCCATTGAATACTGTGCAGATCCGGGCCATCCAGTGATGATCTGATCGATCCGACCTACAGAAGAGTAGATCCAGACCCTAGATTAACATCAGTACCTTCAGATCATATTTTGGGCAAACTTTCACCGTTGATTTAGCTCAGAGGTTTCTCAGCCGACCGATCAGATTGAAGATGATTTAAAAGCTTCGTGAGAAGCTACAGTACGGGTGAGCTCGGTTCCTCGCGATTTCTCTACTGTAGCGTCGTCTTCTTCGCGCGACGACCGCAGCTCCCCATCCTCTTCCAGATCTTCTTCTCAGTGAGTCTCATTGGCGTTGGAGCTTCCATCCGTTGGCTTCCAAGATTTGATCCTCTGCACGCGCCGGCGATTTCTTCTCCGGAGCTCAGATTTGTTCGATTCCCCTGTTTCAGCCATCAGCGGAGGTGTTTCTCTGTTGACAGTGGCTCGCCTCCATAGGAGAGCATCAATCCAGAGAATTTCGATTCCAGATCTGCAGAATTTCGAGCTTGGCAGATTCATTCTTCACCAGCTTTTCCGGGAAGATTTTCTTCGGTGCTGGAGAATTCTGAATTGAGTTAAGTGTTTGAGAGTTTCTTCATTCATGTTCCTTGTGTGACGGCAAGGAAAGACTCATTAGAAGAGTAGATTTGGGTAGAGATGGTTTAGATTCAAATTCTGCAATTTATTATTTCTGCATTTTGTTTCTTTCATATTCTGATTTTGTTGATTTACTGTTTAGCAAACCCCAGTTCTATTCTAACTTGTTTAGCATTCCTATCCTGATTTCTAATTTGATTTGAATTTTACTTGGAATTCTTTGTTAGGTTTCAATAAGTTAGAGGTAGTTTCAATTAATGAATTTCGGAAACTCTTATTTGATTCATTGGATTTTGTTGTGGTTGTTAACATGTTGAAATTGTGGATACTTAACTTGAGATGTTAATTATTCTTCTCTGTTCAAGGTAATGCAAGAAAGCATTTGAATTAAATGGTTGTACCTAGTGAGAATGAGGTTTGGATGATACTTTGGCTTTACAAGGCTGTTTGAAATCTTAAGTATACTTGTTACTTGTTAATTTTGTTCTCTGAATTGGAATTGTGAAGGTTGCAGTGAAACTTTAATGATAAATTCTTACTTGAGATTTCGATTGTTACTTGAATAATATGTTAATGATCAAATGCGAGATTGGTTGGTTTACTAGTTGAAGAATTTGAGTCATTGATGATAGATTGGTGCTAATTTGATGAAATGAAGATGATGATGTTTTGAGGAAGTCAACCTTGTTTAAATTCTATTCTAGAGATGGCTGAACCTATCTTGTGGATAAAATAATTTGATTTGAATCAATTCTAGAATTCACACACATTTTATTAGTTGCCCTTGGGAAGAAAAATACGACTTGGGACTCGTTACTACAACCTTTGTTTTAATTTTAATGAGTTTTAATTTTAATTAATTTGATGTGCCACGTGACATGCAAAAAGGCCAACACCACCCAGCTTTCCGCACAGTATAGTTTAGAAAAAATTGTAGCGACCGGCCTTACAGCCAGTACGCAGAAGGTGGGTCGTTACACCTAAGTACTTGGTTTGGGTGGTCTAGGACTTCAAATCTTGGGGGTTGATTTACATACACTTCTTCCTTGATGAACCCATTAAGGAATGCATACTTTACGTCTATTTGAGATAACTTGAATCCCTTATGTGCTGCATAAGCTTGCAACATCCTAATAGATTTAAGTCTAGCTATCGGTGCATAGGTTTCATCATAATCTAACTCTTCTACTTGGTTGAATCCTTTAACTACTAGTCTAGCTTTATTTCTCCTTTGTCATCTAGTTTATTCCTAAAGACCCACTTGGTATTAATTATAGTTTTATTTGTTGGTTTAGGTACTAGTTCCTAGACTCGATTTCTTTTAAATTGGACTAGTTCCTCTTGCATTATGATTATCCAATCTGGGTCAGATAGGGCTTCATCTATAGTCTTGGGTTTAATTTTGAAGATAAGGGCTATTTGACTTAGATTTCTATAGGATGATCGAGTTCAAACTTCTATGTTTGGGCCATCCAAAATTTGGTCAGATAGGTGATTAGATCTTATCTTAGATGGTCTTATGTTAGGATCAGTAATTAGTTCTTCTGATTCACTTAATTCAGGTCTAATTTCATTATCTTCCTCATCATCTATGTTTCTTATATTTTAATTATTATTTTCATTGATTAAGTTAGGTAAACTATTTTCTTCATCAGATATTACATTAGTTATTTCTTCAACTTTTAGGGTATGTTTATTATACACTCTATAGGCCCTACTAGTTGTGAAATACCCTAGAAATATACAAGATATTAATTTGAATGTAAATTTTTCTAAGTAATATTTAGTGTTTAATATGTGGACTTTACACCCAAATACTTGTAGATAACCTAAGTTGGGTATCTTATTATAATATATTTCATAAGGAGTTTTATTATACAATTTATTAATTAAAATTATATATTGAATATAACAAGCTGTGTTTATTGCTTCTGTCCAAAATTGATTACTTAGGTTGTACTCTTAACATGGTTCTAGCGGCTTCTTATAATATCCTATTTTTTCTTTCTCCTAGTCTATTTTATTGAGGGCTTCTAGGACATGAAAATTCATGGTGATATCCATTAGTTTGGTAAAAATTTGTTACACCTATGATATTCAAATTCCCCCGATGATCGCTTTTGATTCTTTTAATTTTAGCATCTTTTTCATTTTTTGTTAATTTACAAAAATTATAAAAGGTTTCAAAGATTTCATCTTTAGTTTTTAGAAATTTTATCTAAGTAAATCTTGAGTAGTCTTCAATAATGACTAGGTAGTATTACTTTCTGCTAGTGATTTGGCTCTCTGTGAATCAAATAGGTCTAAATATAGGAGCTCAAGTACTGAGTTGGTTCAATTTAGGTTTGTTAGTTTGTTGCTTGATTTTGTTTGTTTACCTTATTGACAAGCATTATAAATGATATTTTCTAAATTTTTTAATTTTGGTATACCTCTAACTAAACTATTTTGACTTATTTTTAAAATGAGTCTGATGAGAGTATGACCCAGTCTTTGTGCCATAGTTTGGTTTCCTTTTGTTGTGTCTGTTGGTTGCTACTCAGAATACCGTTCTAGTTCCCCTGTACAAAAATTTGTACAAGCATAGAACTATGCTAGCTACCCATATGCTCTACTGAAGTTAAATTTGGATTGCAAATGATGCTTAACATTATTAATCCAAATTGTCCTTCAGAAGTTAAACTTGGATTGTAAACAATACTTAACATTTTTACTCCAAGTTTGACCGATGTGATCTTCCTAAGTTAAACCATATTACAAAAATTAATTAAATATCTATTTCAAAGATCGACTTCTAGGTTAAACAAGGCGAGACACTAGGCCTTCTTGGGTATGAGATCATCCACCACTTCCTAGACAAAGCCTTTCTAAGAAATCAGATATTTAACTTCTTACAGTAAACTAGGTTTAACTACAGAGACCTCAATAGAAGCACAATATCAAAACATGAAATCGAAAAATAAAATTGATAATAAAATGATAACCTAAAACCGATAGCCTCTTGTGTTTGGTTTTTCAAGATCTATACAAGGAAGATGAACTAGTTATGATGTGGAAACAAATAACTAGTTATACCTTTCTTAGTAGCTTATAGACCTCTTGATCTTCTGTTGTATTCCTCTCCACCTCTTGGACGTTGTGTGGGTGGTGATCTACCAAGATGAAATCAACCCAAGCTTCTTCCTTTGCTTCTAAGTTTCGGCCACCAACTAACCTCCAAGGGATGCTAGACAAGAGAGCTTCCTTCTCTTCTTATTCTCCTTTAAGAAACCGACCACCAAGAGAAAACCAAGCTTGATGCCACCGACCTCCATGAAAGAAAACAAAAGGAGAAGAGAGAAGGAAGAGGGTTGGCCACCAAGGGAATAGAAGAGAGGAGTTTCGGCCACAATAGAGAGGATGCGAGGCTTAGGTTGTTCTCAATGAGACACTCTCTCCCTCTCTTTTATAATCCTTGGTGAATCCAAAAAAGGAAAATTTTAAAATAAAAAATTAAAACTTCCTTTTATTCCTTTACATGGCCGACCACCACTTGTGCATCAAACAAGGAAAGATTTTAAACAAAAAATTAAAATCTCTCTTTTAAAATTCCTTTTGTGGTTAGATATAAAAGGCATGTTTTATAAAATTAAAATCTTCTCTTTTAAATCCTTTTGTGGATATCTATAAACGACAGATTTAAAATAAAACTCCTTTTATATCATGGTTACAAAAAAAAAAAGTTTAAAATTAAAATATTTCTTTTAAACATTATAGATAACTACAAATAAGGAAAGATTTTAAATCTTTCTTTTAATCCTTTGTAGAAAGCTATAAAAGGAAAGATTTTAAAATTTAAAACTCTCTTTTAAAACCATGTGGAAAGCATCATAAAATGAAAGTTTTTAACAAAATAAAAACTCTCTTTTATTTCCTTTTGTGACCGATCTAAAAAAGGAAAGTTTTATAATTAAAATCATCCTTTTAAATCCTTTTAATGGATCTCTATAAAAGGAAAGATTTTACAAAAAATAAAACCTCCTTTTTCTATGTGTGGATGGCCGGTCCCTTGCTTGGGCACCAAGCAAGGCTTGGTCGGCCCTAGCTTGGGCTCCAAGCTTGGCTTGGTCGGCCCCTTGCTTGGGCTCCAAGCAAGGATGTTGCCAACCCTTAAGCTTGGTTAAGAAGCTAGGCTTTGGGTAGATATAAGGTTTTATAATTAAGAGGCTACAACAGGGACCGAGAGGAGGAATTGATTTTGGTCTCCAGATGAGCTTGAGCTTCCCATGTTCGCCCTGAACACCCAACTCAAGTTCATCAATAATAACTCATACCACTAAAGAGTTATTATTACACTACCACACTAATCCCATATTACAATATGGGCTCCTCCTTATCATGAGTGCGTTAATCTCTCTATGATTAAGATATTGAATGCCCATTAATTAAATGAGTTACTGACAACTCACTTAATTAATATCTAGCTCCAAGAGTAGTACCACTCAACCTTATTGTCATGTCGGACTAAGTCCACCTGCAGGCTTTACATGACAATCCTTATGAGCTCCTCAAGGGGATATCATCAACCTAGATCACTAGGACATAGTTTCATTCTATAATCAACAACACACCATATAAATAATATCATTCCCCTACTTATCGGGCCTTTTGATTTAACGAACTAAATCTCACCCTTTGATAAATTAAAGAAATAAATATTAAGTATACATGCTTGTTATTATATCATGATTAAGAGTACGCACTTCCATAATAACACAGGTCCTATTCTTTTTTATAGTCAGTATAAAAAGAACAACCTCAAATGGTCCTGCTCAATACACTCAGAGTGTACTAGTGTAATTTTATAGTCAAGATAAACTAATACCAAATTACACTACAACTATTTCAATGGTTTGTCCCATTCTATCTTGGTTGTGAGCAACTATTTATAATTTATAAGGAACTGATAACATGATCTTCTCTGTGATACCACACACCATGTTATTTTCAATATAAATTAAATGAACAACTACATTTAACATATAAATGTAGACATTTGACCAATGTGATTCTTATTTCAAAATAAATGTTTATACAAAAGCTAGACTTTTAGTATACATTCTAACAATCTCCCACTTATACTAAAAGACTATGCTGTCATAAATACTGTCATATATCTGATTCCCATCCCCTCAACATGGCGATCAAAAGCTTTCACCGGAAGGGCCTTAGTGAAAGGATCTGATAGGTTATCTGCTGATGCAATCTTGGCGACAACAACTTCTCCTCGCTTTATAATGTCTCGTATCAGGTGGTACTTGAGCTCAATGTGTTTACTTACCTTATGGGCTCGTGGTTCCTTCGAGTTTGCTACTGCACCACTATTATCACAATAAATTGTGATGATTTTAGGCAAACCAGGAATCACATCTAAGCCCATCAAGAAGTTCCTGAGCCATACAACTTATTTGGCTACCTCAGAGGCTACCACATACTCAGCTTCCATGGTGGAGTATGTAACATATTTCTGCTTAACACTCCTCCATGCAATGGCTCTACCTCCTAAAATAAACACATAACCTGAGGTAGACTTACTATTGTCCCTATCTGATTGGAAGTCAGAATCTGTGTAACCCGCAGGGAGCAAATCATCTGCTTGGTAAACCAGCATATAATCTCTAGTCCTTCTTAGGTACTTTAATATATGCTTTATGATAGTCCAATGTCCCTGTCCTAGATTACTTTGATATCTGCTAACCATGCCCACGGTAAAATAGATATCCGGTCTCGTGCATAATATTGCATACATTAGGCTTCCTACAGCTGAAGCATAAGGAACTGGCTTCATTTCCTCTATCTCTTTTGATGTCTTAGGAGACATCTCTTTAGATAAAGATACTCCATGCCGAAAAGGTAGAAAACCTTTCTTGGAGTTTTGCATGCTAAAATGAGCTAGGATAGTATCGATATATGAAGCTTGAGATAAGCACAACATTCTTTTCTTGCGATCCCTTATTACTTTGATCCCAAGAATATGTCCGCATTCTCCCAAGTTCTTCATATAGAATTTCTTGGGCAACTATACCTTTACTTCTGACAACACTTTGACATTGTTGCCAATTAACAAAATGTCATTTACGTATAGTACAAGAAATATCACCACATTTCCGTCACACTTATTGTATACACAAGACTCATCTGGGCAATGAATAAATCCATAAAACTGGATTACTTCATTAAACCGGATGTTCCAAGATCTTGAAGCTTGCTTTAGTCTATAAATAGACCGATTGAGCTTACATACAAGATGATCTTTGCCCTTTTCAATAAACCCCTCTGGTTGATTCATATGGATGTTTTCTTCAAGACTTCCATTAAGGAAAGCTGTCTTGACATTCATTTGCCAAACCTCATAATCTATATGAGCAGCAATAGATAAAAGTATTCGGATAGACTTAAGCATAGCTACCGATGAAATTTTTTTCTCATAATCGATTCCCTCTTTCTGAGTATACCCCTTCGCAACAAGCCTTGCTTTGAAGGTTTACACCTTCCCATCTATCCCTCTTTTCCTTTTGTAGACCCATTTACATCCAATAGCTTTTACACCATTTGGTGGTTCTACTAGCTCCCAGACTTTGTTAGAATACATAGATTCTATTTCTGAATTCATTGCTCTTTACCAAGTTGCTGCATCTTTATCTTGGAGTGCTTCGTCATATGTTCGGGGATTAGGTTCATGTTTACTTGGGATCAAGTCTGAAGACTCTCCCAAAAACATAAATCTTTCAGGTTGCCTAACAACCCTCCCACTACGACGAGGCACTGCCTGTAGTTGTGCATCATTTGTGATACGTGTTGCAGTTTCATGTGATATTTCATCTTGTATTGTTGGTACTAAAGTAGAAGTGTCCTCTTTCATTTCTTCTAGAACAATTTCACTCATGGGCTTGTGGTTTATTACATAGTCCTCTTTTAAAAATTAGGCATTTGTGCTAACAATTACCTTCTGATCTTTAGGACTATAAAACAAACCACCTTCCGTTCCTTTAGGATAACCTACAAACAAGCAAACTTCTGTATGAGATTCCAACTTATCAGCATCTCCCTTTAGCACATGTGCTGGACTACCCCAAATCCGAACATGTCTTAGACTAGGCTTACGCCCATTTCACAATTCTGTGGGAGTAGAGGGTACTGATTTAGAAGGTACCAAGTTCAGAATGTACACTGCCATTTCTAGAGCATATCCCCAGAATGAATTTGGTAATTCTGAATAACTCATCATCGATCTAACCATTTCCATAAGAGTCCTATTCCTTCGTTCTACCACACCATTCTGTTAGGGCGTGCTAGGTGCAGACAATTGGGATTGAATCCCAACCTCTAATAAGTAATTTCTAAACTCTCTTGAGAGGTACTCGCCACTACAATCAGATCGTAGTGTCTTGATACTTTTACCATGATGTTTTTCCACATCAACCTTCTACTCTTTGAACTTATCAAAGCACTCAGACTTGCGGCGCATCAAGTAAATGTACCCATATCTCGAATAGTCGTCTATAAAAGAGACAAAATATTCGAATCCACCTCTCATCTAGATAGTCATAGGTCCACACAAATCAGAATGAACTAATTCCAACACATCTTTTGCTCTATACCCCTTGGCCTTAAAAGGTCTCTTGGTCATTTTTCCTTCCAAGCAAGATTTGCAGGTTGGAAAGTTTTCCACCACTAATGAACCCAAAAGTCCATCGGCTATTAGCCTTTGAATCATACTCAAGTTAATATGACCAAGCCTTAGATGTCAAAGATATGTTTGGTTCATTTCCGAAGGTTCCTTTCTCTTATTAGAATTAGAGGATGTGTTATTAATTTCCATTTATTGCTTTATGGGAGTTATTGGATTTAGAGTATACAAATTGCCAACTAATGTACAAGAACAGATAACTTCCCTATTCTTCTTGATAACCACTTTGTCATCAAAAGAAACAGAATATCCATCCAAAAATAGTTTAGAAATTGAAATTAAATTCTTTCTAAATCTTGGTACATAAAGACAATTTCTCAAAATCAAAATTCTATTCCTATCAAATGATAAGTAAACATCTCCCACTGTAACAGCTGCTACTTTCGTAGCATTGCCCATGTAGACAGTTATCTCTCCTTCATATAGTCGTCGAGTTTCCTGGAACCCCTGCAATGAATTACAGATATGATCAGTGGCTCCTGTATCTACACATCAGGTGCTGGCAGATAACACCGCTAAATATGTTTCATCTACTAGAGAATAAGATATACCTTTATTGTTCTCTTTCCTACGAGGACAGTTTGCCTTCCAATGTCCTGACTGCTTGCAAATGAAGAACTTGTCCTTCGGCTTCTTCACTCTTGCTTTTAGTCTAGTACCTAGAGATTGATTCACTTTCTTTGCCGAGCCAGCTTGTTTCTTTTTCTTCTTCTTGCCTTTCGACTTAGAAGTAGAAACATTTTCAACAAAGTGGATTTGAGAACTATTACGAAATAGCCCTTCTGTTGCTTGAAGTTCTGTCAGTAGTTCCGCTAATGAATAAATCTTTTTATTCATATTATAGCTCAGGCGGAATTGCTCAAAACTTTTGGGTAGCGGTTGGAGAATAATATTGACCTGGGTTTCCCCATCGATTTCAGCTCCAAGGATTTATATCTCATTCAAGTAATCCATCATTTTGAGGATATGATCCCTTACGGGTGTCCCATCTAACATGGTGGCTGTCATTAAGTTTCTCATAGTCTCTTGCCTAGCAGCTTGATTCTGGTGTCCGAAGAGTTCCTTGAGATTGTACATCATGTAATAGGCAGTAGGCATGACCTGATGCTGATGTTACAATACATTTAACATAGAAGCCAAAATGTAACACCGGGCCATTTTATCTACCTTGATCCATTTCTTATGATACTCAATCTCCTCTTCACTAGAATCACTAGTAGGCACATCAGGGCAGACCTCTAACAGTACAAACTTATAGCTTTCAGCAGTTAGGACAATGTCCAGGTTTCTTTTCCAATCTATGTAATTGGGACCAGTAAGTTTGTTCTCTTTTAGAATAACAATAAGTGGGTTGAAGGCCATTTGAAATCCTATGAATCACAAAATAAGTTTTGGTCAAAACTTAAGAATTTAGAATAATATTGATTCCTCAAACAATATCATTTAAATTCACCAACACCTCAAAACACTATGAATTTTGTATACCACGATAGTGTGGACGTATACAAATTCAAACATTTGTAAGAGGAGGTTTTACCCATTAATTTTATTCTTGTCAACCTAACTTTATACAAATAAAATTAATAGTTGGTATTCCTTCGATCACACAAATAATAGCAGTGACTCCGATGGGGAGGATACTATTAAATGCGCCTAAGTGTATACCATTACTTGATACTAAGTCCATTAAATAGGATTGTGCCCCTTCAGATGGAGAAGATCACACGCTCCTAAATAATTTCCTATAATCATCCATAAAGGAAGTTTGATCTAGTGATCCGTAAACAAACTCATACATTATAGAGGAAGGCACTCAAAGCCAATGTGCAAGTTTGTTTGCATCACTTACAAACCAGTAATGGTGTAACGACCACCCTTCTTACTACTACTACTCTCTAAGGATGACCGTTACTTAACTACTAACTCTACTTAACCGGTATGATTAAAAATCACATGGAAACCCTACCGAAAAATTTCGACAGAGTCTCCCCTGTACCCGTGACCTTATTCAATAATACATGCAATATATACTCAGCCACAAGCGGCTGGAACACATATCAATCAACTACGCAGTATAATAAATCCAAAATAAAGAAAACAACACAAGAGATCATCACACAAGATTACAATTCTTCTACTACGTCCTAATCATATCAAAATAACAAATACTATCTCAAATACTCCTAACATAGCAAAAGACAATAAAAACTAAACTAAAACTTCTTTCCTAGTCCCAAGGCTTCCATAGTCCTGGCATCACACATCCTTCGAACACCTCCTTGTCGCCTTCCTTTCTATATCTTTTCCTTTCCTGTATCTGCAGTAAGAGGAAGTGTAGTCTATAAGCAAAATTTGCTTAGTAAGCGCTATCTAACTCACAAAATCTCGATATGCATGTACATATATCTATAACATGATCTAATTGATTACTTACTGGAGACTACTCATGCTCATCTACTAATAAAAGAACAAGACATGCTGAAATGCTAAACATGTAAAGCTACTCATACTCAGAAAATAGCAAAGAACAGTAAGCTAATCTAAATAGCATGCTAGCATAAAAGAAAACTCAACTTGCTGATTTTAAAACAAAGTGAAACTTAGTTCATCTGTTCTAAACTTATTCTTTAATACTTTATACTTATGTAAAACTTGCTTTAGTTGTTCAAAACTTATACT
Organism: Zingiber officinale; assembly: GCF_018446385.1. NCBI lineage: Eukaryota > Viridiplantae > Streptophyta > Magnoliopsida > Zingiberales > Zingiberaceae > Zingiber > Zingiber officinale. The sequence goes on along the minus strand of NC_055990.1, from coordinate 62,250,500 downwards.
TATAATACTTCAAAATAGTAATCAACTTCTCTTGGGCCCGGCAACTGTACTTGCTTTTACTTTTGTAATGACCCGACCCATTTGGCGGCCCATTTGGCGACCCTCGGGTCGTCGACCGTCGACCGTCGACCGTGCCGTTACTACTAGGTTATCTAAACCTAGGGACGACTATGAGAGCCCAGCCCAAGGACAACTGAGAGTCCAGTACAGTGTCACTGATAAAAGTAAAATACTTGTTATCTTTTAATACTTCTAATATATAATGCCTTGGCATTATAATAAGCACCTTGTGTGCCAAAATCCCTAAAGTCTTGACTTTGGGATCTACTTAAGGCCTTGGCCTTTTTCTTTCTTTTCTTAACCTTTCTTATACTTTTCTTATAAAAGAATGCTTCTTACAAAACTGAAATGTTTAAACAAATTCTAACACTGCAATGCTTAAACAAAAATTTGCATACAAGTTTAAACAGAAATCTACATATTAAGCTTAACTAAAATCTGCATATTAAGCTTATCTAAAATCTGCATACTAAGCTTATCAAAAATATGCATCTTAAGCTTAACTAAAATCTGCATATTAATACTTTATAAAATCTACATTGATCAACATGTAAATTTCTTTTCTCATCTTCTAAACTAAACTTCTATTCTGAACTTATTACTTGCATAACTAAATCACCCACATACTTCTCACCTTTAGACTAAACTAACCTCAATAATCGGTACAGGAATTATCTTCCTAAATATAGAACCCACTTGATCTCCTGAATAAACTAGTATAACAGAATGTTATATCTTACAGACATCTGATTATATGTAGTGAAACCCCATTGAAATAAATCATATAATCTTCTACCCAGCAGCTCTAATGCATGGACTCTTAATCTAGAAAACATAACTTCAAGTTGTCCATCTGCTTCAAAATTCTGCAATGCAAGCTCTAAAGCTAGTATAGGATTAATGGCTGTTCTTGTTCAACATATAGCACATAAAAACTGCACATGCTCACAAATAACAGTAAACAAAAAAAACTGTAGACTGTATTCTATCACTCTTAACTAGTTTCTTAAGGCTTCGTTTCATATGTATCTTTTCTTTGTGACTTAAATTTAAATTTCCACTAAACATATTTCCTGCATCTTTCTATCTTCTTTTCGTGTTTCATATCAATTTAGTTCTCTATACTTGATTCATATCATGTTTTCCATCTTGTTGTTTATGTGTCACCATAACATAACTCTTCAAAAGTGAAGATTGTATCTAATTCTAATCCATCATCCTCTAGTGCAGGGCTTTTTCATAAAACCTGTTACCTTCACTAGCCACCTGCTGGAATTTAAAAGGAAACTAGGTGAAGCATTAACGTCAAAGGAAAACAACCTGCTAATTCTTTCTACTTCTAGATATCATAGCACCAAACATTCCATGACCTTTAACCATTACCTCATCGAATCCATACTAACATAAAGGAATGCGCTTACAAAACTTTATAACCAATCCTCTAACATGAACCTCAAAGCTGTGTAAACATACCAACACTAGAAATCTACAGTACTTAAAGCTTCTAACATCTCAAGAACAACTGTAAATGTTGTTGGATCTGTAGCTCTCATATAATTGACTCTATGCTCAATTTGAGTATTTACAAGGATCTGAAAACTACACCACCACCTAAGTTAAACTTACTGGAACTTTTAAAATTAAGACCTATGTAGAACTTGTTCACAGCTTATGTCCTAATAGAGCAACAAAATTCGAAGCTTGTAAACAACCAATATCCATCTATCATCCTAGACTTGGTGCAAAAATCCTCAATTCACAGCAACAAGGAAAGAAAACCATAAAAGAACAACAGAATTTAGAAACTATAAAACTCCACATGAACCGAGCATGCATATCAAGGTCCCAACCAATTTCAAAACCTGAAGGGATCAACCTATCCTATTGCCTTGATAGTCCTTATAACAGAATCTGAACAACACAAGGAGCAAACTTCCATCAAAGTGGCATTATCGCACACCAAACCCCTCCACAAGACACAACGTTCTCAAGTGAATCCTGTGGTCAACAGATAAATTCTCAAAACTATAGTTATGCCAGAAACAAAACCAATTCAAGTTAAATCCCTCAAGCATACATAACTATTCTATGACATAGAGCATCAACGAATTTATTCTACATCATCCTAATCTGTTCATAATTCATTCTACATGAAGAAAGCAAGCACAGCTCCAAATCAGAATCGAAACTACCCCAAATTCTATCCCAAAATCGTCGAAATCAATTGGAAAGCAAGATTTCATGCAAAGCTTCGGAAACAAGGAAAAGAACGAGGAATAAACTTCAGAACTATCCTACTGCAGGTGAGTAGCAACTTACCTTCGTTTCCTTGACTCACAGCCGAAGGAGGAACCTTCTAGTGCTTCTAGGGTTCGGGCAACTTGAGATTTCTGGCCTCCTCTTGTGCTCACCAACCCTCCTCGACGAAAGGATCACGACGATGAAGAACCACCTCGAGTTAGCCACTCGCCGGCCGCCGGAATCGTGCCCTAGCCGCGGCTTGTTTCCGCCCGCTGCCTTTGTCGCGCGAGAGAGGAAGGGATCGGGAGGGAAAAGGATTAGGTTTAGATCACGGGAAAATTAAGCCTTAAGTTTCTCTTTTTAATAACCTGGTATTCTGTTAACTTCCTTAAATAAAATTTCCTACCTTTTCTAAACAGAACCGGTGGCTGGATCACTTGGTCAGCCGGGATTTGGCCGAGCCAAAGGCCGCAGGTTCAAATTCCCAGCCGAGCCTTTTATTCTCCTTTTATTCTGCTATTAACTATTTATTACTTAAATACAATTCGATCCTTATTTGATCAAGTAATAACTGCTAGCCCAGTTGGTTAGCCGGGTTTTTCTCGGGTCAGGGGTTGCCGGTTCAAGCCTCAGCTTGGACATTTTTTTGTCGAAACTTCTTTCATTTAGTAAAAATACCAAACGACCTCCAAAAATTGCATAAAAATATTCTATAAATTCCTAAAAATCTCTAGAATTTTTCTAAAGCATTTCTAGATTTTAATAAGGTCTTTTAGGACTCCAAATCATGAAATTTGGGGTGTTACAAATGGAGACCGTGGAATTTATTTAGAAATCCCTCTCCCACTTAGATATTTAAGATGAGGATTTTAACATGCACACACACACACACACATCACAGCAAACAAAATCAATAAATATGGAAAAATATTTTTCCAACTATTATGGCCTCTTCCATCGCTGTCCTCCGTGTGCCGGCAGCCCTAGCAGTCGTCAAACCTAGCCGCCAGCCCTAGGGCTCATGTCGACGCGTCCATTGAGCTTCCTTTTTCCACTGCACCTCTGGTCCTCAAATAGCACCACGCCTTGCAAGGATACGATCTGCGACAAAAATAAAATTTTACATATATCGATCCTATATTCCACAAAGGAATGTACATAAAATCTAGATCGAACAAAATGTAAAATCCTAAAACTAATACAGCTCCTGCTGTATTTAATAAATACAATCATGCACACACATAAAATGCCCTCGACATGTCCGAGGGTCCAATCACACATAATCACAATAGGCCATAATAGTTGAAGCCTGCAACCACAGAGTTAATCTATTTGCATATCCTACTATTTTCATGCCTAAAATGTGTATGACATGTGCATAATTAAACTAAAAACCAAACACATAGTGGCATAAACCTAGTTCTGATACCAATTATTGGTTGCTACTTGGAATACCGTTCTAGTTCCCCTGTATAAAAATTTGTACAAGCATAGAACTATCCTAGCTACCCATGTGCTCTACTGAAGTTAAATTTGGTTTGCAAACGATGCATAACATTATTAATCCAAATTGTCCTTCAGAAGTTAAACTTGGATTGGAAATGATACTTAACATTTTTACTCCAAGTTTGACCGATGTGATCTTCCTAAGTTAAACCATATTACAGAAGTTAATTAAATATCTATTTCAAAGATAAGCTTCCAGATTAAACATTGCGAGGCACTAGGCCTTCTTGGATATGAGATCATCCACCACTTCCTAGACAAAGCCTTTCTAAGAAATCAGATATTTAACTTCTTACAGTAAACTAGGTTTAACTACAAAGACCTCAATAAAAGCACAATATCGAAACATGAAATCGAAAAATAAAATCGATAAAAAAATAATAACCTAAAACCGATAGCCTCTTGTGTTTGGTTTTTCAAGATCTATACAAAGAAGATGAACTAGTTATGATGTGGAAACAAATAACTAGTTATACCTTTCTTAGTAGCTTATAGACCTCTTGATCTTCTGTTGTATTCCTCTCCTCCTCTTGGACGTCGTGTGGGTGACGATCTACCAAGATGAAATCCACCCAAGCTTCTTCCTTTGCTTCTAAGTTTCGGCCACCAACTAACCTCCAAGGGATGCTAGACAAGAGAGCTTCCTTCTCTTCTTCTTCTCCTTCAAGCAACCAACCACCAAGATAAAACCAAGCTTGATGCCACCGGCCTCCAAGAAAGAAAACAAAAGGAGAAGAGAGAAGGAAGAGGGCCGACCACTAAGGGAATAGAAGAGAGGAGTTTCAGCCACAATAGAGAGGATGCAATGCTTAGGTTGTTCTCAATGAGGCACCCTCTCCCTCTCTTTTATAATCCTTGGTGAATCCAAAAAAGGAAAGTTTTAAAATAAAAAAATTAAAACTTCCTTTTATTCCTTTACATGGTCGGCCACCACTTGTGCATCAAACAAGAAAAAATTTTAAACAAAAAAAAAAAATTAAAATCTCTCTTTTAAAATCCCTTTTGTGGTTAGCTATAAAAGGCATGTTTTATAAAATTAAAATCTTCTCTTTTAAATCCTTTTGTGGATATCTATAAAAGAAAGATTTAAAATAAAACTCCTTTTATATCATGGTTACAAAAAAAGAAAGTTTAAAATTAAAATATTTCTTTTAAACATTATAGATAACTACAAATAAGGAAAGATTTCAAATCTCTCTTTTAATCTTTTGTAGAAAGCTATAAAAGGAAAAATTTTAAAATTTAAAACTCTTTTTTAAAACCATGTGGAAAGCATCATAAAAAGAAAGTTTTTAACAAAATAAAAACTCCCTTTTATTTCCTTTTGTGACCAATCTAAAAAAGGAAAGTTTTCTAATTAAAATCATCCTTTTAAATCCTTTTAATGGATCTTTATAAAAGGAAAGATTTTACAAAAAATAAAACTTCCTTTTTCTATGTGTGGATGGCCGGCCCCTTGCTTGGGCACCAAGCAAGGCTTGGTCAACCCTAGCTTGGGCTCCAAGCTTGGCTTGGTCGGCCCCTTGCTTGGGCTCCAAGCAAGGATGTTGCCAACCCTTAAGCTTGGTTAAGAAGCTAGGCTTTGGGTAGATATAAGGTTTTATAATTAAGAGGCTACAACAGGGACCGAGAGGAGGAATTGGTTTTGGTCTCCAGATGAGCTTGAGCTTCCCATGTTCGCCCTGAACACCCAACTCAAGTTTATCAATAATAACTCATACCACTAAAGAGTTATTATTACACTACCACACTAATCCCATATTACAATATGGGCTCCTTCTTATCATGAGTGCGCTAATCTCTCTATGTTTAAGATATTGAATGCCCATTAATTAAATGAGTTACTGACAACTCACTTAATTAATATCTAGCTCCAAGAGTAGTACCACTCAACCTTATTGTCATGTCGGACTAAATCCACCTGCAGGCTTTACATGACAATCCTTATGAGCTCCTCAAGGGGACATCATCAACCTAGATCACTAGGACATAGTTTCATTCTATAATTAACAACACACCATATAAATAATATCATTCCCCTACTTATCGGGCCTTTTGATTTAACGAACTAAATCTCACCCTTTGATAAATTAAAGAAATAAATATTAAGTATACATGCTTGTTATTATATCATGATTAAGAGTACGCACTTCCATAATAACAGAGGTTCTGTTCTTTTTTATAGTCAGTATAAAAAGAACAACCTCAAATGGTCCTGCTCAATACACTCAGAGTGTACTAGTGTAATTTTATAGTCAAGATAAACTAATACCAAATTACACTACAACCATTCCAATGGTTTGTCCCATTCCATCTTGGTTGTGAGCAACTATTTATAATTTATAAGGAACTAATAACATGATCTTCTGTGTGACACCACACACCATGTTATCTTCAATATAAATTAAATGAACAACTACATTTAGCATATAAATGTAGACATTTGACCAATGTGATTCTTATTTCAAAATAAATGTTTATACAAAAAAATAGACTTTTAGTATACATTCTAACATTATCAATAGACACTTGAGTGAGGAGGTTGGTAGGCCAATTATGTAAATGTTATTTTTCCTAATTCCTTTAAGTATAATTTCAAAATTTTTGATATTTTTTTATTTCACATTCAGAGTTCAACGAAGTCGCTAGAGTCACACAGTTAATTTATGTTAAGTAAGTTAAACTTAAATTTATCAATTAATAAGACTTTTCAAATAATGAAATTGGAACTCAGTTCGATATTACCTGTTTAGATTATCTTAAGTTTTCTGTCATTACCAAACGCAGCCGATCCTAAGTTCTTTAGTTTTAATTTGGTGAACTTCAATCTGTCTCCAGTTATGTGTCTGGAGCATCCACTGTCCAACATCTATTGGTCCAAATCATTATGTTCCTACACATAAAGTATTTAATTTGGATCCAATTTAAATGGATTACCTTGTCAATATATGTACTTTGGCTTAGACCAAGCCATCTCTTGGATCTATCTCTATAGATCTTGATGCCCAAAATATAGACTGCTTCACTTAAGTCCTTCATTGAGAAACAATTCCCAAGCCAAGTCTTCACTGACTGAAGAGTAGGGATATCGTTTCCAATGAGAAGTATGTCATCTACATACAATATGAGAAAAATGACTGTGCTCCCACTAACCTTCTTGTAGACACAAGGTTCATCTTCATTCTTAATGAAACTAAATGTTTTGATTGCATCATCGAATCAAAGATTCCATCTTCTAGAAGCTTGCTTTAATCCATAAATGGATTGTTGCAACTTACACACCTTTCAGGCATGCTCTGGATCGACAAAACCCTCAGGTTGTGTCATGTACACATCCTTGAGTAGATTTCCATTAAGAAATATGGTTTTGACATCCATCTGCCAGATCTCATAATTATAGTAAGCTGCAATTACAAGCATGATCTGAATAGACTTGAGCATCATAACTGGTGAAAAAGTTTCATCATAGTCTATACTATGAATTTGTTTAAATCCTTTAGCTACCAATCTACCTTTATAGGTCTATGCCTTTCCATGTCAGTCTTCACCTTGAAGACCCACTTACACCCAATGGATTTGATCCCTTCAGGTGGATCAACCAAAGTCCATACTTGCTTAGTGTACATGGATTCCATTTCAGATCTCATGGCCTCTAGTCATTTCTCAGAATCTGGGCCTTGTACAGCTTCCTGATAAAATATGGGCTCATTGAGACCACATCACCATTGTCAGAAAAGAGAAAAGGATATCTCTCAGGTTGACGACGGGTCATATCAGATTTGCGTAGAACTTGTGCTACTTGAACATGTTGTTGTTCCACAACTTCTTGTGGTGTAACAAAATCCCAATCCACAATATATTGTGGTACCTGTTCAATTTCCATCATGGTGTTAGTGCTAGTTTGTGTATCTTAAATTTCTTCAAGATCGACTTCACTCCCACTAGTTTTTCTAGAAATAAATTCCCTTTCTAGAAAGACACCAGTTCTGACAACAAACACCTTGCCTTAGGTGGGATTATAAAAGTAATATCCCTTTGTTTCCTTGGGATATCCAACAACGTAGTACTTATCTAATTTGGGGCCTAATTTATTTGAGACTTGTCATCTAACGTAAGCCTCATAATCCCAAATCTTCATAAAAGACATCTTGGGACTCTTCTCTGTCCATATCGTATATGGTGTCTTTATGACGACCTTAGATGGAATGTGGTTAAGTGTAAAAGTGGTCGTCTCTAGAGCATGCCCCCAGAAGTAAGTAGGAAGATCTGTATGACTCATCATCGATCGTACCACATCTAATAAAGTATGATTCCTCATTTCTGATACATCATTCCATTATGGTGTTCCAGGTGGAGTGAGTTGAGATATGCTCCCACACTCAATAAGATGGTCATGAAACTCTTGGCTAAGATATTCCCCACCTCGATCTGATCGAAGTATCTTAATACTCTTACCAAGTTGGTTTTGTACTTCATTCTTGAATCCTTTAAACTTTCCAAAGGATTCTGACTTGTGTCTCATCAGATACACATAGCCATATCTACTGAAATTATCAGTAAAAGTAATGAAGTAATGTTAACCTCCTCTAGCTGATATTCTGAAAGGGCTATATATATCAGTATGTATGAGTCCAACAGATCATTAGCCCTTTCACCGTGTCCATTAAATGAAGTCTTAGTCATCTTGCCTTAAAGACAAGATTCGCATACCTCATATGATTCAAAATCAAATGAGTCCAAAAGTCCATCCTTATGGAGTTGGGATATACTATTCTCATTTATGTGAACTAAGCGATAATGCAAGAGATATGTTTGATTCAAATCATTAGACTTAAACCATTTGGTATTTATGTTATAGATTGGGTTGTCATAGTCTAGAACATAGAGTCCATTTATAAGATGTGCACTACAATAGAACATTTCATTGAAATAAACAGAACAACATTTGTCCTTTATTACAAATGAAAAATCTTTCTTGTCCAAACAAGAAACAGAGATAATGTTCTTAGTCAAGGTAGGCACAGAACATCACTCTTCAAGTTCTAAAACATGTCCAGTGGGCAAAGATAAGGAATATTCTCCTACAGCTATAACAACAACTCTTGTGCCATTGCCTACTCGTATGTCCACTTTGCCCTTTGTCAATGATCTACTATTTCTCATCCCCTTCACATTGGTACAAATGTGAGAAGCACATCCAGTATCTAATACCCATGAAGAAGAAATAGATAGGTTGACCTATATAACATATATACCTAAGGAAGAAGTCTCACTTCTCTTCCATTTTAGTTCCTCTAGGTATAACTTGCAGTTTCTCTTCCAGTGTCCGGTCTCACCACAGTGGATGTAGGTTCCTTCCTTAATAACCCCACCTTTAGGTTTCAATGCATGAGTCTTGCCCTTTCCTTTGGCTTGGGTCTTACCCTTACCTTTAGGCTTCCACTTGCCTTTACCCTTAGACACCATCAAAATGGAACTAGGCTTTGCCTTCTTAAGGTTGAGTTCATCAGTTCTCAACATGCTCAACATTTCAGACAATGGTTTGTCAATTTCATTCATATTGTAGTTCATGACAAATTGACTATAACTATTAGGCAACGACTACAGAATAAGGTCAGTGGCCAATTCTTGGCCTAGTGGGAATCCCAACCTTTGTAGATTCTCCACATACTTGATCATTTTGAGCACATAAGGCCCTACGGGACTTCCTTTTTTCATTCTTCATTGAAACAGTGCTTTAGAGATCTCAAATCTCTCATGCCTTGCTTGTTCTTGATATAGTTATCTAAGATGTTCAACCATATCATAAGCATCCATGTTCTCATGTTGCTTCTAGAGCTCAGAGTTCATGGTGGCGAGCATAAGGCATGATACATCTAATGCATCATCTTGATGCTTCTTGTAAGCATCCCTATCAGCTCTAGTGGCAGTAGCAGGGGGTACTTCAAGAATAGGCTGCTCTAGGATGTACAGTTTTCTTTCTCTCTTGAGAACTATTCTCATATTTCTATACCAGTCTAGGAAATTAGCTCCATTGAGCTTGTCCTTATCAAGGACAAATTGCAGAGATAGTGTCTTCTACGTACTAGACGACATGGTGGCCTACAACAATAAAATGCAAAGAAGTATCATACTCAGATCATTTAATTAGACCTTTAATTAAATGATTCTTCCACTGAATTCTAAAGTTTGATAGGAGCAAGTCACTACTAGCTCTAAACCCAAAAGTAAAGACATTCAAGTGGGACAAGATCCACATTATATGAATTACAACATACACACACATCCAATCACATTTGGGTTAAAGGCTATAACCATGCACCATGTCATATAACATTCACAATATTTTATGACATACAATTTACTATGATTCCAACAACAAATTATGAGCCACAATGCCTTGCGGGGGTTTCAAGGGGCAGCACCCCCGAAGCAAAATTTATTTTGCATACTCATTGTATGAGCTGCTGCCATACCTGAGACCCTACTACCCACAATACCAACTATGTTTTGTTCCAAAAAAAACACCTATGGCCGAGACCTTGATGGTCACACACCAACTATGTTTTGTTCCCAACAAAACACCCATTTCGGTCAAGGCTTAGGATTTGGTCGAGACACAAAATCTAGCCAAGACTCATAGTCTGGCCGAGATTCACAATATGGTCGAGACTCATAGTCTGGCCGAGACTCATAATTTTGTAAATCACAGTAAACCTATCATGTAATTTCTATATCATATATAAAAATTATAAAACTTAGTATATGCATTTGCAAGTGGCTCTGATACCACTGTAGGGATCTAGCACGCTAAGCACGCTTAAGCGCAGTGGAAAAATTAACTAGATCCTCTCCAAAAGATCCATGCGAAGGAGAAAAATAATCATATACTAAGTTTTACATGAGAGGTATTCTTTTGTTGCGTGCCCTTCACAATCCTGACAACAACCTTTTCTTTGGATCCAGATATCAGTGCGTTCAAGAGTCCGCGCCTCTACGGTATCCACACGAACATATCCTTCGTTCGTCACACGAACGAAACCTTCGGAGAAGAACCATCTTCTTGTGCTAGCAAGAAGATTGGTTCGGCCAAGGAGGAAGATTCGTCCATGGAAGGAAGAGGAAGAAGAGGGAGATGAAGAGTCACCATTCTCTTCACTTATCAACACTTAAATTCATTACAAAAGGCTATTTATATTCATCCCATGAATACCAAGGGTCTTTTGTCTCTTTGTATTCCTCTTAATGGGTTGGATTTATTATATTGGATTAACCATTAATCCAATAACCCAATAAGTCTAACCCATTAATCCAATGTGTCTAATTCGGATTGGACTCAATCCAATGAGTGAGTTCATTTGAGTCTAACTCAATGAGTAACCCAAAAGACCTAATCATCTCATGATTGGCTCTTAGGGCTAATTACTAACACTTTGGTACCCTAGGACTAGCACGTTTGACTTAGTTGGGTACTCTGACTTAGACTATGTTGGGTGCAAACTAGATAGAAAAAGTACAAGTGAAAGCTGCCAATTTCTAGGTCAGTGCCTAGTAAGCTGGTCAAGTAGAAAGTAATATTGTGTTGCCTTATCCACTACTGAAGCAGAGTACATAACTATGGGAGAATGTGTATCTCAATTACTATGAATGATGCATACTTTAAAAGATTATCAATTATAATATAAAAATATAAAAATTTCAATTGATAACATAAGCTCTATCAATTTAACTAAAAATCCAATCCACCACTTATGGACTAAATATATAGAAGTCAAACATCACTTTATAAGAGATCATGTAGTTAAGGGTGACATTGTACTTGAATATATTGAGGCAAAGTCAAACCTAGCCGACATTTTCACAAAACTCTTACTTAAACTTGAGTTTAGTACACTTAAAAGATAATTAGATATGTGCGTAGTAGAATAGATTCTAAAACTTTTAAAATTATTTCTTTTATAGTATTACTTTTTCAAAAGTTATGATTGTTTTTAATCAGCTTAGTTTTAAAATTCTAGGAAAAAAATTACTTTATTCAAAATTCCCAATTTTACTAGTATTTTTAAAGACTTAGCCTAGGTATCTACCCTTAGAAAGCATGTACTCATAGGTTTCAGTCAGAGCATTTTAGAAGCACACTAGGAATACCTTGCTTGTGTATGAAAAATACTTAGAATGAAGTGAGATGTATAGGGTACTATCTGAATTTCAGAATGCTTATGTCTGTGCATTAACATAAGTTTGGGTGATAAATACCAAGTTAAATTGATCAAATTAAGTTATCTATTTTAGTCAAACTAACCGAAACACTTGCTTAACTTGACTAACCAAGTGAAAGCTATTACGTTATGATAAATAGCTAGTAGCTAAAGGTTAGATATTTGTTTAAGAAAAATAGATGTTTGTTTTATTACCTTGAACTCTCATGCTTAGACTCTAGGACCCTAAACTTAAAATACTTAATTAAATTTTTTTGGGCATTAATCATGGGGAGTGAAAGGAGTTAAGGCACTAAATTTTTTTTGGGTTAAATATTCTCTAAAGTTTTTTTTTTTAAAAAACTCAAATATCCTTTTAAGTTTTTCTTGGAAGTGAAGTTTTTTAAGGTTTAACTATTTTTTGAAAAGAAAGTTTGACTATTTTTGAAGCAACTTTAAATATTTTATTTGATAAATGAAGTTCAAATATTTCTATCTAGAAAAATAAGTTTTTGAAAAAGTATTTTTAACCAAGTTTTTATGTCCTTAACTAAATCTTTTTATTTTTCAAAAAACTAAGTACTTAACTAAGTTTTAAAAGCTAAAGAATTTAGTTAAATTTTTTTCTTTCTTTTTCAAAAGCTAAAGAATTTATTTAAATTTTTTTAAAAAATCTTTTAAAAGCTAAGTATTTAGTTAAACCTTTTAAAAATTTAAGTATTTAGCTAAACGTTTTTATGGAAATCCTTTCGAAAGCTAAATTTTTTAAGTACTTAACTAATTGTTTTAAATCCTTTCACAAAGCTACGTATCTTCTCTTTTTAAACTATATTTGTCTACAGTGATAAATTCAATGGAAGTTAAAGTTTAAAAGGGATTAAAAGTTAAATTATTTTGACTTTCTCTCCAACTTAGAATGTTTTTTTTGTTATATGTCAAAGGGGGAGAGAAAAGTTAAAGTTAAAAGGTTAAACATAAAACATAATCGTTAAGAGTTAAACATGAAACATATTTTTTCTGAAAGGGGGAGCATAAGGGGGAGTTTTTTTATGTCAAATTGTTTTTATGTCAAATTATTTTACTTATGCTCTTGCTTAAGTTTTACTTATGCTCTTGCTTAAGTTCATGCTTAAGTTCTTTACATTATTGCTATATTTTACTTAACTTTGAAATAAATTATCATAATAAAAAAGGGGGAGATTGTTGGTGCAGGAAGCACCAAATGATCGAACCAAAGTTTTGATTATGGCAAATGGTCCAAAGTTAAGGTTACTTATTGTCTAACAAGTGTGAATGACCTTGTAGAAAAGTCCAAAGTGTTCTTAGGCAAAAGTCCTAGTAGATTCTAGGTAGGTGAAAAACCCTAGGGGCAGGTAACCCTAGGTAAAGGAAAGTCCTAGATACAGTTAGGCATGAAATCTTGATCCAAGGGATTGGGGAAAGTCTTGGCGTGTAACACCCGAAAATTCTCAAAATAATTATTAGAAATATCCTAGTATTTTCTGGAATTTTAGGATATTTTTACAGAATTTTTAGAGTAGCGGAAGTAGCAAAAATAAATAGAATCGTAAAATAGCATACGCGGGAATTGAACCCGAGACCTATTGGGTCCTACGACTTATGGTGAACTCTAATAACCAAGTGAACCCAGCAAGGCCGTGCTGAAAGAAGAGAGAATCAATTGTATTTATATTTAAGTTGGGCGAATTAACCACTTAATATAATAGGGAAAATAATTTAGTAAAGAGTTATTTTGATCGTGACTTTTCTTCACCCTCACCCTAGTCACGCCGCCCCTCTCTTCTCCCTCATCTCTCGGCGCCAACCACAAGCAAGCCTAGGGTTCCATCCCTAGGGTCATAAAGGCTCCTTCCGGCGACATCTCAGATACGAGGACGCTCCTCTTCGCGAGAGGAACACGTAGATGCAAGGAGATCGCCGAAGGGATCTTCTCCACAGGAAACCTAGCGTTTAGATTTGTAAGAAACTTCGAGCAGGAGGTAAGAAACCCCTCAGCTGCAGTATAAGTAGTTTTTCGAGGTTTTATGCATTAGTTTAGTTGTATACAGAATTTTAGTATGTAGGGTGTGAACTAGTGCACACCATATGTTTGATAAAATGTGTAACTCAGTTAAATGCCACCATAGGCATTTTAATAGCTCAGTAAATGCAATAGAAGCATTTTTACAGCATGTCCAGTTTTATTACAACTTTTATGGGACTACAGTCCAATGGGTGGGCTCCCACAGTCACCTCTAGGTTCAGACAACCTAGCTCTAGGTTCAGATAACCTAGAAAAAACAAGATAAGAAAATTCAGCTATATCCAGTATTTTATTTTCAGTAGTGGCACTGTACTGGACTAGATGTCCATAGGGTTGGGCTCCCATAGTCGTCCCTAGGTTTAGATAACCTAGTAACCCTACTAGATTCGGGACTAGCTACCTCGGGTTTAGTTAGGGATGCGCGCATAGCAAGTACAGTTGCCGGGCCCATCAGCAGCATGATTAGTATTTTGATCTATAATTACATATAGTTTTTCAAAATCTCACAATCAGTTATGTGAACATGATTTAAATTCAGTATTAGCTTAGTTCAGTTCAGCTCAGTGTTGTATCAGTTTAGCTTCTTTCCATTGATACATGTGATAGTTTTATGCTTAGCTCTTGATATTCCATGACTAGTTTTGATGCCATGTTTTGGTATACATGATTAGTAACTTCAGTATTTAAATTTTAGCATGTCAGCATGTATTTCAAATAACATGTTTTAAAAGCCTGATTTCCTCGTATGCATGTTTTTGTGAGGTAGATGGTTTCTTACTAAGCGAAAGCTTACAGATACTTCTTTTCCTTATACTGCAGATAAAGGTAAAGGAAAGATGGACTAGCGGAGGCTGGAGGTCAATGCAGTGAAGATGTGTGTAGCAGGAACTTGGAATAAAGATTCTTGGAGATTAGCAAGTGTTAAAGAATTGAGTTTCTTATAGTTCTTATTTCTTCATATCTTTAGAATGTTTTAATATTATGAGTTATGAAAGTATGCACTAGATTATGGTTAATCCACTAGTTATCTCAATGTTAGACAGTAAATCATACGTATTGGTAGGTCGAGTAGCTTGGTTTTTGTTTATAGAGTTAATGTATGTGATTTGGCACGAAACAGTACTGAAATTAGAGTTCAGCAGCGAAATCAGAAACTCCAATCGATCGACCGATCGATTGGAGGGACCTCAATCGATTGGTTGATCGATTGAGAGATTGATTTCGTGAACAGTAAGCTCTGGAATCGATCACTGGATCGATTGGGGAATTAGCCTCGCGAACAGAGAGCCTTGGAATCGATCCCTGGATCGATTGGCAAGCCTGGATCAATCAGCCGATCGATCCAGAATTTACCCCGTGCACAGTAGCGAGCTGAATCGATCAATGGATCGATCAACAAGTCTGGATCGATCAACCGATCGATCCAATCAAAGTTTTCGTATACAGTGGCATGCTGGATTGATCAATGAATCAATCCGAACATCCCAATCGATCAGCCGATCGATTGAAATGCCTGTTCCAACTGGAAACACTTAAGTTTAGTCCTTAATCACATGTGAAGGCTAGATCTTCTCTTTAGAGTAAAGGTACAACATTTAAAAAGGTATCTTTAAGCATCAGTTCAGATTTAGTAGCAATTGACATGAGTTTAGTAAATTTTAAATTAGTTCACGTTTTCGCACCTTATAATATAGCTTAGCACAGCATAATGTGACGGTCCGGCCTCACAGCCTAGTCAGTAGGAGGCGGGCCGTTACAGAGTGGTATCATAGCCAAGTTCCATACTCCTTACACACACATCTGCATTGAACCTGCAGCTTCCAAGTAAGAACACCGCTCACTTTATTTATGTTTCTTGTTTTCATGTTTAGAGATAGCAAAAGCATGTTTATTTATGATAGTATCTAACATGATGGCAATAGTTATGCAATTATGATGGTGTTAGTTATGTATGTCCTCTATGTCTCTAGAAATGGCACGAGGACGCCCAGCTAGAAGGGCACCAGCTACTGAGCCCCAGCAAGAGGTAGGAAGTTCAGTGCCTCCCCCAGACCTTACAGCAGTAGTGGCTCAGTTACAACAGCAGCTAGCTGAACAACAACAAGAGATAGTCACTTTAAGGGCTAATCAGCAGAACACCCCCACTATCACCCCAGAACCTAACTTAGCAACTCTAGTAGTTATAGAGGTTCCACCAGTCTAGCCTGCAGCACCAATAGCCCCAGCAGCCGGGGCAAGGAGAGAAGCCTATCTGATCCAGTGGCAGAAAATTAAGCCAGAGAGCTTCTCGGGCACCAGTGAACCATGGGATGCTCAGGTCTGGTTCAAAACACTGGAGAGTACGATGGAGCTTCTGGACTGGCCAGAACATGAGAAGGTGAAGTGCGCCTCCTTCTGCCTAGTAGGAGATGCACGCATGTGGTGGTAGAATTAGAGCGAAGCGCCCAGTAAACCAGATGACATGAGCTGACTTCGAGAAAGAATTCTTTGAGGAGTTCTTTCACATGCGGGTCACAAACCGTCACTACGACGAGTTCACTGAATTTCGCCAGGGCAACCTTTCAGTTGAGGAGGCCGTGAAGAAATTCAACAGGCTGGCTCGTCTGTGTCCCGACTTAGTCAGCACTGAAAAGGAAAGGGTCCGACTGATGCTTAAGATGCTGAGGCCGGACATAGCACTGAATGTAGCTAGTGGCGTTCATAGGCCACAAACCACAGAAGAACTAGTAAGTAGTGCCCTCATCACGGAGCATTACCAGAATAGCATCAAGCAGCAGAAGCAAGTTCTCTCAGAGTCGAAGGGCCAAGGAGGCTCAGGTACTCAGAAACACCAGGGCCACAGCTCCCATGGCTCTAACTGGAAAGGGAACTCCAGCAACAAACGCAAACCAGGGAGTTACCCAAAAGGAGGACCAGCTAGTAAACAGCCTAGTTACCCCAAATGTGCTACTTGTGAGAAATTCCATCCTTGAGGTTGTCGTAAGGGCACACGAGGATGCTTTGAGTGTGGACAGGAAGGGCATATGGCTATGCAGTGCCCAAATAAGACCAGTCTTCCTCAACCACAGCCGATTCAGTACGGAGGCCAGCCAGCTCAGTTACATCAGATGCAGGCCGCTTTAGATGGTCCACACATCAGCCAGGGCAGACTAGAAGCCCCTCCAGCTACGACCAATGCGAGGATCTACTCACTCACCAGTGAGGACGTAGCGAATGCCTCGATAGTTGTTTCAGGTCAGATTAGTATTTTACAGCAAAGTACAAGTATCTTATTCGATACTGGGGCAACCCATTCTTATATATCCAGGGCATTTGCCGAAAAGATAGCAATACCTCCAGAGGGACTCACTAGTCAGTTTTGGACAACGCTACCTTCAGGAGAAATTATGGCATCCACGCACTGGCTCAAAGCAGTGCCAGTCATTATAGCAGACAGAGAACTCTTTTGTGATCTTATAGTGCTAGATATGACTGATTATGATGTCATCCTTGGAATGGACTTCCTGATCAGATACGGTGCCTCTATAGAGTGCCGTAAACAGAAAGTCATATTCCAACCTGAAGCAGAAGTACAGTTCGAGTACATCGGAGAACCAAAGAGAAAGGCCAAGAAGTTTCTCTCAGCTCTAAAAGCACAGAAATTAATGGATTCAGGATGTACGGGATTCCTAGCACATGTAGTCAATACCAGTCAGAACAAGGACCCACAGCTAGAAGGGGTCTGAGTTGTATGTGACTACCCAGCAGTCTTCCCTGAAGAGTTACCCAGCCTAGCACCAGATAGGGAGATTGAATTTGAGATAGAACTCATTCCCAGTACGAATCCTATCTCCAAAGTGCCCTACCGCATGACTCCAGCAGAACTGAAGGAACTTCATGAGCAACTACAGGAGCTGCTTGACAAGGGCTTCATACGTCCTAGTCACTCACCATGGGGAGCGCCTATATTGTTCGTGAAGAAGAAAGATGGGAGCATACGCCTGTGTATAGACTACCGGGCACTGAACCAAGTCACAATCAAGAACAGGTATCCTCTTCCCAGAATAGATGACCTGTTCGATTAGCTAAAGGGAGCAGCAGTGTTCTCTAAGATAGACTTCAGATCAGGTTATCATCAGGTGAAAGTTAAAGAAGGGAATATAACCAAGACAGCATTCAGGACTAGATACGGACACTACGAGTTCGTAGTCATGCCCTTTGGCGTGACAAATGCTCCCGCTACTTTCATGGACCTCATGAACAGGGTATTCAGGGTCTACTTAGATAGATTTGTTATTGTGTTTATCGATGACATTCTTATCTATTCAAGAACTCAGGAAGAACACGTAGAGCACCTGAGAATAGTATTGCAGACCCTTCAGCAGAACCAGCTGTACGCCAAGTTCACAAAATGTGAATTTTGGTTAGATCAGGTGTCCTTCCTGGGTCACATCATCTCAAAGGATGGTATCATGGTAGACCCCAGTAAGATAGAAGCTGTGAGTAGTTGGAAAAGACCCAAGAACGCCAGTGAAATCAGAAGCTTTCTGGGATTAGCAGGTTATTACAGAAAATTTGTAGAGGACTTCTCCAGAATAGCCTCCCCACTGACAGCTCTCACCAGGAAGAACAGAAAATTTCAGTGGACAGAGGACTGTGAGAACAGCTTCAGTGAGCTAAAGAGGAGATTGACCAGTGTTCCCATTTTGACTCTACCAGAAAACACAGACAGCTTTGATATTTATAGTGACGCCTCTAAATTGGGACTAGGAGCAGTACTGATGTAAGACGGTAAGGTGATCGCCTTTGCCTCCAGACAACTCAAAGACTATGAGAGGAACTATCCTACTCATGATCTTGAACTTGCAGCAGTAGTCTTCGCTCTCAAAATTTGGAGACATTACTTGTATGGAGCTCAATGTAGAGTGTATACAGATCATCAGAGTCTGAAGTATTTCTTCACTCAGAAGGATCTGAATATGCGACAGCGTAGATGGCTAGAGCTGGTTAAAGACTATGACGTAGACATCCTCTACCACCCAGGAAAAGCTAATAAGGTGGCAGACGCACTTAGCAGAAAGTCCAGTGCTACCTTACTATCCCTAGCAGCCATGTCACCACCCCTACAGAAGGAGATCACAGATTTCAGTCTTGAACTTATAGTGGGACAGCTCTCTACTATGACGTTAGAATCCACCTTGCTTGGTGACATCCAGACAGCTCAGGGACAGGATCCTGAAATTCAGAAAATCAAGCAAGGCCTAGCAGGATCAGAAAGTGGAGAGTTCATAATATCTGATGGTGGGGCATTATACTTTGGTGACAGACTATGTGTTCCAGATCAGGAGGAACTACGAAGAAAGATTTTAGATGAGGCTCACAGGACTCCTTATGCGATGCATCCTGGCTCCACCAAGATGTACCAGGACTTGAAGAGACGTTTTTGGTGGCCTGGGATGAAAAGAGACATCGCTAGATATGTCAGCACCTGTCTAACCTGTCAGAGGGTCAAGGCAGAACACCAGAGACCAGGAGGAGTTCTGCAGCCTATCCAGATTTCAGAATGGAAGTGGGAAGATATTTCCTTGGACTTCATAGTGGGACTACCCAGAACCACGAATGGTTTTGACGCCATCTGGGTAATAGTCGACAGATTGACTAAATCAACCCACTTCTTAGCTATCAGGATATCCTACTCCATGGAACAGCTAGCTCAGTTGTATCTCAAGGAGATCGTCAGACTGCATGGAGTCCCACGGACTATCATCTCGGACAGAGACAGTAGGTTCACGTCACACTTCTGGGAGTGTGTACAGTCAGCATTGGGCACTAAGCTAAAATTTAGCACAGCTTTCCATCCTCAGACGGATGATCAGACGGAGCGAGTGAATCAGGTACTCGAAGATATGCTTCGAGCATGTGCCCTAGACTTCAAGGGAAGTTGGTGCAAATATCTGAGTTTAGCAGAATTTGCATACAACAATAGCTATCAGGCCACCATCGACATGGCACCTTACAAGGCTCTCTATGGGCGGAGGTGTAGATCTCCAATCTGCTGGTACGAGAGTGGTGAACAGAAGGAACTAGAACTTCAGACAGATCTAGTAGCAGATACCACCGCAGCCATACAGCAGATCCGCCAGAGGATAGAGACAGTTCAGAGCCGCCAGAAAAGCTATGCTGATATACGGCGTAGACATTTAGAGTTTTTAGTTGGGGATACAGTGTCCTCAAAGTGGCTCCCATGAAGGGAGTAATGCGTTTTGGGAAGAAGGGAAAATTAAGTCCTAAATATGTGGGACCATACCTTATCAGCAGAAGAGTTGGCAAGGTAGCCTATGAACTAGAGCTACCCCAGGAGATGTCAGCTATCCATAATGTATTTCATGTCTCTATGTTGAAGAAGCATATCTCAGATGCCACCCAGGTGATTGAGCCCCAGTCGGTACAAGTCTGCGAAGACCTCAGCTATGACAGTCGGCCTATTCAGATAATAGACCAGGCAGTTAAGAAATTTCGGAACAAGGAAGTACCATTAGTAAAAGTTATTTGGCAAAATCACACAACAGAAGAGGCAACTTGGGAGACAGAAGCCAGTATGAGACAGAAGTACCCAGAGTTATTCTAAGTTCGAGGATGAACTTTTTATAAGGTATGGGGATTGTAACACCCGAAAATTCTCAAAATAATTATTAGAAATATCCTAGTATTTTTCTAGAATTTTAGGATATTTTTACAAAATTTTTAGAGTAGCGGAAGTAGCAAAAATAAATAGAATCGTAAAATAGCCTACGCGGGAATTGAACCCGAGACCTATTGGGTCCTACGACTTATGGTGAACTCTAGTAACCAAGTGAACCCAGCAGGGCCATGCTAAAAGAAGAGGTAATCAATTATATTTATATTTAAGTTGGGCGAATTAACCACTTAATATAATAGGGAAAATAATTTAGTGAAGAGTTATTTTGATCGTGACTTTTCTTCACCCTCACCCTAGTCACGCCGCCCCTCTCTTCTCCCTCATCTCTCGGCGCCAACCACAAGCAAGCCTAGGGTTCCATCCCTAGGGTCATAAAGGCTCCTTCCGGCGACATCTCGGATACGAGGACGCTCCTCTTCGCGAGAGGAACACGTAGACGCAAGGAGATCGCCGAAGGGATCTTCTCCACCGGAAACCTAGCGTTTAGATTTGTAAGAAACTTCGAGCAGGAGGTAAGAAACCCCTCATCTGCAGTATAAGTAGTTTTTCGAGGTTTTACACATTAGTTTAGTTGTATACAGAATTTTAGTATGTAGGGTGTGAACTAGTGCACACCATATGTTTGATAAAATGTGTAACTCAGTTAAATGCCACCGTAGGCATATTAATAGCTCAGTAAATGCAATAGAAGCATTTTTACAGCATGTCCAGTTTTATTACAACTTTTATGGGACTACGGTCCAATGGGTGGGCTCCCACAGTCGCCTCTAGGTTCAGACAACTTAGCTCTAGGTTCAGATAACCTACAAATAACAAGATAAGAAAATTCAGCTATATCCAGTATTTTATTTTCAGTAGTGGCACTGTAATGGACTAGATGTCCATAGGGTTGGGCTCCCATAGTCGTCCATAGGTTTAGATAACCTAGTAACCCTACTAGATTTGGGACTAGCTACCTCGGGTTTAGTTAGGGATGCGCGCATAGCAAGTACAGTTGCCGGACCCATCAGCAGCATGATTAGTATTTTGATCTATAATTATATATAGTTTTTCAAAATCTCACAATCAGTTATGTGAACATGATTTAAATTCAGTATTAGCTTAGTTCAGTTCAGCTCAGTGTTGTATCAGTTTAGCTTCTTTCCATTGATACATGTGATAGTTTCATGCTTAGCTCTTGATATTCCATGACTAGTTTTGATGCCATGTTTTGGTATACATGATTAGTAACTTCAGTATTTAAATTTTAGCATGTCAGCATGTATTTCAAATAGCATGTTTTAAAAGCCTAATTTCCTCGTATGGTCAATGCAGTGAGCTTACAGATACTTCTTTTCCTTATACTGCAGATAAAGGTAAAGGAAAGATAGACTAGCGGAGGCTGGAGGTCAATGCAGTGAAGATGTGTGTGGCAGGAACTTGGAATAAAGATTCTTGGAGATTAGCAAGTGTTAAAGAATTGAGTTTCTTATAGTTCTTATTTCTTCATATCTTTAGAATATTTTAATATTATGAGTTATGAAAGTATGCACTAGATTATGGTTAATCCACTAGTTATCTCAATGTTAGATAGTAAATCATACGTATTGGTAGGTCGAGTAGCTTGGTTTTTGTTTATAGAGTTAATGTATGTGATTTGGCACGAAACAGTGCTGAAATCTGAGTTCAGCAGCGAAATCAGAAACTCCAATCGATCGACCGATCGATTGGAGGGACCTCAATCGATCGGTTGATCGATTGAGAGCTTGATTTCGCGAAAAGTAAGCTTTGGAATCGATCACTGGATCGATCGGGGAATTAGCCTCGCGAACAGAGAGCCTTGGAATTGATCCCTGGATCGATTGGCAAGCCTGGATCGATCAGCTGATCGATCCAGAATTTACCCCGTGCACAGTAGCGAGATGAATCGATCAATGGATCGATCAACAAGTCTGGATCGATCAACCGATCGATCCAATCAAAGTTTTCGTATACAGTGGCATGCTGGATCGATCAGTGAATCAATCCGAACATCCCAATCGATCAGCTGATCGATTGAAATGCCTGTTCCAGCTGGAAACACTTAAGTTTAGTCCTTAATCACATGTGAAGGCTAGATCTTCTCTTTGGAGTAAAGGTACAACATTTAAAAAGGTATCTTTAAGCATCAGTTCAGATTTAGTAGCAATTGGCATGGGTTTAGTAAATTTTAAATTAGTTCACGTTTCCGCACCTTATAATATAGCTTAGCACAGCATAATGTGACGGTCCGACCTCACAGCCTAGTCAGTAGGAGGCGGGTCGTTACAGGCGGGTCGAGCATTTTGGGCAAAATCCTAGAGTCGGGGACTCTAGGTGAAAATCCTGGTGGTCGCGGACCATATGAAAGTCTGGACGGGTCATGGAGTGGACATTTAGCATGAAGACCTGAAGTTTCGGACGTTGAGCAAAAGTCTAGATGGTCTAGAGGATAGGTTTAGCAAAATGTAACTTCTCCTAAGAGGAGTAGGTGAGGATGCGTTCCCCATTGAGGGAACAATAGGTGTCAGTTCGACCTAGGATTTTAGGGGAAATCTGAAAGTCAAAACTGGACAGTCTGAAGACTATCAAAATTGATTTTACTTCACATGTTATCTACCTATTTTTTAAACTCTATTTTGTATGAAACTAACATTTTACAAGTTAAAGTTTCAGCCTTGATCGATTGACTGAACCTCTGGATTGGTCGACTGAACCTCCAACCAAATAGATTCGATTTATAGCAAGTTGATCGGGTTCGACCAAGGGATCAGTCGACCGAACCATGGATTCAGTCGACTGAATAGTGGATATGCGTCGATGTGGTCAGGTTGGCTTGATTGGACTAGATAAGCTAGCGAGGAAAGTGGGATTGGTCCATCAAACAATGGGATTGGTTGATCGAACAAAGGCTCTATCCTAAGCGGCAGAATCTAGACAGGAAGCTGGGCAGGTTTAGAAGGTTCGATCGACTAAACACCTAGATCGGTCGACCGATCAACATCGAGTCAAAGACCGATCCCGAGATCAGTGGATCTGAATTAGGTCTACCTCAGCTATAAAAGGGGCCTCAACCAACAACTCCAAAACAACACTTAAAATTCTTAGCTTCTGCGCGCTGCTTCGATAAACTCTACGACGCCTGAACTCTGCTCCGACGATGAAAAGCTTGACCTTCCAAGATCCTCAGAAGTCGTCGATATAATTTTAGTTAAGTGTACTTCAAGTCTATTATTCTTGTACCTCATTTGTAATTTCTAAATTGATAGTGAATTTCCCAATGAAAACAATCAATGATCGCGAGCCTTGGAATATGAGTCGTCACAAGCTCCAAACCAAGTAACCAAAAGTGTTAGTGCTTGTTCTTTTGTTCCTTTCTATCTTCCGCTGTGTTATTATGTATTTTACGAAATGAGTGAAAAAGCTACGAGTGATATTCACCACCCCAAGCACACATCGATCCTACACAATAAACTTAAATTAAAATTAATCAATTAACTGAATTCAAACTTAATCAATTAACTCAAATTAAACTTAATCAATTAATCAATGAACCTAATTCAAACTTAATCAATTAATCAAATAACTTAAATTGAAATTAATCAATTAACTTAAATTAAAATCAATCAATTAACCTTATTCAACCTTAATCAATGAACTTAAATTAAAATTAATCAATTAACCGAATTCAAACATATTCAATTAATCAATTAACTCAAATTAAACTTAATCAATTAATCAATGAACCTAATTCAAACTTATTCAATTAATCAATTAATTCAAACTTAATCAATTAATGAACCTAATTCAAACTTAATCAATTAATCAATTGGCCTAATTCAAACTTAATCAAATAATCAATTAACTTAAATTAAACTTAAAAATAATTAAAATTAAAGTTAAGTGAAACTTAATCAACCATCTCACTATCACCCATAGGTATAACATGATTGACAACCTATATTGGGTGAGATAGAAAATAAGGGGTTGAACTCAATCAATCTATCTTATAATCCTTTTAAATTAGATCCAAATCAAATATTTTATGTGTAGGAACATAATGATTTGAATCAATGGATTTTAGATAGTGGATGCTCCAGATACATGACTGGAGACCGATTGAAGTTCACCCAGCTAAAACTCAAAAACCTAGGGTCAGTTGTGTTAGATAATGATGAAAAACTTAAGGTAATCAGAACACGTAATATTGAACTGAGTTTCAATTTTGTTATTCAAAAAGTTCTATTAGTTGAGAAATTTAATTTTAACTTACTTAACATAAGTCAACTGCGTGAATTTGGATACATAGTATTGTTTTATAACTCTGAGTGCTTAATTAAAAATGTCAAAAATCTTGGAATTACACTTAAGGTGTCACGCCCCAGAGGAGTCCTTGCCAAACAAAAATCCGGCAGCATCTCCCTTGTACGGGTGACAATCTGAAACAATAAATACACATATAACATCTATATAACCATCAACCCACATGGCTGGAACATACGTAAAACAGAAACAACATAACAACACAGTTTAATATACTCAACCTACCTAGCTGGACCAAAAATGAAATAAACACAACAACACAGTTAAATAACATCCCACGCGGTTAGAAATAAGCGCAGCGGGAAAACGAAGAGAAAACCCACAATCCACAACTAAAGGTTACTAGCCAATTGGGCTTACACAACCACAAGATCATGAAAAGCAAAACACCACGAATCAACTCCAAACACAGACCAATTCATAAAATAATAAAAATCGTTGTATGCTAAAAATACAAGTAAAGCAGAAATAAAATCAATAAAACGCAGGACCCAGGACTGGCAGCCGGTATCTCTCCAAGCGTCCATGACTCATCTACCTACTACCTGGCGAAAGAAAACCATTTTAGGGGTGGTGAGTATTGGAACTCAGCGGGTAAAGGAAAAGATAGTGCATGAACATAACATATAAATAGAGAATAAGCCAACAGTATACAGTCTCATAAAGGGGATAGCAGATACTAAAATAAAATCGTAGATATATGCTCATACCTGAAACCATATCCTAGACTAGCAATAGAAGGTCAGAAGTAGTACTAATCTGCTACGGTACTGCTCATAACTACAGAGGTAATATGTAAGGTATATAAACATTTTCAACAAATAAACCAAGGTATAATCACCTACAACGAGAGCATATCTCAACATAAGACAACCTATCAGCATAAGTGAACAACAGCAAGAAGCAACGACAACATAAACATACCACAGCAGCATAAGTAAGCAATAACAGCATATGTAAACAGCAGCAGCCAAAGCAAGTATAATAACAGCATATGCAAGGATGGTCACCCCGCCCACCTCTCTACACCACGACCCCTGTATGGTCGAGAGGCCGGATCGATGACAACTGTACCACCCAAAGGCCGCCACTCCTCTCGAGTGACCGGATGGACAGGTGTTAAATAGCTATCTAGCTACCAAGTGAAGGGGATCCCTGCTGCTCACAACGCCAGCTACCACTACCCATGAGTGGCTGAGTGCGGCACGACAGGACAAGTGACATCTCCTCCAGCTACCACTACCCACGAGTGACCGAGTGTGCGGCACGGCCTGACGGCTCACTCCCCCACAAGGAAGAAGTGGTCGCCTGCATGCATGCAATGTCATGTTGCGTACAATGCAGCGTTCATCTTATAAACATAAGCTAAAATCGGGTATAAGTTATGCTACATGAAGCCAGCATGCTAAATACGGTACATAAGTAAACAACAAACAAAACACACAAGGTTGGTATATAGTATCTGTTAAATATCATTGATAGCAACAAGAGACTGTATGGAAATACAAATGAATATCTCAAAGGTTTTGAATGGAAGTATCAAGCATAGAAAAAATTATGAGTGGAGTCAAGGCAAGGTAGATATTATCCAAAATAGCACATGCACTAAGTTCAAAGAACTAAAGAATCAAAGTAAGAAATACCCGCCTCAATAGAAAATCAAATCTAGAAATCCTCCGTCGAGATGTTCGTCTTGAATCTAAGTCCTGTAATGCATAATATACAGATTTAGCTAATTACATAAATTAATTAGCTAAAACAAATCCTCGGTTAAAATATAATCCATTGATCATCTAGGGTTAACCCGTTAAACCCAAATCGTTCCACTAATCGATTAAATTAAAATCCAACCTAACCTTAAATCAAATTAAAACAACCCATTCCTAACTTAACCACTAGTTAACCTAACTACATATGAACAACCAACTATATAAAGAATCAAACCTATCCAAACAAACTCACCCAAATTGATATCCTAGCCTACGCTTCACAGCCGCAGAAAATTGTCGCCAAAATCTTGTGGTCGAAATTTCAATGGAGTTGCTGCCGGAACACAACGGAGCTGCTGGAACCCTGTGGCTTATGTGGTAGCAACACAGACAATTGCCAATCTTCAGAACAACAAGCACCAAGAACTAGGGCACGAGAGGAAGAAGGTTACCTGAGTTAGGGCAGAAAGAAAAAATTATTGTCGGCGGTCTCTCTGTGGCGATCAGCGTCGAGTACAACTAGGGTTCGGCTGGCCGACGCTAGGGCAGAGATATGGCAGCCAATGTTGGGCAACAATCAAGGGCAGAGGAAAGGGTCGGCTATTGGCGTTAGGGGAAAAGGGAAGGCTGTTGTCGGCGCGGTGAGGACCTCCCTTCCAGCGACGGCTGGACCCTGCGATGTTAGGGCGGCGTCGTGAGATAAAGAGGAGAAGACGGCCGGCGGAGGAGGAGAAGAGTTCAGGCGGCACAGCTCGGGAGAGAAGGGAAGAAGCTACGGAGGAAGGAAGCGGCGCCGAGTTGGCTAGGGCACGGTGTTGCGAGCTCAACGAAGATGAGGAAGAGGCTCTGTGTTGCTTAGGCGAAAGAGAAGGAGAGGAAAAGCTCGGCTCAGCGGGGGAGAGATCGTGTGAGGAGGCTTAGGGCACGGAGAAGAAGGGGTTTCGGCAGTGAAAAGGGGAAAGAGGTTAAGGTTTATTTATAACTTAGGTTTTGATTAATTCAACTATACGTTAATCAAATCAATCAACTCCCATCTTTGGGTATTCCAAACAGGCTTTTCTCGGGTCCATGAACACATCCCCTCTAAGTACGCCATACGGGCTCCGATTAATTCCAGAAAAATTTCTAAAAATTCCATTAAAGCTATTAGCCTATTAAACCTTATTATTTAATTATTATCTGGCTCGGTATTTTACATTCTCCCCCACTAATAAAAATTTGATCCCCAAATTTACTGCTTAACTCAGGGAATCCTCATCTGAGGGTAACAACCAAATAACACACTCATATACTAGTACATTATAATATCATGATCAAATCCTTATCCGAAAAGGATGCTTCTGTGGGTTATGGACTCATCTTGCTTCCACTGTGTCACCCTGATATTCTGCCTTGTTGACACATAGAAAATCAATTTCAAAGTTCACAATATTATCCTATGCATTTTCCCTTCCCATAATTGCTATATATATAGGGAGTCTTAGAACTATGAAAGAGTAAGTCGGTCTCCTAATGATCAAGCTAATAAGAGTAAATCAATCCTCTACTAACCAAACCAACGCGAATAAATCGATACTCTATACATCAGGTCCATAAAAATATCTTAGGGCACTATAAACCTAAATAGCAATATCAAGGACCCCTCATGTCCGTACAACAAACATACCCAAACATAAGATCACTGGCACAAAGTCTGTAATCTAACCTTCAACTAAAATCACCAACTCCATAAATATCAAGACATCATATTCTTTAAGTTACTATCAACATCAAAGATAAAATAATAGACCATCAAGTCTAATATCCACTAATAGATCATCAAAAGATAACATATCACCATATATGATCTAACCAATGGTTGACACCACAAATCATACATGGTATAAACACATGATATAAACAACTAACCAAGTACTAATAAATATGTATGACAACAATTTACAAACATACCTCCTATAGCTTGGAGATGTCCTGCCGCTGCCTGGTCCCAAAACTCGAAAGTCATATCGAGGAATCAAATTACAAAGGGAAAACAAAACAACCGAAATACCAAAAATAGGCATCATAAAACTTCGCTCTGATACCAAAAATTGGTATCAGATTAACTCGAAAATATGAAAAACAGGCATCGCAAACTTGGCTCTGATACCAAAAATTGGTATCAGATTAACTCAAAAATAATCATAAATTGAAACAAGATCGAAACTGCTCTGATACCAAAAATTGGTATCAGATTAACTAAAAAATCCACAATACAAAATCGACATCGCAAACCTGCTCTGATACCACTAAATTGGTATCAGATTAAATCGAAAATCTTGAACACAAAAAACACAAACTTCGTAAACCCTCTCTGATACCACTAAATTGGTATCAGATTAACTCAAAAATCTTGAACATGAAAAACATAGAATTCATAAACCCGCTCTGATACCAAAAATTGTCACGCCCTAGAGGAGTCCTTGCCAAACAAAAATTCGGTAGCATCTCCCTTGTACGGGTGACAATCTGAAGCAATAAATACACATATAACATCTATATAACCATCAGCCCACACGGCTGGAACATACGTAAAACAAAAACAACATAACCACGCAGTTTAATATACTCAGCCTACCTGGCTAGACCAAAAATGAAATAAACACAACAACACAGTTAAATCACAACCCACGCGGTTAGAAATAAGCGCAGCGGGAAAACGAAGAGAAAACCCACAATCCACAGCTGAAGGTTACTAGCCAATTAGGCTTACACAACCACAAGATCACGAAAAGCAAAACACCACAAATCAACTCCAAACACCGACCATTTCATACAATACTAAAAATCGCTGTATGCTAAAAATACAAGTAAAGTAGAAATAAAACCGATAAAATGCAGGACCCAGGACTGGCAGCCGGCATCTCTCCAAGCGTCCATGACTCATCTACCTGCTACCTGGCGAAAGAAAACCATTTTGTGGGTGGTGAGTATTGGAACTCAGCGAGTAAAGGAAAAGATAGTGCATGAACATAACATATAAATAGAGAATAAGCCAACAGTATACAGTCTCATAAAGGGGATAGCAGATACTAAAATAAAATCGTAGATATATGCTCATACCTGAAACTATATCCTAGACTAGCAATAGAAGGTCAGAAGTAGTACTAATCTACTACGGTACCGCTCATAACTACAGAGGTAATATGTAAGGTATATAAACATTTCCAACAAATAAACCAAGGTCTAATCACCTACAACGAGAGCATTTCTCAACATAAGACAACCTATCAGCATAAGTGAACAACAGCAAGAAGCAACGACAGCATAAACATACAACAGCAGCATAAGTAAGCAATAACAGCATATGTAAACAGTAGCAGCCAAAGCAAGTATAATAACAGCATATGCACGGAATGTCACCCAGCCCATCTCACTACACCACGACCCTTGTATGGTCGAGAGGCCGGATCGATGACAACTGTACCACCCAAAGGCCGCCACTCCTCTCGAGTGACCGGATGGACAGGTGCTAAGTAGCTATCTAGCTACCAAGCGAAGGGGATCCCTGCTACTCACAACTCCAGCTACCACTACCCATGAGTGGCCAAGTGCGGCACGACAGGACAAGCGACATCTCCTCCAGCTACCACTACCCATGAGTGGCCGAGTGTGCGGCGTAACCCGACGACTCACTCCCCCACAAGGAAGAAGTGGTCGCCTACATGCATGCAATGACATGATGCGTATAATGCAGTGGTCATCATATAAACATAAGCTAAAATCGGGTATAAGGTATGCTACATGAAGCCAGCATACTAAATACGATACATAAGTAAACAACACACAAAACACACAAGATTGGTATATAGTATCTGCTAAATATCATTGATAGCAACAAGAGACTGTATAGATATACAAATGAATATATCAAAGGTTTTGAGTGGAAGTATCAAGAATAGGAAAAATTACGAGTGGAGTTAAGGCGAAGTAGTTCTTATCCAAAATAGCTCATGGCCTAAGTTCAAGAAACTAAAGAATCAAAGTAAGAAGTACCCGCCTCAATAGAAAATCAAATCCAGAAATCCTCCGTCGAGACGTTCGTCTTGAATCCAAGTCCTGTAACGCATAATATACAGATTTAGCTAATTACATAAATTAATTAGCTAAAACAAATCCCCGATTAAAATCTAATCCATTGATCATCTAGGGTTAACTCGTTAATGTTGGAGTGTATACTAAAAGCCTAGCTTTTGTATATACATTTATAAGAATCACATTGGTCAAGTGTCTATATTTATATATACCAAATGTAGATGTTCAATTAATTTATATTGTAGATAACATGGTGTGTGGTGTCACACACAGAGGATCATGTTATCAGTACCTTATAAATTATAAACAGTAGCTCACGACCAAGATGGAAAGGAACAAACCATTGGAAGGTCGTAGTGTAATTAGGTATTAGTTTATCTTAACTATATAATTACACTAGTACACTTAGAGTGTATTGAGTAGGACCATTAGAGGTCGTTTCTTTTTATACTGACTTTATAAAGGAACAAAGACCTCAGTTATTATGGAAGTGTGTGCTCTTAATCCTAATATAATAACAAGCATATATATTTGATATTCATTTCTTTAATTTATCAATGGGTGAGATTTAGTTCGATAAATCAATAAGCCCGATAAGTTGGGAAGTGATATCACTTATAGTGTGTGTTGTTGATTATAGAAGGAAACTGTGTCCTAGTTATCTAGGTTGATAATGTCCCCAAGAGGAGCTCATAAGGATTGTCATGTTAAACCCTGCAGGTGGACTTAGTCCGACATGACGATAAGGTTGAGTGGTACTACTCTTGGACTAAGATATTAATTAAATGAGTTGTCAATAACTCACTTAATTAGTGGACATTCGACATCTTAAACACAGGGAGACTAACATACTCATAATAAGAATGAGCCCAAAATGTAATTTGGGATTGGTGCGGTAGTTCAATAATAGTTCTTTAGTGGAATGAATTATTATTGATGAAATTAAGTTATGTGTTCGGGGCGAACACGGGATGCTTAATTTCATCGAGAGACCAAAACCAATTCCTCCTCTCGGTCCCTATCATAGCCTCTTGTATATAGAGATTTATACCCACCACATACCCACCTTCTTACCCAACCAATAGGGGTCGGCCAAGCCAAGCTTGAAGCTCAAGCTTAGGGCCGGCCAAGCCTAAAGGTTGAGCCTTAACGTGACCGGCCAATAGCTTGGAGCCCAAGCTTAGGTGGCCGGCCACATCATATTAAAAAGGATTTTATTTATAAATTTTTCTTATGTGGATTCCATGGTTTTAAAAGAGAGTTTAAAATTTAAATCTTTCCTTTTATAGCTTTCTACAAAAGATTAAGAAAGGATTTGAAATCTTTCCTTATTTGTAGATTGAAAGGTAGATTTTATTTTTGAGAAAAACTTTCCTTTTTAACTATGTTCATGATTTAAAAGAGAGTTTAAAAATTAAATATTCTCTTTTATAAGTTTCTACAAAAGATTAAGAAAAGATTTGATATCTTTCCTTATTTGTTGATTGAAAGGAGATTTTAATTTTTAGAGATAACTTTCCTTTTTGAAAATTATCCACATGTTTAAAAGAAAGATTTTAATTTATAAAATTTCCTTTTTACAAACCAATCATAAAGGGATAAAATTATTGGAGAAATTTTTATAAATTTTTGGAAACAAATTAGGAAGTTTTAATTCTTGTTTAATTAAAACTCTCCTTGTTTTGGGGAAATAAGTGGCCGACCAATATTATTGAAATAAGAAAATTGATTTTTAATAAATTAATTTTTATTTTTCATGGAAAAAGAATTAAGGAAGTTTTTAATTAAATTTCCTTATTTGTCAAGACCAAGGAATATAAAAGAGGAGGTAGAGGTGCCTTCATGGGAACGACTCTATTCTTTTTCTCTCCCTCTCTTCCTTGGTGTGGTGGTCAGCCTCTTCCTCTTCTCTCTTCTCCTTCTTGTGGCTGAACTATCTTGTTCTCTTGGAGTCCTTGTGGTGGCCGGATCTAGCTTGGAGAAAAGGAGAGAAAGGAGGTTTCGTTCTTGCATCCCTTGGAGCTTAGTGGTGGTGGCCGAACCTCATCCTCTTTTGGAGTCTTGTGGTGGCCGAACCTTGCAAAGAAGAAGAAGGTGCTTGGTGGTTCTCGTCTCGGAAGATTGTTGCCCACACAACGTCCAAGGTTAGAAGAGGAATATTGTAGAAGATCAAGAGGTTATTTTTGCATACAAAGAAAGGTATAACTAGTAATTGTTTTCCGCATCATACTAGTTTTCTTTGTATTGTTATTTTTGGA
Organism: Zingiber officinale; assembly: GCF_018446385.1. Lineage (NCBI taxonomy): Eukaryota > Viridiplantae > Streptophyta > Magnoliopsida > Zingiberales > Zingiberaceae > Zingiber > Zingiber officinale. Next base: position 62,217,411 of record NC_055990.1, on the reverse strand, counting down.
AATACCAAACATAAGAGGCATATGATTCTAGAGTTTTCGAAATAGTTTTTTTTTTCGAGTTTGTGTTTTCTTCTTTTTCGAATTTGTGATTCGATTGTTCTTTTTGGTTAACCTAGAGTTATTTAAGGAAATAAATATTAGCTTTCCTTAAAAGGCTTTGCTTAGGCGGTGGTGGTTGCTCCCATATCCAAGAAGGCTATGTGCCTCGCCATGCAGTCCTGGAAGCCAAATTTGGAAATTAATATTTATGGAATTAATAACTTAGGTGGATTTGAATCAGTAGTGTTAAGTTCCGCTTGTGATTCAAATCTAAACCGTTAAGAATAGATAAGTTAAATTTGGAATCAATGATGTTAAGTTCCGTCTGTGATTCCTAATTTAACTTCTAAAGAACACAATAGGTTATTTAAGGAAAGGTTCGACACTTGTACAAAATTTTTGCACAGTGGAGCCGGTACGATTTTCCTAGGACTAACCAACAATTGGTATCAGAGCTAGGGTTTGCCTCTGTGTGTTTGGTTTTTAAATAGGTTATGCACATGTCATACATAATTTAGGCAGGATAATAGTAGGATGTGCTAACTTTGTGGTTGCAGGCTCCAACTATTTTGGCATATTTTTATTGTGTGTGATTGGACCCTTGGACATGTCAAGGGCATTTAATTGTGTGTGCATGATTGTAAAATTAAATACAGCAGGAGCTGTATTAGTTATTAGGATTTTATATTTTTTGTTCGATCTAGAATATATGTACATTCCTTTATGGAATATAAGATCGATGTATATAAAATTCTATATTTGTCGCGGATCGTATCCTTGTGAGGTGTGGTGCTATCGGAGGACCAGAGGCGCAGCGGAATAAGATGCAAGATAGATGCGACAACTCGACCCGATGACGGTGGCTAAAGATGACAGCAGCTAGGGTTGGAGCACACGGAGGACAGTGATAAAAATGCCATAATAGTTGAAAAATTTATTTCCATATTTATTGCTTTATTTACTGTGATGTGTGTGTGTATATGATGAATGCTAGATTAGGTTAAAATTCCTCACCTTAAATAACTAGGTGGGAGAGGGATTAGTATATTAATCCCACGGTCTCCATTATTGGTTTGTAAGCGATGCAACAAGCTTGCGTGTTGGCTCTGAGTGCCTCCCTCCACAACGGATGAGTTTGTTTTCAGATCACTAGATCAAACTTCCTTAATGGATGATTATAGGAAGTTATTTAGGATGTGTGTGATCTTCTCCAACTGAAGGGGCACAATTCTATTTAATGGACTTAGTATCAAGTAATGGTATACACTTAGACACATTTAATAGTATCCTCCCCAACGGAGTCACTACTATCACTTGTGTGACCAAAGGGAAACCAACTATTGATTTGTCATAAAACTAGATTGGCAAGATAATAAAATTAATAAACCCCTCTTACAAATGTTTGAATTTGTATACGTCCACACTAACATGGCATACTATATTCATGGTGTTTGAGGTAATTTTATTTGTCAAAAAGTTATATTGACAAGATAGTCAATGGGTAAAACCCTCCTCTTACAAATGTTGATTTTGTATATGTCCACACTAACGTGGCATGCAAAACTCACGGTGTTTTGAGGTGTTGGTAAATTTAAATAGTATTGTTAGAGAAATCAATATTATTTTAAATTTAGAGTCTTGACCAAATATTTGATCAAAGATAGACCAACTATTAATTTTGTCATAGGTTGACGAGATAATAAAATTAATGGATGAAATATCCTTTTAGAATTTGTATACGTCCATACTAACGTGGCATAGAAAATTCACGGGGACTTTTTGAGATGTTGGTCTTGACCAAATATTTTGTGATTCTTAGGATTTTAAATGTTAGTCAATCCCCTAGTTGTTATACTATAGAATAGACTTAGTAGTCCCAATTGTAATGATTGAAAAACTTGGACATTAAGGTAGACTGTCCTCTCAGAACTGAAAACAATAACGGTGTATTTTATTAGTTGTTGAAACATATTTAGTGGTGTTATCTATCGGTACTTGGTGTGTAGATACAGGAACCACTGATTATGTCTGTAATTCATTGCAGGGGTTCCAGAAAATCCGACAACTATATAAATCACCGTCCACATGGGCATTGCTGTAAAAGTAGTAGCTGTTGTAGTGGGAGATGTTTATCCTTTGATAGGAATAAAACATGGATTCTAAGAAATTGCTTTTAAGTACCAAGTTTAGAAAGAAATTTATTTCAGTTTCTAAACTATTTAAAGAATAAATATTGTGTCTATTTTGATAACAAAGTTGTTATCGAGAAAATAGGAAAGATATCTGTTCTGGTACGTTGGTTGCAATTTATAAATTCAATAACTCCCACGATGCAACAAATGGAAATTAGTAACACATCTTCTAACTTTAAGAGAAAGAAACCTTCGGAAATGAACCAATCATATTTTTGGCATCTAAGGCTAGGTTATATTAACTTGAGTAGGATTCAAAGGATAATAACCAATGAACTCTTGGGTTCATTTGGTAGTGGAAAATTTTCCAACATACGAATCTTACTTAGAAGGAAAAATAACAAAGAAGCTTTTAAATCTAAGGGGTATGGAGCCAAAGATATGTTGGAATTGGTTCATTCTGATTTGTGTGATCCTATGACTATCCAGACAAGAGGTAGTATCGAATATTTCGTCTATTTTATAGACAACTATTCAAGATACAAATACATTTACTTGATGTACCGCAAGACTAAGTGCTTTGATTAGTTCAAAGAGTATAAGGCTGATGCGGAGAAACGTTAAAGTAAAAGTATCAAGTCACTATGGTAAAATCGTAGTGGCAAGTACCTCTTGGGACAATTTAGGAGTCACTTATCAAAAGTAGGGATTCAATCCCAACTAACTGCACCTGGTACACCCCAACAGAATGGTGTAGTAGAAAGAATGTATAGGACTCTTATGGAAATAATTAGATTGATGATGAGTTATTTAGAAAATTACCAAATTCATTTTTAGGATATACTCTGAAAATGAAAGTGAACATAGTACCTTCCAAAGTCAGAACTCTCTACTCATATAGAATTGCTGAATAGGTGTAAGCCTATTTTGAAGCATATTCGGATTCAGGTAGTCCAGCGCATATGTTGAAGAGAGACAATGATAAGTTGGATAGGAGTTCACTTGTTTGTGGGTTATCCTAGAGTAGGTTTATAGTCTTAAAAATCAGAAGGTCATTGCATCAAAGACCGATTTTTAGAAAAGGACTATGTAATAAACCACGAGCTCATAAGTAAATTTGTTCTTAAGGAAATAATAAAGGACATGTCCAATCTAGTACCAACTGTACAAGATGAAATATCACAAGAAACTGCAACACGTATCATAAATGATATACAATTACAGACAGTGTCTCATCGTAGTGGGAGGGTTGTCAAGTAACCTAAAAGATTCATGTTTTGGGAGAGTCTTTGGACTTGATCCCAAATGAACATGAGCCTGATCCCGGACATATGATAAAGCACTCCAAGATAAAGATGCAGCATCTTGGCAAAGAGCAATGAATACAAAATTAGAATATATGTATTCTAATCTAGAAGCTTGTAGAACCACCAGATGGTGTAAAAGTCATTGGGTGTAAAAAGGTCTACAATAGGAAAAGAAGGATAGACAGGAAGGTGTGAACTTCCAAAGCAAGGCTTGTTGAAAAGGGAAACCTTTTACCGGTAGCCATGTTTTAGTCTATCCGGATTCTTTTATCTATTGCTGCTCATATGGACTATGAGATTTGGCAAATAGATGATAAGACAGTTTTCCTTAATGGAAGTCTTGAAGGAAACATCCATATAAAGCAACCAGAGGGATTCATTGCAAAGGGCAAAAGAGCATTTTGTTTGTAAGTTCAATCAGTCTATGGACTGAAGCAAGCTTCAAGGTCTTGGAACATCCGGTTATAATCCAGTCTTATGGATTTAGTTACCGGATAAGTCTTGTGTATACAAGAAGTGTGATGGAAACGTGGTGGTATTTCTTGTACCATACGTAGATTACATTTTTGATAGTTGGAAACAATATCAAGGTGTTATCAGAAGTAAGGGTATGGTTGTCCAAGAAATTCGTTATAAAGGACTTAGGAAAATGAGCACATATTCTTGGGAACAAGGTTCGCAAGAAAAGAATATTGTGCTTATCCCAAGCTTTATATAATGAGCTCGTTTTAGCATGCAAAACTCCAAGAAAGGTTTTTCTACCTTTTAAGCATGGAGTGTCTTTATCTAAAGAGATGTCTCTGATGACATCAAAGGAGATTGAGGACATGTAGGCAGTTCTTTATACTTCGGCAGTTGGACAGCCTAAACAGCCTAATGTATACTATGCACGAGATCAGATATCTGTTTTGCCTAGTGCATAGTTAAGAAGATATCAAAGTAACCCTAGACAAGTACATTGGACTGCAGTAAAGCATATATTGAAGTACCTTAGAGGCACTTGAGATTATATGCCAGTTTATAAGGCAGTTAATTTGGTCCCTGTGTGTTGCACGAATTTTGACTTCCAATCGGATAGGGACAATAGTAAGTTGACCTCGGGGTTTTGTGTTTACTTTAGGAGGTGAAGTCATAACTATAGAAGAGTGATAAGCAAAGGTGCTTTTTCGGACTCTACCATAAGAAGCTAAGTACGTGGCAGCCTCTGAGGCAGTCATAGAAGCTGTATGACTCAGATACTTCAAGATAGACTTAGATATGATTTCTGGTTTGTCCAAAGATTATTACAATTTATTGTAATAATAATAGTGCAGTAGCAAACTCGAAGAATCCATAAGTCTATAAGGCAAGTAAACATAAAAGAGCGCAAGTACCACCCAATACGAGAAATCGTATAAATGAGGAGAAGTTGTTGCCACCTAGATTGCATCAGGTGATGACCTATAGATCCTTTCACTAAGGTCCTTAAGGCAAGAGCTTTTTATGGGCATGTTGAAGGGTTGGGAATCAGATGTATGACATCATTTATGGCAGCATAGTCTTTTAGTATAAGTGGGAGATTGTTGGAGTGTATACTAAAAGCCTAGCTTTTGTATATACATTTATAAGAATCACATTGGTCAAGTGTCTACATTTATATATTACAAATGTAGATGTTCAATTAATTTATATTGTAGATAACATGGTGTGTGGTGTCACACACAGAGGATTATGTTATCAGTACCTTATAAATTATAAACAGTAGCTCACGACCAAGATGGAAAGGAACAAACCATTGGAAGGTCGTAGTGTAATTAGGTATTAGTTTATCTTAACTATATAATTACACTAGTACACTTAGAGTGTATTGAGTAGGACCATTAGAGGTCGTTTCTTTTTGTACTGACTTTATAAAGGAACAAAGATCTCAGTTATTATGGAAGTGTGTGCTCTTAATCCTAATATAATAACAAGCACATATATTTGATATTCATTTCTTTAATTTATCAATGGGTGAGATTTAGTTCGATAAATCAATAAGCCCGATAAGTTGGGAAGTGATATCACTTATAGTGTGTGTTGTTGATTATAGAAGGAAACTGTGTCCTAGTGATCTAGGTTGATAATGTCCCCAAGAGGAGCTCATAAGGATTGTCATGTTAAACCCTGTAGGTGGACTTAGTCCGACATGACGATAAGGTTGAGTGGTACTACTCTTGGACTAAGATATTAATTAAATGAGTTGTCAGTAACTCACTTAATTAGTGGACATTCGACATCTTAAACACAGGGAGACTAACACACTCATAATAAAAAGGAGCCCAAAATGTAATTTGGGATTTGTGCGGTAGTTCAATAATAGTTCTTTAGTGGAATGAATTATTATTGATAAAATTAAGTTATGTGTTCGGGGCGAACACGGGATGCTTAATTTCATCGGGAGACCAAAATCAATTCCTCCTCTCGGTCCCTATCATAGCCTCTTGTATATAGAGATTTATACCCACCACATACCCACCTTCTTACCCAACCAATAGGGGCCGACCAAGCCAAGCTTGAAGCTCAAGCTTAGGGCCGCCCAAGCCTAAAGGTTGAGCCTTAAGGTGGCCGACCAATAGCTTGAAGCCCAAGCTTAGGTGGCCGACCACATCATATTAAAAAGGATTTTATTTATAAATTTTTCTTATGTGGATTCTATGGTTTTACAAGAGAGTTTAAAATTTAAATCTTTCCTTTTATAGCTTTCTACAAAAGATTAAGAAAGGATTCGAAATCTTTTCTTATTTGTAGATTGAAAGGTAGATTTTATTTTTGAGAAAAACTTTCCTTTTTAACCATGTTCATGATTTAAAAGAGAGTTTAAAAATTAAATATTCTCTTTTATAAGTTTCTACAAAAGATTAAGAAAAGATTTGATATCTTTCCTTATTTGTAGATTGAAAGGTGATTTTAATTTTTAGAGATAACTTTCCTTTTTGAAAATTAACCACATGTTTAAAAGAAAGATTTTAATTTATAAAATTTTCTTTTTACTAACCAATCATAAAGGGATAAAATTATTGGAGAAATTTTTATAAATTTCTGGAAACAAATTAGGAAGTTTTAATTCTTGTTTAATTAAAACTCTCCTTGTTTTGGGGAAATAAGTGGCCGGCCAATATTATTGAAATAAGAAAATTAATTTTTAATAAATTAATTTTTCTTTTTCATGGCAAAAGAATTAAGGAAGTTTTTAATTAAATTTCCTTATTTGTCAAGACCAAGGAATATAAAAGAAGAGGTAGAGGTGCCTTCATGGGAACGACTCTATTCTTTTTCTCTCCCTCTCTTCCTTGGTGTGGTGGCCGGCCTCTTCCTCTTCTCTCTTCTCCTTCTTGTGGCTGAACTATCTTGTTCTCTTGGAGTCCTTGTGGTGGCCTGATCTAGCTTGGAGAAAAGGAGAGAAAGGAGGTTTCGTTCTTGCATCCCTTGGAGCTTGGTGGTGGTGGCCGAACCTCATCCTCATTTGGAGTCTTGTGGTGGCCGAACCTTGAAAAGAAGAAGAAGGTGCTTGGTGGTTCTCGTCTCGGAAGATTGTTGCCCACACAACGTCCGAGGTTAGAAGAGGAATACGGTAGATGATCAAGAGGTTATTTTTGCATACAAAGAAAAGTATAACTAGTAATTGTTTTCCGCATCATACTAGTTTTCTTTGTATTGTTATTTTTGAAAATACCAAACACAAGAGGCATATGATTCTAGAGTTTTTGAAATAGTTTTTTTTTCGAGTTTGTGTTTTCTTCTTTTTCGAATTTGTGATTCGATTGTTCTTTTTGGTTAACCTAGAGTTATTTAAGGAAATAAATATTAGCTTTCCTTAAAAGGCTTTGCCTAGGCGGTGGTGGTTGCTCCCATATCCAAGAAGGCCATGTGCCTCGCCATGCAGTCCTGGAAGCCAATTTTGGAAATTAATATTTATGGAATTAATAACTTAGGTGGATTTGAATCAGTAGTGTTAAGTTTCGATTGTGATTCAAATCTAAACCGTTAAGAACAGATAAGTTAAATTTGGAATCAATGATGTTAAGTTCCGTCTGTGATTCCTAATTTAACTTCTAAAGAACACAATAGGCTATTTAAGGAAAGGTTCGACACTTGTACAAAATTTTTGTACAGTGTAGCCGGTACGATTTTCCTAGGACTAACCAACAGTTAAACCCAAATCGTTCCACTAATCAATTAGATTAAAATCCAACCTAACCTTAAATGAAATTAAAACAACCCATTCCTAACTTAACCACTAGTTAACCTAACTACATATGAACAACCAACTATATAAAGAATCAAACCTATCCAAGCAAACTCACCCAAATTGATATCCTAGCCTACGCTTCACAGCCGCAGAAAATCGTCGCCAAAATCTGGTGGACGAAATTTCAATGGAGTTGCTGCCAGAACACAACGGAGCTGCTGGAACCCTGTGGCTTATGTGGTAGCAACACACACAATTGCTAATCTTCAGAATAGTAAGTGTCATGCCCCAGAGGAGTCCCTGTCCGAATAAATTTTGATAGCATCTCCCCTGTACGGGTGACAATCTGAAGCATTATTACATACAAAATATACCTCAGCCATACTCAGCTGGAATATATATACAAAATATAAACAACAGAACACACAATTTAATATACTCAGCCTACCCGGCTGGACAAAAATGAAATAAACACAACCACGCAGTTTATATCATCAGCCCACTCGGCTGGAACAAAATAAATACAACCACGCAGTTTAATAAGCCTACACAGCTGAACGTAAACACACAGCAGCGGAAGACATAAAACGATACGAACGTAAAACCAACAATAACACTAACAAAAATACCTGTCATCACAGAGTTGACCCAAAATTCACATCGACTTGTTGAAAAACAAAATACACAAAATCAATATACCACCCCAAACGATAACAAAACCAAAACGAAAACTATCCTCAAGTGTGACGTAGGACCCATGACTGGCAGCCGACATCTCTCCAAACATCCATGAGTCATCTATCTGTTACCTGGCGAAAGAAAACCATTTTGTGGGGTGGTGAATATTGGAACTCAGCGGGTAAGGAAAGAGATAGTGCATGAACATAACATGTAAGTAGAGAGTGTCAACAGTATACAGCCTCATAAGAAGAATAGCAGATACTATAATAGAACAACAATAAATGCTCATACCTGAAACCATATCCTAGGCTAGGTATAGTAGGTCAGAACTAGTATAAATCTGCTATATTACTGTTCATAACTACAGAGGTAATAAGCAAGGTATATACAAATTTCTAATGACTAAACATCGACAATGAGAATATATCTCAACACAAGCATATCAGCAGATGCGAACAACAGCAGTAAGTAAGCAATAACAACATATATCAACAGCAGCAGCGAAAACAAATATAATAACAACAGCGTATGCATGGATAGTCACTCCCGCCCACCTCTTTGCACCATGACCCCCGTATGGTCGAGAGGCCGGGTCAGTGACAGACTGTACATCACTCCAGCTACCACTCACACGAGTGGCCGAGGGGATAGTTGCATAGTTGCTAACTAGCTACAACTGCGACAGGGTCCCTGCTGCTCGTACTCCAGCTACCACTCACACGAGTGGCCGAGTGCGGCACGACAGGACAAGTGGCATCAACTTCAGCTACCACTCTCTTGAGTGGCCGAGGATGCGGCCCCTTTTTAACGACTCTCTCGACCGCAAGGGAGAATTGGTCGTTGACATAATGCGCCAAATGCAACAATCATCATACAAATATAGACAAATTTAGGTATGCTACATGAAGCCAGCATGCTCATTATAGTACATAATAAACAATAGTCAAAGCATACAAACATGGTATCTAGTATCTGCTACTGATCATGGACAACAACAAGAGACTGTATAGATATGGAAACGAATATCTCAAAGATCACATGGAAGTATCAAGCGCAGGAAAAATAAGAGTGGAGTCAAGGTAAACAGTCCTTAACCAAAATAATTCATGAACATAAGGTCAAAGTGCTAAAAGAAAACAAAGCAAGAAGTACCCGCCTTAAATGTAGACCGAGCTAAACAATCTCCACGTCGAAGTGCTCGTCTCGAATTACAGTCCTGTAAATCACATAATGTACAGTTTAACTAATTGCATAAACCACAACTAGCTAAACCCAAACCCAACCGTTCTAACTTGTCCTACGGGAAACTATTGGTGAATCAAAAAAACTAACATGTAGCATCTAATCCATCTACCCTTCAACCCTGACCCAAGAATGATCACACAGCTAATTTTCGGCAATACTATCAGAAAATAAACCCAAACTCTTAATAAGCTAATCCTCTAGCAATGTCCCTAACTTCCGGAAACAAAAGAAAGAATCTAGACAAGTATCGATCAAATCCATTCCACCAGAACTGTACAAAGAATTCAAAAACTCTACAGGACAAGAACTACAATCATCACAATTTATCCATTGAAGCCAAACCTATCAACTAATATGCCGAAAATTCATGGAAGGATTAGGGAGAAATAAAACACCAACCATCGAGATAAATCCACCACATAATTTATCGAGAATTTGGAAGCTACCAAAGGAACGAAATCACCAACCGTTTAAAGCTTAATCTACCCAGAACATGTACAGAAATTCAGGAAGCCATGAAGAGGAGCAACAGCATCTTCCCTTGATCCTAGTCTACCAATATCAGACTACAATCCCGAAGGCAACAGAAAAGCAAACATCATCTCAACCAACCGAGACCACCTAGACCTCTATCCCGAATCCAAACCATCGAGCAGAAACCATCCGAACACCAAATTCACTCTCAAACACCCAAATCCAATCCAAGCATGCATCATCCAAAGATTAGGCCGACCCTGTACAAGAACATAGAAACATCCTCAATTAAAACCTATCCTACCCCATACCTTAGAAATCACATACCAAAATAAGGGAAATACTCAGCGGATCAGCTAGGGCACAGCTCGAAGAGACGAGGATCAGCGACCTTGCTTCTCGCGTGAGGGAGAAGGAAGAAAGGGGTCAGATGCTCGTGCGAGGAGAGGAAAATTCCTGCTGTGGGGTGCTCAGGCAAGGGAGCAAAACCAAGATCGCCAGCTGCTGTGATGCTCCCGCGCGAGGGAGGAGAACAACGGCCGGGCTCGTCTCTGGTGTAGGGTGCTCGCGTGAGGGAGAAAGATCGCCAGAAGCTGTGGCTTGACGGCGAACAGGACCGGCGAGGGATTTTGGGCGGTGTCGCGTGTGAGCTTGGGGAGGAGTCGGCGGTGGGGAAAAACTTAGGGCATGAGGATATTAAGAGAAAGGAATTTATAAACTTAGGGATTCCTAAATCAAACCCTAGCTCAATTCCTTAATCAACTCCCACTTCCGGGTATTCCTAACAAGCTTTTATCGGGCCTATTAGCGCATCCCCTTTAAATACGTCATACGAGCTCCAATTAAATCCAGAAAAATTTCTAAAATTCCAAAAAAAATCCGTTAAGGTTTTCCATCCATTAAACTTTATTATTTAATTACTATTTTATTATTATTGGTTCGGTATTTTACATTCTCCCCCACTAATAAAAATTTGGTTCCCAAATTTACTGCTCAACCCAAGAATCCTCATCTAAGAGTAACATCCAAGAAACATTCAAGAAACAAATGTAAAATACCAAAAATAGGCGAATATTAATAAAGGAATTTTCCAAAATTTTTGAAAATTTTTCGAGAATTTTTCGGAGCTCGTACGGACGAGTTATCGGGGATAAAAACGGGGTCCGGGAAAGTCTGTTTGGGCTACCCCGTTTTAACGAGGAAAAGTTAAATTTATTTATTTATTTCTTTTTTTTATTTTTGTTTTGTTTTCGCCGAACTTCTTCTGTTTCCCCAACCCGGCGATTTCTCTCCTCAAACCGCCGCCCGATCCCTTCTCCTTCTCCGCCGGTCGTCTTCTTCCTCTTCACAGCACCTCCGTCGGCCACCAGTTTTGACCTAGTGCCGCCTCGCTTGTGCCCTAGCACCGCCGGGTGACGATTCTCCTCTGCCCTAGCGCCGTCCTCTGTCCTTTTCTTCGACGCCGACGACGCCGCAGGGCAGATCGCCAGTGATTTGAGCCATACTTTCCAGATCCCGTGCCCCTTTCCTCTGTCGATCCCAACATCTTCTCCTCACGCCAACAATGAGTGCTGTTGGATCGGGCCAGATCCAGCGATCGTCGGTGGGAAGAAAGGTCGTTAGGGTTTTAGAGGTGAGCAATTGATTTCCTCTTCCTCCTGGTTCTTCTCGGCGCCGATCAACGCTCGAGCGCCGGCCACAGGCATCCGAGACCACCAGCTGATCTCTCACTTTCAGCAGCATCGGGTCTCCTTCCATCATTGTTCACCAAAGCTTGGAGAGATGCCCTAGATTCCACGATGTCATGCCCTAGCAGCGATCCTTAAGGTAAGGTGTCACTGGATTTCGATTGATTGGGCTCTGTGTTGCGCTAATCCTTCTTGTTCTGGTTTAGGAAAAGGGGTTAGATCAATTCTTGTTGTTTTCCCCTGATCGGATCTTGATCCTCTTCTTTGCCACGGATTGGGGTCACAAGATTGGAGAAACAGAGGTAAGGTGCATAGTTGTTGCTAGTAATTGGTTGGAGATAGGTTGTTTTGTTGAAATCTGACTTCTTCTTCTTGATCCGGTTGGTGAACAGCAACTTGATCAGGGCATTGAGTTAGGTTGTTTGATCTGTGATCTCCACCAATTGGTTCCAGTGAGGTTTTATTTTGATCAGTGAGGAGTGCTTGGGATGTTGGGCAGAGACTAGAAGTTGGTTGCTTGATTGGTGACCTCTTGCTTGATTCGGTTGATATCGGTGAGGGATGATTTCAGCAAGATTTTTTATGTTGTGGGTTGCTCCTTGATCCAGCATCACCTTGGATTCGACAGGACCTCCTTCAGACAGTACATGTTTTGGCTGAGTTTGAGGTATGGTTTATGTATCAAATTATGGATAAATTGGATTACTAGGTGGTTAGATTTATTAAGATTTTACCGTAATTAAGCCTCAAGGATTTTTAGTTGGTTATGCATTTAAGTTGTAGCTAAATAAAAGTATATATATTGGTGACACAGGACTTTGATGCGAGACGAGCCTCTCGACGTCGGATTTGGGCCTGATACGATCCTTTCTATTGGAGGCGGGTACATTGACTTATCTTTTTGATATGTCTTGTTGATATGTCTAGTAGGATATAACCTTTAGTAATAATTATGTTCGTCCTTGTTTCGGTACGTCACTACCGGATACTTGTTATATGCTTGTTTGCTCACCTGATATACATTTTATGCTAGTACCCACATGATTATATATATATATGCTCAGAGAGGTAGTGACATACCATGCTTGTTATGTTCAGGACCTAGGTTTTTGATATTCTATCTGACCTGTGTACTTTAGTTCTTCGTATTTGACCATCGATATTACGATACTCATTTTATATATATGGATATGGTTATGCTGATCAGTTTATTGCTATGCTTAGTGTCATGCATCATGATTGCATGCTGTGCGATAGTCCGCTCCATTATTGTTGAGCACATCGCCAGTTACATGGAACTTCACACACCACCACTCATGGGTTAGTGGTCGATTGCGCAGGTGTACGCTAGGGACTTTGTTTGGCTCATAGCGTGATGCGAATGTGTTAGCAAATAGGATTCCTCCCGTCATCATGTCGGAGTTGAGAGCATCAAGCCCCCATTTATGATTTGGGGTAGGAGGATAGGTGTACTCGGATCCCGTCCACTCGGTCACTCATCGGGAGTAGTGACGACATAGTGCACGGTTCTACCCACTTGGTCTCACCATTGTATGTGAGATGACTGACTGGCGGGTGACCAGATCATTGGCATCATACGCATTTATGCATTTATCGCTTGTGTTACTTATATGCCGCATTTGGATGGATGCATATGTTTGACATGCATACAGGATTTATGACGACCTGATTATTCGGATAGGTGGCCCTGGTGAGTACAGTACTCTTCAGCCTTTTCTATTATGCATTACCTTCTTTTGTTCAGGAGACTGTACTCTATAGTTATTACTATTTGTTATAGATTACTATACATGTCAACTAGGTATCTGCTGAGTTGTTGAACTCACCCCCGTGGACACTATCTTTTTCAGGTACTAGGTTGTTTATGGAGACGCTTGGAGTATCCTGGCTGCCGGTCCCCACATCACATCAGAAGACATGTCTACGCTTTTGTGTATTTTTACTTCGGTATTTATAATTGGTGTAATTAGTGTAGTATTCCGATTTTGTTTCTGGAGTTGTTATATTGTTGTGTTGTGTAAGCCTAGCCGGCTAGCAGTTTTAGTTTTGGGTTGTATGTGTTGTCCTTTTCCGCTGTGTTTTTGGTTTTAGTACAGCTGAGTAGGCTGTTAAATATATATATAACTGCGTGATTGTTTATTTTGTTCCAGCCGAGTGGGCTGATGATATAAACTGCGTGGTTGTATGTATATTCCAGCCGCTTGTGGCTGATGTATATTTTGTATGTAGATTTGCCTCAGATTGTCACCCGTACAGGGAGATGCTGCCGAAATTCCTTCGGACAGAGACTCCCTCGGGGCGTGGCAATTTAGTGGTATCAGAGCAGGTATACGATACTTGCTATGTGTTCTGGATTTTTTCCGAGATTTATCTGATACCAATTTATTTGGTATCAGAGCTCGGTTTACGAGTCTTATTTTTCGTGTTGAGGATTTTCGTGATTTGGTTTTCTCGATGTGACTTTTCGGGTTTTGGGACCTGGCAGTAGCAGGACATCTCCAAGCTATAGGAGGTATGTTGGTATATTGTTTATCCTACCTCTTTATTTAGTATATGCACTGTAGACTATTATATTTTATGACATAGATTAGCATTCTTTATTAGTATCTGTCTAGATGTTATAGCATATATTTCATGTATTATGTAAACCACTGATCATGGTCGACTTAGATAGAGATCCAGGATTACAGTCTCTGGTGATTTTCATATCATACCCCCAGTAGTTTTAGTTTCTGTTATTACTAATTAGATAGGAGATGGAGGCACATACCAGCCTCTACTATTATTAGCTGAGTAATAGATATTATTTATATATTCATGCTTGACTTAGCCAGTAGGATACCATTCTATTTTAGTTAGTAGATAATTGATTTCCTCATGTTAGATCGGTAAGTAGAAGTCTGTTTTGCACTTATTGACTGGGTAGTCGTGGATCGATATACCTTAGCTGCTTGTGGAGAATTAGTGTATTCTTAATTAGTTAGTAATGACCGATTTAGTTTTGTTGGTCCGATTAGTAGCGGATTGTCATACTTTATATTTTTGTAGCGATGTTGATTTTTGGGATATTTGTGCTTAGTTGGATATTATGAGCACGTTGGAGTACATGACTTTTACTGACGTGGGAAAAGACTGAATTAGCCGTATATCATTGTTGGTTTGGTCAGTCTTTAGAGGATTGATTTATCCTATTCCGTGGGTACTTTAATTTAGACTGTATGTACCTTGTAGGATAACTTAGAAGGTGGCATAGGGTTTGTGTGGTAGATTGGATTAAATATGCTGATTATGCATATCTATGTGGTGTACATATGATTATTATGTGTTGTAGGAGTGTTATGATGGATGGTTTAAATTGCATGTAGTGGGTGTATATTTGTCCAGATGATGATTATTGTGGGTATACTTTTCTAGTCTAATTGTTGTGGGTTTCTAGTAGATTTTACCCGTGTCTGATTGTTTTACTGGAGGTATCTTATCGTTTTAAATCTGTGTCGTGGTATGTGCACATGGGTGTGAGTGTCTTATTGGAAGTATCTTGTTGCTTATGTTTGATATGTGAGTGCATCTGGGTTTAATATTCTTTATTGGAAGTTGATGTTGATTATACTCTTGGCATAGGCGTATATATGTCATGTGAGTGTTATTTGAGGTGTATTGTCGGTTATACTTACGATGATTTATGCACACGAGTTCGGTATGTAATGTTGAGGGTAACACACTGATTTTTTTTTTTTACCTGTGTTATGTGTATGTTTGGTGTGTATTAATTGGAGGATTATGTCGATCATACATGTGTTGTGTATGCCAAGTGTATGGTGGGTAGCATCATGAGGATTCTACCTATGTTGAATGTAGAATGCTTGGTGTCTACATTATATTATTGTTTGTGTTACCCTGTCAACTACTTCTCGTATTAGTGGGTGACTGACCCACTAGGATGATGATAGAGTTGGCTATGAATTTGATTCGCTTATTAGGTTGCTATACCCTAGGCTAACCATAGTGATCTGTGGTAGAGAGATTTCGTGCAGTCTCAAACTGGATAGTTAGGTGCCTAGGGGCACTTATGTATTGTTTTGTGGTGAAGCGTTGCTTCCACATATTACGGATTTCTGGTAGCGGAGCATTGCTTCCATATTTATTTCAGATACATATTTCAGGTTATTTGTGGTAGAGCTTTGCTCTCACATATGGAAGATTTCTTGTGGTTGAGCGTTGCTCCCATATATGTGGTATTTCGTGTGATGGAGCGTTGCTCTCACACTGAAGGATTTATTCTTTGGATGATTTTTATACTGTTGGTGATTAGGTATCAGACTTATTATCGGGGATCTTATGATTAGGAATGTCTGTAGTACAGACATTATGGGTTTTTGGTTTTACTATATAGGCTTACAGTGCCTTAGATGTTTTCAGGGACTCGATGATTCTGGTATTCCCAGAATGTTTGGATCGGTTTCCATTGTCTTTGTTGAAGATGTTGTGATCTATTTCAGATCCGCGGTGAGTCACGTACACCATCTTCGCATAGTTCTAGAGATGTTTCGACGGAAATGTCTATATGTGAAGATCAGTAGTGCGTATTTTGGTTATCTTCTGTGAGATGTTTGGGACACACGGTGACCAGTAGGAGTATACCGTGGTTCCACAAGAGATCGAGGTTGTTACTGTTGGGAGTAGACGGAGTCTATAGAAGAGGCTCGCAACCTCCTTTGTTTGGCCGATATTTTCGGAGATACGTTGAGGATTTCTCACGGATTGCTATGCTACTTACACGCCTGACCAGGAAAGGCGTGAAGTTCACTTGGACTGAGGATTACAAGACCAGCTTCTAGGAGCTGAAGCGGAGACTAGTGTCGGTTCCGATTTTTGGTTTTACCTTCTGGAGAGGACGGATATGTCCTCTACATCGACGCATCTATTTAGGGTTTTGAGCGTTGTTCTGATGCAGCACGATAGAGTAGTCTCCTATGCTTCTTGTCGGTTGAAGGAGCATGAGAAGAACTACCCTATACATGATCTGGAGCTAGTTGCCATTATTTTTGCCATGAAGATTTGGTGACATTATTTATATGGCGTTACATTTGGGATTCTCACTGACCATAAGAGTCTCAAATATTTGTTTTACTTAGAAGGAACCTAATCTCCGACAGAGGAGATGGATGGAGTTCCTGAAGGATTTTGATTGTACCATTAGCTATCACCCAAGGAAAGCTAATATGGTTGCCAATACGCTTAGCAGGAAGTCCGGAGGGACTTTAGCTGGCCATCGAGTTGTGGTCACAGACTTGATTTAAGATTTCTCCGATTTGGGCCTTGAGGGGTAAGGACAGACAGAGCAAGGTACTCTGGTTACCATGTGTAACGACCCGCCTTCTACTACTAAGCTATAAGGCTGGACCGTCACATTATGCTGTGCTAAACTATATCCATGACCATCACTAAATCTAGATGCGGAAGCTGTACTAATTAAAATTTTACTAAGTTGTTATCATTTCTTTATTCTATGGGTGCTAAGGGGTGTAATCTAACTATTCATGCCATATTTTACATCCCCCATGGTCAAGGAACTGAACTAAGGGTCTCCCGGCTGTTATCAGGCCTCCCAATCGATCCATGGATCGATTGGAATGGTCTAATCGATCCAGTGATCGACTCAGCATGCTACTGTATGCAGATCTTAGGTTGGATCGATCCAGTGATCGATTCAGCATGCTATTGTGCTCGGGCAATATTCTGGATCGATCGGCTAATCGATCCAGACTGGCCAATCGATCAAGCGATCGATCCCAGGGCTTACTGTTCACGACAGAAGGCATCCGGATCGATCGGCTGATCGATCCAGGAGCTTACTGTTCGCGGTACGAACTTCTCAATCGCCTCCAATCGATCAGCCGATCGATTGGGGTTTCTGATTTCGTACCAGAAGTCTGATTTCAGCACTGTTTCGTACCTCAATCACACATACAAGTTCTAAAATGACCGGGAAACATTCTAACATCACATAACTAATGTTCTAAGCATGGTAGAGTGCATAATTTACTAGTTCATGGCATTTAAACATACTAAAGTGCGGAACATGGTAAAATGCTAAAGAGTTCTAATGATTTAAACAAAACTTGCTAGATCCTTAAGATCTTTATTCCAAGTTCCTACCCACACACATCTTTATAGCATTGTCCTCCAGCCTCCGCTAGTTCATCTTTCCTTTACCTTTATCTGCAGTATAAGGAAAAGAGTATCTGTAAGCTTGGGAGCTTAGTAAGAAACCATCTACCTCACTAAAACATGCATATGATGCAAATTATGTTTTTAAAACATGCTATTTGAAATACATTCTGAATATGCTAAGCATGACATGACATACAACACATAGAGAGCAAAACTGATCATGGCAATAAAGCTAATCATAACTATCACATTGTATCAATAGGAGAACTAAACTGATACAAAAACTGAGCTAAGCTAATACTGATCTGATGCTAAAGCTGTACTGAATTCACATAACTATTTTGTGAGGTTTTGAAAACTATATTCATAGGTAGATTAAAATACATAATCATGCTGCTGTTTGGGCCCGACAACTGTATTTGCTATGCGCGCATCCCTAACTAAACCCGGGTTTGCAAGTCCCGAATTTAGTAGGGTTACTAGGTTATCTAAACCTAGGGACGACTATGGGAGCCCAACCCAGTGGATATCTAATCCGGTACAGTGCAACTGAGAAAGTAAAATACTGAACATAACTAATTATTGCTTGTCTTGCTCTTTCTAGGTTATCTGAACCTAGAGCTAGGTTTTCTGAACCTAGAGCTAGGTTTTCTGAACCTAGAGGCGATTGTGGGAGCCCACCCATTGGACATCTAGTCCCATAAAAGCTGTAGCAAGACTACATGAGCTGTAAAATGCTTCTATTGCATTTATCTCGGCTATTAAAATGCCTAAGGTGGCATTTACCTGAGCTAAGTATTTAATCGAGCACTCGGTGTGCGCTAATGCACACCCTGTGTGCCAAAACTGCATAAAATTAAACTAATGCCTAAAAATCATACGGAAGCTACTTATACTGCAGGTGAGGGGTTTCTTACATTCTGTTCAAATTTTCTTACAAATCTAATCGCTAGATTTTCCGGTGGAGAGATCTCTTCGACGATCTTCTCGTGTGTAATACCCACTAAGCTTGTAAGATAAATATATGAATGTGGGATTTTGTCTTAGAAAAATAATAGGAAGTGAGTTGAACCAAAAAGGAAATAAAAAGAAATAAAAATAGGGAGAGGTCAAGGATTGAACCTTGAACCTCTTATATTATATTTCATAGAATTAATGGATAATAACCAGTTGGGATAGGAATAATATGTTGATAGCAAAGGAGGGAAACTCATGATAAAGGTAAGAGTAAAAGCTAGCCAAAAGGAAACAAGTAAAGAGCAAGAGAAAGGCAACTTGCCTTCCTCCCTTCCTCTCCCTCTTCCTCTTTGATTTTGCCGAAAATAAAAGAAGTTAATTAAGGGGATTCATTCCCCCTTATTTCACCATGAATGATGAGGATAAATAAACAAATAAAAATAAAAATAAAATAGAGAAAAAGGGCTAAGGGAGAAGGAAAGCAAAAACTAAGTTTGCTACCTCTTCCCCCTTAACATAAAAGGGAGCAAGAAAAGAGAAAACTATTTTTCTCTCATTTTCTCTCATTCATCCTCTCCCTCACCGAGAACACCACAGTCCCCTCTCCTCCATCTTCAGCCCCAAAGCCAAGTTGTTCCCTAAGAAAGCCTAGGATACAAGGAGGACTTAGCAAAGGAACCAAGGGAAAGGAACTAGAAGAAGAGGCTACTTCTTCTTCACCATACCTTAGATCCACAAGCGAAAAAGGATGTAAGCTTCCCCTCACCTGTGGTACAAGGCTTTTATGTGTTTTTTGGATTTTATGAAGATTTTAAAACCTAGAAACAAGTTTGAGAAAATTCGGCCAAGAAGAGCTTCCAAAATTTAATGGTGTTTAAACTAGTCTTCACTGCATGATAGATTTTTCTATGCTATGTAAAGGGGTTCTTCTTCATGCTTTTATACCTATATGATGCTTGATCAGAGGAGTACTGAACCCTAGAATTTCGGCCAAAAATATTCTTAATAGGCTAGGGAAATTTATTGTTTCACCCAACTAGTACAAGGTTCTCCCTATGAAATATTAAGGGTTATGTATTAGTGTTTCTTCCTTAGAAGATATTTGAAACTAAAAGAAAACCACTCATATGTTTCGGCCAAGAAAGGGTTTAGGGTTAGAAAGACTTTTAAATTTAAATAACCATGCTCATGTGATAGAATACAAAGATCTTAAAGGATTTGTATGCTTGAATATTGCTAGAATTCCATGAACTCCTTCTTAGGGTTTTTCGGCCATGATGAGATGGATAGCTTAGAAAAGCTTAAACAAGATTTTAATATGCTCAATACCTCTGTGCTGTTTAGATATGAAAGTTGTTCAATGCCCTCATGCTTAGTTAGGGTGTAGAAAAATTAGTGGATGACATATAACATGTATAACCACAAGGGGTCCTAGCTTATTCATGAACCAATTTGTATATATGTTTCTTAGTAACTTTTGCCATGAAACTTACTTAGGTTTTTCATGCTTTAGGCCACTTAAAAACCTAGCTAAAGAATGGTAGGTTTCGGCCATGAGAAAAAAATAAAAGAAAAAGAGAAAAAGAAACCTAGAAAGCCTAAGACACAATTCATATGTATACTCATTATGCTTGTCTTTATACATGCTATGAAACTTGTATAAATTCTCATGCTTTTAGGCTATTTGAAGCAAGTTTATATTCTGTGAGTTTCGGCCAAGTAGGGTTTAAAAGACCTAGAGGCCTTAGAAATGAAACCAAATGTGTTAAAAGTACTTCTTATGTAAATAGGATAATGTATTGATTTTGTCACATACTTGTATAATTTTTCCATGATCTAAATGGACCATTGTGAGTCTCGGCCATGAAGGTTTAGATGCCCTAGAAACCCTAGGACTTAAATTAAATATGCTCATGTCACCCTACATGAAATATGATAAGTAGAAAGCCAAGGTTCAATTACTATATGTTGTTTTATGACCTAAAATGATGCTAGGGTTTGTTTCGGCCATAACTATTGGATGATGCCTGGTATGAATTTATACATAATGTTAGTCCAAGTTTACATGCTTGTATGCTTGTTTGTAGCCCTAATGAGAACTTGTTAAATTTCGGCCATGACATATGTTAAGGGCTTAAAGAACTTAGGAACTAATTCAAATGTGTCAAATGTGTTTACCTTGTTCCTTGGTAAAAATGTTATAAATATGATTTAAAGTTGTCCATGCTTTTATGTCATATGGAACCTTGTTTCACACCTTAAGGTTTCGGCCATATGAAATTAGGGACTTGAGGAACTTAGAAACTAAGTTAATCATGTTTATAATGCTTCCTATGAAAATGTTATGATGATAATTTAGGTGCCACATGCTTGGATGTTGTGTTTAATCTAAATTGAGCTCTAAAGGGTTTCGGCCACAAGGGTTTAGGAAGCTTAAAACCAAGATAAATATGATACCATGTTTCCTATGATAGGATAATCACAAGATACACCCTTATGCTTAATATGTATGCTTGTGATTTATGACTTATGATATGATATGCATGCTTTTATGATACGATATGCTTTGTGCTTAAATTATGCATGCTTATGTTATGATATGTGGTTAAATTATGCATGCTTGATGCTATGTTTAGTGCTTAAAATATGCATGCTTTCATGATATGATATGTGATTAAATCATGCATGCTTGACGATATGCTTTATGCTTAAGATATGCATGTTTTATATGATCTATGCCTAAGTGATGCATACCTTTATGATATGATGTATGCCTAAGTGATGCATACCTTTATGATATGATGTATGCCTAAGTGATGCATACTTTTATGACATGATGTATGCCTAAGTGATGCATGCTTTTATGATACATGATATGTATGACATGTACTTTACTTTATATGTGAGTGGCTTGTACCAAGGGTGGGCTCCATAAGCGCCCCGGGGACTAAGGACCTCGTTAGGGATGGGCTCCTAAGTGCCCCTAGGACTAAGGGCCTAGTATGTTTGCCTCGTAGGGTTCAAGACTTGCTACCTTGGACCTACAAGGTTGCGCGCAATATGTAAGTGGTACATAGCCGGGATCCCCCTTATGTTGAGATTATTTTCAAGTATATATGTAAAAGAAAATGGTTTAAAAGATCATGAGACATACACATGTTTTTCGGATACATGTTTTCCAAAATCATATTGCATACACCTTATGATTATGCTATGCTTCATGTTATGCTCTTGATTATGATATGCCATGATAAGGTATGATTACGTTATGTTCATGCTATACCTTATAGACATGTTTCGGCAATTGATTTGTTGATGCTTGATATATAGATTTCGGCCATGGATATGATGATGCCTTGATGTACATGTTTCGGCCATAGTATGATGCTTTGATATACATGTTTCGGCCATGCTTTGATATACCATGATACTTGTTGTTATGCCATGTCTAGCTATGTTTTATGTAATGCACTATGTATATGTTTCGGCCATGGTGATGCTTGATATGCTATGACTAGTTGTGATTATATTATGATGCATGATATGCTTGAATAGAATGCTATGTTATGCCATGATTAGTTTAGATTATGACTTGTTGATGCATTCTTGATTATGTGCTGATTGTTGGTTTTAGTGAGTAGGAAAGGAACTTACTGAGCCATGAGTGCTCATAGCTTACTTTTCTTGTACCACAGATAAAGGAAAAAGCTGGATGAGTTAGAGGAGCAATGTGTGTGGCAGTGGCTAGGCAACCAAATAAATAAGAACCTGCTTAAAGTTTCTTTAAAGAACTATGCATTGGTATTTTATGACTTGTGATACCTAAACATGTGTGGCTTGACATTATGGTTCCACTGGATTTGATGTTATGATTTTTGATGCCATGTGATAGTATAGTTCAAAAGAAATTTAAAAGAAAAGTTTTATTAAAACTATGAAAATTATTTTAAGTCTTCCGCTGTTTTAAAAAGAAAAATTTATACGTAGAGTATCGTAGCCCCGTCCCTTAGGGTTAGCAGGGAGGGCGGGCGTTACATCGTGTCTACGTGTTCCTCTCGCGGAAGGGAGCGTCTTCGTGGCCGAGATATCGCCGGAAGGTGTTCCTCTTGCCCTTGGGATGGAAACCCTAACCTTGCTTGGGGTTGGCGCCGAGAGGTGAGGGAGGTAGGGAGAGGGCGGCGTGACTAGGGTGAGGGAAGGTTTTTCCTCGTTTAAGGAAAAATAACAATTCCTCACTTAAATTCCTATTTACATTTAGGAATTAATTCACCCAACTCTAACTTAAATAAAATTGTTTCCCTTTCTTTTTAGCACGGCCCTGCTGGGTTCACTTGGTTTACTAAAGCTATCTATAAGTCATAGGGTTCACTAGGTCTTGGGTTCAATTCCCGCGTAGGCTATTTTCGTTTTCTATTTATTTTTGCTACTTCCGCTACTCTAAAAATTCTGTAAAAATATCTTAAAATTCCAGAAAAATACTAGGATATTTCTAGTAATTATTTTGAGAATTTTCGGGTGTTACAATCCCCCATACCTTATAAAAAGTTCGTCCTCGAACTTAGAATAACTCTGGGTATTTCTGTCTCCTGCTGGCTTCTGTCTCCCATGTTTCCTCTTCTGGTGTGATTTTGCCAAATGACTTTTATTAATGGTACCTCCTTGTTCCGTAATTTCTTAACTGCTCAGCCTATTATCTGAATAGGCCGACTATCATAGCTGAGGTCTTCGCGGACTGGTACCGACTGGGGCTCAATTACCTGGGTGGCATCTGGAATATGCTTCTTCAGCATATAGACATGAAATACATTGTGGATAGCTGACATCTCCTGGGGTAGCTCTAGCTCATATGCTACCTTGCCAACTCTTCTGCTAATAAGGTATGGTCCCACATACCTGGGGCTTAATTTGCCCTTCTTCCCAAAATGCATTACTCCCTTCATAGGAGCTACTCTGAGGAACACTGAATCCCCGACTGAGAACTCTAAAGGTCTGCGCCGTGTATCAGCATAGCTTTTCTGGTGGCTCTGAGCTGTCTCTATCCTCTGGCGGATTTGCTGTATAGCTGCTGTGGTGTCTGCTACTAGATCTGTCTGAAGCTCTAGTTCTTTCTGTTCACCACTCTCATACCAGCAGATTGGAGATCTACACCTCCGCCCGTAGAGAGCCTCGTAAGGTGCCATACTGATAGTGGCCTGATAGCTATTGTTGTATGCAAACTCTGCTAAGATCAGATATTTACACCAACCTCCCTTGAAGTCTAGGGCACATGCTCGGAGCATATCTTCGAGTACCTGATTTACTCGCTTCATTTGTCCATCTATCTGAGGATGGAAGGCTGTGCTGAACTTTAACTTTGTGCCCAACCCTGACTGTACACACTCCCAGAAGTGTGATGTGAATCTGCTGTCTCTGTCTGATATAATGGTTCGTGGGACTCCATGTAGTCTAACGATCTCCTTGAGATACAACTATGCTAGCTGTTCCATGGAGTAGGATATCCTGATAGCTAAGAAGTGGGCTGATTTAGTCAATCTATCGACTATTACCCAGATGGTATCGAAACCATTTGTGGTTCTGGGTAGTCCCACTATGAAATCCATAGAGATGTCTTCCCACTTCCATTCTGGGATCTGGATAGGCTGCAGAACTCCTCCTGGTCTCTGATATTCTGCCTTGACTCTCTAGCAAGTCAGACAGGTGCTAACGTATCTAGCGATGTCTCTTTTCATCCCGGGCCACCAAAAACGTTTCTTCAAGTCCTGGTACATCTTGGTGGAGCCAGGATACATCGCATAAGGAGTCTTGTGAGCCTCATCTAGAATCTTCTTGCGTAGTTCCTCCTGATCTGGAACACATAATCTGTCACCAAAGTACAATACCCCACTATCGGATACTCTGAATTCTCCACTATCTGATTCTGCTAATCCTTGCTTGATTTTCTGAATTTCAGGATCTTGTTCCTGAGCTGTCTGGAGATCACCAAGCAAGGTAGACTCTAAGGTAATAGTAGAGAGCTGTCCAACTATGAGTTCAAGACCAAAGTCTGTGATCTCCTTCTGTAGGGACGGTGACATGGCAGCTAGAGATAGCAAGGTGGCACTGGACTTCCTGCTAAGTGCATCTGCCACCTTATTTGCTTTTCTTGGGTGGTAGAGGATGTCTATATCATAGTCTTTGACCAGCTCTAGCCACCTGCGCTGTCGCATATTCAGATCCTTCTGAGTGAAGAAGTACTTCAGACTCTGATGATCTGCATACACTCTGCACTGAGCTCCATACAAGTAATGTCTCCAAATTTTGAGGGCGAACACGACTGCTGCAAGCTCAAGGTCATGAGTAGGATAGTTCTTCTCATAATCCTTGAGTTGTCTAGAGGCGTAGGTGATTACCTTACCATCTTGCATCAGCACTGCTCCTAATCCCAACTTAGAGGCATCACTGTAAATATCAAAGCTGTCTGTGTTCTCGGGTAGAGCTAGAATGGGTGCACTGGTCAGTCTTCTTTTCAGCTCGCTGAAACTATTCTCACAGTCCTCTGTCCACTGAAATTTTCTGTTCTTCCTGGTGAGAGCTGTCAGTGGGGAGGCTATTCTGGAGAAATCCTCTACGAATTTTCTGTAATAACCTGCTAATCCCAGAAAGCTTCTGATCTCACTAGCGTTCTTGGGTCTTTTCCAGTTACTCACAGCTTCTATCTTACTGGGGTCTACCATAATACCATCCTTTGAGATGATGTGACCCAGGAAGGACACCTAATCTAACCAAAATTCACATTTTGTGAACTTGGCGTACAACTGGTTCTGCTGAAGGGTCTGCAGTACTATTTTCAGGTGCTCTGCGTGTTCTTCCTGAGTTCCTGAATAGATAAGAATGTCATCGATGAATACGATAACGAACTTATCTAAGTATTCTCTGAATACCCTGTTCATGAGGTCCATGAAAGTAGCTGGAGCATTTGTCACGCCGAAGGGCATAACCATGAACTCATAATGTCCGTATCTAGTCCTGAATGCTGTCTTGGGTATATCCCCTTCTTTAACTTTCACCTGATGATAACCTGATCTGAGGTCTATCTTAGAGAACACTGCTGCTCCCTTTAGCTGATTGAACATGTCGTCTATTCTGGGAAGAGGATATCGGTTCTTGATCGTGACTTGGTTCAGTGCCCGGTAATCTATACACAGGCGCATGCTTCCGTCCTTCTTCTTCACGAACAATACAGGCGCTCCCCATGGTGAGTGACTAGGGCGTATGAAGCCTTTGTCAAGCAGCTCCTGTAGTTTCTCATGAAGTTCCTTCAGTTCTGCTGGAGCCATGCGGTAAGGCGCTTTGGAAATGGGATTTGTACCGGGAATGAGTTCTATCTCAAATTCAATCTCCCTGTCTGGTGCTAGGCCTGGTAACTCTTCAGGGAAGACTGCTGGGTAGTCACATACGACTCGGACCTCTGCTAGCTGTTGGTCTTTGTCCTGACTGGTACTGACTACACGTGCTAAAAATCCCGTACATCCTGAATCCATTAATCTCTGTGCTTTCATAGCTGAGAGAAACTTCTTGGCCTTTCTCTTGGGTTCTCCGATGAACTCGAACTGTGCTTCTGCTTCAGGTTGGAATATGACTTTCTATTTATGGCACTCTATAGAGACACCGTATTTGATCAGGAAGTCCATTCCCAAGATGACATCATAATCAGTCATATCTAGCACTATCAGATCACAAAAGAGTTCTCTGTCTGCAATAATGACTGGCATTGCTCTGAGCCAGTGCGTGGATGCCATAATCTCTCCTGAAGGTAATGTCATCAGAAACTGACTACTGAATACCTCTGGGGGTATTGCTAACTTTTCGGAAAACATCCTGGATATATAAGAATGGGTTGCCCCAGTATCGAACAAGACAGTTGTACTTTGCTGTAAAATACTAATCTGACCTGTGACAACTGTTGAGGCATTTGCTACGTCCTCTCTGGTGAGTGAGTAGATCCTTGCATTGGTCGTAGCTGGAGGGGCTTCTAATCGGCCCTGGCTGATGTGTGGACCATCTAGAACGGCCTGCATCTAATGCAACTGAGCTGGCTGGCCTCCGTACTGAATCGGCTGTGGTTGAGGAAGAATTGTCTTGTTTGGGCACTGCTTAGCCATATTCCCTTCCTGCCCACACTCAAAGCATCCTCGGGTGCCCTTACAACAAACTCCAGGGTGGAATTTCCCACAAGTAGCACACTTGGGATAGCTGGGCTGCTTACTAGCTGGTCCTCCTTTTGGGTAACTCCATGGTTTGCGCTTGTTGCTAGAGTTCCCTTTCCAGTTAGAGCTGTGACCCTGTTGTTTCTGAGTACCTGAGCCTCCTTGCCCTTTGGACTCTGAGAGGACTTGCTTCTGCTGCTTGATATTGTTCTAGTAGTGCTCGGTGGTCAGAGCACTACTGACTAGTTCTTCAGTGGTTTGTGGCCTATGAACGCCGCCAGCCACGTTCATTGCTATTTCCGGCCTCAGCATCTTGAGCATCAACCGAACTCTTTCTTTTTCTGTGCTGACTAGTTCGGGGCATAGACGAGCCAATCTGTTGAACTTCTTCACGGCTTCCTCCACTGAAAGGTTGCCCTGGCGAAACTTGGTGAACTCGTCGTAGTGGCGGTTTATGACCCGCATGTGAAAGAACTCCTCGAAGAATTCTTTCTCAAAGTCAGCCCATGTCATCTGGTTTACTGGACGCTTCGCTCTGATTCTCTCCCACCACATACGTGCATCTCCTGTCAAG
The DNA here is from genome assembly GCF_018446385.1 of Zingiber officinale. Lineage (NCBI taxonomy): Eukaryota > Viridiplantae > Streptophyta > Magnoliopsida > Zingiberales > Zingiberaceae > Zingiber > Zingiber officinale. Next base: position 62,189,723 of record NC_055990.1, on the reverse strand, counting down.
CAGAAGGAGGCACATTTCACCTTCTCCTATTCTGGCCAGTCCAGAAGCTCCATCGTACTCTCCAGTGTCTTGAACCAAGCTTGAGCATCCCATGGTTCACTGGTGCCTGAGAAGTTCTCGGGCTTGACTCTCTGCCACTAGATCAGATAGGCTTCTCTCTTTGCCTCTACTGCTGGGGCTACTGGTGCTGTAGGCTGGACTGGGGGAACCGGGTGACTGTGGGAGTATTCTGCTGATTAGCCTTTAAGGTGGCTATCTCCTGTTACTGTTCAGCTAGCTGCTGCTGTAACTGAGTCACTAATACTATAAGGTCTGGGGGAGGCACTGAACTGCCTGCCTCATGCTGGGGCTCAGTAGCTGGTGCCCTTCTAGCTAGGCGTCCTCGTGCCATTTCTAAAGACATAGAGGCCATGTATAACTAATCTAATCATGGTTACATAAATACTGCTATCTTGTTAAACATTATCATATACTAACATGCTTCAGTTAACATAAGTTATAACAAGAAAGCAGGAACACAAAAAAAATAAGAGGTATTCCTACTCGGAAGCTGCAGGTTCAATGCTGATGTGTGTGTAGGAAGTATGGAACTTTCTGTTCTGATACCACTCTGTAACGACCCACCTTCTACTACTAAGCTATAAGGCCGGACCGTCACATTATGCTGTGCTAAACTATATCCATGACCATCACTAAATCTAGATGCGGAAGCTGTACTAATTAAAATTTTGCTAAGCTGTTATCATTTCTTTATTCTATGGGTGCTAAGGGGTGTAATCTAACTATTCATGCCATATTTTACATCCCCCATGGTCAAGGAACTGAACTAAGGTCTCCCGGCTGTTATCAGGCCTCCCAATCGATCCATGGATCGATTGGAATGGTCTAATCGATCCAGTGATCGACTCAGCATGCTACTTACTATATGCGGAACTTAGGTTGGATCGATCCAGTGATCGATTCAGCACGCTACTATGCTCGGGTAATATTCTAGATCGATCGGCTGATCGATCCAGACTGGCCAATCGATCAAGCGATCGATCCCAGGGCTTACTGTTCGCGACAGAAGGCATCTGGATCGATCGGCTGATCGATCCAGGAGCTTACTGTTCACGGTACGAACTTCTCAATCGATCGGCTGATCGATTGAGAAGCCTCCAATGATCAGCCGATCGATTGGGGTTTCTGATTTCGTACCAGAAGTCTGATTTCAGCACTGTTTCGTGCCTCAATCACACATACAAGTTCTAAAATGACTGGGAAACATTCTAACATCACATAACTAATGTTCTAAGCATGGTAGAGTGCATAATTTACTAGTTCATGGCATTTAAACATACTAAAGTGCGGAACATGATAAAACGCTAAAGAGTTCTAATGATTTAAACAAAACTTGCTAGATCCCTAAGATCTTTATTCCAAGTTCCTGCCCACACACATCTTTATAGCATTGTCCTCCAGCCTCCGCTAGTCCATCTTTCCTTTACCTTTATCTGCAGTATAAGGAAAAGAGTATCTGTAAGCTTGGGAGCTTAGTAAGAAACCATCTACCTCACTAAAACATGCATACGATGTAAATTATGTTTTTAAAACATGCTATTTGAAATACATTCTGAATATGCTAAGCATGACATGGCATACAACACATAGAGAGCAAAACTGATCATGGCAATAAAGCTAATCATAACTATCACATTGTATCAATAGGAGAACTAAACTAATACAAAAACTAAGCTAAGCTAATACTGATCTGATGCTAAAGCTGTATTGAATTCACATAACTATTTTGTGAGGTTTTGAAAACTATATTCATAGGTAGATTAAAATACATAATCATGCTGCTGTTTGGGCCCGACAACTGTACTTGCTATGCGCGCATCCCTAACTAAACCCGGGTTTGCAAGTCCCGAATTTAGTAGGGTTACTAAGTTATCTAAACCTAGGGACGACTATGGGAGCCCAACCCAGTGGATATCTAATCCGGTACAGTGCCACTGAGAAAGTAAAATACTTAACATAACTAATTATTGCTTGTCTTGCTCTTTCTAGGTTATCTGAACCTAGAGCTAGGTTGTCTGAACCTAGAGGCGATTGTGGGAGCCCACCCATTGGACATCTAGTCCCATAAAAGCTGTAGCAAGACTACATGAGCTGTAAAATGCTTCTATTGCATTTATCTCGGCTATTAAAATGCCTAAGGTGGCATTTACTTGAGCTAAGCATTTAATCGAGCACTCGGTGTGCGCTAATGCACACCCTGTGTGCCAAAACTGCATAAAATTAAACTAATGCCTAAAAATCATATGGAAGCTACTTATACTGCAGGTGAGGGGTTTCTTACATTCTGTTCAAATTTTCTTACAAATCTAATCGCTAGATTTTCCGATGGAGAGATCTCTTCGGCGATCTTCTCGTGTCTACGTGTTCCTCTCGCGGAAGGGAGCGTCTTCGTGGCCGAGATATCGCCAGAAGGTGTTCCTCTTGCCCTTGGGACGGAAACCCTAGCCTTGTTTGTGGTTGGTGCCGAGAGGTGAGGGAGGTAGGGAGAGGGCAGCGTGACTAGGGTGAGGGAAGGGTTTTTCCTCGTTTAAGGAAAAATAACAATTCCTCACTTAAATTCCTATTTACATTTAGGAATTAATTCACCCAACTCTAACTTAAATAAAATTGTTTCCCTTTCCTTTCAGCACGGCCCTGCTGGGTTCACTTGGTTTACTAAAGCTATCTATAAGTCATAGGGTTCGCTAGGTCTCGGGTTCAATTCCCGCGTAGGCTATTTTCGTTTTCTATTTATTTTTGCTACTTCTGCTACTCTAAAAATTTTGTAAAAATATCCTAAAATTCCAGAAAAATACTAGGATATTTCTAATAATTATTTTGAGAATTTTTGGGTGTTACACCATGGTTGCTCAGTCGTTGATCAGGATGAGGATACGAGAGCCCTAGGCTGCTGATCAGTATTTGTAGTTTATTTGCAGCCAGATAGCTTCCGGGTAGCAGACCGAGTTTACACGAGACGAGGAGGGTATTATATACTTCCGAGACAGATTATGCGTACCTCAGTCTCATCCTGTCTTACAGAAGCTACTTCAGGAAGCTCATTGCTCTCGATTTGCTGTCCACCTAGGCGGTACCCGTATGTACCTAGATTTGAGGTGTTTCTATTGGTGGAACGACATGAAGGACGACATGAAGGAAGACATCGCGGATTTTGTAGCTAGATGTCTTGTCTGTCAGCAAGTGAAGGCCGGGCACCAGAGATCTGCCGGCTTATTTAAGCAGATTCCTAATCTTGAGTGGAAATGAGAACACATTACTATGGACTTTGTGGTAGGTTTGCCGAGGACACGACGAGGCCATGACGCGATTTGGGTAATCGTTGATCGATTAACCAAATCCGCGCACTCGTTAGCGATCCGGAAGACTGATTTCCTGGATCGATTGGTAGATCTGTTTTGCCAAGAGATTATCAGATCCGTGGTATCCCGTTGACTATTATTTCGGATAGAGACCCCCGGTTCACTTCTCGTCTTTGACAGAGACTGCAGTAGACCTTGGGCAAGTAACTCTGTTTCAGTACAACTTTCCATCCGCAGACAGATGGACCGTTAGAGCGGACCTTTCAGACTCTAGAGGACTTGCTGAGGTTTTATGTATTGGATTTTCGGAGGCAGTTGGAAGGACCATTTTCCATTGGTAGAGTTCGCCTACAACAACGGTTTGCATTCGGCCATCCAAATGCCACTGTTGAAGTGTTGTATGGTAGGCCTTCTCGGACACCCACCCTCTGGATGAGGTTGGGAAGGCCCAGTTGTTGGGACCTCATAGAGCCTAGCATGAGGCAGAGTTGGTCCGTACTATTAGATAAAGGATGTCAGAGGCATAAGACTGCCAGAAGTGTTATGCTGACCGGAGTCGGAGACTCTTAGAGTTCTCCATTTGTGACTATGTATTTTTGCGAGTTTCACCCACGAAAGGGGTGAAGAGATTGACCTCGGAGGTACCGCGATACATTGGACTTTTCCGGATCTCAGGAAAAAAAAAAATTGGAGCAGTAGTTTACCGTCTAGCACTACCACTGTTCCAGACAGGTGTTCACAGCATATTTTCGTGTATCTATGCTGAGGAGATACATAGCAGACCCAGCTCACGTGTTGTCTGATAATCTTAGTTCCCTTCATTCTGACGTCACCTATGAGGAGGTTCCGGTACGAATTCTCGACCGAAAAGAGCGTCAGTTGCGGAACCAGACTATGCGGCTGGTTAAAGTCGGATGGCAGCATCATTCGGACGAGGCGGCTACTTGGGAGTTCGAGGATACGATCCGAGCTCGATATCCCCATCTTTTCACTTGATGTATGTGAGTTATTTTCCGTTCAGCATTTATACTTTCTATCTGTTGTTAGTACTTGCTGATGGTAGATAACGAAAATTTGGGGACCAAATTTTTATTAGTGGGGGAGAATGTAAAATACTGAAAATAGGCGAATATTAATAATGGAATTTTCTAGAATTTTTGAAAAATTTTCGGGAATTTTTCGGAGCTGGTACGGACGAGTTATCGGGGATAAAAATGGGGTCCGGGAAAGCCTTTTTGGGCTACCCCGTTTTAACGAGGAAAAGTTGAATTTATTTATTTATTTCTTTTTTTCTTTTTCTTTTGTTTTCGCAGAACTTCTTCTGTTTCCCCAACCCGGCGATTTCTCTCCTCAAACTGCCGCCCGATCCCTTCTCCTTCTCCGTCGGTCGTCTTCTTCCTCTTCACAGCACCTCCACCGGCCACCAGTTTTGACCTAGTGCCACGTCACTTGTGCCCTAGCACTGCCGGGTGATGATTCTCCTCTGCCCTAGCGCCGTCCTCCGTCCTTTTCTCCGACGCCGACGACGCCACAGGGCAGATCGTCGACGATTTGAGCCCGACTTTCCAGATCCCGTGCCCCTCTCCTCTGTCGATCCCAACATCTTCTCCTCACGCCAACAATGAACGCTGTTGGATCGGGCTAGATCCAGCGATCGCCGGTGGGAAGAAAGGTCGTTAGGGTTCTGGAGGTGAGCAATTGATTTCCTCTTCCTCCTGGTTCTTCTCAGCACCGATCAACGATCGAGCGCCGGCCGCCGGCATCCAAGACCCCCAGCCGATCTCTCACTTTCAGCAGCATCGGGTCTCCTTCCATCATTGTTCACCGAAGCTTGGAGAGATGCCCTAGATTCCACGATGTCGTGCCCTAGCAGTGATCCTTAAGGTAAGGTGTCACTGGATTTTGATTGATTGGGCTATGTGTTGCGCTAATCCTTGTTCTGGTTTAGGAAAAGGGGTCAGATCAATTCTTGTTGTTTTCCCCTGATCGGATCTTGATCCTCTTCTTTGCCACGGATTGGGGTCACAAGATTGGAGAAACAGAGGTAAGGTGCATAGTTGTTGCTGGTAATTGGTTGGAGATAGGTTGTTTTGTTGAAATCTGACTTCTTCTTCTTGATCCGGTTGGTGAACAGCAACTTGATCAGGGCATTGAGTTAGGTTGTTTGATCTGTGATCTCCACCAATTGGTTCCAGTGAGGTTTTATTTTTATCAGTGAGGAGTGCTTGGGATGTTGGGCAGAGACTAGAAGTTGGTTGCTTGATTGATGACCTCTTGCTTGATTCGGTTGATATCGGTGAGGGAAGATTTCAGCAAGATTTTTTGTGTTGTGGGTTGCTCCTTGATCCAGCAGCACCTTGGATTCGACAGGATCTCCTTCAAACAGTACATGTTTTGGCTGAGTTTGAGGTATGGTTTATGTATCGAATTATGGATAAATTGGATTACTAGGTGGTTAGATTTATTAAGGTTTCACCCTAATTGAGCCTCAAGGATTTTTAGTTGGTTATGCATTTGAGTTGTAGCTAAATAAAAGTATATATATTGGTGACACAGGACTTTGACGCGAGACGAGCCTCTCGACGTCGGATTTGGGCCTGATACGATCCTTTCTATTGGAGGCGGGTACCTTGACTTATCTTTTTTATATGTCTTGTTGATATGTCTAGTAGGATATAACCTTTAGTAATAATTATGTTCGTCCTTGTTTCGGTATGTCACTACCGGATACTTGTTATATGCTTGTTTGCTCACCTGATATACATTTTATGTTAGTACCCACATGATTATATATATATATGCTAAGAGAGGTAGTGACATACCATGCTTGTTATTTTCAGGACCTAGGTTTTGAATATCCTATCTGACCTGTGTACTTTAGTTCTTCGTATTTGACCATCGATATTACGATACTCATTTTATATATATGGATATGGTTATGCTGATCAGTTTATTGCTATGCTTAGTGTCATGCATCATGATTGCATGCTGTGCGATAGTCCGCTCCATTATTGTTGAGCACATCGCCAGTTACATGGAACTTCACACACCACCACTCATGGGTTAGTGGTCGATTCAGGCAGTGTGTGTTGCAGTAGGGACTTTGTTTGGCTCCGTTGGTCCGCTCATGGGTAGCGTGATGCAATGTGTTAGCCAGCAGGGATTCCTCCCCGTCATCGTGTACCGGGAGTTGAGAGCATTGCGCTCCCCCATTTATGATTTGGGGTAGGAGGATAGGTGTACTCCGACAGCATCCCGTCCACTCGGTCACTCATCAGGAGTAGTGACGACAGAGTGCACGGTTGTCACAGCCCTACCCACTCGGTCTCACCATTGTATGTGAGATGACTGACTGGCGTCAGGGGTGACCAGGACGTATCATTGGCATCATACGCATTATGCATTTACTGCTTGTGTTTGCTGCACTTATATGCTGCATTTGGATGGATGCATATGTTTGACATGCATACAGGATTTATGACACTTCCGGTCTGACGACCTGATTATTCGGATAGGTGGCCCTGGTGAGTACAGTACTCTTCAGCCTTTTCTATTATGCATTACCTTCTTTTGTTCAGGAGACTGTACTCTATAGTTATTACTATTTGTTATAGATTACTATACATGTCAACTAGGTATCTGCTGAGTTGTTGAACTCACCCCCGTGGACACTATCTTTTTCAGGTACTAGGTTGTTTATGGAGACGCTTGGAGTATCCTGGCTGCCGGTCCCCACATCACATCAGAAGACATGTCTACGCTTTTGTGTATTTTTACTTCGGTATTTATAATTGGTGTAATTAGTATATTATTCCGATTTTGTTTCTGGAGTTGTTATATTGTTGTGTTGTGTAAGCCTAGCCGGCTAGCAATTTTAGTTTTGGGTTGTATGTGTTGTCCTTTTCCGCTGTGTTTTTGGTTTTAGTACAGCTGAGTAGGCTGTTAAATATATATATAACTGCGCGGTTGTTTATTTTGTTCCAGCCGAGTGGGCTGATGATATAAACTGCATGGTTGTGTGTATATTCCAGCCGCTTGTGGCTGATGTATATTTTGTATGTAGATTTGCCTCAGATTGTCACCCGTACAGGGAGATGCTGCCGAAATTTCTTCGGACAGAGACTCCCTCGGGGCGTGACAACAAATCTCCAACCGTAAAGGGTGACTCTGTGGGTTATGGCCTTACCACCTCCCTACTTCACCTTGCCCTATCTCAACAACACAGACAATCCAATCTCCAGAACAGCAAGCACCAAGAACTAGGGCACGAGAGGAAGAAGGTTACCTGAGCTAGTGCAGAAAGAAAAAACTGATGTCGGTGGTCTCTCTGTGGCGATCAGCGTCGAGTACAACTAGGGTTCAGCTGGCCGACGCTAGGGCGGAGATATGGCAGCCAACGTTGGGCAGCGATCAAGTGCAGAGGAAAGGGTCGGCTGTTGGCGCTTGGGGAAAAGGGAAGGCTGTTGTCGGCGCGGTGAGGACCTCCCTTCCAGCGACGGCTGGACCCTGCGATGTTAGGGCGACACCGTGAGATAAAGAGGAGAAGACGGCCAACGGAGGAGGAGAAGAGTTCAGGCGGCGCAGCTCGGGAGAGAAGGGAAGAAGCTACAGAGGAAGGAAGCGGCACCGAGTTAATTAATAAAACCCCTTATGAAATATATTACAATAAAATATCCAATTTAAATTATCTAAAAGTTTTTAGATGTAAAGTACACATATTAAACACCAAAGATTATTTAGGAAAATTTACATCTAAATATGCAACTGGTATCTTCTTAGGGTATTCAACAACCAGTAGAGCTTATAGAGTTTATAACAACAATACCCTAAATGTTGAAGAAACAACCAATGTAATTTTTGATGAAGAAAATAACCTACCTGACTTAATCAAAGAAAATAATCAAATTATAAGAAATAAAGAAGATGATGAAATTAAACTTGAATCAAGTAAATCATAAGAACCAATTATTGACTCTAACATAAGACCTTCTAGAATAAGTTTCAATTACCCATCTGACCAAATTTTGGGTGATCCAACCCTAGGAGTTTGAACTCGATCATCATATAGAAACCTAAGTCAAATAGCTCTAATTTTCAAAATTGAATCTAAGACTATAGAAGAAGCCTTACCTGACTCGGACTGGATAATTGTAATGCAAGAGAAACTAGTTCAATTTAAAAGAAACCAAGTCTGGGAACTAGTAATTAAATCCACAAATAAATCTATAATTGATACTAAGTGGGTCTTTAGAAATAAACTAGACGATAAATATGAAATAGTAAGAAATAAGGCTAGACTAGTAGCAAAGGGGTTCAGTCAAGTAGAAGAGATAAATTATGATGAAACCAATGCACCTACAGCCAGACTTGAATCCATTAGGATGTTGCTAGCCTATACAACACATAAAGGATTCAAGTTATACCAAATGGATGTAAAATTTGTATTCCTAAATGGGTTCATCAAAGAAAAAGTTTATGTTAATCAACCCCAGGATTTGAAGACTTAGACCATCCAAACCATGTCCTTAGGTTAAAGAAAGCTTTATATGGACTAAAACAAGCACCTAGGGCCTGGTATAAATGTCTATCAACACACCTAATATCTAAGGGGTTTAACCAAGGCCAAATAGACCAAACCTTATATATCAAAACCTTAGAAAAAGATATTTTTATCGCTCAAATTTATGTAGATGACATAATATTTGGTTTAACAAATACAAAATTTTTAAAAGAATGTATCAAATTAATGAAAAATAAATTTGAAATAAACCTAGTAGGAGAACTTAACTTTTTCTTGGGATTATAGATAAAACAAACAAAAGAAGGAATTCATATTTTTCAAACCAAATATGCTAAGGAATTAATTAAAAAATTTGGAATGAAAAATTCTAAAAATATAAATACCTCAATGGCAAATAATGTTAAAATTAACTCTGACTTAGAAAGAAAATTAGTAGACTTAAAATATTATAGAAGTACAATGGAAGTCTACTATACCTAACTACAAGTCGATCTAATATTTTATTTACAGTAGTTATGTGTGCTAGGTACCAATCTTGTGTAAATGAATCACACTTAACTAATGTAAAAAAAAAATACTTCGATACATTAAGGGAACCCTAAGTGTAGAACTTTAGTACCCTAGAACTAGCTCATTTAACTTAATTGGGTATTTTGAGTCAGACTATACTGGGTGTAAACTAGATAGAAAGAGTATACGTGGAAGCTGCCAATTTCTAGGTCAGTAAGCTGGTCTAGTAGAAAGTAACACTGAGTTACCATATCCACTACTGAAGCATAATACATAGTCATGGGAGAATGTATATCTTAATTACTATGGATGATGCACACTTTAAAAGATTATCAATTAGAATATAAAAATATAAAAATTTTAATTGATAACATATGTTCAATAAATTTAACTAAAAATCCAATACACTACTCAAGAATTAAACACATAGAAGTTAAACATCACTTTGTAAGAGATCACGTAGCTAAAGGTGACATTGTACTTGACTATGTTGAGTCTAAGTCACATTTAGTTGACATTTTTACAAAATCCTTACCTAAACTTAAGTTTAGTGTACTTAGAAGATAATTAAGTATGTGCTTAGTAGAATAGATTCTAAAAACCTTCAAAATCATTCCTTTTATAGTATTACTTTTTTAAAAGTTATGATTTTTTTGTTATGTTTTCAAAATCAATTTGGTCTTAAAATTCTAGGATAAATTATTTTATTTTCTTCAAAATTTCCAATTGTACTAGTATTTTCAAAAGATTAGACTTAGCTTAGGTAACTACCCCCTAAAAAATATGTACCCATAGGTTTCAGCTAAATCATCTCATAAGGATATTAGGAATACCTTACTTGTGTATGAAAAATACATAAAATAGAACGAGATGTATAGGGTACTGCCTGGACTTCAGAATACTTATGTCTGTGCATCAACATAAGTCTAGGCAATAAATACCAAGTCAAATTGATCAAGTTAAGTTATCCATTTTAGTCAAATTAATTAGAACACTTACTTAACTTGACTAACCAAGTGAAAGCTACTACCTTATGGTAAACAACTATTAGCTAAAGGTTAGATATTTTTTGTAGGAAAGTAGATGCTTGTTTTGAAGTTTTTTTGTTTCTACTTTGAACTCTCATGCTTGGACTCTAGGACCCTAAAACTTAAAGCACTTAATTAAATTTTTTAAGGCATTAATCAAGGGGAGTGAAAGGAGTTAAGGCATTAATTTTTTTTTTTTAAAAAAATCAAAGTTAAAGTATTCTTTTTCAAGATTTCAAATTTAATTTTGTAAGTCTTTAAAGTATTTTTAACTAAAGTAGTTCAGTACTTCACTAAGTATTTTTTTTAAGTACTTAACTATCTATTTTTAAACTATTTTTGGAAAACAGCCCTAAGTATCAATATTTTGGAAAAATATTTTTTTTAAAAAAAATATTGAAGTATTTCTTCAAAAGCTAAATACTTGATAAAATACCTTTTTGACTAAGTTTTTGAAAAAAAAAAGTTCTTTCTCACAATCTTTAAGTATCCTTTAAAAGTTTTATATCAAAGCTTTTTGAAAAGGATAAGTTGTTAGAAATTTTTAGAAAACTAAGTTTCAAAAACTATGTTAAAAAGTTTTTTTGTCATTAGTTATGTTAAACTCCCCACTTAGATTTTTTTAAAAAAGATGTTTTGTTCCAAAATATTGTTTTATATTTCAAAGTATTTAAAAAGCTAAAAGTACTTTTCCTCCCTAAATTATTTTTGATATATAGCAAAAGGGGAGAGAATGGTCAAAAATTAAGGGGAGTAATAAATTAAGGGGGAGCTAAAATTGCCTTAGTATTAAAATTACCATATTGATGTATGTTGTGATAAATATATATGTTGTGATAAAATTGCTATATCTTTCTTAATTGCTATATTCTTCTGCTATATATTTTTACTTAACTATTGAACTACATTGCTATTGTTAGTTAGAGCCCTAGAGTCAATCATTTGGTGATTGTTGTATGGACTCATTGTATCATATTCTTGTATATAAATAAAGACATTTATTTTTGGTTATTATACTTACTTGTATTGGTACCAAATAACTAAGTATAATAGTGTCCTTAAGTAGAAGGTTCTTACCTATATCAATCGATTGGTTGAATCGATAGTGAGATGATATAGGGAACACTACTCTTAATCATTCCTAGTCAAATATTAACATTCAGGGACAATGTTAATGCGACGAGACTAGCATGTAGGTCAACTAGATGACTTGATCTCACAAGTCATGGATATAGAGATATCAAGTTGACACATGGGTATGCATTGGAGAATGTATACTGAATGACCCGCCATGAGAAAGTATCATGGATCGTTATATGAGTGTCATATACTTTCTCATGTGGCTATTAGTATGACTACTAGTCCTTGGACCTGAAGTCACCATGGTTCCCTACATAAGGAGTTACATACTTTGGCTTCGTCAAACCTCACCCGTAATTGGGTGGACTATAAAGGCGATTACTGAGTATGTAACAAATTATGCGGAGGGATGTGAGTGATGTAGATGGGATCTATCCCTCCTATATGACGGGAGAGACATCGATATTCTTGATAGAGTGAGACCACTAAGTGCATGGCCATGCCCAAATGAGTCAATATAAGATATTGAGCTCATTTGATCGAGTGAGTCTACTTGGAGTTCAAGATTTAGATTGATTAGAGGATGACACGGTTTATGCCTCATATTGATCAATCTAGATGTCAAGGATAAAAGGACACTTGTCATATATTGTGAAGAGTCACAATTAGTAGTCACAAGGTGATGTTGGATCTCAACATTCTTATAACTTGGGTAGTAATGATGTGTTGCTAGATACCGCTCATTACTTATGCTTCTAAATGGGTTTAGGAGCATTGCAAACGTTATAAGAACCTATAGGGTCACACACAAAGGGCAATTAGATGGAGATTAGGTTCATTTGATGAACCTAAAGAATTAGGTTCATGTGATGAACCAAATTGGATTAAGAGTAATCCAAATTAGGCTAATTGAGTTGGACTCAATTTGGTTTATGTATTAAATGAGTCTAATTTGGACTTAGACTCATTGAATTAATTTAATTCAATGAATAGGGATTCATTAAATTAAAATTGACTTGAACTAATGGTTAGATTTGATCAACCATGGGAGAGAAGTGGTCAAGTTTGACTTGACTTGAGAGGAAGATGAAGAGTCAAGTTTAACTTGACCATTTGCCACCTCATTGGCGAGTTGGCAAGAAGTGGACCAATGATGATGCTCCACATCATCATGGTTGCTTAAGTGAGATGCCACCTCATGGTAGTTACCAAGAGTTGTGACTCTTGGCATCCCATGGAGGTTACAATCTCTCTAAAGTGGTCGGCCACTTTAGATGAGGGAGTTAGTGCATTTTGTGTGCTTGGTGAGTAACTCCTTCTTCTTCCTCAAGCTCTTCTCTTCTCTCCCTCTCCTCCACCATTACTGATCTTCTAAGGTTGCTAGCACATCCTTAGAGGTTTTCTCCATCGAGTTGTTCGTATGGATACACATAAAGGAGTATCTACTTTGATACTCTCGAGATTTGGCGACGAACCTTGGACGAGCGGGATTGCGAAGGGCTTCGTATCAAGGGTAACCTTTTTCTTTTATAGATCTAATGTAGATCTAGGAGTAGAAAATATGTATATGAAAGTTTTACATACTTTTATTTCTTCGCACGGATCCGTGGCATGGGGGTTTCGGGGTTTCCGCAACGCAAAAAGTGATTTTTATGGCCCGAAAAACCCAACAGCTATAATAAAAAAGAGGGAGATTGTTGGTGCAGGAAGCACCAAATGATCAAACTTGTGTTTTGATAATGGAAAAGGAGTTCAAAGTTAAGTTGTCTTGTTATCTAAAAAGTGTGACTAAACTTACAAGAAAATCCTTAGTTGTCTTAGGTAAAAGTCCTAGTAGATTCTAGGTAGGCAGAAAATCCTAGCTGCAGTTAGGCAACAAAGTCCTGGTCATGGGGGACTGGTTGAAGTCTTGGCGAGTCGAGCACTTTGGGCGAAATCCTAGAGTCGAGGACTCTAGGTGAAAATCCTGGTGGTCACGGACCGGGTGGAAATCTAGACGGGTCGTGGAGAGGATGTTCAACATAAAGTCCTGAAGTCTCGAATGCTAAGTAAAAGTTCAGACGGCCTGGAGGATCGATCTAGCAAAAGGTAATTTCTCCTAAGAGGAGTAGGTGAGGACACGTTCCCCGTTGAGAGAATAGTAGGGGTCGGTTTGACCTAGAGTTTTTAAGAAATCTGAAAGTCAAAATTGGATAGCTTAAAGGTTATTGAATAATTTATTATTCATATTTTATTGTTCTAACTTTGTCTTATAGGGTATACTTTATATTTGGACTAATATGTCTTGCAAGAAGTGAGATGCACAAAGAAAAGCTCAGATGAACTATGTCCGAGACGCCTCCAAGGCTGTTCGAGGTGGCTTGGCTACTTTGGCCGAAGGCCCGCGTGGAAGAGGCTCGGAGGTGCCTTCGAAGCGCCTAAAGGACCCTTGGATACATGATGGAATGCGCCTTCCATGGGCTTGAAGGCACCTTCGAAGGGATAAAGTTCGTAGAATGCGGGACTTATCGACTCTGTGGATTCGGGGATAAGGATCCAAGATAGAGGCATCTTCAATGGAGTTGAAGGCACCTTCAATTGCCCATAAAAGGACATCATGAGCAAACCATGAAAAACAACTCATCTTAGCGATCTTTCTCCTGTGCGCTGCTCCAAAGATAATGCAATGAAGTCGTAACGCTACTCCGACAACCAGAAGCTCTCAGTTTCAACACTGTTATTGTCAGTATAACTTTTAGTTGTACTACTTTAATTATAAATCTCTTGTATTCAGTTTTGTAATATTCTAGATTGATAGTGAATTGCCTAAAGTAAACACTCAACGAGTGTTGGCCTTGGAGTATGAATCATCAAAGGCTCCGAACCAAGTAAAACCAAAAGTGTCAGCAGTGTTTTTTTCTCTTCTACTTATTTTTCACTGCATTTATCTCCGATAGTTTTTATGAAATGTGTGAAAAATCCAAGAGTGCTATTCACACCCCCCCCCCTTCTAGCACATCTTGATCCTACAGATTCTAGACACCTAGAAAGTTTCTAGGCGCTTGGATTGGACAAAATAGTGCCTGGATAGTTTTAAGCGCCTAGAAGGGCTCCAAATGCCCTAAACTAGTCCATGCACCCAAAAACAGGATAAGTCAGGATGGATAAATCTATGACTCAAGCAAATCGAATGAGGCCGAATGTAGGTGCCCGAAATAAGTCTTTATAAGCAACAATGAGCAAAGCCTTCAATCAACTCTTCTACTGTGTGTGTGTGTGTATGTGTGTGTGCGTGTGCGCGGTTGAAAGAAAAGACAGCAAGATGAATCTTTGTGAATGTGGAATCTCCAAGAGGAGTGTGCTGCCCTTAGGACTTCCGGATCAGATCACAGTGTTTTTTTTGTTTAATTTACAAGCTTGTTGTAATGCCCAAAAATTCTCAAAATAATTATTAGAAATATTCTAGTATTTTTCTGGAATTTTAGGATATTTTTACAGAATTTTTAGAGTAGCGAAAGTAGCAAAAATAAATAGAATCGTAAAATAGCCTACGCGGGAATTGAACCCGAGGCCTATTGGGTCCAATGACTTATGGTGAACTCTAGTAACCAAGTGAACTCAGCAGGGCCGTGCTGAAAGAAAAGGGAATCAATTATATTTACATTTAAGTTGGGAGAATTAACCACTTAATATAAATAGGGAAAAATTAAGTGAAGAGTTATTTTTTTTAACGTAACTCTCCTCTCCCTCAAAACCTTACACGCCGCCCCTCTCCCATCTATTCTTCTCTCGGCGCACCAAGCCCCAAGGGCTAGGGTTCCGTCCCAAAGGCTCCAAGAACACTTTCCGGCGACGACTCCTGCACGAAAACGCTCCTCTCCGCGAGAAGAGTACGTGGAAGCAAGAGGATCGTCGAGAAGATCGTCTTTCCGGAAAACCTAACGATCAGATCGTAAGGAAAACTAGCGCAGGAAGTAAGAAACCCCTCACCTACAGTATAAGTAGCTCTTTCGAGGTTTTACGCATTAGTTTAGTTGTATGCAGAATTTTAGTATGTAGGGTGTGAACTAGTGCACACCATATGTTTGATAAAATGGCTCAGTTAAATGTCACCATAGGCATTTTAATAGCTCAGTAAATGCAATAGAAGCATTTTTACAGCATGTTCAATTTTATTACAGCTTTTATGGGACTACGGTCCAATGGGTGGGCTCCCACAGTCACCTCTAGGTTCAGACAACCTAGCTCTAGGTTCAGATAACCTAGAAATAAAAAGATAAGAAAATTCAGCTATAACCAGTATTTTATTTTCAGCAGTGGCACTGTACTGGACTAGATGTCCATCAAGCTGGGCTCCCATAGTCGTCCCTAGGTTTAGATAACCTAGTACACTCTACTAAATTCGGAATTTGCAACCCCAGATCTAGTTAGGGATGCGCGCATAACAAGTACAGATGTCGGGCCCAACAACAGCATAAATATGTCTTTTAATCTATGTATGATAATAGTTTTCAAAACTTCACAAAATAGTCATGTGAATTCAATATAGCTTTAGCATTAGTTTAGTATTAGCTTAGCTCAGCTTTTGTATCAGTTTAGTTCTTGATTGGTACAATATAATAGTTATGATTAGCACTTGTTAGCATGCCTAGATTAATGTTATGCCATGTTTAGTGTTTTTGTCATGATCTTCAGTTGGATTTCGATTGACAGCATATATATATTTTAAGTGGCATGTTTTAAAATCATAAAATGCATCGTTTGCATGTTTTGTGAGGTAGATGGTTTCTTACTAAGCGTAAGCTTACAGATACTTCTTTCCCTTATACTGCAGATAAAGGTAAAGGAAAGATGGAATAGCGGAGGCTGGAGGACAATGCGATGAAGATGTGTGTGGGTGGAACTTGGAATAAAGATCTTAGGGATCTAGCAAGTTTTGTTTTAAGCATTAGAACTCTTTAGCATTTTAATTGTTCCGCACTTAAGTATGATTAAATGCCATTATCTAGTGAATTATGCACTAGGCCAAGCTTAGAATACTAAATATTTGATGTTAGAATGTTTCCCAGCCATTTAAGAACTTGTATATGTGATTTGGGCACGAATCAGTGCAGAAATCAGACTCCTGGTACGAAATCAAAAACCCCAATCGATCAGCCGATCGATTGGAGGCTTCTCGATCGATCAGCTGATCGATTGAGGGGTTCGTACCGCGAACAGTAAGCTCTGGAATCGATCACTGGATCAATCGGGGAATTTGCCTCGCGAATAGAGAGCCTTGGAATCGATCCCTGGATCGATTAGCAAGCCTGGATCGATCAGCCGATCGATCCAGAATTTACCTTGTGCACAGTAGCGAGCTGAATCGATCAATGGATCGATCAGCAAATCTGGATCGATCAACCGATCGATCCAATCAAAGTTTTCGTCCACAGTAGCATGCTGGATCGATCAGTGAATCGATCCGAACATCCCAATCGATCAACCGATCGATTGAAATGCCTGTTTCAGCTGGGAACACTTAATTTCAGTCCTTAATCACATGTGAAGGTTAGATCTTCTCTTTGGAGTAAAGGTACAACATTTGGAAAGGTATCTTTAAACATCAGTTCAGATTTAGTCGCATTTGGCATGGGTTTAGTAAATTCTAAGTTAGTTCACGTTTCCGTACCTTATATTATAGCTTAGCACAGCATAATGTAACCCCGACCTTACAGCTCAGCCAGTAGAAGGTGGGTCATTACAGAGTGGTATCAGAGCAAAATTCCATATTTCCCTCACACACATCAGCATTGAACCTGCAGCTTCCAAGTAAGAACATCTCTTACTTTATTTATGTTTCTTGTTTTCATGTTTAGAGATAACTAAAGCATGTTTGTTTATTATAGTATTTAACATGATAACAGTAGTTACGCAATTATGATTGTATTGGTTATGTATGTCCTTTATGTCTCTAGAAATGGCACGAGGATGCCCAGCTAGAAGGGCACCAGCCACTGAGCCCCAGCATGAGGCAGGAAGCTCAGTGCCTCCTCCAGATCTTACAGCAGTAGTGGCTCAGTTACAGAAGCAGCTAGCTGAACAGCAACAGGAAATAGCTACTTTGAGGGCTAATCAGCAGAACACTCCCACTGTCACTCCAGAGCCTAACTTGGCAACTCCAGTAGTGATAGAGGTTCCACCAGTCCAACCTGCAACACCAGTGGCCCCAGTAGCAGGAACACAGAGAGAAGCCTATCTGATCCAGTGGCAGAAAGTCAAGCCAGAGAATTTCTCAAGCACCAGCAAACCATGGGATGCTCAAGCCTGGTTCAAAACACTGGAAAGCACGATGGAGCTTTTGGATTGGCCAGAACAGGAGAAGGTGAAGTGCGCCTCTTTCTGTCTGACAGGAGATGCACGTATGTGGTGGGAGAAAATCAAAGTGAAGCGCCCGGTGAATCAGATGACATGGGCTGACTTCGAAAGGGAATTCTTCGAGGAGTTTTTCCATATGCGGGTCACAAACCGCCACTACGACAAGTTCACTGAATTTCGTCAAGGCAACCTTTCAGTTGAGGAGGCCGTGAGGAAGTTCAACAGACTGGCTCGTCTATGCCCTGAACTAGTCAGCACTGAAAGGGAACGAGTCCGGTTGATGCTCAAGATGTTAAGGCCGGAAATAGCAATGAATGTGGCCAGCGGTGTCCGTAGGCCACAAACCACAGAAGAACTAGTGAGCAGTGCTCTGACCACCGAGCATTATCAGAATAGTATCAAGCAGCAGAAGCATGTTCTCTCGGAGTCCAAAGGTCAAGGAGGCTCAGGTACTCAGAAACACCAGGGGCACAGCTCCCATGACTCTAACTGGAAAGGGAACTCCAGCAACAAACGCAAACCAGGGAGTTACCCAAAAGGAGGACCAGCTAGTAAACAGCCTAGTTATCCCAAATGTGCTACTTGTGGGAAATTCCACCCTGGAGTTTGTCATAAGGGCACCCGAGGATGCTTTGAGTGTGGACAGGAAGGGAATATGGCTAAGCAATGCCCAAACAAGACCAGTCTTCCTCAACCACAGCCGATTCAGTACGGGGGCTAGCCAGCTCAGTTACATCAGATGCAGGCCGCTTTAGATGGTCCACACATCAGCCAGGGCAGACTAGAAGCCCCTCCAGCTATGACCAATGTGAGGATCTACTCACTCACCAGAGAGGACGTAGCGAATGCCTCGACAGTTGTTTCAGGTCAAATTAGTATTTTACAGCAAAGTACAACTGTCTTATTCGATACTGGGGCAACTCATTCTTATATATCCAGGGCATTTGCCGAAAAGATAGTGATACCGCCAGAGGTACTCAGTGGTCGGTTTTTGACAACATTACCTTCAGGAGAAATTATGGCATCCACGCACTGGCTCAGAGCAGTGCCAGTCATTATAGCAGACAGAGAACTCTTTTGTGATCTGATAGTGCTAGTTATGACTGATTATGATGTCATTTTTGGAATGGACTTCCTAATCAGATACGGTGCCTCTATAGAGTGCCGTAAACAGAAAGTCGTATTCCAACCTGAAGCAGAAGTACAGTTCGAGTACATCGGAGAACCAAAGAGGAAGGCCAAGAAGTTTCTCTCAGCTCTAAAAGCACAGAAATTAATGGATTCAGAATGTACGGGATTCTTAGCACATGTAGTCAGTACCAACCAGGACAAGGACCAAAAGCTAGAAGAGGTCCGAGTCGTATGTGACTACCCAGCAGTCTTCCCTGAAGAGTTACCAGGCCTAGCACCAGACAGGGAGATTGAATTCGAGATAGAACTCATTCCCGGTACAAATCCTATCTCCAAAGCACCTTACCGCATTGCTCCAGCAGAACTGAAGGAACTTCATGAGCAACTACAGGAGCTGCTTGACAAGGGCTTCATACGTCCTAGTCACTCACCATGGGGAGCGCCTATATTGTTCGTGAAGAAGAAGGACAGGAGCATGCACCTGTGTATAGACTACCAGGCACTAAACCAAGTCACGATCAAGAACAGGTATCCTCTTCCCAGAATAGATGACCTGTTTGATCAGCTAAAGGGAGCAGCAGTGTTCTCTAAGATAGACCTCAGATCAGGTTATCATTAGGTGAAAGTTAAAGAAGGGGATATACCTAAGACAACATTCAGGACTAGATACGGACATTATGAGTTCGTAGTCATGCCCTTTGGTGTGACAAATGCCCTAGCTACTTTCATGGACCTCATGAACAGGGTATTCAGGGAATACTTAGATAAGTTCGTTATCGTATTCGTCGATGACATCCTTATCTATTCAGGAACTCAGGAAGAACACGCAGAGTACCTGAGAATGGTATTGCAGACCCTTCAGCAGAACCAGCTGTACGCCAAGTTCACAAAATATGAGTTTTGGTTAGATCAGGTGTCCTTCCTGGGGCACATCATCTCAAAGGACGATATCATGGTAGACCCAAGTAAGATAGAAGCTGTGAGTAACTGGAAAAGACCCAGGAACGCCAGTGAAATCAGAAGTTTTTTGGGACTAGCAGGTTATTACAGAAAGTTCGTAAAGGATTTCTCCAGAATAGCCTCCCCACTGATAGCTCTCACCAGGAAGAACAGAAAATATCAGTGGACAGAGGACTGTGAGAACAGCTTCAGTGAGCTAAAGAGGAGATTGACCAGTGCTCCCATTCTGGCTCTACCAGAAAATACCGATTGTTTTGACATTTATAGTGATGCCTCTAAATTGGGACTAGGAGCAGTACTGATGCAAAATGGCAAGGTAATCACCTACGCCTCCAGACAACTCAAAGACTATGAGAGGAACTATCCTACTCATGATCTTGAACTTGCAGCAGTAGTCTTCGCCCTCAAAATTTGGAGACATTACTTGTATGGAGCTCAGTGCAGAGTGTATACAGATCATCAGAGCCTGAAGTACTTCTTCACTCAGAAGGATCTGAATATGCGACAGTGTAGATGGCTTGAGCTAGTCAAAGACTATGACATAGACATCCTCTACCACCCAGGAAAAGCTAATAAGGTAGCAGACGCACTTAGTAGAAAGTCCAGTGCTACCTTACTATCCCTAGTAGCCATGTCACCGCCCCTACAGAAGGAGATCACAGATTTCGATCTCGAACTTATAGTGGGACAGCTCTCTACTATGGCCTTAGCATCTACCCTGCTTGGTGACATCCAGACAGCTCAGGAACAGGATCCTGAAATTCAGAAAATCAAGCAAGGAATAGCAGAACCAGAAAGTGGAGAGTTCAGAATAGCTGATAGTGGGGCAGTATATTTCGGTGACAGACTTTGTGTTCCAGATCAGGAGGAACTAAAGAGAAAGATTTTAGATGAGGCTCACAGGACTCCCTATGCGATGCATCTGGGTTCCACCAAGATGTACCAAGACTTGAAGAAACATTTTTGGTAGCCGGGAATGAAAAGAGACATCGCTAGATATGTCAGTACCTGTCTGACCTGCCAGAGGGTCAAGGCAGAACATCAGAGACCAGGAGGAGTTCTGCAGCCTATCCAGATCCCAGAATGGAAGTCGGAGGATATTTCCATGGATTTCATAGTGGGGCTACCCAGAACCACGAATGGTTTTGACGCCATTTGGGTAATAGTCGACAGATTGACTAAATCAGCCCACTTCTTAGCTATCAGGATACCCTATTCCATGGAGCAGCTAGCTCAGTTGTATCTCAAGGAGATCATCAAACTGCATGGAGTCCCACGAACCATTATTTCCGACAGAGACAGTAGGTTCACGTGACACTTCTGGGAGTGTGTACAGTCAGCATTGGGCACTAAGTTAAAATTCAGCACAGCTTTCCATCCTCAGACAGATGATCAGACGGAGCGAGTGAATCAGGTACTCGAAGATATGCTTCGAGCATGTGCCCTAGACTTCAAGGGAAGTTGGTGCAAATATTTGAGTTTAGCAGAATTTGCATACAACAATAGTTATCAGGCCACCATCGGCATGGCACCTTACGAGGCTCTCTATGGGCGGAGGTGTAGATCTTCAATATGCTGGTATGAGAGTTGTGAACAGAAGGAACTAGAACTTCAGATAGATCTAGTAGCAGATACCACCGCAGCCATACAGCAGATCCGCCAGAGGATAGAGACAGCTCAGAGTCATCAGAAAAGCTATACTGATACACGGCGCAGACCTTTAGAGTTTTCAGTTGGGGATACAGTGTTCCTCAGAGTGGCTCCCATGAAGGGAGTAATGCGTTTCGGGAAGAAGGGCAAATTAAGTCCCAGATATGTGGGACCATACCTTATCAGCAGAAGAGTTGGCAAGGTAGCATATGAGCTAGAGCTACCCTAGGAGATGTTAGCTATCCATAATGTATTTCATGTCTCTATGCTGAAAAAGCATATCCTAGATGCCACCCAGGTGATTGAGCCCCAGTCGGTACAAGTCCGCGAAGACCTCAACTATGACAGTCGGCCTATTCAGATAATAGACCGAGCAGTTAAGAAATTGCGGAACAATGAAGTACCATTGGTAAAAGTTATTTGGCAAAATCACACAACAGAAGAGGCAACTTGGGAGACAGAAGCCAGTATGAGACAGAAGTACCCAGAGTTATTTTAAGTTCGAGGATGAACTTTTTATAAGGTATGGGGGATTGTAACGCCCGAAAATTCTCAAAATAATTATTAGAAATATTCTAGTATTTTTCTGAAATTTTAGGATATTTTTAAAGAATTTTTAGAGTAGCGGAAGTAGCAAAAATAAATAGAATCGTAAAATAGCCTACGCGGGAATTGAACCCGAGGCCTATTGGGTCCTATGACTTATGGTAAACTTTAGTAACCAAGTGAACCCAGCAGGGCCGTGCTGAAAGAAAAGAGAATCAATTATATTTACATTTAAGTTGGGCGAATTAACCACTTAATATAAATAGGGAAAAATTAAGTGAAGAGTTATTTTTTTTTACGTAACTCTCCTCTCCCTCAAAACCTTACACGCCGCCCCTCTCCCATCTATTCTTCTCTCGGCGCACCAAGCCCCAAGGGCTAGGGTTCCGTCCCAAAGGCTCCAAGAACACTTTCCGGCGATGACTCCTGCACGAAAACGCTCCTCTCCGCGAGAAGAGTACGTGGAAGCAAGAGGATCGTCGAGAAGATCGTCTTTCCGGAAAACCTAACGATCAGATCGTAAGGAAAACTAGCGCAGGAAGTAAGAAACCCCTCACCAGCAGTATAAGTAGCGCTTTCGAGGTTTTACGCATTAGTTTAGTTGTATGCAGAATTTTAGTATGTAGGGTGTGAACTAGTGCACACCATATATTTGATAAAATGTGTAGCTCAGTTAAATGCCACCATAGGCATTTTAATAGCTCAGTAAATGCAATAGAAGCATTTTTACAGTATGTTCAGTTTTATTACAGCTTTTATGGGACTACGGTCCAATGGGTGGGCTCCCACAGTCACCTCTAGGTTCAGATAACCTAGAAATAACAAGATAAGAAAATTCAGCTATAACCAGTATTTTATTTTCAGCAGTGGCACTGTACTGTACTAGATGTCCATTGGGCTGGGCTCCCATAGTCGTCCCTAGGTTTAGATAACCTAGTACACTCTACTAAATTTGGAATTTGTAACCCCGGATCTAGTCAGGGATGCGCGCATAACAAGTACAGATGTCAGGCCTAACAACAGCATAAATATGTATTTTAATCTATGTATGATAATAGTTTTCAAAACTTCACAAAATAGTCATGTGAATTCAATATAGCTTTAGCATTAGTTTAGTATTAGCTTAGCTCAGCTTTTGTATCAGTTTAGTTCTTGATTGGTACAATACAATAGTTATGATTAGCATTTGTTAGCATGCCTAGATTAATGTTATGCCATGTTTAGTG
The DNA here is from genome assembly GCF_018446385.1 of Zingiber officinale. NCBI lineage: Eukaryota > Viridiplantae > Streptophyta > Magnoliopsida > Zingiberales > Zingiberaceae > Zingiber > Zingiber officinale. Next base: position 62,166,376 of record NC_055990.1, on the reverse strand, counting down.
TTTTCGTCATGATCTTCAGTTGGATTTCGATTGACAGCATATATATATTTTAAGTGGCATGTTTTAAAATCATAAAATGCATCGTTTGCATGTTTTGTGAGGTAGATGGTTTCTTACTAAGCGTAAGTTTACAGATACTTCTTTCCCTTATACTGCAGATAAAGGTAAAGGAAAGATGGAATAGCGGAGGCTGGAGGACAATGCGATGAAGATGTGTGTTGGTGGAACTTGGAATAAAGATCTTAGGGATCTAGCAAGTTTTGTTTTAAGCATTAGAACTCTTTAGCATTTTAATTGTTCCGCACTTAAGTATGATTAAATGCCATTATCTAGTGAATTATGCACTAGGCCAAGCATAGAATACTAAATATTTGATGTTAGAATGTTTCCCAGCCATTTAAGAACTTGTATATGTGATTTGGGCACGAATCAGTGCTGAAATCAGACTCCTGGTACGAAATCAAAAACCCCAATCGATCAGCCGATCGATTGGAGGCTTCTCGATCGATCAGCTGATCGATTGAGGGGTTCGTACCGCGAACAGTAAGCTCTGGAATCGATCACTGGTCTTTACTTGAGAAGGCTAGTACCCGAACAGTAAGCTCTGGAATCAGCACTACAGATTCAGTTTTGTATGAGGCATCCTTTTATTAGAAGTATTAACAAGTATAAGTATTTTACTTGAGAAGGCTAGTACCCGACTTCCGAGGTTGTCGTTAAACAAATCCAGGTGACCGTTTCCGAGGTCTCAGCCCTAGTAAGACCAAGGTCTTTACCCTCGTAGGACTGGTGGCTTGCTACCTCAGTTTCTATTAGGGAGCGCGCAATGGTACTAAGCCTAGGCCCAAGAGATTATTATTTTGAAGTATAAAAGTATAAGTTTTTGAACAAGTGAAATAAGTTTCACATAAGTTTAAAAATCAGCAAGTTTAGTTTTCTTTTATGCTAGCATGTTGTTTAGTTTTGCTTACTGTTATTTACTATTAGATGAGCAGCTATACATGTTTAGCATTGAAGTATGTTTGATTCCTTTATTATTAGATAAGCATGTGTAGTATTTCTTTTAAAGCATTCAGTTTTTAGATTTCTTCCTATTCACATGCATATTCGAGTTTTGTGAGTTAGATAGTGCTTACTAGGCATTCTGCTTATAGTTGCATTTTCTTCTTACTGCAGATAAAGGAAAGGAAAAGTTATAGCAAAGGAATGTGACAAGGAGGTGTGGATGGATGTGTGATATCTGGACTATGGAAGCCTTGAGATTTAGTTTAAAAATTCATTAAGATTTTGTGTTCAAAATGTTGGAACTATTCTTTCATGTTGCTGGATTTTCTTATTGAATATTTTATGTTTTAGAATTCTTCTTTCTATTTGCTATGCACATTAGTTTCACTAATTGAGTTATATCACTGTTGCATGCATATACTGATTGATATACTTTAGTTGTGAACATATGCTTGAGTAGAATGACAAGATGAGTTAATTATGTTTCAGTTGTTACTAATTGCATGTTTCTCATTTTTGAGAGTTTTAAGTATTGATGTTTACATGTGAGTAACTCTAGTTAAGTAAAGTTAGTAATCCAGTAGCGTCCCGCCCTCACAGACTAGTAGGGAGGAGGGTGGGGTCGTTACAAGTTGGTATCAGAGCAGTTCCCATTCTCCAGCATCACACACACATCAGCATCAACCTTGCCGTCTTCAAGTAAAAATGTATTTATACTTTCTATAAATGTTTTCCTTTATTATTTATGTGCAGTATAGAGAAATGTTTAGAAGTTCTGCTCACCTATAGTAAGAGGTGTTTTCCGTTGATTTCTCGTCGTAGAAATATTGTATGTGCAGATTTCTTTTGTGTTCTATGCATGATTGTGTGTTAACTAGTTAGTTTCACTTATAGATGCATATGGAAAAATACCCTATCAGTATTTTGAGTTTAAGAAAAGTATAAGAAAGATAAAGAAAAGAAAGAAAAGGCCAAGGCCTTAAGTAGATTCCAAAGTCAAGACTTTAGGGATTTTAGCACACAAGGTGTTTGTTAAAATGCCAAGGCATTTAAAGAAGAAGTAATTAAGATATTTTACTTTGAAAGGCCAGAAATAGCACTTAATGTGAGTAGTCAAACTCACCGGCCATAGACTGGTGAAGAGCTGGTCAGTAGGACATTAGTCGCTGAGCACTATCTGAACAACATCAAGGCACAACAAACGCAACTCAAGCCAGTCAAGATAGAGGACAAGACAGCAGGGAGTCAGAAGCCCCAAGCAAGTAAGCAGAACTGGAAGAGCAAAGATAAAAAAGGAAACGATGGAATACAAGAGGCAGCCAAAAGGGAGGTCCAGTAGACAAGCATGCCAATTGCAAGTTCCCTCCCTGCCGTAAATGTGGGAGACTACATCCATGAGCCTGTCTTGTGGGTATGACTGGATGTTATTCGTGTGGTCAAGAAGGGCATCTGGCTAAGGCATGTCCTAACAAGCTCAAAGCACCTCAGCAACAGACAGCGCAATATGGGAACAAGCCTCAGTTACACTACATGCCTGCAACTCTGGACGGACCCCAGCTCAGTAAAGGAAGGTTGGAAGCCCCACCAGTTTTAGCCAGTGCCAGAGTATTCTCCCTCACTAAAGAGGAAGCTGCTAGTGCCTCCACGGTCATAACAGGTCAAGTAGTTATTTTTCAGCATGTAGCTACTGTACTATTTGATACTGGGACGACCCATTCTTTTGTATCAGTACCCTTTGCCAAGGAATTTCAGGTGCCTACAGAGAGCATGAACTCTAAGTTTTTAACGACCCTACCTTCTGGGAAAGTCATGGAGTCTAACCAGTGGCTTCGGGTTGTACCAGTCAGAATTTCAGACCGAGAGCTATATGTTGATCTTGTAGTCCTTGCGATGCAAGATTTCGATGTCATTCTGGGTATGGATTTCCTCAGCAAGTACAGTGCTTCGGTGGACTACCACAGAAGGAAAGTGATTTTCAGCCTAGAAGGTGAACCATCCTTTGAGTTTACGGGAGTGCCGAAGAGGAAGACCCAGAAATTCCTCTCTTCCCTAACAGATCAGCAAATGTTAGCTAAAGGGTGTGCTGGTTTTCTTGCACACATTGTGAATACAGAAGAAAAAAAAGGACCCAAGCAGGAAAATGTTCGGGTAGTCTGTGAGTATCCGGAGGTAGTTCCATAAGAGCTACCTGGACTACCTCCCAACAGAGAAGTGGAGTTTGAAATTGAGTTGGTTTCTGGCACCAGTCCAATTTCAAAAGCTCCGTACCGGATGTCTCCAGCAGAGCTGAAAGAGCTACAAGAACAACTCCAGGAGCTGCTTGACAAAGGTTTCATTCGCCCTAGTCATTCACCATGGGGAGCTCCGGTGTTGTTCGTTAAGAAGAAAGACGGATCTATGTGGATGTTCATCGATTATAGAGCGCTGAACAAAGTGACAATTAAGAACAAGTACCCTCTTCCCAGAATAGATGATCTATTTGATCAGTTAAAGGGGGCAACAGTGTTCTCTAAGATAGACCTGCGCTCGGGATACCATCAGTTGAAAGTGAAAGAAAGTGATATATCCAGAACAGCTTTCAGGACCAGATATGGACACTACGAGTTTGTAGTCATGTCTTTTGGTGTGACTAATGCACCTGCAGTCTTCATGGACTTAATGAACAGAGTGTTCAGAGAATACCTTGACAAATTTGTCATCGTGTTCATCGACGACATTCTGATCTATTCAAGAACCCCAGAGGAGCATGAAACGCACTTGAGAATACTACTGCAGACCCTTCAACAAAAGTAGCTTTATGCCAAATTCTCAAAGTACGAGTTCTGGTTAGAGCAGGTGGTGTTTCTAGGTCACATCATTTCTAAAGAAGGTATCCAGGTGGATCCTGCCAAAATAGAAGCGGTCAACAACTGGTGTAGACCCAAGAACGCCAGGGAAATCAGAAGTTTCCTTGGTTTAGCTGGATATTACAGAAAGTTCGTGGAGGACTTTTCCAAGATAGCCTCTCCACTAACAACCCTAACTAGGAAGAACAAGAAGTTTGAATGGTCAGACAAATGTGAGTAAAGTTTCCAAGCATTAAAGAAAAGACTGACTAGTGCTCCTATTCTGACTGTTCCAGAGAGCGACAAGAGTTTTTGACATATACAGTGATGCTTCCAAGATGGCCCTTGGAGCTGTTCTCATGCAAGAAGGGAAGGTTATAGCTTATGCTTCTAGACAACTCAAAGACTACGAGAAGAACTACCCCACTCATGATCTTGAGCTGGCAGCTGTGGTCTTTGCACTAAAACTCTGGCGACATTATCTGTATGGAGTTCAGTGCAGAATCTTCACTGACCATCAGAGCTTGAAGTATTTCTTCACCTAGAAAGATTTAAACATGAGACAGCGCAGGTGGCTAGAGTTGGTTAAAGATTATGACTGTGAAATCCTCTACCACCCAGGTAAAGCTAACAAAGTGGCGGATGCACTGAGTCGAAAGTCCAGTGCAACTCTGATGCACTTGTCATCATTAGCACTGCCACTGCAGAAGGAATTGTCAGACTTTGGAGTTGAAATTATTTATGGGCAACTCTCTACATTGACCTTAGAGTCAACCCTACTTGAGGATATACAGAGAAAGCAAAGTGAAGATTCAGATATCCAGAAGATCAAGTAAAAGATACAAGAAGAAGAAAATTCAGAGTTTCGGGTATCAGACAGTGGAATTCTCTATCAGGGGAGCCGCCTTTGTGTCCCCAATGATGAGGAATTGAGAAAGAAGATTCTAGAAGAAGCTCATAGTACATCATACTCCATGCATCCTGGTTCCACCAAGATGTATCAAGATTTGAAACAAAGATTCTGGTGGTCTGGACTCAAAAGAGATGTTGTAAAATATGTCAGTACCTACCTGACATGTCAAAGGGTCAAAGCAGAGCACCAGAGACCAGGAGGAGTTCTACAGCCTCTCCCAATACCAGAGTGGAAGTGGGAAGAAATATTCATGAACTTCATAACAGGTCTTCCAAGAACTACTAATGGATATGATGCGATATGGGTGATAGTGGGCAGATTGATCAAGTCTGCCCATTTTCTACCCATCAAAGTATTCCACTCTATAGAGCAGTTGACACAGCTGTATGTTAAGAAAGTGATCAGACTTCATGGAGTCTCGAAGTCTATCATTTCTGACAGAGATGGGTGCTTCACCTCTCATTTTGGGAGTGTGTTTAGAATGCATTAGGCACCAAACTCAGGTTCAGCATAGCCTTCCATCCCCAGACTGATGGACAGACAAAACGAGTAAATAAGATTTTAGAAGACATGCTCAGGGCTTGTGCATTAGATTTTAAAGGCAGTTGGTGCAAGTATCTGAACTTAGCTGAATTTGCCTACAACAATAGCTACCATGCCACTATCATGATGACACCTTATGAGGCATTGTATGGCCGGAAGTGCAAATCACCCATATGCTGGCTAGAGACTGGAGAAAGAAAAGAGATGGAATCAGAATTAGGCAGGCAGACTGAAATGATAGATGAAACCACTCAGGCTATTCAGAAGATCAGACAGAGAATTGAGACTGCCCAGAGTAGGCAGAAAAGTTATGCTAACACACGTCGTAGGCCACTCGAATTCCAAGTGGAGGATTCAGTTTTTCTCAAAGTTGCTCCTATGAAGGGAGTGATGAGATTTGGCAAAAAGGGCAAGTTAAGTCCCCGCTATGTAGGACCCTACCTGATCATAGGGATGATTGGGAAAGTAGCTTATAAGTTGGACTTACCTCAAGATATGTCAGCAATACACAATGTATTTCATGTCTCCATGCTAAACAAGTGTCTCCATGACCCTAATCAGGTGATTCAGCCTCAGTCAGTGCAAATCTAGGAGGATCTTAGCTATGAGAGCAGACCTACACAGATAGTGGACAGAGAAGTTAAGAAACTAAGGAACAAAGAAGTACCACTAGTGAAGGTCATCTGGCAGAACCAGAAGCACGAGGAAGTTACTTGGGAGTGTGAGGACAACATGAGACAGAAATATCCAGAATTATTCTAAGTTCGAGGATGAACTTTTTATAAGGTATGAGAAATTGTAACAACCCAAATTTCCTCATTTTCGAGTCCTAATAGTAATTAAAATATTTAGAAATGCTTTAGAAATATTCTAGAGATTTTTAGAGTATTTTTATGTAATTTTCGGAGTTCGTTTGGTTTTTTTTACCAAAAGAAACAAGTTAGAGGCAAAAAGAGGTCGGGCCGAGGTTCGAACCCGAGACCCTTGGTTAAGCAAAGTCTTAAGTTGTTTCGGATGACCAAGAACCCAGCAGGGCCGTGCTGATTAAAGAAAGAGCGTAAGTAATTTAAGTAGTAGTTGATAACATAAATGTTTAAGTATTAAAAGGGATAAGTTAAGAGAAGAACTTAGGGTTATTTCCGTGACCTAAACTCTTCTTCTCTTCCCCCGACGGCGCGCTGTTCTCTGTTGGGCGAAAACCAAAGAGAAGCTAGGGCTTCTCTCCGACGACCGACCTAGGGTGATCTCCGAGGGGTTTCTCCACCATCGCGATCACCTTGTTGAGGAGAACAAGTGGATGTGAAGAAGTTGCCAAGAGCTTGAGTTTCTCTGAAGCCCTAGAAGTTTCTTCTCGGTTGTGAGTCCAAGAACCAAGGTAAATGCTTCTCACCTGCGGTAGGAGTAGCTTTTGGTGGTTGTTTCTTCTTGTTTGTCCAAAGCATGATGTAGGGAGCAATGTATTTGATGTTGCTGCCGTGAATCTCAAAGAAAGGAAATAGATTTGTTTGTGGTTGTTTCTTCAGGCTTTGAATTTAGTATTTCAGTTTTTGAGTTAGATTAGCTGTTTGTGACCTTGATGAGCAAGATCGGTACATATGAAATCTAGCAATTTTCGTTTTTCTTGCCGTGGCACTGAACATGAAGAACAATTATGGTTTTAGGTTTTCAATAGCAATTTTCCTTACTAGTTGCACTTTTGGTCCCTTTTGGTTTCCTTGCCGTGGTACAGAATAGGAGGAATGGTTGTGGTTTTGGTTTGCTTTTTAAACTTGCTGCCATGAAACTTAATTCAGAATGTTTAGATTTGGAGATGAACAAATTATTTAGTTTTGAATGGCTATGTGTAGCATTTTGGTTTCTTTTGCTTCCTTGCCATGGTACTGCAGATAGCTTCAACAGAATTTGATTTCCTTTGCTCTGTAAAAGTATGAGCTTTGAACAAGTTTACATGGATTTTGAGTTTCAGCAGGTTTTAGTTTTGATTGTGCTATGCTTTTGACATGAGCGACCTTAGTTTTGGGAGTAATCAGTAGTTTTATTTTGGTTACTAGGTTTTTCCCTTGTAGTTTTAGATTTTCTATTCAAGCACTGCAGTCTTGGATTTTATTCAAGCATTTTAGTTTTCTAAATCTGTTTAAGCCCTGCATGTTTTAGATTTTATTCCAACATTTCAGTTTTAAATTTGTTTCAGCACTACAGATTCAGTTTTATATGAGGCATCCTTTTATTAGAAGTATTAACAAGTATAAGTATTTTACTTGAGAAGGCTAGTACCCGACTTCCGAGGTTGTCGTTAAACAAATCCAGGAGACCGTTTCCGAGGTCTCGGCCCTGGTAAGACCAAGGTCTTTACTCTCGTAGGACTGGTGGCTCGCTACCTCAGTTTCTATTAGGGAGCGCGCAATGGTACTAAGCCTGGGCCCAAGAGATTATTATTTTGAAGTATAAAAGTATAAGTTTTTGAACAAGTGAAATAAGTTTCATATAAGTTTAAAAATCAGCAAATTTAGTTTTCTTTTATGCTAGCATGTTGTTTAGTTTTGCTTACTGTTATTTACTATTATATGAGCAGCTATACATGTTTAGCATTTCAGTATGTTTGATTCCTTTATTATTAGATGAGCATGTGTAGTATTTCTTTTAAAGCATTCAGTTTTTAGATTTCTTCCTATTTACATGCATATTCGAGTTTTGTGAGTTAGATAGCGCTTACTAAACATTCTGCTTATAGTTGCATTTTCCTCTTACTGCAGATAAAGGAAAGGAAAAGTTATAGTAAAGGAAGGCGACAAGGAGGTGTGGATGGATATGTAATGTCTGGACTATGGAAGCCTTGGGATTTAGTTTAAAAATTCATTAAGATTTTGTGTTCAGAATGTTGGAACTATTCTTTCATGTTGCTGGATTTTCTTATTGAATATTTTATGTTTTAGAATTCTTCTTTCTATTTGCTATGCACATTAGTTCCGCTAATTGAGTTGTATCACTGTTGCATGCATATACTGATTGATATACTTTAGTTGTGAACATATGCTTGAGTAGAATGACAAGATGAGTTAATTATGTTTCAGTTGTTACTAATTTCATGTTTCTCATTTTTGAGAGTTTTAAGTATTGATGTTACATGTGAGTAACTCTAGTTAAGTAAAGTTAGTAATCCAGTAGCGTCCCGCCCTCACAGACTAGTAGGGAGGAGGGTGGGGTCGTCACAGTAAAACATTGTAAGGTAATAAGTTGCTAAACACGCAAACGCGTAGCGGAAAAACCTATTACCCCAAAAGATCCATGCGAAGGGAAACAAAACTTTATACTAAGTTAGATCTAAAACATGATGAAGTATACCTTTGGTGCGTGCTCACGGACTCCCGACAGCTCAAATCACAGCACGATCTTGCGTTCGCACCTCAACGGTATCCACACGAACAAGTGTTCGTTTGTCTCACAAACTCACAAAGGGAGAAAGGTTGTGCTAGCAACCTTGAAGGTGGATTTCGACGAAGAGGAGAGGAGCAAAGAAAATGAAGAGAATTCACATCAAAATGAAGAGCAAAAAGCTTAAGTATTTTCATCTAATAAAAATACTTAATTAGCATTAATAGCCTTAATGAGCATTTACTCTCCATTAAGAACCAAACTTGTAACTCCTCATTTCAAATGAGTGTAACTCTTCATTTCAAATTCAATTTCGAAAATTCAATAATTATCTTCATTAAATCTCACTTGAGTCTAACTCAAGTCTCCTCACTTGAGTCTAACTCAAATCTAATTCACTTGAGTCTAACTCATGTCTAATTCAATCGAGTCTTACTTAATTAATCCTCATGCAATTCAAATTCAATGAATCACTATTTCATTAATTCAAATTGACTCCTCGAGTCTAATTTGGATTGGACTTAATCCAACAATTAGATCTAATTGAGTCCAACTCAATAAGTCCAATTCGGATTGACCTAATCTAATGATTCATCATATGAACCCATCTCCAAATCTACTTGTTCTTTGTGTGTGACCCAATAGGTTCTCGTAACGTTGGCAATGTACCCAAATCAACATTTAGATACATAAGCAATGAGTGGCATCTAGCAAGGCATCATTGCTACCCAAGTGACGAGAAGGTCAAGATCCGACCTAACCTGTCCGTGGCTATTATCTTGTATGACTTTATCCCTCTATCCTTGATATCTATGTTGATCAATGAGGCATAGACCGTGTCATCCTCTTATCAACCTTTATGTTTCTTGATCTCTAAGTAGACAGACTCAATCAAATAAGTTCAATATCTCATATTGACTCATTTGCGCATGACCATGCTTTCTTATGTCCTACTAATCAAGGGGCCCACAGATATCGCTTCCATCATATGGAAGAGATAGATCCCATCTACATCACTCGCATCCCTCCGCATAATTCATTGCATACCCAGTGAGTGATCGACTTTATTGTCCACCTTGTTACAGGTGACGTTTGGCGATACCAAAGTACACAACTCCTTATGTAGGGAACTATAGTGACTTCAGGTCTAAGGACTATTCATACCAATAGTCACATGAGAATGTTTATGATACTCATATAATGATCCATGAAATATTCTCATGGTGGGTCATTCAGTATATATTCTCTAATATATACCCATGTGTCAACCTGATATCTCATATCCATGACTTGTGAGATCCAAGTCATCCGTTGACTTACATGTTAGTCTCAACGCATTAATATTGTCCTTGTATATTAATGCTCGACTAGGAATAGTTAAGAGTAGTGTTCTTCTCTACAATATCTCACTATCAATTCAACCAATTGATAGACTATAGATAAGAACCTACTACCCAAGGACATTATTATATTTATTCAATCGGCACTGAACTGAAATAAATATAATAACCAACTTTGCCTTTTTATTTATAATGAAATATGATATAATAATGTGCCCCTTTACAATCATCTCATAATTGGTACTAGGGCTAATACTAACAAACATTTCTTTGTTGAACTAGCAAGCAAAAGAATACAAGCCTTTTCCATGATAATGGATGTTGTGGGAAATACCGGTCTCACTACATGAGCTTCAAAAAGATGAGGTTATCCTCTAGGTGACCACCAGCTCTAACACTAATACCAACTTAAGCTTTTGGTATTATCTCAGATGGGGAGAGAGGTGCCTCATCCAAACCATGATCAATCCTATGAGAAGTAGAGGCGCGTCGATATGCACGACCACTACCTCAGCCACTACCACCATTGTAACCATATCTGCGACTATGAGCATGACTACTGCCCCAACCTTGACCATGGGTAAGTCCACCTCATTGCATTTCCTACAAAATCAAATAAAATTTTCAACAACCAATTATAATCAAGATAATTATCGATGAAGGATCCTTAAATCCTATAGCTTAGAGATATAACTCGACTTGCATAAACATTTCTTTACACGAAAATCACAAAAGGAAAAAAAACAAAAATCCTAAAAAAAGTTGAAACCCATGAACATAAATCACAAACCATGCTCTAATACTAATAAACTTATCACTTCTTGGGGGTGTAATTCTTGCACACCAGGAGGTACCCTACTCAGTGACAATATAATAAAAGAGAACCTCAGAAGCATCTAAATAGAATAACAAAAAAATCATCAAATGTATATATCATATTCTTCATAGTAAAAAAAATGATATAGATAAAAAGGCATATGAAATAAAACACAAATACAATGAAAAAAAATAAAACAAACCAAGAATCAGCAAGTTGAGATCTCTAAGAAACTCTATATAATGCTAAAATCAACTATAATATCAAAATGATGGCTATTCCTATAATACTACAGGCTAAGGGGAGAAGACAATAAGCCAAATAGCTAAGGTAGGTAATAAGAAAATATGTGCATGAATTTAATCTTGCTTAAGAGGTCAAAGAAGCTTAATTTCTTATTGAAACTTTAAGTTCTTATTTAAGTTCTCAAATTATACATAAATATATTTTTATAATCATCTAACATTTGTATGTTGGAATTAGAATTTATCCTCATATGTTATCATCAGTTAAATTCTCAAGTGTTAGTATTTAATCAACAAGTATATAGGTCATCCATAGTATAATATCAACATGAGTAAATGTCATACAACATATGAGTATCAACATGTATAAGTATCAAGTTTCACCTTCTTCCATAGAATAATAGTCTAAATATGATAAATTAACTAAGAAGTAAATCACGAGAGCTAGTATCCTTAGAGTGTAATATGTCATATGTCATCTGACATATGAGCTAAATCATCAGTAGACTACAATAATAAAACGTCATCATGGAAATAAATACTAACTTCGGGCTACATCACACCACCATGACTCATGTGTACGGTCATGTACTTTGGTATATGGTTAGGTTCAGAGTTTTTACTTTTAGAGTGTCATTTTCTCCATTTATTACTGTTGTTAAATTCAAGTTCATACCTTATTGGTTAGTCAAAAGGACCAATCTAAGCCAACTTCATATGAAGTATGTTCATTCATTTGAATATTCATAGGGTTCATAGGTAAAGTTATAAATCAAGAAGATATAAGTATCAACATCTAACATATAAAAGAGCATGAAAGGTCAAGCAATACAAGTACAGCTACCAATGAAAGAGCAAGTCAGAATATTTATTTAATTTAAAAAATAGTATTTCTCATATGAATTCATATATGAATAGGAAATAATATCAATTATTTACTCTATAATGATTTTATTATTTTAACTCATTTTACTATATATATATATATATATATATATATTCCATTTTACCTATTTATTCGTGTAAAAAAATCTACAATGAGTTAAAGGATAGAAATTATCCAAACATAATATAAAAAATAATTCAAATAATCAAAATAATATCTAATAAAAATAATATCAAATTCAAACATTATCTACAATTCAAAATTGAAAGATTATTTTTGATCTTACTTTCTCATAATATTCTCCAATTCCTATATGAGACCATTTAACTGACCTAAATGGAAAATGATTATAATAAAATATACCTTCTAAAGTTGGAGTGGTTATTTGGACAAAGGGGAATATCATGATTGCTTGAATCCTAAGAGAGATGCTTTCCTGCTATCCGCCAAGAGAAAAAGACAATTCAAATGATAAACTGCTAAAATATTAAGAAAATGAAGGAAAATCTTTCTCCTTTTCATAGGTGACCTCGGCTAGCTCTGGTTGGGCTTGGCGGCTATGACTGGTTAGAAAAATAATGAAAGAAGCAAAGAGGAGAGCTGCTGCTCTTGTAGTCGGGAGAGGATAGCAACTGCTGCCTTTCTTGCTTATTAGAGAGAGAAAGAAGAATAACAAGAGAGTTCTTATACTTGAAAAAAGAAGAGAAGGGAAAAAGATGCAACTTTCCTTTATTTCCATAGGAGAAGGAGAAGGAGAAATGGGAAATAAAGAAGAAATAAAGAAGAAAAGGGAGAGGAGGATGGGCGGAGGCATGGTGATGGCATGCGCCGACTCTGTGCATACATGGTTTATTAAAAATAAACTAATTCATTTTAAATGATCAAACTAAATTAAATCTTAAATTTAATTAAGGGCAAATTTATCCTTAATTCAATCATAATTTAATTAAATCAATTCTAAATCAATCCATCTCAAACCAATATAATCTTTATCTCTATAACTACTCAATAAATTTAGTTCCAATCCAATTTAATTTTAATTTACTATCTGTATTTAGTGTTGGACGATTTAATTTATCTATTTTTTTTTTATTATTATTATTATTTTTAAAAAATATCAATACTTCATAGTTGTGGCCCATCCCTTACGTATCTCAATATCCATATACTTTTGGTTATACATTTATTAATTTTCTGTATAAATTTTATTGATTATTGAATTTTTAATAAAATAAATAAATAACAAATTGAATCATCAAGTACGATGTAAAGTTACTGATTAAAAATTGAATTGGAGTCACATAAAGATAAAAAGTAGGTTGGTTCCTTTCGGAATAATGTGATAATTAAAATGTAAGATATTATCATATAAAGATAAAAAGTAGGTTGGTTCCTTTCGGAATAATGTGATAATTAAAATGTAAGATATTATCATATAAAATTTTAAGATTAAAATTCAATACATCTAAATATGTCTTTTTTCCATATTTTGATCATCTATATTAATAGTTAATAATTATTCATAATTTATCTCTGTAGTATTAATTTAGAGATAAATTAATGAGAATATTAGAGCAACCGAATCATCTTTTACTACGTGTTAATTGAAATCCAGATTAATTTAAATTTGATTTTATCAAATTATGATCGAATCAAACTTTTAAAAAAATTTATTATATTATTTCTCTTCTTTCCACCATATCTTCTCACCACCCACTCACAATCAACTCTATGCCACTCTTCATACCTTCTCCCTTTTTCTCTAATCATAATTTAATTATTTTCTCTTCTCCTTCTCCAACAATAACTCTCGTTTCTTCATTCTCTTCTCAAGAACAGCAATCCTTCTTCTCTTCTTTTTATTATTTTTTCAGCCAACCAACAATACTTATAGTCCTTCTTCCTCTTCAACAAGAATAGTTCCTGTTTTACCATTTTTTTATTGTCGGAGCTAATTGAGATCATTGAAAAAAGGATAAGGCTTCCGTTTTCTTTTATCTTTATATTTAATATAATAACATAATATAATGATTTTTTAAAAAATTATGTATATAATTTATTATATTTTGTTAATAATAATATATAGTGATCCCGTCCGGAAACTAAGAAGGATGGATCGTAAGATGATATGGCTGGAATGTTGATCAAGTCTCTATGACCCTGAGGGAGCAGGAGTGATGAGTTGTCTTCTATGTTGACTAAATCATTGGACCCCTCAAAGAGAGTAAAATCGAGGGTGTCCAAAAGTCTTCGGTCAATGATGCCTATAAGGTTGTTAGAAAACAGATCGAGGGCTACCCCAATCTAGCCCTTTGATGCTCGAGTAAGGCTCCGGTGATAGAAATGAAGAAAATATATAGTATTGTAATGAAATGACTAAATATAAAGCATATCAAGCCTGCAAGAACGGACCGGAAGCAGCATGGAGCCGAAGACGATGGTGCGGAGTCGGAGACGATAGCGTAGAGTCGAATGCAGCATGAATCCGAAGGCGATGGCGTGGAGTCTGAGGTGGTACGGAGATGGAGGATGGCACAGAACTGGAATACGACAACAACATGTATGCCGAAATATGACAACAGCATACAGGCGAAAATATGACAACAACAAGCAGGTTAGAATATAACAACTGCTCAAAGGCCAGAACACAACACAATGGCGCAAAGACCGAACGACTTGAAGGGCGGATTGGCACGAAGGCTGAAGTATAGTGGCGGCTTGCTATGAGGTCAGATATGATGAATAGGGCTTGGCAACCTGTTGGAGAAGGGCGACAGTCACTAGAAGTGGCATCCCAACGGGCGAGGGGGGTATCTCGGAGAGTGGCGGTTGAGGGCTACGCTGGAGGCAGCGGGCGTTGGATGAGACGAAGAGCTACGGGTGAGAGGGGATATGCGCAATAATGCTGGCTGGTGATGCTATGGCGTATGCTGTGGGGCGACGGAGTTGGCGTCCGCATGGAGAGGGGAGATGCAGCGGGGCAGAGTTGCCTAGTGAAGTGACGTGCGTTGTGGGGCGATGGGGTTGGTGTTGATGTGGAGAGGGGAGATGAGGCGGGGCAATGCTGGTCGATGAAGTGACATGCACTGTGGGTTGAAGAAGGTGTAGGGGATCGGTGGCCGGCTAGAAGGGGGGTTGGATAGACAACGCTCCCAAATTGATCACTTCTTCCTACACTTGTTAGTTATGCAGCGGAAATACAAACAAACACAAATAGAAAGCTAACACGTTCGTTTACGTGGTTCGGAGATTATGGCTCCTACTCCACGGCTGTCCGTAAGGTGAACGATCCCTATCTGTCGGTGGATTAGCCCCCACCAAACTCCGGCTATCTCAAGTCGCTCCTTGTGGATGGAGAAACCTCACCACAACATTCACAAGCACTTGAGAACTAGTAGACTACAAATTAGGGTTTATCACCACTAATTTCGTCAACCTTAACCAAGCTCTCAAGGCTTGATTATATAGGCCGCGGGTTGGAAAACCATCAGTCGACTGCTAAAACCATCAGTCGACTGTCCTATGTGAAAATTCGACCGTTATATCCCAATGGCTCGATACCAGTCGACTGGTAAAAGTACTAGTCGACTATTCCACACTAGTCGAGCGAACAGAAGCATTCTGTTCGCTCCCAGTCGACTGTCCAATCAACTACACTAGTCGACTGATGAAAATACCAGTCGACTGCTATAGAAACTGCTACAGTACTGCTACAGTAAAATCCTGAACTTAGGATTTTACCTTGAGTACAATCTCTTATGCACTCATACCCTCACGAGTCACTAGACCCTTTATTGTAGCTTTAACCTTTAGCCTTCAAGCCTACTTCCTTTGGTTCTCGTCCCTCGGATGCATCCAAGTCCACAGCTCGTCCCCAATTTCATCCTTCACGTATGCCTCGAAGTCGCTTCCTTCGGCCCTTGTCCTTGTTGCTTTGTCCACGGTCCCTCGGATACTCCATCCTTCACCGGACCCGAAGCCATCAACCTGAGTCATATGTGTATCCTGCAAACCTGCACACTCATATACAATACACATATTAAATACAAGGGTAAACCTAATTTAAACTCTTTGCCCAAACACCAAAACACATGGTCGCACGGACCATTGGGATTGCTCCAACAATCTCCCCCTTTTTGATGGTTGGCAATATATTTAAGTTAGGGAAAACAAATAGTAAATAAACATGTTAAAAACAATAGACATATGATGCCAAGGCTACACACTTAGACTTACACCGCCGAATGAAGTTACATTGCCAAGGCTACACACTTGGATTTATACCGCCGAATGGACTTACGTTGCCAAGGATACACACTTGGACTTACACCGCCAAATGAACTTACGTTTCCAAGGCTATACACTTAGACTTATACCGCCGAAACAAAAATGCACCATGCACCATGCATTGGAACCTATCCCAAGGCTCTCCCTACACCTATGCTCCCCATTGAGCTAGGAATTTCCCACCGTAAAGGTATTTTCAGGTTTTCCCAACTAAACCTTACTTCTCCCCGTTTGCCTAACATTAAAAAACTCCAATAATATCCTAATTGTTGAAAACTTGATCATCAAATTGACCCTAAACTCGTGTATTTATTCCCCATGGATCTCATACACATATACGAGCTGACTCGGTCAAAATCTAGTGCTGAAAATAATTTCAGACTGGTATCAGTCGACTGCCAGAAGTACCAGTTGACTGCCCTTATTGAAATAAACTTACATAGACATTTTGTATTTAAAAACACTATTACCAGTTGACTAGTAACTACACCAGTCGACTGATACCCTATTTCTGCAAAAATCAATCTTTTCTGACCAACTTCAGAAATACACCAGAAATCCCACAGACCTCCAAAAATTCTCAAATTTTGTGGAGAGGTCTATTTTATTAATATCTACTTGGAAAAAATATATATAAAAATATATTTATCACAAATCCCAAAATTAACACAAAACACAAAATTAGCTAAAAAGTTCAATTGAATCTTGACCTAAATTCCTAGTTTTGACTTCCTCTTGATGTATTTGCCCATACTAACCCACAATGCATCCCTAGCATTGGTTTATATGACATCTATACATCCAAAACTAATTATCATGCAATATGACCCCAATGTCATATTTCCTTGCATGAAACACATCTTATGTGTGTCAATTCCCTAGATTTGAGATTCAAGTCCATCTCCAAACCATTTGGCACACTCCATGGCTTCTCTAGACTCCCATGTAAAATCCACTTGAGATCCATTGACCATGGGCCCCAAATTAACTCTTAGAGCTCCCTCTAGAGCTCTTAGTCTTAGCCACCTCCGTAGGTGACTCCTCCACAATAGCCAGGCCACATTGATGCACCTCCGGTGACACTTGGCCTACAAACCTAACCTTTTTAACCTTGGACACCTTGTCCTTGGTTAACTTCTTCTTACTATTAAATGGCTTTCTCTTTCCATTTATTGGATTCTCCTTGCTATAGTCATATGCAACCTTAGCATAAGATTTTTTCTTAGCTTTGGAGACATTAGATTGGTATCCCAAACCCGATCTATCATTGTTAGGTCTTTGGCTACCCAACACCATACCTAAACCCTTAGATCCAACATTGAATCTTTCTAGCGTTTTCTCCAACTTATCAAGCTTTGCCTTCAAAACTTGATTTTCCTTTTCTAGGTCCCTAACCCTAGAGTTGATATGCCCACCTTAGACATTTCTAGACCTACCTTTCCTAGGCATGTGTCTCCCCTTCTTGGGATTAATGCATTGGTTCTCTATTACCTTCTTCTCCTTAAGTAATGAGAGTTTAAGTTGTCTAGGTCTATCATGCATAAATTTCCTAGGGTTTTGATTTACATTAACTCTATCCTATCATGATATCTAAAACTAAAATTATGCATGGGTAAATAATGACAATTATTTCTAGCATGCATGGAGGGGTTTAAATTTGACTTCAAATTTAAATTAGGGTTTACCTTACCCTTTACCTTTGGAGCTCCCTCTTAACATGAGACTCCATTCTTCCTCCACTTCTTTTCCCACATCTTCCAATGTACTAGCTTCTTGATCTATCTCTTCTTGGGGCATTTGGTGTGGTAGTGGCCCTTCTCCCTACACGTGAAGCATCTAATGCACATTCTCCTCCTTTGGGCTTCTTCATTCCTACAACCCTTGCTAGTATTTAAATTAACTTGAATGAGTTTAGGAGTTACATTCTTCTTACCCATTGGACACCTACTCTTGTAGTGTCCCTTCTCATTGCACCCGAAGCAAGTGATATGATCATTTGACTTCACTTCGGTGGAGATGCTCACTAGGTTGACTTCCAAGACTTCTTCTTCTTCTTCTTCTTCTTCTTCACTTGTCTTGGATTCTTCTTCAACCTTTGAGGATGTCTCCTCATCCACACTATGGATGAAATTTCTTCATCCTTCTCCTCTTCGGATGTTGAGTATGTCTCATCTTCTGTTTGCTCCTCCTCAACTTGAGTCACTTCATCCTTTTCTTCAGATTTTATTTCTCCTTGTGTAGGCATAAGTTCTTCTCCTAGAACCATCTTTACCTTTTTCCTTGTCGCATGCTTGCCGACAATCACTAAAGGCAGTGTCGGAGGGTGGCGTCGGTCGCTGGAGGTGTAGACAGTAGCCACTAGAAGTGCGGGGTTGGCTACAAAGCCGACAGTCATTAGAGGCGGCTTGGACCTAGGAGAGAGAGAGAGAGAGAGAGAGAGGAGACGATGCTTGCAGCAGGGGAGGTGGTGTGTGTGAGGTCCCTATGGCGGTGACATCCTCTGTAACTATTGAGACTAAAAGAATTTACATATATTCATAATGGTATGATATTGTCCACTTTGGGCCTAAGCCCTTATGGATTTATTTTTGAGGTTTACCCAAAAGACCTCATATCAATGGAAATATCTTTATCTTTTTAAACCCATGATCTTTTTCATGATTTTTCAATGTGAGACTTTGATTGTTTTTCCAATAATCCTTTCCTCAAATGAAGGATCACTATTACTCTCATAGTCTGAACATTCTCTTGAGCATATAACCACTTTTGACTTGTTATGGATTTCTTCGCAAGCATCTGGTCATTCTTGACTTACTCCAGGCCTCCCCGTAAGTATCTGATTACTCTTGACCTATTTCGAGCCTCCCTTCAACTTTGTTCTGTTGGAATGTATACTAAAAGCTTAGCTTTTTGTATAAACATTTACGTAGAAATAAGAATCATATTGGTCAAATATCTACATTTATAAGTTAAGTGTACTTGTTCAATTAATTTATATTGTAGATAACATGGTGTGTGGTGTCACACACAGAAGATCATGTTATCGGTTCTTTATAAATTATAAACAGTAGCTCACGACTAAGATGGAAAGGAACAAACCATTGAAATAGTCGTAGTGTAATTTGGTATTATTTATCTTAACTATAAAATTACACTAATACACTTTGAGTGTATTGAGCAGGACCATTTAAGGTAAGTTCTTTTTGTACTGACTTAATAAAAGAACAAGACTTTAGTTATTATGGAAGTGTATGCTCTTAATCCTAATATAATAACAAGCACATATATTTAGTATTTATTTTTTTAACTTATCAAAGGGTGAGATTTAGCTTGATAAATCAATAGGCCCGATAAGTTGGGAAATGATATTACTTATAGTGTGTGTTGTTGATTATAGAAGGAAACTGTGCCCTAGTAATCTAGGTTGATAATGTCCCCAAGAGGAGCTCATAAGGATTGTCATGTTAAACCCTGCAGGTGGACTTAGTCCGACATGATGATAAGGTTGAGTGGTACTACTCTTGGACTAAGACATTAATTAAAATGAGTTGTTAGTAACTTAATTAATTAGTGGACATTCGATATCTTAAACACAGGGAGACTAACACACTCATAATAAGAAGGAGCCTAAAATGTAATTTGGGATTGGTGAGGTAATTCAATAATAGTTCTTTAGTGGAATGAATTATTATTGATGAAATTAAGTTGGGTGTTCGGGGCGAACACGGGAAACTTAATTTCATCGGAAGACCTAAACCAATTCCTCCTCTCGGTCCCTATCGTAGCCTCTTATTTATAAAGTATTATACCCACCTATACCCACCTTTATACCCATCCTAAGGTGGTCGGCCAAGCCTTGCTTGGAGCCTAAGCAAGGGGCCGGCCAAGTTAATCCTTGGATGAACCAAGTGGTTGCCAGCCCTAGCTTGAGTCCAAGCCTAGGTGGCTGGCCACAATAAAATTAAAAGGATTTTATTTTTTGAAAATTTTCTTATGTGGATTCCATGGGTTTAAAAGAGAGTTTAAAATTTAAATCTTTCCTTTAATAGCTTTCTACAAAAGATTAAGAAAAGATTTGATATTTTTCCTTATTTGTAGATTGAAAGGAAGATTTTAATTTTGATAAAACTTTCCTTTTTGTAACTATATTCATGATTTAAAAAGAGAGTTTAAAATTAAATATTTCCTTTTATAAGTTTCTAGAAAAGATTAAGAAAAGATTTGATATCTTTCCTTATTTGTAGATTGTAAGGAGATTTTAATTTTAAAGATAACTTTCCTTTTTGAAATCATCTACATGTTTTAATAGAGAAATTTTAATTTATATATT
Organism: Zingiber officinale; assembly: GCF_018446385.1. Lineage (NCBI taxonomy): Eukaryota > Viridiplantae > Streptophyta > Magnoliopsida > Zingiberales > Zingiberaceae > Zingiber > Zingiber officinale. The sequence continues at coordinate 62,145,813 of NC_055990.1, read as the reverse complement.
TCCTTTTATAACCAACCATGAAGGGATAAATTATTAAAGAAATTTTTATTTTAAAATTTCTGGAAATAAATTAGGAAGTTTTAATTCTTGTTAAAACTTTCCTTGTTTGGGATTATGAGGTGGCCGACCACTTGATTTAAGAAAAGGGAATTGTTTTTAATTAATTAAATTTTCCTTTTCATAGCAAAGAAAATAAGGAAGATTTTATTTAATTTTTCCTTATTTACCATGACCAAGGATTATAAAAAAGGGGGTAGGGGTGGCTTCATGGCTAACAACTCTATTCTATTTTTCCTCCCTCTCTTCCTTGGTGGTGTGGCTGGCCCTTCTAAGTTTTCCCTTCTCCTTTTTCTTTCTTCTCCTTGGCCGAAACTCTTCATCCTTTGGAGCTTGGAAGGTGGTCGGATATTGCTTGGAGAAGAAGGAGAGAAAGGAGGCTTTGTTTCTAGCATCCATTGGAGCTTGGTGTTGATGGCCGAACCTCACATCTCTTGGAGTTTTTGTGGTGGCCGAAACTAGCTTGGAGAAGAATGAGCTTGGGTGGTTCTCATCTCGGTAGATCGTCGCCCACACGACATCGAAAATAAGAAGAGGAATACGGTAGAAGATCAAGAGGTCGTTGCATACAAAGAAAGGTATAACTAGTAATTATTTTCTGCATCATACTAGTTTTTCTTTGTATGAATTCCAAACACAAGATGCATATGATTCTAGATTTTCGGATTAGATATTCGAGTTTGTGTTTTTTTATTATTTTTCAAATTTGTGATTCAATTGTTCTTTTTGGTTAAACCTAATGTTATTTTAGGAAATTAAATATTAAATTTCTTTAAAAGGCTTTGTCGAGGCAGTGGTGGATGATCCTATACCCAAAAAGGCTTAGTGCCTCACCATGTTTGACCTGAGAGTCGATTTTAGAAATAAATATTTAATCAATTTTGTAACATAGGTCGGACTTGGATCAATAGTGTTAAGTTCTGCTTGCGATCTAAGTCTAAACCATTAAGAACAGATAAGTTAAATTTGAAATCAATAATGTTAAGTTCCGTTTGCGATTCCTAATTTAATTTCTAAAAAACACAATAGGTTGTTTAGGAAAGGTTTGGCACTTGTACAAAATTTTTATACAGTGGAACCGGTACGATCTTCCTAGGACCAACCAACATGTTCAAGGTCACTCCCCATGACATTCGATTTGGACCATGACTCTTATACTATTTGTTGGAACAAAAAAAATTTATATATCTTTATAATACAACAACAATAACAACAACAACAACAACAACAACATCCAAGTATTTTCCTACTAGGTGGGGTTGGCTATATGAATCATTTTACGTCATTGAGCTCTATCTTCTATTATATCATCATCTATATTTAAATAAATTTTATCTTATTTTATTGTTTTAACCAAGTCTTTTTTGGTTTTCCTCTTCTTCGTTTGATATACATGTTTATCATAGTTTCACATTGCCTAACTGGAGTATTTATTGGTCATCTAAGTACATGTCCGTACCATCTTAAACATGTCTCTCGAAGTTTTTCTTCAATAGATGCAGCTCCGATTTTCTCTCTAATGCTCTCATTTCTTATTTTGTCGATCCTTGTATGTCCACACATCCAACTTAATATCCTCATCTCTGCGACTCTCATCTTTTGCTCATGTGCTCGAGTTATAGCCCAACATTCAGCTCTATATAACATAGCAGGTCTAACTGTGATTTTATAGAACTTACCTTTAAATTTAAGAGGTACTTTACGGTCACATAAAATACTCAATGCTCCCCTCCATTCCATCCATCTTGCTTGTATTCTATGTAAGACATCTCTCTCAATCCCTCCATCATTTTGTAAAAATGATCCTAAATATTTAAATCTCTCGGTTCCTAGCAACTCGTCCTCTCCTTTCTTAACAATTGTTTCATTACTTCTAATATTGCTAAACTTAAATTCCATATATTCTGTCTTTAATCTACTAAGCTTAAAACCTTTTCCTTCTAGTGTTTCTCTCTAAGATTCTAGTTTAGCATTTACTCCTTCACGTGTTTTATCTACCAAAATAATATCATTTGCAAACAACATGCACTACGGTATTGTGTCTTAAATGTGCATAGTGAGTTCATCCATAATTAGTGCAAAAAGATAGAGACTTAGAGCTGATTCTTGATGTAACCCTATCTGTATTAAAAATTCTTCAGTTACTCCGCCTGAAGTCTTTAATCTGGTCATTACATCCTCATACATATTCTTAATTAGTTCAATATATGTTACGCTAACACCTCTCTTTTCTAAAATTCTCCATATAATTTCTCTTGGGACTCTATCATAAGATTTTTCTAAGTCAATGAATACCATATGTAGATCTTGTTTTTGCTCACGATATTTTTTAATTAATTGTCTTAGAAGATGCATAGCTTCTATTGTCTACCTTCCAAGCATGAATCTAAATTAATTTTCTATCACTATGGGCTCCTTACTTAATCTTTTTTCTATTACTTTTTCTAAAGTTTCATAGTATGACTCATTAGTTTAATACCCCTATAGTTTACACAATTTTGTACGTCTCCCTTGTTCTTATATAAGGGAACTAGAGTACTTATCCTCCATTTATTAGGTATTTTTTTCATTTTCAATATCATGTTAAATAATTTTGTAAGTTATTCAATACCTTGTTTCCCTAAACACTTCCATACCTATATCGGAATATCATCTGGTCCAATGATTTTTCCATTATGCATCTTATTTAAAGTTTGTTTTACTTCTTAAGTTTGAATTCTACGTTAAAAATTAAAATTTCTATGCTCATTTGACTTACTTAAATTACCTAAGCTAAGTTGGTCACCTAAACCTTCATTAAAAAGTTGATAAAAATACCTCTTCCACTGCTCTTTTATTTCTCCATCGTTTACTAATACCCTATTACATTCATCTTTAATATATTTTATTTTGCTAAGATCTCTTGTTTTCCTTTCTCTCACTTTAGCTATTCTATAAATGTCTCTTTTCCCTTCTTTTGTATCCAATTTTTGATATAATTGTTCAAAATTTTCATGTTTTGCTTCACTCACTACTTTCTTAGCTTCTTTCTTGACTATTGTATATTTTTTTAAGTTTTCCTCATTCTTACAAATATATAATTCCTTATAAGTTTTTTGTTTTTCCTTCACTTTCTCTTGTACTTTCTCATTCCACCATCAAGATTCTTTACTTAGTGGTGCATGCCCCTTTGACTCACCAACTACACTCTTAGCTATTATTTTCAACTTCGATACCATCTTATCCCATGTTGCATTAGAGTCATCGTATATTTCACCTAATGCTTGTATTTCTAACTTCTCCTAAAATATATTTTGCTTCCCATCCTTAACTTCCACCACTTAATTCTAGGAATTGTATATATTTTCTTTCTATTGATAATATGTTTGAGGCGTATATCCAACACTACTAACCTATGTTGGGTAGTTAAGCTTTCTCTAGGGATGACTTTGCAATCTTTACAAATCTTTCTAGCCTTCTTCCTAACCATAAGAAAGTTAATTTATGATTTAGTTTTCCCACTTTTGAATATGAGTAAGTGTTCTTCTCTTTTCTTAAAAAATGTATTAGCTAATATAAGGTCATATGTTATCGCAAAATCTAATATAGGTTTCTCTTCCTCATTGCTCGTTCCAAACCCATGACTCCAATGTACTCTCTCATATTCCTCATTTTTCACTTCGACATGCTCATTTAGATCACCTCATATTAAAATCATTTCATTTGGTGGAATATTTTGTAATATTTCATCTAAGTCCTCCCAAAACTTTGATTTGGTAGCTTTATCTAATCCTATCTATAGTGCATATACGCTAATTATGTTTATAGTTTCTTTCGCCACTATTATCTTAAGGACTATAATTCTATCTGTAACACCCATAAATTTCCTCTATTTAAATAAAGCAAAAAGAAGTAGAAGAAGAGAAAAAGAAATAAAAATATAATCATAAATGGCCTGGGCGAGGATTGAACCCTAGACCCCTTACTTGAAATTAGTTTAAGTAGCCACTAGGTGGTGGTAAAACATCACATTGGCAATAGGAAGCAATTCCTTATAAGCAGATTTTGTGGGAGGAGATGTTTCAACTTCCACTTAGTATAAAAGGGGATGGATGAGAGAAAACCCTAGTTCATCTTCTCTTCCTTTCCCTAGCCGAAATTCTCTTCTACCCCCTTTCAAGTTTCGGCTAAGGAACCCTAAGGCTTCAATTCTTAAGGTTTTCAAGAGGAGAATCTAAAGGGAGGGTCTCTCCCAAGGAAGTAGTACGTGCTGAAAAGGTTTTTTTTTTAGATTAAGGCGTTCAAGAGAGGATTTTCTTCCCTACACCCTCTATAACAGTAAGATCTAGCGAAAAGAAGTAAGTACTTCTCACCTGTGGTATAAGTTGCTTCGTCAATGCATGTTGTAGTATGTATCTACGTAAGTTAAAAGAGGATTCATGCCATGATATGTTTTTATGTATGTTAAAGGAGATAGATGTTATGATTGTAAGATGCCCTCTAAAGTTTTGGGATTAAGAGCACGTTTAGAGTATTGGATTTGCTTCCCATTGAGTTTTGGGACTAAGAAGCATAATCAAGTGCCCCAAGGTGCTTCCCTATAAGTGTGAGGGATTAAGTGCACACCAGGTGTTTGTTGAAATGACGAGTTAGTGTAAGTATAAGAAAGAAGTATTAAAAAGAAAGTATTTTACTTTAAGATGACATGTACTGCACACAAGGTCCATGGGTGGGCTCTTAGATCATCCCTAGGCCCCTAGATCGCCTAGTAGTACCTTAATAGGTTCGGGATTAGCTACCTCGAATCTTATTAAGGATGCACGTAAAATGGTACAATGTCGGGCCCAAAGCAAGTTGATTATTATTTTCACTAGTACATAATATGAAGTTTTCCCAAGTTTATTGTTTATCTAAGTGAAAGCATTCTTAAGTTTGGGAATTAGAGACTATAAGGAGCAGTTTTGATGAACTCTATTGTATGGCAAGATTTATGGTTTTCATTACTTGTTTTCAATACAAGCATGGTTTTATGTTGACGTCTCATGATAATCCTATTTAAAAATGTTGATGTTTGCATGATGAGTCTATTTAAAAATACATGTCATGTACGTATTTCCAAATTATGGGTTTTAGCATGAGTAATTATTGAGTGCATATTTTGTGTTCCCTCAAGCAGTTTTACAAAGCATGTTTTCCCTTTTTAATGCATTGTTTTGTGAGTAGATGATACTTACTAAGCGTTTGTTTATAGATTACTTTTCCTTATACTTCGGATAAATGTAAAGGAAAGCTCGAGTAAGGAGGGGCAGCAGGAGCAATGTTTGCTGGTGTGTGTGACGGAATAGTGGGAAGTGATCTTGGAACTTGTTAGTGCATGGAATATGTTAGATTTTGGTACTGATGGACCTATTTTCTTATCCTGCATAGTATAAAAATACTATTAAGAATTATGTATGATGAAATTGACAGTTTGTATGTAATTAGCATGTCAAAGACTCTTCCTAAAGAAATGGGAGAGAACGGTAAGCCAATAGGGAGTACAAAGGGGAGAACCAACCTCCTTTGTAGTGCTGTGAGCGACCCCCTGCACGGCCCATGACATGGCTGTGTGGGTTCACACGACCCTCACCTGCTCCCTCTCGGCCAGGGTGACATGGCCGTGTGAACTCACAAGGCCATCACCTGCTCCCTCTCGGCCAGGGTGCTACGTCCGTGTGGTTTCACATGGCCGCGCATTCCTCTTGGTCTCGGTCTCGGTCAAGGTGACACGACCGTGTGAAGCACACGGTCGTGCACCTCTTCTTCTCGGGTAAGATGACACGGTCGTGTGGCTCACACGGCCGTGCACCCCTTCGTCACAGTCGAGGTGACACGACCGTGTGAGCCACACGGCCGTGCCCCTCTTCCTCACTTCCCAGGTGACACGGCCGTGTGGAAGCCACACGGTCATGCCCTGCTCTAGTAGGGGAGGCCTTACACGGCCGTGTGGCACACACGGCCGTGCCCAAACTTGGGTCTGGTGAGGTCACATGGCCGGTCATCACCACACGGCCATAGCATGCCCTTCACGGGTAGGGCCATAGGACTGGTTAGGGTCACACGTCCCAGACCCCTTAGCAACTATAGAGTTCCTCTCAGCTTTGCTTCGCTGCTTAATAGTCGAAACAAATTCAAACTAGATTTCTGAATCGAGCAAAGTACAAATAACAATCTCCTTAGAAGGTATATATATATATATATATATATATATATATAAAATAAATAACGTCCGTGCTCTAAGTTAGAGTTTTAGTATGGCGGTCATTACAGTTTGGTATCAGAGCGGTTCCATCCTTCCGTCACACACACAGCAAGTATTAATCCTATAGCTCCCAAGTAAGAAAGTATCTGCTCACAACTTTTATGCATTTTATTTTGTTATGATTAGTGAGAAATGCTTGTCAAGATTCAACATGCTTATAGATGAAAGTAGTAATTATAACAAGTAGGAATGAGGAGTGGCTGACGTATGTTTTCACTGGTTTTGGTTTATGATATGTAGAATGGCTAGAGGACGACCAGCTAGACAGCCGAGGGTTAATGAACCTCAACAAGGGGAAAATGAGTCTACACCACAACCCAACCTTTTAGAAGTAGTAGCTCAGCTTCAGAGACAAGTGGTTGAGCAACAGTAGGTTATTGTCGCCCTAACTGCTAACCAGGAAGCTTTCCCTGTGGTTCCACCGAAAGTCAATATGGTAACACCTACTATAGCTAAAGTACCATCTGTTATACCTATAGCCCCAGCAAAGGTGGTGTGGCAAGAAGCATACCTCATCCAGTGGCAAAAACTGAAACCAGAGAATTTCTCTGGCACCAATGAACCATAGGATGCTCAAGCATGGTTCAAAACCCTGGAGAGTATAATGGACCTACTGGACTGGCCGGAGGTAGAAAAGATTAAGTGTGCCTCCTTCTGCTTCACTCGGGATGGAAGAATGTGGTGGGAACGAGTCAAGACAAAATGAAAAGTAGATCAAATGACCTGGTCTGACTTCGAGACTGAGTTCTTCGAAGAGTTCTTCCATATGCGAGTCACGAACAAACATTACGATGAGTTCACAGAATTCCGGTAAGGAAGTTTATCAGTAGATAAAGTCGTGAAGAAATTCAATAGATTGGCTTGCCTATGTCCCGAGCTGGTCAACACAGAAAGAGAAAGGGTAAGACTAATGCTCAAGATGCTGAGGCCAGAGATAACTCTGAATGTAGCTGGCGGAATTAATAGACTGCAGACTATAGAAGAGCTGATTAGTAGTACCCTGATCATGGAGTATTATCTGAACAGTATCAAGCAGCAGAAGCCAGTACTGATGGAGAATAAAGGTCAAGGGAGTTCTGACACTCAGAACCCCCAGAGTTATGGATCAACCTAGAAAGGGAGCTCCAAGAGAAAGCAGTGGAGTAATAAGAAGGGAGGATCTGTAAACAAGCAACCTAAGTATGTCACATGTTCCACCTACGAAAAGATGCATCCTGGAATCTGTCGCAAGGGCACAAGTGGTTGTTATACATGTGGTCAAGAAGGGCATATGGCCAAGAATTGCCCGACCAAGATCAACCTTCCTCCTGCACAACCTGTGCAATATAGAGGCAAGCAGGCATAGCTACACCAGATGCAGGCCGCGTTAGAGGGTCCTCATATTAGCCAAGGTAGATTAGAAGCTCCACTAAGTTCTACAAATGCTCGAGTTTTCTCCCTTACCAGAGAGGAGGTAGCAAACGCCTCCATTGTTGTCACAGGTCGGATATGCATTTTTAATCAATATGCAACTGTGCTATTTGATACTGGGGCAACCCATTCGTTTGTCTCCATAGTATTTGCTGAAAGAATAGGTATACCCCCGAAGGTCCTAAGCAGACCATTCTTGACGACACTACCCTCGGGAGAGATAATGACATCTACGCACTGGTTGCGAGCTGTGCCAATTAAAATTTCAAACAGAGAACTGTACAGTGATCTTATCTTGCTGAACATGTCTGATTATGATGTTATTTTTGGGATGGACTTCCTGAGCAAGTATGGTGCTTCCATCGAGTGCCGTAAGTGAAGGGTTCTATTCCAACCTGAGGCAGAGTCTAAGTTTGAGTTCATCAGAGATTCAAAGAAGAGAACCCAGAAATTTTTATCGGCCCTGAAAGCTTAGAAGATGTTAGCCGATGGATGTGCTGGGTTTCTAGCTCATGTGGTTAATACCCAGCAAGAAAGAAATCAAGAGCTAGAGGAAGTTAGAGTCGTGTGTGACTACTCGAAAGTGTTTCCCGATGAGTTGCCAGGTTTAGCGCCAGATAGGGAAATTGAATTTGAGATTGAACTCATCCCTGGTACCCAGCCAATCTCAAAAGCACCCTACCGCATGGCTCCGGTAGAATTGAAAGAACTTCAGGGACAGTTACAGGAGCTACTCGACAAGGGCTTCATCACCCTAGTCACTCACCATGGGGAGCTCTGGTGTTGTTCGTAAAGAAGGATGGGTCCATGCGAATGCGTGTAGACTACCGAGCGCTGAACAAAGTAACAATCAAGAACATGTATCCCTTACCGAGGATTGATGATCTATTTGATCAGTTAAAGGGAGCCACAGTATTTTCCAAGATTGACTTGCGGTCCAGATATCATCAAGTGAAAATGAGGGCAGATGATATACCGAAGACGACATTCCGAACGAGGTATGGACACTACGAGTTCGTAGTCATGCCTTTTGGAGTGACAAACGCTCCGGCTATGTTTATGGATCTGATGAACAGAGTGTTTAAAGCATATTTGGATAAGTTTGTAATCGTCTTTATAGACGATATTCTTATATACTCCAAAAGTCCGGAAGAACATGCTGAACATCTGAAGACAGTATTACAGATTCTGTTGGATCGAGACGCGCTAGAGGGGGGGGGGGGTGAATAGCGCTCGCGGCTTTCACACTTTTCGAATTCGTACGAGTAAAAACAAACGCAGCGGAATTAAAGAAAAAACAGATGAACATAGTGGATTTACTTCGTTCGAAGCCTGTGATGACTCCTACTCGAAGGCTCGCGATCCTTGATCGCTTTTCGTGGGCAACAACTATAAGCACGAGAATTATTACAATATACGTACAAATTAAAACAGTAAATAAAAATATCGACAACACTTAGAGAATAAGAATTCTAGAGCTCAGGGTCGTTGGACAATAGTCGCAGCACTTCGGGAACCTTTCGTTAGCAGCTAATCGCGTATAGGGATCGCTTGGAATTCTTATTGTGAGCTGCTGGTCGAGATCCCTTATAAAGGGTGTTCAAGGCACCTTCCACTGTTCACCAAGGCGCCTTGAATGAGCCGAGTCAGCCGCGGAGATAAGGGCTGAACTGGTCGAACCTTATCAGGTTCAAGGCGCCTCTAGCCTCTCTAAGGCGCCTTCATCAAGCTGTCCAAGGCGCCTTTGCTTCCTTCAAGGCGCCTCCAAGCTTGCTTTGCAGCCAGCTCAGGTTTTGCACCCGAGGCGCCTCCAAGCTCCATGGAGGTGCCTCGGACACTATTCATCCGAGGTTAATCTTTTCACTTTGGTCCCTGCAAGATACATTAATCCCAAATATATCCTGCAACACAAAGTTAGCACATAAAACATAATAGATGTGATAATGATAGTCTCCGGACTGTCCGAGTCTGACTTCGGATTTCCCACCGGAAACCCTAGGTCGACCCGACGCCTATTGTTCCCTCTACAGGGAACACGTCCTCACCTACTCCATTCAGGAGATTTACCTGATGCCAGTCCGGTCCTCCAGACTGCCTGGACTTTTGCTCAGCACTCGAAACTTCCGGACTTTCTGCTGGACATCCGCTTCCCGGCTAGTCCAGTCTTTCACCTGGTTCGCGACACCAGGACTTTCCACCTAGGGTTACCACCCCCTAGGACTTTTGCCTGAAGCCTTCGACCTGCCAAGACTTTTCACATAGGGTTACCACCCCCTATGACCTAGGGTTACTACCCCCTAAGGTTTTTGCCTGCCTAACCACAGTTAGGACTTTCCTGAAACACTTAGTCAAGCATGTTAGATCACAATACACCTTAACTTTGAATCCTTTGCGATTATCAAAACTCAGGTTCGATCGTTGGATGCTTCTCGCACTAACAATCTCTCCCTTTTTGATTATGGCAACCCAAATTCAAAGTTAAGTAAAACAAATGCATAAAATAGATGCATACATATATTAAAAGATTTTAAGTGAGTAAGCTTAAGTATATAAATTCAAATAAAAGCATAACTTAAGCTAGCACTTAAACTTTGTGAAGCTCCCCCTTAATATAGGGCTTCCCCTTTTTTTGAATTAGCTAGATTTTTACTTTTTGAATTTCCTACTCTCCCCCTTTGCCATTTATCAAAAAATTAAGCCAGTTTCAAGAAATTTTTAATTTTTCTTTAGAAAAATTTTTAACTAAGTTTAAAAAGGCTAATATTTAGTAGACTATTAAGAATGATTTTAGCCACTTTTGAAACTTAGTTGATTTTGAAATATCTTTAGCTAAATTTTGAAAAACAATTTTAAAGAAATTTGAAGTCTCTTTTTACTTAGCAAAAACATTTTGAAAGCAATGATACTTTTAGGTAAGAAAATGGCTTAGCAAGAATTTATAAAAAGTTAGATTTGAAGGGTGGCTAAGTTTAAAAAAATTGAAGGTTTCTATATGAATACGTAGCTTAGTCTTTTGCAAACAATTAATTTTGAAAATAGAGCTTAAAAAAAGACACTTAGCTTAATTTGAATAAAATAATACTTAATGTTGAAAACATAGGATTTAAGAAATTTTTAATTTATAGGATGAAGAGGGAGAAACAAAAATTTAATTTAATTAAGTTGGTTGGTCCTTAAGTCCAAGCATGAGTCAAGGGAAATAGTTGTTAATTTATTAATTTGCTTTGATTAGGTATCAGAGCCCTAAAGTACAAGCATGCTTAAACTTAATATTTCCTTCACCAAATGTCTAACCTTTAATTACTTGCTGATTGCCTAGAGGGCAACAACTTTCACTTGGTTAGTCAAGTTAAGTCATTTAGTCCAGCTAGATTTCACTAGAGTTGGAAGACTTGACTTGATTAATGTTAATAAAGTATTTAACGCTCAGACTCATATTGATGCACAGAAATAAGCATTCTTGAGTCCAGGCTGTACCCTATGCATCTCACGCCGTTCTATGTCTTACAAGCACAAGCAATGTATACCTAGGTGTTTGTTAGATGCTCTGGCTTAAGTCTAGGGGAACATGATTTCTAAGGGGAAAGCCTAGGCTAAATCCAACTTTTGAAAAATCTAATAAATTGGAATTTTGAAATAAATATTTTCCTAAAATTTTTAAAATGATAACAGTTTTGAAATAGGACAATAAGTTTGAAAAGCAATTTTTATTCTACCCAACACATTCCTATTTGTCTTCTAAGTGAGCTGAACTCAAGTTCAGGTAAGGGCTTGGTGAAGATGTCAGCTAGGTTTGATTTTGACTCAACATAGTTGAGTGCAATATCACCCTTAGCTACATGATCCCTTACAAAATGGTGCTTCACTTCTATATGTTTAGTTCTTGAGTGATGAATTGGGTTTTTCGTTAGATTTATTGAACTTATATTATCAATTGAAATTTTTGTTTTATGATATTCTAGTTGATAGTCTTTAAGAGTATGCATCATCCATAGCAATTGTGATGCGCATTCACCTAAGGCTATATATTCGGCTTTAGTGGTAGATAAAGCAATACAGTGTTGCTTTCTACTTGACCAACTTACTAGGCATTGACCTAGAAATTGACAACTACCGCTTGTGCTTGTTCTATTTAGTTTGCATCTGGCATAGTCTGAGTTAGAATAGCCGGTTAGGTCAAGAGTGCCAGATCTAGGGTACCATAGTCCTACATTTAGAGTTCCTTTAATTTTGAAAATAATTTTAAGTTGATTAATTTTGAAAATAAGTTTTAAAGATTTTTAAAATAAGTTTGAAAGGTTTTTAAAAGAATTTTGAAATTAAGTTTTAAAGATTTTTAAAATAAGTTTGAAAAGATTTTTAAAAGAATTTTGAAATTAAGTTTTAAAGATTTTTAAAATAAGTTTGAAAGGATTTTTTAAAAGAATTTTGAATTTGAATTTTAAATTCCTTAGTCATCTCACCCTATCTAAGTTTTCAATCAGGGAATCCTATGATTTTTGTGAGATGAATTGAGGTTCAATTTAAGAGTTTGGTTTAACTTTGTGTTAGATTCAGGTTTAGCTTTGGGTTCAACAGGTAAGTATTTTTTGGATAAACTTCTGGGCTATGGTGAGTCATAAGGAACTCATTAAAGTAATCATGCCTTCGAGGTTTCCAAATAGTCCTACCCATTGAACTTAATACTAAACCTTGGTCTAACTGGTTATGATCCATTTAAGGGTAGCTTCGGTCAGTTCCACTTGGCCAAATGCACCAGGTCGAAGCCATATCTTCCTAGACATGCGATGCCCAAGCTTCCCTAACGTACTATCATCCAAAAACTTCACTAGTACCGTGGGTCAAGTTAAACCTAGCTCATTTTTTCTAACCTTAATTACCCTGGAGGGTAGTCTACTTTTGTTTACCCATTTCGGGTAGATTAAGTTAGGTTACCCAGTCGGATAGTTTAGTTAGGGGCGCCAGCTATTCTGGATCCTCCTTCTAAATTTTATTTGATTTAAATTGGATTTTGATTTAATTTTGAATAATTTAATTTTGAATTTTGAATTTTGAATTTTAATTTAATTTAATTTTGAAATTTTAAATTAATTTTGAATTTTGAATTTCAATTTAATTTCAAATTTTTAATTTAATTTCGAATTTTGAATTTTAATTTAATTTCAAATTTTTAATTTAATTTTGAATTTTGAATTTTGAATTTTAAATTTTAATTTAATTTCGAATTTTTAATTTAATTTTTAATTTTAATTTAATTTTGAATTTTTAGTTTAATTTTGAATTTTTGATTTAATTTCGAATTTCAAATTTTAATTTAATTTCAAATTTTTAATTTAATTTTAAATTTTGAATTTAATTTAATTTAATTTTGAATTTTTAATTTAATTTTTAGTTTTAAATTTAATTTAATATCGAATTTTGAATTTTAATTTAATTTTGAATTTTGAATTTTAAATTTTAATTTAATTTTGAATTTTTAATTTAATTTTGAATTTTGAATTTTGAATTTAATTTAATTTCTAATTTTTAATTTAATTTTGAATTTTGAATTTTTAATTTAATTTAATTTCAAATTTTAATTTAATTTCAAAATTTTAATTTAAGTTTGAATTTTTAATTTAATTTCGAATTTTTAATTTAATTTTGAATTTTGAATTTTAATTTAATTTCGAATTTTTAATTTAATTTCAAATTTTTAATTTTGAATTTTGAATTTTAATTTAATTTCAAATTTTTAATTTAATTTTAATAGTTTTTCTGTTAACTCCCCCTGGATCATAATCTCGATATGGCCTATCGAGGTAGTGTATTTGATCCTTCGGGACCCAGTATTGACCAAGTCCAACTTGATTGACCAATTTGGACTTGGGGACCCATGCTTGGATTACCTTACTATTTGATTTATTTATTAAGGATAAATAAGATTTATATTTTTTTTGGTTTTGTATCCTAGCCCAGTTCTATTATAAACGGCTCTTTGTGCCCCAAGAATTAAGTCAAGATTCTTGGAACCTAAAGAAAATTGTTCTAAAGTATTTTTTAAATTTTTGACCTGATTTTTCAGACTAGAGTTTTTTTCCTCAAGTTTTTGAACTTGAGTTGGATTTCCAGTCTGAACTTGGTCAGGTAAAGATTTAGAGTTAGTCACTTCTTTAAGGACTACTATTTCCTTTAGAAGTGACTTGACCTTAAGGTTCGACTTAGCTAGTTTGCGCAACAAATAATTGACTAGATTATTTAGACGAGAGATACTTACAGCGGGATCTGGCCCTTCGGAAATGGATACGGATCCGTGGCTTTGCTTGGACTCGGTCTCCGACTCGGTCTCGCTCTCGGATTCGTCGATCTAGTCCCGGGCCATCAGTGCGAGTAAACTCGTCTGATCGAGTTCATCGTCGGTATCTTCTTCTGAGGATTCGTCCCACGTCGCCTTTAGGGCCTTCTTCTTTCTTTGTTTCTTAGCTTCCTTTTGATTTGGATAGTTGGCCTTGATATGCCCCTTCTGGTTGCACCCGTAGCAGATAACTTCGAACTTACCTTTCGAACTTGGTTGAACCTCTTTGGTTTGTATCACCTTCTTTAGATCTTTCTTGTTGAAGCCCTTCTTCTTCTTGTAGAGTTTCTTTATGAGGTTCATGAGCTCGGTTGTTAGCTCGTCATCTTCATCGTCTGAGTCGGGATCTTCTTCCGATTCAGGTTCAATTCTTCATCGTGCTCTCGGTTCGCGTGTTCGACTGACACCTGCAGTCAAAGCAACCCCCTTCTCGGTTGGCTGTGCATTAGTCTGCTTGTGAAGTTCAAATTCACAAAATAATTCATCTAATTTAATACTAGATAAATCATTAGAGACTTTGTAGGCATCTACCATTGATGCCCACAATGTGCTCCTTGGAAACGAATTTAATGCATACCTTATGACGTCCCGATTCTCTATCTTTTGCCCGATGCCGTGGAGAGAGTTGAGGATGTCTTGAATTCTTGCGTGTAGTGAACTTGCCGTTTCGCCTTCTTGCATTAATAAATTATATAATTTATTAAGTAGTAAATCACGTTTACTTACCTTTGTATCAGAGGTTCCCTCGTGAAGTTCAATAAGCTTTTCCCAAAGCTCCTTTGCTGATGAGAATGGACCAACTCTGTTGAGCTTCTCTTTGGTCAGTCCACACTGGAGGGTGTAGGTAGCTCTGGCGTTGACTTCCACTTTCTTGATGAGGGAGGGTTCCGAGTCTTCGCAGGGAGTAGGTTTGCTATCAGTGCCAGTCGGTAGTTGGAATCTAGTTCGGATGATCATCCACATTTCGAACTGGATCTTTAGAAACGTCTCCATCCATCCCTTCTAGTACCCGAAATCTTCTCCGGAGAAGAGCGGGGGACAGACGGTGTTGAAACCCTCTTGTTGGGCCATCGAGATAATATGCAAAAGAAAAATAAAGAAATACGTCCCAAGACTAAGTCTTGGATTAGTAGTGCGGGAGTAAAGAATTGAAAACAAAACTAACTCGAGTGGTGTTGCACCAATTTCGAGCGAGATCGATACGAACGAAAAATAACTGGAATATAGTAATAATACTAATTTCAGTTGACTCCGAAAAATTTAAAACACCGCGAAAAATTGCGTGATTGGTGGTTGCACCAGATCAACGCTACCTCGCTCTGATACCAATTGTTGGATCGAGACGCGCTAGAGGGGGGGTGAATAGCGCTCGCGGCTTTCACACTTTTCTAATTCGTACGAGTAAAAACAAACGCAGCGGAATTAAAGAAAAAACAGATGAACACTGTGGATTTACTTCGTTCGGAGTCTGTGACGACTCCTACTTGAAGGCCCGCGATCCTTGATCGCTTTCCGTGGGCAATAACTATAAGCACGAGAATTATTACAATCTATGTACAAATTAAAACAGTAAATAAAAATACCGACAACACTTAAAGAATAAGAATTCTGGAGCTCAGGGTCGTCGGACAGTAGTCGCAGCACTTCGGGAACCTTTCGTTAGCAGCTAATCGCGTATAGGGATCGCTTGGAATTCTTATTGTGAGCTGCTGGTCGAGATCCCTTATAAAGGGTGTTCAAGGCACCTTCCACTGTTCACCAAGGCGCCTTGAATGAGCCGAGTCAGCCACGGAGAGAAGGGCTGAACTGGTCGAACCTTATCAGGTTCAAGGCGCCTCCAACCTCTCTAATGCGCCTTCATCAAGCTGTCCAAGGCGTCTTGGCTTCCTTCAAGGCGCCTCAAAGCTCCATGGAGACGCCTCGGACACTGTTCATCCGAGGTTAATCTTTGCACTTTGGTCCCTGCAAGATACATTAATCCCAAATATACCTTGCAGCACAAAGTTAGCACATAAAACATAATAGATGTGATAATGACAGTATCCGGACTGTCCGAGTCTGACTTCGGATTTTCCACCGGAAACCCTAAGTCGACCCGACGCCTATTGTTCCCTCTACGGGGAACACGCCCTCACTTACTCCACTCAGGAGATTTACTTGATGCCAGTCCGATCCTCTAGACCGCCTGAACTTTTTCTCAGCACTCGAAGCTTCCGGACTTTCTGCTGGACATCCGCTTCCCGGCTAGTCCGGCTAGTCCAGTCTTTCACCTGGTTCGCGACACCGGGACTTTCCACCTAGGGTTACCACCCCTAGGACTTTTGCCTGAAGCCTTCGACCTGCCAAGACTTTCCACATAGGGTTACCACCCCCCTATAACCTAGGGTTACCACCCCCTAGGGTTTTTGCCTGCCTAACCACAGTTAGGACTTTCCTGAAACACTTAGTCAAGCATGTTAGATCACAATACACCTTAACTTTGAATCCTTTGCCATTATCAAAACTCAGGTTCGATCGTCGGATGCTTCTCGCACCAACAGATTCTTCAGCAGAGACAGTTGTACGCAAAGTTCTCCAAGTGTGAGTTTTGGCTCGATCACGTGTCCTTCCCAGGTCACATTATTTCCAAGGATGGGGTCATGGTAGACCCGACAAAAATAGAAGTTGTGAATAACTGGAATAGACCCAAGAATATCAGTGAAATCAGAAGTTTCCTTAGATTAGCAGGATATTATAGGAAATTTGTTGAGAACTTCTCAAGGATTGCCTCTCCATTGACAGCACTTACCAGAAAAATAGAAAATTTTAGTGGACAGAGGATTGTGAGAAGAGTTTCATTGAACTAAAAAGGAGACTGACCAGTGCTCCAATCCCGACTCTTCCAGAAAATGGCGAGAGCTTCGATATGTATAGCGATGCTTCTAAATTGGGACTCAGAGATATACTGATGCAGAATGGTAGAGTCATTGCCTACGCCTCGAGACAACTTAAAGATTATAAGAAGAACTATCCTACTCATGACCTTGAGTTAGCAGCAGTAGTCTTCACTCTCAAAGTCTGGATGCATTATTTATACGGAGCTCAGTGCAAGATTTACACAGATCACCGAAGTCTGAAGTATTTCTTCACTCCGAAAGATCTGAACATGAGACAACGGAGATGGCTTGAGCTAGTTAAAGACTATGACTGTGAAATTCTCTACCATCCAGGGAAGGCGAACAAGGTGGCAGATGCGCTAAGTAGAAAATCTCGCGCAACCTTATCATCCTTATCTGCTATGTCCCAACCCCTACAGAAGGAAGTAGTAAACTTTGGGCTAGAAATTATTACCTGGCAGCTCTCCACCTTGACATTAGTGTTAACCCTGATTGAAGATATACAAAAAGAGCAGGATAAAGATCCTAATATTCAGAAGATCAAGCAGGGAATACAGGAATGAGAAAATGGAGAGTTCCGAGTATCAGACCGTGGGATACTATATTATGGTAATCGTCTTTGTGTCCCTAATCAAGAAAAACTGCAAAGGAAAATTCTAGAAAAAGCCCATGGAACACCCTATGCGATGCATCCTGGTTTCACCAAGATGTACCAAGATATAAAGGAACACTTCTAGTGGTCTGGAATGAAAAGAGATGTTGCAAGATATGTCAGTACCTGTCTGACATGTCAATGGGTTAAAGTAGAACATCAGAGACCAAGCGGAGTTCTGTAGCCTATCCAGATTCCGGAGTGGAAGTGGGAAGGTATATCTATGGATTTTATAGTAGGACTATCTAGAACCACGAATAGTTATGATGCTATCTGGGTAATAGTGGGCAGATTAACCAAGTCTGCTTATTTTCTAGCAATCAGAACATCCTACTCTATTGAGCAGTTGACATAATTGTATGTGAAAGAGGTCATCAGATTGCATGGAGTTCCCAAAATCATAATTTTTGATAGAGATGGTCGTTTTACTTCACACTTCTGGGAGTATGTTCAGAGAGCTCTTGGCACGAAGTTACGATTCAGCACTGCATTTCATCCTCAAACTGACGGACAAACAGAACGAGTGAACCAAGTTTTGGAGGATATGTTACGGGCTTGTGCCTTATATTTCAAAGGGAGCTGGTGTCGATACCTATGCTTAGCAGAGTTTGCATACAATAATAGCTATCAAGCTACTATCGGAATGACACCCTATGAGGCTCTATACTGGAGGAGATGTAGATCTCCTATCTGTTGGCATGAAGGTAGTGAAAAGAAAGAAATTGGACTTCAGACAGACCTTATCGAGGGCACCACTAAAGCCATCTAGAACATCCGCCAGAGAATAGAAACGACTCAGAGCCGGCAGAAGAGCTATGCGGATGTGCGTCGTTGACCGCTAGAATTTGAGGTTGGGGATTCAGTATTCCTCAAAGTAGCTCCTATGAAAGGAGTAATGTGGTTTGGGAAGAAAGGAAAATTGAGTCCACGATATGTGGGGCCATACGTGATCACTAGAAGAGTTGGCAAGGTAGCTTATGAACTAGAACTACCTCAGGAAATGTCAACTATCCATAATGTAATTCATGTCTCAATGCTGAAGAAGCATGTTTCCGATGTAAACCAAGTGATTGAGCCACAGATGGTACAAGTTCAAGAGGATCTCAGTTATAAAAGTTGACCTATTTAGATAATAGATCAAGAACTTAAGAAACTGAGGAACAAAGAGATACCGTTAGTAAAAATGTTGTGGCAAAGTCAACAGTATGAAGAGGTAACATAGGAACGCAAGGATGATATGAGATAGAAGTATCTACAATTGTTCTAAGTTCGAGAATAAACTTTTTATAAGGTATGAGGGATTGTAACTGTAGGACCGTTGCGACCAGCCAGAAGGGGGGGGTTGTTGATTAGCCCTGTAAACACAAAAAGGAAACAACCCTTTCTCGAACTCTTAAGCTAACACTTGCATAAATAAAGCAGGACAGTAAATTAAAAACATAAAGTAAGAGACAAGAGATTTACTTGGTTACAATCGAGGAGGTTGTTAATCTAAGGAAGATTAAGCGCAATAAATACTCCTTCAAGCGGAGAAGCTTCTTACAACGTTGAAGCACTGAAATAGAAGCTTAACTCTAATAGCACACAAGCATTGGAATTACAATTCTGAGTTCGTTATAAAGCTTCTGGACCAAGGCTATATTTATAGCCTTGGTCGGGGCACCCCGAAGGGGTTCCGAGCGCCCTGGAGGGATAAAACTTTATCCCCAACGTTCAGATCGAGTTTTGACTCGATCTGGTCAAATTCTAGGTCCGGGCGCCCGGAAGCATTCCGGGCGCCCCGGACTGCTCCGGGCACCCAGAATCCAGGCGCCCCGGAGCTCTAAGTCAACAAAAGTTGACTTTTTCATCCAGGACCTCTTCTCCGGTTCAGTCCCACCTCGGTCCGGTTCTTCTACTCTGGATCCGCTCGCTTGTGTGATCTTTGTCATCCGGAAAAGGGCTCACCCGAACCCAACTTCCGGTCTTCTCGAGCGGACTTTCCTCCGACTTCTCGTCCCTCGGAATCACCACGTGTTTCCTTCTCGTCCGCCGGCGTACTCATCCGCAGTCTTCATCCCTCGGACGCACTGCGTGCCATCCTTCTCGTTAGCTGCGTCTCTTGCTCCTCGAGCAGTCTTCCGCTCCAGCTTTCGTCTCTCGGAACCACCGCACACTTCCTTCTCGTCCACCGGTGTACTCTTCCGCAGTGCCTCGTCCCTCGGATGCACCGCGTGTCGTCCTTCTCGTTAGCTGCGTCTTCCACTTGAGTACCTGTGCTCCTAAGCTCCTACACACTTAGACACAAGGTTAGAAATACACATGACCTAACTTAACTTGTTGATCACACTAAAACAACCTTGGGGTTTTAACAATCTCCCCCTTTTTGATGTGATCAACCCAAGTTAAGCTAGGGTCAAAATAGACATGAAAATTAAACAATTGCAATATCGTGCAACAAGATAGAAAAAATTAAATTTCAAAAATTCCAAATTTCAATTTCTACCTCCCCTAGACTTATACTTTTTCTTCTCCCCCTTTGATCACATAAAAAATTGGGGTTGCAAGAAAAATCTAAGGGTTGACACTTAGCAAAATTATAAAAATCTATTTCAATGATGTTCTGGAAAATATTTTCAAGTCAAGGAGAAATTTCTAAGTTAAAAATAACTTTTGAAAAATTTCTACTTTTCGCCATCAAGAAAAAATCTTTCTAAGCCCAAAACTTTATGCAAGAAAATTTAAGAAAATTGATAACATTAAAAAAAATTTCTATGCATTTATTTATTCTAATGTTTTTTATCAGAAAGTTTTAAATTTTCATTTTAATTTATCATAATTTTTTAAATTTGAAGCAAGAAAATTTGAACATGTAAAAATTTGTACAATTTGTAACATGTCATTTTCTATTATTTTTCGAATTCCTAATTCATGAAAATATTTTGATAGTATAAATTCTAACTTAATAAAAATTTTTGACAATATAATTTGTAAAAATTCTTTTGGTAATGTCTTTACTTTGAAAAATTCTTTCAGAAAAATATTTTCTAATTTGCAGAATTCATTCGACAAAATATTTTGTAATTCACAAGAATTTTTTGACAACAAAATTTCTAATTTGAAAAAATCTTTTGATGATTCTTTTGACAGTAGATTTCTTAATCCAAAAAACTTTTCGACGATTCAATTTCTAATTCGCAAAAATCTTTATGCAACTTTTCAATTGTTTTAATCAATTGTTCAAAAGGTAGAGGCCATACCTTACTTATCTCGTCGGTCGTTGGTTCTCCCCCTGTTGAATTACTTTCTTCTGGAGACTCTCCCCCTTTCTCGATGCTCATCTCGGATGAGATTTCTTCATCTTTAGGTGGGTCTTTCGCTATGATTGCTTTGTCGGCAATTTCCTTGGTCTCAATTTCGACTTCTTCTGATTCTTCATTAATCTTCAAGAACATTTCCCAAAGTTCTTTTGCGCTTTTGTATTCTCCGATTCGGTCGAGATCTTCATCTGGTATTATGGTTAGAAGATGAAATTCTGCTCGACTGTTTGCCATATACTCGTTACGTTGCTTCTCATTCCAGAGGCGTTTATCGAGTTCTTCTCCATTCGTTGTCTTTGGTGCTTCGAAACTAGATTTCAATATTAAAGAAATACCAAAATCTAAATTTAAATATACCTCCATTTTTTATTTCCAAACAGCAAACTCCCCCTCGAATGCAGGTGGGTAGACGCTATCTCCGGCCATCATTTTGTTGCTTCAGACAGTGGTTAGTCCTTCTTGAAGCATCTCGGCTCTGATGCCACTTGTAGGACCGTTGCGGCCGGCTAGAAGGGGGGTTGTTGATTAGCCCTGTAAACACAAAAAGGAAACAACCCTTTCTCGAACTCTTTAAACTAACACTTGCATAAATAAAACAGAATAGTAAATTAAAAACATAAAGTAAGAGACAAGAGATTTACTTGGTTACAATCGAGGAGGTTGTTAATCCAAGGAAGATTAAGCGCACTAAATACTCCTTCAGGCAGAGAAGCCTCTTACAACGTTGAAGCACAGAAACAGAAGCTTAACTCTAATAGCACATAAGTGTTGGAATTACAATTCTGAGTTCGTTATAAAGCTTCTGGACCAAGGCTATATTTATAGCCTTGGGCGGGGCGCCTCGAAGGGGTTCCGGGCTCCTTGGAGGGATAAAACTTTATCCCCAATGTTCAGATCTAGTTTTGACTCGATTTGGTCAAATTCCAGGTCCGGGCGCCCCGGAGCCCAAAGTCAACATAAGTTGACTTTTTCATCCGGGACCTCTTCTCCGGTTCAGTCCCACCTCGGTCCGGTTCTTCTACTCCGGATCCACTCTCTTGGGTGATCTTTGTCATCTGGAAAAGGGCTCACCCAAACTCAACTTCCGGTCTTCTCGAGCGGGCTTCCCTACGGCTTCTCGTCTCTCGGAATCGCCGCTTGTTTCCTTCTCGCCTGCCGGCGTACTCATCCGCAGTCTTTGTCCCTCGGACGCACCGCGTGCCATCCTTCTAGCTAGCTTCGTCTCTTACTCCTCGAGCAGTCTTCCGCTCTGGCTTTCGTCCCTCGGAACCACCGTACACTTCCTTCTCATCCGCCGGTGTACTCTTCCGCAGTGCCTCGTCCCTCGGACGCATCGCGTGCCGTCCTTCTCGTTAGCTGTGTCTTCCACTCGAGTACCTGTGCTCCTAAGCTCCTGCACACTTAGACATAAGGTTAGAAACACACAGGACCTAACTTAACTTGTTGATCACACCAAAATAACCTTGGGGTTCCAACAGTAACGCCCATAGAATTTGAGGTTAGGGATTCATTATTCCTCAAAGTAGCTCCTATGAAAGGAGTAATGTGGTTTAGGAAGAAAGGAAAGTTGAGTCCATGATATGTGGGGTCATACCTGATCACTAGAAGAGTTGGCAAGGTAGCTTATGAACTAGAACTACCTCAGGAAATGTCAGCTATTCATAATGTATTTCATGTCTCAATGCTGAAGAAGCATGTTTCCGATGTAAACCAAGTCATTCAGCCACAGATGGTACAAGTTCAAGAGGATCTCAGTTATAAAAGTTGACCTATTCAGATAATAGATCGAGAAGTTAAGAAACTGAGGAATAAAGAGATACCGTTAGTAAAAGAGCTGTGGCAAAGTCAACAGTTTGAAGATGCAACATAGGAATGCGAGGATGATATGAGATAGAAGTATCTACAATTGTTCTAAGTTCGAGGATAAACTTTTTATAAGGTATGAGGGATTGTAACGCCCATAAATTTCTACTATTTAAATAAAGCAAAAAGAAGTAGAAGAAGAGAAAAAAAATAAAAATACAATCATAAATGGCCTGGGCAAGGATTGAACCCTAGACCCCTTACTTAAAATTAGTTTAAGTAGCCATTAGGTGGTGGTAAAGCATCACATTCTCAATAGGAAGAAATTCCTTATAAGCAGATTTTGTGGAGGGAGATGTTTCAATTTCCACTTAGTATAAAAGGGGATGGATGAGAGAAAACCCTAGTTTCATCTTCTCTTCCTTTCCCTAGCCGAAATTCTCTTCTACCCCCTTTCAAGTTTCGGCCAAGGAACCCTAAGACTTCAATTTTTAAGGTTTTCAAGGGGAGAATCTAAGGGGAGGGTCTCTCCCAAAGAAGTAGTACATGCTAAAAAGGGTTTTTTTTTTAGATTAATGCGTTCAAGAGAGGATTTTCTTCCCTACACCCTCTATAACAATAAGATCTAGCGAAAAGATGTACTTTTCACCTGTGGTATAAGTTGCTTCGTCAATGCATGTTGTAGTATGTATCTATGTAAGTTAAAAGAGGATTCATGCCATGATATGTTTTATGTATGTTAAAGGAGATAGATGTTATGATTGTAAGATGCCCTCTAAAGTTTTGGGATTAAGAGCACGTTTAGAGTATTTGATTTTCTTCCCATTAAGTTTTGGGACTAAGAAGCATAATCAAGTGCCCCAAGGTGCTTCCCTATAAGTGTGAGGGATTAAGTACACACAAGGTGTTTGTTGAAATGACGAGTTAGTGCAAGTATAAGAAAGAAGTATTAAAAAGAAAGTATTTTACTTTAAGATGGCATGTACTGGACACAAGGTCCATGGGTGGGCTCCTAGATCACCCCTAGGCTCCTAGATCGCCTAGTAGAACTTTAATAGGTTCGGGATTAGCTACCTCAAATTTTATTAAGAATGCGCGCAAAGTGGTACAATGCCGAGCCCAAAGCAAGTTGATTATTATTTTCACTAGTACGTAATATGAAGTTTTTCCAAGTTCATTGTTTATCTAAGTGAAAGCATTCTTAAGTTTGGGAATTAGAGACTATAAGGTGCAGTTTTGATGAACTCTATTGTATGGCAAGGTTTATGGTTTTCATTATTTGTTTTCAATACAAGCATGGTTTTATGTTGACGTCTCATGATAATCCTATTTAAAAATATTGATGTTTGCATGATGAGTCTATTTAAAAATACATGCCATGTACGTATTTCCAAATTACGGGTTTTAGCATGAGTAATTATTGAGTGCATGTTTTGTGTTCCTTCAAGTAGTTTTGCAAAGCATGTTTTCCCTTTTTAATGCATTATTTTGTAAGTAGATGGTACTTACTAAGCCTTTGCTTATAGATTACTTTTCCTTATTCTGCAGATAAAGATAAAGGAAAGCTCGAGTAAGGAGGGGCAGTAGGAGCAATGTTTACTGGTGTGTGTGACGGAACAGTGGGAAGTGATCTTGGAACTTGCTAGTGCATGGAATATGTTAGATTTTGGTACTGATGGACCTATTTTCTTATCCCGCTTAGTATAAAAATACTATAAAGAATTGTGTATGATGAAGTTGATAGTGTGTATGTAATTAGCATGTCAAAGACTCTTCCTAAAGAAATGGGAGAGAACGGTAAGCCAAGAGGGAGTACAAAGGGGAGAACCAACCTCCTTTGTAGTGCTGTGAGCAACCCCCTGCACGGCCCGTGACACGGCCATGTGGGTTCACACAACCCTCACCTGCTCCATCTCGGCCAGGATGACATGGTCATGTGGATTCACACGGCCATCACCTGCTCCCTCTCGGCCAGGGTGCACGGCTGTGTGGTTTCACACGGCTATGCACCTCTTCCTATCGGCCAGAGTGACACGGGCGTGTGGCTTCACATGGCCGCGTGTTCCTCTTGGTCTCGGTCAAGGTGACATGACCGTGTGAAGCACACGGCCGTGCACTTCTTCTTCTCAGGTAAGATGACACAGCCGTGTGGCTCACACGGCCGTGCACCCCTTCGTCACAGCCGAGGTGACACGGCCGTGTGAGCCACACGGTCGTGCCCCTCTTCCTCACTGCCCAGGTGACGCAGCCGTGTGGAAGCCACACGGTCGTGCCCTGCTCTAGCAGGGGAGGCCTTGCACGACCGTGTGGCACACACGGTCGTGCCTAAACTTGGGTCTAGTAAGGTCACACGACCAGTCATCACCACACGACCATAGCATGCCCCTTTGCGGGTAGGGTCATAGGGCTGGTTAGGGTCACACGGCCCAGACCCCTCAGCAACTATAGAGTTCCTCTCAGCTCTTCTTCGCTCCAAACCATGGCATAACAGTCGAAACAATTTCAGACTAGATTTCTGAATCGAGCGAAGTGCAAATAACAATGTCCTTAGAAAGTATATATATATATATATATATAACGTCCGTGTTCTAAGTTAGGGTTTCAATATGGCGTTCGTTACACTATTCCCTTTTCTAACTACTCCTACAACTTCATCTTTTAACAAACTTTCTATAATAATACCCACTCTATTTCTTGCTTTACTATTTCTAGTGTACCATAACTTAAAGCCCAAGTTCTCTATCATCTTTGCCTTCTTGTCTGTTCATTTTGTCTCTTGTACATACAAAATACTAATTCTTCTCCTAATCATCATATCTACTAGCTCCATTGATTTATCAGTGAGAGTTCCTATGTTCCATGTTCCAAATTTTAGATTTTTAGTTTTCCTATCATATTTGTTCTTATCCAACCTATGGTGTGAGAACTTTTGCCTATTTAACACTATACCTAAGTTCTCATGGAGATGTAACGATCCTTGCTGAGATGTTATAGTCGGATCCTGTAACACAAACTCTTGTATATTTAGCACTACAGCTGAGTTCTGGAAATGTAGCGGTCCTTGCTGAGACGTTACAGTTGGACCCTATAACACGTTCCTTCCGGGGAACAACCTAGCATTAGCACAATAGTTTAATGGATCCATTCATTGAATATTTACCATAGTTTTGACGCTGACTGACAACTTAACCAACCTCGCTCCTTTATCCGGGCTTGGGACTGGCCATGATTGGTCGTCATGGGCAGAGTTTTTTTTTTTTTATAATAGTATGATATTATTCACATTGGGTTTAAATCTTCATGGATTTATTTTTAGGCATTATCCAAAATTATTTATACCAATGAAGATATTTTCATCCTTTTAAATTCATAATTTTTTTCATGTCTTTCTAATTTGAAAGTTTAATTATATTCCCAACCATAACTAACACATGAGAGATTACCTATTAGAGACCAGCTACCACATGTTTTGGACTAGACTTATAGCTTTTGTGCTAAGGCGGAGTAGCAGCAGGAGAATATCTTTTTTTTTTCAGTGCACCATCACTAGGGCAATATGGAGGAGAATCAGAGACTAATTAGATGTGATGCAGGAGATGATCGTTTTGAGTATTCAAGAGGGAATTATGTGATACTCGATTTTGACAAAGGTCCACATCTAGTTATGATGTGCATGATTCACTATACATTGATGACTAGGAATCAATCACTACAAAAAAACATAACTTTGGGGACAAAATTTTGGAACGAAAATAATTCGTCCCAAAATTGGGACAAATTTAGGGTCGAAAATAAATTTCGACCCAAATAAACAACAAAACTTGCAACAAACAAAATTCGTTTCAAGTTTGCAACATAAAAAAAATTCGTTGCTAAATTCGTCCCCAAATCTGGAACGAATTAAAAATTTGTCCCAAATTTAGGGACAAATCCTGGAGTCGTCCCAGATTTGGGAACGAATCAAGAATTCATCCCAAATTTTGGGACGAATCCAGGATTTGTCCCAAATTCTGGGACGAATCTAGGATTCGTCCCAAAACTGAAAATATTTTTAGATAAATAAAATCAAACACATAAGGCTTAAATATAGACCTAGAGACATCGAAATTTGAAGAAACAAGTTTCTATGCGTCCGTATCGTTGAGCTGATCGTAAATACGTCATCATCCATAATTTTTAATTAATATTTTCAGTGATTTGAATTTTTAACACCCAATTAGGTCAAATTGGGATTAAAAAATTCCAAAAATATATGTATTTGGTAAAAAATATTTTTATTGATAGATTTAAGATCAGGATAATGATACGAGCACATAGAAACTTGTTTCATCAAATTCCGATGTCTCTAGGTCCGTATTTAAGGCGTCCAAATTTTTTTTTATTTTTTAATAAATAAATTTTTGGGACGAATCTTTGGATTATATTTTCTGAATTTCCCCTCCTCCGTTCTGCCAAAGTATATTTTCTTGAGTTTACTTCAATTTTACAGTGATTATATAATAAAAGAAATTTCTATTTCAGCGCTTAAATAATTGGGACCCGAATGACGAAATGGAGATACGAAGAATATTTAAAAAGAAATGTGGCGATCACATTAGACATGTATTAAGCCATGCAAAGAGTCGGCGGAAAAAGCCTAACTTCATCACTGAAGAAAATTGGGAGAGGATCACTATATTTTGGGCAACGGAGGAAAGTAAACAAAGGAGTGACCTGAATAGAATGAATCAATCTCACAATTCTGGTGACTCAAGTGCTATATATGCGGGAGGCTCCATTAACATAGATGAGCATAGACGGAGAATGGTAATTGTTTCACTCTTTCACAAATTTTTAATATATATCAAATTATTTCATTATTTGAAATAATATTTTTTTAGACCAAGGAGACAGGGAAGGAGCCTTCTTTCATTGATACTTTCACTCGCACTTTTAAAAAAAAAGATAACACATGGAGTGGGGCGAGAGCAAAAGCAGTCAAGGTAATATTTATTTTACCTTAATATATGGTTTAAATTTAATTAGTTACCTACCATTATTGTCTTAATATTATATGTGTTTCTATTATATCTAATCAATATCGTATGTGTTTTACAAAACAGGAAAAATATGATCAACTCGAGCTAGCTCAAACATGCTCACAAGCTGGTATCGATAGTCAGGGGTCTGAGGAGTCTGTTGGCAATAATTTGAGTTTATGGTTAGAGGCCAGTGGAGGACCAAAAGGGGGAAGAATATTGGGGATGGGTTCCTTGAGTAGAACCCAAAGATTAGTTGGAACTTCTTCCTCCACATCAGCACTTACGACCCAAATAAATACCTTGACTGATGAGGTTAGCCATCTGAAGGAAATAATATCGCAAAGAGACCAAGAAAGGGTGCAAAGAGACCTAGAACGGGCTAATTTGGAGAAAGATATTAGAGATATGCGCCGACAACAAAAATTAATCATGAAACACCTTCAGTTGAGCTCCGCTCAAAGTCAAAATCCTCCCAATGACGACGATGATGTTGTCTACGATGATAACGATGATGGCGGTGATGATTTTTGATGATTTAATAATGTATGATGAATTTTTTTTCTCATGTTTACTGCTTTACATATTAATCAATGGTTTTTTAACTTTTCAATTATGCCATTTGTAGGTTAAGTCTGTTGTCTTCTTGCACTGTTCCACTGTCAATGTATGAGATGACTTATCTTTGACGTAGACTAATCTATATAATTATTAGTTGTGTACCAGTAACAAAATTAAAGCATAACTAGGCAATATGAATGGAGTCTCTAATACTCTGACTTTATTTTTGTCTTGATTTGATAATGTTGTTTGTGCAGGTCTCAATTTGGTGTGATCTCACTGTAGTTGAAGACAGCTGTATTTGTTCACCTCTTTTCGGTATTCCTAAGTTCATTAATATGCATTTACTGATCTATATATACAGTTAGCTTTAAATAATTATGTTATAGTTGTTTAATTATATAAAGTTAACTTTAAATAATTATGTTAAAGTTAGCTTTAAATAGTTGTTTAATTGTGTTCCTTCTTTTGATAAGTTGCTCTTTCTTGTTTTGTCTTCAATGATAATGATGCATAAAAGTTCTGAATTTGATCTATGTACAGTCTCAAAACTATATAGATACATAAAAGTTCTATATTTCATCTAGAATTACATCACACTATTCTAAAATTCTTTATTAGATAACGATGCATCCTCCTACCTTAATATTTTGCAAAGAGTTGTTAAAAATGTGCTAAAGTTATTCATATGAAATTGTCAACTAGTTAACACAATGAAAGGAACAATTATTTTAAACATCCTTTAGTTTACATTAAATACCAACCAAAGATAAAACTATAAATTCAGCAAATTAAAATGAAAATTAAAGTTAACTAAGTGAGAAAATTTGAACCCTAATACCATACTTCACAAGATCTCTCTCTCTTTCTCTCTATATGATGTGCCAATTATATTAGGTTGTATCATAGTTACGATACATGTACTTAGTTTCAAAATAATTCTTATAATTTTATTTACCGTTGCTATGACATGGATGATTCATATCGTTGTTAAATATGACTTTTATTAGAATTAGGGCTTTTATTAGAATGTTTAAGGAATTTCAAATTTATGTTTTGTTTCCAATTATTCTTTTTACATGGTCATATCGTATAATATTTACAATCTTTCTTGTTACACATAATCTAGTTTATTTATTTGTTGTTATGTAGGCAAAGGAGATTTGATGGGGATCAAAGATTTTGTACTTGTAAACTTGGGTTGTTGAACTTGTAAGATTTGATGGACTTGGGTTGTTGAACTTGTAAACTTTGTTAAACAAGATGGATCTTGTAAACTTTGTTAAAATCTTTATATTTCTTGAATTATGAGTTGATGTGTTGAATGTTATGTGTTGAATGTTAAATTAGGATGTGTTGATGTTAAATTAGGATGTGTTGAATGTATATTGTTTTTATGTATTTGGATTGTATTGCAGAAATGAATTAAAGCTGGAAAAAAATATTTGATATAGGGACGAATTTGGCAACAAAAATGATTTGTGCCAATTCTATCGTAATTTGGGACAAAATTATTTTCGTCCCAGAATTCGTCCCAGATTTTGGGATGAATCCACAAAATTCGTCCCAAAATTCGTCCCAGAATCTGCGACGAATTCTGGGACGAATCACAAAATTCGTCCCAAATTTCGTCCCAGATTTTGGGACGAATTTTGGGACGAAAATTTATCTTACGATTATTAAAGAATTTGGCAAGTTTTTGTTGCCAAATTCGTTGCCAATTTTGCAACAAATTTATTATTCGTTGTAAACTTAGGAACAAAAATGGCAAAAAAAAAAAATTTTGTCACCGAATTTGTCCCCAAATTCGTTGCAATATTAGGGACAAACTTGGCAACAAAATATAATTTGTCACCGAATTCGTCCCCAAATTTGTTGCAAAAATAGAGACAAATTTGGTGGAAAATTTATGTGAATTCGTTCCCAAATTCGTTCCTAAGTTTGCAACAAAAATAATTTTCGTTTCAAATTTGTATATTTTTTTGCAACGAATTTGGGGATGAAAATTTTATTCGTCGCCAAATTCGTTCCCAAATTTTCAACAATCCATAATACGTTCCAAAAGTTGGCATCAACCATTTTGGGACGAAAAAATTTTCGTCCCAATTTTTGTCCCTAAAATTTTTGCAACGAATTTTTTTTTAAAATTCGTCCCCAATTTTATCCCAAAATGTCTGTTTTTTTTGTAATGAATAATGTAATTTTGAGCGAGAAAGGATGGATGTAGAGAGTCTATAGGAGGATACAAATACATGAGCATATGATCTTTGATATCTATTCAGATCTAATATTTTATCACATGTGATACAAAGTACAAGGACAACTTTAAATATCTTTTTTGGAGGCTAATCTACATATTTACTTACAATAAAACTTAGAGATTGTGTCCACTAAATCGGTGCCGTGGTAAAACACTTGGAAGAATAAAAAAAGAACTATAATTTGAATTTCAAATGAAATGAATATCTTAGAGGTCGTATGCATAAGTTATGTAGGTGAAGCCGGCAGCAAGATTACTTAAAAAAAAAAAAATCCTTAAGAGACTCAGAGAATACCACGGATAACTCTGACATATGTCCCAACTTCTTCCATTGGACCTGAGAAAATCAATAGCTTCCTCTCCCAAAGCACCAACCGTAGTCTGTGCCAGCTCTGACCTTATATGAAAAATAATGGAATATTATATTTATATAAACTAAGTTAAATGCATGACTAAATATTATTCAATTTGCAACCATAAATAAACCTATTCAACAAGCAAGTGTTATTACTGATTCCTAACTTTAAACTGTTAAAGAAGAATTTACTTAACCATGACACATTACAAGCCAGAGACTTTATAACTCCAACAGTTTAGAAGCAACCATCCATCTCTTAAAAATATTATTATTATTTTTTTTTAAAAAAAAAATGAAACCAACAACTAGATGCTATTCAAACGGAGGTACAGGATCACTGCAGGTAGGAGGAGAAAATATCGCTGCTGCCAATGCAAATCAAACTCATCCATGCCTTTGTAACACGTACCCACTGCAAGTACAGACGACTGTGGGCCTAGTCCTTTTATATTTCCAGAAGCCAATGGAGAAGAGTTGTCCAACACTACTTCATTTATTATTCTATCTCCTAATGATCCAGTACAGTTTTTTATTTACATTTGATTGCTTTATGATAAAAAAACTTTCTGACAGTACAAACTATGGAGGATTGTCCATAATTGCCTGATCAGAGATGTATTCTCCCAAAGAAGAGACTCGAGATTTGAAGGCTTGAAACCTTCCCCTATTAATAAAGATATTGTGGAGGATTAGCAAGATACATTATAGATTTGATTGGTTCATCATACCTACCATAAGTATGTTGATCTATGGGAGTGACAAATTAAATATACTGACTCCCCACTCATAAAGAAACGATTACAAATTATGGACAACATTCTTGCCACTACTAGTAGCCCAAAGACTACGAACTTATCCTTAGCTTCATGGTTCAGTTTGAGTAGTGACTAGTATTAGGAAGCCATGGGCGAGGACAGTTTGGTAGCAATCTCTTCAACTGAGTCATGCCTTCCCATTGTGGATGCTAGAGTACAGGAGGCTACCTATCTAGGATAGACAAGCCTATCATGAAAATAGACAATGTACTTTCTACCATCAGGAGGAGGAGATACTGGAGCACGTGTTCTTTGGATGTGAACCGATTTGTCAGCTTTAGGGGAGGGTCGGAGTATGGTTATTGATGTGATAAGAGATGTCCATCTACCAATGGATGTTATAAATTTTCAGTCTCAAGTACAAAGGGATGTCTAGCTTGTCGAAAGCTCACCACCTTGACATGTCCGCCATGATTCATTATATATTTGTTGGGCAAACAATCTGTCAGAGATTTTGAAGAATTAGCCGAATTTAAATACACAAAATTAAATTCAATTTATCTGTTGAAATGACTTGAGCTGATAACTCTGAGGGGGATGATTTCTGCCAAGTGTTGACTACACAGTATTGAGCGGGCAGAGCGGCCAAGCGGCTGAGTGGGTAAAACAACAGAGTGGCTGATCAAGCCGAGAGATGCAGAGCAGCCGAGTGTGTAGGGCAGCCAAGTCGCATATTAGACCAGGTGACCGACCGAGCAAAATAGCCTCACTGTAAAAGGCAAGGCGTCCTGAGTGACAGAGTAGCTGAGCATGCGAGCATTAGAGAGGCTGAGTGAGTGAACGAGAGTACGTCCGGACGAATGTGCAGCTAGGCGAGCAGTGCATCCGACCGAGTGAGTGGTCGAGCAAGCGTGTGGCCGGATAGGCGTGCAGATGGGTCGGTGAGCGACTAACCGGGTGACAGATCTGACCGAATGACCGACCGGGCAAATTGGCCGGGCAGACTGAGCGGACGAGTAATCGACATAGTAGTGCGATCGAGTGAGCAGCAGAATAGGCCAATTAGGCTAAGTGTGTCACGCCCCAGAGGAGTCCCCGTCCGAGAAAATTTCGGCAGCATCTCCCCTGTACGGTGGACAATCTGAAACTTTTCTACATCTCACAAATACCTCAGCCACAGGCGGCTGGAATAATAACAACAAAATAAAACATCACCACACAGTTATATAATAGTAAACAAAATATCAATACTCTGACTCGAAATCCACCCTACTCCACTACACACGTAAAACTCAAAACCGACGAACTCACCTCTTCTGCCGTCCAGGCAGGCATGTAGTAGAATAAAAACCAAATCCAAATCCATCGATATAATAAAATCTATACCATGTCCATAAGTAAATAAATTCAGAACATAACAAGTTCAAACAGTCTAGAACAGAAAAGGGAACCAAACGAAAACCAATCACATCCTCGAGGTCTGCAGGGACCAGCAACTGGAACTCTCTCCTGACAGCATCAACCTGAAAATATCAACAATGGAGGCGGGGTGAGTCCAACACTCAGCAGGTACAATTGATATGCAAAGTAAAGAAATAACACCTAGCACTAATCATGCGTACAGTCTCCTGATAAAAGAAAGATAAAAATATGCATCTGAAGTAAACAGGAGAGGAACTGTACTAACCAGGACCTGAGTATAAGGACAAACAGTCCGAGTGGTATACGAATCCTGTATGCATGTCAAACATAGGTATCCAAACAATATGCAGCATATAAATGCAACAACCACAACCACAAGCAATAAATGCATCATGCATATGATGCCAATGATGCGTCCTGGTCACCCCTGACGCCAGTCGATCATCTCACACACATAGTGAGGCCGAGTGGGTAGGGCTGTGACAACCGTGCACTCTGTCGTCACTACTCCTGATGAGTGACCGAGTGGACGGGATGCTGTCGGAGTACACCTATCCTCCTACCCCAAATCATAAATGGGGGAGCGCAATGCTCTCAACTCCCGGTACACGATGACGGGGAGGAATCCCTGCCGGATAACACGTTGTGTCACACTACCCATGAGCGGACCAACGGTGCCTAACAGAGTCCCTGCTGCAACACACTCAGCCTGAATCGACCACTAACCCATGAGTGGTGGTGTGTGCAGATCCATGTAACTGGCGATGTGCTCAACAATAATGGAGCGGACAATCACACAGTATGCAATCATGCAAATGGTGCATGACACTAACCACAAAATATCCTGACCTAATCCACATGTATATAAAAATGCATCATAGGTCAACGAACCAAAACAATCCAAAGGTACAGAGAAGGTATAAAACCTAGGTCCTGAACATGGTAAAGCATGGTATATCACTACCCCCTATAAGCATGTATAAACAAATAAAGTATACATGGGATGCAAATCAAGCAATCAATCAATCCTGTATCAGATATTGGGTAGTGACTAACCGAAAAAAATAAAGGACATAATTAATGCAACATGTTAATTTCATTACTAAGCATATCAAAGACAAAAAAGTCAAAAGTACCCGCCTCCGATAAAAGAAAGGTCCAATTCTGACTCCGAGATACCCGTCTCGCGTCAAAATCCTATGGTATCAAACATATCCAGATTTATCTAATTACTATATGTATTCAATAACTAAATCAAATTCCTATTAAATCAAGAACCCTAATCAACATCACATAATCAACTTGCTTTAGGTCTAAACCTAAATAAACTTGATTCCTTCCAAGTATGCTCCTAAGACCAGAACAAATTATACACCTTACCTCAAATCACAACCACTGATTGCTGCTAATCGTTTACTGCTGAAAGGAGGGCTGCCGGAACAGGGGCAACTGCTGGGAACAAAACAAACAAACCAAATCATAAATTTTCCTTCCAAACTATGTTCCCAAAGCATAACCATTACCTCTACGGTGGCAATTCCTTGTGTCTAACTGAAACACCCCTCACAACTAGCTGCTGGTGACCTTCTGTGGCCGGAGAAATGGATGACAGTGTACACCGCCAAAAACCCAAATCCTAACAGTGTAAGGATTTGGTGAAGAAGGAACTCGGCAGTGGAAACTAGGGCTCAGCAGAACCCTGCAACCTCAACTAGAGCTCACGGCAACCGTGCTAGGGCTGAGGCTTCGTCAACAATGGCAGCAAGCTTTCTAATGACTGGCTAGGTCAAGAAATGGCGGTGCTGGGTCGGCAGATTTAGGGCAAGGGAGCTCGGTCGGCTGTCAGTGCTCGGAAGAGGAGAAGAAGAATCTCGACACCGAGGAGGCGGCCGGTGGAGATGCTAGGGCAGAAGGGTGACCGGCGGGGTCGCGATCGGGGACCGAGAGCCGGCGGCCAGTGATCGGGATCTCACGGCTAGGGCGACGGCAGTGGCGAGGGGAAGAGGTGAAACCCTTAGCCGAGGGCTATTGTACGCAGAGGGGAAGAAGAAAGCACCGCGGCCGGCGGTTAGTGCTCCGGCGGTTAGGGCTCGGAGGCGTCGGGCGCAAGGGGGAGAAGGTCGCGGCGTCGGGGGGTTTCGGTAAGGTAAGAAAAAGAAAACAAATAAAGAAAATAAAAAGGAAAAAGGAAATGTAATTATAAACATTTCCTCGCTTAACTGGGGTAGCCAAAAACAGGCTTTTCCGGGCCCTATTTTTTTTTCCCCCGTGAACTCGGCCATACGAGCTCCGAAAAATTCCCGAAAAATTTCCAAAAATTCCGAAAAATTCCCTTATTAATATTTCCTATTTTCCGGTATTTTACATTCTCCCCCACTAATAAAAATTTGGTCCCCAAATTTCGTTATCTACCATAAGCAAGTACTAACAATAGGTAAAGCATAAATGCTGAACGATAAATAAAATCACATACCTCATGTAAAAAGGTGGGGATATCGAGCTAGGATCGTATCCTCGAGCTCCCAAGTAGCCTCCTCATCCGAATGATACTGTCATCCGACTTTAACCAGCCGGATAGTCTTGTTCCGCAACTGACGCTCCTTCCGGTCCAGAATCCGTACCAGAACCTCCTCATAAGTGACGTCAGGCTGAACTGGAACTGAGACATCTGTCAGCACATGCGTCGGGTCGGGTACATATCTCCTCAGCATAGATACGTGGAATACATCGTGGACGCCTGCTAGGGACGGTGGTAGTGCCAGCCGATAAGCTACTGCTCCGATCCTCTCCAAAATCTTGAAAGGGCCAATGTATCGCGGAGCTAGCTTACCTCTGAGGCCAAATCTCTTCACCCCTTTCGTGGGTGAAACTCGCAGAAATACATGGTCGCCAACAGAGAACTCTAGTGGTCTGCGTCTCCGATCGGCATAACTCTTCCGGCGATCCTGTGCCTCCGACATCCTCCGTCTGATAGTACGGACCAACTCTGCATCTGCTGAACTCTATGAGGTCCCAACAACTGGGCCTCTCTAACCTCATCCCAAAGGACGGGTGTCCGACAAGGTCTACCATACAACGCCTCAAACGGTGCCATCTGGATAGCCGAATGAAAACTGTTGTTATAGGCAAACTCTACTAACGGCAGATGGTCCTCCCAACCGCCTCCGAAATCCATAACACATGACCTCAGCAGGTCCTCTAAAGTCTGAATAGTCCGCTCTGATTGTCCATCTGTCTGTGGATAGAAGGGTACTGAAACGGAGCTGTGTGCCCAAGGCCTGCTGCAGACTCGCGAAACGAGACGTGAACCGTGGATCTCTATCCGAAACGATACTCAACGGAACACCATGTAGTCTGATAATCTCCCGACAATACAGATCTGCCAATCGATCCAGGGGACCAGTCCTCCGGATCGCTAAGAAGTGTGCGGATTTGGTTAATCGATCTACGATTACCCAAATCGCGTTATGGCCTCGTCGTGTCCTTGGCAAACCCACCACAAAGTCCATAGTAATGTGATCCCACTTCCACTCAGGAATAGGAATCCGCTGAAGTAATCCTGCAGGTCTCTGGTGTTCAGCCTTCACCTGCTGACAGACAAGACATCTAGCTACGAAATCCGCGATGCTTCCTTCATGTCGTCCTTCATGTCGTTCCACCAATAGAAACACCTCAAATCTTGGTACATATGGGTACCGCCTAGGTGGACAGCAAATCGAGAGCGATGAGCTTCATGAAGTAGCCCCCGTAAGACCGGATGAGACTGAAGCACGCAAAATCTGCCTCGGTAGTGTATAACACCCTCCTCGTCTCGGGTGAACTCGGTCTATTGCCCGGAAGCTATCTGGCTATAAATAAACTACAAATACTAATCAGCAGCCTATGGCTCTCGTATCCTTGTCCTGATCAACGACTGAGCAACCATGGTAACCAGAGTACCCTGCTCTGTCTGTCCTTACCCCTCAAGGCCCAAATCGGAGGAACCTTAAATCAAATCTGTGACCACAACTCGGTGGCAAGCTAAAGTCCCTCCGGACTTCCTGCTAAGCACATCGGCAACCACATTAGCTCTCCCCGGGTGATAGCTAATGGTACAATCATAATCCTTCAAGAACTCCATCCATCTTCTCCGTCGGAGATTTAGTTCCTTCCAAGTAAACAGATATTTGAGACTCTTATGGTCAGTGAGAATCTCAAATGTAACGCCATATAAATAATATCGCCAAATCTTCATGGCAAAAATAATGACGACTTGCTCCAGATCATGTACAGGGTAGTTCTTCTCATGTTCCTTCAATCGACGAGAAGCATAGGAGACTACCATATCGTGCTGCATCAGAACAGCGTTCAAAGCCTGAATAGATGCGTCGGTGTAGAGGACATATCCGTCCTCTCCAGAAGGTAAAACCAAAATCGGAGCCGACACTAGCCTCCGCTTCAGCTCCTAGAAGCTGGTCTTGTCATCCTTAGTCCAAGTGAACTTCACGCCTTTCCAGGTCAGGCGTGTAAGTAGCATAGCAATCCGTGAGAAACCCTCAACGTATCCCCGGAAATATCGGGCCAAACAAAGGAAGTTGCGAGCCTCTTCTATAGACTCCGTCTACTCCCAACGGTAACAACCTCGATCTCCTGTGGAACCACGGTATACTCCTACTAATGACCGTGTGTCTCAAACATCTCACAGAAGACAACCAAAATACGCACTACTGATCTTCACATCTAGACGTTTCAGTCGAAACATCTCTAGAACTATGCAAAGATAGTGTACGTGATACACCTCTGATCAGGAATAAAACACCACATCATCAATAACGATAACGAATTCTGATCCAATATCCTAGGGATACTCAAACCATCTAGTCCATGAAAACATCTAAGGCTCCATAAGCCCTAATGGTAAAACCAATACACATAATGTCCGTATCACAGACATTCCTACCCATAAGATCCCTGACAATAAGTCTGAAATATGATCACCAACGATATAAAACATCTAAGCATAGATCCTCCAGTGTGAGAGCAACGCTCCATCACAGAAAATACCACATATGTGGGAGCAATGCTCTACCATAAGAAATCCTCAATATGTAGGAATAACACTCCACTACAAATAATCCATAACATGTATCTGCAATAGATATGGAAGCAATGCTCCTCTACAAGCAATCCGAAATATGTATATGTGGGAGTTCCGCTCCACCACAAACGATCCATAAGTGTCCAAGGCACCTAACTATCCAACTAGAGGCTGCACGAGATCACTCAACCACATATCACTGTAGGTAGCCAAAGGTATAAATAACCTAGTAAACAAATCAAATTCATAGTCAACTCTATCATCATCCTAGTGGGTTGGTCACCCACTAATAGAAGAATTAGTTGATAGGCTTATACAACCAATAACATAATGTAGACACTCAGCATTCTACATTCAACATAGGTAGAATCATCATGATGCTACCAACAAGACACCTGGCACACGTGCACACACAACATAGGTATGATCGACATAATCATCCAATTAGTATATACCAAACACACTCATAGCACAGATATAAATCAATGTGATACCTCCAACAATACCTACCGAACCCGTGTGCATATATCAACATAGGTATAATCGATAATACACCTTAAATAACCTCACCTGGCATATATACATCTATGCCAAGAGTATAATCAACGTAATATTTCCAACAAAACCTAATAGACACAAGTGCATCCACAAATCAAATATAATCAATAAAATACCTCGAATATTACACCGAACACATCTGCACATATCACAACTCAAATTAAATCAATAAGATACATCCAATAAAACACTC
The DNA here is from genome assembly GCF_018446385.1 of Zingiber officinale. Classification (NCBI taxonomy): domain Eukaryota; kingdom Viridiplantae; phylum Streptophyta; class Magnoliopsida; order Zingiberales; family Zingiberaceae; genus Zingiber; species Zingiber officinale. The sequence continues at coordinate 62,106,900 of NC_055990.1, read as the reverse complement.
AAACATATGTGCACATTTCACAACATAATTTTTAATTGACAAATACCTCCAATAAACAATCAGACATGTATATCTAACCACTCGGGTATAATCTACTAGACACCCTCAAAAATCATATGTATAAATGTGTACAACCCAAAAGACAAAGTCAGAATTCAAGAACATCAAGACACTCTCATTTTTATCCTCAAAAATATCAGCCCACATAATATCAGATGAATCAGTCTCTACTCCCCATGAGAGTAAGTTAACATTCAAAACATCAAATCACTATTTATCAACATAGTCCAATATCGGAGGAAGTAAATATCAATTTTATCGTCCTGTTAACTAACCACAACTAACGATTTATTTAAAATCTCATAGGCACTCTATACCATAAACTCTCTAGCACCCGATTTATAATCTGATCACTAACTATAAACATCAAACCTGTGAATATCATACATGACACTCACTATGTCACCATCAACAACAACCCAAATAATAGATCATCAAAATAGTTATCCACTAATAGATCATCAAACAACCACATAACATTTACTCTCATAAATCATTAGAAATCAACACATCATAATATCTGATCTTCCAAAATCCCTCAACCTCAAATCATTCTCAACAATGATCAAACATGATAACTCTCCAATGCCCAATTTTTATCGTATCGGATACCCTATTATCCAAAAGATACGAGTATAAAAACTCTACTGGCTAAGTCCACAGGAATATATAAGTATCATCCATTACCCAGCTAACAATAGCAGAGGCAGATATGTGCCTCCATCTCCTAATAGTAGTAACAGAAGCTAAAACTACTGATGATATGATATGAAAAATTACCAAAGACTTTAATCCTTGATCTCTATTAAGATCAACCATGCTCAATGGCTAACCCATCACAGGTAATATGTGCTACAACAACCAAACAGGTACTACATAAAGAATGTTAATACCTATCATAAACTATAACATTAAACATCATACCTATATGCCGTCTGGAGATGTTCCATCGCTATCCAATCCCCAACTTCTGACCTCAAAATTTCGAACATGAAAATCACCGGAAATCCATATAAATCCGAAACAGAAATCCGAAACATAACCATATCGAAAATCCGAAAATGCCCAGTTTGACTCGCAAACCTGGCTAACCAAATACCCAGAATACTAACAACAGGTATCCGATAAATCTCCAGAACACCAAAGGCAGGTATCATAACCCTGCTCTGATACCAATAAATTGGTATCAGATAAATCTCAAAATCCAACTCACGGAAACCAACCAAGTATCGTCAAACCTTGGTATCAGGTTATCCTAAATATCCAAAATACGAAAACAAAGATCGTAAAACTGTGCTCTGATACCACTAAATTGTCACGCCCCAGAGGAGTCCTTGTCCGAGAAAATTTCGGCAGCATCTCCCCTGTACGGTGGACAATCTGAAACTTTTCTACATCTCACAAATACCTCAGCCACAGGCGGCTGGAATAATAACAACAAAATAAAACATCACCACGCAGTTATATAATAGTAAACAAAACATCAATACTCTGACTCGAAATCCACCCTACTCCATTACACACGTAAAACTCAAAATCGACGAACTCACCTCTTCTGCCGTCCAGGCGGGTATGTAGTAGAATAAAAACCAAATCCAAATCCATCGATATAATAAAATCTATACCATGTCCATAAGTAAATAAATCCAGAACATAACAAGTTCAAACAGTCTAGAACAGAAAAGGGAACCAAACGAAAACCAATCACATCCTCGAGGTCTGCAGGACCAGCAACTGGAACTCTCTCCTGACAGCATCAACCTGAAAATATCAACAATGGAGGCGGGGTGAGTCCAACACTCAGCAGGTACAATTGATATGCAAAGTAAAGAAATAACACCTAGCACTAATCATGCGTACAGTCTCCTGATAAAAGAAAGATAAAAATATGCATCTGAAGTAAACAGGAGAGGAACTGTACTAACTAGGACCTGAGTATAAGGACAAACAGTCCGAGTGGTATAGGAATCCTGTATGCATGTCAAACATAGGTATCCAAACAATATGCAGCATATAAATGCAACAACCACAAACACAAGCAATAAATGCATCATGCATATGATGCCAATGATGCGTCCTGGTCACCCCTGACACCAGTCGATCATCTCACACACATAGTGAGGCCGAGTGGGTAGGGCTGTGACAACCGTGCACTCTGTCGTCACTACTCCTGATGAGTGACCGAGTGGACGGGATGCTGTCGGAGTACACCTATCCTCCTACCCCAAATCATAAATGGGGGAGCGCAATGCTCTCATCTCCCGGTACTCAAAGACGGGGAGGAATCCCTGCCGGATAACACGTTGTGTCACACTACCCATGAGCGGACCAACGGTGCCTAACAGAGTCCCTGCTGCAACACACTCAGCCTGAATCGACCACTAACCCATGAGTGGTGGTGTGTGCAGATCCATGTAACTGGCGATGTGCTCAACAATAATGGAGCGGACTATCGCACAGCATGCAATCATGCAAATGGTGCATGACACTAACCACAAAATATCCTGACCTAATCCACATGTATATAAAAATGCATCATAGGTCCACGAATCAAAACAATCCAAAGGTACACAGAAGGTATAAAACCTAGGTCCTGAACATGGTAAAGCATGGTATATCACTACCCCCTATAAGCATGTATAAACAAATAAAGTATACATGGGATGCAAATCAAGCAATCAATCAATCCTGTATCAGATATTGGGTAGTGACTAACCGAAAAAAATAAAGGACATAATTAATGCAACATGTTAATTTCATTACTAAGCATATCAAAGACAAAAAGTCAAAAGTACCGCTCCGATAAAAGAAAGGTCCAATCCGACTCCGAGATACCCGTCTCGCGTCAAAATCCTATGGTATCAAACATATCCAGATTTATCTAATTACTATATGTATTCAATAACTAAATCAAATTCCTATTAAATCAAGAACCCTAATCAACATCACATAATCAACTTGCTTTAGGTCTAAACCTAAATAAACTTGATTCCTTCCAAGTATGCTCCTAAGACCAGAACAAATTATACACCTTACCTCAAATCACAACCACTGATTGCTGCTAATCGTTTACTGCTGAAAGGAGGGCTGCCGGAACAGGGGCAACTGCTGGGAACAAAACAAACAAACCAAATCATAAATTTTCCTTCCAAACTATGTTCCCAAAACATAACCATTACCTCTACGGTGGCAGTTCCTTGTGTCTAACTGAAACACCCCTCACAACTAGCTGTTGGTGACCTTCTGTGGCCGGAGAAATGGCTGACAGTGTACACCGCCAAAAACCCAAATCCTAACAGCGTAAGGATTTGGTGAAGAAGGAACTCGGCAGTGGAAAATAGGGCTCGGCAGAACCCTGCGACCTCAACTAGAGCTCACGGCAACCGTGCTAGGGCTGAGGCTTCGTCAACAATGGCAGCAAGCTTTCTAATGACTGGCTAGGTCAAGAAATGGCGGTGCTGGGTCGACAGATTTAGGGCAAGGGAGCTCGGTCGGCTGTCAGCGCTCGGAAGAGGAGAAGAAGAATCTCGACACCGAGGAGGCGGCCGGTGGAGATGCTAGGGCAGAAGGGAGACCGGCGGGGTCGCGATCGGGGACCGAGAGCCGGCGGCCAGTGATCGGGATCTCACGGCTAGGGCGACGGCAGTGGCGAGGGGAAGAGGTGAAACCCTTAGCCGAGGGCTATTGTACGCAGAGGGGAAGAAGAAACCACCGCGGCCGGCGGTTAGTGCTCCGGCGGTTAGGGCTCGGAGGCGTCGGGCGCAAGGGGGAGAAGGTCGCGACGTCGGGGGGTTTCGGCAAGGTAAGAAAAAGAAAACAAATAAAGAAAATAAAAAGGAAAAAGGAAATGTAATTATAAACATTTCCTCGCTTAACTGGGGTAGCCAAAACAGGCTTTTCCGGGCCCTATTTTTTTTATCCCCCTACGAGCTCCGAAAAATTCCCGAAAAATTTCCAAAAATTCCGAAAAATTCCCTTATTAATATTTCCTATTTTCCGGTATTTTACATTCTCCCCCACTAATAAAAATTTGGTCCCCAAATTTCGTTATCTACCATAAGCAAGTACTAACAATAGGTAAAGCATAAATGCTGAACGATAAATAAAATCACATACCTCATGTAAAAAGGTGGGGATATCGAGCTAGGATCGTATCCTCAAGCTACCAAGTAGCCTCCTCATCCGAATGATGCCATCCGACTTTAACCAGCCGGATAGTCTTGTTCCGCAACTGACGCTCTTTCCGGTCGAGAATCCGTACCGGAACCTCCTCATATGTAATGTCAGGCTGAACTGGAACTGGGATATCTGCCAGCACATGCGTCGGGTCGGGCACGTATCTCCTCAGCATCGATACGTGGAATACATCGTGCACGCCTGACTGGGACGGTGGTAGTGCCAGTCGGTAAGCTACCGCTCCGATCCTCTCCAAAATCTTGAAAGGGCCAATGTACAGCGGAGCTAGCTTACCTCTGAGGCCAAATCTCTTCACCCCTTTCGTGGGTGAAACTCGCAGAAATACATGGTCGCCAACAGAGAACTCTAGTGGTCTGCGTCTCCGATCAGCGTAACTCTTCTGGCGATCCTGTGCCTCCGACATCCTCCGTCTGATAGTACGGACCAACTCTGCATCCTGCTGAACTCTATGAGGTCCCAACAACTGGGCCTCTCTAACCTCATCCCAAAGGACGGGTGTCCGACAAGGTCTACCATACAACGCCTCAAACGGTGCCATCTGGATAGCCGAATGAAAACTGTTGTTATAGGCAAACTCTACTAACGGCAGATGGTCCTCCCAACTGCCTCCGAAATCCATAACACATGACCTCAGCAGGTCCTCTAAAGTCTGAATAGTCCGCTCTGACTGTCCATCTGTCTGTGGATAGAAGGCTGTACTGAAACGGAGCTGTGTGCCCAAGGCCTGCTGCAGACTCTGCCAGAAACGAGACGTGAACCGTGGATCTCTATCCGAAACGATACTCAACGGAACACCATGTAGTCTGATAATCTCCCGACAATACAGATCTGCCAATCGATCCAGGGGACCAGTCCTCCGGATCGCTAAGAAGTGTGCGGATTTGGTTAATCGATCTACGATTACCCAAATCGCGTTATGGCCTCGTCGTGTCCTTGGCAAACCCACCACAAAGTCCATAGTGATGTGATCCCACTTCCACTCAGGAATAGGAATCCGCTGAAGTAATCCTGCAGGTCTCTGGTGTTCAGCCTTCACCTGCTGACAGACAAGACATCTAGCTACGAAATCCGCGATGCTTCCTTCATGTCGTCCTTCATGTCGTTCCACCAATAGAAACACCTCAAATCTTGGTACATATGGGTACCGCCTAGGTGGACAGCAAATCGAGAGCGATGAGCTTCATGAAGTAGCCCCCGTAAGACCGGATGAGACTGAAGCACGCAAAATCTGCCTCGGTAGTGTATAACACCCTCCTCGTCTCGGGTGAACTCGGTCTATTGCCCGGAAGCTATCTGGCTATAAATAAACTACAAATACTAATCAGCAGCCTATGGCTCTCGTATCCTTGTCCTGATCAACGACTGAGCAACCATGGTAACCAGAGTACCCTGCTCTGTCTGTCCTTACCCCTCAAGGCCCAAATCGGAGGAACCTTAAATCAAATCTGTGACCACAACTCGGTGGCAAGCTAAAGTCCCTCCGGACTTCCTGCTAAGCACATCGGCAACCACATTAGCTCTCCCCGGGTGATAGCTAATGGTACAATCATAATCCTTCAAGAACTCCATCCATCTTCTCCGTCGGAGATTTAGTTCCTTCCAAGTAAACAGATATTTGAGACTCTTATGGTCAGTGAGAATCTCAAATGTAACGCCATATAAATAATATCGCCAAATCTTCATGGCAAAAATAATGACGACTTGCTCCAGATCATGTACAGGGTAGTTCTTCTCATGTTCCTTCAATCGACGAGAAGCATAGGAGACTACCATATCGTGCTGCATCGGAACAGCGCTCAAAGCCCTGAATAGATGCGTCGGTGTAGAGGACATATCCGTCCTCTCCGAAGGTAAAACCAAAATGGAGCCGACACTAGCCTCCGCCAGCTCCTAGAAGCTGGTCTTGTCATCCTTAGTCCAGTGAACTTCACGCCTTTCCGGTCAGGCGTGTAAGTAGCATAGCAATCCGTGAGAAACCCTCAACGTATCCCCGGAAATATCGGGCCAAACAAAGGAAGTTGCGAGCCTCTTCTATAGACTCCGTCTACTCCCAACGGTAACAACCTCGATCTCCTGTGGAACCACGGTATACTCCTACTAATGACCGTGTGTCTCAAACATCTCACAGAAGACAACCAAAATACGCACTACTGATCTTCACATCTAGACGTTTCAGTCGAAACATCTCTAGAACTATGCAAAGATAGTGTACGTGATACACCTCTGATCAGGAATAAAACACCACATCATCAATAACGATAACGAATTCTGATCCAATATCCTAGGGATACTCAAACCATCTAGTCCATGAAAACATCTAAGGCTCCATAAGCCCTAATGGTAAAACCAATACACATAATGTCCGTATCACAGACATTCCTACCCATAAGATCCCTGACAATAAGTCTGAAATATGATCACCAACGATATAAAACATCTAAGCATAGATCCTCCAGTGTGAGAGCAACGCTCCATCACAGAAAATACCACATATGTGGGAGCAATGCTCTACCATAAGAAATCCTCAATATGTAGGAATAACACTCCACTACAAATAATCCATAACATGTATCTGCAATAGATATGGAAGCAATGCTCCTCTACAAGCAATCCGAAATATGTATATGTGGGAGTTCCGCTCCACCACAAACGATCCATAAGTGTCCAAGGCACCTAACTATCCAACTAGAGGCTGCACGAGATCACTCAACCACATATCACTGTAGGTAGCCAAAGGTATAAATAACCTAGTAAACAAATCAAATTCATAGTCAACTCTATCATCATCCTAGTGGGTTGGTCACCCACTAATAGAAGAATTAGTTGATAGGCTTATACAACCAATAACATAATGTAGACACTCAGCATTCTACATTCAACATAGGTAGAATCATCATGATGCTACCAACAAGACACCTGGCACACGTGCACACACAACATAGGTATGATCGACATAATCATCCAATTAGTATATACCAAACACACTCATAGCACAGATATAAATCAATGTGATACCTCCAACAATACCTACCGAACCCGTGTGCATATATCAACATAGGTATAATCGATAATACACCTTAAATAACCTCACCTGGCATATATACATCTATGCCAAGAGTATAATCAACGTAATATTTCCAACAAAACCTAATAGACACAAGTGCATCCACAAATCAAATATAATCAATAAAATACCTCGAATATTACACCGAACACATCTGCACATATCACAACTCAAATTAAATCAATAAGATACATCCAATAAAACACTCAAACATATGTGCACATTTCACAACATAATTTTTAATTGACAAATACCTCCAATAAACAATCAGACATGTATATCTAACCACTCGGGTATAATCTACTAGACACCCTCAAAAATCATATGTATAAATGTGTACAACCCAAAAGACAAAGTCAGAATTCAAGAACATCAAGACACTCTCATTTTTATCCTCAAAAATATCAGCCCACATAATATCAGATGAATCAGTCTCTACTCCCCATGAGAGTAAGTTAACATTCAAAACATCAAATCACTATTTATCAACATAGTCCAATATCAGAGGAAGTAAATATCAATTTTATCGTCCTGTTAACTAACCACAACTAACAGATTTATTTAAAATCTCATAGGCACTCTATACCATAAACTCTCTAGCACCCGATTTATAATCTGATCACTAACTATAAACATCAAACCTGTGAATATCATACATGACACTCACTATGTCACCATCAACAACAACCCAAATAATAGATCATCAAAATAGTTATCCACTAATAGATCATCAAACAACCACATAACATTTACTCTCATAAATCATTAGAAATCAACACATCATAATATCTGATCTTCCAAAATCCCTCAACCTCAAATCATTCTCAACAATGATCAAACATGATAACTCTCCAATGCCCAATTTTTATCGTATCGGATACCCTATTATCCAAAAGATACGAGTATAAAAACTCTACTGGCTAAGTCCACAGGAATATATAAGTATCATCCATTACCCAGCTAACAATAGCAGAGGCAGATATGTGCCTCCATCTCCTAATAGTAGTAACAGAAGCTAAAACTACTGATGATATGATATGAAAAATTACCAAAGACTTTAATCCTTGATCTCTATTAAGATCAACCATGCTCAATGGCTAACCCATCACAGGTAATATGTGCTACAACAACCAAACAGGTACTACATAAAGAATGTTAATACCTATCATAAACTATAACATTAAACATCATACCTATATGCCGTCTGGAGATGTTCCATCGCTATCCAATCCCCAACTTCTGACCTCAAAATTTCGAACATGAAAATCACCGGAAATCCATATAAATCCGAAACAGAAATCCGAAACATAACCATATCGAAAATCCGAAAATGCCCAGTTTGACTCGCAAACCTGGCTAACCAAATACCCAGAATACTAACAACAGGTATCCGATAAATCTCCAGAACACCAAAGGCAGGTATCATAACCCTGCTCTGATACCAATAAATTGGTATCAGATAAATCTCAAAATCCAACTCACGGAAACCAACCAAGTATCGTCAAACCTTGGTATCAGGTTATCCTAAATATCCAAAATACGAAAACAAAGATCGTAAAACTGTGCTCTGATACCACTAAATTGTCACGCCCCAGAGGAGTCCTTGTCCGAGAAAATTTCGGCAGCATCTCCCCTGTACGGTGGACAATCTGAAACTTTTCTACATCTCACAAATACCTCAGCCACAGGCGGCTGGAATAATAACAACAAAATAAAACATCACCACGCAGTTATATAATAGTAAACAAAACATCAATACTCTGACTCGAAATCCACCCTACTCCATTACACACGTAAAACTCAAAATCGACGAACTCACCTCTTCTGCCGTCCAGGCGGGTATGTAGTAGAATAAAAACCAAATCCAAATCCATCGATATAATAAAATCTATACCATGTCCATAAGTAAATAAATCCAGAACATAACAAGTTCAAACAGTCTAGAACAGAAAAGGGAACCAAACGAAAACCAATCACATCCTCGAGGTCTGCAGGACCAGCAACTGGAACTCTCTCCTGACAGCATCAACCTGAAAATATCAACAATGGAGGCGGGGTGAGTCCAACACTCAGCAGGTACAATTGATATGCAAAGTAAAGAAATAACACCTAGCACTAATCATGCGTACAGTCTCTGATAAAAGAAAGATAAAATATGCATCTGAAGTAAACAGGAGAGGAACTGTACTAACTAGGACTTGAGTATAAGGACAAACACCGAGAGTATAATAAATCCTGTATGCATGTCAAACATAGGTATCCAAACAATATGCAGATATAAATGCAACAACCACAAACACAGCAATAAATGCATCATGCATATGATGCCAATGATGCGCCCTGGTCACCCCCGACATCGATCATCTCACACACATAGTGAGGCCGAGTGGGTAGGACAATGCACTCTGTCGTCACTACTCCTGATGAGTGACCGAGTGGACGGGATGCTGTCGGAGTACACCTATCCTCCTACCCCAAATCATAAATGGGGGAGCGCAATGCTCTCATCTCCCGGTACTCAAAGACGGGGAGGAATCCCTGCCGGATAACACGTTGTGTCACACTACCCATGAGCGGACCAACGGTGCCTAACAGAGTCCCTGCTGCAACACACTCAGCCTGAATCGACCACTAACCCATGAGTGGTGGTGTGTGCAGATCCATGTAACTGGCGATGTGCTCAACAATAATGGAGCGGACAATCACACAGTATGCAATCATGCAAATGGTGCATGACACTAACCACAAAATATCCTGACCTAATCCACATGTATATAAAAATGCATCATAGGTCAACGAACCAAAACAATCCAAAGGTACAGAGAAGGTATAAAACCTAGGTCCTGAACATGGTAAAGCATGGTATATCACTACCCCCTATAAGCATGTATAAACAAATAAAGTATACATGGGATGCAAATCAAGCAATCAATCAATCCTGTATCAGATATTGGGTAGTGACTAACCGAAAAAAATAAAGGACATAATTAATGCAACATGTTAATTTCATTACTAAGCATATCAAAGACAAAAAAGTCAAAAGTACCCGCCTCCGATAAAAGAAAGGTCCAATTCCGACTCCGAGATACCCGTCTCGCGTCAAAATCCTGTGGTATCAAACATATCCAGATTTATCTAATTACTATATGTATTCAGTAACTAAATCAAATTCCTATTAAATCAAGAACCCTAATCAACATCACATAATCAACTTGCTTTAGGTCTAAACCTAAATAAACTTGATTCCTTCCAAGTATGCTCCTAAGACCAGAACAAATTATACACCTTACCTCAAATCACAACCACTGATTGCTGCTAATCGTTTACTGCTGAAAGGAGGGCTTCCGGAACAGGGGCAACTGCTGGGAACAAAACAAACAAACCAAATCATAAATTTTCCTTCCAAGCTATGTTCCCAAAGCATAACCATTACCTCTACGGTGGCAGTTCCTTGTGTCTAACTGAAACACCCCTCACAACTAGCTGCTGGTGACCTTCTGTGGCCGGAGAAATGGCTGACAGTGTACACCGCCAAAAACCCAAATCCTAACAGCGTAAGGATTTGGTGAAGAAGGAACTCGGCAGTGGAAACTAGGGCTCAGCAGAACCCTGCGACCTCAACTAGAGCTCACGGCAACCGTGCTAGGGCTGAGGCTTCGTCAACAATGGCAGCAAGCTTTCTAATGACTGGCTAGGTCAAGAAATGGCGGTGCTGGGTCGGCAGATTTAGGGCAAGGGAGCTCGGTCGACTGTCAGTGCTCGGAAGAGGAGAAGAAGAATCTCGACACCGAGGAGGCGGCCGGTGGAGATGCTAGGGCAGAAGGGTGACCGGCGGGGGTCGCGATCGGGGACCGAGAGCCGGCGGCCAGTGATCGGGATCTCACGGCTAGGGCGACGGCAGTGGCGAGGGGAAGAGGTGAAACCCTTAGCCGAGGGCTATTGTACGCAGAGGGGAAGAAGAAAGCACCGCGGCCGGCGGTTAGTGCTCCGGCGGTTAGGGCTCGGAGGCGTCGGGCGCAAGGGGGAGAAGGTCGCGGCGTCGGGGGGTTTCGGCAAGGTAAGAAAAAGAAAACAAATAAAGAAAATAAAAAGGAAAAAGGAAATGTAATTATAAACATTTCCTCGCTTAACTGGGGTAGCCAAAACAGGCTTTTCCGGGCCCTATTTTTTTCCCCCGTGAACTCGTCCATACGAGCTCCGAAAAATTTCCGAAAAATTTCCAAAAATTCCGAAAAATTCCCTTATTAATATTTCCTATTTTCCGGTATTTTACAAAGTGGCCGACCAGCAAAATAGATGACCAGGTAATGTGGTTGAGCAAGCAGACTAGCCGAGTTGGTAGAGAGGCTGAGCAAACGTGGCGGCTGACCAGACAGTGCAGTCAAGCGAGTAGAGATTGGCTAGCAGAGCAACCCAATAGTAGAAGGTAGGATGACTCGAGTGATTGAGAGACCTAAGCGAGGAGTGGCCGAATGATCGAAAAGGGCGAACGGATGAAGCGGACTAAGGCCTGCGACGGTCGCAATTTCCTTAAAATAGATTCACCCCACCTCCGGCTTGTTATAATGTATATTAAAAGCCTAGCCTTTTGTATAAACATTTATTTTGAAATGAGAATCACATTGGCCAAATGTCTAAATTTAGTTAAATGCAGTTGTCCATTTAATTTATATTATAGATAACATAGTGTGTGGTGTCACACAGAAGATCATATTATCAGTTTCTTATAGATTATAAATAGAATCTCACAACCAAGATGGATTGGGACAAACCATTGGAATGGTTGTAGTGTAATTTGGTACTAGTTTATCTTGACTATAAAATTATACTAGTACACTATGTGTGTATAGAGCAGGACCATTTGAGGTTGTTCCTTTTATACTGACTGCATAAAAGAACATAACCTCTGTTATTATGGATGTGCGTACTCTTAATCCCGATATAATAACAAGCACATGCACTTTGTATTTATTTCTTTAATTTATCAAAGGGTGAGATTTATTCGTTAAATCAATAGGTCCGATAAGTTGAGAAATAATATTATTTATATGGTGTGTTATTGATTATAGAAGAAAACTGTGTCCTCTTTATTAGGATGATGATGCCCCCTTGAGGAACTCATAAGGATTGTCATGTAAATCCTGCAGGTGGACTTAGTTCCGACATGACAATGAAGTTGAGTGACACTACTCTTTGAGCTAGATGTTAATTAAGTGAGTTGTCAGTAACTCATTTAATTAATGGACATTCGATATCTTAAATACAGGGAGATTAACACACTCATGATAAGAAGGAGCCCATAATGTAATATGAGATTGGTGCGGTAGTTCAATAATAACTTTTTAGTGGTATGAGTTATTATTGATGAACTTGAATTGGGTGTTCGGGTCAAACACAGGAAGCTCAAGCTCATCAGGAAGCCAAAACCAATTCCTCCTCTAGGTCCCTATTGTACCCTCTATGTATAAAGTCTCGCATCCTCCCAAGTCATCCGTATGGCCGACCATATCCTTGCTTGGTGCCAAAGCAAAGGGCCGGCCAAGATGGGTTTAAAAGTGGATTTTTAATTTTTAAATCATTTTTTTGTAGCCATCTACAATGTTTTAAAAGAGAGATTTTAAATTTTAAAAACTTTCCTTTTATGAAGCCATCCACATGGTTTTAAAAGAGAGTTTTAAATTTAAAAAATCTTTCCGTTTGTAGCCATCTACAATGGTTTAAAAGAGAGATTTTATTTTTGTTAAAACATTCTTTTTTGTAACCATGATTTAAAAGAGAGGTTTTAATTTTAAAAATCTTTCCTTTTTGTAGCCATCTACAATGTTTAAAAGAAGGATTTTTAATTTTAAAACTTTCTTTTTGTAGCCATCCACAATAAGAAATTTAAAAGAGAGATTTTAATTATTATTAAAATATTTCCTTTTTAGCAATTAACAAGGAATATAAAAGAGGATAGTGTTAGGATGCATACTAAAAGCCTAACTTTTTGCATGAATATTTATTTTGAATTGAGAATCACATTGGTCAAATATCTACATTTAGTTAAATGCAGTTGTCCATTTAATTTATATTATAGATAACATGGTGTGTGGTGTCACACAGAAGATAATATTATCAGCTCCTTATAAATTATAAATAGTAGCTCACAACCAAAATGGATTAAGACAAACCATTGGAATAGTTGTAGTATAATTTGGTATTAGTTTATCTTGACTATAAATTATACTAGTACACTATGTGTGTATTGAGCAGGACCATTTGAGGTTGTTTTTTTTTATATTGACCACATAAAAGAACAAAACCTCTGTTATTATGGATGCACGTACTCTTAATCCTGATATAATAACAAACACATATACTTAGTATTTATTTCTTTAATTTATCAAAGGGTGAGATTTATTCAGTTAAATCAATAGGTTCGATAAATTGAGAAATAATATTATTTATATAGTGTGTTGTTGATTATAAAAGAAAATTGTGTCATAGTAATATAGGTTGATGATGTCCCCTTGAGGAGATCATAAGGATTATCATGTAAATCCTGCAGGTGGACTTAGTCTGACATGATAATAAGGTTGAATGGTACTACTCTTGGAGCTAGATGTTAATTAAGTGAGTTGTTAGTAACTCATTTAATTAACATACATACGATATCTTAAACACAGAGAGACTAACACACTCATGATAAGAAGGAGCCCATATTGTAATATGGGATTGATGCGGTAGTTCAATAATAACTCTTTAGTGGTATGAGTTATTATTGATGAACTTGAGTTGGGTGTTCGAGTTGAACACAGGAGGCTCAAGTCCATTAGGAGACTAAAACCAATTCCTCCTCTCGGTCCATGTTGTAGCCTCTATAAAGCCTCGCATTCACCAATTTTGGTTTTGCTTCCTACCCAAAAAAGGGGCTGGCCACATCCTTACTTGGTGCCTAAGCAAGGGGTCGGCCAAGCCTTGCTTCCTACCCAAGAAAGGGGTCAGCCAAGCCTTGCTTGCTGCCCAAGCAAGGGGCTAGCCAAACCAAAAGAAAATAAATGAAAAGAAAAAGAAAAGAAAGAAAAAATGGGAGATTTTTTCTCAACAGAATTAGAGATTTTTTTTAAAAAGAATTACGTTGATTCTTTCTTAGAAATTTTCTAAAAAGAATTATATTAATTCTTTCTTAAGAAATTTTTCTAAAAAGAATTATGTCAATTCTTTCCTAGAGATTTTTATAAAAAGAATTATGTTGATTCTTTCTTAGAAATTTTCTAAAAAGAATTATACTAATTCTTTCTTAAGAAATTTTTCTAAAAAGAATTATGTTAATTCTTTTCTAGAGGTTTTTTCTAAACAAAAATCTATTACTTTTTCTCCTTTTTTAGCTGGGGCAAAGGGTTGTAAAAGGAGAGGAGGTTGTGCCACAAAAATCATCAATTCGATTAAGAAGTGATAAGTTTTTTTCTACAACTAAAAACCCTCTCTTTTCCCTTAAGGTCAGCGCCTCATTCTTTCTTTTCTTTTATTCTTCCCTTTTCTTCCCTCTATGACTGACGCTCCATCTTCTCTTGGTGGCCAGAGCTTGGAGGAAAAGAAAACAATGAGACGAAGCACCTTGGTGGCTGGTGGTTTGGAGGAGAAGAAGAAGAAGAAGAAGGCGTTCCTTTCTTTGCATCTTTTGGTGGTAGGCGGCTTGGAAACAAAAGGGGGTTTGGGTGTTTTTGTCTTGGTTGATCGTCGCCCACACGACGTCTAAGAAGAGGAGAGGAATACGGTAGAAAATCAAGAGGTCTTTGTCTTCGAAGAAAGGTACAACTAGTTATTTATTTCGCAACACAACTAGTTTTGTTTTTTTCGTATGGATCTTGAAATACCACCACAAGAAGCTAGCGATTTTGTGTTTTCATTTTTGTGCTTCGATTTTGTGTTTCGATCTTGTGCTTTAATTGAGGTATCTGTAGTTAAACCTAAGATTACTATGAGAAGTTTAAATATTCAATTTCTTTGAAAGGCTTTGTCTAGGAAGTGGTGGATGATCCCATAACTAAGAAGGCCTAGTGCCTCGGCAACGACCTGGAAGCCAATCCTTGAAATAAATATTTAATCAATTTCTGTAATATGGTTTAACTTCTGAAGAACACAAGGGTTAAACTTGGAGTAAAAATATTAAGTATTGTTTCTAATCCAAGTTTAACTTTGAAGAATGAACTTTGAGTAAAAATGTTAAGCTTCGTTTCCAATCCAAGTTTAACTTCTGAAGAGCACATGGGTTGCTAGGAAAAGTTTTGTGCTTGTTCAAATTCTTGTACAGGGGAAACAAAACGGTATTCTGAGTAACACCCATCAATTAGTATCAGAGCTAGTTTTTTGCCTCTGTGTGTTTGGTTTTCGGTTGAATTATGCACTGCTCATACATAAGTTTAGGCCGCATAATAGTAGGATGTGCTAGATAGATTAACTCTATGGTTGCAGGCATCCTAGATCCAACTATTATGGATTTTGTGTGCTTGTGTGTGATTTGAACCCTCGGGCATGTCGAGGTTATTGTGTGTGCATGATTGTAATAATTAAATATGGCCGGTTGCCGTATTATTATTATTGTTATTTTGCATTCTATTCGATCTAGATTACATGTACATTTCCTTGTGAAATATAGGATCAATAAATGTAAAACTTTATTTTTGTCGCGGATCATATCCTTACAAGGCGTGGTGCTATTTGAGGACCAGAGGCACAACGGAAAAGGAAGCAAGATAGATGTGATGACATGACCCATTGGCGGCAGCTAGGGTCAGCGGCATACAGAGGATAACTATGGATTAGGCCATAATAGTTGAAAAATTATTTTTTCATATTTATTGCCTTTATGTGTTGTGATGTGTATGCTTTTGTGTGCATGTGTGATATGTGTGCATGTTAAAATTCCTCATTTAAATAACTAAGTGGGAGAGGGTTTATTTAAATAAATTCCACGGTCTTTATTACTGGTTTGTAAGTGATTCATTCAAACTTACGCGTTGGCTTTAAGTGTCTTCATCCACATCAAATGAGTTTGTTTACAAATCACTAGATCAAACTTCCTTTATGGATGATTATAGGAAATTATTTAGGTCTATGTGATCTTCTCCAACTGAAGGGGCAGAATCCTATTTAATGGACTAAGTATCAAGTAATGGTATATACTTAGGAACATTTAATAGTATCCTCTCCATCGGAGTCACTGCTATTATTTGTGTGACCGAAGAAAAACCAACTATTAATTTTATTTGTCATAAAATTAGGTTGGAAAGATAATAAAATTAATGGGTAAAACCTCCTCTCACAAATGTTTGAATTAGTATACGTCCACACTATCGTGACATACTAAATTCACGGTGTTTTGAGGTGTTGGTGAATTTAAATTATATTGTTCGAGGAATCAATATTATTTTAAATTATAAAGTTTTAACCAAATATTTTGTGATTCTCAGGATTTCAAAATGGCTTTCAATCCTCTCGTTGTAATTTTAAAAGAAAACAAACTTACTGGTCCCAATTATATTAATTGGAAATGAAACTTAGACATTGTCTTAACTGCTGAGGGATATAAGTTTGTACTTTTTGAGGTTTGTCTTAACGAATCTAATAGTGATTCTAGTGAAGAGGAAATTGACAGGAATAGAAAATGGGTCAAAGCAAATGAGATGGCGTGGTGTTATATTTTGGCATCTATGTCAAATCTGCTACAACATCAGCATCAGGCCTTACCTACTGAAATCGATGATAGATGTACAATCTCAAAGAACTCTTCGGACATCAGAATCGGGCTGCTAGGCAGGAGGCTATGAGAAACTTGATGACGACCACCATGAATAAGGGGGCACCCGTAAGGGATCATATCCTCAGGGTGATGGCTCATTTGAACGAAATACAAATCCTTGGAGCTGAAATCAATGGGGGAACCCAGGTTGATATCATTCTCCAAACGCTACCCAAGAGTTTTGAGCAATTCCGCCTAAACTACAATATGAACAAAAGGACATATTCGTTGGCAGAACTTCTGATAGAACTTCAAGCAGCAGAAGGACTATTTCGTCAAAGTTCTCAAATTCACATTGCTGAAAACGTTTCTGCTTTTGAGCTGAAAGGCAGGAAGAAGAAAAAGAAACAAGTTGGTTTAGCAAAGAAGGTGATTCGATCTCAAGGGACTGGACCGCAAGCAAGGGTGAAGAAGTCGAAGGGTAAGTGCTTCACATGCAAGCAGTCTGGACATTGGAAGGTGGACTATCCTCACAGAATGCAGAACAGTAAAGGTATATCTTATTCATTAGTTGCTGGAACATGTTTAGTGGTGTTATCTACCAGTACCTGGTGTGTAGATACGGGAGCCACTGATCATGTTTGCAATTCATTGCAGGGGTTCCAGGAAACTCGACGACTACATGAAGAAGAAATCACCGTCTACATGGGCAATGCTACGAGAGTGGCGGCTGTTGCAGTGGGAGATGTTTATTTATCTTTCGATAGCAATAAAACATTGATTTTGAGAAATTATCTTTATGTACCAAGTTTTAGAAAGAACTTGATTTCAGTTTCTAAACTATTTATGAATGGATATTCTGTTTCTTTTGATGACAAAGTAGTTGTCAAGAAAAATAGGGTAGTTGTTTGTTCTGATACGTTGGTTGACAATTTGTATACTCTAAATCCAATAACTCCCACGATACAACAATAGAAAATTTAAAAGAGAGAGATTTTAATCTTTCCCTTTTAGAATTACCAAATTGTTTTGGGGATATGCTCTGGAAATGGTAGTGAAAATTATGAACCTGGTACCTTCTAAGTCAGTACTCTCTACTCCCACAGAATTATAGAATGGGCTTAAGCCTAGTTTGAAACACATTAAGATTTGGGGTAGTCTAGTACATGTGCTGAAGGGAGATGCTGATAAGTTGGAATCACGTACAGAAGTTCATTTGTTTGTAGGATATCCTAAAGGAATGAAAGGTGGTTTATTTTATAGTCCTAAAGATTAGAAGGTCATTGTTAGCACCGATGCTCGATTTTTAGAAGAGGACTATGTGATGGACCACAAGCCCATGAGTAAAATTGTTATTGAGGAAATAAGAGAGGACACGTCTAATTTATTACCAACGGTACAAGATGAGATACCATAAGAAACTGCAACGCGTGTCACAAATGATGCACAATTACAGGTAGTACCTTGTCGTAGTGGGAGGGTTGTTCGACAACCTGATAGATTCATGTTTTTGGGTGAGTCTTCAGACTTGATCCCAGGTGAACATGAACCTGATCCCTGGACATATGATGAAGCACTCCAAGATAAAGATGCAGCATCTTGGCAAAGTACAATGAACTCTGAAATAGAATCTATGTATTCTAATCAGGTCTGAGAGCTTGTAGAACCACCAAATGGTGTAAAAGCTATTGGATGTAAATGAGTCTACAAAAGAAAAAGAGGGATAGACGGGAAGGTGGAAACCTTCAAAGTAGGACTTGTTGCAAAATGGTATACTCAGAAAGAGGGAATCGATTATGAGAAAACCTTTTCGCCGGTAGCCATGCTTAAGTCTATCCGGATTCTTTTATATATTGCTGCTCATATGGATTATGAGGTTTGGCAAATGAATGTTAAGACAACTTTCCTTAATGGAAGTCTTGAAGAAAACATCCATATGAAGCAACCAGAGGGATTCATTGCGAAGGGCAAAGAGCATCTTGTATGCAAGATCAATCGGTCCATTTATGGACTGAAGCAAGCTTCGAGATCTTGGAACATCTAGTTTGATGAAGTAATCTAGTCTTATGGATTAATTCAGTATCCGGATGAGTCTTGTGTATACAAGAGAAATGACGGAAACGTGGTGGTATTTCTTGTACTATATGTAGATGACATTTTACTCATTGGCAATAATGTCAAAGTGTTGTCAGACGTAAGGATATGGTTGTCTAAGCAATTAGATATGAAGGACTTGGGAGAATGTGGGCATATTCTTGGGATCAAAGTAATAAGGGATTGCAAGAAAAGAATGTTGTGCTTATCCCAAGCTTCATACATCGATACTATCCTAGCTCGTTTTAGCATGCAAAACTCAAAGAAACGTTTTCCACCTTTTCGGCATGGAGTACCTTTATCTAAAGAGATGTGTCCTAAAATATTAAAGGAGATAGAGGAGATGAAGGCAGTTCCTTATGCTTTTGGCTGTAGGAAGCCTAATGTATGTGATGCTATGTATGAGACCGGATATCTATTTTGCTGTGGGCATGGTTAGCAGATATCAAAGTAGTCCAGGACAGGGACATTGGACTACCGTAAAACATATATTAAAGTACCTGAGAAGGACTAGAGATTATATGTTGGTTGACTAGGCAGATGATTTGCTCCTTATAAGTTACACAGATTCAGATTTCCAAACAGATAGGGACAGTAGTAAGTCAACCTCGGGACATGTGTTTACTTTGGGAGGTGGAGCCATAACATGGAGGAGTGTTATGCAAAAATGTGTTTCGGACTCCACCATGGAAGTTGAGTATGTGGTAGCCTCTGAGGCAGCTAAAGAAGCAGTATGTCTCAGAAACTTCTTGATGAACTTAGATGTGATTCCTGGTTTGCCCAAAATTATCACAATTTATTGTGATAATAGTGGTACAGTAGAAAACTCGAAGGAACCACGAGCCCATAAGGCAAGTAAACACATTGAGCACAAGTACCACCTAATACGAGACATCGTATAACGAGGAGAAGTTGTTGTCGCCAAGATTACATCAGCAGATAACCTGAATCCTTTCACTAAGGTCCTTCTGGCGAGAGCTTTTGATGGGCATGTTGAGGGGATAAGAATTAGATATATGGCAGCATAGTCTTTTAGTATAAGTGGGAGATTGTTAGGATATATACTAAAAGCCTAGCTTTTTGTATGAACATTTATTTTGAAATGACAATCACATTGGTCAAATGTCTGCATTTAGTTAAATGCAGTTGTCCATTTAATTTATATTGTAGATAATATGGTGTGTGGTGTCACACAGAAGATAATGTTATCAGTTCTTATAAATTATAAATATTAACTCACAACTAAGATGGATTGGGACAAACCATTGGAATGGTTGTAGTGTAATTTGGTATTAGTTTATCTTGACTATAAAATTACACTAGTACAGTATGTGTGTATTGAGCAGGACCATTTGAGGTTGTTCTTTTTATACTGACTGCATAAAAGAACAAAACCTCTATTATTATGGATGCACGTACTCTTAATTCCGATATAATAACAAACACATATACTTAGTATTTATTTCTTTAATTTATCAAAGGGTGAGATTTATTCAGTTAAATCAATAGGCCCGATAAGTTGAGAAATAATATTATTTATATGGTGTGTTGTTGATTATAAAAGGAAACTGTGTCCTAGTAATCTAGGTTGATGATGTCCCCTTGAGGACCTCATAAGGATTATCATGTAAACTTTGCAGGTGGACTTAGTCCGACATGATAATAAGGTTTAGTGGTACTACTCTTGGAGCTAGATGTTAATTAAGTGAGTTGTCAGTAACTCATTTAATTAACGGACATATGATATCTTAAACACAAGGAGACTAACACTCATGATTAGAAGGAGCCCATATTGTAATACGGGATTGATGCGGTAGTTCAATAATAACTTTTTAGTGGTATGAACTATTATTAATGGACTTTGAGTTGGGTATTCGGGTCAAACATAGGAAGCTCAAGTCTATTAGGAGGCCAAAACTAATTTCTCCTCTCGGTCCCTATTGTAGCCTCTATAAATCCTCACATTCACCTGTTTTGGTTTTGCTTCCTACCCAAGAAAGGGGCTGGCCACATCCTAGCTTGGTGCCCAAGCAAGGGGTCGGCCAAGCCTTGCTTCCTACCCTTGAAAGTGGCCGGCCAAGCCTTTCTTGGAGCCCAAGCAAGGGGTCGGTCAAACCAAAAGAAAAGAAAAAAAAAAGAAAAAAAAAGAAAAAAAAGGGAGATTTTTTCTCAACAGAATTAGAGATTTTTCTAAAAAGAATTACGTTGATTATTTCTTAGAAACTTTCTAAAAAGAATTATATTAATTTTTTTCTTATAAATTTTTATAAAAAGAATTATGTTAATTCTTTCCTAGATCCTTTTCTAAAAAGAATTATGTTGATTCTTTCTTAGAAATTTTCTAAAAAGAATTATACTAATTCTTTCTTAAGAATTTTTTCTAAAAAGAATTATGTTAATTCTTTTCTAGAGATTTTTTCTAAACAAAAATCTATTACTTTTTCTCCTTTTTTATCTGGGGCAAAGGATTGTAAAAGGAGAGGAGGTTGTGCCACAAAAATCATCAATTCAATTAAGAAATGATAAGTTTTTCTCCATAACTAAAAACCCTCTCTTTTCCCTTAAGGTCGGCGCCCCATTCTTTCTTTTCTTTCCTCTAGGGTCGGCACCCCCACTTCTTTTCTTCTTCCCTTTTCTTCCCTCTATGGTCGGTGCCCCATCTTCTCTTGGTGGCTGGAGCTTGGAGGAAAAGAAAACGAAGAGACAAAGCACCTTGGTGGACGGTGGTTTGGAGGAGAAGAAGAAGGAGGCGTTCCTTTCTTTGCATCTTTTGGTGGTAGGCGGCTTGGAAACAAAAGGGATTCAAGTGTTTTGTCTTGGTAGATCGTCACCCACACGACATCCAAGAAGAGAAGAGGAATATGACAGAAGATCAAGAGGTCTTTGTCTACGAAGAAAGGTACAACTAGTTATTTATTCCGCAGCACAACTAGTTTTGTTTTCTTCGTATGGATCTTGAAATACCAACACAAGAGGCTAGCGATTTTGTGTTTTTGTTTTTGTGCTTCAATTTTGTGTTTCGATCTTATGCTTTGATTGAGGTCTCTGTAGTTAAACCTAAGGTTACTGTGAGAAGTTTAAATAATCAATTTCTTTGAAAGGCTTTGTCTAGGAAGTGGTGGATGATCCCATAACTAAGCAGGCCTAGTGCCTCGACAACGCCCTGGAAGCCAATCCTTGAAATAAATATTTAATTAACTTCTGTAATATGGTTTAACTTCTGAAGAACACAAGGGTTAAACTTGGAGTAAAAATGTTAAGTATCGTTTCCAATCCAAGTTTCACTTTGAAGAACGAACTTGGAGTAAAAATGTTAAGTTTTGTTTCCAATCCAATTTAACTTCTGAAGAGCACATGGGTTGCTAGGAAAAGTTCTGTGCTTGTATAAATTTTTGTACGGGGGAAACAGAACGGTATTTCGAGTAGCACCAATCAGATAGATGGTGTGTTAGAGGAAATATTCATCTACACAATTTCTATTCCTCTTCTATTCTCCTTGTGGCCGACCCCCTTATATTCTTATTCTCCCCTTGCTTTCTCACCTAAGGCCGGTGGTATCATGAGGCTTCAACCATCTTGTGGCCGGCGGGTTGCAAGGAAGAAAGAAGAACAAGAGGTGGTGTTCCTAGCTTTGATCCCTTGGTGGCCGAAAGTCTTGGAAGAAAGAAGGACTTGGGTGGGTTTTTGCATCTTGGTAGATCGTCGCCCACACGACGTCCAAGAGGAGGAGATGAATACAGCAGAAGATCAAGTGGTCTTTAAGATACAAAGAAAGGTATAACTAGTTAATTGTTTCCGCTGTGTACTAGTTTATTTTTCCTCTGTATGGATCCTGAAGTACCAACACTAGAGGCTAGCGATCTTGTGCTTTGAATGAGGTCTCTGTAGTTTAACCTAGGGTTTATTGTAAGGAGTTTAAATATTCAATTTCTTTGAAATTCTTTGACTAGGAAGTGGTGGATGATCCCATACCCAAGAAGGCCGAGTGTCGCACCAACGACCTGGAAGTCAATCCTTGAAATAGATATTTAATCAACTTTTGTAATATGGTTTAACTTCTGATGAACACATGGGTTGAACTTGGATTAATAATGTTAAGTTTCATTTGTAATCCATGTTTAACTTCTGAAAAGCACATGGGTTGCTAGGAAAAGTTCTGTGCTTGTATAAATTTTTGTACAGGGGAAACAGAACGGTATTCCGAGTATCACCCATCAAATAGATGGTGCCTTAGAGGAAATAATCATCTACACAATTTCTATTTCTCTTCTATTCTCCTTGTGGTCGACCCCCTTATATTCTTATTCTCCCCTTGCTTTCTCACTAAGGTCGGCGGCATCAAGAGGCTTCAACCATCTTGTGGCCGGCGGGTTACAAGGAAAAAGAAGAACAAGAGGTGGTGTTCCTAGCTTTGATCCCTTGGTGGCTGAAAGTCTTGGAAGAAAAAAGGACTTGGGTGGTTTTTGCATCTTGGTATATTGTCACCCACATGACGTCCAAGAGGAGGAGAGGAATGCAACAGAAGATCAAGAGGTCTTTAAGATACAAAGAAATGTATAACTAGTTAATTGTTTCAGTTGTGAACTAGTTTATTTTTCCTTTGTATGGATCCTAAAGTACCAACACAAGAGGCTAGCGATCCTGTTCTTTGATTGAGGTCTCTGTAGTTTAACCTAGGGTTTATTGTAAGGAGTTTAAATATTCAATTTCTTTGAAATGCTTTGACTAGGAAGTGGTGGATGATCCCATACCAAAGAAGGCCGAGTGCCACGCCAACGACCTGGAAGCCAATCCTTGAAATATATATTTAATCAACTTTTGTAATATAGTTTAACTTCTAATGAACACATGGGTTGAACATGGATTAATAATGTTAAGTTTCATTTGCAATCCAAGTTTAACTTCTCAAAAGCACATGGGTTGCTATGAAAAGTTCTGTGCTATGAAAAGCACATGGGAGATTGTTGGTATGTATACTAAAAGCCTAGCTTTTTATATGAACATAAGAATCACATTGATCAAATGTCTGTATTTATGTTAAATGCAGTTGTCCATTTAATTTATATTGTAGATAACATGTTATGTGATGCTACACAGAAGATCATGTTATCAGTTCCTTATAACTTATAAATAGTAGCTCACAACTAAGATGAAATGGGACAAACCATTGGAATGGTTGTAGTGTAATTTGGTATTAGTTTATCTTAACTATAAAATTACACTAGTACACTATGTGTGTATTGAGTAGGACCATTTGATGTTGTTTCTTTTTATACTAACTACATAAAAGAACAAAACCTCTGTTATTATGGATGTGCGTGCTCGATATAATAACAAGCATGTATACTTAGTATTTATTTCTTTGATTTATCAATGGGTGATATTTAGTTCGATAAATCAATAGACCCGATAAGTTGGGAAATGATATTATTTATATGGTGTGTTGTTGATTATAGAAGAAACTGTGTCCTAGTAATCTAGGTTGATGATGCCCCCTTGAGGAGCTTATAAGGATTATCATATAAACTCTGCAGGTGGACTTAGTCCGGCATGTTAATGAAGTTGAGTGGTACTACTCTTGGAGCTAGATATTAATTAAATGAGTTGTCAATAACACATTTAATTAGTGGACATTCGATATATTAAACATAGGGAGACTAACGCACTCATGATAAGAAGGAGCCCATAATGTAATTTGAGATTGGTGCGGTAGTTCAATAATAACTCTTTAGTGGTATGAGTAATTATTGATGAACTTGAGTTGGGTATTCGGGGTGAACACAGGAAGCTCAAGCTCATCGAGAGACCAAAACCAATTTCTTCTCTCAGTCCCTGTTGTAGCCTCTATAAAGCCTTGTATCCACAAAGTCCACTTCTTACCCAAGTAATGGTTCGGACACAACCTTGCTTGGAGCAAAGGGAGCCGGCCAAGTATTAATTTGGAGCCAAGTTGTGGTCGGCCAAGCTTGGTGTCTAAGCTAGGAGCTAGCCACATAAAAATAAAAATAAAAGGGAGTTTTTAATTTTGTGTTAAA
Source organism: Zingiber officinale (assembly GCF_018446385.1). NCBI lineage: Eukaryota > Viridiplantae > Streptophyta > Magnoliopsida > Zingiberales > Zingiberaceae > Zingiber > Zingiber officinale. The sequence goes on along the minus strand of NC_055990.1, from coordinate 62,081,729 downwards.
AACTTTCCTTTTATAGCTATCCTCATGGGTTTAAAAGAGAATTTTAAAATCTTTCCTTTTATAGCTATCTACAAAATATTAAAGAGAGATTTTAATTTTGTTAAAATTTTTCCTTATTTGTAGTTATCTAGAGAAGTTTTAATTAATCTTTCTTTTTTTTTTGTAGTTGTCTACATGTTTTAAAAGAGAGAGATTAATTTTAAAACTTTCCTTTTGTTGCCATGTACAATAGGAAATTTAAAAGAGAGATTATAATTGTTATTAAAATTTATTTTTTTGCCAAGACCAAGGATTATAAAAGAGAGGTAGAGGGTGCCTTATGATATAACCTAAGCCTTGCCTCCACTTCTATTTTCCTTGTGGCTGAAACTCTCTTGGCCGACTACTCTTCTTTTCCTTGGTGGCCGACCCTTACTTCTCTTCTTTCTCTTTGTTTTCTTTCTCTCAAGGCCGACGGCACATCAAAGAAGTTCCATCTCCTTAGTGGCCGTCTACTTGGAGGAGAAGAAGAAGAGAAGGTAGTTTCCTATTTTGGCATCCCTTGGTGGCTCGAGAGTCTTGGAGGAGAAGAAGTGGTTCAGGTGGATTCCATCATGGTAGATCATTGCCCACACAACGTCCAATAGGAGGAGAGGAATACAAAAGAAGATCATGAGGTCATTAGCTACAAAGAAAGGTATAACTAATTAATGGTTTCCGCTTCGAATTAATTAGTTAGTTTTCTTTGCATTGATTCTGAAACACCAACACAAGAGGCTAGCGATTTTATGTTTCGATTTTATGCTATCAATTTTGTATTTTAATTTTTCGTTTCAATCTTGTGTTTCTATTATGGTCTCTGTAGTTAAACCTAGGGTTACTGTAAGAAGTTAAATATCCAATTTATTTAAAAGGCTTTGTCTAGGAAGTGGTGGATGATCCCATAACCAAGAAGGCCTAATGCCTCGCCATGTTTAACCTGGAAACCAATATTTGAAATAGATATTTAATCAACTTCTGTAATATGGTTTAACTTAGGAAGATCACATCGGTTAAACTTGGAGTAAAAATGTTAAGTATCGTTTCCAATCCAAGTTTAACTTTTGGAGAGCAACTTGGATTAATAATGCTAAGAATCATTTGCAATCCAAGTTTAACTTCAGTAGAGCACATGGGTAGCTAGGTTAAGTTCTGTGCTTGTACAAATTTTGTACAGGGGAAATAGAATGGTGTTCCGAGTAGCAACCATCACATTGCTCATCTCTTAGAGGTTTTGAGAGCATATGCTTTGATATAGATTAGAGTTAGTATTCTGTATAGTCCTAGTACTTGTATATGAATCTCAGACATCTACTCAGATCTAACACTATGCCAGATACGGGAAGCTTCCCTAGGTCATTTAAAAAAAAATGAGATCGACGACACACCTTTTGTAGAAAGGAGGCAAAGTCACTGGAGCCTAGTTCCTTCAGACATGAGCCAATCAACCAGTTGTTGAGGAGGATAAGATGGAAGTTACAAATACATTGGGGGATGCCCACTCATGGGACGGACTACTAGCTTGATTCGAGAATCCACCTTGCCATGCCCACAAGATACCACATGTTTGGCTGGCAAGGATTTATATCACTTAGCGGATGTCACTTGACATGGAGGTGCATATGTTGAAGTGTATACTAAAAGTCTAGCTTTTGTATATACATTTATAAGAATCACATTGGTCAAGTGTCTACATTTATATATGCCAAATGTAGATGTTCAATTAATTTATATTGTAGATAACATGGTGTGTAGTGTCACACACAGAGGATCATGTTATCAATACCTTATAAATTATAAACAGTAGCTCATGACCAAGATGGAAAGGAACAAACCATTGGAAGATCATAGTGTAATTAGGTATTAGTTTATCTTAACTATATAATTACACTAGTACACTTAGAGTGTATTGAGTAGGACCATTAGAGGTTGTTTCTTTTATACTGACTTTATAAAGGAACAAAGACCTCAGTTATTATGGAAGTGTGTGCTCTTAATTCTAATATAATAACAAGCACATATATTTAATATTTATTTCTTTAATTTATCAATGGGTGAGATTTAGTTCGATAAATCAATAAGCCCGATAAGTTGGGAAATGATATCACTTAGAGTGTGTGTTGTTGATTATAGAAGGAAACTGTGTCCTAGTGATCTAGGTTGATAATGTCCCCAAGAGGAGCTCATAAGGATTGTCATGTTAAACCCTGCAGGTGGACTTAGTCCGACATGACGATAAGGTTGAGTGGTACTACTCTTGGACTAAGATATTAATTAAGTAGTTGTCAGTAACTCATTTAATTAGTGGGCATTCGACATCTTAAACACAGGGAGACTATCACACTTATAATAAGAAGGAGCCCAAAATGTAATTTGGGATTGGTGCGGTAGTTCAATAATAGTTATTTAGTGGAATGAATTATTATTGATGAAATTAAGTTATGTGTTCGGGGCGAACACGGGATGCTTAATTTCATCGGAAGACCAAAACCAATTCTCCTCTCGGTCCCTATCGTAGCCTCTTGTATATAGAGATTTATACCCACCACATACCCACCTTCTTACCCATCCTAATGGGGTCGGCCAAGCTAGCTTGGAACCCAAGCTAGGGTCGGCCAAGACCATGTGGATGAGCCAAGTTGGTGGCCGGCTAAAGCTTGGGTCCCAAGTTTAGGTGGCCGGCCACTAGAATATTAAAAAAGATTTTTATTAAAATTATTTCTTATGTGGATATCATGGTTTTAAATGAGAATTTTAAAAATTAAATATTCTCTTTTATTAGTTTCTACAAAAGATTAAGAAAAGATTTGATATATTTCCTTATTTGTTATTGAAAGGAGATTTTAATTTTGAGAAAACTTTCCTTTTTAACCATGATCATAATTTTAAAGAGAGTTTTAAAAATTAAATATTCTCTTTTATTAGTTTCTACAAAAGATTAAGAAAAGATTTGATATCTTTCCTTATTTGTAGATTGAAAAGAGATTTTAATTTTTAGAGATAACTTTCCTTTTTAGAAATTATCCACATGTTTAAAAGAAAGATTTTAATTTATAAAATTTACTTTTTATAACCTACCATGAAGGGAAAAATTATTGGAGATAGTTTTTTTTTATAAATTTCCGGAAACAAATTAGGAAGTTTTAATTTTTATTTTAATTAAAACTCTCCTTATTTTGGGGAAATAAGTGGCCGACCATTGATATTAAGAAAAGAAAATTATTTTTAATTAAATAATTTTTTCTTTTTCATGGCAAAGGAATTAAGGAATTTTTAATTAAAATTTCCTTATTTGCCAAGACCAAGGAATATAAAAGAGGGGGTAGAGGTGCCTTCATGGTGAACAACTCAATTCTTTTCTTCCTCTCTTTTTCTCCTTTGTGTGGCCGGCCCTTAGAGATTCTCCCTCTCCTCTTCTCTTCTTCTCTAGTGGCCAGTTTTATCCCCTCTTGGAGCTCTTGATGGTGGCCGGTTCAAGCTAGGAGAAGAAGGAGAGAAAGGAGGTTTTTGTTTCTTGCATCCCTTGGAGCTTGGTGGTGGTGGCCGGACCTCTACTTCTCATGGAGAATTCTTGGTGGCCGGATCTAGCTTGAAGAAGAAGGAGCTTGGTGGTTCTCGTCTCGGAAGATCATTTCCCACACAACGTCCGAGATAAGAAGAGGAATACGGTAGAAGATCAAGAGGTTATTTTTCTTACAAAGAAAGGTATAACTAGTAATTGTTTTCCGCATCATACTAGTTTTCTTTGTATAGTTATTTATGGAAATACCAAACACAAGAGGCATATGATTCTAGAGTTTTCGAAATAGTTTTTTCGAGTTTGTGTTTTCTTTTTTTTCGAATTTGTGATTCGATTGTTCTTTTGGTTAACCTAGAGTTATTTAAGGAAATTAAATATTAGCTTTCCTTAAAAGGCTTTGTCTAGGCGGTGGTAGTTGCTCCCATATCCAAGAAGGCCATGTGCCTCGCCATGCAGTCCTGGAAGCCAATTTTGAAAATTAATATTTATGGAATTAATAACTTAGGTAGATTTAAATCAATAGTGTTAAGTTCTGCTTGCGATTCAAATCTAAACCATTAAGAACAGATAAGTTAAATTTGGAATCAATGATGTTAAGTTCCGTCTGCGATTCCTAATTTAACTTCTAAAGAACACAATAGGTTATTTAAGGAAAGGTTCGACACTTGTACAAAAAATTTTTATATTGTGGAACCGGTACGATTTTCTTAGGACTAACCAACAATTGGTATCAGAGCAAGGGTTTGCCTCTGTGTGTTTGATTTTCAAATTTGGTTATGCACATGTCATACATAATTTAGGCAGGATAATAGTAGGATGTGCTAACTTTGTGGTTGCAGGCTCCAACTATTATGGCTTATAGATGTTATGTGTGATTGGTCCCTTGGATATGTCAAGGGAATTATTTTTGTGTGTGCATGATTGTATGTAATTAAATACAGCAGGAGCTGTATTAGTTATTAGGTTTTTACATTTTTGTTCGATCTAGAATACATGTACATTCCTTTATGGAATATCGGATCGATGTATGTAAAATTCTATATTTGTCGCGGATCAGATGCTTGCAAGGCGTGGTACTTTTGGAGCACCAGAGGCACAGTGGAATAAGAAGCAAGATTGATGCGACGACTCGACCTGATGGCGGTGGCTAAAGATGGCAGCAGCTAGGGTTGAAGCACACGGAGGACAGTGAGGGAAGAAGCCATAATAGTTGGAAAATTAATTTCCATATTTATTGCTTTATTTACTATGATGTGTGTGTGCATGTGATGAATGCTAGATTAGGTTAAAATTCCTCACCTTAAATAACTAAGTGGGAGAGAGATTAGTATATTAATCCCACGGTCTCCATTACTGGTTTGTAAGTGATGCAACAAGCTTGCGTGTTGGCTCTGAGTGCCTCCCTCCACAATGAATGAGTTTGTTTGAGGATCACTATATCAAACTTCCTTAATGGATGGTTATAGGAAGTTATTTAGGATGTGTGTGATCTTCTCCAACTGAAGGGGCACAATTCTATTTAATGGACATAGTATCAAGTAATGGTATACACTTAGACACATTTAATAGTATCCTCCCCAACGGAGTCACTACTATCACTTGTGTGACCAAAGGGAAACCAACTATTGATTTGTCATAAAACTAGATTGGCAAGATAATAAAATTAATAAACCCCTCTTACAAATGTTTGAATTTGTATACGTCCACACTAACGTGGCATACAAGATTCATGGTGTTTGAGGTAATTTTATTTGTCAAAAAGTTATATTGACAAGATAGTCAATGGGTAAAACCCTCCTCTTACAAATGTTGATTTTGTATACGTCCACACTAACGTGGCATGCAAAACTCACGGTGTTTTGAGGTGTTGGTAAATTTAAATAGTATTATTTGAGGAATCAATATTATTTTAAATTTAGAGTCTTGACCAAATATTTGATCAAAGACAGACCAACTATTAATTTTATTTGTCATAGGTTGACAAGATAATAAAATTAATGGATGAAATCTCTTTTTAGAATTTGTATACGTCCACACTAACGTGGCATACAAAATTCACGGGGATTTTGAGATGTTGGTCTTGACCAAATATTTTTGTGATTCTTAGGATTTCAAATGTTAGTCAATCCCCTAGTTGTTATACTATAGAATAGACTTAGTAGTCCCAATTGTAATGATTGGAAAACTTGGACAATAAGGTAGACTGTCCTCTCAGAACTGAGAACAATAACGGTGTATTTTATTAGTTGTTGAAACATATTTAGTGGTGTTATCTACCAGTACTTGGGGTGTAGATACAGGAACTACTGATTATGTCTGCAATTCATTGCAGGGTTCCAGAAAATCCGACAACTATATAAATCACCGTCCACATGGGCATTGCTGTAAAAGTAGCAGCTGTTGCAGTGGGAGATGTTTATCCTTAGATAGGAATAAAACATGGATTTTAAGAAATTGCTTTTAAGTACCAAGTTTAGAAATAAATTTATTTCAGTTTCTAAACTATTTAAAGAATAAATATTGTGTCTATTTTGATAACAAAGTTGTTATCGAGAAAATAGGAAAGATATCTATTCTGGTACATTGGATGACAATTTATAAATCTAATAACTCCCACTATGCAATGGAAATTAATGACACATCTTCTAACTTTAAGAGAAAGCAACCTTCGGTAATGAACCAATCATATTTTTGGCATCTAAGGCTAGGTTATATTAACTTGAGTAGGATTCAAAGGATAATAACCAATGAACTCTTGGGTTCATTGGTAGTGGAAATCTTTCCAACCTGCGAGTCTTACTTTGAAGGAAAAATAACCAAGAAGCTTTTAAATCTAAGGGGTATGGAGCCAAAGATATGTTGGAATTGGTTCATTCTGATTTGTGTGATCCTATGATTATCCAGACAAAAGGTAGTATCGAATATTTCATCTATTTTATAGACAACTATTCAAGATACAAATACATTTACTTAATGTACCGCAAGACTAAGTGCTTTGATTAGTTCAAAGAGTATAAGGCTGATGCGGAGAAACGTTAAAGTAAAAGTATCAAGTCACTATGGTAAAATCGTAGTGGCAAGTACCTCTTGGGACAATTTAGGAGTCACTTATCAAAAGTAGGGATTCAATTCCAACTAACTGCACCTGGTACACCCCAACAGAATGGTGTAGTAGAAAGAAGGTATATGACTCTTATGGAAATAATTAGATTGATGATGAGTTATTCAGAAAATTACCAAATTCATTTTTAGGATATACTCTGAAAATGGAAGTGAACATAGTACCTTCCAAAGTCAGAACTCTCTACTCATATAGAATTGCTAAATATGCATAAGCCTATTTTGAAGCATATTCAGAATCAGGTAGTCCAGCACATATGCTAAAGAGAGACAATGATAAGTTGGATAGGAATTCACTTGTTTGTGGGTCATCATAGATAAACGAAAGTAGGTTTATAGTCTTAAAAATCAGAAGGTCATTGTTAGCATCAATGACCGATTTTTAGAAAAGGACTATGTAATAAACCACGAGCCCACAAGTAAATTTGTTCTTAAGGAAATAATAAAGGACATGTCTAATCTAGTACAAACTGTACAAGATGAAATATCACAAGAAACTGCAACACATATCATAAATGATACACAATTATAGACAGTGCCTCATCGTAGTAGGGTTGTCAAGCAACCTAAAAGATTCATGTTTTGGGAGAGTCTTTGGACTTGATCCCAAATGAACATGAGCCTGATCCCGGACATATGATAAAGCACTCCAAGATAAAGATGCAGCATCTTAGCAAAGAACAATGAATATAGAATTAGAATATATGTATTCCAATAAAATCTGGAAGCTTGTAGAACCACCAAATGGTGTAAAAGCTATTGGGTGTAAAAAGGTCTACAATAGGAAAAGAAGGATAGACAGGAAGGTGTGAACTTCCAAAGCAAGGCTTGTTGAAAAGGGAAACCTTATACCGGTAGCCATGTTTTAGTCTATCCGGATTCTTTTATCTATTGTTGCTCATATGGACTATGAGATTTGGCAAATAGATGACAAGATAGTTTTCCTTAATGGAAGTCTTGAAGGAAACATCCATATAAAGCAACCAGAGGGATTCATTGCAAAGGCCAAAAGAGCATTTTGTTTGTAAGCTCAATCAGTCTATGGACTGAAGCAAGCTTCAAGGTCTTGGAACATCTGGTTGTAATCCAGTCTTATGGATTTAGTTACTAGATAAGTCTTGTGTATACAAGAAGTGTAATGGAAATGTGGTGGTATTTCTTGTACTATACGTAGATTACATTTTTGATAGTTGGAAACAATATCAAGGTGTTATCGGAAGTAAGGGTATGGTTGTCCAAACAATTCGATATGAAGAACTTAGGAGAATGTGCACACATTCTTGGGATCAAAGATCTCAAGAAAAGAATGTTGTGCATATCCCGAGCTTCATACAATCCTTGCTCGTTTTAAGCATGCAAAACTCTAAGAAAGGATTCTTACCTTTTCAGCATGGAGTAGCTTTATCTAAAGAGATGTCTCCGAAGACATCAAAGGAGATAAAGTAAATGAAGGCAGTTCCTTATGCTTCGGTTGTCGGAAGCCTAATGTATGCTATGCAAGAGATCAGGAATCTGTTTTGCCAAGGGCATAGTTAGCAGATATCAAAGTAACCCTGAATAAGGACAATGGACTGTGGTAAAGTATATATTGAAGTACCTTAGAGGCACTTGAGATTATATGCTAGTTTATAAGGCAGTTAATTTGGTCCCTGTGGGTTGCACGAATTTTGATTTCCAATCGGATAGGAACAATAGTAAGTTGACCTCGGGGTTTTGTGTTTACTTTAGGAGGTGAAGTCATAACTATGGAAGAGTGATAAGCAAAGGTGCTTTTTCAGACTCTACCATAAGAAGCTGAGTAAGTGGCAGCCTCTGAGGCAGTCATAGAAGCTGTATGGCTTAGATACTTCATGATGGACTTAGATATGTTTTCTGGTTTGCCCAAAATTATTACAATTTATTGTAATAATAATGGTGCAGTAGCAAACTCGAAGAAACCATAAGTCCATAAGGCAAGTAAACATAATAGAGTGCAAGTACCACCCAATATGAGAAATCGTATAAACGAGGAGAAGTTGTTGCCACCTAGATTGCATCAGGTGATGACCTATAGATCCTTTCACTAAGGTCCTTAAGGCAAGAGCTTTTGATGGACATGTTGAAGGGTTGGGAATGAGATGTATGGCAGCATAGTCTTTTAGTATAAGTGGGAGATTGTTGGAGTGTATACTAAAAGCCTAGCTTTTGTATATACATTTATAAGAATCACATTGGTCAAGTGTCGACATTTATATATACCAAATGTAGATGTTCAATTAATTTATATTATAGATAACATGGTGTGTGGTGTCACACACAGAGGATCATGTTATCAGTACCTTATAAATTATAAACAGTAGCTCACGACCAAGATGGAAAGGAACAAACCATTGGAAGGTCGTAGTGTAATTAGGTATTAGTTTATCTTAACTATATAATTGCACTAGTACACTTAGAGTGTATTGAGTAGGACCATTGGAGGTCGTTTCTTTTATACTGACTTTATAAAGGAACAAAGACCTCAGTTATTATGGAAGTGTGTGCTCTTAATCCTAATATAATAACAAGCACATATATTTAATATTTATTTCTTTAATTTATCAATGGGTGAGATTTAGTTCGATAAATCAATAAGTCCGATAAGTTGGGAAATGATATCACTTATAGTGTGTGTTGTTGATTATAGAAGGAAACTGTGTCCTAGTGATCTAGGTTGATAATGTCCCCAAGAGGAGCTCATAAGGATTATCATGTTAAACCCTGCAGATGGACTTAGTCCGACATGACGATAAGGTTGAGTGGTACTACTCTTGGACTAAGATATTAATTAAGTGAGTTGTCAGTAACTCATTTAATTAGTGGGCATTCGACATCTTAAACACAGGGAGACTATCACACTCATAATAAGAAGGAGCCCAAAATGTAATTTGGGATTGATGCAGTAGTTCAATAATAGTTCTTTAGTGGAATGAATTATTATTGATGAAATTAAGTTATGTGTTCGGAGCGAACACGGGATGCTTAATTTCATCGGGAGACCAAAACCAATTTCTCCTCTCGGTCCCTATCGTAGCCTCTTGTATATAGAGATTTATACCCACCTTATACCCATCTTCTTACCCATCCTAATGGGGCCGGCCAAGCTAGCTTGGAACCCAAGCTAGGGCCGGCCAAGACCAAGTGGATGAGCCAAGTTGGTGGCCGGCCAAAGCTTGGGTCCCAAGCTTAGGTGGCCGGCCACTAGAATATTAAAAAGGATTTTTATTAAAATTATTTCTTATGTGGATATCATGGTTTTAAAAGAGAGTTTAAAATTTAAAATTTTCCTTTTATAACTTTTTACAAAAGATTAAGAAAAGATTTGAAATCTTTCCTTATTTGTAGATTGAAAGGAGATTTTAATTTTGAGAAAACTTTCCTTTTTAACCATGATCATAATTTAAAAGAGAGTTTTAAAAATTAAATATTATCTTTTGTTAGTTTCTACAAAAGATTAAGAAAAGATTTGATATCTTTCCTTATTTGTAGATTGAAAAGAGATTTTAATTTTTAGATATAACTTTCCTTTTTGGAAATTATCCACATGTTTAAAAGAAAGATTTTAATTTATAAAATATCCTTTTTATAACCCACCATGAAGGGAAAAATTATTGGAGAAAGTTTTTTTTTATAAATTTCCGGAAACAAATTAGGAAGTTTTAATTTTTGTTTTAATTAAAACTCTCCTTGTTTTGAGGAAATAAGTGGCCGGCCATTGATATTAAGAAAAGAAAATTATTTTTAATTAAATAATTTTTTATTTTTCATGGCAAAGGAATTAAGGATTTTTTTATTAAAATTTCCTTATTTGCCAAGACCAAGGAATATAAAAGAGGGGGTAGAGGTGCCTTCATGGTGAACAACTCAATTCTTTTCTTCCTCTCTTTTTCTCCTTTGTGTGGCCGGCCCTTAGAGGTTCTCCCTCTCCTCTTCTCTTCTTCTCTAGTGGCCGGTTTTATCCCCTCTTGGAGCTCTTGATGGTGGTCGGTTCAAGCTAGGAGAAGGAGAGAAAGGAGGTTTTTGTTTCTTGCATCCCTTGGAGCTTGGTGGTGGTGGCCGGACCTCTACTTCTCATGGAGAATTCTTGGTGGCCGGATCTAGCTTGAAGAAGAAGGAGCTTGGTGGTTCTCGTCTCGAAAGATCGTTACCCACACAATGTCCGAGATAAGAAGAGGAATACGGTAGAAGATCAAGAGGTTATTTTGCTTACAAAGAAAGGTATAACTAGTAATTGTTTTCCGCATCATACTAGTTTTCTTTGTATAGTTATTTATGGAAATACCAAACACAAGAGGCATATAATTCTATAGTTTTTGAAATAGTTTTTTCGAGTTTGTGTTTTCTTCTTTTTCGAATTTGTGATTCGATTGTTCTTTTTGGTTAACCTAGAGTTATTTAAGGAAATTAAATATTAGCTTTCCTTAAAAGGCTTTGTCTAGGCGGTGGTGGTTGCTCCCATATCCAAGAAGGCCATGTGTCTCGCCATGCAATCTTCGAAGCCAATTTTGGAAATTAATATTTATGGAATTAATAACTTAGGTTGATTTGAATCAATAGTGTTAAGTTCCGCTTGCGATTCAAATCTAAACCATTAAGAACAGATAAGTTAAATTTGGAATCAATGATGTTAAGTTCCATCTGCGATTCCTAATTTAACTTCTAAAGAACACAATAGGTTATTTAAGTAAAGGTTCGACACTTGTAAAAAAAAATTTTGTACAGTGGAACCGATACGATTTTCTTAGGACTAACCAACAGCATACACATAGGTCCACTATTCTACCACCTCACTAGAGGCACAGAAGTGCATCGTCCTAGCTGATAGGACATCAGTTAGCTTTGGTGGTGACTACTGGAGGCATAGGATATGACTACATATCAGCGGATCAACTCTGGATGAGGATCAAATGATGGCGGCTCATGACACAAGAGATGACTAGAGGATGCTACAAGAAAATGCAAATTCAATATCTGTAGGATCGAAAGAAGTGATAGAGGGAGGGGGCCTGAATAGTGTGAATCAATTTTTTACTTTTTTAGAAAACACTAGACATAATGCAACAGAATTAAAAGTAAACAAAAATAATGCTAAGGCACTTTATTTTTACTTGTTCACATCCTGACAACTACTAGCCTAAGGCCCGTACTGTAACAACCACCCTTCTTACTACTACTCTCTAAGGGCGACCGTTACCTAACTCCTACTCTACTTACTAGTGTTACTTATGCTATTATTAGCGACACTTAGATTTATCACGGTTCAGAGAAATTCCTACCGAAAAATTTCGGCAGAGTCTCCCCTGTACCGGTGACCAAATCTATAATACACAAGATATATACACAGCCACATGCGGCTGGATCACAATTTATTCACAACCACGCAGTAATAAATCATATCATAATCAAAAACTAATCTAGCAACATGAACTAAACTCAAGCTCCCAGAATGAAGCATAATAAGCTACAATGCACATCAAACTCAATCATAAACTCATAATTTCATAACAGAAATAAGGAAAATAAACTAGACATAAACTCTAAATAAATAAGTCTTGCTAGTCCCCTCTGGACCTCTCCATAGTTCAGTCACCACACACATCCATCATCACCACCACCCTGTCGCCTCCCTTCATATCTTAGCTTTTCCTTTATCTGCAGTAGGAGGAAAGAAGACAAGATCTATAAGCGAAAATGCTTAATAAGTACTAATCTATCTCACAAAACTCGAAATGCATAAATGAAATGCATAAGTGCTGAAACTGAAATAATAAAGCTATCTGCATGTGCTCATGGTATACAGAAAATGAACAGAATACAAATCATACTCAGTATCAAGCAGGATAACAAGAAACTAACAATGTAAACTTAGAATCAAAGAAAACTAACCATTCTTATTCATTCTAAGCTTGGAACTTATTTCATTTCTTGTATCCTTGTGTTAGAAATTAATCTTTTAATTTCAATCTTTTACTTTCTTCTTCTTTCTTTCTTCCTTCTTACTTAACTTTTCTTTTCTTTCTTCCTTCTTACTTAACTTTTCTTTTCTTAGGTTTTCTTTTCTTGGGCCCAGGCCTAGTACCAACTCATGCGCGTTCCCTAATAGGTTGGGGTTGCGAGCCACCAATCCTAAAAGAGCAGACCTCGGTCTACCAGGGCCAAGACCTCGGAAATGGTCACCTGGATTTGTTTAACGACAAGCTCTTGGATGTCGGGTACTAGCCTCTTACTTTAATTTACTTGTTATCTCTTTTTAATTAGACCTTGGTCTTTTTCTTTACTCATACTTCTCATAATCCTTTATTAGAGCTTATTAGAATCCTTTAGATATATATCTAACAAGTATAGGATTACAACTAACCAAGCATGCTATATAAAAATAACACCAAGGAAAACAAATCTGAACTCCCTAAGCCTGTTATAAAATAGAGCAAAGGAAAGCAAATCTGGACTTTCTAAACATGCTGTAAAATAGGGCAAAAATGCTACTTTAGGGATTCTAATCATGTTATAAAACATAGACAAAGAATACTACTTTAGGGTTTCTTAAGCATGCTGTAAAATAGACAAAGGATGCTACCTTTAGTGATTCTAATCATGCTGTAAAAACAAACAGACATAGAATGCTACTCAACTTCTTAAACATGCTGTAAAAACAAATCTCTAATCAACTTTAACTATGTACAACATGACCTTAAAGCAAGGAAATTCATGTACAACATACAACTCAAAGCATTCAACAGCAAGCCAAAAGAATGTATCCTTAGATGAACTCACGGCAGCAACATGAGGTAACCATAGCAATCTGTACGGTATGATCCAAAACAGGGCAGCAAAGAACCAATCAGAAACTCAACTGTGCATGGCAAAATCCCTAGCAAAAATTAAGGATAGAATGCATAACACAACAACCCTAGCATACAATTCTACCCGGCACCAAAATTAAGGTATCAGAACCATGCCTCATGCTCAATTAGCCTAAACAAATTTTTTTTTATTCCTTTGTGAAGCTCACGGCAGAACCTCAAAAGAAAACCAAAGTCCCCCAATTCTATCCACATAGAACTCACGGCAGATTCAAACACAAGGAGAAGCAAGACCTCAAACAAGGGATGTTCGGTCTGCTACAATTGGAGCATGTCCATTCCAAAACTCAAAACTCTAATGCAATTAGGTATAACCGTTCAGCTTGACAAACAGAGCAAGGAAGGAAAAACCCTAGCACAAAGTTCTACTCGGCACTATGAAAACCGGAAGCAAAGAAATCAAATCGAAGCCCGGAGCAACTCCTACCGCAGGTGAGTAGTACTTACCGCGATGTGCTTGCACTTACAACCGAAGGAGAGGGCTGCTAGGGTTCGGCGGGACTTGAAATCACCGCGCCTTCTTCGCGTCTACGTACTCTTCACGCCGCACGCGTCGGGAGAAAGGAACGAGAAGAAAAGGGATTAGGGCTCGGGGAAAGAAATTATCCCTTTATAACCTAGGTTTAATTTCTGATCCTTACTATAACTTAAACATATTTCGTTTCATATCTTTTCACGAAATACCCGCGGATCAGTTGGTTGGCTTGGTTCGGTTAAGGCTCGGTTCAAGTCCGAGGTCCATGGTTCGAATCTCGGCTTGAATATTATTTTTGTTGAAACTTCTTTCATTTAGTAAAAATACCAAACGATCTCCAAAAATTACGTAAAAATACTCTAAAAATTCCTAAAAATCTCTAGAATATTTTAAAGGTATTTACCAATATTTTTATGGACTTTTAGAACTTGAAATAGGAAAAATTGGGTTGTTACAATCCACACTAAAAGTATCCCGTATCCCTTAGAAAAACTCCGGTGAATTTCCCATAAGTGCTCATTTGGGCTTACTAGGCTGTTTACTAGCTAGTCCTCCTTTTGGTACTCCCTTGTTTGCATTTGTTGCTGCACTATCCGTGTAGGTCTGCTTTCATAACTAAGATCCTCTTGGATCTGCACTGCCTGAGGCTGAATCACTTGGCTCGGGTCATGGAGACACTTCTTTAGCATGGAGACATGAAATACATTGTGTATTACTGACATGTCTTGTGGTAAGTCCAGCCGGTAAGCTACTTTCCCAATCCTCTCTATGATCAGGTAAGGTGCTACATAGCGAGGACTTAATTTGCCCTTCTTGCCAAATCTCATCACTCCCTTCATAGGAGCGACCTTGAGGAAAACTGAATCTCCTACTTGGAATTCCAATGGCCTACGGCGTGTGTCAGCATAACTCTTCTGTCTGCTCTGGGCAGTCTCAATTCTCCCTAGCTATGCTTCCATCTCTTTTCTCTCTCCTGCTTCTTGCCAGCATATGGGTGATCTGCATTTCCTGCCATAAAGTGCTTCATAAGGTGCCATCTTGATGGTGGCCTGATAGCTATTGTTGTAAGCGAATTCAGCTAAGCACAAATACTTGCACCAACTTCCTTTGAAATCTAGCGCACAAGCTCTGAGCATGTCTTCTAAAATCTGATTCACTCGCTCTGTCTGTCCATCAGTCTGTGGATGGAAAGCTGTGCTGAACTTGAGTTTGGTGCCTAGTGCATTCTGAACGTGTGAGGTGAAGCGCCCATCTCTATCAGAAACGATAGATTTAGGAACTCCATGAAGTCTGACTACCTCTTTAACATATAGCTGGGCCAACTGCTCTATGGAGTGGTGCACCTTGATGGCTAGGAAATGAGCAGACTTGGTCAATCGGTCTACTATTACCCATATCGCATCATATCCCTTGGTGGTTCTTGGAAGACCTGTTATAAAGTCCATGGAAATGTCTTCCCATTTCCATTCTGGTATTGGAAGAGGTTGAAGAACTCCTCCTGGTCTCTGGTGTTCTGCTTTGACTCTCTGGCATGTCAAGCAGGTACTGACATTCTTAGCTACATCTCTTTTGAGTCCTGACTACCAAAACCTCTGTTTCACATCTTGGTACATCTTGGAAGAACCAGGATGCATGGAATATGGTGTACTGTGAGCTTCCTCTAAGATCTTCTTTCTCAGTTCCTCATCATTGGGCACGCAAATGCGACTCCCCTAATAAAGAATTCCGCTATCTGTCACTCTAAACTCTGAGTTGTCTTCTTTCTGTATCCCTTGCTTGATCTTCTGGATGTCCGGATCTTCACTTTGCTTTCTCTGTATCTCCACAAGCAGTGTAGACTCTAAGGTCAATGTAGAGAGTCCTTCGATAATTTCAAGCCCAAAATCGACAACTCCTGGCAGGGCTAGTGATGACAACGACATCGGTGATGCACTAGATTTTCGATGAGTGCCTCTGTTAGCTTTGCCTGGGTGGTAGAGAATTTCACAATCGTAATCTCTACGCTGTCTCATGTTTAAGTCCTTCCGAGTGAAGAAGTACTTAAGACTCGATGATCTCGACACTGGACTCCATACAAATAATGTCGCCAGAGTTTAAGTGCAAAACTACATCGAGATCATGAGTAGGGTAGTTCTTCTCATAGTCTTTGAGTTGTCCGGAAGCATAAGCTATAACCTTTCCTTCTTGCATGAGTACAGCCCTAAACCCATCTTGGAAGCATCGCTGTAGATGTAGAAACTCTTGTCGCTCTGTGGAACCGCTGAATGGGAGCACCGATCAATCTCTTCTTTAGCTCTTGGAAGCTCGCTCACATTTATCTGACCATTCGAATCTCTTTTTCTTTCTGGTGAGGGCTGTTAGCGGAGAAGCTATCCTGGAAAAATCCTCCACGAACTTCCTGTAGTACCGCTAGACCAAGGAAGCTTCGATCTCTCGACGTTCTTGGGTCTACTCAAGTTGTTGACCGCTTCCACTTTGGCCGGATCCACTTGAATACCTTCTTTAGAGATAATGTGACCTAAAATGCCACCGATTTAATCGGAACTCACACTTTGAGAACTTAGCATAAAGTCGCTTTTTCAAGAGTCCGCAGACCATCCTCAAGCGTGTCATGCTCCTCTCCTTGAATAGACCGTAATGTCGCCGATGAATACAATGACAAATTTGTCAAAATATTCTCTGAACACTGCTCATTAAGTCCATGAAAGCTGGTGCATTAGTCACACCAAAATACATGACTACAGACTCGTAGTGCTTGAAAGTCGTTCGGGTATGTCTCTTTCTTTCACCTTCACCTGATGGTACCCAAGGCGCAGTCTATCTTCGAGAATACTGTTGCACCTTTCAAATAAGTCGCCGATCCCGGGAAGGGGTACTTGTCCTTAATCGCTCTTTGCTCAGTGCTCTAAAATCTATGCATATTAGCATGGATCCGCTTTCTTCTTAACGAACAACTCTGGGGCCCCGGTGAATGACTAGGCGAATGAAACCTTTGTCAAGTAACTCCTGTAGTTGTTCTTGTAACTCCTTCAGCTTTGCTACGGAGCTTTTGAAATTGGACCGGTTCCAAGAACCAATTCAATCTCAAATCCATTCATTTATTGGGAGGTAGTCCAGGTAGATCTGTTGGGAATACCTCGGGATATTCACAGACCACCCAAACCCCCTCTTTCTTACCTTCTTTCTGTTCTTCTACACTTACTTGACTGGGGTCTCTGTTTTCCCACTGTCTTGTCTTCTATCTTGGCTGACTTGAACTCTATAAACTCCTCTTAGTGCTTGTTGGTGATAGAACTCTTCATAGAACTCTAACTGAAAATCTGCCCAGCTCATCTGATCGGCTGCTCTCTTGGTCTTTATCCTCTCCCACCACATACGAGCATCTCCAGACAGGCAGAAAGAGGCGCACTTGACCTTCTCGACTTCTGGCCAGTCAAGAAGCTCCATTGTGCTCTCAAGTGTCTTGAACCAAGCCTGGGCATCCCAAGGCTCAGTCGTGCCTGAGAATCTTTCTGGTTTCAGCTTCAGCCACTGGTCTAGGGCAACTGATAAGACTTCAGTCACCACTGGGGTTTCCACATTAATGGTTGGGGGAGTGGGAGTAGCTGGCTTCGATTGGCCATTAGATTGGCAATCACTTGTTGCTGTTCGCTACTTGTCTCGGAGTTAGGCAACAACTTCAGATAGATTGGGCTCCTGATCTTGGTTCTCAGTACCAGCGGTACGAGGACGTCCTCTTCTTGACATCAAGTCAGGCAGAGGAAAAGAAAACTTACAATTATCACTATACTTTCTAGATATATCTTACTTATACATGATTCTTGACTTTCAACACCTATGAGTAGGTACTTCTAAACATTTCTCTATCCTTTCTAAACATACATAAATATGAATAAAGAAAAGGGAAACTAAATCTTCTATCTTACTTTAGTACTCAAAAAAAAAAGTACTCTATACTGCAGTTAATAATAAGGAAAGCAGAATAAAGAAAGGATTTAAATACTTTCTTACTTGGAGACGGCGAGGATGATGCTGATGTGTGTGTGATGCTGGAGAATGGAACACTGCTCTGATACCAACTGTAACAACCACCCTTCTTACTACTACTCTCTAAGGGCGACCGTTACCTAACTCCTACTCTACTTACTAGTGTCACTTATGCTATTATTAGCGACACTTAGATTTATCACGGTTCAGAGAAATTCCTACCGAAAAATTTCGGCAGAGTCTCCCCTGTACCGGTGACCAAATCTATAATACATCACATGCGGCTGGATCACAATTTATTCACAACCACGCAGTAATAAATCATATCATAATCAAAAACTAATCTAGCAACATGAACTAAACTCAAGCTCCCAGAATGAAGCATAATAAGCTACAATGCACATCAAACTCAATCATAAACTCATAATTTCATAACAGAAATAAGGAAAATAAACTAGACATAAACTCTAAATAAATAAGTCTTGCTAGTCCCCTCTGGACCTCTCCATAGTTCAATCACCACACACATCCATCATCACCACCACCCTGTCGCCTCCCTTCATATCTTAGCTTTTCCTTTATCTGCAGTAGGAGGAAAGAAGACAAGATCTATAAGCGAAAACGCTTAATAAGTACTAATCTATCTCCACAAAACTCGAAATGCATAAATGAAATGCATAAGTGCTGAAACTGAAATAATAAAGCTATCTGCATGTGCTCATGGTATACAGAAAATGAACAGAATACAAATCATACTCAGTATCAAGCAGGATAACAAGAAACTAACAATGTAAACTTAGAATCAAAGAAAACTAACCATTCTTATTCATTCTAAGCTTGGAACTTATTTCATTTCTTGTATCCTTGTGTTAGAAATTAATCTTTTAATTTCAATCTTTTACTTTCTTCTTCTTTCTTTCTTCCTTCTTACTTAACTTTTCTTTTCTTTCTTCCTTCTTACTTAACTTTTCTTTTCTTGGGCCCAGGCCTAGTACCAACTCATGCGCGTTCCCTAATAGGTTGGGGTTGCGAGCCACCAATCCTAAAAGAGCAGACCTCGGTCTACCAGGGCCAAGACCTCGGAAATGGTCACCTGGATTTGTTTAACGACAAGCTCTTGGATGTCGGGTACTAGCCTCTTACTTTAATTTACTTGTTATCTCTTTTTAATTAGACCTTGGTCTTTTTCTTTACTCATACTTCTCATAATCCTTTATTAGAGCTTATTAGAATCCTTTAGATATATATCTAACAAGTATAGGATTACAACTAACCAAGCATGCTATATAAAAATAACACCAAGGAAAACAAATCTGAACTCCCTAAGCCTGTTATAAAATAGAGCAAAGGAAAGCAAATCTGGACTTTCTAAACATGCTGTAAAATAGGGCAAAAATGCTACTTTAGGGATTCTAATCATGTTATAAAACATAGACAAAGAATACTACTTTAGGGTTTCTTAAGCATGCTGTAAAATAGACAAAGGATGCTACCTTTAGTGATTCTAATCATGCTGTAAAAACAAACAGACATAGAATGCTACTCAACTTCTTAAACATGCTGTAAAAACAAATCTCTAATCAACTTTAACTATGTACAACATGACCTTAAAGCAAGGAAATTCATGTACAACATACAACTCAAAGCATTCAACAGCAAGCCAAAAGAATGTATCCTTAGATGAACTCACGGCAGCAACATGAGGTAACCATAGCAATCTGTACGGTATGATCCAAAACAGGGCAGCAAAGAACCAATCAGAAACTCAACTGTGCATGGCAAAATCCCTAGCAAAAATTAAGGATAGAATGCATAACACAACAACCCTAGCATACAATTCTACCCGGCACCAAAATTAAGGTATCAGAACCATGCCTCATGCTCAATTAGCCTAAACGGATTTTTTTTTATTCCTTTGTGAAGCTCACGGCAAAACCTCAAAAGA
This sequence comes from Zingiber officinale, assembly GCF_018446385.1. Classification (NCBI taxonomy): domain Eukaryota; kingdom Viridiplantae; phylum Streptophyta; class Magnoliopsida; order Zingiberales; family Zingiberaceae; genus Zingiber; species Zingiber officinale. The sequence continues at coordinate 62,061,783 of NC_055990.1, read as the reverse complement.
AAACCAAAGTCCCCCAATTCTTTCCACATAGAACTCACGGCAGATTCAAACACAAGGAGAAACAAGACCTCAAACAAGGGATGTTCGGTCTGCTACAATTGGAGCATGTCCATTCCAAAACTCAAAACTCTAATGCAATTAGGTATAACCGTTCGGCTTGACAAACAGAGCAAGGAAGGAAAAACCCTAGCACAAAGTTCTACTCAGCACTATGAAAACCGGAAGCAAAGAAATCAAATCGAAGCCCGGAGCAACTCCTACCGCAGGTGAGTAGTACTTACCGCGATGTGCTTGCACTTACAACCGAAGGAGAGGGCTGCTTGGGTTCGGCGGGACTTGAAATCACCGCGCCTTCTTCGCGTCTACGTACTCTTCACGTCGAGGAGGTCACGAGGATGACTCGGCTTCGTCTTCGCCCAAGCACAGCGCCGTCGCACGCGTCGGGAGAAAGGAACGAGAAGAAAAGGGATTAGGGCTCGGGGAAAGAAATTATCCCTTTATAACCTAGGTTTAATTTCTGATCCTTACTATAACTTAAACATATTTCGTTTCATATCTTTTCACGAAATACCCGCGGATCAGTTGGTTGGCTTGGTTCGGTTAAGGCTCGGTTCAAGTCCGAGGTCCATGGTTCGAATCTCGGCTTGAATATTATTTTTGCTGAAACTTCTTTCATTTAGTAAAAATACCAAACGATCTCCAAAAATTACGTAAAAATACTCTAAAAATTCCTAAAAATCTCTAGAATATTTTAAAGGTATTTACCAATATTTTTATGGACTTTTAGAACTTGAAATAGGGAAAATTGGGTTGTTACACGTACTCACTAAGTTCTTTTGTTAAGAAATTCACTAATAGATTCGTTAAGTATAAGAAACTCTGATTACAAATGATGAAATGCAATTAATATTAAATGAATAATTTTACTAACAACTCGGAAAGAATGTAGACTTGGACATTGTTGTCAGAGAAGCATTTTGGTGCTATAATAGAGGTTTGTAACAACACAAGCATTGTTTGAGCATAGAAGAATGGTTTAAAAGGCTGCTGGTCGAAGATACTTTTATAGGGCATTCCAGGCACTTGGACTAGCTCCAGGTTCCTCTACCGAGGCCTATTTGATTCACCTTCATTGTCAACTTATTCACTTCCAGGTGCTTGTACCACTCTCAGGTACTTAGATTGTTGACGTGACAACATCTCCCCGAAGCTCTATCCTAGTCGAGTCTATCCCATTTCAAGCACATGTATCCTTACTAGGTACTTGGTTGCTGATGTGTGCTAACCAATCATGGGTTGCCACCTCATCATGACGTGAGCCTAGGTGATCAGTGTGCCTGGATCCCTTTTAGGCGTTTGTACCAGCTTAGGGTGCTTAGATCCCTTCCAAATACCTAGATCAACACTTTCAGGCTTTCTAACTTCTACATTATAGAGTTAGCACAGAAAACACAATAACATGAAAATAGAATGAATTGACAGTCTTTACACTGTCTGGTCCTTATTTTCAAATTCTGTTAAAACCCTAGGTTAGACCAATGTCTATTGTTCCCTCAACGGGGAACACATCCTCACCTACTGCTCTCAGAAATTTTTTTCTTTTAGCCAAACATTTGGTATTCTAGACCTATTTAGACTTTTGCTCAGCGTCCAATCTTAACCTTTGAGATTTCTCACTAGATATCCGGTCTTTGACCCATCTAGACTTCTGCTTGGTGTTTGCAACCCCCAAATCTTCCCAACTACTGTCCTTAACTCCTAGAAATTCTACATGATGTCCTAGATCTATCAAGACTCCTGTCCAATCCATTGAACCACAACTTCCTTACCCAATTCACTCGACTATGACTTCCTTTCACAATCCACTCGACTAGGACTTCTTTGCTTAGTCCACTCGACCATAACTTCTTTGTCTAGTCTCAACTAGAACTCCTGCACACTTAGTTAGGCCCATTGATGTGTTACCACAAGTGCACATCTACATCATCAAGTATTAAAAAAATATCGATCTACAAGGATTGTTAATTAAGAACTAGTTGGTTTCGCATGCTGAATTATCTAGATGATTGGAAGGTTGGTTACAAGCTTAAGAACTAAGGTTGAGAGAGAGAGGGGGGAGGAAAGAGGGAGTAAAGAGAACGAGAGAGAGAGAGAGAGAGAGAGAGAGAGAGAGAGAGTTATCAAGGGAAAAAAGTTGGTTAAGGGAATGATTCTAAGATTTCGATTTCACTATGATTCTAATTAATGTCCCTATGAATTGTTCATATACTTGACTCCAAGATTACACTCGTGCAGTGATTCTAACTAAAGTTTGGCACAACCCTGTGCAAGTCGCATCTAGAGTTAACATCAGTTCTAACTTCATTAAATAAAGAAGTAACTTTAGAAAGTCCGGTTAAAAGGATACTCTCTATTACAGGGCCCTCCGGTCATACAATCGTTAGATTACATAAGTTACTTCATAACATTAATTTGGAACATACTCTTAAAAGTCTAATTAACCTCTCTAGTAAAGGATTGGTCCCTATATCAAGACTATCAGAAAGTGGGGTAATATTGATGCCTTTGCCACTACTGGCACAATATGTCTAGTTGAAGAAGTATCTACTGTCACTCTGGATCCATCGATTATCCCATCTAGTCAACCTTAACATAGAAACAAATCCCTCACATCTACATCCATTCACCACATATACATTTCGTCAAACATGTATTAGATACAATACAAATAGAACAAGTCATAAACACTTCATTAAATAAGGAAATAAGCAAATACATAGTTCATGCATCAACAACACATTATAATTACTCACTACATCCTAAAAATCGGAGGTCTACTCCATGGAGAAGGAATAAAAAACTAAATACATGAATAATAACATTCTTACAATCCATATACAAGAAATAAGGAGAAGAAATTCTTAGCGATGCATTGTTAATATCTTCGGAGTGTCTCCTTACTCCGGAGGTGGACAGATTGGCAAAGATGGAGCTCTAGGATTTCCCCTAGAGGGGAAAACCCTTCCCAAAGAAAGAGGGTGGAGCTCCATGTTAGTGTAAGCCCTAATATCCAATCAAGAGTTGATTGACTTAAGACATATTGTATCATATTTCATTAATAAAAGATAATGGTTATTATATTTACTTCAGATTTGTGCTAGATAAATAAATATAATAATGTTCTAGGATAGTAGATTCTAGTCTATGACATATCAATTAGAGCCATCAATTTGGGTTGGACCTGTCGGGTTGGCCCGCCTCGCTATACCAATTAAGCAGGTTGGGTTGAAATTTTATCAATCCAAGTCCACTACTAGCCAACCCGCCTAGGCCTGTGACCTGCGTGGGTCAACCTGTGACAGGTTGGGTTGGTCCACGGGTTGAGAAACACTTGTTCATGGACGTGGAGAAGGACACGATACTGTTTAAGATATAAAAGTTTTTCTAGCTGGCTGTTGACTTCATTGATCATGAGATTGAGGTCATAGATGGTTGAATCTTTTTCAGTTTGAAGCATTGAAATTTGCTTATGTTTGTTAACAACTTTCAACTCCCACATAGCCCACAATCCATCTATCTCACCCTTTGTTGTTTTGATCTTCCTAATTGTCTCTCACAAACCATCAAGCTCTTCTTCAAGCAATCTTTTTTGTGAATTTATCTCAAGATGCAATTTTTCATTCTCCTTTTAAAGGTTATATCTCAAGCTATAGAAGCTTGTCAAAGATATGAAAGTTATTTTTTTATTTTTTTTAAAAAAAAATTATGGGCCCGCGGGTTGGATTGCCTAACCCGTAATCCACCTTCGATTGGGTTAAGTTGGAGATTTTCCATCCCGCCAAGTTGACAGGTTGGCCCACCCTGCCTTGCCAAATGGTTGGCTCGCCACGACCGACCCGCCTAGCTACGGGTCGACCCATTTGACAGCTCTAATATCAATTGGTTGAATTGATAGTGGGAGGGTATAGATATATATAGAATACTACTCGTAACTATTTCCAATAAAATATTAATATACAAGGATAATATTAATACATTGAGACTAGCATATAGGTCATCTGATAACTTAATCTCACAAGTCATGGATATAAGATATCAAGTTGATACATAGATATATATCAGAGAATATGTATTGAATGGACCCGTCATGAGAATACTTTATGTATCATTATATAAGTGTCATAAACATTCTCATAGTGACTATTGGTATAAATAGTACTTAGACCTGAAGTTACTATAGTTTCCTGCATAAGGAGTTGTGTACTTTGATATTGACAAATATCATCTATAATAAGGTGGACTATAAAGTTGATAACTAGGTATACAATAAGTTATATGGAAGGATGCGAGTAATGTAGAAGAGATCTATCCCTTTCATATGATTGAAGTGATATATGTGGGCTTTTTGATTAAGTAGGACTACTAAAATGCATGACCATGCTCAAATAAGTCATATAAGATATTGATCTCATTTAGTTAAGTGAGTCCATTTAGAGATCAAGAAATACAAATATTGATAAGAGGATGATATGGTTTATGCCTTATTGATCAATATAGATATCAAAAATCAAAGGACCAAGTCATACAAGATAATAGACACAGAAAAGTTAGGTCGGATCTCAATATTTTTGTCACTTGGATAGCAATGATATATTGCTAGATGTCACTCATTGCTTATGTATCTAAAATGATTTTAGATACATTGTCAATATTACGAGAGCCTATTGGGTCACATACAAAAAATATGTTAATTTGGAGATGAGTTTACTTTAGTTTGACTAAAATATAATGAGCCCTAAGATTATGGGATTAAGCTTAATCCAAAGTAGACTTATTGAGTTAGACTTAAATGAATTCAAATTCGGATTAGACACATTGGATTAATGAATTAGACTCATTGGCTTATTAGATTAATGGCTTATTAGGTTAATGGTTAATTCAATATACTAAAATTCAACCCATTAGAAAGATAATGTAAATTAATGGATATTAATTGGTATCATTGTTGGAAGAAGACTAAAAAGCAAACTCTTAGTATTCCTTAAAGATTATAAAAGCCTTTTGAGTAAGAATTTTCATAAGAGACTTTTGATCTTCATCTTCTTTTTAGCTTGGTCAAACCTCCTAAATTGCTAGTACAACAAAAGTGATTCTTCTCTGAATCTAAGTTTGTGTGACAAATGGGAAACATGTTCATGCGTGAACATTTTGATCATGCTGAGATCTACCAAAGTCAAGTTGCTGCCGGGATTACTTTGTTCATGCAACAAAGGTAACTATTATATGTGATAGAGTAGTAAGAACAAGTATACCATATTCGTAAGGATCTCTGGAGGGTTCTTTTTTGCTGCTACTATGTAGTATTTTATACATAAGATCCCTATACTTCAAACTAAGGATAGATCAAAAGGGGAGAAAATCCCTTTTTATAGACAGGGGGTATGACCCCCTTCCCTTGGAGTGCATGGTCTTACCATATGACACAGTTGAGTCGTGCATACGATACAAGGGGATGGCTCGGTCATGCTGTCTCTGCAGGGGGCATGGCTGGGTCGTGCCTCAGGGTACAACCAAGCCATGTATTTGGCTAGGAGGAGAGGCACGATTGTGCCTTGGGGCACGACCGTGCCTTGGGGCACAGCCGGGCCATGTGGATGTCTGAGAGTTAGGCACAATCATGCCTTTCGGCGCGACCTCAGTTGTTGATTTACTCCTATGCCCTACTTACTTTATTTCTACTCTATTTTCACTCTAAATTACATCCAGTCAATCAAAACAAGCAAAGAGCATATCTCCAAAATAAATAGAATGCAAATATGACATAATAATGGAATAAGGTATGATAAATATAGATTATATTCATAAAATATAAGTAGATATTGTTGGAGCAATCCCAATGATTAGTGGGACTATGTGTTTTGGTATTTGAGCAAAGGGTTTAAGTTAAGTTCACCCTTGTTATTTGATATGTGTATGTGAGTGTGCAGGTATGCAGGATACACATGTGACTCAGGTTGATGGCTTCGGGTCTGGTGAAGGATGGAGCATCCGAGGGACCGTGGACAAGGCAGCGAGGACAAGGGCCGAGGGAAGCGACTTCGAGGCATACACGAAGGATGACATTGGGGATGAGTCGCGGGCTTGAATGCATCCGAGGGACGAGAGCCAAAGAAAGTAGGCTTGAAGGCAAGAGGTCAAGGCTACAAAGAAGCGTCAAGTGAGTCATAAGGGTGAGGGTACGAGTGCATGAGGGATTGTACTCGGAGTAAAATCCTAATTTTAGGGTTTTACTGTAGCGTTATTATAGTAGTACTGTAGCAGTCGACTGCATGTTTTAGTAGTCGACTGGGAGCGAACAGAATGCTTTTGTTCATTCGGTCAGTGTGGAGCAGTCGACTGCTAGTTTTAGCAGTCGACTAGTATCGAGCTGTTGGGATGTAATGGTCGAATTTTCACAGAGGGCAGTCGACTGCATGTTTTGGTAGTCGACTGGTAGGCTGGGTTTTCAACCCGCGGGCTATATAACCAAAGCTTGGGAGCTTGGTTATAGCTGACGAAATTAGTGGTGGTAAACCCTAATTAGTAGTCTACTAGTCTCAAGAGTCTTGGTTGGTGTTGTAGTGAGGTTTCTCCACCCACAAGGAGTAACTTGAGATAGCCGGAGTTTGTCGGGGGCTAATCAACCAACGGATCAAGATCGTCCACCTCAAGGACACGCCGTAGAGTAGGAGCCCTAATCTCCGAACCACGTTAAATGAACGTGTTAGCAGTTTGCATTTCCTTTCTTAGTTTTAGTCTTTAGCTAGTTTGTTGTTTGTATTTCCGCTGCACAAGCTAACAAGTGTAGGAAGCAAGGATTTCAGGGTGTCGTCTATCCAACCCCCCTTCATGCTGGCAACCGATCCCTTACAAGTTATATCAGAGCAAGGTCACTCTCCATCGGACTAACCGCCGAGGAAGCTAAGAAGATGATTGGCTTAATAAATCCATCGAAGTTCATTGGAGGAAGCTTATGGGACATCACCTTTTGGATGGTGAAGATGAAGAACTTTTTTGACACGGATTGGGACACGATGATGGTGGTGGAAGAGCCATTCAAAGTCCCGAAGGACAAGAAGGGAAAGAAGCTCTGACCATGACATTGGACGGAGGAGCAAACCTCAAGATCGGAGGCAAACTATAAGGTAATATCAATTTTAATTGATATGTTGCCTTCTAATGTGATGAGGTGTGTAGGTGAGAACGGGAATGCTCATGATTTGTGGAGCAAGATAAATAAGGTTCAATGGGAAGACCTCATGCCTACATACGAAGAGGAAAAATTCGAAGAAAAGGATGAAGTGTCTCAAGTTGAGGAGCAAACGGAAGATGAGCCATACTCAACATCCGAAGAGGAGAAGGATAAAGAAATGTCATCCACTAGTGTGGATGAGGACACATCCTCAAAGGTTGAAGAAGAATCCAAGACAAGTGAAGAAGAAGAAGAAGAAGTCTTGGAAGTCAACCTAGTGAGCACCTCCACTGAAGCAAAGTCGAAAGATCATATTGTGTGCTTCGGGTGCAATGAAAGGGGACACTACAAAAGTAGATATCCTATGGGTAAGAAGAAGGTATCTCCTAAACTCAACTCAATTCATTTTAAATCTAATTTGAGTTGTAGTAAGAAGAAGGAGATAAAGCACATAGTGTGCTTCATGTGTGGTGAGCGGGGTCATTACCACACCAAATGCCCAAAGAAGAAAGAGATCAAAAAGTTGGTGCATTTGAAGAAGGAGGGGAAGAAGTGGAGAAAGAATGGAGGCTCAAATCAAGAGAGAGCTTCAAGGGTAAGGGAGGTATATCCTAACTTGAAGTTTAATTCAAATTTAAACTCCTCCATGCATGCTAGGAAAAATAATGATAATCATTATATAGCAATGAAAAATTTTGGATTTAGATATCATGATAGAAGTAGGGTAAATGTGGATCATAACCCTAGGAAACCCATTCATGATAACTCTAGAAATGGTAGACCTAAGGAGACCCAAGACATTAATCCCAAGAAGGGGAGACATATGCCTAGAAAAATAGGTAGGTCTAGGAATGTCGAAGGTGGACATGTTGACTCTAGGGTTAGGAACCTAGAAAGGGAAAATCAAGCTTTGAAATCAAAGCTTGATAAGTTGGAGAAAACCCTAGATAGATTCAATGTTAGATCTAAGGGTTTAGGTATGATGTTGGGTAGCCAAAGACCCAACAATAATAGATCGGGTTTGGGATACCGATCTAATGTCTCCAATGCTAAGGTAAAGTCTTATGCTAGGTTTGCATATGACTATAGCAAGGAGAAGTCAATAAATGGCAAGGGAAACTCATTTAAAGGTAAGGAGTAATTAACCAAGGACAAGGTGCCCAAGGTTAAGAAGGTTAGGTTTGTAGGCCAAGTGTCACCGGAGGTGCACCGATGTGGCCTAGCAATTGTGGATGAATCACCTAGGGAGGTGGCTAAGGTTAAGAGCTCTAGGGGGAGCTCAAAGAGTCAAGTTGGGACCTATGGCCAATGGATCTCAGGCGGGCTTTACTTGGGAGTCTAGACGAGCCATGTAATGTGCCAAATGGTTTGGAGACGAACTTGAGTCTCAAACCTAGGGATTAGGTACAATTGGTTTATGTTTCATGCTTAGAAATATGCCATTGAGGTCATATATCATGATAATTGATTTTGGATGTATAGATACCATATAAACCAATGCCAGGGATGCATTGTGGGTTAGTATGGGTAAATACATCAAGAGGAAGCCAAAACTAGGACTTTAGGTCAAGGTTCAATTGAACTTTTTAGCTAGTTTTGTATTTTATGTCAATCTTGAGATTTGTGATAAATATATTTCTGTATATATTTTTCCCAAGTATACATTGATATAATAGACCTCTCCACAAAATTTGAGAATTTTTGGAAGCATGTGGAATTTCTGGTATATTTCTGAAGTTGGTCAGAAAAGGCTAATTTTTTTCAGAAATTGCATACCAGTCAACTGCTACAGTTAACAGTCAACTGCTACAGTTAACAGTCAACTGGAAATAGTGTTTTTGAGTACAAAATATCTCTGTAAGTTCATTTCAATAAGAGCAGTCAACTGTACTTCTTGCAGTCGACTGATACCAGTCTGAAAGTGTTTTCAACACTGGATTTTGACCGGATCAGCTCGTATAGATGTATGGGATCCATGGAGGATAAATACATGAGTTTAGGGTCAGTTCGATGACAAGTTTTCAACAATTGGGATATTGTTTGAAAGATTTTTAGATGTTAGGCAAAGGGGGAGAAGTAAGGTTTAGTTGGGAAAACCTTAGTGTTTGCGTAGGGGGAGCCTTGGGATAGGTTCTTAAAAATCCCTGTGGAAAAATTCCTAGCTCAATGGGGAGCATAGGTGTAGGGGGAGCCTTGGGATAGGTTCCAATGCATGTTTGCATTTTTATTTCGGCGTTGTAAGTCCAAGTGTGTAGCTTTGGCATCGTAAGTCCATTCGGCGTTGTAAGTCCAAGTGTGTAGTCTTGGCATCATAAGTTCATTCGGCGGTGTAAGTCCAAGTGTGTAGCCTTGGCAACGTAAGTCCATTCGGCGGAGTAAGTCCAAGTGTGTAGCCTTGGCATCGTAAGTCCATTGTTTTTAGCATATTGTTTTGCCATTATGTTTTCCTTAACTTAAACATATTGCCAAACATCAAAAAGGGAGAGATTGTTGGAGCAATCCAATGATCCGTGGAACCATGTGTCTTGGTGTTTGGGCAAAGGGTTTAAGTTAGGTTCACCCTTGTTATTTAATATGTGTATGTGAGTGTGCAGGTATGCAGGATACACATGTGACTCAGGTTGATGACTTTGGGTCCGGTGAAGGATGGAGCATCCGAGGGACCGTGGACAAGGCAGCGAGGACAAGGACCGAAGGAAGTGACTTCGAGGCATACGCGAAGGATGACATTGGAGACGAGCCGCGAGCTTGAATGCATCCGAGGGACGAGAGCCAAAGAAAGTAGGCTTAAAGGCAAGAGGTCAAGGCTGCAAAGAAGCATTAAGTGAGTCATAAGGGTGAGGGTACGAGTGCATGAGAGATTGTACTCGGAGTAAAATCCTAATTTTAGGGTTTTACTATAGCGTTACTGTAGCTGTACTGTAGCGTTACTATAGCAATCGACTGCATGTTTTAGCAGTCGACTGGTGCAGTCGACCGTGCAGTAGACTGGGAGCGAACAGAATGCTTCTGTTCGTTCGGTTAGTGTAGAGTAGTCGATTGCTAGTTTTAGCAGTCGAATGATATCGAGCCGTTGGGATGTAACGGTCGAATTTCCACAGAGGGCAGTCGACTGCTTGTTTTGGCAGTCGACTGGTAGGCGGGGTTTTCAACCCGCGGGCTATATAACCAAAGCTTGGGAGCTTGGTTATAGATGACGAAATTAGTGGTGGTAAACCCTAATTAGTAGTCTACTAGTCTCAAGAGTTTTGGTTGGTGTTGTAGTGAGGTTTCTCCACCCACAAGGAGTGACTTGAGATAGCCGGGGGCTAATCCATTGACGGATCGAGATCATCCACCTCAAGGACATGCCGTGGAGTAGGAGGCCTAATCTCCGAACCACGTTAAATGAACGTGTTAGCGGTTTGGATTTCCTTTCTTAGTTTTAGTCTTTAGCTTGTTTGTTGTTTGTATTTCCGCTGGGCAAGCTAACAAGTGTAGGAAGCAAGGATTTGGGGGTGCCGTCTATCCAACCCCCCCTTCAGGCCGACCACCGATCCCTTACAGATATGCGTCAAACAACATCTAAAAATATATATAGTCTATGTGCATCACACCCCAGAGTTAAACCTCTGTTTGTCCTCAATCTAAAACTACAATCTAAATTCATATAGTACATCGTAATCTCTAGCAAATCAATCTATTCCTATCAAATGGTTTTAATGGTGAACAAGATACAAAAGTTGCTTGAGTACAACCTAAGTAATAGTTATCCATGCTCTGTTCAATAGTAGCCTAAAATTTTTAAGTTTAAAGCTCCAAGCCTAGTCAAGTCGTCATTTAATAGTGTTCCTTTTGCTTCTTGCAATAGGCACTTATCTGCCACATGTATGGTTCCTCCCTCTCTTACTTTACAAGGTCTCAAATGATTACTTGGAATCAAAATAAATATAATATTTATTTCTCTAGTAACCTAACTTGATCTCAAAGGGGTAAATTATGAATTTTTACTCATGACAACTGTATTCTATCATTTATTTTAAATGATTTTGTTTTGGTGTTTTAAAGGTGAAGCACTAACACAATGCAAATATATAAATGCAAATATTGATATTTTGATTTTTCTAAGTGAGTTGTCATAATCCGAGATCGCGCAGTAACCAAAATATAATTGAGAGGTCACATTAAAAATATAAGTACTAATCTAGTTCTATGAATCATGACTATTTTCAGAGTTATCTATCATCAAAAATTAGAAGTGTATATAGATCCTAAAATAAGGCCAATATATAAACTTTTATAGTAAAAACATGGCCAATATCATGCTATCATGAATAGAAAAATATAGATCACTAATCATACTAGCACCATAAGTTGTAAAAGAAACCACATGAAATCTAGAACAAGAATTCTAGTATTTTTGCAATATGGAACAATCAATCATGACGCAGACATGTAACTAGAAAAATTTTATTATGAAAAAACAAATATGGAAAAAAAACTAATCTGAACCCAATACATCCCCCAAATTTAAATTTTTCATTATCCCAGAGAAAATTAGAAATGTAATATGGATGTAACACCCAAAATTTCATGATTTGGAGTCCTAAAAGATGTTATTAAAATCTAGGAATGTTTTAGAAAAATTCTAGAAATTTTTAGAGTATTTTTATGCAATTTTTGGATGTTGTTTGGTATTTTTACCAAAAGAAAGAAGTTTTAACAAAAAAATGTCCAAGCCGAGGCTTGAACCGGCAACCCTTGACCCGAGCAAAACCTGACTAACCAACTGGGCTAGCAGTTGTTACTTGATCAAGTAAAGGAAGAATTTTATTTAAGTAATAGAAGTTAATAGCAAGAAATAATAGGAAAAGAATAGGTTGCAGCCGGGATTCGAACCCACGAGCCGGGCCATAAGCAGAATGCAGCCCACCAACAGACCAACCGAACTTTTCTTAACTAAACCTATATCGAAATATATTTAAGTAGTACTAGTTAACAGAAACCTGAGGGTATTAAAAGGAAGAACTTAGGGATTAATCACGAAACCTAAATTCTTTCCTCACCCTTTCTTCTCTCACGCGGCGACGATGGCGACTTCTCGGGCGGAGAACAAAGTCGCGGCTAGGGCATAGTTTTCCGGCGGCCGGCCAAGGTTCATCCGAGAGCTCTTCGCCTTCCCGAGATCCTCTCACTGAGAAGAAGCTATAGGCGCAAGGAGAGGCCGGGAAACTCGAGTTGTCCGAACCCTAGAAGCCTTTTCTCCTTCGGTAGAGAGTCTAAAAACGCAATGTAAGTAGCTCCTCGCCTGCGATAAGAGTAGCTTTGGGATTGTTTTCTCATTTTTTTTTTAGCATGAAGTAGAGAACAGGGATTTGAGGTTGTTGTCGTGGGTTGGGAATTTGAATCTAGTTGATTTTGAAGCTTGCTGTTGATTTCCGAAGCTTGTTACCGTGTGGATTTTTTTTTGTAGCTTGCTGCTAGGGATTTCAATTCCTGTTGTTGATTCCTTTTTGGTTTTACTTGCTGCCGTGAGCCCTAAAGAAAGAAGAGAAGGATTGGTTTAGTTTAAGCATGAAGAACAGGAGGATTAGTTTCGAGTTTTAGTTTCCTTCTTTGTTTCGGATTGTGTTGCACAGAAATTATGGTTAGGGATTTAGCCTCTCTTCCATGATTTCGGAACCTGTAGAATTTAGGTTTAGGTTCCTCTGTTTGCTGCTGTATTGAACTTGAGTTTTGCCTTACAAAGTGTCATGTACTGATCCATCTGATTATTATGTGTGGACACGAGTGGGTAAAGAATCACTAGCATGAACAGATTTTAATTTGTTATCATGTTTACAGCAGGCACGAATAGATTTACATGTCTAGCAAGCACGAATAGATTTAGTTACCGTCAACCACAAAGAAAAATAAAAGAAAATAATTAAATGGAATAGATGAAGCCCTTGTAATTAGCATTGCAATTACATTCCAGTTACTTGAGTATGAGTTTCGGATAGTGAGGTTAAGCGATAAAAGATGATTGTTAGTTGGAATGTTATGGGGTTGATGAGTTTTATTAGACTGCGATTTGAGGATTCGAGTTGTATTGTTCATGTTGGAAAGTCATGATTGTTTAAGTAGATGTGCTCTAAGAAAGGCTAAGTTGAAGTATTGTAGGAATTTAGATTTCCTATTTGATTCTGGAACATGTTTTACAAGATGGTTCCTAGGGCTTTAGTATCCTTCTTTGCTTTCGGAGGTGCAAGTAAATGGTCACAAACTCAGAATCCTTGAAGAAAATATGTCTACCAGGTGACCTTATTAGAATGTGTAAATCCTTATCAATTTCTGTAAAGAATGAAACTATAAATTTTATTAATGAAGTCTACACAGGAAAACGTGTTGGTAAAAGATTACAGAAGGACCATCCTTATTTAAGAATACAAACAAGATTTATTCAAGGCATTTTACACTTTACTTCTAGTTACAAGAAGGATTCAAAGTTGTTAAATATGTTTTAGTAAGTTTAAAGAATCCAGAAAGTTTAAAGTCTGAAAAGAGAAGATTTTCAAATGTTTTACTCTAAGGTTCAGATGACAATAGTGAAAGTCTTATAGTTGCTAGGGAAGATTATAAGGAATCAAGGTTGTTTTATAACAATTTAGTACAATTAAAGGATGATTTATCACACATGGTAGGAATTAAGGTTTCAGAAGTGAAGGCTGCAAGATGCACCCCATTTCTAATGGAATATAACTCCATCTGGGAATTAGCTGGAAGATTTAGAAATCCTCACGTTGAAGTGAAGTTCTTGTGTGAAGCAAAAGGATTAAAGTTCTTATATGCCTTGTTAACTGGAATAGCAATGAACTGTTATAGAATTGGTTTTCGGGTTTTAGTAGTTAACTGTGGTTTAGAGAAGTATACAGATTTGATGGTTAGATATGCTACTTTCATTCAAGTATGCAGATTTTAGATAAGCTTAGTATGCAGATTTTAGATAAGCTCAATATGCAAATTTTAGTTAAGCTTAATATGTAGATTTCTGTTTAAACTTATATGCAGATTTTTGTTTAAGCATTTCAATGTTAGAAGTTGTTTAAACATTTCAGTTTGTAAAGAAGCATTCTTTTATTAGAAGTATTAACAAGTAAAAAGAAAGAAAAAGAAAAGAAAGAAAAGGCCAAGGCCTTAAGTAGATCCCAAAGTCAAGACTTTAGGATTTTTGGCACACAAGGTGCTAAAGAAAATGCCGAGACATTATATATTAGAAGTATTAAAAGATAACAAGTATTTTTCTTTTATCAGTGGCACTGTACTGGACTCTCAGTTGTCCTTGGGTTGGGCTACCATAGTCGTCCCTAGGTTTAGATAACCTAGTATGCAGGACTCTCAGTAGTCCTTGAGCTGGGCTCCCATAGTCGGTCCCTAGGTTTAGATAACCTAGTAAACCCTACTAGATTCGGGACCAGCTATCTCGGGTCTAGTTAGGGATGCGCGCATAGCAAGTATAGTTGTTGGGCCCAAGAAGAAGTTGATTATTATTTTGAAGTATTATAAGTATAAGTTTTTGAACCAGTAAAACAATGTGTTTACAAAAGTTTACAAGTATTAAAGAATAAGTTTTAAACAAGTGAAATAAAAGAATAAGTTTTTAAGCAAGTGTAATAAGAATCAGAAGGTGTTTAAAATTCAGTAAGTTTAGTTCTCTATGCTAGTATGATTGTATAGATTTGCTTTACATGTTTAGCCTTCAGTATGTTTTCTTTTACTAGTAGATGAGCATGAGTAGTTTTCCTTTTAGAGCATTCAGTTTCTAGTTTTCTTGTATACATGCATATTCATGTTTTTGTGAGTTAGATAGCGCTTACTAAGCAAATTTTGCTTATAGATTGCACTTCCTCTTACTGCAGATAAAGGAAAGGAAAATATATAGAAAGGAAGGCGACAAGGAGGTGGTTGAAGGATGTGTGATGCCAGGACTATGGAAGCCTTGGGACTAGGAAGGAAGTTTTATTTTAGTTTCCATTGTCTTTTGCTATGTTAGGAGTATTTGAGATAGTATTTGTTATTTTGATATGATTAGGACATAGTAGAAGAATTGTAATCTTGTGTGATGATTTCTGGTGTTGTTTTCTTTATTTTGGATTTATTATACTGCGTGGTTGATTGATATGTGTTCCAGCCGCTTGTGGCTGAGTATATATATTGCATGTATTGTTGAATATGGTCACCGGTAAAGGGGAGACTCTGCTGAAATTTTTTCGGTAGGGTTTCCATGTGATTTTTAATCATACCGGTTAAGTAGAGTTAGTAGTTAAGTAACAGTCATCCTTAGAGACTAGTTGTAGTAAGAAGGGTGGTCGTTACAGTTGGTATCAGAGCAGGTCCCATTCTCCAGCATCACACATCAGCACCATCCTTGCCGTCTTCAAGTAAGAAAGTATTTAATTTTCTTTTATGCTTTCTTTATTATTTGTAGTATAGAGTATCTGCTTATATGTGCTTAGGAAAGAAGAAAATTTATATTTTAATTTTCTATGTTTTGATACATATGCTTAGAAAGAATAGAGACAATTTTAGTTTTGTTTCTCTTATATTCATATATACATAAGTATGTTTAGAAAGGATAGAGAAGATATCAGGTATTGTTCTTGGTATAACTAGATGTTAAGATAGAGGACAAGACAGTGGGGAGTCAGAAGCCCCAGTTAAGTAATTAGAGCTAGAAGGACAATGATAACAAGAAAGACCTAAGAAGGAAGACGTTCGGATAGTCTGTGAATATCCAGAAGTATTTCTATAAGAGCTACCTGGACTATCTCCTAACAGAGAAGTAAAGTTTGAAATTGAGTTATTTCCTGACACCGGCCTAATTTCAAAAGCTCTGTATTGAATTTCTCTAGCGGAGCTAAGAGAGTTACAAGAACAAATTCAGGAGCTACTTGACAAGGGTTTCATCCGCCCTAGTCATTCACCCCGGGGAGCTCCAGAGTTGTTCATTAAGGAGAAAGACAGATCTATGCAGATGTGCATAGATTTTAGAGCACTGAGCAAAGTAACAGTTAAGGACAAGTACTCTCTTTCCAGAATAGATGATCTATTTGATCAGCTAAAGAGGGCAATAGTGTTCTCTAAAATAAACCTGCGCTCTGAGTACCATCAGTTGAAAGTGAAAGAAAGTGATATACCCAGAACAGTTTCCAGGACCAGATATGGACACTACGAATTTATAGTCATGCCATTTGGTGTGACTAATGCACCTATGGTATCCAGGGACTTTATAACAAGTCTTCCAAGGACCACTAATGAGTACAATGCGATATGAATGATAGTAGACAGTGAAGTTAAGAGACTAAGGAATAAAAGAGTATCATTAGTGGGAGTCATTTAGAACCAGAAGCATGAGGAAGTTACTTAGGAGCGTGAGGATAGTATGTGATAGAAATATTCGGAATTATTCTAAGTTCGAGGACAAACTTTTTATAAGGTAGGGAGGATTGTAACACCCAAAATTTCATGATTATAAGTCCTAAAAGACCTTATTAAAATCTAGGAATGTTTTAGAAAAATTATAGAGATTTTTAGAAATTTTTAGAGTATTTTTATGTAATTTTTGGAGGTCGTTTGGTATTTTTACCAAAAGAAAGAAGTTTTGACAAAAAAATGTCCAACCCGAGGCTCGAACCGGCAACCCTTGACTCGAGCAAAACCAGACTAACCAACTGGGCTAACAGTTGTTACTTGATCAAGTAAAGGAAGAATTTTATTTAAGTAATAGAAGTTAATAGCAAAAAATAATAGGAAAAGAATAGGTTGCAGCCGGGATTCGAACCTACGAGCCGGGCCTTAAGCAGAACGCAGCCCACCAACAGACCAGCCGAACTTTTCTTAACTAAACCTATATCGAAATATATTTAAGTAGTACTAGTTAACAGAAACCTGAGGGTATTAAAAGGAAGAACTTAGGGATTAATCACGAAACCTAAATTCTTTCCTCACCCTTTCTTCTCTCACGCGGCGACAACAGCGACTTCTCGGGCGGAGAACAAAGTTGGGCTAGGGCATAGTTTTCCGGCGGCCGACCAAGGTTCATCTGAGAGCTCTTCGCCTTCCCGAGATCCTCTCACCAAGAAGAAGCTATAGGCACAAGGAGAGGTCGGGAAACTCGAGTTGTCCGAACCCTAGAAGCCTTTTCTCCTTCGGTAGAGAGTCTAAAAACGCAATGTAAGTAGCTCCTCGCCTACGGTAAGAGTAGCTTTGGGATTGTTTTCTCGTTTTTTTTTAGCATGAAGTAGAGAACAGGGATTTGAGGTTGTTGCCGTGGGTTGGGAATTTGAATCTAGTTGATTTTGAAGCTTGCTGTTGATTTCCGAAGCTTGTTACCGTGTTGATTTTTTTTTGTAGTTTCCTGCTAGGGATTTCAATTCCTGTTGTTGATTCCTTTTTGGTTTTATTTGCTACCGTGAGCCCTAAAGAAAGAAGAGAAGGATTGGTTTAGTTTAAGCATGAAGAACAGGAGGATTAGTTTCGAGTTTTAGTTTCCTTCTTTGTTTCGGATTGTGTTGCACAGAAATTATGGTTAGGGATTTAGCCTCTCTTCCATGATTTCGGAACCTGTAGAATTTAGGTTTGGGTTCCTCTGTTTGCTGCTGTATTGAACTTGAGTTTTGCCTTACAAAGTGTCATGTACTGATCCATCTGATTATTATGTGTGGACACGAGTGGGTAAAGAATCACTAGCATGAACAGATTTTAATTTGTTATCATGTTTACAGCAGGCACGAATAGATTTACATGTCTAGCAAGCACGAACAGATTTAGTTACCGTGAACCACAAAGTAAAATAAAAGAAAATAATTAAATGGAATAGATGAAGCCCTTGTAATTAGCATTGCAATTACATTCCAATTACTTGAGTATGAGTTTCGGATAGTGAGGTTAAGCGATAAAAGAGGATTATTAGTTGGAATGTTATGGGGTTGATGTGTTTTAGTAGACTGCAATTTGAGGATTCGAGTTGTATTGTTCATGTTGGAAAGTCATGATTGTTTAAGTAGATGTGCTCTAAGAAAGTCTAAGTTGAAGTATTGTAGGGATTTAGATTTCCTGTTTGATTCTGGAACATGTTGTACAAGATGGTTCCTAGGGCTTTAGTATCCTTCTTTGCTTTCGGAGGTGCAAGTAAATGGTCACAAACTCAGAATCCTTGAAGAAAATATGTCTACCAGTTGACCTTATTAGAATGTGTAAATCCTTATCAGTTTCTGTAAAGAATGAAACTATAAATTTTATTAATGAAGTCTACACAGGAAAACGTGTTGGTAAAAGATTACAGAAGGACCATCCTTATTTAAGAATACAAACAAGATTTATTCAAGGCATTTTACACTTTACTTCTAGTTACAAGAAGGATTCAAAGTTGTTAAACATGTTTTAGTAAGTTTAAAGAATCCAAAAAGTTTAAAGTCTGAAAAGAGAAGATTTTCAAATGTTTTACTCTAAGGTTCAGATGACAATAGTGAAAGTCTTATAGTTGCTAGGGAAGATTATAAGGAATCAAGGTTGTTTTATAACAATTTAGTACAATTAAAGGATGATTTATCACACATGGTAGGAATTAAGGTTTCAGAAGAGAAGGTTGCAAGATGTACCCCATTTCTAATGGAATATAACTCCATTTGGGAATTAGCTGGAAGATTTAGAAATTCTCACGTTGAAGTGAAGTTCTTGTGTGAAGCAAAAGGATTTAAGTTCTTATATGCCTTGTTAACTGAAATAGCAATGAACTGTTATAGAATTGGTTTTCGGGTTTTAGTAGTTAACTGTGATTTAGAGAAGTATACAGATTTGATGTTTAGATATGCTACTTTCATTCAAGTATGCAGATTTTAGATAAGCTTAGTATGCAGATTTTAGATAAGTTTAATATGCAGATTTTATTTAAGCTTAATATGCAGATTTCTGTTTAAACTTATATGCATATTTTTGGTTAAGCATTTCAATGTTAGAAGTTGTTTAAACATTTCAGTTTGTAAAGAAGCATTCTTTTACTAGAAGTATTAACCAGTAAAAAGAAACAAAAAGAAAAGAAAGAAAAGGCAAAGGCCTGAAGTAGATCCCAAAGTCAAGACTTTAGGGTTTTTGGCACACAAGGTGCTAAAGAAAATGCCGAGGCATTATATATTAGAAGTATTAAAAGATAACAAGTACTTTCTTTTATCAGTGGCACTGTACTGGACTCTCAGTTGTCCTTGGGTTGGGCTCCCATAGTCGTCCCTAGGTTTAGATAACCTAGTATGCAGGACTCTCAGTAGTCCTTGGGCTGGCCTCCCATAGTCGGTCCCTAGGTTTAGATAACCTAGTAAACCCTACTAGATTCGGGACCAGCTATCTCGGGTCTAGTTAGGGATGCGGGCATAGCAAGTACAGTTGCCGGGCCCAAGAAGAAGTTGATTATTATTTTGAAGTATTATAAGTATAAGTTTTTGAACCAGTAAAACAATGTGTTTACAAAAGTTTACAAGTATTAAAGAATAAGTTTTAAACAAGTGAAATAAAAGAATAAGTTTTAAACAAGTGTAATAAGAATCAGAAGGTGTTTAAAATTTAGTAAGTTTAGTTCTCTATGCTAGTATGATTGTATAGATTTGCTTTACATGTTTAGCCTTCAGTATGTTTTCTTTTACTAGTAGATGAGCATGAGTAGTTTTCCTTTTTGAGCATTCAGTTTCTAGTTTTCTTGTATACATGCATATTCGTGTTTTTGTGAGTTAGATAGCGCTTACTAAGCAAATTTTGCTTATAGATTGCACTTCCTCTTACTGTAGATAAAGGAAAGGAAAATATATAGAAAGGAAGGCGACAAGGAGGTGGTTGAAGGATGTGTGATGCCAGGACTATGGAAGCCTTGGGACTAGGAAGGAAGTTTTATTTTAGTTTCCATTGTCTTTTGCTATGTTAGGAGTATTTGAGATAGTATTTGTTATTTTGACATGATTAGGACATAGTAGAAGAATTGTAATCTTGTGTGATGATTTCTGGTGTTGTTTTCTTTATTTTGGATTTATTATACTGCGTGGTTGATTGATATGTGTTCCAGCCGCTTGTGGCTGAGTATATATATTGCATGTATTGTTGAATATGGTCACCGGTAGAGGGGAGACTCTGCCGAAATTTTTTCGGTAGGGTTTCCATGTGATTTTTAATCATACCGGTTAAGTAGAGTTAGTAGTTAAGTAACGGTCATCCTTAGAGAGTAGTAGTAGTAAGAAGGGTGGTCGTTACAATGGAGGAGTTTAAAAGTTAGAGAAGTTACTAAGTGATTAACTCCAGATGGATGAGACATTTATATGCTTTAAAATACTCCTTTATCTGATGTTTACATTCCTCCACAACTTTGAATACTATAAAAAACATAGACAAGAAAAATTAAGTAGAGGAATTTAGATTATTATGAAGAAAGAAAAGAAACTTAGAAAGAAACTAAAAGCTTAAATGTAAAACAATATATAACTTGGATTGTCTCTAAAAAAGTGCTTATTTTAGGCTATTAGCTTAGTCCATTATTTGGTTCATCTAAATTGTGCTCTTGCTGGAGTAAGATACCATCAAAATATTTTGCTAGTGACACAAAATATAGAGGGAGCTTTCATCATGGGAATCATATAATGAAGAATCACTCCCTCTTTCTTCTTCTCCTTAAAGATTCTCTCTAGAGGTTGAAGAAGCTGTAGTTTAAGTATCCAGGCTAAGAGCGCAATTATTATAGTTGATGTCGAGGCCTTATTCATAAAAAGTGGATACATTGGCAAAAGCAGGAGTGTCCAACTCTAGGGTCTCTAGCTATCCATCACTCCCACTTAGAGGGTTGCACACTAATATCAGCATCTGTCTCATCTATAATCCCTTCAATAATCATGCATGTATTATTAGGATATATAATAAGAACAATAGCAAGGTTGGTTGAACATGCATCAAAAGTTATATCAATCTCTAAAGTATCATCCAATATATTATCACCATACAAATTAGTAGAGGAGTCTTGTAGATCCATATAATTATAAGCAGAATCACTATCCACTGTACCATCCATCCCCTCCAAAACATCATTCAACTGAAACTCCAAATTTGTACTTGGCGCATTAAACTACTGTAGGGATTAGAGAAATAAGATCCCTCATTGTACCATGAGCTCTTCTAATTTTTAAAATGTGGCCCTCTTTTGATTGGGAACTGAAGTTTCCATATCTTGGGAGTCCTTCCAATCAATCAACTCATCTGGTTGTGATTGATGTTGTCCATCTAATGATGAATCCTCCTAAAATTCTGATGGACTCTAATGTATTTGAGAAATATGCTCAACATTTTGTATATAGTTATAGTTAAAATTTTGATAGTCTATCCAATCTTGATTGTAGTGTCGGGGTGAGTTAGGGATTTGCTGCTATGATAGTAATTGCTTATTCTGCTCAAAAGTGTTCTAGGGTAGAAAGTTTTAAGTTTGATGATCTACCCAATCATAGATATTAGTACTCAGAACTTGATCATACATGTCTTGATATTCAGGTTGAAATATATTCTAAAGTTTCATGGGAGAGCTAGTAGCTTTTTGGAAGAAGTCATATAAAGCAGCTGGATGGGATGAGCTACCACAAACTTTACAGATGTCATTAGTCTATTCAGTGGAAGGGCTAGAATCTTTTCAGAGGAGGTGGCATATGGCAGTCGGGTGGGTTAGGCTACCACAAACCTTGTAGATGTTCATAATTTTCTTAGTATCCAAATTATAAGTTGCATTAAAGCCTGCAAGTTGCCAAGAATATGTATCCATATCCAAAGAAAATTTCTGGTCTCATATGAAATAATAACAATAGACTCACAAGACATAGAGAGTAGTCATAAAAGTACACATGGATATAGAAGATATAGAATAATCAAGGCACCAAACCAATTTTTGTATTGATTAAAAAAATAAATGTAGAATTTAAAAATAAAAATAAAAATAAAAATAAAAATAAAAATATCTAGAGTAACTCATATGCTAATCAACTAATATTAATCAAAACAATCTATGGTAACGGCGCCAAAAATTTGATTTGTTGTCGCAAGTGCATGATTATATCATCAATTAAAAAAAAGATATCAATCCATATGGACTATTGATTAAGCACTAGTTGGTTTTATATGGTGAATTATCTAGACGATATCGGAAGGTTGGTTGCAAGCTTCAGAACTAAGGTTGAGAGAGAAAGGGAAGGAAAGAGAGAGAGTAAAGAGAATAAGAGAGAGAGAGAGAGAGTGGTCAAGGGAGAAGAGTTAGTTGGGGGGATGATTCTAGGCTTTTGGTTTCACTATGATGCTAGTTAATATCTCTATGCATTTTTCATCTACCTGACTTCATGTTTACACTCGTGTAGTAATTCTAACTAAAGTCCAGCACAACCACATGCAGGTCACTCCATAAAGTTAACACCTATTCAAACGTCATTATGTAAAGAAGCAACTCTAGAAAATATGGTTAAAGGGATAGCCTAGGTCCCCCGGTCATTCAATCACTAGAGTTATCTATTATACTTCAAAATAGTTTATTAATGATATTAAGTAGAAGAGGTAACCTAGAATGTCTGGTTAAAAGAATACTCTCTGTCATAGGGCCCCTTGGTCATATAATCGCTAGATTAAAGAAGTTACTTCCTAACATTAATTTAGAGAAAACTCTTAAAACTCTAATTAGCCTCTCTAGTAAAGGATTGGTCCCTATATCAAGACCTCCAAAAAGTAGGGTAATATTGATGCCCTTTGTTACTGATTGAATGGGTATCCTTTGTCACTAAGGATCCTTCTGGTATCCAGTCCTATCAACCTTAACATTGAGGCAAATCTCTCACATCTACATGCATTCACCACATACACATTTTGTCAAATATGTACAAGAAACATACAAATAGAACAAGTCATAAATACTTCTTTGAATAAGGAAATAAGAAAATACATAGTTCATTCATCAACAACACATCATAATTACTCCCTTCATCCAACGAATCGGAGGTTTACTCCATGGAGAAGGAATAACAAACCAAAGATATTAATAATAGCATTCTTACAACCTACATACAATAAATGAGGAGAAGAAATGCTTAGTGATGCATTGTCGATGTCTTCGGAGTGTCTCCATGCTTCGGAGGTGGACAGATCAGTAAAGATGGAAGCTCTAGGATTTCTCCTAGAGGGTAAAACCCTTCTCAAAGGAAGGGGACGGATCCCCAAACTAAGGATAGGTCAAAAGGGGAGAAAATCCCTTTTTTATATGCATGGGGCACGACCCCCTACCCTTAGCGTGCACGGTTGGGCCATGTAGACAGTGAAAGGGGATGACTATCCGTTTCTGTGAATGGGAGGCACGACCCTACCATGCCACTCTTTGGAACAAGAACATGACTATGGCTAGTAGGCATGGCTATGTTGTGGCTGTCTCTAAGGGGGCATGACTGTTCCTCAGGGCTGTTAGTTAGAGCCCTAGAGCCAATCATATGATGATTGTTGTATGGACTCGATGTATCATATTCCTATATACTTATAAAGGTATTTCTTTATGGTTATTATACTTATTTATATTGGTGTCAAATAACTAAGTATAATAGTGTCCTTGAGTAGAAGGTTCTTATCTATATCAATCGATTGGTTGAATCGATAGTGAGATGATATAGAGAACACTACTATTAATCATTCCTAGTCAAGTATTCACATTCAGGGACAATGTTAATGCGATGAGACTATCATATAGGTCAACTCGATGACTTGATCTCATAAGTCATGGATATAGAGATATCAAGTTGATACATGGGTATGCATTGGAGAATGTATACTGAATGACCCGCCATGAGAAAGTATTATGGATCATTATATGAGTGTCATATACTTTCTCATGTAACTATTATTATGACTATCAGTCCTTGGACCTAAAGTCACCATGGTTCCCTACATAAGGAGTTGCATACTTTGGCTTCGTCAAACGTCACCCGTAACTGGGTGGACTATAAAGGTTATTACTGGGTATGTAACAAATTATGCGGAGGATGTGAGTGATGTAAATGGGATCTATCCCTCTTATATGACGGGAGTGACATCATGATTCTTGATAGAGTGAGACCACTAAGTGCATGACGATATCCAAATGAGGCAATATGAGATATTGAGCTCATTTGATTAGAGTGAGTCTACTTGGAGTTCAAGATATAGATTGATTAGAAGATGACACGGTCTATGCTTCAATTGATCGATCTAGATGTCAAGGATAGAAGGACATTGTCACATATTGTGAGAGTCACAATTAGTAGTCACAAAGGTTATGTTGGATCTCAACATTCTTGTAACTTGGGAAGCAATGATGTATTGCTAGATGTCGCTCATTGCTTATGTTTCTAAATAGGATTAGAAATATTGCTAACGTTACAAGAACCTATTGTGTCACACACAAAGAACAAGTGGATGGAGATTAGGTTCATATGATGAACCAATTGGCTTAGGTTCATGTGATGCACCAAAGATTGGATTAGGATTAATTCAAATTAGACTTATTGAGTTAGACTCAATTAGATTCAATTGTTGAACGAGTCTAATTTAAAGTTGATTCATTGAGTCAATTTATATTAATGAATTAAGAATCATTAAATTGAAATTGACTTGAATCAAAGGTTGGATTTAACTCAACAAGGAAGAGAAGTGGTAAATTTTGACTTGACCAAATGGGAAGTTGAAACATCAAGTTTGACTCATTCTACATGACATGACTAACCAATAGATCCTTGCCACATCATCTCCATATCATCAAGGGAGAGCAAGAGGCATGGAATGCCAAGAGCCAATGACCCTTGACATTCCATGTGTGGCCGGCCAAAAATGAATAAGAGATTCATTGGCATTGATTTGGGTGTGATGAATGTCTTCTTCCTCCTTAGCTCTTTCTTGTTCCCCATCTTCTCTTGGCTGAGAGTTTCAAGCAAGAAAGGTGAAGGTGAGTGAGTTTAATTTAAAGAAGAAAGGGTAAGTGAAAGTCACATAGAGGGCTTTAGAGAAGTGTATGAGATTTATTCTCTCTTCTTCTTTTCTCCTTTCTTCTTCCAATCCCATCCAAGAGCCCTTGGGAGTGCTAGCACACTTGTGGTGCTCTTTTCTCCATCTAGAGTGGTTTGAGAATCACTTCTTGTTCGTGTGGATACTACTAGAGGTGTGTACACTTGAACACACTTGAGATCCGAAGGACCTTGGACGAGCGGGATTTGCGAAGGGTTTCGCTTCAAAGGTATACTCCTTGTCATGTAGACCTAAAGTAGATCTAGAGTAGAAAACTATGTACATGAAATTTTTGTCTTCGCACGGATCCAGTGGCTAAGAACTTCGGGGTTTCCACAACGCAGAAAGTGATTTTTGTGACTCGAATGTTCCAACAGTGGTATCAGAGCCACGTGCGAAGCATGTACAAGTTTAAATTTTAATTTTATGAAAATATTTCAGATCTGTAAGTTTGCTATTTTTATAGATTTTGTGAGTATTTTGCTCGTAGAAGCGAAGCAACAAGTGCTTGGACACTTGTAGGCCTCGACTATCGAGAAAAACCTTCCGAAACGGCAAGGTCTCGCCCAAATTGTTTTGGGACGGCAGCTTAAGGTGCTGTTAGATCAAGATGGGACACTCGTGATATTCATTTCGCGAGAAGGGGTGCTGCCCCTAACCCCGCAAGGGGCATTGTCTCACGATCACGTCCGAAAAATCGCTAAACGGGACCGCCGAGAAGTTGTGACTCATAAAATCGATAAAATCAGTAGTAAAATTATAGAAATTTATATAAAATACATAATTTAGAATTATGTTGATTTTGTGATGGGCATGACCCAAAAACCCCAATATGATTGGTTAAAATGTATTGTAATTCATAATATGACCTGCGCGCCATTTTTGTGTGTTATGCGTGTTGTATATGTTATATGCAACCTGCGCGTCGTGCCTCTCTTTTATATTCTTGTTGTAAATAGATTTTAGACTCGAATGTAACTCAAGTTTCATATTTGTAATGTACAAAATGAAGCGGTGGAAGGTCCACTCAAGAAGGAGTTACGAGGAGGGTGATTTTAACACATGGTGGTTAAAGGGAGGCGCTTGAAGAAGTCGTTGACCCTAGGTTGACCGTCTGATCTTTTCATTGGCTTGAAAAGATCGTAGTAGGGCCATGACCTCATCACAAAATAATTAATTATCTATCATTGCTTGTGTATGTGATGCATGATAATGTAGGGTAATTAGTGTCTTGATGCATATAAGATACGAATCCACGATTAGATTAGATCTTAATCAAGTCAACTCGATATGCCTACCAAGTTTTGATACCCATCACTACCTCGATCATTTGTTCTTGTTGAATCTACCAAAGTAGAG
This sequence comes from Zingiber officinale, assembly GCF_018446385.1. Taxonomy (NCBI): domain Eukaryota; kingdom Viridiplantae; phylum Streptophyta; class Magnoliopsida; order Zingiberales; family Zingiberaceae; genus Zingiber; species Zingiber officinale. The sequence goes on along the minus strand of NC_055990.1, from coordinate 62,035,154 downwards.
CAACGTATATTATCTTGGTAGGGTGCGGAGGGACAACCTTGGTCCCGCCTATCAAAGCTTGGGTGAGTACAAACTCAATTAGATTGAGCATAACTAGTTAACTCAATTAGATCGGGTAAAACTATAGGCATTTTCCAATGGTTGGTCGATAGGATAAAAATCACATTTATACTAAATCTTGGGCGATTTAGCCAAAGCTAACTCAAGTTTTAATATAAATGAGATTTTTTTATCCTATAAACAATAGTTGCATAGAGATGTAATTGATAATTCGTTATCTACTGATCATACTAAGTCTTGGGCGATTTAGCCAAAGCTAACTCAAGTCATAGTATGATGTGAATCTTGTCCCACGAACATTATAGCGAATTGGTATAAATCTAGTAGTGTGGTTTGACCACATCCATGACTTGATTCTACAAAAGCTCTATAAAAAGAATCATTTAGTTAAAGGCCTAATTAAATGATAAATGGAATATGATATTTACTTTTTGCATTATTTTTGTTGTAGATTGTCATGTCGACAAACATGAACACTTTCTCTCTGCGTTCTGTCCTTGATAAGGACAAGCTCAATGGAGCTAATTTCCTGGACTGGTACAGGAGTCTGAGAATTGTTCTCACACAAGAAAGAAAACTGTACGTCCTGGAGCAGCCCATTCTGGAGGCACCTCCTGCCACTGCCACGCGAGCCGACTGAGATGCTTATAAGAAGCATCAAGATAATGCATTAGATGTGTCATGCCTCATGCTCGTGACCATGAACTCTGAGCTTCAGAAGCAACATAAGTTGATATCTGCTTATGATATGGTTGAACATCTTCGTCAACTATATCAAGGACAAGCGAGGCATGAGAGATTCGAGATCCCCAAGGCACTGTTTCAGTGCAAGATGCAAGATGGGACTCCCGTAGGTCCATATGTGCTCAAGATGATTGGGTACATAAAAAACCTACAGAGGTTGGGATTCCCACTTGGCCAAGAGCTGGCCACAGACTTGATCTTGCAATCCTTGCTAGAGAGCTACAGTCAATTTGTCATGAATTACAACATGAACGAAATTGACAAGTCACTGCCTGAGCTGCTAAGCATGTTGAGAACTGCTGAGCTCAACCTTAAAAAGGTAAAGCCCAACTCCATTTTGATGGTGCAAAAGCATAAAGGCAAGGGCAAGCCTAAAGGTAAGGGAAAGTCCCAAGCCAAGGGCAAAGGCAAGATAATGAAACCTAAAGGAGGAGTTGTTAAGAATGCTACCTGCTTCCACTGCGGTCAGACCGGGCACTGGAAGACGAACTGCAAAGTATATCTGGAAGATCTTAAGAAGAAGAGAAGTGAGACTTCTACTTCAGGTATATATATTATAGAAGTCAATCTATCTATTTCTGCATCATGGGTATTAGATACTGGATGTGTCTCTCACATTTGTACTATTGTGCAGGCGCTGAGAAATAGCAGGGCATTGACGAAGGGTGAGGTGGACCTACGAGTAGGCAATGGAGCATGGGTTGCTGCTGTTGCTATAGGAACTTACTATCTATCTCTTCCCTCTGGGCTTGTACTGAAATTAGATGAATGTTATTATGTGCTTGCTCTCACTAAGAACATCATTTCAGTTTCTTGTTTAGACAAGAAAGGATTTTCGTTTATAATAAAGAACAAATGTTGTTCTGTTTACTTAAATGATATCTTCTATTGTAGTGCACCTCTGATGAACGGACTCTATATTATAGACTTAGAGAACCCCATCTATAACATAAGTACCAAAAGGTTCAAGTCAAATGATATGAACCAAACCTATCTCTGACATTGTCGCTTAGGTCATATAAATGAGAAACACTTATCCCAACACTATAAAGATGGTTTGCTGGACTCATTTGATTTTAAATCATATGAGACATGCGAGTCATGCCTACTAGGCAAGATGACCAAGATTCCCTTTAGTGGACACAGCGAAAGAGCGACTGACTTGTTAGGACTTATACATAGTGATGTATGTGGCCCTTTCAATGTCACTGCCAGAGGTGGTTATAGGTACTTCATTACATTTACTGATGACTTCTGTAGATATGGTTAAGTGTATCTGATGACACATAAGTCACAATCCTTTGAAAAGTTCAAAAAATTCAAGAATAAAGTACAAAACCAGCTAGGTAAGAGTATTAAGATACTTTGATCAGATCGAGGTGGGGAATACCTTAGCCATGAGTTTCATGATTATCTAGTTGAGTGTGGGATTCTATCCCAACTCACTCTTCCTAGAACACCACAGTGGAATGGTGTGTCCGAAAGGCGTACCCTATTAGATATGGTACGGTCTATAATGAGTCATACAGATCTTCCTATATCTTTTTGGGGATATGCACTAGACACAGTAGTCTTCACACTTAATCGTGTTCCATCCAAGGCTGTGATAAAGACACCATAAGGATATGGACTGGGAGAAATACCCAGATGTATTTTATGAGGATTTGGGGTTGTGAGGCTTACATTCGACGTCAAGTCTCGGACAAACTGGGACCCAAATCTAATAAGTGCTATTTTATTCGATATCCCAAGGAAACGAAGGGATATTACTTCTACATTCCCAGTCAACACAAAGTGTTTGTGGCTAAGACTAGGGTATTTCTAGAAAGAGACTTTGTTTCTAGAAAAACTAGTGGGAGTACGTTCAATCTTGAAGAAGTTCAAGATATGGACCATAGCACTGAAACCTTGATGGAAGTTGAACTAGAACCATAAAGTGTTATGGATGATGAGATTGTTCCACAAGGAGTTGAGGAATAACAACCAGTTCAAGTAGACCTACCTCTTCACAGGTTTGATAGGGTACGTCGTTAGCTTGAGAGATACTCATTTCTCTTATCTGACAATGATGACGTTGTGCTCATTGAGAATGAGCCTATCTCCTATCAGGAAGTTGTGATGAGACCAGATTATGAGTCATGGCTAGAGGCCATGAGATCCGAGATGGAATCCATGTACACCAACTAAGTATGGACTTTGGTTGATCCACCTGAAGGTGTCAAACCCATTGGGTGTAAGTGGGTATTTAAGAGAAAGACCGACATGGATGGATTTATTACTTATAAGGGTCGCTTGGTAGCTAAAGGTTTCAAGCAAATTCATGGTATTGACAATGATGAAACTTTTTCTCTAGTAGCGATGTTTAAGTCCATTCGAATCATGCTTGCTATTGCAGCATACCACGATTATGAGATCTGGCAGATGGATGTCAAAACCACGTTTCTAAATGGAAACTTGCTCAAGGATGTGTACATGATACAACCTGAGGGTTTTGTAGATCCACAGCATACTGGCAGAGTATGCAAGCTGCATAAGTCCATTTATGGACTAAAACAAGCTTCTCGGAGCTGGAATCTTTGATTCGATGATGCAATCAAACAATTTGGTTTCATCAAGAATGAAGATGAACCCTATGTCTACAAGAAGGTTGTTGGGAACATAGTTGCCTTCCTTGTATTGTATGTGGATGACATACTACTCATTGGAAATGGCATCCCTTTGCTGCAGTCTGTAAAGAATTGGCTGGGGAATTGTTTCTCAATGAAGGACTTAGGTGAAGCAACCTGTATTCTAGGCATAAAGATCTATAGAGATAGATCTAAGAGATTGCTTGGCCTAAGTCAAAGTACATATATTGACACGGTATTACTATGGTTTGCCATGCAGAATTCCAAGAATGGATTTCTGCCGATGTTACATGGTGTGAGTCTTTCGAAGACACAAAGTCCCTCTTCTAGGGAGGAGAGAGACTGCATGGATAAGATCCCTTATGCTTTAGCTATATGATCTATCATGTACGCCATGCTATGTACTCGTCCTGATGTTTTGTATGCTTTGAGCATGACGAGCAGATACCAGTCAGATCCAGGTGAACGTCATTGGATAGCGGTCAAGAATATTCTTAAGTACCTAAGAAGGACTAAAGAATATTGCTTGATATTTGGAGGCGATAACGAGCTAGCTGTAAAAGGGTTACAGTGATGCCATCTTCCAAACTGACCAAGATGATTATAGATCACAGTCTGGGTTCGTGTTTTTTTTTGAATGGTGGTGCTGCGAGTACCAACAGAGGCTAACGTTACTGATCCCTTGACCAAGGCTTTGGCACAGAGAAAGCATGATGGTCACACTAGGTCATTGGGTGTTAGATCCTACACTGATTGGCACTAGTACTAGTGGGAGATTGTTAGTTAGAGCCCTATAGCCAATCAAATGATGATTGTTGTATGGACTCGATGTATCATATTCCTATATACTTATAAAGACATTTCTTTATGGTTATTATACTTACTTGTATTGGTGCCAAATAACTAAGTATAATAGCGTCCTTGAGTAGAAGGTTCTTATCTATATCAATCGGTTGGTTAAATCGATAGTGAGATGATATAGAGAACACTACTCTTGATCATTCCTAGTCAAGTGTTAACAGTCAGGGACAATGTTAATGCGTTGAGACTAGCATGTAGGTCAACTCGATGACTTGATCTCACAAGTCATGGATATAGAGATATCAAGTTGACACATGGGTATGCATTGGAGAATGTATACTGAATGACCCGCCATGAGAAAGTATCATGGATCGTTATATGAGTGTCATATACTTTCTCATGTGATTATTAGTATGACTATCAGTCCTTGGACCTGAAGTCACCATGGTTCCCTACATAAGGAGTTGCATACTTTGGCTTCGTCAAACGTCACCTGTAACTGGGTGGACTATAAAGGCGATTACTAGGTATGTAACAAATTATGCAGAGGGATGTGAGTGATGTAGATGAGATCTATCCCTCTTATATGACGGGAGTGACATCATGATTCTTGATAGAGTGAGACCACTAAGTGCATGACGATACCCAAATGAGTCAATATGAGATATTGAGCTCATTTGATTGGAGTGAGTCTACTTGGAGTTCAAGATATAGATTGATTAGAGGATGACGCGGTCTATGCTTCAATTGATTGATCTAGATGTCAAGGATAGAAGAACATTGTCACATATTGTGAGAGTCACAATTAGTAGTCACAAAGGTTATGTTGGATCTCAACATTCTTGCAACTTGGGTAGCAATGATGTATTGCTAGATGTCGCGCATTGCTTATATTTCTAAATAGGATTAGAAACATTGCCAACGTTACAAGAACCTATTGTGTCACACACAAAGAACAAGTGGATGGAGATTAGGTTCATATGATGAACCAATTGGATTAGGTTAATGTGATGCACCAAAGATTGGATTAGGATTAATTCAAATTAGACTTATTGAGTTAGACTCAATTAGATTCAATTGTTGAATGAGTCTAATTTAAAGTTGATTCATTGAGTCAATTTATATTAATGAATTAAGAATCATTAAATTGAAATTGACTTGAATCAAAGGTTAGATTTAACTCAACAAGGAAGAGAAGTGGTAAATTTTGACTTGACCAAATGGGAAGTTGAAACATCAAGTTTGACTTGACCAAATGCCACTTGATGAAGGTTGACTCATTCTACATGACATGACTAACCAATACATCCTTGCCACATCATCTCCACATCATCAAGGGAGAGCAAGAGGCATGGAATGCCAAGAGCCAATGACCCTTGGTATTCCATGTGTGGTCGACCAAAATGAATAAGAGATTCATTGGCATTGATTTGGGTGTGATGAATGTCTTCTTCCTCCTTAGCTCTTTCTTGTTCCCCATCTTCTCTTGGCCGAGAGTTCCAAGCAAGAAAGGTGAAGGTGAGTGAGTTTAATTCAAAGAAGAAAGGGTAAGTGAAAGTTACATAGAGGGCTTTAGAGAAGTGTATGAGATTTATTCTCTCTTCTTCTTTTCTCCTTTCTTCTTCCAATCCCATTCGAGAGCCCTTGAGAGTGCTAGCATACTTGTGGTGCTCTTTTCTCCATCAAGAGTGGTTTGAGAATCACTTCTTGTTCGTGTGGATACTACTAGAGGTGTGTACACTTGAACACACTTGAGATCCGAAGGACCTTGGACGAGCGGGATTTGCGAAGGGCTTTGCTTCAAAGGTATACTCCTTATCATGTAGATATAAAGTAGATCTAGAGTAGAAAACTATGTAAATGTAATTTTTGTCTTCTTATGGATCAAGTGGCTAAGAACTTCGGGGTTTCCGCAACGCAAAAAGCGGTTTTTACGGTTCAAAAGTTCCAACAAGGGCACAGTAGGGTCGTCTATTTAGCTTGGAGGAGAGGTATGGTCGGGCCATGTGGATGCCTAAGAGTTAGGCTTGGCCATGCCTTTTGGCATGACCCTAGTTGCTGATTTTCTCCTACACCCTACTCGTTCCATTTCTGCTCCATTTTCACTAAAAATTACATCCTATCAATCAAAACAAGTAAAGGGCATATCTCTAAACAAATAAATAGAAGTATGACATAATAATAGAATAGAATGCGATAAATATAAATTATATTCATGAAATATAAGTAGATGTGCATCAAACAATACCTAAAAACATATATAGTCTATGCACATCATATCTCCTGATTTAAACTTTTACTTATCCTCAAGCAAAAATTACAATCTAATCTCATGTGGTTAAATAGTGCATCATAATATCTAGCAAATTAGTATAATCCTATCCAATGATTTCATTAGTAAGCAAGATACAAAAGTTGTTTGAGCACATCCTAAGTAATAGTTCTCCATGCTTTATGTAATAGTGGCATAAAATTTTCAAGTTTCAAGCTCCAAGCCTAGTCAAATCATCATTTAACCATGCTCCTTATGCTTCTGGCGATAGACATGCTTACCTGCCACACACAAGGTTCCTCCCTCTCATACTACACAAGGTCTCAAAGGATTACTTAGAATCAAGAGAAATATAATATTTATTTTCCCCCTAATCTAACTCAGTCTCAAAGGGATAAATTATTAGTTTCCACTCACGATAATTATTTTCTATTCCTTATTTTAAATAAATTTTTTGGTGCTTTAAAGGTAAAGCACTAACACAAATACAAATGTAGGGATTTTAATTTTTTAAAGTAAGTTGTCATGATTCAAGATCATCCAATAACTAAAATGTAATTGAGAGGTCACCTTAGAAACACATATACTAATATAGTTCTATGAATCATGACTATTTGTAGAGTTATCTACCATCAAAATTATGAAAAGTGTTTAGAGATCGTAAAACAAGGCCAATACTTAAACTCTTACAATTAAAATATTTTTTATATTATGCTATCATGGATAGAAAAAGATAGATCACTAAACATACTAGCACCGTAAGTCACAAAAAGAACCACATGAATTCTAATATAAGTGTGTTAGTATTTTTTTTAACAAGGAATAAACAATTATGATGTGATGTCCGATGCAACTAGAAAAATTTTATTATACAAAATGAAATATGGAAAAAAAACTAATCTAAACCCAATAAATCCCCCTAGACTTAAATCTTTTATTGTCCCAATGAAACTAGAAATGTAATATGGAGGTTTGAAAGTTAGAGAAGTTACCAAGTGATTAGTTCCAAATAGATGAGACATTCATGTGCTTGAAAAATACTCCTCTATTTGATGTTCATATCCTCTAAAACTTTGAATTCTACAAAAAAAAAAAAAATTATACAAGAAAAATTATGTAGAGGAATTTGGGTTATTATGAAGAAAGAAACTAAAAGCTTAAATGAAAAATAAAAATGAACTTGAGTTACCTCCCAAGAATTACTTGTTTTAGGCTATTAGCTCAACCCCTTATTTAGTTCATCTAAATCGCGCTCTTGCTATACTAAGATACCTCCATACTTTCCTATGAATGACCTAAAATGTGGAGGTAGCTTTCATCATGGGAATCATATCACGAGGAATCACTCCCTCCTCCTTCTCCTCCTTTGAGATTCTCTCTAGAGGTTGGAGAAGGTGTAGTTGAAGTATCGAGGCTAAGAGCATAATTACTACAGTTGATGTTGAGGCCTTATTAATAAAAAGTGGAGCGTAATTACTACATTGGAAAAAGTGGGAGTGTCCAGCTCTAGGGTCTCCAGCTATCCATCACTTCCCACTCGGAGGGTTGCACACTAATATCAACATTTGCCTCATCTATAATCCCTTCATCAATCATGCATGTATTATCAAGATTTGTAATAAAAACAAGAACAAAGTTGGTTGAACATGCATCAAAAGTCCTATCAATCTCTAGAGTATCATCCATTATATTATCGCCATGCAAATTAATAGAGGAATCTTGTAGAGCCATTGAATCATAAGCAAGATCGCTATTAACTTTACCATCCATCCCCTCCAAAATATCATTCAACTGAAAATCCAAATTTGTACTTGATGCATCAACCTACTATAGGGAATGGAGAAATAAGATCCTTCATTGCACCATGAACTCTTCTAATTTTTGAAATGTGGTTTTCTTTTAACTAAGAACTAGAGTTTCAATATCTTGGGAGTCCTCGCAATTAGTTAGCTCATCTAGTTGCGATTGATGTTATCCATTAATGATGAATCCTCCTAAAATTCTAATGAACTCTGATTTACTTGACAAATATGCTCAACACTTTCCACACAGTTATAGTTAAAATTTTGATAGTCTATCCAATCTTAATTGTAGTGTTGAGGTGGGTCAGGGATATGCTACTGTGATAGTAACTGCTCATTCTGCTCAAAAGTGTGTTGGGGTAGAAAGTTTTGAGTTTGATGATCTCCCCAATTATAACTATTAGTACCCAAAACTTGATTATACATGTTTTGATATTCAGGTTGAATAGATTCTAAAGTACCTTGGGAGAGCTAGTAGAATTTTGAAAGAAGTGACATAAAGAAGCTGGATGGGATGAGCTACTACAAACTTTCCAGATGTCATTAGTCTGTTCAGTGGAAGGGTTGGCATCTTTTTGGAGGAGGTGGCATATGGCAGTTGGGTGGGTTAGGCTACCACAAACCCTGTAGATCATAATTTTCATAGTATCCAAATTATAAGTTGCATTAAAACCTATAGGTTTCCAAGAATATGTATCCATGTCCAAAGAAAATTTGTGATCTCACATGAAATAATAACAGAGAGTAGTCATAAAAGTACACATGGATATAGAAGATATAGGACCATCAAGGCACCCAACCTTTTTTTTATTGATTAAAAAAATAAATACAGAATTTAAAAGTAATAAGAAAAATGTCTAGAGTAACTTATATACTAATCAACTAATATTAATTGAAATAGTCCCCGATAACGACACCAAAACTTGATGTGTTGTAGTAAGTGCATGGCTATATCATCAAGTAAAAAAAAGATATCAATCCATAGGAATAGTTGATTAAGTACTACTTGGTTTCACACGGTAAATTATCTAGACTATTGGAAGGTTGGCTGCAAGCTTGAGAACTAAGGTTGAGAGAGGGAGGTAAGGAAATAGAGAGTAAAGAGAATAAGAGAGAGAGAGAGAGGAAGAAGAGTTGGTTGGGGGGAAGGATTCTAGAATTTTGGCTTTTCTATGATGGTAGTTAGTGTCCCTGTGAATTTTTCATCTACCTAACTCCATTCTTACACTTGTGTAGTGATTCTAACTAAAGTCTACCACAACCCTATGCTAGTCGCACCACAGAGTTAACACTAGTTCTAATGCTAATAAGTAAAGAAGTCATTCTAGAAAGTTCGGTTAAAGGAATACCCTAGGTCCCTCGGTCATATAATTGCTAGAGTTATCTAATGTACTTCCTAATAGTAGATTAATTATATTAAATAGAAGAGGTAACTTAGAACATCTAGTTAAATGGATATCATATGTCATAGGGCCCCCTGATTATACAATCGCTAGATTACATAAGTCATTTCCTAACATTAATTTGGCAATAATTCTAAACACTCTAATTACCCTCTCTAGTAAAGGATTGGTGTCTATATCATGGCCTCTAGAAAGTGGGGTAATATCTATGCCCTTTGTCACTAAAGGTACAATATGTCTAATTGAATAGGTATCTTTTGTTATTAAGAATCCCCTGAGTATCCAATCCAGTCAACCTTAATATAGAGATAAATCCCTCACATCTACATATATTCATGACATACACATTTCGTCAAATATGTACATGGCACAATATAAATAGAATAAGTCATAAACACTTCATTAAATAAGGATATAAGCAAATACATAGTCCATACATCAATAACACATCATAATTACTCCCCACATCCTAAGAATCGGAGGTCTACTACATAGATAAGGAATAACAAACCCAAGACATGAATAATAACATCCTTACAACGTAGATACAAGAAATGAGGAGAAGAAATGCTTAGCGATGCGTTGTCAATGTCTTCAGAATATCTCCTTGCTCCAGAGGTGGATAGTTCGACGAAGATGAAAGCTTTAGAGTTTCCCCTAGAGGAAGGGGTTAAGCCCTAAACTAAGGATAGGTTAAAAGTAGAGAAAATCCCCTTTTATAGGTAGGGGCACGACCCCTTGCCCTTAGTGCGTACAACAGTGCCATATGGCATGGCTGAGCCGTGCAGACAGTGTAAGGGGATGGCGCAACCATTCTTGTGAGGCACAGTCAAGCTGTGCCCCTTTTTGTGTGTGGGAGGCACGGTCGTGCCTCTTGGCATAACTTTATCATGCTACTCTATGGAACAAGGGCACGACCGTGCCGGGTAGGCATGACTCTGCCATGGCTGTCTCTACAGGGGGCACGACTATGCCTTAGGGCACGGCTAGGCCGTGTGTTTGGGTAGGAAGAGTGTCATGACCATGCCTTGGGGCACGATTAGACCATGTGGACGCTTGAGAGTTTGGGATGGTCTTGCCTTTTGGCACGACCCCAAGTGCTGATTTACTCCGGCACCCTATTCATTCTATTTCTGCTCCATTTTTACTCTAAATTATGTCTTGTCAATCAAAATAAGCAAAGAGAATATCTTCGAACAAAAAATGAAAGTAACATATAGTAATGGAATATGGGACTAATCCGGTGGTAAGGTGGGGCTCGCATGGGAGAAGGTCATGACCACGTGGAAGGTCAGGATCAAGGCAGTCAACATTCTTGGATCATCGTCTGACAGGACGTCCTACTCATCTGGTCGGATCAAGGAATTGTCGGACCAACATCACTACGGCTCGGCCAGGCACCGAGCTTCCGACACTCAAAGAAGTCCATCACCGAAGTGTTGTCGAGTGGCAGTCCTGCTCGAACTCTCACTAGGTAAACGTAGAGACACGTCTCCCCCGTTCGGCAACAGGGCTTAAATCAGGTGAATAGCGGCTGAGCGGTCTTCCCGCCCGACCCTAGAGACGGGACGGTCAGCCGAGTGGCTCTTCCACTCGACCCCCAAGAAGAGTAGCCATCTGACGGGCATGGATCGGTTGAGTGGCTCTCCCACTCGACGCTCTCCCGTTCGGACCAGTAACAAACAAAGAGAGCAGCTGGGAATATCTTCCTAGGAACCAATGTCGCCGACAGGCGGGATGGATGGCGGCATGGTCAGACAGAGAATCGTACGGTGGAATCTTCCAATGTAACGTCAGGGATATGCTCGGACTATTAAAGTATGGCGTTAGACATGCTTTTCTGACACGCCCTTTCAAGGTATTGATGTGCGTAGATCTTATGATCATTTATACATGTTTTGACGCACATTCACTTACTTTATTCACGTATATTCTGTGCATATTCACCTCTCTTAGCATATATTCAGCATAAATACTCTTTTGTTCAGAGATCTGCTCTTTTTTTTTATTTTGATAGGGACAACTTTCGAAGCAAAAACAACGATTGTTGACGCACTAGAACGAGGCAAAGAACATAGTCGTGCAACCTTACAAGACCGTGTGGCCAATCAAAGGAAGAACGAGGCACGATCGTGAAACTCTTGCATGGTTGTGCGGCCAAACAGAGGTGGATAATTGCATAGCAGTGCAAACCTGCATGGCCGTGCCCCCCCCCCCCCCCACGACCAGCATCCAAGCAATCCACGACCGTGCAATCCTACACGGTTTACCCCAAGAGCAGAGCCCCAGATCCACACGGGCGTGCCAATTGGCATGACCGTGCAACGCGCCCAGAGGCAGAAGAAGGCATGGTCATGCCACATATGCACGGCCGTGCCCCAGGAGCATAGCCCCAGATCCACATGCCGTGCCAATTGGCACGGTTGTGCAGCATGACCAGAGGCAGAAGAAGGCATGGTCGTGCCACCTCTGCACGGTCGTGCCATGGCGCCTGTGATCTAATCTATATAAGGGTCAAGAACCCTATTCAAGGGGCATCTTTGGTTCGGGACTTCGTTCCTCTCCTTAGGAAAGGGTTCTCCCCTTCGGGGGAAACCCTAGAGCTTCATCTACCGCCATCTCTTGACGTTTCGTCCATCTCCAGAGTAATGAGGCATCCCCAAGATATCGGAAACCTTGGCAAGCATCTCTTCTTCCCCTTCTTCTCACATCAAGGGTTGTAAGTATGCTTTAATTTATGTTTGGGGGTTGTTCTTTCATCACAATGGAGTAGATAAACTCTTCTAGGATTAGGAAATATTTGTAATGTGATGGAGATGTAGAACTATGTAGATTCGCTATATTTCTATTCAATGACTTGTTAATGCCTTGTTCATGATGAATTGTGTGTGTGGCATATTCATATTTCTTTGCATGCTTTGTTGATTGATGTGGAGGATTGTTAATCACGCAAAAGGGATGCCCTAGAGCATATTGACCAAGGTGCCCTAGTAATAGGGGTAACCCTTTTCAGACATCTAAGACGTTCCCTTAAAAGGGGAAGCAAACCCTTAGGAATTGCTGCTCTCGTAGAAAGAGTGCTCTAGATCGTATACCCTAGGGGCCCTAGTGACAAGGGTAACCCGTTCACGGACATCAAGGACATTCTCTTGAAAGGAGACGCAATTCCTCCATAAGGAAGTAGGAAATCGTACCAAATCTTTACCTTTATCCTTATTGTTATTTACTAGACATGTATTCCTGTGATCTACCAAGGTGCCCTCATGAAAGGGGTTAACCGTTACAAGATTTTATAGGAATCGTCTATATTCGATACTTAGGGATATTGACCAATTTAACTTCCTGCAAGAGCATGGACATAGAGGGTAGAAACTAAGCAATCTATGTAATACCTCCTAGTATTATAAAGAAATCGAAATCCTAGAATCCATCTCCCAAAGCTCATTCCCTCCAAGATCAATTCTCTCTCTCTCTCCTCTCTCTTCGACTCAACCTTCTTTCCCTCTCTTTAATCACACTCGTTAGTTCATAAGCGTCAAAGCCAACTTTCGACCGTCTAGATAACTTACTTTGTGATATCTCTAGTGCTTTATCAGCAGTCCCTATATTTCGACAATCTTATATATTACTGACGATGAATCCGTGCACTTGCAGAATCGTAACAAGTTTTTAGCGCCATTGCCGGGGACAGTTTGCATTAACATCAGTAGATTGGCAATTTAGTGTATCTAGACTTGTGAATAATTTTTGCTTTTCCATTTTTCATAATTCAAAAAAAAAATTACATTTTCTTTCTTGTCTTTAAATTCTACATTTATTGTTTTTATCAATTTAAATTTTGCATTTTGTTTCTTGTTTGTTTTTCATATAGCATTTTATTTTTTATTTTAATTCTTTATTTTTGTTTTTAGTCAAATTTTTTTTCTTGAGCACTAACATGTCAAGCAGGCCCTTAAGAGATTTCTCAACACCTATTTCTACAAGATTTATGCCTCCCATTGTGCAGCCTCATATTGAAGCAGAAAATTTTTAACTATACCCAGAGTTAATTTTCATGATACAAGGTTACAAATTTGGAGGAGAAGTATCAGAAAATCCTTATCTACACCTTAAGACATTTCTAGAGCTTTAGTGTATGGTGAATTGTGAAGGAGTGTCAGCAAATGCAGTTCCGTTGATGTCATTTCCTTTTAGTATCAAGGATAAAGAAAGGATTTGGTTATATTCTCTCCATCCTCAAAGCATCACAAGTTGGGAACAATTGGAGAAGCAATTTCTGAATCATTTTTTCCCTCCGAGTAGAACAATTTATATGAGGAATTGTATTACAAATTTTGCTCAGGCATATGGAGAATCATTATTTGAAGTATGGGACAGATTCAAGGGTCTACAAAGATAGTGCCCTCATATAAGTGTTTGTTAGATTCATCAGCTAGAGGTTCTTTTATGGATAAGAGTGTAGACGAAGCATATATGTTAATTGATCAAGTCGCATTGAACCTCCATGAATAGTCGAACAAAAGTTGGATGGAATCTCCCTAAAAAATTCAAGAAGTCCAAGCCATAAATGTAAGAGAGCCTGTCAAACTGTAACACCCACAAAACTATAAGATAAGTATATGGGTATTATTTGCTTTAGAGCATAAGAGTAAGAAGAATCAAAAGAAAAAGAAATAAGAAAAATAAAAAGAAGAGGTGAAGGTTTGAACCTTGAACCTCTCACAAAGGATAGAAATAAAATTATGTATGATAACCACTAGGATAATGAATAACATATGAATGGAAAATGATGGGAATTGTAGTTAAAAGTGAAGATATAATTAAGTGAGGGAACAAGAGAAAATCAAGTAGCTTTCTTCCTCTTGTTTACCTCTTGGTAAAGAAAAGGAGTAAGCAAAAGACAAGTTGTCTTTTCTATTTTTTTCTCTATTTTCGTGGGCATTAAGAGAGTGAGGATGAGAAGAGTTAAGGGAGATGAATGAGGACATATTCTCATTAGAAAAGTATATACATGAATTAAGGAGAAAGGGAAGCAAAATTCATATTTGTTTCTTCCACCCACTTAGCATAAAAAGGAAAGAAAGAAAAGGATTTCATTTTCTTTCTTCTTCCTCACCATTGCTGAAACTAGAGCTCTTCTCCCTCATCACCACAAGCCGAGTTTAGGTCTTCTTCCTAAGAGAAAACTAAGATACAAGAAGGAGTCTTCAAGGTGTACGCTTCCAAGCAAGAGAAATAAAAAAGGAGTGCTAAAAGAAGAAGCTCTCTTCTTCCTCTTCACTAAGGGTACCATTTCCTTAAGGATTAACAAGTGAACACTAGGTAAGCTTCCCCTCACCTGTGGTACAATAGCTCATATGGTTTTCCATGAAGATAGGTTGCTAAAGAAAAACTAGGGTTGCTTTATGAAAATTTCGGCCAAGACAAAAGGAAGAGTCTAAGAAATTTTAAACTAGATATGCTTATTATTTTTCTTGTGACATGTATCTTATGTAGAAGGTTAATATAATGTTTCCATGCTAGAATGATTAATTAGAACTTAGATCCATGAACCTTAGACTCTCGGCCAAGCATGAACAAGAGGACTAGGTAAGCTAAAGACTCAAACTAAACATGCTCCCTTGTTCTTGTGTTATGTACCCTACGAAGATGGTGTTGTTAACTTTTTCTCTTACTTGTATGTTGATTGAAACTCCATTTTTCATGCTCATGAATATTCGGCCATGGAAGAACTAAAGGCCTAGGAGAGCTTTAAACCTAAAACTAAGCATGCTATGATTTTTCTTAAGACAAGATATGAAGCTAAAATGTTATGCCTTGATTTTTATGTTGGTTTGAAATTCTATTTGATACTTATGAAGATTCGGCCATGTTGTGATTTTAGGCCTAGGAAAGTTTAAACCAAGTCTAAGATGCTCATGACCTTCTTGATGAAATGATATGAAACTAGTTTGATGTTCTTATGGTTGCTTGATACCTAGAAATTTAGTTACATGTAACTTTCGGCCACACTAAGTTTTAGGGCTAGGATGCTTAGATTTTAAACTAAGTTTACTCATGATGTTTCTTGTAATAAATGCTATGAAATGTGTTGTGGTTTCTATGCTCTTATGCCACTAGAAACTTAGTTTTCATGCTCACATGTTTCGGCCACCATTGGTTTAAAGGCCTAGGGAAACTTAGAACCCAACTTGGATATGCTCATGATGTTTCTTTTGATAAATGCTATGAAATGTAGTTGTGGTTCCTATGCTTTTATGCCATTAGAAACCTAGTTTCTATGCTCACATGTTTCGGCCACCATTGGTTTAAAGGCCTAAGGAAACTTAGAACCCAACTTGGATATGCTCATGATGTTTCTTTTGATAAATGCTATGAAATGTAGTTGTGGTTCCTATGCTCTTATGCCATTAGAAACCTAGTTTCCATGCTCACATGTTTCGGCCACTATTGGTCTAAAGGCCTAGGAAAATGTAGAACCCAACTTAGATATGCTCATGATGTTTCTTGTGATAAATGCTATGAAATGTAGTTGTGGTTTCCATGCTCTTATGCCACTAGAAACCTAGTTTTCATGCTCACATGTTTCGGCCACTATTGGTCTAAAGGCCTAGGGAAATTTAAAACCCAACTTAGATATGCTCATGATGTTTCTTGTGATAAATGCTATGAAATGTAGTTGTGTTTTCCATGCTCTTATGCCACTAGAAACCTAGTTTCCATGTTTAATATGTTTCGGCCACCTTGAGTTAATGGGTTAGGAAGTTTGGAACTTGAACCAAATGTGCTTATGATGTTCCTCATGAAATGTGTAGGATATTGGCTTAAGTTTCAACACTTTCATGCTACATGTAACCTAGAATAAGGCTTGCTAGGGTTCGGCCATGATAAGGATAGAAGCTTATGGAACTTAAAACCCAAATTAAACATGCTCAAGTTGTCCCTTATGAAATATGATGTGATATGAATTTAGGGCTTTCATGTTTGCAAGTTGCTTAGAACTTGATTGCTCTTCATGAATGTTTCGGCCGTGAAAGAAATAGAAACCTAGGAGGGCTTAAAAATTTAGGTTAACATGCTTATGATCTTTCTTATGATAGGATGTGAAGTTATCATGAGATTCTTATGTTTGTATGTTGTCTAGAGTTCATGTCCCTACTCTTGACTTTCGGCCATAAAAGGTTTAGTGACCTAGATGTGCCTCACATGCTATGCTATGAATTAAGAGATGTTATTTAAATGATTCCATGTATGATTATGTCTTTCTATGATGAGTGATATGTTCATTATGTATGCTTATGACCCATGCATGTGCTATGTGCCCAATTATGCATGCTTTATGATATGATAAATGACATGTCCATTATGTACGTTTATGATCCATGCATGTGCTGTGTGCCCAAATATGCATGCCTTATGATGTGATAAATGACATGTTCATTACGTATGCTTATGATCCATGCATGTGTGTGTGCCCAAATATGCATGTTTTATGATATGTTAAGAAATATGTTATGCATGAAGTGATAAGAACTATGATATGTATGACATGCTACTTTACTTTATGTATGGCTTGTACCAAGGGTGGGCTCCATAAGCGCCCCGGGGTCGATGGACTAAGAAACGAGTCTCGTTAGGGATGGGCTCCTAAGTGCCCCTAGGTCGATGGACTAAGAAACGGGCCTAGTATGTATGCCTTGTAGGGTTCAAGACTTGCTACCTTGGACCTACATAGGACGTGTGCATTTATGTATGTGGTACAAGCCGGGGCCCTAATCATGTTGAGATTATGTTTAAGTATGTATATTATAAGTTTCAAAAGACATGTTGCATATGTTTCATGATACATGTTTAGGAATTCACTTTGCATATACTTTATGATTATGCCATGATATTTATGATGATGTTATGCTATGTCAGGATTCATTTGATGTTCATGATAGAATATGCCATGATACTTTATGATGATTATGTTACGATATGCCATGATATGCTGCTTGATATGATAAATTGTTTCCATGCATTTTGACTTGTGATTTTGATATGCTATACGGTGTTTGTGAGTAGGAAAGGAACTTACTGAGCCATGAGTGCTCACAGCTTACTTTCTTGTACCACAGATAAAGGCAAGGAATGGATGTACTAGGGGAGCAGCAAGAGGGGCGAGAAAGATGTGTGTGGTAGTGGCTTGGCGAAAGGGAAAGACCTGCTTTTGTTAATAAAGAAATATGTCATGTTTATGTTATTTCATTTTGACTCCATGACATTAATCATGTGTTTGGGTATTATGACTCAAAAATCATGTTAAGTATGCTATGTGGTTTTTTTATATGTCCATAGTGATTTTAAAGTAAAAGCTTTTAATTTCTCTAAGTAAGACTTCCGCTGTGTTAAGTAAGTATGTATGTGTCCACGTAACCCCCTGTCGCCTTAGTAGGAGGGGCGGGGCGTTACAGTTTGGTATCAGAGCCAGGTTTAGCCAAATCACTACACACATGTCAAGCCTCCATCCTGCCGCTCTAAGTAAGATTCTATATGCTTAATTTAATTTTTGTTTTGATGCTTTAATATTATGCATGTTTACTTATTCTTTGATTTAGTTTAGGTATGCATGATGGTAGGATAGGAATAACCTTATGACAGTCAAATAGGAATAATGATAATTTGTTGCTATTTAATGAAGATAAGCATGGCTAGGAGACGCACTACCCGAGCAGACGAGACAGTAACTCCACCAGATCTGACTCAGGTAGTCACCGACCTCCAACGTCAGATCACAGAACAACAACAGTTGATCACGACTTTGATGGGTCAACAAGGAACTCCTACCACCCCGCCAGTAATTCAGAACGCAGTGCCCGTCGTGCCAATAGTTGCACCAGTACCACCGGTAGCCCCTGCCCCAGTGGTTCGACAGGAGACCTACTTAATACAGTGGCTGAGGCTGGAGCCGGAGAACTTCTCGGGTACTTGCGAGCCGTGGGATGCCCAGGCCTGGTTCAAGACAGTAGAAAGCACAGTGGAACTACTGGACTGGCCCGAATCAGAGAAGATTAAATGCGTATCTTTCTGCTTCTCCGGAGATGCGAGAATGTGGTGGGAAAGAGTTAAAGCTAAGAGGCAAATTAATCTGATGAATTGGACGGACTTCGAGACAGAGTTCTTTGAAGAGTTCTTCCATACGCAAGTGACGAACCGGCATTACGACAAGTTCACCGAGTTCCGGCAAGGTGATTTATCAGTGAACGAAGCAGTAAAGCTCTTCAACCGTCTTGCACGCCTTTGTCCCGAATTAGTGCGTACAGAAAGAGAAAGGGTTAGACTGATGCTAAAGATGCTTCGACCTGAGATAGCACTGAACGTGGCCGGCGGAGTTAATAGATCGCAGACTACAGAGGAATTAGTCAGCAGTGCATTGATTACGGAACATTATCAGAAAGCAATGAAGGAGAATAAAGGTCAGACACGAGCCGAAGGACAGAGACCCCAGAGTACCAAACCAGGCTGGAAAGGAACTTCTACCGGAAAAAGAAAGCAGTGGGAAAATGCAAAAAGTGGGTCAGTGAATAAGCAACCGAGATACCCCCAGTGTTCTATTTGTGGGAAGCTGCATTCCGGATTATGTCACAAAGGTACAAGAAAATGCTATAATTGCGGACAGGAAGGACATTTGGCCAGAGACTGTCCTACTCAGTTTCAGGCACCATTCCAGCAGAATAACCAGAACAAGAGTGCCCCTTCACAGTTACACTAGATGCAAACTGCTATAGAAGGGACTTCGATCAGCCAAGGGAGATTGGAATCCCCGCCAGCGACGACGAATGCCAGGGTTTTCGCGATTACTAGTGAAGACGTGGCGAACGCCTCTACTGTCGTTACAGGTCAGCTACCTATTTTTAATCAGCATGCGTTAGTATTATTTGATACGGGGGCGACACACTCGTTCGTCTCAACACCATTTACAAAGAAATTAGACATACCACCTCAAACACTAAATGGTACGTTCTTAACAACCCTACCATCCAGGGAAGTTATGCCATCGGATCATATGCTGCGGGCCGTACCTATCCGAATCGCAGACAGAGAACTCTACTGCAATCTGATAGTACTTGACATGCGGGATTTTGACATTATACTGGGCATGGACTTCCTGAGCAAGTACGGCGCCTCAATCGAGTGTCGTAATAGGAAGGTAGTCTTCCGACCTGAAGCGGAACCGATGTTTGAATTTATTGGGGAATCTGGGAAAGAAACTGAAAGATTCTTATCAGCGGTAAAGGCACAAAGTATGGTAGACAAAGGTTGTAATGGATTTCTAGCGCACGTGGTTGATACAAGACAAGCCGGAAGCCAGAAGCTAGAAGAGGTCAGAGTAGTATGCGACTATCCGGAAGTATTCCCTAATGAACTACCGGGATTAGCACTTGATAGAGAAATAGAATTTACGATTGAAGTAGTTCCGGGTACTAAACCAATTTCTAAAGCACCTTACCGGATGGCACCGACTGAGTTGAAGGAACTTCAAGAACAGCTACGGGAGTTACTTGACAAGGGACTTATTCGCCCTAGTCACTCTCCATGGGGAGCTCCGGTACTGTTTGTGAAAAAGAAGGATGGGTCTATGCGAATGTGTATAGATTACCGAGCCCTGAATAATGCGACAATCAAGAACAGATACCCCCTTCCGTGGATCGATGATCTGTTTGACCAATTGAAGGGAGCAACTGTCTTCTCAAAGATTGACTTAAGGTCCGGCTATCATCAAGTGAAAGTGAAACAAGAGGATATACCAAAGATAGCCTTTCGAACAAGATACGGGCATTATGAGTTTGTAGTTATGCCCTTTGGAGTGACAAATGCCCCTGCTGTGTTCATGGATTTGATGAATCAGGTATTTGTGGTGTATCTCGACAAATTTGTGATTGTCTTCATTGACGATATTCTCATCTACTCGAGAACCCAAGAAGAGCATGCCGAACACCTGAATATTGTATTGCAAACCCTTCGAGAAAAATGACTATATGCAAAATTCTCCAAATGTAAGTTCTGGCTCGATCGAATATCATTCTTGGGTCATATTATCTCCAAGGACGGAGTAATGGTGGATCCAAATAAGATTGAAGCTGTAAGCAACTGGAATAGGCCAAAGAACGCCAGTGAAGTCAGAAGTTTTCTTGGGCTAGTAGGCTACTACAGGAAATTTGTAGAGGACTTCTCCAAGATAGCAGCCCCGATGACAGTTCTCACCAAGAAGAATAAAAAGTATGAATGGACGGACGACTGCGAGAAAAGTTTTACTGAAATGAAACGGAGACTGACCAGTGCTCCGATTCTTACTCTTCCGGAAAGCAACAAGGACTTTGATATGTATAGCGATGCTTCCTTTTTAGGACTCAGAGCTATACTTATGCAAGATGGCAAAGTCATTGCCTATGCCTCTAAACAACTCAAAGAACATGAAAGGAATTACCCCATTCATGATTTAGAGCTAGCAGCTGTGGTCTTCGCTCTAAAGACATGGAGGCATTACTTATATGGGGCTCAGTGCAGGATTTATACAGACCACCAGAGTCTAAAATATTTCTTCACGCAGAAGGAGCTAAATATGAGACAACGCAGATGGCTCGAACTAGTCAAGGACTATGACTGCGAGATCTTTTATCACCCTGGTAAAGCAAACAAGGTAGCCGATGCACTCAGCAGGAAGTCTGGTACCACCTGACGTAGCTATTTTAAGTTCGAGGATGAACTTTCTATGAGGTATGAGGTACTGTAACACCCACAAAACTATAAGATAAGTATATGGGTGTTATTTTCTTTAGAGCATAAGAGTAAGAAGAATCAAAAGAAAAAGAAATAAGAGAAATAAAAAGAAGAGGTGAAGGTTTGAACCTTGAACCTCTCACAAAGGATAGAAATAAAATTATGTATGATAACCACTAGGATAATGAATAACATATGAATGGAAAATGATGGGAATTGTAGTTAAAAGTAAAGATATAATTAAGTGAGGGAACAAGAGAAAATCAAGTATCTTTCTCCCTCTTGTTTACCTCTTGGTAAAGAAAAGGAGTAAGCAAAAGACAAGTTGTCTTTTCTATTTTTTTCTCTATTTTCGTGGGGATTAAGAGAGTGAGGATGAGAAGAGTTAAGGGAGATTAATGAGGACATATTCTCATTAGAAAAGTATATACATGAATTAAGGAGAAAGGGAAGCAAAATTCATATTTGTTTCTTCCACCCACTTAGCATAAAAAGGAAAGAAAGAAAAGGACTTCATTTTCTTTCTTCTTCCTCACCATTGCCGAAACTAGAGCTCTTCTCCCTTATCACCACAAGCCGAGTTTAGGTCTTCTTCCTAAGAGAAAACTAAGATAAAAGAAGGAGTCTTCAAGGTGTACCCTTCCAAGCAAGAGAAATAAAAAAGGAGTGCTAAAAGAAGAAGCTCTCTTCTTCCTCTTCACTAAGGGTACCATTTCCTTAAGGATTAACAAGTGAACACTAGGTAAGCTTCCCCTCACCTGTGGTACAATAGCTCATATGGTTTTCCATGAAGATAGGTTGCTAAAGAAAAACTAGGGTTGCTTTATGGAAATTTCGGCCAAGACAAAAGGAAGAGTCTAAGAAATTTTAAACTAGATATGCTTATTATTTTTCTTGTGACATGTATCTTATGTAGAAGGTTAATCTAATGTTTCCATGCTAGAATGATTAATTAGAACTTAGATCCATGAACCTTAGACTCTCGGCCAAGCATGAACAAGAGGACTAGGTAAGCTAAAGACTCAAACTAAACATGCTCCCTTGTTCTTGTGTTATGTACCCTATGAAGACGGTGTTGTTAACTTTTTCTCTTACTTGTATGTTGATTGAAACTCCATTTTTCATGCTCATGAATATTCGGCCATGGAAGAACTAAAGGCCTAGGAGAGCTTTAAACCTAAAACTAAGCATGCTATGATTTTTCTTAAGACAAGATATGAAGCTAAAATGTTATGCCTTGATTTTTATGTTGGTTTGAAATTCTATTTCATACTTATGAAGATTCGGCCATGTTGTGATTTGAGGCCTAGGAAAGTTTAAACCAAGTCTAAGATGCTCATGACCTTCTTGATGAAATGATATGAAACTAGTTTGATGTTCTTATGGTTGCTTGATACCTAGAAATTTAGTTACATGTAACTTTCGGCCACACTAAGTTTTAGGGCTAGGATGCTTAGATTTTAAACTAAGTTTACTCATGATGTTTCTTGTAATAAATGCTATGAAATGTGTTGTGGTTTCTATGCTCTTATGCCACTAGAAACTTAGTTTTCATGTTCACATGTTTCGGCCACCATTGGTTTAAAGGCCTAGGGAAACTTAGAACCCAACTTGGATATGCTCATGATGTTTCTATTGATAAATGCTATGAAATGTAGTTGTGGTTCCTATGCTTTTATGCCATTAGAAACCTAGTTTCCATGCTCACATGTTTCGGCCACCATTGGTTTAAAGGCCTAGGGAAACTTAGAACCCAACTTGGATATGCTCATGATGTTTCTTTTGATAAATTCTATGAAATGTAGTTGTGGTTCCTATGCTCTTATGCCATTAGAAACCTAGTTTCCATGCTCACATGTTTCGGCCACTATTGGTCTAAAGGCTTAGGAAAATGTAGAACCCAACTTAGATATGCTCATGATGTTTCTTGTGATAAATGCTATGAAATGTAGTTGTAGTTTTCATGCTCTTATGCCACTAGAAACCTAGTTTTCATGCTCACATGTTTCGGCTCCTATTGGTGTAAAGGCCTAGGGAAATTTAGAACCCAACTTAGAGTTGCTTATGATGTTTCTTGTGATAAATGCTATGAAATGTAGTTGTGTTTTCCATGCTCTTATGCCACTAGAAACCTTGTTTCCATGTTTAATATGTTTCGGCCACCTTGAGTTAATGGGTTAGGAAGTTTGGAACTTGAACCAAATGCGCTTATGATGTTCCTCATGAAATGTGTAGGATATTGGCTTAAGGTTCAACACTTTCATGCTACATGTAACCAAGAATAAGGCTTGCTAGGGTTTGGCCATGATAAGGATAGAAGCTTATGGAACTTAGAACCCAAATTAAACATGCTCAAGTTGTCCCTTATGAAATATGATGTGATATGAATTTAGGGCTTTCATGTTTGCATGTTGCTTAGAACTTGATTGCTCTTCATGAATGTTTCGGCCATGAAAGAATTAGAAACCTAGGAGGGCTTAAAAATTTAGGTTAACATGCTTATGATCTTTCTTATGATAGGATGTGAAGTTATCATGAGATTCTTATGTTTGTATGTTGTCTAGAGATCATGTCCCTACTCTTGACTTTCAGCCATAAAAGGTTTAGTGACCTAGATGTGCCTCACATGCTATGCTATGAATTAAGAGATGTTATTTAAATGATTCCATGTATGATTATGTTTTTCTATGATGAGTGATATGTTCAGTATGTATGCTTATGACCCATGCATGTGCTATGTGCCTAATTATGCATGCTTTATGATATGATAAATGACATGTCCATTATGTACGTTTATGATCCATGCATGTGTTGTGTGCCCAAATATGCATGCCTTATGATATGATAAATGACATGTTCATTACGTATGCTTATGATCCATGCATGTGTTGTGTGCCCAAATATGCATGTTTTATGATATGTTAAGAAATATGTTATGCATGAAATGATAAGAACTATGATATGTATGACATGCTACTTTACTTTATGTATGGCTTGTACCAAGGGTGGGCTCCATAAGCGCCCCGGGGTCGATGGACTAAGAAACGAGTTTCGTTAGGGATGGGCTCCTAAGTGCCCCTAGGTCGATGGACTAAGAAACGGGCCTAGTATGTATGCCTTGTAGGGTTCAAGACTTGCTACCTTGGACCTACATAGGACGCGCGCATTTATGTATGTGGTACAAGCCGGGGCCCTAATCATGTTGAGATTATGTTTAAGTATGTATATTATAAGTTTCAAAAGACATGTTGCATATGTTTCATGATACATGTTTAGGAATTCACTTTACATATACTTTATGATTATGCCATGATATTTATGATGATGTTATGCTATGTCAGGATTCATTTGATGTTCATGATAGAATATGCCATGATACTTTATGATGATTATGTTACGATATGCCATGATATGCTGCTTGATATGATAAATTGTTTCCATGCATTTTGACTTGTGATTTTGATATGCTATACGGTTTTTGTGAGTAGGTAAGGAACTTACTGAGCCATGAGTGCTCACAGCTTACTTTCTTGTACCACAGATAAAGGCAAGGAATGGATGTACTAGGGGAGTAGCAGGAGGGGCTAGAAGGATGTATGTGGTAGTGGCTTGGCGAAAGGGAAAGACCTGCTTTTGTTAATAAAGAAATATGCCATGTTTATGTTATTTCATTTTGACTCCATGACATTAATCATGTGTTTGGGTATTATGACTCAAAAATCATGTTAAGTATGCTATGTGGTTTTTTTATATGTCCATAGTGATTTTAAAGTAAAAGCTTTTAATTTCTCTAAGTAAGACTTCCGCTGTGTTAAGTAAGTATGTATGTGTCCAAGTAACCCCCTGTCGCCTTAGCAGGAGGGGCGGGGCATTACACAAACAAAATGCAGTTCAACCACCCAAGAATGTTGAAATTCACAAGTCACAGAATGAGGAGTTCAAACATTTGGGGGAAAAGATCAATAGCATAGTTTCAAAACAGTTCAAGGAAGACCTTCCTCCTACATAGATAAGATCTAGTGTAAATGATAATGATATTCAGTTGAGAAGTGGCAAGAATCATGAATAACTACTGAAGAAGGATTTGTTTAGAATTGAGGAGAAGAACAATAGAAGACCTCAAGAACTCAGTTTCATTGCTCCAGGAAGTTCCCAAAGGCCACAAGTACCTTTCCCTCAATGATTGATCACATCTACACTAGATAAGTAAATTGGACCTCCTCCGCAAGCTCAAAGGGAATATGGGAAAAAGGAAGTACCTTTCCCAAGACCTTCACTAAAGGTTCTTTTTCCACAAAGGCAAGGAAGGGTCAATGAAAATGAAGACTTTGGCAAATTCTGTGACATTAATATGGTTGAGTGTAGATTTCTAGATGTATATGAAGATGAGGACTCTTCAAATGAGGATTGTGATGATAATGCAGTGGCTAACAAGTTTTCAGATTTACCTTCTGGGTTTACAGGGTGTTATGATGAAATTGAATTTTCTGATGATGAATGTGATGTGGTAGATCAACTTAAAATTGCAAATGAAGTTAGTGATCCTCCTATAGATGATTCTCCCACTGAGGATATTGATGTTGGTTTTTTTTTTGATGCCTGTGTTGATGATGATGTTATGAAAGGAAGTGTAGGGAGCTGTGTTGTGGAACCAGCATCTCAAGAATCACCTTCTTTATCCATACAACCTTTTGAGATTATGAGAGTTGCAAGGATTGAACATGTTGTGGACCAATGTGTAGGGACTTTTGAAATAGAAGCAAAGCCCCAAGAATCACCACTTTTAGAGGCACCACCACTTGAGCCAGAGCTAGAGCCAATGCAAGATTCAGAAGTCACATCCACATGTTTAGAACTTTTAGGTATCTCTCAGTAAATTAAGGTTAGTATCTTTTGTGATCTTTTGGAAAAATTCATAGATGTACCAATAGTAGATTTTGTTGGATGTGATTCAATTTATAATATATACTCAGTTCACCTTAATAAGGTTCTAGTTCTATCTAATATAGCATGCTTGGGAGAGGTATGTTTTTATTTTGGGTATGCAGATTTTCATGGGGCCTATATTTGGAAACTCAGACTGAACCGTCTTCAACCACCTAAAAGAACTTCAAAGAAGACGAAGATGGAGAGAGTTATACTTTACTCTGTAGCTCCTTTGATGAAAGCTCTCTCCATAATAAGAGCCCTTGGTAGGGAGGGGGGTGTTGAAATATCTTACCCCTCCAAGAGCGAGATTTCATTGAATTTATGAGGTGATCGAGCTAATGACCTTAAACAAGCGCTTCTTGGGAGGCAACCCAAGTTCTTTCTTTTTTTTATTTATTTCTTTAGTTATTTCTTGTTTTCATTTCTTTCCTCATAATAAGCATGTATCTTCTACTTAATTTTTGTTGTCAATTTTCTTTTATAGGACTCAAAGATTAGGAGGAGTACAATTACATGATGGAGAAGTTAATAACATGGGCATTTGGCACACATCATTTGGTAACTTCTCTTACTTTTAATCTCCTCCACATTATTTTTAGTTTTCATTGGGACAATGAAAAGTTTAAGTCTGGGGGGCTACATTAGATGCATTTGGTTTAGTTTAATTTTTGCTTATTTCTTTTGCATAATAAATTTTTCCTAGTTGCATCATTCATCACATCATGATTGTTTGTTCCTTAATGCAAAATATTAGCACGTTTCATCTAGATATTTATGTTGTGTGATTTAGTATGCTAGTATGTCTATTGATCTTTATTTTCCTATCCATAGTAGCATGAAGTGAGCATTGTTATTACAAGAAGAATTTGAATGTTGGCCTAGTTTTAGGATCTCTTCACATTATGCTTGACTTTGATGGTAGATATTTTTGAAAATAGTCATGATTCATAGAACCGGACTAGTACTCTTGCTTCTATGGTGACCTCTCAACTACATTTTGATTACTGGATAAACTCAAATTATGTAAGCTTATTTGGAAAAATCAATCCTCAAAAAAAATAAAAAAAAATAAAAGTTTGTTCAAGTTTGATACTTTGCAAACAATAAAAAAAAAGAAGGAAAAAAATAAAGGATAAAAAAATAGTTTTCATGAGTGGAAACTAGTAATTCACCCCTTTGATACCGAGTTAGGTTATTGGGGAAATAAATGTTATGTTTCTCTTGATACTGAGTATTCCTTTGAGACCTTGTGTAGATGATGCATAGCATTTTTGAGGGAATGAACCTTGCGTGTGGCAAGTAAGTTCCTATCGCCGAAAGTATGAGGAATACTATTAAATGGAAAATTGACTAGGCTTTGAGGTTGATACTTGAAAAAGTTAAGCCACTTATTACATTGAGCACGGAAAACTTCTACTTAGGCCACACTCAAATAATTTTTGTATCATGCTCATCAATGAAACTATAGGATAGGTTTATATTGATTCATTAGGGATTATTACATGTCATCTACACACATAAATCTAGATTGTGGGTTTTTCTTGAGGACAAGAAAAGGTTCAAGTCTGGGGTGTGTTGTGCGTAGATCTTATGATCATTTATACATGTTTTGACGTACACTCACTTACTTTATTCACATATATTCTGTGCATGTTCACCTCTCTTAGCATATATTCAGCATAAATACTCTTTTGTTCGGGGATCTACTGTTTGTTTGATTTTGTATTGACATAGATAACTTTTGGAACAAAAACAGTGATTATTGACGCATCGGAATGAGGTAGAGAACACAACCGTGCAACCTTGCTCGACCGTGTGGCCAAACAGAGGAAGAACATGACACGGTCGTGCAACTCTTGCACGGTCGTGCGGCTAAACAGAGGTGGATCTTTGCATGGCCATGCAAACCTGCACGGTTGTCCCCCCCCCCCCCCCCCCCACGACTAGCAGCTAAGCAATGCACGGTCGTGAAATCCTGCACGGTCATGCCCAGGAGCCAGGAGTAGAGCCCCAGATCTACACGACTATGCCAATTAGCATGGCCGTGCAATAAGACCATAGGTAGAAGAAGGCACGGTCGTGCCACATCTGCACGGCCATACGCCAGGAGTAGAGCCCCAGATCCACATGACCGTGCCAATTGGCACGGTCGTGCAGCGCGACCAGAGGCAGAAGAAGGCACGGTCGTGCCACCTCTGCACGGTCGTGCCGTGACACCCGTAACCTAATCTAAATAAGGGTCAAGAACCCTATTCATGGGGCATCTTTGGTTCGGGACTTTGTTCCTCTCCTTGGGAAAGGGTTCTCCCCTTCGGGAGAAACCCTAGAGCTTCATCCACCATCATCCCTTGACATTCCGTCCATCTCCAGAGCAAGGAGGCATCCCCAAGACATCGGAAACCTCGGCAAGCATCTCTTCTTCCCCTTCTTCTCACATCAAGGGTTGTAAGTATGCTTTAGTTTATGTTTGGGGGTTATTCTTCCAACACAATGGAGTAGATATCCTCTTTTAGGATTAGGAAGTATTTGTAATGTGATGGAGATGTAGAACTATGTAGATTCGCCATATTTCTATTCAATGACTTGTTAATGCCTTGTTCATAATGAATTGTGTGTGTGGCATATTCATATTTCTTTGCATGCTTTCTTGATTGATGTGGAGGATTGTTAATCACGCAAAGGGGATGCCCTAGAGCGTATTGACCAAGGTGCCCTAGTGACAGGGGTAACCCTTTCTGGATGTCTAAGATGTTCCCTTAAAAGGAGAAATAATCCCTTAGGAATTGCTGCTCTCATAGAAAGAGTGCTCTAGATCGTATACCTGAGGGGCCCTAGTGACAACAGTAACCCGTTCACAGACGTCTAGGACATTCTCTTGAAAGGAGAGGCAATTCCTCCATAAGGAAGTAGAAAATCATACCAAAACTTTACCTTTATCCTTAATGTTATTTACTAGACATGTATTCCAGTGATCTATCGAGGCACCCTCGTGACAGGGGTTAATCGTTACAAGATTTCATAGGAGTCAGCTCTATTCGATACTTAGGGATATTGACCTGTTAGAGTATATACTAAAGGCCTAGCTTTTGTATAAACATTTATTTAGAAATAAGAATCATATTGGTCAAGTATCTACATTTATATATACTGAGTGTAGTCATTCAATTAATTTATATTGTAGATAACACGGTGTGTGGTGTCACACACAGGAGATCGTGTTATCAGTTCTTTATAAATTATAAACAGTAGCTCACGACTGAGATGGAAAGGAACAAACCATTGGAATAGTCATAGTGTAATTAGGTATTAGTTTATCTTGACTAATAAATTACACTAGTGCACTCTAAGTGTATTGAGCAGGACCATTTAAGGAAAGTTCTTTTTATACTGACTTAATAAAAGAACAAGTCCTTAGTTATTATGGAAGTTGTGCTCTTAATCCTAATATAATAACTAGCACATATATTTAATATTTATTTCTTTGACTTATCAAAGTGTGAGATTTAGCTCGATAAATCAAAATGCCCGATAAGTTGGGAAATAATGTTACTTATATTGTGTCTTGTTGATTATAGAAGAAAACTGTGTCCTAATAATCTAGGTTGATAATGTCCCCAAGAGGAGCTCATAAAGATTATCATGTTAAACCCTGCAGGTGGACTTAGTCCGATATGACGATGAGGTTGAGTGGTATTACTCTTGGACTAAGATATTAATTAAGTGAGTTGTCAGTAACTCATTTAATTAATGGACATTCGATATCTTAAACACAGGGAGACTAACACACTCATAATAAGAAGGAGCCCAAAATATAATTTGGAATTGGTGCGGTAGTTCAATAATAATTCTTTAGTGGTATGAATTATTATTGATGAAATTAAGTTGTGTGTTTGGGGCGAACACGGGAAGCTTATTTTCATTGGGAGACCAAAACCAATTCCTCCTCTCGGTCCCTATCGTAGCCTCTTGTATATAAAGATTTATATCCACCATATATCCACTTCTTACCCAACCCAAGGGGGCCAGCCAAGCTAGCTTGGAACCCAAGCTAGGGCCAGCCAAGACCCAAGAATTGAGCCAAGATTAGTGGCCGACCCTAGCTTGGAGTCCAAGCTAGGTGTTGCCGGCCACATATAATATAAAAGTGATTTTATTTTTCTTATGTGAATAACATGTTTTTAAAAGAGAGTTTAAAATTTAAATCTTTCCTTTTATAGCTTTCTATAAAAGATTAAGAAAAGATTTGAAATCTTTCCTTATTTGTAGATTGAAAGGTAGATTTTAATTTTGAGAAAACTTTCCTTTTTTAACCATGTTCATGATTTAAAAGAGAGTTTAAAAATTAAATATTTCTTTTATAAGTTTATATAAAAGATTAAGAAAAGATTTGATATCTTTCCTTATTTGTAGATTGAAAGGAGATTTTAATTTTTAGAGATAACTTTCCTTTTTGGAAATCATCCACATGTTTAAAAGAAAGATTTTAATTTATAAAATTTCCTTTTTACAACCCACCATAAAGGGAAAAATTATTGGAGAAATTTTTTATAAATTTCCGGAAACAAATTAGGAAGTTTTAATTCTTGTGTTAATTAAAACTCTCATTGTTTTGGAGATTAAAGTGGTCGGCCATTATAATTAAGAAAAGGATTTTAATTTTAATTAATTAAATTTTACCTTTTCATGGAAAAAGAGTTAAGGAAGTTTTTATTAAAAAATTCCTTATTTTGCCAAGACCAAGGATTATAAAAGAAGAGGTAGAGGTGCCTTCATGGCTAGAGAACTCTATTCTTTTCTTCCTCTCTTTTCCTCCTTGGTGTGGCCGGCCCTAGAGCTAGGAGAAGGAGAAAAAGGAGACTTTGTTTCTTGCATCCCTTGGAGCTTGGTGGTGGTGGTCGGACCTCTACTTCTCTTGGAGAATTAATGGTAGCCGAATCTAGCTTGGAGAAGGAGCTTGGTGGTTCTCGTCTCGGAAGATCATTGCCCACACAACATCCGAGATTAGAAGAGGAATATGGTAGAAGATCAAGAGGTTATTTGCTTACAAAGAAAGTATAACTAGTAATTGTTTTTCGCATCATACTAGTTTTCTTTGTATAGTTATTTTTGGAAATACCAAACACAAGAGGCATATGATTCTAGAGTTTTTAGATTTGTTTCGAATTTGTGTTTCTTTTTTTTATTTTTTGAATTTGTGATTCGATTGTTCTTTTTGGTTAAACCTAGAGTTATATAAGGAAATTAAATATTAGCTTTCCTTAAAAGGCTTTGTCTAGGCGGTGGTGGATGCTCCCATACCCAAGAAGGCCATATGCCTCACCATACAGTCCTGGAAGCTAATTTTGAAAATTAATATTTAATTGAATTTATAACATAGGTTGATTTGGATCAATACTGTTAAGTTCCGCTTGCGATCCAAGTCTAAACCATTAAGAACAGATAAGTTAAATTTTGAATCAATAATGTTAAGTTCCATTTGCGATTCCTAAATTAACTTCTAAAGAACACAATAGGTTGTTTAGCAAAAGGTTCGACACTTGTACAAAATTTTTGTACAGTGGAACCGGTACAATTCTCTTAGGACCAACCAACATGCCCAATTTAACTTCCTGCAAGAGCATGGACATAAGGGATAGAAACTAAACAATCTATGTAATATCTCTTAGTATTATAAAGAAATCAAAATCCTATAATCCATCTCCCAAAGCTCATTCCCTCCAAGATTAATTCTCTCTCTCCTCTCTCCTCTCTCCTCTCTCCTCTCTCTTCGTCTCAACCTTGTTTCCCTCTCTTTAATCACACTCGTTAGTTCGTAAGCGTCAAAGCTAACTTTCGACCGTCTAGATAACTTACTTTGTGACATCTCTAGTTCTTAATCAACGGTCCCTGTGGTTCGACAATCTTATATATTACTGACGACGAATCTGTGCACTTGTGGAATCATCACATGTATGCTTTGAGGAGTGTGCACACCTTGGGAAGCATGCACGTGTCTCCTAGGAGCCCTATATAAGGACCTCAGGGGCTTCGACGGAGGTATGTTTATTATACTGTAGCTACAGTTACGTTGCTTCTTTCATTTCTTTGCTTGTTTGCTTGCTGCTTCACCGGAGATCTGACTTGAGCTTCGGAGGGTCATCGTCGAGGAACCACTCCCTGGCTCGAAACTAACGCTTTTGTGCTTGTAGGCTAGTCTTGTTAGAGGTCAACGCATGGTCAATAGGAGTGCCACATCCCCAGCGCCCGTCACCTCGACTCTCGGACATGATCAAATTTAGCGCCATCTGTGGGAACGCACCTGCATCCGATCCAAGAGGATGGAAGAAGTTGGATGACTTCACACGGTGACGCTCACTCAAGAGGAGCTCGATGCACTTGTACAATCGCGAGCGGCAAAATTAGTCGAGCAGCAGCAGCAAAGAGCGCTAGCCGATCAACTAGCTCAACAAGCAACATCAACCTCGTGAGGCTGAGCGGCCCATGAAAATCGACCGAAGCAATTGTCCATTTGGGGGCAAAATAAGGGGTTGACCGACACTCAAGGGGAGGCTCCACCTGCACCTATTTCGTTCCATCGGGCCTTGTTTCAAACGCCCTCCGAGATTGCTTAAGCTAATCAAGGAGGGGACTCTTCATCAAATGAAGCACCTGTGCGGGATGCAGGGAAAGGCAAGGCACCCGAGCTGATTCATCACCCGAGTGGATCAACCACCAATTCTCTGAGGTGGACCTACAAGATCCGCTACCAAGGCACTAGGCTCCCTTGGCAATCGGAGAATATAACGGGTCGATCGACCCGGATGACCATCTTGGTAAGTTCGATAACGCTGCTACTCTTTATCGGTACACAGAGGGAGTCAAGTGTTGAGTCTTCCTCACCATGCTCTCCGGCTCGGCACAACGATAGTTCAGAAGGCTGCTGGACGTGTCCATCCAAAGCTTCAAGGACTTCCAAATGGCGTTCCTGCATCATTTTGCTAGCAGCAGGCTCTACCAAAAGATGAGCGTCAGCCTATTCTCCATGAAGCAAGGTCCCAGAGCGTTCCTCTGAGCGTACATCCAATGCTTCAATCAGGTGGCCATAGACATCCCATCGGTCTCGTCCGAGACCATGATGAACGCGTTCACACAAGGGCCCATGGACGGAGATTTCTTCCGGTCTCTCATCCGAAAGCCACCTCAGGACTTCAGCCACATGCTGAAGAAGGCCAACGAATACATAAATATGGAAGAGGCCCAGGAGGCAAGGAGGA
Source organism: Zingiber officinale (assembly GCF_018446385.1). Lineage (NCBI taxonomy): Eukaryota > Viridiplantae > Streptophyta > Magnoliopsida > Zingiberales > Zingiberaceae > Zingiber > Zingiber officinale. The sequence goes on along the minus strand of NC_055990.1, from coordinate 62,001,500 downwards.
AAGAAACATCGTCCGAACCATCGACGCCGACCGAACGGAGGTCGCCAACCTGTTAGGATGTATACTAAAAGTCTAGCTTTTTGTATGAACATTTATTTTTAAATTAGAATCACATTGATCAAATGTCTGCATTTAGTAAAATGTAGTTGTCCATTTAATTTATATTGTAGATAACATGGTGTGTGGTGTCACACAGAAGATCATGTTATCAATTCCTTATAAACTATAAATAGTAGCTCACAACCAAGATGGATTGAGACAAACCATTGGAATGGTTATAGTGTAATTTGGTACTAGTTTATCTTGACTATAAAATTACACTATTATACTATGTGTGTATTGAGCAAGATCATTTGAGGTTGTTCCTTTTATACTGACTGCATAAAAGAACATAACCTCTGTTATTATGGATGTGCACACTCTTAATCCCAATATAATAACAAACACATATACTTAGTATTTATTTCTTTGATTTATCAATGAGTGAGATTTATTTGTTAAATCAATAGGCCCGATAAGTTAGAAAATAATATTATTTATATGGCGTGTTGTTGATTATAGAAGGAAATTGTGTCCTAGTTATCTAGGTTGATGATGTCCCCTTGAGGAGCTCATAAGGATTGTCATGTAAACCCTGCAAGTGGACTTAGTCCGACATGACAATGAAATTGAGTGGTACTACTCTTGGAGCTAGATATTAATTAAGTGAGTTGTCAGTAACTCATTTAATTAATGGACATTCGATATCTTAAACACATGGAGATTAATGCACTCATGATAAGAAGGAGCCCATAATGTAATATGAGATTGGTACGGTAGTTCAATAATAACTATTTAGTGGTATGAGTTATTATTAATGAACTTGAGTTGGGTGTTCGGGTCGAACACAGGAAAGCTCAAGCTCATCAAGAGGCCAAAATCAATTCCTCCTCTCGATCCCTGCTATAGCCTCTATAAAGCCTCGCGTTCATCCGTTTTGATTTTCCTTCTTACCCAAATGAGGGGCCAACCACATCCTTGCTTGGTGCCCAAGTAAGGTCGGCCAAGCCCTCTTGGTGCCCAAGATGTGGGCCGGCCAAGCCATGCTTGGTGCCCAAGCATGGGGTCAGCCATACAAGAAGAGAAAAGGAAGTTTTGTTGAAAATAAAATTTTATTAAAATCTTTTCTTTTATAGCTTTCTACAATGGATTAAAAGAGAGATTTTAATTTTGTAAAATCTTTCCTTTTTGTAGTTATCTATAATGATTAAAAGAGAGATTTTAATTTTGTTAAAATCTTTCCTTTTGTAACCAACCATTATAGGAATAAAAGGAAGTTTTTGTTTAAAATAAATTTTTGTTATAATATTGTCTTTTATAGCTATTTACAATGGTTTAAAAGAGAGATTTTAATTTTGTTAAAATCTTTCCTTTTTGTAACCATCTACAATAGCAAATAAAAAAAATTTATTAAAAACATTTCTTATTAGCCGCTAGCAAAGATTATAAAAGAGGAGGAGGGAGGTGCCTAAAAACTAACACAACCTAAGACTCCTCTTTTATTCTCTTGTGTGGCCGACCCTTCTTCTATCTTCTTCTATTGTCTTCTTTCCCTAAATGCCGGCGGCATCCATCCTTTCTTCTTCATTAGGGTCGACACCACTTTAGAGAAGACTCTACCTTGGTGGCCGGTTGCTTGGAGGAGAAGAAGAAGAAGAAGGAGGCCTCATCACTTTGTATTCTTTGGTGGCCGAAAGCTTGGAAAAGAAAGAGAAGGTCGAGTGTCTTCTTCTTGGTAGATTGTCTCCCACACGACATCCAAGAAGAGTAGAGGAATACAACAGAAGATCAAGAGGTCTTTAGCTACAAGAAAAGGTACAACTAGTTCTTTATTCTACTGCGAACTATTTAGTTTTTCTTTGTATGGATCCTGAAATACCAACACAAGAGGCTAGCGATTTTGTGCTTCGATTTTGTGTTTTGATCTTGTGCTTCGATTGAGGGCTCTTTAGTTAAACCTAGGGTTTACTGTGAGGAGTTTAAATATTCAATTTATTTGAAAGGCTTTGTCTTGGAAGTGGTGGATGATCCCATAACCAAGAAGGTTGAGTTCCTCGCCAACGACCTAGAAGCCAATCCTTGAAATAGATATTTAATCAATTTCTGTAATATGGTTTAACTTCTGAAGAACACATGAGTTGAACTTGGAGTAAAAATGTTAAGTTTCGTTTCCAATCCAAGTTTAACTTATGAAGAACACATGGTTTGAACTTGGAGTAAAAATGTTAAGTTTCATTTCCAATCCAAGTTTAAGAACACATGGGTTGCTAGGAAAAATTATGCGCTTGTACAAATTTTTATACAGGGGAAACAGAATGGAATTCCGAGTAGCACCCAACAATTGGTATCAGAGCTAGTTTTCTACCTCTGTGTGTTTGGTTTTCAGTTAAATTATGCACTTTTTGTAAGACCGTTGGGCCGGCAAGAAGGGGGGTTGAATAGCCCTATAAAAAAAATAAACAATGACCCTTCCCGACTTTTCAAACTAACACTTGTGAAATAATCAAAGCAGTAAATAAAAAGCAGAAAAGAAAGATGCACAGTTGTTTACTTGGTTACAACCGGGGAGGTTGTTAATCCAAGGAAAGGATGAAGCGCACTATCAATCTCCTTCGGGCGGAAAAGCCTCTTATAGCGTTAAAGTACAAAAGGAAAGAAGCTAATCTAAACAGTGGAAAGCGCACAAGTGTTTTTACAAATTCCGAACTGATGCAAAGCTTCTGGACCAAGGCTATATTTATAGCCTTGGTCGGGGCGCCTGGAAGGGGTTCCGTGCGCCCTAGGGGGATAAAACTTTATCCCCAACGTTCAGATCGTGTTTGATGTGATCTGGTCAACAAATTAGGTCCAAGCGCCCGAAAGGGCTCCGGGCGCCCCGAGCTGCTCCGGGCGCCCCTGAGCAAAAGTCAACATCTGTTGAATTTTTCGTCCGAGACCTCTGCTCTAGTTCGGTTCAGCTTAGTCCGGGTCTTCTATTCCGGATCCGTTCGCTTGGGTGATCTCTGCCATCCAGAAAAGGGCTCACCCGAACCCAACTTTCGGTCTTCTCGAGCGAGCTTCCCTCCAGCTTCTCGTCCCTCGAAATCATCGCGTGTTTCCTTCTCGTCTGCCGGTGTACTCATCCGCAGTCTTCATCCCTTAGATGCACCTTGTGTCATCCTTCTCTCTAGCTGCGTCTCTTGCTCCCCGAGCAATCTTTCGCTCCGACTTTCGTCCCTCGGAATCACCGCATGCTTCCTTCTCGTCCGTCGGTGTACTCTTCCGCAGCACCTCGTCCCTCGGACTGCTGTCCTTCTCGTTAGCTGTGTCTTCCGCTCGACTACCTGTGCTCCTAAGCTCCTACACACTTAGACAAAAGGTTAGTAACATACAAAACCTAACTTAACTTGTTGATCACACCAAAACAACCTTGGGATTTCAACAATCTCCCCCTTTTTGGTGTGAGCGACGCAAGTTAAGCTAGGGTAAAAATAGATATAAAATAAGGGTTAAAAATAAACTTAACTAAATTTGTAATTTAAGTTAAAAATAATTTGGTCTACCTCCCCCTAGACTTATACTAATCCTTCTGCCCCTTTGATCACAAACAAAATGGGGTTTCCAGAAAAATAATCTAAGGGTTAAAGACTTAGAAAATTTTGAGATCCTTAAAAATTTGCAATAATTTTCACATAAAGAGTCTCTGACAAAAAAAAATTTAAGTAAAATTTTCTAAGTGAAGAAAAAAAAAATTCTAACTTAGAAGTTTCTAAGTAAAAAAAAATTGAAAAAGGATCTTTGAAAATTTTTCTAAGTACTTAAATTTCTAAGTCAATTTCATGTAAAAGTATTTTTAAAAAAATATTTTGAAAAAATGTTTGAAAAACATTGAAAGCATTAATCAATTCTAATTTTAATGCTTTGATAGAAAGTTAATTAAACATTTATTTTAATATTTTGGCTTCCAGGTCGTGGCAAGGCACTAGGCCTTTTTGGTTATTAGAGCAATAACCACTTCCCTAGACAAAGCCTCATAGAGAAATTCATTGTTTAATTTTCTAACTGAAAGCGTTAATTTTAATTTTTAAAATTTATTTTAAGCATGATTTAGGAACTCAATATAGGTTCCAACCTACTGGATTAATTAAAAAAATTTTAGGGACATATTTTCTTGAAATGTTCTTAATTTGTCCCGGGTGATATTTAAAGTACCAATTTAAATTATTAAATCTTCTAAAATTGATTTTAGATGAACATGCATAGTTTTTCAAGTTGTAGTTGTCTATTTGATTTTTCAAATTTTGATTTTCTAATTGTAATTTTTCATTTTCCAATTTTGATTTATCTAATTCTTCTAAAAGGTAGGATTTAGCTAAACTATTTTTAAATTTTTTATTTCTTTTTCTAATTTACAGCAGTCTTTAGTTAATAACTTAACAAACTTAAAATGTTTATCAGGAGGAAGAGAACGTACCTGACTTACCTTGTCGATATCCTTGTCTATGTCTCCCCCTGAACTACTGCTTTCTTCTGACGAAGCTCCCCCTTCATCGATGCTTTCGATGCTCATCTCGGAAGAACTTGAATCGTAGTCGTCGTCTTGATGACTCGCCATCAGTGCGAGTCCAGAGAATGCTTCGACTTCCGATTCGGACGACGTATCGTCCCACGTCGCTTTTAGGGCCTTGCACTTTTGAACAGGCTTTTTACCTTTATATTTATCCTTGTTCTTTAGCTTGGGGCAGTTGTCCTTGACGTGCCCTTCTTTGTCGCAATGGTAGCAGCGGATCATTCTTTTCTTTCTACCCTGTGGATGGTTAGTTTTTCTAGAATTGTATAGCTTCTTAAATTGCCTTACCATCATTACCATTTCCTTGTCGTCAAGAGAAGATTTTGACTCAAGTTTGTCTCTCGATGCTTTGAGGGCGACGTTGTTCCTGGGCTCCTTCGAACCTGCGTATCTTGATTCGTGCACTTCAAATGTCAAGAAAAATTCTTCTAAAGAAATCTTTTCTAGGTCTTTTGAAATATAAAAGGCATCTACTAGTGATGCCCATTTTGGATTTCTCGGAAAGGAATTTAAGGAGTACCTTAGCGAATCTCGGTTACTTACCTCTTCTCCGAGATTCGAAAGTCCGGTGATGAGCTCCTGTATCCTCGAGTGTAGATGTGCAATTGTTTCACCTTCTTCAAGACGGAGGTTGGTGAGCTGGTTGCGAAGTAAGTCCCGTCTCGCAAGCTTGGCTTCGGATGTTCCTTCGTGTAGTTCAAGGAACTTCTCCCAAAGCTCCTTTGCCGAGTTGTAGGTGCCGACATGGTTGACTTCTTGTGGCGGAAGTACGCTTAACAGATGGAATTCTGCTTTCTTGTTTGCCACATAGTCGGCCTGCTCTTTCTTCGTCCATTGATATTTTCCTTTACCTTCAGGAGCTTCAAAACCAAGTTCCATTGATAATAATAAATCAAAATCAATACTGAAAAATACCTCCATACGCTTCTTCCAGCTTGCGAAGTCCCCCTCGAATTTTGGCGGGTAGATGTTGGATCCGGCCATCTTGTTGCTTCGTTCGGCAGTTAGTCCTCCTAAAGCATCTCGACTCTGATACCACTTGTAGGAGCGTTGGGCCGGCTAGAAGGGGGGTTGAATAGCCCTGTAAAAAAATAAACAAATACCCTTCCCAACTTTTCAAACTAACACTTGTGAAATAATCAAAGCAGTAAATAAAAAGCAAAAAAGAAAGAGGCACAGTTGTTTACTTGGTTACAAGTAGGGAGGTTGTTAATCCAAGGAAAGGATGAAGCGCACTATCAATCTCCTTCGGGCGGAGAAGTCTCTTACAGCATTGAAGCACAAAAGGAAAGAAGCTAATCTAATTAGTGGAAAGTGCACAAGTGATTTTACAATTTCTGAACTGATGCTAAGCTTCTGGACCAAGGCTATATTTATAGCCTTGGTCGGGGTGCCTGGAAGGGGTTCCGGGCGTCCTTGGGGGATAAAACTTTATCCCCAACATTCAGATTGTTAGTTAGAGCCCTAGAGCCACTCATTGGATGATTGTATTATGGACTTGTTGTATCATATTCTTATATAAATAAAGGCATTTGTTTTTGGTTATTATACTTACTTGTATTGGTGCCAAATAAACTAAGTATAATAGCGTCCATGAGTAGAAGGTTCTCACCTATATCAATCGGTTAGTTGAACCGATAGTGAGATGATATAGGGAACACTACTCTTAATCATTCCTAGTCGAGTATTAACATTCAGGGACAATGTTAATGCAATAAGACTAGCATGTAGGTCAACTCGATGACTTGATCTCACAAGTCATGGATATAGAGATATCAAGTTGACACATGGGTATGCATTGGAGAATGTATACTAAATGACCCGCCATGAGAAAGTATCATGGATCATTATATGAGTGTCATATAATTTCTCATGTGGCTATTAGTATGACTACTAGTCCTTGGACCTGAAGTCACCATGGATCCCTACATAAGAAGTTATGTACTTTGGTTTCATCAAACGTCACCTGTAACTGGGTGGATAATAAAGGCGATTACTTGGTATGTAACGAATTATGCAGAGGGATGTGAGTGATGTAGATGGGATCTATCCCTCCTATATGATGGGAGAGACATCGATATTCTTGATAGAGTGAGACCATGAAGTGCATGCCCATGCCCAAATGAGTCAATATGAGATATTGAGATCATTTGATTTAGTGAGTCTACTTGGAGTTTAAGATTTAGATTGGTCAGAGGATGACACGGTCTATGCCTCACATTGATCAATTTAGATGTCTAGGATAGAAGGACACTTGTCATATATTGTGAGGAGTCACAATTAGTAGTCACAAGGTGATGTTGGATCTCAACATTCTTGTAACTTGGGTAGTAATGATGTGTTGCTAGATACCGCTCATTACTTATGCTCCTAAATGGGTTTAGGGGCATTGCCAACGTTACAATAACCTATAGGGTCACACACTAAGGATAATTAGATGGAGATTAGGTTCATATGATGAACCAAGAGGATTAGATTCATGTGATGAATCAAATTGGATTAAGAGTAATCCTAATTGGGCTAATTGAGTTGGACTCAAGTTGATTCATGTGTTCAATGAGTCTAATTTAGATTATGACTCATTGAATCAATTTAATTAAATGAAGTAGATTCATTATATTTAATTGGCTTGAATTAAATGGTTGGATTATATCAACCATGAGAGATATTAAGTCAAGTTTGAATTGACTTGAGAGGAAGAGGAAGAGGAAGAGTCAAGTTTGATTTGACTTTATGCCACATCATTTGTGAGTTGGCATTAGGAGAACCAATGATGATGTGCCACATCATCAAAGCTAGCACATGTGTGTGCCATCTCATGGAGGTTACAAGTCTCCTTCCATTTAATGTGGCCGGCCACATTAAATGAGAATGAGTTACAATTGTGGCCGGCCACACTAATGCTAGGTGAGGGGTTTTCATTTTGTGTGTAATTTCTCATTCATTCCATCTTCTTCCTCAAGCTCTCCTTCTCCTCTCCCTCTACTCCTTGGCCGAACCACCTAGGTGCTAGCACACCTATTGTTTGGTCTTCTCCACCTAATTAGTTCGTGTGGATACGCATAGAGAGTTGTCTACTTTGACAACTTGAGATCCGGCATCTCCTTGGACAAGGGGGACTCGCGAAGGGCACGCTACGAGGGTAAAACTCTTTAACATATAGTTCTAGTGTAAATCTATAGGTTGGTAAACTCGTACTCATAGTTTTACAAACTTTTATTCTTCCAACGGATCCGGTGGTGGGGTTTCGGGGTTTCCGCGACCCGAAAAAGCGGTTTTCGCGGCCCGAAAAACCCAACAGTGGTATCAGAACCACGTGCGAAGCGAGTATGAATTTAATTTGATTTTTTAAGAAAAATATAGATTCTGTAACTTTCTGTAATTTTATGGTTTTTATGGTTTTTATGGGTATTTTTCTCGTAGAAGCGAAGCACAAGTGTTTCGACACTTGTAAGCTTCGACTACCGAGAAGATTTTTCCGAAACGGCAAGGTTTCGCCCCAAAACTTTTTGGGACAGTGGGCTAAGGTGCTAGAGGATCGCTTAGGGACACTCGCGATGGTTATATCGCGGGAAGGGGCGCTGCCCCTGCCCCCGCAAGGGGATTCGTTACGCGATTGCGTCCGAAAATCGCTAAACGGGACCGCCAGGAATTTTTACTCGTAAAATTGTAAAAATTGCAGAAAAAAATACAGAAAATTATAGAAAAATACATAATTTAGAATTATGTATTATTTGTATTATTTTGTGATAGTCATGGCCCAAAAGACCCAATCTGATTGGAAATGTGTTGTAATTCATATTACGGCCTGCGCGTCGTCATTTGTGTTGTGTGTGCTGTATATTTGATACGCGACCTGCGCGTCGTGCCTTTCTTCATTTATTCTTGTTGTTAAATTAGTTTAGACTCGAATGTAACTCGAGTTTCACAAATTGTAATGTACAAAATTGGAGCCGTGGAAGGTCCACTCGAGACGGAGTTACGAGGAGAGCGCGAGCAACACAAGGTGGTCAAAGGGAGGAGTTTGAGAAGTTGTTGACCCTAGGTTGACCATCCGATCTTCTCATTGGCTTGAGAAGATCGTAGTAGGGCCATGACTAATCACAAATAATTTAATTAATTGCTTGTGTGTATGTGATGCATGATTAGTAATTAATTAGTGCCTAACGATTAGATTAGATCTAAATCGTGTACAAGATGCACCCTCTTGATTAGATTAGATCTCTATCGCATCAACTCTAATGCCTACCGTGCCGTGATACCTATCACTACCTTGATCACATATGTTGTTGAATCTGCCAAAGCAGAGCAACACATTATCTTGGTAGGGTACGGAGGGACAATCTTAGTCCCGCTTATCAACGCATGGGCGAGTACAAACTCAATTAGATTGAGTATTCCTAGTTAACTCGGTTGGATCGAGTACAACTATAGGCATTCTTCCAATGGTTGGAAAGATAGGACATAAATCACATTTATATTAATTCTTAGGCGTATTAGCCAAAGCTAACTCAAGTTTTAATATAACTGCGAATAATGATCCTATAAACAAGAGTTGCATAGAGATGTAATTGGTAAATCGTTACCTACCGATCATACTAAATCTTGGGCGTATTAGCCAAAGCTAACTCAAGGGTTAGTATGATGTGGATTTTGTCCCACATGAATTATAGAATTCAGTGGGAGCACCATTTAGTTAAAGACATAATTAAATGATTTAAAAGAATATGATATTTATTTTCTGCATTTTTCTGTTATAGATAACCATGACATCAAATACGAACTCTTTCTCCCTGCATTCTGTCCTTGAGAAGGACAAGCTCAACGGAGCAAATTTCCTCGACTGGTACAGGAACTTGAGAATAGTTCTCACCCAGGAACATAAACTGTACGTTCTGGAGCAGCCCATTCCAGAGGCTCCTCCTGCTAATGCCACGCTAGCTGACAATGATGCTTATAAAAAGCATAAAGATGACACATTAGATGTGTCCTGTCTAATGCTTGCGACCATGAACTCTGAGCTTCAGAAGCAACACGAGTTGATGGGCGCTTACGATATCATTGAACATCTTCGTCAACTGTATCAAGGACAAGTGCGACATGAGAGATTTGAGATCTCAAGGGCACTATTTCAGTGCAAGATGTCAGATGGGGCTCCCGTAGGTCCATATGTACTCAAAATGATTGGGTACATAGAAAACCTACAGAGGTTGTGATTCCCGCTTGGCCAAGAGCTGGCCACTGACCTGATCTTGTAATCCTTGCCGAATAGCTATAGTCAATTCGTTCTAAATTACAATATGAACGAAATTGACAAGCCACTGCCCAAGCTGCTTAGCATGTTAAGAACTGCTGAGCTGAACCTTAAGAAGGCTAAGCCCCACTCTGTTTTGATGGTTTAGAAACACAAGGGCAAGGGCAAGGGCAAGCCCAAAGGCAAAGGAAAGTCCCAAGCCAAGGGCAAAGGCAAGGCACTGAAGCCTAAAGGAGGGGTCACTAAGGATGCTACCTGCTTCCACTGCGGTCAGACCGGGCACTAGAAGAGGAACTGCAAGGTGTACCTGGAAGATCTTAAGAAGAAGCGAAGTGAGACTTCCACTTCAGGTATATATGTTATAGAAGTTAATCTATCTATTTCTTCATCATGGGTATTAGATACCGGATGTACTTCTCACATTTGTACTAATGTGCAGGCGCTGAGAAATAGCAGGATATTAGCAAAGGGCGAGGTGGACCTACGTGTAGGCAATAGAGCACGGGTTGCTGCTGTTGCCATAGGGACTTATTTTCTATCTCTGCCCTCTGGGCTTGTACTAGAGTTGGATGATTGTTGTTATGTGTCTGCTTTAACAAAGAAAATAATTTCAGTTTCTTGTTTGGACAAGAAAGGTTTCTCTTTTATAATTAAGAATAAATGTTGTTCTGTTTATTTAAAAGATATGTTCTATTGTAGTGCACCTCTGATGAATGGACTCTACATTCTAGACCTTGAAAGCCCTATCTATAACATAAATACAAAGAGGTTCAAGTCAAATGACATGAACCAAACCTATCTCTGGCACTGTCGCTTAGGTCATATAAATGACAAGCGCTTATCCCAACTCCATAAGGATGGTTTGCTGGACTCATTTGATTTTGAATCTTATGAGATGTGCAAGTCATGCCTACTAGGCAAGATGACCAAGACTCCCTTTAGTGGGCACAGTGAGAGAGCGACTGACTTGTTAGGACTTATACATAGTGAGTATGTGGCCCTTTCAATGTCGCTGCTAGAGGCGGTTATAGGTACTTCATCACATTTACTGATGACTTCAGTAGATATGGTTATGTGTACTTGATGACACATAAGTCAGAATCCTTTGAAAAGTTTAAAGAATTCAAGAATAAAGTACAAAACCAGCTTGGCAAGAGTATTAAGATACTTCGATCAGATCGAGGTGGAGAATACCTTAGCCATGAGTTTCGTGACTACCTAGCTGAGTGTGGGATTCTATCTCAACTCACACCTCCTGGAACACCACAGTGGAATGGTGTATCCGAAAGGAGGAATCATACCCTATTAGATATGGTACGATCTATGATGAGTCACACAGATCTTCCGACATTCCTTTGGGGCTATGCTCTAGACACGGCAGCTTTTATACTCAACCGAGTTCCATCCAAGGCCGTGATAAAGACACCATATAGGATATGGACTGGGAGAGATGTCCAGGTGTCTTTCATGAGGATTTGGAGTTGTGAGGCTTACGTTCGACGTCAAGTCTCAGACAAGTTAGGACCCAAATCCGACAAGTGCTACTTTATTGGATATCCCAAGGAAACTAAGGGATATTATTTCTACATTCCCAGTCAGTAGTGGCAAAGACTGGAGTCTTTCTAGAAAGGGACTTTGTTTCTAGAAAGACTAGTGGGAGTACGTTCGATCTTGAAGAAGTTCAAGATGCGGACCATAGCACTGAAGCCTCGATGGAAGTGGAACTGGAACCACAAAGTGTTGTGGATGATGTTGTTCCACAAAGAGTTGAGGAACAACAACCAGTTCAAGTAGACATACCTCGTCGCAGGTCTGAAAGGGTACGTCGTCAGCCTGAGAGATACTCATTTCTCTTGTCTGACCATGATGACGTTGTGATCATAGATAATGAGCCTACCACCTATCAGGAAGCTGTGATGAGACCAGATTCCAAGAAATGGCTAGAGGCCATGAGATCCGAAATGGAATCCATGTACACCAACCAAGTATGGACTTTGGTTGATCCACCTGAAGGGGTAAACCCCATTGGGTGTAAGTGGGTCTTTAAGAGAAAGATTGACATGGATGTACTTATCTATAAGGGTCGCTTGGTAGCTAAAGGTTTCAAGCAGATTCATGGTATTGACTATGATGAAACCTTTTCTCCGGTAGCGATGTTTAAGTCCATTCGGATCATGCTTGCTATTGCAGCATACCATGACTATGAGATATGGCAGATGGATGTCAAAATTGCATTTCTGAATGGAAACCTACTCAAGGATGTGTACATGACACAACCTGAGGGTTTTATAGATCCACAGCATACTAGCAGAGTATGCAAGCTGCATAGGTCCATTTATCGACTAAAGCAAGCTTCTCGGAGCTGGAATGTTCGATTTGATGATGCGATCAAACAGTTTGGTTTCATCAAGAATGAAGATGAACCTAGTGTCTACAAGAAGGTTGTAGGGGACATAGTTGTCTTCCTCATATTGTATGTGGATGACATACTACTCATTGGGAAGGACATCCCTTTGCTTCAGTCTGTCAAGACCTGGCTAGGGAGTTGCTTCTCAATAAATGACTTAGGTGAGGCATCCCGCATTTTAGGGATACAGATCTATAGAGATAGATCTAAGAGATTGCTTGGCCTAAGTTAGAGTATATATATTGACAAGGTACTCCTTCGGTTTGCCATGCAGAACTCCAAGAAGGGATTTCTGCCGATGTCACATGGCGTGAGTCTTTCGAAGACTCAATGTCCCTCTTCTAGAGAGGAGAGAGACCGCATGGATCAAATCCCTTTTGCCTCAGCCATATGATCTATCATATACGCCATGCTATGTACTCGTCCTGATATCTCGTATGCTTTGAGCATGACAAGCAGATACCAGTCAGATCCAGGTGAAAGTCACTGGATAGCGGTCAAGAATATTTTTAAGTACTTAAGAAGGACTAAAGAATATTTCTTGATATATGGAGGTAATGATGAGCTAACTGTAAAGGGTTACAGTGATGCCAGCTTCCAGACCGATCAGGATGATTATCGATCATAGTCAGGGTTTGTGTTTTGCATTAATGGTGGTGTTGTGAGCTGGAAGAGTTCGAAGCAGGACACAGTCGCTGATTCTACGACAGAGGCCGAGTACATTGCTGCATCAGAGGCAGCAAAGGAGGCAGTTTGGATCCACAATTTCATCATTGAACTTGGGGTGGTTCCTAGTATCGCTGACCCTATTGAGCTCTATTGTGACAACAATGGAGCTATAGCACAGGCGAAGGAACCTCGCTCACACCAGAAGACCAAACACATACTACGGCGCTTCCATCTCATTCAAGAGATTATCGAGAGAGGAGACGTGAAGATTTGCAGAGTACCTATAGAGGCTAACATCGCAGATCCCTTGACCAAGGCTTTGGCACAGAGGAAGCATGATGGTCACACTAGGTCATTGGAACTTAGAGCCTACACTGATTGGCACTAGTGCTAGTGGGAGATTGTTAGTCAGAGCCCTAGAGCCAATCATTTGATGATTGTATTATGGACTTGTTGTATCATATTCTTATATAAATAAAGGCATTTGTTTTTGGTTATTATACTTACTTGTATTGGTGCCAAATAAACTAAGTATAATAGCGTCCTTGAGTAGAAGGTTTTCACCTATATCAATCGGTTAGTGGAACCGATAGTGAGATGATATAGGGAACACTACTCTTAATCATTCCTAGTTGAGTATTAACATTCAGGGACAATGTTAATGCAATAAAACTAGCATGTAGGTCAACTCGATGACTTGATATCACAAGTCATGGATATAGAGATATCAAGTTGACACATGGGTATGCATTGGAGAATGTATACTGAATGACCCACCATGAGAAAGTATCATGGATCGTTATATGAGTGTCATATACTTTCTCATGTGGTTATTAGTATGACTACTAGTCCTTGGACCTCAAGTCAGCATGGATCCCTACATAAAGAGTTATGTACTTTGGTTTCGTCAAACGTCACCCGTAACTGGGTGGACAATAAAGGTGATTACTGGGTATGTAACGAATTATGCAGAGGGATGTGAGTGATGTAGATGGGATCTATCCCTCCTATATGATGGGAGAGACATCGATATTCTTGATAGAGAGAGACCACGAAGTGCATGGACATGCCCAAATGAGTCAATATGAGATATTGAGCTCATTTGATTTAGTGAGTCTACTTGGAGTTCAAGATTTAGATTGGTCAGAGGATGACATGGTCTATGCCTCACATTGATCAATCTAGATGTCTAGGATAGAAGGGCACTTGTCATATGTTGTGAGGAGTCACAATTAGTACTCACAAGGTGATGTTGGATCTCAATATTCTTGTAACTTGGGTAGTAATGATGTGTTGCTAGATACCGCTCATCACTTATGCTCCTAAATGGGTTTAGGGGCATTGCCAACATTACAAGAACCTATAGGGTCACACATTAAGGTCAATTAGATGGAGATTAGGTTCATATGATGAACCAAGAGAATTAGATTAATGTGATGAATCAAATTGGATTAAGAGTAATCCTAATTGGGCTAATTGAGTTGGACTCAAGTTGATTCATGTGTTCAATGAGTCTAATTTTGATTATGACTCATTGAATCAATTTAATTAAATGAATTAGATTCATTATATTAAATTGGCTTGAATTAAATGGTTGGATTAGATCAACCATGAGAGAGATTAAGTCAAGTTTGAATTGACTTGAGAGGAAGAGGAAGAGGAAGAGTCAAGTTTGATTTGACTTTATGCCACATCATTTGTGAGTTGGCATTAGGAGAACCAATGATGATATGCCACATCATCAAAGCTAGCACATGTGTGTGCCATCTCATGGAGGTTACAAGTCTCCTTCCATTTAATGTGGTCGGCCACATTAAATGAGAATGAGTTACAATTGTGGCCGGCCACACTAATGCTAGGTGAGGGGTTTTCATTTTGTGTGTAATTTCTCATTCATTCCATCTTCTTCCTCAAGCTCTCCTTCTCCTCTCCCTCTACTCCTTGGACGAACCACCTAGGTGCTAGCACACCTATTGTTTGGTCTTCTCCACCTAATTAGTCCGTGTGGATACGCATAGAGAGTTGTCTACTTTGACAACTTGAGATCCGGCATCTCCTTGGACAAGGGGGACTCGCGAAGGGCACGCTACGAGGGTAAAACTCTTTAACATATAGTTCTAGTGTAGATCTATAGGTTGGTAAACTCGTACTCGTAGTTTTACAAACTTTTATTCTTCGCACGGATCCGGTGGTGGGGTTTCGGGGTTTCCGCGACCCGAAAAAGCGGTTTTCGCGGCCCGAAAACCCCAACAGTGGTATCAGAACCACGTGCGAAGCGAGTATGAATTTAATTTGATTTTTTAAGAAAAATATAGATTCTGTAATTTTATGGTTTTTATGGTTTTTATGGGTATTTTTCTCGTAGAAGCGAAGCACAAGTGTTTTGACACTTGTAAGCTTCGACTACCGAGAAGATTTTTCCGAAACGGCAAGGTTTCGCCCCAAAACTTTTTGGGACAGTGGGCTAAGGTGCTGTAGGATCGCTTAGGGACACTCGCGATGGTTATATCATGGGAAGGGGCGCTGCCCCTGGCCCCGCAAGGGGATTCGTTCCGCGATTGCGTCCGAAAATCGCTAAACGGGACCGCCGGGAATTTTTACTCGTAAAATTGTAAAAATTGCAGAAAAAAATACAGAAAATTATAGAAAAATACATAATTTAGAATTATGTATTATTTTTATTATTTTTTGATAGTCATGGCCCAAAAGACCCAATCTGATTGGAAATGTGTTGTAATTCATATTACGGCCTGCGTCGTCATTTGTGTTGTGTGTGCTGTATATTTGATACGCGACCTGCGCGTCGTCCCTTTCTCCATTTATTCTTGTTGTAAAATTAGTTTAGACTCGAATGTAACTCGAGTTTCACAAATTGTAATGTACAAAATTGGAGCCGTGGAAGGTCCACTCGAGACGGAGTTACGAGGAGAGCGCGAGCAACACAAGGTGGTCAAAGGGAGGAGTTTGAGAAGTTGTTGACCCTAGGTTGACCATCTGATCTTCTCATTAGCTTGAGAAGATCGTAGTAGGGCCATGACTAATCACAAATAATTTAATTAATTACTTGTGTGTATGTGATGCATGATTAGTAATTAATTAGTGCCTAACGATTAGATTAGATCTAAATCGTGTACAAGATGCAGCCTCTCGATTAGATTAGATCTAAATCGTGTACAAGATGCACCCTCTTGATTAGATTAGATCTTAATCGCATCAACTCTAATGCCTACCGTGCCGTGATACCTATCACTACCTTGATCACATATGTTGTTGAATCTGCCAAAGCAGAGCAACACATATTATCTTGGTAGAGTACGGAGGGACAATCTTGGTCCCGCTTATCAACGCATGGGCGAGTACAAACTCAATTAGATTGAGTATTCCTAGTTAACTCGGTTGGATCGAGTACAACTATAGTGCCATAACACAAGGTGGAGAATGTATACTGATTGACCCACCATGAGAAAGTATCATGGATCGTTATATGAGTGTCATATACTTTCTCATGTGGCTATTAGTATGACTACTAGTCCTTGGACCTGAAGTAACCATGGATCCCTACATAAAGAGTTATGTACTTTGGTTTCGTCAAACGTCACCCGTAACTGGGTGGACAATAAAGGTGATTACTGGGTATGTAACGAATTATGCAGAGGGATGTGAGTGATGTAGATGAGATCTATCCCTCCTATATGACGGGAGAGACATCGATATTCTTGATAGAGAGAGACCACGAAGTGCATGGACATGCCCAAATGAGTTGATTTAGTGAGTCTACTTAGAGTTCAAGATTTAGATTGGTCAGAGGATGACACGGTCTATGCCTCACATTGATCAATCTAGATGTCTAGGATAGAAGGACACTTGTCATATGTTGTGAGGAGTCACAATTAGTACTCACAAGGTGATGTTGGATCTCAATATTCTTGTAACTTGGGTAGTAATGATGTGTTGCTAGATACCGCTCATCACTTATGCTCCTAAATGGGTTTAGGGGCATTGCCAACGTTACAAGAACCTATAGGGTCACACATTAAGGTCAATTAGATGGAGATTAGGTTCATATGATGAACCAAGAGAATTAGATTAATGTGATGAATCAAATTGGATTAAGAGTAATCCTAATTGGGCTAATTGAGTTGGACTCAAGTTGATTCATGTGTTCAATGAGTCTAATTTTGATTATGACTCATTGAATCAATTTAATTAAATGAATTAGATTCATTATATTAAATTGGCTTGAATTAAATGGTTGGATTAGATCAACCATGAGAGAGATTAAGTCAAGTTTGACTTGACTTGAGAGGAAGAGGAAGAGTCAAGTTTGACTTGACTTTATGCCACATCATTTGTGAGTTGGCATTAGGAGAACCAATGATGATGTGCCACATCATCAAAGCTAGCACATGTGTGTGTCATCTCATGGAGGTTACAAGTCTCCTTCCATTTAATGTGGCCGGCCACATTAAATGAGAATGAGTTACAATTGTGGCCGACCACACTAATGCTAGGTGAGGGGTTTTCATTTTGTGTGTAATTTCTCATTCATTCCATCTTCTTCCTCAAGCTCTCCTTCTCCTCTCCCTCTACTCCTTGGCCGATCCACCTAGGTGCTAGCACACCTATTGTTTGGTCTTCTCCACCTAATTAGTTCGTGTGGATACGCATAGAGAGTTGTCTACTTTGGCAACTTGAGATCTGGCATCTCCTTGGACAAGCAGGACTCGCGAAGGGCACGCTACAAGGGTAAAACTCTTTAACATATACTTCTAGTGTAGATCTATAGGTTGGTAAACTCGTACTTGTAGTTTTACAAACTTTTATTCTTCGCACGGATCCGGTGGCGGGGTTTCGGGGTGTCCGCGGGGCGAAAAAGCGATTTTCACGGTCCGAAAAACCCAACACAGATCACGTTTGACGCGATCTGGTCAACAAATCACGTTCAGGCGCCCGGAAGGGTTCCGGGCGCCCCGGGCTGCTCCGGGCGCCCCGATGCAAAAAGTCAACTGTCGTTGACTTTTTCATCCTGGACCTCTGCTCCAGTTCGGTCCGGGTCTTCTATTCCAGATCCGTTCGCTTAGGTGATCTCTGCTATCCGGAAAATGGCTCACCCGAACCCAACTTCCGATCTTCTCGAGCAGGCTTCCCTCCGGCTTCTCATCCCTCGGAATCGCCGCGTATTTCCTTCTCGTCCGTCGGCGTACTCATTCGCAGTCTTCGTCCCTCGAACGCACCGCGTGCTGTCCTTCTCGCTAGCTGCGTCTCTTGCTCCCCGAGTAATTTTTCGCTCCGCCTTTCGTCCCTCGGAATCACCGTACGCTTCCTTCTCGTCCGCCGGTGTACTCTTCCGCAGCACCTCGTCCCTCAAACTGTCGTCCTTCTCGCTAGCTGCGTCTTCCGCTCGACTACCTGTGCTCCTAAGCTCCTGCACATTTAGCCACAAGGTTAGTAACACACAGGACCTAACTTAACTTGTTGATCACACCAAAACAACCTTGGGGTTCCAACACTTTTCATACATAAATTTAGGCAGGATAATAGTAGGATGTGCAAATAGATTAACTCTGTGGTTGCAGGCATCCTAGTTCCAACTATTATGGCCCTATTGTGTTTGTGTGTGATTGGACCCTCGGGCATATCGAGGACATTTTATGTGTGTGAATGATTGTAATTATTAAATACAGTGGGAGCTGTATTAGTTTTTTGGATTTTACATTTTGTTCGATCTAGATTCCATGTACATTCCCTTATGGAATATAGGATCAATAAATGTAAAATTTTATTTTGTTGTGGCTCGTCTCCTTACTATGCGTGGTGCTATCTTGAGGACCGGAGGCACGGCGGAAAAGGAAGCAAGAAGGATGCAACGACATGAACCCTAGGGCCGACGATCAGGGTTGGCGGCAGCTAGGGTTAGCAGCATACGGAGGATAGCTATGGATGAGGCCATAATAGTTGAAAAATTAGTTTCCATATTTATTGCCTTTTATGCTATTTATATATGTTGTGTGCGTGTGCGCGCATATTAAAATTCCTCGTTTTAAATAACTAAGTGAGAGAGGAATTATTTAAATTCCACGGTCTCTATTGCTGGTTTGTAAGTGATGCATTCAAACTTGCGCGTTGGCTTTGAGCACCTTCCTCCACATCGGATGAGTTTGTTTGCGGATCACTAGATCAAACTTCCTTAATGGATGATTATAGGAAATTATTTAGGTTTGTGTGATCTTCTCCATCTGAAGGGGCACAATCCTATTTAATGGACTAAGTATCAAGTAATGACATGCACTTAGGCGCATTTAATAGTATCCTCCCCATCAGAGTCACTGTTATTATTTGTGTGACCGAAGAAAAATCAAATATTAATTTTATTTGACATAAAGTTAGGTTGACAAGATAATAAAATTAATGGGTAAACCCCCCCCCCCTCTTACAAATGTTTGAATTTGTATATGCCCACACTATCGTGGCATATAAAATTCATGACATTTTGAGGTGTTGGTGAATTTAAATGATATTATTTGAGGAATCAATATTATTTTAAATTCTAAATTTTTGATTAAATATTTTGTGATTCTTAGGATTTCAAATGACTTTCAATCCTCTTGTTGTTATATTGAAAGAAAACAAACTTATTGGTCCCAATTATATTGATTAGAAACGAAACTTGGACATTGTGTTATCTGCTGAAGGCTACAAGTTTGTACTTTTTGAGATTTGTCCAAACTTGCCTAATAGCGATTCTAGTGACGAGGAAATTAAGAGTCATAAGAAATGGGTTAGGGCAGATAAGATGACGCGGTGTTACATTTTGACTTCTATGTCAAATATGCTACAACATCAGCATCAGACCATGCCTACTGCTTATGACATGATGCGCAATCTCAAGGAACTCTTCGGTCACCAGAATTGGGTTGCTACACAGGAGGCTATGAGAAACTTGATGACGACCACCATGACAAAGGGGACACCCGTAAGAGATCATATCCTCAAAATGATGGCTCTTTTAAATGAGATGGAAGTCCTTGGAGCAGAAATCGATAGGAAAACCCAGGTCGATATCATTCTCCAAACGCTACCTAAAAGTTTTGAATAGTTCCGTCTGAACTACAACATGAACAAAAGAGTTTATTTGTTGGCGAAACTTCTGACGGAACTTCAAGTAGCAGAAGGGTTATTTTGTCAACATTCTCAAATTCACATTGCTGAAAACGTTTCTACTCCTAAACTGAAAGGGAGAAAGAAGAAAAAGAAACAAGTTAGTTCAGCAAATCGATCTCTAGGGACTGGGCCGCATGTAGGTGTGAATAAGCCAAAGGGCAAGTGCTTCACATGCAAGCAGTCTAGACATTGGAAAGTGGATTGCCCAAGCAAAAAGGAGAACAATAAAGGTATATCTTATTCTCTAGTGGTTGAAACATGTTTAGTGGTGTTATCTACTGGTACTTGGTGTGTAGATACGGGAGCTACTGATCATGTTTGCAATTCATTGCAGGGGTTCCAGGAAACTCGACGACTACATGAAGGGGAGATTACCATCAACATGGGCAATGCTACAAAAGTGGCGGCTGTTGCAGTGGAAGATGTTTATTTATCTTTTGATAGGAATAAAACATTGATTTTGAGTAATTATCTTTATGTATCAAGTTTTAGAAAGAACTTAATTTCAGTTTCTAAACTATTTATAGATGGATATTCTGTTTCTTTCAATAACAAAGTAGTTGTTAAGAAAAATAGAGTAGTTATCTGTTCTGGTATGTTAGTTGACAATTTGTATACTCTAAATCCAATAACTCCCATGATACAACAATAGGAAATTTAAAAGAAAGTGATTTTAATCTTTCCTTTTTAGAATTACCAAATTTATTTTGGGGATATGCTCTAGAAACAGCAGTGTACATTCTGAACTTGGTACCTTCTAAGTCAGTACCCTCTACTCCCACAAAATTATGGAATGGGCGTAAGCCTAGTCTAAAACATATTCGGATTTGGGGTAGTCCAGTACATGTGCTGAAGGGAGACACTGATAAGTTCGAATCACGTACAGAAGTTCGCTTGTTTTGCGGGTTATTCTAAAGGAACGAAAAGTGGTTTATTTTATAGTTCTAAAGATTAGAAGGTCATTGTTAGCATCAATGTCCGATTTTTAGAAGAGGACTATGTAATGAACCACAAGCCCATGAGTAAAATTATTCTTGAATAAATAAGAGAAGACACGTCTACCTTAGTACCAATGGTGCAAGATGAGATACCACAAGAAACTACAACACGTGTCACAAATGATACACAATGTCTCATCGTAGTGGGAGGGTTGTTAGGCAACCTGATAGATTCATGTTTTTGGGAGAATCTTCAGACTTGATCCCTGGTGAACATGAACCTGATCCCTGGAGATATAATGAAATACTCCAAGATAAAGATGCAGCAACGGTCTATCTATGGACTGAAGCAAGCTTCGAGATCTTGGATCATCCGGTTTAATGAAGTGATCCAGTCTTATGGATTCATTCAGTGTCCGGATGAGTCTTGTGAATAGTGACGAAAACGTAGTGGTATTTCTTGTACTATACATAGATGACATTTTGCTTATTGGCAATAATGTCAAAGTGTTGTCAGACGAAAGGGTATGGTTGTCCAAGCAATTCGATATGAAGGACTTGGGAGAATGTTGACATATTCTTAGGATCAAAGTAATAAGGGATCGCAAGAAAAGAATGTTGTGCTTATCCCAAGCTTCATACATCGATACTATCCTAGTTTGTTTTAGCATGCAAAACTCCAAGAAAGGTTTTCTACCTTTTCGGCATGGAGTACCTTTATCTAAAGAGATGTGGTCTAAAACATCAAAGGAGAATGAGGAGATGAATGCAGTTCCTTATGCTTTGGCTGTAGGAAGCCTAATGTATGCAATGTTATGTACAAGACCGGATATCTATTTTACCGTGGGCATGGTTAGGAGATATTAAAGTAATCCAGGACATGGACATTGGGCTGCCGTAAAGCATATATTAAAGTACCTAAGAAGGACTAGAGATTATATGCTGATTTACCGAGCAAATGATTTTCTCCCTGTAGGTTACACAGATTCGGATTTCCAATCAGATAAGGATAGTAGTAAGTCAACGTCGGGGTATATGTTTACTTTGGGAGGTGGAGCCTTAACATGGAGGAGTTTTAAGCAGAAATATGTTTCGGACTCCACCATGGATGTTGAATATGTGGCAACCTCTAAGGCAGCCAAAGAAGCAGTATGGCTCAGAAACTTCTTGATGGACTTAGATGTGATTCCTAATTTGCCTAAAATTATCATAATTTATTGTGATAATAGTGGTGCAATAGCAAACTTGAAGGAACCACGAGCCTATAAGGAAATAAACCCATTGAGTGCAAGTACCACCTAATACGAGACATCATAAAATGAGGAGAAGTTGTTGTTACCAAGATTACATCAGCAGATAACCTGGATCCTTTCACATAGGCCCTTCATGGGAGAGTTTTTGATGGGCATGTTGAGGGGATGAGAATCAGATGTATGATATCATATATGGCAGCATAGTCTTTTAGTATAAGTGGGAGATTATTAGGATGTATACTAAAAGCCTAGATTTTTGTATGAACATTTATATTTTGAAAAAAGAATCACTCTGGTCAAATGTTGCATGTTAATGTAGTTGTCTATTAAATTTATATTGTAGACAACATGGTGTGTGATGTTACACAGAAGATCATGTTATCAGTTCCTTATAAATTATAAATAGTAGCTCACAACCAAGATAAATTGGGATAAACCATTGAAATGGTTGTAGTGTAATTTGGTACTATCTTATCTTGACTATAAAATTATACTAGTACACTGTGTGTGTATTGAGCAGGACCATTTTAGGTTGTTCCTTTTATAATGACTGCATAAAAGAACATAACCTCTGTTATTATGGGTGTGTGTACTCTTAATCCCGATATAATAACAAACACATATACTTAGTATTTATTTCTTTGATTTATCAATGGGTGAGATTTGTTTGTTAAATCAATAGGGCCGATAAGTTGGGAAATAATATTATTTATATGGTGTGTTGTTGATTATAGAAGGAAGCTATATCATAGTTATCTAGGTTGATGATGTCCCCTTGAGGAGCTCATTAGGATTGTTATGTAAACCCTGCAGGTGGACTTAGTCCGACATGACAATGAAGTTGAGTGGTACTACTTTTGGAGATAGATATTAATTAAGTGAGTTGTCAGTAACTCATTTAATTAATGGACATTCGATATCTTAAACACATGGAGATTAATGCACTCATGATAAGAAGGAGCCCATAATGTAATATGGGATTGGTGCGGTAGTTCAATAATAACTCTTTAGTGGTATGAGTTATTATTAATGAACTTGAGTTGGGTGTTCGAGTCGAACACCGAAGCTCAAGCTCATCCGGAAGCCAAAACTAATTCCCCTTCTCGGTCCTTGCTGTAGCCTCTATAAAGCCTTGTGTTCACCCGTTTTGATTTTCCTTCTTACCCAAATGAGGGGCTGACCACATCCTTGCTTTGTGCCCAAGCAAGGGGTCGGCTAAGCCCTCTTAGTGCCCAAGATGTGGGCCGACCAAGCCATGCTTGGTGCCCAAGTATGAGGTCGATCATACAAGAAGAGAAAAGGAAGTTTTGTTGAAAACAAAATTTTGATAAAATATTTCCCTTTATACCTTTTTACAATGGATTAAAAGAGAGATTTTAATTTTGTTAAAATCTTTCCTTTTGTAACTAACCATTATAGGAATAAAAGGAAGTTTTTGTTTAAAATAAAATTTTGTTATAATATTTCATTTTATAGCTATTTACAATGGTTTAAAAGAGATATTTTAATTTTGTTAAAATTTTTCCTTTTTTGTAACCATCTACAATAGCAAATAAAAGGAAATTTTATTAAAAACTTTCCTTATTAGCCGCTAGCAAAGATTATAAAAGAGGAGGAGGGAGGTACCCAAAAATTAACACAACCTAAGGCTCCTCTTTTATTCTCTTGTGTGGTCAGCCCTTCTTCTATCTTCTTCTATTGTCTTCTTTCCCTAAAGGTCGGCAGCATCCATCCTTTCTTCTTCATTAGGGTCGGTGCCCCTTTGGAGAAAACTCTACCTTGGTGGCCGATTGCTTGGAGGAGAAGAAGAAGAAGGAGGAGGCCTCATCACTTTGTATCCTTTGGTGGCCGAAAGCTTGGAAAAGAAAGAGAAGGTCGGGTGTCTTCGTGAGTAACGGCACGGCCAAAGGGTCGTCGGTCGACGACATTAGAGGTCGCCAAATGGGCCGAGACATAAGGGCCGCCTAAGAGGCCAAAGGGTCAGGTCGTTACAACACGAGGCAAGATCAACATTATAGTTGGTGGACCGACCAGCGGAGACTCCAATCTAGCCCGAAAATCATACGCTCAGCAGCTGAAGATCCACTTCATTGGCTGCAGCCGAGAGAATGCGAGCGGGCCCGAGATCAGCTTCGATCCTAGGGATCTCGAAGGAGTTGAAATGCCGCATGACAACGCCCTTATTATCTGAGTGGTAATTGCAAACTATACCATTCACTATGTATTCATTGACACAGGCAGCTCGGTCAGTATCATCTTCAAGAAGGTGTTTGATCAACTCCAAATCGATCGGGGCATACTGCTACCGATGACAACCTCACTATACGGGTTCACCGACAATGTAGTCCAACCGATTGGCCAAATCAAGCTAGCCATATCACTTGGAGAGGAACCACTCCGAAGGACGAGGGCCATGAATTTCATCGTGGTAGACACCGGCTTAGCTTACAATGTCATTTTGGGCCGACCGACCCTCAATGAATTCAGAGCAGTCGTCTCAACCTTCTGCCAGAAAATCAAGTTCCCGGTAAAAGATCGAGTAGGAAAAGTAAAGGGTGATCAGTTGGTCACTCGGCGATGCTACATCGAGATGATCAAGATGGAGGCCAAGTCTGCCCGGAAGGCTAGGGGTTAGCACCATAACTAAAAAACCTCCTACTTTGATTTACGAAGAGAAGGAAGGGGTGCAGATCCACCCAAGCCGAGCGAAAGCTACTACCTTCATAGTTGCCGATCTGAAGGCCGAGCAGAAAGCTGAGCTGATCGAATATCTCCGGCGGAACTATTATGTCTTAGCATGGTTGACACACAAGCTCCCTGGGATCTCTCCTAAAGTTGCGCAGCACGAACTCCATGTCCGACCAGACGCTTGGCCGGTGAAGCAGAGGAAAAAGGACTTCAGTGTCGAACAGAATATAATCATCCGAGCAGAGATAGAAAAGCTCCTGGAAGCTGGCCACATCCGGGAGGTTCAATTTCCGAGCTAGCTTGCAAATGTGGTGCTGGTCTCCAAGCCTAGGAATAAGTGGAGAACCTGCATAGACTTCAAAGCCCTCAATAAGGCATGCCCGAAGGACTATTATCGTCTGCCCCGGATCGATCAAATGGTAGATTCGACTGCTGGGTGTGAGTTGATATGCATGTGGGATGCTTACCAAGGGTATCATCTGTTGGTCCCTTTGGAGGCCGACAAGAGGGGAGGGGTGAATCGCCCTGAAAAAATAAATCTAACCTTTCTCGGATTTTCAACTATATAACAAACACTTGTGATAAAAAAACAGAGACTAATTAAAAGAAAACAGACACAGGGTATTTACTTGATTTGCAATCAGAAGATTGCTAATCCAAGATGAATACGACGCACTATTTGATGATCTCCTTCGAGCGGAGTAGCCTCTTTACAACGTTGACAGCACAGACAGAAAAGTAAAGTGCAGAGAAACTGATTACAAGTGAAGTAAATAAACTGTCCAAATCAGTGCTATATTTATAGCACTGTTCGGGGCGCCCCGAAGGGTTCCGGGTGCCTTGGGGGATAAAACTTTATCCCCCAATGTTCAGATCGAGTCAAACCCTGATCTGGTCAAAATCCACTTCCGAGCACCCAGAATGGTTCCAGGCGCCCGGATGATCTGAGCTCCCGGACCACTTAAGTCAACCAAGTTGACTTTTTGTGGTCCGATTCCACTGCTCCGGTTCAGCTCGTCTCGGTCCGGGTATTCTGTTCCGGCTCCGCTAGCTTGGGTGATCTCGGCCATCCGGAATAGGGCTCACCCGAACCCAAGTTCCGGCCTTCTCCTCGAGCAACCTTCCTTCCCGGTTTCTCGTGCCTCGAACGTTATGTACGTTCTTCTCGTCCACCGGTGTACTCTTCCACGGTCAGCTAGTCCCTCAGACGTACCGAGTCCATCAGCTCTCTCCCCGTGCCGTCCTTCTCGTTAGCCGCATCTTCCGCTCAACTTCCTGTGTGTTGGATCGAGATGCGCTAGAGGGGGGGTGAATAGCGCTCGCGGCTATTTCGTTCGATTCGTAAAACACTCGAGTAAAAACGCAGCGGAATAAACAAAGAACAAGCACACAGAGACAGAAGGATTTACTTCGTTCGGAGCCTTGAACTACTCCTACTCGAAGGCCCGCGATCCTTGATCGCTTTCCATGGGCAACAACTATAAGCGCGTATAATTATTACAAACTAATTACAAATGTAACTGTAATTAAAGTTATACCGATAACAATGGTAGAAAAATCTGAGCTCCGGGTCATCGGAATGTTGCAGCAGCAATTCGGAAGCAATACTTGAGCAGAACACAGCACGAGGAAGCTTTTTATTTCGTTGTTATTTACTGCTACTCGAACCCCTCTTATAAAGGATGTTCAAGGCGCCTTAAACCCCTCCAAGGCGCCTCCAGGCTGGCCGCATCACCCGCGTGGATCAGAACCGACCTGGTCGAATTCTATCCTGTTCAAGGCGCCTCCAACCTCTCCAAGGCGCCTTCATCAACTTGTTCAAGGCGCCTTAAGCCTATCCAAGGCGCCTTGAAGCTTGCTTCGCAGCCAGCTTAGGTTTTGCACCCGAGGCGCCTCCAAGCTCCATGGAGGCGCCTCGGACACTGTTCATCCGAGGTTAATCTTTGCACTTTGGTCCCTGCAAGATACATTAATCCCAAATATACCCTGCAGCACAAAGTTAGCACATAAAACATAATAGAAGTGATAATGACAGTCTCCGGACTGTCCGAGTCTGACTTCGGGTTAGCGACCGGAAACCCTAGGTCGACCCGACGCCTACTGTTCCCTCTACGGGGAACGCGTCCTCACCTACTCCAC
Organism: Zingiber officinale; assembly: GCF_018446385.1. Taxonomy (NCBI): domain Eukaryota; kingdom Viridiplantae; phylum Streptophyta; class Magnoliopsida; order Zingiberales; family Zingiberaceae; genus Zingiber; species Zingiber officinale. The sequence continues at coordinate 61,974,403 of NC_055990.1, read as the reverse complement.
TCAGGAGATTTACCTGTTGCCAGTGCGATCCTCCAGATCGACTGGACTTTTACTCAGCACTCGACGCTTCCGGACTTTCTGCTGGACATCCGCTTCCCGGCTAGTCCAGTCTTTCACCTGGTTCGCGACACCAGGACTTTCCACCTAGGGTTACCACCCCCTAGGACTTTTGCCTAAAGCTATCGACCTGCCAAGACTTTCCGTATAGGATTACCACCCCCTATGACCTAGGGTTACCGCCTCCTAGGGTTTTCCCTTTGCCTAACCGCAGCTAGGACTTTTCTCCACCTAGGGTTACCGCCCCCTAGGACCTAGGGTTACCGCCCCCTAGGACCTAAGGTTACCACCCCCTAGGGTTTTCACCTGCCTAACCGCAGTTAGGACTTTCCTGAAACACTCATTCAACATGTTAGATAACAACATGACTTAACTTTGAACCCTTTGTCATTATCAAAACTTGGGTTCGATCGTCGGATGCTTCCCGCACCAACAATCTCCCCCTTTTTTATTATGGCAACCCAAATTCAAAGTTAAGTAAAACAAATGCATAAGTATATTAAAAAGTTTTAAGTGAGCAAGCTTAAGTATATAAATTCAAATAAAAGCATAACTTAAGCTAACACTTTAAACTTTGTGACGCTCCCCCTTAATACAGGGTTTCCTTTTTGAATTTTTACTTTTTACTTTTGAATTTCCTACTCTCCCCCTTTGCCATTTATCAAAAATAGGTTAGTTGAAAATAATTTTCAATTTTTCTTTTTGAAAAGTATATTAGTCTAGGAAAAGAAAACGGGATAAGTGTTAAGTTGAAACATAAATTTTCACCTAAAATTTTGTAAGCGCTGAGTTAGAATTTTGCAAAACTATCTGAAAGGTAACTTAGAAAATATCTTAGCAAGAATTTATAAAGTTAGGTTTCAAGGTTGGCTAAGTTTTAAAAAAATTTGAAAGTTGCTTTATGAATCACTTGGCTAAGTCTTTTGCAAACATTGAATTTCGAAAATATAGCTCAAGTGAAAAGGGACTTAGCTTAATTTTGAATAGAATAATACTTATTTTTGAAAAAGAACTTGTTAATTTTTAGGTTGAAGAGAGAGAGTAGCTAATATTTTAATTTAGGTTATTTATTCAAAATCAGTTGGTCCTTAAGTCCAAGCATGAGTCAAGTTCAATAGATTGACTTTAAGAAGTATCAGAGCCCTAAAGATCAAACATGCTTAACCTGAATATTTGCATTTCCTTTAGTTTGAGAGATATTTTTAGCTGAGATAAGGTTATTTTTGTCTTTAACAAGTAACTAAGCAAATTTTTGTGATATCATAACACTTTAAATTCTTAGTTTTTTAAAGAGGGAGTTTAGCTAACAAAAATTGATCAAGACTTAGTTTAGCTAAGATTTTTACTTTTTAAGCTAAACTTATGAAAATAATAGTTTTGTTAAGTATTTAATCTTAAAAAGATTTAGTTTTTCAAAACAAACTGTTTTGATGAAATTTTGAGAATGCTTTGGAAAATACTTAGCATTTTCAGCAGAACTTAGCATTTGAAAACAATTGCTTTGAGAGACACTTAGCTATTTTTTTTTTAACATTTTAAAAAGTACTTAGCTAAATATTTTTTAAAAAAATATTTAGTTAACTTTGAAAATACTTAGCTATGCTTTCAACTTAAACATGATTGCGTTGAGAAAATATCTTGCCTAGTAGCTAAGCTTAGAAAATAATTTAACTAAGTTTAGTTAGAGAAAACTTAATTAAGTACTTAGCTTTAAAAACATTTAGCTTCTAGAGGAGTTATAATTTAAGAGTCAGGTCATCAATAATTTTAATTTTAAAGCTTAGTTAAAAATAACTTGAATTTTCGAAGATATGCCAAAAATAGTTTTTAATTTTGAGGTCAAGTCAAAATTTTTTTTAAAAAAACTAATTTTAAAACCGACTTAAAATCACTCCCCCTTAATTAATACCTTAATAAACTTTTGAGTTCAGGAGTTCAAGCATGAGAGGTTAAACAATTATTTTCCTAATTTTTTATCTCACTCAATCTAGATTCACAAACATGTTTAGCATTTGAGTGAACGTGAGATGGAGTTGTCTTTACAGTTGATATAAAACATAAGTTTTGAATTTCAAATAATTTTGAAATGAAGTTTTAAAAGATTTTAAAATGATTTTTGAAATTTAGTTTTGAAAAGATTTTATAAATGATTTTTAAATGATTTTTAAATGATTTTTAAATAATTTTGAAATTGATTTCGAAAAGATTTTCAAAATAAGTTTTGAAAAGATTTTAAAATGATTTTTGAAATTAAGTTTTGAAATGATTTTCAAAATAAGTTTTGAAAAGATTTTAAAATGATTTTTGAAATTTAGTTTTGAAAAGATTTTAAAATAATTTTTGAAATTAAGTTTTGAAATGATTTTCAAAATAAGTTCTGAAAAGATTTTAAAATGATTTTTGAAATTTAGTTTTGAAATGATTTTCAAAATAATTTTGAAATTAAGTTTTGAAATGATTTTCAAAATAAGTTTTGAAAAGATTTTAAAATGATTTTTGAAATTTAATTTTGAAAAGATTTTAAAATGATTTTTGAAATTAAGTTTTGAAATGATTTTCAAAATAAGTTTTGAAAAGATTTTAAAATGATTTTTGAAATTTAGTTTTGAAATGATTTTCAAAATAATTTTGAAATTTATTTTGAAAAGATTTTTAAATAATTTTGAAATTAATTTTGAAAAGATTTTAAAATGATTTTTGAAATTTAGTTTTGAAAAGATTTTAAATAATTTTGAAATTGATTTTGAAAAGATTTTCAAAATAAGTTTTGAAAAGATTTTAAAATGATTTTTGAAATTAAGTTTTGAAATGATTTTCAAAATAAGTTTTGAAAAGATTTTAAAATGAATTTTGAAATTTAGTTTTGAAAATATTTTAAAAATGATTTTGAAATGATTTTTAAATAATTTTGAAATTGATTTTGAAAAGATTTTTAAATTAATTAATTTTGTTTAAGTTTAAGTCAATTTTAGTTTTAATTTCTTAGTCATCTCACCCGATCTAAATTTTCAATCAGGGAATCCTATAATTGTTGTGAGATGAATTATGGTTGAATTTAAGGGTAAGGTTTAACTTTGTGTTAGATTCAGGTTTAGCTTTGGGTTCAACAAGTAAGCATTCTTTGGATAAACTTCTGGGCTATGGTGAATCACAAGGAGCTCATTAAAGTAACCATGCTTTCGAGGTTTCCCAAATAGTCCTACCCATTGAACTTAATACTAATCCTTGGTCTAACTAGTTAGGATCCATTTAAGGGTAGCTTCGGTCAGTTCCACTTGGCCAAATGCACCAGGTCGAAACCATATCTTCCTAGACATGCGATGCCCAAGCTTCCCTAACGTACTATCATCCAAAAACTTTACCAGTACTGTGGGTCAAGTTAAACCTAGCCCGTTTTAATCTAACCTTAATTACCCTGCCAGGTAGTCTACTCTTGTTTACCCATTTCGGGTAGATTAAGTTCGGTTACCTAGTCGGGTAGTTTAGTTAGGGGTGCTAGCTATTCTGGATCCTCCTTCTATATTTTTATTTGATTTAAATTAAATTTTTTATTTTGAATATTTAATTTCAAATTTTTAATTGAATTTTGTATTTAATTTTAATTTTTAACTTTTAATTTAATTTCGAATTTTTAATTGAATTTTGAATTTAATTTTGAATTTTTAATTGAATTTTGAATATTAATTTGAATTATGTTCTTAATATTATTTTTCTTTTTACTCCCTCTGGATCATAGCCTCGATAAGGTCTATCAAGGTAATAGACTTGATCCTTGGGGACCCAATAGTGACCAGTTCTAACTTGATTAACCAAGTTAGATTTTAGCACCCATGCTTGGACAATTTTTCTATTATTTCTATTAACTAGCGATAAATATGATTTGTATTTTATTTTAGTTTTAAATCCAAGTCCAGTTTTGTTGTAAACGGCTCGCTGTTTTCCAAGAATCAGATCCAGATTCTTGGAGCCCAAGGTGAACTATCCAACGTGTCCTTGAGTTCTTTAATTTGAGCTTTCAAATTGGAATTTTCTTCCTCAAGTTGTTGGACTTGAGTTGAACTACCAATTTGAACTGACTCAGTTAAAGAGCTCGAGTCAGTCGCTTCCTTAAGGGTTGTTACCTCCTTTTGGAGCGACTTAACCCGGACGTTGGATTTAGCCACCTTTTTTACTAAGTAAGGTAATAATTCATGCAAGTTATCTAATTGAAATTCTGCGAGTAGTGAACTTACAGTGGGTTTTGGTCCTTCGGATACGAATGCGGATTCGTGGCTTTGATCAAACTCAGTCTCGGATTCGCTCTCGGTTTCTGACTCATACTCGGACTCAGTTTCCGCCACGGTTGCTAGTACTGGTAGAGCGAGGAAGCTCGTCGGTTCTTCTACATCGGACCCGGATTCATCTGAAGACTCGGACCATATCTTTTCCTCTATCTTACTTGTACCTGCAACCATCATAATACCTTCCTCGGCCGAAGTAGTATTATTCTGCTCATCTAATTCAAATAAATCATTTATTAAATTATGCTTACTTACTTGAGCGTCGGAAGTGCCCTCGTGTTGTTTCATTAACTTTTGCCACAACTCTTTTGCACTTGCGAAGGGGCCGATGTGGTTCAGTTCTTCATTGGTTAGGCCACATTGTAGCATGCAGGTTGCTTTGGCATCGGCTTCAACTTTTTTCATTGTGCTAGAATCCCAGTTGATGCATGAGATAAGTTCTCCAGTGTCGTCACGTGGAAGTTCGAGTCCGGTCTGGATGATGATCCACATCTCGACTTGCGTCTTGAGGTGATATTCCATCTGGTTCTTCCAGTATCCAAAGTCCTCGCCAGAAAAGAGCGGCGGTCGGACGGTGCAGAATCCTTCTTGGAATGCCATTTTAAAAGAATCTTGCACACAAAAAATAGCAAAAAAAAATGTACCAGGACTTGATCCTGGATTAGCAGTGCGGTATGGAAGGACAGAAATAGAAGTTCACCAGTTTCGAGAAAAAATAAAAAAAATATTATTAAAAAATATTTAAAAAATATTATTTCAAATTTTGCCAAATTCAATATTTTATCAATACTAATAAACCGTGAAAGGATGAAAATGAATTTTTCGAAAATAATTTTGGAGGGAAAAAATGAAAGGCGTGAATAGCGCTAGAATGGTGGTTTAGGGCACAAAAGAATATTTATTTTTACCCTATATAGACGAAAAAGCCACAAAAGAAATGCTCGAATGGTGGTTTCACCTATTCGAAGCGACCCCGCTCTGATACCAATTGTTGGATCGAGACGCGCTAGAGGGGGGTGAATAGCGCTCGCGGCTATTTCGTTCGATTCGTAAAACACTCGAGTAAAAACGCAGCGGAATAAACAGAGAACAAGCACACAGAGACAGGAGGATTTACTTCGTTCGGAGCCTTGATCGACTCCTACTCGAAGGCCCGCGATCCTTGATCGCTTTCCGTGGGCAACAACTATAAGCTCGTATAATTATTACAAAATAATTACAAATGTAACTGTAATTAAAGTTATACCGATAACAATGGTAGAAAAATCTGAGCTCTGGGTCGTCGGAATGTTGCAGCAGCACTTCGGAAGCAATACTTGAGCAGAACACAGCACGAGGAAGCTTTTTATTTCGTTGTTATTTGCTGCTGCTCGAACCCCTCTTATAAAGGATGTTCAAGGTGCCTTAAACCCCTCCAAGGTGCCTCCAGGCTGGCCGCATCACCCGCGTGGATCAGAACCGACCTGGTCGAATTCTATCCTGTTCAAGGCGCCTCCAACCTCTCCAAGGCGCCTTCATCAACGTGTTCAAGGCACCTTATGCCTATCCAAGGTGCCTTGAAGCTAGCTTTGCAGCCAGCTCAGGTTTTGCACCCGAGGCGCCTCCAAGCTCCATGGAGGCACCTCGGACACTGTTCATCCGAGGTTAATCTTTGCACTTTGGTCCCTGCAAGATACATTAATCCCAAATATACCCTGCAGCACAAAGTTAGCACATAAAACATAATAGAAGTGATAATGACAGTCTCCGGACTGTCCGAGTCTGACTTCGGGTTTCCGACCGGAAACCCTAGGTCGACCCGACGCCTACTGTTCCCTCTACGGGGAACGCATCCTCACCTACTCCACTCAGGAGATTTACCTGTTGCCAGTGCGATCCTCCAGATCGACTGGACTTTTGCTCAGCACTCGACGCTTCCGGACTTTCTGCTGGACATCCGCTTCCCGGCTAGTCCAGTCTTTCACCTGGTTCGCGACACCAGGACTTTCTACCTAGGGTTACCACCCCCTAGGACTTTTGCCTGAAGCCATCGACCTGCCAAGACTTTCCGCATATGGTTACCACCCCCTATGACCTAGGGTTACCGCCTCCTAGGGTTTTCCCTTTGCCTAACCGCAGCTAGGACTTTTCTCCACCTAGGGTTACCACCCTCTAGGACCTAGGGTTACCACCCCCTAGGGTTTTCACCTGCCTAACCGCAGTTAGGACTTTCCTGAAACACTCATTCAACATGTTAGATAACAACACGACATAACTTTGAACCCTTTATCATTATCAAAACTTGGGTTCGATCGTCGAATGCTTCCCGCACCAACACTCTGTTCCTGAGCTCCTGCACACTTAGACACAAGGGTTATACAAAACAGGATCTAACTTAACTTGTTTGATCACATCAAAACTCTTTGGGGTTCCAACAATCTCCCCCTTTTTGATGTGAGCAACTCAAGTTAAGCTAGGGTAAACATATGCAATAAAAATAATTAATTTGCAAATAAGTCCAAAAGATTTTTCAATTTAAAGAATGTATACCTCCCCCTAGACTTAACATTCTTCTCCCCCTTTGATCACATAAAAATGGGGTTCCTTTTAACAAGTTTAAGGTAAATTCTAACTTAAAAGAAATTTTGAAGTGTTTGACAAACATAATTTTTAAGTTTCAAATTAAAAAATTAAGTTTCAAACATAATTCAGAATTTAGAAGAAATTTTCATAAGTAAAAAAATATTTTTGAATATGTTTTCTAGAACAAATTAAATAACTCTTTTTAAGCATTAAATGATTTAAATTAATACTTTTTCAGTCAGTCAATTAAACTTTTCATTTCGATACTTGGCTTCCAGGCAGTGGCGAGGCACTAGACCTTCTTGGTTATTGGAGCAACAACCACTTTCTAGACAAAGCCGCATAAAGAAATTACATGTTTAATTCTCTTGCTGAAAATGCTAAGTCTAATTTTGATTTTTAATTTAAGCAAGTTTTTGGAACCTAATAGAGGTTCCTTCCTATAGGGTTAATCAAGTATTTTCTAGGTACATAGGCTTATGCTATTTTTCTGATTTGACTCTGGTGAAACCTATAGTACTAGTTTAGTCCTCTATAATTTTTAAAACCAGAAATATTTGAACAGGTAAAGTTTTTCAATCTTTCTATTTCTTCTTTTAATTTTTCATTTTCAAGTTTAATCTTATCAAAATCCTCTAATATACATGATTTTGCTAAAGTTCTTTTTATTTCTAAGTTTTTATTTTTAATTCAGTATTTTTACCTTTTAATTTGTACATAGACTTAGCCATAGCCTTAATACCGAAATAAAGTTGATCAGGAGGTAAGAGACATACCTCACTTACCATATCAGACTTGAAGCCTGACTCTCCCCCTGCTTCGCTGCATTCATCCGACGTCCCTCCCCCTTCATCGATGTTGGGTTCTGATGTACTTTGACCTTCATAGCTTGCCATCAGTGCTATCCCGGCATATTCTTGAATCTCGGACTCAGATGATGAACTATCGTCCCAAGTTGCTTTTAGATTCTTGTGCTTCTTGGGTATCTTGACTTTGTCCTTCTTTAGTTCTGGGCAGTCTTCTTTTAAGTGTCCTTCCTTTTGACACTGGTAGCAACGCATCCTTCTTCTATTTCTTGGATTCTTTTTATTCTGTATTTCTTTAAATATATTAGATCTAAAAAACTTTTTAAAATTTCTTACCATATATGCTTCCTGATCCCCTTCTGAATCTGACTCGAATTCATCCTTCTTGGTTGCTTTTAGTGCGATCATCTGACTTGATTCCTTTGTTGTCCCTACACACCTGGTTTCATGTAATTCAAGAGTAGAGAACAATTCTTCCAAAGTACTTACCTCCAGATCTTTTGAAATATAGTAGGCATCGACAATTGATGTCCATTCTGGAGTTCTTGGAAACACATTGAGTGTGTAGCATATGGTGTCCCAGTTTGTTATCGTTTCACCGAGGTTCTTAAGACCAGTAATCAATTCCTTTACCTCTGTGTGTAGATCGGCTATCTTCTCACCTTTTTCTAAACGGATGTTCGTCAGTCTGTTCTGGAGGATGTCTCTTCTTGCTAGCTTAGCTTCGGATGTTCCTTCATGGAGCTCCAGGAACTTCTCCCAGAGTTCTTTGGCTGACGAGTAGCTTCCGATGCGGTTGACTTCTTGAGGCTGCAACATGCTCAGCAGGTGATTTTCCACACGGTTGTTCGCTATGGAATCATTTACTCCTTCTTGGTCCACTAGCTCTCTTCTTTTTCTTCTCCATTCTGATTCTTCGAAGCTATAAAGCCATACTTTATAATTAACTGAATTTCGAAATCAGTTTTCAGGAATACCTCCATACGACACTTCCAGTGTGTGAAGTCCCCCTCAAATTTTGGTGGAACAATGCTTGGTCCGACCATCTTGTTGCTTTGATCGACTGTTAGTCCTCCTGAAGTGCCTTGCTCTGATACCATTTGTTGGTCCCTTTGGAGGCCGGCAAGAGAGGAGGGGTGAATTGCCCTGAAAAAATAAATCTAACCTTTCTCGGATTTTCAACTATATAACAAACACTTGTAATAAAAAAAAAATAGAGACTAATTAAAAGAAAACAAACACAGGGGATTTACTTGGTTTGCAATCAGAAGATTGCTAATCCAAAACGAATACGGTACACTATCTGATGATCTCCTTCGGGCGGAGTAGCCTCTTTACAACGTTGACAGCACAGACAGAAAAGTAAAGTGCAGAGAAACTGATTACAAGTGAAGTAAATAAACAGTGCAAATCAGTGCTATATTTATAGCACTGTTCGGTGCGCCCCGAAGGATTCCGGGCACCTTGGGGGGATAAAACTTTATCCCCCAATGTTTAGATTGAGTCAAACCTCGATCTGGTCAAAATCCACTTCAGGGCGCTCGGAATGGTTCCGGGCGCCCGGACGGTCCGGGTACCCGGCCGCCCGGGCCACTTAAGTCAACGAGTTGACTTTTTGTGGTCCAGTTCCACTGGTCTGGTTCAGCTCGTCTCGGCCCAGGTCTTCTGTTCCGTCTTCGCTAGCTTGGGTGATCTCGGTCATCCGGAATAGGTCTTACCTGAACCCAAGTTCCGGCCTTCTCCTCGAGCAGCCTTCCTTCCCAGTTTCTCGTCCCTCGAAGGTCGTGTATGTTCTTCTCGTCCACCAGTGTAGTCTTTCGCGGTCACCTCGTCCCTCGAACTCACCAAGTCCGTCGGCTCTCTCCCCGTGCCATCCTTCTCGTTAGCCGCATCTTCCACTCGACTTCTTGTGCTCCTAAGCTCCTGCACACTTAGTGTAATGACCCAACCCCTCGGCCCCTTGGGCGGCCCAACTGGCGGCCCATTTGGTGGCCCCTTAATGGTGCCTTGAGAAGCCCAACTGGCGACCCATTTGGCGACCCCTTATGTCATCGACGAACGACCCTCGGCCGTGCCATTACTCACTAGGTCTTCTCACCCCTAGCCAGTGGATTTTTGCCTTCCCTAGAATTCAAACTCTAGACCTCCAGGCTAAGTATTAGAGTTTATGAATCTTGGTAGCCAAGTGAGCGGCACTCACTTGAGCCTTTTTATTGTAATGACCCGGCCCCTCGGCCCCTTGGGCGGTCCAACTGGCGGCCCATTTGGCGGCCCCTTGGTGGTCCCTTGGGCGGCCCAACTGGTGACCCCTTATGTCATCGACCGACGACCCTCGGTTGTGTCATTACTTACTAGGTCTTCCCACCCCTGGCAAGTGGATTTTTACCTTTCACAGGATTCGAACTCTAGACCTCCAAGCTAAGTACTAGAGTTTATGAATCCTGGTAGCCAAGTGAGCGCTCACTTGGTTACTAGGATTCATAAACTCTAGTACTTAGCCTAGAGGTCTAGAGTTCGAATCCTGAGAAAGGCAAAAATCCACTGGCCAGGGGTGGGAAGACCTAGTGAGTAACGACACGACCGAGGGTCGTCGGTCGACGACATAAGGTCGCCAGTTGGGTCGCCAGTTGGGTCGCCCAAGGGACTGCCAAGGGGCCGCCAAATGGGCTGCCCAAGGGGACGAGGGGCCGGGTCGTTACAATAAAAAGGTGCCTTTTATTGTAACAACCCCGCCCTTCGACCTCTTGGGCGGCCCAACTTGCGACCCCTTGGCAGTCCCTTGGGCGGCCCAACTGGCGACTCCTTATGTCGTCGACCGATGATCCTCATCCGTGCCGTTACTCACTAGGACTTCCCACCCCTGGCCAGTGGATTTTTGCCTTCCCCAGGATTCGAACCTTAGACCTCCAGGCTAAGTACTAGACTTTATGAATCCTGGTATCCAAGTGAGCTGCGCTCACTTGACTACCAGGATTCATAAACTCTAATACTTAGCCTGGAGGTCTAGAGTTCGAATCCTGGGGAAGGCAAAAATCCACTGGCCAGGGGTGGGAAGTCCTAGTGAGTAACGGCACGGACGAGGATCATCGGTCGACGATATGAGGGGTCGCCAGTTGGGCTGCCCAAGGGACCGCCAGTTGGGCTGCCCAAGGGACCGCCAAGGAGCCGCCAAATGGGCCGCCAGTTGGTCCACCCAAGGGGTCGGGTTGTTACACTTGGACACAAGGGTTAGACAAAACAGGACCTAACCTAACTTGTTTGATCACATCAAAACCCTTTGGGGTTCCAACATCATCAAGTGTCGCTTGCCCAGGAAGGCCAGGAGAAGGTCAGCTTCATCACGACAGATGGAACTTACTGCTACAACGTCATGCCATTCGTCTTGAAGAACGTTGGCGCTAGCTTTCAAAGATTGATAAACAAAGTCTTCCGGTGGTAGATCGGCCGCAACATGGAGGTATACGTCGACGACATTCTGATCAAATCCCTCCAAGTCACTGGTCTCTGCGTCAATATCAAGGAGACGTGCCAGACGTTGAGGACATATGGGATCAAGTTAAATCCGAACAAGTATCTATTCGATGCAAGAAGCGAATGTTTCCTGGGCTACATAGTTATCGAGCTGGGCATTGAAGTGAACCTGAGCAAAGTGAAGGCACTGGAAGACATGCCGCCGCCCAGAAATCTGAAGGAAGCTCAGCACCTCATCAGGTTCATCTCCAACTTGTCCGACTGAAGTCTGCCATTTTTCAAGATATTACGCTAAGCCACCAAATTTCAGTGGGACGAAGCGTGCGACTGGGCATTCAGAGATCTTATAGAGTACCTCAACTCGTTGCCCGTACTCGCTAAGCCTATTGTCGGCGAGCCGCTTCATATTTATTTATCCTCAACCGAGCATGCGGTTGGTTCAGAATTATTTAGGCAGAATGGTGATGAGCAACCCGTGTATTTTTTGAGCCATATTTTAAAAGATGTTGAGTCTCGTTACACCGGTCTTGAGAAATTAGCCTATGCGCTGGTGCTCGCCACTCGGAGGCTCCGTCCATACTTTCTCACGCACACCATCATTGTGATGACCAATAGCCCGTTGGGAAGAGTCCTTCTTAACCCAGAGGCGTCCGCCCGGCTGATCAAATGGACGACGGAGCTCAGCGAGTTTGACATCCAGTATCAACCCCGAATGGCTATCAAAGCATAGTTCTTGGCGGATTTCATCATGGAGGTGCATAATCTTGAACCAGAGGTTGTCTGGAAGATATATGTAGATGGGTCGTTCACTCGGCAGGAGAGTGGGATTGGAATGTTGCTGATCTCCCCACAAGAAGAACGAATGCAGTTGTCTGTTTGGCTAGACTATCGAGTGACCAATAATGAAGCCAAGTACGAGGCGCTCATAGATGGCCTACAGGCCGCTCGACACATCGGAGCTATCCGATTCATCATACACTCAGATTCACAGTTGGCCACTCAGCAGCTGACCGGGACGTTCAAGATATGCAACATGCATCTCAGGCTCTACGCAGAAGCCTTCGAAAAGTTAAAGGCCAACTTCCGAGAGGTAACCATACAGAAGATTCCCCGAGTGGAGAATCAAGCGACGGACGAGTTGGCCAAACTAGTGAGGTCACTCTCACCGATCGTATTAACACAGTTGACCGAGCAAGTATCTTTGGTGGCGCACATCGATCGGATGGAGGGACTCACCTTCCCGAGCGACTGGAGGACTGCGCTGATAGAATTTTTACGATCGGGAGCTACACCATCTGATCGGGAGGAAGCCTAGCTGCTAAGGAAAAGGGCTAGTTGATTCACCCTGATCGAGGACTAGCTCTACAAGAAGGCTTTCTCCCGCCCTTTGCTCAAGTGTGTCCCATCAGAGGACGCTAACTACATACTGCAAGAAGTACATCAAGGCTCATGTGGAGGATATCTGGGCGGCCGGTCGTTGGCAAGGAAGATTATGTTGGCCGTGTAACGCCCGCCCTCCCATTGCTTAAGGAGGGACGGGGTTACTTACTTACATACGTGCATACATATAAAATCATGGCAGCGGAAACAGTTACTTAATTTTTTTTTCTACACTAATCATCATGCTTATCATACTGAACATGTAGACTTACTAGTATTCATGCATACAACTTAATTAATACCAACTACTTGAAACATAATTCATGATATTATAGGCATACTAGCATGAAACATGAAGAACAAAAGTGCATAACTATCCATACTAGTTAAAGTACTATCAAAGCATAAAAATAACACATGGTTCATATGCAAACTTAGAACTTAAAACATATAGCAGTGTTATTCCACCGTGCCACTGCCACACACACACTTGCCCTTCCTGCTGCTCCTTTTAGTTTAGCCATTCCTTTCCTTTTTCTGCAGTACAAGGAAACATAAAAACTATAAGCCCATAGGCTTAGTAAGTCTCTTTCCTACTCACAAAAACCATGATTCATGCATGAACATAAAGTGATAACATGTTCATTTGGTAAATTATAACATAACATGTGAGAGCATAACATAAAGTCATATCATATCATATGAGAGCATAAACATAAAGTCATATCATATCATGTGAGAGCATAAACATAAAGTCATATCATATCATGTGAGAGCATAAACATAAAGTCATATCATATCATGTGAGGGCATAAACATAAAGTAGTAACATGATCATCTAAATATCATGGACATATTTCAAGAGCATCTTTAAGAAGCATGAAGAAAACATATAACATGAACTTGTAAATGCAAGATGATCTTTTGAAAACATGTATCATGAAATGAGTATATGCAAGATGTCCTTTTGAAAACATATATCATATACATACTTAAACATAATCTTAACATGAGGGCCCGGTTTATACCACATACATACATAAATGTGCACATCCTAAATAGATCCAAGGTAGCTAATCTTGAACCTACTAGGAACTAGGCCCATTTCATAGACAATCGACCTAGGGGCACTTAGGAGCTCATCCCTTTTACTAGGCCTGTTTCATAGACCATCGACCTAGGGGCGCTTGTGGAGCCCACCCTTGGTACAAGCCATACAAAGTAAAATAGCATGTCATATCATAACATATCATGTTCTTGTTATTTCATAACATTTCATATTCTTGTCATATCATGAAGAGTGCTCTTGATCCCAACTTAAGGGAAGCATCTCTTAGGCTTTTCATCTTACGTAAGCCTTGCATAAACATAGCATGATGGCACCAAGTGCACATAACATATAGCATATCATAAAAACATAACATGATAACATGAAGTGCACATTATATAGTATCACATAAAAACACAACATGATAACATGAAGTGCACATATCAATTTACATGGTGACATAAAAATTCATCTCATATCATAAGAATCAACATCATACATGCTTAAGGTTTTTGAAACTTCCTACAAGCCCTAAATCATGCTTGGCCGAACATATAAACATACATCATAGATTTTCAAACAACATGGATACATGAAATCAACTACCTAAGTCTTCATAATCATTAATCATAGCATGTAAGACCTTAGGAACCCTAGGTAGCTTTTTAACCTCATTCTTCTTATCTAGGCCAAAACATGAAGGCATGTTTTAAATTTTCCATAAATCAATTTAAAGCATGAAACTTTTGCAACTTACATAGCATAGCAAGTGAGTCCTTTGGTAACCATAAGTGAGGTTCTAACTCTAATATTCAACTTTGGCTGAAACCTCAAGGTGGTGTTTCTAGGTTTTTCATGCAACATAAGCCATGGAAATTTAACCTAACATTGCATAGGAAATCATACATCATGAAGAAGCATAAAACAAGCATGGTTAGATTTCAAAACCTTGCCCTAGACCTTGTGTTCATCCTTGGCCGAAACCTAAGGTAAGACTCTCGGTTTTGTTTATACATCATATAGCATGAAAACTTAACTAACCACATGTAATAGATCATGTATCATGAAGGAGCATAAACAAGCATATTTAGATTTCAACACTTTGATCTAAACCTTATGTTTCATCTTGGCCGAAACCTAAAGTAAAGTTCTAGGTTTTATTTATACAACATGTAGCATGAAAACTTAATTAACAACATGTAATAAATCATGTATCATGAAGGAGCATAAACAAACATGTTTAGGTTTCAATACTTTGCTCTAAACCTTATGTTCCATCTTGGCCGAAACCTAAGGTGAGGTTCTAGGTTTTATTTGTACAACATGTAGCATGAAAACTTAACTAACAACATGTAATAAATCATGTATCATGAAGGAGCATAAACAAGCATGTTTAGGTTTCAATACTTTGATCTAAACCTCATGTTCCATCTTGGCCGAAACCTAAGGTGAGGTTTTAGGTTTTATTTGTACAACATGTAGCATGAAAACTTAACTAACATGTAATAAATCATGAATCATGAAGGAGCATAAACAAACATGTTTAGGTTTCAACACTTTGATCTAAACTTCATGTTCCATCTTGGCCGAAACCTAAGGTGATGTTCTAGGTTTTATTTGTACAACATGTAGCATGAAAACTTAACTAACAACATGTAATAAATCATGTATCATGAAGGAGCATAAACAAGCATGTTTAGGTTTCAACACTTTGATCTAAATTTCATGTTCCATCTTGGCTGAAACCTAAGGTGAGGTTCTAGGTTCTATTTGTACAACATGTAGCATGAAAACTTAACTAACAACATGTAATAAATCATGTATCATGAAGGAGCATAAACATGCATGTTTAGGTTTCAACACTTTGATCTAAACTTCATGTTCCATCTTGGCCGAAACCTAAGGTGAGGTTCTAGGTTTTATTTGTACAATATGTAGCATGAAAACTTAACTAACAACATGTAATAAATCATGTATCATGAAGGAGCAAAAACAAGCATGTTTAGGTTTCAATACTTTGCTCTAAACCTTATGTTCCATCTTGTCCGAAACCTAAAGAGTGGGGTTCTAGACCTTTTGTTACAACATGAAGCATAAATTGTAAACTTGACAACCCTAAGTGATCACAACTCCTCATCTTGGCCGAAACTTGCAAGAAAAATCCCTAAGTCTTTTTTTTTTAACAACCTTTAAACATAAAGCGTACGAAAACTATTGTACTGCAGGTGAGGGGATACTTACTTCTCTCACTTAATTCTCTAAGAGAAGTACCCTTGGTTGTGAAGCTTTTCCTAGAGAGAAAACTGTCTTGCTTGGTTCGGCAATGGTGAGGAAGATGAAGCTTAGTTTCGGTGGAGAGGAGGAGGGAGGAGGAAGAGAAGAAAATGAAACTTTCTCTTTCTTTTCTCCTTTTATTCCAAATGAAAGGAAGAAGGAAAAATGAATTTTTCCTTCCCTTTTCTTTTACTCATCCTAAATGAAGGGAGGAAGTAAAACTCTTTTTTCATTGTAAGAAGAGGAAAGAAACTTGGACTTCTCCTCTTTAGTGAAGAGAGACTTCACTTTCCTTACCTTTAACCATAATTCCCCTCTTTTCCTATCAGCACACCCCTGCTGGGGATACTGGTTATTGTTGGAGCAATCCCAATGGTCCGCGGGACCATGTGTTTTGGTGTTTGGGAAAAGGGTTTAAGTTAGGTTTACCCTCGTTATTTGATATGTGTACTTGAGTTGTACAGGACTGCAGGTGACACATGTGACTCAGGTTGACGGCTTCGGGTCCGATGAAGGATGGCATTGAGGACAAGCCGCGGGCTTGAATGCATCTGAGGGATCGTGGACAAGGCAGCAAGGACAAGGGCCGAGGGAAGCGACTTCGAGGCATACGCAAAGGATGGCATTGGAGACAAGCCGCGGGCTTGGATGCATCCGAGGGACGAGAGCCAAAGGAAGTAGGCTTGAAGGCAAGAGGTCAAAGCTGCAAAGAAGTGCCAAGTGAGTCGTGAGGGTCCGAGTGCGAGTGAAATGTACTCGGGATGGGAAACCCTAAGTTTAGGGTTGTACCAGTCGACTGGTACATCGACCACGGTCGGTGGTGAGCATGACATTCGTGCCCGAAATGGTTGGATCGATCGGTCATGGGACCACGACGGTGATAGTCTTGGAGTGTCATAGTTGTGGCACCACGGTCCGTGCATGGACCAGATCGGTAATGTGCAAATCGCAGCTGGATTTCCCAAGCTCTATAAGAAGGAGCTTGGGATGGCCGCTAACTGACGAAATTAGACTTGGTTAAAGCCTAATTAGTAGTCACAAGAGTTCTCAAGTGCTTGTGTAATCCAAGAGGTCTTGGTGTGTTTGTGGTGAGGTTTCTCCACCCACAAGGAGCAACTTGAGATAGCTGGAGGTTGCCGGGGGCTAATCCACCGACGGATAGGGATCGTCCACCTTACGGACAGCCGTGGAGTAGGAGCATCATCTCCGAACCACGTTACATCGACGTGTATTGGTTTGCTTGTTCTTTTCTTTGTCTTTAGCTTTCGTATTCCTAATTAGTATTTGTATTTCCTCTTGCGCACTAACGAATACGTAGGAAGCGAGTGATTGGGGGCGCCGTCCATTCAACCCCCCTTCTAGCCGGCCACCGATCCTCCAACAATTGGTATCAGAGCGAGGACGCTCTCCGTTGGACTAACCGCCAAGGAAGCACAAGATGGCCGGGTTTATTGTCCCTCCAAAATTTGAAGGAGGAAGCCTTGGGGACATCACGTATTGGATGATGAGGATGGAGGTCTTCTTCAACACGGATTGGGATATCATGATGATGATCAAGAAACCGTTCGAAGTCCCAAAAGACAAGAAAGGGAAGAAGCTCCGATCACGACATTGGACGGAGGAGCAAACCACACGGTCAAAGGCAAACGATAAGGTAATATCTATTTTGATTGATATTTTACCTAATGACGTGATAAGCCGTGTAGGTAAATACGAGAATGCCCACGATTTGTGGAGCAAAATAAAGAAATTTCCATGGGAGGAATTTTTGCCTACACAAGAAGAAGAAGAAAAATCCGAAGAAAGTGACGAAGTGGTCCAAAAGGAGAAGAAGGACCAATCGGATGTGGAGCCCAAGGAGATGGGATTAGTAGCTCAAGAAGAGGAAGTAAATTTGGTCACATTTGAGGAAAAGGATGAAGAAAGGTCATCCACAAGTGTGGATGAGGAAGATATAGCATCTACATTCTCAATGGTTGAAGAAGAATCCAAGACAAGTGAAGAAGAAGAAGAAGAAATCTTGGAAGAAGTCAACCTAGTGAGCACCTCCACCGAAGCAAAGTCAAAAGATCACATCATTTGTTTCGGGTGCAATGAGAAGGGACACTATAAGAGTAGATGTCCTATGGGTAAGAAAGAGGTAGCTTCTAAACTCAATTCAATTCATTTTGAATCTAATTTGAGTTGTAGGAAGAAGAAGGAGAAAAAGCACATAGTGTGCTTCACGTGTGGAGAGAAGGGTCACTACCACACCAAATGCCCCAAGAAGGGAGAAATTAAGAAGCTAGCGCATCTAAAGAAATGGGAGAAGAAGGAGAGAAGCAAGTGTCAAGGGGGAGCTTCAAGGGTAAGGGAGGTATACCCTAATTTGAAGTGTAATTCAAATTCAAATTCTTATGTTCCCATGTATGCTAGGAGAAATAATGATTATCATTATGTAGCAATGAAAAATTTTGGATTTAGATATCATGATAAGAATAGGGTTAATGTAGATCATAACCCTAGGAGACCTATACATGATAGACCTAGACACGTTAAATTCTCATTACCTAAGGAGAAGAAGGTAATGGAGAACCAAGGCATTAATCCCAAGAAGGGGAGACACATGCCTAGAAAGGGTAGGTCTAGGAATGTCCAAGGTGGACATGTTGACTCTAGGGTTAGGAACCTAGAGAGGGAAAATCAAGCTTTGAAGTCAAAGCTTGATAATTTGGAGAAATTCCTTAAGAGATTCACTATTGGATCTAAGGGATTAAATATGGTGTTGGGTAGTCAAAGACCCAACAATGATAGATCGGGCTTGGGATACCGATCTAGTCCCTCCAAGGCCAATGAGAGTTCATATGCTAGGGTGGCAAATGATCATGGCAAGGGAGAGGTCTCCAAGACTAAGGGAAAGTCTTATGCTAGGGTTGCATATGACTATAGCAAGGAGAAATCAATAAATGGCAAGGGAAAGTCATTTAATGGTAAGAAGAAATTAACCAAGGACAAGGTGTCCAAGGTTAAGAAAGTTACGTTTGTAGGCCAAGTGTCACCGGGGGTGGACCGATGTGGCCTAGCCATTGTGGATGAGTCACCTAGGGAGGTGGCTAAGGCTAAGAGCTCTAGGGGGAGCTCTAAGAGTCAATTTGGGACCCATGGCCAATGGATCTCAGGTGGGTACTACTTGGGAGTCTAGAGGAGCCATAAAGTGTGCCAAATGGTTTAGAGACGGACTTGAGTCTCAAACCTAGGGATTTGGCACACATGGATTATGTTTCATGCAAGGAAATATGACATTGAGATCATTTTGCATGATAATTGGTTTTGGATGTATAGATGCCACATAAACCAATGCTAGGGATGCATTGTGGGTTGGTATGGGCAAATACATCAAGAGGAAGCCAAAACTAGGACTTTAGGTCAAGGTTCAATTGAACCATTTAGCTAGTTTTGGATTTTGTGTCAATCTTGGGATTGGTGATAGATACATTTTGTAATGTATTTTTCCTAAGTAGACAAGGGTACAATAGACCTCTCCACAAAATTTGGGAATTTTTGGAAGTCTAGGGAATTACTGGTGCATTTCTGAAGTTGGCCTGAAAAGGCTGATTTTTTCAGAAATAAGGTACCAGTCGACTGGTGCAGATACCAGTCGACTGGTAACAGTGTTTTTCGACCACATAATGGGTCGACTGGCACTTGGGGCAGTCGACTGATACCAGTCTGAAACTGTTTTCAGCATTGGTATGTGACCATGTCAACTCAGTTAGATGTATGGGATCCAAGGGGGATTAATACATGAGTTTAGGGTCAGTTAGATGATAAGTTTTCAACAATTGGGATATTGTTGGAGAACTTTTTGGATGTTAGGCAAAGGGGGAGAAGTAAGGTTTAAATTGGGAAAACCTTAAGTGGCTTTCCATAGGGGAGCCTTGGGATAGGTTCTTAAAAAGCCCGTGGTAAAATCCTAGCTCATTGGGGAGTTTAGGTGTAGGGGGAGCCTTGGGATAGGTTCTTAAAAAGCCCGTGGTAAAATCCTAGCTCATTGGGGAGCTTAGGTGTAGGGGGAGCCTTGTGATAGGTTTCAATGCATGTTTGCATTTTGATTCGACAGTTGCCAAGTGTGTAGCCTTGGCAATGTAAGTCCATTCGGCAGTTGCCAAGTGTGTAGCCTTGGCAATGTAAGTCCATTCGGCGGTTGCCAAGTGTGTAGCCTTGGCAACGTAAGTCCATTCAGCGGAGTAAGTCCAAGTGTGTAGCCTTGGCATCGTAAGTCCATTTGTTTTTAGCATGTTTATTTGCTATATGTTTTCCCTAACTTAAACGTATTGCCAAACACCAAAAAGGGAGAGATTGTTGGAGCAATCCCAATGGTCCGCGGGATCATGTGTTTTGGTGTTTGGGCAAAGGGTTTAAGTTAGGTTTACCCTCGTTATTTGATATGTGTACTTGAGTTGTGCAGGACTGCAGGTGACACATGTGACTCAGGTTGACGGCTTCGGGTCCGATGAAGGATGGCATTGAGGACAAGCCGCGGGCTTGAATGCATCTGAGGGATCGTGGACAAGGCAGCAAGGACAAGGGCCGAGGGAAGCGATTTCGAGGCATACGCGAAGGATGGCATTGGAGACAAGCCGCGGGCTTGGATGCATCCGAGGGACGAGAGCCAAAGGAAGTAGGCTTGAAGGCAAGAGGTCAAAGCTGCAAAGAAGAGTCAAGTGAGTCGTGAGGGTCCGAGTGCGAGTGAAATGTACTCGGGATGGGAAACCCTAAGTTTAGGGTTGTACCAGTCGACTGGTACTGGGACCAGTCGACTGGTGGTGAGCACAGAAGCATTCTGTGCCCGAAATGGCTGGGATCAGTCGACTGGTCATGGGACCAGTCGACTGATAGATAGCCGTTGGAGTGCCGTTTGTCGACTGGTGCATGGACCAGTCGACTGGTAACGGGCAAATCAGCAAGGCTGATTTCCCCAAGCTCTATAAGAAGGAGCTTGGGATGGTCGGCCAACTTGACGAAATTAGACTTGGTTAAAGCCTAATTAGTAGTCACAAGAGTTCTCAAGTGCTTGTGTAATCCAAGAGGTCTTGGTGTGTTTGTGGTGAGGTTTCTCCACCCACAAGGAGCAACTTGAGATAGCCGGAGGTTGCCGGGGGCTAATCCACCGACGGATAGGGATCGTCCACCTTACAGACAGCCGTGGAGTAGGAGCATCATCTCCGAACCACGTTACATCGACGTGCATTGGTTTGCTTGTTCTTTTCTTTGTCTTTAGCTTTCGTATTCGTAATTAGTATTTGTATTTCCGCTTGCGCACTAACGAATACGTAGGAAGCGAGTGATTGGGGGCGCCGTCCATTCAACCCCCCTTCTAGTCGGCCACCGATCCTCCAACAGTTATGACATGGAACCACTTACTAAGAGGTCCAAGGTTCAATCCTTGGTCATGCCTCTTTTTGGTTCTTTTTATTATATTTTTTTTTAGAAGAATCCACATGAAACCTATTTAATCATGCATAAATTTATGTAAAATTTCTAGGAATCCTATGGGTGTTACAAGTCGGATACTTTTGGCCAACCTTACAAGAAGACGCCTCTCGGACAGTTGCCACCTGTCTATCCTGCCAAAAGTACCACAACCTCTCGGATCGCCCGACTGAAAAAATGAAGGATTCCACGGTATCGTGCCTATTCGACCAATGGGGCATGGACATCGTGGGGCCCTTCCCTATGGTGACCGGTCAGCGAAAGTTCCTACTTGTTGCAATGGACTACATCTCCAAGTGGGTTGAAGCCGAGCCGCTGGCAAGAATAACTGAGTAGATGGTTCAGAAATTTATTTGGTGACACATCATTTGTCGGTTTGGCATCCCTCGCCGACTCATCTCAGATAATGGGAGGCAGTTCGCTGGTCAGAAGCTCAAAGAGTGGTATGAGGAGTACGACATCCAACAATCCTTCATCTCAGTACCATACCCTCAGAGCAATGGACAGACCGAGGTTGCCAACCCGAAGATATTGCAGATCCTATGCATGCAGCTCGACCATATGGGAGGGAGTTGGGTAGACAAACTCCCCAACATGCTGTGGGCGATCCGCACGCCCCCCAAAGAAGGAACGGGAGCAACTCCCTTTCACTTGGTGTACGACGACGAAGCGATTGTCCCCGTTGAATTTGGAGTAGAGTCCGACTGGATACAATACTATGATGAAGACAACGCCGAACGGAGACTCCTGGAGTTGGACTTGGTGGACGAAGCACGTGCTAAAGTCGTCGTCCATCTGATGGCCTACTGAAAGAGGATGAGGCAGAACTACAATTGAAGGGTGATCCCTAGATCATTTTAGGTCGGCGACTTTATGTGGAAGAAGGTAAAGTCAGTCGACGATGTCACCAAGCTGGAAGCCCCATGGGTCGGGCCCTTCAAGGTCGTGGAGAAGCTCCACTCGGGTGCCTATTTACTTGGAGGATGAGGACAGAAGGTGACTCAAATGTCCATGGAGCGCGAACTATCTCCAGCCATACCAAGCCAAATGAGAGGTGCGTTCGTGTAATTAATGTATTTTCTATATCCCTGCACCCTTTGAAGTGCAGGACTGAAATCAAAAGCAAATGTCTGCCAAATTCTTTATCGAATGGCAACTCAAACCATCGAGCGGCAACGTTAAACCCAGGTCTCCACCTGCGGTCAAGCGGCAACCTTAAACTTGAGTCTTCACCGATCGTTGAGCGGCAACGTCAAACCTAGGTCTCCACTAGTGGTTGAGCGACGACATTAAACCCGAGTCTTCACCGACCGTTGAATGGCAACATTAAACCTAGGTCTCCACCGGCGGTCGAGCGATGACCTTAAACCCGAGTCTTCACCGACCGTTGAGCGACGACGTTAAACCCAGGTCTCCACCGGCGGTCGAGCGACGACCTTAAACCCGAGTTTTCGTCAAATCGTTGAGCAACAACATTAAACTCAGGTCTCCATCAACGGTTGAGCGGCGACCTTAAACCCAAGAGATAAAACCTGATAAATTATCGAGGTCGAATGGCGGCTCAAACCCGCGAGGGGGTCGTCCATTCGAGATTATATAACTAATGACTACCCCCAGTCGGGAAGACTGCGCGTAAATATGGAAAAGGGAAGCATCGCAACAATGAGCAAGCATGCATTTCATTAATAGAAAGAGCACTGCCGAACAGAGGGGATACATTCAAGACTTACAAAAAAAATTTTCCCTACAAACTCCTCGCTCACTCAATGTACTCAAAAGCTTCGTCAGGAATAGAGTCGAGGAGCTAGACACGGTTAACGACACCATCGAACAGGGCTTCGAAGAGGTGGCCATTCATCCTCAGTTGGTTGATCATCGCGTCAATGGCTAGCTCAAACGACTGGACGATCTGCTTGACTGCATTGTCAAGGAACTCATCTGAGCGGAGGTATGCCCACTTCATGGTCTCGAAGCAATTCAGCTCGTTCGCCTGGTAAGTTACCATAGAAGAGCGGGCGATCTCCAGAGCTTCTTCGAGGGTCTTCAGCTGACCGTGGAGAGAAGTGACTTTGGACGATCGACCATCTCGTTCAGCGACCAGGTTGTCTTAAACCCCCTTGAGCTTCTGAGCTAGATTCTAAGCATCCTAGTTTTTCAGTTCCAGGTCGACTATAGCTCAGTTCTTTCTGTTGTGGCAAGCTCGATCTTGTGGTCGTAAGTTTTTATTTGGGACTCGAGTTGGCCCAACATAATGGCTTGATCGGTGGACTTCTTCCGCTAGGCCTCCATAAGTTTGTTGGTTTTGGCCAGGTAGGTCTACAGTTATGCAATCGAGGGCCCCAGGGATGAGGATGCTCTACCAAAAATCTTGAGCTTCTTGAGCTCATCCTCTACCAGTGCCAAGCGCTGGAACATTGCCATGCTCTCCACCCAGTACTGCCACAGAATCAAAGAATTTTAAGGCTGAGTAGAGGTAAAATCATGAATAGATAATTGCATACATACCCCGGTGGATATTTACAGATGGTTGTCGGCAAGCCGCCCTAGAGGCATAGTTGCAGCGCGTGCATTGGCCTCCTCCCAGACCTTGGTGAGCGACCTGCGAATGAGTATTTGATGTTCCAGAGTTCGCGATTGATCGCTGGCCGCCAAATACTCCTCCGTCGGGATGTGGAGGATTGCCGTTACGGAGCGTCGACCGGTTGGCGCTGACTGAGAAGAAGCTGTCGGGCCAGAAGCTTGGGAGGTCAAGGTCGAAAGGATGTCGGATCGTAAGACCCTCCGCCGAGCCAGAGGAAGAGAGGCGAGTGCTTGGACTACGATCGGTTCGGGTGGTAGATCGACAAACGAGGGGGTTTGATCGGAGGAAATGACTGCGACTATCTCGGGAACGACTGGAGAGGAGGTGCCACCCCACTCGGGAGAACGCACCACTGAGGTAGCCGAACGGGACGGGGTGGTCATGCGGCGTCTCTTGCCCGTGAGTAAAGGAACCTCACCAGAAGACCCCGAGCCTCAACTTAGGTGGCAGGTTGTGACTCAGGAGGGAGTGGGTCCACAGTCGGTTCAGTGTGGGGCGTCCGATCGGCAGCGCCTTCTACTTCAATTGACAGGGCCTCGCTCTCGCCTTCATGGGAGCCAACCGGAGTTAGGACAAGGCTCACCATCTCTTTTGCCGCAGCTGCCTCGATCTCAGCCTGCTTGAGCTTCATTAGACCGGCCACCCGAGCACGCATCATGATGTCGGCTACAAAAGAAGGTCGAGAAATTTCATACCTAGACTGCTCAGGAGCTTCGCTCGGATCAGGCTCAGCCCAAACATGTACATAATGCCCTCCGACGGTAGCTTGTTGATGTCAAATTTCTAGCTGGATAACATGTTCGCCGCGTGAAGGTATTCTGGTCGGGTCTTGTACTTCTTCAAATCTGGCTGAGGTGGAAGCCCGACTTGCCAGGCTATGCGAAAGCTCAGCCGCTCGGGGAGTCTCAAGAAAAAGAAGTACTCCTTCCACTGCTTATTAGAGGTAGGCATTTTGTCAAAAAAGATCAGGCCGGCCCGAGACTGGAAGAGGTAGGTGCCTAGTTCGGACTGCTTGGGATAATAGAAGTAATGAAACACTTGTGAAGTAAGTGGGATGTCGTGCAACCAGAACAACACGACAACACCACACAGAAGATGCAAGGCATTAGGGACGAGCTGGGGGAGCAGGACATGGAAATAATTACAAACTTCTATTACGAATGGGTGGATCGGAAATCAGAGACCGGCTACAAATTGGTCTCTGAATAGGCATATCGTGCCGATTGGCGGGTCGTTCGGCCGATCGAATGGAGAAGCCAAGATAATTTAGTGGTCAGAGGGAATGTCGAAGGCATTTATGAGGTTCGTCGCGTCGCCCGCATCGAACTGGGTTTCCATGGTGGTGTACCATAGGCTGGGAGCAAGGTCTGACGGCTGCGATGAACTAGCCATCACCGAAAAACAAGATAACAGGGAGATGGATGGAAAAGGGGATGGGAAAATACCAAAGCAGAAGTAGGAAAATAGCGGAAAGAAAAGAACCAAGCAGGCACAAGATCGAAGAGTTTACAAAAGGGGACGGATAAGGGGAGAAGCCGAGGTTCATCGGAGCACTGGACACGAGCAGCATCACCGGAGTGCATAAAGAAGATGGCAGTGATAGAACAGGAGCCGACACTTCGGCTTTATAAAGATGGGTTTCGGTTGATCAGAGCCGTCTGATTTAGGGAACAGAATTCAAAATATAGATCTAGTTGTTGAATTTGAACCGCCGAACGTCACATCACCCCTATCGCTTTGATCGTGCGATGACAGCGGCAATGCCACGTGGCGTTCGCTTATAGGAAGGCATTTAATGAGCACCCTTACCGGGTGTTGCCACATGCTCAACCTTAATGGGGAGGATTTGCACGAGTTCTGAGGTGATTCGGGTGATGTCATCATTGATCGCCCCGCTCGCGCCCCTTTGGGAATGATGAGGGAAAAATCTCCCAAGTACAAATTCTCACAGTGTTGATCGGCACAGGAAGATCAATCCTTCATGGGCCGTTCGGGATCCAACCAGTATACTGGCAGATCGGATACTAGACTAGTTGTCTAGTCAGTCGGACTTGCAGCCTCCTTCAACTAGACTTGAGGGGAAGGCACGTGATGCAGTGGTAAGGTGGGGCCCACCCGAGAGAAGCTCACGACCACGTGGAAGGTCAGGATCAAGGCAGTCAATGTTCCTGGATCATCGTCCGACCAGATGCCCTACTCGTCCGGTCGTATCAAGGAATTGCTAGACCAACATCACTATGGTTCGGCCAGGCACCGAGCTTCCAACACTCAGAGAAGTCCATTGTCGAAGCGTGTGCCGAGCGACTGTCCCGCTCAGACTCTCACCAGGTAAACGAAGAGACATGGCTCCCTCGTTCGGCAACAGGGATCAGATCAGGTGAATAGCGGTTGAGCGATCTTCCTGCCCGGCCCTAGAGACGAGGCGGCCAACCGAGTGGCTCTTCCACTCGGTCCCTATGAAGAGTAGCCATCTGACAGATACGGACCAACTGAGGAGCTCTCCCATTCGGCACTCTCCCGTTCGGACCAGTAACAGACAAAGGGAGCAACTGGAAATATCTTCCTAGGAACCAGTGTCGCCGACAAGCGGCATGGCTAGCGGCATGGTCAGACAAAGAATCGTATGGTGGAAGCTTCTACTATCATGTCAAGGATATGCTCGGGCTGTTAAGGTATGGCATCAGGCATGCCTTTCTGACACGTCTTTTCAAGGTATGCTTTGAGCAGCGTGCATGCCTTAGGAAGCATGCACGTGTATCCTGGTAGCCCTATATAAGGAGCTCAGGGGCTTCGACGGAGGTATGTTCATTATATTGTAGCTACAGTTACGCTGCCGCTTTCATTTCTTTGCTTGCTTGCTTGCTGCTTCGCCGGAGATCTTACTTGAGCGTCGGAGGGCCATCATCGGGGAATCACTCCCTGGCTCGGCACTAATGCTTCTGTGCTTGCAGGCTAGTCTCGTCAGAAGTCCACGTACGATCAACAGGAGTGTCACATCCCCAACATCCGTCACCTCTGTTGGATCGAAAGTGCTAGAGGGGGGGGTGAATAGCGCATGTGGCTTTCACTAATTTCGAATTCATAAATCGTACGAGTTTAAGCAGCGGAATAAAGAAAAAGGGAACAAAAACAATACACAAGGACACGAGCAGTTACTTGGTTCGGAGCCTATGGCGACTCCTACTCCAAGGCCCGCGATCGTTGATCACTTCCGGTGGGCAACAACTATAAGCTCAAAACAAAAGTATAGATTAAGATTTACAATGAGTGCAAGAATGTAAATTATACCGAATGACAGATTCTAAAATAGAGGAGCTCAGGGTCGTCGGAAGGTTGCTGTAGTACTTTGGGATGAACTTGTTAGCAGTTGAATGCAAAAGGATCGCTTGTGAATTCTTGAGTTTAGTGCTGCTTGAACCCTCCTTATAAACAGTGATGGAGGCGCCTCCAAGCCTGTCCAAGGCCCCTCCAGTCTGCCGAGTCGCACGCGTGGATCAGCTCTGATCTGGTCGCACCTTATCCCATTGAAGACGCCTCCAAGCTGCTCCAAGGTGCCTCCAACGCCTGGTCCAAGGCACCTCCAGCATCCTCCGAGGCGCCTCCAGCGTCTTTGGACAGCTGGCTTCAGCTAGCACCCGAGGCGCCTCCAAGCCCCATGGAGGCGCCTCGGACACTGTTCATCCGAGGCTAAGTGTGCTTCTTTGTTCCTGCAAAATGTGTTAGTTCCAAACACAACCTGCAAAATAAAGTTAGCACAGAAACAATATGATATATATAATTGACAGTCATCGGACTGTCCGGGTCTGACTTCGGATTTCCAACCGGAAACCCTAGGTCGACCCGACACCTATTGTTCCCTCTACAAGGAACGCGTCCTCACCTACTCCACTCAGGAGATTTACCTATTCCCAGTGCGATCCTCTTGATCGAATGGACTTTTACTCAGCCGTCGAAGCTTCCAGACTTTCTGCTGGACTTCCGCTTCCTGGCTAGTCCAGTCTTTCACCTAGTTTGCGACACCAGGACTATCCACCTAGGGTTACCCCCCTAGGACTTTTGCCTGAAGCTCTCGACCCGCCAAGACTTTCCGCATAGGGTTACCATCCCCTATGACCTAGAGTTACCACCCCCTAGGGTTTACCACTTGCCTAACCGCAACTAGGACTTTCCTGAAACACTCAATTAAGTACGTTAGATCACAAAACAACTTAACTTTGAATTTCTTTGCCATTATCAAAACAACGGTCGATCGTCGGATGCTTTCCGCACCAACAATCTCCCCCTTTTTGATTATGGCAACTAAAATTCAAAGCTAAGTAAAATAGATGCATAAAGTTTAAGTAAGCAAGCTTAATAAATTTTGAATGCAAGCATGGTTAAGCTAAAACTTAAACTTTGTCAGGCTCCCCCTTAATAAAGGCTTTCTTTATAAAACTTTCTTTTAAATTTTCCTACTCTCCCCCTTTGCCATTTATCAAAAAAATAAACACGTTTGAAAAAAATCTTAACTTTTTATGAAGATTTTAGGAAAAAGGTAAGAGGAAAAAGACAAAGTAAGGATTCTTTAAGTTACTTTGTTTTAAAAGCAACATTTCTTGTAAATCAAATTCACTAAGTAAGATAGTTTGAGCTCGAAGTTGGTTTTCTAAAACTTTATTAATTTAGCTTAGAGAAAGATTTTTCTTTGTAATATAGTAAAAACTATAGTTTCAAACATCTTAAAAAAATTCCTTAGAACACTTAGCTTTTTATAATTCATTATAAAAATCTTAGCTAAGTGAAATCAAAGTCTAAAGATCAATTTTTTTCTTTTAACTGAGTTTAAAAGGCTAATAAAAAGTTGACTTTGAAATGTAACTTTAGCCAATTTTGAAGCCTAGTTGAAATTCTTTGAAGAACATGTTTTAGAATTTGAAAAGCATCTTGGAATACTTTGAAAGTCTTAGCTAAATTTTAAAAATCTGTTAAAAAATACTTAGCTGAATTTTCAACAGTTATTAAGGGAGAGATTTGAAAGACTTAGCTTAATTCAAAAAAAGCTTTGTTGACAAATATTAATTTCAAAAAGACTTTTAAGAATGGATAAGGCTAAAAAGAATAAAATAATTTTTGAAAGGAAATTTTTGGAAGTAATAAGCTAAATTTTGCAAAAACTTAGCTAAATTTAAAGGGATTTTTCTTTTAGAAGAATAGTAAATTTAAAACTTTTTGAAGGCAAAAGAGGAGCTTAAAGCCTTAATGTCCAAGCATGTCTTCAAAGGTAATTATTTTCCTAATTTACCAACTCACCCATTCTAGATTATCAAGCATGTTCAGCTTATGAGTGAGTGTGAGATGGAGTTACCTTTATTTAAAAAATACTTAAAATAAGTTTAAGTTTGATTTTCAAATAAGTGAACATTTAGAATTTTGATGAATATATTGAAAATTAACACTTTGATAGAAATTAATAAGCCTTTAAAAATTAATTATGATTGGAACCTTAATAATTAAAGAATTAAATAAGATTTTTCAAATGATATAGTATTAAATAAGATTTACGATTTTAGAATTAAAACGATTTCAAATAATTTAAAATGATTTTCAAATGATTTTTAAATGATTTTGAAATAATTTTCAAAAATATTTTTAAATAATTTTCGAAATGATTTAAAATAAATTTTGAAATGATTTTGAAATAGTTTTCAAAATGATTTTTAAAAGAATTTTTAAATCATTTTTTAAAGGATTTAAAATAATTTTTACAGTATTTTCAAAAGAATTTTTGTAAATGATTTTTAAAAGATTTTTAAAATGATTTAAAATAATTTTTTAAAGTATTTTCAAAAGAATTTTAAAATTATTTTTTAAAAGATTTTTAAAATGATTTAAAATAATTTTTTAAAGTAATTTCAAAAGAATTTTAAAATGATTTTTAAAATTTTTTTTAAAATGATTTAAAATAATTTTTTAAAGTATTTTCAAAAGAATTTTAAAATGATTTTTTAAAAGATTTTTAAAATGGTTTTAAAATTATTTTTAAAAGGATTTTTAAAATAATTTT
Organism: Zingiber officinale; assembly: GCF_018446385.1. Lineage (NCBI taxonomy): Eukaryota > Viridiplantae > Streptophyta > Magnoliopsida > Zingiberales > Zingiberaceae > Zingiber > Zingiber officinale. The sequence goes on along the minus strand of NC_055990.1, from coordinate 61,944,429 downwards.
CAAAAGATTTTTCAAATAATTTTGAAATTAAGTTTTAAAAGATTTTTAAAATGATTTTTAAAAGACTTTTCAAATAATTTTTAAAATATTTTAAGTTAATTAAATTTTTGAAAAATATTTTAAGTTAATTCAATTTTTGAAGTTAATTAAATTTTGAAAAATATTTTAAGTTAATTACATTTTTGGAAAATATTTTAAATTAATTTGCAAAATAATCCAGTTAATTAACTTTGAAGGATAATTAATTTAATTTAAATTATGAATTTTAATTTTGAATTTTTAATTTTAATTCGAATTTTGAATTTTGAATTAGAATTAATTTAATTATAATTACGAATTTTAATTTGAATTTTGAATTTTAATTAGAATTTTGAATCTTGAATTAGAATTAATTTAATTATAATTATGAATTTTAATTTGAATTTCGAATTTTAATTCGAATTTCGAATTTGAATCTTGAATTAGAAATAGTTACGAATTTTAATTTCGAATTAATACTCGAATTTTGAATTTCGAGTTTGTATTTGAATTTCAAATTTGATTTTCTTTTAATTTGTATTCCTTAGTCATCTCACCCGATCTAAATTTTCTATCAGGTAATCCTATAATTTTTGTGAGATGAATTAGGTTCAATTTTAGGGTTTGGTTTAACTTTGTGTTAGATTCAGGTTTAGCTTTGGGTTCAACAAGTAGGCATTCTTTGGATAAACTTCTGGGCTATGGTGAGTCATAAAGACATCATTAAAGTAACTATACCTTCGAGGTTTTCGAAATAGTCCTACCTATTGAACTTAGTACAAAACCTTGGTCTAACTGGTTATGATCCATAAAGGATAGCTTCGGTCAGTTCCACTTAGCCAAATGCACCAGGTCAAAGTCATATCTTCCTAGACATGCAATGACTAAGCTTCCCCAATGTACTATCATCAAATACTTCATCAGTACCATGGGTCAAGTTAAACCTAGCCCAGTTTAATCTGACCTTAATTACCCTGTCGGGTAGTCTACTCTTGGTTACCCTTATCGGGTGGATTAAGTTTGGAGGTGTCAGCTATTCTGGAGTCTTCCCTTGGATTTTTAAGATTTTGTAAGAATTTAATTTCTAATTTTAATTTTATTTTAATTTAATTTAAATTTTAATTTAATTTTAATTTAATTTAATTTTTATTATTTTTCTTCTAGCTCCCCCTGGATTATAGCCTCGATATGGTCTATCGAGGTAATGTATTTGATCCTTAGGGACCCAATATTGACCAAGTCCAATTTGATTAACCAGGTTGGACTTGGGTACCCATGCTTGGACTGATTTATTATTTTATCTATTTACTAAGGACAAGTAAAATCTATATTTTCTTTTTATTTTATAACCTAGCCCAGTTTTGTTGTAAATGGCTCTTTGTGTCCCAAGAATCAGGTCAAGCTTCTTGGAGCCCAAAGTGAACCATTCTAATGTATTTTTCAAATCCTTGACTTGAGTTTTCAGACTAGAATTTTCTTCCTCAAATTTTTGAACTTGAGTTGAACTTCCAGTCTGAACTGGGTCAGGTAAGGTCTTGGGATTAGTCACTTCTTTAAGGACTGCTACTTCCTTTAGAAGTGACTTGACCTTTAGGTTTGACTTAGCTAATTTGCATAGTAAGTAATTAACTAAATTGTTAAGTCAAGGAACACTTACAGCGGGGTCAGGCCCTTCGGAAACGAATACGGATCCGTGGCTTCGCTCGGACTCGGCTTTTGACTCGCTCTCATTCTCGGACAGTTCAATCTGGTCCCGGGCCATCAACGCAAGTAGACTCGTCTGATCGAGTTCATCGTCGGTGTCTTCTTCTGAGGATTCTTCCCAAGTCGCTTTCAGCACCTTCCTTTTCTTCTGCTTCTTTGCTTCCTTTTGGTTTGGGCAGTTGGCCTTGATGTGTCCTTTCTGGTTGCACCCATAAAAATCACCTCGAACTTGACTCTTGAGCTAGGTTGACCTTCCTTGGATTGTACTGCTTTCTTTAGGTCTCTCTTGTTGAAGCCCTTCTTCTTCTTGTAGAGTTTCTTTACAAGATTTACTAGTTCGGTTGTCAATTCATCGTCTTCATCGTCTGAGTCGGGTTTGACTTCTGATTTCGGTTCAGTTCTTCGCCATGATTTCGGTTCAGGTGTTCAATTGGTACCTGCAACCAAAGCAACCCCCTTCTCGGTTGGCTATGTATTAGTCTGTTCATGCAATTTAAACTCACAAAATATGTCACGCCCCGAGGGAGTCCCTGTCCGAAGAAATTTCGGCAGCACCTCCCCTGTATGGGTGACAATCTGAAGCAATTCTACATACAAAATATACATCAGCCACAAGCGGCTGGAATATACACACAACCACGCAGTTAAAAGTAAAGCAGCCCACTCGGCTGTACCAAAACCAAAACACAACAAAAACTGACAGAAACCAATTACAACCAAACACAAAACTGCTAGCCGGCTAGGCTTACACAACCAACAACATAACACCCGGAAACAAAATCAGAACACTAATCGAAATACAGAAATTTCATATACCAAGATAAAACAACAGAAAGACAGCGATATGTCTTCTGATGTGACGCGGGGACCAGCAGACAGGATGCTCCAAGCGACATCATAAATAACCTGGTACCTGAAAAGATAGTGTCCACGGGGGTGAGTTCAACAACTCAGCGAATACCAATAGACATGCCTAGTAAGATATATCTAACAGCACTAAACATGGAATACAGCTTCCGAATAATGTATAGGAAATATAAAAAACTGAAAAGTAACCAAGGAAGCTGTACTCACCAAGAACTCCTATCCTGAACTAAAGGGTCATCAAACCGATACGCAGTATGTCTCCTGTATGCATGTCACACAAATGCATCCACCAAAATGCAGCATATAAGTGCAGCAAACACAAACAAATAAAGGCAATCAATGCATGTGATGACCGTGCACTCTAACATCACTGCTCCTGAATAGTGACCGAGTGGACGGAATGCTGTCGGAGTACTCCTGTCCTGTGACCCCAAATTATAAATGGGGGAGCTCAATGCTCTCATCTCCCGGTACACGATGACGGGGAGGACATCTCTGCCGGCTACCACGCTGAGTCACCTGACCAACGGAGCCAAACAGAGTCCACCATCTGCCGGCTACCACGCTGCTACACTAAATGCCAGCGGAGCCAAACAGAGCGGAACTGACTGCCGGCTACCACGCTAAGTCATATGACCAACGGAGCCAAACAGCAGAACCGCCACACACCTGCCTGATATACCACTAAACCATGAGTGGGGGTGTGTGCAGTACATGTAACTGGCGATGGGCTCAACCATAGTGGAACCGACAATCGCACAGCATGCAATCATGATGCATGTCACTATGCATAGCAAAAACTGATCAACATAACCATATCCATATATACAAAATGGGTACTGTAAAAGCGATGGTCACATACCAAAATCTAGAGTACACAGGTCAGATAGAATATCAAAAACCTATGTCCTGAACATAATAAGTATGGAATATCCTGATTAGTATAGAAAAATCCATATATACATAATATGGGTACCACAGTATCAGTAGTCAATCCACGAATCTAGGGTATACAGGTCCTCTATGGTATAACAACCCAGATCCTAAACCTATCCCCCTTTCATAGCATATGTACCAACAATATGCACAGATCAAAGCCACAAGGTCTAGGTACACGAATCATATATGTTATACTAATAGAAATACACAATCCAGGCGTGGCATAAAAACCTAAGTATCAGATAATTTGGATACACATGCCAGAAACAAAAATCCAGAGCCTACTCCTAACCTCGGTAAAGCATGGTATGTCACTCTAGAAACTAAGATACTCATGGTAATAAAGTACTCATGGCAACAAGATACTCATGGTAACAAATCACGAGATATAAGTACGGATACTTCACAGGCGACAAATCTAACATGCTATGGATATCAAACAGTGACATACCAAAGGCAAACATGTTCATTGTTTGTAGTTATAAAATACTATGCATATCCAATGACAATATCATAAAAGATAAGTCAAGAGGTACCCGCCTTCAATCGATAAGACCAATCCGGTCCAACTCGGACGTCGAGATGCTCGTCTCGTGTCAAAACCCTCAATTCACAATCGTGATTGTTGATCCACAGCATGGAGCGTTGCTGCTGGAAACCCTCCTTGCTCAATACTGGCCGCCGGAATCCCTAGATCAACAATGGTGGTATGTGATCGACAGAGGCCTCATCTGCTAGCTTCTATCCGAAACCAAACGCGTGCAGAGGTGGCAGTGGACCGAGGCTAGGGCACGGAAGCAAGAAATCTCCAGCAATGGTTGGCACTGCTCTGTGCGGCGACGACCACGAATCGGAATCTAGGGCACTATCCTTTACTACTTGAGCACAGCAAGATCGGCAATGTCAAGAGCTCCGGGAGGAAGAAGCTTGGTTGCCGGAGGGATAGGATCGGGTGGCAGTCCGAGGAGAAGAAACCACCGGGTTGCTCGAAACGGCCACCGGTTGAACTTCAAGAGGCGCTTCGACCATCGGCGCTGGAGGAATCGGTGCCGAAGAGGAGAAGAGGAAAGGGCGGCACTCAAGTACCGGCGAGAAGAAACGTCTGTGGCACAGGAGGAGACAGAATCGGGCGACACAGCTCGGAAGAGAGGGAAAGAAGAAGCTTGGCCGGCGTTCAATCGGAGAAGAAGAGGTAACTGCCGGCACTAGGAGGTTAGGGCACGGGTGAATTCAGCGGAGGAGAAGAGAAATGGCACGCACGGGTTCGGCGGGGAGAGTAAGGAAATGAATAAAAAGAAAAAGGAAAAGAAAAAGGAAAAGAAAAATAACTTTTCCTCACTTAAATGGGTAGTCTAAACAGGCTTTCCCGGGGCCCCATTTTCATCCCGGTAAACTCGTCCATACGAGCTCCGAAAAATTCTCGGAAAATTTCTAAAATTCCAGAAAATTCTCTTATCTTTATTCGCCATTTTCGGTATTTTACAAAATAACTAATCTAATTTTATAGAAGATAGATCCTTGGAGACTTTGTAAGCATATACCATTGATGCCCACAATGTACTCCTTGGAAACGAGTTTAGTGCGTACCTTATGATGTCTCGATTCTCGACTTTCTGCCCGATTGCATAGAGGGCGTTGAGAACATCTTGTATGCGTGCGTGGAGTTGACTTGTCGTCTCTCCTTCCTGCATTTTTAGATTATATAGTTTATTGAATAGTAAATCTCTTTTACTTACCTTAGTGTCGGAGGTGCCCTCGTGGAGTTCGATCAGCTTCTCTCAAAGCTCTTTTGCGCTGGAGAACGGTCCAACTCTGTTGAGCTCCTTGTTGGTCAGTCTGCACTGGAGGGTGTAGGTCGCTCTGGCATCAGCTTCCACCTTCTTGATTAGGGTCGGTTCCCATTTTTCGCAGGGTGTCGGCTTGCCGTCTTCGTCGGTTGGCAGTTGTATTCCAGTCTTGATAATCATCCAGGTATCAAACTGGATCTTCAGGTAAGTTTCCATTCGTCCCTTCCAGTACCCGAAGTCTTCTCCGGAGAAGAGCGGGGGATGAACGATGCTGAAACCCTCTTGTTGGGCTATTTGTTAAATATGTAAGACAAAAAAATAGCAGAAATACCCCAAGACTAGGTCTTGGATTAGCAGTGCGGGAAATAAAGTTAAGTAATAACGAACTCGAGTGGTGTTGCACCAGCCTCGAGCAAAAACTGATTTGAAGAAAAATAATTAGAATATAGCTATTAAGCTAATTCTAATTGACTCCATAAAACTGAAAATACCACGAAAAAATTGCGTGATTGGTGGTTGCACTAGATCAACGCGACCCCGCTCTGATACCAATTGTTGGATCAAAAGCACTAGAGGGGGGTGAATAGCGCTCGTGACTTTCACTAATTTCGAATTCGTAAATCGTACGAGTTTAAGCAGCGGAATAAAGAAAAAGGGAACAAAAACAATACACAATGACACGAGGAGTTACTTGGTTCGGAGCCTGTGGCGACTCCTACTCCAAGGTCCGCGATCGTTGATCGCTTCCGGTGGGCAACAACTATAAGCTCGAAACAATAGTACAGATTAAGATTTACAATGAGTGCAAGAATGTAAATTATACTGAACGATAGATTCTAAAACAGCGGAGCTCAGGGTCGTCGGAAGGTTGATGCAGTACTTCGGGATGAACTTGTTAGCAGTTGAACGCAGAAGGATCGCTTGTGAATTCTTGAGTTTAGTGCTGCTCGAACCCTCCTTATAAACAGTGATGGAGGCGCCTCCAAGCCTATCCGAGGTGCCTCCAGGCCGCCGAGTCGCACGCGTGGATCAACTCTGATCTGGTCGCACCTTATCCCATTGAAGGCGCCTCCAAGCTGCTCCAAGGCGCCTCCTGCTTCCTCTGAGGCGCCTCCAGCTTCTCTGGACAGCTGGCTTTGGCTAGCATCCGAGGCGCCTCCAAGCCCCATGGAGGCGCCTCGGACACTGTTCATCCGAGGCTAAGTGTGTTTCTTTGTTCTTGCAAAATGTGTTAGTCCCAAATACAACCTGCAAAACAAAGTTAGCACAGAAACAATATGATAGATATAATTGATAGTCATCGGACTGTCCGGGTCTGACTTCGGATTTCCAACCGGAAACACTAGGTCGACCCGATGCCTACTGTTCCCTCTACGGGGAACGCATCCTCACCTACTCCACTCAGGAGATTTACCTGTTGCTAGTGCGATCCTCCAGATCGACTGGACTTTTGCTCAGCGTTCGAAGCTTCTGGACTTTCTGCTGGACTTCCACTTCCCGACTAGTCCAGTCTTTCACCTGGTTCGCGACACCAAGACTTTCCACCTAGGGTTCCCCCCCCCTAGGACTTTTGCCTGAAGCTCTCGACCCACCAAGACTTTCCGCATAGAGTTACCACCCCCTATGACCTAGGGTTACCACCCCCTAGGGTTTTTCACTTGCCTAACCGCAGCTAAGACTTTCCTGAAACACTCAATTAAGTATGTTAGATGACAAAATAACTTAACTTTGAATTCCTTTGTCATTATCAAAACAACAGTCGATCATCGGATGCTTCCCGTACCAACAACCTCGACTCTCGGACAGGATCAGGTACGATAAATATAGATTATATTCATGAAATACAAGTAGATGTGCATCAAATAATACCTAAAAACATATATATTCTATGAACATCACTCGTTACATCACAAATAAGTCTTAACTTTGATCCTTTGCCAACATCAAAATCATGTTTGATTATATGGTGTTCCCAGAACCAACAATCTCCAATTTTTTGATTTATAGTGATATGGTTCAAAGTTAAGAAAAAAACATATAAAACATAAGTAAACAATTTTCAAAACAAAAACTTTAACAAAAGCTTACCCTTAATTTAACCTCTACCCCTGAAATTAATGTCCTTGAGGTTTTGTAAATATTTAGATATTTTTTGAAAACTTGTAACATATTCTCTCCCCTTTTAACATACACTAAAAAATCAACAAGAAGTCAAAAGAAAATATTACCAACTTGTTAAAGATAAAAATATATATATTTTTAAAAAAAATAAATTTTAAAAATTGAGTTTTTCAAGTAAACTTTCAAAAATATGTGAAGTTATAAGATTAATTTTCTACAAAAGATTGTCAACTATTTTGGAAAATAAAAAAAAATCAAACTTGCTCCCCATTAATTAAAACATTCCCTTTGAAGATTTTGAAAATATATTTTACATTAATATTTAACTTATTATTTCTCCTCTTTTGTCATATATCAAAAAACTTTGTTTATGGAAAAAAACAAGATAGGTATTTTTTTCACATATCTTGCAAGGCATTTTTCAAAAAAAAAAAACATTAGGCATGAAAAACCTTTGCAAGACATTTTTGAAAATCTCCCTTTAAAGACAATTTTTGAAAAACTTCCTTTTTGAAATACTTTAATAAATTTTGAAAAAAAAAAATTCAAAAGACAAGTATTTGAAAACTTCTAGGAGTGAAAAATAAGGATTTCTAAAAAAACTTTTCCAAAATGTCAAAACAATTTTAAGACTAGTTAATTTTTTTAAAAAAATCAACTACCCAAAATTTCTTTTTCAACAATGTAATTTAAAAGTCATAATAGAATTTTCTCAATCTAAGAAGAAAGCTTAAATTTGTGCAAACATATTTAAGAAAGATTTAAGCAAAGTTAATTATGTTCTTATAGTCAAGAATGCATTATTTTAATACAAATTTGTCTAGCAAATTGTCCTTAAAAATATGTCTAACATTTGTTATTAGTTTATTATCAATAATGGATTAATTTAGTTAAAAGAATTTCAAATTAAATTTAGTTAAGGTTTAGATTAATCAAGTGAAATTTGAATTGATATGTATTAATTAAGTTAATTAAGTAGGTTATTAATATTTTTAGATTTAATTGACTGAATTGGTTTTAATTAGATTAAGTTAGATTAATTAAATGACTTTAATTAATTAATTTTTAATTGAATTAATTAGATTAATTAGCTTTTAATTGAATTAATTGGATGTGGATTATTTAGATAGTATTATTAATTATGTTTAAATCTTAAGTTAAATTAAGTTTTAATTAACTTTAGGTTAAATTAAGAGTTTAATTTAAAGTCTTGTTAGTTTAATTAAGCTTGATTTAGGATTGAATATTTCGATTACTACAATTAATTATTTTTAGAGTTGATTCAATAGGATTAATTAAATGAATTTCAGATTAACTAAAATTATATTTATAAAATTTTGAATTAATTATTTTAGATTTTAATTAGATATTTTCAGATTAATTAAGTTAATTAATTAGTTTTGGGTTAGTTAATTAAGTGTTATTATTTAAATGAGTTTGATTAAGTTTTAATTGAATTAGATTAATTAAATTTTAATTAAATTAGTTAATTAGGTTAAATTAATTAAATTGATTAATTTGGTTATGTTAATTAAATTTATTAATAAGGTTTAATTAAGTTAATATGATTATTTTAGTGTATCTTAGAATTATCTCACTCTTATAATTTTTAATTATGTTGAATTAAGTTTATGTTTAAGCTTTATTATGAATCAAGTTTAAATTAAAATTATAAGTTAGATTAAGTAAAGTGAGAAGTATTAATTAATTTTGAGTTGATTGCATTAATTAAGTTTAAGTTAATTGAATTAATTAAGTTTAATTAAATTAAAATTATGGTTGAATTATTTAATTAATGATATTTAATTAAGGTTTAATTAATTGTTATTTAATTTTAATTATTTAAATAAGGATTATTTAATTAAGTTTTACTTGATTAAGGTTTATTTAAGTTTAATTGATTAAAATTTATTTAAGTTGGATTTTGAATTGATTAGGCTCATTTTAAATTAGTTCTAAATCATCTCTCCCATTTTTAAATTTTCAAACAGAAACCTTATACATTATGTGAGATGACTATTAATTTTATCTTTATTAATTTAATTTGAATTCTAAGAATTTACTGATATTTGAGTTAGATTAAGATTTAACAATTAGTAAGTTAAGTGCATATTTAAAAATTGGCTTCCAAATTGTGGCAAGGCATAAGTGTCTTCTTGGGTATCAGAGCAATGACCACTTCTAGACAAAGTCTTTTAAAGAAATTGTGTACTTAGCTTTCTTATTGAGAAACCCTAGTTTAACTAACCTAGGATGTGGTGTGGTAGCTAGTTTCAGTTAGTTCTACTTAGCTAATTAGACCAATTAGGGTATGTCTTGCCCTACTTGACTTCCTAAACCAAGCTTCCCTAATATATTATCATCTAGCCCACCCTAGTACTAGGTTGAGCAAGTGTCAAACAAGTCTAAATCCTTATCTAGCTGTTCTAATTTAAGCAGAAAAACAAGCATGAAAAAAAAGCTATAAATCAAACAAACATGCAAATTTATCTAATTAGGAAAACACTTTTTCTATTGCCCCCCCCCCCCCTATATCATATCCTCAATATGGTCTATTTAGGTAATATATTTGACCTTTAGGGATCCGATATTAGTTTGGTTCAACTTGATTAACCAAGTTTAATTTAGGGACACATGCTTAGACTTGATTTCTAGCATTTTAATTTATAATTGACAAGTAAGATTTAAATCATGTTTTAACCTTATATCCAAGTCTTGATCAATTATATATGACCCTTTGTTTTTCAAGTATTATATCAAGATATTTGGAATCTTTAGTGAACTGCTCCAATGATTCTTGAAATTCTTTGATTTAAATTTTCAAGGTGAAATTTTTATCCTCAAGTTGTTGGACTTGAATTAAAAAAAGGTAAATCCGTTATCTTAACGACCCCCTAGTGCTGGCCCTGTTGGACTTGAGTTAAAGTTATACTTTGAATTGGTTCAGTAAAAGAACTTGAGTTAGTCTCTTCCTTAAGGACTTTTGCCTCCTTTTGGTGTGATTTGACTCACACATTAGACTTAGCAAATTTATGAGTTAAGTATGGAACTATATCATATATTTTTTTAACTAATTCAGGACTTACAACGGAGTTTGAACTTTCTAAATTAGATACGGATCCGTGACTTGATTCAGACTCGGCTACAAATTCAACCTCATATTTAGGCTCAAACTCAGTTTCAACTACTTAAGCTTATATTGGCAGTGCCAATAAGCTTGTTTGAACTTGTTCTTTTTCATTTGACTTTTTCGATGATTCGGACCATGTTGCTTTCAAGGCCTTCTTCTTTGCTTTAGTAATTTCCGAACTAGGTTGACTAGTTTGGAGGTGATTTCCTTATTGTCTATTGAATTAGATTCATTTTCAAATTCATGTTTCGGTCAGTATTTGGGCTTCAACTCCTTGTTCTTTTTCATTTTACATGCAATTAAGGCAATACCTTTCTCAACTAGGAAAACATTAGTATGTTCGTATAACTCAAATTCAAAAAATAATTTGTCTAATAGATGAAAGGTCCTTGGAAACCTTATAAGCATCTACCATAGATGCCCACAAGGTGTTCTAAGGAAAGACGTTAAGGGCATACCTTATAATATTAGGTTTTCCACATTATGTCCGATCGAGTGGAGTCTATTGAGCATATCTTAGATCTAGGCATGTAGTTAACTTACTAACTCACATTTCTACATTTTAATATTATATAATTTATTTAAAATTAAATCCCTTTTTGATACCGTAGTGTTGTAAGTTCCTTTATGTAGCTCGATCAATTTGTCCCAAAGGTCTTTGGTGTTGTTGAAAGGTCTGACCCAGTTTAGTGTTAGTTAGAGCCCTAGAGCCAATCATATGATGATTGTTGTATGAACTCGATGTATCATATTCCTATATATTTATAAAGGCATTTCTTTATGGTTATTATACTTACTTGTATTGGTGCCAAATAATTAAGTATAATAGCAGCCTTGAGTAGAAGGTTCTTATCTATATCAATCGATTGGTTGAATCGATAGTGAGATGATATAGAGAACACTACTCTTAATTATTCCTAGTCAAGTATTAACATTCAGGGACAATGTTAATACACTGAGACTAGTATGTAAGTCAACTTGATGACTTGATCTCACAAGTCATGGATATAGAGATATCAAGTTGACACATGGGTATGCATTGGAGAATGTATACTGAATGACCCACCATGAGAAAGTATCATGGATCGTTATATGAGTGTCATATACTTTCTCATGTGACTATTAGTATGACTATCAGTCTTTGGACCTGAAGTCACCATGGTTCCCTACATAAGGAGTTGCATACTTTGGCTTCATCAAACGTCACCCGTAACTGGGTGGATTATAAAGGCGATTACTAGGTATGTAAAAAATTATGCGGAGGGATGTAAGTGATGTAGATGGGATCTATGCCTCTTATATATGACGGGAGTGACATCATGATTCTTAATAGAGTGAGACCACTAAGTGCATTGCCATGTTCAAATGAGTCAATATGAGATATTGAGCTTATTTGCTTGGAGTGAGTCTACTTGGAGTTCAAGATATAGATTGATTAGAGGATGATACGGTCTATGCCTCAATTGATCGATCTAGATGTCAAGGATAGAAGGACATTGTCACATATTGTGAGAGTCACAATTAGTAGTCACAAAGGTTATGTTGGATCTCAACATTCTTGTAACTTGGGTAGCAATGATGTATTGCTAGATGTCACTCATTGCTTATGTTTCTAAATAGGTTTAGAAACATTGCCAACATTGCAAGAACCTATTGGGTCACACACAAAAAATAAGTGGATGGAGATTAGGTTCATATGATGGACCAATTGGATTAGGTTCATGTGATGCACCAAAGATTGGATTAGGATTAATTCAAATTAGACTTATTGAGTTAGACTCAATTAGATTCAATTGTTGAATGAGTCTAATTTAAAGTTGATTCTTTGAGTCAATTTATATTAATGAATTGAGATTCATTAAATTGAAATTGACTTGAATCAAAGGTTGGATTTAACTCAACAAGGAGGAGAAGTGGTCAATTTTGACTTGACCAAATGGGAAGTTGAAACATCAAGTTTGACTTGACCAAATGCCACTTGATGAAGGTTGACTCATTCTACATGGCATGACTAACCAATACATCCTTGCAACATCATCTCCACATCATCAAGGGAGAGCAAGAGGCATGGAATGCCAAGAGCCAAAGACCCTTGGCATTCCATGTGTGGCCGGCCAAAATGAATAAGAGATTCATTGGCATTGATTTGGGTGTGATGAATGTCTTCTTCCTCCTTAGCTCTTTCTTGTTCCCCATCTTCTCTTGGCCAAGAATTCCAAGCAAGAAAGGTGAAGGTGAGTGAGTTTAATTCAAAGAAGAAAGGGTAAGTGAAAGTCACATAGAGGGCTTTAGAGAAGTGTATGAGATTTATTCTCTCTTCTTCTTTTCTCCTTTCTTCTTCCAATCCCATCTGAGAGCCCTTGGGAGTGCTAGCACACTTGTGATGCTCTTTTCTCCATCTAGAGTGGTTTGAGAATCACTTCTTGTTCATGTGGATACTACTAGAGGTGTGTACGTTTGAACACACTTGAGATCCGAAGGACCTTGGACGAGCGGGATTTGCAAAGGGATTCACTTCAAAGTTATACTCCTTATCATGTAGATCTAGAGTAGAAAACTATGCACATGAAATTTTTGTCTTTGCACGGATCCAATGGCTAAGAACTTCGGGGTTTCCGCAATGGAAAAAAGGGTTTTTGGGGCCCGAATTCCTAACATGTAGCCCTTCTTTGTTTAGGTCACACTGGAGAGTTTGAGTTACCTTTTCATCTGCCTCGATCTTCCTTTTTATTGGTTCATCCCATTTGTCACAAGTGAGAGATACTCCATATTTGGTGGGAAGTGTGAATTTTGTTTGGATCACAATCCACATCTTCACCTAGGTCTTAAGATGGTACTCCATTCGACCCTTCCAATAGTTGAAGTTTTTACCAGAGAATAGAGGCAGTAGTGCGGTATTGTATCCTTCTTGATAGGCCACTAAAATATCTTACACAACAATAAACACAAAAAATTTACCAAGACTTGGGATTGAATTAGTAGTGTGGCAATAGAATAAGGTACTTAGAAAAAATATCACTTGAGTGGTATTGGACCAACTTTGAGAAATAAAAAAAATAATGAAAGATTTATCAAAAGAGGTGATTGCACCAATTCTAACTAAAAGTAAAAAATAAAAAATAAAAAAAAAGACGTAAGAAAAAATTCTGTTTGAACTGTGATTACACTAATTCAGAGCAACCATGCTTTGATATCAATTGTAGGATCAAAAGAAGTGCTAGAGGAGGCTAAATAGCGCTCATTGAAGGGCGCTACTCGGAATACCATTCTGTTTCCCCTGAACAAAAATTTGTATAAGCACAGAACTTTTACTAGCAACCCATGTGCTCTTCAGAAGTTAAACTTAGATTGGAAACAAAACTTAATATTTTTACTCCAAGTTCGTTCTTCAAAGTTAAACTTGGATTGGAAACGAAACTTAACATTTTTATTCCAAGTTCAACCCTTGTGTTCTTCAAAAGTTAAACCATATTACAGAAGTTGATTAAATATTTATTTCAAGGATTGACTTTCAGTTCGTTGGAGAGACACTAGACCTTCTTGGTTATGGGATCATCCACCACTTCCTAGACAAAACCTTTCAAAGAAATTGAATATTTAAACTTCTTACAGTAACCTTAGGTTTAACTGCAGAGACCTCAATCAAAGCACAAGATCGAAACACAAAATCGAAGCACAAAAATGAAAACACGAAATCGCTAGCCTCTTGTGTTGGTATTTTAGGATCCATACGAAGAAAACAAAACTAGTTGTGCTACGAAATAAATAACTAGTTATACCTTTCTTCGTAGACAAAGACCTTTTGAGCTTGCCGAACCCCTTTTGTTTCCAAGCCGCCTACCATCAAAAGATGCAAAGAAAGGAACACCTCCTTCTTCTTCTTCTCCTCCTAACCGCCGGCCACCAAGGTGCTTCGTCTCTTCGTTTTCTTTTCCTCCAAGCTCCGGCCACCAAGAGAAGATGGGGCGCTGACCCTAGATGGAAGAAAAGGGAAGAAGAAAAGAAGTGGGGTGCCGACCCCTAGAGGAAAGAAAGGGAAGAAGAAAAGGATGGGGCACCGACCTAAGGGAAAGGAGAGGAACTTATCAATTCTTAATTGAATTGTTGATTTGTGTGGCACAACCTCCTCTCCTTTTATAACCCTTTGCCTCAGATAAAAAAAGAGAAAAAGTAATAGATTTTTGTTTAGAAAAAATCTCTAAAAAAGAATTAACATAATTCTTTTTAGAAAAATTTCTTAAAAAAGAATTAATATAATTCTTTTTAGAAAATTCTTAACAAAGAATCAACATAATTCTTTTTAAAAAAATCTCTAATTCCGTTGAGAAAAAATCTTCACTTTTTTTATTTCTTTTCTTTTTCTTTTCGTTTCTTTTCTTTTGGTTTGGCCGGTCCCTTGCTTGGGCACCAAGCAAGGCTTGGCCGAACCCTTTCTTGCGTAGAAGCAAGGCTTGGCCGGCCCCTTGCTTGGGCACCAAGCAAGGATGTGGTCGGCCCCTTTCTTGGATAGGAAGCAAAACCAAAACAGGTGAATACGAGGCTTTATAGAGGCTACAACAGGGACCGAGAGGAGGAATTGGTTTTGGCCTCCTGATGGACTTGAGCTTCCTGTGTTTGACCCAAACACTCAATTCAAGTTCATCAATAATAACTCATACCACTAAAGAGTTATTATTGAACTATCACATCAATTCCATATTACAATATGGGCTCCTATTTATCATGAGTGTGTTAGTCTCCCTATGTTTAAGATATCGTATGCCCGTTAATTAAATGAGTTACTGACAACTCACTTAATTAACATCTGGCTCCAAGAGTAGTACCACTCAAACTTATTATCATGTCGGACTAAGTCCACCTGCAGGGTTTACATGATAATCCTTATGAGCTCTTCAAGGGGGCATCATCAACCTAGATTACTAGGACATAATTTCCTTTTATAATCAACAACACATCATATAAATAATATTATTTTCCAACTTATCGGGCCTATTGATTTAACTGAATAAATCTCACCCTTTGATAAATTAAAGAAATAGATACTAAGTATATGTGTTTGTTATTATATCGGGATTAAGAGTACGCACCTCCATAATAATAGAGGTTTTGTTCTTTTATGTAGTCAGTATAAAAAGAACAACCTCAAATGGTCCTGCTCAATACACACATAGTGTACTAGTGTAATTATATAGTCAAGACAAACTAATTCCAAATTACACTACAACTGTTCCAAGGGTTTATCCCTATCCATCTCGGTCGTGAGCTACTATTTATAATTTATAAGGAACTGATAACATGATCTTCTATGTGGCACCACACACCATGTTATCTATAATATAAATTAAATGGACAACTGCATTAACATGCAACATTTGACCAGAGTGATTCTCATTTCAAAATATAAATATTCATACAAGAAGCTAGGCTTTTAGTATACATCCCAACACTCATCACTTTTTCACTTTTTTTGAAATACATGAGATATAATCTAGCAGAATTAAAAGAAAAAAGAAACAATACTGAGGCACTTTATTTTTACTTGGTTCACAACCCAACGACTGTTAACCCAAGGCTCGCACTTGCTAAGTGTTTTCATTGGATAATTCACAAATAGATTTGTCAAGTATAAGAAACTCTGATTACAAATAATGAAATGCAACTAATAATAGATGAACAATTTTACTGACAACTCACAAAGAATATAGACTTGAACGTTGTTGTCGAAGTAGCATTTCGGTGTCGTAGTGGAGGTTCAAAGCAGCACCAACATTGTTTGAGTGTAGAAGAATAGTTTAAAAGGGTACTGGTTGAAGATGCCTTTATAGGTCATTTTAAGTGCTTGGACTAGCTCCATGCGCCTCTACTGAGGCCTATCCGATCCACCTTCGTTGCCAATTTATCCACTTCCTGACGCCTGGTCCATTTACGTGGCAGCACTTCGTCGAAACTCTATCCTAGTTGAGTCTATCCTATCTCAGACACCTAGATTCCTTCTAGGCGCCTAGATGCTGATGTGTGCCGACTAATTAGAGGTTGCCACCTCATCTTGCTCGGAGCCTAGGTGATCAGGCTGCCTGGATCCCTTCCAGGCGCTTGTATTAGCTTAGGGCATCTGAATCCCTTCCAGGTACCTGGATTAGTAGACTTTTTGATTTGTGCATCACAGAGTTAATATAGAAAACACAATAATATGAAAATAGAATGAATTGATAGTATTTAGACTGTCCAGTCCTAACTTTTGAACTTCGCTGATCTAATCGACGCCTATTGTTCACTTAATAAGGAACGCATCCCAACCTACTCTTCTAAAGAGAGTTTACATTTTTGTCAAACATCCGGTCCTTCAGACTTATTTAGACTTTTGGTCAGCATCCTATCTTGACCTCCGGGACTTCCCATTAGGTGTCTTATCCATGACCCTTCTAGACTTCTGCCTGGTGTCCGCGACTCCCAAGGCTTCCTGCTTAGTGTTCTCAACTCCTAAAACTTCTACCTACTGTTCTTGATCTGCAAAGGCTTCTGCCCAGTTCACTTGATCAGGACTTCCTTACCTAGTCCACTTGACTAGGACTTCCTTGCCCAATCCACTCAGACAAAGACTTTTTTTGCTTAGTTTACTCGACCAGGACTTATTTGCTACTAAGATTTTATATACACTTAGGCTACGTTTGGTAGGATGTAATCTGCCTTGTAATGCAATCAGAATTACATTATAAGGATGATTATTTTGTCTAGTTTAACTTTAAACTTGTAATGTAATGTAATCTCGATTACAAAAGGTAGTGAAGTTTTATAATCTGGATTACAAAGAAAATACTATGTAATCCGATTACAAAGAAAATACTATGTAATCCGATTATATTACGAGGTCATTATTTAACTAAAATTTAAATGCTGAATATACCCCTAGTTAGTCATTGTCCGCCGACTGCCCGTCGACCGCTGCCGCCACCGGTCGTCGCCTGTCGCCGCCCGCCGGCCGCCGGCCGCCGACAGCCGCAAGTTTCTACAAAGGTGCGGCGACCGTCAGTAGAAGTCGCAAGATATTTTTTCATTTTATAATAATACGAATTACATTCCTTATAAAAAATAATGGATACTAAACAAAAAGAATGCAATCATCCTTGTAATCAAAGATTACATACATTATATTACCAAACGTAGTAATGTAATCAAGATTATATTGCATTATATTACAAATTTGATTATATTACAAGCTCGATTATATTACATCCAACCAAATGTAGCCTTAGCCTCATTAGATCACAAATAAGTTTTAACTTTGAACATTTGTCAATATTAAAATCAAGTTCGATTATGTGCTCCTAACACTAATAGTATATTGTCATGTCATCAAAGATTTACCATGATAGTGTGTTTGATAACAAGGGACCACACATGATGTTTGATACTGATTCCTTAGATGCATAATGGATACTCATGATAGTACGATCACATGTATAGCATATCTCATATCCCTACTTGGATATGATACTTTATCAAACATAATACGAGTAGGGATTTGGGGATTACTTGTAAGAAATTAGGGCGCTAAATATGCTTAAGCGCAGCGGAAAAATTAATTAGATCCTCTCCAGAAGATCCATGCGAAGGGGAAAATAATCATATACTAAGTTCTACATGAGAGATATACCTTTGTTGCGTGTCCTTCGCAATCCCGACAGTAACTTTTTCTTTGGATCCAGATCTCAGCGCGTTCAAGCGTCCGCGCCTCTACGGTATCCACACGAACATATCATTCATTCGTCACACGAACGAAGCTTTCGGAGAAGAACCATCTTCTTGTGCTAGCAAGAAGCATGGTTCGGCCAAACATCAAGAATCTGCCATGGAAGGAGGAGGAAGAAGATGGAATCTCAAAGTCACCTTTTCTCATCTAATGAAAAATAAAATCTAAAAATCTATTTATATTCATCTAATGAATACCAAGGATTTTTTGTCTCTTTGTATTCCTCTTAATGGGTTGGATTTATTATATTGGATTAATCATTAATTCAATAACCCAATAAGTCTAACACATTGAGTTTAACCCATTAATCCAATGTGTCTAATTCGGATTGGATTCAATCCAATGAATAGATTCATTTAAGTCTAACTCAATTAGTAATTAAAAGATTCAATATGTCTAATTCAAATTAGACTCAATCTAATGAATAAGTTTATTTAAATCTAACTCAATTAATAATCAAAAGATCTAAACATCTCATGATTCTTAGCCCTAATTAGTAACATTACTGGTGTATGTTTGTGTGTTATGACGAAATACAAGAGAAAATATCGCTTCTGCCGATGCAAATCAAACTCATCCATGCCTTTGTTACACGTACCCACTGCAAGTACAGACGACTGCGGGATTAGTCCTTCTATATTTCCAGCAGCCAATGGAGAAGAGTTGTCCAACTCAACTTCCTTCATTTACTATTCTATCTCCTAATGGTCCAGTATAGTATTTTATTTATACTTGATTGCTTCACTATATTTTTTTAATCATTTTTTTTGTTATTCTCTGAACTCTGGACAAACAGAACAAACCTACTCCAGATCTCCTTCAATTTGTTGGTTCAGTTGTAGAATTCACTACATTTGTTTAATGCCACTGCCATTTTCCAAGTTTCAAAGCTTTAGGAAGGAGTTGTTATAAATCTCAGTGCTTAATTCTTTGCCTGTTGCATGCCGGGAGACAGAAGTGTAATCATTGCCGAGCTTGGAGTCCTTCAGATGCCCATGAATTGCAGGAAATGTGAGAAGAAGTCTAAGGTTAATAATTGTAGGAAGGGCTTGTGGTCACCAGAAGAGGATGAGAAGCTGAAGAGCTGCATCAATAAGCATGGCCTCGGAAATTGGAGCTGCATCCCTGCCAAAGCTGGTAATTTTCTACTTTCTTTTACATTCGGGTGGCTGAGAGGATTAAGTTTCCATTTTGTTTCTTAGGTTTGCAGAGAAATGGGAAGAGCTGCAGATTGAGGTGGCTCAATTACTTGAGGCCAGGGTTGAACCATGACACCTTTTCTTCTCAGGAGGTGGAAACGATTGTGAAACTCCAATCTCTGTTGGGAAACAAGTAAGCAGAAGGTGTCAGAAACCAAAGAGGCCTCCATTAATATCTTTTGAATGAACTGAACTCTCGAATGATCCGCAGGTGGTCTCTGATAGCTAAACATCTACTAGGAAGAACCGACAACGAAGTGAAGAACTATTGGAACTCCAATCTCAGAAACAAAATTATGAAGGGAGGGGAATCATTGAAATCTCCTTTCTCATCTTCAAAATTGCCACAATGCACTAGCCAATTCTCATTTTCAGCATGTCTAGAATCCATGGAACCATCCACTAAGGAACCAACTCAGCCAGAGAGAGGAGTCGAGGAAAGTGCAGCGAAGGGAGGGAGGAGCCAACAACTTTCATTTCCTAAAATACTATTTACGGATTGGATTTCAATGGAGCATCCTGAAGGTCAAAATCCAATGCAAGCTGATGAAGGGATGAGCAGCAACTGGGCCTGCTCCATGTCAAGTACAGATGTGAGCTGGTTGGAGCTGTTGCAAGCTAGTTATATGCCTTCTGACGAAGATTTGATCCGTGAATTCGGGGTTGGAGAGTTTAGATCACATTTCAATCATGGAGAAACTGTATTTGATGCTGTTTCAGGGGTTGAGACTAGCAATGGTTTCCAGATGAGCCAGGGTCCGTTTGTATTCAATAACTAAATGCAAATTACAAAACAGTCAATTGAAAATTTGAGATTAAAACAGTTTGTTGTTGAGCTTTCATTGCCAGTATATTATCCACTGTAAAATAATGAACGAACCGTCAGTAGATTATTTTTAGTATTTTTTTATCCACTTAAAATTAGATGGAATAAACTTTCTTTCCTTATGTTGTTTGTCCATGACCTCGCTTGAATCTCTCGCAGCAGTTCCTTGCGGCCTCAGGGTTCCACGAGGCGGCCGCTAAGGAGGCACTTTACAAGTTAGATAGTCTCATTGACTGTTTTTGGAGTGACCGATTTAGTTCCACAGAAGTTTTTCATCGATCATCAGGATAAATCGAGAAACGCGCGTGACGGTCAATCCAGAAGTCCAACATCCTTGGTCGAACCGTGAATACTTGGGTGACAATCTGAATATCCTACCACGACACCAAAATCTCGGGGACACGTTCCACACTTAACAAATCGTCATATAGACGTCTCTTTTGTAAAATTTATCAAAGGATGTCCCACTTAGAGAAACTATGAAGAAGCTGTTAGCAAGTAGCTATTATAATTTATAGTAGTTAGTTGCTAGCTGCTAAAATAATATCATTGTCTTATGTTAATTTTGCTTAATTAAGAGTGATGACTTGATTAAAATAATATTTGAAATTATAAAACAAACTGAGAAGACTCCATTTGATTCACTATAGGTAAAATAAATATTTGAATAGGATCATCTATTGTGGAGCAGCTAGCAGGTAATTGCTTTAACGAATAACAGCTAACAAGTAGTTGTTACAACAAGATCATTGTCTTCTTGTTAATTTTGCTTAATCAAGAGTGAAAACTAGGTTAAAATAACATTTAAAATTACAAAACAAATGAAGAGGACTCCATAATATTGGATCGAAAGTGCTAGAGTCGCGCGTGTGTGCGCGCGTGCATGCACGTCCAGGGGGTGAATAACCCTCGTGGTTTTTTCATATTTTTCATAAAACCTCGGAGAAAACACAGCAAAAATAAGAAAGAGAACAAAGAATAACAAAGCCAAGTTTTTTACTTGGTTCGGAGCCTATGGCGACTTCTACTCCAAGGCCCGCATTTGAGAGTATTTCAGTTGGACAATCCACTAATAAATCTGAATAAGTACAAAGTACAGAATTACAATATTTTAAGAACTATAAAATAAAATATACTAACAACTATAAATTTGAAGATTCTTGCTTTTGGTCATCGGAGCAGCGTTACAACATCGTCGAGAGCTTTTCAGAATAATGCACAAGAGTGAAAGTTGTTGGAATTAATGCCCCAGTGGTGTTAGTCGAACCTTTCTTTTATAGCCTTGTTTGGGCATCTAGACTAGTCCCCAAATGCCTGGACTATGTTGAAGTGGCTGCACTTCAACGAAAACTTATCTCTAAAAATTAACCCAACTCTTGCCACTTGGACTCGTCCAGGCGCCTGGACTGTGATGCAGGCTGGCCAATCTCTGTTCCTTCTCTGACGCCTGGACCGTTTCTAGGCGGTTGGACCACTTTTTTCCAGCTAGCTTCCATCTTCATTATTCTACATCATAGAGTTAGAAAAAAATACCTAATATGGAAATAAAATATTTGACAGTCTCTGGACTGTCCGGTTCTGACTTTCAAATTTTCACAAAATCCTAGGTCAAATCGACGCCTATTATTTCCTCAATGGGAAACTCATCCTCACTTTCTCCTCTTAGGAGAGTTTATCTGATGTCAAATTGATCCTCCAAATCGTTTGGATATTTGTTCAGTATCTAAGACTTTAGGACTTTCTACTGGACGTCCGACCCCCGACCTGTCCAATCTTCCGCCTAGTGTCCGCTACCCTTAGGACTTTCACCTAGTGACATCGACCCTAGGATTTTTGTCCGACGTCCTTGACCTGTCAAGACTTCGCCCAGTCCTACGGATCAGGACTTCCTTACCTAGCAGTAACTAGGACTTTCCACCTACCTAATGTCCACTATGACTTCTTTACCTAGCCTCAACTAGGATTTTCACCTTTCCTAAAATCACTGAGGACTTTTCTTCATGTTTAGTCAGACTTGTTAGAATAATAACAAACATTAACTTTGAATCCTTTGTCATTATCAAAACTTAGGTTCGATATCTGGTGTTTTCTGCACCAACAATCTCCCCTTTTTTGATTATAGCAACATAAGGAAAAGTTAAGTAAATCATAACAAATTAAAAATAACTAAAAACATAAACAAATAAGATTTTTTAGTTTCTTTTTCAAAGTTTACAATTTCTAAGTACACTTTTCAAGATTTCCTTAAATAATTTAAACTTAAGCTCCTCATGAAAAATAACTATTAACTTTAAAAAACTTCTTTAAAAACTTTAACTTTGAAAATACATAGTTTTTGCATAAATCATCTTTTTAAATTTTGAAAAAGAACTTGATTTAAAATTTTGAAAAAGAACTAAACTCAATTTTTAATTTTCTTTATTCCACTTTGACATATATCAAAAATAATTTAAAAAAATATAAGGAACTCCCCTCAATTAATGTCTTAGTTTTTTTTTTTTTTTTTTGAAAAAACTTTTAAGTACTTGTTTTGACAAAAAATTTTGAATACAAAAGTACTTAAATCATTGTTTTGTTTTAAAAAACTTTAAAAAATTAGGTAATGCAGGAGTAAAACCCTAGAGCCCAAGCATGTACAAAATGATTAATTTTAAAAAATATTTAAATATACTTCATCTATTAGCCTTAATAAAATGTCTAACCTTTAGGTTGAATTTAAAGGTTTGAAAGATGCGATAGAGGGGGGGGGGGGGGGGGGGGGGTAATATCACACGTTAAAACTTTTATTTTCGTATCAACTTGTAGAACAAATATCAAAGCGACAGTGGAAAACAATACAAGTGACTGAAGTGGTTACTTGGTTCGAAGCCTATGTCGACTCTTATTCCAAGACCCATGATCCTTGATCGCACCATTGGGCAAATCACTATAATTCTTCTTTCCAAAACCTCTGGAAAGAATTAATCCGTACAATGACAGATATAAGATAGTAATAGCCTACTATCTTACTTGAAATTAAGTACAATGCAAGCTAAATAAAATTATACTGAAGTGATGAAGATTATTGGCACTTTATCGGAGCAGTAGCTAGCTTGAAGTTAACAGCATGAATGACAACTTTAGCATAGAGAATTAGAATTTGAATTAATGCATGCCTTGGACCTCGAGCTCTCCTTTTATAAGCCATGTTCGGTCGACAGATAAACACTTCGATCGACTGATCCGTTTGCTTAATCTAACCCTCTATTGGTCGACTGAACACTACACTTTTCTTCTTCGACGAGATCCGATCTTCAAGCAATAATCAGCAATTAATGTTTGGTCGACCGATCAGTCCTATTTCCCTATTCGTCGAGATTCTCCATTAATGAGCCTTTAATTTCATTTAATGTTTGGTCGACCAATCCCTAGGTTCAGTCGACTAATCAGGCTGGCTTCCAAGTTTGCTTCTGATTGATCTGATCTATACCACGTCATCATGGTTCGGTCAACTGATTTGCTAGTTCTATCGACCGATCAGGTATTAACCGAACTTTGCTTCGGTATGATCTATGGTCTGAGTTGAACTAGTTTGGTCGATCAATCCATGGGTTTGGTCGACCGATCAGGCCGATTCCTACAAAACAGAGTTAAATACTATATATCCCTACAAAATAAAGGTTAGCACAGTATAGTATGATGCATGAGTAGTAATTGACAGTTACACTGTCTTGATCTTAACTTGAAAACCTTCTCGATTTTGTGAGTTGGATCAGTGACCTAGGGTTTGTTCCTTTCCAGAATACGACCTCACTATCACACCTCTCCAGTTACCCACCTTCCAAACATTGGTCCTCTAGACCTACTTGGACTTTGCTGCTTAGCATCGGATTGACTCACCAGGACTTTCTCTCGATCTTTGGTCCTCTAGACCTATCGAGCTTTCCTGCTAAGTGTCGGGTCCTCTTAACCCACTTGGACTTCCTGCCTGGCTTCCACGATTTGCTAAGACTTTCCTGCACACTCAGTTAACTTGTTAGATCGCAACATTACTTAACTTGAACCTTTGACAGCATCAAACTCAGGTTCGATTCTAGTACACTTTGCACTAACAATCTCCCCCTCTTTAATGTTTGGCAACAAAGGTTCATAGTTAAGTTTATAACATATACAAAGATAAGTAAACAAGCATTTGCTTTTAACTCTACTCTCCTCCTGAGTTTAACAACTCCCCATGGATTCACTATCTCTCCCCCTTTGGCACACATTAAAAATAGGGGAAACACAAATAACAAGCTTGAATTATTCCAAGATGGAAGAATTTGGAGTTAGAAGAATTTCTTAAAATTTTGAAACAAAGTTTTCTAAGCACAACATTTGAAAATCTCAAGGAAATGTGCTAAAAGTGGTAGGGATTTGAAAATTATTGTAAGGTAAGTTTTGAAAAAATAAATTATTGAAAATAATTTTTGAAGTTTAGAGCATCTGAATTCAAAATAGTTTTAGAAAATGTAGACTGTTTTATAAAATATTTTGTGAAAAAATATTGATTTAGATTTTAAGTAAGATAAATTTTTAAAATCACAACTATAAAAATTGTAAGTTAAAATACATGAAAATTCATATTTAAAAAATATTGCATAAATGGTGGAATCAAAGTTTGAAAAGACAAAAATTTAAAAATATTGTAAAGTAGATAAAAAAATAAATTTGTATTTTCTTAGGCTTTGAAATGAAGTTAGTTTATATTTGAAAAGAATTTGAAAGCTTTCAATTTAAAGTGAAAAATATTTTAGAAAGCATATATTTAAAAAATATTTTATGTAACATTGTTAGGAAAAAATTTGAAATAAGATGCATTGAATTAAAAGGTCAAAAATTTGAAAGTCAAAATTTCTTAAGAAATAGTTAAAAATTTTAACATTTTGAAAATTTTTAAATCTTTGATGGAATGCTCCCCCTTAATTTGATATTTTCCTAAAAGTCCAAGGATCGTTTGAAAACTATGAAAAAATATCCTTATGATGAAATGTTCAACCTTTATACATAATTGACTACTATAAGATGGCAGTTGTTGATTCAGGTTAGTCAATTTGAACATTTGGTTCTAACTAGTTTGTTACTAGTTCGTATGATGAAATGGTCGCGCCACTCAAATTGATCAATATATTTTTTTAAAACTTAGTTTATAATGATGCACTGATATAAGCATCTAAAATCTCAGGCTAAGTTCTAAGCATCTCACACCGTTCTATGTTTCAAAATACACAAGTAAGGTATCCTATTGTACTTGTGAGATGTTGGTTGCTAAAACTATAGGAGCATACAATTCTACGGTAAGGCATAGGCTTCTCCAAAAAGATAAAATATTTTGAAGTCTATTTAGAAGCCTTTTAAAGTATGGGACATCCATAACAATTGAGTTACACATTTATCTATTGCTATATATTTGGCTTCAGCAGTAAATAAGGCAACACAATATTGCTTTCTACTAAACTAGCTAACTAAAGAGGAACCTAGTAGTTGACATCCTACACTCGTACTCTTTCTATCTAACTTACAGCCAGCATAATCTGAATCAGAATAGCCAACTAATTCAAAAAGTGATGTTCTTGGGTACTACATTCCTACATTTATGATTCCTTTTAGATATTTAATTATTCTTTTAACATAAGATAGGTGAGATTCTTAAGTGCATGTCTGATAACGAGCACACATACTTACTACAAATAATATGTCAAGCATGCCTGCAGTTAAGTATAGTAAGCTATCTATCATGCTTCTATAGTATTTTAAGTCAACTGATTTACCATTTGGGTCACTATCGAGGTTTATGTTACTTGCCATAGGTATGTTTAGTTCTTTAGAGTGTTCCATACCAAATTTCTTAATTATTTCTTTTGTGTACATAATTTCCTTCTTTAGTTTATTTAATTTGTAGTCCTAGAAAATAGTTAAACTCTCTAACTAAACTCATTTCAAATTTCTTTTCCATTAAATTTATAAATTCTTTAAAAATTTTTGATTTGGTTAACCCAAACACTATATCATCTACGTATACCTGGGCAATGAATATGTCTGAGTCAAGGGTTTTTATAAAAAGTGTAGGGTCAATATGAACTTCTTTTAACCCTTTTGAATTTAATAAACTAGATAATCTTTCATACCAAACCCTAGATGCTTGTTTTAATCTGTAAAGGGCCTTTTTGTTGGGTTTTTCTGGTCGTGAAAATCACTTTTTCGCGTCGCGGAAACCTCGAAACCCCAAGCCACCGGATCCGTGCAAAGTAAAATAAAACAAAAATATGAGTACGAGTTTCTTACATCTAGATCTACACTAGGAGAAGGAAGTTACCCTTGATGCGATGCCCTTCGCAATCCTGCTCGTCCAACGGATAACCGGATCTCAAGATCGTCAAGCGTACGATCCTCTAGAAGTATCCACACGAACAAACTAGGTGGAGAGGCCAAACAAAAAGGTGTGCTAGCACCTATGGAGTGTTCGGCCAAGGAGGAGGAGAGGGAGAAGAGAAGGAGAGCTAGAGGAAGAAGATGAAGTGAATGAGCCTTGAATGAAAAAAATGAAATTTTCATTCATCACAAAAGTGGCTGGCCACATATTGTAACCTCTTCTCATTTAATGTGGCCATTAAAATGAGGAGGAGATTTGTAACCTCCATGAGGTGGCACACACATATTCTAAACATGATGATGTGTAACACCATTGATCCGGTGGTAAGGACGGGGGACCCTCATTGACGGAAGGTCAATGACACGTGGAGGTCAAAGGTCAAGAGATTCAACCCTGAGACCCGGTCGGCCGGACTGAGAGGGCTGACCGTCCACCCGACCTACCGGAATGAGATGGCCGACCGGCAAGGAATCCCCTGAGCCGAATGAAAGACAACCCGACTAGGGGTCGAGTTTCCGATGCTCAAGGTAAAAAGGTTTCAGGGCCGAGCGGGCTGTCCGTTCGGCCGGGGCACAAGGCCACAAAGATAAACATCATCCTCGAGACGTCTGCCGTCGACAGACAACAGGGTTGGCGGCCGAGCCGTACACAGGATCATACGGTGGAAGCTTCCACCGTCACATCCAGGATATGCTCGGACGATTGCGGAATGGCGCCAGAGGTACTTTTCTGACAGCGGCTCGTTAAGGTATGTTTGGGGAAGCGTGCACGCATAGAGAAGCATGCCCGCACCTCCCCGGGGTCCTATATAAGGACCCCCAGACGTTGACGAAGGTATGCGCGATCCCTCACTGTAGCCACAGTTACGCTGCCTCTCTCATTTCTCGTCGTCTGAGTTGAGCGTCAAAGGGCCGTTCCCAGGAAACCCCTCCTGGCTCGGCTTCTTTGCAGGTTCGCCGGAGATCTACACCAACAGTCGGAGACAGTGGAGCGTGCCACGTCCCTAGCGTCCGTCGACTCAGCGCTCGGACAGGATCAAATTGGCGCCGTCTGTGGGAACGCACCAGAACCCGAGCCTAGAAGATGGAAGAAGCTAGACGTCAACTTCTGGTAACGCTCTCTCCTGAGGAGCTCGAAGCACTCATCCAAGAACGAGCAGCAAAAATTGTGGAGCATCAGTAGAAAGGTCAGGTTGAGCGGGCAACGCAGCAGGCGACATCAGCATTGGCGGGGGCCGGGCGCCACCCGAAGAGCGGCCGGAACAGCTCTCCATATGGGGGAAAAATAAAGGACCGACCGGCACCCAGATGGGGGCATCGCCCGCCCCGATACCTTTTCATCGGGCTCTGTTCCAGACACTCTCGGAGGTAGCACAAGCTAATCAGGACAAAGGATCTTCATCGGACGAAGCACCCGTCCGAGACGTCAGAAATGGAAAGGCGCCCCGAACGGACGTGTCACCCGAGCGGATCAATCGGCAGTTTTCAGATGCCATCCTGCGTGATCCACTGCCGAAGCATTATGTGCCCCCTGCGATCGGGGAATACAACGAAACAACCGACCCAGACGACCATCTGGGTAAGTTCGACAGCACTGCCACTCTGCATCAATACACCGATGGTGTGAAGTGCCAAGTATTCCTCACCACCCTCTCGGGGTCGGCGCATTGGTGGTTCCGAAGGCTGTCGGACGGATCTATCTCAAGTTTCAAGGAATTCCGAACGGCATTCCTACATCATTTTGCGAGCAGCAGGTGCCACCAGAAAATCAGCGTCAATATGTTCGCCATCAAGCAAGGCACAAAGGAGTCGCTCTAAGCTTACATCCAACGCTTCAACCAGGTGGCCATGGACATTCCAACGGTCATTTCGGAAACAATGATGAACGCGTTCACGCAAGGGCTCGTGGACGGTGATTTCTTCCGCTCGCTCATCCGGAAGCCGCCCCGGGACTACGACCATATGTTGCATAAGGCCAACGAGTACATCAATGTGGAGGAGGCCCAGGCGACGAGAAGAAAGGAATCCTTAAATGACCAACCAGCTCCCACCGAGCGGAAGCAGCCCGTCAGTCACCAACCCCCCAGAGGACCGCGAGCTGAAGCCACCCGTCCTCATCAGCACACTCGGTCGCACCCCGTCCAGCAAGTTGCGTCTGATCGGCCCAAGCCCAAGGGGAAGGTATGAACCCCAATGTTTTGTTCACTCCATCAGTCAACTACTCACAACACCCGCGACTGTCGGAGCCTCCCCCCCATCGCTCATCCTGCGCCCAGGAGCTACCGCCGCCGATCACCTTCACCAGATCGGCGACATCGACAACGGAGCCCCATTCAAAGGATAGAAAGGAGATCCCCCGAGCGGCAGCATCGTCATCAGCCTGGAGCCCACCATCGGGCGTCGCATGAACGACCTCGACCATCCGCTCGAGAGGAGGAGAATAGAGGCAACGCATCTCGGGGCGAGATCAACATCATTGCCGGAGGCCCGACCGGAGGAGACTCCAATAGAGCCCGAAAGGCACACGCAAGGCAGCTGAGGATAAATGCGGTCGGCTGTAGCCAGGATAGGACGAGCGGACCCGAGATCAGCTTCGGGCCTAGGGACCTCGAGGGAGTCAAAGTCCCACACGATGACGCCCTGATCATTCGAGCGGTAATAGCTAACTATACTATTCACCACATTTTCATTGACACAGGTAGCTCGGTCAACATAATATTCAAGAAGGCCTTTGACCAACTGCAAATCGACCGAGCTGAACTACTACCAATGACAACCCCCTTCTATGGGTTCACTGGGAACGAAGTCTTGCCGGTCGGCCAGGTCCGGCTGGCTATCTCATTGGGAGAGGAGCCGCTCAGAAGGACAAGGACCACCAGCTTCATCGTGGTTGATGCTCCTGAGTTCCGGGCGGTCGTCTCTACCTTCTGCCAGAAGATCAAGTTCCCGGTGGAAGATCAAGTAGGGGAGGTGCGGGGAGACCAGCTGGCAGCTCAAAGATGCTTTATGGAGATGGTCCGAGCCGAAGCCAAGTCCGCTCGGAAAGTGTCACGAGTCGAGGTAAACGCTATAACCGGAAAACCACCTTCTTTGGTTTACGAAGAAAAGGAGGAGGTGCAGATTGACTCTTCTCGACCGGAGGCCACCACCTTCATAGCGTCCGACCTGGAGGAGAAGCAAAAGGAAAAGCTGATCAAATGCCTCCAGTGAAACCGCGACGTCTTCGCTTGGTCGACCCATGAGCTGCCAGGGGTCTTGCCAAGCGTAGCGCAGCACGAGCTTCACGTCCGGCCAGACGCTTAGCCAGTGAAGCAAAGGAAGAGGGACTTCAGCGCTGAGCAGAATGTAATTATTCGGGCGGAGGTAGAAAAGCTTCTGGAGGCCGGCCACATAAGGGAAGTGCAATTCCCGAGTTGGCTCGCAAATGTAGTACTAGTCTCCAAGCCGGGCAATAAGTGGAGAGTCTGCATCGATTTCCGGGACCTGAACAAGGCATGCTCGAAGGACTTCTACCCCTTGCCCCGGATCGATCAACTGGTAGACTCCACGGGCGGGTGGGAGCTGATATGCATGCTGGATGCATACCAAGGCTACCATCAAGTGCCACTCACCCGAGAAGGCCAGGAGAAGGTCAGCTTCGTCACAGCGGACGACACCTACTGCTACAATGCAATGTCGTTCGGGCTGAAGAATGCAGGAGCCACCTACCAGCGTCTGATGAACAAGGTATTCAGAGAGCAGATCGGATGCAACTTGGAAGTGTACATGGATGACATACTTATCAAGTCCTTCTGGGCGGCCGATCTCTATGCGGATATGGAGGAGACTTGCCAAACATTAAGAAGATACGGAGTCAAGTTTAACCCTCAGAAGTGCCTGTTCAGAGCAAGAGGCGGGCGCTTCCTGGGCTACATCGTGACCGAGCGGGGCATAGAGGTGAATCCCAGCAAGATAAAGGCATTGCAAGACATGCCGCCTCCCTGAAATCTTCGAGAGGTACAACGTCTCATCGGTCGGATAACGACGCTATCAAGGTTTATCTCTAAGACCGCCGACCGGAGCCTGTCGTTCTTCAAGATTCTGCGTAAAGCTACCAAGTTTCAATGGGACGAGGAGTGCGATCGGGCATTCGAGGAACTGAAGATATACCTGAATTCCTTACCCGTGTTGGCAAAACCGGCCATAGGTGAGCCACTCCGCATTTATTTATCTTCAACTAAGCTTGCCGTGGTCTCGGCATTAGTAAGGTCGAACGACGAAGAACAACCTGTATACTTTTTAAGCCATATCTTAAAGGATGCTGAGTCTCGCTACACCGATCTCGAGAAGTTGGCCTTCGCCTTGGTTCTTGCCGCTCGGAGGTTGCGCCCTTACTTTTTGCCGCACACCATTATTGTGATGATGAACAGCCCGTTGGGAAGGGTACTCCTAAACCCTGAAGCATCCGGATGGCTCGTCAAGTGGACGACGGAGTTAAGAGAATTTGATATCCAGTACCAACCCCGTCCGGCGATCAAGGCACAATCCTTGGCAGATTTCGGATTCCTTATAGCTGGACTGCAGGCCGCACGACATGTTGGAGCCAACCGGGTTGTGATCCACTCGGATTCCCAGCTAGCCGCTCAACAACTCATGGGCACCTTTGAGATAAACAATGCAAGACTCAGGATGTACGCAGAGGCCTTTAAAAAACTCAAGACCAGCTTCACCAAGGTGGTGGTCCAAAAGATACCCCGAACGGAGAACCAGGCGACAGATGAATTAGCCAAGCTCGCAAGCTCGATATCGTCGGTCGTCATCCAGCAACCAATCGAGCAAGTATCCTTGGTAGCGCACATGGACCGGATGGAAGACCTCACATTCCTGAGCGATTGGAGAACAACCATCATAGAGTTTCTACGCTTAGGGACCATGCCGTCCGATCGGGAGGAAGCCCAGCTACTGAGGAGGAGAGCCGGCCGGTTCAAGCTCATCGGAGATCAGCTTTATAAAAAAGTGTTCTCCTGACCTCTGCTGAAGTGTGTCAGTTCGGAAGATGCCAAGTACATTCTCCAGGAGGTGCACCAAGGATCTTGTGGAGGTCATCCGGGTGGCCGGTCTTTGGCTAGGAAGATCCTGTTGGCCAGATACTTCTGGCCAACTCTACATGAGGATGCCGCTCGGACCGTCGCAACATGTCTTTCTTGTCAGAAGTACTACAGTTTCTCTCATAAGCCGATGGAGGAAATGAAAGCATCCACAGTGTCCTGCCCATTCGACCAGTGGGGCATGGACATCGTAGGACCTTTCCCTTTGGCAACCGGACAATGGAAGTTCCTATTGGTGGCAGTCGATTACTTCTCCAAGTGGGTGGAGGCTGAACCATTGGCCAAGATAACCGAGAAGATGGTCAAGAAATTCATCTGGCAACACATCATCTGTCGGTTCGGCATTCCGCGTCGGCTCGTGTCGGACAACGGGTGATAGTTCATCGGAAAGCAGCTCGAGAAATATCAAGGGATATGACATTGAACAACACTTCACGTCTGTGGCGTATCCCCAAAGTAACGGTCAAGCTGAAGTAGCCAACCGGGAGATCCTCCGAATTCTTCGAGCTCGACTCGACCACATGGGAGGAAGCTGGGTGGACGAGCGTCCAGGAGTCTTATGGGCCATCCGCACGACCCCTAAGGAGGGAACGGGAGTAACACCGTTCCACCTTGTGTATGGAGGCGAGGCGGTCGTCCCAGTCGAAGTCGGCATAGAGTCCGTCCGGATCCAGAACTACGACGTGGATAATTCCGAGTGGAGGCAGCTAGAATTAGACTTGATCGATGAGGAGCAAGCCAAAGAGTCCATCCGGCTGATGACCTACAGGTAGAGAATGAAGCAGAACTACAATCGCCGCGTGATTCCCTGAGCATTCCAGGTGGGTGACTTGGTCTGGAAGAAAGTGAAGTCGGTCGGGGACGTAGGCAAGCTGGAGGCTCCCTGGGCAGGACCCTTCAAAGTCGTCGAGAAGCTCCGATCGGGAGCCTACTACTTGGAGGATGAGGACGGACGACGGCTAGAGAGACCATGGAGCGCAAACCACCTCCAGCCCTATCGGGCCCGATAAAAGGTGCGCCGATGTAATATATTTCATGAATATTCCGTTCGGATGTATCCTATGGCTGCAGGAATGAAATTTATAAGAACAGAGCAAAGGCATGAGGATTGTGCGCCAAGCGGGTAGCTGCATGAAGGCGTGGCGAAGTCCCCATGCCATTCGGCCGGGTGTATATTATCCGAGCCACAGGCTCGAGGGCTAAGTCCCCGTGTCGTTCGGGCGGGCGTATATTATCCGAGCCACAGGCTTGATGGCGAAGACCCCATGCCGTTCGGCAGGGCGTATATTATCCGAGCCACAGGCTTGATGGCGAAGACCCCGTGCCGTTCGGCTGGGCTTATATTATCCAAGCCACATGCTCGATGTCGAAGACCCCGGGCTGATCGGCCGGGTGTACATTATCCAAGCTAAAAGCTCATTGTTGAAGACCGTCGAGCAGCAACGTTAAATCTTAGAGTCGAACCGGCGACTATAAACCCCCTGGCTTGAAGACCGTCGAGTAGCGACGTTAAATCTTAGAGTCGAGCCGGCGACTATAAACCCTTCGGCCTGAAGACCGTCGAGCAGCGACGTTAAATCTTAGAGTCGAACCGGCGAATATAAACCCTCCGGCCTGAAGACCGTCGAGCAGCGACGTTAAATCTTAGAGTCGAATCGGCGACTATAAACCCTCCGCCCTGAAGACCGTCGAGCAGCGACATTAAATCTTAGAGTCGAACCGGTGACTATAAACCCTCCGGCCTGAAGACCGTCGAGCAACGACATTAAATCTTAGAGTCGAACCGGCGACTATAAACCTACCGGCCTGAAGACCGTCGAGCAACGACGTTAAATCTTAGAGTCGAACCGGCGACTATAAACCCCCCGGTTTGAAAACCGTCGAGCAGCGACGTTAAATCTTAGAGTCGAACCGGCGACTATAAACCCTCCAACCTGAAGACCGTCAAGCAGCGACGTTAAATCTTAGAGTCAAACCGGCGACTATAAACCCCACGGGCAGCGACATTAAATCTTAGAGTCGAACCGGCGACTATAAACCCTCGGCTCGAAGACCGCGACGACGTTAAATCTTAGAGTCGAACCGGCGACTATAAACCCCCGACCGAAGACGAGCAGCGGCGTTAAATCTTAGAGTCGAATCGGCGATTATAAACCCCGGTCAAGACCGCGGAAAAGAACGTTAAATCTTAGAGTTGAGTTGGCGACTATAAACCCTCCGACCTGAAGACCTTCGAGCAACGACGTTAAATCTTAGAGTCGAACTGGCGACTATAAACCCTCCGGCCTAAAGACCGTCGAGCAGCGACGTTAAATCTTAGAGTCGAACTGGCGACTATAAACCCCCCGGCCTGAAGACCGTCGAGCAGCGAAGTTAAATCTTAGAGTCGATCCGGCGACTATAAACCCCCCGGCCTTAAGACCGTTGAGCATCGACGTTAAATCTTAGAGTTGAACCGGTGACTATAAACCCTCCGACCTGAAGGCCGTCGAGCAGCGACGTTAAATCTTATAGTCGAACCGGCGACTATAAACCCCCCGTCCTGAAGACCGTCGAGCAGCGACGTTAAATCTTAGAGTCGAATCGGCGACTATAAACCCCCCGGCCTGAAGACCGTCGAGCAGCGACGTTAAATCCTAGTGTCGAACTGACGGCTATAAACCCCCCGGCCTGAAGACTGTCGAGCAGCGACGTTAAATCTTAGAGTCGAACCGGCGACTATAAACCCTACGGCCGGAAGACCGTCGAGCAGCGACGTTAAATCTTAGAGTCGAACCGGCGACTATAAACCCTCCGGCTGAAAGACCGTCGAGCGGCGATGTTAAACTCTAGAGTCGGATCGGCGACTATAAACCCCCCGACCTGAAGACCGTCGAGCGGCGACGTTAAACTCTAGAGTCGGACCGGCGACTATAAACCCCCCAACTTGAAGACCGTCGAGCGGCGACGTTAAACTCTAGAGTCGAACTGGCGACTATAAACCCCCCAGACAAGGCAGTATCGCGTTGAAGCACTTCAGCGAGACATTAGCAAAAATCCATATAAAATGGAGAGTCACTTGACCGATCAGCGCAGAAAATAAAAATACTTCAGCGACAAACTCATAAAAATCCCAAGCAAAGTGGGAGGTTTGTTGGACCGATCGGCAAAGTTAAGAAATTCCCTGCGGGAAAAAGGTATAGTGACCGGTCGACATAGTTAAAAGGAACACTCGAAATGAAAGGATAACACAGCAAGAGTGGGCGTTCATTTAAAATTGGCATTTAAAGGTTACAGACGTCACATGAAAATTAAAGTCTAGCTGGTCGGAAGAATTACAGAAGATATTTTATTCAAGGTAGTCAAAAATATGCTTTGGGATGGTGGTGAGAAGCGTCGCATGCTCTGTAGCGGGGATGACCACGGAGTCGGGGAGCTGACCCTTGGACTTCAGATAATCCGCCGTGGCGGTGATGGCCAACTCGAAGGCGATGACTAGCCGGTCACACACCTTCTCCACAAATTCCGCCGAGCGGATGTAGTATTGCCTCAAGGCGGCGACGCGGCCCGGCTCCGCCTCTTGGTACTCTTTGAAGGCGGCACGAGAAGCATCAAGAGCCTCCTGCAAGGCCTTCAAATCGTCCTTGAGCTTGGTCACCTCCTCCGAGCGGCCTTTGTGCACGCTTTCTAGTAGCTCGGCAAGCTCATTCACACGTTGCTCGAGAGCTCGTGCTTCTACATTCTTTTTTTCCATATCAGCGATGGCGATGTTCTTCCGAGTGGTGGCCAGCTCAATCTTGCGGTCATAGGATTTGACCTTTTTGTCTAGCTGGTCCAACATGTAAGCCTGGTCAGCCGTCTTCTTCCTCTCGGCCTCTAACAGATTCTTGGTTTTGTCGAGCTCCTTCTGTAGCTCAGCATAAGAAGGGCCTCGAGAAGAAGACGGGCCGCCCTGACTCTTTAGCCTCTTTAGCTCGTCCTCCACCATTGCCAAGCGATTGGAGACAGCAACCTCTTGCACCCATCGCTGATGTACACAAAAAAGTTAAAATGTCGGTCGGGAAGGCTACACAAAGAAATAAAGTTTACCCCTGTGGCCTGTTGCATGTGGCTGTCAGCCAACTTGTCGAGCGGTATCATGGCCACACGGGCCCGAGCGTCTGCCCACATCTCAGCGAGGGGCCCCTTCATCGTGATCATATGCTCGGGGGCCGTCGGCCGATCGGACTCGGCCATGAATGCCTCCGTAGGGAGATGCAGAGCGGCCCTAACAGTACGACGCCGGCCCGGGGTCGTCTGAGCGGACACCAAAGGATCAGAGGCGGGGCTGGACATGGTAGACAAAATGCCCGAGCGGAGGACTCGGCGTGGTGTAGGAGGAAGGGAGGTAACCGACACTGCTTCGATGGGGGCCACTACCGCATCCAGCTGAGAGGGAGTCCAGTTGGAGGATAGCGCCTCGACTGATGGTGCTTGGCCGCGTGGAGACGCGGTGCCCATCCGCTCGGACGCTAGCACTGCGGAGGTTGTCGAACGGAGGGGCTTCTCAACTCGCCGTCTTTTCTTGTCAAGCAGAAGCTCGTCCTCTGGTTCGGAGTCTTCCTCCCGAACGGACGGTTCTTTGCTAAGAGTTGCACCACCAGCCGCATCCATAGGCGAAGCCTGAGCGGCCGACTCCCCTGCTTGCGCTTCACTCTCATCCTCATGAGAGCCGACCGGAGCAATGCCCAATTGCTCCATTTCCTTGTCCGCTGCCGCTTCGAGCGCGGCCGCTTTCTTCTTCAAGATTTTGAACAGAACAGACTCCATTACAATATTCGTTGCAAAGAAAAGAGAAGAAAATTAGTTAGAACTCAAGGCAAATGTACAAGTGAAGTTCTTACCAAAGCTGCTCGGGAAGGGGGGTCTGGCTCGGACTCAAACCAAATATGTACATCACTCCTTCAGGTAGGAGCTTGTTGATGTCGAGCTTCAGACCGGCTAGCAGATTCGCTGCTTGAAGATAGTCCGGTCGGGTCTTAAATTTCTTCATCTCGGGAGAGGTAGGCGATCCGACCTGCCATTTCGTACGGAAGGGGAGCCGCCCGGGAACACGAAGGTAGAAAAAGTTCTCTTTCCAATGTTTGTTGGAAGAGGGTAACTTATCAAAAAAGACTAAGCCGGGCCAAGCTTGAAACAGATAAGTGCACGGCTCAGACTGCTTGGGATAATAAAAATAATAGAAAACCTCCAGGCGGAGGGGAATGATGTGTATCTTAAATAAGACCACAACTCCGCACAGGGGGCGGAAGGTGTTGGGAACCAATTGGGCGAGCGGAATGCCAAAAAAGTTGCAAACTTCAACAATGAAGGGGTGGAGGGGAAATCACAGACCAGCTATGAATTGGTCGCGGAAAAGACAAAAGGTGTCGCTCGGTGGTTTGTGTGGCCGAGCGGAAGGTGAGGGTAAAACAGTTCAAAATCGGAGGGGATATCAAAAGCGTTAAACAGGTTCTCGGCATCACGCCGATCGAACCGCGACTCCATGGTGGTATACCATGGGCCGAGAGCCAGGTCCGCAGGTTGAGAAGAACTGGCCATTGTCTAACCGAGCAAGAAAGCAAAAGGCAAGAAAAAGACACACGGCAGAAGGAAGAAGATGATGAAGGGGACAGCGACCAGAAGACAAGAGCTTAACAAAAAACACAAGGGAAACAGAGAAGAAAGGCAGAGGAACCTTACAAAGGAGCTGGGGATCGAAGGAAGGAGGAGGGGAATCGTCAGAAAACGGAAAAGCGGAGTTACCGGAACGCTGAAGCACCGAAGAAGGCTGCGGGACACACGAAGGCAAAGGTGCGGCGGAGGAAGAAGGTGAAGGCATTATAAGGTCGGGCCCGATCGGCCTCGACCGTCAGATGTATGTCACAGGAACCAAGGCCCACATCGGGCCGTTCATTTCAAATCGTCGATGTCCCATCGGACGCATCACGGAGCCGTACGATGATGCCAATGGAGGCACCACGTGGCGCCATGCCATAGGGCCGCATTTAATGAGCGCCATTACGGCGCGCAGCACGCATGCCCGGTCTTAATAGAGAGGATTTGCATGAATCCCGAGGAGATCCGAAGGGCGTCAGCGTTGACTGTCGACACGGTAGCAAAGCCAGTGGTAGTAAGAGGCTGAGCGGCCGTGAGGAGGAACATTCCAGAAAGTGGCAGAGCGGTGTCACTCCAGCCAACCGGCAGTCTAGTCAGTCGGACTTAGCGCCTCCTTCTACTAGACTTGAGGGGGAGGCATGTGATCCGGTGGTAAGGACGGGGGACCCTCGTTGACGGAAGGTCAACGACACGTGGAGGTCCAAGGTCAAGAGATTCAATCCTGGGACTCGGTCAGCCGGACTTAGAGGGCCGACCGGCCACCCGACCGACCGGATTGAGATGGCCAACCGGCCAGGAATCCCCTGAGCCGAATGAAAGACAACCCGACTAGGGGTTGGGTTTCCGATGCTCAAGGTAAAAAGGTTTCAGGGCCGAGCGGGCTGTCCATTCGGTCGGGGCACAAGGCCACAAAGACAGGCAGGAGCAATCTCATCCGAGTATACGACCGAGGCAGAAGTGATATGTCCGTCGAGCGGCCGAACCGCTCGGCCCTAGAACAGATTGGAAGCGCAAGAGGACAAAGGAGATAGGGGATAACATCATCTTGGAGACGTCTGCCGCCGACAGGCAGCAGGGTTGGCGGCCGAGCCGTACACAGGATCATACGGTAGAAGCTTCCACTGTCACATCCGGGATATGCTCGGACAATTGCGGAATGGCGCCAGAGGTACTTTTCTGACAAGGGCTCGTTAAGGTATGTTTGGGGAAGCGTGCACGCAAAGAGAAGCGTGCTCGCGCCTCCCCGGGGTCCTTATATGGGCTCGTTAAGGTATGTTTGGGGAAGCGTGCACGCAAAGAGAAGCGTGCTCGCGCCTCCCCGGGGTCCTATATAAGGACCCCCCAGACGTCGACGAAGGTATGCACGATCCCTCACTGTAGCCACAGTTACGCTGCCTCTCACATTTCTCGTCGTCTGACTTGAGCGTCGGAGGGCCGTCGCCGGGAAACCCCTCCCGGCTCGGCTTCTTTGCAGGTTCGCCGGAGATCTACATCAATAGTCGGAGACAGTGGAGCGTGCCATATCACCAGCGTCCGTCGACTCAGCGCTCGGACAGGATCAACCTTTATTGGCCACTTAATGCCAACTCACAAATGATGTGGCATAAAGTCAAGTCAAACTTGACTTTTCCTCTTCCTCTCAAGTCAAGTCAAACTTGACATTATAACTCCCATGGTTGATCTAATCCAACCATTTGATTCAAGCCAATTTAATATAATGAATCTAATTGATTTAATTAAATTGATTCAATGAGTCATAATCTAAATTAGACTCATTGAACACATGAATCAACTTGAGTCCAACTCAATTAGTACAATTAGGATTACTCTTAATCCAATTTGATTCATCAAATGAATCTAACCCTCTTGGTTCATCATATGAACCTAATCTCCATCTAATTGTCCTTTGTGTGTGACCCTATAGATTCTTGTAACGTTGGCAATGCCCCTAAACCCATTTAGGAGCATAAATAATGAGCGGTATCTAGCAACACATCATTACTACCCAAGTTACAAGAATGTTGAGATCCAACATCACCTTGTGACTACTAATTGTGACTCCTCACAATATATGACAAGTGTCCTTCTATCCTAGACATCTAGATTGATCAATATGAGGCATAGACCGTGTCATCCTCTAATCAATCTAAATCTTGAACTCCAAGTAGACTCACTAAATCAAATGAGCTCAATATCTCATATTGACTCATTTGGGCATGGTCATGCACTTCGTGGTCTCACTCTATCAAGAATATCGATATCTCTCCCGTTATATAGGAGGGATAGATCCCATCTATATCACTCACATCCCTCTGCATAATTCGTTACATACCCAGTAATCGCCTTTATAGTCCACCCAGTTACGGGTGACGTTTGATGAAACCAAAGTACATAACTCCTTATGTAGGGAACCATGGTGACTTCAGGTCTAAGGACTAGTAGTCATACTAATAGCCACATGAGAAAGTATATGACACTCATATAACGATCCATGATACTTTCTCATGGCGCGTCATTCAGTATACATTCTCCAATGCATACCCATGTGTCAACTTGATATCTCTATATCCATGACTTGTGAGATCAAGTCATCAAGTTGACCTACATGCTAGTCTTATTGCATTAACATTATCCCTGAATGTTAATACTAGACTAGGAATGATTAAGAGTAGTATTCCCTATATCATCTCACTATCGATTCAACCAATCGATTGATATAGGTAAGAACCTTCTACTCAAGGACGCTATTATACTTAGTTTATTTGGCACCAATACAAGTAAGTATAATAACCTAAAAACAAATGCCTTTATTTATATAAGAATATGATACAACAAGTCCATAATACAATCATCAAATGATTGGCTCTAGGGCTCTAACTAACACTTTTTTAGCTTAAACACATGGTTTGGATATTCTATGTTTTCAAAGCCTGGTGGTTGACTTACATGAACCTCCTCTTTAATTTGCCCATTTAGGAATGTAGATTTAACATCCATTTGATATAATTTGAATCCTTTATATGCTGTATAGGCCAGCAACATTCTAATGGATTCAAACCTAGCTACCGAGGCATAAGTTTCATCGTAGTTGAGTCCTTCGACTTAACTAAACCCTTTGACAACTGGTCGGGCTTTGTTCCTTATGATTTCACCTTTTTCATCTAATTTATTCCTAAAGACCCACTTAGTATCAATAACTGACTTACATTTTGGCGGAGGTACTAGGTTCCAAACCTGATTTCTTTAGAACATTGCAATTACCCAGTTAGGTTTAGATAATGCATCTGTTATGGTTTTGGTTTCAATTTTAGATATTAGTGCTATTTAGCTTAAGTTCCTAAAGGTTAATCGGGTTTGAACACTTAATTTAGGATTTCCTATTATTTGTTCAATTGGATAATCAGGGTTTAGTTATAATATTCTTGGATTGTTTTTTTTTTCTATTTATTTGTTTGTGTTAATTATTCTTCTTCTTCTTGATTTGTTGAATTAGGTTGATTATTAGTTATCTCAACATTAATTATATCATTATTAATATTTTCATCAAAAGTTACATTAGTGGTTTCTTCAAGTTTTAGAGTGGATTTATTATAAACTCTATAAGCTCTACTTGTGGATGAATATCCAAGAAAATTCATTATTGGGTTTTTGAAGTAATTTTCCTAAGTAATCTTAAGATTTAAAATGTGTACATTACATCTAAATACTTTAAAGTATTTTATGTTTGGAATTTTATTAAAATAAATTTCATAAGATATTTTATTTAGAAATTTGTTAATTATAATTCTATTTTGGACATAACAAGCCGTGTTAATAGCTTCAACCCAAAAAATATTTAGGTAAATCATATTTATTTAGTATGATTCTTATAGATTCTTGTAAGGTTCTATTTTTACATTTTACTAGACCATTTTATTGTGGGGTCTTGGGGCATGAAAACTCATGATGATAACCATTTTCTAGATAAAAGTTTATAAAATTTTAGTTTTTAAACTCACCTCCATTATCACTTCTAATTTTCTTAATTTTGATTTATTTTTTATTTTTTATTTATTTGTGGAAGTAATTAAATGTTTCAAAAGTTTCATATTTATGAGCTAAGAATTTAACCCAGGTATATTTGGAGTAATTATTTATTATAACTAAATAGTAAAGACTTCCATTTAATGACTTAATTCCATGAGAGTAGAATAAATTTAAGTGTAACAATTCATGTATTTTATTAGTTCTGTTTTGATTAGTTAGTTTATGAGTTGATTTAATTTGTTTAACTTGTTGATAGGGGTTACAAATTTTATTTTCAGGAATTCCTAATTTAGGTAGACCTCTAACTAAACTATTTTTGTTTAATTTTAGTAAATTTCTAATATGGGTGTAAGCTAGTCTTCTACGCCACAACCATGTTTCTTCATGTTGTGTCAAAAGACACTTAGGTGAGGTTTTAAGTAGCTTTATTGAATAAATATTTCTATCTCTAAATTCTTTTAATAATATATTGGTTGAGTTTGTGTAACTTATTTGACATTCAGAATATAAAAATTTTACTTTAAATCTAGAGTCGCATAATTGACTTATACTAAGTAAATTATAATGAAAATGTTCAACAAGCAATATTTTCTTAATTGATATATTTGACTGTAATTAAATTTTTCCTGTACCAATTATCTTTAGTTTATCATTATTTTCAAAGGCAACTGACCTTAGATTTTTGAACTTAATACTAGTGAATTTGTGATGGTCCCAGTCATATGCTTGGAGCACTCACTCTTCAAAATCTATTTGTCTAAAACTTTGGATTTCTATACATAACGTAGGAGTTAGACCAAAGTTTGGTTAATAGAATTTTAAAGTTTAATGTTTTAAGTGTTTTGAGTTTAAATAGAGTTTAGTTAATAATTTTTAAGTTAAAATTTAAGTTTTAATTAAGATTTAATTAATTTTAGATTTTAAGTTAAGTTTAAGTTAATTTTAATTAATAATTTTAAGTTAAGTTTAAATTTAATAATTTAAAGTTAAGTTTAAATTTAATAATTTTAAGTTAACTTTAAGTTAATTTTAATTTTGGATTAAGTTTTAAATTTAATTTAAGTTTAAATTAATTTAATATTAGTTAAAATTAATAATTAAGTTAAGTTTAAATTAATTTTAGATTAAGTTTTAATTTTTATTTTGAAGTTAAGTTTTAATTAATTTTTA
Organism: Zingiber officinale; assembly: GCF_018446385.1. Classification (NCBI taxonomy): domain Eukaryota; kingdom Viridiplantae; phylum Streptophyta; class Magnoliopsida; order Zingiberales; family Zingiberaceae; genus Zingiber; species Zingiber officinale. The sequence continues at coordinate 61,901,799 of NC_055990.1, read as the reverse complement.
AAGTTAAGTTTTTAATTAATTTTTAAAATTAAGTTTTTAATTAATTTTTTAAAGTTAAGTTTTAATTAATTTTTAAAGTTAAGTTAATTAATTAATTTTTAACGTTATGTATTTAATTAATTTTAGATTAAGTTTTTAATTAATTTTAAAGTTAAGTTTTTAAAAATAATTTTAGATTAAGTTTTTAGAAATTAAAATTTTAATTAATTTTTAATTTAAGTTTTTAATTAATTTTTAAGTTAATTTTTTAATTTATTTTTTTAAAGTTAAGTTTTAGTTAATTTTTAAAGTTTAGTTTTTAATTAAGTTTAGATTAAGTTTTAATTTTAATTTAAGTTAAGTTTTTAATTAATTTTAAAGTTAAGTTTTTAAATAATTTTAGATTAATTTTACAATTAATTTTAAAGTTAGTTTTATTTAATTTTTGAAATTAAGTTTTTAATTAATTTTTTAATGTTAAGTTTTTTAATTAATTTTTAAAGTTATGTTTTTAATTAATTTTAGATTAAGTTTTAATTTTAATTTAAGTTAAATTGAAATTAATTTTAGATTAAACTAGAATTAATGTTTTAATTATGTTTAGTTAAGTTCAATTAAAAGCTTATCAAAAAGGTTGTTTAAATCATGATAGATTCACACTTAGCTTTGGGTTAATAAAGTAAACTTCCTAAGGATAAATTTTCTGTCGGTGGCAAGACATATAGTCTTCTTGTGTATCAATAGTGGATCACTTTTTGAATACTTTCCAAAACAGTCCTACCTCAAAAACTGAATACTAGGTTTTTGTCTAATTAACTCATGTTTGACTAGAGTAGTTTCAGTCAGATCCACTAAGTCTAGTGCACCAAGTAGAATACACAAGATTCAGCGTAGACATGCCTTCGACAAAGCTTTCTTAACGTACTATCATCCCAATCCATTCTGATGCTATGTTATTAGGATTTGGTTTGTAACGCCCGCCCTTCTAATAACCTTAACTTACAGGATAGACGTTACCCTCTCTGTATATCTAAATTTTGGTATTCTTACCTATTATGTGTTGCTTAGTCCATAGATCTATTCTAACTTGTTATGACTAGTAACACATGACTTGGAGCCAAGTAGAGCTGAAAGAGAATCTAAAGCTTCTAACGGGTCTTGGCCGTGTGGCCCTGACATGTAGTGTACTCCCGGCTGGCGCAGGGCACAATCGTGTGAGGGTCACACAGCCGTGTCCCTTAGCAGAGGGGAAGTGGTGCACGACCGTGTGAACTCACACGCCCGTGTCACTTTGGCCGAGAGGGAGAGAGACATGGTCGTGTGAATCCACACGACCGTGTAGCTTTGGCCGAGAGGAAGAGGTGCACAACCGTGTGATTCCACACGGTCGTGTCACCTTGGACGAGAGGAAGAGGTGCACGGCCGTGTGATTCCACACGGCCATGTCACCTTGGCCGAGACAAGGCAGTGGGAGGCCGTGTGAACTCGCACGATCGTGCCACGGGCCGTGCGGAGGGTCACACCCTGCTCTACCAAAAGAGCTTGTTCTCCCCTTTTTCACTTATCCTTGCCACTCTAAATTCTGCCAAACCGATAAATTCATCCTAAATAATTAGTGAGAGTATTTTATGTAAAGCGAAGAGAAGAAAATACTCAAGTTCTAACATGTTCCACACAATAACTAGTTCCCCAATCTCCTTCCATTGTTCCATCACACACACACACAAACACTGCTCCTGCTGCCTCCTCCTACTCAAACATTCCTTTTCCTTTATTTGCAGTATAAAGGAATGCAAATTTATAAGCGGATGCTTAGTAAGTACCATCTACTCACAAAACGATACATTAAAAGAGGACATGCTTTTTAAAACTACTTGGGAAAACACAAAACATGCACTTGACTGTAATTCACGCTAAACCCATATTTCGAAAATATATACATGATATGTATTTTTAAACCAGTTTATCATGCAAACCATCAACTTAAAAACCATGCTAGTAATGTAAGGAACACAGGAATATTGGCATATTATAGAGTTCATCAATGCTACACAATATAACTCAAATTCTCAACTTAGGAAACTTCCACTAAGACAAAAAACGAAGTTTGAAAACTTTATATTACATAATTAGAGAAAATAATAATCAACTTTCTTTGGGCCCGACATTGTACCACTTTGCGTGCATCCTTAATAGAATTCGAGGTAGCTAATCCCGAACCTATCAAGGTACTACTAGGCGATCTAGGGGCCTAGGGGCGATTTAGGAGCCCACCCATGGACCTTGTGTCCAATACATGCCTTTCTAAAGTAAAATACTTTCTTTTAACTATTGATTTCTTTTACTTGCACTTGCTTGTCATTTAAACAAACACCTTATGTGTGCTTAATCCCCCTACACTTATAGGGAAGCACTTTAGGGCACTTGAATATGCTTCTTAGCCCCAAAATTAAATGGGAAGCAATTCAAGATTTCCTACACACGCTCTTAATCCCCAAAACTTTAGAGGGCATCATACATAACATGACATGCATCTTTCTTAACATGTCTAAAGCATATCTCAACATGTATCTTCTAAATCATGCATAAAAGACATTACAAAATGCATCCTTGAAGCAACTTATACTGCAGGTGAGGAGTACTTACTTCCTTTCACTAAATCTTACTATTATAAGGCGTAGGGAAGACAAATCCTCCCTTGTATGCGTTAATCTCTGAGTCACCCTTCACCTGCGTACCAATCCTTGTGAAAACTCTCCTCTTAGACCCATCCACTTGAAGAATTTAGAAGCTTGGACCTAGGTTTCTTGATCTTGGCCGAACCACAAAGGGGACAAGAGAGGATTCGGTTATAAGGGAGAAGAAGGGTATGAAAAGCTAGGTTTTCATCGCTTTCATTCCCTTTTATACTAAGTGGAAGTTGAAGCATCTCTCCACATAGAATCTAAATATAATGAATAATTTTCTATTTCTAATGTCATGCTTTACCACTACCCTAATGGTAACTTTAACCAATCTTAAGTAAAAGGTCTTGGGTTCAATCCTAGCCCAAGGCCATTTATAAATCTATTTTTATTTCTTTTATCTTCTCCTATTTCTTTTTGCTCCTTTTAAAATAGAGGAAATTTATGGGCATTACAATCCCCCATACCTTATAAAAAGTTCATTCTCGAACTTAGAACAATTGCGGATACTTCTGTCTCATATCTTCCTCACGTTCCCATGTTGCCTCTTCATACTGTTGACTTTGCCACAACACTTTCACTAACGGTACCTCTTTGTTCCTCAGCTTCTTAACTTCTCGATCTATTATTTGAATAGGTCGACTTTCATAATTGAGATCCTCTTGAACCTGTACCGTCTGTGGCTCAATAACTTGGTTTGCATTAGGAACATGCTTCTTCAGTATTGAGACATGAAATACATTATGAATGGCTGGCATTTCCTGCGGTAGTTCCAACTCATAAGCTACCATGCCAACCCTTCTAATAATCGGGTATGGCCCCACATAACGTGAACTCAACTTTCCTTTATTTCCAAACCTCATCACTCCTTTCATAGGAGCTACTTTGAGGAACATTGAGTCCCCAACCTCAAATTCCAGTGGTCTACGACACACATCCGCATAGCTCTTCTGCCAGCTCTAAGCAGTTTCAATTCTCTGGCGAATGTTCTGAATGGTTTTGGTGGTATCCTCAATAAGGTCTGTCTGGAGTCCCATTTCTTTCTTTTCGCCACCTTCATACCAACAGATAGGAGATCTACATCTCCTCCCATATAGTGCCTCATAAGGTGTCATTCCAATAGTAGTTTGATAGCTATTATTGTATGCGAATTTCGCTAAGCATAGGTATAGTCACCAGCTCCCTTTGAAATCTAAGGCACAAGCCTGTAGCATATCCTCCAGAACTTGATTCACTCGTTCTGTTTGCCCGTCAGCTTGAGGATGAAATGTTGTGCTAAATCACAGTTTAGTGCCCAGAGCTCTTTAAACATACTCCTAGAAGTGTGAAGTAAAGCGACCATCTCTATCCGAAATTATGGTCTTGGGAACTCCATGCAATCTGATAACCTTTTTCACATACAATTGTACTAACTGCTTAATACAGTAGGATATTCTGATAGCTTGGAAATGAGCAGACTTGGTCAATCTGTCCACTATTACCTAGATAGCATCGTAACCATTCGTGGTTTTGGGTAGTCTTACTATGAAGTCCATAGATATATTCTCCCACTTCCACTCTGGAATCTGGATAGGCTGCAGAACTCTGCCCGGTCTCTGATGTTCTGCTTTAACCTATTAGCATGTCAGGTAGGTACTGACATATCTTGCAATATCTCTTTTCATTCCAGACCACCAGAAGCGTTCCTTTAAGTCTTGATACATCTTGGTGGAACCAGGATGCATAGCGTAGGGTGTTCCATGGGCTTCATCTAGAATTTTTTGTCGTAGTTCTTCTTAGTTAGGGACACAGAGGAGATCACCAAAATATAATATCCCACAGTCTAATACTTGGAACTCCCCATTTTCTCCTTCCTATATTCCTTGCTTGATTTTCTGAATATTTAGATCTTCATCTTACCTTTTCTGTATCTCGTCAAGCAAGGTTGACACTAGTGTCAAAGCGCAGAGCTGTCCGGTAATAATTTTAAGCCCAAAATTTACTATTTCTTTCTGTAGGGGATGGGACATAGTAGATATAGAGAATAACGTTGCACAAGATTTCCTACTTAGTGCATCTGCTACTTTGTTTGCTTTCCCTGGATGGTAGAGGATTTCACAGTCATAGTCTTTGACCAGCTCCATCCATCTCCGCTGTCTCATGTTCAGGTCTTTCTGAGTGTAGAAATACCTAAAACTCTGGTGATCTGTGTAAATCTTGAACTGAGCTCCATATAAGTAATGCCTCCAAATCTTGAGAGTGAATACTACCGCTACTAACTCAAGGTCATGAGTAGGATAGTTCTTCTTAATCCTTGAGTTGTCTTGAGGCATAGGCAATGACTTTGCCATTCTACATCAGTACAACCCCGAACCCCAATTTAGAAGCATCGCTGTAAATATCGAAGCTTTCGTTATTCTTTGGAAGAGTAAGGATTGGAGCACTGGTCAGTCTCCTTTTCAGTTCAGTGAAACTCTTCTCACAATCTTTTGTCCACTCAAATTTTCTGTTCTTTCTGGTAAGTACCGTCAATGGGGAAGTGATCCTTGAGAAGTTCTCCACAAATTTCCTGTAGTAGCCTGCTAACCTAAGGAAACTCTTGATTTCACTAGCATTCTTGGGTCTATTCCAGTTACTCACAGCTTTTATTTTTGTCGGGTCTATCATAACCCCGTCCTTGGAAATAATGTGACGTAAGAAGGACACTTGATCGAGCCAGAACTTGAACTTGGAAAACTTTGTGTACAACTGGCTCTGCTGAAGGATCTATAATACTGTCCTCAGATGTTCAGGATATTCTTCCTGAGTTCTGGAGTATATAAGGATATCGTCTATGAAGATGATTACAAACTTGTCCAAATATGCTTTGAACACTCTGTTTATCAGATCCATAAATGTAGCAAGAGCGTTCGTCACTCCAAAAGGCATAACTACAAACTCGTAGTGTCCATACCTCGTTCTGGATGCTGTCTTCGGTACATCTTCTGCTTTCACTTTCACTTGATGGTATCCGGACCGCAAGTCTATCTTGGAAAAGACTGTGGCTACCTTTAATTGATCAAATAGATCATCAATTCTCAACAGGGGATACCTGTTCTTGATTGTTACTTTATTCAGTGCTCGGTAATCCACACACATTCGCATGGACCCGTCCTTCTTCTTTACGAACAACACAGAAGCTCCCCATGGTGAGTGACTAGGGCAAATGAAGCCCTTATCGAGTAGCTCCTGTAACTGTCCCTGAAGTTCTTTCAATTCTGCCGGAGCCATGCAGTAGGGTGCTTTTGAGATTGGATGGGTACCAGGAATAAGTTCAATCTCAAATTCAATTTCCCTATCCAGAGTTAAGCCTGGCAACTCATCCAACAACACTTCCACGTAGTCACATACGACTCTAACTTCCTCTAGCTTTTGGTCTCTTTCTTGCTGGGTATTAACCATATGAGCTAGAAATCCAGCACATCCTTCGGCTAACATTTTCTGAGCCTTCATGGTCGATAAGAATTTCTGGGTTCTCTTCTTTGATTCTCCAATAAAATCAAACTTAGACTCTGCCTAGGGTTGAAATAGGACTATTCGCTTATGACATTTGATTGAAGCACCATACTTGCTCAGAAAGTCCATCCCAAAAATAACATCGTAATCAGACATGTTCAGTATTATCAGATCACTGTACAGTTCTCTATCTGAAATTTTGACTAGCACAATACGTAGCCAGTGCGTAGATGTCATTATTTCTCCCAAGGGTAGTGTCATCAAGAATTGTCCGCTTAAGACCTCCGGGGGTATACCTATTCTTTCAGCAAATGCTATAGAGACAAACGAATGGGTTGCCCCAGTATCAAATAACACAGTTGCATATTGACTAAAAATGCATATCTGACCTGTGACAATAGTGGAGGCATTTGCTACCTCCTCTTTGGTAAGGGAGAAAACTCGAGTATTTGTAGAACTTGATGGAGCCTTCAGTCTGCCTTGGCTAATATGAGGACCCTCCAATGCGGCCTGCATCTGGTGTAGCTGTGCCTGCTTGCCTCCATATTATGCAGGTTGTGCGGGATGTAGGTTGATCCTGGTCGGGCAATTCTTGGCCATATGTTCCTCTTAACCACACATATAACAACCACTCGTGCCCTTGCGACATATTCTAGGATGCATCTTTCCGCACGTAGAACACGTAGCATACTTAGGTTGCTTGCTTACAGATCCTCCCTTTTTATTACCCCACTACTTTCTTTTGAAGCTCCCCTTCCAAGTTGAACCATGGCTCAGGGGTTTCTGAGTGCCAGAACTCACTTGACGTTTATTCTCAATTAGTACTGGCTTCTGCTGCTTGATACTGTTCAGGTAATGCTCTGTGATCAGGGCACTACTAATCAACTCTTCTGTAGTCTACGGTCTATTAATCCCGCCAGCTACATTTAGAGCTATCTCCGGCCTCAGCATTTTGAGCATTAGCCTCACCCTTTCTCGTTCCATGCTGACCAGCTCGGGACATAGACGAGCTAGTCTATTGAATTTCTTTACAACTTTGTCCACTGATAAATTTTCTTGCTAAAATTTTGTGAACTCGTCATAATGTTTATTCATGACTCGCATATGGAAGAACTCTTCGAAGAACTCAGTCACGAAGTCAAACCAGGTCATTTGATCCACTTTTTGTTTTGCCTTTACCTGTTCCCACCATATTCTTGCATCACCAGTAAAGCAGAAGGAAGCACACTTAATCTTTTCTACCTCCGGCCAGTCCAGTAGCTCCATTATGCTCTCCATAGTTTTGAACCATGCCTGAGCATCCCATGGTTCATTGGTGCCAGAGAAATTCTCTGGTTTCAGTTTCTACCACTAGATGAGGTATGTTTCTTGCCTCACTTCCTTTGCTGGGGCTACAGGTGTAACTAATGGAACTTCTGCTGTAATAGATGCCACCATATTGGCATCCGGTGGGACTACAGGAGGAGCTTGCTGGTTAACAGTCAGGGCGGCAATAACCTGCTGCTGCTCCGCCAATTGTCTCTGCAGCTGAGCTACTACTTCTTGAAAGTTGGACTGGGGTGCAGACTCATTTTCTACTGGTTGAGGTTTATTAACTCTCAGTGGTCTAGCCGGTCATCCTCTAGCCATTCTACATATCATAAACCAAACCAGTGAGACATACGTCAACCCATCCTCATTCCTACTTGCTATCATCACTACTTTCATATATAAGCATGCTAAATCTTAAAAAGCATTTCTCACTAATCATAACAGAAACTAGATGTATAAAAGTTATGAAAACAGTACTTTCTTACTTGGAAGCTACATGATCAATGCTTGAGGTGTGTGACGGAAGGATGGAACTTGCTCTGACACTAAATTGGAACACCCACCCTTCTAATAACCTTAACTTACAGGACAGACGTTACCTTTTCTGTACATCTAAATTTCGGCATTCTTACCTATTATATGATGCTCAGTCCATAGATCTATTCTAACTTGTTACAACTAATAGGACATGACTTGGAGCCAAGCAGAGCTGAAAGAGAATCTAAAGGTTCTAACGGGTTTGGGTCGTGTGGCCCTAACATGTAGTGTACTCCCAGCTGGCGCAGGGCACGGCCGTGTGAGGGTCACCTAGCCATGTCCCTTGGCAGAGGGGAAGAGGTGCACGGTCGTGTGAACCCACACGGCTGTGTCACTTCAGCCGAGAGGGAGAGAGACACGGCCGTGTGAACCCACACGGTTGTGTAGCTTTGGCCGAGAGGAAGAGGTGCACGGTCGTGTGATTCCACACGCCCGTGTCACCTTGGTCGAGAGGAAGAGGTGCACTGATGTGTGTAGATTTTATACACTTGTTTAAGATGTTTTGACGCACATTTACATATTTTGCGCATGCTTTATCTGTGCATTTTCGCACTTCCAGCTTTGCTTTTAGCATATTTACTCTTTTTGTTTCGAGATCTTCTTTTGTGCATTTTCTGTACAGAGGAGTCGTATTTGGAGAAGAATTTATTATCGAGGCTAAATCTATGAGTTAACAAAAGAAGGAAGACACCGTCTTGGAGTGCCACATGGCCATGCTTGGGAGAGTGACCTAGGCCGTGTGGTGATGCTCACCTATGCAGCATTAGCAGAGCAGGGTAATGTCCAGGCCTTTTGGTGATGATCACCCGTGTAGCCTCTGTAGAAAAGGAAGAGGTCACGACCGTGTGTGCATCACACGACCGTGCTAACTTTGAAGCCTTCCAGAGCCAAAGAAATACACGACCGTGCAATTTTTCCAGAAGCTAAACAAGCCTTGGCCGTGTCCCAGACATAGCCGTTCATGAGTTCCAGAGCTGGAGGCAGCTCAGGACATGTTGATCTACACGGTCGTGTAAGGAGGGCAGTGGCAGAGCATGTCACGGCCATGTGCACCACACGGCCGTGTGAGATGGGCAGCAAGGAGAATGAACTAGGCCGTGTCTCACACACGGCTTGGTCTCGGGGTCGTGTGGCACCCAAAGTTTCTGCCCTATATAAGGGTTTCTTTCACCATTTGAAAGGGGAGTTCTCCCTTTTGGGAGAGGATGAGATTTGGGTGATTCCTCACCTTCTTGGAGGGATTTTTCCAGCGATCTAAGAGAAGATCTTCAACGAATCGACTCCGGGAACGAGGATTGGATCTGAAGACTGTTCTTCATCGTAGATAAGCTTTTCTTCCCTTCCTTTTCTTGGATTTTGGGATCAAGATGCTTGTAATCTTCTTGTCTTTGGATTTTTTTCTTGTTCTATGGATTAGATCTCTTTGTTCTAGGATGAAGGGAGTATTTGTAATGTGATTTGATGTAAACTTTTATGGATTTGCCAATTTCCTATTTCTATGATGTTGTCTTGTTTTGTATCTATTTGATCTTGTGTGGATTGTTGTGATTGGACTTAATTACTGTTGGTTGCTACACGGAAAACCCAATGGCTCCACTGTACAAAAATTTTGTACGTGATCTGAACCTTTTCTAGCTACCATGTGTTCTTTTAAGTTAAACTTGTATCTCCTGCGGAACTTAACACGTTTGATTCCAAGTTTAACTTATATGTTCTTTTAGGTTTAGATTTGGATCTCCTGCGGAACTTAACACGTTTGATCCAAATCACCTAGGTTATAAATTCAATTAAATATTAGTTTCCCAAATTGGCTTCTAGTGCTGCATGGAGAGGCACTTGGCCTTCTTGGATATGGGAGCAACCACCACCGACTAGACAAAGCCTTTTAAGGAAAGTTAATATTTAATTTCCTTATATAACTCTAGGTTAACCAAAAGGAACAATCAAATCACAAGGAAAAAAAGAAAAAGAACACAACATCGAAATTAAATTCAAAAAACAAGAATCGAATGCCTCTTGTATTTGGTATTTATACAAAGAAAAATTAACTAGTATGATACGGAAATTAAATACTAATTATACCTCTTCCTTGTATGCTAAAAACCTCGAGATCTTCTGCCGTATCCCTCGCCTCCTCTTAGACGTCGTGTGGGCGACGATCCTCCAAGACGAACACCACCCGGAGAGCTTCTCCTCCTTCTCTAGAATTCGGCCACCACCACCACAAAGGAGTAAAAGAGAGCAAAGGGAAGAGAGGGAGAGAGGCCGACCACTTGATGATCTCCAACAACACAATATCAATTGTTATCTTTTTCAAGGCCTCCCCTTCCCCCCTTTTTATATTAGTTTCCCAACGGAAAATTATGGAAAGAGTTTTATAAAAAATTAGACTCATTCCTATTTCCTTTTAATTTTTTCTTTTTCTTTCCTTTTAATTAATCAATCCTAGATTGATTTATTAATTAAACAACTATTTGTTGATGTTTAATTATTTGACCGGCCCCTTGCTTGGGCACCAAGCAAGGTGGCCGACCACTTATTAAAAGGGAAAGAAAGAATTTTTTTTTATAAAATTTAAAAGAAGAAAACTTCTAATTAAATTTTACAAACTCTTTTTTTTCTAATGTGGATATTAAAAAGAAAGTTTTAAAATTTAAAACCAAGTTTGAAAATTTAAAACATCTCTAATAATATTTCTTTTTTTTTTAAAATAAAGTTTTATAAATTTTACAACTCTCTTTTAAAACCTTGTGGTCTAGTTTAAATTAGGAAAATTTTATAAATTTTTAAAATCTCTCTTTTTACAAATTGTAAATATCTGAGGAAATTTAAAAATTCAAAAACAACCTTCCTAATTTAAATATTGCGGTCAGCCCCCTTGCCCAAGGCAAGGGCCGACCACTTCTAGAGAATATGTGGCCGGCCATTGCTTGGTCACCAAACAATGAACCGACCCCTTCTTGGATACCAAGATAGGCTTTTTTTTGGATGGACTTGAGGCTTTATTGAGGCTACAACAGGGACCTAGAGGAAAAATTGGTTTTGGCCTTCCGATGAGCTTGAGTATCCCGTGCTCGCCCCGAACACACAACTCAAGTTCATCGATAATAACTCATTCCACTAGAGAGTTATTACCGCACTACCGCACCAATCCCAAATTACATTATGGACTCCTTCTTATTATGAGTGTGTTAGTCTCCCTGTGTTTAAGATTACGAATGTCCACTAATTAAGTGAGTTACTGACAACTCATTTAATTAATATCTAACTCCAAGAGTAGTACCACTCAACTTTATTGTCATGTTGGACTAGGTCCACCTGCAGGGTTTAACATGGCAATCCTTATGAGCTCCTCTTGGGGACATTCTTAACCTAGATAATTAGGACACAGATTCCTTCTATAATCAACAATACATACTATAAGTAATATCATTTCCCAACTTATTGGGCATATTGATTTATCGAGCTAAACCTCACCCTTTGATAAGTCAAAGAAATAAATATTAAATATACATGCTTGTTATTATATTAGGATTAAGAGCACACACTTCAATAATAACTAAGGTCTAGTTCTTTTACTAAGTCAGTAAAAAAAGAACTTACCTAAATGATCCTACTCAATACACTTAAAGTGTATCAGTGTAATTTATTAGTCAAGATAAACTAATACTTAATTACACTACGTCTATTCTGATGGTTTGTTCCTTTCCATCTTAGTCGTAGCAACTGTTTATAATTTATAGAGAACTGACAACATGATCTTCTAAGTGTGACTCCACACTCCATGTTATCTACTATATAAATTAATTGAACAATTACATTTAACAAATAAATGTAAACATTTGACTAATGTGATTCTTTATTTTAAAATAAATGTGTACAAAAGCTAAACTTTTAAGTATACACTCCAACAATTACCATACTTGATTGAATGTTTGAGTGTCTTGTGAATCTTGTAGAGGTAATCCCTCATTCGATTATCCGAGGGACGTACGTGACAAACAAGCCTGTGTAAGGACGATTGAGCGATAATCTTGAAGGGGAAATAACGACATTCAAGGGGATAGGATAGTTTGTATGCATTAATCTTTTATATCTTGATATGGTTGAGAAGCAGTAAATTTCTATGTTGATTATCCGAGGGACGCACGTGACAGGCAAGCCCGTGTAAGGACATCATAGGAATCATTCCTAATTGATCACATTAGATATAGATTTTGGTCTTAGGCCGGTTTTCTATTGCAAGAGAGAATCGACAATCTTCTACAAATGAAGGACAATTGAGAATAAGATTTGGTAGATTATTTACATTGAATAACATTACAAAGAAACCAAAACTCCTAGAACATCTTTTATCATAGCCCCTATCCCTATTTTTATGCTTTTACTTCTATGTTTTACTTTCTATAGTTGCACTTAGTTGTTATAAATCAATTGATTTGTTGTTTAGCTAATTTGCGTTGAGAAATCTTTAGTGGTTATATCCAGTCCCTGTTGATAGGATATCTTTCTTTATTACTGACGACGCATCCGTACACTTGCGGATTGTTAACATGCACGACCGTGTGATTCGACACGACCATGTCACATTGGCCGAGAGCAGGCAGTGCGAGGCCGTGTGAACCCACACGGACGTGCCACGGGCCAAGCGGAGGGTAACACCCTGCTCTACCAAAAGAGCTTGTTCTCCCCTTTTTCACTTATCCTTGTCATCTAAATTCTACCAAATCAATAAATTCATCCTAAACAATTAGTGAGAGTATGTTATATAAAGCAGAGAGAAGAAAATACTCAAGTTCTAACATGTTCCACACAATAACAAGTTCCTCGATCTCCTTCCATTGTTCCGTCACACACACACAAAAACACTGCTCCTGCTACCTCCTCCTACTCAAGCTTTCCTTTTCCTTTATCTGTAGTATAAGGAAATGCAAATCTATAAGCGGATGCTTAGTAAGTACCATCTACTCACAAAATGATACATTAAAAGAGGACATGCTTTTTAAAACTGCTTGGGAAAACACAAAACATGCACTTGACTGTAATTCACGCTAAAACCATACTTCGAAAATATGTACATGACATGTATTTTTAAACCAGTTTATCATGCAACGATCAACTTAAAAACCATGCTAGTAATGTAAGGAACACAGGAATCTTGGCATATTATAGAGTTCATCAATGCTACACAATATTACTCAAATTCTCAACTTAGGAAACTTCCACTAAGCAAACCATGAAGTTTGAAAACTTTATATTACATAATTAGTGAAAATAATAATCAACTTTCTTTGGGCCTGACATTGTATCACTTTGCGTGCATCCTTAATAGGATTCGAGGTAGCTAATCCCGAACCTATCAAGGTACTACTAGGCGATGTAGGAGCCTAGGGGCGATCTAGGAGCCCACCCATGGACCTTTTGTCCAGTACATGCCTTTCTAAAGTAAAATACTTTCTTTTAACTATTGATTTCTTTCACTTGCACTTGCTTGTCATTTAAACAAACACCTTATGTGCGCTTAATCCCCCTACACTTATAGGGAAGCACTTTAGGGCACTTGAATATGCTTCTTAGCCCCAAAATTAAATGGGAAGCAATTCAAGATTTCCTACACATGCTCTTAATCCCCAAAACTTTAGAGGGCATCATACATAACATGGCATGCATCTTCCTTAACATTCCTAAAGCATATCTCAACATGTATCTTCTAAATCATGCATAAACGGCATTACAAGATGCATCCTTGAAGCAACTTATACTGCAGGTGAGGGGTACTTACTTCCTTTCACTAGATCTTACTATTATAAGGCGTAGAGAAGACAAATCCTCCCTCGTATGCCTTAATCTCTGAGTCGCCCTTCACCCGCGTACCAATCTTTGCGGAAACTCTCCTCTTAGACCCATCCACTTGAAGAATTTAGAATCTTGGACCTAGGTTTCTTGATCTTGGCTGAACCACATATAATCTACATATAATGAATAATTTTATTTTTCTAATGTCATGCTTTACCACCACCCTAATGGTAACTTTAACCAATCTTAAGTAAAAGGTCTTGGGTTCAATCCTAGCCCAAGGCCATTTATAAATCTATTTTTATTTCTTTTATCTTCTCCTATTTCTTTTTACCCTTTTTAAAAGAGAGGGAATTTACAGGCGTTACATGGTTATTCTTTTTACTAACTATTCTAATCTAAGCAGAAAAGTAAATCAAATCCTAAGCATGCATAGTTGATTAATCAAGTTGGTTGAACAACTTTTTTATTTGCTCCCCCTGAGTTATAGCTTAGATATGGTCTATCTAAGTAGTAAATTTGACTTTTAGGGATCAAATATTGATTTGGTTTGATTAAACATTTTTTAGAAACTCATGCTTGGACTTGATTTCTAACATTTTGACTAATTAACAACAGATATGGTTTGTTGGTTTTGTTTGGGTTATAGCCGAGTCCTGATTTGTTGTACACGGCTCGTTGTGACCTAAGTACCATATTTAGACACTTGAGCCCCAATTCAAACTTTTCCAATGTTTTCTTAAGTTGCTCGACTTGACCTTTTAAGTTAGAATTTTCTTCCTCAAGTTTTTTAACTTGAGTTGAAGTTCCGACTTGAACTTGGTTAGTTGAGTTACTTAAGTTAACTTGCTCCTTAAGGTGGTCAATTTTCTTAAATAGTAAGTTATTTTATATTTTATATTTTGTCAATTTTTAAACAAACATTTAACTACTTTAAGTAAGTTTAACTTGGAATAAAAAGTTACCATATCGAGACATTCAGAAACAGATACGGATCCGTGGCTTCTCTCAGAATTGGTGTCGATCTCAGACTCTTACTCTTCCTCATACTCAAAATCTTCATTTCTTGCCATAAGAACAAGATGACTCAAGTGCATCGGTTCTTTTGGATTGAAAAGCGCTAGAGGGAAGAGGGTGAATAGCGTTCGTGACTTTCACTTTTCATTTTGAAAAACTCACAATGGAATAGAAATAGAAATAGGAGAAAGAATAGAGACACCACGATATTTTACTTGGATCGGAGCCTGTAGCAACTCCTACTCCAAGGCCCGCACATAAGAGTGCTTTCGATGGGAAAATACTAATCAATCGAAGGATTACAAAGAATTACAAGTTCAGTACAAAAGAATTTGAAATTAACATAATACCAAAAGCTTTGAATTAGAAAGTCTTCAAAAGAGTCGTCCTTGGAGCTTTCGGGCATCGTGGAGGCTTTTTTTGAGTAGCTCGTAGAAGTGAGAGTTGATCGTTGTGTTATTTTGCAGCTTCTAGTCGAGGCTCCTTAAATAGGCCCTTTTGGGCGCCCGGAACCCCTCCGGGCGCCTAGACCACGTGGCTCAGCCACTCCGCATGCGCCACATCATCTTCCCGATAAATTTTGCGTTCGGGGTGCCCAGACCAGCTGGGGGCACTCGGAACAGCTGGGGGCGCCTGGACCAACGGGGGGCACCCGGATCCCTTCCGGGCACTCGGACCCGCTTTCTCCAGCAACTTTATTTTCTGTAAAATAAAGTTAGTCCAGGCATAATATAGAGTATAAGAAATGTAATAGCCTCCGACTGTCCGGTTCTGATTTTAAGTATCGTTGAAACTCTAGGTCGAACCGACGCTTAATGTTCCCTCACCGGGGAACGTATCCTCACCTACTCCACTCAGGAGAGTATACCTGTTGCCAATTGATCCTCCAAACCAACTAGACTTTTGCTCGATGCTCGAGTCTTCCGGTCTTCATGTTGGACGTTCGCTCCATGACCCGTCCAAACTTCCACCTGGTTCGCGACACCAGGATTTCCACTTAGGGTTACCACCCCCTAGGATTTTTGCCCGAAGCTTCGACCCGCTAAGACTTCCCGCCTAGGGTTACCACACCCTAAGATTTTCCTGCAAGTTAACCGCAACTAGGACTTTTGCCTAAGATACCTTAGGACTTTTCCTGCAAGCTCATTCAACACATTTGATCACTAATAATCTTAACTTTGAACCCTTTGCCATTATCAAAATCCAGGTTTGATCGTTGGATGCTTCTTGCACCAACAATCTCCCCCTCTATGATTATGACAACAGAAATTCAAAGTTAAGTAAAAAGGACATAAAAAATAAAGAAATAATGCTGTAATGATTTTCAATGACAATACAAGCAAAAATATGCAAAGCTCCCCCTGAATGCAAAGCTCCCCCTTAATTAAAGCTAGAATTTTCATATTTGAATTAGAAAGAATAATGTTTAGAATTTTATATTTGAATTTTCACATACTCTCCCCCTTTGCTATACATCAAAAATTAGTAAAAAGAAGGTAAAGAAAACATAGCTAATAACGGGTTTTTGAGAGATATCTTAGTTTAGCTTTTTAGAAGTTTTGATAAAATTTTGCTTTACAAAATTTTAAACTTAGCTTTAAAAATTTATTCTTAGAAAAACTTAGTTTTTTAGAAGAAATTTTCTTGTAGATTTTTTAGAAAATAAATTTATCAAAGGTTAGTTTAAATTCAAACTTAGCTTTAAAAAAAATTTCTTAAAAAAATGTTATGCTCAAAAACTAAGTTTGTTGACTTTGAGAAGTAACTTAGAAAAATTAGTGTAAAAAGAGAAAAAAAAATATACAAAAATTAATTTTATTTAGTTAAAAAATACTTAGCTTTTAAGAAGTGTCAACTTGTAAAACTTTAGCTAAGTCCACTTTCACTTAGAAGAGTAAGTCAATTTAAAAAAAAAAACGTTAGCTCTTTTTTAAAAAAAAATCCTAAAGTCCAAGCATGAGTAATTAAAAAAAAAACTAAATATTCTAATTTTCTTAGTCAAATGTCTAACCATTAGCTACTAGCTGCTTACCTAAAAGGCAATAGGTTTCACTTGGTTAGTCAAGTTAAGTCAGTGATCTAGTTAGATTTGACTAAGATAGGATAACTTAACTTGATAAATGTAAATATGATATTTATTGCCCAGACTTATGTCGATGCATAGACATAAGCATTCTTAAGTTCAAGCAGTACCCTATGCATCTCACACCATTCTAAGTGTTTTCATACACAAGCAAGTTAAACCTAGTGTGCCTGTGAGATGCTCTGGCTGAAATCTAGGGGTACATGATTTCTAGGGGTAAATTCCTAGGCTAAGTCCAAATTTTTGAAAACTAACAAAATTGGGAATTTGAAACTAGTTTTCCTAGAATTTTTAAGAACAATTTTAAAAGCAAGCTGATTTAAAAGCATAGTAAGCAGAAATAAGTTCTATTCTACTAAGCACATCCCTATTTGTCTTCTAAGTACACTGAACTCAAGTCAGGTAAGGGCTTTATGAATATGTCAGCCAGGTTTGATTTGGACTCAACATAGTTAAGCACAACATCACCCTTAGCTAAGTGATCCCTTACAAAATAGTGTTTTACTTCTATATGTTTAGTTCTTGAGTGGTGAATTGGGTTCTTGGTTAGATTAATTGAACTTATGTTATCAATTGAAATTTTTATATTTTTATATTCTAGTTGATAGTCTTTTAGGGTATGCATCATCCAAAATAACTGAGATGCACATTCACCTAGGGCTATGTACTCAGCTTCAGTAGTGGATAAAGCAACACAGTGTTGCTTTCTGCTTGACCAACTTACTAGGCACTGACCTAGAAATTGACAGCTACCACTTGTGCTCTTTCTATCCAATTTCCACCCGACATAATCTTAGTCAGAATAGTCAGTTAGATCAAAGGTGCAAGACCTAGGGTACCAGAGTCCTACGTTTAGGGTTCCCTTAATATACCTAAGTATTCTTTTGACGTATGTTAGGTGTGACTTGTTTGCACAAGATTGGTATCTTGCACACATACCTACGGCAAAAAGAATATCTGGTCGACTTGCAGTTAGGTACAGTAAACTCTCTATCGCACTTCGATAGTATTTCAAGTCTACCGATTTTCCTTCTAAGTCTGAGTCAATTTTAATGTTAGTAGCCATTGGTATATTAATATTTTTTGAATTTTCATTCCAAATTTTCTATTTAATTCCTTAGCATATTTTATTTAAAAAATGTAAATACCATCTTGGTTTGTTTTATTTGTAGGCCTAAGAAAAAATTGAGTTCTCCTACTAGGCTCATTTCAAACTCATTTTCCATTAACTTGGTAAATTCTTTTAAAAATTTAGAGTTGGTGGAACCAAAAATAATGTCATCTATGTAAATTTAGGCTATAAATATGTCTTTTTATAGGGTTTTTACAAACAATGTTGGATCTATTTGACCTTGATTAAACCCTTTAGATATCAGATGATTCGATAAACATTCATACCAAGCCCTAGGTGCTTGTTTTAGTCCATATAGGGCTTTCTTTAACCTAAAAACATGGTTTGGATGTTCTAAATCCTCAAATCCTGGAGGTTGACTTACATATACCTCTTCTTTGATAAATCCATTTAGGAAGGCAGATTTTACATCCATTTGATATAGCTTGAATCCTTTATGTGTTGCATAGGCCAGCAACATCTTAATAGATTCAAGTCTAACTATAGGGGCATAGGTTTCATCATAGTCTAACCCTTCTACTTGGCTGAGCCTTTTGTCTACTAATCTTGCTTTGTTTCTAATTATTTTGCCCTGATCATCTAATTTGTTCCTAAAAACCCACTTAGTGTCAATTATGGTTTTGTTAATGGGTTTAGGTACTAGTGTTGGAGTGCATACTAAAAGCCTAGCTTTTGTAAACATTTATTTTTGAAATAAATGAATCACATTGGTCAATATCTACATTTATTTGTTAAATGTAATTGTTCAATTAATTTATATAGTAGACAACATAATGTGTGGTGTCACACACAGAAGATCATGTTGACGGTTCTTTATAAATTATAAACAGTTGCTCACGACTAAGATGGAAAGGAACAAACCATCGGAATAGTCATAGTGTAATTAAGTATTAGTTTATCTTGATTAATAAATTACACTGGTACACTCTAAGTGTATTGAGTAGGACCATTTAGGTAAGTTCTTTTTGTACTGACTTAATAAAAGAACTAAACCTTAGTTATTATGGAAGTGTGTGCTCTTAATCCTAATATAATAACAAGAACATATATTTAATATTTATTTCTTTGACTTATCAAAGGGTGAGGTTTAGCTCGATAAATCAATATGCTCGATAAGTTGGGAAATGATATTACTTATAGTGTGTGTTGTTGATTATAGAAGGAATCTGTGTCCTAGTTATCTAGGTTGAAAATGTCCCCAAGAGGAGCTCATAAGGATTGTCATGTTAAACCCTGCAGGTGGACTTAGTCCGACATGACAATGAAGTTGAGTGGTACTACTCTTGGAGCTAGATATTAATTAAGTGAGTTGTCTGTAACTTACTTAATTAGTGGGCATTTGTTATCTTAAACACAGGAAGACTAACACACTCATGATAAGAAGGAGCCCATAATGTAATTTGGGATTGGTGTGATAGTGCGATAATAACTCTCTAGTGGAATGAGTTATTATCGATGAACTTGAGTTGTGTGTTCGGGGCGAGCACGGGATACTCAAGCTCATCGGAAGGCCAAAACCAATTTCTCCTCTAGGTCCCTGTCATACCCTTATTAAAGCCTCAAGTCCATCCAAAGAAAGACCCATCTTGGTGTCCAAGAAGGGGGCCGACCCAATGCTTGGTGACCAAGCAAGGGTCGGCCACATCCTCTTTATAGGGGCCGACCCTATTGCTTGGTGACCAAGCATGTAGGGGCGGGCCAAGATTAATTCAAATAGGAGGGGTGTTTTGAATTTTTAAAATCTTCTCTTTGAAGAAAACTACAAGTTTTAAAAGAGAGATTTTAATTTTAAAAACTTTCCTTATTTGAATTAGGCCACATGTTTTAATAGAGAGTTTTAAAAGTTTTAAAACTTTCCTTTTTTAACCATCCTCATGGTTTAAGAAAAAAAAGGGAAGATATGTTTTAAAATTTAAATTTTCTATCATCATGTTAAAAAAGGAAATTTTATAAGAGAAGTTTTAAATTTTAAAATATGGTTTTAATTTTTTAGAACTTTCCTTTTTTAACTCCTACTTTAGGAATGAGAGCTTGTAAAATTTTATAAGAGTTTTTCTTTATGTAAAATTTTATAAAAAAAAATTAAAATTCCTTTTCCTATTATGGGGGGTCGGCCACCCTTGCTTGGTGCCCAAGCAAGGTGGCCGACCATGTTTAAAATTATAAAATCATCAAATTTATTTTTGGTGATTGATTCAATCAAGAGTAAAGAAAAGGAAAATTAAAAGGGAAAAGGAAAAGCTAGAGGAAGATTTTAATTTTTGTAAAAATTCTTCTCTTATTTGCCTTGGGCAACTAATATAAAAGAAGGGGTGAGGAGACTTCATGAGACATAATTCTTATTCTCTTGCTTGGAGAACCTCAAGTGGCCGGCCCTCCCTCTCCCCTCTCTTTTCCCTTTTGCTCTCTTCTCCTTGGTGGTGGTGGTGGCCGGTTTTCATAGGAAGAGGAAGGAAGCTTTTTGGTGGTGTTCATCTTGGAGGATCGTCGCTCACATGACGTCCAAGGCGAGGCGAGGAATACAATAAAAGATCTCGAGGTCATTAGTTTACAAAGAGAAGGTATAATTAGCAATTGTTTTCCACATCATGCTAGTTATTTTTCTTTGTAAGAATTCTAAATACAAGAGGCAATTAGATGTAGTTTATCAAATTTATTTTTTGATTTTGTGTTTTCTTCTTTTTCGAATTTGTGATCGATTATTCCTTTTGGTTAACCTAGAGTTATTTAAGGAAATTAAATATTAGCTTTCCTTAAAAGGCTTTGTCTAGGCGGTGGTGGTTGCTCCCATATCCAAGAAGGCCATGTGCCTCGCCATGCAGTCCTAGAAGCCAATTTTAGAAATTAATATTTAATGGAATTAATAACATATGTGGATTTGAATCAATAGTGTTAAGTTCCTCTTGTGATTCAAATCTAAACCATTAAGAACAGATAAGTTAAATTTGGAATCAATGATGTTAAGTTCCGTATGCGATTCCTAATTTAACTTCTAAAGAACACAATAGGTTATTTAAGGAAAGGTTCGACACTTGTACAAAAATTTTTGTATAGTGGAACCGGTACATTTTCCTAGGACTAACCAACAATTGGTATCAGAGCTAGGGTTTTCCTCTGTGTGTTTAGAATTCAAATAGGTTATGCACATGTCATACATAATTTAGGCAGAATAATAGTAGGATGTGCTAACTCTTTGGTTGCAGGCTCCAACTATTATGGTTTATAGATGTTGTGTGTGATTGGACCCTTGGACATGTCAAGGGCAATATTTTGTGTGTACATGATTGTATGTATCAAATACAGCAGGAGCTGTATTATTTTTAGAATTTTATTTTTGTTCAATCTAGAATACATGTACATTCCTTTATGGAATATAGGATCGATATTTGTAAAATTCTATATTTGTCGTGGATCGTATCTTTTTGAGGCGTGGTGCTATTGGAGGACCAGAGGCGCAGCGGAATAAGAAGTAAGATAGATGCGACAACTCAACCCGATGGTGGTGGCTAAAGATGGCAGCAGCTAGGGTTAGAGCATACTGAAGACAGTGAAGGAAAATGTCATAATAGTTGGAAAATTAATTTCCAATTTATTGTTTTTATTTACTGTGATGTTTATGTGTATGTGATGTATGATAGCATAGGTTAAAATCCTCATTTTAAATAACTAAGTGGGAGAGGGATTTTAATAAATCCCATGGTCTCCATTACTGGTTTGTAAGTGATGCAACAAACTTGCGTGTTAGCTCTGAGTGCCTCCCTCCACAACGGATGGGTTTGTTGCGGATCACTAGATCAAATTTCCTTAATGGATGGTTATAGGAAATTATTTAGGAGCGTGTGATCTTTTCCAACTGAAGGGGCACAATCCTATTTAATGAACTTAGTATCAAGTAATGATATACACTTAGACGCATTCAATAGTATCCTCTCCAACGGAGTCACTGCTATTGTTTTGTGTGACCAAAGTGAAACCAACTATTAATTTTATTTGTCATAAAGTTAGGATGACAAGATAATAAAATTAATGGGTTACACCCTCCTCTTACAAATATTGAATTTGTATACGTCCACACTAACGTGGCATGCAATGTTCACGGTGATTTGAGGTGTTGGTTAATTTAAAATAGTATTGTTTGAGAAATCAATATTATTCTAAATTTAGAGTTTTGACCAAAGTTTATTTTTTGTGATTCTTAGGATGACTTTCAACCCACTGGGCATTATACTGAAAGAAAACAAACTTACTGGTCCTAACTATATTGATTGGAAAAGGAACCTGGACATTGTTCTTACTGCTGAAAGCTATAAGTTTGTACTGACTGAGGCTTGCCCTGATGCACCTGATGGTGACTCTACCCCAGAGGAGATTGAGTATCATAAGAAATGGGTAAAAGCTGATGAGATGGCGCGGTGTTACATTTTGACTTCAATGTCAAATGTATTACAACATTAGCATCAAGATTTACCAACAGCTTATGATATAATGAACAATCTCAAAGAACTCTTTGGGCACCAGAGTCGGACTGCTAAGCAAGAGGCAATGAGAAAGCTAATGATAGCCACCATGTCTGAGGGTACACCCGTAAGGGATCATATCCTCAAAATGATGGCTTATCTAAATGAAATATAAGTCCTTGGAGGAGAAATCGATGGGGAAATCCAGGTCGATATAATTCTCCAAACGCTACCCAGAAGTTTTAAGCAGTTCCACCTGAACTATAACATGAACAGAAGAGAGTATACGTTGGCGGAACTTCTGACAGAACTACAGGCAGCAGAAGGAATATTTCGTCACAGTTCTCAAATTCACTATGCTGAAAATGGTTCTACTTCTAAGTCAAAAGGCAAGATGAAGAAGAAACAGGTCTTTTCAGCAAAGAAGGTGAATAAACCTCAAGGTACTGGACAAAAAGCTGGAATGAAGAAGTCGAAGGGCAAGTGCTTCATCTGCAAGCAGTCAGGACATTGGAAGGCGGACTGTCCTCGTAGGAATCAGAACAATAAAGGTATATCTCATGCTCTAGTAGTTGAAACATGTTTAGCGGTGTTATCTACCAGCACCTGGTGTGTAGATACGGGAGCTACTGATCATGTCTGCAATTCTTTGCAGGGGTTCCAAGAAACCCGATGACTATTTAAAGGAGAGATAACTGTCTACATGGGCAATGCTACTAAGGTGGCGGCTGTTGCAGTGGGAGACGTCTACTTATCTTTTGATAGGAGTAGAAATTTGGTTTTAAGAAATTGTCTTTATGTACCCAGTTTTAGAAAGAATTTAATTTCAGTTTCTAAACTGTATTTGGATGGATATTCAGTTTCCTTTAGTAACAATGTGGTTAAAAAGAGAAATAAGGTGATTATCTGTTCTAGTTCATTGGTTGACAATTTATATACTTTAAATCCAATTTCTCCCACAAAGTAAAATATGAAAATTAATAACACATCTTCTAACTCTAATAAGAGAAAAGAACCTTCGGAAATGAACCAAACGTATCTTTGGCTTCTAAGACTTGGTCATATTAACTTAAGTAGAATTCAAAGGCTTGTAGCCAATGGACTCTTGGGTTCATTAGAGTTGGAAAACTTTCCAACATGTGAATCCTGCTTGGAAGGTAAAATGACCAAGAGACCTTTTAAGGCCAAGGGGTATAAAGCCAAAGATGCGTTAGAACTGGTTCATTCTGATTTGTGTGGTACTATGTCTATCCAGGCAAGAGGTGTTTATGAATACTTCGTCTCCTTTATAAATGATTATTCAAGATACGGATACATTTACCTGATACGCTGCAAGTCTGAATGCATTGACAAGTTCAAAGAATATAGGGTTGATGTGGAGAAACGTCTTGGTAAAAGTATCAAGACACTACGGTCTGACCGTGGTGGCGAATACCTCTTTGGAGAGTTTAGGAATTACTTATTAGAAGTTGAGATTCAAGCCCAATTGTCTGCACCTGATACACCCCAACAGGATGGTGTGGCAGAACGAAGGAATAGGACTCGTATGAAAATGGTTAGATCGATGATGAGTTATTCAGAATTACCAAATTTGTTTTGGGGATATGCTTTAGAAACAGCAGTGTACATTCTAAATATGGTACCTTCTAAAACAGTTCCTTCTACTCCCATGGAATTATGGAATGGATGTAAGCCTAGTCTGAACCATATCCGGTTGGGTTTTTCGGGCCGCAAAAACCGTTTTTTGCATTGCGAAAACCCCGAAACCCCCTGCCACCGGATTCGTGCGAAGAATAAAATTTCATAAAACTTCTAGTATGAGTTTTCTAACCTAGATCTACACTAGATCTACAAAGGAGAAGAGTTTACCCTTGATGCGAAGCCCTTCGCGTAATCCCGCTCGTCCAAGGTTCGTCGGATCTCGAAAGTATCAAAGTAGATACTTCTCTATGTGTATCCACACAAACAAATGATGGAGAAACCTAACAAAAAGGTGTGCTAGCACCCTTTGAAAGATTCGACCAAAGAGGAGGATAGGGAGAGAAGAAAGAGCTTGAGGAAGAAGAAGATGGAGTTACAAAACAAAATTGAAACTCCACAAGCACTTAAAGTGGCCGGCCACTTTTCATGAGGGGTTATATACTCTATGGAATTTCAAGAGTCAAAAACTCTTGATCTCCCTCATGAGGTGGCACACACATGTGCTAGCCTTGATGATGTGGCACATCACCATTAGCCACTTAATTCCAACTCACCAATGACGTGGCAAATAGTCAAGTCAAACTTGACCCTTCATCTTCCTCTCAAGTCAAGTCAAACTTAACCACTTCTCTCCCTTGGTTGATCTAATCTAACCATTGGTTCAAGTCAATTTTAATTTAATGAATCTCTATTCATTGAATTAAATTAATTAAATGATTCTAAGTCTAAATTAGACTCACATAACACATGAACCAAATTGAGTCCAACTCAATTAGCTCAATTTGGATTACTCTTAATCCAATTTGGTTCATCACATGTACCTAATCCTTTAGGTTCATCTAATGAACCTAATTTCCATCTAATTGCCATTTGTGTGTGACCCTACAGGTTCTTGTAATGTTGGCAATGCTCCTAAACCTATTTAGAAGCATAAGTAATGAGCGGTATCTAGCAACACATCATTACTACCCAAGTTACAAGAATGTTGAGATCCAACATCACCTTGTGACTACTAATTGTGACTCTTCACAATATGTGACATTGTCCTTCTATCCTAGACATCTAGATTGATCAATATGAGCCATAGACCGTGTCATCCTCTAATCAATCTAAATCTTGAACTCCAAGTAGACTCACTCAATCAAATGAGCTCAATATCTCATATTGACTCATTTGGGCATGACCATGCACTTAGTGGTCTCACGCTATCAAGAATATCGATGTCACTCCCGTCATATAGGAGGGATAGATCCCATCTACATCACTCACATCCCTCTGCATAATTCGTTACATACCCAGTAATCGTCTTTATAGTCCACCCAGTTATGGGTGACGTTTGACGAAGCCAAAGTACGTAACTCCTTATGTAGGGAACCATGGTGACTTCAGGTCCAAGGACTAGTAGTCATACTAATAGCCACATGAGAAAGTATATGACACTTATATAACGATCCATGATACTTTCTCATGGCGGGTTATTCAGTATACATTCTCCAATGCATACCCATGTCTCAACTTAATATCTCTATATCCATGACTTGTGAGATCAAGTCATCGAGTTGGCCTACATGCTAGTCTCGTCGCATTAACATTGTCCTTGAATGTTAATACTCGACTAGGAATGATTAAGAGTAGTGTTCCCTATATCATCTCACTATCGATTCAACCAATCGATTGATATAGGTAAAAACCTTCTACTCAAGGACGCTATTATACTTAGTTATTTGGCACCAATACAAGTAAGTATAATAAGCAAAAACAAATGCCCTTTATTTATATACAAGAATATGATACAACGAGTCTATACAATAATCATCAAATTATTGGCTCTAGAGCTCTAACTAACAATCTCCCACTAGCACTAGTGCCAATCAGTGTAGGCTCTAAGACCTAATGACCTAGTGTGGCTATCATGCTTTCTCTGTGCTAAAGCCTTGGTCAAGGGATCTACGATGTTAGCCTCTGTCGGTACTCTTCAAATCTTCACATCTCCTCTCTCGATAATATCTCGAATGAGATGGAAGTGTCGTAGTATGTGTTTGGTCCGCTGGTGTGAACGAGGTTCCTTAGCCTGTGCTATTGCTCCATTGTTGTCACAATAGAGCTCTATGGGATCAGCGATGCTAGGAACCACCCCAAGTTCAGTGATGAACTTGTGGATCCAAACTGTCTCCTTTGCTACTTCTGATGCAGCAATATACTTGGCCTCTGTTGTAGAATCAGCGACTGTGTCTTGCTTTGAACTCTTCCAGCTCACAACACCACCATTTATGCAAAACACGAACCCTAACTGCGATCGATAATCATCCTGGTCAGTTTGGAAGCTGGCATCACTGTAACCCTTTACAGCTAGCTCATCATCACCTCCATATATCAAGAAATATTCTTTAGTCCTTCTTAAGTACTTAAGAATATTCTTGACTGCTATCTAGTGACTTTCACCTGGATCTGATTGGTATCCGCTCGTCATGCTCAAAGCATATGAGACATCAGGATGAGTATATAGCATGGTGTACATGATAGATCCTATGGCTGAGGCATAAGAGATCTGATCCATGTGGTCTCTCTCCTCTCTAGAAGAGGAACCTTGAGTCTTCGAAAGACTCACGCCATGTGACATCGGCAGAAATCCCTTCTTGGAGTTCTGCATGGCAAACCGTAGGAGTACCTTGTCAATATATGTACTCT
Organism: Zingiber officinale; assembly: GCF_018446385.1. Taxonomy (NCBI): domain Eukaryota; kingdom Viridiplantae; phylum Streptophyta; class Magnoliopsida; order Zingiberales; family Zingiberaceae; genus Zingiber; species Zingiber officinale. Next base: position 61,874,940 of record NC_055990.1, on the reverse strand, counting down.
GACTTAGGCTAAGCAACCTCTTAGATCTATCTCTATAGATCTGTATGCCTAGAATGCGGGATGCTTCACCTAAGTCCTTCATTGAGAAACAAGTCCCTAGCCAAGTCTTGACAGACTGCAGCAAAGGGATGTCTTTCTCAATGAGTAGTATGTCATCCACATACAATATAAGGAAGACAACTGTGCTCTCAACAACCTTCTTGTAGACACAAGGTTCATCTTCATTCTTGATGAAACCAAACTGTTTGATTGCATCATCGAATCGAAGTTCAAGCTCCGAGAAGCTTGTTTTAGTCCATAAATGGACCTATGCAGGTTGCATACTCTGCTAGTATGCTGTGGATCTACAAAACCCTCAGATTGTGTCATGTACACATCCTCGAGTAGGTTTCCATTCAGAAACATGGTTTTGACATCCATTTGTCATATCTCATAGTCATGGTATACTGCAATAGCAAGCATGATCCGAATGGATTTAAACATCGCTACTGGAGAAAAGGTTTCATCATAGTTAATACCATGAATCTACTTGAAACCTTTAGCCACCAAATGACCCTTATAGATAAGTCCATCCATGTCAGTCTTTCTCTTAAAGACCCACTTACACCCTATGGGTTTTACGCCCTCAGGTGGATCAACCAAAGTCCATACTTGGTTAGTGTACATGGATTCCATCTCGGATCTCATGGCCTCTAGCCATTTCTCGGAATCTTGTCTCATCACAGTTTCCTGATAGGAGGTGGGCTCATCCTCTATGAGCACAACGTCATCATGGTCAGACAAGAGAAATGAGTATCTCTCAGGCTGACGACGTACCCTATCAGACCTGCGAAGAGGTATGTCTACTTGAACTGGTTGTTGTTCCTCAACTCCTTGTGGAACAACATCATCCACAACACTTTGTGGTTCTAGTTCAACTTCCATCGAGGCTTCAGTGCTATTGTTCGCATCTTGAACTTCCACAAGATCGAACGTACTCCCACTAGTCTTTCTAGAAACAAAATCCCTTTCTATAAATACCCCAGCCTTAGCCACAATTACCTTGTGTTGACTGGGAATGTAGATGTAATATCCCTTAGTTTCCTTGGGATATCCGATAAAATAGCACTTGTCGAATTTGGGTCCCAGTTTGTCTGAGACTTGACGTCTAACGTAAGCCTCACAACCCCAAATCCTCATAAAAGACACCTGGGCATCTCTCCCAGTCCATATCCTATATGATATCTTTATCACAACCTTGGATGGAACTCAGTTGAGAATGAAGGCTGCTATGTCTAGAGCATAGCCCCAAAGGAATATAGGAAGATCTGTGTAACTCATCATAGACCGTACCATATCTAATAAAGTACGATTCCTCCTTTCGGATACACCATTCCACTGTGGTGTTTCAGGAGGAGTGAGTTGGGATAGAATCCCACACTCAGCTAGATAGTCACGAAACTCATGGCTAAGGTATTCCTCACCTCGATCTGATCGAAGTATCTTAATACTCTTGCCAAGCTGGTTTTGTACTTCATTCTTGAATTCTTTGAACTTTTTAAAGGATTATGACTTATGTGTCATCAGGTACACATAACCATATCTATTGAAGTCATCAGTAAATATAATGAAGTACCTATAACCACCTCTAGCAGCGATATTGAAAGGGCCACATATATCACTATGTATAAGACCTAACAAGTCAGTCGCTCTCTCACTGTGTCCACTAAAGGGAGTCTTGGTCATCTTGCCTAGAAGGCATGACTCGCATGTCTCATATGATTCAAAATCAAATGAGTCCAGCAAACCATCTCGATGGAGCTAGGATAAGCGTTTGCCATTTATATGACCTAAGTGACAGTGCCAGAGATAAGTTGGGTTCATGTCATTTGACTTGAACCTCTTGGTACTAATGTTATAGATAGGGTTCTCAAGGTCTAGAATATAGAGTCTGTTTATCAGAGGTGCACTACAATAGAACATTTCATTTAAATAAACTGAACAACATTTGTTCTTTATAATAAACGAAAAGCCTTTCTTGTCCAAACAAGAAACTGATATAATATTCTTAGTCAAAGCAGACACATAACAACAATCATCCAACTCTAATACAAGCCTAGAGGGCAGAGATAGAAAATAAGTCCCTATAGCAACAGTAGCAACCCGTGCTCCATTGCCTACGCGTAGGTCCACCTCGCCCTTCGTCAATGCCCTGCTATTTCTCAGTGCCTGCACATTAGTACAAATGTGAGAAGCACATCTGGTATCTAATACCCATGATGAAGAAATAGATAGATTGACTTCTATAACATATATACCTGAAGTGGAAGTCTCACTTCTCTTCTTCTTAGGATCTTCCAGGTACACCTTGCAGTTCCTCTTCTAGTGCCCGGTCTGACCGCAGTGGAAGCAGGTAGCATCCTTGGCGACCCCTCCTTTAGGCTTCAGTGCTTTGCCTTTGCCCTTGGCTTGGGACTTTCCCTTGCCTTTAGGCTTGCCCTTGCCCTTGTGTTTCTGAACCATCAGAATAGAGTTGGGCTTAGCCTTCTTAAGGTTGAGCTTAGCAGTTCTCAACATGCTAAGCAGCTCGGGCAGTGGCTTGTCAATTTTGTTCATGTTGTAGTTCATGACAAACTGACTGTAGCTCTCTGGCAAAGACTGCAAGATCAGGTCAGTGGCCAGCTCTTGGCCAAGTGGGAATCCCAACCTCTGTAGATTCTCTATGTACCCAATCATCTTGAGTACATATGGACCTACGGGAGCCCCATCTGACATCTTGCACTGAAATAGTGCTCTTGAGATCTCAAATCTCTTGTGCCGCGCTTGTCCTTGATATAGTTGACGAAGATGTTCAACCATATCATCAACACCCATTAACTCATGTTGCTTCTGAAGCTCAGAGTTCATGGTTGCGAGCATAAGACATGATTCATCTAATGCGTCATCTTGATGGTTCTTATAAGCATCTTTGTCAGCTCGTGTGGCATTGGCAGGAGGAGCCTCCGGAATGGGCTGCTCTAGAATGCACAGTTTATGTTCTTGGGTGAGAACTATTCTCAGATTCCTGTACTAGTCCAGGAAATTTGCTCCGTTGAGCTTGTCCTTATCAAGGACAGAACGCAGAGAGAAGGTGTTTGTGTTTGACGTCATGGTAATCTACAACAGAAAAAATGCAGAAAAATAAATATCATATTCCAATTAATCATCTAATTAGACCTTTAATTAAATGATGCTCCCACTGAATTCTATAATTCATGTGGGACAAGATCCACATCATACTATGCCCTGAGTTAGCTTTGGCTAAAACGCCTAAGACTTAGTATGATCAGTAGGTAACTAATTACCAATTACATCTCTATGCAACTCTTGTTTATAGGATCAAGATCCGCATTTATATTAAAACTCGAGTTAGCTTTGGCTAATATGCCCAAGAGTTAATATAAACGTGATTTTGTCCTATCTACCAACAATTGGAAAAATGCCTACAGTTAAACTTGATTTAACTAGTTATACTCAATTTAATTGAGTTTTACTCACCCATGCATTGATAGGCGGGACCAAGATTGTCCCTCCGTACCCTACCAAGATAATATATGTTGCTCTGCTTTGGCAGATTCAACAACTACATGTGATCGAGGTAGTGATAGGTATCATGGCATGGTAGGCATTATGAGTTTTCACGATTAAGATCTAATCTAATCGACGAGGTGTATCATATACTCGATTTAGATCTAATCTAATCATTAGGGTGCATCATGTACGCAAATTAGATCTAATCTAATCATCGAGGTGTATCATATATACGCGATTGATCGAATCGAATCGTTAAGGCGCTAATTAATTACTTATTCTAGCATGCATCACATATACACACACAAGTAATTAATTAAATGTTTGTGATTAGTCATGGCCCTACTACGATCTTCTCAAGCCAATGAGAAGATCGGATGGTCAACCTAAGGTCAACAGCTTCTCAAGCTCCTCCCTTTGACCACCTTGTGTTGCTCACGCCCTCCTCGTAACTCCGTCTCGAGTGGACCTTCCACCGCTCCATTTTGTAGATTACAAAAGTGAAACTCGAGTTATATTCGAGTCTAAACTAATTTACAACAGGAAATATAAAATAGAGGAAGGCACAACGCGCAGGTCGCGAACAAGTACAACACGCACAAACACAAAATGGCACGCAGGCCATATTATGAATTACAACACAATTTTTCAATCTAATTGGGTCTTTTGGACCATGACCATCACAAAATAATACATAATTCTAAATTATGCAATTTCTATAAATTTCTGTAATTTTTATTACAATTTTTAGGAGTAAAAAATTCCCGGCGGTCCCGTTTAGCGATTTTCGGGCGCAATCGCGGAACAAAGCCCCTTGCGGGGTCAAGGGAAGCACCCCTACCCGCGATATAACCATCACGAGTGTTCCTAAGCGATCCTACAATGCCTTAGTCCGCTGTCCCAAAACGATTTGGGGTGAAACCTTGCCGTTTTGGAAAAATTTTCTCGGTAGTCGAAGCCTACAAGTGTCTAAACACTTGTGCTTCGCTTCTACGAGAAAAATACCCATAAAAATTATTAAAATCATAAATTCACAGAGAGTTATAGATCTGTAATTTTCATAAAAGTACAAATTAAAACTCATACTCGCTTCGCACGTGACTCTGATACCACTGTTGGATTTTCGGGCCGTAAAAATCGCTTTTTGCATTGCGGAAACCCCGAAACCCCCCGCCACCGGATCCGTGCGAAGAATAAAATTTTGTAAAACTTCGAGTATGAGTTTTCTAACCTAGATCTACACTAGATCTACAAAGGAGAAGAGTTTACCCTTGGTGCGAAGCCCTTCGCATAATCCCGCTCGTCCAAGGTTCGTCGGATCTCGAAAGTATCAAAGTAGATACTTCTCTATGTGTATCCACACGAACAAATGATGGAGAAACCTAACAAAAAGGTGTGCTAGCACCCTTTGAAAGATTCAACCAAAGAGGAGGAGAGGGAGAGAAGAAAGAGCTTGAGGAAGAAGAAGATGGAGTTACAAAACAAGATTGAAACTCCACAAGCACTTAAAGTGGCCGGCCACTTTTCATGAGGGGTTATATACTCCATGGAATTTCAATAGTCAAAAACCTTGTGGTTTAATTTGGATTACTGTTAATCCAATTTGGTTCATCACATGAACCTAATCCTCTAGGTACATCAAATGAACCTAATCTCCATCTAATTGCCCTTTGTGTGTGACCCTATAGGTTCTTGTAACGTTGGCAATGCTCCTAAACCTATTTAGAAGCATAAGTAATGAGCGGTATTTAGCAACACATCATACTACCCAAATTACAAGAATGTTGAGATCCAACATTACCTTATGACTACTAATTGTGACTCTTCACAATATATGACATTGTCCTTCTATCCTAGACATCTAGATTGATCAATATGAGGCATAGACCGTGTCATCCTCTAATCAATCTAAATCTTGAACTCCAAGTAGACTCACTCAATCAAATAAGCTCAATATCTCATATTGACTCATTTGGGCATGACCATGCACTTAGTGGTCTCACTCTATCAAGAATATCGATGTCACTCCCGTCATATAGGAGGGATAGATCCCATCTACATCACTCACATCCCTCTGCATAATTCGTTACATACCCAGTAATCGCCTTTATAGTCCACCCAGTTACGGGTGACATTTGACAAAGCCAAAGTACGTAACTCCTTATGTAGGGAACCATGGTGACTTCAGGTCCAAGGACTAGTAGTCATACTAATAGCCACATGAGAAAGTATATGACACTCAGATAACGATCCATGATACTTTCTCATGGCGGGTCATTCAATATACATTCTCCAATGCATACCCATGTGTCAACTTAATATCTCTATATCCATGACTTGTGAGATCAAGTCATCGAGTTGACCTACATGCTAGTCTCATCGCATTAACATTGTCCCTAAATGTTAATACTCGACTAGGAATGATTAAGAGTAGTATTCCCTATATCATGTCACTATCAATTCAACCAATCGATTGATATAGGTAAGAACCTTCTACTCAAGGATGCTATTATACTTAGTTATTTGGCACCAATAGAAGTAAGTATAATAACCAAAAACAAATGCCCTTTATTTATATACAAGAATATGATACAACGAGTCCATACAACAATCATCAAATGATTGGCTCTAGGGCTCTAACTAACAATGGGGTAGTCCAGCACATGTGCTGAAGGGAGATAATGACAAGTTGGAATCACGTATAGAAGTTTGTCTGTTTGATGGATATCCTAAGGGAATGAAAGGTGATTTATTTTATAATCCTAAAAATCATAAGATCATTGTTAGCACTAATGATCAATTTTTAGAAGAAGATTATGTAATGAACCATAAACCCATGAGTGAAATAGTTCTAGAAGAAATAAGAGAGGACACGTCTATTTTAATACCAACAGTACAAGATGAAGTACCACAAGAAACTGCAACACGTGTCACAGATGATACACAACCAGAGACAGTGCCTCGTTGTAGTGGGAGGGTTGTAAGGCAACCTGAGAGATTCATGTTTTTGGGAGAGTCTTCGGACTTGATCTCGGGTAAACATGAACCTGATCCTCGGAAATATGACGAAGCACTCTAATATATAGATGCAGTTTCTTGGAAAAAGGCAATGAATTCTGAAATAGAGTCTATGTATTCTAATAAGGTTTGGGAGCTTGTAGAACCACCTGATGGTGTAAAAGCTGTTGGATGCAAGTGGATCTATAAAAGGAAAAGAGGGACAGATGGGAAGGTAGAAACCTTCAAAGCAAGGCTTGTTGCGAAAGTGTATACTCAGAAAGAGGGAATCGATTATGAGGAGACTTTTTCGCGGGTAGCCATACTTAAGTCTATCCGGATACTCTTATCCATTGCCGCTCATATGGATTATGAGATTTGGCAAATGGATGTCAAGACAGCATTCCTTAACAAAAGTCTTGAAAAAAAACATCCATATGAAGCAACCAGAGGGATTCATTGAAAAAGGCAAAGAGCATCTAGTGTGCAAGCTCAATCGATCAATTTGTAGACTGAAGCAAGCTTCAAGATCTTGAAACATCCGGTTTAATGAAGTAATCTAGTCATATGGATTTATTCAGTGTCCGGATGAGTCTTGTGTATAGAAGAAGTGTAACGGAAACATGGTGGTATTTCTTGTACTATACGTAGATGATATTTTGTTAATTGGCAACAATGTCAAGGTATTATCAGACGTAAGGGTATGGTTGTCTAAACAGTTTGATACGAAGGACTTAGGAGAATGTGCACACATTCTTGGGATCAAAGTTATAAGGGATCGCAAGAAAAGAATATTGTGCCTATCCTAAGCTTTATATATAGATACAATCCTTGCTTGTTTTAGCATACAGAACTCCAAGAAAGGTTTCTTACCTTTCAGGCATGGAGTAATCTTATCTAAAGAGATGTCTCCAAAGACATCAAAGGAGATGGAGGATATGAAGGCAGTTCCTTATGCTTCGGCTGTAGGAAGCCTTATGTATGCCATGTTGTGTACGAGACCTAATATCTGTTTTACCGTGGGCATGGTTAGCATATATCAGAGTAACCCTGGACAAGGACATTAGACTACTATAAAGCATATATTGAAGTACCTGAGAAGGACTAGAGATTATATGCTAGTCTACCAAGCAGACGATTTGCTCCCTGTGGGTTACACGGATTCAGATTTCCAATCAGATAGGGACAATAGTAAGTCTACATCAGGCTATGTGTTTACTCTAGGAGGTGGAGCCATTGCATGGAGGAGTGTTAAGCAGAAATTCGTCTCGGACTCAACCATGAAAGCTGAGTATGTGGCAGCCAAATAAGTTGTATGGCTCAGGAACTTTCTAATGGACTTAGATGTGATTCCTAGTTTGCCCAAGATCATCACAATTTATTGTGATAATAGCTGTGCAGTTGCAAACTCGAAGGAACCACGAGCCCATAAGGCAAGTAAACATATAGAGTGCAAGTACCACTTGATACGAGACATCGTCAAGCGAGGAGAAGTTGTCGTCTCCAAGATTGCATCAGCAGATAACCTGGCAGATCCTTTCACTAAGGTCCTTCCGGTGAAAGCTTTTGATCGGCATGTGGAGGGGATGAGAATCAGATGTATGGCAACAGATATAGTAGCTTAGTCTTTTAGTATAAGTGGGAGATTGTTGGAGTGTATATAATACTAAAAGCCTAGCTTTTGTAAACATTTATTTTTGAAATAAAAGAATCACATTGGTCAATATCTACATTTATTTGTTAAATGTAATTATTCAATTAATTTATATAGTAGACAACATGGTGTATGGTGTCATACAAAGAAAATCATGTTGACGATTCTTTATAAATTATAAATATTTGCTCACGACTAAGATGGAAAGGAACAAACCATCGGAATAGTCGTAGTGTAATTAAGTATTAGTTTATCTTGATTAATAAATTACACTGGTACACTCTAAGTGTATTGAGTAGGACCATTTTAGGTAAGTTCTTTTTTTACTGACTTTACAAAAGAACTAGACCTTAGTTATTATGGAAATGTGTGCTCTTAATCTTAATATAATAACAAACACATATATTTAGTATTTATTTCTTTGACTTATCAATGGGTGAGATTTAGCTCGATAAGTCAATAAGCCCGATAAGTTGGGAAATGATATTACTTATAGTGTGTGTTGTTGATTATAGAAGAAATCTGTGTCCTAGTTATCTAGGTTGAAAATGTCCCCAAGAGGAGCTCATAAGGATTACCATGTTAAACCCTACAGGTGGACTTAGTCCGACATGACAATGAAGTTGTGTGGTACTACTCTTGGAGCTAGATATTAATTAAGTATGTTGTCAGTAACTTACTTAATTAGTGGACATTTGTTTTCTTAAACACAGGGAGAGTAACACACTCATGATAAGAATGAGCCCATAATGTAATTTGGGATTGGTGCGATAGTGTGATAATAACTCTCTAGTGGAATGAGTTATTATCGATGAACTTGAGTTGTGTGTTCGGGGCGAGCACGGGATACTCAAGCTCATCGGAAGGCCAAAACCAATTTCTCCTCTAGGTCCCTGTCATACCCTTATTAAAGCCTCAAGTCCATCCAAAGAAAGGTCTATCTTAGTGTCCAAGAAGGGGGCCGACCCAATGCTTGGTGACCAAGCAAGGGCCGGCCACATCCTCTTTATAGGGGCCGACCCTATTGCTTGGTGACCAAGCATGTAGGGGCCGGCCAAGATTAAGTCAAATAGGAGGGGTCTTTTGAATTTTTAAAATCTTCTCTTTGAAGAAAACTACAAGTTTTAAAAGAGAGATTTTAATTTTAAAAACTTTCCTTATTTGAATTAGGCCACATGTTTTAATAGAGAGTTTTAAAACTTTCCTTTTTTAACCATCCTCATGGTTTAAGAAAAAAAAATGGAAGATAAGTTTTAAAATTTAAATTTTCTATCATCATGTTAAAAAAGGAAATTTTATAAGAGAAGTTTTAAATTTTAAAACATGGTTTTAATTTTTTAGAACTTTCCTTTTTTAACTCCTACTTTAGGAATAAGAACTTGTAAAATTTTATAAGAGTTTTTCTTCATGTAAAATTTTATAAAAAAAAATTAAAATTCCTTTTCCTCTTATGGGGGGCCGGCCACCCTTGCTTGGTGCCCAAGCAAGGTGGCCGACCATGTTTAAAATTATAAAATCATCAAATTTATTTTTGGTGATTGATTCAATCAAGAGGAAAGAAAAGGAAAATTAAAAGGGAAAAGGAAAAGATAGAGAAAGATTTTAATTTTTTTTAAAAATTCTTTCCTTATTTGCCTTGGGAAACTAATATAAAAGAAGGGGTGAGGAGGCTTCACGAGACACAATTCTTATTCTCTTGCTTGGAGAACCTTAAGTGGTCGACCCTCCCTCTCCCCTCTCTTTTCCCTTTTGCTCTCTTCTCCTTGGTGGTGGTGGTGGCCGGTTTTCAGAGGAAGAGGAAGGAAACTTTTTGGTGGTGTTCATCTTGGAGGATTGTCATCCATATGACGTCCAAGGCGAGGCGAGGAATACGACAAAAGATCTCGAGGTCATTAGTTTACAAAGAGAAGGTATAATTAGCAATTGTTTTCCGCATCATGCTAGTTATTTTTCTTTGTAATAATTCTAAATACAAGAGGCAATTAGATCTAGTTTATCAAATTTATTTTTCGAGTTTGTGTTTTCTTCTTTTTCGAATTTGTGATTCAATTATTCTTTTTGGTTAACCTAGAGTTATTTAAGGAAATTAAATATTAGCTTTTCTTAAAAGGCTTTGTCTAGGCGGTGGTGGTTGCTCCCATATCCAAGAAGGCCATGTGCCTCGCCATACAGTCCTGGAAGCAAATTTTAGAAATTAATATTTAATGGAATTAATAACATAGGTGGATTTGAATCAATAGTGTTAAGTTCCGCTTGCGATTCAAATCTAAACCATTAAGAACAGATAAGTTAAATTTGAAATCAATGATGTTAAGTTCCATCTGTGATTCCTAATTTAACTTCTAAAGAACACAATAGGTTATTTAAGGAAAGTTTTGACACTTGTACAAAAATTTTTGTATAGTTGAACCGGTAGGTTTTCCTAGGACTAACCAACAACTAGTTCCCAGACTTGGTTTCTTTCAAAATGAGCTAACTCCTCTTGCATTGCTAATGTCCAGTCTGGGTCTAGTAGGGCTTCGTTTATAGTTTTGGGTTCAATTTTGGAGATTAGGACTATTTGACTTAGGTTCCTATAAGATGACCTAGTTTTGACTCCTAGAGTTGGGTCACCCAAAATTTGGTCAGATGGTGATAGGTACTTGCCCTTGTTGGTCTTATATTTGGGTGAATAATTGGTTCTTGTGATTCACTATGTTTAAGTTGAATTTCTTCATCATCTTCTATGTCTCTTGAGTTAATATTTTCTGTATTAATATTTTCATTTATTACACTGGGTAAGTTATTTTCTTCATCAAAAATTACGTTGGTTGATTCTTCAAATTTTAGGGTGTTTTTGTTATAAACTCTATATGCCCTACTGGTTGTTGAGTATCCTAAAAATATTCCTGGGGTTGTTTTTGACGTAAATTTTTCTAAGTAGTCTTTGGTGTTTAGAATGAACACTTTACATCCAAACATTTTAAATAGTTTAAATTGTGTATTTTATTATAATATATTTCATAAGGTGTTTTATTTTGAAATTTATTAATTAAAATTCTATTTTATATATAGCAGGGAGTATTAATTGCTTCAGCCCAGAATTGATTAGATAGATTATATTCATTCAACATGGTCCTAGCGTCTTCTTGTAGGGTTCTGTTTTTACGTTCTACTAGACCATTTTGTTGGTGAGTCCTAGGGCATGAATATTCATGTTTATACCCATTAATTTCACAAAATTCAATAAACTTGTGGTTTTCAAATTCTCCCCCATGGTCACTTCTAATTCTTTTTATCCGAGTGTATTTTTCATTTTCTATTAATTTACAAAAGATTTTAAAGACTTTGAAGGTTTCATCTTTAGGTTTTAGGAATTTTACCCAGTAAATCTTGAGTAGTTATCGATTATTACTAAGCAATATTGGTTTTTTACTTAGTGACTTGGCCCCATGTGAATCAAACAAGTCTAAGTGAAGGAGCTCAAATATCGAGGTTGTTCTATTCAGGTTGGTTAGCTTATGATTTGACTTGGTTTGTTTACCCTGTTGACAAATATTACAAATTGAATTTTTAGTAAATTTTAATTTGGGCAAACCTCTAACTAACCCATTTTGACATTTTTTAAATGAGTCTAGTGTGAGTGTGACCTAGTCTTCTGTGCCACAACTCAGTTTCCTCTTGTTGTGTCAATAGACACTCTAGTGAGGAGGTTAGCAGGTATATTGTATAGATGTTCTTTTTCCTAATTCCCCTAAGTGTGGTTTCAGGATTTTTAATATTATTAATTATGCACTCAATTTTTAAAAATGTGACTAAATATCCTGAGCCATATAACTGGCTAATACTAAGTAAATTAAAACTGAATTGTTCAACCAATAAGACTTTTCGAATGTATAAAATCAGAATTTAATTGTATATTACCTATTCCGATTAACTTAAGGGTTCTATTGTTGCCGAATGCAACAGACCCTAGGTTATTAAGTTTCAGCTTAGTGAATTTCAATCTATCTCCAGTCATGTGTCTGGAGCATCCACTATATAGCATCCATTGATCCAAATCTTTATGTTTCTACATAAAGTATTTGATTTGGGTCAATTAATGGATTCAGAAGATAGCTTGAGTGAAATCAACTCCTTTGTTCCATCTCACCCAATCTAGATGATCAAACACGGTATTCCTATGGGTGATTGTAAGATGGTTTATTAGATTATGTTTAATTTAATTAAGTTGATTAATTAATTGGATAGATTGAGTTAATTGATTAGTTTTGTTAATTAATTAAATTAAGTTAATTAAATATTTAAGTTAATTGATTAGATTAAGTTAATTTGATCAAATTAGTTAAGTTAATTTGATTAAGTTAGTTAATTAAGTTAATTTGATTAAGTTAGTTAATTTAAATAAGTAGAAAATTAAGTTGAGTTTAATTTATTTGATAAGTTAACACTAGAATAAAAAAGTCTAACAACAATTGTTTTTCACTGTTGTCGTAACCCCTTTAGAACTATTATTAAATGTCGTGTTGTTAAAGGGGGTGCCCAAAGACAACAATTTTTAACCGTTGCCTTTGAAGACAAAGATAACAGTTTTTAACCGTTGTCTTTGAAGGCAAAGACAACTATTTTTCAACAGTGAAAAATAGTTGTCTTTTTCTTCAAAGACAATAGTTTTTCACCGTTATCTTTGAGTATGTTGTTGGGTTTTTCGGGCCGCGAAAACCGCGTTTTCGCGTCGCGGAAACCCCGAATCACCCATGCCACTGGATCTCGTGCGAAGGATAGATTTTAAAATTACGAGTACGAGTTTCAAACTATGATCTACTCCTAGATCTTCATGGATAAAGGGTTATACATTTGAAGCGAAGCCCTTCGCGTTCCCGCTTGTCCTCTGTTCGCCGGATCTCGAAAGTGTCAAAGTAGACACTTCTCTATGTGTATCCACACAAGCAAGAGATGGAGAATAATCTCTAAGGATGTGCTAGCAACCTTAGAGATCAATAGGGAGGAGATGGAGAGCAAGAAGAAAAACTCAAGAGGAAGAAGAAGGGAGTTACCACACTTGAATGAAAAATCAATATTCATTCCACCTAAAAGTGGTCGGCCACTTCAAGGCATGTAACTCCCATGGAATATCAAGAGTCAAGTCTCTTGATCTCCTCCATGAGGTGGCATTTGGTCAAGTCAAACTTGACCAAATGAAGAAGCCTTGATGATGTGGCATTGGTCAAGTCAAAGTCAAGTCAAAACTTGACTCTTCATCTTCCTACTTAAGTCAAGTCAAACTTGACCATTTCTCTCCCTTGGTTGATCTAATCTAACCATTGGTTCAAGTCAATTTTAATTTAATGAATCTCTATTCATTGAATTAAATTAATTAAATGAGTCTAAGTCCAAATTAGACTCACTTAACATATGAACCAAATTGAGTCCAACTCAATTAGCCTACTTTGGATTACTCTTAATCCAATTTGGTTCATCATACGAACCTAATCATTTAGGTTCATCAAATGAACCTAATCTCCATCTAATTGCCCTTAGTGTGTTACCCTATAGGTTCTTGTAACGTTGGCAATGCCCTAAACCCATTTAGGAGCATAAGTAATGAGCGATATCTAGCAACACATCATTACTACCAAAGTTACAAGAATGTTGAGATCCAACATCACCTTGTGACTACTAATTGTGACTCCACACAATATATGACAAGTGTCCTTCTATCTTAGACATCTAGATTGATCAATGTGAGGCATAGACCGTGTCATCCTCTGATCAATCTAAATCTTGAACTCCAAGTAGACTCACTAAATCAAAGGAGCTCAATATCTTATATTGACTCATTTGGGCATGGCCATACACTTCGTGGTCTCACTCTATCAAGAATACCGATGTCTCTCCCGTCATATAGGAGAGATAGATCTCATCTACATCACTCACATCCCTCCGCATAATTTGTTACATACCCAGTAATCGCCTTTATAGTCCACCCAGTTACGGGTGACGTTTGACGAAACCAAAGTACATAACTCCTTATGTAGGGAACCATGGTGACTTCAGGTCTAAGGACTAGTAGTTATACTAATAGCCACATGAGAAAGTATATGACACTCATATAACGATCCATGATACTTTCTCATGGCGGGGCATTCAGTATACATTCTCTAATGTATACCCATGTGTCAACTTGATATCTCTATATCCATGACTTGTGAGATCAAGTCATCGAGTTGACCTACATGCTAGTCTTATTGCATTAACATTGTCCCTGAATGTTAATACTCGACTATGAATGATTTAGAGTAGTGTTCCCTATATCATCTCACAATCGATTCAACCAATCGATTGATATAGGTAAGAACCTTCTACTCAAGGACGTTATTATACTTAGTTTATTTGGCACCAATACAAGTAAGTATAATAACCAAACAAATGCCTTTATTAATATAAAAATATGATACAATAAGTCCATAATACAATCATCAAATGATTGGCTCTAGGGCTCTAGCTAACAATCTCCCACTAGCACTAGTGCCAATTAGTGTAGGCTCTAAGCCCAAATGACCTAGTGTGACCATCATGCTTCCTCTGTGCCAAAGCCTTGGTCAAGGGATCTGCGATGTTAGCCTCTGTAGGTACTCTGCAAATCTTCACATCTCCTCTCTCGATGATCTCTCGAATGAGATGGAAGCGTCATAGTATGTGTTTGGTCCACTGGTGTGAGCGAGGTTCCTTCGCCTGTGCTATAGCTCCATTGTTGTCACAATAGGGCTCAATAGGGTCAGCAATGCTAGGAACCACCCCAAGTTCAGTGATGAACTTGTGAATCCAAACTGCCTCCTTTGCTGCCTCTGATGCAGCAATATACTCGGCCTCTGTCGTAGAATCAGCTACTGTGTCCTGCTTCGAACTCTTCCAGCTCACAGCACCACCATTAATGCAAAACACGAACCCCGACTGCGATCTATAGTCATCCTGGTCGGTCTGGAAGCTAGCATCACTGTAACCCTTTACAGCTAGCTCATCATTGCCTCCATATATCAAGAAATATTCTTTAGTCCTTCTTAAGTACTTAAGAATATTCTTGACCGCTATCCAGTGACTTTCACCTGGATCTGACTGGTATCTGCTCGTCATACGAGACATCAGGTCGAGTACATAGCATGGCGTACATGATCGATCCTATGGCTGAGGCATAAGGGATCTGATCCATGCGGTCTCTCTCCTCTCTAGAAGAGGGACCTTGAGTCTTCGAAAGACTCACGCCATGTGACATCGGCAGAAATCCCTTCTTGGAGTTCTGCATGGCAAACCAAAGGAGTACCTTGTCAATGTATGTACTCTGACTTAGGCCAAGCAATCTCTTAGATCTATCTCTATAGATCTGTATCCCTAGAATGTGGGATGCCTCACCTAAGTCCTTCATTGAGAAGCAACTCCCTAGCCATGTCTTGACAGACTGAAGCATAGGGATATCCTTCCCAATGAGCAGTATGTCATCCGCATACAATATGAGGAAGATAACTATGTCCCCTACAACCTTCTTGTAGACACAAAGTTCATCTTCGTTCTTGATGAAACCAAACTGTTTGATTGCATCATCGAATCGAAGATTCCAGCTCTGAGAAGCTTGCTTTAGTCCATAAATGGACCTATGTAGCTTGCAAACTCTGCTAGTATGCTGTGGATCTACAAAACCCTCAGGTTGTGTCATGTACACATCCTCAAGTAGGTTTCCATTCAGAAACGTGATTTTGACATCCATCTGCCATATCTCATAGTCATGGTAGGCTGCAATAGCAAGCATGATCCGAATGGACTTAAACATCGCTATTGGAGAAAAGGTCTCATCATAGTCAATACCATGAATCTGCTTGAAACCTTTAGCCACCAAGCGACCCTTATAGATAAGTCCATCCATGTCAGTCTTTCTCTTAAAGACCCACTTGCACCCTATGAGTTTTACCCCTTCAGGTGGATCAACCAAAGTCCAAACTTGGTTGGTGTACATGGATTCCATCTCGGATCTCATGGCCTCTAGCCATTTCTCGGAATCTGGTCTCATCACAGATTCCTGATAGGTGGTAGGCTCATCCTCTATGAGCATAACGTCATCATGGTCAGACAAGAGAAATGAATATCTCTCAGGCTGACGACGTATCCTATCAGATCTGCGAAGAGGTATGTCTACTTGAACTGGTTGTTGTTCCTTAACTCCTTGTGGAACAACATCATCCACAACACTTTGTGGTTCCAGTTCAACTTCCATCGAGGCTTCAGCGCTATTGTTCGCATCTTGAAATTCTTCAAGATCGAACGTGCTCCCACTAGTCTTTCTAGAAACTAAGTCCCTTTCTAGAAAGACCCTAGTCTTTGCCACAACTACCTTGTGCTGACTGGGAATGTAGAAGTAATATCCCTTAGTTTCCTTGGGATATCCAATAAAATAGCACTTGTCGGATTTGGGTCCTAACTTGTCTGAGACTTGACGTCGAATGTAAGCCTCACAACCCCAAATCCTCATGAAAGACACCTGGGCATCTCTCCCAGTCCATATCCTATATGGTGTCTTTATCACGGCCTTGGATGAAACTCGGTTGAGTATAAAAGCTGTCGTGTCTAGAGCATAACCCCAAAGGTATGTCGGAAGATCTGTGTGACTCATCATCGATCGCACCATATCTAATAGGGTACGATTCCTCCTTTCGGATACACCATTCCACTGTGGTGTTCCAGGAGGAGTGAGTTGGGATAGGATCCCACACTCTGCTAGATAGTCACGGAACTCATGGCTAAGGTATTCTCCACCTCGATCGGATCGAAGTATCTTAATACTCTTGCCAAGCTGGTTCTGTACTTCATTCTTGAATTCTTTGAACTTTTCAAAGGATTCAGACTTATGTGTCATCAAACCATATCTACTGAAGTTATCAGTAAATGTGATGAAGTATCTATAACCGCCTCTAGCAGCAACATTGAAAGGGCCACATACATCACTATGTATGAGTCCTAACAAATCAGTTGCTCTCTCACTGTGGCCACTAAAGGGAGTCTTGGTCATCTTGCCTCGTAGGCATGACTCGCATATCTCATATGATTCAAAATCAAATGAGTCCAACAAACCATCCTTATGGAGCTGGGATAAGTGCTTGTCATTTATATGACCTAAGCGACAGTGCCAGAGGTAGGTTTGGTTCATGTCATTTGACTTGAACCTCTTGGTATTTACGTTATAGATAGGGCTCTCAAGGTCTAGAATATAGAGTCAGTTTATCAGAGGTGCACTACAATAGAACATATCGTTTAAATATACGGAACAACATTTGTTCTTTATAATAAACGAGAAACCTTTCTTGTCCAAACAAGAAACTGATATATGTTCTTAGTTAATACAAGTACATAACAACAATCGACTAACTCTAGTACAAGCCCAGAGGGCAGAGATAGAAAGTAAGTCCCTATAGCAACAGCAGCAACCCGTGCTCCATTGCCTACTCGTAGGTCCACCTCGCCCTTTGTCAATGTCCTGCTATTTCTCAGCGCCTGCACATTAGTACAAATGTGAGAAGCACATCCAGTATCTAATACCCATGATGTAGAAATAGATAGATTGACTTCTATAACATATATACCTGAAGTGGAAGTCTCACTTCGCTTCTTCTTAAGATCCTCCAAGTATACCTTGCAGTTCCTCTTCTAGTGCCCGGTCTGACCGCAGTGGAAGCAGGTAGCATCCTTGGCCACCCCTCCTTTAGGCTTCAGTGCCTTGCCTTTGCCCTTGGCTTGGGACTTTCCCTTGCCTTTGGGCTTGCCCTTGCCCTTATGTTTCTGAACCATCAGAACAGTGTTGGGCTTAGCCTTCTTAAGGTTTAGCTCAGCAGTTCTCAACATGCTAAGCAGCTCGGGCAGTGGCTTGTCAATCTCGTTCATATTGTAGTTTAGAACGAATTGACTGTAGCTATCTGGCAAGGATTGCAAGATCAAATCTGTAGTCAGCTCTTGGCCAAGAGGGAACCCCAACCTTTATAGGTTCTCTATATACCCAATCATTTTGAGTACATATGGGCCTACAGGAGCCTCGTCTAACATCTTGCACTGAAACAGTGCCCTTGAGATCTCAAATCTCTCATGCCTCGCTTGACCTTGATACAGTTGACGAAGATGTTCAACCATATCGTAAGTGCCCATTAACTCGTGTTGCTTCTGAAGCTCAGAGTTCATGGTCGCGAGCATTAGACAAGACACATCTAATGCATCATATTGATGCTTCTTGAAAGCATCTCGGTCAGCTCGCGGGGCAGTGGTAGGAGGAGCCTCCGGAATGGGCTGCTCCAGAACGTACAATTTACGTTCTTGGGTGAGAACTATTCTCAGGTTCCTGCACCAGTCCAGGAAGTTTGCTCCTTGAGCTTGTCCTTTTCGAGGACAGATCGCAGGGAGAAGGTGTTCGTGTTCGACGTCATGGTAATCTACGACAGAAATAAAAGCAGAAATAAGTATCATATTCTTAATCATTTAATTAGGCCTTTAACTAAATGATGCTCCCACTGAATTCTATAATTCATGTGGGACAAGATCCACATCATACTAATCCTTGAGTTAGCTTTGGCTAATACGCCCAAGACTTAGTATGATCGGTAGGTAACGATTACCAATTACATCTCTATGCAACTCTTGTTTATAGGATCAAGATCCGCATTGATATTAAAACTCGAGTTAGCTTTGGCTAATACGCCCGAGAGTTAATATAAACGTGATTTTGTCCTACCTTTCCAACCGTTGGAAGAATGCCTATAGTTGTACTCGATCCAACCGAGTTAACTAGTTACTCAATCTAATTGAGTTGAACTCACCCATGCGTTGATAGGCGGGACCAAGATTGTCCCTCCGTACCCTACCAAGATAATATGTGTTGCTCTGCTTTGGCAAATTCAACAACACATGTGATCGAGGTAGTAGTAGGTATCACGGCACAGTAGGCATTAGAGTTGACGTGATTTAGATCTAATCTAAATGATGATGTGTATCAAATACTTGATTTAGATCTAATCTAATTGTGGGGTGCATCATGTGCATGATTTAGATCTAATCTAATCGCTAGGCACTAATTAACCACTTAATTAAACATGCATCACATACATATAAGCAATTAATTAAATTATTTTGTGATTGTGTCATGGCCCTACTACGATCTTCTCAAGCCAATGAGAAGATCGGATGGTCAACCTAAGGTCAACAGCTTCTCAAGCTTCTTCCTTTGACCACCTTGTGTTGCTCGCGCCCTCCTCGTAACTCTGTCTCGTGTGGACCTTCCACCGCTTCAAAATTACATTACAATTTTGAAACTCGAGTTACATTCGAGTCTAAATCTAATTTACAACCAGAATATAAGAGAAAGGCATGACGCGCAGGTCGCGAAAATAAAATAAAATAAATACAGCACGCACATCATATAACGGCACGCAGGTCGTATTATGAATTACAACACAATTTCAAATCCAATTTGGGTCGTTTGGGCCATGACTATTACAAAATTAATATATAATTCAAAATTATATATTTCTATAATTTTCTACAATTTTTTTTTTATAATTTTACAGATTTTATGAGTAAATTTTTTCCGGCAGTCCCGATTAGCGATTTCGGGCACAATCACGAAGCAAATCCCCATGCAGGGTTAGGGGCAGTACCCCTACCCGCGATCTAACCATCGTGAGTTACTCCTAAGCGATCCAAGAGCACCTTAGCCCGCTGTCCCAAAAAATTTTGGGGCGAAACTTTGCCGTTTTGGAAAATCCTTCTCGGTAGTCGAAGCCTACAAGTGCCGAAACACTTGTGCTTCGCTTCTACGAGAAAAATACCCATAAAAACTCTAAAAACCATAAAATTACAGAATATCACAGAACTAAATTTTTGTC
The DNA here is from genome assembly GCF_018446385.1 of Zingiber officinale. Taxonomy (NCBI): domain Eukaryota; kingdom Viridiplantae; phylum Streptophyta; class Magnoliopsida; order Zingiberales; family Zingiberaceae; genus Zingiber; species Zingiber officinale. Next base: position 61,854,846 of record NC_055990.1, on the reverse strand, counting down.
ATAAAAACAAAAACTAAACTCGTACAAGCTTCGCACGTGGCTCTGATACCACTGTTGGGTTTTTCGGGCCGCGAAAACCGCGTTTTCGCGTCGCAGAAACCCCGAATCACCCATGTCACTGGATCTCGTGCGAAGGATAGATTTCAAAATTATGAGTACGAGTTTCAAACTATGATCTACTCCTAGATCTTCATGGATAAAGGGTTATACCTTTAAAGCGAAGCCCTTCACGTTCCCGCTTGTCCTCGGTTCGCCGAATCTCGAAAGTGTCAAAGTAGACACTTCTCTATGTGTATCCACACAAGCAAGAGATGGAGAATAATCTCTAAGGATGTGCTAGCAACCTTAGAGATCAGTAGGGAGGAGAGGGAGAGCAAGAAGAAAAACTCAAGAGGAAGAAGAAGGGAGTTACCACACTTGAATGAAAAATCAATATTCATTCCACCTAAAAGTGGCCGGCCACTTCAAGGCATGTAACTCCCATGGAATATCAAGAGTCAAGTCTCTTGATCTCCTCCATGAGGTGACATTTTGTCAAGTCAAACTTGACCAAATGAAGAAGCCTTGATGATGTGGCATTGGTCAAGTCAAAGTCAAGTCAAAACTTGACTCTTCATCTTCCTACTTAAATCAAGTCAAACTTGACCATTTCTCTCCCTTGGTTGATCTAATCTAGCCATTGGTTCAAGTCAATTTTAATTTAATGAATCTCTATTCATTGAATTAAATTAATTAAATGAGTCTAAGTCCAAATTAGAACCAAATTGAGTCCAACTCAATTAGCCTACTTTGGATTACTCTTAATCCAATTTGGTTTATCATACGAACCTAATCATTTAGGTTCATCAAATGAACCTAATCTCCATCTAATTGCCCTTAGTGTGTGACCCTATAGGTTCTTGTAACATTGGCAATGCCCCTAAACCCATTTAGGAGCATAAGTAATGAGCGGTATCTAGCAACACATCATTACTACCCAAGTTACAAGAATGTTGAGATCCGACATCACCTTTTGACTACTAATTATGACTCCTCACAATATATGACAAGTGTCCTTCTATCCTAGACATCTAGATTGATCAATGTGAGGCATAGACCGTGTCATCCTCTGATCAATCTAAATCTTAAACTCCAAGTAGACTCACTAAATCAAATGAGCTCAATATCTTATATTGACTCATTTGGGCATGGCCATGCACTTCGTGGTCTCACTCTGTAACGCCCGAAAATTCTCAAAACTATATTATAAATATTCTATTATTTTTTCTGGAATTTTTAGATATTTTTCCGAAATTTTCCGAGTAGTGGAAGCAGCAAAAATAATTAGAACCGCAAAGTAGCTTAGGCGGGAATCGAACCCGGAACCTCTCGGATCCGATAACTTTTAGTTAGCCTTAGTAACCGGTGAACCCAGCAGGGCCGTGCTGAAAGAATGAGGAATCAATTATATTTATATTAGAGTTGGGTTCAATTATCCACTTAATATAAATAGAAGAGTTAGGTTGGGTTTGGTTTATTTTAGAATTTGGTTCGGCAAACTCCTCCCCTCCAAACCCTCACGCCAAACCACCCTTCTTCTCTCCTTCTCTCGATGCCAACCACAAGGAAGACCTAGGGTTCTCTCCCTAGGGCCCCAAGGACATCTTCCGGCAATAACTCCATTACGAGGATGCTCTCCTTCGCAAAGGGAACGCTTAGACGCGAGAAGATCGTCGAGAAGTCGTCTCCACCGGAAATTTTAGCGAATAGAATTGTAAGGAAATTAGCGTACGAGGTAAGAAACCCCTCACCTGCAGTATAAGTAGCTCCGTTTGGGTTTTCTACGCATCAGTTTAGCTATACGCAGATTTTTATCGACGCTTAGCGTGAAATTGATCCTCCTCGCAGGTTTAGGGATTTAGTGAGCACTTCTGGATGGGCCGGATACATAATCCCTCTTCAGTGGGGGTTTCTAGACGTCGTCGGGTGCCTAGAAGTGGTCTCCCTAATAGAGAGGAGAGTTGGGACACACTAAGTGTTCGATAAAACAGCTAGTTAAGCAAAAAAAATGCAAATTAGGCATTTTAACAGCTCAGTTGAATGCATTAGAAGAATCTAAATCAGTAAGTCAGTTTATTCTAGTTTATATGGGACTACGGTCCAATGGGTGGGCTCTCACAGTCGCCTCTGGGTTCAGACAACCTAGCTCTAGGTTCAGATAACCTAGAAACAGCAATTTAGAACAGTTTAGCTATATTCAGTATTTTACTTTCAGTTGGCACTGTACCGGATTAGATATCCATTGGGTTGGACTCCCACAGTCGTCCCTAGGTTCAGATAACCTAGTAAACCCTACTAAATTCGGGACTTGCAAACCCGGGTTTAGTTAGGGATGCGCGCACAGTAAGTACAGTTGCCGGGCCCAACAGCACATGATTATTATTTTGATCTACTATGCTATTAGTTTTCAAAACTCATAAAATCAGTTATGTTAGTTGAGTTTGATTTCAGCTTCAGGTTAGCTTCAGTTAGCTTAGTTCTTGTTAGTTAGAGCCCTAGAGCCAATCATTTGATGATTGTATGGACTCATGTATATCATATTCTTGTATATATATTAATGCATTTGGTTTTTGGTTATTATGCTTATTTGTATTAGTGCCAAATAGACTAAGTATAATAGCGTCCTTGAGTAGAAGGTTCATACCTATATCAATCGATTAGTTGAATCGATAGTGAGATGATATAGGGAACACTACTCTAAATCATTCCTAGTCGAGTATTAACATTCAGGGACAATGTTAATACAATAAGACTAGCATGTAGGTCAGCTCGATGACTTGATCTCACAAGTCATGGATATAGAGATATCAAGCTGACACATGGGTATGCATTAGAAAATGTATACTGAATGACCCGCCATGAGAAAGTATCATGGATCATTATATGAGTGTCATATACTTTCTCATGTGGCTATTAGTATGACTATTAGTCCTTAGACCTGAAGTCACCATGGATCCCTACATAAGGAGTTATGTACTTTGGTTTCGTCAAACGTCACCCGTAACAGGGTGGACTATAAAGGCGATTACTGGGTATGTAACAAATTATGCAGAGGGATGTGAGTGATGTAGATGGGATCTATCCCTCCCATATGACGGGAGCGACATCAATATTCTTGATAGAGTTAGACCACGAAGTGCATGGCCATGCCCAAATGAGTCAACATTAGATGTTGAGCTCATTTGATCGAGTGAGTCTACTTAGAGTTCAAGATTTAGATTGATTAGAGGATGACACGGTCTATGCCTCATATTGATCAATCTAGATGTCTAGGATAGAAGGACAATGACATATTTTGTGAGGTGTCACAATTGGTAGTCACAAGGTGATGTCGGATCTCGACATTCTTGTAACTTGGGTAGTAATGATGTGTTGCTAGATACCGCTCATTACTTATGCTCCTAAATGGGTTTAGGGCATTGCCAACGTTACAAGAACCTATAGAGTCACACACTAAGGACAATTAGATGGAGATTTGGTTCATATGATGAACTAAGAGGATTAGATTCATTTGATGAATCATATTGGATTAAGAGTAATCCAAATTGGGCTAATTGAGTTGGACTCAAGTTGATTCATGTATTCAATGAGTCTAATTTAGATTATGACTCATTAAATCAACTTAATTTAATGAATTAGATTCATTATATTAAGTTGGCTTGAATCATATGGTTGGATTAGATCAACCATGAGAGAGATTTGATCAAGTTTGACTTGATTTGAGAGGAAGAGAAAAAGTCATGTTTGACTTGACTTTTTGCCACATCACTAGTGAGTTGGCAAGATGTAGACCAATAGGATTGCTCCACATCATTAATGTGTGCCACCTCATGGAGGTTACAAGCCTCCATAGCATTTAATGTGGCCAGCCCACATTAAATGAGGAGGTTACACTTGTTGCCATGTCATTTAGTGAGGTGGTAAGATGTGGACCAATAGTGTTGATCCACATCATCCTAGAGTGCCATATCATGGGGGTTACAACTCTTAATGGTCTCCACATTAATTGGAATTAATGTGGGGATTACACCTCCTAGAGTGGCCAGCCACTTGATGGCTAAGGGGTTGTTTGAATTTCCTATTATTGATTTTCATTCACTCTTCCCCTCCCTTGGGTGCTCTCTCTTCTCCCTCTCCCATTCCTTGGCCGAACACTCCATTGGTGCTAGCACACCTTGTGTTTTGGTCATCTCCTTCTAATTGTGTCCGTGTGGATACATATAGAGGTTGTCTACTTTGACAACTAGAGATCCGGCGACATCTTGGACAAGCGGGAACGCGAAGGGCTTCGCTACAAGGGTAATGATCTTAACTTTAGTGCAGATCTAAAGTTTTTACAAACTCGTACAAGGAAAAGGTTTTTCGATAAATTTTGTTTACGAATCTTTGCACGAGATCCATGGCTTTGGATGACTCGGGGTTTCCGCGACGCGAAAAAGCGGTTTTCGCGGCCCGAAGAACCCAACAGTTCTCTATTATTGTTCTATGTGATTAGCTTGCTATGCCATGTTTCAGCTTACATGTTCAGTATTTCAGTTTATGCTTGCAACCATAGTATGCCATGCCAATACATGTTTTCAAATAACATTCTTTAAAAGCATGTTTGCATCGTTGCATGTTTTAGTGAGGTAGTTGGTTTCTTACTAAGCTTTAAGCTTACAGATTCTACTTTCCTTATACTGCAGATAAAGGTAAAGGGAAAATGGACTGGCAGAGGAAGCTGGAGTTCAATGCAAAGATGATGTGTGTGGCGGGAACTGGAATAAAAGATTCTCAAGGGTTTTAGCAAGCTTAAATAGTTGAATTCTTAGTATTTCTTCTTTCATGCATTTTTAGACCTTAGAATGTTTAAACCATGGGAGATTTATTTAGTTTGTTAGTAATTATGTTAGAATGCTGGTTAATAGTTGCTAGAATATATTTCAATTGATTTTAGAATTGTCGTGTGAGGTTTTGGCACGCCAGAGTGCTGAAATCAGAGTTTCAGTGCGAAATCAGAAACTCCGATCGATCCATGGATCGATCGGTCCATGGATCGATTGAGGGCTGATTCCGCGAACAGAAGGCTTCTGGATTGATCAGCCGATCGATCCAGTCACATTCTATCGCGAACAGAAGGTCTCTGGATCGATCGGTCGATAGATCCAAGCTATTCCTTGCGAACAGAAAGGTTTTTGATCGATCATTGGATCGATTGACCTATGTTGGATCGATCAGCCGATCGATCCAAATAAAGTCCTGTGCACAGAAGCACGCTGGATCGATCACTGGATCGATCAGTGAGCCTGGATCGATCAGCCGATCGATCCAGATTATCACCCGAGCACAGTAGCGGTCTGGATCGATCCATGGATCGATCCAACAGAGAGCCATCGACCCAGTTCAGTCTGGATCGATTGGGGAGTTCAGTTTCGACCAAGAAACTTAGCAGATCAGCTTCTAGTCCATAGGGGATGTAGGATACACCTTGTATCCCTTAGACTACATCCTTCAGTACATGTAAAACCAAGAATAGTTATCAGTTAGCAACAAAAATTTAAATTAGATCAGTTTTCCGCACAGTTAGCACAGCATAACTGTAGTGATCAGCCTTACAGCCTAGTAGTAGAAGGCGGATCTTTACAGAGTGGTATCAGAGCAGTGTTCCATACTTCCTACACACACATCAGCATTGAACCTGCAGCTTCCAAGTAAGAATACCTCTGCTTTATTTATATTTCTTGCTTTCTTGTTATAGCTCATGTTTATAAATAATTGATGCATGTTAGTATGTGATAGTATATAACATGATAGCAATAGTTATACAATTATAATTGTATTAGTTATGCATGTCATGTCCTCCATGTCTTTAGAAATGGCACGAGGACGCCCAGCTAGAAGGACACCAGCTACTGAGCCCCAGCATGAGGCAGGCAGTTCAGTGCCTCCCGGACCTTCGTTAGTGGCTCGATTCTGATGGCTAATTTGAGCGATGTGAGAGATAGCCACCCTCGGGGCTAATCAGTGAATACCCCACGGTCACCCGAACCGTCGCGACTCGGTGGTCTTAGAGGTTCCACGATCCGACCCTCTGACACTAGTAGCCCAGTGAGGCAAAGTGAAGCCTATTTGATCCGGTGGCGGAGAGTCAAGCGAGAGAACTTCTCAGCACCGTGAACCATGGGATGCACAAGCTGGTTCAAAACACTAGAGAGTACGATGGAGCTTACGGACTGGAACACGAGAAGGTAAAGTGTGCCTCCTTCTGACAGGAGATGCATGCATGTGGTGGGAGAGAATCGAAAGAGCGCCCGATCGTCGGATGACATGGCGGACTTGAGAAAGAATTCTTTGAGGAGTTCTTTCACACGGGTCATAAACCGCCATTACGGCGAGTTCACGAGAGTTTCGCCAGGCAACCTCTCGGTGAGGAAGCCGTGAAGAAATTCAGCAGTTGGCTCGTCATGCCCTTAATTAGTCGGCATGAGAGGGAGCGAATCGGTTGATGCTCAAGATCTTGCCGAGGAAATAACAATGAACGTGGCTGGTGGCGTGCATAGGCCACAAACCACAGAAGAGTTAGTGAGTAGTGCTCTAATCACTGAGCATTACCAGAATAGCATCAAGCAGCAGAAGCAAGTCCTCTCAGAAGCTAAAGGTCAAGGAGGCTCAGACACTCAGAAACAGCAGGGTCACAGCTCTCATGGCTCTAACTAGAAAGGGAACTCCAGCAACAAGCGCAAACCAGGGAGTTACCCAAAAGGAGGGCCAGCTAGTAAGCAGCCTAGTTATCCAAAGTGTGCTACTTGTGGGAAATTCCATCCTGGAGTTTGTCGTAAGGGCACACGAGGATGCTTTGAATGTGGACAAGAAGGGCACATGGCTAAGCAGTGCCCAAACAAGACCAGTCTTCCTCAGCCACAGCCGATTCAGTATGGAGGTCAGCCAGCTCAGTTACATCAGATGCAGGCCGCCTTAGATGGTCCACATATCAGCCAGGGCAAATTAGAAGCCCCTCCAGCTATGACTAATGCGAGGATTTACTCACTCACCAGAGAGGACGTAGCAAATACCTCGACAGTTGTTACAGGTCAGATTAGTATTTTACAGCAAAGTACAACTGTCTTATTCGATACTGGGGCAACCCATTCATACATATCCAGGGCATTTGCTGAGAAGTTAGCAGTACCTCCAGAGGTACTCAGTAGTCAGTTTATGACGACATTACCTTCGGGAGAAATTATGGCATCTACGCACTGGCTCAGAGCAGTATCAGTTACTATAGCAGACAGAGAGCTTTTTTGCGATCTGATAGTGCTAGATATGACTGACTACGATGTCATCTTTGGAATGGACTTCCTGATCAGATACGGTGCTTCCATAGAGTGCCGTAAACAGAAAGTCGTATTCCAACCCGAAGCAGAAGTGCAGTTTGAGTACATTGGAGAACCCAAGAGAAAGGCCAAGAGGTTTCTCTCAGCTATGAAGGCACAGAGGTTGATGGATTCAGGATGTACGGGGTTCTTAGCACACGTAGTCAGTACCAGTCAGGACAAGGACCAATAGCTAGCAGAGGTCCGAGTCGTATGTGACTACCCAGCAGTCTTCCCTGAAGAGTTACCAGGATTAGCACCAGACAGGGAGATTGAATTTGAGATAGAGCTCATTCCCGGTACCAATCCGATTTCCAAAGCGCCTTATCGCATGGCTCCAGCAGAACTAAAAGAACTTCATGAGCAACTACAGGAGCTACTTGACAAAGGCTTCATACGCCCTAGTCACTCACCATGGGGAGCACCTGTATTGTTCGTGAAGAAGAAAGATGGGAGCATGCGCCTGTGTATAGATTACCGGGCACTGAATCAGGTCACGATCAAGAACAGGTATCCCCTTCCTAGAATAGATGACCTGTTTGATCAGCTAAAGGGAGCAACAGTGTTCTCGAAGATAGACCTCAGATCAGGTTATCATCAGGTGAAGGTCAAAGAAGGGGGCATACCGAAGACAGCATTCAGGACCAGATACGGACATTATGAGTTCGTAGTCATGCCCTTTGGCGTGACAAATGCTCCAGCTACTTTCATGGACCTCATGAATAGGGTATTCAGAGAATACTTAGATAAGTTTGTTATCGTGTTCATCGATGACATTCTTATCTATTCGAGAACTCAGGAAGAACACGCAGAGCACCTGAGGACAGTATTGCAGACCCTTCAGCAGAATCAGTTGTACGCCAAGTTCACAAAATGTGAATTTTGGCTAGATCAGGTGTCCTTCCTGGGTCATATCATCTCAAGGGATGGTATCATGGTAGACCCTAGTAAGATAGAAGCTGTGAGCAACTGAAAAAGACCCAAGAACGCCAGTGAGATCAGAAGCTTTCTGGGATTGGCAGACTATTATAGAAAATTTGTAGAGGACTTCTCCAGGATAGCCTCCCCACTGAAAGCTCTTACCAGAAAGAACAGGAAGTTTCAGTGGACAGAGGACTGTGAGAACAGCTTCAGCGAACTCAAAAGGAGATTGACCAGTGCTCCTATTCTAGCTTTACCAGAAAATACAGACAGCTTCGACATTTACAGTGATGCCTCTAAATTGGGACTAGGAGCAGTACTGATGCAAAATGGCAAGGTGATAGCTTATGCCTCCAGACAACTCAAGGACTATGAGAAGAATTATCCTACTCATGACCTTGAGCTTACAGCAGTGGTGTTCGCTTTAAAAATTTGGAGACACTACTTATATGGAGCTCAGTGCAGAGTGTATACAGATCATCAGAGTCTGAAGTACTTCTTCACTCAGAAGGATCTGAATATGCGACAGCGCAGATGGTTAGAGCTAGTCAAGGACTATGATATAGACATCCTTTACCACCCAGGGAAAGCAAATAGGGTAGCAGATGCACTTAGCAGAAAGTCCAGTGCTACCTTATTATCTCTAGCAGCCATGTCACCACCCCTACAGAAAGAGATCACAAATTTCGGTCTCGAACTCATAGTTGGACAGCTCTCTACTATGACCTTAGAGTCGACCTTGCTTGGTGACATCCAGATAGCTCAGGAACAGGATCCTGAAATTCAGAAAATCAAGCAAGGATTAGCAGAAACAGAAAGTGGAGAGTTCAGAATATCAGATAGCGGGGTGTTGTATTTTGGTGACAGGCTATGTGTTCCGGATCAGGAGGAACTACAGAGGAAAATTCTAGATGAGGCTCACATGACTCCTTATGCGATGCATCCAGGCTCCACCAAAATGTATCAGGACTTGAAGAAACATTTTTGGTGGCCTGGGATGAAGAGAGACGTCGCTCGATATGTCAGCACCTGCCTAACCTGTCAGAGGGTTAAGGCAGAACATCAGAGACCAGGAGGAGTTTTGCAGCCTATCCAGATTCCAGAATGGAAGTGGGAGGATATCTCCATGGACTTCATAGTGGGATTACCCAGAACCACGAATGGTTTTGATACCATCTGGGTAATAGTCGACAGATTGACTAAATCAGCCCACTTCTTAGCTATCAGGATATCCTACTCCATGGAACAGTTAGCTCAGTTGTATCTCAAGGAGATCGTTAGATTGCATGGAGTCCCACGAACCATTATTTCAGACAGGGACAGTAGGTTCACGTCACACTTCTGGGAGTGTGTACAGTCAGCTTTGGGCACGAAACTAAAGTTCAGCACAGCTTTCCATCCTCAGACAGATGGACAGATGGAGCGAGTAAATCAGGTACTCGAAGATATGCTCCGAGCATGTGCCCTAGATTTCAAAAGAAGTTGGTGCAAATATCTGAGTCTAGCAGAATTTGCATACAACAACAGCTATCAGACTACTATCGGTATGGCACCTTACGAGGCTCTCTATGGGCGGAGGTGTAGATCTTCAATCTGCTGGTATGAGAGTAGTGAACAGAAAGAGCTAGAACTTCAGACAGATCTTGTGGCAGATACCACAGCTATCTGACGAGATCCGCGAGAGGATAAAGCATTTCGAGCCTTGAAAAGCTATCTTGATATCTGGCATGAGACCTTTAGAGTTTTCAGTTGGGGATAAGTGTTCCTCAGAGTAGCTCCCATGAAGGGAGTAATGCGGTTTGGAAAAAAGGGCAAGCTAAGTCCCAGATATGTGGGACCATACCTTATCAGCAGAAGAGTGGGCAAGGTAGCATATGAGCTAGAGCTACCCCAGGAAATGTCAGCTGTCCACAACGTATTTCATGTCTCTATGCTGAAGAAGCATACCCCAGATGACACCCAGGTGATTGAGCCCCAGTCGGTACAGATCCGCGAAGACCTCAGCTATGACAGTCGACCTATTCAGATAATAGACTGAGCAGTTAAGAAATTGTGGAACAAGGAAGTACCATTAGTCAAAGTCATTTGGCACAGTCACACAGCAGAAGAGGCAACTTGGGAGACAGAGGCCAGTATGAGACAGAAGTACCCAGAGTTATTCTAAGTTTGAGGACGAACTTTTTATAAGGTATGGGGGATTGTAACGCCCGAAAATTCTCAAAACTATATTATAAATATTCTATGATTTTTTCTGGAATTTTTAGATATTTTTTCGGAATTTTCCGAGTAGCGGAAACAACAAAAATAATTAGAACCGCAAAGTAGCTTAGGCGAGAATTGAACCCTGAACCTCTCGGATCCGATAACTTTTAGTTAGCCTTAGCAACCGGTGAACCCAGCAGGGCCGTGCTGAAAGAAAGAGGAATCAATTATATTTATATTAGAGTTGGGTTCAATTATCCACTTAATATAAATAGAAGAGTTAGGTTGGGTTTGGTTTATTTTAGAATTTGGTTCGGCAAACTCCTCCCCTCCAAACCCTCACGCCGAACACCCTTCTTCTCTCCTTCTCTCGATGCCAACCACAAGGAAGACCTAGGGTTCTCTCCCTAGGGCCCCAAGGACATCTTCCGGCAATAACTCCAGCACGAGGATGCTCTCCTTCACGAAGGGAACGCTTAGACGCGAGAAGATCGTCGAGAAGTCGTCTCCACCGGAAATTTTAGCGAATAGAATTGTAAGGAAATTAGCGTACGAGGTAAGAAACCCCTCACCTGCAGTATAAGTAGCTCCGTTTGGGTTTTCTACGCATCAGTTTAGCTATACGCAGATTTTTATCGACGCTTAGCGTGAAATTGATCCTCCTCGCAGGTTTAGGGATTTAGTGAGCACTTCTGGATGGGCCGGACACGTAATCCCTCTTCAGTGGGGGTTTCTAGACGTCGTCGGGTGCCTAGAAGTGGTCTCCCTAATAGAGAGGAGAGTTGGGACACACTAAGTGTTCGATAAAATAGCTAGTTAAGCAAAAAAAAATGCAAATTAGGCATTTTAACAGCTCAGTTGAATGCATTAGAAGCATCAAAATCAGTAAGTCAGTTTATTCTAGTTTATATGGGACTACGGTCCAATGGGTGGGCTCCCACAGTCGCCTCTGGGTTCAGACAACCTAGCTCTAGGTTCAGATAACCTAGAAACAGCAATTTAGAACAGTTTAGCTATATTCAGTATTTTACTTTCAGTTGGCACTGTACCGGATTAGATATCCATTGGGTTGGACTCCCACAGTCGTCCCTAGGTTCAGATAACCTAGTAAACCCTACTAAATTCGGGACTTGCAAACCCGGGTTTAGTTAGGGATGCGTGCACAGTAAGTACAGTTGTCGGGCCCAACAGCACATGTGTATTATTTTGATCTACTATGCTATTAGTTTTCAAAACACATAAAATCAGTTATGTTAGTTGAGTTTGATTTCAGCTTCAGGTTAGCTTTAGTTAGCTTAGTTCTCTATTATTGTTCTATGTGATTAGCTTGCTATGCCATGTTTTAGCTTACATGTTCAGTATTTCAGTTTATGCTTGCAACCATAGTATGTCATGCCAGTACATGTTTTCAAATAACATTCTTTAAAAGCATGTTTGCATCGTTGCATGTTTTAGTGAGGTAGTTGGTTTCTTACTAAGCTTTAAGCTTACAGATTCTACTTTCCTAATATTGCAGATAAAGGTAAAGGGAAAATGGACTGGTAGAGGAAGCTGGAGTTCAATGCAAAGATGATGTGTGTGGCAGGAACTGGAATAAAAGATTCTCAGGGGTTTTAGCAAGCTTAAATAGTTGAATTCTTAGTATTTCTTCTTTCATGCATTTTTAGACCTTAGAATGTTTAAACCATGGGAGATTTATTTAGTTTGTTAGTAATTATGTTAGAATGCTGGTTAATAGTTGCTAGAATATATTTCAATTGATTTTAGAATTGTCGTGTGAGGTTTTGGCACGCCAGAGTGCTGAAATCAGAGTTTCAGTGTGAAATCAGAAACTCCGATCGATCCATGGATCGATCTGGGGTCCCCGATCGATCCATGGATCGATTGAGGGCTGATTCCGCGAACAGAAGGCTTCTGGATCGATCAACCGATCGATCCAGTCACATTCTGTCGCGAACAGAAGGTCTCTGGATCGATCGGTCGATCGATCCAAGCTATTCCTCGCGAACAGAAAGGTTTTTGATCGATCATTGGATCGATTGACCTATGTTGGATCGATCAGCCGATCGATCCAAATAAAGTCCCGTGCACAGAAGCACGCTGGATCGATCACTGGATCGATCAGTGAGCCTGGATCGATCAGCCGATCGATCCAGATTATCACCCGAGCACAGTAGCGGTCTGGATCGATCCATGGATCGATCCAGCAGAGAGCCATCGACTTAGTTCAGTCTGGATCGATTGGGGAGTTCAGTTTCGACCAAGAAACTTAGCAGATCAGCTTCTAGTCCATAGGGGATGTAGGATACACCTTGTATCCCTTAGACTACATCCTTAAGTACATTTAAAACCAAGAATAGTTATCAGTTAGCAACAAAAATTTAAATCAGTTTTCCGCACAGTTAGCACAGCATAACTGTAGTGATCAGCCTTACAGCCTAGTAGTAGAAGGCGGGTCTTTACACACTCTATCAAGAATACCGATGTCTCTCCCGTCATATAGGAGGGATAGATCCCATCTACATCACTCACATCCCTCCGCATAATTTGTTACATATCCAGTAATCGCCTTTATAGTCCACCCAGTTACGGGTGACATTTGACGAAACCAAAGTACATAACTCCTTATGTAGGGAACCATGGTGACTTCAGGTCTAAGGACTAGTAGTTATACTAATAGCCACATGAGAAAATATATGACACTCATATAATGATCCATGATACTTTCTCATGGCGAGTCATTCAGTATACATTCTCTAATGTATACCCATGTGTCAACTTGATATCTCTATATCCATGACTTGTGAGATCAAGTCATCGAGTTGACCTACATGCTAGTCTTATTGCATTAACATTGTCCCTGAATGTTAATACTCGACTAGGAATGATTTAGAGTAGTGTTCCCTATGTCATCTCACTATCGATTCAACCAATCGATTGATATAGGTAAGAACCTTCTATTCAAGGACGTTATTATACTTAGTTTATTTGGCACTAATACAAGTAAGTATAATAACCAAACAAATGCCTTTATTAATATAAAAATATGATACAATAAGTCCATAATACAATCATCAAATGATTGGCTCTAGGGCTTTAGCTAACATATGTGTCTTTAATAACAGGACCTTCAACAACAGTTTTAAACTAACTACAACAATGGTGAAAAACCATTATCTTTTTTCAAATAAAAAATAAAAAATAAAATTTAATACATAATTTTCTAATATTATAAATCATTCAAAACACTAAATTTCAAAATAAAATTATATACAATTTTTTAACATTTGAAAATAATATCTACAACATTCTGAACAAATTTCATAAGCAACCAACAAAATGATAACTAAAAACACTATTAAAATAAAGTAGAGCAACATAACACGAGATTTTCTGCTTAGATGTCGGTGAAGAGGCTGCACTATAGTTCCTAGTGCTCCTTAACTTATTAAATTCTCTCCATTTTTTTTTTTGACTTTTCGGCATTCTTTCCAGTACTCTTGAGAACACCTGCTCAAATAAAGATATATAGTATAAATTAGAAATCAAATTGTACACCAGATTCTAATTGCACTGCTTAAATATTATATAATCATAAAAATCATTTGATTTAGTCATCTAACAGAAGTGCAAAAAGCGTTATCTATTTAACCTAAATGGTAACCTCTTGAAATAATATAGTAGCTCTTAAATTTCTTATGAAACAAAATTTTCATTCTATGTCACTGCATACAAAGCTTCTATTATTGTAACGCCCCGGCCTGGGCGGGCCCCACCCAAACCAAACCGAGAACACCACCATAATTTCCCATCGGGTTGACAACTAGCTTCACAAACCACCGGAGGTCCTTTCAGCGTGCTTTGTCCTCACTCACACGCACCCTAGAAAACTTCCTAGGAGATCACCCATCCTCAGATTACTCCAAGCCAAGAACGCTTAACTTTGGAATTCTTAAGTTTGGGCTTCCAAAAAACAAGGTGCACCTTGGTGATATGGATAGTACCATCTAACCTTTTAAGTCATACTTAACCAGAATCTCAGAACCAGGGTATTACAATCACCCCCACTTAAAGACACAACGTCCTTGTTGTGTAACCACGAATCACACCACACACAAATCCCAGAATCTCCCTCGCTAGGTGGTGCCCTGGGTGCTCCTGCCACAGGCGCACTCACGGTTGCAAGGTCGCTCTGATACCATTCTGTAACGCCCCGGCCTGGGCGGGCCCCACCCGAACCAAACCGAGAACGCCACCAGAATTTCCCATCGGGTTGACGACTAGCTTCACAAACCACCGGAGGTCCTTTCAGCGTGCTTTGTCCTCACTCGCACGCACCCTAGAAAACTTCCCAAGAGGTCACCCATCCTCAGATTACTCCAAGCCAAGCACGCTCAACTTTGGAGTTCTTAAGTTTGAGCTTCCGAAAAGAAAGGTGCACCTTGGTGATATAGATAGTATCATCTAACCTTTTAAGCCATATTTAACCAGAATCTCAGAACCGGGGTATTACAATTATAAACCATGTAAACATTATTTTTCCTAGTGATAAAAAAGCATTAAATTCTAAAAGGGGCAATCTAATGCAAACGTTCTCACACACTCCATGTAATGCTAAGGTATAAGTCATACATTAAATTATAAAAGGGACCATTAAAGGAAAGAATGCCTTAAATAAAATGAATCCAGAAAGTTACCATAGGCTCTGGATTAATCCTTTAAGTTTACATTGATCATGAGCTAAATCATAAGAAGAGAAGTGGAGTGGCATGTTATATCAGTTGACTTTCTAATCTTCAGTTTAAGTTTCACCATTTAAAGAAACAAGTCTATTTTCTTCCTCTTGGAATTACAAAATCTATTACATCATCAAGCTAATGCATGGAATATCAATTTTGATGTTAACATCTTATAAAGTATATTCCTCGTCAAATTTGTGTATTCACCTTAAGAAAATCTAGAATATACTATTTTAAAATCATGAACACGATAAGTTTTTCACCAATTGTAGTAGGAGTGACTGCAGTGATTACCTAAAACCACATAAATCTTTATTTTTGAAAGCAGAGTAGAGAGACGTCATGCAACTTTTAGATATCAATACAACATAATCTTAAAGAATAAATATAAAAACAAACATGTAAGAATTAATACGAGATAATAAAAATTAATGAACAATTAATTATATTGACTTACACTAACTCAAGTCGATTTGTTTTCCACAAATTCTCTAGTACCTTCCTTTTATGAATTCATTTAAAAACTTCAAATTCATTCCCTTCTCTTCTGAAATCTTTTTTCTACAATCATACATAACATATGCCAATATAAAATAGAACAAATGAGATGCATTGAATTTAAATCTAAATATAAAGTTTTAATAAATTTAGGAGATGCATAAATTATAGCGCTAGAAAAAGGAGGTTTATCAATTTTTCATAGTGTGCTCCAAAAGAAATTGAACCTCCACTTGGTAATAGGCTCATCAATCCTCTACTAATGTGACTTTATCTAGTTAATGAATTTCCCTTAGTTGTTGAGTGCTCTAATTATCTTTAACTCGTAGACCACACTTTGACCAAAGAAGCCAAAGAAGCATAATTCTTACCATTCTTTGTCTAAACAAGACAATTAAGCATAATTCTTACCATTCAAAATATGACAGTAAATAATCATGTATTATAATTAAAATTATCAAGAATATATGTAAGATCTACCCACCTCAAATGTAGATCATCCTAGCCATCTTCATGTCAAAGGGTTCACCTCAAGCTCAAATATACAAATATAGGATACAAAGCAACACTAAACATCTATAATACATGTTTAAATTAGTCTACCCATCCATTTAATAATTTCATTGACGACTACTGAGTTAATTAAATTAATCTCATAGTTAATTGATTAATCCATTCGCAATAATTAATCAATCCTTATCTAATTTATCAAAATCAATTAAATACGTTAACTAAAAATTAATTGTTTTTATGGATTAATTTGATTAATCAATTGATGTGTTATGCTAGTAATTTAATTATCATTTAATTAACTTATTAATAACGACCAATTACTTACTAACTTGCCACTGCTTTCAACCACAACATTACCTAGCCAATACTAAACTAATTACTAATAAAACTCTAATTAAACTTACCTTCGGCTCTCTTCGACAGCTTCTTCTCCGACCGCGTGACATCTAGCGGCAGGCGGCGGTGATCCCGCTCTGGTCACGTTGAGAAGACGGCGACAGCTGGAGGTTGTGGTAGAGGGTTAGCTGTGGTAGAGACAACGGGGAAGAGAAAGCGGGCACCTAAGTCGGAGTCGAGACTCGATTGCTCGGAGTCGGGCCTCGATTGCTCAGCGTCGGGTTGAACGCACAGCATTGCCTCTGTTTCGAATGCACAGCACTGTCGTTGTTTCCAAAGGGGAGGCGCATGCTACTTACGAAGGGGAGAGGGAGAGGTGGTGTCCGGTCGGCCGACACTGGTTGCAACCGCAGCCTGGTTCCATAGCAATGACTTCTCGCACACGGCGATTGTGCACAATAGTCGTCGCTGGGGAACGGACGACTCGACAGGGATATTGGTCGACAGTGTTGACTGCCTCCCCTATGCTCTGGTGGTGAGGGAGGCGACTGTGAAGGCTACGTATTAGGTGCAGTGACGGTGGCAGTAACAATACGCGTTCGTCGCACGCGTAGGGAGGAGGAGAGAATCAACACCAACAAGTGGGAGGCGGGCCTCGACACCGGCGTCCGCTACTTGCCTGAAAGGTGGAGCAGCGTCGGTGATCAGTGTGGGTGACGCCGATCACTCACGGTGCTGAACAGTTTGGCGTCAAGTGTGGAGGGGAAAACAACAGAGAGGAGAAGGAAAATAAAAACCTGGGGTTTAATTTAATCGAAACATAAGTTTATTTCAATTAACTCCCACCTTATAGGTATTCTCAAACAGGCTTTTCTTTTATTTCATAAAATATAAAATGATTTCTTTTAAATCTATAAAAATTTCAATAAATTCTGAAAATTTGTATAAATTTATTTTCTAATAAATTATCGACTAAAATATATTTATTTTCTTAAAAATTTTGATTATGTCAAATTTTAATTATTTATATCTTTATCTACATTTTTTATTTTTGTATATTACATTAGTAGCACGAAGTGACTCATGTGCAGCCAAAAGCTAATCAAGTACAATTGAATTCTAGACTACAAATAACAAATACTTTTAAAGTGTATGATACACAACTAATAACATAAAGTGGGAGGCAGGCCACAACACCGGCATAGATAAACATTTTATGAAGATAATGTTGTTCATGAAAATAGGAAAATAATTATGTTCGACTATTTTTTTAAAATAATAACTTTAAAAGACAAAGACAACACCGTAGTCTTAGACCCCAAAATATGCACATAGATAATAATTTAATAAAACTATTATTTATTAATAGTTAGTAACACTAATAGACAATGATTGATTAAAATTGTTGTCGTATGCAATAAGAAAATCTCATAGACAACATTTTTAAAAAATCGTTATCTTTGACATACATAAGACAACGGTTTTTTAAAAATCGTTGTCTTTTTTTTTTTCAAAAAACCAGCCAACAACAACAGTTTTCAATAAAACTATTGTTAAATGAAAAAAAAGACAACAATTATTCGAAAAATCATTGTCTATTAGGTGTAGTTGAATCCCAAATTTTTTGTAGTGTAATTAAATAGTTAAGTTAATTAATTACATTAAGTGAATTAAATAGTTAAGTTAATTAAGTTAATTTGATTAAGTTAATTTTAAATAATTAGAAAATTAAGTTGAGTTTAATTTATTTGATAAGTTAATTAAATAGTTAAGTTAATTAATTACATTAAGTGAATTAAATTGATTAAATTTAATTAAGATTTAAATTAGGTTTAATTAAATTCAACCAAGTTCAACCTAGATCCATCTCACTCGATTCTAAATTATCAATCAGGGAACTTTATGTATTTTTGTGAGATGGTTATTTTTAATTAGATTATATCTAAGGATTAATTTACATTGGTGTTAGACTTAGGTTTTCCAATTAGTCAATTAAATATACATTTCAAAGATCAGCTCCCAGGCTGTGGCGAGGCACTAAGCCTTTTTGGGTATGAGATCATCCACCACTTCTAGACAAAGTCTTTCAAAGAAATTATATATTTAATTTTATTTTTGAAATCCCTAGGTTTAACTAGTCAAGTATAAATTACGCCTAGGTCCTTAATCTAGCCTAATCTAAGCATGCATAGAAATAAAGCAGAAAATAACAATCATCAAACAATTCTATTAATTTATTAAGATAGTTTTTCTATTGGCTCCCCTCGGATCATAGCCTCGATATAGTCTATCTGTAAAATACCGAAAATGGGTGAATATTAATAAGGGAATTTTTCGAAATTTTTGGAAATTTTCCGGGAATTTTTCGGAGCTCGTATGGACGAGTTAACGGGGATGAAAACGGGGCCCGAAGCGATTTCTCCGAGCCCTAACCGCCGGCCGCGGCGGTTTTCCTCTCTCCCTCGTGCTTAAGCCGTGACCAAGGGGAGAAGCCGACGCCGACTCCGTGCCCTAATCACTGCCGCCGACACCTTCCTCCTCTCCTCTGCCGCCACTCCGACCCGGAGTCGAGTCCTAACCGCGTCGCCGCCACTCCAACCCGACGCCGAGCCCTAGGTGCCGATGCCCTCTCCGATCTCCTCTCATTAGAGCTGAGTTCTCCTCACAGCGAACCGTGCCCTAGCCGAGCTTCCTCCTGCCGAGACTACGCCCTAGCTTCTCCGCCATCCGCCGCCGTCAAACGGAGAGTGCCGGCCACCCTTCCTCTGCCCTAGACTCACTCAGCGCCGCCTTCCCTCGTGCCCTAGTTTGGGTGTACAGCCGCCGCTGCACCTCTGCACAGTGCTGCTGTCGTTTGCCCTGGTTCCCTACTGCCGAAGCCTCCAACCCGTGCCCTAGAAGTGATTGTTGGAGATAGGTTGTTAATTTGGTATTTTTGATTTGTGATCTTCTTGTAGGATCTCATCTTGTTCCATTCAGTGAAGAAAATTCGACAGGAAACGCCTGTTCTGTGGATTTTCTGGTGTCGGCAGCAGTCTCATTTCCAACAGCAACATCCACTTCGTTCTAGCATCTCGTTCGGCTGTGAATTTCCTACAGCATCATCCACTTCGTTCCAGCATCTCGTTCGGCTGTGAATTGGGGTAAGCATAGGGATTTGATTTATGATGTTGATCATGTATAGGTTGAATAGGATCTTATCCTATTGGTCGTTGAGATTTTATTTAGCTATTCGTTGAGTTCTAGCTAAATAAATGTACGTATATTGGTGAGACATGATTTTGACGCGAGACGAGTATCTCGACTACCGGTTTGGATTTTTCTATTTGGAGGCGGGTACTTTGACTTATGTCTTTTGATATGCATAATAATATTTTTAACATATGGCAATGATTGTGTATTCCATTTGTTTCGGTTGGTCACTACATGATCTGATTCATGCTTGCTTGTTTACTTATTATGCACTGCATGTTAGTACTTACCTGATCATACCTACTTTTAGAGGTAGTGACACAACCATATTATACATTATGTTCAGGACCTAGGGTTTATTGGATACCCTATCTGATCTGTGTACCTTTCATTTGATACATTATCTTGTGGTACACATTTTATATTTATATATGGATCTTGCTATGCTATTCATGATATTGCCATGTTTAGTGTCATGCATCATTTTGCATGATTGCATGCTGTGCGATTGTCTGCTCCATTATTGTCGAGCACATCACCAGTTACATGTATATGTACACACCACCACTCATGGGTTAGTGGTATATCAGACAGGTGTGTGGCAGTTCTGCTGTTTGGCTCCGTTGGTCTGGTGACTTAGCGTGGTAGCCGGCAGACAATTCCGCTCTGTTTGGCTCCGTTGGTTTAGTGTAGCAGCATGGTAGGCAGTTGGACTTTGTTTGGCTCCGTTGGTCCGCTCATGGGTAGTGTAACTCAGCGTGGTAGCCGGCAGAGATTCCTCCCCGTCATCGTGTACCGGGAGATGAGAGCATTGCGCTTCCCCATTTATTATTTCGGGGTAGGAGTATGTGTGTACTCCGATAGCATCCCGTCCACTCGGTCACTCATCAGGGGCAGTGATGTCAGAGTGCACGGTTGTCACAGCTCTACCCACTCGGACTCACCATTGTGTGTGTGAGATGGCTGACTAGCGTCAGGGGTCATCATGTCATTGGCATCATATGCATGATGCATTTATTGTTTGTGTTTGCTGCATTTACTTGCTGCATTTATATGGATGCATATGATTGACATGCATACAGGATTATGACACCCTCGGTTTGACGACCCTGTTACCTTTATACCTTGGTCCTGGTTAGTACAGTTTTCTCCTGTTTTTGTTTCGGTTGCATTTATTCTTCTCGTATTCAGGAGACTGTACGCATGATTAGTGTTGTCTGTTATTTACTTTATTATGCATATCAGTTGTACCTGTTAAGTGTTGGACTCACACCCTCCTCCGTTGATATTTTCAGGTTGAGGCTGTCCGGAGTAGTTCTAGTCGCTAGTCCCCATTGCACGTAGTGCTAGTCCTCTACTGATCTCGAGTTGTTATTTTTTTTATCTCTATCAGACTATGTCTTAGTCTTGTATTGGTTTTACTTATGGATCTTGTATGGATTCTTATCGTAAATGGATTTTGGTATGATTTGGTTTTGTTCTACTACATGCCCGCCTGGACGGCAGAAGAGGTGAGTTCGTTGGATTTGAGTTTTATGAGTGTAGTGGAGTAGGGTTGTTTTCGAGTCATGGTATTACTGATTTGTTTATTTCTTATTAAACTGCGTGGAATGCCTGTGTGTTGAAATTTATTATCGTTGTTATTCCAGCCGCATGTGGCTGAGGTATATGGATATGTAGAAAGTTTCAGATTGTCCGCCGTACAGGGGAGATGCTGTCAAAATTTTTTCGGACAGGGACTCCTCCGGGGTGTGACAATTTATTTGATATCAGAGCTTAAGTTTTACGGTCTTTGTTTTCGTATTTTGGATATTTGGGATAACCTGATACCAATTTATTTGGTATCAGAGCGCCAAGTTTAACGATACTTGTTGTTTTTCGTGTTATGGATTTTTGAGATTTAACTTATACCAATTTATTGGTATCAGAGCGGGTTATGTCACCTGCTTTTGGTGTTCTGGATATTTGGGTTAGCCCAAGTTTGCGAGTCAAACTGGGTAGTTATTTTGGATTGCACGGATTTTCCATTATGTATATGTTATGGATTTCCGTTTCGGATTTATATAGATTTTCGATGATTTTCATGTTCGGAATTTTGAGGTAAGAAGTTGGGGACTGGACAGCGATGGAACATCTCCAGACGACATATAGGTATGATGTTTAATTTTATAGTTTATGACTTGTATTAGCATTCTTTATTTAGTACCTGTCTGGTTGTTATAACACATATTACCTGTGATGGGTTAGCCATTGAGCGTGGTTGACCTTAATAGAGATCAAGGATTATAGTCTCTGGTGATTTTTCATATCATACCATCAGTAGTTTTAGCTTGTGTTACTACTAGTAGGAGATGGAGGCACATACCAGCCTCTGCTATTGTTAGCTGGGTAATGGATGAAACCTACATATTCCTGTTGACTTAGCCAGTAGAGTTTTTATACTCATATCTTTTGGATATTATGGTACTCGATACGATGAAAATTGGTCATTGGGGAGTTATCATGTTTGATCATTGTTGAGAATGGTTTGAGGTTGAGGGATATTGTGAGATCAGATATTGTGATGTGTTGATTTCTAATGATTTATGAGAGTAAATGTTATGTGGTTGTCTGATGATCTATTACTAGATATTTGTTTTGATGATCTATTAGTGGATAACTATTTTGATGATCTATTATTTGGGTTGTCGTTGATGGTGACATAGTGAGTGTCATGTATGATATTCACATGTTTGATGATTATAGTTGGTGATCAGATTATAAATCAGGTGCTAGAGAGTTTACGGTTGAGTGTGCCTATGAGATTTTAATAAATCTGGTTAGTTGTGGTTAGTTAACAGGATGATAAAATTAATATTTGCTTCCTCTGATATTGGACTATGTGGATAAATAATGATTTGATGTTTTGAAGGCTAACTTGCTCTCATGGGGAGTAGAGACTTATTCATCTGATATTATGTGGGCTAATATTATTGAGGATAAAAATGAGAGTATCTTGATGTTCTTGAATTCTGACTTTTTCTTTTGGGTCGTATACAGTTATACATATGATTATTGTGGGTTTTTAGTAGATTATACCCGAGTGGTTAGGCATACATGTCTGATTGTTTATTGGAGGTATTTTGTCAATTAAAAACTATGTTGTGAAATGTGCACATATGTTTGAGTGTTTTATTGGATGTATCTTATCGATTTAATCTGAGTTGTGATATGTGCAGATGTGTTCGGTGTAATATTTGAGGTATCTTGTTTATTATAGGATTGTTCTGAGTGTATACTCGTGTCGATTATGATTTGTTGGAAGTATTACGTTGATTATACTCTTGGCATAGGTGTATATATGACATGTGAGTGTTGTTGAGGTGTATTGTTGATTATACCTATGTTGATATATGCACACGGGTTCGGTATGCATTATTGGAGGTATTACGATGAATTATACCTTTGTTGTGAGTATGTGTGGTGTGTACAAATTGGAGGATTATGTCGATCATACATATGTTGTGTGAGCACGTGTGCCAGGTGTATTGTTGGTAGCCGCATGATGATTTTCTACTTATGTTGAATGCAAGATGTGGTGTGTCTGCATTATGTCATTTGTTGGATTACCCTATCAACCCATTTTCTTATCAGTGGCTGACTCACTACGATGTTGATAGATTTGACGATGAGTTTGATTTGATTGCTGGATTGTTATACCTTTGGCTGCCCACAGTGATATGTGGTTGAGTGATCTCGTGCAGCCTCTAGTTGGATAGTTAGGTACCTTGGACACTTATGGATCGTTTGTGGTGGAGCAGAGCTCCCACATATTATTGTTGGTTTGTGATAGAGCGTTGCTCTTACATATTTTGGATTGTTGTGGTGGAGCGTTGCTCCCATATATTACGGATTGTTTGTGGTAGAGCGTTGCTCCCACATATGTGGTATTTCTTGTGATGGAGCGTTGCTCTCACACTGGTGGATCTATTCTTTGGTGATTTGTATGGTTGGTGATTATATTTCAGACTTATTGTCAGGGATCTTATGGTTAGAAATGTCTGTGATACGGACATTATGTGTCATGATTTTACCATTTGGGTTTGGGAAGCCTTAGATGTTTTCAGAGACTTGATGATTTCGGTATTCCCAGGATGTTTGGATCGGTTTCCATTGTCTTTGTTGATGATGTTGTGATCTAATTCTGATCCACGGTGAGTCACGCACATCATCTTTGCATAGTTCTAGAGATGTTTTGATGGAAACGTCTAGATGTGAAGATCAGTAGTGCGTATTTTGGTTGTCTTCTGTGAGATGTTTGAGATACACGGTCACCAGTAGGAGTATACTGTGGTTCCACAGGAGATCGAGGTTGTTACCGTTGGGAGCAGACGGAGTCTATAGAAGAGGCTCGCAACTTCCTTTGTTTGGCTCGATATTTCTGGAGATACGTTGAGGGTTTCTCACGGATTGCTATGCTACTTACACGCCTGACCAGGAAAGGCGTGAAGTTCACTTGGACTGAGGATGGCAAGACCAGCTTCTAGGAGCTGAAGCGTAGACTAGTGTCGGCTCCGATTTTGGTTTTTACCTTCTGGAGAGGACGGATATGTCCTCTACACCGACGCATCTATTCAGGGTATGAGCTCTGTTCTGATGCAGCATTATAGAGTAGTCTCCTATGCTTCTCGTTAGTTGAAGGAGCATGAGAAGAACTACCCTGTACATGATCTGGAGCAAGTCGCCATTATTTTTGCCATGAAGATTTGGCGACATTATTTATATGGCGTTACATTTGAGATTCTCACTGACCATAAGAGTCTCAAATATCTGTTTACTTAGAAGGAACTTAATCTCCTATAGAGGAGATGGATGGAGTTCCTGAAGGATTATGATTGTATCATTAGCTATCACCCGGGGAAAAGCTAATGTGGTTGCCGATGCACTCAACAGGAAGTCCAGAGCGACTTTGGCTTGCCACCGAGTTTCAGTTACAGACTTGGTTCAGGGTTTCTCCGAGTTAGACCTTGAGGAGCAAGGACAGACAGAGCAGGGTATTCTTGTTACCATGGTTGCTCAGTCGTCGATCAGGACGAGGATACGAGAGCCCTAGGGTGCTGATCAGTGTTTGTAGTTTATTTGCAGCCAAATAGCTTCCGGGCAGCAGACCGAGTTCACACGAGACGAGGAGGGTGTTATACACTTCTGAGGCAGATTTTGCGTATTTCAGTCTCATTCGGTCTTATAGGAGTTACTTCCGGAGGCTCATCGCTCATGATTTGCTATCCACCAAGGCGGTACCCGTATATACCAAGATTTGAGGTGTTTCTATTGGTGGAACGACATGAAGGACGACATGAAGGAAGATATTGCGGATTTTGTAGCTAGATGTCTTGCCTATCAATAAGTGAAGGCCGAGCACCAGAGACCTGCCGACTTACTTTAGGAGATTCCTAATCCTGAGTGGAAATGAGAACACATTACTATGGACTTTGTGGCGGGTTTGCCGAGGTCACGACGAGGCCGTGACGCGATTTGGGTAATCGTTGATCGATTAACCAAATTCGTGCACTCGTTAGTGATCCGGAAGACTGATTTCCTGGATTGATTGGTGGATCTGTTTTGCCGGGAGATCATCAGATCACGTGGTGTTCCTTTGACTATCATTTCGGATAGAGACCCCCGGTTCATGTCTCGTTTCTGGCAGAGTCTGCAGCAGGCCTTGGGCATGCAGCTCCAATTTAGTACATCTTACCATCCACAGACAGATGGACAGTCAGAGCGGACCATTCATACTTTAGAGGACCTGCTGAGATTGTGTGTTATGGATTTCGGAGGCAGTTGGGAGGACCACTTGCCATTGGTAGAGTTCGCCTACAACAACAGCTTTCATTCGACTATCCAGATGGCACTGTTTGAAGCATTGTATGATAGGCCGTGTCGGACACCCACCCTCTGGGATGAGGTTGGAGAGGCCCAGATATTGGGACCTCATAGAGCTTAGCAGGATGTAGAGTTGGTTCGTACTATCAGACGGAGGATGTCAGAGGCGCAGGATCGTCAGAAGAGTTATGCTGATCGGGGACGCAGACCACTAGAGTTCTCTGTTGGCGACCATGTATTTCTGCGAGTTTCACCCACTAAAGGGGTGAAGAGATTTGGCCTCAGAGGTAAGCTAGCTCCGCAGTACATTGGCCTTTTTCAGATCCTGGAGAGGATTGGAGCAGTAGCTTATCGGCTAGCACTACCACCGTCCTTGGCAGGAGTGCACGATGTATTCCACGTATTTATGCTGAGGAGATACGTACCTGACCCGACGCATGTGCTGACAGATGTCTCAGTTCCAGTTCAGCCTGACGTCACTTATGAGGAGATTCCGGTACGGATTTTGGACCGGAAAGAGTGTCAATTGCGGAACAAGATTATCCGGCTGGTTAAAGTCGGATGACAGCATCATTCAGATGAGGAGACTACTTGGGAGCTTGAGGATACGATCCGAGCTCGATACCCCCATCTTTTCACTTGAGGTATGTGATTTAATTTACCGTTCAGCATTTATACTCTTATTCTGTTGTTAGTACTTGCTGATGGTAGATAACAAAATTTGGGGACCAAATTTTTATTAGTGGGGGAGAATGTAAAATATCGAAAATGGGCGAATATTAATAAGGGAATTTTTCGAAATTTTTGGAAATTTTCAGGGAATTTTTCGGAGCTCGTATGGACGAGTTAACGGGGATGAAAACAGGGTCCGGAAAAGCCTGTTTAGGCTACCCCGTTTTAAAGAGGAAATGTTTGAGTTTCTTCCTTTTTCTTTTATTCTTTTTCTTATTTTCCTTCACCGTTTTCCTTCATTTTCCTTCTCGTGTGTCGTGCGCTCGACGTGATTTCTCCGAGCCCTAACCGTCGGCCGGGGCGGTTTTCCTCCCTTCGTCATGCTTAAGCCTTGACCAAGGGGAGAAGCCGACACCGACTCCGTGCCCTAATCACTGCCGCCGACGCCTTCCTCCTCTCCTCTGCCGCCACTCCGACCCGGAGCCGAGTCCTAGCCGCGTCGCCACCACTCCGACCCGACGCTGAGCCCTAGGTGCCGACGCCCTCTCCGATCTCCTCTCATCAGAGCCGAGTTCTCCTCACAGCGAACCGTGCCCTAGCCGAGCTTCCTCCTGCCGAGGCTGCGCCCTAGCTTCTCCACCATCCGCCGTCATCGAACGGAGAGTGCCGGCCACCCTTCCTCTGCCCTAGACTCACTCAGCGCCGCCTTCCCTCGTGCCCTAGTTTGGGTGTACAGCCGCCGCTGCACCTCTGCACAGTGCTGCCGTCGTTTGCCCTGGTTCCCTACTGCCGAAGCCTCCAACCCGTGCCCTAGCAGTGATTGTTGGAGGTAGGTTGTTAATTTGGTATTTTTGATTTGTGATCTTCTTGTAGGATCTCATCTTCTTCCGTTCAGTGAAGAAAATCCGACAGGAAACGCCTGTTCTGTTGATTTTCTGGTGTCGGCAGCAGTCTCATTTCCAACAGCAACATCCACTTCGTTCCAGCATCTCGTTCGACTGTGAATTGGGGTAAGCATAGGGATTTGATTTATGATGTTGATCATGTATAGGTTGAATAGGATCTTATCCTATTGGTCGTTGAGATTTTATTTAGCTATTCGTTGAGTTCTAGCTAAATAAATGTACGTATATTGGTGACACAGGATTTTGACGCGAGCCGAGTATGTCGACTACCGGTTTGGATTTTTCTATTTGGAGGCGGGTACTTTCTAAATAAATGTCAGGGGTCACCATGTCATTGGCATCATATGCATGATGCATTTATTGTTTGTGTAACACCCACGAAAATTTAAAATAGGTATATAAATATTATTTTCCTTAGAGCATAAAGAAATGAAAAGAATAAGAGAAAAAGGAAAATAAAAATAAAAGAAAATTTAGAATAAGAAGAGGTGAGGTCAAGGATTGAACCTTGAACCTCCCACAGTTAATGTAGATAAATTGATGAATGATAACCATTAGGATAAGGAGAAATAATTGGATAGAAAGGAATGAAAAATTTAGTTAAAGGAGAAAAGAAAACTAAGCAAAAAGAACAAGAGAAAACCAAGTTGCTTGCCTTCTTTTCCCTCTTGGTTAAGAAAAGGGAGGAAGCAAAAGAGGGATTTTCTACTCCCCTCCCTCTCTCTATTTTCGTGGGAATTAATGGAGTGAGGGAAAAGAGGAGTTGGGGGAAAGAATGGGGACATGTCTCATTGGCAAAGGGATAAATAGGATTAGAGAAGAAAAACAAAGGGATTTAATTCATTTTCTTCTTCCTCCTTCTCCCTTCTCCATTCTCACTGAACCAAGAAACCCCTTTCCTCTCCTCATACCAATTTCTAAGTTAAGTTCTTCTCCAAGAAAGCTAATTTTCGAGAAGGAAACTTCAAGTTCTAGCCCTTACAAACAAAGGAAACAAGAGGAGGTACAAGAAGAAGAAGCTTCCACCTTCCTTATCACTAGAACATTTTTCTCTCTAAGGAAAACCACAAGTGAAAGGATGTAAGTTCCCCTCACCTGTGGTACAATAGCTCTTATTTTTCTATGTAGAATTCGGTCACATAAAAAGCTAAGAAAACATCATGAAGAAATTCTAACCAAGATAAGACCAAAGGAAAGACCTAGAGAAAGAAAGGATCTAAACATTTATATGCTTGATATTTCTCTTGTAGCATGTATTTTTATGGTAAGGAGTTATCTATGTTGAAATGTTTGGTAGAACTTAGATTTATGAGTATTCGGCCATGGTAGAACTAAGGGCCTAGGAGAGCTTTAATTTTAAACTAAGTATGCCAAGATCTCCTTAAGATAAGATATGAAACTATTACGATATGCCCATGATTATATGTTAAGTTGAACTCTATTTTATGTCCATGAAGGTTCGGCTATGTTTGGATGTTTTGTTCTTAAAAAGCCTAGGAGAATTTAAAGCAAATCTAAGATGCTCATGATCTCCTTGATGAAATGATTGTGTAGCTAATCTAATGTGCTTATGTTAATTGTTGTATGGAAATTAAATTCATGCTATATAACTTTCGGCCACTTCATGATTTAGGACTTAGGAACCTTAGAACTCAACTCAATCATGCTCATGTTATTCTTTGAAATGTTTGTTAAGAAGATTGTTAAGGTTCTCATGTTTTTAGGGCACTTGAACCCTAATATGAAGCCCTACATGTTTCGGCCACTTCAAGATTTAGGGCTTAGGAAACTTAGAACCTAACTCAACTATGCTCATATTATTCCTTGATATTTTTGCTATGAAAGTTGTTTAAGATTCTCATGCTTTTAGGACACTTGAACCTAAATTTTAAGTCCTATAATATTCGGCCAATACATGATGAAGGACTTAGGAAACTTAGAACCTAACTCAACTATGCTCATGTTATTCCTTGATATAATTGCTATGAAGGTTGTTTAAGGTTCTCATGTTTTTAGGGCACTTGAACCCTAATTTTAAACCCTACAAGCTTCGGCCACTTCAAGATTTATGGCTTAGGAAACTTAGAACCTAACTCAACTATGCTCATGTTATTCCTTGATATATTTGCTATGAAGGTTGTTTAAGGTTCTCATGTTTTTAGGGCACTTGAACCCTAATATGAAGCCCTACAAGTTTCGGCCACTTCAAGATTTAGGGCTTAGGAAACTTAGAACCTAACTCAACTATGCTCATGTTATTCCTTGATATATTTGCTATGAAGGTTGTTTAAGGTTCTCATGTTTTTAGGGCACTTGAACCCTAATTTTAAACCCTACAAGTTTCGGCCAATACATGATGAACGACTTAGGAAACTTAGAACCTAACTCAACCATGCTCATATTATTCCTTGAAATGTTTGCTATGAAAGTTGTTTAGGGTTCACAAGCTTGAATGATAGTCTTTAACCCAATGCATGCTTGATAAGGTTTGGCCATGATAAATTGTAAGTTTAAGTAACCTAGAACTCTACCTAAACTTGCTCATGATAGTTCTTATGGTATAAGAAGTGATGCTTGCTTAGGGTTCACATGTTGGGATGAAGTTTTACCATAAACCCAACGTATATGGTTCGGCCACTAAGAGACATTAGGGTTAGAGATCGAATTATGTTTTCCATGTATCTTATATGCCATGATTTTGAGATTCTATGCTTCTATGTTTAATTATGCACACTTATGATCTATACATGATGGAAACCCTTATGCTATGGTGTGTATTATTTATGATGAAGCTATGTGCAAATTTATGCATGAAATATATGATGTGCTGTGTGCCAGTTTATGCATAAAATATATGATGTGCTATGTGCCCTATTTATGCATAAAATATATGATGTGCTGTGTGCCAAATCTTTACATACCATTATGATGAGCTGTGTGCCCAAAAGTCTATATGGTATGATATGATAAGTGACACGATGTACAAGAAAAGATAAGAACCATGATATGTATAAACATGCTATTTTACTTTATGTATGGCTTGTACCAAGGGTGGGCTCCATAAGCGCCCCAGGGTCGATGGACTAAGAAACGGGCCTCGTTAGGGATGGGCTCCTAAGTGCCCCTAGGTCGATGGACTAAGAAACGGGCCTAGTATGTATGCCTTGTAGGGTTCAAGACTTGCTACCTTGGAGCTACATAAGACGCGCGCATTTATGTATATGGTACAAGCCGGGGCCCCAATCATGTTAAGATTATGTTTAAGTATGTATATTATAAGTTTTCAAAGGACATATTGCATATGCTTTTATGATACATGTTTATGAATTCACCTTACATATACCTTATGATTATGCCATGATATTTATGATGATGTTATGATATGTCAGGGTGCAGTTGATGATTATGTTATGTTATGCCATGATACCTTATGCTTACGTTATGATATGACATGATATGCTGCATGATATAATGAATTTCCTCCATGTGTTATGTCTTGTGATTTTAATATGTTATACAGTTTTTGTGAGTAGGAAAGGAACTTACTGAGCCATGAGTGCTCACAGCTTACTTTCTTGTACCACAGATAAAGGCAAGGAATGGATGAACTAGGGGAGCAGCAGGAGGGGCTAGAAGGATGTGTGTGGTAGTGCCTTGGCTAAAGTAGAAAGACCTGCTTTTTGTTTAATAAGAACTATGCCTAGTTATGTTACTGCTTTATGACTCCATGACATTTAATTTTGTGTTTGGGCATTATGACTTACAAATCATGTTAAGTATGCTATGTGGTTTTATATGTCCAGGTGATTAGTCATGTTGATTTTAAAGAAAAGAAAAGTTTCTAATTTTTATAAATAAGACTTCCGCTGTAGCAAGTAAATATACATAGGTATGTGTAAGTAACCCCCATCGCCTTAGCAGGAGGGGCGGGGCGTTACAGTTTGTGTTTGCTGCATTTACTTGCTGCATTTATATGGATTCATATGATTGACATGCATACAGGATTATGACACCCTCGGTTTGACGACCCTGTTACCTTTATACCTTAGTCCTGGTTAGTGCAGTTTTCTCCTGTTTTTGTTTCAGTTGCATTTATTCTTCTCGTATTCAGGAGACTGTACGCATGATTAGTGTTGTCTGTTATTTACTTTATTATGCATATCAGTTGTACCTACTGAGTGTTGGACTCACACCCTCCTTCGTTGATATTTTCAGGCTGAGGCTGTCTGGAGCAGTTCTAGTCGCTAGTCCCCATTGCACGTAGTGCTAGTCCTCTGCTGATCTCAAGTTGTTATTTTTTTTATCTCTATCAGACTATGTCTTAGTCTTGTATTGGTTTTACTTATGGATCTTGTATGGATTCTTATCGTAAATGGATTTTGGTATGATTTGGTTTTGTTCTACTACATGCCTGCCTGGACGGCAGAAGAGGTGAGTTCGTCAGATTTGTGTTTTATGAGTGTAGTGGAGTAGGAAAAATTAGATTTGAGTTTTATGAGTGTAGTGGAGTAGGGTTGTTTTCGAGTCATGGTATTACTAATTTGTTTATTTCTTATTAAACTGCGTGGAATTCCTATGTGTTGTATTTTATTATCGTTATTATTCCAGCCGCATGTGGCTGAGGTATATGGATATGTAGAAAGTTTCAGATTGTCCGCCGTACAGGGGAGATGCTGTCGAAATTTCTTCGGACAGGGACTCCTCCGGGGCGTGACACTATCAAGGTAATGTACTTGATCCTTGGGGACCTAATACTGACCAAGTCCAATTTGATTGACCAACTTATACTTAGGTACCCATGCTTGGACTACCTTTCTTTTTGTAGAGTTTTCTCACCAAGTTGACGAGTTCGGCTATGAGTTCATCATCGCCATCTTTTGAATCTAGTTCTTCTTCTGACTCCGGTTCAATTTTGCGTCTTACTTTTGGTTTGCTTGTACCTATAATTAAAGCTATACCCTTCTTGGTCGATTGAGCATTAACTTGTTCATGCAATTCAAATTCAGCAAATAGTTCATCTAATTTAATTAAAGAGAGATCCTTGGATACCTTGTAAGCATCTACCATGGATGCCCACAAGGTAGTTCTCGGAAAAGCGTTAAGTGAATACTTGATTATATCTCTATTTTCCACCTTTTTTCCTATTGCGTGGAGGCCATTAAGGAGGTCTTGGATGCGCGCATGCAACTGGCTCGCCGTTTCACCTTCCTACAATTTTATATTATACAATTTATTAAGAATGAGATCCCTTTTACTTACCTTGGTGTCGGATGTTCCTTCATGTAACTCAATCAATTTCTCCCACAGTTCTTTGGTGCTCGAGAATGGGCCGACGCAGTTCAATTCCTCCATCGTCAGACCACATTGGAGAGTGCAGGTCGCCTTGGCATTGGCTTCTACTTTCTTTATCAAACTTGTATCCCAGCTCTCATATGATATTGGCTTGTGGGCGCCGTCAGTTGGGAGCTCTAGGCCGGTTTTGACGATCATCCAAACCTCAAAGTGCGTTTGAAGGTACAATTCCATTCGGCCCTTCCAGTAGCCGAAGTCCTCTCCGGTGAAGAGCGGAGGTCGGGCTGCACTGTAGCCTTCTTGGAAATCCATAAAATCTTATGCACAAAAAAAACAAAGAAACTTGTCCCAGGACTTGATCCTGGATTAGCAGTGCAGTTTAAAAAAAATAAAGTACGATCTCGAGTGGTGTTGCACCAACTTCAAGAAAAATTTGATTACGAAAAAAATCAGAGGGCGGCAAGAATACTGATTCTGATTGACTCAAAAAACTGAAAATCACCACAAAAAATAGGCTTGACTGGTGGTTGCACCAAATCAAAGTGACCCCGCTCTGATACCAATTGTTGGATCGAAAAGAGCTAGAGGAGCGGGGGAGGGGGGTGAATAGCACTCGTGGCTTTCACTTTTCGTTTCGAAAAACTCACAGTGGAATAAAAATAGAAATGGGCAGAAAGAACAGAGACACCACGATTTTTTACTTGGTTCGGAGCCTGTGACGACTCCTACTCCAAGGCCCACACCTAAGAGTGCTTTTGATGGGCAAATACTAATCAATTGAAGGATTACAAAGAATTACAAGTTCAGTACAAAAGAATTTGAAATTAACACAATACCAAAAGCTTTGAATTAGAAAGTCTTCAAAAGAGTCATCCTTGGAGCTTTTGGGTGTCGTGGTTGCTTTTTCTGAGCATCTCGTAGAAGCGATAGTTGATCATTATGTTGTTCTGCATCTTCTGGTCGAGGCTCCTTAAATAGGCCCTTTCGGGTGCTCGGAACCCCTCTGGGAGCCTAGACCACGTGGCTCGGCCACTCCACGTGCGTCATGTCATCTTCCCGATAAATTTTGGGTTCGGGGCGCCCGGACCAACTCGGGGCGCCGGACCAGCTGGGGGCGCCCGGATCCCTTCTGGGCGCTCGGACCTGCTTTCTCCAGCAACTTTATTTTCTGTAAAACAAAGTTAGTCCAGGCATAATATAGAGTATAAGAAATGTGGCAACCTCCGACTGTCCGGTTCTAACTTTGAGTTTCGTTGAAACTCTAGGTCGAATCGACGCTTAATGTTCTCTCACCAGGGAACGCGTCCTCACCTACTCCACTCAGGAGAGTATACCTGTTGCCAGTTGATCCTCCAGACCAACTGGACTTTTGCTCAGCGCTCAAGTCTTACGGTCTTCATGCTGGACGTCCACTCCACAACCTGTCCAGACTTCCACCTGGTTCACGACACCAGGATTTCCACCTAGGGTTACCGCCCCCTAGGATTTTTACCTGATGCTTCGACCCGCCAAAACTTCCCGCCTAGGGTTACCATCCCCTAGGACCTAGGGTTACAACCCTCTAGGGTTTTCCTGCCTGCCTAACCGCAGCTAGGACTTTTGCCTAAGATACCTTAGGACTTTTCCTGCAAACTCATTTAACACATTAGATCACCAATAATCTTAACTTTGAACCCTTTTCCATTATCAAAATCCAGGTTTGATAATCGGATGCTTCCCGCACCAACAAGTTATTCTGCATCAGACTTCTCGGAAGATGACTCGTCCCATGTCACTTGGAGAGTCTTCTTACTTCTTGTTGATTTTGGTTTTTCCTCCTTCTAGTTTGGGTATTCCTATTTGAAATGTCCATTCTTGTTGCATTCATAGCAAATCATTTCTAATTTGTTTTACATCTGGTTGATTGATGTCTTCTTGATGCTCCCTTTGAACTTCTTCCTTGTTAGTAGTTTTCGGTCCATATTGACCAGCTCTTCTTCATTGGTTGAGTTTAAGTCAGGCTCACTTTTTGGTTCATTCTTGATTCTAGACTTAGTTTCTTTGTTTGATCCTGCATACAGGGCAATACCTTTCTCAACTTGATTCAATTTAGACTGTTCATATAATTCTAATTCACAAAAAAGTTCATCTAATTTAAGAATGGAAAGATTCCTTGAAACTTTGTATGCATCTACTATTGATGCCCATAAAGTATTTCTCGAGAAGGCGTTTTGTGCATACCTTATTGTGTCATGATTTTCTAGGTTGTGTCCGATTAGATGTAGTCCGTTGAGAATATCCTTTAGTCGTGCGTGCAGTTGCGTGGCCTTCTCTCCGGGAATCATTTTAATATTAAATAAATTATTTAATAGTAAATCTCTCTTATTTATCTTAGATTCATCGGTTCCTTTGTGTAGCTTTATCAGATGGTCCCACAGTTCTTTTGCATTTTTGTAGGGCCCGACTCGATTCAGTTCTTCCATGGTTAGCCCATATTGGATGGTGTTGATTACCTTGTAATTTAGTTGTACCTTCTTGATCATCGAGGGAGTCCAGTCTTCTAGTTCTATCGACTTTCCATCTACCATCGGAATAGTGTATCCTTTGAGTATGGTGAACCAAAGTTTGATGTCGGACTTGAGGTAGCACTCCATTCTATTCTTCCAGTAGCTAAAGTTCTCCCCTTTGAACAGTGGAGGGCGGACGGTGTTGTACCCTTCTTGGTAGGAGTTTGACATTCTTACAATAAAAAAATTAAAAGAAGAAAATTTCCAAAACTCTTGTTTTGGGATTAGTAGTACATAATTAAGAAATAAAAAAAATTAAGGAAAGATAAAAAGTTTTAAAATTTACTCGAAACACGATTAAGTAATTTCAGAGCTACCAAACTCTGATACCAATTGAAGGATTGAAAGATGCGATAGAGGAGGATGTGAATATTGCACGTTAAAACTTTTCTTTTCATATCGACTCGTAGAACAAATATCAAAGCGGTAGCGGAAAGCAATAAAAGTGACTCAAGTGGTTACTTGGTTCGGAGCCTATGTCGATTCCTACTCTAGGACCCGCGATCCTTGATCTCACCATTGGGTAAATCACTATAATTCTTCTTTCTAAAACCTTCGGAAAGAAGAAATTCATACAATGACAGATATAAGATAGTAACAACCTACTATCTTACTTGAAATTAAGTACAATGTAAGCTAAATAAAATTATACCAAAGGGATGAAGATTATTGGCACTTTATCAAAGCAATAGCTTGCTTGAAGTTAACAACATGAATGATAGCTTTAGCACAGAGAATTGGAATTTGAATTAATGCATGCCTTGGACCTCAAGCTCACCTTTTATAAGCCATGTTCGGTTGACTAATAAATACTTCGGTTGACCAATCCTTTTGGTCTACCTAACCCTCTATTGGTCAATTAAACACTGCACTTTCCTTCTTCATCAAGATTCGATCTTCGAGCAATAATGAACAATTAATGTTCGATCGACTGATTCCCTTGATCGATTAACCAATCAGTCCTATTTCCCTGTTTGTCAAGAATCTCCATTAATGAGCCTTTACTTATAGTTAATGTTTGGTCAACCGATCCCTGGGTTCGATCGACCGATTAGGTTGGCTTCCAAGTTAGCTTCTGATCGATCTGATCTATGCGACGTCATCATAGTTCAGTCGACTAATTTGCTAGTTCAGTTGATCGATCAGGTATTGACCGAACTCTGCTTTAGTATGATCTCTGGTTTGAGTCAAATTGGTTTAATCGATCAATCCCTAGGTTCGATTAACCGATCAGGCCAGTTCCTACAAAACAGAGTTATACAAAATATGAACCTGTAAAATAAATGTTAGCATAGTTATATGATGCATGAGTAGTAATTGACAATAAAACTGTCTTGATCTTAACTTGGAAACCTTTCTAGTTTCGTCAGTTGGATCAACGACCTAAGGTTTTTTCCTTTCTGAAACATGACCTCACTGTCACTCCTCTCTAGTTACTTACCTCAACCTACCTGCCAAACATGGGTCCTCTAGACCTATTTGGACTTTGCTGCTTAACATCATATCAGCTCACCAGGGCTTCCTCTCAATCTTCGGTCCCCCAGACCTATCGAGCTTTTTTTTTTTCAAGTGTCGGGTCCTCTCGACTCACTTGGGCTTCCTGCCTCGCTTCTACAATCTGCTAAGACTTTCCCAATTGAGTAAACATCCTACACACTCAGTTAACTTGTTAGATCATAATATGACTTAAGTTGAACCTTTGATAACATCAAAACTCAAGTTCAATTCTGGTGCACCCTACACCAATATAATCTATATGATAATTCTTTTAAGGGGGGGGGGGGGGGGGGTAACATAGTCTAAGTCTATAGCTCAATTTTAAAAACATTAATTTTGGAAATAGGATTTAAAGTTTAAAAAATATTAATTTTATAAACATAAATTTTGAAAACAAATTTAAAGTAGAAATTAAATACTTAAAGATAAGGAAATTATAAACCAACTTATGCCAATTTGCATATTCCCAACTATCTTATAAGTGCACTAAACTCAAGTAAGTTATAATTGTCTTCATGCTTTTTGTACCAACAATTTTGGGTAGATTGAACTTTCTGATTTTCCATCTCACACATTATATGTTATCAAAACATATTAAGCTTATGAGTTTGTGTAAAATAAAGTTAAGTTAATATTAACTTTTAAGTTAATTTTAAGTTTGAATTTTAAAAAATATTAAGTTTGAATTTTTGAAAAATAATTATGTTTGAATTTTGAAAAATGTTAAGTTTAAATATTTAAAAATTAATTATGTTTGAATTTTGAAAAATGTTAAGTTTGAATTTTTGGAAAAATAATTAAGTTTAAAATTTGAAAAATGTTAAGTTTTAATAAAAAAATTTAACTATGAATTATACTAAAGTTTATTTGAATTTGATTTGGTTTATATTTGATTGAATTGAATTTGATCAATTTATTTGGATTTGATTCAATTGACTTGAATTTAATTGATTTGAATTTGATCAATTTATTTGAATTTGATTCAATTGACTTGAATTTAATTTATTTGAATTTGATCAATTTATTTGAATTTGATTCAATTGGAGTTAGGTTAAGTAAGTTGATTGATTAGTTTGTGAATGTTAGGTTAAGTAAGTTGATTGATGAGTTTGTGAGGGTTAGGTTAAGTAGGTTTAAATTGATTAATCCTAACATCTCACCCATTTCTAGGTTTTCAATCATGGAACCTTATAGGTTTTTGTGAGATATTTTTATTTTCAATTAATTTGAAATCTAAGAACTAATTTACATTTGAGTTAGACTTAGGTTTACTAGTTAGTGGGTTAAATATTCATTTCAATAATCAGCTTCCAGGTTGTGATGAGGCATAAGGTGTAGGACTGTTGGACCGGCCGGAAGGGGGGTTGGATATCCTACAAACACAAAAAGACAAACCCTCCTTGAACTCTTTAAGCTAACACTTGCATAAATAAAGCAGAGCAAATAAATAAAGCATTAAAAAAATGAGACACAAAAGGTTTACTTGGTTACAACCGATGTGGGGTTGTTAATCCAAGGAAGATTAAGCTCACTTAAAAACTCCTTCTGGTGGAGAAGCCTCATACAGCGTTGAAGTGCAGAAAAAAGAAACTCAACTCTAGACTAAAGCTTACAAGCGTTGGAATTACAATTCAGAGTTCGTTCAAAAGCATCTGGACCAAGGCTATATTTATAGCCTTGGTCGGGGCGCCTAGAAGGGTTCTGGGCACCCTAGGGGGGGGATAAAACTTATCCCCCAACGTTCAGATCAAGATAAATCTCGATCTGGTCAACTTTACTGGTTCGGGTGCCCGGAAGGGTTCTGGGTGCCCGGAAGGGTTCCATGCGCCCCGGTCAGCTCCGGGTGCCCCGGACCCCGAAAGTCAACAGAGTTGACTTTTTCGACTGGGACCTCTACTCCGTTTCAGTCCCGTCTCGGTCCGGGTCTTCCGCTCTGGATCCGCTTACTTGGGTGATCTCTGCCATCCGGAATAGGGCTCACCCGAACCCAACTTCCGGTCTTCTCGAGCAGCCTTCCGCTCCGGCTTCTCGTCCCTCGGAATCGCCGCACGCTTCCTTCTCGTCCACCGGGGTACTCTTCCGCAGCACCTCGTCCCTCGGACGCACCATGTGCCGTCATTCTCGCTAGTTGCATCTTCGCTTGAGTACCTGTGCTCCTAAGCTCCTGCACACTTAGACACAAGGTTAGAAACAACGCAGGACCTAACTTAACTTGTTGATCACACCAAAACAACCTTGGGGTTCCAACATAAGGGCCTTCTTGAGTATCAGAGCAACGATCACTTTTAGACAAAGCCTTTTAAAGAAATTGAATATTTAGCTTTATTTTTGAAAAATCCTTAGCCTAACTAGTCAAGTGTCGATCAACCCCAAGTCCTTATCTAACCATCCTAATCTAGGTAGAAATAAGGAAAGTGGTAAAACAAGAAATCAAGTAAATTTATTTAACAATAAAGATGGTCTTTCTATTGACTCCCCCTAAATCATAGTCTCGATAAGGTTTATCAAGGTAATGGATTTGATTCTTAGAAATCCAATATTGATTAAGTCCAACTTGATTAGTCAAGTTAGACTTAAGAACCCATGCTTGTACTAGGTCTATATTGGTTCGATTCACTAAAGACAAGTAAGATTTGAATTGATGTTTAGCCTTGTATCCTAGTCCAAATTGGTTATATATGACCCTTTATTTTTTAAGAATCAGATCAAGGTTCTTAGACCCTAAAGTAAACCATTCCAACATGTCCTTAAGTCCTTTGACTTGAGTTTTCAAATTAGAATTTTCTTACTCAAGTTGCTGGACTTGAGTTGAAGTTCCAATTTAGTTGGCTTGGCCAAAGGACTTGGGTTAGTCACCTCAAGGGCTTTGACCTCCTTTTGAAGTGACTTGACTAGATATTAGACTTGGTTAATTTTATAGATAAGTAGGAAATTAAATTTTTTTAATCTAACTACTGACAAACTTACAATGGAGTTGGAATTATTTGAACCGGATACGGTTCCGTGGCCTCGCTCAAACTTAACTTTTGATTTGTTCTCGGACTCAGTTTTCGTAACTTGTTC
Source organism: Zingiber officinale (assembly GCF_018446385.1). Lineage (NCBI taxonomy): Eukaryota > Viridiplantae > Streptophyta > Magnoliopsida > Zingiberales > Zingiberaceae > Zingiber > Zingiber officinale. The sequence goes on along the minus strand of NC_055990.1, from coordinate 61,815,217 downwards.
TTGGGTCGTAAACATGAGGAAGCTTGCTTGCTCGTGTTCTTTGTCGGAGTCTTTTGATGAAGACTCATTCCATGTTGCTTATAGTACCTTCTTTTTTCATTGCTTCTTGGTTTCCTTCTGATTTGGACAATTTGACTTGATGTGTCCTTTCTTGTTCCATCCATAACAGGTGACTTCTGACTTGGTCTTCACGCTGAAAATTAAACTTGATTGCTTCATCTTTGATTGGATTACCTTCTTGATCTATCATTTGGTGAACCCCTTCTTTTTATACAATTTTTGAACTAGGTTCATGAGTTTGGAGGTGATCTCGTCTTTGTCTTCAAAATCGATTCACCTTCAGACTCAGGTTCAATTCGGTACTTGATATTTGTTTCCTCATCTTCCTTGTACTTATAATAAAACAATATATTTTTTGATTGGAAGTGCATTAATCTGTTCATGCAATTCGAATTTAGAAAATAGCTCATCTAGTCTAATTAATGAAAGATCCTTGAAAACTTTGGAAGCATCTACCATGGATACCCACAAAGTGTTCCTTGAAAAAAGCATATAACATGTACCTTATTATGTCATGGTTCTCTACCTTTTGTCGGATCGCATGGAGACTGTTGAGTAGGTTTTGGATTCAAGCATGTAATTGGCTCATTGATTCATCGCCCTACATTTTTATGTTATATAACTTGTTTAAAATTAAGTCACGTTTTGATACCTTAGTGTTGGAAGTTCCTTCGTGCAACTCGATCAGTTTCTCTCACAGGTCCTTGAACTTGAGAATGGACTGACTTGGTTTAGCTTTTCTTTAGTCAGTTTGCACTACAAGGTTTGGATTGCCTTTGCATTAGCCTCGATCTTCTTAAGAGTTGGTGTGTCCCACTTGTCGTAGCCGATGGGCACTCCATCCTCGGTGGGGAGTGTGAATATAGTTTGAATAATGGTCCACATCTCTACCTAAGTCTTCAGGTGGTACTCCGTCTGACCTTTTTAGTAGTTGAAATCCTTACCGAAGAAGAGGGGTAGGCGTGCAGTACTATAGCCTACTTGATGGATCATTCAAAATCTCGCACACAAAGAAACAAGGAAAACTTATTCCAAGACTTGGTATTGGATTAGTAGTATGGTATAAAAGACTTATGAAAAACTAAAGAACTTAAGTGGTGTTGCACTATCTTCAAGAAATGAAAAACTCAATTATGAAAGAAAAAATAAAAATCTGATCGAAAGGGGTGATAGCTGATAACCATCATTTGGGCATATTATTTTAGTGCCATTTAGTAGTGTTCTTATCATCTCATTTATCTAAATCTATGATTTTAGTGTGTTTTATGAGTTTGGATATTTATTAGTTTTCATTTTAGTTCCTATACATTTTATGAGTATTTTAAATATTATTTGATTATATTATATTTTACAGAGATTGAGGGAAAGGTGTGACATAGTCAATCTAGTGGGGACAGACACATAGATCATGTCCTGAACCAAGTGGGTATAAGATGAGTGAAAGGAATAAAGTATGACTTACTATAGCTATTGAAGGGTTTAGAATTAGTTCTAAGATCAACTATGATTTTTTGACTAATTGGGAATCATGATGTATTATTAGGTACCATTCATGATCATTCTATAATTAAGTGGTTAATTATGGATGATCAAGATAAATCAAGAACCTATTAGGTTACATGTACCAACGAGTCTCTAAAAGACATAAAACAAGTTAAAGAATATGATTCTTACATCAAGAGATAAATATTTGGTTAGACCATACATAAGATAAATATGTAAATATTTGTCATAATTGAAGCATGAATGGACTACATCTTTTATGGTAGAGTTAGACCATATTTGGTTTAATCATGAATTAGTTATGAACCAACTTGATTTAGTTGTGAACCAAACTAAGGGATTAATGTGCTAATTTTTTGTTACAAGATAATGAGTTGGATTTAGACTTTCTAATCTAACTCATTAAAGAGGATTATATATGGATGTAATTGGGAGAGAATTAAAAAGAAGTTTCATTATTTGGTTGATTGGCTTTTGGAAACCCAATCCTCCTCTCCCTCTCCTCTCTTTCCCATCGCCAACAATAAGGCGGCTCCCCTCCTTGTTACCGTGATCACCACAAGGGAAAAAAATCTCTTCCTTGTGTGCTCTCTTCTTCTTCCTCTTAATCCCTCTTCTTCGTTCATGGCTAGTAACTTCCAAAGGAAAGGCTTGTACTCAAGGAGTTGTCTTGAGGAGCTCGACGTGGATACGAATAGAGGTGAGCTTTAACAACGTCGTTATGGTTGATGTCCTTCTCGTTACAGGTCATTCGTAAGATATACTTAGAGTAAATTTACTTTCTGTAAAATTTTAATTATCTGATCATGTTTGGCATGTATCCTTGTATGCTTGTGGTGTGTGTGATGTAATAATTAGGAATTATTATTGTTTTATTTTCCGCTGCTCATGTTTACGAAATGTGTTCTAGCATGCACTGCATCGGACATATCCAACAGTGCTTTCTCAGCTTATCTGGGAGCGGCGGGTGGAGGCTGTGGCAAGTGCTATCTATGAGGACGAGGTTTTGGTTCAACCTTGCAACTTTGGGGTGGTCGAGCACGACATCTACCGATCGGGGTTCCCGATGCCGCCCAACGTCCGGTTTTTGAAGACTCTAAGCTTGAGATCCATCGTGTGAGCACGACACTGACCCCAGCCAGTCATTCGACCCGGAAAACAAACTATCCTCTTCAGGTGCTTCTTCCAACGGAGAACCCTTTGCCAACGATTTCCTTGGCAGCGGTGACGATAGTGGTAATTGCGGCTGACTCGCGTTTGTTGATTTTGTCAATTTTATTTGTCATGTGTGATGTTTTCAATGATTTAGTTTCAGATGGAGTGGAAGAGTTGGGGTAAAATTCGGATGAATCTGATCTGGAGGCAAAATCAAGAGCCATAGACGAGGCAAAAGTGTGGGTAGAGGAGGAAGCACAAGAGGAGTTGCAACTTAATGTAAAGGGGGGATCTGATGAGTTCTTATTGCCAACGAAAGAGGCCTTTTTTTTCTTTTTTTTTTCTTTTTTTTTCTATTTTTTATTTTTTATTTTTGGCATTCTGTAATTTCTACCTTAACATTATCACAACTGGTTCACTTTTTTGTACTGAGATATGAGTGATGATATAGGAACTCAAAGAAGAAGCACTGCAACCGCCCAAGCTTCCGAACATTTATCAGAGGATCAATGAAAGTGAGCAAGCCTTTCTCCCTTTAAGAAAAATACACTAAACTTATTACGAAGCGAGATCCCCATATTTTTGGATAGCCTACATATGTTGTGGAGTGTTATGCTTCTTAACCAGTTACTCTATATCAGCTGCTTCTATCTGACTATATCATTTTTAGATTATAGCATTGCACATTTTGTAAATAATTCTTAGTTTGGATGGTTTTTTCATAGTTGTTGACATGAATTCTGAATCTTGAGCTTCGAAATTATGATTTCCTTGCATTGTTGTCCTATTTTCATACACTTTTACATGTTTTTTTTTCTCTTTTCTCATTGAATTAATTTGTCACGGCACTGATATGTGGATGCTTGTGATTGACTTTCTAATTGCTTGGGCTTTGTGTAATTTTGCAACTAGACTTGATGTAATCAATTATGCAATATTTGAATTTTTGTTAATCATGTGTCTCTTTCACAAGTCTGAAAGTTGTCAATAAGCTTTATTCTTTAAAATCATATCAAGATGTTTAGATTGGGGATAGGTTTTCTTTTGTAATTGTTTACACAGTTTACAACAATTCTTATTGATCAAACTCGACAAGGATGGATGACAATTGGCTGATGTTGTGACTGTTGGGAGTAATTTCTATAATAAAGTTGAAAGATCTATGGCCATTCTTAATATGCTGGAGTAACAAACGAGTGAATTTATCTACTCTTCCGTGGATGCCTTGAGGGTCGTGTATGTTGTGATAGAAATTTTTGAGTTATATTTAGATATTTATTGATACATTTTTAGGTGAAGTTGGTCAAATATATCTTTTGTGAATATATTTGGGGTTGTATTTGGTAAATATTGATGGTATAGTTCAATTTTGATGGTTAAATTTTTTTTATTCAATTAATACAAATTAAAAAAACTTCGATCAAGCCAAATTGTATGGAAGTAAAAGTAAACATTTACTGCACCACAATATAAAACTGTGTGAAGTCGTATAAATAGTTTATTTCGTTAATCAATGTAACTTGTGATATGTGAAGTCTATCTTAGCCAAATTCACATAGTGATTTTCTCCATTTCGGTAATGGTGGTGGTGACGATGACGACGACGATGATGGTGGTGTTGGTTCTTCTTGAATTTAATTATGTATGAATGTTATTTGTCTCATAATTAGTGTTTTTAAATTTTAATCCATAGATTGTGAACTTTTTAATTTTGTATTTTTTATTAATATTATTAATTTATTTTTAACAGTGTTGTACCAGTATTTTATTAATACTGATACAAATTGAAAATTCATGTCGGAGGAAAAAAAGTATTAAGTTTTATGTTAGTTTAAGGGGCATTTTTTCTTGTGAGAAATGATCTTTTTTTTAATTTGTTTGTTTTAATATGGGCGGTTATTGTCCACAACAAAGGTTGCCAAAGCAACCTATGACCAAAGGTTGCCAAAGCAACCTTTGGAAAGAGACAAACCACACTCCTCCCATATGTATTAAAGGAAGAGAGTTTTCTCTCTTGAAAAGGGCAAGACTCTCACTTTTCTCCCTTTCTCTCTTGATCACATGAGTACAAGACTTCTTTCACGGGACATCACCACCAGATCCTGAGGACGTTTGGAGCGAGGAACTACGAAGAAGACTCTTGTAGATTTCTTCCTAATCCTGCGAGAATCTAGAACCAACGAGGTAATCATCTCGATCAAGAAATAATATTGGTATCAGAGTCTTCCCATTCCTCTCTCCACAATGTCATCGGATGATCTCCATGTGCAAGAGCTTGCTGCAATTGAAGAAAATGATTTTGAACCAATGAAGATCTCCACCGTCAACGATGGGGATAGCTTGGTTGGCAACCGCCCGACACCCACGCAGGAGTCTGTGGCGCCTATTAGATATCCGTGGCTGATGACTGCAAGGGATTATGTTGAAGCACTGCGCTCTTCTCCCTCAACTCGCTCGGTCGACGCTCACGTGCATGGCGGAGGAACTTCACGTGAAATGGACGGAGGCACTTCTCGTGAGCACACTACAGGCGCTGCTCGCGAACCTGCGAGGGACGTGGCTCATGTCCATGTGGACGGGCACGCCATCCATTGCCATGCAGGCCTCGTGACCCACGGCAAGGCGCATGAACGTGCCAACCGTGGCCTCCTGTGAGGCTGCATAGTCCACGGTCACGCGGGCTGGCAGGCCTTGGACACCCGTCGCCATGCGGGCACAAACGGTCGTGGCATCCATGGCCTCGCGAGAGGCCATGGCTAGGCGGCCCAGCACAGAGGCCACGCAGATCACGACCACATCCTCGGCAGTAGTCTTGCATGCCTTGCATGTAGGCACGGAGGCGATCGTGGCCAGTGGCACAGAAAGGTCAGCAACCCAGGTGAGCGCGGAGGCCACCATGGCATAGGTACTTTTGCAGGTGTGCGCAGTGATGGCCCACCCATGACCAGATGTATTTTTCTGGTGGAACAGGCCCGCATGAGGGTGTCAGCTCATCGGCGACGTGAACTTGACCGTTTTGCAAGACGCTACTCTAATGTGGTTTTGCCAAGCAGACCTCATGGTCGAGCTCGACTTAGTCGCATTATTGGACGTGGACCTACAGGGAATGCTGACTCGGTCTCTCATCACCATCATAATGAAAATTTGGCAGTGCCGGCATCACATACTGCATGTTCCCTAGCGCTGTGCTATGACTCCCACCCACCTCCAAACGATTGTTTTAGCTATTATAATGTTATCACTGTTTTAAACATGATTTTACTAGTACTTCGAATCATTATTAACTTCATGATTATGAGATTGTCTTATTTAAGTCCATGCAATAAATTTACTTAGTTTGCTCTTATAATAAAAATTTTTATGCACTTCATATTCCAGCAATCTATGTATGATCCGATGATTTAAAATCATGTACTGCACCCTTTATTAAAGGAAAGCTTTTAAACATGCATGATTACTTGTTATTTGAACATGATTGATTCATTATTGTTTAAAATTATTCGAATATCTTTTGAACATGATTAGCTGCTGTTAATTTTTATTTGAATATTCATATTAGTAGATACATGCTTATTAATTGAGAGATGTTAGTTCCTTTCCCTTTACATTATTTGATCGAAATTACCCTAATAAAATTGAATATTCTTATATAAATGGGAGATGACTGTAGTACTCTAAGTCTACTTTCGATCTCATTATATGGACAATATTTAATACTATAATATAATTTTTGGGTTAAATAGGTTGATGTGTAGAATTGTCAATTTAGCCTTCTCATTATTATATTAAATGTAGTAATTCACCGATGGTCTCGAAAAATGTTCTTGCTGACTTAACGAAAAGGGATAAATTAGATGACACTAACTATGACATCGAAAAATTCAATATCTCTTGAATGAGCAAGGGTTGCTTGATCACATTATTACATCCATGACCTCGCCCGCAGAAGGCAACACTGCTCTACACCGACGAGATCAAGAGGCTTACAACTCATCGTTCAACAAAGATCGCAGCACACGCTTTAGACTATTAAGCAGCATGCAGGATGATTTGATTGGCGAGTTTGAAAAGTGTAACACTACCAAGGATATATGGGATAACTTGAAAATTGCTTTTAGAGGAACCTCTACCACGAGGTTAAGGGCTCCTATTTCAAAATTTGAGACCCTTCGAAAAGATCCCCATCAGAACATGACTAAGCATCTCAGGATGATGTCAAGCATGATCCACGATTTGAAGTCTGTAAGTCACGATCTCACTGATGTGCAGCAAGTGCAAGCTGTCATAAGATCTTTGCCAGACTCTTGGACTGACATGAAACAAATCCTCACTCACAATGAGAGCATTAAGAATTTTTCTGACATCTCTCGCCATGTGGAGTTAGAGGCTAAGTGCGAGGAAGCTATGCGCGCTACTGCCCTTGTCGCCCAGGGAGGCAGACAACAGGGCAAGAAGGGTCCAAAGAAGAACTTCAAGAGGAAGAGGCAAAATGTTGCATCCACTTCCAAAGAGGGGCAGACACCGAAGCGCCAAAGAGGCAAGCGCGGTGGAAAGAGAGACAAGTCGAAGGCCAAATGCTATAATTGTGGACAATTGGGGGCATTTTGCTCATGAATGCACTGATTCGAAAAAGGTATTCCAATTTCTTTACTTTCCAACTGTGGATGTTTGTTCTCATATTTTAATTGCTCGAACAAATCCTGAATGGATAGTGGATTCAAGATTGACTAGGCACATAACAAAGGATTGAGCAGGATTCATGGATTATCGCCGAATCTCAACGGGATCACAAAGAGTATACATGGGAAATGGCTCCAGCAAGAAGTCCTTAGAGTTGGTGTGTATCAACTCAAGTTAAAGATTGGACGAGTCTTAACCCTCCATGACGTACTCTATGCGCCTAGAGTTCAACATAATCTACTACCAGTCTCATCATTATTGGCATTAGACTTCTCTTTTTATTTTGCTAGAAGCCAAGTTGACATTTGTTTGAACAATGTTATATATGGTCATACTTTATTTATGGATGGTTTGTTTAAATTAGATTTGGATTATCATGTGTCTTATGTGGTGAATACTGATAATAACCTTGATTCGAAAATTTGGCATGCTTGGCTAAGACACATAGGACAAGATAGAATGACAAGGTTAGCTCGAGAAGGCTTGCTAGGCTCACTCTCTAAAGTCAATCTTCATGTGTGTGCATCGTGTTTAGCCGGTAAAGCATGTCGCAAGCCTTTCGGAAAGGCTAAGAGAGCCACTGAACTCTTACAATTGATCCACTCCAACATTTGCGAACCCATGAGTGTGAAGATCCGTCAAGGGGCTTCATATTTCCTCACATTTATAGATGATTATTCATGATATGGATATGTCTATTTGATTGCTCACCACTATGAAGCATTAGATTGCTTCAAACACTTCTTGGCAAAGGTTGAGAATCAATTAGGCAAAACCATAAAAGTTCTTTGGATAGATCAAGGACGTGAATATCTTTCAGATGAGTTCCAAACTTTATGTGAAGAAAAAGGAATACGTAGGTAATTAACTATTCCAAATACACCGCAACAAAATGGTGTTGTTGAAAGACGGAATAGAACACTGTTGGATATGGTTAGGTCGATGATGGCGCATGCTAACCTTCCAATATCATTTTGGGGGGATGCTATAATGACTGCGGCCTATATCGTTAACCGCATACCTTCACAATCAGTTCCTTTCACCTCTTATGAGTTATAGCGTGGTGAAAAATTAAATTTAGACAATCTACGCCCATGGGGTTCAGTGGGATATGTCCATGACACTTCTCACAAGTTTGGAAAACTTGACCCTAAAGCTAGAAAGTTTATCTTTATAAGATATCCTGAAGGTTCTAAGGGTTATGCCATGTACGAACAACATCTGAATGGAGGAATGACAGAAAAAGATGTCTGAGATGTTGTTTTCTTAGAAACAGAATTTCTTAGTATCGGCGACACTAGAAAGAATCTTGATCTCCATGAGTTGGATGACCCTAATAATATTCTACCATCTTCCAGTGAAGGGAGGGAATTAGTTCCTAACCAAGAAGCCGCTAGAGATAGTAGAGATGATCATGAAAGTGGGAGCTTTATGCCCTGTGGCAGCACACCTATAGAAGAACAAGACTATTAGATACGCCGTAGCAAACGTGGACACATACCTCATCGTCAATTTGAGATTGAAGAGGAAGCCCTTGTATGCTAGCTTGCTGATGATGATGAGCCTACTTCTGTTAAAGAAGTATTAACTTCATCTGCTACTAAAGAGTGGAAGGAAGTAATGCAAGATGAGATGGATTCTATGAGTAAGAATCAAGTTTGGGAACTTGTCGACCTCCCTCTAGGGCATAAGGCTATTGGAAATAAATAGATTTTCAAAGTCAAATGCAAGGCAGATGGATCAATCGGCAAATATAAAGCACAACTTGTAGTGAAAGGATATACACAAAAGGAAGGTATAGATTTCGATGAGACATTCTCCCCAGTGGTGAGATTCACATTAGTTCGCCTTATTCTAGCCATGGTTGCACATTTAGACTTAGAACTTTTTTAGATAGATGTTAAAATAGGATTTCTCAATGGAGAACTAGACGTAGAAATTTACATGGTTCAATCAGAAGGTTTTGAGGCATAGGGACAGGAGTGCAAAGTTTGTCGTCTCAAACGTTCCATTTATGGCCTCAAACAATCGTCTAGACAATGGTATTTCAGATTTCATAAATCTATTATCTCATTTCATTTTGAGATGATTGAAGAAGACCACTATGTGTATGTTAAATGTACGACGAAAAAGATTCTTATTTTGTCATTATATGTTGATGATATTTTATTGGCAAGAAATGACATGGAATCTATCGAAGCCACTCGAAAATGGTTGTCTTCTAACTTTGATATAAAAGACATGGGTGAAGCAAATTATGTGTTGGGAATAAAGATCACCAGAGATCGCTCGAATAAACTTTTGTGTTTGTCATAGGAGAGTTATATAAATAAGATTCTTGACCGATTTCGGATGCATTATTCCAAACCCATCGATACTCTAGTTGATAAGAGTTGTGTTTTAAGTATCAGTTCATGTGTCCGGAAGGCTGCGGGTATCCAGATGTCGAGGGCTCAATGTATGGCTCTATGTCTTCGGATATGGAGGGGACATTCTCGGGGTCTACATCAGTGATTACCCAATTAGCTGGGTTACGAATGGAAGTTCGTTCAAGACAAGGAAGAGGTAGAGGAAAACCATTCCTCCTAGGAAATGCAAAACCGTTCTCATTCTGAATAATCATTTTCATGGCAAGACATGCATCCATGTCGATCATATCATTGCCATGAATAACTTCCAACCCATCTAAATCAAGTTCCAAGTTAATTGCTATTTGAGTAATCAACCCACCCAGAACTATTGATCCTGAAGACACCCTCGCAGCTCTCACTAAGGTTTGCAGAAAATGAAACCCGAAATCAAAATCAACCTTATGCAACATAGCCCATAAAGCATAAAGTTCTACTTTCTTAACGACTCCATCACTTTCCCCTCTACTGAAAATACTTTTTCTCATGACACGATGTAGGTATCTAAAAATAGGGTTTTACATGTGAGAAGCCTTGGCTCTAGAGGGCTCATAGGGATGATCTAATACGGTGATAGAATTCCAAAAATTGTTCCAATTGAACCTAGAGTCAAACCTCCGAGAGCTACCGAAAGACAATCCAAAACAAGTGTTGAAATCACTAAATGTCCATTGAAATTCTTGATTCATTAGTCTAAAGGTTATCTTGCCAACATAATCATCCTCATTGGCAAAATGGACATCTAGTGAACTTAGAAACTCCAAAACAAGGCAAGGATAAGTAGGTAGATGTGTGTACAACATATCACTCCAATCTAAGAACCCAATCATCCAATTTATATCATCCCTAATTCCCATCATATCTAAAATAGTTGGGTCCATATACCTAATACACACAATCTTTCTATTGACAAGAATTACAAATCTAGTAATTTGATCATCATTTAATTTGTTGTCATTACCTTCGTTGCGTGAGGTCCTCTTTCCTTTGCCTTGCACTGGTTGTTTCCCTTTGTCTTTGGATGGTTCCTTTCCTTTGTCTCCACCAGTAGATCCACCACCACCCTTGCGAAGTCTCTTCAATAAGTTGGACAAATTGTCAAGCTTGAGTGGGGAAGAATACTATTTAGGGTTGGAGGAACTAGATCTTGAGGAAATAGATCTTAGGGTTTTAGGAGAAGAGAAGAATCTAGATCTAGGTGAAGTTTGTGAAGAAGAAAGGGTTTTAGGTCTAGATCTAAAAAGGTTTGGGAGAAAGGTTGAAGAAGAGAGGAATTTTGAAGAGAAGAGGGTGTTGAGATGAGGTGGGTGTGTGGGGGGTACGGCCTGGATCTGGCCGTGTAGATCTACACGGCCCCTGCCTTCTCCTTCTCGGGTATCTTTGCACGGTCGTGTCTGGGACATGGCCTCACCAGCCTCCTTCTCTGGAATCAGCACACGACCGTGTTAGATGACACGGCTAGTACATGCTTCTACACTGGTTCCTTCACACGACTGTGTACGAGACACGACCAAGAAGTTCTCTTCCTCTGGATTCTTCACACGGCCGTGTGTGGGACACGATCGAAAAGTTTTCCTCCTATGGATTCTTCACACGGCCGTGTCTGGGACACGACCATGCACCTTTTCTTCTCTGGAGATTCCACATGGTAGTGTCATGTAGACACGACCCAAGTATCTCCCTTCTTTGCACCATAAGCCTGGCCGTGTACAGCATATGACCATGCTCTGTTTTGCTCCAATTGATGATTTTTCTCCCTTCTAGCTCTTCCAACACTTCCATTGTAACACCCACTAAGCTTTTAAGATAAATAAGAGAATGACGAATTTTGCCTTAGAAAAATAATAAGAAGTGAGTTGAAGCAAAAAGAAATAAAATGAAATAAAAAGAAGAGGAGGTCAATGATTGAACCTTGAACCTCTTACATTATAATAGAATTAATTAGTAGAAACCAATTGGGATAGAGAGAAGATATTGATAGCAAGGAAAGGGAATGCATGATAAAGATAGGAGTAAAGATCTAAGAAGAGAAAGCAAGACAAGAGCAAGAGAAAGGTAACTTGCCTTCCTCCCTTCCTCTCTCTTTTCCCTCTCTTGCCGTGACCTTAAATGGAGAATTAAGGGGATTCATTCCCCTTGTTCTCATCATAAATAATGAGAATAAATTAGAAAATAAAATAAATAAAATAAAATAAAAAAAAGGGCTAAGGGAGAAGGAAAACAAAAACTAATTTTGCTACCTCTTCCCCCTTAACATAAAAGAGAGTGTGTAAAGGGAAAATTCTATTTTTCTCTCATTTTTCTCATTCTCTCCTCTCCCTCACCGAACCCTCAGTCCCCTCTCTTCCATCTTCGGCCCCAAGCCAAGGTTTTCTCCTAAGAAAGCCTAAGATACAAGGAGGACTTAGCAAGGGAATCAAGGGAAGGGAACTAGAAGAAGAGGCTACTTCTTCCATCACCACACCTTAAATTCACAAGCGAAAAGGATGTAAGCTTCCCCTCACCTGTGGTACAAGGCGTTTTATGTGCTTTTCAGATTTTATGAGGATTAGAAAACCTAGAATAGAATTTAAGAAAATTCGGCCAAAGAAGAGTTTTCAAATCTAGGAAGTTTTAAACAAGTCCTCATTTCATGATATTTTTCTATGCTATGTAGGAAGGTTTTCCTTTATGTTTTTATACCTATATGATGCTTGGTCAGAGGAGTACCTAACACTAGAATTTCGGCCAAAAATATTTTAAAGAGGTTAGGGAAATCATTGTTTAACCAAACTAGTACAAGATTCCCTCCATGAATTACTAAGGGTCTTTTATTGGTTTTTCTTGCTTGAAAGCTACTTGGAACCAAAAGAAATTCACTCATATGTTTCGGCCAAGAAAAGAGCTTAGGGTTAGGAAGACCTTTAAATTTAAGTAACCATGTTTATATGATAGAATGTAGAGTTCTCTTAAAGAATTGCATGTTGAATATTGCTAGAAATTCATGAACTCTTCATTTAAGATTTTCGGCCATGATAAGATGGATAGCTTAGAAAAGCTTAAACAAAATTTTAACATGCTCAAGACCTCTTTGATATTAAGATATGAAAGTTGTTTCATGCTCTCATGCTTAATTAGGGTATAGAGAATTTAGTTACATAATATATGACATGTAAGATCACAAGGGTCCTACCTTGTTTATGAACCAAATTTGTATATGATGTTCTTAGTAATTTTTGCCATGAAACTTACTTAGGTTTTCCATGCTTTAGACCACTTAAAACCTAGTTTAGAGATTGGTAGGTTTCGGCCATGAGGAAAAATAAAAGAAAAAGGAAAGAAACCTAGGAAGCCTAAGACACAATTCACATGTATGTTTATTATGCTTGTCTTTATACATGCTATGAAACTTGTATGACTTCCTATGCTTTTAGGCTAATTGAAGCAACTTTAAACACTGATGAGTCTCGGCCAAGTAGGGTTTAAATGACCAAGTAGGGTTTAAATGACCTAGAGGCCTTAGAATTGAAACCAATGGTGTTAAAAATGCTTCTTATGGAAATAGAATAATATGTTGATTGAGTCACATGCTTGTATAATTTTTCCATGACCTAAATGGACCATTGTATGTTTCAGCCATGAAGGGATAGATGCCCTAGAAACCCTAGAACAAAAATTAAATATGCTCATGTCACTCTACATGAAATATGATAAGTAGAAAGCCAAAGTTTTCATGCTATATGTTGTTTAATGACCTAAAATGAGGCTAGGGTAAGTTTCGGCCATACCCATTGTATGATGTCTTATTATGAATTTATACATGATGTTAGTTCAAATTCACATGCTTGTATGCTTGCTTTTAGCCCTAATGAATACTTGTTAAATTTCGGCCATGAAATATATTAAGGGCTTGAAGAACTTAGGAACTAGCTCAAATATGCTTACTATGTTACTTGGAAAAAAATGCTATAAATATGGTTTAAGGTTTCCATGCTTTCATGACATTTGGGACCTTGTTTCACACCTGATAGGGTTCAGCCACATGAAGTTTAGGGACTTGGAGAACTTAGAAACCAAGTTAATCATGCTAATAATGCTTCCTATGAAATTGATGTGATGATAATGTAGGTTCCACATGCTTGGAGGTTGTTTATACCTAAATTGAGATCTAAGGGGGGGTTCGGCCATGATAAGAACCCAAGGGATTAGGAAGCTTAGAACCCAAGCTAACTATGTTACCATATTTCTTATGATAGTATAATCACATGATACACCCTTATACTTAAACATGTATGCTTGTGATTTATACTTTCCATGATATGATATGTGCTTAGAAATATGCATGCTTTGATGATATTCTATGTGCTTACAATATACATGCTTTCATGATATGCTATGTGGATAGAAATATGCATGCTTTGATGATATGCTATGTGCTTAAAATATGCATTCTTTCATGATATGCTATGTGGATAGAAATATGCATGCTTTGATGCTATGTTTAGTGCTTAAAATATGCATACTTGCATGATATGCTATGTGGTTAAATTATGCATGCTTGATGATATGCTTTGTGCTTGAGATATGCATGTTTTTATGATCTATGCCTAAGTGATGCATATTGTTATGATATGATGTATGCCTAAGTGATGCATATTTTTATGGTATGATGTATGCCTAAGTGATGCATACCTTTATGACATGATGTATGCCTAAGTGATGCATACCTTTATGATATGATGTATGCCTAAGGGATGCATACTTTTATGACATGATGTATGCCTAAGTGATGCATACTTTTATGATATGATGTGTGCCTAAGTGATGCATGCTTTTATGATGTATAATATGTATAAGTATGACATGTACTTTACTTTATGTGGCTTGTACCAAGGGTGGGCTCCATAAGCGCCCCGGGGTCGATGGAATAAGACTCGGGCCTCGTTAGGGATGAGCTCCTAAGTGCCCCTAGGTCGATGGAGTAAGACTCGGGCCTAGTATGTTTGCCTTGTAGGGTTCAAGACTTGCTACCTTGGACCTACATAGGTTGCGCGCAATATGTAAGTGGTACATATCCGGGATCCCCTTTAAGATGATATTATGTTCAAGTATATATGTAAGAAGAAATGATTTTAAAGATCATGAGACATACACATGTTTTTCGGATACATGTTTTCAAAAATCATATTGCATATACCTTATGATCATGATGTGATGATGCTATGATTTATGATATGCCATGATTAGATATGATTATGTTATGTTTCATGCTATGCTTTAAGAGCTTGATATGCCATGCCACCTTATGATGATACTATGATATGCCATGATTAGATATGATTATGTTATGTTACATGCTATGCTTTAAGAGATGATATGCCATGACTAGTTATGATTTTTTTTTGTTATGTGCATGATATGCTTAAAGAGTATGATATGTTATGCCATGACTAGTTGAGATCATGTTATGTTGAGATATTCTTTGATCATGTGATGATTTTCGGTTTTAGTGAGTAAGAAAGGAACTTACTGAGCCATGAGTGCTCATAGCTTACTTTCCTTGTACCACAGATAAAGGAAAAAGCTGGATGAGCTAAAGGAGCAGCAGGAGAGGCAAGGAGATGTGTGTGGCAGTGGCTAGGCAACCAAATAAGAACCTGCTTTAAAAACTTTTAAAGAACTATGCTTTGGTATCATGAATTGTAGTACTGTATGTGTGACTTGATGTTATGTTCTACTAATTTTGATATCATGTTATTGATGCCATGATAGTGTAGTTCGGATTTGATGAAAAGAAAAACAAAAGAAAAGTTTTAATTAAACTAAGAAAATCATTTTAAGTCTTCCGCTGTTTTTAAAAGAAAAATTTGTACATAGAGTATCGTAGCCCCGTCCCTTAGGGTTAGCAGGGAGGGCGGGCGTTACATCCATGCCCATGAAGAAGTCATGGCAAGCTCATGGAAGTGAAATTTCATCCTGAAAACAAAGCAAAAAGCAAAGTAAAAACACTACTAATGAATAACAAAAACATGGAATGAATCTAACTAAAAAGAACCCTTGGGTTGCCTCCCAAGAAGCGCTTGTTTAAGGTCTTTAGCTCGACCAATCTTGATTACTCCTCTCTTTTCCTTGCCCTTGGAGGGTAGACATACTTGTCATTTTTGTTGGGAGATCTTCTCCCAACATCTTCCACCACATTTTTTTCTTCATTTGGTGGCCTCCCATGAGGATGGAAATTCCATTCCTCCAATTTGTAAATGCTTGCCCTGCTACAAGCATTTAAGAGAGAAGAGACATGGTTAGAGGCTTTAGATAAATCATATTCCAACCGTTCCTTACCAATCTCCAAAGAAAGTTTATGATTTTTAACATCTATAAGAGCTCCTGCTGTAGCAAGGAATGGTTTTCCCAATATGATAGGGATTTTTGGGTCCTCCTCCATGTCTAATACAACAAAATCGGTGGGAATTATACTCCCACCTACTTCTATCGACACATCTTCAACGATACCCATAGGGTACCTGCAGGAATGATCAGCAAGTTGTAGTGTCATGGTAGTAAGTTTAAAGTTTTTGAGACCTAATTTATTACAAATAGAATAAGGAATGAGGCTAACACTTGCCCCCAAATCACAAAAAGAATTCTCAATAAATTCAGTTCCTATATTGCAAGGAATATAAAAGCTTCCGGGGTCTTTCAACTTTGGGGAAGTGTTCTTTTCAAAAAGAGCGATGCATTCCTCTGTAAGTGCATGGTCTCTATGTCTCCCTTCCTTCTCTTGTTCGACATGATGTCCTTCAGGAATTTGGCAAACTTGGGCATTTGAAGGAGTGCATCAATGAGTGGTACTTCACCACATATTTCTTTTACCTTCTCCAAGAATTTACCAAACTCTTCATCCTTCTTTAACATAATAAGTCTTTGAGGAAAAGGGACTGATATACTTTGATGGTTAAGTGGAAGAGTCTCTTTAACCTTAGTGGTACTCTCCTCATTATCTTGAATCTGATTTGGTGTTGGAGGAGAGAGCTCTTCTTCAGTGTGCATCCCTTTTGGAGCAGTCACTTGGGGATCTCCCAAGGTTCGTCCGCTCCTAAGATCAATTCTGTTGTAGTGCTCTATGGAATTGACATCAGGCTTGCCAAGTAATTGTCCTGGTGCTCTAGAAGATGAGGGAGCTAGTTGGGCAATCTAACTTTCCAAGATCTTTTGATGTCTATCAGAATTATCCATTCTCTGAGTGAGCTTTAAAATGTCTTGTTTCATTTCATTCTAAGTGGACATAATTTCTTCAAACATATTTTTAATTTTAGACGTAGGAAAGCCTTGAGAAGATTGTTGCTGAAAATTTTGCTGCCCTGATTGAAAATTAGGCCTTTCCCCCATGGATGGTCCTTGATCTTGATTATATATAGGAAAAATTGGGATGACTTTTCCATCCAGGGTTGTAGGTATTTGAGTATGGGTTGTTCTGCCTTTGATTGAAACCCATGATTGCATCACATTGCTCTAATTGATTGATTTGTGCAGTGATAGCTCCTAATGGACATGGGTCATTTGAATATTCATAACTTCCACATACTTCACAAGAAGACACAATGGCATTGACCGTACTTGAGCTAACTCCCATATTCTCAAACCTTTTTGTAAGAGCATCCAGTTTTGCAGCCAATAAGATCACTGCATCAACATCAAATTTTCCTGATGCTTTTGTTGTTGGGTTCATACAAGAATAGCCACCACTCCTTTCATAAGCCCATTGATGGTGGTTTTGTGCTACACTCTCAATTATCTCCTCGGGTTTATCCAAGCTCTTATTCATAAGTGCCCCTCCAGCAGCTGAATCAAGGGACACTTTTGTATGATAATTAATGTCGTTATAAAATGTATGTAGCACTAACCACCTTTCAAAACCATGGTGTGGGCATTGTCTGAGCATACTATTGTATCTATCCCAAGCTTCAAATAAAGATTCAGAGTCCGCTTGCTTGAAGCTTGCAATAAGATTCCTCATATGAGATGTTTTACTTGGAGGATAGAATTTGCCAAGGAATTGTTGCTCAAATTGCTCCCATGTGGTGATGCTATTTGGAGCCAAAGAGTTTAACCATTGCTTGGCTCTATCTCTCAAAGAAAACCCAAATAATAGTAGGCGCACTGTCTCTGAAGGAACACCATTCATTTTCATTGTGCCGCATATTTCGTAGAAGACTTCCAAATGTTGATTCGGGTCTTCATGCGGTCCTCCACCAAACTGATTTTGCTGCACCATGGATATAATTGCAGGTTTGATCTTAAAATTATTTACTTCAACTGAAGGCCTTGAAATACTAGATCGAAAACCTCTAGCATAAGGTGCTGCATAATCCTTTAGTGGTATATTCGCCATAATAGAATGTTCTTGTTCTTCTTATTGTCTTTGCAGAATTTTTCTTCTATGAAATGTTCTGTCTATCTCAGGGTCTAGAGGAAGAAGTTCTCCTACAAAGTTATATCTTCGCATACACAAGAACAAGATAGCAAGATATGTTTACAAAAGAAAAAGAAAGAAAGAGAATAAATCCAAAGAAAATAGAGAAAAGTTAGAAAAAAAATGTTAGAATAAAAAAAATGCAGAATTAGAATCACAACAAAAAGAATTGACAAAAATGTTATGCAAGAAAGGAAAAACTTATGAAAATAGAATTCTAACAATCAGTTATAACTATGCAAATGAAAAGAAAAGTTATGTCCAGTCTAACTCAATTGATAATCTCTAATGTTATAGCGCAGTCTCCGACAACGGCGCCAAAAAACTTATTGACCTCCGCAAGTGTACAGAAATATCACAAGTAATATAAAAGATTATCGTATCCACAGGGACTGGAATAAGCACTAAGAATGTCTCAACGCGAATTAGCTAAACAACAATTCAATGAGTTAACAAGTACAAAGTAAATCTACCAAAGGTAAAGTTGCAAATGAAAGGTTAGGAAACAAGAATAAGGGCAATGATAAGGGATGTTCTAGGAGTTTTGGTTTCTTTGTAAGGTTATTCAATGTAAATGATCTACCCAAATCTCATTCCTCAATTGTCCATTATTTGTAGAAGGTTGTCGGTTTTCTCTTGCAATAGACAACCGACCTAGGACTGAAATCTACACCTAGATTGATCAATTTGGAATGAATCTATGTTGTCCTCACACGGGCTTGCCTGTCACGTGCGTCCCTCTGATAATCAACATAAGAGTTCATATCTCATCAAACTCATCTAGATATAAAGATTAATGCACAAATCTATCCTACCCCCTTGAATAACTTAGTTTTCCCTTCAAGATAATCCCTCAAACGTCCTTACACGGGCATGTTCCTGTCAAGAAGATCCCTCGAAAAATCAAATGAGGAATTACCTCTACAAGATCCACAAGATATCCAAACCCTCAATCAAGCATGGTAATTAGGCATAATTACAGCATTTCACACAAGATCAAATAGAAACAAAACAGGACAAAATCATAGAAATTGGAAATTGACATATCCACAAGAGTTTTACATTAAGATATCCCTACAATTACTCCCTCCATCCTAGAACAAAAGATCTACTTCATAAATTGAAGAAAGAATCTAAAAGAAAGAAATATTACAAGCATTCTTGATCCCCCAAATTCAAGAAAAGAGAGAAAGAAAACTTATCTACGAGGAAGAACGGTCTTCGGATCCAATCCCTCGATCTTAGAGTCGAATCAGTGAAGATCCTCCCTAGAATCGCCAGAAAATCCCTCCAAGATGGAGGGAAATCGCCCAAATCTCGCTTTCTCCCAAAGGGGAGAAGATCCCCTTTCAATTCATGAAGGAAGCCTTATATAGAGGGAAGGTTTGGGCGCCACACAGCCCCGAGGCACGGCTGTGTGAGGTTCACACGGCCAGAGCCATTTCCTTCTTTGCCAACCTTACACGGTCGTGTGTGGTACACGGCTGTGGCTTGCTTCTGCCAATGCTCCCCTTGCACGGCCGTGTAGATCTACATGACCTGCAATGCCTCTGGCTCTGGAAACCTGGCACGGTCGTGTGGTGACACGACCAAGGCCCTTTTGATCGCTAGAAGTCCTGCACGGCCGTGTGATGCACACGGCCAGGGCCTTCCTGGTCTCTGGAAATCTCACATGGTCATGTAGTGTACACAGCTAGGGCTCCACTTGGCTTCAAATCTTTACACAGCCGTGTGAGGTTCACACGGCCATGGCAACTTCAATCTCTGCTGCATCCACACGGCCAAGGAACTCCACATGGCCTGGGCAACCCCCGATGGCAGGGTCGTGTGGCTCACAGGGCCTGTGCCTTTCCTCCTTGTTCAAGTGTCAAAATCTTCTCCAAATTCAACTCCTGTGTACACAAAATGCACCAAAGCATATCTCCAAACAAAAAGAGTAAATATGCTCAAAAGGAAAGCTGGAAGTATGAAAGTGCATAGATAAAGTATGTACAAAGTATGTGAATGTGCATCAAAACATGCTAAACAAGTATATACAATCTACGCACATCAACCATTATGTGTATGTTAAACGTACGACGGAAAAGATTCTTATTTTGTCATTATATGTTGATGATATTTTATTGGCAGGAAATGACATGGAATCTATCGAAGCCACTCGAAAATGGTTGTCTTCTGTCTTTGATATAAAAGACATGGGTGTAGCAAATTCTGTGTTGGGAATAAAGATCACCAGAGATCGCTCGAATAAACTTTTGTGTTTGTCATAGGAGAGTTATATAAATAAGATTCTTGACCAATTTCGGATGCATTATTCCAAACCCATCGATACTCTAGTTGATAAGAGTTGTGTTTTAAGTATCAGTTCATGTCCACAAACTGATAAGGAAAAGAATAAAATGTCTAAAGTGTCATATGCTGCTGCAATTGGAAGCCTAATGTATGCCATGTTATGTACACGGCCAGACATTAGCTTTGTGGTGGTCCTTGTTAGTCGTTATCAAAGTAATCCCAGTCTCATTCACTGGAAAGTAACTAAAAGTATTTTTGATATCTTCGTGGTACTTCGGACCTTGTCTTATGTTACAAAGGAGGTGACTTAAGATTGATAGGTTACAACGATGTTGATTAGGCTGGTAATAAAGATGAATGCAAATCCACCTCAGGTTATGTGTTTATGTTGGGTGGAGGGGTCATTTCTTGGAGTAGAAAGAAACAAACGTGCATTGCTTTATCCACCATGGAATCAGAATATGTGGCTTGTTCTGCGGCATGTCAAGAGGCTATTTGGTTGCAGAGTTTCCTACAGTGATTGACCATGACACAATTGATAAAGGAGGCGGTGGTGTTATATGTTGATAGCACATCGGCCTTGGCCTATGCTAAGGACACTAAATACCATGGACGAACCAAACACATTGACATTCGTTATCACTACATTCAGGATTTAGTTGCAAAGGAGTTGGTGGTTCTTTGACACATTTCAATAGGTCATATGTTGGTTGATCCACTGACTAAAAAAATCCCGAGGGAGATATATATAACCCATATTAGAAATATGGGATTGTGTAAATTGTAACACAATATTTATTGACAATTGAGAAATAATGTTTTCCTTCCTTATGTGTGTCTATGGTTGGAATACTTTACACATCAAAAAAAGTGTCACTAGGCTCTGAATGGACCCCCCCCCCCCCCCCCTCACACAAGTCATTCACCTTAGTGCTAAGCGAGCAAGATGAGAAAATTTTTTATCTATGGCTCTATGAGAGCGAGTGAGATAAGTTTATATCTATGGCGTTATGAGAGCGAGCAAGATATTTTCATTTTATTATCGCCTTAAACTGAATTAAGATGAGATCCCTCTGGATCGATCATAGGAGATGAGAATCAATTCCGTGAAGCCTTTTTGAAGTCGGTTGCGAGTTTCATGATAAGATGCCATGAGACTCGGGTTAGCCGCAATGGGAGTGGCTAAATTAAGAACTGTATGGTATTTTTTTTTAATGTTGTATGTGATACATCCATAATGAAGGAAGAACACCGTAGCATGTGACCATACCACATGTGCGTAAAATGACCATTGAAGAGAATGATGAATGAGATCTCTGTTTCATCATTGTGTGAGCTCTTTGATCTTAATTTATTGATCCATCTGTACCCTTAGGGCTTGAGATCTATGTCATAAAAAGGAAGCTTGATGCCGCTACTTTAGCATACAACTTAGTGCTATGGCTGATACAGTCCAGTGGGACATGACTAGGAAAGCGATCAAGACTAATTGAATTGACATGAGGACTCAAGAAAAACATCTAAATATTGCATCGTGTTTTGTGGCTCATGCCTCGAGGGACTATGTCAACTTAGTGGTGATAAAGTCGTGAGCACAAAACATTAGAGTCTTGACGTTGCTAGTTTTAAGAGATCCGGGATGTCAAAACTGGTGAATATTGTAATGACCCGGCCCCTCAGCCCCTTGGGCGGCCCAACTGGTGGCACATTTGGCGGCCCCTTGGCAGTCCCTTGGGCGGCCCAACTGGCGGCCCAAATTGGCGACCCCTTATGTCGTCGACCGACGACCCTTGGTCGTGCCGTTACTATTAGGTCTTCCCACCCCTGGCCAGTGGATTTTTGCCTTCCCCAGGATTCGAACTCTCACTTTTCTCCCTTTCTCTCTTGATCACACGAGTACAAGACTTCTCTCACGGGACATCACCACCAGATCCCGAGGACGTTTGGAGTGAGGAACTATGAAGAAGACTCTTGTAGACTTCTTCCTGATCCTGCGAGAATCTGGAACCAACGAGGTAATCATCTCGATCAAGAAATAACAGTTTGTTTTTTTTTTGATGTAAGAAAAGAAGAATGGAAGAAGAAGAAGAAAGGTTTTGTGGAAGAAGAAGATGAGTTGATGTTTGTGTATTTTCATTTTAATTTGTTGGTGCAGGTTGCACTAGAATCAAACCTGAGTTTCAATGTTGTTAAAAGTTCAAGTTAAGTCATGTTATGCTCTAACAAGTTAGCTAAGTGTGCAAGATGTTTACTCAACCGGGGAAGTCTTAGCAGATCGTGGAAGTCGGGCAAGAAGCCCAAGTGGGTTGAGAGGACCTGACACTTGGCAGGGAAGCTCGATAGGTCTGGAGGATTGTAGATCGAGGGGAAGTCCGGGTGAGATGATCTGACGTTAAGCGGCTAAGTCCAAATAGGTCTAGAGGACGAATGTTTGGCAAGTAGATTGAGGTAAGCAACTAGAGAAGAGTGACGGTGAGAACATGTTCCGGGAAGGGACAAACAATAGGTCATTGATACAACTGAAGAAACTGGGAATGTTTCCAAGTTGAGATCAAGACAGTTTTACTGACTATTACTACTCATGCATCATACTATTATTCTTATATTACTATGCTAACTCTATTTTGTAGGAGCTTTTGTTCTAACTCTATTTTGCAGGAACCAAAGTTGATCGGTCGATTGAACACTAGGATTGGTCAACCGAACTAAGTTGATTCAGAACAGAGATCAGTTGAAGTAGAGTTTGGTAAAGTGACTGATCGATCGACCAAACCCATGGATCGGTTGACCGAACCATGTAGACGTGGCATAGATTAGATCGATCATAAGCAGAGATGGAAGCTAGCCTGATCGGTCGATTGAAAACAGGGATTGGTCGACCCAATGATCACTTCATTAATGCAGAATTAAATGAGAATCTCGGTGAACAGGGAAGGTCACTGTTCGGTTGACTAAACAAGGTGATCAGTTGACCAAACCATTAAAGCTCATAAATGTGTGAAGAACGGATCTCAGTGAAGAAGGAAGGGAGCGTGTTTAGTCGACCGATAGGAGGTTCGGTCGATCAAATGGATCAATCGACTGATGGGTTTATCAGTCGACTGAACGATGCTTATAAAAGGGGACCTCGAGGTCTGAGACTAGGCATTAGTTTTCAGTTCACCTCTGTGCAAAGGATCTGTTCATGCTACTATTCCGCAACATACCTTCAAGCAAGCTATTGCTCTCACATAGCGCTGACGAATTTCATCGATACTCTTTTTTGGTATAATTTAATATAGCTTGCATTGTACTTAAATTTAAATAAGATAGTAGGTTGTTACTATCTTATACTTCTCATCTGTATGAATTGCTTCTTTCCGAAGGTTACAGAAAGAAGAGTTTTAGTGGATTGCCCAACAGTACGATCATGAGATCGCGGGTCTTGGAGCAGGAGTTGACCTAGGCTCCGAACCAAGTAACCGAAACGAGTCTTTTATTTTCCGCTGCACTATTCTTGTTTTAAATGCTTTAAAAGAAAAAGTTTTTAGCGTGCAATATTCAGCCCCCCTATCGCATCTTTCGATCATTCAATTGGTATTAGAGCCTGGTAGCTCTGAAATTACTTAACCATTTTTTGAGCAATTTTAAAAAATTTTCCTTTTTCTTTAAAAGTGTTTTCTTTAATTCTTAAGTAATATTTTTTTCTTTATCCCACACTACTAATTCCAAGACGAGAGTCTTGGAAATATTCTTACTTTTTACTCTTTGTCACAAGGATGTCGAACTCCTACCAAGAAGGGAACAACACCGTCCGGCCTCCATTGTTCAAAGGGGAGAACTTCAGCTACTGAAAGAACATAATGGAATGCTATCTCAAATCTTACATCAAACTTTGGTTCACAATATTCAAAGGATACACTCCTCCGATGGTTGATGGAAAGTCAATAGAACAAGAAGATTGAACTCCCCTGATGATCAAGAAGGCGCAACTAAACTTCAAAGCAATCAACACAATTCAGTGCGACCTGACCATGGAAGAACTGAACCGAGTTGGGCCCTATGAAAAATGCAAAATAACTCTAGGACCATTTGGTAAAGCTACATGAAGGAACCAATGAATTTAAGGTAAATAAAAGATATTTACTATTAAATAATTTATTTAATATTAAAATACTTCCTAGAGAGACGACCACACAACTACACGCGAGACTAAAGGATATTCTCAATGGCCTACATCTGATCGGGCACAACCTAGAGAACCATGACATGATAAGTTATACACTAAACACCTTCCCGAGAAACCCTTTGTGGGTATCAATAGTAGATACATACAAAGTTTCAAGGGATCTCTCAATTCTTAAATTAGACGAACTTTTTTATGAACTAGAATTACATGAACAGTCTAACTTGAGTCAAATCGAGAAAGATATTGCCTTGTATATAGGATCAAGAAAAGAAACTAAGAACAAAGCTAATAATGAACCAGAAAGTGAATCTGACTTAGACTCAACCAATGAAGAGGAGCTGGTTAACAAGGTCAGAAACTATTGACAAAAAGGAGGTTCAAAAGAAGCACCAAGAAGATGCCAACCAACCAAACACAAAATAAATCAGAAATGATTTGTTATGAATACAACAAGAAGGGGCATTTTAAAAAGGAATGCCCTAATAGGAAGAAAGGAAATTCAAAATCAATAAGAAGGAAGAAGACCCTCAAATGGACATGGGACGAGTCATCTTCTGAGGAGTCCGATGTGAAAGAACTAAAGCACTTGAGCCATCTTTCCCTTTTGGAAAGAAACAAAGATTCTGAGTTCGAGGAAGAGTACGAGTCTGAGACCGACACTGAGTCTGAAACCAACACTGAGTCCAAGAGAAGCCATAGATCCATATCCATTTCCGAATGTCCCAATATGGTCACCTTTTATTTAAAGTCAAATTTACTTAAAGTAGTTAAATTTTTATTTACAAAATATGAAAAATAAAATAACTTACTACTTATGTAAATTGACTACTTAAGGAGCAAGTTAACTTAAGTAACTCGACTAACTAAGTTTAAGTCGGAACTTCAACTCAAGTTGTGAAACTTGAGGCAGAAAATTCCAACTTGAAAAATCAAGTCGAGCAACTCAAGAAAATACTGAAAAAGTTTAAATTGGAATCCAAGTATCTAAATATGGAACTTGGGTCGTAACGAGCCATGTACAACAAATCGGGACTTCGCTATAAACCAAACAAAACCAACAAACCATATATGTCCTTAATTAGTCAAAATATTAGAAATCAAGTCCAGGCATAAGTTCCTAAAAAATGTTTAACCAAACCAATCAAATCAAATCATTATTTGATCCCTAAGAGTAAAATTCATTACTTGATAGACCATATCTAAGCTATGACTCAGGGGAAGCAAATAGAAAAATGGTTCAACCAACTTGATCTATTATGCATGCTTAGGATTAGGCTTACTTTTCTACTTAGCTTAGAATGGTTAGTTTAAAAGGTTTACCAAACTCTAATAACATAACATCGGAATGGATTGGGATGATAGTACGTCAAAGAAGCTTTGTCGAAGGCATATCTAGGCTGAATCTTATGTATTCTATCTAGTGCACTAGACTTAGTGGATTTGACCAAAACAGTCAAACATGGGCTAGTTAGACCAAAATTTAGTATTAAGTTTTTTGGGCTGAACTAATTTGGAAAGTATTCACATAGTGGTCCACTATTGATACATAAGAAGGTCATATGCCTCGTCATTGACTGAAAACTTATCCTTAGGAAGCTTACTTGATTAACCCAAAACTAAGTTTGAATATAATATAGGTTCAACAACCTTTTAACCTTTTTCAAAATACTTAATATAAACTTAATAAAACTTAATTAATTTAAAAATTATTTACTTAATAAAACTTAATTAATTTAAAAATTATTTTAAAAACTTAATAAAACATAATTAATATAAAAATTATTTAAACTTAATTATTTTACAACTTAATTAAACATTTAAAAACTTAATTATTTTCAAACTTAATTAATTTAAAATTAAATTAAATTTAAATAAAATTAAATTTAAATTTAAATTTAAATTAAATTAAAAATTATTTTAAAACTTAATATAAACTTAATAAAACTTTATAATACTTAATTAATTTTTAAAAAAAAATATTTATAAACTTAATAAAAAATTAATTATTTTCAAACTTAATTAAAATTATTTTAAAACTTAATTAAAATTTTATTTAAAAACTTAATTATTTTCAAACTTAATTAATTTAAAACTCAATTAAAATTATTTAATAACTTAGTTATAATTAATTTAAAACTATATTTAAATTATTTTAAAACTTTATTTTAAAACTTAATTAAAATTATTTCAAAACTTAATTTATTTTAAAACTTAATTATTTTAAAACTTAATTAAAATTAATTTAAAATTTAATTAAAATTATTAATTTAAAACTTAATTAAAATTATTTTAAAACTTAATTAAAATTAATTGAAACTAAAATTAACACACCTAACTTAATACTTAACTAAAACTAACTTAATAACTAAACTCAAGTTAAACTCAAAACACTTAAAACTCCATTAACCAAACTTTGGTCTAACTCCTATATTTTGTCTAGGAATTGAAAGCTTTGGATAAATGGATTTTGGATAGTAGCTGCTCTAGACATATGACTGGGAATTAGTACAGATTCACTAGCATTGAGTTCAAAAACCTAGGATCAGTTACCTTTGGAAACAACGATAAGCTAAAGGTAATTGGTACAAGAGATATTCAATTATAGTCGAATATATTAATTAAGACAGTATTGCTTATTGAACATTTTTATTATAATTTACTTAGTATAAGTCAATTATGCGATTCTAGATTTAAAGTAAAATTTTTATCCTCTGAATGTCTAATAAGTTACACTAAATCAACCAATACATTATTGAAAGGATTTAGAGATAACAATATTTACTCAATAAATCTACCAAAAACCTGATTTTTGATGTTATCAAAGGTTTAAGTTAAGTCATATTGTGATCTAACAAGTTAACTAAGTGTGCAAGATGTTTACTTAACTGGGGATGCCTTAGCAGATCATGGAAGCTAGGCCGGAAGCCCAAGTGGGTCGAGAGGACCCAACACTTAGCAAGGAAGCTCGATAGGTCTGGAGGACTGTAGATCGAGGGAAAGTCTTGGTGAGCTGATCCGATGCTAAGCAGTTAAGTCCAAACAGATCTGGAGGATGAATGCTTGGCAGGTAGGTTAAGGTAAGCAACTAGAGAAGAGCGACAGTGAGGGTGTGTTCCAGGAAGGGACAAACTCTAGATCACTAATCCAACTGAAGAAACTGGAAAGGTTTACAAGTTGAAATCAATATAGTCTTACTATCTATTACTACTCACACATCTTACTATTATTCATATATTACTGTGCTAACTTTATTTTACAGGAGCTTTCGTTCTAACTCTGTTTTGCAGGAATCAAAGTTGATCAATCGACCAAACACCAGGATTGGTCGATCGAACCAAGTTAATTCATACCAGAGATCAGTCGAAGCAGAGTTTGAAAAAGTGATTGATTGGTCGACAGAACCATGCAAACGTGGCATAGATCAAATGGATCAGAAGTAGAGATGGAAGCTAGCCTAATCGGTCGATTGAACACGGGGATCGGTTAACCGAACGATCACTTCATTAATGTAGAATTAAGTGTGAATCTCGGTGAATAAGGAAGTTCATTGTTCAGTCGACCAACAAGGTGATCGGCCGAACGAACCATTAAACCTCATAAATGCACGAAGATCTAATCTCAGCGAAGAAGGAAGGGAGTGTGTTCAATCGACAAATAGGAGGTTTAGTCAATCAAATGGATCAGTCGACCGAACAATGCTTATAAAAGGGGAGCTCGAGGTCTGAGGCTTGGCATTAGTTTTCAGTTCACCTCTGTGCAAAGGCTCTATTTGTAACGACCACCCTTCTTACTACTACTACTCTCTAAGGATGACCGTTACTTAACTACTAACTCTACTTAACCGGTATGATTAAAAATCACATGGAAACCCTACCGAAAAATTTCGGCAGAGTCTCCCCTGTACCGGTGACCATATTCAACAATACATGCAATATATACTCAGCCACAAGCAGCTGGGACACATATCAATCAACCACGCAGTATAATAAATCCAAAATAAAGAAAACAATACCACAACTCCTCACACCATTGTTGCTGCTCCGCCACTTGTCTCTGGAGTTGAGCAACAACTTCAGAGAGATTTGGTTCAGCTATTCTGGGCTCTTCGTTCTCCTGTGCTCGGTCCTCAGTACGAACGGTACGGGGACGTCCTCTTCTTGACATCTAGTTATGTAGAGAAACTTAAAATCGTCCCTACGCTTTCTAGACATATATACATATGTAAACAAAAGAAATCAAGTACTTCTATCTTACTTAAACATTTCTAAGCAAATACTCTATACTGCAAATAATAAGAAAAGTATAAAAGAAAACTTAAATACTTTCTTACTTGAAGACGGCAAGGATGGTGCTGATGTGTGATGCTGGAGAATGGGAACTGCTCTGATACCAACTGTAACGACCACCCTTCTTACTACTACTACTCTCTAAGGATGACCGTTACTTAACTACTAACTCTACTTAACCGGTATGATTAAAAATCACATGGAAACCCTACCGAAAAATTTTGGCAGAGTCTCCCCTGTACCGATGACCATATTCAACAATACATGCAATATATACTCAGCCACAAGCGGCTGGAACACATATCAATCAACCATGCAGTATAATAAATCCAAAATAAAGAAAACAATACCACAACTCCTCACACCATATCACAATTCATCTACTATGTCCTAATAACATCAAATAACATATATCGTCCCAATTACTAAAATGCGGAAACTTAATAATGAAATGCAACTTCTTACTTCCTAATTTTCTTATCATTCTAAATAAAGAATTAATCTAGACAAATCCTTAACTGAGTCCCAAGGCTTCCATAGTCCTGGCATCACACATCCGTCGAACACCTCCTTGTCTCCTTCCTTTCTATATCTTTTCCTTTCCTGTATCTGCAGTAAGAGGAAATGCAATCTATAAGAAAAATTTGCTTAGTAAGCACCATCTAACTCACAAAATTACGAATGTGCATGTATACGTAAAGAACTAGAAACTATATGCTCTAAAAAGAAATAAAGCATAAACATAACTGCTCATGTCAAACTAATAGCAAAGAAAAGCTAAGGAATCTACTCATGTAATTCTAATAGCTAATCATGCTGCTCATCTAATAGGTAAACATGAAAAACTACTCATCTACTAGATAAACATGGTAGAATAAAGAACTACACTTGCTGATCTTTAAATTTATGCGAAGCTTATTTCTTTTGTTTAAAAACTTATACTTTAATGCTTTATGTTTATGTAAAACTCGTTTTACTTGTTTAAAAACTTATACTTATAATACTTCAAAATAATAATCAACTTTCTTCTTGGACCCAGGCATAGTACCATCTTATGCGCGTTCCCTAATAGGTTGGGGTAGCGAGCCACCAATCCTAAAAGAGCAGACCTCGGTCTACCAGGGCCAAGACCTCGGAATTGGACACCTGGATTTGTTTAACGACAACCTCGGAAGTCGGGTACTAGCCTCTTCTTAAAAGTAAAATACTTATAATCTTAATTACTTCTTCTTTAAATGCCTTGGCATTTTAATAGGCACCTTGTGTGCCAAAAATCCCTAAAGTCTTGACTTTGGGATCTACTTAAGGCCTCGGCCTTTTCTTTCTTTTCTTTATCTTTTTTATGCTTCTCTTTATCTTTCTTATACTTTTCTTTATCTTTCTTATACTTTTATTAAACCCAAAATACTGTTAGGGTATCTTTCGTGTGCATCTATGAATGAAACTAACTATGTAACACATAATTATGCATAGAATACAAAAGAAATCTACACATACAATACTTATCAAAAATCTGCACTAATGCTTAACAGAAATCTGCATACTAGCTTAATAAAAATCTGCTCTTGTAAACTCAATAAAATCTGCACTTGTGTATTTAATGAGATCTGCACTTAATGAAATCTGCACTTAAAATTCTTCACGCCAAGCTAACATAATTCTGCTCTACAAGCTCTAAGATTGCCTCGGTAATTAAACAGTGAGCTAAAGTGTATAGTAGCTCCAAAGGACTGTTCACACTTAGTAATTCAACACAAAAACAAAAGCTAGTTAAGGTCACAAATAACCTAAAAACTAAAACTGTTTCATACTTTAAAAATCTAAAGACTGAGACTAATTGTTCATAACACATGGTATACTAAAGCATGCATAACTAGATCTACTCCTCCAAGGAAATAATGAAAATATCTACTACCACATAACTAAATAACTCCAATTCGATAATCCCGAACATAACAATTACTTGTAATCACCATAGCAGATATTTTACAATCTGTTGAATCAATTCCTAAAAAAACAACTTAACTAGTCAAGAAGAAGCAAGGTCCATCGCTGGAAGCAAATGCCAGGAACTTACCAAATTCTAACCAGTGAGAAGAAACACGGCACATAAAACTTAACCAAAAGCCCTAAATCTTGTGATTGTAAACCAAACCCTATCTCAACCTCCTACAAAAACTCATGGCAGCAGCCCTAGCAGCAAGCTTCAAACAACATCACAGCAACAAGGAAAGAAAACCATAAAAGAACAACAGAATTTGGAAACTAAAAAAAACTCCACATGAACCGAGCATGCATATCAAGGTCCCAACCAATTTCAAAACCTGAAGGGATCAACCCACTTGCTGAAACTTAACTAACCTTTTCCTTTCTTCCTTTAACCCCCCGGCAGTAAACAAAACCCAAAGAAACTTCATGGCAGAAACTCAAAACAAACAAGGAAACATCAAAACGAAGTCGGAACTACTCTTACTGCAGGTGAGTGAGCAACTCACCTTGCTGTTCCCGAACTCACAGCCGGAAAGAACTTCTAGGGTTTCGGTGCTCTGATCAGAGGACTCGAAATCGCGGCTCCTCCTCGTGCTCCCGACTTCTCCTCGTCGAGAGAAGCTCGGCGGTGTGAAGAGCTCTCGGAAATCTCCCTCCGCCGGCCGCTGAAGAGAAGCCCTAACTCGGCTTCGCTTTCCGCCCGAGAGAAGTCACCGACGCCGCGCACGCGTGAGAAGAGAAGAAGGGATTCGGGAGAAATTAGGGCTCGGGAAATTTTCAAGCCCTAAGTTCCTTTTATAACTATGGTATTTCTGTTAACTTAAGGTTATTTCGCTGCCAACTCTTTCGCGAAATATCCGTGGAACAGTTGGTTGGCTGGGTTTTGACCAAGCCAAAAGCCCCGGGTTCAATTCTCGGCTGCTACCTCTTTTTCTTCCTTTTATTTCTTTGTTATTAATTCCTATTACTTAAATAGATCTCTTCCTCTATTTGTTCAAGTAACAATTGCTAGCTCAGTTGGTTAGCCGAGTTTTGCTCGGGTCAGGGGTTGCCGGTTCAAGCCTCAGTTTGGACATTTTTTTGTCGAAACTTCTTTCGTTTAATAAAAATACCAAACGACCTCTAAAAATTACAGTTGGTATCAGAGCAGTTCCCATTCTCCAGCATCACACATCAGCACCATCCTTGCCGTCTTCAAGTAAGAAAGTATTTAAGTTTTCTTTTATACTTTTCTTATTATTTGCAGTATAGAGTATTTGCTTAGAAATGTTTAAGTAAGATAGAAGTACTTGATTTCTTTTGTTTACATATGTATATATGTCTAGAAAGCGTAGGGATGATTTTAAGTTTCTCTACATAACTAGATGTCAAGAAGAGGACGTCCCCGTACCGTTCGTACTGAGGACCGAGCACAGGAGAACGAAGAGCCCAAAATAGCTGAACTAAATCTCTCTGAAGTTGTTGCTCAACTCCAGAGACAAGTGGCGGAGCAGCAACAAGTAATCGTCAATCTGATGGCGAATCAGCAGCCAGTCCCTCCCACTCCTCCAACTATTAATGTGGAAACTCCAGTGGTAACTGAGGTTCCACCAACCGCCTTGGAAATCCCCACAACACCTAGAAGACAAGAAGCCTACCTGATACAGTGGTTGAAGCTGAAGCCAGAAAGTTTTTCAGGCACGACTGAGCCCTGGGATGCTCAGGCTTGGTTCAAGACACTGGAGAGCACCATGGAGCTTCTTGACTGGCCAGAAGTCGAGAAGGTCAAGTGTGCTTCTTTCTGCTTATCTAGAGATGCCCGTATGTGGTGGGAAAGAGTGAAGAGCAAGAGAATAGTCAATCAGATGAAATGGGCTGACTTCGAGACGGAGTTTTACGAAGAATTCTTTCGTCAACGAATCACCAACAAGCATTATGAGGAGTTTATAGAATTCAGACAAGGTGATCTGTCAGTGGAAGAAGTAGTCAAGAGGTTCAACAGGCTGGCTCGCATCTGCCCAGAGTTAGTAAGTACGGAGAAGGAACGAGTCAGACTGATGCTTAGGATGCTGAGACCAGTGATAGCACTTAATGTGAGTAGTGGAACACACCAGCCTCAGACTGGCGAAGAGCTGGTCAGCAAAGCATTAGTCGCTGAGCATTATTTGAACAACATCAAGGCACAACGAGAGCAACACAAGCCAGACAAGATAAAAAATAAGACAGTGGAGAATCAGAGACCCCAGTCAAGTGATCATAATTGGAAGGGCAAGGGTAACAAAAGGAAATAATGGAATTTAGAAGGTAGCCAAGAGGAAGGCCCAGCAAACAAGCAGACCAAGTTTCCTCCCTGTCCTAAGTGTGGAAGAGTACATCCAGGAACCTGTCTTTTGGGTACAACTGGATGTTAGTCATGTGGTCAAGAAGGACATCTAGCTAGAGCATGTCCTAACAAGTTTAAGGCACCTCAGTAACAGTCAGTGCAATATAGAGACGAGCCTGCACAGTTACACCACATGACAACATCGCTAGAAGGACCCTGTCTCAGTCAGGGACGGTTGGAAGCCCCATCCGTTCCAACCAATGCCAGAGTATTTTCTCTTACTAAGGAAGAAGCTACCGGTGCCCCACAATAGTCACAGAATTATTCTAAGTTCGAGGATGAACTTTTTATAAGGTATGGGGGATTGTAACGACCCAATTTTCCTCATTAGGAGTTCTAAAAGTTCTTAAAAATATTTAGAAATACTTTATAAAAATTCTAGATATTTTTAGGAATTTATAGAAAATTTTTATGCAATTTTTGGAGGTCGTTTGGTATTTTTATTAAACGAAAGAAGTTTCGACAAAAAAATGTCCAAGCTGAGGCTTGAACCGGCAACCCCTGACCCGAGCAAAACTCGGCTAACCAACTGAGCTAGCAATTGTTACTTGAACAAATAGAGGAAGAGATCTATTTAAGTAATAGGAATTAATAACAAAGAAATAAAAGGAAGAAAAAGAGGTAGCAGCCGAGAATTGAACCAGGGGCTTTTGGCTTGGTCAAAACCCAGCCAACCAACTGTTCCGCGGATATTTCGCGAAAGAGTTGGCAGCGAAATAACCTTAAGTTAACAGAAATACCAGAGTTATAAAAGGAACTTAGGGCTTGAGAATTTCCCGAGCCCTAATTTCTCCCGAATCCCTTCTTCTCTTCTCACGCGTGCGCGGCGTCGGCGACTTCTCTCGGGCGGAAAGCGAAGCCGAGTTAGGGCTTCTCTCCGGCGGCCGGCGGAGGGAGATTTCCCAGAGCTCTTCACACCGCCAAGCTTCTCTCGACGAGGAGAAGTCGGGAGCACGAGGAGGAGCCGTGATTTCGAGTCCTCTGATCAGAGCACCGAAACCCTAGAAGTTCTTTCCGGCTGTGAGTTCAGGAACAGCAAGGTGAGTTGCTCACTCACCTGCAATAAGAGTAGTTCCGACTTCGTTTTGATGTTTCCTTGTTTGTTTTGAGTTTCTGCCATGAAGTTTCTTTGGGTTTTGTTTACTGCCGGGGGGTTAAAGGAAGAAAGGAAAAGGTTAGTTAAGTTTCAGCAAGTGGGTTGATCCCTTCAGGTTTTGAAATTGGTTGGGACCTTGATATGCATGCTCGGTTCATGTGGAGTTTTTTTTAGTTTCCAAATTCTGTTGTTCTTTTATGGTTTTCTTTCCTTGTTGCTGTGAAGTTGTTTGAAGCTTGCTGCTAGGGCTGCTTCCATGAGTTTTTGTAGGAGGTTGAGATAGGGTTTGGTTTACAATCACAAGATTTAGGGCTTTTGGTTGAGTTTTATGTGCCGTGTTTCTTCTCACTGGTTAGAATTTGGTAAGTTCCTAGCATTTGGTTCCAGCGGTGGACCTTGCTTCTTCATGACTAGTTAAGTTGTTTTTTTAGGAATTGATTCAACAGATTGTAAAATATCTGCTATGGTGATTACAAGTAATTGTTATGTTCGGGATTATCGAATTGGAGTTATTTAGTTATGTGGTAGTAGATATTTTCATTATTTCCTTGGAGGAGTAGATCTAGTTATGCATGCTTTAGTATACCATGTGTTATGAACAATTAGTCTCAGTCTTTAGGTTTTTAAAGTATGAAACAGTTTTAGTTTTTAGGTTGTTTGTGACCTTAACTAGCTTTTGTTTTTGTGTTGAATTACTAAGTGTGAACAGTCCTTTGGAGCTACTATACACTTTAGCTCACTGTTTAATTACCGAGGCAATCTTAGAGCTTGTAGAGCAGAATTATGTTAGCTTAGCGTGAAGAATTTTAAGTGCAGATTTCATTAAGTGCAGATCTCATTAAATACACAAGTGCAGATTTTATTGAGTTTACAAGAGCAGATTTTTATTAAGCTAGTATGCAGATTTCTATTAAGCATTAGTGCAGATTTTTGATAAGTATTGTATGTGTAGATTTCTTTTGTATTCTATGCATAATTATGTGTTACATAGTTAGTTTCATTC
This sequence comes from Zingiber officinale, assembly GCF_018446385.1. Classification (NCBI taxonomy): domain Eukaryota; kingdom Viridiplantae; phylum Streptophyta; class Magnoliopsida; order Zingiberales; family Zingiberaceae; genus Zingiber; species Zingiber officinale. Next base: position 61,779,766 of record NC_055990.1, on the reverse strand, counting down.
ATAGATGCACACGAAAGATACCCTAACAGTATTTTGGGTTTAAGAAAAGTATAAGAAAGATAAAGAAAAGTATAAGAAAGATAAAGAAAAACATAAGAAAGATAAAGAAAAGAAAGAAAAGGCCGAGGCCTTAAATAGATCCCAAAGTCAAGACTTTAGGGATTTTTGGCACACAAGGTGCCTATTAAAATGCCAAGGCATTTAAAGAAGAAGTAATTAAGATTATAAGTATTTTACTTTTAAGAAGAGGCTAGTACCCGACTTCCGAGGTTGTCGTTAAACAAATCCAGGTGTCCAATTCTGAGGTCTTGGCCCTGGTAGACCGAGGTCTGCTCTTTTAGGATTGGTAGCTCGCTACCCCAACCTATTAGGGAAAGCGCATAAGATGGTACTATGCCTGGGCTCAAGAAGAAAGTTGATTATTATTTTGAAGTATTATAAGTATAAATTTTTGAACAAGTAAAACGAGTTTTACATAAACATAAAGCATTAAAGTATAAGTTTTTAAACAAAAGAAATAAGCTTCGCATAAATTTAAAGATCAGCAAGTGTAGTTCTTTATTCTACCATGTTTATCTAGTAGATGAGTAGTTTTTCATGTTTACCTATTAGATGAGCAGCATGATTAGCTATTAGAATTACATGAGTAGATTCCTTAGCTTTTCTTTGCTATTAGTTTGACATGAGCAGTTATGTTTATGCTTTATTTCTTTTTAGAGCATATAGTTTCTAGTTCTTTACGTATACATGCACATTCATGATTTTGTGAGTTAGATGGCGCTTACTAAGAAAATTTTGCTTATAGATTGCATTTCCTCTTACTGCAGATACAGGAAAGGAAAAGATATAGAAAGGAAGGCGACAATGAGGTGTTCGAAGGATGTGTGATGCCAGGACTATGGAAGCCTTGGGACTCAGTTAAGGATTTGTCTAGATTAATTCTTTATTTAGAATGATAAGAAAATTAGGAAGTAAGAAGTTGCATTTCATTATTAAGTTTCCGCATTTTAGTAATTGGGATGATATATGTTATTTGATGTTATTAGGACATAGTAGATGAATTGTGATATGGTGTGAGGAGTTGTGGTATTATTTTCTTTATTTTGGATTTATTTTACTGCGTGGTTGATTGATATGTGTTCCATCCGCTTGTGGCTGAGTATATATTGCATGTATTGTTGAATATGGTCACCGGTATAGGGGAGACTCTGCCGAAATTTTTTGGTAGGATTTCCATGTGATTTTTAATCATACCGGTTAAGTAGAGTTAGTAGTTAAGTAACGGTCATCCTTAGAGAGTAGTAGTAGTAAGAAGGGTTGTCGTTACACTGTTCATGATACTATTCTGCAACATACCTTCAAGTAAACTACTGCTCCGACATAGCGCCGACGAACTTCATCGATACTCTTTTTCGATATAATTTAATATAGCTTGCATTGTACTTAAATTAAAATAAGATAGTTGGCTATTACTATCTTATACTTCTCATCTGTATGAATTGCTTCTTTCCAAAGGTTTTGGAAAAAGGAGTTTTAGTGGATTGCCTAATAGTACAATCAAGAGATCGCGGGTCTTGGAGTAGAAGTCAACCTAGGCTCCGAACCAAGTAACCGAAATGAGTCTTTTATTTTTCGTTGCACTACTCTTGTTTTAAATACTTTAAAAGAAAAAGTTTTTAACGTGCGATATTCACCGCCCCCCTCTCTATCACATCTTTTAATCTTTCATAATTAACTTGTTTAGCTTCTTAGAGAATGTTAGATATTTTTGGATATGATGATCTATATGGATTTGATATGTTTTTTTGACTTATTTGTATGGTTTAATTTTGAAAACTTTGGACTTGTATTATTGTATATTTGGTTTCGAATATTAATAAGATGTGTATATCTGTTAAATATGATGTGTAATAGATGTGATAATATTAAATAGGATGTGTTGTTAAATATGATGTGTTATATTTGGATGTATTATAAACATGTTTGTAAATGTATTAGATTGTATTGTATCAATGATTCTGTGACGAATCATCTTTCATCCCAAATTTTGTCTCAAAATCTAGGACGAATTCACGGATTCATCCCAGAATCTGGGATGAATTCATGGATTCATCTTAGATTCTGGGACAAAAATGATTTCTCTCAGATCACTAGAATTAGCATATTGACGACGAATTCATTTTCCTTGCCATCTGCGACAAAAAATCAGTTTGTTGCCAAAATTAAGACGAGTCTTTGAATTCATCCCAGATTTTGTGACGAAATTTAAGACAAAAATGATTTATCGCAGATCACTTGAATTAGTAGATTGGTGACGAATTCATTTCTGTTGCCAAATCTACTACAAAAATATATTTTTTTACAAAAATTGGGATGAATCAATTTTTTGTTGTAGAGTAGTGTATAGGAATTTTGGAATGAATTTTATTTTTTTGCAAAATTGGCAACAAATTTTAAATTCATCGCCAAATTTGGTGTAGAATTTGGATTTTTTTAATCATAGAACTTGGCGATGACAATTTTGTGACGAAAAAATTTTTATCATAAAATTCATCCCCAAATTTTTTGTGACAAAGATATTTTATAAATTCTTTCCAGAATTCATCCTAGAATGCCTGCTTTTTTGTAGTGATGGTCTCTGAAGAAGTTTTCAAAAGAATATTCTTTGACTCATAGTTATTATTCTGATAGGTTATTAGATTTCTCTAAGCATGGTGTCGGATGAGTATATCCTAGCCGGACTATAGGTTCGACCATCTTGATATATGTCCTCGCATTGAGATGCTTTGTTAGGTATTAAAGGCCACGTAGAAATCCATTCGGGAAATAATATGAAAACCCTTGTGCTCTGGAAATCTATTTGAAAACTTGTGCATACTATAGATCTGCCCGGTCCACAATATGAAGATAGGCACCTTAGGCCTCGGTATTTTGTTCATCCGAGTGTACATTGGGATTCTGAAGAAGTGAAACTATGTTCTGAGAGGTTTGGTCAGTATTTCGGGCCAAGGTGTCTTAGGCTCGACTGGTCTTCTATCTGCCCGAGCGTATAATAATTTATAGGTAAGACTCACTTGGTGTCCTGATCAGATTTATAAAGTTACCTTACCTTTATGCATGTGATAAAGGGACATGTAGTCATATAAGCCCATTGGATCTTATTATTAGACGAATACTCATAAGACTGACCGGTAATCAGGTTGACCAAGCATATGCACAGGGGCATATATAGAGTAAAGCATTCGACCCTCCCTTCCTTTGGCTGGGTCTAGTATTGGTTGAATGTGAGGTGGGTTGGTCATTCCGGCCGGCCCACAAGGATGGCTGACCTCCAACTTGGTTAGCTATTGAGTGACTGGGTACAATGTCTCCTTAGTTCAAGGGTAAATCACTACACCCCTTGTGTATGATCGACCCAAGGGTCGATCAACCTTTTACTGTCTAGCTCAGAATCTGACTGAGCCAATTCGATGAGCCTCAACACTTGGCAGCCAATCAGAGCAAGGTGGGGAGATGCCATTCTTCATTGACTTTAACTGTCACGTCACATTGACTTTGACCACCTCATCATTGAAATTGAAATAAATTTTGATATCTCCATAATTGTATGATATTGTCCACTTTAGGCCTAAGCCCTCATGATTTTTCTCTTGGGCTCTACCCAAAAAGACTCATACCAATGGAGATATCTTTTTCTTATAAACCCATGATCTTTCCTATGTATTTGCAATTTGGGACTATATTTGTAACCTTGCAACCTCAACAATCCCCCCCCTCAAACAAAGAACCATAGGGTCCCCCCTTGAGCATCGGGTTACTCTTGACCTGCTTAGAACCTCCCCTTAAGTATCGGGTCACTCTTGACCTGCTCAAGACCTCCCTTCAAGGATTAGATTACTAACCTGCTCAGGGCCTCCCCTACTTCGTTCAAGATTTCACCCACATTGTTCGATCTTGGATCATGACTCTGGCTTGTGCTTCTTCCAGTGGTTAGTCTGATGAAGATTGACCTTACTTTGATATTAATTGTAGGATCGAAAAGAATTTTGATATCTCCACAATGGTATGATATTGTCTACCTTAGACTAAGCTCTCATGGTTTTACTCTTGGGCTCTACCTAAAAGGTTTCATACCAATGGAGATATTTTTTCATATAAACCCATGATCTTTCCCATGTATTTTTAATGTGAGACTATGTTAGCAACCTTGCAACCCCAACAATCATCTCTTGGGTCCACTCACTATAACTCGTATCACTAGCCGCCCCCTCAAGTCTATTAGAAGGAGGTGTAGCCGACCAACTAGATTCAAGTTTTAGTCCCTGTCCACTCATCCCTCTCACCAGGGTTGTCTAAGAATTTCTATTTCTCTTTATAGCTAGCAACATTTTTCAATTCAAACACTAACTGTAAGAGGATCTCGGTAAATCTAGGTTTAGGTTTACCATTGTATTCTGCATTATTATTGTTGTTGGCTAATATAGTATTGCAAGAAACGTCTTAGTGGATCAGGCGATCATACACTGAGCAGGCAAAGTCCAAACATTTCTAGAGGACCATGTTTGGCAGGTAAGTTGAGGTAAACAATTGGAGGAGCGACAGTGAGGTCGGGTTCATGAAGGGAACAACTTAAGGTCGCTGATCCAACTGAAGAAACCGGGAAGGTTTCCAAGTTGAGATCAAGACAGTTCTACTGTCTAATATTACTCATGCATTATATATATATATTACTGTGCTAACCTTTATGTTACAGGGATACTTTATTTAACTCTATGTTGCAGATTCAGCCAGATCGGTCGACCAAACATTGGGATCGGTCGACCAAACCATGATGACTCAGCATAGGCCAGTTCATCAGCATCGATCAGAAGCAAATGGTAAAAGAGTGGATCGGTCGATCGAACCCATGGATCGGTTGACCGAACCAATCAACATTAAAGCACCATAAAATGAGGATCTTGGCAAATCTCGATAAACAGGGAAGCAGCCTGTTCGGTTGCCCGAAAGTAGGGATCGGTCGACCGAACCCTTAATAAGCAGTTAATGCAAAACATCGAGCCAGCGTCAGACTCCAGCTAGGAAGGAAGGGAGCTAGTTCGGTCGACCGAAAAGAGAGATTGGTCGACCGAACCTCAAAGGCACTTATAAAAAGGGGCTCGAGGTTTATGGCAAAAACAACTTTCTGATTACAAAAAGGGTCACCTCTACGTAAGCTGTTCGTACTGCAAGCTCACTACAACTCTTCAAACTACTCCATCCGGAAGTACTGACTGAGCTTCAAATTCTACATTTAGTCGGTATATTAATTTTTAGTTTGCATTGTATTATTTCATTAGTAAGATAGTAGGATTGTTACTATTTTACTCATTTGTATGATCTGCTTCTTTTCGAGGATTCTGGAAAGAAGGGTTATAGTGGATTTCCCATCGGTGCAGTCAAGGACCGCGAGCCTTCGAGTAGGAGTTGACCTAGACTCTGAACAAAATAAAATGAACTTGTCTTTCATTTTAATTTCCACTACACGATTCTGATTTCCAAAGAAAAAGAAAAGTTTTAAAAAAGTGCGATATTCACCCCCCCCCCCTTTATCGCACTTATCCGATCCAACAATTGGTATCAAAGTCTCGTTAGCTCTAAAATTACTTAACCATTTTTCAAAGCATTTTTTAAAATATTTTCTTTTATCAATTTTTTTTCTTTTCATTTAGAATATTTTTTTTCTAGTTTTCAAGCACTACTAATCCCAAGACGAAAGTCTTGGAAATATTTTTCTTTTAATTCTTTGATTGCAAGAATGTTGATGTCATATCAAGAAGGGCGAAGTATCTATGACCCCCCCACCGTACAATCAAGTCTACTTCAATTCCTGGAGGCAAATGATGGAATGCCTCGTTGGAAGCAACAATTTCGACAACTGGATCGCACTGAGATAATCTTCTCAAAACTTAGAAGCAAACACAAAGGTAATAGACATTGTATTTTGCCTAATAAAGTTTTGTGTCAATTAGAAGATTACAAGTGATCCTGTCTGGAAGCTGAGAAGACAAACCTGCCGGAATGACGTGTCTGGAGGGTTGACCGCATCCTCTTGACCCGGTGGTGATCTGTCCACTGCGTTGACCAGATCGTCAGAAGTCCTCCTCCGGTCAACTGTACCTGTATCCAGCGACCGGGTTCCCCCGGTCTCTGGTACCTCGGTGCTCGAGGCGAATCCCACAGACATATAAGTAACCGCATAATAGTATAGCAATAAAATGAACAGATACCGAGTACGAGAACTTACCCTGGCCCAGGGGGGTGCCCTCGGATGGATAGATAAGCTGATCGGGATACTGACCGAGTCGTCGCAACCCTGAATAGTAGGCGAACGTCCGCCTGGTGAGTAGCTAACTCCAGTGGCTCGGAGCCGAACACGATATGGACCCGTAGGATGATGCACTATCCGACTACAACCTCGGCTCGCAGGATGAAATACAACAACGGCACGAAAGGCGAACACTCTACCGGCTCGCAGACCGGAATACAACAACGGCACGAAGGTCGGGCACTCTCTCGGCTCGCAGGCCGGAATATAAGCATAATACGATACCTGAACCCTCGGACGGTGGCTGCTCGGAGGGCGATGACGGTTGCTCGAAGGTGTCGACGGTGCTGGCCACCAAAGGCTGCTGTGGCAGTCGGAGGTGACGGCGCTAGATACCGGGTATGCTGGCCATCGAAGGCGGCTGCGACAGTGACTGCCCGAGGTGGTGGCGGTGAACGCCGGAGGCAGCGTCAGGAGGCGCTGGCTGTCGAAGGCAGCAGCGGGAGGCTCTGGTGACCGCTGTAGGGAGGTGACGACATCCACCGGAGACGGCGACTGCCAGCGGTGAACATGGCCGCAGAAGGGGGCAGCAATGACTGCCAGCGCAAGAAAGTGGTTGCCGCATGCGGAGGCGGCTGGACGCGGTGGTGAGGGCGGCTGGATGCAGAGTCAGCGCACGCGGCGATGATGGAGGTGTGCGACCATCGCCGGCGACGTCGCTGGTCTCTCCATGGCTGCAGATCAGAGTTCGCCCGATGATGGCTTCGGCCGGAGGAGAAAAGAGAGCCCTAGCGGGGGGCCTATGCCGGCGAGAGGAGAGGGGGAGAGGAGGGAGGCGGCTTGCCAGTAGCGAGGGAGAAGCAGTGCAAATCTGCTGGTGGCGGCTGCGTGGAGCCAAGGTCATGGCGGCGACCACGCCCACCTCCAAGACGAAGCCCCCTTGATTCCCATGAGCAGTGCCCACTATAAAGTCAAAAACCCTAACCATGAAAAGACCCTCTTGCCCCTCTCTTTTTCTCTAATTACCTCTTGAGCCTTCCAAACATATCTGTATCACAAGCCTTCCCTTCAAGTCTAGTCGAAGGAGGCGTGAGTCCGACTGACTGGATAGTCTATTGCAAAGAATTGAACCGCTCTCGATGTCAAAGCTAAATCGCTGAACCAATAATATAATGTCGCTCGAGCGGTCCCTATAATAGTGGTGTCGTAGGAGATGGTAACGGTACCGAGCGGACCAAGTCTGTAATCGGACCAATGCCGAGTGCGCAGCCGCGAAGATACCGACCGGACGATCGAAGTGCTGTCGATCGGATGGATAGATGCTAGAGGGACATTGTCGTGCGAGCGATCGAAATGATGCCGATCGGATGAATAGATGCTAGACGGACACTGTCGTGTGAGCGATCGAAATGATGCCGGTCGGATGAATAGATGCCGGGCGGACGATGTCGTGCGATACCGGTCGGACGGCTATGAAAGTGCTGACTGCGTAGCCCCAAAAATAGTCAACGGGCGATCGTAAGGTGCCACCCAGCAATCGAGTGAACTAAATGGAATGATGCCGAGTGACCGCATCACTCGTGAGTCGATCGGAAGTGTAGCCCGTGAATTGAAGGCTCGTGGAGGCGAAAGTCACGAGCCGAACGGGCGCATAACCTATATTCTGGTTTGAAACCAGTGGAGATACTCCTTGTTCACGACCATCGGAGATAGCTCGACCCCGATCGAGGGAGATAAGAAATAGGATATGCTGATAAGCTGGCTCGAGGCCAGTGATAATCGCTCGACCCCGAACGGGGGAGATAGAATATCTGAAGCTGGTCCGAGACCAGTACCGACCGCTCGACCCCGAACGGGGGAGATAGAATATCTGAAGCTGGTCCGAGACCAGTGTCGACCGCTCGACCCCGAACGGGGGAGATATCTGAAGCTGGTCCTCGACCCCGAACGGGGGAGATGAAATAACTGATGCGCTCAACCCCGAACGGGGGAGATAGAATATCTGATAAACTAATCCATGTAGCGGTCTTCAAGCTGGGGTTTTATAGTCGCCGGTTCGACTCTACGGTTTAACGTCTGGGCTAGACGGTCTTCAAGCCGGGGTTTTTATAGTCGCCGGTTCGACTCTATGGTTTAACGTCTGGGCTAGACGGTCTTCAAGCCGGGGTTTTTATAAGTGCCGGTTCGACTCTACGGTTTAACGTCTAGGCTAGACGGTCTTCAAGCCGGGGTTTTTTTATAGTCACCGGTTCGACTCTACGGTTTAACGTCTGGGCTAGACGGCCCTGAGGGCTAATTCAAACCCAGCCGATCGGCTCGGGGGTCTTCGCCATCGAGCCCGTGGCAGCCACGGGCTCGTATATAATCCGCCCGGCCGATCGGCTCGGGGGTCTTCTCCATCGAGCGTGTGGCTCGTATATAATCCGCCCGGCCGATTGGCTCGGGGGTCTTCTCCATCGAGCGTGCAGCTCGTATATAATCCGCCCGGCCGATCGGCTCGGGGGTCTTCTCCATCGAGCGTGTGGCTCGTATATAATCCGCCCGGCCGATCGGCTCGGGGGTCTTCTCCATCGAGCGTGTGGCTCGTATATAATCCGCCCGGCCGATCGGCTCGGGGGTCTTCGTCATCGAGCCTGCAGCTCGGATATAATCCTCCCGGCCGATCGGCTCGGGGGTCTTCGTCATCGAGCCTGCAGCTCGTATATAATCCGCCCGGCCGATCGGCTCGGGGGTCTTCGCCATCGAGCCTGCAGCTCGGATATAATCCTCCCGGCCGATCGGCTCGGGGGTCTTCGTCATCGAGCCTGCAGCTCGGATATAATCCTCCCGGCCGATCGGCTCGGGGGTCTTCGTCATCGAGCTTGCAGCTCGGATATATTCCTCCCGGCCGATCGGCTCGGGGGTCTTCGTCATTGAGCCTGCAACTCGGCTATAATCCTCCCGGCCGATCGGCTCGGGGGTCTTCATCCTCGTGGGACTAATACAGATCATATAAATAACCGAGAACAGATAACGGAAAAACTGACCTAGGTCATGAGAATGGCAGAACTATCCGGCGTCGTCCATCTTCACGTTCCAGATCAGGCGCGTTCCCACAGACGGCGCCAATTTGATCCTGTCTGGAAGCTGAGAAGACGAACCTGCCGGAATGACATGTCTGGAGGGTTGACCGCATCCTCTTGACCCGGTGGTGATCTGTCCGCTGCGTTGACCAGATCGTCAGAAGTCCTCCTCCGGTCAACTGTACCTGTATCCAGCGACCGGGTTCCCCCGGTCTCTGGTACCTCGGTGCTCGAGGCGAATCCCACAGACATATAAGTAACCGCATAATAGTATAGCAATAAAATGAACAGATACTGAATACGAGAACTTACCCTGGCCCAGGGGGCGCCCTCGGATGGATAGATAAGCTGATCGGGATACTGACCGAGTCGTCGCGACCCTGAATAGTAGGCGAACGTCCGCCTGGTGAGTAGCTAGCTCCAGTGGCTCGGAGCCGAACACGATATGGACCCGTAGGATGATGCACTATCCGACTACAACCTCGGCTCGCAGGCCGAAATACAACAACGGCACGAAAGGCGAACACTCTACAGGCTCGCAGACCGGGATACAACAACGGCACGAAGGCCGGGCACTCTCTCCGCTCGCAGGATGGAATATAAGCATAATACGATACCTGAACCCTCAGACGGTGGCTGCTCGGAGGGCGATGACGGTTGCCCGGAGGTGTCGACGATGCTGGCCACCAAAGGCGGCTATGGCAGTCGGAGGTGACGGCGCTAGATACCGGGTATGCTGGCCATCAAAGGCGGCTGCGACAGTGACTGCCCGAGGTGGTGGCGGTGAATGCCGGAGGCAGCGTCAGGAGGCGCTGGCTGTCGAAGGCAGCAGCGGGAGGCTCTGGTGACCGCTGTAGGGAGGTGACGACATCCACCGGAGACGGCGACTACCAGCAGTGAACATGGCCGCAGAAGGGGGCAGCAATGACTGCCAGCGCAAGAAAGTGGTTGCCGCATGCGGAGGCGGCTGGACGCGGTGGTGAGGGCGGCTGGATGCAGAGTCAGCGCATGCGGCGACGATGGAGGTGTGCGGCCATCGCCGGCGACGTCGCTGTTCTCTCCATGGCTGTAGATCAGAGTTCGCCCGATGATGGCTTCGGCCGGAGGAGAAAAGAGAGCCCTAGCGAGGGGCCTCTGCCGGCGAGAGGAGAGGGGGAGAGGAGGGAGGCGGCTGGCCAGTAGCGAGGGAGAAGCAGTGCAGATCTGCTGGTGGCGGCTGCATGGAGCCAAGGTCATGGCGGCGACCACGCCCACCTCCAAGACGAAGCCCCCTTGATTCCCATGAGCAGTGCCCACTATAAAGTCAAAAACCCTAACCATGAAAAGACCCTCTTGCCCCTCTCTTTTTCTCTAATTACCTCTTGAGCCTTCCAAACATATCCGTATCAACAAGAATGCATTCAAGATGTGGACCAAATTGATCGAGCTTCACGAGACTCCGTTGAGGCTAGAAGATCAAGACGAAAGTGAGTTCGAATCAGAGTCTAAATAGGAGGAGCGATCCTCAGAGCCAGATCTAGAAGAACATGACCAAATCAACTTCATCACTCTAGTGGCTGAGGAGGAGGCTGATGGATCCGAACTCAAGTCAGAACAAGTGTCTAAACCTGAACCTGAGTCCGACCAAATGCACAAGACTGAATCTTGTGTATTCAAGAAAGCTTTGTCGAAAGCATGTCTAGGCTGAATCTTGTGTATTCTACCTGATGCACTAGACTTAGTGGATCTGACCAAAGCTACCCAGTCAAACATGGGCTAGTTAGACCAAAATTTAGTATTAAGCTTTTTGAGTGGGAACAGTTTGGAAGGTCTTTAGCAAGTGGTCCACCGTTAATACATAAGAAGGTCATATGTCTCACCATTGAACTGAAAACTTATCCTTAGGAAGTCTGCTTGATTAACCCAAAGCTAAGTTTCAATGTAACATGGGTTTAATAACATTTTTCAAATTTAACTAAAAACTTAAACAAAATTATTTTAAAACTTTAATTCAAATTTAATTCAAATATTAAACCTAATTATGAAAACCAAATTTAATTTAAATGTAAAATAAAATGTAAAAACATAACTTAAAATCTAAAATTAATTACAACTTTAAATTAATCAAAATTTAATTCAAACTTCTTCAAAATTAATCAATAACTAATTTACCTTAATAAACATAATTAATCTTTAATGACTTTAATTAATCAATAATTAATAATTTTAACTTAATTAAATTAATCATTAACTTAACTTAATACACTTAATTAATTCTTAATGAATTTCAACTTGAAATCTTAACTTTAATCATCAAATAAAGTACTTTAACTTTAAACAAAATTAATTAAAACTAATTCTAAAATTTTACCTAATTAATTCCTAGACTAATTCATAATCCATGACTATTAATTATGAAACTTATAATCAACCTTAAAAGAAATAAGCAATAATCAATCTAACAATTATAAATCAAATTTTTAATCCTTAATTACTGAATTAAACTCAATTGAAACTAACTTTGAATTATTCCAAATTAAGTTTAACTGGATCATTAATCTAAAAATTCAACAATAACCATAACAATTACAATTAATTCTTAATCATTAAATTATAAATCAACTTAATTGACCCTAAATTAAATCTTTTATTAATTAGCTAATTATCTATAGCAAATAACTTTAAAATTTCTAAACTAAAATTAATTTATAAATTCAATTAATTTACAATATAAAAATAAATGTTATCATTAATATCAAATTAATTAATAATTCATTTTAACCCAAAATTAATTTAACATAATTGAAGTTCAACTAAAACTGAATTTTAACTTAATTATAATGAAATTTACAATCAATAAAGTCATCTCACACAATTATAGGATTACCATACTTGAAAATTTAGAATGAGTGAGATGCTAAGAAAATTAAAATTTATAATGTTTTGAAAACTTATAAATCTATTTTCTTAAGAAATATTTTTCAAATTTTGATTGATGATTGATTGGGTGTATTATATAAATCTAAGTCTTTAGATCTTTAAGTCAACCATGACCCTTAGACACATCTAGGAATATCTTCTTTGTGGGTAACAAGAATATCTAAAAAGAATGTCTAGTTAAGGGGGAGAGATTTAATAAAGGACATTTTTTAAAAATATTTTTCAAGGATTTTTTTTTAAATCTTGCTTTTGAAAACATATTTTGAAAAAATGTTTCAAAATATTCTTTGAAAAATGCTTGATAAAACTTCTTTATAAATCTTTTTGAAAATTATCTTTAAAATCTCTTAATCAAATTCTTTTTAAAAATTACTTTTACAAAATTTATGTTTCATAGTTTGAAAAACTCTTTGCAAATATTTTTGAAAATTATTTTTATATAACTCTTATTCCTTAACAAATATTTTTAAAAGCTTCATATCTTGGTTGGTATCAAATCTTTGCAAAAAAATATTTTAAGCCTTGGAATATCTTAGTAAAATTCTTGAAAATATTTTTCAAATTAGCCTTGAAATATTTTATCTTTATTTTGAAAATGTCTTCAAAAGAATTTTTGACACCAACAATCATTATTTTTCAAAATATATTTGATGCATGTTCAATTTTAAAACATATTATACATCTTATCATTGTCTTTCGAAAGAGTGAAGGAATATCTTAAGGACTATCCTGAGAATGTTTAAGGTACTACATCATTGTTGGTGCAAACCTTAGGACATGCCTGAGACATAAAATACATTTATGAAGAGTTCTTTTTGTTATATGACAAAAGGGGGAGAATAAGGGTTTAAGTCAGAAATCTAAATCTTTTGAATTGACCTAATGTAACACCTCACCCTCCTCACTACTGGACTGTGAGGGCAGAGCGCTACTGGACTACTAACTTTACTTAATTAGAGTTGTTCACATGTAAAGATCAATACATAAACTCTAAAAAACTCAAAACAAACAATTAACTAGCAGCGGAAGACTAAATAACTCATCTAATACATTCTACTCAACTCTTTGTTAATAAATTCTTATGCTAAATCCCAAGGCTTCTATAATCCAGGCATCACACATCCATCCGCACCTCCTTGTCGCCTTCCTTTACTATAGCTTTTCCTTTCCTTTATCCGCAGTAAGAGGAAATGCATCTATAAGCAAAATTACTTAGTAAGCGCTATCTAACTCACAAAACTCGAGTATCCATGTAAGCTAAAAGAAATCTAGAAACTAAATGCTCATCTAATAGCAAACGAAACATAGCATACTGAAATACTAAACATGTAAGCAAATCTAAACAACATGTCAGTATATAAGAAAGCTAAACTTGCTGAATTTTAAACTTATGTGAAGCTTATTTCTTTTGTTTGAAAACTTATACTTTAATACTTCAAAATAATAATCAACTTTCTTCTTGGGCCCGGCAACTGTACTTGCTATACGCGCATCCCTAACTAGACCCGAGATAGCTGGTCCCGAATCTAGTAGGGTTTACTAAGTTATCTAAACCTAGGGACGACTATGGGAGCCCAGCCTAGGACAACTGAGAGTCCTGCATACTAGGTTATCTAAACCTAGGGACGACTATGGGAGCCCAACCCAAGGACAACTGAGAGTCCAGTACAGTGCCATTGATAAAAGTAAAACACTTGTTATCTTTTAATACTTCTAATATATAATGCCTCGGCATTTTAACGAGCACCTTGTGTGCCAAAATTCCTAAAGTCTTGACTTTGGGATCTACTTAAGGCCTTGGCCTTTTTCTTTTTTTCTTTATCTTTCTTATACTTGTTAATACTTCTAATAAAAGAATGCTTCTTTAAAAACTGAAATGTTTAAACAAATTCTAACTTTGAAATGCATAAACAAAAATCTGCATACTATGCTAATCAAAATTATGCATACTATTCTAATCAAGATTCTGCATTCTATGCTACACTATTTCTACATACTATGCAAATATAAATTCTGCACTATAATACTTAACCAAACTGCACTATAATCTTTTTCTTTAAAAACTACATTATAAGTTCCACCAAAAATCTGCACTATAAACTTTAAAGAAATCTGCACCATAAGCTCTTAAGAAATCTGCACTACAAGCTCTAAAGAAATCTGCTCTAAAGAAATCTACATTTTAAGCTCTAAGAAATCTGCACTACAAGCTTAATTAAAATCTGCACTATAAGCTTAATTAAAAATTTACACTATAAGCTTAATTAAAATCTATACTATAGGCTTAATTAAAATATGCACTATAAGCTTACATAAAAATCTACATTATAAGTTTAATTAAAATATGCACTATAGGCTTAATTAAAAATCTGCACTATAAGCTTAATTAAAATCTGTAATATAAGCTCTACATAAAAATCTGCATTATAAGCTTAATTGAAATATTCACTATATGCTTAATTAAAAATATGCACTATAAGTGCTTAATTAAAATATGCAATATAAGCTCTACATAAAAATCTGCATTATAAGCTTAATTAAAATCTGCACTATAGGCTTAATTAAAAATCTGCACTATAAGCGCTTCTTATGCTTCGAATTCAAGAAGAACAAAGGTCCGAAACTACTCCTACTGCAGGTGAGAAGCACTTACCTTGCTTCTTGGACTCACAACCAAACAAAAAGGGCTTCTAGGACCTTGGCCGGCAGCTGGAGATGATGCCCTAACTCCCTTTCATTTTCTGCTCGAGCTCCGCCATCGTACGCAGAAGAGAAGGAGAGAATAGTTTAAGTCACGGGAAAATAGAGCATCAACTTATCCCTTTTTATAACTTAATATTTCTGTTAACTCCTTAAATAAATTCGCTACCTTTTCTAAACAGACAAGTCCAACATCATCTTATCCCTTTTATAATCCAATATTCTGCTAACTATCTTAAATAAATTCGCTACATTTTCTAAACGGACAAATCCAACATCAACTTATCCCTTTTATAATATTATGTTAACTATCTTAAATAAATTCGCTACCTTTTCTAAACAAACAAATCCAAGATCAACTTATCCCTTTTATAATCCAATATTCTGTTAACTATCTTAAATAAATTCGCTACCTTTTTTAAACAGAAAAATCCGTTTGCCCACCTGGTCAGCCGTGTTTTGACCGAGTCAAAGGTCGTGAGTTCAATTCTCGGCTTGGATATTTTTTTATCAAAACTTTCTTCGTTTAGTAAAAATACCAAACGACCTCCAAAAATTACATAAAAATACTCTAAAAATTTCTAAAAATCTCTAGAATATTTCTAAAATATTTCTAAATATTTTTAAGAACTTTTAGAACTCCTAATGAGGAAAATTGGGTTGTTACAATCCCCCATACCTTATAAAAAGTTCGTCCTCGAACTTAGAATAATTCTATAGCATGTTCTCTACCTTGTACATGCATTAGTTAGCGTCCATAATCTAATGTACTAAGGAAAACCACATCAAAGGTATCTTAGGACCTCCTAACCTACTTTCAATGAACATAAGCATAAGCAATGACATAAGCATGACAACATAAACGTAAGCATGGTAGATGAACTAAACATAATGATAGACTCGATCACAAGCATGTCCATATGCATAGGCAAGAACATAACATGAACATAACGTGGACCTAAACATAAACGTAAATATAACATGACTTGAACATACTTGCATGCATACTTATAAACATACTATTGTGGTGACCTAGTTGCACTTAGTAGTACCATAACATAAGTTGTTGATCAGACAACTACCCTAGCGCTAGGTTGGTAGGGGTCCGAACTTAGGACCGGAGTTCCCCTTTATTCTGGCGCGCTCACCGGGCTTAGGTCCCCGGATCATACCATCATCCCAGAACATATCTTGTTTGATTCTGACGCGCTCACTGGGCTTAGGTCCCCAGATCATACCACCATCCCAGAACATATCTTGTTTGATTCTGGCGCGCTCCCGGGCTTAGGTCCCCGGATCATACCACCATCCCAGAACACATCTTGTTTGATTCTGGCGTGCTCACCGGGCTTAGGTCCCCGGATCATTCCACCATCCCAGAACACATCTTGTTATGTAAAAGAAACTAAGCAGAATTCTTAACTTTATAAGCACTTCTAAACATCTCCCTATTCTGTACATATAATCTAATACTTCTAAGGATTTCTCTTTACTGTAAAGAATAAAGAAAAGCATACTAAAAATTAAATACTTTCTTACTTGAAGACGGCAAGGTTGGTGCTGATGTGTGATGTTGGAGAATATGAACTGCTCTGATACCAACTGAAACACCTCACCCTCCTCACTACTGGACTGTGAGGGCAGAGCGCTACTGGACTACTAACTTTACTTAATTAGAGTTGTTCACATGTAAAGATCAATACATAAACTCTAAAAAACTCAAAACATACAATTAACTAGCAGCGGAAGACTAAATAACTCATCTAATACATTCTACTCAACTCTTTGTTAATAAATTCTTATGCTAAATCCCAAGGCTTCTATAGTCCAGGCATCACACATCCATCTGCACCTCCTTGTCGCCTTCCTTTACTATAGCTTTTCCTTTCCTTTATATGCAGTAAGAGGAAATGTATCTATAAGCAAAATTACTTAGTAAGCGCTATCTAACTCACAAAACTCGAGTATGCATGTAAGCTAAAAGAAATCTAGAAACTAAATGCTCATCTAATAGCAAACGAAACATAGCATACTGAAATACTAAACATGTAAGCAAATCTAAACAACATGTCAGTATATAAGAAAGCTAAACTTGCTGAATTTTAAACTTATATGAAGCTTATTTCTTTTGTTTGAAAACTTATACTTTAATACTTCAAAATAATAATCAACTTTCTTCTTGGGCCCGGCAACTGTACTTGCTATACGCACATCCCTAACTAGACCCGAGATAGCTGGTCCCGAATCTAGTAGGGTTTACTAGGTTATCTAAACCTAGGGACGACTATGGGAGCCCAGCCCAAGGACAACTGAGAGTCCTGCATACTAGGTTATCTAAACCTAGGGACGACTATGGGAGCCCAACCCAAGGACAACTGAGAGTCCAGTATAGTGCCATTGATAAAAGTAAAACACTTGTTATCTTTTAATACTTCTAATATATAATGCCTCGGCATTTGAACGAGCACCTTGTGTGCCAAAATCCCTAAAGTCTTGACTTTGGGATCTACTTAAGGCCTTGGCCTTTTTCTTTCTTTTCTTTATCTTTCTTATACTTGTTAATACTTCTAATAAAAGAATGCTTCTTTAAAAACTGAAATGTTTAAACAAATTCTAACTTTGAAATGCATAAACAAAAATCTGCATACTATGCTAATCAAAATTCTGCATACTATTCTAATCAAGATTCTGCATTCTATGCTACACTATTTTTACATACTATGCAAACATAAATTCTGCACTATAATACTTAACCAAACTGCACTATAATCTTTTTCTTTAAAAACTACATTATAAGTTCCACCAAAAATCTGCACTATAAACTTTAAAGAAATCTGCACCATAAGCTCTTAAGAAATCTGCACTACAAGCTCTAAAGAAATCTGCTCTAAAGAAATCTGCATTTTAAGCTCTCAGAAATCTGCACTACAAGCTTAATTAAAATCTGCACTATAAGCTTAATTAAAAATCTGCACTATAAGCTTAATTAAAATTTGCACTATAGGCTTAATTAAAATATGCACTATAAGCTTACATAAAAATCTGCATTATAAGTTTAATTAAAATATGCACTATAGGCTTAATTAAAAATCTGCACTATAAGCTTAATTAAAATCTGCAATATAAGCTCTACATAAAAATCTGCATTATAAACTTAATTGAAATCTGCACTATAGGCTTAATTAAAAATCTGCACTATAAGCACTTAATTAAAATCTGCAATATAAGCTCTACATAAAAATCTGCATTATAAGCTTAATTAAAATCTGCACTATACGCTTAATTAAAAATCTGCACTATAAGCGCTTCTTATGCTTCGAATTCAAGAAGAAAAAAAGTCCGAAACTACTCCTACTGCAGGTGAGAAGCACTTACCTTGCTTCTTGGACTCACAACCGAACAAAAAGCGCTTCTAGGACCTTGGTCGGCCGCTGGAGATGATGCCCTAACTCCCTTTCGTTTTCTGCTCGAGCTCCGCCATCATACGTAGAAGAGAAGGAGAGAATGGTTTAAGTCACGGGAAAATAGAGCATCAACTTATCCCTTTTTATAACTTAATATTTCTGTTAACTCCTTAAATAAATTCGCTACCTTTTCTAAACAGAAAAATCCAACATCATCTTATCCCTTTTATAATCCAATATTCTGCTAACTATCTTAAATAAATTCGCTACCTTTTCTAAACGGACAAATCCAACATCAACTTATCCCTTTTATAATATTCTGTTAACTATCTTAAATAAATTCGCTACCTTTTCTAAACAAACAAATCCAAGATCAACTTATCCCTTTTATAATCCAATATTCTGTTAACTATCTTAAATAAATTCGCTACCTTTTCTAAACAGAAAAATCTGTTTGCCCACCTGGTCAGCTGGGTTTTGACCGAGTCAAAGGTCGTGGGTTCAATTCTCGGCTTGGACATTTTTTTGTCGAAACTTCCTTCGTTTAGTAAAAATACCAAACGACCTCCAAAAATTACATAAAATTACTATAAAAATTTCTAAAAATCTCTAGAATATTTCTAAAATATTTCTAAATATTTTTAAGAACTTTTAGAACTACTAATGAGGAAAATTGGGTCGTTACACCTAACTTAAACATATTTGTCAAACATCAAAAAGTGGGAGATTGTTGGTGCAATCGACCTCCAAGGGTTTTAATGTTAGACAAATATGTTTAAGTATGTTTAACTATGGAGCATGATCTAGGGAAGTCCTAGTTGTAGGCTAGTCAAGGAAAATCTCGGTATATCGTGGAAGCCAGTGGACAGGTCTAGAGGACCTGATCCCTAGGTAGACGAATACTGAGGTAAGGGAAATCTTGGTATATCATGGAAGCCAGGTGGACAGGTTTGGAGGACCTGATCCCTGGGTAGCCGAATACTAAGTCTTGGTGAGTGAAGCCAGGTGGAGAAAACCCTAGAGGTGATAATCTTAGGTAACGAGAAGTCTTGGAGGAGTGAACTCCAAGAAAGGTTGATTAGATGTTTCCGGTCGACTGCGCGCAGTCGACCGGACCAACGGATCTCAGTAAATCTAAGTTTAGGTTTACCATTATATTCTGCATTATTATTGTCGTTGGCTAATATAGTATTGCAGGAAAGGTCTTAGTGGATCAGGCAATCAGACACTGAGCAGGCAAAGTCCAAACATGTCTGGAGGACCATGTTTGGCAGGTAAGTTGAGGTAAACAACTAGAGGAGCGATAGTGAGGTCGGGTTCCTGAAGGGAACAACCTAAGGTTGCTGATCCAACTGAAGAAATTGGGAAGGTTTCTAAGTTGAGATCAAGACAATTCTACTGTCTAATATTACTCATTCATTATATATATTAATGTGCTAACCTTTGTGTTGCGGGTATACTTTATTTAACTCTGTGTTGCAGGTTCAGCGGGATCGGTCGACCGAATGTTGGGATCGGTCGACCAAACCATGATGACTCAACACATGCCAGTTCATCAGCATCGATCAGAAGCAAATGGTAAAAGATCGGATCGGTCGACCGAACCCATGGATCGATCGACCGAACCAATCGACATTAAAGCACCATTAAATGAGGACCTTGGCAAATCTCAACAAATAGGGAAGGAGCTTGTTCGATCGACTGAAAGTAGGGACCGAATGTAATAAATCTTTGAAGTTGTTGTTGCACCCTCCTTTGAGTGGCTAAGTGAGCTAGAAACTCAATTCTAGGAAGCTCGGTGATTGGCAAAAATCGAACTTGATAAGACGACTAGCTTAAAGACTGCCCCTGACAACTCAGAAGCTAAACTCCAGTCAGAGACAACTCTCTAAGAGAACCTAAAGGCCGAGCTAAATGAGAAAACTATAGAAGCCAATCGCCTTTCCACTCAGTTAAAGGAGAAAAAGGAGACATATGACACTGAGCTAGCTGCTAAGGTTTTTGAGATGGCGACTCGAGATACTGAATGAAATACCCTACGCTCAGATCTGGTGCTTCTCAGACTATCTTATCTGCCAAAGAATCTAAGCTAGCAACTACTCGGGCGGAGTTAGCGGCTTACTGGACAAGAGAAGATGAGTTCTTTGCAGCAAGAAAGACATCTCTTCTCCAAACACCTAAGTTCAATACACCTATTCCTCGCTCAATTAGCAAAGCACTTCTTCTCAGAGTGGAAGGTACAATGGAACAATTAAAGGAGTGTAGTATTTTAACCTCCGACCCTCCTACCCAATTTCTTGACTGCAAGAGGATAAACTGTAACACCCCACCCAAACTATTTCCCAACTTGTTATGATTTGCTTTTAACGGATCAAAACTTATTGTGTATGTCTGTAACATATATGCTCAAGCATCTATTGAATTTGTTATGTATCTTTACTCTAATACTCGAGTATCTATCATATGGTATTTTTTTTGCTTTTATCAGGTATACATGATGTATTAAGGACAACGCAAATCCGTCTAGACTCAGTCTCGCCAGCTATAGTTTCCAAGACCATTTGTCCTAACTTGACGATCAAGTCCTTAATTATCTAGCGTGGCTTTAGAAATCCTTTCATAACTAAAAAAATACTTTAAGCTTATTTTCATCAAGGGTTAACCTCGTCTAAACTTTGAAGCTAAACAGACTTCAACACATAATACCTATTCAGGTAGGGATATTTAGAACCGGCCGAGATTAAATATGCTCGGTTTTAACTTCGTTCAGGGTTATAACCATTCCGACCCACATTTGGTCGAGCTCCTTATTATTATTTTACTTATTCTCTTCTTGGTTGGGCCCAAAAACTCATTTGATCTTAGACTAGCTAGGCTTCTAAGAGAGTGCCACAAAAAACAAGGCTCACCTCGATAAAAATATTGACGCTTCGAGATGATTACCTGTCAAATCAATTACTTATGCAGGCTTTCTATTGGTGACACGTGTGTGTGTGTGTGTGTGTGTTATTACGAGTGTACATGTTTTATATACCCATTGCTACGTCTTATCATCTGACAATCTAAATTTCACCCCGCCTCTTTATTGTTACCATCCGACTGTCCCATTTAAAGAAGGCTTGAAAAGTAACTTCTTGAGGTGTATGCTTTGAAACCCTTGAGGAACTCAATGCCTTCACCTTTTCTCCTTTGTTTTCTTCATCCTCTCTCCCCTAGAAACCCTTAGAGAGCCCTAAGGTTTTCCTCTTTTCTTTCTTTTTTTTGCTCCCCAAATCTTCATCTTCTTTCTCTTTACTTTCCGTACTTTCTTCTCTACAATGGCAAAAGCCAATGAGTGATACATAGTATGCTCTTCAAATCTTCTACAAACTTTGCTTTAATTATGGGATTCCATCTTTTCTTTCTTTTTTCTGCTCCCCAAATCTTCATATTCTTTCTCTTTACTTTCCGCACTTTCTTCTCTGCAATAGCAGAAGCCAACGAGTTATACACAATATGCACTTCAAACCTCCAAGATGTAGATGTCGACGATCTCCTCTTTTATTATGAGATTCCCTCTTATGTAGTTATACCCCAAGGCCAAGATCGTCGCCAAGATCATCCTTATATTCCTCCTAGCAAGAGTATCACTATTTTTAAGGAACAGGTCCTAGCAGAGCTGTGCTTCCTTATCCACCCTTTTTTAGTTGTCATTAGCCAATACTTTCAGATTCTCCTTCATTAACTCATCCCTAGCCCTATTCGCATTCTCAATTGTTCCACTTACTTTCCATCTACTAGGCGTCCCTTTATCTTCCTGCTTATTTCACTAGCATTTCTACTTGCAACAAGTAACGGATGGTTTATTCCATTTCCGCGTCTATCCTAAAACATCCCTATTTGAAAGGATTTTGCCTTGGATAAGTGGAGAGACAAATACTTCTTCATTCAACTCCTGACTTCCTTGCCTTGCCCAACCACATGGCAGCGACACCTTCCTCCTATTCCAGATTTAGGCAACATCTGCATGGATTCGGCACTGTGTCAGGCCCTGGTGAGGCTAAAAGGTCAGAAGTTTAGTTTGCCAAGATGACTATAGAGGGTATGTTATACGTTTTTGGGGTTACTCCTATTGATCTTGGGCTAAGTGCCTCGTTTGGAAAGGAAATACATTTTTTATGAAGAATTTTCTCATAGCGTTTATTTATTTTATTTTTTTACAGTGGAAGCTATTACCTTGGCTTTTCTCTTTAAGAGTACTCAGGAAATAAAGGACTCCTTGACTTGACTGGGTGAGGTTTTACTAAATGAGCGCAAAATCGATCAAGCCTTATCTTCCGTTAGCTACCACCCTCACATTGATCATCCCATAGAAACCTCCTCTTCAAGCTCTTTTGACTCAGATCCTTCCCTAAAGTGCAAAAGATCCTAATCGGAGACTTTAAACCTGAATCTACCTAAGCCGCCACCAACTACGTAGACTTCATGTGATGTGACTGTTGGTTGCTATTCGGAATACCATCCTAGTTCCCCTGTACAAAAAATTTGTACAAGCATAGAACTATCCTAGCTACCCATGTGCTCTACTAAAGTTAAATTTGGGTTGCAAACGATGCTTAACATTATTAATCCAAATTCCCCTTTAGTAGTTAAACTTGGATTTGGAACGAAACTTAACTTTCTTACTCCAAGTTTAACCGATGTGATCTTCCTAAGTTAAACCATATTACAAAAGTTATCAAATATCTATTTGAAAGATCGGATTCCAGGTTAAACATGGCGAGGCACTAGACCTTCTTGGGTATGGGATCATCCACCACTTCCTGGGCAAAGCCTCACAAAGAAATTGGATATTTAACTTCTTATAGTAAACTATGTTTAACTATAGAGACCTCAATAGAAACACATTATCGAAACATGAAATTGAAAAATAAAATCGATAACAAAAACAATAACATAAAATTGATAGCCTCTTGTGTTTGGTTTTTCAAGATCTATACAAAGAACATGAACTAGTTATGATGCGGAAACAAATAACTAGTTACACCTTTCTTTGTAGCTAAAGACCTCTTGATCTTCTGTTATATTCCTCTCCTCCTCTTGGACGCTGTGTGGGCAATGATCTACTAAGATGGAATCCACTCGAACCGCTTCTTCTCCTCCAAGACTCTTGAGCCACCAAGGGATGCCAAAATAGAAAATTTCCTTCTTCTTCTTCTCCTCCAATCAATCGGCCACCAAGTGCTTCTCCTCTTCTTCTTCTTCCTCTCCAAGTAACCAGCCACAAGGATTTTCAAATCCTTGATGTCGCCCGCCCTAAGGAAGCAAAAGAGAAGACTAGATGAAGAGGTGCTGCCGGCCTAAGAGAAAGGGAGAAGGGGAGGGGCCGACCACCCCAAGGATAGAGAGAGGAATAGAATAGGGTTGTCACACATGAGACACCCTCTCCTTCTCTTTTTTAATCCTTGGTAAAGGCAAAAAAGAAAAGTTTTAAATATAATTAAAACTTCCTTATTTGTGACCTCCCTTTAAAAAAGGAAATTTAAACAACAATTAAAATCTCTCTTTTCTAAATTTCCTATTATACATGGCAATAAAGTAAAGTTTTAAAATTAATCCCTCTCTTTTAAAACATGTAGATAAATACAAAAAAGGAAAGATTAATTAAAACTTCTCCTTTTTAAATCATGGTTACAAAAAGAGAAAGTTTTATCAAAAATTAAAATCTCTCTTTTAAACATTATAGATAACTACAAATAAGGAAATATTTTAACAAAAATTAAAATCTCTCTTTAATCTTTTGTAGATAGCTATAAAAGGAAAGATTTTAAAAATTTTAAAACTCTCTTTTAAATCCACGAAGATGGTTATAAAAGGAAAGTTTTTAACAAAATTAAAATCTTTCTTTTAACCATTGTAGATAACTACAAAAAAGGAAAGATTTTAACAAAATAAAATCTCTCTTTTAACCATTGTAGATTACTATAAATAAGGAAAGATTTAACAAAAATTTGTTTACAAAAAATTCCTTTTCCTTTCTTAGTGGTCGGCCCCTAGCTTGGGCACCAAGCTTGGCCGGCCACCTCTTGGCTTCCAAGCTCATGCTTGGCCGGCCCCTTGCACCAAGCAAGGATGTGTCCGGCCCATTATTTGGGTAAGAAGTGGACTTTGTGGATACAAGGATTTATAGAGGCCACAACAAGGACCGAGAGGAGAAATTGGTTTTGGTCTCCCAATAAGCTTGAGCTTCCTGTGTTCGCCCCGAACACCCAACTCAAGTCCATCAATAATAACTCATACCACTAAAGAGTTATTATTGAACTACCGCACCAATCCCAAATTACATTATGGGCTCCTTCTTATTATGAGTGCATTAATCTCCCTGTGTTTAAGATATTGAACGTCCACTAATTAAATGAGTTACTGACAACTCACTTAATTAATATCTAGCTCCAAGAGTAATACCACTCAACTTCATTGTCATGTTGGACTAAGTCCACCTGCAGGGTTTACATGATAATCCTTATGAGCTCCTCAAGGGGACATCATCAACCTAGATTACTAGGACACAGTTTCATTCTTGTTGGAGCAATCCCAATGGTCCGTGGGACCATGTGTTTTGGTGTTTGGGCAAAGGGTTTAAGTTAGGTTCACCCTTGTTATTTGATATGTGTATATGAGTGTGCAGGTATGCAGGATACACATGTGACTCAGGTTGATGGCTTCGGGTCCAGTGAAGGATGGAGCATCCGAGGAACCGTGGACAAGGCAGCGAGGACAAGGGCCGAGGGAAGTAACTTCGAGGCATACATGAAGGATGACATTGGGGACGAGCCGCTGGTTTGAATGCATCCAAGGGACGAGAGCCAAAGGAAGTAAGCTTGAAGGCAAGATGTCAAGGCTATAAAGAAACGTCAAGTGAGTCATAAGGGTGAGGGTATGAGTGCACGAGAGATTGTACTCGGAGTAAAATCCTAGTTTTAGGGTTTTACTGCAGTGTCACTGTAGCGTTACTATAGTAGTACTGTAGTAGTCGATCGCACAGTCGACTGGGTGCGAACAGAATGCTTCTGTTTATTCGGTCAGTGTGGATCAGTCGACTGCTAGTTTTAGCAGTCAACTGGTATCAAGTCGTTGGGATGTAACGGTCGAATTTCCACAGAGGGCAGTCGACTGCATGTTTTGGTAGTCGACTGGTAGGCGGGGTTTTCAACCCGCGGCCTATATAACTAAGGCTTGGAAACTTGGTTATCTCTGACGAAATTGGACTAGGTTAAAGTCTAATTAGTAGTCTTTTGTGCTCAAGAGATCTTTGTGTGCCAAGAGGTCTTGGTTGGAGTTGTGGTGAGGTGTCTCCACCCATAAGGAGGTTGAGCTAGCCGAAGTTTGTCGGGGACTAATCCATCGACGGATTGAGGGATCGTCCACCTTACGGGCACGCCGTGGAGTAGGAGCAAGTTATCTCCGAACCACGTAAACGAACGTGTTAGCGGTTTGCATTTCCTTTCTTAGTTTTAGTCTTTCTACTTGTTTGTTTGTATTTTCGCTTGCGCACTAACATTGTAGAAAGAAACGAGTATTTGGGGGTGCCGTCTATCCAACTCCCCCTTCAAGCCGGCCACCGATCTCTTACAAGTGGTATCAGAGCGAGGTCGCTCTCCGTCGGACTAACCGCCGAGGAAGCAAAGATGACCAGCTTGATTGATCCTCCAAAGTTTGAAGGAGGAAGCCTTGGGGACATCACATTTTGGATGATGAAGATGGAAGTCTTCTTCAACACGAATTGGGACACCATGATGGTGATCAAGGACCCGTTCGAAGTCCCAAGAGACAAGAAGGGAAAAAGACTCCGACCACGACATTGGATGGAAGAGCAAACCTCATGATTGGAGGCAAACTCAAAGGTAATATCAATCTTAATAGATATATTGTCGTCTAATGTGATGAGTGGTGTAAGTGAATATAAGAACGCCCATGATTTGTGGAACAAAGTGAAGATGGTTCTACGGGAAGAACCTAAACCTACACAAGAAGAAGAAGAACCCAAGGAGATGGGTTTAATTGCTCAAGTTGAGGAGGAGCAAACGAAAGTTGAGCCATGCTCAACATCCAAGGAAGAGAAGGATGAAGAAAGGTTATCCACAAGTGTGGATGAGGAAGATGAAGCATCATCAACATCCTCAAGGGTTGAAGAAGAATCCAAGGCAAGTGAAGAAGAAGAAGAAGTCTTGGAAGTCAACGTAGTGAGCACCTCCACCTAAGCAAAGTCAAAAGATCACATTGTGTGCTTCGGGTGCAATGAAAAGGGACACTACAAAAGTAGATGTCCTATGGGTAAGAAGAAGATATCTCCTAAACTTAATTCAATTTATTTTGAATCTAATTTGAGTTGTAGGAAGAAGGAGAAAAAACACATAGTGTGCTTCACGTGTGGTGAGCGGGGTCATTACCACACCAAATGCCCAAAGAAGAAAGAGATAAAAAAGTTGGCACATTTGAAGAAGGAGGAGAAGAAGTGGAGGAAGAATGGAGGCTCATGTCAAAGGGGAGCTCCAAAGGTAAAGGGTAAGGTAAACCCTAATTTAAATTTGAAGTCGAATTTAAATTCCTCCATGCATGCTAGAAATAATTGCTACTATTTACCCATGCAAAATTTTGGTTTTAAATATCATGATAGAAATAGGGTTAATGTAGATCAAAACCCTAGGAGACCAATACATGATAAACCTAGAAATGGTAGACCTAAGGAGAACCAAGGCATTAATCCCAAGAATGGGAGACATATGCCTAGAAAAATGGGTAGGTCTAAGAATGTCAAAGGTGGACATGTTGACTCTAGGTTTAGGAACCTAGAAAGAGAAAATCAAGCTTTGAAGGCAAAGCTTGATAAGTTGGAGAAAACCCTAGAAAGATTCAATGTTGGATCTAAGGGTTTAGGTATGGTGTTGGGTAGCCAAAGACCCAACAATGATAGATCGGGTTTGGGATACCGATCTAATGTCTCCAAGGCTAAGGGAAAGTCGTATGTTAGGGTTGCATATGACTATAGCAAGGAGAAGCCAATAAATGGAAAGAGAAAGTCATTTAAAGGTAAGGAGAAATTAACCAAGGATAAGGTGTCCAAGGTTAAGAAGGTTAGGTTTGTAGGCCAAGTGTCACCGGAGGTGCACCGATGTGGCCTAACCATTGTGGATGAGTCACCTAGGGAGGTGGCTATGGTTAAGAGCTCTAGGGGAAATTAAAGAGTCAATTTGGGACACATGGCCAATGGATCTCAAGTGGATTTTACTTGGGAGTCTAGACAAGCAATGGAATGTGCCAAGTGGTTTGGAGACGGACTTGAGTCTCAAACCTAGGGTTTTGGCACAATTGGGTTGTGTTTCATGCTTGGGAATATGACATTGGGGTCATATAGCATGATAATTAATTTTGAATGTATAGATGTCATATAAACCAATGTTAGGGATGCATTGTGGGTTAGTATGGGCAAATACATCAAGAGGAAGACAAAACTAGGACTTTAGGTCAAGGTTCAATTGAACTTTTTAGCTAGTTTTGTGTTTTGTATCAATCTTAGGATTTGTGATAAATATATTTTTATATATATTTTTCCCAAGTAGACATTGATATAATAGAGCTCTCCACAAAATTTGAGAATTTTTGGATGTCTGTGGAATTTCTGGCGCATTTCTGAAATTGGCTAGAAAAGGTTGATTTTTTCATGAATAGTGTACCAGTCGACTGGTACAGTTACCAGTCGACTGGTACAGTTACTAGTCGACTGGTAACAGTATTTTTGAGCACAGAATGTCTCTGTAAGCTCATTTTCATGAGGGCAGTTGACCGGTACTTCTTGCAGTCGACTGATACCAGTCTGAAAGTGTTTTCAACACTAGATTTTGACCGGGTCAGCTCGTATAGATGTATGAGATCCATGGAGGATAAATACATGAGTTTAGGGTCAATTGGATGATAAGTTTTCAACAATTGGGATATTGTTCGAAAGCTTTTTGGATGTTAGGCAAAGGGGGAGAAGTAAGGTTTAGTTGGGAAAACCTTAGTGCCTTTGCGTATGGGGAGCCTTGGGATAGGTTCTTAAAAATCCTTGTGGGAAAATTCCTAACTCAATGGGGAGCATAGGTGTAGGGGGAGCCTTGGGATAGGTTCCAATGCATGATGCATTGTTTCGGCGTTGTAAGTCCAAGTGTGTAGCCTTGGCATCGTAAGTCCATTCGGCATTGTAAATCCAAGTGTGTAGCCTTGGCATCGTAAGTCCATTCGGCGTTGTAAGTCCAAGTGTGTAGCCTTGGCATCGTAAATCCATTCAGCAGTGTAAGTCTAAGTGTGTAGTCTTGGCAATGTAAGTCCATTTGTTTTAGCATATTTATTCGCTATTGTTTTCCCTAACTTAAACGTATTGCCAAACATCAAAAAGGGGGAAATTGTTGGAGCAATCTCAATGGTCCGTGGGACCATGTGTTTTGGTGTTTGGGCAAAGGGTTTAAGTTAGGTTCACCCTTGTTATTTGATATGTGTATGTGAGTGTGCAGGTATGCAGGATACACATGTGACTCAGGTTGATGGCTTTGGGTCCAGTGAGGGATGGAGCATCCGAGGGACCGTGGATAAGGCAGCGAGGACAAGGGCCGAGGGAAGCGACTTCGAGGCATACGCGAAGGATGACATTGGGGACGAGCCGCAGGTTTGAATGCATCCGAGGGACGAGAGCCAAAGGAAGTAAGCTTGAAGGCAAGATGTCAAGGCTACAAAGAAGCATCAAGTGAGTCATAAGGGTGAGGGTATGAGTGCACGAGAGATTGTACTCGGAGTAAAATCCTAGTTTTAGGGTTTTACTATAGCGTTACTGTAACAGTACTGTAGCGTCACTGTAGCAGTCGACTGTATGTTTTAGCAGTCGACTGGTGCAGTCGACCGCGCAGTCGACTGGGTGCGAACAGAATGTTTCTGTTCGTTCGGTCAGTGTGGATCAGTCGACTGCTAGTTTTAGCAGTCAACTGGTATCGAGTCGTTGGGATGTAACGGTCGAATTTCCACAGAGGGCAGTCGACTGCATGTTTTGGCAGTCAACTAGTAAGCGGGGTTTTCAACCCTCGGCCTATATAACCAAGGCTTGGAAGCTTGGTTATCTCTGACGAAATTGGACTTGGTTAAAGTCTAATTAGTAGTCTTTTGTGCTCAAGAGATCTTTGTGTGCTAAGAGGTCTTGGTTGGAGTTGTGGTGAGGTGTCTCCACCCACAAGGAGGCTGAGCTAGCCGGAGTTTGCCAGGGACTAATCCACCGACGGATTGAGGGATCATCCACCTTACGGACATGCCGTGGAGTAGGAGCAAGTTATCTCCGAACCATGTAAATGAACGTGTTAGCAGTTTGCATTTCCTTTCTCAGTTTTAGTCTTTCTACTTGTTTGTTTGTATTTCCGCTTGTGCACTAACATTGTAGAAAGAAGCGAGTATTTGGGGGTGTCGTCTATCCAACCCCCCCTTCAAGCCGGCCCCCGATCTCTTACAATTCTATAATCAACAACACACAATATAAATAATATCATTTTCCAACTTATCGAGCCTATTGATTTAACGAGCTAAATCACACCCTTTGATAAATTAAAGAAATAAATATTAAGTATACGTGCTTATTATTATATCATGATTAAAAGTACGCACTTCCATAATAACAGAGGTTTTATTTTTTTATGTAGTCAGTATAAAAAAAAACTAGCTCAAATGGTCCTGCTCAATACAGTTATAGTGTACTAGTGTAATTTTATAGTCAAGATAAACTAATACCAAATTTCACTACAACCACTCTAAGGGTGCGTTTGGTTGGGAGTTATCCTTGATAACCGTGGTTATCCATCCAAGGTTATCAACAAAAACCCTGCTTAGTTTAGATAATCGATAATTCCCAAGTAATGTTTCATGCCCAACATGTCAGCAAAAAGGGCATGCAACCAAGAATCGGAAAACGTCGAAAAACTGAGGTTTTTTTTTATTCCTAGATTATCGATTTTTTTTACCCAAAATATCCTCGGATAAAATAAAAATATGAAAAAAAAAGTAAAATGTAAAGAAAAAAGGAAATAAATATGGAAAACGTCAAAAAATTTTAAAAAAATGTAAAAAAATAAAAAATATTAAAAAATAAAAAATAAATAAAAAATGGTAAAAAAACTTTAAAAAATTTTAAAAATAGAAAAAACATTAAAATACAAAAAAAAACACAAAAAACATAAAAAAAATAGAAAACACATTAAAAATTTAAAAAATACAAAAAACATAAAAAATAAAAAATAGAAAAAACGTAAAAAAATTTAAAAAGTAAAACATAATAAAAAATGTTAAAAACATTAAAAAATTTAAAAATAGAAAAATGTAAAAAATCCTAAAAAATAAAAATAAAAAAAAAATAAAAAAATTAAAAAACAAAATTAAAAAATATATATATAAAAATACAAATACATGAAAATATAGTAAAATAGAATAGAGTTTAAATAATAATAATAATAATAATAATAATAATTATTATTATTATTATTATTATTATTATTATTATTATGTATAGTTGGTTTTGTAACTAAGGGTAATCTAGTAAAATATTAAACTAGGTTATTCATTAAAACCTTCAAACAAACATATTTTTGTTGCATTAACTAGATTGAACCAAACAACATTTGGTTATGTTTTATGCCCCATAACCTTGGTTATGTTATTACCTGGTAATCATATAATCAAGGTTATACATGATAACTTGAACCAAACGCACCCTAATGGTTTGCCTCATTCTATCTTGGTTGTGAGCTACTATTTATAATTTAAAGGGAACTGATAACATGAGTTATTGTGTCTCCTCACACCATGTTATCTTCAGTATAAATTAAATGGACAACTACACTTAACAAAAATATAGACATTCGACCAATGTGATTCTTATAAATGTTTATACAAAAGCAAGGCCTTTAGTATACATCCTAACCATCTCCCACTTATACTAAAAGACTATGCTGCCATACAT
The DNA here is from genome assembly GCF_018446385.1 of Zingiber officinale. NCBI lineage: Eukaryota > Viridiplantae > Streptophyta > Magnoliopsida > Zingiberales > Zingiberaceae > Zingiber > Zingiber officinale. The sequence goes on along the minus strand of NC_055990.1, from coordinate 61,748,368 downwards.
TTGATTCTCATCCCCTCAACATGCCCATCAAAAGCTCTTGCCTTAAGGGCCTTAGTGAAAAGATCCAGGTTATATGTTGATGCAATCTAGGCGACAACAACTTCTCCTCATTATACGATGTCTCGTATTGAGTGGTACTTGCGCTCTATATGTTTACTTGCCTTATGGGCTCGTGGTTTCTTCAAGTTTGCTACTGCACCACTTATTATCATAATACACTATAATAATTTTGGGCAAACCAGGAATCACATCTAAGTCCATCATGAAGTTTCTGAGCTATATAGCTTCTATGGCTGCCTCAGAGGCTGCCACATACTCAGCTTCCATGGTGGAGTCTGAAATGCATTTCTGCTTAACACTCCTCCATTGTTATGACTCTACTTCCTTAAGTAAACACAAAACCCCGAGGTTGACTTACTATTGTCCCTATCTAGAAATCTGAATCCGTGTAACCCACAGGGAGCAAGTTATCTGCTTGGTAAACCAGCATATAATCTCTAGTCCTTCTCATGTACTTTAATATATGATTTACGGTGGTCCAATATCCTTGTCTTGGGTTACTTTGATATCTGCTAACAATGCCCACAGCAAAATAGATATCCGGTCTCGTACATAGCATCGCATACATTAGGCTTCCTACAGCATAATGAACTGCCTTCATTTCCTCTATCTCTTTTGATGTCTTAGGAGACATCTCTTTAGATAAGTGTACTCCATGCCAAAAAGGTAGAAAAACTTTCTTGGAGTTTTGTATGCTAAAACGAGCTAGGATAGTATTGATATATGAAGCTTGGGATAAGCACAATATTCCTTTCTTGCGATCCCTTATTACTTTGATCCCAAGAATATGTCCGCATTCTCCCAAGTCCTTCATATCGAATTGCTTGGACAACCATACCCTTACTTCTGCCAGCACATTGATATTGTTGCCAACTATCAAAATGTCATCTACGTATAGTACAAAAAATACCACCACGTTTCCGTCACAAGACTCGTCCAGTCACTGAATAAATCCATAAGACTGGATTACTTCATTAAACCAGATATTCCAAGATCTTGAAGCTTGCTTCAGTCCATAAATAGACCGATTGAGCTTACATACAAGATACTCTTTGCCCTTTGCAATAAACCCCTCTAGTTGCTTCATATGGATGTTTCTTCAAGACTTCCATTAATGAAAGCTGTCTTGACATCCATTTGTCAAACTTCATAATCCATATGAGCAGCAATAGATAAAAGTATCTGGATAGACTTAAGCATAGCTACTGGCGAAAAGGTTTCCTCATAATCGATTCCCTCTTTCTGAGTATATCCTTTTGCAACAAGCCTTGTTTTGAAAGTTTTCACTTTTCCGTCTATCCCTCTTTTTCTTTTGTAGACTTATTTACACCCAATGACTTTTACACCATTTGGTGGTTCTACAAGCTCCCAGACCTTATTAGAACACATAGATTTTATTTCAAAGTTCATTGCACTTTACCAAGATATTGCATCTTTATCTTGGAGTGCTTCATCATATGTGTAGGAATCAGGTTCATGTTCACCATGGATCAAGTCCAAGACTCTCCTAAAACATAAATCTTTCAGGTTGCCTAACAACCCTTCCACTACGATGAGGCACTGTCTGTAATTATGCATCATTTGTGACACGTGCTGCAGTTTCTTGTGGTATCTTATCTTGTATTGTTTGTACTAGATTAGACGTGTCCTTTATTATTTCCTTAAGAACAATTTTGCTCGTGGGCTTGTGGTTCGTTACATAGTCCTCTTTTAAAAATCGGGCATTGGTGCTCACAATGACCTTCTGATCTTTAGGACTATAAAATAAATCACCTATCCTTCCTTTAGGGTGACTCACAAACAAGCGAACTTCTGTACGTGATTCCAACTTATCAGTGTCTCCCTTCAGCACATGTGCTGGACTACCCCAAATCTGAATATGGTTCAAACTAGGCTTACGTCCATTCTACAATTCTATGGGAGTAGAGGGTACTAACTTAGAAGGTACCATATTCAGAATGTACACTGCTATTTCCAGAGCATATCCCCAAAATGAATTTCTGAATAACTCATCATTAATCTAATCATTTCCATAAGAGCCCTATTCCTTCATTCTGCCACACCATTCTGTTGGGGTATACTAGGTGTAGACAGATGGGATTGAATCCTGTCCTCTGATAAGTAACTCCTAAACTCTCCTAAGAGGTACTCGCCACTACGATCAGACCGTAGTGTATTGATACTTTTACCATGTTGTTTCTCCACATCAGCCTTGTACTCTTTGAACTTATCAAAGTACTCAGACTTGTGGTGAATCAAGTAAATATACCCATATCTTGAATAGTCATCTAAAAAAGAGACAAAATATTCGAAACTACCTCTTGCTTGGATAGTCATAAATCCACACAAATCAGAATAATTCCAACACATCTTTGGCTCTATACCCTTAGTCTTAAAAAGGCCTCTTGGTCATTTTCCCTTCCAAGCAAGACTCGCAAGTTGGAAAGTTTTCCACCACCAATGAACCCAAAAGTCCATCGGCTTTTAACCTTTGAATCCTACTCAAGTTAATATGACCTAGCCTTCGATGCCAAAGATATGTTTGGTTCATTTTCGAAGATTGCTTTCTCTTATTAGAATTAGAAGATGTGTTATTAATTTTCATTTATTGCATCATGGGAGTTATTGGATTTAGAGTATACAAATTGCCAACTAATGTACCAGAACAAATAACCACTCTATTTTTCTTGACAACCACTTTATCATCAAAAGAAACAGAATATCCATCCTCAAATAGTTTAGAAACTGAAATCAAATTCTTTCTAAAACTTGGTACATAAAGGTAATTTCTCAAAATCAATGTTTTATCCCTATCAAACAATAAATAAATATCTCCCACTATAACAACCACCACTTTCTTAGCATTGCCCATGTAAATGGTGATTTCTACTTCATGTAGTTGTCGGGTTTCCTGGAATCCCTGCAATGATTTGCAGACATGATCAGTGGTTCTAGTATCTACACACTAGGTACCAGTAGATAACACCACTAAACATGTTTCAACAACTAATAAGATACACCTTTATTGTTCTCATTCCTGAGAGAACAGCCCACCTTAGTGTCTAAGTTTTGTTTCCAATCATTATAATTGGGACTAGTAAGTTTATTCTCTAGTATAACAGCTAGGGAATTGAAAACCATTTGAAATCCAAAGAATCATAAAATATTTGGTCAAGACCAACACCACAAACATCGTGAATTTGTATGCCACGATAGTGTGGACGTATACAATTCAATCATTAATTTTATTATCTTGTTATCCTAACTTTATGACAAATAAAATTAATAGTTAGTCTATCTTCGATCAAATATTTGGTCAAAACTTTAGAATTTAAAATAATATTGATTCCTTAAAATAGTATCATTTAAATTCACCAACACCTCAAACACCGTGAATTTTATATGCCACAATAGTGTGGACGTATGCAAATTCAAACATTTGTAAGAGGAGGGTCTTACCCATTAATTATCTAGTCAACCTATAATTACCTCAAACATCATGAATTTTGTATGCCACGATAGTGTGGACGTATACAAATTCAATCATTTGTAAGAGGAGGTTTTACCCATTAATTTTATTTTGTCAACCTAATTTTATGACAAATAAAATTACCTCGAACACCATGAATTTTGTATGCCACGATAGTATGAGCGTATACAAATTCAATCATTTGTAAGAGGAGATTTTACCTAGCTTTATGACAAATTAATAGTTGGTTTTTCTTCGGTCACACAAATAATAGCAGTGACTCTGATGGGGAGGATACTATTAAATGTGCCTAAGTGTATACCATTACTTGATACTAAGTCCAATAAATAGAATTGTGCCCCTTCAGTTGGAGAAGATCATACACATCCTAAATAATTTCCTATAATCATCCATTAAGGAAGTTTGAACTAGTAATCCACAAACAAACTCATCCGATGTGGAGGAAGGCACTCAGGGCCAACACGCAAGTTTGAATGCATCACTTACAAACCAGTAATGGAGACCGTGGAATTTATTAAAATAAATCCCTCTCCCACTTAGTTATTTAGAACGAGGAATTTTAACATGCACACAAGCACACATAGCATAAAAGGCAATAAATAAGAAAAATAATTTTCCAACTATTATGACCTTTATCCATAGCTGTCCTCCGTGTGCCATTAACCCTAGCTGCTGCCATCTTTAGCCACCGCTATCAGGTCTAGTCGTCGTATCTATCTTGCTTTTTTTCTGTTGTGCCTCTGGTTCTCAAATAGTCCCACGCCTCACAAAGATACGATCTGCGATAAAAATAAAATTTTACATTTATCGATCCTATATTCCACGAAGGAATGTACATATAATCTAGATCGAACAAAATATAAAATCCTAATAACTAATACAGCTCCTGTTGTATTTAATATTACAATCATGCACACACATAAAATGCCCTCGACATGTCTAAGGGTCCAATCATACACAAACTCAACATGGCCCTAATAGTTGGATTTAGGATGTCTGCAATCACAGAGTTAATCTATTTGCACATCCTACTATTATCATGCCTAAATTATGTATGACATGTGCATAATTAAACTAAAAACCAAACCCACAGAGTCTAAAACCTAGCTCTGATACCAATTGTTGATTGCTACTCGAAATACCATCCTAGTTCCCCTATACAAAAAATTTGTACAAGCATAAAACTATCCTAGCTACCCATGTGCTCTACTAAAGTTAAATTTGGATTGCAAACGATGCTTAACATTATTAATCCAAATTTCCCTTTAGAAGTTAAACTTGGATTGGGAACGAAACTTAACATTCTTACTCCAATTTTAACCGATGTGATCTTCCTAAGTTAAACCATATTACAGAAGTTATCAAATATCTATTTCAAAGATCGATTTCTAGGTTAAACATGGTGAGGCACTAGGCCTTCTTGGGTATGGGATCATCCACCACTTTCTAGACAAAGTCACACAAAGAAATTGGATATTTAACTTCTTATAATAAACTAGGTTTAACTATAGAGACCTCAATAGAAATACATTATCAAAATATGAAATCGAAAAATAAAATTGATAACAAAAACAATAACATAAAATCGATAGCCTCTTGTGTTTGGTTTTTCAAGATCTATACAAAGAACATGAACTAGTTATGATGTGGAAACAAATAACTAGTTATACATTTCTTTGTAGCTAAAGACCTCTTGATCTTCTGTTGTATTCCTTTCCTCCTCTTGGACGTTGTGTGGGCAACGATCTACCAAGATGGAATACACTTGAACCGCTTCTTCTCCTCCAAGACTCTTGAGCCACCAAGGGATGCCAAAATAGAAAATTTCCTTCTCCTTCTCCTCCAAGCAACCGGCCACCAAGTGCTTCTCCTCTTCTTCTTCTTCCTCTCCAAGTAGCCGGCCACAAGGATTTTCAAATCCTTGATGTCGCCGGCCCTAAGGAAGCAAAAGAGAAAACTAGATGAAGAGGTGTCACCGGCCTAAGAGAAAGGGAGAAGGGGATGGGCCGGCCACACCAAGGATAGAGAGAGGAATAGAATAGGGTTGTCACTCATGAGGCACCCTCTCCTTCTCTTTTATAATCCTTGGTCAAGGCAAAAAAGGATAGTTTTAAACATAATTAAAACTTCCTTATTTGTGACCTCCCTTTAAAAAAGGAAATTTTAACAACAATTAAAATCTCTCTTTTCTAAATTTCCTATTGTACATGACAATAAAGGAAAGTTTTAAAATTAATCTCTCTCTTTTAAAACATGCAGACAGCTACAAAAAAGGAAAGATTAATTAAAACCTCTCCTTTTTAAATCATGATTACAAAAAGAGAAAGTTTTATCAAAAATTAAAATCTCTCTTTTAAACATTATAGATAACTACAAATAAGGAAAGATTTTAACAAAAATTAAAATCTCTCTTTAATCTTTTGTAGATAGCTATAAAAGGAAAGATTTTAAAAATTTTAAAACTCTTTTTTAAATCCATGAAGATGATTATAAAAGGAAAGTTTTTAATAAAATTAAAATATTTCTTTTAATCATTGTAGATAACTACAAAAAAAAGAAAGATTTTAACAAAATAAAATCTCTCTTTTAACCATTGTAGATTACTACAAATAAGGAAAGATTTAACAAAATTTTGTTTACAAAAAATTCCTTTTACTTTTTTAGTGGTCGGCCCCTAGCTTGGGCACCAAGCTTGGCCAGCCACCTTTTGGCTTCCAAGCTCATGCTTGGCCGGCCCCTTGCACCAAGTAAGGTTGTGTCCGACCCATTACTTGGGTAAGAAGTGGACTTTGTGGATACAAGGATTTATAGAGGCTACAACAGGGACTAAGAGGAGAAATTGGTTTTGGTCTCCCAATGAGCTTGAGCTTCCTGTGTTTGCCCCGAACACCCAACTCAAGTTCATCAATAATAACTAATACCACTAAAGATTTATTATTGAACTACCGCACCAATCCCAAATTACATTATGGGCTCCTTCTTATTATGAGTGCATTAATCTCCATGTGTTTAAGATATCGAATGACCACTAATTAAATGAGTTACTGACAACTCACTTAATTAATATCTAGCTCCAAGAGTAGTACCACTCAACTTCATTGTCATGTCGGACTAAGTCCACCAGCAGGGTTTACATGACAATCCTTATGAGCTCCTCAAGGGGGCATCATCAACCTTGATTACTAGGACACAGTTTCATTCTATAATTAACAACACGCTATATAAATAATATCATTTCCCAACTTATTAAGCCTATTGATTTAATGAGCTAAATCGCACCCTTTGATAAATTAAAGAAATAAATATTAAGTGTACGTGCTTGTTATTATATTATGATTAAGAGTACGCACTTCCATAATAACAGAGGGTTTGTTCTTTTATTTTGTCAGTGTAAAAGAAACTATCTCAAATGGTCCTGCTCAATACACTCAAAGTGTACTAGTGTAATTTTATAGTCAAGATAAACTAATATCAAATTACACTACAACCACTCCAATGGTTTGTCCCATTCCATCTTGGTTGTGAGTTACTATTTATAATTTATAAGGAACTAATAATATGATCTTCTGTGTGTCTCCTCACACCATGTTATCTTCAATATAAATTAAATGTACAATTACACTTAGCAAAAAAATAGACATTCGACCAATGTGGTTCTTATAAGTGTTTATACAAAAGCTAGGCTTTTAGTATACATCCTAATAGTGACCGAGGTTTATCCTCCTTGTAGGAAGCAGCCTGGATCTCCAAAACATCATTGATCTCGTACTAGAATTGCTATGATGAGGTCGGCCATTCTTACACCTGCATCTTGTGTGATCACCCAAGCTTGTGTGATCGCCGAGGATATCTAACCAGTTGAGGCAATACCAGAACTTTTACCTGCCCAGCCAACTCCACCACAAGCTTTAGGCATTTTTTCCATCGTCTCAGGCTCTGAACGAACGTTGGATACAAGGCTAGTCGGCCATACACCTGTACGCTCAGTAGTCGCGCAGGATACGGGACTAGTTAGGAAAGTACCAGAACCTTTACCTGCTTATCCAACTTCCCTGTAAGCTTTAGGCATTTTTTCCATCGTCTCAAGCTCCAAGCGAGCATTGGATACGATGCTTGACATCTATACACCTGTATGCTTAGTAGTCGCACAGGATACTAGATCGGTTATGAAAGTACCAGAACTTTTACCTGCTCAACTGACTCCCATTCATTCAAAGTTACCTAGGACTTCTGCCGCTCTTCCTTCAAGGCTCAACTCTTCGACTAGTCCTCCTTGCTGTTTTAGACAATCTTACATATTGCCAACTTAACAAGGGATGGAGGCTACTATTGTGCAGGGAGCACCAGACGATCAAACCTAAGTTTTGATTATGTTAAAGGGTCCAAAGTTAAGATGTCTTGTTATCTACAGGTGTGAATGAGCTTGCAGGAAAGTCCTAAGTGTTCTTAAGAAAAAGTCCTAATGGATTCTAAGTAGGTGGAAAAATCTTAGGGGGAGGTAACCTTCGGTCACAGGGGGTAGTAACCCTAGGCGGAAAGTCTTGGTGGGTCGAGCACTTTGTACAAAATCCTAGAGTCGAGGACTCTTGGTGAAAATCCTGGTAGTCGTGGACTAGGTGAAAGACTGGATGGGTAAGAGATCGAACGTCTAGTGGGAAAGTCCTGAAATCTTGGGTGCTTAGCAAAAGTTCAGTCAGTCTAGAGGACTGGTCTGGAAAAAGGTAAATCTCCTGAAAGGAGTAGGTGAGGATGCATTCCTCGAAGAGGTAATAGTAGGCATCGGTTCGATGTAAGATTTTTGGAAAATCCAAAAGTTAGAACCAGATAGTCTGAAGACTGTCAGTCACTTATGTTATTCATATTTTATTATGCTAACTTTATTTTACAGGGTATACTTTTTTTATAGACTAAAATGCCTTGTAGGAAGGGAGTTACACAAGGAAAAGCTCGGATAAACAGTGTCTGAGGTGCCTCTAGGGTTGTTGGAGGCGCCTCGGGTGCCTTAGTCGAAGGCCTCACGTAGCAAGGTGCAAAGGCGCCTTCAAGGAGCTTGAAGGTACCTTAGATGCTGGATGGAAGGTTCCTTCCATGGAGCTTAAAGGTACCTTCAAACAGATGAAGTTCACAGAAAGCATAGCTTATTGGCATCACAGAGTTGGGGATAGAATTCAAGCTGGAGGCGCCTTCAATGGAGCTTGAAGGTGCCTTCAATAGCCTATATAAGGTAGTCTCGAGCCGAGCCTTAGAGACACTTGTTAGTATTAACCCTAGTACCAATTATGAGATGATTGTAAAGGGCACATTTTGTATCATATTTCATTATTAATAAAAGGTAAAATTGGTTATTATATTTATTTTAGTTCAGTGCCAAATGAATAAGTATAATAATGTCCTTGGATAGTAGGTTCTAATATATAACTTATCAATTGATTGAATTGATAGTGAGATATTGTAGATATACATAGAACACTACTCTTAACTATTCCTAATCAAACATTAATATACAAGGATAATATTAATACGTTGAGACTAGCATGTAGGTCAATGGATGACTTAATCTTACAAGTCATGAGTATGAGATATTAAGTTGACACATGAGAATATATTAGAGAATATATATTGAATGACCCGCCATGAGAATGTTTCATAAATCGTTATATGAGTGTCATAAACATTCTTATGTGACTATTGGTATGAATAGTCTTTAGACTTGAAGTCACTACGGTTCCCTATATAAGGCATTGTGTACTTTGGTATCAGCAAATATCACCTGTAACAAGGTGGACTATAAAGTCGATCACGGAGTATGCAATAAATTATGAGGAGGGATATGAGTGATGTAGATGAGATCTATCCCTTCCATATGATGAAAGCGATATTTGTAGGCCCCTTGATTAAGTAGGACACAAAATGCATGGTCATGCTCAAATTAGTTAATATGAGATATTGAGCTTATTTAATTGAGTGTGTCTACTTAGGGATCAAGAAACACAAAGGTTGATAAGAGGATGACACGGTCTATGCCTCATTGATCAATCTAGATATCAAGGATAGATGGACTAAGTCATACAAGATAATAGACACAGAAAAGTTAAGTCGGATCTCGACATTCTCATCACTTGGGTAGCAATGATGGCTTGCTAGATGTCACTCATTGCTTATGTATCTAAATGTTGATTTGGATACATTGTTAATGTTATGAGAACCTATTGGGTCACACACAAAGAATAAGTCAATGGAGATTGATTCATATAATGGATTATTGAATAGGTCTAATTCAAATGAGACTCATTGAGTTAGACTCAATTGGATCAAACTATTAGATTAATTCCAATTTGAATTAGACTCATTGAGTCAATTGGATTGATGATTAATTATTTAGACTCATTAAGTGATTTTATGAATTTGAATTCATGAAGAAAGAGGAGTGTACAATTTGAATTACTCATGCATTGGATGTATTGGATGAAGAGTGAACAGTTTGAATTGCTCATGCATTGGATGCATTGGATTCATTGGATGAAGACAAATATTAATGTCAATTAAGGCAATTGACATTAAGGCATAAGGAAATTTCATGAATCTATAAAATAGGATTTTTGGATTCATTTTTGATGATGAGTTTTTGGTGTTCTTACTCTTTTTCCTCCTCTCCTCACTTGGCAGAAACTTCCAAGAAGGGTTGCTAGCACAACCTTTGGTTGTTTCATTCTCCACTTTGTGAGTTTGTGAGACAAATGAGGCATGTTCATGTGGATACCATAGAGGTATGACCACTTCATCGCTTTAAGATCCGCATTTAAAAAAATGTTGCTGTCAGGATTACGAAGGGCACACACCAAAGGTATAACTCCTTTTTATGAAAAACTTAGTATATGGTTTCCTTTCGCATGGATCTTCTGGAAAGGAACTAGATGTTTTCTGCTGCACTTAAGCATGTTTAGCACCCTAGTTCCTTACAACACTGACTTTTACAATCATTCTACAGTGCACTGCTCTAAAAGATGATCCTGCGACTCAGTGGCACAACTTCGGTGACCGAGCGACCCGACTCCGATGACCGAAAGCATGACCTTCTAAGACCCTTAAAAGTTGTCGGTATATGTTTAATTGTTGCACTTAATTTATATAGAAATTGTATTTCAAGTTGTCATTCTTCGAATCTATAGTAATTGCCCAATGAAAGCGATCGACTATCACGGACCTTGGAGTAGGAGTCGTCATAGGCTCTGAACCAAGTAAAAGAAAAGTGTTAGCGATTGTTTTGCTTCCACTCTATTTCTATTTTCCACTGCAATGCTTTGTGTTTTCCAAAATGAGTGAAACAGCTACAAGCGCTATTCACCCCCTCTCTAGCGCATATCGATCCTACAATTGGTATCAGAGCGGGGCTGCTCTGAATTGGTACAACTACCATTCGAGCATTCATTTTTGGTACAAATAAATTCTTACGCCTTTCATTTTTTTCCCTCTAAATTTTTTAAAAAAATCCATTCTTAGATTTTCACCATTAATTAGAATTGGTGAAATATCACATTTAACAAAATCTGTCACAATATTTTTTTATATTATTTTATTATTTTTTCTTAAAATTCGTGAAACACCCTTATTTTATCTTCTCTAGCACTACTAATCTAAGACTAAGTCTTGTAATAAGTTTTATCATTTTTATCTTTGCAAGAGACTTTTGCTAAATGGCCCACCTGTTAGAGTGTATACTAAAAGCCTAGCTTTTTGTAAACATTTATTTTGAAATAAAGAATCACATTGGTCAAATCTCTACATTTATATGCTAAGTGTAGTTGTTCAATTAATTTATATTGTAGATAATATGGTGTGTGGTGTCATACACAGAAGACCATGTTATCAGTTCCTTATAAATTATAAACAGTAGCTCATGACTAAGATGGATAGGAACAAACTATTAGAATAGTCGTAGTGTAATTTGGTATTAGTTTATCTTGACTATAAAATTACACTAGTACACTCTGAGTGTATTGAGCAAGACCATTTAAGTTAAATTCTTTTTATACTGACTGCATAAAAGAACAAGACTTTTGTTATTATAGAAGTGTGTGCTCTTAATCATGATATAATAACAAGCACATATACTCAATATTCATTTCTTTAATTTATCAAAGGGTGTGATTTAGTTCGATAAATCAATAGACCCGATAAGTTGGGAAATGGTATTATTTATATGGTGTGTTGTTGATTATAGAATGAAACTATGTCTTAGTAATCTAGGTTGATAATGCCCCCAAGAGGAGCCCATAAGGATTGTCATGTAAACCCTGCAGGTGGACTTAGTCCGACATGACAATAAGGTTGAGTGGTACTACTCTTGGAGTTAGATATTAATTAAGTGAATTGTCAGTAACTCATTTAATTAGTGGACATTCGATATCTTAAACACAGGGAGGTTAACACACTCATGATAAGAAGGAGCCCATATAGTAATATGGGATTGGTGTGGTAGTTCAATAATAACTCTTTAGTGGTATGAGTTATTATTGATGAACTCGAGTTGGGTGTTCCGGGCGAACACGGGAAGCTCAAGTTCATCGAGAGACCAAAACCAATTCCTCCTCTCGGTCCCTGTCGTAGCCTCTTATTTATAAAGTTTTATACCCACCTATACCCAACTTCTTACCCACCTTAAGGTGGTCGGCCAAGCCTAGCTTGGAGCCCAAGCTAGGGTCTGCCAAAACAAGGCATGATGGGTCAAGTTGTGGTCGACCCTAGCTTGAACCCAAGCTTAGGTGGCTGGCCAAAATAAAATAAAAGGGGAGTTTAAATTTAAATTTTTCCTAATGTGGAAGACATGATTTTAAAATAGAGTTTTAAAATTAAATCTTTCCTTTTATAGCTTTCTATAAAGGATTAAGGAAAAGGTTTGATATCTTTCCTTATTTGTAGTTTAAAGGAAGATTTTAATTTTTGATAAAACTTTCCTTTTTGTAATCATCCACATGTTTTAAAAGAGAGATTTTAATTTATAAAACTTTCCTTTTATAACCAACCATGAAGGAAATTTTAAAAGAGAAATTTTTATTTTAAAAATTTCTGGAAACAAATTAGGAATTTTTAATTTTGTGTTTAAAACTTTCCTTATTTGGAGGAGTTGGTGGTGTCTGGCCATTAAGGGTTTATAAGGAAATTTTTAATTAAATTTTCCTTCTTAAACATTGGCAAGGAATATAAGGAAGTTTTATTTATAAAACTTTCCTTATTTTTCAAGACCAAGGAATATAAAAGAGAGGGTAGAGGTGTCTCACCTTATAACATATCATATAGTATTCCTCTATTCTCTTCCTTGGTGGTGGCCGACCCTCTCTTCCTCCTTTTCTCCTATTCTTCTTCCTTGTGTGGCCGGCGGCATCTTCATCTCAAGGATCTTGGTGGTGGCCGGATCTTGTTAGAGGAAGAAGGAGAGATAGCATCCCTTGGAGCTTGGTTGGTGACCGAAAGTTCTTCATCTCTTGAAGATTGTTGGTGGCCGAAACTTGCTTGGAGAAGAAGGAAGCTTGAGTAGATTCTCGTCTCGGTAGATCGTCACCCACACGATGTCCGAGATAAGAAGAGGAATATGACAGAAGATCATGAGGTCTATAAGCTACAAAAGGTATAACTAGTTATTAGTTTCCGCATCATAACTAGTTCATCCTTTTGTTTAGATCTTGAAATACCAAACACAAGAGGCTAACGATTCTAGGTTTTGAATTTATGATTCGAGTTTGTGTTTCTTTTGTTTTTTTCGATCTTGTGATTCGATTATTCTTAATGGTTAAACCTAGGGTTATTATAAGGAGATTAAATATTGAATTTTGTTGAAAGGCTTTGTTTAGGAAGTGGCGGATGATCCCATACCCAAGAAGGCCTAGTGCATCGCCATGTTTAACCTGGAAGCCGATCTCTAAAATAAATATTTAATCAAATTTGTAACATGGGTGGATTTGGATTAATAATGTTAAGCATCGTTTGTGATCCAAGTCTAAACCTCTAAGAGTAGATAAGTTGAATTTGGAATCAATAATGTTAAGTTTTATTTGCGATTCCAAATTTAATTTCTAAAGAACATAATAGGTTATTATGAATGGTTCGGGACTTGTACAAAAATTTTTGTACAGGGGAACCAGTACGATATTCTGAGTAGCAACCAACACCACCAAGAAGGGTATAACACTGCACACCCTCCCCTCTTCTCTGATGAAGACTTCGGCTACTAGAAGAGTTGAATGGAGTATCACCTCAAGACGCAAGTCGAGATGTGGATAATCATCCAAAACGGCCTCGTGCTCCCTCTCGACGATGCTAGAAAACTAATATCATGCGAGAACTGGGACACAAATATGATGAAGAAGATAGAGGTTGACGCCAAAGCAACATGCACTCTCCAATGTGGATTAACAAAAGAGGAGCTAAATAGAGTAGGCCCTTTCTTAAGCACCAAAGACTTGTGGGAGAAACTAATCGAGCTGGATGAAGGGACCTCTGATACTAAGGTAAGTAAAAGAGATCTAATTTTAAATAAACTTTATAATATAAAAATGTAGGAAGATGAATCAGCAAGCCAACTTCACGTGTGGATTAAAACCTCCTCAACGATCTCCACACAATTGGACAAAAGATGGAAAATCGTAACGTCATTAGGTATGCACTCAACGCATTTCCGAGGAACACGTTGTGGGCATCAATGGTAGATGCTTATAAAGTTTCCAAGAATCTTTCCTTAATTAAGTTAGATGAATTATTTTCCAAATTTGAATTACATGAACAGACTAATACACCTTTGGTCAAGAAAAGTATTGCTCTTGTTGTAAGTACAAACAGAACAAAGGAACCAAAAGTTAAGCACCAAACCGAATCCGAACCTAAAGATGAGTTAGACTCAGAGAACGACAATGAGATCACTATCGAACTCATCAAGCTTGTACAAAAATTGTACAAGAAAAAGAAGGGCTTCACAAAATGGGATATCAAAAAGGTGATTCAGTCAAAGATGACACAACCAAACCCAAGCTCCAAAACAAAGTTTGAAGTCACCTACTATGGTTGCAACAAGAAGGGGCACATCAAGAAAAATTGTCCAAATCAGAAGGAAGTGAAGAAGCAATGAAGAAAGAAGGTGCTACAAGCAACATGGAATGAATCATCATTAGAAAACTCCGATGAAGATGTCAGACAAACAAGTTTTCTCACACTTCCGACCCGAGAGCAAGTTGTCAAATTGGAGTCTGAGATAGAATCGGAAGTTGCGTTCGAGTGAAGCCATGAATCTGTATCTGGTTCAGAAGGTTCCCAAACCAATGTAAGTATCTCTTTAATTAGATCGCATAACTTGATTTCTTACCTTTCAAGAAAGTTAGCCAAGTCCAACCTTCAGGTCAAGTCGCTCCAAGAGGTGGTCAAAGCCCTCAAGGAAGTGACTATCTCAATCTCCTTGACAGAATCGGTTCAGATTGGAACTTTAACTCAAGTCCAAAAACTTGAGGAAGAAAATTCTAATCTAAAAAGTCAAGTCAAGGAACTGAAGGATACATTGAAATGACTTACTTTGGGTTCCAAGAATCTTGATCTGATTCTTGGAAAACAAAGAGTCATATACAATAGATCCGGACTTGGATACAAGGCTAAGCATAAATTTAAATTCTATTTATCACTTGTGAATCAAACAAATAGGAGAATAGTCCAAGCATGTGTCCTCAAGTCTAACTTGATTAATCAAGTTGGACTTGGTCAATATTGAATCCCCAAGGATCAAATCCATTACCTTGATAGGAGCTATCGAGGCAATGATCAAGGGGAAGTCAATAGAAAGACCATATTCATTAGATAAACTTGCTTGATGTATGTTTTTACTGCTTTCTATTATACATGCTTAGATTACGATAGACAAGGACTTAGACTTGATTTACACTTGACTAATTAGACCTAGGATTTTCAGAAAATAAATTAAATATTTAATTTCTTTAAAAGACGTTGTCTTTAAGTGGTTGATGATCCAATACCCAAGGATGCCTAGTGTCTCACCACACCTTGGAAGCCAATTATTGAAATGAATATTTAATTAACTAACTATTGAACCTTAGTTTAACTCAAATGTGAATAAATCCTTAGATTTTAATCTAAAGTAAATATAAAATTAACCATCTCACAAAAAAAAATAGGGTTCCCTGATTGATAATATAGAAAAAGGGTGAGATAGATTTAAATTAGTTGACAACGTAATTAAACTTAATTAAAACTTACTTAATTAAACTAACTTAATTAAAACTTACTTAATTAATCTTACATAATTAAACTAATTTAATTAAACTTACTTAATTAATCTTACGTAATTAAACTAACTTACTTAATTAAAACTAACTTAATTTATCTTACTCAAATTAAAATTAAACTAACTTCAAATTAAATTTAAATTAAACTAACTTTAAATTAAATTAAAATTATACTAACTTTAAATTAAATTAAAATTAAACTAACTTAAAATTAAATTAAAATTAAACTAACTTAAATCAAAATTAAACTAACTTCCATCTAAGGTTGTCATAAAGATACCATATACGATATGAACTGGGAAGAGTCACAAGATATTTTTCATGAAAATTTAGGGTTGTGAGACTTATGTTCAATGCCAAATCTCAGATAAATTAGGACCCAAATCAGACAAGTGCTATTTTGTAGGATATCCCAAGGAAACAAAAGGATATTACTTTTATCCCACACAAGATAAAGTGTTTGTTGCTAGAGATGGTGTCTTTCTAGAAAAGGAGTTTATTTCTAGAAAAACTAGTAGGAGTAAAGTTGATCTTGAAGAAATTCAAGATACACAATCTAGCACTAAAGCCTTGATGAAAATTGAATAGGTACCACAAGATGTTGTGGATCATGACTTTGTTACATCATAAGAAGTTGTGGAGCAACAACTTGTTCAAGTAGCACAAGCTCTATGCAGATTTGATAGGACCCGTTGTCAACCTGAGATATTCTTTAGTCTTGTTTGACCACGGTGATGTAGGGATTGTTGGTTTTAACGAGTCTATATCTTATCAGGAAGCTATATAGGGCCCAGATTTTGAGAAATAGCTAGAGGCCATGAGATCTGAGATAGAATCCATGTATACTAATCAAGTGTAACACCCCGCCCCCTCCTGCTAGTGGAGGCAGTGTTACTTTCTACAATCCATAACGTACGTACATGAATTTCTAAACAGCGGAAGTAATCGTTTATATTTTTTTTTCACAACTAATCATACTAGCATGCTCAGCATAGTTACAACTTAAAGAGTCATAATATCCATATCTTAACATAAGCATAAGTAAAGTGATCATGCAAGTCATCAACATAAAATAAGCATAATTCATATCAATCCTAAATCAACATAAGCAGGTCTTTCTTTCTTAGCCAAGCCACCACCACACACATCTCCTGCCCCTCCTGCTGCTCCTTTAGTTTATCCATCCTTTACCTTTATCTGTGGTACAAGGAAAGTAAGCTATGAACACACAAGGCTCAGTAAGGTCCTTTCCTACTCACAAAAACCGTACATATCATATAAGAGTAATCATATCACATATCATAGCATGAATGAAACTCATATCATAGTATAAATGAAAATCATATCATAGCATAAAATAACAATCATATCATAGCATAAAGTGAGCATCATATCTTGGCATAAACTTATCATATCATAGCATAAAGTAAGTATCATATCATGGCATAAATGACAATCATATCATAACGTAAAGTAAGCATCATAACATATCATGTCATATCATAAAAATAAGCATCATGACATATCATATCATAGCATAAAGTAAGCATCATATCATGGCATAAACTTATCATGGCATAAATGACAATCATATCATAACGTAAAGTAAGCATCATAACATATCATGTCATATCATAAAAATAAGCATCATGACATATCATATCATAGCATAAAGTAAGCATCATATCATGACATAAACTTATCATGGCATAAATGACAATCATATCATAACGTAAAGTAAGCATCATAACATATCATGTCATATCATAAAAATAAGCATCATGACATATCATATCATAGCATAAAGAACATCCTATCATAGCATGTGAGTAAGAATCATATCATATCATTCCATATCATAAACATATATGCGAGATGTCCTTTAAATCATGGATGATGTCATGTGCAAGATGCTTTTCAAAACATGCTTCATGTCATGTACGAAATGTCTTTAAAACAATATCATATAGTACTTAAAAATAATCTCAACATGAGGGGGGGGCCCGTCTTAGTACCACATACATACATAAATGCGCGCATCCTAAGTAGATCCAAGGTAGCTAATCTTGAATCCTACTAGGACTAGGCCCGTTTCTTAGTCCATCGACCTAGGGGCACGTAGGAGCCCATCCCTTACTGGGCCCGTTTCTTAGTCCATCGACCTAGGGGCGCATAAGGAGCCTACCCTTTTGGTACAAGCCATACAAAGTAAAATATTATGTCATATACATATCATTCATAGCATATCATATTCATGTCATTCATAGCATATCATGTACATGTCATTCATAGCATATCATATTCATGTCATTCATAGCATATCATGTACATGTCATTCATAGCATATCATATTCATGTCATTCATAGCATATCATGTACATGTCATTCATAGCATATCATATTCATGTCATTCATAGCATATCATGTACATGTCATTCATAACTTTTCATAACATAGAGAGTGCTCTTAGTCCCACTTGATAGGGAAGCAACTCTTAGGCCTTTCACTTAGCTTGTCATAAAGAGTGCTCTTAGTCCCAACAAATAGGGAAGCATCTCTTAGGCCTTTTCTTTTCATTTCATAAAGCATACATACTTGTGCATATAGCACATCATAGGAGACATTTTCATGCATGATTCATAAGCATACATAAATGAGCATATAACATATCATGGAAATAACATATCATGGAAAATATAAGCATGCATGGAACATAAGTTAGCATCTCCTAATTCATATCATGGCAAAGTGAAGCACATAAAGAGTCATAATTGGGTCTCAAACATCAACCTACTAAGGGTGGCCGAAACATGCAAGGGTTCTTCTAGATTGCAAGCAATCATAAAAGCATATGAACCTTAAATCAATTTCATAACATTTATCATAAGGAACATCATAAGCATATTAAATTTGGTTCTAAGCTTCCTAGGTCTAAACTTCATAATGTGGCCGAAACATGCAAGGCCTAGATCTAAGTTACAATTAGCATATCAACATGTGAACCCTAAATAATTTCCATAACATTTATTATAAGCAATAACATGAGCATATTGAGTTTTGGTTTCAAGCTTCCTAGGTCTACAAACTATAAGTGGCCGAATATCATAAGGTGTGGAGCTAGGTTCTCAACCAAATACAAGCATGAGAATATCATGTTAATTTCATATCATATCATAGGTAAAAACATGAGCATGTTAGAGTTGAGTTTAAGCTTGCCTAAGCCTTAAATTCTATCTTGGCCGAAAGTTTAAAATGTGGAAACCTAGTTCTAAACCACATGAAATCAAGTTATCTTCATATCATATCATGAGGAAGATCATAAGCAAGTTAGATTTGAGTTTGAGCCTCACTAGGGTTTTTAATCCTTTCATGGCCGAAACCCTAAGGTAAGGTTCACCTAGTTCCAAACAACATACAAGCATGAAACATCAAGGAAACATTCATAACATATCATGAGAAAGATCATAAGCATGTTAGTTTGAGTTTAAGCTTCTCTAGGGTTCTTATTCTCTTCATGGCCGAATCCTAAGGTGAGGATTCTCCTAGTTCCAAGCAACATACAAGCATGAAACATCAAGGAAACATTCATAACATATCATGAGAAAGATCATAAGCATGTTAGTTTGAGTTTAAGCTTCTCTAGGGTTCTTATTCTCTTCATGGCCGAACCCTAATGTGAGGATTCTCCTAGTTCCAAGCAACATACAAGCATGAAACATCAAGGAAACATTCATAACATATCATGAGAAAGATCATAAGCATGTTAGTTTGAGTTTAAGCTTCTCTAGGGTTCTTATTCTCTTCATGGCTGAACCCTAATGTGAGGATTCTCCTAGTTCCAAGCGACATACAAGCATGAAATATCAAGGAAATATTCATATCATATCATGAGAAAAACCATAAGCATGTTGGTTTTGGGTTTAAGCTTTCATAGGTCTTACAACCCTTCATGGCCGAAAGTTTCAAGGGAAATCCTAGGTTTTTAAACCATCTAAACTTAAGAAAAATTCACATAACCACTTGTACCACAGGTGAGGGGATACTTACCTCCTCTTGCTTGGTCTTTTCTTAAGATAAAGATACCCTTGAGAAGAAGAAGAAGAGAGCTCCTCCTTCTAGTATTTCCTTTGCTTCTCTTGCTTGTAGGAAGTAGATCTTAAGGGCTTCTTCTTGAGGTTTAGTTTTCCTTAGGGAGAAAACTTAGTTGGATTTCGGAAATTTGGGAGAGGGGAGGCTCTAGGTTCGGCAATGGTGAGGAAAGGAAGAAAAAAAATAAAATTCCTTTCCCTTTTTCTCTCTTATGCTAAGTGGGAGGAAGAAGCAAAGATAAATTTTGCTTTCTCTTCCCTATTAACTCATTTCTTATTTTCTTAATGATGAAGAATGTCTCCATTCATCCCCCTTAGTTCTCCTAATCCCTCTCCTTCTTTATCCTCACGAAAATGGAAGGAAGAAAAGAGAAGAAGACAATTTGTCTTTTTCTTGTTCTTCTCTTAATCAAGAGAAGGAGGAAGAAGCTACTTGATGTTTCCTTGCTTCCTTCTCTTAATCATACTTTTACCTTTATCTACAAATTTCCATTCTCTAGTCAACAATACTTATGATGGCCTAGTGGTCAATCCTTAATCCTTAAAGCTTACTATTAGATTTAAAAAGGTTCAAGGTTCAATCCTTGACCAACTCCTTTCATTCATTTTTTTTTTTGTTTCTATTTCCATTTCTCTTTTTCTTTTATTCTAAAAGAAAAATACTCATAGGTATAGCTTATCATTTCGTGGGTGTTACATCAAGTATGGACTTTGGTTGATCCACCTAAAGGGATCAAATTCATTGGGTGTAAGTGGGCCTTCAAGGTGAAGAATGACATTGATGGTCATATGCATACCTATAAAGGTAGATTGGTGGCTAAAGGATTTAAGCAGATTCATGGTATAGACTATGATGAAACCTTTTTACCAGTTGTGATGCTAAAGTCCATTTGGATCATGCTTGCTATTGCAGCTTACTATGATTATGAGATCTAGCAGATGGATATCAAAACCATATTTCTTAATGGAAATCTACTCGAGGATGCGTACATGACACAACTTGAGGATTTTGTAGATCCAAAGCATGCTAGAAAGGTATGTAAGTTGCAATGATCCATATATGAAATAAAGCAAGCTTCTAGAAGTTGGAATCTTTGATTCGATGATGCAATCAAAGTTTTTGGTTTCATCAACAATGAAGATGAACCTTGTGTCTATAAGAAGGTTAGTGGGAGCATAGTCATCTTTCTCATATTGTATGTAGATGACATACTTCTCATTGGAACTGATATCCTTACTCTTCAGTCAGTGAAGACTTGGCTTATGAATTATTTCTTAATGAAGGACTTAGATAAAGCAGCCTAGATTTTAGGCATCAAGATCTATAGAGATAGATCTAAGAGATTGCTTGTTCTAAGTCAGAGTACATATATTGACAAGGTGCTTAAACGTTTTGTCATGCAGAATTCCAAAAAGGGATTCTTGCCAATGTCCCATGGTGTGAGTCTTTCGAAGACTCAATCCCCCTCTTCTAAGGAAGAAAGGGGCTGCATGGATCAGATTCCTTATGCATCTGTTACAGGGTCTATCATATACACTATGCTTTATACTTGTCTAGATGTCTCATATGCGTTAAGCATGACGAGAAAATACCAGTTAGATCTAGGTGAAGGTTACTGGACAACAGTCAAGAATATTCTTAAGTACTTCAAAAGAACTCAAGATTATTTCTTGATCTTTAGATGTGATGAAGAGCTCATTGTAAAGGGTTATAGTGATGCTCATTGTAAAGGGTTACAACAATGTTGGCTTCCAGATTGACAAGGATGATTCTAGATTACAGTCAGGATATGTATTTTAATTAAATGATGGTGCTACTATGGCGCTTCCATCTCATTCAAGTGATCATTGATAGAGGAGATGTGAGATTATGCAGAATATTGACAGATGCTAACATTGTGGATCCTTCAACCAATGATTTGGCATAGAGAAAACATGATGGTTATACTAGGTCAATGGATATTAAATATTTCAATGATTGACACTAGTGACATAAGGAGATTGTTAGTGTAAGTCCTAAGAGCCAATCAAGAGTTGATTGGCTTAGGACATATTGTATCATATTTTATTTTATTAATAAAAGGCAAAGTTGGTTATTATATTTATTTCAGTTCAGTGCCGAATGAATAAGTATAATTAGAGGTGTTCATTTGGTTCGGTTCGGATTATTTGGGTTATTCGGTTCGGGTTATTCAGATTTTATAATTTTCTAAATCTAACCAAGAACCAAACCGAATTAGCAATAAACTAAACCGAATTACCCGAAACTAATTCGGGTTATTCGGTTCGGGTACCAATTAACCCAATTTTCTTTTCATTTCAAATTTTTAATCTTCTTCAAATAAATAAACTCTTAATAATTTACATTTATAAATAAATAAGCTCTAAATTTGATAAAATAGTTTCATTCAATATAAGAAAAAAAACTTACACATTCCAAAGATTCCAAAGATTATACTAAAAAAATTAAAAAATATATATTAATTCCTTATTCGGGTTTCGGGCGGCTTATTCGAATGGGGAGTTAAATCCAAAACCAAACCATTAACCCAATTAACATTTTGGGTCAGTTCATTCAACTAACCCGAATTTCATTTAACCAAACCAAATAACCTGAATGTTATTTGGATTGGGCGGGTTAATGGATTGACCCGAATAATGAACACCCCTAAGTATAATAATATCCTAGGGTAGTAGGTTCTAGTCTACAGTATATCAATTGGTTAAATTGATAGTCGAATATTTTAGATTTATATAGAACACTACTCTTAACTATTCCTAATCAAGCATTAATATGCAGTGATAATATTAATGCATTGAGACTAGGATGTAGGTCAACAGATGACTTAATCTCATAAGTCATGGATATGAGATATCAGGTTGACACGTGAGTATACATCAAAGAATATGTACTGAATGATCCACCATGAAAATATTTTATGGATTGTTGTATGAGTGTAATAAACATTCTCATGTGACTATTGGTATAAATAGTCCTTAGACCTGAAGTTAGGGGTGCAATCGAGATGAGTCGAACTCTTGAATGTTTGAGTTTGTCTTGTTTATAATCGATTCGAGCTCGAGCTTTATTTAACGAATATATTCATGGCTCACGAGCTTATTCGAGCTTTTATCGAGCCTAAATGTGATTAATAATATAAATTATAAATTTAAATATTCATTAAAAATTAAATTATATATTTAGAGAAAATTATAATATTTTTATTAAAATTTATAATTTTATTCTAATAAATAAATTTAATATATTTATATATATGTTTCATAAGTAGAGTGTAAAATCTATAAATTTAATATCAAAACTATTATTTTTTATTAAAAGTTGATTCATGAGCTTAACGAACATGTTTATGAACTAATGAACCGAATATTGTGAAGCTTGAGCTTGGTTTGTTTATCATAACGAGCCTCATTAAATGAGCTCAAACGAGCTTTTATCAAATCAAGCTTTGAATAGCTCGTAAGCTGCTTGGTTCATTTACATCCCTACCTGAAGTCACTACGGTTCCCTATATAAGGAGTTGGGTACTTTGGTATCGTCAAACGTCACCTGTAACAGGGTGGACTATAAAGTCGATCACCGGGTATGTAATGAGTTATGCTGAGGAATGTGAGTGATGTAGATGAGATCTATCCCTTCAATATGACAGAAGCGATATCTGTGGGTCCGTTGATTAGTAGGACATAAGAAAGCATGACCATACTCAAATGAGTCAATATGAGATATTGAGCTTATTTGATTGAGTGTGTCTACATAGAAATCATGAAACACTAAGATTGATAAGAGAATGACACAGTCTATGCCTCATTGATTAATCTAGATATTAAGGATAGAAAGACTGAGTCATACACGATAATAGTCACGGAAAGGTTAAGTCGGATCTCGACATTCTCGTCACTTGGGTAGCAATGATGCATTGCTAGATGCCACTCATTGCTTATGTATCTAAAATATTGATTTAGATACATTGCCAACGTTACAAGAGCCTATTGGGTCACACATAAAGAACATGTTGGTTTGGAGATGAGTATTTTAGTTTGACTAAAATACTAAGGATCCTAAGAATAATGGGTTAATACAATGTGTTGGTGTCATCTTTGTGGTGATTGGCACTAGTGCTAGTGGGAGATTGTTGGTATTAGCTCTAAGAGCCAATTATGAGATGATTAGGCTTTTTGGGTTACTCATTGAGTTAGACTCAAATGAATTCACTCATTGGATTGAATCCAATCCAAATTAGACACATTGAATTAATGACTTAGACTCATTGGATTATTGGATTAATAAGTTAGACTCATTGGGTTATTAGATTAATGGTAAATCCAATATAATAATCCAACCTGATAAGAGGAATACAAAGAGACAAAAAAAAACCTTGGTAGTCATTGGATAAATATTAATAGGTTTTTGATTAGATTTTTCATTAGAGATGAAAAGTGTGATTCTTGATCTTCCCCTCTTCTTCCTCTTCTTCCTCTTCTTCCTTCTTAGTCGAATCACCTTGTGTGTCTAGCACCATGAAGGTGGTTCCTCTCTGAAGGCTTAGTTCATGTGACGAATGAAGGACGTGTTCGTGTGGATACCATAGAGGAGCAGCCGCTTAATCACACTGAGATCTACATACAAAGAAAAGTTACTGCTGGGATTATAAAGGCCCACACAACAAAGGTATAAATTTTATCAAAATTAGTATATGTGTTTTACTCCTTCGCATGGATCTTCTAGAGAGGATCTAGTTAAATTTTCTACTGCGCTTTTTGCATGTTTAGCGCACTAGATCCCTACAACTTGACACACGATAAGTAAAGGCAAGTCACTAGAGGAGAGTGACTAAGTGAGGACGCATCCTGATTGAGGGGGCAGTAGGCGTCGGTCCAATTTAGGTCTATTTCAGAAACCTAAATTGAGACTCTTACTAGATCTTAGTCTGAAAGATAGGGTCTAAGTAATATATTAATCATATTATTGTTATACTAATTTTGTTTTATAGGTTAGATTATTATTGTGTTGGACTAACATAACTTACAGGGCAAAAGGAGCAAAACAAGCCTCGGATGAATAGTACCCAAGGCGTCTTCAAGCATTGGAAGGCGCCTTCGGTATTTTGGAAGGGTCCTTCCAATCAAGAGATAAATTTTATACTTTGTCACAGATAAGGAGCGACGAAAGAGGGATAGGATTTGGCCTATGAAAGGTGCCTTCAAAGCTATGGAAGGCGCCTTCCACACCCTTTAAATGGATATCCTGAGGAGCATTTAAAACATAACTTCATACTAGCTTCCACGCATCCAATCATCTTTCTGATTGCTCTGGCTTGCTGCTACTACCCTACTATGACTCTACTACACTCGATTGCTACCGAGAAGCCTTCCAAACATCAAGCTTAAGCCGGCCGACTACAAACAGTGTTTGGTAACAAATTTAATTACTGTACTTAATTTCTACAAATGGGAAGTGTAGCGTGTTACACTTCTTCGACTATTTTTATACTTGACTCCCTCTTCTGGTGATTCTATGAAGAGATTTTAGTCGATTATCTAATGATAGGTCCGTGGGACCTGGGTCTTAGAGTAGGAGTCTCCAAAGGCTCTGAACCAAGTAAAAACCGAACGCGTGCTCTTTTGCTTGCTTGTATATTTCGCTTTCTTAGTTTTCCGTTGCACACTTTGATTTTAAAACTAAAATGTAACTTTTTAAAAAATCACATGATTCACCCCCCCCCCCTCCCCTCTCACGTGTATCTCAATCCAACAAATAAGTGCCTTCAATAGTTATGAAACTAACCTTCTCTTGGTCGTCCTTAGTGAGTGGCGGGACTTGGTGATATCCTTGATATACGTCTAGCAACAGATAAATTCACAACAAGAGGTGGAGTCCACCACTTGGTCGATGCGAGGTAGTGGATAATAATCTTTTAGGTAAGCCTTGTTAAGATCTCTGAATATATGCAGACCCTCCACTTATTTCTCGGCTTAGACATCAGGACCACATTAGCCAGCCAACTTAAAAATTGGACCTCGCGACTGTATCCTACCTCCAGTAATTTGTCCACCTCCTTTTTGATGATCTTATTTTAATCGACCCCAAAATCTCACTTTCTTTGCTTGACTGACCGAGCATCTAGGTAGACATGAAGCACATGCTCCATGACCGTTGGTGATGTTGGCGCTGGGAATTTCGTTCTGTGTAAATCCCCTGTACAAAAATTTGTATAGGCACGGAACTTTTCCTAGCAACCCACATGCTCAATTAGACATGTGTTTGATCAATCAAGAAAGTTCTTGATTGATCAAAGTGCACCTTGATCGAAACACAAGATCACTTGCCTCTTGTGTTGGTATTCAAAATCGATACGCAAAATTGATACAAAGAAAAATGAAACTAGATATGCAGCGAAATTAAAGAACTAGTTATACCTTTTCTTTGTAGCTAAAGACCTCAAGATCTTCTGCTGTATTCCTCTCCTCTTCTTGGATATCGTGTGGGCGACGATCTACCAAGACAACACCACCCTCTTTTCTTCTCTTCTAAAACCGCCGACCACAAAAGAGTTGCTAAGATGGGGCACCTTCTAATCTTCTTCCTTCTCTTCTTCTTCCTCTTCTTTCTCTTCTTCCTCTTCTTCCTCTTCTTGATTTTCTTGTTCTTCTTCCCTTTCTTCAAGCCGCTTCGCACAAGTGGATGGGAAGGGGCGTCGGCCACCAAGGGGCCGCTGGCCACCAAGGGAGAAGAAGAAGGGGGAGGGGCCACCAAAGAGGAGGAGGGAATAAGGGCGCTGACCCTAAGCAAGGAGAAGGAGAGGGAAAAGGGGGAGGAGAATAGGTTTGTGTCGCCAGCCCTAGGAGGAGGAGAGGGGCGGCAACCACAAGGAGAGAAGGGATTATGGAGAATAAGAAAGTTAGGTTTTAGGGATCACATCCTACTCCTTTTTATAGACTAGCCGTCAATTACAAGGAAAGAAAAAAATTAACAAAATTTTGGTTAAAAAAAATCTAAACAAATTATGTTAAAACAAACCAAGTTAAGTTAAACCAAACCAAGTTAAGTTAAACCAAACCCGGTTATGGATGGGTGGATGCGAGGCTTTATATATATAGGCTACAATAGGGTCTGAGAAGAGGAATTTGTTTTGGCCTCCTGTTGGACTTGAGCTTCCTGTGTTTGACCCGAACACTCAACTTAAGTTCATCAATAATAACTCATACCACTAAAGAGTCATTATTGAACTACCGCACCAATCTTATATTACAATATGGGCTCCTACTTATCATGAGTGCGTCAATCTCCCTGTGTTTAAGATATCGTATGTCCATTAATTAAATAAGTTACTGACAACTTATTTAATTAACATCTGAATCCAAGAGTAGTACCACTCAACTTTATTATCATGTCGGACTAAGTCCACTTGCAGGGTTTACATGATAATCCTTATTAGCTCCTCAAAGGGACATCATCAACCTAAATAAATAGGACACAGTTTCCCTTTATAATCAACAACACACCATATAAATGGTACTACCTTCTAACTTATCGGGCCAATTGATTTAACGAATAAATCTCACCCATTGATAAGTTAAAGAACTAAATACTAGGTATATGTGTTTGTTATTATATCGGGAATAAGAGTACACACATCCATAATAATAAAGGTTCTGTTCTTTTATATAATCAGTATAAATCAAACAACCTAAAATGGTCCTGCTCAATACACACACAGTGTACTAGTTTACTTATATAGTCAAGACAAACTAATACCAAATTACACTACAACCGTTCCAATGGTTTGTCCCTACCATCTTGATTATGAGCTACTATTTATAATTTATAAGGAACTGATAACATGATCTTCTGTGTGACACCGCACATCATGTTATCTACAATATAAATTAAATAGACAATTGCATTGACATATATATAAATATAAAATGCAGACATTTGACCAAAGTGATTCTCATTTCAAAATATCGCAAAAATAGATGTTTATACAAATTCTAGGCTTATAGTATACATCCCAACAATCTCCCACTTATACTAAAAGACTATGCTGCCATACATCTAATTCTCATCCCCTCAACATGCCCATCAAAAGCTCTCGTCGGAAGGGCCTTAGTGAAAGGATCTGTGAGGTTATCTGCTGAAGCAATCTTGGCGACAACAACTTCTCCTCACTTTACAATGTCTCATATCAGGTGGTACTTGCGCTCAATGTGTTTACTTACTTTATGGGCTTGTGGTTCCTTCGAGTTTGCTACTGCACCACTATTATCATAATAAATCCTTTTCAGGTATTTTAATATATGCTTTACGGCAGTCCAGTATCCTTGTCCTGGGTTACTTTGATATCTACTAACCATGCCCATGGCAAAACAGATATCTGGTCTCGTACATAGCATCGCATACATTAGGCTTCCTACAGCCGAAACATAAGGAACTGCTTTCATCTCCTCTATCTCCTTTGATGTTTTAGGACACATCTCTTTAGATAAAGATACTCCATGCCGAAAAGGTAGAAAACCTTTTTTGGAGTTTTGCATGCTAAAATAAGCTAGGATAGTATCGATGTATGAAGCTTGGGATAAGCACAACATCCTTTTCTTGCGATCTCTTATTACTTTGATCCCTAGAATATGTCCACATTCTCCCAAGTCCTTCATATCAATCTTCTTGGACAACCATACCCTTATGTCTGACAACACTTTGACATTGTTTCCAATGAGTAAAATGTCATCTACGTATAGTACAAGAAATACCACCACGTTTCCATCACTTTTCTTGTATACACAAGACTCATCCGAACACTGAATGAATCTATAAGACTGGATCAGTTCATCAAACCGGATGTTCCAAGATCTTGAAACTTGCTTCAGTCCATAAATAGACTGACTGAGCTTACACACAAGATGCTCTTTGCCCTTCGCAATGAATCCCCCTGGTTGCTTCATATGGATGTTTTCTTCAAGACTTCCATTAAGGAAAGCTGTCTTGACATCCATTTGCCAAACCTCATAATCCATATGAGCAGCAATAGATAAATAAATCCGGATAGACTTAAGCATGGCTACTGACGAAAATGTTTTCTCATAATCGATTCCCTCTTTCTGAGTGTACCCCTTTATAACAAGCCTTGCTTTAAATGTTTCCACCTTCCCGTCTGTCCCTCTTTTCCTTTTGTAGACTTATTTACATCCAATGGCTTTTACACAATTTGGTAGTTCTACAAGCTCCCAGACTTGATTAGAATACATAGATTCTATTTCAGAGTTCATTCCACTTTGCTAAGATGTTGCAGCTTTATCTTGGAGTGCTTCATTATATGTCTAGGGATCAGGTTCATGTTCACCAGGGATCAAGTCCGAAGACTCTCCCAAAAACATGAATCTATCAGGTTGCCGAACAACCCTCCCACGACGACGAGGCACTACCTGTAATTGTGCATCATTTGTGACACGTGTTCCAGTTTCTAGTGGTATCTCATCTTGT
The DNA here is from genome assembly GCF_018446385.1 of Zingiber officinale. Lineage (NCBI taxonomy): Eukaryota > Viridiplantae > Streptophyta > Magnoliopsida > Zingiberales > Zingiberaceae > Zingiber > Zingiber officinale. The sequence continues at coordinate 61,718,950 of NC_055990.1, read as the reverse complement.
ACCGTTGGTACTAAATTAGACGTGTCCTCTCTTCTTTTCTCAAGAACAATTTTACTTATGGGCTTGTGATTCATTACATAATCCTCTTCTAAAAATCGAGCATTGGTGCTGACAATGACCTTCTGATCTTTGGGACTATAAAACAAATCACCTTTTGTTCCTTTAGGATAACCCACAAACAAGCGAACTTCTGTACGTGATTCCAACTTATCAGTATCTCCCTTCAGCACATGTGCTGGACTACCCCAAATCCGAATGTGTCTTAGACTAGGCTTACGCCCATTCCACAATTATGTGGGAGTAGAGGGTACTGACTTAGAAGGTACCAAGTTCAGAATGTATGCCGCCATTTCCAGAGCACATCCCCAAAACGAATTTGGTAATTCTGAATAACTCATCATTGATCTAACCATTTCCATAAGAATCCTATTCCTTTGTTTCGCCACACCATTCTGTTGGGGTGTACTAGGTGCAGATAATTGGGATTAAATCCCGACCTCTGATAAGTAATTCCTAAACTCTCCTAAGAGGTACTCTCCATTATGATCAGACCATAGTGTCTTAATACTTTTACCATGACGTTTCTCCACATCAACCTCGTACTCTTTGAACTTATCAAAACACTCAGACTTGCGGCGCATCAAGTAAATGTACTCATATCTCAAATAGTCGTCTATAAAAGAGACAAAATATTTGAAACCACCTCTTGCCTGAATAGTCATAGGTCCACACAAATCAAAATGAATTAATTCCAACACTTCTTTGGCTATATACCCCTGTGCTTTAAAAGGTCTGTTGGTCATTTTTCCTTCTAAGCAAGATTCGCAGGTTGAAAAGTTTTCCACCACCAATGAACCCAAAGGTCCATCGGCTATTAACCTTTGAATCCTACTCAAGTTAATATGACCCAGCCTTAGATGCCAAAGATATATTTGGTTTATTTTCGAAGGTTGCTTTCTCTTATTAGAATTAGAAGATGTATTATTAATTTCCATTTGTTGCATTATGAGAGTTATTGGATTAAGAGTGTACAAATTGTCAACAAACATACCAGAACAGACAACCACCCTATTTTTCTTGACAACTACTTTGTCATCAAAAGAAACAGAATATCCATCCATAAATAATTTAGAAACTGAAATCAAGTTATTTCTAAAACATGGTACATAAAGATAATTTCTCAAAATCAATGTTTTATTCCTATCAAAAGATAAATAAACATCTCTCACTACAACAGCCGCCACTCTCGTAGCATTGCCCATGTAGACAGTGATTTCCCCTTCATGTAGTCGTCGGGTTTCCTAGAACCCCTACAATGAATTGCAGACATGATCAGTGGCTCCCGTATCTACACACCAGGTACTAGTAGATAACACTGCTAAACATGTTTCAATAACTAATGAATGAGATATACCTTTATTGTTCTCCTTTCTACGAGAACAGTCCACCTTCCAATGTCCAGACTACTTGCATGTGAAGCACTTGCCCTTCGACTTCTTCACACCTGCTTGCGGTCCAGTCCCTTGAGGTCGAATCACTTTCTTTGCTGAAGCAACTTATTTCTTTTTCTTCTTCCTGCCTTTCAGTTTAGAAGCAGAAACGTTTTCAGCGATGTAAATTTGAGAACTTTGATGAAATATCCCTTCTGCTGCTTAGAGTTCTGTCAGAAATTTTGCCAACGAATAAGTCCTTTTGTTCATGTTATAGTTTAGGCGGAACTGCACAAAACTCTTGGGTAGCGTTTGGAGAATGATATTGACCTGGGTTTCCCCATCAATTTCATCTCTAAGGGTTTGTATCTTGTTCAAGTGAGCCATCATTTTGAGGATATGATCCCTCACGGGTGTCCCCTTAGTCATGGTGGTCGTTATCAAGTTTCTCATGGCCTCCTGCCTAGCAGTCTGATTTTGGTGTCCGAAGAGTTCTTTGAGATTGTACATCATGTCATAGGGTAGTAGGCATGGCTTGATGCTGATGTTGCAACACATTTGACATAGAAGCCAAAATGTAACACCGCACCATCTCATCTGCCTTGACCCATTTCCTATGTCTGTCAATGTCCTCTTCACTAGAATCTCTATCAGGTACATTAGGACAGACCTCAAAAAGTATGAACTTGTATCCTTCAACAGTTAAGACAATGTCCAAGTTTCGTTTCCACTCAATATAATTGAGACCAATAAGTTTGTTTTCTTTTAAAATAATAGCAAGAGAATTGAAAGTCATTTTGAAATCCTGAGAATCACAAAATAAAATATTTAGTCAAAACTTTAGAATTTAAAATAATATTGATTCCTCGAACAATATAATTTAAATTCACCAACACATCAAAACACTGTGAATTTCGTATGTCATGATAGTGTGGACGTATACTAATTCAAACATTTGTAAGAGGAGGTTTTACCCATTAATTTTATTATCTTGTCAACCTAACTTTATGACAAATAAAATTAATAGTTGATTTGTCTTCGGTCACACAAATAATAGCAGTGACTCTGATGGGGAAGATACTATTAAATGCACCTAAGTGTATACCATTACTTGATACTTAGTCCATTAATTAGAATTGTGCCTCTTCATATGAAGAAGATCACGCAAACCTAAATAATTTCCTATAATCATCCATAGAGGAAGTTTGATCTAGCGATCCATAAACAAACTCATCCGATATGGAGAAAGGCACTTAAAGCCAATGCGCAAGTTTATATGCATCACTTACAAACCAGTAATGGAGACCGTGAAATTTATTTAAATAATTCCTCTCTCACTTAATTATTTAAAATCGAGGAATTTTAACATGCACACACATCACAGCACACATATCACAACACATATATCACAGCACAAAAAGACAACATATAAGGCAATAAACATGAAAATAAAATTTCCAACTATTATGACCTCATCCAATGTTATCCTCCAATATGCCGCCAATGGATCGCTATCCTCCAATGTGCCTCCTATGGATCAAGCTGTCGCGTCTATCTTGCTTCCTTCCTGCCATGCCTCTGGTCTTCAAAGTAGCACCACGCATAGCAAGGATACAAGCCGCAACAAAAATAATTTTACATTTATCAATCCTATATTCCACAAAGGAATTTACATATAGTCTAGATCGAATAGAATGTAAAACAATAATAATAATAATAATAATAATAATAATACGGTAATCGATCGTATTTAATTATTATAATCATGCACACACAACAACCTCTACATGCCCGAGGGTTCAAATCACACACAAGCACACAAAAAAACCATATTAGTTAGATCTAGGATGTTTGCAACTATAGAGTTAATCTATCTAGCACATCCTACTATTATCTGGCCTAAACTTATGTATGAACAGTGTATAATTTAACCGGAAACCAATCACACAGAACCAGAAAGCTCGCTCTGATACCACTTGTTGGCGTTGGGAATTTTGTTCTGTGTAAATCCCCTGTACAAAAATTTGTACAGACACAGAACTTTTCCTAGCAACCCACATGCTCGATCAGACATGTGTTTGATCAATCAAGCAAGTTCTTGATTGATCAAAGTGTACCTTGATCGAAGCACAAGATTGTCGACCTCTTCTGTTGGTATTCAAAATCGATACGTAAAATCGATACAAAGAAAAATGAAACTAGATACACAGCGGAATTAAAGAAATAGTCATACCTTTTCTTTGTAGCTAAAGACCTAAAGATCTTCTATCGTATTCCTCTTCTCTTCTTGGACATCGTGTGGGCGACGATCCACCAAGACAACACCACCCTCTTTTCTTCTCTCCAAAATTGCCGACCACAAAAGAGTCGCTAAGATGGGGCACCTTCTAATCTTCTTCCTTCTCTTCTTCCTCTTCTTTCTCTTCTTCCTCTTCTTGCTTGTATTTCTCTTCTTCCCTTTCTTCAAGCCACCACCCACAAGTGGATGGGAAGGGGCGCCGGCCACCAAGTGAGAAGGGGCTGCCGGCCATAAAGGGAGAAGGGGGGGCGCCAGCCACCACCCTAAGCAAGGATAAGTAGAGGGAAAGGGGGGAGGAGAATAGGTTTGTGTCGCCGGCCCTAGGAGGAGGAGAGGGGGTGACAACCACAAGGAGAGAAGGGTTATGGAGAATAAGAAAGTTAGGTTTTAGGGGCCACATCCTACTCCTTTTTATAGACTAGCCGTCGGTTATAAGGAAAGAAAAAATTAACAAAATTTTGTTTAGAAAAAATCTAAACAAATTATGTTAAAACAAACCAAGTTAAATTAAACTAAACCAAGTTAAGTTAAATTAAACCAAGTTAAGTTAAACTAAACCAAGTTAAGTTAAACTAAACCAAGTTAAGTTAAACCAAACCAAGTTAAACCAAACCCGGTTATGGATGGGTGGATGCGAGGCTTTATATATAGAGGCTACAACAGGGACCGAGAGGAGGAATTAGTTTTGTCCTCCTGATGGACTTGAGCTTCCTGTGTTCGACTCGAAAACTCAACTCAAGTTCATCAATAATAACTCATACCACTAAAGGGTCATTATTGAACTACCGCACCAATTTCATATTATAATATGGACTCCTACTTATCATGAGTGAGTCAATCTCCCTGTGTTTAAGATATCGTATGTCTGTTAATTAAATAAGTTACTGACAACTTATTTAATTAACATCTGACTCCAAGAGTTGTACCACTCAACTTTATTATCATGTTGGACTAAGTCCACCTGCAGGGTTTACATGATAATCTTTATTAGCTCCTCAGGGGGACATCATCAACCTAAATAAATAGGACACAGTTTTCCTTTATAATCAACAACACACCATATAAATGGTACTATCTTCCAACTTATCGGGCCTATTAATTTAACGAATAAATCTCACCCATTGATAAGTTAAAGAAATAAATACTAAGTATATGTGTTTGTTATTATATCGGGATTAAGAGTACGCACATCCATAATAATAGAGGTTCTGTTCTTTTATATAGTCAGTATAAATCGAACAACCTCAAATGGTCCTGGTAATTATATAGTCAAGACAAACTAATATCAAATTACACTACAACTGTTCCAATGGTTTGTCCCTATCTATCTTAGTTGTGAGCTACTATTTATAATTTTAAGGACCCGATAACATGATTTTCTGTGTGGCACCATACAACATGTTATCTACAATATAAATTAAATGGACAACTGCATCGATATATATATATATATAAATATAAAATGCAGACATTTGACCAAAGTGATTCTCATTTCAAAATATCTCAAAAATATATGTTCATACAAAAGCTAGGCTTATAGTATATATCTCAACAGGTGATACACCAGTTACTTCCTTGGGCATCTAGAAGAAAATGTCGTTGTTACATATTAGACATGTCACAAGCTCTCCTTTCAGTTTTGGAGGCAGGTCGGCAGCTACTTGGGTAGTGGCTTCCAGCCGGTCTGGTCGAATCTGGACCTCTTCTTTTTCTTCAAAGACTAGGGTGGGTGGTACCTCCTGGATGGTGTTAACTTCCATCCGTTGCATCTTTCAAGCGGAGTTGGCCTCAGTCTTGACAATTTCCACGTAGTACTTGTGTGCTATTAGCTAATCACTTTGACTTCACCCACCTAGTCGTCCAAAGGAAATTTCACTTTCTGGTAAAAGGTGGAGACGATCGCTTGAAATTCATTTAGAGTCGGCTAACCCAAGATGACATTGTAGGTTGAGGGTATGCCCACAATTATGAAAATCAATCGGCACGTCCTCATTAGGGGCTCCTCCCCTAAGTATATGGCCAAATTGTTTGACCGAGTAGATGAACTTCGTTGCATGTGAACCTATATAAAGGGGTGGCTATGGGCTAAAGTTTGCTTGAGTTTATCTATAGCTACTTAATTGATTGTTTAAAGATGATATTAACTGAGCTACCTGTAACAACAAAAGTATAATGGATATTATAATTGGCTATAACAACCTTAATTATTAAAGCATCATCATGTGTCCGAACTACTAGTAGTGGGAGTGTTCTTTGATGCTGCTAGGTCTCTCGTCGGTTTCTTCTAGGCGATTCATTCTGCCTTTGATAAGGGTGACGATTGGGTGACGGTGAACACCGATGAAACTTTTGGTTGTTGTTTTGGTGATTCGCCAGACTATAGCAATCCTCCGTGTGGTGGGTGGCTGACCGATGGTACGTGCACCACAGTCTTGGGGTTTCGAGAGGGGCTCAGGATATCCTTCCTGCTTAGCCTCCACATGCTGGATAGTTTGGGTCTGTGGTTCTTGATGTCGAGGCTAAGGACCCATCTGGGGCCCTCTATGTGGCGGAGTAGGTAATGTCTGACGCTCGAGCCCTATAACCGAGGTTGGTATGGTGATTTCCATTTTTTGGGTAGCCTGCGCCTCCTCAACATTGATAAACTCGGTCGCCTGATCTAGAAAATGATTAAAGTTCCTTGGGAGCCTCCTAACCAAGGAGCAAAAGAAGTTATTATCAAAGAGCCCTTGAGAATAAGTACTCATTATAATTTCTGTAGTGGCTACAAGGACATCCATGGCCACTTGGTTGAATTTTTTAATACAAGCCTAAGTGTTTCCTTGGACCCTTGCTTGACTAGGAAAAGGCTCAGGGGAGTCATTTAGTAGCGTTGGCTGTTGGCAAAATAGTGAAGGAAATCCTTTCGGGAATCCTTAAAATAGTGAATGGATTTAGTTGGTAGTCTCTTAAATCATCTTTACGCCAAGCCACCGAATGTAGTGAGGAACATTTGACACTTTACCCCATCGGTAAATTAATGAAGAAGGACAGTATGCTCAAATTTGAGAAGATAATTCTCAGGGTCGGTCGACCCTGAGTATTCTCCTATTGCTAAGGATTGATAATATTTCGGTAGTTTATCTTCGAGCACCCTTTGAGAGAATGGGATGCTAATTTACTCTTTCTCATAGGAGCTACAAGTTGCCAGAGCCTTTCCCCTATGTCCATATTTAACAGGTGCTTCCCCAGAGGATTCTTGGTGTAGTCTTTCTTGACCCATATACTCAAGTGATGTAGAAAGAGTACTCGATGGCGTGGAACTGGTGAGTGAGATGCCAGTGGCATATGAGCTGGGCATTCCTCCCTCGCTCCTCTCTGTTGGAGCAATCCCAATGGTCCGTGTGATCATATGTTTTGGTGTTTGTGCAAAGGGTTTAAGTTAGGTTCACCCTTGTTATTTGATATGTGTATATGAGTGTGCAGGTTTGTAGGATACACATGTGACTCAGGATGATGACTTCGGGTCCGGTGAAGGATGGAGCATCTGAGAGACCGTGGACAAGGCAGCGAGGGCAAGGGTCGAGGGAAGCGACTTCGAGGCATACACGAAGGATAGCATTAGGGGCGAGCCACGGGCTTGAATGCATCCGAGGGACGAGAGCCAAAGGAAGTAGGTTTGAAGGCAAGAGGTCAAGGTTGCAAAGAAGCATCAAGTGAGTCATAAGGGTGAGGGTCCGAGTGTTGAGTGAATGTACTCGGGTACCAGTCGACTGGTGGTTTCATCAGTCGACTGGTGTTGTCGACTAGGAGTGAACAGAATACTTCTCTTCGCTCGACCAATGTGGAGCAATCGACTGGTACTTTTACCAGTCGACTGGTAAATGGCCGTTGGGATGTAACGATCGAATCTCCACAGATGGCAGTCGACTGATGGTTTTAGCAGTCGACTGGTAGGCGGGGTTTTCCAACCCGCGGCCTATATAATCAAGGCTTGGGAGCTTGACTATAGTTGACAAAATTAGACTTGGTTAAATTCTAATTAGTAGTCTACCAGTGCTCAAGGTTTCCCTTGTGTCCAAGAGGTCTTGGTGAGTTTGTTCCGAGGTTTCTCCACCCACAAGGAGGTTTAAGCTAGCCGGAGTTTTTGGGGAGTCATCCACAGATGGATTTGGATCGTCCACCTTACGGACAGCCGTGGAGTAGGAGTTTTATCTTCGAACCACGTAAATTGACGCATCGATTTGTTTGCATTCTTTCCTTTAGTATTTAGCTTTCGTATTTGTGTTTGTATTATTGTATTTCCGCTTGCGCAACTAACAAATACGTAGGAAGAAATTATTTGGGGGCATCGTATATCCAACCCCCTTCTAGCCATCCACCGATCACCAACAAGTTGTATCAGAGCCGAGGTCGTACTTCACCGAACTAATCGCCGAGAAGAGCAAATACAAGAGGGTGACCGACTTGATAGAACCACCAAAGTTCGAAGGAGGAAGTTTATGGGACATCACCTTTTGGATGGTGAAGATGAAGAACTTCCTCGAGACAGATTGGGACACTATGATGGTCGTTGATGAACCATTTGAAGTCCCGAAGGACAAGAAAGGGAAGAAGCTCCGACCATGACATTGGACGGAAGAGCAAACCACACGATCAGAGGTAAATTCAAAGGTAATATTAATGTTGATTGAAATTTTATCTTCTAACGTGATAAGTCATGTAGGTGAATACAAGAATGCCCACGAGTTATGGAGCAAGGTAAAGAAAGTTCTAGGAGTACTTTTGCCTACACATAAAGCGGTATAGCCCAAGGAGATGGGTTTAATTGCTCAAGGAGAGGAGGTGGAGCAACCGGAAGTTGAGTTATGCTCAACATCCGAGGAGGAGAAGGAAGATGAGGAAGTATCATCAACACCCTCAAGAGTTGAAGAAGAGTCCAAGATGAATAAAGAAGAAATCTTGAAAGAAGTCAACCTAGAAAGCACCTCCACCGAAGTGAAGTCAAAGGACCACATAATATGCTTCAAGTGCAATGAGAAGGGACACTACAAGAGTAGATGTCTTATGGGTAAGAAAAAAGTAACTCCTAAACCCAATCAAGTTATTTTAGATACTAATGTGGGTTGTAGGAATGATGATTCCAAGAAAAAGGAGAATAAATGGCACATAGTGTGCTTCACGTGTGGTGAGCGGGGTCATTACCACACCAAATGCCCAAAGAAGAAAGAAATCAAGAAGTTGCCACATTTAAAGAAGGAGGAGAAGAAGTGGAGGAAGAATGGAGGCTCATGTCAAGGGGGAGCTCCAAAGGTAAAGGGTAAGGTAAACCTTAGTTTAAATTTGAAGTCAAATTTAAATTCCTCCGTACATGCTAGGAAAAATAATGATAATCATTATATAGCAATGAAAAATTTTGAATTTAGATATCATGATAGAAGTAGGGTTAATGTAGATCAAAACCCTAAGGTATCCATTCATGATAACTCTAGAAATGGTAGACCTAAGAAGACCCAAGACATTAATCCCAAGAAGGGGAGACATATGCCTAGAAAGGGTAGGTCTAGGAATATCATGGTGGACATGTTGACTCTAGGGTTAGGAACCTAGAAATGGAAAATCAAACTTTGAAGTCAAAGATTGATAAGTTGGAGAAAACCCTAGAAAGATTCAAGGTTGGATCTAAGGGTTTAGGTATGGTGTTGGGTAGCCAAAGACCCAACAATGATAGATCGGTACTAATCTAGTATCTCCAAAGCTAAGGGAAAGTCTTATGCTAGGGTTGCATATGACTATAGAAAGGAGAAGCCAATAAATAGCAAGAGAAAGTCATTTAAAAGTAAGGAGAAATTAACCAAGGATAAGGTGCCCATGGTTAAGAAGGTTTGGTTTATAGGCCAAGTGTCACCGGAGGTGCACCGATGTGACCTAGCCATTGTGGATGAGTCGCCTAAGGAGGTGGCTAAGGTTAAGAGCTCTAGGGGGAGCTCAAAGAGTCAAGTTGGGACCCATAGCAAATAGATATCAAGTGGGTTTTGCTTGAGAGTCTAGATTGGGTCATGGAGTGTGCCAAATGGTTTGGAGACAGACTTGAGTCTCAAACCTAGGGTTTTGGCACAATTGGCTTGTGTTTCATGCTTAGAAATATGACATTGGGGTCATATAGCATGATAATTAGTTTTGGATGTATAGATACCATATAAACCAATGCTAGGGATGCATTGTGGGTTAGTATGGGCAAATACATCAAGAGGAAGCCAAAACTAGGACTTTAGGTCAAGGTTCAATTGAACCATTTAGATAGTTTTGAGTTTTGTGCCAATCTTGGGATTGGTGATAGATACATTTTTAGATGTATTTTTTAAAGTAGACATGCGTAAAACAGACCTCTCCACAAAATTTGGAGATTTTTAGATATCTGTGGAACTATTGGTGTATTTCTGAAACTGGGTCAGAAATGCTTAAAATGGCTGAAACAGGGTGTCAGTCGACTGGTACAGTTACCAGTAGACTAGTAACAATGAATATCAAACACAGAATTGTTCTGTGTGTTATTTCGATAAGGGCAGTCGACTGGTGCAGTCGACTGATACCAATCTAAAACTATTTTTTAGCACTGATTCTAACCGGATTAGCTCATATAGGTGTATGAGATTCATGGGGGATAAATAGATGAGTTTAGGGTCAGTTTGGTGATAAAGTTTTCAACAATTGGGATATTGTTGAGAATTTTTTGGATGTTAGGCAAAGGGGGAGAAGTAAGGTTTAGTTGGAAAAACCTTAGTGTCTTTACATAGGGGGAGCCTTGTGATAGTTTCTTAAATAGCCCTGTGGGAAATTCCTAACTCAATGGGGAGCATAGGTGTAGGGGGATCCTTAGGATAGGTTCTAATGCATGTTGCATTATTTTTCATTCGACGGTGTAAGTCCAAGTGTGTAGCCTTGGCAACGTAAGTCCATTCGGCGGTGTAAGTCCAAGTGTGTAACCTTGGCAACGTAAGTCCATTCGGTGGTGTAAGTCCAAGTGTGTATCCTTGGTAATGTAAGTCAATTTTTTTAGCATGTTTATTTGCTATTATGTTTTCCCTAACTTAAATGTATTGCCAAACATCAAAAAGGGAGAGATTGTTAGAGCAATCCCAATTGTCCATGCGACAATGTGTTTTGGTATTTGTGCAAAGGGTTTAAGTTAGGTTCACCCTTGTTATTTGATATGTGTATATGAGTGTGCAGGTTTTCAGGATACACATGTGACTCAGGTTGATGGCTTCGGGTTCGATGAAGGATGGAGCATCCGAGGGACCGTGGATAAGGCAGCGAGGGCAAGGGCCGAGGGAAGCGACTTCGAGGCGTACACGAAGGATGGCATTGGGGATGAGTCGTGGGCTTGAATGCTCCGAGGGATGAGAGCCAAAGGAAGTAGGCTTAAAGGCAAGAGGTCAAGGCTGCAAAGAAGCGTCAAGTGAGTCGTAAGAGGGTCCGAATGCTGAGTGAATGTACTCGGGTACCAGTCAACTGGTGGTTTCATCAGTCGACTAGTGTAGTCGACTGGGCAGTCAGCTGGGAGCGAATAGAATGCTTCTGTTCACTCGACCAATGTGGAGCGTTGACTAGTACTTTTACCAGTCGACTGATAAATAGTCGTTGGAATGTAACGGTCGAATCTCCACAGAGGGCAGTCGACTGATGGTTTTGGCAATCGACTGGTAGGCGGGGTTTTCCAACCTGCAGCCTATATAACCAAGGCTTGAGAGCTTGGTTATAGTTGACGAAATTGGACTTGGTTAAAGTCTAATTAGTAGTCTACCAGTGCTCAAGGTTTCCCTTGTGTCCAAGAGGTCTTGGTGAGTTTGTGGCGAGGTTTCTCCACCCACAAGGAGGTTTGAGCTAGCCGGAGTTTCTGGGGAGTCATCCACCAATGGATCGGGATCGTCTACCTTACAGACAGCCGTGGAGTAGAAGCTTTATCTCTGAACCACGTAAATCGGTGTGTCAGTTTGTTTGCATTCTTTCCTTTAGTATTTAGCTTTCATATTTATGTTTATATTATTATATTTCTACTTGCACAACTAATATAAATATGTAGGAAGCGATTATTTGGGGGTGCCGTCTATCCAACCCCCCTTCTAGCCGACCACCGATCTCCAACACTCTCTCCCTCTGATGGGTGGTTGTTGATGCGACGGAATTAGGTGGTGGCAAAGTGCCACCGATAGCTCCTTGTTGCTGTTGTTGCAATAATTTTCGTGCTCGAGCATTAATAAGTAGATCCAGATCTTCTTGCATTAGAGTAATAGTGGTGAGTCGCCCAACTTCTTCCATCCTTGATTTTCATATTCAGGTGAAATTTTCCATAGACAGCACCAAATTCGATCATATCTAAAAACTAGAGAGATAGTGCATTGGGCACGGTGGATTGATGGTTGATTGAAAGAAGACCTTTTACTCCATAGAAAAGCTTCCTTTTGCTCTTGTGCACAAGATGAGCCAACAAAATGTCAACGCCTAGAAACCAAGAGGGAGTCCCTAGCGAAGACCCTCTGACGCTCAAGTCAGTACTAGTCCGACCGAGTGAATGAAGAATAGTAGAGAATGTGCATGCGAGAGTAAAGTGGCAGATGTTCAAAGAATGTACTATCACCCCAAAGAGGACTCCCCCTTTATATACCACCTCATACCCTCCGCAATCATAAGGTGGCAAAGTGTGTCAGAGTTCGTTAGGTAAAGGGAAGTATACAATCTATGCAATGTTCAATAATTATTTGAAGAATCTTCCCTTTACCCACATGAATACCTCTTTTGTCGTTTATAGCTTCTGTTTTTATTGAGGTTGATGAAGAAGTATACTGTTATAAATGGTCCGTTGGTGGGAGACATGATGGTCCCTGAAGAAGTTTCCAAGAGAATATTCTCAGACACATAGTTGTTATTCTGACAGGTTGTTGGAATTCTCTGAGCATGTTGTCGGCTGAGTATATCTTGCCCAGACTATAGGTCCGATCGTCTTTATATATGTCTTCACATTGAGATGCTTTGTTAGGTATTAAAGGCCATGTAGAAATCTGTTCGGGAAATAATATGAAAACCCATGTATTCTAGAAACCCATTTAGAAACTTGTGTGTACTATAGATCTGCCTGGTCCATAATATGAAGATAGGCACCTTAGGCCTGGTTGGTATTTTGTCCGTCTGGGTGTACACTGGGATTCTGGAGAAGTGAATCTATTCTTTGAGAGGTTTGGTTGGTATCTCCGGCCAAGGTGTCTTAGGCTCAGCTGATCTTTTGTCCGTCTGGGTGTAAAATAATTTGTAGGTAAGACTCACTTAGCGTCCTGGCCGAATTTATAAAGTTACCTTACCCTTATGCAGGTGATAGACGTGCATGACGAATACTCATAAGGCTGACCAGTAATTAGGTTGATCAAGCATATGTGTTGGTGCAATTTACACCAATGATCTAACTCAGGTTTTGATGAATGACAAGGGGATTAAAGTTAGAGTGCTTTATAGTCTAATTGCTTTACCAAGTGTGCAAGAGTTGATAGGTCTGGAAGACCTAACACTAGGCTGAAATCTAGCTAAGTCCGCAGGACCTGATAGCTTGTACGAAGTCCAAATTGGTCTGCAGGGCTTGATATCTAGTGGGAAGTCTGATTGGATTCGTAGGACCTGATAACTAGTCGAAGTCCAATTAGATCTGTGGACTTGACAACTGAGGGAAGACCTGGTGGGTCAAAGGCAAGTTAAACGATTGAGTTGGTAAGTGGAGGTAAGCAACTAGAGGAGAGATCTAGTGAGAACGTGTTTCCGATTGAGGGAACTGTAGGTATCAGTTCATCTTAGGTTTATTTGGGAAACCTAAGCTGAGACCTTGACTAGATCCTGATCTCGAGGAGACAAGATCTAATTACTTCTTCTATCTTATTAATGTTGTGCTAACTCTTTTTTGTAGGATAAATATATTTTTTATTTACCTGCAATAACTCCTTTTAGCAGGAATTCAAAGGCTAAAAAAGGGAGTCCAAGCGCCAGGAGTCTGGGAGCCAGACCGACTTCGACCAGCGAGTTCTTAGGCAGACACTCGAGTGCTCAGGCACTCAGAATTGGTCCAGGAGCCTAGACCAGAAAATTTATCCCGAAGCTGAGTTGGAGTGTGTCAACTGGCCTAGCCCACATCAACGCTCCAAGCGCCCTAAGGAGGTACGGGCGCTCGAAAGTGGATAAACTTCGTGGATGAAGTTTCGACGAGAGATCGCTACGTCAACAATGGTCTAGGTGCCCAGAATAGGTTTATATAAAGGCCTTCGACCAGCAATTTTAGAATATCAACTACTACAAGTTTCATTCTTGTATGCTGCTCTGAAAAGGCTCCGACGACACTGAAAGACTGCTCCGAAGTTCAAAGAACGAGTGCTTCTAATTTCTTTTCTATTTGTCAATAACAACTTATTTCAGTTCTTGTACTCAATATTTGTAACTAATTATTCGAACATATAGTGATTGCCCAACGAAAGCGATCGACGATCGTAGACCTAGGAGTAGAAGTCGTCACAGACTCTGAACCAAGTAAAATCATCTGTGTTAGCGTTGTTTTCTATTTTCTTTATTCCGCTGTATAACTCATTTTAATTCACAATTTTCAAAAAATGCTATTCGCGAATCCCTTCGTCCAAAAGTTGTCAGATCTCGAGTGTGTTCAAGTGGACACACCTCTATACGTATCCACACAAACAATAGAGATGGAGAAAACACTTAGAGTGTGCTAGCACTCTAATGATGTTCGGCCAAGGAGGAGGAGAGGGAGAGCAAGAAGAGAGGAGGAAGAAGATGAAGTTAATGTTGCCTTGAATTAGCACACAAATGCACTAATTCCTCCTTTTAAGTGGTCGGCCACACAAGGAAGACCAAGAGTCATGGCTCTTGGTTTTCCCTCATGAGGTGGCACACACATGTGCTAACCTTGATGATGTGGAACATCATCATTGGCTCACTTAATGCCAACTCACAAATGAGGTGGTTGTTGGTTGCTACTCGGAAAACCTAATGGTTCCACTGTATAAAAATTTTGTACAAAGGTCTGAACCTTTTCCTAGCTACCATGTGTTCTTTTAAATTAAATTTGGATCGCCTGCGGAACTTAACACATTTGATCTAAAGTTTAATCTATTTGTTCTTTTAGGTTTAGACTCGGATCTCCTACGGAACTTAACACGTTCAATCCAAATCACCTAGGTTATTAATTTTATTAAATATTAATTTCTAAAATTGGCTTCCAGTACTGACGTGGCGAGGCACATGACCTTCTTGGATATGAGAACAACCACCACCGACTAGACAAAGCCTTTTAAGGAAAGTTAATATTTAATTTCCTTAAATAACTTTAGGTCAACCGAAAAGAATAATCAAATCACAAGAAAAAAAAACAAAAGAACACAACATCAAAAACAAAATTCAAAATACTAGAATCGCATGCCTCTTGTATTTGGTATTATTTCCAAAAATAACTAGTATGATGCGGAAAGGAAAAATACTAGTTATACCTTTTAGAAAGACCTCTTGATCTTCTACCGTATTCCTCTTCTAACCTTGGACGTTGTGTGGGCAACGATCTTCCGAGATGAGAACCACCAAGCACCTTCTTCTTCCTTACAAGTTTCAGCCATCAAAACTTCTCCTAGGATAAAGAGGTTCGGCCACCACCACCATGCTCCAAGGGATGCTAGAAACAAAACTTTCTTTCTCTCCTTCTTCTTCTTCTTCTCTAAACTTGATCCGACCACCATATGAATCTCCACAAGAAGGATGAGGTTCGGCCATTAAAGAGAAGAGAGGAGGAGAGGATGGCCGGCCACACCAAGGAAGAAAAAGAGGGAGAAAATAGAATAGAGTTGTTCACCCTGAAGCCTTCTCTACCCCCTCTTTTATAATCCTTGGTCTTGGCAAATAAGGAAAATTTAATAAAAACTTCCTTAATTCTTTTGCCATTGACAAGGAAAATTTATTTAATTAAAAATAATTTTTCTTTTCAATTTACAATGGTCGGCCACACCATAAAATTTCCAAGCAAATAAAATTTTAAACACAAATTAAAACTTCCTTATTTGCTTCCGGAAATTTATAAAAAATTTCTCCAATAATTTTTCCCTTCATGATTAATTAATAAAAAAGAAATTTTATAAATTAAAATCTTTCTTTTAACATGTGGATAAAAAGAAAGTTATCTCTAAAAATTAAAATCTCTTTTAATCTACAAATAAGGAAAGATATTAAATCTTTTCTTAATCTTTTGTAGAAACTAATAAAAGAGAATTTTTTTAATTTTTAAACTTTCTTTTAAATAATAAACATGATTAATAGGAAAGTTTTTACCAAAATTAAAATCAACCTTTTAATTTACAAATAAGGAAAGAGATTTAGCTCTTTTCTTAATCTTTTGTAGAATCTTATAAAAGGAAAGATTTAAATTTTTAAACTCTCTTTTAAATCATGTTATCTACATAAGAAAAATTTTAAAAATAAAAATCCTTTTATTTAAATTTGGGCCGGCCACACCAAGCTTGAACCCAAGCTAGGGCCGGCCACCTTGAAGCACCCATGAACCAAACTTTGGCCGGCCCTAGCTTGGTCTCCAAGCTAGCTTGGCCGGCCCCTATGGGATGGGTAAGAAGGTGGGTATAGGTGGTTATAGTACTCTATAATTAAGAGGCTACGATAGGGACCGAGAGGAGGAATTGGTTTTTGTCTCCCGATATAATTAAGCATCCCGTGTTCGCCCTGAACACACAACTTAATTTTATCAATAATAATTCATTCCACTAGAGAACTATTATTGAACTACCGCACCAATCCCAAATTACATTTTGGGCTCCTTCTTATTATGAGTGTGTTAGTCTCCCTGTGTTTAAGATGTCGAATGTCCACTAATTAAGTAAGTTACTGACAACTCACTTAATTAATATCTAGCTCCAAGAGTAGTACCACTCAACTTCATCGTCATGTCGGACTAAGTCCACCTGCAGGGTTTAACATGACAATCCTTATGAGCTCCTCTTGGGGACATTCTCAACCTAGATCACTAGGACACAGTTTCCTTCTATAATCAACAACACACACTATAAGTGATATCATTTCCCAACTTATCAGGCTTATTGATTTATCGAACTAAATCTTACCCATTGATAAATTAAAGAAATAAATATCAAATATATGTGCTTGTTATTATATTAGGATTAAGAGCACACACTTCCATAATAACTGAGGTCTTTGTTCCTTTATAAAGTCAGTATAAAAGAAACGACATCAAATGGTCCTACTCAATGCACTCTAAGTGTACTAGTGTAATTATATAGTTAAGATAAACTAATACCTAATTACACTATGACCTTTCAATGGTTTATTCCTTTCCATCTTGGTCGTGAGCTACTGTTTATAATTTATAAGAAACCGATAACATGATCTTCTGTGTGTGACACCACACACCATGTTATCTACAATATAAATTAATTGAACAATTACATTTATCATAAATGTAGACATTTGACCAATGTGATTCTTATTTCTAGATAAATGTGTTATACTTAAAGCTAGGCTTTTAGTATACATCCTAACAGTGGCAATGGTCAAGTCAAACTTAACCTTTCATCTTCCCTCTCAAGTCAAGTCAAACTTGACTTAAATTCTCCCATGGTCAATCAAATCCAACCTTTGGTTCAAGTCAATTTTAATTTAATGAATCTTATTCATTAAATTAAATTGACTCAATGAATCCAAGTCCAAATTAGACTCATTTAACACATGGACCAAATTGAGTCCAACTCAATTAGTTTAATTTGGATTACTGTTAATCCAATTTGGTTCATCACATGAACCTAATCCTCTAGGTACATCAAATGAACCTAATCTCCATCTAATTGCCCTTTGTGTGTGACCTTATAGGTTCTTGTAACATTGACAATGCTCCTAAACTCATTTAGAAGCATAAGTAATGAGCGGTATCTAGCAACACATCATTACTACCCAAGTTACAAGAATGTTGAGATCCAACATCACCTTGTGACTACTAATTGTGACTCTTCACAATATATGACAAGTGTCCTTCTATCCTTGACACCTAGATTGATCAATGTGAGGTATAGACCGTGTCATCCTCTAATCAATATAAATCTTGAACTCCAAGTATACTCACTCTAATCAAATGAGCTCAATATCTCATATTGACTCACTTGAGCATGGTCATGCACTTAGTGGTCTCACTCTATCAAGAATAACGATGTCACTCCCGTTATATAGGAGGGATATATCTCATCTACATCACTCACATCCCTCCGCATAATTTGTTACATACCCAGTAATCGCCTTTATAGTCCATCCAGTTACGGGTGACGTTTGACGAAGCCAAAGTATGTAACTCCTTATGTAGGGAACCATGGTGACTTCAGGTCCAAGGACTAATAGTCATACTAATAGCCACATGAGAAAGTATATGACACTTATATAACGATCCATGATACTTTCTCATGGTGGGTCATTCAGTATACATTCTCCAATGCATACCCATATGTTAACTTGATATCTCTATATCCATGACTTGTGAGATCAAGTCATCGAGTTGACCTACATGCTAGTCTCGTCGCATTAACATTGTCCCTGAATGTTAATACTTGACTAGGAATGATTAAGATTAGTGTTCTCTATATCATCTCACTATCGATTCAACTAATCGATGATATAGAGATGAACCTTCTACTCAAGGACATTATTATACTTAGTTATTTGGCCTCAATACAAGTAAGTATAATAACCAAAAAGAAATGCCTTTATATATATAAGAATATGATACAACGAGTCCATACAACAATCATCATATAATTGGCTCTAGGGCTCTAACTAACAATCTCCCACTAACACTAGTGCCAATCAGTGTAGGCTCTAAGGCCCAATGACCTAGTGTGACCATCATGTTTTCTTTGTGCCAAAGCCTTGGTCAAGGGATCAGTGATGTTAGCCTCTGTGGGTACTCTGTAAATCTTCACATCTCCTCTATCGATGATCTCTCGAATGAGATGGAAGCGTCGTAGTATGTGTTTGGTCCACTGGTGTGAGCGAGGTTCCTTAGCTTGTGCAATTGCTCCATTGTTGTCACAATAGAGCTCTATCGGATCAACTATGCTAGGAACCACCCCAAGCTCAGTAATGAATTTGCGGATCCAAACTGCCTCCTTTACTACTTCTGATGCAGCAATATACTCGGCCTCTATTGTAGAATCAGCAAATGTGTCCTGCTTCGAACTCTTCCAGCTCACAGCAGCACCATTTATGCAAAACACGAACCCAGACTGCGATCTATAATCATCCTGGTCAGTTTGGAAGCTGGCATCACTGTAACCCTTTACAGCTAGCTCATCATCGCCTCGATATATCAAGAAATATTCTTTAGTCCTTCTCAAGTACTTAAGAATATTCTTGACTGCTATCCAGTGACTTTCACCTAGATCTGACTAGTATCTGCTCGTCATGCTCAAAGCATACGAGACATCAGGACGAGTACATAGCATGGCGTACATGATAGATCCTATGGCTGAAGCATAAGAGATCTGATCCATGCGGTCTCTCTCCTCTCTAAAAGAGGGACTTTGAGTCTTCGAAAGACTCACACCATGTGACATCAGCAAAAATCCCTTCTTGGAGTTTTGTATGGCAAACTGTAGTAATACCTTGTCAATATATGTACTCTGACTTAGGCCAAGCAATCTCTTAGATCTATCTCTATATATCTATATGCCTAGAATATGGGTTGCTTCACTTAAGTCCTTCATTAAGAAACAATTCCCTAGCCAAGTCTTTATAGACTACAGCAAAGGGATGTCATTCCCAATGAGTAGTATGTAATCCACATACAATATAAGGAAGACAACTGTGTTCCCTACAACCTTCTTGTAGACACAAGGTTCATCTTCATTCTTGATGAAACCAAACTGTTTGATTGCATCATCGAATCAAAGATTCCAGCTCCGAGAAGCTTGTTTTAGTCCATAAATGGACCTATGCAGCTTGCATACTCTGCCAGTATGTTGTAGATCTACAAAACCCTCAGGTTGTGTCATGTACACATCCTCGAGTAGGTTTCCATTCAGAAACACAGTTTTGACATCCATCTGCCATATCTCATAATCGTGGTATTCTGCAATAGCAAGCATGATCCGAATGGACTTAAACATCGCTACTGGAGAAAAGGTTTCATCATAGTCAATACCATGAATTTGCTTGAAACTTTTAGCTACCAGACGACCCTTATATATAAGTCCATCAATGTCAGTCTTTCTCTTAAAGACCCACTTACACCCAATGGGTTTAACCCCTTTAGGTGGATTAACCAAAGTTCATACTTGGTTGGTGTATATGGATTCAATTTTGGATCTCATGGCATCTAACTATTTCTCAGAATCTGGTCTCATCACAGCTTCTTGATAAGAGGTAGACTCATTCTCAATGAGCATAGCGTCATCATGGTCAGACAAGAGAAATGAATATCTCTCAGGCTGACGACGTACCCTATCAGACCTGCGAAGAGGTATGTCTACTTGAACTGGTTGTTGTTCCTCAACTCCTTGTGGAACAATCTCATCATCCATAACACTTTGTGGTTCCAGTTCAACTTCCATCAATGCTTCAGTGCTATGGTCCATATCTTGAACTTCTTCAAGATTGAATGTACTCCCACTAGTTTTTCTAGAAACAAAGTCTCTTTCTAGAAAAACCCCAGTCTTAGCCACAACTACTTTGTATTGACTGGGAATGTAGAAGTAATATCCCTTCGTTTCCTTGGGATATCCTATAAAATAGCACTTATCAGATTTTAGTCCCAATTTGTCTGAGACTTGACGTCGAACGTAAGCCTCACAACCCCAAATCCTCATAAAAGACACCTGAACATCTCTCCCAGTCCATATCCTATATGGTGTCTTTATCACAACCTTAGATGGAACACGGTTGAGTATGAAGGCTGCTATCTCCAGAGCATAGCCCCAAAGAGATGTAGGAAGATCTGTGTGACTCATCATAGAACTTACCGTATCTAATAGGGTACAATTCCTCCTTTCGGATACACCATTCCACTGTGGTATTCCAGGAGGAGTGAGTTGGGATAGAATCTCACACTCAGCTAGATAGTCGCTAAACTCATGGCTAAGGTATTCTCCACCTCGATCTGATCGAAGTATCTTAATACTCTTGCCAAGCTGTGTTTGTACTTCATTCTTGAATGCTTTGAACTTTTCAAAGGATTCTGACTTATGTGTCATCAGATACACATAACCATATCTACTGAAGTCATCAGTAAATGTAATGAAGTACCTATAACCACCTCTGACAGCGACATTGAAAGGGTCACATACATCACTATGTATAAGTCTCATATGATTCAAAATCAAATGAGTCCAGCAAACCATCTTTATGGAGCTAGGATAAGCGTTTGTCATTTATATGACCTAAGTGACAGTACCAGAGATAGATTTAGTTCATTTCATTTAATTTGAACCTTTTGGTATTTATGTTATAGATGGGGTTCTCTAAGTCTAGAATATAGAGTCCGTTAATCAGAGGTGCACTACAATAAAACATATCATTTAAATAAACTGAACAACATTTGTTCTTTATTATAAATGAAAAATCTTTCTTGTCCAAACAAGAAACTGAAATTATGTTCTTAGTAAGAGCAGGCACATAACAACATTCATCTAGTTCTAGTACAAGCCCAGAAGGCAGAGATAGATAGTAAGTCCCTACAGCAACAGCAGCAACCCGTGCTCCATTGCCTACTCGTAGGTCCACCTCGCCCTTCGTCAATGTCCTGCTATTTCTCAACGCCTGCACATTAGTACAAATGTGAGAAGCACATCCAGTATCTAATACCCATGATGAAGAAATAGAGAGATTAACTTCTATAACATATATACCTAAAGTAGAAGTCTCACTTCTCTTCTTTGTAAGATCTTCCAGGTAGACTTTGCAGTTCCTCTTCCAGTGCTCGGTCTAACCGCAGTGGAAGCAAATAGCATCCTTGGCGACCCCTCCTTTGGGTTTCAGTTTCTTGCCTTTGCTCTTGGCTTGAGACTTTCCTTTACCTTTAGGCTTTCCCTTCCCTTTTCCCTTTTGCACCATCAAAATGGAGTTGGGCTTAACCTTCTTAAGGTTGATCTCAGCAGTTCTCAACATACTCAGAAGTTCAGGCAGTGACTTGTCAATTTCATTCATGTTGTAGTTCATGACGAATTGACTGTAGCTCTCTGGCAAGGATTGCAAGACCAAATCAGTGGCCAGCTCTTGGCCAAGGGGGAATCCCAACCTCTGTAGGTTTTCTATATACCCAATCATCTTGAGTACATATGGACCTACGGGAGTCCCATCTTGCATCTTGCACTGAAACAGTGCCTTAGAGATCTCGAATATCTCGTGCCTAGCTTGTCCTTGATATAGTTGACGAAGATGTTCAACCATATCATAAGCTCCCAACAACTCGTGTTGCTTCTAAAGCTCAAAGTTCATGATCGCGAGCATGAGACAAGACACATCTAATGCGTCATCTTGATGCTTCTTATAAGCATCACGGTCAGCTCGCGTGGCAGTGGCAGGAGGTACCTCAGGAATGGGCTGCTCTAGGACGTACAATTTTCGTTCCTGTGTGAGAACAATTCTCAGGTTCCTGTACCAATCCAGGAAGTTAGCTCCGTTGAGCTTGTCCTTATCAAGGACAGAACGCAGGGAGAAGGTGTTCATGTTTGACGACATGACAATCTACAATAGAAAATGCAGAAAATAAATAATCATATTCCACTAATCATTTAATTAGGCCTTTAACTAAATGATGCTCCCACTGAATTATAGAACTTTTGTAGAATTAAGTCATGGATGTGGTCAAACCACACCTACTAGATTCTAACCAACTAGCTATAATTCTTGCGGGACAAGATCCACATCATACTAAGCCCTGAGTTAGCTTTGGCTAAATCGCCCAAGACTTAGTATGATCAGTAGGTAACTAATTACCAATTACATCTCTATGCAACTGTTGCTTATAGGATCAAGATCCGCATGTATGTTAAAACTTGAGTTAGCTTTGGCTAAATCGCCCAAGAGTTAATATAAATGTGATTTTGACCTATCTACCAACCATTGGAAAATGCCTATAGTTAAACCCGATCCAATTGAGTTTAACTAGTTTTACTCAATCTAATTGAGTTTGTACTCACCCATGCATTGATAGGCGAGACCAAGATTGTCCCTCCGCGCCCTATCAAGATAATATGCGTTGCTCTGCTTTGGCAGATTCAACAACAACATGTGATCGAGGTAGTGATGGGTATCACGGCATGGTAGGCATTTTGAGTTGACACGATTTAGATCTAATCTAATCGTTGATGTGTATCATATACTCGATTTAGATCTAATCTAATCGTGGTACATCATATACGCGATTTAGATCTAATCTAATCGTTAAAGCACTAATTAATTACTCTACTCTAGCATGCATCACATACACAAACACAAGCAATTAATTAAATTGTGATTAGTCATGGCTCTACTATGATCTTATCAAGCCAATGAGAAGATCGGATGGTCAACCTAGGGTCAACAGCTTCTCCAAGCTCCTCCCTTTGACCGCCATGTGTTGCTCACACCCTCCTTGTAACTCCTCCTCGAGTGGACCTTCCACCGCTCTAATTTTGTACATTACAAATTTGAAACTCGAGTTACATTCAAGTCTAAACTATTTACAACAGGAATATAAAATAAAGGAAGGCACGACACGCAGGTCGCGATCATATACAATATGCACAATCACACAAAAATGACGTGCAGGCTATAATATGAATTACAACACATATTTCCAATCAAATTGGGTTCTTTGGACAATGCCCATCACAATATCATATATAATTCTAAATTATGTATTTTACATAAATTTCTACGATTTTACTACTATTTTTACAATTTTATGAGTAACAATTTTCCGGCGGTCCCGTTTAGCGATTTTCGGGCGCGATCGCGGGACAATGCCCCTTGCGGGGATAGGGTAGCACCCCTTCTCGTGAAACGAGTCTCACGAGTGTCCCACGACAATCTTACAGCGCCCTAAGCCACCGTCCCAAAATATTTTGGGCGAGAACTTGCCGTTTCGAAAAATTTTTCTCGGTAGTCAAAGCCTACAAGTGTCCTAGCACTCGTTGCTTCGCTTCTGCGAGAAAAATACTCATAAAAACCATAAAAATCATAAAATCACAGAAACTTATAGAACTTTAATTTTTCATAAAAATAAAAATAAAAACAAGTACATGTTTGCACGTGGCTCTAATACCACTGTTGGGATTTTCGAGCCGCAAAAATCACTTTTTCTATTGCGGAAACCCCGAAATCTCATGTCACCGAATCCGTGCAAAGATAAAATTTTACATGTACAAGTTTTTCTACCCTAGATCTACATTAGATCTACATGGTTAAGAGAATACCCTTGTAGCGAAGCCCTTCGCGAATCCCGCTCGTCCAAAAGTTGCCGGATCTCGAGTGTGTTCAAGTGGACACACCTCTATACGTATCCACACAAACAATAGAGATGGAGAAAACACTTAGAGTGTGCTAGCACTCTAATGGTGTCTGGCCAAGGAGGAGGAGAGGGAGAGCAATAAGAGAGGAGGAAGAAGATGAGGTTAAGGTTGCCTTGAATTAGCACACAAATGCACTAATTCCTCCTTTTAAGTGGTCAGCCACATAAGGAAGACCAAGAGTCATGGCTCTTGGTTTTCCCTCATGAGGTGGCACACACATGTGCTAACCTTGATGATGTGGAACATCATCATTGGCCCACTTAATGTCAACTCACAAATGAGGTGGCAATGGTCAAGTCAAACTTGACCTTTCATCTTCCCTCTCAAGTTAAGTTAAACTTGACTTAAATTCTCCCATAGTTGATCAAATCCAACCTTTGGTTCAAGTCAATTTTAATTTAATGAATCTTATTCATTGAATTAAATTGACTCAATGAATCCAAGTCCAAATTAGACTCATTTAACACATGAACCAAATTGAGTCCAACTCAATTAGTTTAATTTGGATTACTCTTAATCCAATTTGGTTTATCACATGAACGTAATCCTCTAGGTACATCAAATGAACCTAATCTCCATCTAATTGTCCTTTGTGTGTGACCCTATAGGTTCTTGTAACGTTGGCAATGCTCCTAAACCTATTTAGAAGCATAAGTAATGAGCGGTATCTAGCAACACATCATTATTACCCAAGTTACAAGAATGTTGAGATCCAACATCACCTTGTAACTACTAATTGTGACTCTTCACAATATATGACAAGTGTCCTTCTATCCTTGACACCTAAATTGATCAATGTGAGGCATAGACCGTGTCATCCTCTAATCAATCTAAATCTTGAACTCCAAGTAGACTCACTCTAATCAAATGAGCTTAATATCTCATATTGACTCACTTGGGCATGGCCATGCACTTAGTGGTCTCACTCTATCAAGAATAATGATGTCACTCCCGTTATATAGGAGGGATAGATCTCTTCTACATCACTCACATCCCTCCGCATAATTTTTACATACCCAGTAATCGTCTTTATAATCCACCCAATTACGGGTGGCGTTTGACGAAACCAAAGTATGTAACTCCTTATGTAGGGAACCATGGTGACTTCAGGTCCAAGGACTAATAGTCATACTAATAGCCACATGAGAAAGTATATGACACTCATATAACGATCCATGATACTTTCTCATGGCGGGTCATTCAGTATACATTCTCTAATACATACTCATGTGTCAACTTGATATCTCTATATCCATGACTTGTGAGATCAAGTCATCGAGTTGACCTACATGATAGTCTTGTCGCATTAACATTGTATTTGAATGTTAATACTTGACTAGGAATGATTAAGAGTAATGTTCTCTATATCATCTCACTATCGATTCAACTAATCGATGATATAGATAAGAATCTTCTACTCAAGGACATTATTATACTTAGTTATTTGACACCAATACAAATAAGTATAATAACCAAAAAGAAATGTCTTTATATACATAAAATATGGTACAACGAGTCCATACAACAATCATCATATAATTGGCTCTAGGGCTCTAACTAACATTATGTGTGTGGCCTAGCCAACGACGCACTGCTAGTAATCAGCCAATCTCCCATAGGTCAGTAGGACGAAAATATCTTCCACGTAAGTTTCCGGCGTAATTCGGAAACTGTTTCAATGGTTTCATGATGCCAAACCCAACCCTAATTCTTGCAAACTTGCCCCCACAAAGTTCCGGTCTCCCCCTCATCAATGTCGAGCACTTTTATAACCATTGATCCTACCTCTTGCAGGATGTCTTTGCGCATGAAAGCCAAAGGAAGATTATGACATTGAATCCACATTGGTGTTTCATCATAGGCCAATTCATTAGGGCTTTGCAGGCTTTTTAGTTCTTTAAACACAACCAAGTTTTGAAAGAAATTTCCCGACTGGATCAATTTCCACTTTCCTCATCAGTTGCAAAATTCAGGACATGTGGGTTCTGAACGTTTCTTTATTCACTGATTTTGTAGACAGAACTTTAGCAACAAGGCATTTGGTGAGTCTTTTTGTTCCCAACTCAATCGCTTCTCTCGTCCCACTACCAATCCTTCATCGTCTCTATTTCCTGATAATTGTAGGGCCCGTAGCCGAGTTGCTATATCATCTAGATCCATTACTGAACGAAATGTATAAGAAGTATAGTGGGCGTTCAGACTAGGTGTGAAGTAATCCGTCAAACTATTCCAAAATTAACATAGAAAAAATAAATCACATATAAAAAAAATATTTATCTAGATTTTATGAGATTTGACATCAGGCCGTGCTAGTCATTAGACCCATGCAAGTATAAATTATGCCAAAATGCATACACGAAAGCAGCAGGGACCATTCAGATGATCACACGTGGAGGCCCCCCACAACAATTATATCCCATGGTCGGTGCTTATCGACCATTAAGAAATTATCATTAAAAAAAATTAGAAAACTTAATCTCGACGACATTAAATTAAGCAAAGACCAAACAAACAAACATGTTTTTGTTCCACGCAGAGGCTGAACGAAGCCCACAAATAAATGAATACTTGTTCTGCATGATAAATAAATAAATAGATAAATATTTGAAGATAAGAAAGAAGAAGAAAAGGGAGAGCGATATCTTTGTCATGGTTGACGGCGATGGCCTCGATTCTTCATCCTATTTCCACACAAACGTATTTCTCGCCTTCATCGACGCCTCCTCGCTCTCTCCTTCATTTCCTCTTATGTTTCCCTTCCTCTTGCTTCAGAGAAATATCTGTTTGAAGACGATCGAAGTTGTAGCTTTGAAGCTAAAAGTTTCTTCCTTTTCCGGTTATTTTCCTTAATCTTAGGCTCTGTTTGCTTGAGCAATTTGTGCAGTATCTTTAGACGATTGCTGTGCTGGTAAGATTCGAGCGACAGACTGCAGGTTTGCGCTTGAAGTCAACAGAAAGTCGAATCGAACTTACTGAAGCAAGAAATGAGGGCCTAGAAATGTTCTCTGATTTCTGTGATGGTTTACTAGAAATAGACTTTAGTACTCTTGTATTTTGATCTTATTTTTTTTTTCCAAAGCAAAAATAGAGTTGTGGTGTCACAAGGGTTGCTTGCGTTCCAAGAACTTCTGATGTGAGGTCTTGATTCCTGAGTTCTCACCTTTGGTTTTCCAATCCTTCTCTATATTTGGATTCTTCGTTTATCTCCTCCAGGAGTCAAATACTAACATTTCTGATCATCTTCTGATACAGTTTGACTGTTCATGTGTAAAAGCTTTTAAAGATTCTGCTGAACATTTCTAGTCAATCAAGATGTTTCACAAACCAATTTGACTGAACGAAGTTGAAGTTACATCACTGCTTAGGAGATTTCTCTTGAAGAAAATTAAATGATAAACAACCCTTACTTTTAGGAAAATTAGATCGCTCCAACTTTCAAAAAACTAGGTTCTTGGCTTATTTAAAAGTTTAGTAACAGTTTTATTAATGAACTTATATTTCATAAGTTTTGTTCATAAATATTGTTAATGATCGAGCATTATACACTATTAATTCATAATCTCTACTCATGAATATATATTAATAAATTAAATATATATATGTTCAACCAGTTATTTAAATTTATTCATTTAATTGACTTTGACTTTGATGTATATGGAATGAACATATAGAAGTTCTTACCAAGTTAAAACACATTTTACTCACATACATTTTATTCATCTACAACCCTTTTCATATTCTTGCCCAAAGAGAGGAGAGTAGATGACAAATTTTGATTGTGATGCCACCGTAATGTGACTTATCAAGCTGATTGCTCCTAAGCCATTACAACATCTAAGGGACAGACTATAAAATGTCGATGTAACAAACCTTCTCTTTTACTGAACATCCAACAGCCATGGCTGTCGACTATATTTTTCTATCTTGTGTCAGCTACTTGCTGATCGTTTCTTTCCGAGAGCAGTTCATCGATCAAAGTCTTCTTTGTTTTCAGGTAGTCAATCGCTTGAGCAATAATTGTCAATCAGGTGAGCGTTTGGTGTAGCTCGAATTCTCATCCACCCCACACCAACCAGAGCGGAAGGAATTAAGCAGCATGATGAGCGGCAATCTGAAGCTTGGCGTCGAAGTCGTCAGCGCCCATGACCTTATAGGCAAGGACGGCCAGGGGACCGTCAGCGCCTACGTGGAGCTCGAATTCGACGGCCAAAAGTTCCGCACCACCGTCAAGGAGAAGGACGTGAACCCCGTCTGGAACGAGATATTCTACCGCCACCTCCGACCCCTCCGCGCTCTCCGACCGCCACCTCGAGGCCTTCGTCTACCACGCCAACCGCGGGTCCAGATTCCAGTCTTGCATTGGCAAGGTCCGCATCGCCGGCACCTCCTTCGTCCCATACACCGACGCCGTCGAACTGTTCTACCCCTTGGAGAAGCAGGCTCTGTGGTCGCGTGTCAAGGGCGAGCTCGGCCTCAAGGTGTTCCTAACCAACGACCCTTCGATTCGCGCTTCGAATCAGCAGCCGGCGGTTGAGCCGCTCTTGAATATTCCGGCGGGCGGTAGCGAAGCGGAGGCAGTGGTCGCGGCGGCCACCGCGAGCTTTTTCCAGGATACCCGACCAGACTCGGTGCCTGTCCGCACTTTCCACCATCTTCCCAGAGATCCAGAGCAGCAGTTCTACTCCGCTGGTGCCCCGGCGGTCGAGGAGTCCGTCAGGTACAAACACAGTCCGTCGGATTTCAATTGGGTATTGAGTGGCGTGTAATATAGCAGCTAGCTCTAACGAATGCATGCCGTAGAACCAGGCACGTGGGCAGCGAGATGAAGGCCGAGCCGCCGCGGGTGATGAGGATGTTGTCGTCGTCGGCACAACAGCCGGTGGATTTCCAGCTCAAGGAAACTAGCCCTTATCTCGGCGGCGGTCGTATCGTTGGCGGTCGGATGATCCCCAGCGAGAAGGCCGGCGCGTTTGATCTGGTGGAGAAGATGGAGTATCTGTTCATCCGAGTGGTGAAGGCCCGCGGCCTGCCGGCGAAGGACATCACCGGCAGTCTCGACCCCTACGTCGAGGTGCGTCTCGGCAACTACAAAGGCACCACCAGGCACTTCGAGAAGAACCAGAACCCGGAGTGGAACCAGGTGTTCGCCTTCCCCAACGAGCGGGTGCAGGCCTCCGTCGTCGAGGTGGTGCTCAAAGACAAGGACGTCGTGAAGGACGACTTCGTCGGCATCGTGCGCCTCGACCTCCACGAGATCCCCACGCGCGTGCCCCCCGACAGCCCGCTCGCTCCCGAGTGGTACCGCCTCGAGGGCAAGAAGGGCGAGAAGCTGAGCAAGGGCGAGCTTATGCTCGCCGTGTGGCTCGGCACGCAGGCCGACGAGTCCTTCGCCTATGCCACGCACTCCGACTCCATCCCCGCCGTCGACCCGCACACCCTGAGCAACTTCATCCGCGCCAAGGTGTACCACGCGCCGCGTCTCTGGTACGTCCGAGTCAACATCATCGAAGCCCACGATGTGCTCGCGTTCGACAAAAGCAGGGTCCCTGACGTGCTCTGCAAGGTCCGCCTCGGCAACCAGATGCTGCGCACGAAGGCGATCCTGTCCCGCACCGCCAATTTTTTGTGGAACGAGGAGTTTATGTTCGTGGCCGCCGAGCCCTTCGAAGAGGACCTCGTCCTCTCCGTGGAGGACCGCGTCGCCCACAACAAGGACGAGGAGATTGGCCGCGTGCACATCCCCCTGACCACCATCGACAAGCGCGCCGACAACCGGATCATCCACTCGCGGTGGTGGAACCTGAAGAAGCACGTGGCGCTGGACGTGGATCAGCTGAAGGAGGACAAGTTCTCTAGCAAGATCCACGCCCGCATCTGCCTCGACGGCGGCTACCACGTTCTCGATGAGTCGACGCAGTACAGCAGCGACCTGCGCCCCACCGCGAAGCAGCTGTGGAAGCCCCCCATCGGCTTGCTCGAGCTCGGCATCCTCAATGTCGCCGGGCTTCACCCGATGAAGACCCGCGAGACGCGGGGCACCTGCGACCCTTACTGCGTCGCCAAGTACGGCCACAAGTGGGTGCGCACGCGCACCGTCGTCGACGAGTTGAACCCGCGGTTCAACGAGCAGTACACGTGGGATGTGTACGACCACGCCACCGTGCTCACCGTCGGCGTCTTCGATAACTGCCAACTCGTGGAGAAGGATTCCGGCTCCAACGGCGGAAACAAGGACGTGAAGATTGGGAAAGTGAGAATCCGGCTCTCCACTCTCCAAACAGGGCGCATTTACACCAACTCCTATCCCCTGCTCGTCCTCCACAACTCCGGCGTCAAGAAGATGGGAGAAATCCACCTCGCGATCCGCTTCTCCGTCACGTCGATGCTGAACACCATATACATCTACTCGAAGCCGCTGCTGCCGAAGATGCACTACGTGCTGCCGCTGCCCATAATCCAGCAGGAGCTGCTCCGGCACCAAGCCGTCCAGATCGTGGCCGCGCGGCTGAGTCGGATGGAGCCGCCGCTGCGGAGGGAAGTGGTAGAATACATGTCGGACGCTCATTCCCACCTGTGGAGCATGCGCCGTAGCAAGGCCAACTTCTTCAGGCTGATGGCGGTCTTCTCCGGCCTGTTCGCTGTCTGGAAGTGGTTCAACAACGTGTGCTCGTGGAAGAACCCCGTGACCACCATCTTGGTGCACATCTTGTTTGTAATGCTGGTTTGCTTCCCGGAGCTGATCCTGCCGACGGTTTTCCTCTACATGTTTCTCATCGGTGTGTGGAACTACCGGTTCCGGCCGCGCTATCCACCTCACATGAACACGAAGATCTCGCACGTGGAGGCAGTGCACCCCGACGAACTGGACGAGGAATTCGACACGTACCCAACGAGCCGGAGCCCAGAGATAGTGAGGATGAGGTACGACCGGCTAAGGAGTGTGGCCGGAAGGATACAGACGGTGGTCGGCGACATAGCCACGCAGGGAGAGAGGCTGCTCCTGCTGCTGACGTGGAGGGATCCGCGGGCCACCGCTATGTTCTTGGTGTTCTGCCTGTGCGCGGCCATGGTGCTCTATGTGACGCCTTTCCAGATTATAGCTGCCGTCTGCGGATTCTACTACATGAGGCATCCGCGGTTCAGGCACAAACTGCCGTCGGCGCCTCTGAATTTCTTCAGGCGATTGCCGGCGAGGACCGACAGCCTGCTTTAGAGCAGGAAGTAGTTTGTTTGGAGCTGCTTGGATTGGTTGATCTTGTTCACTTGTACAATGTAATTTGTAGATGTTTGGGACTTGTACTCCAACTTCTGTACTTATGTGTTCCTATTCAGCGATCTGCATAAACCATCCAGTTAGTTAAAATCTACCATTCTCATTTTGACTTTTTGTCCTTTAATTAGATTTTGTCTGCACTCTAGCCTTTGGCGGCACATTCATCTCCCCGAAAGGCGCGAGAATCCATGAGAGGAGGCCTAGGAAAAGAGTAAGCTTGGTCAAAATACGGATTATCTCATAAGCATTAGGCAATCTTCATCGGATCACTATCTCTTAATCTAGAAGTTAAATTAAACTCAACATCTAGACAATGATCATTTGACGCAGTAATAAATCCGTCCTTTATTAGTTAACTTATCGGAATTAATTCTGCTGTAAATTGAGATATTCGTCTTGATACTGCACAGCTGCGTAGAATGGTTTTGTTCATTGCTATAAATGAACCTAACGCCAAGTTCATGTAAGTTTCTCTGCATCGTCCTCAGATCACTTTTCGTCCTCTTGTCTCATCGTCTGATGTATGTCTCCCTCCAAAACTTCCGGTTACTTCCATGACTCTACCGTCAAGGTATGCGCTCGGAAATGTTGTTCTTTCCACCATCAGATCGACCACTCTATAACTTCGATTTCAGTGTCTTTTATTTTTTTTGTATGTATGTGTGTTGATTTCAATTGTGCTATCTTATAATCGTGGAAAGTCGGTGCTTTTTAGGATTTTTCTATGCTATTGTAGTCGGCGATCTAAGGTTTTTGGTGTCCGATATTTAGGGTAGATTTGTAGTCCCATTTCGTAGGTGGTTTAGGACTGTCTATTTTTTCAGAATTATTTTGTGAATCGCATGAAATCTATTATTGTTTTATAATTTGTGAAAAGGCCCGTGTGTTCTGACTTTGTCCGCGTTCTGGATTTGTGTGTTCTGGTTGCTTAATCTGTTAATTAGTTTTGGAGATTGCACTGGGTTATACTCTTTGTTTTTAATGCATAGGATTTAGTAGATTTTTGGTCCATCGAACATACCGTCTGGGCATTCATGTATGTAGGAGGCCACCTGGCCAAATGATCCCATCATGTACTCCCTTTCAATGTGATTGGGATGGTTTTACAGGGGCTTAGGGTGAGGGTTATGATCTTTTGCCACAATACATGTAGCAATACAACATAGTACAGCTCTTTGCCAAATTGATTTCAATGGATATCGAGATTGCTATTTTTGTAGTCAGCAGGTTGATTTTTTGTAGTCAGCAGGTTGATTGGGATCATGGTTCGTCTAAACGGTCGCGGCGGCTGTCGCGGACACTGCCGTTCCAATTCCAATATCATTTCGCGGAAAGGTCGCGGCGCGGATTTATCAAAAAATCACCAAAAAATTAGAGAATGGGTAATAAAAAATAAAACACATGAAGCCATACAAAATCAATACATTAGTGCATAATTATCCTACAATAATATAACATGATGAAAAAAAAATACAATAATAATTATACCTAATCAAAGCTAATACCACGAAAAGTGATAGGGAGGAACCAAATCTTCATTATATTCTCCTTGAGTATCATATTGATTAAATTGATCTCCAACATATTAGCGTTGATATAAATTTGGATTAAATTGCCCATATGGATATTCATTTGATTGAGTTGATGAAATATGTTCAGAATTAGATGATTGACTTTGTAATAATGTTTCATCACGACGATTGTAATATCCAAAACCATGATACCCAATAGAACTGCCAGTACCACTTGATGATTCACGATCACGACTATGATGTTCGATATTGCTCCCAAGAGACGTTGAATAATCTGGAATTGCATTCTGTGCATTATCAAAATAACTCTCAGATTCATGATGTCTAATTGCACTTGTATAGGATGGTAAATAATCAGATGATCTATCATATGAATCATATCTGAGTTGATTGCTACTATAATATCCATATCCACCTGATTGGTATCCAATTAGACCATGCCCAATATCTTGAGACTCCCAATTATAACTTCTTGATCCATAATCATCTCTTAGTGGAATTTGTTGGTTCCCTCTCAAAAGCAAATGTTTCATATGTTCTTCAACACTCATATTCTGTCGTGAAGATCCAATCGAATGTTCTTTATCATTGGCATCAACAGATTCTGATAAACTTGTAAAAAAGTGATGTTGTTTCTCCATCCCAGGTTGATACCCATGATTACTATCTTGTGTTGCATAATAATTTTCATGACTTCGTGCCCATGTCATACCTGTGTCATGTTGATCATCTTGATGACTTTGATGAGCATGATGTTCACCATGACTTTGTTGATTATTTCCTTCATTTGAATCATCACTATCATCACTGTCGTCACTTTCATCACTATCTTCACTATCATCTCTTGATAAAACTTCTTTTCCTTTCAAATGTGTTGACTTTTCTACATTATTCTTTATTCTTGAATGACTTTGAACACTTGTAGTTGTGTTGTATTCTTCAGCATCGGATGCTCGAAGTGCTTGATCTAACCATGTCAAATCATCATCTTCTAAAACTAGCGGTTCATTATCTCTTGTCCATTCATTTAAGATGTCCTCATCATGAAAAATATGATTAAGGTCTATCGAGCTGTAAAAATCATCTTCTTCTTGTTTGCGCATCATGTTTTGTACCCTAAGCCGCATATTATAGTGAACATAAACTAATTTGTACAACTTTTTGATAGCCAAGCAATTACAAAGCTTTGTGTGTATAAGAGACCATGCACTCCAATTTCTTTCTCATCCCGAAGATGAGCATGTTTGACTTAGAACTTTTATTGTAATTTTTTGAAGGTGTGGGGGCATCTTCACCATAATCGCTCCACCATTCAGCTGATACAAAAAAAAAAAAATCAATATCATATATATTTTTTAATTATAAATATTTGTAAAATTTAAATTACATACCTGGGAGACTTTTTTTTATTGCCATTTTTGCTACTGGAGACCCAAATTCACCTATCTGGTTTGTGAATAATTTAATTTGAAAATTAGAAGAAAAAATAAATAATTATTGTTTATATTTGGGAAAAATATAGGAACATAAAAAAAAATTACCTCACTGATGGCCGAAGCTTGTGCATTTAAGTTTGGCTCCAATCTCTTAATTACAACCTTTAATCCTCGTTTAACTTCATCATTATAAACACAAGTTCCAGAATATTGAAGTAACGAATTAAGGAAATATGCTGAAATATCAATAAGATAATATGAAATTAGAAATGAGGATTTTGTAAATGATTTTGATGACATACTTTATACTCTACAATTTAAGCAAATAAATATATGATTACCTACCGCATGTAGATGTTGGTGTAATTGATTATACCATCGATTATCAATAATATCCCAATATGATTGTCAATCTCTAGTATTATCTTTTATTGTCATTTTTGCTCTATCCATTGCTTCATAGATAATTGACATTGTTGGTTTTTGATCTTGGTCAACTAATTTCAAAACTTTTACTAATGGTTCAATTACAGCACAAATATCACGAGTCCTCTTTCAAAATCTTCCATCCATTATGATGCTTGCAATGTTTTCTGCTTCTTTTCTTCTTTTGCTTGTATTATTGTATGCTTCCCAATCACCAAAAGTGCACATTCTTTTTAAATCTGAAGAATGCCGAACAAGACTTTCAATTGAAATAAATTCTGTCTCAAATCGAGTTATTCCTGGTCTCAATAATTCATGGTCATTTGTAAATGTTTTCATCAAATTCACAACTTGATCGCTGTTATATATGAAGCTCGTTATTTGCTTGGCTTTCTCAACACACTTTTTTACTTTTGTTGTCTTACCAATATCTTCTAGCATGAGATCAATACAATGTGCTGCACAAGGGGACCAAAACAAATGTTGCCTTTCTATCATCAATTTGGCACCAACGGCCTTATTTGCACCTTAGCTATCTGTGACTACATGCACACTATTTTCCTCTCCGATTTTGTCAATAATTTCACTTAATAAAGATAAAATAAAATCAGCTGTCTTTGCTTTGTTGGTGCAATCAACGGAATTATGAAATACCATGTTGCGGTCACAATATATCATAAAATTTATGATTGGATGCTTGTTGTGTGTGCTCCAAGCATCGCACATTCTTGTGCATCCATACTTTGACCATTTTGATTTTAAAGTGTTCAAATATCTATTTATTTCATCCACCTCCTCTTGTAAATAAACACCACCAATTTGGCATCCTGTGGGCCCTTTTATTCTTATTCCAGCCTCAGCAATGGTGTTTATCATGGATTGATAGTATGGACCACTGTCTGCTGCATTAAATGGAATAGCATTATATATAAACCATTTCGATATTGTCTTACCAACATTTTTTACTTTTTCAGCCCCAAACCAGTTTTTGAGACTCTTTTGTTTTGTGGGAAACATAAAAGAGTCAATTCCTTTTGATAGTAATCTAGAATCCTCTCTTACACTAAGTCTTCGAGACATCCCTTTTTTCAAACCAAGATCTAAGCCAGATGAAGAATTAGAAAATCCTACAATTATAAAATTTAGAATAGTTAAGTACATTAAATTGATAAGATATATACACATAAATTTAAAATATTATTTATATATTTTACCTTGACCATAGTGATTACACATTTGCTCCTCAATGACTCTTGACTCTTGTTTTACGACTTTCCTTGATGGCTTTTTGTAATTCTCGATTTTCTGTATCTTCTATGTCATCTCCACCACTACTACCACTTTCTGATACGCGTGTATTTTGTGTAATTGAATCTAAGGCTATTTTCTTTTTTCTTTGCATTGAACTTCTACTTGCCTTAGAGTCTTGAAGATGTTTTCTTAACATTGATGATATTTCCTTAGGAGCTTTGTGACATATTTTAACATTTCCAATAACAAGTTCAATATGTTGTTTTAGTCTTGTAATTCCTCCAGTTATAACTTTTCCATAAAATTTCCATCGTATTGTTTTACGATTATCACCCACCATTTGACCAAATTGCTAACCAATATCAGGGTTTGGTGCCATTCTAAACAAATAAATAATATTGAATAATTTTGACTTAATGATAATGATAAAAAAACATGATAATGAGAATGAAGCATCTAAAATTAAACAATTCTTAATAACTTAATTTATTAAACTAAAAAATTCGAAAACTTACCTGTATGCAAATTAATGGAAATGATAGAAGAAATCAATTAATCAAATGAAGGAACTAGTGACCGTGAGCCAAAAGCTGCATATGCTCAAATTTATGGTAGATACTGAATTAATAAAACTGGTAAAAAAAAAATTAGAAAACTTGCCTTGTCTATGAATATGATGGAAATGATAGAAGAAATCTGTTAATCAAACGAAGGAGCTGATGACGAGAGTCAAAAGATGCAAATACTCAAATTAATAATAGATGCTCAATTAATAGAATCTGAAGGTACTCATGCAGTCAAACATTATTAGCAAATGTTTGGAAAAAAACCTGATGTGAATAACTTAATATATTAAACTAAAAAATTCGAAAACATGTGAATATAATGAAGTGATATAATGAAGTGACAGAAGAGATTAATTAACGAAGGAGTTGATAACCTTGAGTAAAAATGATGCATATGTTCACATTTAAAGTAGATGCTTAATTAATAGAATTGGATGAAAAATTAAAAAGCTTACTTTATTTGTGAATATGATAGAAATGACATAAGAAATTAATTAATCAAACAAAACAAGCTAATGACAGTAGCGAAAAAATGTAAATATTAAAATTAATGATAGATGCTTAATTAATTGACTTGGAGGGTACTCATGCAATCAAGCATTATTTTCAAAGGGTTGGGAAAAAATGATATGAATAACTTAGTATATTAAACTAAAAATTTAGAAAACTTATGTGTCTGTGAATATAATGGGAATGATATAAGAAATTGATTAATGGAGAAGTTGATGACTATAAGAAAAAAAGATTCATATATTTAGATTTAAATTAGATGCTTAATTAATAGAAATGGATGAAAAATTAGAAAACTTACCTTGTTTGTGAATACGATGGAAACGATAGAAAAACGCAATTAATCTAGTGAAACGAAAGACACTGATGAAATGCAAATGCTATCAGTAGATGCATGCTCAATTAATAGAATGAGAGTATTCGTACTGACAAAGACGAAAGAAAACAGATATGATAGTGATGTGATGTTGTTTTTTCTTTTTCAATAATGACAAAATAGTAAAAGATGGAATGAAAAAATAAAGTGATCAATGAAAAGCAATGTCGGCTGAATAAAGTAAATCTGGTCAAAAGAAATATAGAATCCAAAGCTTTTTATAAGTTAATCAAGAGATCAATGAAAAGTAAAGTGATAAAAAAAAAATGAAATTTAAGGTTTCTTAATCAATTAATCAAGCATAAAAATGGAATAAAAGCTTCTTAATCAAGTGTTGGTTGAATATAAAGCAACATCAGGAGCCAAAAATGGGAATCCAAAGCTGTTTAATCTATAATCAAAATGTTTGTTACCGAGCTGTTCTGTTCCAGCCGTTCCGTTCCAGCCGTTCCGGCCGTTATAACGTAGAAGAACGGCGTCCCAAAGCTATTGATACAATTAACCTAGGATTAATTGGGACGATCATTGTTTTTTATGTGTGTGTCAAAGAGTTTAAGTTAGGTTTTATATTGGTTCTAATAAATACTTAAGTTGTGCAGGACTTGATAAATTACACAAGCTTGGAAAGTCTCATCTTATGGCTCAGGTCCTTGAAGATTGGTGAAGGATGGTACATCTGAGGGACCACGGACAAGGAGCAACGGAGTGAAGGGAAGTGAACCTCGAGGCAAACGTGAAGGATGACACGAAGAAGAGCTGCAGGCTTGAGTGCATCTGAGGGACAAAGGCTGAGGAGGAAGACTTCAAAAGCAACTCGGGAGAGGATGAGTGAGAGTGTGTACATTGACACCAGTCGACTGATACAGTCGACTGGGAGCGAACAGAATAGTTCTGTTCGCTCAGCTCGCAAGTACCAGTCGACTATATGTTTTGTCAGTCGACTGGTATAATGTCGTTGAGATGATGACGCACAAAATCCCCATAGATTTGAACGACACAGTAGCCGTTGTGTGCTACCAGTCGACTGCATGTTTCAGCAGTCGACTGGTATCGGGATTTTCAGTAACCTGTATATAAGATTAGAAGCTTGGAGAGACAAAACTAACTGATTCAAAATTACTGTTTAAGCTCTCCAAGTGACCTCATTCTCTTCTTCCTAAGCTCATTTTTAATCTTGTGAGAGGAAGAGATAATCTTGTAAAGGTTTCTCCACCTTCGTTCTTGCATCGAAAAGGAGAAGATCATAGTGAAGCTTGATTGGGTGTGTGCGTGCCTTGGATTAGTCACCTCAAGAAGGTGGAGACCAAGTAAATCAAGGAGTTAGCCTTGTCTTCTTATTGTTTTTCAATTTTATCTCTTTGTGTGCTTCCGCTAACGAATTGTAGGTAACAAATTGGAATAAAGGCTATCCCCCCCCTCTAGCCTAACGCAAAGATCCTATCAATTGGTATTAGAGCCAAGTTCGCATCGGAAAAACTTATCGTCAACCGAAGCATCAAGATGACATTTCAAGAGGGATATAGCACCGCTCGACCACCCTTCTTTGATGGCAACGATTTCACATATTGGAAAGGTAGGATGGAATATTATTTGATGAATGATATTGAAAATTGGTTTAGTGTTGTAGATGGATTTGAGAAACCAAAAGATGGATCGGGAGCACCTCTTCCAACCAAGGATTGGACAAAAGAGATGGCAAAGAAGGCCCAAGCAAATGCAAAAGCCACAACAACATTGCAATATGGACTCTCAAAGGAGCAATTAAGCAAAGTAAGATCATTCAACTCCGCCAAAGAGCTTTGGGAAAAGTTCATTGAATTAAATGAGGGATCAAGCGAATCTAGGAGGGCCAAGAGAGATCTTTTGTTGGAGCAACTTCAAACCTTCACCATGAAAACCAATGAGACCGTGAGTCAAATGCATGGAAGATTCAAGGAGATAGTGAATGGACTCCATGTAATAGGTGAGAAAATTGACAATAGGGATCTAGTAAGGTATGTTTTTTAATCTTTTCCTAGAACCACCTTATGGACATCGATGGTTGATGCATATAAGGTTTCTAGAGATCTTTCCTTAGTTAAGCTTGATGAATTATTTTATGAATTTGAACTTCATAAACAAGCTAATATGGTTTCAAAAGAGAAAGGTATAGCTCTTATTGTAGAAAAGAAGGAGAAGAAAAAGAAGAAAGAAAAGAAGGTGGAATCCTCTTCATCCGAATCCGAGCAAGAATCATCGGATAGTAATGATGAAATGTCAGCAAGTGAAGTGGCTCATTATGTCAAGAAGATGATGGGAAGATCAAGGAAATTCACAAGGAAGGATGTGAAGAGAATGTTCCAACCTTCAAAAGGTAAAAGTAGTCAAAGTTCAAGTTTTAACACTAATGTCATTTGTTATGGATGTAATAAGAAAGGACACATCAAGCCAAATTGCCCGGAATTAAAAAAGAAAGAAGAAAAGGAGAAGAAGAAGGAGAAAAAGAAGAAGGAAGTCATGGTGGCCCGAGCTACATGGGATACACCAAGTATAGACTCATTGGATGAAGATGAACTATGCCTTGTCACCCGACATATGTCATTTATGGCTTTTGAACATGACAAAGATGTATCAAGTCAAGTGGAAATGTCAAGTGAAGAGGATTCATCAAGTGAGGAAAAATCAAGTGATGAATCATCATCAAGTGATGATGAGGTAAAAGAATCTCACAAAGTAGAATTTATTTATAAAACTATTGCTCATCTCAAAAATGCTTTTGTCAAATCACAATCGAAGGTGAAAACCTTGAAGGAAAAGCTTAAGTCTATTAAAAATGATGCATGTTCATCTAGTGGGTCAAGCATGCTTAAGGAAGAAAATGAAAATTTGAAGAATGATGTGATTGAGTTAAGAGCATGTCTAGAGAAGTTCACAAACGGATCAAAATATTTAGATATGATCATTAGAGACCAAAAAGTCATTTACAACAAGGCCGGAATAGGATATAGACCTAAGGAAAAGGAAGTTGCATATATGTCTCTAATCAATGGTACTAGAAATGATACACTTAGGAACAAAGTTAAGAAGAATCTTATAGGAAAGGTAAAACAAGCTTGGGTGCCTAAGAAATATTTGAATGACATTTCCGAATCAAGTGCATGGATACCAAAGAGTTGTGTGTTTTATGTTTCCTAGGTAGACGAGAAGAAGGATGCAAGTATGTGGATTGTGGATAGCGGTTGCTCAAGACATATGACCGGTGATGTGAGCAAGTTCTCCACAATAAATTATATAAAGAAAGGAACGGTATCATTTGGGAATAGTGAGAAGCTTAAGATTATAGGTAAAGGCACAATTGAGGTATCACCCACAATCATCATTCATAAAGTCTTATTGGTTAAAAAATATGGGGTTTAATTTGCTTAGTGTTAGCCAATTATGTGATGTCGGATATAATGTAGAGTTCCACCCCGATAAGTTCTTAGTTAAGCACAAAAATCTTGAAAATGTTGTGTTAAAAGGATTTAGAAAAGCAAATCTTTATTATGTTGATCTTTCATATGCTTCTAATCTCTCTATTAAGTGTTTGATATCAAAAGAAGAAAAAGGGTGGCTATGACATAGAAGACTTGGACATATCAATATGAGGAACATAGCCATGGTAGCCAAGATGGAGCTAGTAAAGGGATTACCAAAGATCAAGTACATCAAGGATAAATTGTGCGATACATGCCAAGAGGGTAAGCAATCAAGGTCATCACACAAAGGTAAAACCTTAACTAGCACTTCATTACCATTAGAATTATTGCATTTAGATCTTTTTGATTGTCATAGAACACCTTCTTTGATAGGTAACAAATATTGTTTGGTGATAGTAGATGATTACTCTAGATATACTTGGGTTTATTTCTTAAAACATAAGGGAGAAACTTTAGAAACAATTATAGGGTTTACCAAGAGAGTAGAAAATGAAAAGAACCTCAAAATTGATAGAATTAGGAGTGATCATGGTGGAGAGTTCGAGAATTTGAACTTTTCTAAGTTTTGTCTAGAAAATGGCTATAAGCATGAATTCTCTTGTCTAAGAACACCTCAACAAAATGATGTAGTGGAGAGGAAGAATCGAGCTTTACAAGAGGCGGTTAGAACCATGCTCAATGAATATTCCTTACCAAGCTATTTGTGGGCCGAAGCGGTTAATACCGCTTGTTACATTCAAAATTGTGTGTTGATTCATAAGTTTTTAGAGAAAACACCTTTTGAACTATGGAATGACATAATTCCTACAATTCACTATTTTAAAGTCATTAGTTGTAAGGTTTATATTCTTAATACTAAAGATGACTTAGGTAAATTTGAGGCCAAGTCCAATGAGGGAATTCTAGTTGGATACTCATCTACTAGTAGAGGATATAGAGTATACAACAAAAAGACTCAAATGGTTGAGGAATCATCCAATGTTGAGTTTGATGAGTCCACTAGTACTTACCCTAGGAAATCATCTATTGATAAGGATATAATTGAACAAAATCAAGCCATTACTCAAGAAATACAAAATTTACACTTAGGGGGTATGGATCAAGAGGGAGGAAGAGATGGTTCGAATGATGAAAGAAACAGTGTAGACAATGATCCTTCTAAAAATGATGATTCCATGAGATGTGGCTCAAGGGGTAAGGACTAGATCCTACTTTAGAGATCATACTAGTCAAATCACTCTAATATCACAATTTGAACCAAAATCAATTGATGAAGCTTTAATTGATACGGATTAAATTCTAGCAATGCAAGAAGGGTTGAATCAATTTGAAAGAAGTGATGTATGAGAATTGGTTCCAAGACCAAATGATAGTACAATTGTTACAACAAAATGGGTGTTTAGAAACAAACTGGATGATCAAGGAAAAGTCACTAGAAATAAGGCTAGGATAGCAGCTAGGGGCTTCAATCAAGTTGAAGGACTTGACTATGATGAAACTTATGCCCCGGTTGCTCGATTAGAGTCCATTCGGATATTATT
Source organism: Zingiber officinale (assembly GCF_018446385.1). NCBI lineage: Eukaryota > Viridiplantae > Streptophyta > Magnoliopsida > Zingiberales > Zingiberaceae > Zingiber > Zingiber officinale. Next base: position 61,676,273 of record NC_055990.1, on the reverse strand, counting down.
AGGATATATTGCTTATATGGGTTTTAAATTTTATCAAATGAATGTAAAATCTGCATTCCTAAATAGGTTCATTAAGGAGGAAGTGTATGTGGAACAACCACTCGGATGTGAAGACATAAATTACCCAAATCATGTTTATAAACATAAGAAAGCGTTGTATGGATTAAAACAAGCTTCTCGGGCATGGTATGAAAGACTCTCATTCTTCTTAATCTCCAAAGGTTTTAGAAGAGGAACAATTGACCCAAGCCTATTTTTAAAGTCTAAGGACGGAGACATTTTTGTTGCACAAGCTTATGTTAATGACATCATTTTTGGTTCAACAAATAATGACCTTCTTCAAGACTTCATTAAACATATGGAAAGTGAGTTTGAGATGAGTCTAGTTGGAGAGCTAAGTTTCTTCTTAGGGTTGCAAATCAAACAAACCAATGAAGGAACTTATGTCTATCAAACAAAATTTGCTAAGGAACTTATCAAGAAATTTGGTTTGGAAAATGCTAAGGTAGTATCTACTCTTATGGGAACTAATACAAAAATAGATAGTGATCAAGAAGGAAAATTAGTAGAACCAAAGCAATATAGAAGTATGATTGGTAGTTTGTTATACCTAACCGCTAGTAGACCGGATATACTCTTTGCAGTAGGTATGTGTGCAAGATACCAATCATGTGCCAAGGAATCTCATTTAGTGGCGGTAAAGAGAATCTTGAGATACATCAAGTGTACCCTTAATGTAGGTCTTTGGTACCCTAGAACTCGAAATTTTGATTTAATTGGATATACCGATTCCGAATATGCGAGTTGCAAATTAGATAGAAAGAGTACTAGCGGTGGATGTCAATTTCTTGGACCTTCCCTTGTAAGTTGGAGTAGTAGAAAACAACCTTGTGTGACCTTGTCCACAACCGAGGCCGAGTATGTGGCAATGGGTGGTTGTGTAACTTAATTATTTTGGATGATGCATACCTTAGAGGATTATGAGCTACACTATTCCAAGGTCAAGGTATTATGTGATAATGTAAGCACTATCAATTTGACCAAAAATCCGGTGCATCACTCTAGGATAAAGCACATTGATGTCAAACATCAGTTTATTAGAGATCATGTGACAAGAGGAGATATTGAATTACTTTATGTTGAATCAAAATCTAACCTTGCCGATATTTTTACTAAGTCTTTACCCGAAGTAGAGTTCACCTCCATTCGAAGAGAACTTGGTTTGTGCTTTGTAGAATAATAGACTTCACATTGCATGATTTCATGAATTTAAAGGTAAGGTTGCTACTTGACTATATATCACAAAGGACCTAGGATGCCTTACTTGTCTTTAGAAATTAAGTGAGAAACTAGGAAGATGCATTTGGTTCATCATGTTAGTTATGATGCATTATATTGAGCCAAAATGACATCTAGAGATATTAATCCTTTATTGGACCAATCATTGAGAAGGCTTGTGTACACTCAATGTGCTCATTGCTCCTAGAATGTGATTGGAAATTTCAAATTCTAAAATATTACATGTCATTATGCATTGTTGTCACAAAGACATTAACATTTGAACCTAATGCATAATTCTCATGTAAATGACTGGTAGAGATGTATTCGGGTTTGGCCAGGTCCAATATGTTGGAACCCCAAGGTGTTTTGATGTGATCAAACAAGCTAAGTTAGGTCCTGAGTTTGTTTAACCCTTGTGTCTAAGTGTGCAGGAGCTTAGGAACACAGGAAGTCGAGCGGAAGACGCGGCTAGCGAGAAGGACGGCATGGGGAGAGAGCCGACGGGCTCGGTGCGTCCGAGGGACGAGGTGACCACGGAAGAATACACCGGTGGACGAGAAAAATGTGCACGACGTTCGAGGAACGAGAAACCGGGAAGGAAGGCTGCTCGAGGCGAAGGCTGGAACTTGGGTTCGGGTGAGCCCTATTCCGGATGACCGAGATCACCCAAGCGAGCGGATCTGGAGGAGAAGAACCGGACCGGGGCGGGACTGAACCAAAGAAGAGGTCCCGGACGAAAAAGTCAACTTCTGTTGACTTTGGGCTCCGGGGCGCCCGGACCTGGATTTTGACCAGGATCGCATCAAACGCGATCTGATCATTGGGGGATAAAATTTTATCCCCCCAGGGCGCCCGGAACCCCTTCGGGGCGTCCCGACCAGTGCTATAAATATAGCACTGATCTGCACAGTTAAATCAACTCACTTGTAATTCATTTCTTTCTGTGCTTTCTATTCTTTTGTTCTGTCAATGCTGTAAGAGGCTACTCCACCCAGAGGAGAATCAGATAGTGCGCCAACTTTGTCTTGGATTAGCAATCCTCTGATTGCAAACCAAGTAAACCCTCTTGTGTCTGATCTTTTAATTTAGTCTTTTCTTTTTATTACAAGTGTCTGTTAATTAGTTGAATATCCGAGAAAGGTTTTGTGTTTATTTTTTAGGGCAATTCACCCCTCCCCTCTTGCCGGCCTCCAAAGGGACCAACACAATCTAGTAAGGAGTTACCTAAACTAGCGTGTTAAAATCAAGGTTGCATCTTTGTAGTCTTGATGGTTATGGGGTTGGTATCTATCTTGAGATCCTAGTTGGATACACTTTTACACTTATTTTTCCCAAATCGATATCAACATAACATACCTCTCCATCAAATTTGAGCATTTTTGGAGGTCTAGAGAATATTTGGCGCATTTCTGGAACTCAGATTCTGTAAAATTAAACTGTGTGTCAGTCAACTGATACAGACATCAATCGACTGTTGCAGTCGACTGATATAGTCGACTGCCAGCACTGTTCCGCAATACAGAACCATTTTGTATGGTTTTTATTTAGGGTGCAGTCGACTGCATGTTTCATCAGTCGACTGCATGTTTTAGCAGTCGACTGGTGCCCTCGATTCTATATAAAGCATGCCCGATCGGATGGCGACAGAAACCCTAGCTTTTCGCCGCCACCGCCCACTGTTTTTCGCCGACTGGTCCTGTTGCTTGCCTCCTTCGACTCCTCCTTGCTCTCAAAATCCTTCTAAACTCTTGGATCTATGCTTCCCTTCCTCCAGTCACCTCACTTTCTCTCTAAAACATGGTCAAGGGGCAGATTCGGATCTAGATTTGGGGATTCCGCCGTTCCATTTCCAACCAGTCGATCAGAGGCATATGGAGCGTCGGTAATGCTTCCTTTTACGCTTGACTCTTCAAATTTGGGTTTGATCCATGTCTAAATTCGTTTCCATGTTCTGTTTGCTTCTTGTTTAGCTCAAACTGGACACTTGTTTTCCACTTGCATGGTTTAGGGTTAGGCAAAAGCGTCGAGTTGGTGAGGGCACCTCTCGGCAGCCTCCACCACCACCTTCCGGTGGTTGGTTTCCATCTGAGGCTAGCCGACACCACTTTGAGAATACCGACTTTTAGATGATGAGCTGTCGGTATCTCAATCGGTCATATTTTACTAACATTGCCCCTGAGATCATCGAGATTGGTGTGTATTATGGGTTAGACAAACTATTTCATTGCATGACTACCGTCAATTTAGATCTGTGCAAAGAGTTTTATAATAATCTGCGTCCATGTAATCACGATAGTCATGCATATGTCTCTATGGTAGGCGGGATGTCCATAGATTTCACCCCTGATGTCCTGCGATCCTTCTTAGGTTGTAGGCGGTCTACTAGCACATTTACGTGCTTTCCCCAGGTTGATGAGCCACTATCTGCGTCCCTTTCCTATGTCTCCATTGATATGATTCATCAGCACTATTTTCATACTCCTAGGGCTCCACTCAAGTGTATCTTTGACGCCACATGCATGTCAGCCCCCATCTACGTTTTCTATAAGGTTGTCATTGCCTGTCTCCTGCCTATAGTGACTAAAGGGCAAGCCAAGATTCACCTTCCTCATTTAGTTATGATGTATGACCTGGAGCAGCGTCTTGATATCGATATCGCTCTTCAGGTTTATGAGTCTATCATTCATTTTTCTCGACCAGTCCAGGGGAAGTTATACATGCCCTTCTGTCATGTCTTGACCTCATTTTTCATTACTAAAGGGATAGACGTCACTAGGGGTGCCTTGCATCAGTCATCTAAGGACTTTGACCAGTTAGGGTCTCGCCAGCTCTCTTTAGCCCAGATTGAGCAGCGTGACTGTGTTATGGCATGGCGTCGCCGCCCTGGCCAGGATGAATCTGATTCAGATGAGGATGCGGAGGAGGTCCCTACCCCTGCTCCAGAGCCGGCGCGTGCCTCCCTACGGGAGCAAGTCTTTCATTTAGAGGAGTTTGTTCGCTAGGAGTTTCAGACTATTCGTCAACAGCAGACCAAGATGTTTGATATGATGTGGCGCTGGGATCTTGCCTACCAGGGCCCTCCTCCTCCTCCTTCCCATGATGATGCTTCGGCGTAGAGACTATGCTTTGTTGCTTGGTGTCGGGTGGACTTTTGGCTCTGATTTTTTTACTCTTTCTCACCTTGAACACTGTTGATGATGTTGTAGGATGTTCTTATCTCCTTTGACTATGTCTTTTGAGACCTCTTGTATTTCTATCTATGCATGCTAGTTCTGTTTATGTTTTTTTAGTACGATTTTGCCTATGCTTATGTTTCACTGTTAATAACTATTCATGTGCGCCTGTGCTTCTATTTACTCTTGTACGGGGTCTTTATATGCTTGATTCTTTAGGGAGTATCCTGTGCCTTTTGGCCCTGTCCTTCTGAACTTGTTGCTTCCTCTATCCTTTTTGATATTTGTCAAAGGGGGAGATAATACAAGTTTAAGTTAGAATGTTTTGGATAGAGCATATGCTAATGGGGAGTTTTGGATATCATGACTTATGTTTCATGATAGAGCATATGTTAAGGGGGAGGTGTGGATTTTATGCTTTATGTTTCATGATTATACCATGCTTATAATTTTCAAAGTTATGAAATTTTATTCTTCATGATTTTATGTTTCATGATAACAAATATCAAAGTTCTGGATGTTGTGTTTCATCCTTACATTATGTTTGCAATTTCAAAGTTAGTATTATATCTAACTTAAACATATTGCCACACATCAAAAAAGGGGGAGATTGTTGATATAATCTGCCTAGGATTAATTGGGACGATCATTGTTTTTGATTTGTGTGTCAAAGAGTTTAAGTTAGGTTTTATATTGGTTCTAATGAATACTTAAGTTGTGCAAGACTTGGTAAATTACACAAGCTTGGAAAGTCTCATCTTATGGCTCAGGTCCTTGAAGATTGGTGAAGGATGGTGCATCCAAGGGACCACGGACAAGGAGCAACGGAGTGAAGGGAAGTGAACCTCGAGGCAAACGTGAAGGATGGCACGAAGAAGAGTTGCAAGCTTGAGTGCATCTGAGTGACAAAGGCTGTGGAGAAAGACTTCAAGAGCAACTCGGGAGAGGATGAGTGAGAGCGTGTACATTGACACCAATCGACTGATACAGTCAACTAGGAGCAAACAAAATGGTTCTGTTTGCTCAGCTCGCAAGCACCAGTCGACTGCATGTTTTGTCAGTCGACTGGTATAATGCCGTTGAGATGATGACGCACAGAATCCCCACAGATTTGAACGGCATAGTAGCCATTGTGTGCTACCAATCGACTGCATGTTTCAGCAGTCGACTGGTATCGGGATTTTCATTAACCTGTATATAAGGTTAGAAGCTTAGAGAGACAAAACTAACTGATTCAAAATTACTGTTTAAGCTCTCCAAGTGACCTTCAAGACTTAATACTCTCATTCTCTTCTTCTTAAGATCATTTTTAATCTTGTGAGAGGAAGAGATAATCTTGTAAAGGTTTCTCCACCTTCATTCTTGCATCGAAAAGGAGAAGATCATAGTGAAGCTTGATTGGGTATGTGCGTGCCTTGGATTAGTCACCTCAAGGAGGTGGAGACCAAGTAAATCGAGGAGTTAGCCTTGTCTTCTTATTGTTTTTCAATTTTATCTCTTTGTGTGCTTCCGCTAACGAATTGTAGGTAACAAATTGGAAGAAAGGCTATTCACCCCCCTCTAGCCTAACGCAAAGATCCTATCAAAAGCAACCGACGTTATACGCCGGAACTTTGGAACGCCATGGGTCGTTCCCGTGCCGGAACGACCGTTTCGGCCGTTCCAGGTTCGTTTCGACAAACTATGATTGAGATTATGACACCGAATGTGACAAATCTTGATGGGTTATAATTAATTTGGAATTATTATCCTTTTTGATACTTTTGCTGTCGTTAGTTACAATAAAAAACCAGTGGGATATCAACCAAATTAGTACTTTGGTTTTCGTCATTGAGTAGGATTTCCAGATGAGTTTGCACCAAGGGATGCACAATCCCTCCATGCATAAGTGTTGGATCGTGATAGACGAGGGGAGGCTGAATCTCGTTCGTTCGAAATCTTTTCTTTTCGTAATAATAAAAATGAATCAAAGTATAGTTTGCAGCGGAATATAAAGAGACAAAAATTTAGAGACACAATAGTTTTTTACTTGATTTGTAGTCCGACAACTACTATTTCAAGACCCGCGATCTTTGATTGCTTTCGGTGGGAAATTCTAAATAGTTCTTCCAGACGAAGCCAAATCGTCCATTATGAAAAGATGATAGTAATGTTGAATATAAGTGAATGGAGAAGAGGTGAAAGAGGAAAGAGGCTCCATTGTGAATGAGACTTTAGTCCCACATTCGGAGTTTTATGGCATGATGATTGGTTTATATTGATTAATATGCATTGAGGATGTAAACAAATGCATGAGGAGAGACTCTCTCTCATGGGGGATGCAAATCTAGGGCCCGGATTGCACTGAACCATGTTGACTCGTGTGCGGGCACGACTTACGCACGTCGAATGCTGGATCGGTCGAGGCAAAATTCGTCCAAGTGAAACAACCAACGTTTTTTCCACATAAACCTTTAGCTGCTGTAACGGATGCATTAAGTTTGAGATTAATGCAGAATCTAAACGTTCGAGTAATAATGAGTGAAACAGTAGACGTTTCACTGTTCGGCTAGTAATGGTCATTAATCGACCATTAATGCTGTCGTTGATCTGAGCTCCTATATAAGGAGGCTACGATCACAGGCAAAAAAGACACATGCAACGAAGCAAGCAGAAGCTCTCCGCCTCATTCCCCTCCTCTGTCGTGCAACTCCTGCTCGACAGAGTGCCCGTGATAGCGATCGAGTGTCGCTCAACTTGCTGTGACCACTAGTGTTAGGTGGAATCACGGTCAACCGTTATATCCTGGGAAACAGACGACCCGAGTAAACCTCGAAGCACTGCCGAAGGTAGGGCGAATCTGTTTCAAGGAAATTACGTTAGTCGCAGGCCTTGGTTAGTTTTCCCGGTCGGTCTCTTCATCCGCCCGGTCGATCTCTTCATTGCACTCGGTCGGCCTGACTGCTTCGCCTGACCTGCATCTTCCCAACCTATCTGCCTGCTTTGCCCGATCGGCCAATTTGCGCCCGGCCTGTCCTCTTCGCCCGATCGGCTAGTCTGCGCTTGACCTGCCGCTACGCCGGGGTTGTCTGCTTCGCTCGATCGACTAGCTTGATTGACTCCTGACCTGTCTGCTTAGACCGGTCTTTTCGCGCTCGGCCTAACTGCTTCGCCTGATCGGCTTGTTTGCCTGTCAGCTCGCTCGACCTGCCTCTCGCTAGGCCTTTCTGACCGCCCGACCGTACTGTTCGGTCACTCTGGTCATCTCATCGACTGAGTCCGATCAGCCGCTCTTCGGTACATAGCAAAAATCAGCACCCGCTGACAGTCTAAGATTATACGCTCATGTCATCTCGATTGTAAGTTGAATTTAGATTTTGTAATTTTAAATTCAGCTAAGTCTCCAAAAATCTTTGGCAACAGATTGTTGTGTCCAACAAGTAACAATCCTACTATCTCCAATCAATAAATGCAAGTATGAAAATAATTTACTAACAACACAAGTATGAAAATTTAGTAAAGTTGTTGGAGAGATTTTCGGAGTAGAGGTATCGTCGCTTACACAAACAGTAGCAACAATGATAGAATGAATCGGAGAGAAAAGTTGTTGTGAGCTCGAACCTGGAGACCTTCTTTTATAGACATGGTTTGGTCAATTGAACCCCTGTTCGGTCGATTAATGTTTTTGGTTGATTGATCCTCCTATCAGTCGACTGAACCTTGCACTTTCCTTCTTTGCTATGATCAGATCTGTGCAATCCCATGATTTTCGGTGTTCGGTCAATTGATCATGCTTATTGGTCGATCGAACTTCTGAGTATGCTTCCTTTTATGGATCGGTCGATTGATAAACTATATCAGTTGATTGATCACTCTGTGATACCAAATCTATGAGCTTCGCTTTGATCATTTTATTTTGCTTTGATCGGTCGACTGAACCTCTGGTTCAGTCGATCGAACCATTTGTTAACCCAAAATTTTGATTTATCCGCAAAATAGAGTTAGCATATTAATGCTACTACAAAGACAAAGTTAAATAGATATACATATGCTTAATAAGACATCATGGACTTTCCTGATCTCAACTTAGAAATCTCTGTCAATTTCTTTGGTTGGTTCAACACCTAAAGTTTGCCCTTACCGGGACACGACCTTACTGTACTCACTCTAGGAACTTCCCTCAACTCACTTATCAAATATCGGATCCTCTAAATTTATTTTGACTTAACTGTTTAGCATCGGATCGGCTGTTAGGGCTTCCACTTGATTCGATATCGGGTCCTTCAGACCTATTGAGTCCACCTGCCAGATGTCAGTCCACTTGACCCATCTGGACTTCCTGTCTAGTTCCACGATTCACTAAAATTTCCCTTGCCTAGTATCAAGTTCAGTTGACCTACTAGGACTTTCCAAGTTGAGCATCCTGCACACTTGATTAATTGATCAGATAATAATAAGATTTAACTTAAACCTTTGATAACATGAAAATATAGATTTAATTATGGTGCTCTTTACACTAACAATAAGCAAGTGATACACTGAATAAATAGTGAAAGAGCTTGTTCAACTCTGGCATCAATGGAATCAAGTTCTCTGCAAAGAACAAAATTGAGAATGCATGAGCTGGATAAGGAATAACGGATCCCTTGGAGGCACCCGCCTATTGATGGAAGTGAGTATAGTTGGCAGTAAGAGATCAATCTGCAGTCGGGAAATTCCTTGATTTGAACAAACAGGGAAAAAGCATGGGATATTCATAATTTAGAAGCACATCCCTACCTATCCACTGTACCAAAAGGATGTATCAGATTGGTGACAAGCTGTATCATATTCGATTGTGAATAACTGGACTTTGTTTTTATTGTACCGATCCGGCTCTTCGGCTCTTTGGGTGGCCACATTAGCGGCTCAATTGTCGCTCACTTGGCTACCAAGATTCATAAACTCTAGTACTTATCCTGGAGGTCTAGAGTTCGAATCCTGGGGAAGGAAAAAATCCACTGGCCAGGGGTGGAAAGACCTTGTAAGTAACGTCATGGCCGAAGGATCGTCGGTTGACGACATAAAGGGTCGTCAGTTGGGCTGCCATTGTGGCCGCCCAAGGGACCAAGGTTGGGCCGCCAGTTGAGCCGTTAATGTGGCCGTCCAAGGAACCGAGGGATCGGATCATTACAATATAAGGTACTTTCTTGCTAACTCAACAAGGGCTTATCTTATCTTTAACAGATTGTAGTAGTCAACTGGAATAGATATGCTACACCTTAATTGATTTCTCCGAGATGAAGATAAAACTATGGATATTATTTTCTGCACGCCAATGTGATCTTTAAACTTAAACACTATTATCCGTGATCGATTTGCAGTTGCTAGAAAGTAGAACAAAAAAGATAATTTTGGAAGTTCATTTCTGTTCTCCAAAACCTTATATTTGCCTTGATTGCATACATGGAACAGGTCTTGAGATTTTGGCTTTCCCGTGCAATCAGTTTGCCGGGCAAGAACCTGGAAGCAAGGAGATTGTCGAGTTTGCTTGCACTTGCTTCAAAGCTGAATATCCTATATTTGAAAGGTTAGTTGTAGAATTTTCTTAATGTTTCATAATTTTTTTTACCTGTTTGTTGTTTGCTCCTGAACATTGTAATCACTCTCTCGTTTAACCTTTCTTCCTACTTTAGGTTGAGGTAAATGGTCGAAATGCTGCACCTATATACAAGTTCTTGAAGTGCAGCAAGGATGGTATCTTTGGGGATAGCATCAAGTGGAACTTCACAAAGTTCTTGGTCGACAAGGATGGTAAAGTGATTCATATATCGCAATGCGCTAACCACATCTCCTCTGAGCATGGATCGGAGGTACACAAAATTCCCTCGGTTCATTCCACAGACCATTTGCAACACATGTTCCATCTCTAACATTTGAATCTGTATCCTTCTGCAGAAGGATATCAAGGAGTTATTGGAAGTTTCCTAGATCTCACATGCACGCAGCTCCTCCGACGATCCAACTATTGCACGAATAAAAGTACGAATGATAGTTTGAATAATGCACTGTGTAGAATACATTTGTGCGACATTTATTGAAAATCCTATTATCAGTACCTCAACTTTTACAATTTTGGTGAGTGCCTTGGTGGAATGAACTGAGGGAATTTTGTGTTCCTCTATCATCAATGCCTCAACTTTATTATTTGGTGAGTGCCTTGGTGAGTGATTATTGGCGGTGAAAGTGTAAACTAATATTGAATGATAAAGTGTAGATCAGTTCTTAATTTGGTCGAGGAAAGTTAGAGAGGCGTGGCATCTTTTTAGGGGCATGTTCTACTTTGCACCACAAATGAACTTTAAAGGCACTTTGATTCTAGTGCGATTGTTTTGGAGGTTATCTTGTTGTTTCTTTTTCTTTTGTCTCTTGGATCTACTTGATTTTTTTTAGAACAAATTGCACCAATCATAGCTATTTTCCTTGCTCTATCTAACATTTGAACATATAGGTGTAAGGAGGATTACCCTTATGAACGTAGAAATGATTCGACTATATGCCTCTTTAGAAGATACTTGTCGTGATATAAAGACGAATGTCTAGATCCTGTTCTCCTTAGATTTATCACTATATATAACAATTTATTTACACTAGTAGTGTCCAATATAAAATTTAAAAATAGAAAACCTTCTATTAATGCTTTTTGTTATTGAGAATTTATTAGAGCATCTTCGGAGCTTCCACTGGTGGCGTGGCTTGAGGTAGGAAATTACCTCAAGCGACGGAGCGGCTCCGCAAACGTAGAGCCGCTCTAACGTCAATCTTTTTTTTTAAAATTTTTTTTATATTTGTTATTTAAAAAATAATGTACACACAGGAGGTAGGTTGAGAAGAAATTAATTGAATAAAGATAGACGTTAAACAACGGCTACTTTGATAGTCGTTATTCAACGTTTAATTTTTTTAATTAAAAAAAATCTATAAATACATCCTGAACTCATTTTTTTTTCTTTCATCTCTTCATTCTCTATTTCTTTCATCTTTTCATTCCCTATTTGCATTTGAGATGGACAAAAATTTCAAGGTTTCTTTTACAAATCTTTTGAATTCTTCAAATGCGGAAAAAATTCATCTTCTCAAAATATCTGCATTCCTCCAAACCATAATGCCCAATATCCTCAATTTTTCTCCCATATGCAATACTGTCCAATTTTTTAAAATATTTCATATGTTTCACAAGGTCCTCCAAATTTCTCAAATTTTCAGAGTTCTCAAAATTTTTCGCTCCCCTTCTGAGTAACACCGCCCCAACTCCATTTGGTATGTATTCACACCCAGATTGGTCAACCATGAACAAACAATTTGGGATGCCTTCTATGCCTTTCGTATTTTCACCTCCTCAACCACCAGCCATGTTTTTGAATGAAGCAAGGACTATTATGAACTTCTAATGCCATCGTCTGTTCCAACATCTCAATGGCCACCACACTCATCACAAGAAGAGTGTGAAGTTGAATCGAAGAAAGATGTTTCTAAACAAAGATTTTGGTCTCTTGATGAAGATATGGTCCTTGCGAAGTCATGAGCAACTATCAGCACCGACACAGTCATTGGTAATGACTAGAAGGATCAAGATTTTTGGAAATATATAGCTGATTACTATAACAAGCATCGACCCATTGGAACTATGAAGAGAAGCTATCAGGTGCTAAAATCACATTATTATAAGTTTGTGCCTAATCCTGTCTGAGATCTGTAGAGATGAGCACTGATTTCGATGAATGACAATGACCACCTATGAAGACGAACTCTGAAGATCTGAAGAAATTCTTCAACGCTCCTGCGCACAGTGAGATGAGCCAACAAAGAGTTAGTGATCTAAGATCGGAGTGGAGATCCCTGGCTAGGCCCTCTGACGCTCAAGTCAGTTCCTCTCACAGATGGAAGAAAAAGAAGAAGAACAGTAACTGAAGTGAAAACAGAGTTTAGATGCTAGAACTTGCGTACCTTACCAACGGAGAAGATCCCCCTTTTTATACCACCTCACGTGACCTCCGTAGTTGTGAAGTAGTCCCTGATTCGTTAGAGTTTGTCAGGAGATGAAATCATCTCCTACACTTAGTGCGCTAATCCTTTAACAAATTTTTTCTGTACCCAGATGTACCCATTTTATCGTTTATAACACGTCATCATAATTGAAGAAGATTCTAGAAGATGTTTTCCGCCAAATATTCTATTAAGCATATTTCGGCAAGTTGTTCAAGCCAGCTACAGATACTATGGAAAATGCTTTCTGTTAAATATATCTCGGTCGGTCGTTCAAGTCGACCGTATATATTGTTCAAACCATCTCCTGTTGAATATGTTTCGACCGATCATTCAAGATGGTCGCATATACTGTTCAGAATACTCCCGTTGAATATGTTTCGACAGGTCGTTCAAGCCGGCTAAATATATTGTTCAGAATACCTCCTATTAAATATGTTCGGGCTGGTAATATGTTGAGAGCTATATATGAGACTAAATGTCTTTATGCTCGGGCGGGCTTTGCCCGACCGATAATATGTGAGCACGTGGGTGTTCACTCGGCCTGCGGTCGACTAGTTATATGCTGAGAGTTATATATAAGGCTAAAAGCCTTTATACTCGAGCGAGCTTTGCCTGGCCGAGCATATATGAGCACGTGGGTGCTCGCTCGGCCCGCGTTCGGCCAATTATATGTTGAGAGTTATATATAACGCTAAATACCTTTATGCTCGAGTAGACTTTGCCCGACCGAGCATATGTGAGCACGTGGGTGCTCGCTTGGCCTGTGTGTTGGAATGTATGCTAAAAGCCTAGATTTTTGTATAAATATTTATTTAGAAATAAGAATCACATTGGCCAAATGTCTACATTTATGCTAAGTGTAGTTGTCCATTTAATTTATATTATAGATAACATGGTGTGAAGAGACACACAGAAGATCATATTATTAGATCCTTATAAATTATAAATAGTAGCTCACTACTAAGATGGAATGGGATAAACCATTGGAGTGGTTGTAGTGTAATTTGATAATAGTTTATCTTGACTATAATATTACACTAGTACACTATGAGTGTATTGAGCAGGACCATTTAAGGTAGTTTCTTTTTATACTGACTATATAAAAGAACAAAATCTCTGTTATTATGGAAGTGCATACTCTTAATCATGATATAATAACAAGCACGATATTTAATATTTATTTCATTAATTTATCAAAGGGTGCAATTTAGTTCGATAAATAAATAGGCCCGATAAGTTGGAAAATGATATTATTTATATGGTGTGTTGTTGATTATAGAATGAAACTGTGTCCTAGTAATCTAGGTTGATGATGCCCCCTTGAGGAGCTCATAAGAATTGTCATGTAAACCCTGCAGGTGGACCTAGCCCGACATGACAATAAAGTTGAGTGGTACTACTACTCTTGGAGCTAGATATTAATTAAGTGAGTTGTCAGTAACTCATTTAATTAGTGGACATCAATATCTTAAACATAGGGAGATTAATGCACTCATAATAAGAATGAACTCATAATGTAATTTGGGATTGATGCGGTAGTTCAATAATAACTCTTTAGTGGTATGAGTTATTATTGATGAACTTGAGTTGGGTGTTCGGGGCGAACACAGGAAGCTCAAGCTCATCGCGAGACCAAAACCAATTTCTCCTCTCGGTTCCTGTTGTAGCCTCTATAAAACCTTGTATCCACTAAGTCCACTTCTTATCCAAGTAATGGGCCCGAGACAACCTTGCTTGGAGCAAGGGGGTCGGCCAAGTATAGGCTTGGAGCACAAGTAGTGGCCGGCCAAATCATACTTGGTATCCAAGCATGGGGCCGGCCACATAGGATTAAAGGAGATTTTAATTTTTGTTAAAATTTCTCCTTTTATAGCCATTCATGAAAGAGATTTAAAAGAGAAATTTTATTTTAAAAATTTCCTTTTATAGTCATCCCCATGGTTTTAAAAAGAAAGTTTTAGATTTTAAAATATTTCCTTTTATAGCTATCTACAAAAGATTAAAGAGAGATTTTAATTTTGTTAAAATCTTTCCTTATTTGTAGTTATCTATAATGTTTTAAAAAAAGATTTTAATTTTTAATAAAACTTTTCTTTTATGTAAGCATGATTCAAAAAGAGAAGTTTTAATTAATCTTTCCTTTTTTGTAGTCATGTTTAAAAAAGAGAGATTAATGTTTAAAACTTTCCTTTATTACCATTGATCCGGCGGTAAGAATGGGGGACCCACTTCCTGAAGGGTCCCAGCCTGAGGACGGAGAGAGGGCTGACTAAGCGGGTAATGGCCGCGTCAAGCAGTTGAGCAGGTCCGAGCGGAGCCAGAGATAACCCAGCCAGGCTTGGGTTTCCGACGCCAAGGCGGGAGGACTGAATGGCCGATCGGGTGTCTGCCCGGCGGGTGGTCCGTTCGGCCAGGATAAGGGCGAGGATACAAAGGTTAGCCGAGCGGCCTATTCGTTCGGCTCGGGATATGGGATGTCAGCAAAGGCATGTCTGATGATTATGCCGTACACAAGATTGCACGATAGAGGGTCTTGCCGTCACATCATGGAGAGGTCGATACAGTAGCAGTATGGCCAATACAGTAGCGGTATGGCCTTATGGATGCCCTTCTGACAGACCCATACTTGGGCATGGTCGAAAGCAGGTGATTGCTTTGATAGGCGCGCCCAGGCTCCTTCGAGAGGTCTATATAAGGTCTCCATTTCTTCACCGGAGGTACACAAGTCTGAATCTCTGAAGCCACCTCTTTGTTATTCCTCGCCTGACTTGAGCGTCGGAGGGCCGTCGCCGGGACACCCCTCCCGGCTCGGTTTTGTTGCAGGTTCGCCGGAGCACTCGAGGATCCAGCAGGGAGCGCCACATCCCCAACGTCCGTTGAGTCCTGGTTCGGACAGGATCAATGTGATCCGGCGGTAAGAATGGGGGACCCACTTCCTGAAGGGTCCTAGCCTGAGGACGGAGAGAGGGCTGACTAAGCGGGTAATGTCTGCGTCAAGCAGTTGAGCAGGTCCGAGCGGAGCCAGGACTGAATGGCCGATCGGGTGTCTGCCCGGCTGGAATCGAAGGGCCGAGTGGGTGGTCCGTTCGGCCAGGATAAGGGCGAGGATACAAAGGTTAGCCGAGCGGCCTATTCGTTCGGCTCGGGATATGGGATGTCAGCAAAGGCATGTCGGATGATTATGCCGTACACAAGATTGCACGATAGAGGGTCTTGCCGTCACATCATGGAGAGGTCGATACAGTAGCAGTATGGCCGATACAGTAGCGGTATGGCCTTATGGATGCCCTTCTGACAGACCCATACCTGGGCATGGTCGAAAGCAGGTGATTGCTTTGATAGGCGCGCCCAGGCTCCTTCGAGAGGTCTATATAAGGTCTCCATTTCTTCACCGGAGGTACACAAGTCTGAATCTCTGAAGCCACCTCTTTGTTATTCCTCGCCTGACTTGAGCGTCGGAGGGCCGTCGCCGGGACACCCCTCCCGGCTCGGTTTTGTTGCAGGTTCGCCGGAGCACTCGAGGATCCAGCAGGGAGCGCCACATCCCCAGCGTCCGTTGACTCCTGGTTCGGACAGGATCAACCATGTACAATAAGTAATTTAAAAAGAGAGATTTTAATTGTTATTAAAATTTCCTCTTTTATTGGGAGGCCACAAATAAGGAAGTTTTAATTATGTATAAATTTTCCCTTTTGTAAACATCATGGTTTAAAAGGAAGCTTTAATTTTTTGTAATTTTTTTTCCTTTTTAGGATACCATGATGTGGTCGGCCATAAGAAGATTAAAAGGAAGTTTTAATTAAACTTTCCTTTTTTACCAAGACCAAGGATTATAAAAGAGGGGGAGAGGGTGCCTCATGGTAAGACAACCTATTCTTATTCCCTCTCTATTTCCTTGGTGGCCGGCCATGCTCCCTTCTTTTCTTCTTTGACTCCTGGCGCGCCCAGGATCAATTTGGCACCGTCTGTGGGAACGCACCTGTATCCGAGCAGATGCAATGGACGAGGCTGGAAGAATACATACCATGACACTCTCACAAGAAGAGTTGGATGCTATAGTCGAGGCGAGGGCAGCCAAGATAGTGGTGCAGCAAAAGGAGAAAGCACAGGCTGAGCGAGCGCAACAGCAAACCTCGGCTTCAACAGGCCGGGCGGCGCAAGCAGACTGCCCGGAATATGTTTCAACAGGAGGGTTCCCTCAGGCACTCTTCCGTACTCCCCCAGAAATCGCGCCCGCTCACGGGGAACAAGGGTCTTCATCTGATGAGCCTCCCGTTCGGGATCATAGGAAGGGCAAAGCTCCCCGAGCGAACGCACCGCCCGAGCAGGTTCACCGACAGTTCTCTGAAGCCATACATCGGGATCCGTTACCAAAATACTACACACCACCGCCGATCGGAGCTTACAATGGGACGACCGACCCCGACGATCATTTGGGGAAGTTCGACAGCATCGCCACCTTGCATCAGTACTCCGATGGCGTAAAGTGTCGGGTATTTCTCACCACTCTATCGGAATCTGCACATAGGTGGTTTCGGAGGTTGCCGGACGGCTCTATCACTAGTTTCCAGGAGTTCCGAATGACATTTCTTCATCACATTGCGAGCAGCCGACGTTATCAAAGGACAAGCGTCAGCCTGTTTACCATCAAACAAGAACCAAGAGAATCTCTCCGGGCGTATATACAGCGATTTAATCAGGTAGCCGTGGACATCCCCACAGCCACCTCGGAGACAATGGTAAACGCCTTCACGCAAAGCCTCGTGGAAGGGGACTTCTTTCGTGCGCTCATTCGCAAACCGCCCAGAGACTACGACCACATGCTACACCGGGCGAATGAGTATATAAACGTGGAAGAGGCGGAGGCTGCCCGACGGAAGGGAACTCATGCCGAACGTCCGGCCCATGCCGAACGGAAGCAGCCCGCTGCCCACCAGCCACCAAGAGGACCAAGAGTTGAGGCATCCCGGGCACATCATGCGAAGTCCCCGGTGGTCCAAGAGGTAGCGGCCGAGCGGTCAAAGATGAAGAAAAAGAAGGTATGGACCCCAATGTTTTGCTCTTTCCATAATACTGACTCCCACAACACCCTTGATGCCGGGCTCGCCTTCTATCACCCATCCCGTGCGACGACGGGTGGCCCACGCCGACCGCGATCACGCAGTAATGATCAAGAGTCCGGTCGGCGAACATATAGGAGATCTCCAACACCGCTCCTCCAAGGCATGAAGATCGTTCTCGGTCCAATGAGCGATCTAGGCAGTCGGGAAGAGGAGAGCAGAAACAACACCTCCCGGGAGAAATCAATATTATCGTGGGGTTGGGGGAGATTCACACAGGGCAAGAAAGGCAAGTGCCCGGCAGCTCAGAATCCATGAGGTGGGTTGCAGCCAAGAAAAGGCGAGTGGGCCCGAGATCAGTTTTGGGCCCAAGGATCTTGAGGGAGTTGAAGTGCCGCATGATGATGCCCTTATCATCAAAGCGGTGATAGCCAACTACACCATCCATCGTATCTTCATTGATACTGGCAGCTCGGTCAACATCATCTTCAGGAAGGCCTTTGATCAACTACAAATCGATCAAGCCGAGCTGCTGCCCATGACAACCCCCCTCTACGGGTTTACGGGCAACGAGGTTCTCCCGGTCGGACAGGTAAGACTGGCTATCTCCTTAGGGGAAGAACCGCTCCGGAGGACGAGGACAACAAACTTTGTGGTGGTCGACTCCCCTTCATCCTACAACGTAATACTGGGGCGACCGGCGTTAAGCGAATTCTGAGCTGCTGTGTCGATGTTCTACCAGAAGATCAAATTCCCGGTCGAGGACAAAGTCGGTGAAGTACGAGGAGATCAGTTGGCCGCTCGGAAATGCTATGTGGAGATGGTCCGAGCCGAATCCAGCGCAGCGCGAAAGGCTCCACGGATCGAGGTACATGCCATAACCGAGAAACCTCTTGCTTTAATTTATGATGAAAAAGAGGAGGTTCAGATCCATCCGAGCCGATCGGAGGCTACAACATTTATTGCTGCCGACCTGGAGGACGAACAGAAAGAAGAAGTGGTCAAATGCCTCCGGATGAATCATGACGTCTTCGCCTGGTCGGCGCATGAGTTGCCCGGTGTAAGCTTCACGTCCGGCCGGACGCTCGGCCAGTAAAACAAAGGAGAAGAGTTTTCAGCGCCGAGCAGATTATTATCATTCGAGCGGAGGTAGAATGACTCTTAGAGGCCGGCCACATACCGGAGGTTCAATTCCCAAGCTGGTTAGCAAATGTCTCCAAGCCGGACAACAAATGGAGGGTGTGTATCGACTTGAGACCGAACAAAGCTTGCTCAAGGATTTCTACCTCCCCCGAATTGACCAGCTCAGATTCTACCCGATGCGCAGCTTATATGTATCGGACGTCTACCAAGGCTATCATCCTGCTGCGCCGTGAGGATCGGGAAAGTTAGCTTCATTACCGGACGGACGTGTTGCTATCACGGTGATGCCGTCAAGGTGAAGAACTGCGGAGCAACATATCAAAGATTGATGAATAAAGTCTTCCGCGAGCAAAACACAGAGGTCTATGTAGATGACATCCTCATCAAATCCTTCCGAGCCCACTTTATGCAAAGATATGGAAGAAACCTTCCGTACACTTAGAAAATACGGGGTCAAGCTAAATCCTCATAAGTGCTTGTTCGGCGCCAAAGGAGGACGCTTCTGGGCTATACGGTATTGAAGCTAATCCTAGCAAGGTGAAGGCTCTCCAGGACATGCCACCGCCCGAAACACAAGGGAAGTACAGAGGTCGACCGGTCGGATTACTCCATATTCATCTCCAAGACTGCCGACCGGAGTCTTCCGTTCTTCAAAATCCTCCGCAAAGCTGCAAAGTTCCAATGGAATGAAGACTGCGATCGGGCTTTTGAAGAATTGAAGACGTACTTAAACTCCCTACCTGTGCTGGCCAAGCCAGCTGTCGGCGAACCGTTGTACATTTATTTATCCTCAACTGAGCAGGCAGTGGGATCAGCGTTAGTCCGGTCGGGAAGTGAGGAGCAACCTGTATATTTCCTTAGTCATATCTTGAAAGATGTTGAAACCCGCTACACCGGACTCGAGAAGTTGGCCTTTGCTATGATACTTGCCGCTCGGAGACTTCGTCCTTATTTCTTGGCGCACACAATTATCATCAAGACCAATAGCCCGTTGGGACGAGTGCTTTTAAATCCAGAAGCTTCCGGACGGCTCATCAAATGGACAACCGAGCTAAGCGAATTTGATATCCAATATCAACCCCGCTCGGCTATCAAGGCACAAGCCTTAGCCGATTTTGTGACAGAGTTGCAGGACCCGGAACCCGAAGCTGCGTGGAAAGTGTTCGTGGATGGATCGTCCACTAGACACGGGAGTGGAATTGGCATAGTTTTGCTGTCCCCACAAGGAGAACGGATGCAGCTCTCTGTCCGGCTAGATTACCGAGCGACCAACAACGAAGCAGAATATGAAGCCCTTATTGCTGGATTGCAGGCCGCTCGGTACGTTGGAGCCGTCCGGGTCATCCTCTATTCAGATTCCCAGTTGGCTGCTCAGCAAATCTCGAGGATTTTCGAGATAAATAGCACAAGGCTCAAGCTCTACGTGGAGGCTATTGAAAAACTTAAGCTCAACTTTAGGGAGGTGATTATTCAGAAGATCCCCGGGCGGAGAATCAAGTGGCGGATGAATTGGCCAAGCTGGCAAGCGCGTTATCCCCGGTCGGCTATCAGAAGCCGATCGAGCAAGTATCTTTAGTAGCACATGTCGATCGGATGGAGGACATCACATACCCGAGCGACTGGAGGACAACTATTGTGGAGTTTTTGCGCTCGGGAGCTACCCCCTCCGACCGAGAAGAAGCTCATTTGCTAAAGAGAAGGGCTAGTCGGTTCACCCTCGTGGGAGATCAACTCTACAAGAAGGCCTTCTCCCGTCCGCTCCTAAAATGCGTCAGCTGGGAAGATGCCGAGTACATCCTTCGAGAAGTGCACCAAGGTTCGTGCGGTGGGCATCCAGGCGGACGGTCGTTAACTAGGAAGATTTTGCTAGCCGGGTATTTTTGGCCAACCCTTCAAAAGGATGCTGCCCGGACCGTTGCAAATTGTCTATCTTGTCAGAAGTATCACAGCATGTCCCACCGACCGGCAGAGGAGATGAAAGCATCAACTGTGGCCTGCCCGTTCGACCAATGGGGGATGGACATCGTGGGACCCTTCCCCATGGCTACCGGGCAGCGGAAGTTCTTATTGGTGGCGGTCGACTACTTCTCAAAATGGGTAGAAGCTGAGCCACTTGCAAAAATATCCGAGCAGATGGTTAAAAAATTCATATGGCAAAATATCATCTGCCGCTTTGGTATCCCAAGACGACTCGTCTCCGACAACGGACGTCAATTCACTGGGAAGCTGCTCGGGAAGTGGTGCGAAAGTTATGGCATCGAGCAGCACTTCACATCGGTGGCATACCCTCAAAGTAACGGTCAAGCCGAAGTAACCAACCGAGAGATTCTCAGAATTTTACGGGCTCGGCTCGACCATGAAGGAGGCAGCTGGGTAGACGAGCTGCCAGGCGTCCTATGGGCTCTCCGCACGACACCAAAGTAGGGAACGGGCGTCACTCCATTTCACTTGGTATATGGAGGCGAAGCAGTCATCCCGATTGAAGTTGGGGTGGAGTCCGTTCGGGTACAAAATTATGATGAAAATAATGCCGAACGGAGGAACATGGAGCTAGACTTCGTCGAAGAGGAAAGAGCTAAAGCGTCCGTCCGGCTGATGGCGTACCGGTAAGGTATGAAACAGAACTACAACCGACGCGTGATCCCCAGAGCCTTTCAAGTAGGCGACCTAGTTTGGAAGAAAGTCAAGCCAGTCGGAGATGTCGACAAGTTGGAAGCTCCCTGGGCAGGACCCTTTGAAGTGGTCGAGAAGCTCCGTTCGGGCGCTTATTACCTAAAGGATGCGGAAGGTCGGATGCTGGATCGGCCATGGAGTGCAAATCACCTTCAGCCATATAGAGTGAGAGGTGCACTTTGCTCTATTTTGTGTAAATTCAAAATAATTCATACTTTTATCGCAGAAACAAATTATTCCCAAGGCATTACGTGTTCATAGCAGAATGGTTAGTTCTCGAAGGCCCCGAGTGTACAGAGGAGTATATTGAGCCAAAGGCTCACTCAAGCCCGTCCGCCCGGGAGGTAATTATGAGAGCCAAGCGCCGACGACGAAGGCCAAGCCGCCCGAGGGAGTATATTATGCGAGCCAAAGGCTCGATTCGAGACCGTGTCTCGCGTAAACGTTGTCCAAATTAGGCTTAAAAGCACGAGCTCCGTCGTAAAGATCGAGAGCCGCTACGACCGCTATAAATTCACACGTGGAGCGAGCTCCGTCGTTAAAGATCGAGCCTGCCGGCTATAAATATCCGCTACCGACGAGCCTGGCTGTAAAGATCGAGAGCCGCCGACCGGCTATAAATAAGTGCCAGCACGTGCTCTAAAGATCGAGACCGCTGAGTAAATATCCGCTCCCCCGACTCTAAAGATCGAGACGCGCCTAATCTCGGCCGGAAACCGGTCTATAAATCCTCGGTCGAAAGCGGCCGACGCGCTCAGAGGAGAGGCTACCGACTAAATATCCGCCACGACCAGGCTCGCCGTTAAAGATCGAGAGCCATGGCTACCTAGCTAATATCCGCGCCGACTCAGCCCCGACTCCGAGCCGCGACCCGCTATAAATATCCGCACCGCGAGTTCCGCTAAAGATCGAGACGCGATCTACAAACCCTCCGGGAAACCGGAGGCAGCTCTATAAAACCGAGGAAAACCGACATCATCGTTAAAAATCGAGTCGTCCGCGACTATAATTACCCAAGCCGACGAATATCGAGAATTTAAGTATTAAAACATTTAGGCCGGGCGTTGGTCCTCGATGCTTGGCGTTTGTTGACTTCACAAAGCAGGCTAGATAAATGCGCAGGCGGTGGCTCTCCCTCCGGACTTTGTTTAATGGGTTAAGCTAATCGGCGGAGGAGAAAACTTAGAGCATGTCTATGCAAACATTAAGCAAGCAAGAATATTATGGATAATGATCAGAAGACGCAAGCGAGACATAATTGCATTAAAGGAACACAATTATCGAGCACGTACATTAAAATTTTATATCCATGAAGGATGAAATCTGATACTTGGAAGAACTCTCACTCGGGTCCTCAAGTTGTAAGGCGTCCGGGATGTAAATCGATCAATCACATGATCTGAAGAGAGGAATGCTCGGTCGGTGAAGGTGCCCTCCTTCTTCGATGGTGACCTTGACCGCCTCGGCGAAGTTGAAGGGCGTTGCCACGAGACTCGAACCGCTCCGGCGCAGGTATATTCGTCCGATGAAGGCGCTCCCTCCTCCTTATATTTTACGGGCGAAACGCGGAGGCAATTAGTGAATCTTGGAGGACTTTCTGGTCCACCTCCACTTTAGTGCGTTGACTTAGCGCCCTCCCGTTCGGCGTAATTGGGCTTCCGGTCCTTAGATTGATGATCTGGGGCTCGGACTTCAACTTTCATCTTGTCCAGAACGGCCTTCGCCATCGGCTTTCACTTCGCCTCGCTTCTTCACCGAGCCTTCCAGGCCACCTCGGTGCATGGCCTGACCTTCCTGCCGGGGCCTCACGCTTGTTTCTCCGGCGGTTGGACCCCGGACTTGGAGTTTTTCCATGAGATCCTCCACCGATCGGATTGGCATGCTCTCTAAGGGAAATAACAAAATCAACCTGAATAATGGCATGGCGCAGTGAAGAAAACCTACCCGAAAGTGGCTTGTCGATATGGTTATCGCCGAGAGGGGCTTGAGCCATTGGCCACCCAATCATCTCCTAAAGTTTGGCGGCGGACCCGGTTATTTCATGAACGGGCTTGATACGAAGAAATATTCCTCCGATGGGAATCAGCGGTCTTAATGGTCGGGTGGCCGGCCGCACTTCTCACCGCCCACACCGCCCGAGGACTCCCCTGGTTGAAGGTCGCCCAACCGTCGTGTGACCGACAGTCCGTGGAGGAGAGCCAGAGGGTCAGGCGGTGGGCGAGGCCACGGGTCGTCTGATCCTGGCATGGGCGCGGCGATCATGGCGATCTCGATCTTTGGGTCGCTTGGTGTGGAGGCTAGAGTCTTTCACGTTCACCGAATCTTGGTGAATCTCTCGGGGGAGCCCGCGGATAGGAATAGGATCCGCCTCAACCCGCTAGGCGTGCTAACTGCTTTTGGGGACTCCCTCCCTCCTCTCCGTCCGCCGGACTAAGATTAGACCCCACGAAGTTCTTGTAGCCTCCTCAATTTCATTTTCAATTTTAGATGATAGCTGTAGCGCAGCATGATTGCCGCAGAGAAAAAATTAAAATCGGTTAGACAAAAAGGCGGAGAGAGTGTCCTTACCCAGTGGGAAGATTGCCCGAACGGAAGATAATCCAAAATGTACAACACCCTTGAGAAGCAATCGTCGATTTTGTACAACCGGGGACAATCGCATGAAGGTAAGGTGGATGGATTGCCGGAGGCTCCGCCGATTGGGTGCACGGGTCTTTACGTTCCGAATGCCGTTCAAGTCGATATAGAAGAAGAACTCCTTCCAAGGCTTGTTGGAGGTCGGCATATTCTCAAAAACTTGAAAGCCTATTCTACTTTGGAAAATAAAAGTACCTCGGATTGTTTGGGGTAGAAGAAGTAGTGGAATATTTTGGGGGTGGGAGGATTTTAAAGAGGACACCACTTCCCGAGTGACAAAGGACATAAGGCACAAGTTGGCCGCGAAATAATTACAAACTTCCAAAAATAATGGATGGGTAGGAAATCTAAGGTCCTGAAATTGGTCCAGAAAACAGATAATAGGCGGGTTAGGGCTACTCTCTACAACTATTTCATGGTCATCCGATCCCGTGTCAACGACCGTAGGCGCCTCTCGTCAATTTACTTCATATACTAGGACCATGAACATCAACAGGACAGGGTGCTTGCCATGACTAAAATACCAAAAAGAAAGAAGGAAGCCGAAGAAACTAAACGGGATAAAGTTCGCAAGCAAGGACGAAAGGAGTTCCCGCGAAGGAAAGGCCGAGAAGGAAGGGAGAAGCTTACGAGGAAGATGAACGAGAGGATCACGAAAGCGAAAACCACCAAGAAGCAAGAACTAGGACAGCCGGAATGAGGCAGCCAATGAGACAGGGAATGCGGCGTAAGGGCGAAGACGAAGGCTTTATGCGAACGAGGCTGGTCGGCCTCGTCCGTCGGATGCAGGTCACGAGAGACGAGGTCATCATCTAACCGTCCATTTCAAAATAATCGGCGTCCCATCGTACGGATCATCACCGCCACGTGCGAAGAGCCACGTGGCGCTGTGTCACCAGGCGCGCATGCTTCGACTTAATGAAAAGGATTTGCATGATTTTCGAGAAGATTTAGACAAGTAAACATCCACGTTGAGCGCCAAGACATCCAAAACGAAGAGCCGAGCGGCTGAATTTGGCATAAGGGCCGAACGGCTCAAGGGATATTATAAGCGACGGTAAGGCGACGACCGCCATAGTCAGTCGGACTCACGCCTCCTTGACTAGACTTGAAGGAAGGCAAGTGATCCAGAAGAATGGGGACCCACTTCACAAGGGTCCCACGAGGACGGAGAGGGTCGACTAAGCGGGTAATGGCCGCAAGCTTGAGGTCCGGGCGAGCTGAGATAACCCGGGCTTGTTTCCCAAGAAGGAATGGCGATCGGTGTCCGCATTGAGAGCGGGTGGTCCGCTCGCCGTGATAAGGGCGAGGATACAGAAGGTTAGCCGAGCGCCTATTCGCTCGGGATATGGGATGTCAGCAAAGGCATGTCGATGATCGTACACAAGATTGCACGATAGAGGGTCTTGCCACGTCACATCATGGAGAGGTCGATACAGTAGTAGCGGTATGGCCTTATGGATGCCCTTCCACCCATACTGGGCATGGTCGGTGGTGATTGCTTTGATAGGCGGGCCTCTCTTGAGGTCTATATAAGGTCTCCATTTCTTCACCGGAGGTACACACAATCATCTGAGCCACCTCTTTGTTATTCCTCGCACTTGAGGCCGCTTGGCTGCGGCCGCTGGACACCCTCCCCTGGTTTCTGTCTCGAGAGCACTCGAGGATCCAGCGAGGCCACATCCCCAACGTCCGGAGCTCTCGGTGACATGTGCGCTAAGAAGAGGGGGACCCATGAAGGGTCCTAGCACCCGGAGAGAGAGGCGACTTAAGCGGGTAATGTCTCGGCCAAGCTGAAAGCGCTGAGCTGAGCAGATAACCAGCCAGTGGTTTGACGCCGGGAGGAGCTGAATAGATGCATTTGGAATCGAAGGCCGAGTGGGTGGTCCGTCCGGATAAGGGTGAGGATACAAGGAGGTGCGTCGGCTCGCCTGGATATGGGAGGATACAAGGTTAGCCGAAGTCGCCTTCGGCTCGGGATATGGGATGTGTGATTTGCACACGAGGGTCGACCACATTATGTGTAGCAATGATGTCTGATGTATAGCATGGCCTTATGGATGCAGACCCGTACCGCATGGTCGAAAGGGTGTGATTTTGATAGGCGCGCCTGTGGCGAGAGGTCTTTATAAGGTCTCCATTTCTTCACCGGAGACAGTCAAGTCTCTCAAGCCACCTCTTTGTTATTCCCGACTTGAGCGTGCGGAGAGCCGCCGACCCGGACCCGGCTCGGTTTTGTTCTTCCTCGCACTCGAGATCCGAAGCCAGGAGCGTTGCTATGCTGACTGGACGACAGATCAACCATGTACAATAAGTAATTTAAAAGAGATTAATTGTTATTAAATTTCCTCTTTTATGGGGAGGCCAAATAAGGAAGTTTTAATTATAATTATAAATTAAAAATATTATTAAAAAGGAATTTAATTTTTGTAATTTTTTTTCCTTTTTAGGATACCATGATGTGGTCGGCCATAAGAAGATTAAAAGGAAGTTTTAATTAAACTTTCATTTTTTACCAAGACCAAGGATTATAAAAGAGGGGGAGAGGGTGCCTCATGATAAGACAACCTATTCTTATTCCCTCTCTATTTCCTTGGTGGCCGGCCATGCTCCCTTCTTTTCTTCTTTCTTGTAGCTGGCGGCACCACCTTCATCTTGTCATCTCTTTTGCTTCCTTAGGGTCGGCGGCATCAAGGGTTGTTATATCCTTGTGGCCGGTTACTTGTGTTGGGTTTTTCGGGCAGCGAAAACCGCTTTTTCGCATCGCGAAAACCCCGAAACCCCAAGCTACCGGATCCGTGCGAAGTAAAATAAAATAAAATACGAGTATGAGTTTCTTACATCTAGATCTACACTAAGAGAAGGAAGTTACCCTTGATGCGATGCCCTTCACAATCTCGCTCGTCCAACGGTTCGCCGGATCTCAAGATCGTCAAGCGTACGATCCTCTAGAAGTATCCACACGAACAAACTAGGTGGAGAGGCCAAACAAAAAGGTGTGCTAGCACCTATGGAGTGTTCAGCCAAGGAGGAGGAGAGGGAGAAGAGAATGAGAGCTAGAGGAAGAAGATGAAGTGAATGAGCCTGGAATGAAATCAAAATTCCATTCATCACAATAAGTGGCCGGCCACTATTGTAACCTCCTCTCATTTAATGTGGCCATTAAAATGAGGAGGAGATTTGTAACCTCTATGAGGTGGCACACACATGTTCTAAACATGATGATGTGTAACACCATTATTGGCCACTTAATGCCAACTCACAAATGATGTGGCATAAAGTCAAGTCAAACTTGATTTTTCCTCTTTCTCTCAAGTCAAGTCAAACTTGACATTATAACTCCCATGGTTGATCTAATCCAACCATTTGATTCAAGCCAATTTAATATAATGAATCTAATTCATTTAATTAAATTGATTCAATGAGTCATAATCTAAATTAGACTCATTGAACACATGAATCAATTTGAGTCCAACTCAATTAGTACAATTAGGATTACTATTAATCCAATTTGATTCATCACATAAATCTAACCCTCTTGGTTCATTATATGAACCTAATCTCCATCTAATTGTCCTTTGTGTGTGACCCTATAGATTCTTGTAACGTTGGAAATGACCCTAAACCCATTTAGGAGTATAAGTAATGAGCGGTATCTAGCAACACATCATTACTACCCAAGTTACAAGAATGTTGAGATCCAACATCACCTTGTGACTACTAATTGTGACTCCTCACAATATATGACAAGTGTCCTTCTATCCTAGACATCTAGATTGATCAATGTGAGGCATAGATCATGTCATCCTCTGATCAATCTAAATCTTGAACTCCAAGTAGACTCACTCAATTAAATGAGCTTAATATTTCATATTGACTCATTTGGGCATGGTCATGCACTTCATGGTCTCACTCTATCAAGAATATCGATGTCTCTCCCGTCATATAGGAGGGATAGATCCCATCTACATCACTCACATCCTCCTCGCATATACATACCCAGAATCGCCTTTATAGTCCACCCAGTTACGGGTGACGTTTGACGAAACCAAAGTACATAACTCCTTATATAGGGAACCATGGTGACTTCAGGTCTAAGGACTAGTAGTCATACTAATAGCCACATGAGAAAGTATATGACACTCATATAATGATCCATGATACTTTCTCATGGCGGGTCATTCAGTATACATTCTCCAATGCATACCCATGTGTCAACTTGATATCTCCATATCCATGACTTGTGAGATCAAGTCATCGAGTTGACCTACATGCTAGTCTTGTCGCATTAACATTGTCCCTGAATGTTAATACTCGACTAGGAATGATTAAGAGTAGTGTTCCCTATACCATCTAACTATCGATTCAATCAATCGATTGATATAGGTAAGAACCTTCTACTCAAGGACGCTATTATACTTAGTTTATTTGGCACCAATATAAGTAAGTATAATAACCAAACACAAATGCCTTTATTTATATAAGAATATGATTATAAGAATATGATACAATAAGTCCATAATACAATCATCAAATGATTGACTCTAGGGCTCTAACTAACAGCTTGGAGAGGAAAAAGAAGAAGAGGAGAAGCACTTGGTGGCCGGTTGCTTGAAGGAGAAGAAGAAGAAGGAAATTTCCTATTTTGGCATCCCTTGATGGCTCAAGAGTCTTGGAGAAGAAGTGGTCCCGGTGGAATTCATCTTGGTAGATCATCGCCCACACGACGTCTAAGAGGAGGTGAGGAATACAACAGAAGATCAAGAGGTCTTTAGCTACAAAGAAAGGTATAACTAGTTCTCTTATTCCGCATCATACTAGTTTTCTTTGTATGGATTTTGAAATACCAAACACAAGAGGATATCGATTTTAGGCAATCAATTTTATGTTTCGATTTTATGTTTCTTTTATTTTTCAATTTTGTGATTCGATTGTTCTTAGTGGTTAAACCTAGGGTTACTATAAGGAGATTAAATATTGAATTTCATTGAAAGGTTTTGTCTAGGAAGTGATGGATGATCTCATACCCAAGAAGGCCTAGTGTCTCTCCATGTTTAACCTGGAAGTTGATCTTTGAAATAAATATTTAATCAACTTTGTAACATGGTAGATTTGGATTAATAATGTTAAGCATCGTTTGTGATCCAAATCTAAACCTCTAAAAATAGATAAGTTGAACTTGGAATCAATAATGTTAAGTTCTGTTTGCGATTCCAAGTTTAATTTCTAAAGAACACAATAGGTTGTTAGTAAAGGTCTGGGACTTGTACAAAATTTTTGTACAGGGAAACCAGTATGATATTCCGAGTAGCAACCAACACTATGGTCGGCCGATTATATGCTGAGAGTTATATATAAGGTTAAATGTCTTTATGCTCAGGCGGGCTTTGCCCGATCGAGCATATATGAGTACGTGGGTGCTCGCTCAGCCCGCATTCGGCCGACAATATGCTGAAAGTTATATGTAAGGTTAAATGTCTTTATGCTCATGCAGGCTTTGCCCGGGCGAGCATATATGAGCACGTGGGTGCTCGCTCGGCCTGTGGTTGGCCAGTTATATGCTAAAAATTATATGTAAGACTAAATGTCTTTATGCTCAGGTGGGCTTTACCTGGCCGAGCATATATGAGCATGTGGGCGCTCTCTCGGGCAGCGGTCGGCCGGTTATATGCTAAGAGTTATACATAAGGCTAAATTTCTTTATGCTCGGACGGACTTTGCCTGGCTGAGCATATATGAGCATGTGGGTGCTCTCTCGGCCTACGGTCGGCCGATTATATGATGAGAGTTATACATAAGGCTAAATGTCTTTATGCTTGGGCGAGCTTTGCCTGACTGAGCATATATGAGCACGTGGCGCTCTCTCAGCCTGTAGTCGGCCGGTTATATGCTGCAAATCTTATATAAGGCTAAATGCCTTTATGCTCGAGCGGGCTTTACTCGACCGAGCATATGTGAGCGCAGAGGCGATCGCTTGACCTTTATTCGATCGACAATATACCTTTCCCATCTTTTTGGACTTAAATCACTCCTTCACTTGCTTGACTTATCTAACATAACTCATATCACTAGCCTTCCCTTCAAATCTAATCGAAGGAGGTGTAGCCGACTGACTAGACCTAAGTCTATTTTGCCTTTTTGTTATTCACTGTAGTGATCCTGTGATACCTCCAACAAGTTAAATAAAGGTGTGATTCTATCTTTTACAACATCACCCTTCTCTAATCACTTTGTCTTCTTCCTCGCATTTGTGTATCTTTTGTTCTTTGCTCTCCGCTAACTATTTTTGTTCCTCTTACCTCTTTCTGTTAACAATGTCGACCCTCTATGAATGGTACACCCAATGCTCTTTCGAGTTTTCTACAGCGGAAGCTTCTGAGCTTCAATGGAATTACAACTTCCCTTTATACGTGGTGACTCCTACTCCTAGGGATCATCCTCATTTTCCTCCTCCAAAAAGTGTGGTAATTTTCTGGGAACAAGTTCAGTGTGATTTTAGGTTTCCTATTCATCCTTTTTTCATTGACGTTAGTATTGAAATGTATACTATAAGCCTAGCTTTTGTATGAACATCTGTTTTGAAATATTTTAAAATGAGAATTACTTTGGTCAAATGTTTACATTTTATATTTATATATATGTCAATGTAGTTGTCCATTTAATTTATATTATAAATAACATGGTGTGTGGTGCCACATAGAAGATCATGTTATCGGTTCCTTATAAATTATAAATAGTAGCTCACAACCAAGATGGATTGGGACAAACCATTGGAACGGTTGTAGTGTAATTTAGTATTAGTTTATCTTGACTATAAAATTATACTAGTACACTATGTGTGTATTGAGTAGGACCATTTGAGGTTGTTCGATTTGTACTGACTACGTAAAAGAACAGAACCTCTGTTATTATAGATGTGCATCCTCTTAATCCCTATATAATAACAAGCACGTATACTTAGTATTTATTTCTTTAACTTATCAATGGATGAGATTTATTCGTTAAATCAATAGGCCTAATGAGTTGGGAGATAATATTATTTATATTGTATGTTGTTGATTATAGAAGGAATCTGTGTCCTAATTATTTAGGTTGATGATGTCCCCTTGAGGAGTTCATAAGGATTATCATGTAAATCCTGCAGGTGAACTTAGTCCGGCATGATAATAAAGTTGAGTGGTACTACTCTTGGAATCAGATGTTAATTAATTGGGTTGTCAGTAACTCAATTAATTAACGGACATACGATATCTTAAACACGAGGAGATTAACACACTCATGATAAGAAGGAGCCCATATTGTAATATGAGATTGGTGCGGTAGTTCAATAATAACTCTTTAGTGGTATGAGTTATTATTTATGGACTTGGGTTGGGTGTTCGGGCCGAACACAGGAAGCCCAAGCCCATCAAGAGGACTAAATCAATTCCTCCTCTAGGTCCCTGTTGTAGCTTCTATATAAAGCCTCGCATCCACCCATCCTAAACTTGGTTTGGTTTAACCTGGTTTGGTTTAACTTAACTTGGTTTAACCTAGTTTGGTTTAACTTAACTTGGCTTAACCTGGTTTGATTTAACTTGATTTAGTTTAACCTGGTTTGTTTTAACTTGGTTATAGAAAGGGAGATTTTTTCTAAACAGAATTATGTTTTTTTCTTTCTTTGTAACCGACGGCAAGCCTATAAAAAGGAGTAGGTGGTGGCCCCCTAAAACCTAATTTTCTCCCTTCTCCTCCTTGTGGCTGGCGCCCCTCCCTTTTCTCCTCACCTAGGGCCGGCGCCCCTCCCCTTCTCCTTTGTTAGGGCTGACACCCCCTTTATCCTTGGTGGTCGGTGCCCCTCCTCCTTGGTGGACGACGCTCCCTCCTACTTGGTGGCCGACAGATTGGAGAAGAGGAAGAAGAAGAGAAGGAAGAAGATTAGAAGGTGCCCCATCCTAGAGCCTCCTTTTGTAGCCGATGGTTTGGAAACCGAGAAGAGAAGGAGGGTGGTGTTGTCTTGGTAGATCGTCACCCACACGACGTCCAAGAAGAGGAGAGGAATACGACAGAAGATCAAGAGATCTTTAGCTACAAAGAAAAGGTACAACTAGTTCTTAATTCCGCTGCGTAATTAGTTAGTTTTCTTTGTATTGGTTTTGGAATACCAACACAAGAGGCCAATGATCTTGTATTTTGATCAAGGTGTGCTTTGATCATTCAATAACTTGCTTGATTGATCAAACATATGTACGATTGAACATGCGGATTGCTAGGAATAGTTCTGTACTTGTATAATTTTTATATGGGGAAATTTAAACAGAACGGAATTTCAGCGCCTTTAAGTGGTATCAGAGCGAGGTTTCTGGTTCTGTGTGGTTGGTTTTCAGTTAAATTATGCACTAATCATATATAAATTTAGGTCGGATAATGGTAGGATGTGTAAGATAGATTAACTCTGTGGTTGCAAGCATCCTAAGTCCAACTATTATGGCTTTGTGTGTTTGTGTATGATTTGAACCCTCGGGCATGTCGAGATTGTTGTGTGTATGATTGTAATAATTAAATGCGGTCGGTTGCCATATTATTTTTTTACATTCTATTCGATCTAGATTACATGTAAATTTCTTTGTGGAATATAGGATCGATAAATGTAAAATTTTATTTTTTTTGTTGTGGCTTGTATCCTTGCTATGCGTGGTGCTATTTTGAGGATCGGAGGCACGACGGAGAAGGAAGCGAGATAGACGTGACGACTTGATCCATTGGCGGCATATTGGAGGACAACGTTGGATGAGGCCATAATAGTTGGAAATTTTATTTTCATATTTATTGCCTTTATATGCTGTTTTATGTGCTGTGATGTGTGTGCTACGATGTATGTGTTGTGATGTGTGTGCATGCTAAAATTCCTCAATTTAAATAACTATGTAGGAGAGGGATTATTTAAATAAATTCCATGATCTCTATTACTGGTTTGTAAGTGATGCATTCAAACTTGCATGTTGGCTTTAAGTGTCTTCCTCCATATCGAATGAGTTTGTTTGCGGATCAATAGATCAAACTTCCTCTATGGATGATTATAGGAAATTATTTAGGTATGTGTGATCTTCTCCATATGAAGGGACACAATCCTAATTAATGGACTAAGTATCAAGTAATGGTATATACTTAGGCGCATTTAATAGTATCCTCCCCATCGAAGGCACTGCTATTATTTATGTGACTGAAGATGAACCAACTATTAATTTTATTTGTCATAAAGTTAGGTTGACAAGATAATAAAATTAATGGGTAAAACCTCCTCTTACAAATGTTTGAATTAGTATATGTCCACACTATCGTGGCATACGAAATTTACGATGTTTTAAGGTGTTAGTGAATTTAAATTATATTATTTGAGGAATTAATATTATTTTAAATTCTAAAGTTTTGACCAAATATTTTATTTGTGATTCTCAGGATTTCAAAATGGCTTTCAATCCTCTTGCTGTTATTTTAAAAGAAAACAAACTTACTATCCAAATTATATTGATTGGAAACGAAACTTGGGCATTGTCTTAACTGCTGAAGAATACAAGTTCGTACTTCTTGAGGTTTGTCCTAGCATGCCTGATAAAGATTCTAGTGAAGAGGAGATAGAGAGACATAGGAAATGGGTCAAGGCAGATGAGATGACGCAGTGTTACATTTTGGCTTATATGTCAAATGTGCTGTAACATCAGCATCAGGCCCTACCCACTGCCTATTACATGATGCTCAATCTCAAGGAACTCTTCGGACACCAGAATCGGGCTGCCAGGCAGGAGACCATGAGAAACTTAATAACGACCATCATGACTGAGGGGACACCCATGAGGGATCATATCCTCAAGATGATGGCTTATTTGAATGAGATAGAAGTCCTTGGAGCTAAAATTGAAGGGGAAACCCAGGTCGATATCATTCTCCAAACGCTACCCAAGAGTTTTGAGCAATTTCGCCTAAATTACAACATGAACAAAAGGGTTTATTCGTTGGTGGAACTTCTGACAGAACTCTAAGCAGTAGAAGGGCTATTTCGTCAAAGTTCTCAAGTTCACATTGCTGAAAACGCTTCTACTTCTAAGCCAAAAGGAGGAAAGAAGAAGAAGAAACAAGTTGGTTCGGCAAAGAAAGTGATTCGACCTCAAGGGACTGGGTCGCAAGCAGGTGTGAAGAAGCCGAAAGACAAGTGCTTCACATGCAAGTAGTCTGGACATTGGAAGGTGGGCTGTTCTCGCAGAAAGGAGAACAATAAAGGTATATCTTATTCATTAGTTGTTAAAACATGTTTAGCGGTGTTATCTACCGGTACCTGGTGTGTAGATAAGGAGACACTGATCATGTCTACAATTCATTGCAGGGGTTCCAAGAAACCCGATGATTACTTGAAGGGGAAATCACCGTCTACATGGGCAATGCTACGAGAGTGGCGACTGTTGCAATGAGAGATGTTTATTTATCTTTTGATAGGAATAAAACTTTGATTTTGAAAAATTGTCATTACGTACCATGTTTTAGAAAGAACTTGATTTTAGTTTCTAAATTATTTATGGATGGATATTCTGTTTCTTTTGATGACAAAGTGGTCATCAAGAAAAATAGGGTGGTTATCTGTTCTGGTGCGTTGGTTGGCAATTTGTATACTCTTAATCGAATAACTCCCATGATGCAATAAATAGAAATTAATAACACATCTTCTAATTCTAATAAGAGAAAGCAACCTTCGAAAATGAACCAAACATATCTTTGACATCCAAGGTTGGGTCATATTAACTTGAGTAGGATTCAAAGGTTAATAGTCGATGGACCTTTGGGTTGATTGGTAGTGGAAAACTTTCTGACCTGTGAGTCATGCTTGGAAGGAAAAATGACCAAAAAGCTTTTTTAAAAAAATGGGTATAGAGTCAAAGAAGTATTGGAATTGGTTCATTCTGATTTGTGTGGGCCTATGACTATCTAGGCAAGAGGTGGTTTCAAATATTTTGTCTCTTTTATAGACAACTATTCGAGATATGGGTGCATTTACTTGATGCATCGCAAGTCTGAGTTTTTTATATGTTCAAAGAGTATAACACTGATGTGGAGAAACGTCATGGTAAAAGTATCAAGATACTACGGTCTGATCGTGGTGGAGAGTACCTCTTAGGAGAGTTTAGGAGTTACTTATCAGAGACCGGGATTCAATCCCAATTGTCTGCACCTGACACACCCCAACAGAATGGTGTGGCAGAACGAAGGAATATGACTCTTGTGGAAATGGTTAGATCAATGATGAGTTATTCAGAATTACCAAATTCATTTTGGGGATATGCTCTGGAAACGACGGCGTACATTCTGAACTTGGTACCTTCTAAGTCAGTACCCTCTACAACCACAGAATTGTGGAATGGGCGCAAGCCTAGTTTGAAACACATTCGGCTTTGGGTTAGTCCAGCACATGGGCTGAAGGGAGATGCTGATAAGTTAGAATCACATACAGAAGTTTGCTTGTTCGTGGGATATCCTAGAGGAACGAAAAGTGGTTTGTTTTATAGTCCTAAAGATCAAAAGGTCATTGTTAGCACCAATGCCCAATTTTTAGAAGAGGACTATGTAATGAACCATAAGCTCATGAGTAAAATTATCCTTGAGGAAATAAGAGAGGGCACTTCTACTTTAGTACCAACGGTACAAGATGAGATACCACAAGTAACTGCAACACGTGTCACCAATAATGCACAATTACATGTAGTGTCTCGTTGTAGTGGGAGAGTTATTAGACAACTTGATAGATTCATATTTTTGGGAGAGTCTTCGGACTTTATCCCTGGTGAATATGAAGCTGATCCCTGGACATATGATGAAGCACTCCAAGATAAAGATGTAGCATTTTGGCAAAGTGCAATGAACTCTGAAATAAAATCTATGCATTCTAATCAGGTTTAGGAGCTTATAGAACCACCAAATGGTGTAAAAACCATTGGATGTAAATGGGTCTACAAAAGGAAGAGAGGAACAGACGGGAAGGTGGAAACCTTTAAAGCAAGGCTTGTTGGAAGGGGTATACTCAGAAAGAGGGAATCGATTATGAGGAAACTTTTTCGCCGGTAGTCATGCTTAAGTCTATCCAGATTCTTTTATCTATTGCTACTCATATGGATTATGAGGTTTAGCAAATGGATATCAAGACAACTTTCCTTAACGGAAGTCTTGAAGAAAATATCTATATGAAGCAACGAGAGTGATTCATTACGAAGGGCAAAGATCATCTTGTATGTAAGCTCAATCTGCCCATTTATGGACTGAAGCAAGTTTTAAGATCTTGGAACATCCGGTTTGATAAAGTAATCCAGTCACTACGGTCTGATCGTGGTGGAGGGTACCTCTTAGGAGAGTTTAAGAGTTACTTATTAGAGGCCGGGATTCAATCCTAATTGTCTGCACCAGGCACACCCCAACAGAATGGTGTGGCAGAACGAAGGAATATGACTCTTATGGAAATGGTTAAATTAATGATGAGTTATTCAGAATTACCAAATTCATTTTGGGGATATGCTCTGGAAACAACGGCGTACATTCTGAACTTGGTACCTTCTAAGTCAGTACCCTCTACAACCACAGAATTATGGAATGAGCGTAAGCCTAGTTTGAAACACATTCAAATTTGGGTTAGTCCAGCACATGGGCTGAAGGGAGACGCTGATAAGTTGGAATCACGTACAGAAGTTTGCTTGTTCGTGGGATATCCTAGAGGAACGAAAGGTGGTTTGTTTTATAGTCCTAAAAATCAGAAGATCATTGTTAGCACCAATGCCCAATTTTTAGAAGAGAACTATATAATGAACCATAAGCCCATGAGTAAAATTGTCCTTAAGGAAATAAGAGAGGGCACTTCTACTTTAGTACCAACGGTACAAGATGAGATACCACAAGTAACTGCAACATGTGTCACCAATGATGCACAATTACAGGTAGTGTCTCGTTGTAGTGGGAGAGTTATTAGACAACCTGATAGATTCATATTTTTGGGAGAGTCTTAAAACTTTATCCCTGGTGAACATGAAGCTGATCCCTGGACATATGATGAAGCACTCCAAGATAAAGATGCAGCATCTTGGCAAAGTGCAATGAACTCTGAAATAGAATCTATGCATTCTAATAAGGTTTGGGAGTTTATAGAACCACCAAATGGTGTAAAAACCATTGGATGTAAATGGGTCTACAAAAGGAAGAGAGGAATAGACGGGAAGGTGGAAACCTTTAAAGCAAGGCTTGTTGGAAGGGGTATACTCAGAAAGAGGGAATTGATTATGAGGAAACTTTTTCGCCGGTAGCCATGCTTAAGTCTATTCGGATTCTTTTATCTATTGCTACTCATATGGATTATGAGGTTCGGTAAATAGATATCAAGACAACTTTCCTTAACGGAAGTCTTGAAGAAAATATCTATATGAAGCAACGAGAGTGATTCATTGCGAAGGGCAAAGATCATCTTGTATGTAAGCTTAATCGACCCATTTATGGACTGAAGCAAGCTTTGAGATCTTGGAACATCCGGTTTGATAAAGTAATCTAGTCTTATGGATTCATCCAGTGTCCGGATGTATCTTGTGTATACAAGAAAAGTGACGGAAATGTGGTGTGGTATTTCTTGTACTATACGTAGATGACATTTTGCTCATTAGCAACAATGTCAAAGTGTTGTCAGACGTAAGAGTATGGTTGTCTAAGCAGTTTGATATGAAGGACTTGGGAGAATGTGGACATATTCTTGGGATCAAAGTAATAAGGGATCACAAGAAAAGGATGTTGTACATATCCCAAGCTTCATACATCGATACTATCGTAGCTCGTTTTAGTATGCAAAACTTCAAGAAAGGTTTTCCACCTTTTAGGCATGGAGTACCTTTATCTAAAGAGATGTGTCCTCAAACATCAAAGGAGATAGAGGAGATGAAGGTAGTTCCTTATGCTTCGGTTGTAGGAAGCCTAATGTATGAGATGCTATGTACGAGATCGGATATCTGTTTTGTCGTGGGCATGGTTGGCAGATATTAAAGTAACCCAGGATCGGGACATTGGACTGTTGTAAAGCATATATTAAAGTACCTGAAAAGGACTAGAGATTATATGCTCGTTTACTAAACAGATGATTTACTCCTTGTGGGTTACACGGATTCGGACTTCCAATCAGATAGGGACAGTAGTAAATCAATCTCGGGGTATGTGTTTACTTTGGGAGGTGGAGCCATAACATGGAGGAGTGTTAAGCAGAAATGCGTTTCAGACTCCATCATGGAAGTTGAGTATGTGGCAACCTTTGAGGCAGCCAAAGAAGCTATATGGTCCAGAAACTTCTTGATGGACTTAGATGTGATTCCTGGTTTGTCCAAAGTTATCACAATTTATTGTGACAACAGCGGTGCAGTAGCAAATTAGAAGGAACCACCAGCCCATAAGGCAAGTAAACACATTGAGTGCAAGTACCACCTGATACGAGACATCATAAAACGAGGAGAGGTTGTTGTCGCCAAGATTACATCAGCAGATAACCTGGCAGATCCTTTCACTATGACCCTTTCGGTGAGAGCTTTTGATAGGCATGTTGAGGGGATGAGAATCAGATGTATGGTAGCATTTATGGCAGCATAGTCTTTTAGTATAAGTGTGAGATTGTTGGGATATATACTATAAACCTAGCTTTTGTATAAACATCTGCTTTGAAATATTTTGAAATGAGAATCACTTTGGTCAAATATTTGTATTTTATATTTATATATATGTCAATGTAATTGTCCATTTAATTTATATTGTAGATAACATGGTGTGTGGTGTCACACAGAAGATCATGTTATCGATTCCTTATAAATTATAAATAGTAGCTCACAACCAAGATGGATTGAGACAAACTATTGGAACAATTATAGTGTAATTTGGTATTAGTCTGTCTTGACTATAAAATTACACTAGTATACTATGTGTGTATTGGGCAGGACCATTTGAGGTTGTTCGATTTGTATTGACTACTTAAAAGAATAGAACCTCTGTTATTATGGATGTGCATCCTCTTAATCCTTATATAATAACAAGTACGTATACTTAGTATTTATTTCTTTAACTTATCAATAGGTGAGATTTATTTGTTAAATCAATAGGCCCGATGAGTTAGGTGATAGTATTATTTATATGGTGTGTTGTTGATTATAGAAGGAATCTGTGTCCTAATTATTTAGGTTGATAATGCCCCCTTGAGGAGCTCATAAGAATTATCATGTAAATCCTGCAGGTGGACTTAGTCCGGCATGATAATAAAGTTGAGTGGTACTACTCTTGGAATCAGATGTTAATTAATTGGGTTGTTAGTAACTCAATTAATTAACGGATATACGATATCTTAAACACGGGGAGATTAACACACTCATGATAAGAAGGAGCTCATATTGTAATATGGGATTGGTGCGGTAGTTCAATAATAACCCTTTAGTGGTATGTGTTATTATTGATGGACTTGGGTTGGGTGTTCGAGTCGAACACAGGAAGCCCAAGCCCATCAAGAGGCCTAAACCAATTCCTCCTCTAGGTCCCTGTTGTAACCTCTATATAAAGCCTCGCATCCACCCATCCTAAACTTGGTTTAACTTGGTTTGGTTTAACTTAACTTGGTTTAACTTGATTTGGTTTAACTTAACTTGGTTTAACCTGGTTTGGTTTAACTTGGTTTGGTTTAACCTGGTTTGGTTTAACTTGGTTTGGTTTAACTTGGTTATAGAAAGGGAGATTTTTTCTAAACAGAATTCTGTTATTTTTCTTTCTTTGTAACCGATGGCAAGCATATAAAAAGGAATAGGTGGTGGCCCCTAAAATCTAATTTTCTCTCTTCTCCTCCTTGTGGCCGGGGACCCTCCCTTTCCTCCTCACCAATGGTCGGCACCCCTTCTCCTTTGCTAGGGCCAGTGCCCCCTTTATCCTTGGTGGTCGGCGCCCCTCCTCCTTGGTGGTCGGCGCCCCTCCTCCTTGGTGGCTGGTGGATTGGAGAAGAGGAAGAAAAAGAGAAGGAAGAAGATTAGAAGGTGCTCCATCCTTGAGCCTCCTTTTGTAGCCGGTGGTTTGGAAACCGAGAAGAGAAGGAGGGTGGTGTTGTCTTGGTAGATCGTCATCCACACGACGTCCAAGAAGAGGAGACGAATATGACAGAAGATCAAGAGGTCTTTAGCTACAAAGAAAAGGTACAACTGGTTCTTAATTCCGCTGCGTAATTATTTAGTTTTCTTTGTATTGATTTTGGAATACCAACACAAGAGGCCAGCGATCTTGTACTTCGATCAAGGTGTGCTTTGATCATTCAAGAACTTGCTTGATTGATCAAACATATGTATGATTGAACATGCCGATTCCTAGGAATAGTTCTGTACTCGTGCAATTCTTGTATGGGAAAATTTAAATAGAATGGAATTCCAGTGCCTTCAGTTAGTATATATTTTGACCTTCCCCTAAATCAACTCATCCCCCAATCATTTTCTATCATGGTTGGTTTTGTTATTGTTTCTCGTTTACTGGAATTTCCCTTATCTGCTTGACTTTTCCACCTTTTTTTCATTCATCACCAAGTGGAAGAGGGTGTTTTTAAATTTCAATCTCATCATAAGACTATCCTATTCTATAGAATTCCTCCTGAAAGGGAATGATGGGATAAGTTTTTCTTTATACATCTTCCTTCTCCCCCTCCATATCCCATAACTTGGGTGTCGAGAGCTTCCCCCTGTTCCTACATTAGGTAATAGTTTAGAAGATCCTACTCTTCGTCCCTCAATAGGGAAATTAAAGGGCGCAAAGTTTAACTTACCTGCTCTGATCGTTGAAGGCTTGCTGTTTGCTTTTGGTCTTAGCACAGCAAACACAACCTTAGATGTTTCCTTTGGTAGGATCATTCTCCTTATTCAAGTTTTGATCCATTTTTGTGTTGTTTCTTATGTAAATTTTTCTTTTTCCTCTAGTTGATGCTATTCTTCCTACACTTATGTACAAGAATCCTCGCTTGACAAGGGCAACCTTGACTAGAATGGGTGAAGAACTATTGAGAGATCACTCTCTTGGTGAACTCTCTTCTTCCCTTGGCCTATTACCTCTATCCAAACAACCTTAGGAATCTTCCAACTCCTCAAAATCAGAGGGTCCCTTTATGATGAAACACTGGAAACCTTGCACCTCGGCTCCTTGTCCCCTCTCACATACCATAGTTGATTTTGAGCAAGTTCCCATTGTTCCTGTCGAAATCTCCCATTTTAAAGGTAAGAAACTTACTCCCCTTACACATGTTCATTCCAATTTTGCATTGCTTATGATGAGACAAGGACTTCTCATTCCTACATCTCCTGTTATTCCCCCAGCTATTTCTTTATCAGAGGAGGCACCCATTGCTCCTGGGGATACATTGCCCCTTCTTCCATCTCTACCTTCTTCTTCCACTAGCCCTTGTGCCAAAAGGACTCCTTGTAGGAGATCAGTTACTTCTGGATCTACTACAACACCCATTGAGCAAGATCCTCAATTAGCGAGCCTTCCATCTCCTAACCTTTCTTCACCAGCTTCTGAACTTCCTCCTTCCTCTTTTTTACCACTTACAAGTTCTCCTCACCCTTCCATCCTCTGTCAACAAGGCCACAATTTACCATCTCTGCTCGGTCAAACTCCTACCCCTACTCCATATGGATTGTTACAAATAAGGGGGGCACTAGCTAAGTCTTGGTTGCAGTCTCAGGCGCATCTGAGAAGCACCTTCATTGAGCGTGCCAACGACCACACTCATCAAGCCACTGCGGTAAACCTTTTGACTCTAACTCTCTTGTTTTGCATTTTCAAAATGTGATCTTACTATTTTCTCCAGCTATATGCTTCAGTTTACATTTGAGTAAGCTGGTTATGGACTTGGAGAGGACTAACCATATCTTAAAGGACAAGGTAGAAGAATTACAAGCTGCCTCTAACCTCCCTGACAATGAACTCCTTCAGCTATGGGATAGGGTGAACTCACAAGCTGAATTTAGTGCTAATTTAGAAAAGACTCTACAAGACACCCACCAAATGCTACAATCTCAAGAGGAAAATAGAAACTTAGAGCTACAACTAGAGGGGATTAATTCTACACTTGGCGTTGAAAGGGCTCTAAAAGATAAAGCCCTCTCAGATATTGTCTACAAAACCACTCTGCTAAACCAATTGGCATAATCACATGGTTCAGAGTCTTCTGAGTTAGCCCCAGAATTAGCTTCCAAAGACTTTACCTTGTTTCAACAACAAGAAAAATTGTGAGCCCAAGATTTGCAAATAAGCTTGCTTCTAAAAGAATTAGAGGATGCTAAGGCAGAGAAGACTAACCTACAATATGAATTTTAAGCTTACAAGATAGGTGAGGAAGAGCGCTGGCATAATAGGCGCAAGGCCTATTTAAATTCCCCTGAATTTGGTGAGGAGTATGCTAGATGAGTTGTAGGAATCCTCACTCACTCAGTTGATGGAGTAATCCAACAACTGAAAGAAGGGGGTTGTCTATCTAAAGTTCCTCCTCCCTTATTCATAGATCGTAAGAGACTCAACCAAGAACTCCCAAAAGACCTTTTGAGAGAATTTGAGTAAACTTAGATTTTTGTAATTGTATTTTATCACAATTTCATAGATGATATATACAATTTGTTGTTTATAAATATTAATGAAAGTTCATACTTACTTGCCTTCCCTAATGTGGTTTCCTTTTCTTCAGAACCACCCAAGCATTTGTGTAAATGAACTTTTTTGATATCTTCGCCATATATAAAGAAATCCCATAGAAGAATTATAATCGAAGGAAGTAAATCTCATAGTTATCCTCTAAGTGATATGTAATAATGAATAAGCTTCTTTCTGATGCCTTCCAGGTCTGTATGATAACTTAAGTGTCTTGTTCATATATGAAACATTCCCGACTTGTCCACTGGACCGGTCGGATTTGTTGGTGTTGTAAGGTTGCAAACATAGTCCTATATTGTAAACACATGGGAAAGATCATGAGTTTATAAGAGAAAAGATATCTCTATTGGTAAGAGGCCTTTTGGGGAGAGCCTAAGAGCAAAGCCATGAGGGTCTAGGCCCAAAGTGGACAATATCATGCTATTGTGGAGATATCTAAATTCTTTTCGATCCTACAATTGGTATCAAAGCCCGGACTGCCAGAAGGTTTAACCGCTGACTGTGCACAAGAGCTATGATCTGATTGAACCATATGGGTACAATATTGACCTCGAACAAAAAAAGTGGAGGCTCCTATGTTCGGATCAAGAGGACCAGACACTAGGCAGGAAGTCCTAGTTGTAATTAGGCAATGAAGTCCTAGTAGGTCGGGTGGACCAAGGGGCAGGAAGACATGGTGGGTCAAGGATCGGACGTGGGAAGCCTATGGTCCTTTGTTTGAGGGAGGATTGTTTGGGTTGTAAGGTTGCAAACATTGTCCCATATTGTAAACACATGGGAAAGATCATGGGTTTATAAGAGAAAAGATATCTTCACTGGTAAGAGACCTTTTGGGGAAAGCCCAAGAGCAAAGTCATGAGGGTCTAGGCCCAAAGTGGACAATATCATGCTATTGTGGAGATATCTAAATTCTTTTCGATCCTACAGGATTTATATATCCGAGCAAGATTAAATATTTGCTATGTAAATGTTCCTTTATGCTTTCTCTACCGTGTAGAAGACCGGTCAGATTTATACGCTTGAACGAGACTGAATACTTGTTATATAAATGTCCCTTCAGGCCTTCCTGACTGTGCAGAAGACCGATCAGATTTGTTCACCGAAGCAAAACTGAATATATGTTATATAAATATTCCTTCGGACTTTTCTGACTGTATAGAAAATCGGTCGGGTTTGTCCGCCCGAGCAAAATTGAATATATGTTATATAAATGTTCCTTCGAGCTTTCCCAACTGCATAGAAGATCTGTTGGGTTTGTCCGCCCGAGCGAAATTGAATATATGCTATATAAATATTCCTTCGGGCTTTCCCGACTGCATAAAAGACCGATCGGGTTTGTTCGCCCGAGCAAAATTGAATATATGCTATATGAATATTCCTTCAGACTTCCCCGACTGCATAGCAGGCCGGTCGGGTTGGTTTGCCCGAGCGAAATTAAATATCCATAAGTATTGTTAATGTTCAAACTCATGGTTGATCTTAGAGAAGATTTAAAGTCTCTGGTTCCCCCTAAGGAAGCCAGGCCAATCACTCCTTAGGGTCCTCGATCGACTATGATGAGGGTTTAAAGTCTCTTATTCCCCCTAAGGAAGTTAGGCTGGTCACTCCTTAGGGTCCCCGATCGACTGTGATGAGGGTTTAAAGTCTCCGGTTCCCCCTAAGGAAGACAGGCC
Organism: Zingiber officinale; assembly: GCF_018446385.1. Lineage (NCBI taxonomy): Eukaryota > Viridiplantae > Streptophyta > Magnoliopsida > Zingiberales > Zingiberaceae > Zingiber > Zingiber officinale. The sequence continues at coordinate 61,631,924 of NC_055990.1, read as the reverse complement.
GGTTACTCCTTAGGATCCCCGATCGACTATTATGGAGTTTTAAAGTCTCTGGTTCCCCCTAAGGAAGCCAGGCCGGTCACTCTTTAGGGTCCCTGATCGACTGTTATAGAGGTTTAAAGTCTCCGATCCCCCCTAAGGAAGCTAGGCAGGTCACTCCTTAGGGTCCCCGATCGACTGTTAGGGAGATTTAAAGAAAAGCATGTATCTCTCCAAAATAATATTACCTACATTTTATCTATCGTTGATATAAAAAAATGTTTGAACAAAATACATAAATGACTTATAGGCATATTTGTTAAGTTCTATATGGTTGCAAATGATTAGCACTCCAAGGCCGCTCGAGTTTTCTTCCTTCTGCATCCTGAAGGTAACAGGAGCCCGATATAAATTTCTGTATGATTTTGTAAGGTCCTCCCCATTGCGGTTCTAGCTTTTTAACATCTCCTACAGGCTTGCTACGCTTCCATATCAGATCACCTACCTGAAAGAACCTTGGAATAACTCTCTTGTTGTAATTCTGTCTCATTCGTTGCCGATAAGAAATAAGTTGTGTTGTTGCTTTGTCCCGAGTTTCCTCTATTAAATCAAGCTCCATAAGGTGTCGATCTGCATTGTTGTCATTATAAAGCCTTCTCCGATCAGACTCCACTCCGACCTCAATTGGAATTACTGCTTTGCCACCATAAACCATATGAAAAGGAGTAATTCCTGTAGCTTTCAAGAGTAGTATGATATGCCCACAATACACTGAGTAGTTCATCTACCCAACTGTCGCCCATATGATCTAATTTGGTTTTAAATCCTGTGATAATTTCTCTATTGGTTACTTCAGCTTGTCCATTACTCTGTGGATATGCCACAGAGGTATAAGCTTGTATAATGTCGTAATCAGAACACCATTTTTTAAAATTTTTCTCCCTTGAAATTACCTTCCATTATCATAAACTATTTTATGTGGAATACCAAACCTGCAAACAATATGCTGCCATAAAAATTTGATTACCGCATGCTCAGTAATTATAGCCAATGGTTCTGCTTCCATCCATTTGGAGAAACAATCCACTGCTACCAACAAGAACCTTCTCTAGGCAGGCGCAAGAGGGAAAGACCCTACTATGTTCATGCCCCATTGATCAAAAGGACAAGATACTATAGAAGTCTTCAATAATTTAGTAGGATGATGAGAAATATTTTGATGTTTCTAATAGGATAAACAAGTTCTCACCAATTGAGCAACATCTGCTTGTAAAGTATGTCAAAAATGTCCAGCTAATAATATCTTTCTAGCAAGAGACCTACCTCCCATATGGCTGCCACAAGAACCTTGATGCACTTCTTGTAGAATATACAATATGTCATCTGATCCCACACATTTGAGAAGAGGGCTAGAGAAGGCTCTTTTATATAAGTGATCTTCGATCATAGTATATTGGCTTGCCCTTTTCTTGAATGCTCTAGCTTGTTCTGCATCAGTGGGTAAAATTCCCTACCATAGAAATAGAATGATTGGTGTTCTCCAATCACCTTGAATTTCTAGATTATTCTATTGTTCAACACAAGATACTAACAATGTTTGTTCCATTGGTTTATCCAAATCCCAAGGTACGATGGCAGAAGCTAATTTAGCTAACTCATCTGCTACCTGATTATCTGTCCGAGAAATTTTCTTTATACTTACTTCATGAAAGTCATCTTTCAATTTGTCAAAGGCCTCTACATATAGCTTGAGTCTTTCATTATTAATTTCAAAGCAACCCATCAATTGTTGTGTCGCCAATTGAGAATCAGAATGAATCACCACACTAGTAGCTCCCACATGCTTAGCAGCTTGTAAGCCTGCTATCAATGCTTCATACTCAGCCTCATTATTGGTGGCTCTGTAATATAATCTGACATATAACTGTATTTGATCTTCCCTAGGAGATATAAGAAGAACTCCAATTCTACTACCTTGTCGAGTAGAAGATCCATCCACATAAATAATCCAGGTTTCCTCTGTTTCGAGACTTGGTATTTCTGTTATGATATCTGGTAAAGCTTGGGCTTTGATGGTCGTCCGAGGTTGATACTGTATATCATACTCACTGAGTTCAATCTTTCGGATGCCACTGGGTTAACTAGCACCCGACCGAGAGTACTGTTAGTTAATATTATAATTGGGTGTGACAAAAAATAAGGGTGTAACCTCCGAGCTGCTAGAACCAATTCATAAGCTAATTTCTCGAGTGTCGTATATCGACACTCTGCTCCCTTTAGTAAATGGCTCAAGAAATACATAGGTAATTATTCTTTTTCTTCCTGTCTCACTAATACAGAATCAACAGCATGATCGTTGGAAGATAAGTACACCCGTAAAGTTTCTCCTACTATTGGTTTAGCTAATACAAGAAAAGTAGACAAATATTCTTTTAATTCTTCAAATGTCTTGCTGCAATCCTCATCCCATTGGAACTTAGTTGCTCGTTGAAGTACCTTGAAGAAAGGGAGACTCCGATCGGCTGACCGAGAGATGAAGTGAGACAAGGCGGTAATCCTCCCTGTCAATCTCTGGGCCTCCTTCAGGTTTTTTAGGGGAGCCATGTCCTGCAATGCTTTCACCTTGTTGGGATTGGCCTCTATTCCATGTTCAGTCACCATGTATCCCAGAAATTTTCCACTTTTGGCTCTAAGCAAACACTTGTTGGGATTGAGCTTGAGCCTATACCTCCTCAAGGTCCTACAAGTTTCTTCAATATCAGCGCATAAACTAGAAGCCCGTATAGTTTTAATAAGAATGTCATCCACATAAACTTCCATATTTCTTCCAATATTCTTCTGGAAATCCTTGTTCATAAGCCGCTGATAAGTAACTCTTGCATTCTTTAGACCAAAAGGCATAACATTATAGCAATAAGTACCTTCAGCAGTTATAAAGCTAACCTTTTCCTGATCTACTTTTGTGAGTGGAATTTGATGATACCCTTGATAGGCATTCAACATACTGATAAACTCGCAGCCAGTTGTAGAATCCACCACTTGATCTATGCGAGGTAGAGGGTAATAGTCTTCCGGGCAAGCCTTGTTAAAATTTCTGAAATCAATACATACTCACCACTTGTTACCTGGCTTAGAAACCAGAACGATATTAGACAGCCAACTTGGGAATTGTACTTCCCGAATGTATCTAGCCTCTAGTAACTTGTCTACTTCCTTTTTGATAATCTTATTCTGGTCAGCCCCGAAATCCCTCTTTTTTTGTTTGACCGGTCGAGCGTCAAGATAAACATGAAGAGCGTGCTCCATAATTGTTGGTGCAACACCTTTCACTTCCTTAGGTGTCCAAACGAATACGTCACTATTTTTTGTTAAGCATTTTATTAAATCTTTTCTGAGATCAAGATCCAGGTCGGAAGCTATATGTGTGGTAGCTTCTGGTTGGTCAAGTTGTATTTGCACTTCATCCTTCTCTTTATATATGAGAGTGAGCGGCTTTTCATGAATGATGTTGATATCTATCCCTTAAGCTTTTCGAGGGGCATTAGCTTCTACCCTGACAATCTCCACATAACACTTATGTATTGTTATTTGATCTACCTTGACTTCCCCTACTTGATCATCCATAAGGAATTTTATCTTCTGACAACAAGTAGAAACAACCGCCTTGAATTCATTTAAGCCCGGTCGACCCAAGATAACATTGTAAGCTGATGGAGCATCCACAACTATAAAGACCGATCGACGAGTTCGCATAAGAGGCTCCTCCCCTAGAGATATGACCAATTTTATCTGCCCCAATGGTTGTATCTCATTGCCTGTGAACCCGTACAATGGAGTAACCATAGGTTGAAGCTTGCTCGGGTCAATGTACAACTGGTCAAAAGCTTGCTTAAAGATGATGTTAACAGAGTTATCAGTATCAATAAAAGTGTGAATATTATAATTGGTTATAATAGCCTTCATTATCAGTACATCATCATGGGGTACTTCTACCCCCACCAAATCCCCAGGTCCAAAATTGATCTCCGGCCTGGCCACCTTTTTAGCACTACATCCGACAACATGAATTGTTAGTCACCGAGCGTGTGACTTCCTCACCCGATTAGAATTGTCATCAGTGAGCCCTCCTGTTATAATACTAATGTTGCCCCGAGTGACATTACTGCGATTTTCTTCCTGTCGAGCCGATGATGGCTCTAACTGTGTTGGTCTAGGTGCTTGAGCTTGTACCATAGGAAGAGGTAATATTCCAACTTGTGGCTCGCTTGATTGATATTCAATTTTGAGCAGGCTATCTTGTCGAGGATATCGCCGACGATTTGGGATTGGAGAACGCTGACGGTATCAAGTGTTGCCTGCTTGTTGATTCTTCAAAGTGAAACAATCCTCTGTATTATGAGTATTAGTCAGATGGTATGTGCACCATCTTTGAGGAAACTATTGAGGAACTCTCACGTGTTGCACTGCTTGAGGTCGTGGATCAGGATGACAATGGGGCAAGTCCGCACGAGGTCCTTTAGGAGGCTGGGTAAGTCCCCCCGAGCGAGCTACCACTGGAACCGGTGAAGGGGCATTAACCTCTTTCCTGCGGGCAACTTGAGCCTCTTCCACACTGATAAACTCCAAAGCTCATTCAATTAATATATCAAAATGGTAGGAGGATTCCTAACCAAATCCTTGAAAAAATCATTATCATAAAGCCCTTGAGAGAAGGAGCTTACCAAGATCTCTATAGTGGCCAATGGAACATCAATAGCCACTTGATTAAATTTCTTAATATAATCCTTAATAGACTCTTTAGGACCTTTCTTGATAGAAAAGAGACTCCATGGAGCTTTGTGGTACCTTCGATTGCTGGAAAAATGATGAAAGAATACCTTGTGGAAGTCCTTGAAGCGACAAATAGAATTTTCCGGTAGTCGCTTAAACCATCTTTGAGCTGCTCCTCCAAAAATAGTAATAAACATCTGACATTTGACTCCATCAGTGAATTGTTAGAGAAGCACTGCATGCTCAAACTTGAGAAGATGATCTTCGGGATCGATTGTTCCCGAATATTCTCCAACATTTAAATTCTGATAATACTTCGGCAACAAATCATCCAGCACCCGTTGAGAGAATAGAGTAATAATTCTTTCCAGAGAACTATAACTAGTTACCAGCTTCCCCTTTCACTTTTCCCTTATAGGGGTTTCTCCAGAGGATTCCTGATGGGCTTCTCTTCGCTCTCCTTATTCCAGAGGTGTTCGTAAATAGACTTTAGGATGTCGAGTTGGAGAAAGAGGAGCAGAGAACAGATGAATCGGATCTCCTCCTTTGATATCCTTCTCTCGATGATGAGAGGTTACAAACATCGTCGGAGGTGGCACTACAGGTAACGTACCACTAATATTGACTTGTTGTTGTTGTTGTTGTAGTATCTTCTGTATTCTGGCGTTGATGAGAAACTCTAGATCATCTTGCGAGATAGTGATGATATTGGGTTTACCAGCTTCCTCCATCTTCGTAGTCTCAGATCCAGGTGAATACTTCCCACAGACTGCACCAAAATTTGATCCTGTCTGAGATCTGCGGAAATGAGCACTGATTTCGATGAATGACGATGACCTCCTATGAAGACGAACTCTGAAGATCTGAAGAAACTCCTCAACGCTGTTGTGCACAGTGAGACGAGCCAACAAGGCGTTAGTGACCTAAGACCAGGGTGGGATCCTTGGCTAAGCCCTCTGACGCTCAAGTCAGTTCCTCCCACAGATGGAAGAAAAAGAAGAAGAACAGTAACTGAAGTGAAAATAGAGTTTAGATGCTAGAACTTGTGTACCTTACCAACGGAGAAGATCCCCCTTTTTATACCACCTCACATGCCTCCGTAGTCATGAAGTGGTCCTCGGTTCGTTAGAGTTTGTTAGGAGATGAAATCAACTCCTACACTTAGTGCAATAATCCTTTAAAGAATCTTTTCTGTACCCCAGATGTACTCATTTTATCGTTTATAACATGTCATCATAATTGAAGAAGCTTCTAGAAGATGTTTCTCACCAAATTTCTGTTAAGCATGTTTTGGTCGGTCGTTCAAGCCAACTACATATACTGTGGAGAATGCTTTCTGTTAAATATTTCTCAGTTGGTTGTTCAAGCCGGTCGTATATATTGTTCAAACCATCTCTTATTGAATATGTTTCGAACGGTCGTTCAAGCTGGTCGCATATACTGTTCAGAATACTCCTGTTGAATATGTTTCGACTGATCATTCAAGCCGGCTGAATATATTGTTTAGAATACCTCCTGTTAAATATGTTCGAGCTGGTAATATGCTGAGAGTTATATATAAGGCTAAATGCCTTTATGCTCGGGCGAGCTTTGCCCGGCCGAGTATATATGAGCACGTGGGTACTCGCTTGATCCGCATTCGACCGGTTATATGCTGAGAGTTATATATAAGGCTAAATGCCTTTGTGCTCGGGTGGGCTTTGCTCGGTCGAGCATATGTGAGCACGTGGGTGCTCGCTTGACCTGTGGTCGACCGATTATATGATGAGAGTTATATATAAGGCTAAATGCCTTTATACTTGGGCGGGCTTTGCCCGGCTGAGCATATATGAGCACGTGGGTGCTCGCTCAGCCCGCATTCGGCCGATAATATGCTGAAAGTTATATGTAAGGCTAAATGCCTTTATGCACAGGCGAGCTTTGCCCAACTGAGCATATATGAGCACGTGAGTACTCGCTTGGCCTGTGGTCAGCCAGTTATATGCTGAAAGTTATATGTAAGGCTAAATGCCTTTATGCTCGGACGAGCTTTGCCTAGCCGAGCATATATGAGCACGTGGGCACTCTCTTGGCCTGCGGTAAGTCGGTTATATGCTGAGAGTTATACATAAGGCTAAATGCCTTTATGCTCGGGCGGACTTTGCCTGGCCGAGCATATATGAGTACGTGGGCGCTCTCTCGGCCTACGATCAGTCGGTTATATGCTGAGAGCTATACATAAGGCTAAATGCTTTTATTCTCGGGCGGACTTTGCCTGCCTGAGCATATATGAGCATGTGGGCGTTCTCTCAGCCTGCAGTCGGCCGGTTATATACTGCGAATCTTATATAAGGCTAAATGCCTTTATGCTCGGGTGAGCTTTGCTCAGCCGAGCATATGTGAGCGTGGAGGTGATCGCTCAGCCTTTATTCGACCAACGATATACCTTTCCCATCTTTCTAGACTTAAATCCATTCTTCACTTGTTTGACTCATCTAACATAACCCGTATTAGCACCGATGGTAAATTAATTTTTTGCAACCTTTAATAAGTTGTATACTTATCGTCAAAGCGGATGGAATGATGAGAATGTGTCCGAGAATGCACTGAATATGTGGAAAGCCAACAATAAAAATAAGGATTTCAACTATATGCATGTGTGGAGGATTCTCAAAGAATATGAGAAATATGCTTCACAAGTAATTGCTCATTCCTTTAATAAGAAAGCAAGGACATTGAAATCAAGGGGGAATACTTCAGCATCAAATCCAAATCTAGATACGAGTGTTGATGTTGATGACTTTGAAGCCCGCATTCATTCGATAGGGCAAAAGACATCGGAGAGGTGTTAGTTAGAGCCCTAGAGCCAATCATTTGATGATTGTATGGACTCATGTATATCAAATTCTTGTATATTAATAAAGGCATTTATTTGGTTATTATACTTATTTGTATTAGTGCCAAATAGACTAAGTATAATAGCGTCCTTGAGTAGAAAGTTCATACCTATATCAATCGATTAGTTGAATCGATAGTGAGATGATATAGGGAACACTACTCTAAATCATTCCTAGTCGAGTATTAACATTCAGGGACAATGTTAATGCAATAAGACTAGCATGTAGGTCAGTTCGATGACTTGATCTCACAAGTCATGGATATAGAGATATCAAGCTGACACATGGGTATACATTGGAGAATGTATACTGAATGACCCGCCATGAGAAAGTATCATGGATCGTTATATGAGTGTCATATACTTTCTCATGTGGCTATTAGTATGACTATTAGTCCTTAGACCTGAAGTCACCATGGATCCCTACATAAGGAGTTATGTACTTTGATTTCGTCAAACGTCACCCGTAACTGGGTGGACTATAAAGGCGATTACTGGGTATGTAACGTATTATGCAGAGGGATGTGAGTGATGTAGATGGGATCTATCCCTCCCATATGACGGGAGCGACATCGCTATTCTTGATAGAGTGAGACCACTAAGTGCATGGCCATGCCTAAATGAGTCAACATTAGATGTTGAGCTCATTTGATTGAGTGAGTCTACTTGGAGTTCAAGATTTAGATTGATCAGAGGATGACACGGTCTATGCCTCATATTGATCAATCTAGATGTCTAGGATAGAAGGACACTTGTCATATATTGTGAGGAGTCACAATTAGTAGTCACAAGGTGATGTTGGATCTCGACATTTCTTGTAACTTGGGTAGCAATGATGTATTGCTAGATGCCGCTCATTGCTTATGTTTCTAAAGGAGTTTAGAAACATTGCCAACGTTACAAGAACCTATTGGGTCACACACAAGAACAAGTGGATGGAGATTAGGTTCATATGATGAATCAATTGGATTAGGTTCATATGATGCACCAAAGCTTGGATTCGAATTAGACTTATTGAGTTAGACTCAATTAGATTCAATTGTTGAATGAGTCTAATTTAAATTTGATTCATTGAGTCAATTTATATTAATGAATTGAGATTCATTAAATTGAAATTGACTTGAATCAAAGGTTGGATTTAACTCAACAAGGAAGATAATTGGTCAAGTTTGACTTGACCAAGTAGAAGTTGAAACATCAAGTTTGACTTGATGTATTGCCACATCATAAGGATGACTCATCCTTGCCACATCACCTCCACCTCATGAGGTATGCCACCTCATGGGGGTTACACTCTCCCCTTTGGTTTTAATGTGGCCGGCCACATTAATGAGGGGGTTACATTGTGTGTGGCCGGCCACACTAAAGGTGGAATTGGTTTCATTTAGTGTGAATTAATGTGTGGTAATTGTATCATCTTCTTCCTAGTTTTCTTCCTCCTTCTTGCTGCTGTTGCCGTGACTTTCAAGAGAGGAGAAGGTGGTTGAGTGAATTCCAAGAGCAAAGGAAGAGTGAAGGTCACAAAGGAGGGATACTACTACTTGAGTGTATGAGTTTCTTTTGGACTCTCTCTTTTTCTTCCTTTCCAATCCCATCCGAGAGCTCTAGAAAGTGCTAGCACACTTGGGGCTCTCTTCTCCATCATTTGAGTGTGAGAGACACTCCTTGTTCGTGTGGATATCATTAGAGGAGTGTCTACGTTGACACTCTCGAGATCCGGCAACTCCTTGGACGAGCGGGAACGCGAAAGGGCTCGCATCAAAGGTATAAAGTATTTTCCTTTGTAGATCTACTGTAGATCGTTGTTTATAACTCGTACTTGTGTTTTCGAAATTTTTCTTTGCACGGATCCTATGGCTTTGGGTGATTCGGGGTTTCCGCGACGCGAAAAGTGGTTTTCGCGGCCCGAAAAACCCAACAGTGGTATCAGAGCCACGTGCAAGGCGAGTACGAGTTTGTTTTTTTGGTTTTATGAAAACTAAAGTTTCTGTAATTTTCTGTAAAATTATGATTTTTATAGTTTTTATGGGTAATTTTTCTGTAGAAGCGAAGCACAAGTGTCTCGGCACTTGTAGGCTTCGGCTACCGGAAAGATTTTTCCAAAACGGCTTCGTTTTGCCCCAAATCCGTTTGGGACAGCGGGCTTGGGTGCCATTAGATCGCAAAGGAGCAACTCACGATGGTTAGATCGTGGGTAGGGGTATTGCCCCTAACCCCGCAAGGGGATTTGCTCCGCGATTGCACCCGAAATCGCTAAAAACGAACCCGCCGGGAAGATTTTTCCGAAACGGCAATGTCTCGGCCCAAATCGTTTTGGGACAGCGGGTTTAGGCGTTGTTGGATCGCACAGGAACCCTCGCGATGGTTAGATCGCGGGTATGGGCGCTGCCCCTGGCCCCGCAAGGGGATCCATTCCGCGATTGCGCCCGAAACCGCTAAACGGGACCGCCGGGAAATTTTACTGGTAAAAATTGTAAAAATTATTTTTAAAATTATAGAAAATTATGAAAAATATATAATTTTGAATTATATATTAATTTTGTGATAGTCATGGCCCAAAAACCCAATATGATTGGATTGTGTTGTAATTCATAATACGGCCTGCGTGCCGTTATGTGTTTGCGCGTGTTGTATGTTTTTATTTTTCCGCGACCTGCGTGTCGTGCCTTCTCTTATATTCTTGTTGTAAATTAGATTTAGACTCGAATGTAACTCGAGCTTCAAATTGTAATGTACAAATTGGAGCGGTGGAGGGTCCACACGAGACGGAGTTCTGAGGCGGGCACGAGCAACACAAGGTGGTCAAAGGGACGAGCTTGGAGAAGCTGTTGACCCTAGGTTGACCATTCGATCTTCTCATTGGCTTGAGAAGATCGTAGTAGGGCCATGACTAAATCACAAATAGATTAATTAGTTAATTGCTTATGTATATGATGCATGTTTAAAAAGTAATTAATTAATTAGTGCCTTACGATTAGATTAGATCTAAGTCGTGCACATGATGCACACTTGCGATTAGATTAGATCTAAGTCATGCACAAGATGCATCCTTTTCGATTAGATTAGATCTCGATCGAACCAACTCTAAATGTCTAACCGTGCCGTGATACCTATCACTACCTCGATCACATGTATTGTTGAATCTGCCAAAGCAGAGCAATACATATTATCTTGGTAGGGTACGGAGGGACAATCTTGGTCCTGCCAATCAACGCATGGGTGAACACAAACTCAATTAGATTGAGTATTCCTAGTTGCTCGGTTAGATCGAGTCAACTATAGGCATTCTTCCAACGGTTGGAAAAGATAGGTCAAAATCACATCTATATTAACTCTCGGGCGTATTAGCCAAAGCTAACTCGAGTTTTAATATAAATGCGGATATTGATTTTATAAATAAGAGTTGCATAGAGATGTAATTGGTAATTGTTACCTACCGATCGTACTAAGCCTTGGGCGTATTAGCCAAAGCTAACTCAAGGGTTAGTATGATGTGGATCTTGTCCCACAAGAATTATAGAATTCAGTGGGAGCATCATTTAATTAAAGGCCTAATTAAATGATTTTTAAAGAATATGATATTTATTTCTGCAAATTTTCTATTGTAGATAACCATGACGTCGAACACGAATTCCTTCTCCCTGCGTTTTGTCCTTAAGAAGGACAAGCTCAACGGAGCAAATTTCCTGGACTGGTACAGGAACCTGAGAATAGTTCTCACTCAGGAATGTAAACTGTACGTTCTGGAGTAGCCTATTCCGGAGGCTCCTCCTGCCACTGCCACGCGAGCTGACCGGGATGCTTATAAGAAGCATCAAGATGACGCATTAGATGTGTCCTGTCTAATGCTCGCAACCATGAACTCTGAGCTTCAGAAGCAACATGAGTTGATGGGTGCTTACGACATGGTTGCACATCTTCGTCAACTATATCAAGGACAAGCAGGGCACTGGAAGAGGAACTCCAGAAGATCTTAAGAAGAAGAGAAATAAGATTTCTACTTCAGGTATAAATGTTATAGAAGTCAACCTCTCTATTTCTTCGTCGTGGGTATTAGATACCGGATGTGCTTCACACATTTGTACTAATGTACAAGCATTGAGAAATAGCAGAGCATTGACAAAGGGCGAGATAGACCTACGAGTAGGCAATGGAGCACGGGTTGTTGCTGTTGCTGTAGGGACTTATTTTCTATCTCTGCCCTCTGGGCTTGTACTAGAGTTAGACGATTGTTATTATGTGCCTGCATTGACTAAGAACATTATATCAGTTTCTTATTTGGACAAGAAAGGATTCTCGTTTATAATAAAGAACAAATGTTGTTCTGTCTATTTAAACGATATGTTCTATTGTAGTGCACCTCTGATGAACGGACTCTATATTCTAGATCTTGAGAGCCCCATCTATAACATAAATACCAAGAGGTTCAAGTCAAATGACATGAACCAAACCTACCTCTGGCACTGTCGCTTAGGTCATATAAATGACAAGCGCTTATCCCAGCTCCATAAGGATGGTTTGCTGGACTCATTTGATTTTGAATCATATGAGATATGCGAGTCATGCCTACGAGGCAAGATGACCAAGACTCCCTTTAGTGGGCACAGTGAGAGAGCGCGATTTGTTAGGACTCATACATAGTGATGTATGTGGCCCTTTCAATGTCGCGACTAGAGGCGGTTATAGATACTTCATCACATTCTGACTTCAGTAGATATGGTTATGTGTACTTGATGACATATAGTCGGAATCCTTTGAAAAGTTCAAAGAATTCAAGAATGAAGTCTGAGAACCGACTTGGCAAGAGTATTAAAATACTTGATCGGATCGAGGTGGTGAATACTTAAGCCATGAGTTTCGTGACTACTTAGTTGAGTGTGGGATTTTATCTCAACTCACTCTTCCGGAACACCACGGTGGAATGGTGTATCCGAAAGGAGGAATCGTACCTTATTAGATATGGTACGATCTATGATGAGTCACAGATCTTCCGACATATCTATGGGGATATGCTCTAGAACACAACTTTCATTCTCAACCGAGTTCCATCGGCCGTGATAAAGACACCATATAAGATATGGTTGGGAGATGCCCAGGTGTCTTTCATGAGGATTTGGGGTTGTGAGGCTTACGTTAGACGTCAAGTCTCAGACAAATTAGGACCCAAATCCGACAAGTGCTATTTCATCGGATATCCCAAGGAAACTAAGGGATATTACTTCTACATTCCCAGTCAGCACAAGGTAGTTGTGGCAAAGACTGGGGTCTTTCTAGAAAGGGACTTTGTTTCTAGAAAGACTAGTGGGAGCGCGTTCGATCTTGAAGAAGTTCAAGATGCAAACAATAGCACTGATGCCTCGATGGAAATTGAACTAGAACCACAAAGTGTTGTGGATGATGTTCCACAAGGAGTTGAGGAACAACAACCAGTTCAAGTAGACATTCCTCTTCGCAGGTCTGATAGGGTGCGTCGTCAGCCTGAGAGATACTCATTTCTCTTGTCTGACCATGATGACGTTGTGCTCATAGAGGATGAGCCTACCACCTATCAGGAAGCTGTGATGAGACCAGATTCCGAGAAATGGCTAGAGGCCATGAGATCCGAAATGGAATCCATGTACACCAACCAAGTATGGACTTTGGTTGATCCACCTGAAGGGGTAAAACCCATTGGGTGTAAGTGGGTCTTTAAGAGAAAGACTGACATGGATGGACTTATTTATAAGGGTCGCTTGGTAGCTAAAGGTTTCAAGCAGATTCATGGTATTGACTATGATGAAACCTTTTCTCCAGTAGCGATGTTTAAGTCCATTCGGATCATGCTTGCTATTGCAGTCTACCATGACTATGAGATATGGCAGATGGATGTCAAAACCACGTTTCTGAATGGAAACCTACTCGAGGATGTGTACATGACACAACCTGAGGGTTTTGTAGATCCACAGCATACTAGTAGAGTATGTAAGCTGTATAAGTCCATTCGGATCAAGCTTCTCGGAGCTGGAATCTTCGATTCGATGATGCAATCAAACAGTTTGGTTTCATCAAGAACGAAGATGAACCTTGAGTCTACAAGAAGGTTGTAGGGGATATAGTTGTCTTCCTCATATTGTATGTGGATGACATACTACTCATTGGGAAGGACATCCCTATGCTTCAGTCTGTCAAGACCTGGCTAGGTAGTTGCTTCTCAATGAAGGACTTAGGTGAGGTATCCTGCATTCTAGGGATACAGATCTATAGAGATAGATCTAAGAGATTGCTTGGCCTAAGTCAGAGTGCATACATTGACAAGGTACTCCTTCGGTTTGCCATGCAGAACTCCAAGAAGGGATTTCTGCCGATGTCACATGGCGTGAGTCTTTCGAAGACTCAAGGTCTCTCTTCTAGAGAGGAGAGAGACCGCATGGATCAGATCCCTTATGCCTCAGCCATAGGATCGATCATGTACGCCATGCTATGTACTCGACCTGATGTCTCGTATGCTTTGAGCAGATACCAGTCAGATCTAGGTGAAAGTCACTGGATAGCGGTCAAGAATATCCTTAAGTACTTAAGAAGGACTAAAGAATATTTCTTGATATATGGAGGCAATGATGAGCTAGCTGTAAAGGGTTACAGTGATGTCAGCTTCCAGACCGATCAGGATGATTACCGATCGCAGTCAGGGTTCGTGTTTTGCTTAAATGGTGGTGCTGTGAGTTGTAAGAGTTCGAAGCAGGACACAGTAGCTGATTCTACAACAGAGGCCGAGTATATTGCTGCATCAAAGGCAGCAAAGGAGGCAGTTTGGATCCGCAAGTTCATCACTAAACTTGGGGTGGTTCCTAGCATCGTTGACCCAGTTGAGCTCTATTGTGACAACAATGGAGCTATAGCACAGGCGAAGAACCTCGCTCACACCAGCGGACCAAGCACATACTACGACGCTTCCATCTCATTCGAGAGATTATCGATAGAGGAGATGTGAAGATTTGCAGAGTACCTACAGAGGCTAACATCACAGATCCCTTGACCAAGGCTTTGGCACAGAGGAAGCATGATGGTCACACTAGGTCATTAGGCCTTAGAGCCTATACTGATTGGCACTAGTGCTAGTGGGAGATTGTTAGTTAGAGCCCTAGAGCCAATCATTTAATGATTGTATGGACTCATGTATATCATATTCTTGTATATTAATAAAGGCATTTGTTTGGTTATTATACTTATTTGTATTAGTGCCAAATAGACTAAGTATAATAACGTCCTTGAGTAGAAAGTTCATACCTATATCAATCGATTAGTTGAATTGATAGTGAGATGATATAGGGAACACTACTCTAAATCATTCCTAGTCGAGTATTAACATTCAGGGACAATGTTAATGCAATAAGACTAGCATGTAGGTCAGTTCGATGACTTGATCACACAAGTCATGGATATAGAGATATCAAGCTGACACATGGGTATACATTGGAGAATGTATACTGAATGACCCGCCATGAGAAAGTATCATGGATCGTTATATGAGTGTCATATACTTTCTCATGTGGCTATTAGTATGACTATTAGTCCTTAGACCTGAAGTCACCATGGATCCCTACATAAGGAGTTATGTACTTTGGTTTCGTCAAACGTCACCCGTAACTGGGTGGACTATAAAGGCGATTACTGGGTATATAACGAATTATGCAGAGGGATGTGAGTGATGCAGATGGGATCTATCCCTCCCATATGATGGGAGCGACATCTCTATTCTTGATAGAGTGAGACCACTAAGTGCATGGTCATGCCCAAATGAGTCAACATTAGATGTTGAGCTCATTTGATTGAGTGAGTCTACTTGGAGTTCAAGATTTAGATTGATCAGAGGATGACACGGTCTATGCCTCATATTGATCAATCTAGATGTCTAGGATAGAAGGACACTTGTCATATATTGTGAGGAGTCACAATTAGTAGTCACAAGGTGATGTTGGATCTCGACATTTCTTGTAACTTGGGTAGCAATGATGTATTGCTAGATGCCGCTCATTGCTTATGTTTCTAAAGGAGTTTAGAAACATTGCCAACGTTACAAGAACCTATTGGGTCACACACAAAGAACAAGTGGATGGAGATTAGGTTCATATGATGAACCAATTGGATTAGGTTCATATGATGCACCAAAGCTTGGATTCGAATTAGACTTATTGAGTTAGACTCAATTAGATTCAATTGTTGAATGAGTCTAATTTAAATTTGATTCATTGAGTCAATTTATATTAATGAATTGAGATTCATTAAATTGAAATTGACTTGAATCAAAGGTTGGATTTAACTCAACAAGGAAGACAATTGGTCAAGTTTGACTTGACCAAGTTGAAGTTGAAACATCAAGTTTGACTTGATGTATTGCCACATCATAAGGATGACTCATCCTTGCCACATCACCTCCACCTCATGAGGTATGCCACCTCATGGGGGTTACACTCTCCCCTTTGGTTTTAATGTGGCCGGCCACATTAATGAGGGGGTTACATTGTGTGTGGCCGGCCACACTAAAGGTGGAATTGGTTTCATTTAGTGTGAATTAATGTGTGGTAATTGTATCATCTTCTTCCTAGTTTTCTTCCTCCTTCTTGCTGCTGTTGCCGTGACTTTCAAGAGAGGAGAAGGTGGTTGAGTGAATTCCAAGAGCAAAGGAAGAGTGAAGGTCACAAAGGAGGGATACTACTACTTGAGTGTATGAGTTTCTTTTGGACTCTCTCTTTTTCTTCCTTTCCAATCCCATCCGAGAGCTCTAGAAAGTGCTAGCACACTTGGGGCTCTCTTCTCCATCATTTGAGTGTGAGAGACACTCCTTGTTCGTGTGGATATCATTAGAGGAGTGTCTACGTTGACACTCTCGAGATCCGGCAACTCCTTGGACGAGCGGGAACGCGAAAGGGCTCGCATCAAAGGTATAAAGTATTTTCCTTTGTAGATCTACTGTAGATCGTTGTTTATAACTCGTACTTGTGTTTTCTAAATTTTTCTTTGCACGGATCCTACGACTTTGGGTGATTCGGGGTTTCCGCGACGCGAAAAGCGGTTTTCGCGGCCCGAAAAACCCAACAGTGGTATCAGAGCCACGTGCAAGGCGAGTACGAGTTTGTTTTTTTGGTTTTATGAAAACTAAAGTTTCTGTAATTTTCTGTAAAATTATGATTTTTATAGTTTTTATGGGTAATTTTTCTGTAGAAGCGAAGCACAAGTGTCTCGGCACTTGTAGGCTTCAGCTACCGGAAAGATTTTTCCAAAACGGCTTCGTTTTGCCCCAAATCCATTTGGGACAGCGGGCTTGGGTGCCATTAGATCGCAAAGGAGCAACTCACGATGGTTAGATCGAGGGTAGGGGTATTGTCCCTAACCCCGCAAGGGGATTTGCTCCGCGATTGCACCCGAAATCGCTAAAAACAAACCCGCCGGGAAGATTTTTCCGAAATGGCAATGTCTCGGCCCAAATCATTTTGGGACAGTGGGTTTAGGCGCTGTTGGATCGCACAGGAACCCTCGCGATGGTTAGATCGCGGGTAGGGGCGCTGCCCCTGGCCCCGCAAGGGGATCCGTTCCGCGATTGCTCCCGAAACCGCTAAACAGGACCGCTGGGAAATTTTACTCGTAAAAATTGTAAAAATTATTTTTAAAATTATAGAAAATCATGCAAGATGATGCATGACATTAAACATGGCAATATCACGAATAAAATGGCATGCTCCATACATAAATATAAAATGTGTACTACAAGATAATGAATCAAATGGAAGGTACACAAACAGATAGGGTATCAAATAAACCCTAGGTCCTGAACATAATGTATCATGTGATTGGGTCACTACCTAAAGCATGTATGATCAGGTAAATAATAACATGCAGTGCATAATAAGTAAACAAGCAAACATGTAACAGATCATGTAGTGACCAACCGAAACAAATGAATAACACAATTATTGCTATATGTTAAACACATTATTATGCATATCAAAAGACATAAGTCAAAGTACCCGCCTCCGATAAAATGGTCCTAATCTGACTCCGAGATACTCGTATCGCGTCAAAGTCCTGTGCCACCAATGTAATATATTTTATTTAGCTACAATTCTCATAAATAGCTAAATAAAAATCTCTAACCCTAAATTAGGGAAAAACCCAAATCATATGACCATCATCCTGTCTAAACAAATTTGATGATCAATTAGGGTTAGTTACCTAATCCTCAATCCACCCTTTGATTAAAAATCCAAAACCTAAGTCCAATTACCCATGCATCTAAAACATGATGAATCACATATTCCATTTTAAATTTAATTCAAACATAACCCTAATTCAAATCTACACATGATCATCCTTTAAAAATGAAATAGCATCAAGACTCACCCAAATCCGGATGGTCTGTCGGTGATCCACAGCAGGAGACCACTTGCTGCCAGTAGCCCTGATTGGAGCGAGGTTGGAGCTGTGGATTTCCAAAACAATATACCATAAAGAACATCGATACATCAACAGCTAAACATTAGATCCAGTTACTAATGCATAACCACTATACCAACCACTTACCCCCAATCGATCCTTTTCTTCAGGCTAGAATAGAGGAAGAACTCGGCACTACTTGCTCCTGAGTAGCCGGAGATGGGCAGATCGGTTCTAGGACACAGACGAACTCAACCGCTGGCGCTAGGGCACAGGCGACAACAACGCTGGTTCAGGTCGAGAGACGGTAGTGGCGCCGAATACAAACTAGGGCAGAGGAGTTTGGCCGGCGCTAGATCGGACCCGTGGCCGGCAGAGGTGGTTCGGCAGTGTCTCGGAAAGAAGAAGAGGAAGATGACCGTCGCTGGTGGCGCGCGTGAGGAGATCGGAGAGGGCGTCTGCACCTAGGGCTCGACGTCGGGTCGGAGTGGCGGCGACGCGGCTAGGGCTCAGGGTCACTCGGCTGTGGAGAGGGAGAAAAGATTCGGGAGGTAGAGGAGAGGAGAAGTGGCCGAGGGATTTCAGGTTTCGGCGAGGAAGAAACCGCCGGGGCCGGCGGTTAGGGCACAGTCGAGCGAGAGGGGGAGGCGTCGGCACGAGAAGGGTTGGGTGAGAAGGAAGTTTAGGCACGGGGAGAAAAGAAAATAAATGAAAAGAAAAGGAAAAAGAAATTAATAAAAATAAATAAACATTTCCTCGCTTAAATGGGGTAGCCTAAACAGGCTTTTCCGGGCCCCGTTTTTATCCCCGTTAACTCGTCCGTACGAGCTCCAAAAAATTTTCAAAATTTTCAGAAAATTCCCTTATCAATATTTGCCTATTTTCAGTATTTTACATATAGAACGTGCAACTATAGGATATTGGACTTCTGGATTGCCATCGCAAGCACTTTCTGATTTATTCTGGTAGCAAGTAAGAAATTTTCATAGGACTGAACTAATTATCCCAAATTAAATGTTATCTAACTCATCAGTTTTTTATTAATTATCTATTATGAAAGTAAAACACATAGATATAGATAGTTAACACCTACCAGATATGATTTCACTTTCTCTACACCTTGTATACATGACCTAATAATTTGGAGGATAATTCATCAGTTTTTCGTCGATGAGATTTACTATCGGCGAGGTATGATTTGATTTTCGATAGGTGCAAATACTATTTTGGATTATCTTGTGCTCACTGTTTAAGAAGGATGCTCGACTAAGGTTGAATAAGTTCTTGTGATATACTTCTTTCAGAATGTATGGGACTGCTTTAAAATTACTGTTAAGATGACGATTTCACTTTTTATCATTATTGATCCTCTATATTACCTAGAGTACAACATCCTCCTGTATGTACTATAGCCTACGACATATCTAGCAATGATCTAATTGTCCTCCACATACGACCGTTGACAATACACTTGAAGATGTGATATAAAGTCTCCTCCGCACCTCCACACTAAGGGTAGAGCCACGTTCTAGGCTACTTGGGTTGTGGCCCGGGTAGCCGATGATAGTTAATAAGAAAAAAAAACTTAAATTTATTTTGAGAGAAAGAAAGAAAATGCAAGAGAAGGAGAGAGCACCTCAGGTGACAAGTCAGCGTAGCCTATAGCTAGGGTAGATCACCCGGACTGGCTCCGCCAGTGCTCCACACAATATTCAAGCCTTATCCGTGACATGTATAACTTCCACACTGCATATATAGCCATGCCTTTCTACACCCTTGCTTCTGAAAGAACTCATATGTTCTAGCAAGTCCTTTGTCTGGTTGAGCATTACCATGTGTTGAGCAGCCAAACCACCAACTCTAGTGTGCCACTGGCCTCTAGTAACTCTTCTCTAATTTGTAACAGCTTCTTGATCAAGGATGAGTCATCATGTTTGGCTATCCATGACCACAGATTTATTTGTCTCAAGTACATGTGGTGAGTCCACCTCATCCGTAACGTGTCTTGTTTCTCTTACACAGTACCCAGTACATAGTACACGATCTTGTTCCATGCTCGCAGATCCCTCAGACCATATCTACCTTCCTCCCTTGGTGGCATATACCAACCTAAGATATTAGAGGATACCTAGATGTCCCAAACGAATGACACATAGAGTAGATCTGATCTATTATGTAGGGAATTGACAGAAAAATAACTAGAAAATTTAATAAAAAAAATGTTATTGGATTTAGGATCATTTATAGTTAATTTACTAACTTCCTTCCAATGATACTAATGTCTCAATGGTTCAATACTGATCACGAATGGAAAAAGATCAATTTTCACAATCCAAATGCTTAATAAATTTGGTATTTTGATTTGTAAAATTGAAATGAAGTCACGACACTTTCATAAGAAAAATGAGAACCACTTTTCTTTTTTCCGCTCTCCCACTTTCCTTTCATTTATTCTTTATATATATATATATATACTAGTGTGATCGTGCACACGCGTTGTGTGTGTAATATAATAATATATAAATTATTTGGGTCTTTGAAAATCTGAATTGTTTGAATTTTCTAATGTCACTCTTATAAACCAAGAATTAAGTCCCATACAATAGTAACGCTAGAGAATCCGAGCAACAAACTACTGTAATGGGTTCCCTATGCAAAAAATTATTTTAATTTAATATTATACTTGTCTTAGTAAAAAATATTAAAAAAAAATATATTTTTTAACATCGTCGGCCTAAAATATTTATAGAAGTTTTTTTGATCATAGTGTTGTCAATTATAAGATATGAGACTAAAGATAACTATATTTTTTTTATATAAAACAATCAGAAAAAATTAATGATGAGAAAAATTCATAATAATACGCTATAGCTGAGTCTCGAACTCTAGATCACTGATTGTTTCGCTTGTGGAATTACTAATAAACCTTGGAATTATTTTTAGTGTAAATAGAAAAAAGTACATTAAGGTAAATGCATTTTAGGCTTCACCAAAGTTAGTTAGTAAAGGGGGGAGATTTTTAATAAAATAGTAAGATATATATATATATATATATATATATATATATATATATATATATATATATATATATATAAAATTAAGGAGGTTATCAGAAAAAAACCACTCCCTCCAAACATTCAAATTTAATATTTGAATTTATCTTGGGTTAGGTCGGATCAGTCCTCCTGGGTGACCCGTTTAGTCATTATATATTTCTTATATCTCCTACTCACATATTTAGCCGATCCTATCTAATGGGATAAGTCTTGGCTGTTATTTGTCCTACTCACATACGAGGGCTAGACTTCTTCAATCTATAGATAGATCATAATCATATATTATCAATTTTATACAAGCAAATGGATATGACCAACGAGCATATTAAATAAGAACACATAGTCATACATTTGTTAAGGATATATAACAACTCATTTCAAAGTATTCATGAGGATATTATACTCGTTATACCCCAGATTTATTTTACAAAACTAATCAATGCATCTCTTGTCCCAAACAAAATAATAAGAGAAAACTTAATTCAAAATATTTATTTATATTCATGTATTCACAATTATATTCTAACAACTAAGTTAAACATAATTAGTCATTTTGTGAATATAAAATAAGTGTCAAAATAAATCTTCCTTTCCCACTAGAATCTTTCAATCTTTATTTTAGTTGCTTTCTTAGACATGTACTGTATTGTCGAATTATTCATAACTATTGGTAGCATGCTAAAGTAGCATCACTAAAATAAAAAATAAATAAATAAAAGAAACAATTGAAAGTCTTAAGGGTATAAGATTATGTTTGTATATATAAACCTATGGATCTCACATAATGAGCTAGGACTCAACTACTCATTTTTCAAATGGTCACTTCAGCACACATGGTATGAAACATGTGCTACAATGTGTTTTTTCCTCTTTAGAGGTGTATGTCATAATAAAAATATTCACATTGTACAGATCTTAGTTCAAGTGTGTCTCAACATTTAACTTATGTTTTCTCCTCGTTTATCCTCCAACATGTATCAATATAACAAAAACTCTAGTATGACTATCAAGCTTTAATGGATTGTGGGAAAATCCATTTCGATTACAATAAAAATTTATGAAGCAATCTCATCTTAGTAATATATTACTAAGGCAACATATATATGGATTTATTCACAACAAAATAAATATTGTCTCATCTCTACATGTTTCTTAGCATCAGTGGTGATTGCTTGTGTGAGAGAGTCAATCTCAACTTGTTAGACATACCTTTAATGTGCAAATAAATAATTCATAAAATAAATATGTACACATAATGCATAATAAAATATTATTATAATAATGAGCACAATATCTTAAATACTTAGGTGTTCAGTTACAATCACATCCTATACAATCCAAGAGATCTAACATGATCTATAAATATGTCTTTTGGTATTGGCTTAGTAAAAGGATCAACCACCGTCATTTACATAGACATGTATTTCAAAGTCACCTCATTCTTTTCAAGTATATCTTTGATGAAGTTGTACTTTGTGTTGTTATGTTTGGTTTTTCCATGATATTTACAGTTTATTGTATAAGCAATTGCTAATTGATTATCATAATAAACTATTACTGCTCTCTCATTCTTTTCAACTAGATTACTTACTACACCCAAATGACTTAGGAATCTTCTCAACCAAACATCTTCTTGCACTATAGAAGCACATGTCACAAATTTTGCTTCCATTGTGGATAGAGACACATATGTTTGTTTCTTGCTTTTCCAAGATATGCATCTACCATTTAATAAGAAAGCATATCTAGTTCACATCTGTGTATCCCATCAGTGTTATATCCTTTCCTTGACAACATAGAAAATAATTTGTAGTGCTTTTTAAGTATCTCAAAATTCTTTAAACTGCACTCTAGTGTCTTCTCCTAGATTAGATTGATACCTGCTAACCAGATTCACGACATAACAAATATCGAGATGAGTACACATTGTATACATCAAACTCCCAATTGTACTAGAATTGGCACTTTAGACATCTCATGTATTTCTTTAGAATTGTTTGGGAACATCTCACAACTTAAGGTCTCACCTTTGGCCACAAGATCAATGAACTTACAATTTGACATTTTAAATCTCTCTAGAATCTTTTTAATATAAAATTCTTGAGACAATACAAGAAGTCTCTTAAAACAATCTCTGTGAATTTTAATACCTAGAATGTAATCTATTTCACCCATATCCTTCATTTCAAAATTTAAGGACAACCACTTCTTAATGATTTCAATATACTCCTTGTCATTTTCTGCTAACAATGTGTTATCGATGAAAAGATATAGAATTACAAACTTTTTATTGGATCTTTTCACATAACCACAATGGTCTTCATCAATCATAATGAAGTCATATGAGACTATTGCTCTATCAAATCTCAAATACCATTGTCTAGAAGACTGCTTAAGTCCATAAATTGATCTTTAACAACAAAACCTACTAGCTGTTCCATGTAGATTTCTTCCTCAAGTTCTCCATTGAAAAAAGCAGTCTTAACATCCATTTGATATAATTCCAAATCCAAATTAGCAACTATGGCCAACAATAGATAAATAGAAGAAAATGTCACTATTGGTGAAAAAGTTTTTTCATAATCAATACTCTCTTATTGGGTATAACCCTTTGGCACTAGTCGAGCCTTATACCTCTTTATTTTTGCATCAACCTTTCGCTTAATATTGAGAACTCATTTGTTCCTAATAGCTTTATAACCATGTGAAATTTTAACTAGTTCCCAAACTTTGTTTCATGTCATTAAATCCATTTCTTCTTCCATTTGTCCCTCGAAGGATAAGATAGGGCCTCATCTATGTTTTAGGCTCTTCATCAACTAAAGATATGATATAAATATGCCCCTCAATCTTATAATGACGTTTAGGCATACCTTGTAGGATCGAAAAGAATTTAGATATCTCCACAATAGCATGATATTGTCCACTTTGGGCCTAGACCCTCATGACTTTGCTCTTGGGCTCTCCCCAAAAGACCTCATTCTAATGGAGATATCTTTTCTCTTATAAACCCATGATCTTTCCCATGTGTTTCCAATATGGAACTATGTTTGCAACCTTGCAACCCCAACATACCTTTCCTATTACTTTTCCAAAGTTGAGGATCAAATGAATCAACAGGATCAGGATTGCTCCTGTTGGTGTAGTTTGCATCAGAATCAAACCTAATTTTTGATGTTGTCAAAGGTTCACAGTTAAGTCTTGTTGTGATCTAACAAGTTGACCAAGTGTGCAGACCGCTTACTCAATTGAAAAAAATCCTAGTTGGAGGCTAGGCAGGAAAAACTTAGCAGATCGTGAAAATCAGGCGGAAAGTCCAAGTGAGACTCAACACTTGGCAGGGAAGCTCGATAGGTTTGGAGGACCAAAGATCAAGGGAAAGTCTTGGGTGGCCAATCCAATGTTAAGTGGCAAAGTCCAAACAGGTCTAGAGCACTAAGGTTTGGCAGGTAGGTTGAGGTAAGCAACTGGAGGAGCGACAGTGAGGTCTGAAGGCGTTGGAATTCCGTTTTGTTTAAATTTTCCTATACAAAAATTGTACAAGTACAGAAATTTTTCTAGCAACCCGCATGTTTGATCAAACATGTATTTGATCAATCAAGGAAGTTCTTGATGGATCAAAACACACCATAATCAAAGTATAAGATTGTAACGATCCAATTTTCCCTATTTCAAGTTCTAAAAGTCTATAAAAATATTTGGAAATACTTTTAAAATATTCTAGAAATTTTTAGGAATTTTTAGAGTATTTTTACGTAATTTTTGGAGGTCGTTTAGTAGGGTTACAAAAAGAAAGAAGTTTTGATAAAAAAAAACGTTGAAGGTGAGACTCGAATCCAAGACCTTGACCCGAGCCGAACCTCAACCGAACCCAACCCAACCAACCGATCTATAGTTGTTTTGTTAATTATATATGGAATAAAATACATATAAGGTAGAAGTTAGTAATAGAGAATACTTGGAAAAAAAAGGGGGTTGCAGCGAGTTTTGAACTTGCAATCTGTGACTTCGAGCAAAACCAACCCAACCAGCTGAGCTACACGGTTTTGTTAACCTTATATGGAGAGAATTAAGTTTATATCATAGTTTTGATTACACCCGGATATAAGAAAGGAATTAGGTTTTGATTTTTCTGGAAAAATCAAACAACTCCTCTCAAAATCTTCTCCTCTCTCGCGAACGGCGACGGCAGCGGCGACTCCACTGTTCGGGCGGAGAAGGCGACGGAGCTAGGTCTTTTTCCGGCCGGTCTTCACTCAACCGTGACCCTCTCATCATGGGGAGCTCGCGGACGCAAAGAAGCCGCCAGGATCTTCATCTCTCCGCAAACCCTAGAAGCTGCCGTCGGTTGTAAGTTCAAGAAAAGCCTAAGGTGGGTTGCTTCTCACCTGCAGTAGGAGTGGTTCCGCGACATTGATCTTCTTTTCTTTTGATTTCGGAATTTGATTTCACTCCTTATCATCCACAGCATGCTCCTTTGTTTCGAATTTTCTGTGAAGCTTGCTGTCAGGTTGCTGCCGTGAGTTTCAAGTAGGGTTAAGCTGTGAAGGGGTTACAATTAGATTGATGGTTAAGTTTTTTTTTTCTGCCGTGTACCTTAAAAAAACTAACAAGATCCTTTTGTGAAGCTTAATCTATGAAGAATACAATATCTACACACATCTGTGAAGAATACAATCTCTAGAATCCAAATAGATGTTATGAATATGTAGTATAGTATGGTTATTATGCAAATAACATGAAGGGATAGTTGTTTTAAATATGTAGTTAGGTTTTACCTTACTATGTTTTGACAGGACTGATCAGTTTCTCATTAGGGACTACTGCTTAGACATGTAGTAGATTTCCTTGCTATGTTTTTAACAAGACCGGTTGGTTTCTCATTAGAATTAGTGCTTGAATTTCTTGATGCCATGGCAAGGAGCAAGAACAGCTCTCTTATTCCAAGCGCATATCTTTGGTTTTTTTAAACAATAATAACCATTCAGTTTAGTATACGAGTAGATTTCCCTTGCCATTAGATGAACATGAACAGACCTTAAGCTTAGGATTAGATTTCCTTGATGATTTTACCTCAAGCTTTTGATTGTATCTTTCGTGCCATTTATGAAGTTATTGTTCCTTGCTGTTAGTAATGCATGAGCAATTTTTCTATTTGCTAATAATTAAGCATGATCAGTTTAACATGAGCAGTTTTATTTTAGAGTAGGCTTAAAGAAATCAAATTCAATTTTTCTTGATTCATATCTGTTGTAGCATGCTTAGAGAGCTCAGTTTGCTTCCCTTTGATTTATGTTTATTGTAGCATGTTTAAAGAAGTTTGATTTGTTTTCTTTTGCTTGATTCTATTGATACATTTTTAAAGAGTCCTGTTGCTCTATAAAAAAACTCTAGTATCTACTTGTAGGTGGGAAAAATAAGAGTTTTAATAAATTCTTTAGAGGTTTATAAGAAGTTATAAGAAAGAGAGACCAAGGTCTTAATAGGATCCCTAATTTTTAAGAATTGGGATCAGTAGCATATCAAGTGTTCAAATAAATGCCAAGGCATTTTATTATAAGAGAATTAAAGAATAACAAGTATATGGAAGTAATAGTTAAAAAGAAAATAAGTATTTTACTTTTAAATCGCATGTACCGGACACAAGGTCCATTGGGTGGGCTCCTAGATTGCCCCTAGGCACAAGATCGCCTAGAAGTACCTTAGTAGTTTCGGGATTAGCTACCTCGACTCTTATTAAGGATGCGCACAAATTGGTACAATGCCGGGCCCAAGAGAAGTTTATTATTATTTTGAAATATAAAAGTATTAAAGTATAAGTATTAAGCAAGTGAAATAAGATACAGAAGGTGTTTAGAATTCAGTAAGTTAAGTTCTTTATGCTAGCATGATAGTATAGATTTTCTATACATGTTTAGTATTTCAGCTAGTATGATTTCTTTATTGGTTTATGAGCATGATTAGCTATACATGTTTAGTATTTCAGTTAATATGATTCCTTTATTGGGTTATGAGCATGATTAGCTATAAATGTTTAGTATTTCAGTTAGTATGATTCTTTTGCTATGTATGAGCATGAGTAGCTTTACATGTTAGCATTCAGTTTTAGCATGTTTTTATTTATATACATGCATATCGAGTTTTTGTGAGTTAGATAGCGCTCACTAAGCTTTATGCTTATAGACTGCATTTCCTCCTACTGCAGATAAAGGAAAAGCTAAAGTATGAAAGGAAGGCGACAAGGTGGTGGTGATGAAGGTGTGTGATGGCTGGACTATGAAGAGATCAAGAGTTTGCTAAGGAGTTGTTAAAACTTACCTGTTTAGAGTTTCCTTTTCTTTTCTCCTTAATGCTATGATGAAGTTGAGATTGTAATTGAGTCTATTCCGCACTTGTAGCTTGTTATGTTTTATCGTTGGAGTACTATCTGTTTACTATTTCTAGAGTAGTTTCCTTCTTCTTATTGAGTTATTATACTGCGTGGTTGTGTAATTATCTGTTTACTATCTGTTTACTATTGGGTTTTTCGGGCGGCGAAAACCGCTTTTTCGCGTCGCGGAAACCCCGAATCACCCTAGCCAACAGATCTCGTGCGAAGAAAACTTTTCAAAAATGATACGAGTACGAGTTTACAACTTAGATCTACTCCTAGATCTACATGAAGAAGAATTATACCTTCGAAGCGTGCCTTTCGCGTATCCCGCTCGTCCAAAACGCCGGATCTCGAGAGTATCAAGATAGATACCCCTCTAGAAGTATCCACACGAACACGTAGGTGGAGAAAACCACACAAAAGGTGTGCTAGCACCTATGTATGGTTCGGCCAAGTTGAGGAGGAGAGGGAGAGCTTGAGAGGAAGAAGGAAGAAGATACACACTTGAATGAAAAATAAATTCTCATTCAAACCAAAAGTGGCCGGCCACTCTACATTGTGAAACTCCCAAATTAATTACATTAATTGCAATTAATATGAATCCATTAAAGAGAATGACTTTGTAACTTCCATGAGGTGGCACCCATGATGATGTGGAGTAACATCATTGGTCCACATCAATGCCAACTCACCAATGAGGTGGCATAAAGTCAAGTCTAACTTGACTTTTAATCTTCGTCTCAAGTCAAGTCAAACTTGACCAAATCTTTTCCATGGTTGATCGAATCCAACCATTTGATTCAAGCCAACTTAATATAATGAATCTAATTCATTTAATTAAATTGATTCAATGAGTCAAAATCTAAATTAGACCCATTGAACACATGAATCAACTTGAGTCGAACTCAAGTTAGCCCAATTAGGATTACTCTTAATCCAATTTGATTCATCAAATGAATCTAATCCTCTTGGTTCATCATATGAACCTAATCTCCATCTAATTGTCCTTAGTGTGTGACCCTATAGGTTCTTGTAACGTTGGCAATGCCCTAAACCTATTTAGGAGCATAAGTAATGAGCGGTATCTAGCAACACATCATTACTACCCAAGTTACAAGAATGTCGAGATCCGACATCACCTTGTGACTACTAATTGTGACTCCTCACAATATATGACAAGTGTCCTTCTATCCTAGACATCTAGATTAATCAATATGAGGCATAGACCGTGTCATCCTCTAATCAATCTAAATCTTGAACTCCAAGTAGACACACTAAATCAAATGAGCTCAATATCCTATATTGACTCATTTGGGCATGGCCATGCACTTCGTGGTCTCACTCTATCAAGAATACCGATGTCACTCCCGTCATATAGGAGGGATAGATCCCATCTACATCACTCACATCCCTCCGCATAATTTGTTACATACCCAGTAATCGCCTTTCTAGTCCACCTAGTTACGGGTGACGTTTGACGAAACTAAAGTACATAACTCCTTATGTAGGGATCTATGGTGACTTCAGATCTAAGGACTAGTAGTCATACTAATAGCCACATGAGAAAGTATATGACACTCATATAATGATCCATGATACTTTCTCATGGCGGGTCATTCAGTATACATTCTCTAATGTATACCCATGTGTCAACTTGATATCTCTATATCCATGACTTATGAGATCAAGTCATCGAGTTGACCTACATGCTATTCTTATTGCATTAACATTGTCCCTGAATGTTAATACTCGACTAGGAATGATTAAGAGTAGTGTTCCCTATATCATCTCACTATCGGTTCAACTAACTGATTGATATAGGTGAGAACCATCTACTCAAGGACATTATTATACTTAGTTTATTTGGCACAAATACAAGTAAGTATAATAACCAAAATCCAAATGCCTTTATTTATATAGAATATGATACAATAAGTCCAAAATACAATCATCTAATGATTGGCTCTAGGGCTCTAGCTAACAATCTCCCACTAGCACTAGTGCCAATCAGTGTAGGCTCTAAGCCCAAATGACCTAGTGTGACCATCATGCTTCTTCTGTGCCAAAGCCTTGGTCAAGGGATCTGCGATGTTAGCCTCTGTAGGTACTCTAAAAATCTTCACATCTCCTCTCTCGATGATCTCTCGAATGAGATGTAGTATGTGTTTGGTCCGCTGGTGTGAGCGAGGTTCCTTCGCCTGTGTTATAGCTCCATTGTTGTCACAATAGAGCTCAATGGGGTCAGCAATGCTAGGAACCACCCCAGTTCGATGATGAACTTGCGGATCACGCCTCATTTTGCCTCGATGCAGCAATGTACTCCTGTTGTAGAATCGACTCATATCTGCTTGAACTCTTCCGACACCACCATTAATGCAAAATCGAACCCCATTGCGATCTATAGTCATCACGGTGGTCTAGAAACTAGCATGTAACCCTTCTGACTAGCTCATCATTGCCTCCATATCAAGAAATATTCTTTAGTCCTTCTTAAGTACTTAGAATATTCTTGACCGTTATCCAGTGACTTTCACCTGGATCTGATTATCTGCTCGTCATGCTCAAAGCATCGAGACATCAGGTACATAGCATGGCGTACATGATCGATCCTATGGCTGAGGCATAAGCAAGCGGTCTCTCTCCTCTCTAGAAGAGGACTTTGAGTCTTAGAAGACTCACGCCATGTGACATCGGCGAAATCCCTTTTGGAGTTCTGCATGGCAAACCCAAGGAGTACCTTGTCAATGTATGTACTCGACTAGGCCCAGCAATCTCTTAGATCTATCTCTATAGATCATTATCCCTAGAATGCGGGATGCTTCACTAAGTCCTTCATTGAGAAGCAACTCCCTCGCCAAGTCTTGATTGAAGCATAGGATGTCCTTCCCAATGAGTAGTATGTCATCCACATACAATATGAGGAAGACAACTATATCCCCTACAACCTTCTTGTAGACACAAGGCTCATCTTCATTCTTGATGAAACCAAACTTTGATTGCATCATCGAATCGAAGATTCCAGCTCGAAGCTTGCTTTAGTCCATAAATGGACCTATGAAACTTGCTAGTATCTTTGTGGATCTACAAAACCCTCGGGTTGTGTCATGTACACATCCTCAGTAGGTTTTCATTCAGAAACGCTTTTGACATCCATCTGTCATATCTCATAGTCATGGTAGGTCCATAGCAAGCATGATCCGAATGGACTTAAACATCGCATCTCTTGGAGAAAGGTTTCATCATAGTCAATACCATGAATCTGCTTGAAACCTACCTAGCGACCCTTATAGATAAGTCCATCCATATCGGTCTTTCTCTTAAAGACCCACTTACACCCAATGGGTTTTACCTTCAGGTGGATCAACCAAAGTCCATATTTGGTTGGTGTACATGGATTCCATCTCGGATCTCATGGCCTCTAGCCATTTCTCGAATCTGGTCTCACAGCTTCCTAATAGGTGGTAGGCTCATCCTCTATGAACATCATCATGGTCGGACAAGAGAAATGAGTATCTCTCACGGCTTCAGACTGCGAAGAGGTATGTCTACTTGAGCGGTTGTTGTTCCTCAACTCCTTGTGGAACAACATCATCCTAACACTTTGTGGTTCTAGTTCAATTCCATCGAGGCATCGGTGCTATTGTTTGCATCTTGAACTTCTTCAAGATCGAGCACTAGTCTCTCTAGAAACAAAGTCCCTTTCTAAAAAGACCTCACCACTACCTTGTGTTGACTGGGAATGTAGAAGTAATATCCCTTAGTTTCCTTGGGATATCCATAAAGTAGCACTTGTCGATTTGGGTCCTAACTTGTCCGAGACTTGACGTCGAACGTAAGCCTCACAACCCCAAATCCTCATGAAGACACCGGCATCTCCCGGTCCATATCCTATATGGTGTCTTTATCACGGCCTTGGATGGAACTCGGTTGAGTATAAAAGCTGCCGTGTCTAGAGCATAACCCCAAGGTATGTCGGAAGATCTGTGACTCATCATAGATCGCACCATATCTAATAAGACGATTCCTCCTTACGGATACACCATTCCACTTCCGGGAGGAGTGAGTTGGGATAGAATCCCACACTCGGCTAGATAGTCATGGAACTCATGGCTAAGGTATTCTCCACCTCGATCGGATCAGTATCTTAATACTCTTGCCAAGCGGGTTCTTGTATTTTATTCTTGAATTCTTTGAACTTTTCAAAGGATTCAGATTTATGTGTCATCAGTACACATAACCATATCTCTGAAGTCATCAGTAAATGTGATGAAGTGCCTATAACCGCCTCTAGCAACAACACCACATACATCACTATGTATGAGTCCTAACAAATCGATCGCTTCTCACTGTGCCCACTAAAGGGAGTCTTGGTCATCTTGCCTCGTAGGCATGACCATACCTCATATGATTCAAAATCAAATGAGTCCGACATACCATCCTTATGGAGCTGGGATAGCGCTTGTCATTTATATGACCTAAGTGACAGTGGAGGTAAGTTTGGTTCATGTCATTAGACTTGAACCTCTTGGTATTTACGTTATAGATAGGGCTCTCAAGGTCTAGAATATAGAGTCCGTTTATCGAGGTTCACTACAATAGAACATATCGTTTAAATAGGCGGAACAACATTTGTTCTTTATAGTAACGAGAAACCTTTCTTCCAAACAAGAAAGCGATATAATGTTCTTAGTTAATGCGGGCACATAACAACAATCGACTAACTCTAGTACAAGCCCGGAGGGCAGAAATAGCAGCAACCGTGCTCCATTGCCTACTCGTGGGTCCACCTCGCCCTTTGTCAATGCCTGCTATTATCGGTACAAATGTGAGAAGCACATCCATTATCTAATACCCATGATGTAGAAATAGATAGATTGACTTCTATAACATATATACATGAAACTTCGCTTCTTCTTAAGATCCTCAAAGTATACCCGGTTCCTCTTCCATCGATCGCGGTGGGCGGTAGCATCATGGCGACCCTCCTTTCGGCCCTTGCCTTTGCCCTTGGCTTGGGACTTTCCCTTGCCTTTGCTTGCCCTTGCCCTTATGTTTGGAACCAGAACGGTGTTGGGCTTAGCCTTCTTAAGGTTTAGCTCAAGTTCTTAACATCTTAGCAGCTCGGGCGATGGCTTGTCAATCTCGTTCATATTGTAGTTTAGAATTGATTGTAGCTATCCGGCAAGGATTGCAAGATCAGGTCGATGGCCTGGCCAAGAGGGAACCCCAATCTTTGTAGGTTCTCTATGTACCCAATCATTTTGAGTATATATGGGCCTACTGGACATCTTGCACTGAAACAGTGCCCTTGAGATCTCAAATCTCTCATGCCTCGCTTGACCTTGATATAGTTGACGAAGATGTTCAACCATATCGTAAGCGCCCATTAACTCGTGTTGCTTCTGAAGCTCAGAGTTCATGGTCGCGAGCATTAGAAAAGACACATCCAATGCGTCATCTTGATGCTTCTTGTAAGCATCTTTGTCAGCTCGCGGGGCATTGGCAGAAGGAGCCTCCGGAATGGGCTGCTCCAGAACGTACAGTTTACGTTCCTGAGTGAGAACTATTCTCAAGTTCCTGTACCAGTCCAGGAAGTTTGCTCCGTTGAGCTTGTCCTTCTCAAGGATAGATCGCAGGGAGAAAGTGTTCGTATTCGACGTCATGGTAATCTACAACAGAATAAAAGCAGAAATAAATATCATATTCTTAATCATTTAATTAGGCCTTTAACTAAATGATGCTCCCACTGAATTTTATAATTCATGTGGGACAAGATCCACATCATACTAACCCTTGAGTTAGCTTTGGCTAATACGCCCAAGACTTAGTATGATTGGTAGGTAACGATTACCAATTACATCTCTATGCAACTCTTGTTTATAGGATCAAGATCCGCATTGATATTAAAACTCGAGTTAGCTTTGGCTAATACGCCCGAGAGTTAATATAAATGTGATTTTGACCTATCTTTCCAACCGTTGGAAGAATGCCTATAGTTATACTCGATCCAACCGAGTTAACTAGGGATACTCAATCTTATTGAGTTTATACTCGCCCATGCGTTGATAGGCGGGACCAAGATTGTCCCTCCGCACCCTACCAAGATAGTATGTGTTGCTCTGCTTTGGCAGATTCAACAACATCATGCGATCGAGGCAGTGATGGGTATCACGGCATGGTAGGCATTTTGAGTTGTCATGATTTAGATCTAATCTAAATGATAATGTATCATGTACTCGAAATAGATCTAATCTAATCGATAGAGTGCATCTTGTACACGATGTAGATCTAATCTAATCGTAAGGGTGCATCTTGTGCACGATTTAGATCTAATCTTAATCGCTAGGCACTAATTAATTACTTAATTAAACATGCATCATATACACAAGTAATTAACTAAGTTTTGTGATTAGTCATGGCCCTACTACGATCTTCTCAAGCCAATGAGAAGATCAGATGGTCAACCTAAGCTCAACTTCTCAAGCGCCTTCCTTTTGACCACCTTGTGTTGCTCGCGCCTTCCTCGTAACTCCGTCTCGAGTGGACCTTCCACAGCTCCAATTTGGTACATTACAATTTTTGAAATTCGAGTTACATTCGAGTCTAAATCTAATTACAACCAGAATAAAAGGAAGGCACGACGCGCAGGTCGCGAAAAATAAAATAAAAAAATAAAATTACAAGCACACACAACACATAACGGCACGCAGGCCGTATTATGAATTACAACACAATATCCAAATCTAATTTGGGTCATTTGGGCCATGACTATCACAAAATTAATATATAATTCAAAATTATATATTTCTGTAATTTTTCTGTAATTTTTCATAATTTTACAGATTTTATGAGTAAATTTTTCCCGGCGGTCCCGATTAGCGATTTCGGGCGCAATCGCGGAGCAAATCCCCTTGCGGGGTTAGGGGCAGTACCCCTACCCTTGATCTAACCATCGCGAGTTGCTCCTAAGCGATCCAAGAGCACCTAAGTCCGCTGTCCCAAAATGATTTGGGTCGAAACGATGCCGTTTTGGGAAAAACTTCTCGGTAGTCGAAGCCTACAAGTGTATAAACACTTGTGCTTCGCTTCTACGAGAAATATTACTCTTAAAACTATAAAATTCATAAATTTACAGAAATGTACAGAAGCTTTAATTTTTCATAAAAATCAAATTAAACTCGTACAAGCTTCGCACGTGGCTCTGATACCACTGTTGGGTTTTTCGGGCCGCGAAAACCGATTTTTCGTGTCGCGGAAACCCCGAATCACCCTAGCCAACGGATCTCGTGCGAAGAAAACTTTTCAAAAACGATACGAGTACGAGTTTACAACTTAGATCTACTCCTAGATCTACATGAAGAAGAATTATACCTTTGAAGCGTGCCTTTCGCGTATCCCGCTCGTCCAAAACGCCGGATCTCGAGAGTATCAAGATAGATACCCCTCTAGAAGTATCCACACGAACACATAGGTGGAGAAAACCACACAAAAGGTGTGCTAGCACCTATGTATGGTTCGGCCAAGTTGAGGAGGAGAGGGAGAGCTTGAGAGGAAGAAGGAAGAAGATACACACTTGAATGAAAAATAAATTCTCATTCAAACCAAAAGTGGTCGGCCACTCTACATTGTGAAACTCCCAAATTAATTGCATTAATTGCAATTAATATGAAGCCATTAAAGAGAATGACTTTGTAACTTCCATGAGGTGGCACCCATGATTATGTGGAGTAACATCATTGGTCCACATCAATGCCAACTCCCCAATGAGGTGGCATAAAGTCAATCTAACTTGACTTTTAATCTTCCTCTCAAGTCAAGTCAAACTTGACCAAATCTCTTCCATGGTTGATCGAATCCAACCATTTGATTCAAGCCAACTTAATATAATGAATCTAATTCATTTAATTAAATTGATTCAATGAGTCAAAATCTAAATTAGACTCATTAAACACATGAATCAACTTGAGTCGAACTCAAGTTAGCCCAATTAGGAATACTCTTAATCCAATTTGATTCATCAAATGAATCTAATCCTCTTGGTTCATCATATGAACCTAATCTCCATCTAATTGTCCTTAGTGTGTGACCCTATAGGTTCTTGTAACGTTGGCAATGCCCTAAACCTATTTAGGAGCATAAGTAATGAGCGGTATCTAGCAACACATCATTACTACCCAAGTTACAAGAATGTCGAGATCCGACATCACCTTGTGACTACTAATTGTGACTCCTCACAATATATGACAAGTGTCCTTCTATCCTAGACATCTAGATTGATCAATATGAGGCATAGACCGTGTCATCCTCTAATCAATCTAAATCTTGAACTCCAAGTAGACACACTAAATCAAATGAGCTCAATATCCTATATTGACTCATTTGGGCATGGCCATGCACTTCGTGGTCTCACTCTATCAAGAATACCGATGTCACTCCCGTCATATAGGAGGGATAGATCCCATCTACATCACTCACATCCCTCCGCATAATTTGTTACATACCCAGTAATCGCCTTTATAGTCCACCCAGTTACGGGTGACGTTTGACGAAACTAAAGTACATAACTCCTTATGTAGGGATCTATGGTGACTTCAGGTCTAAGGACTAGTAGTCATACTAATAGCCACATGAGAAAGTATATGACACTCATATAATGATCCATGATACTTTCTCATGGCGGGTCATTCAGTATACATTCTCTAATGTATACCCATGTGTCAACTTGATATCTTTATATCCATGACTTGTGAGATCAAGTCATCGAGTTGACCTACATGCTAGTCTTATTACATTAACATTGTCCCTGAATGTTAATACTCGACTAGGAATGATTAAGAGTAGTGTTCCCTATATCATCTCACTATCGGTTCAACTAACCGATTGATATAGGTGAGAACCATCTACTCAAGGACATTATTATACTTAGTTTATTTGGCACAAATACAAGTAAGTATAATAACCAAAATCCAAATGCCTTTATTTATATAGAATATGATACAATAAGTCCAAAATACAATCATCTAATGATTGGCTCTAGGGCTCTAGCTAACAGTTGTGTAGTTATATGTTCCAGCCGCCTGTGGCTGAGTATACACTGTTTGTATTGTTGAATTGGTCACCGGTATAGGGAAAACTCTGTCGAAATTTTTTGGTAGGGATTTCTCGTAGTTAAGTAGCGTACCGGTTGAGTAGAGTTAGTAGTTAAGTAGCGTCCACCTTTAGAGAGTAGTAGTAGTGTAGAAGTTGGGTCGTTACAAAGATCGTTGGCCTCTTGTGTTGGTATTCCAAAAATGATACAAAGAAAACTTACTAATTACGCAGCGGAATTAAAGAACTAGTTGTACCTTTTCTTTGTAGCTAAAGACCTCTTGATCTTCTGCCGTATTCCTCTCCTCTTCTTGGATGTCGTGTGGGCGATGATCTACCAAGACAATACCACCCTTCCACTCTTCTTTATTTCCAAACCGCCGACCATAAAAGGAGCTCTACGATGGGGCACCTTCTCTTCTTCTTGCTCTTCTTCCTCTTCTGCCTCTTCTGCCTCTTCTTCCTCTTCTCCAAGCCGCCACCCACCAAGGAGGATAAGCAAGAGCCATCGGCCCCTAGCAAGGAAGGGGCACCGACCCTAGCAAGGAGAGATAAAGGGGGTGTCGACCCTAAGGAAGGTGGAGGAGGCTTGTGGGAATTATGTGTCGTCGGCCCTAGCAAGGGAAGAGGGGCACTGACCACAAGGAGGGAAGAGGATTGTGGAAAATTAGGTTTTAGGGGTCACCACCTACTCCTTTTTATAAGCTTGCCGCCGACCCTAGGTAAGGAAGAGAAAACCAAAAACAAACCAAGTTAAACCAAAACCAAGTTAAGGATGGGTGGATGCGAGGCTTTATATAGAGGCTACAACAGGGACCTAGAGGAGGAATTGGTTTATGCATCCTGATGGGCTTGGGCTTCCTGTGTTGGGCCCGAACACCCAACTCAAGTTAATCAATAATAACTCATACCACTAAAGGGTTATTATTGAACTACCGCACCATCCCATATTACAATATGGGCTCCTACTTATCATGAGTGTGTTAAACTCTCTGTGTTTAAGATATCGTATGCTCGTTAATTAAATGAGTTACTGACAACTCATTTAATTAACATCTAATTCCAAGAGTAGTACCACTCAACTTTATTATCATGCCAGACTAAGTCCACCTGCAGGGTTTACATGATAATCCTTATGAGCTCCTCAAGGGGACATCATCAACCTAAATAATTAGGACACAGATTCCTTTTATAATCAACAACACACCATATAAACAGTACTATTTCCCAACTCATCGGGCCTATTGATTTAACAAATAAATCTCACCCATTGATAAGTTAAAGAAATAAATACTAAGTATACATGCTTGTTATTATATAGGGATTACGAGGACGCACATCCATAATAACAGAGGTTTTGTTCTTTTATGTAGTCAGTATAAATCGAACAACCTCAAATGGTCCTGCTCAATACACACATAGTGTACTAGTGTAATTTTATAGTCAAGACAGACTAATACCAAATTACACTACAATCGTTTCAATGGGTTGTTCCAATCTATTTTGGTTGTGAGCTACTATTTATAATTTATAAGGAACTGATAACAAGATCTTCTGTGTGGCACCACACACCATATTATCTATAATATAAATTAAATAGAAACATTTAACCAAAGTGATTCTCATTTCAAAAACATTTCAAAACAGATGTTCATACAAAAGCTAGGCTTATAGTATACATCCCAACAAGGTCGTGTTCCTGAAAGGAACAACCTAAGGTTGCTGATCCAACAAAAGAAACTTGGAAGGTTTTCAAGTTGAGATCAAGATAGTTCTACTATTTAATACTACTCATGTATCAAATATAATATTAGTGTGCTAACCTTTATTTCGCAAGATTATATTGTCTAACACTGTTTTATAGATCCGACCTGATCGGTGGACTAATCCCTGCATTTGATCAACTGAACCAGTTTGACTTAGACCAAAGATCATATTAGAGTAGAACAAAGCAGGGTTCGATCCAAGTCTAATCGATCGACCGAAAAAGGGGATCAGTTGATCAAATGTTGATGATGTGGCACAGATTGGACCGAGCCGAAGTAGAGAAGGAAACCAGGTTGATCGATCGACCCAACATGCAGATCGGTCGACCAAATGATCAACACATTAAAGATGCATTAAGTGTGTATCTCGGTGAACAGGGAAGGACCACAGTTTGGTCGATGGAATAGGGCGATCGGTCTATCGAACCATTAAACATCATTAATACCCGAGGATCAAATCTCAACGAAGAAGGTAGGGAGCAGGTTCGGTCAACCAAACCTAAGGATCGAT
Source organism: Zingiber officinale (assembly GCF_018446385.1). Classification (NCBI taxonomy): domain Eukaryota; kingdom Viridiplantae; phylum Streptophyta; class Magnoliopsida; order Zingiberales; family Zingiberaceae; genus Zingiber; species Zingiber officinale. The sequence continues at coordinate 61,593,100 of NC_055990.1, read as the reverse complement.
TGACCGAAGTTGACCATTCTTATAAAAAGAGCTTGAGGTTTGAGGCTCAACAACGAATCAATTCCACCAGCTCATCTCTGTGCAAAGCTGCTACTTTGCGCTTCGTCTTCAAGCAAGCTACTACTTCAATCAAGTGTTGATCGAACTTCAGCTTTCATCTACTATCAGTATAATTTTATATTGCTTGCATTGTACTTAGTTTCAATAAGATAGTAGGTTGTTACTATCTTATATTACTCATTGTAAGAATTGCTTCTTTTCGAAGGTTTCGGAAAGAAGAATTATAGTAAATGGAGAGGAGTCAACCTAGGCTCTAAACCAAGTAATCAAAACTTGTTCTTTACTATTCGCTGCACCACTTTGGTTTAAACATTAAAAAGAAAAGAGTTTTTTAAAAGCAATATTAATCCCCCCCTCTATCGCACTTTTTCGATCCTACAATTGTTATCAGAGCTTGGTAGCTCTAAAAATACTTAGTTATTTTTCAAAGTATTTTTTAAAACATTTTGTTTTCTTTTTAAAATAGGATTTCTTTTTCTTGTTCTTAATCTTTTTATCCCACACTACTAATCTCAAGATGAGAGTCTTGGAAATCTTTTTTTATTTTTTCTTTGATAGCAAAGATGACAAACTTCTACCAAGAAAGATACAGCAGAGTCAACCCTCCACTGTTCAAAGGAGAGAATTTCAGCTACTGGAAGAATAGAATGGAATGCTACCTCAAATCTGACATTGAACTCTAGTTCACCATATTTAAAGGTTACACTCCCTCGATGGTAGATGGTGTTAGCTAGAGCCCTAGAGCCAATCATTTGATGATTGTATTTTGGACTTGTTGTATCATATTCTATATAAATAAAGGCATTTGGATTTTTTGTTATTATACTTACTTGTATTGGTGCCAAATAAACTAAGTATAATAATGTCCTTGAGTAGACGGTTCTCACTTATATCAATCGGTTAGTTGAACCGATAGTGAGATGATATAGGGAACACTACTCTTAATCATTCCTAGTCGAGTATTAACATTCAGGGACAATGTTAATGTAATAAGACTAGCATGTAGGTCAACTCGATGACTTGATCTCACAAGTCATGGATATAGAGATATCAAGTTGACACATGGGTATACATTAGAGAATGTATACTGAATGACCCGCCATGAGAAAGTATCATGGATCGTTATATGAGTGTCATATACTTTCTCATGTGGCTATTAGTATGACTACTAGTCCTTAGACCTGAAGTCACCATAGATCCCTACATAAGGAGTTATGTACTTTGGTTTCGTCAAACGTCACCCGTAACTGGGTGGACTATAAAGGCGATTACTGGGTATATAACAAATTATGCAGAGGGATGTGAGTGATGTAGATGGGATCTATCCCTCCTATATGACGGGAGAGACATCGGTATTCTTGATAGAGTGAGACCACGAAGTGCATGGCCATGCCCAAATGAGTCAATATAGGATATTGAGCTCATTTGATTTAGTGAGTCTACTTGGAGTTCAAGATTTAGATTGGTCAGAGGATGACACGGTCTATGCCTCACATTGACCAATCTAGATGTCTAGGATAGAAGGACACTTGTCATATATTGTAAGGAGTCACAATTAGTAGTCACAAGGTGATGCTGGATCTCAACATTCTTGTAACTTGGGTAGTAATGATGTGTTGCTAGATACCGCTTATTACTTATGCTCCTAAATAAGTTTAGGGCATTGCCAACGTTACAAGAACCTATAGGGTCACACACTAAGGACAATTAGATGGAGATTAGGTTCATATGATGAACCAAGAGGATTAGATTCATTTGATGAATCAAATTGGATTAAGAGTAATCCTAATTAGGCTAACTTGAGTTGGACTCAAGTTGATTCATGTGTTCAATGAGTCTAATTTAGATTATGACTCATTGAATCAATTTAATTAAATGAATTAGATTCATTATATTAAGTTGGCTTGAATCAAATGGTTGGATTCGATCAACCATGGAAGAGATTTGGTCAAGTTTGACATGACTTGAGAGGAAGAGGAAGAGTCAAGTTTGACTTGACTAATTGTCACCTCATTGGTGAGTTGGCGTTGATGTGGACCAATGATGATGCTCCACATCATCAAGGTGTGTCATCTCATGGAGGTTACAACTCTTTAATGGCTCCACATTAATTGCACTTAATGTGGAAATGGGAGTTACATTCTTTTGAATGTGGCCGGCCACTATTGTAGTGGAATGAAATGAATTTTTCAATCAAGCCTCATTTCCTTCATCCTTTTCCTCAAGTTTTTGCTCTCTCCCCTCTCCTCCTCCTTAGCCGAACACCACATAGGTGCTAGCACACCTTGGTTTTGGTCTTCTCCATCTAGAGTTGTTTGTGTGGATACTTCTAGAGGAGTATCTATTTTGATACTCTAGAGATTCGGCATTTTAGACGAGCGGGATTCGCGTAGGGCCCGCATCAAGGGTATATACATCTTAACCTTTGTAGATTTAGTGTAAATCAAAGTTTTCTAACTCGTACTCGAAATTTTTCGAATTTTTCCTTTGCACGGATCCAGTGGCATGGGTGATTCGGGGTTTCCGCGACGCGAAAAGCGGTTTTCGCGGCCCGAAAAACCCAACAGTGGTATCAGAGCCACGTGCAAAGCGAGTACGAGTTTCGTTTCGTATTTTTATGAAAAATATAGATCTGTAAATTTTCTGTAAATTGATGTTTTTATAGTTTTAATGGGTCATTTTCTCGTAGTAACGAAGCACAAGTGTTTAGACACTTGTAGGCTTCGACTACCGAGAAGTTTTTCACGAAAAGGTGAAGTTTCGACCCCAAAACGTTTTGGGACAGCGGACTTAGGCACTATTGGATCGCTTAGGAGCAACTCGCGATGGTTAGATCGCGGGTAGGGGTACTTCCCCTAACCCCGCAAGGGGATTTGCTCCGCGATTGCGCCCGAAATCGCTAATCGAGACCGCCGGGAAAAATTTACCCATAAAATTGTAAAAAAAAAAATTATGAAAAATTACAGAAAATTATGAAAATATATAATTTAGAATTATATATTGATTTTGTGATAGTCATGGCCCAATAGACCCAATTGGATTTGAAAATTGTGTTGTAATTTATAATACGGCCTGCGCGCCGTCATTTGTGTTTGCGTGTGCTGTATATCATTCGCGACCTGCGCGTCGTGCCTCTCTTTTATATATTCTTGTTGTAAATTAGATTTAGACTCGAATGTAACTCGAGTTTCAAAAACTGTAATGTACAAAATTGGAGCGGTGGAAGGTCCACTCGAGACGGAGTTACGAGGAGGGCGCGAGCAACACAAGGTGGTTAAAAGGAAAGCGCTTAAGAAGCTGTTGACCCTAGGTTGACCATCCGATCTTCTCATTGGCTTGAGAAGATCGTAGTAGGGTCATGACTAAATCACAAAAATTATTTAATTAATTGATTTTGTGTATGTGATGCATAATTTAGTAATTAATTAGTGCCTTACGATTAGATTAGATCTAAATCATGCACAAGATGCACCCTTACGATTAGATTAGATCTACATCATGTACAAGATGCACTCTATCGTATAGATTAGATCTATCGTGTATTTGATACACATCGATGTTTAGATTAGATCTAAATTACGTCAACTCTAATGCCTACCATGCCGTGATACCTACCACTACCTCGATCGCATGCTGTTGTTGAATCTGCTAAAGCAGAGCAACACATACTATCTTGGTAGGGTACGGAGGGACAATCTTGGTCCCGCCTATCAACGCATGGGTGAATACAAACTCAATTAGATTGAGTATTCCTAGTTTACTCGGTTGGATCGAGTACAACTATAGGCATTCTTCCAATGGTTGGAAAGGTAGGACAAAATCACGTTTATATTAATTCTCGGGCGTATTAGCCAAAGCTAACTCGAGTTTTAATATAAATGCGGATTTTATCCTATAAACAAGAGTTGCATAGAGATGTAATTGGTAATCGTTACCTACCGATCATACTAAGTCTTGGGCGTATTAGCCAAAGCTAACTCAAGGGCTAGTATGATGTGGATCTTGTCCCACATGAATTATAGAATTCAGTGGGAGCATCATTTAGTTAAAGGCATAATTAAATGATTAAGAATATGGTATTTATTTATGCTTTTATTTCTGTTGAAGATTACCATGACGTCGAATACGAACACCTTCTCCCTGCGATCTGTCCTCGAGAAGGACAAGCTCAACGGAGCAAACTTCCTGGACTAGTACAGGAACCTGAGAATAGTTCTCACCCAAGAACGTAAACTGTACATTCTGGAGCAACCCATTCCGGAGGCTCCTCCTGCCACTGCCCCGCGAGCTGACCGAGATGCTTTCAAGAAGCATTAAGATGACGCATTAGATGTGTCATGTCTAATGCTCGCGACCATGAACTCTGAGCTTCAGAAGCAACACGAGTTAATTGGCGCTTACGATATGGTTGAACATCTTCATCAACTATATCAAGGTCAAGTGAGGCATGAGAGATTTGAGATCTCAAGGGCACTGTTTCAGTGCAAGATGTCAGACGGGGCTCCTGTAGGCCCATATGTACTCAAAATGATTGGGTACATAGAGAACCTACAAAGGTTGGGGTTCCAACTTGGCCAAGAGCTAGCCACTGACCTGATCTTGCAATCCTTGCCAGATAGCTACAGTCAATTCGTTCTAAACTACAATATGAACGAGATTGACAAGCCACTGCCCGAGCTGCTTAGCATGTTAAGAACTGCTGAGCTAAACCTTAAGAAGGCTAAACCCAAAACTATTCTGATGGTTCAGAAACATAAGGGCAAGGGCAAGCCCAAAGGCAAGGGAAAGTCCAAAGCCAAGGGCAAAGGCAAGGCACTGAAGCCTAAAGGAGGGGTCGCCAAGGATGCTACCTGCTTCCACTGCGGTCAGACCGGGCACTGGAAGAGGAACTGCAAGGTATACTTGGAGGATCTTAAGAAGAAGCGAAGTGAGACTTCCACTTCAGGTATATATGTTATAGAAGTCAATCTATCTATTTCTACATCATGGGTATTAGATACTGGATGTGCTTCTCACATTTGTACTGATGTGCAGGCGCTGAGAAATAGCAGGGCATTGACAAAGGGCGAGGTGGACCTACGAGTAGGCAATGGAGCACGGGTTGCTGCTGTTGCTGTAGCGACTTAATTTCTATCTCTGCCCTCTGGGCTTGTACTAGAGTTAGTCGATTGTTGTTATGTGCCTGCATTAACTAAGAACATTATATCAGTTTCTTGTTTGGACAAGAAAGGTTTCTCGTTTACTATAAAGAACAAATGTTGTTCCGTCTATTTAAACGATATGTTCTATTGTAGTACACCTCTGATTAACGGACTCTACATTCTAGATCTTCAAAGCCCTATCTATAACATAAATACCAAGAGGTTCAAGTCAAATGACCTGAACCAAACCTATTTCCGGCACTGTCGCTTAGGTCATATAAATGACAAGCGTTTATCCCAGCTCCATAAGGATGGTTTGTTGGACTCATTTGATTTTGAATCATATGAGGTATGCGAGTCATGCCTACGAGGCAAGATGACCAAGACTCCCTTTAGTGGGCACAGCGAGAGAGCGACTGATTTGTTAGGACTCATACATAGTGATGTATGTGGCCCTTTCAATGTCACTGCTAGAGGCGGTTATAGGTACTTCATCACATTTACTGATGACTTCAGTAGATATGGTTATGTGTACTTGATGACACATAAATCTGAATCCTTTGAAAAGTTCAAAGACTTCAAGAATGAAGTACAGAACTAGCTTGGCAAGAGTATTAAGATACTTCGATCCGATCGAGGTGGAGAATACCTTAGCCATGAGTTTCGTGACTACCTAGCTGAGTATAGGATTCTATCCCAACTCACTCCTCCTGGAACACCATAGTGGAATGATGTATCCGAAAAGAGGAATCGTACCCTATTAGATATGGTGCGATCTATGATGAGTCACACAGATTTTTCGACATACCTTTGGGGTTATGCTCTAGACACGGCAGCTTTTATACTCAACCGAGTTCCATCCAAGGCCGTGATAAAGACACCATATAGGATATGGACTGGGAAAGATGCCCAGGTGTCTTTCATGAGGATTTGGGGTTGTGAGGCTTACGTTCGACGTCAAGTCTCAGACAAGTTAGGACCCAAATCTGACAAGTGCTATTTTATTGGATATCCCAAGGAAACTAAAGGATATTACTTCTACATTCCCATTCAGCACAAGGTAGTCGTGGCAAAGACTGGGGTCTTTCTAGAAAGAGACTTTGTTTCTAGAAAGACTAGTGGGAGCATGTTCGATCTTGAAGAAATTCAAGATGCGAATAATAGCACTGAAGCCTCGATGGAAGTTGAACTGGAACCACAAAGTGTTGTGGATGATGTTGTTCCACAAAGAGTTGAGGAACAACAATCAGTTCAAGTAGACATACCTCTTCGCAGGTCTGATAGGGTACGTCGTCAGCCTGAGAGATACTCATTTCTCTTGTCTGACCATGATGACGTTGTGCTCATAGAGGATGAGCCTACCACCTATCAGGAAGCTGTGATGAGATCAGATTCCGAGAAATGGCTAGAAGCCATGAGATCCGAGATGGAATCCATGTACACCAACCAAGTATGGACTTTGGTTGATCCACCTGAAGGGGTAAAACCCATTGGGTGTAAGTGGGTCTTTAAGAGAAAGACTGACATGGATGGACTTATCTATAAGGGTCGCTTGGTAGCTAAAGGTTTTAAGCAGATTCATGGTATTGACTATGATGAAACCTTTTCTCCAGTAGCGATGTTTAAGTCCATTCGGATCATGCTTGTTATTGCAGCCTACCATGACTATGAGATATGGCAGATGGATGTCAAAACCGCGTTTCTGAATGGAAACCTACTCGAGGATGTGTACATGACACAACCTGAGGGTTTTGTAGATCCACAGCATACTAGCAGAGTATGCAAGCTGTATAGGTCCATTTATGGACTAAAGCAAGATTCTCGGAGTTGGAATCTTCGTTTTGATGATGCAATCAAACAGTTTGGTGTCATCAAGAACGAAGATGAACCTTGTGTCTACAAGAAGGTTGTAGGGGACGTAGTTGTCTTCCTCATATTATATGTGGATGACATACTGCTCATTGGGAAAGACATCCCTTTGCTTCAGTCTGTCAAGGCTTGGCTAGGGACTTGTTTCTCAATGAAGGACTTAGGTGAAGCATCCCGCATTCTAGGGATACAGATCTATAGAGATAGATCTAAGAGATTGCTTGGCCTAAGTTAGAGTACATACATTGACAATGTACTCCTTCAGTTTGCCATGCAGAACTCCAAGAAAGGATTTCTGCCGATGTCACATGGCGTGAGTCTTTCGAAGACTCAAGGTCCCTCTTCTAGAGAGGAGAGAGATCGCATGGATCAGATCCCTTATGCCTCAGCCATAGGATCGATCATGTACGCCATGCTATGTACTCGACCTGATGTCTCGTATGCTTTGAGCATGACGAGCAGATACCAGTCAGATCCAGGTGAAAGTCACTGGATAGCGGTCAAGAATATTCTTAAGTACTTAAGAAGGACTAAAGAATATTTCTTGATATATGGAGGCAGTGATGAGCTAGCTGTAAAGGGTTACAGTGATGCTAGCTTCTAGATTGACCAGGATGACTATAGATCGCAGTCGGGGTTCGTGTTTTGCATTAATGGTGGTGTTGTGAGCTGGAAGAGTTCGAAGCAGGACACGGTAGCTGATTCTACAACAGAAGCCGAGTACATTGCTGCATCAGAGGCAGCAAAGGAGGCAGTTTAGATTCGCAAGTTCATCACTGAACTTGGGGTGGTTCCTAGCATTGCTGACCCTATTGAGCTCTATTGTGACAACAATGGAGCTATAGCACAGGCGAAGGAACCTCGCTCACACCAGCTGTTGGAGTGTATACTGAAAGCCTAAGCTTTGTAAACATTCATTATGAATAAAGAATCACATTTGGTTAAATTGTCTACATTTAGTTGTAGTTGTTCAATTAATTTATACTGTAGATAACATAGTATGTGGTGCCACATGCAGAAGTTGATGTTATCAGTACATTATAAATTATAAACAGTAGCTCACTACCAAAATGGAAAGGAACAAACCATTAGAAGGTCGTAGTGTAATTAGGTATCAGTTTATCTTGACTGTATAATTACACTAGTACACTTAGAGTGTATTGAGTAGGACCATTTGAGGTCGTTTCTTTTATACTGATTTTATAAAGAAACAAAGACCTCGGTTATTATGGAAGTGTGTGCTCTTAATCCTGATATAATAACCAGCACATATATTTGATATTTATTTCTTTAATTTATCAATGGGTGAGATTTAGTTCGATGAATCAATAAGCCCGATAAGTTGGGAAATGGTATCACTTATAGTGTGTGTTGTTGATTATAGAAGGAAACTGTGTCCTAGAGATACTAGGTTAAGAATGTCCCCAAGAGGAGCTCAAAAGGATTGTCATGTTAAACCCTGCAGGTGGACTTAGTCCGACATGACGATGAAGTTGAGTGGTACTACTCTTGGAGCTAGATATTAATTAAGTGAGTTGTCAGTAACTTACTTAATTAGTGGACATTTGTTATCTTAAACACAGGGAGACTAACACACTTATAATAAGAAGGAGCCCAAAAAATGTAATTTGGGATTGGTGCGGTAGTTCAATAATAATTCTCTAGTGGAATGAATTATTATTGATAAAATTAAGTTGTGTGTTCGGGGCGAACACGGGATGCTTAATTTTATCGGGAGACCAAAACCAATTCCTCCTCTCGGTCCCTATCATAGCCTCTAGTATATAGAGATTTATACCCACCGCATACCCACCTTCTTACCCATCCAATGGGACCGGCCAAGCTAGCTTGGAACCCAAGCTAGGGCCGGCCAAGACCAAGTGGATGAGCCATGTAGGTGGCCGGCCAAAGCTTGGGTCCCAAGCTTAGGTGGTCGGGCACTAGAATATTAAAAAGGATTTTTATTAAAATTATTTCTTATGTGGATATCATGATTTTAAAAGAGAGTTTAAAAAAATAAAAATTTCCTTTTATAGCTTTCTACAAATGATTAAGAGAAGAGATTAATCTCTTTCCTTATTTGTAGTTTAAAAGGATGGTTTTAATTTTTTGGTAAAAACATTCCTTATTTGTAAATCATCTACATGTTTAAAAGAGAGTTTAAAATTTGAAATCTTTCCTTATTTGTTGATTAAAGGAGGATTTTAAATTTTTAAAAAACTTTCCTTTTTAATCATGTTCATGATTTAAAAGAGAGTTTAAAATTAAATATTCTCTTTTATAAGTTTCTACAAAAGATTAAGAAAAGATTTGATATCTTTCCTTATTTGTAGATTAAAAGAGATTTTAATTTTTAGAGATAACTTTCTTTTTATCCACATGTTTAAAAGAAATATTTTAATTTATAAAATTTCCTTTTTATTAACCACCATGAAGGGAAAAATTATTTGAGAAATTTTTATAAATTTCCGGAAGCAAATTAGGAAGTTTTAATTCTTGTGTGAATTAAAATTTCCTTGATTAAAGGGATTAAAAGGTGGCCGGCCATTAACATGATGAAAAGAAAATTATTTTTAATTAAATAAATTTTCCTTTTCAATGGCAAAAGAATTAAGGAAGTTTTTATTAAATTTTCCTTATTTGCCAAGACCAAGGATTATAAAAGAGGGGGTAGAGGAGGCTTCAGAAGATGAAAAACTCTATTATTTTTCCTCTCTCTTTTTCTTCCTTGGTGTGGCCGGCCATCCTCTCCTCCTTTCTTCTCTTTGATGGCCGAACCTCATCCTTCTTGTGGAGACTCATATGGTGGCCGGATCAAGTTTAGAGAAGAAGAAGAAGAAGGAGAGAAAGAAAGCTTTGTTTCTAGCATCCCTTGGAGCATGGTGGTGGTGGCCGAACCTCTTCATCCTAGGAGAAGTTTTGATGGCCGAAACTTGTAAGGAAGAAGAAGGTGCTAGGTGGTTCTCATCTCGGAAGATCGTTGCCCACACAACGTCCGAGGTTAGAAGAGGAATACGGTAGAAGATCAAGAGGTTTTTCTATAAGGTATAACTAGTAATTTTTCTTTCCGCATCATACTAGTTATTTATGGAAATAATACCAAATACAAGAGGCTTACGATTCTAGAATTTCGAATATGTTTTTCAATGTTGTGTTCTTTTGTTTTGTTTTTTTTTTCTTTTCCTTGTGATTTGATTGTTCTTTTCGGTTAACCTAAAGTTATTTTAGGAAATTAAATATTAGCTTTCCATAAAAGGTTTTGTCTAGTCGGTGGTGGTTGCTCCCATATCCAAGAAGGCCATGTGCCTCGCCACGTCAGTACTGGGAACCAACTATGGAAATTAATATTTAATGGAATTAATAACTTAAGGTGATTTGGGTCGAACGTGTTAAGTTCCGCAGGAGACCCAAGTCAAAACCTAAAAGAACGAATAGATTAAGTTTTGGATCAAACGTGTTAAGTTCCGCAGGCGATCCAAAATTTAATTTAAAAGAACACATGGTAGCTAGGAAAAGGTTCAGACCTTTGTACAAAATTTTTGTACAGTGGAACCTCTAGGTTTTCCGAGTAGCAACCAACACCAGCGGACCAAACACATACTACGGCGCTTCCATTTCATTCGAGAGATCATCGAGAGAGGAGATGTGAAGATTTGCAGAGTACCTACAGAGGCTAACATCGCAGATCCCTTGACCAAGGCTTTGGCACAGAGGAAGCATGATGGTCACACTAGGTCATTTGGGCTTAGAGCCTACACTGATTGACACTAGTGCTAGTGGGAGATTATTAGCTAGAGCCCTAGAGCCAATCATTTGATAATTGTATTTTGGACTTGTTGTATCATATTCTATATAAATAAAGGCATTTGGATTTTTGGTTATTATACTTACTTGTATTGGTGCCAAATAAACTAAGTATAATAATGTCCTTGAGTAGACGGTTCTCACCTATATCAATCGGTTAGTTGAACCGATAGTGAGATGATATAGGGAACACTACTCTTAATCATTCCTAGTCGAGTATTAACATTCAGGGACAATGTTAATGCAAGAAGACTAGCATGTAGGTCAACTCGATGACTTGATCTCACAAGTCATGGATATAGAGATATCAAGTTGACACATGGGTATACATTAGAGAATGTATACTGAATGACCCGCCATGAGAAAGTATCATGGATCGTTATATGAGTGTCATATACTTTCTCATGTGGCTATTAGTATGACTACTAGTCCTTAGACCTGAAGTCACCATAGATCCCTACATAAGGAGTTATGTACTTTGGTTTCGTCAAACGTCACCCGTAACTGGGTGGACTATAAAGGCGATTACTGGGTATATAACAAATTAAGTAGAGGGATGTGAGTGATGTAGATGGGATCTATCCCTCCTATATGACGGGAGAGACATCGGTATTCTTGATAGAGTGAGACCACGAAGTGCATGGCCATGCCCAAATGAGTCAATATAGGATATTGAGCTCATTTGATTTAGTGAGTCTACTTGGAGTTCAAGATTTAGATTGGTCAGAGGATGACACGGTCTATGCCTCACATTGACCAATCTAGATGTCTAGAATAGAAGGACACTTGTCATATATTGTGAGGAGTCACAATTAGTAGTCACAAGGTGATGTTAGATCTCAACATTCTTGTAACTTGGGTAGTAATGATGTGTTGCTAGATACCGCTCATTACTTATGCTCCTAAATGAGTTTAGGGCATTGCCAACGTTACAAGAACCTATAGGGTCACACACTAAGGACAATTAGATGGAGATTAGGTTCATATGATGAACCAAGAGGATTAGATTCATTTGATGAATCAAATTGGATTAAGAGTAATCCTAATTAGGCTAACTTGAGTTGGACTCAAGTTGATTCATGTGTTCAATGAGTCTAATTTAGATTATGACTCATTGAATCAATTTAATTAAATGAATTAGATTCATTATATTAAGTTGGCTTGAATCAAATGGTTGGATTCGATCAACTATGGAAAAGATTTGGTCAAGTTTGACTTGACTTGAGAGGAAGAGGAAGAGGAAGAGTCAAGTTTGACTTGTCTAATTGCCACCTCATTGGTGAGTTGGCGTTGATGTGGACCAATGATGATGCTCCACGTCATCATGGTGTGCCATCTCATGGAGGTTACAACTCTTTAATGGCTCCACATTAATTGCACTTAATGTGGAAATGGGAGTTACATTCTTTTGAATGTGGCCGGCCACTATTGTAGTGGAATGAAATGAATTTTTCATTCAAGCCTCATTTACTTCATCCTTTTCCTCAAGTTTTTGCTCTCTCCCCTCTCCTCCTCCTTGGCCGAACACCACATAGGTGCTAGCACACCTTGGTTTTGGTCTTCTCCATCTAGAGTTGTTTGTGTGGATACTTCTAGAGGAGTATCTATTTTGATACTCTAGAGATCCGGCATTTTGGACGAGCGGGATTCGCGTAGGGCGCGCATCAAGGGTATATACATCTTAACCTTTATAGATTTAGTGTAAATCGAAGTTTTCTAACTCGTACTCGAAATTTTTTGAATTTTTCCTTTGTACGGATCCAGTGGCATGGGTGATTCGGGGTTTCTGCGACGGGAAAAGCGGTTTTCGCGGCCCAAAAAATCCAACAGATGGAAAGCCGGTAGAACCAGAAGACTGGACTTCTCTTATGATCAAGAAGGTGCAACTAAACTACAAAGGAATCAACACCATTCAATATGGCATAACGATGGAGGAACTGAATCGATTTAGGCCCTACAAAAATGCAAAAGAACACTAGGATCATCTGGTAAAGCTCCACGAAGGAATCGATGAATCTAAGGTAAACAAAAGGGATTTGTTATTAAATAATTTATTTAAAATTAAAATACTTCCCGGAGAGATGGCCATTCAACTACACGCCTGACTGAAAGATATTCTCAATGGACTGCATCTAATCGGACACAACCAAGAGAATCACAACACGATAAGGTATGCACTAATGGCCATGCAACTTGATCAAATTAGTTCAACAATGCTTGGTGCGAGTCAAGTCCAAATCTAAGATACTTACTTGAGTGTACCGAAATATAGCCAATATGTCCAAAACCTTTACCTACACCAAATAGCAAAATATATTAAGAAAAAATCATGAATTAAAAATAACGAATTGGATTAACTCAAGATATATCTTGCTTTAACAAAATCTATCTCACAAATTAATTCCTCACTCAAAATAAACTCCAAAACCAAACAATTCCAATCAAAATATAGTACCACCTAGGTACATCATCAATGATCTAGTCTGAACTCTTAGGTCTGGATCACCAATTATTTGGTCAATTGAATGGTTTGGGTTAACTCTTATAGTTCTAGCAGGTTCACTTACTTGAGGTTGATCTTCTTCGTATTCGTGACTTAGGCTTTTACTAGCTCCCCCTTGACTACTGTTACCTTGAACAAAATCAATTGTCTAAATTTGGATTTGTTCTAAGTTTTGATTGGTCTCTTCAAATTTTACATTTAAGGTTTCTTCAATTCTTTGTGTGACTTTATTATATATTTTATAACCTCTACTGTTTAATGAGTAGCCTACAAAGATACCATTTTCTACTTTTGAGATGAACTTTCCTAAGTGTTCTCTTGTGTTTTGTATGTAGGTTGGGCATCCAAATACTTTAAAGTATTTAATATTAGGTTATTTATTATAATATAATTCAAATGAGGTTTTATTGTAAGTTTTATTTATTGTGGTTATGTTTTGTACATAACAGGTTGTGTTAACTGTTAACTGCTTCTGTCCAAAAATATTTTGGTAGTTTATATTCACTTAACATTGTCCTAGAGGCTTCAAGTAGTATTCTATTCTTTCTTTCTACTATTCTATTTTGTTAGGGTGTTTTAGGGCATGAAAATTCTTGATGATACTCATTTTCAAGGCAGAATTGATTAAAGTTGTGATTTCTAAATTCTCCTTCGTTATCACTTCTGGTTCTTTTAATTTTTCTATCTTTTTTATTTTCAATTTATTTGCAAAAATTACTAAAGACTTCAAACGCTTCATTCTTACTTTTTAAGAATTTTACCCAGGTGAATCTAGAATAATCATCTATTATTACTAAGCAGTAAAGGCTCCCATTTATTGATTTTATTCCATGGAAGTCAAATAGGTCCAAGTGCAATAGTTCTAGTATAGAATTTATTTGAAGTTGATTAGTTGATTTATGAATTGACTTTGTTTGTTTTCCTTTTTGACAGACATTACAAATTGTTGAGTCTAAGTTGAGTAACTTTGGTAAGCATCTAATTAATCCATTTAATTTACTTAGATTTCTAAAGTTTGTGTGTGACATTCTTCTATGTCATAACCAGATTTCTTCTTTTTATGTCAAATGACACTCAAGTGAGGAAGAAGTTAGGTTGATTGCATAAATATTGTCCTTTCTAAACCCTTTTAGTGTTATGGTAGGGTCATCTATGTGTTGAACTAAGCATTCAGAGGATAGGAACTTAACCTTATATCCAGAATCACACAATTGACTAATGCTAAGAAGGTTGTACTTGAGATTTTCAACAAGTAATACTTTCTTAATAATAAAATCAGTTTTGAGTTCAATATTACCTATCCCAATTCCATTGAGTTTGTCTTTATTTCCAAACACAACTGTTCCTAAGCTTTTGTATGTTAATTGAGTGAATTTACTGTGATCCCTAGACATGTGTTTGGAACAACCACTGTCCAATATCCACTTGGTTTCTTACAACCAAATTAAATTTGATTTGAGATTCTATTAGGGAGGAAAAGTTAAGTTTAATTTTAATTTTTTATTTTAATTTTTTATTTTTTATTTTAATTTTTTAATTTTATGTTTATTTTTATTTTTATTTTTATTTTTATTTTTATTTTTAATTTTAATTTTTATTTTTATTTTTATTTTTATTTTCATTTTTATTTTCATTTTCATTTTCATTTTAATTTATATATTTAATTTTAATTTTAATTTATATATTTAATTTTAATTTTAATTTTAATTTTAAGTTTTATGTTTTATGTTTAATTTTTAAATTTTAATTTTAATTTAATTTTAAATTTAAATTTTAAGTTTTATGTTTAATTTTTAAATTTTGAATTTTAATTTTAATTTTAAGCTTTATATTTAATTTTAATTTTAAGTTTAATTTTAAATTTTAAGTTTTATTTTTAATTTTTAATTTTAATTTTAATTTTAAATTTCTTAGTCATCTCACCCGATCTACGTTTTCAATTAGGAAATTCTATAATTTTGTGAGATGAGTTAAGTTTAATTTCAGGGGTTGGTTTAACTTTTTGTTAGATTTAAGTTTAGCTTTGGATTCAACAAACAGACATTCTTTGGATAAAGTTCTGGGTTATGGTGAGTCACCTAGACATCATTAGAGTAACCATACCGTCGAGATTTTTCAAATAGTCCTATCTACAGAACTTAGTACAAAACCTTGGTCAAACTAGTTAGGATCCATAAGGGGTAGCTTCAGTTAGTTCCACTAAGACAATTACAGTAGGTCGAAGTCATATCTTCCTAGACATGTATAGACAGAGTTTCTCTAACTTACTATCATCCAAAACTTCACTAGTATCATTGATCAAGTTTAACTATTGTCCCTATTTTAGACTAGTCCTAATTACCCATCTAGGTAAATTATTATTTTGGAGGTGCCAACTAATTTGGAGCCTCCCCTGAATTATTGAATCTTTTGGGTTACGTTTCTAGATTATGTCGATTAGTTTTATAGTTGTAGTATACTTGATTATAGTTTTTGTTTATATTGTATTTATTTAAGTTATGTTTAAATAACTTAAGGTTTTTCTTTTTTTGTATTTATTTTTGAAGATTTAACTTTAGAGTTTAAGTGAGAGTCTTTTATTTATTTTGATTTATATAATAAATTTTATCTTTAGGTATATAATATTGATTCAGTCCTACTTGCGTGGTTAGACACACTTTCGAAACCCAAGCTTTACTTTGATTTTTATTTTGGCTAACTTAAGATATAAAGGACTTGTTGGTTGAGCTAGGCTTATATCTGAGTCCAGACTTGTTGTACACAACCCTTTGTGATCCAAGTATCATGTCAAGGTACTTGGATCTAGTTGCGAATTTTTCAAGTAATTCCTTTAGTATAACTATTTTATTTTTCAATATGAAATTATCCTCCTAGTTGTTCATTAAGTGATTTATTTTCTCTACTTAGATTGCTTATTTAATTTTCATAAGTAGTCAATTTTTCCTATTTAAGCATGCAATGATTTTAAAGAACTTTTTATTTAAACTAAAATATACCTCATCGGAACCTTCAGAAACTAGTGCAGACTCGTGGCTCGATTCAGGTTCGGACTCATCTTTCGATTCGCTCTCCTATTCTGATTCGTACTCCATCAGTGTGAGATAGTTGGAGTACTTCACTTCTTCACCGTCTGATTCATCTCTGGATGACTCGTCCCAAGTTGCCTTGAGTGTCTTCTTTCTGATTGTTTTGGATTTGTCGTCTTTCACCTTTGGGTAGTCATTCTTGTAGTCTCCTTTCTTGTTACATCCAAAATAGGTCACATTCTTGTTGTTAGAGTTGGAGGTGGAGTTGATCTTCTACAAGTCCTTGTTGGTGAACTTCTTCTTTCTCCTGGTGAACATTTTTCATACCATGTTCACTAGGTTTTCTTCATCAACTGAGTCTGGGTCAGACTCAACTTCAGGTTCAGGTTTGGTTCTAGACTTTTCTTTTGAGAACCCTGCAAAAAGAACAACAACTTTCTCGACATGATTTGAGTTAGTCTATTCATGGAGTTAAGTTCACAAAATAATTCATCTAATTTTAATTTAGATAGGTTCTTTGAAATTTTGTAAGCATCTACGATGGATGCCCACAGTGCATTTTGAGGAAAGCATTTAGGGCATACCTTATCAGGTCGCGATTCTCCATCTGGTGGCCGATGATGTGAAGTTCATTGAGAATGTCTTTTATTCTTACATGAAGTTGACTTGCAGATTCTCCTTCCTGTATTTTTATGTTAAATAGTTTATTTAAATTAAGATCCCTTTTTGTTATCTTAGCATCGTTGGTTCCCTCGTGCAATTCGATGTGTTTATCCCACAGCTCCTTTATATTTTTTGTGTGGGCTGACACGGTTCAGTTCTTCCTTCGTTAGCCCGCACTGGAGTGTGTTGAGAGCCTTGAAATTGATCTAAGCCTTTTTCTTTATTTCCGGATTCTAATGTTCCGAGTGTTGGAGTGTATACTAAAATCCTAGCTTTTGTAAACATTTATTTTTGAAATAAAAGAATCACATTAGTCAATATTTGCATTTATTTGTTAAATGTAATTGTTCAATTAATTTATATAGTAGATAACATGGAGTGTGGTGTCACACTCAGAAGATCATGTTGTCAGTTCTTTATAAATTATAAATAGTTGCTCACGACTAAGATGGAAAGGAACAAACCATCGGAATAGTCGTAGTGTAATTAAATATTAGTTTATCTTGATTAATAAATTACACTGATACACTCTAAGTGTATTGAGTAGGACCATTTAGGTAAGTTCTTTTTGTACTGACTTAATAAAAGAACTAGACCTTAGTTATTATAGAAGTGTGTGCTCTTAATCTTAATATAATAACAAGCACATATGTTTAATATTTATTTCTTTGACTTATCAAGGGTGAGGTTTAGCTCGATAAATCAATATGCCTGATAAGTTGGGAAATGATATTACTTATAGTGTGTGTTGTTGATTATAGAAGGAATCTATGTCCTAGTTATCTAGGTTGAGAATAACCCCAAGAGGAGCTCATAAGGATTGTCATGTTAAACCCTGCAGGTGGACTTAGTCTGACATGACAATGAAGTTGAGTGGTACTACTCTTGGAACTAGATATTAATTAAGTGAGTTATCAATAACTTACTTAATTAGTGGACATTCGTTATCTTAAACACAGGGAGACTAACACACTCATGATAAGAAGGAGCCCATAATGTAATTGGTGTGGTAGTGCGGTAATAACTCTCTAGTGGAATGAGTTATTATCGATGAACTTGAGTTGTGTGTTCGGGGCGAACACGGGATACTCAAGCTCATCGGAAGAACAAAATCAATTTCTCCTCTAGGTTCCTATCGTAGCCTCATTATAGTCTCAAGTCCATCCAAATATAAGCCCATCTTGGTGTCCACGAAGGGGGTCAGTCCAATGCTTGGTGACCAAGCAAGGGCCGACCACATCCTCTTCTATAGGGGCCGACCCTATTGCTTGGTGACCAAGCTAGTAGGGGCCGGCCACAATAATTTAAACAAGGAGGGTTGTTTTGAATTTTTAAAATCTTCTCTTTGTAGAAAACTATAAGTTTTAAAAGAGAGATTTTAATGTTTAAAACTTTCCTTATTTGAATTAGGCCACATGTTTTAATAGAGAGTTTTAAAAGTTTTAAAACTTTCTTTTTTTAACCATCCTCATCGTTTAAGAAAAAAAAAGGAAGATAAGTTTTAAAATTTTAATTTTCTATCACCATGTTAAAAAAGGAAATTTTATAAGAGAAGTTTAAAATTTTAAAACATGATTTTAATTTTTAGAACTTTCCTTTTTTAATTCCTACTTTAGAAAGAGAGCTTGTAAAATTTTATACGAGTTTTTCTTCTTGTAAAATTTTATAAAAAATAATATTCCTTTCCTCTTATGGGGGTCGGCCACCCTTGCTTGGTGCCTAAGCAAGGTGGCCACTAAGCAAGGTGGCCGGCCATGTTTAAAAAAATAAAATCATCAAATTTATTTTTTGATGATTGATTCAATCAAGAGGAAAGAAAAGGAAAATTAAAAGGGAAAAGGAAAAGCTAGAGGAAGATTTTAATTTTTGTAAAAATTCTTCCCTTATTTGCCTTGGGCAAGTATTATAAAAGAAGGGGTGAGGAGGCTCATGAGACACAACAATTCTTATTCTCTTGGTGGAGTCTCTCTAGGTGGTCGGCCCTCTCTCTTCTCCCTTTCCCTTTGCTCTCTTCTCCTTGGTGGTGGTGGTGGCTGGATTTTAGAGGAAGAGGAAGATAGCTTTTGGGTGGTGTTCATCTTGGAGGATCGTCGCCCACATGACGTCCAAGGCGAGGCGAGGAATACGGAAGAAGATCTCGAGGTCATTAGTTTACAAAGAGAAGGTATAATTAGCAATTATTTTCCACATCATGTTAGTTATTTCTTTTTGTAAGAATTCCAAATACAAGAGGCATTAGATCTAATTTTTCGAATTAGTTTTCCGAGTTTGTGTTTTCTTTTTTTTCGAATTTGTGATTCGATTGTTCTTTTTGGTTAACCAAGATTTATTTAAGGAAATTAAATATTAGCTTTCCTTAAAAGGCTTTGTCTAGGCGGTGGTGGTTGCTCCCATATCCAAGAAGGTCATGTGCCTCGCCATGCAGTCCTGGAAGCCAATTTTGGAAACTAATATTTAATGGAATTAATAACATAGGTGGATTTGAATCAATAGTGTTAAGTTCCGCTTGCGATTCAAATCTAAAGCATTAAGAACAGATAAGTTAAACTTGGAATCAATGATGTTAAGTTCCGTCTGCAATTCCTAATTTAACTTCTAAAGAACACAATAGGTTATTTAAGGAAAGGTTCGACACTTGTACAAAAAAAAATTTGTATAGTGGAACCGGTACGTTTTCCAAGGACTAACCAACAATTGGTATCAGAGCTAGGGTTTGCCTCTGTGTGTTTTGGTTTTCAAATTAATTATTCACATGTCATACATAATTTAGGCAGGATAATAGTAGGATGTGTTAACTTTGTGGTTACAGGCTCCAACTATTATGGCATTTAGATATTGTGTGTGATTGGACCCTTGGACATGTCAAGGGTATTATTTTGTGTGCATGATTGTATGTATCAAATACAGCAGGTGCTGTATTATTTTTAGAATTTTATTTTTTTGTTCGATCTAGAATATATGTACATTCCTTTATGGAATATAGGATCGATATTTGTAAAATTCTATTTTTGTCGTGGAACGGATGCTTGCAAGGCGTGGTACTTTTGGAGGACCAGAGGCGCAGCGGAATAAGAAGCAAGATAGATGCGACAACTCGACCCGATGGCGGTGGCTAAAGATGGCAGCAGCTAGGGTTGGAGCATACTGAAGATAGTGATGGAAAAGGTCATAATAGTTGGAAAATTAATTTCCAAATTTATTGCTTTTATTTATTGTGATGTTTATGTGCATGTGATGTATGCTAGCATAGGTTAAAATCCTCTTTTTAAATAACTAAGTGGGAAAGGGATTTTAAATAAATCTCATGGTCTCCATTACTGGTTTGTAAGTGATGCAAAAAGCTTGCGTGTTGGCTCTGAGTGCCTCCCTCCACAACGGATGGGTTTGTTGCGGATCACTAGATCAAACTTCCTTTTATGGATGGTTATAGGAAATTATTTAGGAGCATGTGATCTTCTCCAATTGAAGGGGCACAATCCTATTTAATGGACTTAGTATCAAGTAATGGTATATACTTAGACGCATTCAATAGTATCCTCCCCAACGGAGTCACAGCTATTGTTTTGTGTGACCAAAGTGAAACCAACTATTAATTTTATCTGTCATAAAGTTAGGATGACAAGATAATAAAATTAATGGGTCACACCCTCCTCTTACAAATGTTGAATTTGTATATGTCCACACTAACGTGGCATGCAATATTCACGGTGATTTGAGGTGTTGGTTAATTTAAAATAGTATTGTTTGAGGAATCAATATTATTCTAAATTTAGAGTCTTGACCAAAGTTTATTTTTATGATTCTTAGGATGACTTTCAACCCACTGGCCATTATACTGAAAGAAAATAAACTTACTGGTCCAAACTATATTGATTGGAAAAGGAACCTGGACATTGTTCTTACTGCTGAAAGCTATAAGTTTGTATTGACTGAGGCTTGCCCTGATGCACCTGATGGTGACTCTACCCCAGAGGAGATTGAGTATCATAAGAAATGGGTAAAAGCTGATGAGATGACGCGGTGTTACATTTTGGCTTCAATGTCAAATGTATTGCAACATCAGCATCAAGATGTACCAACAGGTTATGATATAATGAACAATCTCAAAGAACTCTTTGGGCATCAGAGTCAGACTGCTAGGCAAGAGGCAATGAGAAAATTAATGACAGCCACCATGTTTGAGGGGACACTCGTAAAGGATCATATCCTCAAAATGATGGCCTATCTAAATGAAATACAAGTTCTTGGAGGAGAAATAGATGGGGAAACCCAGGTCGATATAATTCTTCAAATGCTACCCAGAAGTTTTGAGCAGTTTCGCCTGAACTATAACATGAACAAAAGAGAGTATACGTTGGCGGAACTTCTGACAGAACTACAGGCAGCAGAAGGTATATTTCGTCAAAGTTCTCAAATTCACTATGCTAAAAATGGTTCTACTTCTAAGCTAAAAGGCAAGAAGAAGAAGAAACAGGTCTTTTCAGCAAAGAGAGTGAATAAACCTCAGGGATAAAAAGCTGGAATGAAGAAGCCGAAGGGCAAGTGCTTCATCTGCAAACAGTCAGGACATTGGAAGGCGGACTGTCCTCATAGGAATCAGAACAATAAAGGTATATCTCATGCTCTAGTAGTTGAAACATGTTTAGCGATGTTATCTACCAGCACCTGGTGTGTAGATACAGGAGCCACTGATCATGTCTGCAATTCTTTACAGGGGTTCCAGGAAACCCGACGACTATTTGAAGAAGAGATAATCATCTACATGGGTAATGCTACTAAGGTGGCGGCTGTTGCAGTGGGAGACGTCTACTTATCTTTTGATAGGAATAGAAATTTGGTTTTAAGAAATTGTCTTTATGTACCCATTTTTAGAAAGAATTTAATTTCAGTTTCTAAACTGTATTTGGATGGATATTCAGTTTCCTTTAATAACAATGTGGTTATAAAGAGAAATAAGGTGATTATCTGTTCTGGTGCATTGGTTGACAATTTATATACATTAAATCTAATTTATCCCTCAAAGCAAAATATGAAAATTAATAACACATCTTCTAACTCTAATAAGAGAAAAGAACCTTCGAAAATGAACCAAACATATATTTGCCATCTAACGCTTGGTCATATTAACTTAAGTAGGATTCAAAGGCTTGTAGCCGATGGACTCTTGGGTTCATTAGAGTTAGAAAACTTTCCAACATGTGAATCCTGCTTGGAAGGTAAAATGACCAAGAGACCTTTTAAGGCCAAGGGGTATAGAGCCAAAGATGCGTTAGAACTGGTTCATTCTGATTTGTGTGGTCCTATGTCTATCCAGGCAAGATGTGGTTATGAATACTTCGTTTCCTTTATAGATGATTATTCAAGATACGGATACATTTACCTGATGCGCCACAAGTCTGAATGCTTTGACAAGTTCAAAGAATATAGGGTTGATGTGGAGAAACATCTTAGTAAAAGTATCAAGACACTACAGTCTGACCGTGGTGGTGAATACCTCTTTGGAGAGTTTAGGAATTACTTATCAGAAGTCAGGATTCAATCCCAATTGTCTACACCTGGTACACCCCAACAGAATGGTGTGGCAGAACGAAGGAATAGGACTCTTATGGAAATGGTTGGATCGATGATGAGTTATTCAGAATTACCAAATTCGTTTTGGGGATATGTTCTGGAAACAGCAATGTACATTCTGAATATGGTACCATCTAAAACAGTTCATTCTACTCCCATGGAATTATGGAATGGTCATAAGCCTAGTCTAAATCATATCCGGATATGGGGTAGTCCGGCACATGTGCTGAAGGAAGATATTGACAAGTTGGAATCACGTACAGAAGTTTGTCTGTTTGTGGGATATCCTAAAGGAATGAAAGGTGGTTTGTTTTATAATCCTAAAAATCAGAAGATCATTGTTAGAACCAATGCTCGATTTTTAGAAGAAGATTATATAATAAACCATAAACCCTTGAGTGAAATAGTTCTATAAGAAATAAGAGAGGGCACGTCTACTTTAATACCAATAGTACAAGATGAAGTACCACAAGAAACTGCAACACGTGTCACACATGATACACAACCAGAGACAGTGCCTCGTCGTAATGGGAGGGTTGTAAGGCAACCTGAGAGAGTCATGTTTTTGGGAGAGTCTTCAGATTTGATCCCAGGTAAACATGAACCTGATCCCCGGACATATGACGAAGCACTCCAAGATATAGATGTAGTATCTTGGCAAAAGGCAATGAATTCTGAAATAGAGTCTATGTACTCTAATAAGGTCTGGAAGCTTGTAGAACCACTTGATGGTATAAAAGCCGTTGGATGCAAGTGGATCTACAAAAGGAAAAGAGGGACAGACGGGAAGGTAGAAACCTTCAAAGCAAGGCTTGTTGCGAAAGGGTATACTCAGAAAGAGGGAATCGATTATGAGGAGACTTTTTCGCCGGTAGCCATGCTTAAGTCTAACCGGATACTTTTATCCATTGTCGCTCATATGGATTATGAGATTTGGCAAATGGATGTCAAGATAGCTTTTCTTAATGGAAGTCATGAAGAAAACATCCATATGAAGCAACCAGAAGGGTTCATTGAAAAGGGCAAAGAGCATCTAGTGTGCAAGCTCAATCGGTCCATTTATGGATTGAAGTAAGCTTCAAGATCTTAGAACATCCGATTTAATGAAGTAATCCAGTCTTATGGATTTATTCAATGTCCGGATGAGTCTTGTGTATACAAGAAGTGTAACGAAAATGTGGTAGTATTTCTTGTACTATACGTAGATGATATTTTGTTAATTGGCAACAATGTCAAGGTATTATCAGACGTAAGGGTATGATTGTCCAAACAATTTGATATGAATGACTTAGGAGAATATGCACACATTCTTGGGATCAAAGTTATAAGAGATCGCAAGAAAAGAATGTTATGTCTATCTCAAGCTTCATATATAGATACAATCCTTGCTCGTTTTAGCATGCAGAACTCCAAGAAAGGCTTCTTACCTTTTAGGCATGGAGTAGCCTTATCTAAAGAGATGTCTCCAAAGACATCAAAGGAGATGGAGGATATGAAGGTAGTTCCTTATGCTTCGGCTGTAGGAAGCCTTATGTATGCAATGCTGTGTACGAGACCTGATATCTGTTTTATCATGGGCATGGTTACAAGATATCAGAGTAACCCTAGACAAGGGCATTGGACTGCTGTAAAGCATATATTGAAGTACCTGGGAAGAACTAGAGATTATATGCTAGTCTACCAAGCAGACGATTTGCTCCCTGTGGATTACACGGATTCAGACTTCCAATCAGATAGGGACAATAGTAAGTCTACGTCAGGCTATGTGTTTACTCAAGGAGGTGGAGCCATTGCATAGAGGAGTGCTAAGCAGAAATGCGTCTCGGACTCAACCATGGAAGCTGAGTATGTGGCAGCCTCTAAGGCAGCCAAAGAAGTTGTGTGGCTTAGGAATTTTCTAATGGACCTAGATGTGATTCTTGGTTTGCCCAAGATCATCACAATTCATTGTGATAATAGCGGTGCAGTTGTAAACTCGAAGGAACCACAAGCCCATAAAGCAAGTAAACATATAGAGCGCAAGTACCACCTGATACGAGACATCGTCAAGCGAGGAGAAGTTGTCGTCACTAAGATTACATCAGCAGATAACCTGGTAGATCCTTTCACTAAGGCCCTTCCGGCGAAAACTTTTGATCGACATGTGGAGGGGATGGGAATCAGATGTATGGCAATAGATATGGCAGCTTAGTTTTTTAGTATAAGTGGAGATTATTGGAGTGTATACTAAAAGCCTAGCTTTTATAAACATTTATTTTTGAAATAAAAGAATCACATTGGTCAATATCTATATTTATTTGTTAAATGTAATTGTTCAATTAATTTATATAGTAGATAACATGGAGTGTGGTGTCACACTCAGAAGATCATATTGTCGGTTCTTTATAAATTATAAATAGTTGCTCACGACTAAGATGGAAAGGAACAAACCATCGGAATAGTGGTAGGGTAATTAAGTATTAGTTTATCTTGATTAATAAATTACACTGATACACTCTAAGTGTATTGAGTAGGACCATTTAGGTAAGTTCTTTTTGTACTGACTTAATAAAAGAACTAGACCTTAGTTATTATGGAAGTGTGTGCTCTTAATCTTAATATAATGACAAGCACATATGTTTAATATTTATTTCTTTAACTTATCAAAGGGTGAGGTTTAGCATGATAAATCAATATGCCCGATAAGTTGGGAAATGATATTACTTATAGTGTATGTTGTTGATTATAGAAGGAATCTATGTCCTAGTTATCTAGATTGAGAATGTCCCCAAGAGGAGCTCATAAGGATTGTCATGTTAAATCCTGCAGGTGGACTTAGTCCGACATGACAATGAAGTTGAGTGGTACTACTCTTGGAGCTAGATATTAATTAAGTGAGTTGTCAGTAACTTACTTAATTAGTGGACATTTGTTATCTTAAACACAGGGAGACTAACACACTCATGATAAAATTTTATAAGAGTTTTTCTTCTTGTAAAATTTTATAAAAAATAAAATTCCTTTCCTCTTATGGGGGTCGGCCACCCTTGCTTGGTGCTCAAGCAAGGTAGTCAGCCATGTTTAAAAAAATAAAATCATCAAATTTATTTTTTGGTGATTGATTCAATCAAGAGGAAAGAAAAGGAAAATTAAAAGGGAAAAGAAAAAGCTAGAGGAAGATTTTAATTTTTGTAAAAACTCTTCCCTTATTTGCCTTGGGCAAGTATTATAAAAGAAGGGGTGAGGAGGCTTCATGAGACACAACAATTCTTATTCTCTTGTTGGAGTCTCTCTAGGTGGCCGGATTTTAGAGGAAGAGGAAGATAGCTTTTGGGTGATGTTCATCTTGAAGGATCGTCGCTTACACGACGTCCAAGGCGAGGCGAGGAATACGGAAGAAGATCTCGAGGTCATTAGTTTACAAAGAGAAGGTATAATTAGCAATTGTTTTCCACATCATGCTTGTTATTTCTTTTTGTAAGAATTCCAAACACAAGAGGTATTAGATCTAGTTTTTCGAATTAGCTTTTCGAGTTTGTGTTTTCTTCTTTTTCGAATTTGTGATTCGATTGTTCTTTTTGGTTAACCTAGAGTTATTTAAGGAAATTAAATATTAGCTTTCCTTAAAATGCTTTGTTTAGGCGGTGGTGGTTTCTCCCATATCCAAGAAGGCCATGTGTCTCGCCATGCAGGCCTGGAAGCCAATTTTAGAAATTAATATTTAATAGAATTAATAACATAGGTGGATTTGAATCAATAGTGTTAAGTTCCGCTTGCGATTCAAATCTAAACCATTAAGAACAGATAAGTTAAATTTAGAATCAATGATGTTAAGTTCCATCTGTGATTCCTAATTTAACTTCTAAAGAACACAATAGGTTATTTAAGGAAAGATTCGACACTTGTACAAAAAAAAATTTTGTACAGTGGAACCGGTACATTTTCCTAGGACTAACCAACACCGGGTCCATTGGAATTCCTGTGTTGTCAACAGGAGCTTTGTAACCTTTGGTGATACTGAACCATTGGTTGAAGTCGGTCTTCAAGTATACCTCCATCCTCTTCTTCTAGTATGGGAAGTCTCCGTCTGCTTCTTCCAGTATGAGAAGTCGTCACCGTTGAATAGGGGAGGACGAACGGTGCTATACCCTTCAAGTTGTGCCATTTCACAGCTATAGAAAAAAACTAAAACGAGGTATCAAGACTTGGTCTTAGATTAGTAGTGTTTTAGATATATTTAAAAATGTAGAAAGATTTGAGAGGTGTTGCACCAATCTCAAATTAAAATCGAACAAAAAAATTATCTGAATGGGTAAAGTTTTACCAATTCAAATAGAATACGAAAAACGAAGAAATATGAAAATGATTACCCCGGCTTGATTAGCGGTTGCACCAAATTAGAGCAGAACCTCCTCTGATACCACTTGTTAGATTGTCACATGTGAGAGGGGGTGAATCACGTGGTTTTCAAAACTTTTCTTTTCGGTTTTAAGAACTCAGAGTAAAGTACGCAGTGAAAAATTAAAATGAAAAAAGCCAACACCAGAAGACACAAGCGGTTTACTTGGTTTGGAGCCTTCGATGATTCCTACTCCAAGACCCAAGTCTCATGAACCTATCGATGGGTAATCCACTAAGGGCCTCTTCCAGTACCTCCGGAAGAGAAAATCGAGTACAAAGAAAGATAAAACAAGTGCAACACACTATACTTGTCCTTTTGTAGTAATCAAGTATACAAGTAAAAAGTTACCGACACTTTAGAGATAGAAGTAGGGTCACTCGTATGTTGGTGTCAGACTGCTAGTCACGATCGAAAGTTCTCGGAATAGTTATCGGGCGTAGCAACTTCTTAGCAGAGTCGTAGCAGAAGCCTGGAGCAATCAGAAGTTCAATCGGATGTGTAGTAGCTCGTATAGATGTTGTGTTTTAATGTCTTCTCGAGACAACCTTATAAAAGGCATGGAAGGCGCCTCCAACGAGGCAAGTTCGATCCTGAACAGCGTGACACTTATCCAGACTTCGGCCAAAATTTATCCTGTGGAAGGTGCCTTCCATAGCCATGGAAGGTGTCTTTTATGAACAGTACGAAGGCGCCTTCTATCAAGCTTGAAGGCACCTTCAGATACTATTCATCCGAAGGCAAATGTGCTCCTTTGTCCTGTAAAACAACATTAGTCCAATAAATAAAATAATAACCTTCAAGACAAATGTTAGTACAATAATAATGAGTAGTATTAATTAGTTCCTGTCCTCCCAAGACCAGGAACTAGTCAAGGTCTCAACTTAGGTATCCCAAATGGACCTAAACTAGACTGACGCCTACTGTTCCTTCAACCGGGACGCGTCCTCACTTGGTCACTCTCCTCCAATGACTTACCTTAACTTACCAGTTTGCCAAACATCTGGTCAGCCCGTCGATCTGTCTAGACTTTATACCAATAATCCGATCAGCCCGTCGACCTATCTGGACTTCTTGCTAGATATCTGGTCAGCTCGTCGACCTATCTGGACTTCGTACCAGCTATCTGGTCAGCCTATCGACCTAACTGGATTTCGTACCAACTATCCGGTCGGCCCATTAACTTAGTTGGATTTCTTACATACTTAATCAAGTGATTAGATCACAACAAAACCTAACTTAACTTACTTGTCATTCATTAAAACCTTAGTTTGACCGTTAGTGCAAAACTGCACCAACAACCTTAAGTTATTTTCATAGCATACCCCTATTTTTAATGTAATCAAAGGAAGAGAATTAGAGGTTAAGTCTAGGGGAGGCTACACTTTGATTTTTGCACATTTTTTTAATTGTAAATCATATACTTGTTATTTTTACTATTATTTATTTTCTATTTACCCTAATTTAACTTGGTTTGCTCACATCAAAAAGGGGGGATTGTATGTAACCCGTGATAGTTTTGATGTGATTAGCCAAGTCAGGTTAGGTCCTGTTATGGTTTGATGCCTTGTATCTAAATGTGCAGGAACTTAAGGGCATAGGAAGTCGAGAAAAAGACATAGTTAGCAAGAAGAATGACATGGGAGAGAGTCAATGGGCTCGGTACATCTGATGGACGAGGCACTGTGGAAGAATACGCTGGTGGACGAGAAGGAAATGCATGACAGTTCTGAGAGATGAGAAGCCGGAGTGGAAGGTTGCTCGAGAAAATTGGAAAATGGGTTCAGGAGAGCCCTATTCCGAATGACCGAAATCACCCAAGCGAGCAGAGCTAGAGTGGAAGACTCGAACAAAAAGTCAACATAGAGTTGACTCTGGTCCAAGTGATCGATGCTATTCTGGGCGCCCGAAATAGGTTCAGGCGCTTGGACCCCTGGGGCCAGCCAGGGCACACCATGCTCGCACCTTGGTCGAGGGCTGGTTCATCCCGGCCCGAGGCCCCGGGCTCAGTCTAAGCACCTGGACTACAAAACTTGTCACTTGTCGAGCTATAGTGATCCATTGCGATGCGGATAAACTTTTATCCACGCCCAGGCGCTCGGAGCCCTACTAGGTGCCCGGATCAAGTCTATAAAAATAACCCTGATTTTAGTAGTTAAAAATAACACTTGTAAATGAGTTCTTTGTCTGTTTTACTACTATCTGAGCTGTCAACGTTGTAAGAGGCTACTCCAACCAAAGGAGATCGTCATAGTGAACTTTACTTGCCTTGGATTAACAATTCTCTTATTATAAACCAAGTAAATTTCTATGCCTCAGTCTTTTAATTAATTTGCTTCTTTTTTTTTGTACAAGTGGTTGTGTTAATTAAGCTATAAGATGGAGAAGGGTTTGTATTTTCATTTTTAGGCAATTCACCCCCTCTTTCCAACCGCAAGGGACCTACACAGGGGTCGTGGTATAGAGGGGTGAGTGGGAGTGACCATCCGTCCATACGCTTTTATTATTATGTTTTCTTATGTTGTTATTTTTATTGTCTCGATATGACTATAATATGCTTATATATGATGAGTTATATCAATGCTAATGTGCTGGGCGTTGGTTTAGGAGTCGCTATATACTCCACCATGTTACCCTTGTTATTGTTAGCGTTGGGAGTTCCGTTCTGTGTAAATCCCCTGTACAAAAATTTGTACGAGCACAGAACCTTTCCTAGCAACCCACATGCTCGATCAAACATGTGTTTGATCAATCAAGCAAGTTCTTGATTGATTAAAGCACACCTTGATCGAAGCACAAAATCGTTGGCCTCTTGTGTTGGTGTTCAGGATCCATACGAAAAAAAAACAAACTAATTACGCTGCGGAATAAGAATTAGTTGTACCTTTCCTCATATGCTAAGACCTCTTAATCTTCTGCTATATTCCACTCCTCCTCTTGGACGTTGTGTGGGCGACGATCTACCAAGACAAAACCACCCGACTCCTTGTTTCCAATCTTTCGACCACCAAGAGATGCTAGAATAGGATGCCTCCTTCTCTTCTTCTTCTCCTCCAAGCAACCGGCCACAAAGTAAACTCTTCTCCAAAGGGGTGTCGACCCTAATGAAGAGGAAGGGAAAGATGTCGTCGGCCCTAGGGAAAGAAGCAAGGGGAAAATAAGAGAGGAGGGGCGCCAGCCACAAGAGAATATAAGAAGATTCTTAGGTTAGGTTTTTGGGCACCACCCTCTCTTCTTTTATAATCTTTGTTGGCAGCTAAAAAGAAAAGATTTTAACAAAAAAAACTATTTTAAATAAAATTTTCCTTTTATTCCTATTGTGGATGGTTACAAAAAGGAAAGATTTTAACAAAATTAAAATCTCTCTTTTAAACCATTGTAAATAGCTACAAAAGGAAAAAATTTTAACAAAATTTTGTTTTAAATAAAATCTCTCTTTTATTCCTATTATGGTCGGCCCCTTGCTTGGGCACCAAGCAAGGCTAGCCCGACCCTTATCTTGGGCACCAAACAAGGCTTGACCGACCCTATGCTTGGGCAACAAGCAAGGCTTGGTCGGCCCCTTTCTTGGGTAAGAAGCAGGGCTTGGGTGGATGTGAGGCTTTATATATATAGAGGCTACAACAGGGACCGAGAGGAGGAATTGGTTTTGGCCTCCTGATGGACTTGAGCTTCCTGTGTTCGACCCGAACACTCAACTCAAGTTCATCAATAATAACACATACTACTAAAGGGCCATTATTGAACTACCGCACCAATCCCATATTACAATATGGGCTCCTACTTATCATGAGTGCGCTAATCTCCCTGTGTTTAAGATATTGTATGTTCGTTAATTAAATAAGTTACTAACAACTCATTTAATTAACATCTGACTCCAAAAGTAGTATCACTCAACTTTATTATCATGTCGAACTAAGTCCACCTGCAGAGTTTACATGATAATCCTTATGAGCTCCTCAAGGGGGCATCATCAACCTAAATAAATAAGACACAGTTTCTCTTTATAATCAACAACACACCATATAAATGGTACTATCTCCCAACTTATCGGGCCTATTGATTTAACGAATAAATCTCACTCATTGATAAGTTAAAGAAATAAATACTAAGTATATGTGTTTGTTATTATATCGGGATTAAGAGTACACACATCCATAATAATAGAGGTTCTATTCTTTTATATAGTTAGTATAAATCGAACAACCTCAAATGGTCATGCTCAATACACACATAGTGTACTAGTGTAATTATATAGTCAAGATAAACTAATATCAAATTACACTACAACCGTTCTAATGGTTTGTCCCTATCCATCTTGGTTGTGAGCTACTATTTATAATTTATAAGGAACCGATAACATGATCTTCTGTGTGGCACCACACACCATGTTATCTATAATATAAATTAAATGGACAATTGCATTGACATATATACAAATATAAAATGCAGACATTTGACCAAAGTGATTCTCATTTCAAAATATCTCAACAACAAATGTTCATACAAAAGCTAGGCTTATAGTATACATCCCAAAAATCTCCCACTTATACTAAAAGACTATGCTACCATATATGATGTCATACATCTGATTCGCATCCTCTCAACATGCCCATCAAAAGCTCTCGCCGGAAGGGCCTTAGTGAAAGGATCTGCCAAGTTATCTGCTGATGCAATCTTGGCGACAATAACTTCTCCTCACTTTACGATGTCTCGTATCATGTGGTACTTGCGCTCAATGTATTTACTTGCCTTATGGGCTCGTAGTTCCTTCGAGTTTTCTACTGCACCACTATTATCACAATAAATTGTGATAATTTTGGGTAAATCAGGAATCACATCTAAGTCCATCAAGAAGTTTTTGAGTCATACAGCTTCTTTGGTTGCCTCAGAAGCTGTCACATACTCAGCTTCCATGGTGGAGTCCAAAACGCATTTGTGCTTAACACTCCTCCATGTTATGGCTCCACCTCCCAAAGTAAACACATACCCTGAGGTTGACTTACTATTGTCCCTATCAGATTGGAAGTCAAAATCCATGTAACCCACAGGGAGTAAATCATCTGCATGGTAAACCAGCATATAATTACTAGTCCTTCTCAAGTACTTTAATATATGCTTTACGGTAGTCCAATATCCCTGTCCTGGGTTACTTTGATATCTGCTAACCATGCCCACGGCAAAACAAATATCCGATCTCATACATAGCATCGCATACATTAGACTTTCTATAGCCGAAGCATAAGGAATTGCCTTTATCTCCTCTATCCCCTTTGTGTTTTAGGACACATCTCTTTAGATAAAGGTACTCCATGCCAAAAAGGTAGAAAACCTTTCTTGGAGTTTTGCATGCTAAAACGAGCTAGGATAGTATCGATGTATGAAGCTTGGGATAAATAGAATATCCTTTTCTTGCGATCCCTTATTACTTTGATCCCAAGAATATGTCCACATTCTTTCAAGTCCTTCATATCAAACTGCTTGGACAACTATACCCTTATGTCTGACAACACTTTGACATTGTTGCCAATAAGCAAAATGTCATCTACGTATAGTACAAGAAATACCACCACGTTTCTGTCACTTTTCTTGTATACACAAGACTCATCTGGACACTGAATGAATCCATAAGACTGGATCACTTCATCAAACCGGATGTTCCAAGATCTCGAAGCTTGTTTCAGTCCATAAATGGACCGATTGAGCTTGCATACAAGATGATCCTTGCTCTTCGTAATGAATTCCTCTGGTTGCTTCATATAGATGTTTTTTTCAAGACTTTCGTTAAGGAAAGTTGTCTTGACATCCATTTGCCAAACCTCATAATCTATATGAGCAGCAATAGATAAAAGAATCTGGATAGACTTGAGCATGGCTACCAGCTAAAAAGTTTCCTCATAATTGATTCGATCTTTCTGAGTATACCCCTTCGCAGCAAGCCTCGCTTTAAAGGTTTTCACCTTCCCATCTGTCCCTCTTTTCCTTTTTAGACCCATTTACATCCAATGGATTTTACACCATTTGGTGGTTCTACAAGCTCCCAGACTTGATTAGAATACATAGATTCTATATCAGAGTTCATTGCACTTTGCCAAGATGCTGCATCTTTATCTTCGAGTGCTTCATCATATGTCCAGGGATCAGGTTCATGTTCACCAGGGATCAAGTCCGAAGACTCTCCCAAAAACATGAATCTATCAGGTTGTCGAACAACCCTCCCACTACGACGATGCACTACCTGTAATTGTGCATCATTTGTGACACGTGTTGCAATTTCTTGTGGTATCTCATCTTGTACCGTTAGTACTAAATTAAACGTGTCCTCTCTTATTTCCTCGAGAATAATTTTACTCATGGGCTTGTGGTTCATTACATAATCTTCTTCTAAATCTTCTTCTAAAAATCAGACATTGGTGCTGACAATGACCTTCTAATCTTTGAGACTATAAAACAAACCACCTTTCGTTCCTTTAGGATAACCCAAAAACAAGCGAACTTCTGTACGTGATTCCAACTTATCAACATCTCCCTTCAGCGCATGTGATGGACTACCCCAAATCTGAATGTGTCTTAGACTAGGCTTACGCCCATTCCACAATTCTGTGGGAGTAGAGGGTACTGACTTAGAAGGTACCAAGTTCAGAATGTACGTCGTCATTTCTATAGCATATCCCCAAAATGAATTTGGTAATTCTGAATAACTCATCATTGATCTAACCATTTCCATAAGAGTCATATTTCTTCGTTCCACTACACCATTCTGTTGGGGTGTACCTGTAAAATACCAGAAATAGGCGAATATTAATAAGGGAATTTTCTGAAATTTTTGGAAATTTTCCGGGAATTTTTCGGAGCTCGTACGGACGAGTTAACGGGAATAAAAACGGGGCCGGGAAAAGCCTGTTTTGGCTACCCCAATTAAATGAGGAAAAAATTGAATTTTTCTTAATTCTTTTACTTTATTTATTTTCTTTTTTTTTTGCATTTTCACCGTTTCCTCAGTTTCTTCTCCCCGACGCCGGCCGCGCCGTCTCCTTGCCCTAACCGCCGGCGGCGATTTCTCCTCGCCGAAGCTTTAAAACCCTCGGCCCAAGCTCGCTTTCTTCTTCTTCTCCTCTGCCTGAGCCGAATCCTCCTTCCCTCATCTCTCGCGACGCCGGTTTTCTCGACACCGACGCCTCTACCCTAGCGTCGCACCGCATCGCCGACGCCACTGCCGACACCGATTTCCCAGCGCCGACCGCCGTCGCCTGTGACTTAACATCGCCGGGTGTTACTCCTCAGCCCTCGCGTCGGCCTTCCCTCTCCTTTCCGAGGCAGCGCCGGCCACGGGAAACCTAGCGCCGGCTATCTTCTTCTTCCTCTTCTTTGTGGAGCCGAGCCTCTTCCCTGTGCCTTAGCCGCCAGCCACCGAGCGCCTTCGATTACTGCCGCCGAGCCCTAGTCTCACTTTTTTGTGCCTTAGACTCATCATCGGGCCGATTTTTGTTTGCTCGTCTACCTGTTGCTGGCAGAGGGAACGAGGGGCTCTACCTCAGGGTCGACAACAGGTTTGTGGCAGCAAAGTCTTCCGGCTAGCATTGTCCAGCATCTGTATCTCCTGGCCGTGTGTTCACAGGGACAATATTGCACTAGGGTAAGGGCTGGAAATTTATTTCTGATTTAGTTTACTGTGAATTAATGCTGTATGGTATGGGATAATTGATTCAGCAGAGGCGGTAAGGGGAATAGGGAGGACTTGCTGAGGTTTTCTTGGTTACGGCAGAAATTTCAACTAGTAGCACTCTTGTTCCAGCAACCAACAGGGTTGTGACTTTAAGGTATGTTGTAGGAATTTTAGCTACGTGTGGTAGTTATATAATGGATCATGTGTTGATGGGTTATGTGAATCTGGAGTTCGTTAATGTTAATAAGAGGTGCTAATTTAGGTGAAATCATTGAATTAAGATGAATTGGGAGTTTAGTGGATTAACTGTGTGTAGTTGTAGATCAAGGATTAAATTGAATATTGTGGTTGGTTGTTTATTTATGGTTGAGTTGTCTGGTGGTAAGTTGAAGACTGAATTGCCACTAGAATTGATTTAAGTATAGACTTAGAGTTAAATGGAATTGATACTCTAGCTTCCTAATCGGATTAGGATTTAGTTTAGCTAATTTTGTTTATAATGAAAATTAGCTAAATCTGAATATCTATTGGATACAGGATTTTGACGCGAGACGAGTATCTCGGAGTCAGATTGGACCTTTCTATTTTCGGAGGCGGGTACTTTTGACTTTTTGTCTTTGATATGCCTAGTAATGAAATTAACATATTGCATCAATTGTGTTTCTTATCTGTTTCGATTAATCACTACCCAAATCTTGGTACGTGCTTGATTGATTGATTGATTTGCATCTCATGTATATTTTACCTATTTATTCATGCTTATAGGGGGGTAGTGATATACCATGCTTCACCATGTTCAGGACCTAGGTTTTTTTTTTATACCTTCTGTGTACCTTGATTCGATATGATTCGTTGACCTAGGGTGCACTTTTCTATATATATGGATTAGGTCAGGATGTTTATATGGTTATTGCCATGCATCATTTGCATGATTGCATGCTGTGCGATAGTCCGCCCCATTATTGTTGAGCACATCGCCAGTTACATGGATCTGCACACACCACCACTCATGGGTTAGTGGTCGATTCAGGCAGAGTGTGTTGCAGCAGGGACTCTGTTAGGCACCGTTGGTCCGCTCATGGGTAGTGTGATACAACGTGTTATCCAGCAGGGATTCCTCCCCGTCATCGTGTACCGGGAGTTGAGAGCATTGCGCTCCCCCATCTGTGATTTGGGGTAGGAGGATAGGTGTACTCCGACAGCATCCCATCCACTCGGTCACTCATCAGGAGTAGTGACGACAGAGTGCACGGTTGTCACAGCCCTACCCACTCGGCCTCACTATGTGTGTGAGATGATCGACTGGCATCAGGGGTGACCAGGACGCATCATTGGCATCATATGCATGATGCATTTATTGCTTGTGTTTGTGGTTGCTGCATTTATATGCTGCATATTGTTTGGATACCTATGTTTGACATGCATACAGGATTCCTATACCACTCGGACTGTTTGACCTTATACTCAGGACCTGGTTAGTACAGCATTCTCCTGTTTACTTCAGATGCATTTTTATCTTTCTTATCAGGAGACTGTACGCATGATTAGTGCTAGGTGTTGTTTATTTACTTTGCATATCAATTGTACCTGCTGAGTGTTGGACTCACCCCGCCTCCATTGTTGATATTTTCAGGTTGATGCTGTCAGGAGAGATTTCCAGTTGCTGGTCCCTGCAGACCTAGAGGATAGGATTGGTTTTTCGTTTGGTTTTTTTTTTTTTGTTCTAGACTATTTGAACTTGTTATGTTCTGGATTTATTTACTTATGGACATGGTATAGATTTTATTATATCGATGGATTTGGATTTGGTTTTTATTCTACTACATGCCTGCCTGGACGGCAGAAGAGGTGAGTTCGTCGGATTTGAGCTTTACGAGTGTAGTGGAGTAGGGTGGATTTCGAGTCAGAGTATTATTT
The DNA here is from genome assembly GCF_018446385.1 of Zingiber officinale. Lineage (NCBI taxonomy): Eukaryota > Viridiplantae > Streptophyta > Magnoliopsida > Zingiberales > Zingiberaceae > Zingiber > Zingiber officinale. The sequence continues at coordinate 61,556,502 of NC_055990.1, read as the reverse complement.
TACTGTTTAATTATCTTAACTGCGTGGTTGTGACAGCCAGAGGCTGAATAGATTATATATAACTGCGTGGTGATGTTTTATTTTGTTGTTATTATTCCAGCCGCCTGTGGCTGAGGTATTTGTGAGATGTAGAAAAGTTTCAGATTGTCCACCGTACAGGGGAGATGCTGCCGAAATTTTCTCGGACAGGGACTCCTCTGGGGCGTGACAATTTAGTGGTATCAGAGCACAGTTTTACGATCTTTTGTTTCGTATTTTGGATTTTCGGGATTTATCTGATACCAATTTATTTGGTATCAGAGCGGGTTATGATACCTGCTTTTGGTGTTCTGGAGATTTATTGGATACCTGTTGTTGGTATTCTGGATATTTGGGTTAGCCAGGTTTGCGAGTCAAACTGGGCATTATCGGATTTTCGATATGGTTATGTTTCGGATTTCCGTTTCGGATTTATTTGGATTTCCGGCGATATGTACGTTCGGAATTTTGAGGTCAAATTGGGGACTGGACAGCGACGGAACATCTCCAGACGGCAAATAGGTATGTTGTTATTTTATGTTGGTTATATTGGTATTGATATCTGTAATTTAATTTAACAGATATGAGACGATCTACTCGTATTGCTGCGAGACGTGGTGCTGGACGACCACGTGCGAGGACCACGGGATCTCTGGATATGCCAGAGATGCCCACTGTTAGTGAGCCTGTCAGTCAGGGACAGACTCAGGATGCAGCGGGAGCATCGGGCTCTCAAATCCCGATAGCTCCTGTAGAGATGGCTACTTTGGCCACACCGCCGGTATCTACGCCTACCCTGTTTACAGTATCATCAGGTGTACCATTGGCGTACCCGACATTTGCTCCAGAGCAGCCTACGACGTACTCGGCACCACTGCCACTTGGACCTACAGTGTACCCGACACCAGTGGCACCTGTGCCCCCAGTGCTTACAGTAGCAGCAGCTGCACCATATCCGGTACCATTACCTACCGTACCTCCAGCTGCCACCACTTTTATTCCCCCGGCAGTACCACCGACGGCTTATGCTTCGGTATATACAGCAGCATCGGGAGTTCCTCCTCCGGTTTATTCCGCGGTACCACCTGTAGTATCAGCTCCAGTGTTTCCGCCAGTTCCTGCAGCCGTCCCGACACAGATCACTGATATTGTTGCTGCACGAGCTAGGATTCCAGCATTGGCTGAGTCGATGAAGACTCGTTTCACTCTTTTCCGCGGAGATCTCGATCCGAGTATGGCTCTGTCATGGATAGAGACTATGGAGCAGACTTTCTTTTATATGGCTTGCTCCGAGTGGGAGAAAGCAGAGCTGGCTGCTTACCATTTACGGGATGAAGCTAATGTCTGGTGGGTTACTCAGCGTTCTATTATTGGTGAGCGCAACGTCACATGGACCAGGTTCAGAGAGGCTTTTGAGAGCCGTTTCTTTCCACTGTCCTATCAGATGGCTCGCCGACAGGATTTTATGAGTCTGAGGCAGAATAATCGCGCAGTGACCGAGTATAATACTGAATTCCTCCGGTTGGCACAGTTTTGTCCAGAGTTAGTTGCGGAAGACAGAACTCGCATGATGCAGTTTATACTGGGATTGGATGGTTATCTGCATGTACAACTTGCCGGATTAGGGATTACATCTTACTCTGATGCATTGAATCGAGCTTTGATGATAGAGTTAGCTCGGCAGACAGCATATCCGGACAGGAAAAGAAAGCATACGGGTCAGACATCAGGGCAGGTCCAGCAGACACAGGCGACAGGACAGCCTCAGAGTAGTCACAGACGGTCAGGTCAGGGTACTTCTGGGGTGTCTCGTAGGCCTCAGAAATCAGGGCGGTTTTCTTCAGGACGTTCCCGGTTTTCTCAGCAGAACCGTCAACCACCTTCCGGTGATACTCATTGTTTCAGATGTGGATCCAGAGATCACCTCACCCCAGCTTGCTCTCTGGGACAGTCAGTTTGCTTTTATTGCAAACTGCTGGGGCACCAGAGCCGAGATTGTCAGCTGAAGGCTCAGCACACGGCTGTCGGAGGGTCAGTCGAGGGGAGTTTAGTCGATCGGGGCATATCGAGGAGGCGGCTCGACTTCTAGCGTCGCCAGGGAGCGCTCCCTCGGCGGCATTTCATGCTTGGGCAGAGTACTCGGTGCTTGGTAGCACCCGAGTTTTGTTCCAGGACCTTATTATCCGACTCGGGCGATGCAGACTCGGTCACCGACAAGACGGGCCACCATCCTCTCGGTCTTATCGCACATAGTCCAGCGCCTCGATGGCAGCCACCGCGGCAGCCGGGCATGTTACCACCTCCTCCTCCGAGACCGGTCGTGTTCATGCGATTACGAGAGGATGCTCGGCGGGCGACGGATCCGTTTTCATGGTGCGATTTCCATTTATGCATTTACTGCTGATATTTTGATTGATACTGGTAGTTCACACTCTTTTATATCCCGTACCTTTATGCGGGAGATTGGTAGATTACCTACTGTTTGGTTGCGGTGATTGACTGTCTCTCTACCGTCTGGTGATACTTTAGACGTCACCCAGGAGATCAGAGGTTGCCCGTTAGACTTTGGCAACATGATACTTACGGTAGATCTTCTAGTATTGGAGATGGTCGAGTTTGATGTCATTCTTGGCATGGATTGGCTGTCAGTGTATCATGCTACCGTTGATTTCCAGACGAGGGTGGTCACCTTCTGGCCTCCGAACCAACCCTCGTGGAGTTTCACTGGCATCAGAGACGATGGCATCTCGATTATTTCGGCGATTCAGGCGCAGAAGCTGCTGTCTCACGGCTGTCATGGTTTTCTGTTGTCGTTGATCAGTACTGAGGACAGTAGTAGTTTGCAGCTCTCCGACGTTCCTGTTGTCCGGGAATACCCCGATGTATTTCCAGAGGAGCTGCCAGGTTTGCCTCCTAGAAGGCAAGTGGAGTTCGCTATTGAGCTGATTCCGGGAACCGCACCGACATCGAAAGCTCCGTATCGTATGGCACCAAAAGAGTTGAACGAGCTGAAGGTTCAACTCCAGGAGCTTTTAGACAGGGGATTTATTCGCCCTAGTGTTTCACCATGGGGTTCTCCAGTTCTATTTGTCAAGAAGAAAGACGGCACCATGAGGTTATGTATTGACTACAGGCAGCTGAATTCAGTGACCGTCAGAAATAAATATCCATTACCACGGATTGAGGATTTATTTGATCAGCTCAAAGGTACATCAGTGTATTCTAAGATTGATCTGCGATCCAGATATCATCAGCTGAGAGTCAGAGACTCAGATATTCAGAAGACAGCTTTCCGTACCAGATACGGTCATTATGAGTTTTTGGTAATGCCATTTGGGCTTACCAATGCTCAGCCAGTGTGTTTATGGACTTGATGAACCGCATATTTAGGAGTATCCGGATCAGTTTGTTATCGTTTTCATTGATGACATATTGGTCTACTCGCTTCCGAGGAGGAGCATGCACAGCACCTTCGCATAGTCTTGGAGATTCTTCGACGACATCAGCTGTACGCGAAGTTCAGCAAGTGTGCATTCGGCTATCCTCGGTCGGTTTTCGGGACGCGTGGTTTCTAGCAGAGGTATTTCAGTTGATCCTCGAAGATCGAGGCTATCACCGGTTGGGAGCCGGAGATCCGCAGTTTTCTGGGATTGGCCGGATATTACCGACGTTTTGTCGAGGGCTTCTCGCGTATTGCTATGCCGCTGACACGTCTTACCAGGAAAGGCGTGAAGTTTATATGGTCCGAGGATTGCGAGATCAGCTTTCAGGAGCTGAAGCGGAGATTAGTGTCGGCTCCAATTTTGGTTTTACCTTCTGGAGAGGATGGATTTGTACTTTACACCGACGCTTCTCTACAGGGTTTGGGCGCTGTTCTGATGTAGCACGGCAGAGTAGTCTCTTATGCTTCTCGTCAGCTAAAGGAGCATGAGAAGAACTACCCAGTTCATGACTTGGAGTTAGCTGCCATCATCTTTGCTCTGAAGCTTTGGCGTCATCATTTATATGGTATCACATTTGAGATTCTCACTGATCATAAGAGTCTCAAATACATTTTCACTCAGAAGGAGCTTAATCTCCGACAGAGGAGATGGATGGAGTTCCTGAAGGACTACGATTGTACCATTAGCTACCACCCGGGGAAAGCTAATGTGGTTGCCGATGCGCTCAGCAAGAAGTCCAGAGGGACTTTAGCTTGCCACCGGATTTCGATTACGGATTTGATTCAGAGTTTTTCTGAGTTAGACCTGGAGGAGCAGGGACCGACAGAGAAGGGTATTCTTGTTACCATGGTTGCTCAGTCGTCGATCAGGACGAGGATCCGAGAGGCCCAGGCTGGTGATCAGCATTTGCAGTTCATTGGCAGTCAGATAGCTTCCGGGCAGCAGACCGAGTTTACACGAGACGAGGAGGGTATCATATACTTCCGAGGCAGATTGTGCGTACCTCAATCTCATCCGGTCTTACAGGAGCTACTTCAGGAGGCACACCGTTCTCGATTTGCGATCCATCCAGGCAGGACCCGTATGTATCGAGACTTGAGGCGTTCCTACTGGTGGAACGGCATGAAGAAAGACATCGCGGATTTCGTAGCTAGATGTCTTGTCTGTCAGCAGGTGAAGGCTGAACACCAGAGACCTGTAGGATTACTTCAGCGGATTTCTATTCCTGAGTGGAAGTGGGATCACATTACCATGGACTTTGTGGTAGGATTGCCAAGGACACGACGAGGCCATGACGCGATTTGGGTAATCGTAGATCGATTAACCAAATCCGCGCACTTCTTAGCGATTCGGAGGACTGATTCCCTGGATCGATTGACAGATCTGTATTGCCGAGAGATTATCAGACTACATGGTGTTCCATTGAGTATTATTTCGGATAGAGATCCACGGTTCACGTCTCGTTTCTGGCAGAGTCTGCAGCAGGCCTTGGGCACACAGCTCCGTTTTAGTACAGCTTTCCATCCACAGACAGATGGACAGTCAGAGTGGACCATTCAGACTTTAGAGGACCTGCTGAGGTCATGTGTTATGGATTTCGGAGGCAGTTGGGAGGACCATCTGCCGTTGGTAGAGTTTGCCTACAACAACAGCTTCCATTCGGCTATCCAGATGGCACCGTTTGAGGCGTTGTATGGTAGACCTTGTCGGACACCCGTCCTTTGGGATGAGGTTGGAGAGGCTCAGTTGTTGGGACCTCATAGAGTTCAGCAGAATGCAGAGTTGGTCCGTACTATCAGATGGAGGATGTCAGAGGCGCAGGATCGCCAGAAGAGTTATGCTGATCGGAGACGCAGACCACTAGAGTTCGCTGTTGGCGACCATGTATTTCTACGAGTTTCACCCACGAAAGGGGTGAAGAGATTTGGCCTCAGGGGTAAGCTAGCTCCGCGGTACATTGGTCCTTTCGAGATCTTGGAGAGGATCGGAGCGGTAGCTTACCGGTTGGCACTACCACCGTCCCTGTCAGGCGTTCACGATGTATTTCACGTATCGATGCTGAGGAGATACGTGCCTGATCTAACACATGTGCTGGCAGATATTCCAGTTCCAGTTCAGCCTGATATTACATATGAGGAGGTTCCGGTACGGATTCTCGACCGGAAAGAGCGTCAGTTGCGGAACAAGACTATCCGGCTGGTTAAAGTTGGATGGCAGCATCATTCAGACGAGGAGGCTACTTGGGAGCTCGAGGATACTATCCGAGCTCGATATCCCCATCTTTTCACCTGAGGTATGTGATTTATTTACCGTTCAGCATTTATACTCTATATCTGTTGTTAGTACTTGCTGATGGTAGATAACGAAATTTGGGGACCAAATTTTTTATTAGTGGAGGAGAATGTAAAATACCAGAAATAGGCGAATATTAATAAGGGAATTTTCCGAAATTTTTGGAAATTTTCTGGGAATTTTTCGGAGCTCGTACGGACGAGTTAACGGGGATAAAAACGGGGCCGGGAAAAGCCTGTTTTGGCTACCCCAATTAAATGAGGAAAAAATTAAATTTTTCTTAATTCTTTTCCTTTATTTATTTTCTTTTTTTTCTGCATTTTCTCCGTTTCCTCAGTTTCTTCTCCCCGACGCCGGCCGCGCCGTCTCCTTGCCCTAACCGCCGGCGGCGGTTTCTCCTCGCCGAAGCTTTAAAACCCTCGGCCCAAGCTCGCTTTCTTCTTCTTCTCCTCTGCCTGAGACGAATCCTCCTTCCCTCATCTCTCGCGACGCCGGTTTTCTCCACACCGACGCCTCTGCCCTAGCGTCGCACCGCACCGCCGACGCCACTGCCGACACCGATTTCCCAGCGCCGCCCGCCGTCGCCTGTGACTTAACATCGCCGGGTGTTACTCCTCAGCCCTCGCGTCGGCCTTCCCTCTCCTTTCCGAGGCAGCGCCGGCCACGGGAAACCTAGCGCCGGCTATCTTCTTCTTCCTCTTCTTTGTGGAGCCGAGCCTCTTCCCTGTGCCTTAGCCGCCAGCCACCGAGCGCCTTCGATTACTGCCGTCGAGCCCTAGTCTCACTTTTCTGTGCCTTAGACTCATCATCGGGCCGATTTTTGTTTGCTCGTCTACCTGTTGCTGGCAGAGGGAACGAGGGGCTCTACCTCAGGGTCGACAACAGGTTTGTGGCAGCAAAGTCTTCCGGCTAACATTGTCCAGCATCTGTATCTCCTGGCCGTGTGTTCACAGGGACAATATTGCACTAGGGTAAGGGCTGGAAATTTATTTCTGATTTAGTTTACTGTGAATTAATGCTGTATGGTATGGGATAATTGATTCAGAAGAGGCGGTAAGGGGAATAGGGAGGATTTGCTGAGGTTTTCTTGGTTACGGCAGAAATTTCAACTAGTAGCACTCCTGTTCCAGCAACCAACAGGTTTGTGACTTCAAGGTATGTTGTAGAAATTTTAGCTACGTGTGGTAGTTATATAATGGATCATGTGTTGATGGGTTATGTGAATCTGGAGTTCGTTAATGTTAATAAGAGGTGCTAATTTAGGTGAAATCATTGAATTAAGATGAATTGGGAGTTTAGTGGATTAACTGTGTGTAGTTGTAGATCAAGGATTAAATTGAATATTGTGGTTGGTTGTTTATTTATGGTTGAGTTTTCTGGTGGTAAGTTGAAGACTGAATTGCCACTAGAATTGATTTAAGTATAGACTTAGAGTTAAATGGAATTGATACTCTAGCTTCCTAATCGGATTAGGATTTAGTTTAGCTAATTTTGTTTATAATGAAAATTAGCTAAATCTGAATATCTATTGGATACAGGATTTTGATGCGAGACGAGTATCTCGGAGTCAGATTGGACCTTTCTATTTTCGGAGGCGGGTACTTTTGACTTTTTGTCTTTGATATGCCTAGTAATGAAATTAACATATTACATCAATTGTGTTTCTTATCTGTTTCGGTTAATCACTACCCAAATCTTGGTACGTGCTTGATTGATTGATTGATTTGCATCTCATGTATATTTTACCTGTTTATACATGCTTATAGGGGGGTAGTGATATATCATGCTTCACCATGTTCAGGACCTAGGTTTTTTTTTTATACCTTCTGTGTACCTTGATTCGATATGATTCGTTGACCTAGGGTGCACTTTTCTATATATATGGATTAGGTCAGGATGTTTATATGGTTATTGCCATGCATCATTTGCATGATTGCATGCTGTGTGATAGTCCGCTCCATTATTGTTGAGCACATCGCCAGTTACATGGATCTGCACACACCACCACTCATGGGTTAGTGGTCGATTCAGGCAGAGTGTGTTGCAGCAGGGACTCTGTTAGGCACCGTTGGTCCGCTCATGGGTAGTGTGACACAACGTGTTATCCGGCAGGGATTCCTCCCCGTCATCGTGTACCGGGAGTTGAGAGCATTGCGCTCCCCCATCTGTGATTTGGGGTAGGAGGATAGGTGTACTCCGATAGCATCCCGTCCACTCGGTCACTCATCAGGAGTAGTGACGACAGAGTGCACGGTTGTCACAGCCCTACCCACTCGGCCTCACTATGTGTGTGAGATGATCGACTGGCGTCAGGGGTGACCAGTACGCATCATTGGCATCATATGCATGATGCATTTATTGCTTGTGTTTGTGGTTGCTGCATTTATATGCTGTATATTGTTTGGATACCTATGTTTGACATGCATACAGGATTCCTATACCACTCGGACTGTTTGACCTTATACTCAGGACCTGGTTAGTACAGCATTCTCCTGTTTACTTCAGATGTATTTTTATCTTTCTTATCAGGAGACTGTACGCATGATTAGTGCTAGGTGTTGTTTCTTTACTTTGCATATCAATTGTACCTGCTGAGTGTTGGACTCACCCCGCCTCCATTGTTGATATTTTCAGGTTGATGCTATCAGGAGAGAGTTCCAGTTGCTGGTCCCTGCAGACCTCGAGGATAGGATTGGTTTTTCGTTTGGTTTTTTTTTTGTTCTAGACTATTTGAACTTGTTATGTTCTGGATTTATTTACTTATGGACATGGTATAGATTTTATTATATCGATGGATTTGGATTTGGTTTTTATTCTACTACATGCCTGCCTGGACGGCAGAAGAGGTGAGTTCGTCGGATTTGAGCTTTACGAGTGTAGTGGAGTAGGTTGGATTTCGAGTCAGAGTATTATTTTATTATTTAATTATCTTAACTGCGTGGTTGTGACAGCCAGAGGCTGAATAGATTATATATAACTGCGTGGTGATGTTTTATTTTGTTGTTATTATTCCAGCCGCCTGTGGCTGAGGTATTTGTGAGATGTAGAAAAGTTTCAGATTGTCCACCGTACAGGGGAGATGCTGCCGAAATTTTCTCGGACAGGGACTCCTCTGGGGCGTGACAGTACCATGTGCAGATAATTGGGATTGAATCCCGACCTTTGATAAGTAATTCCTAAACTCTCCTAAGAGGTACTCTCTACCACGATCTGACCGTAGTGTCTTGATACTTTTACCATGACATTTCTCCTCATCAACCTTGTACTCTTTAAACTTATCAAAGCATTCAAACTTGCGGCGCATCAAGTAAATGTACCCATATCTCGAATTGTCATCTATAAAAGAGACAAAATATTCGAAACCACCTCTTGCTTGGATAGTCATAGGTACACACAAATCAGAATGAACAAATTCTAACATTTCTTTGGCTCTATACCCCTGTGCCTTAAAAGGTCTCTTGGTCATTTTTCCTTCCAAGCAAGATTCGCAGGTTGGAAAGTTTTCCACCACCAATGAACTCAAAGGTCCATCGGCTATTAACCTTTGAATCCTACTGAAGTTAATATGACCTAGCCTTAGATGTCAAAGATATGTTTAGTTCATTTTCGAATGTTGATTTCTCTTATTAAAATTAAAGATATGTTATTAATTTTCATTTGTTGTATCGTGGGAGTTATGAGATTAAGAGGGTACAAATTGTCAACCAACGTACCAGAATAGATAACCTCCCTATTTTTCTTGATAACTACTTTGTCATCAAAAGAAATAGAATATCCATCCATAAATAATTTAAAAAATAAAATCAAGTTCTTTCTAAAAAATGGTATGTAAAGATAATTTCTGAAAATCAATGTTTTATTCCTATCAAAAGATAAATAAACATCTCCCACTGTAACAGCCACCACTCTCGTAGCATTGCCCATGTAGACGGTGATCTCCCTTGCATGTAGTCGTCGGGTTTCTTGGAACCCCTGCAATGAATTGCAGACATGATCAATGGCTCCCGTATCTATACACCAGGTACTGGTAGATAACACTGCTAAACATGTTTCAATAACTAATGAATGAGATATACATTTATTGTTCTCCTTTCTGCAAGGGCAGTCCACCTTCCAATGTCCAGACTACTTGCATGTAAAGCACTTGCCCTTCGACTTTTTCACACCTGCTTGCAGTCCAATCCCTTGAGGTCGAATCACTTTCTTTGTTGGACCAATTTGTTTCCTTTTCTTCTTTCTGCCTTTCGGCTTAGAAGCAAAAATATTTTCAGCAATGTGAATTTAAGAACTTTGACGAAATAGCCCTTCCGCTGCTTGGAGTTCTGTCAGAAGTTTTGCCAACGAATAAGTCCTTTTGTTCATGTTATAGTTCAGGCGGAACTGCTCAAAACTCTTAGGTAGCATTTGGAGAATGATATCGACCTGGGTTTCCCCATCGATTTCAGCTCCAAGGATTTGTATCTCGTTCAAGTGAGCCTTCATTTTGAAGATATGATCTCTCACAGGTGTCCCCTTAGTTATGGTGGTTGTCATCAGGTTTCTCATAGCCTCCTTCCTGGCAGCCCGATTTTGGTGTCTGAAGAGTTCTTTGAGATTATACATCATGTCATAGGCAGTAGGCATGGCCTGATGCTGATGTTGCAGCACATTTGACATAGAAGCCAAAATGTAACACCGCGCCATCTCATCTGCCTTGACCCATTTCCTATGTCTGTCAATCTCCTCTTCACTAGAATTGCTATCAGGAACATTAGGATAGACCTCAAAAAGTACAAACTTATATCCTTCAGCAGTTAAGATAATGTCCAAGTTTCGTTTTCAATCAATATAATTAGGACCAGTAAGTTTGTTTTCTTTTAAAATAACAGCAAGAGGATTGAAAGCCATTTTGAAATCCTGAGAATCATAAAATAAAATATTTGGTCAAAACTTTAGAATTTAAAACAATATTGATTCCTCGAATAATATAATTTAAATTCACAAATACCTCAAAAACACCATAAATTTCGTATGCCACGATAGTGTGGACGTATACTAATTCAAACATTTGTAAGAGGAGGTTTTATCCATTAATTTTATTATCTTGTCAACCTAACTTTATGACAAATAAAATTAATAGTTGGTTTGTCTTCGTTCACACAAATAATAGCAGTGACTGGGATGGGGAGGATACTATTAAATGTGCCTAAGTGTATACCATTACTTGATACTTAGTCCATTAATTAGAATTGTGCCCCTTCAGATAGAGAAGATCACACAAACCTAAATAATTTCCTATAATCATCCATAGAGGAAGTTTGATCTAGTGATCCGCAAACAAACTCATCCGATATGGAGGCACTTAAAGCCAATGCGCAAGTTTATATGCATCACTTACAAACCAGTAATGGAGACCGTGGAATTTATTTAAATAATTCCTCTCCCACTTAGTAATTTAAAATCGAGGAATTTTAACATGCACACACATCACACATGCACATAAGCACACAAACACAGCATATAAAGGAAATAAATATGAAAATAAATTTCCAACTATTGTGGCCTCATCCATCGCTACCCTCCGTATGCCACCAACCCTAGCCGCCGCCAACCCTAGCTAGGTGAGGAGGAGAAAACCTAGTTGTTGGCCCTAGGGTTTATGTCGTCGTATCTATCTTGCTTCCTTCTTCGTCGCGCCTCCGATCCTCAAGGTAGCACCACTCATAGCAAGCTGCAACAATAAGAAATAAAAAATTACATTTATTAATCCTATATTCCACGAAGGAATGTATATGTAATCTAGATCGAACAAAATGTAAAATAAACTAATATAGCTCCGGTTGTATTTAATAATTATAATCATGCACACACAAAATACCCTCGACAAGCCCAAGGGTTCAAATCATATACAAACACAATAAGCCATAATAGTTGGAACTAGGATGCCTGCAACCACAGAGTTAATCTATTTTTCATATCCTATTATTATCCTGCCTAAATTATATATGAACAATGCATAATTTAACCGAAAACCACACTCAGAGGAAGAAAACCTGCTCTGATACCAATTGTTGGCGTTGGAAATTCCGTTCTGTGTAAATCCCCTGTACAAAAATTTGTACGAGCACAGAACCTTTCATAGCGACCCACATGCTTGATCAGACATGTGTTTGATCAATCAAGTAAGTTCTCGATTGATCAAAGCGCACATTGATCGAAGCACAAGATCGCTAGCCTCTTGTGTTAGTGTTCAGGATCCATACGAAAAAAAACAAACTAATTGCGCTGCGGAATAAGAATTAGTTGTACCTTTCCTCATATGCTAAGACCTCTTGATCTTCTGCTGTATTCCTCTCCTCCTCTTGGATGTCGTGTGAGCGACGATCTACCAACACAAAATCACCTGACACCTTCTTCTTGTTTCCAATCTTTCAGCCACCAAGAGATGCTAGAATAGGATGCCTCCACTTCTTCTTCTCCTCCAAGCAACCAGCCACAAAGTAAACTCTTCTCCAAAGGGGCGCCGGCCCTAATGAAGAGGAAGGGAAAGATGCTGTCGGCACTAGGGAAAGAAGCAAGGGGAAAATAAGAGAGGAGGGGCGCCAGCCACAAGAGAATAGAAGAAGATTCTTAGGTTAGGTTTTTGGCCACCACCCTCTTTTCTTTTATAATCTTTGCTGGCAGCTAAAAAAGAAAGATTTTAACAAAAAAAAACTATTTTAAATAAAAATTTCCCTTTTATTCCTATTGTGGATGGTTACAAAAAAGTATAGATTTTAACAAAATTAAAATCTCTCTTTTAAACCATTGTAAATAGCTATAAAAGGAAAACTTTTAACAAAATTCTGTTTTAAATAAAATCTCCTTTTTATTCCTATTATGGCCAGCCCCTTGCTTGGGCACCAAGCAAGGCTTGGTCGGCCCTTATCTTGGGCACCAAACAAGGCTTGGCCGGCCCTATGCTTGGGCAACAAGCAAGGCTTGGCCGACCCCTTGCTTGTGTTGGTTGCTATACTTGGATTCCGTTCTAGTTCCCCTGTATAAAAATTTGTACAAGAATAGAATTATCCTAGCTACCCATGTACTCTACTGAAGTTAAATTTGGATTGCAAACGATACTTAACATTATTAATCCAAATTGTCCTCCAGAAGTTAAACATGGATTGGAAACGATACTTAACATTTTTACTCCATTCAACGGATGTGATCTTTCTAAGTTAAACCATATTACAGAAGATGATTAAACACATATTTCAAAGGTCAGCTTCCAGGTTAAACATGGCGAGGCACTAGGACTTCTTGGGTATGAGATCATCCACCACTTCCTAGACAAAGTCTTTCAAAGAAATTCGATGTTTAACTTCTTACAGTAACCCTAGGTTTAACTATAGAGATCACAATAGAAACACAAGATCGAAACGCAAAATTGAAAAACAAAATCGATAGCACATAATCGATACATAAAATCGCTAGCCTCTTGTATTAGTGTTTCAGAATCCATGCAAAGAAAACTAACTAATTAATTCGAAATGGAAACCATTAATTAGTTATACCTTTCTTTGTAGCTAAAGACCTCTTGATCTTCTATTGTATTCCTCTCCTTCTCTTGGACGTCGTGTGGGTGACGATCTACTAAGATGAAATCCACCCGAACCACTTCTTCTCCTCCAAGACTCTCGTGCCACCAAGGGATGCCAAAATAGGAAACCTCCTTCTCTTCTTCTTCCTCTCCAAGCAACCGGCCCCCTCTATGCTCTTTCTTCTCTTCTTCTTCTTCTTCTCCAACCTCTGGCCACCAAGATGATATGGAGTGTCGACCCTAGACGGAAGAAAGGGAAAGAAGAAGCAAGGTTGTGTGACGTCGGCCTTAGGAAGAGACAAGGGAGAGGGGAAGCCGGCCACACAAGGATAATAGAAGAGAGGAATAGAATTATGTGTTGCCCCATAAGGCATCACCTCCTCTTCTTTTATAATCCTTGCTCATGGCAAAAAAATGAAAGTTTTAAATATAATTAAAATTTCCTTTTTTGTGGCCTCCCATTAAAAAGGAAATTTTAACAACAATTAAAATCTCTCTCTTTTAAATTTCCTATTGTACATGGCAACAAAAGGAAAGTTTTAAAATTAATCTCTCTCTTTTAAAACATGTAGACAACTACAAAAAGGAAAGATTAATTAAAACTTCTCTTTTTAAATCATGGTTACAAAAAAGGAAAGTTTTATCAAAAATTAAAATATCTCTTTTAAACATTATAGATAACTACAAATAAGGAAAGATTTTAACTAAATTAAAATTTCTCTTTAATCTTTTGTAGATAGCTATAAAAGCAAATATTTTAAAATTTTAAAACTCTCTTTTAAAACCATGAGGATACCTATAAAAGGAAAATTAAAATCTTTCTTTTAACCATTGTAGATAACTACAAAAAAGGAAAGATTTTAACAAAATAAAATCTATCTTTTAACCATTGTAGATACCTACAAAAAAGGAAAGATTTTAACAAAATAAAATCTCTCTTTTAACCATTGTAGATAACTATAAATAAGGAAAGATTTTAACAAAATTTTATTTTTAAAAACAAAACTTCCTTTTCTAGTGGTCGACCCCTAGGTTGTGCACCAAGCTTGGCCGGCCACCTCTTGGCTTCTAAGCTCATGCTTGGTCGGCCCCCCTTACACCAAGCAAGGATGTGGCCCACCCATTACTTGGGTAAGAAGTGGACTTTATGGGTACAAGGATTTATAGAAGCTACAGCAGGGGCCGAGAGGAGAAATTGGTTTTGGTCTCCCGATGAACTTAAGCTTCTTGTGTTTGCCCCGAACACCCAACTCAAGTTCATCAATAATAACTCATACCACTAAAGAGTTATTATTGCACTACCACACCAATCCCAAATTATATTATGGGTTCCTTCTTATTATGAGTGTATTAATCTCCCTGTGTTTAAGATATCGAATGCCCACTAATTAAATGAGTTACTGACAACTCACTTAATTAATATCTAGCTCCAAGAGTAGTACCACTCAACTTCATTATCAGGCCGAACTAAGTCCACCTGCAGGGTTTACATGATAATCCTTATGAGCTCCTCAAGGGGACATCATCAACCTAGATTACTAGGACACAGTTTCCTTCTATAATCAACAACACACCATATAAATAATATCATTTCCCAACTTATTGGGCCTTTTGATTTAATGAACTAAATCTCACCTATTGATAAATCAAAGAAATAAATATTAAGTATACATGCTTGTTATTATATCAGGATTAAGAGTACGCACATCCATAATAACAGAGGTTTTACTTTTTTTTACGTAGTCAGTATAAAAAGAAACAACCTCAAATGGTCCTACTCAATACACACATAGTATACTAGTGTAATTTTATAGTTAAGATAAACTAATACCAAATTACACTACAACCACTCTAATGGTTTGCCCCATTCCATCTTGGTTGTGAGCTACTATTTATAATTTATAAGGAACTGATAACATGATCTTCTGTGTCACACCAAACACTATGTTATCTACAATATAAATTAAATGGACAACTGCATTTATCATAAATGCAGACATTTGACCAATGTGATTCTTATTTCAAAATAAATGTTCATATAAAAGCTAGGCTTTTAGTATACATCCCAACAATCTCCCACTTATACTAAAAGACTATGCTACCAAATATGCTGCCATACATCTGATTCTCATCCTCTCTACATGCCCATCAAAAGCTCTCGTTGGAAGGGCCTTAGTGAAAGTATCCAGGCTATCTACGGATGTAATCTTGGCGACAACAACCCCTCCTCATATTAGGTGGTACTTGCGCTCTATGTGTTTACTTTCCTTATGGGCTCATGGTTCTTTCGAGTTTGCTACTGCACCACTATTATCACAATAAATTGTAACAATATTGGGCAAACTAGGAATCACATCTAAGTTCATCATGAAGTTTCTGAGTCATACAGCTTCTATGACTGCCTCAGAGACTGCTACATACTCAGCTTCTATGGTGGAGTCTTAAACGCATTTCTTCTTAACACTCCTTTATTATTATGGCTCCACCTCCTAAAATAAACAGAAAACCCCGAGGTCAACTTACTATTGTCCCTATTAGTCTAAATCCGTGTAACCCATAGGAGCAAATTATCTGCCTTGTAAACTAGCATATAATCTCTAGTCCTTCTCAGGTACTTTAATATATGCTTTAAGGCAGTCCAGTGTCCCGGTCCTGGGTGACTTTGATATCTGCTAATCATGCCCACGATAAAATAGATATCCAGTCTCGTACATAGCATTGCATACATAAGGCTTCCTACAGTCGAAGCATAGGGAACCACCTTCATCTCCTCTATCTCCTTTGATGTTTGAGGAGACATCTCTTTAGATAAGGGTACTCCATACCGAAAAGGTAAGAAACCTTTCTTGGAGTTTTGCATACTAAAATGAGCAAGGATAGCATTGATGTATGAAGCTTAGGATAAGGACAACATCCTTTTCTTGTGATCCCTTATTACTTTGATACCAAGAATATGTCCATATTCTCCCAAATCTTTCATATCGAAACACTTGGACAACCATACCCTTACGTCTAACAACACTTTGACATTGTTGTCAATGAACAAAATGTCATCTACGTATAATACAAGAAATACCACCACGTTTCCGTTACTCCTCTTGTATACACAAGACCCATCCGATCACAGAATAAATCCATAAGACTGGATCACTTCATTAAACTGGATGTTCCAAGATCTCTTGCTTCATCATATGTTCAAGGAACAGGTTCATGTTTACCAGGGATCAAGTCCAAAAATTCTCCCAAAAATAACTCTCCCACTACGATGAGGCATTATTTGTAATTGTGCATCATTTGTGACACATGTTGCAGTTTCTTATGGTATCTCATCTTGTACCGTTGGTATTAAAATAGACGTGTTTTATCTAATTTCATCAAGAACAATTTTACTCACGGGCTTGTGGTTTATTACATAGTCCTCTTCTAAAAATCGGGCATTGGTGCTAACAATGACCTTCTGATTTTTTAAGACTATAAAATAAACCTTCTTTCGTTCCTTTAGTATAACCCACAAACAGGCGAACTTTTGTACGTGATTCCAACTTATCAGTGTCTCCCTTTAGCACATGTGCTGAACTACCCCAGATCCGAATATGTTTCAGACTAGGCTTACGCCTATTCCATAATTCTGTGGGAGTAAAAGGTACTGACCAAGTTCAGAATGTACACTGTCATTTCCAGATCATATCCCTAAAACAAATTTTGTTGTATCATGGGAGTTATTAGATTTAGAGTATACAAATTGTCAGCGAACGTACCAGAACAGATAACTACTCTATTTTCTTTACCAAAAGAAACAAAATATCCATCCATAATTTTTTAGAAACTGAATTCAAAAAACTTGGTACATAAAGATAATTTCTCAAAATCAATATTTTATTCCTAAATAAGCATCTCCCAATGCAACAGTCGCCACTTTCGTAGCATTGCCTATGTAGACGGTAATCTCCCCTTCAAGTAGTCATCGAGTTTCCTATAACCCCTACAATAATTTGCAGACATGATCAGTGGCTCTCGTATCTACACACCAGGTACCGGTAGATAACACCACTCAATATGTTTTCAACTACTAGAGAATAAGATATACCTTTATTGTTCTCCTTTCTAAGAGGACAGTCCACCTTCCAATGTCCAGACTGTTTGCATGTGAAGCACTTGCCCTTTGGCTTCTTCACACCTGCTTTTGGTCCAGTCCCTAGAGGTCGGTTCACTTTCTTTGCTTGTTTCTTCTTCTTCTTGCCTTTCGATTTAAAAGGAGAAACGTTCTCAGCAATGTGAATTTGAGAACTTTGACGAAATAGCCCTTCTGCTGCTTGAAGTTCTATCAGAAGTTTCGCCAACGTATAAACCCTTTTGTTCATGTTATAGTTCAGGCGGAACTGCTCAAAACATTTAGGCAGCGTCTGCAGAATGATATCGACCTGGGTTTCCCCATCGATTTCTGCTCCAAGGATTTCTATCTCATTCAAAAGAGCCATCATTTTGAGGATATGATCCCTTACGGGTCTCCCCTCAGACATGGTGGTTGTCATTAAGTTTCTCATAGCCTCTTGCCTAGCAACCCGATTCTGGTGTCCGAAGAATTCCTTGAGATTGTACATCATGTTATAGGCAGTAAGCATGGTCTGATGCTGATGTTGCAGCACATTTGACATAGAAGCCAAAATATAACACCACGCCATCTCATCTTCCTTGACCCATTTCTTATGACACTCAATCTCCTCTTCATTAGAATTGCTATTAGGCAAGCTTGGACAGACCTCATAAAGCACGAAATTGTAGCCTTCAGCAGTAAGATAATGTCCAGGTTTCATTTCCAATCAATGTAATTGGGACCAGTAAATTTTTTCTCTTTCAATATAACAGCAAGGGGATTGAAGGCCATCCTAAGAATCACAAAACATTTGGTCAAGACTTTAGAATTTAAAATAATATTGATTCCTCAAATAATATCATTTAAATTCACCAACACCTCAAACACTGTGAATTTTGTATGCCACATTAGTGTGGACGTATACAAAATCAAACATTCGTAAGAGGAGGGTTTTACCCATTAATTATCTTGTCAACCTAACTTTATGACAAATAAAATTACCTCAAACACCGTGAACTTTGTATGCCACGTTAGTGTGGACGTATACAAATTCAAACATTTGTAAGAGGGGGGTTTACCTATTAATTTTATTATCTTGTCAACCTCACTTTATGACAAATAAAATTACCTCAAACACCGTGAATTTTGAATGTCATGTTAGTGTGGACGTATAGAAATTCAAACATTTGTAAGAGGGGTTTTACCCATTAATTTTATTATCTTGTCAACCTTATTTTATGACAAATAAAATTACCTCAAACACCGTGAATTTTGTATGTCACGTTAGTGTGGATGCATACAAATTCAAACATTTGTAAGAGGGGGGGTTTACCCATTAATTTTATTATCTTGTCAACCTTACTTTATGACAAATAAAATTATTTCAAGCACCGTGAATTTTGTATGCCACATTAGTGTGGACGTATACAAATTCAAACATTTATAAGAGGAGTTTTTACCCATTAATTTTATTATTTTGTCAACCTCACTTTATGACAAATAAAATTACCTCAAACACCGTGAATTTTCTATGCCACCTTAGTATGGACGTATACAAATTCAAATATTTGTAAGAGGGGGTTTACCCATTAATTTTATTATCTTGTCAACCTTACTTTATGACAAATAAAATTACCTTAAATACCGTGAATTTTGTATGCCATGTTAGTGTGGACATATACAAATTCAAACATTTGTAAGAGGGGGGTTTACCCATTAATTTTATTATCTTGTCAACCTCACTTTATGACAAATAAAATTACCTCAAACACTGTGAATTTTGTATGCCACGTTAGTGTGGACGTATACAAATTCAAACATTCGTAAGAGGGGGGTTTACCCATTAATTTTATTATCTTGTCAACCTAACTTTATGACAAATTAATAGTTGGTTTTTCTTCGGTCACACAAATAATAGCAATGACTCCGATGAGGATACTATTAAATGTGTCTAAGTGTATACCATTACTTGATACTTAGTCCATTAAATAGAATTGTGCCCCTTCAGTTGGAGAAGATCACACGCTCTTAAATAATTTCCTATAATTATCCAGTAAGGAAGTTTGATCTAGTGATCTGCAAACAAACTCATCCGTTGTGGAGGAAGGTACTCAAAGCCAACACGCAAGTTTGAATGCATCACTTACAAATCAGTAATGGAGACTGTGGAATTTAAATAAAATTCCTCTCCCACTTAGTTATTTAGAGATGAGGAATTTTAACATGCACACAAGCACACAAACACAAGCACACACAGCATAAAAGGCAATAAATAAGAAAAAAAATTTCTAACTATTATGGCCTCATCCAATGTTGTCCTCCGTATGCCACCAACCCCAGCCGCTGCCAAAGGGTTTACATAGTCGCGTCCATCATGCTTCCTTTTTCAGCTGCGCCTCTGGTCCTCAAATAGCACCACGCCTCACAAGGATACAATCCGCGACAAAAATAAAATTTTACATTTATCGATCCTATATTCCACGAAGGAATGTACATATAATCTAGATCAAACAAAAATATAAAATCCTAAAACTAATACAGCTCCTACTGTATTTAATAATTATAATCATGCACACATATAAAATGCCCGCGACATGCCCGAGGTCCAATCACACACAAACACAATAGGCCATAATAGTTGGAGCCTGCAACCACAGAGTTAATCTATTTGCACATCCTACTACTATCCTGCCTAAACTTATGTATGAAAAGTGCATAATTAACTGAAAACCAAACACACAGAGGTAAAATCCTAGCTCTGATACCAATTGTTGGTTGTTATACCTGGATTCCGTTCTAGTTCCCCTGTACAAAAATTTGTACAAGCATAGAATTATCCTAGCTACCCATGTACTCTACTGAAGTTAAATTTGGATTACAAACGATGCTTAACATTATTAATCCAAATTTTCCTTCAGAAGTTAAATTTGAATTGGAAATGATACTTAATATTTTTACTCCAAGTTCAACTGATGTGATCTTCCTAAGTTAAATCATATTACAGAAGATAATTAAACATATATTTCAAAGATCGACTTCCAGGTTAAACATGGCGAGGCACTAGGCCTTCTTGGGTATGGGATCATCCATACTTCCTAGACAAAGCCTTTCAAAGAAATTCGATGTTTAACTTCTTATAGTAACCCTAGGTTTAACTATAGAGACCACAATAGAAACACAAGATTGAAATACAAAATCGAAATACAAAATCGATAGCACATAATTGATACATAAAATCGCTAGCATCTTGTGTTGGTGTTTCAGAATCCATGCAAAGAACACTAACTAATTAATTCGAAGCGGAAACCATTAATTAGTTATACCTTTCTTTGTGGCTAAAGACCTCTTGATCTTCTGTTGTATTCCTCTCTTTCTCTTGGACGTCGTGTGGGAGACGATCTACCAAGATGAAATCCACCCAAACCACTTCTTCTCCTCCAAGACTCTCGAGCCACCAAGGGATGCCAAAATAGAAAACCTCCTTCTCTTCTTCTTCCTCTCCAAGCAACTAGCCACCTCTATGCTCTTTCTTCTCTTCTTCTTCTTCTCCAACCTCCAGTAAGGAAATGACCCCCGGACAGCTATGTCGCTGTAAGGCACAGACACCCCATGTCCAACCAAGGTCGAGAACAACTAGCCGACATCAAACAATGACCTGCCGATTTACAAACAGAGGTCATCCAATGCTGGCAGCGGCCATCCTACGCTGTCAGCGGCCAGCATCAGTCACCAATGGACAGCCTACGCCGCCAGCGGGATCACCAACGCCAAACAGCAGCTAGGCGAGGCCACCAGCAACCATCCTATGCTGACAGTGGCTAGGTGAGGCTGCTAGTGGCCAACCTCGGCGCCGGCAAGAGCGGCCAAGCGGTGGTGCTAGGGCCAGGCACCGCCGCGACCGCGAGAAACTAGGGCAAGATCGAGCGTGCGGCCAGGCGCGGCCGCGAGCGTCCAGGCGACGCTGCGAGATCGACGCAAAAAGAAACATGAGATCGACGGAGGCGGCTTACCGGTCGAGAGATGGGCGGAAAAATCACCGCCGCCGTCGTATCGCAAGGAAGAGGAG
This sequence comes from Zingiber officinale, assembly GCF_018446385.1. NCBI lineage: Eukaryota > Viridiplantae > Streptophyta > Magnoliopsida > Zingiberales > Zingiberaceae > Zingiber > Zingiber officinale. Next base: position 61,535,032 of record NC_055990.1, on the reverse strand, counting down.
AAAAATTAGGTCAAGAACGAGGAGAAGAAAACGGGCCGGGTCGAGATAATATTAGGGTTCTTCCAACAAATTTCCAACAAAATAATTATTCGTTGGAAATTTCCAACAAATTTAATTCGTTGGAAAATTTATAATTTCCTAAAATCACGGTTGACAAACTTAGAGACCTCGGAATTAGATGAAACCAGTTCCTATGTGCTCTTCTATTTATCCTGATTTTATATATGTTCTCAAATATTTGTTTTACCTCATATATTTTTTTTCTTTATTTTTTCAATCTCCATTGTGTTAGGAAAATTAAATTCAGGTTTAAAAATTCACAGATCAAAATAAATTAGCTCCAAAATTATTTTTAATTCATGGATATAATCACGAGAATCTTACGAACATAAATAAACTGATTTCACCTCATTCTGAGCACTCGAACATTATTTTGTAAATCTAACAAGTTCAATTATACTTCAATTTGATTTAAAACTCTAACACTTTCATGCTCAAATTCAAGTTCATCCAATTCACCTAGATGTTAAAAAATTCATCTTATGTCAAAAAAATATATTTGAGCTCATATATAGAATTAGGAGACCAAGAGGAGCACATAGGAACTTGTCTCATTCGATTCCGAGGTCTTTAGGTCGGTTAAACAGGTTTTTAAGACATTACATACTTTGCAACGAATCTGGAATTCATTGGAAATTTCCAACGAATTGGCAGATTCGTTGGAAACATTTCCAACGAATCTACCAATTCATTGGAAATTTCCAATGAATTCCAGATTCGTTGCAAACTCTATATTTTCCTAAAATCACGGTTGACCGACCTAGAGACCTTGGAATTGGATGAAACCAGTTCCTATGTGCTCCTCTATTTATCCTGATTTTATATATGTTCTCAAATATTTTTTTTACCTCATATATTTTTTTTTTATTTTTTCAATCCCCATTGTGTTAGGAAAATTAAATTCAAGTTTTAAAATTCACAGATCAAAATAAATTAGCTCCAAAATTATTTTTAATTCATGGATATAATCATGAGAACCTTACGAATGTAAACAAACTGATTTCGCCTCGTCTGAGCACTCGAATATTATTTTCTAAATCTAACAAGTTCAACTATACTTCAATTTGATTTAAAACTCTAACACTTTCATGCTCAAATTCAAATTCATCCAATTGACCTAGATGTTAAAAATTCATCTTATATCATAAAAAATATTTGAGCACATCTATAGAATCAGGGGACCAAGAGGAGCACATAGGAACTTGTTTCATCCGATTCCGAGGTCTCTAAGTCGGTCAAACAGATTTTTAAGACATTGCATACTTTGCAACGAATCTAGAATTTGTTGGAAATTTCCAACGAAATGGTAGATTCATGGGAAATGTTTCCAACGAATCTGCCAATTCGTTGGAAATTTTCAACAAATTCCAGATTCGTTGCAAACTCTACATTTTCCTAAAATTACGGTTGACCGACCTAGAGACCTCGGAATTGGATGAAACCAGTTCTTTTGTGCTCTTCAATTTATCTTGATTTTATATATGTTCTCAAATTTTTTTTTTACCTCATATCTTTTTTTTATTATTTTTCAATCTCCATTGTGTTAGAAAAATTAAATTCAGGTTTAAAAATTCACAGATCAAAATAAATTAGCTCCAAAATTATTTTTAATTCATGGATATAATCACGAGAACCTTACGAATGCAAACAAACCAATTTCGCCTAATTTTGAGCACTTGAATATTATTTTGTAAATCTAACAATTTCAACTATACTTCAATTTGATTTAAAACTCTAATACTTTCATGCTCAAATTCAAATTCATCCAATTGACCTAGATGTTAAAAATTCATCTTATGTCAAAAAAAAATATTTGAGCTCATCTATAGAATCAAGAGACCAAGAGGAGCACATAGGAACTGGTTTCATCCAATTCTGAGGTCTCTAAGTCGGTCAACCGTGATTTTAGGAAAATGTAGAGTTTGCAACGAATCTGGAATTCGTTGAAAATTTCCAACGAATTGGCAGATTCATTCTCAAATATTTATCCTGATTTTATACATGTTCTCAAATATTTTTTTTACCTCATATATTTTTTTTCTTTATTTTTTCAATCCCCATTGTGTTAGGAAAATTAAATTCAGGTTTAAAATTTCACAGATCAAAATAAATTAGCTCCAAAATTATTTTTAATTCATGGATATAATCACGAGAACATTACGAATGCAAACAAACTGATTTTGCCTTATTCTGAGCACTCGAACATTATTTTGTAAATGTAATAAGTTCAACTATACTTCAATTTGATTTAAAACTCTAATACTTTCATGCTCAAATTCAAATTCATCCAATTGACCTAGATGTTAAAAATTCATCTTATGTCAAAAAAAAAAATTGAGCTCATCTATAGAATCAGGAGATCAAGAGGAGCACATAGGACCTTGTTTCATCCTATTCCGATGTCTCTAGGTCGATCAAACGGGTTTTTAAGACATTACATACTTTGCAACGAATCTGGAATTCGTTGGAAATTTCCAATGAATTGGCAGATTCATTGGAAATGTTTCCAACGAATCTGCCAATTCGTTGGAAATTTCCAACGAACTCCAGATTCGTTGCAAACTCTACATTTTCCTAAAATCACGATTGACCGACTTAGAGATCTCGGAATTAGATGAAACCAATTCCTATGTGCTCCTCTATTTATCTTGATTTTATATATGTTCTCAAAATTTTTTTTACCTCATATATTTTTTTCTTTATTTTTTCAATCCCCATTTTGTTAGAAAAATTAAATTCAGGTTTAAAAATTCACAGATCAAAATAAATTAGCTCTAAAATTATTTTTAATTCATGGATATAATCACAAGAACCTTACGAGCACAAACAAACTGATTTAGCCTCGTTCTGAGCACTCGAACATTATTTTGTAAATCTAACAAGTTCAACTATACTTCAATTTGATTTAAAACTCTAACACTTTCATGCTCAAATTCAAATTCATCCAATTGACCTAGATGTTAAAAATTCATCTTTTGTCAAAAAAAAAATATTTGAGCTCATCTATTGAATCAGGAGGCCAAGAGGAGCACATAGGAACTTGTTTCATCCTATTCCGAGGTCTTTAGGTCAGTCAAACGAGTTTTTATGGCATTGCATACTTTGCAACGAATCTGGAATTCGTTGGAAATTTCCAACGAATTACAAATTCGTTGCAAACTCTACATTTTCCTAAAATCATGGTTGACCGACCTAAAGACCTCGGAATTGGATGAAGCCAATTCTGATGTGCTCCTCTATTTATCCTGATTTTATATATGTTCTCAAATATTTTTTTTACCTCATATATTTTTTTTATTTATTTTTTCAATCCCCATTGTGTTAGGAAAATTAAATTCAGGTTTAAAAATTCACAGATCAAAATAAATTAGCTCCAAAATTATTTTTAATTCATGGATATAATCACGAGAACCTTACGAACGCAAATAAACTGATTTCGCCTCGTTCTGAGCACTCAAACATTATTTTGTAATTCTAATAAGTTCAACTATACTTTAATTTGATTTAAAACTCTAACACTTTCATGCTCAAATTCAAATTCAACCAATTGACTTAGATGTTAAAAATTCATCTTATGTTAAAAAAAATATTTGAGCTCATCTATAGAATCAAGAGACCAAGAGGAGCACATAGGAACTTGTTTCATCCGATTCCGAGGTCTCTAGGTCGATCAAACGGGATTTTAAGACATTGTATACTTTGCAACGAATCTGGAATTCGTTGGAAATTTCCAACGAATTTCAGATTCATTGCAAACTCTACATTTTCTTGAAATCACGGTTGACAAACCTAAAGACCTCGGAATTGGATGAAAGTAGTTCCTATGTGCTCCTCTATTTATCCTGATTTTATATATGTTCTCAAATATTTTTTATCTCATATATATTTTTTTATTTTTTCAATCCCCATTGTGTTAGGAAAATTAAATTCAGGTTTAAAAATCACAGATCAAAATAAATTAGCTCCAAAATTATTTTTAATTCATGGATATAATCACGAGAACCTTACGAACACAAACAAACTGATTTCGCCTCGTTTTGAGCACTCGAATATTATTTTGTAAATCTAACAAGTTCAACTATACTTCAATTTGATTTAAAACTCTAACACTTTCATGCTCAAATTCAAATTCATCCAATTGACCCAGATGTTAAAAATTCATTTTATGTCAAAAAAATATTTAAGCTCATCTATAGAATCAGGAGACCAAGAGGAGCACATAGAAATTTGTTTCATCCGATTCCAAGGTCTCTAGGTCGGTCAAACAGGTTTTTAACACATTGCATACTTTGTAAGGAATCTGGAGTTCGTTGGAAATTTCCAACGAATTCCAGATTCATTACAAACTCTACATTTTCCTAAAATCACGGTTGACCGACCTAGAGACCTCGGAATTGGATGAAACCAGTTCCTATGTGCTCCTCTATTTATCCTGATTTTATATATGTTCTCAAATATTTTTTTTACCTCATATATTTTTTTCTTTATTTTTTCAATCCCCATTGTGTTAGGAAAATTAAATTCAGGTTTAAAAATTCATAGATCAAAACAAATTAGCTCCAAAATTTTTTTAATTCATGGATATAATCACAAGAACCTTAGGAACGAAAACAAACTGATTGTGCCTCGTTCTGAGCCCTGGAACATCATTTTGTAAATCTAACAAGTTCAACTATACTTCAATTTGATTTAAAACTCTAACACTTTCATGCTCAAATTCAAATTCATCCAATTGACCTAGATGTTAAAAATTCATCTTATGTCAAAAAAAAATATTTGAGCTCATCTATAGAATCAGGAGACCAAGAGGAGCACATAGGAACTTGTTTCATCCGATTCCGAGGTCTCTAGATCGGTCAAACGGGTATTTAAGACATTGCATACTTTGCAATGAATCTGGAATTAGTTGGAAATTTCCAACGAATTCCAGATTCGTTGGAAATTTCCAATAAATTCATGGATTCGTTGTAAATTTTTGCTCGTAAATTATTTGCTGTAAAATTGCGACAAATTATATATTCGTTGGGAAATTCTAACAAATAATATTTTCGTTGCAATTTTTGCGGTGAAAATACTATTCGTTGCAAAATTTGCAACGAACAAATTATTCGTTGCAAAATTTGCAATGAAAATATTATTCGTTACAAAATTTGCAACAAATTTTATTTTTTGTCGCTAACTTGCAACAATATTAGCAACAAAATATCTTTTGTTGCTAATTTGCAACGAATTTATTTTGTTGCTAAATTTGTTGCTAATTTGGAACAATTTATTATTTTGTTACAAATTTTGTTAGAAAGTTTGGAACAAAATTTAAATTCATTACAAACATTCGTCCCTAATAAACTGTTTTTTTGTAGTGTTATGGAGTCGTATGAAGATCTTGTCTGTCGGTCCCACGTCACATCCGAGGATGATTTTTTGGTTTTGCTTCCGGCGTTATTTGTGTTTTGAATTTATGAACATGGTATTGTAATAACTCGACGTGGACTTAGAGTTTAGCTTTGTGGTTGTTTGTATTTGGCTTGATATTGTTGTGTCAAGCTGGGTCGGCTCGTAGTTAGTTGTTTTGTGGTTTTGCGTTTATTATTTTGTGACTTCCGTTGTATTTTCTTTCAACCATCTAGGTTGTTTATCAACTACGTTGTTATGTTTACTTTCAGCCATGTAGGTTGCTTATAAACTGTGTGATTGTATTTACATCCAGTCGTGTGGATTGTTAATAGCTTGTGAGTAAGCTTATGACATTGTATACATGTTTCATTTGTTACTGCTATAGGAGAGGTGCTGTTCGATTTTTGTTGGACAATCTTATCCGTGGGGCATGACATATCCTTGCTAGTCATCTAGTCATAATTAGACTTCACTCTTCCAAACATCAAGTCTTATTTGGATTAATTCAACATCAACCTAATCTGATATTGGTATATTATTCAATATCGAACCCCTAGAGGTTGATTACACTAAAAGTATAAACTCCAAATCACTTTTTTACAATGTTGTTGATTTTTAGAAATTTGTAATATAGTAAAGAGTGGTTAGAAATTTTTTTCTGATTAATAGTAAAAAGGAAATCAACATCACGGATTTTTTTTAAATTTTTTCATCATTATTTTATTGATTTTTAAAATTCAGCAACAGCGCTGAATTTCAAAATCGATATTATTATATTGTTGATTTTTGAAATTCAATAGCACAATGATGTTGATTATCTAGAGAAGAAAGAGAAAGATTTTTTTATTGCATAAATGTATAGAAAAGACAGATAATATAGCAAATAAGAGAGAAATTGCATGTAACTTTTATCCAACGAGTAGTAAAAGAAAGAGAGAGATTACATTGTTGGAATATTTTCAAAACCATGCATATACTTATTTTGGAAAAATATATTCATCTATGTTATTTGATAAATTATCATACTTTTATATTATTATATTTTTTTAAGATGTTTTTTACTTCTATTTATTATTTGAAGAGAAAATAGACAGTGTCATTCGGGCTGGTCCATGGATTATAGGCCTACAGACACAAACATTCTAGGTAATTGTGAACCATTATAATCCAAGGACTCAACTCTGATTTTTATTTTTTTTTTGTTAAATCTATTTTCCATTGTACATATTTCGTGATCACTAACTACATAGGTAATATGTGGTATTTTCCACTCTCAACTGTACTAACCTCTAATCCAACAATGCAGACCTTGGAGGTTCTAAGAGATCTCGCTATAGGCTTTACCCTCCTCAAAACTTTTCTAGGCCGAGCATAGAAGGGAAGCTCTTCTCTCACAGAGTCTAAAAGAGGCAAGAAGAAGAGATGCGAAGGAAGAAGTAAAAACCCTTGTAGGAAGTAGGGCAATCCTGAGTCAAGGTGGAGACAAGATAGAAAACCCCAACGTCGACCCTTTTCAAGAAAAAGAAAGAATGAAGCACAGAGGAGTCAAAGGAAGACTAGGTGGTAGAAGAGAAGAATGTCCTCCCAACAAGAAGACAGACGAAATTAGGATTCAACTGGCTCATGTACATGTAGATAGCAACCTCCTGGAAGAACAAGATAGGAAACTAGATGCCCTCACGGGCTGGATCAGCTGGAAGGTTGTCTGACGCTTGCAACGGAGGTTCAGAGGTCGAGGGTCGTCAGTTGCACACGGACGGAAAATCTCGGTCTGTTACGCTTTAAATTCCACTGGACCCCTAGTCACCCCTTCTGCCCAGTTTAATTATAATTGACCCCCTTTGAATATCTGTGGAGTCGGACCCAGGGAGTCGTTAAGGTGACGGTTCCACCTTTTGCAAAGATAAGAAACTAGATGCTTTTCTTTAGCTGACCAATGAAAAAAGGAACACATCTTGAGGAAGAAATGGGGTTGGTCTCTGTCGTGAGATGATGACCTCAAAGCCCTTTAGGATTTGGTACCCCACCGAAAGTATTGATGCATTGATTTTAGCGCATTGGAGCTTTAGAGTTTCAAACAAGTGGTGCTCAACGTCTTCGCGTGTCACCTGAGTAGCTCCCGCTCCCAATGACCTACTTCTGGCCCCAGCAGGGAGGCCAGAAGATCCAACCCCAGAAGACATGTCTACGGAAGGAATAAGGGCAAAGAGAATTACCCTCCTCCGGGAGGAGAGTGAAGGGAAGGGTAATTTTGGTCAAAGGGAGTGAATTACGGAGAAGGGGAGAAAAGGGTCAACCTTACCCTTATATGCTCGGAATTAGTAGAATTTCTTACATCCTAATTGGTGGATAAAGAAGGAATTTTTTTTTTCCAATTTTATCTTTATTTTTTTAATTTATTTAAAAAATATTTATTTTTATAATTTTATATAGTTAATTTTAATTACTCTCCCTTCTCTCCCGAATGAGGTTTTCCTCAAGATAAATATTTTGCATCCCCTTTCTTTCTCCCCCTCAACTTCTTTTCCCATCCATTAATGAACTTTCTCCCACCCAAATTCGACGATTATATAGAGTTTGGACCATCAAGCGGACGGTTGATCTTCGCCAAATCCAACGTCCAAAGAGGACTTTGGATGATCTAGCATATCCAACGGTGCAAATAAGCTCTAGGAATATTAATCGTCATTGCCGACTCGATGTAATGATTGTCAGGGATAATGTCATGATTCAGCAGATTATAGTAGCAAAATTTAAATTACAGCAATAAATTTTGAGTTATGGATCGGATGACAAATTTGAAATCATGGGGCTTGACTTTGTAAATCACTTAGATTACCAATTTAGCTCCACCTCCCCAACTCAGTGTCCATGGCCCGAACATTCTAATCAATCTAATGTTCCTCGACCTGATTTGAACAAGAGACCAGTGATAACCCATGATACTAATCCTACACTAGGTCAGTAGACCATGCATACATGAACCTATTCTAGCCTGGCACTTGACTACACAGACGAAGACCTTGGACTAGGTTAACTGACCTCTTAGCTTCCAAGAGGTCGGCAGGTCTATCAACTTCCATTGGGTCAACACATTAACACTTGTAGAGGTTCGCTAGTTGTGCTAAAGATGAGCTTCTCGAGCTCTCCGCTCTGAACTCATCTACCCCTCCCCTCCAAGTAGGGGTGAGCAGTCAATCCGTCAAACCGACCAACCCGCTTATACTGACCCGAATCGAACCGAAAAAAAATGATCCGCCGGATATAGGGCCGGATGTAGGGTCATAATATTTCATTATCTGATCTAGTAGGGCCGGATAGTCTTTTATCCCAATAACCGAACCAACCCGATCCGATCACCCCTACTTGTAGCAACTAATGTTGATAAGCTGTTACACGTTGTAGTAACTACTGCCGATAAGCTGCTACACGTTGTAATAGTTATTTCCAATTAGCTGCTATAACGTATAATGAGTAATATCTATTATCATTTTAAAAAATTTTATTTTTTTTGTTATATTTATATTTATATTTTATATTTCATTGGATATAGGGTCGGATATCCAAATAGCTGACAACCCGTCGGATATCTGAAACATAAGAACCGCCGGATATAGGGCCGGATGTAGGTCCCGATTTTACATTATCTGATCTAATAGGACCGGATAGTTTTTTACCCCAATAACCGAATCAACCCGATCTGTGATCACCCTTACCTCCAAGCACTACAAGCTCACCGAACTCTCCCCTTTGAGCACTCCCCGCTCTTCGAGCCCTCCCCTTTAAGCACTCTAAACTCCCTGAGCTCTCTATGCTAATTAATTAGCTCGATTGTTGGAGTTCCTTGTCTTGCTTGCAAGCCACAACCTATCTGCAACAATTAACCTTTGTAATTACAAGGCTCATAAATCATAATCTCTATGCGACCCTTCCATAATTCACAACCCACGATCCTTGCAGCCAAAATGCTAGGGATCTAGAATTCATCCTCTTATTCCCTATAAATACGTACTCAGTGCTCTAGCTCTCTTTTTTTCTCACTAGCTTTTGCTTCTATTGACTTTTTACTTCCACAGCATGGAGCTTTGCGGATCCTAATCCCTGACAATAGCATCCATCGCTTACTTTAAGGATATTTTAAAATAATAATAAAATACAGATAATAAAATAAAAAATTCTCAAAAAATAGAAATGCATGTCTACGTCAAGACTATATAGGACCTAAAATCATGACGGTCTAAAATCCATGTAATAATATATTCACTACTGCTCCCTCTATTCCATTACATTGATCCCATGCAAGATTCTTCTTCCTCCATCTTCGACTGCACAATCCTAGAATTAGAAATGTCTCTCTTCTTCCTTCTCCTCTTTCTTTTTTTTCCCTCGATGACCATCTCGTCCTTCGACGACTTCAATTCCTTCGTCTACGTTGGCTGCTCGCAGAACAGGTACACCCTCGGATCCCCCTACCAACTCAACGTCGACTCCCTCCTCACCTCCCTCGCCAACCCTGCTACCTTCTCCTCCTACCACGACTTCACCAGCAACGCCGCCGCCGCCACCCCCGCCTACGGCCTCTTCCAGTGCCGCACCGACCTTCCCACCTCTGACTGCGCCACCTGCGTCCGCTCCGCCCTCGACAAGCTCCCTTCCCTCTGCCCCTACGCGACCTTCGCCGCCGTTCAGCTCAAGGGCTGCTTCGTCCGTTACAGCAACGACTCTTTCATCGGCAATCCTGACACCGCCCTCGTCTACAAGAAGTGCGGCGGCAGCGGCTCCGAGATGGTTGGCTTGCGGGACGCCGCCCTGGGCGGACTCGGCGGTGGTGGAACAGGTGAGTACAGAGTGGGTGCGGCGGGACGGGTTCGGGCGCTGGCACAGTGCGTCGGGGATCAGGGCGCAAGGGAGTGCAGCGAGTGCGTGGCGGCGGCCGTCGAGCAGGTCAATGACGCCTGTGGGGCTGCCAATGCTGGCAACGTATACCTCGGCAAGTGCTACGTCAGCTACTGGTCCGGTGGAGCTTACGACTCGGATAGATCAAGTCACTACCACGGTAAGCCGCCGTGACCTACCATGTTTTACTCCGATAATTTTTCTGGAAGACGCGCATCGCATTGCAGCTTCTTTACCATCCACAACTTTATAATAATTCCTGTTTTTTTATAGAAAAAGGGAAGCTTTTCTTTGCCTCCAAGAATTCTTAAAGTCACAAAGATTTAAAGCAGATTTATTACTTTTATATATCTATCTATCTATACATTCAAATCGAGTTTTATATATAAGAATTACAATACCAACAACAATCAAATTTTGTTTTGAGTCATAGGTGTCCAAGCATAATGCACAGGCTGATTCACCTTGTTTTGATTAAATTACAGGTGATCATGTGAGTGCCAAAACATTGGCAATTGTTCTCGCTGTCACCGTTGCAGTGGTCATTGGAATCGTTATCTTCTCCATTATGAGAAGAAATGGAAAATAATGGTGATTTCCAACATTTTTAATCTCTTAAAATTTCTAAAAACATTTTTAATTTTTGGTAATTGCCTCGTCTTCCGTACTCTTGCTGTGGCCTAATTGTTGTTGGACAAATTGCAACTGCTTTTAACTTTTTTTAAGTGATGGAGAGTGCTGGTGGCTTTTGATCTCTTGTATTTATATGCGTAAAGAATGGCCACTTTGTGAAAAGAAGGAAATGGGTGGGAATGTTTCCTTAAACTCATAGTAAACAGTTTGAATTACAAGTCTTTACAGGGAATTTATGTCAGTGAATTAGATATTCTTATTAATTGTTGGCAACTTTACTAGTATTTCAGAAGTCGCTATGTTTAAATATTTGAGACCAGATGTGGATATGTGCCCTACACTCTTAGTGTAGTGATCTATTATGAAAAATAATATATATAGATACACAGTAGAAAAAGGATATCTTTAGAGATTCAAGCGAATATAGAATACATATTTTAATCATATTATTACTTTTGGTACTTGAACGGAACAATCCTGACAATACCGATACTTTAACAGATCTCACCATGATCAAAATATCCGTGCCTCTACGGTATCTACATGAGCAAGTCTCTCAGTTCTTCTCCAAGAACTTCGAAATTGAAAAGCTATCTTCACACATGAAAATGGAAGAGAAAAGAATGGAAAGACACACTCTTCCTCATCTTGCTAGAGATGATGTATTAGTGGCAATTCAAGAGACACCTATATCTCTTCACCTTCTTGGTCTCTTTATGGCTATTCAATGTTATATTTTCTCTTAACTCTTCATTTTATCCGATGAACTCTTCGTCTTCTCCAATTATTCTACATCTTTTCCGATGACTATTGTTTATCTTAGTGGACTATTGATTAGGTTGAACCATAATAAAGTCTGAAACTAATTTTATAGTTAAGGCTCAAACCCATATAATTTTAGTTACTAAAATAAATCAATCTCCAAGTCAATATACTCTTTATGCATGATCCAATAAGTTATCGTAACGTTGGTAATATTTCTAAAGTCATTTTAGATACACAAGTAATGAACAGTATCTAGTAATACATAATTGCTACCCAAGTGACGATAACACTACAAGAAAATTGAGATTTCATAATACTTAAAAGACAACTTTTTTTTAAAAAAAGTGTTGTTTTTTTTACAATATTTATAGTGCAAAGTGTTATCTATGTTTTATACTTCTTATTAAAGACAACGCTTTTTCAAATAAGCGTTGTCTATTGGTATTTTTTTTTTGTCAAAGACAACACTTTTCAAAAAGCATTGTCTATGAGAATTTTTCTAATATCTACAAATTTTAACAAGTGTTGTCTATGCCACCTAACTTCCACTACAACAAATCTTATTAAAGACAACACCACAAACATAACGGTTTTAGAAAAAATCATTGTAAATTTAGAAAAAGACAATGGTTTTGATAAAATCATTATCTTTCTTGCAACAATTATCCCAAAAGAGCCATTGTAACAATAGTTGGAACAATGATTAAATGAACCATTGTAAAAGAAAATATTTTCACAATGCTTGGAACAACGGTGCACAAACCGTTGTAATTGTGCTAATAAAACAACGGTTATAACCCGTTGTCAATGAATTTGTAACCGTTATGTTTTTTTCCTGTCTTAAAACTCACAGCAAAAATTGTGACATTTGTGTGAAAAAGATAAGTAATCACAAACAAAAAATATATGAAGGTTGTTGTACTCTTCACCCGACACTAAAACCCTATCGTCTCTTCATTCCTTCCCTATCATCTGTCTCTTCACCGAAACAAATCTAGTGTTTGGAGCACGGGAACTTGTTGCGCTAAGTTATTGAATCGACGGTAAACACTAAGAAGGATGGGAGGAGTTAAATTCAAGAACCATACACCCGACACCGAAACCACAACCTTTCCTCCCCTTCTGATTTGGACTAATACGCAATTGTGGGTACCTGTCATGAGTACTTCCCTCTTCTTCTTTCCCTGCTGTCTCTCCATCGAAGCAGACCTAGGGTTTGGAGTAGGGGAACTTGTTGTGCTAAATTATTTAAGTGACGCTAACTCTCCTTCCTTTAGTGTTGCTTCAAATTATTTGGATTTCTCATTCTCCTCACTATTTCAATTTTATGTTTTTGAGGTTAGTTATGTGATGAAGGGGATGTTTATCTGGGATAACATCTGATCTAATCGCATTGTATTTTCCTTTTATTACATCCAAAGAGACCATTATATTATCCGATCTTGGCCTGTTAAGTTGTAGAGAGTACTGGACTTGAGTTCTTCTGGACTTATTAAAAAAGCACAAGGGTAGCATCTCCATCAAAGTAATAATCATTGCATGACTTTTTTCCTCTTGTAATGTTATTCTCTTATTTGATACAAAGTTTTCATCTCATTTTTTCATTGTTCGGATGTATCATAAATGAATCAATTTGCTCAAAATCCATGTAGATATCTGGTGTTTCCATTAGCCACAACATAGTGATGAACTAAACTGATGAGTAAACAAACTTTTTAATGAAAATATAAAAATTGTATAGAAGAAGACTCACAAATTAGTTCATTTGTTATATTACGGTCAGACACAAATATAAGATTTATCATTTTCTATGTAAATATATGTTAAGATGTTACTAAATATTAAAGCAGTCTGTAAAGTAGTTATATCTTCTGTATTTTTTTTTAAAAAAAATTTGATGTTAGTGATTAATATGATGTATTGGTGTTAGTTACAATGCTCCAATAATATTATCTATTATATTGGTGCTAAGTATTATGAAGGTTTATTTTATTGTTAATTCATTTTTTTATCTACTAGAATAGACAAAGAATGGATGTCTAAGGGTAGATTATCACATGAATATGTTGTTGGTGTAGAGTCATTCTTGTAATTTGTAATGCAAAATTTTAGTAATTCTAATGTAATATCTTGTTCGTGTGTCAAGCGTGGTAATCTAAGAAGGAACAATATTGACATTATAAGGACCCATTTAAGAAGTAATGGTATGGATTTAACATACGTAGTATGGATATGACATGGAGAAAACCCATCATTTGCTAACTCAATGAATAATAGTGAACAAGGCCAACAAGGCGGATAACTTCTTTGATGAGAAGCTGGTAGATATGGTAAATGCAACATATGAATTTGATGAGAATCCAACTACATTCAATAACTTATTCCACGATGTTGAGAAACCTTTATATCTAGGATATACAAAAATTTACAAAGTTGTCAGCCATTGTTAAATTGTACAACTTAAAAACCAAATATAGTTGGAGTGATAAAGGATTCACAAACATTCTTTCTTTATTTGGAGAAATGCTTCCAGATGGTAATGAACTGCCTTTATCAGTATATGATGCAAAGAAATCCTTGGTTGCATTAGGTATGGACTATGAAAAAATTCATGCATGTCCCAATGATTGTATCTTATATCGGAAGGAATATGTGGATTGTATCAATTGCCCTACTTGTGGTATTTCAAGATGGAAGATATGCAAGAATTCCAAAGTAAATAAAAGAGTTCTTACAAAGGTCCTATGATACTTTCCACCTATTCCAAGATTTTAAAAAATATTTGAAACCAAGAAACCTCTAAGGTGTTAACTTGGCATGCTATATAATAGTAGAGTGTGTGATGGTTATTTGCGTCATCCAGCAGATTTACCCTCTTGGAACGTAGTCAACCATAAGTGGCCAGATTTTGCTTTTGAACCAAAAAAATTTGAGATTGGCCAAATCTGTAGATGGAATCAATCATCATAGATTGATGAGTTCTATGTATAGTTGTTGGCTAGTTCTGCTAATCACTTACAATCTTCCTCTATTTTTGTGTATGAAGAGAAAATTTATGATGCTTACTTTATTGATTTCGGGTGCTAAACAACGAGGGAATAATATTGATGTTTATTTAGAACCTTTGATTGATGACTTAAAGCACTTATGGGAAGAAGATGTTGAAGGATATGATGCATATTGATAAGAAAGATTCACCCTTAAGGCAGTCCTACTATGGATAATTAATGACTTTTCGACATATGGAAACCTTTCAGGATGTTGTGTGAAAGGATATAAGGCATGCCCTATCTGTGATGAAAACACATATACGAGGAGGTTGAAATATAGTAGAAAAATGTCATTCATACGTCATAGAAGGTTTCTTCCAAAGAACCATCCTTATCGAAGGCAAAAGAAAGTATTTGATGGGAGGCAAGACTTTAACATTGCACCAAAACCATTGAGTGGTCATGATATTTCTAGAATAGTTGATAAAATTAATTGTAGTTGGGGAAAATGAGTGAACAATTTCAAGCACTAGAGGATGTCAGTCGACCATATTGGAAGAAGAAATCAATATTCTTTGAACTTGCATATTGGGAGCATCTACATGCCCGACATGATCTTGATGTGATGCACATAGAAAAAAAATGTATGTGAAAGTCTGGTTGGCACATTACTTGGCATTCTAGGGAAATAAAATATGGACCAACAACATGACTGGACCTTGTGGATATGAATGTCAGGTTGGAATTGGCACCAAAGGAGGGGAAAAAGAAAACTTTTTTTGCCAACGACGTGTTATACATTAAGCAAAGATGATAAAAGGAAATTTTGCAGTTCTTTATTGGGAATGAAGGTTCCTATAGGTTATTCATCCAATATTAGAAGCCCTGTATCGAGGAAAGAGTTAAAACTTGTTGGTATGAAATCACATGATTATCACACTTTTATGCAACAGTTACTTCCAGTTGTCATTCACAGCGTCTTACCCAAACATGTTAGATATAGTATCACTTAGTTGTGCTTCTTCTTCAATATGTTGTGTAGGAAAGTGATAGATGTCTCGAAGTTAGATGATATACAAAGAGATATTGTGACAACATTGTACTTACTTGAAAAATATTTTTCTCCTTCATTTTTTGATGTCATGGTCCATTTGACTATTCATCTTGTGCATAAGATTAAATTATGTGGACCAGTTTCTTATAGATGGATGTACCCATTTGAAAGATTCATAAAAATATTGAAAGATTATGTACGAAATCACAATCGACTAGAAGGTTATATAGTCAAATGTCATATTGCTGAGGAGGCTATAGAATTTTGCTAAAACTACCTGTCTAATATGCACACTATTGGCATCCCAATAAGGAATCATCAATTAGAGTTTACTAGATCTTTATCATGAGATCAAGTGCACTCTACGAATCATGAAGAGTGGGAGCAAGCACATCGTCACGTATTGGGAAATAATGATGAGATAGCACCTTATATCAAGTAATTTCTCCAACTCATTGTTACTTTCAAGAGTGGCATTAAATTTTAGTAGTTAATCGTTTCATTATCATATTTTAAATAGAAAACACATGACTCATTTAAAGGCAAATATTTCATCAGAAAGAAAAGTAAAAAAAGTGGTTACAAGATTAGCAAAATTGAACTTTTATTCCATGGTTGCGTGATACTGTAAGTTATATGAAAGCTACGCACTAGTTCATAATTTATGAAGTTATGAACTTGATTAGTATATAATTCAACTTTTACATTTTGCAAATTATATGTTGCAAATGAAATTAACCATTCCACACATCAAATCTCCAAACAATTAAAGTGGATGGTGCATGGACCTAATGAGCGAGTATTCAAGTATTCTGCGTATTTAATTGATGGGGTTACATATCACACAAAAGAGCATGATGACGTGCGAGTAGTTCAAAATTTTGGAGTAAGTTTAGTTGTAAAGATTATGCATATTTCTAACACAAAGTATAGGAATCCAATTGTGTCAGATATGATATTCTATGGAGTTATTGATAAAATATGGGAGCTTGATTATCATCTCTATCGAATTCCAATGTTTAAATGTGACTCGATTGATAATAATTAAGGTATTAATGTAGATGAACATGGTTTCACAATAGTAAACCTCAGAAGGATAGGATTTAAATTTGATTTATTCATCTTAGGGAGTCAAGCGAAATAAGATTTTTACTTTGAAGATTCCACATGGTCTATTGCACTTGCAACTCCTAGTAAAGATTACTTTTAAAATATTATTAGTGATGATTAGGAAGAAACTATAACCTAACATCAATGTTTTTCTTAAAGGCTTCCAATAATGGATGTTGACGGAATAGATGACAATGAACCACCATGCATTCGTGAAGATTGTGATGCGACCTGGGTTGATGATGTTTTATCTTAGTGTGGTAATTATATTTAATTTTAAATCCTACATCATTTATTATACAATAGTTCTATAATTAATATGACATATGCTAATTCTAATGTGACCATAAATTTTATTGCGTTTCTGCATATTAAAATTAAAATGTAAAGATGCTGAAAGATATGGCTATGTTTGACGAGTGATTGTTACTGATACTCAAGCTTAATGCCAAGGGGGTCCCATATACAATATGGCTATGTTTGATGAGTGACTGTTACTATACCCTCTCAAATATATCTCTTCATTAGTTTATACTAAGCTTGTGGTCCTAGCAGCAATGAAAGTACAAAATGTTTGATGCCTAAATCTCGAATTAGAGTGCAAGTTTCTCCACTATGTACTGAAGTGGTAGATGCATCTCCAAGGTGAACAGTTCAAACCTATACTTGAGTGCTCTAAGTCTTTCATATATACAGCTCTAGTTCAAAGATCTGAGTATGCTTTCTTGGATAGCCTAACTGTTTCTGGGTATTGATGAAGTGCATCTTGGAGAGTCATGGGAGGTTCATGGAGGATTATAAAATCTTCTTTTCTTTAGGAAATTGAGCTGAAAAGTATTGACGATTCCCAAATTCTATGTTATTTTCATATGGAGTTAGATTCATATTTAGTTTTTATATTATCAAATACATAGGACATAAGTGACTGAACAGAGACTCACGTTGCAATTGAAGTTAAAGGATAGAGCTACTTACTATTGCTTAAGAGAGACAAAATGTAAGTAGTTATTTTCATGCTTCTCTCAAGAAACTAGATATAATAACTTTTGGAGGTTCAGGTAGAAGCTGATGCCAAATTGTGACTTTCTTTTACAAGTTTTGATTGGTAAGAACTTATTTTGATATTAATGTAGATGAACATGGTTTCACATTAGTAAACCTTAGAATGATAGGATTTAAATTTGATTTATTCATCTTTGGGAGTCAAGCGAAATAAGTTTTTTACCTTGAAGACCCTGAAGATTCTACATGGTCTATTGCACTTGCAACTCCTAGTAAAGATTACTTTGAAAATATTATTAGTGATGATTTGGAAGAAACTATAACTCATCATCAATGTTTTTCTTAAGGACTTCCAATAATGGATGTTGACGGAGTAGATGACAATGAATCTGTTGGTCGGTCCTAAGAAGATCGTACCGGCTCCACTGTATAAAAATTTTATACAAGTGTCGAACCTTTCCTAAACAACCTATTGTGTTCTTTAGAAATTAAATTAGGAATCGCAAACGGAACTTAACATTATTGATTCCAAATTTAACTTATCTGTTCTTAATGGTTTAGATTTGGATCGCAAATGATGCTTAACATTATTGATCCAAATCTACCTATGTTATAAATTTAATTAAATATTAATTTCCAAAATTGACTTTCAGGACTGCATGGTGAGGCACTAGTCCTTCTTGGGTATGGGATAATCCACCACTTCCAAGACAAAGCCTTTTAAGGAAAGTTAATATTTAATTTCCTTATATAACTCTAGGTTTAACCAAAAAGAACAATCGAATCAAAAATTCGGAAAACAAAAAAAAACACAAACTTGAATTACAAATTAGAAAAACTAGAATCTAATGTCTTTTGTGTTTGGAATTCATACAAAGAAAAATAATTAGCATGATGCGGAACACAATTACTAGTTATACCTTTTATTTGTATGCTAATAACCTCGAGATCTTCTACCGTATTCCTCGTCTCGCCTTGGACGTCGTGTGGGCGACAATCCTCCAAGATGAACACCACCCAAAAGCTCTTCCTCCTTCTAGTATTCGACCACCACCACCACCACGGAGCAAAAGAGAGCAAGGGGAAAGAGAAGAGGAGAGGGCCGACCACAAGAGGGAGCTTCAACAAGAGAATAAGAATTGATATCTCATGAGATCTCCCCTCCCCTTCTTTTATATTACTTGCCCAAGGCAAATAAGAAAAGAGTTTTACAAAAAAAATAAAATCTTTCTCTTATTTTTCCTTTTCCCCTTTTATTTTTCTTTATTTTTCTTTTGATTGATTCAATCATTAATTGAATGATTTGGCCGGCCCCTTGCTTGGGCACCAAGCAAGGGTGGCCGACCCTTAAAAGAAGGAAAATAGTTTTATAAAATTTTTATAAACAAAGAAAGAAAGCTCTTATAAAATTTTACAAGATCTCTTTTAATTTCCTAATGTGGGTCTTAAAAAAGGAAAGTTTTAAAATTAAAACCAAGTTTTAAATTTTAAAACTTCTCTTCTAAAATTTCCTTTTTTTAACATGGTTACAAAAATAGAAAGTTTCAAATTTAAAACTCCCTTCCGTTTTTCTAAAACCATGAGGATGGTTAAAAAAGGAAAGTTTTAAAACTTATTAAACTTTCTTTTAAACTATGTGACCTAATTCAAATAAGGAAATTTTTATATTTTAAAATCTCTCTTTTAAAACTTGTAGATATCTACAAAGAAAAGATTTTAAAAATTCAAAACACCCCTCATAGTTTGAATTTTATTGATCGACCCCTTCTTGCTTGGGCACCAAGCAAAGGGCCGACCCCTTTAAGAAGTAAGTGGTCAGCCCCTATGGCTTGGTCACCAAGCCATGGGTCGACCCCCTCTTGGACACCAAGATGGGCTTTTCATGTGTGGATTTAAGGCTTCATTGAGGCTACGACAGGGACCTAGAGGAGAAATTGGTTTTGGCCTTCCGACGAACTCGAGTATCCCATGTTCATCCCGAACACACAACTCAAGTTCATCAATAATAACTCATTCCACTAGAGAATTATTATTGCACTACCACACCAATCCCAAATTACATTATGGGCTCCTTCTTATCATGAGTGAGTTAGTCTCCCTGTGTTTAAGATATCGAATGCCCATTAATTTAATTGAGTTACTGCCAACTCACTTTAATTAATGTCTTAGTCCAAGAGTAGTACCACTCAACTTCATTGTCATGTCAGACTAAGTCCACCTGTAGGGTTTAACATGACAATCCTTATGAGCTCCTCGTGGGGACATTCTCAACCTAGATAACTAGGACACAGTTTCCTTCTATAATCAATAACACACACTATAAGTAATATCATTTCTCAACTTATCGGACCTTTTGATTTATCGAACTAAATCTCACCCTTTGATAAGTTAAAGAAATAAATACTAAATATATGTGCTTATTATTATATTAGGATTAAGAGTACACACTTCCATAATAACTAAGGTCTAGTTCTTTTATTAAGTCAGTATAAAAAGAACTTACCTAAAATGGTCCTACTCAATACACTTAGAGTGTACTAGTATAATTTATTAGTCAAGATAAACTAATACCTAATTACATTATGACTATTCCAATGCTTTGTTCCTTTCCATCTTAGTCGTGAGCAACTGTTTATAATTTATAAAGAACTAATAACATAATCTTCTGTGTGTGACACCACACACCATGTTATCTACAATATAAATTAATTGAACAACTACACTTAACAAATAAATGTAGACATTTGACCAATGTGATTCTTTTATTTCAAAAAATAAATGTTTACGAAAGATAGACTTTTAGTATACACTCTAACAATTTCCAACTTATACTAAAAGACTAAGCTGCCATATCTGTTGTCATACATCTGATTCTCATCCCCTCCACATGTCGATCAAAAGCTTTCGCCGGAAGGGCCTTAGTGAAAAGATCTGCCAGGTTATCTGCTAATGTAATCTTGGCGACGACAACTTCTCCTCGCTTCACGATGTCTCGTATCAGGTGGTACTTGCGCTCTATATGTTTACTCGCCTTATGGGTTCGTGGTTCCTCTGAGTTTGCAACTGCACCGCTATTATCACAATAAATTGTGATGATTTTGGGCAAACTAGGAATCACATCTAAGTCCATTAGGAAGTTCCTGAGTCATACAACTTCTTTGCCCGCCTTAGAGGCTGCTACATTACTCAACTTCCATGATTGAGTCTGAAACGCATTTCTGCTTGACACTCCTCCATGCAATGGCTCCACCTCCTAGAGTAAACACATAGCCTGATGTAGACTTACTATTGTCCCTATCTGCTTAGAAGTCTGAATCCGTGTAATCCATAGAGAGCAAATCATCTGCTTGGTAAACTAGCATATAATCTCTAGTCCTTCTCAGGTACTTTAATATATGCTTTACAGTAGTCCAATGTCCTTGTCCAGGGTTACTCTGATATCTGCTAACCATGCCCACGGTAAAACAGATATCAGGTCTCGTACACAGTATTGCATACATTAGGCTTCCCACAGCTGAAGCATAAGGAACTACCTTCATATCCTCTATCTCCTTTGATGTCTTCGGAGACATTTCTTTAGATAAAGCTACTCCATGCCTAAAAGGTAAGAAACCTTTCTTGGAGTTTTGCATGCTAAAACGAGCAAGGAATTGTATCTATGTATGAAGCTTGAGATAAGCACAATATCATTTTCTTGCGATCCCTTATGACTTTGATCCCAAGAATGTGTGCACATTCTCCTAAGTCCTTCATATCAAATTATTTGGACAAACATACCCTTACGTTTGATAACACTTTGATATTGTTGCCAATTAACAAAATGTCATCTACGTATAGTACAAGAAATACCACCATGTTTCTGTTACACTTCTTGTATACACAAGACTCATTTGGACACTGAATAAATCCATATGACTGGATTACTTCATTAAACCGGATATTCCAAGATCTTGAAGCTTGCTTCAGTCCATAAATGGACCGATTAAGCATGCACACTAAATGCTCTTTGCCTTTTTTAATGAACCCTTCTAGTTGCTTCATATGAATGTTTTCTTCAAGACTTTCGTTAAGGAAAGATGTCTTCACATCCATTTGTCAAATCTCATAATCTATATGAGCGGCTATGGATAAGTGTGTAACGACCACCCTTCTTACTATGCTATACTACTCTCTAAGGATGACCGTTACTTGACTACTAACTCTACTTAACCGGTATGATCAAAAACCACGAAGAGTCTCTACCAAAAAAATTTCGACAGAATCTCCCCTGTACCGGTGACCATAAACCGAGATACAAACATAGTGTACATCAGCCACAGGCGGCTGGAACATTTATCAAACACCCACGCAGTTAAATAAGTATCAAACACACAAATATCTACTTACTAAACCGAACTCATCCTACATACAACCTAGAACAAGAATAAACTCGAATGACACGGAGTGTAAAGTACAGTCTCAAATGTTTACAATAACTAAAATGTGGAAACTAAAAAGAATAAGGAAATAAGACTAAAGGAACTCCTTTCTAGTCCCAAGACTTCCATAGTCCTGGCATCACACATCATCTGCGCCACCTTGTCGCCTTCCTTTATCTGCAATAAGAGGAAATGCAATCTATAAGCAAAATGCTTAGTAAGCGCTATCTAACTCACAAAAACTCGATATGCATGTGAATATACTGAAAACTAAAACTGAATGCTCAAAAGGAGAACTACTCATGCTCATCTACTAGTAAATAAACAAACATACTGAAGTGCTAAACATGTAAAGCTACTCATGCTCTTCTAATAGCAAAGAACAGTAAGCTAATCTAAATAACATGCTAGCATAAAAGGAAACTAAACTTGCTGATTTTAAAACAAAGTGAAACTTAATTCATTTGTTTTAAACTTATTCTTTTATACTTTTATACTTATGTGAAACTTATTTTGTTTGTTCAAAAACTTATACTTATAATACTTCAAAATAATAATCAACTTTCTTCTTGGGCCCGCCAACTGTACTTGCTATGCGCGCATTCCTAACTAGACCCGAGATAGCTGGTCCCGAATCTAGTAGGGTTTACTAGGTTATCTAAACCTAGGGACGACTATGGGAGTCCAGCCCAAGGACAACTGAGAGTCCTGCATACTAGGTTATCTAAACCTAGGGACGACTATGGGAGCCCAACCCAAGGACAACTGAGAGTCCAGTACAGTGCCACTGATAAAAGTAAAATACTTGTTATCTTTTAATATTTCTAATATATAATGTCTCGGCATTTTAATAAGCACATTGTGTGCCAAAATCCCTAAAGTCTTGACTTTGGGATCTATTAAAGGCCTTGACCTTTTTCTTTCTTTTCTTTATCTTTCTTTACTTGTTAATACCTCTAAAACAATGTCTCATACAAATTCTAACTTTGAAATGCTTAGATAAACTAAAATTTACACTTGAACATACTAAGAGTGAATACTTAAACAAATAATTTTGCAAACTATAACTAACAAAAATCTGCATGCTACATAACAAAAATCTGCTCTATTACTCATTGAAAAATCTGCACTATTACAAACTAATTTCTGCTATCTAAAGTTTATACATGAATAAAATGATATGCTAGAACCTACAAGGAACCAAAGCATAATGTATGCAGAAGAATTTCTTAAACTACTCATTAATTCCAGGCCATCCTAATGTTGTACAGGAAGGAAATCCGGAAGTAAAACAACAAGGAACACTTGCTACTCTTACATCTCAAACCACCCTAATGCTGTACAAAAACCGAAGCAAGGAAAACAAAGGCATTAAAATCCGGATTGCAACAAGCTCAAAGAGGGGTTGTTCTAAGCTCCAAAAGAGCTGTTCATGCTTGCTGTAAACACAAGGGAAATGGGGTTGTTCGTGCCCTTTTTTTCTTAGCAAATATTAAACTCTGTCCGAAACTTTTGGAACCACTAGGAGGAAACAAAACACTCACTAACTAGCCAAATCCATTAAGCAAAAACAGCAGTAACACCTCCAACTGAACCTTATCTACTCATGGCATTAAGAAGCACAAAGGAGAAACATAACTTCATCGTTCCAATTCGAAACCATCCAGTGATTGCAAAACCATAAGAAATCAAAGCTTCACAGTTCAAATCGCAAAACCTCAACAATCACCAAATTAAACTTGCTGAAAACTTAAAACATAAACCTCTACAAAACTGATTCATAACTTGAACTTCTATATATTGCTCTACTGAAAATATAGCAGCCCTAAAGAACCACTGTTAATACACGGCAGAAACAAGGAATCCCAAAACCATATGCTGAATATATGGGATATCCTGGCTTGACAAAAAGATTAGCAACAAAATAAATACAACTCTTAAGGCATGTTGTGAGATAAAAATAGCTTATCAATTCACCTACAAACAAGCCCTAGGGTTTCATGTAAAGCTTCGGGAACAAGGAGAGGAACAAGGAATAGACCTCGGAACTATCCTACTGCAGGTGAGTAGCGACTTACCTTGGGTTTCTTGGACTTACAGCCGAAGAAAAGGCTTCCAATGCTTCTAGGGCTTGCGGAGGATCTTGCAAACTTGCCCTCTTCCTCGTGCCTACTGTTCCTTCTTGATGAGAGGAGCTCGAATCCGAGAAGAGCTCGTGGAGAAGTCCCCTTTGGCTGGCCGCCGGAGAGAAAACCTTAATCTCTTCTCGGCTTCGTTTTCGCCCGAGAAGGAATCGCCGTTCGTGAGGGAGAGGAGAGAAAAATTAGGTCACGGCAATTAACACCTAAGTTCTCCTTTTAATACTCTAATATTTATGTTAACTAGTACTACTTAAATATATTTCGATATAGGTTTAGTTAAGAAACGTTCGACTGGTCTATTGGTTAAGCGAATCTCTGCTTAACCCGAGGTCTCCGGTTCAAACCTCGGCTTGGACTTTTTTTTTTGTCGAAACTTCCTTCGTTTTGTAAAAATATTAAACGACTTCCAAAAATTACGTAAAAATACTCTAAAAATTTCTAAAAATCTCTAGAATATTTTAAAAGCATTTCTAAATATTTTTAAGGACATTTAGAACTCGAAATAAGAAAATTTGGGTTGTTACAAAGAGTATCCGAATAGACTTTAGCATAACTACCGACGAAAAAATCTCCTCATAATTGATTCACTCTTTCTGAGTATACCCTTTCGCAACAAGTCTTGCTTTGAAGGTTTCTACCTTCACGTCTGTCTCTCTTTTCCTTTTGTAGATCCACTTGCAGCCAACGACTTTTACACCATCTGGTGGTTCTACAAGCTCCCAGACCTTTGTTAGAGTGTATACTAAAAGCCTAGCTTTTGGTATAAACATTTATCCAGAAATAAGAATCACATTGGTCAAATGACTACATTTATGATAAATATAGTTGTTCAATTAATTTATATTGTAGATAACATGGTGTGTGCTGTCACACACAGAGGATCATGTTATCAGTACCTTATAAATTATAAACAGTAGCTCACGACCATAATGGAAAGGAACAAACCATTGGAAGGTCGTAGTGTAATTAGGTATTAGTTTATCTTAACTATATAATTACACTAATACACTTAGAGTGTATTGAATAGGACCATTAGAGGTCGTTGCTTTTATACTGACTTTATAAAAAAATAAAGACCTCAGTTATTATGGAAGTGTGTGCTCTTAATCCTAATATAATAACAAGCACATATATTTGATATTTATTTCTTTAATTTATCAATGAGTGAGATTTAGTTCGATGAATCAATAAGCCCGATAAGTTGGGAAATGATATCACTTATAGTGTATATTGTTGATTATAGAAGGAAACTGTGTCCTAGTGATCTAGGTTGAGAATGTCCTCAAGAGGAGCTCATAAGGATTGTCATGTTAAACCCTGCAGGTGGACTTAGTCCGACATAACGATGAAGTTGAGTGGTACTACTCTTGGAGCTAGATATTAATTAAGTGAGTTGTCAGTAACTTACTTAATTAGTGGACATTTGTTATCTTAAACACAGAGAGTCTAACACACTCATAATAAGAAGGAGCCCAAAATGTAATTTGGGATTGGTGCGGTAGTTCAATAATAGTTCTTTAGTGGAATGAATTATTATTGATGAAATTAAGTTATGTGTTCGGGGCGAACATGGGATGCTTATTTTCATCGGGAGACCAAAACCAATTCCTCCTCTCGGTCCCTATCGTAGCCTCTAGTATATAGAGATTTATACCCACCGCATACCCACCTTCTTACCTATCCAATGGGGCCGGCCAAGCTAGCTTGGAACCCAAGCTAGGGCCGGCCAAGACCAAGTGGATGAGCCATGTAGGTGGCCGGCCAAAGCATGGGTCCCAAGCTTAGGTGGCCGGCCACTAGAATATTAAAAAGGATTTTTATTAAAATTATTTCTTATGTGGATATCATGATTTTAAAAGAGAGTTTAAAAATTAAAAATTTCCTTTTATAGCTTTCTACAAAAGATTAAGAGAAGAGATTAATCTCTTTCCTTATTTGTAGTTTAAAAGGATGGTTTTAATTTTTGGTAAAAACTTTCCTTATTTATAAATCATCTACATGTTTAAAAGAAAGTTTAAAATTTGAAATCTTTCCTTATTTGTTGATTAAAGGAGGATTTTAAATTTTAATAAAAACTTTCCTTTTTAACCATGTTCATGATTTAAAAGAAAGTTTAAAAATTAAATATTCTCTTTTATAAGTTTCTACAAGAGATTAAGAAAAGATTTGATATCTTTCCTTATTTGTAGATTAAAAGAAATTTTAAGTTTTAGAGATAACTTTCTTTTTATCCACATGTTTAAAAGAAAGATTTTAATTTATAAAATTTCCTTTTTATTAACCAATCATGAAGGGATTAAATTATTGGAGAAATTTTTATAAATTTCCGGAAACAAATTAGGAAGTTTTAATTCTTGTTTTAATTAAAACTTTCCTTGATTTGGGGCTTGAGGTGGCCGGCCATTGTATTTGAAAAAGAAAATTATTTGTAATTAAATAATTTTTCCTTTTCAATGGAAAAAGAATTAAGGAAATTTTTATTAAATTTTCCTTATTTGCCAAGACCAAGGATTATAAAAGAGGGGATAGAGAAGACTTTATGGTTAACGACTCTATTCTATTTTTCTCCCTCTTTTCCTTGGTGGTGTGGCCGGCCCTATTTCTCTCCTCTCCTCTTGTTGGCCGAAACTTATCTCTTGGTGGAGCTTTTGTTAGTGGCCGGATCAAGGAAGGAGAAGAAGGAGAGAAAGCAAGCCTCGTTTCTAGCATCCCTTGGAGCATGGTGGTGGTGGCCGAACCTCTTCATCCTAGAAGATGTTTTGATGGCCGAAACTTGCAAGGAAGAAGAAGGTGATTGGTGGTTTCTCATCTCGGAAGAACGTTGCCCACACAACGTCCGAGGTTAGAAGAGGAATACGGTAGAAGATCAAGAGGTCTTTCTAAAAGGTATAACTAGTAATTTTTCTTTCCGCATAATACTAGTTATTTTTGGAAATAATACCAAATACAAGAGGCATGCGATTATAGTATTTCGAATATGTTTTTCGATGTTGTGTTCTTTTGTTTTTTTTCCTTGTGATTTGATTGTTCTTTTCGGTTAACCTAAAGTTATTTTAGGAAATTAAATATTAGCTTTCTATAAAAGGTTTTGTCTAGTGGGTGGTGGTTGCTCCCATATACAAGAAGGCCATGTGCCTCGCCACGTCAGTACTGGGAACCAATTATGGAAATTAATATTTAATGGAATTAATAACTTAAGGTGATTTGGGTCGAACGTGTTATGTTCCGCAGGAGACCCAAGTCAAAACCTAAAAGAACGAATAGATTAAGTTTTGGATCAAACGTGTTAAGTTCCGCAGGCGATCCAAAATTTAATTTAAAAGAACACATGGTAGCTAGGAAAAGGTTCAGACATTTGTACAAAAGTTTTGTACAGTGAAACTTCTAGATTTTCAGAAATGTCTCTCTTCTTCCTTCTCCTCTTTCTTTTTTTTCCCTCGATGACCATCTCGTCCTTCGACGACTTCAATTCCTTCGTCTACGTTGGCTGCTCGCAGAACAGGTACACCCTCGGATCCCCCTACTAACTCAACGTCGACTCCCTCCTCACCTCCCTCGCCAACGCTGCTACCTTCTCCTCCTACCACGACTTCACCAGCAACGCCGCCGCCGCCACCCCCGCCTACGGCCTCTTCCAGTGCCGCACCGACCTTCCCACCTCTGACTGCGCCACCTGCGTCCGCTCCGCCCTCGACAAGCTCCCTTCCCTCTGCCCCTACGCGACCTTCGCCGCCGTTCAACTCAAGGGCTGCTTCGTCCGTTACAGCAACGACTCTTTCATCGGCAATCCTGACACCGCCCTCGTCTACAAGAAGTGCGGCGGCAGCGGCTCGGAGATGGTTGGCTTGCGGGACGCCGCCCTGGGCGAACTCGGCGGTGGTGGAACAGGTGAGTACAGAGTGGGTGCGGCGGGACGGGTTCGGGCGCTGGCACAGTGCGTCGGGGATCAGGGCGCCAGGGAGTGCAGCGAGTGCGTGGCGGCGGCCGTCGAGCAGGTCAAGGACGTCTGTGGGGCTGCCAATGCTGGCAACGTATACCTAGGCAAGTGCTACGTCAGCTACTGGTCCGGTGGAGCTTACGACTCGGATAGATCAAGTCACTACCACGGTAAGCAGCCGTGACCTGCCATGTTTTACTCCTATAATTTTTCTGGAAGACGCGCATCGCATTGCAGCTTCTTTACCATCCACAACTTTATAATAATTCCTATTTTTTTATAGAAAAAGGGAAGCTTTTCTTTGCCTCCAAGAATTCTTAAAGTCACAAAGATTTAAAGCAGATTTATTACTTTTATCTATATTTTGAAAAAGTATAATAATTACAAGATTTTTTTAAGTATTTACATTTAAATCGACTATGGTGGTTTTATATATAAGAATTACAATAACAACAACAATTAAATCTTACCTTTCTATATTTGAGGACATGTTAATTTAAGAAAACATTTGAGTCATAGGTGTCCAAGCATAATGCACAGGCTGATTCACCTTGTTTTGATTAAATTACAGGTGATCATGTGAGTGCCAAAACATTGGCAATTGTTCTCGCTGTCACCGTTGCAGTGGTCATTGGAATCGTTATCTTCTCCATTATGAGAAGAAATGGAAAATAATGGTGATTTCCAACATTTTTAATCTCTTAAAATTTCTAAAAACATTTTTAATTTTTGGTAATTGCCTCGTCTTCCGTACTCTTGCTGTGGCCTAATTGTTGTTGGACAAATTGCAACTGCTTTTAACTTTTTTTAAGTGATGGATAGTGCTGGTGGCTTTTGATCTCTTGTATTTATATGCGTAAAGAATGGCCACTTTGTGAAAAGAAGGAAATGGGTGGGAATGTTTCCTCAAACTCATAGTAAACAGTTTGAATTACAAGTCTTTACAGGGAATTTATGTCAGTGAATTAGATATTCTTATTAATTGTTGGCAACTTTACTAGTATTTCAGAAGTCGCTATATATGTTTAAATATTTGAGACCAGATGTGGATATGTGCCCTACACTCTTAGTGTAGTGATCTATTATGAAAAATAATATATATAGATACACAGTAGAAAAAGGATATCTTTAGAGATTCAAGCGAATATAGAATACATATTTTAATCATATTATTACCTTTGGTACTTGAACGGAACAATCCTGACAATACTGATGCTTTGACAGATCTCACCATGATCAGAATATTCGTGCCTCTACGGTATCCACATGAGCAAGTCTCTCAGTTCTTCTCCAAGAACTTCGAAATTGAAAAGCTATCTTCACATATGAAAATGGAAGAGAAAAGAATGGAAAGACAAACACTCTTCCTCATAAAAAAAAATGTGGAACCGCCACATCAGCGGCCCCCCTAGAGCCGGTCCCACGGATATGGAGGGAGGTAAATATAGGTACACAGGTGGAAAGTACATAGCGGAGACGTTAACACACACTCTTCCTCATCTTGCTAGAGATGATGTATTAGTGGAAATTCAAGAGACACCTATACCTCTTCACCTTCTTGGTCTCTTTATGGCTATTCAATGTATTAAGAGAAAAGAAAAATATTAACTCTTCATTTTTATCCGATGAACTCTTCATCTACTCCAATTATTCTACATCTTTTCCGATGATTATTGTTTATCTTAGTGGACTATTGATTAGGTTGGGTCATAATAAAGTCCGAAACTAATTTTAAAATTAAGGCTCAAACCCATATAATTTTAGTTAAACTAAAATAAATCAATCTCCAAGTCAATATACTCTTTATGTGTGATTCAATAAGTTATCGTAACGTTGGCAGTATTTCTAAAGTCATTTTAAATACACAAGTAATGAGCGGTATCTATTAATACATCATTGTTTTCCAAGTGATGCTAACACTATAAGAAAATTGAGATTTTACAACACTTAAAAGACAATATTTTTTTTTAAAGCGTTGTCTTTTTTTTTTTTTTTTTTTTTTTTACAATATTTTTAGTGAAAAGTGTTAACTATGTTTTATATTTCTTATTAAAGACTACATTTTTTTTTCAAATAAGCGTTGCCTATTGGTGATTTTTTTTTATCAAAGACAACGCTTTTGAAAAAGCATTGTCTATGAGAATTTTTCTAATATCTACAAATTTTAACAAGTGTTGTCACCTAACTTCCACTACAACAAATCTTATTAAAGACAATACCACAAAGATAACAGTTTTAGAAAAAATCATTGTAAATTTAGAAAAAGACAATGGTTTTGATAAAATCATTATCTTTCTTGCAACAATTATCCCAAAAGAACCATTGTAATAATAGTTGGAACAACGATTAAATGAACCATTGTAAAAGAAAATATTTTCACAATGCTTGGAACAACGGTGCATAAACCGTTGTAATTGTACTAATAAAGCAACGGTTATAACCCGTTGTCAATGAATTTGTAACCGTTATGTTTTTTTCCTGCCTTAAAACTCACAGCAAAAATTATGACATTTGTGTGAAAAAGATAAGTAATCACAAACAAAAAAAATATATGAAGGTTGTTGTACTCTTCACCCGACACTAAAACCCTATCGTCTCTTCATTCCTTCCCTGTCATCTGTCTCTTCACTGAAGCAAATCTAGTGTTTGGAGCACGGGAACTTGTTGCGCTAAGTTATTGAATCAACGGTAAACACTAAGAAGGCTGGGAGGAGTTAAATTCAAGAACCATACACCCGACACCAAAACCACAACCTTTCCTCCCTGTCTGATTTGGACTAATACGCAGTTGTGGTCACCTCTCATGAGTACTTCCCTCTTCTTCTTTCCCTGTCGTCTCTCCATCGAAGCAACCTAGGGTTTGGAGTAGGGGAACTTGTTGTGCTAAATTATTTAAGTGACGCTAACTCTCCTTTCTTTAGTGTTGCTTCAAATTATTTGGATTTCTCATTCTCCTCACTATTTCAATTTTGTATTTTTGAGGTTAGTTATGTGATGAAGGAGATGTTTATCTGGGATAACATCTGATCTAATCACATTGTATTTTTGTCACGCCCCCAGAAGAGTCCCTGTCCGAGAAAATTTCGACAGCATCTCCCCTGTACGGCGGACAATCTGAAACTTTTCTACATCCTCAATACCTCAGCCACAGGCGGCTGGAATAATAACAGTAAATAAAATCAATCACCACGCAGTTTATATATGTATTCAGCCTCTGGCTGTCACAACCACGCAGTTAATAAAATAAACAACAATAGTAATACTCTGACTCGAAATCAACCCTACTCAACTACACTCGTAAAGCCCAAATCCGGTTTTTCTTACCTCTTCTGCCGTCCAGGCAGGCATGTAGTAGAGTAAATCCAAATAATACTAAAAGTCCATCCAACGGAAAGATTCCATACAATATCTATATGTAAGTCCAAAACAAAACTAAAACTAAAACAAAGTCTGATAGCGAAAAGCTAAAATGAAACAACAACTCAAAAACCAGCAGCGGAGTAGCACTACGTGCAGTGGAGACTAGCGACTGGAACTCCCTCCTGACAGCATCAACCTGAAAATAACAACAATGGAGGCGGGGTGAGTCCAACACTCAGCAGGTACAGTTGATATGCAAAGTAAAGAAACAACACCTAGCACTAATCATGCGTACAGTCTCCTGATAAGAAAGATAAGAATGCATCTGAAATAAACAGGAGAATACTGTACTAACCAGGTCCTGAGTATAAGGTCAAACAGTCCGAGGGATAAGGAAATCCTGTATGCATGTCAAACATAAGTATCCAAACAATATGCAGCATATAAATGCAGCAAACACAAACACAAGCAATAAATGCATCATGCATATGATGCCAATGATGCGTCCTGGTCACCCCTGACGCCAGTCGATCATCTCATACAAAAGTGAGGCCGAGTGGGTAGGGCTACCGTGCACTCTGTCGTCACTACTCCTGATGAGTGACCGAGTGGACGGGATGCTGTCGGAGTACACCTATCCTCCTACCCCAAATCATAAATGGGGGAGCGCAATGCTCTCATCTCCCGGTACTCAAAGACGGGGAGGAATCCCTGCCGGATAACACGTTGTGTCACACTACCCATGAGCGGACCAACGGTGCCTAACAGAGTCCCTGCTGCAACACACTCAGCCTGAATCGACCACTAACCCATGAGTGGTGGTGTGTGCAGATCCATGTAACTGGCGATGTGTTCAACAATAATGGAGCGGACTATCGCTCAGCATGCAATCATGCAAATGGTGCATGGCACTAACCACAAGAATATCCTGACCTAATCCACAAATATATAAAAATGCATCATAGGTCAACGAATCCAAAACAATCCAAAGGTATACAGAAGGTATAAAACCTAGGTCCTGAACATGGTCAAGCATGACATATCACTACCCCTATAAGCATGTATAAACAGGTAAAATATACCCGAGATGCAAAACCAATCAATCAATCAAGCATGTAAGATTTGGGTAGTGATTAACCGAAACAGATAAGAAACACAATTAATGCAACATGTTAATTTAATTACTAAGCATATCAAATGACATAAGTCAAAAGTACCCGCCTCCAATCGAAATGGTCCAATGACACCGTCTCAAATCAAAGTCCTGTACCAATCAATATATATATATTTTTATTTAGCTAAAATTCATAAGAATTTAAATAGCTAAATCAAATCCACGAGACTAAATTAGGGAAAACCCTAATCCACATAATCATTTGTCTACCTAAATTAAAACTAACAATTGACTAGGGTTAATTGTCTTAACCCTAATCGTTCTATTAGTTTAATTTTAAACCAACCCAATCTACAACAAGGATCCATTACTCTTATTCAAATCTACACATGATCATGTAATCAAATCCCTACACAATACCTCAATGCCTAGCTATCATTGATGCTGGAAGGAGTTGCTGCAGGGATAGGAGCACTGCTGGAAACCAAGATCACCTTCACAGAACAACAACCTGTTGAATTCCAGTATACTATTCGGCTCAAGATAGCAACAACCTAACTAACTTACTGATCTTACCTCAACTGGAATAGTTGCTGCTGAAACCTAGCAAACCACCAAACAATCAGAACCGTGGCACTTTCCTGCTATCATCATTGTTGTGTTGTTCGGATCCGGCAGCAAGAGGGAACCTAGGGCAAAGGAAGGAGCTGCGGCGACGCTGGGAATCTCCACGGCAAAGGAACAACGACACAGTGAGGTCCTTCGGTGATGTCGGCTCTAGCAGCACAGAGGCAGAAAGGAGAGCGTCAGCGCTGTGCCGAGACGCGGCAGAGAGGGCTCGCGGTGTGCTGAGGGAAGAAGCGACGGTGGTGGCTCACGGCTCGCTAGGGTCGAAGACGGCGGCAGTGTTGCTCAACTAGGGCAGAGGCACCGGGTGGCCGGCGGTGGCGCCGGCTCTGTGCAGTGGCTCTGGCGTCACGGCGGCTAGGGCACGGGGCAGTCGCTGGAGCTCTTGTGACCGGTGCTCGGCGTCGGCTGTGGTGGTGGCAAAGGAGAGGAGAAGAAAAGGCCGGCTGCCGGTGCTAGGCTGAGGAGGAGCGGCGTCGGCGGGGCACTAGGGCAGAAAAGAGAAGAGAAGGGATTTGCCACAAACCTTATGCCACGACTGAGGAGAGGGAAGAAACCTTCTCTTGGTCCCGGCCTTGTGCACGAGAGAAGAAAGGGGAACCGTCGGGGCCGGCGGTTGTTGCTCCGGCGGTTAGGGCTCGGAGGCATCGGGCGCAAGGGGGAGATGGTCGCGCGGGAGAGAAAGGGAACAGTGAAGAATTCGGCGAAAACAAAATAAAAAGAAAAAGAAAAGAATATAAATAAATTCAACTTTTCCTCGTTAAAACGGGGTAACCTAAACAGGCTTTTCCGGAACCTCGTTTTATCCCCGAAAACTCGTCCATACAAGCTCCGAAAAATTACAGAAAAATTACCAAAAATTCTGGAAAAATCCCTTATTAATATTTGCCTATTTCCCGGTATTTTACATTCTCCCCCACTAATAAAAATTTGGTCCCCAAATTTCGTTATCTACCATCAGCAAGTACTAACAACAAATATAGAGTATAAATGCTGAACGGTAAATAAATCACATACCTCAAGTGAAAAGATGGGGATATCGAGCTCGGATAGTGTCCTCGAGCTCCCAAGTAGCCTCCTCGTCCGAATGATGCTGCCATCCGACTTTAACCAGCCGGATGGTCTTGTTCCGCAACTGACGCTCCTTCCGGTTGAGAATCCGTACCGGAACCTCCTCATAGGTAATGTCAGGCTGAACTGGAATCGGAATATCTGCCAGCACATGTGTCGGATCAGGCACGTATCTCCTCAGCATCGATACGTGAAATACATCGTGAACGCCTTACAGGGACGGTGGTAGTGCCAATCGGTAAGCTACTGCTCCGATCCTCTCCAAGATCTCGAAAGGACCAATGTACCTCGGAGCTAGCTTACCTCTGAAGCCAAATCTCTTCACCCCTTTCGTGGGTGAAACTCGCAGAAATACATGGTCACCAACAGAGAACTCTAGTGGTCTGCGTCTCCGATCAGCGTAACTCTTCTGACGGTCCTGCGCCTCTAACATCCTCCGTCTGATAGTACGGACCAACTTTGCATCATGTTGAACTCTCTGAGGTCCCAACAACTGAGCCTCTCCAACCTCATCCCAGAGGACGGGTGTCCGACAAGGTCTACCATACAACGCCTCAAACGGTGCCATCTGGATAGCCGAATGGAAGCTGTTGTTGTAGGCAAACTCTACCAACGGCAGATGGTCCTCCCAACTGCCTCCGAAATCCATAACACATGTCCTCGTGGATCCTCTAAAGTCTGATGGTCCGCTCATTGTCCATCATGCGTGGATAGAAAGTTATCTTGAAGCGGTTTGTGTGCCCAAGGCTGCTGCAGACTCTGCGAAGCGAGGCGTGAACCGTGGATCTCTATCCAAAATGATACTCAATGGAACACCATGTAGTCTGATAATCTCTCGGCAATACAGATCTGCCAATCGATCCAGGGAATCAGTCCTCCGAATCGCTAAGAAATGCGCGGATTTGGTTAATCGATCAACGATTACCCAAATCGCGTCATGGCCTCGTCGTGTCCTCGGCAATCCTACCACAAAGTCCATGGTAATGTGATCCCACTTCCACTCAGGAATAGGAATCCGCTGAAGTAATCCTGCAGGTCTCTGGTGTTCAGCCTTCACCTGCTGACAGACAAGACATCTAGCTACGAAATCCGCGATGTCTTTCTTCATACCGTTCCACCAATAGGAACGTCTCAAGTCTCGATACATACGGGTCCCGCCTAGATGGATCGTAAATCGAGAACGGTGTGCCTCCTGAAGTAGCTCCTGTAAGACCGGATGAGACTGAGGTACGCATAATCTGCCTCGGAAGAATATAATACCCTCCTCGTCTCGTGTAAACTCGGTCTGCTGTCCGGAAGCTATCTGACTGCTAATAAACTGCAAATGCTGATCACTGGCCTGTGCCTCTCGGATCCTCGTCCTGATCGACGACTGAGCAACCATGGTAACAAGAATACCCTGCTCGGTTCCTGCTCCTCAAGATCTAACTCAGAAACTCAGAATCAAGTCCTGTAAGTCGGTGCAAGCTAAAGTCCTCTGGACTTCTGCTGAGTGCATCTGCAACCACATTAGCTTTCCGGGTGGTAGCTAATGGTACAATCGTAGTCCTTCAGAACTCCATCCATCTCCTCTGTCGATTAAGCTCCTTCCGAGTGAAAATATATTTGAGACTCTTATGATCGGTGAGAATCTCAAATGTGATACCGTAAATGATGACGCCAAAGCTTGAGCAAAGATGATGGCGGCTAACTCCAGGTCA
Source organism: Zingiber officinale (assembly GCF_018446385.1). NCBI lineage: Eukaryota > Viridiplantae > Streptophyta > Magnoliopsida > Zingiberales > Zingiberaceae > Zingiber > Zingiber officinale. Next base: position 61,498,760 of record NC_055990.1, on the reverse strand, counting down.
TGAACTGGTAGTTCTTCTCATGCTCCTTCAGTGACGAGAAGCATAAGAGACTACTCTGCCGTTGCATCGAGCAGGGCCCCAAACCACAGAGAGGCAGCGTCGGTGTAAAGTACAAATCCATCCTCTCCGAAAGATAAAACCAAAACTGGAGCCGACACTAATCTCCGCTTCTCACGAAAGCTGGTCCCGCAATCCTCGGACCATATGAACTTCACGCCTTTCCGGGTAAGGCGTGTCGGTGGCATAGCAACGCGAAGCCCTCGACAAAGCGTCGGTAATATCCGCCAATCCCAAAAACTACGGATCTCTGGGCGACTTGGTGCTCCCAACGGTGACAACCTCGATCTTAGGATTGAAATACCTCTGCTAGAAACAACGTGTCCCGAAAACCAACCGAGGATAACCAGAATGCACACTTGCTACTTCGCGTCTGCTGATGTCGTCGAAGAATCTCCAAGACTGAAGATGTTGTGCATGCTCCTCCTCGGAGCGAGTAGACCAATATGTCATCAATGAAAACGATAACAAACTGATCCAGATACTCCAGAAAGATGCGGTTCATCAAGTCCATAAACACGCTGGAGCATTGGTAAGCCAAATGGCATTACAAAACTCATAATGACCGTATCACAGTACGGAAGGCATCTTACGAATATTCGAGTCTCGACTCTCGGTGATGATATCGGATCGCAGATCAATCTTAGAATACACTGATGTACCTGAGCTGATCAAACAAATCCTCAATCCGTGGTAATGGATATTTATTTCGACGGTCAAATTGCCTGTAGTCAATACACAACCTCATAGTACCATCCTTTTTCTTGACAAACAGTGGAGAACCCCATGGTGAAACACTAGGGCGAATAAATCCCCTATCTAAAAGCTCACGAGTTGAACCTTCACTCGTTCAACTCTTTTGGTGCCATACGATCACACGGAGCTTTCGATGTCGTAGCGGTTCCGGAATCGGCTCAATAGCGAACTCCAGCGGAGGCAAACACGGCAGCTCCTCACGGAAATACAGGGTATTCCGGACAGCAGAGCGTCGGAGGCTGCGAACTACTCATCCTCGATCGATCAGCGACAACGAGAAAACCATGCGGTAGTGAGGCTACAGATCGCGAAATAATCGAGATGATCGTCTGACGATGCGGTGAAACTCCACGAGGTTGGTTTGGAGGCGGAAGGTGACCACCCTCGTCGGCAATCAACGGTAGCATGATATCTTGACACCCATCCATGCCAAGAATGACATCAAACTCGACCATCTCCAATACTAGAAGATCTACAGTAAGTATCATGTTGCCAAAGTCTAACGGGCAACCTCGATCTCTGGGTGACGTCTAAAGTATCACCGGACGGTAGTAGGTAATCTACCAATCTCCGCATAAAGGTACGGGATATAAAAGAGTGCGAACTACCAGTATCAATCAAAATATCAGCAGTAAATGCATAAATGGAAATCGTACCGCGGAAAACGGATCCGTCGGCCCGTTGAGCATCCTCTCTGGTAATAGCATGAACACGACCGGTCTCCGGTGGAGGAGGAGGTGGTAATCTTTGCCGGTGGTGGGGCGGCTGGACTATGTGCGGATAAGTGAGAGGATGGTGGCGATCTTGTTAGTGGGCGGAGTCGATCACGCTTACAGGTCGGATAATAAGGTCTCGAGCAAAACTGCGGGTGCTCTGAAGCCTGGAGTACTCTGTCCAAGCATGCCAAATCTTGCGGAGGCTGCTCCTACTTGTGTTGTGAAGATTGGGCTTCGCCCTCCTCGATATGCCCCAGACTGACTAGACTGTCCCCTAGCCGTGTCCTGAGCCTTCAGCTGACAATCTCGGCTCTGGTGCCCGGGCAGTTTGCAATAAAAGCAAACTGAGGCGAGGTGATCTCTGGATCCACATCTGAAACAATGAGTATCACGGAAGGTGGTTGCAGGTTCTGAGAAACCGGGAGCGTCAAGAAACCCACGATTTCCGAGGCCTCAGGGCGCGGAAGAACTGACGGCTGCGACAACTCGAGGCATCTGTCGCTGAGTCTCTTGGACACCGATGTCGACCCGTATGCTTCCTTTTCCTATCCGGATATCTTTGCTGAGCTAACTCTATCATCAAAGCTCAATTCAATGCATCGAGTAAGATGTAATCCCTAAGGCAAGTACATGCGAATAACCATCCAATCCTGTATAAAGCGCATCATGCGAGTTACGTCCTCCATGACTAACTCGGACAAAACGCCAAGGAATTGATATTATACTCGGTCATTGAGTGATTATTGTGCCTCGACTCATAAAATCACATCGTGAGACATCTGTTAGGGCAGTGGAAAGAAACGGCTCTCAAAAGCCTCTCTGAACCTGGTCCATGTGACGTTACGCTCACCAATAATAGAACTGAGTAACCCACCAGGCATTAGCTTCATCCAGTAAATGGTAGCTCTGCTTTCTCCCACTCGGAGCAAGCCATATAGAAGAAAGTACGCTCCATAGTCTCTATCCATGAGAGCCATACTCGGATCGAGATCTCCGCGGAAAAGAGTGAAACGAGTCTTCATCGACTCGGCCGGTCTTGGAATCCTAGCTCGTCTGTAATGTCGATGGTATGTCGAACGGTGCGAGGCTGGCGGCTGGAGCTAATACTACGGGTGGTACTGTGAATAAACCGGAGGAGGAACTCTCGGTCTTCTGTATATACCATAGCATAGGCCGTGGTCTTGCACAGGAACAAAAGTGGTGGCTGGAGGCAGTTGGAAAAGGTACTGGATGTGGAAGCAGTGCTCAGTGCAGTGTCAGCAGTGTCGGGTACTTTGGTTCAAGTGGTGGTGGCACAGCAGTAAGCCGGATGTCGGGTACACAATGGTACCAGTGCTTAAGCGGGGTGGCGTGGATACCGTCGGTGTGGCCAAAGTAGGTATCTCTCAGGGAGCTATCGGGTTTGAGGCCGATGCTCATTGCTCTGAGTGCATCACGGTAGCGGGCTCACTAACGGTGGGCATCTCGGCATATCCGAGATCCGTGGTCCCTGCGTGGTCGTCCAACACCACGTCTCGCGACAATCTGAGTAGATCGTCTCATACTGTTAAATTAAATTACAGATATCAATACCAATATAACCAACATAAAATAATAACATACCTATTTGCCGTCTGGAGATGTTATCCAGTCCCCAATTTGACCTCAAAATTCGAGCGTACATATCGCGAAATCCAAATAAATCGAAGCGAAATCGAAACATAACCATAACGAAAATCCGATAATGCCGGTTTGACTGCAAACTGGCTAACCCAAATATCCGAATACGTATCCGATAAATCTCGAACACCCGGTATCATAACCTGCTCCGATACCAAATAAATTGGTATCGGATAAATCCGAAAATCCATAATACAAAATCAACAAGTATCGCCAAACTTGGCTCGATACTAAGTAAATAAATTGGTATCGAGTTATCCCAAACAAAATACGAAAACAAAGATCGTATAACGTAGCTGTGATACCACTAAATTGTCACGCCCCGGAAGAGTCCCTGTCCGAAAATATCTCCCCTGTACGGCGGACAATCTGAAACTTTTCTACATCCTCAATACCTCAGCCACAGGCGGCTGGAATAATAATAGTAAATAAAATCAATCACCACGCAGTTTATATATGTATTCAGCCTCTGGCTGTCACAACCACGCAGTTAATAAAATAAACAACAATAGTAATACTCTGACTCGAAATCAACCCTACTCAACTACACTCGTAAAGCCCAAATCCGGTTTTTCTTACCTCTTTTGCCGTCCAGGCAGGCATGTAGTAGAGTAAATCCAAATCATACTAAAAGTCCATCCAACGGAAAGATTCCATACAATATCCATATGTAAGTCCAAAACAAAACTAAAACAAAGTCTGATAGCGAAAAGCTAAAATGAAACAACAACTCAAAAACCAGCAGCGGAGTAGCACTACGTGCAGTGGGGACTAGCGACTAGAACTCCCTCCGCGACATCAACCCGAAAATAACAATAATGGGCGGGGTGAGTCAGACACTCGTGATGCAGTTGATATGCAAAGTAAAGAAACAACACCTAGCACTAATCATGCGTACAGTCTCACGATAAGAAAGATAAGAATGCATCTAAAATAAACAGGAGAATACTGTACTATCAGAGTATAAGGTCAACAGACCGAGGGATAGGGAAATCCTGTATGCATGTCAAACATAGGTATCCAAACAATATGCAGCATATAAATGCAGTAAACACAAACACAAGTAATAAATGCATCATGCATATGATGCCAATGATGCGTCCTGGTCACCCCTGACGCCAGTCGATCATCTCACACACAATAGTGAGGCCGAGTGGGTAGGGCTGTGACAACCGTGCACTCTGTCGTCACTACTCCTGATGAGTGACCGAGTGGACGGGATGCTGTCGGAGTACACCTATCCTCCTACCCCAAATCATAAATGGGGGAGCGCAATGCTCTCATCTCCCGGTACTCAAAGACGGGGAGGAATCCCTGCCGGATAACACGTTGTGTCACACTACCCATGAGCGGACCAACGGTGCCTAACACACCTGTCTGATATACCACTAACCCATGAGTGGTGGTGTGTGCAGATCCATGTAAGTGGCGATGTGCTCAACAATAATGGAGCGGATTATCGCACAGCATGCAATCATGCAAATGGTGCATGACACTAACCATAATATCATGAATATCATACATAATCCATATATATATAAAAGGTGTACCAATCCAAAGGTATACAGAAGGTATAAAACCTAGGTCTTGAACATGGTCAAGCATGGCATATCACTACCCCTATAAGCATGTATAAACAGGTAAAATATACCCGAGATGCAAAACCAATCAATCAATCAAGCATGTAAGATTTGGGTAGTGATTAACCGAAACAGATAAGAAACACAATTAATGCAACATGTTAATTTAATTACTAAGCATATCAAATGACATAAGTCAAAAGTACCCGCCTCCAATCGAAATGGTCCAATACGCTAATCGAGATACCCGTCGAGACACCGTCTCAAATCAAAGTCCTGTACCAATCAATATATATATATTTTTATTTATCTAAAATTCATAAGAATTTAAATAGCTAAATCAAATCCACGAGACTAAATTAGGGAAAACCCTAATCCACATAATCATTTGTCTACCTAAATTAAATCTAACAATTGACTAGGGTTAATTGTCTTAACCCTAATCATTCTATTAGATTAATTTTAAACCAACCCAATCTACAACAAGGATCCATTACTCTTATTCAAATCTACACATGATCATGTAATCAAATCCCTACACAATACTTCAATGCCTAGCTATCATTGATGCTGGAAGGAGTTGTTGCAGGGATAGGAGCACTGCTGGAAACCAAGATCACCTTCACAGAACAACAACCTGTTGAATTGCAGTATACTATTCGGCTCAAGATAGCAACAACCTAACTAACTTACTGATCTTACCTCAACTGGAATAGTTGCTGCTGAAACCTAGCAAACCACCAAACAATCAGAACCGTGGCACTTTCCTGCTATCATCATTGTTGTGTTGTTCGGATCCGGCAGCAAGAGGGAACCTAGGGCAAAGGAAGGAGCTGCGGCGACGCTGGGAATCTCCACGGCAAAGGAACAACGACACAGTGAGGTCCTTCGGTGATGTCGGCTCTAGCAGCACAGAGGCAGAAAGGAGAGTAGAGGCTTCCGGTGGTCGGCGCTAGGGCTCTTTGGACCGGCGGCGCTGGGTCGGAGTGGCGACGACGCGGCTAGGGCTCGGCGGCGGGCCGACGCTAGGGCACAAAGGCAGTCGCTGGAGCTCTTGTGACCGATGCTCGGCGTCGGCTGTGGTGGTGGCAAAGGAGAGGAGAAGAGGAGAGAACCGCCGAGTGGCCGGCGGAGGGCTCCTCTTGGCGTCGGGTTCGGGAGTGAGGGAGAAGAGAGGCGCGGGTCCGGCGGTTAGGGCTCGGAGGCGTCGGGCGCAAGGGGGAGATGGTCGCGCGGGAGAGAAAGGGAACAGTGAAGAATTCGGCGAAAACAAAATAAAAAGAAAAAGAAAAGAATATAAATAAATTCAACTTTTCCTCGTTAAAACGGGGTAACCTAAACAGGCTTTTCCGGAACCTCGTTTTATCCCCGAAAAGTCGTCCATACAAGCTCCGAAAAATTCCAGAAAAATTACCAAAAATTCTGGAAAAATCCCTTATTAATATTTGCCTATTTCCTGGTATTTTACAATTTTCCTTTTATTACATCCAGAGAGACCATTATATTGTCCGATCTTGGTCTGTTAAGTTGTAGAAAGTACTGGACTTGAGTTCTTCTGGACTTATTAAAAAAGCACAAGGGTGGCATCTCCATCAAACTAATAATCATTGCATGACTTTTTTCCTCTTGTAATGTTATTCTCTAATTTGATACAAAGTTTTCATCTCATTTTTTCATTGTTCGGATGTTTCATAAATGAATCAATTTGCTCAAAATCTATGTATATGGTGTTTCCATATGCCACAACATAGTGATGAACTAAACTGATGAGTAAACAAACTTTTTACTGAAAATATAAAAATTGTATAGAAGAAGACTCACAAATTAGTTCATTTGTTATATTATGGTCAGACACAAATATAAGGTTTATCATTTTCTATGTAAATATATGTTAAGATGTTACTAAATATTAAAGCAGTTTGTGAAGTAGTTATATCTTCTGTATTTTTTTAAAAGTTTTGATGTTAGTGATTAATATGATGTATTGGTGTTAGTTACAATGCTCCGATAATATTATCTATTATATTGGTGCTAAGTATTATGAAGGTTTATTTTATTGTTAATTCATTTTTTTATCTACTAGAATGGACAAAGAATGGATGTCCAAGGTGTTGGGATCGTCGGTCGCGGCTAGAGAGGGGGGGTGTGAATAGCCAACCCCAAATTCGCGTTTCTTTCTACAAATCAAGTTAGTGCAGAGGAAAAATAACAACAGAAACGTAAATGAAGAAATCAAACCTCAAGCACAGTGATGTAACGAGGTTCGGAGATGAAACTCCTACTCCTCGATGTGTCCGTAAGGTGGACGAAGCCTATCAATCCGTCGATGGATGAGACCCCGGAAAACCGGCTAATATAAACTCCTTTTGGGTGGAGAAACCTCGCCACAATAACTCTTGCAATAGCAAGATAGAAGTACACAAAATACAAAGAAGCACAAGACAATATGAATGTAAAACAAACAAGCTTGCCTTCTATGCGGAATCCGTTGATGAGACTTTACGGATGCCGGCAGCAGAGGAAGCTCACGCAAGCTTCAAAAGCACGAGCTTAGCAAAGCTCGCGGAAGGAACTGGAAGAACTTGCGAAGCAAGAAGAAGGTCCGTAGAGTCGCTCGACTCTTTATATAGTGAACACCGCAACACACAAGGCGCGAAGAAGACGAGAAGCGAGATCTAGCCGTTGTCACTCACTGGCAGCTGAGTCTGAACGTCGACTCTGATCGGTCCACATCATCTCGATGGTCTTGGGGACCGTCAGCTAAGCTGGACCGATCGAGCTATGTCTCGGTCGGGAGAAGTCGATCGGTCCTGGACCCGCCTTTCTCCTTCTTCTCTTATTTGCTTCGATCGATCTTGAGACCGATCGGATAATCCTGAAGCATTCATTTGGTTCTTGATCGATCACCGCATCGATCACCGGTATCACTGGATCGGTCCCGGATCGATCCGAGCTTGTTTCCAATACCAAGTCCCAAGTCTCCCACCAACATCCGGTCAACCTTGACTGTTGGTACATGCCTTGCATCCGGTCACTCCCTTGACCGCTAAGACTCCCCACCAAGTGTCCATCAATCCCTTTGACCCACTTGGACTTTTCTCTTCGTGCCAAGTATCGGTCCTCCCTTGACCTACTTGACCTTCTCAACATCAGATGTCCGATCATCCTTGATCCATCTGGATTTTTCCTTGCCCGCTTCACTCACCGGGACTTTCACCTAGCTTTACTCAATAGGGTTTCCACTTGGCTTCACTCACGGGACTTCAAACCGCCTAGCTTCACTCACTAGGACTTTTACGGCTTCCTCACCGGATTTTCCATTTGCCTTCTGGTCTGAGAGGCGACTCAGGAGCCCTCTCGACCGAGCCAGGAGAGCAGGCTACGGGCCCTCTCCGGCTTACTCCGGTCCGAGCTACCAAGCCCTCTCGACCTAGTCCGGAGAACGAGCTACGAGCCCTCTCCGACTTCCACATCAGGTCAGGAGAACGAGCTACAGCCCTCTCGACCATAGTCCGGAGGCAGTGCCAGGAGCCCTCTCCGGACTCCATCAGTCGAGCGAGCTCACGGCCCTCTCGACCACAGTCCGGAGAACGAGCTACCAAGCCCTCTCCGACTTCCACATGCCAAGCTTCCATACTTGTACTTCTCCGTGCCAAGTCCCTGCTTGGACTTTTCCCATGCCAAGCTCCCTGCTTGGACTTTTCCGTGCCAAGTCTCCATACTTGGACTTTTCCCGTGCCAAGCTCCCTGCTTGGACTTCTCGAAATAGATCAACTCAAGTCGGGTCAACCTTGACCAAGGGTTGCACCCACAACCTCCCAAGTTTTCCAATATTCTTGATACAACTCTTCTATTCTCGTCAAACATCAGAATAGAACTTTTCTATTCTCGTCAAACATCAAAATACAACTCGAGTCAGGTCAACCAGGTCAACCTTGACCTAAGGTTGCACCAACAATCTCCCCCTTTTTGATGTTTGACAAAACCCATAATCAAGTTAGGTTAAACCGATAACTTAACTTAGGTTTTCCAATGTTCTTCCTTGAACATTCTTTGGACATTCTCCCATTCTCCCCCTTTTTGACACACATCAAAAAGAGTGAATCAAGGTCAAGAGTTTCTTCCTAATGAAAGTCCCATACCTTTCATTGAAACTCTTAATTTCCCCCTTGATACTAAGGTCAACAATTAACTTAGTGATAATCTCATATCACTCAAGTCTTTAGGAGTAAAAACTCCCCCTAAAGGTCAACTCCCCCTTGACCAATAGGTAAAACTCCCCCTAAAGGTCAACTCCCCCTTGACCATTGCACCAACAATGTCTTGGAGAGTTTCAAACCTTTAGAAATCTAAACTACCAACTTCCATAGCTGAAATTTCAGTCAACAGTCGAAAAATCAGCATTTGGCACGTTCTGATCGGTCACCAGACCGATCAGCCTTCACTGGATCGGTCACCAGACCGATCCACACTCTCCTGGATCGGTCCTAGTGACTGATCCACACTTTCCTGGACTGATCAGAATCCTCTCTGATCGGTCCACAAGTCTGATATCAGAATTTCTGATTTTCCTCCCGAAATTCAGAAACTCCTAGAAAATTTCAGAAAATTCCAAAAATTGTAAAACTTTGAGGATACATTCCTCATAACATATACTATTGATCCGGTAGTAAGAGTGGCCCCCCCCACTTCCTGCAAAGTCAACGCCAAGTGGAAGTCACCGGAACAGCCGCTCACTCAGAGGAGAGTGTGGTCCGACCGGACGGACGGCCTTAGATGGCCGGTCCGATTGGACTGCCGGCCGGCCTATGGAATCGAGTACCCGGAGTGGTCCGGCCGGCTCGCACTTATAGTTGGGAGGCACCCTGTCAAATCGGGGTTCCGACGCAGTTAAAAAGGTCATGGACCGAGCTGACCTTTTGACCGACCACAGTCATAAAGCACCCCTGTCTGTTAGTCTCCACAAAACACAAGTAAACCACTGCGGATGTCCGGTCGGATGTTTAGGCACCTGTCCGCTCGGACTACAAGTTTGGAGCAAGGGAAAAGGCCAGAGGATTTCTTTCTTTGACAACCTGTAGGTTTCACGTGTGTGCCATGCTCCAAATCTTGTGACAGGGGATATTCTGTCCCATCGAGGGCATGCTTTGGTATGTCGATATGGGTCGAGTAAACTTTCCGACGATAGCGTACCTAGGAAAGGACGGTAAGCTTTACGGCGACCGCTACCTAGGATAAGGCGAAGACACTTATGCACCTTGGCACGCGTGCCCAAACCTTTCACTGGCTCTATATAAAGAACTTGGGTTTCACCGACGGGGATCCCGTGCGTACTCACGAGACTTTGGGAGCCACCTTATTCATCGTAGTTTACCCGACTTGGCGTCGGGAGGGTCGTCAGGGAACCCCTTCCGGCTCGACTCTGTGCGGAGTTAGCCGCATCGCACCACCGGTGGAGATCTACATCATCGAGCGTGGGGCGCCACGTGCCCTGGCATTGATTTGGTTGGACAGGATCAAATTGGCGCGTCAGCAGGAACGCACTGCATTGAACAAGAGCAATGGACGGGTGGGCGACAACACACGGTGTCGCTTTCAGAGAGAACTCAAGCTCCGGTGAGATGAGGGCTGCCAAACTCGTGGAGCAAAGACAAAAACATCACCGAGAACGGCCGGAGCAACAAGCAACATCTGCGTCGGTGGCGGCGGAGCAAGCACCTCCGACCACCATCGCATTCCATCGGGCCTTATTTCGCACCCAAGCCGCACCAGCTCGAAGAGATAGAGGCTCTTCTTGAAAATTCAAAGGCGGGATGACCGAAAGGAAAAGCTCCCGCGGACTCATCTCCGGCGAATCAATCGCCAATTCTGGAGGCTATTTTACGAGACCCTCTACCCAGCACTACGTGCCTCCGGTGGCGACCTGGTCTGGAAGAAAGTCAAGCCGGTCGGCGACGTCGGCAAGCTTGAAGCTCCGTGGGCAGGTCCCTTCAAAATCATCGAAAAGCTCCGCTCGGGCGCGTATTATTTGGAGGATGAGGACGGTAGGGAGCTAGATAGGCCGTGGAGCGCGAACCACCTCCAGCCTTACCGGGCGGGGTGAAAGGTGTGCCTATGTAAATCATCCTGTGTACATTTTTCGATTGATTACTGGAAATGCAGAAATGAAAAGTCAAAAGAGCGAATATAAGGCATTATCATCGAGGAACGAAGGCCCCGCGCCGCTCGGCCGGAGGTAAATGGGTCGAGCCAAGCGCTCGAGGAACGAAGGCCCCGTGCCGTTCGGACGGAGGCAACTTATTCGAGCCAAAATGCCCGACGAAGTAGACCCTGAGCCGTTCGGCCATGAATACGTTCTCCAAGTTGGGTGAAAGGTGCGCTAAATATAAACTTATATACTTTTGGTCGCCTATGTACTTGCGATGCAGGAAGTAGAAAGATGAAAGCACGGGTATCCTCTGTTGAAAGGAAGGCCAAGGTCGCTCGACCGGTAAGGAATTAGCCTTAAAGGTCGTCTAGCCCAGACGTTAAACCGTAGAGCCGCGCCGACCGGCTATAAATATCATGCTACCGACGAGCTCCGGTCATTAAAGATCGAGAGCGCTACCGACCGGCTATAAATATCCGACGAGCGAGCTCCGTTGTTAAAGATCGAGAGCCGACCGACCGGCTATAAATATCCGCGCCGACGAGCTCCGTCGTTAAAGATCGAGAGCGCAGGGCCGGCTATAAATATCCGCCAGACGAGCTCGTCGTTAAAGATCGAGGCTCGCCGGCTATAAATATCCGCTACCGACGAGCTCCGTCGTTAAAGATCGAGCAGAGCGTCATAAATAATCTGAATGACAAAACGGCGAGCTTTGCGTTAAAGATCGAGAGCGCGTCCGCTATAAATATCATACGAGCTTGTCGTTAAAATCGAGACGAGACGTCTATAAATAATCCGAGCAGAATATCGTCGACACTGCAATTATCCGTATTCTCCGCCGAGTCAGGCCGACGCTAATTTCCGCTCGGACTCGAGGTATAAAAGGTTCGGATCGGCTTATAACGAGCGATTCTGGCTAGTAGCACAGAATGATATTCGACCGAACGGAAGAGCTGGGGGAAAACACTTGGCAAGAATGCACCCCGAATGCCCAAGGTATGATGTGATAGAAGACGAGCGGACAGTACAAGTGTTAGCAAGGGAACAGTGTCAAAAGATAGAGTACACGAAAGGAAAGCATTTCATTAAAATTAAAACCTTAGGCCGAGTGGCCTAATACAAAAAGGTTCATGTTCAGCCGAGCGGCGAAATTACAAGAATTACTCGATGTAGTCGTAGAGGTCCCTCGGAATGTTGCTCAGAAGCTCCACTTGATCACCGGCCGGAATATTGGTGGACTCCGGAAGAAGGCCCTTCGACTTCAGAAAGGTCATAGTGGCCGTAATGGCCAAGTCGAAAGCCGAGTACATCCGCTCGCAAATTTTCTCTGAGAACTCGGGCGATCGGATGTGGCTTTGTCGGAGAGCGGCGACTCGGCTCGGCTCGGCATCCTGGTATTCTTTGAAGGTTGCCTGGGAGCTTGTGAGGGCCTCATTCAGACGTTCAATCTTCTCCGCATCGGCCGAGCGGCCTGCCTTCTCCCGATCGAGCTGCTCCGTCAGCTCCTTTATCTTCAACTCCAGGCCCCGGGCCTCCACATTTTTCTTCTCCAGATCGGAGATGGCTGTGTTCTTCCGAGTGGTGGCTAGAGTTATCTTTGTGTCAAGCGACTTGACCTGTCGCTCGGACTCGGCTAGGGCGTGGGCCTGGTCAGCTATTTTCTTCTGCTCAGCAGCTAGTAGAGTTTGAGCCCTCTTCAGCTCTTTTTGCAGCTCGGAGTAGGAAGGGCCTTGGGAGCCGCTCGGATCGCCTGCCGCCCGCAGTTGTCTTATCTCCTCGTCCGCCATAGCCAGGCGGCTGGAAACTGCTATCTCTTCCACCCATCTCTGAAGCAAGAAGACCCAGTTGTTAAAAGCCGAGCTGAAATATTTAGGCAAAACTTGAAAAAACAACACTTACCTGTAGCCGCATTGGTACATGGTCCAGAAGTTCCTGAGGGAGGATCATCACACGCTGCGCGGCGTCGGCCCACATCTGGGGCCCTTTCAAAGTAATGGTGTGCTCGGGCACGGTTGGCCGGTCGGCCTAGCAACTCTTCAGTTGGAAGATGAAGAGTTACCCGTATTGGCGACCGTGACCAGGGATCGCCCGACCGGGATCGGAAGTTGGCACAGAAAACCGCGAATGGATGGTCGAACGTTGGGTGAGCAGCGGGGAGAGTGTCGAGAGTGGCCTCAACGCGCAACTGCTCGTCCCGGTCGCTGTAGGTCATTTGGACGAAATGGTCTCGCGCAGGCTCCTTTCCTTTAGCGACCGCACGCCGATCGGAGGGTTGGACCGGGAGGTAGCCGCGTTGGAGTCTCCACCCGCACCTCTTTTAAGCGGTTGTCCTCCTCCGAACGGACCCTTCCTCGGGGCCGTTGGTTCCTCGGAGGGGTAGCTCCGGATGCTCTGTTGTTGGGAGGCTCCGCGATTCAGAGCTGAAGTGCGCTCTCTCCTTCGTGAGAACCGACCGAATACCAGCTTTCATTTCCTTAGCCGCCCTCGGCCTTGCTGCCTTCCTCTTGAACGCCACCATCACCGGTCCATGACGATGTCACCTGCATGAAGAGAAGAAGAAATCAGTTAGCAATTAAAGCAAGTGCCCAAGCAAAATTCTTACCGAAGCCGGTCGGAAGTGGGGTCCGTATAGGACTCAGCCCAAAAATGTACATCACTCCCTCGTGAAGAAGTTTGTTGATGTCGAGCCGCAGACCGGCTAGTACATTTGCGGCGTGAAGATAATCCGGTCGGGTCTTGAATTTCTTCAACTCGGGAGTAGGAGGTAGACTGACTTGCCACTGGGTCGGAAAGTTTGGCTGACTGGGCATGCGGATATAGAAATAATAGTCCTTCCAATGTTTATTGGAAGTGGGTAGTTTATTGAAGAAGACCAAACCGGGCCGGGCTTGGAACATAAAGGTGCCCGGCTCGGCTTGTTTAGGATAATAAAAATAAAAGAAGACCTCCGGTCGGAGGGGAATGTTGTGAATCTTAAACAAAACGACAACGCCACAGAGGAGACGGAAGGTATTGGGTACTAAACTTCCGCGGCGCAAAATAATTGCAGCGTACGCTATAAAAGGATGTCGAGGAACCGCAGCAGCAAATTGGTCGTGAAGACACGAAACCACTGCTGCGGGCGGTCTATGGGCGGCGGCCGGGACAACCCAGTGCGAACTCGATATCCTCGGGATTTCAAATTGTCGTAATATATCAAAATCCGTTGTTGAACGGGATCGCATATTAGTATACCATGGGCCTAGGGATTGTTCTTGAGATGAGAGGAAGCCATGATCCGGACAGGAGAAATCAAAAAAGGAAGTTCCAAAGACGAAGGAATGGAATTTCAAAGACTGGAGCTAGGGGAAGAAATGCGAATTAGATACCGGAAAGGAAGGAGGAGAGATCTAAAACCTTACTGAGGGGAGATGAATCGAGGAGAGGCGCCGGAGAGCGTCAGAGGGCAGCAACAAGATCGCCGGAGCTCCACAGCGCAGAGAGCAACAGTAGAGGTAACGGAGGCGTGTGAAGGCGAGAAGAAAACGAAGAATTTATAGGGTGAGGGCCGGTCGGCCTCCACCGTCGGATCCAGGTCACGGGAATCAATGCATACATCTAGCCGTTTACATCCAAATATCATGCAACCGTCTCCGTACTCTGATGGCATTGCTCCACGTGGCAGTCAATCGTTCGGAGCATTTAATGAAGGTATGGTCGACATTGATGTCAAAGATTTGCGCAGAACGCGAGGAGATCCGGCGGAAGCCATCATTGATGCATTCAAGGGTGTCTCTGCCGCTGTGCGGGTGGAGAGTAGTAGCATGGAGGAGCCGTTCGGCTAGACTCACAGTCCATCGCGGACTATGCGCCTCCTTCGACTAGACTTGAAGGGAAGGCAAGTGATCCGGTAGTAAGAGTGGGCCCCCCCCACTTCCTGCAAAGTCAACGCCAAGTGGAAGTCACCGGAACAGCCGCTCACTCAGAGGAGAGTGTGGTCCGACCGGACGGACGGCCTTAGATGGCCGGTCCGATTGGACTGCCGGCCGGCCTATGGAATCGAGTACCCGGAGTGGTCCGGCCGGCTCGCACTTATAGTTGGGAGGCACCCTGTCAAATCGGGGTTCCGACGCAGTTAAAAAGGTCATGGACCGAGCTGACCTTTTGACCGACCACAGTCATAAAGCACCCCTGTCTGTTAGTCTCCACAAAGCACAAGTAAACCACTGCGGATGTCCGGTCGGATGTTTAGGCACCTGTCCGCTCGGACTACAAGTTTGGAACAAGGGAAAAGGCCAGAGGATTTCTTTCTTTGACAACCTGTAGGTTTCACGTGTGTGCCATGCTCCAAATCTTGTGACAGGGGATTCTGCTGTCCCATCGAGGGCATGCTTTGACTGTATCGATATGGGTCAGGTAAACTTTCTGACAGCCGCGTACCTAGGAAAGGACAGGTAAGCTTTCTGACAGCCGCATACCTAGGATAAGACAGAGGACACTTATGCACCTTGGCACGCGTGCCCAAACCTTTCACAGCTCTATATAAAGAACTTCAGGTTTCACCGACGGGGGATCCTGGGTACATACTCTGAGACTTTGGGAGCCACCTTATTCATCGTAGTTTACCTGACTTGAGCGTCGGAGGGTCGTCGCCGGGAACCCCCTTCCCGGCTCGACTTCTGTGCAGGTTAGCCGGAGCATCACACCACTAGGTGGAGATCTACATCATCGAGCCAGGGAGCGCCACGTGCCCAGCGTCTGTTGATTTCTGGTTCAGACAGGATCAACTATAAAGAAAAAATAGTTTTCTATGAAAATAACTTCCATTTTCAAATCTTGATACAAAGTTCAAAAGATTTTGAAATAACTCAAAGTTAATCAATCTTTGTATCAACTTACTCAATGATGAATGCTATCACTAGAAAAGCTTCATCAAGGTTTTTCAAATCAACTTTGAAATGATTTTAAACCATTTAATTTAGGACCACAATCTTAGGGCTAAATGTACATGACTTGTACACAAGCTTTCCCTATGATCCTCAATTTCGAATTAGGCTCATCTAGGTACAAGAACTATGCACCTTGATCCTAACTCATGATCCTAATATCTCACACACATCTAAGGTGTATCAAACACATCCAAGTCAATTTTGATGTGAGATATGGGTTTAGGTCATCTTAGGCTAAGTTTTCATGCATTTTCTAAACAACAATTTGATCTCCATATCAAATTATGTTTTTGTCCTTAAATCAAATTAATTGATTTTAAATGCAAAAGATGATGACATGGCATATAATGATATCATAAGTAAAAACATGTGCCAATGTCATGATGTCATGTCATAAAGTATGAAACTTAAATAGAGCATGACATTTAACTAACCTAAGCATTATCATGACATTTCAAATAATAATAAATTAAATATGATGTCATGACATGACATATGGCAAACAATATATGACAAATAACATGTAAAGGTATAGAAGATACCTAATTCTAGCCTTAGCTGCCATTTTTGATAGTTTTGATCATTTTGTCATAGGTTCTATATTCCTAAGTGTAATAGACCTAAAATCATATACCAAAGATTTTTAGATCACTATGTGCCAATTAGATGGACTCTAGAAAACTCCTCAAATGTGGTTGACACATCCTAATCACCTTAGGAATAACTTTTCATTTCATTTTCAAGGCTTGATTACACCTTGAAAATTCCTAAAGTGCCACCTTTTGCCATGATTAGGTTAACTACCTATTCAAGTAAGGTTGGCACACCCTAAACCATCTAGCGTGATGGAATCACGCTCTTAGGAACCCAATACCTATTGGAGCTCATTGGGTTCACTAAATATTCACTAGGGATGACTTCCCTAGCAACCCTCCTAATGACCCTCCTAGGCTTTAAATCCTTGGTCATTTAGGACTCAACAAGATCAACTCTAGGGGTGACTCCCCTTGTGACCTTGGTGATGGTCTTTCTAGCCCTAGGTATTGTTCCATAATCGAATGGAACATTATGATAAGTGGGCTTTGATTTTTGACCCTTAGACCCTTGAGTTGACTTCTCTAAATTCTTAAGGGCCTTTTCTAAATTGTCAAGTCTTGACCTCAAGACTTGATTTTCCTTTTCTAATACCTCAAGTTTTAATTTGTCATTTTTCTTTGAGGTATACCTAGGCATATGTCTAGTTGTTTTGGGATTCCTACCTAGGTTTTCCTTAACCTTAGATGAGTTAATTCTAGGGTTGGTTTTTCTAGTATTGTCCTTATCTAGGCTAACATGTTTGGCACCTAAGCACGTGTATCGGTTACTATAGTTATCATGCTTATTATTATTGACAATAGCAATAAGGCTACTAGCATGCATCCTACTAGAATTGCAAGAATGTGCCTTAGAGATTACCTTAGGGTTTGCCTTAGCTCCCCCTATAGACATGCTCGGTCTCTTGTCCTTGTGAAGTTGCCTCCCCCTCGAACATTGGCTCCTATAATGTCCCCTTTGCTTGCATTGGAAGCACACCACGTGCTCCTTACCCTTGCGTATCGGGACTCCGACTTTCTTGACCTTTGGCGCCGGTGGAGTCTTCCTAATCCTCCTTGGATACTTACTCTTGTAATGTCCATATTCCCTACACTCAAAGCACATTATATGTAATTTACTTGAAAGTAAATTGCTTGAGTTACCTAGGGTTGAGGATGGTTGTATGCTTTCTTCTTCATCCCTTTCGGAAGTAGAGGCTTCTTCTTCTTGCTCCAATCTTGAAGAAGAACTCTCCTCCTCTTCTTCCTTAGATGTTGAGTAGCCCTCAACTTCTAATTCCTTACCTCCATGAAGTGAGCTACTTGACTCACTTGACTCCTCTTCATGACTTGAATTGGAGCTTCCCTCATGGAACTTGGCCAAGTTATTCCACAATTCCTTGGCATTGTTGTAACCACCTATCTTACACAAGATATCGTTAGGTAATGAGAATTCAAAAATTTTCATTACCTCGTCGTTGATTACGGATTGGTGGATTTGTTCCTTCGTCCACCTCTTCTTCTCAAGAATTTCTCCTTCTTCATCCCTTGGAGGAACAAAACCTACTTGTACACAATTCCAATTAACTAAGTTAGTCATAAGAAAGTACTTCATTCTTACCTTCCAAAATGCGAAGTCGTCGCGATCGTAGAAGGGTGGAATCGTGACGTCTTCTCCAAGTCCATCCATTCTCTAGCTTGTGCTCCCTTGGGTGTTAATCCGACGAAGAGCAACCTTTCTCTGATACCACTTGTTGGGATCGTCAGTCGCGGCTAGAGAGGGGGGGTGTGAATAGCCAACCCCAATTTCGCGTTTCTTTCTATAAATCAAGTTAGCGCAGCGGAAAAATAACAATAGAAACGTAAATGAAGAAATCAAACCTCAAGCACAGCGATGTAACGAGGTTCGGAGATGAAACTCCTACTCATCGGCGTGTCTATAAGGTGGACGAAGCCTATCAATCCGTCGGTGGATGAGACCCCGAAAAACCGGCTAATATAAACTCCTTCTAGGTGGAGAAACCTCGCCACAATAACTCTTGCAACAGCAAGATAGAAGTACACAAAATACAAAGAAGCATAAGACAATATGAATGTAAAACAAACAAGCTTGCCTTCTCGTCTGGAGATCCGTTGATGAAGCGGCTCACGGATGCCAAAAGCTCAGCGAAGCTTCAACTGAAGCCAAAGAAGCTCGAAAGCTCTGAAGGAACCTGAAGAACTTGCGTAGCAAGAAGAAGGTCTGTAGAGTCGCTCGACTCTTTATATATGAACTCGCAAACCCGTGAAGGTAGAAGAAGACATAACATCGAGATCTGCCGTTGTCAATCACAACGGCTAGGTCTGAACCGATCGAGCTCAACCGATCGGTCCACACCGTCCCCGATCAGGTCTTGGGGACCGATCGGCTATGTCGTCCGATCGGGATCCGATCGGTCCCCGGACCGATCAGTTCTCTCTCTTCGTTTGCTCACTCATCTGATCGGTCATTTCAGAAATTCCAGACAGCATTTGGCACTCGATCGGTCACCAGACCGATCAGCCGTATCACTAGATCGGTCCCCAGATTGATCTAGAGCTTGGTTTTTCCCAATACCAAGTCCCAAGTCTCCCACACCAACATCCGGTTAACCTTGACCTGTTGGTACATCATGCTTAGCATCTGGTCACTCCCTTGACCTGCTAAGACTCCCCACCAAGTGTCCGGTCAATACCTTTGACCCACTTGGACTTTTCTCTTCGTGCCAAGTATCTGGTCACTCCCTTGACCTACTTGACCTTCTCAACACCAGATGTCCGATCATCCTTGATCCATCTGGATTTTTCCTTGCCCGACTTCACTCACCAGGACTTTCACCTAGCTTTACTCACTAGGGTTTCCAATCTGCCTGGCTTCACTCACCAGGACTTCCAAACTACCTAGCTTCACTCACTAGGACTTTTACCTGGCTTCACTCACTAGGATTTTCCATTTGCCTTCCTGGTCTAGAGGCAGCCACCTAGCTGAGCCCTCTCCCAGCTCCGGAGCTCCGGCTCCGACGCAGCTACCGAGCCCTCTCAGGAGAGGCTACCGAGTCAGAACGACATCGAGTGACTTCCACATCAGGTCCAGAGAACGAGCTGAGTCCTCTCGACCATAGTCCAGAGAATGAGCTACCGAGCCCTCTCCGACTCCATCGTCCGAGATCCAGGAGCGAGTACCGAGCCCTCTCTGACCACAGTCCGGAGAATGAGCTACCAAGCCCTCTCCGACTTCCACATGCCAAGCTTCCATACTTGTACTTCTCCGTGCCAAGTCCCTGCTTGGACTTTTCCCATGCCAAGCTCCCTGCTTGGACTTTTCCGTGCCAAGTCTTCATACTTGGACTTTTCCCGTGCCAAGCTCCCTGCTTGGACTTCTCGAAATAGATCAACTCAAGTCGGGTCAACCAGGTCAACCTTGACCAAGGGTTGCACCCACAACCTCCCAAGTTTTCCAATATTCTTGATACAACTCTTCTATTCTCGTCAAACATCAGAATAGAACTTTTCTATTCTCGTCAAACATCAAAATACAACTCGAGTCAGGTCAACCTTGACCTAAGGTTGCACCAACACAAGGGTAGATTATCACATGAATATGTTGTTGGTGTAGAGTCATTCTTGTAATTTGCAATGCAAAATTCTAGTCATTCTAATGTAATATCTGTTGGAGCAATCCCAATGGTCCGTGCGACCATGTGTTTTTGTATTTGGGCAAAGGGTTTAAGTTAGGTTCACCCTTGTATTTGATATGTGTATTTAAGTTGTGTAGGTTTGCAGGATACACATGTGACTCAGGTTGATGGCTTCGGGTCCGGTGAAGGATGGAGCATCCGAGGGACTGCGGACAAGGCAGCGAGAACAAGGGTCGAGGGAAGCGACTTCGAGGCATACACGAAGGATGCCATTGGGGACGAGTCACGGGCTTGAATGCATCCGAGGGATGAGAGCCAAAGGAAGTAAGCTTGAAGGCAAGAAGTCAAAGATGCAAAGGAAGCGTCAAATGAGTCGTAAGGGTGAGGGTCCAAGTGCTGAGAGATTATACTCGGAGCAAAATCATAGTTTTAGGGTTTTACTGTAGCAGTACTGTAGTGTTACTGTAGTAGTACTGTAGCAGTCAACTGCTTGTTTTAGCAGTCGACTGGTACAGTTGACTGCGCAGTCGACTGGATGCGAATAGAATGGTTCTGTTCGTTCGGTTAGTGTGGAGCAGTCGACTCCTAGTTTTGGCAGTCAACTGCTAGTTTTGGCAGTCGACTGGTATCGACCCATTGGGATGTAACGGTATAATTCTCACAGAGGACAGTCGACTGCATGTTTTAGCAGTCGACTGGTAGGCTAGGTTTTCTAATCTGCGACCTATATAACCAAGCCTTGGCAGCTTGGTTGAGGTTGATGAAATAGAGGTGGTTAATCTCTATTAGTAGTCTACTTGTGCCCTAGCATCAAAGGAGTCCTTGGTGAGAGTTGTGGTGAGGTTTCTCCACCCACAAGGAGGTTGAGCTAGCCAGAGTTTGCCGAGGACTAATCCACGGACGGATTGAGAGATCGTCCACCTTACGGACACGCCATGGAGTAGGAGCCCTAATCTCCGAACCATGTTAAACGAACATGTTAGCGGTTTGCATTTCTTTTCTTAATTTTAGCCTTTAGCTTGATTGTTTTATTTGTATTCCGCTGCGCAAGCTAACATCGTAGGAGAAGCAATCGATTTGGGAGCGTCGTCTATCCAACCCCCTTCAAGCCAGCCTCCGATCCCAACAAGTGGTATCAGAGCGAAGGTCGCACTTCACCGGACTAACCGCCGAGAAGAGCAACTACAAGAAGATGACCGGCTTGATAGAATCGCCAAAGTTCTAAGGCGGAGGCTTATGGGACATCACATATTTGATGATTAAGATGGAGGTCTTCTTTAATATGGATTGAGACACTATGATGGTGATCAAGGAGCCATTCGAAGTCCCAAAAGACAAGAAAGGGAAAAAACTCTGACCACGACATTGGATGGAGGAGCAAACCACACGGGCAAAGGCAAACTCAAAGGTAATGTCTATTTTGATTGATATTTTGCCTAATCATGTGATGACTCGTGTAGGTGAGTACGAGAATGCTCAATATTTGTGGAGCAAGATAAAGAAAGTTCAATGAGAAGAACCTATGCCTACACTAGAAGAAGAAGAAAAAGAAAAATCCGAAGAAACGGATGTAGTAGTTCAAGAAGAGGAGGTGGAGCAACCGGAAGTTGAGCCATGCTCAACATCCGAGGAGAAGAAGGAGGAAAAGGAAGATAAAGCATCATCTACATCCTCAAAGGTTGAAGATGAATCCAAGACAAGTGAAGAGGATGAGGAAGAAATCTTGGAAGAAGTCAACCTAGTGAGCATCTTCGCCGAAGTGAAATCAAAAGATCACATTGTGTGCTTTAGGTGTAATGAAAAAGGACACTATAAGAGTAGATGTCCTATGGGTAATAAAGAGGTATCTCCTAAACTCAATTCAATTCATTTAGAATCTAATTTGAGTTGTAGGGAAAAGGAGGAGAAGAAGCACATTAGATGTTTCACGTGTGGAGACATGGGACACTACCACACCAAATGCCCAAAAAAGAAAGAGCTCAAGAAGTTGGCGCATTTGAAGATGTGGGAAAAGAAGTGGAGAAAGAATGGAGGCTCATGTCAAGGGAGAGCCCCAAAGGTAAAGGGTAAGGTAAACCCTAATTTAAATTTAAAGTCAAATTTAAATTCCTCCATGCATGCTAGGAAAAATAATGATAATCATAGTATGCCCATGCAAAATTTTGGATTAGATATCATGATAGGAATAGAGTTAATGTAGATCAAAACCCTAAGAGACCAATACATGATAAACCTACAAATGATAGACCTAAGGAGAACCAAGGCATCAATCCTAAGAAGGGGAGACACATGCCTAGGAAGGGTAGATCTTGGAATGTCCAATATGGACAAATTAACTCTAGGGTTAGGAACCTAGAAAAGGAGAATCAAGCTTTAAGGGAAAAGCTTGATAAGTTAGAACAATTCCTTAAGAGATTCAATGTTGGATCTAAGGAATTAAGGATGATGTTGGGTATCCAAAGACCCAACAATGATAGATCGGGCTTGGGATACCGATCTAGTCCCTCCAAGGCCAATGAGAGTTCATATACTAGGGTGGCAAATGATCATGGCAAGGGAGAGGTCTCCAAGGCTAAGGGAAAGTTGTATGCTAGGGTGGCATATGACTATGGCAAGGAGAAACCAATAAATGGAAAGGAAAATCCATTTAAAGGTAAGGATAAATTAACCAAGGATAAGGTGTCCAAGGTTAAGAAGGTTAGATTTGTAGGCCAAGTGTCACCGGAGGTGCACCGATGTGGCCTAGCAATTGTAGATGAGTCACCTAGGGAGGTGACTACGGCTAAGAGCTCTAGGGGGAGCTCTAAGAGTCTAGTTGAGACCCATGGTAAATGGATCTCAAGTGGATTTTTATTTGGAGTCTAGAGGAGCCATGGAGTGTGCCAAATGGTTTGGAGACGAACTTGAGTCTCAACCTTAAGAAATTGGCACAATTGGGTTGTGTTTCATGCAAAGAAATATGACATTGGGGTCATATAGCATGATAATTGATTTTGGATTTATAGATGCCATACAAACCAATGCTAAGGATGCATTGTGGGTTAGTATGGGCAAATACATCAAGAGGAAGCCAAAACTAGGACTTTAGGTCAAGGTTCTATTAAACCATTTAAGCTAGTTTTGGATTTTGTGTCAATCTTGGGATTGATGATAGATATATTTTTGAATATATTTTTCCCAAGTAGACATGGGTAAAACAAACATCTCCATAAAATTTGGGGATTTTTGGAGGTCTGTGGAATTATTGGTGTATTTCTGAAATTGGGTCAGAAATGTTGAAAAAGGTTGAAAAAGTGTGCTAGTCAACTGCTAGTTTTAGCAGTCGACTGCACCAATCGACTGCATATTTTAGCAGTTGACTGGCAGTGAACAGAAGTATTCTGTTTGCTCAGCTAGTAGCGACCAGTCGACTGGTACTTCTTGCAGTCGACTGATACCAGCCTGAAACTATCTTTTAGCGTTGTTTGTGATCGAGTTAGCTCGTATAGGTGTATGAAATTCATGGGGGATTAATATATGAGTTTAGGGTTAATTTGGATGAAAAGTTTTCAACAATTAGGATATTGTTAGAGAACTTTTTGATTGTTAGGCAAAGGGGGAGAAGTAAGGTTTAGTTATGAACCCCTGAAAATACCTTTGCAATGGTAAAAATCATAGCTCAGGAGCATAGGTGTAGGGGGAGCCTTGTGATAGGTTCTTAAATAGCCCTGTGGTAAAATTCCTAGCTCAATGGGGAGCTTAGGTGTAGGGGGAGCCTTGTGATAGGTTCAAATGCATGTTGCATTGTTTTTGATTCGGCAGTGTAAGTCCAAGTGTGTAGCCTTGGCAACGTAAGTCCATTCATCGGTGTAAGTCCAAGTGTGTAGTCTTGGCAACGTAAGTCTATTTGTTTTAGCATATTTATTTGCTATGTGTTTTTCCTAACTTAAATGTATTGCCGAACATCAAAAAGGGGGTGATTGTTCGAGCAATCCCAACGGTCCGTGCGATCATGTGTTTTGGTATTTGGGCAAAGGTTTTAAGTTAGGTTCACCCTTGTATTTGATATGTGTATTTGAGCTGTGCAGGTTTGCAGGATACACATGTGACTCAGGTTGATGGCTTCGGGTCCGATGAAGGATAGAGCATCCGAGGGACTGCGGACAAGGCAGCGAGGACAAGGGCTGAGGGAAGCGACTTCGAGGCATACGCGAAGGATGGCATTGGGGACAAGCCGCGAGCTTGAATGCATCCGAGGGATAAGAGACAAAGGAAGTAGGCTTGAAGGCAAGAGGTCAAAGCTGCAAAGGAAGCATCAAATAAGTCGTAAGGGTGAGGGTCCGAGTGCTGAGAGATTGTACTCGGAGTAAAATCCTAGTTTTAGGGTTTTATTGTAGCAGTACTGCAGCGTTTATGTAACAGTTCTGTAGCAGTCGACTATATATTTTAGCAGTGGACTAGTACAGTCGACTGTGTTAGGATGTATACTAAAAGCCTAGCTTTTGGTATAAACATTTATCTAGAAATAAGAATCACATTGGTCAAATGACTACATTATGATAAATGTAGTTGTTCAATTAATTTATATTGTAGATAATATGGTGTGTGGTGTCACACACAGAGGATCATGTTATCAGTACTTTATAAATTATAAACAATAGCTCACGACCATGATGGAAAGGAACAAACCATTGGAAGGTCGTAGTGTAATTAGGTGTTAGTTTATCTTAACTATATAATTACACTAGTACACTAAGAGTGTATTAAGTAGGACCATTAGAGGTCGTTTCTTTTATACTGACTTTATAAAGGAACAAAGACCTCAGTTATTATGGAAGTATGTGCTCTTAATCCTAATATAATAACAAGCACATATATTTGATATTTATTTCTTTAATTTATCAATGGGTGAGATTTAGTTCGATGAATCAATAAGCCCGATAAGTTGGGAAATGATATCACTTATAGTGTGTGTTGTTGATTATAGAAGGAAACTGTATCCTAGTAATCTAGGTTGAGAATGTCCCCAAGAGGAGCTCATAAGGATTGTCATGTTAAACCCTGCAGGTGGACTTAGTCCGACATGACGATGAAGTTGAGTGGTACTACTCTTGGAGCTAGATATTAATTAAGTGAGTTGTCAGTAACTTACTAAATTAGTGGATATTTGTTATCTTAAACACAGGGAGACTAACACACTCATAATAAGAAGGAGCACAAAATATAATTTGGGATTGGTGCGGTAGTTCAATAATAGTTCTTTAGTGGAATGAATTATTATTGAAAAAATTAAGTTGTGTGTTCGGGGCGAACACGGGAGACCAAAACCAATTCCTCCTCTCGGTCTCTATCGTAGCCTCTTAATTATAGAGTACTATACCCACCTATACCCACCTTCTTACCCATCCCATAAGGGGCCGGCCAAGCTAGCTTGGAGACCAAGCTAGGGCCGGCCAAAGTTTGGTTCATGGGTGCTTCAAGGTGGTCGGCCCTAGCTTGGGTTCAAGCATGGTGTGGCCGGTCCAAATTAAAATAAAAAGATTTTTATTTTTTAAAATTTTTCTTATGTGGATAACATGTTTTAAAAGAGAGTTTAAAAATTTAAATCTTTCCTTTTATAAGATTCTATAAAAGATTAAGAAAAGAGCTAAATCTCTTTCCTTATTTGTAGATTAAAAGGTTGATTTTAATTTTGGTAAAAACTTTCCTTTTTAACCATGTTCATGATTTAAAAGAAAGTTTAAAAAATTAATAATTCTCTTTTATTAGTTTCTACAAAAGATTAAGAAAAGATTTGATTTCTTTCCTTATTTGTAGATTAAAAGAGATTTTAATTTTTAGAGATAGTTTTCTTTTTATCCACATGTTTAAAAGAAAGATTTTAATTTATTAAATTTCCTTTTTATAAACCAATCATGAAGGGATTAAATTATTGGAGAAATTTTTATAAATTTACGGAAATAAATTAGGAAGGTTTTAATTCTTGATTGAATTAAATTTCCTTTGATTGGAGGTTTGTTGTGTGGCCGGCCATGTTGATTAAGAAGAGGAATTTGATTTTAATTAATTAAATTTTCTTTTTCATGGCAAAGGAATTAAGGAAGTTTTTATTAAAGTTTCCTTATTTGCCAAAACCAAGCATTATAAAAGAGGAGGTAGAGGAGCCTTCATGGGATGAACTTCTATTCTTTTTCTTTCCTCTCCTCTTTGGTTTTGGTCGCCGGCCCTATTTCTCTCCTCTCCTCTTGTTGGCCGAAACTCATCTCTTGGTGGAGCTTTTGTTTGTGGTCGGATCAAAGAAGGAGAAGAAGGAGAGAAAGCAAGCCTCGTCTCTAGCATCCCTTGGAGCATTGGTGGTGGCCGAAATTCTTCATCCTTGGAGGAGTTTATTGTGGCCGAAATCTAGAAAAAAGAAGGAAAATGGAAAGGTGGTTCTCATCTCGGAAGATCGTTGCCCACACAACGTCCGAGGTTAGAAGAGGAATACGGTAGAAGATCAAGAGGTCTTTCTAAAAGGTATAACTAGTATTTTTCCTTTCCGCATCATACTAGTTATTTTTGGAAATAATACCAAATACAAGAGGCATATGATTTTAGTGTTTCGAATATGTTTTTCGATGTTGTGTTCTTTTTGTTGGATCGAGAAGCGCTAGAGGGGGGGGGGTGAATAGCGCTCGTGGCTATTTCGTTCGGTTCGTAAAACTATCGGAGTAATTAAGCAGCGGAATAAAACAAAGTAAGCACACAAAGACAAGAGGATTTTTACTTCGTTCGGAGCCTTGATCGACTCCTACTCGAAGGCCCGCGATCCTTGATCGCTTTCGGTGGGCAACAACTATAAGCTCGTTAAAAGATTACAATAATGAGTACAAATAAAAGCTATCAAAAATTATACCGACAACAAGAAATGCTAATTTTGAAGCTTCGGGTCGTCGGGCACTTGTAGTAGCACTTCGGAGTATCTTTTGGAGCAGCGTGTAGATGAAAGATTACTTAGAATTCGTTGTCTATTGAAGCTGCACCTCAACCCTCCTTTATATCACGGTTCGGCGCGATGATAAGCTGACGTGACGTGGCAACACCAACCAGGATGCTCCGTGTCACTGTGATAAAATTTGGTTGGGACGGGAATTTTCCAAAGGGTTCCACCGCAAACAAAGGTTAGTCCAGCAAAATACCCGCAAGACAATGTTAGAATCGATAAAACACGGTAAGTAATGATGCTCTTTTCGTCATCAGTCTGACTTTGGATTTCGCAAGCCCTAGGTACGGCGCCAACCGTCCCCTCTTGGAACGATCCTCACCTACTCCACTCAGAGATTTTGACACACGCCGATCCTCTAGATCGACCGACTTGCTCGACTTTCGATGCTTCGGACTTCTCGTGGACATCCGCTTCCCGACTAGTCTCTTTCACCTGGTTCGCGACACCAGGACTTTTCACCTAGGGTTACCACCCCCTAGGACTTTTGCCTGAAGCCATCAACCTGCCAAGACTTTACTCATAGGGTTACCACCCCCTATGACCTAGGGTTACCGCCCCCTAGGGTTTTCCCTTTGCCTAACCGCAGTTAGGACTTTCCTGAAACCCTCAAGTAGACTTGTTAGACTAAAAAACATCTTAACTTTGAATTCTTTGCTGTTATCAAAACACGAGTTCGATCGTCGGATGCTTCCCGCACCAACAATCTCCCCCTTTTTGATTATGGCAACACGAATTCGAAGTTAAGTAAACAAGCGAATAGATAGTCGTTTTAAACACAGACAAAATTTGCTAAGTATAGCTGAACAATGTAACTAAAGTAAATTTTACCCTATATACTCCCCCTTAACTTTGGCTCCCCCTTAACTTTTGCTCTCCCTTAATTTTTAACTTCTTGAATTTTATGTTTACATTTTTGCTACTCTTCCCCTTTGCCATAACTCAAAAAATAGGCAATGTATAAAGAGTTGTACATGATTAAAGTTAGCAATATTCAACAGAGTTTGGAAGTTAAGGTCAATTGGAAATTAAGTTTTTAGGACCAGATTATTCATTTAAGTTCAGTTGATCCTTAAGTCCAAGCACAAGTCATGTTTATATATTAGGTATCAGAGCCATAGTGAACAAAACATTCTTGAAAAAGAAATTGAGTATCTTTTGCCAACTGTCTAACCTTTAGTTACTTGCTGATTGTCTATAGGACAATAGCTTTTACTAGGTTAGTCAAGTTAAGTTATTTAGGTCCAGATAGACTTGACTAGAGCTGGAGAACTTTAACTTGATTAATGTTTATTGCATATTTAACGCCCAGACTCATATTGATGCACAGATATAAGCATTCTTGAGTCCAGGCTATACCCTATGCATCTCACGCCATTCTATATTTTTCAATCACAATCAAGGTAAACTTAGGTGTTTTGTGAGATGCTCTGGCTTAATTCTAGGGGAACATGATATCTAGGGGGGAAATCCTATACTAAACCCAACTTTTGAAAGTCTAGTAATATTGGAGTTTTGAAAACTGTTTTGCCTAGAAGTTGAAAATAATAGTAAGATATCTATTCTACCCAACACATTCCTATTTTCCTTCTAAGTCCACTGAACTCAAGTTCAGGTAAGGGTTTTGTAAAAATGTCAGCTAGGTTTGATTTGGACTCAACGTGGTTGAGTGCAATTTCACCTTTAGCTACATGATCCCTTACAAAGTGGTGTTTTACCTCTATGTGTTTGGTCCTAGAGTGGTGTATAGGATTTTTGGTCAGATTAATTGAGCTGATATTATCAATAAAGATTTTAGTATTTTTATAGTCTAGTTGATAGTCTTTTAGTGTATGCATCATCCATAATAATTGAGATGCACATTCTCCTAGAGCTATGTATTCAGCTTCTGTAGTGGATAGAGCAACACAATGTTGCTTTCTGCTTGACCAACTTACTAGGCACTGACCTAGAATCTGACAGCTACCACTTGTACTTTTTCTGTCTAGCTTGCACCCGGCATAGTCTGAATCAGAATAGCCATAAAGGTCAAAAGTGCAAGTTCTTGGATACCAAAGTCCTACATTTAGAGTTCCTTTAATATACCTCAGTATTCTTTTAACATATGTTAGGTGTGACTCTTTTGCACAGGATTGGTATCTTGCACACATACCTACTGCAAACAGTATGTCAGGTCAACTTGCAGTTAGATAAAGTAAACTCCCTATGGCACTCCTATAGTATTTTGGGTCTACAAATTTTCCTTCAGGGTCAGAGTCAATGTTTATGTTGGTTGCCATTGGAGTATTTATAATTTTTGAGTTTTCCATGCTGAATTTTTTGATTAACTCCTTAGCATATTTAGTTTGATAAATGTAGATTCCATCTTTGGTTTGTTTTATTTGTAAGCCTAAGAAAAAGTTGAGTTCCCCAACCATGCTCATTTCAAATTCACTTTCCATTAACTTAATAAATTCTTTTATAAATTTTGAGTTAGTTGAGCCAAAAATTATGTCATCAACATAGATTTGGGCTATAAAGATGTCTTTTCCTATAGTTTTCACGAACAAAGTAGGATCAATTTGTCCTTGGTTAAATTCTTTGGATATTAAGTAATTAGATAATCTTTCATACCATGCTCTAGGGGCTTGTTTTAGTCCATATAGTGCCTTTTTTAATTTAAAAACATGATTAGGGTAGTCTATGTCTTCAAACCCTGGAGGTTGGCTTACGTAGACTTCTTCCTTGATAAAACCATTTAAAAAAGCTGACTTAACGTCCATTTGGTACAATTTGAATCCTTTATTGGCTGCATAGGTTAATAACATCCTAATGGACTCGAGTCTAGCTACTGGAGCATAGGTTTCATCATAGTCTAGGCCTTCGACTTGACTAAACCCTTTGGCTACTAATCTTGCCTTGTTTCTTACTATAACACTGTGATCATCTAACTTATTCCTAAAAACCCATTTTGTATCTATTATTGATTTATCTATGGGTTTAGGTACAAGGTCCCAGACTTGGTTTCTCTCAAATTGGGCTAATTCTTCCTGCATTGCAATGATCCAGTCTGGATCAGGCAGGGCTTCTTCTATAGTTTTAGGTTCAATTTTAGAAATTAGAGCAATCTGACTAGGGTTTCTATAGGACGATCTAGTTCTGACTCCTAGGTTTGGGTCACCCAAAATTTGGTCAGGTGGGTGAGAGGTGCTTATTCTAGTTGGTCTTATTTGTGAGTCAGAAACTGGTTCTTCAGACTCATTAAGATTAGTTTGGATTTCATCATCATCTACATCTCTTGGATTAGTGTTAATATTTGCATTTATTTTAGGTAAGTTGTTTTCTTCATCAAATATTACATTAGTTGTTTCTTCAACTTTCAATGTATTTTGATTATATACTCTAAAGGCTCTACTGGTAGAGGAGTATCCTAGGAATATTCCTTGGTTAGATTTGGGTGTAAATTTTCCTAAGTAATCTTTAGTATTTAAAATGTGAACTTTACAACCAAATACCTTTAAATAATTTAGATTGGGAATTTTATGATAGTAGAGTTCATACGGTGTTTTGTTGTGATATTGGTTTATGAAAATTCTGTTTTGAATATAATTTGCCGTATTTATTGCTTCAGCCCAAAATTGGTGACTTAACTCATATTCGTTTAACATTGTCCTAGCGGCTTCTTGTAGTGTTCTATTTTTACGTTCTACTAGTCCATTTTGTTGAGGGGTTCTAGGACATGAAAATTCATGTTGGTATCCATTTATTTTACAAAATTGGGTGAACTTATGATTTTCAAATTCCCCTCCGTGATCACTTCTTATTCTTTTAATTTTAGTATCTTTTTCATTTTCCGTTAAGTTGCAAAAGTTACTAAATATTTCATAGGTTTCATCTTTTGATTTTAGAAATTTTACCCAAGTGTACCTGGAGTAGTCATCAATTATTACTAAGCAATATTGGTTCTTGTTTAGTGATTTGGCTCCATGTGAATCAAATAGATCAAGGTGAAGGAGTTCAAGTAAGGTGTTGGATCTTTCTAGGTCAGTTGACTTATGGGTTGACTTGGTTTGTTTTCCTTTTTGACATGCATCACAGATTGAATTTTCAATAAATTTTAATTTGGGTAAACCTCTAACTAGACCATTTTGACTCATTCTTGAAATAAGTCTTGTGTGTGTGTGACCCAGCCTTCTGTGCCACAGTTGGGTTTCCTCTTGTTGTGTCAGGAGACACTTTATAGAGGATATTGATAAATTAATTGTGTAGATGTTATCTTTCCTAAGTCCCTTAAGTTTAATTTCTGGATTTTCAATGTTTTTAACTAGACATCCAAATTTATCGAAATTAACTAGATATCCGCTGTCACACAATTGACTTATACTTAGTAAATTAAAGTTAAAATTTTCAACCAATAAAACATTTTGAATAATGAAATCGGAACTAAGTTCAATATTACCTTTTCCGATTACTTTAAGTTTACCGTTGTTGCCGAATGCAACTTATCCTAGACTCTTGTACTTGAGTTTGGTAAACTTCAACTTATCTCCAGTCATATGTCTGGAGCATCCACTATCCAACATCCATTGATCCAATTCAGCGGAGTCTGGCCCTTCGGAAACGGATGCGGATCCGTGGCTTTGCTCGGAGTCGGCTTCTGACTCGCTCTCGGATTCGATGATCTGGTCCCGGGCCATCAATGCGAGTAAACTCGTTTGGTCGAGTTCGTCGTCTTCGTCCTCCGAAGAAGATTCGTCCCAGGTTGCCTTTAGTGCCTTCTTTCTTCTTTGCTTCTTGGCTTCCTTTTGATTGGGGCAGTTGGCTTTTATATGCCCCTTCTGGTTGCACCCGTAGCAAGTGACTTCGTACTTTGCCTTTGAGTTCTGTTGAGCCTCCTTTGATTGAACTGCCTTCTTTAGATCTTTCTTGTTGAAGCCCTTCTTCTTCTTGTAGAGCTTCTTTACAAGATTCACAAACTCGCTGGCCAGTTCATCTTCTGAATCTTCTGAATTGGGTTCGTCTTCTGATTCTGATTCAACTTTTCGCCGTCCTCTTGATTCCCGTGTTCGACTCGTTCCTGCAATCAAAGCAATACCTTTCTCGGATGGCAGTGTATTAGTTTGTTCATGGAGTTCAAATTCGCTAAATAACTCATCTAATTTTAAGGACAACAAATCCTTAGAGACTTTGTAGGCATCTACCATTGATGCCCACAATGAACTCCTAGGAAATGAGTTAAGTGCATACCTTATTATATCTCTATTTTCTACCTTCTGCCCGATTCCATGTAGAGAATTCAGGATATCTTGAATTCGGGCGTGCAAAGAGCTTGCCGTCTCACCTTCCTGCATTTTCAAATTGTATAGTTTATTTAGTAACAAATCACGCTTACTTACCTTGGTTTCCGCAGTGCCTTCGTGAAGTTCAATCAGTTTCTCCCATAGTTCCTTTCATGAGGAGAATGGACCGACTGCTGAGCTCTTCTTTGGTAAGACCGCATCGATTGTGCAGTGGCTTTGGCGCTGGCCACCTTTTTGATAAATGCCGGCTCCAGTCCTCACAGGATGTAGGCTTACCGTCTGCATCATGGTAGTTGTAGTCTGTTGACGATCATCCGTGTGTCGAATCGATCTTTAGATAAATTTCCATTCGCCTTCCAATATCCAAGTGTCCACGGAAAATAATGGGGACAGCAGTGCTAAATCCTTCTTGTTGGGCCATTTACTCTACAAAAAAGAAACAACAAGATCTATTCCAAGACTAAGTCTTGGATTAGTAGTGTGGGAGGACAAAAAATAAGCCAAGTGGTATTGACCATCTTTGAGCAGAAAATCGATTCGTAAAAAGAAATTAGAATATAGCTATGAGGCTAAATTCTAATTGACTCCGAACAAAACCACAAAAAAAATTGTCTCGAATAGTGGTTGCACTGATTCAAGACGACCCCGCTCTGATACCAATTGTTGGATCGAGTGGCTATTTCGTTCAATTCGTAAAACTATCGGAGTAATTAAGCAGCGGAATAAAACAAAGTAAGCACACAAAGACAAGAGGATTTTTACTTCGTTCGGAGCCTTGATCGACTCCTACTCGAAGGCCCGCGATCCTTGATCGCTTCCGGTGGGCAACAACTATAAGCTCGTTAAAGATTACAATAATGAGTACAAATAAAAGCTATCAAAATTATACCGACAACAAGAAATGCTAATTTTGAAGCTTCGGGTTGTAGTAGCACTTGGAGCGTCTTTTGGAGCAGCGTGTAGATGAAAGATTACTTAACTCTCCTTTTATATGCGGTTCCGGGCGCCTGGATCCCTTCCGGGCGCCTGGAGTGTGACGTGGCCAACCAACCAGGATGCTCCACGTGGCAAAGTCGCGAGGATAAAACTTGGTCCCGGGCGCCCGGACACCTTTTTCCAGAAGGTTCCTCACCGCAAACAAAGGTTAGTCCGAGCAAAATACCCAAGACAATGTTAGAATCTGATAAAACACAGTAAATAATAATTGGCAGTCTTCGAACTGTCCGAGTCTGACTTTGGCTTCGGGGAACGTGTCCTCATCTACTCCACTCAGGAGATTTACCTGATGCCAGATCGACTGGACTTTTGCTCAGCACTCGATGCTTCCGGACTTTCTGCTGGACATCCGCTTCCCCGGCTAGTCCAGTCTTTCACCTGGTTCGCGACACCAGGACTTTTCACCTAGGGTTACCACCCCCTAGGACTTTTGCCTGAAGCCATCAACCTGCCAAGACTTTACTCATAGGGTTACCACCCCCTATGACCTAGGGTTACCGCCCCCTAGGGTTTTCCCTTTGCCTAACCGCAGCTAGGACTTTCCTAAAACCCTCAAGTAGACTTGTTAGACTAAAAAACATCTTAACTTTGAATTCTTTGCCGTTATCAAAACACGAGTTCGATCGTCGGATGCTTCCAGCACCAACACTTTTGTTTTATTTTTCCTTGTGATTTGATTGTTCTTTTCGGTTAACCTAAAGTTATTTTAGGAAATTAAATATTAGCTTTCCATAAAAGGTTTTGTCTAGTCGGTGGTGGTTGCTCCCATATCCAAGAAGGCCGTGTGCCTCGCCACGTCAGTACTGGGAACCAATTAGGGAAAATAATATTTAATGGAATTAATAACTTAAGGTGATTTGGGTCAAACGTGTTAAGTTCCGCAGGAGACCCAAGTGAAAACCTAAAAGAATGAATAGATTATGTTTTGGATCAAACGTGTTAAGTTCCGCAGGTGATCCAAAATTTAATTTAAAAGAACACATGGTAACTAGGAAAAGGTTCAGACCTTTGTATAAAATTTTTGTACAGTGGAACCTCTAGGCTTTCCGAGTAGCAACCAACAATTGGTATCAGAGCTAGGGTTTTGCCTCTGTGTATTTGGTATTAGTTTAATTATGCACATGTCATACATAATTTAGGCAGGATAATAGTAGGATGTGCTAACTTTATGGATGCAGGATCCAACTATTATGGCTTATAGTTATTATGTGTGTGATTGGACCCTTGAACATGTCAAGGGCATTTATTGTGTGTGCATGATTGTATTATAAAATACAGCAGGAGCTGTATTTAGTTTTATTAGGATTTTATCTTTTGATCTAGTTACATGTACAATCCTTTTATGGAATATAGGATCGATGGATGTAAATTTTATTTTATGTTCGACCTAGTTTCCATGTACATTCCTTCGAGGAATATAGGATCGAAAAATGTAAAATTCTATTTATGTCGCGGATCGAATCTTGCAAGGCGTGAAACCTTTTGAGGACCAGAGGTGCAGCGGAACAAGGAGCAAGATGGATGTGACAACTAGACCCAGTGGCGGTGGCCAACGATGGCAGCAGCTAGGGTTGGCGACACACGGAAGACAACAATAGATAAAAGTCATAATAGTTGAAAATTAGTTTTTCTATTTATTGCTTTTTATGCTGTGTTGTGTGTGCTTGTTAGTATGCATGTTAGGTAGACTAGCATAGGCAAAATTCCTCACTTTAAATAACTAAGTGGGAGAGGGATTTATTTTAAATAAATTCCACGGTCTCCATTACTGGTTTATAAGTAATGCAACAAGCTTACGCGTTGGCTCTGAGTGGCTTCCTCCATATCGGATGAGCTTGTTTGCGGATCACTAGATTAAACTTCCATTTTGGATGACTATAGGAAGTTAATTAAGAGCGTGTGATCTTCCCCATCGGAAGGGGCATAATCTTATTAATGGACTTAGTGTCAAGTAATGGTATACACTTAGGCACGTCTAATAGTATCCTCCCCATCGGAGTCACTGCTATTATTTGTGTGACCGAAGAAAACCAACTATTAATTTGTCAAATAAATAGGTTAAGAAGATAATAAAATTAAAAACCCCTCTTACAAATGTTTGATTTTGTATACGTCCACACTATCGTGGCATACAAAATTCATGGTGTTTGAGGTAATTTTATTTGTCATAAAGATTGATTGACAAGATAATTAATGGGTAAACCCCTCCTCTTACAAATATTTAATTTTGTATACGTCCACACTATCGTGGCATGCAAAATTCACGATGTTTGAGGTATTGGTGAATTTAAATAATATTGTTTGAGGAATCAATGTTATTTTAAATTCAAAAGTTTTGACCAAATATTTGATCAAAGACAGATCAATTATTAATTTTATTTGTCATAAAGTAAAGTTGACGAGATAATAAAATTAATGGATAAAATCTCCTCTTTGATTTTGTATACATCCACACTATCGTGGCATATAAAATTCATGGGGATTTTAAGGAATTAATCTTGACCAAATATTTTTGTGATTCTTAGGATTTAAAATGTTTGTCAATTCCCTAGTTGTTATACTATAGAAAAGACTTAGTAGTCCCAATAGTAATGATTGGAAATAGGACTTGGACATTAAGGTAGACTGTTTTCTTAGAACTAAGAACAATTTAGGTGTATTTAATTCATTAGTTGGAATATGTCTAGTGGTGTTATCTACCAGAACCTGGAGTGTAGATACAGATACCATTAATCATGTCTGCAATTCATTGCATGGTTCCAGGAAACCCGACAACTAAATGAAAATAAAAAACACCGTCCACATGGGTGCAGTGGGAGAGATTTATTCTCTAATAGGAATAAAATTTGGATTATTAGAAATTGTCTTTACATACTAAGTTTAGAAAGAACCTGATTTCAGTTTCTAAACTATTATAGAATAGATATTGTGTCTATTTTGATAACAAAGTTGTTATCAAGAAAAATAGGGAAGTTATCTATTCTGGTATGATGGTTGACAATTTATAATCCAATAACTCCCACGATGCAACAAATGGAAATTAGTAACACATCTTCTAATTATAAGAGAAAGCAACCTTTGGAAATGAACCATTAATATCTTTGGCATCTAAGGCTAGGTTATATTAACTTGAGTAGGATTCATTGGTATCTGATGAACTTTTGGGTTCATTGGTAGTGGAAATCTTTCCAACCTGTGAGTCTTACTTGGAAGGAAAAATAACCAAGAAGTTTTTAAGTCTAAGGGGTTTGGAGCCAAAGATATATAGGAATAGGTTCATTCTGATTTGTGAAGACTTTTGACTATCCAGGCAAGAGGTTGTTTCAAATATTTTGTCTATAGACAACTATTTGAGATATGGATACATTTACTTGATGTGCCGCAAGTCTAAGTGCCTTGATTAGTTCAAAGAGTACTAGGCTGATGTGGAGAAACGACAAAGTAAAAGTATCAAGATACTATGGTGAGATCGTAGTGGCAAGTACCTCTTGGGAGAATTTAGGAGTCACTTATCAGAAGTAGGGATTCAATCCCAACTAACTGCACCTGGTATACCCCAACAGAATGGTGTAAAAAAAGGAAGGTATAAGACTCTTATGGAAATAAGTAGATTGATGATGAGTTATTTAGAAAATTACCAAATTCATTTTAATGATATACTCTGGAAGCGGAAGTGAACATAGTACCTTCCAAAGTCAGAACTCTCTACTCATATAGAATTGCTGAATAGGCGTAAGCCTATTTTGAAGCATATTCGGATTCGGGTAGTCCAGCACATATGCTGAAGAGAGACAATGATAAGTTGGACAGGAATTCACTTGTTTGTGGGTTATCCTAGAGAAATGAAAGTAGGTTTATAGTCTTAAAAATCATAAGGTCATTGTTAGCATCAATGACCGATTTTTAGAAAACAACTATGTAATAAACCACGTGCCCATAAGAAAATTTGTTCTTAAGGAAATAATAAAGGACATGTCTAACCTAATACCAACTGTACAAGATGAGATACCACAAGGAAACTGCAACACGTATCACAAATGATACACAATTGCAGAAAGTGCCTCATCGTAGTGGGAGGGTTGTTAGGCAACCTAAAAAGATTCATGTTTTGGGAGAATTTTTTGACTCGATTCCAGGAGGACATGAACCTGATCTCCGGACATATGACGAAGCACTCCAAGATAAAAATGCAGCATCTTGGCAAAGAGTAATGAATAATAGAATATATGTATTCTAATAAAGTCTAGAAGCTTGTAGAACCACCAAATGGTGTAAAAGCCTTTGGGTGTAAAAAGGTCTATAATAGGAAAAGAGGGATAGACAGGAAGGTAGAAACTTTCAAAGCAAGGCTTGATGAAAAAGGAAACTTTTTCACTGGTAGCCATGCTTAAGTCTATCCGGATTCTTTTATCTATTTGGCAAGTGGATGTCAAGACAGCATTCTTTAATGGAAGTCTTGAAGAAAGCATCCATATAAAGCAACCAGAAGGATTCATTGCAAAGGGCTAAGAGCATCTTGTGTGCAAGCTCAATCAGTCTATGGACTCAGGCAAAGCTTCAAGGTCTTGGAACATCCGGTTTATCAAAGTAATCCAAACCTATGGATTTATTTAGTAACCGGATAAGTCTTGTGTATATAAAAGGTGTGATGGAAACGTGGTGGTATTTCTTGTACTATACGGTAGATAACATTTTTGGTAGTTGGAAACAATATCAAAATGTTGTCAGAAGTAAGGGTATGGTTATCCAAACAATTCGATATAAAGGACTTGGGAGAATGTATATATTCTTGAGATCAAAGTAATAAGGGATTGCAAGAAAAGAATATTTTACTTATCTCAAGCTTTATACATCGAAAAATCCTTGCTCGTTTTAAGCATGCAAAACTCCAAGAAAGGTTTCTTAGCTTTTTAGCATGGTGTAACTTTATCTAAAGATATGTCTCCGTAGACATCAAAGGAGATAAAGGAAATAAAGGTAGTTCTTTATGCTTCGGCTGTCGAAAGCCTAATGTATGCTATGCACGAGATCAGAAATCTGTTTTGCCAAGGGCATAGTTAGCAGATATCAAAGTAACCCTGGACAAGGACATTAGACTGCAGTAAAGCATATATTAGTACCTTAGAGGCACTAGAGATTATATGCTAGCTTACAAGGCAGTTAATTTGGTCCCTGTGGGTTGCACGGATTTTGACTTCCAATAGGGACAATAATAAGTCAACCTGGGGGTTTTGTGTTTACTTTAGGAGGTAAAGTCATAACTATGGAAGAGTGATAAGCATAGGTGTTTTTCTAGACTCCACCATAGAAGCTTAGTATATGGCAAGCCTCTGAGGTGGCCATAAAAGTTGAATGACTCAATAACCTCAAGATAGACTTAGATATGATTTCTGGTTTGTCCAAAGATTATTACAATTTATTGTAATAATATTGGTGCAGTAGCAAACTCGAAGAAACCATAAGTCTATAAGGCAAGTAAACACAATAGAGCGCAAGTACCACCCAATACGAGAAATCGTATAAACGAGGAAAAGTTGTTGCCGCCTAGATTGCAGCAGGTGATGACCTATAGATCCTTTCACTAAGGTCCTTAAGGCAAGAGCTTTTGATGGGCATGTTGAAGGGTTGAGAATCAGATGTATGGCAGCAGATATAGCAGCTTAGTCTTTTAGTATAAGTGGGAGATTGTTAGGATGTATACTAAAAGCCTAGCTTTAGGTATAAACATTTATCTAGAAATAAGAATCACATTGGTCAAATGACTACATTTATGATAAATGTAGTTGTTCAATTAATTTATATTGTAGATAATATGGTGTGTGATGTCACACACAGAGGATCATATTATTAGTACTTTATAAATTATAAACAGTAGCTCACGACCATGATGGAAAGGAACAAACCATTGGAAGGTCATAGTGTAATTAGGTGTTAGTTTATCTTAACTATATAATTACACTAGTACACTAAGAGTGTATTGAGTAGGACCATTAGAGGTCGTTTCTTTTATACTGACTTTATAAAGGAACAAAGACCTCAGTTATTATAGAAGTGTGTGCTCTTAATCCTAATATAATAACAAGCACATATATTTGATATTTATTTCTTTAATTTATCAATGGGTGAGATTTAGTTTGATGAATCAATAAGCCCGATAAGTTGGGAAATGATATCACTTATAGTGTGTGTTGTTGATTATAGAAGGAAACTGTGTCCTAGTAATCTAGGTTGAGAATGTCCCCAAGAGGAGCTCATACGGATTGTCATGTTAAACCCTGCAGGTGGACTTAGTCCGACATGACGATGAAGTTGAGTGGTACTACTCTTGAAGCTAGATATTAATTAAGTGAGTTGTCAGTAACTTACTAAATTAGTGGACATTTGTTATCTTAAACACAGGGAGACTAACACACTCATAATAAGAAGGAGCCCAAAATGTAATTTGGGATTGGTGCGGTAGTTCAATAATAGTTCTATAATGGAATGAATTATTATTGATAAAATTAAGTTGTGTGTTCAGGGCGAACACGGGATGCTTAATTTTATCAGGAGACCAAAACCAATTCCTCCTCTCGGTCCCTATCGTAGCTTCTTAATTATAGAGTACTATACCCACCTATACCCACCTTCTTACCCATCCCATAAGGGGCCGGCCAAGCTAGCTTGGAGACCATGTCACGCCCCGAGGGAGTCTCTGTCCGAAGAAATTTCGGCAGCACTACAGGCATAATATACCTCAGCCACATGCGGCTGGAATCATAACAATAAAAGAAGACAAACACCACGCAGTTAATATCAAATTCAGCCTCTGGCTGACACAACCACGCAGTTAAAAGTAAAGCAGCCCACTCGGCTGTACCAAAACCAAAACACAACAAAAACTGACAGAAACCAAATACAACCAAACACAAAACTGCTAGCCGGCTAGGCTTACACAACCAACAACATAACACCCGGAAACAAAATCAGAACACAAATCGAAATACAGAAATTTCATATACCAAGATAAACAACAGAAAGGCAGCGATATGTCTTCTGATGTGACGCGGGGACCAGCAGACAGGATGCTCCAAGCGACACCATAAATAACCTGGTACCTGAAAAGATAGTGTCCACGGGGGTGAGTTCAACAACTCAGCGAATACCAATAGACATGCCTAGTAAGATATATCTAACAACAATAAACATGGAATACAGCTTCCTAAACATATATATAGGAAAGATGCAAAACTGAAAAATAACCGAGGAAGTACTCACCAGGAACTCCTATCCCGATCTAAAGGGTCATCAAACCGATACGTAGTATGATGCATGTCAAACAAATGCATCCACCAAAATGCAACATATAAGTCGAGATCATAAATACATATGATTAATGATGCGGACGTCACCCCCGAGCCAGTCCCCTCACACACAAAATGGCGAGACCGTGGGTAGGGCTGACAACCGGCCCTGGCCGTCACTACTCCCGATGAGTGACCGAGTGGCGGGATGTCCGAGTACTCCCTGCCCCTGACCCCAAATCATAAATGGGGAGCTCAATCCTCATCTCCCGTTACACGATGACGGGAGGACATGACGTTGAGTCACCGACGAGCCAGAGTCCACCGCCTACTATGCTACTACACTAAATGCCAGCGGAGCCAAACTGAGTCCTCGGACCAATGGAGCTAAACAGAAGAACCGCCACACACCTGCCCGATATACCACTAAACCATGAGTGGGGTGTGTGCAACGATGGGCTCAACCATAGTGGAGCCGACAATCGCACAGCATGCATAGCAAAAACTGATCAATATAACCATATCCATATATACAAAAATGGGTACTGTAAAAGCAATGGTCACCTACCAAAATCTAGAGTACACAGGTCAGATAGAATATCAAAACATATGTCCCGAACATAACAAGTATGGTATATCCTGATCAGCATAAAAAAAATCCATATATATATAATATGGGTACCACAGTATCAGTAGGTCAAATCCACGGATCTAGGGCATACAGGTCCTCTATGGTATAGCAACCTAGATCCTAAACATATCTCCTTCCATAACATATGTACCAACAATATGCACATATCAAGAATCAAGGTCTAGGTACATGAATCATATATGATATACAAATAGAGGTACACAAGCCAGTCATGGCATATAACCTAAGTATCAGACAATCTCGATACACATGACTGAAACCAAAAATCCAGAACCTAGTCCTAACCTCAGTAAAACATGGTATGTCACTTATTCTAGAAACTAAGATACTCATGGTAATTAAGTACTCATGGCAACAAGATACTCATGGTAACAAATCACGAGATATAAGTACGGATACTTCACAGGCGACAAATCTAACATGCTATGGATATCAAACAGTGACATACCAAAGGCAAACATGTTCATTGCTTGTAGTTATAAAATACTATGCATATCCAATGACAATATCATAAAAGATAAGTCAAGAGGTACCCGCCTTTAACTGTAGTCTGTGATAAACAATCCTCACATCAGAACAATCGTCCCGTAATCAAGGTCCTGCATACAAATATTCAATTCAGCTACTCTAACAAGTATCATTTAGCTAACTGAAGATCAGGACCAAATAAATAAACCTATTTCCTTTCCGATTAAGGAAACCCAATTTGAATCAATTCCAAGTGATCCCAATTGTTATAACTCAAGAACAATCTCAACTAATACAATTCATTTTATCAACTCAATTCAACCATCATCCATCTGAACCAACCAACCACCAAATAACCATCATGAATCAACTAAACTTACCCAATAGTGAGTATCCTTTTATCACCTCGCAGTCAGAGAAATGGTGGTCAGAAAATCCTAATCGGAGCAACCATGAAGCTACCGCCCTCAATGTAAATCATCCACAATCCGCACCTCAATCACATCTGAAATTCCAACCTAAGACAACTAATTACTCATTAGTCATGTTATCACATATTAACATCTCAAATATAATATGTTACCAATCCATATCAACCTAATACTAACAAGAGATCAACCAAAACAATATACATAGCTTACCTTGAAGCAAAAATCTCCAATTCAAATCTAACAACCTTCACATTTCACATGCCAATAAATTTTCAATCCAAGCTCCCTCCAAGGTCCGGCTAGGCATGGCTTGGCACAATAAATCAAGCATATAGCTCGGCACTGGTCTGCGGTCGGAGAAGGTGGCAGTAGTATAGAGGGAAGGGATGTCCGGCGAATCAAATTCAGGGCTCGGCTATGTGTGGAGAGGCTAGGGCAGTAAAATCACGGTGACGCTGCTCCCTTCGACCTCAAGTGGTGGCGCCGTCCCGACCTCAGTGGCGGAGACAGGGAAGAAGAAAGGAAGAGGGAGAGAGAAGATAGTCGTCGGCTCTCTGTTCCTTGGTGTCGTCGGCGTTGGGCAGAGGAGAGGGAAGCAGCGGCGGTTTGCGGCGCCGGTTAGGGCACGCGTGCGAGGGGGAAGAGAAGGTGCACGGGGGTGGGGAGTTTAGGGCACGACGACAGAAGAAGAGAAGAAAAAGAAACGGAGGAAATAAAACAAGAAAGAAAATATAAAAATAAAAATAAACTTTCCCTCACTAAAACAGGGTAGCCTAAACAG
Source organism: Zingiber officinale (assembly GCF_018446385.1). Taxonomy (NCBI): domain Eukaryota; kingdom Viridiplantae; phylum Streptophyta; class Magnoliopsida; order Zingiberales; family Zingiberaceae; genus Zingiber; species Zingiber officinale. Next base: position 61,455,837 of record NC_055990.1, on the reverse strand, counting down.
GCTTTTCTGGACCCCATTTTCATCCCCGTTAACTCATCCGTACGAGCTCCGAAAAATTTCCGAAAAATTTCTAAAAATTCCGGAAAAATCCCTTATCATTATTCGCTAATTTTCAGTATTTTACAGACCAAGCTAGGGCCGGCCAAAGTTTGGTTCATGGGTGCTTCAAGGTGACCGGCCCTAGCTTGGGTTCAAGCTTGGTGTGGCCGGCCCAAATTAAAATAAAAAGATTTTTATTTTTTAAAATTTTTCTTATGTGGATAACATGTTTTAAAAGAGAGTTTAAAAATTTAAATCTTTCCTTTTATAAGATTCTACAAAAGATTAAAAAAAGAGCTAAATCTCTTTCCTTATTTGTAGATTAAAAGGTTGATTTTAATTTTGGTAAAAACTTTCCTTTTTAACCATGTTCATGATTTAAAAGAAAGTTTAAAAAATTAATAATTCTCTTTTATTAGTTTCTACAAAAGATTAAGAAAAGATTTGATATCTTTCCTTATTTGTAGATTAAAATAGATTTTAATTTTTAGAGATAATTTTCTTTTTATCCACATGTTTAAAAGAAAGATTTTAATTTATTAAATTTCCTTTTTATAAACCAATCATGAAGGGATTAAATTATTGGAAAAATTTTTATAAATTTCTGGAAACAAATTAGGAAGGTTTTAATTTTTGATTGAATAAAATTTCCTTTGATTGGAGGTTTGTTGTGTGGCCGGCCATGTTGATTAAGAAGAGGAATTTGATTTTAATTAATTAAATTTTCTTTTTCATGGCAAAGGAATTAAGGAAGTTTTTATTAAAGTTTCCTTATTTGCCAAAACCATGGATTATAAAAGAGGAGGTAGAGGAGCCTTCATGGGATGAACTTCTATTCTTTTTCTTTCCTCTCCTCTTTGGTTTTGGTCGCCGGCCCTATTTCTCTCTTCTCCTCTTGTTGGCCGAAACTCATCTTTTGGTGGAGCTTTTGTTTGTGGCAGGATCAAGGAAGGAGAAGAAGGAGAGAAAGCAAACCACGTCTCTAGCATCCCTTGGAGCATTGGTGGTGGCCGAAATTCTTCATCCTTGGAGGAGTTTATTGTGGCCGAAATCTAGAAGAAAGAAGGAAGGTGGAAAGGTGGTTCTCATCTCGGAAGATCGTTGCCCACACAACGTCCGAGGTTAGAAGAGGAATACGGTAGAAGATCAAGAGGTCTTTCTAAAAGGTATAACTAGTATTTTTCCTTTTCGCATCATACTAGTTATTTTTGGAAATAATACCAAATACAAGAGGCATATGATTTTAGTGTTTCGAATATGTTTTTCGATGTTGTGTTCTTTTGTTTTATTTTTCCTTGTGATTTGATTGTTCTTTTCGGTTAACCTAAAGTTATTTTAGGAAATTAAATATTAGCTTTCCATAAAAGGTTTTGTCTAGTCGGTGGTGGTTGCTCCCATATCCAAGAAGGCCGTGTGCCTCGCCACGTCAGTACTGGGAACCAATTATGGAAAATAATATTTAATGGAATTAATAACTTAAGGTGATTTGGGTCAAACGTGTTAAGTTCCGCAGGAGACCCAAGTCAAAACCTAAAAGAACGAATAGATTAAGTTTTGGATCAAACGTGTTAAGTTCCGTAGGCGATCCAAAATTTAATTTAAAAGAACACATGGTAACTAGGAAAAGGTTCAGACCTTTGTACAAAATTTTTGTACAGTGGAACCTCTAGGCTTTCCGAGTAGCAACCAACAGATTGCACAGTCAACTGGGCGCGAATAGAATGGTTTTGTTCGTTCGGTTAGTGTGGAGCAATCGATTGCTAGTTTTGTCAGTCGACTTGTATCGAGCCGTTGAGATGTAACGGTCGAATTCCCACAAAGGGCAGTGGACTGCATGTTTTAGCAGTCGACTAGTAGGCTGGGTTTTCTAATCCGCGACCTATATAACCAAGCCTTGGCAGCTTGGTTGAGGTTGACGAAATAGAGGTGGTTAATCTCTATTAGTAGTCTACCTGTGCCCTAGCGTCAAAGGAGTCCTTGGTGAGAGTTGTGGTGAGGTTTCTCCACCCACAAGGAGGTTGAGCTAGCTAGAGTTTGCCGGGACTAATCCACCGACGGATTGAGGGATCGTCCACCTTACGGACACGCCGTGGAGTAGGAGCCCTAATATCCGAACCACGTTAAACGAACGTGTTAGCGGTTTGCATTTCCTTTCTTAGTTTTAGCCTTTAGCTTGTTTGTTTTGTTTGTATTCTGCTGCGCAAGCTAACATCGTAGGAGAAGCGATCGATTTGGGGGTGACATCTATCCAACCCCCCTTCAAGCCGCCCACCGATCCCAACAATATATTGTTCGTGTGTCAAGTGTGGTAATCTAAGAAGGAACAATATTGACATTATAAGGACTCATTTAAGAAGTAATGGTATGGATTTAACATACGTAGTATGGATATGACATGGAGAAAACCCATCATTTGCCAACTCAATGAATAATAGTGAACAAGGCCAACAAGGTGGATAATTTCTTTGATGAGAAACTGGTAGATATGGTAAATGCAACATATGAATTTGATGAGAATCCAACTACATTCAATAACTTATTCCACGATGTTGAGAAACCTTTATATCTAGGATGTACAAAATTTACAAAGTTGTCAGCTATTGTTAAATTGTATAACTTAAAAACCAAATATAGTTGGAGTGATAAAGGATTCACAAACATTCTTTCTTTATTTGGAGAAATGCTTCCAGATGGTAATGAGCTGCCTTTATCAGTATATGCTGCAAAGAAATCCTTGGTTGCATTAGGTATGGACTATGAAAAAATTCATGCATGTCCCAATGATTGTATCTTATATTAGAAGGAATATGTGGATTGTATCAATTGCCCTACTTGTGGTATTTCAAGATGGAAGATATGCAAGAATTCCAAAGTAAATGAAAGAGTTCCTGCAAAGGTCCTATGGTACTTTCCACCTATTCCAAGATTTTAAAAATATTTGAAACCAAGAAACCTCTAAGGTGTTAACCTGGCATGCTAATAGTAGAGTGTGTGATGGTTATTGTTAGGACCTTCGGACGCGGCTAGAGAGGGGGGTGTGAATAGCCGACCCCAAATTCTCGTTTCTTCCTACAATTTGAGTTAGCGCAGCGGAAATAAAAGATAGAAATGAAACAGGAGAATATCAAACCTCAAACGCGATGATATAACGAGGTTCGGAGATGATACTCCTACTCCTCGGCGTGTCCGTAAGGTGGACGAATCCTATCAATCCGTCGGTGGATGAGACGCCGAAAAATCGGCTAATAAAAACTCCTTCTGGGTGGAGAAACCTCGCCACAATCTCTCTTGCAACAGCAAGATCAGAGTACAAGAAATACAGCAAGAAGCCAAGAACAATATGAATGTAAAACACTAGTTTGCTTGCCTTCTCGTCGACTGTTGATGAAGCAGCAACTTCACGGATGCCAACCACAGCAGCAACTGTTCAGTTGGAGACCCAGCCGAGGGAAGCTCACACGAAGCTTCAGGAATGAAGAGCTCAGCAAAGCTCAGATCACAGGAGCAAGAAGAAGTCCACACTTGCCAGCGACTCAACAAAGCTCCAACTCTTGTTTTATATGAACCTGCGAAGAAGAAGACACAGAAATCTAGCCGTTGTGTCTCAACGGCTAGGCCTGGACCGATCAGACTCCACCCTGATCAGTCCAAGATGGATCTGATCGGTCAGGGGACCGATCAAGCCCTAGGCTGATCGGTCCCAGACCGATCCCAACTCTCACAGAGAGTTGGTTTAGGGCCCTGATCGGTCTGTGGACCGATCAGGCCATAGGTGGATCGGTCCACAGACCGATCTCTCCTATTCCTTCTCTAATCTGTTTGGTTACTGATCGGTCACCAGACCGATCAGATGACCAACAGTGAGAATCAGTGTATCACTGGATCGGTCAGCAGACCGATCCAAATACCCATAGTATCACTGGATCGGTCAGCAGACCGATCCAATTTCCCAGCCTTAAACCCTAAAGACTTTCCTGATCTAGAGAACGAGCTACCGAGCCCTCTCTGACTTAGTTCGGAGAACGAGCTACCGAGCCCTCTTTGACTCCATCCAGTCCAGAGAACGAGCTACCGAGCCCTCTCCGACCTCCCATGCCAAGCTTCCATACTTGGACTTTTCCCGTGCCAAGCTCCCTGCTTGGACTTTTCCGTGCCAAGTCTCCATACTTGGACTTTTCCCGTGCTAAGCTCCCTGCTTGGACTTTTCCCATGCCAAGCTCCCTGCTTGGACTTTTCCGTGCCAAGTCTCCATACTTGGACTTTTCCCGTGCCAAGTTCCCTGCTTGGACTTTTCCCGTATCAGGTCAACTCAAGTCGGGTCAACCAGGTCAGCCTTGACCAAAGGTTGCACCCACAATCCCCCAAGTTCCTATCCTTGTCAAAGATCAAAATATAACTTCTCTATTCTTGTCAAATATCAAAATATACCTCGAGTCAGGTCAACTCGAGTCGGGTCACCCAGGTCAACCTTGACCTAAGGTTGCACCAACAGTTATTTGCGTCATCCAACAGATTTACCCTCTTGGAACGTAGTCAACCATAAGTGGCCAGATTTTACTTTTGAGCCAAGAAATTTGAGATTGGCCATACTGTAGATGGAATCAATCATCATAGATTGATGAGTTCTATGTATAGTTGTTGGCTAGTTCTACTAATCACTTACAATCTTCCTCTATTTTTGTGTATGAAGAGAAAATTTATGATGCTTACTTTATTGATTTCGAGTGCTAAACAACCAGGGATTAATATTGATGTTTATTTAGAACCTTTGATTGATGACTTAAAGCACTTATGGGAAGAAGATGTTGAAGGATATGATGCATATTGATAAGAAAGATTCACCCTTAAGGCAGTCCTACTATGGATAATTAATGACTTTTCGACATATGGAAACCTTTCAGGATGTTGTATGAAAGGATATAAGGCATGCCCTATCTGTTATGAAAATACATATACGAGGAGGTTGAAATATAGTAGAAAAATGTCATTCATACGTCATAGAAGGTTTCTTCTAAAGAACCATCCTTATCGAAGGCAAAAGAAAGTATTTGATGGAAGGCAAGACTTTAACATTGCACCAAAACCATTGAGTGGTCATGATATTTCTAGAATAGTTGATAAAATTAATTGTAGTTGGGGAAAATGAGCAAACAATTTCAAGCACTAGAGGATGGTAGTTGACCATATTGGAAGAAGAAATCAATATTCTTTGAACTTGCATATTGGGAGCATCTACATGCCCAACATGATCTTGATGTGATGCACATAGAAAAAAATGTATGTGAAAGTCTAGTTGACACATTACTTGGCATTCCAGGGAAAATAAAATATGGACCAGCAACATGACTGGACCTTGTGGATATGAATGTCAGGTTGGAATTGGCACCAAAGGAGGGAAAAAAGAAAACTTTTTTGCCAACGGCGTGTTATACATTAAGCAAAGATGATAAAAGGAAATTTTGCAGTTCTTTATTGGGAATGAAGGTTCCTTTAGGTTATTCATCCAATATTAGAAGCCTTGTATCGATGAAAGAGTTAAAACTTGTTGGTATGAAATCACATGATTATCACACTTTTATGCAACAATTACTTCCAGTTGTCATTCATAGTGTCTTACCCAAACATGTTAGATATAGTATCACTTAGTTGTACTTCTTTTTCAATATGTTGTGTAGGAAAGTGATAGATGTCTCGAAGTTAGATGATATACAAAGAGATATTGTGACAACATTGTACTTACTTGAAAAATATTTTTCTCCTTCATTTTTTGATGTCATGGTCCATTTGACTGTTCATCTTGTGCATGAGATTAAATTATGTGGACCAGTTTCTTATAGATGGATGTACCCATTTGAAAGATTCATAAAAATATTGAAAGATTATGTACGAAATCACAATCGACCTGAAGGTTATATAGTCAAATGTCATATTGCTAAGGAGGCTATAGAATTTTGCTAAAACTACCTGTCTAATATGCACACTATTGACATCCCAATAAGGAATCATCAATTGGAGCTTACTAGACCTTTATCATGAGATCAAGTGCACTCTACGAATCATGAAGAGTGGGAGCAAGCACATCGTCACGTATTGGGAAATAATGATGAGATAGCACCTTATATCGAGTAATTTCTCCAACTCATTGTTACTTTCAAGAGTGGCATTAAATTCTAGTAGTTAATCGTTTCATTATCATATTTTCAATAGAAAACACATGACTCATTTAAAGGCAAACATTTCATCAGAAAGGAAAGTCAAAAAAGTGGTTACAAGATTAGCAAAATCGAACTTTTATTCCATGGTTGCGTGATACTGTAAGTTACATGCAAGCTACGCACTAGTTCATAATTTATGAAGTTATGAACTTGATTAGTATATAATTCAACGTTTACATTTTGCAAATTATATGTTGCAAATAAAATTAACCATTCCACACATCAAATCTCCAAATAATTAAAGTGGATGGTGCATGGACTTAATGAGCGAGTATTCAAGTATTCTGCGTATTTAATTGATGGGGTTACATATCACACAAAAGAGCATGATGACGTGCGAGTAGTTCAAAATTTTGGAGTAAGCTTAGTTGTAAAAATTATGCATATTTCTAACATAAAGTATAGGAATCCAATTGTGTCAGATATGGTATTCTATGGAGTTATTGATAAAATATGGGAGCTCGATTATCATCTCTATCGAATTCCAATGTTTAAATGTGACTTGATTGATAATAATTGAGGTATTAATGTAGATGAACATGGTTTCACAATAGTAAACCTCAGAAGGATAGGATTTAAATTTGATTTATTCATCTTAGGGAGTCAAGCGAAATAAGTTTTTTACCTTGAAGACCTTGAAGATTCCACATGGTCTATTGCACTTGCAACTCCTAGTAAAGATTACTTTGAAAATATTATTAGTGATGATTTGGAAGAAACTATAACCTACCATCAATATTTTTCTTAAGGGCTTCCAATAATGGATGTTGACGGAGTAGATGACAATGAACCACCATGCATTCATGAAGATTGTGATGCAACCTGGGTTGATGATGTTTTATCTTAGTGTGGTAATTATATTTAATTTTAAATCCTACATCATTTATTATGCAATAGTTCTATAATTAATATGATATATGCTAGTTCTAATGTAACCATAAATTTTATTACGTTTCTGCATATTAAAATTAAAGATGTAAAGATGCTGAAAGATATCGCTATGTTTGACGAGTGATTGTTACTAATACTCAAACTTAATGCTAAGGGGGTCCCATATACAATATGGCTATGTTTGATGAGTGACTGTTACTATGCCCTCTCAAATATATCTCTTCGTTAGTTTATACTAAGCTTGTGGTCCTAGCAGCAATGAAAGTACAAAATGTTTGATGCCTAAATCTCGAATTGGAGTGCAAGTTTCCCCACTGTGTACTGAAGTGGTCGATGCATCTCCAAGGTGAACAGTTCAAACCTATACTTGAGTGCTCTAAGTCTTTCATATATACAGCTCTAGTTCAAAGATCTGAGTATGCTTTCTTGGATAGCCTAAGTATTTCTGGGTATTGATGAAGTGCATCTTGGAGAGTCATGGGAGGTTCGTGGAGGATTATAAAATCTTCTTTTCTTTGGGAAATTGAGCTGAAAATTACTGATTCCCAAATTCTATGTTATTTTCATATGGAGTTAGATTCATATTTAGTTTTTATATTATCAAGTACATAGGACATAAGTGACTGAACAAAGACTCACGTTGCAATTGAAGTTAAAGGATAGAGCTACTTACTATTGCTTAAGAGAGACAAAATGTAAGTAGTTATTTTCATGCTTCTCTCAAGAACTAGATATAATAAATTTTAGAGGTTCAGGTAGAAGCTGATGCCAAATAGTGACTTTCTTTTACAAGTTTTGATTGGTAAGAACTTATTTTGGTATTAATGTAGATGAACATGGTTTCACATTAGTAAACCTCATAAGGATAAGATTTAAATTTAATTTATTCATCTTTGGGAGTCAAGCGAAATAAGTTTTTTACCTTGAAGACCCTGAAGATTCTACATGATTTATTGCATTTGCAACTCCTAGTAAAGATTACTTTGAAAATATTATTAGTGATGATTTGGAAGAAATTATAATCCATCACCAATGTTTTTCTTAAGGGCTTCCAATAATGGATGTTGATGGAGTAGATGACAATGAACCTGTTGGTTGGTCCTAGGAAGATCGTACCTCCACTGTACAAAAATTTTGTACAAGTATCGAACCTTTCCTAAACAACCTATTGCGTTCTTTAGAAATTAAATTAGGAATCGCAAACGGAACTTAACATTATTGATTCCAAATTTAACTTATCTGTTCTTAATAGTTTAGATTTGGATCGCAAACGATGTTTAACATTATTGATCCAAATCCACCTATGCTATAAATTCAATAAAATATTAATTTCCAAAATTAGCTTCCAGGACTACATGGCGAGGCACTAGTCCTTCTTGGGTATGGGATCATCCACCACCGCCTAGACAAAGCCTTTTAAGGAAAGCTAATATTTAATTTCCTTATATAACTCTAGGTTTAACCAAAAAGAACAATCAAATCACAAATTCGAAAAAAAAAACACAAACTCGAATTACAAATTCGAAAAACTAGAATCTAATGCCTCTTGTGTTTGAAATTCATACAAAGAAAAATAACTAGCATGATGAGGAAAATAATTACTAGTTATACCTTATCTTTGATGCTAATAACTTCGAGATCTTCTGCCGTATTCCTCTCCTCGCCTTGGACGTTGTGTGGGCGACGATCTTCCAAGATGAACACCACCCAAAAGCTCTTCCTCCTTCTAGTATTCGGCCACCACCACCACCACTAAGCAAAAAAGAGTAAGGGGAAAGAGAAGAGGAGAGGGTCGGCCACAAGAGGGAGCTTCAACAAGAGAATAAGAATTGATATCTCATGAGGTCTCCCCTCCCCTTCTTTTATATTACTTGCCCAAGGCAAATAAGGAAAGATTTTTACAAAAAATTAAAATCTTCCTCTTGTTTTTTCCTTTTCCCCTTCTATTTTTCCTTTTTTTTTCTTTTGATTGATTCAATCATTGATTGAATCATTTGGCCGACCCCTTGCTTGGGCACCAAGCAAGGGTGGCCAGCCCTTAAAAGAAGGAAAAATAGTTTTGTAAAAATTTTATAAGCAAAGAAGGAAAGCTCTTATAAAATTTTACAAGCTCTCTTTTAATTTCCTAATGTGGGTGTTAAAAAAAGAAAAGTTTCAAAATTAAAACCAAGTTTTAAAATTTAACACTTCTTTTCTAAAATTTTCTTTTTTAACATGGTTACAAAAATAGAAAGTTTTAAATTTAAAACTCCCTTCCTTTTTTCTAAAACCATGAGGATAGTTAAAAAAGAAAAGTTTTAAAACTTTTAAACTTTCTTTTAAACCATGTGACCTAATTCAAATAAGGAATTTTTTATATTTTAAAATCTCTCTTTTAAAACTTGTAGATATCTACAAAGAGAAGATTTTAAAAATTCAAAATACCCCTCTTAGTTTGAATTTTCTTGGCCGACCCCTTCTTGCTTGGGAACTAAGCAAAGGGCCGACCCCTTTAAGAAGTAAGTGGCCGACCCCTATGGCTTGGTCACCAAGCCATGGGCCGACCCCCTCTTGGACACCAAGATGGGCTTTTCATGAGTGGATTTAAGGCTTCATTGAGGCTAAGACAGGGACCTAGAGGAGAAATTGGTTTTGGCCTTCCAACGAGCTTGAGTATCCCGTGTTCGCCCCGAACACACAACACAAGTTCATCAATAATAACTCATTCCACTAGAGAGTTATTATTGCACTACCGCACCAATCCCAAATTACATTATGGGCTCCTTCTTATCATGAGTGTGTTAGTCTCCCTGTGTTTAAGATATCGAATGTCCATTAATTTAATTGAGTTACTGACAACTCACTTTAATTAATGTCTTAGTCCAAGAGTAGTACCACTCAACCTCATAGTCATGTCAGACTAAGTCCACCTGCAGGGTTTAACATGACAATCCTTATGAGCTCCTCTTAGGGACATTCTCAACCTAGATAATTAGGACATAGTTTCCTTCTATAATTAACAACACACACTATAAGTAATATCATTTCCCAACTTATCGGACCTTTTGATTTATCGAACTAAATCTCACCCTTTGATAAGTCAAAGAAATAAATACTAAATATATGTGCTTATTATTATATTAGGATTAAGAGTACACACTTCCATAATAACTAAGGTCTAGTTCTTTTATTAAGTCAGTATAAAAAGAACTTACCTAAAATGGTACTACTCAATACACTTAGAGTGTACTAGTGTAATTTATTAGTCAAGATAAACTAATACCTAATTACACTACGACTATTCCAATGGTTTGTTCCTTTCCATCTTAGTAGTGAGCAACTGTTTATAATTTATAAAGAACTAATAACATGATCTTCTGTGTGTGACACCACACACCATGTTATCTATAATATAAATTAATTGAACAACTACACTTAACAAATAAATGTAGACATTTGACCAATGTGATTCTTTTATTTCAAAAAATAAATGTTTACAAAAGCTAGGCTTTTAGTATACACTCTAACAATCTCCCACTTATACTAAAAGACTAAGCTGCCATATCTGCTGCCATACATCTGATTCTCATCCCCTCCACATGTCGATCAAAAGCTTTCGCCGGAAGGGCCTTAGTGAAAAGATCTGCTAGGTTATCTGCTGATGCAATCTTGGCGACGACAACTTCTCCTCGCTTCATGATGTCTCGTATCAGGTGGTACTTGCGCTCTATATGTTTACTCGCCTTATAAGCTCATGGTTCCTTCGAGTTTGCAACTGCACCGCTATTATCACAATAAATTGTGATGATTTTGGGAAAACTAGGAATCACATCTAAGTCAATTAGGAAGTTCATGAGCTATACATCTTCTTTGGCTGCCTCAAAGGCTGCCACATACTCAGCTTCCATGGTTGAGTCTGAAACGTATTTCTGCTTGACACTCCTCCATGCAATGGCTCCACCTCCTAGAGTAAACACATAGCCTGATGTAGACTTACTATTGTCCCTATCTGATTGGAAGTCTAAATCCGTATAATCCATAGGGAGCAAATCGTCTACTTGGTAAACTAACATATAATCTCTAGTCCTTCTCAAGTACTTCAATATATCCTTTACAGCAGTCTAATGTCCTTGTCCAGGGTTACTCTGATATCTGCTAACCATGCCCACGGCAAAACAGATACTGTTGGTCCCTTTGGAGGCCAACAAGAGGGGAGGGGTGAATTGCCCTGAAATAAAAATCTAACCTTTCTCGGATTTTCAACTAATAACAGACACTTGTAATAAAAGAAACAGAGACTAATTAAAGAAATCAGACACAAGAGATTTGTTGGTGCAGTGAGCACCAGATAATAAAGCCTGAGTTTTGATTATGGGAAAGGGTTCAAAGTTAAGCTGTGGTGTTATCTAACAAGGTTCATGGAGCTTACAGGAAAGTCCTAAGTGATGCTTAGGCAAAATTCCTAGCTGCGGTTAGGCAAGGTGAAAACCTAAGAGGAGGGGGGGGGGGGGGGGGAGCCTTAGGTCCTAGGGGGGGGTAACCCTTGGTGAAGGAAAAATCCTAAGGGGGGTAACCTAAGGTCCTAGGGGGAGGTAACCCTAGGTGGCTGAAAACCCTAAGGGGCGACAACCTTAGGTCCTAGGGGGTGGTAACTCTAGGTGGTGGAAAATCCTAAGAGGCGACAACCTTAGGTCCTAGGGGGTGGTAACCCTAGGTGGAGGAAATCCTAAGGGGGGGGGGGGGTAACCTTAGGTCCTAGGGGGTGGTAACCCTAGGTGAAGAAAAACCCTAGGGGGTGGTAACCCTAGGTCCTAGGGGTGGTAACCCTAGGCAGAAAGTCTAGTCGGTCTAGAGGACCGGACTGGCATCAGGTAAATCTCTTGAGTGGAATAGGTGAGGACGCGTTCCCCGTAGAGGGAACAGTAGGCATCGAGTCGACCTAGGGTTTCCGGTCGGAAACTCGAAGTCAGACTCGGACAGTCCGATGATTGTCGTTCACTTATATTATTATGTTTTATGTGCTAACTTTGTGTTGCAGGGTATATTTAGGATTAATGCATCTTGCAGGGACAAAAGTGCAAAGAAGAGCCTCGGATGAACAGTACCGAGGCGCCTCCATGGAGCTTGGAGGCGCCTCGGGTGCGAGCCGAAGCCAGCTGTCCAGAAGGGATGGAGGCGCCTTGAAGGAAGCTCAAGGTGCCTTGAACAGGTGGTTTAAGGTGCCTTGGATAGTGATGAAGGCACCTTGAGATGGATAAAAGGCAGCGGTCAAAGCTTCATCGTAGAGTCATTTCCGGGATAAAACTTAGGGATTCAAGGTGCCTTGGAGCTTGATGGAGGCGCCTTGAACACCCTTTATAAGAGGGTCTCGACTAGCAGCTCTTAACAATTAATTTTAAGCGATCCTTCTGCTACAAGCTTCTTATGTAACGACCTCAACGTGCGGTTTCAAGATCCCGACGACCCGGAGCGCCATTACTCTAGATTCTGTCGTTCGGTATAATTTTAATTATCGTACTCATTTGTAATTCATATTCTGTACATTTCATCGAGCTTATAGTTGTTGCCCACGGAAAATGATCAAGGATCGCGGGCCTTCGAGTAGGAGTCATCACAGGCTCCGAACGAAGTAATTCCTCGTGTCTCTGTGTTTGATTGTTCTCTTTATTCCGCTGCGTTTCTACTCGTAGTTTTAAATTTCTAAAATAGCCACGAGCGTTATTCACCCCCCCCCCTAGCGCTTCTCGATTCAATAATTGGTATCAGAGCGGGGTCGCTTCGAATAGGTGAAACCACCATTCGAGCATTTTTTTTGTGGCTTTTTCGTCTGTTTAGGTTAACCTTCGTCTGTTTGATGCAATCTCTACGCCTTTTGTTTTTTCCCTCCAAAACTATTTTCAAAAAATTCATTTTCATCTTTTCATAATTGATTGGGATTAACAAAATATCGCATTTAGCAAATTTTGAAATAATATTTTTTATATTATTTTAATAATTTTTTATATTATTTTATTATTTTTTCTCAAAATTTGTAAATTGCTATTTCTATCTTTATTCTGCTCTACTAATTTAAGACCAAGTCTTAGAGCATGCCTTCTTGTTTCTTTGTGTGCAAGATTTATTTCTCAAATGGCCCAAAGAAGGCTACAGCACTACTCTTCCCCCACTCTTCTCCGGCGAAGACTTCAGATACTGGAAAGACCAGATGGAGCACCAATTGAAGACCAAAGAAGAAATATGGACTATAATCCATATTGGATTTATTCTCCCCACCGAAGAAGGTGTACCCATCACTTGCGACAAGTGGGATTCACAAACCATAAGAACATTCGAGGCAAATGCAAAAGAAACATGGACTCTCCTATGCAGCCTAACAAATTCAGAACTTGATCGAGTCGGAAAATTCAACAATGCTAAGGAGCTTTGGGAGAAATTGCTCAAGCTTCATGAGATTCCTTCAGAGTCAGAAGATCAAGATAAACCAAATTTTGAATTCGAACATGACTTTGCGGAATCAACCTCTGAACCAGACTCAGAAGAATCAGATCAGACCGATTTCATAGCACTAATGGCCAGAGAAGAAATTGCTAAATCTGAGTCTGAATTCAAGATGGCAATAGTCAAGGGGGAGCATCCTATCATGGATCTAAAAGGTAAAATTGTAAATTCAAATTGTAAATCTCTCATAATCTGTTTTAAGAGTAGGGAGAGAGGGCACTATAGAAATGAATGCCCCACTCGTAAGACTCGACCGGCACAATCGGAGGAGAAGGAGAAAATGATCAAGAGAGGGAAGAAACACATTAAATGCTCCAAATGCAAACAAATGGGTCACTGCAAAAGACAATGCCCAGAAAGAAGACTCAAGAATCCAGAGGGAGAAATCAAGGTTAGTGCATTTACATTATATAAAAATCCAGTTTTTGCAACATATAATTGCAATAGTTTAACTAATCCTGCTTGCTCTAGTATATATTTCTCTTCAAAATTATATATGCATGCTAATAATGTAATAAATAGAATTAATTCAAATAAAAATAAGAAATTAACTCTTATAAAATTAGAAATATAAAATAATATCTTAAAAGATAGAATAGATAAGTTAGAAAAGATTGTTAATGTTAGAGTGTAAACTGAAAGCCTAAGCTTTTGTAAACATTTATGTTGAATAAAGAATCACATTTGGTCAAATTATCTACATTTGTTTGTAGTTGTTCAATTAATTTATATTGTAGATAACATAGTATGTGGTGTCACATACAGAAGATAATGTTATCAGTACCTTATAAATTATAAACAGTAGCTCACGACCAAAATGGAAAGGAACAAACCATTGGAAGGTCGTATTGTAATTAGGTATTAATTTATCTTAACTATATAATTACACTAGTACACTTAGAGTGTATTGAGTAGAACCATTAGAGGTCGTTTCTTTTATACTGACTTTATAAAGGAACAAAGACCTCAGTTATTATGGAGGTGTGTTGTGAAATACCGAAAATAGGCGAATATGAATAAGGGAATTTTCCGGAATTTTTGGACATTTTTCGGGAATTTTCGGAGCTTGTACGGACGAGTTCACGGGGATAAAAACGGGGCCCCGAGAAAGCCTGTTTGGGCTACCCATTTAAGAGAGGAAAAGATTTATTTATTTATCTCTTTTTCCTTTTCTTATTTATTATCTTATTTCTTTTATTTTCTCTCATTCTCGCCGTTCTCTCTTATCTCCCCGACGCCGCCAAGCCTTCTCCTCCTCCTTGCCCTAACCGCAGGCCGACGGTTTCTTCTTCCCGAACGCCGGCGACCGGTTCATTGCCGGAGCCCTAGCACCGCCTACCCGAGCCAAACTCCTCTCCTCTGCTTGCCCTAGCCACCCGACGCCACCACAGCGCGTCTGTGCCCCAGTGCCGGCGCCACCGTGGACCACTCGGTGCCCTAGCCACCCGGCGCCGCCCGACCACCTTCTTCTCTTCTCCTCTCCTCTGCCGCCACCACAGAGCCGACGCCGACCTTGTGAGCCGACGCCGACTGTCGGCCCTCTTTCTGATTTCTGTGACAGTGAGCCCTAGCGCCGATTTTTCTTCTCCTCTTCCGAGTTTAGGTTGCCTCCAAGTTGTGCTGTTCGGGGGAGTTAGTAATTAGGGTTTGCTGTTGGTTGTCTTGGCTTCGGCAGCCATTTTCCAGCGGCTACCTTTCTCTGGTAGCAACATCCCTGCTGTGGGTGAGGTAAGATCAGTGAATTATTTTCTTGAGTTAGGTTGTTGTTGGAATACTATGTTTGAACCCTAAATCTGATCCGTGGTCCCCACTCTTGCCATTACCTTTGATCCGGACAGTGTAGGGGAAACTTGAAGAGAAGTGTTTACTGTAAGTTTTCTTGGATTTGGCAGCTACTTTCATCCAGTAGCAAGGAACCGCTGTGGCGGTTAAGGTGAGGCATAGGAATTTGATATATGCTATTGATCATGTATGAGCTGATTTAGGTAGGAATTGGTGCATATATAATTTCTTATGCATTTGAGTTAGGTGATTGATTATGTAGAGGTGTAATCATGTGAAAATGGATTAGGTGTGGAATTGGTCTGATGGTATGATTAGGGTTAAGGTAAATTAACCCTAGTTAATTGTTGGATTTATGTTAGCTTCTCGTGGATTTGATTTAGCTATTTTATCTATATGAAATTAGCTAAAACTGGAAACTATAAATATTTCAGGACCTTGACGCGAGACGAGTATCTCAGAGTCAGATTGGACCTTTCTATTTTCGGAGGCGGGTACTTTTGACTTATGTCATTTGATATGCTTAGTAATTAAATTAACATGTTGCATTAATTGTGTTTCTTATCTGTTTCGGTTAATCACTACCCAAATCTTACATGCTTGATTGATTGATTGGTTTTGCATCTCGGGTATATTTTTCCTGTTTATACATGCTTATAGGGGTAGTGATATGCCATGCTTGACCATGTTCAGGACCTAGGTCTTATACCTTCTGTATACCTTTGGATTGTTTTGGATTCGTTGACCTATGATGCATTTTCTATATATATGGATTAGGTCAGGATGTTTATATGGTTATTGCCATGCATCATTCGCATGATTGCATGCTGTGCGATAGTCCGCTCCATTATTGTTGAGCACATCGCCAGTTACATGGATCTACACACACCACCACTCATGGGTTAGTGGTCGATTCAGGCTGAGTGTGTTGCAGCAGGGACTCTGTTAGGCACCGTTGGTCCGCTCATGGGTAGTGTGACACAATGTGTTATCCGGCAGGGATTCCTCCCGCCTGTACCGGGAGTTGAGAGCATTGCGCTCCCCCATCTATGATTTGGGGTCGGAGGATAGGTGTACTCGACAAGATCCCGTCCACTCGGTCCACCATCGTGAGTAGTGACGACGAGTGCACTGTTGTCATGCCCTACCCACTCGGCCTCACTATTGTGTGTGAGATGATCGATTGGCGTAGGACGCATCATTGGCATCATATGCATGATGCATTTATTGTTGTGTTTGTGTTTGCTGCATTTATATCTGCATATTGTTTGGATACCTATGTTTGACATGCATACAGGATTTCCTTATCCCGCGGACTATACCTGGTTAGTACAGTATTCTCCTGTTTATTTCAGATGCATTATTATCTTTCTTATCAGGAGACTGTACGCATGATTAGTGCTAGGTGTTGTTTCTTTACTTTGCATATCAACTGTACCTGCTGAGTGTTGGACTCACCCCACCTCTATTGTTGATATTTTCAGGTTGATGCTGTCAGGAGGGAGTTCCAGTCGCTAGTCCTCACTGCACGTAGTGCTGGTCCTGCAGACCTCCAGGATATGTTTGATTTTCTTTGGTTTCTTTCTGTTCTAGACTGTTTGAACTCGTTATGTTCTGGATTTAATTGCTTATGGACATGATATAGATTTTATTATATCGATGGATTTGGATTTGGTTTTTTATTCTACTACATGCCTGCCTGGTTGGCAGAAGAGGTTCGTTGGTTTTGAGTTTTACGAGTGTAGTTGAGTAGGGTGGTTTTTGAGTCAGAGTATTATTACTGCGTGGTTGTGTCAGCCAGAGGCTGAATATATATATAAACTGCGTGGTGATTGATTTTTATTATTGTTATGATTCCAGCCGCCTGTGGCTGAGTATTTAGTGCTTGTAGAAAATTTTTGATTGTCCGCCGTACAGGGGAGATGTTGTCAAAATTTTCTCGGACAGTGACTCTTCTGGGGGCGTGACAGGTTTTACGATCTTTTGTTTCGTATTTTGGATTTTCGGGAATTATCTGATACCAATTTATTTGGTATCAGAGCGGGTTATGATACCTGCTTTTGGTGTTCTGGAGATTTGTCGGATACCTGTTGTTGGTATTCTGGATATTTGGGTTAGCCAGGTTTGCGAGTCAAAATGGGCATTATTGGATTTTCGATATGGTTATGTTTCGGATTTCCGTTTCGGATTTATTTGGATTTCCGACGATATGTACGTTCGAAATTTTGAGGTCAAATTGGGGACTGGAACATCTCCAGACAGCAAATAGGTATGTTGTTATTTTATGTTTGTTATATTGGTATTGATATCTGTAATTTAATTTAACAGATATGAGATGATCTACTCGTATTGCTGCGAGACGTGGTGCTGGACGACCACGTGCGAGGACCACGGGATCTCTGGATATGCCAGAGATGCCCACTGTTAGTGAGCCTGTCAGTCAGGGACAGACTCAGGATGCAGCGGGAGCATCGGGCTCTCAAATCCCGATAGCTCCTGTAGAGATACCTACTTTGGCCACACCGATGGTATCCACGCCTACCCTGTTTACCGTACCATCAGGGGTACCATTGGTGTACCCGACATCTGCTCCAGCGCAGCCTACAGCGTATTCAGTACCACTGCCACATGGACCTACCGTGTACCCGACACCAGTGACACCTGTACCCCCAGTGCCTACAGTAGCAGCAGCTGCACCATACCCGGTACCATTTCCTACCGTACCTCCAGTTGCCATCACTTTTGTTCCCCAGGCAGTACCACCAACGGCTTATGCACCGGTATATACAGTAGCACCGGGAGTTCCTCCTCCGGTTTATTCCGCGGTACCACCTGTAGTATCAGCTCCAGTGTTTCCGCCAGTTCCTGCAGTCGTCCCGATACAGATCACTGATATTGTCGCTGCACGAGCTAGGATTCCAGCACTGGCTGAGTCGATGAAGACTCGTTTCACTCTTTTCCGCGGAGATCTCGATCCGAGTATGGCTCTGTCATGGATAGAGACTATGGAACAGACTTTCTTCTATATGGTTTGCTCCGAGTGGGAGAAAGCGGTTGTTGCTACCATTTACGGATGAAGCTAATGCAGGTGGGTTACTCAGGTTCTATTATTGGTGGCGAATGTCACATGGACCTGTTGAGAGGCTTTTGAGCCGTTTCTTTCCTCGTCCCTATCGGATGGCTCGTGATTTTATGAGTCGAGGCGTAATAATCGCTCGATGACCGAGTATATCTTGAATTCCTCCGGTTGGCTCGGTTTTGTCCAGAGTTAGTTGAGATACAGTTTATACAGGGATTGGATGGTTATCTGCATGTACAGCTTGCGGATTAGGGATTACATCTTACTCGATGCATTGAATCGAGCTTTGATGATAGAGTTAGCTCGGCAGACAGCATATCCGGACAGAAAAAAAGCATCTGGTCGACATCGAGTCCGCGGCACCCATGGGACAAAGATCGAGTAGTCGCAGGCGATCGGTCGAGTTCTTCGGGTTTCGTAGGCCTCGAAGTCGGGCGATCTTCCTCGGGGCGTTTCCGGTCTCCTCGGCGGATCGGACCCACCGCGATCTACGATGTTTCCGATGTGGTTCCGAGACCACATCACTTCAACAGGCAGTCGGTTTGCTTTTATTGCAAACGCACGGGCACCAGAGCCGAGATTGTCGGTGAAGGCTCAAGACACCCGGGTCAGAGGGGACAGTCTAGTCGGTCAGTGTCTCGACGAGGAGGCGGAGATTCACACCCTCACAGCGTCAGAGGGAGCAGCTCCCTCAGCAGCAGCAGATTTGGCATGCTTGGGCAGGAGTACTCGGTGCTTAGCACCCAGTTTTGTTCCGTGGATCTTATTATCCGACTCGGGCGATGCAGACTCCCATCCCGGTACCGCACAGATCACCATCCTCTCGGTCTTCTCGGCTCATTATCCAAGACCGCCTCGGTGGCGGATTGCTTCACGATACCACCTCCTCCTCCACGACGGTCGTGTTCATGCTATTACCGAGAGGATGCTCACCGACGGATCCGTCGCACGATTTCCATTTATGCATTCTTCGCTGATATTTTGATTGATCTTGGTAGTTCGCACTCTTTTATATCCCGTACCTTTATGCGGGAGATTGGTAGATTACCTATCGTTAGGTTGCGGCGATTGATTGTCTCTCTACCGTCCGGTGATACTTTAGATGTCACCAGGAGATCGAGGTTGCCCATTGGACTTTGGCAACATGATACTCACGGTAGATCTTCTAGTATTGGAGATGGTCGAGTTTGATGTCATTCTTGGCATGGATTGGTTGTCGATGTATCATGCTACCGTTGATTGCCGACGAGGGTGGTCACCTTGCGGCCTCGAACCAACCTCGTGGAGTTTCACCGCATCAGGCACGACGCATCTCGATTATTTCGCGATTCAGCAGGTCTCATGGGCCGTCATGGTTTTGTTGTCGTTGATCGATCGAGGGAGTAGTTCGCACCTCCGGCGTTCTGTTGTCCGGAATACCGGATGTATTTCCGGGAGCGCGTTTGCCTCGAAGGCCAGTGAAGTTCGCTATTGAACTGATTCCGTGAACCGTGCCGACATCGAAAGCTCCGTATCTTATGGCACCAAAAGAGTTGAACGAGCTGAAGGCTCAACTCCAGGAGCTTTTAGACAGAGGATTCATTCGCCCTAGTGTTTCACCATGGGGTTCTCCAGTTCTGTTTGTCAAGAAAAAGGATGGTACGATGAGGTTGTGTATTGACTACAGGAAGCTGAATTTAGTGACCGTCAGAAATAAATATCCATTACCACGGATCGAGGATTTGTTTGATCAGCTCAGAGGTACATCAGTGTATTCTAAGATTGATCTGCGATCCGGATATCATCAGTTGAGAGTCAGAGATTCTGATATCCAGAAGACAGTTTTCCGTACCAGATACGGTCATTATGAGTTTTTGGTAATGCCATTTGGGCTTACCAATGCTCCAGCGGTGTTTATGGATTTGATGAACCGCATCTTTCTGAAGTATCTGGATCAGTTTGTTATCGTTTTCATTGATGACATATTGGTCTACTCTCGTTCAGAGGAGGAGCATGCACAGCATCTTCGCACAGTCTTGGAGATTCTTCGACGACATCAGCTGTACGCGAAGTTCAGCAAGTGTGCATTCTGGCTATCCTCAGTTGGTTTTCTGGGACACGTGGTTTCTAGTAGAGGTATTTCAGTTGATCCTCAGAAGATCGAGGCTGTCACCGGTTGGGAGCAGCCGAAGTCAGTTCAGGAGATTCGCAGTTTTCTGGGATTGGCCGGATATTACCGACGTTTTGTCGAGGGCTTCTCGCGTATTGCTATGCCGCTGACACGTCTTACCAAGAAAGGCGTGAAGTTCATATGGTCCGAGGATTGCGAGATCAGCTTTCAGGAGCTGAAGCGGAGATTAGTGTCGGCTCTAGTTTTGGTTTCACCTTCTGGAGAGGATGGATTTGTACTTTACACCGACGCGTCTCTTTAGGGGCTGTTCTGATGCAGCACGCAGAGTAGTCTCTTATGCTTCTCGTCACTGAAGGAGCATGAGAAGAACTACCAGTTCATGACACAGGAGTTAGCCATCATCTTTGCTCGAAGCTATGGCGACATCATTTATATGGTATCACATTTGAGATTCTCACCGATCATAAGAGTCTCAAATACATTTTCACTCGAAGGAGCTTAATCTCCGACGGAGGAGATGGATGGAGTTCTGAAGGACTACGATTGTACCATTAGCTACCACCGGAAAGCTAATGTGGTTGCAGATGCACTCACAGGAAGTCCAGAGGACTTTAGCTTGCCGGACTTGATCACGGACTTGATTGAGTTTCTGAGTTAGATCTTGAGGGAGGGGACCGCAGGCGGGGTATTCGGTTACCATGGTTGCTCGATCGTCGATCGGACGAGGATCCGAGAGGCGGTGATCGGCATTTGCGGTTTATTAGCGATCGATAGCTTCCAAACAGCAGACCGAGTTTACACGAGACGAGGAGGGTATTATATTCTTCCGAGGCAAATTATGCGTACTTCAGTCTCATCCGGTCTTACAGGAGCTACTTCAGGAGGCACATCGTTCTCGATTTGCGATCCATCCAGGCGGGACCCGTATGTATCGAGACTTGAGACGTTCCTATTGGTGGAATGGTATGAAGAAAGACATCGCGATTTCGTAGCTAGATGTCTTGTTTGTCACTGGAGACCTGCAGGATTACTTCAGAGGATTCCTATTCCTGAGTGGAAGTGGGATCACATTACCATGGACTTTGTGGTAGGGTTGCCGAGGACACGACGAGGCCATGACGCGATTTGGGTAATCGTTGATCGATTAACCAAATCCGCGCATTTCTTAGCGATACGGAGGACTGATTCCCTGGATCGATTGGCAGATCTGTATTGTCGGGAGATCATCAGACTACATGGTGTTCCGTTGAGTATCATTTCGGATAGAGATCCACGGTTCACGTCTCGTTTCTGGCAGAGTCTGCAGCAGGCCTTAGGCACACAGCTCCGTTTCAGTACAGCTTTCCATCCACAGACAGATGGACAGTCAGAGTGGACCATTCAGACTTTAGAGGACCTGCTGAGGTCATGTGTTATGGATTTCGGAGGCAGTTGGGAGGACCATCTGCCGTTGGTAGAGTTTGCCTACAACAACAGCTTCCATTCGGCTATCCAGATGGCACCGTTTGAGGCGTTGTATGGTAGACCTTGTCGGACAACCGTCCTCTGGGATGAGGTTGGAGAGGCTCAGTTGTTGGGACCTCAGAGAGTTCAGCAGGATGCAGAGTTGGTCCGTACTATCAGACGGAGGATGTCAGAGGCGCAGGACCGTCAGAAGAGTTACGCTGATCGGAGACGCAGGCCACTAGAGTTCTCTGTTGGTGACCATGTATTTCTGCGAGTTTCACCCACGAAAGGGGTGAAGAGATTTGGCCTCAGAGGTAAGCTAGCTCCGCGGTATATTGGTCCTTTCGAGATTTTGGAGAGGATTAGAGCAGTAGCTTATCGATTGGCACTACCACCGTCCCTGTCAGGCGTCCACGATGTATTTCACGTGTCTATGCTGAGGAGATACGTACCTGACCCGACGCATGTGCTGGCTGATATTCCAGTTCCAGTTCAGCCTGACATTACCTATGAGGAGGTTCCGGTACGGATTCTCGACCGGAAGGAGCGTCAGTTGCGGAACAAGACTATCCGGCTGGTTAAAGTCGGATGGCAGCATCATTCGGACGAGGAGGCTACTTGGGAGCTCGAGGATACGATCCGAGCTCGATATCCCCATCTTTTCACTTGAGGTATGTGATTTATTTACCGTTCAGCATTTATACTCTATATCTGTTGTTAGTACTTGCTGATGGTAGATAACGAAATTTGGGGACCAAATTTTTATTAGTGAGGGAGAATGTAAAATACCGGAAAATAGGTGAATATTAATAAGGGAATTTTCCGGAATTTTTGAAAATTTTTCGAGAATTTTTCGGAGCTTGTACGGACGAGTTCACGGGGATAAAAACGGGACCCCGAGAAAGCCTGTTTGGGCTACCCATTTAAGAGAGGAAAAGATTTATTTATTTATCTCTTTTTCCTTTTCTTATTTATTATCTTATTTCTTTTATTTTCTCTCATTCTCGCCGTTCTCTCTTATCTCCCCGACGCCGCCGAGCCTTCTCCTCCTCCTTGCCCTAACCGCCGGCCGACGGTTTCTTCTTCCCGAACGCCGGCGACCGGTTCATTGCTGGAGCCCTAGCACCGCCTACCCGAGCCAAACTCCTCTCCTCTGCTTGCCTTAGCCACCCGACGCCACCACAGCGCGTCTGTGCCCCAGTGCCGGCGCCACCGTGGACCACTCGGTGCCCTAGCCACCCGGCGCCGCCCGACCACCTTCTTCTCTTCTCCTCTCCTCTGCCGCCACCACAGAGCCGACGCCGACCTTGTGAGCCGACGCCGACTGTCGGCCCTCTTTCTGATTTCTGTGACAGTGAGCCCTAGCGCCGATTTTTCTTCTCCTCTTCCGAGTTTAGGTTGCCTCCAAGTTGTGCTGTTCGGGGGAGTTAGTAATTAGGGTTTGCTGTTGGTGGTCTTGGTTTCGGCAGCCATTTTCCAGCGGCTACCTTTCTCTGGTAGCAACATCCCTGCTGTGGGTGAGGTAAGATCAGTGAATTATTTTCTTGAGTTAGGTTGTTGTTGGAATACTATGTTTGAACCCTAAATCTGATCCGTGGTCCCCACTCTTGCCATTACCTTTGATCCGGACAGTGTAGGGGAAACTTGAAGAGAAGTGTCTACTGTAAGTTTTCTTGGATTTGGCAGCTACTTTCATCCAGCAGCAAGGAATCGCTGTGGAGGTTAAGGTGAGGCATAGGAATTTGATATATGCTATTGATCATGTATGAGCTGATTTAGGTAGGAATTGGTGCATATATAATTTCTTATGCATTTGAGTTAGGTGATTGATTATGTAGAGGTGTAATCATGTGAAAATGGATTAGGTGTGGAATTGGTCTGATGGTATGATTAGGGTTAAGGTAAATTAACCCTAGTTAATTGTTGGATTTATGTTAGCTTCTCGTGGATTTGATTTAGCTATTTTATCTATATGAAATTAGCTAAAACTGGAAACTATAAATATTTCAGGACCTTGACGCGAGACGAGTATCTCGGAGTCAGATTGGACCTTTCTATTTTCGGAGGCGGGTACTTTTGACTTATGTCATTTGATATGCTTAGTAATTAAATTAACATGTTGCATTAATTGTGTTTCTTATCTGTTTCGGTTAATCACTACCCAAATCTTACATGCTTGATTGATTGATTGGTTTTGCATCTCGGGTATATTTTTCCTGTTTATACATGCTTATAGGGGTAGTGATATGCCATGCTTGACCATGTTCAGGACCTAGGTTTTATACCTTCTGTATACCTTTGGATTGTTTTGGATTCGTTGACCTATGATGCATTTTCTATATATATGGATTAGGTCAGGATGTTTATATGGTTATTGCCATGCATCATTCGCATGATTGCATGCTGTGCGATAGTCCGCTCCATTATTGTTGAGCACATCGCCAGTTACATGGATCTGCACACACCACCACTCATGGGTTAGTGGTCGATTCAGGCAGAGTGTGTTGCAGCAGGGACTCTGTTAGGCACCGTTGGTCCGCTCATGGGTAGTGTGACACAACGTGTTATCCGACAGGGATTCCTCCCCGTCATTGTGTACCGGGAGATAAGAGCATTGCGCTCCCCCATTTATGATTTGGGGTAGGAGGATAGGTGTACTCCGACAGCATCCCGTCCACTCGGTCACTCATCAGGAGTAGTGACGACAGAGTGCACGGTTGTCACAGCCCTACCCACTCGGCCTCACTATTGTGTGTGAGATGATCGACTGGCGTCAGGGGTGACCAGGACGCATCATTGGCATCATATGCATGATGCATTTATTGTTTGTGTTTGTGTTTGCTGCATTTATATGCTGCATATTGTTTGGATACCTATGTTTGACATGCATGCAGGATTTCCTTATCCCTCGGACTGTTTGACCTTATACTCAGGACCTGGTTAGTACAGTATTCTCCTGTTTATTTCAGATGCATTATTATCTTTCTTATCAGGAGACTGTACGCATGATTAGTGCTAGGTGTTGTTTCTTTACTTTGCATATCAACTGTACCTGCTGAGTGTTGGACTCACCCCGCCTCCATTGTTGATATTTTCAGGTTGATGCTGTCAGGAGGGAGTTCCAGTCGCTAGTCCTCACTGCACGTAGTGCTGGTCCTGCAGACCTCCAGGATATGTTTGATTTTCTTTGGTTTCTTTCTGTTCTAGACTGTTTGAACTCGTTATGTTCTAGATTTAATTGCTTATGGACATGATATAGATTTTATTATATCGATGGATTTGGATTTGGTTTTTTATTCTACTACATGCCTGCCTGGTTGGCAGAAGAGGTGAGTTCGTCGGTTTTGAGTTTTACGAGTGTAGTTGAGTAGGGTGGTTTTTGAGTCAGAGTATTATTACTGCGTGGTTGTGTCAGCCAGAGGCTGAATATATATATAAACTGCGTGGTGATTGATTTTTATTATTGTTATGATTCCAGCCGCCTGTGGCTGAGTATTTAGTGCTTGTAGAAAATTTTTGATTGTCCGCCGTACAGGGGAGATGCTGCCGAAATTTTCTCGGACAGGGACTCTTCTGGGGGCGTGACATGTGTGCTCTTAATCCTAATATAATAACAAGCACATATATTTGATATTTATTTCTTTAATTTATCAATGGGTGAGATTTAGTTTGATGAATCAATAAGCCCGATAAGTTGGGAAATGATATCACTTATAGTGTGTGTTGTTGATTATAGAAGGAAACTGTGTTCTAGTGATCTAGGTTGATAATGCCCCCAAGAAGAGCTCATAAGGATTGTAATGTTAAACCCTGCAAGTGGACTTAGTCCGACATGATGATAAAGTTGAGTGATACTATTCTTGGACTAAGATATTAATTAAATGAGTTGTCAATAACTCACTTAATTAGTGGGCATTCGACATCTTAAACACAGGGAGACCAACACACTCATAATAAGAAGGAGCCCAAAAATGTAATTTGGGATTGGTGCGGTAGTTCAATAATAGTTCTCTAGTGGAATGAATTATTATTGATAAAATTAAGTTGTGTGTTTGGGGCGAACACGGGATGCTTAATTTTATCGGGAGACCAAAACCAATTCCTCCTCTCGGTCCCTATCGTAGCCTCTTATTTATAGAGTACTATACCCACCTATACCCACCTTCATACCCATGGTGTAGGGGCCGGCCAAGCTAGCTTGTGGATCAAGCTAGGGCCGGCCAAACCATTGGTTCATGGGTGGTCGGCCCTAGCTTGAACCCAAGCTTAGGTGGCCAACCCTATTAAATTAAAAAAGAATTTTAATTTTAAAATTTTTTTATGTTAAAGATATAATTTATTGGAGAGATTAAAAATTAAAATATCTCTTTTATAAGGTTCTATAAAAGATTAAAGAAAGAGATTAAATCTCTTTCCTTATTTGTAGATTGGAAGGATATTTTATTTTTCTTCTTTGTAAATTATTCACATGTTGAAAAATTAAAATTATAGAAATTTATTTTTATCTACCATGAAGGGATTTTAAATTTTATTTTTTAAAATTTCCGAAGGCAAATAAGGAATTTTAATTGTTGATTGAAAATTGTCTTGTTTGCTCTCCATGAGGTGGCCGGCCATAACATGGTTGATTAGGAAATTTAATTTAATTTTTCTTAATTAATTCATGTCAAGGAAACTTAAGGAAATTTTATTGTAATTAAATTTCCTTATTTGCCAAAGCTAAGAATTATAAAAGAGGGGGTTTTGGGAGCCTTCAAGGTGAACAACCTCTATTATTTTCTCCCTCTTTTCTTCCTTGGTGTGGTCGGCTTCTCCTCTTTCTCTTCTCTCCATCCTTGTGGCCGAACCTCTCATCCTCTTTGGAGATTAAGTGGTGGCCGGTTTCTAGCTTGGAGAAGAAGGAGAGAAAGCTTGTATCCCTTGGAGCATTGGTGGTGTTTTCTCTTCATCCTTGAAGGTGCTTTTGTTTTGGCCGAATCTTGCAAGGAGGAGAAGAAGGTGCTTTGGTGGTTTCTCATCTCGGAAGATCGTTGCCCACACAACGTCCGAGGTTAGAAGAGGAATACTGTAGAAGACCTAGAGGTTTTTGCTTTCAAAAGAAAAGGTATACTAGTATTTAATTTCCGCATCATACTAGTTTTATTTCTTAGAAAAAATACCAAATACAAGAGGCTTGTGATTCTAGTATTTCGAATTAGTTTTCGATGTTGTGTTCTTTTCGGTTGACCTAAAGTTATTTAAGGAAATTAAATATTAGCTTTCCTTAAAAGGATTTGTCTAGGCGGTGGTGGTTGTTCCCATATCCAAGAAGGTCATGTGCCTCGCCATGCAGTCCTCGAAGCCAATTTTGGAAATTAATATTTAATGAAATTAATAACCTAGGTGATTTGGATCGAACGTGTTAAGTTCCGCAGGAGATCCAAGTCTAAACCTAAAAGAACAAATAGATTAAACTTTGGATCAAACGTGTTAAGTTCCGCAAATGATCCAAGTTTAATTTAAAAGAACACATTGTAGCTAGGAAAAAGTTCAGACCTTTGTACAAAATTTTTGTACAGTGGAACCATTAGGTTTTCCGAGTAGCAACCAACAATTGGTATCAGAGCTAGGATTTTGCCTCTGTGTATTTGGTATTTGTTTAATTATGCACATGTCATACATAATTTAGACAGGTTAATAGTAGGATGTGCTAACTTTGTAGATGCAGGATCCAACTATTATGGCTTATAGTTATTATGTGTGTGATTGGACCCTTGGACATGTCAAGGGCATTTATTGTGTGTGCATGATTGTATTATAAAATACAGCAGGAGCTGTATTTAGTTTTATTAGGATTTTATTTTTTGATCTAGTTACACGTACATTCCTTTTATGGAATATAGGATCGATGGATGTACATTTTATTTTATGTTCGATCTAGTTTACATGTACATTACTTCGAGGAATATAGGATGGAAAATGTAAAATTCTATTTATGTCGCAGATCGAATCTTGCAAGGCGTGGAACCTTTTGATGACCAGAGGCGCAGCGGAACAAGGAGCAAGATGGATGCGGCAACTAGACCCGGTGGCAGTGGCCAAAGATGGTAGCAGCTAGAGATGACGACACACGGAGGACAACAATAGATAAAAGCCATAATAGTTGAAAATTAGTTTTTCTATTTATTGTTTTATATTGTGTTGTGTGTGCATGTTAGTATACATGTTTAGTAGACTAGCATAGTGAAAATTTCTCACTTTAAATAACTAAGTGGGAGAAGGTTTTTAAATAAATTCCACGGTCTCCATTACTGGTTTGTAAGTGATGCAAATAATCTTGCGCGTTGGCTCTGAGTGCCTTCCTCCATATCGGATGAGCTTGTTTGTGGATCACTAGAACAAACTTCCATTTTGGATGACTATAGGAAATTAATTAAGAGCGTGTGATCTTCCCCATCGGAAGGGGCACAATCTTATTAATGGACTTAGTGTCAAGTAATGGTATACACTTAGGCGCGTCTAATAGTATCCTCCCCATTGGAGTCACTGCTATTATTCGTGTGATCAAAGGAAACCAACTATTAATTTTATTTTTCAAAAAGTTAGGTTGACAAGATAAAAAAATTAATGGGTTAAACCCTCCTTTTACAAATGTTGAATTTGTATATGTCCACACTATCGTGGCATACAAAATTCACGGTGTTTTAAGGTGTTGGTTAATTTAAAATAGTATTGTTTGAGGAATCAATATTATTCTAAATTTAGAGTTCTGACCAAAAGTTATTTGTGATTCTTAGGATGACTTTCAACCCACTGGCTATCATACTAAAAGAGAACAGATTTACTGGTCATAACTACATAGATTGGAAAAGGAACCTAGACATTGTTCTTACTGCTGAAAGCTATAAGTTTGTACTGACTGAACCTTGCCCTGATACACCCAATGGTGAATCTACCCAAGAGGAGGTTGAGTATCATAGGAAATGGGTAAAAGTAGATGAGATGACGTGGTGTTACATTTTGGCTTCAATGTCAAATGTATTGCAACATCAGCATCAAGATTTACCAACAGCTTATGATATTATGAACAATCTCAAGGAACTCTTTGGTCACCAAGATCGGGCCTCTAGGTAAGAAGCCATGAGAAAGATAATGATGGCCACCATGCAAGAGGGTACTCCCGTGAGGGATCATATCATAAAGATGATGGCTTATCTAAATGAAATACAAATTCTTGGAGGAGAAATTGATGGGGAAACCCAGATCGATATGATCCTCCAAATGCTACCTAGAAGTTTTGAGCAATTCCGCCTGAATTACAACATGAATAAAAGGGTATATTCATTGGCGGAACTATTGACAGAACTTCAGGCAGCAGAAGGTTTGTTCCGTCATAATTCTCATATTCACTATGCTGAAAAATGGTTCTACTTCTAAACCGAAAGGAAAGAAGAAGAAGAAACAAGTTAGCTCAGCAAAGAAAGTGAATAAATCTCAGAGTACAGGACCTAAAGCTAGAATGAAGAAGCCGAAGGGCAAGTGCTTCATCTACAAGCAGTCAGGGCATTGGAAGGCGAACTGTCCTCATAGGAATCAAAACAACAAAGGTATATCTCATGCTCTAGTTGTTGAAACATGTTTAGCGGTGTTATCTACCAGCACCTGGTGTGTAGATACGAGAGCCACTGATCATGTCTACAATTCCTTGCAGGGGTTCCAGGAAACCCGACGACTAACTGAAGGAGAGATTACCGTCTACATGGACAATGCTACTAAGGTGGCGGCTGTTGCAGTGGGAGACGTCTACTTATCTTTTAATAGGAATAGAAATTTGGTTTTAAGAAATTGTCTTTATGTACCCAGTTTTAGAAAGAATTTAATTTTAGTTTCTAAGTTGTTTTTGGATGGATATTCAGTATCCTTTAGTAACGATGTTGTTATTAAGAGAAATAAAGTGATTATCTGTTCTGGTGCATTGGTTGGCAATTTATATACTTTAAATCCAATTTCTCCCACAAAGTAAAAAATGGAAATTAATAACACATCTTCTAACTCAAATAAGAGAAAAGAACCTTCGGAAATGAACCAAACATATCTTTGGCATCTAAGGCTTGGTCATATTAACTTAAGTAGGATTCAAAGGCTTATAACCGATAGACTCTTGGGTTCATTAGAGTTGGAAAATTTTTCAACCTGTGAATCTTGCTTGGAAGGTAAAATGACCAAGAGGCCTTTTAAGGCCAAGGGGTATAGAGCCAAAGAAGTGTTAGAATTGGTTCATTCTGATTTGTGTGGTCCTATGTCTATCCAGGCGAGAGGTGGTTTTGAATATTTTGTCTCTTTTATAGACGATTATTCAAGATACGGATACATTTACACGTGATCTACATAAGGCAGGGGATTTACAAGGAGACGGTGCGGGTGCCACTGCAAAAGCCAAATCTAGCATTTATCGACGACGGCATGGGGAAGACGATCATCACCGGCTCCCTGAATGTCGGCGTCCCCAGCATCTCCACGTACAACACCGCCACCGTCGGTGAGCTACGTCACATGCTCTGTTCATGTACCGCTCGTGACGTTAAACGACAAAACCATCTTCTCATTTCTTTGACCTTTTCTACTTCGATTATTGCATCGATCACGGGCTTTGTTTCATCAGATTCGACTTTGTTCTTGATTGGTTAATTAATTAATGGGCTTGCTCCTCTGTTTTCGTGACAGGCATCGCCGGCGACGGGTTTATGGCGCGGGATTTGACCTTCGCTAACACGACGGGGCCGGATGCGCACCAGGCGGTAGCCTTCCGGTCCGACAGCGACCTCTCAGTCCTTGACTCCGTCGAGTTCCTCGGCCACCAGGACACGCTCTACGCGCACTCCCTCCGCCAGTTCATGCGCCGCAAGTCTGAGTTCTTTGATAAGTTCAAAGAGTACAAGGCTGATGTGGAGAAACGACTAGGTAAAAGTATCAAGACACTACGGTCTGATCGTGGTGGTGAATACCTCTTAGGAGAGTTTAGGAATTACTTATCAGAGGTCGGGATTCAATCCCAATTGTCTGCACCTGGTACACCCCAACAGAATGGTGTGGCAGAACGAAGGAATAAGACTCTTATGGAGATGGTTAGATCAATGATGAGTTATTCAGAATTACCAAAATCGTTTTGGGGATACGCTCTAGAAATGGCAGCGCACATTCTGAACTTAGTACCTTCTAAATTAGTTTCTTCTACTCCCACAGAATTGTGGAATGGGCGAAAATCCAGTCTAAGACATATTCGGATTTGGGGTAGTCCAACACATGTGCTGAAACCTGATGCTGATAAGTTAGAATCTCGTACAGAAGTTCGCATGTTTGTGAGTTATCCCAGAGGAATGAAAGGTGGTTTATTTTATAGTCCTAAAGACTAGAAGGTCATTGTTAGCACCAATGCCCAGTTTTTAGAAGAAGACTATATAATGGATCACAAGCCCAGTAGCAAAGTTGTTCTAGAAGAACTTAGAGAGGACACGTCTACTTTAGTACCAACAGTACAAGATGAAGTACCACAAGAGACTACAACACGTGTTAAACCTGATACACAACCACA
Organism: Zingiber officinale; assembly: GCF_018446385.1. Classification (NCBI taxonomy): domain Eukaryota; kingdom Viridiplantae; phylum Streptophyta; class Magnoliopsida; order Zingiberales; family Zingiberaceae; genus Zingiber; species Zingiber officinale. The sequence continues at coordinate 61,424,227 of NC_055990.1, read as the reverse complement.
GACGGTGCCTCGTCATAGTGGGAGAGTTGTGAGGGAACCTGAGAGATTCATGTTTTTAGGAGAGTCTTCGGACTTGATCTCGGGTAAACATAAACATGATCCCCGAACATATGACGAAGCACTCCAAGATATAGATGCAGCATCTTGGCAAAAGGCAATGAATTCTGAAATAGAGTCTATGTACTCTAATAAGGTCTGGGAACTTGTAGAACCACCTGATGGTGTAAAAGCCGTCGGATGCAAGTGGATCTACAAAAGGAAAAGAGGGATAGACGGGAAGGTAGAAACCTTCAAAGCTAGGCTTATTGCAAAAGGGTACACTCAGAAAGAGGGAATCGATTATGAGGAGACCTTTTCACCGGTAGTCATGCTTAAGTCTATCCGGATACTCTTATCCATTGCTGCTCATATGGATTATGAGATTTGACAAATGGATGTCAAGACAGCTTTCCTTAATGGAAGTCTTGAAGAGAACATCCATATGAAGCAACCAGAAGAGTTCATCGAAAAAGGCAAAGAGCATCTAGTGTGCAAGCTCAATCGGTCCATTTATGGACTGAAGCAAGCTTCAAGGTCTTGGAACATCCGGTTTAATGAAGTAATCCGGTCATATGTATTTATTCAGTGTCCGAATGAGTCTTGTGTGTACAAGAAATGTAACGGAAACATGGTGGTATTTCTTGTACTATACGTAGATGATATTTTGTTAATTGGCAACAATGTCAAGGTATTATCAGTCGTAAGGGTATGGTTGTCCAAACAATTTGATATGAAGGACTTAGGAGATTGTGCACACATTCTTGGGATCAAAGTTATAAGGGATCGCAAGAAAAGAATGTTCTGTCTGTCCCAAGCTTCATATATAGATACAATCCTTGCTCGTTTTAGCATGCAGAATTCCAAGAAAGGTTTCTTACCTTTTAGGCATGGAGTAGCTCTATCTAAAGAGATGTCGCCGAAGACATCAAAGGAAATAGAGGACATGAAAGCAGTTCCTTATGCTTCAGCTGTAGGAAGTCTTATGTATGCAATGCTGTGTACGAGACCTGATATCTGTTTTGTCGTGGGCATGGTTAGCAGATATCAGAGTAACCCTGGACAAGGACATTGGACTGCAGTAAAGCATATATTAAAGTACCTGAGAAGGACTAGAGATTATATGCTAGTTTACCAAGCAGACGATTTGCTCCCATGGATTCAGATTTCCAATCAGATAGGGACAACAGTAAGTCTACATCAGGCTATGTGTTTACTTTAGGAGGTGGAGCCATTGCATGGAGGAGTGTTAAGCAGAAATGTGTTTCGGACTCAACCATGGAAGCTAAGTATGTAGCAGCCTCTGATGCAGCTAAAGAAGCATTATGGCTCAGGAACTTTCTAATGGACTTAGATATGATTCCTGGTTTGCCCAAAATCATCACAATTTATTGTGACAATAGCGGTGTAGTTGCAAACTTGAAGGAACCACGAGCCCATAAGGCAAGTAAACATATAGAGCGCAAGTACCACTTGATACGAGATATCGTGAAGCGAGGAGATGTTGTCATCGCCAAGATTGCATCAGCAGATAACCTGGCAGATCCTTTCACTAAGGCCCTTCCAGCAAAAGCTTTCGATCGGCATGTGGAGGGAATGGGAATCAAATGTATGGCAGAAGATATGGCAGCTTAGTCATTAGTATAAGTAGGAGATTGTTAGAGTGTATACTGAAAGCCTAAGCTTTTGTAAACATTTATGTTGAATAAAGAATCATATTTGGTCAAATTATCTATATTTGTTTGTAGTTGTTCAATTAATTTATATTGTAGATAACATAGTATGTGGTGTCACATACAGAAGATAATGTTATTAGTACCTTATAAATTATAAACAGTAGCTCACGACCAAAATGGAAAGGAACAAACCATTGAAAGGTCGTAGTGTAATTAGGTATTAGTTTATCTTAACTATATAATTACACTAGTACACTTAGAGTGTATTGAGTAGGACCATCAGAGGTCGTTTCTTTTATACTGACTTTATAAAGGAACAAAGACCTCAGTTATTATGGAAGTGTGTGCTCTTAATCCTATATAATAACAAGCACATATATTTGATATTTATTTCTTTAATTTATCAATAGGTGAGATTTAGTTTGATGAATCAATAAGCCCGATAAGTTGGGAAATGATATCACTTATGGTGTGTGTTGTTGATTATAGAAGGAAACTGTGTCCTAATGATGTAGGTTGATAATGTCCCCAAGAAGAGCTCATAAGGATTGTCATGTTAAACCCTGCAGGTGGACTTAGTCCGACATGACGATAAAGTTGAGTGGTACTATTCTTGGACTAAGATATTAATTAAATGAGTTGTCAGTAACTCACTTAATTAGTGGACATTCGACATCTTAAACACAGAAAGACTAACACACTCATAATAAGAAGGAGCCCAAAAATGTAATTTGGGATTGGTGCGGTAGTTCAATAATAGTTCTCTAATGGAATGAATTATTATTGATAAAATTAAGTTGTGTGTTCGGGGCGAACACGGGATGCTTAATTTTATCGGGAGAGCAAAACCAATTCCTCCTCTCGCTCCCTATCGTAGTCTCTTATTTATAGAGTACTATACTCACCTATACCCACCTTCATACCCATGGTGTAGGGGCCGGCCAAGCTAGCTTGTGGATCAAGCTAGGGCCGGCCAAACCATTGGTTCATGGGTGGATGGCCCTAGCTTGAACCCAAGCTTAGGTGGTCGGCCCTATTAAATTAAAAAAGAATTTTAATTTTAAAATTTTCTTATGTTAAAGATATAATTTATTGGAGAGATTAAAAATTAAAATATCTCTTTTATAAGGTTCTACAAAAGATTAAAGAAAGAGATTAAATCTCTTTCCTTATTTGTAGATTGGAAGGATATTTTATTTTTCTTCTTTGTAAATTATTCACATGTTGAAAAATTAAAATTATAGAAATTTCTTTTTATCTACCATGAAGGGATTTTAAAGGGAAATTTTATTTTTTTAAATTTCTGAAAACAAATAAGGAATTTTAATTGTTGATTGAAAATTGCCTTGTTTGCTCTCCATGAGGTGGTCGGCCATAACATGGTTGATTAGAAAATTTTATTTAATTTTTCTTAATTAATTCATGTCAAGGAAAGTTAAGGAAATTTTATTGTAATTAAATTTCCTTATTTGCCAAAGCTAAGGATTATAAAAGAGGAGGTTTTGGGAGCATTCAAGGTGAACAACCTCTATTATTTTCTCCCTCTTTTCTTCCTTGGTGTGGCCGGCTTCTCCTCTTTCTCTTCTCTCCATCCTTGTGGCCGAACCTCTCATCCTCTTTGGAGATTAAGTGGTGGCTGGTTTCTAGCTTGGAGAAGAAGGAGAGAAAGCTTGCATCCCTTGGAGCATTGGTGGTGTTTTCTCTTCATCCTTGAAGGTGCTTTTGTTTTGGCCAAATCTTGCAAGGAGGAGAAGAAGGTGCTTTGGTGGTTTCTCATCTCGGAAGATCGTTGCCCACATAACGTCCGAGGTTAGAAGAGGAATACGGTAGAAGACCTAGAGGTTTTTGCTTGCAAAAGAAAAGGTATACTAGTATTTAATTTCTGCATCATACTAGTTTTATTTCTTAGAAAAATACCAAATACAAGAGGCATGCGATTCTAGTATTTCGAATTAGTTTTCGATGTTGTGTTCTTTTGTTTTTCTTTTCCTTGTGAGTTGATTGTTCTTTTCAGTTGACCTAAAGTTATTTAAGGAAATTAAATATTAGCTTTCCTTAAAAGGCTTTGTCTAGGCGGTGGTGGTTGTTCTCATATCCAAGAAGGCCATGTGCCTCGCCATGCAGTCCTGGAAGCCAATTTTGGAAATTAATATTTAATGGAATTAATAACCTAGGTGATTTGGATCAAACGTGTTAAGTTCCGCAGGAGATCCAAGTCTAAACTTAAAAGAACAAATAGATTAAACTTTGGATCAAACGTGTTAAGTTCCGCAGGCGATCCAAGTTTAATTTAAAAGAACACATGGTAGCTAGGAAAAGGTTCAGACCTTTGTACAAAATTTTTATATAGTGGAACCATTAGATTTTCCGAGTAGCAGCCAACAGTTAATAATTTAACTAATCAACAAAATCTAGACTTGGGTTATAAGACTAAAGTAAAACTTAAACACTACAAACCAAGCTATAATCAAGTACCTTTTACTTACTAAACTTAATTTAAACATAACTCAAATCTAATTTATATAATTTAAATAAAATTATCAATAATATAGGGGGAGGCTCTAGAATAGTTGGCACCTCCAAAAAGGAATCTACCCAACAGGGTAATCGAACGCAACCAACCCGGTAGGGCAATTAAGGTTAGATTAAAATGGGCTAGGATTAACTTTACCCACGGTACTGGTGAAGTATTGAATCATAGTACGTTGGGGAAACTTAGTCATCGCATGTCTAGGAAGATATGGCTTCGACCTGGTGCATTTGGCTAAGTGGAACTAAACGAAGCTACCCTTTATGGATCCTAACTAGTTAGACCAAGGTTTTGTACTAAGTTCAATGGGTAGGACTATTTGGAAAACCTCGAAGACATGGTTACTTTAATGATGTCCTTGTGACTCACCATAGCCCAAAAGTTTATCCAAAGAACGCCTACTTGTTGAACCCAAAGCTAAACCTGAATCTAACACAAAGTTAAACCAAACCCTAAAATTGAAACTAATTCATCTCACAAAATTATAGGATTCCCTGATTTGAAATTTAGATCGGGTGAGATGACTAAGGATTAAATTAAATTAATCAAATCAAATTACTAATTAATAATTCAAATCAAATTAATAATTCAAATCTAAGTAATAATTCAAATCAAATTAATAATTAATAATCTAAATTAAATTAATGATTAAAAATCAGATTAAATTAATAATTAAAAATCTTTTAAAACTTAATTTCAAAATTATTTGAAAAATCTTTTAAAAATTATTTTAAAAATCTTTTAAAACTTAATTTCAAAATTATTTAAAAACTCTTTTAAAAATCATTTTAAAAATCCTTTTAAAAATTCAATTAAAAACTTTTTTAAAAAGCCTTTTAAAAATCTTTTAAAACTTAATTTCAAAATTATTTGAAAAATCTTTTAAAAATCCTTTAAAATTATTTTAAAAATTTATTTTGAAAATCATTTCAAAAAATTTTTTAAAATCACTTTAAAAAACATTCTGAAAATCATTTTTAAAAAAAACATTTTGATAATTATTTTCTAAAGACTAATTAATTTCAGTCAAAGTATTAATTATTTTTATTTCAAAATTCAAATTCATTATCTACAAAATTTTAATTCTCAAATCATACTTTCAATTTTTGACTGCTAACTCAATTAATTTGTAACATATTTTATAATAAAAATCACTGAAAATATAAATTTATATGACAATATATTTAAATAGTGATAAAGTTAAATTAATTCCATCTCACACTCACTCATAAACTGAACGTGCTTGATAACCTAGAATGGGTGAGATGGTAAATTAGGAAAATATAAAATAACTATTATTGTCTTTTTAATTTACATGCTTGGACTCTAGAACCCTAAGGATTTAATGTGACATTAATTAAGGGGGAGTGAGTGGAGTCAAGCTAAGTTTCTTTTAAAATAAATTTTGTGGTTAAACTCTTTGAAAAGTTAAAGTAAATCTATTTTTTTAGACTTTAAACTTTTCATCAACTTATACGTAACTAAGACTGAATCAATCTCTTTTAAAATCAAGTTGTTTTCAGAAAGCTAAATAAAGTTTTTTTTGGCAATATTTTTTTAGAAAAATTAATAAGTTTTTTTCTTACTTTATCTAAGTACCTTTCAAAACAATCATTTGCAAGACTAAGTCTTTTTAAAAACTTTTTCAAAAATTAGCTAAGTATTTTTTTAAAAAAAAAGTCTTTCAAAACTATCTCAAATTTGACTAAGTACTTCTGTTTGAAAAATATTTCTTGTTAAATTTTTCAATTTTCAAAAACTAGCTAAGTTACTTTTCAAAGTCAAAACAATTTTTTCTTAGCTAAAAGCTTTACATGAAAGTTTATTCTAGCAACTTTAGCTTTTCAAATTTGACTAAGTTTTTTTAAGCAAAGGATTTGACTATGTTTTTATGAAAAAATCCTTTTTAAGCTAAGTACTTAAATCAATTTTTTTATCAAAATCTAAGTACTTAACTATGCTATCCTTCAGGGGGAGCTTAAAATTAAATAAAATATTTTTTCTCTCTCTTAATGGTTTTTGATTTATGTCAAAGGAGAAGAGAAAAGTCAAAGTTAAGAAATCAAGAAATTAAACATAATGAAAGGGGGAGCTTAAACTTTAATTTTTACTTATGCATTGATGCTCATGGTTAACTTCTGTTATTTATTCCTTTATTTAATGTTATGTTTTACTTAACTTTTAACCAAGGTTGCCATAATCAAAAAGGGGGAGATTGTTGGTGTAGTGAGCACCAGATAATCGAACTTGAGTTTTGATTATGGCAAAGGGTTCAAAGTTAAGCTGTGGTATTATCTAACAAGGTTCATGGAGCTTACAGGAAAGTCCAAAGTGATGCTTAGGCAAAAGTCCTAGCTGCGGTTAGGCAAGGTGAAAACCGAAGAGGGGGGGGGGGGGGTAACCTTAGGTCCTAAGGGGTGGTAACCCTAGGTGAAGGAAAAATCCTAAGGGGGGGTTACCTTAGGTCCTAGGGGGTGGTAACCCTAGGTGGCGGAAAACCCTAAGGGGTGGCAACCTTAGGTCCTAGGGGCTGGTAACCCTAGGTGGTGGAAAACCCTAAGGGTCGGCAACCTTAGGTCATAGGGGGTGGTATACCTAGGTGGAGGAAAATCCTAAGAGGGGGGGGGGGCGGAAACCTTAGGTCCTAGGGGGTGGTAACCCTAGGTGGAGAAAAATCCTAGGGGGTGGTAACCCTAGGTCCTAGGGGGTGGTAACCCTAAGCAGAAAGTCCAGTCAGTCTGGAGGACTAGACTGGCATCAAGTAAATCTCCTGAGTGGAGTAGGTGAGGACGCGTTCCCCGTAAAGGGAATAGTAGGCGTCGAGTCGACCTAGGGTTTCCGGTCGAAAACCCGAAGTCAGACTCGGATAGTCTGATGATTGTCGTTCACTTATATTATTATGTTTTATGTACTAACTTTGTGATGCAGGGTATATTTGGGATTAATGCATCTTGCAAGGACCCAAGTGCAAAGAATAACCTCGGATGAACAGTACCGAGGTGCCTCCATGGAGCTTGGAGGCACCTTGGGTGCGAGCCGAAGCCAGCTATCCAGAAGGGATGGAGGTGCCTTGAAGGAAGCTCAAGGCGCCTTGAACAGGTGGTTTAAGGCGCCTTGGATAGTGATGAAGGCGCCTTGAGATAGATAAAAGGCAACGGTCAAAGCTTCATCACAGAGTCATTTCGGGGATAAAACTTAGGGATTCAAGGCGCCTTTGAGCCTGATGGAGGCGCCTTGAACACCCTTTATAAGAGGGTCGCGACCAGCAGCTCTTAACAATTGATTCTAAGCGATCCTTCTGCTACAAGCTGCTTACGTAACGACCTCAACGTGTGGTTTCAAGATCCCGACGACCCGGAGCGCCATTACTCTAGATTCGGTCGTTCGATATAATTTTAAATATCGTACTCATTTGTAATTCATATTCTGTACATTTCATCGAGCTTATAGTTGTTGCCCACGGAAGGCGATCAAGGATCACGGGCCTTCGAGTAGGAGTCGTCACAGGCTCCGAACGAAGTAATTCCTCGTGTCTCTGTGTTTGATTGTTCTCTTTATTCCGCTGCGTTTCTACTCGTAGTTTTAAATTGCTGAAATAGCTACGAGCGCTATTCACACCCCCCCCCTCTAGCGCTTCTCGATCCAACAAGATTTACTTGGTTTGCAATCAGAAGATTGCTAATCTAAGACGAATACGGTGCACTATCTAACGATCACCTTCGGGCGGAGTAGCCTCTTTACAGTGTTGAGAGTATAGATAGAAATGTAAAGCACTAAGAAACTGATTACAAGTGAGTTAAATGATCTGTAATAATCAGTGCTATATTTATAGCACTGGTCGGGGCGCCCCGAAGGGTTCCGGGCACCCTAGGGGGGATAAAATTTTATCCCCCAACATTCAGATCGAGTCAAAACTCGATCTGGACAAAATCTACTTCCGGACGCCCGGAATAGTTCGGGGTGCCCGGACGGTCCGGGTGCCTGGAATGGGTCCGGGCACCGGGACCACTTAAGTCAACCCAATTGACATTTTATGGTCCGGTTCCATTGCTCCGATTCAGTTCCTCTCGGTCCGGGTCTTCTGTTCCAACTCCACTAGCTTGGGTGATCTCGGCCATCCAGAATAGGGCTCACCCGAACCCAAGTTCTGGCCTTCTCCTCGAGCAGCCTTCCTTCCTAGTTTCTCGTCCCTAAAACGTCGCGTACATTCTTCTCATCCGCCAGTACTCTTCCGCGGTCACCGCATCCCTCGGACGCACCGAGCCCGTCGGCTCTCTCCCATGCTGTCCTTCTCGCTAGCCGCGTCTTCCGCTCGACTTCCTGTGTTCCTAAGCTCCTGTACACTCAGACACAAGGGTTAGATAAAACAGGACCTAACTTAACTTTTTTGATCACATCAAAACACCTTGGGGTTCCAACAATCTCCCCCTTTTTGATGTGAGCAACCCAAGTTAAGCTAGGGTAAACATATGCAATAAAAATAGTTAATATGCAAATAAGTCCAAAGATTTTTCTATATTTAAAATATATACCTCCCCCTAGACTTAACATTCTTCTCTCCCTTTGATCACATAAAAATTGGGGTTCCTTTTAACAAGTCTAAGGTAAATTCTAACTTAAAAAAAATTGAAGTTAGAAAAAAATTCTTAAGTAATCAAATTTTAAACATTTTCTTAACATAAATCGATGTTTTCAAACAAAAAAAAATCTAAGTAAGAAAATTTCGAACTTTAATTTTCTAAGTTAAAAATGTGCAACAGAATTAGCTTTCTAATAGAAATTGAAGTTTTATAAAAAATTATGTTAGAGAAACTGTGATAATTTTTCAAAAATTTTAAGTGTTTGCAAACATTTCTAAGTAAAACAATTTTCTACAAAATTTTGTGCAACAAAATAGATACCTTTAAAAAAAATATCTTTAAGTTTAATTTTTTTTTAATTTGCAACGTAAAAATTTTCTAACTTAAAAAAAAATTTCTAAGTTTTTGAAAATACGAATATTTTTTAATATATTTTCTAAAACAAATTGAATAACTTTTTAAAGAATTATTTGCAACAGAAACATTTTCTAAGTTAAACAAAATTTTCAAAACAAATGTTTAAAAACTTTAAAGCACTATTTAACTCTAACTTTAATATTTTTTTCAGAAAGTTAATTAAACATTTGATTTCATTATTTTGGCTTCCAGGTCCTGGTGAGGTACTAGGTCTTCTTAGTTATTGGGGCAACAACTACTTCCTTAGACAAAGCCTCATAAAGAAACTATCTGTTTAACTTTCTCATTGAAAATGCTAAGTTTAATTTTAAATTCAAGTTAAACAGGTTTTCGGAACCCAATAGAGGTTCCTACCTACAAGGTTAATCAAGTATTTCCTAGGTATATAGGCTTTTGATATTTTTCTAATTTGACTTTGAAGAAACCTATAGTACTAGTTTAATCCTCTATAATTTCTAAAAGTAGAAATATTTGAGTAGGTAGAGTTTTTCAATTTTTCAATTTCTTCTTTTAATTTATCATTTTCAAACTTTATTTTATCAAAGTCTTTTATTAGACAAGATTTTTCTAAAGTTCTTTTTATTTCTAAGTTTTCATTTTTTAATTCAGTATTTTTACTTTTTAACTTAAACATGGATTTTGCCATAGACTTAATTCCAAAGTAAAGTTGATCAGGGGGTAAGAGACATACCTCACTTACCATATCATACTTGAAGCCTGAATCTCCCCCTACTTTGCTGCTTTTATCTGAGGTCGCTCCCCCTTCATCGATGCTGGGTTCTGATGTACTTTGCCCTTCATAGCTTGCCATTAGTGTTATCCCGACATATTCTTGAATCTCGAACTCAAATGATGAACTATCGTCCCAAGTTGCTTTTAGATTCTTATGCTTCTTGGGTATCTTGCCTTTGTCCTTCTTTAGTTCTGGCCAGTCTTCTTTTAAGTGTCCTTCCCTTTGACACCGGTAGCAACGCATCCTTCTTCTATTTCTTGGATTCTTTTTATTCTGCATTTCTTTAAACTTATTAGATCTAAAGAACTTTTTGAAATTTCTTACCATATACGCTTCCTGATCCTCTTCTGAGTCTGACTCGGGTTCATCCTTCTTGGTTACGTTTAGTGTCATTATTTGACTTGAATCCTTAGTTGTTCCTGCACACCTGGTTTCATGTAATTCAAAAGTAGAAAATAATTCTTCTAAGGTACTTACCTCCAGGTCCTTTAAAATGTAATAGATGTCAATAATTGGCATCCATTCTGGAGTTCTAGGAAACACATTGAGTGCGTAGCATATGGTGTCCCGATTTGTTACCGTTTCACCGAGGTTCTTGAGACCAGTAATCAATTCCTTTACCTTGGCGTGTAGATCGGCTACCTTCTCACCTTTTTCCCGATGAATGTTCATTAGTTTGTTCTGGAGGATGTCTCTTCTAGCCAGTTTTGCTTCGGATGTCCCTTTGTGAAGTTCCAGGAACTTCTCCCAGAGTTCTTTAGCCGACGAGTAGCTTCCGATGCGGTTGACTTCTTGAGGGGACAACACGCTCAGCAGGTGATATTCTGCACGGTTGTTCGCTACAGAATCACTCTGCTCCTTCTTTGTCCACTGGCTCTCTTCTTTTTCTTCTCCATTCTGATTCGTCGGAGCTACAAAGCCATATTTTATAATTAACCAAATTTCGAAATCAGTTCTTGGGAATACCTACATACGACACTTCCAGTGTGCGAAGTCCCCCTCGAATTTTAGTGGAACGATGCTTGGTCCGGCCATCTCGTTGCTTCAATCGGCGATTAATCCTCCTGAAGCGCTTTACTCTGATACCACTTGTTGGTCCCTTTGGAGGCCGGCAAGAGGGGAGGGGTGAATTGCCCTGAAATAAAAATCTAACCTTTCTCAGATTTTCAACTAATAACAGACACTTGTAATAAAAGAAATAGAGACTAATTAAAGAAATTAGACACAAGAGATTTACTTGGTTTGCAATCAGAAGATTGTTAATCCAAGACGAATACGGTGCACTATCTGACGATCTCCTCCAGGCGGAATAGCCTCTTTACAGCGTTGAGAGCACAGACAAAAATGTAAAACACTAAGAAACTGATTACAAGTGAGTTAAATGATTTGTGCTAATCAGTGATATATTTATAGCACCGGTCGGGCCACCCCAAAGGGTTCCAGGCGCCCTGGGGGGGATAAAATTTTATCCCCCAACGTTCAGATCGAGTCAAAACTCGATCTAGTCAAAATCCACTTCCGGGCGCCCGGACCGTCCGGGCGCCCGGAATGGGTCCGGGCGCCTAGACCACTTAAGTCAACCCAATTAACTTTTTGTGGTCTGGTTCCACTGCTCCGGTTCAGCTCATCTCGATCTGGGTCTTCTGTTTCGGTTCCGCTAGCTTAGGTGATCTCGACCATCCGGAATAGGGCTCACCCGAACCCAAGTTCCGACCTTCTCCTCGAGCAGCCTTCCTTCCTGGTTTCTCGTCCTCGAACATCGCGTACATTCTTCTCGTCCGCCGGTGTACTCTTCCGCGATCACCACACCCCTCGGACGCACCGAGCCCGTCGGCTCTCTCCCGTGTCGTCCTTCTCGCTAGCCACGTCTTCCACTCGACTTCCTGTGTTCCTAATCTCCTGTGCACTTAGACACAAGGGTTAGACAAAATAGGACCTAACTTAACTTGTTTGATCACATCAAAACACCTTGGGATTCCAACAGATATCAGGTCTCGTACACAGCATTGCATACATTAGGCTTCCCACAGCCGAAGCATAAGGAACTGCCTTCATGTCCTCTATCTCCTTTGATATTTTCGGAGACATCTTTTTAGATAAAGCTACTCCATGCTTAAAAGGTAAGAAACCTTTCTTGGAGTTTTGCATGCTAAAACGAGCAAGGATTGTATCTATGTACAAAGCTTGAGATAAGCACAACATCCTTTTCTTGCGATCCCTTATGACTTTGATCCCAAGAATGTGTGCACATTCTTGTATGTCCTTCATATCGAATTGTTTGGACAGCCATACCCTTACGTCTGATAACACTTTGACATTGTTGCTAATTAACAAAATATCATCTACGTATAGTACAAAAAATACCACCACGTTTCCGTTACACTTCTTGTATACACAAGACTCATCCGGACACTGAATAAATCCATATGACTGGATTACTTCATTAAACCGGATGTTCCAAGATCTTGAAGCTTGCTTCAGTCCATAAATGGACCGATTGAGCTTGCACACTAGATGCTCTTTGCCTTTTTTAATGAACCTTTCTGGTTACTTTATATGGATGTTTTCTTTAAGACTTCCGTTAAGGAAAGCTGTCTTGACATTCATTTGCCAAATCTCATAATCCATATGAGCGGCTATGGATAAGAGTATCCGGATAGACTTTAGCATAGCTACCGGCGAAAAAGTCCCCTCATAATCGATTCCCTCTTTCTGAGTATATCCTTTCGCAACAAGTCTTGCTTTGAAGGTTTCTACCTTCCAGTCTATCCCTCTTTTCCTTTTGTAGATCCACTTGCATCCAACGGCTTTTACACTATCTGGTGGTTCTACAAGCTCCCAGACCTTATTAGAATACATAGACTCTATTTCAGACTTCATTGCCTTTTGCCAAGATACTGCATCTATATCTTGGAGTGCTTCATCATATGTCCGGGGATCAGGTTCATGTTTACCCGGGATCAAGTCCGAAGACTCTCTGAAAAACATGAATCTCTCTGGTTGCCTCACAACCCTCCCTCTACGACGAGGCACTGTCTGCGGTTGTGTATCATGTATGATACGTGGTTCAGTCTTTTGTGGTACTTCATCTTGTACTGTTGGTACTGAAGTAGACATATTCTCTCTAATTTCTTCTAGAATAATTTTACTTTTGGGCTTATGGTCCATTATATAGTCTTCTTCTAAAAACTGGGCATTGGTGCTAACAATGACCTTCTGGTCTTTAGGACTATAAAATAAACCACCTTTCATTCCTCTAGGATAATGCACAAACACACGAACTTTTGTACGAGATTCTAACTTATCAGCATCTACTTTCAGCACATGTGTTGGACTACCCCAAATCCGAATATGTCTTAGACTAGCTTTCACCCATTCCATAATTCTATGGGAGTAGAGGATACTAATTTAGAAGGTACTAAGTTCAGAATGTGCGTTGTTGTTTCCAAAGCGTTTCCCCAAAACGAATTCAGTAATTCTGAATAACTCATCATCGATATAACCATCTCCATAAGAGTCTTATTCCTTCATTCTGTCACACCATTCTGTTGGGGTGTAGCAGGTGCGGACAACTGGGATTGAATCCCGGCCTCTGATAAGTAATTCCTAAACTCTCCTAAGAGGTATTCGCCACCACGATCAGACTGTAGTGTTTTGATACTTTTACAAAGACATTTCTCCACATCAGCCTTGTACTCTTTGAACTTATCAAAGCACTCAGACTTGCGGCGCATCAAGTAAATATATTCATATCTTGAATAATCGTCTATAAAAGAAACAAAGTATTCGAAACCACCTCTTGCCTGGATAGACATAGGACCACACAAATCAGAATGAACTAGTTCTAGCACATCTTTGGCTCTATACCCCTTCACCTTAAAAGGTCTCTTGGTCATTTTACCTTCTAGGCAAGATTCATAGGTTGGAAAGTTTTCCAACTCTAATGAATCCAAGAGTTCATCAGCTATAAGCCTTTGAATCTACTTAAGTTAATATGACCAAGCCTTAGATGCCAAAGATATGTTTGGTTCATTTTCGAAGGTTCTTTTCTCTTATTGGAATTAGAAGATGTGTTATTAATTTCTATTTGTTGCTTTGTGGAAGAAATTGGATTTAAAGTATATAAATTGCTAACCAATGCACCAGAACAGATAATAACCCTATTTCTCTTTATAACCACATTGCTATTAAAAGAAACAGAATATCCATCCAAATACAGTTTAAAATTGAAATTAAATTCTTTCTAAAACTGGGTACATAAAGACAATTTCTTAAAATCAAACTTCTATTCCTATCAAAAGATAAGTAGACGTCTCCCACTGCAACAGCCGCCACCTTAGTAGCATTGCCCATGTAGACGGTTATTTCTCATTCAAATAGTCGTCAGGTTTCCTAGAACCCCTGCAAAGAGTTGCAGACATGATCAGTGGCTCCCGTATCTACACACCAGGTGCTGGTAGATAACACCGCTAAACATGTTTCAACCACGAGAGTATGAGATATACCTTTATTGTTCCCTTTCCTACGAGGACAATCCACCTTCCAATGTCCTGACTGCTTGCAGATGAAGCACTTGCCCTTCAGCTTCTTCATTCCTGCTCTTGGTCCTCTACCTTGAGGTTTATTCATATTTTTTGCTGAAGTAGCCTGTTTCTTCTTCTTCTTGCCTTTCGACTTAGAAGTAGAACCATTTTCAGCATAGTGAATCTGAGAATTGTGACGAAATAACCCTTCTACTGCCTGAAGTTCTGTCAGCAGTTCCGCCAATGAATACACCCTTTTATTCATATTATAATTCAGGCGGAAATGCTCAAAACTTCTGGGTAGCGTTTGGAGAATGATATCGATTTGAGTTTCCCCATCAATTTCTCCTCCAAGGATTTGTATTTCGTTCAAATAAGCCATCATTTTTAGGATATGATCCCTTATGAGAGTCCCCTCTGTCATGGTGACTGTCATTAACTTTCTCATAGCTTCTTGCCAAGCGGCTCGATCCTGGTGACCAAAGAGATCCTTGAGATTGTTCAATATATCATAAGCTGTTGGTAAATCCTGATGCTGATATTGCAGCACATTTGACATTGAAGTCAGAATGTAACACCGCGCCATCTCATCTGCTTTTCCCCATTTCCTAAAATTCTCAATCTCCTCTTGGGTAGACTCACCATTAGGCGCATTAAGGCACTCCTCTGACAATACAAACTTATAGCGCTCAGCAGTTAGGACAATATCCAGGTTTCTTTTCCAGTCTATATAATTGGGACCAGTAAGTTTGTTCTCTTTCAGTATGATGGCCAGTGGGTTGAAAGTCATCCTAAGAATCACAAAAATAAACTTTGGTCAAGACTCTAAATTTAAAATAATATTGATTCCTCAAACAATACTAATTTAAATTAACCAACACCTCAAATCACCGTGAATTTTGTATGCCATGATAGTGTGGATGTATACAAAATCAAACATTTGTAAGAGGAGGTTTTACCCATTAATTTTATTCTTGTCAACCTAACTTTATGACAAATAAAATTAATAGTTGGTTTTCCTTTGGTCACATAAATAATAGCAGTGACTCCGATGGGGAGGATACTATTAGACGTGCCTAAGTGTATACCATTACTCGACAATTAGTACATTAATAAGATTGTGCCCCTTCCGATGGGGAAGATCACACGCTCTTAATTAATTTCCTATAGTCATCCAAAATGAAAGTTTGATCTAGTGATCCGCAAACAAACTCATCCGATATGGAGGAAGGCACTCAGAACTAACACACAAGTTTGTTTGCATCACTTACAAACCAGTAATGGAGACCGTGAAATTTTTTTTAAAAATCTCTCTCCCACTTAGTTATTTAAGGTGAGGAATTTTAACCTATGCAAGCATACATCACATGCACACACACACATCACAATAAATAAAAGCAATAAATTTAAAAATTAATTTTCCAACTATTATGGTCTTTTCCATCACTGTCCTCCATGTGCTCCAACCCTAGCTGCTGCCATCTTTAGCCACCGCCATCTGGTCCAGTCGTCGCATCTATCTTGCTTCTTATTTCACTGCGTCTCTGGTCCTCCAATAGCATCACGCCTCGCAAGGATACGATCTACGACAAAAATAGAATTTTACATATATCAATCCTATATTCCACAAAGGAATGTACATGTAATCTAGATCGAAAATAAAATTCTAAAATCCTAGGGCTAATACAGTTCCTGTTGTATTAGTTACATACAATCATACACACACAAAAATAATGCCCTTGACATGTCCAAGGGTCCAATCACACACAACATCTATAAGCCATAATAGTTGGGGCCTACAACCAAAGAGTTAGCATATCCTACAATTATCCTGCCTAAATTATGTATGACATGTGCATAATTAAATTGAAAACCAAATACACAGAGGCAAACCCTAGCTCTGATACCAATTGTTGGTTGGTCCTAGGAAGATCATACCGGCTCCACTGTACAAAAAAATTGTACAAGTATCGAACCTTTCCTAAACAACCTATTGTGTTCTTTAGAAATTAAATTAGGAATCGCAAACGAAACTTAACATTATTGATTCCAAATTTAACTTATCTATTCTTAATGATTTAGATTTGGATCGCAAACAATGCTTAACATTATTGATCCAAATTCACCTATGTTATAAATTCAATTAAATATTAATTTCTAAAATTGGCTTCCAGGACTGCATGGCGGGGCACTAGTCCTTCTTGGGTATGAGATCATCCACCACCGCCTAGACAAAGCCTTTTAAGGAAAGCTAATATTTAATTTCCTTATATAACTCTAGGTTTAACCAAAAAGAACAATCGAATCACAAATTCGAAAAATAAAAAAAACACAAACTCGAATGACAAATTCAAAAAACTAGAATCTAATGCCTCTTGTGTTTGAAATTCATACAAAGAAAAATAACTAGCATGATGCGGAAAACAATTACTAGTTATACCTTTTCTTTGTATGCTAATAACCTCGAGATCTTCTGCCGTATTCCTCGCCTCGCCTTGGACGTCGTGTGGCCGACGATCCTCCAAGATGAACACCACCCAAAAGCTCTTCCTCCTTCTAGTATTAGGCCACCACCACCACCACGGAGCAAAAGAGAGCAAGGAGAAAGAGAAGAGGAGAGGGTCGGCCACAAGAGGGAGCTTCAACAAGAGAATAAGAATTGATATCTCATAAGACCTCCCCTCCCCCTATTTTATATTACTTTCCCAAGGCAAATAAGGAAAGATTTTTACAAAAAAATTAATATCTTCCTCTTGTTTTTCATTTTCTACTTTTATTTTTCCTTTTTTTTCTTTTGATTGATTCAATCATTGATTGAATGATTTGGCTGGCCCCTTGCTTGGGCACCAAGCAAGGGCGGCCGACCCTTAAAAGAAGGAAAAATAGTTTTGTAGAAATTTTCTAAGTAAAGAAGAAAAGCTCTTATAAAATTTTACAAGCTCTCTTTTAATTTCCTAATGTGAATGTTAAAAAAGGAAAGTTTTAAAATTTAAAACTTCTCTTCTAAAATTTTCTTTTTTAACATGGTTACAAAAATAGAAAGTTTTTGTTGAAACCCCAAGGTTGTTTTGGTGTGATCAACAAGTTAAGTTAGGTCCTGTGTGTTACTAACCTTGTGTCTAAGTGTGCAAGAGCTTAGGAGCATAGGTAGTCGAGCGGAAGATGCAGCTAGCGAGAAGGACGGCAGTCTGAGGGACGAGGTGCTGCGGAAGAGTACACCGGTGGACGAGAAGGAAGCGTGCGGTGATTCTGAGGGACGAAAGTCGGGGCGGAAGATTGCTCGGGGAGCAAGAGACGCAGCTAGCGAGAAGGATGGCACGCGGTGCGTCCGAGGGACGAACACTGCGGATGAGTACGCCGGCGGACGAGAAGGAAACCCACGGTGATTCCGAGGGACGAGAAGCCGGAGGGAAGCCCGCTCGAGAAGATCGGAAGTTGGGTTCGGGTGAGCCCTTTTCCGGATAGCAGAGATCACCCAAGCGAACGGATCCGGAATAGAAGACCCAGACCGAGCTAAACCGAACCAAAGCAGAGGTCCCGGATGAAAAAGTCAACGGCTGTTGACTTTTTGCTCCGGGGCGCCCGGAACCCTTCTAGGCGCCTCGACCAAGGCTATAAATATAACCTTGGTCCAAAAGCTTATAATCAGTTCAGAAATTGTAAAAACACTTGTGCGCTTTCCACTTTTAGATTAGCTTCTTTCCTTTTGTGCTTTAACGCTGTAAGAGGTTTCTCCGTCCGAAGGAGATTGATAGTGCGCTTCATCCTTTCCTTGGATTAACAACCTCTCCGGTTGTAACCAAGTAAACAACTGTGTCTCTTTCTTTTCTGCTTTTTATTTACTACTTTGATTATTTTACAAGTGTTAGTTTGAAAAGTCGGGAAGGGTCTTTGTTTATTTTTTTTACAGGGCTATTCAACCCCCCTTTTAGTCGGCCCAACAGTCCTATAATTTAAAATTTAAAACTCCCTTCCTTTTTTCTAAAACCATGAGGATGGTTAAAAAAGGAAAGTTTTAAAACTTTTAAACTTTCTTTTAAACCATGTGACCTAATTCAGATAAGGAAAGTTTTATATTTTAAAATCTCTCTTTTAAAACTTGTAGATATCTACAAAGAGAAGATTTTAAAAATTCAAAACACCCCTCCTAGTTTGAATTTTATTGGTCGACCCCTTCTTTCTTGGGCACCAAGCAAAGGGCCGACCCCTTTAAGAAGTAAGTGGCCGACCCCTATGGCTTGGTCACCAAGCCATGGGTCGGCCCCCTCTTGGACACCAAGATGGGCTTTTCATGAGTGGATTTAAGGCTTCATTGAGGCTAAGATAGGGACCTAGAGGAGAAATTGGTTTTGGCCTTCCGACGAGCTCGAGTATCCCGTATTCGCCCCGAACACACAACTCAAGTTCATCAATAATAACTCATTCCACTAGAGAGTTATTATTGCACAACCGCACCAATCCCAAATTATATTATGGGCTCCTTCTTATCATGAGTGTGTTAGTCTCCCTGTGTTTAAGATATCGAATGCCCATTAATTTAATTGAGTTACTGACAACTCACTTTAATTAAAGTCTTAGTCCAAGAGTAGTACCACTCAATCTCATTGTCATGTCGGACTAAGTCCACCTGCAGGGTTTAACATGACAATCCTTATGAGCTCCTCTTGGGGACATTCTCAACCTAGATAACTAGGACACAGTTTTCTTCTATAATTAACAACACACACTATAAGTAATATCATTTCCCAACTTATCGGGCCTTTTGATTTATCGAACTAAATCTCACCTTTTGATAAGTTAAAGAAATAAATATTAAATATATAATATATGTGCTTATTATTATATTAGGATTAAGAGTACACACTTCCATAATAACTAAGGTTTAGTTCTTTTATTAAGTCAATATAAAAAGAACTTGTCTAAAATGGTCCTACTCAATACACTTAGAGTGTACTAGTATAATTTATTAGTCAAGATAAACTAATACCTAATTACACTACGACTATTCCAATGCTTTGTTCCTTTCCATCTTAGTCGTGAGCAACTATTTATAATTTATAAAAAACTAATAACATGATCTTCTGTGTGTGACACGACATACCATGTTATCTACAATATAAATTAATTAAACAACTACACTTAACAAATAAATGTAGACATTTGACCAATGTGATTCTTTTATTTCAAAAAATAAATGTTTACAAAAGCTAGGCTTTTAGTATACACTCTACAGAACCACCATGCATTCGTGAAGATTGTGATGGGACTTAGGTTGATAATATTTTATCTTAGTGTGGTAATTGTATTTAATTTTAAATCTTACATCATTTATTATGCAATAGTTCTATAATTATTATGGCATATGCTAGTTCTAATGTGACCATAAATTTTATTGTATTTCTGCATATTAAAATTAAAGATGTAAAGATGCTGAAAGATATGACTATGTTTGATGAGTGACTGTTATTGGTACTCAAACTTGATGCCAAGGGGGTCTTATATACATGGCTATGTTTGATGAGTTACTAATACCCTCTCAAATATATCTCTTCGTTAGTTCATACTAAGCTTGTGGTCCTAGCAGCAATGAAAGTACAAAATGTTTGATGCCTAAGTCTTGAATTAGAGTGCAAGTTTCCCCACCAACGTGTACTGAAGTGGTCGATGCATCTCCAAGGTGAACAGTTCAAACCTATACTTGAGTGCTCTAAGTCTTTCAAATATACAGCTCTAATTCAAAGATCAGAGTATGCTTTCTTGGATAGCCTAACTGTTTCCGGGTATTGATGAAGTGCATCTTAAAGAGTCATGGGAGGTTCATGATCATAAAATCTTCTTTTATTTGGGAGATTGAGCTAAAAAGTACTGACAATTCTCAAATTCTATGTTATTTTCATATGGAGTTAGATTTATATTCAGTTTTCATATTATCAAATACATAGGACACAAGTGACTGAACGAAGACCCAAGTTGCAATTGAAGTTAGAGGATAGAGCTACTTACTATAGCTGAAGAGAGACAAAATGTAAGTAGTTATTTTCATAATTCTCTCAAGAAAATATAATATAATAATTTTGGAGGTTCTGGTAGAAGCTGATGCCAAATAGTGACTTTCTTTTATAAGTTTTGATTGGTAAGAACTTATTTTGGTTAACATAGAATAAAACTAATAAGGAAGTGCATTAACATGATGATTGTTTTAATTTTTGGTGTTCAGTAGATAGATTAGTTATGGTAGAAAAGTTTAAGTTAGATTGTTTTATTTCTAGATAGAAGACACTTGTGCTACGTCACAAGCACATTACTTACTTCAAAGAACTAAGAAGTTGATCACAATCTAAAACTAATATACACATTCGTGTTGCAGCTTATACTTACAGTTTCCTTAAAATCAAGAGATTCGATCTGTAATAAATAACATTCATAGAGTAAATAAAATATTAAACATACTGTAAATATCAACGGCTATTCATACTTCTTCTTCAGTGAAACCCCTTCAAAGAAAGTGAAGTGTCTTATGCATCGTCCCTAATAAAGTCTCTGAAGCAGGGTCCTACCAAATGCGAGCTCCAAGATGTAAACTAGCTTCTTTGATAAATAATCAAAATATTTGAGAAATGGAAGATTCAATATACAAAAGATTTAGAAATATACATATGTCATAAGAAGAAGAATGAAAAAGTGGAACTTGCATATGTCATAATAATTATTATGACATATGTTTTATCTTATAGCCCATTTAATTGCCTCAAAAGAAGAATGAAAAAAGTGGAAACATGAAACATGAAGTGGATTCATGTAGTGGAGATTTTTGTATTCATTCAACTTAATTGTTCCCTCAATTCATGGAAATTATTTTTTATTACTATACGAATAGTGGACCCTATCATGCATTTTTTTTTCTTAAATAATACCACATGCAAGGCCAAGCCAATAGCTATATTCCTATTAACTTATTCAATCATTCTATATTCATGCTAATCTTTAATTTATTCATGCATCCAACAACAAGTGTTTGGGATTTTCTTGATTTTCTTGTTGTAAAGCATATATTTTATTTCAATTTCTTCCATTATCCTATGATAGCATTGTTGAATGATTTATTTACCGATCATTTAATTTTTGTAATTAACAAGCAGCTCTATGGTAACAAAAAAAAAGCAAAGGAGGAGGTAAACAAGTTGACAAGGGAAAGGTAAAAATAGACACTAATTTAATAGAAGATTCAAAAATCACACAATCAAATAGAATACCACAAGGCCCTATAAATATGGGCAATGCTTCAAGGTTAAGGACAAAGGGCATTATACTGGAAGTTGCTTTCAATAATCTCGTGCAACCAATTAGTGAAAATGTAGCAAAAATACAAAGTTCCCTCGGCAATATTGTTCACAAGAAAGTATCAATTCACTACAACAAAAATTGCAAACGACAACGGATATTATCCGTTGTCGTAGGGTCAAAAAACTGTTGTAACTGACTGTGTTGTAAAAGGCATTGCCCTACAACAACGGTTTTGAATCCGCTGTCTTTGTAGACATTCGATAATGATTTTTATCCGTTGTTATTTATATGCTCAAAAAAATTTTACCCTATACGACAAAATTTTAAAACCGTTGTGGTAGATAATTTCGACAACAGATATAAACCGTTGTGGTAGACCATTTTTACAATAGATATAAACCATTGTAGTAGATAATATTTACTCATTTTGTATCTTACAATAGTTATAAACTATTGTTGTATATAATTTTAATATGTTTTATAATGGATAAAGCCGTTGTCTTATAAGCAAACCACCAATACAAAACTAAATATTTACTACATTAAATCCAAAATAAACGTCCATAAATCATCTTGTAGCCACACATATACAAAATATATAAAATGAGTTGTACTCATCAAACTTAGTAGTATCAAACCATTTTCCATTACTGTTCTCCATATGACTTTTACACATTAGCAAGGCAATCTACAACCTAACAAAGTTCATTCCTTGCATCAAAAACACCTGCATCTTAAACAATTCTCCTTTTATATTCTGTAGTCTCGAAGAATACCTGCATCTTCTTTGGTGAAGCACATCGGTGGCTTTATACCAAAAACATTACCCTGAAGGCCTCCTTTCCCGAGCAGAACTCCCAAATCTGTTTGCAAGCAAGTTTGGCATAGTAACAAGAAGTTTGTTAAGAAAGAATGGAGAAACATACCCTTGAGTTTTTCAAACAAGACTACTGTCTCAGCCTTGGCAGGCGTCTTCTCCTTTCTATCAGTCACAAGTTCTACTCCCAACATCAACCCCTGCCCTCTAACATCGCCGATGACTGAAATAAGACAGCAAGCAGTGTGAATGAGAAAACCAATAATCCTAAGTGGAATTTTGAGTCGATTCTCGATTTTTGAACTCTCTTTTCAATCTTTTTTCTTTCAGAAAAACTATAATAGTCAGAACTGTCTATGCAAAGTATCATCTCTCCAATCGTGTAAAGGACATTGGAGGAAAGCTGAATCAGATCACTTGTATCTAGCTGTATTCTACAATGAACTAAAATTTGAAATGGTGTAGAAAGTTACTATGGTACCCAAAAAGTAAAATCAAACATGGAAACTTAAGTTTGAAATAGAAATTGATTTTGCACTAAACTCCATCAAAAAAATAAAGAACTCATCCTTAGCTGAGTGTCAGGAATCCTTAGTGGCTAAAAATGAGAGGAGAATCAACAATGGCAAAGTAACATACTTTCAAAGTGTCATCAATGTTAACGTCATTCTTATAATTAATCTAGGATGTAGCATGCATCGAGGTATACACCATTTTCAGAGTGAACCATATAGTCTTGTTAAGAAGGAAAAGTGGAGGCACCCCTTATGAAAGGGTGCAAAAACAATCTTGCCCAGTTGGTTCCTTATAGGGTTCTAGAAAGTAATTTAGCAAAGGGTAGGAGGCACTTGAACCTTATGAAGAGGAATGGTCACTGTCCATATATATCATAGTGCAGTAGAGTTACCATACCACTAGGCACTCTAAGCTAATGAACTTGTTCCTGCATGTGATGCACTAAATAAATTTAACATTTCAGATAAAAATTTTAAAAAATTTAAGACTCCAAATATTATAGAATCAGATACCAGGCTCACAAATGGCGCACTCAATAGCCTCATAATTGATGAAGTTAAATTAACATTTACAATGCACAAAAGAAAAACAATGAAAAGGATAATGATGATTCATAGAGAAATTCAGCCTGGAGATCAAAGAATCTGAATTCAGCTCTTGCAGCTGAAAAAATATATTATATAAAGATGTCAAATTGAAGGGACAAAAACAAAAACTCAGTTTAAAATTTAAAAAGAAGCTGAAAGGTAATAGAAGTATAAATATACAAGCAATGCACAATCCACAAAGAAAGTATAGAATTAAAGTTGCTATGAACTTGTGAAGATTTAGAAAAAAAGATTACAAGTACAGGAACTAATGGCGTTCTTCATGCCAGACTTTAATGAGGTAGTGACAGAGTTTATTTGTTTCTGAACTCTATGATTGATCAAACAATAAATTCATCTAATGTAATGGTGGATATATGAGCTAACTTTTTTTGGTTTCATGTAAGTAACAAGAGAAAAGCAAAATAAAAGTTCAATATCCTTGCATAAGTTGAGTTTCTTACATTCAGAACAAAATCCATATGCATCTCAGATGCTACCCTACATCGCCCACAACAACAAACAAATCAATATTTTTCCAATAAGTTAGCATGTCTCCTAACCTAGAAACAAAATGGCTAGCTTTTTGATCTTAGATGTAAAATTACTTTGAGAAAGGTACAAAACTGTACCAGTAAGAAAAAGATTTAGAAAAAAAATAAGAAAATTCAGTTAAAATGCTGGCCTCAATCATGCATTTTCATAGTTACATGTAAAAAGGAACAAATATAGTAGAATAATAGTTTAATAAGTAATTCAAATTCAAGGACATTTAGTGTAGTTTTTAAAGATACCCTGCTGTGTATGTTAATGTGAAAATAAGAGTGTAAACTGATATAGACAAACACAATGGATGTACTAAAGGTGAATCTTGATGAGGAACTTAATAAAAATAGATGTCAACCAGGCCAAGCCTGTTTCAAGTAAATGAGGAATGCAAAAAAATAATTAGAATATCCTTGAAACCGGATTGTAGATACAACAATCATTTTCTCCATTATACTTCAATGACATATTAGCATCAAACAACAATAAAGAAGAAACATATTAGAACCTTTTATCATTTCTAACTCACAAGTACTGGCGCCAATATATGTTCTCTTTTAGGAAATTAGAATGACACCAATAAACACAATAAAGTACATTCAAGTTAGAACCTTCAATCATTTCTAGCCAACAAGTACCAGCACTTAATACCTTAGGTTCCAGCAAGTCAATATAAGTGATGCAAACCTCCTCATCCTTTTGTATTGGCTTTATGCTCCTGACTGTTACTCTCGGACCAATATTAGAAAATTCTGAATGACTTGCACTGTCAAAATTAATCAAATAAATTTCAGATTTTATGAAAAATAAAACCAAAAAATTCATCGTGGGCCAATCTGTTTTCACCAGAAATCCATGCATTGAATTGCAACTGATAAAACACCCATCAAAACCTCTAATCCCAGGAAAGATGGATATGGTACCCAAAAAAGTAAAATCAAACATGGAAACTTAAGTTTGAAATATGTAGCAACAGGTGGGGTAGCTATGGTAGCAGCAACTATCGAGCAGATCAAGAAGGTGGTCAATATGGCCGCGAAGATGATGCTCGAGACATTCCTCCAGGCCTTGATGGATTTGAGCTTCTTGTGTAGCTTGTTCTTTCTCATCTGCATTTTGTTGAGCATCTGGAGCTGCTGGTGGTGGATGGACCGGAAAGCCTTGAAGAACTCTTCTGTGAAGGGATCACCTCCCGCCTTAAAGCGCCTCAGCTCCGTAAGAGTACCTCGTATTGTCGCCTTTGTGGTCCTCCTCCTCCTCGGTGAAGCACTGTAGTGCGACTTGGAGGATGAACTAGTTGTCATGAGCTTTAATGAGGCACTTTTCGAAGGTAGTGAAGAAGTCGAGAGTTTGGAGGCTAGTCTGGAAGTAATCCTCGACGAGGCCGAAGAGCTGGGTGTTCTTCCACACGTCGCACTTTTGCAGTCGAGGATGACCTTGACCACCTCCTAGTTCATCTCGAGGCAGCCGGTGATCTCCCTGAGGGAATTGAGGGAGAGGGAACGGACCTGGACGCCATCAGCAAGGGTGGAGATGGCGCGACCGGTGCGCTGCTGGAGCATAGAGTCGAAGGTCTTGAGCTCGGGATCAAGGCGGCAGGCCTCCTCGTAAGACATCATCTCCACCAAACATGGGAGGTGTGTGTGGCCATCTCCTCTGCCGGAGTCGGCATCTGCAACAGCTAGCTTCTATGGCCTCGCGTTGTGTTGAGCTCCCATCTAAGGATCTGAGGAAAAAGATGTAAACAATTTGAGATTTTTACCGTTGAAAATGATGAAAAATCCGAAGTCTAAAGGGGAAAAGCGAATGGATTGAAGAAATGAACAAGAACCAGATTAGCACCTTGACAAGAGGAGAGCACATTGTCGTGGAGGAAGATCCAGCAGAGGTGGCACCCCTTACTGTCGTGGCGTCGACAGGATAGCGTGAAGAGATTGTATGAGGAGTGTCACGCCCCAGAGGAGTCTCTGTCCGAAGAAATTTCGGCAACATCTCCCCTGTACGGCGGACAATCTGAAACTTCTACATAACCTATATACCTCAGCCACAGGCGGCTGGAATAATAACAGTAAATAAACCAATCACCACGCAGTTTATATAAGTATTCAGCCTCTGGCTGTCACAACCACACAGTTAATAAAATAAACGACATAGTAATACTCTGACTCGAAATCAACCCTACTCAACTACACTCGTAAAGCCCAAATCCGATTTTTTCTTACCTCTTCTGCCGTCCAGGCAGGCATGTAGTAGTATAAAATCGAAAACAAATCCATCAACGAGACAACTTATATAATATCTAAGTATTCAACATCCAAATCCAAATATAGTCAAGTGAGAATCAAAAATAATACAAACGATAGCAAATAGCTGGAGGTCTGCAGGACCAGCACTACGTGCAGTGAGCGACTGGAACTCCCTCTTGACAGCATCAACCTGAAAATATCAACAATGGAGGCGGGGTGAGTCCAACACTCAGCAGGTACAGTTGATATGCAAAGTAAAGAAACAACACCTAGCACTAATCATGCGTACAGTCTCCTGATAAGAAAGATAAGAATGCATCTGAAATAAACAGGAGAATACTGTACTAACCAGGTCCTGAGTATAAGGTCAAACAGTCCGAGGGATAAGGAAATCCTGTATGCATGTCAAACATAGGTATCCAAACAATATGCAGCATATAAATGCAGCAAACACAAACACAAGCAATAAATGCATCATGCATATGATGCCAATGATGCGTCCTGGTCACCCCTGACGCCAGTCGATCATCTCATACAAAAGTGAGGCCGAGTGGGTAGGGCTGTGACAACCGTGCACTCTGTCGTCACTACTCCTGATGAGTGACCGAGTGGACGGGATGCTGTCGGAGTACACCTATCCTCCTACCCCAAATCATAGATGGGGGAGCACAATGCTCTCAACTCCCGGTACACGATGAAGGGGAGGAATCCCTGTCGGATAACACGTTGTGTCACACTACCCATGAGCGGACCAACGGTGCCTAACAGAGTCCCTGCTGCAACACACTCAGCCTGAATCGACTGTGCAGATCCATGTAACTGGCGATGTGCTCAACAATAATGGAGCGGACTATCGCACAGCATGCAATCATGCAAATGATGCATGACAATAACCATATAAACATCCTGACCTAATCCATGTATATAGAAAAGTGCACCCTAGGTCAACGAATCATATTGAATCAAAGGTACACAGAAGGTATAAAAACCTAGGTCCTGAACATGGTGAAGCATGGTATATCACTACCCCTATAAGCATGTATAAACAGGTAAAATATACCTGAGATGCAAAACCAATCAATCAATCAAGCATGTAAGATTTGGGTAGTGATTAACCGAAACAGATAAGAAACACAATTAATGCAACATGTTAATTTAATTACTAAGCATATCAAATGACATAAGTCAAAAGTACCCGCCTCCGAAAATAGAAAAGTCCAATCTGGTCCACGACGTCGAGATACTCGTCTCGCGTCAAAGTCCTGTATCAAACAATATACAAATATTTTATTTAGCTACTTCATAAGAACAGCTAAATAAAATCCCTAGGACTAAATTTAGGGTAAAACCCTAATCACATATCCTCAATTTACCTTTTTAAATCTAATAGTTAATTAGGGTTAGCAACTAAATCCCCAATCAACCCATTAGATTAAATCCAAACCTAATTCCCTTAACACATAAACATCTAACTACAAAACGCATCAAATTCCTACCCTTACCTAAATTCACAGCCTTGATTGTTGATCCACACACACGGTTTGTTGTTGCCAGCAAAGGTATATTGCTGCTGTAAACAAATAAAACACCAATGTGATCAATTAACCCACTAACACAAGAATTTGCAAACACAGAACCCTACCTGCCTTACCCAAATCTTCTTCCTCTCTGTCAATAGGCTATAGAAATCTGTTGATGCTCGAAATCTTGTGGCCGACGACAATACAGAGGGAAGAAGGCTTGTTTACTGACACTAGGCAGAGGAACAAATTGGCTACCGAATCTGGGCAATTGAAGTAGGGGTATGCACTGCTCCGTCCGGCCTCAAGTGATGGCATCGCCTGGTGCGGCTCGGGAAGGAAGAGTCGGCCGGAGAACTAGGGCTCGACGGCGGCCCGGCGCTAGGGCAGAGAGGTACGGCGGCCCGGCGCTAGGGCAGAGAGGTGCGGCGTCGGCACCTAGGGCAAGAAATCGCTCGGCTCCTGCTCGGTGTCAGCAACGGTGGCTAGGGCACTGAGACAGCGTCGCTGAGTCGGCAGTACTCCGGCGGCGTCGGTTGTGTGCTGTGGCGCTTGGCGTCCCGACGGCAGTGAAGAGGAAGGCGTCGGGAAAAAGTCGGCTAGGGCACTCGTGACAACGGCCGGCGCTGGGGTTCCTGGCCGCTAGGGCACAAGATCGGTGAGGAAGAAGATGTAGCGGCGGAGGAAACTGCCGTGGCCGGCGGTTAGGGCAAAGAGGAGAAGGAAGGTGTCGGGCGTGAGAGGAGAAGGGAAGAGAGGCGCGCGGGAGGTATAAGAGAAAAGAAAAAGAATAAGAAAATAAAAAGGAAAAGGATATATAAACATTTCCTCACTTAAACGGGGTAACCTAAACAGGCTTTTCCGGCCTCCGTTTTTGTCCCCGTTAACTCGTCTGTACGAGCTCCGAAAAATTCCCGAAAAATTTCCAAAAATTCTGGAAAATTCCCTTATTAATATTCGCCTCTTTTCGGTATTTTACATTCTCCCCCACTAATAAAAAATTTGGTCCCCAAATTTCGTCATCTACCATCAGCAAGTACTAACAACAGATATAGAAAGTATAAATGTTGAACGGTAAATTAAATCACATCCTCAAGTGAAAAGATGGGGATATCGAGCTCGGATCGTATCCTCGAGCTCCCAAGTAGTCTCCTCGTCCGAATGATGCTGTCATACGACTTTAACCAGTCGGATAGTCTTGTTCCACAACTGACGCTCCTTCCGGTCCAAAATCCGTACCGGAACCTCCTCATAAGTGACGCCAGACTGAACTGAGATATCTGTCAGCACATGTGTCGGGTCGAGTACGTATCTTCTCAACATAGATACGTGGAATACATCGTGCACGCCTACCAAGGACGGCGATAGTGCCAACCAGTAAGCTACTGCTCCAATCCTTTCCGAGATCTGGAAAGGTCCAATGTACCGCGGAGCTGGCTTACCTCTGAGGTCAAATCTCTTCACCCCTTTCGTGGGCGAAACTCGCAGAAATATATAGCCGCAAATGGAGAACTCAAGGTGTCTCCGACTCGGGTCAGCATAACTCTTCTGGCAGTCTTATGCTTTTGACATCCTCCGTCTGATAATACGGACCAATTCTGCCTCACGTTGAGTCCTATGAGGTCTCAACAACTGGGTCTCTCGGATTCTCGTCCTGATCGACGACTGAGCAACTATGGTAACAAGAATACCCTGCTCTGTCTGTCCCTGTTCCTCAATGTCTAACTCAGAGAAATCCTGAATCACATCAGTGACCACAACTCGGTGGCAAGCTAAAGTCCCTCTGGACCTCTAGCTAAGTGCATCGGCAACCACATTAGTTTTTTCCCGGTGATAGCTAATGGTACAATCATAATCCTTCGGGAACTCCATCTATGTCCTCGGTCAAAGATTAAGTTCCTTCTGAGTGAACAGATATTTGAGACTCCGATGGTCAGTGAGAATCTCAATGTAATATCATACAGGTACTACCGCCAAATCTTCAGGGCAAAAATAATAACGGCCAACTCCAGATCATGAACTGAGTATTTTCTTCTCAGGCTCCCTCAACTATCGAGAAGCATATAAGAACGCTCTACCGTGCTACCTCAGAACAGCACCCATACCCTGTAGAGATGCGTCGGTGCAGAGGACATATCCGTCCTCTCCAGAAGGTAACACCAAAATCGGAGCCGACACTAGTCTCCGCTTCAGCTCCTAGAAGCTGGTCTTACAATCCTCAGTCCAAGTAAACTTCACGCCTTTCATGGTCACGCGTGAAAGTAGCATAGCTATGTGGAAGAAACCCTCGACGAAAGGTCTGTAATATCCTGCGAGTCACAAAAGACTGCGGATCTCCTACACTGATTTCGGCTGCTCCCAACGGTAACAACCTCTATCTCCTGTGGAACCACGGTACACTCCTACTAGTGACCGTGTGTCCCAAACATCATAACAAAAGACAATCCAAACCAGCACTACTGATAATCACATATAGATGTTTCTCGTTGAATCATCTCTAGATCTATGCAAAGGTAGTGTACGTGACTCACCTCGGATCCGAAATAGATCACAACATCGTCCACAAAGATAATGGAAACCTATCCAAACATCCTCGACATACCAGGATCATCGAGTCCCTGAAAACATCTAAGGCACTGTAAGCCTTTATGGCAAAAACCAAGACACATAATATTCGTATCACAGACATTCCTATCCATAAGATCTCCAATAATAAATCGAAAAATCTGATCATCAATAACATAAATCACCAAAGAATAAATCCTCCAGGGTGAGAGCAACGCTCCATCACAGGAAACACCACATATATGGGAGCAACGCTCTACCACAAGAAATCCTCAATATGTGGGAGCAACACTCCACCACAAATAATCTGAAATATGTATCTACAATAAATATAGGAGCAATGCTCCGCTACCAGCAATCTGTGATATGTGGGAGCAACGCTCCACCACAAAACAATACATAAGTACCCCAAGGCACCTAACTATCCAGCTAGAGATTGTACAAGATCTCTCTACCACAAATCACTGTGGTTAGCCTAGGCTATAACTACCTAGTAACTAATCAAATCCATCATCAACTCTATCAGCATCCTAGTGGGTCATCCACTGATAGGAAAATTTAGTTGATGGTTTAATCCAACAAACGACATAATGCAGTCACTCCACATTCTGCATTCAGTATAAGTAAAATCATCATACTGCTACCAATGTATACACCTAGCACACATGCTCACACAACATATGTATGATCAACAAAATCCTCCAATTATTATACACCAAACATACTCACAACTCAGGTATATTCAGTATGATACATCCAACAATACATACCGAACACGTGTGCAAAATCAACATAGGTAAAATCAACAATACACCTCAAACAGCACTCACATAACATATCGTATAACCGACATATGCTTCCAATAAAACATACTAAACCTAGGTGCACTCACAAATCAAACCTAATCAAAAAGATACCTCAGATACCACACCAAACACATATGTACATATCACAACTCAGATTAAATCGACAAAATGCCTCCATCAAAACACCACCGATGTACTTATACTACATCTCGGATTTAATCAACAAGATATCTTCAATAATACACCCAGATACATACACGGAACTACATAGCTATGATCCACAAGGAAACTTCAAACCATATCAGAACATGGATACATATACTACTTGCAAATGGGCAGTCTACAACATGACTCCTACAACACATAACAATCATAATATACATGTAACATAGACATGCAAAATCAGCACACCAGCTCAATCAAAGAGACCAACCTTATGCTACCAACACTCATGGGTTACCGGTATATCTAAACAAAATTCATGCATATGTATCAAGCATGAATACATCAATCAAAAGCAACCCAAAATAAAGCAGCCTAATCATCCAGTAACAACCCTGCTCTAGGTTCAAAGGAACTAGTATCGGACAAGAACGATATACACACCGTGGTATAACATTGCCAGTCAATGTCATACACTACCAAGACTATATCCAATGGGAAAAATTTTATCATCATAAATCCAAATGTATTCTCCCAGTATACACTAGTAACGATTGTATCCCATAAGTGTTAAGCAATTAGCTCTACACTTCCTTACACCAGCGGGGTCACATATCCCAATGCACCCTCTAAGTTATCCCACCAGGTATATACAATCCACGGTCAAAGTCTTCATGGAATAGGATACATCGATCATTTATAAACTATCCAAACTGAAAATGATTTATGACTAAATCAGTCCTTCCCACGTCAGTACAAAACATGTACTCAAAGGTGCTCTAGATACATAACTAATCACAAATAATCTAAAGGTTCGAACCTCTAAAAATAGAGTATGGCAATCCTCTACTGATCAACCAACAAAACTAAATCATTCATCTACTAACTAATCAAGAATACCTTAATCCTCCACAAGCAACTAAGGTATATCCAACCACATAATATCATATGTATAAATGTGTACGACCCAAAAGAAAAAGTTAGAATTTAAGAACATCATGACACTCTCATCTTCATCCTCAAAAACATCAGCCCACACTATATCAGATGAATAAATCTCTACTCCCCATGAGGGCAAGTTAGCATTCAAAACATCAATCATTATTTATCCACATAGTCCCATATCAGAGGAAGCATATATCATTTTTTTTTTATATCATCCTGTTAACTATCCATAACCAACCAGGTTTATTAAAATCTCATAGGCACACTCAACCATAAACTCTCTAGCACCCAATTTATAATCTGATCACCAACCATAATCATCAAACCTGTGAATATTATAAATGACACTAACTATGTCACCATCAATGACAACCCAAATATAAATCATCAAAATAGTTATCCACTAATAGATCATCAAAACAAATATCTAATAATGGATCATCAAACAACCACATAACATTTACTCTCATAAATCATTAGAAATCAACACATCATAATATCAGATCTTCCAAAATCCCTCAACCTCAAATCATTCTCAACAATGATCAAACATGATAACTCTCCAATGACCAATTTTCATCGTATCGGATACCCTAATATCCAAAAGATACGAGTATAAAAACTCTACTGGCTAAGTCCATAGGAATATATAGGTATCATCCATTACCCAGCTAACAATAGCAGAGGCTGATATGTGCCTCCATCTCCTAATAGTAGTAACAGAAGCTAAAACTACTGATGGTATGATATGAAAAATCACCAGTGACTATAATCCTTGATCTCTATTAGGGTCGACCAAGATCAGTGGCTAACCCATCACATGTAATATGGCCACAACAACCAGACAGGTAATAAAGATAAAGTGCTAATAGATGTCCTAACTATCATAAAATAAACATCATACCTATTTGCCGTCTGGAGATGTTCCATCGCTGTCCAGTCCCCAACTTCTGACCTCAAAATTCTGAACGAGAAAATCGACGGAAATCCATATAAATCCGAAACATAACCATATCGAAAATCCGAAAATGCCCAGTTTGCCTCGCAAACCTGGCTAACCAAATATCCAGAATACCAACAGGTATCCGATAAATCTCCAGAACACCAAAAGCAGGTATCATAACCCGCTATGATACCAATAAATTGGTATCAGATAAATCTCAAAAATCCATAATACAAAAATCCAACAAGTATCGCCAAACTTGGCGCTCTGATACCAAGTAAATAAATAGGTATCAGGTTATCCCAAACATCCAAAATACGAAAACAAAAGATCGTATAACCTCGCTCTGATACCACTAAATTGTCACGCCCCAGAGGAGTCCCTGTCCGAAGAAATTTCGGCAACATCTCCCCTGTACGGCGGACAATCTGAAACTTCTACATAACCCATATACCTCAGCCACAGGCGGCTGGAATAATAACAGTAAATAAACCAATCACCACGCAGTTTATATAAGTATTCAGCCTCTGGCTGTCACAACCACACAGTTAATAAAATAAACGACATAGTAATACTCTGACTCGAAATCAACCCTACTCAACTACACTCGTAAAGCCCAAATCCGATTTTTTCTTACCTCTTCTGCCATCCAGGCAGGCATGTAGTAGTATAAAATCGAAAACAAATCCATCAACGAGACAACTTATATAATATCTAAGTATTCAACATCCAAATCCAAATATAGTCAAGTGAGAATCAAAAATAATACAAACGATAGCAAATAGCTGGAGGTCTGCAGGACCAGCACTACGTGCAGTGAGGACTAGCGACTGGAACTCCCTCTTGACAGCATCAACCTGAAAATATCAACAATGGAGGCGGGGTGAGTCCAACACTCAGCAGGTACAGTTGATATGCAAAGTAAAGAAACAACACCTAGCACTAATCATGCGTACAGTCTCCTGATAAGAAAGATAAGAATGCATCTGAAATAAACAGGAGAATACTGTACTAACCAGGTCCTAAGTATAAGGTCAAACAGTCCGAGGGATAAGAAAATCCTGTATGCATGTCAAACATAGGTATCCAAACAATATGCAGCATATAAATGCAGCAAACACAAACACAAGCAATAAATGCATCATGCATATGATGCCAATGATGCGTCCTGGTCACCCCTGACGATCATCTCATACAAAAGTGAGGCCGAGTGGGTAGGGCTGTGACAACCGTGCACTCTGTCGTCACTACTCCTGATGAGTGACCGAGTGGACGGGATGCTGTCGGAGTACACCTATCCTCCTACCCCAAATCATAGATGGGGGAGCGCAATGCTCTCAACTCCCGGTACTCAAAGACGGGGAGGAATCCCTGCCGGATAACACGTTGTGTCACACTACCCATGAGCGGACCAACGGTGCCTAACAGAGTCCCTGCTGCAACACACTCATCCTGAATCGACCACTAACCCATGAGTGGTGGTGTGTGCAGATCCATGTAACTGGCGATGTGCTCAACAATAATGGAGCGGACTATCGCACAGCATGCAATCATGCAAATGATGCATGGCAATAACCATATAAACATCCTGACCTAATCCATATATATAGAAAAGTGCACCCTAGGTCAACGAATCATATCGAATCAAAGGTACACAGAAGGTATAAAACCTAGGTCCTGAACATGGTCAAGCATGGCATATCACTACCCCTATAAGCATGTATAAACAGGTAAAATATACCTGAGATGCAAAACCAATCAATCAATCAAGCATGTAAGATTTGGGTAGTGATTAACCGAAACAGATAAGAAACACAATTAATGCAACATGTTAATTTAATTACTAAGCATATCAAATGACATAAGTCAAAAGTACCCGCCTCCGAAAATAGAAAAGTCCAATCTGGTCCACGACGTCGAGATACTCGTCTCGCGTCAAAGTCCTGTATCAAACAATATACAAATATTTTATTTAGCTACTTCATAAGAACAGCTAAATAAAATCCCTAGGACTAAATTTAGGGTAAAACCCTAATCACATATCCTCAATTTACCTTTTTAAATCTAATAGTTAATTAGGGTTAGCAACTAAATCCCCAATCAACCCATTAGATTAAATCCAAACCTAATTCCCTTAACACATAAACATCTAACTACAAAACGCATCAAATTCCTACCCTTACCTAAATTCACAGCCTTGATTATTGATCCACACACACGGTTTGTTGTTGCCAGCAAAGGTATATTGTTGCTGTAAACAAATAAAACACCAATGTGATCAATTAACCCACTAACACAAGAATTTGCAAACACAGAACCCTACCTGCCTTACCCAAATCTTCTTCCTCTCTGTCAATAGGCTATAGAAATCTGTTGATGCTCGAAATCTTGTGGCTGACGACAATACAGAGGGAAGAAGGCTTGTTTACTGACACTAGGCAGAGGAACAAATTTGCTACCGAATCTGGGCAATTGAAGTAGGGGTATGCACTGCTCCGTCCGGCCTCAAGTGATGGCATCGCCTGGTGCGGCTCGGGAAGGAAGAGTCGGCCGGAGAACTAGGGCTCGACGGCGGCCCGGCGCTAGGGCAGAGAGGTGCTGCGTCGGCACCTAGGGCAAGAAATCGCTCGGCTCCTGCTCGGTGTCAGCAACGGTGGCTAGGGCACTGAGACGGCGTCGCTGAGTCTGCAGTACTCCGGCGGCATCGGCTGTGTGCTGTGGCGCTTGGCGTCCCGACGGCAGTGAAGAGGAAGGCGTCGGGAAAAAGTCGGCTAGGGCACTCGTGACAACGGCCGGCGCTGGGGTTCCTGGCGGCTAGGGCACAAGATCGGTGAGGAAGAAGATGTAGCGGCGGAGGAAACTGCCGTGGCCGGCGGTTAGGGCAAAGAGGAGAAGGAAGGTGTCGGGCGTGAGAGGAGAAGGGAAGAGAGGCGCGCGGGAGGTATAAGAGAAAAGAAAAAGAATAAGAAAATAAAAAGGAAAAGGATATATAAACATTTCCTCACTTAAACGGGGTAACCTAAACAGACTTTTCCGGCCTCCGATTTTGTCCTCGTTAACTCATCTGTACGAGCTCCGAAAAATTCCCGAAAAATTTCCAAAAATTCTGGAAAATTCCCTTATTAATATTCGCCTCTTTCCGGTATTTTACAAGGAGAGGGAAAGAAAAATGGCTAGGGTTCGGGAACATGAAGGGGAAAACACGGTGCCAAAAAGATATTCGGAGAGAGGGAAAGCAAAACTGCAAAGGGGAAAATGATCAAAGTCAAATACAACGGTTTTATCAAAACTATTGTCGTAGCCCCGAAAAGCGTGCTTAAAGACAACGGTTTTAGAACCCGTTGTAAAAAGTGTTGTTGATTTAAAAAGAAGTCGCTCAATGACAACAGTTTTCACAAAACCATTGTCTTTTATGTTTAATGGGGAGTTCAAAGACAACGGTTTTGTCAAAAACCATTGTCTGTGAGAAAATTCGCAACGATTTCTCTTAAAACCGTTGTATTTTGGGTGTTGTCTTTTAACATTTTTGTTATACTGCAATAACTTATGAAACTTGGAAGCATGTTCTTATGGCCATCAAGGAGCATGTATGGGAGGCTGCCAATGTAAATATAAATGCTCGTGTTTTGATTTTTCAGATATAAACTAATTACTTTTTTATGTTGTTTGTTAACATTTTATTGTGTATCCAATTTTTATGCAATTGTAGATGGCGTATAGAGTAGATGCTAGTTGGAAAAAGGGTTGTTTAATCTCGATAAATGAAAAGTGGAGACAATGGAAATGTAATCTCACAAAAAACTACATTTTCATCAATCACAATAATCTAGCAAAGTTGCATGTGCCACCCCCTGGATCAAGTATTCCAGTAGACAGTTGGAGAAAGTTTGTGATAACACGTTTGTCGCATAATTTTAAAATAAGATAATAATTCTTTTGTCTCAGATTATGAGCTCTTTCTTAATAGACCAGATTACTTACTATTTTATAATAACATTGGTTTCTTATTTATTTTTGTAGGACATAAGTGAGAAACAACAAGTGAAAAGAGCCCAGAACAAATATCCCCATAGAATTTCTTGAAAAGGATATGCACGACTAGCTAAAGAAATAGTAAGTCATCTTTATTTACAATTATAAAAAAATTGATAGCTTATTGAGAAGGGGTTTAAATTTAATTAAGTTATTTGTTAATGCTATTGGAAGAATGAATTGTGTGATGATAACAAAACTAATCAAGCTATCGTATAGAAGAAAGGGTGGCTGAATAAAGGAGGAGATTTTGATGGTGATGAGTTGAAGGCTACAACGTTAAAATGTTTAATCTTGATATGGTAATGGTTCCCATTTAAATAGTGCTCAATATATGTCTTTTGTGTCTTGTAGGATGAAGGAATCTTATAGAAGGAGGGAAAGCAAGTGGCTAGGAAACCAACAAATGACATTCTCGCAGTTGCACTTAACTCCAATAAACATGGTGGCCACGTAAGAACAGTTGGAGCTAATGTTACTCTAAGTGCATACTTTGGCTTGTCAAAATGAGGGTTCGACTCTCAGAAATCTATATTTATTGATCAACAAAATCTACTATTGGAGCAATAGAAAAAAATTTTAGAGCAGGATGAGCAGATAAATAAGTTAGAAGTTAAGGTTTTCAAAAAAAGCAAGGTTGAGAATGATGAAATGGGAAGTTGTAGTGTCAAATTTCCTCTACTCTTAATGAAATTAAGTTAAAACATGATCAACCATAGTCAAAGGAGATGAAAGCAAATAGTGATGATGATAATGTCGATATGCTTGACGAGGCTGAGGCTTTGAAGGTATCTTTATTCCTTATTGGAATCTATGTTTTATTTCATGCCAAAATTTAGTTAATCTGTTTTATTTTCATGTCATATCTTCATGAACTTATGTTTTATTTGCTAGAACATCGTTAATGGATTAGCAAATCGATAAACTTTCATGACATGGTCCCAAAGTATGATGCCTCTTTTAATGATCTCAACAAATATAGTTTTTTTATGTTATGCATGATTTTCAAGTGCAAACTTGAAAGTTGATGTTTTATTGGCTTATGTAGCATGGGTGTTCCTCTATATAATCATGTTCTGACATCCTATTCATGCATCAGATTTATTTTAATTAGAATTTTATTGGTAAATTTATTTTAATTGGATGAATTATAGGTTGAAATATTATGGTTTGTCTTATAGGGTTAATCAGTTGCTTTGAGCTCTGAATCGGACAACCATATTCCTTTTGGTACAATTATTGGTCTTGCGAGAGATGATGACCATCTTAACGGTGATCCAAATAAACATACAGACCATTGGTGCGTCATCATTGATCAAGCACTGGATGAAATAACCCCTTTGCCCGTTCCAAACCCTACATGCCAAAGCATCGATGATGTTATAGGATCATCTATAGCTTGCCTGAGACACTTGATGCAAACCAAAAATCATGAGGTAAATGCTACAATATATTTAAATTTAATTGTACAAGTGTCTAACAAGTGTAAATGCTATTTTCTTGAAATTCAAGTACAAAAAAATTAACTGTACCAAAAAGAAGGTTCAATTACAATCTTCGAGTGTGCAATCATTAGCAGTGCAATCATCTAGTGTACCTAGAACACTATGGTTGTTGTATTATTATTGCAAATGTGTTATTAATGGTGGGGCTATCAAATTAATGATGGAGTATGATGTATTGATAGTAAGTGTGAAGCTACCATTTGCCTTGAGGACATCATCCCATTCTACAACTTAGCCCCAATTTCATATAAGTGCATAGTGGTGTACATTGTCAGAGTGTATACTAAAAGTCTAGCTTTTTGTAAACATTTACTTTGAAATAAAGAATCACATTGGTCAAATGTCTACATTTATATACTAAGTGTTGTTGTTCAATTAATTTATATTGTAGACAACATGGTGTGTGGTGTC
Organism: Zingiber officinale; assembly: GCF_018446385.1. Classification (NCBI taxonomy): domain Eukaryota; kingdom Viridiplantae; phylum Streptophyta; class Magnoliopsida; order Zingiberales; family Zingiberaceae; genus Zingiber; species Zingiber officinale. The sequence continues at coordinate 61,384,847 of NC_055990.1, read as the reverse complement.
ACACACAGAAGATCATGTTATCAGTTTCTTATAAATTATAAATAGTAGCTCACGACTAAGATGGATAGGAACAAACCATTGGAATAGTCATAGTGTAATTTGGTATTAGTTTATCTTGACTATAAAATTACACTAGTACACTCTGAGTATATTGAGCAGGACCATTTAAGATAGTTTCTTTTTATACTGACTGCATAAAAGAACAAGACCTTTGTTATTATGGAAGTGTGTGCTCTTAATCCTGATATAATAACAAGCACATATATTTAGTATTTATTTCTTTAATTTATCAGTGGGTGAGATTTAGTTTGATAAATTAATAGACCCGATAAGTTGGGAAATAATATTATTTATAGTGTGTGTTGTTGATTATAGAAGGAAACTGTGTCCTACAATCTAGGTTGATGATGTCCCCAAGAGGAGCTCATAAGGATTGTCATGTAAATCCTGCAGGTGGACTTAGTCCCACATGATAATAAGGTTGAGTGGTACAACTCTTGGAGTTAGAAATTAATTAAGTGAGTTGTCAGTAACTCATTTAATTAGTGGGCATTCGATATCTTAAACACAGGGAGAATAACACACTCATGATAAGAAGGAGACCATATAGTGATATGAGATTGGTGCGGTAGTTCAATAATAACTCTTTAGTGGTATGAGTTATTATTGATGAACTCGAGTTGAGTGTTCGAGGTGAACACGGGAAGCTCAAGTTCATCGAAAGATCAAAACCAATTCCTCCTCTCGGTCCCTGTCATAACCTCTTATTTATAAAGTCTTATACCCACCTAAACCCAATATCTTACCCACCTTAAGGTGGCCGACCAACCCTAGCTTGGAGCCCAAGCTAGGGCCGACCAAACCAAGGAGAGATGGGTTCAAGTGGTGGTCGGCCCTAGCTTGGAGCCAAAGTAGGTGGCCGGCCACAATAAAAATAAAAGGGATTTTAATTTTAAAATCTTTCCTTATGTGGAAGCCATGATTTAAAAGAGAGTTTTAAAATTAAATTTTTTCCTTTTATAGTTTCTATAAAGAATTAAGAGAAAGGTTTGATATCTTTCCTTATTTGTAGTTAAAAGAAAGATTTTAATTTTGGAAAAACTTTTCTTTTTGTAATCATCCATATGTTTTAATAGAGAGATTTTAATTTATAAAAGTTTCCTTTTATAACCAACCATGAAGGGAATTTTAAAAGAGAAATTTTTATTTTAAAAATTTTCGTAAACAAATTAGGAAGTTTTAATTTTGTGTTTAAAACTTTCCTTATTTGGAGGACTTGTAGGGGCCGACCATAAGATGGATTAAGAGGAAATTTTAATTAGATTTTCCTTATTAGCCATTGGTAAGCAAAATAAGGAAGTTTTAATTATGTTTATAAACTTTCCTTATTTGCCAAGACCAAGGAATATAAAAGAGAGGGTAGAGGTGCCTCACCTCACAACAAGACATCTATTATTCCTCTCCTCTCTTCCTTGGTGGTGGCCAGCCCTCATCCTTCCTCTCCTCCTTTTCTTCTTCTTTGGTGGTCGGCGACATCAACTCTTGGGGAGATTTTGGTGGTTGTATTTAGCTTGGAGAAGAAGTAGAGAATGGAGGTTTTGTTTCTTAGCATCCCTTGGAGCTTGGTTGGTGGCCAAAGTTCTTCATCTCAAGGAGATTATTGGTGGCCGAAACTTGCAAGGAGAGGAAGGAGGCTTGAGTGGATTCTCATCTCAGTAGATCGTCACCCACACGACGTCCAAGATAAGAAGAGGAATACGATAGAAGATCGTGAGATCTATAAGCTACAAAAGGTATAACTAGTTATTAGTTTCCACATCATAACTAGTTTATTCTTTTGTTTAGATCTTGAAATGCCAAACACAAGAGGCTAACAATTCTAGGCTATCGAATTTATGTTTCGATTTTGTGTTTCTTTTGTTTTTCGATCTTGTGATTCGATTGTTATTAATGGTTAAACGTAGGGTTACTATAAGGAGATTAAATATTGGATTTTGTTGAAAGGCTTTGTCTAGGAAGTGGTGGATGATCCCATACCCAAGAAGGCCTAGTGCCTCACCATGTTTAACCTGGAAGCCGATCTCTGAAATAAATATTTAATCAAATTTGTAACATAGGTGGATTTGGATTAATAATGTTAAGTATTGTTTGCGATCCAATTCTAAACCTCTAAGAACAGATAAGTTGAATTTGGAATCAATAATGTCAAGTTCTGTTTGCGATTCAAAATTTAATTTCTAAAGAACACAATAGGTTGTTAGGAAAGGTTCGAGACTTGTACAAAATTTTTATACAAAGGAACCAGTACGATATTCTGAGTAGCAACCAACAATTGATATCAGAGCTAGGGTTTGCCTCTGTGTGTTTGGTTTTCAGTTTAATTATGCACATGTCATACATAATTTAGGCAGGATAATAGTAGGATATGCTAACTCTGTGATTACAGACTCCAACTATTATGACTTATTGTGATTGTGTGTGATTGGACCCTCGGACATGTCGAGGGCATTTTATGTGTGTGCATGATTGTATGTATTAAATACAGCAGGAGCTGTATTAGTTTTAGAATTTTATATTTTTGTTTCGATCTAGATTACATGTACATTTCCTTGTGGAATATAGGATCGATAAATGTAAAATTCTATTTTTGTTGTGGATCGTATCTTTACGAGGTGTGGTACTATTTGAGCACCAGAGGCGCAACGGAATAAGAAGCAAGATAGATGCGACGACTAGACCCGATTGCGGTGGCTAAAGATGGCAGTAGCTAGGGTTGGCAACACACGGAGGACAGTGATGGAAGAAGCCATAATAGTTGGAAAATTAATTTCCATATTTATTGCTTTTATTTACTGTGATGTGTGTGATGTGTGCTTGCATGGTTAAAATTCCTTACTTTAAATAGCTAAGTGGGAGAGGAATTTTAAATAAATTCCACGGTCTCCATTACTGGGTTGAAAGTGATGCAAACAAACTTGCGTGTTGGCTTTAAGTGCCTTCCTCCACAACGGATGAGTTTGTTTGCAGGTCACTAAGTTAAACTTCCTTTTATGGATGATTATAGAAAATTATCTAGGAGCGTGTGATCTTCTCCAACTGAATGGCACAATCCTATTTAATGGACTAAGTATCAAGTAATGGTATGCACTTAGACGCATTCAATATTATCCTTTCAACAGTGTCACTGCTATTTTTTGCGTGACCAAAGGAAAACCAACTATTAATTTTATTTGTCATAAAGTTAGGATGACAAGATAATAAAATTAATGGGTAAAACCTCCTCTTATAAATGTTGAATTTGTATACATCCACACTAACGTGGCATGTAAAATTCACGGTGTTTTGAGGTGTTGGTAAATTTAAATAGTATTGTTTGAGGAATCAATATTATTCTAAATTTAGAGTCTTAACCAAAACTTATTTTGTGATTCTTAAGATGACTTTCAACCCACTGGCTATTATACTGAAAGAGAACAAACTTACTGGTCCCAATTACATAGATTGGAAAAGAAACCTAGACATTGTCCTAACTGCTGAAGGCTATAAGTTTGTATTGTTAGAGGTTTGCCCTAATGTGCCTAATAGTGATTCTAGTGAAGAGGAGATTGAGTATCATAAGAAATGAGTAAAGGCAGATGAGATAGCACGATGTTACATTTTGGCTTCAATGTACAATGTGCTGCAACATCAGCATCAGGACTTACCAACTGCTTATGACATGATGAACAATCTCAAGGAACTCTTCGGACACCAGAATCGGGCTGCTAGGCAAGAGGTAATGAGAAAATTAATGACAGCCACCATGTCAGAGGGGACACTCGTAAGGGATCATATCCTAAAGATGATGGTTTATTTGAACGAAATACAAATCCTTGGAGCTGAAATCGATGGGGAAACCCAGTCGATATTATTCTCCAAACGCTACCCAGAAGTTTTAAGCAATTCCATCTGAACTATAACATGAACAAAAGGGCTTATACGTTGGTGGAACTTCTGACAGAACTTCAGGCAGCAAAAGGTATATTTCGTCATAGTTCTCAGATTCACTTTGCTGAAAATGTTTCTACTTCTAAGTCAAAAGGCAAGAAGAAGAAGAAACAGGCTGGCTCAGCAAAGAAGGTGAATAGATCTCTAGGTACTAGACCAAAAGTTGGAGTGAAGAAGCCAAAGGGCAAGTGCTTCATCTACAAGCAGTCTGGACATTGAAAGGCGGACTGCCCTCGTAAGAAAGAGAACAATAAAGGTATATCTTATTCTTTAGTAGTTGAAACATGTTTAGCGGTGTTATCTACCAACACCTGGTGTGTAGATACAAGAGCCACTGATCATGTCTGCAATTCATTGCAGGGGTTCCAGGAAACCCGTCGACTATATGAAGGAGAGATAACTGTCTACATGGGCAATGCTACGAAGGTGGCGGTTGTTGCAGTGGGAGACGTCTACTTATCATTCGATAGGAATAGAACTTTGATTTTGAGAAATTATCTTTATGTACCAAGTTTTAGAAAGAATTTAATTTCAGTTTCTAAACTATTTTTGGATGGATATGCTGTTTCTTTTGATGACAAAGTGGTTGTCAAGAAAAATAAGATAATTATCTGTTATGGTACATTTGTTGGCAATTTGTATACTCTAAATCTCATAACTCCCACAAAGCAATAAATGGAAATTAATAATACATCCTCTAATTCTAATAAGAGAAAGGGACATTCAAATATAAACCAAACATATCTTTGCATCTAAGGCTTGGTCATATTAATTTGAGTAGGATTCAAAGGTTAATAGCTAATGAACTCTTGGGTTCATTAGTGGTGGAAAACTTTCCAACCTGCGAATCTTGCTTGGAATGAAAAATGACCAAGAGACCTTTTAAGGCCAAGGTGTATAGAGCCAAAGATGTGTTGGAACTGGTTCATTCTGATTTGTGTGGTCCTATGTCTATCCAGGCAAGAGGTAGTTTTGAATATTTTGTCTCTTTTATAGACGACTATTCGAGATATGGGTATATTTACTTGATGCGCCGCAAGTCTGAATGCTTTGATAAGTTTAAAGAGTATCAGGCTGATATGGAGAAATGTCATAGTAAAATTATCAAGACACTATGGTCTGATCGTGGTGGCGAATACCTCTTTGGAGAGTTTAGGAATTACTTATCAAAGGTCGGGATTCAATCCCAATTATCTGCACCTAGTACATCCCAACAGAATGGTGTGGCAGAACGAAGGAATAAGACTCTTATAGAAATGGTTAGATCGATGATGAGTTATTTAGAATTACCAAATTCATTTTGGGGATATGCTCTGGAAATAGCAGTGTACATTCTGAATATGATACCTTCTGTTGGGGTTGCAAAGTTGCAAACATAGTCCCATATTGGAAACACATGGGAAAGATCATGGGTTTATAAGAGAAAAGATATCTCCATTGGCATGAGGCCTTTTGGGTAGAGCCTAAGAGCAAAACCATGAGGGCTTAGGCCCAAAGTGGACAATATCATGCCATTGTGGAGATATCTAAATTCTTTTCGATCCTACAATTGGTATCAGAGCCCGGACTGCCAGAAGGTTTAACCGCCTACTGTGCACAAGAGCTATGGTATGATTGAGCCATGTGGGTACAATATTAACCTCGAACAAACAAACTGGGGGCTCCTATGTTAAGATCAAGAGGACCAGACACCAGGCAGGAAGTCCTAGTTGTGACTAGGCGAGGAAGTCCTAGTAGGTTGGGTGGACCGAGGGGCAGGAAGACCTGGTGGGTCGAGGATCGGATGTGGGAAGCCTATGGTCCTTTGTTTGAGGGGGGGAGATTTTTGGGGTTGCAATGTTGCAAACATAGTCCCATATTGGAAACACATGGGAAAGATCATGGGTTTATAAGAGAAAAGATATCTCCATTGGCATGAGACCTTTTTGGTAGAGCCCAAGAGCAAAACCATGAGGGCTTAGGCCCAAAGTGGACAATGTCATGCCATTGTGGAGATATCTAAATTCTTTTCGATCCTACACCTTCTAAATCAGTACCCTTTACTCCCATAGAATTGTGGAATGGGCATAAGCCTAGTCTGAAACATATTCGGATTTGGGGTACTCCAGCACACGTGCTGAAGGGAGACACTGACAAGTTGGAATCATGTACAGAAGTTTGTCTGTTTATGGGATATCCTAAGGGAATGAAAGGTGGTTTGTTTTATAATCCTAAAATTCAGAAAATCATTGTTAGCACCAATGCTCAATTTTTAGAGGAAGATTATGTAATGAACCATAAGCCCATGAGTGAAATTGTTCTAGAAGAAATTAGAGAGGATACGTCTAGTCTAGTACCAACAATATAAGATGAAATATCACAAGAAACTACAACACGTATTACAAATGATACACAATTACAGACAGTGCCTCGTCGTATTGGGAGGGTTGTGAGGCAACCTGAGAGATTCATGTTTTTGGGAGAGTCTTCGGACTTGATCCCTGGTAAACATGAACCTGATCCCCGGGCATATGACGAAGCACTCCAAGATAAAGATGCAGTATCTTAGCAAAGAGCAATGAATTCTGAAATAGAATCTATGTATTCTAATAAGGTCTGGGAGCTTGTAGAACCACCAAATGGTGTAAAAGTCGTTAGATGTAAGTGGATCTACAAAATGAAAAGAGGGATAGATGGGAAGGTGGAAACCATTAAAGCAAGACTTGTTGCGAAGGGGTATACTCAGAAAGAGGGAATTGATTATGAGGAAACCTTTTCGCCAGTAGCTATGCTTAAGTCTATCCGGATACTCTTATCTATTGCTGCTCATACGGATTATGAGGTTTGGCAAATGGATGTCAAGACAGCTTTCCTTAACGGAAGTCTTGAGGAAAACATCCATATGAAGCAACCAGAGGGGTTTTTTGCAAAGGACAAAGAGCATCTAGTATGCAAGCTCAATCGGACGATTTATGGACTGAAACAAGTTTCAAGATCTTGGAACATTCGGTTTAATGAAGTAATCCAATCATATGGATTTATTTAGTGTCCAGATGAGTCTTGTGTATACAAGAAGTGTAACAGAAACGTAGTGGTATTTCTTTTACTATACGTAGATGACATTTTGTTAGTTGGAAATAATATCAAAGTGATGTCAGAAGTAAGGGTATGGTTGTCCAAGCAATTCGATATGAAGGACTTGGGAGAATGTGCACATATTCTTGGGATCAAAGTAATAAGGGATCATAAGAAAAAATGTTGTGCTTATCCCAAACTTCATATATCGATACGATCCTAGCTCGTTTTAGCATGCAAGACTCCAAGAAAGGTTTTCTACCTTTTAGGCATGGAGTATCTTTATCTAAAGAGATATCTCCGAAGACATCAAAAGAGATAGAAGAGATGAAGACAGTTCCTTATGCTTCAGCTGTAGGAAGCCTAATGTATGCTATGTTATGTACGAGACCGGATATCTGTTTTGTCGTGGACATGGTTAGCATATATCAAAGTAACCCTGGACAAGGACATTGGACTGCTGTAAAGCATATATTGAAGTACCTGAGAAGGACTAGAGATTATATGCTGGTTTACTAAGCAGATGATTTACTCCCTGTGAGTTACAAGGATTATGACTTCCAATCAGATAGAGTCAATAGTAAGTCTACATCAGGCTATGTGTTTACTTTGGGAGGTGGAGCCATTGCATGGAGGAGTGTTAAGCAGAAATGCGTTTCAAACTCAACCATGGAAGTTGAGTATGTGGCAGCCTCTGAGGTAGCCAAAGAAGTTGTATGGCTTAGGAACTTCCTAATGGGCTTAGATGTGATTCCTGCTTTGCCCAAAATCATCACAATTTATTGTGATAATAGCAGTACGGTAGCAAACTCGAAGGAACTATGAGCCCATAAGGCGGTAAATACATAGAGCGCAAGTACCACCTGATACGAGACATCGTAAAGCGAGGAGAAGTTGTTATCGCCAAAATTACATCAGCAGATAACCTGGCAGATTCTTTCACTAAGGCCCTTCCGGTGAAAGCATTTGATCGACATCTTGAAGGAATGGGAATCAGATGTATGGCAGCGTTTATGGCAGCATAGTCTTTTAGTATAAGTGGGAGATTGTCAGAGTATATACTAAAAGCCTAGCTTTTTGTAAACATTTACTTTGAAATAAAGAATCACATTGATCAAATGTCTACATTTATATGCTAAGTGTTGTTGTTCAATTAATTTATATTGTAGACAATATGGTGTGTGGTGTCACACACAGAAGATCATGTTATCAGTTCCTTATAAATTATAAATAGTAGCTCACGACTAAGATGGATAGGAATAAACCATTGGAATAGTCGTAGTGTAATTTGATATTAGTTTATCTTGACTATAAAATTACACTAATACACTCTGAGTGTATTGAGCAGTACCATTTAAGGTAGTTTCTTTTTATACTGACTGTATAAAAGAACAAAACCTTTGTTATTATAGAAGTGTGTGCTCTTAATCCTGATATAATAACAAGCGCATATATTTAGTATTTATTTCTTTAATTTATCAGTAGGTGAGATTTAATTCAATAAATCAATAGGCCCGATAAGTAAAAAAATATTATTATTTATAGTGTGTGTTGTTGATTATAGAAGAAACTGTGTCCTACAATCTAGGTTGATGATGTCCCCAAGAGGAGCTCATAAGGATTGTCATGTAAACCTTGCAGGTGGACTTAGTCTGACATGACAATAAGGTTGTGTGGTACTACTCTTGGAGTTAGATATTAATTGAGTGAGTTGTCAGTAACTCATTTAATTAATAGACATTCGATATCTTAAACATAGGGAGAATAACACACTCATGATAAGAAGGAGCTCATATAGTAATATGGGATTGGTGCGGTAGTTCAATAATAACTCTTTAGCGGTATGAGTTATTATTGATGAACTCAAGTTGGGTGTTCGGGGTCAATACGGGAAGCTCAAGTTCATCGGGAAACCAAAAACAATTCCTCCTCTCGGTCCCTGTTGTAGCCTCTTATTTATAAAGTCTTATACCCACCTAAACCCAACTTCTTATCGACCTTAAGGTGGCCGACCAAGCCTAGCTTGGAGCCCAAGCTAGGGCCGACCAAACCAAGGAGAGATGGGTTCAAGTGGTGGCCGGCCCTAGCTTGGAGCCCAAGTAGGTGGTCGGCCACAATAAAAATAAAAGGGATTTTAATTTTAAAATCTTTCCTTATGTGAAAGCCATGATTTAAAAGAGAGTTTTAAAATTAAATTTTTCCTTTTATAGTTTCTACAATGGATTAAGAGAAAGGTTTAATATCTTTCCTTATTTGTAGTTAAAAGGAATATTTTAATTTTGGAGAAAACTTTCCTTTTTATAATCATCCACATGTTTTAATAGAGAGATTTTAATTTATAAAAGTTTCCTTTTATAACCAACCATGAAGGGAATTTTAAAAGAGAAAATTTTATTTTAAAAATTCCCGTAAACAAATTAGAAAGTTTTAATTTTATGTTTAAAACTTTCCTTATTTGGAAGACTTGTAGGAGCCGGCCATAAGATGGATTAAGAGGAAATTTTAATTAAATTTTCCTTATTTTCCATTGGCAAGGAAAATAAGGATGTTTTAATTGTGTTTAAAACTTTCTTTATTTGCCAAGACCAAGGAATATAAAAGAGAGGGTAGAGGTGCCTCACCTCACAACAAGACATCTATTATTCCTCTCCTCTCTTCCTTGGTGGTGGTCGGCCCTCATCCTTCCTCTCCTCCTTTTCTTCTTCTTTGGTGGTTGGCGGCATCAACTCTTGGGGAGATTTTGGTGGCCGGATTTATCTTGGAGAAGAAGTAGAGAAAGGAGGCTTTGTTTCTTCATCTCAAGGAGATTGTTGGTGGCCGAAACTTGCAAGGAGAAGAAGGAGGCTTGGGTGGATTCTCGTCTCGGTAGATCGTCGCCCACACGACGTCCGAGATAAGAAGACGAATACGATAGAAGATCGTGAGATCTATAAGCTACAAAAGGTATAACTAGTTATTAGTTTCCACATCATAACTAGTTTATTCTTTTGTTTAGATCTTGAAATACCAAACACAAGAAGCTAACAATTCTAGGCTATCGAATTTATGTTTCGATTTTGTGTTTCTTTTGTTTTCCGATCTTGTGATTCGATTATTCTTAATGGTTAAACGTAGGGTTACTATAAGGAGATTAAATATTGAATTTCTTTGAAAGGCTTTGTCTAGGAAGTGATGGATGATCCCATACCCAAAAAGGCCTAGTGTCTCGCCATGTTTAACTTGGAAGCCGATCACCGAAATAAATATTTAATCAAATTTGTAACATGGGTGGATTTGGATTAATAATGTTAAGCATAGTTTGCGATCCAATTCTAAACCTCTAAGAACAGATAAGTTGAATTTGGAATCAATAATGTTAAGTTCTGTTTGCGATTCAAAATTTAATTTCTAAAGAACACAATAGATTGTTAGGAAAGGTTCGGGACTTGTACAAAATTTTTGTACATGGGAACTAGTATGATATTTCGAGTAGCAACCAACAATGGTACATATGTTGTTTGCATGTACTAACACTTTGACTCTTGATTTGCAAATTATATTTATCTTGATTTTCTGAATTTTCTTGTATATTTAAATGTTAGGCACTTGTATAGAAAGATGGTGGAAAATAAGCTTTAAGAGGTTTAGATTTGTGGATCCATATGTTGTTGGGTGTCAAGTCACAGGAGTTGATAAGAGGGTGCATGGTTTGGCAGCAAGGTTGAATGACATTCCAACAAACCAACTAGTTTTGATTCCAGTTAACATCGAGTATGTAAAACTGTGGTCAAACCCTCATTCTTTTTCCCTAAACACTTGCTTAACTACATGCCTTTATAATTGTGTATATATGTATTTTTCATTGGATTTTGACCGTCATTAACCTTCACAAATAGGTTATTTCTTTGTTGGATTCTCTCAGTCATCACAATCATGATGAGACTTGGAAGAATGTTGTGAATATTTATTATAATTTATCCTTATATACTAGATGCACTAAAAGTGTACAATATCTTATGAATATTTGATATCTTATGAATATTTGAAGGGCCTTGAAATTGTTCAACATTGAGAATGAAAAGCATAGGAAGAAACAACCTTTGTGGAAAATAGTCAATATATGTTTTCTAGTTACTAATATTCTTCAATATCTCATTCCATTATATTCAACATAGATTATGGGTATTTATTAATATTACCTATGTTTGGAACTTTACCTACCTTTATTGCTCACATAAAAGAAATAAGGTTTATGACGCTAATATAGTCATTATGTCTTATGGTTTTGAGGTGGATTCTTATCAAAGGTTGATTGACTTAATTTATGCTAGTTCCTGTTGGAGTTGTAGGAGGCAATTATTTAACATTAGTGCCTCATTTTGCCACTTTGTGAAATGGTGAAAGCAGATTTACCTATGTCAATCTAAAAATTTAAAACCTAAGTTACGACTTTATCATTGCAAAGAATGACAATTACCAATTACACATTTTTTTAATAAAAATTTCTCCACTGAAAGTTTGACTTTCTTATGTTGTTCTCTAGAATAAAAGAATTATCCCTAGTTGTTGCAAAGGTTCCTATATGTAGAAATCACTTGAAATAAATTTATATTTATCCTAAAATAATAATTTAGTAGAGATCGAATATGCTTAATTTATATCAGTAAAATCATGGTATTAGAAATTAGCCCAACATGGATGTAGTATTCTCATTCATTTTGTTATTGTAATTAAATTATTAACTTGTTACTACCATTTTTTTTGCCATAAGCTCTCCTACAACTGGATGGAATCCAATGTGGTTATTTCATCCTGCAATATATGAAGGATATTATCGAGCATTCCACACCAATTGAAAAGACTTTGCTGCTGGCTATAGTAATATTTGACATAATTCCAAGTTTTCTTATTGAAACTTGTTGATGAACTTATTTGTGCAATTAACATTTTCACTCATTTATTCTCATACAGTTCATAAAATCAGTCCTAAGCTCACAAAAAATTGAAAAAGTATGTTTTGGATAGGCAGATTGCATACAAGACCATATATCAGATGAGTAAGAAATTTGGGCATTGAAGCTCTTTTGGTTAACTATTATAATCTATAAGTGTTTTGGATTATAAACTTTTGGCATGAACATCGGATCTTTACAGTTTGTTATAGTATTATATAAATGTTTGTAAGGAGTGATCATGTGATCATGAGTTTGTACTTCTTATTGCTATAACTGCACTTGTATATATATTTTCTACAATTTGTTAGATTTAGCATGAAAAATATTCTCCATTAGACAATTATTAATTATAAAATATAGTTTTGTAGCACCCACGGATTAGCATGGAACCGAAAAAAAAGAATACAGGTGGACAAAGAAGGAGCAGGTTGACTTCGTCACAAATAAAAAAGCAGAGTTCTATCTGCTTAGTGTTCTTCTGCCCAAGGAAGTCAGTCGGATCGGAAGCTACGAATCCACCAAAGATCTCTGGAAGAAATTCTTAGAGCTTCGCGAAGGTACTTTAAAAGCCAAACTACAAAGTGGGACATCCTTCAAAGCCAACTGACGAACCTACGGATGAACAAGGGAGAGAAGGTAGCCCAACTCCATGCAAGGATCAAAGATCTGATCACGCAGTTCAACAACCTCGGAGAAAAAGTAACAAATCATGACTCCTTAAGGTATACACTTAACTCTATTCATAGAACTCAAGAGTGGTTAGCCTTAGTAGATGCTTACTACATCTCTAAGGATCTCGAGGTATGTATTCTTGAAAACTTATTTTTAACTTTTAGACTTCATGAGTCTCGCTGTATAGATTCTCAGGAAGTAGAAAAATCAAATAATATTTCTCTAAAAGCCAAGAAGGATGAATCAAACGTCAACACCTCCTTCGACGACGATGAAACAGCGTATATGGTAATAAAAATTACGAAAACTTTTAGAACTAATAAGTTTAATCAAGTATAGGCAAAGAAAAGAAGAGCAAGGAAGATAAGATGTTATAACTGTAATAAAGGAGGACACATCAAGGAGGACTACCCAAAGATGAAGAAGAAGGACAATAAGAAAGGATCAAGTACAACAATAAAGTAGAAAAACCTAAAGGCGACGTAGGATAAGTCGCCATCAGAATCTGAATTGGACGAGTACGCTGGACTTGCATTGATGGCAAGTCACCAGGAGGAAAGCATGGATGAAGGGGGAGACTCCTCAGAAAAAAGCTACAGTAAAGAGGAAGAAACAAGCTTCAAAGTAGACCTGGTAAGTGAAGTATGTTTACTACCCCTAACCAGTTATATTCAGGTATTGAATCTATTATTAGATCATTATGTAAGCTAAAATTGAAAAATAATAATTTGAAAAAAGAATTTTTTGAATTAAAAATAATCTTAGCAAATACATGCCCCTTAGAAATGTATGATAAATTAAAAGATGAAAATGAAAAATTGAAGGACCAAATTGAAAAATCAAGAAACTTTGCATGTAATAATCAAAATATTTGTAAAAATTATAAAAGTTTAAATTAATATTTTAAATATCATAAGGACTAAATTAGAAAAGTATCAAAAAAATGTACCCAAGAAATTTCTTGTAACACAGTAGGTAAAAATTTATTTTGGATGCCCAAATCTTATTTAGTCTGAATAAATGATTACGCATGTTATATTAATTTCACTTTCAAAATTAAGTTTGTATGCTTACTGTTAATATTTATTTCTAAAAATTTTCTTCTATTGCCAGAATGAAAAATATCTTAGTATTAAATTTTTCAAAAAATTTTTTATTAAAAATTACTTTATGAATTTTTTATTTAAAAGTCATAATTTAATATTTAAAATATTTTGGATATGTATTTTGACAAACCTAATTTTTTATAAAATTATCGTTATATTTTGATTTTTTAATAACAAGAAAAATCAGTATTATTTTTAGATTAATAAAATTATTTTTAAATATTTATTTTTGAAAACCATCATGTCTATTTTAAACATTTTTCATACAATCTTTTTTTTTTGAAATCTTTGTCTAAATTTTTTATGGTGATAGATCACTTGAAATTCTATTTGTATTTTTTTGTAAATTTTTTATAAACAGTAAATTTTATATGGATTAATTATAAAAAACCTTATTTTTAAAGCTAAAAAATCCTGAAAACTTATTTTTGAAAAATTTAGGGTGTGTTTGGTTTGCACCGTTTTCATTTCCATTTTCTGGAAAACGCGCGTTTTCTAGAAAACAGAAAAGGACTTTTTGTCATTCTCTGTTTTTCTAGAAAACGATAGCCAATTTTTTAGAAAACGCGCGCGGAAAACGCAAACCAAACACCGTTTTTCAGAAAACGCGCGTTTTCCAGAAAATGAAAATGGAAAATGCGTGTACCAAACGCCCCCTTAATTTTTCATTCTGTTCTCAATACTTAAAAATATTTTAAAAATTTATTTTTATTAAAATCTAATTTTAAAATTTAACTAGTAAAAACTGTGATTCTACATAAAATAATTTATCTATGCTAAAATACTAAAAAAAATTTCGTGAAAATTTTTCTACATGTGTAAATACTTCTGTTGCACTCTAAGAAATTTTTTTTTCCAAATGTTAAAATCTTTTTTTAAATTTGTGAATATGAGCCTTAAATCTTGAAAAATTCAGACTTTTTAGCTTAACTCTTAGAAACAGTTTCATTTTTTTTTATAACTTTTCCCCAACTTTATTTTTACTGTGATCAAAGGGAGAGAATGAAAGATGAGAGCTTAAGTCTAGAGGAAGGTTATACTTATAATTTTGTAGTTTGTAAAATTCTAAATTTAACTGTTATGTTATTCTACATTTTTATTATATTTTTTTTCCCTAACTCAAACTCGGATTGATGCAAATCAAAAAGGGGGAGATTGTTGGTACTCTGAGTTAGTTTTGATGTCGTCAACCGAGTTAAGTTAGGTTCTGTGTGTATTTGATGCCTTTGTGTCTAAGTGTTCCGAAACTTAGGAGCACAGAAAGTCGAGCGAAAGACACAGCTAGCGAGAAGGACGACACGGGAGAGAGTTAACAGCTGAGAAACGAGGTGCTGTAGAAGAGTAAGCTAGCGGACAAGAAGGAGGCACGTGACATTTCCGAGGGACGAGAACCTAGAGCGGAAGGTTGTTCGAGAGGGCCAGAAAATGGGTTCGAGTGAGCCCTATTCCCAATGACTAAAATCACCCAAGCGAGTGGAGCTGGAGCAGAAGACCCGGACGAAAAGTCAACTTGAAGTTGACTATGGTCTGAGCGCCCAGAGTCCAGGCGCTCGGAGCTACTCCGGGCGTTCAGAGTCTAGGCGCCTGGAGCTACTCCGGGCGCCCGGACTGGTCTGGTTTAGCTAGGGTACCTTGGCGAGGTGCCCCTGTGCGAAGGTAGTTTGGGCGCCCGAAGCCCTTCCAGGCACCCCGGAACAAGGTTATAAATACAACCCTGACTTCAGTGGTTCAGAATCACTTGTATACGAATCAATTTACTGTTCTACTATTTTGATTGTATGATTTCAACCCTTGTAAGCTTCTCCGCCTACAACGAAAGGAGAATTTGATTAGTGTTTCAAAGTCTTGAATTAACAATCTTTCTAGTTGTAACCAAATAAAATCGGTAGTCTCTTTATTTTAATTAGTTTATCAATTCCATTCATATAAATGTATTTATTATTTCAAAAGTACAAGAAAGGTTGATTTTCTTTTTCAGAACAATTCACCCCCCCCCCTCTTGTCGGTCGCACAAGTCCTGACAGAACCTTGACTAAGGCTAAACACCAAGCTATGACGGTTCTGGTTCGGGAACAAGGGGTGGGTGTTGACTTTCGTCGAATCTAGTTAGCTTCTTCAAATTAGCTTCGAATGAGATGTGATCGATTCCTAGAGAGAGTAACACGTGTCAGAAGACACACATAGAGTTATCTTGATGAGATAACTCTGATGCCTAAGTCATCATGGAGCCTCAAATAATATAAAGTAGAGAAATGAACGGAGAAAATGATGGAGTAAAGCAGATAACAAGAGATTGAATGATCATGATTAGATACCCCTTAGAACCTCCCTCCCTTACCTTATACAGGGAAAGAATTCTAAGAGACATAACTCTTGGAAAGAAAACCAAAGGATGCATCCCATTAAAGGATGGTGTAATAACTGAAGGATCGAAAAGAATTTAGATATCTCCACAATGATATGATATTATCCACTTTAGGCCTAAGCCCTCATGGTTTTGCTCTTGGGCTCTATCCAAAAGGCCTCATTCCAATGGAGATATATATTTCTTATAAACCCATGATCTTTCCCATGTGTTTCCAATGTGGGACTATGTTTGCAACCTTGCAACCCCAACAATCTCCCCCTCAAACAAAGGACCACAGGGCCCCCCTCAAGTATCGGGTCACTTTTTGACCTGCTTAATTAGGGCCTCCATTCAAGCATCGAGTCACTCTTGACCTGCTCAGGGCTTCCCTACTTCGTTTAAAGTTTCACCCACATGGTTCAATCTTGAATCATGGCTCTGGTTCGTGCGTCTTCCGACCATTAGTCCGGTGAAGAGCGATCTCACTCTAATACTAATTGAAGGATCGAAAAGAATTTAGATATATTCATAATGGTATGATATTATCCACTTTAGGCCTAAGCCCTCATGATTTTTCTCTTGGGTTCTACCCAAAAGGCCTCATGCAAATGGAGATATCTTTTTCTTGTATACCCATGATCTTTTCTATGTGTTTTCAATGTGGGACTATGTTTGCAACCTTGCAACCTCAACAATAACCTCCATGTGATCATGTCCCTTCACTCATCACCTCCCTTCGCATGCGGGAAGTTGAGAGGTCAAGAAGTTGGAATGCTCGATAAGCCGGGAAGTTGGAAAGCTCGGCGAGTCTGCGAGATCAAACTGACTCAAAACTCAATCGATCGAGATGTTGGGCCGACTCAGAGTTGGAAACTCGACAAATCAATACTCGAGAAGTCGACAAATCAAGACTTGGGAAGTCGGAAGATTAGACCGTGGCTCCCATGTTGACTAACTTTGACCTTGTTCTACGTGGCTTATATATTGACATAGTCAAGAGTCTTTCACGTGGACCCCGTACTCACCTCCGCATCAATAACATTCATGATACACCATGTGTGGATAACTAAGAATCATAGTATTTTTGGAGAGGGGAATAGGATATTGAGAGAAGTTTCACGAATGTACAAATATATGTATATCTATTTTGGGCGTGTAGTATGATCTAATACAATATCCAATATAGGTAGATCGAGAAGATTAACCTTTTTTGATACGTGATTTATTTATTTTATTTATCAGTGTAGCAATTGTAGCAAAAGATGATTACGCTTATCTTAGGTGTCATTCACAGCCCGCCCCTAGATTATATATACAAAGGAAGGTAAATCACAGGGTTAGTTTATAGCCGACCGCCAAGTGATTAGGAGTGGAAGGATTTTTTTTTTTCCAAAAGCATGTGTTCATCGAAAATTAATCTCTTACTCTATTATAACAAATTTACCACCTTAAGCACATCCGTAGGGACTGATTTTACTTATCATACAAATTGATAGAGGAATCAATTAATCGTATCCCAAAATAATTGAAGTCCCTTCACTCAAAAACTACTAAATTAGGAAATCATAACTTGGCTCAAATTAGATTGTGCTGGTGCTGATTCTGTTTAAGTTAGAATCAAGCTATACTTAACCAAAGGATAATTATGTTATACCCGATAAGGGCCCGTGATAAGATAATGAGGAAGATGAGAGAATAATTTATTTTATCAATAACATTAAAATTATCAAAATAATTGTTTTAAATAAAATAACTACTTTAAGATATTTTAGTAAAATAAATATTTATTAATAAAAATTTAATTAAAAGCTTCTAAATACCCTTAATCATTATCTCTCTTTTTTTTAATATTTTCAACTATATTTAATAAAATGCACTTATATACTTTTGGCGCAGCTTCACTTTATCTCAATATATGAAGACTTATTATTTAAAAATATATATTGGTAAATCCAATAAAATATATAAAAATAAATTTTACTTGAAGAAAGAGAGAAATCCTCGCGATCTCATGCCTCATCCGCAATGCTCGCGATCTCATGTCTCAAATAAAGCAAGAAAAACGGATTGAAGTTTTCAATCAAATTTTAGATGGATGAGAAAACATATAAAATCCGCGAGCATATTTAAATTCAATTAAAATTTTCTTTGAATTTTAAATATAAATTTTATTCTAAAAACATTGCTAGACCATGTCTTTTTCATATATCTTTAAAAAAATATTCAAAAATCCTTTTTCCATAAATGTAAAAAAATTCCTTTTTTTTCATATTCCCTTTCTAAATTAAAAATTTTAAAATAATTTTGGATTAACATCCAAAAACTATATAAAGAAAATTAAATTAATGCTAACAGATTATATTCTAAGTACATAACAAATTAATACAGAAAAAATAAACTGACACAAATTAAATTTTTTAATAAGCAAAATGCATATAAAATTTAAATTGATGATATTAAATGAAATGCGATAATATAATTCAACCTAAATTATAATTAACTTAAATCATTATAAACTTGTGTCAACAATTTGTAGGAAAACCATCTAGTTTATTATTATATAGAAAATTATAATAATTAACATATTAATTTATATATATTTAAAAAATGTAATGGTTTAATTTGGATTTAAATTTACTAATTTGTATATGATCAGAATATTGAAACTAAATAGCGAAATAAAATTGTTAGTTTAATTTTTTATTTATTTTGTTTGATTTGTTTTACTAACAGTAAAAAAAAAACCCCATAAATGTCAAGATTTCCTTCATCAAAAGGTCCCAATTAAGCTTTTATAAAATAAATTTTTGAAAATATATATAAAGTCAATATACATAATTTAAAGGGAATAATGAGCCTGAGGGACATCTCATCTTTCCGTTATCGTTCTCAAAGCATATATCAAACACTTTAGTATCATATCATGCAACTCAAGTATCAAATATCTTCTATGTTGTTGCAAGTACTAATACGGTTTGCTCATCTCATATGTTTTCCATTGCTAATAGTTCATTGCCCACTCTATAAATTTGATGATCTTTTCTTTCAATGGGTATTAATTCTTCAACGGTGTACTTGTGAGGTTCTGACTCTGATTTAGTGGTCCTTTTTTGTTTACTCTCAGAAAAGCAATCATCTATTCTCTTTGGTTTAACAAGAAGATGTAAGATAAGAATCCTCCATACTATCCATCCTGCAGTCTCTTGGTCTCTTGTTAGATTTCATCATGAACTGCTTAATCATCTACAAAATACCCTCCATCCTTCCACCCTGTCTCATGGTCGCATGATGATTTCATCACGCATTGATCAAAATTCTACAAATATCCAATAATAATATTCATTTACAATACGAATTGAAACCACTATGTTCAGGTATGTATTGTGTAACGTGATGGTTGTTTTTCTTAGCTTTTCAAAGACTTCATGAGGTTTTTCTATATTCTCTTACTATGTCACATTTCCTAAAGTTAAAGCAAAGTTGAAACTGAAAAATATCCAGAAGAACATACTGGAATAAACACAGGCACATAGTATGATTATTTTATATATCATTGTTTTTTACTATATTCCAAAACCATACATGACTTATGTAGGTTGGATCTATGCTAGTGACCCATTGGGGCCTTAGTGGGCGCCAACTGTTTCTCTCTGAATATTGAGGTAGCAATTATAGTTCATGCTTTAAATTGACTTAATTGCCAATTTGTAAAAAAAACAATAAAGTACAACTGATAGTTACTACAAAAAGAGTGAATGAATGAATAAATATGCAAAGCTTGCAATGTACTAAGATTTTGTGCATGTATCATAGACAATGGATACACTGAGTAATTTCTAGTGCATTTTGCTAAGTAATCCATATATTTTGTATTAGTGGACAAATGTCTTCCGTAGATCTTATACCTCTTTTCTTTTGTACATTATTAGACAATGGATGCACTGACTAACTGCAAAATATATTATCTCAAGGATTTCAATGCTTCTCTGCTTTGTTTTTGATTAAGCAGGTTCATTTTTGTTGATTCTGCACAAGAATGCTTATGGTAGGCTTTATACCAGACATCTATTTAGAAGATGTGAAGCACATCCTTTCCCAGCATAAAGACCAGCCTGCAGTAACTTTTATATTTCAGTTCTAAATTCTCTGTTATTTGTCTAGTAACTGAAGGTTTTCATACTAATATTCTTCTCTAGGAAAAACTTCTTTTTCACGTTTGCCAAATTGCAAATTTGAGGTGTTTACCAAACTATTTGGATAAGGACTGAATGTGTAATTTTATGTTGGGTTTTTCGGACCACAAAAATCGCTTTTTACGTTACGGAAACCCCGAAACCCCAGCCACCGGATCCATGCGAAGATTAAAATTTCGAAAAACATTATGAGTACGAGTTTCTTACACTAGTTCTAAACTAGATCTACAAGGAGAAGGAATTTACCCTTGATGCGAAGCCCTTCGTAATCCCGCTCGTCCTCGGTTCGCCGGATCTCGAAAGTGTCAAAGTAGACACTTCTCTATGTGTATCCACACAAGCAAGAGATGGAGAAGAACTTCTAAGGATGTGCTAACAATCTTAGAGATCAGTAATGGAGGAGAGGGAGAGCAAGAAGAAAACTAGAGAGGAAGAAGATGATGGAGTTACTCACACAAGCACACAAAATGCACTAACTCCTCATCAAAAGTGGTCGGCCACTTTAAGGGGAATTGTAACCTCCATGGAATGTCAAGAGTCACAACTCTTGGTAACTCCCATGAGGTGGCATTCCACTTAAGCAACCATGAAGATGTGGAGCATCATCATTGGACCACTTAATGCCAACTCGCCAATGATGTGGCAAATGGTCAAGTCAAAATTGACCCTTCATCTTCCTCTCAAGTCAAGTCAAACTTGACAACTTCTCTCCCTTAGTTGATCTAATCTAACCATTGGTTCAAGTCAATTTTAATTTAATGAATCTCTATTCATTGAATTAAATTGATTAAATGAGTCTAAGTCCAAATTAGATTCACTTAACACATGAACCAAATTGAGTCCAACTCAATTAGCCTACTATGGATTACTCTTAATCCAATTTGGTTCATCATATGAACCTAATCATTTAGGTTCATCAAATGAACCTAATATCCATCTAATTGTCCTTTGTGTGTGACCCTATAGGTTCTTGTAACGTTGGCAATGCTCCTAAACCCATCTAGAAGCATAAGTAATGAGCGATATCTAGCAACACATCATTACTACCCAAGTTACAAGAATGTTGAGATCCAACATCACCTTGTGACTACTAATTGTGACTCCTTACAATATATGACAAGTGCCCTTCTATCATAGACATCTAGATTGATCAATGTGAGGCATAGACCGTGTCATCCTCTAATCAATCTAAATCTGGAACTCCAAGTGGACTCACTCGATCAAATGAACTCAATATCATATATTGACTCATTTAGGCATGGTCATGCACTTAGTGGTCTCACTCTATCAAGAATATCGATGTCACTCCCGTCATATAGGAGGGATAGATCTCATCTACATCACTCACATCCCTCCGCATAATTTGTAACATACCCAGTAATCGCCTTTATAGTCCACCCAGTTACGGGTGACCTTTGACAAAGCAAAGTACGTAACTCCTTATGTATGGAACCATGATGACTTCAGGACCAAGGACTAGTAGTCATACTAATAGCAACATGAGAAAGTATATGACACTCATATAACGATCCATGATACTTTTTCATGGCGGGTCATTCAGTATACATTCTCCAATGTATACCCATGTGTCAACTTGATATCTCTATATCCATGACTTGTGAGATCAAGTCATCGAGTTGACCTACATGCTAGTCTCGTCGCATTAACATTGTCCCTGAATGTTAATACTCGACTAGGAATGATTAAGAGTAGTGTTCCCTATATCATCTCACTATCGGTTCAACTAACCGATTGATATAGGTAAGAACGCTCTACTCAAGGATGCTATTATACTTAATTATTTGGCACCAATACAAGTAAGTATAATAACCAAAACAAATGTCTTTATTTATATACAAGAATATGATACAATGAGTCCATACAACAATCATCAAATGATTGGCTCTAGGGCTCTAACTAACAATCACCCAATCGCACTAGTGTCAATCAGTGTAGGCTCTAAGGCCTAATGACCTAATGTGACCATCATGCTTTCTCTGTGCTAAAGCCTTGGTCAAGGGATCTACGATGTTAGCCTCTGTGGGTACTCTGTAAATCTTCACATCTCCTCTATCGATGATCTCTCGAATGAGATGGAAGCGCCGTAGTATATGTTTGGTCCGCTGGTGTGAGCGAGGTTCCTTAGCCTATACAATTGCTCCATTGTTGTCACAATATAGCTCAATAGGGTCAGCGATGCTAGGAACCACCCCAAGTTCAGTGATGAACTTGCGGATCCAAACTGCCTCCTTTGCTACTTCTGATGCAGCAATATACTCGGCCTCTGTCGTAGAATCAGCGACTGTGTCCTGCTTCGAACTCTTCCAGCTCACAACACCACCATTTATGCAAAGCACGAACCCTGACTGCGATCGATAATCATCCTGGTCGGTCTGGAAGCTGGCATCACTGTAACCCTTTACAGCTTGCTCATCATCGCCTCCATATATCAAGAAATATTCTTTAGTCCTTCTTAAGTACTTAAGAATATTCTTGACTGTTATCCAGTGACTTTCACCTAGATATGACTGGTATCTGCTCGTCATGCTCAAAGCATACGAGACATCAGGACGAGTACATAGCATGACATACATGATAGATCCTATGGCTGAGACATAAGGGATCTGATCCATGCGGTCTCTCTCCTCTCTAGAAGAGGGACGTTGAGTCTTCGAAAGACTCACGCTATGTGACATCGGCAGAAATCCCTTCTTGGAGTTCTGCATGGAAAACCGTAGGAGTACCTTGTCAATATTTGTACTCTAACTTAGGCCAAGTAATCTCTTAGATCTATCTCTATAGATCTGTATGCCTAGAATGCGGGATGCTTCACCTAAGTCCTTCATTGAGAAATAAGTCTCTAGCCAAGTCTTGACAGACTGTAGTAAAGGGATGTCTTTCCCAATGAGCAGTATGTCATCCATATATAATATGAGGAAGACAACTGTGTTCCCTACAACCTTCTTGTAGACACAAGGTTCATCTTCATTCTTGATGAAACCAAACTATTTGATTGCATCATCAAATCGAAGATTCCAGCTCCGAGAAGCTTGCTTTAGTCCATAAATGGACCTATGCAGCTTGTATAATCTGCCAGTATGCTGTGGATCTACAAAACCCTCAGGTTGTGTTATGTACACATCCTCGAGCAGGTTTCCATTCAGAAACGTGGTGTTGACATTCATCTGTTATATCTCATAGTCATGGTATGCTGCAATGGCAAGCATGATCTGAATGGACTTAAACATCGTTACTGGATAAAAGGTTTCATCATAGTCAATACCATGAATCTGCTTGAAACCTTTAGCTACCAAGCGACCTTTATAGATAAGTCCATTCATGTCAGTCTTTCTCTTAAAGACCCACTTACACCCTATGGGTTTTACGCTCTCAGGTGGATCAACCAAAGTCCATACTTGGTTAGTGTATATGAATTCCATCTAGGATCTCATGGCCTCTAGCCATTTCTCGGAATCTGGTCTCATCACAGCTTCCTGATAGGAGGTGGGCTCATCCTCTATGAGCACAACGTCATCATGGTCAGACAAGAGAAATGAGTATCTCTCAGGCTGACGATGTACCCTATCAGACCTGCGGAAAGGTATGTCTACTTGAACTGGTTGTTGTTCCTCAACTCCTTGTGGAACAACATCATCCACAACACTTTGTGGTTCCAGTTCAACTTCCATCGAGGCTTCAGTGCTATTGTTCGCATCTTGAACTTCTTCAAGATCGAAACAAAATCCTTTTCTAGAAATACCCCAGTCTTAGCTACAACTACCTTGTGTTGACTGGGAATGTAGAAGTAATATCCCTTAGTTTCCTTGGGATATCCGATAAAATAGCACTTGTCGGATTTAGGTCCCAGTTTGTTTGAGACTTGACGTCTAACGTAAGCCTCACAACCCCAAATCCTCATAAAAGACACTTGGGCATCTCTCCCAGTCCATATCATATATAGTGTCTTTATCACAGCCTTGATGGAACTCGGTTAAGAATGAAGGCTATTGTGTCTAGAGCATAGCCCCAAAGGAATGTAGGAAAATCTGTGTGACTCATCATAGACCGTACCATATCTAATAAGGTATGATTCCTCCTTTCGGATACATCATTCCACTGTGGTGTTTCAGGAGGAGTGAGTTGGGATAGAATCCCACACTCAGCTAGATAGTCACGAAACTCATGGCTAAGGTATTCCCCACCTCGATCTGATCGAAGTATCTTAATAATCTTGACAAGTTGGTTTTATATTTCATTCTTGAATTCTTTGAACTTTTCAAAGAATTTAGACATATGTGTCATCAAGTACACATAGCCATATCTACTGAAGTCATCAGTAAATGTAATGAAGTACCTATAACCACCTCTAACAGCGACATTGAAAGGGCCACATACATCACTATGTATAAGACCTAACAAATCAGTCGCTCTCCCACTGTGTCCACTAAAAGGAGTCTTGGTTATCTTACCTAGTAGGCATGACTCGCATGTCTCATATGATTCAAAATCAAATTAGTCCAGCAAACCATCTTTATGAAGTTGGGATAAGCGTTTGTCATTTATATGACCTAAGCAACAGTGCCAGAGATAGGTTGAGTTCATGTCATTTGACTTGAAACTCTTGGTATTTATGTTATAGATAGGGCTCTCAAGGTCTAGAATATAGAGTCCGTTCATCAGAGGCGCACTACAATAGAACATATCATTTAAATAAACTAAACAACATTTGTTCTTTATTATAAATGAAAACCCTTTCTTGTCTAAACAAGAAACTAATATAATGTTCTTAGTCAAAATAGGCACATAATAACAATCATCCAACTCTAATACAAGCCCAGAGGGCAGAGATAGAAAATAAGTCCCTACAGCAACAGCAGCAACCCGTGCTCCATTGCCTACGCGTAAGTCCACCTCGCCCTTCATCAATGTCCTGCTATTTCTCAGCGTCTGTATATTAGTACAAATGTGTGAAGCACATCCGGTATCTAATACCCACGATGAAGAAATAGAGAGATTGACTTCTATAACATGTATACCGGAAGTAGAAATCTTATTTCTCTTCTTCTTAAGATCTTTCAGGTATCCATTAGAGTTCCCTTTCCAGTGTCCTACTTGTCCTTGATATAGTTGACAAAGATGTTCAACCATGTCATAAGTAGTCATGAACTCATGTTGCTTCTGAAGCTCAGAGTTCATGGTTGCGAGCATGAGACATGACACATCTAATGCATCATCTTTATGCTTCTTATAAGCATCTCGGTCAGCTCACGTGGCAGTGGCAGGAGGTGCCACTGGAATGGGCTGCTCCAGAACGTACAGTTTATGTTCTTCAGTGAGAACAATTCTCATATTCCTGTACCAATCCAGGAAATTTGCTCCGTTGAGCTTGTCCTTCTCAAGGATAGAACGCAGGGAGAAAGAGTTCGTATTCGACGTCATGGCAATCTACAACAGAATTTAAAGCATAAAGTAAATAAATATCATATTCTATTAATCATTTAATTAGGCCTTTTAATTAAATGATGCTCCCACTGAATTCTATAATTCATGTGGGACAAGATCCACATCATACTATGCCTTGAGTTAGCTTTGGCTAAATCGCCCAAGACTTAGTATGATCGATAGGTAACTAATTACCAATTACATCTCTATGCAACTCTTGTTTATAGGATCAAGATCCGCATTTATATTAAAACTCGAGTTAGCTTTGGCTAATACGCCCGAGAGTTAATATAAACGTGATTTTGTTCTATCTACCAATAATTGGAAAATGCCTATAGTTAAACTCGATCCAATTGAGTTAACTAGTTACTCAATCTAATTGAGTTGTACTCACCCATGCGTTGATAGGCGAGACCAAAATTGTCCCTCCGTACCCTACCAAGATAGTATGTGTTGCTCTGCTTTGGCAGATTCAACAACAACATGCGATCGTGGTAGTGATAGGTATCATGACATGGTAGACATTAGAGTTGACGCGATTTAGATCTAATCTAATCAACAATGTGTATCATATACGTGATTTAGATCTAATATAATCGTGGTGCATCATATAAGTGATTTAGATCTAATCTAATCGTTATGCATCATTTACGCAATATAGATCTAATCTAATCGTCGAGGCGCTAATTAACTACTTTACTAGCATGCATCAAATACACACACACAAGCAATTAATTATACTATTTGTGATTAGTCATGGCCCTACTACGATCTTCTCAAGCCAATGAGAAGATTGGATGGTCAACCTAGGGTCAACAGCTTCTTCAAGCTCCTCCCTTTGACCACCTTGTGTTGCTCGCACCCTCCTCGTAGCTCCGTCTCGAGTGGACCATCCACCGACTCATTTTGTACATTACAAAAGGGTGAAACTCGAGTTACATTCGAGTTTAAACTATTTACAACAAGAATATAAATGAAGGAAGGCACAACGTGCAGGTCGCGAATCAAATACAACACGCACAATCATATGGCGGCACGCAGGCCGTATTATGAATTACAACACAAATATTCCAATCAAATTGGGTCTTTTTGGGGCATGACCATCACAAATTAATACATAATTCTAAATTATGTAATTTCCATAATTTTCTATAATTTTAATACTATTTTACAATTTTTATGAGTAAAGAATTCCCGGCGGTTCCGATTAGCGATTTTCGGGCGCAATCGCGGAACGAATCCCCTTGCGGGGTTAGGGGCAGTACCTCTACCTGCAATATAACCATCGCGAGTGTTCCTTAGCATCGTTATCACGGCCGGAGGCATCCCACTCTCTGAGATTTGTGCTCTACTCCACAGACAATCAAAAGGAGAGGAAATTCTCTTTATCTTTAACTCATCACTTTCTCCTTTTCTTATATTGCAATGTTTTCCTATTGCATTGTAGTTTATTCATCGGATAGCATAATTGGAAATCAACTCTTTTGGATTCAACTTTCAGGTAATGTTTATGTACATGGAGGTATTCAACTGAAGAACATATTGATTTAGCTACCAACATGATGGCATTGCTAATTGTGTTTGCAACCTTCTCTTTATTTTGACTAATTGACAAAAAAGAAAGCTAAGTAAAACTGTCACCATGATGATGACCGATCGAGAAAGTGTATTTTGTAAATTGTATCCGAGAGCTGAATCAATCAAAACCGGTTCAATTGAAATGCTACTATAACTGGCCCATCTTGTTTCAGAAACATCAGAAACATCCATTTAGGTAAAATCTTGTCTAGATAACCTTTGATACAAAGCCTCTTTTGCACATAAATTTTCTGTAAAAATATTATTTATTTAATTTGTATAAATTAAATCCAATTATTTTTTTAATGTTTTATTTTTATTATGTTAACTTCTACCGAATGCTTCGAGTGGTGGATTAGATACATTGAGGAACAAAAATGGGCAAACAATAGCACTAAGGACATTCTGTTCATATATTTTATATTATTAATAAAAAAGGCCAAAATGTCAAGCTATTTTAATAACAAAAAAGTATATTTGTAAACAATAAGGTTAATTAATTGAAATTATTATATTGGCACTTGTAAACCATTAACATACGATCCCTACAACGGTCCCTTCAATGATCATCACTTTTGGCTATCACTTGTAACCTTCACTTTGATAGCTACTAGATCAATAGACATTCACATCATTACCTTTGCCTCAATATTCATCTTATTAGCAGATTTTATAAGCATTAAAGGTTATCTAAAGCTAGCAAATCATAAACTAGCCAATAGAAATGCATGAACTGAGACTCAAATCCAACATTTAAGAATTTCTCTTTAAGTTAATTAACAAAGGGTGAAAACATCATATCGATTACACTAAAATTTCATTTCAATACAGTTAGTGATACTGGAGGATACTTCGACTAGACGCTTATTGGATGCTAATATATCGTTGAATTGCTCTATGCTTGTGCGACTTTTCAGCTTTTGCAATCCCACTTGCTTTAATTCCTCCATCTTCTCTAGATTCAAGAGAAACCCTTCAAACGTCTTCTCGTGCATTCTCATTTGTAATTACTATGTGGTAGGGGGTCTTTGCAGTGGAAGTTAGAAAAGTTGCAATTGATTATTGAAAAGGAAACTAAGAGTGTTGTTTACTCACTCAATATTTTCAATGGCAAATTGCTAGCTATCATTAATTAGAAGATCCAACTATACAAATGGACACTTCGAGAAGATGGATCACATAAGTTGCAAACTGATAATGGACATCGTGGGCATATACTTGCTCTCTATGTACAAACTCGTTAAGACTTCATTGTGGTTGGTGACGTGATGAAATTTATATCACCGTGATGATGAACAATCGAGAAATTGTGTTTTGTAAATTAAACCCAAGAGTTGAACCAATCGAAACCCGTTCAATCAAAATGCTATTACAACAGGACCGATCTGGTTTCAGAAACATCCATTTAAGTAAAATCTTGTTCCGGATAACCTTTGATACAAAGTCTCTTTTGTACATAAATTTTCTATAAAAATATTATTTGTTTAATTTGTATAAATTAAATCCAATTATTTTTAAAAAAAATATATTTTATTTTTATTTTGTTAATTTCTACAAAATGCATGGACTGGTGGATAGAGCAAAAATTCAGTTAAATAAAAAAAATTGATCAAATCCATTGGATTTAAAAATTTAATTTGATTTATTCAAAAATCTTTTTTTTTTTCAAAAAATTAGTTAATTCGAATTTCTTATTCAATTAAACCAAATAGATCGAATTTTTGAAACAAAACAAATTTTTAAATCCTAAATTTTAGGCTGAACCGAATTTTTATTAAACCAAATCAAATTTTAAAAAAAAAATTGATTTGTTAGGTTTAATTTTATCGAAAATTTGTTTCAGTTTATTTGATTTTTATCAAAAATCGATTCGATTCGATTTATTAAAAAAAATTAATTCGATTCAATTCAGTTTTATTCACTTTTAATTGAATACTCCTCCCTAATAGCACCAAGGAGATTGTGTGTGAATAAATCTTTCATATATTTTATATTATTAATGAAAACGGAGCAAAAATAAAGCTATTTTAATAACAAAAGGTATATTTGTAAGCAATAAGCTTAATTTATCGAAATCATCATATACAGATAATTGTAAGCCATTAACATACGATTCCTACAATGGTCCCTCAACGATCATCACTTTTGGCTATCAATGGTCGAAACAGTGGACAGACTATCAATGGTCGAAACAGTGGATATTAATAGAAGCTACCATAATTAATGGCCAATAATCTATAATTAATGGATGAAATGATTGAACGGTCCCTAACTTCCTGAAGATCTCTTCTTAATAACAATTTCTAACAATTTACATGTATATCCGTCAACTTAATACCTATAGTTACTCAAGTAAGTGAGTCATTTAGAGACTAATGAAACTCTAATTTTCACACTTTTTATTGTCCAATACATCCATGAAAAGAACTTGTCAGAAATAACTTTGACATTTATTTTTGACTTTTTATTGTCCAATACATCCTTACCCAGCAATTGAGCCTTCTTGGCCACCCCTTCGGGAGTCAGCCCTATCATCAGGTTTTCATCAGTCAAATCGCTAAAGGGAAGTCTGAGTAAGTTCGGGTTAGTGAAGAATCGATATTTCAAGAAAGTATATGCTATGCCTATGCATTCAAGTTATTTAACAAAGGGTGAAAGCGTTCATATCGATTACATTAAAATTTCATTTCAATGTGGTCTTTTGACTAGGACTAGGGGTGTCAATTCGGGTGGATCAAATCGGGTTAGGTCGGATTGAGTTTTTTTTTTAACCCAATCCGAAAACGACCCGAACCCGTGTTCAACCCAAAATACCTCAACCCGAACCCGAACCCGACCAACCCGATCAACCCGAACCCGACCCATATAACCCGAAAATCCGATTCAAACTTTTTTTTGGACTATTTTCTCTATAATTCTTCACTTTTATCTCAATACTCCATCATTATCATACAAACATGATATTAATATACATAAAAACATCTAAAATTTTAAAATAAAATTTGATTTAACCCCAAAAAAATCCATAAAACCCTATATTTAAGTCAACCCGGGTCAACCCGAACCCGACCCAATCTAATCCGAAAATTTTTTACTCTTCAACCCTCCAACTCGAACCCGACCCGAACCCGAAAATGCCCAACCCGAACCTGATTTTTTTCGGGTCGACTCGGATTGAATCGTTGGGTCGGATCCATTTTTGACACCCCTAGACTAGGGGCTCATTGGATGTTAATATATATGTTGATCTCATTGCTCTTTGCTAGTGCTACTTTTTAGCTTTTACAATCCCACCTGCTTTAACTCCTCCCCTTCATATTCGAGAAAAATTCTTCAAACGTCTTCTGAGGCATGACCATTCGGAATTTAATTAGTTCTACATTTGTAGAGCCATGAAGGAAGTGGTCGCCCCTTATTGTTTCATTGGTGCTCTGTATATGCGTAGAATCTACACATATATGTCGTGGCGCCGACTGTGTGGAATTCCCGCCTTCTCGGAGTGGATATTAGTTTATTCGTGCAGTAGTCGATGTCGAAGCAACATATGAAATGCATAATCTTGACGAAAGGGCAAGAAGCAAGGATGATGCAGAGGAAATCATTGTGGCGGAGGATGCAATGTTCCATTTTGAGGGAGGAGAGAAGGTTGCAGACATGGGCGGAGGGTAACGATTCTATGCAAGGAAAGACTTCTCAGCGACGTGAAGCAGAAGAAGCTACAATTTTCATGGCGATGAAAATCAACCGTCCCTCGATGGAGGCTTCAAGGTGAGTGATGCGGTGATAAGGAGGGACCCATCCCGTGGAAGGTCAATGTCACGGTGGAGGTCAAAGTCAAGACGGTCAACGCTCCTATATCACCGGCCGGTCGGACAGCCTACTAGCCTGATCGGAATAAGGAAGACCCGCTCCAACATCAACACAGCTCAGTAACACACCGAGCATCCGACACTCAGAAAAGTAAGGCACAAGTATCTGCAAAGACACACCGAGCGGCTAGTTCAGATAGAAGATCGTATGGCGGAAGCTTCCATTGTCACTTCAGAGATATGCTTGGCTTGTTAAGGTATTGTGTCAGGGACACTTTACTGATACGTCTTTTCATGGAAAGTTTTGAGAAGCTTGCACATCTTGTGAAGCATGCGCGCGCGCTATGGAAGCCCTATATAAAGAAGTCCAAACTTCATCGGAGGTATGCGCACATTACTGTTGCTACTGTTCCTTTACTTCTTTGTTCCGCTGTTTCCATATCGCCAGTGATTGACTTGAGCGTTGGAGGGCCAACGTCAGGGAACCCTTCCCTGGCTCAGCACTAACGTGGTTGTAATTGCAGATCCGCTCCTCTTGGAGTCTACGCACGGTCAACGAGAGCACTCATCCCCAGCTTCTGTTGACTTGATTTTCGGACAGGATCAGTGAGACCTTGGATTTCGGAATCGAAATATCTCTACTCCTCGTTGAATAATTCTTCTAACTAAATCGATAAATAATAATATAGAAAAAATATATTATTAAAATTTTATGAAAAAGTAATTAAAAATAAATAAATTATATGAGAATGATTAGTCTTTGTTGATTGACCTAACGTAATTTTTAAAAATTAATTCTAAAATTTAAATCATTATTTTTATTTATGCACTTTTTTACATAGGTTATAATTTCAATTAGTAATTATAGTTAAAAATCTAACGGTTATTGTTTTTTAGCAATTATAAACTTGATTAAATACTAATTAAAAATTAATGTAATTAATTGATAATATATTTATAAATTTGTTAAACTAAGTAAGAGAGTTAATATATGAATTTTAGAGACATTAGATTTGGATTTATAAGTATATTGTTGGATGTAGTGAAATCTAACAAATGATGTGTTAAAGTGATGTTGGAAACTAAGTAAATTTAATTTTGGGTGTGCAGATCAAACCAGGTTGTGCAAATCAAACTAAACCTCCACTATGATAGCTACTAGATCAATAGACATTGATATCATTACCTTTACCTCAACATTCATCTTATTAGCAGATTTTATAATCATTAAAGGTAAGCTAAAGCTAGCAAATCATAAACTAGTCAATATAAATGCATGAACTGAGACTCAAATCCAACAAAGGACGAAAACATTTATATCGATTGTACTAAAATTTCATTTCAATGTAGTTAGCGATACTTGAGGATATTTCGACTAGGGGCTCATTGGATGCTAATATATCATTGAACTGCTCTCTGCTGGTGCGACTTCTCAGCTTTTGCAATCCCACTTGCTTTAATTCCTCCATCTTCTCCGGATTCGAGAGAAACCCTTCAAACGTCTTCTCAGACATTCTCATTTGTAATTTAATTAGCTCTACGTCAGTAGAGCCATGAAGCAAGTGATCGACCCTTATTGTTTCATTGGTGCTCTGTATATAAGTAGAATCTTCCTGTATATCAAACACATAATTGTAGTTATTGTACACCTGGAGCAGCAGCTGGGTTAATATCATTGATGATGATTGATCTTTCAAATTGAAGTCAAAGTTGAAGATCACAGCGTCCTCTCTGATTTCCGGATAAATAAATCTATCAAATTCGTTTTCTGCTGCTAATATCTGTCAACCAAAGCAAATTATGTTAGAGTATGCATAAAAAAATGAAGGTCAGCTTCATCGATCTTCTCTCACGTTTGGGATTGTGCTAGAATTCAGCTTCAGCACGAGACAATCGTCTGTCATTCGAAAAGCAGCTGTTCGAAAAGGAGGAGTTCCGAGAAGCTTCATCAATGCATTTGGAGGATCTGCATGTGGATTGAGGCTAAGCAGTAATGACGCGTTCCGGACCTTGGGCGCTTCAATGCGCAGCGCAGTGGTGTTGACGGTGAGCGACT
Organism: Zingiber officinale; assembly: GCF_018446385.1. Classification (NCBI taxonomy): domain Eukaryota; kingdom Viridiplantae; phylum Streptophyta; class Magnoliopsida; order Zingiberales; family Zingiberaceae; genus Zingiber; species Zingiber officinale. Next base: position 61,351,669 of record NC_055990.1, on the reverse strand, counting down.
CAAGCTTTGGGCAGTGGACGTCGATGGGGAGGAAGATGAGAATCTTGTATAATACGACTAGATGCTTGATGGAGGCGGAGTGGATGCTTAGTTTGCTCATGTATAAGTTGTGGCAACTCAAGAAATGCAGAGTCTCGAGGAAAGGGCAGGAGGCGAGCAAGGCGAACAGGAAATCATGGTCGAGACGGCTGCAATATTCCATTTTGAGGAAGGTGAGAAGGGTGCAGGCAATTGGCGGACGGTGGCGGAACGTGATTCTGTGCAAGGAGAGACTCCTCAGCGACCTGATGCTCAAGAACCTGCAATTTCTCCTGAAGCTGGTATTAAGCCAATGCTCGTTGGAGCATTCGAGGGTGAGATCTTGGACGCCCGACTCGACGAGATCCTTGACGAGCAGTCGCTCGGGGCGTTTGGATAAATATGTGATGTCAGAGAAGCGGATGTGGCATTGGCGGATCAGGGCGCGGGGGAAGCTGTGCTGTTGGGGGATGACATCGCCGACGACATAAAGGCTGAAGGTGTCGAGTCGGGGTATGAGGGAGGGGAGGCGGCGGCGGAAGTCGGAGCAGAGGGCCGAGAGGGCGACGCACTGCTTGATGGGGAGGAAGGAGAGGACGCAGAAGAGGAGGTCTTCGGGGAGGGAAGTGAGGCGGTCCTCCGCTGAGCCATCCTGCTGCTGCACATCATTACGGCGGCATCCAATTGAGCTGCGGCGGCGACGGCGATGGCGACGGAACGCAGGCGGCTCACACGGGGTGTTGTCGTGGTCTGCCATCAAGAGGCGAGCAAAGGCGTTGGGATCGAAGTATTGCCGTCGGCCCTTTAATATTTATTTGTCAAGGAAATCACGAGGATAGGTTATATAATTCTCATAATTAAATGTTAAATAATAATATAGAAAAACAAGTAAGGTATGAAAAATTTCTAAAATAGTAATTTCTTAAATTGAGATCACTATTTTATTTATTTACTTTTTTACATCTGTTATAATATCAATTAGCAAATATAGGAAAAACCCAAATTGTTATTTGCTTTTTTTTTATAGCAATTATAAACTTAATTCAATAAGAATTTAAAATTAATATAATTGATAATATATTTATAAATTTGATAAACTAATTAAGAGAATTAATATATGAATTTGAGAGAAATTAGATTTGTATTTATAAATATATGATTGGGTAAAAATCTAAAATTTCATCTTAAAATTGTCGGAATATTAAAACATATATATTATATTTGAATAATATAATGATTTGATCAAGAGGTGGAAATTTCAGTTTATGATATTGTGCAAGTGGAGTAAAGGGGCATTCTTCGAATGGTTTTGAATAGCCGGGTGACAAATTGACTAAATTCTAATTAAGATGTTTGACTCCTAAATTTGGTTATATGTAGCTTCTCTAATAGAGAATTCTGTATTGTAGAAAGATTTCTAATTTCTAATTTGTTTGGATGTTTCATCAATAGTTGTTTTATAGTTGGTTCAATTGGAAATCAAAATGAGGTACATATTGTAATGCAGAAATATATAGTTGGTCTGTCAGAGTTTCTAGAATTGCTTTCTCTAACTTTTGTAATGCAGAAATATGAAACTGTTGGGATCTAAAATCCTAAATTTGAGTATGGAACTCATTACTGAATGGTTGAAATCCTTTGGGCAATTTTACACCTATGATGCTCTAGTTGAACTTGAATTTTGAAAGACTTGTTTTGCATTTTTCATTTCTTGTTTTATAGTCTCGGAAAGATCTTCATTGTCTTTGATCAATACTTATATTAAATATGAATATAATAAATTATATTATTATCCATAAAATTTATTGATTTGAGATGATTTATAGTCAGTTATTGATGAGGAAATCTATCACGTCCCGAGAGAGTCCCTGTCAGAAGAAATTTCGACAGAATCTCTCCTGTACTGGTGATAATATGGAACCTCACTACATAGCCCTTAGGGTCTCATAATCCTCGGCCAACACGGTCGGAATATATACAATAAAATATGACAAACAATCCACGCAGTTTATAATAATACAGCCTCCAGAGGACACAACCACGTAGTTTAATAAACCTACTCCACTGCTCGAGTAAAACACAACCCACAACGAAAAACCATAGCAGCAGAAAACAAGGGTAATGGACCAAAATCTCGATATAAAAATCCACGAGTACAAGATCTACACATCACACGTATGTAGATTATAAAACAATGACACAAAGTCTGAAAGTAGAAAGCTATATCTACACGAGGTGGGGGACTAGTGACTAGAACCTCCTGACATCCTCAACCTGAAATAGAAATAAAGCAATGGGGTGAGTTCAAACAACTCAGCGGATATCAAACTGACATGCATAGTAAGATATATCTAATAGTAATAATCATGGAGTACAGTCTCCTGATCAATAAAAGGAAATGCGAAAACTGAAAAGTAAAGAAGGACTGTACTCATCATGGCCTCCTATCCTGACATAAGGGTCGTCAGACCAGATACCTCATGTCTTCTGTATGCATGTTAATCATATGTAACCCAAACAAATGCAGCAATCATAAGTAATAATGTAATACATGCATATGATACAAATGACATGGTCACCCCTGACGTCAGTCAGCCATCTCACACACAATGGTGAGACCGAGTGGGTAGGGGTGTAAATGAGTCAAGCCGCTCATGAGCTATTCGAAGCTCGATTCGATAAAAGCTCATTTGAGTTCGTTTAATTAGGCTCGTTAAGATAAACAAACCAAGCTCAAGCTTCACAATATTCGGCTCGTTAGCTCGTGAACATGTTCGTTAAGCTCATGAATCAATTTTTAAATAAAAAATAATAGTTTTGATATTGAATTTATAGATTTTACACTCTACTTATGAAAAACATAGACAAATATATTAAATTTATTTAATAGAATAAAATTATAAATTTTAACAAGAATATTATAATTTTTTTAAAATATATAATTTAGTTTTTAATGAATATTTAAATTTATAATTTATATTTATTAAGCTCGTTTAGGTTCGATAAAAGCTCGAATAAGCTCATGAACTATGAATATATTAGTTAAATAAAGTTTGAGCTCGGCTCGATTATAAACGAGCCAAACTCAAACATCCAAGAGTTCGGCTCGGCTCGGCTCGGCTCGGCTCGATTACACCCCTACGAGTGGGTAGAGCTATGACAATTGTGCACTCTGCTATCACTACTCCTGAGTGACCGAGTGGACAGGATACTATCGGAGTACGTCTATCCTCTTACCCCAAATCATAAGTAGGGGAGCTCAATGTTATCATCTCCCTAAGTCAGTTCAGAGGAGGGATCCCTATTCTGCTACCACGCTGCAATCACACTACCCATGAGCGGACCAGCGGAGCCCTTGACAGAGCAACCTGCTGCAACACACCATGCCTGATATACCACTAACCCATGAGTGGTTGTGTGTGCAAATCCATATAACTGGCGATGTGCTCAACAATAATGGAGCCGACAATCGCTCAACATGCAATCATGTAAGATGGTGCATGTCACTAAGCATGTAAATCCTGACCATATCCACCTCCATAAAGTATGCACCAAAAAGTAAATGGATCCAATAAAATGATCTAGGTACACCTGACGGGTATGACAAATAACTAGTCCTGTACACAATAAGGTATGGTATGCCACTACCTCTATGAACATAACACACATGGCAATAATCAAGAGGGTATAAGCATGGATGTATAACAAACAACAAATAAGGCATGCTACAGGTATCAAGTACTGACATACCAAACAGAAACAAACATACCTATAACTGCAAGTTATAACCTACTAAGCATATCAGATGACAATATCAAAAGACAAATCAAAGTACCCGCCTCAAAAAAAAGGTCGTAACAAACAATCTCCACGTCGAGATATGCCTCCTACTAGTATCCTGCAACACAGAACATATAGTACTACTAAGTTCTATCATAAGCCAAGTCGTTAATCCTAATCCTAAATAATTCCATACATCAAAAGATTAGGGTTAACAACAAGTTCATCACCTAAAACACAGGTTAATCGAGTTTCAACATTAATAAATCCACAATTTACCTAAATTCAATTAACCTTTTGTCAACTCACGACCAAAGAGCTTGCTGCTGGAAATTGTGGCTAAAGCTATGGATCATCATCCAACAGTGATGCCCAGATCCATAGTTGAGCTACTGATCTCAAACACCAACACCAAAAATCAGCAGTAGGTATAAACAATAACCTCACTTCAAGCTAGAATTAGTCGTTTACCTCAGTGTAGCCGTAAGAAGGCCCTGGGTGAGGCACTACTTAGTCGATGCTCATCTGGTCGGAAAGGAGAAGATAGCTGGTCGATCAAAGCTCTCACGTTAGGGCTGCGACAGATCTGCTTCGGCTATGACAAAGGAAGGAGAAGATCGTAGATGGTGGATCGTCGGCTAGGGCTCCGCTCAGTGAGGCTGTGGGCAACCAACACGTCAACCGACTCCTGGTCAGGGTCGTCGTTCTAGGGGAAGACAGAGACCCGTCGGGGAGATCAAGGCAAAGGCGGTAAGTGTCGGCAACGGGTGCGTCCGTCCGCAGAAGGCCGAGGAAGAAAGGGAAACCGGCAGATCGAGAGGGGAAGACCCGACACTAGACAGTGATCGGTCGAGGAGGCAACGGTGGAGGAACTGGGAAGCTTACCCATCGGTGGTGCCGGCGCAATTGGGATCTCCGCGGTGAGGAGGCGACGGGAAGAGGAGGGGAAGGTGACGCGGGGAGAAAGGAGAGGGCTTGAGGCTTCCTTGGCCGAGGGGTTATGTGTTAGTATTAGCCCTAGTTCCAATTATGAGATGATTGTAAAAGGCACATTATTGTATCACATATCATTATTAATAAAAGACAAAGTTATATATTATATTTATTTCAATTCAGTGTCAATTGAATAAGTATAATAATGTCCTTGGGTAGTAGGTTCTTATCTACAATATATCAATTGGTTGAATTGATAGTGAGATATTGTAGAGAACACTACTCTTAACTATTCCTAGTCGAGCATTAATATACAATGACAATATTAATGCGTTGAGACTAGTATGTAGGTCAACGGATGACTTGATCTCACAAGTCATGGATATGAGATATCAGGTTGACACATGAGTATATATTAGAGAATATATACTGAATGACCCGCCATAAGAATGTTTCATGGATCATTATATGAGTGCCATAAACATTCTCATGTGACTATTGGTATGAATTGTCCTTGGACCTGAAGTCACTATGGTTCCCTACATAAGGAGTTGTGTACTTTGGTATCGGCAAACGTCACCTGTAACAAGGTGGACAATAAAGTCGATCACTGGGTATGCGATGAATTATATGGAGGGATGTGAGTGATGTAGATGGGATGTATCCCTTCAATATGACGGAAGCGATATCTGTGGGCCCCTTGATTAGTAGGACACAAGAAAAGCATGGTCATGCTCAAATGAGTCAATATGATATATTGAACTTATTTGATTGAGTGTGTCTACTTAGAGATCAAAAAACACAAAGGTTGATAAAAGGATGACACGGTTTATGCCTCATTGATCAACCTAGATATGAAGGATAGAGGGACAAAGTCATACAAGATAATAGCCACGGACAGGTTAGCTCGGATCTTGACATTCTCGTCACTTAGGTAGCAATGATGCCTTGCTAGATGTCACTTATTGCTTATGTATCTAAATGTTGATTTAGGTACATTGCCAACATTACGAGAACCTATTGGGTCACACACAAAGAACAAGTAGATTTGAAGATGGATTCATATGATGAATCATTGGATTAAGTCTAATCCGAATTGGACATATTGAGTTGGACTCAATTGGATCTAATTGTTAGATTAAGTCCAATTCAAACTAGACTCAAGGAGTCAATTCAAATTAATGAAATAGTGATTCATTGAATTTGAATTGCATGAGATCAATTGAGTAAAGACTCGATTGAATTAGACTTGAGTTAGACTCGAGTGAATTAGACTTGAGTTAGACTCAAGTGAGGAGACTTGAGTTAGACTCAAGTGAAGATTAATGGAAATAATCATTGAATTTCGAAATTCAATGATTATTTATCCCATTCAATTTTTGAAATTGAAATGAGGAGTTACACTCATTCAAAATGAAGAGTTACAAGTTTGGTCCTTAATGGAGTGTAAATGCTCATTAAGGACATTAATGCTAATTAAGTGTTTCATTGGATGAAAATACTTAAGCTTTTTGCTCTTCATTTTGTACTTAATCTTCATTCTTCTTGCTCTTCTTCTCCTTGGCCGAAAATCCACCTTCAAGGTTGATAGTACAACCTTTCTCCTTTTGTGAGTTTGTGAGACAAACGAACACTTGTTCGTGTGGATACCGTAGAGGCGCGAACGCGAGATCGTGCTGTGATCCGAGCTGTCTTCGGGAGTCCGTGAGCACGCTACAAAGGTATAATATCTCATGCTATGTTAGATCTAACTTAGTATAAAGTTTTCTTTGTTTCCCTTCGCATGGATCCTCTGGGGTAATAGATTTTTCCGCTGTGCGTTTGCACGTTTAGCAACCTATTACCTTACATTATGTATGCGAGGGAGGAGAGGCGTCGCGAGGTGATGCGAGGGCGACATCGGTTGAGGAAGATGAAGAGAAGAAGGCGTCGGGAGGCTTAGGGAACGGGTAAGAAACGAAGGAAAAGAAAAGAAATAATTAAAAAAAATCAAACATTTCCTCATTCAAATAGGATAGCTTAAACAGGCTTTCTCCTAGCCCAATAATTTACCCCCCTATACATACATCATACGAGCTCCGATTAAATCTAGAAAAATTCCTAAAAATTCCAATAATATTATTTCTTAAATAACCTTATTATTTAATTAGTATTTAGGTACCGTATTTTACATTCTCCCCCACTAATAAAAATTTGATCCCCTAATTTTTTATTAATTACCATCTGCAAGTACTAAAAATAGACAAACAGTATAAATGTTGAACGGAAAACTAACTCACATATCTCAAGAGAAAAGATGGGGATATCAAGCTTGGATCGTAACCTCGAGCTCTGAGGTAGCCTTCTCGTCAGAATGATACTACCATCCGACTTTAACAGTCAGATAGTCTTGTTCTGCAGCTGACGCTCTTTGTGGTCCACAATTCGTATCGGAACCTCCTTGTAGGTAACGTCAGGCTGAATGGGAACTGATATGTCTGATAGAACGTGTGCTAGGTCAGGCACATATCTCCTCAGCATGGACACATGGAATACATCATGTATGCTCACCAAAGCCGGTGGTAGCGCTCCAGACAATAAGATACCGCTCCAATCCTCTCCAAGATCTGGAAAGACCTAATGTATTGTGGAGCTAGCTTATCTCGGAGACCAAATCTCTTCACCCCTTTCATGGGTGAGACTCTCATAAATACATGGTCGCCAGTAGCGAACTCCAAGGGTCTACGTCTTCAATCAACATAACTCTTCTGACGGTCCTGCGCCTCGAACATCCTCCATCTAATAGTGCGGACCAACTCTACCTCCTACTAAGTTCTCTGAGGTCCTAGCAGTTGGGCCTCCCCAACCTCCTCCCAGAGGGTGGGTGTCGGGCAAGACCTACTATACAACGCTTCAAACGGTGCCATCTGAATAGCCAAATGATAGTTGTTGTTGTAGGCGAACTCTTACTAATGGCAAGCGGTCCTCCCGGCTGCCTTCAAAATCCATAACGCAAGACCTCAGCAAATTATCTAAAGTCTGGATGGTCCACTTTGACTGTCCATCTGTCTGCGGATGGAATGCTATACTGAATCAGAGCTGTGTGCCCAATGCCTGCTGCAGACTCTGCCAGAATCAGGATGTGAACTGTGGGTCTCTATCTGATATAATGCTCAAAGGGACACCATGCAATCAGATGATCCCACGACAATAGAACTCTACTAATCGATCCAAAGAATCGGTCGTCCGGATCGCTAAGAAGTGTGCATATTTGGTTAATCGGTCAACGATCACCTAAATCGCGTCATGGCCTCGTCGTGTCCTAGGCAATCCCACCATAAACTCCATAATGATGTGCTCCTATTTCCATTCTAGAATCGGAATCATCTGAAGTAATCTGGCAGGTCTCTGGTGCTCAGCCTTCACCTACTAATAGACTAGACATCTAGCTACAAGTTCTACGATGTCTTTCTTCATGTCGTTCCACTAATAGGAACGCCTCAAATCTCGATACATGCGAGTTCCTCCTGGGTGGATCGTAAATCGAGAGCGATATGCCTCCTGAAGTAGTTCCTCCAAGATCGAGTGAGATTGAGGTACGTATAACCTGTCTTAGAAATAAATAATGCCTTCTCATCTCGGGTGAATTCGGTCTGTTGCCCGGAAGCTATCTGGCTGCCAATGGACTGTAAGTGCTGATCACCGACTTGGGCCTCCCGGATCCTAGTCCTGATCGACGACTTAGCAACCATGGTAACCAGAATACCCTACTCTGTCTGTCTCTGCTTCTCAAGGCCCAACTCAGAGAAACCCTAAATCAAGCCTGTGACCAAAACTTGGTGGCACGCTAAAGTCCCTCTGGACTTCCGGCTAAGTGCATCGGCAACCACATTAGCTTTCCCCGGGTGGTAGCTAATGGTACAATCATAATCCTTCAGGAACTCCATCCATCTCCTCTGTCGGAGATTGAGTTCTTTTTGAGTAAAAAGATATTTGAGATTCTTATGATCAGTAAGAGTCTCAAATGTAATGTCATACAGATGATGTCGCCAAATCTTCAAAACAAAGATAATGGCGGCCAGCTCCAAATCATGTATTAGGTAGTTTTTCTCATACTCCTTCAATTGATGAGAAGCATAGGAGACTACCCTACCATGCTGCATCAAAATAGCGCCCAAACCTTGTAGAGAAGCGTCGGTATAGAGTACGAATCCATCCTCTCCAGAGGGCAAAACCAAAACAGGTGTCAACACTAATCTCCGCTTCAGCTCCTGAAAGCTGGTCTCGTAGGCTTCTGACCACGTGAACTTTATGCCTTTCCTGGTCAGGCGTGTCAATAGCATAGCAATGCAAGAGAAACCCTCAATGAACTGTCTATAATATTCGGCCAATCCCAAGAAACTACAGACCTCCTGAACTGATTTCGGCTGCTCCCAGCTGGTGATAGCCTCGATCTTCTGAGGGTCTACGAAAATACCTCGGCTAGACACCACGTGTCCAAGAAAACAGACTGAGGATAGCCAAAAAGCACACTTGCTGAACTTTGCATATAATCAATGTCGTCGAAGAGTCCAAGACTATGTGAAGATGTTATGCATGTTCCTCCTCGGAACACGAGTAGATCAAAATATCGTCAATGAAGACGATAACGAACTAATCTAAATACTCCAGAAAAATACGTTTCATCAAATCCATAAATATCGTTGGAGTATTGGTAAGCCCAAATGACATTACCAAAAATTCATAATGTCCGTATCTAGTGTGGAATGCTGTCTTCTGAACATCAAAATCTTTGATAACCTGGAAGATCCTTTCACTAAGGCCCTTAAGGGAAGAGCTTTTGATAGGCATGTTGAGGGGTTGGGAATCAGATGTATGGCAGGGTTTATGACAGCATAGTCTTTTAGTATAAGTGAGAGATTGTTAGAGTGTATACTAAAAGCCTAGTTTTTTGTAAACATGTATAAAGAATCACATTGGTCAAATGTCTACATTTATATGCTAAGTGTAGTTGTTCAATTAATTTATATTGTAGATAACATGGTGTGTGGTGTCACACGACACCACACACAGAAGATCATGTTATCAGTTCCTTATGAGTTATAAATAGTAGCTCACGACTAAGATGGATAGGAACAAACCATTGGAATCGTCATAGTGTAATTTGGTACTAGTTTATCTTGACTATAAAATTACACTAGTACACTCTGAGTGTATTGAGCAGAACCATTTATGGTAGTTTCTTTTTATACTGACTGCATAAAAGAACAAGACCTTTGTTATTATGAAAGTGTGTGCTCTTAATCTTGATATAATAACAAGCGTATATATTTAGTATTTATTTCTTTAATGTATCAGTGGGTGAGATTTAGTTCGATAAATCAAGAAGCCCGATAAGTTGGGAAATAATATTATTTATAGTGTGTGTTGTTGATTATAGAAGGAAACTGTGTCCTAGCAATTTAGGATGATAATGTCCCCAAGAGGAGCTCATAAGGATTGTCATGTAAACCCTATAGGTGGAATTAGTCCGGCATGACAATAAGGTTGAGTGGTACTACTCTTGGAGTTAGATATTAATTAAGTGAGTTGTTAGTAACTCATTTAATTAGTGGACATTCAATATCTTAAACACAAGGAGAGTAACACACTCATGATAAGAAGGAGCTCATATAGTAATATGGGATTAGTGCGGTAGTTCAATAATAACTCTTTAGTGGTATGAATTATTATTGATAAACTCGAGTTGGGTGTTCGGGGCGAACACAGGAAGCTAAAATTCATCGGGAGACCAAAATCAATTCCTCCTCTCGGTCCCTGTCGTAGCCTCTTAATTATAAAGTCTTATATCCACTTAAAACCCACTTTCTTACCCATCCTTAGGTGCCCGGCCAAGCTAAGCTTGGAGCCCAAGCAAGGGCCGGCCAAACCAAGCCTTGGATGGGAATAAGATGTGGCTAGCCTAGCTTGGAGCCCAAGCTTAGGTGGCCGACCACATAAAAAATAAAAGGAAATTTATTTTTAAAATCTTTCCTTATGTGGAAACCATGATTTTAAAAGAGAATTTTAAAAATTAAATCTTTCCTTTTATAGTTTCTACAAAGGATTAAGAGAAAAGTTTGATATCTTTCCTTATTTATAGTTAAAAGGAAGATTTTAATTTTTGGAGAAAACTTTCCTTAATTGTAATAATCCACATGTTTTAAAAGAGATATTTTAATTTATAAAAGTTTCCTTTTATAACCAACCATGAAAGGAATTTAAAAGAGAAATTTTTATTTTAAAAATTTCTAGAAACAAATAAGGAAGTTTTAATTTTATGTTTAAAACTTGCCTTGTTTAGTGCACATGATGTGGCCGGCCATTGAAAGATTAAAAGGAAGTTTTAATTAAATTTTTCTTTTTAGTCATTGGCAAGGAAAATATAATTATGTTTAAAACTTTCCTTATTTGCCATTACCAAGGATTATAAAAGAGAGGGAGGGGTTGGCCCATTAGATAACACATCTATTATTTCTCTCATCTCTTCCTTGGTGGTGGTCGGCCCTCTTCTTCCCATATTCTTCTTCCTTGGTGGCTGGCGGCATCTCATCTCTAGGAGTTCTTGGTGGCCGGATCTTGTTAGAGGAAGAAGGAGAGATATGAGGTATTGTTTCTTAGCATCCCTTGGAGCTTGGTTGGTGGCCGAAGTTCTTCATCTCTAGGAGATTGTTGGTGGTTGAAACTTGGAAGGAAGAAGAAGATTTTGGTGGATTCTCATCTCGGTAGATCATCACCCACACAACATCTGAGATAAGAAGAGGAATACGACAGAAGATCGTGAGGTCTATAAGCTACAAAAGGTATAACTAGCTAGTTTTGTTTCTGCATCATAACTAGTTCATCTTTTGTATGGATTTTGAAATACCAAATACAAGAGGCTAACGATTCTAGGTTTCATATTTATGATTCGATTTTGTGTTTCTTTTGTTTTTCGATCTTGTGATTCGATTGTTCGTAGTGGTTAAACCTAGGGTTATTATAAGGAGATTAAATATTGAATTTCGTTGAAAGACTTTGTCTAGGAAGTGGTGGATGATCTCATACCCAAGAAGGTCTAGTGCCTCGCCATGTTTAACCTGGAAGTTGATCTTTGAAATAAATATTTAATCAAATTTGTAACATTGGTGGGTTTGGATTAATAATGTTAAGCATCGTTTGTGATCCAAGTCTAAACCTCTAAGAACAGATAAGTTAAATTTGGAATCAATAATGTTAAGTTCTGTTTGCGATTCCAAATTTAATTTCTAAATAACACAATAGGTTGTTAGGAAAGGTTCGAGACTTGTACAAAATTTTTATACAGGGGAACCAATACGATATTTTGAGTAGCAACCAACACATAGATGAAGGGGGAGGCTCCTCAGAAGAAAGCTACAGCAAGGAGGAAGAAACAAGCTTCAAAACAGACCTGGTAAGTGAAGTATGTTTACTACCCCTGACCAGTTATATTCAGATATTAAATCTATAATTAGATCATTATGTAAGCTAAAATTGAAAAATAATAATTTGAAAAAAGAAGTTTTTGAATTAAAAATAATCTTAGCAAATACATGCCCCATAGAAATGTATGATAAATTAAAAGATGAAAATAAAAAATTAAAGGATCAAATTGAAAAATCAAGAAACTTTGCATATAATAATCAAAATACCTATAAAAATTATAAAATTTTAAATTAGTATTTTAAATATCATAAGGGCTAAATTAGAAAAGTATCAAAAAAATATATACCCAAGAAATTTCTTGTAACACAGTAGGTAAAAATTTATTTTGGATCCTCAAATCTTATTTAGTCTAAATAAATGATTATGGATGTTATATTAATTTCACTTTCAAAATTAAATTCGTATGCTTACTGTTAATATTAATTTCTAACATTTTTCTTCTATTGCTACAATGAAAAATAACTTAGCATTAATTTTACAGAATTTTTTTATTAAAAATTACTTTATGAATTTTTTTATTGAAAAGTCATAATTTAATATTTAAAATATTTTGGATATGTATTTTGACAAACCTATTTTTTTAAAAAATTATCGTTATATTTTGATTTTTGAATAACAAGAAAAATCAGTATTATTTTTAGATTAATAAAATTATTTTTAAATATTTATTTTCGAAAAGCATCATGTCTATTTTAAACGTTTTTCATACAATCTTTTTTTTTTGAAATCTGTCTAAATTTTTTATGGTTATAGATCACTTGAAATTCTATTTGAAAATATTTTTTTTTGTAAATTTTTGATAGATAGTAAATTTTATATGGATTAATTATCAAAAACCTTATTTTTAAAGCTAAAAAATCCTGAAAACTTATTTTTAAAAAATTTAAATTTTCATTTATTTTTCATTCTATTCTCAATACTTAAAAATATTTTAAAATTTTATTTTTATAAAAATATAATTTTAAAATTTAACTAGTAAAAACTATGATTCTACATAAAATAACTTATCTATGCTAAAATACTTAGAAATTTTTCGTGAAAAATTTTCTACATATGTAAATACTTCTGTTGCACTCTAAGAAATTTTTTTCCAAATGTTAAATTATTTTTGTAAATTTGTGAATATGAGCCTTAAATCTTGAAAAATTCAGACCTTTTAGCTTAACCCTTAGAAATAGTTTCATTTTTATTTTTATAACTTTTCTCCAACTTTACTTTTACTGTGATCAAAGGGAGAGAATGAAAGATGAGAGCTTAAGTCTATAGGAAGGTTATATTTATAATTTTGTAATTTGTAAAATTCTAGTTTTAACTGTTATGTTATTCTACATTTTTATTATATTTTTTCCCTAACTCAAACTCGGATTGATGCAAATCAAAAAGGGGAAGATTGTTGGTACTCCGAGTTAGTTTTGATGTGGCCAATCGAGTTAAGTTAGGTTCTGTGTGTGTTTGATGCCTTTGTGTCTAAGTGTTCAGAAACATAGGAGCACAGGAAGTTGAGTGAAAGGCACAACTAGCGAGAAGGATGAAACGGGAGAGAGTTAACATCTAAGGAATGAGGTGTTGCAGAAGAGTAAGCTAGCGGACGAGAATGAGGCACGCGACATTTCCAAGGGACAAGAAACTAGAGCGGAAGGTGTTAGAGTGTATACTAAAAGTCTAGCTTTTTGTAAACATTTATTTTGAAATAAAGAATCACATTGGTCAAATGTTTACATTTATATGCTAAGTGTAGTTGTTCAATTAATTTATATTGTAGATAACATGGTGTGTGGTGTGACACATAGAAGATCATGTTATCAGTTCCTTATAAATTATAGATAGTAGCTCACGACTAAGATGGATAAGAACAAACCATTGAAATAGTTGCAGTGTAATTTGGTATTAGTTTATCTTGACTATAAAATTACACTAGTACACTCTGAGTGTATTGAGCAGGACCACTTAAGGTAGTTTCTTTTTATACTGACTACATAAAAGAACAAGACCTTTGTTATTATGAAAGTGTGTGCTCTTAATCTTGATATAATAACAAGCACATATATTTAGTATTTATTTTTTTAATTTATCAGTGGGTGAGATTTAGTTCGATAAATCAATAGACCCGATAAGTTGGGAAATAATATTATTTATAGTGTGTGTTGTTAATTATAGAAGGAAACTATGTTCTAGGAATCTAGGTTGATGATGTCCCCAAGAGGAGCTTATAAGGATTGTTATGTAAACCCTGTAGGTGGACTTAGTCTGACATGACAATAAGGTTGAGTGGTACTACTCTTGAAGTTAGTTATTAATTAAGTGAGTTGTAGTACTCATTTAATTAGTGGACATTCGATTTCTTAAACACAGGAAGATTAACACACTCATGATAAGAAGGAGCCCATATAGTTATATGGGATTGGTGCGGTAGTTCAATAATAACTCTTTAGTGGTATGATTTATTATTGATGAACTCGAGTTGGGTGTTCGGGACAAACACAGGAAACTCAAGTTCATCGGGAGACCAAAACCAATTCCTCCTCTCGGTCCCTGTCGTAGCCTCGTATTTATAAAGTCTTATATCCACCTAAAGCCCACCTTCTTACCCATCCTTAGGTGGTCGGCCAAGCCAAGCTTGGAGCCCAAGCAAGGGCCGGCCAAGATAAGTCTTGGATGGATCAAGTGGTGGGCGGCCCTAGCTTGGAGCCCAAGTAGGTGACCGGCCATAATAAATTAAAAGGATTTTAATTTTTTAAAATCTTTTCTTATGTGGATACCACGGTTTTAAAAGAGAGTTTAAAATTTAAATCTTTTCTTTTATAGCTTTCTACAAAGGATTAATAGAAATGTTTCGTATCTTTCCTTATTTGTAGTTAAAAGGAATATTTTAGTTTTTGATAAAACTTTCCTTTTTTGTAACCATCCTCATGGTTTTAAAAGAGAATTTTAAAAATTATAAATCTTTCCTTTTATAGTTTCCTACAATAAATTAAAAGAAAGATTTGATATCTTTCCTTATTTGTAGATTGAAAAGGAATATTTTAATTTTAAGAAAACTTTCCATGTAACTATCCTCATATTTTAAAGAAGAGATTTTAATTAAAGTTTCCTTTTGTAACTAACCATGAAGGGAATTTTAAAAGAGAAATTTTTATTTTAAAAGTTTTCGGAAACAAATTAGAAAGTTTAAATTTTGTGTTTAAAACTTTCCCTGTTTGGAGGACTTGTAGGGGCTGGCCATTAAAGGGTTAAGAGGAAATTTTTAATTAAATTTTCCTTATTAGCCATTGGCAAAGAAAATAAGGAAGTTTTAATTATGTTTAAAACTTTCCTTATTTGTCAAGACCAAGGAATATAAAAGAGAGGGAAGAGGTGCCTCACCTCACAATAACACATATATTATTCCTCTCTTCTCTTCCTTAGTGGTGGTCGGCCCTCATCCTTCTTCTTCCCCTATTCTTCTTCCTTGGTGGCCGGCGGTTCTTCATCTCTATGAGTTGTTTGTGGCCGGATCTTGTTAGAGGAAGAAGGAGAGATAGGAGACATTGTTTCTTAGCATCCCTTGGAGCTTGGTTGGTGGCCGAAGTTCTTCATCTCTAGGAGGTTGTTGTTGGCTGAAACTTGCAAGGAGAAGAAGGAGGCTTGGGTGAATTCTCGTCTTGGTAGATCGTCGCCCACATGAAGTCCGAGATAAGAAGAGGAATACGACAGAAGATCGTAAGGTCTATAAGCTACAAAAGGTAAAACTAGTTATTAGTTTCTGCATCATAACTAGTTCATCTTTTTGTTTAGATCTTGAAATACCAAACACAAGAGGCTAATGATTCTAGGCTATTGAATTTATGTTTCGAGTCTGTGTTTCTTTGGTTTTTCGATCTTGTGATTCGATTATTCTTATTGGTTAAGCCTAGGATTACTATAAGGAGATTAAATATTGAATTTTATTGAAAGACTTTGTCTAGGAAGTGGTGGATGATCCCATACCGAAGAAGGCCTAGTGCATCACCATGTTTAACGTGGAAGCCAATCTCTGAAATAAATATTTAATCGAATTTGTAACATGGGTGGATTTGGATCAATAATGTTAAGCATCGTTTGCGATCTAAGTCTAAACCTCTAAGAACAGATAAGTTGAGTTTGGAATCAATAATGTTAAGTTCTGTTTGTGATTCCAAATTTAATTTCTAAAAAACATAATAGGTTGTTAAGAAAGGTTCAGGACTTGTACAAAATTTTTGTACAGGGGAATCGGTACGATATTTCGAGTAGCAACCAACAGAAGATTGTTCGAGAAGGTCGGAAAATGGGTTTGAGTGAGCCTTATTCCCAATGACTGAAATCACCCAAGAGAGCGGAGTCGGAGTAGAAGACCCGGGCGAAAAGTCAACTCGAAGTTGACTATGGTCTGAACGCCCGGAGTCCAGGCACCCGGAGCTACTCCGGGCGCCCGGAGTCCAGGCGGCTGGAGCTACTTCGGGCGCCCTGACTGGTCTAGTTTAGCCAAGGTGCCTTGGTGAGGTGCCCCTGTGCGAAGGCGGTTTGGCCGCCCGGAGCCTTTCCAGGCGCCCGGAATAAGGTTATAAATACAACCCTAATTTCAGTGGTTCAGAATCACTTGTATAGGAATCAATTTACTGTTCTACTATTTTGATTGTGTGCTTCCAACCCTTGTAAGAGACTTCTCCACCTAGGATGAAAGGAGAATTTGTTTAGTGTTTCAAAGTCTTGAATTAACAACCTTTCTGGTTGTAACCAAATAAAATCGATAGTCTCTTTATTTTAATTAGTTTATCAATTCCATTCATATAAGTGTCTTTATTATTTCAAAAGTACAAGAAAGGTTGATTTTATTTTTCAGAGCAATTCACCCCCCCCCCTCCCTTTGTCGGTCGCATGAGTCCTGACAGAACCTTGACTAAGGCTAAACATCAAGCTATGACGGTTCTGGTTCGGTAACAAGGGGTGGGTCAAATCCCATGAAACTTGCTTCTGTTGACTTTCGTCGAATCTGGTTAGCTTCTTCAAATTAGCTTCGAATGAGATGTGAACGATTCCTAGAGAGAGTAACATGCGTCGGAGGACTCACACGGAGTTATCTTGATGAGATAACTCTGATGCCTAAGTCATCACGGAGCCTCAAATAATATAAAGTAGATAAATGAACGGAGAAAATTATGGAGTAAAGCAGATAACAAGAGATTGGATGATCATGATTAGATACCCCTTAGAACCTCCCTCCCCTTACCTTATATAGGGAAAGAATTCTAAGAGACATAACTCTTGGAAAGAAAACCAAAGGATGCATCCCATTAAAGGATGTTGTAATAACTGAAAGATCGAAAAGAATTTAGATATCTCCATAATGATATGACATTGTCCACTTTAAACCTAAGCCCTCATAATTTTGCTCTTGGGCTCTACCCAAAAGGCCTCATGCCAATAGAGATATCTTTTTCTTATAAACTCATGATATTTCCCATGATTTTTCAATATGGGACTGCGTTTGTAACCTTGCAACCCCCAATAATAACCTCCATATGATCATGTCCCTTCACTCATCATGTCCCTTCGCATGCAGGAAGTTGAGAGGTCAAGAAGTTGGAGTGCTCGACAAGACAGGAAGTTGGAAAGCTCGACGAGTTTGCGAGATTAAACTGACTCAAAACTAAGTCGATCAGGATGTTGGGCCGACTTAGAGTTGGAAACTCGACAAATCGATAGTCGAGAAGTTGACAAATCAAGACTCGGGAAGTCGGAAGATCATATCGTGGCTCCCATGTTGACTAACTTTGAACTTGTTCTACGTGGCTTATATATTGACCTAGTTAAGAGCCTGTCACGTGGACCCCGTACTCACCTCTGCATCAATAACATTCATGATACACCATGTGTAGATAAGTAAGAATCATAGTATTTTTAGAGAGGGGAATAGGATATTGAGAGAAGTTTCACAAATGTACAAATATATGTATATCTATTTCGGGTGTGTAATATGATCTAATACAATATCCAATATAGATAGATCGAGAAGATTAACCTTTTTTGATACGTGATTTATTTATTTTATTTATCAGTGTAGCAATTATAGCAAAAGATGATTATGCTTATATTAGGTGTCATTCACAGCCCACCCTCAGATTATATATACAAAGAAAGGTAAATCACAAGGTCAGTTTATAGCCGACCGCCAAGTAATTAGGAGTGGGAGGAATTTTTTTTTTCCAAAAACATGTGTTCAACGAAAATTAAGCTCGTAATCGATTATAACAAATGGCTCAAATTAAACACCCCCGGGGGAAGGAGGGCTTTATATAGGGCTGTGAGAGAACTAGTGCACGTCCCACCGAGGCGAAGTGTCCGACAACATACCTTTACCGCTTGCAGGAGCTTAATTACCCGACACCATACTCGCCATTCCACGTCGATAGGACAACGAACAACACCTTGTTGTCGAGACTTAGGTATGAGCTAGCATGGAGGACGTTCAAGATGTTCCTATCCTTCAACCACCGCCCGGCCGACCGACTTAATTTCCCGCGCCAGCCGATCGGCGTGCCCATTATGTCCTGCCCTCTCTTAGCCCTTCCGCTCGGCAATTTACTACTTCATTGAGCGTCGGTAATTGTTACTAAATATATGTAATTGTTAGTTTAATTTTTATTTATTTTGTTTGATTTGTTTTACTAACAGTAAAAAAAAATCCCCATAAATGTCAAGATTTCCTTCATCAAAAGGTCCCAATTAAGTTTTTATAAAATAAAATTTTGAAAATATATAAAAGTCAATATACATAATTTAAAGGGAATAATGAGCCTGAGAGGCATCTCATCTTTCCGTCGTCGTTCTCAAAGCATATAGCAAACACTTTAGTATCATATCATGCAACTCAAGTATCAAATATCTTCTATGTTGTTGCAAGTACTAATACGGTTTGCTCATCTCATATGTTTTCGATCCTGTAACCTCAGGATTCTGAGCTAATAGTTCATTGCCCACTCTGTAAATTTGATGATCTTTTCTTTAAATGGGTATTAATTCTTCAACGGTGTACTTGTGAGGTTCTCACTCTGATTTAGTGGTCCTTTTTTGTTTACTCTCAGAAAAGCAATCATCTATTCTCTTAGGTTTAACAAGCTAAGAAGATGCAAGATAAGAATCCTCCATACTATCCATCCTGCAGTCTCTTGGTTTCTTGTTAGATTTCATCATGAACTGCTTAATCATCTACAAAATACCCTCCATCCTTCCACCCTGTCTCATGGTCGCATGATGATTTCATCACGCATTGATCAAAATTCTACAAATATCCTATAATAATATTCATTTACAATACGAATTGAAACCACTATGTTCAGGTATGTATTGTGTAACGTGATGGTTGTTTTTCTTAGCTTTTCAAAGACTTCAGGTTTTTCTATATTCTCTTACTATGTCACATTTCCTAAAGTTAAAGCAAAGTTGAAACTGAAAAATATCCAGAAGAACATACTGGAATATGCACAGGCACGTAGTATGATTATTTTATATATCATTGTTTTTTACTATATTCCAAAACCATATATGACTTATGTAGGTTGGATCTATGCTTGTGATCCATTGGGGCCTTAGTGGGCGCTAACTGTTTCTCTCTGAATATTGAGGTAACAATTATAGTTCATGCTTTAATTGACTTAATTGACAATTTGTAAAAAAGCAACAAAGTACAACTGATAGTTACTACAAAAAGATTGAATGAATAAATATGCAAAGCTTGCAATGTACTAAGATTTTGTGCATGTATCATAGACAATGGATACACTGAGTAATTTCTAGTGCATTTTGCTAAGTAATCCATATATTTTGTATTAGTGGACAAATGCCTTCCGTAGATCTTATACCTCTTTTCTTGATCGATCGGATGGAGAGGTCAAAATGATTTCATGATCAAGGGGAAGTTCGTATGCATTTTTCAGAGCCTCAGCATCGCCCGCATCGAATCGGGACTCCATGGTGGTGTACCAGAGTCCGAGAACAATGGTCGAAGGCTGTGAAGGACTTGCCATTGCAATAGAAAGCAAAACCGAAGGAAGAAAGATAATCGAAGGAGTAAAAAGGTCGCCGGGGGGTCACCGGGAGCAAAAGGAAAGGTCGCGGATAGAAAGCAGAGAAGATGGAAAGAAAACTTACGGGGAAGGTTGCTAGAGGGGGTGCGAAGGAGACCGCCGGAGCAAATCGCACAGGAACGGAGAGCAGCGGTCGCGAAAACCGGAAGCAGACGCGAGTGAGGGCGAAGGGCCGACGACGTGAGTTTATAAACTCGCACTCGGCCGAGCGGAGCCGTCCGATTTTGGTCGTGAAAACCTAGGCGAGGATCAAACCGTTGATTTTGAACCGTCGAGACGTCGAATCAGCGTCTGTCGTGTCAGGCGTGTGGCAAGTGGGGGCGTGACACGTGTAGCTCTGCCACAGGTCAGCATTTAATGGAGGTATGAGAAAACGCTCAACCTTAATGTGCTGGGATCGACACAATTTCTAAGATATCTGAATGATATCATACCCAACCGCGTTCGTCTACGTGAGCCAGAAGAAAAAGGCCTAAGTATGAAAGCCAAGCGGGCCAATAGGCCTAAGTTGTGGGGCCTATGGCCAATCCCTGGCCACACAGTTCCGAGCTGAGTCAAGGGGAGGACAGCAGCCGCTCGGAAGATAAACTACAAACAACTTCTCGTCCAGTCAGTCGGACTTGCAGCCTCATTCGACTAGACTTGAGAGGGAGGCATGTGATGCGATGATAAGGAGGGACCCACCCCGCGGAAGATCAATGCCGCGGTAGAGGTCAAAGTCAAGGCAGCCAACGCTCCTATATAACTGGCTAGTCGGACAGCCTACTCGCCTGACCGGGATAAGGAAGATCCGCTCCAACATCAGCACAGCTCGGTAATACACCGAGCATCCGACGCTCAAAAAATCAAGGCCCAAGTATCTGCAAAGATACACCGAGCGGCCGCCCCGCTCGGCTTTATATCAATCTTTGAAATCAACGAAGCAGGAGTTACGATCGAGCAGACTACATTCAGACATAATAATATTACAGCTGAGTGGCAATCCCGCACGGCACAACAACGGAACACATTGATAGTTGAACACCGATCGAGTGGCTATCTCGCTCGACCAGTGGCAGGTGGAGCTCAAATAGCTGAAAGCTGCTCGGCTCTTCCGCTCAGCCTTGTAGCAGACAAAAGGAGAATCTGTCGATATCCCTTTAGGAGGGAGCGCCGCTGACAGGCGGCATGGTCGGTGGCTAGTTCAGACAGAAGATTGTACGGCGGAAGCTTCCACTGTCACTTCAGAGATATGCTCGGCTTGTTAAGGTATTGTGTCAGTGACACTTTACTGATACATCTTTTCATAGAAAACTTTGAGAAGTGTGCATGCCTTGGGAAGCGTGTGCATGTGCTGTGGAAGCCCTATATAAAGAGGTCCAAGGTTCGTCGGAGGTATGAGCACATTACTGTTGCTACTGTTCCTTTCCTTCTTTGTTCCACTGTTTCCACATCGCCAATGATTGACTTGAGCGTCGGAGAGTCAACGTCAGAAAATCCTTTCCTAGCTCGGCACTGACATGGTTGTGGTTGTAGGTCCGCTCCGCCTGGAGTCTACGCACGGTCAACGAGAGCACTCATCCCCAGCTTCCGTCGACTCGATTTTCGGATAGGATCAGTGAGACCTTGGACGTCTGGATCGAAATATCTCTATCGCTTGTTGAATAATTCTTCTAACTGAACCGATAAATAATAATATAGAAAAAATATAGTATTAAAATTTTCTGAAATAGTAATTAAAAATAAATAAATTATATGAGAATGATTGGTTCTTTGTTGATTGACCTAACGTAATTTTTAAAAATTAATTCTAAAATTTAAATCATTATTTTTATTTATTTACTTATTTACATAGGTTATAATTTCAATTAGTAATTATAGTTAAAAATCTAACGGTTATTGTTTTTTAGCAATTATAAACTTGATTAAATACTAATTAAAAATTAATATAATTGATAATGTATTTATAAATTTGATAAACTAGGTAAGAGAGTTAATATATGAATTTTAGAGACATTAGATTTGGATTTATAAGTATATTATTGGATGTAGTGAAATCTAACAAATGATGTGTTAGAGTGGTGTTGGAAACTAAGTAAATTTATTTTTGGGTTTGCAGATTAAATCATGTTGTGCAAATCAAACTAAACCTTCACTTTGATAACTACTAGATCAATATACATTCATATCATTACCTGTACCTCAACATTCATCTTATTAGCATATTTTATAATCATTAAAGGTAATCAAAAGCTAGCAAATCATAAACTAGTCAATACAAATGCATGAACTGAGACTCAAATCCAACAAAGGGCGAAAACATTCATATCGATTGTACTAAAATTTCATTTCAATGCAGTTAGTGATACTGGAGGATACTTCGACTAGGGGCTCGTTGGATGCTAATATATCATTGAACTGCTCTCTGCTGGTGCGACTTCTCAGCTTTTGCAATACCACTTGCTTTAATTCCTCCATCTTCTCCGGATTCGAGAGAAACCCTTCAAACATCTTCTCGGGCATGCTCATTTGTAATTTAATTAGCTCTACGTCGGTAGAGCCATGAAGCAAGTGATCGACCCTTGTTGTTTCATTGGTGCTCTGTATATCAAACACAGAATTGTAATCATTGTACGCCTGGAGCAGCTGGGTTAATATCATTGATGATGATTGATCTTTCAGATTGAAGTCAAAGTTGAAGATCACGGCGTACTCTTTGATTTCCGGATAAATAAATCTATCAAGTTCGTTTTCTGCTGCTAATATCTGTCAACAAAGCGAATTATGTTAGAGTATGAATAAAATATGAATGTCAGCTTCATCGATCTTCTCTCACGTTTGGGATTGTGCTAGAATTCAGCTTCAGCATGAGACAAACGGCTGTCATTTGAAAAACAGCTGTTCGAAAAGGAGGAGTTCCGAGAAACTCCATCAATGCATTTGAAGGATCTGCATGTGGATTGAGGCTAAGCAGTAATGACGCGTTCCGGACCTTGGGCGCTTCAATGCGCAGCGCAGTGGTGTTGACGGTGAGCGACTCAAGCTTTGGGCAGTGGATGTCGATGAGGGGGAAGATGAGAGTCTTGTATAATACGACTAGATGCTTGATGGAGGCGGAGTGGATGCTTAGTTTGCTCATGTATAAGTTGTGGCAACTCAAGAAATGCAGAGTCTCGAGGAAAGGGCAGGAGGCGAGCAAGGTGAACAGGAAATCATGGTCGAGAAGGCTGCAATATTCCATTTTGAGGAAGGTGAGAAGGGTGCAGGCAATTGGCGGACGGTGGCGGAACGTGATTCTGTGCAAGGAGAGACTCCTCAGCGACCTGATGCTCAAGAACCTGCAATTTCTCCTGAAGCTGGTATTAATCCAATGCTCGTTGGAGCATTCGAGGGTGAGATCTTGGACGCCCGACTCGACGAGATCCTTGACGAGCAGCCGCTCGGGGCGTTTGGATAAATATGTGACGTCGGAGAAGCGGATGTGGCATTGGCGGATCAGGGCGCGGGGGAAGGTGTGCTCTTGGGGGATGACATCGCCGACGACGTAAAGGCTGAAGGTGTCGAGTCGGGGTATGAGGGAGGGGAGGCGGAGGCGGAAGTCGGAACAGAGGGCCGAGAGGGCGACGCACTGCTTGATGGGGAGGAAGGAGAGGACGCAGAAGAGGAGGCCTTCGGGGAGGGAAGTGAGGCGGTCCTCCGCTGGGACATCCTGCTGCTGCACATCATTACGGCGGCATCCAATTGAGCTGCGGCGGCGACGGCGATGGCGACGGACCGCAGGCGGCTCACACGGGGTGTTGTCGGGGTCCGCCATCAAGAGGCGAGCAAAGGCGTTGGGATCGAAGTATCGCCGCCGCCCCTTATTTATTTGTCGAGGAAATCACGAGGATAGGTTATATAATTCTCATAATTAAACGTTAAATAATAATATCGAACAACAACTAAGGTATGAAATATTTCTAAAATAGTAATTTCTAAAATTGAGATCATTATTTTATTTATTTACTTTTTTACATCTGTTATAATATCAATTAGCAAATATAGGAAAAAACCAAATTGTTATTTGCTTTTTTTTATAGCAATTATAAACTTAATTCAATAAGAATTTAAAATTAATATAATTGATAATATATTTATAAATTTGATAAACTAATTAAGAGAATTAATATATGAATTTGAGAGAAATTAGATTTGTATTTATAAATATATGATTGGGTAAAAATCTAAAATTTCATCTTAAAATTGTCGGAATATTAAAACATATATATTATATTTGAATAATATAATGATTTGATCAAGAGGTGGAAATTTCAGTTTATGATATTGTGCAAGTGGAGTAAAGGGGCATTCTTCGAATGGTTTTGAATAGCCGGGTGACAAATTGACTAAATTCTAATTAAGATGTTTGACTCCTAAATTTGGTTATATGTAGCTTCTCTAATAGAGAATTCTGTATTGTAGAAAGATTTCTAATTTCTAATTTGTTTGGATGTTTCATCAATAGTTGTTTTATAGTTGGTTCAATTGGAAATCAAAATGAGGTACATATTGTAATGCAGAAATATATAGTTGGTCTGTCAGAGTTTCTAGAATTGCTTTCTCTAACTTTTGTAATGCAGAAATATGAAACTGTTGGGATCTAAAATCCTAAATTTGAGTATGGAACTCATTACTGAATGGTTGAAATCCTTTGGGCAATTTTACACCTATGATGCTCTAGTTGAACTTGAATTTTGAAAGACTTGTTTTGCATTTTTCATTTCTTGTTTTATAGTCTCGGAAAGATCTTCATTGTCTTTGATCAATACTTATATTAAATATGAATATAATAAATTATATTATTATCCATAAAATTTATTGATTTGAGATGATTTATAGTCAGTTATTGATGAGGAAATCTATCACGTCCCAGGAGAGTCTCTGTCAGAAGAAATTTCGACAGAATCTCTCCTATACTGGTGATAATATGGAACCTCACTACATAGCCCTTAGGGTATCATAATCCTCGGCCAACATGGTCGGAATATATACAATAAAATATGACAAACAATCCACGCATTTTATAATAATACAGCCTCCAGCTGACACAACCACGTAGTTTAATAAACCTACTCCACTGCTCGAGTAAAACACAACCCACAACGGAAAACTATGGCAGCAGAAAACAAGGGTAATGGACCAAAATCTAGATATAAAAATCCACGAGTACAAGATCTACACATCACACGTATGTAGATCACAAAACAATGACACAAAGTCTGAAAGTAGAAAACTATATCTACACGAGGTGGGGGACTAGTGACTAGAACCTCCTGACAGCCTCAACCTAAAATAGAAATAAAGCAATGGGGTGAGTTCAAACAACTCAGCGGATATCAAACTGACATGCATAGTAAGATATATCTAATAGTAATAATCATGGAGTACAGTCTCCTGATCAATAACAGGAAATGCGAAAACTGAAAAGTAAAGAAGAATTGTACTCATCATGGCCTCCTATCCTGACATAAGGGTAGTCAGACCAGATACCTCATGTCTTTTGTATGCATGTTAATCATATGTAACCCAAACAAATGCAGCAATCATAAGTAATAATGTAATACATGCATATGATACAAATGACATGGTCACCCCTGACGTCAGTCAGCCATCTCACACACAATGATGAGACCGAGTGGGTAGGGGTGTAAATGAGTCAAGCCGCTCATGAGCTATTCGAAGCTCGATACGATAAAAGCTCGTTTGAGTTCGTTTAATTAGGCTCGTTAAGATAAACAAACCAAGCTCAAGCTTCACAATATTCAGCTCGTTAGTTCGTGAACATGTTCGTTAAGCTCATGAATCAATTTTTAAATAAAAAATAATAGTTTTGATATTGAATTTATAGATTTTACACTCTACTTATGAAAAACATAGACAAATATATTAAATTTATTTAATAGAATAAAATTATAAATTTTAACAAGAATATTATAATTTTTTTAAAATATATAATTTAGTTTTTAATGAATATTTAAATTTATAATTTATATTTATTAAGCTCGTTTAGGTTCGATAAAAGCTCGAATAAGCTCATGAACTATGAATATATTAGTTAAATAAAGTTTGAGCTCGGCTCGATTATAAACGAGCCAAACTCAAACATTCAAGAGTTCGGCTCGGCTTGGCTCGGCTCGGCTCGATTACACCCCTACGAGTGGGTAGAGCTATGACAACTGTGCACTCTGCTATCACTACTCCTGAGTGACCGAGTGGACAGGATACTATCGGAGTACGCCTATCCTCTTACCCCAAATCATAAGTAGGGGAGCTCAATGTTATCATCTCCCTAAGTCAGTTCAGAGGAGGGATCCCTATTCTGCTACCACGCTGCAATCACACTACCCATGAGCGGACCAGCGGAGCCCTTGACAGAGCAACCTGCTGCAACACACCATGCCTGATATACCACTAACCCATGAGTGGTTGTGTGTGCAGATCCATATAACTGGCGATGTGCTCAACAATAATAGAGCCGACAATCGCTCAACATGCAATCATGTAAGATGGTGCATGTCACTAAGCATGTAAATCCTGACCATATCCACCTCCATAAAGTATGCACCAAAAAGTAAATGGATCCAATAAAATGATCAAGGTACACCTGACTGGTATGACAAATAACTAGTCCTGTACACAATAAGGTATGGTATGCCACTACCTCTATGAACATAATACACATGGCAATAATCAAGAGGGTATAAGCATGGATGTATAGCAAACAACAAATAAGGCATGCTACAGGTATCAAGTACTGACATACCAAACAGAAACAAACATACCTATAACTGCAAGTTATAACCTACTAAGCATATCAGATGACAATATCAAAAGATAAATCAAAGTACCCGCCTCAAAAAAAGGTCGTAACAAACAATCTCCACGTCGAGATATGCCTCCTACTAGTATCCTGCAACACAGAACATATAGTACTACTAAGTTCTATCATAAGCCAAGTCGTTAATCCTAATCCTAAATAATTCCATACATCAAAAGATTAGGGTTAACAACAAGTTCATCACCTAAAACTCAGGTTAATCGAGTTTCAACCTTAATAAATCCACAATTTACCTAAATTCAATTATCCTTTTGTCAACTCACGACCAAAGAGCTTGCTGCTGGAAATTGTGGCTAAAGCTATGGATCATCATCCAACAGTGATGCCCAGATCCATAGTTGAGCTACTGATCTCAAACACCAACACCAAAAATCAGCAGTAGGTATAAACAATAACCTCACTTCAAGCTAGAATTAGTCGTTCACCTCAGTGTAGCCATAAGAAGGCCCTGGGTGAGGCACTACTTAGTCGATGCTCATCTGGTCGGAAAGGAGAAGAAGGCTGGTCGATCAAAGCTCTCACGTTAGGGTTGCGACAGATCTGCTTCGGCTATGACAAAGGAAGGAGAAGATCGTAGATGGTGGATCGTCGGCTAGGGCTCCGCTCAGTGAGGCTGTGGGCAGCCAACACGTCAACCGACTCCTGGTCAGGGTCGTCGTTCTAGGGGAAGACAGAGACCCGTCGGGGAGATCAAGGCAAAGGCGGTAAGTGTCGGCAACGAGTGCGTCCGTCCGCAGAAGGCCGAGGAAGAAAGGGAAACCGGCAGATCGAGAGGGGAAGACCCGACACTAGACAGTGATCGGTCGAGGAGGCAACGGTGGAGGAATTGGGAAGCTTACCCATCGGTGGTGCCGGCGCAATTGGGATCTCCGCGGTGAGGAGGCGACGGGAAGAGGAGGGGAAGGTGACGCGGGGAGAAAGGAGAGGGCTTGAGGCTTCCTTGGCCGAGGGGTTATGTGTTAGTATTAGCCATAGTTCCAATTATGAGATGATTGTAAAGGGCACATTATTGTATCACATATCATTATTAATAAAAGACAAAGTTATATATTATATTTATTTCAATTCAGTGCCAATTGAATAAGTATAATAATATCCTTGGGTAGTAGGTTCTTATCTACAATATATCAATTGGTTGAATTGATAGTGAGATATTGTAGAGAACACTACTCTTAACTATTCCTAGTCGAGCATTAATATACAATGACAATATTAATGCGTTGAGACTAGTATGTAGGTCAACGGATGACTTGATCTCACAAGTCATGGATATGAGATATCAGGTTGACACATGAGTATATATTAAAGAATATATATTGAATGACCCGCCATAAGAATGTTTCATGGATCATTATATGAGTGCCATAAACATTCTCATGTGACTATTGGTATGAATTGTCCTTGGACCTGAAGTCACTACGGTTCCCTACATAAGGAGTTGTGTACTTTGGTATCGGCAAACGTCACCTGTAACAAGGTGGACAATAAAGTCGATCACTGGGTATGCGATGAATTATGTGGAGGGATGTGAGTGATGTAGATGGGATGTATCCCTTCAATATGACGGAAACGATATTTGTGGGCCCCTTGATTAGTAGGACACAAGAAAAGCATGGTCATGCTCAAATGAGTCAATATGATATATTGAACTTATTTGATTGAGTGTGTCTACTTAGAGATCAAAAAACACAAAGGTTGATAAAAGGATGACACGGTTTATGCCTCATTGATCAACCTAGATATCAAGGATAGAGGGACAAAGTCATACAAGATAATAGTCACGGACAGGTTAGGTCGGATCTTGACCTTCTCGTCACTTAGGTAGCAATGATGCCATGCTAGATGTCACTTATTGCTTATGTATCTAAATGTTGATTTAGGTACATTGCCAACATTACGAGAACC
Source organism: Zingiber officinale (assembly GCF_018446385.1). Lineage (NCBI taxonomy): Eukaryota > Viridiplantae > Streptophyta > Magnoliopsida > Zingiberales > Zingiberaceae > Zingiber > Zingiber officinale. The sequence goes on along the minus strand of NC_055990.1, from coordinate 61,322,629 downwards.
TATTGGGTCACACACAAAGAACAAGTAGATTTGAAGATGGATTCATATGATGAATCATTGGATTAAGTCTAATCCGAATTGGACATATTGAGTTGGACTCAATTGGATCTAATTGTTAGATTAAGTCCAATTCAAACTAGACTCAAGGAGTCAATTCAAATTAATGAAATAGTGATTCATTGAATTTGAATTGCATGAGATCAATTGAGTAAAGACTCGATTGAATTAGACTTGAGTTAGACTCGAGTGAATTAGACTTGAGTTAGACTCAAGTGAGGAGACTTGAGTTAGACTCAAGTGAAGATTAATGGAAATAATCATTGAATTTTGAAATTCAATGATTATTTATCTCATTCAATTTTTGAAATTGAAATGAGGAGTTACACTCATTCAAAATGAAGAGTTACAAGTTTGGTCCTTAATGGAGTGTAAATGCTCATTAAGGCCATTAATGCTAATTAAGTGTTTCATTGGATGAAAATACTTAAGCTTTTTGCTCTTCATTTTGGACTTAATCTTCATTCTTCTTGCTCCTCTTCTCCTTGGCCGAAAATCCACCTTCAAGGTTGATAGTACAACCTTTCTCCTTTTGTGAGTTTGTGAAACAAACGAACACTTGTTCGTGTGGATACCGTAGAGGCGCGAACGCGAGATCGTGCTGTGATCCGAGCTGTCGTCGGGAGTCCGTGAGCACGCTACAAAGGTATAATATCTCATGCTATGTTAGATCTAACTTAGTATAAAGTTTTCTTTGTTTCCCTTCGCATGGATCCTCTGGGGTAATAGGTTTTTCCGCTGTGCGTTTGCGCGTTTAGCAACCTATTACCTTACATTATGTATGCGAGGGAGGAGAGGCGTCGCGAGGTGACGCGAGGGCGACATCGGTTGAGGAAGATGAAGAGAAGAAGGTGTCGGGAGGCTTAGGGCACGGGTAAGAAACGAAGGAAAAGAAAAGAAATAATTAAAAAAAAATCAAACATTTCCTCATTCAAATAGGATAGCTTAAACAGGCTTTCTCCTAGCACAATAATTTACCCCCCTATACATACATCATACGAGCTCCGATTAAATCTAGAAAAATTCCTAAAAATTCCAATAATATTATTTCTCAAATAACCTTATTATTTAATTAGTATTTAGGTACCGTATTTTACATTCTCTACCACTAATAAAAATTTGATCCCCTAATTTTTTGTTAATTACCATCAACAAGTACTAAAAATAGACAAACAGTATAAATGTTGAACGGAAAACTAACTCACATATCTCAAGAGAAAAGTTGGGGATATCAAGCTTGGATCGTAACCTCGAGCTCCCAGGTAGCCTTCTCGTCAGAATGATACTACCATCCGACTTTAACCAGTCAGATAGTCTTGTTCAACAGCTGACGCTCTTTGTGGTCCACAATTCGTATCGGAACCTCCTTGTAGGTAACGCCAGGCTGAATGAGAACTGATATGTCTGATAGAACATGTGCTAGGTCAGGCACATATCTCCTCTCCAAGATCTGGAAAGACCTAATGTATTGTGGAGCTAGCTTACCTCGGAGACCAAATCTCTTCACCCCTTTCATGGGTGAGACTCTCATAAATACATGGTCGCCAGTAGCGAACTCCAAGGGTCTACGTCTTCAATCAACATAACTCTTCTGACGGTCCTGCGCCTCGAACATCCTCCATCTAATAGTGCGGACCAACTCTACCTCCTACTAAGTTCTCTGAGGTCCTAGCAGTTGGGCCTCCCCAACCTCCTCCCAGAGGGTGGGTGTCGGACAAGACCTACTATACAACGCTTCAAACGGTGCCATCTGAATAGCCAAATGATAGTTGTTGTTGTAGGCGAACTCTTACTAATGGCAAGCGGTCCTCCCAGCTGCCTTCAAAATCCATAACGCAAGACCTCAGCAAATTATCTAGAGTCTGGATGGTCCACTTTGACTGTCCATCTGTCTGCGGATGGAATGCTATACCGAATCAGAGTTGTGTGCCCAATGCCTGCTACAGACTCTGCCAGAATCAGGATGTGAACTGTGGGTCTCTATCTGATATAATGCTCAAAGGGACACCATGCAATCAGATGATCCCACGACAATAGAACTCTACTAATCGATCCAAAGAATCGGTCGTCCGGATCGCTAAGAAGTGTGCATATTTGGTTAATCGGTCAACGATCACCTAAATCGCGTCATGGCCTCGTCGTGTCCTAGGCAATCCCACCATAAACTCCATAATGATGTGCTCCTATTTCCATTCTAGAATCGGAATCATCTGAAGTAATCTGGCAGGTCTCTGGTGCTCAGCCTTCACCTACTAATAGACTAGACATCTAGCTACAAGTTCTACGATGTCTTTCTTCATGTCGTTCCACTAATAGGAACGCCTCAAATCTCGATACATGCGAGTTCCTCCTGGGTGGATCGTAAATCGAGAGCGATATACCTCCTGAAGTAGTTCCTCCAAGATCGAGTGAGATTGAGGTACGTATAACCTGTCTTAGAAATAAATAATGCCCTTCTCATCTCGGGTGAATTCGGTCTGCTGCCCGGAAGTTATCTGGCTGCCAATGGACTGTAAGTGCTGATCACCGACTTGGGCCTCCCGGATCCTAGTCCTGATCGACGACTTAGCAACCATGGTAACCAGAATACCCTACTCTGTCTGTCTCTGCTCCTCAAGGCCCAACTTGGAGAAACCCTAAATCAAGCTTGTGACCAAAACTTGGTGGCACGCTAAAGTCCCTCTGGACTTCTGGCTAAGTGCATCGGCAACCACATTAGCTTTCCCCGGGTGGTAGCTATTGGTACAATCATAATCCTTCAGGAACTCCATCCATCTCCTCTGTCGGAGATTGAGTTCTTTTTGAGTAAAAAGATATTTGAGATTCTTATGATAAGTAAGAATCTCAAATGTAATGTCATACAGATGATGTCGCCAAATCTTCAAAACAAAGATAATGGCGGCCAGCTCCAAATCATGTATTAGGTTGTTCTTCTCATACTCCTTCAATTGATGAGAAGCATAGGAGACTACCCTACCATGCTGCATCAAGAGGGCAAAACCAAAACAGGTGTCAACACTAATCTCCGCTTCAGCTCCTGAAAGCTGGTCTCGTAGGCTTCTGACCACGTGAACTTTATGTCTTTCCTGGTCAGGCGTGTCAGTAGCATAGCAATGCAAGAGAAACCCTCAATGAACTGTCTATAATATTCGGCCAATCCCAAGAAACTGCAGATCTCCTGAACTGATTTCGGTTGCTCCCAGCTGGTGATAGCCTCGATCTTCTGAGGGTCTACGAAAATACCTCGGCTAGACACCACGTGTCCAAGAAAACCGACTGAGGATAGCCAAAAAGCACACTTGCTGAACTTTGCATATAATCAATGTCGTCGAAGAGTCCAAGACTATGTGAAGATGTTATGCATGTTCCTCCTCGGAACACGAGTAGATCAAAATATCGTCAATGAAGATGATAACGAACTAATCTAAATACTCCAGAAAAATACGGTTCATCAAATCCATAAATATCGTTGGAGTATTGGTAAGCCCAAATGACATTACCAAAAATTCATAATGTCCGTATCTAGTGTGGAATGCTGTCTTCTGAACATCAAAATCTTTGATAACCTGGAAGATCCTTTCACTAAGGCCCTTAAGGGAAGAGCTTTTGATAGGCATGTTGAGGGGTTGGGAATCAGATGTATGGCAGGGTTTATGACAGCATAGTCTTTTAGTATAAGTGGGAGATTGTTAGAGTGTATACTAAAAGCCTAGTTTTTTGTAAACATTTATAAAGAATCACATTGGTCAAATGTCTACATTTATATGCTAAGTGTAGTTGTTCAATTAATTTATATTGTAGATAACATGGTGTGTGGTGTCACACACAGAAGATCATGTTATCAGTTCCTTATGAGTTATAAATAGTAGCTCACGACTAAGATGGATAGGAACAAACCATTGGAATCGTCATAGTGTAATTTGGTACTAGTTTATCTTGACTATAAAATTACACTAGTACACTCTGAGTGTATTGAGCAGAACCATTTATGGTAGTTTCTTTTTATACTGACTGCATAAAAGAACAAGACCTTTGTTATTATGAAAGTGTGTGCTCTTAATCTTGATATAATAACAAGCGTATATATTTAGTATTTATTTCTTTAATTTATCAGTGGGTGAGATTTAGTTCGATAAATCAAGAAGCCCGATAAGTTGGGAAATAATATTATTTATAGTGTGTGTTGTTGATTATAGAAGGAAATTGTGTCCTAGCAATCTAGGATGATAATGTCCCCAAGAGGAGCTCATAAGGATTGTCATGTAAACCCTATAGGTGGAATTAGTCCGGCATGACAATAAGGTTGAGTGTTACTACTCTTGGAGTTAGATATTAATTAAGTGAGTTGTTAGTAACTCATTTAATTAGTGGACATTCAATATCTTAAACACAAGGAGAGTAACACACTCATGATAAGAAGGAGCTCATATAGTAATATGGGATTAGTGCGGTAGTTCAATAATAACTCTTTAGTGGTATGAATTATTATTGATAAACTCGAGTTGGGTGTTCGGGGCGAACACGGGAAGCTAAAATTCATCGGGAGACCAAAACCAATTCCTCCTCTCGGTCCCTGTCGTAGTCTCTTAATTATAAAGTCTTATATCCACTTAAAACCCACCTTCTTACCCATCCTTAGGTGCCCGGCCAAGCTAAGCTTGGAGCCCAAGTAAGGGCCGGCCAAACCAAGACTTGGATGGGAATAAGATGTGGCTAGCCTAGCTTGGAGCCCAAGCTTAGGTGGCCGACCACATAAAAGATAAAAGGAAATTTATTTTTAAAATCTTTCCTTATGTGGAAACCATGATTTTAAAAGAGAATTTTAAAAATTAAATCTTTCCTTTTATAGTTTCTACAAAGGATTAAGAGAAAAGTTTGATATCTTTCCTTATTTATAGTTAAAAGGAAGATTTTAATTTTTGGAGAAAACTTTCCTTAATTGTAATAATCCACATGTTTTAAAAGAGATATTTTAATTTATAAAAGTTTCCTTTTATAACCAACCATGAAAGGAATTTAAAAGAGAAATTTTTATTTTAAAAATTTCTAGAAACAAATAAGGAAGTTTTAATTTTATGTTTAAAACTTGCCTTGTTTAGTGCACATGATGTGGCCGGCCATTGAAAGATTAAAAGGAAGTTTTAATTAAATTTTTCTTTTTAGTCATTGGCAAGGAAAATATAATTATGTTTAAAACTTTCCTTATTTGCCATTACCAAGGATTATAAAAGAGAGGGAGGGGTTGGCCCATTAGATAACACATCTATTATTTCTCTCATCTCTTCCTTGGTGGTGGTCAGCCCTCTTCTTCCCATATTCTTCTTCCTTGGTGGCTGGCGGCATCTCATCTCTAGGAGTTCTTGGTGGCCGGATCTTGTTAGAGGAAGAAGGAGAGATATGAGATATTGTTTCTTAGCATCCCTTGGAGCTTGGTTGGTGGCCGAAGTTCTTCATCTCTAGGAGATTGTTGGTGGTTGAAACTTGGAAGGAAGAAGAAGATTTTGGTGGATTCTCATCTCGGTAGATCATCACCCACACAACATCCGGGATAAGAAGAGGAATACGACAGAAGATCGTGAGGTCTATAAGCTACAAAAGGTATAACTAGCTAGTTTTGTTTCTGCATCATAACTAGTTCATCTTTTGTATGGATTTTGAAATACCAAATACAAGAGGCTAACGATTCTAGGTTTCATATTTATGATTCGATTTTGTGTTTCTTTTGTTTTTCGATCTTGTGATTCGATTGTTCGTAGTGGTTAAACCTAGGGTTATTATAAGGAGATTAAATATTGAATTTCGTTGAAAGGCTTTGTCTAGGAAGTGGTGGATGATCTCATACCCAAGAAGGTCTAGTGTCTCACCATGTTTAACCTGGAAGTTGATCTTTGAAATAAATATTTAATCAAATTTGTAACATGGGTGGATTTGGATTAATAATGTTAAGCATCATTTGTGATCCAGGTCTAAACCTCTAAGAACAGATAAGTTAAATTTGGAATCAATAATGTTAAGTTCTGTTTGCGATTCCAAATTTAATTTCTAAAGAACACAATAGGTTGTTAGGAAAGGTTCGAGACTTGTACAAAATTTTTATACAGGGGAACCAATACGATATTTTGAGTAGAAACCAATACATAGATGAAGGGGGAGGCTCCTCAGAAGAAAGCTACAGCAAGGAGGAAGAAACAAGCTTCAAAACAGACCTGGTAAGTGAAGTATGTTTACTACCCCTGACCAGTTATATTCAGATATTAAATCTATAATTAGATCATTATGTAAGCTAAAATTGAAAAATAATAATTTGAAAAAAGAAGTTTTTGAATTAAAAATAATCTTAGCAAATACATGCCCCTTAGAAATGTATGATAAATTAAAAGATGAAAATAAAAAATTAAAGGATCAAATTGAAAAATCAAGAAACTTTGCATATAATAATCAAAATACCTATAAAAATTATAAAATTTTAAATTAGTATTTTAAATATCATAAGGGCTAAATTAGAAAAGTATCAAAAAAATATATACCCAAGAAATTTCTTGTAACACAGTAGGTAAAAATTTATTTTGGATCCTCAAATCTTATTTAGTCTAAATAAATGATTATGCATGTTATATTAATTTCACTTTCAAAATTAAATTCGTATGCTTACTGTTAATATTAATTTCTAAAATTTTTCTTCTATTGCTACAATGAAAAATAACTTAGCATTAATTTTACAGAATTTTTTTATTAAAAATTACTTTATGAATTTTTTTATTGAAAAGTCATAATTTAATATTTAAAATATTTTGGATATGTATTTTGACAAACCTATTTTTTTTAAAAAATTATCGTTATATTTTGATTTTTGAATAACAAGAAAAATCAGTATTATTTTTAGCTTAATAAAATTATTTTTAAATATTTATTTTCGAAAAGCATCATGTCTATTTTAAACATTTTTCATACAATCTTTTTTTTTTTTTTGAAATCTTTGTCTAAATTTTTTATGGTGATAGATCACTTGAAATTCTATTTGAAAATATTTTTTTTTGTAAATTTTTGATAGATAGTAAATTTTATATGGATTAATTATCAAAAACCTTATTTTTAAAGCTAAAAAATCCTGAAAACTTATTTTTAAAAAATTTAAATTTTCATTTATTTTTCATTCTATTCTCAGTACTTAAAAATATTTTAAAATTTTATTTTTATAAAAATATAATTTTAAAATTTAACTAGTAAAAACTATGATTCTACATAAAATAACTTATCTATGCTAAAATACTTAGAAATTTTTTGTGAAAATTTTTCTACATATGTAAATACTTCTGTTGCACTCTAAGAAATTTTTTTCCAAATGTTAAATTATTTTTGTAAATTTGTGAATATGAGCCTTAAATCTTGAAAAATTCAGATCTTTTAGCTTAACCCTTAGAAATAGTTTCATTTTTATTTTTATAACTTTTCCCCAACTTTACTTTTACTGTGATCAAAGGGAGAGAATGAAAGATGAGAGCTTAAGTCTAGAGGAAGGTTATATTTATAATTTTGTAATTTGTAAAATTCTAGTTTTAACTGTTATGTTATTCTACATTTTTATTATATTTTTTCCCTAACTCAAACTCGGATTGATGCAAATCAAAAAGGGGAAGATTGTTGGTACCCCGAGTTAGTTTTGATGTGGCCAATCGAGTTAAGTTAGGTTCTGTGTGTGTTTGATGCCTTTGTGTCTAAGTGTTCAGAAACATAGGAGCACAGGAAGTTGAGTGAAAGACATAGCTAGCGAGAAGGACGAAACGGAAGAGAGTTAACATCTAAGGAATGAGGTGTTGCAGAAGAGTAAGCTAGCGGACGAGAAGGAGGCACGCGACATTTCCAAGGGACAAGAAACTAGAGTGGAAGGTGTTAGAGTGTATACTAAAAGCCTAGCTTTTTGTAAACATTTATTTTGAAATAAAGAATCACATTGGTCAAATGTTTACATTTATATGCTAAGTGTAGTTGTTCAATTAATTTATATTGTAGATAACATGGTGTGTGGTGTGACACATAGAAGATAATGTTATCAGTTCCTTATAAATTATAAATAGTAGCTCACGACTAAGATGGATAAGAGCAAACCATTGAAATAGTTACAGTGTAATTTGGTATTAGTTTATCTTGACTATAAAATTACACTAGTACACTCTGAGTGTATTGAGCAGGACCACTTAAGGTAGTTTCTTTTTATACTGACTACATAAAAGAACAAGACCTTTGTTATTATGAAAGTGTGTGCTCTTAATCCTGATATAATAACAAACACATATATTTAGTATTTATTTTTTTAATTTATCAGTGGGTGAGATTTAGTTCGATAAATCAATAGACCCGATAAGTTGGGAAATAATATTATTTATAGTGTGTGTTGTTAATTATAGAAGGAAACTATGTTCTAGGAATCTAGGTTGATGATGTCCACAAGAGGAGCTTATAAGGATTGTTATGTAAACCCTGTAGGTGGACTTAGTCTGACATGACAATAAGGTTGAGTGGTACTACTCTTGAAGTTAGTTATTAATTAAGTGAGTTGTAGTACTCATTTAATTAGTGGACATTCGATTTCTTAAACACAGGAAGATTAACACACTCATGATAAGAAGGAGCCCATATAGTTATATGGGATTGGTGCGGTAGTTCAATAATAACTCTTTAGTGGTACGATTTATTATTGATGAACTCGAGTTGGGTGTTCGGGACAAACACAGGAAACTCAAGTTCATCGGGAGACCAAAACCAATTCCTCCTCTCGGTCCCTGTCATAGCCTCATATTTATAAAGTCTTATATCCACCTAAAGCCCACCTTCTTACCCATCCTTAGGTGGTCGGCCAAGCCAAGCTTGGAGCCCAAGCAAGGGCCGGCCAAGATAAGTCTTGGATGGATCAAGTGGTGGTCGGCCCTAGCTTGGAGCCCAAGTAGGTGACCGACCATAATAAATTAAAAGGATTTTAATTTTTTAAAATATTTTCTTATGTGGATACCACGGTTTTAAAAGAGAGTTTAAAATTTAAATCTTTTCTTTTATAGCTTTCTACAAAGGATTAAGAGAAAGGTTTCGTATCTTTCCTTATTTGTAGTTAAAAGGAATATTTTAGTTTTTGATAAAACTTTCCTTTTTTGTAACCATCCTCATGGTTTTAAAAGAGAGTTTTAAAAATTATAAATCTTTCCTTTTATAGTTTCCTACAATAAATTAAAAGAAAGATTTGATATCTTTCCTTATTTGTAGATTGAAAAGGAATATTTTAATTTTGAGAAAACTTTCCATGTAACTATCCACATATTTTAAAGAAGAGATTTCAATTAAAGTTTCCTTTTGTAACTAACCATGAAGGGAATTTTAAAAGAGAAATTTTTATTTTAAAAATTTTCGGAAACAAATTAGAAAGTTTAAATTTTGTGTTTAAAACTTTCCCTGTTTGGAGGACTTGTAGGGGCTGGCCATTAAAGGGTTAAGAGGAAATTTTTAATTAAATTTTCCTTATTAGCCATTGGCAAATAAAATAAGGAAGTTTTAATTATGTTTAAAACTTTCCTTATTTGTCAAGACCAAGGAATATAAAAGAGAGGGAAGAGGTGCCTCACCTCACAATAACACATATATTATTCCTCTCTTCTCTTCCTTAGTGGTGGTCGGCCCTCATCCTTCTTCTTCCCCTATTCTTCTTCCTTGGTGGCCGGCGGTTCTTCATCTCTATGAGTTGTTTGTGGCCGGATCTTGTTAGAGGAAGAAGGAGAGATAGGAGACATTGTTTCTTAGCATCCCTTGGAGCTTGGTTGGTGGCCGAAGTTCTTCATCTCTAGGAGGTTGTTGTTGGCTGAAACTTGCAAGGAGAAGAAGGAGGCTTGGGTGAATTCTCGTCTTGGTAGATCGTCGCCCACATGACGTCCGAGATAAGAAGAGGAATACGACAGAAGATCGTAAGGTCTATAAGCTACAAAAGGTAAAACTAGTTATTAGTTTTCGCATCATAACTAGTTCATCTTTTTGTTTAGATCTTGAAATACCAAACACAAAAGGCTAATGATTCTAGGCTATCGAATTTATGTTTCGAGTCTGTGTTTCTTTGGTTTTTCGATCTTGTGATTCGATTATTCTTATTGGTTAAGCCTAGGATTACTATAAGGAGATTAAATATTAAATTTTATTGAAAGACTTTGTCTAGGAAGTGGTGGATGATCCCATACCGAAGAAGGCCTAGTGCATCACCATGTTTAACGTGGAAGTCAATCTCTGAAATAAATATTTAATCGAATTTGTAACATGGGTGGATTTGGATCAATAATGTTAAGCATCGTTTGCGATCCAAGTCTAAACCTCTAAGAACAGATAAGTTGAGTTTGGAATCAATAATGTTAAGTTCTGTTTGTGATTCCAAATTTAATTTCTAAAAAACATAATAGGTTGTTAAGAAAGGTTCAGGACTTGTACAAAATTTTTGTACAGGGGAATCGGTACGATATTTCGAGTAGCAACCAACAGAAGATTGTTCGAGAAGGTCGGAAAATGGGTTTGAGTGAGCCTTATTCCCAATGACTGAAATCACCCAAGAGAGCGGAGTCGGAGTAGAAGACCCGGGCGAAAAGTCAACTCGAAGTTGACTATGGTCTGAACGCCCGGAGTCTAGGCACCCGGAGCTACTCCGGGCGCCCGGAGTCCAGGCACCCGGAGCTACTCCGGGCGCCCGGAGTCCAGGCGGCCGGAGCTACTCCGGGCGCCCTGACTGGTCTAGTTTAGCCAAGGTGCCTTGGTGAGGTGCCCCTGTGCGAAGGCGGTTTGGCCGCCCGGAGCCTTTCCAGGCGCCCGGAATAAGGTTATAAATACAACCCTAATTTCAGTGGTTCAGAATCACTTGTATAGGAATCAATTTACTGTTCTACTATTTTGATTGTGTGCTTCCAACCCTTGTAAGAGACTTCTCCACCTAGGATGAAAGGAGAATTTGTTTAGTGTTTCAAAGTCTTGAATTAGCAACCTTTCTGGTTGTAACCAAATAAAATCGATAGTCTCTTTATTTTAATTAGTTTATCAATTCCATTCATATAAGTGTCTTTATTATTTCAAAAGTACAAGAAAGGTTGATTTTATTTTTCAGAGCAATTCACCCTCCCCCCCTCCCTTTGTCGGTAGCTTGATTAAAGCACGCCGTTAATAGTATTATTAACGGCGTGCATATTGATGCGCGCTGTTAATAGTATAAACTTAAAGAAGGAAAAAATTACGTCTAGATATTAACAGCGCACATTAAAAGTATGCCGTTAATATTATAAATATTTAATAACAATAACGGCATGCAAAAATAAGCACGCTGCGAATACTTTTTAAAATTATTAACGGCATGCAACATGCTGCGATTAGTTTAAAAAATAATAATAAAAAAAAATTATTATTTACGACCATGATTAAAAGGAATGTGTTTTGACCCAGCATGTTTTGACTAACTTTAATTTTTTTTTTAAATTATAGTTTAAAAGATAGTTATCTTTAAAAAAAAAAATAAACAAAAATATGTAAATAATAAAAAAATACATCCAACCCCAAAAGCCGATCAATAATAAACATGGTTAAAAAAAATAAGTAAAGAAAAACTTAAAGTAAGTAATTAAATAAAAATGTAATAAGTAAAAAATCACAATTAAAATAAAAAAAATGCTAGGTTAAAAACATAAACCGGATCAAAGCCGCCGAAGCCATCGCCGCTTCCTCTCCCACTACAGGAAAATTGATCTATTGTGATATTATCTTAATGACACTTATTTCTAAGTGTCATAATAAATACCTTATAATGACATTTATTTCAAAATAATACAAAAATAAAATAAAATATCATGTTAGATCCTTTATCTTGACATTTCTAATAAATGTCTTTGTCGGTCGCATGAGTCCTGACAGAACCTTGACTAAGGCTAAACATCAAGCTATGACGGTTCTGGTTCGGTAACAAGGGGTGGGTCAAATCCCATGAAACTTGCTTTTGTTGACTTCCGTCGAATCTAGTTAGCTTCTTCAAATTAGCTTCGAATGAGATGTGATCGATTCCTAGAGAGAGTAACATGCGTCGGAGGACTCACACGGAGTTATTTTGATGAGATAACTCTGATGCCTAAGTCATCACGGAGCCTCAAATAATATAAAGTAGATAAATGAACGGAGAAAATAATGGAGTAATGCAGATAACAAGAGATTGGATGATCATGATTAGATACCCCTTAGAACCTCCCTCCCCTTACCTTATATAGGGAAAGAATTCTAAGAGACATAACTCTTGGAAAGAAAACCAAAGGATGCATCCCATTAAAGGATGTTGTAATAACTGAAAGATCGAAAAGAATTTAGATATCTCCATAATGATATGACATTGTCCACTTTAAACCTAAGCCCTCATAATTTTGCTCTTGGGCTCTACCCAAAAGGCCTCATGCCAATAGAGATATCTTTTTCTTATAAACTCATGATATTTCCCATGTGTTTTCAATATGGGACTGCGTTTGTAACCTTGCAACCCCAATAGTAACCTCCATATGATCATGTCCCTTCACTCATCATGTCCCTTCGCATGCAGGAAGTTGAGAGGTCAAGAAGTTGGAGTGCTCGACAAGACGGGAAGTTGGAAAGCTCGACGAGTTTGCGAGATCAAACTGACTCAAAACTAAGTCGATCAGGATGTTGGGCCGACTTAGAGTTGGAAACTCGACAAATCAATAGTCGAGAAGTTGACAAATCAAGACTCGGGAAGTCGGAAGATCAGATCGTGGCTCCCATGTTGACTAACTTTGAACTTGTTCTACGTGGCTTATATATTGACCTAGTTAAGAGCCTGTCACGTGGACCCCGTACTCACCTCTGCATCAATAACATTCATGATACACCATGTGTAGATAACTAAGAATCATAGTATTTTTGGAGAGGGGAATAGGATATTGAGAGAAGTTTCACAAATGTACAAATATATGTATATCTATTTCGGGTGTGTAATATGATCTAATACAATATCCAATATAGATAGATCGAGAAGATTAACCTTTTTTGATACGTGATTTATTTATTTTATTTATCAGTGTAGCAATTATAGCAAAAGATGATTATGCTTATATTAGGTATCATTCACAGCCCACCCTCAGATTATATATACTGATCCTGTCCGAATCGTCGAACCAAAGGACGCTGGGCACGTGGCGCTCTCCTAATCGCTGACGCAGGCCTCCAAAGCTCCGGCGATCCTGCACAGAAGTCGGGCCGGGAAGGGGTTCCCTGCGGCGACCCTCCGACGCTCAAGTCAGGTAAGCGGACAGAAAAAGGGTGGCTCCGAAATGCGTAGAATGCATACCTCCGGCAAAGGAAGAGGCTCTTTATATAGAGCGGTGAGAGAACTAGTGCACGTCCACCGAGGCGTATAAGTGTCCGCAGCCCATACCTCGGTATGTACCTGTCAGAGAGCTTAATTACCTGACACCATACTGCTACAGTTCAGTCACGTCTTCGATAGGACAACAGAACACCTTGTTGTCAGACTTAGAGTATGGCCTAGCCATAGGACTTGACGTCTGTCAGAAGATGTTCCTATCCTTCAACCACCGCCCGGCCGACCGACGTGAATAGCGTCGTCCTGATGGCCTTAATTTCCCGCGCCAGCCGATCGGCGTGCCCATTATGTCCTGCCCTCTCTTAGCCCTTCCGCTCGGCAATTTACTACTTCATTGAGCGTCGGTAATTGTTACTAAATATATGTAATTGTTAGTTTAATTTTTATTTATTTTGTTTGATTTGTTTTACTAACAGTAAAAAAAAAATCCCCATAAATGTCAAGATTTCCTTCATCAAAAGGTCCCAATTAAGTTTTTATAAAATAAAATTTTGAAAATATATAAAAGTCAATATACATAATTTAAAGGGAATAATGAGCCTGAGAGGCATCTCATCTTTCCGTCGTCGTTCTCAAAGCATATAGCAAACACTTTAGTATCATATCATGCAACTCAAGTATCAAATATCTTCTATGTTGTTGCAAGTACTAATACGGTTTGCTCATCTCATATGTTTTCGATCCTGTAACCTCAGGATTCTGAGCTAATAGTTCATTGCCCACTCTGTAAATTTGATGATCTTTTCTTTAAATGGGTATTAATTCTTCAACGGTGTACTTGTGAGGTTCTCACTCTGATTTAGTAGTCCTTTTTTGTTTACTCTCAGAAAAGCAATCATCTATTCTCTTAGGTTTAACAAGCTAAGAAGATGCAAGATAAGAATCCTCCATACTATCCATCCTGCAGTCTCTTGGTTTCTTGTTAGATTTCATCATGAACTGCTTAATCATCTACAAAATACCCTCCATCCTTCCACCCTGTCTCATGGCCGCATGATGATTTCATCACGCATTGATCAAAATTCTACAAATATCCTATAATAATATTCATTTACAATACGAATTGAAACCACTATGTTCAGGTATGTATTGTGTAACGTGATGGTTGTTTTTCTTAGCTTTTCAAAGACTTCAGGTTTTTCTATATTCTCTTACTATGTCACATTTCCTAAAGTTAAAGCAAAGTTGAAACTGAAAAATATCCAGAAGAACATACTGGAATATGCACAGGCACGTAGTATGATTATTTTATATATCATTGTTTTTTTACTATATTCCAAAACCATATATGACTTATGTAGGTTGGATCTATGCTTGTGATCCATTGGGGCCTTAGTGGGCGCTAACTGTTTCTCTCTGAATATTGAGGTAACAATTATAGTTCATGCTTTAATTGACTTAATTGACAATTTGTAAAAAAGCAACAAAGTACAACTGATAGTTACTAAAAAAGATTGAATGAATAAATATGCAAAGCTTGCAATGTACTAAGATTTTGTGCATGTATCATAGACAATGGATACACTGAGTAATTTCTAGTGCATTTTGCTAAGTAATCCATATATTTTGTATTAGTGGACAAATGCCTTCCGTAGATCTTATACCTCTTTTCTTGATCGATCGGATGGAGAGGTCAAAATGATTTCATGATCAAGGGGAAGTTCGTATGCATTTTTCAGAGCCTCAGCATCGCCCGCATCGAATCGGGACTCCATGGTGGTGTACCAGAGTCCGAGAACAATGGTCGAAGGCTGTGAAGGACTTGCCATTGCAATAGAAAGCAAAACCGAAGGAAGAAAGATAATCGAAGGAGTAAAAAGGTCGCCGGGGGGTCACCGGGAGCAAAAGGAAAGGTCGCGGATAGAAAGCAGAGAAGATGGAAAGAAAACTTACGGGGAAGGTTGCTAGAGGGGGTGCGAAGGAGACCGCCGGAGCAAATCGCACAGGAACGGAAGAGCAGCGGTCGCCGAAAACCTGGAAGCAGACGCGAGTGAGGGCGAAGGGCTGACGACGTGAGTTTATAAACTCCGCACTCGACCGAGCGGAGCCGTCCGATTTTGGTCGTGAAAACCTAGGCGAGGATCAAACCGTTGATTTTGAACCGTCGAGACGTCGAATCAGCGTCTGTCGTGTCAGGCGTGTGGCAAGTGGGGGCGTGACACGTGTAGCTCTGCCACAGGTCAGCATTTAATGGAGGTATGAGAAAACGCTCAACCTTAATGTGCTGGGATCGACACAATTTCTAAGATATCTGAATGATATCATACCCAACCGCGTTCGTCTACGTGAGCCAGAAGAAAAAGGCCTAAGTATGAAAGCCAAGCGGGCCAATAGGCCTAAGTTGTGGGGCCTATGGCCAATCCCTGGCCACACAGTTCCGAGCTGAGTCAAGGGGAGGGCAGCAGCCGCTCGGAAGATAAACTACAAACAACTTCTCGTCCAGTCAGTCGGACTTGCAGCCTCATTCGACTAGACTTGAGAGGGAAGCATGTGATGCGATGATAAGGAGGGACCCACCCCGCGGAAGATCAATGCCGCGGTAGAGGTCAAAGTCAAGGCAGCCAACGCTCCTATATCACTGGCTAGTCGGACAACCTACTCGCCTGACCGGGATAAGGAAGATCCGCTCCAACATCAGCACAGCTCGGTAATACACCGAGCATCCGACGCTCAAAAAAGCAAGGCCCAAGTATCTGCAAAGATACACCGAGCGGTTGCCCCGCTCGGCTTTATATCAATCTTTGAAATCAACGAAGCAGGAGTTACGATCGAGCAGACTACATTCAGACATAATAATATTACAGCTGAGTGGCAATCCCGCACGGCACAACAACGGAACACATTGATAGTTGAACACCGATCGAGTGGCTATCCCGCTCGACCAATGGCAGGTGGAGCTCAAATAGCTGAAAACTGCTCGGCTCTTCCGCTCAGCCTTGTAACAGACAAAAGGAGAATCTGTCGATATCCCTTTAGGAGCGAGCGCCGCTGACAGGCGGCATGGTCGGTGGCTAGTTCAGACAGAAGATTGTACGGCGGAAGCTTCCACTGTCACTTCAGAGATATGCTCGGCTTGTTAAGGTATTGTGTCAGTGACACTTTACTGATACATCTTTTCATAGAAAACTTTGAGAAGTGTGCATGCCTTGGGAAGCGTGTGCATGTGCTGTGGAAGCCCTATATAAAGAGGTCCAAGGTTCGTCGGAGGTATGAGCACATTACTGTTGCTACTGTTCCTTTCCTTCTTTGTTCCACTGTTTCCACATCGCCAATGATTGACTTGAGCGTCGGAGAGTCAACGTCAGAAAATCCTTTCCTAGCTCGGCACTGACATGGTTGTGGTTGTAGGTCCGCTCCGCCTGGAGTCTACGCACGGTCAACGAGAGCACTCATCCCCAGCTTCCGTCGACTCGATTTTCGGATAGGATCAGTGAGACCTTGGACGTCTGGATCGAAATATCTCTATCGCTTGTTGAATAATTCTTCTAACTGAACCGATAAATAATAATATAGAAAAAATATAGTATTAAAATTTTCTGAAATAGTAATTAAAAATAAATAAATTATATGAGAATGATTGGTTCTTTGTTGATTGACCTAACGTAATTTTTAAAAATTAATTCTAAAATTTAAATCATTATTTTTATTTATTTACTTATTTACATAGGTTATAATTTCAATTAGTAATTATAGTTAAAAATCTAACGGTTATTGTTTTTTAGCAATTATAAACTTGATTAAATACTAATTAAAAATTAATATAATTGATAATGTATTTATAAATTTGATAAACTAGGTAAGAGAGTTAATATATGAATTTTAGAGACATTAGATTTGGATTTATAAGTATATTATTGGATGTAGTGAAATCTAACAAATGATGTGTTAGAGTGGTGTTGGAAACTAAGTAAATTTATTTTTGGGTTTGCAGATTAAATCATGTTGTGCAAATCAAACTAAACCTTCACTTTGATAACTACTAGATCAATATACACATTCATATCATTACCTTTACCTCAACATTCATCTTATTAGCATATTTTATAATCATTAAAGGTAATCAAAAGCTAGCAAATCATAAACTAGTCAATACAAATGCATGAACTGAGACTCAAATCCAACAAAGGGCGAAAACATTCATATCGATTGTACTAAAATTTCATTTCAATGCAGTTAGTGATACTGGAGGATACTTCGACTAGGGGCTCGTTGGATGCTAATATATCATTGAACTGCTCTCTGCTGGTGCGACTTCTCAGCTTTTGCAATACCACTTGCTTTAATTCCTCCATCTTCTCCGGATTCGAGAGAAACCCTTCAAACATCTTCTCGGGCATGCTCATTTGTAATTTAATTAGCTCTACGTCGGTAGAGCCATGAAGCAAGTGATCGACCCTTGTTGTTTCATTGGTGCTCTGTATATCAAACACAGAATTGTAATCATTGTACGCCTGGAGCAGCTGGGTTAATATCATTGATGATGATTGATCTTTCAGATTGAAGTCAAAGTTGAAGATCACGGCGTACTCTTTGATTTCCGGATAAATAAATCTATCAAGTTCGTTTTCTGCTGCTAATATCTGTCAACCAAAGCGAATTATGTTAGAGTATGAATAAAATATGAATGTCAGCTTCATCGATCTTCTCTCACGTTTGGGATTGTGCTAGAATTCAGCTTCAGCATGAGACAAACGGCTGTCATTTGAAAAACAGCTGTTCGAAAAGGAGGAGTTCCGAGAAACTCCATCAATGCATTTGAAGGATCTGCATGTGGATTGAGGCTAAGCAGTAATGACGCGTTCCGGACCTTGGGCGCTTCAATGCGCAGCGCAGTGGTGTTGACGGTGAGCGACTCAAGCTTTGGGCAGTGGATGTCGATGAGGGGGAAGATGAGAGTCTTGTATAATACGACTAGATGCTTGATGGAGGCGGAGTGGATGCTTAGTTTGCTCATGTATAAGTTGTGGCAACTCAAGAAATGCAGAGTCTCGAGGAAAGGGCAGGAGGCGAGCAAGGTGAACAGGAAATCATGGTCGAGAAGGCTGCAATATTCCATTTTGAGGAAGGTGAGAAGGGTGCAGGCAATTGGCGGACGGTGGCGGAACGTGATTCTGTGCAAGGAGAGACTCCTCAGCGACCTGATGCTCAAGAACCTGCAATTTCTCCTGAAGCTGGTATTAATCCAATGCTCGTTGGAGCATTCGAGGGTGAGATCTTGGACGCCCGACTCGACGAGATCCTTGACGAGCAGCCGCTCGGGGCGTTTGGATAAATATGTGACGTCGGAGAAGCGGATGTGGCATTGGCGGATCAGGGCGCGGGGGAAGGTGTGCTCTTGGGGGATGACATCGCCGACGACGTAAAGGCTGAAGGTGTCGAGTCGGGGTATGAGGGAGGGGAGGCGGAGGCGGAAGTCGGAACAGAGGGCCGAGAGGGCGACGCACTGCTTGATGGGGAGGAAGGAGAGGACGCAGAAGAGGAGGCCTTCGGGGAGGGAAGTGAGGCGGTCCTCCGCTGGGACATCCTGCTGCTGCACATCATTACGGCGGCATCCAATTGAGCTGCGGCGGCGACGGCGATGGCGACGGACCGCAGGCGGCTCACACGGGGTGTTGTCGGGGTCCGCCATCAAGAGGCGAGCAAAGGCGTTGGGATCGAAGTATCGCCGCCGCCCCTTATTTATTTGTCGAGGAAATCACGAGGATAGGTTATATAATTCTCATAATTAAACGTTAAATAATAATATCGAACAACAACTAAGGTATGAAATATTTCTAAAATAGTAATTTCTAAAATTGAGATCATTATTTTATTTATTTACTTTTTTACATCTGTTATAATATCAATTAGCAAATATAGGAAAAAACCAAATTGTTATTTGCTTTTTTTTATAGCAATTATAAACTTAATTCAATAAGAATTTAAAATTAATATAATTGATAATATATTTATAAATTTGATAAACTAATTAAGAGAATTAATATATGAATTTGAGAGAAATTAGATTTGTATTTATAAATATATGATTGGGTAAAAATCTAAAATTTCATCTTAAAATTGTCGGAATATTAAAACATATATATTATATTTGAATAATATAATGATTTGATCAAGAGGTGGAAATTTCAGTTTATGATATTGTGCAAGTGGAGTAAAGGGGCATTCTTCGAATGGTTTTGAATAGCCGGGTGACAAATTGACTAAATTCTAATTAAGATGTTTGACTCCTAAATTTGGTTATATGTAGCTTCTCTAATAGAGAATTCTGTATTGTAGAAAGATTTCTAATTTCTAATTTGTTTGGATGTTTCATCAATAGTTGTTTTATAGTTGGTTCAATTGGAAATCAAAATGAGGTACATATTGTAATGCAGAAATATATAGTTGGTCTGTCAGAGTTTCTAGAATTGCTTTCTCTAACTTTTGTAATGCAGAAATATGAAACTGTTGGGATCTAAAATCCTAAATTTGAGTATGGAACTCATTACTGAATGGTTGAAATCCTTTGGGCAATTTTACACCTATGATGCTCTAGTTGAACTTGAATTTTGAAAGACTTGTTTTGCATTTTTCATTTCTTGTTTTATAGTCTCGGAAAGATCTTCATTGTCTTTGATCAATACTTATATTAAATATGAATATAATAAATTATATTATTATCCATAAAATTTATTGATTTGAGATGATTTATAGTCAGTTATTGATGAGGAAATCTATCACGTCCCGAGAGAGTCCCTGTCAGAAGAAATTTCGACAGAATCTCTCCTGTACTGGTGATAATATGGAACCTCACTACATAGCCCTTAGGGTCTCATAATCCTCGGCCAACACGGTCGGAATATATACAATAAAATATGACAAACAATCCACGCAGTTTATAATAATACAGCCTCCAGCTGACACAACCACGTAGTTTAATAAACCTACTCCACTGCTCGAGTAAAACACAACCCACAACGAAAAACCATAGCAGCAGTAAACAAGGGTAATGGACCAAAATCTCGATATAAAAATCCACGAGTACAAGATCTACACATCACACGTATGTAGATTATAAAACAATGACACAAAGTCTGAAAGTAGAAAGCTATATCTACACGAGGTGGGGGACTAGTGACTAGAACCTCCTGACAGCCTCAACCTGAAATAGAAATAAAGCAATGGGGTGAGTTCAAACAACTCAGCGGATATCAAACTGACATGCATAGTAAGATATATCTAATAGTAATAATCATGGAGTACAGTCTCCTGATCAATAAAAGGAAATGCGAAAACTGAAAAGTAAAGAAGAACTGTACTCATCATGGCCTCCTATCCTGACATAAGGGTCGTCAGACTAGATACCTCATGTCTTCTGTATGCATGTTAATCATATGTAACCCAAACAAATGCAGCAATCATAAGTAATAATGTAATACATGCATATGATACAAATGACATGGTCACCCCTGACGTCAGTCAGCCATCTCACACACAATGGTGAGACCGAGTGGGTAGGGGTGTAAATGAGTCAAGCCGCTCGTGAGCTATTCGAAGCTCGATTCGATAAAAGCTCGTTTGAGTTCGTTTAATTAGGCTCGTTAAGATAAACAAAGCAAGCTCAAGCTTCACAATATTCGGCTCGTTAGCTCGTGAACATGTTCGTTAAGCTCATGAATCAATTTTTAAATAAAAAATAATAGTTTTGATATTAAATTTATAGATTTTACACTCTACTTATGAAAAACATAGACAAATATATTAAATTTATTTAATAGAATAAAATTATAAATTTTAACAAGAATATTCTAATTTTTTAAAAATATATAATTTAGTTTTTAATGAATATTTAAATTTATAATTTATATTTATTAAGCTCGTTTATGTTCGATAAAAGCTCAAATAAGCTCATGAGCTATGAATATATTAGTTAAATAAAGCTTGAGCTCGGCTCGATTATAAACGAGCCAAACTCAAACATCCAAGAGTTCGGCTCGGCTCGGCTCGGCTCGATTACACCCCTACGAGTGGGTAGAGCTATGACAACTGTGCACTCTGCTATCACTACTCCTAAGTGACCGAGTGGACAGGATACTATCAGAGTACGCCTATCCTCTTACCCCAAATCATAAGTGGGGGAGCTCAATGTTATCATCTCCCTAAGTCAGTTCAGAGGAGGGATCCCTATCCTGCTACCACGCTGCAATCACACTACCCATGAGCGGACCAGCGGAGCCCTTGACAGAGCAACCTGCTGCAACACACCATGCCTGATATACCACTAACCCATGAGTGGTTGTGTGTGCAGATCCATATAACTGGCGATATGCTCAACAATAATGGCGCCGACAATCGCTCAACATGCAATCATGTAAGATGGTTCATGTCACTAAGCATGTAAATCCTGACCATATCCACCTCCATAAAGTATGCACCAAAAAGTAAATGGATCCAATAAAATGATCTAGGTACACCTGACGGGTATGACAAATAACTAGTCCTGTACACAATAAGGTATGGTATGTCACTACCTCTATGAACATAATACACATGGCAATAATCAAGAGGGTATAAGCATGGATGTATAGCAAACAACAAATAAGGCATGTTACAGGTATCAAGTACTGACATACCAAATAGAAACAAACATACCTATTACTGCAAGTTATAACCTACTAAGCATATCAGATGACAATATCAAAAGATAAATCAAAGTACCCGCCTCAAAAAAAAGGTCGTAACAAACAATCTCCACATCGAGATATGTCTCCTACTAGTATCCTGCAACACAGAACATATAATACTACTAAGTTCTATCATAAGCCAAGTCGTTAATCCTAATCCTAAATAATTCTATACACCAAAAGATTAGGGTTAACAACAAGTTCATCACCTAAAACTCAGGTTAATCGAGTTTCAACCTTAATAAATCCACAATTTACCTAAATTTAATTATCCTTTTGTCAACTCACGACCAAAGAGCTTGCTGCTGGAAATTGTGGCTAAAGCTATGGATCATCCTCCAACAGTGATGCCCAGATCCACAGTTGAGCTGCTGATCTCAAACACCAACACCAAAAATCAGCAGTAGGTATAAACAATAACCTCACTTCAAGCTAGAATTAGTCGTTTACCTCAGTGTAGCCGTAAGAAGGCCCTGGGTGAGGCACTACTTAGTCGATGCTCATCTGGTCGGAAAGGAGAAGAAGGCTGGTCGATCAAAGCTCTCACGTTAGGGCTGCGACACATCTGCTTTGGCTATGACAAAGGAAGGAGAAGATCGTAGATGGTGGATCGTCGGCTAGGGCTCCGCTCAGTGAGGTTGTGGGCAGCCAACACGTCAACCGACTCCTGGTCAGGGTCGTCGTTCTAGGGGAAGACAGAGACCCGTTGGGGAGATCAAGGCAAAGGCGGTAAGTGTCGGCAACGGGTGCGTCCGTGCGCAGAAGGTCGAGGAAGAAAGGGAAACCGACAGATCGAGAGGGGAAGACCCGACACTAGACAGTGATCGGTCGAGGAGGCAACGGTGGAGGAACTGGGAAGCTTACCCATCGGTGGTACCGGCGCAATTGGGATCTCCGCGGCGAGGAGGCGACGGGAAGAGGAGGGGAAGGTGACGCGGGGAGAAAGGAGAGGGCTTGAGGCTTCCTTGGCCGAGGGGTTATGTGTTAGTATTAGCCCTAGTTCCAATTATGAGATGATTGTAAAAGGCACATTATTGTATCACATATCATTATTAATAAAAGACAAAGTTATATATTATATTTATTTCAATTCAGTGCCAATTGAATAAGTATAATAATGTCCTTGGGTAGTAGGTTCTTATCTACAATATATCAATTGGTTGAATTGATAGTGAGATATTGTAGAGAACACTACTCTTAACTATTCCTAGTCGAGCATTAATATACAATGACAATATTAATACATTGAGACTAGTATGTAGGTCAACGGATGACTTGATCTCACAAGTCATGGATATGAGATATCAGGTTGACACATGGGTATATATTAGAGAATATAATGACCCGCCATGAGAATGTTTCATGGATCGTTATATAAGTGTCATAAACATTCTCATGTGACTATTGGTATGAATTGTCCTTGGACTTGAAGTCACTACGGTTCCCTACATAAGGAGTTGTGTACTTTGGTATTGGCAAACGTCACCTGTAACAAGGTGGACAATAAAGTCGATCACTGGGTATGCGATGAATTATGTGGAGGGATGTGAGTGATGTAGATGGGATGTATCCCTTCAATATGACGGAAGCGATATCTATGGGCCCCTTGATTAGTAGGACACAAGAAAAGCATGGTCATGCTCAAATGAGTCAATATGATATATTGAGCTTATTTGATTGAGTGTGTCTACTAAGAGATCAAAAAACACAAAGGTTGATAAAAGAATGACACGGTTTATGCCTCATTGATCAATCTAGATATCAAGGATAGAGGGACAAAGTCATACAAGATAATAGCCACGGACAGGTTAGGTCGGATCTTGACCTTCTCGTCACTTAGGTAGCAATCATGCCTTGCTAGATGTCACTCATTGCTTATGTATCTAAATGTTGATTTAGGTACATTGCCAACATTACAAGAACCTATTGGGTTACACCCAAAGAACAAGTAGATTTGAAGATGGATTCATATGATGAATCATTGGATTAAGTCTAATCCGAATTGGACATATTGAGTTGGACTCAATTGGATCTAATTGTTAGATTAAGTCCAATTCAAACTAGACTCAAGGAGTCAATTCAAATTAATGAAATAGTGATTCATTGAATTTGAATTGCATGAGATCAATTGAGTAAAGACTCGATTGAATTAGACTTGAGTTAGACTCGAGTGAATTAGACTTGAGTTAGACTCAAGTGAGGAGACTTGAGTTAGACTCAAGTGAAGATTAATGGAAATAATCATTGAATTTCGAAATTCAATGATTATTTATCCCATTCAATTTTTGAAATTGAAATGAGGAGTTACACTCATTCAAAATGAAGAGTTACAAGTTTGGTCCTTAATGGAGTGTAAATGCTCATTAAGGACATTAATGCTAATTAAGTGTTTCATTGGATGAAAATACTTAAGCTTTTTGCTCTTCATTTTGGACTTAATCTTCATTCTTCTTGCTCCTCTTCTCCTTGGCCGAAAATCCACCTTCAAGGTTGATAGTACAACTTTTCTCCTTTTGTGAGTTTGTGAGACAAACGAACACTTGTTCGTGTGGATACCGTAGAGGCGCGAACGCGAGATCGTGCTGTGATCCGAGCTGTCTTCGGGAGTCCGTGAGCACGCTACAAAGGTATAATATCTCATGCTATGTTAGATCTAACTTAGTATAAAGTTTTCTTTGTTTCCCTTCGCATGGATCCTCTGGGGTAATAGATTTTTCCGCTGTGCGTTTGCACGTTTAGCAACCTATTACCTTACATTATGTATGCGAGGGAGGAGAGGCGTCGCGAGGTGATGCGAGGGCGACATCGGTTGAGGAAGATGAAGAGAAGAAGGCGTCGGGAGGCTTAGGGAACGGGTAAGAAACGAAGGAAAAGAAAAGAAATAATTAAAAAAAATCAAACATTTCCTCATTCAAATAGGATAGCTTAAACAGGCTTTCTCCTAGCCCAATAATTTACCCCCCTATACATACATCATACGAGCTCCGATTAAATCTAGAAAAATTCCTAAAAATTCCAATAATATTATTTCTTAAATAACCTTATTATTTAATTAGTATTTAGGTACCGTATTTTACATTCTCCCCCACTAATAAAAATTTGATCCCCTAATTTTTTATTAATTACCATCAGCAAGTACTAAAAATAGACAAACAGTATAAATGTTGAACGGAAAACTAACTCACATATCTCAAGAGAAAAGATGGGGATATCAAGCTTGGATCGTAACCTCGAGCTCTGAGGTAGCCTTCTCGTCAGAATGATACTACCATCCGACTTTAACTAGTCAGATAGTCTTGTTCCGCAGCTGACGCTCTTTGTGGTCCACAATTCGTATCGGAACCTCCTTGTAGGTAACGTCAGGCTGTGTCACGCCCCTAGAGGAGTCCTTACCGAAAAATTTCGACAGCATCTCCCCTGTATGGGTGACAATCTGAGGCATACATACATACAATATACATCAGCCACATACGGCTGGAATATATCTACACAACCACGCAGTTATAACCAGCCCACTCAGCTGGAATAGAAATAAACACAACCACATAGTTATATAAATATATGAATCAGCCCACACGGCTGTACTAAAATCAACACAGCGGAAATCACAAACAACGATCACAAAACACAAAGTAACTAACTGCGAGCCGGCTCGGCTTGACACAATAATATCAAACCAAATACAAGATAAATAACACCAGAACAAGAAACGAAACCAAATACAAATAGTGTAAGAATACCAAAATCATAAGAATGTCCTTGAATGTGATGTGGAACTGGCGGACAGGATCTCCAGGCGACTCCATAAACCCTTTACCTGCTACCTGGTGAAATTACCAATATACGGGGTGGTGAGTATAAAGACTCAGCGGGTAATAGACAGATAGTGCATGAGTAAAGTAAAGAACTAGAGATGCAAAGGTATACAGTCTCGTATAGAAATAGCAGATACTACAGTGATATCATAATAAGTGTCCATACCTGAAACCATATCTTAGGCTAGTAGTAAAAGGTAAAGTGTAACGAAGTTCTGCTACAGTACTGCTCATAACTACATGGTATCGTGTGAGGTATATACATGTCAACAGTAAGTAAGTCAGTGTCTAAACACATATCACAGGTATAAATTTCAACCTATGTAAGCATAACAGCATAAATAAACAACAACAGCGTAAGCTAGTAACAGCAGCATAGATAAGCAACAACAGCATAAGTAAACAACCAGCAGATATAATAAACAACAGCGTATGTACGGATGGTCACCCCGCCCACCTCTCTACACCATGACCCCTATATGGTTGAGAGGCCGGATCGATGACAACTGTACCACCCAAAGGCCACCACTACTCTCGAGTGACCGGATGGACAGGTGCATAGTAGCTGAATAGCTACGTCTGCGATGGGGGTCCTTGCTGCCCGCGACTCCAGCAATCTCTACCCATGAGTGTGCAAGTGGGGGCACGACAGGACAAGCGGCACGCTCCAGCTACCACTACCCATGAGTGGCCGAGCGTGCGGCCCTGGCCAACAACCGCCTCAACCACAAGGGAGACAGGATCGTTGGCAATGCATGCAATGACATGATGCAAACAATGCAACAATCATCATATATATAAAAATAGAAACAGGTATGCTACATGAAGCCAGCATGCTCAGTAAGGTGTGTAAATAAACATCAACCAAAGCATGTAAACATGGTATCAGGTGTCTATATATCCAATACCTAATATCTAATGTCTAGCATCTGGTATCTGATACCTAGTAATATAGTATCTGCTAAATATCATCGATAACAATAAGAGACTGTATAGAAATAGACACAAGTAGCTCAAAGATTGAGTGGAAGTATCAAGCGCAGGAAAAATAAGAGTGGAGTCAGGATAAATATAGTAGTCATCTAAAACATATAGCTCATGCACTAAGATCAATGTGCTAAAGAGATAAAGTAAGAAGTACCCACCTTAAATGTAGATCGAGCTAAACAATCCCCTGTTGAGACGCTCGTCTCAAACTAACGCCTTGCAAATCACACAAAATACAGTTTAGCTAACCACATATGCAATAACTAGCTAAACCCTAAAACCCAAACTAATTAGGGGAAACCCTAATCGATATGATTAACATCAATTACACACATCTATGATTCCTTTAATCTTCTCAATCATAATCAAAATCTATAAATCCATCATTTAATCCATTGTATCACCTATTAGACATCATGAATCAACTCTACTTGTTTTATCTCAATAAAATGGACTAATCTCTTTCACCATCAATCATAACTACATTAGATTCAATAACCCTAATAACTCCATAGTCCAACCAATTTAAACAAACATAGATCAATGCTAACCAAACCACCACATACCATGAAATCCGATCTCCATCTTCAACATTCCATCGAATTCCAAATCTGCTACATCACCAAATCAATCCCAACCAACTAAGTGTAGATTAACAACCTCAAACCATAATCCAAATGCAAGCTTAATTGATCATATCAGTCAATTGATTCAATAATCCTCAATCAACCACAAGTCATCATTTAAAACTCAATTATTCCCTTCCAATTCATCAACACTAATCCTCATTAGTTGAACAACTAGTCATCACCCTAATCAAATCCAAGCTTAACAATTAAGCACAATTCATTATCTGTTCAGATTTAGTTTTAAACCCCAAATCAATCAGTACACCAAAACTCTACTGGTTAACCATGTATTGCACCCAATTCAAATTGAATTCAACACCTAGGTCTACAGATCTAACATCGGGAGTGGTAGAGCCTTACCTAATGCTTCTCGGATGAAGAATAACTGCTGGGAGTTGTAGCCGAGCTCCTCACAGTGAGCCACTGCCAAGAAGCAACCCTCAGTTAACCTAATTTTTCCTCTTCTGACCTCAAATCTTAGATCTTTAAAGCTATCAACCAAAGAAAAAAACAATTGACGTACCTTAACCTAACTCAGTATCGGAAACCCCCAAAAATGGCGAAGAGGTATGCTCAGCTTCAGGACTTGGGAAGACGAGAAGTCACCTTCCAAATTGCCGATCACCACCGATTCCAGCGCTCCAAATCCAGCAAAGTAAGGGCTCGGATCGATGAGATGATGCAAGCTCGTGGTCGGAAATGGCAACTTGCGGAGGAAATCCGACTAGGGCACGCGACGAGAAACACCGATGGTGAACGGATCGAACGATGACAGTAAGAAGAATAGAAGAGAAAGGGATTTGAGCGAGTGCACGACCTCGGCATCACCAATCTCCCATGGCCGGCGGTGAATCGATGGCGAGACGAGCCGACGTCCGAAATGGACAGCTGCTTCGGTATCCAGAGGTGTCAGCGGCTGCTCCTTTGGTCGGCGACGAAGACAAGATGAAGAGACGATCTCAGCAAGAGGGACGGAGGAGAAGAGTGTTAGGACCTTCGGATGGCTAGAGAGGGGGGTGTGAATAGCCTCCTCAAATTCTCGTTTCTTCCTACAATTTGAGTTAGCGCAGCGGAAATAAAAGATAGAAACGAAACAGGAGAATATCAAATCTCAAACGCGACGATATAACGAGGTTCGGAGATGATACTCCTACTCCTCGGCGTGTCCGTAAGGTGGATGAATCCTATCAATCCGTCGGTGGATGAGACCCCGGAAAACCGGCTAATGAAAACTCCTTCTGGGTGGAGAAATCTCGCCACAATTTCTCTTGCAACAGCAAGATCAGAGTACAAGAAATACAGCAAGAAGCCAAGAACAATATGAATGTAAAAACACTAGTTTGTTTGCCTTCTCGTCGACTGTTGATGAAGCAGCAACTTCCTGGATGCCAACCACAGCAGCAACTATTCAGTTGGAGACCCAACCGAGGGAAGCCCACACGAAGCTTCAGTAATGGAGAGCTCAGCAAAGCTCAGATCGCAAGGAGGAAGAAGAAGTTCACACTTCTCTGTTGAGTTACTGTAGAGGCCCTCCACCTCTTGTTTTATATGAGCCTGCGAAGAAGAAGACAGAAATCTAGCCGTTGTGACTCAACGGCTAGACCTGAACCGATCAGGCTCCACCCTGATCGATCCAGGCCGGATCTGATCGGTCGAGGGACCGATCAGGCCCTAGGCTGATCGGTCCCCAAACCGATCCCAACTCTCACAGAGAGTTGGTTGCGAGCCCTGATCGGTCTGTGGACCGATCAGGCCCTAGGTTGATCGGTCCCTAGATCGATCCCAACTCTCACAGAGAGTTGGTTGCAGAGCCCTGATCGGTCTGTGGACCGATCCCTCCTATTCCTTCTCCCAATCTGTTTGGTTACTGATCGGTCACCAGATCGATCAGATGACCCAGTGTATCACTGGATCGGTCAGCAGACCGATCCAGATACCCATAGTATCACTGGATCGGTCAGCAGACCGATCCAATTTCCCAGCCTTAAACCCTAAAGCCTTCCTGATCTAGAGAACAAGCTACCGAGCCCTCTCTGACCTAGTCCGGAGAACGAGCTATCGAGCCCTCTCCAACTTCCACGTCCAGTCCAGAGAACGAGTTACCGAGCCCTCTCTGACCTAGTCCGGAGAACGAGCTACCAAGCCCTCTCCGACTTCCCATGCCAAGCTTCCATACTTGGACTTTTCCCCGTGCCAAGCTCCCTGCTTGGACTTTTCCCGTGCCAAGCTCCCTGCTTGGACTTTTCCGTGCCAAGTCTCCATACTTGGACTTTTCCCGTGCCAAGCTCCCTGCTTGGACTTTTCCCGTGCCAAACTCCCTGCTTGGACTTTTCCGTGCCAAGTCTCCATACTTGGACTTTTCCCGTGCTAAGCTCCCTGCTTGGACCTTTCTGTGCCAAGTCTCCATACTTGGACTTTTCCGTGCCAAGTCTCCATACTTGGACTTTTCCCGAATCAGGTCAACTCAAGTCGGGTCAACCAGGTCAACCTTGACCAAAGGTTGCACCCACAATCCCAAGTTCCTATTCTTGTCAAACATCAAAATATAACTTCTCCATTCTTGTCAAACATCAAAATATACCTCGAGTCAGGTCAACTCGAGTCGGGTCACCCAGGTCAACCTTGACCTAAGGTTGCACCAATAATCTTCCCATTTTTGATGTTTGACAAAAATCATAATCAAGTTAGGTTAACTCGATAACCTAACTTAGGTTTTCCAATAGTTCTCCAATGTTCTTCCTTGAACATTCTCTGAACATTCTCCCCAAACTCCAATGTTCTTCCTTGAACATTCTCTGGACATTCTCCCCAAATTCCAATGTTCTTCCTTGAACATTCTCTGGACATTCTCCCCCTTTTTGACACACATCAAAAAGAGTGAATCAAGGTCAAGAGTTTCTTCCTAATGAAAGTCAAACCTTTCATTGAAACCCTTAATTTCCCCCTTGATACTAAAGTCAATAATCAACTTAGTGATAATCCCATATCACTCATCCTCAGAAATCTTGACGAGTAAAAACTCCCCCTTGACCAATAGGTAAAACTCCCCCTAAAGGTCAACTCCTCCTTGATCATTGCACCAACAATGTCTTGGAGAGTTTCAACCCTTTAGAAATCTAAAACACCAACTTCCACAGCTGAAATTTCAGACAACAGTCGAAAATCAGCATTTTGGCATGCTTTGATCGGTCACCAGACCGATCCACACTGCCTTGGATCGGTCCAGTGACCGATCCAGACTTCCCTGGACCGATCAGGATCTCCTCTGATCGGTCCACGACTCTCTGATAAGGATTTTTGATTTTTCTCCCGAAATTCAGAAACCCCTAAAAAATTACAAAAAATTTCAAAAATTGTAAAATTTTGAGGATACATTCCTCATAACATATATTATCATGGAAAAATAGATTTCTATGAAAATAACTCCCATCTTTAAATCTTGATACAAAGTTCGAAAGACTTTGAAATAGCTCAAGGTTAATCCATCTTTGTATCAACTTGCTCAATGATGAATGCTATCACTAGAAAAGCTTCATCAAGGTTTTTCAAATCAATTTTGAAATGATCTTAAACCATCCAATTTAGGACCACAATCTTAGGGCTAAATGTACATGACTTATACACAAGTTTTCCCTATGATCCTCAAATTCGAATTAGGCTCATCTAGGTACAAGAACTATGCACCTTGATCCTAACTCATAATCCTAATATCTCACACACATCTAAGGTGTATCAAACACATCCAAGTCAATTTTGATGTGAGATATGGGATCAGGTCATCTTAAGCTAAGTTCTCATGCATTTTCTAAACAACAATTTGATCTCCATATCAAATTGAGTTTCTATCCTTAAATCAAATTAATTGATCATAAATGCAAAAGATGATGACATGACATAAAATAATATCATAAGTGGAAACATGTGCCAATGTCATGATTGTTAGCTAGAGCCCTAGAGCCAATCATTTGATGATTGTATTATGGACTTATTGTATCATATTTTTATATTAATAAAGGCATTTGTTTGGTTATTATACTTACTTGTATTGGTGCCAAATAAACTAAGTATAATAACGTCCTTGAGTAGAA
Source organism: Zingiber officinale (assembly GCF_018446385.1). Taxonomy (NCBI): domain Eukaryota; kingdom Viridiplantae; phylum Streptophyta; class Magnoliopsida; order Zingiberales; family Zingiberaceae; genus Zingiber; species Zingiber officinale. The sequence goes on along the minus strand of NC_055990.1, from coordinate 61,291,000 downwards.
GATTCTTACTTATATCAATCGATTGGTTGAATCGATAGTGAGATGATATAGGGAACACTACTCTTAATCATTCCTAGTCGAGTATTAACATTCAGGGACAATGTTAATGCAATCAGACTAGCATGTAGGTCAACTCGATGACTTGATCTCACAAGTCATGGATATGAAGATATCAAGTTGACACATGGGTATGCATTGGAGAATGTATACTGAATGACCCGCCATGAGAAAGTATCATGGATCATAATATGAGTGTCATATACTTTCTCATGTGGCTATTAGTATGACTACTAGTCCTTAGACCTGAAGTCACCATAGATCCCTACATAAGGAGTTATGTACTTTGGTTTCGTCAAATGTCACCCGTAACTGGGTGGACTATAAAGGCAATTACTGGGTATATAACGAATTATGCAGAGGGATGTGAGTGATGTAGATGGGATCTATCTCTCCCATATGACGGGAGCGACATCAGTATTCTTGATAGACTTAGACCACGAAGTGCATGGCCATGCCCAAATGAGTCAACATGAGATGTTGAGCTCATTTGATTTAGTGAGTCTACTTGGAGTTCAAGATTTAGATTGGTCAGAGGATGACATGGTCTATGCTTCACATTGATCAATCTAGATGTCTAGGATAGAAGGACACTTGTCATATTTTGTGAGGAGTTACAACTAGTAGTCACAAGGTGATGTCGGATCTTGACATTCTTGTAACTTGGGTAGTAATAATGTATTGCTAGATACTGCTCATTACTTATGCTTCTAAATGAGTTTAGGGGCATTGCCAACGTTACAAAAACCTATTGGATCACACACAAAGAACAAGTGGATGGAGATTAGGTTCATAGGATGAACCAATTGGATTAGGTTCATATGATGCTCCAAGGATTGGATTCGAAATTAGACTTATTGAGTTAGACTCAATTAGATTCAATTGTTGAATAAGTCTAATTTAAATTTGATTCATTAAGTCAATTTGTATTAATGAATTGAGATTCATTAAATTCAAATTGGCTTGAATCAAAGGTTGGATTTAACTCAACAAGGAAGAAAATTTGGTCAATTTTGACTTGACCAAAAAGGGAAGTTGAAACATCAAGTTTGACTTGATGAATTGCCACTTCATGGAGGATGACTCATCCTACATGGAAGCCACATCATCACCACCTCATGAGGTGTGCCACCTCATGGAGGTTACACCTCCTATTCCATTTAATGTGGCCGGCCACATTAAATGGGGAGGTTACAATGGTGTGGCCGGCCACACTAATGCAAAATGAGTTTTGGTTTTGTGGCAATTGATGTGTGCATTCATTCCATCTTCTTCCTTGGTCTTTCCTCTTGGTTTGCTGCTGTTGCCGTGAGCTTTCAAGGGAGGAGAAGGTGGTTGAGTGAATTCCAAGAGTAAAGGGTGAAGTGAAGGTCACAAAGGAGGGTACCTAGAGGATTATGTGAGATCCCTTTTTCCTTCTCTCCTTTCTCCCCTTTTTAAATCCTACCCGAGAGCCCTAGAAAGTGCTAGCACACTTAGGTGCTCTCTTCTCCATCCTTGAGTGTTAGAGAACACCTATTGTTCGTGTGGATATCGCTAGAGAGTTGTCTACGTTGATAACTTCGAGATCCGGCGTACCGTTGGACGAGCAGGATTTGCGAGGGCACGCTTCAAAGGTATAAGGCTTTCCCTTATGTAGATCTACTGTAGATCAACGTTTAAACTCGTACTCGTGTTTTCGAAATTTTTCTTCGCACGAGATCCAATGGCTAGGGTGATTCGGGGTTTCCGCGACGCGAAAAAGCGGTTTTCGCGACGCGAAAAAGCGGTTTTTGCGGCCCCAAAAACCCAACAATGATGTCATGTCATCAAGTATGAAACTTAAATAAGGCATGACATATAACTAACCTAAGCATTATCATGACATTTCAAATGATAATAAAATAAATATAATGTCATGACATGGCATATGACAAACAATGTATGGAAAATAACATATAAAGGTATAGAAAATACCTAATTCTAGCCTTAGTTGCCATTTTTGATAATTTTGATCATTTTACCATAAATTCTATATCCCTAAGTGTAATAGACCTAAAATCATATACTAAAGATTTTTAGATCACTATGTGCCAATTAGATTGATCCTAGAAAACTCCTCAAATGTGGTTGGCATATCCTAATCACCTTAGGAATAATTTTTAATTTCATTTTCAAGGCTTGATTACACCTTGAAAATTCCTAAAGTGCCACCTTTTGACATGAGTAGGTTAACTACCTATCCAATTAAGGTTGGCACACCCTAAACCATCTAGCGTGAAGGAATCACGCTCCTAGGAACCCAATACCTATTTGAGCTCATTGGGTTCACTAAATATTCACTAGGGATGACTTCCCTAGCAACCCTCCTAATGACCCTCCTAGGCTTTAAAGCCTTGGTCATTTGAGACTCATCAAGATCAACTCTAGGGGTGACTCCCCTTGTGACCTTGGTGATGGTCTTCTTAGCCCTAGGTCTTGTTCCATAATCGAATGGAACATTATGATAAGTGGGCTTGACCACTTGAGACTTAGGTTTGTGACCCAAACCTCTCATGTCCTTGGGCTTTGATTTTTGACCCTTAGACCCTAGAGTTGACTTCTCCAAATTCTTAAGAGCCTTTTCTAAAGTGTCAAGTCTTGACCTCAAGACTTGATTTTCCTTCTTTAATACATCAAGCTTTAATTTTTCATTTTTCTTTGAGGTATTCCTAGGCATATGTCTAGTTGTTTTGGGATTCCTATCTAGGTTTTCCTTAACCTTAGATGAGTTAACTCTAGGGTTGGCATTTCTAGCATTGTCCTTATCTAGGCTAACATATTTGGCACCTAAGCACATGTATCGGTTTCTATGGTTATCATGCTTATCATTATTGGCAATTGCAATAAAACTACTAGCATGTGTCTTATTAGAATTGCAAGAATGTGCCTTAAAGGATACCTTAGGGTTTGCCTTAGCTCCCCCCATAGATGTGCTTGGTCTCTTGTCCTTGTGAGGTTGCCTCCCCCTTGGACATTGACTCCTATAATGTACCCTTTGCTTGCATTGGAAGCACACCACGTGCTCCTTGCCCTTGCGTATCGGGACTCCGGCTTCCTTGACTTTTGGTGCCGGTGGAGTCTTCCTAATCCTGTTTGGACATTTACTTTTGTAATGCCCATATTCCCTACACTCAAAGCACATTATATGTAATTTACTTGAAATTAAGTTGCTTGAGTTACCTAGGGTTGAGGATGGATATAAGCTCTCTCCTTCATCCCTTCCGGAGGTAGAGGCTTCTTCTTCTTGCTCTAGTCTTGAAGAAGAACTCTCCTCCTCTTCTTCCTTAGATGTTGAGTAGCCCTCAACTTCTAATTCCATACCTCCATGATGTGAGCTACTTGGCTCACTTGACTCCTCTTCATGACTTGAATTGGAGCTCTCCCCATGGAACTTAGCCAAGTTGTTCCACAACTCCTTGGCATTGTTGTATCCACCTATCTTACACAAGATATCATCAGGTAATGAAAATTCAAAGATTTTCGTTACCTCGTCGTTGATCATGGATTGGTGGATTTGTTCCTTCGTCCACTTCTTCTTCTCGAGAGGTTCTCCTTCTTTATCCACCGGAGGAATAAAACCTACTTGTACACAATTCCAATTTACTAGGTTAGTCATAAGAAAATACTTCATTCTTACCTTCCAATACGCGAAGTCGTCGCTATCGTAGAAGGGTGGAATCGTGATGTCTTCTCCAAGTTGATCCATTCTCTAGCTCGTGCTCCCCCTGGGTGTTAATCCGACGAAGAGCGACCTCGCTCTGATACCACTTGTTAGGACCTTCGGATGGCTAGAGAGGGGGGGTGTGAATAGCCTCCTCAAAAAACTCAATTAATCTTCTCACAAAAGTTTGTTAGCACAGCGGAAATAAGCAAAAGAAAAACTGATGCAAGGAAAAGAAACAACCCACCACTAACACAACAAGGATGTACGAGGTTTGGGGATAACTTGCCCCTACTCCTCGGCATGTCCGTAAGGTGGACGAATCCTATCAATCCGTCGGTGGATGAGACCCCGGAAAACCGGCTAATGAAAACTCCTTCTGGGTGGAGAAACCTCGCCACAATTTCTCTTGCAACAACAAGATCAGAGTACAAGAAATACAGCAAGAAGCCAAGAACAATATGAATGTAAAAACACTAGTTTGCTTGCCTTCTCGTCGACTGTTGATGAAGCAGCAACTTCATGGATGCCAACCACAGCAGCAACTGTTCAGTTGGAGACCCAACCGAGGGAAGCTCACACGAAGCTTCAGTAATGGAGAGCTCAGCAAAGCTCAGATCGCAAGGAGGAAGAAGAAGTTCACACTTCTCTGTTGAGTTACTGTAGAGGCCCTCCACCTCTTGTTGTATATGAGCCTGCGAAGAAGAAGACAGAAATCTAGCTGTTGTAACTCAACGGCTAGACCTGGACCAATCAGGCTCCACCCTGATCGATCTAGGCCGGATCTGATCGGTCGGGGGACCGATCAGGCCCTAGGCTAATCGGTCCCCAGACCGATCCCAACTCTCACAGAGAGTTGGTTGCGAGCCCTAATCGGTCTGTGGACCGATCAGGCCCTAGGCTGATCGGTCCCCAGACCGATCCCAACTCTCACAGAGAGTTGGTTGCAGAGCCCTGATCGGTCTATGGACCGATCCCTCCTATTCTTTCTCCCAATATGTTTGGTTACTGATCGGTCACCAGATCGATCAGATGACCCAGTGTATCACTAGATCGGTCAGCAGATCGATCCAGATACCCATAGTATCACTGGATCGGTCAGCAGACCGATCCAATTTCCCAGCCTTAAACCCTAAAGCCTTCCTGATCTAGAGAACGAGTTACCGAGCCCTCTCTGACCTAGTCCAGAGAACGAGCTACCGAGCCCTCTCCAACTTCCACGTCCGGTCCAGAGAACGAGCTATCGAGCCCTCTCTGACCTAGTCCGGAGAACGAGCTACCAAGCCCTCTCCGACTTCCCATGCCAAGCTTCCATACTTGGACTTTTCCCCGTGCCAAGCTCCCTGCTTGGACTTTTCCCGTGCCAAGCTCCCTGCTTGGACTTTTCCGTGCCAAGTCTCCATACTTGGACTTTTCCCGTGCCAAGCTCCCTGCTTGGACTTTTCCCGTGCCAAGCTCCCTGCTTGGACTTTTCCATGCCAAGTCTCCATACTTGGACTTTTCCCGTGCTAAGCTCCCTGCTTGGACCTTTCTGTGCCAAGTCTCCATACTTGGACTTTTCCGTGCCAAGTCTCCATACTTGGACTTTTCCGTGCCAAGTCTCCATACTTGGACTTTTCCCGAATCAGGTCAACTCAAGTCGGGTCAACCAGGTCAACCTTGACCAAATGTTGCACCCACAATCCCAAGTTCCTATTCTTGTCAAACATCAAAATATAACTTCTCCATTCTTGTAAAACATCAAAATATACCTCGAGTCAGGTCAACTCGAGTCGGGTCACCCAGGTCAACCTTGACCTAAGGTTGCACCAATAAAGAGGAAAGGGATCGAGTGGAAAAAGGGTTCGGCGGCGATGAGGAGGTTTAGGGGAAATCGGGAGAGGGAGAGGGAGAGGGGCGTCGGCAGAGAGGGTGAGGAGAGCAAAGTTAGGGTTTTAATTTAAGCCATAAGTTGATTTCCTCAATCAATTCCCACTTATTAGGTATTCCAAACATGCTTTCTCCCATACCTATTAATTCATCCCCACAAACTACCTCATACGAACTCCGTTTAAATCCCAGAAAATTTCTAAAAATTCCTGAAAAATCCCATAAGATTATCTGACAAATAACCTTATTATTTAATTATTATCTGGGTACCGTATTTTACAGGCTGAATGGGAACTGATATGTCTGATAGAACGTGTGCTAGGTCAGGCACATATCTCCTCAGTATGGACACATGGAATACATCATGTATGTTCACCAAAGCCGGTGGTAGCGCTCCAGACAATAAGCTACCACTCCAATCCTCTCCAAGATTTGGAAAGACCTAATGTATTGTGGAGCTAGCTTACCTCGGAGACCAAATCTCTTCACCCCTTTCATGGGTGAGACTCTCATAAATACATGGTCGCCAGTACAGAACTCCAAGGGTCTACGTCTCCAATCAACATAATTCTTCTGACGGTCCTGCGCCTCGAACATCCTCCATCTAATAGTGCGGACCAACTCTGCCTCCTACTAAGTTCTCTGAGGTCCTAGCAGTTGGGCCTCCCCAACCTCCTCCCAGAGGGTGGGTGTCAGACAAGACCTACTATACAATGCTTCAAACGGTGCCATCTGAATAGCCAAATGATAGTTGTTGTTGTAGGCGAACTCTTACTAATGGCAAGTGGTCCTCCCAGCTGTCTTCAAAATTCATAACGCAAGACCTCAGCAAATTATCTAAAGTCTGGATGGTCCACTTTGACTGTCCATCTGTCTGCGGATGGAATGCTATACTGAATCAGAGTTGTGTGCCCAATGCCTGCTGCAGACTCTGCCAGAATCAGGATGTGAACTGTGGGTCTCTATCTGATATAATGCTCAAAGGGACACCATGCAATTAGATGATCCCACGACAATAGAACTCTACTAATCGATCCAAAGAATCGGTCTTCCGGATCGCTAAGAAGTGTGTATTTTTTGGTTAATCGGTCAACGATCACCTAAATCGCGTCATGGCCTCGTCGTGTCCTAGGCAATCCCACCATAAACTCCATAATGATGTGCTCTTATTTCCATTCTAGAATCGGAATCATCTGAAGTAATCTGGCAGGTCTCTGGTGCTCAGCCTTCACCTACTAATAGACTAGACATCTAGCTACAAGTTCTACGATGTCTTTCTTCATGTCATTCCACTAATAGGAACGCCTCAAATCTCGATACATGCGAGTTCCTCCTGGGTGGATCGTAAATCGAGAGTGATATGCCTCCTGAAGTAGTTCCTCCAAGATCGAGTGAGATTGAGGTACGTATAACCTGTCTCAGAAATAAATAATGCCCTTCTCATCTCGAGTGAATTCGGTCTGCTGCCCGGAAGCTATCTGGCTGCCAATGGACTGTAAGCGCTGATCACCGACTTGGGCCTCCCGGATCCTAGTCCTGATCGACGACTGAGCAACCATGGTAACTAGAATACCCTACTCTGTCTGTCTCTGCTCCTCAAGGCCCAACTCGGAGAAACCCTGAATCAAGCCCGTGACCAAAAACTTGGTGGCACGCTAAAGTCCCTCTGGACTTTCGGCTAAGTGCATCGGCAACCACATTAGCTTTCCCCGGGTGGTAGCTAATGGTACAATCATAATCCTTCAGGAACTCCATCCATCTCCTCTGTCGGAGATTGAGTTCTTTTTGAGTAAAAAGATATTTGAGATTCTTATGATTAGTAAGAATCTCAAATGTAATGTCATACAGATGATGTCGCCAAATCTTCAAAACAAAGATAATGGTGGTCAGCTCCAAATCATGTACTAGGTAGTTCTTCTCATACTCCTTCAACTGATGAGAAGCATAGGAGACTACCCTACCATACTACATCAAAATAGCGCCCAAACCCTGTAGAGAAGCATCGGTATTGAGTACGAATCCATCCTCTCTAGAGGGCAAAACCAAAACAGGTGCCAACACTAATCTCCGCTTCAGCTCCTGAAAGCTGTTCTCGCAGGCTTCTGACCACGTGAACTTTATGCCTTTCCTGGTCAGGCGTGTCAGTAGCATAGTAATGCAAGAGAAACCCTCAATGAACTGTCTATAATATTCGGCCAATCCCAAGAAACTGCAGATCTCCTGAACTGATTTCGGTTGCTCCCAGTTGGTGATAGCCTCGATCTTCTGAGGGTCTACGGAAATACCTCGGCTAGACACCACGTGTCCAAGAAAATCGACTGAGGATAGCCAAAAAGCACACTTGCTGAACTTCGCATATAATCAACGTCGTCGAAGAGTCCAAGACTATGCGAAGATGTTATGCATGTTCCTCCTCGGAACACGAGTAGATCAAAATATCGTCAATGAAGACGATAACGAACTAATCTAAATACTCCAGAAAAATACGGTTCATCAAATCCATAAATATCGTTGGAGTATTGGTAAGCCCAAATGACATTACCAAAAATTCATAATGTCCGTATCTAGTGTGGAATGCTGTCTTCTGAACATCAAAATCTTTGATAACCTGGAAGATCCTTTCACTAAGGCCCTTAAGGGAAGAGCTTTTGATAGGCATGTTGTGGGATTGGGAATCAGATGTATGGCAGGGTTTATGACAACATAGTCTTTTAGTATAAGTGGGAGATTGTTAGAGTGTATACTAAAAGCCTAGTTTTTTGTAAACATTTATAAAGAATCACATTGGTCAAATGTCTACATTTATATGCTAAGTGTAGTTGTTCAATTAATTTATATTGTAGATAACATGGTGTGTGGTGTCACACACAGAACATCATGTTATCAGTTCCTTATGAGTTATAAATAGTAGCTCACGACTAAGATGGATAGGAACAAACCATTGGAATCGTCATAGTGTAATTTGGTACTAGTTTATCTTGACTATAAAATTACACTAGTACACTCTGAGTATATTGAGCATGACCATTTATGGTAGTTTCTTTTTATACTGACTGCATAAAAGAACAAGACCTTTGTTATTATGAAAGTATGTGATCTTAATCTTGATATAATAACAAGCGTATATATTTAGTATTTATTTCTTTAATTTATCAGTGGGTGAGATTTAGTTCGATAAATCAAGAAGCCCGATAAGTTGGGAAATAATATTATTTATAGTGTGTGTTGTTGATTATAGAAGGAAACTGTGTCCTAGCAATCTAGGTTGATAATGTCCCCAAGAGGAGCTCATAAGGATTGTCATGTAAGCCCTATAGGTGGAATTAGTCCGGCATGACAATAAGGTTGAGTGGTACTACTCTTGGAGTTAGATATTAATTAAGTGAGTTGTTAGTAACTCATTTAATTAGTGGGCATTCAATATCTTAAACACAGGGAGAGTAACACACTCATGATAAGAAGGAGCTCATATAGTAATATGGGATTAGTGCGGTAGTTCAATAATAACTCTTTAGTGGTATGAATTATTATTGATAAACTCGAGTTGGGTGTTCGGGGGAAACACAGGAAGCTAAAATTCATCGGGAGACCAAAACCAATTCCTCCTCTCGGTCCCTGTCGTAGCCTCTTAATTATAAAGTCTTATATCCACTTATAACCCACCTTCTTACCCATCCTTAGGTGCCCGGCCAAGCTAAGCTTGGAGCCCAAGCAAGGGCCAGCCAAACCAAGCCTTGGATGGGAATAAGATGTGGCTGGCCTGGCTTGGAGCCCAAACTTAGGTGGCCGACCACATAAAAAATAAAAGGAAATTTATTTTTAAAATCTTTCCTTATGTGGAAACCATGATTTTAAAAGAGAATTTTAAAAATTAAATCTTTCCTTTTATAGTTTCTACAAAGGATTAAGAGAAAAGTTTGATATCTTTCCTTATTTATAGTTAAAAGAAAGATTTTAATTTTTGAAGAAAACTTTCCTTAATTGTAATAATCCACATGTTTTAAAAGAGATATTTTAATTTATAAAAGTTTCCTTTTATAACCAACCATGAAAGGAATTTAAAAGAGAAATTTTTATTTTAAACATTTCTAGAAACAAATAAGGAAGTTTTAATTTTATGTTTAAAACTTGCCTTGTTTAGTGCACATGATGTGGCCGACCATTGAAAGATTAAAAGGAAGTTTTAATTAAATTTTTCTTTTTAGTCATTGGCAAGGAAGATATAATTATGTTTAAAACTTTCCTTATTTGCCATTACCAAGGATTATAAAAGAGAGGGAGAGGTTGGCCCATTAGATAACACATCTATTATTTCCCTCATCTCTTCCTTGGTGGTGGTCGACCCTCTTCTTCCATATTCTTCTTCCTTGGTTGCAGGCGGCATCTCATCTCTAGGAGTTCTTGGTGGCCGGATCTTGTTAGAAGAAGAAGGAGAGATATGAGGTATTGTTTCTTAGCATCCCTTGGAGCTTGGTTGGTGGTCGAAGTTCTTCATCTCTAGGAGATTGTTGGTGGTTGAAACTTGGAAGGAAGAAGAAGGTTTTGGTGGATTCTCATCTCGGTAGATCATCACCCACACAACATCCGAGATAAGAAGAGGAATACGACAGAAGATCGTGAGGTCTATAAGCTACAAAAGGTATAACTAGTTTTGTTTCTGCATCATAACTAGTTCATCTTTTGTATGGATTTTGAAATATCAAACACAAGAGGCTAACGATTCTAGGTTTCGGATTTATGATTCGATTTTGTGTTTCTTTTGTTTTTCAATCTTGTGATTCGATTGTTCGTAGTGGTTAAACCTAGGGTTATTATAAGGAGATTAAATATTAAATTTTGTTGAAAGGCTTTGTCTAGGAAGTGGTGGATGATCTCATACCCAAGAAGGCCTAGTGCCTCGCCATGTTTAACCTGGAAGTTGATCTTTGAAATAAATATTTGATCAAATTTGTAACATGGGTGGATTTGGATTAATAATGTTAAGCATCGTTTGTGATCCAAGTCTAAACCTCTAAGAATAGATAAGTTAAATTTGGAATCAATAATGTTAAGTTCTGTTTGCGATTCCAAATTTAATTTCTAAAGAACACAATAGGTTGTTAGGAAAGGTTCGAGACTTGTACAAAATTTTTATACAGAGGAACCAATACGATATTTTGAGTAGCAACCAACACATAGATGAAGGGGGAGGCTCCTCAGAAGAAAGCTACAGCAAGGAGGAAGAAACAAGCTTCAAAGCAGATCTGGTAAGTGAAGTATGTTTACTACCCCTGACCAGTTATATTCAGATATTAAATCTATAATTAGATCATTATGTAAGCTAAAATTGAAAAATAATAATTTGAAAAAAGAAGTTTTTGAATTAAAAATAATCTTAGCAAATACGTGCCCCTTAGAAATGTATGATAAATTAAAAGATGAAAATAAAAAATTAAAGGATCAAATTGAAAAATCAAGAAACTTTGCATATAATAATCAAAATACCTATAAAAATTATAAAATTTTAAATTAGTATTTTAAATATCATAAGGGCTAAATTAGAAAAGTATCAAAAAAATATATACCCAAGAAATTTCTTGTAACACAGTAGGTAAAAATTTATTTTGGATCCTCAAATCTTATTTAGTCTAAATAAATGATTATGCATGTTATATTAATTTCACTTTCAAAATTAAATTCGTATGCTTACTGTTAATATTAATTTCTAAAATTTTTCTTCTATTGCTACAATGAAAAATAACTTAGCATTAATTTTACAGAATTTTTTTATTAAAAATTACTTTATGAATTTTTTTATTGAAAAGTCATAATTTAATATTTAAAATATTTTGGATATGTATTTTGACAAACCTATTTTTTTAAAAAATTATCGTTATATTTTTATTTTTGAATAACAAGAAAAATCATTATTATTTTTAGATTAATAAAATTATTTTTAAATATTTATTTTCGAAAAGCATCATGTCTATTTTAAACATTTTTCATACAATCATTTTTTTTTTTGAAATCTTTGTCTAAATTTTTTATGGTGATAGATCACTTGAAATTCTATTTGAAAATATTTTTTTTTTGTAAATTTTTGATAGATAGTAAATTTTATATGGATTAATTATCAAAAACCTTATTTTTAAAGCTAAAAAATCCTGAAAACTTATTTTTAAAAAATTTAAATTTTCATTTGTTTTTCATTTGTTTTTCATTTTGTTCTCAGTACTTAAAAATATTTTAAAATTTTATTTTTATAAAAATATAATTTTAAAATTTAACTAGTAAAAACTATGATTCTACATAAAATAACTTATCTATGCTAAAATACTTAGAAATTTTTCGTGAAAATTTTTCTACATATGTAAATACTTTTGTTGCACTCTAAGAAATTTTTTTCCAAATGTTAAATTATTTTTGTAAATTTGTGAATATGAGCCTTAAATCTTAAAAAATTCAGACCTTTTAGCTTAACCCTTAGAAATAGTTTCATTTTTATTTTTATAACTTTTCCCCAACTTTACTTTTACTGTGATCAAAGGGAGAGAATGAAAGATGAGAGCTTAAGTCTAGAGGAAGGTTATATTTATAATTTTGTAATTTGTAAAATTCTAGTTTTAACTGTTATGTTATTCTACATTTTTATTATATTTTTTCCCTAACTCAAACTCGGATTGATGCAAATCAAAAAGGGGAAGGTTGTTGGTACCCCGAGTTAGTTTTGATGTGGTCAATCGAGTTAAGTTAGGTTCTGTGTGTGTTTGATACCTTTGTGTCTAAGTGTTCAGAAACATAGGAGCACAGGAAGTTGAGTGAAAGGCACAGCTAGCGAGAAGGACGAAACGAGAGAGAGTTAACATCTAAGGAATGAGGTGTTGCAAAAGAGTATGCTAGCGAACGAGAAGGAGGCACGCGACATTTCCAAGGGACAAGAAACTAGAGCGGAAGGTGTTAGAGTGTATACTAAAAGCCTAGCTTTTTGTAAACATTTATTTTGAAATAAAGAATCACATTGGTCAAATGTTTACATTTATATGCTAAGTATAGTTGTTCAATTAATTTATATTGTAGATAACATGGTGTGTGGTGTCACACATAGAAGATCATGTTATCAGTTCCTTATAAATTATAAATAGTAGCTCACGACTAAGATGGATAAGAACAAACCATTGAAATAGTTGTAGTGTAATTTGGTATTAGTTTATCTTGACTATAAAATTACACTAGTACACTCTGAGTGTATTGAGCAGGACCACTTAAGGTAGTTTCTTTTTATACTGAGTGCATAAAAGAACAAGACCTTTGTTATTATGAAAGTGTGTGCTCTTAATCTTGATATAATAACAAGCACATATATTTAGTATTTATTTTTTTAATTTATCAGTGGGTGAGATTTAGTTCGATAAATCAATAGACCCGATAAGTTAGGAAATAATATTATTTATAGTGTGTGTTGTTAATTATAGAAGGAAAATATGTTCTAGGAATCTAGGTTGATGATGTCCCCAAGAGGAGCTTATAAGAATTGTTATGTAAACCCTGTAGGTGGACTTAGTCCGACATGACAATAAGGTTGAGTGGTACTACTCTTGAAGTTAGTTATTAATTAAGTGAGTTGTAGTACTCATTTAATTAGTGAACATTCGATTTCTTAAACACAGGGAGATTAACACACTCATGATAAGAAGGAGCCCATATAGTAATATGGGATTGGTGCGGTAGTTCAATAATAACTCTTTAGTGGTACGATTTATTATTGATGAACTCGAGTTGGGTGTTCGGGACAAACACAGGAAACTCAAGTTCATCGGGAGACCAAAACCAATTCCTCCTCTCGGTCCCTGTCGTAGCCTCGTATTTATAAAGTCTTATATCTACCTAAAGCCCACCTTCTTACCCATCCTTAGGTGGTCGGCCAAGCCAAGCTTAGAGCCCAAGCAAGGGTCGGCCAAGATAAGCCTTGGATGGATCAAGTGGTGGTCGGCCCTAGCTTGGAGCCCAAGTAGGTGACCGGCCATAATAAATTAAAAGGATTTTAATTTTTTAAAATCTTTTCTTATGTGGATACCATGGTTTTAAAAGAGAGTTTAAAATTTAAATCTTTCCTTTTATAGCTTTCTACAAAGGATTAAGAGAAAGGTTTGGTATCTTTCCTTATTTGTTGTTAAAAGGAAGATTTTAGTTTTTGATAAAATTTTTCTTTTTTGTAACCATCCTCATGGTTTTAAAAGAGAGTTTTAAAAATTATAAATCTTTCCTTTTATAGTTTCCTACAATAAATTAAAAGAAAGATTTGATATCTTTCCTTATTTGTAGATTGAAAAGGAAGATTTTAATTTTGAGAAAACTTTCCATGTAACCATCCACATATTTTAAAGAAGAGATTTTAATTAAAGTTTCCTTTTGTAACTAACCATGAAGGGAATTTTAAAAGAGAAATTTTTATTTTAAAAATTTTCGGAAACAAATTAGAAAGTTTAAATTTTGTGTTTAAAACTTTCCCTGTTTGGAGGACTTGTAGGGGTTGGCCATTAAAGGGTTAAGAGGAAATTTTTAATTAAATTTTCCTTATTAGCCATTTGCAAAGAAAATAAGAAAGTTTTAATTATGTTTAAAACTTTCCTTATTTGCCAAGACCAAGGAATATAAAAGAAAGGGAAGAGGTACCTCACCTCACAATAACACATCTATTATTCCTCTCTTCTCTTCCTTGGTGGTGGTCGGCCCTCATCCTTCTTCTTCCCCTATTCTTCTTCCTTGGTGGCTGGCGGTTCTTCATCTCTATGAGTTGTTTGTGGCCGGATCTTGTTAGAGGAAGAAGGAGAGATAGGAGATATTGTTTCTTAGCATCCCTTGGAGCTTGGTTGGTGGCCGAAGTTCTTCATCTCTAGGAGGTTGTTGTTGGCTGAAACTTGCAAGGAGAAGAAGGAGGCTCGGGTGAATTCTCGTCTTGGTAGATCGTCGCCCACATGACGTCCGAGATAAGAAGAGGAATATGAAAGAAGATCGTAAGGTCTATAAGCTACAAAAGGTAAAACTAATTATTAGTTTCCGCATCATAACTAGTTCATCTTTTTGTTTAGATCTTGAAATACCAAACACAAGAGGCTAATGATTCTAGGCTATCGAATTTATGTTTCGAGTCTGTGTTTCTTTGGTTTTTCGATCTTGTGATTCGATTATTCTTATTGGTTAAGCCTAGGGTTACTATAAGGAGATTAAATATTGAATTTTATTGAAAGACTTTGTCTAGGAAGTGGTGGATGATCCCATACTGAAGAATGCCTAGTGCCTCACCATGTTTAACGTGGAAGTCAATCTCTGAAATAAATATTTAATCGAATTTGTAACATGGGTGGATTTGGATCAATAATGTTAAGCATCGTTTGCGATCCAAGTCTAAACCTCTAAGAACAGATAAGTTGAGTTTGGAATCAATAATGTTAAGTTCTGTTTGTGATTCCAAATTTAATTTCTAAAAAACATAATAGGTTGTTAAGAAAGGTTCAGCACTTGTACAAAATTTTTGTACAGGGGAACCGGTACGATATTTCGAGTAGCAACCAACAGAAGATTGTTCGAGAAGGTCGGAAAATGGGTTTGAGTGAGCCTTATTCCCAATGACTGAAATCACCCAAGCGAGCGGAGTCGGAGTAGAAGACCCGGATGAAAAGTCAACTCAAAGTTGACTATGGTCTGAACGCCTGGAGTCCAGGCACCCGGAGCTACTCCGGGCGCCCGGAGTCCAGGCGGCTGGAGCTACTCCGAGCGCCTGGACTGGTCTAGTTTAGCCAAGGTGCCTTGGTGAGGTGCCCTTGTGCGAAGGCGGTTTGGCCGCCCGGAGCCTTTCCAGGCGCCCGGAATAAGGTTATAAATACAACCCTAATTTCAGTGGTTCAGAATCACTTGTATAGGAATCAATTTACTGTTCTACTATTTTGATTGTGTGCTTCCAACCCTTGTAAGAGACTTCTCCACCTAGGATGAAATGAGAATTTGTTTAGTGTTTCAAAGTCTTGAATTAACAACCTTTCTGGTTGTAACCAAATAAAATCGATAGTCTCTTTATTTTAATTAGTTTATCAATTCCATTCATATAAGTGTCTTTATTATTTCAAAAGTACAAGAAAGGTTGATTTTATTTTTCAGAGCAATTCACCCCCCCCCCCTCCCTTTGTCGGTCGCATGAGTCCTGACAGTACCTTGACTAAGGCTAAACATCAAGCTATGACGGTTCTGGTTTGGGAACAAGGGGTGGGTCAAATCCCATGAAACTTGCTTCTGTTGACTTTCGTCGAATCTGGTTAGCTTCTTCAAATTAGCTTCGAATGAGATGTGATCGATTCCTAGAGAGAGTAACATGCGTCAGAGGACTCACACGGAGTTATCTTGATGAGATAACTCTTATGCCTAAGTCATCATGGAGCCTCAAATAATATAAAGTAGATAAATGAACGGAGAAAATGATGGAGTAAAGCAGATAACAAGAGATTGGATGATCATGATTAGATACCCCTTAGAACCTCCCTCCCCTTACCTTATATAGGGAAAGAATTCTAAGAGACATAACTCTTGGAAAGAAAACCAAAGGATGCATCCCATTAAAGGATGTTGTAATAACTGAAAGATCAAAAATAATTTAGATATCTCCATAATGATATGATATTGTCCACTTTAAACCTAAGCCCTCATAGTTGTGCTCTTAGGCTCTACCCAAAAGGCCTCATGCCAATAGAGATATCTTTTTCTTATAAACTCATGATCTTTCCCATGTGTTTTCAATATGGGACTGCGTTTGTAACCTTGCAGCCCCAATAATAACCTCCATATGATCATGTCCCTTCACTCATCATGTCCCTTCACATGCAGGAAGTTGAGAGGTCAAGAAGTTGGAGTGCTCGACAAGACGGGAAGTTGGAAAGCTCGGCGAGTTTGCGAGATCAAACTGACTCAAAACTGAGTCGATTAGGATGTTGGGCCGACTTAGAGTTAGAAACTCGACAAATCGATAGTCGAGAAGTTGACAAATCAAGACTCGGGAAGTCAGAAGATCAGATCGTGTCTCCCATGTTGACTAACTTTGACCTTGTTCTACATGGCTTATATATTGACCTAGTCAAGAGTCTGTCATGTGGACCCTGCACTCACCTCTGCATCAATAACATTCATGATACAACATGTGTAGATAATTAAGAATCATAGTATTTTTGGAGAGGGGAATAGGATATTGAGAGAAGTTTCACAAATGTACAAATATATGTATATCTATTTCGGGCATGTAATATGATCTAATACAATATCCAATATAGATAGATCGAGAAGATTAACCTTTTTGGATACGTGATTTATTTATTTTATTTATCAGTGTTGCAATTATAGCAAAAGATGATTATGCTTATCTTAGCACTACAAGAAAAATCCTCATAGACATCGGTGGAACAACAACGGTTTTAAGCAAAAACCGATGTCTTTGAGTATTTTACACCGGTTTTTCCAAAAACCGGTGTCTATGAGCGCAGATTTTCGCTCATAGACATCGGTTTTTTAGGCGATGTCTATGTATGAGCGCCTTTTTTCGTTAATAGACACCGATTTTAACAGCGGTTTTTAAAACCCGGTGTCTATGATACAATAAAATAATTTAATTTTCTCAGCAATACTTAAATTTGCAACACTTCACTCTTCCCTCTAAACCTAAACCTATATCGCGTCGTCCACCGTATACCTCGCAATCGCCGCCACCACTTTCCTCCTTGCCGCTAGCCGCCCGACCATCTCTCTCAGCCTCAACTCCCTCTTCCCCTTCCTAGATCGAAGCCCCTTCCTCTCCCGATCAGAATCAACAACACCATCCGTCAACAACACCGCATCTCCTCCAACTCCTCCCTTTGGGTGAGAAGAGAAGAGGAGCCCCCTTCTCGGGTGGCGTTTTGGGAGGCACCGCTCCACCTCGTTGCTACTGCCGCCCTTCCCACGCTCCTCCTTCCTTCGTCCTTTCCCCTCATCCATCTCCATGGCCGCCATCTCCGCTAATCGCAGCGCCGTGTGGACACAGAGACAGAGTCTGCTTTTTTTAACCCGAAGCTTGGCGAGTGGCTTGCGGAGACGGCAATCTTAGCGGTGAATGTGTGTCTATGCGAGAGCGTGCGGAGCGCGACGGTTGAGCCGCCTTCGCTGGAGCCACCTTCGCCGCGTGCGAGCCTTCTCAATCACCGCCTCCCGGACTTACCTATCTATGCGAACAAGTCGACTTTGCCGTTGAAGCGCGGAGATCTCGGGCTCGAATCGGTTTTCTGATCTTTGGAGGTGAGGGGAAGGAGTGAGAGAATGCCGCTGGTGCGGTTGGAGGTGAGAAATGAGTACAGGTTGGGAGATCCGGAGCTGTACAAGAAGTCGTTGAGGAAGGAGGATCCCAAGGCGATCTTGGATGGCGTCGCGGTGGCCGGTCTCGTAGGGATCTTGCGGCAGTTGGGCGATCTCGCCGAGTGAGTTATTTTGATTTTCTCTTGTCTGTGCTACAGTTTGGATTCTTTCTTTCGTCTTGACTTATTCTCCTTTTTATTCCTTGTTTGCGTAGTTTCTTAGGAACTGGATGATGCTTGTTATGCATCCGATGGGAAATTCTATTTCTAGTGCTCACATAATAATGCCGTGCTTATTCTCTTTGAAATCCACTTTTTGATTCGATACGAATGAAAATTCCCTTTATGTTCGATTTGGTTGTAGTTAATTTAAATTTTATTTCCATTGATGGAGCTGACTGAAGTGACAGGGGGGGATCAAATGGTACTCTATTACTAATTTAATAGTGAATACCACGGAGGTTTGTTTGATAAGCTCGCTGAAGGTGGAGTTGTTCCGAAGAACTAAATCATCCTATCATGGAATCCCTTGTCTGCTTTCTACGAAATACTCATTTGGTTGAGGACTTCCAAACATGTTATAAACTAAAATATTTTTCTACTGTAACTGGTCAAATTGTTGTTTTTTCAATGAATATTCGATAAGTTTAGAAGTTTCTTATGGAAGTGAAAGAAAAAAGTCAAGTAATGCCTCAGATTTTGAGTAACTATGCTATAAAATTTCATAAAAGAGCTGTGAGGTACTTAATTCTTATTAAGGCTTTACTTGAAGCTTTCAGTCTAAACAAGTGACCTCGGTGAGATTTTAATCAGCATGCATACTCTCAAATGACAGCAGACAAGAAGCTATGACAATCGGTCTTCATACTAAAGTTTCAATATACAGGTTGTTTAGTGCGCATGTCAATAGGTTATTAGCATCGTACTTTAATCTTCTGAACATGTTTATATGAAACTTCTTTGTTATCCTCCTGAGTGTTCCAAAACAATAGTCAGTCTGCTGAAACCAGGTTGAATCTTCTATCCTTAGGTTTGACTGGACTGTCTCAATGAGGTTGATACATGCCCAATGATAAAATTAGGCAGCATGCCTTTGGAATCCGTGCCTCTTAAATGTATTACTATCCCAGGCTCATCTAGCTATAGAAGAAACCATTTCTGGCTAGTACAACAACAAGTTTAAGTAATAAAACATGGATTTGTCAAGCAAGTAGAACCTTTGGCATGTAATAATTTACCACTTTAAAGGATCCTGCATTATTTTCCCTGCTTTTCAGTTTGTTGATAATCACCCACTTTTCTGATGTTGCAGAAGAAGAAGCCTCTGTGTTCCGGATCTTCATAGATGAACCTGGATATGGAGATCTCCACTGGGTGAGGACCTTTTTTCCTATTTCTCATATGTCAGATAGTATGAATTCGGCTAGAATTATTTGGAAGGCATGCACTTGGCATTTATTATTTCATATTCTTGCTAATATCAGTTTTCCCACTTAAAATGCTATGATGTGTATCATTCTATCTACCATTTACCCACTTTTATTTGTTACTCAATCTACAGCAAGCACTTTTCCATTAAGTACCATTTGAATAACATGTTAATATGTTAGCATTTAGCCGACCCCACCTAGTGGGATAAGGCTTGGTTGGTGGTTGATAATATGTTAGCATTACCATGGTTTCATGGTTCAATTTGCATAGCTTTCCTATAATGTAAGTTTTCACCTTTCCAGTTAGTTGTTTGTTTGCATCATCTTCTTACTAACAGTAATTTCTCTCCTATCCGTATTGTTAATTTCTTGCATATTATTTAGTTGCATTAAATAGAAACATGAGCCATTTATCATGATACTTGAGTGTTTTCTAGATTAGCCTTCTTCAAGTTTGTAATATTGAAAAAAAATTGAGTTTAGTTGTTTCCTCTTGATATACAGAAAGATTGATCTCAATGTACCCTTAGAAATTAATATTTCATGCTTTCTGGCATGTGAATGTCACATTCTGTAGCTTAAGCCAAATAATGATTTGTTTGTCTCTGAGTTTTGTTCTATCAGGTAGCTATTTGCTTTCTTCACATATTTAACTTACAGTATTTTGGCTAATAGGGAAAGTTCATGAAACCATATGTATGATTCACATTTGTTGTCTTTACATTTGTTGTCTTCACATTTGTTAATAAGGAACTGATGAACAACAGAAGAAGTGGTTACCACTAGCTTATAAGATGTAAATAATTGGATGCTATGCTCAGACAGAACTTGGTCATGGTTCAATTGTTCAAGGTCTTGAAACAACAGCGACATTTGATCCCAAAACAGATGAATTTGTTACTCACAGCCCTACACTTACTTCAAGCAAGTAGCAGTATCAATCTGTGTTCTGAAGATCCAACCTAGATTCACTAATAGATCCCTTGAGACAATAGTGCCTTTTCACAATCGTATAGCTTCATGTATTATTCAACAATAATTTTCTCCACAAAATCAAATTATTTATAAAAATAATTGAGATGAAAATATCCCTAAATGTTTCAATGATAATGGCATCCATTTCACACATGTGCAGTGGTGGCCTGGTGGTCTTGGAAAAGTATCCACCCATGCAGTTCAGAACAATAATTCTTTTATAATTTTTTTACGGTTCAGAATAATAGTCATAAAATATTCATAGTAATACTATATACTGAAAACTAAAAATATATGATAAATGTTAAATGTTAAATATAATTATAAAATATATAAGTTAATTCTCTTATGATCCTATGTTCCGATCCTATGATCAGGACCTATGGACCTATTTTCATTCGGAATAGGATCGATCTTGACAAAGTTGGCAAACTTGGTCAATTGTGGATGTTTCTTAAGGCTAATACATGTAATATCTTTTTTCTGCATGCAGTCATATTGACTCTAGATTGGACTAGTGTATTAGTTTAAATGATCATACCTAATTCTTCATTATGTTTACTTTGACCCTGCAGAGGGAAGTTTACCTCTCTTATTCTATTTACAGTTTAACATTACTAGAGCAATTGTATGAGTAGTGGTTTTTGACTGAGGTACTTGAGATGTGATCTCTGCATTGCTTATCAATGATATTGATTGTTTTTTATTTTCAATATTGTCCAGGGTTTCACAAGTCATAAGGGAAGGGAAGTATGTGCAATCTGATGTCCCAAGGTAGCTTTTATATGGGACAATGGTTTATGTTCATCAAACAATTGTCTCTGATGCTTCTAAGGCTTTATCTCGAGCTGTGTGCATTGCTGTGAGCTTTATGTGTTTTTACAGTTTACAAATCTCAAGTACTCCAGAGTTGAAAATGATGAAGTGCGGTTCGAGTGGGCTGAATGCATGCTAGATTACATTTGAAGTGCGGTTCTACCTTGATTTTGATATCTATTAGCTAGCTTTTGATGTAAAAAGAATGTTTGGATATTTTATGGATACTGTTGTAAGAAGATTATTTATATAATTTGTGAATATTTGTATATTTTATGGATATTATTGAATGAAGAATATTTGTATAATTTTATGAATATTTGTGTTTTTTTTTGTTATTGTCGGTTTTTCATTGTTTCGGAAATCAAATTTGTGTTGTTAAAAAAATATACATATTACATCGGTTTTCCACCGTTGCAAAACCGGTGTTATTAACTAATATTACATCGGTCATTTACCGCTACCAAAACTGGTGTTATTAACATACAATATTACATCGGTTTTACACCGTTGATGATGTTAGGACCAAAAGTAGCTAGAGGGGGGTGAATAGCTCGTCGCGTGCTCGTTGCTCGGTGTTGCTTGTTTCTTCAAGAATGCGCAGCGGAAAATACATAAACAAACACAAACAACGCTAACACGGTTGGTTTACTTGGTATCCACCTCACAAGAGGTGACTAGTCCAAGGATCCACACCACGCACGCACCCTCCACTATGAAAACACTCCTTTTCGGTAACTACCGAGGGCGGAGAAGCCCTACAAGACTCTCAGTACAAGAAGAAAGGAAAGGGAAACAAAATACAAGCTTACAAGCTTACAATGAGTACAAAACCCTAACCCTAGCTTCTCTTCTTGCCTTTGATCCGCCTCTTGACTTGGAAAGCTTCCAAGATCCTTCAAGAACTGGCGATCTGATCTTTGAGCGCGGAGGAGTCAGTAGTCCGGAGTGAATAGGAGAAGTTCTCGCAGCCATCGAACGCTGCGGCTATAAACGACGCCAACGGTCGGATCCCGATCGATTCGAATGTTCCCAATCGATCGGGAGGCTTTGGATCGATCCACGGATCGATCCGACCATTTCGAAGCTCCGATCGATCCACGGATCGATCCGGCGCTTATCAGCATTCCAATCGATCCACCGATCGATCCTCCGGATCGATCCACGGATCGATCCGAGCTTTCATTCGATCAGTGGATCGATCCACCGATCGATCCGAGCCTCGGATCGATCCATCGATCGATCCAGACTTGGTTTTGTCCAAAACCAAGTCCTAAACCTCCCAAACCAACATCCGGTCAACCTTGACCGGTTGGTATGTCATGCCTAGCATCTAGTCACTCCCTTGACCTGCTAGCTTCCCTTACCAACACCTTTGACCCACTTGGACTTTTCTCTGTGCCAAGTATCCGGTCAATCCCTTTGACCTACTTGGACTTTTCTTTCATGCCAAGTATCCAGTCAATCCTTTGACCTACTTGGACTTCCCAACACCAGATGTCCGATCATCCTTGATCCATCTGGATTTTCCCTTGCCTGGGTTCACTCACCAGGACTTTCACCTAGCTTCACTCACTAGGGTTTTCCATCTGCCTAGCTTCACTCACTAGGACTTTCACCTGGCTTCACTCACCAGGATTTCCATTTGCCTAGCTTCACTCACTAGGACTTTCACCTGGCTTCACTCACCAGGATTTCCATCTGCCTAGCTTCACTCACTAGGACTTCCTTCTGCCTGACTTCACTCACCAGGACTTTTCTTCTGCCTGGCTTCACTCACCAGGACTTTCATTTTGCCTAACATCCCAGTTAGGACTTCCCAGTCAAGTATCCAGTCAACCTTGACCTACTTGACTCTTCTTCAATCAATATCTTATTGTCAAACATCTAAACCCAAACCAAGACTCAGCTTGGTTACCCAGGTCAACCTTGACCTGAGGGATATTGCACCAACAGATGAAACAGTGTCGTTAAGTGATACTACACCGGTTAATAACCGATTTGAAGACCGGTGTCGTTAAGTGATACTACACCGGTTTTAACCCGATATCTAAAATGGCAGACTTTTAACATCGGCTTCATAGACATCGGTCGAAAATGAAATAGACACCGGTGGAAAACCGATGTCTATGAAGGTTTTTGTTGTAGTGTAGGTGTCATTCACAGCCCACCCCCAGATTATATATACAAAAGAAGGTAAATCACAGGGTCAGTTTATAGCCGACCGCCAAGTGACTAGAAGTGGGAGGAATTTTTTTTTCCAAAAACATGTGTTCATCGAAAATTAATCTCTTACTCTATTATAACAAATTTATCATATTAAACACCCCCGTGGGGACTTATTTTACTTATCATACAAATAGATAGAGGTATCAATTAATCGTGTCCCAAAATAATTGAAGTCCCTTCACCCAAAAACTACTAAATTAGGAAATCGATAACTTGGCTCAAATTAGGTTATGCTGGTGCCGATTCTGTTTAGGTTAGAATCAAGCTATACTTAATCAAAGGATAATTATGTTATACCCGATAAGATCCCGTGATAAGATAATGAGAAAGATGAGAGAATAATTTATTTTATCAATAACGTTTAAATTATCAAAATAATTGTTTTAAATAAAATAACTACTTTAAGATATTTTAGTAAAAAAATATTTATTAATAAAAATTTAATTAAAAGCTTCTAAATACCCTTAACCGTTATCTTTTTTTTTTTTTTTAATATTTTCTACTATATTTAATAAAATGAGCATTTATTGTACTGCACCAGTCTTCCGGCGCGATGGAGTCGGGCGCCGGAAAGAAGTCGACGAGCCTCGTGGAGGTGTCGATAGCGGCGACGACATAGGGAGGAGCAGAGGTCATGTAGGGCGACGGGCAGATGCAGACGCCGAAGACGGAACCCTCAAACACCACGAGGTTGTTCAGTCTTAGGAAGTGAGATTCCGAGTCGACTTGCAGGTCGCCGACGATCCACTCTCCCGCGGCCGAGTCGTAGAGGAAGAGCCGGTGCAGGCTAGACGATGCTCTCGTGGTTCGTAGGTACACGAGTTGATATTTGCACTTGAGGTGGTCGTCGTCGTCGAGGAACTTCACGGCAAAGCCATCGTTCATCAGCGGGCAGCATTCTACCGGCGGGGCAGGGATCCCCCTCTTTTCGTTGCAGGCGGGGTTCACGACGAAGAAGTTAGAGCGGCAACGGTAGAAGAGGAGGCCGCGAGAGGTAGTGAAGAGGAAAAAGGTGTAGAGAAGAAGTCTAATATCCGGTTGAAGCTGTCGGCGATGAAGACGCCGGAGGCGGTGCGGTTGCGTTGGGATTGCAACAAAAGGAAGCGGCGGTCGGCGGCGGAAAGGCCTGGAGAGGAGTTGGAGTTGCAAGATCTTCTTGACCGGAAGGTGAGAGAAGATCTCGAGCAAGAGATCGTAGGGAAGGAGTTGATCAGCCATGGATAGAGATGGCGGCGGCGGCGTCGGAAGGTTCTATTTTAGGATTTATATGATATAGAGTTTAAATCCGATTAAACTCTATATAAAATTTTAATCGGATTGAACCTTCCGGTTAAAATTCTATATCATATCATATAGAGTTTAAATCCGATTAAATTTTTCTTTGAATTTTAAATTTAAATTTTCTTTGAATTTTACTAAATATATGTAATTGTTAGTTTAATTTTTATTTATTTTGTTTGATTTGTTTTACTAACAGTAAAAAAAAAATCCCCATAAATGTCAAGATTTCCTTCATCAAAAGGTCCCAATTAAGTTTTTATAAAATAAAATTTTGAAAATATATAAAAGTCAATATACATAATTTAAAGGGAATAATGAGCCTGAGAGGCATCTCATCTTTCCGTCGTCGTTCTCAAAGCATATAGCAAACACTTTAGTATCATATCATGCAACTAAAGTATCAAATATCTTCTATGTTGTTGCAAGTACTAATACGGTTTGCTCATCTCATATGTTTTCGATCCTGTAACCTCAGGATTCTGAGCTAATAGTTCATTGCCCACTCTATAAATTTGATGATCTTTTCTTTAAATGGGTATTAATTCTTCAACGGTGTACTTGTGAGGTTCTCACTCTGATTTAGTGGTCCTTTTTTGTTTACTCTCAGAAAAGCAATCATCTATTCTCTTAGGTTTAACAAGAAGATGCAAGATAAGAATCCTCCATACTATCCATCCTGCAGTCTCTTGGTTTCTTGTTAGATTTCATCATGAACTGCTTAATCATCTACAAAATACCCTCCATCCTTCCACCCTGTCTCATGGTCGCATGATGATTTCATCACTCATTGATCAAAATTCTACAAATATCCAATAATAATATTCATTTACAATACGAATTGAAACCACTATGTTCAGGTATGTATTGTGTAACGTGATGGTTGTTTTTCTTAGCTTTTCAAAGACTTCAGGTTTTTCTATATTCTCTTACTATGTCACATTTCCTAAAGTTAAAGCAAAGTTGAAACTGAAAAATATCCAGAAGAACATACTGGAATATGCACAGGCACGTAGTATGATTATTTTATATATCATTGTTTTTTTACTATATTCCAAAACCATATATGACTTATGTAGGTTGGATCTATGCTTGTGATCCATTGGGGCCTTAGTGGGCGCTAACTGTTTCTCTCTGAATATTGAGGTAACAATTATAGTTCATGCTTTAATTGACTTAATTGACAATTTGTAAAAAAGCAACAAAGTACAACTGATAGTTACTACAAAAAGATTGACTGAATAAATATGCAAAGCTTGCAATGTACTAAGATTTTGTGCATGTATCATAGACAATGGATACACTGAGTAATTTCTAGTGCATTTTGCTAAGTAATCCATATATTTTGTATTAGTGGACAAATGCCTTCCGTAGATCTTATACCTCTTTTTCTTGATCGATCGGATGGAGAGGTCAAAATGATTTCATGATCAAGGGGAAGTTCGTATGCATTTTTCAGAACCTCAACATCATCCGCATCGAACCGGGACTCCATGGTGGTGTACCAGAGTCTGAGAACAATGGTCGGAGGCTGTGAAGGACTTGCCATTGCAACAGAAAGCAAAACTGAAGGAAGAAAGATAATCGAAGGAGTAAAAAGGTCGCCGGGGGGTCACCGGGAGCAAAAGGAAAGGCCGCGGATAGAAAGCAGAGAAGATGGGAAGAAAACTTACGGGGAAGGTTGCCGGAGGGGGTGCGAAGGAGACCGCCGGAGCAAATCGCACAGGAACGGAGGAGCAGCGGTCGCCGAAAACGTGGAAGCAGACGCGAGTGAGGGCGAAGGGCCGACGACGTGAGTTTATAAACTCTGCACTCGGCCGAGCGGAGCCGTCCGATTTAGGTCGTGAAAACCTAGGCGAGGATCAAACCGTTGATTTTGAACCGCCGAGACGTCGAATCAACGTCTGTCGTGTCAGGCGTGCGGCAAGCGGGGGCGTGACACGTGTAGCTCTGCCACAGGTCAGCATTTAATGGAGGTATGAGAAAACGCTCAACCTTAATGTGCTGGGATCGGCACAATTTCCAAGATATCTGAATGACGTCATACCCAACCGCGTCCGTCTACATGAGCCAGAAGAAAAAGGCCTAAGTATGAAAGCCAAGCGAGCCAATAGGCCTAAGTTGTGGGGCCTATGGCCAGTCCCTGGCCACACAACATTTGCATAGGGGGTTTAGGGTTTAGGGTTTAGGGTTTAGGGTTTAGGGTTTAGGGTTTAGGGTTTAGGGTTTAGGGTTTAGGGTTTAGGGTTTTGATCGTGGCGGTCGGCTAAAAGGGGGGGTTGGATAGCCCTGTAAAAATAAAAAGAAAACCCTTCTCGAACTTTCAACAGAACATTTGCATAAATTATAAAAGCAGAAAGTAATAAAAAGAAGAGGCACCGGATTTGATTTGGTTACAACCGGGGAGGTTGTTAATCCAAGAAAGATGATCACACTAGTATCTCCTTCAGGCGGAGAAGCCTTTTACAGCAATAACGTATAAAAAATAGAAGCTCAACTACTAAATGAAAGAGTACAAGTGTCGGAATGCTAATTGCTTGAGTTGATTTGAAGCTTTTGGACCAAGGCTGTATTTATAGCCTTGGTCGGGGGTGCCTGGAAAGGGTCCAGACATCTAGGAGGACATAAAATTTTATCCCCTTCGCAACGGATCACATTTGACGCAATCCTGGTCAAAATCCAACTTCGGGTGTCCGGAATGGTTCCGGGGGCTTGGATGGTCCAGGCACCCTGAATGGATCCGGGCGCCCGGACTACTAAGTCAACCAAGTTGACTTTTGGTCCGGGCCCTGTGCTCCGGTGCTGCTCGCCTCGGTGTGGGTCTTTCGCTCCGACTCCGTTCGCTTGGGTGATTTCAGCCAACCGAAATAAGGCTCACTCGAACCCAATTTCGGCCTTCTAGAGTAACTTTCCATTCCGGCTTCTCGTCCCTCGAAAATGCCACACGCCTTCTTCTCGTTCGCCCGTGTACTCTTCCGCAGCGCCTCGTACCTCAGACGCACCAAGCTTGTCGGCTCCCTCCCGTGCCGTCCTTTTCACTAGCAGTGTCTTTTGCTCGACTCCTTGTGCTCCTAAGCTTCTGCACACTTAGACACATGGTTAAAAACACGACATAACCTAATTTAACTTGTTGATCACATCAAAACAGCTTTAGGGTTCCAACAACCCGCACCAAGCCTCCTCCTCCACGATTGTGACCTATCCTCCTCTACCACTCCTCCACGCCACCAGCGACCTAACTGTTGGTTGCTACTCGGAAAACCTAGAGGTTCCACGCACCAAGACTCCTTGTGTTCTTTTAAATTAAATTTTGGATCGCCTGCGGAACTTAACACGTTTGATCCAAAACTTAATCTATTCGTTCTTTTAGGTTTTGACTTGGGTCTCCTGCGGAACTTAACACGTTCGACCCAAATCACCTTAAGTTATTAATTCCATTAAATATTAATTTCCATAATTGGTTCCCAGTACTGACGTGGCGAGGCACATGACCTTCTTGGATATGGGAGCAACCACCACCGACTAGACAAAACCTTTTATAGAAAGCTAATATTTAATTTCCTAAAATAACTTTAGGTTAACCGAAAAGAACAATCAAATCACAAGGATAAATAAAACAAAAGAACACAACATCGAAAAACATATTCGAAATATTAGAACGTAAGCCTCTTGTATTTGGTATTATTTCCATAAATAACTAGTATGATGCGGAAAAGGAAAAACTACTAGTTATACCTTCTAGAAAGACCTCTTGATCTTCTATCGTATTCCTCTTCTAACCTCGGACGTTGTGTGGGCAACGATCTTCCGAGATGAGAAACCACCAACCACCTTCTTCTCCTCCTAGCTAGGTTCGGCCACAAAGAAAGAAGCTTCACCAAGGAAGAAAATCAAAACACTAACCAAGCTCCAAGAGATGTTCGCTTCCTCTCCTTCTTCTTCTTCTTCTCCAAGTAGTATCCGGCCACCACAAGAGCTCCAAGGAAAGAGAGGGGTTCGGCCACCACAAGAGGAAGAGAGGGAAAGGATGGCCGGCCACACCAAGGAACAAAAGAGGGAGAGAAATAATAGAGGTTGTCTCTCATGAAGGCACCCTCACTCCTTCTTTTATATTCCTTGGCCTAGGCAAATTAGGAAATTTAATTACAATAAAATTTCCTTAATTTTCTTGACATGATTTAATTGAGAAAAATAAAATAAAATTTTCCCAATTAAATTCAAGTGGCCGGCCATATCATGAAGAACAAATTGGACAAGTTTCAATCAACAATTAAAACTTCCTAATTTGTTTCCGAAAATTTTAAAATTAAAATTTCTCTTCAAAAATCTCTTCATGGTTGATAAAAAGAAATTTCCATAATTTTAATTTTACAACATGTGAATAATTTTTAAAGAGAAAATAAAATATCTCACCAATCTACAAATAAGGAAAGAGATCTAATCTCTTTCTTTAATCTATTGTAGATCTTTTACAAGAGAGATATTTTAATTTTAATTCTCTTTAATAAATTATATCTTCCACATAATAATAAAAATTAAAATTAAATTTCTTTTTTAATTTAATTTGGCCGGCCCCACTAGGTTGGGTTCAAGCAAGGGCCGGCCACCCAATCTTATACCTAGGTCGGCCCTAGCTTGGTTCCCAAGCTAGCTTGGCCGACCCCCTATTGGTGGGTATAGAAGGTGGGTATAGGTGGGTATAGTATTCTATAAATAAGATGCTACGATAGGGACCGTGAGGAGGAATTGGTTTTGGTCTCCCGATAAAATTAAGCATCCCGTGTTCGCCCCGAACACACAACTTAATTTTATCAATAATAATTCATTCCACTAGAGAACTATTATTGAACTACCGCACCAATCCCAAATTACATTTTTTTGGGCTCCTTCTTATTATGAGTGTGTTAGTCTCCCTGTGTTTAAAATATCGAATGTCCACTAATTAAGTGAGTTACTGACAACTCATTTAATTAATATCTTAGTCCAAGAGTAGTACCACTCAAGCTTATCGTCATATCGGACTAAGTCCACTTGCAGGGTTTAACATGACAATCCTTATGAGCTCCTCTTGGGGACATTATCAACCTAGTATCTCTAGGACACAGTTTCCTTCTATAATCAACAACACACACTATAAGTGATACCATTTCCCAACTTATCGGGCTTATTGATTCATCGAACTAAATCTCACCCATTGATAAATTAAAGAAATAAATATCAAATATATGTGCTTGTTATTATATCAGGATTAAGAGCACACACTTCCATAATAACCGAGGTCTTTGTTTCTTTATAAAATCAGTATAAAAGAAACGACCTCAAATGGTCCTACTCAATACACTCTAAGTGTACTAGTGTAATTATACAGTCAAGATAAACTGATACCTAATTACACTACGACCTTCTAATGGTTTGTTCCTTTCCATTTTGGTCGTGAGCTACTGTTTATAATTTATAAGGTACTGATAACATCATCTTCTGCATGTGGCATCACATACTATGTTATCTACAGTATAAATTAATTGAACAACTACAATTAAATGTAGACAATTTGACCAAATGTGATTCTTTATTCATAATGAATGTTTACAAAGCTTAGGCTTTTAGTATACACTCCAACACTAACTTCCTCTCCCAATCCTCCACATCGCCTACAACCTAGCCTTTTCCACTCCTCTATGTTGCCTACGACCTAGCCTCCTCTGCACTGCCTGCAACCCAATCTCGAACCCTTCAAAGCCACCGAAGCTTTCATGTAAAATACTGTAACAAAATAATAATAGTATAATAAGGTTTAATAGATGAATAACCTTAACAAAATTTTTATAAATTTTAGAAATTTTCTAAGAATTTTTCGGAGCTCGTATGACGAGTTTAAGGAAATGAATTTATAGACTAAGTGAAAGCCTGTTTGGATATCCCAATTAAAGTGGGAGTTGATAAATTTAATTAACCTATGGTATATATCAATACCTAAGTTAGTTTCCTTTTTTATTCCCTATTTCCTCTCATTTGCACCGACCCCTCCTAATTCTTTCTCCTTGCACGCCGACCGCCTTCCTTTTCCCCGATCTCTTCGTCTCCCCCAAACTGACATGAGGCCTTTCTTCCTCGCGAATAAAACCCCTCGGCCAAGGAAAAGCCTCAAGCCCTCTCCCTTGCCTTGCTCCCTTCCTCTCGCCTCTGCCCTAATTCTCCTCTCTATCCCTCATCGCCGCCACTTGATCGGCGACGTAGGCTGCTCTAGCATCGACGATCGGAGCACATCTCGAAGGCTAGAAAGCAACTCAGTAAACGCCGGCCGTCTCCAGAGCCACAGAGCTTCCTCTCTCTCAACGTCGCCCCAGCCGTATCTGCGAGTGCGCGCGCCCTACCAGATACTCATCGGCCAACCATGACCATCGGCATCACATTCCTTTTCCTTTCTCTGCTTGTGCCCTACTCTGATCTTGCTGTCATCGCCTCCTTCCCCTCTCTACCACGGGATGTCGTTGCCCTAGATTGACGACAAGCTACTGTGGCACCATCTTCTCATCGGATCTGAGAGGAGCACCTCACTTCTATTACTGCGATTGGATTTCTTCATCAAGAAGCTATGGATCGAAGTAGGGTAAGCTATATGATGGGTATTTGACTTATACAGCAGGGATTGTAAATTACAGTGTTGGATTTGGAGGTTAGCGACTCCACCTAGCTCCGACCGTCATTCCCGACAGCAACTTCTCCGGATGTGATTCAACAGAGGAGGGCTAAATTAGGTGAGTTGTTGAATTGATTCATGTTTAGCTTAATCTGAATCAAGTGTGGAATGATTATGGTTAATGGAGCTAACTCTAGTTGATCGGTGGATTAGAGTTGGTGGGGTTAATTAATAGTTAGGGTTAATGATCATATCGATTAAGGTTTTCCCAAACTAGTTTTGGGGATGTTATTTAGCTATTTAATTCATAAGAACTTAGTTAAATAAAATACTTTTATACAGGATCTGTTTAAGACGGCATCACGACGTGGAATTTATCTGATATGATCTTCTTTTTGAGGCGGGTACCTTTGACTTATCTCTTTTGATATTGTCATTCTGATATGCGTAATAGGTTATAGCTAGTAGTAATGGTTGTATTTATATCTGCCTTGGTATGTCACTACTTGATACCCGTAGTATGCCCATATTGTTATCTGTTATGCATTTATGCTTATGCCCTCTTGCTTCTTACCATGTGTACTTATGTTCATAGAAGTAGTGACATACAATGCATTACTGGGTACATGTCTAGCTACTAGATATACTTGGCATGTGTACATAGATTTATTACCTGACATGAGTACCTAGATTTATATACTTGGCATGTGTACCTAAATTTATGATACATAGATTTATGTACCTAGATTTATATTATATGGAGGTTGATATTTTCAAGAGTTACATGCTTTAGTGTCATGCATCATTGCATGATTGCATACTGAGCGATTGTCGACTCCTTTATAATTGAGCACATCGCCAGTTACATGATCTGCACACACAACCACTTATGGATTAGTGGTATATTAGGCAAGGTGTGTGCAGTTTGATTTGTCAAGGCTCCGCTGGTCCTCTCATAGGTAGTGGTGACTACAGCGTGATAGCGGACAGGGATCCCTCCTCTTGACTATGACATAGGGAGATGAGAGCTTAAGCTACCCCACTATGTTTGGGGTAGGAGGATAGGTATACTCCAATAGCATCCTGTCAACTCGGTCACTCAGGAGTAATGATGGCAGAGTGCACAGTTATCATAGCTCTACTCACTCGACCTCATCATCACGTGTGAGGTGGCTGACTGGCGTTAGGGGTAACCATGTCATTTGCATCATATGCATGGATTACATTTATTGTTTGTGATTGCTATATTTTGGATGCTGCATTTTTGGTGGTTGCATATGATTGACATGTATACAGGAGACATGATGTATTTGGTCTGACGACCCTTATATCCAGATAGGAGGTCCTGGCGAGTACAGTTTCCTCTGTTGTTCAGTTTTGTATTACCTGTTATTGTTCAAGATACTGTACTGCATAATTATTACTGATAGTTATATCTTACTATGCATGTTTGATCGATACCCACTGAGTTCTTGAACTCATCCCGTTGACTTATTCCTATTTCAGGTTGAAGCTGTTAGGAGGTTCCAATTGCTAGTCCCCACTCCGTGTCGAGTTGGTTTTCTATTTTCGGACTTTGTTTCCTTGTTATGTGATCTACAGACTTCTGATGTGTAGTTCTTGCACTCGTGCATTTTATATCGAGTTTTTAGTACATTGCCCATGTTTTTCCGCAGCGATGGTTTTCTATTGTGGGTGATGTTTTCCTCGTTGTAGTGGAGTAGGTTTTATATTAAACTGCGTAGTTGAAATTGATGGATAGTCAGCCTGAGGCTGTATCATTATAACTGCGTGGAATGTTTATTTAAATTATTGCATATGTTTCGGCTGAGTTGGCCAAGGATTGAGAGGTCCTGAGGGCTGTGTATTTCGGGATTCAGATTGTCACCGGTATAGGGGAGATACTGTCGGATTTTTCCTTTGACAGGGACCCCTCTGGGGTGTGGCATTTCATGCCTCTTCCAATGCCCCTGCCCTGACAATCGAGGACTCCCTTGCTTCGTCTCTCGATTATTCCAAGATTTTCAATCACTTCCTCATCGAGCTCACTTCCCAAACCACCGCCAGAAAATCTAAAGCACAGTCAACTAGCGTTACTTCTTAAGAAAAATGTTCAATCTTTTTTTTTTAGATTTTTCATTGTCGATCACTAATTTTACAGATTGTTTGTGGTAGTAGCCTGGTGCTCAATGCTTTCAATCGAAGCCCGGCTTTCTACTTGAGTTGCTAAGGCGCAAGGGAGTAGACGCATTTAACACCAAAATGATGAGAGGTACTTGTTGAACTTCAAGATCGAGAGGTTGGAGATGGGACAACATCAGTGGTTATCTTTGCTGCTGAGTTACTTAAGGCGGCTTAGAGACTGTGCCCTGTTGAGTTCTTTTTGCACTTTACATTATAATGTGAATTGTTGATGGGTTTTGTTACTTTGTTACAGAGAGCAAATGATCTTGTGAGAGATAGGATTCATCCAACGTCTATAAACAGTGGCTTAAGGGTAGCGAATACCTAAACATTTTAAAATATTGTGTTTTTTTTTTCTTTAGTAGTAGCCCATGTATATCAGAATTATTTTCTGTAAGCATTTCAGTTTTTATATATATATCAAAGTATATGGTTTATAAAATATGGCAATTAATGTTTCTCAATATCTCTTGATAGCTTGCAATGAGAGAAGCTTGCAAATATGTAAAAAAAGCTTTCTGTAAAGGTATGAACCTGTTAATTAGTGTGTCAATATTATATACTTTCATAGTACTATTACAATTTTCAATTTCCTCTGCTCACTTAGTAAGAATGTCATGTCCACATTTAGGTTGAAAAACTTGGCAGAGAATCTCTTACAAACTATGCAAAAACAAGCATGTCTTCAAAATTAATTGCAATTGACAGTGATTTTTTTTTGCAAATTTGGTAAGATCAACACAATTACTTCTTATCTTTCTGTTTAACTTGTCTCTTACCTTTGACCTGATTGTGCATGTATATATTAGTTATGTTTGTTGCTCATCACTACCACCAAAAGATTAGGCTTTTGATTACAGGCAATGATCCAAGTGCTATTTCTGTGGAGTTTCTAAGGTCCTAGATTGCTTTAACTTCTTGATCCTTCAAGTAAAAAGTTATTTATATGGCATACAAGAAGTAGCATATGTAACCAGCATGGTATAGTAGTGCACAATTTAATATGGTTTACCATCCAAAATACAAATAATTGAACATTGATATTGCTCAAGGCTGCGTATTAATTTTATGTAAAGATTGAGTAAATCAACTTCAAGGTTAAATAAGAGAATGCATTAGATAGTAGCCTCTATACTGACATCACTACTGATAATCAACCTCAAGTACTAATGACTTATGATGTGATATCTTTCCTTATTTAAGTCATTCACTTGTACGTGATTGCCCTATGGATGTAATGGAAATGAAACCGTAGGATGGATGTAAAGCTAAGCAAATAGTTTCCACACTAAGAACTGAAGATTGTGCAGGTTAGAAGAGATGTGAATCTGCTTGGCCAATCAATTTTTTGAGTGTCCCTATTTATATATGGCATGATACAATTGCAGCATAAGGCTATCATAGTGACACATTACAAAACTTGAATTTTTTGTTTCCTCTTTACCTAAGTTTCTAGGCTAATATAGTTCCTTGCTACCTGCTTTTACTTCTATGTCTAACCATATCATAGTATATATTATGACATAATGTGCTTTACTTGTGACGTATTTAATTTGTGACCTTCGTCTGATTGATATTTTTTTATAGTTTGAGAAAATAATTTTTGTTCTTGGAACCAAAGGACTTTAGTAATATTCATACTGATTATGTGAAATATAGTTTGACTAGTAAGAAAAAAAATTGAGGGGATGGTTTTAGTAAACAAGCAAGATCTTTTTTTTTATAGTTTGATTAAGGTTTTAGTTATATTATTTCTGGTATTCAATTGAAAAGGGGTCTTACCGAAGCTATTGTTAATAGGATAAGTAGCAGATAGTAAAATGGAAATGAATTTAATTATGTGATAGTCATGTGTCTCTGTGTTTAAAGGGTGAGATTTATGAGATTATATATGTTAGCTTATTGTCGTTGTCAAATTTGTTCATTGAATTTAATGTATTGATTATATGTGCTGCTTCATCTTAATTATAATGTAATAATTTTTTTCCTCACAGATGAATGTGAAAAGAAATTAAGAAAGAGTTTTTTTTTTTTATCAAGAAGGGTACTTATATTTTTTGAGGTGTAATATTAGAAGGGTTTTTACTTTTTTTATAGATTTAACATAGATCTAAAGTTTATGATTTGTATGTATATATTTTCTATTTGAATTGTATAACATATTTTTGATTCAATAGTAAGACTGATGAGTTGTACGTTTATGACATTTTAATTGGTGTTATTTATAGGAGTTTAATTAAGTAATTCATGATGTAAATATATTAGATAATAATTTTATAATAGATTTATCTTTTGTTAAAAAAGTTATATTTTTAAAAAGATAATATTTTTTATCCATTAAAAAATATTGTTTTTGCTAAACAAGATAATGCTATTTAAACGTTGTCAAAACGTTGTCTTTGTAAAAAATGACAACGATTTTTAAACGTTGTAAAAATATTATCTTTGTAAAAAAAATAACAACACTTTTTAAGTATTGTCTTTGAGAGGACTTTTAATAATAGTGCTTTTAAGAATACTTTTTTATCCACATAGATAACGTATAAAAAGCATGTCCTTCACTTTTAGTATAAAAAGTGCATCGGCGAACGAGAAGGATGCATGTGGCGCTTCCAAGGGATTAGAAGTTAGAGCGAAAGTTCGCTCGAAGAGAAGGCTAAAGTTGGGTTCAAGTGAACTCAACTTTGGATAGCCAGAGAGTCACACAAGTGAACAGAGCAGTAGTTGGATAAAGCCAACTCTTTATTGACTTGTCCAGTTGCCTGGATCCAGACTAAGTCTGGGCGTCTGGACTAGCCTGGTATCTAACAAGCACCTCTTCGAGAGATGTTGTTGCAGATAATTGTCGGAGTTTACGTTAGCAGCACTCTAGGCACCCAGGCAAGGATAAAAAGTTATCATCGAGCTATTGAAGAGATGTTGTGGAGAAGATAAGGTGCTTTGCTGGGACACCCAGTGTAATGTCCTGAACCAATTGCTTTAATTAAAAATATTTATTTAATTAGTTTAGATTTAATTAGAATGAAGTTTTAATTTAAGTGGTTAGCTTTAATTGTGATTAATCAAATAAGTTATAGTATATTCAAACTTAAATAAATTGCATGACTTAAATATGCATAAAATTTATAAAAATTAAATGATTTGGTAATGTAAATTATAAATTTGTATGACTTGGATGTGTATAAAATAAAACGAGGCCTATTTTCTCGTGTTTTGGATTTTCATGATTTGGTTTCTCGATGTGACCTTTCGAGTTTTGGGATCAGGCAGCGACAAGACATCTCCAAGATATAGGAGGTATGTTTGTGTATTGTTATCATACATTTCTGTTGGTACTTGTCTAGTTGTTTGTAGTGTGTATGACATGTGTTGGGTCAACCACTGTTTAGGTCCATTAAACATCTTGAGATACGTGATTCACCTCACATTTCTGGCAGAGTTTGTAGCAGATCGTGAGTATGGAGCTTTGTTGTAGTTGAGCTTTCCAATCTCAAACAGATGGATAATCTGAGTACACTATACGGATGATGGAGGATCTGCTGATAGTGTGTTATGGAGTACGGAGATAGTTGATTTACCTATAGTTGGTTAGACAACAGTGTGTGAGTAGCGGAAGTAATGTGAGCCTATAAACCACAGAGTCATCCCATACTGTTGGAGATTTGTTCATAATACTTGGATAGAGTAACATATGGGTATGCTGCTTTGTTGTTACCTCTCAATGATGATCCCTGAGTTGAGCAGGAAATTTGGGGATCAAATTTTTATTAGTCGGGGAAAATGTAAGATCCAATAATTAAATAATAAGGGTTATTAAAGAAATAACCTTATTGGATTTTTTTAGGAATTTTTGATTTTTTTTTTAGGATTTAAACGGAGTCCGTATGACACGTTTAAGGGGATGAATCGATTGGGCTAGAAGAAAGTCTGTTTAGAATACCCATTTATTAGGGAGTTGATTGTTTTAATTAACCTAAGGTTGTGATTAATTAACCTAATGTTATATATACATAACTAAGTTTTAATTGCCGAGCCCTAACTCTTCTTTCTCCCATTTCGCCGACGCATTCACCCTCGGTTCCTTCCCTTGCCCAATCCTGATCAGCCACCGACCATCTTTTCCTCTTTGTTGCCGGTGCAACCCCATGCTACCACCGATCATCGTCCACCAGCGACCTCATCCTTGACCGTCTGGCCACTTCGCTGGCATGGATTCTAGCTATCATCGCCTGGTTCTGCCATGGCTGTAGACACGACCACCATCGGCTCCTTGCGAGGGATCTGACCGACAACCTCGACTTCAACCTTTGCCTGATCCCTTCCTCCCTCACCCTCTCCCTCTCCTTCGATTGCCAAAGCTTGGATCTCGCTACCACCTTAGATCTAATCGTCAGCACACCTCCACATCTCTTCATCGCCGACACAGATTCACCGCCATCTCGTGCCCTAGTTTTCCTTCCGTCGCATCAGTGGCCACCGCAGCCACTCCCAAACCCTAGCTACACTCCATCATCGCCGCACTAGTATAGCATCGTCCGATCATGAGTAGCCAGTACTCCATCGTGGTACATCACCGCAACAGCTACTACGGGACTGGCTGGATGCCCCTTCTGCATCCGAGGCATTGGAGCCGGCGTAGCCCCTGGCCCTATGGACAATGGTGGCAATCCATCGTGGTCATTCATCGGCTTTGACTCCTCCAGCCATTGAGAGCAGTCCCACTCCGATCTTATGAGGGACACCTTTGCCCTCCTCTCTCGATCCATGTCATTACTGGCACAGACATCACCCTCAGTCATCTATCACCATTGCCGGTGAGAATTGGGTAACAACTTATTTTATTGTCAATTACATTGAATTACAAATTAATGGACAGAGTGATTAATAAGATGTAGAATGCTTGGTTGATTGTTGAGTTGCATTAATTGAATTCGATTGATTCTGAATAACTTAGAAGATCTATTTTCTATGATTGATAGTAGTATTGTTTTAAGTGTCACGCCCCAGAGGAGTCCCTATCGAGGAAATTTCGACAGCATCTCCCCTGTACGAATGACAATCTGAAACTCATCTACAAAGCCCTCAGGGCTTATAACCATCAGCCAACACGGTTAGAATATATAATAGACAAAAATAAACAATCCACGCAGTTAATAATAAATCAGCCTCCGACGGACTACATAATCACACAATTTATAATAATGCCTACTCCACTACAATGAGGGCAACACACACATTGGAAAACCTTTGCAATGGAAACGTGGGCATCAGACCTGAAGCACGATATAAAATCCAAAGTGCAAAACACATACATCACAAGTATGTAGTTCACTAATAAGGAAACACAAATTCGAATATATATAAAACCACCTCGACACCTAGTGGGGACTAGCGACTGGAATCTCCTGACAGCTTCAACCTAAAATAGAAAGTATATCAACAGGGTGAGTCCAACACTCAGCGGATACCAAGCTGACATGCATAGTAGGAAATAACCAATAGTAACAATTATGCGTACAGTCTCCTGGAATAATACTGGAAAATGTAAAACTGAAGGAAATGGGAGAAGCTATACTCACCAGGACATCTTGTTAGAATAATAAGGTCGTCAGACCGAAAATATCATATCTCCTGTATGTATGTCAATCATATGTATCCACCAAATATGCAGCAAACGCAAGCAATAAATGCAATCACGCATATGATGCAAATGACATGGTCACCCCTGACGCCAGTCAGCCATCTCACACACGATGGTGAGACCGAGTGGGTAGGGCTGTGTGCACTCTGCCATCACTACACCTGAGTGATCGAGTGGACAGGATGCTGTCGGAGTACACCTATCCTCCTACCCCAAATCATAAGTCGGGGAGCTCAATTCTCTCATCTCCCTAAGACAGTTCAAAGGAGGGACCCCTGTCCTGCTACCACGCTGCGCCACGCTACCCATGAGTAGACCAGCGGAGCACTGATAGAGCAACCTGCTGCAACACACCCTGCCTGAATAAAAACCACTAACCCATGAGTGGTTATGTGTGCAGATCCATGCAACTGGCGATGTGCTCAATAATAATGGAGTCGACAATCGCTCAACATGCAATCATGCGAGATGGTGCGTGACACTAAGCATGAAAATTCTGACCATATCTAACTCCATAAAACATGTACCCAAAATAAAATGGCTCAAACAAGAAGATCTAGGTACACGTATCAGATATGGTAAATGTCTAGTTTGATATATCATAAGGCATGGTATGTCACTACCTCTATGAGCATAAATAATCAAGAGGTAATGGATGCAAAACAGGTAATAAATAAGCATGCTGAAGGAATCAAGCAATGACATACTGATGCAGATATAACATAATTATTACTACTTATTAAAAATCCACTATGTATATCAAATGACAATATTTAAAAAATAAGTCAAGGTATTCGCCTTTAATATGTAGTTTGAACCAAATGACGTCCTGTTACGATAACCGTCTCAATCACAGTCCTGCACATAGTATGCACAGTATAGCTAAGTTTTATTATAAACCAAATACTAATCATAATCCTAATCTGATTAGGACACTATGGTCAATCCCATTAATAACCTTATCCTTCTTTCATAGTTAATATCCTTGAATTAATCCAACTAGGGCAACCAACTAATAAATTCAGATTATGCAACCCTAATCATTTCTTCTTCTAATAGAATTTACTAAGCACAATCAATCCTAAATTCACCCAAGTCGGAGACTTCCCTTTTGACCACGGCTGGAAAGCGACTGTCAGAAAATTACTAACTGAAGGTGCCTGTTGCCGGCGTTTTGTGGCCTGAGCTACCACAATCCTACTGCTAGAACGATCAATCCTAGATAGCACAACTGAAATCAAACCCAATTCTCTACAACCCTATACAGAAAATGCAACTCCAATTCCTATTAATCTGATATCAACCATACTTACCCCAAATCAGTCGTTGACCTCTTTCCTTTCCGGTGGTTTACTGTGACATTGATCGGGACTAGCTGTCGGTGGCTAGCTGTTGGCAGCAGTGGTGAGGAGGAGACGATATCAGAAGAATTACAAGGCTAAACGGCACTAGTGTCTACCAACTAGAGGTAGGGTTTGGAACCTTGCTCTTGGCCGAAGATCAACCTGTGTAGAGGTGCAGTGGCGAGAGACCCAATCTAGGGCATGGCTCGAATGCTCGATCTTCCGGCGAGCTCCTGGTGTCTGTGACCAGGAGAGGGGAGGTCGGGTGGCGCTCGGCTGGCGACAGGCGATCAGGTGGCAATGCGAGAAGAGGAGAAAATGCGGCCGAGATAATGGTTAGGGCACAGGCAGAGACGGAAGAGAAGAGGAAAAAGAGAAGATGGCGGTGTGCAGCTCAGGTGTGGGTGACGCGATGAAGAGGAGGAGGAGATCGACGTCACTTCGATTAGGGGAGATGAAGAGGAGAAGAAGGAGCGGCGATGGGTTTGGCGAGGGAAGAAATAGGGCACGACACAATAAGAGGAAAAGAAAGGAATTATATAAATATATACTTAGGTTTTACTTAATCAAACCCTAAGTACATTCCTCAATTAACTCCCATCTTTGGGTATTCCAAATAGGTTTTCCCCAAGCCTATAAATTCATCCCTCTTAAACTCGTCATACGAGCTCTAAAAAATTCTCAAATTTTTTTTAAAAATTCCTAAAAATTCAAATAAGTTTATTTTCTTAAATAACTTTATTATTTAATTATTATTTGGGTACCATATTTTACATTAAGGATATTAATTGGAATCAGATTGGGATAAATGATTGTTTAATCCATTATAGTGGTGGAATGCTTAGGGATACTTAAATCCAAAGTAGTTGTGATTTATTATCACCCTATTGGTTCATCATGTTTGTAGTTGAGACGATGGATTGAAGGATGAGTTAATTGATTATAGAATTGAATTTATTTGTAATGGATTGGTTAGAGGATTGGTT
Source organism: Zingiber officinale (assembly GCF_018446385.1). Classification (NCBI taxonomy): domain Eukaryota; kingdom Viridiplantae; phylum Streptophyta; class Magnoliopsida; order Zingiberales; family Zingiberaceae; genus Zingiber; species Zingiber officinale. Next base: position 61,249,523 of record NC_055990.1, on the reverse strand, counting down.
GATTTTAAAGGAGTACATGATTTTTATTGGAATCATTGTATTGATATTGCGATTAGTGGTGATGAGTTGGATTTATACAGTTTCTTGTCGACAGTATTAAATGGATTGTAATAAAGATTCATGGATGAGAGTAATTAAAGTTTATCATTAATTAAGTATAATTAATGATCGATTTGAATATGATGTTTTTTATGAGTTTGGATCTTTGGGTTTAGCTAGTTGTTGCTTATGTGATTAGCTAAACTGCACATTATGTGACTTGTAGGATTTTGATTCGAGACGAGCGTCTCGACGTGGGATTGTTTAGCACGATCGACAGATAAAGACGGGTACTTCTTACCTTGATCCTTTAGTAGATTGACCTTAGTGCATGAGCTATATTCTTAGATAGTTGTTATATTTATCTTGATTCCACTTATATTTTTCTTGTGCTTGATACTTATCCACTCGATCTTTGTGATAATCAAATTCGTATCTATATAGTCTCTCGTTGTTATATATATATATATATATATATATATATTATGTTTATCTATTGTGATTACTGTTTACTCATGTATCTTATTGAGCATATTAGCTTCATGTAGCATACATGATTTCTGTTTATATATGTTATGACTGCTGCATCTTGTACATTATGTTATTGCATGGATGTAGGCGACCACATCTCCCTTGTGGGTGAGTAAGTCGTCGGGCCGCACCACACACTCGACCACTCATGGATAGTGGTAGCTGGAGGAGATGCCACTTGTCCTGTCATGCCACACTCAGCCACTCATGGGTAGTAGTAGCTGGAGTTGCGAGTAGCAGTGACCCCCTTCACTTTGTAGCTAGATAGCTACTCAGCACCTATCCACTCGGTCACTAAAGAGTAGTGACGACCTTTGAGTGGTACAATTATCATTGATCCGGCCTCTCAACCTTACAAGGGTCATAGTGCAGAGAGATGGGCGGGGTGACCATCCGTACATATGTTGTTGTTATTATTCTTATGCTGCTGTTGCTTACTTATGTTATTGTTGCTTACTTATGCTGCTGTTGCGTACTTATGCTATGATTTTAGTTTATCCATATGATAGATATGCTTACATTTGTTGAGTTATATACCTGTGGTGTGTGTATAGACATTGGATTACTTATTCGTAATATATATATACCTCACATGTTACCCTTGTAGTTATGAGTTGTACTGTAGCAGATCTTTACTACTCTAGACCTTTTATTATTAGTCTAGGACATGGTTTCAGGTATGGACATAGATTATGATATTAATGTAGTATCTGCTAACTTCCCTATGAGACTGTATACCTTTGTATCGTTGGATATTTATTATGCTCATGCACTATCTGACTATTACCCGCTGAGTCCCAGTACTCACTACCCCATAAACTGGGTTTCTTTCGTCAGGTAGCAGGTAGATGATACAAGGACACTTGGAGGATCCTGACTGCCAATCCCACGTTACATTTGAGGACAGACTTTCAGGTTTTGTTGAGGCTTTGCTTTTGTTTGACTTTATGAACATGGTTTTGTAATAATTTGATGTTGATTTGGAGTTTAGTCTTGTGGTTACATGTATTTTGGTTTACTGTTGTTGGGTCAAGCCGGGCTGGCTCATAGTTAGTTGTTTTGTTGGTTTCACGTTTGTTATTTTATGACTTCTGATGTGTTATGTTCTAGCCGTGTGGACTTTTTATCAATTGCATGGTTGTGTTTACTTTCAGCTTGTGGGCTGCTTATAAACTACGTGGTTGTGTTTATATCCAACTGTGTGGGCTGTTATTTGCTTGTGAGTAGCTTTATGGCAATGTATATATGCTTCATATTATCATAATTACATGGGAGATGCTGTCCGTTTGCTGGGCAGGGACTCCTCTGAGGTGTGATAAATCTTGTGCACTAACTGTTGAGGTGAATATTTGTCTGATCAGTCAAGACAATATATAATGAGAAAGGGATTATTAGACAGCTAACTATCCCTGGAACTCCACAGTAAAATGGGGTTACGGAAAGAAGAAATAGGACTCTTCTTGAAATGGTTAGGTCTATGATGACACATGATAATTTTCCAATCTCCTATTGGGGAGATATATTATTAGTTGTGACCTATATACTTAACAAAATGCCTTCAAAGTTAGTTCCATCTACCTCACATGAACGTTGGATAGACAGAAATCAGATTTAAGTAATTTGAGATCTTGGGGGTCAGCTGCCTTCGTTCATGATAAGACTTATGAACATGGAAAATTAGGATCCAAAGATAAGAAGTGTATCTTTATAAGGTATTCTAAGACTTCTAAGGGTTATGTTTTTATTGGTGAGCGACAAGATGGAAGCATCTCTGAAATAGAGTTAAGTGATGCTACTTTTCTTGAAACTGAGTTCCTAACACGAGGTGAAGTTGATATGACAATTCTTCTATATGAGATAGAGGAGGAGGATAATGTTCCTTTATCAACAAATCAGGAGATGCTTGAATCTAGTCAACCTAGTGGGAATAATTTGCCACTGAATGAGTTAGTTTCTCAACAGTCTAACCTCCGAAGAAGTAGTAATCAGATTATTCCTCGGAGAAGGTTGATATTGAAAATGAGGCATTAATGATTCTCCTAGTTGATGATGAGGAACCTCGAATAGTTGAGGAAGTTTTGAGATGCTCAGTTAGAAAAGGATGGAAAGTTACAATGGATGAAGAAATGGAGTCAATAAGAAAGAATCAAGTTTGAGATTTAGTCGATCTTGCTCCAGGTTGAAGGGCTATTGAGAATAAGTGGATTTTCAAAATAAAGAGGAAAGCAGATGAATCGATTAATCGATACAAAGCTCGATTAGTTGCAAAAGGATATACCCAAATGGAGGGTATTGATTTTGAAGAGACATTCTCCCTAGTTGTGAAGTTTGTATCAATACGTGTCATTCTAGCTATAGTAGTACAATTTGACATGGAATTACATCACATGGATGTAAAAATGGCTTTCTTTAATGGTAATCTTGACGAAGAAATCTATATAGTACAACCAAAAGGTTACGTTGCTGAAGGCCAAGAGAAAAGAGTATGTAGACTTAGGAAGTCTATATATAGGCTAAAGTAAACGTCAAGACAATAGAACATAAGATTTAATGAAGTTATTTTATCTTATGGTTTCGAAATGATCAATGAGGATCATTGTGTTTACCTATGAAAGGAAAAAGAAAAGTTTGTCATTTTATCATTATATGTTGATGATATGCTAATATGTGGAAGCGACATAAAGTGTGTGATAGAAGTCAAATCTTAACTTTCATCAAAATTTGATATAATAGATATAGGAGAAGCAGAGTACATCTTAGGAGTGAAGATCATTAGAGATCAATCAAAAAGGCTTTTGGGTTTTTTTCAAGAAGTTATATCACTAAGATGCTACAATACTCCAATATGTCAGATTGCAATATTGAACAGACGTCTATAGCGAGAGGTACTATTTTGAGCAAAAGTATGTATCTCAAGACTCTTGAGGAAATAGCCAAAATGAAGAAAAAAATCATATGCCAGTGCTATTGGTAGTTTAATGTACACTATATTGTGTAATCGTCCTAATATAAGCTATGATGTTGGCTTAGTTAGTCATTTTCAGTCAAACCCAGGATCAAGACATTGGAAAGCAGTAAAGAAGATATTCATATATCTCAAAGGAACAACGGATTATTGCCTCTGTTTCCAAGGATCAGATATGAACCTGAGTGGCTACAAAGATGCAGATTGGGCAGGGGACCTTGATGATAGAAAATCCATATCTGGCTATGCCTTCTTGCTGAATGGTTGCACCATCTCATGGAACAACAAGAAGCAGGCTTGTGTAGACTTGTCAACAGTGGAAGCTGAGTATATGGCTTGTGCAGCGACTGTGCAAGAGGCTATCTGGTTAAGAAGGTTCCTGAAGCATCTGAAGATTGCTGAGGACAGTGGGAGTCCTGTTACAGTGTACTGTAATAGTCAAGCTGCAGTAACTCTTTCCAAGGATCCCAAATATCACAACAAAGACAAACATATAGAAATTAAGTATAATTTTGTAAGGGATATTGTTGACAAGAAAAAGATAATTCTTGAGTACATCCCTACACGAAATATGCTTGCTAATCCTTTTACTAAGCCATTGACTAAAGAGTCATTTCATGTACATGTGAAGTCTTTGGGATTTTGAAGAATGTAACTTATTGTAAAACATTTTTGATTAATAAAATTGCTATGATCTATTCAGTGTATATGTCTTTGTTATATTTAAATAAAAAGTCTCGATAAGCATGTTGGCAGATTGAGATTGGTCCACTCACATGAACAATCATCTATATTTGTTAAGTACAAATAGAGGTAAGACCATTGCTTTTGGGACAACTTATGTAGCTGTCAATAGAGACATACCATAAGTTAATGTCGCCTTGATAATTGTGTCAAGACGAGACCATTTATAAGAATTCATATAAATATGTCCACTATTTATTGAATTTGCTTAAGGCCAGATTAGAATTCATATGTTAAATTTAAGATTAGACATTAGGTATGTCTAGATCGAAATCTATACAATGTTAAATTTTGGGAAAAACATGTATTTTTTTAGTAAAGAGAATAACATCGTAGCATGTGATTCATACCACATGTGCTATGACGATAAGAAGGGTAGTAGGAGAATGGATCCTTGCTTCTCTGCTATGTGAAACCCTTTGAGATTATAAGTTAATCTCAATCTTACCCTAAGTGACTATTTAGCTGTCTACTTGAAGTTTTGATAAGTGTCTGCTACTTTAGTATCTTTCGTATTGGTTATAGATCTATGGAGCATGACAAGAAAAGCGACTGATTAGAATAAATAGATTTTAGCTAAAAAGGAAGATTAAGATTGATTTACATCTGTGACATTTATTCACTGGTACTAGTTATATTTTTAGTTCAGTATATAAAATGTAATTGTGAATAATTTGTTTAATTGGTTATGTTGAATATGCTCTTGACATATAGTCAATATGAGGGATTAGAGATGTTCATAATGATGTAAATGATTTAATCTGGGGTAACGCCAAGTCATTGATGTCTTTGATTCATTCTAAAGAGCAGCTATGTAAGGTGTGACAATCTTCTTAGTAATGAATGCTCAGTGTGCTTGCTGTCACACAAACTATTTTCCCTAATGTATGAAATGGATATTCTTATTTGGTCTTTGTGACTAATTAATTTTGCTCTGGTCTTCGTGACTTGATCGTCAATTAATTTATGTGACTTATTTGGTTTTTATGATCAATTAATGTTTGGCTTTGGCATTATGACATGATTACCTTGTAGTCTATGTAACTGACATGGTCTATGTGACCATATAACCTTATGGATTGACTTGGACGAGTGAGAAATGTTGGATGTTGAGGAGATGAAGGGGCGCTGTTTCCCCTTCATCTCTCTCATTACTGCAAACGTCAAAGAGATGAAGGAGCATCTTTTCCCCTTCGTCTTCTTCAGTCATCTTATAAATAGTGCGTCCAAGCCATGAGAAAGTAGAGGCATAAAGAGAGAGATTGAGGTTATCAGAGAGTCAAAGCAGAATGTCCTGGGCTCTAGGGATTTAGCTCGTGAACCTTGAAGTATTTTCCAGTTACTCGTGATCGTGCTTCCGACAGCAGCAACGTCCGACGATTTCTTCGGGAGATCAATGTAAGTGGTTATAGCTTTATTTTTATGTTTGATTCATGCTGTCAAAAAGATACAACATATTTGGACTGAGATCTTTGAACAGAAGATGTAGAGTGACTAGTGCATTTTCTTCCACCCCACTAGCCATAAGAACACAAATAAATTAATTGACTGAAGAGGTTATCAGTTTGAAGGAACAACTAGTGCAAATAAATCAGGAAATGAGGCAAAAGCATTGAGAAATTTATGATTTTTTGATGATGGTGATGATAATGATGATGGTGGTGGTGATGATTGTGATTGAAATTGTTGTACATGAATGTTATTTGTCATAGATTTTATGTGTTTTAAATATTTGTTACTTGATTAACTGCATGAATTTTTTATTAATATTACCTTGTTTCATACAGAGTTGCCAAGGAAGGTGTTGAGAAATGGAAATCCATGAAAGAGGTGAACATTTACATTAGTTTGTGTACTGTTTTTTCATCTTATCTATCTAGTTTTTTGTTTTTGTTTCTGATGCAAGAATAAAAGAAGAAAATTAAGGAACAAAAAAGGAAGTATGTGATTTTACTGGGATCTTATGTTATATTGTCTTAGTTTGATTGGAATAATGTTGGATGGTATGTGATGATAAGATTGACTTTGTTGAACGTCATATTTTTTTTATTGGATGTTTGATTTTATTGTATATGGTATTTTGTTGTATATGGGACTTTGTCATATATCTGATGTTTGATTTTGTTGTTTCTAAGATTTTTGCATGTTGTTTATGTGGATTGTATCCGATTTACAGGTTTAGGTTATATATATATATTTGTGATTGATACGGTGCATGATAGAGGGATGAGGATAGCTGATGTGATTGGAGGCTAAGTCTAAAGGGTGGTCAGAAGTCAAGCCTATATGGCGGTCAAAAATCAAGCTAATGTGAAGGTCAGAAATTGAGCTCATGTGGAGGTCAGAAGTCAAGTCTAGTGGCGGTCAAAGGACCAACTCGCATATAAGTCAAAAGACAGGATTATAGAGCGGTCATGGTTGAGCCTATATGGTACTCAGAGGTCAGGCCTACCGAGCCAGTAGGAACTCGGAAGGAAGGGCGCACAGGTCGGGATTGGCAAGTTAAGGCTTGCAGGTCAGGACTTACAGGATACATGATATTAAGGCTTGCAGGTCAGGGCTTGTAGGATACAGGATAAGACGATACAGAATATTAAGGCTTGCAGATCAGGACTTACAAGATACAGGATATTAAGGCTTACAGGACACAGGATAAGACGATACAGGATATTAAAGCTTACAGGTCAGGACTTACAGGATACAGGATAAGACAGGCGGAATGGAATACTCGGACTAGGACGCATAGTTCAGGGTAAGCGGACTAAGGTTTACAGATCGGGATCAAGCAGGATAGGATACACATACCAGGAAGCACAAGACAGGTTAGGCGGATTACGAATTACTGGTAAAGACCTATAGGAAACAAGATAAGACAGGCAGAATAGGATACGCGGATCAGGACGTACAGTTTAGGATAAGCGGACTAAGATTTATAGATCGAGATTTACAGGATGAGACACGTAGAGCATGATAGGTGGGCCAGGATGTGTGACTTAGGACATACAGATCTAGATTTACGAGGTGACAAACACAAGCCAAGGAAGGCGACAGGGAATGCAGGCCTGTGCTCACAGGTCAAGAATTGCAGGTACGAGGAACCAAGCCAGGGTTAACAGGCCGGGGCGGGCAACGCTATACGACAATCAAGCCAAGGAATCATAACAACCTGTCAGAGAATAATCACCGCATGTTAGGGAATATGCTAACGGTCTGGGACTCATTGCCCATCGACCCTTGCTCAGGCCTATAGGAAGATGTCATGTGTCACTCATCGCTAGATGATGTGCGTAGATTATATACTCTTTTATGCATGTTTTTATGCACATTTACATACTTTGAGCATGCTTGATCTATGCACTTTTATACTTCCAGCTTTCCTTTTAGCATATTTACTCTTTTGGTTCGGAGATCTGCTTTTTGTGCATTTTCTATACACAGGAGTCGAAATTGGTGAAGATTATGCGTCCTCGGGCAAGCTTGGAAGGAATTGAAGGGAGAGAGCATCAGGCTGTGTACCACACACGGTCGTGTAGTTTTAACAAGAAGGGAAGAGGACATGGCCGTGTGAATCTCACACGGTTGTGTCTTGATTTGAAAAAAATTAGAGCAGATGCCTTACATGGCCGTGTAGATCTACACGACCGTGTGAGGTTTCCAGAGGCCAAGCAGGTGGTGGCCGTGTACACCACACGACCGTGTAGCATTTCCAGAGAACGAGGTCCCTGCGGTGAGTCACACTGCAGCTTTTAAGGAGAAGGATGGACATGGCGTGTGAATCTCACACTACGTGTCATGGGGCAATGTGCCCCGATTTCCTCCTCTATTTAAACCCTCCTTCATGAATTGAAAGGATCTCCCCTTGGGAGAAGGCAAGATTTGGTGGTATCCTCCCATTCTTGGGAGGATTTCAGGGCGATTCAAGGGAGTTCTTGACGATTTCGACTCGGGAGCGAGGATTGGATCCGAAGACGACTTCTTCGTAGATAAGTTTTCTCTTTCCCCTTTTCTTGGTTTCTTGGATTGGGATTTAAGAAATGCTTGTAATCTTTATTTCTTGGTATTCTTCCTCGATTCATGGAGTAGATCTTGTATTCTAGGATTAAGGGAGTATTTGTATGATGGATTGATGTAATCTCTTATGGATTTGCCAATTTCTTGTTTCAATGACATTGTCTTGCTTGTATCAATTAGATCTTGAATGATTAATGGTGATTTGTGCTTAATTCTCATTCTTGATTGATTGTTTGGATTTCTTGTGGACTTTGTAAAGATAAACTCTCACTCGATCATCCGAGGGATCCACGTGACAGGTGCAAGCCCGTGTAAGGACATTTGAGAGATAATCTTGAAGAGAAAATAGGAATATTCAAGAGAGTAGGATGGATCTTGTGATTAGTTTCTTGTATCTTGATAGATTAATAAGTTGTGGGCTTCTATGTTGATATCCGAGGAAGGCATAGTAATAGGTGCGCTTCTGTGTAAGGACAACGTAGGTTCACGTCTAATTGATCATATTTAGATACATTTCTCAGTCCTTAGCCGGTTATCTATTGCAAGAGAGAACCGACAACTTTCTACAAGTGTTTGGCAATTGAGGGATAAGAATTGGTGAACCATTTACATTCAAGAAATCTTACAAAGAAACCGAAACTCCTAGAATCTCCCTTTATCATAACCCAAAACACTAAACTCTTGTTTGTTGATCTTTAATATTAGATTTGTTTACCTTCACTTTGCATTTGAAACAATTGGATAGTTGTTTAGCTAATTCGCATTGAGACATTTCTAGTGCTTATTCCAGTCCCTGTGGATACGATAATCTTTTATATTACTTGCGACATTTCCGTACACTTGCGGAGCGTAACAAGTTTTTGGCGCCGTTGCCGGGGACTGCGCTATAACATTAGGAATTATCAATTGAGTTAGACTAAACATAACATTTGTTTTCCTTTCATATTGCATAGTTGTAACTAATCATTAGATTTCTATTTTTTTTTACTTTCTTGTATAACTTTCACTTCTTGCTAATTCTTTGTGTACAAACTCAATTCTACATTTTTTATTCTTTTATTTTTCTTTTTTGTTGAATTGTCATTTGCTATCTTGTTCTTGTGTATGCGAAGATCTAACTTTGCAGGGGAATTCTTTCCTTTTGACCCTGAGATTGACAGAACTTTCCATAAAAGAAGAATTCTGCAAAAGCAAATTGAAGAACATGAACATTTGAACATGGCGAATAGACCACTCAAGGATTATGATGCACCTTATGCAAGAGGTTTTCGATCTAGTATTTCAAGACCTTCAGTGGAAGCTAATAACTTTGAGATCAAACCCGCAATTATATCTATGGTGCAGCAGAACCAATTTGGTGGAGGACCTTATGAAGACCCCAATCAACACTTAGAGGTCTTTTATGAAATATGTGGTACCATGAAAATGAATGGAGTTCGTTCAGAAGCAGTTAGATTATTATTATTTGGGTTTTCTTTAAGAGATAGGGCAAAGCAATGGCTGAATTCTTTGGCCCCTAATAGCATCACCACTTGGGAGCAGTGTGAGCAACAGTTTCTTGATAAATTCTATCCACCAAGCAAAACAACTCATATGAGGAATTTAATTGCAAGCTTCAAGCAAACTGACTCAGAATCTTTTTTTGAAGCATGGGATAGATATAATAGTATGCTCAGACAATGCCCACATCATGGGTTGGAAAGATGGTTAGTGTTGCACACTTTTTATAATGGTATCAACTATCATACCAAAGTGTCCCTTGATTCAGCTGTTGGAGGGGCACTTATGAATAAAAGTTTAGATGAAGCTGAAGAAATTATTGACAGTGTAGCACAAAATCATCATCAATGGGCAAATGAAAGAAGTGGTGGCTATTCTTCTGTAAACCCAACAATTAAATCATCAGGGAAGTTTGATGTAGATGCAGTCACTCTTTTGTCTGCAAAATTGGACGCTTTTACAAAGAAATTTGAGAATATGGGGACTAGTGCTAATATGGTCAATGCTATTAGTACATCTTGTGAAGTATGTGGGAGTTCAGAGCACTCAAATGACTCATGTCCATTGGGAGCTATCACTGCACAAATCAATCAACTGGAACAATGTGATGTAATCATGAGTTACAATCAAAGGCAGAACAACCCATACTCAAATACTTATAACCCTGGATGGAAGAGCTATCCCAATTTTTCTTACAGAAATAATCAAGATCAAGGACCATCTATGGGGGCAAGAACAAATTTTCAAGCTGGGCAACAAAATTTTCAACATCTATCTTCTCAAGGCTTACTAAAGTCAAATATTGAAAAGATGCTTGAAGAAATTATCTCAAGTCAGAATGAAATGAAGCAAGATTTAGCAAAGCTCATTCAGAGAATGGATAATTCTGAAAAGCATCAAAAGATCCAGGATAGTCAAATTGCCCAACTAGCTTCCTCATCATCCAGAGCACCAGGACAACTTTCAGGAAAACCTGATGTGAATCCTATGGAGCATTGCAATAGAATTGAGCTTAGGAGCGGACGGACCTTGGGAGACTCCCAAGTGACTGCTCCAAAAGGGATACAAAAAGAAGAAGAGCTCTCTCCTCTTATACCAAATCAGATTCAAGCTAATGAGGAGAGTACCATTGAGGTTGAAGAGACTCTCCCACTGAACCATAAGAGCAAAGCTGTCCCTTTTCCTCAGAGACTTACAATGCTCAAGAAAGATGAAGAATTTGGCAAGTTTTTAGAAAAAGTTAAGGAAATTTGTGTAGAGGTACCTCTTATTGATGTTATTCTTCAAATGCCTAGATTTGCCAAATTCCTGAAGGATCTCATGTCAAACAAGAGAAGAAGAGGAGAGGTTGAGACCATTGCGCTTAGTGAGGAATGTAGTGCTATTTTGGAGAAGAACACTTCCTCAAAACTAAAGGACCCAGGGAGCTTTTATATTCCTTGCAACATAGGAAAAGAATTTTTTGAAAAAGCTTTTTGTGATTTGGGGCAAGTGTTAGCCTCATTCCCTATTCAATTTGTAATAAATTAGGTCTCAAAAATATTAAACTTACTACTATGACACTTCAATTACTTGATCATTCCTGCAGGTACCCTTTGGGTATTATAGAAGATGTGCCAGTAGAGGTGGATGGATGTATTATTCCCACAGATTTTGTCGTGTTGGACATGGAAGAGGACCCAGATTCCTATCATATTAGGAAGACCTTTCCTTGCTACATTGGAGCTATAATTGATGTCAAAAATCATAAGCTTTCTTTGGTAATTGGTAAGGAAAGGTTGGAATATGATTTATCTAATATCTCTAACCATGTCTCGTCTCTTTTAAATGCTTGTAGCAGGACAAGCATTTATAAACTTGAGGAATGGAATTTCCATCCTCATGGAAGGCCACCAAACGAAGGAGACAATGTGGTGGAAGATGTTGGGAGAAGATCTCCCAACAAAACGAAAAGTATATCTGTCCTCCAAGGGCGAGGAAAAGAAGTGAATGATCAAGTTTGGTCGAGCTAAAGACCTTAAACAAGCGCTTCTTGGGAGGCAACCCAAGGGTTCTTTTAGTTAGTTTTGATTTGTATTTTAATTTCTTTTAGTTTGATGCGTTCTTTTGATTTTGTTTTCAGGTTAGGTGCAAAACAGAGCCCGACCGTGTGCTATACACGGCCAGGCAAAGGTTGCAGAGAAGGGAAGTGCTTGGGCCGTGTCATCCAGACACGGCCATGTAGGATCTCCCGAGGAGAAAAAGGTCTAGGCCGTGTCCCAAACACGGCCGTGCAAAGAATTCCGAGAAGAAAGATGGAGAGGCCGTGTCCCAGACACGGCCATGCGAAGAATCCAGAGAAGGAAGAGGGGGAGGCCGTGTGGATCTGCACGGCCCGTGTAGGAGAGTTATTAAAGTCTTCTTTCTACCTTACACGGCCAGATCTTGGCCGTGTTCCGCACACCCCCAACTCTCCAAAACATCTCTTTCTCTCCCAATCTCTTAAAAACTCCTCTCTAATCTCTCAAGATCTCTTAGATCCGGATTCTCCTCCTCTCTAAGACTTGGACTTTTTGTTCTCCTAACCTAAGATCTTTGCTCTTTGAAGTTTTGTTCTTTGAGTTCCATTTTCCCAACCCTAGATAATTCTTCCCCTATCTAAACTCATCAAGATGTCCAACATTTTGATGAAACTTCGCAAAGGAGGTGGTGGATCCAGTGGAGACAAAGAGAAGGAGCCACCAAGGGACAAAGGAAAACAACCAGTGAAGGGCAAAGGCAAAAGGACTTCACGCAACGAAGGTAATGACAATGAATTCAATATTGTGTTTAGAAATGATGATCAAGTAACTAGATTTGCAATTCTTGTCAATAGAAAGATAGTGTGTACTAGATATATGGACCCAACTGTTCTTGATATGCTTGGAATTAGGGAAGATATAGATTTGATGATTGGGTTTTTGGATTGGAGTGATATTATGTACACACATTTGCCTACATATCCTCATCTTGTTTTGGAATTTTTAAGTTCATTGGATGTCCATTTTACTAATGAAGATGATTATTTTGGAAAAATCTCATTTAGACTAATGAATCAAGAATTTCTATGGGCATTTAGTAACTTTAATTCTTGTTTTGGATTAACCACCGGTAGCCCTCGTAGGTTTGATCCAAGGTTTAATTGGAATCATTTTTGGAATGCAATAACTGGGTTAGATCAACCTTATGAGCCTTCAAGAGCTAAGGCCTCCCATATGCAAAATCCCATCTTTAGGTATCTACATAGAGTCATGGGTAAAACTATTTTTGGTAGGGGAGAGAGTGATGGGGTGGTTAAAAAGATAGAGCTTTATGCTTTATGGGCTATGCTTTATAAGGTTGAATTTGATTCTGGTTTTCATTTTGTTCAAACCTTATTAAGATCTGCTAGGGCATCATCGGGATCAATTGTTTTTGGTGGTTTGATTACCCGAATAGCTTATAATTTAAATCTTGATGTTGATGGGTTGGAAATAATTCATGGTAATGACATGATTGACATTGATGCATGTCTTGCTATGAAAATGATCGTTCGGGATGAGAATGGTTTCGCGTTTCCTAGGAGGAGTGGTTCTCCTTTACCCCTTCCTTTTCCTGAACGAACTACTATTCGTAACCTGGCTAATTGGGTAATTTCTGAGTTAGATTTTGAGGATAACCCTTCTATACCTGGAGACACTGAGCCACATCATGAGCCCTCGTCATCTGGACACCCGCAGCCTTCTAGTTTTATGGAGCCTGCTAGGCATTCTTTTGCATATGGCACGGGATCTTCTAGGTTTGATTTTTCAGATTTTCGTACGTCTCTAGAATCACTTCATGAGAAGCAAGATGCCCAACGAAAAATGTTGGAGGGGCGCTTCTCTTTATCTGATGATCAGTTTAGGGAGGTACAAAATCATTTTCAGTTTACGAGGAATTTTCAAGGTCAAGTGGCTGAGTTTGTGCAGGATTATGATACTGATCAGGCTAGGATGAGAGATTTTATGCAGAGCATGATGCTTACTAGCCAACAAGTAGATGCTTTATATGAGTATCATAGATCCTTGGGTGAGATTCCAAGTTTTCCTAGTTTTCCTATTGGCCAACCACGTCGTAGACCTCCTTTCCCTCGTCCACCTCCACCTCCTCCACCATATTGATTTCATCGGGACGATAAAAAGTTTAAGTCTGGGTGTCAGTTTTTAGTTTTTGTTAGTTTTTCATGTTGGTTCTTATTTTCATTGCTTGTTGCTTTATTTTGCTTGTTTTTGAAATAATCATGGCAAGAAATTTTTTTTTTTTTTGAGAACATCAAATCTTCACTTATATGCTTTCTTGGATTCAAGTGAAATGTTAGCACGATTATTGTCTTGATTCATGATGTTCGAATGATGCTAGTAGTAAACTTTGTGTAGTTCTTTTTTCTATCTTGGGAAGCATTAATAAGCTAAAAATCTTATGGTGATGAGTTTTAGTTTTGGTTCAACCTTAAGGATTTTATCTTCACTACACTTGTGCTTGATGCTTGAATAGTTGATGTCATTGAAATAGTCATGATTCATCTTGTTTGCTTAGTACTTGGTTTCCATGGTGATTTCTCAACTTTCATTTTGGTTTCTGGATGAGGCTCAAATCATTAAAGCTCATTTGGAAAAATCAAAATATCCCAACATGTGTGCTAAAAGTACATTTGTGAATAAGTTTTGCACAATGCAAACACTTATAAAAAAAAAAAAAAGAGGGATATAAAAAACAGTTGTCATGAGTGGAATCTAGCAAGTCACCCCTTTGAGACCGAGTTAGGTTACTGGGGAAATGACTGCTTAGCTTCCCTTGAGACTGAGCACACCTTTGAGACCTTGGGTTACTTGAGAAATATGAACCAAGTGAATGGTGAGTAAGTGTCTATCACTGGTTACTTGTCTTTCACTAGAAACACTAGGAATTCAAATTTGATGATGACTTGACTAGGACATGGATTGAAACTTGAAGGGTGTTGAGTTACTTTTACACTGTGCACAAGATTCTTATGCTTGAACCATACTTTACTTGTTTCCATGATCACGCTTGTTAATGAAACTTTTTGATAGAGTTAGGAAAGTGCACTAGGTTTTATGAATGTGTTGTAGAACATATGAATTTAGACTGCAACATTTTGCTTGAGGACAAGCAAAGGTTTAAGTCTAGGGGTGTGATGTGCGTAGATTATATACTCTTTTATGCATGTTTTTATGCACATTTACATACTTTGAGCATGCTTGATCTATGCACTTTTATACTTCCAGCTTTTCATTTAGCATATTTACTCTTTTGGTTCGGAGATCTGCTTTTTGTGCATTTTCTGTACACAGGAGTCGAAATTGGTGAAGATTATGCGTCCTCGGGCAAGCTTGGAAGGAATTGAAGGGAGAGAGCATCAGGCCGTGTACCACACACGGCCGTGTAGTTTTAACAGGAAGGGAAGAGGACATGGCCGTGTGAATCTCACACGGCCGTGTCTTGATTTGAAGAAATTAGAGCAGATGCCTTACATGGCCGTGTAGATCTACACGGCCGTGTGAGGTTTCCAGAGGCCAAGCAGGTGGTGGCCGTGTGCACCACACGGCCGTGTAGCATTTCCAGAGAACAGAAGGGTCCTGGCCGTGTGAGTCACACGGCCGTGCAGCTTTGGCAGAGAAGGAACTGGACATGGTCGTGTGAATCTCACACGGTCGTGTCACGGGGCCGTGTGGCACCCGATTTCCTCCTCTATTTAAACCCTCCTTCATGAATTGAAAGGGGATCTCTCCCCCTTTGGGAGAAGGCAAGATTTGGTGGTATCCTCCCATTCTTGGGAGGATTTCTGGGCGATTCGAGGGGAGTTCTTGACGATTTCGACTCCGGAGCGAGGATTGGATCCGAAGACGAGGCTTCTTCGTAGATAAGTTTTCTCTTTCCCCCTTTTCTTGGTTTCTTGGATTGGGGATTTAAGAAATGCTTGTAATCTTTATTTCTTCGGGTATTCTTCCTCGATTCATGGAGTAGATCTTGTATTCTAGGATTAAGGGAGTATTTGTATGATGGATTGATGTAATCTCTTATGGATTTGCCAATTTCTTGTTTCAATGACATTGTCTTGCTTGTATCAATTAGATCTTGAATGATTAATGGTGATTTGTGCTTAATTCTCATTCTTGATTGATTGTTTGGATTTCTTGTGGACTTTGTAGAGATAAACTCTCACTCGATCATCCGAGGGATCCACGTGACAGGTGCAAGCCCGTGTAAGGACGTTTGAGAGATAATCTTGAAGAGGAAATAAGAATATTCAAGAGAGTAGGATGGATCTTGTGATTAGTTTCTTGTATCTTGATAGATTAATAAGTTGTGGGCTTCTATGTTGATATCCGAGAAAGGCATAGTAATAGGTGCGCTTCTGTGTAATGACAACGTAGGTTCACATCTAATTGATCATATTTATATACATTTCTCGGTCCTTAGCCGGTTATCTATTGCAAGAGAGAACCGGTAACTTTCTACAAGTGTTTGGCAATTGAGGGATAAGAATTGGTGAACCATTTACATTCAAGAAATCTTACAAAGAAATCGAAACTTCTAGAATCTCCCTTTATCATAACCCAAAACACTAAACTCTTGTTTGTTGATCTTTAATATTAGATTTGTTTACCTTCACTTTGCATTTGAAACAATTGGATAGTTGTTTAGCTAATTCGCATTGAGACATTTCTAGTGCTTATTCCAGTCCCTGTGGATATGATAATCTTTTATATTACTTGCGACATTTTCGTACACTTGCGGAGCGTAACACTAGACAAATTCTGACACCCGACATTCCCTGACACTTGTCAGACTCCAGAAGTACCCACTGCCATATAAAAAAGGAGGGCTTTTTTCGATGCAGGTATGCTCACTCGTCTTTACGCATTCATCCTTTACTTTTCGTCCTTTCACTGTGCTTCTGGGGAAAAAGTACCTGACTTGAGCGTCGGAGGGCCTTACCCGGGGACTTTTCCCTGGTTCTTGGTCTCTAACGTGAGGGCGGCTTGTCTGAGTGTTTGTAGGACCCTCACCTCGTCATCCCCATCATCATCCCCCGTTATCCACCCGTGTAAAACTTTCCAAAAGGTATCCAATCGACCAGGCGTCACCACGACTTTCCGTCAACTGCGGGGACAGCACTGCCAGCCTCCGTCCGACTCAGGTTCCGGACGGGATCAAATTTAGCACTGTTTGAGAGAAACACAGCTACCTATTCTGGAACGTGAAGATGGAGGACTCTAGTCGAATCAACGTGACCATGATAGCGGGGGAGTACGAACTATTCAAAGAGGCTAAGAAACGGGCGGCCTCCGAAAAGCAAACTACCACCTCCCGACCGCGAAAACTACCAGGAGTTTCCAAGGAACCGGTCCACACCTCGGATAGGGGCTCCAAGAGAAAGCAGCCCATGGAATTTCCCCCTGCCTTTTATAGAGAGCCCGGCCAGGGTTACTATCAGCCAGAGCCTGGGTGCTATAGTCACAAGGAGCAACCACAAGTTTCTGTTGCTGAGAGTTCTTTGCCTAAAGATTCAAAGAGTGGGAAGGCTATCGTCCTCCGCGAAGAGCGTCGGGTGGAGCCAGAAGAGAAAGTGCCCTTCTCTTCCAAAATATTAGAGGAAAAGTTGCCCAAGGGATATAGACCCCCAGCTATTAGGGAATATGATGGCAGCAAGAATCCTGAATATCATCTCCGTAAATTTAGAAATGCGGCCCTGTTACACCAATACAGCGATGTTGTTAAGTGCCAAGTATTATTGAATACTCTATCTGGTTCCACTCAGAAGTGGTTCGATGGATTGCCACACGGGTCCATCACCTGCTTTCTAGATTTCAAAACTGCGTTCCTGCACCACTTCGCCAATAGCAGGAAATATCAAAAGACCAACCATTGTCTGTTCGCCCTCAAGCCGAGGCCCTCTCAGCCGTTAAGAAGCTATATCAAACGCTTGAACCAAGTGGCCTAGGACGTTCCCTCGGCCACATCAGAAATACTCATGAGTGTCTTCTCCTATGGAATGACCGAGGGAGAATTCTATAGAGACCTCATCAGAAATCCTGTAAGGAATTTTGATGAGATGTTGGAGAAGGCCGCTAACTACATAAACGTGGAAGAAGCGCAGGCGACACGAAGGAAGGCAGAAAAACCACCTTCTTCTGCCAATAAACCTGAAAAAAGAATACCCCAACCCCCTGCTCAACCTCTCCCACGGGCTCGAGAAGCCAGACCTCCTTTCCACCCCGGTCAGGATGTTCGATCGGTCCCGTGGGTAGCTGGAGTCCATGCCCCTCGACTTGGACCTTGGGGACTACGCTATTGTACTTATCATCGGTCCCACACGCATGCCACCAGCGATTGCTTCCAATTCGTCTAGGATTCTTGTCACGTTGCTGAGCTGGGCTTGCGACCCCCCGAGCTAGCTCCTTAGGTCCAAAGAATGATGGAGGAGTGACACGACGCAGCGGGACAAGGAAGTAGACCGCGAGCAGATCAGGGAGGGCCTAGCATGCAGCAACAAGGGCGTGTCGGGGAGCCAGGAGAATCTCGTGAGGCCGAGAATAGGGGCAACGAGGCCATCCGGGATATTGGCATGATCTCTGGAGGACCTACCGACGGAGATTCAGGCAGGGCACGCAAGTCCCATGAACGCCGGTTGGAGATCCATGCTGTTGGATACAGCCAGGAGTAGGCTGCTGGCCCTGTCATCAGCTTCGGGCCACATGAGTTGGAAGGACTGGAGCTGCCTCATGATGACGCCCTCATCATCAAAGCTATCATAGCCAATAGCCGCATGGCCAGAGTTTTCGTTGACACCGGGAGTTCTGTCAACGTATTGTTTAGGACTGCCTTTGAGCAAATGCAGATCGACACCAGCGAGCTCCAGTCGGTAGCTACTTCTTTATATAGGTTTGCCGGTAACTAGATAAGACCCATGGGCCAGATCAAGTTGGTCATATCTTTAGGAAGCAAGCCATTAGTGAGAACCAGGAGGAGCACCTTCATCGTAGTAGACTCGCCCTCCTCTTACAATGTCATTCTGGACCGACCAGCCTTCACGAATTTCTAGCTGCCGTTTCCACCTTCTATCAGAAAATCAAGTTCCCTGTAGGGGAGCAGGTCGGGGAAGTTAAAGGGGAACAACGGGTTTCTCGGCGATGCTATATTGACATGGTTAAGGTGGAGGCTCGCAAGGCTCAAAGGACGCAGGACGGGGTCGTGCATGCCATTCAAGAAGAGCCTGTGCCTATAGCGGAGGAGCCCATTCCTTGGGAGGAAGTCCAACTATACCCTGAGCGTCCAGAGAGTCTTACTCGTATAGCTGGTGATTTGCTGCCCGAGCTTAAAGAAGAGTTGATCCAGTGCTTGACCCGCAACAAGGATGTCTTCGCTTGGTCTACTGAAGAGTTACCAGGGGTCAAGCTTGAAGTAGCAGAACATAAGCTATATCTCTTGCCTGATGCTCGGCCTGTTAAGCAGAAGAAGAAAAATTTCTTGGCCGATTAGAATAAAATTATCCGAGCTGAAGTGGATCAGCTCCGAAAAGAGGGCCACGTCTGGGAAATACAATTCCCATCCTGGCTCTCTAACGTGGTCTTAGTGGCGAAACCCAATAATAAGTGGAGAGTTTGCATAGACTTCCGGGATCTCAATCGGGCCATCCTTAAAGATTGTTATCCTCTGCCCAGAATTGATCAGCTGGTAGACTCAACTGCTGGTTATGAGAGGATTTGCATGTTGGATGCTTATCAGGGGTACCATCAAATCCCCCTAGCTGTGGAGGGTCAAGAGAAGGTTAGTTTTATCAATGCAGATGGTACTTTCTATTACACGGTCATGCCTTTTGGGCTCAGGAATGCTAGAGCTACTTATCAGAGGATGATGGAAAAAATCTTTCGGGAGCAGGCCGGGCGCAACGTGGAAGTTCATGTAGATGATATACTCATCAAATCCCCTTTAGCCGCAAATCTGATAGCTGATGTGGAGGAGACCTGCGACACCCTGCGACAATATGGGTTGAAATTAAATCCCTTGAAGTGTTTATTCGGAGCCAAAGGAGGGAAATTCTTGGGATACTTGGTGACTGAGCGTGGAATTGAAGTCAATCCTAAGAAGGTCCAAACACTCCGGGATATGAAGGCTCCCTAAAACTTGAAGGTGGCTCAGAAGTTGGTAGGCAGGATAACAACCCTGTCTAGATTTATCTCCAGATCAGCAGACAAAACAACACCCTTCTTTAAAGTGCTCAGGAAAGCCTCCAAATTCCAGTGGGACGAGGAATGCATGCGGGCTTTTGAAGAGCTAAAAAAGTATTTGGAGACTTTACCTTCTTTATTCAAGCTTATTACAGGAGAGCTGCTCTGGGTCTACCTGTCAGCCACCCCTGAGGCCGTGGGGGCGGTGTTAGTGAAAGATCAGGACAATGTACAATGGCTAGTGTACTTTTTTAGCCATCTATTGAAGGGGGCTGAGTCTAAATACACAGCCCTGGAAAAGTTAGTCTACAGACTGGTGCTCATGGCCCGACGTCTAAGACCCTATTTTCTGGTGCATCCCATCACGGTCTTGATCAATAGCACCATGGGTAAGTGTTAGTTAGAGCCCTAAAGCCAATCATTTGATGATTGTATGGACTCATTGTATCATATTCTTGTATATTAATAAAGGCATTTGTTTGGTTATTATACTTATTTGTATTAGTGCCAAATAGACTAAGTATAATAGCGTCCTTGAGTAGAAGGTTCATACCTATATCAATCGATAGTGAGATGATATAGGGAACACTACTCTAAATCATTCCTAGTCGAGTATTAACATTCAGGGACAATGTTAATACAATAAGACTAGCATGTAGGTCAGCTCGATGACTTGATCTCTCAAGTCATGGATATAGAGATATCAAGCTGACACATGGGTATGCATTAGAGAATGTATACTGAATGACCCGCCATGAGAAAGTATCATGGATCGTTATATGAGTGTCATATACTTTCTCATGTGGCTATTAGTATGACTCTTAGTTCTTAGACCTGAAGTCACCATGGATCCCTACATAAGGAGTTATGTACTTTGGTTTCGTCAAACGTCACCCGTAACTGGGTGGACTATAAAGGCGATTACTGGGTATATAACGAATTATGTAGAGGGATGTGAGTGATGTAGATGGAATATATCCCTCCCATATGACGGGAGCGACATCGGTATTCTTGATAGAGTGAGACCACTAAGTGCATGGTCATGTCCAAATAAGTCAACATTAGATGTTGAGCTCATTTGATCGAGTGAGTCTACTTGGAGTTCAAGATTTAGATTGATTAGAGGATGACACGGTCTATGCCTCATATTGATCAATCTAGATGTCTAGGATAGAAGGACAATGTCACATATTGTGAGGAGTCACAATTAGTAGTCACAAGGTGATGTTGGATCTCAACATTTCTTGTAACTTGGGTAGCAATGATGTATTACTAGATACCGCTCATTGCTTATGTTTCTAAAGGAGTTTAGAAACATTGCCAACGTTACAAGAACCTATTGGGTCACACACAAAGAACAAGTGGATGGAGATTGGGTTCATATGATGAACCAATTTGATTAGGTTCATATGATGCACCAAAGATTGGATTCAAATTAGACTTATTGAGTTAGACTCAATTAGATTCAATTGTTGAATGAGTCTAATTTAAATTTGATTCATTGAGTCAATTTATATTAATGAATTGAGATTCATTAAATTGAAATTGACTTGAATCAAAGGTTGGATTTAACTCAACAAGGAAGAAATTGGTCAATTTTGACTTGACCAAATGGAAGTTGAAACATCAAGTTTGACTTGATGTATTGCCACATCATAAGGATGACTCATCCTTGCCACATCACCTCCACCTCATGAGGCATGCCACCTCATGGGGGTTACACTCTCCCCTTGGTTTTAATGTGGCCGGCCACACTAATGCAATGGAGGGGTTTTGATTTTGTGGCATTATGTGTGCATTGATGTTATCATCTTCTTCCTTGTCTTTCTTCCTCCTTTCTACTGTTGCCGTGGGTTTCATGGGAGGAGAAGATGGTTGTGTTGATTCCAAGAGCATTAGGAAGAGTGAAGATCACAAAAGGAGGATACTACTAGTGAGTGTATAAGATTTCTTTTTGTATCTTCTTCTTTTCTTTATTTCCAATCCCATCCGAGAGTTCTAGAAAGTGCTAGCACACTTGGAGCTCTCTTCTTCATCCTTTGAGTGTGAGAGACACTCCTTGTTCGTGTGGATATCATTAGAGGAGTGTCTACGTTGACACTCTCGAGATCCGGCGTACCGTTGGACGAGCGGGATTTGCGAGGGCACGCAACAAGGGTAAAATTCTCAACATGTAGATCTAGGAGTAGATCTAAAAAGGTTTTTCAAACTCGTATTTGGTTTTTCCGAAAAATTTTTTACCTTGCACGGATCCGTTGGCCTTGGGTGATTCGGGGTTTCCGCGATGCGAAAAGCGATTTTCGCGGCCCGAAAAACTCAACAGTGGTATCAAAGCCACGTGCAAGGCTTGTACGAGTTTGTTTTTGGTTTTATGAAAACTAAAGTTTCTGTAATTTTCTGTAAAATTATGATTTTCGAGTTTTTATGGGTAATTTTTCCATAGAAGCGAAGCACAAGTGTCTCGGCACTTGTAGGCTTCGGCTACCGGAAAGATTTTTCCAAAACGGCTTCGTTTCGCCCCAAAATTTTTGGGGACAGCGGGCTTGGGTGCCATTAGATCGCTTAGGAGCAACTCGCGATGGTTAGATCGTGGGTAGGGGTACTGCCCCTAACCCCGCAAGGGGATTTGCTCCGCAGTTGCACCCGAAATCGCTAAAAACGAACCCGCCGGGAAGATTTTTCCGAAACGGCAATGTCTCGGCCCAAATCGTTTTGGGACAGCGGGTTTAGGCGCTGTTGGATTGCAAAGGAACCCTCGCGATGGTTAGATCGCGGGTAGGGGCGCTGCTCCTGGCCCCGCAAGGGGATCCGTTCCGCGATTGCGCCCGAAACCGCTAAACGGGTCCGCCGGGAAATTTTACACATAAAATTGTAAAAATGAATTTTAAAATTATAGAAAATTAAGAAAATATATAATTTTGAATTATTTATTAATTTTGTGATAGTCATGGCCCAAAAACCCAATGTGATTGGATTGTGTTGTAATTCATAATACGGCCTGCGTGCCGTTATGTGTTTACGAGTGTTGTATTATATTCGCGACCTGCGCGTCGTGCCTTCTCTTATATTCTTGTTGTAAATTAGATTTAGACTCGAATGTAACTCGAGTTTCAAATTGTAATGTACAAATTGGAGCGGTGGAGGGTCCACACGAGACGGAGTTCCGAGGCGGGCACGAGCAACACAAGGTGGTCAAAGGGAGGAGCTTGGAGAAGCTGTTGACCCTAGGTTGACCATTCGATCTTCTCATTGGCTTGAGAAGATCGTAGTAGGACCATGACTAAATCACAAATAGATTAATTAATTGCTTGTGTATGTGATGCATATTTAATAAGTAGTTAATTAATTAGTGGCTTACGATTAGATTAGATCTAAGTCATGCACATGATGTACCCTTGCGATTAGATTAGATCTAAGTCGTGCACAAGATGCATCCTTTTCGATTAGATTACATCTCGATCGAACCAACTCTAAATGCCTAACCGTGCCGTGATACCTATCACTACCTCGATCACATGTATTGTTGAATCTGCCAAAGCAGAGCAATACATATTATCTTGGTAGGGTACGGAGGGACAATCTTGGTCCCGCCTATCAATGCATGGGTGAATACAAACTCAATTAGATTGAGTATTCCTAGTTACTCGGTTGGATCGAGTCAACTATAGGCATTCTTCCAATAGTTGGAAAGGTAGGACAAAATCACGTTTATATTAACTCTCAGGCGTATTAGCCAAAGCTAACTTGAGTTTTAATATAAATATGGATCTTGATCCTATAAACAAGAGTTGCATAGAGATGTAATTAGTAATCGTTACCTACCGATCATACTAAGCCTTGGGCGTATTAGCCAAAGCTAACTCAAGGGTTAGTATGATGTGAATCTTGTCCCACAAGAATTATAGAATTCAGTGGGAGCATCATTTAATTAAAGACCTAATTAAATGATTTTAAAAGAATATGATATTTATTTCTGCAAATTTTCTGTTGTAGATAACCATGACGTCGAATACGAACTCTTTCTCCCTGCGTTCTGCCCTTAAGAAGGACAAGCTCAACGGAGCAAATTTCCTAGACTGGTACAGGAACCTGAGAATAGTTCTCACTCAAGAACGTAAACTGTACGTTCTGGAGCAGCCCATTCCGGAGGCTCCTCTTGCCACTGCCACTCGAGCTGACCGGGATGCTTATGAACGGATATCATTAGAGGAGTGTCTACGTTGACACTCTCGAGATCCGACGTACCGTTGGACAAGCGGGATTTGCTAGGGCACGCAACAAGGGTAAAATTCTTAACATGTAGATCTAGGAGTAGATCTAAAAAGGTTTTTCAAACTCGTATTTGGTTTTTTTGAAAAAATTTTTACCTTGCACGGATCCGTTGGCCTTGGGTGATTCGGGGTTTCCGCAACGCGAAAAGCGGTTTTCACGGCTCGAAAAACCCAACAGTAAGGCTCTTACCAATATAGAGGTTGCTGGTCAGCTTATCAAGTGGGCGACAGAACTGGGAGAGTATAATATAGTCTATCAACCTCACACAACTATTAAAGCACAGGCCTTGGCTGATTTCTTGATCGAAGTTCATCAAACTGACTCAGAAGAAACTTGGAAAGTATATATGGATGGATCGGCCACACAGTAGGGAAGTGGCATCGGAGTTCTCCTAATATCCCCTCAAGAAGACATATTACAATTAGCCGTATGGTTGAATTTCAGAGCCACTAAAAACGAGACAGAGTATGAGGCTTTATTGGCAGGGCTGCAGGCAGCCCGACATGTGGGAGCTGCCCGGGTGATTATTTACTCAGATTTCCAATTGGTAACCCAACAAGTGGCGGGAAACTTTGAGGTCAATAGTGACAAGCTACAAGTATACCAAGAAGCTTATGAGAAAATGAAAGAAGAATTCAAGGAGGTCACAGTGAGCAAGATTCCCAGAGCAGAGAATGGCCGAGCTGATGAGTTAGCCAAAATGACCAGTTCTCTGACAACATGGGTATTAGATAAGTTAATAGCACGGACCTTCCTCATAGCTCAGATAAATCTTCAGAATAACATGGACGAGCTTATCGACTGGAGAGCACCAATGATTAGTTATCTTTAACAAGGTATCTTACCAATCGACCTAGAGGAAGCACAGCTGGTCAGAAAAAAGGCTCACGCCTACACCATGATAGGAGATCAATTATATAAGCGGACATTTTCTAGACCTTTACTCAAGTGTTTAAGCATAGAAGAGGCAGAGCATGCCTTGTGAGAGATACATCTGGGGTGTTGTGGCAGTCACGCTGGAGGTAGAACATTGGCCCGCAAGGTGTTGCTGGTCGGTTATTTTTGGCCTACCTTACAGAAAGATGCTAAGCGATTGGTAAATACCTATTTGTCTTGCCAGAAGCATCAGAATCTGATGCATACACCCACCTCGATGCTAAGGACGTCTATAGTTTCTTGCCCATTCGATTAGTGGGGCATGGATATTGTCAGACCATTCCCTATGGCACCCGGTCAAAAGCGATTTCTGTTGGTGTGCCTTGGCCAGAATTACAAATGGAGCGGTTATTAAGTTTTTGTGGAAAAATATTTTGTGCAGATTCAGCATACCTCATAAGTTGGTATCGGATAACGGAAGACAATTTTAAAGCCGAAAGATCCAGGCCTGGTGTCAAGGGTTCGACATTACTCAGGCCTTCACATCCGTAGCATACCCACAAAGTAACGGGCAAACAAAAGTTATCAACCGAGAGATTGTGCGGGGATTGAAAGTTAAGCTAGATCACGTTGGAGGAGATTGGGTAGAAGAATTACAAAGTATTCTCTGGACCTACCGTACAATGCCTCGGGAGAGCACAGGCCTCACTCCATTTCATCTAGTCTACGACAATGAAGCGGTAGTACCTATAGAGATCGGGGTGCCTTCCCCTAGGAGGACGTTGTACGATGAAGGAAATGTCGAACGACGACTAGCAGAGCTGGACCTGATTAGTGAAACACATGAATGGACGGCAGCCAGGCTAGAAGCCTATCGACAAAGGATGAAGCAGAGTTATGATAGGAGGGTGATTTCTCGTTTCTTCGAAGAAGGGGACCTGGTCTGGAAACGAGCGAAACCTGTGGGGGACGTGTCCAAGTTAGCACCCCAATGGGATGGGCTTTATAAAGTTATTAGAAAGTTGGCGTCAGGTGCTTACTACCTGCAGGACGACTGGGGTAGGAATCTAGACCGACCCTGGAGCGCTAACTATCTTCGGCCTCACCGCACATAACTTTATTTTTTGTAAAACCCGGCCCTGATAAGTGTAGGTCTGAGGGAGGTAGCATAGATCAAGTCGGGAATACTTACCCGACCGGTCAGTAAGAATGTCTGCCTGGTCAGGATTGTTACATCCTTACTCTTTGTAATCATCAAACTCATTTTGGACTCATACCTAGAAAGCGGATAACAAGAGGTGAGATAGAACATTAACAAAGTAAGATAGAACATCAAGCATGGAGTAGTTCGGTTTACACAATGTACAAATACAGATTACTTGAAGGCAGAAAAAACTTCGTCTGGTATTTCATTCAAAATACGACGATGATCTAAGAAGTCTTCAGGGGGAGCGGATTTAAGATATCCTTGTTCATATAGCTGTCATAAGGCCCCTGCCGCACCATAATCTATGGAAGGCATGAAGCGGTCCCTGACCTGGACCCCAAACTCTCAGGAATGGAGGTAGGCTTCCCGACTCAACCTGCAGCGTTCACTTTCGCCCGCTTTGTATATTTCCAGAGCTATAGTAACTCCAGAAGAAGTAGAGCGGGCTTGGGCTAGTTCAGTCTGTACCGCACGTAATTCGGCTGCTTGAGATTCCAGAGTTTTGCTCTGCTCTTGTAATAAGGCCTCCTTGGACTGCAACTCCTTATTCAATCGATCCATGGTCTGTTGGTGAAGAATCCCGACCTAGCTTTTTTCCTCACGGAGGCCCTTGATTTCCTGGTTTGCTTCCCTCAAGGCTTGCCTATGAAGAGCGTTTGCTCTCTTCAAGGTCTCTATCTCATCCCGCAATATTTGGTTGGCCTTCGTAGGGTTATTCAACTGAAGTTCCACCTCAGCCACCCTGTCCTTCATGGCTTTATTCTCTTGATACAAGGCGGACAACGTGTAACTCATTGTCAAGACTTCAGCGAGATTCTACAGAAGGACAAGTATAAGGGATGATAAGAATAAAGGAAGGAACTAATGAAGAAAGCTTACAGTTATAGCTCCTTCCGCGATCATGTCCAACTGGGTTGGCACAAGGAAAGAATATATATTCTCCATATTTTCTCGCCAGATGCTAGACAATAGTCCCCTCAGGGTAATGCGGCTAGTATGGGCATCTTCTTGACACCGTAGGTGTTGTTCTGAGGGTAAAGTGGCCCGGAAATGCGAGTAGGTCAGGCGCCGTGTTCTGGAGGGTCCAGCTTCACCTCCAGCTGTTGGGTGTCGTGATCCCGATGGACCGGCTTCACCTTTAGCCACGGGAGGGTGAGTTGAAGGTTCTGTAGCTACAGGGAAGGCTTCTGGATGATGGGACGCCGAGGTCGGAGAGGCAGGAGGAGATGTAGGGGGCGAAACAGGACCCCCGTGGGGCAAGTGAGATTCACCTTGGGCTTCTTCAGAGATAATTGGGGGCATTCCTCTATGAGTTTGCCTCGGGATCTCTGAAGGAGGCATAGAAGTACCTGGGAGTCCTGATCTTGGGATAGCCCCGGGAGGTTGAGCAATAGGATGACTGGTAGAGACATGGTTAATAATTCTGTGCCGAAATCGGCATACCAATGGCTGATCGTCCGAGTCGGAATCTTCAGGGGAAGCTCGGGATCGACGAGCCGGAATGGACGCGACACCTCTACTTGCGGGATCAGTAGTGGAACGCGCCTGTCGGGCTACTTGAGAAGCTACTTGGAAGGAAGGACTAGCAGGAGGTATGTCCGGCCTGGGTGGTTGGGGATCTGATCGGACAATAGGTTTGGGAGCTGTACGGGGAGCGGATAGAGGAGTTGGTTGATGAGCTGACCGAGGAATGGCGGTAGTAGGCTCTCCTAACTGGGTAGGGGTAGAATGTGGGAGGGGTCTCCTTTCCAATATAATTCTACTTCTCCGTATTATTTCCTGGTCGCTAAAGGGAAGAGGCTGAATGTTTGATGCGCAGAGTAGGGTGTTGGCTGCAAGGGGAAAGCAAAGTTGTTGTAACTATACCAAAAAATTGTGCAAAGTCATTCAAGGACATGCAAGACTCACCCAAGGAGTGATGCAGCTCAGTAGAGGAGATGCGGCTCAACCTGAAGAAGGACAACACGTCCTCAGATAGCAATCTTATTAAGCCTAGCCTCTAGCATCTCAGCTGAGCCAGAGCTTCTGTGAAAAGGGGATCAGTACTGAAATCCCCACATAAGGTGTTACAGTGAGCACTCGTTGCCACCTAGTGGATCATTCCACGACAGAAGGAAACTTAAGGAAAAAATATTTATCCTTCCAATTAGGTTCAGAGGAGGAAATAGGACAAAAGAAAGTGGTGCGAGTGCGGGCCTGGAAATGAAACAAGCCCTTGCATTGTTGGCGAGGGGTAAAAAAATAGTGGAATAAGCGAGCAGACCGGGATATGTCACAAACTTCGCACAAGACCATGAATCTGCACAGGATCCTTATAGAATTAGGAGTAAGTTGGCCTAGAGAGATTCAAAAATATCGACTTACATCCGAGAATAGGGGGTGAATGGGCAAGCGTAGCCCTGCGATAAAATGTTCCTTGTAAAAGGTGACATATCCTGCGGGAGGGGAGGAAGCTTGGTGAAGCATGTTAGGAATTATGATGTGAAATTCATTTGAGATTTCGTAAGTGAAACAAAGATCATCTAGATCTACACCCGCGAAGGAAGAAACTCCAGGGGGGGTAAACGATGTTAGGGAAAGCCATAGGAAAGAGTCAGGTGCGAGGCAGAGGACAAGAAGGTGAAGCAGGAGGCAAGAGGAAGCGAGAGGCCAGGAACAGCACGGAGCGAATAGAATGCGAGAGTAGAAGAAAGAAGCAGGCGAAAAAGTTCCATGGGGTAGAGGAGGCTGCCTATTTATAGCCGATATTCTTGAGGGTATCATGGTCAAACCATCATCCAACGACTCACAATAAAAGCGGTTAAAAAGGGCCATCGGATCATCACAGAAAACAAAGCTGCTGTAGATGGCTCGATGTACAAGGGTCATCATGGGGTTGCCCCGGGAAAGTGCGCTACTGTCATGGGGTTGTCTCGGGAAAGCGCGTTACTGTAGTATGAAGCGTTTGAGATCCTCGTACGTTTTCTCTATCTCTCCTTCCTTCGCCTTGGTTTGCCAAAGTTTGGGGGGCTAACCCAGTTAGGGAACCAGTTCGGGACATTAAGCAATCAGAAGCCTAGGGCAGGGGCACTAGTCAGAATGCCATCATGGTCAAAACATATCCGGGGTCAGGGAACAAGTAAAATAAAGAATTCTCGAGATAGGGAGCCAGCTTGGGACATTAAGCAATCAGAAACCCAGGGCAGGGGCATCAGTCGGAATGCCATCATGGTTAAAACATATCCGGGGTCATGGAACAAGTAAGATAAAGAATTTTCGAGATAAAGATAATTGCTGAGAGACTTCCTAAGCTTAAGTAATTTCAGATAAAAGCAGACCAATGGATTTCTTAAGCTTAAATAACTTCAAATAAAAGTAGATATGGAATGTCTACACATTCAAAGTTTTACATCATGACTGGGGGGGGGGGTCTATAGGAGGTACAGTTATGGGGAGAGGTACAGAAAGAGTCAAAAAGTTATCGTCAGCAATGAAAGAAGGGAAGGCTCCATCAGGAAGTTCTTGCATTAGGTGAGCCCTGTCCAGGAAATCATCCGAGGGGGCAAAGCGAAGAAGGCCTTGTTCAAACAACTGACATACAACACCCACGCCCCCATAGCAGAGCATCAAATCGATTAGATCGCCTATTTTCTTCCGGAAGAATGGAGACTTAACGTAGGAGATTCTATAGGCTCTGAGGCGATCGTTTTTGCCTGACCGGTATTCCACCAGCTCTAGCTTTACATTGTCTGTAGCTGCCAGAGCCAATGCATTCTCCTATTTAAGGATGGAGGCATCTGTCTGGACCTTGAGAAGATCCACCTGGAGGGACTTAAT
Source organism: Zingiber officinale (assembly GCF_018446385.1). Classification (NCBI taxonomy): domain Eukaryota; kingdom Viridiplantae; phylum Streptophyta; class Magnoliopsida; order Zingiberales; family Zingiberaceae; genus Zingiber; species Zingiber officinale. The sequence continues at coordinate 61,219,330 of NC_055990.1, read as the reverse complement.
GGTGGCCTAATCAATGTCCCGCTGGGTCTGGAGAGCCTTTTCTCGATTGATACTGGCGGCCAGGTCTGTTTGGCCAACTCCCAGGTCTTTCTGTAAGGCTTTATTAAACTCCCGGAGTGCCTTTAGATCCACAGAGAGAGTGGCCAGCTCTGACTCTTTATCCTCCAGCTCGGTCGCCAACTGTCGACGACGCTGCCCCTCTGAGTCTAGTTTCGATTCATTGGTCTACATGGCCATTTGTAGTTTCTTTATCTTTTCGGACGACACCTAAACCAAATTCCTGGCTGACCGAGCGAACTCCCCTACCGTGCAAAGATAAGAATCCAGAGGATCGTCCGCAGTCAGAGGGTCGAACAGATCGTGGGGAGTTAGTGGCAACTTCGATTCTTGGACTCGAGCCTTCAGTGACTCATTCTCTTTCAGCAGCTCGGCGGCAAACTGAGTCAAGCTAAGGCTCATGGAGCAAGCTTGCCAGGCAAAAAGAGGGAAGTCAGAAATAATGTCAGATAGGCAGGCCAGGAAAAAGAAGACTCACCAATATGATATGTTACGAAGCCAGATCCAGTCCTTTCCACTGAGAGCCTCCCCAGAACTGCTCATTAGCTGACCTCTAGGAGGTGGCTAAGGATCCATGAAGTTGAACCTGGCCACGGAGGGGAAAAGTGCCACCCACATTTGCTAAACCCCTTGTCGAATTCAGCCTGAGCACAGAAGGCAGGTTCCAGGAGGCCGTGAAATCATATTTACTCTTGCTAGAACGAGCCCTGGTATGAGCAATTGAAGGGGAGGAGGCAACGGGAGCTGTGGAAGGGGTCACAGAACTCCCGGGTTGGTCTCCGGCAAGGGGGCCGACCTGTTCGGGGGGGGGGGGGGGGGGGTAATACCTGGACTGGAGTAGGTGCGAGTACTTTCGCCATTAGAGGAGATTTCGGGACGGAGGTTTTCGTTGTTCTAACCCGGACCTGGGAAACTTGGGAGGAAGATTTTTTGAGAGGAGGAAGCGAGGGGAAAGATTGGACTGCCGGAGTGATTCTTTTACGCTTGTGCTGAAGGCGCAGGCGCTTATCTGGTGGCGGAGAAAGAGTCTGCTCCTCCACGATGGGCTCCAGAGCTTCAGAGCCAGCTTCCGGGAGGACAACTTCCAGAAGAAGTTGGTCGGAGGACTCTGTTGGCTCCTCTGTTGTTTCCTGTGAGGGAGTGGTTGAGGGAACGACGAGGCCTCTTAAGATTTCTGCGCTCACGACCTTCAAAATATTGCTGGGCATCCTGGCTGATTCGACCGAGTAAGCCCGAAACATAGCATCTTCTGCAAAGTAAGAAGGAAATATCTCAGTTAGCGAAGACTAGAAGAAGGAAAAGCAAAGTCTTACCGAATGGAGCTCCTATATTTGAGGGGACTGGGTTGAGTCCAAAAAGATGTAAAAAACCTTCTCGCAATATTACTGATAGGAGAAGGCGGACTCCCTTTATTTTCTCTGAAGCTGTATGGCAGACAGGTTGGTGCCTATGTTCAGGCAATTCAAAAGGTGAGGGAAGGCTGGAACGCCAGTTGGTCGGCTAGGATACCAACTCTGGCAGTCTGATGAAGAAGAAGCGGGACTTCCAACCCTTATTGGAGGAGGGCATATTAGGAAAGAATTTACACTCGACCCGGGATTGCACTATGAACACACCGAGCTTGAATCGTTTGAGAGAATAGAAATGGTGGAAAAGTTGCGCAGTCAGAGTAATCTGGTATACCTTACAGAGGATGACCATGCCACAGATAGCACGAAAATCATTGGGAGCAAACTACGAAAGTGGGATACCAAAGTATTGACTCAAGGATGAGAAAAGTGGGTGAAGAGGAAAGCGAAAACATCCCAAGAGTTGATCTTTGAAAAAAGTTACAAACCCTTGGGGAGGGGAAGAAGGATGCTCATTCGGCCTGGGAGCTCGTAGTTGGTAATCGTCAGTAAGATGCAGACTAGCGCGGATTTGGGATAGGTCGCTATTATCTAAATCCGAGATATAATACGAAATACCAGGACAACACATTACCTTTAGCCATGAGGAAGTCAGAGGGGATGAAGAGGAATAGAAGAAGCGCTCGCACGAAACAGGAGGACTTAGCAGAAAGACCAAGAAGAAGTGGAAGAGTTGAAAGTAGCACAAATGGTGAGAAGGTGACGGTGGACAACCTTTAGGGTTTATAAAGTCAAACCCCTAGGAAGCATCGAAAGGAGGAGGGAAGGTATAATAATTTCATTCGTCGGATCTAGAGTCACGTGCCAAAAGGCGCTGATCAACCACAGTAGCGAGAAAGGTTCATGGGACACGCGTCATTTCCCTATGAAAGGTATTAATGATAGAGGTGACAAGAAAATCATGAAGGGAGATTTTTGTACGGCAGCATTCCGGTGCAGGAAGGCTATATGTCAGAGGAAAAGATGGTCATGCGGTTACCTCGGGAAAAGCAAAGGAAAGCCATACGTTAGGTTTGAGAAGCTGTTGGTGCGGGAAGCATCCGACGATCGAACTCGTGTTTTGATAACGGCAAAGAATTCAAAGTTAAGATGTTTTTTAGTCTAACAAGTCTACTTGAGGATTTCAGGAAAGTCCTAGCTGCGGTTAGGCAAAGGGAAAACCCTAGGGGGTGGTAACCCTAGGTCATAGGGGGTGGTAACCCTATGCGCAAAGTCTTGGCAGGTTGATGGCTTCAGGCAAAAGTCCTAGGGGGTGGTAACCCTAGGTGAAAAGTCCTGGTGTCGCGAACCAGGTGAAAGACTGGACTAGCCGGGGAAGCGGATGTCCAGCAGAAAGTCCGGAAGCATCGAGTGCTGAGCAAAAGTCCAGTCGATTTGGAGGATCAACATGTAAATCTCCTGAGTCGAGTAGGTGAGGACGCGCTCCCGAAGAGGAACAGAGGCGCTGTCGACCTAGGGCTTCCTACCGAAATCCAAAGTCAGACTTGACACCCAAAGACCGCCAATTATTACTATCGTGTTTTATCGATTCTAACATTGTCTTGCGGTATTTTGCTCGGACTAACCTTTATTTGCGGTGAGGAACCCGGAGGGTCCGGCGCCCGGATGGATCCGAAGCGCTGAGGTCCGGCGCCGAACAGTCCGCGCCGACCAAATTCTATCCTCCGCGACCGCCACGTGAGCATCCGGTTGGTTGGCCACGTCACACTCCAGGCGCCCGGAAGGGATCCAGCGCCTGAACCTCATATAAAAGGAGGGTTGAGGTGCAGCTTCAAAGGACAACGAATTCTAAGTGATCTTTCATCAATACGTTGCTCCAAAAGACGCTCCGAAGTGCTACTACAAGTGCCCGACGACCCGAAGCTTCAGAATTAGCATTTCTTGTTGTCGGTATAATTTTTGATAGCTTTTATTTGTACTCATAATTGTAATCTTTTAACGAGCTTATAGTTGTTGCCCACCGGAAGCGATCAAGGATCGCGGGCCTTCGAGTAGGAGTCGACTTAGGCTCCGAACGAAGTAAAATCGACCTGTCTCTTTGTGTTGTCTCTTTATTTTATTTCCGCTTATTCCGCTGCACGTTTTAACTCCGATAGTTTTCCGATAATCGAACGAAATAGCCACGAGCGCTATTCACCCCCCCTCTAGCGCTTCTCGATCCAACAATTGGTATCAGAGCGGGGTCGTCTTGAATCAGTGCAACCACTATTCGAGACAATTTTTTCGTGGTTTTGTTCGGAGTCGATTTGAGGAACCTGCTGGAAAAAGGCTGTCCGGGCACCCGGGATCGATCCGAGCGCCCGGAGGTCCGGGCGCTCGGAACAGGTCCGGGCGCCCGGGACCAAATTCTATCCCCTGCGCGACTTCGCCACGTGGAGCATCCTGGTTGGTTGGCCACGTCACACTCCAGGCGCCCGGAAGGGATCCAGGCGCCCGGAACCGCATATAAAAGGAGGGTTGAGGTGCAGCTTCAAAGGACAACGAATTCTAAGTGATCTTTCATCAACACGCTGCTCCAAAAGACGCTCTGAAGTGCTACTACAAGTGCCCGACGACCCGAAGCTTCAGAATTAGCATTTCTTGTTGTCGGTATAATTTTTGATAGCTTTTATTTGTACTCATAATTGTAATCTTTTAACGAGCTTATAGTTGTTGCCCACCGGAAGCGATCAAGGATCGCGGGCCTTCGAGTAGGAGTCGACTTAGGCTCCGAACGAAGTAAAATCGACCTGTCTCTTTGTGTTGTCTCTTTATTTTATTTCCGCTTATTCCGCTGCACGTTTTAACTCCGATAGTTTTCCGATAATCGAATGAAATAACCACGAGCGCTATTCACCCCCCCTCTAGCGCTTCTCGATCCAACAATTGGTATCAGAGCGGGGTCGTCTTGAATCAGTGCAACCACTATTCGAGACAATTTTTTCGTGGTTTTGTTCGGAGTCGATTAGAATTTAGCCTCATAGCTATATTCTAATTTCTTTTTACGAATCGATTTTCTGCTCAAAGCTGGTCAATACCACTTGAGCCTGTTATTTTTTTTCTTCCTCCCGCACTACTAATCCAAGACTTAGTCTTGGAATAGATCTTGTTGTTTCTGTTTTTTTAGATCTAAATGGCCCAACAAGAAGGATTTAGCACCGTTCGTCCCCCATTATTTTCCGGAGAAGACTTCGGATATTGGAAGGGGCGAATGGAAATTTATCTAAAGATCCAGTTCGACACCTGGATGATCGTCAAAACAGGACTGCAACTACCAACTGGTACAGACGGTAAGCCTACATCCTGTGAGAACTGGGAGCCAGCATTTATCAAAAAGGTGGAAGCCGACGCCAAAGCCACCTGCACAATCCAGTGCGGTCTTACCAAAGAAGAGCTCAACAGAGTCGGTCCATTCTCCTCCGCAAAGGAACTATGGGAGAAACTGATCGAACTACACGAGGGCACCTCGGAAACCAAGGTAAGTAAGCGTGATTTGTTACTAAATAAACTATACAATTTGAAAATGCAGGAAGGTGAGACGGCAATCTCTTTGCACGCCCGAATTCAAGATATCCTGAATTCTCTACATGGAATCGGGCAGAAGGTAGAAAACAGAGATATAATAAGGTATGCCCTTAACTCATTCCCTAGGAGTACACTATGGGCATCAATGGTAGATGCCTATAAAGTCTCTAAGGATTTGTCCTCCTTGAAATTAGACGAATTATTTAGTGAATTCGAACTCCATAAACAAACTAATGCACAGCCATCCGAGAAAGGGATTGCTTTGGTTGCAGGAATGAATCGAACACGGGAATCAAGAGGACGGCGAAAAATTGAATCGGAATCAGAAGATGAACCTGACTCAGAAGATTCAGAAGATGAACTAACCAGCGAACTTGTGAATCTTGTAAAGAAGCTCTACAAGAAGAAGAAGGGCTTCAACAAGAAAGATCTAAAGAAGGCAGTCCAATCCAGGGAGGCCCAACAAAACTCAAAGGTAAAGTTCGAAGTCACATGTTACGGGTGCAACCAGAAAGGGCATATCAAGGCCAACTGTCCCAACCAAAAGGAGGCCAAAAAGCAAAGAAGAAAGAAGGCACTAAAGGCAACCTGGGACGAATCTTCTTCGGAGGACGAAGACGACGAACTCGACCAAACAAGTTTACTCGCATTGATGGCCCGGGACCGATCAACGAATCCGAGAGCGAGTCGGCCGACTCCGAGCAAAGCCACGAATCCGCATCCGCTTCGAAGGGCCGACTCCTGTAAGTATTCCTAGGCTTAATAATTTAGTCAATTATTTACTTCGCAAATTAGCCAAGTCAAATTTGAAAATTAAGTCACTTTTAAAAGAAGTAACCATTCTTAAAGGAGTAACTAACTCAAAATCTTTAACTGAAGATTCAACTCAAGTACAACAACTTGAGAAAGAAAATTCAAATCTGAAAAATCAGTTAAATGATTTAAAAATTACTTTAGAAAAGTTCTCTCTGGGCTCCAAGAATTTGGATCTAATTCTTGGGACACAAAGAGCCGTCTACAATAGAACTGGGCTAGGATATAAAAGTAAAAAGAAATATAAATCTTATTTATCCTTAATAAACAAACAAAGTAGCAAATCAATCCAAACATGGGTCCCCAAGTCCAAATTGATAAATCAAATTGGACTTGGCCAATACTGGGTTCCGAAGGATCAAATATACTACCTCGACAGACCATATCGAGGCCGTGATCCAGGGAAAGCTAAAATGAAAACGATCGTAATTTAAAATTCGAAATTAAATTAAAAATTTAAAACTTAAAAATCAAATTCAAAATTTAAAATTCGAAATTCAATTAAAAAATTTTAAAATTAAAAATCAATTCGAAATTAAATTAAAAATTAAAAATTTCAAAATTAAACAAATCGAAATTATAAATAGATGGAGGGTCCAAACTAGCTGGCACCTCCAACTGAACTACCCGACAGGGTAATTGAACCTAATTTAGCCCGAATGGGTAAAACAAGAATAGATTACCCGGCAGGGTAGTTAAAACGGGATAAGTTTAACTTGAATCACAGTACTGGTGAAGTTGATAGTACGTTAGGGAAACTTGGGCATCGCATGTCTAGGAAGATATGGCTTCGACCTGGTGCATTTGGCCAAGTGAAACTGACCGAAGCTACCCTTAAATGGATCCTAACTAGTTAGACCAAGTTTTAGTATTAAGTTCAATGGGTAGGACTATTTGGAAAACCTCGAAGGCATGGTTATTTTAATGAGCTTCTTGTGACTCACCATAGCTCAGAAGTTTATCCAAAGAATGCTTACTTGTTGAATCCAAAGCTAAACCTGAATCTAACACAAGACTAAACAAAACCCTTTAATTGAACCTCAATTCATCTCACAAAAAGTTATAGGACTCCCTGATTGAGAATTTAGGTCGGGTGAGATGACTAAGTAATTAAAAAAAAAAAACTTTAAATTATTTTAAACCTAAATTTCAAAACTTATTTTAAACTTAAATTTCAAAATTATTTAAAACTTAAAAATTATTTCAAACTTAAATTTCAAAATAAAATTATTTTAAACTTAAATTTCAAAATTATTTCAAACTTAAATTTCAAAATTATTTTAAACTTAAATTTCAAAATTATTTTAAACTTAAATTTAAAAATTATTTTAAAATTATTTCAAAATTATTTTAAACTTAAATTTCAAAATTATTTTAAAATTATTTCAAACTTAAATTTCAAAATTATTTCAAACTTAAATTTCAAAATTATTTTTAAATTTCAAAATTATTTCAAACTTAAATTTCAAAATTATTTTAAACTTAAATTATTTTTAAATTTCAAAATTATTTCAAACTTAAATTTCAAAATTATTTTAAACTTAAATTTCAAAATTATTTCAAACTTAAATTTCAAAATTATTTTAAACTTAAATTTAAAAATTATTTTAAACTTAAATTTCAAAATTATTTTAAACTTAAATTTCAAAATTATTTCAAAATTATTTTTAAATTTCAAAATTATTTCAAACTTAAATTTCAAAATTATTTTAAACTTAAATTTCAAAATTATTTCAAAATTATTTTAAACTTAAATTTCAAAATTATTTTAAACTTAAATTTCAAAATTATTTTAAACTTAAAATTCAAAATTATTTTAAACTTAAATTTCAAAATTATTTCAAACTTAAATTTCAAAATTATTTCAAACTTAAATTTCAAAATTATTTCAAACTTAAATTTCAAAGTTAAAAACTTAAATTTCAAACTTAAATTCCAAAATTATTTTAAACTTAAATTTCAAAATTATTTTGAATACAATAGAATAGAAAATTTAAGGAGACAATAAACATAGTGTCTGCTTCAATCACGCTATCTTTAATCCATTAAAAAGAAACCAATTCAACTACTTCATGTGTAGGAATTGGATCAATGGATGTTGGATAGTGGATGCTCCAGACATATGACTGGAGACAAGTTGAAGTTTACCAAACTCAAGTACAAGAGTCTAGGATCAGTTGCATTCGGCAACAACGGTAAACTTAAAGTAATCGGAAAAGGTAATATTGAACTTAGTTCCGATTTCGTTATTCGAAATGTTTTATTGGTTGACAATTTTAACTTTAATTTACTAAGTATAAGTCAATTGTGTGACAATGGATATCTAGTTAATTTCGATAAATCTGGATGTCTAGTTAAAAATATTGAAAATCCAGAAATTAAACTTAAGGGACTTAGGAAAAATAACATCTACACAATTAACTTATCAATATCCTCTATAAAGTGTCTCCTGACACAACAAGAGGAAACCCAACTGTGGCACAGAAGGCTGGGTCACACACACACAAGACTTATTTCAAGAATGAGTCAAAATGGTCTAGTTAGAGGTTTGCCCAAATTAAAATTTATTGAAAATTCAATCTGTGATGCATGTCAAAAAGGAAAACAAACCAAGTCAACCCATAAGTCAACTAACTTAGAAAGATCCAACACCATACTTGAGCTCCTTCACCTTGATCTATTTGATTCACATGGAGCCAAATCACTAAACAAGAACCAATATTGCTTAGTAATAATTGATGACTACTCCAGGTACACTTGGGTAAAATTTCTAAAAACAAAAAATGAAACCTATGAAATATTTAGTAATTTTTGCAACTTAACGGAAAATGAAAAAGATACTAAAATTAAAAGGATAAGAAGTGATCACGGAGGAGAATTTGAAAATCATAAGTTCACCCAATTTTGTAAAATAAATGGATACCAACATGAATTCTCATGTCCTAGAACCCCCCAACAAAATGGACTAGTAGAACGTAAAAATAGAACACTACAAGAAGTCGCTAGGACAATGTTAAACGAATATGAGTTAAGTCACCAATTTTGGGTTGAAGCAATAAATACGGCAAATTATATTCAAAACAGAATTTTAATAAACAAATATCACAACAAAACACCGTATGAACTCTACTATCATAAAATTCCCAATCTAAATTATTTAAAAGTATTTGGTTGTAAAGTTCACATTTTAAATACTAAAGATTACTTAGGAAAATTTACACCCAAGTCTAACCAAGGAATATTCTTAGGATACTCCTCTACCAGTAGAGCCTTTAGAGTATATAATCAAAATACATTGAAAGTTGAAGAAACAACTAATGTAATATTTGATGAAGAAAACAACTTACCTAATGCAAATATTAACACTAATCCAAGAGATATAGATGATGATGAAATCCAAACTAATCTTAATGAGTCTGAAGAACCAGTTTCTGACTCACAAATAAGACCAACTAGAATAAGCACCTCTCACCCACCTGACCAAATTTTGGGTGACCCAAACCTAGGAGTCAGAACTAGATCGTCCTATAGAAACCTTAGTCAGATTGCTCTAATTTCTAAAATTGAACCTAAAACTATAGAAGAAGCCCTGCCTGATCCAGACTGGATCATTGCAATGCAGGAAGAATTAGCCCAATTTGAGAGAAACCAAGTCTGGGACCTTGTACCTAAACTCAAAGATAAATCAATAATAGATACTAAATGGGTTTTTAGAAATAAGTTAGATGATCACGGTGATATAGTAAGAAACAAGGCAAGATTAGTAGCCAAAGGGTTTAGTCAAGTCGAAGGCCTAGACTATGATGAAACCTATGCTCCAGTAGCTAGACTCGAGTCCATTAGGATGTTATTAGCCTATGCAGCCAATAAAGGATTCAAATTGTACCAAATGGACGTTAAGTCAGTTTTTTTAAATGGTTTTAACAAGGAAGAAGTCTACGTAAGCTAACCTCCAGGGTTTGAAGACATAGACTACCCTAATCACGTTTTTAAATTAAAAAAGGCACTATATGGACTAAAACAAGCCCCTAGAGCATGGTATGAAAGATTATCTAATTACTTAATATCCAAAGAATTTAACCAAGGACAAATTGATCCTACTTTGTTCGTGAAAACTATAGGAAAAGACATCTTTATAGCCCAAATTTATGTTGATGACATAATTTTTGGCTCAACTAACTCAAAATTTCTAAAAGAATTTATTAAGTTAATGGAAAGTGAATTTGAAATGAGCATGGTTGGGGAACTCAACTTTTTCTTAGGCTTACAAATAAAACAAACCAAAGATGGAATCTACATTTATCAAACTAAGTATGCTAAGGAGTTAATCAAAAAATTCAGCATGGAAAACTCAAAAATTATAAATACTCTAATGGCAACCAACATAAACATTGACTCTGACCCTGAAGGAAAACCTGTAGACCCAAAATACTATAGGAGTGCCATAGGGAGTTTACTTTATCTAACTGCAAGTCGACCTGACATACTGTTTGCAGTAGGTATGTGTGCTAGATACAAATCGCAAAGATTCACACCTAACATATGTTAAAAGAATACTGAGGTATATTAAAGGAACTCTAAATGTAGGACTTTGGTATCCAAGAACTTGCACTTTTGACCTTTATGGCTATTCTGATTCAGACTATGCCGGGTGCAAGCTAGACAGAAAAAGTACAAGTGGTGGCTGCCAGATTCTAGGTCAGTGCCTAGTAAGTTGGTCAAGCAGAAAGCAACATTGTGTTGCTCTATCCACTACAGAAGCTGAATACATAGCTCTAGGAGAATGTGCATCTCAATTGTTATGGATGATGCATACACTAAAAGACTATCAACTAGACTATAAAAATACTAAAATCTTTATTGATAATATCAGCTCAATTAATCTGACCAAAAATCCTATACACCACTCTAGGACCAAACACATAAAGGTAAAACACCACTTTGTAAGGGATCATGTAACTAAAGGTGAAATTGCACTCAACCACGTTGAGTCCAAATCAAACCTAGCTGACATTTTTACAAAACCCTTACCTGAACTTGAGTTCAGTGGACTTAGAAGGCAAATAGGAATGTGTTGGGTAGAATAGATATCTTACTATTATTATTTTGTTTTCAAATTCTAGGAAAAATAGTTTTCAAAACTCCAATTTTACTAGACTTTCAAAAGTTGGGTTTAGTCTAGGATTTCCCCCCTAGATATCATGTTCCCCTAGAATTAAGCCAGAGCATCTCACAAAACACCTAGGTTTACCTTGATTGTGAATGAAAAATATAGAATGGCGTGAGATGCATAGGGTATAGCCTGGACTCAAGAATGCTTATATCTGTGCATCAATATAAGTCTGGGCGTTAAATATGCAATAAACATTAATCAAGTTAAAGTTCTCCAGCTCTAGTCTATCTGGACCTAAATAACTTAACTTGACTGACCTAGTAAAAGCTATTGTCCTATAGACAATCAGCAAGTAACTAAAGGTTAGACAGTTGGCAAAAGATACTCAATTTCTTTTTCAAGAATGTTTTGTTCTCTATGGCTCTGATACCTAATATATAAAGATGACTTGTGCTTGGACTTAAGGACCAACTGAACTTAAATGAATAATCTGGTCCTAAAAACTCAAATTCCAATTGACCTTAACTCTGTTGAATATTGCTAACTTTAATCATGTACAACTCTTTATACATTGCCTATTTTTTGAGTTATGGCAAAGGGGGAGAGTAGCAAAAATGTAAACATAAAATTCAAGTTAAAAATTAAGGGGGAGCAAAAGTTAAGGGGGAGCCAAAGTTAAGGGGGAGTATATAGGGCAAAATTTACTTTAGTTACCTTGTTCAGCTATACTTAGCAAATTTTGCCTGTGTTTAAAATGACTATCTATTCGCTTGTTTACTTAACTTCGAATTTGTGTTGCCATAATAAAAAAGGGGGAAATTGTTGGTGCGGGAAGCATCCGACGATCGAACTCGTGTTTTGATAACGACAAAGAATTCAAAGTTAAGATGTTTTTTAGTCTAACAAGTCTACTTGAGGATTTCAGGAAAGTCCTAGCTGCGGTTAGGCAAAGGATAAACCCTAGGGGGCGGTAACCCTAGGTCATAGGGGGTGGTAACCCTATGCGTAAAGTCTTGGCAGGTTGATGGCTTCAGGCAAAAGTCCTAGGGGGTGGTAACCCTAGGTGAAAAGTCCTGGTGTCGCGAACCAGGTGAAAGACTGGACTAGCCGGGGAAGCGGATGTCCAGCAGAAAGTCCGGAAGCATCGAGTGCTGAGCAAAAGTCCAGTCGATCTGGAGGATCGACTGGCAACAGGTAAATCTCCTGAGTGGAGTAGGTGAGGACGCGTTCCCCGAAGAGGGAACAGTAGGCGTCGGGTCGACCTAGGGCTTCCGGCTGGAAATCCAAAGTCAGACTCGGACAGTCCAAAGACTGTCAATTATTACTTACTGTGTTTTATCAGATTCTAACATTGTCTTGCAGGGTATTTTTCTCGGACTAACCTTTGTTTGCAGGTGAGGAACCTGCTGGAAAAAGGCTGTCCGGGCGCCCGGGACCAAATTCTATCCCCTGCGCGACTTCGCCACGTGGAGCATCCTGGTTGGTTGGCCACGTCACACTCCAGGCGCCCGGAAGGGATCCAGGCGCCCGGAACCGCATATAAAAGGAGGGTTGAGGTGCAGCTTCAAAGGACAACGAATTCTAAGTGATCTTTCATCAACACGCTGCTCCAAAAGACGCTCCGAAGTGCTACTACAAGTGCCCGACGACCCGAAGCTTCAGAATTAGCATTTCTTGTTGTCGGTATAATTTTTGATAGCTTTTATTTGTACTCATAATTGTAATCTTTTAACGAGCTTATAGTTGTTGCCCACCGGAAGCGATCAAGGATCGCGGGCCTTCGAGTAGGAGTCGACTTAGGCTCCGAACGAAGTAAAATCGACCTGTCTCTTTGTGTTGTCTCTTTATTTTATTTCCGCTTATTCCGCTGCACGTTTTAACTCCGATAGTTTTCCGATAATCGAATGAAATAGCCACGAGCGCTATTCACCCCCCCCTCTAGCGCTTCTCGATCCAACAGAAGCCACCTCGGGAAAGAGGGAGGAAAAGGAAGGGGATCATGAATTTGGCACTTAATAAGATTTAAAATGAAGAAATAGATTGGCTGATTGAAGTTTGAGTGAGATATTTGTAGGAAATATCTCGAGTAGCGCACAATTAGTTGGACACCTAAAATGCGGCATCAGAGCAGGAATTTTGGGGATAATCCCCAGGCCAGTCTTCAAAGATCAACCTGATTCCTGGACCAACCCCAAGGAGTTTCCCAACGACCTTTCCAGGTCGGTGTCCCAGACTCTCGCCCCAATTCGAGTTATAAGTAAGCATGCTCTCACGCCCAACGACCATTCTGTTAATTAGAGCCCTAGAGCCAATCATTTGATGATTGTATGGACTCATTGTATCATATTCTTGTATATTAATAAAGGCATTTATTTGGTTATTATACTTATTTGTATTAGTGCCAAATAGACTAAGTATAATAGCGTCCTTGAGTAGAAGGTTCGTACCTATATCAATCGATTAGTTGAATCGATAGTGAGATGATATAGGGAACACTACTCTAAATCATTCCTAGTCGAGTATTAACATTCAGGGACAATGTTAATGCAATAAGACTAGCATGTAGGTCAGCTCGATGACTTGATCTCACAAGTCATGGATATAGAGATATCAAGCTGACACATGGATATACATTGGAGAATGTATACTGAATGACCCGCCATAAGAAAGTATCATGGATCGTTATATGAGTGTCATATACTTTCTCATGTGGCTATTAGTATGACTATTAGTCCTTAGACCTGAAGTCACCATGGATCCCTACATAAGGAGTTATGTACTTTGGTTTCGTCAAACGTCACCCGTAACAGGGTGGACTATAAAGGTGATTACTGGGTATGTAACAAATTATGCAGAGGGATGTGAGTGATGTAGATGGGATCTATCCCTCCCATATGACGGGAGCGACATCAATATTCTTGATAGAGTTAGACCACGAAGTGCATGGCCATGCCCAAATGAGTCAACATTAGATGTTGAGCTCATTTGATCGAGTGAGTCTACTTGGAGTTCAAGATTTAGATTGATTAGAGGATGACACGGTCTATGCCTCACATTGATCAATCTAGATGTCTAGGATAGAAGGACAATGACATATTTTGTGAGGAGTCACAATTGGTAGTCACAAGGTGATGTCGGATCTCGACATTCTTGTAACTTGGGTAGTAATGATGTGTTGCTAGATACCGCTTATTACTTATGCTCCTAAATGGGTTTAGGGCATTGCCAACGTTACAAGAACCTATAGGGTCACACACTAAGGACAATTAGATGGAGATTTAGTTCATATGATGAACTAAGAGGATTAGATTCATTTGATGAATCATATTGGATTAAGAGTAATCCAAATTGAGCTAATTGAGTTGGACTCAAGTTGATTCATGTATTCAATGAGTCTAATTTAGATTATGACTTATTAAATCAACTTAATTTAATGAATTAGATTCATTATATTAAGTTGGCTTGAATCATATGGTTGGATTAGATCAACCATGAGAGAGATTTGATCAAGTTTGACTTGATTTGAGAGGAAGAGAAAAAGTCATGTTTGACTTGACTTTTTGCCACATCACTAGTGAGTTGGCAAGATGTGGACCAATAGGATTGCTCCACATCATCAATGTGTGCCACCTCATGGAGGTTACAAGCCTCCATAGCATTTAATGTGGTCGGCCCACATTAAATGAGGAGGTTACACTTGTTGCCATGTCATTTAGTGAAGTGGCAAGATGTGGACCAATAGTGTTGATCCACATCATCCTAGAGTGTCATCTCATGGGGGTTACAACTCTTAATGGTCTCCACATTAATTGGAATTAATGTGCGGGTTACACCTCCTAGAGTGGCCGGCCAGTTGATGGCTAATGGGTTTTTTGAATTTCCTCTCATTGATTTCATTCACTCTTCTTCTCCCTTGGGTGCTCTCTCTTCTCCTTCTCCCATTCCTTGGCCGAACACTCCATTGGTGCTAGCACACCTTGTGTTTTGGTCATCTCCTTCTACTTGTGTCCGTGTGGATACATATAGAGGTTGTCTACTTTGACAACTAGAGATCCGGCGACATCTTGGACAAGCGGGAACGCGAAGGGCTTCGCTACAAGGGTAATGATCTTAACTTTAGTGTAGATCTAAAGTTTTTCAAACTCGTACAAGAAAAAGGTTTTTCGATAATTTTGTTTACGAATCTTTGCACGAGATCCATGGCTTTGGGTGACTCGGGGTTTCCGCGACGCGAAAAAGCGGTTTTCGCGGCCCAAAGAACCCAACAGTGGTATCAGAGCCACGTGCAAAGACTTGTACGAGTTCGTTTGTATTTTTATGAAAAATATACCTTCTGTGATTTTCTGTAAAAATTGAGTTTTTAGAGTTTTTATGAGTAATTTTTCCGTAGAAGCGAAGCACAAGTGTCTCGGCACTTGTAGGCTTCGGCTACTGGAAAGTTTTCTTTTAAACGGCTTCGTTTTGCCCCAAATCCGTTTGGGACAGCGGGTCGGGTGCCATTAGATCGCAAAGGAGCAACTCACGATGGTTAGATCGTGGGTAGGAGCATTTCCCCTAACCCCGCAAGGGAATTTGCTTCGCGATTGCACCCGAAATCGCTAAAAACGAAACCGCCGGGAAGATTTTTCCGAAACTGCAATGTCTCGACCCAAATCGTTTTGGGACAGCGGGTTTAGGCGCTGTTGGATCGCAAAGGAACCCTCGCGATGGTTAGATCGCGGGTAGGGGCGCTGCCCCTGGGCCCCGCAAGGGGATCCGTTCCGCGATTGCGCCCGAAACCGCTAAACGGGAAATTTTACTCATAAAAATTGTAAAAATTATTTTAAAATTACAGAAAAATTATGAAAAATATATAATTTTGAATTATATATTAAATTTGTGATAGTCATGGCCCAAAATACCCAATAAGATTGGATTTGTGTTGTAATTCATAATATGGCCTGCGTGCTGTCATATGATTGCGTGTGCTGTATTTTTATTTATTTTTTTTTCCACGGCCTGCGCGTCGTGCCTTTCTCTTATTCTGGTTGTAAATTAGATTTACACTCGAATGTAACTCGAGTTTCAAATTGTAATGTACAAATTGGAGCTGTGGAGGGTCCACACGAGACGGAGTTCCGAGGCGGGCACGAGCAACACAAGGTGGTCAAAGGGAGGAGCTTGGAGAAGCTGTTGACCCTAGGTTGACCATTCGATCTTCTCATTGGCTTGAGAAGATCGTAGTAGGGCTGTGACTAAATCACAAATAGATTAATTAATTAATTGTTATGTATCTGATGCATGTTTAATAATTAATTAATTAATTAGTGCCTTAACGATTAGATTAGATCTAAGTCGTGCACATGATGCACCCTTGCAATTAGATTAGATCTAAGTCGTGCACAAGATGCATCCTTCTCGATTAGATTAGATCTAGATCGAACCAACTCTAAATGCCTAACCGTGCCGTGATACCTATCACTACCTCGATCACATGTATTGTTGAATCTGCCAAAGCAGAGCAATACATATTATCTTGGTAGGGTACGGAGGGACAATATTGGTCCCGCCTATTAACGCATGGGTGAATACAAACTCAATTAAATTGAGTATTCCTAGTTACTCGGTTGGATCGAGTCAACTATAGGCATTCTTCCAATAGTTGGAAAGGTAGGACAAAATCACGTTTATATTAACTCTCGGGCGTATTAGCCAAAGCTAACTCGAGTTTTAATATAAATGCGGATATTGATTCTATAAACAAGAGTTGCATAGAGATGTAATTGGTAATCGTTACCTACCGATCATACTAAGCCTTGGGTGTATTAGCCAAAGCTAACTCAAGGGTTAGTATGATGTGGATCTTGTCCCACAAGAATTATAGTATTCAGTGGGAGCATCATTTAGTTAAAGGCCTAATTAAATGATTTTAAAAGAATATGATATTTATTTTTGCAAATTTTCTGTTGTAGATAACCATGACGTCGAACACGAATTCCTTCTCCCTGCGATCTGTCCTTGAGAAGGACAAGCTCAACGGAGCAAATTTCTTGGACTGGTACAGGAACTTGAGAATAGTTCTCACCCAAGAACGTAAACTGTACGTTCTGGAGCAGCCCATTCCGGAGGCTCCTCCTGCCACTGCCACGCGAGCAGACCAAGATGCTTACAAGAAGAATCAAGATGACGCATTAGATGTGTCCTGTCTTATGCTCGCAACCATGAACTCTGAGCTTCAGAAGCAACATGAGTTGATGGGCGCTTACGATATGGTTGAGCATCTTTGTCACCTATATCAAGGACAAGCAAGGCACTGGAGGAGGAACTCCAAAGAATACCTGGAAGATCTTAAGAAGAAGAGAAATAAGATTTCTACTTCAGGTATACATGTTATAGAAGTCAACCTCTCTATTTCTTCATCGTGGGTATTAGATACCGGATGTGCTTCGCACATTTGTACTAATGTACAAGCGCTGAGGAATAGCAGGGCATTGATGAAGTGTGAGATAGACCTACGAGTAGGCAATGGAGCACGAGTTGCTGCTATTGCTGTAGGAACTTATCATCTATCTCTTCCCTCGGGGCTTGTACTAGAATTAGATGATTGTTGTTATGTGCCTGCCTTGACTAAGAACATTATATCAGTTTCTTGTTTGGACAAGAAATGATTGTCGTTTATAATAAAGAACAAATGTTGTTCTGTCTATTTAAACGATATGTTCTATTGTAGTGCACCTCTGATAAACGGACTCTATATTCTAGATCTAGAGAGCCCTATCTATAACGTTAGTACCAAGAGGTTCAAATCGAATGATATGAACCACACCTATCTCTAGCACTGTCGCTTAGGTCATATAAATGACAAGCGCTTATCCCAGCTCCATAAGGATGGTTTGCTGGACTCATTTGATTTTGAATCATATGAGATATGCGAGTCATGCCTACGAGGCAAGATGACCAAGACTCCTTTTAGTGGGCATAACGAGAGAGCGACTGATTTGTTAGGACTCATACATAGTGATGTATGTGGCCCTTTCAATGTCGCTGCTAGAGGCGGTTATAGGTACTTCATCACATTTACTGATGACTTCAGTAGATACGGTTATGTGTACTTGATAACACATAAGTCCGAATCCTTTGAAAAGTTCAAAGAATTTAAGAATGAAGTACAGAACCAGCTTGGCAAGAGTATTAAAATACTTCGATCAGATCGAGGTGGTGAATACTTAAGCCATGAGTTTCGTGACTATTTAGCTGAGTGTGGGATTTTATCCCAACTCACTCCTCCTGGAACACCACAGTGGAATGGTGTGTCCGAAAGGAGGAATCGTACCTTATTAGATATGGTACGGTCTATGATGAGTCACACAGATCTTCCGACATATCTATGGGGATATGCTCTAGACACGGCAGCTTTCATTCTCAACCGAGTTCCATCCAAGGCCGTGATAAAGACACCATATAGGATACAGACTGGGAGAGATGCCCAGGTGTCTTTCATAAGGATTTGGGGTTGTGAGGCTTACGTACGACGTCAAGTTTCAGACAAATTAGGACCCAAATCTGACAAGTGTTATTTCATCGGATATCCCAAGGAAACTAAGGGATATTACTTCTACATTCCCAGTCAGCACAAGGTAGTTGTGGCAAAGACTGGGATCTTTCTAGAAAGGGATTTTGTTTCTAGAAAGACTAGTGGGAGTACGTTCGATCTTGAAAAAGTTCAAGATGCGAACAATAGCACTGATACCTCGATGGATATTGAACTGGAACCACAAAGTGTTGTGGATGATGTTGTTCCACAAAGAGTTGAGGAACAACAACCGGTTCAAGTAGACATACCTCTTCGCAGGTCTGATAGGGTACGTCGTCAGCCTGAAAGATATTCATTTCTCTTGTCTGACCATGATGACGTTGTATTCATAGAGGTTGAGCCTACCACCTATCTAGAAGCTGTGACGAGACCAGATTCTGAGAAATGGCTAGAGGCCATGAGATCCGAGATGGATTCCATGTACACCAACCAAGTATGGACTTTGGTTGATCCACCTAAAGGGGTAAAACCCATTGGGTGTAAGTGGGTCTTTAAGAGAAAGACTGACATGGATGGACTTATCTATAAGGGTCGCTTGGTAGCTAAAGGTTTCAAGCAGATTCATGGTATTGATTATGATGAAACCTTTTCTCCAGTAGCGATGTTTAAGTCCATTCGGATCATGCTTGCTATTGCAGCCTACCATGACTATGAGATATGGCAGATGGATGTCAAAACTGCGTTTCTGAATGGAAACCTGCTCGAGGATGTGTACATGACACAACCTGAGGGTTTTGTAGATCCACAGCATACTAGCAGAGTATGCAAGCTGCATAGGTCCATTTATGGACTAAAGCAAGCTTCTCGGAGCTGGAATCTTCGATTCGATGATGTAATCAAACAGTTTGGTTTCATCAAGAACGAAGATGAACCTTGTGTCTATAAGAAGGTTGTAGAAAACATAGTTGTCTTCCTCATATTGTATGTGGATGACATACTACTCATTGGGAAGGACATCCCTATGCTTCAGTCTGTCAAGACCTGGCTAGGGAGTTGCTTCTCAATGAAAGACTTAGGCGAGGCATCCGCATTCTAGGGATCTGAGATCTATAGAGATAGATCTAAGAGATTGCTTGCCTAAGTCGAGTACATACATTGACAAGGTACTTCTTCGGTTTGCCATGCAGCAAGAAGGGATTTCGAGATGTCACATGGCGTGAGTCTTCGAAGACTCAAGGTCCTTCTTCTAGAGAGGAGAGAGACAGCATGGATCGGATCCCTTATGCCTCGACCATAGGATCGATCATGTGCGCCATGCTATGTACTCGACGACGTCTCGTATGCTTTGAGCATGACGAGATGATACCAGTCAGGTGAAAGTCATTGGATAGCGGTAAAGAATATTCTTAAGTACTTAAGAAGGACTAAAGAATATTTCTTGATATATGGAGGCAATGATGAGCTAACTGTAAGTGTTACGGTGATGCCAGCTTCCAGACCGATCGGGATGATTATCGATCGCAATCGGGGTTCGTGTTTTGCTTAAATGGTGGTCTGTGAGTGGAAGAGTTCGAGCGACACGATGTGATTCTACTGAGGTCGAGTATATTCTTGCATCGGAGGCAGGAGGCAGTTTGGATCCGCAAGTTCATCACTGAACTTGGGGTGGTTCCTAGCATCGCTGACCCAATTGAGCTCTATTGTGACAACAATGGAGCTATAACACAGGCGAAGGAACCTCGCTCACACCAGCGGACCAAGCACATACTACGGCGCTTCCATCTCATTCGAGAGATTATCGATAGAGGAGATGTGAAGATTTGCAGAGTACCTACAGAGGTTAACATCGCAGATCCCTTGACCAAGGCTTTAGCACAGAGAAAGCATGATGGTCACACTAGGTCATTAGGCCTTAGAGCCTATACTGATTGGCACTAGTGCTAGTGGGAGATTGTTAGTTAGAGCCCTAGAGCCAATCATTTGATGATTGTATGGAGTCATTGTATCATATTCTTGTATATTAATAAATGCATTTGTTTGGTTATTATACTTATTTGTATTAGTGCCAAATAGACTAAGTATAATAGCGTCCTTGAGTAGAAGGTTCATACCTATATCAATCGATTAGTTGAATCGATAGTGAGATGATATAGGGAACACTACTCTAAATCATTCCTAGTCTTGTATTAACATTCAGGGACAATGTTAATGCAATAAGACTAGCATGTAGGTCAGCTCGATGACTTGATCTCACAAGTCATGGATATAGAGATATCAAGCTGACACATGGGTATACATTGGAGAATGTATACTGAATGACCCGCCATAAGAAAGTATCATGGATCGTTATATGAGTGTCATATACTTTCTCATGTGGCTATTAGTATAACTATTAGTCCTTAGACCTGAAGTCACCATGGATCCCTACATAAGGAGTTATGTACTTTGGTTTCGTCAAACGTCACCCGTAACAGGGTGGACTATAAAGGCGATTACTGGGTATGTAACAAATTATGCAGAGGGATGTGAGTGATGTAGATGGGATCTATCCCTCCCATATGACGGGAGCGACATCAATATTCTTGATAGAGTTAGACCACGAAGTGCATGGCCATGTCCAAATGAGTCAACATTAGATGTTGAGCTCATTTGATCGAGTGAGTCTACTTGGAGTTCAAGATTTAGATTGATTAGAGGATGACACGGTCTATGCCTCACATTGATCAATCTAGATGTCTAGGATAGAAGGACAATGACATATTTTGTGAGGAGTCACAATTGGTAGTCACAAGGTGATGTCGGATCTCGACATTCTTGTAACTTGGGTAGTAATGATGTGTTGCTAGATACCGCTCATTACTTATGCTCCTAAATGGGTTTAGGGCATTGCCAACGTTACAAGAACCTATAGGGTCACACACTAAGGACAATTAGATGGAGATTTGGTTCATATGATGAACTAAAAGGATTAGATCCATTTGATGAATCATATTGGATTAAGAGTAATCCAAATTGGGCTAATTGAGTTGGACTCAAGTTGATTCATGTATTCAATGAGTCTAATTTAGATTATGACTCATTAAATCAACTTAATTTAATGAATTAGATTCATTATATTAAGTTGGCTTGAATCATATGGTTGGATTAGATCAACCATGAGAGAGATTTGATCAAGTTTGACTTGATTTGAGAGGAAGAGAAAAAGTCATGCTTGACTTGACTTTTTGCCACATCACTAGTGAGTTGGCAAGATGTGGACCAATAGGATTGCTCCACATCATCAATGTGTGCCACCTCATGGAGGTTACAAGCCTCCATAGCATTTAATGTGGTCGGCCCACATTAAATGAGGAGGTTACACTTGTTGCCATGTCATTTAGTGAGGTGGCAAGATGTGGACCAATAGTGTTGATCCACATCATCCTAGAGTGCCACCTCATGGGGGTTACAACTCTTAATGGTCTCCACATTAATTGGAATTAATGTGGGGGTTACACCTCCTAGAGTGGCCGGCCACTTGATGGCTAAGGGGTTGTTTGAATTTCCTCTCATTGATTTCATTCACTCTTCTTCTCCCTTGGGTGCTCTCTCTTCTCCTTCTCCCATTCCTTGGCCGAACACTCCATTGGTGCTAGCACACCTTGTGTTTTGGTCATCTCCTTCTACTTGTGTCCATGTGGATACATATAGAGGTTGTCTACTTTGACAACTAGAGATCCGACGACATCTTGGACAAGCGGGAACACGAAGGGCTTCGCTACAAGGGTAATGATCTTAACTTTAGTGTAGATCTAAAGTTTTTCAAACTCGTACAAGAAAAAGGTTTTTCGATAATTTTGTTTACGAATCTTTGCACGAGATCCATGGCTTTGGGTGACTCGGGGTTTTCGCGGCCCGAAGAACCCAACACTTTCTAGGTCGGTGTCACAGACTCTCACCCCAGTGCGAGTTATAAGTGAGCACACTATCACGCCCAATGACCTTTCCAGGTCGGTGTCCCAGACTCTTGCCCCAGTGCGAGTTATAAGTGAGCATGCTCTCACGCCCAACGACCTTTCTAGGTTGGTGTCCCAGACTCTCGCCCCAGTGCGAGTTATAAGTGAGCATGCTCTCACGTCGAACGACCTTTCTAGGTCGGTGTCCCAAACTCTCGCCCCAATGCGAGTTATAAGTGAGCCCAACGACCTTCTTGGTCGGTAGCCCAACTCTCACCTCAGGACGAGCCACAAGGGGACATACTTTCGTGCTCAACAGGCCTGTAGACCATACTTTCACTTCAAATCTGAGCTACAAGTTTAAATATAAGCTACAAGAAAGTGCGCCTGTCTGAGCCATGACTCTCCAACTCTTGCGGTAAGAAAAATGTTTGGTAAGTAAATTATCCTTTTTAAATTATTCTTTCTAGAGAATTTTCTTGGGAACTCGAGTCTATTGAATACAATAATAGAGGGATAAGCAAGGAAGTACAAACCCACACCCTCATAGACAGATAACGCGGAAACACTATTTATTTAGTAATAGTGGAGGAACATCAAGGATTTCCATTACTATCAGATCGAGAGGCCTAGTCCTTCCTCGCCAGATGAGCCTACGCCTGAGCCAGTTCCTCCTTGATACGTTGAATATTGCTTTGTAGATGGGCAATGGTTTCATCTTTTATTCAGTTTTCCTCCTGCAGGAGGGTTAAAGTGTCCTCGTGCTTCAGCTTTAAGTAGGCTATAAAGTGAGTCTGACTCCTCAGGTCTGAATGAGCCTTATGCTTTAGCGCTACCTCGGCTCGAGTCCGGGATTTAGCTGCCAGCCATAGTTCTTCCATTTCCCGACGGAGGGAGGATTGAAGATTTCTACTCTGGGTCATCTCAAGCAAGGCTTCATCTGTAAGAGTTAATAACTGGGTCAAATGAGTGAGTTGGTGATGCAGAGGAGATACCTCATCTGATTCCATGAGCAAAGAGGAAGGGTACCTAAGGAAAGTAAGGGAAGCAGTATCCGCGACCCCTTTTTAAAGAGGGGGATGTGAAGAGTGAATCTTGAAACACGTAAAAATGTTTAGGAAATCGTGTGTCATTTATGGAAAATTGGCATAATCAAGGTTTGGGAAAACGAATGTATATGTGGGAAAGTCCTACCTATCCTTAGCATTTATGGAAGGTAATAATTCTAAGTGGAGTATTGGAACAAGGGCTAGCAGTTAAGGAGACCTACATGTTGGAGCAATCCCAATGGTCCGTGCGACCATGTATTTTGGTGTTTGAGCAAAAGGTTTAAGTTAGGTTCACCCTTGTATTTGATATGTGTATTTGAGTTGTGCAGTTTTGCAAGATACACATGTGACTCAGGTTGATGGTTTCGGGTCCGGTGAAGGATGGAGCATCCGAGGGACCGTGGACAAGGCAGCGAGGACAAGGGCCGAGGGAAGCGACTTCGAGGCATACGTGAAGGATGACATTGGAGATGAGCCGCGGGCTTGAATGCATCCGAGGGACGAGAGCCAAAGGAAGTAGGCTTGACGGCAAGAGGTCAAAGCTGCAAATGAAGCGTCAAATGAGTCATAAGGGTGAGAGTACGAGTGCATGAGAAATTGTACTCGGAGTAAAATCCTAGTTTTAGGATTTTACTGCAGCAGTACTGTAGCGCTACTGTAGCAGTCGACTGCATGTTTTAGCAGTCGATTGATGTAGTCGACTGGGGCAGTCGACTGCATGTTTTAGCAGTCGACTGGTAGGCGGGGTTTTCCAACCCATGGCCTATATAACCAAGCCTTGAGAGCTTGGTTGAGGTTGACAAAATAGAGGTGGTTAATCTCTATTAGTAGTCTACCTGTGCCCTAGTGTCAAAGGAGCTCTTGTGAGGGTTGTGGTGAGGTTTCTCCACCTACAAGGAGGTTTGAGCTAGCCGGAGTTTGCCGGGGAATCATCCATCGACGGATCGGGATCGTCCAGCTTACGAACAGCCGTGGAGTAGGAGCTTTATCTCTGAACCACGTTAAACAACGTGTCAGCGGTTTGCATTTCATTTCTTGTCTTGTATTTAGTTTAGCTTGTTTGTATTAGTTTGTATTTCCGCTGCGCAAGCTAACTAGTGTAGGAAGCGAGTGATTTGGGGGTGCCATCTATCCAACCCCCCTTCAAGCTAGCCATCAATCCCCAACAAGTGGTATCAGAGCCAAGGGCGCAATTCACCGGACTAACCACCGAGAAGAGCAACGCATAAGAAGATGGTCGGGTTGATTTCCCCTCCAAAGTTTGAAGGAGGAAGCCTTGGGGACATCACATTTTGGATGATGAAGATGGAAGTCTTCTTCGATACGGATTGGGACACCATGATGGTGATCAAGGACCCGTTCGAAGTCCCAAGAGACAAGAAGGGAAAAAGACTCCGACCACGACATTGGACGGAGGAGCAAACCACACGATCGGAGGCAAATTCAAAGGTAATATCAATGTTGATTGAAATTTTTCCTTCTAACGTGATAAGCGGTGTAGGTGAATATAAGAACGCCCACGATTTATGAAGCAAAGTGAAGATGGTTCTACGGGAAGAACCTAAACCTACACAAGAAGAAGAAGAACCCAAGGAGATGGGTTTAATTGCTCAAGTTGAGGAGGAGCAAATGGAAGTTGAGCCATGCTCAACATCCGAGGAGGAGAAGGAAGATGAGACATCATCTACATTCTCAAGAATTGAAGAAGATTCCAAGACAAGTGAAGAAGAAGAAGTCTTGGAAGTCAACATAGCAAGCACCTCCATCGAAGTGAAGTCAAAGAACAACATAATTTGCTTCGGTTGTAATGAAAAAGGACACTACAAGAGTAGGTGTTCATTGTGTAAGAAAGAGGTAAATCCTAGACCCATTCAAGTTAATTTAAACACTAACAAGGGTTGTAGGAATGAAGAAGCCCAAAGGAGGAGATTGTGCATTGTGTGCTTCACGTGTGGAGAGAAGGGATACTACCACACCAAATGCCCCAAGAAGGGGAAAATCAAGAAGCTTTCACATCTAAAGAAATGGGAGAAGAAAAGGAGCTCAAATCAAGGGGGAGCTCCAAAGGTAAATGGTAAGGTAAACCCTAGTTTAAATTTGAAGTCAAATTTAAATTCCTCCATGTATGCTAGAAATAACTCTCATTACTTACCCATGCATAATTTTGGATTTAGATATCATGATAGAAATAGGGTTAATGTAGATCAAAATCCTAGGAGACCAATACATGATAAATCTAGAAATGGTAGACCTAAGGGGAATCAAGGCATTAATCTCAAGAAAGGGAGACATATTCCTAGGAAGGGTAGGTCTAGGAATGTTCAATATGGACAAATTAACTCTAGGGTTAGGTGTTAGGACCAAAAGTAGCTAGAGGGGGGGTGAATAGCTCGTCGCGTTCGATCGGTGCTTGGCGTTGCTCGGCGTTGCTTGGCGTTGCTTGTTTCTTCAAGAATATGCAGCGGAAAATACAGAAACAAATACAACCACGCTAACACTAGGATTTTACTTGGTATCCACCTCCAAAGGAGGTGACTAATCCAAGGATCCACACCACGCACGCACCCTCCACTATGAAACACTCCTTTTCGGTAACTACCGAGGGCGGAGAAGCCCTACAAGACTCTCGGTACAAGAAGAAGGAAAGGGAAACAAAATACAAGCATAAAGCTTACAATGAATGCAGAAAACCCTAACCCTAGCTTCTCTTCTTGCCTTTGATCCGCCTCTTGACTCGGAGAGCTTCCAAGAACCTTCAAGAACTGGCGATCACGAGCTTTGAGAGGCCGTGGAGGAGCTGGCGAGAGATATGAAATGAAGAGGTTCTGAAGGAATCGCACGCCAACAGCTATAAACGACGCCAACGGTCAAATCCCAATCGATTGGATTGCTCCTAATCGATCGGGAGGCTTTGGATCGATCCACGGATCGATCCGAGCATTTCGGGAGGCTCGGATCGATCCACGAATCGATCCAGCGCTTATCGCGTGAAGCGTGGTCCCAATCGATCCACCGATCGATTGGGACCTCTGAATCGATCCAGAGGGGTTCTGTTCGCGAGGACTCACCGGATCGATCGGCGGATCGATCTGATCTTCTGGATCGATCCACCGATCGATCCGGACGCGATCTGTCGATCCCAGCTGGATCAATCCACGGATCAATCCACGGATCAATCCAAATCTGTTGGATCAATCCACGGATCAATCCAAACCTTGGTTTTTGTCCAAAACCAAGTCTAAAGCCCCCTAAACCAACATCTAATCAACCATGACTTGTTGGTACATAAGACCTAGCATCCGGTCACCCTTGACCAGCTAGGACTCTCTCATCAAGTGTCTGGTCAATCCCTTTGACCCACTTGGACTTTTCTCTTCTTGCCAAGTATCTGACCTACTTGGACTTTTCTTTCTTGTGCCAAGTATCCGGTCAATCCCTTTGACCTACTTGGACTCTCACCAGATGTCTGGTCAACCTTGACCCATTTGGATTTCTCTTGCCTGGCTTCACTCACTAGGACTTTCCCAATTGCCTAGCTTCACTCACTAGGTCTTTCACCTGGCTTCACTCACCAGGATTTTCCTCCTGCCTAGCTTCACTCACTAGGACTTCCCAATTGCCTAGCTTCACTCACTAGGTCTTTCACCTGGCTTCATTCACCAGGATTTTCCTCCTGCCTAGCTTCACTCACTAGGACTTCCCAATTGCCTAGCTTCACTCACTAGGTCTTTCACCTGGCTTCACTCACCAGGATTTTCCTCCTGCCTAGCTTCACTCACTAGGACTTCCCAGTCAAGTATCCGGTCATCTTTGACCTACTTGACTCTTCTTCAATCAACCTTGCATTGTCAAACATCGAAACTCAAACCAAGACTCAAGCTTGGTCAACCAGGTCAACCTTGACCTGAGGGATGTTGCACCAACAATCTCCCCCTTTTTGATGTTTGACAATACCAACACTATCACTTACAATACCACATGTAAGTTAGGCTAATCCCATAGCCTAAACCTTCTTCATGTCACTGGGTAATGAATACATAAGTTAAGCCCTTCATTCTCCCCCTAAGAGGGCAAACTCCCTCTAGGTAATGAAAGCCTAACTTACTCCCTTTCATTCTCCCCCTATTGGCACACATCAAACCATCTTTGAGCACACATCAACCCGTGCCTCAATTTTGGGCACTCTTCAACAAATGCCCCATTGTTGAAAACTCTCCCCCTGAAGAGTTGCTCATCGTTGTTCACAACTTCACTCGTTGTGACCAACACGATAATGAAGGTCCCATACCCTTCATTAACCTTAACCCTACATTCTCCCCCAATGTAGGCAAATGCCCATCCTTGAGCATTATCCACTTGAAGCCACTTGAACAATGAGGATATCCACTCCCCATTAAAGTTCAAACGCTCAACCTTGAGCATGTTCTTAACGGAAGGTTAACCACCTTCCAAGGTTCATGAAAAATAATTTTTATGTCTTTAAAGAGTCCCTCCCCCTAAAGACATGGTGGTTACTTCTGTCATTGCACCAACAATGACTTGGAATCCCTAAAACTTTAGGAAACCCAAATTTTAGAAGTTTTGAGGTTCAAATATTCAAAATTTGAAACAAACCTCAACCTAAACTTCAACTTAGCCTTCCTTAACCAATCCATCCTTGTTTTCAACATGAAAACACCCTCTAAAGGTATACAAACGTGTCTTGAGGGGTTAGGAATGGTTACATTGACTAAAATAGGTTTAGAGTGCTGAAATCAGACCTTCCCAGCCAAAATCAGCGTCCTGGATCGATTGGAGTTGGGTTCCAATCGATTCAACCTATTTGAATCGATCCACTGATCGATTCAGGATGTGTGGATCGATCGGCTGATCGATCCAGCGAGCTTCTGCTCATGAGAATTGCCTTCTGAATCGATCCACTGATCGATTCAGGCACTCCAATCGATCCATGGATCGATTGGAGCTCTGATAGTTGCTGAAATTCAAAATCAGCCAACTTCAGAAATCCCTAGAAAATTCTACAAAAATCCAAAAATCATGAAATTTCGTGTAGACATTTCTTATGGCATAATTTATCAAGGAAAAATAGTTTCCTAAGAAAATACCTCATATTTTCAAAGATTGACACAAACTTGAAAGCTTGCTAAAACTTTAGCGTTTTCTTCAAGTTTGTGTCTAACTATTCAATGGTGATTACTATCAAAAGATAGCCTTCACCAAGGTTTTCCAAAAGCATTTTGAAATAATTTTCAAAACCAATATCCCATCACATTCCTTGGGCTTAATGCACATGACTTGTACATTAGCTTTCCCAATGATGGGAAAACACATAACTATGTGTTTTGATGAACCTAAAACTCAAAAGAATGCACTAAATCAACATCTTGAGTTTTGTTCATCTTTCTAACATCTCACTTGTATCTAATGTGCACTAAAACACATACAAGTCACCTTATAGTCCTTGTGAGATGTGAGATTTTAGTTTTGCCCTATTCTAGGGATCATGCATATCTATCTAGGCATTTTTAGAGATATTAGACATCCACCTAGGATGTCACTCGTTAATAAGTGTTGTTAAATGCCATTTGTCCTTAATTACAAGGAATTAAAGTTAATGCATGATAATGTTATGGCATACATCAAAATGAAATACTTTTCAAAAGAAAATATCCTATAACTACATGATGTATGAATGTCATGACATTGTATTTTTGTTTTTTTTTGTTTTTTTTTTCCATAATAAAACATGAATGCAAAAATAGACTTGATGTCATGGCATATAATGGGCAAATAATCATGGCAAGATTTAGCATTAATAAAATATACCTAGATTAACTATCTAAGTATCCTTAAAACCTTAGCTAAACTTACAACTTAAACCTAGATTGCCCTAAAGTGCTTCAAGAAAATGCCAAAGCCTAAGTTTGCATTTCTAATTCCCTTGATTAATTTATGCCAATTGAAATTAAACATATTCCTCAAATGTTGGCATATCCATTTTTCCACAAGAGTAGCACTTTTAAATTAAGGCCCGGATTGCCTTAAATTGCCTAAGAACATACCAAAATCCCAACTTGATAGTTCTTATGAATTTCCCAATATGTGCCATTTAAGATTAAAATCAATTCTTCCACCATTAGGCACATTTTACTCTTTCAAGGAGTAAATAATAATTCCATTTCATTTTCAAAGGTTAACACAACCTTGAAAATGCTCCTTGAGTGTCAATTTCCTCAAAGTTGGGTTAACTACCCTTCTAATCGGAGTTGACACTCTCTAACCTATCTATGGGGTAGAGAAGATGCTCCTAGGAACCCAAAACCTATTGGTGCTCCTTGGATGCTCTAGGTATTCACTAGGGATAACCTCCCTAGATACCTTCCTAGTGACCTTGTTTTGCTTCTTAGAAGCCTTGGTCACTTTTTCTAGGTCAACTCTAGGGATTTCTTCCCTTGTGACCTTCTTTGTGACCTTCTTTGACTTCTTAGAAGTCTTAGTCACATTTGTTGCAAAAATACTCTTAGGGATGACTTCTCTAGTATTTTTGACTTGACCACGAGACTTAGGGTTTGTTCCATAACTATATGGAACCCTATGGTAAGAGGGCACATCCTTCTTAGCCTTGGGTTTGTATCCCAAACCTCTATGGCCATTAGATGACCTATGTGCTCCCAGACCTAGGCTATGCTCATTTTTCCCTTTTAGGATATTTTCCATACTTTTTAGGGTCTTTTCCATTTTATCAAGTCTTGACCTCAAGACTTGATTTTCTCTCACTAAGTCCTTAGTATTTGACCCATGAGCATTTTTGTTTCTAGGCTTGTATCTAAAATCCTTAGAGTTTTCGCCTAGATTTTTACCTACAATCCTAGCCTTAGGTGTAGTAGTTTTAGCATGAAAAGCTATATATTTTTCTTTAACGCTATCATGCTTTCTATTTTCATGGTAAATAGCATTAAAATGATATAAATTTGAACTATCATGCTTTTTACCATAATGTAAAGGAGTAGGCTCAATAAATGTTACCTTCTTCTTTACCTTAGAGGCTCCCCCTTGACTAGAGCTTCCTCCATGAGCCTTGACCACCTTCTTCCCCTTAGGGCATTGACTTCGGTAATGCCCCTTTAGATTGCAAGAGAAGCACACGATGTGCTCCTTGCTCTTCTTTGTTCCGGGGATGGTCTCCTTGGGCTTCTCCTTGCCCTTTTGTGCCACTTGGCCCTTCTTCTTGGCCAATTTAGGTCATTTGCTCTTGTAGTGCCCACTTTCCCTACACTCAAAACATATTATATGATTTTTATTTTTAATTGAAACATTTATACCTTCTTGTATAGGGATGGCACTTGCTCCTCCATTTGATATTTCTTGAATTTCGGAGGTGGCACCATCTTCTTCTTCTTCACTTGACCCGGATGTAGAAGCTTCTCCTTCTTCTTGATCCGGCGTCAAGAATTGCTCCCCCTCAATCCTAGAGGTGGAGGCTTCATCATCTTGAACATGAAACAAGGAGTATGCTCCCTCCTTGTTCCCTTCGTTGCATTCCCTTGAGGATGAAGCTTCTTGGATTTCCTCTTCTTCGGAGGTTGAGCATCTCTCAACCTCGGAGTCCTCCTCTTGGTCTTGCTCCAAAGAGTCACCCTCTCTGGATTCTTCATGATCTTGTACAGTGGAGGGGATCTCTTCATGAAGTTTAGCCAATTTGCTCCAAAGTTCCTTTGCATCTTCAAATTCTCCAATTTTGCAAAGAATGGTGCTTGGCAATAAATTGACCAAAAGCTTGGTCACTTTGTCATTTGCCTCGCACCTTTGGACTTGCTCCGAGCTCCATTTGCTTTTCTTTAGAGCTTTGCCCTTTGAATTTCTTGGAGCCTTGAAGCCTTCCATTAGAGCAAACCATTGCTCTATCTCCATCATAAGAAAATTTTCGATTCTTGATTTCCAAGAATCGAAACTCGTAGAAGTGTATGGTGGAGCCACCCTTGTGTCAAATCCAAGCCCATCTTGGAATTGCATCTTGAAGTTGAGCTTGATAAAGTCTTGAACTTGAAGAATTTGCTCCAACTTCTTCACCCTCTAGCTTTTCTTGATATGTTTGCCCCTTCCGGCGGTGATTCCGGTGAAGAGCAACCTCGCTCTGATACCACTTGTTAGGACCAAAAGTAGCTAGAGGGGGGGGGGGGTGAATAGCTCGTCGCGTTCGCTCGGTGCTTGGCGTTGCTCGGCGTTGCTTGGCGTTGCTTGTTTCTTCAAGAATATGCAGCGGAAAATACAGAAACAAATACAACCACGCTAACACTAGGATTTTACTTGGTATCCACCTCCAAAGGAGGTGACTAATCCAAGGATCCACACCACGCACGCACCCTCCATTATGAAACACTCCTTTTCGGTAACTACCAAGGGCGGAGAAGCCCTACAAGACTCTCGGTACAAGAAGAAGGAAAGGGAAACAAAATACAAGCACAAAGCTTACAATGAATGCAGAAAATCCTAACCCTAGCTTCTCTTCTTGCCTTTGATCCGCCTCTTGACTCGGAGAGCTTCCAAGAACCTTCAAGAACTGGCGATCACGAGCTTTGAGAGTGCTGTGGAGGAGCTGGCGAAGATCTGAGATGAAACGGTGAAGAGGTTCTGAAGGAATCGCACGCCAACAGCTATAAACGATGCCAACGGTCGAATCCCAATCGATTGGATTGCTCCCAATCGATCGGGGAGGCTTTGGATCGATCCACGGATCGATCCAGAGCGCCTCTCTGCTCTGGAAAAATGCCTGGATCGATCCACGGATCGATCCAGCACTTATCGCGCGAAGCAGCAGCGTCCATCGATCGATTGGGACCTCTGGATCGATCCACCGATCGATCCAGAGGGGTTTTGTTCGCGGGGACTCACCGGATCGATCCACTGATCGATCCAAATCTGCTGGATCGATCCACGGATCAATCCAAACCTGCTGGATCAATCCACGGATCAATCCAAACCTGCTGGATCAATCCACGGATCAATCCAAACCTGCTGGATCAATCCACGGATCAATCCAAACCTTGGTTTTTGTCCAAAACCAAGTCTAAAGCCCCCTAAACCAACATCTAGTCAACCATGACTTGTTGGTACATAAGACCTAGCATCCGGTCACCCTTGACCAGCTAGGACTCTCTCACCAAGTGTCTGGTCAATCCCTTTGACCCACTTGGACTTTTCTCTTCTTGCTAAGTATCCCTCTGACCTACTTGGACTTTTCTTTCTCGTGCCAAGTATCCGGTCAATCCCTTTGACCTACTTGGACTCTCACCAGATGTCTGGTCAACCTTGACCCATTTGGATTTCTCTTGCCTGGCTTCACTCACCAGGACTTTCCCAATTACCTAGCTTCACTCACTAGGTCTTTCACCTGGCTTCACTCACTAGGATTTTCCTCCTGCCTAGCTTCACTCACTAGGACTTCCCAATTGCCTAGCTTCACTCACTAGGTCTTTCACCTGGCTTCACTCACCAGGATTTTTCTCCTGCCTAGCTTCACTCACTAGGACTTCCCAATTGCCTAGCTTCACTCACTAGGTCTTTCACCTGGCTTCACTCACCAGGATTTTCCTCCTGCCTAGCTTCACTCACTAGGACTTCCCAGTCAAGTATCCAGTCATCTTTGACCTACTTGACTCTTCTTCAATCAACCTTGCATTGTCAAACATCGAAACTCAAACCAAGACTCAAGCTTGGTCAACCAGGTCAACCTTGACCTGAGGGATGTTGCACCAACATTAGGAACCTAGAAAAGGAGAATCAAGCTTTAAGGGAAAAGCTTGATAAGTTAGAACAATTCCTTAAGAGATTCAATGTTGGATCTAAGGAATTAAGGATAATGTTGGGTAGCCAAAGACCCAACAATGATAGATCGGGCTTGGGATACCGATCTAGTCCCTCCAAGGCCAAGGAGAGATCATATGTTAGGGTGGTAAATGATCATGGCAAGGGAGAGGTCTCCAAGGCTAAGGGAAAGTTGTATGCTAATGTTGCATATGATTATAGCAAGGAGAAGTCGATAAATGACAAGGGAAAGCCATTTAAAGGTAAGGAGAAATTAACCAAGGACAAGGTGTCCAAGGTTAAGAAAGTTAGGTTTGTAGGCCAAGTGTCACCAGAAGTGCACCAATGTGGCCTAGCCATT
The DNA here is from genome assembly GCF_018446385.1 of Zingiber officinale. Classification (NCBI taxonomy): domain Eukaryota; kingdom Viridiplantae; phylum Streptophyta; class Magnoliopsida; order Zingiberales; family Zingiberaceae; genus Zingiber; species Zingiber officinale. The sequence goes on along the minus strand of NC_055990.1, from coordinate 61,185,772 downwards.
GTGGATGAATTATCTAGGGAGGTGACTAAGGTTAAGAGCTCTAGGGGGAGCTCAAAGAGTCAATTTGGGACCCATGGCCAATGGATCTCCGGTCGATTTTACTTGGGAGTGTAGGTTGGGTCATGGAATGTGCCAAGTGGTTTGGAGACGGACTTGAGTCTCAAACCTAGGGAATTGGCACACATGAGTTGTGTTTCATGCAAGGAAATATGACATTGGGATCATATAGCATGATAATTGATTTTTGATGTATAGGTGCCATATAGACCAATACTAGGGATGCATTGTGGGTTAGTATTGGCAAATACATCAAGAGGAAGCCAAAACTAGGACTTTAGGTCAAAGTTCTATTGAACCATTTAAGCTAGTTTTGGATTTTGTGTCAATCTTAGGATTGGTGATAGATACATTTTTGAATATATTTTTCCCCAAGTAGACATGGATAAAACAGACCTCTCCACAAAATTTGGAGATTTTTGGAGGTCTGTGAAATTATTGGTGCATTTCTGAAAGTGGGTCAGAAATACTAAAAAGGGCTGAAAAACTGTGTCAGTCGACTGCTAGTTTTAGCAGTCGACTGCACCAGTCGACTGATAAAACATGCAGTCGACTGAATAAGGGCAGTCGACTGGTACTTCTTGCAGTCGACTGATACCAGTCTGAAATTATTTTCAGCACTGGATTTTGACCAGTCAACTCATAAAGGTGTATGAAATCCATGGGGGATTAATATATGAGTTTAGGGTAAATTTGAATGACAAGTTTTCAACAATTGGGATATTATTGGAGGACCTTTTGGATGTTAGGCAAAGGGGGAGAAGTAAGGTTTAATTGGGAAAACCTGAAAATACCTTTACGATGGTGAAAATCCTAGCTCAATGGGGAGCTTAGGTGTAGGGGGAGCCTTGTGATAGGTTCTTAAATAGCCTTATGGTAAAATCCTAGCTCAATGGGGAGCTTAGGTGTAGGGGGAGCCTTAGGATATGTTCCAATGCATGTTTGCATTTGTGTTTCGGCGGTGTAAGACCAAGTGTGTAGCCTTGGCAACGTAAGTCCATTCGGCGGTTTAAGTCCAAGTATGTAGCCTTGGCAACGTAAGTCCATTGTTTCGTTATTAGCATTGTTATTTGCTATTTGTTTTCCCTAACTTAAACGTATTGCCAAACATCAAAAAAGGGGAGATTGTTGGAGCAATCCCAATGGTCCGTGCGACCATGTGTTTTGGTGTTTGGGCAAAAGGTTTAAGTTAGGTTCACCCTTGTATTTGATATGTGTATTTGAGTTGTGCAGTTTTGCAGGATACACATGTGACTAAGGTTGATGGCTTCGGGTCCGGTGAAGGATGGAGTATCCGAGGGACCGTGGACAAGGCAGCGAGGACAAGGGCTGAGGGAAGCGACTTCGAGGCATACGTAAAGGATGACATTGGGGACGAGCCGCAGGCTTGAATGCATCCGAGGGACGAGAGCCAAAGGAAGTAGGCTTGAAGGCAAGAGGTCAAAGCTGCAAATGAAGCATCAAATGAGTCATAAGGGTGAAGGTACGAGTGCATGAGAAATTGTACTCGGAGTAAAATCCTAGTTTTAGGGTTTTACTGTAGCAGTACTGTAGCGCTACTGTAGCAGTCGACTGGGGCAGTCAACTGGCAGCGAACAGAATGTCTCTGTTCGCTCGGTTAGTGTGGAATCGAGCCGTTGGGATGTAACGGTCGAATTTCCACCGAGGGCAGTCGACTGCATGTTTTAGCAGTCGACTAGTAGGCGGGGTTTTCCAACCCATGACATATATAACCAAGCCTTGAGAGCTTGGTTGAGGTTGACGAAATAGAGGTGGTTAATCTCTATTAGTAGTCTACCTGCACCCTAGCATCAAAGGAGCTCTTGTGAGGGTTGTGGTGAGGTTTCTCCACCCACAATGAGGTTTGAGCTAGCCGGAGTTTGCCGGGGAATCATCCATCAACGGATCGGGATCGTCCATCTTACGGACAGCCGTGGAGTAGGAGCTTTATCTCCGAACCACGTTAAACAACGTGTCAACGGTTTGCATTTCATTTCTTGTCTTGTATTTAGTTTAGCTTGTTTGTATTAGTTTGTATTTCCGCTGCGCAAGCTAACTAGTGTAGGAAGCGAGTGATTTGGGGGTGTCGTCTATCCAACCCCCCTTCAAGCCGGCCATCGATCCCCAACACTACATGCAAGGGTTAGTAGTTAAAGAGACACAAAGGCCAAGTCGGGAAAGAACGGGGTTTGGGTCTAGTCAGTCAGACTAGAGCCTCCTTCGACTAGATTTGAGAGGGAGGCTTGTGATACGGTGCATGATAGAGGGACCAGGGTTGCTGATGTGGTCGGAGGCCAAGCCTAAGGGGTGGTCAGAAGTTAAATCTACATGGCGGTCAGAAGTCAAGCTAATGTGGAGGTCAGAAGTCAAGCTTACGTGACGGTCAAAGGACCAGCTCGCATATATGTCAAAAGACAAGATTACAAAGCGGTCATGGCTCAGCCTATATGGTACTCAGAGGTCAGGCCTACCGGGTCAGTAGGAACTTGGAAGGAAGGGCGCACAGGTCGAGATTGGCGAGTTAAGGCTTGCAGGTCAGGACTTACATGATACATGATATTAAGGCTTACAAGTCAGGGCTTGCAGGATACAGGATAAGACGATATAGGATATTAAGGCTTGCAGATCAGGACTTACAGGATACAGGATATTAAGGCTTACAGGTTAAGACTTATAGGACACAGGATAAGACAATACAGGATATTAAGGCTTACAGGTCAGAACTTACAGGATACAGGATAAGACAGGCGGAACAGAATACTCGGACTGGGACGCACAGTTCAGGGTACAGGTCAGGACCTACAGGAAACAGGATAAGATAGGCAGAACAGGATACGCGGATCAGGACGTACAGTTTAGGGTAAGCGGGCTAAGATTTACAAATCGGGATATACAAGATGAGACACGTAGAGCATGATAGGCGGGCCAGGACGTGCGACTCGGGGCATACAGATCTGGATTTACGAGGTGACAAACACAAGCCAGGGAAGGCGACAGGGAATGCAGGCTTGTGCTTACAGGTCAAGAATTGCAGGTACGAGGAACGAAGCCAGGGTTAACAGGTCATGGCGGGCAATGCTATACGACAATCAAGCCAAGGAATCGTAACAACCTATCAGAGAATAATCACCGCATGTCAAGGAATATGCTAACGGTCTGGGACTCATTGCCCGTCGACCCCTGCTCAAGCCTATAGGAAGATGCCATGTGTCACTCACCGCTAGACAAATTCTGACACCCGACATTCTCTGACACTTGTCAGACTCCAGAAGTACCCACTGCCATATAAAAAGGAGGGCTTTTTCCGACGCAGGTACACTCACTTGTCTTTACGCATTCGTCCTTTACTTTTCGTCCTTTCACTGTACTTCTGGGGAAAAAGTACCTGACTTGAGCGTCGGAGGGCCTTACCCAGGGACTTTTTCCTTGGTTCTTGGTCTCTAAAGTGAGGGTGGCTTGTCTGAGTGTGTGCAGGACCCTCACCTCGTCATCCCTATCATCATCCCTTGTCATCCACCCGTGTAAACCTTTCTAGAAGGTATCCGATCGACCAAGCGTCACCACGACTTTCCGTCAACCGTAGGGACAACACAGTCAGCCTCCGTTCGACTCAGCTTCTGGACGGGATCAGTGACAAAATAATTTGTTGCAAAATATATTGATATTTGTCATAAAATTCATCATTAATCAGTGACAAAATTTTTTTCATCGTTTATCAATGATGAACTTAGTTTAGTCATTGAATAGTGATGATCAATGATGAAACTGAGTTTCGTCGTTGATCAACGACGAATAAATTCATCTTTGATCATCATTGCTTAGCAATGAAATATAATTTCATCACTCATCAATGATGAAATTATTTTCGTTACTAATTTACGATAAATTTATTATTTATTGTAAATTTAATAATGAAAAATGGAAATTCATCGCAAAATGTTGCAATTAGCTATTTATGATGAAAATAGGTTTGTTATAAATTTTTTTTGCAATGATTTTTTTTTTTTTTTTTGATAAATTTGTCTCAAATTTCATGGTAAATCATGAATTTTTTTTGGTGTTGACTTATTTGAAACAATAATCCATTACTAAGATAAATTTAATTAATTTAGTAATGAACCGAATTAATAATATTATATTATTTTAATTTGTTCATTGTAATAGTAAAATTCAATTGATTTAATTTATCCAAAAAAAAAATTAGTGAGTGTTCGCCAGTTCTATTTTGAAATTATTGCTCAGCCGTATATATATTTTGAAAAACGTTTGGAAGATTTCATTCTTTCAATAGACATGTGGCACGAGAATGATCAGTTTTGAAAATAAAAGAAAATCCACAAAAAAGAGTGTTTTTAATAGAAGTCAACTCTTCTATTGTTTTTCTATTGTAATTTCATGTTGGACTTATCTGGTGCACAATGCATTAACCGATTGTATTATTTTGGAAAAAATAAAAATTTCCATCATCTGCTCAATTGAATTGACTATAAATTAAGTTCATAATTTACTTTTTTTTTTTATATAACCTTGGATAAACTTAAAGGACACTTTGGATTAACATAATTAATCATATTTTATTACAATTAACCAATTGTATTATAATATTAAAAAGAATTTAATTCGCGAACAACAGCAATTAACATGTCTTTCCACATTTAAAATATTTTGCAAATGTGAATTACAACAAAAAAAAAAAAATAATCTACTAACATAAACCGGCTTATTTTATATCTAGAAAATTATTGCCTAAACAACACGGCAAACCATTTGTTCATATATATTGTCTGTAGCATCTATAAATTTCTTGAGAATTATTGTGGACTTCAAATAACTGCAAAAAAAATATTAGAAACGATTAACATAAATGAATTAGCTTGAATACAAATTGAAGCCGATTAGCAAAAGGCATGAACAAGGGAAATCCGATGGACATAGTCAATGAGCATTTTGACACATAAATCTCATTCATGATTAGGCTAAAATTTCAATTTACCTTTTTTACCGATAAATTACTAAAAGATCACTTAAATTAAACAAAATAAACTAGTTTATAAATACATATATAAACCATAAATTTTAATAGATTACTTAAATTAAAATATTTTTATATAAAGTGACAATTTCTACTCTGATAACAAAATATAAATTCAGAGAAGTTTACCTGAGATATAAGTTGGTGATAAGTTGATACTCAAATAGAAGATGAACCAAACAAAGATAAGTAGTATTAAGTCTAATAATTAGGTTAAGGCGGCCCAAGTTACTGCAAATTCTTAAGAAAAATAAATATAAACATATTTTCATATTAAAAACATAAAACTAGGGAAACATTTTTAAAAGCCCATGGAAGAGCTATACGCTAGCATGAATAATCATGATATTTCTTCTCAAAGAGATTACTAAATTAAAGCAATTATTATGAGCGACAACTGAAGTAAAAATAAATTAATGAAAAGGATACTGAAGAGACAATGCTCCCACCATTCTAGAACATACAATCCAAATGTGACCTTGTAGAGGAAAAGCTTTCTATTAATCCAGTGCATCATCCTTGCACTCCAACTCAATTTTGCCACTAAATTCCTTGCCTTTGTAACTTCCCACATCTATTTATATATATAAATATCTGATGTACTTGTTAAAGTATGCATTTATTATAGAGGCAAGATTTGTTATATGTCGGTATCTTATTTATGGCAATCATAAAAAGTCATACCGTGGGTTGGCATTTGATGTAGACTTGATAGAACAAGTCAACTACTATTTTTCTAATTAAATATTTTCTAGTTAGTCAAAGCACTAGATGTTGAAGATTAATTAGGTGGGCATGCATGTATGGTAAAATTTAATAAGCATCCTTGTAAATTTAACTTACAATTATATTATGTTATCTTTTAAAACCTTTCATATATCTTAGCGAGTTTTCATTCTTACAAGAACTTAATCATTGTAACCCTCAATGTTCCACTTTAATTATAAAAACATTTTTGGATTGGATTATTATCAATAACTTATGATATATTTACATTATAATATACTAAAATAAATAATAAATAATTCACTTAGTTTTATTTTTGGTTTTCTTAGTAAATGCTATGTGAACATCTGACCCCGCGCGTACATATCCAGCTGCTTCTGTCTGCCGCGCGCTCTCTCTCCCCCTACCTGTTTTCTCTCTACCTACCAAATTTTTTTTTTCTACTTACACGTCAACTCGGCGTAATACTCGAATATATGACTATATTATGATATTTTCGTATGAATATTTTTAGAAATATTATTATAAATATTTTATAATAATAATTATTAAAAATTATTAATCTTATATTAATGATAACTTTAATAAATGATATTTTATTTGTTTTCAATGGCCAGAATTACTTCGGATTTGGACCAACGGTTGGAATCAGTTCAAAATTAGATTAAAGGTTGTAGTTCTTGATCGATGATTGTGACCTACTCTCCATTTGATTTGAATGGATCAATTCTTCACGGATGTCTCAAATCACTTATGATCTTAAATGAATGTTCTAGATTGCTTCAGATTGGTTCTCCTGGTTTAGAACTAGCTTTGAACCCGATTTGAGTTTATGATCCCTTGATTGCCTACAAAAGTTGCATTCAAATATTTAAACAAAATAATAGAAATATGAGATAATTTACATTAAAGATCAAAGATAAATTCAACTCGCGTAATATGATATAATCACTAATTTAATTATAAGAGATAAAAAAAGAACAAATATATGAGCCTAATTATCATGTTAAAATGATGATTATCAAAATCCTCTGAACTTATTCTTGCACATTTCAGGAAAGCAAACAAAACTCATAACAAAATAAAAATAATCTCTAAATTAATTTCCTATAAAAGGTAATTAACTAAGACCATATAAAAATCAAATATTTATGAATTCAATCCCTACAATCACTATGTGAAAATCAACAATAGACTTCAGATATTATCCAAAGTAATAGGTAGTTAATTACCGAAGTAGACGTACGTGAAGTAAAAGGGTAAATATTTTACTTCACCACACGTTACCGAAGTCTATCACCGGTTCAAAACCGGTTCAAAATTGAACCGTTTTCGAAGTAAAAAAGCTTTATTACTTCATCAAGACCAGTAAAAATACCGAAGTAATTGATAATATATTACTTCATAGGTTACGTTGTTTGACGAAGTAAAATATGTATATGATTTCACATTTTTTGAATTTTGGTGCAGTAAATATTTTATTTTACTTCCATATAATTTGACTTGGTCAAAGTATTTATTATTGTATTACTTGTTGGGATTTTTGGGCTGCAAAAACCATTTTTTCGCGTTGCGGAAACCCCGAATCTCCCATGCCACCGGATCCGTGCGAAGTTTATAAACAAAAATTCGAGTACGAGTTTACTAAAGCCTAGATCTACACTAGAGAAGGAAGTTACCCTCGATGCGATGCCCTTCGCAATCCCGCTCGTCCAACGGTTCGCCGGATCTCGAGATCGTCAAGTGTACGATCCTCTAGAAGTATCCACATGAACAAACTAGGTGGAGAGGCCAAACAAAAGGTGTGCTAGCACCTATGAAGTGTTCGGCCAAGAGAGGAGAGGGAGAGCAAGGAAGAAGATGAGTTGAATGAGTCTTGAATGAAAAATCAAATTTCATTCCTCACAATAAGTGGCCGGCCACTCATGGAGTTGTAACCTCCATTCTCATTTAATTGTTAGGATGTATACTAAAAGTCTAGCTTTTGGTATAAAACATTTATCTAGAAATAAGAATCACATTGGTCAAATGTCTACATTTGTGATAAATGCAGTTGTTCAATTAATTTATATTTTAGATAACATGGTGTGTGGTGTCACACACAGAAGATCATGTTATCAGTACCTTATAAATTATAAACAGTAGCTCGCGACCATGATGGAAAGGAACAAACCATTAGAAGGTCGTAGTGTAATTAGGTGTTAGTTTATCTTAACTATATAATTACACTAGTACACTAAGAGTGTATTGAGTAGGACCATTAGAGGTCGTTTCTTTTATACTGACTTTATAAAGAAACAAAGACCTAAGTTATTATGGAAGTGTGTGCTCTTAATCCTAATATAATAATAAGCACATATATTTGATATTTATTTCTTTAATTTATCAATGGGTGAGATTTAGTTCGATAAATCAATAAGCCCGATAAGTTGGGAAATGATATCACTTATAGTGTGTGTTGTTGATTATAGAAGGAAATTGTGTCCTAGTAATCTAGGTTGAGAATGTCCCCAAGAGGAGCTCATAAGGATTGTCATGTTAAACCCTGCAGGTGGACTTAGTCCGACATGACGATGAAGTTGAGTGGTACTACTCTTGGAGCTAGATATTAATTAAGTGAGTTGTCAGTAACTTACTTAATTAGTGGACATTTGTTATCTTAAACATGGGGAGACTAACACATTCATAATAAGAAGGAGCCCAAATGTAATTTGGGATTGGTGCGGTAGTTCAATAATAGTTCTTTAGTGGAATGAATTATTATTGATGAAATTAAGTTGTGTGTTCGGGGCGAACACGGGATGCTTAATTTCATCGGGAGACCAAAACCAATTCCTCCTCTCGGTCCCTATCGTAGCCTCTTGTATATAGAGATTTATACCCACCACATACCCATCTTCTTACCCATCCAATGGGGCCGGCCAAGCTAGCTTGGAACCCAAGCGAGGGCCAGCCAAGACGAAATGGATGAGCTATATAGTTGGTCGGCCAAAGCGTGGGTCCCAAGCTTGGGTGGCCAACCATATTAAAAGGATTTTATTAAAGTTATTTCTTATGTGGATATCATGATTTTAAAAGAGAGTTTAAAAATTAAAAATTTCCTTTTATAGCTTTCTACAAAAGATTAAGAGAAGAGATTAATCTCTTTCCTTATTTGTAGTTTAAAAGGATGGTTTTAATTTTTGGTAAAAACTTTCCTTATTTGTAAATCATCTACATGTTTAAAAGAGAGTTTAAAATTTGAAATCTTTCCTTATTTGTTGATTAAAGGAGGATTTTAAATTTTAAGAAAACTTTCCTTTTTAACCATGTTCATGATTTAAAAGAAAGTTTAAAAAAAAAATTAATAATTCTCTTTTATTAGTTTCTACAAAAGATTAAGAAAAGATTTGATATCTTTCCTTATTTGTAGATTAAAAGAGATTTTAATTTTTAGAGATAATTTTCTTTTTATCCACATGTTTAAAAGAAAGATTTTAATTTATTAAATTTCCTTTTTATAAACCAATCATGAAGGGATTAAATTATTGGAGAAATTTTTATAAATTTCCGGAAACAAATTAGGAAGGTTTTAATTTCTTGATTGAATTAAATTTCCTTTGATTGGAGATTTGTTGTGTGGCCGGCCATGTTGATTAAGAAGAGGAACTTGATTTTAATTAATTAAATTTTTTTTTTCATGGCAAAGGAATTAAGGAAGTTTTTATTAAAGTTTCCTTATTTGCCAAAACCAAGGATTATAAAAGAGGAGGTAGAGGAGCCTTCATGGATATAGCCTCTATTCTTTTTCTCCCTCTCCTCTTTGGTTTTGGTGGCCGGCCCCTATTTCTCTCCTCTCCTCTTGTTGGCCGAAACTTATCTCTTGGTGGAGCTTTTGTTTGTGGCCGGATCAAGGAAATAGAAGAAGGAGAGAAAGCAAGGTTCGTCTCTAGCATCCCTTGGAGATTTGATGGTGGCCAAAATTCTTCATCCTTTGGAAGTTCTTGTTCTTGGCCGAAACTTGAAGGAAGAAGGAAGAAGGTGCCTAGGTGGTTCTCATCTCGGAAGTTCGTTGCCCACACAACGTCCGAGGTTAGAAGAGGAATACGGTAGAAGATCAAGAGGTCTTTCTAAAAGGTATAACTAGTAATTTTTCTTTCCGCATCATACTAGTTATTTTTGGAAATAATACCAAATACAAGAGACATGCGATTCTAGTATTTTGAATATGTTTTTCGATGTTGTGTTCTTTTGTTTTTTTTCCTTGTGATTTGATTGTTCTTTTCGGTTAACCTAAAGTTAATTTAGGAAATTAAATATTAGCTTTCCATAAAAGGTTTTGTCTTGTCGGTGGTGGTTGCTCCCATATCCAAGAAGGCCATGTGCCTCGCCACGTCAGTACTGGGAACCAATTATGGAAATTAATATTTAATGAAATTAATAACTTAAGGTGATTTGGGTCAAACGTGTTAAGTTCCGCAGGAGATCCAAGTCAAAACCTAAAAGAACAAATAGATTAAGTTTTGGATCAAACGTGTTAAGTTCCGCAGGCGATCCAAAATTTAATTTAAAAAAACACATGGTAGCTAGGAAAAGGTTCAGATCTTTGTACAAAATTTTTGTACAGTGGAACCACTAGGTTTTTCGAGTAGCAACCAACATTAATGTGACCATTAAAGGGGAGATTTGTAACCTCCATGAGGTGACACACACATGTGCTAAACATGATGATGTGTAACACCATTATTGGCCACTTAATGCTAACTCACAAATGAGGTGACATATAGTCAATATAAACTTGACTTTTCCTCTTCCTCTCAAGTCAAGTCAAACTTGACATTATAACTCCCACATGGTTGATCTAATCTAACCATTTGATTCAAACCAACTTAATATAATGGATCTAATTAATTTAATTAAATTGATTCAATGAGTCATAATCTAAATTAGACTCATTAAACACATGATCAACTTGAGTCCAACTCAATTAGCCCAATTAGGATTACTCTTAATCCAATTTGATTCATCACATGAATCTAATCCTCTTGGTTCATCATATGAACCTAATCTCCATCTAATTGTCCTTTGTGTGTGACCCTATAGGTTCTTATAACGTTGGCAATGCTCCTAAAACTATTTAGAAGCATAAGTAATGAGCGATATCTAGCAACACATCATTACTACGCAAGTTATAAGAATGTTAAGATCCAACATCACCTTGTGACTACTAATTGTGACTCCTCACAATATATGACATTGTCCTTCTATCCTAGACATCTAGATTGATCAATGTGAGGCATAGACCGTGTCATCCTCTAATCAATCTAAATCTCGAATCCCAAGTAGACTCACTCGATCAAATGAGCTCAATATCTCATATTGACTCATTTGGGCATGGTCATGCACTTAGTGGTCTCACTCTATCAAGAATATCGATGTCGCTCCCGTCATATAGGAGGGATAGATCCCATCTACATCACTCACATCCGTCTGCATAATTCGTTACATACCCAGTAATCGCCTTTATAGTCCACCCAGTTATGGGTGACATTTGACGAAGCCAAAGTACATAACTCCTTATGTAGGGATCCATGGTGACTTCAGGTCCAAGGACTAGTAGTCATACTAATAGCCACATGAGAAAGTATATGACACTCATATAACGATCCATGATACTTTCTCATGGCGGGTTATTCAGTATACATTCTCCAATGCATACCCATGTGTCAACTTGATATCTCCATATCCATGATTTGTGAGATCAAGTCATCGAGTTGACCTACATGCTAGTCTCATTGCATTAACATTGTCCCTGAATATTAATACTCGACTAAGAATAATTAAGAGTAGTGTTCCCTATATCATCTCACTATCGATTCAATTAATTGATTCATATAGGTGAGAACCTTCTACTCAAGGACGCTACTATACTTAGTTTTTTGGCACTAATACAAGTTAGTATAATAACCAAAACAAATACCTTTATTAATACACAAGAATATGATACAATGAGTCCATACAACAATCATCAAATGATTGACTCTAGGGCTCTAACTAACAATCTCCCACTAGCACTAGTGCCAATCAGTGTAGGCTCTAAGCCCCAATGACCTGTTGTGACCATCATGCTTCCTCTGTGCCAAAGCCTTAGTCAAGGGATCTGCAATGTTAGCCTCTGTAGGTACTCTGCAAATCTTCACATCTCCTCTCTTGATAATCTCTCGAATGAGATGGAAGCACTGTAGTATGTGTTTGGTCCGCTGGTGTGGGCAAGGTTCCTTAGCTTCTGCTATAGCTCCATTATTGTCACAATAGAGCTCAATAGGGTCAGCGATACTAGGAACCAGCCCAAGTTCAGTGATGAACTTGCGGATCCAAACTGCCTCCTTTGCTGCCTCTGATGCAGCAATGTACTAGGCCACTGTCGTAAAATCAGCTACTGTATCCTACTTCGAACTCTCCCAGCTCACAGTACCACCATTTATGTAAAACATGAACCCTGACTGCGATCGATAATCATCCTGGTCGGTCTGGAAGCTGGCATCACTGTAACCCTTTACAGCTAGCTCGTCATCGCCTCCATATATCAAGAAATATTCTTTAGTCCTTCTCAAGTACTTAAGAATGCTCTTGACCGCTATCCAGTGACTTTCACTTGGATCTGACTGATATCTGCTCGTCATGCTCAAAGCATACGAGACATCAGGTCGAGTACATAGCATGACGTACATGATAGATCCTATGGCTAAGGAATAAGGGATCTGATCCATGCGGTCTCTCTCCTCTCTAGAAGAGGGACCTTGAGTCTTCGAAAGACTCACGCCATGTGACATCAGTAGAAATCCCTTCTTGGAGTTCTGCATGGCAAACCGAAGGAGTACCTTGTCAATATATGTACTCTGACTTAGGCCAAGCATCCTTTTAGATCTATCTCTATAGATCTGTATGCCTAGAATGCGGGATGCTTCACCTAAGTCCTTCATTGAGAAACAAGTCCCTAGCCAAGTCTTGACAGACTATAGCAAAAGGATGTCTTTCCCAATGAGCAGTATGTCATCCACATACAATATGAGGAAGACAACTATATCCCCTACAACCTTCTTGTAGACACAAGGTTCATCTTCATTCTTGATGAAACCAAATTGTTTGATTGCATCATCGAATCGAAGATTCCAGCTCCGAGAAGCTTGCTTTAGTCCATAAATGGACCTATGCAGCTTGCATACTCTGCTAGTATGCTGTGGATCTACAAAACCCTCAGGTTGTGTCATGTACACATCCTCGAGCATGTTTCCATTCAGAAACGCGGTTTTGACATCCATCTGCCATATGTCATAGTCATGGTATGCTGCAATAGCAAGCATGATTCGAATAGACTTAAACATCGCTACTGGAGAAAAGGTTTCATCATAGTCAATACCATGAATTTGCTTGAAACCTTTAGCTACCAAGCGACCCTTATAAATAGTCCATCCATGTCAGTCTTTCTCTTAAAGACCCACTTACACCCAATGGGTTTTACCCCTTCAGGTGGATCAGCCAAATTCCATACTTGGTTAGTGTACATGGATTCCATCTCGGATCTCATGGCTTCTAGCCATTTCTCGGAATCTGATCTCATCACAGCTTCCTGATAGGAGGTGGGCTCATCCTCTATGTGCACAACGTCATCATGGTCAGACAAGAGAAATGAGTATCTCTCAGGCTGACGATGTACCCTATCAGACCTACGAAGATGTATGTCTACTTGAACTGGTTGTTGTTCCTCAACTCTTTGTGAAACAACATCATCCATAACATTTTGTGGTTCTAGTTCAACTTCCATCAAGACTTCAGTGCTATGTTTCACATCTTGAACTTCTTCAAGATCGAACGTACTCCCACTAGTCTTTCTAGAAACAAAGTCCCTTTCTAGAAAGACTCCAGTCTTTGCCACAACTACCTTGTGCTGACTGGGAATATAGAAGTAATATCCCTTAGTTTCCTTGGGATATCCAATAAAGTAGCACTTGTCAGATTTGGGTCCTAATTTGTCTGAGACTTGACGTCGAACGTAAGCCTCACAACCCCAAATCCTCATAAAAGACACCTGGACATCTCTCCCAGTCCATATCCTATATAGTGTCTTTATCACGGCCTTGGATGGAACTTGGTTGAGTATAAAAGCTGCCGTGTCTAGAGCATAGTCCCAAAGGAATATCGGAAGATCTGTGTGAGTCATCATAGATCGTACCATATCTAATAGGGTACGATTCCTCCTTTCGGATACACCATTCCACTGTGGTGTTTCAGGAGGAGTGAGTTGGGATAGAATCCCACACTCAGCTAGATAGTCACGAAACTCATGGCTAAGGTATTCTCCACCTCGATCAGATCGAAGTATCTTAATACTCTTGACAAGCTGGTTCTGTACTTTATTCTTGAATTCTTTGAACTTTTCAAAGGATTCAGACTTATGTGTCATCAAGTACACATAACCATATCTACTGAAGTCATCAGTAAATGTGATGAAGTACCTATAACCGTCTCTAGCAGTGACATTGAAAGGGTCACATACATCACTATGTAAAAGACCTAACAAGTCAGTCGCTCTCTCACTGTGTCCACTAAAGGGAGTCTTGGTCATCTTGCCTAGTAAGCATGACTCGCATGTGTCATAAGATTCAAAATCAAATGAGTCCAGCAAACCATCCTTATGGAGTTGGGATGAACGCTTGTCATTTATATGACCTAAGCGACAGTGCCAGAGATAGGTTTGGTTCATGTCATTTGACTTGAACCTCTTGGTATTTATGTTATAGATAGGGCTTTCAAGGTCTAGAATGTAGAGTCCATTCATCAGAGGTGCACTACAATAGAACATATCTTTTAAATTGTAAAATACCGAAAAAAATGGTGAATAATGATAAGGGAATTTTCCAGAATTTTTAGAAATTTTTCAGAAATTTTTCAGAGCTCGTATGGACGAGTTAACGGGGATAAAAACAGGGTCCGGGAAAGCCTATTTATGCTACCCAATTTAAGCGAGGAAAAGTTGAATTTATTTATTCATTTCTTTTTCTTTCTTTGTTTTCGCCAAACCTTTTTCCCCGCGCGTCCCTCTCTTCTTCCCCGCCGAACCCACTTGCTTGATGTCGTGCCCTAACTTCCCTTCCTTCTCCTCTCCGACGGTTCCTTCCTCCCCAAACCCCCACACGCTTTCTCTTTCCCTCACGCGTGCCCTAACTGGCGCCGCAAACCGCCGCCGCTTCCCTCTCCTCTGCCGACGCCGACGACGCCAGGGAACAGAGAACCGGCGGCTGAGCTTCGCCTTTCCTCTCCCTCTTCCCTCTCGGTGCCCTAATCTTTGCTTCGCTGCCCAGTCGAGCCACCGGCCGACATCTACTAGCGCCGCACCGTGCCCTAGTTTCCACTGCCACAGCCGCCTAGCATCATCCCCACTACCGTCAGTGATGTCATGCCCTAGAGTTGATACACTGTGCCCTTTCGACGCCAATAGCCACCACCCGAGCACCACCCCAAAGACGATGCCCTAGTCTTCCAACTCACCGCGAGCCACAGTGTTGAGTGCTTTCCCTCTCTGCCTTCGTGTCGGCTGCCATCTTCTTGTTGTGCCCTAGCGCCGCTGTCAACGCCAACAGACACCACCGGACCCTGCTAGTTCTTCACTGCCGGCTGAGGGTTGTTGCTCTCCTCTGTGACGACCACTGGACTTGGAGATTTGTTCCGTCCACTAGTTTCTGTCATTATCCGACTGCAGCCACATACGGCAGCGGCTTAACAGATTGGGCATTTATGTTTGGGTGAGTATTTGGATTTAGTGTTTTGGTTGGAAACATTTATATGGTTGTGGTGATATTTTTGATTTAGGGTTTTTTGGAATTTGTTGTAGTGATTTTTGCTTCAGCTGAGGTTTCAGAATTTGGTGTGTATGGTTCGTATCAGATTTTATGCTTGTATGGTCAGTATAATTCCGGTTAATACGGATTACAGGTGATTCGCGGTTCCGGTGATCCAGCTTCAGCGGTGAACCCCTTGGGTCGTATTCCATCAGTAGTAACAAGGCTGCGAATTGAGGTAAGGTTTTGTTGAGGTGAGCTTTGGTGTTTTGAATTAAGGTTTCAGCAAATCTTTTACTGTATAGTTGGATTTATGGATTGAGCTTCTTGGCAGTGATTGGTAGGGTTGCTGAGCTACTGGAGTTTCGATCATACCTCAAGGTCAGTGCTTTTCTAGTGATGTACCTTGGGTATTTTATTAGTATGTTGCTAAATTAAGTTTCTAAAGGATGGTAGAGTTTGTGATTGATGATATGGTTGATAGGTTGATTGGATTGAAGTGAAAGATTGTGGATTTAAATAAACCTAATTAGGCTATGAAATTAGGTTAATTATTGCGATTAGGGTTTTCCCTAATTTGATTGGGGAGTCTACTTAGTTATTTACTGTATAAGTAATTAACTAAATACAGTATGTGATCTCAGGACTTTGTTACGAGGCGAGCGTCGCGACGCGGGATAGATTATCATGATCGACAGATTTTAAGGTGGGTACCTCTTGACTTATCTTTTTTATGATATTGTCAATTGGATATGCATAGTATTTTATAGCTGCAAGCAATGATCATGTTTGCCTTTGGTATGTCACGGTTTGATGGCCATGGCATGATCTGTTTGGTCACTTGTTATGTATCCATGTTTATACTTCATGATTCTTACCATGAGTACTTTAGTTCCTAGAGTAAGTGACATACCATGCTTTACTGAGTTTAGGACTAGACTCTGGATTTTTATTATCTGACATGTGTATCTATATTTTTATATCATACCTGATCTGTGTACCTAGACCTTTTGCTTTGATCCATGTACATTGTTGGTACATATTTTATGGAAGTGGATATGTTCAGGACCTAGGTTGTTATACCATAAAGGGCCTGTATACCCTAAATCTGTGGATTTGACTTACTTGTACTAGGGTACACAATTTTATATATATATGTGGATTTGGTTCAGGATATTGTTATGCTTAGTTTCATGCACCATTCGCATGATTGCATGCTGCGTGATAGACTGCTCCATTATTGTAGAGCATATCGCCAATTTCATCACTGTTCGGTGCTCCGTTGGTCCGCTCATGGGTATCATGACGCAGCGTGGTAGCACGTCAGTTTTGCTCTGTTCGGTGCTCCGTTGGTCCGCTCATGGGTAGTGTGACGCAGCGTGGTAGCACGTCAGGGATCCCTCTCCGTGATGGTGTACCGGGAGATGAGAGCATTGCGCTCCCCCACTTATGATTTGGGGTAGGAGTATGTGTGTACTCCGACAGCATCCCGTCCACTCGGTCACTCATCAGGAGCAGTGACGTCAGAGTGCACGGTTGTCACAGCTCTATCCACTCAGTCTCACTATTATGTGTGAGATGACTGACTGGCGTCAGGGGTGACCATGTCATTTGCACCATATGCATTTATTGCATTTATTTGCTTGTGTTTGCTGCACTTATATGCTACATTTTGGTGGATGCATTTGTTTGACATGCATACAGGAGGCATATTGTGTATCTAGTTTGACGATCCTTTTGTTCTGGATAGGAGTTTCTGGTGAGTACAGCTTCCTTAGTTGCCTTTCAGTCTTGCATTTTTCCTATATATGATTAGGAAGCTGTATTCCATGTTTATTGCTGTTAGATATATCTTACTAGGAATGTCTATTGGTATTCGCTGAGTTGTTGAACTCACCCCCGTGGACTCTATCTTTTTCAGGTACCAGGTTGTTTATGGAGTCGCTTGGAGTATCCTGACTGCCGGTCCCCACGTCATATTAGAAGACCAGTGTTCGTATTTTATTTATGTTTATCGTGGTATATGGTATGTGTGTATTTGGCTTTGTGTTCCGATTTTGTTTCCAGAGTATTGTGTTGTTATGTGGTGTAAGCCTAGTCGGCTAGCAGTCTTGTATATTTGGTTTTCTATCATTTTCTGCTGTATTTTGGTTGTGTTTTTATTGTATCAGCCGAGTAGGCTGCATATAAACTGCGTGGTTATGTGTATATTCCAGCCGCCTGTGGCTGAGGTATATTGTGGATGTAGAAAGTTTCAGATTGTCCGCCGTACAGGGGAGGTGCTGCTGAAATTTCTTCGGACAGGGACTTCTCCGGGGCGTGACAATTTAGTGGTATCAGAGCAGGTATACGATACTTGCTATGTGTTTTGGATTTTTCGAGATTTATCTGATATCAATTTATTTGGTATCAGAGCACGGTACAAGTTTTATATATCGTGTTTCGGATTTCGTGTTTCGGTCTTCTTGATGTGACTTTTTGGGTTTTGGGACCTGGCAGCGACAGGACATCTCCAAGCTATAGGAGGTATGTTGGTATGTGTTATCCTACCTTTTTGGTTAGTATATGCACTGTTGACAATTATAGTTTAGGACATGTATTAGTATTCTTTATTAGTACCTGTCTATTAGTACCTGTCTGGTTGTTGTAGCATATATTACATGTGATGGGTTAGCCACTGATCTTGATTGACCTTAATAGAGATTAAGGATTATAGGCTTTGGTGATTTTACATATCATACCCCCAGTAGTTTTAGCTTCTGTTACGATTGGTTGGTTAGAAGATCGAGGCACATACCAGCCTCTGTTATTATTAGCTGTGTAGTGGATAGTATCTAAATATTCATGTTGACTTAGCCAGTAGTATACCATTTTATCTAAATTAATTTTATTAGTAGATAATTGATCTACTCTTGTTAAATCGATCAGTAGAAGTTTGATTTACCATAGTAGCTTGAAGAGGATTAATGTAATCTTGATCAGTTAGAAGATGACTGATTTAGTTTTGTTGGTTTGATCAGTAGAGGATTGCCATACTCTATTTTTAGAGGTTCGAATCTTTAGTTTATTTGTGCTTAGTTAGGTATCTAGAGCACATTTGAGTACATGACTCGTACTGTCGTGGAAAAGACTGAATTAGCGGTATACCATTATCGGTTTGCTCAGTCTATAGAGGATCGATGTATCCTATTCCATGGGTACTTTAGTTTTAGACTGTATGTACCTAGTTGGATTGTCTATGATTGCGTTTTCCTGTATGATCTTTATGTTTGATTTTATTTAGTTATACCCCTAAACCATGAGAGTAGGTAGCATAGGCTTGGTGTGGTAGACTGGATTAAATATGCTGATTTTACATACCTGTATAGTTTATACACTTGATTATTATGTGGTGTAGGAGTTCTATGATAGACGGTAAAATTACATGTAGTGAGTGTATATTTGTCCAGATGATGATTATTGTGGGTTTCTAGTAGATTATACCCGAGTGGTCTGATTGGTTTATTGGAGGTATTTTGTTGATTAAATCTATGTTGTGAAATATGTACATGTGTTTGAGTGTCATATTGAAAGTATCTTGTCGACTACATCGGTGTTGTGATATATGCATATGTGTTTGGTGTGGTATCTGAGGTATCTTGTTGATTATGTGTGGTTTGTGAGTGCACCTGGGTTTAGTATGTCTTATTGGAAGTATATGTTGATTATACTCTTGGCATATGTGTATATATATCATATGAGTGTTGTTTGAGGTGTATTGTCGATTATACCTATGTTGTTATATGCACACGGGTTCGGTATGCATTATTGGAGGTATCACGATGGTTTATACCTTTGTTGTGAGTATGTTTGGTGTGTAATAATTGGAGAATTATGTCGATCATACCTATATTGTGTGTGCATGTGTGCCAGGTGTATTGTTGGTAGTAGCATGATGATTCTACGTATGTTGAATGCAGGATGTGGAGTGTCTGCATTATGTCATTTGTTGGATTACCCTGTCAACCCATTTTCTTATCAGTGGGTGACTCACTACGATGTTGATAGAATTGACGATGAGTTTGATTTGATTGCTGTATTGTTATACCTTTGGCTACACACAGTGATATGTGGTTGAGTGATCTCGTGCAGCCTCTAGTTGGATAGTTAGGTGCCTTGGGCACTTATGTATTATTTGTGGTGAAGCGTTGCTCCCACACGTGTTATGGATTGTTTGTGGTGGAGCGTTGCTCCCACATATTGCGGATTGCTTGTGGCGGAGCATTGCTTCCATATTTATTGCAAATATATGTTACGGATTATTTATAGTGGGGTGTTACTCCTACATATTGAGGATTTCTTGTGGTAGAGCGTTGCTCCCACATATGTAGTATTTTCTGTGATGGAGCGTTGCTCTCACACTGGAGGATCTATTCTTAGATGATTTATATTGTTGGTGTACAGATTCCTGACTTGTTGTCGGGGATCTTATGGTTAGGAATGACTGTGATACAGACATTATGTGTCTTGGTGTTACCATTAGGGCTTGCGGAGCCTTAGATGTTTTCATGGACTCGATGATTTGGGTATCCCTAGGATATTGGATCAGAATTCGTTATCGTTATTGACGACGTGGTGTTTTATTCCTGATCTGAGGTGTATCACGTACACCATCTTCGCATAGTTCTAGAGATGTTTCGATAGAAACGTCTATATGTGAAGATCAGTAGTGCGTATTTTGGTTGTCTTCTGGGAGATGTTTGATACACACGGTCACCAGTAGGAGTATACCGTGGATCCACAGGAGATAGAGGGTGTTACCAGTTGGGAGTTACTATGGTCTATACATGAGACTCGCAACTCCCTTTGTCGAGCTAGTTATTACCGGAGGCTCGTTGGGGGGTTTTCCACGCGTTGCTATGCCAATGACACGCTTGACTAGGAAAGGCATGAAGTTCACGTGGTTCGAGGACTACGAGACCAGCTTCCAGGAGCTGAAGCGGAGACTAGTGTCGTCTCCGATTTTTGGTTTTTCCTTCTAGAGAGGATGGATTCGTGCTCTATACCAACGCATCTCTACAGGGTTTGTGCGCTGTTTTGCTGCAGCACGGCAGGGTAGTCTCCTACTTCTCGGCAGTTGAAGGAGCATGAGGAGAACTACCCAGTACATGACTTGTCGTTGATCGCCATTATTTTTTTTTTTGCCTTAAAGATTTGGCAGCATTATCTGTACGGTGTTACATTTGAGATTCTCACTGACCATAAGAATCTCAAATATCTGTTCACTTAGAAAGAAACTTAATCTCCGATTGAGGAGATGAATGGAATTCCTGAAGGATTATGATTGTACCATTAGCTATCACCCGGGGAGAGCTAATGTGGTTGTCGATGCACTTAGCAGGAAGTCCAGAGGGATTTTAGCTTGCCACCGAGTTGTAGTCACAGACTTGATTCAAGGTTTCTCCGAGTTGGGCCTTGAGGGGTAAGGACAGACAGAGCAGGGTACTCTGGTTACCATGGTTGCTCAGTCGTCGATTAGGACGAGGATCCGAGAAGCCCAGGCCAGTGATCAGGATTTGCAGTTTATTGGCAACCAAATAGCTTCTGGGCAGCAGACCGAGTTCACACGAGACGAGGAGGGTATTATATACTTCCGAGGCAGATTATGCGTACCTCACTCTCATCTGATCTTGCAGGAGCTACTTCAGGAAGCTCATCGCTCACGATTTGCGATCCACCCAGGCGGGACCCGCATGTATCGAGATTTGGGGCGTTCCTATTGGTGGAACGGAATGAAGAAAGACATCGCGAAAATTGTAGCTAGATGTCTTGTCTGTCAGTAGGTGAAGGTCGAGCATCAGAGACCTGCCGGTTTACTTCAGAGGATTCCTATTTCCGAGTGGAAATAGGAACACATTACCGTGAACTTTTTGGCGATGCCTACGACACGACGAGGCCATGACACGATTTGGGTAATCGTTGAGCGATTTACCAAATCGGGCACTTCTTAGCGATCCGGAAGACTGATTCCCTGGATCGATTGGCAGATCTGTTTTGTCGGGAGATCATCAGATCACGTGGTGTTCCGTTGACCATTATTTCAGATAGAGACCCCCGGTTCACGTCTCGTTTTTGACAGAGTCTGCAGTAGGCCTTGGGCATGCAGCTCTGTTTTAGTACAGCTTTCCATCCTTAGACAGATGGATAGTCACAGCGGACCATTCAGACTTAAGAGGACTTGCTGAAGTCTTGTGTATTGGATTTTGGAGGCAGTTGGGAGGACCATTTGCCATTGGTAGAATTCGCCTACAACAACGGTTTGCATTTGGCTATCCAGATGGCACCGTTTGAAGCGTTGTAGGGTAGGCCTTATCGGACACCCACCCTCTGGGATGAGGTTGGGGAGGCCCAATTGTTGGGACCTCATAGAACTCAGCATGAGGCAGAGTTGGTCCGTACTATCTGATGGAGGATGTCAGAGTCGCAGGACCGCCAGAGGAGTTATGCTGGCCGGAGACACAGACCCCTGGAATTCTCTACAAACGACCATGTTTTTTTACAAGTCTCACCCTCGAAGGGGGTGAAGAGATTTGGCCTCAGAGGTAAGCTAGATCCGCTATACATTGGACCTTTCCAGATCTTGGAGAGTATTGGAGCGTTAGTTTACCGTCTGGTACTACCACCGTTTGTGGAAGGTGTTCACGACGTATTCCATGTGTCTATGCTGAGGAGGAATGTACCCGACCCAATACATGTGTTGTCAGATATCTCAGTTCCTATTCCGCCTGACGTCACTTATGAGGAGATTCCGGTACGGATTTTAGACAGGAAAGAGCGTTAGTTGCGGAACAAGACTATCCGGCTGGTTAAAAATCGGATGGCAACATCATTTGGACGAGGAGGCTACTTGGGAGCTCGAGGATACGATCTGAGCTCGATACCCCCATCTTTTCACTTGAGGTATGTGATTTTATGGTTCCGTTCAGCATTTATACTGTTTAGCATTTGCTAGTACTTGATGATGGTAGATATCAAAATTTGGGGACCAAATTTTTATAAGTGGGGGAGAATGTAAAATACCGAAAAAATGGCAAATAATGATAAGGGAATTTTCCAGAATTTTTAGAAATTTTTCAGGAATTTTTCGGAGCTCCTATGGACGAGTTAACGGGGATAAAAATGGGGCCCGGGAAAGCCTGTTTAGGCTACCCAATTTAAGCGAGGAAAAGTTGAATTTATTTATTCATTTCTTTTTCTTTCTTTGTTTTCGCTGAACATTTTTCCCCACGCGTCCCTCTCTTCTTCCCTGCAGAACCCACTTGCTTGATGCCGTGCCCTAACTTCCCTTCCTTCTCCTCTCCGATGGTTCCTTCCTCCCCAAACCCCCGCACGCTTTCTCTTTCCCTCACGCGTGCCCTAACCAGCGCCGCAAACCGCCGCCGCTTCCCTCTTCTTTACTGACGCCGACGACGCCAGGGAACAGAGAGCCGGCGGCTGAGCTTCGCCTTTCCTCTCCCTCTTCCCTCTCGGTGCCCTAATCTTTGCTTCGCTGCCCAGTCGAGCCACCGACCGACATCTACTAGCGCCGCACCGTGCCCTAGCTTCCATTGCCGCAGCCGCCTAGCATCATCCCCACTACCGTCAGTGATGTCGTGCCCTAGAGTTGATACACTGTGCCCTTTCGACGCCAATAGCCACCACCCGAGCACCACCCCAAAGTCGATGCCCTAGTCTTCCTACTCGCCGCGAGCCACAGTGTTGAGTGCTTCCCCTCTCTGCCTTTGTGTCGGCTGCCATCTTCTTGTTGTGCCCTAGCGCCGCTGTCGACGCCAACAGACACCACCGGACCCTACTAGTTCTTCACTGCCGGCTGAGGGTTGTTGCTCTCCTCTGTGACGACCACTGGACTTGGAGATTTGTTCCGGCCACTGGTTTCCGACGTTATCCGACTGCAGCCACATACGGCAGTGACTCAACAGATTGGGCATTTATGTTTGGGTGAGTATTTGGATTTAGTCTTTTGGTTGGAAACATTTATATGGTTGTGGTGATATTTTTGATTTAGGGTTTTTGGAATTTACTGTAGTGATTTTTTCTTTAGCTGAGGTTTCAAAATTTGGTGTGTATGGTTCGTATCAGATTTTATGCTTATATGGTCAGTATAATTTCGGTTAATACGGATTATGGGTGATTCACGGTTCCGGCGATCCAGCTTCAGCGGTGAACCCCTTGGGCCGTATTCCATCAGCAGTAACAAGGCTGCGAATTGAGGTAAGGTTTTGTTGAGGTGAGCTTTGGTGTTTTGAATTAAGGTTTCAGCAAATCTTTTACTATATAGTTGGATTTATGGATTGAGCTTCTTGGCAGTGATTGGTAGGGTTGCTGAGCTACTGGAGTTTCGATCATACCTCAAGGCCAGTGCTTTTCTAGTGATGTACCTTGGGTATTTTATTAGTATGTTGCTAAATTAAGTTTCTAAAGGATGGTAGAGTTTGTGATTGATGATATGGTTGATAGGTTGATTGGATTGAAGTGAAAGATTGTGGATTTAGATAAACCTAATTAGGCTAAGAAATTAGGTTAATTATTGTGATTAGGGTTTTCCCTAATTTGATTGGGGAGTCTATTTAGTTATTTACTGTATAAGTAATTAACTAAATACAGTATGTGATCTCAGGACTTTGTTACGAGGCGAGCGTCGCGACGCGGGATAGCTTATCATGATCGACAGATTTTAAGGCGGGTACCTCTTGACTTATCTTTTTATGATATTGTCAATTGGATATGCATAGTATTTTATAGCTGCAAGCAATGATCATGTTTGCCTTTGGTATGTCATGGTTTGATGCCCATTGCATGATCTGTTTAGTCGCTTGTTATGTGTCCATGTTTATACTTCATGATTCTTACCATGAGTACTTTAGTTCCTAGAGTAAGTGACATACCATGCTTTACTGAGTTTAGGACTAGACTCTGGATTTTTATTATCTGACATGTGTATCTATATTTTTATATCATACCTGATCTGGGTACCTAGACCTTTTGCTTTGATCCATGTACATTGTTGGTACATATTTTATGGAAGTGGATATGTTCAGGACCTAGGTTGTTATACCATAAAGGGCCTGTATACCCTAGATCTGTTGATTTGACTTACTTGTACTAGGGTACACAATTTTATATATATATATATGTGGATTTGGTTCAGGATATTGTCATGCTTAGTTTCATGCACCATTCGCATGATTATATGCTGCGTGATAGACTGCTCCATTATTGTAGAGCATATCGCCAGTTTCATCACTGTTCGGTGCTCCGTTGGTCCGTTCATGGGTAGCGTGACGCAGCGTGGTAGCACGTCAGTTTTGCTCTGTTCGGTGCTCCGTTGGTCCGCTCATGGGTAGTGTGACGCAGCGTGGTAGCACGTCAGGGATCCCTCTCCGTCATGGTGTACCGGGAGATGAGAGCATTGCGCTCCCCCACTTATGATTTGGGGTAGGAGTATGTGTGTACTCCGACATCATCCCGTCCACTCGGTCACTCATCAGGAGCAGTGACGTTAGAGTGCACGGTTGTCACAGCCCTACCCACTCAGTCTTACTATTGTGTGTGAGATGACTGACTGGCGTCAGGGGTGACCATGTCATTGGCACCATATGCATTTATTGCATTTATTTGCTTGTGTTTGCTGCACTTATATGCTACATTTTGGTGGATGCATTTATTTGACATGCATACAGGAGGCATATTATGTATCTGGTTTGACGATTCTTTTGTTCTGGATAGGAGTTTCTGGTGAGTATAGCTTCCTCAGTTGCCTTTCAGTCTTGCATTTTTCCTATATATGATTAGGAAGCTGTATTCCATGTTTATTGCTGTTAGATATATCTTACTAGGCATGTTTATTGGTATTCGCTGAGTTGTTGAACTCACCCCCGTGGACTCTATCTTTTTCAGGTACCAGGTTGTTTATGGAGTCGCTTGGAGTATCCTGACTGAGGCTAGTCTTCGCATTTTATTTATGTTTATCGTGGTATATGGTATGTGTGTATTTGGCTTTGTGTTTCGATTTTGTTTCCAGAGTATTGTGTTGTTATGTGGTGTAAGCCTAGCTGGCTAGCAGTCTTGTATATTTGGTTTTCTATCATTTTCTGCTGTATTTTGGTTGTGGTTTTATTGTATCAGCCGAGTATGCTGCATATAAACTGCGTGGTTATGTGTATATTCCAGCCGCTTGTGGCTGAGGTATATTGCGGATGTAGAAAGTTTCAGATTGTCCACCGTACAGGGGAGTGCTACCGAAATTTCTTCGGACAAGGACTCCTCCGGGGTGTGACATAAATAAACAGAACAATATTTGTCCTTTATTATAAAAGAGAAACCTTTCTTGTCCAAACAAGAAACTGAAATTATGTTCTTAGTTAAAGAAGGCACATAACAACAATCATCCAACTCTAGTACAAGCCCAGAGGAAAGAGATAGAAAATAAGTCCCTACAGCAACAGCAACAACCCTTGCTCCATTGCCTACGCATAGGTCCACCTCGCCCTTTGCCAATGCCCTGCTATTTCTCAGCGCCTGCACATTAGTACAAATGTGAGAAGTACATCCGGTATCTAATACCCATGATGAAGAAATAGATAGATTGACTTCTATAACATATATACCTGAAGTAGAAGTCTCACTTTGCTTCTTCTTAAGATCTTCCAGGTACACCTTGTAGTTCCTCTTCCAATGCCTAGTCTGACCGCAGTGGAAGCAGGTAGCATCCTTGGCGACCCCTCCTTTAGGCTTCAGTGCCTTGCCTTTGCCCTTGGCTTGGGACTTTCCCTTGCCTTTGGGCTTGCCCTTGCTCTTGTGTTTTTGAACCATCAGAATAGAGTGGGGCCACTACAACAAAAACCCTCATAGACATCAGTGGAACAACAACAGTTTTAAGCAAAAATCGATGTCTTTGAGTATTTTACACCGGTTTTTCTAAAAATCGATGTCTATGAGCGCAGATTTTAGCTCATAGACATCGGTTTTTTAGGCGATGTCTATGAGCGCCTTTTTTTTCATTAATAGACACCAATTTTAACTGCGATTTTTAAAATCCGGTGTTAAAGAACCAAAATAAAATATTTTAATATTCCCACAGCTAAAATTTGCAACATTGTGAAGTTCCCTCCAAACCTAAATCTATATCGCGCCCCTTCCTCCGCGCGACCATCTCTCTTGCCTAAGCCTAAACCTAAACCTCCGACCATCTCTCTCAACCTCATCTCCCTCTTCTCCTTCCTAGATCGACGCCCCTTCCTCTCCCGATCAAGATCAAGACACGATGCCCTTACTTCTCCGCCCAACCACACCGCATCTCCTCCAATTCCACCCTTAGGTTGAGAAGAGGAGCCCTTCATTTTATAGAAATGCTCACAGTTAAAAGGGCAAGTTGGCGACAACAGCGGAGCTTTTACTCACTTAAGCTGTTTTCCCTGTCTCAGCCCTCGCCGGAAAGAAGCGAGGTGTAGAATCGAAGACAGCGATCGTTCCTGCCCCCGTTCGCATTTCACCGCCGATCCTCCTGGTGGATGCCATCTCTAAACCCTAAAATCTCTTCTTTTGGTCGGCGCAATTCGATCTCTCTTCAAAACACGTTTTTTTTCCTTTGCGCTAGAGAATGAGAAGCCGGCTCCATCCAACGGCAGCGAGAGGAACAAATCCGTGAGAAAATTCACCTTTAGAGATCTCGCCGCGCCCACTCACAACTTTAGGGAGTCGAATCTAATCGGAGAAGGCGGCTTTGGGAGAGTCTACAAAGGGCGACTCGATTCAGACCAGGCAAGTTGCTCACTCCTTCTCCCCTCCTCCTTGCTTCTGCCATCTTGCGGCTTCGTCTGAACACCGGAACTCGGAAACCAGATTGTGGCCATCAAGCAGCTTAAGCAGGATGGTTATCAGGGGAGCAAGATCACTGTGACCTCAGAGGGCCCCTTCTCAAAGAGGTAGTTGCTTTTTCTTCTTCTCCTTGGAATCTATTTAATTCATTATTTTCCCTTTTTGTTTAAATTTTTTCTGTCGCATGAATTTCCATTCTGCCGAGATCTGTCTTTTGGTGTTTTAGGTTAAAATTGCACTTACGCTGTATTGGTGAATAACCATCTTCATCTGTATTAGTTTCTCATCATTTGTGGCTGGAATTTGAGTAATTATTGTTTCAATATTCACTTTTAAGGCACTTTGCGTCGTGTTCTCAAGAAAAAGGTTTGTTTTTGCGTGTGAATAATGGAGCTGCACAACGCTCGATATAT
Organism: Zingiber officinale; assembly: GCF_018446385.1. Lineage (NCBI taxonomy): Eukaryota > Viridiplantae > Streptophyta > Magnoliopsida > Zingiberales > Zingiberaceae > Zingiber > Zingiber officinale. The sequence goes on along the minus strand of NC_055990.1, from coordinate 61,157,870 downwards.
TATGTTTTATAGGTTGGACTCCTTATTTTTAGGCAGTGTTCATCTTTAATTTGTCTTGTTTTAGTTAGTTTGGAGGTCAATACTATTCATCTTAGAAAGCCATTTGCTGCAGGGATTGTAAGTTGTGACAACATGAACTAGTGTTTGTAGGAGGCAAAAGTAGGTTCGAGATTTTGGTCTTTCCTGTATTTCCTTTTTCCATGGAAAACATTTTACCTAGTACAAATTTTAGGTTTCGATGTATGAAGTTGGTATCTCTGTGTGTGATTTATGTGTCTTTTGATTCCCTTGCTCATAGAAAAAACTAATTTGATTATTGTCTTATTCTCTAAGAATTTCGTCCTTGCCCCACCTTTTCTTATGCCTAACCTAAAACCTAAAACCTAAAATTGAAGTGTCAACTGACCAATCAAAAAATGGAATATGCAAAGGGGCTCATGTACTTGCACGATGTTGCAAACCCTCCCGTAATTTACAGGGATATGAAGGCGGCAAACGTGTTGTTGGATGAAAACTTCAACCCCAAGCTGTTTGATTTTGGACTTGTGCCTAAACTTGGGCCTGTCGACGACTAAACGCCTATTTATCTTAGCTTATAGTTTGGAAATTGAAACCTACTTCTGTGCCTTTGATGTTGAAATTCTTATTTGCTCTTCACCATTGTTTCTTCTTGTGTCAAAATTGAAACCGCGACTTGTATTTCTCTTTAGAAGATACACTTGAAATGCACTATATATGGTCGATTCTCATAACTGATTGTTTGCCAAGACTATAGAAGATGAATGTAGACTCCATTAAGTATCCAGTTTAAAGCAAAGGATCTCCATGTGTGTGTATTTTAATTGCATAATTTTAACCCTTCTAATACCATTTTGTCGCAGGTGTGGACACTACAAGAAGCTTGCCCCTGAATATGAAAAGCTTGGATCGAGCTTTAAAAAGGCTAAATCTGTTTTGATTGGGAAGGTTAGCATCGTTCTAAATCAGGCCAAGAAGCATCATCTCTTTTACTGAATAGGACATGCTCAAATTCCTTTTTTGGTTTTATCTTTTCTGATCATTTTGAGTCTAAATGTAGCACACTACTAGTGTGCTATACTGCCATGTAGTGATTGAGTCTAAATGTAGCACACTACTAGCAACTATCCCTTCTAATGTAGTAGTATTGACTCCAGACATTTGATCAGATTGTTCTTGATGTAAATAAAGATGTTTTTGTTGAATTCTATGATCCATGGTTAGTGTATTTGCTGAGGTTCTTTTTTTTCTCTCCATTTGTAGCATTAGATACTTTTCCTTATCCACTGTAGACGACTAAGTTTCTTATCTTCAAACAGGTGTGGCCACTGCAAGCATCTTGCTCCTGTGAGTATTTTTGTTGAGACAGGGATTAAGACCTAGATTAGCCTAAGGCCATATTTGCCATGTTTTTAATTATGAGATTACTAGATCTAACCTGATTCATTGATGTGGTTAGTCAATTGTGTACCTTGAATGCTTCATTAGTTTTGCTACCTATTTAGATTTTGGAGAAATATTATATGATGTTAATTTAGAGTAAGTTGAAAGTAGGTATCATTTATTGAATTATATGTATTTTGAAACTTACATATTGCTAAATAGTTGTCAAACTGAGAGTTCTATATTTCTAATTACCTATGTACTAGATTTAGATTTGGGGAATTGTGGTAGTGTGATGTCAGTTGATACCTTAAATGCAAAATCAACATCTGATTGAGAGGAGGATCAGATTCACTCACAATTCTTGTTTTCTACAAATTTAATATTTGAATTCGTTGATGTTTGAGAAGAAGTGTAATGCTAAAATGCTTCCAACCTTATCCAACATTCATCTGACATGAAAATTGTGTGAAAAATGTGCATTATGACCTACTATATTTTGTGCTTAATCATTATTATTTCTCAAATTATCATGATGAAGTCCTCTTCAGTCATTTTTTTTTGGTATATCATCCTTACTATGATAGGGTGTTAGCAATAATTTGGTTTGATATGAATGATTCCATCTAAAAATTCACTATACTAAAGACTATTTAGTCATTTCCTATGTGGGAGGATCAGAATTTTCAACTTTGTCATTCTGAAATTAGTTTGTTAAGCGGGATGCCTTCTGCATTTCAGGTATGGAGTTAGTGGTTATCCTACCTAGAAGTTTTTTCCCAAGGAAAATAAAGCTGGTGAAGATTATGAGGCTGAACGGGAGTTGGATGATTTTGTTAAATTTATTAATGTGAAATGTGGCACTAGCCGTGATGCGAATGGTCAACTTACTTTCCAGGTGAGTGATAGATTGTGAAGGATCATATTGACAAACTTTGTTCTTCAGTCCGTAGTTGTATATGATAGTTACTATCTTGTCTAACATTGCATACGTATCTTCATTAAGATATGTAAGCAAATCATAAATGCACATCTTAATTTAGGTCTTATGCTAGGCTAATTTGCTGTGTCATAGATTTCTCTATCCAATATATATCCACTTATCGGCATCGCAACAACGGCTTTCATTGATAGTTTCCTAGATCTTTTACTGTGTCACATATTTATCTATCCAATATATCCACTTATTTGCATTGTAGCAACTGCTATTATTGATAGTTTCTAGGATCTTTTTCGCAATAAGTATGCAGTGGAAGACTCATTGATTGTGATGGTATGTTCTCCCTTTCTTAATATGGTTCATTATTTAAGCAAGTAACTATACTATGTTTGATTTCTTCTTGTCTATCTACACAGATTGCTAAGGGACTAAGACCCATTTTTCTTGTCTATCTACATAATTGATGCTCAAGGTGATCAAATTTTTTCTTTATTCACAATTTTTGTTTTGAAAGTCTGGTTGATTACGCATATTGTTTGATTAGATTATAGTTTTAAATTTGATGGAATGCTTGCCTTTATGCACAGAGACTATGCTTTGCATCGGAAGTGAATGGCATCGTTATCCTTCTTCATTTTTTATGCCTTCGTACATTAAGGAAGTTCAATGGATAAATGAAGGATTTAGGGGTCTTCTCCCATATCCTTTTAATTCAAGTTTGGGAGGCATGACAACTACCCCACCTTATTTCAATGACAAGAACAAGGGTTCTCATGGCCAATATGTGTCTATTAATGGGATTTTCAATGTCTTGCTTACCACGCTAATCCTACTTCTGATTGGATTTGTAGCTTCAAGATATCAAACTCTACACCTTCTATATGGAGCTAGATTTGCAAAAGCCATATCCAACTCGAGGAAGTGACTTATTGACATGGGAGGTAGGTGTACCTCTTTAGTTCCGCTTTTGACCAAATATCCCTATAAAGATTAATTTGTGTGCTCTTAACAGATCTATTCCTACAACGTTGTTATCTAGGATTAGCATTTATTCTGTTAAATGTGATTTATGCACCTATAATTATTCTGGTGAAGTTAGCATTCTATTAAACTAGATTATAACCTTTGCAGAGAACTTATTGGTAACCAAGGACTTTGTGAAGATAGCAAATTTTGGCCTTGCTCGTGAAGTTCATTCGAAGGCACCATTCACAGAATAGGTTTCAACACGCTGGTAAGCATGTTTATGACAAGCACTTGTGATCTTATATTTTTTATTTGATACATGTACACATTTGTTTTAGTTATTTGACATATGGTGGATTTATGTGTTTTTACAGTTTACAAATCTCAAGTACTCCAGAGTTGAAATTGATGAAGTGGGCTGAATGCATGCTAGATTACATTTGAAGTGCGGTTCTACCTTGATGTGTTAAAAGAATGTTCTACCTTGATTTTGATATCTATTAGCTAGCTTTTGATGTAAAAAGAATGTTTGGGTATTTTATGGATATTGTTGTAAGAAGATTATTTATATAATTTGTGAATATTTGTGTATTTTATGGATATTATTGAATGAAGAATATTTGTATAATTTGTGAATATTTGTGTATTTTTTTTGTTATTGTTGCTTTTTCATTGTTTCGGAAATCAAATTTGCGTTGTTAAAAAATATACATATTACATCGGTCTTCCACCGCTGCAAAACCGGTGTTATTAACTAATATTACATCGGTCATTTACTGCTGCCAAAACTAGTGTTATTAACATACAATATTACATCGGTTTTACACCGTTGATGAAATGGTGTCGTTAAGTGATACTACACCGGTTTTAACCCGATGTCTAAAATGACAGACTTTTAACATCGGCTTCATAGACATCGGTTGAAAATGAAATAGACATCGGTGGAAAACCGATGTCTATGAAGGTTTTTGTTGTAGTGGGCTTAACCTTCTTAAGGTTAAGCTCAGCAGTTCTTAACATGCTAAGCAGCTCGGGCAGTGACTTGTCAATTTCGTTCATGTTGTAGTTTAGAACAAATTGACTATAGCTATTCGGCAAGGATTGCAAGATCAGGTTAGTGGCCAGCTCTTGGCCAAGCGGGAATCCCAACCTCTGTAGGTTTTCTATGTACCCAATCATCTTGAGTACATATGGGCCTACGGGAGCCCCATCTGACATCTTGCACTGAAATAGTGCCCTTGAGATCTCAAATCTCTCGTGCCGCGCTTGTGGTTGATATAGTTGATGAAGATGTTCAACCATATCGTAAGCGCCCATCAACTCGTGTTGCTTCTGAAGCTCAGAGTTCATGGTCACGAGCATAAGACAGGACACATCTAATGCGTTATCTTGATGCTTCTTATAAGCATCTTTGTCAGCTCACGTGGTAGTGGCAGGAGGAGCCTCCGGAATGGGCTGCTCCAGAACGTACAGTTTACGTTCTTGGGTGAGAACTATTCTCAGATTCCTGTACCAGTCTAGGAAATTTGCTCCGTTGAGCTTGTCCTTGTCAAGGACAGAACGTAGAGAGAAGGTGTTCGTGTTTGACGTCATGGTTATCTACAACAGAAAAATGCAGAAAATAAATAAACATTATATTCTAGTAATCATTTAATTAGGCCATTAACTAAATGATGCTCCCACTGAATTCTATAATTCATGTGGGACAAGATCCACATCATACTAACCCTTGAGTTAGCTTTGGCTAATACGCCCAAGATTTAGTATGATCGGTAGGTAACGATTTACCAATTACATCTCTATGCAACTCTTGTTTATAGGATCATTATCCGCAGTTATATTAAAACTTGAGTTAGCTTTGACTAATACGCCCAAGAATTAATATAAATGTGATTTATGTCCTATCTTTCCAACCGTTTGAAGAATGCCTACAGTTAAACTCGATTTAACTAGTTGTACTCAATCAAATTGAGTCTCTACTCACCCATGCGTTGATAGGTGGGACCAAGATTGTCCCTCCGTACTCTACCAAGATAATATGTGTTGCTCTTTTTTGGCAGATTCAACAACACATGTGATCAAGGTAGTGATAGGTATCACAACATGGTAGGTAGTTTAGAGTTGATGCGATTGAGATCTAATCTAATCGTAGGGTGCATCTTGTATACGATTTAGATCTAATCTAATCGTTAAGGTGCTAATTAACTACTTTACTAGCATGCATTAAATACACACACACAAGCAATTAATTATACTATTTGTGATTAGTCATGACCCTACTACGATCTTCTCAAGCCAATGAGAAGATCAGATGGTCAACCTAGGGTCAATAGCTTCTCAAGCTCCTCCCTTTGACCACCTTGTGTTGCTCGCGCCCTCCTCGTAACTCCGTCTCGAGTGGACCTTCCACCGCTCCAATTTTTGTACATTACAATTTTGAAACTTGGGTTACATTCGAGTCTAAACTAATTTACAACAAGAATAAATGGAGAAAGGCACGACGCGCAGGTCGCGTATCAAATATACATCACACACAATCATATGACGGCACGTAGGCCGTATTATGAATTACAACACAAATATACCAATCAAATTGGGTCTTTTTGGGCCATAACCATCACAAATTATACATAATTCTAAATTATGTAATTTCCATAATTTTCTATAATTTTAATACTATTTTTTACAATTTTTATGAGTAAAAATTTCTGCGGTCCTGTTTAGCGGTTTTCGACCGCAATCGCAGAACGAATCCCCTTGCGGGGCCAGGGGAAGCACCCCTACCCGTGATATAACCATCACGAGTGTCCCTAAGCGATCCTACAGCGCCTTAGTCCGCTGTCCCAAAAAGATTTGGGGCGAAACCTTGCCGTTTCGAAAAAATCTTCTCGGTAGTCGAAGCCTACAAGTGTCTAAACACTTGTGCTTCGCTTATATGAGAAAAATACTCATAAAAACCATAAAAAAACCTAAATTTACAGAAAGTTACAGAACCTACATTTTCATAAAAATGCAAACTAAACTCGTACAAGACTTCGCACGTGGCTCTGACACCACTGTTGGGATTTTCAGGCCGCAAAAACCATTTTTTCCCGTTGCGGAAATCCCGAATCTCCCATGCCACCGGATCCGTGCGAAGTTTATAAACAAAAATTCGAGTACGAGTTTACTAAAGCCTAGATCTACACTAGAGAAGGAAGTTACCCTCGATGCGATGCCCTTCGCAATCCCGCTCGTCCAACGGTTCGCCGGATCTCGAGATAGTCAAGTGTACGATCCTCTAGAAGTATCCACATGAACAAACTAGGTGGAGAGGCCAAACAAAAGGTGTGCTAGCACCTATGAAGTGTTCGGCCAAGAGAGGAGAGGGAGAGCAAGAAGAGAGAGCAAGGAAGAAGATGAGTTGAATGAGCCTTGAATAAAAAATCAAATTTCATTCCTCACAATAAGTGGTCGGCCACTCATGGAGTTGTAACCCCCATTCTCATTTAATGTGGCCATTAAAGGGGAGATTTGTAACCTCCATGAGGTGGCACACACATGTGCTAAACATGATGATGTGTAACACCATTATTGACCACTTAATGCCAACTCACAAATGAGGTAGCATATAGTCAAGTCAAACTTGACTTTTCCTCTTCCTCTTCCTCTCAAGTCAAGTCAAACTTGACATTATAACTCCCACATGGTTGATCTAATCTAACCATTTGATTCAAACCAACTTAATATAATGGATCTAATTCATTTAATTAAATTGATTCAATGAGTCATAATCTAAATTAGACTCATTGAACACATGAATCAACTTGAGTCCAACTCAATTAGCCCAATTAGGATTACTCTTAATCCAATTTGATTCATCACATGAATCTAATCCTCTTGGTTCATCATATGAACCTAATCTCCATCTAATTGTCCTTTGTGTATGACCCTATAGGTTCTTATAACGTTGGCAATGCTCCTAAAACTATTTAGAAGCATAAGTAATGAGCGGTATCTAGCAACACATCATTACTACCCAAGTTATAAGAATGTTGAGATCCAACACCACCTTATGACTACTAATTGTGACTCCTCACAATATATGACATTGTCCTTCTATCCTAGACATCTAGATTGATCAATGTGAGGAATAGACCGTGTCATCCTCTAATCAATCTAAATCTCGAATCCCAAGTAGACTCACTCGATCAAATGAGCTCAATATCTCATATTGACTCATTTGGACATGGCCATGCACTTAGTGGTCTCACTCTATCAAGAATATCAATGTCGCTCCCGTCATATAAGAGGGATAGATCCCATCTACATCACTCACATCCGTCTGCATAATTCGTTACATACCCAACAATCGCCTTTATTGTCCACCCAGTTACGGGTGACGTTTGACGAAGCCAAAGTACGTAACTCCTTATGTAGGGATCCATGGTGACTTCAGATCCAAGGACTAGTAGTCATACTAATAGCCACATGAGGAAGTATATGACACTCATATAACGATCCATGATACATTCTTATGGCGGGTCATTCAGTATACATTCTCCAATGCATACCCATGTGTCAACTTGATATCTCCATATCCATGACTTGTGAGATCAAGTTATCGAGTTGACCTACATGCTAGTCTCATTGCATTAACATTGTTCCTGAATATTAATACTCGACTAGGAATAATTAAGAGTAGTGTTTCCTATATCATCTCACTATCGATTCAACCAATCGATTGATATAGGTGAGAACCTTCTACTCAAGGACGCTACTATACTTAGTTATTTGGCACCAATACAAGTAAGTGTAATAACCAAATCAAATACCTTTATTAATACACAAGAATATGATACAATGAGTCCATACAACGATCATCAAATGATTGGCTCTAGGGCTCTAACTAACATTACTTCATCGTAGTATAGAAGTAATAGAGCATATTTTACTACAACAAATAAATTCAAATGTAGCGAAGTAATTTATACGAACTACTTCCCAAATTTGATTAGTAAAGTTAATAGTTTCTTTAACTACGCCACTATTTAAATTTATTATAGTCTTTTGTGTTGTATTACTCCATCATTTATTTATACTGTCGAAGTAATTAACAATATTTTACTACAATACAATTTTAATTGACCAAAAGAGTATATGATAATATGTTACTCCAACACAATATTTTTCACAATCAAAATTGAACAAATATATCATAAATATGTATCAAATACAATCCAACAGTGTATTCATAAAAGACATGTTTAATCATAACCCAAAATTTTTTGTATCCATAAATCTCTAAATACATTCTAAAATTTATATCGCAGCCTACACTTAATCACCTATATAGAAGTAGACGAATTTTCTCCATTCACTTCTGACTTCATCATATTGAGATTGATTGTAATACTGTTTATTTTTTGATGTTGCAAACTGAAACATAAATAGAAGTTTGAGAGTCAATGTAAAATGATTCAATATTTCATAAAGAAGATATTTTATAAAGAAGAAATTCACCTTCATATCCAATTGGGGATATTCATCCAAGACTATCTCTTTCATGTACCGCATTACACAATATCCACATTCAACACCACCTTTTTGTTTTAGATTACCCTAATCAAATTGAAATTGTCATCAATATATAAGTCATAATCCAAATAATAAGAATTATTAATTGATGTCTAAATACATAGTTACAATACATACCGTTAATTGTCTAAAACCAGGTCCTTTTGAAATACCCCTTGATGCATTGTATAACTTGACCCTACTACATTGTAAAAAATAGAAAGTTATTTTATCAACCTCTAATGAATTTAATGTATATATTCATAATCAACATAATCTACTACCTACTTGGTCACAATAGTTTGCCAAGCATGATCTCAGTTCCTATTACTCAAAGAGTTCAATAAATATATCATATTCTTATCTTCATTAATTATAGTCAGGATCCAATGGTACTTGCACAAATGAAAATATGACATTGACTAGTATGTAGTAGAAATTGATAAATAATTAAAATCTTACCCAGTGTTGTATGAAATGAAGCAGATACTATCTCTGTTTGATGCTCTCAATTGCTCAGCAATATATTGTGACAATTTATTGCCTTCTTCGCCCACACCACATGTTGGTATGTGACCAGGATCCACAAATGAGACATACTCAACTCTATTTTCTTTCTTCAAGTATTTGTAAAGGTACCTACAAGATAATTGCAAGGTAATGATAAAGTAATGACAAATCTAAATATACCCCATGTAAATCAAAGCAAAAGCATGTGAATAAATATTGCAAACAAAGCATAACATTTGAACAAATATTGTATTTAAGATAAACATACCCCGTGTAAACCAAAATTTGCCTAACACCTATCTCTTTCATCTCCATAAAACGCAAGATATCTTCTCTTAACAACCATACATTTTTAGGACATCCAAACATAGCTTCATCAAATTCTATGTGTATGCTCTCATCTTCAGGCATCAATTTGACAACATATGAAGAGATATACTTGCATGTCATCGGTAATGTTTTTTCAATTTCCTTGTACTTGTCTTGATGAACATGAACATCCAATAGAGCAAATGATTGAGGGTGCACATTCTTCTACAATGATTTAAAATATTCATATGAGTATTCAAATGATAATTAAGATTTTTTTCAAATACCAATTATTCATAGAAACTGAAAGTACCTTTTTCGTTGGTAAAATTACCAACTCTTTAGGCCAAGCAACAATTGTTCCAACAACATCATTGACGATTGTTGGTCCAGACCGAATTGGGATTGGGAGCTCTGCTCCTTCATCTATGACAACATCAATAGATACCTTGAAATTCTCTTCCCCAAGTGGAACATGATGAATCAATATATTTGGGCCTCCTTCTGATAGTATTGTGCCATATGCCACCACATTTTCATGTTGTTTTAGGGCCAAGTTACATTTTCTTCCCTTTAAAAACAATAAGAAATTGTATATAAATATCTAAATTTGGAAAAAAAAGAATCAATTTGATATAAAATTGTGAAATATAAAACCTCCAAGTTTGAAGTGCTGCATTCATAAACATCCACATCATCTCTCCATTTTGGGTCGTTCATGTTTGAGGACTTGTTCGATATCATAGCCTCACCAGTTTGATCATTAATGACATGAGCAAGTTGAGCCTTCAATTTCTCTACTTCAACCTTCAAACTCTTATTTTCCTCCAATTGTTCTTTGAAGTTGTCGGTCGAATCCTTTGGGACTGATTCCCTAGTACTTCTTGCAGTTTCAAAGGAGAGTTGGGGTTTTACACATCCACCCACACCTCTAACCCGTCCATAGTGTTCATGGTTGCCTAAGGCAGTAGTTAACACATCATTCATCCCAGAAGATTTGAACTCTCCTTTGACCTTCTTTTCCAACAAGTCATCCTACAATTAGGGATGTAACAAATCAATCCTAAAACTCCAATATTATTTATCTAGGCAATATGAAAATTAGATAAAACTAAACATTTACAATTTTCTTAGTGACTTCTGTTGTCTCTATATTTGTTATATTGCCAGATTTGTCCTCACAGACTTTACGCCAAAGCATCGATCTATCAACTTCCTCATTTTCAACAATTAATTTTTTCTCCCTCTACAATTCCAAATTGATCAGTTAAATAATATTAAGTAATTTCTTGAAAATGATAAATAAAATGTTCCATAGCTTACCAATTCAGCCTCCAAACCGATGTAACCCTTGCGAGACAGTCGATGATGATATTTATAATGCATTGTCCGTTCTTTTTGCTTTTCATGAATAACCTACATCATTATATTCTTGAATTAAGTATGGAAATAATCTATAAAGTAAAAAATTAACACCATTATGTGAATCGAGACCAAAAAATATTAAAATGTTGAAATAATCTTGAAAGCAAAAGATTAATTATGGAAATAATCTTGAAGCACTTCATGTTAATCATATTTGATAAATCACTTCTATTACTTCTGGAAAATAAATTTTGAAGCTTAGGCATTGATTTCATAGCAGGATGTAAGAGAAAAAAGGAAATACTGAAAAATGTAATCTAAAATCTCAAGCATAGATTTTGCATGGTTTAGCAAGGGTATAAAATAGTTCAAAGGAAATGATTTTGCATGGAAAACAAAGGAAATGAAATAGGCTACAGGGCATCAATATGCTTCTGGGCTCTATCAAAATAGTTCAAAGGAAATGAAAACAAAGGAATTGACTTATGGGCTCTATCAATATGCTTTCGCTACAGGGCATTTCAAAGTCAACTTCATTTCTACAGAAGCTACGGTCAATAAGGCATTAGATGTAAAAGTGGTGGAATATACTGATAAGAAAAAGGCTCATCATAAACCTACTGCTTCTGATATCCCATCTATGGAAATTAGAATGCTGAATGAGTCTGGTCATAGTCAAATTCACAAACTGATGGATAGATATATTATCATAAAGGAACTGCTATATAGGCTTTCCTGTTTGTTCTACTCTTTATGTTTAAAGGAAACATGACAATATTCATATTTCATACCTCCCATGATGGATGAAGTCCTCTACAAATGCTTTCCAAACTGCTTTTGGGATTTGATATTGACCCAGTGGAGAACTCAATTTTTCAGGATTGTCTTTATTTGGCCAAACAAATCTACTAGTGAGTTTGTTTTTGAAATCTTGCCACTTTTGAGATGTTGAATTCATCACAGCAGCCTCACTTTGTGGTGCTAATTCGAACACATTCTGCAACACAAAATATTCTCATGTATTATTAATAGAGAAGTTGAACAAGAATAAGAAAATAATCAACATACAAGTTGGATAATTATATAACTAATATGACAAGGATAGGTCAAAGAAGGCAATGATAATAAAGTTAAAGTTGGAAAGCTAACTTGAGTTGGGATTGTATGTATATATTAATCTTACCGAGATCTCTTCCCACAATTTTTGTTTTATATTTTCTGGAACAATAGGCCAAGACTTTATGCTGATTAGCACCATGGTTCTAGCAATAGAGCTGATGTACGATTGCAATGCCTTTCCATTTGCATTGTATAATGGCTGCCCCATGTCATCATAATCAATCTTTGCTTTCTTTCCCTATCTTGCAGCTGCAGTGAGTTTACACATTGATGTAGGCCCTCACTTGTTTTTCTGAACATCTACAGAACGTTCTTCTCCATCAGTAACTCTATGTAACTCTGCATCAGCTACTCCATGTAGCTCCGCATCAGCTACTCCATGTAGCTCCGCATCAGCTACTCCATGTATCTCCTCAACTACTACTCCCTAGTTTTTACGACCCATCGAGTATTGTCTGGATAAGAACATAAATAAAACCAATGTTAAAATCTATACAATAACATAAATATTTACAATAGGAGTAACATAAATATGACATATATAATTATAATAAGACAAACATAAATAAATAACAACACAAGAATAAACATGACATAAAATTTCTTAACATAATTTTGTAAGGTGCATAAAACATCCTTTCTTATTCAAAACATAAACATGGCATAAAAATGCAAAACATCATTTTTTCCATTTTTGTGACCCAGACACCCTCAACTTCTGATCTAAAGTATCTTTCATGAGCAGGAATGCAATGAGTATCAACATCATCAATTGGTCAAGAGTCAAGAATACTGCTCCAATCCTCATCATCTCCCACATAACACCTATTTGGAATTGGGAGCACAACTGGCCACCCCTTTTTTAATGGGTCATCAATATAAAAGACTTGGTTGACTTGACTTGCAAGCACAAATTCATCATTCTTGTATCCTCATTTATTCAAATTGACCAAGATGAAGCTATAAAACACCAAAAAAAAGGGCGAAAAATAATAAGAGAATTTTTTCAGGATTTTTAGAAATTTTTTAGGAATTTTTCGGAGCTCGTATGAACGAGTTAACGGGGATAAAAACGAGGTCCGGGAAAGCCTGTTTAAGCTACCCAATTTAAATGAGGACAAGAATTTGCTTATTTCTTTTATTTTCTTTTCTTTATTTGCTCTCCTCCATTTCCTCTTCGACGCCGTGTGCCCGAGCCTCGCCCGTGCCTTCTCCTCCAGTGCCCTAACCATCGGCGGTTCCTCCTCTTCTTTTATTTCTTCTCCTCGATCGCGCCGCACCACTTCCAATCCTCCTTTCTTCCCCGACGCTTCTCCTCCTGATCCCACACTACTGTCCTGATCGCCCTCGCCGTGGAGATCCCCAAATCGCGTCGAGCAGCCGTCGCCACTCCGATCCGGAGCCAAGCCCTAGCACTGTGGCCAACCACCAGGTCCGACCAAGCACTGGCCGCCAGCTAATCTGTTGTGCCCTAGCTGCCGCTGTGAGGTCTGAGCCCCATCCCCACTGCCGCCAAAGAGACCGAGCACCACTGCACAGTACCGCCGTCGCTTGACCTAGCCCGGCCATCAGGAAGCTTACTGCCATCGTCGACGAAGCCTCAGCCACATACTCGAGGTGCTGTTCCACCGCCGACTATTTTTGGTTTTCTGATCAGTTGAGCGTCAACAGAAGTTTGGGTTTTGGGTATGAAATGTTAGGCTTCAATTTGATTCATCTGGCAATCTTGAGATATTGAGGTAGGGTATTAGCCTAACATGTGTTTGTTTAGGCAACAACTCTTTGATTTCCAGCAGTAACGATCCTTGCTATTAAGCAATAGCGACTGTGGTTGAGGTATAGTGTATGAATTTGATATGTTTTTGTAGTTAGACGATCATGTGTATGTTAATTAGGGTTTTACCCTAATTTAGGGTTAGCAATTTTTATTTAGCTATTTATGAGTATTGTAGCTAAATAGAATATATATTTTTATTGGTGACACAGGACTTTGATGCGAGACGAGTATCTCGACGTCGGATTTGGACTCGATATGATCCTTTTCTATTGGAGGCGGGTACTTTGACTTTATGTCATTTGATATGCATAATAATGTTTTTAACAAATAGCAACGATTGTGTTTTTCTTATCTGCTTCGGTTGATCACTACCCGATCTGTTACATGTGTGTTTATTTATTTGTTATGCACATCATGTTAGTACTTATCTGATTATACATGCTCATAGGGGTAGTGACACAATCATGTTATATATTATGTTCAGGTCCTAGGGTTTTTGATACCTTAACTGATATGTGTACATTTGATTTGGTTCATTTTCTTATGGTACATATTTTATATATGTATGGATATTGCTATGCTGTTCAGGATTTTGCTATGCTTAGTGTCATGCACCATTCGCATGATTGCATGCTGCGCGATAGTCTACTCCATTATTGTTGAGCACATCACCAGTTTCATCTCTGTCGGTGCTCCGCTGGTCCGCTCATGGGTAGCATGGTAGCACGTTAGTTTGCTCAGTGGTGCTCCGCTGGGACGCTCATGGGTAGTGTACTACAGCGTGGTAGCACGCCGGGATCCCTCTCCGTCATCGTGCACCGGGAGATGAGAGCATTGTGCTCCCCCATTTATGATTTGGGATAGGAGGATAGGTGTACTCCGATAGCATCCCGTCCACTCGGTCACTCATCAGGAGTAGTGACGGCAGAGTGCACGGTTGTCACAGCCTTCACACTCGGTCTCACCATAGTGTGTGAGATGGCTGACTGGCGTCAGGGGTGACCAGGACTAGCATTGGCATCATACGCATTTATGCATTTATTGTTTGTGTTTGCTATATTTATTTGCTTCATTTGGATGGATGCATATGTTTGACATGCATACAGGATTTTGATATCTCTCGGTCTGATGACCCTGTTGTACTATACCCGGGTCCTGGTTAGTACAGTTTTCTCCTGTTTTATTCAGTTGCATTTATCCTTCTTATATCAGGAGACTGTACGCATGATTAGTGTTGGTTGTTATTTTCTTTATTATGTATATCAGTTGATACCCGCTGAGTGTTGGACTTACACCCTCCTCCGTTGTTAATTTCAGGTTGATGCTGTCCGGAGAGTTTCAGTCGCTAGTCCCCTGCAGTCCACGAGGATGTGTGTTGATCTTTTGGTTTCTTCTTTATTAGACTTGTTCTATTTTGATACATCTGGATCTTGTATGGATTTTTATTTGTCGATGGGTTTGGATTGGATATGTTTTTGCTACATGCCTGCCTGGATGGCAGAAAAGGTAAGTTCGTTGTGATTTGTGTTTTATGAGTGTAGTGGAGTAGGATATCGGTTTTGACCTTTATGGTGTAGTTGAGTCGGATTGTTTTTGAGTCTTCTTATCACTGTTCTAGTTTGTTAATTATTAACTGCGTGGGTGATTGCCTTATATTATTGTTATTGTTCCGGCCATGTTGGCCGATGTATATGTGGCCCTGAGGTCATTGTAGAAAAGTTTCAGATTGTCACCCGTATAGGGGAGATGCTGCCGAAATTTTTTCTGGCAGAGACTACTTGGGGCATGACAATTTATTTGGTATCAGAGTGCCAAGTTGGCGATACTTGTTTGATTTTCATGTTATGAATTTTTGAGATTTAGCTGATACCAATTTATTGGTATAGAGCGGGTTATGATACCTGCTTATGGTGTTCTGGAATTTTGGGTTAGCCCAAGTTTGCAAGTCAAACTGGGTAGTTATTTCGGATTGCACGGTTTTTTCCATTATGTATATGTTTTGGACTTCCGTTTCGGATTTATATGGATTTATGGTGATTTTCTTGTACGGAATTCCGAGGTCAATTTGGGGACTGGACAACGACGGAACATCTCCAGACAGCAAATAGGTATGATATTTATTTTATAATTGTTATACTTGTAGTAATATCTGTGATATAACTTAACAGATATGAGGAGATCTACACGAATAGCTCCGAGACGTGATGCTGGATGGCCACGTATGAGGACCTTGGGACCTCTGGACTTGCCAGAGATGTCTACCGGTGTTGAGCCTGTCAGTCAGGGACAGACTCAGGATACTGCGGGCGCGTCGAGCTCTCAGACCCCGATGGCTCCTTTTGAGGTACCTACCTCGGCTGTACCGACTGTACGGACTCCTACCTTATTTACGGTGCCACCAGGGGTACTACCGCCATACCCTGCACCTGCTCCGGCCCAGCCTACGGTGTACTCGGCACTACCGCCACTTGGACCTACCGTGTACCCGACACTAGTGGCACCTGTGCCCCCAGTACCTACAGTATACCCAGCATCACGTGCACCAGCGATACCGGTTGCTCCACATTTGGTACCACTACCTACCGTACATCCAGCCACGGCCACCTATGTTGACCCTGCAGTTCCACCGACGACATATGCTCCAGTTTATACAGCAGCACCGGGAGTACCTCCTCCGGTCTATTCAGCGGTATCACCTGTAGCACCAGCTCCAGTGTTTCCGCCAGTTCCTGCAACCGTCCCTACCCACCTCACTGACCTTGTCGCGGCACGAGCCAGGATTCTAGCGTTGGCAGAGTCGATGAAGAGTCGATTTACACTCTTCCGAGGAGACCTTGATCCGAGTGTGGCCCTGTCATGGATAGAGACTATGGAGTGGACCTTCTTCTATATGGCTTGCTCCGAGTGGGAGAAAGCAGAGCTAGCTACTTTTCACTTACGGGGCAAGGCCGACACCTAGTGGGTTACTCAGCGTTCCATCATCGACGAGCAGAACATTACTTGGGTCAGGTTCAGAGAGGCTTTTGAGAGCCGCTTCTTTCCACGAGCTTATCAGATGGCTCGCCGGCAGGATTTCCTGAGTCTGCGACAGAACAATCGGTCGGTGACTGAGTATAATGCAGATTTTAACCGATTGGCCAGATTTTGTCCAGAGCTAGTTGCTGAGGACAGTTCACGTATGCAGCAGTTCATTCAGGGGCTGGATGGACATTTGCAACACTTCAGGGGTTTTACGTAGGCCTCAGAGGTCAGGGCAATCTTCCTCAGGACGTTTCCGGTCTCCTCAGCAGGACCGAAAACAAACCGTCAGTGACATACACTATTTCCGATGTGGGTCCAGAGATCACATCACCATAGCCTGTTCTTTGGGACAATCAGTTTGCTTTTATTGCAAACTGCCTGGGCACCAGAGTCGAGATTGCCAGCTGAAGGCTCAGCATACTGCTCCCGGAGTTATTGCTCAGGGAGGGCAGCATAGTCAGTTAGGGGCTCGACGAGGAGGGCAGAGATTTCCACCCTCACATCGCCAGCAAGGGACAGCTTCCCCTTCAGCAGTTGCATTTGGCATGCTTGGACAGGAGTATCCCAGTACTTCCATAGTACCCCAGAGCTTTGTTCCGGGACCTCATTATATGACTCAGGGGCAGTATCAGCTACAGCCTCAGCCCCTATTCTAGTACCCGTCGCAGTCCCAGCCACAGGCTCAGTATCAGACGCAGTCCCAGCCATCGGTACAGTATCAGTCGCCACCCTCTCAGACTTCTATGATACAGTATCCAGCACCACCTCAGTGGCAGGCTCCTGCCCAGACGCAGCAGTCGCAGGAAGCGTTACCACCTCTTCTTCTGCCAGAGACTGGGTGTATTCATGCGGTCACTAGAGAGGATGCGTAGCGAGCCGACGGAGCCGTGTTCCGTGGTACGATTTCTATTTATGCCTTATCTACAGATATACTGATAGATACTGGTAGCTTGCATTCTTTTATATCTCGTACTTTTATGCGGGAGATTGGTAGATTACCCACTATTAGGCTGCAGCGACTGACCGTCTCTCTACCGTCCGGTGATACATTGGATGTCACCCAGGAGGTCAGAGGTTGCCCGTTAGATTTTGGCAACATGACACTTACGGTAGATCTTTTGGTATTGGAAATGGTCGATTTTGATATTATTCTTGGCATGGACTGTTTGTCAGCATATCATGCCACTGTTGATTGCCAGACAAGGGTGGTCACATTCCGGCCTTCGAACCAACTCTCGTGGGATTTCACTAGCATCAGAGATGACGACATATCGATCATTTTAGCAATTCAGGCTCAGAAGCTGCTGTCGCATGGTTGTCAGGGTTTTCTGCTATCTTTGATTAGTACTGACGACAGCAGTAGTCCGAGAGTACCCAGATATATTTCCAGAGGAGCTACCAGGTTTGCCTCCCAGAAGGCAAGTGGAGTTCGCTATTGAGCTGATTCCGGGGACCGCGCCGGCATCGAAAGCTCCTTATCGTATGACACCAAAAGAGTTGAATGAGCTGAAGGTTCAACTCCAGAAGCTTTTGGATAGGGGATTTATTCGCCCTAGTGTTTCTCCATGGGGTTCTCCGGTGTTATTTGTCAAGAAGAAGGATGATACACTGAGATTATGCATTGACTATAGACAGCTGAATGCAGTGATCGTCAGAAATAAATATCCTTTACCACGGATCGAGGATTTGTTTGATCAGCTCAGAGGTACATCAGTGTATTCTAAGATTGATCTGCGGTCCGGGTATCATCAGCTGAGAGTCAAAGAATCTGATATTCAGAAGACAACTTTCCGTACCAGATACGGTGATTATCAGTTTTTGGTAATGCCATTTGGGCTTACCAATGCTCCAGTGGTGTTTATGGACTTGATGAACCACGTCTTTCTGGAGAATCTTGATCAGTTTGTTATCATTTTCATCGATGATATATTGGTCTACTCGCGTTCCGAGGAGGAGCATGCACAACATCTTCGCATAGTCTTGGAGACTCTTCGATGACATCAGCTGTACGCGAAGTTCAGCAAGTGTGCATTCTGGTTATCCTCAGTCGGTTTTCTGGGACATGTGGTCTCGAGCAGAGGTATTTCAGTAGACCCTCAGAAGATCGAGGCTATCACCAGTTGGGAGCAACCGAAATCAGTACAGGATATCCGTAGTTTTCTGGGACTAGCAGGATATTACAGACAGTTCATCAAAGGTTTCTCGCGTATTGCTATGCCGCTGACACGCCTTACCAGGAAAGGCGTGAAGTTCACGTGGTCCGAGGATTGCGAGCCCAGCTTTCAGGAGCTGAAGCGGAGATTAGTGTCGGCTCCAATTTTGGTTTTACCTTCTGGAGAGGATGGATTTGTACTCTACACCGACGCCTCTTCAGGGTTTGGGTGTTGTTCTGATGCAGCACGGCATGGTAGTCTCCTATGCTTCTCGACAGTTGAAGGAGCATGAGAAGAACTACCTAGTTCATGATCTGGAGCTAGCTGCCATAATCTTTGCTCTGAAGCTTTGGCGGCATCATTTATACGGCATTACATTTGAGATTCTCACTGATCATAAGAGTCTCAAATATATTTTTACTCAGAAGGAGCTTAATCTCCGACAGAGGAGATGGATGGCGTTCCTGAAGGATTACGATTGTACCATTAGCTATCACCTGGGGAAAGCTAATGTGGTTGTCGATGCACTCAGCAGGAAGTCCAGAGGGACTTTGGCTTGCCATCGAGTTTCAGTCACAGACTTGGTTCAGAGTTTTTCCGGGTTAGACCTTCAGGAGCAGGGACAGACAGAGCAGGGTATTCTGGTTACCATGTTTGCTTAGTCATCGATCAGGACGAGGATCCGAGAAGCCCAGGCCAGTGATCAACATTTGCAGTTTATTGGCAGCCAGATAGCTTCCGAGCAGCAGACCGAGTTCACACGAGATGAGGAGGGTATTATATACTTCCAAGGCAGATTATGCGTACCTCAGTCTCACCCGGCCTTATAGGAGCTACTTCAGGAGGCTCATCGCTCTCGATTTACGATCCATCCAGGTGGGACCCGCATGTATCGAGATATGAGACATTCCTACTGGTGGAACGGTATGAAGAAGGACATCGCGGAATTTGTAGCTAGATGTCTGATCTGTTAGCAGGTGAAGGCCAAGCACCAGAGACCTGCCGGCTTACTTCAGTGGATTCTTATTCCCGAGTGGAAATGTGAACATATTACCATGGACTTTGTGGTGAGTTTGCCGAGGACACGACGAGGCCATGATGCGATTTGGGTAATCGTTGATCGATTAACCAAATTGGCGCACTTCTTAGCAATCCGGAAGACTCATCCCATGTATCGATTGGCAGATCTGTACTGCCGGGAGATCATCAGATTACATGGTGTCCCTTTGACTATTATTCGGATAGAGACCCCTGATTCACGTCTCGATTCTGGCAAAGTCTGTAACAGGCCTTGGGCACTCAGCTCCAATTCAGTACAGCTTTCCATCCGTAGACAAATGGACAGTCAGAGCGGGCCATTCAGACTCTAGAGGACTTGCTGAGATCGTGTGTATTGGATTTTGGAGGCAGTTGGGAGGACCATTTGCCATTGGTAGAGTTCGCCTACAACAACAGCTTTCATTCGGCTATCCAGATGGCACCGTTTGAAGCGTTGTATGGTAGGCCTTATCGGACACCCACCCTCTGGGATGAGGTTGGGGAGACCCATTTTTGGGACCTCATAGAGCTCAGCATGAGACAGAGTTGGTCCATACTATCAGACAGAGGATGTCAAAGGCGCAGGACCGCCAGAAGAGTTATGCAGATTGGAGACGCAGATCCCTGCAGTTCTCTACAGGCGATCATGTATTTCTGCGAGTTTCACTCACGAAAGGGGTGAAGATATTTGGCCTCAGAGGTAAGCTAGCTCCGCGATACATTGGCCCTTTCCAGATCGTGGAGAGGATTGGAGCAGTAGCTTACCGGCTGGCACTACCACCGTCCCTGGCAGGCGTCCATGATGTATTCCACGTATCTATGATGAGGAGATATGTACCCGACCCGACACATGTGCTGAAAGATATCTCAGTGCCTATTCAGCCTGACGTCACTTATGAGGAGGTTCCGGTACGGATTTTGGACCGGAAAGAGCGTCAGTTGCGGAACAAGACTATCCGGCTGGTTAAAGTCGGATGGCAGCATCATACGGACGAGGAGGCTACCTGGGAGCTCGAGGATATGATCCGAGCTCGATATCCCCACCTTTTCACATGAGGTATGTGGGTTATTACCGTTCAACATTTATACTCTTTACCTGTTATTAGTACTTGTTGATGGTAGATGACGAAATTTGGGGAACAAATTTTTATTAGTGGGGGAGAATGTAAAATACTGAAAAAAGGGCGAAAAATAATAAGAGAATTTTTTCGGGATTTTTAGAAATTTTTCAAGAATTTTTCGGAGCTCGTATGAACGAGTTAAAGGAGATAAAAACGGGGTCCGGGAAAGCCTGTTTAGGCTACCCAATTTAAACGAGGAAAAGAATTTGCTTATTTCTTTTATTTTCTTTTCTTTATTTGCTCTCCTCCGTTTCCTCTTCGACGCCGTGTGCCCGAGCCTTGCCCGCGCCTTCTCCTCCAGTGCCCTAATCGTCGGCGGTTCCTCCTCTTCTTTTATTTCTTCTCCTCGATCGCGCCGCACCACTTCCAATCCTCCTCTCTTCCCCGACGCTTCTCCGCCTGATCCCACGCTACTGCCCTGATCGCCCTCACCGTGGAGATCCCCAACTCGCGTCGAGCAGTCATCGCCACTCCGATCCGGAGCCAAGCCCTAGCACTGTGGCCAGCCACCAGGTCTGACCCAGCGCTGGCCGCCGGCTAATCTGTTGTGCCCTAGCCGCCGCTGTGAGGTCTGAGCCCCATCCCCACTGCCGCCAAAGACACCAAGCACCACTACACAGTACCGCCTTCGCTTGACCTAGCCCGGCCATCAGGAAGCTTGCTGCCATCGTCAACGAAGCCTCAGCCACATACTCGAGGTGTTGTTCCACCGTCGACTATTTTTGGTTTTCTGATCAGTTGAGCGTCAACAGAAGTTTAGGTTTTGGGTATGAAATGTTAGGCTTCAATTTGATTCATCTGGCAATCTTGAGATATTGAGGTAGGGTATTAGCCTAACATGTGTTTGTTTGGGCAGCAACTCTTTGATTTCCAGTAGCAACGATCCTTGTTGTTAAGCAACAGCGACTATGGTTGAGGTATAGTGTAGGAATTTGATATGTTTTTGTAGTTAGACGATCATGTGTACGTTAATTAGGGTTTTACCCTAATTTAGGGTTAGAGATTTTTATTTAGCTATTTATGAGTATTGTACCAAAATAAAATATATATTTATATTGGTGACACAGGACTTTGACCCGAGATGAGTATCTCGACATCGGATTTGGACTCGATACGATCCTTTTCTATTGGAGGCGAGTACTTTGACTTTATGTCATTTGATATGCATAGTAATATTTTTAACAAATAGCAACGATTGTGTTTTTCTTATCTGCTTTGGTTGATCACTACCCGATCTGTTACATGCTTGTTTGTTTATTTGTTATGTACATCATGTTAGTACTTATCTGATTATACATGCTCATAGGGGTAGTGACACAATCATGTTATATATTATGTTTAGGACCTAGGGTTTTTGATATCTTATCTGATCTGTGTACCTTTGATTTGGTTCATTTTCTTATGGTACACATTTTATATATGTATGGATATTGCTATGATGTTCAGGATTTTGCTATGCTTAGTGTCATGCACCATTCGCATGATTGAATGCTCCGCGATAGTCTGCTCCATTATTGTTGAGCACATCGCCAGTTTCATCTCTGTCGGTGCTCCGTTGGTCCGCTCATGGGTAGCGTGACCCAGCGTGGTATCACGCCAGGATCCCTCCCCGTCATCGTGCACCGGGAGATGAGAGCATTGTGCTCCCCCATTTATGATTTGGGGTAGGAGGATAGGTGTACTCCGACAGCATCTTATCCACTCGGTCACTCATCAGGAGTAGTGACGGCAGAGTGCACGGTTGTCACAACCCTACCCACTCGGTCTCACCATAGTATGTGAGATGGCTGACTGGCGTCAGGGGTGACCAGGACCAGCATTGACATCATACACATTTATGCATTTATTGTTTGTGTTTGCTACATTTATTTGTTGCATTTGGATGGATGCATATGTTTGACATGCATACAGGATTTTGATATCTCTCGGTTTGACGACCCTGTTGTACTTATACCTTGGTCTTGGTTAGTACAATTTTCTCCTGTTTTATTCAGTTGCATTTATCCTTCTTGTATCAGGAGACTGTACGCATGATTAGTGTTGGTTGTTATTTTCTTTATTATGCATATCAGTTGATACCCGCTGAGTGTTGGACTCACTCCCTCCTCCGTTGTTAATTTCAGGTTGATGCTGTCCGGAGAGTTTCAGTCGCTAGTCCCTTGCACTCCACGAGGACGTGTGTTGATCTTTTGGTTTCTTCTTTATTAGACTTGTTCTATTTTGATACATCTGGATCTTGTATGGATTTTTATTTGTCGATGGGTTTGGATTGGATATGTTTTTTCTACATGCCTGCCTGGATGGCAGAAGAGATAAGTTCGTTGTGATTTGTGTTTTATGAGTGTAGTGGAGTAGGATATCGGTTTTGAGCTTTATGGTGTAGTTGAGTAGGGTTGTTTTTGAGTCTTCTTATCACTGTTCTAGTTTGTTAATTATTAACTGCGTGGGTGATTGCCTTATATTATTGTTATTGTTCCGGCCATGTTGGCCGATGTATATGTGGCCCTGAGGGAATTGTAGAAAAGTTTCAGATTGTCACCTGTAAAGGGGAGATGCTGCCGAAATTTCTTCTGGCAGGGACTACCTGGGTCATGACAGAAGCCACATTCATCGTTGTTGATTATTCCTTTATCATTTGCAACCCATGCACACTTGATAAGAGGAACGTGAAATTGATGATAGTCTAATTCCCATATTTCTTTAATCACTCCATAGAAAGACACATCAACTAGCTAGGGATTCTTATCTTTAGCACTACAGACAAGCATGATGTTGGCAACTAAAGAAACTCCACTGTTCTGGCAAACTCTGTCATCATCTCGCTCCTTTGTTTGGTATAAATTGCCATTTATCACATAACTATTATACTTAAGGATTTGTACACATGGTCCATGGGCCAACCATGTTAATGTTGATGTCGTTCCACCATTGCAACTGTCAATTTCAGCAGTCACCTGACATGTATTCAAATTGATTATGGTGATTAAAAATAGAAGTTACAAATTATTCACCACAAATGACAGTAAAAAATTGATGAATCTAATATCCACCTTTGCATGAAACCAGTCAATAAACCTCTTGTTGTGAGCATCTTGTATCCACCTTTCATCTTTCTCTTTTTTGGGAAACATTGATTTCAAGAAAGTTTTATGTTCACTGTAGAAGTATTAATATATAAATTTTTGTGAGAGCAGATAATCTCTATTACGTATGCAGAATTATAAATAATATAATTCACTTACATTATATAGGGAGATACTTCTTCCATATTTTCTAGTACAGTCAAATGTGCTTGTTGCAGATCAACTTGTTGCACTATAATTGGTGTGTTGCATGCTTGGAAGCCAGAAACAATTGCTTTTGGGCCTCGAATTGATTGAGGGACCCCAATAGGATCAATGTCATTAAGGTATTCTGAACAAAACTCAATTGCTTCTTCTGCTAAATATCTCTGAACAATGCAACCTTCAGGATGTTTTCGACTACCTACATAACTCTTAAACACCTTCATGCATCTTTCAAATAGATACATCCATCTGAAGTAAACTGGTCCACATAATTGGACTTCTCAAACAAGATGGACTGTTAAGTGAAGCATGATATCAAAGAAAGATGGGGGAAAATATTGCTCCAATAAGCAGAGTGTAACAACCAAGTCAGATTGTAGCTTATCTAACTTGGCTACATTTATAACCTTGCAACACATATCTTTGAAGAAGAAGCATAAACTTATGATGGCTAATCTAACATGTTTTGGCAGCACATCACGTATGACTATTGTCAGGAAATGCTGCATTAAAACATGGCAATCATAGGATTTCAAGCAAGTCAACCTCAGCTGATCCATGCACACAATATTGTTCATGTTTGAAGAGAAATCTTCCGAAACTTTTATATCCTTTAATGACTTGCACACTTGTAACTTTTCTTTTTTTGTGAAAGAGCACGCAACAAGAGGAAGATATGTTCTCTTCTCCCCAACTATAGGTGTTAATTCAGGCCTAATTCTCATCTAAACCATGTCCAACCTTGTTGCCACATTATCCTTGGTTTTTCCTTTAACATTCATCAAAGTATTAATGAGGGATTCAAAGATATTTTTCTCGATGTGCATAATATCGAGACAATGCCTAACATGTAGGTGTTTCCAATAAGGAATATTAAAAAAGATTGATTTTTTCTTCCAACATTTTCTCAAATTTGTTGCTTCTAAATCTTTTTCATCTATATTGACTCCCAACTTATTAGGCTTTGCATTCCTTTTTTTCCCTCTGAAACTTAGCTTCTTACCAAACTCACACCTTATGTCAAAAAGTTTGTCAAACAACTTAATCCCAGATAATTGTCTAGCTGCTTCTCCAAGTTCTTCCATGTCATTAAACTCCTTCATTTGCGTACGATAGGGATGAAATCGTGATAGGAATCGTCTATGACCAGCAAATGACATTTTCTTCCCATTTTCCATGTGCTTTGCATAAGTATCTTCTCCGCATACTGGAATGCATAATAACCATATGTAGTACATCCACTAAGGTTACCATAGGCAGGAAAGTCATTGATGGTCCATAATAAGACTGCTTTAAGAGTGAAGAACTGTCTTCAATAAGCATGATAGACTCCATCAACTTCTTCCCATAATCGTTGCAAATCTTCAACTAGCACCTCCAGATAAACATCTATATCATTTCCAGGCTGCTTAGGCCCTAAAATGAGCATAGTTAGCATGATATATTTCCTCTTCATGCACATGTTTGGAGGTAGATTATAGTTGACCAACATGATTGGCCAGCAGCTGTATCGACTACTAAGGTTGCTATGAGGATTCATACCATTAGCTGCAAGTGCTAGGCAAAGATTTCTTAGCTCACTTTCAAAGTAGGGCTACATATGATCCACCAACTTCCATGATGGCGAATCAACTGGATGACGTAATTGACCAGCAACTCTTGTAGAATTTGCATGTCATGTTAAATTTCTTGAGGTCTCTAAAGATTTAAACATGCGCTTAAATCTTGGTATGGGAGGAAAATACCAAACCACCTTAGCAGGAATACCTTTCTTCTCAACCTTGTTCTTGGTTAGCTTCCACCGTGACAAGCCACATTTAGGACAGCTTATGCAGTTTTCATATTGTTTCCTATAAAGAATGCAATCATTGGAACAAGCATGAATCTTTTCATGAGTCAACGCCAAACAACTCAACGTCTTTTTTACATCATACATTGAGGACGGTAGATTGTGATCTTTTGGTAGCATTTCCCCAAAATCCAATAGTAGATCTGAAAATAGAGCATCACTCATTCCATGTCTTGCTTTGGTATTGTACAGTTTAACAAGTGCACTCAACTTTGTGTAACATTGGCATCCCTTGTACAACGACTTCTCTGATTCCTCCAAAAATTTCATAAACGCTTCAGGATTTTCTGTATAGTTATCGTACGCTACCTCACACATATGAGCGGTTTCAAAGTTATCATAATCATTATTAATTGGCCCCTGGTTAACACTCCATTTTACTTTATCATCTTTAGCAGGCTCACCATGCCAAATCCAATTCACGTAATTTTGACTAAAACCATGGAAATAAAGATGCTCTAAAATGGACTTAATCAGCTCTTTTTTAAGATTGATACATTTGCAAAAAGGACAATGAATGTCATTGGGGTCTGTTGGTGCGGTTAGCACTAACGATTTAACCCAGGTTTTGATGAATGACAAATCAGGTTAAGTTAGCTTGTTATTATCTGACACTTTGATCAAGTGTGCAGGAGAAGCCCAGACAGGTCGACGGGCTGACCGGATGTCTGGCACGAAGTCCAGCTAGGTCGACGGGCTGACCGGATAGCTGGCGAGAAGTCCAAGCGGGTTGACGGGCTGACCGGACGCTTGGCGAGAAGTCCAGCTAGGTCGACGGGCTGACCGGATAGCTGGCGAGAAGTCCAAGCGGGTCGACGGGCTGACCGGACACTTGGCGAGAAGTCCAGACGGGTCGACGGGCTGACCGGACGTCTGGCAGGTAAGTAAGGTAAGTCACTGGAGGGGAGTGACTGTGAGGATGCGTTCCCGGGAAGGGGACATTAGGCGTCGATCCGGCTTAGATCCATTTCGGATGTCTAAGTCGAGATCGTGACTAGATTCCGGTCTCGGAAAGACGGAATCTAAGTCATACTCTCTTTATCTATCTGTTGAACTTTAACTGTGCTAACCATTTGTTTTACAGGATATATATTTGCCTCGGACTAACCTTATTTTGCAGGAAAAAGGAGTCTTTCTGGAACAAGGTGGTCCGGGCGCCCGGAAGGTGAATTTTATCCAGACACCTCGTCGCTACGTGGAGCATCTTGATTTGAGCAGTTACGTCACACTCCAGGCGCCCGGAACAGCATATAAAAGAAGCCCCAGACAGGAGCTTCAGAATCAACTTTGACTGAGAACTCTTCTGCTGATCTTGCTGCTCGACGTTCAAGTGCGACGTCAACGACGCTCCGACAAAAGTGCTCTTCCGGTTTTTGTTTAATTTTCTTTTTGTCGGTATTGCTTTATTATTACTAGCATCTCCTGTACTTTTTCTGTAATCATATTTCGACTTACTAGTGATTGCCCAACGAAAGTGGTCAAGGACCACGGGCCTTCGAGTAGGAGTCGTCACAGGCTCCGAACGAAGTAAAAATATCTGTGTCTACTTTATCTTTTTCCGCTGCGCTTAAACTCTTGTTTTTTCGAATCGATATTCACCCCCCCCTCTATCGAATCTAACGGTCCTACAGGGTCAATATTCGAATTCTGTAAACAATCTCTAATGAACTATTCCACACCCTCCTCATACTGTTTGGACCTTCTATCCAAGTATATCCAGGATTTATTCATTTCAATCTAGCAAAATCTCCAAACAAATAGGTCAAAATCTGAAGATATTAAAGTAAATAAATAAAAGTTAAAAAATACTACATGCAACTCAAAATGTAAAATGCATGGAACTTCAATTTGTCTATCAAGAAAATTAGAAATGCTGTATTTTATCTTGATTGGTAATAATGATATGACAAGATTATGCAAGAGACAGATATATGAGATAGATGGGGTACTTGGTCTAGCTAGTGGTAGATTCCAAAAATAGTAAGATTACACAATTGATTTTCTTATAAATTTATAGAGGTGTTGAGGTTGAGTTAATATGCAATTCAAATAAGTGACGAAGAATATGTCCTCCTCTTGTTATGTTGGCTAGGACTCAAGTTGCATCAGCGAAGAATTGGGTACATCGGCTGATTTTTCCTAAATCAAACTTATTTGACAAAATTACATTTATTTCAAATTTTCCTCTAAATTTGATCAAGTTTCAATTAATTCCATCTATTTCACAGTAAAAGCTAACTCATTTCCAAGTGATTTCTTGAAATCCTATTTTTTGAAATTTTACCAAAAATCTTTATGTATCTATTTCTCTGGAAAAATCATTTCACCTTTTACCAATAGCAATCTAAGCTGAATTACTATATTGATATTGGTTGATGACAATCATGGTGGCAATACAAGAATAGAAATGTGTAAATGATAATATATTAGGTAGGAGATATAATAATATCAAAACAGAGAACACGTCTTCACCTACTCCACTCAGGAGAGTATATCTATTACTAGTTCAATCCTCCAAATCGACTGGACTTTTGCTCAGCGCCCGAGACTTCAGGTCTTTCCACTGGACGTCCACTCCACGACCCACCCAGACTTTCCACTCGATCCGCGACACCGAGATTTTCACCTAGAGTTTCTTACTCTAGGACTTTTGCCCGAAGACCTCGACCTGCCAAGGATTTCCGCCTAGGGTTACCACCCCGTAGGATTTTCTGCCTGCCTAACCACAACTAGGACTTTTGCCTAAGATATCTTAGGACTTTACCTACAAACTCATTCAAATACATTAGATCACAACTAAGCTTAACTTTGAATCTTTTGCCATTATCAAAACTCAGGTTCGATCATCAGATGCTTCCCGCACCAACATAATGTCATGAGTAACTTCGAGTGGAACTCTACCATGCAATTAATTATGACAAATAGAGCAACCACCAATTATTTTGTGCGGCTTTATCATTCTCAATTTATGCAAGATTGATTAAAATTACCATACTTGTTAACTAGTATTTTGAGTTCATGAATGGTTGATCTTTGAGAATTTACAATTCTAAATATTCTTTTATGATCTTCAGAGTATGATTGGAAATTAATTGTAGAATAAGGCTTTAGATGTTTTTCCAATTTTGATTATTTGTCCGAGATGTGCAAGGAATAAATATGGAGGAATTGATAACTAGTAATCTGACATATTATTTTGTTACCCTATTTGACAATTTTAATCTTCTCATATACTTAAAGTTGTGTTTATAATGTGTTTTATGAGCAAGGGTTTATTTTGGACTTTATTTCAATTTTGTCTCAAAATAATACATTATTTTTTAATTCTAAGTGTGTTTTGTCTTGTAAGGAAAACAAAGATAGCATCAAGGGTTTGGATGGGCATTTCTAGCAAGGGACACGACCAAGTCATGCCCTCTACTGCTTTCTCTAAGAAACAACAAACATAGTCATGCTTTTTAACACGGTCGAGCCGTGTTTCTTTTGGTTGTGAACCATAGATACTCAAAGGCTAACCTAGCATCGAACACGGTCATGCTTGTTAGCACATCCTGGCCATGTTTTCCATTGTTCCTCATGGTCAGATAGGATTTATGTTCCAACAACTGACATAGGAAGGCCATGTTTTGAGGCACGACCGTGTCATGCAAGATATAAAGGCAAGTTGATTCATTGAGAGAGGAGGGCCCTGATTTTAGAGTAGCCATCTTAATTTCCTAGGTCAACTTCCATCTCCACCTCCATCCTTTATCCTCATCCAAGGAGAACCTCCGACGATCCTCATCCTTTACTCTGGTGACCTTCCTCTGAAGCTCCGACATCCACCTCTCTCCCTTGGTTTAGAAGGAGAGAGTCCATCTCGCATCCTACTTTCTCCACGAGCTCAACCAGTTTAGGAGAAGCTCCCCTTCCTTTCCCAAGCTTTGTGGTCTCAAAAGCTTGGTCCATTCCACCGTCATCTTATTAGCAGATGAAGAGCATAAAAACTATAACACTCAAGATGGGAGGAAACTACTTCTTCTTATTTTCTTCATATCTAAATTGTTAAATACATAAGGTATTTATAGGGAGTACCCAAGATGTATCTACATAAATAAATGAACCAATATTAAATGACCTACATACATCATCCAAAGAGTCATTCATGAATCCTCCAATATTCATGCACATAATATTAAATAACTTTCATTCTGGTTTATATTTTCAACATCCCCTCTTAAACCAGATTCATTACTCTAAGTAAAAAATGAAGTTTCTTGAAAACATCAAATTTCAATGGTTTCGTGAAGATATCAGCAACTTGATCTTGTGACTTCATGTATTCAAGCTTCACTTCTTCCTTCAATATACAATCTCAAATAAAATGATACCTTGTATCAATATGTATGCTTCTTTCATGAAACATTGGATTCTTGGCCAATGCAATTGCAGATTTATTATCAACATAAATCTCCGTCGGATCTTCTTGTGACAGATTCAATTCTTTCAACAAACTCCTTAGCCAAATAGCATGGGAAACATAAGAAGTAGCAGCTACATACTCCACCTCATAAGTTGAAAGAGTCACAATAGGTTGCTTCTTAGAATTCTAAGTAAAAGTTGAATTTCTCATAAAGAAATAAACCCAGTAGTACTTTTTCGACTATCAATATCACCGTCCCAATCACTATCACAATAGGCAACAAGCATAAAGTCGTCTGAGAAAGCATACAAGATACTATAATTAATTGTACCTTTGATGTAGCGAAGAATTCTTTTGCCAATTTTCAAATGTGAAATAGTAGGAGCTTCCATGTAACAACTCAAAAGTTCAACGCCAAAAAGAATATCCAATCTAGTACAGGTTAGATACCTCAAGCTTCCAACAAGACTCTTGAATAAAGTTGGATCAACTTTTTCACCATCTTGATTCATGCGTGGCTTGATTCCACACTCCATGGATGTCCCGACCGACTTGCAATTTTTCGTATCAAACTTCTTGAGAATTTCTTTAGCATATCCTTCTTGAGAAATAAATATGCCATCATCTCGTTGCTTCACTTCAATCCCAAGATAGTAGGACATTATGCCAATATCTATCATCTCAAACTCCTTTGTCATAGCTCTCTTGAAATCTTCAAATATCTTTGGATTATTCCCTGTAAAAATTAAGTCATCCACATACAAGCAAACAAGTAACATATCACCATTTTTATCATTCCTTCCATAGAGAGCATGTTCATACGGACATATGATAAAACCATTTGCTCGAAAATATTTATCAATTATGCTATTCCAAGCACGAGGGGCATGCTTCAAGCCATAGAGAGCCTTCTTCAATTTTAGCACTTTATTTTCTTCGTTAGGCACTACATAACCCAAAGGTTGATCAATATAGACTTCTTTCTCCAAGTCTCCATTCAAAAATATGGATTTTACATCCATTTGATCAATTCTCCAACAGTTTTGAGCTGCAATAGAAATGATCAACTGAATTGTTTTAAAACGAACAATAGGTGCAAATACCTCATCATAGTCAATTCCAGCCTTTTGCTTGTACCCCTTGGCAACCAATCTTGCTTTGTATTTTTCAACCTCGCCTTGCACATTTCTCTTTATTTTGTACACCCATTTCACACCAATTGTGTTCTTTCCATTTGGTAATGATACTAGCTCCCATGTATCATTCTTTGTGATTGCCTTGATTTCTTCATTCATGACATTTCTCCATTTGTTATCATGAGCGGCATCGTCATTGTTGGTGCGGGTAGCACTAACGGTCTAACCTAGATTTTGATGAATGACAAATGGGTTAAGTTAGTTTTGTTGTTGTCTGACACTTTGATCGAGTGTGCAGGAGAAGTCCAGACAGGTCGACGGGCTGACCGGATGTCTGGCAAGAAGTCCAGCTAGGTCGACGGGCTGACCGGATAGCTGGCGAGAAGTCCAAGCGGGTCGACGGGCTGACCGGATGTAAGGAAAAGTCCAGTGGATCGGTCAGACACTAAGAAGGCGAAGTCCAGACGGTCAGTTGACCGGACGTGCAGGTAAGTAAGGTAAGTCACTGGAGGGGAGTGATTGTGAGGACGCGTTCCCGGGAAGGGAACATTAGGCGTCGATCCGGCTTAGATCCATTTCGGATATCTAAGTCGAGATCGTGACTAGATTCCGGTCTAGGAAAGACGGAATCTAAGTCATACTTTTTCTGTTAATTCATTGTGCTAACAATCTGTGTTGCAGGGTATATTTTGCCTCGGACTAATCTTGTTTTGCGGGAGAAGGAATCTCTGGAAAAAGGTGGTCCGGGCGCTCGGAGGGGATCCGGGCGCCCGGAGGTCCGGGCGTCCGGAATGGATCCGAGCGCCCGGAGGCAAGTTTTATCCTCTGCGTCGCCTTGCCACGTGGAGCATCCTGACTGGACTTACCACGTCGCACCAGGGCGCCCGGAAGGGATCCAGGCGCCCGGAGCAGCATATAAAAGAAGCCCCAGGGGTGGAGCTTCTCAACAACACACATCTCTGAGAATTCCCAGATTGCTTTGCTGCTCTATGCTCCAGCGACGCCAACAAAGCTCCGACAACGCGCCCTTGCTCTTTAAGTTTTCTTTTCTGTCGGTACAGCTTTGTGTTTTATTTCATTAGCATTTCTTGTACTCTTTTTGTAATCACATTCGAATTGCTAGTGATTGCCCAACGAAAGTGGTCAAGGACCACAGGCCTTCGAGTAGGAGTCGTCACAGGCTCCGAACGAAGTAAAATCAATTGTGTTCATTTACTTTTCCTCTACGTACTTTTACACTCGAGTTTTCGAATCGATATTCACCCCCCCTCTATCGAACGATCACGGTCCTACAAGTGGTATCAGAGCAGGTACCGCTCTAATTTGGTGCAACCACCAATCAGACAGGGGGTGAAAAATTAATTTTTTTTCGGCTTTCAGTTTTACGTTTAATTTCAAACTGGTATTATTACCTGCTTTGAATTTTTTTTGTTGCAATTAAATCTAAATTGGTGCAACACCAATTTAGATACTTCTATTACTTTTCTTCTTCCGAACTACTAATCCAAGGCCAAGTCTTGGGATTTTTGTTTTTCTTTTCTTTCTTCTGTGTGCAGGACTAAAATGTCTCAGACAGAAGGATTCAGCACAGTACGACCTCCACTCTTTAACGGGGACGATTTTCCGTACTGGAAGAAGCGCATGGAGGTTTACCTCAAAACAGACTTCGACCAGTGGATGAGCGTTACGAGACCCTATAAAATTCTAGCGGACACCTCCGGGAATATATTGGATCCTGAAGACTGGACAGCAGATTTGAAGAAAAAGGCGTCAACAGAAAATAAAGCGATCAACACTCTACAGTGCAGCTTAACAAGAGAAGAACTGAACAGAGCCGGTCAACACAAAAACGCTAAAGAGCTGTGGGACAAATTGATCGAGCTGCACGAGGGAACGAGCGATGCCAAGGTAACAAAACGGGACCTGTTTTTAAATAAAATTCTTAACATAAAAATGCAGGAAGGTGAAACGGTGAATCAGCTCCACGCGAGGATCAAGGATATCCTCAACAGGCTTCATGCGATAGGCCACCAGATGGAAAATAGAGACTTAATAAGGTACGCATTAAATGCTTTTCCACGTAATAGTTTGTGGGCATCAATCGTAGATGCCTACAACATTTCTAAAAATCTTTCTAAGTTAAAATTAGACGAGCTTTTCTGTGAATTAGAATTACATGAACAAACTAATGCTGGAGCCGAGAAAGGTATAGCTTTATTTACAAGTTCCTCCAAAGAAAAGAAGAGCAAGCCTGAATATGAAGAAGATTCGACCAAGACTCAAGGGCGAAGAACACACAGTGAACTTGGTAAGAAAAATGTTCACCAGAAAAGAGCTTCAGCAAAAAGGACCTTTAAAAGATCAGTTCTCCTCGAACAAAAGAACATGACTTGCTTGGCGCAATAAAAGGGACACTACAAGAACGAATGCCCAAACGAAGTTCGACAAACCGAAGCCAACCAAAAGGAAGGCCCTCAAAGCAACGTGGGACGACTCCTCGGACGAATCGGAGGAAGAAGAGCGGAAACATCAAAGCCACCTCGCACTGATGGAAACAGAAGACGAGTCGGAAGATGAAGACGGGTCTGAACCCGAAACAAGCCACGAGTCCGTACTCGTTTCTGAAGGCCCGAATGAGGTATATTTTAATTTAAACAAAAAAAATTTTAGAATCATTTCCTGTTTAAATAGTAAATTAATTAAAATAGAAAATGAAAACCAATCACTTCTTGAGGAAAATCAAAACCTCAAGGAACAAATCAAAAATTCAAATCCAACTCAAGATCTAACACTTGAGGAGGAGAATTTATCATTAAAAAATGATATTAACAATTTAAAAGAAATGCTAGAAAAATTTACAACAAGATCAAAAAATCTTGACTTAATCCTGAACAATCAAAAAACATGTTATAATAAAACCGGACTCGGATACAAGTCGAACTCAAATAAAACTTTTAAGTCATTGATAACTCAAGACAAATCAACTAATCAAGCTTGGGTTCCGAAAGCGTGTTTGACCACGCAAGTAGGAATTAATCAATACTACATACCTAAAGAAAAAATATACTATATTAACTCAAATAAACTAAATCAAAACCCAAAACACAAATCAAAGAAATCAAAATTTAAAAATATTAAAACTCAACAAAATATAAATTATCACCAAGTTAATTATAACTATAAAAGGAATCGACACAAACCTAAAACCAAGATTTAAATTAATGGCCAATAATTCAGGGGGAGGCTCCAGAATAGCTGGCACCTCCAAAACTAACTTAGCCGACATGGTAACCTAAAACAAACTAACCCGACAGGGTAATTAGGATTAGAGACCAAGTTTAACTTGAATCATGGTACTGGTGAAGTTTTTGGATGATAGTACGTTAGGGAAACTTGGGCATCGCATGTCTAGAAAGATATGGTTTCGATCTGGTGCATTTGGCCAAGTGGAACTGACCGAAGCTACCCTTAATGAAACCTAATCAGTTAGACCAAGGTTTAGTACTAAGTTCCGTGGATAGGACTATTCGGAAAACCTCGAAAGGTTGGTTACTTCTAATGACGTCCATGTGACTCACCAAGCTTAGAAGTTTATCCGAAGAATACCTGTTTGTAGAGACCAAAGCTAAATCTGAATCTAACACAAGTTAAACCAAAACTCCATAATTAAAAATCCAATTTCATCTCACAAAATCATAGGATTCCCTGATTGATAATATAGATCGGGTGAGATGAATAAGGCTTAAATTTGTTTAATTAAAAATTAATTTCAAAATTTTAATTTTAAAACTTAAAAATTAATTTCAAAATTTTAATTTTAAAACTTAAAAATTAATTTCAAAATTTCAAACTTAAAAATTAATGTCAAAACTTTAATTTTAAACTTAAATAATGTCTGCTCAAAAATAAAAAGACTAACTTTAAATCCTACTTACTGTAGGAAACCAAGTGGATTTTGGACAGTGGTTGCTCCAAACATATGACTGGAGATCACACCAAGTTCACTCAACTCACTTACAAAAGCTTAGGAACAGTTGCCTTTGGAAACAACGGCAAACTCAAGGTAATTGGTATAGGTAATATTGAATTAAAAATAGACTTTATAATTACAAATGTTTTACTTGTTGAAAATTTTAAATATAATCTTCTGAGTATAAGTCAATTATGTGATACTAGGTATAAGGTTAAATTTCTATCCACAGAATGTTTAATCAAACATCTAGATAATCCTACCATAAGCCTAAAAGGTTTTAGAAAAGACAACATCTATGCCATCAACTTAACCACTTCTTCCATTAAGTGTTATTTAACACAAAAAGAAGAAACATGGTTATGACATAGAAGAATGTCTCACACCAACTTTAGAAATATAAGCAAATTAAATGGACTAGTGAGAGGCTTACCAAAATTACCTAACATAGATTCAACCATATGTAATGCTTGTCAACAAGGTAAACAAACTAAATCCACTCACAAACCAATAAATCAGCGACAAACCAACTCAATATTAGAACTTCTACACTTAGATCTTTTTGACTCCCATGGAGTCAAATCCATAAATGGCAACTTATACTGTTTAGTCATAATAGATGATTATTCTAGGTTTACTTGGGTAAAATTCTTAAAACATAAAGACGAAACTTTTGAAATCTTTACAAACTTTTGCAAACAAATTGAAAATGAAAAAGATCTTAAAATTAAAAGAATTAGGAGTGACAATGGGGGAGAATTTAAAAATCATAATTTTAACAAATTCTGTCTTGAAAATGGCTACCATCACGAATTTTCATGTCCTAAAACCCCCCAACAAAATGGAATTGTAGAAAGAAAAAATAGAACCTTACTAGAAGCCTCTAGAACTATGTTAAATGAATATAACCTACCTAAATATTTCTGGGCAGAAGCTGTTAGCACAGCCTGCTATGTGCAAAATAGAACAACATTAAATAAAAGACATAATAAAACCTTCTTTGAAATATTTTATAACAAACAACCTAACATAAAATATTTTAAAGTATTTGGGTGTCCAGCCTTCATCCTAAATACTAGAGAACATTTAGGAAAATTTTCCTCTAAAATTGAAAATGAAATTTTTGTAGGATATCCCCTAAATAGTAGAGGCTATAGAATTTATAATAAGGTTACCTTAAAAATTGAAGAAACTACTAATGTAAAATTTGAAGAAACTAAACAAAACTTAGAACTTACACAACCACTTGAATTTGTTCCAGAAACCAACCAAACTCTAAGTCATGAAGAAGAGGAACAACATCAAGAGAGTCAACCCCCTAGAACAATAAGGGTTAACCCAAATCACCCAACTGATCAAAAATTGGTGACCCAGACTTGAGAGTACAAACCACATCATCCTTTAGAAATCTAAGTCAAATTTCTCTAATTTCAAAAATTGAACCCAAAACTGTAGATGAATCCCTACTAGACCCAGACTGGATTATAGCTATGCAAGAAGAACTAGCCCAATTTGAGCGTAATGAAGTTTGGGACCTAGTACCACCACCTAAGAATAAGAAAATAATAGAAACAAAATGGGTATTCAGAAACAAATTAAGTGAAACTGGGGAAATTACTAGAAATAAGGCTAGGCTAGTTGCCAAAGGGTTTAGTCAGGTTGAAGGACTTGACTATGATGAGACCTATGCCCCAGTAGCCAGATTAGAATCCATTAGAATGTTACTAAGTTATGCAGCCCATAAGGGATTCAAACTATACCAAATGGATGTTAAGTCTGCCTTTCTTAATGGACTAATTAAAGAAGAAGTTTATGTAGGTCAGCCTCCTGAGTTTGAAAGTCTAGAGCACCCTGATTATGTTTTTAAGTTAAAGAAAGCATTATATGGACTTAAACAAGCACCCAGGGCATGGTATGAAAGGCTAACATCTTACTTAACATCTAAAGGATTCAACCAAGGTCAAATTGACCCAACCTTGTTTGTTAAATCATTAAATATAGACATATTTATTGCACAAATATATGTAGATGATATAATATTTGGTTCAACAAATTCAGATTTTTTAGAAGAATTTATTAATCTAATGGAAAAAGAATTTGAAATGAGCTTAGTAGGAAAATTAACTTATTTCTTAGGATTACAAATCAAACAAACAAATGAAGAAAATTATATTTATCAACACAAATACACTAAAGAATTACTTAAAAATTTGGAATGGAAAATACAAAAGAAATAAAAATACCTATGGCAGTAAACACAATCTTAGATAATGACCCAAATGAAAAACCAGTTGATTTAAAATATTATAGGAGTGCAATAGGTAGCCTACTGTACTTAGCTGCAAGCCGACCTGATATTTTATTTGCAGTTAGTATGTGTGCTAGATACCAAACTTGTGCTAAGGAATCCCATTTGACACAAGTTAAAAGAATTTTTAGATATCTTAAGGGAACAACAAATGTAGGAATTTGGTATCCTAGGACCAATAATTTTGAACTAATAGGGTATTCTGACTCAGATTATGCTGGATGTAAATTAGACCGCAAAAGCACAAGTGGTGGATGCCAATTATTAGGTTCATCACTTGTTAGCTGGTTTAGTAGAAAGCAACATTGTGTTGCTCTATCTACAACTGAGTCAGAATACATAGCTATAGGCGAATGTGTTGCACAATTATTATGGATGATGCATACTCTAAAAGATTTCAACTTAAATATCACAAATGTAAAATTATTAATTGACAATATAAGTTCAATTAACTTAACCAAGAACCCTGTGCATCATTCAAGAACCAAACATATTGAAATTAGGCACCACTTTATCAGGGATCATGTTACTAAAGGTGATATTGAACTCAAATACATTGAGTCCAAATCAAATTTAGCTGACATTTTCACAAAACCACTCCCTGAAAGTGAATTTAGCAACTTACGTCGAGAATTAGGGATGTGCTTAATAGACTAGGAGTTTCAAATTTCAAAAACATTTTCAAAAATGGCTTTCTCAAATTATAGGTTGAAACATATTGTGTTTTCAAAACCTTCCTTCTTCTTAGATTTTCAAATAAAGTTTTAGCCTTAGACTAGTTAAAAATCCTTAGAAAACATGTACCCATAGGACTAGTCTTTGAGCATCTCACCAACACCTTAGGTTTACCTTACTTGTGTTTGACAAACATAGAAAGGGGTGAGATGCATAGGCCAACTTCAGTGCATCAGCATAAGTCTGGACATTAAATACAAATCAGACATTAATCAGATTAAGTTCATCAGTCAAGTCAAACACCGGCTGCTTATAATCAACTCAATCTGACTAACCAAGTGAAAGCTACTATCTTCTGATAGTTAGTTAATACCTAATTGGTTAGACAGCTGTTTAATTTTAAGTGTCAAGTTCAGGGGGAGAAATTAATTAAAATTTTATATATTTGAAAAATGCTTTTGTACATCGATTTTAAAACTAACTTATTTTTGAACACTAGTTTTCAAAAAGTTAAATTTAACTGAGTGTTTGAAAAATTAGAAGTTTAAAAATCCCACCTAATTTTTAAAACTTGATTTTAAAGTTGAAAATTATTACAAATTTAAACTTATTCAGTTTTGTAACATATGCTTGAAAATTAAACTTTCCAAACTTAGTTTTTATCAAATTAGCTTTAACAAATTTATTTTGGCTAAAATTTTACTTGTTTTTTAAAAATTTTTGCTTAAAAACTAGATTCAACTTAGTGTTTGAAAATTAGAATTTGAAAATTAGATTTTACCTTTTGAAAAGTAAATGTTACTTAAAATCTAAATTTGAAAAACCTGATTTGAAAAATTTTTACACGTTTGAAAAGTTTATTAACTTTAAACTTATACCTTTTAAAATTCATTATTGCAAATATTATCTTTGCAAATCTAAGTTTTTCATAACTTAGCTATTTTTCAAAGGCTAAAAAGTAAAATTTAAAGCAATTTTTTTTTATCTAGACTTCCCCAGGTCAACTTGACTATTTTTTTAACTTGGTACTTTTATCAGTATCTTTGAATTTTGAATCAAACTTAGATATTTTCCAAAATTAGCTGTTTCTTAAATTTACAAATTTTTACAGTAACTCTACACTATGCTTGTTTACCATTGCCTATTTTTGATGAATGCCAAAGGGGGAGGGTTAGGTGGTTAAGTTAGCTAAACCAAATTGAAAACACCAAAACTAACTTTAAAAACCATGTACCTGTTTTATTTATTTTTTGCGTCTTTTCACTAACTTAACCAGGTTGTCATTCCATCAAAAAGGGGGAGATTGTTGGTGCGGGTAGCACTAAC
This sequence comes from Zingiber officinale, assembly GCF_018446385.1. Taxonomy (NCBI): domain Eukaryota; kingdom Viridiplantae; phylum Streptophyta; class Magnoliopsida; order Zingiberales; family Zingiberaceae; genus Zingiber; species Zingiber officinale. The sequence goes on along the minus strand of NC_055990.1, from coordinate 61,117,641 downwards.
GGTCTAACCTAGGTTTTGATGAATGACAAATGGGTTAAGTTAGTTTTGTTGTTGTTTGACACTTTGATCGAGTGTGCAGGAGAAGTCTAGACAGGTCGACGGGCTCGACGGGCTGACCGGATAGCTGGCGAGAAGTCCAAGCGGGTCGACGGGCTGACCAGACGCTTGGCAAGAAGTCCAGCTAGGTAACGGGCTGACCGGATAGCTAGCGAGAAGTCCAGACGGGTCGAAGGGCTGACCGGACGTCTGGCAGGTAAGTAAGGTAAGTCACTGGAGGGGAGTGATTGTGAGGACGCGTTCCCGGGAAGGGAACATTAGGCGTCGATCCGGCTTAGATCCATTTCGGATATCTAAGTCGAGATTGTGACTAGATTTCGGTCTTGGAAAGACGGAATCTAAGTCATACTTTTTCTATTAATTCATTATGCTAACAATCTGTGTTGCAGGGTATATTTTGCCTCGGACTAACCTTGTTTTGCAGGAGAAGGAATCTCTGGAAAAAGGTGGTCCGGGCGCCCGGAAGGGATCCGGGCGCCCGGAGGCAAGTTTTATCCTCTGCGTCGCCTTGCCACGTGGATCATCCTGACTGGACTTACCACGTCGCACCAGGGCGCCCGGAAGGGATCCAGGCGCCCGGAGCAGCATATAAAAGAAGCCCCAGGGGTGGAGCTTCTCAACAACACACATCTCTGAGAATTCCCAGATTGCTTTGCTGCTCTGTGCTCCAGCGACGCCAACAAAGCTCCGACAACGCGCCCTTGCTCTTTAAGTTTTCTTTTCTGTCGGTACAGCTTTGTGTTTTATTTCATTAGCATTTCTTGTACTCTTTTTGTAATCACATTCGAATTGCTAGTGATTGCCCAACGAAAGTGGTCAAGGACCACGGGCCTGTTAGGATCTTAGATGGCTAGAGGGGGGGTGAATAGCCTCTTAAAAACTTAAACACAAATTTCTACAAAGAAACTTGTTAGCACAGCGGAATTAGGAAACTAAAACAAGGAGGAAACAAGCACACTAACACAAGGATTTACGAGGTTCGGGGATAACTTGCCCCTACTCCTCGGTGTGTCCGTAAGGTGGACGACCCCTCGATCTTCGGTAGATCGCACCCCGAAAAAATTCCGGCTAAAGATCCTCCTTCTCGGTGGAGTAACCTCTCCACAAAGTCTCAAGAAATATATATGTTAAAACACAAGACTTACAGAGCTCGGTGGCAAAGAAGAATGAACTATTGCTTACAACCACGTGAGCATCAATGGAAACAGAGAACTCACAGACAGCAGTTTCTCACCCGAGAGCTCAAGAACTTAGCACACCTCAACGATCAACAGAACTTTCTTACTTTCTTGTTTGCTTGTTATTCTTTCCTCTCGCTTTTTACTGCTTCTTAAGCCTCTGTCCTCTGCTGTCATGGATCGTGGTCAATCTACACAGAAACATCGCTACAGCCAATCCCTCTTCCTCCTTACTGGTTCTCTGAACTCACACCAATGAAATCACAGTCTTCACTGGTGTCTTCTGAGCTCGAACCAATCACCAGGAGTCAAGCGGATTGCAGCCAGATCACACCAGTAGCCGTTGATGCCTCAAATGCACCATGCGCCGCGAATCACAGCAGAAAGGCCATTTGTCGTATTCCTCTTATGGACTTAATTTGAAATTAGGCTTGGAATGATACCTGTGATCCTGCAAACTCAAAAGCTAACAGCATAGAGGGTTATATGAATCGAGCATCAAATGCGGTGGAGGAATCGCGAAACAAAGCGATTATGTGTGTGGATCGGTCACGGACCGATCCATGGACCGATCAAGACATATCCGATCGGTCCACGCTTTCGATCGGTCGTGGAGACCGATAAGGCTGCAGTGGATCGGTCTCCACGGCGATCCGCTTCTTCTCTTCGCAATACCATCTCCGATCGGTGCGACCGATTAGATTGCACTCGCGTGTGCTCTTGAGTGTTTCTGATCGGTCTACGGATCGATCAGCACTCGATGTGCTCTTGAGTGTTTCTGATCGGTCTGGGCCAGATTACTCGATGTGCTCTTGGTGATCATGGAAACTTAGTTTCCTTGGATCGGTCTGCCGACCGATCCATTGTCTTATGTGTCACTGGATCGGCAGACCTATCCAATGTACCATGGAATCATTCGACCTAATCCGGAGAATAAACTACCGAGCCCTCTCCGACTTCGTCAGAACGAGCTATCGAGCCCTCTCGACCTGGTCAGGAGAGCTGAGCCCTCCGACCGTCGTCCGGTCGAGCGAGCCACCGAGCCCTCGGCCTGTCCGAGAACGAGAGCGAGCCCTCTCCGAGTCGGTGGGAGAAGAGCCCTCTCGACCTGGTCAGGAGGCACTCGAGCCCTCTCGTCAGGTCAGGAGAGCAGGCCTCTCGGCCTGGTCAGGAGACGAGCTCTCTCCGACTTGGTGCCAAGTTTCCAACTTGGACTTTTCCCTTCCACTTGATCAACCTTGATCATTAATCAAACCGAGTTTAATTAACATCTGATACAAACTTAAATCCGTGTCAACATCAAAACAACAGCCAGGTCAGACTTTATCAACAATCTCCCCCTTTTTGTTGTTTGACAACACGATTTAAGTTTAGATCAGAAATGTTCTTATTTTCATAATTTTAGGGGAATCAAGATCCTCCCCCTAAGATGGATACACCACTAAGTCAATAACGGGAATCAAGATCCTTCCCGTTATCTTTTCCCTAAAATCAAGTCTTCATACATCTCTAAACTTAGGTGTCCTCTCCCCCTTTGTCAAACACCGAAAAGGTGCAAATGAGGTGACAAAACTCAAAAGGCTCCCCCTTAACCCATACTGTCTTTTTCTTAATGCACCTAGAGTTCCCTCTAAGTGTATTATATGACAGTAAGAAAGAGATAAAATACAATCAAATCATGGCATAGGAACAACATATTAATATGAACTGAAGCATAAGGAAAAGCAAGAAATAGACAAATGAATAGCAAAAATATATGAGTAGCATAAGTATCCAGGTCAGACAAAGATATCCAACAAATAGTATCCAACACAGACAGACAAAGTGACACACAGAATGTATCAATCAATATCCTCAACAGGAGGAACCTCATCATCATCTGCGGGAGGCACGTAACCCGAGGCGGCATGCTGGATCAAGGTGGATGGCCCGAGAAATCTGCGGAGGTGGGTAGTTGGCCATCCGACCCGAGCATCACGTCCTGGCTTCTTGCGTAGATCATCATGCTGGTCGATCCGAACCATGGAGCTCAACGAAGCTCATCGTCTTGATCGAGCGGCTCTCTAGACAATGATGGATCGGGATCGCCACATCGGCAGATGGGAGGAGGAGCAAATCGAGGAAGTGCCCGTGGTAACTCTCCCAGACCTCTCCCATCCTTCCACCGAACAGCCCCATTCTGTCCCAAGATACCGGACTTGGAAAATGCCCGTTTCCCAAGTCGGCAATCCTGTCTGACCATCTTCACTATCCTACCCTTAGACATATCTATCTGAAGGGTCTCGAGCCAATCTGTAATTATATGCCCATAAGGCATATAAATGGTGGAGCTGCTAGGATGAGAATATGATATGATAGAAGAATAGATGCTGGACATAATGTCAAAGTCGAGACGCCGACGCAAACCATAAAGCATCAGGCAGTGGTATGGTCAGATCTCTGCTAAAGGTTTGGATGTGATTGGAAGAAGGCAGTTTGTGACTATCTTAAAGAGAATATAGTCAGGAGGAGATGTTGGATCGAAACGCGCTAGAGGGGGGGGGGGTGAATAGCGCTCGCGGCTATTTCGTTTTTCGGAAAACACTCGAGTAGAATACGCAGCGGAAAATGTAAATAAACACAAACACAGAGACACGGTCGTTTACTTCGTTCGGAGCCTAAGGCGACTCCTACTCGAAGGCCCGCGATCCTTGATCGCTTCCGGTGGGCAACAACTATAAGCTCGATAAACGATTACAAGTTGAAGTACAATAAACGACAGTAAATAATTATACCAACGACAAAGAAATGAAGATTCGGAGCTCCTGGTCGTCGGGCACAAGTAGCAGCACTTCGGAACGTCGTTTGGAGCAGCACGTAGCACTTGAATCACTTGGAAGAAGATATTTTGAAGCTGCTGGTCGAGATCCCTTATAAAGGGGGTTCAAGGCGCCTTATACTGTTCATTAAGGCGCCTTGAACGAGCCGCGATCAGACCGAGGTGAACTCTATCGGTTCAAGGCGCCTTGACCTATCAAGGCGCCTTCAACCTCGGTCAAGGTGCCTTGAACTCCATTCAAGGCGCCTCCAGTCTGCTGCGCTGGCCTTTTCATGGCTCGCCTCGGACACTGTTCATCCGAGTTCTTCTTTGTGTTTTTGGTACTGCAAGTATGTTAATCCAAAAATACCTGCAACACAAAGTTAACATAAAATAATAGTATGAATATGAAATTATGATCTCGGATGTCGATCCGACGTTCCGGTAGGAAACCCTAGGTCGACCCGCGCTCTGTTCCTCTACGGGTCCTCACCTACTCCACTCAGGAGATTTTACATTGCCGATCGATCCTCGGATCATTGGACTTTGCTCGGCACTCGATGCTCCGGACTTCTCGGAACATCCGGCGATTCGGACTTTCACCGGTTCGTGACACGGGACTTTCCACCTAGGGTTACCACCCCTAGGACTTTTGCTGAAGCCATCGACTTGCCAAGGCTTTCCGCATAGGGTTACCACCCCTATGACCTGGGTTACCACCCCTAGGGTTTTACCTTGCCTAACCGCAGTTAGGACTTCCACTCGGCAAACGCTGTCAGAAAACAAAGCACCTTAACTTTGAATCCTTTGCCATTATCAAAACTTAGGTTCGATCGTCGGATGCTTCCCGCACCAACAATCTCCCCCTTTTTGATTATGGCAATACGTAATTCAAAGTTAAGAGAAAAAAAACAACATATGCATAAAGTTAACCAAGCTTAAGTAAATAAACTTCAAGTGCAATAACAGTTAAGCTGGAAACTTTTAACTTGGTAATATTAGACTCCCCCTTAATAAAAGCCCTCCTTTTATTAAATATTTTGAATTTTCTTTTAACGTTAATTTACCTACTCTCCCCCTTTGCCATATATCAAAAATAAACCAGTTTGAAAGTAGACTTGTATTTTTTTTTTTTTTGAAGGAATATTTTCAAAGAGGGATAACAATGAATTTTCTTCTTAGATTGCCAAATTTGAAAATACTTAGCTATATATTTAGCTTCGAAATGATTTGTATCGAGAAAATATTTTGCCAAATAGCTAAGTTTAGAGTACAATCTAACTGAGTCTAGTTAAAATAGTCTTTAAAATTAACTGAGTTTGAAAATATGAGTATTTGAATTTTCAATAAAGGAATTTGCTTAGAAGTTGTAAGATATGAGGTCACTTGAAAACTTTAAAACGTTATGAAAAGTTGACTAGTTTTGAAAATATTTGAATACTTAATTACATGGGCAAGTTAAAAAAAACTGTAATTAAGTTTTGGATATGCATTTTGAAGAAACTTTGATATATTAAAAAAAATATATAGTTTTGGTTCACAGGGAGTAGTAGTAGTTTGTTTTCTAGTCCAAGCATGAGTCAAATTAAATTACTGAGTTTAATTTGATTAAGTATCAGAGCCTTGAAATAATCAGGTAAAGTAATTTGATTAGAACCTTAAAGTACAATCATGCTTAAAAAAATTGAAACACACTTTTCCCAATTGTCTAACCTTTAGCTACTTGCTGATTGCCTAGAGGGCAGTAGTTTTCACATGGTTAGTCAAGTTGAGTTAATTTGATCCAGGTAGACTTGACTAGAGCTGGAGAACTTAACTTGATTAATGTTTATTGCATATTTAACGTCCAGACTCATATTGATGCACAGATATAAGCATTCTTGAGTCCAGGCAATACCCTATGCATCTCACGCCTTTCTAAGTTTTTCAAAACACAAGCAAGGTATACCTAGGTGATTGTGAGATGCTCTGGCTTTAATCTAGGGGTACATGATATCTAGGGGACGACCTAGGCGTAATCCAAATTTTTTGAAACTTCTAAGAAATTGGAATTTTGAAATAAGTATTTTCCTAGAATTTTAAAAGTAAATGATAAGTAAACTCAGATTTTGTGAAACTGAATAAGCATGCAAATAAGTACATCCACAGAATAAGGAAGTCTAAACAAGTGAGACAACAATCCACAGAATAATGCATAACAGAGTCATATCAACTAGCAGGATCATCTGCTCGAGGAGAGCTAGCTGGAGGATCATGGGGCTGCTCAGGTGCTGGCTGACCTAGCCGTCGTATCTCGTCACAAAGGGACGTAAATCCGGCAGCCATCTCGGATCGAATAGAGAGAACTATCCGTCGTGTCTGGATGGACTCAACCTCGAGTCGAGCTAGTCTGTCCTCGACGGAGAGTGAGGAAGAGGTCGAAGGTCCAGCTGAGGTGGATGGTCTGGCAGACGGAGAGGGATCTGCGAAAAGATCCTCGGCTAAGAAATCAGCCCACTCCTCTCCCTCGCCTGGTAAATCCTCGGCTGCTGGAGCGATAGGGGCAGCTGCCTGCTGTGGTCGTCCTATCCACGCTAGAACTCCATCAGCTGTGATATCGGCACTGGCTAGTCTACAACTACGGGATCCTAGCTCATCATATATAGTAAGAGGAATGACTGTTCCTCTGGTCACATCTATACCCTCTATCGTCGAAAAGAAGCGTGTCAGAATATGACAATAGGGCATGTGGACTATCTTGGAGGTGACTGTCCCAGATGCACAGATAATGTTTTGGAACATATGCAGGGCAATATCGATGTCAAGTCGATGACACAGGGCGTACAAGAAAAATGAGTGTGATGATCTCATCTTCGGGACATCCCGAGATGAGATCGGCAGTATACATGCTGTCAGGACCCTATACATCATGTAGTCCTGAATCCGAAGAGTAACTGACCTGAACTCAGTCAAGTCAGCAGGTCTCTCTCCCCCGAGGAAATACGTATAGATAGTATCTAACGTAATGTGGGAGTAAGGATCGCCAAATGGCAGATCCCTACTGGGGTAGCATAGAAAGGTAGACTCAGAAGCCCTAAGTCCTAGGGTGGTGCGTAGCAGAGTGGGAGTAAGCTCAATGTTCACGCCAGAAACCCTGGTGTTGTACCTATTAGCATCAATCCTCTCAAGATTATGATAAAACTGTGCACATAACTCCCGGTTTACTGTATCGGTGCAGTAAACCAATTGATCCAATTGATAGTGCTCTATCATTTGAATAGTTGGTTGACAATACTGGGTATAAAAAGTCTTATTCACATATCTAGGCTTGATAGGTTCAAAGATGTAATTAGCAAAGGTATCCCTAAGATGTATAGTCGGGAATCTGATATCTGCTGATGGAATTCTAGCTGGATTAAGATCAACATGTCGGCGTTTCCTATTTTGAACGATTTTACCAAAAATTGACAGAAATAAGCAAAAATTCTAAGTAAAACTTAATGGGAAGGGATTAGGTTTATACCTAGGAGGCATTGTCACGTAGAGAGGGAAAAAAAACCGGTTGAGGGCGCCTTAGTTGGGAGGAAACAGCACGAGTATCGCGTGCTCGGCGTCGACAGAAAACGAACAGAAAGGCTTCTGTTCGTTTTGATATAAAGTGTTGAAGGCGCCTTAAACCAAGGTTTAAGGCGCCTTATATAAGTTGGAGGCGCCTCGGGTTGATCCGAGGTGCCTTAAAATGAAGTGGCGGGTATTTTCCCGCCGCTTGCTAAGGTTTTTTTTTATTTATTTTTTTATTTTTTAAAGAGGTTTTAAAATGAAGTGAAACATTGAGTTTTAAAATCGAGTTTTGTTTTTTTTTTTTTAAATTAATTTTGAAATTGAGTTTTTAAAATAATAAGTTTAAAGTAATTTTGAAATTTAAGTTTTTAAAATAATTTTGAAATTTAAGTTTTTTAAAATAATTTTGAAATTTAAGTTTAAAATAATTTTGAAGTTTAAGTTTTAAAATAATTTTGAAATTTAAGTTTTTTAAAATAATTTTGAAATTTAAGTTTAAAATAATTTTGAAGTTTAAGTTTTTAAAATAATTTTGAAATTTAAGTTTTTTTAAAATAATTTTGAAATTTAAGTTTAATATAATTTTGAAATTTAAGTTTTAAGATAATTTTGAAATTTAAGTTTTTAAAATAATTTTGAGATTTAAGTTTAAAATAATTTTGAAATTTAAGTTTTTAAAATAATTTTGAAATTTAAGTTTAAAATAATTTTGAAATTTAAGTTTTAAATTTTGAAATTTAAGTTTTTAAAATAATTTTGAAATTTAAGTTTAAAATAATTTTGAAGTTTAAGTTTTAAAATAATTTTGAAATTTAAGTTTTTAAAATAATTTTGAAATTTAAGTTTAAAATAATTTTGAAGTTTAAGTTTTTAAAATAATTTTGAAATTTAAGTTTTTAAAATTTCTTAATCATCTCACCCGACCTAGATTTTCAATCAGGGAATCCTATAATTGTTGTGAGATGAATTATAATTCAATTTTAAGGTTTGGGTTAACTTTGTGTTAGATTCAGGTTTAGCTTTGGGTTCAACAAGTAAGCATTCTTTGGATAAACTTCTGGGCTATGGTGAGTCACAAGGAACTCATTAAAGTAACCATGCCTTCGAGGTTTTCCAAATAGTCCTACCCATTGAGCTTAGTACTAAACCTTGGTCTAACTAGTTAGGATCCATTTAAGGGTAGCTTCGGTCAGTTCCACTTGGCCAAATGCACCAGGTCGAAGCCATATCTTCCTAGACATGCGATGCCCAAGCTTCCCTAACGTACTATCATCCAAAAACTTCACCAGTACTGTGGTTCAAGTTAACCTTAGTCCGTTTTAATCTAACCTTAATTACCCTGCCGGGTGATCTACTCTTGTTTTACCCATTTCGGGTAGATTAGGTTCAGCTACCCTGCCGGGTACATTAGTTGGGGGTGCCAGCGAGTCTGGATCCTCCATATTGAGTTTTAATTTCAAATTTTGAATTTAATTTGAATTTAATTTTAATTTCAAAATTTGAATTTAATTTGAATTTAATTTTAATTTTAATTTTAAATTTAATTTTAATTTTGAATTTAATTTTAATTTTAATTTGAATTTTAATTTTGAATTTAATTTTTTTTTTATTATTTTTAGGATTGTTTTTCTTCTTGCTCCCCCTGGATCATGGCCTCGATATGGTCTATCGAGATAGTATATTTGATCATTCGGAACCCAGTATTGGCCAAGTCCAACTTGATTGACCAAGTTAGACTTGGAGACCCATGCTTGGACTGATTTAACACTTTGTTTGTTTATTAATGATAAATAAGATCTATATTTACTTTTGTATCCCAGCCCAGTTCTGTTGTAGACGGCTCTTTGTGTCCCAAGAATCAAGTCCAAATTCTTGGAGCCCAAAGTAAACCGTTCTAAGGTATTTTCTAAATTTTTAACCTGATTTGTTAGACTTGAATTTTCTTTCTCAAGTTTTTGAACTTGAGTTGGTAATTCAGTCTGACTCTGGTCAGGTAAAGGTTTGGTGTTAGCCACTTCTTTAAGGACACTTACTTCCTTTAGAAGTGACTTAACTTTCAGGTTTGACTTAGCTAATTTGCGCAATAAATAGCTAACTAAAGTATTCAACCGGGAAATACTTACAGTGGGGTCTGGTCCTTCGGAAACGGATACGGATCCGTGGCTTTGCTCGGACTCGGCCTCAGACTCGCTCTCGCATCCGTATTCGACGACTTGGTCCCGGGCCATTAATGCAAGTAGACTCGTTTGTTCGAGCTCGTCGTCGTCGTCCTCCGATGAAGATTCGTCCCATGTTGCCTTAAGGACCTTTTTCCTTCTTTGCTTTTTGACCTCCTTCAGGTTAGGGCAGTTGGATTTGATGTGCCCTTTTTGGTTACACCCGTAGCATGTAACTTCAAACTTCATCTTTGTATTTTGTGGGCCTTCCTTTGATTTTACTGCCTTCTTTAGATCTCTTTTGTCGAATCCTTTAGTCTTGTAAAGCTTCTTCACGAGGTTTACCAGCTCGGTTGTAATGTCACCTTCTTCATTGTCAGAATCTGGTTCAGCTTCTGATGCTGGTTCGGTTCTCCGTCGTGGTCTTGGTTCCCGGGTTCGGCTTGTACCTGCAACCAACGCAATACCTTTCTCGGTAGGCTGTGCATTAGTCTGCTCATGAAGTTCAAATTCACTAAAAAGTTCATCTAGTTTTAAAGAAGATAAATCCTTGGAAACTTTGTAGGCATCTACCATTGATGCCCACAATGTATTCCTTGGAAACGAGTTTAGGGCATACCTTATCACGTCCCGATTTTCTATCTTTTGGCCAATTCCGTGAAGAGAGTTAAGGATATCTTGTATTCTCGCGTGAAGAGAGCTAGCTGTTTCGCCTTCCTGCATTTTTAGATTGTATAATTTATTAAGCAAAAGATCTCTTTTACTTACCTTGGTGTCGTCAGTGCCTTCATGGAGTTCGATGAGCTTTTCCCAGAGCTCCTTTGCAGAGGAGAACGGGCCAACTCTGTTGAGTTCTTCCTTGGTAAGACCACACTGGAGGGTGCAGGTAGCTTTGGCGTCGGCTTCAACCTTTTTTATTAAAGAGGCGTCCCACTTCTCGCAGGGTGTAGTTTTGCCGTCGTCATCGATTGGCAGTTTCAGTCCCGTCTTTATGATCATCCACGTTTCGAATTGTATCTTTAGATACGTTTCCATTCTTCCCTTCCAGTAGCCAAAATCCTCTCCGGAGAATAGCGGGGGACGTACAGTGCTGAAACCCTCTTGTTGGGCCATTTATAATATGTAACAAAAGAAAACAAAATATGTTCCAAGACTAAGTCTTGGATTAGTAGTGCTGGAATAAAGAATAATAAAAACGAACTCGAGTGGTGTTGCACCTACTTCGAGCAAAAGTCGATTCGAGGGAAACAAAAATTAGAATATAGCTATAAGGCTAAATTCTAATTCGACTCCGAAAACGAAAAAAAACTGCGAAAAAATTTGTTTTGAAAGGTGGTTGCACCAATTCAAAACGACCCCGCTCGGATACCAATTGTTGGATCGAAACGCGCTAGAGGGGGGGTGAATAGCGCTCGCGGCTATTTCGTTTTTCGGAAAACACTCGAGTAGAATACGCAGCGGAAAATGTAAATAAACACAAACACAGAGACACGGTCGTTTACTTCGTTCGGAGCCTAAGGCGACTCCTACTCGAAGGCCCGCGATCCTTGATCGCTTCCGGTGGGCAACAACTATAAGCTCGATAAACGATTACAGGTTGAAGTACAATAAACGACAGTAAATAATTATACCAACGACAAAGAAATGAAGATTCGGAGCTCCTGGTCGTCGGGCACAAGTAGCAGCACTTCGGAACGTCGTTTGGAGCAGCACGTAGCACTTGAATCACTTGGAAGAAGATGTTTGAAGCTGCTGGTCGAGACCCCTTATAAAGGGGGTTCAAGGCGCCTTATACTGTTCATTAAGGCGCCTTGAGCAGGATAAGCGTAGTCAGCACGGACCGGGTCGAACTCTATCTGGTTCAAGGCGCCCAGCCTATCCAGGGCCAACCTCCGGTCCAAGGCGCCTTGACCTCCATTCAAGGCGCCTCCAGTCTGCTGCGTTGGCCTTTTCCTGGCTCGCACTCACTGTTCATCCGAGTTCTTCTTTGTGTTTTGGTACCTGCATGTTAGTTCCAAAATACCGCAACACAAAGTTAACACAAAATAATAGTATGAATATGAAATTATGGAGGTCTCGGATGTAAGGTCTGACTTGGTTCGGTAGGAAACCCTAGGTGGGCCAGCCTCTGTTCCCTCTACGGGAGCGTCCTCACCTACTCCACTCGGAGATTTTACATTGCGACGATCCTCCGGATCGTGGACTTTGCTCGGCACTCGATGCTCCCGGACTTTCTGCTGAACATCCGCTTCACCGGCCAGTTCAGACTTTCACCTGGTTCGCGACACCAGGATTTTCCACCTAGGGTTACCACCCCCTAGGACTTTTGCCTGAAGCCATCGACCTGCCAAGGCTTTCCGCATAGGGTTACCACCCCCTATGACCTAGGGTTACCACCCCCTAGGGTTTTACCTTGCCTAACCGCAGTTAGGACTTCCCTGAAACACTCGGCAAACGCTGTCAGAAAACAAAGCACCTTAACTTTGAATCCTTTGCCATTATCAAAACTTAGGTTCGATCGTCGGATGCTTCCCGCACCAACAGGAGATAGTCTCAGAGCTGCAAAAGTAGGAAACTCGACATCCAACTCATCCAGTCCATCTGGTCTAGGATGACCGAAGAAGTACTCATAGATGGAATCAGGTGAGACATCAAATGGAGAAGGTAAAGGATGGGGTAAATCAGGATAAATTGAAAAAAGATCTCCTGAACACATTCGGCAACCTAGATACCCAAAGAATTCTATGATGGAGAAATCGATAGTTCTTTTAGCAACTCTGGTTCTATAAGAACCATCACTGCCCTGATGAAGATTGTTGTAGAATTCAGATACTAGGTCATGGTTGATGTCCCTTTCAAGGTAGACTAACGAGTCAAGTTTGTAATATGCCAGGGTTTCGGATACAGAGGGACAAAACTCATCCATGTACTTACGATCCACAGATCGACATGGGAGCAGTTTGAATGTCCTCTGTTGAAACGCTTGTTCAAACTGTCGGTTCGGGAATCTTGAAGAAGAGGAAGGTTGAGGTCGGGAGGGTGCCTGAGACTTGGACTTCTGAGCAGATGACTTAGACGTACCCTCACCGGCTGATTTCTTCCTAAATAGGTGAAAAATGGGACATGGTCGGGGCAAATGGGAGTCCACGGGAGCCACAGAGTCGAGAACCGAGACAACACACACAACACACAGAGATACACTGTGAAAAGAAGCTAAAATGTCAAAAATGAACAGATTTCGGGGAGAAAGGAAGTTACCTAGGCGCCATTTGAAGCTTTCGGAGAAGATGAAGAGAAGAGTCGGGACTGAGGAGTGGTGCGGCTAGGGTTTTCGGCGTGAAATGAGAGGAGGAAGGATTGGGGGAAGTTAAAGGGGGTGATCAGATCATAAGATCGGACGGCTGTCCGATCAGGAGAAATCCTGACCGATCAGGGAATGTCCTGATCGGTCAGGGAGGGTCCTGATCGGTCGTGGAGACCGATCAGGGAACCTCCTGATCGGTCCCCGGACCGATCAGAGGTGGATTAGAGGTACCTCCTGGTCGGTCGTGGAGACCGATCAGAGAACCTCCTGATCGGTCCCCGGACCGATCAGGGGTCGATCAGAGGTCAGAGCCTCCTGATCGGTCATGGGGACCGATCAGGGAACCTCCTGATCGGTCCCCGGACCGATCAGAGGTCGATCAGCAAGAGCAGAGAGGTGGAACTTCCCTGATCGGTCGTAGAGACCGATCAGATATCATCCTGATCGGTCCCTGAACCGATCAGTGTCTGATAGTCAGTGATTTCAGCCTCTGAAATTCGTATCGAAAGCTCTGAAACTTGGTTCAACAACTTCCAAGTTCAGAACCTAGGATCTGAAGAGCCCACAGATTATATTCAGTGATACCAATGAATATTTCCTAATGATGAGCTCTAATGATTTGGAATTATTTAGGGCTCGAAAGTTTCAGACACTTCATAACAAATGTGTTGAATCTCAAGGTTTCAAAACCAGAGAAGTTTGTTTTGTTTGTTTGCTGAAACTATGATCTATAGTGAACCAAGGTAATAAATCTGACTCAGGCTATCGGTTCAAAATATATCCTTGCTATGAGTAGTTACAAGTTTGTCAAAATATGTCAAAATTTCTTCACCAACTTGTCCTATTTTCAATCAAAATCAGGAAGGTATCAATCAAGGGTATCAATCAATACATCAACAAGGTTAGATGATTTCTAGACACAGGTCCAACCAAGATTCCTTGGTTGGAATGTATGAGTAAGATCTAGGAGCCAAATACACATGAATTATGTAATGGCCTTCCCCATACTCAATTTATGTCTCTTCAACCTAATTATTCAAGGGATGCATGATACATTTTGAATAATTTGGTTGATCCTAGCATCTCACCCCATTTCTAGCAAACAAAAATATTTTGTTAAACCTTATAGTTTGTGTGAGATGTTCCCAAGTTGCCCAAATTAATTTTCCAATTTCTCTTGTCATTTTAATGGTTCTTATTGATCATGATGTGGTCAAAATGACTTATTGAGCCAAACACATTCCCAATTCCCTCCTTAAATGACTAAATTCATTTTCCGGAAGGGGTTTGGTGAAAATATCGGCTAGGTTTGACTTTGACTCAACATATGTGAGTGCAATGTCTCCCCTAGCTACGTGATCTCTAATGAAGTGATGACGCACTTCAATGTGTTTGGTCCTTGAATGATGGACTGGATTTTTCGTTAGGTTTATTGTGCTAATGTTGTCACACAACACTTGCACTCCTTTATATGAAAGTCCATAATCTTCTAGAGTGTGAATCATCCACAACAATTGTGATACACTCTCTCCCGTGGCAATGTATTCAGCCTCGGTCGTGGAGAGAGCAACACAATGTTGCTTCCGACTTGACCAACTAATCAACGATGAACCTAAAAATTGGCAACCCCCACTAGTGCTTTTCCGATCCAATTTGCATCCAGCATAATCGGAATCGGTATAACCTATCAAATCAAAAGACTCCGTACGAGGGTACCACAATCCTACTCTAATTGTGCCCTTGAGATATCTTAGAATTCTCTTAACTGCAGTTAAATGAGATTCCTTGGCACAAACTTGATATCTAGCACACATGCCCACAGCAAAAAGTATGTCCGGTCGACTAGCTGTGAGATATAGAAGACTACCGATCATGCTTCTATATTGCGTTAGATCAACTGGTTTCCCACTCTCATCATTGTCAAGACGAGTGTTTGTCGCCATTGGAGTGGACACTTCCTTAGAGTCACTCATGTTGAATTTTTGAGCATCTCTTGAGTGTATTTCGTTCGATGGACATAAATTCCATCGCGAGTTTGTTTGATTTCAAGTCCAAGGAAGAATGTCAATTCTCCTACTAGACTCATCTCAAACTCACTTTCCATGTGAGAAATAAATTCATTCAAATAGCCCTTGTTATTTGAGCCACAAATTATGTCATCGACATACACTTGGGCTACAAAAATGTTTTCACCATCTCTACGCAGAAATAGTGTTGGGTCTATTTGGCCTCTTACAAAACCCTTTTCTAGTAAATATGTTGACAACCTTTCGTACCAAGCTCGTGGTGCTTGTTTAAGCCCATAAAGTGCTTTCTTGAGCTTGTACACGTGGTTTGGAGCTTCGGTATTCACAAACCCCGGTGGTTGTTCAACATAGACTTCTTCTTTAATAAAGCCATTTAAGAAGGCAGATTTAACATCCATTTGATAGAGCTTGAAACCTCTATGTGCAGCAAAAGCTAGCATCAAACGAATGGACTCTAATCGGGCCACGGGAGCATAAGTCTCATCATAATCGAGACCTTCGACTTGACTATAGCCCTTGGCTACAAGTCTTGCCTTGTTTCTTACAACTTCTCCCTTTTGATTTAACTTATTTTTGAAGACCCATTTAGTTCCAATAATGGTGGTCTTCTTAGGTCTAGGAACTAAGTCCCACACTTGGCTCCTTTCAAATTGACCTAACTCATCTTGCATAGCTATGATCCAATCAGGATCGCGCAATGCCTCATCAACTAATTTTGGTTCAATCTCTGAAATCAATGCGACTTCATTAGACTCATTTCTAAAGAATGACCTAGTCCTAACCCCTTGTTGGATGTCTCCCACAATTTGGTCTTGGGGATGACTAGTGGCTATCCTAGATTGTCTTGGTGTTGGTGGTGCCTCATGAATGGTCTCACTAGGCACAGGCAAGGACTCAATATCAGGCAGAGGATCAGATTGAGTTCTTTGTTGCCTTTGTTCATCATCATCAGAGTCAACTTCAACTCTTTCTATGTTTCGATCATTTAAACTTAGCCTTCTAAGTTCAAATTGAATTTCTCCTACATCCCTTGATTGGTCATTTAAGTTAGGGATTTCTTCAAAAGCTACATCAGAGGACTCTTCAATCAATTTAGTCCTATTGTTGTAGACTCGATAGGCTTTGCTGGTGAGCGAGTACTCGACCAGTATCCCTTCATCAGCTTTGGCCGAAAATTTTCCAAGATGGTCCTTGGTGTTCAAAATAAACACCTTACAACCAAACACCCTAAGATGTTGAATTGTAGGGGGTTTTCCAAACCAAAGTTCATGGGGAGTCTTTCCTAAAAACCTATGTATCAGGATTCGGTTTTGCACATAGCAAGCTGTATTTACCCATAAGTAACTCGGTAGTGAGTACTCATTGAGCATACTTCATGCAGCCTCTTGTAAGACTCGGTTCTTTCTCTCCACAACCCCATTTTGCTGTGGGGTCCTTGGAGTAGAGAACTCATGCCTATATCCCTTTTCTTGACAGAATTCTAAAAACCTATGATTTTGAAATTCCCCACCATGATCACTTCTAATGGTTTTAATTGTTGTTGATTTTTCATTTTCAGTTCTTCTACAAAAGGAAATAAAAATATCTATGGTTTGATCCTTAGTTTTCAAAAAGAAGGTCCATGTATACCTAGTAAAGTCATCAATAATCACAAAACAGTATCTACTTCCATTTAATGAAATAACACTACTGCAATCAAACAAATCCATATGTAATAAGTCTAAGGCAGTAGTTGTACTTACAGCGCTTTTACCTTTATGAGGCGCTTTAGTTTGCTTACCCTTCTGACATGCATCACACAATTTGGTCTTTTGGTACTTGATGCTTGGTAAGCCTCGCACTAACCCTTTGTTGACCAGCTTCCGGATATTCTTCATGTTCACATGAGCCAACCTCCTATGCCAAAGCCACGATTCTTCTTCTTTTGACATGAAACACTTATCAAGAGCATTAGTAGCACTTTTAAAAGAAACTTGATAAATGTTATCTACCCTTGTGCCTACTAGTACCGTGTCAAGTGTGTCAATGTGTTTGACCAGACATTGACTTGAATGAAACTCAATTGTGTAACCCGTATCACACAATTGACTGACACTTAGGAGATTAAAAGTCATCCCCTTGACTAGAAGGACATTCTTGATTTGGAGATATTCGGATATATGAATGTCTCCAACCCCTATAACCTTAAGGCTACCATTATTACCAAATGACACATTACCTCTATTTTTGTTTTGAATAGTAGAAAATAGTGACTTGTCCCCGGTCATGTGCTTGGAGCATCCAATATCAACAAACCAAGTTGATAGACGCTCCCCCTTTACCAATGCCTACAAGACACGAAAGATAGATGTTTTAGGTACCCAAATCTTGGGACCTAATGCATCTACAATGAAAGACTTAGGCACCCATGCCTTTGTTACCTTCTTCCTAGTCTCATGAACCCTAGAAACATGCGATCTATGAAATTGGGTTCTTGACACTAAAGAAATAAAGCTAGACTCCTTAGGTTGGTATCCTAATCCAGCTTTGTGCCCTTTGGGCATTTAGAATCATGTCTAGGGTCTTAGAGCTAGTTGAGAATTTTTCAAGCATTTTCTTGAGTTTCTCAACCTCACCCTTCAAGGCCTTGTTCTCATCCTCAAGGACCTCTAGATGTAGGTCATCAACCTCATCTTCCCTAAGGGCCCTCAAGTTTTCTACTTCTTCTTTTAATGATTTATTTTCTGTTTTTGATTTTTTAAGCAAGGTAGACAAATGTGTAATAGTCTTATAACATTTTTCTAAGTGAGAAGAGGTTACCTCTTCATCATCCGAAGATGATGAAGCCGCGGCTGAAGTGCTTGAGTCATCACTCTCGGACTCGGACTCCTCCCTTGCCATGAGTGCCAATTGCCGAGTACTCTTCTCCTTCTTCTCTTCCTCCTCCGATGAGCTTGAGGAAGATTCATCCCAAGTGGCCTTGAGAGATTTCTTCTTCTTGGCTCTTTCCTCCTTCTTTTTGGCCTGTTCCTCCTTCTTGAGTTTTGGACACTCACTCCGGTAGTGGCCTTTCTTTCTACACTCATAACATGTAACATTAGTCTTATCGATATTTTGATCATTAGGTTTACCTTTTCCTTTGTATCTTCGGCTTCTTCTCATAATTCTCCTCACGAAGTTGGCCATCTCGCTTGATGATGATCCACCTTCATCATCGGACTCGGAGGAGGATGTAGATGAAGAAATCTCTTTCTCCTTCTTCTTTTCCCTCTTTCTTCTTCCATCCTTGTTCTTTGGTCCTGCAACTAAGGCAATACCTTTCTCTCTTTGACCTTTGTTAGCAAGTTCATGAAGTTCCATTTCACAAAAGAATTCGTCTAATTTAACAATGGAAAGATCCTTGGAAACCTTGTAGGCATCTACCATAGATGACCACAAGGCATTCCTTGGAAAGGATTTAAGAGCGTACCTTACTAGATCGCGATTCTCCACGCGTTCATCCACGGAATATAGACCATTGATGATTTCCTTGAACCTCCCATGTAGTTCACTTACCGTTTCGTTTTCCTTCATGGTGAGATTTTGTAGTTGATTCAAGAATAGGTCCCTCTTGGCTATCCGAGAATCACGAGTTCCTTCTTAGAGCTCGATAAGCTTGTTCCATAAATCTTTTGCACTCGAGAATGGACCTACCTTGACGAGTTGGTCCTTGGCAATCCCACATTGTAAGGTGACTACCGCCTTGGCATCGGCTTGCCCTTTACGAGTTTGTTCGGTAGACCACCTCGATGAATCGAGTTCCTTACCTTCTTCATCCTTCGGTGGTGTGAATCCTTCCTTGACCGAGAACCACATGGAGATATCAGTCTTGAGGTAATACTCCATGCGGCTCTTCCAATACTGAAAATCTGCTCCGTCGAAATAGGGAGGACGATTGGTGCTGAATCCTTCCTTCATGGCCATCTTCTTGCTCCTTAGGATGTTAGTCCAGATGAAGAGCACCAGGCTCTGATACCACTTGTTAGGATCTTAGATGGCTAGAGGGGGGGGGGGTGAATAGCCTCTTAAAAGCTTAAACACAAATTTCTACAAAGAAACTTGTTAGCACAGCAGAATTAGGAAACTAAAACAAGGAGGAAACAAGCACACTAACACAAGGATTTACGAGGTTCGGGGATAACTTACCCCTACTCCTCGGCGTGTCCGTAAGGTGGACGACCCCTCGATCTTCGGTAGATCGCACCCCGAAAAAATTCCGGCTAAAGATCCTCCTTCTCGGTGGAGTAACCTCTCCACAAAGTCTCAAGAAATATATATGTTAAAACACAAGACTTACAGAGCTCGGTGGCAAAGAAGAATGAACTATTGATTACAACCACGCGAGGATCAATGGAAACAGAGAACTCACAGACAGCAGTTTCTCACCCGAGAGCTCAAGAACTTAGCACACCTCAACGATCAACCGAACTTTCTTACTTTCTTGTTTGCTTGTTGTTCTTTCCTCTCGCTTTTTACTGCTTCTTAAGCCCCTGTCCTCTGCTGTCATGGATCGTGGTCAATCTTGTTGGTGCGGGAAGCATCTAACGATCGAACCTGAGTTTTGATAATGGCAAAGGATTCAAAGTTAAGGTGTGTTGTGATCTAACATGTTGAATGAGTGTTTCAGGAAAGTCCTAACTACGGTTAGGCAGGTGAAAATCCTAGGGGGTGGTAACCCTAGGTCCTAGGGGGTGGTAACCCTAGGTGGAGGAAAGTCCTAACTGCGGTTAGGTAAGGGAAAATCCTAAGGGGAGGTAACCTTAGGTCCTAGGGGGTGGTAACCCTAGGTGAAGGAAAATCCTAAGGGGGGGTAACCTTAGGTCCTAGGCGGCGGTAACCCTAGGTGGAGGAAAACCCTAAGGGGTGGCAACCTTAGGTCCTAGGGGGCGGTAACCCTAGGTGGAGGAAAACCCTAGGAACCTTAGGTCCTAGGGGCGGTAACCCTAGGTGGAGGAAAACTCTAAGGGGCGGCAACCTTAGGTACTAGGGGGTGATAACCCTAGGTGGAGAAACCCTAGGGGGTAACCCTAGGTCTGGGGGTGGAAACCCTAGGCGGAAGTCGGTCGATCCGGAGGATGTGGTAAATCTCAGAGTGAAGTAGGTGAGGACGCGTTCCCGTAGAGAGCAGTGGGCGTCGGGTCGACCTAGGGTTTCGGTTGGAAATCCGAAGTCAGTTAATACTTCATTTATAATATCTATTGTATTATGTGCTAACTTTGTCTGCAGGATAGTGTTTGGGACTAACATATCTTGCGGTGCAAAGGAAGAGGACCTCGGATGAGCAGTGTCAGGCGCCTCCATGGAGCTTGGGCGCCTCGGGTTCAAAAGAGCTGGCGCGAGAGCAGGGTTAAGGCGCCTTGGTGGTGATGGGCGCCTTGGACAGCTTGGATGGCTTTCAGGCGCCTTGGATGCCCTTTATAAGGGGACTTGAGCGGCTTCTTGAATGAACAACTTACAAGCGATCTTTCTGCTACAAGCTGCTCACGAGACGATTCCGAAGTGCTGCTACGAGACACCGACGACCCGGAGCTCCGAATTTTCAGATTACGATATTGTCGTCGGTATAATTAATTGTTGTCATTTATTGTACTTCAAATTGTAATCATTATCGAGCTTATAGTTGTTACCCACCGGAAGTGATCAAGGAGCCTAGCGAAGTAAATCCCTGTCTCTGTGTGCTTGCTTTCTTATTTTCCGCTGCGTTTTAATTACTGAGTGTTTTCAAGCGAAATAGCGTATTCACCCCCTCGCGTCTCGATCCAAAAGCAGAATCATCGCCGCTAGCAATCCTCTTCCTCCTTCGATTCTACGAACTCACACAATGAAATCACGGTCTTCTTTGGGTCTTACGAGCTCGAACCAATCAGTCAAGTCGGATCGTGATCACACCCAGATGGGTGATGCCTCAGGCACCGCGCACCGAATGAAAGTGAAAGTCGTATTCCTCTTATGGACTTAATTTGAAATTAGGCTTGGAATGATACACCGTGATCCTGCGAACTCTCAAAGCTATGGCACGGAGGATCTAAGAATGCGGTGGGAGAATCGAAACAAAGCTGATTGTGTGGTGGATCGGTCACAGACCGATCATCATGGACCGATCATGACATATCTGATCGGTCTGACAACTGTGATAGGCCGTGGAATTCCAGTGCAGGTGGATCGGTCTCCGCACCGGGTCACTTCTTGCATACCATCTCACGATCGTGCGAAGGGCGAGTGCGATGGTCTTTTGCCGATTTGCGTGTTTCTGATCGATCTGGGCCAGGATTAGTTACTCGAGTGTGCTCTTGGTGTTTCCATCGAGTCTACCGATCAGAGATTCACGATGGTGCTCTTGGTGATCCATGAAACTTAGTTTCCTTTGGATGGATCGAGCCGATCCTTTGTCTTATGTGTCAGCTGGATACGGTCTGCGCCGGATCCGATATACCATGGAATCATTCGACCTGTCAGAGAGGCAAACTCAAGGCCTCTTCGACCGATACAATCGAGCAGACGCGATGCGAGCCTGGTCGAGCCTGAGCCGGAGGCACACCGAGGACGAGCCTCAGGCCTCCGTCTCTAGTGGGGCACCTGAGGGCCCTCTTCCGTCAGGGTCCAGAGGAGGCTCAGCAGCCTCTCCTGAGCCTGGTCAGGAGGCAGAGCCTACAGGCCTCACAGTCCGGTCTAGAGAGCGAGCTCAGGCCCTCTTTGACCTAGTCAAGGCTCTCTCCCGGCGTAGTTTCCAACTTGGACTTTTCCCTTCCACTTGATCAACCTTGATCATTAATCAAACCGAGTTTAATTAACATCTGATACAAACTTAAATCCGTGTCAACATCAAAACAACAGCCAGGTCAGACTGTATCAACAGGGCCTTCGAGTAGGAGTCGTCACAGGCTCCGAACGAAGTAAAATCAATTGTGTTCATTTACTTTTCCGCTGCGTACTTTTACACTCGAGTTTTCGAATCGATATTCACCCCCCCACCTCTATCGAACGATCACGGTCCTACAGTCATAACTTACAGGCTCAGTTTCTGTTAGTAAGCAAAATTGAGTAAAATCATTAAAATTTATCTCTTCAATGACATCATAAATGTCACTCAAACTTCTAAATCTTTGAGGCCCTTCACTCGAGCTTGCTTCATGTGTTTGTGAATCTTGTGGTGGTGGTGTTGGTGGTGGAGTATTAGGTGGTGACATGCCTTCTTTCCTCTCATCATCATTAAGGAAAAAACTATATCCCCTCTCTTTCTTTGTAGTACTCCACTCCCAAACACCTGCTTCATCGAACTCCACATCTCTGCTTATGACAATCTTCCCATTGCTTGGATTATACAACTTGTACCCTTTAGAACTTTGATCATTGCCGATGAAGAGATACTTTGCACTTTTATCATCAAGCTTTGTTCTTTTCTCATCATAAATATGTGTGTAGGCAATGCTTCCAAAAACCCTCAAGTGTGAAACACTTGGCTTGTATCCACTCCAAGCTTCTTGAGGTGTCATACCATGAACACTTTTGGTGTGACACCGATTCATCAAATATATTGCACAAGAGACAACTACAGCCCAATATTTATTCGACATATTCTTGCTCTTTAACATACTCCTCACCATGTTGAGAATAGTTTAGTTCTTCCTCTCTACCACTCCATTTTGTTGTGGTGAGTACGAAGTCATCATGGGACGATGAATGCCATTTTCTTCATAGAAAATCTTGAATTCATTAGATGTGAATTCTCCACCTCTATCGGACCAAAGAGCTTTGATTTAATAGCAACTATGTTTCTCCACCATTAATTTGAACCTTTTGAAGGTTCCAAACACCTCAGATTTTGCCTTTAAAAAATACACCTAAGTTTTTCGAGAATAGTCATCAATGAAACGCACAAACTAATTATTCTCACCAAGTGATGATGGCTTGATTGGTCCACACACATCCGAGTGTATCAACTCCAATGGATGCTGAGCCCTTGTTAAAGACTCCTTGGGAAAACTTTTTGTCGCTTGCTTACCAAGAAGACATCCTTCACAAAGTTGATTAGGATGGTTTATGGAAGGCAATCCTTTCACCATTCTTCCTTTGCTCATCATTTTCAGCCCATCGAAGTTCAAATGCCCAAATCTCATGTGCCATAGCCAAGATCATCTTTGAAACAAGATTTCAAACACATAGGAACATCACTTTGAATATTTAGCAAAACATTCGGTTCTTTGTCATGGGCACCTTAGCAAGCAATCTCCCGCTTTCATCTTTCAACGTCAAGTATTTATCTTTTAGGTGAATATCATAATTCTTTTCCAATAATTGGCTCAAACTCAAAATGTTTCTTTTTATGGCCGGCACATAAAACACATTGGAAATTAATTGATGACTCCCATCTTTTGAACGAATCAAAATCGTACCTTTTCCTTTCACTTGAATTTTAGAAGAGTCGCCAAAAGTTATATCTCCATCGGCTGATTCATCAAGTTCCACAAACAAATTTCTCCGTCCGCAAATGTGGCTACTTGCGCCAGAATCAAGATACTATGTACTCTCATTATCATCTTGATCATTTTTGCAAGCTAGAAGCAAAGTAGCACCCAAATCTTCTTTTGCATCATTGCTCTCCGCAAAATTGTTTGTCTCCTCCATATTATTTCTACATTCCCAAGAATAGTGGCCAAACAATGACAAGTAAAACACTCAACTTCAGATTTGTCATACCTCATTTGATGACCTCCATGACTTCTACCTCTTCCACGACTTCTTCTTTGATTGAAGTTTTGATCCTCTCATTATTATATGAGGTGTTTTTGTCACCTCGTCCACCTCTTCCATAACCACGACCTCGACCTTGGCCCTGTGTCACGCCCCGGAGGAGTCCCTGTCCGAAGAAATTTCGACAGCATCTCCCCTGTACGACGGACAATCTGAAACTTTTCTACATCTCATATACCTCAGCCACAGGTGACTGGAATAATAACAATAAATTAAAATAATCACCACGCAGTTTATATAGATATTCAGTCTGTTATATATAATAAAACAAACCAGTAATACTCTGACTCGAAATCCACCCTACTCAACTACACTCGTAAAGCTCAAACGAAACTCACCTCTTCTGCATCCAGGCGGGCATGTAATAAAACATATCGAATAGAACATCCATCAATATCAAAAGAAAAACATACGATGTCCAAGTATCCAAATAACCAAGTACACATAATAAAACTAAATCAAATGGTAAATAAACCCTCGAGGGATCTAGCACTACGTGAGGACTAGCGGTTGAACTCCTCACTCGAAAAATAACCAACGGGGTGAGTCAACGATTGATATGCAAAGTAAAGAAATAACACCTTGCTGATAAAAATAAAGGTAAATGTAAACCAAGAAGGCAGGAGAGAATCCTACTAACGGGACCGGTATAAGGACAAAGAAAGGTATATAAGACACATGACGTATCGACATATCGAACAATACGCAGCGTATAAATGCAACACAATCCTGAACAATAAATGCATCATGCGTATGATGCGATGTCATAGTCTACGGCCGAAACTCACAACAAAGTGGGACCAAGTGGGTGACACTACACGATGGTGATCAGTGGGCGGGATCTTTGTCAGACATCGTACTCCTAATCGTAAATGGGGGCCGATGATCTCCATCTCCTCGCGGGCGGGAGGAATCTCTAACGCACGGAGCGGATCAACGGAGCAGGAAGAGTCAATGACGTCTACCGACGTGGTCGCTACCCATCGGTGATGGCGGGGTGCTCGGATAATGGGCGAATCTATCCATGCGATCGTGCAAATGTGTGTCACTAAGCATGGTAATATACTAAACCAACCTCTGGGCATATAACAATGGGCACCATAGTGAATAGATCAAATCAAGACATACTGATCAAAAAGGTATCAAACCTAGGTCCTGAACATGTGAAACATGGTTATATCACTACCCATGAGCATGATAAATCAGGTGCAAGATCAATAAGAGATGCAATCAAACAGCAAAACAAATAGGAAACACAATTAATGCAACATATTATTTTCATTACTAAGCATATCAAAGACAATAAGTCAAAAGTACCCGCCTCCGAAAATAGAAAGGTCCAATCTGACTCCGAGATACTCGTCTCGCGTCAAAGTCCTGTGTTAAATCGCACAGTTTAGCTAATTTATCATACAACCATTAGCCAAACTAAATTCTAATCCATCGTCCAACTAGGGTTAGCTTCATTAACCCTAATTACACCTTTAGATTTATTTCTAAACTTAAGGTAACAACTTTTGCTAACACTACTAGAAATCATCTACAACGAAGACCACAACCCTAAACCTTACCTCAAGTTCCACAGCTTATTCAAGAACAAGAAGATGCTGGAATTAAAGAGTTACTGCCCCATTTAGGTTGATTGCTGCAGGAACAAAGGAATGCTGGAATGAGGGCTGCCGTTAAGGGTTGTTGGCTGCTGTAAACAATACAAACAACAAAAATAAAAAATTTCCTACCAAACCATGTTCCCAAACGGACCCAAATCAAAATCCAAATACCTAACATGCCTTACCTACTCGTCACCCTCTGTTTCCTCTCTGCCGGCGACTGGTGGCGAAGAAGAAAGACCCGCCAGTGGAGTCTAAAGCACGGCAGAAGGTTGCTGAACCTTAGCGTCGGCAGTGGACGTTGGGGCAGAGGGTAGAAGAAGAAAGAAAGGCTCGGGAAGAGAGTGAAGATGAGACCGGCGTAAGGGCACAGGTAACGGCGGCCGGCGCTGGGGCACATGACAGTGGCGAGAGGGCACTGCAAGTGAGCAAGGGCTCGGCTAGGGTACGGGGTGGCCGGTGGTGGCGATTAGGGCAAGGAGGAGAGCAGGGTGTGCACACGAGGGAGATGAGGAGAAAGCAGAAAAGGAGGTGGCCGAGGAGTTTAAAACTTCAGCGAGGAAGAAACCGCCGGCCGGCAGTTAGGGCTCGGCGTCGGCACCTAGGGCTTGGGAGTGAGGGAGAAGAGAGGCGCGCAGGGGGTTTTTTCGGCGAGAAAGAAAAATATAAAGAAATTAAGAAAAAGGAAATCTAATTATAAACATTTCCTCGCTTAAATGGATAGCCTAAACAGGCTTTTTCCCGGACCCTGTTTTTATCCTCGTTAACTCGTCCGTACGAGCTCCGAAAAATTCCCGAAAAATTTTCAAAAATTCCGAAAAATTCCTTTATTCATATTCGCCTTTTTTTTCATTATTTTACATTCTCCCCCACTAATAAAAATTTGGTCCCCAAATTTCGTTATCTACCATCAGTAGGTACTAACAACAGATATAGAGTATAAATGCTGAACGGTAAACAAATCACATACCTCTAGTGAAAAGATGGGGATATCGAGCTCGGATCATATCCTCAAGCTCCCAAGTAACTTGCTCGTCCGAATGATACTGTCATCCAACTTAACCAGCCCAATATTCTTGTTCCGCAACTGTCACTTTTTCTGGTCTAAAATCCATACATGTGTCGGGTCAGATATGTATCTCCTCTGCATAGACACATGGCAAACGTCGGGAACGCCTGCCAAGGACGGTGGTAGTGCTAGCCAGTATGCTACCGCTCCAATCCTCTCCAAGATCTAGAAAGGTCTAATGTATCGCGGAGCTGGCTTACCTCTGAGGCCAATCTCTTCACCCCTTTCATGGGTGAAACTCGCAGAAGGTCGCGAATGGAGAACTCTAAGAGTCTCCGACTCGGTCGGCATAACTCTCGGTCCACCCTGTGCCTGACATCCTCCGTCCAATAATGCGGACCAACTACGCCTCATGGACTCTGAGGTCCCAACAGGGCCTCTCGACCTCATCCCGGAGGACGGGTGTCAAGCAAGGTTTCGCCTCAGCGGTGTCATGCCAGTGAAGTGTTGGTGGTAGCTCTACGATGGCGGATGGTCCTTCCAATCGCCTCAAAATCCATACACACGATCTCCAAGTCCTCTAGAGTCGAAATGGTCGCTTTGACTATCCGTACATCGAGGATGGGCGGTTATGCAAAGCGAGCTACGTGCCCAAGGTCTGCAGACTGAAAATGAGGCGTGAACCGTGGATCTCTCCGAGATGATACTCGGCGGAACACCATGATACGATAATCTCCAAAAAGCAGATCTACCTATCGATCCAGAAATCAATCTTAGGATCGCTAAGAAGTGCGGTTTGGTTAATCGATCAACAATTACCCAAATCGCGTCATGTCCTCGCCTCTGCAAACCTACCACAAAGTCCGTAGTAATGTGTTCTCATTTCCACTCGGGATTAGGAATCTGCTGTGAAGTAAGTCGGCAGGTGCTCGGCCTTCACTTGTTGTCAGACAAGACATCTAGCTACAAAATCTGCGATGTCTTCTTTCATGTCGTCCTTCATGTCGTTCCACCAATAGAAACATCTCAAACCTTGGTACATACGGTGCACTGGTGGACAAAATCATGGCGATGAGCCTCAAGTAACTCTATAAGGCCGGATGAGATGAAGCTGCAATCGCCTCGGTGAGTGTATAACACTCTCCTCGTCTCGTGTGAACTCGGTCTGCTTGGGAAGCTATCGTGTAAAATAAGCGCAAATCTTGATCGTGACCTATGGCTCTCGTATCCTTGTCACGATCGATGGTGAGCAACCATGGTAACAGTACCGCTCCATCCTTACCCCTCAAGGCCCAAATCGGAGAAACCTTAAATCAAGTCTGTGACCACAACTCGGTGGCAAGCTAAAGTCCCTCCGGACTTCCTGCTAAGCGCTTCGACAACCTCATTAGCTCTCCCCGGGTGATAGCTAATGGTACAATCATAATCCTTCAGGAACTTCCTCCATCTCCTCAGTCGGAGATTAAGTTTCTTTCTAAGTGAACAGATATTTGAGACTCTTATGGTCAGTGAGAATCTCAAATGTAACACCGTTCAGATAACACTACCAAATCTTCAAGGCAAAAATAATGGCGGCCAGCCACAAGTCATGTACTAGGTCGTTCTCCTCATGCTCCTTCAACTACCGAGAAGTAGGAGACTACCCTATCGTGCTGCATCAGAACAGCGCTCAAACCCTGAATAGATGCGTCGGTGTAGAGGGCATATCCGTCCTCTCCAGAAGGTAAAACCAAAATCGGAATCGACACTAATCTCCGCTTGGAAGCTGATCTCATAATCCTCAGTCCAAGTGAACTTCACGCCTTTCCTGGTCAGGCGTGTAAGTAACATAGCAATCCGTGAGAAACCCTCAACGTATCTCCGGAAATATCGAGCCAAACAAAGGAAGTTGCGAGCCTCTTCTATAGACTCCGTCTACTTCCAACGGTAACAACCTCAATCACCTGTGAAACCACGGTATACTCCTACTCGTGACCGTGTGTCTCAAACATCTCACAGAAGACAATCAAAATACGCGCTACTGATCTTCACATCTAGACGTTTCCATCGAAACATCTCTAGAACTATGTAAAGATGATGTGCGTGATACCCCTCAGATCAGGAATAAAACACCACGTCGTCAATAACGATAACGAATTCTGATCCAATATCCTAGGGATACCCAAATCATTTAGTCCATGAAAACATCTAAGGCTCCCCAAACCCTAGTGGTAAAATCATGATCCATAATGTCCGTATCACAGACATTTCTAACCATAAGATCCCTGACAATAAGTCTGAAATATAATCACCAAGAATAGATCCACCCGTGTGAGAGCAACGCTCCATCACAGAAAACACCACATATGTGGGAGCAACGCTCTACCACAAGAAATCCTCAATATGTAGGAATAACACTCCACTACAATAATCCATAACATGTAAGAGCAATGCTCTACCAGAAACCAACAATAATATGTGGGAGCTCTGCTCCACCACAAACGATCCATAAGTGTCCAAGGCACCTAACTATCCAACTAGAGGCTGCACGAGATCACTCAGCCACATATCACTGTAGGCAACCAAAGGTATAAACAACCTAATAAACAAATCAAATCCATAGTCAACTCTATCATCATCCTAGTGGGTTGGTCACCCACTAATAGAAGAATTAGTTGATAGGGTTATACAACCAATAACATAATGTAGACACTCAGCATTCTACATTCAACATAAGCAGAATTATCATGCTGTTACCAACAATACACCTGGCACACTTGTCACACAAAATATGTATGATCGACATAATCCTCCAATTTGTACACACCAAACACACTCATAGCACAGGTATAAATTAGTGTGATACCTCCAACAATACCTATCGAACCCGTGTGCATATATCAACATAGGTATAATCGACAATACACCTCAAACAACCTCACATGACATATATACATCTTATGCCAAGAGTATAATCAACGTAATACTTCCAACAAAGCCTAATAGGCACAAGTGCATCCACAAATCACATATAATCAATAAAATACCTCGAATATTACACCGAACACATCTGCGCGTATCAACTCGTTAATCGATAAAATACATCGATGAAACACTCGAACATATGCGCGTTCCTGACATAGTTTTAATTGACAAATACCTCGATAAACAATCGGACATGTATATACAACCACTCGGTATAATCTACTAGAAACCCACAATAATCGTATGTATAAAGGTATACACCCAAAAGATAAAGTCGAATTCAAG
This sequence comes from Zingiber officinale, assembly GCF_018446385.1. Taxonomy (NCBI): domain Eukaryota; kingdom Viridiplantae; phylum Streptophyta; class Magnoliopsida; order Zingiberales; family Zingiberaceae; genus Zingiber; species Zingiber officinale. Next base: position 61,087,945 of record NC_055990.1, on the reverse strand, counting down.
AACATCAAGACACTCTCGTTTTATCCTCAAAATATCGATAATATCGGATGAATAAGTCTCTACTTCCATGAGAGCAAATTAATATTCCAAACATCAAATCATTATTTATCCACATAGTCGAATATCAAACAAATATCAACTTTATCATCCTGTTAACTAACCACAACTAACCGATTTATTAAAATCCATAAGTACACTCAACCGTAAACTCTCTACCCGATTATAATCGATCACCAACTATAATCATCAAACACGTGAATATCATACATGACACTCACTATGTTACCATCAACGACAACCCAAATAATAGATCATCGAAATAGTTATCCACTAATAGATCATCAAACAACCACATAACATTTACTCTCAATTCATTGAAATCAACACATCACAATATCCGATCTCGATATCCTCGACCTCGAACCTTTCTCATGATGATCGAACGATGATAACTCCCCGATGATCGATTTTCATCGTATCGGATACCTAATATCCAAAAGATACAGTATAAAACTCTTGGTTAAGTCCAGGGAATATGTAGGTATCATCCATTACCCATCTAATAATAGAGGTGGTATGTGCCTCCATCTCTACTAGTAGTAATAGAAGCTAAAACTTGATGGTATGATATGAAAATCACCAAAACTATAATCTTTGATCTCTATTAAGGTCGACGAGATCGTTGGCTAACCCATCACATGTAATATGCTGACAGTACTAAAGATAAAGTGCTAATACATATGTATAACTACCATAAAATAAACCTCATACCTATTTGCTGTCTAGAGTTCCATCGTTGTCCAGTCCCAATTTGACCTCGAAATTCGAACAAGCATAACAAAAATCCAAATAAATTCAAATCCGAAACATAACCATATCGAAAATCCGAAAATGCCGGTTTGACTCATGCATGGCTAAAATATCGAATACGAAAATAGGTATCAGATAAATCTCGAACACAAAAGTAGGTATCGTAACTGCTCGATGCGAATAACGGTATCGGATAAATCACGAAAATCAATCTGAGTATCGCGAACTTGGCTCGATACCAGTAAATAAATTGGTATCGGGTTAACTGAAACATCAAAACGAAAACAAAGATCGTATACTGCGCTCGATACTTAAATTATCGTGCCGGAGGAGTCCATCAGAAGAAATTTCTCACTGTCTGACAGACACGAAACTTTTCTACATCTCGTATACCTAAGCCAGGCGAATGGAATAATAACAATAAATTAAAACAATCACCACGCGGTTTATATAGATATTGACCTCTGGTCACGCAGTTAATAATAGTAACCACAAACTATAGTACTCGAAAAATCCACCCTACTCGACTACACCGTAAAGCTCAAATCAAATGAAACTCACCTCTTACTTACAGAAGGCGTGTAGTAAAAACATATCGAATAGAACATCCATCAATATCAAAATAAAAACATACGATGTCCAAGTATCCAAATAACCAAGTACACACATAAGCAAATAAAAAAAACCAAACCAAATGGTAAATAAACCCTCGAGGTCTGCAGGGATCTAGCACTACGTGTAGTGAGGACTAGCGGCGAACTCCTCGACATCGACTGAAAATAACATGATGGGCGGGGTGAGTCAGCACTCGAGTCTGATTGATATACAAGTAAAGAAATAACACTAGCTAATCGTAAATGCGGTCTCACGATAAAAATAAAGGTAAATGTAAACCGAAGAAGGCAGGAGAGAATCATGCTAACGGGACCGGTATAAAGACAAGCGATCCGAAGGTATAGAACATGTATGCGTCGATATCGAACAATATGCGGCGTATAAATCGTGAACACGATCACACAATAAATGCATCGTATGATGCGATGTCGTAAATAATGGCGATCGACTCCTGACAAAAGTGGGACCAGTGGGTAGGACTCAAGAACACTACCCACGATGGTGATCGAGCGGGATCTTTGTCGAGATGCATCGTACTCTACCCCAGTATAAATGGGGGCCTTGATGCTCTCATCTCGATACACTATGACGGGAGGAATCTCTAATGTACTACGGCGGATCAGGCGAGCACCGGAAGAGTCAGTGACGTCTTTACCACGTGTCGTGCTATGAGCGTCGCGGCGGAGCGCAAGCGGTGATGGCGGCGAAGTGCTCGTAATGGAGCGATCTATCGCGCGACGTGCGATCATGCAAATGGTGCATGTCACTAAGCATGGTAATATACTAAACCAACCTCTGGGCATATAACAATGGGCACCATAGTAAATAGATCAAATCAAGACATACTGATCAAAAAGGTATCAAACCTAGGTCCTGAACATGTGAAACATGGTTATATCACTACCCATGAGCATGATAGATCGGGTACAAGATCAATACGAGATGCAAACAAACAATCAATCAAACAGGTAATATGTATTGGGCAGTGATTAACCGAAACAAATAGGAAACACAATTAATGCAACATATTATTTTCATTACTAAGCATATCAAAGACAATAAGTCAAAAGTACCCGCCTCCGAAAATAGAAAGGTCCAATCTGACTCTGAGATACTCGTCTCGCGTCAAAGTCCTGTGTTAAATCGCACAGTTTAGCTAATTTATCATACAACCATTAGCCAAACTAAATTCTAATCCATCGTCCAACTAGGGTTAGCTTCATTAACCCTAATTACACCTTTAGATTTATTTCTAAACTTAAGTTAACAACTTTTGCTAACACTACTAGAAATCATCTACAACGAAGACCACAACCCTAAACCTTACCTCAAGTTCCACAGCTTATTCAAGAACAAGAAGATGCTGGAATTAAAGAGTTACTGCCCCATTTAGGTTGATTGCTGCTGGAACAAAGGAATGCTGGAATGAGGGCTGCCGTTAAGGGCTGTTGGCTGCTGTAAACAATACAAACAACAAAAATAAAAAATTTCCTACCAAACCATGTTCCCAAACGGACCCAAATCAAAATCCAAATACCTAACATGCCTTACCTACTCGTCACCCTCTGTTTCCTCTCTGCCGGCGACTGGTGGCGAAGAAGAAAAACCCGCCAGTGGAGTCTAAAGCACGGCAGAAGGTTGCTGGACCTTAGCGCCGGCAGTGGACGTTGGGGCAGAGGGTAGAAGAAGAAAGAAAGGCTCGGGAAGAGAGTGAAGATGAGGCCGGCGTAAGGGCACAGGTAACGGCGGCCGGCGCTGGGGCACAAGACAGTGGCGAGAGGGCACTGCAAGTGAGCAAGGGCTCGGCTAGGGTACGGGGTGGCCGGCGGTGGCGCCGGCTCTGTGCAGTGGCGCTTGGCGTCACGACGGCAGTGAGGAGGGGGCGTCGGCGATTAGGGCAAGGAGGAGAGCAGGGTGTGCGCACGAGGGAGATGAGGAGAAAGCAGAAAAGGAGGTGGCCGAGGAGTTTAAAACTTCAGCGAGGAAGAAACCGCCGGCCGGCAGTTAGGGCTCGGCGTCGGCACCTAGGGCTTGGGAGTGAGGGAGAAGAGAGGCGCGCAGGGGGTTTTTTCGGCGAGAAAGAAAAATATAAAGAAATTAAGAAAAAGGAAATCTAATTATAAACATTTCCTCGCTTAAATGGATAGCCTAAACAGGCTTTTTCCCGGACCCTGTTTTTATCCTCGTTAACTCATCCGTACGAGCTCCGAAAAATTCCCGAAAAATTTCCAAAAATTCCGGAAAATTCCTTTATTCATATTCGCCTATTTTTTTCGATATTTTACACCCTGCCCTTGAGATCCTCCACATCTGCGACCTCTTTGGGATGTGCCTTGGTTTGTGTCTTTCAATGATAGCTTTGCTTTCAAAACTTGTTCAACCGATTCTTGAACCGGTTTTATCAATCTTTCTTCGTGTGCTTGTAAAGATCCGGCAAGTTCATCAACGGTCATGGTGTCTAGATCTTTAGACTCTTCGATGGCAACCACGATATAATAAAATCTTGGATCCAAAGACCTCAAAATTTTTCCAACAATTCGATCATCTTTCATATCATCTCCGTATCTTTTCAATTGATTTGTGACAGCCAATACTCTCGAGAGATAATCCGAAATAGATTCGGAATCCTTCATGCGTAGAGATTCAAACTCTCCTCTCAATGTTTGGAGACGTACCTTCTTCACTTTATCAACACCTTTAAATGAAGCTTGAAGAGTTTCCCATGCTTGCTTGGAAGTAGTTGCCGCAACAACTTTCTCAAACATCTTTTCATCCAAACTTTGATGGATGAGGGTGAGCGCCTTTTGGTCCTTCTTCTTGGCAGATGCCACATTTTCATCAACGTCATTCTCCACAGGATCCCAAGCTTCATATGATCCAAGCAAAGCCTTCATTCTTATACACCAATTATCATAATTTTCCTTGGTGAGAGATGGAACAATAAATGGGGTTTCATTCGACATTTTCCTTCAAACTTTGTCTCCAAACACAAATGGTGGCTCTAATACCAATTTGTTAGCAGATGAAGAGTATAAAAACTATAACACTCAAGATGGGAGGAAACTACTTCTTCTTATTTTCTTCATATTTAAATTGTTAAATACATAGGGTATTTATAGGGAGTACCCAAGATGTATCTACATAAATATATGAATCAATATTAAATGACCTACATGCATCACTCAAAGAATCATTAATAAATCCTCTAATATTCATGCACATAATATTAAATAACTTTAATTCTAATTTATATTTTCAACACATCTCAACATCAGAGAGATTCAGGGTTATGATCTCTTCCAGTATGCCCCATGAGGTCCTTCCACAAGCCACAATCTGATGCTCCATTCAACTTTTAGTCATAATTGTTCTAGTTAATCGTTGATGTTTTTAGTGCATTTTCCTTGCAATTAGTTATTACATTTGAGCTTGGTACTTAGCTTCATTCAATTTCTGCTTACAATGTATTTGATAAAATGTTTCTTACAATAGTATTACTCAAGTCATGCAGTTTTCTTTGATTAAAATTCCTACAATGTTAACTTTATGTATTTCAAGTTAGTTGAGATTATTAGTCGGTTGTCGATTATTTCTCTGTTGATTTCATTGTGATCATAGATTAGTTTCATTTCCTTGGTCAAGATCTTGGTTAGGTGTTATTTTATTAATTACAATTGTTCACTTGAATTGATTTTAGGATTAAGTTGAACCCCCAAAATCCTACCGAAACTTGTCTAGAAATTGATATTCATCATTGTGTTCTTTGAGAGACGATCCTAGCCAAGCCTCTATGCTATACTAGTGTAGCAGGGTTTGGTAATTAAATTGCCACCATAGCATGACACAGAAAATAAGTTATCAGACGTCCAATCCCTCTGTCACAAACAAGGGATGTGCTTCAAGCAACTTCCTATCTCATACAGATATCCATCAACAATTCATCTCCTTTGCTCCAAGAAGAGTCACCAAGTCCATATTTAATTTATCCATCTCATTTCTAACGGCCATATTTCTATTTACTATCAATAGTAAAGGACTTCTCCAATCCTCATCACCAATAGTCCAGTTAATTGGACTCCCATTTCTTTTGACTAGACTTAAGGGGGATATTTATGATATGAAGATAAGTAATATGTAGCAGACCCTTGACTTGATCAACAGAGAATCTATGTAGGAGGTCCCTTGGCCTAGTCAACACAGGGGTCGTGTGACATGATCTAGGACTTGGTCAACATAGACTCTTTGTGGGATGTCAACAACCTCCGACCAACTAAGCAGAGCCTACTGACTTCCTGAGTCGATGACTTCCCAACCTGCCGAGCACTCAGGCTTCCCAAGAACTATCGTGTTCCCAAGCCAAGGGATACAACAATTACCAATATGAAGGGAATGATGATTACAATGGTACCCTTTAAAGAGGTGTCCCTTAGGCTTCTCTCCATACGGCACATTCCTTGGGCTTCTCTACCTATATAAGGTAAGGAGAGAGGACTCTATAGAGGTATCATAATCTAATCTCATCTAATATCACTGCTTTTACTCAATTTTTCTTTAATTTGTCATACTATTATTAAATTTGAGGCTCTGTGATGACTTAGGTGTTAAATTTGAGGCTCTGTGATGACTTAGTATTAAAGGGGCTTCACCGGAGTAATTCTTGGTGAGCCCTTTGACGTATATTAATTTCTATAGAAATCAAACGAAAGCGAGGAAAAGACTTTGACATCTTTGACGTCTTAGTTGCGAGATGAATTTCTATCAACCCATTATCGTGGTGAGGATAATGTCTGATAAAAGACTCCACTAAATAATAAATAATCAATTTATCATTTTCTATACATTATTCTTTTTAATCGTATAGTACAAATTTATCTTTTATTTTCCTGTTAGTTGATTTTATCATTTGTTATATTTTTCGTTTACACTCTTTCAAGTTTTTCCCTTTGATATATATAAAAGTTATATTTTTGAGAGATTGTGAACAGTAATTATGAACAACAAAAAGTGAATTGAAATTCAAACAATAATTGTGTACAGTAAAAATAAGTTTTTAAACAATAATTTTAATCAATAATTTCAAATAGGAATTACTAAATCTAGACATTTTGGAAGGATATTTCTCTCATTGCTTCTCGTCAGTTATATCTTATTGTTCAAACTTCACCCCAACTTTTGTAGGTCTCATAACGAGCTTTCAGTAGCTCTTGCTACCCAATTTAGTTAGCATAGGTTTTACAAACTTAAACCACGAGATATATCTAACTTTTAAAGACAAGTTTTATATGCTTCGTGTCGAAGTTCTATTTTTAAAAGATTGTGAACAATAATTGTGAATTGTAATTGTAAATAGTAAAAAAAAAATTTCAAATTGTAATTATGAATAGCAATTTCAAACATAAATTATTAAATCTAGATATTTTAGAAGGATATTTCTCTCATTGCTTCTCATCAGTTATGTCTTATTGTTCAAGCTTATACCTCGACTTTTATAAGTCTTATAATGAGCTTTCAGTAGCTCTTACTACCCAACTTAGTCAGCACATATTTTACAAACTTAAATCATGAGACAAATCTAACTTTTGAAGACAAATGAGACGAAAACAGAGCCTTTTTATTAAGCTGCCATAGAAACTTTAGATGAAAATATGCAAACTAAGAAATTCAAAGCATACAAGCTACCTTATCTAGTTATAGACTTGCACAAGGAAATTATATAAACAAAGTACATGCTTACATAAGAAAATTTATAGGAGATACTTATAGTACTCAAATGAAATTGAAATCACACTTGCAATAAATCACACTAGCACAGACTATCACACAGGCTTCTTCTCCTCTTCTTCTTCTTCTTCTTCTTCCTACTAGAGGCATGAGGCAGGTATTTATAGAAAGAGGAGATGAAAGCAGAGATTAGAAGGTTGCTTAATGGAGAAGGAAAGAAGAGATAAGCTGTCAGTTTCATGGAAAAAGAAGAGGGGGCAGCATGGTGGAGAAAGAGAGGTGAGTTGTCATTTTGATAAAGAGGGGGATTTTTTTTGTATGACGTCATTACTTACAATTTTGCTTCATGGCATCATTGCTTATGATTTTTTTGAGGTTGTTGTCATGGCTGACATAGTGCTGATGTCATGTCATGGCTCCATCATATTTTCAAGATTCTGTTCACCTACATAATCTAAAGACAAAGCCCCAGAGCTAGTGGCCCGAGTTGTTGTGTTTAGCTCACGTCTATAAGCCCTTACTGTTCTTGCTGAGTTGGCTAGTTTTTTGTTTGCCCAGCATTCTGATTTCTTTTGGTAATGTTGAAAATGTTGGTTGGTCCTAGGAAGATCGTACCAGTTCCACTGTACAAAAATTTTGTATAAGTGTCGAACCTTTCCTAACAACCTATTGTGTTCTTTAGAAATTAAATTCGGAATCGCAAACGAAACTTTACATTGTTGATTCCAAATTTAATTTATTTGTTCTTAATGGTTTATACTTGGATCGCAAACAGAACTTAACACTATTGATCCAAATCTACCTATGTTACAAATTCAATTAAATATTTATTTCAGAAATTAGCTCCCAGGTCAAACATGACGAGACACATGACCTTCTTGGGTATGGGAGCATCCACCACTGCCTCAACAAACCCTCTTAACGAAATTTAATATTTAATTTCCTAAAATACCATTAGGTTTAACCAAAAAGAACAATCGAATCACAAGACCGAAAAATAAAAAAAAAACAAAATTTGAATTTCTAATCTGAAAATCTAGAATCATATGCCTCTTGTGTTTGGAATTTATACAAAGAAAAACTAGTATGATCACTACAACAAAAATGTTAAAAGACAACACCCCTACGACAATGGTTTTAAGAGAAAGCGTTGCGTTTTTGCTCAAAGACAACGGTTTTTGCCAAAACCGTTGTCTTTGAACTCCCCATTAAATATAAAAGACAACGATTTTGGGAAAACTGTTGTCATTGAGCGATTTCTTTTTGAATTAACAACATTTTTTACAACGGTTTTCTAAAATCGTTGTCTTTAAGCGCTTTTTTATGGGCTGCGACAACAGTTTTAATAAAACCGTTGTCTTTGACTTTATTTGTTTCGTCATTTCCCCTCGTAGTTTTGCTTTCCCTCTCTGCAAAAATCTTTTCGCGCCGTGTTTTCCCCTTAGCATTCCCGAACCCTAAGCCATTTTTCTTTCCTCTCCTCGACTATCTCTTCATGCCATGACACCAAATGGAGCACTTGCGCAAGATCTGCAAGTGCCTCAAAACCCTAGTCAACTCCTCCTCTGCCATTGCGACAGCCTTCTGAAGCACGCCCCCAAGCCATGGGATCCTCCCTTCGACCTGTCGCAGCCGAAGCTCGATCCGCCTCTCGCCGTCGCCGTCGCCGTCTTCCTCTCTTCGTCGCCATCGCCGAAGCTCGATCCGCCTCTCGCCGTCGCCTTCTTCCTCTTCGTTGTTACTGCTCTCTCGTCTCTCTCTTTTTTTCTTATTTCCTGTTGGTTTTGTAGTCGGGAAGAAAGAAGACTAGGGAGCCCAAGGAGGAGAATGTGATGCTTGGGCCAACTGTACGGGAGGGGGAGCAAGTGTTCGGTGTTGCCCACATCTTTTCTTCTTTTAATGATACTTTCATTGTGAGTCAAACAAGTCCACTTCCTGATCTGTTGGTTTAGAAGGGGAATTAAAGCTTTGATTTTTCTCACCTGTTTTGGGCTTGTAGCATGTTACAGATTTGTCTGGGAGGAAAACACTTGTTCGTATTACAGGTATTAAGTTAATCTATATTTCTTTTTTCTCGCTTTGCATATGGTTGTGAATTCTTTGCTTTAGTTGACATTAGCAAGCAGCATGAACATGTTTGATGGTAATAAAATAGGCTTTTTAGTGGTTGTACTTAATGCTATTAGACTTGATTTTGGTTGGAAAAGAGTGAAAATGCATAAATCTGCATTGAAAATTAGAGCATACACCTATGCACTGCATGCCATACTACATTCGTTGTTTCATGAAATAAGATCAAATATTCAGGTGTACATGCCAAAATAAGACTTGTTATCTTAATATCACATTGTGGTATTATAGGTGGATTAATTGTGATTGGTGTTAATTAAATAGTTGTATCCATGGTTTATCTTCTAGTTCTAGTATTGTTTCTAGACTAGATTTGATGTGTGCATTGAGTAGTATACTAATCTATGCCTTCCAAACACAATGGTTCATACTACATAGAAAACCTATATATATCTATTGTTCAGAATTAAAACTGCGTTTATAAAAGCATGGCATATTTGAAGCTTTATAAAGTTTGCCGATCAACTCTTTGTGTGTGTGTCAGTGACAATGACTTCACTTTCTTAGGTTCTCCGTGATCTACTTGAGCTTAAGGGTGACAGAGGGTGATAGAGAGCATATACCACTTGAACAAGTTGAATCTGCATCATCCATTGCTTAGCATTTCTCCACGGGTGGAATGCCTCTCAGAGATATTTCAAGGGAAACACATGAAGCAATTGCAATTGCAATTTGTAATGGACCTATTAGGAGGGAAGTCAAATTCTGGAGAAGGTGGTGAGGTCTGTTTATGGTGAAAAATCATTCTCCAATTTCATTTCATTGGAAGAAGATATTTTAATTAAATTATCAACTATTTTCCAGGATCCCATTTGATGAAGTCCTTTAACTGATGTCATATTCATGGGTATTCTCTAGCACATGAAAATGGAGATACTGCTACTAGTGCAATTGAACATGTAAAAATATTTATACCCAACCTTAGACCTTTTAACTATGATGATAAAACCTAAACTGATTTGAAAAAGTTTGTTGATTTATCTTCAAAATTATCAATCTGACAGTGCTTTGTCCTATTTATAGCAATATAATTTCAATGGTGAACAATGATCTCTATTTTGTAGTTCAGTCGTACAATTTGGTTCTTTTTACACACTTTTTGATTTTGCAGGCAATTTCATACATTAGAACATTGTATGCCTTTACAAATGATACTCTTGCTAAGTATTCTTATGCAACCTCACTTCAAGCTACACTAAGGTATGGAATACCGATTAGTCTAGTGCAAGGCCTTGGTCTTGACTTCACATATGGTCTTACTATATGTTCTTGTGCTTTACAACTTTGGGTTGGGAGGTTCCTGATTTTGAATGGAAAGGCTAATGGTGGAGAAATTATTACAACTTTGTTTGTTGTAATTTTGAGTAGCCTGTAAGTAAGCTTTGTTATGAAACCTACATTCATCTCCAGTATATCTTTTCATTTTCTCTCTAGGATATCTTTTGTTCTCATTAAGTCTGTCATTTTCAGTGGACTTAATCAAGCGGCTATCAATTTCTATTCATTTGAGCAAGGGAGAATTGCTGCTTACAAACTTTTTGAGATGATAAGCTGTTCAAATTCTTCTCTTAATCAGGATAGAAGTACCTTAGCTACAATGCAAGGAAATATTGAGTTCAGGAATGTTTACTTCAGCTATTTTTCACGTCTAGAAATTCTCATACTGAGTGGCTTTTACCAAAATATACCTGCTAGAAAAAATGTGACCCTTGTTGGTAGGAATGATTCTAGAAAAAGTAGTATAATTCCTCTTATGGAGTGTTTCTATGATCTTACCTTAGGTTTGTCTTCTTTGACTATGTTTTCCTATCATACACTAATGTATGTTTCATTGATGCTTGACAATTTCGTCTTGATTTCTTGATGCAGGTGAAGTTCTATTGGATGGGGAGATATAAAACATCTGAAGTTGGAATGGTTGAGAAGCCAAATTGGACTAGTTACCCAGGAACCAACTTTGTTAAGTTTGAGCATCAAGGATAATATAGCTTATGGAAGATCTGCTACATCTGATCAGATTGAAGAAGCTGCTAAAATAATTCATGCACATGATTTCATAACTTCTCTTAAAATGGGATATGAAACTCAGGTTGATCTTGCACATGTTTAATTTTGAGCTTGTCTTTTGATTATGTTTAATTTTGGGTTGAGTCTCATTTGATATTCTATTTTGCATTACACTTATTGAACATGATGCAATATAGGTTGGTAGGACTGGTTTATCATTGACTGAAGAACAGAAAATAAAAATCTCAATAGCTTGTGTTGTGCTTTCAAATCTTTCTATTCTTCTACTGGATGAGGTCACAAGTGGACTTGATTTTGAGGCCGAAAAGGTTGTTCAAGAGGCTCTGGATATTCTCATGTTGGGGAGATCCACTATTATAATAGCTAGTTGCCTTAGTCTTATTCTGCTCTATATTTGACTCTGGAAGTTCTTTCAAATTTTTATTTGCAGATACATAACAGTTCTTTCCTTTAAATACACTTGCAAATTTGCTGGATTCTGTTACATTTATATGTCTTTTCTTCAGCCATTTAGTTTGCACTTCATAGTGTTAAAAGTCTATAGGTTCTAAGCATGTTTTGTATTTGTGTGACAGAGATTCCTATTGATCTGTTCCAAGAAGTGAATTGGTTGTTTGTTCAAGTGTGCCTTCTCACATCTGCATAAGGTAAAAATTTGACCCTATATTTCTTCCTTAGTGTGTAATTTTCTTTCTAATGAATCTTTTAGTATTCAATACCTCTCAAACACATACATATATGTCTGATTCTTTGCTATTTTTCCAAAAGTTAGCTTATAGATGAAAATTTTACTGTTTCCAATGCTGGGTATTTACTTTAGGGATCTATTATTTTGCCAACTATAATCTTAGGGTAGTTGTCAAAAAGTCATTATCGTGGTTATAGATAAAAATTGATATAGTATCTGCCTGAAATTTCAATATTAGCAATATGATTGTCTAGAAATGTTTTCTCACTTATACATGACGTATAACATAGATGGTAGCAAAATTGAGCACTCTATGGTAGTTACATTTGAGAAATACTAAGATTATGCTTTATGATGCATTGAATCCTGGTGTTTTGACTCATGATATCCTAGAAGAGTTAACATTAATTTTTTCTCTTTGTGAGATGCACTTCCTTACATCATTTCATGGATATGCAGGTTTCAAGTTGTTCTTGTATAGTATCAAATGGACTACAAGAAGTTCCTGCAATTCATTAAAGAGAAGAAGAAGAGAATTTTGGATCATAAAGAGACCCCCTTGAAATGGAAGCAGAAGCTTAAAGCTTGGTTGTTTGTTAATTTTCTTATGTAGTTAATTTTTGAAATTTGAAGATAGCATTTTCATGGATTGAATGTAGTAAATATTTAGTTTTATATTGGTGGTTTGTTTATATTAAATAAAGATTGGTTGTTTGTTATTATCATGTTACAACATGAACATTAAAGACAACTGTTAGAAATATTATAAAAAGTACATAACCACAACGAATTTTTTTTTATATAAAATGTGATAAAAGACAACGGTTTTATCTGTTGTAAAACATATTAAAATTATCTACCACAACGGTTTTAAAATTAATCTGTTGTAAAAAGAGTCTACCACAACAGTTTATTTCTGTTGTTGAAATTATCTACCACAACGGTTTTAAAACGTTGTCGTATCCTTCGTAAACAAATTTTGAGCATATAAACAACAACTGATAAAAACCGTTGTCAAATGTCTACAAAGACAACGGTTTCAAAACCGTTGTCGTAAGGCAATACATTCTACAACGCCCTCAGTTACAACGGTTTTTTGATCATACGACAACGGATAATATCTGTTGTCGTTTGCAGTTTTTGTTGTAGTGGATGCGGAAAATAATTACTAGTTATACCTTTCTTTGTATGCAACGACTTCTTGATCTTTTGCTGTATCCCTCGCCTCCTCTTGGACATCGTGTGGGCGACGATCCTCCAAGATGAACACCACCCGAAAGCTCCTCCTTCTCTAAGATTCGGCCACCACCACAACCAAGGAACAAAAGAGAGAAAGGGGAAAGAAAAGGAGAGAGAGGGCCGGCCTCAAGAGAGAGCACAAGCAATAGAATAAGAATTGATGCAAACCCTACTTCTTCTCTTCTTCTCCTTCTCTTTGTATCCGGCCACACAAAGTAACCACATAGAGGTGGCCGACCCTTGCATGAAGAGAAACAAGGGCCGCCCCTTAGGAGAAGACTAGAGAGAAGAGAGAAAGAATATATTGATTCATGAGGCCTCTCCTCCCCTTCTTTTATAACACTTGTCCAAGGCAAATAAGGAAAGATTTTTACAAAAAATTAAAATCTTTCTCTTGATTTCCTTTCATCCTTTTATTTTCCTTTTCCTCCTCTTTTATTCTCTTAATGGTTGGCCCCTTGCTTGGACACCAAGCAAGGGTGGTCGGCCCCTATAAAGAGGGAGAAAAATATTTTGTAAAAATTTTATAAGCAAAGAAGGAAAGCTCTTATAAAATTTTACAAGCTCTCTTTTAATTTCCTAATGTGGATGTTTAAAAAAGGAAAATTCTAAAAATTAAAACCAAGTTTTAAAATTTAAAACATCTCTTCTAAAATTTTCTTTTTTAACATGGTTACAAAAAAGGAAAGTTTTAAATTTAAAACTCTCTTTTAAAAAATTATGAGGATGGTTAAAAAAGGAAAGTTTTAAAACTTTCTTTTAAACCATGTGGCCTAATTCAAATAAGAAAAGTGTTTTATAATTTTAAAATCTCTCTTTTAAAACTTGTAGATGTCTACAAAGAGAAGATTTTAAAAATTCAAAACACCCCTCATACTTTGAATTATGTGGTCGGCTCCTTCATGAAGCATATGGCGTGCCACCTTAAGGAGAACATGGTCGGCCCCCTTGGCTTGGTCACCAAGCCATGGGCCGACTCCTTCTTGGACACCAAGATGGGTTTTTCATGGGTGGATATGAGACATTAATGAGGATACGACAAGGACCTAAAGGAGAAATTAGTTTTGGCCTTCCGACAAACTTGAGTATCCCGTGTTTGCCCCGAACACACAACTCAAGTTCATCAATAATAACTCATTCCACTAGAGAGTTATTATTGCACTACTGCACCAATCCCAAATTACATTATAGGCTTCTTCTTATCATGAGTGTGTTAATCTTCCTGTGTTTAAGATGTCGGATGTCCACTAATTAATTGAGTTACTGATAACTCATTTTAATTAATATCTTAATCCAAGAGTAGTACCACTCAACCTCATTGTCATGTCGGACTAAGTCCACCTGTAGGGTTTAAAATAACAATCCTTATGAGCTCCTCTTGGGGACATTATCATCCAAGATTACTAGGACACAGTTTCCTTCTATAATCAACAACACACACTATATGCAATATCATTTCCCAACTTATCGAGCCTATTAATTTATCGAGCTAAATCTCACCCTTTGATAAGTCAAAGAAATAAATAATAAATATATGTGTTTATTATTATATTAGGATTAAGAGCACACACTTCCATAATAACTAAGGTCTTGTTCTTTTATTAAGTCAGTATAAAAAGAACTTACCTTAAATGGTCCCGCTCAATACACTCAGAGTGTACTAGTGTAATTTATTAGTCAAGATAAATAATACCTAATTATACTACGACTATTCCAATGGTTGGTTCCTTTCCATCTTAGTCGTGAGCTACTGTTTATAATTTATATGGAATTGATAACATGATCTTCTGTGTGTAACACCACACACCATGTTATCTACAATATAAATTAATTGAACAACTATACTTAGCATATAAATGTAGGTATTTGACCAATGTGATTCTTAAATGTTTATACAAAAAGCTAGACTTTTAGTATACACTCTAACAATCTCTCACTTATACTAAAAGACTATACTGCCATATATCCTGCCATACATCTGATTCCCTACCCTTCAACATGCCCATCAAAAGTTCTTGCCTTAGGGCCTTAGTGAAAGGATCTTCCAGGTTATCACTTGATGCAATATAGATGGCAACAACTTCTCATTATATGATATCTCGTATTGGGTGATACTTGCGCTTTATTGTGTTTACTTGCCTTATGGACTTATGGTTTCTTCGAGTTTGCTACTGCACCACTATTATTACAATAAATTGTAATAATCTTTGGGCAAACCAGAAATCATGTCTAAGCCCATCATGAAGTTTCTGAGCCATACAGCTTCTATGGTTGCCTAAGAGGCTGCCATATACTCAGCTTCTATGGCGGAGTCTGAAAAAGCATCAATGCTTAACACTCCTCCATAGTTATGACTTCACTTCCTAAAGTAAACACAAACCCCCGAGGTCGACTTACTATTGTCCCTATCTGATTGGAAGTCAAAAATTTGTGTAACCTTCAGGGAGCAAATTATCTGCTTGATAAACCAACATATAATCTCTAGTCCTTCTCAGGTACTTTAATATATGCTTTACAACAGTCCAATGTTCCTGTTCAGGGTTACTTTTGATATCTGCTAACCATGCCCACGGCAAAACAGATATCCGGTCTCGTTTATAGCATACATTAGACTTCGATAGCTGAAGCATAAGGAACTGCTTTTATTTCTTCTATCTCTTTTGATGTCTTTGGAGACATCTCTTTAGATAAAGATACTCCATGCCTAAAAGGTAGAAAATCTTTCTTGGAGTCTTGCATGCTAAAACGAGCTAAGAAAATATCGATATATGAAGCTCGGGATAAGCACAACATTCTTTTCTTGTGATCTACGTATAGTATAAGAAATACCACCACATTTCCATCACACTTCTTGTATACACAAGACTTATCCGGGCACTTAATAAATCTAAAGGTCTGGATTACTTTATTAAACTGGATATTCCAAGACCTTGAAGCTTTACTTCAGTCCATAGACCGATTGAGTTTACATAGATGATGCTCTTTTCCCTTTACAATGAACCACTCTGGATGCTTTCTTCAAGACTTCCTTTAAGGAAAGATGTCTTGGCATTCACTTGACAAATCTCATAATCCATATGAGTAGCAAAAGATAAAAGAATCCGGATAGACTTTAAGCATGACTACCGGTGAAAAAGTTTCCTCATAATCGATACCCTTTTCCAACAAGCCTTGCTTTGAAAGTTTCCACCTTCCCATCTGTCCTTCCTTTTCTATTGTAGACCTATTTAAATCTAATGGCTTTTACACCATTTGATAGTTCTACAAGCTCACAGACTTTATTAGAATACATAGATTATATTTCTGTATTCATTGCGCTTTGCCAAGATGCTGCATCTTTATCTTAGAGTGCTTCGTCATATGTTCAGGGATTAGGTTCATGTTCACCAGGGATCAAGTCCAAAGACTCTCCCAAAACATGAATCTTTTCAGGTTACCTAACAACCCTCCCACTACGACGAGGCACTGTCCACAATTGTGCATCATTTGTGTCACGTGTTGCAGTTTCTTGTGATATCTCATCTTGTATAGTTGGTACTAGATTAGACGTGTCCTTTATTATTTCCTTAAGAACAAATTTACTTATGGGCTTGTGGTTCATTACATAGACCTCTTCTAAAAATTGGGTAAAGGTGCTAACCATGACCTTCTGATTTTTAGGACTATAAACCTCCTTTTGTTCCTCTAGGATAACCCTTAAACAAATGAACTCATGTCCATCTTATCAGTGTCTCCCTTCAGCACATGTGCTGGACTACCATGAATCCGAATATGCTTCAAAATAGGCTTACGTCTATTCTGCAATTCTATGTGAGTAGAGAGTTCTGACTTAGAAGGTACTATGTTCACTTTCGTTTCCAGAGTATATCCTCAAAACGAATTTGGTAATTTTCTGAATAACTCATCATCGATCTAATCATTTCCATAAGAGTCATATACCTTCTTTCTACAACACCATTCTGTTGGGGTGTACCAGGTGCAGTTAGTTGGGATTGAATCCCGACTTCTAATAAGTGACTCCTAAACTCTCCCAAGAGGTACTTGCTACTACGATCTTACCATAGTGTCTTGATACTTTTACCTTGACGTTACTCCACATCAGCCGAGTACTCTTTGAACTTATCAAAGCACTTAGACTTGCGGCGCATCAAGTAAATGTACCTATATTTTGAATAGTTGTCTATAAAATAGACGAAATATTTGAAACCACCTCTTGCCATGATAGTCATAGGCCCACATAAATCAGAATGAACCAATTTCAACATGTCTTTTGTGTAAGACCGTTGGATTCGATAGAGGGGGGGGTGAATATTGATTCGAAAATCTCGAGTTAAAACGCAGCGGAAATGTAAAGAAGTAAAGAGATGAACACTGTTGATTTTTACTTCGTTCGGAGCCTGTGACGACTCCTACTCGAAGGCCCGTACTCCTTGAGTACTTTCGTTGGGCAATTCACTAGCAATTCGGATAATTACAATTTACGTACAAATATTGCTAATGAAAAGAAGGAAAACAAAGCTAACCGACAAACAATAAATTAAGAAGGAGAGCCGGAGTGAGTCGTCGGAGCTTTGTGAGCGTCGTTGGAGCGCAGAGCAGCAGAGTGATTGGATTCAGAGTTCTCAGAAGACTGATGTTTTGAAGCTCCTGCCTGGGGCTTCTTTTATATGCTGCTCCGGGCGCCTGGAATGTGACGTAACACTCCCAACCAGCATTCTCCAAGTGTCAACGTCGTCCTGGGGATAAAACTTGCCTCCGGGCGCCCGGACCTCCGGGCGCCCGGATCCCCTCCGGGCGCCCGGACCCCTCTTCTCCAGAAAGTCCTTCTCCTGCAAGAAAAGGTTAGTCCGAGGCACATGTACCCTGCAGCAAAGAATGTTAGCACAGTTTTATCGATAAGCAAAGTATGACTTAGATTCCGTCTTTCCGAGACCGGAATCTAGTCACGATCTCGACTTAGATATCCGAAATGGACCTAAGTCGGATCGACGCCTAATGTCCCCTTCCCGGGAACGCGTCCTCACAGTCACTCCCCTCCAGTGACTTACCTCACTTACCTGCCAGACGTCCGGTCAGCCCGTCGACCCGCTTGGACTTCTCGCCAGCTATCCGGTCAGCCCGTCGACCTAGTTGGACTTCTCGCCAAGCGTCCGGTCAGCCCGTCGACCCGCTTGGACTTCTCGCCAGCTATCCGGTCAGCCCGTCGACCTAGCTGGACTTTTCCTGCACACTTGATCAAAGTGTCAGACAACAACACAACTAACTTAACCTATTTGTCATTCATCAAAACCTGGGTTAGACCGTTAGTGCTACCCGCACCAACAATCTCCCCCTTTTTGATGGAATGACAACCTGGTTAAGTTAGTGAAAGCATATGTACGAAACAACATGCATTTGTGTGGTTTTAAAGTTAGTTTGTGTTTTCAAATTGGTTTAGCTAACTTGACCACCTAACCCTTCTCCCCCTTTGGCATTCATAAAAAAGTAAGCAGGGGTAAATAAGCATAGTGTAGAGTAATAAAAAGTTTGGTTAAAAAAATTCAAAGATATTGATAAAATTAACAGTAAAAAGATAGTCAAGTTGACATGGGGGAGTTTAAGCTTTTGTAAATTCGTTTAAAGCATTTAGCTTTTAGCTTTTAGAAAGCTAGTTAAGTTTTGACAGTGATTTAAGTTTGAAAAAATCTAACTTTCATAATTTTTAACACTTGAGTTTTTGCAAATCAAATTTCAGTTTGTAAACATTGATTTTGAACTTTACTTTTAGTTTTCAAAGGAGTTTGGTAGAACTAATTTTGATAAAGTAAAAATAATTAAATCTAATTTTCAAAAATCAAAATTTTAAAGTTCAAAAGTACCATGGTTTAAAATACTTGAAAAGTTGAGTTTTCAAAGACTAAGTAAAAAGGATAAAAAGTTTGTGATTTAAAACAAAGAATTTTCACAATTTTAAGCAAGTTGATATTGAAAATTGATTTTCAAAAGTAAGGAAAGTGATTTTGAGAAGCTTAGTTTGTAAACTTAAGTTTTGAAAAATCTAATTTCCACAATTTTCAAAACTAAGTTAAATCTAATTTTCAGAATCAATTTTCAATAAAAAGTAAAACCCAATTCTTAAAAACAACTTAGTTTTATAAGAGTTAGTTTTCAAAAGTAGGTTTAAGAAATTTTTGGGAGAACATTTTTCAAACAAGATTTAAAATATTTTATATAAAGGAAAAATTTTTTAATTAATTCCTCCCCCTGAACCTGACATCACTTTAACCAGCTGTCTAACCAATTAGGTACTAACTAACTATCAGAAGATAGTAGCTTTCACTTGGTTAGTCGAGTTAATTACAACCAGTCAGTGTTTGACTTGACTGATGAACTTTAATCTGATTAATATCTGAATTGTATTTAACGTCCAGACTTATGTTGATGCACTGAAATTAGCATCTTAAGTCCGGACAGTTGGCCTATGCATCTCACCCCTTTCTATGTTTGTCAAACACAAGCAAGGTAACCCTAGGGTGTTGGTGAGATGCTCAAAAACTAGTCCTATGGATACATGCTTTCTAAGGATGTAAACCTAGTCTAAGGCAAAAACTGTTTTTGAAGGTCTAAAAATGGAAATTTTGAAAACAAACAAGTTTAGCCTATAAGTTGATAAAATTATTTTTGAAAGTATTTTGAAATTTCCTAGTCTATTGAGCACATCCCCAATTTTCGTCGTAAGTTGCTAAATTCACTCTCAGGGAGTGGTTTTGTAAAAATGTCAGCTAAATTTGATTTAGACTCAATGTACTTGAGTTCAATATCACCTTTAGTAACATGATCCCTGATGAAGTGATGCCTAACTTCAATATGTTTGGTTCTTGAATGATGTACAGGATTCTTGGTTAAGTTAATCGAACTTATATTATCAATTAATACTTTTACATTTGTGATATTTAAGTTGAAATCTTTTAGAGTATGCATCATCCATAATATTTGTGCAACACACTCCCCTATAGTTATGTATTCTGACTCAGTTGTAGATAGTGCAACACAGTGTTGCTTTCTACTAAACCAGCTGACAAGGGATGGACCAAGTAGTTGGCATCCACCACTTGTGCTTTTGCGGTCTAATTTGCATCCGGCATAATCTGAGTCAGAATATCCTATTAATTCGAAGTTGTTGGTCCTAGGATACCAAATTCCTACATTTGTGGTTCCCTTGAGGTATCTAAAGATTCTTTTGACTTGAGTCAAATGAGATTCTTTAGCACAGGTTTGGTATCGAGCACACATACTAACTGCAAATAAAATGTCAGGTCGGCTTGCAGTTAGGTAAAGTAGACTACCTATTGCGCTCCGATAATGTTTTAAGTCTACTGATTTTCCATTAGGATCATCATCTAGGATTGTGTTGACGGCCATAGGTGTTTTTATTTCTTTAGTATTTTCCATTCCAAATTTTCTAAGTAATTCCTTAGTATATTTTTGTTGATAAATATAATTTCCTTCATTTGTTTGTTTGACTTGTAACCCTAGAAAATAAGTTAATTTTCCTACCAGACTCATTTCGAATTCGTGTTCCATTAGGTTTGTAAATTCGTTTAAAAACTCTGAGTTTGTTGAACCAAAGATGATATCGTCTACATAAATTTGAGCTATAAAAATATCTTCTTTTATTGATTTCACAAATAGTGTTGGGTCAATTTGACCTTGGTTGAACTCTTTGGAGGTTAAGTAAGAGGTTAGTCTTTCACACCATGCCCTAGGTGCATGTTTAAGTCCATATAATGCCTTTTTTAATTTGTAGACATAATCAGGGTGTTCTAGGCTTTCAAAACCTGGTGGCTGACCTACATAAACTTCTTCTTTTATCAATCCATTAAGAAAGGCAGACTTGACATCCATTTGGTATAGTTTGAATCCTTTATGGGCTGCATAGCTTAGTAACATTCTGATGGACTCTAGTCTAGCTACTGGGGCATAAGTTTTATCGTAGTCAAGTCCTTCAACTTGGCTGAACCCTTTGGCAACTAACCTAGCCTTGTTCCTAGTAATTTCTCCAGTTTCACTTAACTTGTTTCTAAATACCCATTTGGTTTCTATTATTTTCTTATCGTTAGGTGGAGGTACTAGGTCCCAAACTTCATTGCGCTCAAATTGAGCTAATTCTTCTTGCATAGCTATGACCCAGTCTGGGTCAAGTAGAGATTCAGCTACAGTTTTGGGTTCAATGTTTGAGATTAACGAGATTTGACTTAGGTTTCTGAAAGATGACCTAGTTTGGACCCTCAGGTCTGGGTCACCAATTATTTGATTAGTAGGATGGTTTGGGTTTACTCTTATGGTTCTAGGAGGTTGACTTTCTTGTAGTTGTTCTTCTTCTTCATGATTTTGGGTTTGGTTTGTTCCCTCAGAATTGATATGTTCGTGAATAGAGTCAACTGGTTGAGGTTGGGCTTGTTCTAGGTTTTGATTGGATTCTTTGAATTTTACATTGGTGGTTTCCTCAATTCTTAAAGTGACTTTATTATAAATTCAGTAGCCTCTGCTATTCAGAGAGTAACCTAGAAAAATTCCATTTTCTATTTTGGAAGTGAATTTGCCTAAGTGTTCTCTAGTATTTAGGATAAAGGCTGGGCAACCAAATACCTTAAAGTATTTTATATTAGGTTGTTTGTTGTAAAATATTTCAAAAAATGTTTTATTGTGTTTTTTGTTTAGTGTTGTTCGGTTTTGTACATAGCAGGCTGTACTAACAGCTTCTGCCCAGAAATATTTAGGTAAGTTGTATTCATTTAGCATAGTTCTCGATGCTTCAAGTAAGGTTCTATTTTTCCTTTCTACAATTCCATTTTGTTGGGGAGTTTTAGGGCAAGAAAATTCATGATGGTAGCCATTTTCAAGGCAAAATTTTTCAAAATTATGATTTTTAAATTCTCCTCCATTATCACTTCTGATTCTTTTAATTTTTATGCCTTTTTCATTTTCAATTTGTTTGCAGAAGTTTGTAAAAATTTCAAAGGTTTCATCTTTATTTTTTAAGAATTTGACCCAAGTGTACCTAGAATAGTCATCTATTATAACTAAACAGTATAGACTTCCATTTATTGATTTAACTCCATGGGAGTCAAATAGGTCTAAGTGTAACAGTTCTAGGACTGAGTTGGTTTGGGATTCATTAATTGGTTTGTGGGTAGATTTTGTTTGTTTGCCTTGTTGACAAGCATTACATATTGTTAAATCTAAGATAGGTAATTTTGGTAAGCCTCTAACTAGACCATTTAATTTACTTATGTTTCTGAAATGTGTGTGTGACATTCTTCTATGCCATAGCCAGGTTTCTTCTTTTTGTGTTAAATAACACTTGACTGAAGAAGTGGTTAAGTTAATGGCATAGATATTGTCTTTTCTAAAACCTTTTAGGCTTATAGTTGGATTATTTAGATGTTTGATCAAACATTCTGTGGATAGAAATTTTACCTTATACCTAGTGTCACATAATTGACTTATGCTCAGGAGATTGTATTTAAAGTTTTCAACAAGTAGAACATTTGTAATTATGAAATCTATTTTTAATTCAATATTACCTATACCAATTACCTTGAGTTTACCGTTGTTTCCAAAGGCAACTGTTCCTAGGCTTTTGTAGGTTAATTGAGTGAACTTGGTGTGATCTCCAGTCATATGTTTGGAGCAACCACTGTCCAAAATCAACTTGGTTTCCTACAACAAGTAGGATTTTTATGTTAGTCTTAGTTTATCAATTTTTAATCAATCATTATTTAAAAAAAATCTTAATTAAAATTTTGAAATTAATTTAAGTTTTAAAATTAAAGTTTTGAAATTAGTTTAAGTTTTAAAATTAAGAGTTTAAGTTTTAAAATTAAGATTTTGAAATTAATTTAAGTTTTAAAATTAAGATTTTGAAATTAATTTAAGTTTTAAAATTAAGATTTTGAAATTAATTTAAGTTTTAAAATTAAAATTTTGAAATTAATTTAAGTTTTAAAATTAAGATTTTGAAATTAATTTAAGTTTTAAAATTAAGATTTTGAAATTAATTTAAGTTTTAAAATTAAAATTTTGAAATTAATTTAAGTTTTAAAATTAAGATTTTGAAATTAATTTAAGTTTTAAAATTAAGATTTTGAAATTAATTTAAGTTTTAAAATTAAAATTTTGAAATTAATTTAAGTTTTAAAATTAAGATTTTGAAATTAATTTAAGTTTTAAAATTAAAATTTTGAAATTAATTTAAGTTTTAAAATTAAAATTTTGAAATTAATTTAAGTTTTAAAATTAAGATTTTGAAATTAATTTAAGTTTTAAAATTAAGATTTTGAAATTAATTTAAGTTTTAAAATTAAAATTTTGAAATTAAATTAAGTTTTAAAATTAAAATTTTGAAATTAATTTAAGTTTTAAAATTAAAATTTTGAAATTAATTTAAGTTTTAAAATTAAAATTTTGAAATTAATTTAAGTTTTATTCATCTCACCCGATTTATATTATCAATCAAGGAATCCTATGATTTTGTGAGATGAAATTAGTTAGATTACAGAGTTTTGTTTTAACTTGTGTTAGATTCAGACTTAGCTTTGGTTTCCACAAATAGGCATTCTTCGGATAAACTTCTAAGTTTGGTGAGTCACAAGGACATCATTAGAAGTAACCAACCTTTCGAGGTTTTCCGAATAGTCCTATCCACGAAACTTAGTACTAAATCTTGGTCTAACTGGTTAGGATTCGTTTAAGGGTAGCTTCGGTCAGTTCCACTTGGCCAAATGCACCAGATCGAAACCATATCTTTCTAGACATGCGATGCCCAAGCTTCCCTAACGTACTATCATCCAAAAACTTCACCAGTACCATGAGTCAAGTTAAACTTGGTCTCTCTTTAACTAATCCTAATTACCCTGCCGGGTTAGTTTGTTTTGGGTTACCCTGTCGGGTAGGTTAGTTTTGGAGGTGCCAGCTATTCTGGAGCCTCCCCCTGAATTATTGGCCATTAATTTAGATTTTGGGTTTGTGTCGATTCTTTTTATAGTTATAATCAACTTGGTGATAATCTAAATTTTGTTGAGTTTTGAATTTTGATTTTAATTTATATTTTAGTTTTTGATCTGATTTATTCAAGTTTATATAATGTATTTTATCTTTAGGTATATAGAATTGATTAAGTCCTACTTGCGTGGTTAAGCACGCTTTCGGAACCCAAGCTTGTTTGGTTGCTTTGTGTTGGGTTAATAATGATTTAAAGGTTTTGTTTGAGTTTGACTTATATCCAAGTCCGGTTTTATTATAGCATGCCTTTTGGTTATTTAGAATTAAATCTAAATTTTTAGATCTTGTTGTGAATTTTTCCAACAATTCTTTTAACTTATTAATTTCATTTTTTAATGATAAATTCTCCCCCTCAAGTGTTCGGTCTTGAGTTGGATTCGAATTTTTTAATTGTTCCTTGAGGTTTTGATTTTCCTCAAGAAGAGATTTACTTTCATTTTCCAATTTAACTAATTTTTTATTTAAACACGAGATAATTCTAAAGAATTTATGATTTAAGTTTAGGTATACCTTTTCGGAACCTTCGGAAACGAGTGCGGACTCGTTGCTTGATTCGGGTTCGGACCCGTCTTCCGATTCCTCTGATTCGTCTTCCGTTTCAGCTTGGCGAGCCATCAGCGCGAGGTGACTTTGGTGCTTTTGCCTTTCTCCCTCCGATTCGTCTGAGGAGGAATCGTCCCATGTTGCTTTGAGGGCTTTCTTCTTTGTTGACTTTGGTTTGTCAAGTTTCAATCTTGGGCATTCGTTCTTGTAGTGCCCCTTTTTGTTGCATCCGAAACATGTGACATTTCTTGAGTCGGTTGGCGAACTGATCTTCTGAAGATCCTCTTTCTTGAAGCTTCTCTTTTTCCTGGTGAACATTTTCCTTACCAGGTTCACCAGGTGTTCTTCGTCTTCAGAGTCTTGATCGGAATCTTCTTCAGATTCGGGTTTGTTCTTCTTTTCTTTAGATGAACCTGCAAATAAAGCTACACCTTTCTCGACCCCGGCGTTAGTTTGCTCATGAAGTTCTAATTCACAGAAGAGTTCATCCAATTTTAATTTAGATAAATTTTTTGAAATTTTGTAGGCATCTACAATTGATGCCCACAAATTATTTCGCGGAAAAGCATTTAACGCGTACCTTATTAAGTCTCGGTTCTCCATTTGGTGGCCTATCGCGTGGAGACCGTTGAGGATATCTTTGATCCTCGCGTGGAGCTGACTTGCCGTTTCTCCTTCCTGCATTTTTATATTAAAAATTTTATTTAACAGCAAATCTCTTTTTGTTACCTTCGCATCGCTTGTTCCTTCGTGCAGCTCGATCAGTTTATCCCAAAGCTCCTTAGCGTTTTGATGCGGTCCGACTCGGTTCAGTTCTTCTCGTGTTAGTCCGCAGTGTAGAGTATTGATAGCTTTGTTTTCAATTGATGCCTTTTTCTTTATATCATTTGTCCAGTCTTCAGGGTCTAGTATGTTCCCGGAGTTGTCTATTGGAATTTTGTAAGCCCTTGTGACGCTCATCCATTGGTCGTAGTCTGTCTTCATGTAGACCTCCATTCTCCTCTTCCAGTACGAAAAATCATCCCCATTGAATAGAGGAGGACGTACTGTGCTGAAACCTTCTTGTTGAGACATCTTATCCTGCACACACTAAATTAACTGGAAAAAGAAAATCCCAAGACTTCGTCTTGGATTAGCAGTGCGGGAAAAAATAGAAGCTCTAAGTTGGTGTTGTACCAATTTAGATTTTAAATGCAACGAAAAAAATCTTCCAAAAAGATAATAATATCAGTTTGGAATTAAAAAATTATTTCACCCCCTGTCTGATTGGTGGTTGCACCAAATCAGAGCAGTTACTGTAAGACCGTTGGATTCGATAGGGGGGGGGGGGGGGTGAATATCGATTCAAAAATCTCGAGTTAAAACGCAGCGGAAATGTAAAGAAGTAAAGAGATGAACACTGTTGATTTTTACTTCGTTCGGAGCCTGTGACGACTCCTACTCGAAGGCCCGTACTCCTTGAGTACTTTCGTTGGGCAATTCACTAGCAATTCGGATAATTACAATTTACGTACAAATATTGCTAATGAAAAGAAGGAAAACAAAGCTAACCGACAAACAATAAATTAAGAAGGAGAGCCGGAGTGAGTTGTCAGAGCTTTGTGAGCGTCGTTGGAGCGCAGAGCAGCAGAGTGATTGGATTGAGTTCTCGAAGACCGATGTTTTGAAGCTCCAGGGCTTTTTATATCCCCGGCGCTGGATCCCTTCCGCTGGAATGTGACGTAACACTCCCAACCAGATTCTCCAAGTGTCAACGTCGTCACGGGATAAAACTTGCCTCCGGCGCCGGATCCTTCCGGCGCCGGATCCTCCGCCGGACCTCTTCTCCGGAAAGTCCTTCTCCTGCAAGAAAAGGTTAGTCCGAGGCACATGTACCCTGCAGCAAAGAATGTTAGCACAGTTTTATCGATAAGCAAAGTATGACTTAGATTCCGTCTTTCCGAGACCGGAATCTAGTCACGATCTCGACTTAGATATCCGAAATGGATCTAAGCCGGATCGACGCCTAATGTCCCTTCCCGGAACGCGTCCTCACAGTCACTCCCCTCCAGTGACTTACCTCACTTACCGCCAGACGTCCGGTCGCCCGTCGACCCGTCTGGACTTCTCGCCAAGCGACTTCTCGCCAGCTATCCAGTCAGCCCGTCGACCTAGCTGGACTTCTCGCCAAGCGTCCGGTCAGCCCGTCGACCCGCTTGGACTTCTCGCCAGCTATCCGGTCAGCCCGTCGACCTAGCTGGACTTTTCCTGCACACTTGATCAAAGTGTCAGACAACAACACAACTAACTTAACCTATTTGTCATTCATCAAAACCTGGGTTAGACCGTTAGTGCTACCCGCACCAACATTTGGCTCTATACCCCTTAGACTTAAAAGGCCTCTTGGTCATTTTTCCTTCCAAGCAAGACTCGCAGGTTGAAAAATTTTCCACCACCAATGAACCCAAAAGTTCATCGGCTATTATCCTTTGAATCCTACTCAAGTTAATATGACCTAGCCCTAGATGCCAAAAATATGATTGGTTCATTTCTGAATGTTGCTTTCTCTTATTAGAGTCAGAAGATGTGTTATTAATTTCCATTTGTTGCATCGTGGAATTTATTACCAACCAACGTACTAGAACAGATAACTTCCCTCTTTTCCTTGATAACAACTCTGTTATCAAAAGAGACAGAATATCAAGTTCTTTGAATAGTTTAGAAACTGAAAACTAGTTCTTTCTAAACTTTATACGTAAAGATAATTTCTCAAAATCCATGTTTTATTCCTATCGGAGGATAAACATTTCCCACTGCAACAGCTGCTACTTTTGTAGCAGTGCCCATGTAGATGGTATTTTCCCTTTCATATAGTTGTCAGATTTCCTGGAACCCCCTACAATGAATTGCAGACATGAGTAGTGGCTCCTGTATCTACACACTAGGTACCGGTAGATAACACCACTAAGCATGTTTCAACAACTAATTAATAAAATGCACCTATATTGTTCTTATTTCTGAGAGGACAGTCCATCTTAGAGTCCAAGTTTTGTTTCCTATCCTAATTGGGACTACTAAGTCTGTTCTATAGTATAACAGCTAGGGGATTGACAAACATTTGAAATCCTAAGAATCACAAAAAATATTTGGTCAAGACCAACACCTTAAAATCCCTATGAATTTTGTATGCCACGATAGTGTGGACGTATACAAATTCAAAAAGAAGATTTTATCCATTAATTTTATTATCTCGTCAACCTAACGTTATGACAAATAAAATTAATAGTTGGTCTATCTATGATCAAATATTTGGTCAAAATTTTGAATTTAAAATAACATTGATTCCTCAAACAATATTATTTAAATTCACCAACACCTCAAACACCGGGAATTATGCATGCCACGATAGTGTGGACGTATACAAATTCAAATATTTGTAAGAGGAGGGTTCTACCCATTAATTATCTTGTCAATAAATCTTTATGACAAATAAAATTACCTCAAACACCGTGAATTTTGTATGCCACGATAGTGTGGACATATACAAAACCAAACATTTGTAAGAGGGGTTTTTTCCATTAATTTTATTTTTTTGTCAACCTGACAAATAAAATTAGCTCATACACCGTGAATTTTGTATGCCACGATAGTGTGGACGTATACAAAATCTCAACATTTGTAAGAGGGAGTTTTAATTTTATTATCTTGTCAACCTATCTTTATGACAAATTAATAGTTGGTTTTCCTTTGATCACACAAATAATAGCAGTGACTCCGATGGGGATGATACTATTAAATGTGCCAAAGTGTATACCTGTAACGACCTGCCTTCTACTGGCTAAGCTGTAAGGCCGGACCGTCACATTATGCTGTGCTAAGCTATATCCATGACCATCACTAAATCTAGATGCGGAAGCTGTACTAATTAAAACTTTGCTAAGCTCTTATCATTTCTTTATTCTATATGTGCTAAGGGGTGTAATCTAAAATATTCATGACATAGTTTACATCCCCCATGGTCAAGGAACTGAATTAAGGGTCTTCCGGCTGTTGTCAGGCCTCCCAATCGATCCATGGATCGATTGGAATGGTCTAATCGATCCAGTGATCGACCCAGCATGCCACTGTATGCGGAACTTAGGCTGGATCGATCTAGTGATCGATCCAGCACGCTACTGTGCTCGGGGCAATATTCTGGATCGATCGGCTGATCGATCCAGACTGGCCAATCGATCCAGTGATCGATCCCAGGGCTTTCTGTTCGCGACAGGAGGCATCCAGATCGATCGGCTGATCGATCCAGGAGCTTATTGTTCGCGGTACGAACTTCTCAATCGATCGGCTGATCGACTGAGAAGCCTCCAATCGATCGGTCGATCGATTGAGGTTTCTGATTTCGTACCATAAGTCTGATTTCAGCACTGTTTCGTGCCAAATTCACACACACAAGTTCTAACATGACTATAAACATCCCAATAACTCTAACTGACATTCTAAGCAGGAACACTAACAATCTAAGCAGGTCTTTCATGATTCGTAGCATTAAAATAACTGAAATGAGGAAAGTAACAACTTAATAAAATGCTAAGGTTTCAGATTTATTTCTAGTTTCTCCAAGGTCTTTATTCCAGGTTCCATCCACACACATCTTGGTTGCATTGACCTCCAGCCTCCGCTAGTCCATTTTTCCTTTAACTTTATCTGTAGTATAAGGAAAATAGTATCTGTAAGCTTGAGAGCTTAGTAAGAAACCATCTACCTCACTAAAACATGCATACGATGCAATTTATGTTTTTAAAACATGCTATTTGAAATACATACTGAAAATGCTAAGCATGGCATGACATACAACACATAGGACTAAGAAACTGATCATGGCAATAAGAGCTAATCATAACTATCATGTTGTATCAACATAAAACTAAACTGATACAAAAACTGAATTAAGCTAATACTAATCTGATGTTAAAGCTGTACTGAACTCACATAACTATTTTGTGATGTTTGAAAACTATATTCATAGGTAGATCAAAATAATAATCATGCTGCTGTTTGGGCCCGACAACTGTACTTGCTATGCGCACATCCCTAACTAGACCCGGGTTTGCAAGTCCGGAATTTAGTAGGGTTACTAGGTTATCTGAACCTAGGGATGACTGTGGGAGCCCAACCCAATGGATATCTAATCCAGTACAGTGCCACTGAGAAAGTAAAATACTGAACATAGTTAATTATTGCTTGTCTTGCTCTTTCTAGGTTATCTGAACCTAGAGCTAGGTTGTCTGAACCTAGAGGCGATTGTGGGAGCCCACCCATTGGACATCTAGTCCCATAAGAGCTGTAGCAAGACTAAATAAGTTATAAAAATGCTTCTATTGCATTTATCTAAGCTAATAAAATGCCTAAGTTGCATTTTAACTGTGCTAATAATTTAATCGAACACTTGGTATGCGCTAGTTCGCATCCTTTGTGCCGAAAGTTAACATACTACTAAACTGAAGCATAAAATTTATACGGAAGCTACTTATACTGCAGGTGAGGGGTTTCTTACCTCCTGTGCTAGTTTTCTTACGATTCTAATCGCTAGATTTCCGGTGGAGACGATCTTCTCGACGGTTCCCTCGCGTCTACGTGTTCCTCTCGCGAAGCGAAGCGTCCTCGTGTCGAAGTCATCGCCGGAAGGTGCTCCTAGAACCCTTAGGCTTGGTGCGCCGAGAGAGGAAGAGGAGGAAGAGGTGGGCGGCGGTGAGGGTTTGAGGGAGAGGAGAGTTACGTTAAAAAAATAACTATTCACTTATTAATTCCCTATTTATATTAAGTGGTTAATTCACCCAACTCAAATATAAATACAATTGTTTCTCTTTCCTTTCAGCACGGCCCTGCTGGGTTCACTTGGTTTACTAAAGCTATCTATAAGTCATAGGGTTCGCTAGGTCTCGAGTTCAATTCCTGCGTAGGCTGTTTTCGTTTTCTATTTATTTTTGCTACTTCCGCTATTCTAAAAATTCTGTAAAAATATCCTAAAATTCCAGAAAAATACTAGGGTATTTCTAATAATTATTTTGAGAATTTTCGGGCGTTACAATCCCCCATACCTTATAAAAAGTTCGTCCTCGAACTTAGAATAACTCTGGGTACTTCTGCCTCATACTAGCTTCTGTCTCCCAAGTTGCCTCTTCTGCTGAGTGATTTTGCCAAATGACTTTTACTAATGGTACCTCCTTGTTCCGCAATTTCTTAACTGCTCGGTCTATTATCTGAATAGGCCGACTATCATAGCTGAGGTCTTCGCGGACTGGTACCGACTGGGGCTCAATCACCTGGGTGGCATCTGGGATATGCTTCTCCAGCATAGAGACATGAAATACATTATGGATAGCTGACATCTCCTGTGGTAGCTCTAGCTCATATGCTACCTTGCCCACTCTTCTGCTGATAAGGTATGGTCCCACATATCTGGGACTTAGTTTGCCCTTCTTCCCAAAACGCATTACTCCCTTCATGGGAGCCACTCTGAGGAATACTGAATCCCCAACTGAAAACTCTAAGGGTCTGCGCCGTGTATCAACATAGCTTTTCTGGCGGCTCTGAGCTGTCTCTATCCTCTGGCGGATCTGCTGTATAGCTGCTGTGGTATCTGCTACTAGATCTGTCTGAAGTTCTAGTTCTTTCTGTTCACCACTCTCATACCAGCAGATTGGAGATCTACACCTCCGCCCATAGAGAGCCTCGTAAGGTGCCATGCCGATGGTGGCCTGATAGCTGTTGTTGTATGCAAATTCTGCTAAACTCAGATATTTGCACCAACTACCCTTGAAGTCTAGGGCACATGCTCGGAGCATATCTTCGAGTACCTGGTTTACTCGCTCTGTCTGACCATCTGTCTGAGGATAGAAAGCTGTGCTAAACTTTAACTTAGTGCCCAAAGCTGACTGTACACACTCCCAGAAGTGTGATGTGAACCTACTGTCTCTGTCTAAAATAATGGTCCGTGGGACTCCATGTAACCTAACGATCTCCTTGAGATACAACTGAGCTAGCTGCTCCATGGATTAGGATATCCTGATAGCTAAGAAGTGAGCTGATTTGGTCAGTCTGTCGACTATTACCCAGATGGTATCAAAACTATTCATGGTTCTGGGTAGTCCCACTATGAAGTCCATGGAAATATCCTCCCACTTCCATTCTGGAATCTGAATAGGCTGCAAAACTCCTCCTGGTCTCTGATGTTCTGCCTTGACCCTCTGACAGGTCAGACAGGTGATAACATATCTGGCGATGTCTCTTTTTCATCCTGGGCCACCAAAAACGTTTCTTTAGATCTTGGTACATCTTGGTGGAGCCAGGATGCATCGCATAAGGAGTCCTGTGAGCCTCATATAAGATCTTCTTGCGTAGTTCCTCCTGATCCGGAACGCACAGTCTGTCACCAAAATATAATGCCCCACTACCTGATACTCTGAATTCTCCACTTTCTGATTCTGCTAGCCCTTGCTTGATTTGCTGAATTTCAGGATCCTGTTCCTGAGCTGTCTGGATGTCACCAAGCAGGGTAGATGCTAATGTCATAGTAGAGAGCTGTCCCACTATGAGTTCAAGACCGAAATCTGTGATCTCCTTCTGTAGGGGCGGTGACATAGCTGCTAGGGATAGTAAGGTAGCACTGGACTTTCTGCTAAGTGCATCCGCTACCTTATTAGCTTTTCCTGGGTGGTAGAGGATGTCTATGTCATAGTCCTTGACCATCTCTAACCATCTGCGCTGTCACATATTCAGATCCTTCTGAGTGAAGAAGTACTTTAGACTCTGATGATCTGTATACACTCTGCACTGAGCTCCATACAAGTAATGTCTCCAAATCTTGAGAGCGAACACTACTGCTGCAAGCTCAAGGTCATGAGTAGGGTAATTCTTCTCATACTCCTTGAGTTGTCTGGAGGCGTAGGCGATTACCTTACCATCTTGCATCAGCACTGCTCCTAGTCCCAGTTTAGAGGCATCACTATAAATATCAAAGCTGTCTGTGTTCTCTGGTAGAACTAGAATAGGTACGCTGGTCAATCTCCTTTTCAGCTTGCTGAAACTGTTCTCACAGTCCTCTGTCCACTGAAATTTTCTATTCTTTCTAGTGAGAGCTGTTAGTGGGGAGGCTATCCTGGAGAAGTCCTCTACAAATTTTCTGTAATAACCTGCTAATCCCAGAAAGCTTCTGATTTCACTAGCGTTCTTGGGTCTTTCCAATTACTCACAGCTTCTATCTTACTGGGGTCTACCATGATACCATCCTTTGAGATGATGTGACCTAGGAAGGACACCTGATCTAACCAAAATTCACATTTCGTGAACTTGGCGTACAGCTGGTTCTGCTGGAGGATCTGCAATACTATTCTCAGGTGTTCTGAGTGTTCTTCCTGAGTTCCTGAATAGATAAGAATGTCATCGATAAACACGATAACAAATCTATCTAGGTAGTCCCTGAATACTCTGTTCATGAGGTCCATGAAAGTAGCTGGAGCATTTGTCACGCCAAAGGGCATGACTACGAACTCGTAGTGTCCGTATCTAGTCCTGAATGCTGTCTTGGGTATATCCCCTTCTTTAACTTTCACCTGATGATAACCTGATTTGAGGTCTATTTTAGAGAACACTGCTGCTCCCTTTAGCTGATCGAACAGGTCATCTATTCTGGGAAGAGGATACCTGTTCTTGATGGTGACTTGGTTCAGTGCTCTGTAATCTATGCACAGGCGCATGCTCCCGTCCTTCTTCTTCACGAACAATACAGGCGCTCCCCATGGTGAGTGACTCGGACGTATGAAGCCCTTGTCAAGCAGCTCCTGTAGTTGCTCATGAAGTTCCTTCAGTTCTACTGGAGCCATGCAATAAGGTGCTTTGGAAATAGGATTGGTACCGGGAATGAGCTCTATCTCGAATTCAATCTCTCTGTCTGGTGCTAAGCCTGGTAACTCCTCAGGGAAGATTGCTGGGTAGTCACATACGACTCGGACCTCTGCTAGCTGTTGGTCCTTGTCCTGACTGGTACTGACTACGTGTGCTAAAAATCCCGTACATCCTGAATCCATTAATCTCTGTGCTTTCATAGCTAAGAGAAACTTCTTGGCCTTTCTCTTGGGTTCTCCGACGTATTCAAACTGCACTTCTGCTTCAGGTTGGAATACGACTTTCTGTTTATGGCACTCTATAGAGGCACCATATTTGATCAGGAAGTCCATTCCAAAAATGACATCGTAATCAGTCATATCTAGCACTATCAGATCACAAAAGAGTTCTCTGTCTACTATAATGACTGGCACTGCTCTGAGCCAGTGCGTGGATGCCATAATTTCTCCTGAAGGCAACATTGTCAGAAACTGACTACTGAGTACCTCTGAGGGTATCCCTAACTTTTAGGAAAACATCCTGGATATATAGGAATGGGTTGTCCCAGTATCGAATAAGACAGTTGTACTTTGCTGTAAAATAATGATCTGACCTGTAACAACTGTCGAGGCATTCGCTACGTCCTCTCTGGTGAGTGCGTAGATCCTCGCATTGGTCGTAGCTGGAGGGGCTTCTAATCTGCCCTGGCTGATGTGTGGACCATCTAAACCGGCCTACATCTGATGTAACTGAGCTGGCTGGCCTCCGTACTGAATCGGCTGGGGTTGAGGAAGACTAATCTTGTTTGGGCATTGCTTAGCCATATGCCCTTCCTGTCCACATTCAAAGCATCCTCGTGTGCCCTTGCGACAAACCCCTGGGTGAAATTTCCCACAAGTAGCACATTTGGGATAACTATGTTGTTTGCTAGCTGGTCCTCCTTTTGGGTAACTCCCTAGTTTGCGCTTATTGCTGGAGTTCCCTTTCCAGTTAGAGCCGTGGGAGCTGTGGCCCTGGTGTTTCTGAGGGCCCAAGTCTCCTTGCCCTTTGGACTTTAAGAGGACTTGCTTCTGCTGCTTGATATTGTTCTGGTAGTGCTCGGTGGTCAGAGCACTGCTGACTAGTTCTTCGGTGGTTTGCGGCCTATGAATGCCGCCATCCACGTTCATCGCTATTTCCGGCCTCAGCATCTTGAGCATCAACCGGACTCGTTCTTTTTCTGTGCTGACTAATTCGGGACATAGGCGAGCCAATCTGTTGAATTTCTTCACGACTTCCTCCACTGAAAGGTTGCCCTGGCGAAATTCAGTGAACTCGTCGTAGTGGCGGTTTGTGACCCGCATGTGAAAGAACTCCTCGAAGAATTCTTTCTCGAAGTCAGCCCATGTCATCTGGTTTACTGGGCGCTTCGCTCTAATTCTCTCCCACCACATACGTGCATCTCCTGTCAAGTAGAAGGAGGCACACTTCACCTTTTCATGCTCTGGCCAGTCCAGAAGCTCTATCGTGCTCTCCAGGGGAACTGGCTTGAGCATCCCATGGTTCACCGGTGCCGAGAAGTTCTCGGGCTTGACTCTCGCCACCGGATCGATAGGCTTCTCTCTTTGCCTCTGCTGGGGTCTGCTGTCAGAGGTCGGATCGGTGGAACCTCTATAACTCTGGGGTTGCTACGTTTGGTTCCGGGTGACGGAGAGTATTCTCGATTAGCCTTTAAGGTCGCTATCTCCTCGTCGCTCTTTTAGTACTTTCTTGTAATCGAGCCACTAATGTCAAGGTGCCGGAGGAGGCACCGCCTCGCCTCTTTGCCGGGCTCAGTAGCTGGTGCCCTTCTAGCTGGGCGTCCTCTTGCCATTTCTAAAGGAACAAAGGACATACATAACTAAAGCATCATGTTTACATAGCTAATATTATCATGTTAGTTACTATCACAGATAAGCATACTTTAGTTATCTATAAACAGGAAAGCAATAACATACAAAGTGAGAGATATTCTTACTTGGAAGTTGCAGGTTCAATGCTGATGTGTGTGAAGGAAGTATGGAAACTGCTCTGATACCACTCTGTAACGACCCGCCTTCTACTGGCTAAGCTGTAAGGTCGGACCGTCACATTATGCTGTGCTAAGCTATATCCATGACCATCACTAAATCTAGATGCGGAAGCTGTACTAATTAAAACTTTGCTAAGCTCTTATCATTTCTTTATTCTATATGTGCTAAGGGGTGTAATCTAAACTATTCATGACATATTTTACATCCCCCATGGTCAAGGAACTGAACTAAGGGTCTTCCGGCTGTTGTCAGGCCTCCCAATCGATCCATGGATCGATTGGAATGGTCTAATCGATCCAGTGATCGACCTAGCATGCCACTGTATGCGGAACTTAGGTTGGATCGATCCAGTGATCGATCCAGCATGCTACTGTGCTCGGGGCAATATTCTGGATCGATCGGCTGATCGATCCAGACTGGCCAATCGATCCAGTGATCGATCCCAGGGCTTTCTGTTCGCGACAGGAGGCATCCGGATCGATCGGCTGATCGATCCAGGAGCTTACTGTTCGCGGTACAAACTTCTCAATCGATCGGCTGATCGACTGAGAAGCCTCCAATCGATCGGCCGATCGATTGGAGTTTCTGATTTCGTACCATAAGTCTGATTTCAGCACTATTTCGTGCTAAATTCACACACACAAGTTCTAACATGACTATAAACATCCCAATAACACTAACTGACATTCTAAGCAGGAACACTAACAATCTAAACAGGTCTTTCATGATTCGTAGCATTAAAATAACTGAAATGAGGAAAGTAACAACTTAATAAAATGCTAAGGTTTCAGATTTATTTCTAGTTTCTCCAAGGTCTTTATTCCAGGTTTCATCCACACACATCTTGGTTGCATTGACCTCCAGCCTACGCTAGTTCATTTTTCCTTTACCTTTATCTGCAGTATAAGGAAAATAGTATCTGTAAGCTTGAGAGCTTAGTAAGAAACCATCTACCTCACTAAAACATGCATATGATGCAATTTATGTTTTTAAAACATGCTATTTGAAATACATACTGAAAATGCTAAGCATGGCATGGCATACAACACACAGGACTAAGAAACTGATCATGGCAATAAGAGCTAATCATAACTATCATGTTGTATCAACAGAAAACTAAACTGATACAAAAGCTGAATTAAGCTAATAATAATCTGATGTTAAAGCTGTACTGAACTCACATAACTATTTTGTGATGTTTGAAAACTATATTCATAGGTAGATCAAAATAATAATCATGCTACTGTTTGGGCCTGGCAACTGTACTTGCTATGCGCACATCCCTAACTAGACCCGGGTTTGCAAGTCCGGAATTTAGTAGGGTTACTAGGTTATCTGAACCTAGGGACGACTGTGGGAGCCCAACCCAATGGATATCTAATCTAGTACAGTGCCACTGAGAAAGTAAAATACTGAACATAGCTAATTATTGCTTGTCTTGCTCTTTCTAGGTTATCTGAACCTAGAGCTAGGTTGTCTGAACCTATAGGCGACTGTGGGAGCCCACCCATTGGACATCTAGTCCCATAAGAGCTGTAGCAAGACTAAATAAGCTGTAAAAATGCTTCTATTGCATTTATCTAAGCTAATAAAATGCCTAAGTTGTATTTTAACTGTGCTGATAATTTAATCGAACACTTGGTATGCGCTAGTTCGCATCCTTTGTGCCGAAAGTCAACATACTACTAAACTGAAGCATAAAATTCATACGGAAGCTACTTATACTGTAGGTGAGGGGTTTCTTACCTCCTGTGCTAGTTTTCTTACGATTCTAATCGCTAGATTTCCGATGGAGACGATCTTCTCGATGGTTCCCTCACGTCTACGTGTTCCTCTCGTGAAGGGAAGCGTCCTCGTGTCGGAGTCGTCGCTGGAAGGTGCTCCTAGAACCCTTAGGCTTGGTGCGCCGAGAGAGGAAGAGGAGGAAGAGGTGGGCAGCGGTGAGGGTTTGAGGGAGAGGAGAGTTACGTTAAAAAAATAACTCTTCACTTATTAATTCCCTATTTATATTAAGTGGTTAATTCACCCAACTCAAATATAAATACAATTGTTTCCCTTTCCTTTCAGCACGGCCCTACTGGGTTCACTTGGTTTACTAAAGCTATCTATAAGTCATAGGGTTCGCTAGGTCTCGGGTTCAATTCCCGCGTAGGCTGTTTTCATTTTCTATTTATTTTTGCTACTTCCGCTATTCTAAAAATTCTGTAAAAATATCCTAAAATTCCAGAAAAATACTAGGATATTTCTAATAATTATTTTGAGAATTTTCGGGCATTACAATACCAGTACTTGATACTTAGTCCATTAAATAAGATTGTTCCCCTTCTGATGGGGAAGATCACACACTCCTAATTAATTTCCTATAACCATCCATAAAGGAATTTTGATCTAGTGATCTGCAAACAAACTCATCCGATGGGGAGGGAGGTACTCAGAGCCAACACGCAAGTTTGTTGTATCACTTACAAACCAGTAATGGAGACTGTGGAATTTATCTACTAATCCCTCTTCCACTTAGTTATTTAAGGTGAGGAATTTTAACTATGCAAGCATACATCACATGCACACACACATCACAGTAAATAAAAGCAATAAATATGAAAATTAATTTTCCAACTATTATGGCTTCTTCCATCACTATTCTCCGTGTGCTCCCGCCCTAGGGTTCATGTCGTCGGATCCATCGAGCTTCCTTTTCCGCTGCGCCTCTGGTCCTCAAGTAGCACCAAGCCTCGCAAGGATACGATCCGCGACAAAAATAAAATTTTACATATATCGATCCTATATTCCTCAAGGGAATGTACATCAAGTCTAGATCGAACATAAATGTAAAATCCTAGGGCTAATACAACTCCTACTGTATCAGTTAAATACAATCATGCACACACAATAAAATGCCCTTGACATGTCCAAGGGTCCAATCACACACAACATCTATAAGCCATAATAGTTGGAGCCTGCAACCACAGAGTTAGCACATCCTACTATATCCTGCCTAAATTATGTATGACATGTGCATAATTAAATTGAAAACCAAAACACACATAGGCAAACCCTACCTCTGATACCAATTGTTGGTTGGTCCTAGGAAGATCATATCGGTTCCACTGTATAAAAATTTTGTACAAGTGTCAAACCTTTCCTAACAACCTATTGTATTCTTTAGAAATTAAATTCGGAATCGCAAACGGAACTTTACATTATTGATTTCAAATTTAACTTATCTGTTCTTAATGGTTTAGACTTAGATCGCAAGTAGAACTTAACACTATTGATCCAAATCTACCTATGTTACAAATTCAATTAAATATTCATTTCGAAAATCGGCTCCCAGGTCAAACATGGCGAGGCACATGGCCTTCTTGGGTATGGGAGCATCCACCACTGCCTCGACAAAGCCTCTTAACGAAATTCAATATTTAATTTCCTAAAATAACATTGGGTTTAACCAAAAAGAATAATCGAATCACAAGACCGAAAAATAAAAAAAACACAACTTCGAATTTCTAATCCGAAAATCTAGAATCATATGTCTCTTGTGTTTGGAATTCATACAAAGAAAAACTAGTATGATGCGGAAAATAATTACTAGTTATAGCTTTCTTTGTATGTAACGACCTCTTGATCTTCTGTCGTATCCCTCGCCTCCTCTTGGACATCGTGTGGGCGACGATCCTCCAAGATGAATACCACCCAAAAGCTCCTCTTTCTCTAAGATTTGGCCACCACCACCACCAAGGAACAAAAGAGAGCAAGGGGAAAGGAAAGGGGAGAGAGGGCCGACCTCAAGAGAGAGCACAAACAATAAAATAAGAATTGATGCAAACCCTACTTCTCCTCTTCTTCTCCTTCTCTTTGTATCCTGCCACACAAAGCAACCACATAGAGGTGGCCGACCCTTGCATGAAGAGAAGCAAGGGCCAGCCCTTAGGAGAAGACTAGAGAGAAGAGAGAAAGAATAGATTGATTCATGAGGCCTCTCCTCCCATTCTTTTATAATACTTGTCCAAGGCAAATATGGAAAGATTTTTACAAAATATTAAAATCTTCCTCTTGATTTCCTTTCCTCCTTTTATTTTCCTTTTCCTCCTCTTTTATTCTCTTAATGGCCGCCCCCTATAAAGAGGGAGAAAAATATTTTGTAAAAATTTTATAAGCAAAGAAGGAAAGCTCTTATAAAATTTTACAAACTCTCTTTTAATTTCCTAATGTGGATATTTAAAAAAGGAAAGTTCTAAAAATTAAAACCAAGTTTTAAAATTTAAAACATCTCTTCTAAAATTTCCATTTTTAACATGGTTACAAAAAAAGAAAGTTTTAAATTTAAAACTCTCTTTTTAAAAACCATGAGGATGGTTAAAAAGGAAAGTTTTAAAACATTTAAAACTTTCTTTTAAACCATGTGGCCTAATTCAAATAAGGAAAGTTTTATAATTTTAAAATCTCTCTTTTAAAGCTTGTAGATGTCTATAAAGAGAAGATTTTAAAAATTTAAAACACCCCTCATACTTTGAATTATGTGGCTGACCCCTTCATGAAGCATATGGCCGACCACCTTAAGGAGAACATGGTCGTTCCCCTTGGCTTGGTCACCAAGCCATGGGCAGGCCCCTTCTTGGACACCAAGATGGACTTTTCATGGGTGGATATGAGGCATTAATGAGGCTACGACAAGGACCTAGAGGAGAAATTGGTTTTGGCCTCCCGACGAGCTTGAGTATCCCGTGTTTGCCCCAAACACACAACTCAAGTTCATCAATAATAACTCATTCCACTAGAGAGTTATTATTGCACTACCGCACTAATCCCAAATTACATTATGGGCTCCTTCTTATCATGAGTGTGTTAATCTCCCTGTGTTTAAGATGTCGGATGTCCACTAATTAATTGAGTTGCTGACAACTCATTTTAATTAATATCTTAGTTCAAGAGTATTACCACTCAACCTCATTGTCATGTCGGACTAAGTCCATCTGCAGGGTTTAACATGACAATCCTTATGAGATCCTCTTGGGGACATTATCAACCTAGATTACTAGACCACAGTTTCCTTCTATAATCAACAACACACATTATAAGTAATATCATTTCCCAACTTATCGGGCCTATTGATTTATCGAGCTAAATCTCACCCTTTGATAAGTCAAAGAAATAAATACTAAATATATGTGTTTGTTATTATATTAGGATTAAGAG
Organism: Zingiber officinale; assembly: GCF_018446385.1. Taxonomy (NCBI): domain Eukaryota; kingdom Viridiplantae; phylum Streptophyta; class Magnoliopsida; order Zingiberales; family Zingiberaceae; genus Zingiber; species Zingiber officinale. The sequence goes on along the minus strand of NC_055990.1, from coordinate 61,047,022 downwards.
CACACACTTCCATAATAACTAAGGTCTTGTTCTTTTATTAAGTCAGTATAAAAAGAACTTATCTTAAATGGTCTTGCTCAATACACTCAGAGTGTACTAGTGTAATTTGTTGGAGTGAGAAGCGCTAGAGGGGGGGTGAATAGCGCTCGTGGCTATTTCGTTTCGTATTCGTAAAACACTAATCGAGTTTAAAGTAGTGGAAATAAAAGACAACAAACGCGAATACAAGTATTTACTTGGTTCGGAGCCTGTGGCGACTCCTACTCTAAGGCCCACGCTCCTTGAGCGTTTACTTTGGGAAACAACTATAATCGTTAAAAGTTTTACAATAATGCAATACAAATAAAATAATAGTAATCTTATACCGACAATAAAGAATAGTATAATTGCAGCTTCTGGTTGTCGGGGCATTGCTTCAGCACTTCTGGGTCGTCTCTTGAGCAGTAAATAGTCGAAGGATCGTTTAGCAATTGATGTGTTAGGCTGCTGCTCAAACCCTCCTTATAAACAGTGTTGGAGGCCCCTCTAAGCCTGTCCGAGGCGCCTCCAGGCCGCCGAGTCGCACGCGTGGATCAGCTCTGATCTGGTCGCGCCTTATCCCAGTAAAGGCACCTCCAAGCTGCTCCAAGGCGCCTCCAACGCCTGGTCCAAGGCACCTCCAATGACCTCCGAGGTGCCTCCAGCGTCTCTGGATAGCTGGCTTCGGTTAGGCACCCGAGGCGCCTCCAAGCTCCATGGAGGCGCCTCGGACACTGTTCATCTGAGATGTAACATACTCCTTTGTTCCTGCAAAATGTGTTATTCCCAAACACATACCTTGCAAAACAAAGTTAGCACATGATAATTATAGTAACCAAAATATTGACAGTCAATGGACTGTCCGAGTCTGACTTCATATTTCCAACCGGAAACCCTAGGTCGACCCGACGCCTACTGTTCCCTCTACGGGGAACGCACCCTCACCTACTCCACTCAGGAGATTTACCTGTTGCCAGTGCGATCTTCCAGATCGACTAGACTTTTGCTCAGCATTCGACGCTTCCGGACTTTCTGCTTGACGCCCTCTCCCCGGCCCGTCCAGTCTTTCACCTGGTTCGCGACACCAGGACTTTCCACCTAGGGTTAAGCTTAATAAGTTTTAAATGCAAGCATGGTTAAGCTAAAACTTAAACTTTGTCAGACTCCCCCTTAATAAAGGCTTTCTCTACAAGTTAAAATTTTGTTAAGCTAAAATTTTCTTTTGAACTTCCCTACTGGTTCTTCTTTTGAATTTCCCTACTCTTCCCCTTTGCCATTTATCAAAAAAACACGTTTTAAAATCTTCACAAAGGAAAAAGGGCAAGAAAAAAACTAAGTAAGACACTTTGCTTTAAAATCAAAAAAGTACTTTAAGGCACTTAGCTTTTTATAAGTAATTTTCATAGGTTTCTTAGCTAAGTGAAATCAAGGTCTAAAGAACAATTTTCCATTCAACTGAGTTTAAAAGGCTAAAATGTTGACTTTGAAATATGGCTTTAGTCAATTTTGAAAATCTGTTAGAAAATACTTAGCTAAATTTTCAAAGGTTATTAAGGGAAAGTAAATTTTGAAGAGATTTGAAAGACTTAGATAAATTCGAAAAGCTTCGTTGATAATTGAAAAATACTTAGCTAAAAAAAGATTCTTGAAAAGATTTTGAAATTTTGAAAATGAAACCAGAATTTTGAAAGTTTAGTCTAGAAAGGACAAGAATGACTTTTGAAAGGTAGATTTTTGAAAACATGAAGCTGAAAAAACTTAGTTAAATTTGAAAGCATGAAGTTGAATTTTATAAAAACTTAGCTAAATTTGAAAGCATGAAGCTGAATTTTACAAAGACTTAGCTAAAATTGAAAGGATTTTTTCTTTTAGACGAACAGTCAATTTAAAAACTTTTGACAGCAAAGGAGGAGCTTGAAGCCTTAATGTCCAAGCATGAGTTGAGTTAAATTGATTATAAATTAGCTAATTTCTCTTTAAGTAAGGTATCAAAGCCCTAATGTTCATGCCTGAGTGAACTCAAACAGTCAAGTACTTGGCCACATGTCTAACCATCTAGCTACTAGCTGATTATCTAGAGGGCAACAACTTTCACTTGGTTAGTCAAGTTAAGTCAATAGATCCAGTTAGATTTAACTAGGGCTGGATGACTTGACTTGATTACTGTTAATTAGGTGTGTAACGCCCAGACTCATATTGATGCACAGACATAAGCATTCTTGAGTCCAGGCTGTACCCTATGCATCTCACGCCGTTCTATGTTTTTCTATCACAAGCAAGGTAAGCCTAGGTGTTTGTGAGATGCTCTGGCTGAATTCTAGGGCAACATGATATCTAGGGTTCGAGCCTAGGTTAAATCCGAATTTGAAAATCTAGTAAAATCGGAATTTTGAAAACAAAAATTTTGTCTAAAATTTAGAAATATATTTAAGCAGATTTTGAAAAACAAGTAAAACATTTAAGAGTAAAGGTGGAAAACTGATTTGAAAATCAATACCTATTCTATCCAACATATTCCTATTTGCGTAGAATGTAAACAAATAAAATTAGTAAAAGTAGAGGTCAACCAAATACTAGTACAATCAGAGAAGACAAATAGGTGTCTGTCCAAGATACATCAAATGATAGTGTCAAAAGGCAGGATCATCAAAAGCAGGATCACCAGCTGGAGGGTCGTCAGCTGGAGGTGGTGCAATGGGTTGCTCGGGTGAAGGCTGAGGCTGTCCCTGGCGATGTATCTCACCTCGGAGAGACGCAAACCCTGCAGATATCTCGGATCGTAGAGATCGGAGGAAGCGATGGCTGTCTAGCACAACCCGTCGCGTCTGAATGGACTGGATCTCGAGCCGAGCGAGTCTGTCCTCGACGGAAGGAGGTGCCGAAGTTGAAGGCCCGGCTGATGTAGAGGGCCCGACAGAGGTGGAAGGATCTGCGAAGAACTCCTCAGCTAAGAAGTCTGGCCACTCCTCACCCTCGCCTGGTACGCCCTCGGCCTCTGGAGCAACAGGAGCAGTGACTGGCGGTGGCCAGCCCTTCCAGGCCAGAATCCCCTCAGCGGTGACCTCTACACCCGCTAATCGAAGACTGTGCTGTCCTAACTCATCGTATATGGTAAGTGGGATGAGTGTCCCTATGGTAGTGTCTATCCTAGAGGTGGAGAAGATCTGGGTCAGGATATGGCAATAGGGCATATGGATCACTCCAGACTTGACTGTACTAGATGTATGAATGATGTTATGAAACATATGCAATGCAATGTCTATATCTAGGCGCTGGCTAAGAGCGTACAAAAAGAATGAGTGGAATGGTCGCATCTTCGAGACATCTCGAGATGTGATGGGCAGAATGCAAGCTGTCAAGACTCTGTACATAACATAGTCCTGAACTCTAAGAAGGGTCGGCCTGAACTCAGTGAGTCCAAAGGTATTTCCTCCCCAAAAAAGTGCATATAGATGTCATCTAAGGTAATATGGGAATAGGGATCACCGAATGATAGATCCCTACCCAGGTAACATAAGAATGTACACGGAGACTCCCTAAGCTCTAAGCTAGTGCGAAGCAGGGAGGGAGTAAACTGAATGTCAGTTCCACCAACTCTGGTGGAATAAGTACTATCATCAACCTTTTCAAGGTTGTGATGGAACTGGGCACACAAGTCTTGGTTTACTGTGGTGTTGCAGTCAACCAGTTTTCTTAGGTGATAGTAGTCTATCATCTGGACTGCGGGGAGACAAAATTGGGCAAAAAATGCCCTACCTACATACCTAGGTTTGATGGGCTCAAAGGTAAACCTAGCAAAATCTATCCTATGTTGTTCCGAGGGGAATCTAGGGTCCGTAGAAGGGGCCCTAGCTGGTGTAGGATCAACAATGCGACGTTTCCTATTTTGGCAGTATACAAGCAAAAATAGCAAAACTGGTATGAAATTTATGTAATAGATGATTAAGGGAGGTTTAGAGTATACCTAGGAGGCATTGCTAGGAGTAAAGGAGGAAGAGGTGGGTTGAAGGCGCCTTGGTTGGGGAGAAATCGCACGAGAACCTCGTGCTCGACTTCGGCAGAAAACGAACAGAAAGTCTTCTGTTTGTGGCGATATTTCAGGTTGAAGGCGCCTTAAATCATGTTTAAGGCACCTTATTAGGTATGTTGGAGGCGCCTCGGAGATGATGCAAGGCGCCTTAGATTAGGTCGGCGGGAATTTTCCCGCCTCCCATGGCTGGGAGGTGCCTCTAACTGGCGCCACGTGTCCCCTTTTTTGCATTAATTGGTTATGGTTTTTAACTTTGAAGAGGTTTATAACAATTTTGAAAAAGATTAAAAAAGTTATTAATTTCTTAAGGAATATCAGCTTAATTGAATTAAGTTAATTAATTTTGAAAGAATATTGAAGTTAATTAATTTTGAAAAATATTTTAAGTTAATTTAATTTTTTTAAAAAATATTTTAGTTAATTCAATTTTAAAAAATATTTTAGATAATTTAATTTTGAAAAAATATTTTCAGTTAATTTAATTTTTGAAAAAATTTTAAGTTAATTTAATTTTGAAAAATATTTTAAGTTAATTTAATTTTGAAAAATATTTTAAGTTAATTTAATTTTTGAATAAATATTTCAAGTTAATTTAATTTTGAAAAATATTTTAAGTTAATTTAATTTTTGAATAACTATTTAAAGTTAATTTAATTTTGAGAAAATATTTTAAGTTAATTTAATTTTTGAAAAAAATTTAAGTTAATTTAATTTTGAAAAATATTTTAAGTTAATTTAATTTTTAAAAAATATTTTAAGTTAATTTAATTTTTGAAAAATATTTTAAGTTAATTTAATTTTTGAAAAAATATTTTAAGTTAATTTTAATTTTGAAAAATATTTTAAGTTAATTTAATTTTTGAATAAATATTTTAAGTTAATTTAATTTTGAAAAATATTATAAGTTAATTTAATTTTTAAAAAAAATATTTTAAGTTAATTTTAATTTTGAAAAATATTTGAAGTTGATTTAATTTTTGAATAAATATTTTAAGTTAATTTAATTTTGAAAAATATTTTAAGTTAATTTAATTTTTGGATAAATAGTTTAAGTTAATTTAATTTTGAAAATATTTTAAGTTAATTTAATTTTTGAATAAATATTTTAAGTTAATTTAATTTTGAAAAAATATTTTAAGTTAATTTAATTTTTTAAAAAAAATTTAAGTTAATTGAATTTTGAAAAATATTTTAAGTTAATTTAATTTTTTAAAAATATTTTAAGTTAATTTAATTTTTGAAAAAATATTTTAAGTTAATTTTAATTTTGAAAAATATTTTAAGTTAATTTAATTTTTAAAAATATTTTAAGTTAATTTAATTTTGAAAAATATTACGTTAATTTAATTTTGAAAAATAATTTAAGTTAATTTAATTTTTGAATAAATATTTTATGTTAATTTAATTTTGAAAAATATTTTAAGTTAATTTAATTTTGAAAAAATATTTTAAGTTAATTTAATATTTGAAAAAATTTTAAGTTAATTTAATTTTGAAAAATATTTTAAGTTAATTTAATTTTGAAAAAATATTTTAAGTTAATTTAATATTTGGAAAAAATTTAAGTTAATTTAATTTTGAAAAATATTTTATGTTAATTTAATTTTTGAAAAAAAATTATGTTAATTTAATTTTGAAAAATATTTTGAGTTAATTTAATTTTGAAAAAATATTTTAAGTTAATTTAATTTTTGAAAAAAATTTAATTTAATTTAATTTTGAAAAATATTTTAAGTTAATTTTGAAAAAATAAGTTAATTTCAAAATTTAACTCGAATTTTGAATTTGAATCTCGAACTTTGAATTTCAAATTGATTTTAATTTTTTGTTCCTTAGTCATCTCACCCGATCTAAATTTTCAATCAGGGAATCCTATAATTTTTGTGAGATGAATTAGGTTCAATCCTAGAGTTTGGTTTTAACTTTATGTTAGATTCAGGTTTAGCTTTGGGTCAACAAGTAGACATTCTTTGGATAAACTTCCGGGCTATGGTGAGTCACAAGGATATCATTAAAGTAACCATGCGTTCGAGGTTTTCCAAATAGTCCTACCCATTGAACTTAGTACAAAACCTTGGTCTAACTGGTTAGGATTCATACAGGGTAGCTTCGGTCAGTTCCACTTAGCCAAATGCACCAGGTCGAAGCCATATTTTCCTAGACATGCGATAACTAAGCTTCCCCAATGTTTTATCATCCAATACTTCACCAGTACCGTGGTTCAGGTTAACCCTAACCCGTTTTTATTCTAACCTTAATCACCCTGTCGGGTAGTGTACTCTTGGTTACCCTTATCGGGTGGATTAAGTTCGGAAGTGCCAGCTATTTTGGAGCCTTCCTTTTATTTTAATTTTGAATTTTAAATTTTATTTCTAATTTTTAATTTGATTTTTAATTTAATTTCGAATTTTAATTTGATTTTTATTTTAATTTTGAATTTTAATTTTTATTTCTAATTTTTAATTTATTTTAATTTCGAATTTTAATTTTTATTTCTAATTTTTAATTTGATTTTTATTTTAATTTTGAATTTTAATTTGATTTTTATTTTAATTTCGAATTTTTATTTTTATTTTAATTTCGAATTTTAAATTTTTATTTCTAATTTTTAATTTCATTTTGTTTTAATTTTGAATTTTATTTTTTATTTATAATTTATAATTTGATTTTGTTAGTACAGTTTTGATTCTGGCTCCCCCTAGATCATAGCCTCGATATGGTCTATCGAGGTAATGTATTTGATCCTTGGGAACCCAATATTTACCAAGTCCAACCTGATTGATCAGGTGGGACTTGGGTATCCATGCTTGGACTAAGTTATGATTTTGTTTATTTACTAAGGACAGGTAAGATCTATATTTTCTTTTAGTTTTATAATCTAACCCAGTTTTATTGTAAACAGCTCTTTGTGTCCCAAGAATTAGGTCAAGCTTCTTGGAGCCCAAAGAGAACCTTTCTAATGTATTTTTTAAGTCCTTAACCTGAGTTTTCAGACTGGAGTTTTCTTCCTCATGTTTTTGAACTTGAGTTGGATTTCCAGTCTAACTTGGGTCAGGCAAGGTTTTGGTGTTAGTCACTTCTTTAAGGACTGCTACTTCCTTTAGAAGTGACTTAACCTTAAGGTTTGATTTAGCTAGTTTGCGTAATAAATAATTTACTAAATTATTTAAGTGAGGTACACTTACAGCAGTGTCAGGCCCTTCGGAAACGGATACGGATCCGTGGCTTCGCTCAGACTCGGCTTCCGACTCGCTCTCGCTCTCAGACAGTTCAATCTGGTCCCGGGCCATCAGCGCAAGTAGACTCGTTTGATCGAGTTCATCATCGTCGTCTTTTGAGGAGGATTCGTCCCATGTTGCCTTTAGCACATTCTTTTTCCTCTGCTTCTTTGCATCTTTCTGATTTGGGCAGTTGGCTTTGATGTGCCCCTTCTGGTTGCACCCATAGCAGGTTACCTCAAAATTGACTCTTGAGCTGGGTTGGCCTTCCTTGGATTGTACTGCTTTCTTTAGGTCTCTCTTGTTGAAGCCCTTCTTCTTCTTGTAGAGTTTCTTTACAATATTTACTAGTTTAGTTGTCAATTCATCGTCTGAGTCGGGTTCAACTTCTGATTCTGGTTCAGTTCTTCGCCGTAATCTCGGTTCGCGTGTTCGACCGGTACCTGCAATCAAAGCAACTCTCTTCTCGATTGGCTGTGTATTAGTCTGTTCATGCAGTTTAAACTCACAAAATAATTCATCTAATTTTATAGAAGATAGATCCTTGGAGACTTTGTAGGCATCTACCATTGATGCCCACAATGTACTCCTTGGAAACGAGTTTAGTGTGTACCTTATGATGTCTCGATTCTCGACTCTCTGCCCGATTGTATGGAGGGAGTTGAGAACGTCTTGTATGCGCGCGTGGAGTTGACTTGCTGTCTCTCCGTCCTGCATTTTTAGATTATATAGTTTATTGAATAGTAAATCTCTTTTACTCACCTTGGTGTCGGAGGTGCCCTCGTGGAGTTCGATCAGCTTCTCCCATAGCTCTTCTGCACTGGAGAACGATCCAACTCTGTTGAGCTCCTCCTTGGTCAGTCCGCACTGAAGAGTGCAGGTCGCTCTTGCATCAGCTTCCACCTTCTTGATTAGAGTCGGTTCCCATTTTTCACAGGGTGTGGGCTTACCGTCTTCATTAGTTGGTAGTTGTATTCCAGTTTTGATGATCATCCATGTCTTAAACTGGATCTTTAGGTAAGTTTCCATTCGTCCATTCCAATACCCAAAGTCTTCTCCGGAGAAGAGCGGGGGGCGAACGGTGCTGAAACCCTCTTGTTGGGCCATTTGTTAAATATGCAAAACACAAAAAAATAGCAGAAATGTCCCAAGACTAGGTCTTGGATTAGCAGTGCGGGAAATAAGGTTAAGGATTAACGAACTCGAGTGGTGTTGCACCAGCCTCAAGCAAAAACCAATTCGAAAAAAAAAAAATTAGAATATAGCTATTAAGCTAATTCTAATTGACTCCGTAAAACTGAAAAATACCACAAAAAAAAATTCCGTGATTGGTGGTTGCACCAGATCAACGTGACCCCGATCTGATACCTATTGTTGAATCGAGAAGCGCTAGAGGGGTGGTGAATAGCGCTCGTGGCTATTTTGTTTCGTATTCGTAAAACACTAATCGAGTTTAAAGCAGCGGAAATAAAAGACAACAAACGCGAACACAAGTATTTACTTGGTTCGGAGCCTGTGGCGACTCCTACTCCAAGGCCCACGCTCCTTGAGTGTTTACTTTGGGCAACAACTATAATCGTTAAAAGTTTTACAGCAATGCAATATAAATAAAACAATAGTAATCTTATACCGACAACAAAGAATAGTAGAATTGCAGCTTCTGCTTGTCGGGGCGTCGCTTCAGCACTTCTGGGTCATCTCTTGAGCAGCAAATAGTCGAAGGATCGTTTAGCAATTGATGTGTTAGGCTGCTGCTCGAACCCTCCTTATAAACAGTGTTGGAGGCACCTCCAAGCCTGTCCGAGGCGCCTCCAGGCCGCCGAGTCGCACGCGTGGATCAGCTCTGATCTGGTCGCGCCTTATCCCATTGAAGGTGCCTCCAAGCTGCTCCAAGGTGCCTCCAACGCCTGGTCCAAGGCACCTCCAGTGACCTCCGAGGCGCCTCCAGCGTCTCTGGACAGCTGGCTTGGGCTAGGCACCCGAGGCGCCTCCAAGCTCCATGGAGGCGCCTCGGACACTGTTCATCCGAGGTGGAACATGCTCCTTTGTTCCTGCAAAATGTGTTAGTCCCAAACACATACCCTGCAAAACAAAGTTAGCACATGATAATTATAGTAACCAAAATATTGACAGTCAACGGACTGTCCGAGTCTGACTTCGAATTTCCAACCGGAAATCCTAGGTCGACCCGACGCCTACTGTTCCCTCTACAGGGAACGCGTCCTCACCTACTCTACTCAGGAGATTTACCTGTTGCCAGTGCGATCCTCCAGATCGACTGGACTTTTGCTCAGCGTTCGACGCTTCCGGACTTTCTGCTAGACGTCGACTCCCCAACCAGTCCAGTCTTTCACTTGGTTCGCGACACCAGGACTTTCCACCTAGGGTTACCCCCTAGGACTTTTGCCTGAAGCCCTCGACCCGCCAAGACTTTCCACATAGGGTTACCACCCCCTATGACCTAAGGTTACCGCCCCCTAGGGTTTTCCACCTGCCTAACCACAATTAGGACTTTCCTGAAACACTCAATTAAGTACGTTAGATCACAAAACAACTTAACTTTGAGTTCCTTTGCCATTATCAAAACAACGGTCGATCGTCGGATGCTTCCCGCACCAACATAATTTATTAGTCAAGATAAACTAATACATAATTACACTACAACTATTCTAATGGTTTGTTCCTTTCCATCTTAGTCGTAAACTACTATTTATAATTTATAAGGAATTGATAACATGATCTTCTGTGTGTGACACCACACACCATGTTATCTACAATATAAATTAATTGAGCAACTACACTTAGCATATAAATGTAGGTATTTGACCAATGTGATTCTTAAATGTTTATACAAAAAGCTAGACTTTTAGTATACACTCTAACAGAAAAAGGGTCATATGAGAAAGTAAATGGAAGCATTCTAGTTTCCATGTCTTTTAGCCAGTAAATCTTTTGGTGTAAGTTTACCAACTAGGATGTAAGCATCTAGATTTTCCTGCTGATCCCAGAACCAATTGTTTTAGCTCGTCGGTGTTTAAGTTGATCTATTATTGAATGTTCTACTCATTCCAGATCAGGTTCAAAAAGATATTCTTCAAGTTCTACCTCAAGACCAGTTATGTTATGAACATCTATCTTGATCAAATGTTTGACTAGTTCTATCTTCATATTTAGCCACTCTGGTAGGGAACTTTCAAAAGTACATATCACAAATGTTTCCACTTCTTTGAGTACTTGAACTATTATGTCACCCAATTTCTTTGGGAAGTAGAACAAAGTATGTCACCCAAAGTCCGGGTAGATGCCCATAATTCATTAAAATAAATACGTAATAAGTCCTTCCTCTATAGTTTGTTGGACATATTTTCAAAGTTAATGTTTTCTTTTCTAAAAGAATATAGTAGTTGGCATTGACATCCATATCTAACTGAGTCAGCATAGTTTTTGGTGAGTTTCTGACACCTTAGTTTACTGCTAAATTCGACTTCGTAGATGATTGTCATACCTCCTGGGGGATTGGTATGGAATTTTTTAAGTATGTCACATAGCTCAAGATAAGTGTTGAAACACTACTAGAAAACTAGGCTTTTGAGACACAACAAAATGTGTCTTAAATTATAAATTTAGTGTTTCAAAATGTTTTTGAGACGGTGATGAGACAGTAATGTAGTCGTCCCTAATACAAGCGTCTCAAAAAAATATTGAGACAGTTGTACTGTCTCAAATACTATTTAAGACGGTGATGAGACAGTTATTTAATTGTCCCAAAAGTATTTAAGACAGTTATTGTTTTGTCTCAAATGTTGTGTCTTATCCTGTGAAAAAAACTAAAGACACTAAATTGAGATGGTAATGTGTTGTCTCAAATAGAAGTGAAGACAGTAAATTACTGTCCCTAATATTTTAACTTGTTAAATGCAACAATTATGATAAAAATTAATAATCTTTAAAGAACATTTATTATACAAATTAATCTAGATTAAATCTAATAAATTGTCATTTCAAAACAAAAGGAAAAATTCTCTTTTTATAAATTAAAAATGATATCCACAATATAAAATTCTATAATCATTATTTGAAGTACATCCAACATTCATCCAAAAAAAAAACAATTGTTCCCATGAAAGTTACATAAAAGAAAGTCTAAAGAACAACTCCTCGTGATCTAGAGATAACTTCTATAATCCTTCTTCACCAGAATCATGAACATAAAAAAAAATTCTTATTAGAGGTAAAGATGATTTATAATATATAATGTTAAAAAAAAAATCAATAAATAGAACATTTCAATAAGAAATCTCTTCATCTAACACATAATCCTCTTTCTTGCAACTATATATATATACAACATAAACAACCCCAAGTTAAACAAACCTCTTCATCTCGTAATAAGAAATGATGATTTATGTGTTTGTCAATATCTTTGTGCCTTTCAAGTTGTTGCACCTGTAAAATAAATTTATCTATAGCTTAAAAATATGTACACTACTACATCACCAAAATTGTTAATAAAATAAAAAAAAATTCTTATGAAAACAACTACCAATGTACCTGTTAGTTTTACAATCCTTGTTCATGTGAAATAATATTATCTGCAACCTAAATAAAAAATAATGTATGTATCACAAAACTTTCAAAATTCATTATAAAAGTCAGTTATTTAAATAAAGTAAAGATACCTTTTGATTTCTAAATTCACCGGATTCCATACCAAGATGAGTCAATGGGGATTCATGATTCTCTAACTTTGATTGAAGTGCATCTATTTGAGATTTCATTTGGTTTAGGAAAGGAGTCACTACTTTCATACACTCTGCTACAGCTTTCTCCGTAGCCATTTTTATTAACTCATTTGAATGTTCATTGGATAACAAAGGGTGAGTACGCATATCAGAAGGACTATGACCTAAACCCATAGTGCGAACATAACCATGACTTTGATTTCCCATGAAACTATTGAAAATCTTCTGTCTCAACTCAGGTGTTTGATCCTCAATAGGTACCGCTGATAACTTTTCTTGCATTTGACCCTAGATGTTTATTAACATCAATAAATATAGATCCTTCACAAGTAAACAAAATGATAATGTCTAAAATAATATAAGAATTATAAATGAATGTGTTTACTATTAAATTTGCAGCCTCGGCATCAGCTGGAACTCCATTTTTAGAACGAGCCTCAATGTATGTTGTTAAGGGATCAGTTGACTTTCCATCAGCTGCCAACTATATAAAAATGACAAATCTTTATAAATTTGTTACCAAAAAAATATAGTATATTATAATTATACATGCTTTTATTTTGAAGTTAGGCATCGAAGTCCTTCCGGTCCTATGTATTGGCCCCGCAAGTTCTCTATTGAGTGCATTTTTCTTTGAAATTTCCTTAAAAACAAAAAAAATAGAGATTTTTTGAATAGGTTATAATGACAATAATTAAAAAACATAAACAATGTTATTTGAGATAAGAAATTACTTGAAATTTGTCTGTACTCGATGAGAATCCTCCATTGCTCAGGTTCAACACGATTAGGAACATTGGTTAACAATTGGTCATACGTCTTTCCATTAAAATAATCAGTTTTAATTCTATTCTTCCACTTTCTCCATTTGTCGCCAATAGATTTAAGACATACAGACTTATGTGCTAGAGGGGCATTGCTGTTCTCCTATATAATTTATAGGAGATATATGAACAGTTAAAAAATATTTAGAAACAATTATTATAACTAGGTTAGAAACATTGCTTTGTCATATTGTTCATATGATATGATTAATAATAGAGCAAAAATGGAGAACTTACTTGAACTTCATTCCAGATATAATCTGTAACATGTGTGGGCATGTCAGATCATTCCACATATGTTAAGGGAACTTGGACACCATTACGAGCAATTCGACCAAGCAATGATGAATACTTCCCTGCATTCGGTCCAATAGCCTGGAATGATTCATTGAAATCAACTATTAACTTTTCACCCGCATGTAAATCCCCTTGAGCAGGGCCTCTTCCTCTCTTTTTAGTAACTTCATTGTTAGTTTCTCCTATAAATTCAACAAACGTAAAAGACTTGTAAATTACAATAAGTAAAAAAGAACCAACAAAGAGAGGTGATAAAGAATATGAGAAATTTAAAAAATAATTGAACACTTTAGAAATCTATATAAACTAACCTGAATTTGGCAAGGTTAAACTAGGTTGTAAATTAGGTGGATCAATTGATTGTGAATTTTGTTGTTCATCAATGAGCTCCAAAGTTTGAGCTTGCAATGTTGATACTTGTTGAACTTGTGATTGATGCTTGGATCTTGTTTGTGGACGATGAACTTGGACGTAACATATTATTTGGTCTTTGTTGTTGTGGTTTCTCTAGTACACGTGTGGGAGGATGCACTTGAGATAAATTACCCTGAGCAGGGCCTCTTCCTTGTTTTTTAGTCACTCCATTATTAGTTTCTCCTAGAAATTCAACAAATGTAAAAGACTTATAAATTACAATAAGTAAAAAAGAACCAACAAAGAGAGGTGACAAATAATACAAGAAATTTAAAAAATAATTGAAAACTTCGGAAATCAATATAAACTAACCTGAATTTGGCAAGGTTAATTCAGGTTGTGAATTAGGTGGATCAATTGATTGCGAGTTTTGTAGTTCATCAATGAGCTCCAAAGTTTGAGCTTGCAATGTTGATGCTTGTTGAACTTGTGATTGATGCTTGGATCTTGTTTGTGGATGATGAACTATTGGACGTAATATGTTATTTGGCCTTTGTTGTTGCGGCTTCTCTATTACACGTGTAGAAGGATGCACTTGAGATATATTACCTTTTACCACATTTGTTTGATCACCATTTAATTTTTCCAACATGGTTGTCCCTTTCTTTTTTTGTCTAGCCATGATGACCTATAATGAAAAAAATCAACATATCAATCCAAAGGCCAAAAAAGATCAATTACACATTTGAAGCTAAACTTGGAAAAGAAAACATTGATGACCACTTATTAAATTATAAATAAATCAGATTAATACTCAAAAATTGATTATGCATCAAGCATAAATGAAGAATAAAAATGAAATAGAAATATACAATTAAAAAGCAAGTCTCTACTCAATAATAAATAAAAATGTATATTAAAGATTAACAATACAATAAACAATCCTAATATGTTTCATCATTCTCTGCAACTTCTTCGTCTTGTCCAAGATCAATGGCTCCATCAACAACTAAATCTTCCCTCACCCAAGCATTATCCTCATCCCTAATAGGAATATTATCATCCAAAGTTTGAGAAGAATATGAATCTGCTTGATCCAAAGAAGAGTAAACATCATAATTATCTCTGCGACTCATTTTCAGAACAACATGCCATTTGGGTTCCACTGGATCATTGCTATAGAATACTTGCTTTGCTTGATTAGCAAATATGAATGGTTCATTCGCCATCTGATTATCTCTATACATTAGATGATCAAAATTCACCAAGGTAAATTTGAAATCATCTTCCATTTTCCCTCTTTGATTATCAACCCAATCACAATTGAACATAACAAACTTCATCCTATTACTATAGTGTACTTGAATAATATTTTTCAATACTCCATAGTAAATAACTTCTCCAGCAATTGGATTCCTATCTTTCCTACTAGCATAGCTAGTAGTTTTTGCCCTAAGCATTACTCCACTATTTTGAGTTGTTCTACTAGTTTCGAAAGCCTTTGTACGAAAATGAAATCCATTAATCATATAAGCCTTGAAACTTCTCCCTCGAGGATTAGGGCTCATTGCTAATGCTTTGATTACTTCTGAAAAGTTAGAATTTCTTGCATTTAGCTGCTCTTCAACCTACAATACATGAGTATGCACATATAAGTTTCAGAGAAGTTTGTTGAATGAAATCATGAATTTATTTCTAAATATAAAACCAAAATAAAAACTTACATGAGTTTTGAACCATGTATGAAATGTATCATTATGCACACTTTGAAGTTGATGGTACCTGTAACGTGGAAACTTCACATAAAGTTCTGTCATATGCATACTGTTCATTTAGTAGATTTTGTTTCAGTATAATATGTTCTCCTATAAAAGGGGCACAATATTAAACTAACCATGTATTGTAAATAT
Source organism: Zingiber officinale (assembly GCF_018446385.1). NCBI lineage: Eukaryota > Viridiplantae > Streptophyta > Magnoliopsida > Zingiberales > Zingiberaceae > Zingiber > Zingiber officinale. The sequence continues at coordinate 61,031,629 of NC_055990.1, read as the reverse complement.
TCATTTACTTACTCAATAAATGGTTGCACAACATCAGTGTCCATTAAGACATAACGATGGCATTGTGTCCATGTAACTCTATCAAGAGTTATTGTCACGCCCCGGAGGAGTCTCTGTCCGAAGAAATTTCGGCAGCACCTCCCCTGTACGGCGGACAATCTGAAACTTTCTATATACACAATATACATCAGCCACAGGCGGCTGGAATATATACACACAACCACGCAGTTATATATATATCATCAGCCCACTCGGCTGGAACAAAACCAAAACACAAAGACTGCTAGCCGGCTAGGCTTACACAACCAATAACAAATACAAAATACCACATATCAACATCAACACTCCAAAAATAAAACCGGAGTACAGAGCTAAACAAACTGATACATAAACAAACAAAACATACGTGAAACTGATAAGTCTTCTGATGTGACGTGGGGACCAGCAGACAGGATATTCCAAGCGACACCAAAACCAACCTGGTACCTGAAAAAGATAGTATCAACGGGGGTGAGTTCAACAACTCAGCGAATACCAATGGACATGAGTAGTCTAACAGCAACAAACATGGAATACAGCTTCCTAATCATATATAGGGAATACGCAAAACTGAAAGGTAACTGAGGAAGCTGTACTCACCAGGAACTCCTATCCAGACAAAAGGGTCGTCAAACCGAAAGTGTCAATAATCCTGTATGCAGGTCAAAAGTATGTATCCAACCAAAATGCAGCAACCAAATGCAACAAACACAATCGTAAGAATATAAATACATCAATGCATATGATGCTAATGATGCGTACTGGTCACCCCTGACGCCAGTCAGTCGTCTCACACACAAATGGCGAGATCGAGTGGGTAGGGCTGTGACAACCGTGCACTCTGTCGTCACTGCTCCTGATGAGTGACCGAGTGGACGGGATGCTGTCGGAGTACTCCTGTCCTGTGACCCCAAATCATAAATGGGGGAGCTCAATGCTCTCATCTCCCGGTACACGATGACGGGGAGGAAATCTCTGCCGAGTTACCCGACCAACGGAGCCAAACAGAGTCCACCATCTGCCGGCTACCACGCTGCTACACTAAATGCCAACGGAGCCAAACAGCATAACCGCCACCCTCAGACCAACGGAGCCAAACAGCAGAACCGCCACACACCTGTCTGATATACCACTAACCCATGAGTGGTGGTGTGTGCAGTACATGTAACTGGCGATGTGCTCAACCATAGTGGAGCCGACAATCGCACAGCATCCAATCATGATGCATGGCACTAAGCATAGCAAAACTGATCAACATATCCATATCCATATATATAAAATGAGTACTATAAAATCGACGGTCACATACCAAGATCTAGAGTACACAGGTCAGATAGAATATCAACAACCTATGTCCTGAACATAATAAGTATGGAATATCCTGATCAACATAGAAAAATCCATATATACATAATATGGGTACCACAGTATCAGTAGGTCAAATCCACGGATCTAGGATATACAGGTCCTCTATGATAGAACAACCTAGATCCTAAACATATCCCCCTTCCATAGCATATGTACCATCAATATGCACAGATCAAAGAATCAAAGTCTAGGTACACGAATTATATATGATATACAAATAGAGATATACAAGCCAGGTATGACATAAAAACCTAGTTATCATAAAATCTAGATACACATGCCAGAAATAAAATCCAGTACCTAGTCCTAACCTCAGTAAAGCATGGTATGTCACTTACTCTAGGAACTAAAGTACTCATGGCAATAATCACGAGGTATAAACATGGATACCTAGCAAGCAACTAAACAGAACATGCTATGGATATCAAACTAACATACCAAAGACAAACATGATTATTGCTTGTAGCTATAAAATACAATGCATATCCAAATGACAATATCATAAAAGATAAGTCAAGAGGTACTCGCCTCCAATCGAAAAGTCCAATCCGGTCCAAATACGACGTCGAGATATTCGTCTCGCGTCAAAGTCCTGTGTCCAATAAATAAATATTTTATTTAACTACACTCAAATGCATAACCAAATAAAAATCCTTGAGGCTCAATTAGGGTAAAACCCTAATAAATCTAACCATCTAGTAATCCAATTTATCCATAATTCGATACATAACCATACCTCAAGCTCAGCCAAAACGTGTACTGCCTGAAGGAGGTCCTGTCGAATCCAAGGTGCTGCTGGATCAAAGAGCAACCCACAACACAAAATCTTGCTGAAATCTTTCCTCACCGATATCAACCGAATCAAGCAAGAAGTCACTAATCAAGCAACCACCTTCTAGTCTCTGCCAAACAGCCCAAGCACACCTCACTGATCAAAAAATAAAATCCCTCTGGAACCAGTCGGTGGAAATCATAGATCAAACAACAACCTAACTCACCTTGCTGTCACCTTCACCGTGATCAAACCATCCAAACCTAACCAATATAGGTGTGTCGATCTGCCGTGAAAAGAGACCTTCCTGCCACAGTGTCGGATCAAGGCAGAATCAACAATTCCAGACACCAACAAACCCTATAAAGATCAGCTACCCAATCATAGACAGTGTTAGGGTATAGGCTAGAGAGGATCAAGTGAAAACAACTCAAGAACCTACCCTTGTCATCAACACATGTTTCCGATCCCTGGCGATCTAAAGCATGGTGACTGCGGCTAGGGCACAGAAGGTGGCCGTTGTGCTGCCAAACCATTGCAAAGAGGCTAGGGCATGATCTCCGCGATAGAAGGGCTTCGCATCTCCGACGATAGCCGACGACGTCGTTGATCAAAGAAGAACCGGATATCAGCAGATGGAAGAGGCGTTCGGCTTTGGGCAGAGAAGGCGTCGGGAAGGAAGAAGTCGGCTAGGTCACTCGAGATGGAGGAAGAGGAGAAGGAAATAATTGTCGATGGTGGCTCAAAAGTCTCGCCGACGGCAAAACTCTAGGGCTCAGCACAAGAAGGGGAAGAGAAGGAAGGGTTGCAAAAACCCTCAGCCACAGCTTTTATACCGCAGGAGGAGAACCGGCGGGGAAAGGCGGCGGCGACGCGTCGGTGGGCAGCGTCGGCACCTTAGGGCACGGGTCGGTTGAGGAAAGGGGGTGCGGCATGCGGGGGGAAAAGGAAACGGCGATGGGAAGAGAGGAAAAGGAGAAAAAGAAAGAAAATAAAAAAGGAAAATTAAAAACAAAATTTCAACTTTTCCTCGTTAAAATAGGGTAGCCTAAACAGGCTTTCCTGGCCCCATTTTTATCCCCGTAAACTGGTCCATATGGTCTCCGAAAAATTTCCATAAAATTTCTAAAAATTCCAGAAAATTCCCTTATTAATATTCGCCATTTTCCCCGTATTTTACATTCTCCCCCACTAATAAAAATTTGGTCCTCCAAATTTCCTTATCTACCATCAGCAAATACTAACAACAGGCAAAGAGTATAGATACTGAACGATAAATTTAACCACATACCTCATGTGAACATATGGGGGTATCTAGCTCGAATAGTATCCTCGAGCTCCCAAGTAGCCTCCTCGTCCATATGATGCTGTCATCCGACTTTAACCAGCCGGATAGTCTTGTTCCGCAACTGATGCTCTTTCCGGTCTAGAATCTGTACCGGAACCCCTCATAAGTGACGTCAGGTTGAACTGGAACTGAGATATCAGTCAGCGCATGTGTCGGGTTGGGTATATACCTCCTCAACATAGACACAAGGAATACGTCATGCACGCCTGCCAAGGACGGCGATAGTACTAACCCGTAAGCTACTGCTCCAATCCTTCCCGAGATCTGGAAAAGGTCCAATGTGTCGTGGAGCCAGCTCACCGATAAGGCCGAAACTCTTCACCCCTTTCGTGGGTGCAACTCGCAGTAAAATATGGTCACTTGCAGAGAACTCTAAGAGTCTGCATCTCCGATTTGCATAACTCTTCTGGCGGTCCTGCGCCTTTCACCTCCTCCGTCTGATATTACAGACCAAGTCTGCTTCATGCCGAGCTCTATAAGGTCCCAACAATTAGGCCTCCCCAACCTCATCCCAGAGGGTGGGTGTCCGACAAGGCCTACCATACAACGCTTCAAATGGTGCCATCTGGATAGCCAAATGCAAACCGTTGTTGTAGGCGAATTATACCAATGGCAAATGGTCCTCCCAACTGCCTCAAAAATCCAATACACGTGACCTCAACAAATCCTCTAGAGTCTGTATGGTCCGCTCTGACTGTCCATCTGTCTACGGATGGAAAGCTATACTAAAACAGAACTGAATGCCCAAGGCCTGCTGCAGACTCTGCTAGAATCGAGACGTAAACCGAGGGTCTCTATCCGAAATGATAGTCAAAGGGACACCATATAATATGATGATCTCCCGGTAATACAGATCTGCCAATCGATCCAGGGAATTCCGACTTCCGAATCGCCAAGAAGTGCGCCGATTTGGTTAATCAATCAACGATTACCCCAAATCGTGTCATAGCCTCATCGTCTCCTCGGCAAACTCACCACAAAATCCATGGTAATCTGTTCCATTCCCACTTAGGAATAGGAATCTGCTGAAATAATCCAGCAGGTATCTAGTGCTCTGCCTTCACCTGCTGACAGACAAGACATCCAGCTACAAATTCCGCGATGTCTTTCTTCATACTGTTCCATCATTAGGAACGCCTCAATCTTGGTACATACGGGTACTACCTGGGTGGATAGCAAATCATGAGCGATGAGCCTCCGGAAGTAACTTCTATAAGACCGGATGAGACTGAAATACGCAAAACCTGTCTCGAAAGTGTATAACACCCTTCTCGTCTCGTGTGAACTCGGTCTGCTGCCCAGAAGCTATCTAGCTGCAAATAAACTGCAAATACTGATCAGCAGCCTAGGGCTCTCGGATCCTCGTCCTGATCGACAACTAAGCAGCCATGGTAACAAGAATACCCTGCTCTGTCTGTAGCCACAACTCGGTGGCAAGCCAAAGTCACTCTAGACTTCCGGCTAAGTGCGTCGACAACCACATTAGCTTTTCCTGGGTGATAGCTAATGGTACAATCAAAATCTTTTAGGAACACCATCCATCTTCCCTGTCGGAGATTAGATTCCTTTCAAAGTGAACAAATATTTGAGACTCTTATGGTCCGTGAGAATCTCAAATTTAACACTGTATAGATAAGGCTGCCAAATCTTCAAGGCACAAAATAATGACGGCCAGCCACAAGTCATATACTGGGTAGTTCTACTCATGCTCCTACAACTGTCGAGAAGCATAGGAGACTATTCTATCGTGCTGCATCAGAACAGTGCTCAAACCCTGAATAGGTGCGTCGGTGTAGAGGACATATCTGTCCTCTCCAGAAAGGTAACCCAAAACCGGAGCCGACACTAGTCTCCGCCTCAGCTCCTAAAAGTTGGTCTCGTAGTCCTCGAACCACGTAAACTTCACGCATTTCCTAGTCAAGCGTGTCATTGGCATATCAATGCATGGAAAAACCCCCCAACGAATCGTCTGTCATATCGATCCAACCAAGGAAGTTGCGAGTCTCCTGTATAGACTACAACTACTCCCAACGATAACAACCTCTATCTCCTGTGGAACCACGGTATACTCCAACTGGTGACCGTGTGTCTCAAACATCTCACAGAAGACAACCAAAATACGCACTACTGATCTTCACATATAGACGTTTCCGTCGAAACATCTCTAGAACTATACGAAGATGGTGTACGTGGCCCACCTCGGATCAGAAATAGATCACCACATCGTCAACAAAGACAATGAAAACCAATCCAAACATCCTAATGATACCCAAATCATCGAGTCCATGAAAACATCTAGGGCATCGCAAGAACTAATGGTAAAACCAAGACGCATAATGTCCGTATCACAGACATTCCTAACCATAAGATCCTCAACAATAAACAGATCTAATCACCAACGATATATAATCACGAAAGAATAGAACCTCCAGTGTGAGAGCAATGATCTATCACACGAAATACCACATAGTGGGAGCAACGCTCTACCACAAGAAATCCTCCATATGTGGGAGCAACGCTCCACCACAAATAATCCAAAATATGTATCCACAATAAATATGGGAGCAATGCTCCGCTACAAACAATCCGCAATATGTAGGAGCAACGCTCCACTACAAAACAATCCCTAAATATGTGGGAATCCAGAATATGTGGAAGCTACGCTCTACCACAAACGATCCATAACATGTGGGAGCTACGCTCTACCACAACAATACATAAGGGCCCAAAGCACCTAACTATCTAGCTAGAGATTGTACGAGATCTCTCTACCACAGATCACTGTAGGTAGCCTAGGGTATAACCACCCAATAAGTAAATCAAATCCATAGTCAACTCTATCATCCTCCTAGTGGGTCGGTCACCCACTAATGGGAGAATTAGTTGACAGCGTAAAACAACCAATATCATAATGTAGACATTTAACATTCTACATTTAACATAGGTAGAATCATCATGATGCTACCAACCATACATCTGACACACGTGCACACACAACATATGTATGATCGACATAATCCTCCAATTAGTACACACCAAAAATACTCATAACAAAGGTATAAACCATCGTGATATCTCCAACAATACATACCGTACACGTGTGCTTAAATCAACGTAGGTATAATCGACAATATACCTCCAATAATACTCACCCCATATATACATACACCTTGAGTATGATCAACATAATACTTCCAACAGATCAAGATAGACACGAGTGCACTCACTAATCATATATAATCAACAAAATACCTCAAATACTACACCAAACACAAGTGCACATATCACGTCACAGATTTAAATCGATAAGATACATCCAGTATATAAATCAGACACGTACAGCTAACTACATAGCTATAATCCACAAGAAACCTACAATAACCATATCTAAATGTGAATACTCACACTATCGGCAAATGAACTATCCATCATAGAACTCCTTCAACTCATAACAATCATATGTACACTTCATAGTTATGCATAATCAGCACATTTAATCCAATCTACCACACAAACCCTATGTCATCTTCTAAGTTATCCAATTAGGTACATGCAGTCCAAAATTAAAGTACCCATGGAATAGGATACATCGATCCTCTATACCTGGTCGAGCCGACAACGATATACTATTATTTCAGTCCTTTCCACGTCAGTACAAGTCATGTACTTAAATGTGCTATAGATACATAACTAAGCACAAGTAACCCACAAATGATCCTCCACAATCATAAAGGTATATCGATCCATGACAACTCAAATCGACAAACGTAAATCAGTCTTCTACTGACCGATCTAACATGAGTAAATAAATATTTACTGATGAAATTTACTAAAATAAAATGGTACACCACTGGCTAGGTCAACATAAAGATATAGATACTATCCATTACCCAACTAATAATAGCAGAGACTGGTATGTACCTCAATCCGTTATCCAACTAATAATAACAGAAACTAAAACTACTGGTGTATGATATGGAAAATCGCCAGAAACTGTAATCCCTCAATCTCTATTAAGGTCGATCATCGTCAGTGGCTAACCCCTCATATGTAATATGGCTACAACATCAGACAGATACCAGATACAAAGTGTCATAACTATCACAGTCAACAATACATACTCTAACTAAATAGTAGGATAACAGTATACCAACATACCTCCTATAGCTTGGAGATGTCCTGCTGCTGCCAGGTCCCAAAATCCGAAAAGTCACATCGAGAAGACCAAAACACAAAATCCGAAACACCGGAAAAATAAGACACGTAAGTCGATCCCTGATACCAAATAAATTGATATCAGATAAATCTCGAAAATCCAGAACACATAGCAAGTATCGTAACCTCGCTCTGATACCACTAAATTGTCATGCCCCGGAGGAGTCTCTGTCCGAAGAAATTTCGGCAGCACCTCCCCTGTACGGCGGACAATCTGAAACTTTCTATATACACAATATACATCAGCCACAGGCGGCTGGAATATATACACACAACCACGCAGTTATATATATATCATCAGCCCACTCGGCTGGAACAAAACCAAAACACAAAGACTGCTAGCCGGCTAGGCTTACACAACCAATAACAAATACAAAATACCACATATCAACATCAACACTCCAAAAATAAAACCGGAGTATAGAGCTAAACAAACTGATACATAAACAAACAAAACATACGTGAAACCGATAAGTCTTCTGATGTGACGTGGGGACCAGCAGACAGGATATTCCAAGCGACACCAAAACCAACCTGGTACCTGAAAAAGATAGTATCAACGGGGGTGAGTTCAACAACTCAGCGAATACCAATGGACATGAGTAGTAAGATATATCTAACAGCAACAAACATGGAATACAGCTTCCTAATCATATATAGGGAATACGCAAAACTGAAAGGTAACTGAGGAAGCTGTACTCACCAGGAACTCCTATCCAGACAAAAGGGTCGTCAAACCGAAAGTGTCAATAATCCTGTATGCAGGTCAAAAGTATGTATCCAACCAAAATGCAGCAACCAAATGCAACAAACACAATCGTAAGAATATAAATACATCAATGCATATGATGCTAATGATGCGTACTGGTCACCCCTGACGTCCTCTCACACACAAATGGCGAGATCGAGTGGGTAGGGTGACAACCGTGCACTCTGTCGTCACTGCTCCCGATGAGTGACCGAGTGGACGGATGCTGTCCTATCCTGTGACCCCAAATCATAAATGGGGAGCTCAATGCTCTCATCTCCCGACACGACGAGGAAATCTCTGCCGGCTACCATGCTGAGTCACCTGACCAACGGAGCCAAACAGAGTCCACCATCTGCCGGCTACCACGCTGCTACACTAAATGCCAGCGGAGCCAAACAGAGCGAAACTGTCTACCGGCTACCACGCTGAGTCCTCAGACCAACAGAGCCAAACAGCAGAACCGCCACACACCTGTCTGATATACCACTAACCCATGAGTGGTGGTGTGTGCAGTACATGTAACTGGCGATGTGCTCAACCATAGTGGAGCCGACAATCGCACAGCATGCAATCATGATGCATGACACTAAGCATAGCAAAATTGATCAACATATCCATATCCATATATATATAATGAGTACTATAAAATCGACGGTCACATACCAAGATCTAGAGTACACAGGTCAGATAGAATATCAACAACCTATGTCCTGAACATAATAAGTATGGAATATCCTGATCAGCATAGAAAAATCCATATATACATAATATGGGTACCACAGTATCAGTAGGTCAAATCCACGGATCTAGGGTATACAGGTCCTCTATGATAGAACAACCTAGATCCTAAACATATCCCCCTTCCATAGCATATGTACCATTAATATGCACAGATCAAAGAATCAAAGTCTAGGTACACGAATCATATATGATATACAAATAGAGATATACAAGTCAGGTATGGCATAAAAACCTAGGTATCATAAAATCTAGATACACATGCCAGAAATAAAATCCAGTACCTAGTCCTAACCTCAGTAGAGCATGGTATGTCACTTACTCTAGGAACTAAAGTACTCATGGCAATAATCACGAGGTATAAACATGGATACCTAGCAAGCAACTAAACAGAACATGCTATGGATATCAAACTAACATACCAAAGACAAACATGATTATTGCTTGTAGCTATAAAATACTATGCATATCCAAATGACAATATCATAAAAGATAAGTCAAGAGGTACCCGCCTCCAATCGAAAAGTCCAATCCGGTCCAAATACGACGTCGAGATATTCGTCTCGCGTCAAAGTCCTGTGTCCAATAAATAAATATTTTATTTAACTACACTCAAATGCATAACCAAATAAAAATCCTTGAGGCTCAATTAGGGTAAAACCCTAATAAATCTAACCATCTAGTAATCCAATTTATCCATAATTCGATACATAACCATACCTCAAGCTCAGCCAAAACGTGTACTGCCTGAAGGAGGTCCTGTCGAATCCAAGGTGCTGCTGGATCAAAGAGCAACCCACAACACAAAATCTTGCTGAAATCTTTCCTCACCGATATCAACCGAATCAAGCAAGAAGTCACTAATCAAGCAACCACCTTCTAGTCTCTGCCAAACATCCCAAGCACACCTCACTGATCAAAAAATAAAATCCCTCTGGAACCAGTCGGTGGAAATCATAGATCAAACAACAACCTAACTCACCTTGCTGTCACCTTCACCGTGATCAAACCATCCAAACCTAACCAATATAGGTGTGTCGATCTGCCGTGAAAAGAGACCTTCCTGCCACAGTGTCGGATCAAGGCAGAATCAACAATTCCAGACACCAACAAACCCTATAAAGATCAGCTACCCAATCATAGACAGTGTTAAGGTACAGGCTAGAGAGGATCAAGTGAAAACAACTCAAGAACCTACCCTTGTCATCAACACATGTTTCCGATCCCTGGCGATCTAAAGCATGGTGACTGCGGCTAGGGCACAGAAGGTGGTCGTTGTGCTGCCAAACCATTGCAAAGAGGCTAGGGCATGATCTCCGCGATAGAAGGGCTTCGCAGCTCCGACGATAGCCGACGACGTCGTTGATCAAAGAAGAACCGGATATCAGCAGATGGAAGAGGCGTTCGGCTTTGGGCAGAGAAGGCGTCGGGAAGGAAGAAGTCGGCTAGGTCACTCGAGATGGAGGAAGAGGAGAAGGAAATAATTGTCGATGGTGGCTCAAAAGTCTCGCCGACGGCAAAACTCTAGGGCTCAGCACAAGAAGGGGAAGAGAAGGAAGGGTTGCAAAAACCCTCAGCCACAGCTTTTATACCGCAGGAGGAGAACCGGCGGGGAAAGGCGGCGGCGACGTGTCGGTGGGCAGCGTCGACACCTTAGGGCACGGGTCGGTTGAGGAAAGGGGGTGCGACATGCGGGGGGAAAAGGAAACGGCGATGGGAAGAGAGGAAAAGGAGAAAAAGAAAGAAAATAAAAAAGAAAAATAAAAAACAAAATTTCAACTTTTCCTCGTTAAAATAGGGTAGCCTAAACAGGCTTTCCTGGCCCCATTTTTATCCCCGTAAACTGGTACATATGGTCTCCGAAAAATTTCCATAAAATTTCTAAAAATTCCAGAAAATTCCCTTATTAATATTCGCCATTTTCCCCGTATTTTACAGTTATGTTCACTCCTTTTCTTGTAGCACGTCCTTCATCATTACTGCCATCAAAATTTCTTTTGGGTCGATTAGATTTGGTTTCCACATCATCTAGATACCTTGTGCAAAAATTCATGCACTCTTCCATTAAATAGCCTTTAGCAATAGAAGCTTCGGGATGAGCACGATTTCGCACATATTTTTTCAGAGTACATAGATATCTAGAAACATTAAAGAGATATCAGTTGGTTTCAATTAATAAAAATGTTAAATATTCACACAAATATAATCCATTCATAAAGCAAACAAAAACTAACCTTTCTATGGGGTACATCCATCGAAATTGTACGGCTCCAGCAAGTAATGCTTCTTCAGCCAAGTGTATAGGTAAGTGCTCCATTATATTAAAAAAAGATGGAGGAAATATTCTCTCAAGATGACATAGGATAACAGTAATTCTATCTTGGATGTGTTCCAAATCATTTATGTGATTAAGTTAGTTGCCTAAAAAAATTAGTTAACTCTATAAGAACTTTAACTATATCTTTAGGCAATGCTTTGCGAATAGCTAACGGAAGCAACAGTTGCATAAGAATATGATGATCATGAGACTTCAAACCCCATATATTTCGCTCCTCCAAGTGTACACATTTTGATATATTTGATGCAATGCCGTTTGGAAGTTTGATATTTTTCAAAACTTTACAACAAACCAATTTTTCATCCTTGGACATTGTAAATTTTGTAGGAAGAATATGCTCTTTACCAGAGGCCATTAGAGTAGGATGCAATGCTTTCCTTATTCCCATTTCTTTCAAATCACAACGAACATTCAGATGATCCTTTGATTTTCCTGCTATGCCAAGTATTGTAGAAAGTACATTTTCCATGAAATTTCTCTCTGTATGCATCGCATCAATATTATGTGGTACTAAATTATCCATCCAATAAGGCAACTCAAAAAATATACTTTTTTTCTTCCAATTGGTCTCACTCGGTAAATGAAACTCCCCATTGTGTCTTTTTTTAATGTCATCTTTCTTATAATCCGTTAAAACTTCTCTCACTTCTTCATACATTTCATACCCTGAAAGCCTTCTTGGCTTGTTTCCATATTCTCGTGTTCCATCAAAGGATGCTCTCAGCTTTCGAAATCTATGATTAGGAGGTAAAAAAATTCTATGACCAAAATAGCAAAATTTCTTACTATGTTTCAACCATAGTGATCAAGTTCTGCTACCACAACATGGACAAGCATACCTCCCTTTTGTACTCCACCCAGATAAATTTCCATAAGCCGAAAAATCACTGATTGTCCATAATAAAGTTGCACGAAGATTAAACATTTGCTTACTTGAAGCATCATAAGTACACATCATTCCATAGTTCTACTAATTCTTCAATGAGTGGCTGTAAGTACACATCTATTCTGTTTCCAGGTGCTTTAGGCCCATCAACAAGCACAGATAATATGAGATTTGATTGTTTCATGCATACCCATGGGGGTAAATTGTATGGAATAAGCATAACAGGCACGTACTATGAGATGTGTTCATTGTTCTAAAAGGATTGAATCCATCCGCAGCTAATCCAAGTCTAATATTACGACAATCACTAGCAAAAGATGAATATTTGTTATCAAAAGACTTCCAAGCTTGAGAATCAGCAGGGTGTCTCAGGACACCATCATCAGTTCTTTCTTTTTCAAGCCATTTCATTAATGAAGCAATCTCAGATGACAGGAAAAGTTTTTGCAATCTTGGCTTTAATGGAAAATACCGTATTTGCTTTGCAGCAATTTGCTTACCCCCAGACTTGTATCGAGGTGATTCACATACTTCACATTCTTTAAGTTTACTATCTTCACCATGAAATATCATACAGTCCTTTGGGCAAACATCCGAAGTGTGGTATGTGAAGCCAAGATCTTCAGTTATTTTTTTGGCTTCATAAAAGGATGAAGGTAACTTTGCATGAGGAAAGGCTTTTACCAACAATTGAAGTAAAAGAGTGAAGGAATTATCAGGCCAACTACCTAGAACTTTTAGTTGTAGGAGATGAACAATGAATGCCAGTTTTGTGAAATTTTTACAACCTTCATACAATTCACACTCAGCTTCTTGCAATAATTTCATATATCGCTTGGTTTTTTCATCCATCCAAACTAAATCATCTTCTAATCCAAAATCATGGCTATTTTGTTAAGTTCAATTATGGCTATTTGAGCATAAGTTCTATCAGACTGTATTTTGTCTGATTTTCCTCCTGTCTTAAGGTGCTTATAAAGAAGTTAGTGTCAATTATTGTCCTGGCAGAAGTGAATGCTTAATCTATGGAGTAAAAGCCTTTGTAGGATGATTTTTCACATCCTTGTGTGGCTATTTTGACTTCTTCCCATCATATTATATTCCTGAATAAACTATATAGCAAGAAAACTTCTTGCCTTCTAGTTTTTACACCGTGGTTCAGGAATTAGTTGGATAAAGCATTAATTATTGCTATCTTGTAATTAGCATTGCCAGGAATTTTGGGGATATTCTAAATATTGTTAAGTAAACAGTTCTGGAGGAAAGATGGAACTGATCCTTATAGTTTATAAGCTATTGTAATTATTGGTTGTCAAACTTCATAGTTTTTATGGCAAAAGTTTGCACCTTCTTTTGTCGATCCATTGATCCTGTAATATTTAGTGAAGTTTAATGTAAAAGTCATGATAAAGTATCCTCTAGGGAATTATTTGTTCCCTTAATATGTTCCCATTAGATTTTAAATCCTTTATTTATAAGTGTATCTGTGAACTTAAGCCATCGTTTTATGTTTAAGCTTTTATGTAACCCTTAGGTTTGTTGTGTGTATTTCACAATTGCCTCGTAATTAGTTCGGATAGTAATTTCTTATTTATTGCAAATAAAGAGCATGAATGTGTCAAGATAGTAAATGACCGCTAGAATTTCGTAATCTAGAGAAGTTAAGTGATATTTTTCTTTATATTTCCCTAAGGCATATCTGCACAAAGATTCTAAGGTTTTGGGGTCATATTTGGAGGTTTTTCTAAATAAAACTCCTCCACAACCTATTTCACATCCGTCTATTTCTACGACCAAATAGTCAGAATCCAGTGGTAGTGTTAAAATTGGAATAATTCTAACTAATTCTTTGATTTGTTTAACTAGCTCTATGTCTTGTTGATTAAAGTATTTTTGACCTGTAATTGACATTTTGTTGTATAGGGGTCCACTAATTTTTCCTATGTCCTTGAGATAATGTCTGGCATAGTTTAAGTCCTAAAAATGCTCTTAATGTTTTCATATCTTTTATTTTATCTGGAAAAGTGAGTATCTTGGATGAAATATGAGATAGGAGTGTAATTCGTCCTTGCCCAATTTCTATTCTAAGAAAATCTATGTTTTGTGGCTAGTTTCATTTTCTTCTGCGAAACTATGAGGCCTTGTTTTTCAAAGAGGTTAAAAATAACATATAGATGAGCAAAATGTTCATCTTTTGTTTTCGAAAAAATTAATACATCGTCAATGTAGATGTAGGTGAACATAGAGACATTTTTAAAAATATCATCCATCCTCCTTTGGAAAATTTAGCATGTTATCTTAAGTCCGAATGACATTCCTAACCATTCAAAATGTCCTTCTAGAGATGAGAAGGTTGTCCATTTGATACAATCAGGATATATTTTAACTTGTCAGAATCCTGATTTCATATTAAACTTTGAATATCATTTTGAGTTTTGTATTTTATTGAGTAGTTGGTCTTTATTAGGTATTTTGTGTTGGTGCAAGTTGCACCAGAATCAAACCTAAGTTTTTATGTTGTCAAAGGTTCAATTTAAGTCTTGTTATGATCTAACAAGTTGACTGAGTGTGCAGGATGTTTACTCAACCGGGAAAGACCTAGTTGGAGGCTAGGCAGGAGAAATCTTAGCAGATCGTGGAACCCAGGTGCAAGTCCAAGTAGCTCGAGATGACCCGAAGCTTGGCAATGTGATCGAGAGGTCTGGAGGACCGAAGATCAAGAGAAAAGTCCTGGGGAGCCGATCAAGGCTAAGTGAAAAGTCCGAACTAGATCTGGAGGATCTAAGTTTGGCAGATAGGTTGAGGTAAATAACTGGAGGAGCGACAGTGAGGTCGGGTTCCCGAAGGGAACAACCTTAGGTCGCTAATCCAACTAAAGAAACCAGGAAGATTTCCAAGTTGAGATCAAGACAGTTTTACTGTCTTTCATACTACTCACGCATAATCTCTGTTTTGCAGGATTATTGTCTAACACTGTTTTGTAGGTTCAACCTGATCGGTCGACCGAATAGGAGGATCGGTCGACTGCACCAGGTCAACTCAAAGCAGGTATTAGTTCAGATCAAAATAGAATATAGTTCGGTCAAAGCTTGATCGATCGATCGAACCAGAGGATCGGTCGATCGAACCATGGTGACTCAACACAGGCCAGTTCATCAGCAACGATCAGAAGCAAAAAGGAAAAAGTCCTGATCGGTCGACCGAACCGGAGGACCGGTCGACTGATCCAATCAACAATAAATGCAGCATTAAAAGAAGATCTCAGTGAATTTCAACGAACAGGGAAATATCCAGTTCGGTTGATCGAAAGGCATGATCGGTCGACCGAACCCTTAAAGAGCATTGATTGTCAGAGATCGAGCCAGGGTCAGACTCCAGCCGGCAAGGAAGGGAGCGGGTTCGGTCGACCGAACGGAGGGATCAGTCGACCGAACATCATTGGATCTTATAAAAAGGAGCTCGAGGTCTGAGGCTTGGTAATACTTTCTGATCGATAAAAGTCCTGTTCTGCAAGCAACTCGTGCTACAAGTCTTCATCAGCTCAGCAAGCCACACCATCAGGACGTGCCGACCAAAGCTTCATCTGCATTTACTTGTTGGTATATTTTTATATAAAGCTTGCATTGTAATTCACTTAAGCAAGATAGTAGGTTGTTACTATCTTACTCTTTTGTACGATATGCTTCTTTCCGAGGATTTCGGAAAGAAGAGATATAGTGACTTGCCCATCGGTATAGTCAAGGACCGCGGGCCTTCGAGTAGGAGTCAAGCTAGGCTCCGAACGAAGTAAACAACTTTGTCCCTTTTCTTATTTTCCGCTGTACAATTCTGATTTAAAAGAAAAAGATAAGTTTTAAAGAAAGTGATATTCCCCCCCCCCCCCCCTCTATCCTTCGCATACGATCTATCATTTTGTAACCGTCTTCTTGACAATTATCATTTAATATTTTATAATTAAATATCATTCTTGATTGACCACATTTTTGTTCAGATCCTTTATTTACTATAAAAGTCAGGCTCCTATGCCTAGAAGTAGATCTTTGGATTGCTCCAAGATTTAGTAATTATTTGATATGCATAGCACACTCTTCTATTTCCCAGTTGGTATATCTTAAGCCTTGTGCTTTTATGGTGAGATCTAGATTTATTATTGCTAATTTGCAGTATACCTTATCTCTTTCCCAATATCTTGTAAGATTCTCTCTTATAATTTCTAGTTTTTCTAACCTAGAAATTAAGAAATCTAAGTCTAGTTGATGTGTATTTATTAACTTAAGCAAAAATGTTGGAGAGAGAATGTCTTTAGGTCTCTCCCAATTTTTGGCACTATCATCTGGATAAGAGTTTATACAGCCAAGTATTTCTAGTTTTCTTGATAGTCTTGTAAAGTTAGTGAACAAGAAAGTTCTTGAGTATTTAGTAGGCAAGAACCCTTGCATGAGTTTTTGCTAAGGTATTTGCATGACTCCTTATTAAAGGTGATTGATTGTGCATTTGGTGTAGTGGAGGAGGGATAAATAATGGAAGGAGCGTTGGAAGGGGCATCACCACGCTTATGCAAGACGAAAGGATAATTAGAGACCAGAAGAGAGACGACAGGGGTGGACAAGAAAAGAGCATAATCTTTTGTAAGTAGGAGAGCTCGGTCTGGAGCGATAAGAAAATTTAGGCCAAGAATTAAGTAGAGAACATATATTGAATGACCTTCCATGAGAATGTTTCATGGATCGTTGTATGAGTGTCATAAACATTCTCATGTGACTATTGGTATGAATAGTCCTTAGACCTGAAGTCACTACGGTTCCCTATATAAGGAATTGTATACTTTGGTATCGACAAACGTCATCTGTAACAAGGTGGACAATAAAGTCGATAACTAGGTATGCAATGAATTTTGCGGAGGGATGTGAGTAATGTAGATGAGATTTATCCCTTCCTTATAACGGAAGCGATATCTGTGGGCCCCTTGATTAGTAGAACACAAGAAAGCATGACCATGCGCAAATGAGTCAATATAAGATATTGAGCTTATTTGATTGAGTGTGTCTATTTAAAGATCAAGAAACACAAAGGTTGATAAGAGGATGACACGATCTATGCCTCATTGATTAATATATCAAGGATAGAGGGACCAAGTCATACAAAATAATAGTCACGAACAGGTTAGGTCGGATCTCGACTTTCTCGTCACTTGGGTAGCAATAATGTCTTGCTAGATGCCACTCATTGCTTATGTATCTAAATGTTGATTTGAGTACATTGTCAACATTATGAGAACCTATTGGATCACACATAAAGAACAAGTAGATATGGAGATGGGTTCATATAATAAATCATTGGATTAAGTCTAATCTGAATTGGACTTATTGAGTAAAACTCAATTGGATCTAATTATTGGATTAAGTCCAATTCAAATTAGACTCATTGAATCAATTCGAATGATTGGAATGGTGATTCATTGAATTCAACATTGCATGAGAATCAATGAGTTAGACTCATTGGGTGAACTTGAGTTCACCAAAGAAGTTGAATACCATTGGATTGAATGGTTAATTTTAAGCCATTGAATTGGAAGATGAAAGGGTAAAAACCCTTTCGTATTCATGAGATAAATATATTGGATAATGTTTTCATTATGTGAAAAACTTTTAGTCTTCTTCTTCTTCCTCCTTCCCTCTCTTGGTCGAACCCCCTTCTTGTGGTTGCTAGCACAACCTTAGATGGTTTCCATCTCTTTCTTGTGAGTTTGTGAGACAAACGAAGGCAAAGCTTGTTCGTGTGGATATCGTAGATGCGCGAACATGTGATTGTGCTGAGATCCAAGCTGTCTGGAGTCAGTGAGCACGCATCAAAGGTATAACCACTATCACATAACTTAGTATAAGTTATTTTCTTTCCCTTTCGCATGGATCTCCTGGAGGAACTAGAAGTTTTCCGCTGCGCTTTTGCGTGTTTAGTGCCCTAGTTCCTTATAGTAATAACTCATAGATATACCAATTTCCTATCTAGATGACTTTATCATGATTTGTATCTATTTGATCTTATGTGAATGCATTTGTTTGAACTTAATTCTCATATTTGATTGAATGGTTGTGTGGAGTTGTTATTCCCATAGGAGAATGCCCTAGATTGTATGACCGAGGTGCCCTAATGACAGGGGTACCTGTTAACATACGTCTAGGGTATCACCTTGAAAGGAAAGACAATTCTCCACATGGAAGTAGATATGTGTGTGTGTGTGTGTGTGTATTTGTCATCCTCATCTTTATGGTTATTAAGTATGAGTGTGTTCTTATGATGGATGACCGAGGGGCCCTAGTGATGGGGTAACTCGTTAACGAACTTTATAGGAATCATTTATGTTTAATGGCAAAAGATGTTGATCTAAATATCTAGCCAATTTGTCCACTGTAGGGAAGAGTTAGCAACTTCCTACAAGTGCATGTGAATTGAGGATAGACAATTAGTAAACCATGTTAAATTGAAAAACCTCACAATGAAACCGAACCCCTAGAACATTCCCCAAAACCAAGTTTCTCTCTCTTATTCTCAGTCTCACTTCTTCAACTTAGTTCGTAACTGGTTTCTATCTATTGTTTAGCTAATTCCACGTGAGAGGTCACTAGTGATTATACTAGTCCCTATGAGTTTGATATCTTTTATATTACTGATGACGTAACCGTGTATTTGTGGGAACATAACAGAGTGCAGTGGAAAATAATAAGACTTATTCAGTTACTTGGTCCGGAGCCTATGTCGACTCCTACTCCAAGACACACAATTCTTGATCGCATCGATGGGTAATCCACTATAACTCTTCTTTCCAAAACTTTCAGAAAGAAACAATTCGTACAAATGAAAAGATAGTAACACACTACTATCTTTTAGAAAGTAAAATAATGCAAGCATAACTAAAAATTATACCGACAATAGGTAGGAGATGAAGCTCTGTCGACACTTCTTGATGGAGCAACTTGCTTGTGAAGATGAAGCACAGAGTAAGAGCATGAACAACAGTTTTGCACAGAAGCTGAGTAGAAAATCAATGATGGAAAAACTTGTTACGGCTCGAATCTCGAGTACCCCTTATATAAGCCTTGTTCAATCAACCGATAATTCGTAGTTCAGTCGACTGATCCTCCTATCAGTCAACTGAACCCCTTTCTTTTCTTCTTCATTGAGATTTGATCTTCGTGTATTTATGAGCATTTATTGTTTGGTCGAACGATTTGTACAGTTTCCCTCTTCGTCGAGATTCGCCATTAATTCTCCATTAAGTATATTAATTGTTCGGTCGATCGATCCCTAGGTTCGGTCGACCGATCAGGCTGGCTTCCATATTTTCTTCTGCGCGATCTCATCTCTGTCACATCATCTAGGTTCGGTCAACCAATCAGATTGGTTCCTATAAAATAGAGTTAAAATAAATACTCATGTAAAATAAAGTTAGCAAGTAATATATGATGCATGAGTAGTACTTCACAGTAAAGCTGCCTTGATTTCAACTTGGAAACCTTCCCATTTTCTTCAGTTAAATCAGTAATCTAAGGTTGTTCCTTTTAGAAACATGACTTCACCGTTGCTCTTCTCCAGTTGCTTACCTCAACCTACCTGCCAAACATTGGTCCTCCAAACCTGTTGAACTTTCTCGGCTCAGTGTCTCATCCATGATCGACTAAGACTTTTTCCTGCAATAGTATATTAGTCAATAGCAATAATAGTAATATAGAGAACATTATGGTAAAACTAACTTTAGATTTACCAAGATATGTTGGTCAGGTTGACCGAGCGCAGTCGCGCGGTCGACCAAAAATCATCGAATCAACTTTTCTTGGAGTTCACTCTTCAAGACTTCTTGTTACCTAAGCTACCTCCCCCTAGGATTTTCTCCATCTAGCTTCACTCACCGGAACCTAGAGTTATCTCCTTCTAGGGTTTTCTCCACCTAGTTTCACTCACCAGGACTCAGTATCGGATCAACCCACCAGGGATTTGATATCGGGTCTTCTAGACCTATCAAATCCTTCTACTTGACTTCCACGATCTGATGAGATTTCCCTTGCCTAGTTGTAAGTAGAACTTCCCTTCCCTAACCGCAGTTAGGACTAGTCACTCAGTAGACTTCTCACCCTTACCTAGCTGCAACTATGACTTCCCTTGATCAAGCTTCATTAAACATATTTTTCAAAAATTAAAACTTTAGAGGTTGATTGCACTAACAAATAGATCCCCCCATTGATATGATAGCGCATCCATTTCCTGATGAAAGATCTAGTGCTCTTCATGGATTATCTAAGAATGAATTTATCAGGGTGTAATCAGAAAAAGATTGTATATCCTCAATCTCACCAATAAATACTATGGAATAAATAGAGGAAGTATCAGAAACATATGATTGTATTCTACTAAGTCTAAATTAGTACAAGTGACTAACTTAGTCTCTCTTATATATAAATTCTTTTTGTTAGGGCATGTAGAAGACAAATGTCCTGGTTCATTACAAGAAAAACAAGTGATGGTGCTCGTATATATTTTCTTTAGTTTAAACTTCCGGACATGTTTGTCTTTATTTAAATAAGGCTTCTTTTCCCTACTCTTTCTTACATAGTATATTTTTCTAGGCTTAGTGTTAAGTTAATATTATTGTGTTATGGGTTTTCTAGTGGACTTAACAGGCTTTTTTCTTTAGCATTGTCTATTTTGATTAAGCCTATATTGTTGCAGAGTATATATTTGACTATAGAAACTATACTGTTAATTTTTAAATTATTTTTATATTTGGATGTACGTGCATTTGTCTTTAAGGACTTATATAATATGTTGTATGCGTACTCCTATATTATCGTATTGAGGTGCTACTTTCATGTCTATTCATACCTTATGAATTTCTTTTCCTATATCGCCTAGAAGTTTACTAAATAGTCTTTCTCCTAGTTCAGAATTACAATAATTTCCTGAGACTGCTATAAGTACGAGGAAGTTATTACAAAACGATTTAATTCAATTCTAGCTAAATAGTTGAAATTATTCCAAATCTCTCATAGCCTCTATTGTAAATCTAAGCCAGTATTAGCATCTCTGGTTGTAAATAACCTATGCATGATATAATAAAAGTTTAATATGTTGTTATCTTGGGAGACTATACGAGGTATTTCCTCTAGAAAATTTACTTTATAAGCTTCCCAAGCAGCTCTAGTAAAATCATCTAAGTAATTTTCTCCTACCCTCATTATAGCTTCTCTAGTTTCTTTGTCAAGTTCATGTCTTTCATAGTAATCTCTTTTGACAGATACAATCCATTGTTTTAGATAGATATCATATATTTAAGGATTATCACATTTAACTATGTTTAAAAGTACTAAATTTTTTCGAAAATAAATTATTTTAGCTGCCCTTTTGCCTATGATTTGAAGTAAAGAATTATTGTTTATATATAGAATTATTTTTATTCATGGAAGATGTCCTTCTCCATAATCCATTATCCTCATTAAATTTTGAGGGTATCGGACTTCTAATGATTGTGGGATGTGCCTGAGGTAATAGATTTTATAGGATTCATAAGATTCGCTCCTGTATAATTTTTTTAGCAATTATATTTTTGTTCTTTCCATCTATTGTACAATACTAATCAGTCGTTAAAATAAAACATTGACGCGTCATTTGTTAAACTCAATTATTAACAAAAAAAATCAATTTCCATTTAATAGTTATGGTTAAGTTTTAAAAAAAAAGATTTAATAATTCAACAAACTCGGCCTATGAATTTAAATATACAGTAGACATAATTCGTGTACGTGGCCCTATAAATGCAAACTCGCATGTTCATGGTTGAAACAATTTTTTTTTTTTTAACATTAATCCAACTCATCCGAATACATGTGGATCTAATATGAAAATTATAATAATTGAAATATAAAATATCTCACGTCTATCCGTAAGCACAAAAGCTTACTTAATATCCACATGCATAAAAATGGGCGGGAATTACCAGAATACATAGTAGTTCAAAGCATTTATAATTACAGATAAAAATGCCAGACCAGCCTGCAACAAGAAGAAAATTTTCATTAACCTTAACTATTCAAACTTCATATCACTGAAACTAAGGACATAACCAACTAAGACAAAACTGTGTCTGCAGAAAACGAAAAAGCAATGTTATACAAAACCTTTTCAGGAAATGGAATGTAAAATCTAACAGAGCAGTTTGTTAGTTTGGGAATACTAGAGACTATGTTAGCTATCAGAAAAGACTATAGAAACCATTCCAGTTGTGTTATCTTAGGGGGAAAAATAACAGAGCAATAGCAAGCACTACATTATTAATCTTGCATGAAGTTATGGGTCATTCTTATAGATTGGCAACCTTGAATTCACATACAAAGATAAAACTGCCTGCTTTTTTGGTACAAACAACTGCAACCCCTTCCGAAATGGAAAAATGATAAGATGGGTTTCAAGTCCAAAAAACTGAAATAGTCTGAAAAAATTTTATTTTTGGAGGTGTCAAGTGTCACAACACTATGATGTTAAAGTGTTTGCCTGACAACTACTTGATTAACATACGGGAGGTTAGCTTTGTTTAGAAAAGAATTATCAAAAGTTTAAAACATTTTTCAGTCTTTAAATTTTAATAGTTCGCTATATTTCTAAGAAAATAATGGAAGAATTTAAAACCTTTAGTTTTAAAAAAAAATCAATTAGAATTTGTATTGAGATAATTAGAATATTTATTGAGATAAACTCCATTTTATGAAGAATAAGTTTTATTATCAATCTATGAAAGGTTAGAATTCTTATGTATTAGGCAAATTTTCTAAATTAACATAATTTCCTTTTTAATTCTCTTGGTGAGTGTTTCTTTTGGGTAAGAATTTTTTCCTTTTCAGTGAGACTTTATTTTCTTTTTGAGATATTTTCCCATTTGCTTCATTAATTTCATCCAAAGTTCCTGGGTGGTTCAACAATTCGATTTTGATACTCTATCAATTGGTATGATAACTCTAGCTACTGCAGGTCCTCTTCCTTTGAGCTTGACTTGAATAAAAGTTGCAAATCCTGCATCTCACTCCATTGCCACAATAATGCACTCCTACGCCAACTGCTCAATCGACGCATTGCACTCCTTCACTGCTAGCAAAGAGTCATTGAGAGAGGAAAAGATCAAAGCTTGATCTAAAGCAAACTCTGATATCTGAGTGATCAAGACATTGAGGTCATCGGGCTCCTGTTTTGTTAGCCTCCTCAACTCCCTCTTTGCCAACATCCATACAACATCCTTGCAGTTTGACCTCCATCTCCACGGATTAATGCAAAATTTTCATATTAATCCAATATATTTACATTATTTTCATATTAATCCAATATATTTACATTAATAAGTGGAGATCTAAATGTGCATGTCAAATGAAAAATAAAAAATATGATAGGGTGCATGGGGATTATGGGTTTATAACAAAAATGAAGAAGGGAAAATTATTTTAGATTTTGTGATAGTATATACTTTATACAAGCTAATATGTTTTTTTGAGAAAAAAGAACAATTTGTTACATTCAACAATGAAAATAATAAATCACAAATTTACTTCTTATGATTAGAAAAAAGGATAGAAAGATTTACAAAAATTACAAAATCACCCTTGGAAAAAACTTAACTACCCAACATAGTTAAGTTGGACCAAATGATATTCTTATAGAGATATGGAAATGTTTAAGGAGACAAGGTATTGAATGACTTACAAAGTTATTTAACTTAATATTGAAAACAAAAAAAAAATTTAACCTCATATTCAAATTTATCTTCATCTCTTGTCACATTTTGTTCTCAATTATCCTATATAGACATTCCTAAAAATGTATAGGAGGCCCTACAAGTTCCAAAGTGGAAGGAAGTTGTGCTTGAGGAAATGAGAGCTATTAAGAAGAATAAACTTGGAAGATTGCTACACTACCAATAGGGAAAAGCAATGTGAGATGTAACTCAGATGGATCAGTGGAGAGATATAAGGCTAGATCGGTGGCCAAAGGGTTCACTCAAACCTATAGTGTTGATTACTCTGAAACATTTGCTCCCATTGCAAAATTAAATATAATGAGAATACTTTTATCTATTGCTGTTAATCTAGACTGGCCTTTGCTACAATTAGATGTAAAAAATATCTTCCTCAATAGTGATTTAGAAGAGGAGGTGTACATGGATAGTCCACCGGGTTTTGAGGAGAAATTCAGCTCAAAGGTGTGTAAATTAGAAAAGTCTTTGTATGATCTCAAACAATCTTCGAGAGCTTGGTTTGAGAAATTTACTCAATCAGTCAAGAAGCAAGGATACACTCAAAGACAAACAGATCATATATTGTTCTTAAAATTTTCCACCGAAGGAGAGATTGATGTGATTGAAGTGGAAAGACTGAAGAAAAGCCTAGAAGTTGAATTTAAGATCAAGGATTAAGTATTTCCTTGGTATGGAAGTCGTTCGCTCTTAAGAAGGTATTGTTGTCTCTCAACGGAAGTATATCCTTGATCTCTTGGAGGAAACAAGAATAAGTGGTTGAAAACCCACAATGACTCCCATGGATCCTAATGTAAAACTCTGGGTAAAAGGAAGTGTTCCTGTTGATACTGATATATACCAATGGTTAGTTACGAAACTAATTTACCTATCTAATACTCAGTCAGACATTGTTTTTTTAGTCATTGTTGTGAGTCAGTTCATGCATACACCATTTGAACAACACCTTAAGGCTATTTATAAAATTTTGAGATATTTGAAAACTACTCCTAGAAAAGATCTAATTTTCAGAAAGACTAATCAAAGAAGTGTTGATGTGTTTACTAATGCAGATTGGGCAAGATCGATTAATAGCAGGATATACTTTAGGATACTGCACCGTTGTAGGGGAAGCCTAGTAACATGAAGAAGTAAGAAATAAAATATTGTAGCCAGAAGTAGTGCAGAAGTTGAGTTTAGAGCACTGGCTCAGGGAGTCTATGAGGTGTTGTGGATATATAGAATACTTAATGAGCTCAAGAAACCCATAGAACTTCCATTGAAGTTATACAGTGATAATAAGGCCGCAATAAGCATTGCTCATAATCTTGTTCAACTTACTTGATAGAACGAAACACATACAGATTGATCGACATTTTATAAAGGAAAAAATTGAAGCTAAAACCATTTACTTATCATTTGTACCTTCTAAACAACAAATAGTTGACATCCGAAGGGATTTGCAAGAGTCAACTTTGAATAGTTAATAAGCAAATTTGGTATGATTGATATTTAGGCACCAACTTGAGGGGGAGTGTTGGAAAATTAGGAGATCCTAATTGTATAAAACCATGAAATAATCTCTGGAAATTAGGAAATAATTTTTGAGATAAGAATTGCATAAAATCATGAAAGAATCTTAGGAAATCAATAAATAATCTCTTATTTTAGTCATTTCCATTTCTTATGTTTCCTTTCTTTTATTTGTTCCTATTTCGGTATTTTGCATCTTCTATTTCTTGATGTAATATCTAGTTGAAAAATAATAATAACAATTTCTCTTCTTCCCCTTTTTTTGTCCTTCAATCTTCTTGGTTTTCTTCACTTTATACAACTAAGATGACTTCAATAACAATACCACTGTCTATTACCTGATTTGATGAAAATGATCCTAGATAGGAACTACTATGCAATAATGATACATGAGGGTTTGAATCGGAAAATTCCTAAAATGGCAAACCTAAATTGAACCTGACACATTAGCTACCAGGAAATGATCATAGAAAAAGATACCTGGCATTAAGAAATGATCGATTGTAAACTATTGGTATCATTTAAGATACCATAAAGTTCTCAATGGCTAGCCTTTTATGTTTTTAAAAGGGCTCATATTCAAGATATCATATTTTTCAAAGGCTGGACTTTGGTTTTGAAGCCTTTTGTTACATCCTTGTATTGCAGTCTACAAGGATATAGCATGTTTAGAATTTCATCCAGAATGTGCATGGACACTACAATTCTTAGATATAATAGCACATTAACAAATTTCTCAAGTCTTCTGGTCTTTCTCCTAATGACAGATCAGTTGTGTTATCACACAAGATGGAAAGACAAGCAGTATTGCTCATAATGAAGTAAAATTATGCATTATATATGTATATATCGACAGAAGCTAATTTTGTTTAACCAGCTTGAAGTTTGCTACCAGTTGTGTAACTTCTGTAATGGATTCACCGAAATATGCTGTATGCACTTGACTATACAAAAATAAATAAATTAAAGTAAATATGTGTATGCATTTATAGCTCGACAATTTCCCTTTTGTACATTCAATATCCAAGAAAGCAGCAGAGCATTATGCCTCGATTCTATCAAAAATTTTATGAATTCTTTTTCATTTTACTTTTAAGCTTCATTTTTAGTTTTGTCAGAGAGATGATTTTGACTACATAGAGTAAGGAAAATAATCTTATTTTTGATAAAATGGAAAGATGATTTGTATTGCTCTGACTCCATCTAGTGAGAAAATGTTATCCTCCTACTCATCTCTTGAATGAAAGGCTAGTTCTAAATGCTTTGAATATCTATATTTATATTCTTATTGGGCATTCATGTAATTCCAATTCAATTGCACAAGAGAAATTAAATTGTTGGAAAATAATGGAATTTGAGGTTTAAATAATGGAACCACTATTAATTAGGACTTTAAACTCTTTAGCTGAACCTATTAATTTAGTGTGTCAGATCTTATTTTGGTAAATTATTATACTTGATAAATAAACAGACCTAGTTGTATGCTTTTTTTAGATATTTCAATTGAAAAGAGTTGTCAATCAATGGCAGAGCCACCATAGTTGATCCTGTCAATTTGTGGTACTTGGGACCTTGACAAGGACATAAAAAATTAAGAGGAACAAATTGTTGAGGATTTACAAAGCTAAAATGAGTGGACTACCATTATTGTAGAAGCTGTTTTTTTAGGCTGAATGTAATGTTTTCATATCCCTTTATGGTTACTCTAGTGAGTTTTAAGAAAATAATATTAAATTATATGATTGTGATAAAGGATAATAATAATAATATCTAGCAAATTTTCCAAATGGTGCTCAAAGGTTTCAATTTTTCCCACAAAGCACCGCATATTATATTTTTGACTAAACGAGACACATTTCTATCACCTTCCCTTTTTTCAAAAAAAAATAACCCCATTAACTAATATTGATTAAAAAAGAACATTCATAGACCCCATGAACTAGGAGAGTGAGGTATTCAAATTTAATTTTATTTTTTATTTTTTATTTTAAAATATTTTAATGAATTAATAATTTTCACCATTCATCAAGCACTTTTGACTAAATTAAAAATAAGAGTAAATCAAAAAATAAGGTCATATTTGTGTTCCTATGAGTATGTGAGAAATTCAAATTTGGTCTTCATTTTTAATTTTAGATTGTTTGATTCATCTAGTAGTTTTGATCAAATTATAAATTAATAATAAGACCATATTTGTGTTCTTGAAAAGTTCAAATTTTGATTAATTTTTTTAATTTCAAAATCTTTTAATCCATCTAGTAGTTTTAAAAGTTCATCCAAACAGTTTTAACCAAACTAAAAAATAAAACTATATTAAAAATAATAATAATAATAATAATACCATATCTTGTTCCTAAGAACATGAATTTAAATCTTGTTTTATTTTTTGATTTTAAAATGTTATAGTCCATTAGGAGTTTTGATATTTTTGATGGATCAAAACATTTTAAAATAATAACTAAATTTGATTTTAGTTCTAGATTTTGAAATGTTTTAATTCATCAAGCAATTTAGTAAAAATTGTTAGATAAACCAAATAATTTTTTAAATAAAAAAAAAATATATGACATGTTGATGGAGATAAATGGCAAACTCCATTAAAAGTCTATAAACAGGCAAATAGACATTCTAAAACTCCACTATTAATTTGGAATGTTTTGAAAAATAATAAATCTACTTGGGAAATGATATAAAATTCATCAATTCCAAAGGATTGAAGTCAAAAGTCAAAAACCAATATTAAATGCCCAATAATTCCAATGTGCTTTAATTTCGACATGGTTGGAAAATTGTAGTATATTTTTTAGTATTTTTTCTGTGTCTTTATGAGTCCTTTATGTTTTTAATGAGTCCATCTACTAGCATTTATGTTGTTTGACTCCTAGTATAAAAATGTGTATTGTTGTAATGCTGGAATATAGAATAGATATCAAAGTTTTGAAAGTTCTCTTTGCTTGTGTGGATACAATCTCCCTATGGTGTGATGCCTAGGAACTCTTTGGTGTGATACCTAAGTTTCTATATTTCTTTATGCAATCTCCCTATGGTATGATGCCTAGGAACCCTTAGGTGTGATACCTAAGTTTCTATAATCCTTTTACCACTTCATTCTAGATTTCTACTCCCTAAACCACCCAATCCTTCGCTTGTACTACATCATATGTGGTATCAGAGCATAAATTAATATGTCTACAAGATCTGGGAGGAGCTTTAGAGGAAAATTAATTGATAATCAACATGAAGAATACTTATTCACGTGATGGAACAACTTGATGGTATGCAAATTCATCTAAATGGTGTTGAAGCCATGATTTCTCAATCTAAAGGTGATCAAGTCCACGGAGAGCAAGAAGAAACATCTCAAGAAAACAACAAATTGATTCAAGAAGGGTTTCCAACACCTCAACAATTACAACCTTTTTTTGAGTGAGCTAGAGGATTTCTTGAAGCAGAAAATAATTACCAAGATGTTACTGGAGATATCACAAAGAAGGTTGGAACTAAGGTGCTAGATTTTGAAGGAAAAGTGAACCCCACTTTATTTGTTGATTGACTTGCCACAATAGAAGAATATTTTGATTGGTACGACATGTCAGATGATCAAAGAGTAAGGTTTGCTTGAATGAAGCTTAATATGGTGGACTGGTGTTGAAGCATACATAACAAGATTAGGGCAATCACCAATCAACTCATGGCAGGAGATGAAAGCTAAATTACGAGAGAAGTATTTGTTTATAAAATAATATGACAAATTATGTGATCAGATTATAAATTTAAAGCGGAAACATTTATTTGTAGCTAAGTATATGCAGAAGTTTGATGAGTTAAAGATCGGGAGACAAATTGTTGAAGATCCTAAACAGACTCTAGCAAGGTTTAAAGTTGGATTAAGGTCTGAAATTTGAAGAGAATTATTAAGACCACCAATTTACATCATAGAGCAAACTTTCTAAGTTGCCTTGGATATGTAGTAGTATCTGAGTTATTCATTTGGTAAAAAGCTTGGAGTTTCAACCATGAATAAAGGAATTCATGGAGCCAACCAACAAACAAGAGAGGTGGATTCACCAACTCATTTAATCAGCAAAGTGACTCTAAACCACCTTTGAAACCAACTAAGTTAAAGAGAAAGGCAGCATATGTTTCAAGTGTTACCAACTGAATCATATGGCTTATAATTGTCCTATAAAGAATCTACACATTGGGATAGAGTATGAAGATGATGCTAAAAATCAAAGAGTAGGAGATGAAATTTTTTTTTATTATAGAGTTTATAATGATTTGGAAGAAGATGAAGACACTTCGTTGGCAACTATTGTTAGGCATATTCTTACCACTCCAAAAGTCGAAGGTGAAGATTGGACACCTATTTTTCATAGTGACTCTATTTGGTGTGATCTTATTCTTATGAAAGTAACTCAAATACTTCTTGGGAGATCTTGGCTATATGATCAAGATGTGCATCCTTATGGCAAGGAGAACACATCCGCTTTCATGTTCAACATAAGAAAGTATTATTAAAACCAATGCAGACGACTAAAGTAAAGAAATAGAAGCAAGAGAAGGCAAAGAATGTTATAAATAGTGGAAAATCTCTTCATATTCTAACCAAGAAAGTAAAGAAAGTTCTACTATATATGCTCTTATAATCAAAGAAGTTAAAGAAGTATCTGCTCCGAAGCTTCCTTATTTCTTCCGCAAATCACTATGTTATTAAATGACTTTTCTGACGTGGCACATAAAGAATTACCTAATGAGCACCAATGGGTAAAATTCAGCATACTATTGATTTTGTACCAGGTTCACATGACTATTAGCAATATCTTCAGCATTGAGGATCTTGCTTTATATTATGGACATGAAGATGTTATGACAAGTAATACATATAATGCTCATTTGTCATCAATTCAAACAATGAAAGACGGCATTGAAAATGTAATTGCTCATTAGATTGTGTCTAAAAAGGGAAGCGGTTATCAAAAGTATCTTATCAAATGGAAGGCACGACCCCTTTCTGAATGCACATGGATTATTAATGATGAATTTCAATAATTGAATAGAGACTGTTATGAAAGATTCCACACTTTTAACTCATCTGGGATGAGTTTTTCTCACTCGGGGAGTGTTAATGGAGACAAGTGGCAAACTCCATTAAAAGTATATAAACATAGAAATAAAGATTCTAAAACTCCACTATTAATTTGGCATGTTTTGGAAGATGATAAATCTACTTGGGAAATGATATAAAATTCATCAATTCCAAAAGGTTGAAGTCAAAAGTCAAAAACCAACATTAAATGTCCAATAATTCCAATGTGCTTTAATTTCCACATGCTTGGAAAATTGTAACATATTTTTGAGTATTTTTTATGTTTCCTATGTGTCTTTATGAGTCCTTTGTGTTTTCAATGAGTTCATCTACGAGCATTTATGTTGCTTGAGTTCTTTGTGAGTCATAGTATAAATATGTGTTGTAATGCTAGAATATGAAATAGATATCAAAGTTTTGTGAATTCTCTTTGGTAGTATGATGCAATCTCCCTATGGTGTGATGCTTAGGAACCTTTAGGCGTAATACCTAAGTTTCTATATTTCTTTATACAATCTCCCTATGGTGTGATACTTAGGAACCCTTAGGTGAAATACCTGAGTTTTTACAATCCCTTTACCACTGCATTCCCTATTTCTACTCCTCAAACCACCCAACCTCAATCTCCACTTGTGATACATCACATGATTTACACTCGTGCTCTTAAGAATACAAATATAGGCTTTTTTATATGATTTTATTTTTTAATTTAGTCAAAAATGTTAAATTAACACTCAAAACTGCTAGATGAACCAACACATTTTGAAAACAAAAAATAAGACAAGATTTGAAATCTTTATTCTCTCAATTGTACAAATAGTTTTCTTACATAGTCGTTCTTTTAATTTTGGTCAATACTTCTAGATGGATGATCAAAACTACTTGATAGATTAAGTGCATTGAAATCCAAAACTAAAATCAAATTTGAATTCCTTATGCTCCCATCAATAAAAATTAGTCTTATTTTTCTTTATCGAAGTTCATTTTGTCCATAAAAAAAAAAAATAAATAATCATACTTGATGGGTATATTGAAAATAGGTTAGAGAAGGTGTTTCCTTTGGTTAAAAATAAAGTGTGGGGCATCTTGTTGGAAAAAATTAAATACCAAGGGCATCCTTTGGGAAATCTACCATAATATCCTTTATTGTGTTGATAACTTACAACTATGATAGTCAAATCAATCCAACATATTAAGCATCAAGATTTACATTAGAGAGCCATCAAGAGGTGAGGTGTCCCCTCGGATGGGTCTAGTGGCTAGCACATGAGGTGTTGCCATCATGAGGTCTGGGGTTCGAATCTCAACAAAGCCGAGGTAAATGCCTCCCTTATGTGCTAGTCACTATTCCAACGGCTAGTAGCCGCCCGTGATTTACCTCCTCCGTGTTGGCCCTGGGACAGGTTGGCGGGGGCGCTGGAGGCGAGCGTATTCGCCTTTTTGCCATCAAGATTTACATTAGAGAGTAACTTTAAATCTTTATCCTTTTATTTTTTAGATGAATCTATGAATAATCTACAAGATCGATCTCTTTTATGTGTGCTATTTACAGAAAATATGGTATTAATTGATGAGAGTATAAATACATCTAACCTCAGAAGTGTGAAAACGTTTGAAACTAAAGGGTTTAATTTAATTAAAATACAAAATGTAAAAAAAAATGAAACAAGCGACTAATTAAAATGGATGGACATGAGATTCCTCTATGTAAAAGTTTTGTCTATCTTAATCTATCATTAAGAAAAGAGATTAATAAAAATATTAAAGAGTAGCTAGTTAAAATTAGGGAGAATTTCTTAAGTTTCATGTGACCATTGCATATTCCTAAGATAATCAGAAAATTTTACGTCTATAGTAGGATCCATCATACTTTATGTAAAACATCAGGCAATTAAAGACAAAATGTTCATGTGACAATAGATGTGTTAAATTGCTGGAAAAAAATCAACTGCATACAATCTAAGAGCAGGCGGATGTAGCTCCAGAGAAGGGCCCAAGGATATAGAAATTAGAGCAAAAGGATTAAGGGATAAAGGTAGACCAAGGAAATCTCTAATTAACAATTTAACTTAATAAAAATTTAATTAAGAGTTATAAATATTACTAGTGGTACAGCAATGCATAGAGTTTACTAAATGATAATATCCATATAATTGACCTCAAATTGTGTCGACTAACATGCTCGATGAATATGACTATGATCCTGATTGATAAGTTCTACCCATAATCTAGATAAGAAAATGTTATATAAATAAAATATTAGAGAATTGTTGTATAACTAGTCAATCATAATACCCTTTCAAACCCAAGCTCTAATTTTTCACTATCTTTTCTCCTAATACAAATCTAATGATGCAACCCATTGAAGAAATTTCATAAAACAAATAGTAATCGATTATATGGGATCTAGACTCCTTCTATAAGGAATAACAACAAGCCTTCTACCCAAAAAAATATAACAAATTTTCTTGAAAAAAATTAAATAAAAACTTGGTATTTAAAATGCAATCTATCTTATCTATTATGTTTCCAAACCTTTGCTCTAATCTTTCACTATCTTTTCTCCTAATACAAATCTAATGATGTAGCACAACTAAAACAAAAGTTCCTAAAACAGAGCAATCCACTATATGGGATCCAAACCCCTTCTATAAGAAATAAGAAAAAGCCTTCTACCTCAAAAACATATAACAAACTTTCTTAAGAAAACATCAAACAAATTAAAATTTTAAAACTTGGTATTTAAAAATAACTCTATCTCATCTATTATGCTATCTAATGTAACATAAACTAGGAAAATATGATATTTGCTACTAAGGGGAGAAATATTATTGAAAATGAATTGTTGTTCTCCCATGAACTCCATAATCATTAGCAAATTAAAATCCCTAATAACTATTAGCCTTCTTGGATGACCCAAGAGCAGACCTGAACATGAGCTCTTTACTAAAGGAGAAGATAAGACAAGAATGCCTCAACAAAACTCCCGCATTTGAGTTATCAGTTCAAACGGCTCTTTGTTCACCTAAATTGCACCCACCATAAATTTGCTTCTAATCAATTTGAACTGATCAGAAGTTCCAAATTAGTTCGAAGGGAAAATAAGATATCCCTGCAAGGTTATCTAACCAAACACAAGGTTGGTGAGTTACTGAGTTAGCAGAAAGATGTTGAGCCTCTTTTAGTATAGCACCAAGAACCCTTATTCTAGGCCTTGGAGTTGGCACATAGCCTTGTATGAGAGACACGTGGCACATGACAATTTTGTTAACAAACTAACTTCCACCTAGTTCCACTCTCTTGTTGCTTCTCTTACTTTACCACATATGAAGCCTCCGACTTCTTAGCCAATTTAACAAGCATTGCCATCTTATTGGTAGACGGATTAGTTGGTATTATACTCAAGTCTATTTTTTAATATTCTTCTCTTTTTTCAAGAATATTATCGATGAAATAAATTCACCAATTTAATATTAGATCATCAGCAAAAATTTTAAGGGCATAAATGAAATCTAGGTTACCAATTCTAGACATTTAGATTGGTAAATCCATGTGCAATTAATAATTAACTTTAAATTACAATGGAACTTTAGAATAAATCTAAAAATAACTGAACTTAGTTGGTAAGCTAGAACCATTTGGGAAAAAAAAAAGGAAAATTATCACAGTTTCAGATTTAGAAAGAACTAGATACTTACTGCAATTGAGCATGCAACCAATCCACATTTCTCCCTATAATCTTGATCAACAAATAGCAGAAGCAAGGCACCAACATACCATGGAATTGAAGCAAAGAAAAAGCCAGCCATAAACCTGTCAAGGGAAAGGACTTGTCGTCGATCAAAATTGCATAGTTTCTAAATCCAACAAAACTAGCAAAAATAACGAAGTATTGCACAACATCCTATGATTTTATCCCAGGTAATCCCTTGTTTCAATTTTTCTTATGTTCTGCCTAGATATATCTCCATTCACGCTTTCTCTTTTTTGCAGTAGAAAAAGACATGTGATTCTACATTTCCAGACATTAAATTTCAAGAATGCAGGATTGTGCATTTATGGAGAGACAGATAAAGTAAGAATGTAATTATATCTGCAGGTTTACAAAAAGTGAATGGACAACATAAGATTATATGATTTGTTAGAACTTCCAAATGAAGTTTCACATCTTCATGGTTGTGTAAATAAGAATGGCAGAGAGAATAGTAGAATTGTTACAATTACACCTAGCATGCCCTATTGAACAAAGAAAAACCACTTGTTTACAGTATTGTTGTTTTTTTCCCCAGTTTTGCTTGGCATGAGACAGTTGATGGGCCGACATCACCATTGTAACTATCTGGAAGTTCTGGGAGTACTTGGAATCTCCAATTAAGTAAAGAGTCCCCCTTCTTTTCATGAATGAACATAAGGAGATCCTATCGCTGTAAGATATCATAACGGGACACATATTCTTCATAGATAACAGCATTTACCAAATGTCAAGATTTGATTGAAGCGGTACTCCGACTACATGAAACTATAACTATAACCCACATTATGCCTCAAGAGAAAATATTTACTTTCTGGTAAAGAACTGAAGAAGGAGTGGAAACCACTTACAAAGCCCAGCCGATGCCGATGCCGCAAAAAGGAAGAGGAGGCTCCTTCGTGTTCATGGAGATCCCGTTAACCACAGCCGAATATGGGTGGGGTTGGTACCCAACTGAAACAGAAATCAGGAATCAATGTGAAAGGAGGAAATTTAAGAATAGGGTTGCCACGGAAAGATGATTTAAGCATGCGTTAGAGAAAGAAAATATAAGTTTAGAAGAATCCACCTACCTGCAATATTGTAGTGGTCGGTGGCTGGTACTGGTGCCAGATGGGGCGGCGGCGGCGCATTGGGCGGGGGGGCGTAAGCATGAGGGGGAGCCGCCGTTGGTGGCACTGGCTGGGGTAGAAAGTTGGCGTAGGGAGGGGGATGAATCGGCAGAGGATGTTCGGTGGGGATCTTAGCGCTCTCGACGTCGCGTTCGCCACCCGCCACCGTCGACATTCTGGTGGAGGAGCCCGGAAGGGTGGGCGCCAATGACCGGACGGGATTTAAACATTTGGTCACCACCTAGAATGAAGGACGTCCGTTGAATGGGAGGACAAAAATTGGGGTGGTAACTGAGGAAGGTATTGGGAATTACGCTCTATCTTAAATGGCAAGCTACCGTTCAGCTACCAAGAGCAACCCCGATTCATTACCGAAAGGTCCTTCAGTATTGCTTTTTTTCCCTCTATATATAAACCCCATTCTCCTTTCTTCCCGCTCCTCTCTTTCTCTGTGTCAGACCCTAAATCAGGTTATCTTCTTCAACAATCAACTCACATAGAGTGACTTAGTATTTTCATCCAACCTGTAATGATCATCTCTCTCCTCTCCTTTCTCTAATCATATTTCTTAATGGTGTATTCCATGAGAGTTGCAAAGATATACTGAATGTTTTTATTTTATCCATCGTTGTTTCTAAGAACCAGTTATTTAAAAATCAATATGAGATACAGTTTAATGATTAATTTCGAAGGAACATGATGATACTAGTTTTTAAAAATGGACACATACGTGATGTTTTTCAAAAATCATTATCAACGTACTACTATTTTGTAAAAAATCGAATTTCTATATGTCAGTTTACTCAAATGGTCACATTGTAGTTGATTTTTACAAACCAACTACAACGTGGTGCTATTTTTTTCAATACGAGTTACAATGTTGTGCTGGTTTGTAAAAACAAGCTACAACATTGTGCTAGTTTGTAAAAACTAGGACAACATGTGATGGTTTTCCTTAATCATAGAAACATTATTTTTACATATGTACATTTATTTATTTATGTTAATAATTGATATTTTACCATGGGATTCTAGTCATCAGTTAATATTGGTCATAAACTCCAATGGACTAGTGTTTTAGGTCACTTTAATGATTTTTTTAGCCGTCCAATAATAAAAGGACAAGATCGTGGTTCTATTCGTTTACATGATTGACACAAAACAATCATTAACCAGTCCCCTTTTACTCTTTTTTTGGACACATAAGATATTCAACAAATTAGTTGTCTACTCGTGAATATATTTCAAAGTTAGGATTTAACATCTCAAATTTTTATATTTTCAGGTACATTTTCTAGTTGTTGAAAATTAGAAATGCATAATAAAAAACTAATCAATTTAAATTTTCAAGTGTCCCAGTAGCTTTCACTAAAAGAGATGTATCTCTGTTATTTGATATTTCAGATAGAAGTGCTAATGTTCCTATGAACTCAACTAATGTATCGGGTGACCTCTTTCTTACTCACTTCTCTCATAAAAAAGAACCTTCTATATCAAGAATTGAGAAGTTGCTTAAATTCTATTCTCATAGAGTTGAAGTAGATGCTCATGTTTTAGTATTTTGTAAATTTTTACATTTTGTATATATTTGTTTGTATTTTATTTTTGTCTAGTACATATAAGGTTTCATTAGGTCTTGTAGATATTGTAGATAATTTTAAAAATTTAGGTAGATTCAATTGGGATGAAGTGATTTATCAATTTATTTCTCCCCAATTACCTATCATCGGGGATCTTTTTGCATCAAGTCTGACAACCCATATGACTACTTCCGTTCCATACCTCAAGGAATTTGCGAGGCTTTTAGCTGTAAGCTTTTTTAAATGGTAAATGTGATTTTTTTTTATATGGGCATTATTATGTATGTAAGATTGCATCTAATGTTATAAGCATGGTTTTTGGAGCATGTCTCAATCTAAAAATCATATGATACTGAAGGTGTACAAATAAATAAGTGGAGGTCTATTTGTTAGTGTTAGCTCTAGTACCAATTATGAGATGATTGTAAATGGCTCATTTTGTATCAAATATCATTATTAATAAAAGGTAAAATTGGTTATTATATTTATTTCAGTTCAGTGCCAATTGAATAAGTATAATAATGTCCTTAGGTAGTAGTTCTTATCTATAGTATATCAATCAGTTGAATTGATAGTGAGATATTGTAGAGAACACTACTCTTAACTGTTTCTAGTCGAGCATTAATATACAAAGATAATATTAATGTATTGAGACTAGCATGTAGATCAACGGATGACTTGATCTCATAAGTCATGGATATGAGATATCAGGTTGATATATGGGTATATATTAGCAAATATATATTGAATGACCCGCCATGAGAATGTCTCATGGATCGTTATATGAGTATCATAAACATTCTCATGTGACTATTAGTATGAATAGTCCTTAGACCTGAAGTCACTACAGTTCCCTACATAAGGAGTTGTGTACTTTGGTATCGACAAACGTCACTTGTAATAAGGTGGACAATAAAGTCGATTGCTGGGTATGCAATGAATTATACAGAGGGATGTGAGTCATGTAGATAGGATCTATCCCTTCCATATAACGGAAGTGATATCTGTGGGCCCCTTGATTAGTAGGACACAAGAAAAGCATGGTCATGCTCAAATGAGTCAATATGAGATATTGAGCTTATTTGATTGAGTGTGTCTACTTAGAGATCAAGAAACACAAAGGTTAATAAGAGGATGACACGGTCTATGCCTCATTGATCAATCTAGATATCAAGAATAGAGGGACCAAGTCATACAAGATAATAGCCACAGACAGGTTAGGTCGGATCTTGACCTTCTCGTCACTTGGGTAGCAATGATGTCTTGCTAGATGTCACTCATTTCTTATGTATCTAAATGTTGATTTGGGTACATTGTCAACGTTATGAGAACCTATTGGGTCACACACAAAGAACAAGCAGATTTAGAGATGGGTTCATATGATGAATCATTGGATTAAGTCTAATCCAAATTGGACTTATTGAGTTGGACTCAATTGGATCTAATTGTTGAATTAAGTCCAATTCAAATTAGACTCAAGGAGTCAATTTGAATTAATGAAATAGTGATTCATTTAATTTTAATTGCATGAGGATTAATTGAGTAAAACTTGATTGAATTAGACTTGAGTTAGACTCAAGTGAATTAGACTTGAGTTTGACTCAAGTGAGAAGACTTGAGTTTGACTCAAGTGAGATTTAATGAAGATAATTATTAAATTTTGAAATTCAATTATTCATTTCATTCAATTTTCGAAATTGAATTTGAAATGAAGAGTTACACTCATTTGAAATGAGGAGTTACAAGTTTGATCCTTAATGGAGTGTAAATGTTCATTAAGGCTATTAATGCTAATTAAGTTTTTCATTGGATGAAAATACTTAAGATTTATACTCTTCATTTTGGAATTGATTCTCTTCATTCTCCTTGCTCCTCTCCTCTTGGCCGAAATCCACTTTCAAGGTTGCTAGCACAATTTTTCTCCTTTTGTGAGTTTGTGAGACAAACGAACGCTTGTTCGTGTGGATACCGTAGAGGCGCGAACGCGAAATCATGTTGTGATCCGAGCTGTCGGGAGTCTGTGAGCACGCTACAAAGGTATAATCTCATGCTATGTTAGAAAACTTAGTATATGTAGGAATTTTTCTTTCCCTTCGCATGGATCTTCTGGAGGAAATATATTTTTTCGCTGCGCGTTTGCGTGTTTAGCAACATATTTCCTTACAGTGGTATCAGAGCCACTTGTGAAGGGATATACTAAGTTTTAGAGTTTTATATGTGATATAGAAAAGCATGATAGGTTTATTATAATCTGTAAAATTATGAGTTTCGGGTAAAAATTAGTGTTTTGTTGAGAATGAAACATAGTTGGTATATGACCAACAAGGTCTTGGCCAAAGGTGTTTTGTTCAGAACGAAACATAGTCGGTCTTAAGGGTAGTAGGGTCTCGGGCATGGCAGTAATTCATAAACGAGTATGCAAAATGAATTTTGTTTCGAGGGCGCTGCCCCTTGACCCCGCCCGTGGCGTTATGGCTCATAATTTGTTATTGCAATCATAGTACATTTATGTCATAAATATATTGTGAATATATATGACATGATGCATGGTTATGACCCTTGAACCCCCTATGTGGTTGTGTGTGTTGTTATAATTCATAATACGACCTGCGTGTCGTGCCTTCATCCTTTTTATTCTAGTTGTAATTTTAAACTACACTCAAATGTAAATCAAGTTTCTTTAGATTTTGTAATGTACAAATTAGAAAGGAGTTAGTCTACTGGACAATGGGTGAAAAGGAAGGAAGGACAACAACACACGACGACAAAGGGAGTTTATGGGGACTCATCGCTCATCTTATTGACTTGAGAAGATCGTAGTTTATGGGGGTCATAACCATGTCACGTTTTGATTTATGCATATATGTGTGATGTGTGCTTTGTGATGTATTCGATACATGTTTAATATATATAATTAGGTCCCTTTAGAATATGCCTACCAAAAGTTTAATACTCACATCTAGCTCGATCAATTGTAGTCAGGTTTTGCCAAAGCAAAGCGACTTAATTTATCTTACTAGAGTGCGACAAGATAATTGTGATGTCCGACTATTAAACTTGGGTGCGACTTAACTAAGTTGTCTCATTAAGAATGAGAGCTCAGAGGCATATCCCATAAGATGGAATTCAAATTGTACTAGTCTTGGGCGATTAGCCAAAGCTAACTCAAGATGAGCTATAATATGAATTTCATATGATGGGCAAATGAACAAATATTATTGTTCATCTAGTTAAACAAGAGTTGCATTTGATGCAATTGGTATAAGATGTCTACCTACATTATACGAGTCTTGGGCGATTAGCCAAAGTTAACTCAAGATGAGGTATAATATGGATCTTGTCCCACATAAATATTATCACGATTGGAATTGGAGCTAGTAGTGTGGGTAAAACCACAACCATGACTTGCTCCTACCAAGCTTTACAATCCTGTGGGAGAATCATTTAATTAAAGGCCTAATTAAATGATTAGTATATGATACTAAGTTCTGCATTATGTTGTTGTAGATAATCATTTCATCAAATACGTCGAACACTCTCTCTCTCTGCGATCTGTCCTTGATAAGGGCAAGCTCAATGAAGCTAACTTCCTGGACTGGTACAGAAACTTGAGAATAGTTCTCAAGCAAGAACGAAAACTGTACGTCCGAGAGCAGTCCATTCCTGAGGCACCCCTCAATACTGCTGTAACGCTCCGCCCCTTCCTGCTTAAGCTGACGGGGGTTACTTATCATTTCTTCTTAAAACAGCGGAAGTCTTATCTATAGTATATTTTTTTAAAAAAAACTTTTTCTTTACTTTTCAAATCATCATCACTAACAACCTATCATATGAGTCACATAACATGCTTAACATAAATTTAAGTCATAATACTAAAGAGCATGATGAAATGTCATGGAGTCATATAAGAACGACATAAACATAATTCTTATTAACTAGAAGCAGGTCTTTCTCTTTAGCCGAGTCACTACTACACACGTCCTTCTTGCCCCCCCCCCTCCTGCTGCTCCCTTAGTACATCCATTCTTTGCCCTTATCTGTGGTACAAGGAAAGTAAGCTGTGAGCACACAAGGCTCAGTAAGATCCTTTCCTACTCACAAAAACCGTATAGCATAACTTAATCTCCAAGGCATAAAACATAAAGACAACTAATCATATCATGTATAGAAGCATCATATCGTAACATAATCGTAAGGTATCATGGCATATCATAACATACATCCTAGCATAACATATCATAAACATAAGCATCATGGCATATCATGATATAATCATAAAGTGCATCCTAGCATAACATATCATAAACATAAGCATCATGGCATATCATGATATAATCATAAAGTGCATCCTAGCATAACATATCATAAACATAAACATCATGGCATATCATGATATAATCATAAAGTGCATCCTAGCATAACATAATCATATGTATCATGACATATCATAACATAATCATAAAGTGCATCCTAGCATAACATATCATAAACATAAGCATCATGGCATATCGTAACATAATCATAAGGTGTTATGCGAGATGACTTTCAAAAACATATATCATGAAAAATATATGCAACATGTCTTTTGAAAACTTATTACATACATACTTAAACATAATCATAAACATGATTAGGGCCCCGGCTTGTACCACATACATAAATGCGCGCGTCCTATGCAGGTCCAAGGTAGCAAGTCTTGAACCCTACAAGGCATACATACTAGGCCCGTTTCTTAGTCCATCGACCTAGGGGCACTTAGGAGTCCATCCCTAACGAGACCCGTTTCTTAGTCCATCGACCTCGGGGCGCTTATGGAGCCCACCCTTGGTACAAGCCTTATAAAGTAAAGTAGCATGTCATACATATCATGGTTCTTATCTTTTTCATGCACATCATATTTCTTATCATATCATACCATACAGAATTTGGGCACACAGCTCATCATAATAGCATGTATAATTTGGGCACACAGCACATCATAAATACATGCATAGTTTGGGCACACAGCTCATCATAAATAGCATGCATAATTTGGGCACACAGCTCATCATAATATCATGCATAAATTGGGCACATAGCTCATCATAAATAGCATGCATATCTTGGGCACACAGCACAGCATATGGGTTACCAACATACATAGATCATAAGTATACATAATTAAACATAGAAGCATAACAAGCTCTTACCACATTATAAAACATTGCATGTGAGATACATGGGAAATCATATTTAGATTTTTAACCCTAATGTCATGTAATGGCCGAAACATATAGATGTGACTTAGGTTAGAAATCAACATACAAGCATGTGAACCCTAAACTAATATCATATCATATACCATAAAGAAACATCATGAGCATGTTTTAGGTTAGGTTCTAGGTTTCCTAAGCTTATAAATCTTATCATGGCCGAATCTTATCAATCATTACATTGGGTTAAAAACAACATTCAAGTATGTGAAACCTAAACCAATTTCATAGCAAATATTACAAGGAACATCATGAGCATAGTTAGGTTAGGTTCTAAGTTTCCTAGGCCCTTAAACTTGTTGTGGCCGAAACCTTTAAGGCTTGGAGCTAGGTTTCAAGTGTCATAAAAACATGGAAACCCTAAACAAATTTCATAGCAATTATTACAAGGAACATCATGAGCATAATTAGGTTAGGTTCTAAGTTTCCTAGGCCCTTAAACTTGTTGTGGCTGAAACCTTTAAGGCTTGGAACTAGGTTTCATGTGCCATAAAAGCATGGAAACCCTAAACAAATTTCATAGCAATGATTACAAGGAATATCATGAGCATAATTAGGTTAGGTTCCAAGTTTCCTAGGCCCTTAAACTTGTGGTGGTCGAAACCCCTTTAAAGCTTGGAACTAGGTTTCAAGTATCATAAAAACATGGGAACCCTAAACCAATATCATAGCAATTATTACAAGGAGCATCATGAGCATAATTAGGTTGAGTACTAAGTTTCCTAGGCCCTTAAACTTGTTGTGGCCGAAAGTTCATGGGGCATAAAAACAAGTTCTAACCACACTACAACATGAGCATGTCATATTAATTTCATAACTTGTCTTAAGAAGGATCATGGCATGATTAGTTTAGGTTTAACAATTTTCTAGGCCCTTAATCCTATCATGGCCGAATACTTATGAGCATGGAATAAAATTTAATCATCATATGAGCATATCATGTTAATAACTTTCTCATCATGAGCCACATATCATAAAACAAAAAGGAGCATGCTTGGTTTGAGTCTTAACTTACCTATTTCCTTTATTCATGTTTGGCCGAGAGTCTAGGGTATGACCCTAAGTTCTAACCAACCATTCTAGCATATGAACATTAGATAAATCCCTACTATAAGATACATGTTACAAGAAACATATTGAGCATGTCAAAATTTAGGTCTTTACATTTCCTAGATCCTTCTTTTTGGTCTTGTCTTGGCCGAAAATTTCATGAAGGTATCCTAGGTTTTTAGGCAACCAAATCTCATAGGAAATACAAAAGCTATTGTACCATAGGTGAGGGAAACTTACCTCCTTTTGCTTGTGGTTTTCTTAAGGAAAAAGGTATCCTAAGTGCCAAGGAAGGAGAAAGCTTCTTCTTCTTGTACCTCCTTTAGCTTCTTTTGCTTGGAAGGGATAGAACTTGAAGGCTTCATCTCGAAATTTAGTTTTCTTGGAGAGGAACTTAGCTTAGCTTTTGGAATAAGGAGAGGGAAGGGCTCTTGGTTTCGGTGAAGAATGAAGAAGGAGAAGGAAGGAGGAAGAAAAAGGAATTTAATCTCTTGTTTTTTTTTTCTTCTCTCAATCAATTTATTCC
Source organism: Zingiber officinale (assembly GCF_018446385.1). Classification (NCBI taxonomy): domain Eukaryota; kingdom Viridiplantae; phylum Streptophyta; class Magnoliopsida; order Zingiberales; family Zingiberaceae; genus Zingiber; species Zingiber officinale. Next base: position 60,987,514 of record NC_055990.1, on the reverse strand, counting down.
TTTGTAAATGAACATGTCTTCATTCATTCCCTCAACTCCTCTTTTCCCTCATTCCTTTAATTCCCACGAAAATAGAGAGAGGGAGGGAAGTAGGCAATTTATCTTTTGCTTGCTTCTTCTCTTAACCAAGCGAAAGAGGAAGTAAGCAACTTGGTTTTCTCTTGCTCTGTTGCTTAGTTTTCTTTTATTTTCTTCTCACCTTTAACTAAAATTTTATTCTTTTCTATCCATATATTATTCATTATTCTAGTGGTTATCATGCATCAATTTATCTCTATTATTTGTGGGAGGTTCAAGGTTCAATCCTTGACCTCACCTCTTCTTATTCTATTTTGGTTTCTATTTTCCCTTTTCTCTTATTCTTTTTATTTCTATGCTCTAAAGAAAAATGGTACCCATATACTTATCTTATAATTTCGTGGGTGTTACAGTACCCCATACCTCATAGAAAGTTCGTTCTCGAACTTAGAATAGCGATGTCAGGTGGTACCAGACTTCCGGCTGAGTGCATCGGCCATCTTGTTCGGTTTCCCGGGATGATAAAAGATTTCACAATCGTAGTCCTTGACTAGCTCGAGCCATCTACGTTGTCTCATATTTAGGTCTTTCTGCGTGAAGAAATATTTCAAACTCTGGTGGTCTGTATAAATCCTGCACTGGGCTCCATATAAGTAATGCCTCCATGTTTTTGAGCGAAGACCACCGCTGCTAGTTCTAAGTCATGAATGGGGTAATTTCTTTCATGCTCTTTGAGTTGTCTAGAGGCATAGGCGATGACTTTGCCGTCTTGCATGAGTACAGCTCCAAGTCCTAGTAAGGAAGCATCGCTATACATATCAAAGCCTTTGTTACTTTCCGGAAGAGTAAGGATCGGAGCACTGGTCAGTCTCCGTTTCAGTTCTGTAAAACTCTTCTCGCAGTCGTCCGTCCATTCATACTTTTTGTTTTTCTTGGTGAGATTCGTCATAGGGGCTGAAACTTTGGAGAAATCCTCTACGAACTTCTTGTAGTAGCCTGCTAATCCCAGAAAACTTCTGATTTCGCTGGCATTCTTTGGCCTGTTCCAGTTACTTACGGCTTCAATCTTGCTTGGATCTACCATGACTCCATCTTTGGAGATGACATGACCCAAGAATATTACTCGGTCTAGCCAGAACTCGCATTTGGAGAACTTTGCATATAGTTATTTTTCTCGGAGAATCTGCAGTACAATATTCAGATGGTCGGTATGTTCTTCCTGGGTTCTTGAGTAGATGAGAATATTGTCAATGAAGACGATCACACATTTATCGAGATATGCCGCAAATACCTCCATAAACACAGTAGGGGCATTTGTCACTCCGAAGGGCATAACTACGAACTCATAGTGTCCGTATCTTGTTCGAAAGGCTGTCTTTGGTATATCATCTTGTTTCACTTTCACTTGATGATAGTCGGACCTTAGGTCAATCTTCGAGAAGACGGTTACTCCCTTCAATTGGTCGAACAGATCGTCGATCCGTGGAAGGGGGTATCTGTTCTTGATCGTCGCGTTGTTCAGCGCTCGATAGTCTATACACATTCGCATAGACCCATCCTTCTTTTTCACAAATAGTACCGGAGCTCCCCATGGAGAGTGACTAGGGCGAATAAGTCCCTTGTCGAGTAACTCCCGTAGCTGTTCTTGAAGTTCCTTCAACTCAGTCGGCGCCATCCGGTAAGGTGCTTTAGAGATTGGTTTAGTACCAGGAACTAATTCAATCGTAAATTCTATTTCTCTATCAGGGGCTAATCCCGGAAGTTCATCAGGAAATACTTTCGGATAGTTGCATACTACCCTGACCTCTTCTAGGTTCTGGCCCCCGGTTTGACTTGTATCAACCACGTGCGCTAGAAATCTAGTACATCCTTTGTCTAACATCCTCTGTGCCTTTACAGCTGATAAGAATCTTTCAGTTTCTTTCCTAGATTCCCCAATAAATTCAAACATCGGTTCAGCTTCAGGTCAGAAGACTACCTTCCTCTTACGGCACTCGATTGAGGCGCCATACTTGCTCAGGAAGTCCATGCCCAGTATAATGTCATAATCCCGCATGTCGAGTACTATCAGATTGCAGTAGAGTTCCCTGTCTGCGATTCGGATAGGTACGGCCCGCAGCATATGATCCGATGGCATAACTTCCCCGGATGGTAGGGTTGTTAAGAACGTGCCATTTAGTGTTTGGGGTGGCATGTCTAATTTCTTTGTAAATGGTGCTGAGACGAACGAGTGTGTCGCCCCAGTATCAAATAATACTAAAGCATACTGACTAAAAATAGGCAGCTGACCTGTAACGACAGTAGAGGCGCTCGCTACATCTTCTTTAGTAAGCGAGAAAACCCTGGCGTTCGTTGTAGTTGGTGGGGCTTCCAATCTCCCTTGGCTAATCGGTGTTCTTTCAATAGTAGCTTGCATCTGATGTAGTTGTGAGGAGGTACTCTTGTTCTGGTTATTCTGCTGGGGTGGTGCCTGAAACCGGTTAGTGCAGTCTCTGGCCAGATGTCCTTCCCCTCCGCAATTATAACACCTTCTTGTACCCTTGTGACATACTCCGGAATGCAGCTTTCCGCAAATAGTGCACTGGGGGTATTTCGGTTGCTTATTCACTGAGCCACCTTTAGCATTGTCCCATTGTTTTCTTTTTCCGATAGAGGTCCCTTTCTAGCTTGTTTTGTTACCTGAGGGTCTCTGTCCTTCTGTTCGGGCCTGACTCTTATTCTCGTTCATCGCTTTCTGATAATGTTCTGTGATTAGGGCACTACTGACCAATTCCTCTGTAGTCTGCGGTCTATTAATTCCGCCGGCCACGTTCAATGCTATCTCGGGTCGAAGCATCTTCAACATCAGTCTGACCCTTTCTCTTTCTGTGCGAACTAACTCTGGACATAGGCGTGCCAGACGGTTGAAGCGCTTTACTGCTTCGTTCACTGATAGGTCACCTTGCCAAAACTCGGTGAACTTATCGTAATGCCGGTTCGTCACTTGCATATGGAAGAACTCTATCTCGAAGTCCGTCCAGTTCATCAGATTAATCTGTCTCTTTGCCTTTACTCTTTCCCACCACATCCTTGCGTCTTTGGAAAAGCAGAATGATACACATTTGATCTTTTTCGATACGGGCCAGTCCAGTAATTCCACTATGCTTTCCACTGTCTTGAACCAGGCATGAGCGTCCCATGGCTCGCAAGTACCTGAGAAGTTTTCCGGCTTCAGCCTTAGCCACTGTATCAAGTAAGTCTCCTGTCGGACCACTGGGACAGGGGCTATCGGTGGTACTGGTGCAACTACTGGGATGACGGGCACTGCATTCTGATTTACTGGTGGGGTGGCCGGATTTTCTTGCTGACCCATCAAAGTCGTGATCAGCTGTTGCTGCTCCGTTATCTGACGCTAGAGGTCAGTAACTACCTGAGTCAGATCTGGTGGAGTTGCTGTCTCGTCTGTTCGGGTAGTACGTCTCCTAGCCATGCTTATCTTCATTAAATGACAATAAATTATCGTTATTTCTATCCAGGCTAACATAAGATCGTTATTATTCTTATCCTACCATCATGCATACCTAAACTAGAACTGTGACTTATCATCATAAAAAAAAAAGTAAACATGCATAATATGAAAGCATCATAGAAGAATTAATTTAAGCATATAGATTCTTACTTGGAGCGGCAGGATGGAGGCTTGACATGTGTGTAGTGACAAGGCTAAATCTCGCTCTGATACCAAACTGTAACGCCCCGCCCCTTCCTGCTTAAGCTGACGGGGGTTACTTATCTTTTCTTCTTAAAACAGCGGAAGTTTTATCTATAGTATATTTTTTTTTTAAAAACTTTTTCTTTACTTTTCAAATCATCATCACTAACAACCTATCATATGAGTCACATAACATGCTTAACATAAATTTAAGTCATAATACTAAAGAGCATGATGAAATGTCATGGAGTCATATAAGAACGACATAAACATAATTCTTATTAACTAGAAGCAGGTCTTTCTCTTTAGTCGAGTCACTACTACACACGTCCTTCTTGCCCCCCCTCCTGCTGCTCCCTTAGTACATCCATTCTTTGCCCTTATCTGTGGTACAAGGAAAGTAAGCTATGAGCACACAAGGCTCAGTAAGATCCTTTCCTACTCACAAAAACCGTATAGCATAACTTAATCTCCAAGGCATAAAACATAAAGACAACTAATCATATCATGTATAGAAGCATCATATCGTAACATAATCGTAAGGTATCATGGCATATCATAACATACATCCTAGCATAACATATCATAAACATAAGCATCATGGCATATCATGATATAATCATAAAGTGCATCCTAGCATAACATATCATAAACATAAGCATCATGGCATATCATGATATAATCATAAAGTGCATCCTAGCATAACATATCATAAACATAAACATCATGGCATATCATGATATAATCATATAGTGCATCCTAGCATAACATAATCATATGTATCATGGCATATCATAACATAATCATAAAGTGCAACCTAACATAACATATCATAAACATAAGCATCATGGCATATCGTAACATAATCATAAGGTATTATGCGAGATGACTTTCAAAAACATGTATCATGAAAAATATATGCAACATGTCTTTTGAAAACTTATTACATACATACTTAAACATAATCATAAACATGATTAGGGCCCCGGCTTGTACCACATACATAAATGCGCGCGTCCTATGCAGGTCCAAGGTAGCAAGTCTTGAACCCTACAAGGCATACATACTAGGCCCGTTTCTTAGTCCATCGACCTAGGGGCACTTAGGAGCCCATCCCTAACGAGACCCGTTTCTTAGTCCATCGACCCCGGGGCGCTTATGGAGCCCACCCTTGGTACAAGACTTATAAAGTAAAGTAGCATGTCATACATATCATGGTTCTTATCTTTTTCATGCACATCATATTTCTTATCATATCATACCATACAGAATTTGGGCACACAGCTCATCATAATAGCATGTATAATTTGGGCACACAGCACATCATAAATACATGCATAGTTTGGGCACACAGCTCATCATAAATAGCATGCTTAATTTGGGCACACAACTCATCATAATATCATGCATAAATTGGGCACACAGCTCATCATAAATAGCATGCATATCTTGGGCACACAGCACAGCATATGGGTTACCAACATACATAGATCATAAGTATACATAATTAAACATAGAAGCATAACAAGCTCTTACCACATTATAAAACATTGCATGTGAGATACATGGGAAATCATATTTAGATTTCTAACCCTAATGTCATGTAATGGCCGAAACATATAGATGTGACTTAGGTTAGAAATCAACATACAAGCATGTGAACCCTAAACCAATATCATATCATATACCATAAAGAAACATCATGAGCATGTTTTAGGTTAGGTTCTAGGTTTCCTAAGCTTATAAATCTTATCATGGCCGAATCTTATCAATCATTACATTGGGTTAAAAACAACATTCAAGTATGTGAAACCTAAACCAATTTCATAGCAAATATTACAAGGAACATCATGAGCATAGTTAGGTTAGGTTCCAAGTTTCCTAGGCCCTTAAACTTGTTTTGGCCGAAACCTTTAAAGCTTGGAGCTAGGTTTCAAGTGTCATAAAAACATGAAAACCCTAAACAAATTTCATAGCAATTATTACAAGGAACATCATGAGCATAATTAGGTTAGGTTCTAAGTTTCCTAGGCCCTTAAACTTGTTGTGGCCGAAACCTTTAAGGCTTGGAACTAGGTTTCATGTGCCATAAAAGCATGGAAACCCTAAACAAATTTCAAAGCAATGATTACAAGGAATATCATGAGCATAATTAGGTTAGGTTCCAAGTTTCCTAGGCCCTTAAACTTGTGGTGGCCGAAACCCCTTTAAAGCTTGGAACTAGGTTTCAAGTATCATAAAAACATAGGAACCCTAAACCAATATCATAGCAATTATTACAAGGAGCATCATGAGCATAATTAGGTTGAGTTCTAAGTTTCCTAGGCCCTTAAACTTGTTGTGGCCGAAAGTTCATGGGCCATGAAAACAAGTTCTAACCACACTACAACATGAGCATGTCATATTAATTTCATAACATGTCTTAAGAAGGATCATGGCATGATTAGTTTAGGTTTAACAATTTTCTAGGCCCTTGATCCTATCATGGCCAAATACTTATGAGCATGGAATAAAATTTAATCATCATATGAGCATATCATGTTAATAACTTTCTCATCATGAGCCACATATCATAAAACAAAAAGGAGCATGCTTGGTTTGAGTCTTAACTTACCTATTTCCTTTATTCATGTTTAGCCGAGAGTCTAGGGTATGACCCTAAGTTCTAACCAACCATTCTAGCATATGAACATTAGATAAATCTCTACTATAAGATACATGTTACAAGAAACATATTGAGCATGTCAAAATTTAGGTCTTTACATTTCCTAGATCCTTCTTTTTGGTCTTGTCTTGGCCGAAAATTTCATGAAGGTATCCTAGGTTTTTAGGCAACCAAATCTCATAGGAAATACACAAGCTATTGTACCACAGGTGAGGGAAACTTATCTCCTTTCGCTTGTGGTTTTTCTTAAGGAAAAAGGTATCCTAAGTGCCAAGGAAGGAGAAAGCTTCTTCTTCTTGTACCTCCTTTTGCTTCTTTTGCTTGGAAGGGATAGAACTTGAAGGCTTCTTCTCAAAATTTAGTTTTCTTGGAGAGGAACTTAGCTTAGCTTTTGGAATAAGGAGAGGGAAGGGCTCTTGGTTTAGGTGAAGAATGAAGAAGGAGAAGGAAGGAGGAAGAAAAAGGAATTTAATATCTTGTTTTTTTTATTCTCTCAATCAATTTATTCCTTTGTAAATGAACATGTCTTCATTCATTCCCTCAACTCCTCTTTTCCCTCATTCCTTTAATTCCCACAAAAATAGAGAGAGGGAGGGAAGTAGGCAATTTATGTTGGTGCGGGAAGCATCCGACGATCGAACCTAAGTTTTGATAATGGCAACACGCAATTCAAAGTTAAGGTGCTTTGTCATCTGACAGCTTTTGCTGAGTGTTTCAGGAAAGTCCTAACTGCGGTTAGGCAAGTTAAAACCCTAGGGGGTGGTAACCCTAGGTCATAGGGGGTGGTAACCCTATGCGGAAAGCCTTGGCAGGTCGATGGCTTCAGGCAAAAGTCCTAGGGGGTGGTAACCCTAGGTGGAAAGTCCTGGTGTCGCGAACCAGGTGAAAGTCTGAACTGGCCGGTGAAGCGGATGTTCAGCAGAAAGTCCGGAAGCATCGAGTGCCGAGCAAAAGTCCAGTCGATCTGGAGGATCGTACTGGCAACAGGTAAATCTCCTGAGTGGAGTAGGTGAGGACGCGTTCCCCGTAGAGGGAACAGTAGGCGTCGGGTCGACCTAGGGTTTCCGGTAGGAAACCTGAAGTCAGACCCGGACAGTTCGAATGCTGTCAAAACTTTTATTATTATCATTCATTATGTTTCTGTGCTAACTTTGTTTTGCAGGGTATGTGTTTGGGACTAACACATTTTGCAGAAACAAAGGGGCAAGTTACAACTCGGATGAACAGTGTCCGAGGCGCCTCCATGGAGCTTGGAGGCGCCTCGGGTGCGAGCCAGGAAAAGGCCAGCGCAGCAGACTGGAGGCGCCTTGAATGGAGTTCAAGGCGCCTTGGACCGGAGGTTGAAGGCGCCTTGGATAGGCTGAAGGCGCCTTGAACCAGATAGAGTTCGACCAGGTCCGTGCTGATCCACGCGGGTGACTCGGCTCGTTCAAGGCGCCTTGGTGAACAGTATAAGGCGCCTTGAACCCCCTTTATAAGGGGTCTCGACCAGCAGCTTCAAACAACAACTTTCAAGTGATCTTACTGCTACAAGCTGCTCACGAGACGATTCCAAAGTGCTGTTGCGAGACATCGACGACCCGGAGCTCTGAATCTTCAGATTACGATATTGTCGTCGGTATAACTGTATTCTTTTTAATACTTAACTGTAATACTTGTACTCTTGTCGAGCTTATAGTTGTTGCCCACGGAAAGCGATCAAGGATCGCGGGCCTTCGAGTAGGAGTCGTCACAGGCTCCGAATGAAGTAAAAATCCCTTGTCTCTCTGTGTTATTTTATTCCGCTGCATTAACTCTTACGTTTTACGATTCCGATAATCGAACGATTATAGCCACGAGCGCTATTCACCCCCCCTCTAGCGCGTCTCGATCCAACAATTGGTATCAGAGCGGGGTCGTTTTGAATTGGTGCAACCACCTTTCAAAACAAATTTTTCGCAGTTTTTTTTATTTTCGGAGTCGAATTAGAATTTAGCCTTATAGCTATATTCTAATTTTTGTTTCCCTCGAATCGACTTTTGCTCGAAGTAGGTGCAACACCACTCGAGTTCGTTTTTATTATTCTTTATTCCAGCACTACTAATCCAAGACTTAGTCTTGGAACATATTCTGTTGTTTTCTTTTGTTACATATTATAAATGGCCCAACAAGAGGGTTTCAGCACTGTACGTCCCCCGCTATTCTCCGGAGAGGATTTTGGCTACTGGAAGGGAAGAATGGAAACGTATCTAAAGATACAATTCGAAACGTGGATGATCATAAAGACGGGACTGAAACTGCCAATCGATGACGACGGCAAAACTACACCCTGCGAGAAGTGGGACGCTTCTCTAATAAAAAAGGTGGAAGCCGACGCCAAAGCTACCTGCACCCTCCAGTGTGGTCTTACCAAGGAAGAACTCAACAGAGTTGGCCCGTTCTCCTCTGCAAAGGAGCTCTGGGAAAAGCTCATCGAACTCCATGAAGGCACTGACGACACCAAGGTAAGTAAAAGAGATCTTTTGCTTAATAAATTATATAATCTAAAAATGCAGGAAGGCGAAACGGCGAGTTCTCTTCACGCGAGAATACAAGACATCCTTAACTCTCTTCACGGAATTGGCCAAAAGATAGAAAATCGGGACGTAATAAGGTATGCCCTAAACTCGTTTCCAAGGAATACATTGTGGGCATCAATGGTAGATGCCTACAAAGTTTCCAAGGATTTATCTTCTTTAAAACTAGATGAACTTTTTAGTGAATTTGAACTTCATGAGCAGACTAATGCACAGCCAACCGAGAAAGGTATTGCGTTGGTTGCAGGTACAAGCCGAACCCGGGAACCGAGACCACGACAAGAACCGAACCAGCATCAGAAGCTGAACCAGATTCTGGCGATGAAGAAGGTGACATTACAACCGAGTTGGTAAACCTCGTGAAGAAGCTCTACAAGATGAAAGGATTCGACAAAAGAGATCTAAAGAAGGCAGTAAAATCAAAGGAAGGCCCACAAAATACAAAGATGAAGTTTGAAGTTACATGCTACGGGTGTAACCAAAAAGGGCACATCAAATCCAACTGCCCTAACCTGAAGGAGGTCAAAAAGCAAAGAAGGAAAAAGGTCCTTAAGGCAACATGGGACGAATCTTCATCGGAGGACGACGACGACGAGCTCGAACAAACGAGTCTACTCGCATTAATGGCCCGGGACCAAGTCGTTGAATATGGATGCGAGAGCGAGTCTGAGGCAGAGTCCGAGCAAAGCCACGGATCCGTATCCGTTTCCGAAGGACCAGACCCCGCTGTAAGTATCTCCCGGTTGAACATTTTAGTTAGCTATTTATTGCGCAAATTAGCTAAGTCAAACCTGAAAGTTAAGTCACTTCTAAAGGAAGTAAGTGTCCTTAAAGAAGTGGCTGACACCAAACCCTCACCTGACCAGAGTCAGACTGAATTTCCAACTCAAGTTCAAAAACTTGAGGAAGAAAATTCAACTCTAACAAATCAGGTTAAAGATTTAGAAAATACCTTAGAACGGTTTACTTTGGGCTCCAAGAATTTGGACTTGATTCTTGGGACACAAAGAGCCGTCTACAACAGAACTGGGCTGGGATACAAAAGTAAATATAGATCTTATTTATCATTAATAAACAAACAAAGTATTAAATCAGTCCAAGCATGGGTCTCCAAGTCTAACTTGGTCAATCAAGTTGGACTTGGCCAATACTGGGTTCCGAAGGATCAAATATACTACCTCGATAGACCATATCGAGGCCATGATCCAGGGGGAGCAAAAAGAAAAACAATCCTAAAAATTTAAAATTCTAAATTCAAAATTAAAATTAAAATTCAAAATTCGAAATTGAAATTAAAATTAAATTCAAAATTCAAAATTAAATTATAAATTCAAAATTAAAATTAAAATTCAAAATTCGAAATTGAAATTAAAATTAACTTCAAAATTTAAAATTAAATTCAAGACTTGAAATTAAAACTCAAAAAAAAGATGGAGGATCCAGACTCGCTGGCACCCCCAACTAAACTACCCGGCAGGGTAACTGAACCTAATCTACCCGAAGTGGGTAAAACAAGAGTAGATTACTCGGCAGGGTAATTAAGGTTAGATTAAAAGGCAAGGATTAACTTGACCCACAGTACTAGTGAAGTTTTGGATGATAGTACGTTAGGGAAACTTGGGCATCGCATGTCTAGGAAGATATGGCTTCGACCTGGTGCATTTGGCCAAGTAGAACTGACCGAAGCTACCCTTAAATGGATCCTAACTAGTTAGACCAAGGTTTAGTACTAAGCTCAATGGGTAGGACTATTTGGAAAACCTCGAAGGCATGGTTACTTTAATGAGTTCCTTGTGACTCACCATAGCCCAGAAGTTTATCCAAAGAATTCTTACTTGTTGAACCCAAAGCTAAACCTGAATCTAACACAAAGTTAACCCAAACCTTAAAATTGAATTATAATTCATCTCACAGCAATTATAGGATTAACTGATTGAAAATTTAGGTCGGGTGAGATGATTAAGAAATTTAAAAAAAAAAAACTAAATTTCAAAATTATTTCAAAAACTTAAATTTCAAAATTATTTTAAAAACTTAAATTTCAAAATTATTTTAAAAAACTTAAATTTCAAAATTATTTTAAAAACTAAATTTCAAAATTATTTTAAAAAACTTAAATTTCAAAATTATTTTAAAAACTTAAATTTCAAAATTATTTTAAAAACTAAATTTCAAAATTATTTTAAAACTAAATTTCAAAATTATTTTAAAACTAAATTTCAAAATTATTTTAAAAACTTAAATTTCAAAATTATTTTAAAACTAAATTTCAAAATTATTTTAAAAACTAAATTTCAAAATTATTTTAAAACTAATTTCAAAATTATTTTAAAACCTAAATTTCAAAAATATTTTAAAACTAAATTTCAAAATTATTTTTAAAACTTCAATTTCAAAATTATTTTAAAACTTCAATTTCAAAATTATTTTAAAACTAAATTTCAAAATTATTTAAAAACCTAAATTTCAAAATTATTTTAAAACCTAAATTTCAAAATTATTTTAAAACTAAATTTCAAAATTATTTTAAAAACTAAATTTCAAAATTATTTTAAAAACTAAATTTCAAAATTATTTTAAAAACTAAATTTCAAAATTATTTTAAAAACTTAAATTTCAAAATTATTTTAAAAAAAAAACTAAATTTCAAAATTATTTTAAAAACTAAATTTCAAAATTATTTTAAAAACTAAATTTCAAAATTATTTTAAAAACTAAATTTCAAAATTATTTTAAAAACTTAAATTTCAAAATTATTTAAAAAAAAAAACTTAAATTTCAAAATTATTTTAAAAAACTAAATTTCAAAATTATTTTAAAAACTAAACTTCGAAATGAAATTAAACTTCAAAATTATTTCAAAACTAAATTTCAAAAATCTTTCAAAATTTATCTCTAACAAGTTTACTTCAATTTAACTATCGTGAAATCCATTAAAACAATTCAACCACGTCCTATGTAGGAATTGGATCAATGGATGTTGGATAGTGGCTGCTCTAGACACATGACTGGAGATAAATTGAAGTTTACTAAACTCACGTACAAGAACTTAGGATCAGTTGCATTCGGTAACGAAGGTCAACTTAAGGTAATCGGAAGAGGTAATATCGAACTCAACTCCGATTTTATTATTCGAAAAGTCCTTTTAGTTGAAAATTTCAAGTTTAATTTACTAAGTATAAGCCAATTGTGTGATAGCGGATACTTAGTAACTTTTGACAAAACCAAGTGTTTAGTTAAAAACATTGAAAATCCTGAAATCTTACTTAAAGGACTTAGGATAAATAATATGTATTCAATTAATCTACCGACATCCTCAACAAAGTGTTTTCTAACACAAGAAGAGGAAACTGATTTGTGGCACAGAAGATTGTGTCACACTCACACTAGACTCATTTCAAAAATGAGTCATAATGGTCTAGTTAGAGGTTTGCCCAAATTAAAATTTATTGAAAACTCAATCTGTAATGCTTGTCAACAAGGAAAACAAACCAAGTCAACCCATAAGTCAACCAATCTAGAAAGAACTAACACTTTACTTGAGCTCCTTCACCTTGACCTATTTGATTCACATGGAGCCAAGTCACTAAACAAAAACCAGTATTGTTTAGTGATAATTGATGACTACTCTAAGTTCACATGGGTAAAATTTCTAAAAACAAAAGATGAAACCTATGAAATATTCAGTAATTTTTGCAAATTAGTAGAAAATGAAAAAGACACTAAAATTAAACGAATAAGAAGTGATCATGGGGGAGAATTTGAAAATCATAGGTTTACCCAACTTTTTAAAATAAATGGATATCAACATGAATTTTCATGTCCTAGAACCCCCCAACAAAATGGTCTAGTGGAACGTAAAAATAGAACACTACAAGAAGCCGCTAGAACCATGCTAAATGAATATAATTTAAATCACCAATTTTGGGCTGAAGCAATAAATACTGCAAATCATATTCAAAACAGAATCTTGATCAACAAATTTCACAAGAAAACTCCTTATGAACTATATTATCATAAAATTCCTAACTTAAATTATTTAAAAGTATTTGGATGTAAAGTTCACATTTTAAATACTAAAGATTATTTAAGAAAATTCACACCCAAATCTAACAAAGGAATATTTTTAGGATACTCCTCAAACAGTCGAGCCTATAGAGTCTACAATCAAAACACCCTAAAAGTTGAAGAAACAACTAATATAATATTTGATGAAGAAAATAATCTACCAAATATAAATGAGAATGTTGATGTTGATCCAAGAAATATAGAAGATGATGAAATTCAACCAAATCTTAATAAACCAGAGGAACCAGCCCCTGACCCACTTATAAGATCAACTAGGGCCAGTACCTCACACCCATCTGATCAAATCTTGGGTGATCCATACCTAGGAGTCAGAACTAGATCCTCCTATAGAATCCACAGTCAGATTGCCCTAATTTCTAAAATCGAACCAAAAACAATAGAAGAAGCACTACCTGACCCGGACTGGATCATAGCTATGCAGGAAGAGTTAGCCCAATTTGAGAGAAATCAAGTCTGGGAACTTGTATCTAAACCCTCAAATAAATCAATAATCGATACAAAATGGGTATTTAGAAACAAGCTAGATGATCAAGGCGAAATAATTAGAAATAAGGCTAGGCTTGTAGCTAAAGGATTTAGCCAAGTTGAAGGTTTGGACTATGATGAAACCTATGCCCCAGTAGCTAGACTCGAATCCATTAGAATGTTGTTAGCCTATGCAGCAAACAAAGGATTTAAACTATACCAAATGGATGTCAAGTCAGCATTCTTAAATGGATTTATTAAGGAGGAAGTATATGTAAGCCAACCCCCAGGATTTGAGGACTTAGGATATCCTAATCATGTATTTAAGTTAAAAAAGGCCTTGTACGGACTTAAACAAGCCCCTAGGGTATGGTATGAACGATTATCAAATCACTTAATATCCAAAGGTTTCAACCAAGGTCAAATAGATCCAACTCTATTTGTAAAAACTGTAGAAAAAGACATCTTCATAGCTCAAATCTATGTTGATGATATAATTTTTGGATCAAATAACTCTAAATTTTTAAAAGAATTTATTAGATTAATGGAAAATGAATTTGAAATGAGTATGGTTGGTGAACTTAATTTTTTCTTAGGCTTACAAATAAAACAAACTAAAGATGGAATATACATCTATCAAACTAAATATGCAAAGGAATTAATTAAAAAATTCTGCATGGAAAATTCAAAAATAATAAATACTCCAATGGCAACCAACATTAACATAGACTCTGACCCTGAAGGAAAATCAGTAGATCCAAAGTACTATAGGAGTGCCATAGGAAGCTTGCTTTACCTAACTGCAAGCCGACCCGACATATTATTTACGGTTGGTATGTGCGCAAGATACCAATCTTGTGCAAAAGAGTCACATTTAACCTATGTTAAAAGAATACTTAGGTATATTAAAGGTACTCTAAATATAGGACTCTGGTACCCTAGAACTTGCACCTTTGACCTTCTTGGTTATTCTGACTCGGATTACGCCGGATGCAAGTTAGATAGAAAAAGCACAAGTGGTAGTTGTCAATTTCTAGGACAATGCCTAGTAAGTTGGTCAAGTAGAAAGCAACATTGTGTTGCTTTATCTACCACTGAAGCTGAATATATAGCCTTAGGTGAATGCACATCTCAATTGCTTTGGATGATGCACACTCTTAAAGACTATCAACTGAACTATCATAACACAAAAATCTCAATTGATAATATAAGTTCCATAAATTTAACAAAGAACCCAATTCATCACTCAAGGACTAAACATATAGAAGTAAAGCACCATTTTGTAAGGGATCATGTCGCTAAGGGTGATATTATACTCAACTATGTTGAGTCAAAATCAAATCTAGCTGACATCTTCACAAAACCCTTACCTGAACTTGAGTTCAGCTCACTTAGAAGACAAATAGGAATGTGTTGGGTAGAATAGACAATGTTTTTTAAATTGGTTATCATTTGCTTTTAAAATTTCTAGGAAAATACTTATTTCAAAACTCCAATTTCTTAGAATTTTCAAAAATCGGATTACGCCTAGGTTTCCCCCTAGAAATCATGTTCCTCTAGCTTTAAGCCAGAGCATCTCACAAACACCTAGGTCTACCTTGCTTGTGTCTTGAAAAACTTAGAAAGGCGTGAGATGCATAGGGTATTGCCTGGACTCAAGAATGCTTATATCTGTGCATCAATATGAGTCTGGGCGTTAAATATGCAATAAACATTAATCAAGTTAAGTTCTCCAGCTCTAGTCAAGTCTACCTGGATCAAAATAACTCAACTTGACTAACCATGTGAAAGCTACTGCCCTCTAGGCAATCAGCAAGTAGCTAAAGGTTAAACAATTGGGAAAAGTGTGTTTCAATTTTTTGTTTAAGCATGATTGTACTTTAAGGTTCTAATCAAATTACTTTACCAGATTATTTTAAGGCTCTGATACTTAATCAAATTAAACTCAATAATTTAATTTGACTCATGCTTGGACTAGAAAACAAACTACTGCTACTCCCTCTGTCCTAAAACTAAATATTTTTCTTTAATATCAAATTTTCTTCAAAATGAGTATTCAAAACTTAATTACAGTTTTTCAAAAAAAAAAAAAAAAAACTTGTCCTTGTAATTGAGTATTCAAATATTTTCAAATCTAGTCAACTTTTTAACGTTTTAAAGTTATTTTTTTTCAAGTGACCTCATATTTTCATTCAAGTGACCTCATATTTTATAACTTCTAAGCAAATCCTTCTATTGAAAATTTTTCTTCAGAAAAATACAAATCTACTTTCAAATTGGTTTTTGATATATGGCAAAGGGGGAGAGTAGGTAAATTAAAGTTAAAGGAAAATTCAAAGTATTTAATAAAAGGAGGGATTTTATTAAGGGGGAGTCTAATATTACAAAAGTTAAAAGTTTCCAGCTTAACTGTTATTGCATTTAAAGTTTATTTACTTAAGCTTGGTTAACTTTATGCAGTTAGTACATATGTTGTTTTTCTTAACTTTGAATTACGTGTTGCCATAATCAAAAAGGGGGAGATTGTTGGTGCGGGAAGCATCCGACGATCGAACCTAAGTTTTGATAATGGCAACACGCAATTCAAAGTTAAGGTGCTTTGTCATCTGACAGCTTTTGCTGAGTGTTTCAGGAAAGTCCTAACTGCGGTTAGGCAAGTTAAAACCCTAGGGGGTGGTAACCCTAGGTCATAGGGGGTGGTAACCTTATGCGGAAAGCCTTGGCAGGTCGATGGCTTTAGGCAAAAGTCCTAGGGGGTGGTAACCCTAGGTGGAAAGTCCTGGTGTCGCGAACCAGGTGAAAGTCTGAATCGCCGTGGGCGGATGTTCAGCAGAAGTCCGAAGCATCGAGTGCCGAGCAAAGTCTAGTCGATCTGGAGGATCGACAGGCAACAGCTCCCGAGTGGAGTAGGTGAGGACGCGTTCCCGTAGAGGGAACAGTAGGCGTCCGGTTGGAAACCTGAAGTCAGACCCGGACAGTTCGAATGCTGTCAAAACTTTTATTATTATCATTCATTATGTTTCTGTGCTAACTTTGTTTTGCAGGGTATGTGTTTGGGACTAACACATTTTGCAGAAACAAAGGGGCAAGTTACAACTCGGATGAACAGTGTCCGAGGCGCCTCCATGGAGCCTGGAGGCGCCTCGGGTGCGAGCCAGGGAAAGGCCAGCGCAGCAGACTGGAGGCGCCTTGAATGGAGTTCAAGGCGCCTTGGACCGGAGGTTGAAGGCGCCTTGGATAGGCTGAAGGCGCCTTGAATCAGATAGAGTTCGACTAGGTCCGTGCTGATCCACGTGGGTGACTCGGCTCGTTCAAGGCACCTTGGTGAACAGTATAAGGTGCCTTGAACCCCCTTTATAAGGGGTCTCGACCAGCAGCTTCAAACAACCACTTTCAAGTGATCTTACTGCTACAAGCTGCTCACGAGACGATTCCAAAGTGCTGTTGCGAGACATCGACGACCCGGAGCTCTGAATCTTCAGATTACGATATTGTCGTCGGTATAATTGTATTCTTTTTAATACTTAACTGTAATACTTGTACTCTTGTCGAGCTTATAGTTGTTGCCCACGGAAAGCGATCAAGGATCGTGGGCCTTCGAGTAGGAGTCGTCACAGGCTCCGAACGAAGTAAAAATCCCTTGTCTCTCTGTGTTATTTTATTTCGCTGCATTAACTCTTACGTTTTACGATTCCGATAATCGAACGATTATAGCCACGAGCGCTATTCACCCCCCCTCTAGCGCGTCTCGATCCAACAATTTATCTTTTGCTTGCTTCTTCTCTTAACCAAGAGGAAGAGGAAGTAAGCAACTTGGTTTTCTCTTGCTCTTTTGCTTAGTTTTCTTTTATTTTCTTCTCACCTTTAACTAAAATTTCATTCTTTTCTATCCATATATTATTCATTATTCTAGTGGTTATTATGCATCAATTTATCTCTATTATTTGTGGGAGGTTCAAGGTTCAATCCTTGACCTCACCTCTTCTTATTCTATTTTGGTTTCTATTTTCCCTTTTCTCTTATTATTTTTATTTCTATGCTCTAAAGAAAAATGGTACCCATATACTTATCTTATAATTTCGTGGGTGTTACAACTGCCACTAGAGCCAATAGGGATGCTTACAAGAAGCATCAAGATGATGCATTAGATGTGTTATGCCTTATGCTCGCCACCATGAACTCTGAGCTTCAGAAGCAACATGAGAACATGGATGCTTATGATATGGTTGAACACCTTAGACAACTATATCAAGGACAAGCAAGACATGAGAGATTTGAGATCTCTAAAGCACTATTTCAATGCAGAATGCAGGAAGGAAGTCCCGTAGGGCCTTATATGCTCAAGATGATCGGGTATGTGGAGAATCTACAAAGGATGAGATTCCCACTAGGCCAAGAATTGGCCACTGATCTTATTCTGTAGTCGTTGCTGGATAGTTATAGTCAATTTATCATGAACTACAACATGAATGAAATTGACAAACCACTGCCTGAAATGTTGAGCATGTTAAGAACTACTGAACTCAACCTTAAGAAGGCAAAGCCTAGTTCTATTTTGATGGTATCTAAGGGCAAAGGCAAGTGGAAGCCTAAGGGTAAGGGTAAGACCCAAGCCAAATGTAAGGGCAAGACTCATGCACTGAAACCCAAAGGTGGGGTCACTAAGGAAGGAACTTGCTTCCACTGCGGTAAGACCGGACACTGGAAGAGAAACTGCAAGGTATACCTAGAGGAACTAAAACGGAAGAGCAGTGAGACTTTTGTCTCAGGTATATATGTTATAGAAGTCAATTTATCTATTTCTTCTTCATGGGTATTAGATACCGGATGTGTACCTCACATTTGTACTAATGTGCAGGGGCTGAGAAATAGTAGAGCATTGACAAAGGGCGAAGTGGACCTACGAGTAGGCAATGGTGCAAGAGTTGCTGCTGTCGTTGTAGGAACATATTCTTTATCTTTGCCCACTGGGCTTGTTTTAGAACTAGAAGAGTGCTGTTATGTGCCCGCTTTGACAAAGAAAATTATCTCTGTTTCTTGTTTCGACAAGAAAGGTTTTTCATTTGTAATAAAGGATAAATGTTGTTCCATTTATTTCAATGATATGTTCTATTGTAGTGCACCTCTTATGAATGACCTCTATGTTCTAGACTTTGAAAACTCAATCTATAACATAAATATCAAACGGTTTAAATCTAATGATTTGAACCAAACATATCTTTGACATTGTCGCCTGGGTCACATAAATGAGAGTCGTATATCCAAACTCCATAAGGATGGACTTTTGGACTCATTTGATTTTGAATCATATAAGGCATGTGAATCTTGTCTTCAAGGCAAGATGACAAAGACTCCATTTAGTGGACATGGAGAAAGGGCTAATGATCTATTAGGACTCATACATATAGATGTATGTGGCCCTTTCAGAATAGCTGCTAGAGGAGGCTATTATTACTTCATTACCTTCACTGATAATTTCAGTAGATACGGCTATGTGTATTTGATGAGACACAAGTCAGAATCCTTTGAAAAATTCAAAGAATTCAAGAATGAAGTACAAAACCAACTTGGTAAGAATATTAAAATGCTTTGATCAGATCGAGCTGGGGAATACCTTAGCCAAGAGTTTCATGACCATCTCATTGAGTGTGGGATCATATCTCAGCTCACTCCACCTGGAACACCACAATGGAATTGTGTATCAGAAAGGAGAAATCACACCTTATTAAATATGGTACAATTGATGATGAGTCATACAGATCTTTCTACTTCCTTTTGGGGACATGCTCTAAAGACGGTTGCTTTCACACTTAACTGAGTTCCATCCAAGGCCGTCATAAAGATATCATATACGATATGGACTGGGAAGAGTCCCAAGATGTCTTTTATGAAGATTTGGGGTTGTGAGGCTTACGTTCGACGACAAGTCTAAGATAAACTTGGACCCAATCAGACAAGTACTATTTTATAGGATATCCCAAGGAAACAAAGGGATATTACTTCTATAATCCCACAGAAGGCAAGGTGTTTGTTGCCAGAACTGGTGTCTTTCTAGAAAGGAAATTTATTTCTAGAAAGATTAGTGGGAGTGAAGTCGATCTTGAAGAAATTCAAGATACACAAACTAGCACCGATGCCTTGATGGAAATTGAACAGGCACCACAAGAAGTTATGAAGCAACAACCTATTCAAGTAGCACACGCTCTGCGCAAATCTGATAGGACTCGTCGTCAACCCGAGAGATATTTATTTCTCTTGTCTGACCACGGTGATGTAGAGCTTATTAGTCTTGATGAGCCTACATCTTATCAGGAAGCTGTACGGGGCCCAGATTCTAAGAAATGGCTAGAGGCCATGAGATCCGAAATGGA
Organism: Zingiber officinale; assembly: GCF_018446385.1. Lineage (NCBI taxonomy): Eukaryota > Viridiplantae > Streptophyta > Magnoliopsida > Zingiberales > Zingiberaceae > Zingiber > Zingiber officinale. The sequence goes on along the minus strand of NC_055990.1, from coordinate 60,967,660 downwards.
ATCCATGTACACTAACCAAGTATGGATTTTGGTTGATCCACCTGAAGGGATCAAATCCATTGGGTGTAAGTGGGTCTTCAAAGTGAAGACTGACATGAATGGGCATAAGCATACCTATAAAAGTATATTGGTAGCTAAAGGTTTCAAGAAAATTCATGGTATAGAATATGATGAAACTTTTTCACCAGTTGTGATGCTTAAGTCCATTAAGATTTTACTTGCTATTGTAGCTTAATATGATTATGAGATCTGGAAGATGGATGTCAAAATCATATTTTTTAACAGAAATCTACTCGAGGATGTGTACATGACATAACCTAGGGGTTTTGTAGATCCAAAGCATGCTGGAAAGGTTTGTAAGTTGCAAAGATCCATTTATGGATTAAAGCAAGCTTCTAGAAGCTGGAATCTTCGATTTGATGATGCGATCAAAACGTTTGGTTTCATTAAGAATGAAGATGAACCTTGTGTTTACAAGAAGGTTAGTGGGAGCACAGTCATCTTTTTCATATTGTATGTAGATGACATACTACTCATTGGAAATTATATCCCTACTCTTCAGTCAGTGAAGACTTGGCTTGGGAATTATTTTTCAATGAAAGACTTAGGAAAAGCAACCTATATTTTAGGCCTTAAGATCTATAGAGATAGATCTAAAAGATTGCTTAGCCTAAGCCAGAGTACATACATTGACAAGGTGTTTAAACATTTTGCCATGGAGAATTCCAAGAAAGGATTCTTGCCTATGTCATATGGTGTGAGTCTTTCGAAGACTCAATATCCCTCTTCTAAGGTAGAAAGGGATCGTATGAATCATATTTCTTATGCATCTGCTATAGGGTCTATCATGTACGCCATGCTTTATAATCATCCAAATGTCTCGTATGCATTAAGTATGACGAGTAGATACCAGTCAAATCCAAGTGAAGGTTACTGGACAGCAGTCAAGAATATTCTTAAGTACTTGAAAAAGACTCAAGATTATTTCTTGATCTTTGGAGGCGATGAAGAGCTTGTTGTTAAGGGTTACACCAATGCTAGCTTCCAAACAGATAAGGATGATTATAGATTGCAGTCAGGGTATGTGTTTTGCTTAAATGGTGGTGCTATGAGCTGGAAGAGTGCGAAGCAGGACACAGTCGCTGATTCTACAACAGAGGTCGAGTATATTGCTACTTCAGCTGCAACAAAGGAGGTTGTTTGGATCAAGAAGTTCATTATAGAGCCTGGTGTTGCTCCTAGTATAGCGAGTCCAATAGACCTTTATTGTGATAACAATGGGGCTATTGCACAAGCTAAGGAATCTCACTCTCATCAGAGATCCAAACATATACTGCAGCAATTCCATCTCATTCGAGAGATCATCGATAGAGGAGATGTGAAGATATGTAGAGTACCGACTGATGCTAACATTGTGGATCCTTTGACCAAGGCTTTGGCACAGAGAAAGCATGATGGTCATAGCAGGTCAATGGGTATTCAATATCTCAGTGATTGACACTAGTGCTAGTGGGAGATTGTTAATATAGACCTAATACCAATTATAAGATAATTATAAATGGCTCATTTTGTGTCATATATCATTATTAATAAAAGGCAAAGTTAGTTATTATATTTATTTCAGTTCAGTGTCAATTGAATAAGTATAATAATGTCCTTAGGTAGTAGGTTCTTATCTATAATATATCAATTAGTTAAATTGATAGTGAGATATTGTAGAGAACACTACTCTTAACTATTCCTAGTTGAGCATTAATATACAAGGACAATATTAATGCATTGAGACTAGCATGTAGGTCAATGGATGACTTGATCTCACAAGTCATGGATATGAGATATCAGGTTGACACATGTATATATATTAGAGAATATATATTAAATGACCTGCCATGAGAATGTTTCATGGATCGTTATATGAGTGTCATAAACATTCTCATGTGACTATTGGTATGAATAGTCCTTAGACCTGAAATCACTACAGTTCCCTACATAAAGAGTTTTGTACTTTGGTATAGACAAACGTCACCTGTAATAAGGTGGACAATAAAGTCGATCGCTGGGTATGTAATGAATTATGCTGAGGGATGTGAGTCATGTAGATGGGATCTATCCCTTCCATATAACGGAAGTGATATCTGTGGGCCCCTTGATTAGTAGGACACAAGAAAAGCATGGTCATTCTCAAATGAGTTAATATGAGATATTGAGCTTATTTGATTGAGTGTGTCTACTTAGAGATCAAGAAACATAAAGGTTAATAAGAGGATGACACGGTATATGCCTCATTGATCAATCTAGATATCAAGAATAGAGGGACAAAGTCATACTGTTGGTTGGTCCTAGGAAGATCGTACCGGTTCCACTGTATAAAAATTTTGTACAAGTGTCGAACCTTTCCTAAACAACCTATTGTGTTCTTTAGAAGTTAAATTAGGAATCACAAACGGAACTTAACATTATTGATTCCAAATTTAACTTATCTGTTCTTAATGGTTTAGATTTGGATCGCAAGCGGAACTTAACACTATTGATCCAAATCAACATATGTTACAAATTCAATTAAATATTTATTTCTAAAATCGGCTCTCAGGTCAAACATGGTGAGGTACTTGGCCTTCTTGGGTATGGGATCATCCACCACTGCCTCGACAAAGCCTTTAATATAAATTCAATATTTAATTTCCTAAAATAACATTAGGTTTAACCAAAAAGAACAATCGAATCACAAATTTAAAAAATAAAAGAAAAGAAACACAACTTCGAATATCTAATTCGAAAATCTAGAATCTAATGCCTCTTGTGTTTGAAATTCATACAGAAGAAAAACTAGTATGATGCGGAAAATAATTACTAGTTATACCTTCCTTTGTATGCAACGACCTCTTGATCTTCTACCGTATTCTTCTTCTTATCCCAGACGTTGTGTGGGCAACGATCTACCGAGATGAGAACCACCCAAGCCCTTCTCCTTCTTCCTTGTAATTTTCGGTCAAACCATGAATCCTCCAAGGATGTAGAATTTCGGCCACCACCACCAAGCTCCAAGAGATGCAAGAAACAAAGCCTTCTTTCTCTCCTTCTTCTCCTAGCTAAAACTGGCCACCATCAAAAGCTCCAAGAGAAGGATGAAACCGGCCACTAAAGAAGAAGAGAAGAGAAGAGGGAGAACCTCTAGGGCCAACCACAATCAAGGAAGAGAGGGAGGAAAAATAGAATAGAGTTATTGTCCATGAAGGTACCTCTACCCCCTCTTTTATATTCCTTGGTCTTGGCAAATAAGGAAATTTAAATAAAAACTTCCTTAATTACTTTGCCATGAAAAAGAAAATTTAATTGATTTAAAATCAATTTCCTTTTCTCAAACCATATGGTCGGCCACTATTAATCTCCAATCAAGGAAAGTTTAATTCATACAAGAATTAAAACTTCCTAATTTTTTTAAGAAAATTTAAAAAAAAATCTCTAATAACTTTTTCCTTCATGGTGGGTTATAAAAGGAAATTTTATAAATTAAAATCTTTCTTTTAAACATGTGGATGATTTCCAAAAGGGAAAGTTTTCTCTAAAATTAAAATCTCCTTTCAATCTACAAATAAGGAAAAATATCAAATCTTTTCTTAATCTTTTATAGAAACTTTAAAAGGAAATATTTAATTTTAAAACTCTCTTTTAAAATCATAAACATGATTAAAAAGGAAAGTTTTATCAAAATTAAAATATTCCTATCAATCTACAAATAAGGAAAAATATCAAATCTGTTCTTAATCCTTTGTAGAAAGCTATAAAAGGAAATATTTAAATTTTAAACTCTTTTTTAAAAACATAAACATGGTTACAAAAAAGTGAAATTTTATCAAAATTAAAATCTTCCTATCAATCTACAAATAAGAAAAGATATCAAATCTTTTCTTAATCCTTTGTTGAAAGCTATAAAAGGAAAGATTTAAATTTTAAACTCTCTTTTAAAACCATGGAATCCACATAAGAAAAAATTTAAAATAAAATCCTTTTTATGTGATGTGGCCAGCCACATCATGCTTGGACTCCAAGCATTGGCCGGCCACCAACTTGGCTCAACCACTTGGTCTTGGCCGGCCCTAGCTTGGGTTCCAAGCTAGCTTGGCCGACCCCCTTGAGTTGGGTAAGGAGTGGATATGTGGTGGGTATAAATCTCTATATATAAGAGGCTATGATAGGGACCGAGAGGAGGAATTGGTTTTGTTCTCCCGATGAAATTAAGCTTCCCGTGTTCGCCCCGAACACACAACTTAATTTCATCAATAATAATTCATACCACTAAAGAATTATTATTGAACTACCGCACCAATCCCAAATTATATTTTGGGCTCATTCTTATTATAAGTGTATTAGTCTCCCTGTGTTTAAGATGTTGAATGTCCACTAATTAAATGAGTTACTGACAACTCACTTAATTAATATCTTAGTCCAAGAGTAGTACCACTCAACCTCATCGTCATGTCGGACTAAGTCCACCTGCAGGGTTTAACATGACAATCCTTATGAGCTCCTCTTGGGGACATTCTCAACCTAGATAACTAGGACACAGTTTCCTTCTATAATCAACAACACACACTATAAGTAATATCATTTTCCAACTTATCGGGCTTATTGATTTATCAAGCTAAATCTCACCCTTTGATAAATCAAAGAAATAAATATTAAATATATGTGTTTGTTATTATATTAGGATTAAGAGCACACATTTCCTTAATAACTAAGGACTCGTTCTTTTATTAAGTCAGTATAAAAAGAACTTGTCTTAATTGGTCCTACTCAATACACTTAGAGTGTACTAGTGTAATTTATTAGTCAAGATAAACTAATACTTAATTACACTACGACTATTCTAACGGTTTGTTCCTTTCCATCTTAGTCGTGAGTAACTGTTTATAATTTATAAAGAACTGATAACATGATCTTCTGTGTGTGACACCACACACCATGTTATCTACGATATAAATTAATCGACCAACTACACTTAACATAAATGTACACTTTTGACCAATGTGATTCTTTTATTTCTAAATAAATGTTTATACAAAAGCTAGGCTTTTAGTATACACTCTAACACATACAAGATAATAGCCACGAACAGGTTAGGTCGGATCTTGACCTTCTCGTCACTTGGGTAGTAATGATGCCTTGCTATATGCTACTCATTGCTTATGTATCTAAATGTTGATTTGGGTACATTGTCAACGTTACAAGAACCTATTGGGTCACACACAAAGAACAAGCAGATTTGGAGATGGGTCCATATGATGAATCATTGGATTAAGTCTAATCCTAATTGGACTCAATTGGATCTAATTGTTGGATTAAGTCCAATTCAAATTAGACTCAAGGAGTCAATTTGAATTAATGAAATATTGATTCATTGAATTTGAATTGCATGAGGATTAATTGAGTAAGACTCGATTGAATTAGACTTGAGTTAGACTCAAGTAAATTAGACTTGAGTTAGACTCAAGTGAGGAGACTTGAGTTAGACTCAAGTGAGATTTAATGAAGATAATTATTTAATTTTAAAATTCAATTATTCATTTCATTCAATTTTTGAAATTGAATTTGAAATGAAGAGTTACACTCATTTGAAATGAGGAGTTACTAGTTTAGTCCTTAATGGAGTGTAAATGTTCATTAAGGCTATTAATGCTAATTAAGTATTTTAATTGGATGAAAATACTTAATCTTTTTACTCTTCATTTTGGAATTGATTCTCTTCATTCTCCTTGCTCCTCTCCTCTTGGCCGAAATCCACTTTCAAGGTTGCTAGCATAACCTTTCTCCTTTTGTGAGTTTGTGAGACAAACGAACGCTTGTTCGTGTGGATACCTTAGAGGTACGAACGCGAGATCGTGTTGTGATCTGAGATTGCCTGAAAGGGTTTCGGGTGCCTGAGTGTGGATAAAATTGTATCTATGACACAATGGATCACGACAACGTGTCATAGATAGGATTTTCTGGTTCGGTAGCCTAGACTAGGTCGGGCACCCGGACCAGATTGAACCAGCCCTCGACTAGGGCGCGAGCCCAGGGCACCCTGGTTGCCTCCGAGGGCCAAGCGCTTGGACCCCAGTTAACTTTGAGTTGACTTTTTGTGTCTGGGCTTCTGCTTCGACTCCACTCGCCTAGGTGGTTTCGACAATCCAGAGTAGGGCTCACCTGAACCCATTTTTTGGTCTTCTCGAGTAATCTTCCACTCTGCCTTCTCATCCCTCAAAATCGTCGTGTGCTTCCTTTCTGCTCGCTAGCATACTCTTACGCAGCGCCTCATCCCTCGGACGCACCAAGCCCTTCAGTTCTCTCCCGTGTTGTCCTTCTCACTAGTTGCATCTTTTACTCGAGCTCCTATACTCCTAACTTCCTGCACACTTAGACACAAGGATCAAACCATAATAGAACATAACTTGAGTTAGCTAATTACATCAACACTACCACGGGGTACTAACAATCTCCCCCTTTTTGATATGAGCAAACCAAGTTAAGTTAGGGTAAACAGTAAACAAATAACAGTAAAAATAACAAGTATATGATTCATAATTTAAAAAATATGTAAAAATCAAAATGTACCCTCCTCCAAACTTAACCTCTAATTCTCCCCTTTTTATCACATTAAAAATAGGGGTATACTATGAAAATAACTTGAAGTAAATTTAAAAAAGAGTCTAAGGGACAAAATTACAGTGACTATCATCCAGAAAAATCATGAATTTTAAATTTCAAAATTTTACAGTTTTACAATTGATAAACCATTTTTAGAAAAAATAATTAAAAATATTTTTAATTGTGGGGAAGTTATGAAAATTTTTACAATGGTTAAACAATCATATCCAAACCAAAGATAAAATTTTCACTAAAAATTGAAATTAATTTAAGTAGTAATAAATTATTTTCTATATAAAGATATATACTTTAAAAAAATTACATAAAAATAGTTTTTAAGCTCGAAAAATCTTGAAAAATTTTCTGAATATGTATTATAGCAAGTAGCATTGTAAAAAAATTAATTTTAAAAAATAACTTTTTAATCATTTTTAATATTAAAAATTTATATTTGGATAAATAATTCATAGAAAATTAACTAATGGTTAAAAAAATTAAAAAAATACTCTTAGATACAAAAAATGATAAGATTTCATAGAAAAAAATAAAGTTCACAAAGATAATCCTGAGAAATATTTTTAAAACGAAAAATATGATTTTTTTTGGGAAAAATTATTAAAAAAACATAATGAATTGAAAATTCTAGAAAATTTTCTTCAGATAAGAGATGAAACCATCTTTCTTAGAAAAATTACTATTTACTTAATTTCGAAGAGAATTTAAACAAAACAATTTATTTAGAATATTAGTCAATTTTAAGCAAAATTAAATCAATCTGAAAGTGATATATGCATCAAAATTAATCTAAACATGATTTTTGAACCTAAAATAGATTCTTTTCTACCAGATTGATCAAAAATTTTCTAGGAACATATTTATATGACAATTTTTTTATTTGTCCCTTGTGGTATCTAAATTTCTAATTTAGTCCTTGATACTTTTTAAAATTTTAAATAGTAACATTCGAATATGCATAATTCTTTAGATTCACTATTTCTACTTTAAATTTTTTATTTTTTATTTTATCAAAATCTTCCCATCGATAAGATATTGTTAAGATTCCTTTTAACTCATTATTTTATTTTAATAATTTTTTATTTTCATTTTCTAATTGATAGGAAGTTTTAGATAAGATTTTTATACGCTTGTACAATTTGTCAGGAGGCAGAGACCATACTTGACTTACCTCGTCAATCCCTTTATCTGAAGCTCCCCCTTAGTGCCACTTCCTTCTGATGTTACTTCCCCTTCTTCGATGATTTCGATGCTCATCTCAGATGAGCTCGCTTCATCTTCTTCTTCTTGGTGACTTGCCATTAACGCAAGTCCGACGTGAGCTTCGATCTTCGACTCTGACGACATTATGTCCCACATCGCCTTTAGATTTTTGTGCTTTGTCTTGGTTGGCTTCTTATCCTTCTCCTTGTTCTTCAATTTTGGGTAGTTGTTTTTTATGTGCACTTCTTTATTAGATTGATAGCATCTTACTTTTCTTAGACTGCTGTTATGTTTTCGCAAGTGAACGGATACGTCATCAGTAATAAAAGATATCGAACCACAGGGACTTATTATAAGTGTTGGTTGCTACTCAGAATATCGTACTGGTTCCCCTGTACAAAAATTTTGTACAAGTCCCGAACCTTTCCTAACAACCTATTGTGTTCTTTAGAAATTAAACTTGGATTGCAAACGGAACTTAACATTATTAATCCAAGTTCAACTTATCTGTTCTTAGAAGTTTAGACTTGGATTACAAACAATTCTTAACATTATTAATCCAAGTCCACTCATGTTACAAAGTTGGTTAAATATTTATTTCAAAGATCGATTTCCAGGTTAAACATGGCGAGGCTCTAGGCCTTCTTGGTTATGAGATCATCCACCACTTCCTTGACAAATCCTTTCAAAGAAATTCAATATTTAATCTCCTTATAGTAACCCTAGGTTTAACCACTAAGAACAATCGGATCACAATATCAAAAAAATAAAAGAAACACAAAATCAAATCACAAATTTGAAACCTAGAATCGTTACCCTCTTGTGTTTGGTATTTCAAAATACATATGAAGAAAACTAGTATGATGCGGAATAAAATTACTAGTTATATCTTTCTTTGTAAGCAACAACCTCTTGATCTTCTATTATATTCCTCTCCTTATCTTGGACGTCATGTGGGTGACGATCTACCAAGAAGAAATCCACCAAATCCTTCCGTGCTTCCAAGTTTCGGCCACCACCACAATGCTCCAAGGGATGCTAGAAAACAATGTCTCCTTTCTCTACTTCTTCACCTCCAAGCAACCGGCCACCAAGAGCTCCACAAGAGATGATGCCGCCGGCCACAAAGAAGAAGAGAAAGAGAAGAGGAAGGGCCAGCCACCAAGGATGGAATATAGGAACAATAGAATAGGTTGTGTGTTTCATGAAGGCACCCCTCCCTCTCTTTTATAATCCTTGGTGAATCCAATAAAGGAAAGTTTTATAACAAAAAATAAAACTTCCTTTTCTTCCTCTCTATGGCCAGCCACACCATGTTTAAACAAACAAGGAAAGATTTTAAACAAAAATTAAAATCTCTCTTTTAAAAATTCCTTTTGTGGTTGGCTATAAAAGGAATGTTTTATAAATTAAAATCTCTCTCTTTTAAATCCTTTTGCGGATATCTATAAAAAATAAAACTCTTATATCATGGTTACAAAAAAAGAAAGTTTTCTTAAAAATTAAAATCTTTTCATTATCATTATAGATATCTACAAATAAGAAAAGATATATAATCTCTTTTAATCCTTTGTAGAAAATCTATAAAAGGAAAGATCTTAAAATTAAAACTCCTTTTATATCATGGTTACAAAAAAGGAAAGTTTTCTTAAAAATTAAAATCTTTCTCTTAACATTATAGATATCTACAAATAAGGAAAGATATATAATCTCTCTTTTAATCCTTTGTAAAAAATCTATAAAAAGAAATATTTTAAAATTAAAACTCTCTTTTAAAATCATGTGGATAAAAACATAAAATGAAAGATTTTATCAAAATTTTATTTTTAATAAAATCCCTCTTCTCTTTCACACTTGGTCGACCCCTTGCTTGGGCACCAAGCAAGGCTTGGCCGGCCCTAGCCTTAGCTCCAAGCTTGGCTTAGCCGGCCCTTTGCTTGGCCTCCAAGAAAGGATAGGGGTCGACCCCTAGCATGGGCTAAGAGGCTAGTCTTTGGATGGATATAAGGCTTTTATATAAGAGGCTACAATAGGGGCCGAGAGGAGGAATTGGTTTTGGTCTCCTGATGAGCTTGAGCTTCTCGTGTTCACCCCAAACACCCAACTCAAGTTCATCAATAATAACTCATACCACTAAAGAGCTACTATTGAACTACCGCACCAATCCCAAATTACATTATGAGCTCCTTCTTATTATGAGTGTGTTAATCTCCCTGTGTTTAAGATATTGAATGTCCATTAATTAAATAAGTTATTGACACTCACTTAATTAATATCTAACTCCAAGAGTAGTACCACTCAACTTTATTGTCATGTCAGACTAAGTCCACCTACAGGGTTTACATGACAATCCTTATGAGCTCCTCAAGGGGACATCATCAACCTTGATTATTAGGACATAGTTTCCTTTTACAACCAACAACACACCATATAAATAATATTATTTCCCAACCTATCGAGCCTATTGATTTAATGAACTAAATCACACTCATTGATAAGTCAAAGAAATAAATACTAAGTACACGTGCTTGTTGTTATATCAGGATTAAGAGTACACACTTCCATAATAACTGAGTTTCTATTCTTTTATGCAGTCAATATAAAACGAACAACCTCAAATGGTCCTGCTCAATACACTCATAATGTACTAGTGTAATTTTATGTTAGTTAGAGCCCTAGAGCCAATCATTTGATGATTGTATTATGGACTTGTTGTATCATATTCTTATATAAATAAAGGCATTTGTTTTTGGTTATTATACTTACTTGTATTGGTGCCAAATAAACTAAGTATAATAGCGTCCTTGAGTAGAAGGTTCACACCTATATCAATCGGTTAGTTGAACCGATAGTGAGATGATACAGGGAACACTACTCTTAATCATTCCTAGTCGAGTGTTAACATTCAGGGACAATGTTAATGCAATAAGACTAGCATGTAGGTCAACTCGATGACTTGATCTCACAAGTCATGGATATAGAGATATCAAGTTGACACATGGGTATGCATTGGAGAATGTATACTGAATGACCCACCATGAGAAAGTATCATGGATCGTTATATGAGTGTCATATACTTTCTCATGTGGCTATTAGTATGACTACTAGTCCTTAGACCTGAAGTTATCATGGTTCCCTACATAAGGAGTTTTGTACTTTAGTTTCGTCAAACGTCACCCGTAACTGGGTGGACTATAAAGGCGATTACTGGGTATGTAACGAATTATGCATAGGGATATGAGTGATGTAGATGGGATCTATCCCTCCTATATGACGGGAGCGACATCGATATTTTTGATAGAGTGAGACCACGAAGTGCATGACCATGCCCAAATGAGTCAATATGAGATATTGAGCTCATTTGATTTAGTGAGTCTACTTAGAGTTCAAGATTTAGATTGATTAGAGGATAACACGGTCTATGCCTCACATTGATCAATCTAGATGTCTTGGATAGAAGGACACTTGTCATATATTGTGAGGAGTCACAATTAGTAGTCACAAGGTGATGTTGGATCTCAACATTCTTGTAACTTGGGTAGTAATGATGTATTGCTAGATACGGCTCATTACTTATGCTCCTAAATGGGTTTAGGGGCATTGCCAATGTTACAAGAACCTATAGGGTCACACACTAAGGACAATTAGATGGAGATTAGGTTCATATGATGAACCAAGAGGATTAGATTCATTTGATGAATCAAATTGGATTAAGAGTAATCCTAATTGGGTTAATTGAGTTGGACTCAAGTTGATTCATGTGTTCAATGAGTCTAATTTAGATTATGACTCATTGAATCAATTTAATTAAATGAATTAGATTCATTATATTAAATTGACTTGAATTAAATGGTTGGATTAGATCAACCATGAGAGAGATTAAGTCAAGTTTGATTTTACTTTATGCCACCTCATTGGTGAGTTGGCATTGAGTGGGCCAATGATGATGCTCCACATCATCATGGTTGCTTAAGTGGGATGCCACCTCATGGGAGTTACCAAGAGTTGTGACTCTTGGCATTCCATGGAGGTTACAACTCCTCTTAATGTGGCCGGCCACATCAATTGCAAGAAGAGTTTTCATTTGTGAAGTAACTCTTATCTTCTTCCTCCTAGAGATTTCTCTTCTTGCTCTCCCTCTCCTCTCTTGGCCGAACACCATAGGTGCTAGCACACCTTTGTTTGGTCCCCTCCACCTAATTTTGTTCGTGTGGATACTTCTAGAGGATCGTACGCTTGACGATCTTGAGATCCGGTGAACCGTTGGATGAGTGGGATTGCGAAGGGCATCGCATCGAGGGTAACGCTCTTATCTAGTGTAGATCTAGACTTTAGAAACTCATACTCATATTTTGTGTTTATTTTTTCTTCGCACGGATCCGGTGGCGGGGGTTTCGGGGTTTCCGCAACGCGAAAAAGCAGTTTTCGCGGCCCGAAAAACCCAACAGTGGTCTCAAAGCCACGTGCGAAGCTTGTACAAGTTTAGTGTTTGTTTTTATGACAAAAATTCAGTACTGTATTTTTCTGTAAATTTCTGGTTTTTTTTATTTTTATGGGTATTTTTCTCGTAGAAGTGAAGCACAAGTGTTTCGACACTTGTAGGCTTCGACTACCGAGAAGATTTTTCCGAAACGGCAAGGTTTCGCCCCAAAACTTTTTGGGACAGCGGACTAAGGCGCTGTAGGATTGCTTAGGGACACTCGTGATGGTTAGATCGAGGGTAGGGGCGCTGCCCCTGGCCCCGCAAGGGGATTCGTTCCGCGATTGCGCCCGAAAATCGCTAAATGGGACCGCTGAGAATTTTTACTCGTAAAAATTGGTATTAAAATTGCAGAAAATTATAGAAAATACATAATTTAGAATTATGTATAATTTTTTATAGTCATGGCCCAAAAAGACCCAATTGGCTTGGTATATTTTGTGTTGTAATTCATAATACGGCCTGCGTGCCGTCATGTGATTGTGTGTGTTGTATTTTTGATACGCGACCTGCGCGTCGTGCCTTTATCTATTTATTCTTATTATAAATTAGTTTAGACTCGAATGTAACTCGAGTTTCAAAATTGTAATGTACAAAATTGGAGCCGTGGAAGGTCCACTCGAGACGGAGTTACGAGAAGGGTGCGAGCAACACAAGGTGGCCAAAGGGAGGAGCTTGAGAAGCTGTTGACCCTAGGTTGACCATCTGATCTTCTCATTGGTTTGAGAAGATCGTAGTAGGGTCATGACTAATCAAAAATTAATTTAATTAATTGCTTGTGTGTATGTGATGCATGATTAGTAATTAATTAGTGCCTAACGATTAGATTATATCTAAATTATGTACAAGATGCACCCTTTCGATTAGATTAGATCTATCGCGTATTTGATACACATCGACGATTAGATTAGATCTAAATCACGTCAACTCTAATGCCTACCGTGTCGTGATACCTATCACTACCTCGATCACATGTGTTGTTGAATCTGCCAAAGCAGAGCAACACATATTATCTTGGTAGGGTACGGAGGGACAATCTTGGTCCCGCTTATCAACGCATGGGCGAATACAAACTCAATTAGATTGAGTATTCCTAGTTAACTCGGTTGGATCGAGTACAACTATAGGCATTCTTCCAATGGTTGGAAAGATAGGAAATAAATCACATTTATATTAATTCTTGGGCGTATTAGCCAAAGCTAACTCAAGTTTTAATATAACTGTGGATAATGATCCTATAAACAAGAGTTGCATAGAGATGTAATTGGTAAATTGTTACCTACCGATCATACTAAGTCTTGGGAAATTTAGCCAAAGCTAACTCAAGGCGTAGTATGATGTGGATCTTGTCCCACATGAATTATAGAATTCAGTGGGAGCATCATTTAGTTAAAGGCCTAATTAAATGATTTAAAAGAATATGATATTTATTTTTCTGCATTTTTTTTCTGTTGTAAATAACCATGACGTCGAATACGAATTCTTTCTCCCTACGTTCTGTCCTTAAGAAGGACAAGCTCAACGGAACTAATTTCCTGGACTGGTACGGGAATCTGAGAATTGTTCTCACACAGGAACGTAAACTGTATGTTTTGGAGCAGCCCATTCCGGAGGCACCTCCTGCCACTGCCACGCGAGCTGACCGAGATGCTTATAAGAAGCATCAAGATGATGCATTAGATGTGTCATGTCTCATGCTCGCAACCATGAACTCTGAGCTTCAAAAGCAACACGAGTTGATGGGTGCTTATGATATGGTTGAACATCTTCGTCAACTGTATCAAGGACAAGCAGGGCACTGCAAGAGGAACTGCACAGGATACCTGGAAGATCTTAAGAAGAAGAGAAATAAGATTTCTACTTCAGGTATAAATGTTATAGAAGTCAACCTCTCTATTTCTTCATCGTGGGTATTAGATACTGAATGTGCTTCTCACATTTGTACTAATGTACAAGCGCTGAGAAATAGCAGAGCATTGACGAAGGGCGAGATAGACCTACGAGTAGGCAATGGAGCACGGGTTGCTGCTGTTGCTGTAGGAACTTACTATCTATCTCTACCCTCTGGGCTTGTACTAGAATTAGATGAATGTTGTTATGTGCCTGCCTTGACTAAGAACATTATATCAATTTCTTGTTTGGACAAGAAAGGATTTTCATTTATTATAAAGAATAAATGTTGTTCAGTTTATTTAAATGAAATGTTCTATTGCAGTGCACCTCTGATGAACGGACTCTATATTCTAGACTTTGAGAGCCCTATCTATAACATAAGTACCAAGAGGTTCAAGTCAAATGACATGAACCAAACCTATCTCTGGCACTGTCGCTTAGGTCATATAAATGACAAGCGCTTATCCCAGCTCCATAAGGATGGTTTGCTGGACTCATTTGATTTTGAATCTTATGAGACGTGCGAGTCATGCCTACTAGGCAAGATGACCAAGACTCCCTTTAGTGGGCACAGCGAAAGAGCGACTGATTTGTTAGGACTCATACATAGTGATGTATGTGGCCCTTTCAATGTCGCTGCTAGAGGCGGTTATAGGTACTTCATCACGTTTACTGATGACTTCAGTAGATATGGTTATGTGTACTTGATGACACATAAGTCAGAGTCCTTTGAAAAGTTCAAAGAATTCAAGAATGAAGTACAGAACCAGCTTGGCAAGAGTATTAAGATACTTAGATCAGATCGAGGTGGAGAATACCTTAGCCATGAGTTTCGTGACTACCTAGCTGAGTGTGGGATTCTATCCCAACTCACTCCTCCTGGAACACCACAGTGGAATGGTGTATTCGAAAGGAGGAATCGTACCCTATTAGATATGGTACGATCTATAATGAGTCACACAGATCTTCCGATATTCCTTTGGGGCTATGCTCTAGACACGGCAGCTTTTATACTCAACCGAGTTCCATCCAAGGTCGTGATAAAGACATCATATAGGATATGGACTGGGAGAGATGCCCAGGTGTGTTTTATGAGGATTTGGGGTTGTGAGGCTTACGTTAGACGTCAAGTCTCAAACAAATTAGGACCCAAATCCGACAAGTGCTACTTTATTGGATATCCCAAGGAAACTAAGGGATATTACTTCTACATTCCCAGTCAGCACAAGGTAGTTGTGGCAAAGACTGGGGTCTTTCTAGAAAGGGACTTTGTTTCTAAAAAGACTAGTGGGAGTACGTTCGATCTTGAAGAAGTTCAAGATACGGACCATAGCACTGAGGCTTCGATGGAAGTTGAACTGGAACCACAAAGTGTTGTGGATGATGTTGTTCCACAAAGAGTTGTGGAACAACAACCAGTTCAAGTAGACATACCTCTTCGCAGGTCTGATAGGGTACGTCATTAGCTTGAGAGATACTCATTTCTCTTGTCTGACCATGATGACGTTGTGCTCAAAGATGATGAGCCTACCACCTATCAGGAAGCTGTGATGAGACCAGATTCCGAGAAATGGCTAGAGGTCATGAGATCCGAGATGGAATCCATGTACACCAACCAAGTATGGACTTTGGTTGATCCACCTGAAGGGGTAAAACCCATTGGGTATAAGTGGGTCTTTAAGAGAAAGACTGACATGGATGGACTTATCTATAAGGGTCGCTTGGTAGCTAAAGGTTTCAAGCAAATTCATGGTATTGACTATGATGAAACCTTTTCTCCAGTAGCGATGTTTAAGTCCATTCAGATCATGCTTGCTATTGCAGCATACCATGACTATGAGATATGGCAGATGGATGTCAAAACCGCATTTTTGAATGAAAACCTACTCGAGGATGTGTACATGACACAACCTGAGGGTTTTGTAGATCCACATCATACTAGAAGAGTATGCAAGCTGCATAGGTCCATTTATGGACTACAACAAGCTTCTCGGACCTGGAATCTTCGATTCGATGATGTAATCAAACAGTTTGGTTTCATCAAGAACGAAGATGAGCCTTGTGTCTACAAGAAGGTTGTAGGGGATATAGTTGTCTTCCTCATATTGTATGTGGTTGACATACTACTTATTGGGAAGGACATCCCTTTGCTTTAGTCTGTCAAGACCTGGCTAGGGAGTTGCTTCTCAATAAAGGACTTAAGTGAGGCATCCCGCATTCTAGGGATACATATCTATAGAGATAGATCTAAGAGATTGCTTGGCCTAAGTCAGAGTACATATATTGACAAGGTACTCCTACGGTTTGTCATGCAGAACTCCAAGAAGGGATTTCTGTCGATGTCACATGGCATGAGTCTTGCGAAGACTCAAGGTCCCTCTTCTAGAGAGGAGAGAGACCGCATGGATCAGATCCCTTATGCCTCAGCCATAGGATCTATCTTGTACGCCATGCTATGTACTCGACCTGATGTCTCGTATGCTTTGAGCATGACGAGCAGATACCAGTCAGATCCAGGTGAAAGTCACTCGATAGCGGTTAAGAATATTCTTAAGTACTTAAGAAGGATTAAAGAATATTTCTTGATATATGGAGGCAATGATGAGCAAGCTGTAAAGGGTTACAGTGATGCCAGCTTCCAGACCGATCAGGATGATTATCGATCGTAGTCAGGGTTCGTATTTTGCATTAAGGGTGGTGTTGTGAGCTAGAAGAGTTCGAAGCAGGACACAGCCGCTGATTCTACGACAGAGGCTGAGTAAATTGCTGCATCAGATGCAGCAAAGGAGGCAGTTTGGATCTACAAGTTCATCACTGAACTTGGGGTGGTTCCCAGTATCGCTGACCCTATTGAGCTTTATTGTGACAACAATGGAGCTATAGCACAGGCGAAGGAACTTCGCTCACACCAGCGGACCAAACACATACTACGGCGCTTCCATCTCATTCGAGAGATTATCGAGAGAGGAGATGTAAAGATTTGCAGAGTACCTACAGAGGCTAACATCGCAGATCCCTTGACCAAGGCTTTGGCACAGAGGAAGCATGATGGTCACACTAGGTCATTGGGTCTTAGAGTCTACACTGATTGGCACTAGTGCTAGTGGGAGATTATTAGTTAGAGCCCTAGAGCCAATCATTTGATGATTGTATTATGGACTTGTTGTATCATATTCTTATATAAATAAAGGCA
This sequence comes from Zingiber officinale, assembly GCF_018446385.1. Classification (NCBI taxonomy): domain Eukaryota; kingdom Viridiplantae; phylum Streptophyta; class Magnoliopsida; order Zingiberales; family Zingiberaceae; genus Zingiber; species Zingiber officinale. Next base: position 60,950,249 of record NC_055990.1, on the reverse strand, counting down.
TTTGTTTTTGGTTATTATACTTACTTGTATTAGTGCCAAATAAACTAAGTATAATAGCGTCCTTGAGTAGAAGGTTCTCACCTATATCAATCGGTTAGTTGAACCGATAGTGAGATGATATAGGGAACACTACTCTTAATCATTTCTAGTCGAGTGTTAACATTCATGGACAATGTTAATGCAATAAGACTAGCATGTAGGTCAACTCGATGACTTGATCTCACAAGTCATGGATATAGAGATATCAAGTTGACACATGGGTATGCATTGGAGAATGTATACTGAATGACCCGCCATGAGAAAGTATCATGGATCGTTATATGAGTGTCATATACTTTCTCATGTGGCTATTAGTATGACTACTAGTCCTTAGACCTGAAGTCACCATGGTTCCCTACATAAGGAGTTATGTACTTTGGTTTCGTCAAACGTCACCCGTAACTGGGTGGACTATAATGGTGATTACTGGGTATGTAACAAATTATGCAGAGCGATGTGAGTGATGTAGATGGGATCTATCCCTCCTATATGACGGGAGCGACATCGATATTCTTGATAGAGTGAGGCCACGAAGTGCATGGTCATGCCCAAATGAGTCAATATGAGACATTGAGCTCATTTGATTTAGTGAGTCTACTTGGAGTTCAAGATTTAGATTGATTAGAGGATGACACGGTCTATGCCTCATATTGATCAATCTAGATGTCTTGGATAGAAGAACACTTGTCATATATTGTGAGGAGTCACAATTAGTAGTCACAATGTGATGTTGGATCTCAACATTCTTGTAACTTGGGTAGTAATGATGTATTGCTAGATACCGCTCATTACTTATGCTCCTAAATGGGTTTAGGGGCATTGTCAATGTTACAAGAACCTATAGGGTCACACACTAAGGACAATTAGATGGAGATTAGGTTCATATGATGAACCAAGAGGATTAGATTCATTTGATGAATCAAATTGGATTAAGAGTAATCCTAATTGAGCTAATTAAGTTGGACTCAAGTTGATTCATGTGTTCAATGAGTCTAATTTAGTTTGTGACTCATTGAATCAATTTAATTAAATGAATTAGATTCATTATATTAAATTGGCTTGAATTAAATGGTTAGATTAGATCAACCATGAGAGAGATTAAGTCAAGTTTGACTTGACTTGAGAGGAAGATGAAGAGTCAAGTTTGACTTGACTTTATGCCACCTCATTGGTGAGTTGGCATTGAGTGGGCCAATGATGATGCTCCACATCATCATGGTTGCTTAAGTGAGATGCCACCTCATGGGAGTTACCAAGAGTTGTGACTCTTGGCATTCCATGGAGGTTACAAATCCTCTTAATGTGGCCGGCCACATCAATTGCAAGAAGAGTTTTCATTTGTGAAGTAACTCTCATCTTCTTCCTCCTAGAGCTCTCTCTTCTTGCTCTCCCTCTCCTCTCTTGGCCGAACACCATAGGTGCTAGCACACCTTTGTTCGGTCCCCTCCACCTAATTTTGTTCGTGTGGATACTTCTAGAGGATCGTATGCTTGACGATCTTGAGATCCGGCGAACCGTTGGACGAGCGGGATTGCGAAGGGCATCACATTGAGGGTAACGCTCTTATCTAGTGTCGATCTAGACTTTAGAAACTCGTACTCGTATTTTGTGTTTATTTTTTCTTCGCACGGATCCGGTGGCGGGGGTTTCGGGGTTTCCGCGACGCGAAAAAGCGGTTTTCGCGGCCCGAAAACCCAACATTTTATAGTTAAGATTAACTAACACCAAATTACACTACAACCACTCCAATGGTTTGTTCATTCCATCTTGGTTGTGAGCTACTATTTATAATTTATAAAGATCTGATAACATGATCTTCTGTGTGTCTCCTCACACCATGTTATCTACGATATAAATTAAATGGACAACTACACTTAGCATAAATGTAGACATTTGACCAATGCGCTTCTTATTTCTAAATAAATGTTTATACAAAAAGCTAGACTTTTAGTATACATTCCAACATTAAGTACTAGCAATTTCTCACGTAGAATTAGCTAAACTATCGACTGTTGAAAATTTACTATCTAGAAATAAAGAAGAAACTTAGAAGAAGGAAAAGAGAACTAGAATAAGTCTTGAATATATCGATTTGGGGAATATTCTAAGAGTTTGGTTTCATTGTTGTGTTTACTAATGTATCATGGTCAACCAATTTCCTACGTTCAATTAGCATGCACTTATAGAAAGTTAGATTTATTATCCCTAAGTATTTAATAGAGATGATTCCTATGAAATCCGAAAATAGTTAACCCTTGTCACTAGGGCACCTCGATCATAGATCATAGAAATAAATGTCTAGTAAATAATAGTAAAGAAAAAAAATAGAAATTAGGTGTGGTTTCCTACTTCCACATGGAGGAATTGCTTCTCTTTTCAAGGGAATGTCCTAGACGTCCATAAACGGGTTACCCCTGTTACTAGGGCCCCTCGGGTATACGGTCTAAGGCACTTCTTCTACGAGATCAACAATTTCTACACAAACATTTGGTCTAACATGGAAAAACATCTCATTTACATTAGAATGAATAGATACAAAGTAAGTTTATATTATGTAGATAGATAAAAGGTGTAATCATAAGTTTTTACATTATAACACAACCACAACTACTCCCTTATCCTAGAATAATGAATCTACTCCATAGAAGAAAGAGAAGAATCCAAAGACATCGAGAAATAAAGCGATCAAAACTCAACGAAGAGAAGAAGGGAGAAGAAGGATTATCCAATGATGTCAAGTAATCTTTGGGTCTAATACTTCGCTTCCAGAGTTGATGGAATCTGTCTCATATCATCGAAACAGTTGAGGACGGCTTGGAAACAACACCAGGATAATTCTATCAAGGTCGATGGCTTCCTCCTCTCTAGAAAAGGTCGTGTAGGATCACATGGCTGACGCCAATATCTTTTGCTTGCTCTCCGATTCATCGACGATCACCCTTTTCACTCCAAAAGTGATTCATATCAACATAAATGAACACAAAGAGCAGATCTCCAACATAGAAGAGTAATTATGCTATAAATATGATAAGGAGTGCAAGAATGCATGAATCAATCATGAATAAAGTATGTGATTGTACGTCAAAATATGCATAAAAGAGTATAAGATCTACGCACATCAACTACACTTGATTGAATTTATTAGTTTTACTAAACCTTCTTACCATAAAAGTCATTTCATCATCATTGAGAGATGTTTTGGATTCTAGTTCATCCATTTTTACCTTCAAAGCAATATTGAGCTTCGACTCCTTTAGATATGTGCATCTAGACTCATGAATTTCAAAAGTGGAAAATAACTCTTCTAAATTACTTACTTCTAAATCTCTAGAGATGTAATATGCATCTACTAAAGTTGACCATTTAGGAGTTTTAGGAAAAGTGTTAAGCACATACCTTAGTGAATCTCAGTTGGTTACCATTTCTCCAAGATTCATGAGTTTGATGACTAGTTCTTTAAGCTTGGTGTGCAATCGAGGAATTGTTTCACCTTCCTTGAGTCGCAGATTTGTCAATTGGTTTTGAAGAAGATCTCTTCTTATGAGCTTGGCTTCGGAAGTTCCTTTGTGAAGCTCCAGGAATTTTTCCTAGAGACCCTTTACAGACTCATAGACTTTGATTCGGTTTACCTCTTGTGGTAGAAGTACGCTTAGCAGATAGAACTCTACTTTTCTATTCTCCACAAATTTGGCTGGTTGCTTTTTCGTCCAATGGTCTTCTTTCTTTAGCTCACCATTGCTATCAGTAGATACTACAAAATTATTTTTCAAAATTAGAAATTTATCAAAGTTAGTTTTAAAATATACCTCCATCTTCTTCTTCCAGTGTGCAAAGTTTCCCTCGAACTTTGGCAAGTGGATGCTTGTTCTGACCATCATCTTTTGTGTTTTGGTGGCGGTTAGTCCTTCTGAAACTGTTGGATTCTGATACCACTTGTAGGTCCCTTGCGACTGGTAAGAGGGGGTGAATTTCCTGAAAATGAAAATGCAAACCTTTCTCGATCTTATAACTTAATTAACACAACCACTTATACAAAAAAAGAAATAAGAAGAAAATTAATTAAAAGACTGAGGCACAGAAATTTACTTGGTTCGCAATCCATAGATTGCTAATCCAAGGCAAGTAAAGCTCACTATGACAATCTCCTTTGGGCAGAGTAGTTTCTTACAACGTTGAAAGCTCACACAATAGCAGAATAGACAAAGAACTCGTTTATAAGTGTGGTTTTTTAACTACTAAAATCAGGGCTATATTTATAGACTTGATCCAGGCATCTGGAAGGGTTCCAGACACCTGGGTGTGGATAAAATTTTATCCATGGCGTAACGGATTGCAATAACATAATGGAGATAGAATTTTTTGGCCTGAGCGCCTAGACCAGGTTCGGGCTGTTAGAATGTATACTAAAAGCCTAGCTTTTTGTATAAACATTTATTTTGAAATGAGAATCACATTGGTCAAATGCCTGCATTTAGTTAAATGTAGTTGTCCATTTAATTTATATTGTAGATAACATGGTATGTGGTGTCACATAGAAGATCATGTTATCAGTTCCTTATAAATTATAAATAATAGCTCACAACCAAGATAGATTGGGACAAATCATTGGAATGGTTGTAGTGTAATTTGGTATTAGTTTATCTTGACTATAAAATTATACTAGTACACTATGTGTGTATTGAGCATGACCATTTGAGGTTGTTCCTTTTATACTGACTGTATAAAAGAACAGAACCTCTGTTATTATGGATGTGTGTACTCTTAATCCTGATATAATAACAAACACATGCACTTAGTATTTATTTCTTTAATTTATCAAAGGATGAGATTTATTCGTTAAATCAATAGGTCCGATAAATTGGGAAATAATATTATTTATATGGTGTGTTGTTGATTATAGAAGGAAACTATGTCCTATTTATTAGGTTGATGATGTCCCCTTGAGGAGCTCATAAGGTTTGTCATGTAAACCCTGCAGGTGGACTTAGTCCGAGATGACAATGAAGTTGAGTGGTACTACTCTTGAAGCTAGATATTAATTAAGTGAGTTGTTAGTAACTCATTTAATTAATGGATATTCGATATCTTAAACACAGGGAGATTAACGCACTCATGACAAGAAGGAGCCCATAATGTAATATGAGATTAGTGCGGTAGTTCAATAATAACTCTTTAGTGGTATGAGTTATTATTGATGAACTTGAGTTGGGTATTTGGGTTGAACACAGGAAGCTCAAGCTTATCAGGAGGCCAAAGCCAATTCCTCCTCTAGGTCCTGGTTGTAGCCTTTATGTATAAAGCCACATATCCAACCGAGTCCACTTCTTACTCAAGTAATGGGCTGGCCACATCCTTACTTAATGCCCAAGCAAGGGCCGACCAAGCTTTGCTTGGAGCCCAAGAGGTGGCTGGCGAAGCCTTGCTTGGTGCCCAAGAAAGGGGCTGGCCACAAGGAATTAAAAAAGGGAGTTTTAATTTTTTTTTAAATCTTTCCTTTTATAGTCATCCTCCAAGGGATTTAAAAGAGAGATTTTAATTTTCTAAACTTTCCTTTTATAGCTATCCACAAAGGGATTTAAAAGAGATATTTTAATTTTAAAATCTTTCCTTTTTGTAGCCATCCACAATGGTTTAAAAGAGAGATTTTAATTTAAAATTTTTCCTTAATTGATTGCCCAAATAAGGGCCGACCACACATAATAGGAATTAATAGGAAGGTTTTAATTTTAAATCTTTCCTTTTTTGCATTCACCAAGGATTATAAAAGAGAGGTAGATGATGCCTTATGGGAGAACACAACCTAAGCTCTCTCTTCTATTCCCTTGTGTGGCCGACCCTCTTCCCTCTCTATTCTCCCCTTGTTTCCTTTACCAAGGGCTGGCGGTATCAAGAGGCTCCATCTTCTTGTGGTCGGATTTTTGGAGGAGAAGAAGAAGAGAAGGAGGCTCTCTATTCTAGCATCCCTTTGGTGGCTGAAAGTCTTGGAGGTAATTGAAGTGGTTCGGGTGGTGTTGTCTTGGAAGATCGTCACCCACACGACGTCCAAGAGGAGGAGAGGAATACAGTAGAAGATCAAGAGGTCTTTAAGATACAAAGAAAGGTATAACTAGTTAATTGTTTCCGCTGTGTACCAGTTGAGTTTTCCTTTGTATAGATCCTGAAATACCAACACAAGAGGCTAGCGATTTTATGCTTTGATTGTGGTTTCTGTAATTAAATCTAAGGTTACTGTAAGGAGTTTAAATATTCAATTTCTTTGAAAGACTTTTTCTAGAAAGTAGTGGATGATCCCATACCCAAGAAGGTCGAGTGCCTCGCCAACGACCTGGAAGCCAATCCTTGAAATAGATATTTAATCAACTTCTGTAATATGGTTTAACTTCTGATGAACACATGGGTTGAATTTGGATTAATAATGTTAAGTTTCATTTGCAATCCAAGTTTAAATTCTAAAAAGCACATGGGTTGCTAGGAAAAGTTTTGTACTTGTACAAATTTTGTACAGGGAAACAGAACGAAATTCCAAGTAGCACCCAACACGGACGCCATGACCGGGTTGAACTAGCCCTCGACCAGGGCATGAGCCTAGGGCACCCTGGTTGCCCCCGAGGGTTTGGGCACCTAGACCAGGTTCGGGTGCTTAGATCTTGTCAACTTTAAGTTGATTTTTGTGTCTGGGCTTCTGCTTCGGCTTCGCTTGCCTAAGTGATTTCAACTATCCGGAATAGGGCTCACCCAAATCCATTTTTTGGCCTTCTCGAGCAACCTTCCACTTCGGCTTCTCATCCCTCAGAACCACCATGTATTTCCTTCTTGTCCGTCAGCGTACTCTTTCACAACCCCACATCCCTTGGACCCACCGAGCTCGTTGGCTCTCTCCGTCATCCTTCTCGCTAGCTGCATCTTTCGCTCAACCTCTTGTGCTCCTAAGTTCTTGCATAATTAGACACAAGGATCAAATCACAATAGGACCTAACTTGACTTGGCTAATCACATTAAAACTACCACCGGGTACTTACAAATGAAAGGGTGAAAGATTTACTTAGAATAATAGAAAATCATGGCATCTTGGCTTAATCAAGCGGCCCTATAGTGGATCCTCATCCTGAACCTATTGCTTCTTGAACAAGGACTAGAAGTGGTCGTGATCATAGTCACTATGATTATAGGGGCACTCCTATTGATAGTCCTACATGATTAAAGTTGTTACCTCTGAAGAAGAGAAGCAAGATAGAAATCAGCAAGCCTTCAGAGAACATCACAATATCTACAGTTGGTCTTAACCGAGGAAAATAAAAAATTGATATGGATGATAGAGAAGAAGAGGGAGAGTTTATATTAATTCCAGAAGTAAATTCTGAAGAAGATGGTAGGAGGCTGAAAGAATTGGCATATTTAACAAAATGAGAATGCAAGCCATTATAATCTATGTTCTAAAAGGCACTGGCACCGCCTTTTGCCAATGTGGCGCTAGTAGGTGCCACCGTATTAGGTGGCTGCCTAGGCAACTAGGTGCCTCTTAGGCACAGGGCATCAGATTTTTTTTTACAAAAAGAAGTATGTTGAATCAATTGGCCGATCGATTAAGCACTTCAAATCAATTGGCTAATCGATTCACATGAATTTCATGAAAAACAGAAGCCTTCCAAATCAATTGGCCGACCGATTAGAAGTGTTCAATCGATCGACCAATCGATTCAGATGAGTTTCTTTCATCGCGAGAAATAGAAGCATGCCGAATCAATTGGTTGATAGATTGAACACCTCCAATAGATTGGCTAATCGATTCACATGACTTTGCGAGAAACATAAGACTACTGAATCGATTGGCCAATTAATTGAATATTGTGAATCGATTGATGAGTTCTTATCAATCAATTGAGACAACGAAGTAGGTTTATATTTCTATTTCTAAATCGTTTTAAACTTAATTTTAGGTTTTCGTTCGCCTCACAGCAACCACCTCTTCCTCAAGCCACCTCTTCCTCCAGTCGTCTCTTCCTCTTTGAGCATGCATCGCCTCTTCCTCTTTACCTTCCTCTTCTTGTTCTTCATCAAAGAGTAGCATCTTTACTGCCATTTCTTCTCCAACGGCTGACCATTCATTCATTCAGCCCTAGCTACTACCCTAGGCCCTAGTTGTTGCCTTTATCCCAGCTAATAGCCACCAGCACCTTGCCCTATTTCTTGACAACAACTTGGGATTAGTAATCTTTTAATTACAAATCAAGTAAATTTATGTGCCTCTTTTCTTAATTAATTATCTTATTGATTCTTTTTATACAAGTATTTGTCTTAATCAAGCTATAAGATCGAGAAAGGTTTGGTCTTATTTTTTCAGGCAATTCACTCCCCTCTTGCCGACCGCACGGGTCCTAACAGTAACACGCTACTATCTTTTTGTAAGTAATGTAAGCTAATAAAAGTATATCAATAAAGAGTAAAACATGAAACTCGTCGGCACTTCTTGCCGTAGCAGCTTGCACGTGTATTTTGAGGTGTAGAATAGTAGAGGCACTAGCAAATGATTGTACAGAAGTATCCCATCTGCTCGATTCTCGATGTCTCGATCTATAGGTTCGGTCAACTGACCAGACCGACTCCCACAAAATAGAGTTAAATAAATATTTCTGCAAAACAAATTTATGACAGTAATATATGATGCATGAGTAGTAGTTGACAGTAAAACTGTCTTGATCTCAACTTAGAAGCCTTCCCGGTTTCTTCAATTAGATCAGCAACCTAAAGTTGTTCCTTTCCGAAACACGACCTCACCATCGCTCCTCTCCAGTTGCTTACCTCAACCTACCTGCCAAACGTTTAGTCCTCTAAACTTGTTTAGACTTTCTTTGCTCAGTGTCTGATCGCTTGATCCACTAAGAGTTTTTCTATAATACTAAATTAGCCAAAAATAATAATAGTAATGAAAAATAATATGGTAAAACTAAACTTAAATTCACCCAGATCTGCTAGTCCAGTCGACTGGGCACGGTTGACTGAAATCCATCTAATCAACCTTGCATAAAGTTTACTCATCCAAGACTTCTCGTTATGTAAGGTTACCTCCCCTAGGCTTTTCTCTATCTAGCATCACTCACTAGAACCTAGAGTTATCTCTCTCTAGGGTTTTCTCCACTTGTCTTCACTCACCAAGACTCAGCATCGGATCAGCCCCCAGGGATTCGATATCGGGTCCTCCATACCTACCGAATCCTTTTACCTGGCTTCCATGATCTGTAGAGATTTCTCTTGCCTAGCCGCAACTAGGACTTCCCTTGCTTAATCACTGTTAGGACTAGTCACTTGGTTGACTTCTCACCCTTGCCTAGTCACGATTAGGACTTCCCTTGATCAAGCTCCATTAAATATATTTGTCAAACATTAAAACCTTGAAAGTCAATTCCACCAACACTTTCATCCACATCGATGCTAAGATCTTAACTTCTTCTCTCTTCTTCTCCTCTCAATCTTCTCTAAGAAGCACATCTTCTTCTCTCATGATTCTTAAGCCATCTCTTCACCAATTCTTATCTTTTCTCTAAATTCCTTCTTCTCTCCTTTTCTCAAAGATCCCCTCCATTCCCATTCAAGAAGCTCTCTTTTTCTTCTCTTCCAACATATTGAAAAGTCTTCGAAGGAGTGACGGATTCAGCGAAGGAGGCGACAACCCCAATAAGGAAAAAGGAAAAGAGACTGACAAAAATAAAGGGAAGGCATCTAGCAAAGACATGGGCAAATGTCAATCAAGCGATGAGGATAACAAAAATTATCTTAGAATTATTTTTAGAAATAATAAACAAAAATTTAGATTCAATATTTTCATTGCCCGTAAATTAGTTTGTTCAAGATATCTTGAGCCTCATACTATGGATGCTTTGGGTACTAAGGATAATGTTGATTGGTTAATTAACAATTTAGATTAGGGTGACTTGATGTATATGAACCATCCAACCTATCCCTGCATTACTCTTGAATTCTTAAGTTCATTAGAGACTCATTTCACTTCGGATGATGATCATGATGGCAACATTAGTTTTTGTTTGATAAATCATGATTATCAATGGTCTCTTTATGACTTTAATAATTACTTTAGCTTGCCCACTAGGGGGATCCCGTAAGTTTGACTATAATTTCAATAGTAATTATTTTTAGAAAGAAATTACCGGTTTAAATGAACCCTGTGATCGATCTCACTCTAAAGCTTCATCTATTTAAAACCCTATTTTTCACTACCTCCACCGTGTCATGAGTAAAATCATTTTCAGTTGAGGTGAGAGTGATAAGATAGTTACAAAAGTTGAGCTTTACTCTTTTTGAGTTATGTTGAATAAATTTGATTTTGATATAGGGTTCCATTTTCTTCAAAACCTAATGAGATCCGGCAAGGCTACTATAGGTACAATTCTTTTTGATGGATTAATCACACAAATTGTTATGCACTTAGTGTTGGCGCTACTCGAAATTCCATTCTGTTTCCCCTATACAAAAATTTGTACAAGTACAAAGCTTTTCCTAGGAACCCATGTGTTCTTCAAAAGTTAAACTTGGATTACAAACAAAACTTAACATTATTAATCCAAGTTCAACTCATGTATTCTTCAGGAGTTAAACCATATTACAGAGTTAATTAAATATCTATTTCAAGGATTGGCTTCCAGGTCGCTGGCGAGGCACTCAGCCTTCTTGGTTATGGGATCATCCACCACTTCCTAGACAAAGCCTTTCAAAGAAATTGAATATTTAAACTCCTTACAGTAAACCTTAGGTTTAACTACAGAGAACTCAATTGAAGCACAAAATTGATAGCCTCTTGTGTTGGTATTTCATGATCCATACAAAGAAAAACTAAACTAGTTTCGCTACGGAATAAAGAACTAGTTGTACCTTTCTTCGTAGACAAAGACCTCTTGATCTTTTGCTATATTCCTCTCCTCCTCTTGGACGTCGTGTGGGCGACGATCTACCAAGACAAAGCACCCAAACCTTTTCTTCTTCTCCTCTAAGCACCTTTGGCCACAAAGATTGAAGCAAGGTGTCACCAGCCTCAAGAGAAAGAAAACAATAGAAGAGGGTCGGCCACACAAGAGAATAAAAGAGAGAGAGCTTAGGTTATCTTTTTTTTCATAAGACATCATCTACCTCTCTTTTATATTCTTTGCTAGCGGCAAAAAAGGAAAGTTTTAATAAAATTTTCCTTTTATTTCTATTGTGGATGGTTTACAAAAAAGGAAAGATTTTAACAAAATTAAAATCTCTCTTTAAAACCATTGTAAATAGTTATAAAAGGAAATATAATAAAATTTTGTTTTAAATAAAATCTTCCTTTTATTCCTATAATGGTTGTTTACAAAAAAGGAAAGATTTTAACAAAATTAAAATCTCTCTTTTAAACCATTGTAGATAACCATAAAAGGAAAGATTTTAACAAAATTTTATTTTAAATAAAAACTTCCTTTTCTCTTCTTTTATGGTATGGCTGACCCCTTGCTTGGACACCAAGCAAGGCTTGGCCGGCCCACATCTTGGGCGCTAAGCAAGGCTCTATAAACCTCATAAGGAAGCCAAAACCAATTCTCCTTATTGTTAAATCAATAGGCCCCTTGAGGAGCTCATAAGGGTTGTCATGTAAACCCTACAGGTGGACCTAGTCCGATATGACAATGAAGTTGAGTGGTATGTTAGGACCAAAAGTAGCTAGAGGGGGGGGGGGTGAATAGCTCGTCGCATTCGCTCGGTGCTTGGCGTTGCTCGGCGTTGCTTGTTTCTTCAAGAATATGCAGCGGAAAATACAGAAACAAATACAACCACGCTAACACTAGGATTTTACTTGGTATCTACCTCCAAAGGAGGTGACTAATCCAAGGATCCACACCACGCACGCACCCTCCACTAATAAAACTCTCCTTTATGGTAACTACCAAGGGCGGAGAAGCCCTACAAGACTCAGTACACGAAGAGAGGGAAAGGATACAAGAAATACAAGCTTACAAGCTTACAATGAGTACAAACCCTAACCCTAGCTTCTCTTCTTGACTTTGATCCGCCTCTTGACTTGGAAACCTTCCAAGATCCTTCAAGAACTGGCGATCTGAGCTTTGCAAGTCTTGTGGAGAAGTCGAGAGATCCGAGGTGAATCGGTGAAGAGATCTGCGGCCAACGCATGCGCTGCAGCTCAAATCTGACGCAGCGGTGGATCGATCGATCGAATATTCCCAATCGATCGGGAGGCTTTGGATCGATCCATGGATCGATCCGAGGCGCCTTGCTCCGGAAAATGCGGATCGATCCACGGATCGATCCGGCGCTTATCGCGCGAAGCAGCATCGTCCCAGCGAATCTAGGACTCTGATCGATCCACGAATCGATCCGAGGCTCTGTCGCTAGGAAAGGCTCGGATCGATCCATCGATCGATCCGCTCTGAATCGATCGCGATCATCCAGACGCGTTTTGCCCAAAACCAAGTCCCAAGCCTCTCAAACCAACATCCGGTCAACCTTGACCTGTTGATACATCATGCCTAGCATCTGGTCACTCCTTTGACCTGCTAGGACTTCCCACCAAGTGTCTGGTCAATCCCTTTGACCCACTTGGACTTTACTCGTCGTGCCAAGTATCCGGTCACTCTCTTGTCCTACTTGGACTTCCACCAGATGTCTGATCATCCTTGATCCATCTGGATTTTCCCTTGCCTGGCTTCACTCACCAGGACTTTCACCTGGCTTCACTCACCAGGATTTCCTTCTGCCTAGCTTCACTCACTAGGACTTTCACCTGGCTTCACTCACCAGGATTTCCAATCTGCCTAGCTTCACTCACTAGGACTTTCACCTGGTTTCACTCACCAGGACTTTCACCTGCCTAGCTTCACTCACTAGGGCTTTCCAATCTGCCTAGCTTCACTCACTAGGACTTTCACCTGGCTTCACTCACCAGGACTTTCACCTCTGCTGCCTAACATACCAGTTAGGACTTCCTAGTCAGGTATCCGGTCACTCTTGACCTACTTGACTCTCCTTCAATCACACTGATCAATCCCTGATCAGAATCTCCCCACATGAACACCTGCATTGTCCATGTGTCTACATGTATTGTCAAACATCGAAACTATGACCAAGACCCAAGCTTGGTCAACTCAGTCAACCTTGACCTAAAGGATATTGCACCAACAATCTCCCCCTTTTTGATGTTTGACAATACCTTTAAGTTAGGACCATTCTGAGTTAAGCTAGTCCCATAGCCTTAACTCCATTCATGCCAAAAGTATGAATGTTGGTTCCCTTCATTCTCCCCCTATGAGCTCCCCCATAGGTAATGAAAGCCTAGCTTAAACCACACATTCTCCCCCTATTGGCACACATCAACCCATCTTTGAGCACACATCAACCCATGCCTCAATTTTAGGCACACTTCAACAAATGCCCCATTGTTGAAAACTCTCCCCCTGAAGAGTTGCTCATCGTTGTTCACAACTTCACTCGTTGTGGTCAACACGATAATGAAGGTCCCATACCCTTCATTATCCTTAACCTTACATTCTCCCCCAATGTAGGCAAATGCCCATCCTTGAGCATTATCCACTAGAACCCACTTGAACAATGAGGATATCCACTCCCCATTAAAGTTCAAACGCTCAACCTTGAGCATGTTCTTAACAGAAGGTTAACCACCTTCCAAGGTTCATGAAAAATAATTTTTCATGTCTTTAAAGAGTCCCTCCCCCTAAAGACATGGTGGTAACTTCTATCATTGCACCAACAATGACTTGGAATTCCTAAACCTTTAGGAAACCCAAATTTTAGAAGTTTTGAGGTTTAAATGTTCAATATTTGAAACAACCTCAACCTAAACTTCTACTTAGTCTTCGTTAACCAATCCATCTTTGTTTTCAACATGAAAACACCCTTTTTATGTATACAAATGTATTTTGAGGGATTAGGAATGGTTACATTGACTAAAATAGGTTTAGAGTGCTGAAATCAGACCTTCCCAGCCAAAATCAGTGTCCTGGATCGATTGGAGTTGGGTTCCAATCGATTCAACCTATTTGAATCGATCCACTGATCGATTCAGGATATGTGGATCGATCGGCTGATCGATCCAGTGAGCTTCTGCTCGCGAGAATTACCTTCTGGATCGATCCACGGATCGATTCAGGCACTCCAATCGATCCATGGATCGATTGGAGCTCTGATAGTTGCTGAATTTCAAATTCAGCCAACTTCAGAAACCCCTAGAAAATTCTACAAAAATCTAAAAATCATGAAATTTCGTGTAGACATTATTTAGGGCATACTTTATCATGGAAAAATAGTTTTCTATGAAAATATATCATATCTTCAAAGATCTACACAAGCTTGAAAACTTGCTAAAACTTTAGCGTTTTTCTTCAAGTTTGTGTCTAACTATTCAATGGTGATTACTATCAACAGATAGCCTTCACCAAGGTTTTCCAAAAGTCTTTTAAAATAATTTTCAAAACCAATATCCCATCACATTCCTTGGGCTTAATGCACATGACTTGTACATTAGCTTTCCCAATGATGGGAAAACACATAACTATGTGTTTTGATGAACCTAAAACTCAAAAGAATGCACTAAATCAACATGTTGAGTTTTGTTCATCATCCTAACATCTCACTTGTATCTAGTGTACGCTAAAACACGGACAAGTCACCTTATAGTCCTTGTGAGATGTGAGATTTTGATTTTTCCCTAATCTAGGGATCATGCATATCTATCTAGGCATTCTAGAGATATTAGACATCAACCTAGGATGTCACTTGTCAATAATTGTTGTTAAATGCCATTCGTCCTTAATTACAAGGAATTAAACTTAATGCATGATTATGTTATGGCATACATCAAAAGAAAATAATTTTCAAAAGAAAATATTCTATAACTACATGATGTATGAATGTCATGACATGGTATTTTTGGATTTTTCATAATAAAACATGAATGCAAAACTAGACATGATGTCATGGCATATGATGGACAAACAATCATGGCAAGATTTAACATAAATAAAATATACCTAGATTAACTATCTAAGTATCCTTAAAGTCTTAGCTAAACTTACAACTTAAACCTAGATTGCCCTAAAGTGCTTCAAGAGAATGCCAAAGCCTAAATTGGCATTTCTAATTTCCTTGATTTAATGTATGCCAATTGAAAATAAACATGTCCTCAAATGTTGACATATTCCATTTTTCCTCAAGAGTGATTACATAAATCAAGGTCCGGATTGCCTTAAATTTCCAAGAGAATACCAAAATCCCAACTTGGTATTTCTCAAGGTTTTCCCAATTTGTGCCATTTTAAGATAAAATCAATTTTTCACCATTAGGAACATTTTACTCTTTCAAGGAGTAAATAATAATTCAATTTCATTTTCAAAGGTTTACAAAAACCTTGAAAATGCTCCTTGAGTGTCAATTTCTTCATGATTGGGTTAACTACCCTTTCACTTAGAGTTGACACTCTCTAACCCATTTATGGGGTAGAGAAAATGCTCCTAGGAACCCAACACCTATTGGTGCTCCTTGGATGCTCTAGGTATTCACTAGGGATAACTTCCCTGTTAGGATCCTTCGTACTCGGCTAGAGAGGGGGGTGTGAATAGCCACCCCAAATCGCTCGCGTTTCTTCCTACAATTCGTTAGCGCAGCGGAAAAATAAACTAGAAACAAAAGGAAGAATATCAAACCTTAACACAGCTATGTACGAGGTTCGGAGATGATGCTCCTACTCCTCGGCGTGTCCGTAAGGTGGACGAACCCAATCAATCCGTCGGTGGATGAGTCCCCGGAAAATCGGCTAATAAAAACTCCTTCTGGGTGGAGAAACCTCGCCACACTTATTTGCAACAGCAAACAGGAGTACAAGTACAAAGAATAAGCAAGAAATACAATAAGAATACACAAGCACTCTACCAATCTTGCTTTCTCGTCGAGTGGATGAAGCAGCACCCTAACAGTAGCAGTGTTCCATCGGGGAAGCTCACGCGAAGCTTCGGAAGAACTCAACAAAGCTCTTAGCCCCACAAATCTTCAGAAGGGAGGAAAGAAGGAAGAAGAAGTATTGTACAGCCTCGACCCCTTTATAGCTGCGAAGAAGAAACAACGAACGAAGAAACTAGCCGTTGCGTAGGGAACTTCCTGATCGGGCTGTGGACCGATCAGATTATTCCTGATCGGTTCGCAGACCGATAAGGAAAAACACTGGCTCTGTCCCATCACTAGGTCCTGATCAACCTCTGATCGGTCCGGGGACCGATCGAGGCCGATCGGTCCCGGACGATCAGCCCCTCTGCGCCTCGATCCTGTTTGGCTTCGATCGACTCGATGGGTCACCGGATCGATCGTTAACACACAAGATGCTACGATGTATTGTTACCGATCGGTCACCGGACCGATCGAATATTCTGGTATCACGGATCGATCACCGGATCGATCCGACTCATGGTTTCGCCCAAACCAAGTCCAAACCAACATCCGGTCAATCTTGACTGTTAGTACATTGCGCTAGCATCCGGTCACTCCCTTGACCGCTAGGACTCCCGCTAAGTGTCGGTCAATCCTTTGACCCACTTAGACTTTTCTCTCCGTACCAAGTATCGGGTCACTCCTATGACCTACTTGGACTTCCCAGATGTCCGATCACCCTCGATCCATCTGGATTTTCCTTGCGCCTTCACTTAGGACTTTCACTGGCTTCACTCACCAGGATTTCCACCGCCTAACATCCCGATTAGGACTTTCTCACCGCTGGCTTCACTCACCTTTCCAACCGCCTAACATCCCAGTTAGGACTTTCCCACTTCTCGGCTTCACTCACCAGACTTTCCAACCGCCTAACCTCCCGCTTAGGACTTTCCCACCCCTCGGCTTCACTCACCAGACTTCTCGTGCCAAGTCTCCATACTTGGACTTTTCCTGCCAAGTCTCCATACTTGGACTTTTCGCGTGCCAGCTCCCCCCTTGACTTTTCCATGCCAAGTCTCCATACTTGGACTTTTCCATTCCAAGCTCCCCGCTTGGACTTTTCCGAATCAGTCAACCAGGTCAACCTTGACCTACGGTTGCACCAACAACCTCCCAAACATCTATTCTTGTCCCATATCAAGAATAGAACTCTCTCACGAGTGTCAAACATCAACATGCAACTCAACTAGGTCAACCTTGACCTAAGGTTGCACCGACAATCTTCCCAAGTCAAACATCAAAATACAACTCGAGTCAAGTCACCTCGAGTCGGGTCAACCAGGTCAACCTTGACCTAAGGTTGCACCAACAATCTCCCCCTTTTTGATGTTTGACAAAACCCATAATCAAGTTAGGGTAACCCGATAACCTAACTTATGTTTTCCAACCATCTTCCAATGTCCAATGTTCTTTCCTTGAACATTCTCTGGACATTCTCCCCTTAGGTTAACCCTATAACCTAACTTGGGTTCTCCAATAATTCTCCCCCTTTTTGACACACATCAAAAAGAATTCCAATGTTCTTCCTCGAACATTCCTTGACATTCTTCCCCTAGCTTAGGTTAACCTGATAACCTAACTTGGGTTCTCCAATAATTCTCCAATGAACACTCTCCCCTTTTTGACACACATCAAAAAGAAAAAGGAGAGTATCAAGGTCAAGAGTTTCTTCCTAATGAAAGTCCCATACCTTTCATTGAAACTCTTAATTTCCCCCTTGATACTAAACTCAACAATCAACTTAGTGATAATCCCATATCACTAATCCTCAAAAGTCTTAAGGAGTAACTCCCCCTAAAAGTCAACTCCCCCTTGATAATTAGGTAAAACTCCCCCTAAAGGTCAACTCCCCCTTGACCATTGCACCAACAATGTCTTTGTGAGTTCCAAACCTTTAGAAATCCAAAAACACCATTTCCATAACTGAAATTTCAGACAACAGCTAAAAAATCAGAAATTCGGCACGCCCTGATCGGTCCCCAGACCGATCAGAAACCCCATGGATCGGTCCCCAGACCGATCAGGCCTTCACCAGATCGCACCAAGCTCTCTGGTTCTTACTGGATCGGTCTGCAGACCGATTCATGCTTCACTGGATCGGTCCACAGACCGATCAGGACTTACCTGGATCGGTCCCCAGACTGATCCAGAATCTGATAGGCAGATTTCTGAAATTTCCTTCCCGAAATTCAGAAACTCCTAGAAAATTCCAGAAAATTCGAAAAATTATGAAATTTTGAGGATACATTCCTCATAACATATACTATCATGGAAAAATAGTTTTCTATGAAAATAACTTCCATTTTTCAATCTTGATACAAAGTTCAAAAACTTTGAAATAGTTCAAGTTTAACTCAACTTTGTATCACAATGTTCAATGATGAATGCAATCACTAGGAAAGCTTCATCAAGGTTTTTCAAATCAATTTTGAAATGATTTTAAACCCTTTAATTTAGGATCA
The DNA here is from genome assembly GCF_018446385.1 of Zingiber officinale. Lineage (NCBI taxonomy): Eukaryota > Viridiplantae > Streptophyta > Magnoliopsida > Zingiberales > Zingiberaceae > Zingiber > Zingiber officinale. The sequence continues at coordinate 60,931,764 of NC_055990.1, read as the reverse complement.
TAATCTTAGGACTATATGTACATGACTTGTACACAAGTTTTCCCTATGATCCTCCATTTCTTGAATTAGGCTCATCTAGGTACAAGAACTATGCACCTTGATCCTAACTCATGATCCTAATATCTCACACACATCTAAAGTGTATCAAACACATCCATGGCAATTTTGATGTGAGATATGGGTTTAGGTATCTTAGACTAAGGTCTCATGCATTTTCTAAACACAAATTTGATCTCAATATCAAAATATGTTTTTCATCCTTAAATCAATTCAATTGATTATTAATGCAAGAGATGATGACATGGCATGGCATATGGCAACCAATCATGGCAAGTTAGCACAAATAAAATACCTAAATTCCCTATCTAAGTATCCTTAGCCTTAGCTAACTTAAAATCTAACCCTAGATTGCCCATATATCCCTAAGAGAAAACCAAAATCCCAATTATGGTATTTCTCTAGGTTTTCTTAAATTGTGCCAAATAAGATTAAAATCGATATTTTTCAAATATGGCACAATTTACTCTTCAAGGAGTAAATTATAATTCTTTTTCATTTTCAAAGGTTATCAAAACCTTGAAAATGCTCCTTGAGTGTCAATTTCCTCAAAGTTGGGTTAACTACCCTTCTAATTGGAGTTGACACTCTCTAACCCATCTATGGGAAGAGAAGATGCTCCTAGGAACCCAATACCTATTTGAGCTCATTGGGTTCACTAAATATTCACTAGGGATAACTTCCCTAGCAACCCTCCTAATGACCCTCTTAGGCTTTGAAGCCTTGGTCATTTGGGACTCATCAAGATCAACTCTAGGGGTGACTCCCCTTGTGACCTTGGTGGTGGTCTTCCTAGCCCTAGGTTTTGTTCCATAATCGAATGGAACATTGTGATAAGTGGGCTTGACCACTTGGGACTTAGATTTGTGACCCAAACCTTTCTTGTCCTTGGACTTGGGTTTTTGACCCTTAGACCCTAGAGTTGACTTCTCTAAATTTTTAAGGGCCTTTTCCAAAGTATCAAGTCTTGACCTCAAGACTTGATTCTCCTTCTCTAATACCTCAATTTTTAATTTGTCATTTTTCTTTGAGGTATTCCTAGGCATATGTCTAGTAGTTTTGGGATTTCTACCTAGATTATCCTTAACCTTAGATGAGTTATTCCTAGGGTTGACATTTCTAGAGTTGTCCTTATTCAAGCTAACATGTTTAGCACCTAAGCACATATATTGATTTCTATAATTAACATGCTTATCATTATTAGCAATTGCAATCAAACTACTAGCATGTGTTCTATTTGAATTGCAAAAGTGAGCCTTAGAGATTACCTTAGGGTTTGCCTTAGCTCCCCCTATCGATGTGCTCGTCTTCTTGTCCTTGTGAGGTTGCCTCCCCCTCGGACATTGGCTCCGATAATGTCCCCTTCGCTTGCATTGGAAGCACACCACGTGCTCCTTGTTCTTGCGTATCGGGACTCCGGCTTCCTTGATCTTGGGCGCCGGTGGAGTCTTTCTAACCCTCTTTGGACATTTACTCTTGTAATGTCCAAATTCCCTACACTCAAAGCACATTATGTGTAATTTGCTAGAAATTAAAATGCTTGAGTTACCTAGGTTTGAGGATGGATGAAAGCTCTCTTCTTCATCCCTTCCGGAGGTAGAAGCTTCTTCTTCTTGCTCCGTACTTGAGGAAGAACTCTCCTCTTCTTCTTTAGATGTTGAGTGGCCCTCAACTTCTAAATCCACATCTCCATGAAGTGAGCTACTTAGCTCACTTGACTCCTCTTCATTACTTGAAGTGGAGCTCCCCTCATGGAACTTGGCCAAATTGTTCCACAATTCCTTGGCATTGTTGTAACCACCTATCTTACACAATATATCGTTAGGTAATGAGAATTCAAATATTTTCATTACCTCGTCGTTGACTAGGGATTGGTGGACTTGTTCCTTGGTCCACTTCTTCTTCTCTAGGGTTTCTCCTTTCTTGTCCATCGGAGGCTTGAACCCTAATTGAACACAACTCCAATTTTCAAGGTTAGTCATAAGAAAATATTTCATTCTTACCTTCCAAAACGTGAAGTCGTCGCGATCGTAGAAAGGTGGAATTGTGATGTCTTCTCCGAGTTGATCCATCTCTAGCTCGTGCTCCCCCGCGTGTTGATCCAACGAAGAGCGACCTCGCTCTGATACCACTTGTTAGGATCCTTCGTACTCGGCTAGAGAGGGGGGTGTGAATAGCCGCCCCAAATCGCTCGCGTTTCTTCCTACAATTCGTTAGCGCAGCGGAAAAATAAACTAGAAACAAAAGGAAGAATATCAAACCTTAACACAGCTATGTACGAGGTTCGGAGATGATGCTCCTACTCCTCGGCGTGTCCGTAAGGTGGACGAACCCAATCAATCCGTCGGTGGATGAGTCCCCGGAAAATCGGCTAATAAAAACTCCTTCTGGGTGGAGAAACCTCGCCACACTTATTTGCAACAGCAAACAGGAGTACAAGTACAAAGAATAAGCAAGAAATACAATAAGAATACACAAGCACTCTACCAATCTTGCTTTCTCGTCGACTGGAGTCCAGATGAAGCAGCAGCTTCAAGAAACCCTAACAGCAGCAGCTGTTCCAGTCGGGAAGCTCACGCGAAGCTTTCGGAAGAACTCAACAGAGCTCTTATCGCAGCCCACAAATCTTCAAAGGGAGGAAAGAAGGAAGAAGAAGTATTGTATGCCAGCCTCGACCCTTTATAATCGCGAAGAAGAAACAGGCGAAGAAACTAGGCCGTTGCGTCATAGCAGCTAGAACTGATCGGCGTGGACCGATCGTAACATCTGATCGGTGCGCAGACCGATCGAAAGAAGCCTTCGCTTGTTCCATCCCGATCGGTCCATGGACCGATCAGAACTCCGATCGGTGGGAACCTCCTTAGCGGTCGATCGGTCCCGAGACCGATCAGCCCCTCTTGCGCCTCGATCCTGTTCGGCTTCTGATCGACTTCTGATCGGTCACCAGACCGATCAGTTAACACACAGTATGCTACTGATGTGTTACTGATCGGTCACCAGACCGATCAGAATATTCTCGGTATCACTGGATCGATCACCAGATCGATCCAGCTCATGGTTTTCGCCCAAACCAAGTCCAAACCAACATCCAGTCAATCTTGACCTGTTGGTACATTGCGCCTAGCATCCGGTCACTCCCTTGACCTGCTAGGACTCCCCGCTAAGTGTCCGGTCAATCCCTTTGACCCACTTAGACTTTTCTCTCCGTACCAAGTATCGGGTCACTCCTATGACCTACTTGGACTTCCCATCACCAGATGTCCGATCACCCTCGATCCATCTGGATTTTCCCTTGCCCGGCTTCACTTACCAGGACTTTCACCTGGCTTCACTCACCAGGATTTCCACACTGCCTAACATCCCAGTTAGGACTTTCTCACTGCCTGGCTTCACTCACCAGGACTTTCCAACTGCCTAACATCCCAGTTAGGACTTTCCCACTGCCTGGCTTCACTCACCAGGACTTTCCAACTGCCTAACCTCCCAGTTAGGACTTTCCCACTGCCTGGCTTCACTCACCAGGACTTCTCCGTGCCAAGTCTCCATACTTGGACTTTTCCCGTGCCAAGTCTCCATACTTGGACTTTTCGCGTGCCAAGCTCCCTGCTTGGACTTTTCCAGTGCCAAGTCTCCATACTTGGACTTTTCCAGTGCCAAGCTCCCTGCTTGGACTTTTCCCGAATCAGGTCAACCAGGTCAACCTTGACCTACGGTTGCACCAACAACCTCCCAAACATCTATTCTTGTCCCATATCAAGAATAGAACTCTCTCACGAGTGTCAAACATCAACATGCAACTCAACTAGGTCAACCTTGACCTAAGGTTGCACCGACAATCTTCCCAAGTCAAACATCAAAATACAACTCGAGTCAAGTCACCTCGAGTCGGGTCAACCAGGTCAACCTTGACCTAAGGTTGCACCAACATTCCCTAGATACCTTCCTAGTGACCTTGTTTGGCTTCTTAGAAGCCTTGGTCACCTTTTCTAGGTCAACTCTAGGGATAGCCTCCCTTGTGACCTTGTTGGTGACTTTCTTAGACTTGTTAGAAGTCTTAGTCACTTTGGTTGCAAAGATACTTCTAGGGATATCTTCCCTTGTATCCTTGACTTGACCTCTAGACTTAGGGTTTGTTCCATAACTATATGGAACCCTATGATAACTAGGCACATCCTTTTTAGCTTTGGGTTTGTATCCCAAACCTCTATGGTCATTGGATGGCTTTTGTACCCCTAAACCTAGGTTATGCTCATTTTTCCCTAATAGGATATTTTCCAATCTTTTTAGGGTCTTTTCTAATTTATCAAGTCTTGACCTCAAGACTTGATTTTCCCTTACTAAGTCCTTAGTATTTGATTTTTCATTTGATCCATGAGCATTTTTATTCTTGGGCTTGTATCTATTATCCTTAGTGTTTTTGCCCAAATGTCTATCTACCTTCCTAACCTTAGGTTGGGTAGTCTTGGCATGTAGGGCCACATGCTTTTCCTTAATGCCCTCATGCTTTCTATTCTTATGGTAAATTGCATTAAAATAATAAAAATTTGAACTATCATGCTTTTTACCATAACGTAAAGGGGTAGGCTCAATAAATGTTACCTTCTTCTTTACCTTGGAGGCTCCCCCTTGACTAGTGCCTCCTTGAGCCTTGACCATCTTCTTCCCCTTGGGACATTGACTTCGGTAATGCCCTTTTTGTTGACACAAGAAGCACACAATGTGCTCCTTGCTCTTCTTTGTCCCGGGGGTGGTCTCCTTGGGCTTCTCCTTGCCCTTTTGTGTCACTTGACCCTTCTTCTTGGCCAAGTTGGGACACTTGCTCTTGTAGTGCCCACTTTCCCTACACTCAAAACATATTATATGATTTTTATTTTTAATTGAGGCATTTATACCTTCTTGTGTAGGGATGGCACTTGCTCCTCCATTTGATATTTCTTGAATTTTGGAGGTGGAAACTTCTTCATCCTCTTCCTCTCTTGACCCGGATGTGGATACTTCTTCTTGCTCCGGGGTCAAAGAAGATCTCTCCCCCTCAATCCTAGAGGTGGAGGCTTCCTCATCTTCATCTTGTTCATGGAACAAGGAGTATGCTCCCTCCTTGTTCTCTTCATTGCTTTCCCTTGAAGATGAGGCTTCTTCTTGGACTTCATCTTCGGAGGTTGAGCATCTATCAACCTCGGAGTCCTCCTCTTGATCTTGCTCCAATGAGTCGCCCTCTTTGGATTTTTCTTGATCTTGTACAGTGAAGGGGATCTCTTCATGGAGCTTGATCAATTTGTTCCACAATTCCTTTGCATCTTCAAATTCTCCAATTTTGCAAAGGATGGTGCTTGGCAATAGATTGACCAAGAGCTTGGTCACTTTGTCATTGGCCTCGCACCTTTGAACTTGCTCTTGGCTCCACTTGCTCCTCTTGAGAACTTTGCCCTTTGAGTTTGTGGGAGCTTCAAAACCTTCCATGAGAGCAAACCATTGCTCTATCTCCACCATTAAGAAGTTTTCGATCCTTGATTTCCAAAGATCGAAGCTTGTAGATGTGTATGGTGGAGGCACCCTCGTGTCGAATCCGAGTCCATCTCGGAATTCCATTTGAAGTTAAGCTTCTTGTGATGAAGTCTTCGACTTGTAGAATTGCTCCAACTTCTTCACCCTCTAGCTTTGCTTGTTTTGTTTACCCCTTCCGGCGATGATTCCGGTGAAGAGCGGCCTCGCTCTGATACCACTTGTTATGTAACGCCCACCCTTCTTACCCAACCAAAGGCGGCGCTACGTTCTTATACTACTTACGTACATGCTTTAGTTATAACAGCGGAAGAATAAAAACTTTAAAGAATTTAATTTATTAAGCATAATATCACATATTCTGATTTGTTCAAATGTGCATATATTGAACTTATAACTAAAAATATTAATTTGTCCGAATCGTTCTTGCCGAGCCACCACCACACACATCACTATCTGCTCCTCCTGCTGCTCCGTTGTACATCCAGCTTTCTCTTTTATCTGCGGTACAAGGAAAGTAAGTTATGAGCACTCATGGCTCAGTAAGTTCCTTTCCTACTCACTAAAACCGAGAATCATCGTATATCAAGAATGGATCAACATATCATCGTCTCAACTAATCATAACATAACATATCATTCTATTCAAACATATCATGCATATTTCTTATTCACATATCATTTCATAGAAGCATGAATATCATTTCATAAAACAAATAAATCACAAGCATGAGACATACAAGGGCATCATATTCATATCATAATATCACATGACATTATATCATATCATCATATAATTCAAGCACATATGAATGTAGGCAATGCATCGTGAATTTGAAAACTTATACTTAATAGTACTTGAAATTAATATCATCATCATTTGGGATCCCGGTTTGTACCACATACATAATGCGTAGGTCCAAGGTAGCAAGTCTTGAGCCCTACCATACATACATACTAGGCCCGAGTCTTACTCCATCGACCTAGGGCACTCAAAGGACCATTACTGACGAGGCCCGAGTCTTACTCCATCGAACCCGGGGCGTTTACGGAGCCCACACTTGGTACAACCCATCAACATAACTTATCATGCATAACTATCATATCATGTCCTTAACAATCTTTCATGCATTTATTCTTTTTCATTTCTTTTCATTATGTATAGCATTTTCTATGCTATCACATATCATAACATAACTTCATTTCTTTTCATTATGTATAGCGTTTTCTATGCTATAACACATCATGGCATATTTCATAATATAACTTCATTATGCATATCATTTCGTAACTAAAGCAATCATGCATTCCAACTTATTATCATATCATTTTCATACAGCATGGCATAGACATATTTAATTTTTGTTCTAGGGTTTCTAGGGCATCTATCCCTTCATGGCCGAACACATAATGATTCATTTAGGTCATACAAACATGTATCACATTCACACATTATCAAGTTTTCATAAGAAATACTTTTAACCCCTTAGGTTTCATTTACAAGGCCTCTAGGTCCTTTAAACCTTACTTGGCCGAAATTCATAGAATATAAACTTCCTTTAAGTGGCCTAAAGCATGGGAAACCTAAGTAAATTTCATAGCAAGATTTACTAAGAACATCATACACAAGGTTGGATCATAAACAAGCTAGGACTCTTGTGATCTTACATGTCATAAATCATGTAACTAATTTTCTACATTCCAATTAAACATGAGAGCATTAATCATCTTTCATAACATAATATCACAGAGGTCATTGAGCATATTAGAATTTTGTTTAAGCTTCTCTAAACTATCACCTTACCATGGCCGAAATATTAAGAGTAAGGTTCATGAGTTTCTTTCAACATACAAGTATACAACTCTTAAGAACTTTATATCATGTCATATAAGCATAGTTATTTTAAATTCAAGGTCCTCCTAACCCTAAATTCTTTCTTGGCCGAAACATGAGAGTGGGGTTCTTTTGGTTCCAATCAACTTCCAAGCAAGAAAACCATAGGAAGGTCCTTAGCATTTCATAGAGGGAAACTTGCACTAGTTTGGTTAGACAATAATTTTCCTAACCTATTTACAATATTTTTGATTGAAATTCTAGGGTTACATACACCTCTGATCATGCATCATATATGTATACAAACATAGGGAAAACTTTCTTTCAAGGCATAGAAAAAGAATCCGAAAATCACATGAAAGCCTTGTATCGCAGGTGAGGGAAGCTTACCTTCTTTGCTTAAGTTTCCTAGAGTTGAGAACTTGCTTGTGGACCTTTCTTCCTTGCTTGCTTTGCTCGGCACCAATGGAGGAAGAAGTGGCTAGGTCTTTTGGTGGAGAGGAGGAGGAAGAGAGGAGGCTTCTTCCTCTTGTGTTGCTCGGCAAAAGAAAGAAAGAAGGGGAGAGTTGTTGCTCTCGGCAACAAGAGGAAAGAGGGAGGAGAGTGCTCGGCACAAATGGAGGAGAGGAGGAGAGTGAGTTGAGGATGAAGCCCCCTCCATGCCTATTTATACTAAAGTGAGGGAGGAAAACTTGACTTGATTCATCCTCCTCATTTACTTCTCCTCTTAATGAGAAAGAATATGCTAGAGAAATGCTTCTTGAGTTTCTCTCTTTTCTTTCTCTTAATTTCTCTCCTTTCTTTCCTTTAATTATAATTCCCATCTCTCCTTTTACAATATTCACTCCTATCACACTTGGTTAACACATGCATGCATCCACAAGAGAACCAAGGATCAAATCCTTCTCCTAACATATTTTTGTACAAAATAATTCATGTATATGCATTATGCATAAATATTTCATACATGCATATATAATATCCCATATTCCTTCCTTTTGTTTACATTAATTCCATGTATTATAAATATAGATGATTTATATTCTCAACTTTATTTTCTTTCATAAAGTTTTAATCATCTAAATCCTTCCCATCGTAACATTCAACGTAGACTATCTACACATTCTTTTCATTACATTCGTACTCTCATTGCCCTTACTTTATCTAGGCTTTCTAGGGGTGTTACATGTTAGGACCAAAAGTAGCTAGAGGGGGGGGGGGGGGGGTGAATAGCTCGTCGCGTTCGCTCGGTGCTTGGCGTTGCTCGGCGTTGCTTGTTTCTTCAAGAATATGCAGCGGAAAATACAGAAACAAATACAACCACGCTAACACTAGGATTTTACTTGGTATCCACCTCCAAAGGAGGTGACTAATCCAAGGATCCACACCACGCACGCACCCTCCACTAATAAAACTCTCCTTTATGGTAACTACCAAGGGCGGAGAAGCCCTACAAGACTCAGTACACGAAGAGAGGGAAAGGATACAAGAAATACAAGCTTACAAGCTTACAATGAGTACAAACCCTAACCCTAGCTTCTCTTCTTGACTTTGATCCACCTCTTGACTTGGAAACCTTCCAAGATCCTTCAAGAACTGGCGATCTGAGCTTTGCAAGTGCTGTGGAGAAGCTGGCGAGAGATCTGGAGTGAATCGGTGAAGAGATGCTGCAGCCAACGCACGCCTGCAGCTCAAATACGACGCAACGGTCGGATCCCGATCGATTCGAATATTCCCAATCGATCGGGGAGGCTTTGGATCGATCCACGGATCGATCCAGAGCGCCTCTGTGCTCTGGAAAAACGCCTGGATCGATCCACGGATCGATCCAGCGCTTATCGCGCAAAGCAGCCGCGTCCCAATCGATCCACTGATCGATTTGGACATCTGGATCGATCCACGAATCGATCCAGAGGCTCTCTGTTCGCTAGGAAAGGCCTGGATCGATCCACTGATCGATCCAGCTCCTGGATCGATCCACTGATCGATCCAGCACTTGGTTTTTGCCCAAAACCAAGTCCCAAGCCTCTCAAACCAACATCCGGTCAACCTTGACCTGTTGATACATCATGCCTAGCATCTGGTCACTCCTTTGACCTGCTAGGACTTTCCACCAAGTGTCTGGTCAATCCCTTTGACCCACTTGGACTTTACTCGTCGTGCCAAGTATCCGGTCACTCTCTTGTCCTACTTGGACTTCCACCAGATGTCTGATCATCCTTGATCCATCTGGATTTTCCCTTGCCTGGCTTCACTCACCAGGACTTTCACCTGGCTTCACTCACCAGGATTTCCTTCTGCCTAGCTTCACTCACTAGGACTTTCACCTGGCTTCACTCACCAGGATTTCCAATCTGCCTAGCTTCACTCACTAGGACTTTCACCTGGCTTCACTCACCAGGACTTTCACCTGCCTAGCTTCACTCACTAGGGCTTTCCAATCTGCCTAGCTTCACTCACTAGGACTTTCACCTGGCTTCACTCACCAGGACTTTCACCTCTGCTGCCTAACATACCAGTTAGGACTTCCTAGTCAGGTATCCGGTCACTCTTGACCTACTTGACTCTCCTTCAATCACACTGATCAATCCCTGATCAGAATCTCCCCACATGAACAACTGCACCTGCATTGTCCATGTGTCTACATGTATTGTCAAACATCGAAACTATGACCAAGACCCAAGCTTGGTCAACTCAGTCAACCTTGACCTAAAGCATATTGCACCAACATGGTACACTACTCTTGGAGCTAGATATTAATTAAGTGAGTTGCCAGTAACTCATTTAATTAATGGACATTCGATATCTTAAACACAGGAAGATTAATGCACTCATGATAAGAAGGAGCCCATAATGTAATATGAGATTGGTGCGGTAGTTCAATAATAACTCTTTAGTGGTATGAGTTATTATTAATGAACTTGAGTTGAGTGTTCGGATCAAACACAGGAAGCTCAAGCTCATCGGGAGACCAAAACTAATTCCTCCTCTCGGTCTCTGTTGTAGCCTCTATAAAGCCTTATATCCACCAAGTCCACTTCTTACCCAAGTAATGGGCTGCACACATCCTTGCTTGGTGCAAGGGGGCCGACCAAGAATTAGCTTAGAGCACAAGTAGTGTCTGGCCAAGCCTTGCTTGGTGCCCAAGCAAGTAGCTGGCCATAGCATGATAGAAAAGGAGATTTTGTTTAAAATACAATTTTGATAAAATATTTTCTTTTTTTTGATGTCGTCCACATGGTTTTAAAAGAGAATTTTAAATTTTAAAAACTTTCCTTTTATGTACAAAGGATTAAAAGAGATATTTTAATTTTGTTAAAATCTTTTCTTTTTTGTAGTTATCTATAATATTTAAAAAGAGAGATTTTAATTTTGATAAAAATTCCCTTTTTTGTAACCATGATTTAAAAGAGAAATTTTAATTTTAATCTTTTTTTTTTTAGCTTTCTACATTGTTTAAAAGAGAGATTAATTTTAAAACTTTCCTTTTGTAGCCTTCACAATAGGAAATTTAAAAGAGAGAGATTTTAATTGTTATTAAAATTTCCTTTTTTGCCATAAACAAGGATTATAAAATAGAGGTAGAGGGTGCCTTATGTAATAGACATCTCCATAATTCCCTTGCTCCCTAGGGCCAGCACCTCTTCCTCTTCTTCTCCTTATGTGGCCAGCTATCTCATCTTCTCCCTTTCACCTTGTTTTCTTCCCTAATGCCGACAGCACACATCTTCTTCTCTCCCTTTCTTCTATCTAAGGTCGGCACTCATCTCTTCTTGGTGGCCGAAACTTGAAAGAAAAGAAGAAGCACTTGGTGGCCAGTTGCTTGGAGAAGAAGTAGAAGAGAAGGAAGTTTTCTATTTTGGTATTCTTTGAGTGGCCGAAACTTGTAGGCAAAGAAGAAGGTTCGGGTGGATTTCATCTTGGTAGATCGTCGCCCACACGACGTCCAAGAGGAGAAGAGGAATACAGCAGAAGATCAAGAGGTCTTTATTTACAAAATAAGGTATAACTAGTTCTTAATTCCGCAGCGAAACTAGTTTTTCTTTGTATGGATCCTGAAATACCAACACAAGAGGCTAGCGATTTCGTGTTTCATTTTTATGTTTCGATTTAGTGTTTTGATCTTATGCTTCTATTGAGGTCTCTATATTTAAACCTAGGGTTACTGTAAGAAGTTTAAATATCCAATTTCTTTGAAAGGCTTTGTCTAGGAAGTGGTGAATAATCTCATACCCAGATTGAGTGCCTCGCCATGTTTAACCTGGAAGTCAATCCTTGAAATAGATATTTAATCAACTTCTGTAACATGGGATGAACTTGGATTAATAATGTTAAGTGTCGTTTGCGATCCAAGTTTTAACTACTGAAGAACACATGAGTTGAACTTGAAGTAAAAATGTTAAGTTCTATTTCCAATTCAAGTTTAACTCATGAGAACACATAGGTTGTTAGGAAAGTTCTATGCTTGTATAAATTTTTGTACAGGGGAAGCCGAACGGAATTCCAAGTAGCGACCAACAATTGGTATCAGATCTAGTTTTCTGCCTCTGTGTGTTTGGTTTTTAGTTTAATTATGCACTTTTCATACATAAATTTAGGCGGGAATAGTAGGATGTGCAAATAGCTTAACTCTGTGGTTGCAGGCATCCTAGTTCCAACTATTATGGCCATATTGTGTTTGTGTGTGATTGAACCCTCGGACATGTCGAGGGCATTTTATATGTGTGCATGATTATAATTATTAAATACAACAGGAGCTATATTAGTTTTTAGATTTTACATTTTGTTCGATCTAGATTACATGTACATTCCCTTGTGGAATATAGGATCGATAAATGTAAAATTTTATTTTATCGCAGATCGTATCCTTGTGAGGCGTGGTGCTATTTGAGGACCAGAGGTGCAGCGGAAAAGGAAGTAAGATGGACGTGATGACATGGCCAGAGTTGGTGGCGGCTAGGGTTAGCGGCATACGAAGGACAGCTATGGATGAGGCCATAATAGTTGGAAAATTAGTTTTCATATTTATTGTCTTTTATGCTGTGATGTGTGTGATGTGTTTGTGTGCTTGGGTGCATGTTAAAATTCCTTGTTTCTAAATAACTAAGTGGGAGAGGAATTATTTAAATTCCACGGTCTCCATTACTAGTTTATAAGTGATGCATTCAAACTTGCACGTTGGCTCTGAGTGCCTTCCTCCACAACGGATGAGTTTGTTTGCGGATCACTAGATCAAACTTCCTTTATGGATGATTATAGGAAGTTATTTAGGTGTGTGTGATCTTCTCCAACTGAAGGGGCATAATCCTATTTAATGGACTAAGCATCAAGTAATGGTATACACTTAGGCGTATTTAATAGTATCCTCCCCATCGGGGTCACTGCTATTATTTGTGTGATCGAAGAAAAACTAACTATTAATTTTATTTGTCATAAAGTTAGGATGACAAGATAATAAAATTAATGGGTAAAACCTCCTCTTACAAATGTTTGAATTTGTATACGTTCACACTAACGTGGCATACAAAATTCATGGTGTTTTGAGGTGTTGGTGAATTTAAATGATATTATTTGAGAAATCAATATTATTTTAAATTCTAAAGTATTGACCAAATATTTTGTGATTCTTAAGATTTCAAATGGCCTTCAAACCTCCTGCTGTTATATTAGAGAATAAACTTACAAGTCCCAATTATATTGATTGGAAACAAAAAGTGGACTGTCCTCACAAAATTGAGAACAATAAATGTGTATCATATTCATTAGTTGTTGAAATATGTTTAGTGGTGTTATCTACTGGTATCTGGTGTGTAAATACGAGAGTCGCTGATCATGTCTGTAATTAATTACAGGGGTTTCAGGAAACCCGACGACTACATAAGGGGAAATCACCATCTACATGGGCAATGCTACGAAAGTGGCGGCTGTTGTAGTGGGAGATGTTTATTTATCTTTTGATAGGAATAAAACATTGATTTTGAGAAATTATCTTTACGTACCAAGTTTTAGAAAGAACTTGATTTCAGTTTCTAGATTATTTAAGGATGAATATTATGTTTCTTTTGATGACAAAATTATTATCAAGAAAAATAGGGTAGTTATCTGTTCTGATACGTTGGTTGGCAATTTATATACTCTAAATCTAATAACTCCCACGATGCAACAAATGGAAATTAATAACACATCTCCTAATTCTAATAAGAGAAAGCAACCTTCGGAAATGAACCAAACATATCTTTGGCATCTAAGGCTAAGTCATAATAACTTGAGTAGGATTCAAAAGTTAATAGCCGATGGACTTTTGGGTTCATTGGTGGTGGAAAATTTTCCAACCTGCGAGTCTTACTTGCCAAGAGACCTTTTAAGGCTAAGGGGTATAGAGCCAAAGATGTATTGGAATTGGTTCATTCTGATTTGTATGGACCTATGACTATCCAGGCAAGAGGACTATGTAATGAACCACAAGCCCATGAGTAAAATTGTTCTTGACACGTCTACCTTAGTACCAACGGTATAAGATGAGATACAACAAGAAATTGTAACACGTGTCACAAATGATGCACAATTACAAGTAGTGTCTCATCGTAGTGGGAGGGTTGTTAGGCGACCTGATAGATTCATGTTTTTGGGAGAATCTTCAGACTTGATCCCTGGTGAACATGAACCTGATCTCTGGACATATGATGAAGCACTCTAAGATAAAGATGTAACATCGGTCTATCTATGGATTGAAGCAAGCTTCAAGATCTTGGAACATCCGGTTTAATCTTATAGATTTATTCAGTGTCCGGATGAGTCTTGTGTATACAAGAAGAGTGATGAAAATGTGGTGGTATTTCTTGTACTATACATAGATGACATTTTGCTCATTGGCAATAATGTCAAAGTATTGTCAGACGTAAGGGTATGGTTGTCCAAGCAGTTTGATATGAAGGATTTGGGAGAATGTGGATATATTCTTGGGATCAAAGTAATAAGGGATCGCAAGAAAAGAATGTTGTGCTTATCCAAGCTTCATACATCAATACTATCCTAGCTCGTTTTAGCATGAAAAACTCCAAGAAAGGTTTTTACCTTTTCGGCATGGAGTACCTTTATCTAAAAAGATGTGTCCTAAAACATCAAAGGAGATAGAGGACATGAAGGCAGCTCCTTATGCTTCGACTGTAGGAAACCTAATATATGTAATGCTATGTACGAGACCGGATATTTACTTTGCCATGGACATGATTAGCAGATATCAAAGTAATCCAGGACAGGGACATTGGACTGCCGTAAAGCATATATTAAAGTACTTGATAAGGACTAGAGATTATATGCTGGTTTACCAGGTAGATGATTTGCTCCCTGTGGGTTACACGGATTTTGACTTCCAATCAGATAGGGATAATAGTAAGTCGACCTCGGGGTATGTGTTTACTTTGGGAGGTGGAGCCAAAGCATGAAGGAGTGTTAAGCAGAAATATGTTTCGGACTCTACCATGAAAGCTAAGTTTGTCACAGCCTCTGAGGCAGCTAAAGAAGTTGTATGACTCAGAAACTTCTTGATGGACTTAGATATAATTCCTAGTTTACTCAAAATTATCATAACTTATTTTGATAATAGTGGTGCAGTAGCAAACTCAAAGGAACCACAAGCCCATAAGGCAAGTAAACACATTGAGCGCAAGTACCACCTAATATGAGACATCGTAAAACGAGGAGAAGTTGTTGTTGCCAAGATTGCATCAGCAGATAACCTGGATCCTTTCACTTAGGTCCTTCAGGCGAGAGCTTTTGATGAGCATGTTGAGGGAATGAGAATCAGATGTATAACAGCATATATGGCAACATAGTCTTTTAGTATAAGTGGGAGATTGTTAGGATGTATACTAAAAACCTAGCTTTTTGTATAAACATTTATTTTGAAATGAGAATCACATTGGTCAAATGTCTGCATTTAGTTAAATGTAGTTGTCCATTTAATTTATATTGTAGATAACATGGTATGTGGTGTCACATAGAAGATCATGTTATCAGTTCCTTATAAATTATAAATAATAGCTCACAACCAAGATGGATTGGGACAAACTATTGGAATGGTTGTAGTGTAATTTGGTATTAGTTTATCTTGACTATAAAATTACACTAGTATACTATGTGTGTATTGAGCAGGACCATTTGAGGTTGTTCCTTTTATACTGACTGTATAAAAGAACAGAACCTCTGTTATTATGGATGTGCGTACTCTTAATCTTGATATAATAACAAACACATGCACTTAGTATTTATTTCTTTAATTTATCAAAGGATGTGATTTATTCGTTAAATCAATAGGCCCGATAAGTTGGGAAATAATATTATTTATATGGTGCGTTGTTGATTATAGAAGGAAACTGTGTCCTATTTATTAGGTTGATGATGTCCCCTTGAGGAGCTCATAAGGTTTGTCATGTAAACCCTGCAGGTGGACTTAGTCCGAGATGACAATGAAGTTGAGTGGTACTACTCTTGAAGCTAGATATTAATTAAGTGAGTTGTCAGTAACTCATTTAATTAATGGATATTCGATATCTTAAACACAGGGAGATTAACGCACTCATGACAAGAAGGAGCCCATAATGTAATATGAGATTAGTGCGATAGTTCAATAATAACTCTTTAGTGGTATGAGTTATTATTGATGAACTTGAGTTGGGTGTTCGGGTCGAACACAGGAAGCTCAGGCTCATCGGGAGGTCAAAACCAATTCCTCCTCTCGGTCCCTGCTGTAGCCTCTATAAAGCCTCGCGTTTACCCATTTTGATTTTCCTTCTTACCCAAATGAGGGACCGGCCACATCCTTACTTGGTGCCCAAGCAAGGGGTCGGCCAAGCCCTCTTGGTGCCCAAGATGTGGGCCGGCCAAGCCATGCTAATGGATTAAAATCTTTCCTTTTATGACTTTCTACAATGGATTAAAAGATAGATTTTAATTTTGTTAAAATCTTTCCTTTTTGTAGTTATCTACAATGGTTAAAAGAGAGATTTTATTTTTATTAAAATCTTTCCTTTTTTGGTTAAAAGAGAGACTTTAATTTTGTTAAAATCTTTCCTTTTTTGTAACCAACCATTATAGGAATAAAAGGAAGATTTTGTTTAAAATAAAATTTTGTTATAATCTTTCCTTTTATAGCTATTTACAATGGTTTAAAAGAGAGATTTTAATTTTGTTAAAATCTTTCCTTTTTTGTAACCATCTACAATAGTAAATAAAATAAAATTTTATTAAAAACTTTCCTTATTAGCTGCTAGCAAAGATTATAAAAGAGGAGGGAGGTGCCCAAAAACTAACACAACCAAGGCTCCTCTTCTAATTTCTTGTAGCTGACTCTTCCATTTTTTTTCCCTTTCCTCTTCATAATGGCCGGCGGCACTTGGAGAAGGACCTTCACCTTGTGGCCGGTTGCTTGGAGGAGGAGGAGGAGGAGAAGAAGAAGAAGAATAAGAAGACCTCTTCGCTTTGTACTCTTTGGTGGTCGAAAGCTTGGAAAACAAGGAGAAGGTCGGGTGTCTTCATCTTGGTAGATTGTCGCCCACATGACGCCCAAGAAAAGGAGAGGAATACAGCAGAAGATCAAGAGATCTTTAGGTTACAAAGAAAGGTATAACTAGTTATTTATTCCGCTGCATACTAGTTAAGTTTTTCTTTGTGTGGATCTTGAAATACCAACATAAGAGGCTATCGATTTTGTGTTTCGATTTTATGTTTCTATTATGGTCTCTATAGTTAAACCTAAAGTTACTGTAAGAAGTTTAAATATTCAATTTCTTTGAAAGGCTTTGTCTAGGAAGTGGTGGATGATCCCATACCCAAGAAGGTCGAGTGTCTCGCTATGTTTAACCTGGAAGCCAATCTTTGAAATAGATATTAATCAACTTCTGTAATATGGTTTAACTTCTAAAGAACAAATGGGTTGAACTTGGAGTAAAAATGTTAAGTTCCGTTTCCAATCCAAGTTTAACTTCTGAAAAACAACTTGGATTAAAAATGTTAAGTTTCGTTTGCAATCCAAGTTTAACTTCTGTAGAGCACATGGACTGTTAGGAAAAGTTCTGTTCTTGCACAAATTTTTGAACAAGAGAAACAGAATGGAATTCCAAGTAGCACCCAACACATAGTGTACATCAAACTACCAATAACACTGCATATGGTTTTTTATTCATCTCAGCTATTTCCTCTGAAATTTTAGGACACATTTTTGCTCAAAACAGTACTTTTCATAATAGGTGTATGTTCTACATTGCAATTTGACATGCTGAAATGATATAACATCTTATTTATATAAGACTTTTGTGACAAGCCCAAAAGTCTTTTAGGACAATCTCTTATGATCTTCACTCCTAAGATGTATTCAGCTTCTCCCATATCTGTTGTATCAAATTGTGATGGCAACCACTTCTTGACTTCATTCACATATCCTATGTCATTTCCAGCTATCAGCATATCATCAACATATAATGATAAAATGGCATACTTTCCTTTTTCCCTTTTCAGGAAAACACAATGATCCTCATTGATCATCTCGAAACCATAAGATAAAACGACTTCGTTAAATCTTATGTTCCATTGTCTTGACACTTGCTTTAGCCCATATATAGACTTTCTAAGTCTACATACTTTCTGCTCTTGACCTTAAGCAATGAAATCTTCTAGCTGAATCATATAGATTTCTTTGTCAAAATCACCATTAAGAA
Organism: Zingiber officinale; assembly: GCF_018446385.1. NCBI lineage: Eukaryota > Viridiplantae > Streptophyta > Magnoliopsida > Zingiberales > Zingiberaceae > Zingiber > Zingiber officinale. The sequence goes on along the minus strand of NC_055990.1, from coordinate 60,913,657 downwards.
AAGCGATTTTTACATCCATTTAATATAATTTCAAGTCATAATGTGTCATAAAGGCCAAAATAACTCGTATTAACACAAATTTTACTACGGGAGAAAATGTCTCTTCAAAGTTAATACCCTCCATTTGGGTATATCCTTTTGTAACTAAACGAGCTTTGTATCTGTTAATCGATCCATCAGCTTTCCTCTTTATTTTGAGAATCCACTTATTCCCAATAGCCCTTCAACCTGGAGGAAGATCGACTAAGTCTCAAATATGATTCTGAATCATGACTCCATCTCTTCAACCATTGCATCTTTCTATTTTTCTCTAACTCTATATCCCAATGCTTCCTCAATGAATTGAGGTTCGTCGTCGTCAATTGGAAGTGTGATCAATGCCTCATTCTCAACATCAAACCTCTTCTTAAGTTTGATCTTACGAACACTTCTCCGTAAGTTGGGTTGTTGAGAAGTCAACTCATGACTCGACATATCACTCTCACTCGATTGACTAGACTCAGGTGTTCCTTTTGACACCTCTCTTGTTGATAATATCTTATCCTCCTCAAATAGAGGAACATTTTTATCAACATCACCTCTGATTGAGAACTCTATTTCGAGAAAAGCCACATCTCTCGAGTCTATTTCGGAGATAGTTCTATCTAGTTGCTCACCTATGAAAACATAACCTTTGGAGGTCTCATGATATCTTATAAAGATACATTTCTTACCCCTAGGTCCCGGTTTTTCATACCTGTGAGAACTATCATGAACATAAGCAGCTGACCCTCAGGGTCTCAGATTACTTAAATCTAGTTTTCTGCCTATCCAAGGTTCATATGGGGTAGATGAAATTGACTTTGAAGACACTTTGTTAAGTATATAGGCTGCAGTTAATAATACATCTCCCCAATAAGAGATTGGAAAATTAGCTTACACCATCATAGACCTAACAATTTCAAGAAGAGTCATATTTCTTCTTTCAGCTACCCCATTTTACTGTGGAGTTCTAGGGATTGTCAGCTGTCTAGTAATCCCTCTATCATTACATATTGTCTTAAACATATCAGACAAATACTCCCCTCCACGGTCAGTGCGTAAAGTCTTAACTTTACGTTCCATTTGATTCTCAACTTCATTCATATAACGAATGAAGCAATCCAATGCTTCAGATTTATGAGAAATCAAATACACATGATCGAACTGAGAGAAATCATCAATAAATGTAATAAAATAGGAAGCTCCATGTCTAGCCTTCACATTCACCAGACCATAAATATCCGAATGAATTAACTGCAATGTTGATTCAGATCTAATAGCCTTACCAAATGATTTCCTAGTTGTTTTCCCAACAAGACAATGCTCACATATAGACAATTGAATTTTAGCCCGAGTGCCTAATAGACCCCCTCTAGCCAACCGATTCATACGTTCTTGTCCTATGTGTCCTAATCTAGCATGCCAAAGCTCATCAGTTATATCTGCATCACTAGTTAGAGCAATGTTTGAAAAACAACCATCAATAGCATAATTGGCATATGATTCTACATCAAGAACCATAAAACCATTTGTTAAAAAACCATGTCCGATTGACACTGAGTCAATCTTAAGTTCAACACATCTACTGTAAAAATTAATACAATACCCTAAATCAAGAAGACACGTAATAGAAACAAGATTCTGTTGAATTTCAGGAGCATATAGGACATCATGTAGAAACAAAACTCTACCACCACAGATGCTGAGTTTGCAAGTGATGACTCCTTTGACTTCAACTCTTGCATTGTTTCCCATATAGATCCACTTGTTGTCAGCTGGTACCCGACGGTACTCCACAAATATAACTCGCTCTCGAGCTACATGGTTGGTTACTCCCAAATCTATAATCCATAAAGGATAAGAATCAGCTAACAACATGAGCTAGCAATAAAATGCTCAGAAAAAGAAGACACGCTAGAATTTACCTTTTTTGGCTCAGTGCACTCCCAAGCGAAGTGACCCTTCTTGCCGTTGTTAAAACAAGTCAACTTGTTTTTAGGTTTCTTTCCAGTCTTCTTTACTATCTTCTTGATTTGGCCCTGTCCCACAGTAGCAGCTTCCTTCTTCTTTCCCTTCCCTTTCTTGAACCATTCCTTTTTCATGGATCCAGATGATCCAGCAGAATCTACAACTGCTGGTTACTACTTGGAATATTGTACTGGTTCCATTGTACAAAAATTTGTACAAGTGTCGAACATTTCCTAACAACCTATTGTGTTCTTTAGAAGTTAAACTTAGATTGCAAACGAAACTTAACATTATTAATCCAAGTTCAACTTATCTGTTCTTAGAAGTTTAGACTTGGATCGCAAACGATGCTTAACATTATTAATCCAAGTCAACCCATGTTATAAAGTTGGTTAAATATTTATTTCAAAGATCGGCTTCCAGGTTAAACATGGCAAGACACTAGGCCTTCTTGGTTATGAGATCATCTACCACTTCCTTGACAAAGCCTTTCAAAGAAATTCAATATTTAATCTCCTTATAGTAACCCTAGGTTTAACCACTAAAAACAATCGAATCACAAGATCGAAAAAACAAAAGAAACACAAAATCGAATCATAAATCCGAAACCTAGAATGGTTAGCCTCTTGTGTTTGGTATTTCAAAATCCATACGAAGAAAACTAGTATGATGCGGAATAAAATTACTAGTTATACCTTTCTTTGTAAGCAACAACCTCTTGATCTTCTATTGTATTCCTCTCCTTCTCTTGGACGTCATGTGGGCGACGATCAACCAAGAAGAAATCCACCAAAGCCTTCCTTGCTTTTAAGTTTCGGCCACCACCAAAATACTCCAAGGGATGCTAGAAAACAATGCCTCCTTTCTCTACTTCTTCACCTCCAAGCAACCGGCCACCAAGAGCTCCACAAGAGATGATGCCACCGGCCACAAAGAAGAAGAGAAAGAGAAGAGGAAGGGTCGGCCACCAAGGATGGAAGAGAGGAACAATAGAATAGGTTGTGTGTCTCATGAAGGCACCCCCTCCCTCTCTTTTATAATCCTTGGTGAATCCAAAAAAGGACAGTTTTATAACAAAAAAATAAAATTTCCTTTTATTCCTCTCTATGGCCAGCCACACATGTTTAAACAAACAAGAAAAGATTAAAATCTCTCTTTTAAAAATCCCTTTTGTGGTTGGCTATAAAATGAATGTTTAATAAATTAGAATCTCTCTATTTTAAATTCTTTTATGGATATCTATAAAAGATAAGATTTTAAAAATAAAAACTCCTTTTTTATTATGGTTACAGAAAAGGAAAGTTTTGTCAAAAAATTAAAATTTTTCTTTCACATTATAGATAACTACAAATAAGGAAAGATTTTAATCTTTTGTAGAAAATCTATAAAAGGAAAGATTTTAAAGTTTAAAACTTTCTTTTAAAACCATGTGGATAAAAACATAAAAGGAAAAATGTTATCAAAATTTTATTTTTAATAAAATCCCTCTTCCCTTTCACACTTGGTCGACCCCTTGCTTGGGCACCAAGCAAGGCTTGGCCGGCCCTAGCCTTAGCTCCAAGCTTGGCTTGGCCGGCCCTTTGCTTGGCCTCCAAGAAAGGATAGGGGTCGGCCCCTAGCATGGGCTAAGAGGCTAGGCTTTGGATGAATATAAGGCTTTATATAAGAGGCTACAATAGGGGCCGAGAGGAGGAATTGGTTTTGGTCTCCTGATGAGCTTGAGCTTCCTGTGTTCACCCCAAACACCCAACTCAAGTTCATCAATAATAACTCATACCACTAAAGAGCTACTATTGAACTACCGCACCAATCCCAAATTACATTATGAGCTCCTTCTTATTATGAGTGTGTTAATCTCCCTGTGTTTAAGATATTGAATGTCCATTAATTAAATGAGTTATTGACACTCACTTAATTAATATCTAACTCCAAGAGTAGTACCACTCAACCTTATTGTCATGTCGGACTAAGTCCACCTGCAGGATTTACATAACAATCCTTATGAACTCATCTTGGGAACATCATCAACCTAGATCACTAGGACACAGTTTCCTTCTATAACCAACAACACACCATATAAATAATATTATTTCCCAACCTATCGGCACTTTTGATTTAACGAGCTAAATCTAACCCATTGATAAGTCAAAGAAATAAATATTAAGTATACGTACTTGTTGCTATATCGGGATTAAGAGTACACACTTCCATAATAACTGAGGTTCTGTTATTTTATACAGTTAGTATAAAAAGAACAACCTCAAATGGTCCTACTCAATGCACTCTAAGTGTACTGGTGTAATTTATTAGTCAAGATAAACTAATACCTAATTACACTACAACCACTCTAATGGTTTGACCCATTTCATCTTGGTTGTAAGCAACTGTTTATAATTTATAAGGAACTGATAACATGAACTTCTATGTGTCTCTTCACACCATGTTATCTACAATATAAATTAAACAGACAACTACACTTAGCATAAATGTAGATATTTGACCAATGTGATTCTTATTTCTAAAAAAATATTTATACAAAAAGCTAGGCTTTTAGTATACATTCTAACAACAGCTACATAGGCTTGTCCAGAAATCCTTGCGGATTCAATTCTCTCTGCCTCCAATTCTACATGGTGTGAGACATCAGTGAAAGTCTTGATACTCTCACTGTAAGTTAGGGTCTGCTTCACGATTTCCCAAGAATCTGGAAGTGAACGAATAACTTCTTGAACCTGTTGTTCATCGGTCAACTCATGACCAGCAGTTTTAAGCTCCCGAATCATGTTCGACATCTCCCTGAGGTGTTGAACCATTGATACATTTGGACACTTTTTGTAGCTGTCAAACTTGATTGTTAGCTATTGAAGCTTGCTCAAACTTACTCCGCTGTATTTTTCTTTAAGGACTACCCAGATTGCATGAGCCGAAAGATACGACTCATACTCAAAAGCTAGGTCATCTACCATTGAACTAATCAATATGCCCTTCGCAGTAGAGTTCTTTTTCTTTCATGCCTTAAAGGCATCAAGATCTCGTCTGTGTTGTGCAGTGGGACCATCTACAGATTCTTCCATAACCTGATTCACAACCTCTAGAACTTCTTATTTCTCAAGTACATACTGTATCTTAAGATGCCAGATCTTATAGTTATCCCCATTAAGTTTTTCACCCTTGTTGAGTTCAGCTATAATGTTTTTGGTTGCCATAATCTATCATAAATAAACATATTATTTAGTATTCAGTGTAAATCATATGCATGCAATTTATGATTGACTTAATATTAATTTGAGTTGGTTTATAAAATCAAGTGATAACCATGTTTTTACTCATCATTCGTTTGACCAATCAAATCAATATTAATCAATTATATTGCATACATCCCAACAAATGAACTAATCACTCATAAAACCATGCATTCTTTAATTAAATGAACTAATCATTTAATATATCATGATTTCTTTAATTAAATGAACTAATCATTTAATATATTATGAACTAATCATGCATCATGTCAAGTAAACAACATAAATAAATGAACATATCATTAATATAAAATTATGCTACATATTGTTAACATATAACCGACTGACATGAACAAAATTGACTAATTGTTCACCCATAATGAAAAATAACAGTAATAGAACTCTAATAAACTAAATAGGATACTACCATTCCCATTAGGACAGACACTAGTGCAGTGGCTAATATTATCCCTTTCAGCCTGAACTCATTTGGGGTAATCTCAAGTAGGACAGCTTCAAGATTCTCTATCAGATCCTCAACATGATTCTCCACACACTCTCCCAGATCCTCTTCTGATTTTTCAAGATCTTCTTAATCCTCTTTAGATTCATCTGGATCCTCCTCTGGATCTACAGGATCTTCTGAATCCTCTTCAGATTCATCTGGATCCTCCTCTGGATCTTCAGGAGCCCAATAGAAATGAAGTAATTATCTGCACATCTCTGAATACGATATGTGTCCATCATAATCATCCCAAAGTTGGAATGTTATTTGTCGAAGATTTTCTGACAGTGAATAGACCAGAGCTCATCTTCTGTGTGTTTCTTGAACTGGAAACTCTTCTAGCTCGAGTTTTCAGAACAACCGATCGAGCCGACCAATAAGCCATCCGAGTCCTTGAACCGGGCCGAAATCAAGCTCCTTAAGCTCCTCCCAAAGCTTATGTTGTCGTAAATCGCGACTAGCCATCTGAAAAATTGAAATTAAATAAGTTAGTACAAAACCGACTAACCAGTACAAAACTGACTTATTTCAATTTATACAGGCATAGTACCAACATAATAAATCAAGAAAAACAAATCTTCTCGATTTTCAGGAGTCTCAGTCAACTAACCCATCGAATCGGTTGAATAAGAATCCAGATCCTAAACTTGGTCCATTATCCTTAATTAGAACTAATCTAATTGGGCAGGGATTTTTGTACCTATGTTCTGTTACTGTTTGATCTAAGTCCATTTCTACCAATTTCAGACTTATTGATTAAAACTCAGGTTCGTTTGATCAAACCAATATTTATTGGCTTAAGTCTGACCGATTAGAACAAATCTAATCATTTGATCAAATTTGACCCATTCGAGCAAATCGGGTCATTTGATCATATTTGGTCCAAACCCAATTAATTAACTCAAATTGATTCGGATTTGGATCAAATTGATTCGGTTAAATTAACTAATAGTTTAATCTAAACGGGCCTAATTAAGCCAATCAAATTAAACCCACACAATTAATTAAAATTGGACTAACAATTCTAATTTTAATTAATTCCAACATGCATATAAATATTTTTTTTTAAAACCACACATAAGCTTAAAAAAAATTTGCACGAAAAGAAAAAAAAAAATCATTTTTTTTTAATTTAAAAGCATGTGACAACCTTTTATTTTTTATTTTTTATTTTTTATTTTTTTATTTGATTTTTAAAAATCAAACATTTCCTCACGAAGCAATGTGCTTCACGTTTCTTTGCCATTTTCTTCGTATCGCGTTTTCTCCGCCGCAACGCTGCCCACGTTCGCACGCCGCACATGTCGCGCATGCCGCCACGTGACTGCTGCGAACTCGGTCACTGGCCATGCCAGCCTTCTGTACCGACGATAGCCGGTCCTTTCCGACACCTAAATCCAGTCGTCTTTAAGCCCGACGAGATCGCTGACATCTGTTGTGCATGTCCCAGCCACCAGCACATCACCGGCCAGCCAGGACGCCATCGCCTGCCACGGAATGCCGTCATCGGCAAATCTCCACGGTCTGAGCCCTACTTTGATGGAAATTGCTATACTGTTGCAATTGGCACAGTGTGTCGCCGAGCAGCCATGCTAACGCCAATGGTGACTCTTACCAGTGACCCTGTCGCCGGTAAGCAATAGCTACCAAGGACCCTGTCGTCGATCTCCTTGTCATTATGCAATCGCCATCGCTTGTTTGCTACGACACATTAGTCGTGCAAAACAACAACGAGAAATGGAAAAGCGATACAAAAAAATATCCGAAGAATGATTTCATAATTCGTATCAAGCATTTAGAAATAATTTATGCTTTGATACCATTGTAGATTATTCTAAATGCATGGATATAAATTAAAATGATAAACAATAAATGCTTACAGCGATCTCCCATAAATCTACAATCGACGTTGGCAAGACTCGCTGTCGGAAGAGTGATCACATGATCAGAAAACTCTCCACAATTCCATGAACCAAATCCCACCGCTTCAGATATTCTCCTTCCTCTCTCTACGTTGCACTCCTGATGATTCTTGGATGTATTATTTATAAAAGAAAATAACCTAGGAGTATGATGGTCTTTTCCATCAAGAGTAGTGGAGAATATGAGCATGTTCTCATATCTCCACTTTCTCCATTTCTACATTTGAGGTATGTGTTGAGACAATTCATTATGATTATCTTAGATTTCCTTTGACGTCTATACATTGTTTAATATCATGCTAGTATCTTTCTCATACCTACAGAGTAATTTATACTTACTACCTATTTTCTTTAACTTTCGGGTTAGCCGATAGATGGCATATTGCGTCACTTACTCTTGCTTCACTTAGAGATCACTTGGCATCGAGATTTTTGTAGGATTTTTCGGGTCGCGAAAAATCGCTTTTTCGCGTCGCGAAAACCCCGAAACACCTAGCCAACGGATCCGTGCAAAGAAAAATTTCGAAAAAACTACGAGTACGAGTTTACCTAGATCTACACTTAGATCTACATGGAGAAAAATCTTATACCTTCGATGCGTGCCCTTCGCGAGTCCCGCTTGTCCAAGGAGATGTCGGATCTCTAGTTGTCAAAGTAGACAACTCTCTAGAAGTATCCACACGAACAAGATGTGTTCTCTAACACACAAGGATGGAGAAGAGAATACCACAAGTGTGCTAGCACTTCTTGATGCTCTCGGATGGGATTGGAAGAAGAAGAAAGGAAAAGAAGAGAACACACTCCTCTAAAATCTCTATGTGACTTTCACTAAACCTTTCTTCTTGGATTAGATTCACTCTCCTTTCTTCTCCCTTGCTTGAAAACCACGACCAAGAGAAGAGAAGGAGCAAAAAGAGAGCTTAGGAGGAGGAAGATGACTAGAATGAGAGTTACTCACAAAAAAAAACTTCTCTTTTCCATCAAGTGGTGTAACCCCCTTCACATTAATCACAATTAATGTGGAGGCCATTAAAGAGAATAGTTGTAACCTCCATGAGGTGGCACATGTGATGATGTGGCACATCATCATTAGTTCTCCTAATGCCAAGTCACAAATGATGTGGCATAAAGTCAAGTCAAACCTGACTCTTCCTCTTCCTCTCAAGTCAAGTCATACTTGACTTAATCTCCTTCATGGTTAATCTAATCAAACCATTTAATTCAAGTCAATTTAATATAATGAATCTAATTCATTTAATTAAATTGATTCAATGAGTCATAATCTAAATTAGACTCATTGAACACATGAATCAACTTGAGTCCAACTCAATTAGCTCAATTAGGATTACTCTTAATCCAATTTGATTCATCACATAAATCTAATCCTCTTGGTTCATCATATGAACCTAATCTCCATCTAATTGTCCTTAGTGTGTGACCCTATAGGTTCTTGTAACATTGACAATGCCCCTAAACCCATTTAGGAGCATAAGTAATGAGCGGTATCTAGCAATACATCATTACTACCCAAGTTACAAGAATGTTGAGATCCAACATCACCTTGTGACTACTAATTGTAACTTCTCACAATATATGACAAGTGTCCTTCTATCCTAAACATCTAGATTGATCAATGTGAGGCATATACCGTGTTATCCTCTGATCAATCTAAATCTTGAACTCCAAGTAGACTCACTAAATCAAATGAGCTCAATATCTCATATTGACTCATTTGGGCATGGCATGCACTTCGTGGTCTCACTCTATCAAGAATATCGATGTCGCTCCCGTCATATAGGAGGGATAGATCCCATCTACATCACTCACATCCCTCTGTATAATTCATTACATACCCAGTAATCGCCTTTATATTCCACCCAGTTACGAGTGACGTTTGACGAAACCAAAGTACATAACTCCTTATGTAGGGAACCATGGTGACTTCAGGTCTAAGGACTAGTAGTCATACTAATAGCCACATGAGAAAGTATATGACACTCATATAACGATCCATGATACTTTCTCATGGCGGGTCATTCAGTATTCATTCTCCAATGCATACCCATGTGTCAACTTGATATCTCTATATCCATGACTTGTGAGATCAAGTCATCGAGTTGACCTACATGCTAGTCTTATTGCATTAACATTGTCCATGAATGTTAACACTCGACTAGGAATGATTAAGAGTAGTGTTCCCTATATCATCTCACTATCGGTTCAACTAACCGATTGATATAGGTGAGAACCTTCTACTCAAGGATGCTATTATACTTAGTTTATTTGGCACTAATACAAGTAAGTATAATAACCAAAAACCAAATGCCTTTATTTATATAGAATATGATACAACAAGTCCAAAATACAATCATCAAATGATTGGCTCTAGGGCTCTAGCTAACAATCTCCCACTAGCACTAGTGCCAATCAGTGTAGGCTCTAAGCCCCAATGACCTAGTGTGACCATCATGCTTCCTTTGTGCCAAAGCCTTGGTCAAGGGATCTGCGATGTTAGCCTCTGTGGGTACTCTACAAATCTTCACATCTCCTCTCTCGATAATCTCTCGAATGAGATGGAAGCGCCGTAGTATTTGTTTGGTCCGCTGGTGTGAGCGAGGTTCCTTCGCCTGTGCTATAGCTCCATTGTTGTCACAATAGAGCTCAATAGGGTCAGCAATGCTAGGAACCACCCCATGTTCAGTGACGAACTTGCGAATCCAAACTGCCTCCTTTGTTGCCTCTGATGCAGCAATATACTCGGCCTCTGTCGTAGAATCAGCTACTGTGTCCTGCTTCGAACTCTTCCAGCTCACAGCACCACCATTTATGCAAAACACGAACCCTAACTGCGATCGATAATCATTCAAGTCGGTCTGGAAGCTAACATCACTGTAACCCTTTACAGCTAGTTCATCATCGCCTCCATATATCAAGAAATATTATTTAGTCCTTCTTAAGTACTTAAGAATATTCTTGACCGCTATCCAGTGACTTTCACCTGGATCTGACTGGTATCTGCTCGTCATGCTTAAAGCATACGAGAAATCAGGTCGAGTACATAACATGACGTACATGATAGATCCTATGGCTGAAGCATAAGGGATCTGATCCATGCGGTCTCTCTCCTCTTTAGAAGAGGGACCTTGAGTCTTCGAAAGACTCACACCATGTGACATTGGCAGAAACCCCCTTTTTGGAGTTCTGCATGGCAAACCGAAGGAGTACCTTGTCAATGTATGTACTCTGACTTAGGCCAAGCAATCTCTTAGATCTATCTCTATAGATCTGTATCCCTAGAATGCGGGATGCCTCACCTAAGTCCTTCATTGAGAAGCAACTCCCTAGCCAGGTCTTGACAGACTGAAGCATAGGGATGTACTTCCCAATGAGTAGTATGTCATCCACATACAATATGAGGAAGACAACTATGTCCCCTACAACCTTCTTGTAGACACAAGGTTTATCTTCGTTCTTGATGAAACCAAACTGTTTGATTGCATCATCGAATCGAAGATTCCAGCTCCGAGAAGCTTGCTTTAGTCCATAAATGGACCTATGCAGCTTGCATACTCTGCTAGTATGCTTTGGATCTACAAAACCCTCAGGTTGCGTCATGTACATATCCTCGAGTAGGTTTCCATTCAGAAATGCGGTTTTGACATCCATCTGCTAGATCTCGTAATCGTGGTAAGCTGCAATAGCAAGAATGATCCGAATGGACTTAAACATCGCTACTGGAGAAAACTTTCATCATAGTCAATACCATGAATCTGCTTGAAACATTTAGCTACCAAGCGACTCTTATAGATAAGTCCATCCATGTCAGTCTTTCTCTTAAAGACCCACTTACACTCAATGGGTTTTACCCCTTCAGGTGGATCAACCAAAGTCCATACTTGGTTGGTGTACATGGATTCCATCTCGGATCTCATGACCTCTAGCCATTTCTCGAAATCTGGTCTCATCACAGCTTCCTGATAGGTGGTAGGCTCATCATCTTTGAGCACAACGTCATCATGGTCAGACAAGAGAAATGAGTATCTCTCAGGCTAACGACGTACCCTATCAGACCTGTGAAGAGGTAGGTCTACTTGAACTGGTTGTTGTTCCTCAACTCTTTGTGGAACAACATCATCCACAACACTTTGTGGTTCCAGTTCAACTTCCATCGAGGCTTCAGTGCTAGGATCCGCTTCTTGAACTTCTTCAAGATCGAATGTACTCCCACTAGTCTTTCTAGAAACAATGTCTCTTTCTAGAAAGACTCCAGTCTTTGCCACAACTATCTTGTGTTGACTAGGAATGTAAAAGTAATATCCCTTAGTTTCCTTGGGATATCCTATAAAGTAGCACTTGTCGGATTTGGGTCCTAATTTATCTGAGACTTGACGTCTAACGTAGGCCTCACAACTCCAAATCCTCATGAAAGACACCTGGGTATCTTTCCCAGTCCATATCCTATACGGTGTCTTTATCACGGCCTTGGATGGAACTCGGTTGAGTATAAAAGCTGCCGTGTCTAGAGCATAGCCCCAAAGGTATGTCGGAAAATCTGTGTGACTCATCATCGATCGTACCATATCTAATAGGGTACGATTCCTCCTTTCGGATACATCATTCCACTGTGGTGTTCCAGGAGAAGTGAGTTGGGATAGAATCCCACACTCAGCTAGATAGTCACGGAACTCATGGATAAGGTATTCTCCACCTCGATCGGATCGAAGTATCTTAATACTCTTGCCAAGCTGATTCTGTACTTCATTCTTGAATTCTTTGAACTTTTCAAAGGATTCAGACTTATGTGTCATCAAGTACACATAACCATATCTACTGAAGTTATCAGTAAATGTGATGAAGTACCTATAACCTCCTCTAGCAGCGACATTGAAAGGGTCACATACATCACTATGTATAAGTCCTAACAAATCAGTCGCTCTTTCGTTGTGCCCACTAAAAAGTGTCTTGGTCATCTTGCCTAGTAGGCATGACTCGCACGTCTCATAAGATTCAAAATCAAATGAGTCCAGCAAACCATCCTTATGGAGCTGGGATAAGCGCTTGTCATTTATATGACCTAAGCGACAGTGCCAGAGATAGGTTTGGTTTAGGTCATTTGACTTGAACCTCTTGGTATTTATGTTATAAATAGGGCTTTCAAGATCTAGAATATAGAGTCTGTTTATCAGAGGTGCACTACAATAGAACATATCGTTTAAATAGACGGAACAACATTTGTTCTTTAATGTAAACGAGAAACCTTTCTTGTCCAAACAAGAAACTGATATAATGTTCTTAGTTAATGCAGACACATAACAACAATCATCTAATTCTAGTACAAGCCAAGAGGGTAGAGATAGATGATAAGTTCCTACAGCAACAGCAGCAATCTGTGCTCCATTGCCTACTCGTAGGTCTATCTCACCCTTCGTCAATGCCCTGCTATTTCTCAGCGCTTGTACATTAGTACAAATGTGCGAAGCACATCCGGTATCTAATACCCACGATGAAGAAATAGAGAGGTTGACTTCTATAACATGTATACCTGAAGTAGAAATTTTATTTCTCTTCTTCTTAAGATCTTCGAAGTATTCTTTGGAGTTCCTCTTCCAGTGCCTTGCTTGTCCTTGATATAGGTGACAAAGATGTTCAACCATATCATAAGCACCCATCAACTCATGTTGCTTCTGAATGTCAGAGTTCATGGTCGCGAGCATAAGACAGGACACATCTAATGCGTCTTCTTGATGCTTCTTATAAGCATCTTGGTCAGCTCGCGTGGCAGTGGCAGGAGGTGCCTCCGGAATGGGCTGCTCCAGAACGTACAGTTTACGTTCTTGAGTGAGAACTATTCTCAGATTCCTGTACCAGTCCAGGAAATTTACTCCGTTGAGCTTGTCCTTCTTAAGGACAGAACGCATAAAGAAGATGTTCGTGTTTGACGTCATGGAAATTCTACAACAGAAATAAACGCAGAAATAAATATCATATTCCTTTTAAATCATTTAATTAGGCCTTCAACTAAATGATGCTCCCACTAAATTCTATAATTCATGTAGGACAAGATCCACATCATACTAACCCTTGAGTTAGCTTTGGCTGATACGCCCAAGATTTAGTATGATCGGTAGGTAACGATTACCAATTACATCTCTATGCAACTCTTGTTTATAGGATCATTATCCGCAGTTATATTAAAACTTGAGTTAGCTTTGGCTAATACGCCCAAGAATTAATATAAATGTAATTTATGTCCTATCTTTCCAACCGTTGGAAGAATGCCTATAGTTGTACTCGATCCAACCGAGTTAACTAGTTACTCAATCTAATTGAGTTGTACTTATCCATGCGTTGATAGGCGGGACCAAGATTGTCCCTCTGTACCCTACCAAGATAATATGTGTTGCTCTGCTTTGGCAGATTCAACAACACATGTGATCGAGATAGTGATAGGTATCACGGCACGGTAGGCATTAGAGTTGACGTGATTTAGATCTAATCTAAACGTTGATGTTGTATCATATACTCGATATAGATCTAATCTAATCGATAGGGTGCATCTTGTACATGATGTAGATCTAATCTAATCGTAAGGGTGCATCTTGTGCACGATTTAGATCTAATCTTAATCGTTAGGCACTAATTAATTACTTAATTAAACATGCATCACATACACAAGTAATTAACTAAATTTTGTGATTATGTCATGGCCCTACTACGATCTTCTCAAGCCAATGAGAAGATCGGATGGTCAACCTAAGGTCAACAGCTTCTCAAGCTCCTTCCTTTGACAACCTCGTGTTGCACGCGCCCTCCTCGTAACTCCGTTTCGAGTGGACCTTCCACCGCTTAAAAATTTACATTACAATTTTGAAACTCGAGTTACATTCGAGTCTAATCTAATTTACAACCAGAATATAAATAGGGAGGCACGACGCGCAGGTCGCGTATCAAATACAGCACACACAAGCACATGACGGCACGCAGGCCGTATTATAAATTACAACACACATCCAATCATATTGGGTCTTTTTGGGCCATGACTATCACAAAAAATAATATATAATTCAAAATTATATATTTTCATAATTTTCTGTAATTTTCATAATTTTTATAATTTTTATGAGTAAAATTTTTCGGCGGTCCCGTTTAGCGGTTTTCGGGCGCAATCGCGGAACGAATCCCCTTGCGGGGCCAGGGGCAGCGCCCCTACCCGTGATCTAACCATCGCGAGGGTTCCTTTGCGATCTAATAGTGCCTTAGCCCGCTGTCCCAAAAAGTTTTGGGGCGAAACTTGGTCGTTTTAGGAAAAACTTCTCAGTAGTCGAAGCCTACAAGTCTCGAAACACTTGTGCTTCGCTTCTACGAGAAAAATACCCATAAAAACTATAAAAATCATAAATTTACAGAATATTACAGAATTTTTATTTTTCATAAAAACCAAAATAAACTCGTATTCGTCTTCGCACGTGGCTCTGATACCACTGTTGGGTTTTTCGTGCCGCGAAAATCGCTTTTTCACGTCGCGGAAACCCCGAAACTCCCTAGCCAACGGATCCGTGCAAAGAAAAATTTTGAAAAAACTACGAGTACGAGTTTACCTAGATCTACACTTAGATCTACATGGAGAAAAATCTTATACCTTCGATGCGTGCCCTTCGCGAGTCCCGCTTGTCCAAGGAGATGTCGGATCTCTAGTTGTCAAAGTAGACAACTCTCTAGAAGTATCCACACGAACAAGATGTGTTCTCTAACACACAAGGATGGAGAAGAGAACACCACAAGTGTGCTAGTACTTCTTGATGCTCTCGGATGGGATTGGAAGAAGAAGAAAGGAAAAGAAGAGAACACACTCCTCTAAAATCTCTATGTGACTTTCACAAACCTTTCTTCTTGGATTAGATTCACTCTCCTTTCTTCTCCCTTGCTTGAAAACCACGACCAAGAGAAGAGAAGGAGCAAAAAGAGAGCTTAGGAGGAGGAAGATGACTTGAATGAGAGTTACTCACCAAAAAAAACTTCTCTTTTCCATCAAGTGGTGTAACCCCCTTCACATTAATCACAATTAATGTGGAGGTCATTAAAGAGAATAGTTGTAACCTCCATGAGGTGTCACATGTGATGATGTGGCACATCACCATTAGTTCTCCTAATGCCAAGTCACAAATGATGTGGCATAAAGTCAAATCAAACTTGACTCTTCCTCTTCCTCTCAAGTCAAGTCAAACTTGACTTAATCTCTTTCATGGTTGATCTAATCAAACCATTTAATTCAAGCCAATTTAATATAATGAATCTAATTCATTTAATTAAATTGATTCAATGAGTCATAATCTAAATTAGACTCATTGAACACATGAATCAACTTGAGTCCAACTCAATTAGCTCAATTAGGATTACTCTTAATCCAATTTGATTCATCACATGAATCTTATCCTCTTGGTTTATCATATGAACCTAATCTCCATCCACTTGTTCTTTGTGTGTGACCCAATAGGTTCTTGTAACGTTGGCAATGCCCCTAAACTCATTTAGAAGCATAAGTAATGAGCGGTATCTAGCAATACATCATTACTACCCAAGTTACAAGAATGTTGAGATCCAACATCACCTTGTGACTACTAATTGTGACTCCTCACAATATATGACAAATGTCCTTCTATCCTAGACATCTAGATTGATCAATGTGATGCATAGACCGTGTCATCCTCTGATCAATCTAAATCTTGAACTCCAAGTAGACTCACTAAATCAAATGAGCTTAATATCCCATATTGACTTATTTGGGCATGGTCATGCACTTCGTGGTCTCATTCTATCAAGAATATCGATATCGCTCCCGTCATATAGGAGGGATAGATCCCATCTACATCACTCACATCCCTCTGCATAATTCGTTACATACCAGTAATCGCCTTTATAGTCCACCCAGTTACGGGTAATGTTTGACGAAACCAAAGTACATAATTCCTTATGTAGGGATCCATGGTGACTTCAGGTCTAAGGACTAGTAGTCATACTAATAGTCACATGAGAAAGTATATGATACTCATATAACGATTCATGATACTTTCTCATGGCAGGTCATTCAGTATACATTCTCCAATGCATACCCATGTGTCAACTTGATATCTCTATATCCATGACTTGTGAGATCAAGTCATCGAGTTGACCTACATGCTAGTCTTATTGTATTAACATTGTCCCTGAATGTTAATACTCGACTAGGAATGATTAAGAGTAGTGTTCCCTATATCATCTCATTATCGATTCAACCAATCGATTGATATAGGTAAGAACCTTCTATTCAAGGACGTTATTATACTTAGTTTATTTGGTACCAATACAAGTAAGTATAATAACCAAAAACCAAATGTCTTTATTTATATAGAATATGATACAATAAGTCCAAAATACAATCATCAATTGATTGACTATAGGACTCTAACTAATAATTTTTGATTTCTTCTTTGGTTGTTTTGGTGCTTCTTTTTTATACTGTGTAGTTTTCTTTTCATATCGAACCTTTGGGTTTCAATATATATAATAATGTTTACAACATTTAGTTTTAAAATATACGCATGAACATGTATACTTACTTAACGATTTTTATATTGTATTTAAACTTGGTTTGGGTGAACAAAATTTTGTTGTGAGTCTTTCTCATATTGTCACTAGTACCATCTGATCCAGTGGATAAGTATATCCTCGAGACATAATATATTTAGGTTGACTGGACCACTTTTAATCGCTTGAACCTTTGGTTCAACAAGACCACTTCCGATTGCCCCAATCCTCCAAATTAGTTCCGTCAATTCTAGCATCCTACAACACATAGTTTAAGCACAAAACAACACAATTTATGTAAGTGTAGTATTTAGTTTACATAACCTATGTAGGAACATTTGGATATGCTAGACGAGGGGGGGGGGGGGGTGGGGGGGGTGAATAGAGTTAGTAAAACTTTTCTCGCTTTGTCTCATTTTGTTTGTCAGAGTTAGTTTGTACAGCATAATATAAAACAAACTACAACAAGATAATATCACAGATGATTTTTACTTCATTCATAATCCCACAGATGCTACATCCAAAGCTAACCTACTCAACGTGAGTCAACTATTCTTTTTTCTTTCATAAAATTATTCAGAGATAGAGAAATCGTTTACACTTAAGTACAAGTAAAAATAAGTAAAGAAACTTGCATTTAATAAGTACATGCAAACAATTTTGTCAATCCAGTCACGAAGCCTTGAATGTTACTCGGTCTTCCTAACATTTCCTTTGTCGTATACACAGAATTGAGAGATTTTTAGAGTAGATTGATGATCTTTTGAGTGTCGAATCCAAAGCCTTTATTTTTGCCTTTTTTTCTGGTCGACCTACCAAACCATGATCAAATCTGATCCAAAGACTAAGCTCCTCGCGATCTGGATCAAGCCCTATGATCTTGTCATTATTAGGTTTTTTAATTGACCAAAATCCAATCACCGAAACCTAAATCCTTTTTATCAAACCCATCCGATCGACCATACCAATTTTTGGTAACTGGACCGGTTCAACTCGGATCAAGTTTGGTTCATTTCTGACTTGGTATGGTTGTGTCTCGTTCATCTATTCTTCCTTGCTCTGGTCTTTGTCTAGCTCTAGCTTGCAAAACGCAAGACAACCATGTAACCAACCATGCAAGAAGTCTAATCTTTTAGTCTACCCGACCTACTAAGCTTACTTGGTTTTTGTTTGAAGTTCACTTCTCCTACTACCTACGATTCACTCCCCTAGGGTTCTTCTTTCTCAGAGTCCACTTTGATTCTTCTCACTACATAAGATTCACTCCCTTAAGATTTTTCCTTTGCCAATCTAGTTACTTTGATCTGCTTGGACTTGTCACTGGCCAAACATCTGGTCATCATTGACCTGCTTGAACTTTCCCTTTGCTAGATGATCCGATTGTGAAGGAGGAAGCATGTCCGTACAGTGGTCAGCGACACGTGGAGGTCAAAGTCAAGATGGTCAACCCAATGGTCTTGCCGATCGGAGAGGTCACCTCGCCGATCGATCGGGATAGCACCTCCGCTCAACCGAGCTACCGAACAACTAAGGATGCATGCCCGTCCGAGTCCATGACCGAGCGGCTTGCTCGCTCAGCCCAGTACGTTTTTTCACTCCCGGACGCCAAGGAGGTCGAGCGGCCCTCTCGCTCGGCCTAGTAACGGACAAGAGACAGAAGAGGAGAAAATGGGCAACTGGCGATATCCTTCTCGAGACATGCGCCGCCGACAGACAGCATGGTCAGCGACCGGACCAGATAGAAGATCGTACTGTGGAAGTTTCCACTGTCATGTCAGAGATATGCTCGGACGGTTGCGGTATGACGTCAGACATGCTTTTCTGACACGTCCATTTCGAGGTATGCTTGGGAGCGTGCATGCCTCGACGAGCGTGCGCGCGCCTCCCCGGGATCCTATATAAGGACCCTTTGACTTCAACGGAGGTATGCGATATTCTTCACTGTAGCTAAAGTCTCGTTACTCTACTTCTACTTCATCTCGCTGTTGCCTGACTTGAGCGTCGGAGGGTCATCGCCGGGAACCCCTTCCCGGCTCGGCTTTGTTGCAGGTTTGCCGAAGGTCCACGTCATCTGGGAGGTCATCCAAAGACACCATATAGCGCCACATCCCCAGCGTCCGTCGACTCGACTCTCGGACATGATCAAATTGGCGCCGTCTGTGGAAACACACCTGAATCCGAGCGGAGAAGATGGAAGGAGCTGGACGAACGCACACCGTGACGCTCTCTCAAGAGGAGCTCGACGCTCTTATCAAGGCGAGAGCAGCAAAAATCGTGAAGCAGCAACAGCAAAAAGCGTTAGCCGAGCGGATGGCGCAATAGGTGACCTCGGCATCGGGCGGCCGAGCGGCACAAGAGGATCGACCGGAGCAATACTCTACTTGGGCACAGAATAAAGGTCAGACCGGCACACCAGGAGACGCGCCGATCACCCCTATTCCGTTCCATCGGGCCCTGTTCCAGACTCCATCCGAGCTAGCTCAAGCCAACCAAGGGTCATCTGATGAAGCCCCCTCCCGGGATGTCAAAAAGGGTAAGGCACCTCAGACCGAGTCATCTCCCGAGCGGATTAATCGCCAATTTTCCGAGGCAATCTTACAAGACCCGCTCCCGAAGCACTACGTCCCACTGGCGATCGGGGAGTACAACGGCGTAACTGACCCGGACAACCATCTTGGTAAGTTTGACAATGCCGCTACTCTCCACCAATATACTGACGGGGTAAGTGTCGAGTCTTCCTTACCACGCTATCCGGCTCGGCCCAACATTGGTTCCGAAGACTATCGGATGGATCAATTCGGAGCTTCAAAGACTTTCGAATGGCATTCCTCCACCACTTCGCCAGCAGTCGACGCTATCAGAAGACCAGTGTCAGCTTATTTTCTATGAAACAAGGGTCGAGAGAGACCCTCCGAACCTACATCCAGCGTTTCAACCAGGCGGCCATGGATATCCCTACGGTCTCATCCGAGACAATGATGCATGCCTTCACTCAGGGCTTAGTCGACGGGGATTTCTTCCGCTCGCTCATCCGAAAGTCACCCCGCGACTACGACCACATGCTGAAGAAGGCGAGTGAATATATCAACGTAGAGGAAGCCCAGGCGGGCAAGAGGAAAGAAGCACCGTCTGAGCCTTCAGCTCCGCCCGAGCGGAGGTCGCCGGCCAGCCATCAGCCACCAAGAGGACCCCGCGCTGAGGGAACGCACCCTCATCAGGAAACAAGGCTGCACGCTGTCCAACATGTGGCGGCCGATCGGCCTAAGCAAAAAGTAAAGGTATAGACTCCCATGTTTTGTTTGCTTCACCAGTCAGCAACCTACAACACCCGTGATTATCAGAGTCTTGGCCCAATTACTCACCCGGCGTCGAGAAGCTATCGACGTCGATCACCTTCGCCCGATCGATGCCATCGACACCAGAGTACCGGGCGACGGGTGGCTAGGGAGTCCCCCGAACGACAACATCATAATCAGCCGAAAGTCAATTCTCGAGTCTCGTAGGAGCGAATGAGACCGTTCGCTCGGGAAGAAGAAAACAGGAGCAGCACTGCTCGGGGCGAGATCAGCATCATTGTTGGTGGACCAATAGGCGATGACTCAAATCGGGTCAGGAAGTCGCACGCTCGTCAGCTAAGGATCCATGCAGTATGCTGCAGTCGAGAGCAGGCGCAGGGCCCCGAGATCAACTTCGGGCCCAGAGACCTGGAAGGAGTTGAAGTGCTGCACGACGACGCACTCATCATCCAGGCGGTAATAGCAAATTATACTATTCACCACATATTCATTTATATTGGTAGCTCGGTCAACATTATTTTCAAGAAGGTGTTCGATCAACTGCAAATCGACCAGGCCAAACTGCTGCCCATGGATTTACTGGCAATGAGGTTCTGCCAGTCGGGCAAACCAGGTTGGCCATCTCGTTGGGAGAGGAGCCGCTTCGGAGGATGCGGACCACTAATTTCATCGTGGTCGATGCCCCCTCCGCCTACTGTTGATACAGTCTGACCTAGCTGTTGTTTTGATGTTGACACGGATTTAAGTTTGTATCAGATGTTAATTAAACTCGGTTTGATTAATGATCAAGGTTGATCAAGTGGAAGGGAAAAGTCCAAGTTGGAAACTTGGCACGCGAAGTCGGAGAGAGCTCGTTCTCAGGACTAGGTCAGAGAGGGCTCGGTAGTTCGTTCTCTGGACCTGACGAAGTTGGAGAGGGCTCGGTAGCTCGTTCTCCGGACTAGGTCGGAGAGGGCTCGGTAGCTCGTTCTCTGGACCGGACGAAGTCGGAGAGGGCTCGGTAGCTCGTTCTCCGGACTAGGTCAGAGAGGGCTCGGTAGCTCGTTCTCTGGACCTGACGAAGTCGGAGAGGGCTCGGTAGCTCGTTCTCCGGACTAGGTCAGAGAGGGCTCGGTAGCTCGTTCTCTAGACCGGACGAAGTCGGAGAGGGCTCGGTAGTTTTTTCTCCGGATTAGGTCAGAAAGGGACCTAAGTGGACATTCCATGGTACATTAGATCGGTCGGCAGACCGATCGGACACATTAGAACAGGTGGATCGGTCTGGAGACCGATCGATGAAACTAAGTTTCCATGGATCACTCAAGAGCACATCGTGTAATCGATCGATCTATAGACCGATCGAAACACTCGAGCACATCGAGGTGCAATCTGATCGATCGCGTAGACCGATCGAAACACCGATAGCACATCGAGGTAATCGATCGGTCTTGGAGACCGATCGGAGATGATATTGCGAAGAAAAGAGGCGGGGATCGGTCCGCGGCCGATCCACTATGCGATCGATCGGTCTCCACGACCGATCAGACAAGCTGCGTACCAATCAGGATATGTCCTGATCGGTCCATGGATCGGTCTGGTGACCGATTCACACACAATTAGATTTGTTCGCTGTTTCTGCGATTCCTCCACTGCATTTGATCTGCCTGATTCATGTGATATAATCCTCTGTGCTGTTAGCTTTTGAGTTTGCAGGATCACAGGTACCATTCCAAGCCTAATTTCAAATTAAGTCCATAAGAGGAATACGACAAATGGCCTTTCTGCTGTGATTCGCGGTGCATGGTGCATTTGAGGCATCAACGGCTACTGGTGTGATCTGGCTGCGATCCACTTGACTCCTGGTAATTGGTTCGAGCTCAGAAGACACCAGTGAAGACTGTGATTTCATTGGTGTGAGTTCAGAGAACCAGGTAAGGAGGAAGAGGGATTGGCTGCAACGATGATTCTGTGCAGTTTGACCACGATCCATGACAGCAAAGAACAGGGGCTTAAGAAGCAGTAAAAAGCGAGAGGAAAGTAGAACAAGAAAGCAAGAAAGTGAAAAAACAAAATGTTCTGTTGATCGTTGAGGTGTGCTAAGTTCTTGAGCTCTCGGGTGAGAAACTGCTGTCTGTGAGTTCTCTGTTTCCACTGATCCTCGCGTGGTTGTAAGCGTTAGTTCATTCTTCTTTTCCACTGAGCTCTGTAAGTCTTGTGCTTTAACATATATATTTCTTGAGACTTTGTGGAGAGGTCACTCCACCGACAAGGAAGATCTTTAGCCGGAATTTATTCGGGGTGTGATCTACCGAAGATCAAGGGGTCGTCCACCTTATGGACACGCCGAGGAGTAGGGGCAAGTTATCCCCGAACCTCGTAAATCCGTGTGTTAGTGTGCTTGTTTCCTCTTTGTTTTAGTTTCCTAATTCCGCTGTGCTAACAAGTTTCTTTGTAGAAATTTGTGTTTAAGTTTTTAAGAGGCTATTCACCCCCCCTCTAGCCATCTAAGATCCCAACACCTACAACGTGATAATGGGGCGACCATCTCTCAACGAGTTCCAAGCGGTTGTCTCCACTTTCTGTCAGAAGATCAAATTCCCCGTGGAGGACAAGGTGGGAGAAGTCCGCGGAGATCAACTGGCCGCACGGCAATATGTGGAGATGATCCGAGCTGAATCGAAGTCCGCTCGGAAAGCGCCGCGCCTTGAGGTAAACACCATAATCGAAAAGCCTCCCACCTTAGTTTATGAAAAAAAGGAGGTGCAGATCCAAGATAGCCGACCGGAGGCCACCACATTCGTTGCATCAGACCTGGAAGCGGGCCCGAAGGAGGAGCTGATCAGGTGCCTACAGCGCAACCACAACGTCTTCGCGTGGTCAACGCACAAACTACCAGGCATCTCGCCGATCGTCGCGCAGCACGAGCTCCATGTCCGGCCGGACGCTCGGCTCGTCAAGCAGAAGAAGCGGGACTTCAGTGCGGAGCAGAACGTCATCATCCAAGCAGAAGTCAAGAAACTCCTGGAGGTCGACCACATATGGGAGGTGCAGTTCCCAAGCTGGCTCGCGAATGTGGTGCTAGTCTCCAAGTCGGGCAATAAGTGGAGGGTCTGCATCGACTTCCGGGATCTGAATAAGGCGTGCCCAAAAGACTTTTACCCTCTGCCCTGAATTGACCAGATGGTAGACTCGACCGCTGGATGCGAGTTGATATGCATGTTGGATGCCTATCAAGGTTACCACCAAGTGCCGCTCGCCCGGGAAGACCAGGAGAAAGTGAGCTTCATTACGGCAGACGACACCTACTGCTACAACGTAATGTCGTTCGGACTAAAGAACGCCGGTGCCACATACCAGCGGCTCATGAACAAGGTATTCCGAAAGCAGATTTGGTGAAACCTGGAGGTATATGTTGATGACATACTTATTAAATCAATCTGAGCGACCAACCTTTGTGCAGATATAGAGGAAATCTTCCAGACGCTGAGGACGTACGGAGTCAAGCTAAATCCCTAGAAGTGTCTGTTCGGAGCAAAGAGCGGTCGCTCTTTGGGATACATCGTTACCGAGCGGGGCATAGAGGCGAATCCTAGCAAAGTGAAAGCGTTGCAGGACATGCCGCCTCCCAGAAACTTGAGGGAGGTGCAATGCCTTACCGGTCGGATAACGGCCTTGTCACGGTTCATCTCCAAAACGCCCGATCGAAGCTTGTCTTTCTTCAAGATTCTACGCCGAGGCACCAAATTCCAGTGGGACAGAGAATGCAACCAGGCGTTTGAGGAATTAAAGGTTTATCTAAACTCTTTGCCTGTATTAGCTAAGCCCAACACCGGCGAACCGCTTCGCATCTACTTATCCTCGACCGAGCATGCTGTAGGCACGGCGTTAGTGCGACAGGATGGCGAAGAACAACCCGTGTATTTTCTGAGTCACATTCTAAAGGATGTTGAGTCCCGCTACACTGGTCTCGAAAAGCTTGCCTTCGCGCTAGTCCTCGCCGCTCGGAGGCTTCGACCTTATTTCCTCGTGCACATGATAATAGTCATGACGAACATCCCTCTAGGGAGAGTTCTCCTCAACCCGGAGGCATCCGGGCGGCTGATTAAGTGGACAACCGAACTTAGCGAATTCGATATCTAGTACCAACCCCGCACGACGATTAAGGCGCAATCACTGGCGGATTTCATCACCGAAGTGCAGAATCCCGAGCCCGAAGCTTTATGGAGAATATATGTGGACGGGTTATCCACTTGGCTTGGGAGCGGTATTGGTATTCTATTGATCTCTCCTCAAGAAGAGCGGATGCATCTGTCTGTCTGGTTGGACTGTCGGGCAACCAATAATGAAGCAGAATATGAAGCCCTCATAGCAGGATTGCAGGCCGCTCAGCATGTGGGAGCAAGCCGAGTAATGATCTACTCAGACTCTCAGCTTGCCACTCAGCAGCTCGTAGGATCTTTCGAGATAAACAACCCCAGACTCAAGCTCTATGCGGAGGCCTTCGAAAGGCTCAAAACCAACTTCTGCGAGGTTATCATACAGAAGATCCCTCGAGCGGAGAACCAGGCGGCGGATGAATTGGCCAAACTTGCAAGTTCAATAACGCCGATCATCATCCAACAAATGATTGAGCATGTAGCCTTAGTGGCTCACATTGACAGGATGGAGGGCCTCACATTCCCAAGCAACTGGAGGACGGCCTTAATATAATTTTTACGAACGGGAGCTACGCCATCTAATCGGGAAGAGGCTCAGTTGTTGAGAAGAAAAGCCAGTCAGTTCACCCTCATCGGGGATCAACTCTACAAAAAGGCTTTCTCCTGGCTATTGCTAAAATGAGTCAGCTCGGAGGACGCGGAATATATACTAAAAGAAGTACATCAAGGGTCTTGTGGAGGACACCCGGGTGACCACTCGTTGGCGAGGAAGATTCTGCTAGCCGGGTACTTTTGGCCGACCCTCCAGGAAGATGTCGCTCGGACCGTCGCCACCTGCCTTTCCTGTCAAACATATCACAACTCCACCCACCGGCCCACTGAGGAGATGAAGGCGTCTACAGTGTCCTGCCCGTTCGACCAGTGTGGTATGGATATTGTGGGACATTTCCCTATGGCGACCGGACAGCGGAAGTTTTTACTTGTGGCGGTGGACTATTTCTTCAAATGGGGTGAGGTCGAGCCACTGACAAAAATAACTGAGCAGATGGTCAAGAAGTTCATCTGGCAGCACATAATATGTCGGTTTGGCATTCCATGACGTCTCATGTCCGACAATGGGCGGCAGTTCGTCGGATAGCAGCTCCGAAAATGGTGCGAGGGGTACGACATTCAGCAGCACTTCACCTTCGTGGCCTATCCACAAAGCAACGAGCAGGCCGAAGTCGCCAATCGGGAGATCCTTCAGATTCTTCGAGTTCGGCTCGACCATGTCGAGGGCAGCTGGGTAGATGAGCTCCCAGCCGTGTTATGGGTGATCCGTACTACCCCTAAGGAGGGAACGGGGGTCACGCCCTTCCACTTGGTGTACAAAGGGGAGGCTGTCGTTCTCGTGGAGGTCGGAGTAGAATCTGATCGGGTGCAACAGTACGACGCAAGTAACGCCGAGCAGAGGCAGCTGGAGCTGGACTTGATAGACGAGGTGCGAGCCAAAGTAGTCGTCCGACTAATGGCGTACCGACAGAGAATGAAGAAGAATTACAACAGGCAAGTAATTCCCAGGGCGTTTCAGGTCGGCGACTTTATATGGAAGAAGGTGAAGCCGGTCGGCGATGTGAGCAAGCTGGAGGCTCCCTGGGCTGGGCCCTTCAGGGTCATCGAAAAACTCCGATCGGGCGTCTACTACTTGGAAGATGAAGACGGAGGGCAGCTAGAACGACCATGGAGCGCTATCCATTGATAGATCGTTTGGAGCGATAGAGGGGGGGTGAATATCACGCTTTTTAAAACTATTCTTTTCTTTTATATCAAAGTCGTGCACAGCGGAAAGTAAAATGAGACAGATTGTTTACTTCGTTTGGAGCCTAGCTTGACTCCTACTCGAAGGCTTGCGGTCCTTGACCGCACCGGTGAGCAAACCACTATAACTCTTCTTTCCGAAATTCTTCGGAAAGAAGCAGATCGTACAATGGAGCAAGATAGTAACACCCTACTATCTTGCTTAAATGAATTACAAATGCAAGCTTAAAATAAATTTTACCGACAAATAAAATGGAGATGTAGCTTAGGTCAGCACTTACGGATGATGTAGCTTGCTGCACAGATGAAGACAAGACGATTGCAGAGCAGGAATTTTGATCAGAAAAGTTGTACTTGGCCTCTGACTTCGAGCCTCAATTTATAGGTATGATGGCTGTTCGGTCGACCGATCCCTCTATTCGGTCGACTGAACCAACTCCGATTCCTTCCAGCTGGAGTCTGACGCTGGCTCGATATTCTGCATTAACTGAACTTCAAAGGTTCGGTCGACCGATTCCTCTGTTCGGTCGACCGAACAGGCTCCTTCCCTGTTCGTCGAGATTTGCCGTGATCTGCATTTACTGCGCCTTTAATATTGATGGTTCGGTCAACCGATCAGTGTATTTTCCTTCTGCATCTGATCGGTGCTGATTAAACTGATCTGTGCTGAGTCATCTTGGTTCGGTTGACCGATCCTCTGGTCCGGTCGACCGATCCGGCCAAACCTGTAACACAGTATTAAGCAAAGTATCCCTGCAACACAAAGGTTATCACAGTAATACATAATGCATGAGTATGACAGTTAGGACTGTCTTGATCTCAACTTGGAAACCTTTCCGGTTTCTTTAGTTGGATCAGCGACCTTAGGTTGTTCCCTTTAGGAACTCGACCTCATTGTCACTCTTCCAGTTGCATACCTCAACTTACCTGCCAAACATGATCCTCCAGACATATTTGGTCTTTTGTCTGCTCAGTGTATGATCGCCTGATCCACTAAGACTTTTCCTGCAATACCATATTAGCCAACAGCAATAATAGTAATACAGAAAACAATGATAAACCTAAACCTAGATTTACCGAGATCCGCTGGTCCGGTCGACCGCGCGTTCGATCAACCTTGCTTGGAGTTCACTCCTCCAAGACTTCTCGTTACCTAAGGTTACCACCTCCTAGGATTTTCTCCACTTGGCTTCACTCACCAAGACTCAGTATTCGGCTACCCAGGGATCAAGTCCTCCAGACCTATCCACCTGGCTTCCACGACATACCGAGATTTCCCTTACCTAGCCTACAACTAGGACTCAGTATTCGACTACCCAGGGATCAAGTCCTCCAGACCTATCCACCTAGCTTCCACGATATACCGAGATTTCTCTCCTTGCCTAGCCTCCAACTAGGACTTCCCTTGCCTAGCCTACAACTAGGATTTTCCTAGATCAAACTCCATACTTAAACATACTTAAGCATACTTAAACATACTTAAACATACTTAAACATATTTGTCTGACATTAAAACCTTGGAGGTCGATTGCACCAACATCCATCTCCAGCCGTACCGGGCTGGGTGAAAGGTGCGCCAATGTAATCAGTTATGTGTATTTTCGTTCTTTGGTACCCTTTGACTGCAGGCATGAAATCATGAAACACAAGGGTATAACAAATTTGCGCCGAACGGCTATGCTCCATCAAACCGTCGAGCGGCAACGTTAAACTCTAGAGTCGAACCGACGACTATAAACCCCCCGGCCTGAAGACCGTCGAGCGGCGACGTTAAACTCTAGAGTCGAACCGACGACTATAAACCCCCCGACCTGAAGACCATCAAGCGGCGACGTTAAACTCTAGAGTCGAATCGGCGGCTATGAATACCCGGCATGAAGACAATCGAGCGGCAACTATAAAGCTCAGCCTTGGCATCGCCTCAACCTAACAGACCCTACGGAAAAGAGGTGGTCTTATACTCGATTGTCGAGCAACAGCCCGGAGGTATAGAGACGAGGCTCTCACGAATTCAGTAGCGATCGAGGGAATAGGTAACTCGCTCGGATATACACAACGATTGAATATGAAGATAATGGAAGGCCAAAAAAGCGCATTAATTAAAATAGGCCGAACGACGAGTACATGCGGTGAAACAGGTCGAACGACCAGTACATACCAACGACTTCACTCTAGATAAGCAAAGATTTCATCAGGGATCGTGGTAAGGAGCTAGGCATGGTCATGGACAGGAATTGTGAGATCCTCAGGAAGGCGGCCCTTTGTCTTCAGATAGTCAGTCGTGGCAGTGATAGCCAGCTCGAACACACGGACAAGCCGAACGCAGGCTTTCTCCACGAACTTCTCCGAACGGATATAGTTCTGCTGCGTGACAACGAACCAGCTCGGCTCGGCCTCCTGATATTCTTTTAGGGCAGCTTGGGAGACCTCAAGTGCATCCTAAAAGGCCTTCAGGTCACCCTGGAGAGCGATCACCTCCGCCGAGCGACCAACTTTCTCGGCGTTGAGCAGATCAGTTAACTCCTTGACCTTCTGCTTGAGCACTCGGGCCTCGACATTCTTTGCCTCCAGGCCGGTGATGGCCCTATTCTTCCTGGTGTTCGCCAAACTAATCTTTTTGTCATACGTTTTAACCTGGGTCTCGAGCTGGTTCACCCTAGTCTGTAGGCCGGAAGATTTGTGCTGCTCAGCCTCCAACAGTCTTGTGGTCTTGTCAAGGTCCGCCTTCAGCTCGGCATAAGAGGGGCCTTGAGGGGGAGCCCCACCAAAGACCTTGAGCTTTTTGAACTCCTCTTCAAGGAGTTCCAAGCGGTTGCTTACCGCAATACTTTCCACCCAATACTGTAACCAGATCAGAAGGGAAAGGGTCAGTGCCGGACCGAAGCGAAAAGGAGAAGGTTATAATGAGAGTTACCCCGGTGGCCTGTTGTAGGTGACTGTTGTCGAGCAGCCCCGGAGGCATCAGAGCAATGCGCGCTCGAGCGTCCTCCCAGACTTTCGCGAGGGGTCCCCGAATGGTTATTTGGTGCTCGGGGCTTGTCGGCTGTTCGGCCAACTGCAGATATTCCTCTATCGGTAGGTGGAGTAGAGCCTTGATAGTCCTGCACTGGCCCGGGGTATACTGAGCAGACGTTGAAGGGGCAGATGACTGGCCGACCGGATCGGAGCGTATAAGAGACCGCCTAATTTTCCGCTGAGCAGGAGGGAGTGAGCTCAAGGGCTGGACAGCGATAGGGTCAGAAGGCCAATCACCTTGAGAAGGGGTCCGGTCGGACGATAGCGTTTCCACCGTCTTAGGAACCAACGGAGGGGGAGCGTCCGTCCACTCGAACACGTGTACGGCTGAGGTGGCCGAGCGGGTTGGTGTGCCCGTTCGACGTCGTTTGCGTCCGAGCAACGGAAGTTCATCACCAGGGAACCCAGTCTCCTCGGCCTGATCGGCTGGTTGAGTACCTAATGGGACAGTCTCTCCTGCCAACTCGGTAGTGGCGGTCCGAGCGACAGATGCATCACCCGCTATCTGCACCTCTTCGCTCTCGCCCTCGTGAGAGCCGACCGGTTGGATGCCCAGTCTCTCCGCCTCCTTCGTCGTCGCTGCCTCTATTTCCGCCGCTCTGAGTTTTAGCATGCCGAGCACCACCGACTTCATTATGGTGGAAGCTGCAAAAGAAAGAAAAGAAATCAATTAGACCCAATGAAGAGAGGAGAAGGAAATTCCTTACCTGGGCCGTTCGGAAGCTGCGTTCGGATCGGACTTAAACCGAATAGATACAGCATCCCCTCGGGCAGCAGTTTGTGGATGTCTAACTTCAGCCCGGCCAGCAGGTTAGCTACGTGGAGAAAAGCGGGCTCGGTCCTATACCTTTTCAGGTTGGGGGGAGGTGGCAGAGCAGTTTGCCATTGGGTTCGGAAAGATGGCGACTTAGGAAAACTTAAAAAGAAAAAATAGTCTTTCCAGTGCTTGTTGGAAGTAGGTATCTTATCAAAGAAAACCAAGCCGATCCGAGACTGAAACAAGAAGGTGCCTATCTCGGACTGTTTGGGATAGTAAAAATAATGAAAAATCTGAGGCTTAAGTGGGATGTTGTGCACTCGGAAGAGCACCACTACGCCGCACAGCAGCCTGAAGGAGTTGGATACAAGCTGGCCGAGCGGAATGCGAAAGTAGTTACACACTTCTATGATGAAGGGGTGGATGGGAAACCTAAGGCCAGCTACGAATTGGTCGTGGAAGAAAGTAACAGTACCGACCGACGAATCGTGGGGTCGGTCAGACGACTCGGCCAGGGTAAGCTTGTGGTCGGCAGGAATGTTATAAGAATTAACCAAATTGAAGGCATCTCCCGAGTCAAACCGACTCTCCATGGCGTGATACTAGAGGCCAGGAGAAGGGTCGAAAGAACTGGCTATGATCGGAAAATGAAAACACAGAAGGTTCATCGAAAAGACTGACGGAAAGAGCACCGATAGAAGTGACGTCGAGGAAAGCAAAGCGAAGCAAATGCGAAGATGAGGGAGGATCATAGAGCTTACAAAAGGGGACCTAGGAGAGGGAGATAGAAGATCGTCGGAACGCTGGAAGCCGGAGAGAGGAAGATAGAAGATCGTCGGAACGCTAGAAGCCGGAGAAGTCGCTGAAGCACGCGGAGGTAGCAACGATGGAACAGAAGTCGGCGTCGGTGCTTTATAGAAATCGGGCTCGGTCGACCCTAGCCGTCCGATCTAGGTCACGAGGATCGAAGTTGGCATCTGGCCGTTGCATTCAAACCGCTGCATGTCCCATCGGAGCTGACGCCCTCACCGCACGATGACGTCGACAGTTCCATGTGGCACCAAGTTATAGGACGGCATTTAATGAAGGTCATCGTTCAGCGTGGTCGCATGCTCGATTTTAATGGTAAGGATTTGCACAAATTTCGAGGAAATCCTAAAGACGTCAGCATTAATCGCCCTCGGGTCGGCAAGGCAATCAGCGATAAGCAAAACTTTTCAAGGTCCAGCGGGTGGGCCGCCGAGCGACTGCATGGCACCCTCACAGTGCCCGAGCGGAGGGCATGTGATCAGTGGTCGAGCGGCCGTTACACCACCAAACTAATAGTCCAGTCAGTTGGACTTTCAGCCTCCTTCGACTAGACTTGAAGGGAAGGCATGTGATCCGGTTGTGAAGGAGGAGGCCTGGCCGTACAGTGGTCAGTGACACGTGGAGGTCAAAGTCAAGATGGTCAGCCCAATGGTCTTGCCGATCGGAGAGGTCACCTCGCAGATCGATCGGGATAGCGCCTCCGCTCAATCGAGCTACCGAACAACTAAGGATGCATGCCCGTCCAAGTCTGTGACCGAGCGGCTTGCTCGCTCGGCTAAGTACGTTTTTCACTCCCGGACGCCAAGGAGGCCGAGCGGCCCTCCCGCTCGGCCTAGTAATGGACAAGAGATAGAAGAGGACAAAATGGACAGCTGGTGATATCCTTCTCGAGACATACGCCACTGACAGACAGCATGATCGGTGACCGGACCAGATAGAAGATCGTACGGTGGAAGTTTCCATTGTCATGTCAGAGATATGCTCGAACGGTTGTGGTATGGCGTCAGACACACTTTTCTGACATGTCTATTTCGAGGTATGCTTGAGGAGCGTGCACACCTCGACGAGCGTGCGCGCGTCTCCCCGGGATCATATATAAGGACCCTTAGACTTCAACGGATGTATGCGATATTCTTCACTGTAGCTACAGTCTCGTTACTCTACTTCTACTTCATCTCGTCGTTGCCTGACTTGAGCGTCGGAGGGTCGTCGCCGGGAACCCCTTCCCGGCTCGACTTTGTTGCAGGTTCGCCGGAGGTCCACATCATCTAGGAGGTCATCCGAAGACGGCATATAGCGTCATGTCCCCAGCGTCCGTCAACTCGACTCTCGGACATGATCACTAGACATCTGGTCAGTCTTAACCTGCTTACACTTTTACCCTTATCAAGCATTCGACCACCATTGACCTACTTGGACTTTACCCTCACTAAATATCCGGTCACTCTTAATCTACTTAGACTTTTCCTTTATTAATCCTCTGGTCAACCTTAATCTGACTAGACTTCTCTTTGCCTAGATTAACCCTGACTTATCATAACCATATTTGACTTCCAAGCATCTAATCAATCAGGTCAATATTGATCTGTTTGACTTACTTTCAAACATCTAATCAATCTTAAAAACCTATTTGGATCAATTTTTTATCAATCTTGACTATACACATTTATATTATCAAAATTGAACTCCGAAGGTTAATTATACCAACAATCTTCTTTTTTAAATATTTGATAATATATTTAAATTAGGCTAAGTACTCAACCTAACTTTTCAAGTCTTATACCAAAATCGAAAAAATTAGAATTTCTAATGTAAACCTTTCTTCACCCGCCTTTAGTATACATAAAAAAGAATAAACTATGTTATGACCCCTAACGACCTCCTCTCCACCAGCAATTATAAAGTTTCCCATAGTCAAAAGTATCCCTCTCCTCATAAGACCATTTGCTTAACATTTTCAAATTTTTTCCAATGCCTTTTTGAAATTACCTTTCAAAAAACAATATCTAAGGTGTTTCAAAACCTAAGCAATTTGTTTTTTTCGAAATAGGAGTTTTCAAATATGGGAATAGCTTAGAAAATTTTGAAAGAGAAAAATAATTTGAAAACACTTTTACAAATATATGTATTTTGAAAGCATCTTTTCAAAATACTTTTTTCTAAAAAAAAACAAATAAATCTTCTAAATTAGTGTCAACATTTTAATTAAAAAAATATTTAAAATTTGGTCTTTTAATATGATCTCTCTTTAACTTAACACTTCCTTAAGATATCCTTATTAGTTATAAGGAAGACATACCTATGTGCCTTAAGGATTTAGGAAATTATTTGTTAACCTAAAAGTGTTATAAGCTTAGGTGTTGGTTAATCATCATTACTTTTAAATTGTATAAATTTTTAAAAATTATAGATAATTACACTCAAACTATCATGAAATTCATTAAACACCACTATTGTGAAAATAATTTTAGGAAAATAATCGTATAAGATTTTAAAAACCTTTTCAAAAATTAATTTTTAATTTATCTGTCCTCGCATCTAACTCTTTCTATATGTCTCAAAACATTCAATACACCATATATTTAAAAGTCATGTGAGATGGTTCTTTTAATTGTAGTTTTAATTATTTATCTAAGAAAGTATAAGCTTTGATTTGATTAAGTTTAAATTTGGATCAATTAAGTGGACATTTCGAAAACCAACTTCTAGGTTGTAGCAAGATTTAGAGACCTTAGTAGGATCAAGGATCACATTCTTAAATAAAGCCAATAAAAAAATTCCACACTAATTTAGTAAAAAGCTTGGTCTAATTAATTTAAGATATGATGAGTTAATTTTAACTAGTTCCACTTAGCTAGGTGCGTTAGGTAGAATATGTCTTATTAAGCCTAGACATGCACTTAGTTAAGTTTACCTAACATATATTCAACTCGCCATATCCTGGTACTATGTTGTCAAGCTCAAATTCTTTTTTTTTTTCTTTATATTTGTCCTATCTATCCATTTTACGATAAACACAAGAATAACATGTATGATATGACATACACATGATATATGATAATAAATTGTAAATATACATGACAAATATGTCGAGCAAGACAATCAAACAAATAATATTTAATGATTTTTAATAATGTATTAAATTTTTTATTTAATATATTTCATATTAATCCGTAATTGTGCCAACTCAGTTGGACACATTTTGATTTTTATTTAATTTGTTATTTTCTTGGGCATTATTTTATTCATTAGTTCAATAATGAAAAAACACTTATTATAATTACGTTTTAGAATTTTAGTTTCTATTTGTAATCCAAGTCTACATTTTAAATGTGTGTAAAATTATTTATAAATTTTCTAACTTATTAATTTTATTTGTAGTCTTCTAATTTTTCAAAACTTATATTTTTCTGATTTTTTTTTAAACTTTAAAGACTTTTCTTTTAAATTTTTAAAATTATTGATTAATTTTTTTAAAGCTGATTTTTATGATGTTAAAATTTAAATTCAAAATTTTAAAATATGAATTAGTCTTAAAATTTGAAAACTTTTCTTCATTATTTTTATAATTTAAATTCGTATTTTTAAATTTCAAATTCATATTTATACCTTTTTTGTAATTTTGAAAACTTATAATTTTTAAATTCTTTTTCTTAAAATTTGAATTTGTTAACTCAAGATTATCTTGATTAATTAAATTGTTAATTAAAAAATTAATTATAGTTAAATTATTCAATTGATTATTACTCTGATTAATTTGATCTTGATTTACTAGATGTTGATGAATCTGATGAAGGCGTAGATAATTATTCATTGTGGCAATGAATAATTATCTACGCCTTCATCAGATTGATAATTATTCAGATCAATTCGATCCAGGTTTTAATTGAACTGATTAAGGTTTTGATTGATTTGCTAAAGACTTATCGATCTGATTGTTGTGATACAATAGTAAGTACACAACCATCATCACAGAATAAAAGTATCAATCCTACTGGAACTAAAAAAGTAAATACTGATCGAGTTAATGAAACAGATTATTTAGAAAACCGTAAGTTATATAAGTTGAGAGAAAATCAAGAGTCCAGCAAGAGGTCAAGAGGAAACAAGACCCAAGATTTCGATTTCACCATACCATAATGATCATTAACCTCCTACGTATTCTTTACTTTTCTATATGTATATTTCTTCACGACCTATCCAAAGATACAGATATAAACTTTTGAAATTATACTCGCGTGCCTAGCCAAATGCAATGCTACATTCGAGACGACATGCAAGTATGATCACTTTCTCAAAGAGACCCCTGTCATGATAATCTCACAATCCCATAGTTTCCATTCGTTACTTTGTGACACAGAATTAGGATAAATCCATGGAGCTCAGTGATAGTCAATGGTAATCACTTTCTCAAAGAGACCCCTGTCATGATAATCTCACAATCCCATAGTTTCCATTCGTTACTTTGTGACACCGAATTAGGATAAATCCATGGAGCTCAGTGATAGTCAATGGTGTCCCTGTTAGAGCATCATCCCCTCATGATGTACTGACTACTTTCATGATCGACTCCCGATGTCTCAATGATTTATGGGTTAAAAATTTAAGTTCACTTTTCTATCCTTCTCCATATCCCATGAAATACAAAGGTGCAGATTAATGTCATAATCGTTTATGCATAATAAAATAAGACAATTGAATAAACATGTCATACAATAAAGAAATAAATAAATACTTAAATTGATTGTCAATAATTATATCAAACTACTCCTTAATTTTAGAATATGAAAAACTACTTGATAGAAATGGAGTTAATAGTAAAACCACATAAAAAAAACATATCTAACCAGTTCAAATCAAACGAAAAAAAAAACATATCTAACAACTCCGAACAAAGAGGAGAAAGGAGAAAATTTTAGTGAGATGGTTGCCAATATTCAGAACCAGTATTCGAAAGAAATTGCAAGCTCCAATCGGTGTCACTTCAGTTGATGACTTTAAGTGAGTGCCCAAGTAACAAGGAATTGTCATACAGTTAAGCTTTACTAATAAACCTAACATGCCTTGGTAATCACCTCTACTTACTAGGATACATGTCAAGCTCCTATTGAATGGTCCAAGAAACAAATTGATCCTTGCTTCTACTGTGATGCAAACAAAACCACACGTTTTATCATCTTCGCTATCCATGATTAATGAGTAATCTTACCCACAACATCAGCAGCTAGTCTTATTGTGATATTCTCTATGAAATCATCAAATCCGTAAAACTACCTATGACTATAGAATACTCTTCCTTATAAAATTACAGCTTCATTATGTAGCTATAGCAGTCTCATTATTATTATCGGATTCTCTTGTGCGTATATCTATATTCCTGTTTTAGTTGTTTTTAGGAGATTTTGATAAGTTTTCTTTCCTTACTAAGTTCATTTCAATTCTAATTAACTGAAACCAATGTGATTTTTTATTTTATTTTTTAATGAATGCATGACATGTTTTCTAGTGACTCATGAGTCATGACAATCAGATAACATATTGCTCTATTAAAAGTGCATACTATATAGTTTGCTTTTACATATAAATAAATAAATAAATATATATATATATATATATATATATATATATATATATATATATATATATATATATATATATATATATATATATATATATGTGGATTGACTCACCATATAATCATGATTGGTGAATTGAAGCATTTAATCTGTCAAAATGATGGATTGGCCTGGCCCGTCCCGTCCCGCTAAATGACCACCCCACCTCAGATCTGCTCGTTTGACAGCTCTACCTACAAGTAGGGTTACACAATCCGTTTTGAATAAGTTGAATACAAAGTTATTTCCAATTCCCACATGGTATCACAATATTCTTGTTTGTATACAAGTCCATATGGTATCTTTCAGTTCTGTACAATACCATATCATCCATACAATGGCCACAGAAAGTCACTTCATCCTCTAAAGCATCTACCATCACCTCTCATCAAAATTCCACTGGCTACAACCGTTGTTGAATGTCAGCTGACAGTCAAATCATTTCACACAAAATCAATGGGAACCATTATCTCTAATGGTCCCAATCAGTTATGATGTTTACACATGACAAAGTCCCAATTAGTGATGATGTTCACATATGAGAAAGGAAAGGGTAATTAGTTATTTGAAGTAGAAACCCCCGCCCCTCCTAAGGCAAACTACTTAAGGTTCAAAAGATGAAAAATCAAAGGCCTAGGATAAAATATCCCAAAATGTTCCTCGTAATTTATCTGCTTATATATTATTATGGGACCGTCAATACTGAACTAAGTTTATCATCTTTTATTCCAAAAGATAAAAATTAAAAATTAATATGGTTATATCATGATTAATTAATTTCATCGAGAGTGAGATAAGAGAATTTTCTTCTCTATGGAGTGGCGAAAGAAATTTGGGAAGGAGACATTTAAATAAGGAGAATAACTTGAGTTGTTCGACATAGAAAGTATTATACATGATTTGCTGCAAGGAGATTTGTCAGTGACTTAATATTTTCAACACACACATGTTGCTATGTGTAGATGAATTGCCTTAACAAGGTCTAAATATAGGCAAATTATTGAAAACAAAAGAATGCACATAATTCTGTTCGGGCTCAACAAAAACAATTTCAAGGCAAATTTTAGGGGATGAAGCAACAACTCAACCTTCAAGAAGCTTTTTCAAAGGTTCAAAGAGAAGATAACAAGCCAAAGGATATGTTGGTGACTCCAACCGTCACACCTCAAGTGGAAAATTCAACCCTACCTGCGCGTGAGCCTCAAAATCAAGGCACTGATAATTGCCAAAATAAAATAAAATAATGATACGCCTATAACGTTTACATTACCACTAGTCTGGTCACACCAAGGGAAATTTGTTAGAAGATTCATGGGAAATTAACAGATTGGAAGACCATAAGGCCACATAACCAAGTCAATAATGCAATCAAAGAAGAAAATTCAGTCTGATGAGTCCAACCCTCTTAACAAAGAATAATTGGAGATACTCTTACAATTGGGACTGGATCTTTAGCGCAAAAAGGTAATTCTATAAGTGCCTTAAGCATTAGAAAAGAGTTTCAGACCACATTACTACAGATATAGAAACTCTAAAAAATTTCAACCCATGTAGAAAACACATAACAATTAGTATAACACAGAGATCACTTTCCAAAGTGATTAGGGCTGAATCAGTAAAAACTTCAAAAGAACTAACACTCAACTATCTTTTAGTGTCTCAATTATCCTACAATTTACCATCAGTTAGAAGGCTCACACGAGATTACATTTATGTCACTCAATTTTCTTCAAATTCCTGTGAATTTCATGTCTTGAATTCAAGGGAAGATGATTGGCGATGCTAAGAATACCTGAGGCTCTATCTCGGAAGACAAATGATTCTCCTAAAAAGGAAGGTCATAATATTACTGGATCTCATTAGTTTACAACATTTATAGATGATCACACTAATCTGGATTTTCATAATGAAAGAAATGTGAGAGGTAGGTTTGATATGTTAAAAATTTAGTATCATGGTTCAAACTCAATTCCAAACCTATATACAAATTTTGAAAATGGACAATGCTACGGAATATTTTTCATCCATTCTGAGTGATTACCTAACAAGTCAAGGGATTATTTATCTAAACTCTTGTGTTGACACACCTCAACAAAATGGTATAGTCAAAAAAAAAATAATAATTAAGGGATCTCCTAGAAGTAATCTGATCTCTCACCTTAGCTACACATGTACCAAAATAGTATTGAGGAGAAGTCACACTCACTGCAACTTAACTCATAAATAGAATGTCTTCTCAAGGACTAAAATTTTAAACCTTATGTTAGATGCACAATAGGGCATTATCACTAAGGCTAATCAAGCTATTACATTTGCCAACAAGCCTTCAGAACATCTTCACTAAGACCCTACCAAGGAAGAACTTTGAAGATTTAAACTCCAAGACAGGCCTAATCAACATCTATAGCCTAGCTTAAGAGAAAGCATAGAGTATTCTTGCTTTCTTATATAGTTGCAACTGTAAATTAGTTAATTAACCTCCTAAAGACAAAAAAAGGATGTGGGCAACTATTACCCAATACTCTTGATATATATATATATACTATTTTTACAAAATTTGATAAGTTGTCTTTCTTTTAATTTTCTAGATGTAGTATTATCTATATGTAGAGTTGTAAAGTGGTTGAATAAAAATTTATGTCAAATTTTCATAATTACTTATTAAATTTTCTTTAATACAAAATCTACATAGATCTATCCTGAGATATGTTGTTGGTCACAAGAGTTTTCTCTCAATATATAAATCTTACTTTTAAGGTACAGCTAGTAGTAAGGAGATGATAGAAAAGGAATTCAATATGAGGGTCATCTATGCTGCGATTGAAGAACACCAAGTATACAACAACAAATAAGTCTTATCCCACTAGGTGGGGTCAACTAACATCAAGTATACACTAAGAATTAAAAAGGTAAAAACTATTAAGAGTATAAATGTATAAAATTTTCCTAACAAATAAAGCATTTGATACAAGTGATTCTACATTCAAATTTAACATGCTATGAGGGAAAGGGGACCTGTGTTCAAAATCGAACATGTATTGGTAAATTTTCACATCAAGTTTTGGGTCAATTAAATCCTCTCGCATGATCAACCACACTTAAAGAGTGAGCACTAAGAATATAAATGTTCAAATTGGTTCCTTTTCTAACAATTCAAACTCTTGGGTTGCGGGTTCTGCCAATCAAAGGTAACATAAACAAAAGGAAATAAATCAACTTCCAAGTAAGACAATGATAAAAAAGAATAATCAGAAACATTTGCAATAAACCAATTCTGTTTTTGGTTAATGTGTTTTCATTAGAATTTTAGGGAGCGAATTATCAATAGCTACAAAAAGTGACTGCAATACCAATACAGCAAAACTTCACAGCATGGGTTGGGTACTCAAGCAACTATGAAGAATAAATCAATGTATTCAACTATTCAAGTAATTGAAGAATCACGTCGATATCATCAATTCACCATGATTAGAAAGAAAAAGACCTTAGGTTCTGGAACAAAGAACAAGTTTGTGATCCCAATCCACTCGCATCAATCATATAGGAATAAACTGGATGAAAAAGTTTATCCAAAATTAAGCATGTAATCTAACAGAATGGAAATCATATTAGCTAGCTACCACAAAAATAACAATCCATTTTAAATCATAAAATAACAAAATTAATGTTCAACAAATAATAACAGCTTTACAAATAGATTGTGTCAGAATCAAAACTGAAGGCCAGGTGCAAGAAATGTCACCAAGGTATTTGATGAAAAAGATGTCTATTTTAAGTTCTTCAACTATCTCTGAAAGAGGCATTGAAGAATTAATTTGCAGTAGTCATACAAAT
This sequence comes from Zingiber officinale, assembly GCF_018446385.1. NCBI lineage: Eukaryota > Viridiplantae > Streptophyta > Magnoliopsida > Zingiberales > Zingiberaceae > Zingiber > Zingiber officinale. The sequence goes on along the minus strand of NC_055990.1, from coordinate 60,873,175 downwards.
AAATCACTAAGAAAAGACTTAATTCAAGAACAATATAAAAAGTATTATAAATCATTAAGGAGGCGCTTACTAATTACTGCTAGAACCATAAAAATATATATATTAATTTGTGAAGCATTCTAGGGAAAACAACTTCAATCAACAGAGTTAATATTTTAACTTAAGACAACCAAAAATTAAAAATTAACACCGCGCAGTACCATCCATAACTGAAATACATTAACAGAGCACTTATTTATCGCAGATCTAACAAGGATGATAAAAACTCCGATAACCTAATACCTTCTCAACTAGAGCCAAATCACGATAGGTAGCCGGGAATCTTGATGCGGATGAAGAGCATGCTCATGATGTAGGAAATGATCGTGGCAGAGATCCCGAACGAAGCGAAGGAGATGCGTACACTGCGTGGACGGTTGCGGTCGAGGGCAAGGTCCAGCAGGATCAGACCGATGCCGCCGAGCACGAACATGAACCCAGAAGAGAGACCCTCAATAATGTACTGACCATTGACACGGCCGGGAAGGAAGACGACAGGGCGGACAGTACCGTAGCGATCCTGAGTGCTGCCGATGCCTGGGGGCTCGACGATGACGTCGTAGACAAGACCAGAAACGACGGCAAAGTAAGTGAGCAACACGAGGGAAAATACAGTCATCGGGGAAGGGAGCGCAAGAGAGGAGGGGAGCTTCAGACGCGTACGGGGCGGGCGTAGGAAGCTGTAGGGGAGAAGCCTGAGGAGGTGGAGAAACGGATCCATCGAGGCCTGATCCGAAGGCAGCGATGCGGCAGTGGTGACTAGGGAGGCTGCGCCACCGCCAGCGGCGGCCGAGTGCTCCGATTTGGGTGGCATGCCCGCTCTTTATGCCTTCGCCGGTCCTTGAGAAATGTGCTCTCTATTCTCGATTTAGGGTTTGATAGTTCTAATATACCTGGCTGTTGACCGGTTTAAGTTAGACGAGCCGGGTCAGTTGCTGAAATACGGTAATTAAATTTCTTTCGGCAATTTACTGAACCAAGTAAATAAATTCTGAAATATCTAATTCGTGACTTTTAAAAATTTTAAATTATGTTTTTTCTATATATATATATATATATATATATATAAATATAAAAGAATTCGGAACTACTTTTAGCTAGGGTCGGCCTCCGTCAACACCGATTTTTCTATAGCCGTCGAAAAAAATTATCTAATTTTGATTTTAAATTTCAAGTGAAATTTTTAGTCGGATCATCACCTAAGATTATCCCCACAATAAAAACTTATCCTTACCACTTCACTCTAAGAACTTATCTCAACTTACCGTTGGTCAAACCTCTAGTTCTTGAGAGCTCTTTGAACTTCTTCTATTCAACATCCGATCACTTAACTCTCTATAACTTCTTTTGACTTGATGTTCGATCATCACTAATCCATCAAGTCCATCTTGCTAGATGTTTAATCCATTGACTCATTTAGAATTTGTTATCTACTGTCCTTGATTTGCTAAGACTTCCTTGCATAATATCACTAGAACTTTCACTTGCATAGTATGTTGGTGCATGTGAAGCCGACAAGAGAGGAATAAATTGCCTGTAAATAAAGATAAAACTCTTTCTTGATATATAGATTTGATTAGTTATGCACAATTAATTGAACAAAATAAAAATGCATGAAATTAACAACTTTAAAGAGAATAGTAAGAAGGCTAAATTTACTTAGTTACAATTTAGGTAGTTATTAATCTAAGGCGTTAAAAATGTTCCATTGAAAATATTCTTTATTGAAGGTGAAATAGCCTCTTATAGATGTTGACAACTCAAGAAAGATGCTAAAAAGTGATTACAAAAGTTGTAGTTCAGTTGTTGTTGAATTCTTAAATCCATGGAGCTTTTTATAGTCCCCTGAAAAATATTACCATTACTTGGAGGCGCCTCCAAAGAGCTCCAGGCGCCTCCAAGAGGATAGAGTTTTATCCTCTTCGTAACGATAGCCTAACAACAATTGGAGGCGCCTCAATGGCTTGAGAGCATCTCCCAAAATGGTGCAAGGGTGCCTTCAAAGGCTTGAGGGCGCCTTTGCTGCCCAACCTAGGCAGGGCTCCTGGACCCAATCCAGACACCTGGACAAGCCGCACTTCTAGTTCTTCTTCTTTCGCTTAGGTAATTTTAGTCATCTAGAATTGGACTTACCAGAACTCATCTTTCGGCCTTCTTCTCAACTAGTCTTCCCCTCCGGTTTTTCGTCCCTCGGAAACATTGCACGCTTCATTCTCGTCCGTCAGCGTACTCTTTGTTGGTTGCTACTCGGAATATCGTATCGGTTCCTCTATACAAAAATTTTGTACAAGTCCTGAACCTTTCCTAACAACCTATTGTGTTTTTTAGAAATTAAATTTAGAATCGCAAACAGAACTTAACATTATTGATTCCAAATTCAACTTATTTGTTCTTAGAGGTTTAGACTTGAATCGCAAACGATGCTTAACATTATTGATCCAAATCCACCCATGTTACAAATTCGATTAAATATTTATTTCAGAGATGGACTTCTAGGTTAAACATGGCGAGGCACTAGACCTTCTTGGGTATAGAATCATCCACCACTTCCTAAATAAAGTCTTTCCACTACAAGAAAATGTTCATTCAACAACACTCAAACGACAACGGTTTTATGCTAAACTGTTGTCTTTTTACCTTTTAACAACGGTTTTAATAAAAACTGTTGTCTTTTAGTAGTTTTTTTTTCTTACGACAACGGTTTTTAAAAACCGTTGTCTATTTATATTTTTTTGGGTCTACGACAACAGTTTTTAAATGCTATGATAACAGTTTTTGAAAATTGTTGTCTATGTGCGTTTTTTTTAGGATTATGACAACGATTTTTGAAAACCGTTGTCTATTAAGTGTTGTTGAATACCCTTATTTTTTTCCTTCGCCGTTTTTTCCCTTCGTCATTTTTTACCGCCGCGTTTTTTCTTTCCCTCTCCTCGAAATTTTTTGCCGCCCCATTCCCCCCTTTACCTTCTCGATCCCTAAGGATTTTCGTCCAACCTATGATCTCTTCACCTACTTCATGTTTTTTTTCCTCCTTCCTCTCCAAGCCCTAAACCTGTTGCCCCTTCTCCTTTTTTTTTTGCTCGTGCTCGTCGTCCCCCTCATCATCGAGATGGACCGAGAGCAGCAGATCAACGATCTGGAGATGCAGTAGTCCGCCCTCCTCGGTGTACCCCCGGCGACCCTGCCTTCCTAAAAGGGCACGCCTGAGACAGAAGCGATCCAACCCCATGCTTCGTTTGGCTTTAAGGTAGTCGGATTTTGTTTGATGAGCCACAAATACTTCAGTTTTCTTTCATGTTGATTTGAATCATGTTTTGGATTTCATGGAGGGTGATCCCATTTGGTTGTTTTCAGTGACTCCTTCTGACGAACGTAGATTTAGGGTAAAAGATAGATGAATTTTGATGCTATCCTCCGATTGCCTAAACAATTGATCTTGATTGCTGATCTGTTAATAATTAGCATTTGGGCGTCCTGTATTGTGCGGCAGTGAGTATACTGTTAGATGAATTCTTTGCTCATCAAGAATAGAAGTGTTATTCTTAACAGATATGCAATCTGCTAGTTTATCTTGCCCTTTTTGTGATTAACTTGCTCTTTTGTACCATCATTCTTCTTCCATTACAGTTTTTATGACTTAAAAAACTGTCTTTGTTTTCAGATAGTGATGGATGCTGGATCTTTTTTTCGGTCCATCTCGATGATGAGGGGGACGACGAGCACGTAAACAAAATAGACCTGTATCCTTTTCTTCGCTCGATTCTTTCATTTTGATGCTTCACGTAAGTTTGAGCTAACGCTTGAGTCAATATAGGTTAAGAACAGGTGGGCCGGCAAGACTATTGTGGATCTCTTTGCGGAGGAGTTCAAAGGCGCCCTTATGACTATTATGTATTTTACAAAAAAATGTTTTTTTTTGTCTTCTTGTTCTTATACATGCGGTGGCTTTCTGATGATGACAAGAAGAATGAGTTTCCTTCTCTTTTTTGACTATTAGTTAGGGTTCGTGACTAAATTTTGTGAAGCCCTATCAGTGTTGTTGATGAGGAAGCGTTTGTTCTTCTATTGCTATAAATTATGATTTTTCATGGTGAGGTGTGAACCTTGCTTACTTTGGATAGGTAAATGCTGTGAAGTGTGGAAGGATCCAAGTGGAGGATAAGGGTCAACACGTTATATATTGTGCAGTCGTCTCAAAAGATTAGCCACTTTCTTCATAGGTATTGTTCCTGTCTGGAAGCTGAGAAGACGAACCTGCCGGTGTGACGTGTCTGGAATGTGGACCGCATCCTCATGACCCGGGGGTGAGCTGTCCGCTGCGTTGACCAGATCGTCAGAAGTCCTCCTCCGGTCAACTGTACCTGTATCCGCCTCCTCCGGTCAAATGTACCAGTATCCAGCGACCGAGTCGCACCGGCATCCTGGCCCAGGGGGGCGCCCTCGGATGGATCAGTGAGCTGACGGAGTCGTCGCGATCCCGAATAGTAGATAAATGTCCACCAAACGCGTAGCTGGCTCCAGTAGCTCGAAGCCGGACGCGATATAGATACACAGGACGGAGCACGGTCCAACTACATGATAACAATCCGAATAACGAAACACCACACGGCTCGATGGCCGGAAACACTGCACTGGACCAGATCTGTGCCGCACGCGGCAAGGACAACGGCTGTACCGCCGTCGGAATCGGCGTTCGAGAAACCGGAGGTGCTGGCCGCCAAAGACGGCTGCGGCAGTGGCTACAGCATGAGATGCCGATAACGGCAGCCTCTGGAGGAGGCACATGGCCGGCGGGAGGCGCTGACCGCCACCGGAAGTCGCGGCCGGCGGAGACATTCGCTGCCGGCAGTATGGGAGAGGCGTCGAGACTCGCTGGACGCGGCGGCGGGAGGCGCTGGAAGCCTCTAAAGGGAGCCTTGGCGTCTGCCTGAGGCGGCTTCGCCCGCTGGACTCGAAGTCGGCGACGCCTGCTAACTACGGTGTCCGCCGGAAGTGGCTGTAGCGTGTGGAGATGGCGACAGGAGGCCCGCCGGCGGCGGAGGCGACGTCACATGGAGGTTGGGCGTGAGATGGGAAGCAGCGGCCGAAGATCTCGACAGGCGAGGGAAGCTGAAAGCCGGCAACGCGAGGAGGAGAAGAGGCTAGGCGGTGGCGGCCGGCGATGGCCCCGGCGAACAGTACCCGATGGGGAGGAAGAAGACCTCCCTTCCTCTCTGCTGGCGGCGGCCTCTTTTTTCTCTCCCCCCTCTCTCCCGCCGCCCCCCCCTCCTCCCCTCAAACCCGAGCCTCCTTTTTTCTCTCAAAGCCCTAGCTTCCCCCTAAAAGACCTAAATGCCCCTCTACTTTCTCCTATCTCCTTTTCTGCCCCTTACACAACCGGATCACAAGCCTCCCCTTCAAGTCTAGTCGAAGGAGGCGTGAGTCCGACTGACTGGACAGTCTATTGCAAAGAATTGAACCACTCTCGATGTCAAAGCCAAAACGCTGAACCAATAATATAATGTCCCTCGAGCGGTCGCGATAATAATGGTGTCGCAGGAGATGGTCGCGATACCGAGCAAACTAAGTCGGAAACTGGACCAATGCCAATTGCGCAGCCGCGAAAATACCGACCGGACGATCGAAGTGCTGTCGATCGGATGGATAGATGCTGGGCGGACGATGCCGCTCGTGCGACCGTGGTGACGTCGATCGGTCAAATAGATGCTGGGCCGCGAGGACTGCTCGACCCCGAACGGTCGTAATGCTGCCGATCGGATGTATAGATGCCGCGCGTGCGACCGTGGTGACGTCGATCGGTCAAATAGATGCTGGGCGGACGATGCCGCTCGTGCGACCGTGGTGACGTCGATCGGTCAAATAGATGCTGGGCGGACGATGCCGCTCGTGTGACCGTGGTGACGTCGATCGGTCAAATAGATGCTGGGCCGCGAGGACTGCTCGTGCGACCGTGGTGACGTCGATCGGTCAAATAGATGCTGGGCCACGAGGACTGCTCGACCCCGAACTGGGGATATAGACATATGATATGCTGGTCAGCTGAACTGATCCGAAACCGGTGATGATCGCTTGAATATAATCCTCCCGGTCGATCGGCTCGGGGGGTCTTCGCCATCGAGCCCCTGGCTCGTATATAAACCTCCCTACCGGGATTCTCGAGCTCGGCTCGATATAAACCTCTGAACGGCTCGGGGCCTTGATAACTCGACCCAACAGGGAGAGAATATATGCGGGTCCGTGCAAAGGTCTTGACCGGAGGTTTATAGTCGCGGCCCGACTACATCCCGACTCTTGGTCGGTCCGCCTGAGGTTTATAGTCGCTGCCCGATCGGACTCTTTGTGCCGCCCGGAGGTTTATAGTCGCTGCCCGATCGCCCCGACTCTTGGCCGCCGCCGGTTCGACTGCGTCCCGACTCTTGGTCGGTCGCCCGGAGGTTTATAGTCGCCGGTCTTGGTCGGTCGCCCGGGAGGTTTATAGTCGCCGCCGACTCGATTTTTCGTGAGACTATATTTATACTACCGGGCCTTCACATCGAGGCGGATACTATATACCGGCTCGGGCCTTCACATCGAGTCATATACCCTACCGAACCCGGCCTTCACATCGAGCCAGCCCGTCGATACCATATACGAGCCTCGGGCCTTCACATCGGCACTCGGGCTCGGATACCATATACCCGAACGAACGTTTCACATCGACTCGGATATATACCCTACCGATCGGCCGTTTCACATCGAGCGCCTCGGGCCTTCATACCATATCGTTCACATCGAGCGGGCTCGATACCGGGCCACCGCCTTTCACATCGAGCAGCTCGGATTACATATACCAGGCTGGGATATCCCGGTTTCAGCGCCGGAGGCGGGCTCGAAAGCGCCGGATACTATACCCGCAGGCTCGGGCCTTCACATCGAGGCCCTCGATACCTTCACATCGGGCTCTTCCATCCTTCAGAGCGCTCTCGAATATCATATACCCTACAACGGCTGGCCGAGCGGCTCGGACCATATACCCGAGCTGGTTCGGATACTATACAGATCACATCTACCCGAGCGGCTCGGAACGGGCTGAGCAGGCTCGGTTCACACCATCGAGGCTCGAATACCGTCACATAATATACATATACCTACCAATCGGCCGACCCACGCCTCGGTCAGGCCGAATATCCGAGGTCTTCACATCGAGCGCCGGGCTCGGATATACCGTACCGTCTCGGCGTAACTCGGGATGGCATCTTCACGTGCATCAGCGCCCTTCATGACAGGCGCCATCTGTCGAAGCCGAGACGAACTCCCGGACGGTTCGAATGTGGACCGCATCCTCATGACCCGGTTGAGTTGTTGTCTCGCGCTGACCGATCGTCAAGTCCTCCTCCGGCCAATCAGACTGATCCGTGGGTTCCCCTACCGGCCTTGCTCGAGGCGAATCCCACAAATGTATGAGTATCCAGATAATAACAGAATAGTAGTAAAATAAATAGATATCGAGTACGAGAACGTACCCTGGCCCAGGGGGGCGCCCTCGGATGGATCAGTGAGCTGACGGAGTCGTCGCGATCCCGAATAGTAGATAAATGTCCACCAAACGCGTAGCTGGCTCCAGTAGCTCGAAGCCGGACGCGATATAGATACACAGGACGGAGCACGGTCCAACTACATGATAACAATCCGAATAACGAAACACCACACGACTCGATGGCCGGAAACACTGCACTGGACCAGATCTGTGCCGCACGCGGCAAGGACAACGGCTGTACCGCCGTCGGAATCGGCGGTCGAGAAACCGGAGGTGCTGGCCGCCAAAGACGGCTGCGGCGGTGGCTACAGCATGAGATGCCGATAACGGCAGCCTCTGGAGGAGGCACATGGCCGGCGGGAGGCGCTGACCGCCACCGGAAGTCGCGGCCGGCGGAGACATTCGCTGCCGGCAGTATGGGAGAGGCGTCGAGACTCGCTGGACGCGGCGGCGGGAGGCGCTGGAAGCCTCTAAAGGGAGCCTTGGCGTCTGCCTGAGGCAGCTTCGCCCGCTGGACTCGAAGTCGGCGACGCCTGCTAACTACGGTGTCCGCCGGAAGTGGCTGTAGCGTGTGGAGATGGCGACAGGAGGCCCGCCGGCGGCGGAGGCGACGTCACATGGAGGTTGGGCGTGAGATGGGAAGCAGCGGCCGAAGATCTCGACAGGCGAGGGAAGCTGAAAGCCGACAACGCGAGGAGGAGAAGAGGCTAGGCGGTGGCGGCCGGCGATGGCCCCGGCGAACCCGAGCCTCCTTTTTTCTCAAAGCCCTAGCTTCCCCCTAAAAGACCTAAATGCCCCTCTACTTTCTCCTATCTCCTTTTCTGCCCCTTACACAACCGGATCAGGTATGCTTGTTTGGTATTGTTCTGGTTGCATTATGCTCTTTCTTTAAAAAGAGGAAGATTTTGTTACTTCTTTGTACTGTCTGTTTTCTTCATTTATATTGATCTAGAGCTAAGCTGACATCTACTTTGTCAGAATCATAACTTGCGCGTTCTTGCTGACAACTCGTACTCCCCCCCAAGCATTTTAAGCGGGAGGGCAAAGAGACAGGTCGTTGCTTTTCGGAACAGTGCCACTCTCACCTCTGTAGTGTATTTTGTAGTATCTTGGGTTTTTTAGGATCGTTTCATTATGCTTCTATAATTTATAAATATGTTATAGCGAGTTGTGAATTTTATAGAACCTCGAAGGCTACGGTAAAAATCGTGCCCCCCTCCTCCTGCTATTGGTTGCTGCATCAATAGGAAGCTATGGATTCAGTGAGGGCGCAATCAACCTGAAGTAGCGTCCTGTGTTGGTTGCTGCATCAATAGGAAGCTATGGAGCATATCTAGCAGATGGTTCTGAGTACAGGTGCATCTTGTTAATGCTGCTCGGGACTACAGTATGATATGGAGGTCTTCATTAGATGATCATGTGATTGTTCTGTTTGTAGTGGAAACTATGGCCAAGAAATTACTGTGGAAATCGTCAAAGATTTTCACAGGAGAAGGCTTGAGGTTCTTTCTGAAGCTGGAGCTGATATAATTGCTTTTGAAACAATTCCAAATAAACTTGAAGCTCAAGTATCTTTTGATGTATTTGTAGAGCTAAGCAATGGTTCCTGCTCTTCCTTCGTTGCACATTTAGGTACTTGGGGTACTCAATACCAAAGAGTAAAATGGCACAAATAGTTGAGGCTTTGGATAAGATTTAGCTAAAACAGAAATTCAGAACAGAGTTTGTTACAAGAATCTACTGCAAATATTAAGAAGCTTGATTTTAGTGGAACCCTAGACTTGAGATTCTTATTTTGCTCAAGATGTTCCTTTTAGTGGATCCTAATTATGACTTCTTTTACAGGCATATGTTGAACTTCTTTTGGAGTGTGACACAAAAATTCCAGCTTGGTTTTCTTTCACTTCGAAGGATGGGATCAATGTTGTTAGTGGAGATTCTATGGCTGAATGTGTTTCTCTGGTTGATTCATGCAACAAAGTCGTTGCTATTGGAATCAACTGCACTGCACCTAGATTCATCCACAATTTAATTCTCTCTATTAAGAAGGTAATACCTATTGTACAGTCATTCTTTTTCTCTTTTTGTTTGGAATGAAGCTTAATGCTCAATTCAGAAGGAATCCATCATTGATACAAAATTTGACAACTTATTGATCTTAGTTAGTATTTCAGTCTTGTGACTTCATATTCTGTATTCCTTGTGACTTCATATTCTTGTGACTTCATATTTTAGTATTTATTTCTTGATTGACCATAAGTTATGATGTAGGTTATTGAGGATATGTCTATACAAGTCAATGTACCTGCTCTAGCAATGGAAGAGGTAAAAATATCTTTTGGAGTTGTCTTTTAGTTTATGGTAAAAATAGTTTCGAGTCACTGAAATACAATGGTTTTGCAGGTTGCTCCATTGGCCGTCTCAGATGCGGCTATGCTTGCCCCTGAGGAGATTTTTCATGGAAAAGGAAACATCAAAGAAGAGGCAGAGTTAACAAAAGAAGAGAGGAAAAGGAGACGGGCCAACCAGAAAAGAAGATTTCGAAGATTGAAAGGTATCCTTTATTCGCTTATATTTATGGTTCTGCTTATTTTCATGCTTGTCTACAATCTGTGCATAATGGTCAAAAAAATTAGTGGCGAACTTGTGACAGACATGATCCACCACTTAGAATTACATAGTTCTTGTGCTGATTTGTATAATATCTTTATTTAGGTGTCCTCAAGAGTATTGGGAAGAATGCCGACAAGCTAAAAAAATGAAGAGACTTTAACAAATTAAGGAGCACTAGGAGCTGCAATCCCTCCTCTTCACCAACATCTAAGTAGAAAATCTTGTGTTATATTGTTCTACCTTTGTTTTAAAAATGTTATCATTTTGTTGGTTGCTTATGAAATTTCTTCAGAATGTTATAAATATTATTTTTGAATGTTAGAAAAGTGTATATTAAATTTTATTTTGAAATTTAGTATTTTGAATGATTTATAATATTGGAAAATTGTGTATTAATTTTTTTTTTTCTAAAAAGACAACGGTTTTTCACCGTTGTCGTAGATAGTTTAAAACTGTTGTTGAAGACCTTGTTAGGTGAAAAACTGTTGTCTTTGAAGGAAAAGACAACAGTTTTTCACCGTTGTAAAAAATGTTGTCTTTGCCTTCAAAGACAACGGTTAAAAACTGTTGTCTTTTGCCACCCCTTTTAACAACACGGCCTTTAACAACAGTTCAAAATGGGCTACGACAATGGTGAAAAACCGTTGTTGTTTGACTTTTTTCTTGTAATGTTCAACGAAATTCAATATTTAATCTCCTTATAGTAACTCTAGGTTTAACCAACAAGAACAATCGAATCGCAAGATCGAAAAACAAAAGAAACACAAATCGAATCACAAATCCGAAACCTAGAATCATTAGCCTCTTGTGTTTGGTATTTCAAGATCTAAACAAAAAGGATGAACTAGTTATGATGCGGAAACTAATAACTAGTTATACCTTTTGTAGCTTATAGACCTCACGATCTTCTATCGTATTCCTCTTCTTATCTCGGATGTCGTATGGGTGACGATCTACCGAGACGAGAATCCACCCAAGCCTCCTTCTTCTCCAAGCAAGTTTCGACCAACAACAATCTCCTTGAGATGAAGAACTTCGGCCACCAACCAAGCTCCAAGGGATGCTAAGAAACAATGCCTCCTACCTCTCCTTCTTCCTCTAATAAGATCCGGCCACCACCAAGCTCCTTGAGATGAGATGCCGTTGGCCACCAAGGAAGAAGAATAGGAGAAGATGAAGAAGGATGAGGGTCGGCCACCACCAAGGAAGAGAAGAGAGGTATAATAGATGTCTTGTTGTGAGGTGAGACACCTCTACCCTCTCTTTTATATTCCTTGGTCTTGGCAAATAAGGAAAATTTTTATAATTAAAACTTCCTTTGTAAGATCTCAGGAAATTTAAATACATAGGGTTATTTCAGAAATAGCCTTATAGAATTTTTTTGGAATTTTTAGAAATTTTCTGGGAATTTTTCGGAGCTCGTACGGAGGGTTTTGAGGGGATCAATTTTGGGTTCGGATAAAGCCTATTTGGGAGACCTATTTAAGAGAGGAAATGTTTAATTATATAAATTCCCTTTTCTTATTTCTTTTCTCCCCAAACGCCGATCCCAACTCGACCTTTACCCTCTCTGCCGACGTGAATTTCCGATCTCCTTCCCCGATCTCCCCTCTCTTCTTCCCGATCGCCTCCGCTCGTCACCGATCACAGCCGCCTGTGCCGGTTGTCCAACCGTCGGCCGAGACCCCTTCGGATCTAGCCGAAGCCCTTTCTCTCTCTCTCTCTCCCTTCTCTCTGTTCTCTTTTGCGGACAGTCGACGCCGACGCCGACAGGATTAGGGCTCCAGCTCCGGCGATCGTTGGTGTCACTTGAGGAGGAAGCTGCTGGATTGAGCGCAGATCCGGCCGACGCCTTTCATCTCCGGGCTGCAGACATGCGCGTCTTCTTGCGCCGATCACTGAGGCCATTGAATCGAGCGAGATCCACTCGGTCGCCAATGTGGAAGAGCAATTAGGGCTTCAAGGGTAAGCCATCGAACCTTATTCCTTCTATTTCTTTGATTTGTGCCCTAGTTCGAGTCTTCTTCTCCGGTTCTTGCTCGCCTTCTTGCTGATGGTTGGCGATCTCAGGTTAGGTCATGGATTTCTTCCTTGTTCTTGTTGATTGAAGGTTAGAGAAGTCCCTGGTGTGCAGAATCTAATCGAGCAACACCTTTTGGAGACGATCGATTGAGGTAAGATTAAGGTGTTGTTTGATCTGTGATTTCCATTGTTTGATCTCTTCACTTGATCCGATCCAATGAGATGAGGTGGAGTTTTGTTCTGATTAGTGAGTTGTGTTTGGGCTGTAGGGCAAAGACTAGAGGGGTTGATGCTTGATCAGTAGTCTTACTGCTTGATTCCTTCTTGATTCAAATTGTGGAGTGGAATCAAGCACCTTGCTGTTCTGTTTATGGTGTACCTTGTTCCATAGCTACTCATCTCACGTTCGGCAGCAACCTATCCAGTGAGGTGAATCCAGTGAGGATTTGTGAAGGTAATTTTGGTGTCCTGCAGCATTTCTAGTTTTGGCAGCAACCTCATTTAGCAGATTGCTTGGTTTCAGCAATCTACAGCAGCTTGATCAAGGTAAGGTGTATAGGTTTTGTTCTTTGTTTTAGATATGATTTGATTTCATGAACAGATGTAGATTGGAATTAGGGTTATACTTAGTTGTTTATGTGTAGAATTATTTAGTTTAGAATTAGTTTAATAGAATGATTAGGGTTAAGGTAATTAACCCTAGTCAACCGTTGGATTTCTAATCTAATGGGAGATTAGGGATTAGATAACTAATTCTAATTGACCGTTAGATTTAATTAGATAGGATAAGGTTGTGGTGATTAGGGTTTTGCCCTAAGTTAGTTCTAGGGGTTTTATTTAGCTATTCATTTGATTTAGCTAAATAAAATATATATGTATTGTTTGTTTGACGCAGGACTCTGATTCGAGACGGGCGTCTCGACTTCGGACTTTGGATAGCTTGATTGTACCTTCTATTTGAGGCGGGTACCCTTTGACTTATCCTTTTGATATTGTCTTATGATATGTGTAGCTTATATATAATTACTAGTGTTTGGTAGATTTAGCATTTCCCTGGTGTTAGTTTAGTTGATACCTGATACATGTTGCTACTGTTGTCTGCTATACGTTAGTCTAGTATATATATGACTAGTGGTATTGGTAGCTTTAGCACCTCCCTGGTTTAGTTATTTGATACTTGTTGCTACTGTTATCTGCTATACTTTCGTCTGGTATACCTTTACTGCTTACCATGTGTACGTATGTTTATAGAGATGGATATTTATAGTGCTTATCTACCCATGATTAGTTGCTGTAGATACTTGTTATATGTTGTTGGATTCATGTTGCTTATGTCTTTGTTATATATGCGTTTACCTTTTCGGCACCTACGCATATGGAGGAGGATATGTTCAGGTATGACATACTGTAGCCGCACGCACCATATCGCATGATTGCATGCTGGGCGATTGACGACTCCATTGTTGTTGAGCTCGTCGGCCGGCTACATGGACCTCTACACACGTGACCACTGCATGGGTAGTGGCACAGCACTTAGGGTGTGTATGGTAGGTTGCTCTGTAGTGCTCCGCTGGTCCACTCATGGGTAGTGTGACTGCAGCGTGGTAGCAGGCAGGGGTCCCTCCCCGTCATTGTGTACCGGGAGATGAGAGCATTGCGCTCCCTCACTATGTCTGAGGTAGGAGGATAGGTGTACTCCGACAGCATCCCGTCCACTCGGTCACTCATCAGGGGTAGTGATGGCAGAGTGCACGGTGTCACAGCCCTACCCACTCGGTCTCACCATTGTGTGTGAGATGGCTGACTGGTTGACAGGGGTGACCATGTCATATTGCATCATATGCACGGATTGCATTTGTTATGATTGATGCATTTTGGTGATTGCATATGATTGACATGCATACAGGATACATGCTTTTGCTCTGACTATTTTATCTCTGTATGTTGACAGTCAGTTGCCCAAGCCTCGCAGGTGAGTACAGTTTATTTCAGTTATGCATTTTCTTATTGTTCTTGCTATAGACTGTACTTTATGCCTATTGCTGGTTATTACAGTTTATCTCAGCTATGCATATCTGTTATACTGTTAGGAGACTGTACCGTAGGTTGTACCGTTAGGAGACTGTATTGTAGGCTCTATGGTTTAGTGCACTGTACCATAGGATGTTGCTAGTAGTTATATGTTGCTGTACATATCTATTGGATTACCTGCTGAGTTCATTGAACTCACCCCGTTTTTATTACCATTTCAGGTTGAGGCCGTCGGGGAGATTCCAGTCGCTAGCCCCATTATCGCGAGGATTTTCTTTGTCGGATTATATTTTGCTTTTGCACCTTATATACTTGTATTGTGGGTTTGTATTGTGGACTTTACATTGAACATTCGGGTTTGCTACTTTTGTTTTCCGCTGCGGTTGTATTTTCATTACTTCGTGGATTTGTTTTCTTCGTTGTAGTGGAGTAGGCTGTTTACATATATCTTCGGGGTTCTATATCGTCTTTCCTTATTAAACTACGTGGATTGATCATATATTATATCTGTGTGGAATGTTGATATAAACTGCGTGGTTTGTTTCTTAATTGTATTGTATTATTCCGGCCGTGTGTGGCCGAGGTATAGAGATATATGTATACTGAGTTTCATATTGTCCGCCGTACAGGGGAGATGCTGCCGAAATTTCTTCGGACAGGGACTACCTGGGGCGTGACATCCTTATATTCCTTGCCAATGTCTAAGAAGGAAAATTTAATTAAAAATTTCCTTATAAACCTTTAATGTGGTCAGCCTCTACAAGTCCTCCAAATAAGGAAAGTTTTAAATACAAAATTAAAACTTCCTAATTTTTTTCCTGAAATTTTTAAAATAAAAATTCTCTTTTAAAAATTCCCTTCATGGTTGGTTATAAAAGGAAACTTTTATAAATTAAAATCTCTCTTTTAAAACATGTGGATGATTACAAAAAGGAAAGTTTTCTCAAAATTAAAATCTTCCTTTTCAATCTACAAATAAGGAAAGATATCAAATCTTTCTTTTAATCTTTTGTAGAAAGCTATAAAAGGAAAGATTTATAATTTTTAAAACTCTCTTTTAAAACCATGAGGATGGTTACAAAAAAAGAAAGTTTTATTAAAAATTAAAATATTCCTTTTAACTACAAATAAAGAAAGATATCAAACCTTTCTCTTAATCCTTTGTAGAAAGCTATAAAAGGAAATATTTAAATTTTAAACTCTCTTTTAAAACCATGGCTTCCACATAAGAAAAAATTTTAAAAATTAAAATCTCTTTTAATTTAATTGTGGTCGGCCACCTAAGCTTGGGTTCCAAGCTAGGGCCGGCCACCACTTGACCCATCTAACCTTGGTTTGGCTGGCCCTAGCTTCGGCTCCAAGCTTGGTTTGGCCGACCACCTTAAGGTAGGTAAGAAGTTGGGTTTAGGCGGGTATAAGACTTTATAAATAAGAGGCTACGACAGGGACCGAGAGAAGGAATTAGTTTTGATCTCCCGATGAACTTGAGCTTCCTGTGTTCGCCCCGAACACCCAACTCGAGTTCATCAATAATAACTCATACCACTAAAGAGTTATTATTGAACTACCGCACCAATCCCATATTACTATATGGGCTCTTTCTTATCATGAGTGTGCTAATCTCCCTGTGTTTAAGATATCGAATGTCCACTAATTAAATGAGTTACTGATAACTCACTTAATTAATATCTAACTCCAAGAGTAGTACCACTCAACCTTATTATCATGTCGGACTAAGTCCACCTGCAGGGTTTACATGACAATCCTTATGAGCTCCTCTTGGGGACATCATCAACCTAAATTCCTAGGACACAGTTTCCTTCTATAATCAACAACACACACTATAAATAATATCATTTCCCAACTTATTGTGCCTCTTGATTTAACGAGCTAAATCTCACCCATTGATTAGTCAAAGAAATAAATACTAAATATATGTGCTTGTTATTATATCAGGATTAAGAGCATACACTTCAACAATAACAAAGGTCTTATTCTTTTATACGGTCTACCTTAAATGGTCCTGCTCAATACACTCATAGTGTACTAGTGTAATTTTATAGTCTAAATAAACTAATACCAAATTATACTACAACCACTCCAATGGTTTGTCCATTCCATCTTGGTTGTGAGCTACTATTTATAATTTATAAGGATCTGATAACATGATCTTCTATGTGTGACACCACATACTATGTTATCTACAATATAAATTAATTGAACAACTACACTTAGCATATAAATGTGGACATTTAACCAATGTAATTCTTTATTACAAAAAGCTAGACTTTTAGTATACACTCTAACAATCTCCCACTTATACTAAAAGACTATGCTGCCCTAAAAGCTGCCATACATCTGATTCTCATCCCCTCAACATGCCCATCAAAAGCTCTTGCCTTAAGGGCCTTAGTGAAAGGATCTTCCAGGTTATCATCTTTTGTAATCTAGGCGACAACAACTTCTTCTCGTTTATATGATGTCTCGTATTTGATGGTACTTGTGCTCTATGTGTTTACTTGTCTTATGGGCTCGTGGTTCTTCAAGTTTGCTACTGCACCAAATAATTTTGGGCAAATTAGGAATCACATCTAAGTCTATCATGAAGTTATTGAGCCATTCAGCTTCTATGGTTGCCATATACTCAGCTTCCATAGTGGAGTTTGAAAAAGCACCAATGCTTAACACTCCTCCATAGTTATGACTTCACTTCCTAAAGTAAACACAAAACCCCCGAGGTTTACTTACTATTGTCTCTATAAGATTGGAAATCTGAATCCGTGTAACACACAGAGAACAAATCATCTGCCTTGTAAGCTAGCATATAATCTCTAGTCCCTCTCAGGTACTTTAATATATGTTTTACGGCAGTCTAGTATCCTGGTCCTGGATTACTTTGATATCTGCTAACCATGCCCACGGCAAAACAGATATCTGATCTCGTACACAGCATTGCATACATTAGGCTTCCAACAGTCGAAGCATAAGGAACTACCTTCATGTCCTCTATCTCCTTTGATGTCTTCAGAGACATATCTTTAGATAAAGCTATTCCATGCCTGAAAGGTAGAAAACCTTTCTTGGAGTCTTGCATGCTAAAATGAGCTAGGATTGTATTGATATATGAAGCTTAAGATAAACACAACATTATTTTCTTGCGATCCCTTATTACTTTGATCTCGAGAATATGTGCAGATTCTCCCAAGTCCTTCATATCGAATTGCTTGGACAACCATACCCTTACTTCCAACAACACTTTGATATTGTTTCCAACTAACAAAATGTCATCTACGTATAGTATAAGAAATACCACCACGTTTCCATCACACTTCTTGTATACACAAGACTCATCTAGACACTGAATAAATCCATATGACTAGATTACTTCATTAAACTGGATGTTCCAAGACCTTGAAGCTTGCTTCAATCCATAAATAAACCGATTTAACTTGCACACTAGATGCTCTTTGCCTTTTCAATGAACCCCTCTTGTTGCTTCATATGGATGTTATCTTGAAGACTTATATTAAGGAAAGCTATCTTGACATCCATTTGTCAAACCTCATAATCCATATGAGCAGCAATAGATAAGAATATCCGGATAGACTTAAGCATAACTATTGGCGAAAAGGTTTCCTCATAATCGATTCCCTCTTTCTAAGTATACCCCTTTGCAACAAGCCTTGCTTTGAAGGTTTCTACCTTCCCATCTATCCCTCTTTTCCTTTTGTAGATCCACTTACATCCAACGACTTTTATACCATTTTGTGATTCTATAAGCTCCCAGACTTTATTAGAATACATAAATTCTATTTCAGAATTCATTGCTCTTTTCCAAGATACTGCATCTTTATCTTGGAGTGCTTTGTCATATGTATGAGGATCAGGTTCATGTTCACCAGGGATCAAGTCCGAAGACTCTCCCAAAAACATGACTCTCCCAGGGATCAGGTTGCCTCACAACCCTCCCACTATGACAGCTGTTTCTTGTGATATTTCATCTTGTACTGTTGGTACTAGACTAGACGTGTCCTCTCTAATTTCTTTCACTCATGGGCTTATGGTTCATTACATAATCTTCCTCTAAAAATTGAGCATTAGTGCTAACAATGATCTACTAATTTTTAGGATTATAAAACAAACCACCTTTCCTTCCCTTAAGATATCCCACAAATAGACAAACTTCTGTACGTGATTCCAACTTGTCAGTATCTCCCTTCAGCACATGTGCTAGACTACCCCATATCCGAATATGACTCAGACTAGGCTTACGCCCATTCCACAATTCCATGGGAGTAGAGGGTACCGATTTAGAAGATACCATATTCAGAATGTACACTACTGTTTCCAGAGCATATCCCCAAAACAAATTTGGTAATTATGAATAACTCATCATCGATCTAACCATTTCCATAAGAGTCCTATTCCTTTGTTCTGCCACACCATTCTGTTGGGGTATACCAGGTGCAGACAATTGGGATTAAATCCAGGTCTCTAATAAGTAATTCCTAAACTCTCCAAAGAGTTATTCGCCACCACGATCAGACCGTAGTGTCTTGATACTTTTACCATATCATTTCTCCACATCAGCCATGTACTCTTTGAACTTATCAAAGCACTCAGACTTGCAGCGCATTAAGTAAATGTACTCATATCTCAAATAATCATCTATAAAAGAGATAAAATATTCGAAACCACCTCTTGCCTGGATAGACATAGGACCACACAAATCAGAATGAACTAGTTCTAGCACATCTTTGGCACTATACCCCTTGGCCTTAAAAGGTCTCTTGGTCATTTTACCTTCCAAGCAAGATTCGCAAGTTGGAAAGTTTTTCCAACACTAATGAACCCAAGAGTCCATCGGCTATTAGCCTTTGAATCCTACTTAAGTTAATATGACCAAGCCTTAGATGCCAAAGATATGTTTGGTTCATTTCTGAAGGTTCCTTTCTCTTATTAGAGTTAGAAGATGTGTTATTAATTTTCATTTGTTGCTTTGTGGTAGTATTGCGTACCAGAACAGATAACTTCCCTATTTTTCTTGATAACAACTTTGCCATCAAAATAGACAGAATATCCATCCTTAAATAGTTTTAGAAACTGAAATCAAGTTCTTTCTAAAACTTGGTACGTAAAGATAATCAATATTTTATTACTTTCAAAGGATAAACATCTCCCACTGCAACAACTGCTACTTTTGCAGCAGTGCCCATGTAGATGGTATTTTCCTTTTCATATAGTTGTCGGGTTTCCTAAAACCCCTGTAATGAGTTGCAGACATGATCAATGGCTCCCATATCTACACACCAGGTACTAGTAGATAACGTCACTAAACATGTTTCAATAACTAATGAATAAAATACACATTTATTGTTCTCATTTCTGAGAGGACAGTCCACCTAAGTATCCAAGTTTTGTTTCCAATCATTATAATTGAGACTAGTAAGTGTATTCTCTAATATCTAGGGGATTGTAAAACACTTAAAATCCTAAGAATCACAAAAATATTTGGTCAAGACCAACACCTCAAAATCCCCGTAAATTTTGTATGCCACGTAAGTGTGAACGTATATAAATTCAAGCATTTGTAAGAGGAGATTTTATCCATCAATTTTATTATGTTGTCATCATAACTTTATGACAAATAAAATTAATAGTTGGTCTATCTTTGATCAAATATTTGGTCAAAACTTTAGAATTTAAAATAATATTGATTCCTCAAACAATATCATTTAAATTCACCAACACCTCAAACACCGTGAATTTTGTATGCTGATGTGCGTAGATTATATACCTCTGTTTAGCATGTTTTGACGCACATTCACATATTTCGCACATGCTTTGTCTTGACATGTCCAAGGGTCCAATCACACACAATATCTATATGCCATAATAGTTGGAGCTTAGAACCAAAAAGTTAGCATGTCCTACCATTATCCTGCCTAAATTATGTATGACATGTGCATAATTAATTTGAAAATCAAAACACACAGAGGCAAACCCTAGCTCTGATACCAATTGTTGGTTGGTCCTAGGAAGATCGTACTGCTTCCACTGTACAAAAATTTTGTACAAGTGTCGAACCTTTCCTAAACAACCTATTGTGTTCTTTAGAAGGTAAATTAGGAATCGCAAACGGAATTTAACATTATTGATTCCAAATTTAACTTATCTGTTCATAATGGTTTAGACTTGGATCGCAAGCGGAACTTAACACTATTGATCCAAATCCACCTATGTTATAAATTCAATTAAATATTAATTTTAAAAATTGGCTTCCAGGACTGCATGGCGAGGCACATGACCTTCTTGGGTATGCGAGCATCCACCACCGCCTAGACAAAGCCTTTTAGGGAAAGCTAATATTTAATTTCCTTATATAACTCTAGGTTTAACCAAAAAGAATAATCGAATCACAAATTCGAAAAACAAAGAAAACACAAACACAAATTACTAATTTAGAAAAACTAGATCTAATGCCTCTTGTGTTTGGAATTCTAAAAAGAAAATAACTAGTATGATGCGGAAGAAAATTACTAGTTATACCTCTTCTTTGTAAGCTAATAACCTCGAGATCTTCTGCCGTATTCCTCGCCTTGCCTTGGACGTTGTGTGGGCGACGATCCTCCAAGATGAACACCACCCAAAGCCTTCTTCCTCCTCCTTTAGAATTCGGCCACCACCACCACCAAGGAGCAAAAGAGAGCAAGGGGAAAGGAGAGGGAGAGAGGGCTGGCCACCAAGAGGAATTCCACCAAGAGAATAAGAATTGATATCTCATGAGGCCTCCCCTCCCCTTCTTTTATATTACTTGCTCAAGGCAAATAAGGAAAGACTTTTTACAAAAATTAAAATCTTCCTCTTGTTTTTCCTTTCCCCTTTTTACTCTTGATTGGTTCAATCACCAATCATAGATTGGTTTTAATTTGATTGGTCGACCCCTTGCTTGGGCACCAAGCAAGGTGGCCGATCACCTCATCAAGGAAAAGAAAATATTTTTTTTATAAAATTTTACAAGCTCTTATAAAATTTTACAAGCTCTCTTTTAGTTTCCTAAAGTGGAAGTTAAAAAAGGAAAGTTTTAAAAATTAAAACCATATTTTAAAATTTAAAACTTCTCTTCTAAAATTTCCTTTTTTAACATGGTTACAAAAAATTGGAAATTTAAATTTTAAATCTTCTCTTCTTTTTTTCTTAAAACCATGAGGATGGTTAAAAAAAAAAGGAAAGTTTTAAAACTTTTAAACTTTCTTTTAAACCATGTAGCCTAATTCAAATAAGGAAAGTTTTATAAATTTAAAATCTCTCTTTTTACAACTTGTAGATTTCTACAAAGAGAAGATTTTAAAAATTCAAAACACCCCTCCTTGTTTGAATTAATGTGGTCGTCCCTTACATACTTGGCCACCAAGCAAAGGGCCGACCCCTTTGTAAAGGAGTTTGGCCGA
Organism: Zingiber officinale; assembly: GCF_018446385.1. Classification (NCBI taxonomy): domain Eukaryota; kingdom Viridiplantae; phylum Streptophyta; class Magnoliopsida; order Zingiberales; family Zingiberaceae; genus Zingiber; species Zingiber officinale. Next base: position 60,851,503 of record NC_055990.1, on the reverse strand, counting down.
CCCCTTTGGCTTGGTCATCAAGTCATGGGCCGACCTCTTCTTGGACACCAAGAAGGACTTTTATGAGTGGACTATGAGGCACTAATGAGGCTACGACAGGGATCTAGAGGAGAAATTGGTTTCGACCTTCCGATGAACTTGAGTATCCCGTGTTCACTCCGAACACACAACTCAAATTCATCAACAATAACTCATTCCACTAGAGAGTTATTGTTGCACTACTGCACCAATCCCAAATTATATTATGGGCTCCTTCTTACCATGAGTGTGTTAGTCTCCCTGTGTTTAAGATAACGAATGCCCACTAATTAAGTAAGTTACTGACGGCTCACTTAATTAATATCTAGCTCCAAGAGTAGTACCACTCAACTTCATCGTCATGTCGGACTAAGTCCACCTGTAGGGTTTAACATGACAATCCTTATGAGCTCCTCTTGGGGACATTCTCAACCTAGATAACTAGGACATAGTTTCCTTCTATAATCAACAACACACACTATAAGTAATACAATTTCCCAACTTATCGGGCCTATTGATTTATCGAACTAAATCTCACCCTTTGATAAGTCAAAGAAATAAATACTAAATATATGTGCTTGTTATTATATTAGGATTAAGAGCACACACTTCCATAATAACTAAGGACTCGTTCTTTTATTAAGTCAGTATAAAAAAAAACTTGCCTTAATTGGTCCTACTCAATACACTTAGAGTGTACTAGTGTGATTTATTAGTTAAGATAAACTAATACCTAATTACACTACGACTATTCCAATGGTTTGTTCCTTTCCATCTTAGTCGTGAGCAACTATTTATAATTTATAAAGAGCTGATAACATGATCTTCTGTGTGCCACACACCATGTTATCTACGATATAAATTAATTGAACAACTACACTTACCATAAATGCAGATATTATTGACCAAAAGTGATTCTTTATTTCAAAAATAAATGTTTACAAAAGCTAAGCTTTTAGTATACACTCTAACACTTACGACATTTCCGTACACTTGCGGAGAGTCAACATATGCCACGTTACTGCGGACATATATAAATTCAAACATTTGTAAGAGGAGGGTCTTACCCATTAATTATCTTGTCAACCTTAAATTACCTCAAACACTATAAATTTTGTATGCCACGTTAGTGTGGACGTATGCAAATTCAAATATTTGTAAGAGGAGGTTTTACCGATTAATTTTATTATTTTGTCAACCTAACTTTATGACAAATAAAATGTAACACCCCACCCTCCTCACTACTCGACTATGAGGGCGGAGCGCTACTGGACTACTAACTTTACTTAACTATCCTTGTTCACATGTTAATAGAAATTCCTAAAACTCTCGGAGAACTCAAAACATACAATTAACTAGCAGCGGAAGACTAAATGACTCGTCTAATACATTCTTAATAAATGGCAATCTTAATAAATTCTTACGCTAGGTCCCAAGGCTTCTATAGTCCAGGTATCACACATTCATCCGCACCTCCTTATCGCCTTCCTTTGTTATAACTTTTCCTTTCCTTTATCTGCAGTAAGAGGAAATGCAACTATAAGCAAAATTGCTTAGTAAGCGCTATCTAACTCACAAAACTCGAATATGCATGTGAATAAAATAAATCTTAAACTGATTTGTGAAGTTTTGAAAACTATTTTCATAATAGATAAAAACAATAATCATGCTGCTGATGGGCCCGACAACTGTACTTGCTATGCGCACATCCCTAACTAGACCCGAGGTATCTAGTCCCGAATCTAGTAGGGTTTACTAGGTTATCTAAACCTAGAGACTACTTTGGGAGCCCAACCCAAGGACAACTAAGAGTCCAGCACAGTGCCACTGATAAAGGTAAAATACTGATTCATAAGCTGATTTATCTTAATTACTTCTTCTTTAAATGCCTTGGCATTTTACCGAGCACCTTGTGTGCCAAAATCCCTAAAGTCTTGACTTTGGAATCTACTTAAGGCCTTGGCCTTTTTCTTTCTTTTCTTTATCTTTCTTATACTTGTTAATACCTCTAATAAAAGAATGCTTCTTTAAAAACTGAAATGTTTAAACAAATTCTAACTTTGAAATGCATAAACAAAAATCTGCATACTATGTTAATCAAAATTCTGCATACTATACTAATTAAGATTTTGCATTCTATGCTACACTATTTCTGCATACTATGCAAACATAAATTCTGCACTATAATACTAAACCAAACTGCACTATAATCTTTTTCTTTAAAAACTACACTATAAGTTCCACCAAAAATCTGCACTATAAGTTCCACAAAAATTCTGTACTATAAATTCCACCTAAAATTTGCACTACAAGTTCCACAAAAAATTTGCACTATAAACTTTAAAGAAATCTGCACCATAAGCTCTTAAGAAATCTGGACTACAAGCTCTAAAGAAATCTTCTCTAAAGGAATCTGCATTTTAAGCTCTAAGAAATCTGCACTATAAGCTCTAAAGAAATCTGCATTTTAAGCTCTAAGAAATCTGCACTACAAGCTTAATTAAAATCTGCACTATAAGCTTACATAAAAATCTGCACTATAAGCTTAATTAAAATCTGCACTACAAGCTTAATTAAAATCTACACTATAAGCTTACATAAAAATCTGCATTAAAATCTGCACTATAAGCTTAATTAAAAGTCTGCACTATAAGCTTAAATAAAAATCTGCACTATAAGCTTAATTAAAATCTGCACTATAAGCCTACATAAAAATCTGCACTATAAGTTTAATTAAAATCTGCACTATAGGCTTAATTAAAAATCTTCACTATAAGCTCACATAAAAATCTGAATTTCTAATTACAAGGGGAAAACAAATCTTGGATCTACTCTAAATTCCCAAGAAACCACAATCCATTACAGCGTATTCCGAAAACTAAAAGAAACACTAAATCAAAGCTCGAAACTACCCTTACCGCAGGTGAGTAGCACTTACCTTGGTGTTCTTAGACTCACAACCGAACAAGAAGGGCTTCTAGGACCTTGGCCGCCCGCCGGAGACGATGCCCTAACTCCCTTTTGTTTTCTGCCCGAGCTCCGCCGTCACACGCAGAAGAGAAGGAGAGAATGGTTTAGGTCATGGAAAAACAGAACATCAACTTATCCCCTTTTATAACTCAATATTTCTGTTAACTCCTTAAATAAATTTTTCTATCTTTTCTAAACAGAACCGCCCGCTTGGGCACTTGGTCAGCCGGATCCACTTAAGGTTCGGGTCGGGTTGGAGGTTGCGGGTTCGAATCTCGGCTGCATCCCTTTTATTCCTATTTATTTTCTGTTTTCCTATTAACTATTACTTAAATAAATTTCATTCCCATTTTTAATCGGCAGCGCTTGCTGGCACACTTGGTCAATCGCGCTTTGCTAAATCTTGACTGGGTCAGAGGTCGCGGGTTCGTTTCCTCAGTCGTCCCTTTTATTCCTATTTATTTTCTGTTTCCTATTAACTATTACTTAAATGCATTTCATTCCCCTTTTTAATCGGCAACGATCGCTGGGACACTTGGTCAGCCGCGTTTTACTTAAGGCTTGGCTCGTGGGTTCAAATCTCGGCTGCAACCCTTTTCTTCCTATTATTTCCTGTTATTAACTTCTACTACTTAAATACATTTCATGCTTCTATTAATCAGCAACGCCTGCTTGGGCTCTTGGTCAGCCAGATTCGCTTAAGAGTTGGCTCGGCCGGAGGTCTCCGATTTGAATCTCGGCTTGGACATTATTTTTGTCGAAACTTCTTTCGTTTAGTAAAAATACCAAACGACCTCCAAAAATTGCGTAAAAATACTCTAAAATTTTTTAAAAATATCTAGAAATTTTCTAAAATCTTTCTAAATATTTTTACGTACTATTAGGACTTGTAATGAGGAATTTTGGGTCGTTACATAAAATTACCTCAAACACCGTGAATTATGTATGCCACGTTAGTATAGACGTATACAAATTCAAACATTTGTAAGAGGGGGTTTCACCTAACTTATGACAACTTAATAGTTGGTTTTCCTTTGGTCACACAAATAATAGGAGTGACTCCATTGGGGAGGATACTATTAAATGTATCTAAGTGTATACCATTACTTGATACTTAGTCCATTAAATAGGAGTGTGCCCCTTCAGTTGGAGAAGATCACACGCTCATAAATAATTTCTTATAACCATCCATAAAAGGAAGTTTGAACTAGTGATCCACAAACAAACACATCCGTTGTGGAGGAAGACACTCAAAGCCAACACGCAAGTTTGTTTGCATCTCTTTCAAACCAGTAATGGAGACCGTGGAATTTATTTAAAATCCCTCTCCCACTTAGTTATTTAAGGTGAGGAATTTTATCATGCAAGCACACATCACATGCACACACACATCACAGTAAATAAAAGCAATAAATATGGAAATTAATTTTCTAACTATTATGGCTTCTTCTATCACTGTCTTCCGTGTGCTACCATCTCTAGGGTTCATGTCGTTGGGTCCATTGAGCTTCCTTTTCTGCTGCGCCTCTGGTCCTTCGATAGTACCACGCCTTACAAGGATACGATCTGCGACAAAAATAAAATTTTACATATATCGATCCTATATTCCACAAGGGAATGTACATGAAATCTAGATCAAACAAAATGTAGAATCCTAGGGCTAATACAACTCCTTCTGTATTTAATAAATACAATCATGCACACACATAAAATTCCCTTGATATGTCCAAGGGTCCAATCACACATAATCACAATAAGTCATAATAGTTGGAGCATGCAACCACAGAGTTAGCATATCCTATTATTATTCTACCTAAAATATGGATGACATGTGCATAATTAAACTGAAAACCAAACACACAGAGGCAAACCCTAACTCTGATACCAATTATTGGTTGCTACTCGGAATATCGTACCGGTTCCCTTATACAAAAATTTTGTACAAGTCCTGAACATTTCCTAACAACCTATTGTGTTCTTTAGAAATTAAATTTAGAATCGCAAACATAACTTAACATTATTGATTCCAAATTCAACTTATCTATTCTTAGAGGTTTAGACTTGGATCGCAAATGATGCTTAACATTATTGATCCAAATTCACCCATATTACAAATTTGATTAAATATTTATTTCAGAGATTGACTTCTAGGTTAAATGTAATGCCCGAAAATTCTCAAAGTAATTTTAGAAATATTCTATGATTTTTCTGGAATTTTAGAATATTTTTATGGAATTTTTGGAGTAGCAGAAGTAGCAAAATTAAATAAAAACGTAAAATAGCCTAAGCGGGAATCGAACCCGAGACCTATTAGACTGGCCCCAGCAGGGGTGTGCTGAAAGGAAAGGAAGACAATTATATTTAAGGTTTAGTTGGGGCGTATTTACCACTTAACATAAATAAGAAAATTAAGTAGAGAGTTATTATTTTGGATCGGAAACTCTCTTCCCTCACCTTCACACGCCGCCCCCTCTTTCTCCTCACCCTCTCGGCACCCAAGTCTAAGAAACCTAGGGTTTCATCCCTAGGGTCGTAGGAACACTTTCCGGTGACAACTACGGCACGAGAACGTTCCCCTCCGCTAGAAGGAAGCATAGACGCAAGAGGATCGCCGAAACGGTCATCGTCTCCGGAAATCTAGCGATAGGATTGTAAGAATATCTAGCGCAGGATGTAAGTAACCCCTCACTTGCAGTATAAATAGCTGATTGTATGTTTCTATGCCTTAGTTCGTATTTATGTTCTCAGTTTAGACATATGCAGAATTAGAACACACCAAGTGCTCGATAAAATGCCTAGAATAGTTAAATGCTATAGTAAGCATTTTAATAGCTCAGTTAAATGCCCTAGATCCATTTTAATTAGCAAATATAGCCTTGCTTCAGTGATATGGGACTACGGTCCAATGGGTGGGCTCCCACAGTCGCCTCTAGGTTCAGATAACCTAGTTATGGGTTCAGATAACCTTGTAAAAAGCAAGATATGATAAATCAGTTATAAACAGTATTTTACTTTATCAGTGGCACTGTACTGGACTTCAGATGTCCTTGGGTTGGGCTCCCATAGTCGTCCCTAGGTTTATATAACCTAGTACCCTACTAGATTCGGGACTTGCTACCTCGGGCCTAGTTAGGGATGCGCGTACAACAAGTACAGTTGCCGGGCCCATCAACAGCATGTTTAGTATTTTTACCTATTTATGAAAATAGTTTTCAAACTTTATAAAACAGATAAGTGAATTCAGATTAGCTTCAGTTCAATTTTCTATTGATATAGCAGATAGCTCTATGTTAGTTCTTGATTGCCATGATTTACATGCTCATGTGCCATGTTTTAGCATTTCTAGTATGATTCTCAGCTTGCATATCAGCATAACATCTTTTAGAAAAACATGATTTCTGTAAATGCATGTTTTTGTGAGGTAGATGGTTTCTTACTAAGCTCCCAAGCTTACAGTTGCATTTTCCTTATACTGCAGATAAAGGTAAAGGAAAGATGGAATAGCGGAGGCTGGAGGCAATGCGATGAAGGTGTGTGTGTGCAAGGAACTTGGAATGAAGATCTTTGGGGGAAACTAGCAAATTAAGAACTTAGTACTTCTTATAGTTTTACTTTGCTGCACTTTTAGGATGCTAAGTCTCATGATTTGTGAACCTAAGGGTTTTTCCATGTTTAGACTGCTAATTGTCTTGTTAATAGATAGTAAAATGTGAATGATGCTATGTTTTAGTGATTTCTGGAATTTCTATATGAAGTCAGGTCTGAATTCTGCCGAAATTAGAAACCCAATTGATCAGCCGATCGATTGAGCAGTCCTCAATCGATCAGCCGATCGATTGGATGAATTCCCCGCGTACAGAACACTATGGAATCGATCAGCTGATCGATTGAGTAGCCCTCGATCGATCAGCCGATCGATTGGGAAGCGATCTGCCGCATACAAAGAGCTGATGAGTCGATCAGCTGATCGATCGGCCATGGATCGATCAGCCGATCGATCAGGAATTTAAATTCCACGAACAGAGAGCTTCTGAATCAATCTCTGGATCTATTAACCAGATTAGATCGATCAGCCGATCGATCCAGTTTTGACCCCGTGCACAGTAGCGAGTTAAATCGATCAGTGGATCGATCGGACAACCCCAATCGATCAGCCGATCGATTGGAATGTCTGATTTCAGCTAGAAGTGCCAAAATTCAGATCTTGACCAACAAGGAGGTTAAGTTCCCTCATATAGCATGTATACAACTTCAAAAGTGCACTCTAAGAATAATTTCCAGTGTTCAGAGTAAATGGTAGAGACTTTTAATTAGTACAGTCTTTTTCTTTTCCGCACCAGAATAGTTAGCGTAATGTAACCCCCAGCCTTACAGCTTAGTCAGTAGGAGGCGGGGCGTTACAGAGTGGTATCAGAGTAAGTTTCATACTTCCTCACACACACATCAGCATTGAACCTACAACTTTCAAGTAAGAATACCTCTCACTTTATTTATGTTTTGTTTGCTTTCATGTTTAGAGATGACTAGAACTTGTTTATATATGATAACATCTAACATGATAATAGTAGTTATGTATTTATGATTGTATTAGTTATTCATGTCCTTTATTCTCTAGAAAATGGTATGAGGGCGCCCAGCTAGAAAGACACCAGCTACTGAGTCCCAGCATGAGGCAGGCAGCTCAGTGCCTCCTCCAGACCTTACAGCAGTAGTGGCTCAGTTACAGAAGCAATTAGCTGAACAGCAACAGGAAATAGCCACCCTAAGGGCTAATCAGCAGAACACTCCCACTGTCACTCCAGAACCGAATTTAGCAACCCCACTAGTGATAGAGGTTTCACCAGTCCAACCTGCAGCACCAGTAGCCCTAGCAGTAGGGGCAAGGAGAGAAGCTTATCTGATTCAGTGGCAGAAAATCAAGCCCGAGAACTTCTCAGGCACCAGTGAACCATGGGATGCCCAAGCCTGGTTTCAAAACACTAGAAAGTACGATGGAGCTTCTGGACTGGCCAGAACATGAGAAAGTGAAATGCGCCTCTTTCTGCCTGACAGGGGATGCACGTATGTGGTGGGAGCGAATTAAAGCGAAGCGCCCGGTGAACCAGATGATATGGGCCGACTTCGAGAGAGAATTCTTTGAGGAGTTCTTTCACATGCGGGTTACAAACCGTCACTACGACGAGTTCACTGAATTTCGTCAGGGCAATCTTTCAGTTGAGGAGGCTGTGAAGAAATTCAACAGATTGGCTCGTCTATGCCCTGAATTAGTCAGCACTGAAAGAGAACGAGTCCGGTTGATGCTCAAGATGTTAAGGCCGGAAATAGCAATGAATGTGGCTAGCGGTGTTCATAGGCCGCAAACTACAGAAGAACTAGTAAGCAGTGCTCTGACCACTGAGCATTACCAGAATAGCATCAAGTAGCAGAAGCAAGCCGTTTCAGAGTCTAAGGGCCAAGGAGGCTCAGGTACTCAGAAACACCAGGGCCACGGCTCTAACTGGAAAGGGAACTCTAGTCACAAACGTAAATTAAGGAGTTACCTAAAAGGAGGACCAGCTAGTAAACAGCCTAGCTACCCCAAGTGTTCTACTTGTGGGAAATTCCACCCAGGAGTTTGTCACAAGGGCACACGAGGATGCTTTGAATGTGGCCAAGAAGGGCATATGGCTAAGCAATGCCCAAATAAGACCAGCCTCCCTCCACCACAGCCGATTCAGTATGGAGGTAACCCATCGCAGTTACATCAGATGCAGACTGCTTTAGATGGTCCACACATCAGCCAGGGCAGACTAGAAGCCCTCTCAGCCACAACAAACACGAGGATCTACTCACTCACCAGAGAGGACGTAGTGAATGCCTCGACAGTTGTTACAGGTCAAATCAGTATTTTACAGCAAAGTGCAACGGTCTTATTCAATACTAGGGCAACCCATTCTTATATATCCAGGACATTCACCGATAAGCTAGCAATACCTCCAGAAGCACTTAGCGGTCCGTTTCTGACGACGCTACCTTCAGGAGAAATTATGGCATCCATGCACTGGCTCCGAGTAGTGCCAGTCATTATAGCAGACAAAGAGCTTTTTGGTGATCTGATAGTGCTAGATATGACTGACTACGATATCATCTTGGGAATGGACTTTCTGATCAAGTACGGTGCCTCCATAGAGTGTCGTAAACGGAGAGTTGTATTCCAACCTGAAGCAGGAGTATAGTTTGGGTACATCGGAGAACCTAAGAGAAAGGCTAAGAAGTTTCTCTCAGCTTTGAAAATACAGAAACTATTGGATTCAGGATGTACGGAGTTCCTAGCGCATGTAGTCAATACCAGTCAGGATAAGGACCAAAAGCTAGAAAAGGTCCGAGTTGTATGTGACTACCCAGCAGTTTTCCCTGAGGAGTTACCAGGACTAGCACCAGACAGGGAGATTGAATTTGAGATAGAATTCATCCCCGATACGAATCCCATCTCTAAAGCACCCTACCGCATGGCTCCAGCAGAACTAAAGGAACTTCAGGAGCAACTACAGGAGCTACTTGATAAGGGCTTCATACGCTCTAGTCACTCACCATGGGGAGCGCCTGTATTGTTCGTTAAGAAGAAGGACGGGAGCATGCGCCTGTGTATAGACTACCGGGCACTAAATCAAGTCACGATTAAGAATAGGTCTCCTCTTCCCAGGATAGATGACCTGTTCGATCAACTAAAGGGAGCAGCAGTGTTCTCTAAAATAGACCTCAGATCGGGATATCACCAAGTGAGAGTTAAAGAAGGTGATATACCCAAGACCGCTTTCAGGACCAGATACGGACATTATGAGTTCGTAGTCATGCCCTTTGGTGTGACGAATGCTCCAGCTACCTTCATGGACCTCATGAACAGAGTATTCAGAGAATACTTAGATAAGTTTGTCATCATGTTCATCGACGACATTCTTATTTATTCCAAAACTTAGGAAGAACATACGGAGCACCTGAGAGTAGTATTGCTGACTCTCCAACAGAACCAGCTGTACGCGAAGTTCATGAAATGTGAATTCTGGCTCGATCAGGTATCCTTCTTAGGTCACGTCATCTCTAAGGATGGTATCATGGTAGACCCCAGTAAGATAGAAGCTGTGAGTAACTGGAAAAGACCTAAGAACGCCAGCGAAATCAGAAGCTTTTTGGGACTAGCAGGTTACTACAGAAAGTTTGTAGAGGATTTCTCCAGGATAGCCTCCCCACTGACAGCTCTCACCAGGAAGAACAAGAAGTTTCAGTGGACAGAGGACTGTGAGAATAGTTTCATTGAGCTAAAAAGAAGATTGACCAGTGCACCCATTCTGACTCTGCCAGAAAACACAGACAGCTTTGATATCTACAACGATGCCTCTAAATGGGATTAGGAGCAGTACTGATGCAAGAAGGTAAGGTGATCGCCTATGCCTCCAGATAACTCAAGGACTATGAGAAGAACTACCCCACTCATGACCTTGAGCTTGCAGCAGTTGTGTTCACCCTTAAAATTTAGAGACATTACTTGTATGAAGCTCAGTGCAGAGTGTATACAGATCATCAGAGTCTGAAGTACTTCTTCACTCAGAAGGATCTGAATATACGACAGCGTAGATGGCTCGAGCTGGTCAAAGACTACGACATAGACATCCTTTACCACCCGGGAAAAGCTAATAAGGTGGCAAACACACTTAGCAGGAAGTCCAGTGCTACCTTATTATCCCTATCAGCCATGTCACCGCCCTTACAAAAGGAGATTGCAGATTTCGGGCTCGAATTAATAGTTGGGCAACTCTCTACTATGACATTAACATCTACCCTGCTTGGTGACATCCAAACAGCTCAGGGACAGGATCCTGAAATTCAGAAAATCAAGCAAGGGTTAGTAGGATCAGAAAGTGGAGAGTTCAGAGTATCGGATAGTGGGGTATTATATTTCGGTGACAGACTATGTGTTCCGGATCAGGAGGAACTACGGAGGAAGATTCTAGACGAGGCTCATAGACTCCTTATGCGATGCATCCTGGTTCCACCAAAATGTACCAAGACCTAAATAAACGTTTTTGGTGGCCTGGGATGAAAAGAGACATCGCCAGGTATGTTAGTACCTATCTGACCTGCCAGAGGGTCAAAGCAGAACACCAGAAACCAGAAGGAGTTCTGCAGCCTATTCAGATTCCAGAATGGAAGTGGGAGGATATTTCCATGGATTTCATAGTGGGACTACCCAGAACCACGAATGGTTTTGATGACATCTGGGTAATAGTCGACAGATTGACTAAGTCAACCCACTTCTTAGCTATCAGGATATCCTACTCCATGGAGCAGCTAGCTCAGTTGTATCTCAAGGAGATCGCCAGACTGCATAGAGTCCCACGGACCATCATTTCAGACTAAGACAGTAGATTCACGTCACACTTCTGGGAGTGTGTACTGTCAGCACTGGGCACCAAGATAAAGTTTAGCACAACCTTCCATCCTTAGACAGATGGTCAGACGGAATGAGTAAATCAGGTACTCGAAGATATGCTCCAAGCGTGTGCCCTAGACTTCAAGGGAAGTTGGTGCAAATATCTGAGTTTAGCAGAATTTGCATACAATAATAGCTATCAGGCCACTATCGGCATAGCACCCTACGAGACTCTCTACGGGCGGAGGTGTAGATCTCCAATCTGCTGGTACGAGAGTGGTGAACAGAAAGAACTAGAACTTCAGCACGATAGCTATACAGCAGATCCGCCAGAGGATAGAGACAACTCAGAGCCACCAGAAAAGCTATGCCGATACACGGCGCTGACCCTTAGAGTTTTCAGTTGGGGATACAGTGTTCCTCAGAGTGGCTCCCATGAAGGGAGTAATGCGTTTTGGGAAGAAGGGCAAATTAAGTCCCAGATATGTGGGACCATACCTTATCACTAGAAGAGTTGGCAAGGTAGCATATGAGCTAGAGCTACCCCAGGAGATGTCAGCTATCCATAACGTATTTCATGTCTCAATGCTGAAGAAGCATATCCCAAATGCCACCCAGGTGATTGAGCCCTAGTTGGTACAAGTCCGCGAAGACCTTAGCTACGACAGTCGACCTATTCAGATAATAGACCGAGCAGTTAAGAAATTACGGAATAAGGAAGTACCATTAGTAAAAGTTATTTGGCAAAATCACATAACAGAAGAGGCAACTTGGGAGACAGAAGCTAGCATGAGGTAGAAGTACCTAGAGTTATTCTATGTTTGAGGATGAACTTTTTATAAGGTATGGGGGATTGTAACACCCAAAAATTCTCAAAGTAATTTTAGAAATATTTTATAATTTTTCCGAAATTTTAGAATATTTTTATGGAATTTTTGGAGTAGCAGAAGTAGCAAAATTAAATAAAAACATAAAATAGCCTAAGCGGGAATCGAACCCGAGACCTATTAAACTCTACGCCTTATAGATGACTCTAGTAACCAAGGGGCCCCAGCAGAGGTGTGCTGAAAGGAAAGGAAGACAATTATATTTAAGGTTTAGTTGGGGCGTATGTACCACTTAACATAAATAAGAAAATTAAGTAGAGAGTTATTATTTTGGATCGGAAACTCTCTTCCCTCACCTTCACATGCCGCCCCCTCTTTCTCCTCACCCTCTCAGTGCCCATGTCCAAGAAACCTAGGGTTTCATCCCTAGGGTCGTAGGAACACTTTCCGCCGACAACTCCGGCACGAGAACGTTCCCGTCCGCGAGAAGGAAGCATAGACGCAAGAGGATCGCCGAAACGGTCATCGTCTCCGGAAATCTAGCGATAGGATTGTAAGAATATCTAGCACAGGATGTAAGTAACCCCTCACCTGCAGTATAAGTAGCTGATTGTATGTTTTTATGCCTTAGTTCACATTTATGTTCTCAGTTTAGACATATGCAGAATTAGAGCACACCAAGTGCTCGATAAAATGCCTAGAATAGTTAAATGCTACAGTAAGCATTTTAATATCTCAGTTAAATGCCCTAGATGCATTTTAATTAGCAAATATAGCCTTGCTTCAGTGATATGGGACTATGGTCCAATGGGTGGGCTCCCACAGTCGCCTCTAGGTTCAAATAACCTAGTTCTGAGTTCAGATAACCTTGTAAAAAGCAAGATATGATAAATCAGTTATAAACAGTATTTTACTTTATCAGTGGCACTGTACTGGACTTCAGATGTCCTTGGGTTGGGCTCCCAGAGTCGTCCCTAGGTTTAGACAACCTAGTACCCTACTAGATTCGGGACTTGCTACCTCGGGCCTAGTTAGGGATGCGCGCACAACAAGTACAGTTGCCGGGCCCATCAGCAGCATGTTTAGTATTTTTACCTATTTATGAAAATAGTTTTCAAACTTCACAAAACAGATAAGTGAATTCAGATTAGCTTCAGTTTAGTTTTCTATTGATATAGCAGATAGCTCTATGTCAGTTCTTGATTGCCATGATTTACATGCTCATGTGCCATGTTTTAGCATTTCTAGTATGATTCTTATCTTGCATATCAGCATAGCATCTTTTACAAAAAACATGATTTCTGCAAATGCATGTTTTTGTGAGGTAGATGGTTTCTTACTAAGCTCCCAAGCTTACAGTTGCATTTTCCTTATACTGCAGATAAAGGTAAAGGAAAGATGGAATAGCGGAGGCTGGAGGCAATGCGATGAAGGTGTGTGTGTGCAAGGAACTTGGAATGAAGATCTTTGGGGGAAACTAACAAATTAAGAACTTAGTACTTCTTATAGTTTTACTTTGCTGCACTTTTAGGATGCTAAGTCTCATGATTTGTGAACCTAAGGGTTTTGCCATGTTTAGACTGCTAATTGTCTTATTAATAGATAGTAAAATGTGAATGATGCTATGTTTTAGTGATTTCTGGAAGTTCTGTATGAAGTCGAGTCTGAATTCTGCCGAAATCAGAAATCCAATCGATCAGCCGATCGATTGAGCAGTCCTCAATCGATCAGCCGATCGATTGGATGATGTCCCCGCGTACAGAACCCTATGGAATCGATCAGCTGATCGATTGAGTAGCCCTCGATCGATCAGCCGATCGATTGGGAAGCGATCTGCAGCATACAGAGAGCTGATGAGTCGATCAGCTGATCGATCAGCTATGGATCGATCAGCCGATCGATCAGGAATTTAAATCCCACGAACAGAGAGCTTCTGTATCGATCTCTGGATCGATTGACCAGATTGGATCGATCAGCCGATCGATCCAGTTTTGACCCCGTGCACAGTAGCGAGTTGAATCGATCATCTTGACCAACAAGGAGGTTAAGTTCCCTACTATAGCATGTATACAACTTCAAAAGTGCACTCTAAGAATAATTTCCACTGTTCAGAGTAAATGGTAGAGACTTTTAATTAGTACAGTCTTTTCCTTTTCCGTACCAGAATAGTTAGCGTAATGTAACCCCCGACCTTACAGCTTAGTCAGTAGGAGGCGGGACGTTACTTTAAACATGGCGAGGCACTAGGCCTTCTTGGGTATAGGATCATCCACCACTTCCTAGATAAAGCCTTTCAACGAAATTCAATATTTAATATCCTTATAGTAACCCTAGGTTTAACCAACAAGAACAATCGAATCACTGCCAGGGGTGGAAAGTCCTAGTGAGTAACGACCCATCCCTTTGGCCTCTTGGGCAGCCCTTGTGGCGGCCCCTTATGTCATCGGCCCATTTGGCGACCTCTAATGTCGTCGACCGACGAACCTTGGCCGTTCCGTTACTCACTAGGACTTCCCACCCCTGGTAGTGGATTTTTGCCTCCCCTAGGATTCGAACTCTAAACCTCCAGGCTTAAGTACTAGAGTTTATGAATCATGGTAACCAAGTGAGATGATCTCACTTGGTTACCATGATTCATAAACTCTAGTACTTAAGCCTGGAGGTTTAGAGTTCGAATCCTGGGGGAGGCAAAAATCCACTACCAGGGGTGGGAAGTCCTAGTGAGTAACGGAACGGCCAAGGTTCGTCGGTCGACGACATTAGAGGTCTCCAAATGGGCCGACGACATAAGGGGCCGCCAGTTGGGCTGCCACAAGGGCTGCCCAAGAGGCCAAAGGGCCGGGTCATTACAATAAAAAGGCGTAACGACCCAACCCATTTGGCGGCCCATTTGGCGGCCAATTTGGCGACCCTCGGGTCGTCGACCGTCGACCGTCGGTCATGCCATTACTCACTAGGACTTTCCACCCCTGGCCAGTGGATTTTTGCCTCCCCCAGGATTCGAACTCTAGACCTCAGGCTTAAGTACTAGAGTTTATGAATTCTGGTAACCAAGTGAGATCATCTCACTTGGTCGCCAAATGGGCTACCAAATGGGTCGGGTCGTTACAATAAAAAGGCGCCTGGGGGAAGCAAAAATCCATTGACCAGGGGTGGAAAGTCCTAGTGAGTAACGACACGACCAAGGGTCATCGGTCGACGACATTAGAAGTCGCCAAATGGGCCGACGACATAAGGGTCGACGGTCGACGACATGAGAGGTCGCCAAATGGGCCAAGAGGGTCGGGTCGTTACAGGATCATCCACCACTTCCTAGACAAAGCCTTTCAATGAAATTCAATATTTAATCTCCTTATAGTAACCCTAGGTTTAACCAACAAGAACAATCGAATCACAAGATCGAAAAACAAAAGAAACACAAATTGAATCACAAATTCGAAACCTAGAATCATTAGCCTCTTGTGTTTGGTATTTCAAGATCTAAACAAAAAGGATGAACTAGTTATGATGCGGAAACTAATAACTAGTTATACCTTTTGTAGCTTATAAATCTCACGATCTTCTGTTGTATTGCTCTTCTTATCTCGGACGTCATGTGGGTGACGATCTACCGAGACGAAAATCCACCCAAGCCTCCTTCTTCTCCAAGCAAGTTTCGGCCAACAACAACCTCCTTGAGATGAAGAACTTCGGCCACCAACCAAGCTCTAAGGGATGATAAGAAACAATGCCTCCTATCTCTCCTTCTTCCTCTAACAAGATCCAGCCACCACCAAGCTCCTTGAGATGAGATGTCGCCAACCACCAAGGAAGAAGAATAGGAGAAGATGAAGAAGGATGAGGGTCAGCCACCACCAAGGAAGAGAAGAGAGGTATAATAGATGTCTTGTTGTGAGGTGAGACACCTCTACGCTCTCTTTTATATTCCTTGGTCTTGGCAAATAAGGAAAATTTTTATAATTAAAACTTCCTTATATTCCTTGCCAATGTCTAAGAAGGAAAATTTAATTATAAATTTCTTTATAAACCTTTAATGTGGCTGGCCCCTACAAGTCCTCCAAACAAGGAAAGTTTTAAACACAAAATTAAAACTTCCTAATTTGTTTTCTGAAATTTTTAAAATAAAAATTTCTCTTTTAAAAATTCCCTTCATGGTTGGTTATAAAAGGAAACTTTTATAAATTAAAATCTCTCTTTTAAAATATGTGGATGATTACAAAAAGGAAAGTTTTCTCAAAATTAAAATTCCTTTTCAATCTACAAATAAGGAAAGATATCAAATTTTTCTTTTAATCTTTTGTAGAAAGGTATAAAAGGAAAGATTTATAATTTTTAAAACTCTCTTTTAAAACCATGAGGATGGTTACAAAAAAGGAAAGTTTTATCATAAATTAAAATCTTCCTTTTAATTACAAATAAGGAAAGATATCAAACCTTTCTCTTAATCCTTTATAGAAAGCTATAAAAGGAAAGATTTAAATTTTAAACTCTCTTTTGAAACCATGGCTTCCACATAAGAAAAGATTTTAAAAATTAAAATCCCTTTTAATTTAATTTTGGCCGACCACCTAAGCTTGGGTTCCAAGCTAGGGTTGGCCACCACTTGACCCATCTAACCTTGGTTTGGCCAGCCCTAGCTTGGGCTCCATGCTTGGTTTGGCTGACCACCTTAAGGTGGGTAAGAAGTTGGGTTTAGGTGGTGTAACACCCCAAATTTCCTCAATTAGAGTCCTAAAAGTAATTTAAAAATATTTAAAAATGCTATAGAAATATTCTAGGGATTTTTAGAACTTTTTAGAGTATTTTTATGTAATTTTTGGAGGTCGTTTGGTATTTTTACTAAATGAAGGACGTTTCGACAAAAAAATGTCCAAGCCGAGGATTGAACCCACGACCTTTGACTCGGTCAAAACCCGGCTGACCAGGTGTGCAAACGGATTTATCTGTTTAGAAAAGGTAGCGAATTTATTTAAGATAGTTAACAAAATATTGGATTATAAAAGGGATAAGTTGATGTTGGATTTGTCTGTTTAGAAAAGTTAGAAAAATTTATTTAAGATAGTTAACAGAATATTGGATTATAAAAGGGATAAGTTGATGTTGGATTTGTCTATTTAGAAAAGGTAGCGAATTTATTTAAGATAGTTAACAGAAATATTAAGTTATCAAATGGGAGAACTTAGAGATTATTTTCCAAAACCTAAACCTCTCCTCTCCTTTTCTCTCCCGACGGCACAGCGTCTCCTGTTTGGGCGAAGGAAAAAAGGGGGGATCTAGGGTTCCTCTCCGGCGGTCGACCAAGGGAGATTTCCGTGAGATCTTCACATGGTTGTGATCCTCTCATCAAGGGGAAACCGTGAGCACGAAGGAGGGGTCGAAGCTTGCAATTCCCACAAACCCTAGAAGTTTTCTTTCCGGTTGTAAGCCCAAGAATGCAAAGGTAAGTGCTTCTCACCTGCAATAGGAGTAGTTTCGGACCTTTGTTCTTCTTGAATTTGAAGCATGAGAAGCACTTATAGTGCAAATTTTTAATTAAGCCTATAGTGCAGATTTTAATTAAGCTTATAGTGCAAATTTTTATGTAGGCTTATAGTGCAGATTTTAATTAAGCTTGTAGTGCAGATTTTTAATTAAGCCTATAGTGCAGATTTTAATTAAGCTTATAGTGCAGAGTTTTATGTAGGTTTATAGTGCAGATTTTAATTAATCTTATAATGCAGATTTTTATGTAAGCTTATAGTGCAGATTTTAATTAAGCTTATAGTGCAGATTTTAATTAAGCTTATGGTGCGGATTTTAATTAAGCCTATAGTGCAGATTTTTAATTAAGCTTATAGTGCATATTTTTAATTAAGCTTATAGTGCAGATTTTTATTTAAGCTTATAGTGCAGATTTTAATTAAGCATATATTGCAGATTTTAATTAAGCTTATAGTGCAGATTTTTATGTAAGCTTATAGTGCAGATTTTAATTAAGCTTGTAGTGTAGATTTCTTAGAGCTTAAAATGCAGATTTCTTTAGAGCAGATTTCTTTAGAGCTTGTAGTGCATATTTCTTAAGAGCTTATGGTGCAGATTTATTTAAAGTTTATAGTGCAGATTTTTTGTGGAACTTGTAGTGCAGATTTTTGGTGGAATTTATAGTGCAGATTTTTTGTAGAACTTGTAGTGCAAATTTTTTGTGGAACTTATAGTGCAGTTTTTAAAGAAAAAGATTATAGTGCAGTTTGGATAAGTATTATAGTGCAGAATTTATGTTTGCATAGTATGCAGAAATAGTGTAGCATAGAATGCAGAATCGTGATTAGTATAGCATGCAGAATTTTGATTAGCATAGTATGCAGATTTTTGTTTATGCATTTCAAAGTTAGAATTTGTTTAAACATTTCAGTTTTTAAAGAAGTCTTCTTTTATTAGAGGTATTAACAAGTATAAGAAAGATAAAGAAAAGAAAGAAAAAGGCCAAGGCCTTAAGTAGATCCCAAAGTCAAGACTTTAGGGATTTTGGCACACAAGGTGCTCGTTAAAATACCAAGGCATTTAAAGAAGAAGTAATTAAGATAATAAGATATTTTACTTTGAAGAGGCTAGTACCCGACTTCCGAGGTTGTCGTTAAACAAATCCAGGTGTCCAATTCCCAGGTCTTGGCCCTGGTAGACCGAGGTCTACTCTTTTAGGAATGGTGGCTCGCTACCCCAACCTATTAGGGAACGCGCATAAGATGGTACTAAGCCTAGGCCCAAGAAGAAAGTTGATTATTATTTTGAAGTATTATAAGTATAACCTTTTGAACAAGTAAAATAAGTTTTTAAGCAAGTGAAAAAAAAAGTTTCAGAAAGTGTTTAGAATTCAGCAAGTTTTAGTTTCCCTTCTGCTAGCATGTTATTCTGATTAGCTTTACATGTTTAGTATTTCAGTATGCATTATTCTTTTGCTATTAGATGAGCATGTGTAGTAGTTTTCTTAGAGTTTTCAATTCTTGGATTTCAGTATGTTTACATGCATATTCGAGTTTTGTGAGTTAGATAGCGCTTACTAAGCAATTTTGCTTATAATTGCATTTCCTCTTACTGCAGATAAAGGAAAGGAAAAGTTATAGCAAAGGAAGGCGATAAGAAGGTGCGGATGGATGTGTGATGCCTGGACTATAGAAGCCTTGGGACCTAGCATAAGAATTTATTAAGATTGCCATTTATTAAGAATGTATTAGATGAGTCATTTAGTCTTCCGCTGCTAGTTAATTATATGTTTTGAGTTCTCCGAGAGTTTTAGGAATTACTATCAACATGTGAACAAGGATAGTTAAGTAAAGTCAGTAGTCCAGTAGCGCTCCGCCCTCACAGTCCAATAGCGAGGAGGGTGGGGTGTTACAGGTTGGTATAAGACTTTATAAATAAGAGGCTACGACAGGGACCAAGAGGAGGAATTGGTTTTGGTCTCCCGATGAATTTGAGCTTCCCGTGTTCGCCCCAAACACTGTTGACCTCCGCAAGTGTATGGAAATGTCGCAAGTAATATAAAAGATTATCGTATCCACAGGGACTGGAATAAGCACTAAAGATGTCTCAAAGCGAATTAGTTAGACAACAAATCAATGGATTGACAAGTAGAAAGTAAATATATCAAAGGTAAAGATACTAATGAAAGAATAAGAAACAAGAATTAGGGCATTGATAAAAGGGATGTTCTAGGAGTTTTGGTTTCTTTGTAAGGTTCTTCAATGTAAATGATCTACCAAGTTTTATTTCTCAATTATCCGTAATTTGTAGAAGGTCGCCGGTTCTCTCTTGCAATAGACAATCAACCTAGGACTGGAATCTATACCTAAATGTGATCAATTAGGGATGAACATACGTTGTCCTTACACGGGCTTGCCTGTCACGTACGTCCCTCGGATAATCAACATAGAATTCATCTCTCCTTAACCGCACCTAGATATAAAGATTTGTGCATACAATTCTATCCTACCCCATTGAATAACCCTTCTTCACCCTCAAGGTCATCCCTCAAACGTCCTTACATGGGCATGTTCCTGTCACGAAGATCCCTCGAAAAATTGAGTTAGAGATAATCTCTACAAGATCCATAAGACATTCCAACAATCAATCAAGAATAGGAATTAGGTCCAAATCACAACGACTATTCAAGATCAAATAGATACAAAATAGGACAAAATCATAGAAATAGGAAATTGGCAAATCCACAAGAGTTTACATCAATTCATCTTACAAATAATCCCTCCATCCTAGAACAAAGATAATCTACTCCATCAATCGAAGAAAGAAATCCAAAAACATAAAGATTACAAGCATTCTTGATCCCAAACCAAGAAGAGGAAAGAAAGAAAGCTTATATATGATGAAGACGGTCTTCGGATCCAATCCACGCTCCCAGAGTCGAATCGGTGAAGATCTTCCCATAGATTGCCCAGAAATCCTCCCAAGAATCGAAGGAATCACCCCAAATCTCGTTTTCTCCCAAGGGGGAGAAGATCCCCTTTCAAATCTTGAAGAAACCCTTATTTAGAGGTGAGGTTCAGGCGCCACACGGCCCAGAGGCACGACCGTGTGAGGTTCACACGGCCAGAGCCATTCCCTTATCTGCCAACCTTACACGGCCGTGTGTGGTACATGGCCATGGCTTGCTTCTGCCAATGCTCCCCTTGCGCGGTCGTGTAGATCTACACGGCCTGCATTGCCTCCACCTCTGGAAACCTGGCACGACCGTGGTGTGTACACGGTCAGGGCCCTCTTGCTCACTGGAAATCATGCATGACCATGTGATGTACACGGCCAGGGCCTTCCTGGTCTCTGGAAATCTCACATGGCCGTGTGGTGTACACAGCCAGAGCTCCATCTGGGTTCAAATCTTTACACGGCCGTGTGAGGTTCACACGGCCGTGGCAACTCCCATCTCTGCCGCATTCACACGGCCAAGGAATTCCACATGGCCTGGGCAACCCCCCATGGCAGGTCCGTGTGAGGTACAAGAATGGTGCCTTCCTCCTTTGCTTCGCTTGCAGATTTGGCCTTAAACATGAGACCTTCACCAATTTCGACTCCTGTGTACAGAAAATGAACAAAAGTAGATCTCTGAACAAAAACAGTAAATATGCTAAAAAGGAAAGCTGGAAGTACGAAAATGCATAGATCAAGCATGCTCAAAATATGTGAATGCGCGTCAAAACATGCGTAAAAGAGTATATAATCTATGCACATCACACCCCCAGACTTAAACCTTTGCTTGTCCTCAAGTAAAATGCTACAATCTAAATTTATATGCTCTACAATGCTCTCATATCCCTAATGCATTCTCCTAACTCTATCAAAAGGTTTCGTTAGTAAGCATGATCATGAAAACAAGTTAAGTTTGGCTCAAGCATAAGTACCCTGTGCATAGTGAAAAAAAAACTCAAAACTCTTCAAGTTTCAATCTATATCCTAGTCAAGTCGTCATTAAGTTTGAATTCCTAATATTTCCAGTGATAGATAAGTATCCAGTGATAGACACTTACTTGCCACACACTTGGTTCATATTTCTCAATCAACCCAAGGTCTCAAAGGCGTGCTCAATCTCAAGAGAAGCTAAGCAGTCATTTCCCCAGTAACCTAACTCGGTCTCAAAGGGGTGACTTGCTAGATTCTACTCACAACAACTATTTTTTTATATCCCTTATTCACCTTTTTTTTTTTGTTTTTTTTTCATAAGTATTTGCATTATGCAAATCTTATTCACAAATGTACTTTTGGCTCAAATATTGAGATATTTTGATTTTTCCAAATGAGCTTACATGATTTGAGCCTCATCCAGTAACCAAAATGAAGTTTGAGAAATCACCATGGAAACCAAGTACTAAACAAACAAGATGAATCATGACTATTTTAATGATATCAACCATTCAAGCTCAAGTCAAAGTGTAGTGAAAATAGGGTCCTTAATGTCAAGCCAAAACTAAAACTCATCTCCATATGATAGCTTATATCATTCTACCCAAGATAGAGAAAAGAGGTATATTAAGCATACTACTAGCATCATTTGAACATCATGAATCTAGATAATGAACGTGCTAACATTTAATCTTGAAGACAAGAAAGCATATAAGTGAAGTTTGTTGGATCGAGAAGCGCTAGAGGGGGGGGTGAATAGTGCTCATGGCTTTCGCGCTTTTCGAATTCGTAAAACTATCGAGTTATAAAGCAGTGTAAATAAAAATGCACAAACACACAAGAGACACGAGAGGTGACTTCGTTCGGAGCCTATCTCGACTCCTACTCGAAGGCCCACGGTCGTTGACCGCTTTCGGTGGGCAACAACTATATTCATGATAAGTATTAAAAATTAAGTACAATTATAAACTGAATTAAACTTTATACCGACAACAATAAAGTTGAAACTAAAGCTCCGGGTCGTCGGGATGTTGTTGCAGCACTTCGTGATCATTTCGTTGGCAGCACGTTGAAGAAGAGAAGCTTTTAATTCGTTAATCCAAGGTGCTGCTCGAAACCCCCTTTTAAACAGTGCTCAAGGCGACTTAAAGCCCATCCAAGGCGCCTTAAACTAGCCGAGTCAGCCGCGTGGATCACATCGAGCCAGGTCGCACCTTATCTGCTTCAAGGCGCCTTCATTGCTCTCCAAGGCGCCTTTAGCCACCAGTACAAGGCGCCTTGAGCTTCCTCCAAGGCGCCTCCAAGCTTGCTTCGCAGCCAGCTCCAGCTTTGCACCCGAGGTGCCTCCAAGCTCCATGGAGGTGCCTCGGACACTGTTCATCCGAGGCTAAGTTATGCTCCTTTGGTCCTGTAAAAAGTGTTAGTCCCAAACACATAATCTGCAAAACAAAGTTAGCACAAAACAACAATATAGATATGATAATAGAATATGATGACAATCTCCGGACTGTCCGGGTCTGACTTCAGATTTTTGACTGGAAACCCTAAGTCGACTCGACGCCTACTGTTCCCTCTACGGGGAACGCGTCCTCACCTACTCCCCTCAGGAGAGATTACTTGATGCTAGTCCGGTCCTCCAGATCGACTTGACTTTTCGCCTAGGGTTACCACCCCCTAGGGTTTTTCTCCACCTAGGGTTACCACACCCTAGGACCTAATGTTACCCCCCCCCCCCCCTTAGGATTTTCCTCCACCTAGGGTTACCACCCCCTAGGACCTAAGGTTGCCGCCCCTTAGGGTTTTCTGCCACCTAGGGTAACCCCCCCCTAGGACCTAAGGTTACCCCCCCCCCCCCCCCCCTTAGGATTTTTCCTTCACCTAGGGTTACCACCCCCTAGGACCTAAGGTTACCCCCCTTAGGTTTTCATCTTGCCTAACCGCAGCTAGGACTTTTGCCTAAGCATCACTTAGGACTTTCCTGTAAGCTCCATGAACCTTGTTAGATAACACCACAACTTAACTTTGAACCCTTTGCCATAATCAAAACTCAGGTTCGATTATCTGGTGCCCACTGCACCAACAATCTTCCCCTTTTTGATTATGTCAACCTTGGTTCAAAGTTAAGTAAAACATAACATTAAATAAAGGAATAAATAACGGAAGTTAACCATGAGCATCAATGCATAAGTAAAATTTAAAGCTTATGCTCCCCCTTTCATTATGTTTAATTTCTTAATTTCTTAACTTTGACTTTTCTCTCCCCCTTTGACATAAATCAAAAACCATTAACAAGAGATAAAAATATTCTACTTAATTTTAAGCTCTCCCTGAAGGGTAGCATAGTTAAGTACTTAGATTTTGATAAAAATTTAATTTAAGTACTTAGCTTAAAAAGGATTTTGTCATAAAAACATAGTCAAATCCTTTGCTTAAAAAAAACTTAGTCAAATTTGAAAAGCTAAAGTTGCTAGAATAAACTTTCATGTAAAGCTTTTAGCTAAGAGAAAATTGTTTTGACTTTGAAAAGTAACTTAGCTAGTTTTTGAAAATTGAAAATTTTAACAAGAAAATTTTCAAACATAAGCACTTAGTCAAATTTGAGATAGTTTTGAAAGACCTTTTTTTTTTTAAAAAAATACTTAGCTAATTTTTGAAAAAGTTTTTAAAAAAAGACTTAGTCTTGCAAATGATTGTTTTGAAAGGTACTTAGATAAAGTAAGAAAAAAACTTAGTAATTTTTCTAAAAAAATATTGCCAAAAAAAAATTTATTTAGCTTTCTGAAAACAACTTGATTTTAAAAGAGATTGATTCAGTCTTAGTTACGTATAAGTTGATGAAAAGTTTAAAGTCTAAAAAAAATGGAGTTACTTTAACTTTTCAAAGAGTTTAACCACAAAATTTATTTTAAAAGAAACTTAGCTTGACTCCACTCACTCCCCCTTAATTAATGTCACATTAAATCCTTAGGGTTCTAGAGTCCAAGCATGTAAATTAAAAATAATAATAATAGTTATTTTATATTTTCCTAATTTACCATCTCACCCATTCTATGTTATCAAACACGTTCAGTTTATGAGTGAGTGTGAGATGGAATTAATTTAACTTTATCACTATTTAAATATATTGTCATATAAATTTGTATTTTCAGTGAATATGTGACAAATTAATTGAGTTTGCAGTAAAAAATTGAAAGTATGATTTGAGAATTAAAATTTTGTAGATAATGAATTTGAATTTTTAAAAAATAATTGATACTTTGATTAATTAGTCTTTAGAGAATAAAGATTTTTCAAATAATTTTGAAATCAAGTTTTAAAAGATTTTTAAAATGATTTAAAAGATTTTTCAAATAATTTTAGAATTAAGTTTTAAAAGATTTATAAAATGATTTTCAAAAGATTTTTCAAATAATTTTGAAATTGAGTTTTAAAAGATTTTTAAAATGATTTTTAAAAGATTTTTCAAATAATTTTGAAATTAAGTTTTAAAAGATTTTTAAAATGATTTAAAAGATTTTTCAAATAATTTTGAAATTAAGTTTTAAATGATTTTTAAAATGGTTTAAAAGATTTTTTAAATAATTTTGAAATTAAATTTTAAAAGATTTTTAAAATTATTTAAAAAAATTTTCAAATAATTTTGAAATTAAGTTGTAAAATATTTTTAAAATGATTTAAAAGATTTTTAAAATGATTTTTAAAATAATAATTTTGAAATTAAGGTTTAAAAGATTTTTAACATGATTTTTAAAAGATTTTTCAAATAATTTTGAAATTAAGTTTTAAAAGATTTTTAAAATAATTTTTAAAATATTTTTCAAATAATTTTGAAAAAAAATTTAAATGATTTTTAAAAGATTTTTCAAATAATTTTAAAATTAAGTTTTAAAAGATTTTTAAAATGATTTTTAAAAAAATTTCAAACAAATTTTGAAATTATGTTTTAAAAGATTTTTAAAATGATTTTTAAAAGATTTTTCAAATAATTTTGAAATTAGGTTTTAAAAGATTTTTAAAATGATTTTAAAAATATTTTTTAAATAATTTTGAAATTAGGTTTTAAAAGATTTTTAAAATGATTTTTAAAAGATTTTTCAAATAATTTTGAAATTTGGTTTCAAAAGATTTTAAAAATAATTTTTAAAAGATTTTTCAAATAATTTTGAAATTAGGTTTTAAAAGATTTTTATAATGATTTTTTAAAGATTTTTCAAATAATTTTGAAATTAGGTTTTAAAAGATTTTTAAAATGATTTTTAAAATATTTTTCAAATAATTTTGAAATTAGGGTTTAAAAGATTTTTAAAATAATTTTTGAATGATTTTTCTAATAATTTTGAAATTAGGTTTTAAAAGATTTTTAAAATATGTTGAGTTTTGATTATCAATTTAATTTGAATTGTTAATTATATTTGAATTATTACTTAGTAATTTGATTTGAATTAATTTAATCCTTAGTCATTTCACCCGATCTAAATTTGAAATCAGGGAATACTATAATTTTGTGAGATGAATTAGGTTCGATTTTAGGGTTTGGTTTAACTTTGTGTTAGATTCAGGTTTAACTTTGGGTTCAACAAGTAGGCATTCTTTGGATAAACTTCTGGGCTATGGTGAGTCACAAGGACATCATTAAAGTAACCATGCCTTCGAGGTTTTCCAAATAGTCCTACCATTGAACTTAGTACAAAACCTTGGTCTAACTGGTTATGATCCATAAAGGGTAGCTTCGGTCAGTTCCACTTAGCCAAAAACACTAGGTCGAAGCCATATCTTCCTAGACATGCGATGACTAAGCTTCCCCAACGTACTATCATCCAATACTTCACCAGTACCGTGGGTCAAGTTAAACTTGTTCCTTTTCTAATTAGTTCTACTTACCCTGCCGGGTAGCTTGGTTTGAGTTACCTTATCAGGTAAATTAATTTTTTGAGGTGTCAGCTATTCTGAAGCCTCCTCCTATATTATTGATAATTTTATTTAAATTATATAAATTAGATTTGAGTTATTTTTAAATTAAGTTTAGTAAGTAAAAGGTACTTGATTATAGCTTGGTTTGTAGTGTTTACATTTTACTTTAGACTTATTACCCAAGTCTAGATTTTGTTGATTAGTTAAATTATTAACAATCTTTTCTAACTTATCTATTCTATCTTTTAAGATATTATTTTGTATTTTTAATTTTCTAAGAGTTAATTTCTTATTTTTATTTGAATTAATTCTATTTATTATATTATTAGCATGCATATCTAATTTTGAAGAAAAATCTATACTAGAGCAAGCATGATTAGTTAAACTAGTACAATCATGTGTTGAAAAAACTGGATTTTCATATAATGTAAATGTACTAACCTTGATTTCTCCCTCTGGATTCTTAGGTCTTCTTTCTGGGCATTGTCTTTTGCAGTGACCCATTTGTTTGCATTTGGAGCATTTAATGTGTTTCTTCCCTCTCCTGATCATTTTCTCCTTCTCCTCCGATTGTGTCAGTCGAGTCTTACGAGTGGGGCATTCGTTTCTATAGTGCCCTCTCTCCCTACACTTAAAACAGATTATGAGAGATTTACAATTTGAATTTACAATTTTACCTTTTAGATCCGTGATAGGATCCTCCCCCTTGACTGTTGCCGTCTCGAATTCAGACTCAGATTTAGCAATTTCTTCTCTGGCCATTAGTGCTATGAAATCGGTCTGATCTGATTCTTCTGAGTCTGGATCAGAGGTTGATTCCGGAAAGTCGTGTTCGAATTCGAACTCTGGTTTATCTTGATCTTCTGACTCTGAAGGAATCTCATGAAGCTTGAGCAATTTCTCCCAAAGCTCCTTAGCATTGTTGAATTTTCCGACTCGATCAAGTTCTGAATTTGTTAGGCCGCATAGGAGAGTCCATGTTGCTTTTGCATTTGCCTCGAATGTTCTTATGGTTTGTGAATCCCACTTGTCGCAAGTGATGGGTACACCTTCTTCAGTGGGGAGAATAAATCCAATATGGATTATAGTCCATATTTCTGCTTCCGTCTTCAATTGGTGCTCCATCTGGTCTTTCCAGTATCTGAAGTCTTCACCGGAGAAGTGCGGTGGATGAGTGGTGCTATAGCCTTCTTGGAGAGCCATTGAATCTTGCACGAAAAAGTAAACAAAAAACTTGTCCCAGGACTTAATCCTGGATTAGTAGTGTGGTAGAAGGATAGAAATAGAAATTCACGAATTTTGAGAAAAAAAATAATAAAATATTATTAAAAAATATTATTTCAAATTTTACCAAATTTGATATTTTATCAATACTAATAAACCGTGAAAAGATGAAAATGAATTTTTCAAAAATAATTTTGGAGGGAAAAAACGAGCGAGAAAGTGACGAAAAAAATGCTCGAACGGTAGTTGTACCAATTCAGAGCAACCCCGCTCTGATACAAATTGTTGGATCAAGAAGCACTAGGGGGGGTGAATAGCGCTCGTGGCTTTCACGCTTTTCGAATTCATAAAACTATCGAGTTATAAAGCAGCGGAAATAAAAATGCACAAACACACAAGAGACACGAGAGGTTACTTCGTTCGGAGCCTATCTCGACTCTTACTCGAAGGCCCGCAGTCGTTGACCGCTTTTGGTGGGCAACAACTATATTCATGATAAGTATTACAAATTAAGTACAATTATAAACTGAATTAAACTTTATACCGACAACAATAAAGTTGAAACTGAAGCTCCGGGTCGTCGGGATGTCGTTGCAGCACTTCGGGATCATTTCGTTGGCAGCACGTTGAAGAAGAGAAGCTTTTAATTCGTTAATCCAAGGTGTTGCTCGAAACCCCCTTTTAAACAGTGCTCAAGGCGCCTTAAACTAGCCGAGTAAGCCGTGTGGATCACATCGAGCCAGGTCGCACCTTATCTGCTTCAAGGCGCCTTCATTGCTCTCCAAGGTGCCTTCAGCCACCAGTCCAAGGTGCCTTGAGCTTCCTCCAAGGTGCCTCCAAGCTTGCTTCGCAGCTAGCTCCAGCTTTGCACCCGAGGCGCCTCCAAGCTCCATGGAGGTGCCTCGGACATTGTTTATCCGAGGCTAAGTTGTTCTCCTTTGGTCCTGCAAAAAGTGTTAGTCCCAAACACATAATTTGCAAAACAAAGTAAGCACAAAACAACAATATAGATATGATAATAGAATATGATGACAGTCTCCGGAATGTCCGGGTCTGACTTCAGATTTCTGAGTGGAAACCCTAGGTCGACTCGAAGCCTATGTTGGGTTTTTTTGGCCGCGAAAACCGTTTTTTCGCATCGCGAAACCCCAAAACCCCAAGCCATGGATCCGTACGAAGAATAAAACTTTCAAAAATATTACGAGTATGAGTTTCTAACTTAGATTTACACTAAATCTACAGAGGAGAAGAATATTACCCTCGTTGCGTGCCCTTCGTAAGTCCCACTCGTCCAAGGAGATGCCGGATCTCAAGTTGTCAAGGTAGACAACTCTCTAGAAGTATCCACACGAACTAATTAGGTGGAGAAGACCAAACAAAAGGTGTGCTAGCACCTAGATGGTGTTCCACCAAGAGAGGAGAGGGAGAGTAAGAAGAGAGCAAGAGGAAGAAGAAGATGTGAATTGCCTTGAATGAAAAAATGAATTCTCATTCACCACAAAAGTGGCCGGCCACAAGCACAAGTGTAACTCCCATTCTCATTAAATGTGGCCATTAAAGAGATTTGTAACCTCCATGAGGTGACACACACATGTGCTAAACATGATGATGTGGCACCTCATCATTGGCCACTTAATGCCAAGTCACAAATGATGTGGCATAAAGTCAAGTCAAACTTGACTCTTCATCTTCCTCTCAAGTCAAGTCAAACTTGACTTAATCTCTCTCATGGTTGATCTAATCCAACCATTTAATTCAAGCCAATTTAATATAATGAATCTAATTCATTTAATTAAATTGATTCAATGAGTCATAATCTAAATTAGACTAATTGAACACATGAATCAACTTGAGTCTAACTCAATTAGCCCAATTAGGATTACTCTTAATCCAATTTGATTCATCACATTAATCTAATCCTCTTGGTTCATCATATGAACCTAATCTCCATCTAATTGTCCTTAGTGTGTGACCCTATAGGTTCTTATAACGTTGGCAATGCCCCTAAACCCATTTAGGAGCATAAGTAATGAGCCGTATCTAGCAACACATCATTACTACCCAAGTTACAAGAATGTCGAGATCCAACATCACCTTGTGACTACTAATTGTGACTCCTCATAATATATGACAAGTGTCCTTCTATCCTAGACATCTAGATTGATCAATGTGAGGCATAGACCGTGTCATCCTCTAATCAATCTAAATCTTGAACTCCAAATAGACTCACTAAATCAAATGAGCTCAATATCTCATATTGACTCATTTGGGCATGACCATGCACTTCGTGGTCTCACTCTATCAAGAATATCGATGTCACTCCCGTCATATAGGAGGGATAGATCCCATCTACATCACTCACATCTCTCTGTATAATTCGTTATATACCCAGTAATCGCCTTTATAGTCCACCCAGTTACGGTTGACGTTTGACGAAACCAAAGTACATAACTCCTTATGTAGGGATCCATGGTGACTTCAGGTCCAAGGACTAGTAGTCATACTAATAGCCACATGAGAAAGTATATGACACTCATATAACGATCCATGATACTTTCTCATGGCGGGTCATTCGGTATACATTCTCCAATACATACCCATGTGTCAACTTGATATTTCTATATCCATGACTTGTGAGATCAAGTCATCGAGCTGACCTACATGCTAGTCTTATTGCATTAACATTGTCCCTGAATGTTAATACTTGACTAGGAATGATTAAGAGTAGTGTTCCCTATATCATCTCACTATCGGTTCAACTAACCGATTGATATAGGTGAGAACCTTCTACTCAAGGATGCTATTATACATAGTTTATTTGGCACAAATACAAGTAAGTATAATAACCAAAACACATGCCTTTATTTATATAAGAATATGATACAACAAGTCCATAATACAATTATCAAATCATTGGCTCTAGGGCTCTAACTAACAATCTCCCACTAGCACTAGTGCCAATCAGTGTAGGCTCTAAGCCCCAATGGCCTAGTGTGACCATCATGCTTCCTTTGTGCCAAAGCCTTGGTCAAGGGATCTGCGATGTTAGCATCTGTAGGTACTCTGCAAATCTTCACATCTCCTCTCTCGATAATCTTTCGAATGAGATGGAAGCACCGTAGTATGTGTTTGGTCCATTGGTGTGAGCGAGGTTCCTTCGCCTGTGCTATAGCTCCATTGTTGTCACAATAGAGCTCAATAGGGTCAGCGATACTGGGAACCACCCCAAGTTCAGTGATGAACTTGCGGATCCAAACTGCCTCCTTTACTGCCTCTGATGCAGCAATGTACTCGGCCTCTGTTGTAGAATCAACTATTGTGTCCTGCTTCGAACTCTTCCAGCTCACAGCACCACCATTTATGCAAAATATGAACCCTGACTGCGATCAATAATCATCCTGATCGGTCTAGAAGCTGGCATCACTGTAACCCTTTACAGCTAGCTCATCATTGCCTCCATATATCAAGAAATATTCTTTAGTCCTTCTCAAGTACTTAAGAATATTCTTGACCGCTATCCAGTGACTTTCACCTGGATCTGACTGGTATCTGCTCGTCATACTCAAAGCATACGAGACATCAGGTCGAGTATATAGCATGGCGTACATGATAGATCCTATGGCTGAGGAATAAGGGATCTGATCCATGCGGTCTCTCTCCTCTCTAGAAGAGGGACCTTGAGTCTTCGAAACTCCCTAGCCAGGTCTTGACAGACTGAAGCAAAGGGATGTCCTTCCCAATGAGTAGTATGTCATCCACATACAGTATGAGGAAGACAACTATGTCCCCTACAACCTTCTTGTAGACACAAGGCTCATCTTCGTTCTTGATGAAACCAAACTGTTTGATTGCATCATCGAATCGAAGATTCCAGCTCCGAGAAGCTTGCTTTAGTCCATAAATGGACCTATGCAGCTTGCATACTCTGCTAGTATGGTGTGGATCTAAAAAACCCTCAGGTTGTGTCATGTACACATCCTCGAGCAGGTTTCCATTCAGAAACGCAGTTTTGACATCCATCTGCCATATCTCATAGTCATGGTAAGCTGCAATAGCAAGCATGATCCGAATGGACTTAAACATCGCTACTGGAGAAAAGGTTTCATCATAGTCAATACTATGAATCTGCTTGAAACCTTTAGCTACTAAGCGACCCTTATAGATAAGTCCATCCATATCAGTCTTTCTCTTAAAGACCCACTTACACCCAATGGGTTTTACCCCTTCAGGTGGATCAACCAAAGTCCATACTTGGTTGGTGTACATGGATTCCATCTTGGATCTCATGGTCTCTAGCCATTTCTCGGAATCTGGTCTCATCACAGCTTGCTGATAGGTGGTAGGTTCATCATCTATGAGCACAACGTCATCATGGTCAGACAGGAGAAATGAGTATCTCTCAGGCTGACGACGTATCCTATCAGACCTGCGAAGAGGTATGTTTACTTGAACTGGTTGTTGTTCCTCAACTCTTTGTGGAACAACATCATCCACAACACTTTGTGGTTCCAGTTCAATTTCCATCGAGGCTTCAGTGCTATGGTCCGCATCTTGGACTTCTTCAAGATTGAACGTACTCCCACTAGTCTTTCTAGAAACAAAGTCCTTTTATAGAAAGACCCCAGTCTTTGCCACAACTACCTTTTGCTGACTGGGAATGTAGAAGTAATATCCCTTAGTTTCCTTGGGATATTCAATGAAATAGCACTTGTCAGATTTGGGTCCTAACTTGTTTGAGACTTGACGTCGAACGTAAGCCTCACAACCCCAAATCCTCATGAAAGACACCTGAGCATCTCTCCCAGTCCATTTCCTATATGGTGTCTTTATCACGACCTTGGATGGAGTTCGGTTGAGTATAAAAGCTACCGTGTCTAGAGCATAGCCCCAAAGGCATGTCGGAAGATCTATGTGACTCATCATAGATCGTACCATATCTAATAGGGTACAATTCCTTCTTTCGGATACACCATTCCACTGTGGTGTTCCAGGAGGAGTGAGTTGGGATAGAATCCCACACTCAGCTAGGTAGTCACGAAACTCATGGCTAAGGTATTCTCCACCTCGATCTGATTGAAGTATCTTAATACTCTTGTCAAGCTGGTTATATACTTCATTCTTGAATTCTTTGAACTTTTCAAAGGATTCTGACTTATGTGTCATCAAATACACATAACCATATTTACTGAAGTCATCAGTAAATGTGATGAAGTACCTATAACCGCCTCTAGCAGCGACATTGAAAGGGCCACATACATCACTTTGTATAAGACCTAACATGTCAGTCGCTCTCTCACTGTGCCCACTAAAGGGAGTCTTGGTCATCTTGCCTAGTAGGCATGACTCACACGTCTCATAAGATTCAAAATCAAATGAGTCCAGCAAACCATCCTTATGGAGCTGGGATAAGCGCTTGTCATTTATATGAGCTAAGCGACAATGCCAGAGATAAGTTTGGTTCAGGTCATTTGACTTGAACCTCTTGGTATTTATGTTATAGATAGGGCTTTCAAGATCTAGAATGTAGAGTCCGTTCATCAGAGGTGCACTACAATAGAACATATCTTTTAAATAAACAGAACAACATTTGTCCCTAATTATAAAAGAGAAACCTTTCTTGTCCAAACAAGAAACAGAAATTATGTTTTTAGTTAATGCAGGCACATAACAACAATCATCCAACTCTAATACAAGCCCAGAGGGCAGAGATAGAAAATAAGTCCCTACAACAACAACAACAACAACCCGTGCTCCATTGCCTACGCGTAGGTCCACCTCGCCCTTCGCCAATGCCCTGCTATTTCTCAGCGCCTGCACATTAGTACAAATGTGAGATGCACATCCGGTATCTAATACCCATGATGAAGAAATAGATAGATTGACTTCTATAATATATATACCTAAAGTGGAAGTCTCACTTCGCTTCTTCTTAAGATCTTCCAGGTACATCTTGCAGTTCCTCTTCCAGTGCCTGGTCTGACCGCAGTGGAAGCAGGTAGCATCCTTGGCAACCCCTCCTTTCGGCTTCAGTGCCTTGCCTTTGCCCTTGGCTTGGGACTTTCCTTTGCCTTTGAGCTTACCCTTGCCCTTGTGTTTCTGAACCATCAGAACAGAGTGGGGCTTTGCCTTCTTAAGGTTCAGCTCAGCAGTTCTTAACATGCTAAGTAGCTCAGGCAGTGGCTTATCAATTGTAGTTTAGAATGAACTGACTATAGCTATCCGGCAAGGATTGCAAGATTAGTTCATTGGCCATCTCTTGGCCAAGCGGGAATCCCAACCTCTGTAGGTTTTCTATGTACCCAATCATTTTGAGTACATATGGGCCTACGGGAGCCCCATATGACATCTTGCACTGAAACAGTGCCCTTGAGATCTCAAATCTCTTATGCCTCGCTTGTCCTTGATACAGTTGACGAAGATGTTCAACCATATCGTAAGCGCCCATTAACTCGTGTTACTTCTGAAGCTCAGAGTTCATGGTCGTGAGCATTAGACAGGACACATCTAATGCGTCATCTTGATGCTTCTTGTAAGCATCTTTATCTGCTCGCATGGCATTGGCAGGAGGAGCCTCCGGAATGGGCTACTCCAGAACGTACAGTTTACGTTCCTGGGTAAGAACTATTCTCAAGTTCCTGTACCAGTCCAGGAAATTTGCTCCGTTGAGCTTGTCCTTCTCAAGGACAGAACGCAGGGAGAAGGAGTTCGTATTCGACGTCATGGTTATCTACAACAGAAAAATGCAGAAAATAAATATCATATTCTTTTAAATCATTTAATTAGGCCTTTAACTAAATGATGCTCCCACTGAATTCTATAATTCATGTGGGACAAGATCTACATCATACTAACCCTTGAGTTAGCTTTGGCTAATATGCCCAAGATTTAGTATGATCGGTAGGTAACTATTTACCAATTATATCTCTATGCAACTCTTGTTTATAGGATCATTATCCGCAGTTATATTAAAACTTGAGTTAGCTTTGGCTAATACGCCTAAGAATTAATATAAATGTGATTTATGTCCTATCTTTCCAACCATTGGAAGAATACCTATAGTTGTACTCGATCCAACCGAGTTAACTAGGAATACTCAATCTAATTGAGTTTGTACTCGCCCATGCGTTGATAAGTGGGACCAAGATTGTCCCTCCGTACCCTACCAAGATAATATGTGTTGCTCTGCTTTGACAGATTCAACAACACATGTGATCGAGGTAGTGATAGGTATCACGGCACGGTAGGCATTAGAGTTGATGTGATTTAGATCTAATCTAAACGATGATGCGTATCATATACTCGATATATCTAATCTAATCGAAAGGGTGCATCATGTGCACGACTTAGATCTAATCTAATCGTTAGGCACTAATTAGTTACTTAATCATGCATCACATATACACAAGTAATTAATTAAATTAATTTGTGATTAGTCATGGCCCTACTACGATCTTCTCAAGCCAATGAGAAGATCGGATGGTCAACCTAGGGTCAATAGCTTCTTAAGCTCCTCCCTTTGACCACCTTGTGTTGCTCGCGCCCTTCTCGTAACTCCGTCTCGAGTGGACCTTCCACCGCTCCAATTTTGTACATTAAAATTTTGAAACTCGAGTTACATTCGAGTCTAAACTAATTTATAACAAGATTAAATAATAGAAAAAAGCATGACGCGCAGGTCGCGAATCAAATGTACAACACGCACAACACAATTAACGGCGCGCAGGCCGTAATATGAATTACAACACAAATCCAATCAGATTGGGTCTTTTTGGGTCATGACTATCACAAATTATACATAATTCTAAATTATGTATTTTCTATAATTTTCTTCAATTTTAATACCAATTTTTACGAGTAAAAATTCCCGGCGGTCCCGTTTAGCGATTTTCGGGTGCAATCACGGAACGAATAGCCTTGCGGAGCCAGGGGCAGCACCCCTACCCCCGATCTAACCATCGCGAGGGTTCCTTAGCAATCCTATAGCACCTTAGCCTGCTGTCCCAAAAAGTTTTGGGGCGAAACCTTGCCGTTTCGGAAAAATCTTCTCGGTAGTCGAAGCCTACAAGTGTCGAAACACTTGTACTTCACTTCTACGAGAAAAATACCCATAAAAACTCTAAAAATCAGAAATTTATAGAATGTTACAGTACTAAATTTGTGTCATAAAAACAAAAACTAAACTCATACAAGCTTCGCACGTGGCTCTGATACCATTGTTGGGTTTTTCGGGTCGCGAAAACCGCTTTTTCGCGTCGCGGAAACCCCGAAACCCCAAGCCACGGATCCGTGTGAAGAATAAAACATTCGAAAATATTACGAGTACGAGTTTCTAACTTAGATTTACACTAAATCTACAGAGGAGAAGAATATTACCCTCGTTGCGTGCCCTTCGTAAGTCCCACTCGTCCAAGGAGATGTCGGATCTCAAGTTGTCATGGTAGACAACTCTCTAGAAGTATCCACACGAACTAATTAGGTGAATAATACCAAATAATAGGTGTGCTAGCACCTAGATGGTGTTCGGCCAAGAGAGGAGAGGGAGAGCAAGAAGAGAGCAAGAGGAAGAAGATGATGTGAATTGCCTTGAATGAAAAAATGAATTCTCATTCACCACAAAAGTGGTCGGCCACAAGCACAAGTGTAACTCCCATTCTCATTAAATGTGGCCACTAAAGAGATTTGTAACCTCCATGAGGTGGCACACACATGTGCTAAACATGATGATGTGGCACCTCATCATTGGCCACTTAATGCCAAGTCACAAATGATGTGGCATAAAGTCAAGTCAAACTTGACTCTTCATCTTACTCTCAAGTCAAGTCAAACTTGACTTAATCTCTCTCATGGTTGATCTAATCCAACCATTTAATTCAAGCCAATTTAATATAATGAATCTAATTCATTTAATTAAATTGATTCAATGAGTCATAATCTAAATTAGACTCATTGAACACATGAATCAACTTGAGTCCAACTCAATTATCCCAATTAGGATTACTCTTAATCCAATTTGATTCATCACATTAATCTAATCCTCTTGGTTCATCATATGAACCTAATCTCCATCTAATTGTCTTTAGTGTGTGACCCTATAGGTTCTTATAATGTTGGCAATGCCCCTAAACCCATTTAGGAGCATAAGTAATGAGCGGTATCTAGCAACACATCATTACTACCCAAGTTACAAGAATGTCGAGATCCAACATCACCTTGTGACTACTAATTGTGACTCCTCACAATATATGACAAGTGTCCTTCTATCCTAGACATCTAGATTGATCAATGTGAGGCATAAACCGTGTCATCCTCTAATCAATCTAAATCTTGAACTCCAAATAGACTCACTAAATCAAATGAGCTCAATATCTCATATTGACTTATTTGGGCATGGCCATGCACTTCGTGGTCTCACTCTATCAAGAATATCGATGTCACTCCTGTCATATAGGAGGGATAGATCCCATCTACATCATTCACATCCCTCTGCATAATTCGTTACATACCCAGTAATCGCCTTTATAGTCCACCCAGTTACGGTTGACGTTTGACGAAACCAAAGTACATAACTCCTTATGTAGGGATCCATGGTGACTTCAGGTCCAAGGACTAGTAGTCATACTAATAGCCACATGAGAAAGTATATGACTCTCATATAATGATCCATGATACTTTCTCATGGCGGGTCATTTAGTATACATTCTCCAATGCATACCTATATGTCAACTTGATATCTCTATATCCATGACTTGTGAGATCAAGTCATCGAGCTGACCTACATGCTAGTCTTATTGCATTAACATTGTCCCTGAATGTTAATACTCGACTAGGAATGATTAAGAGTAGTGTTCCCTATATCATCTCACTATCGGTTTAACTAACCAATTAATATAGGTGAGAACCTTTTACTCAAGAATGCTATTATACTTAGTTTATTTGGCACCAATACAAGTAAGTATAATAACCAAAACACATGCCTTTATTTATATAAGAATATGATACAACAAGTTCATAATACAATCATCAAATGATTGGCTCTAGGGCTCTAACTAACAGCCTACTGTTCCCTCTATGGGGAACGCATCCTCACCTACTCCCCTCAAGAGAGATTACCTAATGCTAGTCCGGTCCTCCAGACCGACTAGACTTTCCGCCTAGGGTTACCACCCCCTAGGACCTAGGGTTACCACCCCCTAGGGTTTTTCTCCACCTAGGGTTACCACCCCCTAGGACCTAAGGTTACCCCCCTTAGAATTTTCCTCCACCTAGGGTTACCACCCCCTAGGACCTAGGGTTGCCGCCCCTTAGAGTTTTCCGCCACCTAGGGTTACCACCCCCTAGGACCTAAGGTTGCCGCCCCTTAGAGTTTTCCGCCACCTAGGGTTACCACCCCCTAGGACCTAAGGTTACCCCCCCCTCCCCCCCCCCCCCTTAGGATTTTTCCTTCACCTAGGGTTACCACCCCTTAGGACCTAAGGTTACCCCCCTTAGGTTTTCACCTTGCCTAACCGCAGCTAGGACTTTTGCCTAAGCATCACTTAGGACTTTCCTATAAGCTCCATGAACCTTGTTAGATAACACCACAGCTTAACTTTGAACCCTTTGCCATAATCAAAACTCAAGTTCGATTATCTGGTGCTCACTGCACCAACAAAGTTTTGATGTTCTCAAGATGTATGCCACATGATTTTTCAAAATATAGTCAAGTAACTATCAAAAATCAAGCAATCAAAGCAAGACAATCGAAATAAAGTGCAGAACAAAAAATAATCATGCAGAAAATGAGCAAAAACTGAAAACTAGAATGCAAAAAGAAAAATCAAGTTCGACACCCCCCTAGACTTAAACTTTTCATAGTCCCAATGAAATCAATATGGTGGAGGAGGTGGAGGTGGAGGAGGACGAGGAAAAGGGTGCCTACGACGTGGTTGGCCAATAGGAAAACTAGGAAAACCAGGAGTTTCGCTCAAGATTATATGATACTCAAACAGAGCATCTACTTGTTTGCTAGTGACACTCATGCTCTGCATAAAGTCTCTCATTCTAGCTTGATCCGTATCATAATCCTGAACAAATTCAGCCACTTGGCCTTGAAAATTCCTCGTGAATCAAAAGTGCTCTTGTACTTCTCTAAACTGATTATCTGATAAAGAGAAGCGACCCTCCAACATTCTTCGTTGGGCATCATGCTTCTCATGAAGTGATTCTAGAGAAGTATGAAAATCAGAAAAGTCAAATCTAGAGGAACCCGTACCATAGGCAAAAGAATGCCTAGCAAGATCCTGATGTCCAGAGGGCTGCGGGTATCCTGTGTTGGTTAAACCTAGGAAAATGTACCGGTTCCACTGTACAAAAATTTTTGTACAACTGTCGAACCTTTCCTTAAATAACCTATTGTGTTCTTTAGAAGTTAAATAAGGAATCGCGGACGGAACTTAACATCATTGATTCCAAATTTAACTTATCTGTTCTTAATGGTTTAGATTTGAATCGCAAGCGGAACTTAACACTATTGATTCAAATCTACCTAAATTATTAATTCCATAAATATTAATTTCCAAAATTGGCTTCCAGGACTACATGGCGAGGCACATGACCTTCTTGGATATGGGAGCAACCACCACCGCCTAGGCAAAGCCTTTTAAGGAAAGCTAATATTTATTTCCTTAAATAACTTTAGGTTAACCAAAAAGAACAATCGAATCACAAATTCGAAAAAGAAGAAAACACAAAATCGAAAAATAAATTCGATAAACTAGATCTAATTGCCTCTTGTATTTAGAATTCTTACAAAGAGAAAAACTAGCATGATGCGGAAACCAATTGCTAATTATACCTTCTCTTTGTATGCTAATGACCTCGAGATCTTCTGCCGTATTCCTCGCCTCGCCTTGGACGTCGTGTGGGCAACGATCCTCCAAGATGAACACCACCCAAAAGCTTCCTCCTTCTTCTTCTAAAATCCGACCACCACCACCACCAAGGAGAATAGAGCAAAGGGAGAGGAAGAAGGGAGAGGGCCGGCCACACCAAGAGATCACCCAAGCAAAAGAATAAGAGTTGTGTCTCATGAAGCCCCCTCACCCCTTCTTTTATATTACTTACCCAAGGCAAATAAGGAAAAACCTTTTGCAAAAAATAAAATCATCCAAGAGTTTTTCCTTTTTCCTTTTTATTTTTCCTTTTCTTTCCTATTGATTGAATCAATCATCAATCAATGGTTGAGATTAATCCTATTTGGTTTAGGATTAAACTTGGTTTAATCCTATTGGCCGGCCCTTGCTTGGGCACCAAGCAAGGTGGCCGGCCACAATTAAAAGGAAAGGAAAAATAATTTTTAAAAATTTTACAAGAAGAAATCCTCTTATAAAATTTACAAGCTCTCTTTCTTAAAGTATGAGTTAAAAAAGGAAAGTTTCTAAAAATTAAAACCATGTTTTAAAATTTAAAACTCTCTTATAAAATTTCCTTTTTTAACATGGTGATAGAAAATTTAAATTTTAAAACTTCGTTTCCTTTTTTTTCTAAACCATAAGGATGGTTAAAAAAGGAAAGTTTTAAAATCTTTTAAACTCTCTATTTAAACATGTGACTTAATTCAAATAAGGAAAGTTTTAAAATTAAAATCTCTCTTTTAAAACTTATAGTTTTCTACAAAGAGAAGATTTTAAAAATTCAAAACAACCCTCCCTTTTTGAATTATTATGGTCGGCCCCTACAAGCTTGGTCACCAAGCTATAGGGCTGGCCCCTTTCAAGAGGATGTGGCCGGCCATTGCTTGGTCACCAAGCAATGCTCCGGCCCCCTTCTTGGACACCAAGAAGATCCTTACATTTGGATGGACTTGAGGCTATAATGAGGCTACGACAGGGACCTAGAGGAGAAATTGGTTTTGGCCTTCCGATGAGCTTGAGTATCCCGTGTTCGCCCCGAACACACAACTCAAGTTCATCGATAATAACTCATTCCACTAGAGAGTTATTACCGCACTACCGCACCAATCCCAAATTACATTATGGGCTCTTTCTTATCATGAGTGTGTTAATCTCCCTGTATTTAAGATTACGAATGTCCACTAATTAAGTAAGTTACTGACAACTCACTTAATTAATATCTAGCTCCAAGAGTAGTACCACTCAATTTTATTGTCATGTTGGACTAGGTCCACCTGCAGGGTTTAACATGGCAATCCTTATGAGCTCCTCTTGGGGACATTCACAACCTAGATAACTAGGACACAGATTCCTTCTATAATCAACAACACACACTATAAGTAATATCATTTCCCAACTTATCGGGCATTTTGATTTATCAAGCTAAACCTCACCCTTTGATAAGTCAAAGAAATAAATATTAAATATATGTGTTTGTTATTATATTAGGATTAAGAGTACACACTTCCATAATAACTAAGGTTTAGTTCTTTTACTAAGTCAGTACAAAAAGAACTTACCTAAATGATCCTACTCAATACACTTAAAGTGTATCAGTGTAATTTATTAGTCAAGATAAACTAATACTTAATTACACTACGACTATACTGATGAGTTGTTCCTTTCCATCTTAGTCGTGAGCAACTGTTTATAATTTATAAAGAGCCGACAACATTATCTTCTGAGTGTGACACCACACTCCATGTTATCTACTATATAAATTAATTGAACAATTACATTTAACAAATAAATGCAGAAATTGACCAATGTGATTCTTTTATTTCAACAAATAAATGTTTACAAAAGCTAGGCTTTTAGTATACACTCTAACATCCTGATGTCAAGGGCTCAATGTGTGGCTCTGTGTCTCCGAATATGGAGGGGACATTCTCGGGGTCTACATCGATAATTACCCAATTAGCTAGGGTGCGAACTGAAGTTTGATCAAGACAAGGAAGAGGTAAAGGAAAACCATTCCTCCTAGGAAATGCGAAACTGTTCTCATCCCGAATAATCATTTTCATAGAAAGACATGCATCCATGTCGATCATATCATTGCCATGAATAACTTCCAACCCATCTAAATCAAGTTCCAAGTTAATGGCTACTTGAGTAATCAAACCACCTAGAACTATTGATCCCAAAGACGCCCTCGCAACTCTAACTAAGATTTGCAGAAAATGAAAATCGGAATCAAAATCAACCTTATGCAGCATAGCCCATAGAGAATAAAGTTCTACTTTCTTAATGACTCCATCACTTTCCCCTCTACCAAAAATAGTTTTGCTCATGACTCGATGCAAATATCTAAAAACAGGGTTTTGCATGTGAGAAGCCTTGGCTCTAGAGGGCTCATAGGGATGATCTAAGCCGGTGATAGAATTCCAAAAATTGTTCCAATTAAACCTAGAGTCAAACCTACGAGAGCTATCGAAAGACAATCCAAAACAAGCGTTGAAATCACTAAATGTCCATTGAAATTCTTGATTCATTAATCTAAAGGTTATCTTACCAACATAATCATCCTCATTGGTAAAATGGACATCTAGTGAACTTAGAAACTCCAAAACAAGGCGAGGATAAGTTGGTAGATGTGTGTACAACATATCACTCCAATCCAAGAACCCAATCATCCAATTTATGTCATCCCTAATTCCCATCATATCTAAAACGGTTGGATCCATATTCCTAGTGCACAGATTTTTCTATTGACAAGAATGGAAAATCTAGTAATTTGATCATCATTTCTAAATATGATATTGAATTCGTTGTCATTACCTTCGTTGCGTGAGGTCCTCTTTTCTTTGCCTTGCACCAATTGTTTCCCTTTATCTTTGGATGGCTCCTTCCCTTTGTCTCCACCGCTAGATCCACTACCTCCCTTGCGAAGTCTCTTCAAAAGATTGGACATTTTGTCAAGTTAGAGTGGGGAGGGGTACTGCTTGTGGTTGGAGAAACTAGATCTTAAAGAAATATATCTTAAGGTTATGAAAGTGGAGATCTTAGATCTAGGAGAAAAGAAGGATCTAGATCTAGATGAAGTTTGTGGACAAGAAAGAGTTTTAGACCTAGATCTGAGAGGGTTTGGAAGAAAGGTTGAAGAAGAAAGGAGTTTTGGAGAAAAGAGGGTGTTGAGATGAGGAGGGTGTGTGGGGGACACGGTTGCCCATGTATAGGAGACACGACCTGGTAAGATTTCCCTACACGGGCCTTGTAGATCTACACGGGCCGTGTAGATCTACACGGCCCCTGCCTTCTCCCTCTCGAATTGGCACGACCATAACCTTCTTCTCCTCGAGTATCCCTGTACGACCGTGCCTGGGACACGACCTCACCATCTTCCTTCTCTGGAATCAGCACACGGCCGTGTCAGATGACACGGCCATTGCATGCTCCTGCACCGGTTCCTTCACACGGTCGTGTGTGAGGCACGGCCAAGAAGTTCTCCTTCTCTGGATTCTTCACACGGCCGTGTCTGGGACACGACCAAGCCCCTTTTCTTCTCTGGAGACTCCACACGACCGTGTCATGTAGACACGACCCAAGCATCTCCCTTCTTTGCAGCATATGCCTGGCCGTGTACAGTACATGACCATGCTCTGTTTTGCTCCACTTGATGATCTTTCTCCGTTCTAGCTCTTCCAACACTTCAATGCCCATGAAGAAGTCATGGCCAGCTCATGGAAGTGAAATTTCAACCTGAAAACAAAGCAAAAACCAAGTAAAAACACTACTAACAAACAATAGAAACATGGAATGAAACTAATTAAAAAGAACCCTTGGGTTGCCTCCCAAAAAGCGCTTGTTTAAGGTCTTTAACTCGACCAATCTTGATTACTCCTCTCTTTTCCTTGCCCTTGGAGGGCAGACATATTTGCCACTTTTATTAGGAGGTCTCCTCCCAACATCTTCCACCACAATGTTTTCTTCGTTTGGTGGCCTCCCATGAGGATAGAAGTTCCATTCCTCCAGTTTGTAAATGCTTGCCCTGCTATAAGCATTTAAGAGAGAAGAGACATGGTTAGAGGCTTTAGATAAATCATATTCCAACCATTTCTTACCAATTACCAAGGAAAGTTTATGATTTTTAACATCTATAAGAGCTCCTGCTGTAGCAAGGAATGGTCTTCCCAATATGATAGGGATTTTTGGGTCCTCCTCCATGTCTAACACAACAAAATCGGTGGAAATTATACTCCCACCTACTTCTACCGGCACATCTTCAACGATACCTATAGGGTACCTGCAGGAGTGATCAACAAGTTGTAGTGCCATGGTAGTAAGTTTAAAATTTTTGAGACATAATTTATTACAAATAGAATAAGGAATGAGGCTAACACTTGCCCCCAAATCACAAAAAGCTTTCTCAATAAATTCTGTTCCTATATTACAAGGAATATAAAAGCTTCCGGGGTCTTTCAACTTTGGGGAAGTGTTCTTTTCCAAAAGAGCGCTGCACTCCTCTGTAAGTGCAATGGTCTCTATGTCTCCCTTCCTTCTTTTGTTTGACATGATGTCCTTCAAGAATTTGGCAAACTTGGGCATTTGAAGGATTGCATCAATAAGTGGTACTTCAACACATATTTCTTTCACCTTCTCCAAGAATTTGCCAAACTCTTCATCCTTCTTTAACATAATAAGTCTTTGAGGAAAAGGGACTGCTATACTTTGATGGTTGAGTGGAAGAGTCTCTTCAACCTTAGTGGTACTCTCCTCATTATCTTGAATATGATTTGGTGTTGGAGGAGAGAGCTCTTGTTCAGTGTGCATCCCTTTTGGAGCAGTCACTTGGGGATCTCCCAAGGTCTGTCCGCTCCTAAGCTCAATTCTATTGTAGTGCTCCATGGAGT
This sequence comes from Zingiber officinale, assembly GCF_018446385.1. Lineage (NCBI taxonomy): Eukaryota > Viridiplantae > Streptophyta > Magnoliopsida > Zingiberales > Zingiberaceae > Zingiber > Zingiber officinale. Next base: position 60,806,979 of record NC_055990.1, on the reverse strand, counting down.
TGACATCAGGCTTGCCAGGTAATTGTCCTGGAGCTCTAGAAGATGAGGAAGCTAGTTGGGCAATCTGACTTTCCAAAATCTTTTGATGTCTATCAGAATTATCCATTCTTTGAGTAAGCTTTAAAATGTCTTGTTTCATTTCATTCTGAGTGGACATAATTTCTTCAAACATCTTTTCAATTTTAGACATAGGAAAGCCTTGAGAAGATTGTTGCTAAAAATTTTGTTGCCCGGATTGAAAATTAGGCCTTGCCCCCATGGATGGTCCTTAATTTTGGTTATTTCTGTAAGAGAAATTAGGATGACTCTTCCATCCTGGGTTGTAGGTATTTGAGTATGAGTTGTTCTGCCTTTGATTGAAACCCATGATTACATCACATTGCTCTAATTGATTGATTTGTGCAGTGATAGCCCCCAAAGGACATGAGTCATTTGAATGTTCAGAAGTTCCACATACTTCACAAGAAGAAACAATGGCATTGACCGTACTTGAGCTAGCTCCCATATTCTCAAATCTTTTTGTAAGAGCATCCAGTTTTGCAGCCAATAAAGTTACCGCATCAACATTAAATTTCCCTGATGCTTTTGTTGTTGGGTTCATACAAGCATAGCCACCACTTCTTTCATTAGCCCATTGATGGTGGTTTTGTACTACACTTTCAATTATCTCCTCGGCTTCATCCAAGTTCTTATTCATAAGTGCCCCTCCAGCAGCTGAATCAAGAGACACTTTTGTATGATAATTAATGTCGTTATAAAATGTATGTAGCACTAACCACCTTTCCAAACCATGGTGTGGGCATTATCTGAGCATACTATTGTATCTATCACAAGATTCAAATAAAGATTCAGAGTCTGCTTACTTGAAACTTGCAATAAGATTCCTCATATGAGCAGTTTTACTTATAGGATAGAATTTATCAAGGAATTGTTGCTAACATTGTTCCCATGTGGTGATGCTATTTGGAGTCAAAGAATTTAACCATTGCTTGGCTCTATCTCTCAAGGAGAACCCAAATAGAAGTAGGCGCACTGCCTCTGAAGGAACACCATTCATTTTCATTGTGCCGCATATTTCATAGAAGACTTCCAAGTGTTGATTTGGGTCTTCATGCGGTCCTCCACCAAACTGATTTTGCTGCACCATAGATATAATCGCAGGTTTGATCTCAAAATTATTTGCTTCCACTGAAGGCCTTGAAATACTAGATCGAAAACCCCTAGCATAAGGTGTTGCATAATCCTTTAGTGGTCTATTCGCCATGATAGAATGTTTTTGTTCTTCTTGTTGTCTTTACAAAATTTTTATTCTATGAAATGTTCTGTCTATCTCAGGGTCTAGAGGAAGAAGTTATTCTGCAAAGTTAGATCTTCGTATACACAAGAACAAGATAGCAAGATATGTTTACAAAAGAAAAAGAAAGAAAGAGACTAAATCCAAAGAAACAGAGAAAAGTTAGACAAAATATTAGAATAAAAAATGCAGAATTAAAATTACAACAAAAAGAATTGACAAGAAATTTATACAAGAAAGGAAAAACTTATGAAAAAGAATTCCAACAATTAGTTACAATTATGCAAATGAAAAGAAAAGTTATGTCTAGTCTAACTCAATTGACAATCCCTAATGTTATAGCACAGTCCCCGGCAACGACGCCAAAAACTTGTTGACCTCCGCAAGTGTACGGAAATGCCGCAAGTAATATAAAAGATTATCGTATCCACAGGGACTGGAATAAGCACTAAAGATGTCTCAAAGCGAATTAGCTAGACAACAAATCAATGGATTGACAAGTACAAAGTAAATCTATCAAAGGTAAAGATACTAATGAAAGAATAAGAAACAAGAATTAGGACCTTGATAAAAGGGATGTTTTAGGAGTTTTGGTTTCTTTGTAAGGTTCTTCAATGTAAATGATCTACCAAGTTTTATTTCTCAATTATCTGTAATTTGTAGAAGGCCGTCGGTTCTCTCTTGCAATAGACAACCGGCCTAGGAATGGAATCTATACCTAAATGTGATCAATTAGGGATGAACATACGTTGTCCTTACACGGGCTTGCCTGTCACGTTCGTCCCTCGGATAATCAACATAGAATTCATCTCTCCTTAACCGCACCTAGATATAAAGATTTGTGCATACAATTCTATCCTACCCCCTTGAATAACCCTTCTTCACCCTCAAGGTCATCCCTCAAACGTCCTTACACGGGCATGTTCCTGTCACGAAGATCCCTCGAAAAATCGAGTGAGAGATAATCTCTACAAGATCCATAAGACATTCAAACATTCAATCAAGAATAGGAATTAGGTCCAAATCACAACAACTATTAAAGATCAAATAGATACAAAACAGGGCAAAATCATAGAAATAGGAAATTGACAAATCCACAAGAGTTTACATCAATTCATCTTACAAATAATCCCTCCATCCTAGAACAAAGATAATCTACTCCATCAATCGAAGAAAAAAATTTGAAAACATAAAGATTACAAGCATTCTTGATCCCAATCCAAGAAGAGGAAAGAAAGAAAGCTTATCTATGATGAAGACGATCTTCGGATCCAATCTATGCTCCCGGAGTCGAATCGGTGAAGATTGTTGGGACCAAATATGTAGCTAGGGGGGGTGAATAGCTCGGTGCGATCTCGTGCTCATTGTTGCTTGTTTCTTGTGGTGAAATGCAGCGGAAAATATAAAGAAACAACACTCAACACTAACACTAGGGATTTACTTGGTATCCACCTCAAGAAGAGGTGACTAATCCAAGGATCCACACACTCACGCACCCTCCACTATGAAAAACACTCCTTTTCGGTAACTACTTAAGGCGGAGAAGCCCTACAAGCTCTCAGTACAAGAAGAAAGGGAAGGGAAATACAATACAAGCAAAAGCTTACAAGATATGCACAAAAAACCCTAACCCTAGCTTCTTCCTCGCCTCTTGACTTGGACGTGTACTAGCACAAGCCTCCAAGAACCTTCAAGATCTGGCGTGAGAGTGACTGTGGAGAAGCTTTGGTTGCTGGAGAAGAATGTCGAGAGATCTGTAGAAGTTCTGCGGAGAGAAACGCTCGCCAACAGCTAAATACGATGCCAACGGTCGAATCCCAATCGATTGGATTGCTCCCAATCGATTGGGGAGGCTTTGGATCGATCGGCCGATCGATCCAGAGTGCCTCTGTACTCTCAGGAATAACCTGGATTGATCGGCCGATCGATCCAAGGCTTATCGCACGAAGTCGTAGCTCCCAATCGATCAACCGATCGATTGGAGGCTCCCAATCGATCAACCGATCGATTGGGAGGCTTTCTGTGCGATCGACGATTCTCCCCAATCGATCGGGTGATTGATTGGGGAAGCCTTTATTGCGGGGACTCACCCAATCAATCACCCGATCGAATGGGCATGAGCCAATCGATCGACTGATCGATTTAGCCCAGGGTTTTTGCCCAAAACCAAGTCCAAAGTCCCCTAAACCAACATCTGATCAACCATGACCTGTTGGTACATCATGCTTAGAATCCGACCATCGTTGACCTACTAGGCCTCTCTCACCAAGTGTCCGGTCAATCCTTTTGACCCACTTGGACTTTTCTCCTCATGCTAAGCGTCCGGTCCTCTATAACCCACTTGGACTTCCACCAGATGTTTGGTCAACCTTGACCCATCTGGATTTCCTCGTGCCAAGTATCCGGTCAATCCCTTTGACCTACTTGGACTTCCCAACTACCTAGCTTCACTCACTAGGTCTTTCACCTGGCTTCATTCAGCAGGATTTTCTTCTGCTTAGCTTCACTCACTAGGACTTTCTTCTTCCTAGTTTCACTCACTAGGACTTTCTTCTGCCTAGCTTCACTCACTAGGACTTTCACCTGGCTTCACTCATCAGGATTTTCTTTACTGCCTAGCTTCACTCACTAGGACTTTCCACAACTGCCTGGCTTCATTCACCAGGACTTTCCAGTCAAGTATCCAGTCAGCCTTGACCTACTTGACTCTTCTTCACAATCTACCCACATGAACAATTGCACCTGCAATCTCCATGTATTGTCTTCATGTATTGTCAAACATCGAAACCTAAACATCAAGACTTGAGCTTGACCCAATTCAAACTCAGTCAACCAGGTCAACCTTGACCTAAGGAATATTGCACCAACAATCTCCCCCTTTTTGATGTTTGACAATACCACTTTTAAGTTAGGCTAATCCCATAGCCTCAACTCCTTTCATGCCAATATATGAATAAGGATTCCCTCCATTCTCCTCCTTTTCTAGAGGGCAACCTCCCTCTTAGGTAATGAAGGCCTAACTTAACCCTACATTCTCCCCCTATTGACACACATCAGGAAACTCTCCCCTTGAAGAGTTACCCAACGTTGTTGACAACTGCACTCATTGTTCACAATATAATAACAAAGGTCTCATACCCTTCATTATTCTTAACGCTCATCCTTGAGCATATACCACTTGTTATATTCACACACGATTCAAATGAAGGTCCCATACCCTTCATTGTCATCAATTGCTCATCCGTGAGCATACACCACTTGAATAATGAAGATATCCACTCTCCATTTATATTCAAATGCCCAACCTTGAGCATTTTCGCTAAAGAAGGTTAACCACCTTCCAAGGTGTATGAAAAATATATTTTCATGTCCTTAAAGAGTATCTCCCCCTAAAGACATGCACGTAAATTCTGTCATTGCACCAACAATGACTTAGAATCCCTAAACCTTTAGGAAACCCAAATTTAGAAGTTTTGAGGTTCAAAAATTCAATATTGAAACCAAATCTCAACCTAAACCTCTACTTAGTCTTCCTTAACCAATCCGTCCTTGTTTTCATCATGAAAACTCCCCCTAAATGTATACAAATGTGTTTTGAGGGGTTAGGAATGGTTACCTAGACTAAAAATGCTGAAATCTAGCTTACCCAGCCAAAATCAGCATTTCAATCGATTGGAGTTGGATCCCAATCGATTGAACCCAGCTGAATCGATCCACTAATCGATTCAGGCTACATGGATCGATCGGTGGATCGATCCAGCGAGCTTCTGCCCGTGAGAAATGCCTTCTCAATCAATCGCCCGATCGATTGAGGCACTCCAATCGATCGGGTGATCAATTGAAGTTCTGAAAATGCTGAAATACATTTTCAGTCAATTTCAGAAAGTCTCCAAAAATTCTACAAAATTCAAAAAATCATGAAAATTCATGTAGACAATCCTTAGGGTATATACTTTCAAGGAAAAAAATAGTTTTCTATGAAAATACTTTATATTTTCCAAGATTGACACAAGCTTAAAAACTTGTAAAAACTTTAGTGTTTTCTTCAAGTTTGTGCCTAACTCTTCAATGATGATTACTATCAAAAGATAGTCTTCATCAAGGTTTTCCAAAAGCATTTTAAAATGATTTTCAAAACAAATATCCAACCATGTTCTTTGGGCTCAATGCACATGACTTGTACATTAGCTTTCCCAATGATTGGAAAACACATAACTATGTGTTTTGATGAATTTAAAACTCAAAAGAATACACTAGATCAACATCTTGAGTTTCGTTCATCATCCTAACATCTCACTTGTATTTAATATGTACGGAATCACATACAAGTCACCTTATAGTTCTTAGTGAGATGTAAACTTTGAGTTTGCCCTAATCTAGGGATCATGCATATCTATCTAGGCATTTTGAGGTTAGGAACATCCACCAAGGATGTCACTTGTTAATGAATGCCATTTGTCCTTAGTTTGCAAGGAATTAAAATAATGCATGATGTGTTCTGGCATACATCAGAAAGAAATAATTTTCAAAAGAAAATTTCCTATGACTACATAATGTATGTATGACATGACATGGTATTTTTATGTTTTTCATAATAAAACATGAATGCAAAATATAATGTCATGACATATGATGGGAAAACAACGCATGGTAAATTAGCATAAATGAAATACCTAGATTATCTATCTAAGTATCCTTAATCCTTAGCTAAATTAAAATTTAAAACCTAGATTGCCCATTACTTCCCAAGAAAATGCCAAACCCCAAATTTGACATTTCTTTTGCTCTTATAAATTTTTGTGCCAATTTAAATTAAACATAATCCTCAAATTTTGACACATATTACTCTTTTAAAGAGTAACAAATTAAAATAAGGCTTAGACTTGCCTTTAACTTCCCAATAAAATGCCAAAATCCCAACTTGGCATTTCTTACACTTGATTTCTTGTGCCAATTAAAATTTTATCCAAATACTCAAATTATGGCACATCTTACTCTTTCCAAGAGTAACTCATTTATCCATATCATTTTCAAAGGTTAATAATAACCTAGGAAATGCTCTTAGAGTGCCCACTTCATCATGATTGAGTTAACTACCCTTTCAATTAGAGTTGACACTCTCTAACCCATCTAAGGGATAGAGAAAATGCTCCTAGGAACCCAAATCCTATTGGTGCTCCTTGGATGCTCTAGGTATTCACTAGGAATAGCCTCCCTAGATACCTTCCTAGTGACCTTGTTAGGCTTCTTAGAAGCCTTGGTCACATTTTCTAGATCAACTCTAGGGATTTCTTCTCTTGTGACCTTTTTTGTGACTTTCTTGGACTTCTTAGAATTCTTAGTCACTTTTGTTGCAAAAATACTCTTAGGAATAACCTCCCTAGTATTTTTGACTTGACCATTTGACCTAGGGTTGGTTCCATAATTATATGGAACCATATGATAAGAAGGCACATCCTTTTTGGTTTTAGGTTTGTATCCCAAACCCCTATGACCCGTGGATGACCCTTGTAGTGTTAAACCTAGGTTTTGCTCATTTTGCCCTTTTAGAATATTTTCCATCCTTTTTAGGGTCTTTTCCATTTTATCAAGCCTTGACCTCAAGACTTGATTTTCTTCCCATAAATCCCTAGATTTTGATTTTTCTTTAAATCTTTGAGCATTTTTATTTCTAGGCTTATAACTATGTTCCTTAGTGTTATTGCCTAACCTTTTTCCTATCTTCCTAACCTTAGGTGTAGTAGTCTTAGCATGGAGAGTCATGTGTTTTTCTTTAATGCTATCATACTCCCTATTTTTATGGTAAATAGCATTAAAATGATAGAAACTGGAATTAGCATGCTTTTTACCATTATTTAAAGGGGAAGATTCAATAAATGATACCTTTCATTTTATCTTGGAGGATCCCCCTTGACTAATGCTTCCTCCTTGAGCCTTGACCGCTTTCTTCTCCTTGGGACATTGACTCCGATAGTGTCCCCTTTGATTGCAAGAAAAACACACAATGTGCTCCTTGCTCTTCTTTGTTCCGGGAGCGGTCTCTTTGGGATTTTCCTTGCCCTTTGGTGTCACTTGGCCCTTCTTCTTGACCAATTTAGGACACTTGCTCTTGTAATGCCCTTGTTCCCTACACTCAAAGCAAATAATATGATCTTTATTATTAACAATTGAAATTGGTATACCTTTGCTTGTAGGGATGACTTCTTCTCCTTTTGATCCGGATGTAGAGGCTTCTTCTTGATCCGACAATGATGATCCATGCTCCCCCTCAATCCTAGAGGTGGAGGCTTCTACCTCTTCATCCTCGGACGTTGAGTATCTCTCAACCTCCGAATCCTCATGCTCATGAAATAAGGAGTATACTCCTTTGCTTGTATCTTCATGCTCCATAGAGGATGGATCTTCTTCTTCTTCCTCCGGTGTTGAGCATCTCTCAAGCTCGGAATTTTCTTCTTCTTCCTTTTGGTCTTGATTCAATGAATCACCCTCATTTGATTTTTCTTGGATTGGTACAGTGGAGGGTTCTTCATGAAATTTTGTCAATTTGCTCCATAGCTCTTTGACATCTTCAAATTCTCCAATTTTCTCCAAGATGTTGCTCGGCAATAGATTGACCAAAAGCTTGGTTACTTTGTCATTAGCCTCACACCTTTGGATTTGTTCTTGGCTCCACTTGCTCCTCTTGAGAATTTTGCCCTTTGAATTCTTTGGAGCTTCGAAGCCTTCCATTAGAGCAAACCATTGCTCTATCTCCACCATCAAGAAATTTTCGATCCTTGATCTCCAAAGATCGAAGCTCATCATTGTGAATGGTGGAGGCACCCTTGTATCGAATCTAAGTCCATCTTGGAATTCCATGTTGAAGTTGAGCCTTTTTGAATTTTTTTACTTGTAGAATTACTCCAACTTCTTCACCCTCTAGCTTTTTGCCCCTTCCGGCGATGATTCCGATGAAGAGCGGCCTTGCTCTGATACCACTTGTTGGGACCAAATATGTAGCTAGAGGGGGGGGGGTGAATAGCTCAGCGCGATCTCGTGCTTGTCGTTGTTGCTTGTTTCTTGTGGTGAAATGCAGCAGAAAATACAAAGAAACAACACTCAATGCTAACACAAGGGATTTACTTGGTATTCACCTCAAGAAGAGGTGACTAATCCAAGGATCCACACACTCACGCACCCTCCACTATGAAAAACACTCCTTTTCGGTAACTACCGAAGGCGGAGAAGCCCAGTTGATTAAATATTTATTTCAAAGATTGGCTTCCAGGTTAAACATGGCGAGGCACTAGGCTTTCTTGGGTATGGGATCATCCACCACTTCCTAGACAAAGCCTTTCAATGAAATTCAATATTTAATCTCCTTATAGTAACTCTAGGTTTAACCACTAAGAACAATCAAATCACAAGATCGAAAAACAAAAGAAACACAAAATTGAAATATAAATTCGATTACCTAGAATCGTTAGCCTCTTGTGTTTGGTATTTCAAAATCCATACGAAGAAAACTAGTATGATGTGGAATAAAATTACTAGTTATACCTTTCTTTGTAAGCAACAACCTCTGGATCTTCTATTGTATTCCTCTCCATCTCTTGGACGTCGTGTGGGCGACGATCTACCAAGAAGAAATCCACCAAAGCCTTCCTTGCTTCCAAGTTTCGGCCACCACCACAATGCTCCAAGGGATGCTAGAAAACAATGTCTCCTTTCTCTACTTCTTCACGTCTAAGCAACCGGCCACCAAGAGCTCCACAAGAGATGATGCCACCGGCCACAAAGAAGAAGAGAAATAGAAGCGGAAGGGCCGACCAACAAGGATGGAAGAGAGGAACAATAGAATAGGTTGTGTGTCTCATGAAGGCACCCCTCCCTCTCTTTTATAATCCTTAGTGAATCCAAAAAGGAAAGTTTTATAACAAAAAATAAAACTTCCTTTTATTCCTCTCTATGACCGGCCACACCATGTTTAAACAAACAAGGAAAGATTTTAAACAAAAATTAAAATCTCTCTTTTAAAAATCTCTTTTGTGGTTGGTTATAAAAGGAATGTTTAATAAATTAAAATCTCTCTCTTTTAAATCCTTTTATGGATATCTATAAAAGATAAGATCTTAAAAAAAACTCCTTTTATATCATGGTTACAAAAAAGGAAAATTTTGTCAAAAAATTAAAATCTTTCTTTCACATTATAGATAACTATAAATAAGGAAAAATTTCTAATCTTTATTTTAATCCTTTGTAGAAATCTAAAAAAGGAAAGATTTTAAAATTTAAAACTCTCTTTCAAAATCATGTGGATAAAAACATAAAAGGAAAGATTTTATCAAAATTTTATTTTTAATAAAATCCCTCTTCCCTTTCACACTTGGTCGACCCCTTGCTTGGGCACCCAACAAGGTTTGGCCAGCCCTAGTCTTAGCTCCAAGCTTGGCTTGGCCATCCCCTTACTTGGGCTCCAAGTAAGGATAGGGGGCGACCCCTAGCATGGGCTAAGTGGATAGGCTTTGGGTGGATATAAGGCTTTATATAAGAGGCTATAATAGGAACCGAGAGGAGGAATTGGTTTTGGTCTCCCGATGAGCTTGAGCTTCATGTGTTCACCCCGAACACCCAACTCAAATTCATCAATAATAACTCATACCACTGAAGAGCTACTATTGAACTACCACACCAATCCCAAATTACATTATGGGCTCCTTCTTATTATGAGTATGTTAATCTCCCTGTGTTTAAGATATCGAATGTCCATTAATTAAATGAGTTACTGACATTCACTTAATTAATATCTAGCTCCAAGAGTAGTACCACTCAACCTTATTATCATGTCAGACTAGGTCCACCTGCAGAGTTTACATGACAATTCTTATGAGCTCCTCAAGGGAGCATTATCAACCTACATTACTAGGGCACAGTTTCCTTCTATAACCAACAACATACCATATAAATAATATTATTTCCCAATCTATCGGGCCTATTGATTTAACGAACTAAATCATACCCATTGATAAGTCAAAGAAATAAATACTAAGTATACGTGCTTGTTGTTATATCGGGATTAAAAGTACACACTTCCATAATAACTGAGGTTCTGTTCTTTTATGAAGTCATTATAAAAGGAACAAACTCAAATGATCCTGCTCAATACACTCATAGTGTACTAGTGTAATTTTATAGTCAAGATAAACTAACACCTAATTACACTACAACTACTCCAATGGGTTGTCTCATTCCATCTTGGTTGTGAGCAACTATTTATAATTTATAAGGAACTGATAACATGATCTTCTATGTGTCTCTTCACACCATGTTATCTACAATATAGATTAAATGGACAACTACATTTAGCATAAATGTAGACATTTGACCAATGTGATTTTTATTTCTAAATAAATGTTTATACAAAAGGCTAGACTTTTAGTATACATTCCAACAATATTGTGTTTCTTGTTTGTCATTGATAGTTAGATAGGATTGTTAGCTAGTTAAATTAATGCTTGTTTATCATTCATGTTGATGATATTATTCGTAATATAGAGTGACACTGTCCTATGGGTTCATTGTTGTTGTTTAGTTAGAATTACACTTATTACATTAGATGAAAGAACAAAACCTCCAACAAAAACCCCTTGGTTCGATTTCATCTAAAAATAAACGTCTTGCTATTGGTTCCATGTGAGAGACGACCTAGTCCTCTACTATATTCCCTTAGTGTAAGTTAAAGGATTTCGGGTGATTAGAAATTATTAATTTAAATTTGTACAAGTGATAGTTGCAACTCAATCAGCCCCCCCCCCCCCCCCCCCAACTCTAACGTCAATTTCAATGCTACACGAATGTATCCGAAAAATCCAATTTATGTTTAAAAAATTATTACTCTCAATATAGTGGATTAAATTTATGTTTAAAGGTAGGAATATAGTTAGGAGTGTTGGTGCTATTCGGAATTCTGTTCTGTTTCCCCTGTACAAAAATTTGTACAAGTACAAAAATTTTCCTAGCAACCCATGTGTTTTTCAAAAGTTAATCTTGGATTGCAAGCGAAACTTAACATTATTAATCCAAGTTCAACTCATGTGTTCTTCAGAAGTTAAATCATATTATAGAAGTTGATTAAATATCTATTTCAAGGAATGGCTTCCAGGTCGTTGGCGAGACATTAGGCCTTCTTGGTTATGGGATCATCCACAACTTCCTAGACAAAGTCTTTCAAATAAATTGAATATTTAAATTCCTTACAGTAAACCCTAGGTTTAACTACAGAGAACTCAATTAAAGTACAAAATCGATAGCCTATTGTATTGGTATTTCAGGATCCATACAAAGAAAAACTAAACTAGTTTTGCTGCGGAATAAAGAACTAGTTGTACCTTTCTTCATAGACAAAGACCTCTTGATCTTCTGCTATATTCCTCTCCTCCTCTTGGACGTCATGTGGGCGACGATCTACTAAGACAAAGCACCCAAACCTTTTTTTCTTCTCCTCCATGCACCGCCGGCCACAAAGATTGAAGCAAGGTGCCGCTGGCCTCAAGAGAAAGAAAACAATAGAAGAGGGTCGACCACACAAGATAATAAAAGAGAGAGAGCTTAGCTTATATTTTTTTGGCACCACCCTTCTCCTCTTTTATATTCTTTGCTAGTGGCTAAAAGGGAAAGTTTTAACAAAATTTTCCTTTTATTTGCTATTGTAGATGGTTACAAAAAAAGAAAGAAATTTAAAAAAAATTAAAATATCTCTTTTAAACCATTGTAAATAGTTATAAAAGGAAAGATTATAACAAAACTTTGTTTTAACAAAATCTTACTTTTATTCCTATAATGATTGGTTACAAAAAAGGAAAGATTTTAACAAAATTAAAATCTTTCTTTTAAACCATTGTAGATAACTATAAAAAAGGAAAGATTTTAACAAAATTAAAATCTCTCTTTTAATCCTTTATAGAAAACTATAAAAGAAAAGATTTTGACAAAATTTTGTTTTAAATAAAAACTTCCTTTTCTCTTCTATTATGGCCGACCCACATCTTGGGCACCAACCAAGGCTTAGCCAGCCCCTTGCTTGGGTACCAAGCAAGGATGTGGCCGACCCCTCACTTGGGTAGGAAGGAAAATCAAAACGGGTGAATACGAGGCTTTATAGAGGCTACAGCAGGGACCGAGAGGAGGAATTGGTTTTGGCCTCCTGATGAGTTTGAGCTTCCTGTGTTCAACCCGAACACCCAACTTAAGTTCATCAATAATAACTCATACCACTAAAGAGTTATTATTGAACAACTGCACCAATCCCATATTACATTATGGACTCCTTCTTATCATGAGTACGTTAATCTCCCTGTGTTTAAGATATTGAATGTCTATTAATTAAATGAGTTACTGACAACTCACTTACTTAATATCTTGCTCCAAGAGTAGTACCACTCAACTTCATTATCATGTCAGACTAAGTCCACCTGCAGGGTTTACATGACAATCCTTATGAGCTCCTTAAGGGGACATCATCAACCTAGATAACTAGGACACAGTTTCATTCTATAATTAACAATACACCATATAAATAACATCATTTCCCAATTTATCGGACCTATTGATTTAACGAATAAATCTCACCCTTTGATAAATTAAAGAAATAAATACCAAGTACATGTGCTTAAGGATTAAGAGTACGCACATCCATAATAACAGAGATTTTGTTCTTTTATACAGTCAATATAAAAGGAACAACCTCAAATGGTCCTTCTCAATACACACATAGTGTACTAGTATAATTTTATAGTCAAGATAAACTAATACTAAATTACACTGCAACCATTTCAATGGTTTATCTCAACCCATCTTGGTTATGAGCTACTATTTATAATTTATAAGGAACTGATAACATAATCTTTTATGTGACACCACACACCATGTTATCTACAATATAAATTAAATGGACAACTGCATTTAACTAAATGCAGACATTTGACCAATGTGATTCATATTTTAAAATAAATGTTTATACAAAAAGCTAGACTTTTAGTATACATTCTAATAATTTTTCACTTATACTAAAAGACAATGCTGCTATATAAGCTGTCATACATCTAATCCGCATCCCCTCAACATGCCATCAAAAGCTCTCGCCAGAAGGGCCTTAGTGAAAGGATCTGCCAGGTTATCTTCTGATGTAATCTTGGCGACAACAACTTCTCCTTGCTTTACGATGTCTTGTATCAGGTGGTACTTGTGCTCAATATATTTATTTTCCTTATGGGCTCGTGGTTCCTTCGAGTTTGCTACTGCACCACTATTATCACAATAAATTGTGATAATTTTGGTCAAACCAAGAATCACATCTAAGTCCATCAAGAAGTTTCTGAGCCATACAACTTTTTTGGATGCCTCAGAGGCTGCCACATACTCAGTTTCCATAGTGGAGTCTAAAACGCATTTCTACTTAACACTCCTCCATGTTATGGCTCCACCTCCCAAAGTAAACACATACCCTGATATTGACTTACTATTGTCCCTATCTGATTGAAAATCTGAATTCGTGTAACCCACAAGGAGCAAATTACCTGCCTGGTAAACCAGTATATAATCTCTAGTCCTTCTCAGGTACTTTAATATATGTTTTACGACAGTCCAATATCCCTGTCCTGGATTACTTTGATATATGGTAACCAAGCCCACGGTAAAATAGATATCCATACTCGTACATAACATTGCATACATTAGGCTTCCTACAGCCGAAGCATAAGGAACTACCTTCATGTCATCTATCTCCTTTGATGTCTTAGGAGACATCTCTTTAGATAAAGGTACTTCATGCTGAAAAGGTAGAAAACCTTTCTTAGAGTTTTGCATGCTAAAACGAGCTAGAATAGTATCGATGTATGAAACTTGGGATAAGCACAACATTCTTTAATTACGATCCCTTATTACATTGATCCCAAGAATATGTCCACATTCTCCCAAATCCTTCATATCAAACTACTTGGACAACCATACCCTTACATCTGATAACATTTTGACATTGTTCCCAATGAGCAAAATGTCATCTACGTATAGTACAAGAAATACCATCACATTTCCGTCACTCTTCTTGTATACACAAGACTCATCCAGACATTGAATAAATTCATAAGACTGGATTACTTCATTAAATCGGATGTTCCAAGATCTCGAAGCTTGCTTCAGTCCATAGATAGACCGATTAAGCTTACATACAAGATGCTCTTTGCCCTTCGCAATGAATCCCTCTGGTTGCTTCATATGAATATTTTCTTCAAGACTTCCATTAAGGAAAGCTTTCTTAACATCTATTTACCAAATCTCATAATCCATATGAGCGGTAATAGATAAAAGAATATGGATAGACTTAATCATGGCTACCGACGAAAAGGTTTCCTCATAATCGATTCTCTCTTTCTGAGTATACCCTTTTGCAACAAGCCTTGCTTTAAAGGTTTCCACCTTCCCATATGTCCCTCTTTTTCTTTTGTAGATCCATTTACATTTAATGACTTTTACATCATTTGGTGGTTCTACAAGTTCCCAAACCTGATTAGAGTATATAGATTCTATTTCAGAGTTCATTGCACTTTACAAGATGCTGCATCTTTATCTTAGAGTGCTTCATCATATGTCTAGGGATCAGGTTCATGTTCACCAGGGATCAAGTCCCAAGATTCTCCCAAAAACATGAATCTATCAGGTTTCCTAATGACCTTCCCACTACGACGAGGCACTACTTGTAATTGCGCATCATTTGTGACGTGTTGCAGTTTCTTGTGGTATCTCATCTTGTACCGTTGGTACTAAAGTCGACGTGTCTTCTCTTATTTCCTCAAGAATAATTTCACTCTTGTGGTTCATCACATAGTCCTCTTCTAAAAATCGGGCATTGGTGCTAACAATGACCTTCTTATCTTTAAGACTGTAAAATAAACCACCCTTCGTTCCTTTAAGATAAACCACAAACAAGCGAACTTCTGTACGTGATTCCAACTTATCAGCATCTCCCTTCAACACATGTGCTGGACTACCCCAAATCCGAATATGTTTCAGACTAGGCTTACATCCATTCCATAATTCTGTGGGAGTAGAGGTTACTGACTTAGAAAGTACCAAGCTCAGAATGTACATTGTCGTTTCCAGAGCATATCCCGTAAACGAATTTGGTAATTCTGAATAACTCATCATTGATCTAACCATTTCCATAAGAGTCCTATTCCTTCGTTCTGCCACACCGTTATGTTGAGGTGTACCAGGTGCAGTCAGTTGGAATTGAATCCCGGCCTCTGATAAGTAACTCCTAAAATCTCCTAAGAGGTACTCACCACCACGATCAGACCGTAGTGTCTTGATACTTTTACCATGACGTTTCTCCACATCAGTCTTGTATTCTTTGAACTTATCAAAGCACTCAGACTTACGACGCATCAAGTAAATATACCCGTATCTCAAATAGTCATATATAAAATAGACAAAATATTCGAAACCACCTCTTGCCTGGATAGTCATAGGTCCACACAAATCAGAATGAACCAATTCCAACACATCTTTGGCTCTATACCTCTTATCCTTAAAAGGTCTCTTGGTCATTTTTCCTTCCATGTAAGATTCACAGGTTGAAAATTTTTCCACCACTAATGAACCCAAAGGTCCATCGACTATTAGCCTTTGAATCCCACTCAAGTTAATATGACCAAGCCTTAGATGCCAAAGATATGTTTGGTTTATTTTCGAAGGTTGCTTTCTCTTATTAGAATTAGAAGATGTGTTATTAATTTCCATTTATTGTATCGTGGAAGTTATTAGATTTAGAGTATACAAATTGCCAACCAACGTATCAAAATAGATAACTACCCTATTTTTCTTGACAACTACTTTGTCATAAAAAAAATAGAATATCCATCCATAAATAGTTTAGAAACTAAAATCAAGTTCTTTCTAAAATATGGTATGTAAAAATAATTTCTCAAAATCAATATTTTATTTCTATCAAAAAATAAATAAACATCTCCCATTGCAACAGCCGCCACTTTTGTAGCATTGCCCATGTAGATGATAATCTCTCCTTCATGTAGTCGTCGAGTTTTCTAGAACCCCTACAATGAATTACAAATATGATCAGTGGCTCCCGTATCTACACACCAGATACCTATAGATAACACCACTAAACATGTTTCAACCACTATAGAATAAGATATACCTTTATTGTTCTCCTTTTTGCGAGGACAACCCACTTTTCAATGTCCAGACTGCTTGCATGTGAAGCACTTGCCCTTCGGCTTCTTCACACCTGCATGCGGCCCAGTCCCTAGATATTGATTCACTTTCTTTGCTGAACCAACTTGTTTCTTTTTCTTCTTTCTGCCTTTTAACTTAGAAGCAGAAATATTTTTAGCAATGTAAATTTGAAAACTTTGACAAAATAGCCCTTTTGCTACTTGAAGTTCTGTTAGAAGTTCCGCCAACGAATAAACCCATTTGTTCATGATGTAGTTCAGGCGGAACTACTCAAAACTTTTAGGCAGTGTTTGGAGAATGATATTGACCTTGGTTTCCCTATCGATTTTTGCTCCAAGGACTTCCATCTCATTCAAAAGAGCCATCATTTTGAGGATATGATCCCTTATGGGTATCCCCTTAGTCATGGTAGTCGTCATCAAGTTTCTCATAGCCTCCTGCCTAGCAGCTCCATTCTGGTGTCCGAAGAATTCCTTGAGATTGCGCATCATGTCATAAGCGGTAGGCATGGCCTGATGTTGATGTTGCAGCACATTTGACATAGAAGCTAAAATGTAATATTGCACCATCTCATCTGCCTTGACCAATTTCTTATGATACTCAATCTCCTCTTCACTAGAATCGCTATTAGGCAGGCTTGGACAGATCTCAAAAAGTACGAACTTGTAACCTTCAGCAGTTAAGACAATATCCAAGTTTCATTTTCAATCAATGTAATTGGTACTAGTAAGTTTGTTTTCGTTCAATATAACAGCAAGAGTATTGAAAGTCATTTGAAATCATAAGAATCACAAAATATTTGGTCAAAACTTTAGAATTTAAAATAATATTGATTCCTTAAACAATATCATTTAAATTCACCAACACTTCAAAACACTGTGAATTTTGTATGCCACGATAGTGTGGACGTATACAAATTTAAACATTTGTATGAGTGAGTTTTACTCATTAATTTTATTATTTTGTCAACCTAACTTTATGACAAATAAAATTAATAGTTGGTTTTTCTTTGGTCACACAAATAATAGTAGTGACTTTGATGGGGAGGATACTATTAAATGCGCCTAAGTGTATACCATTACTTGATACTTAGTCCATTAAATAGGATTGTGCCCCTTTAGATGGAGAAGATCACACAAACCTAAATAATTTCCTATAATCATTCATAAAGGGAGTTTGATCTAGTGATCTGCAAACAAACTCATCCGATGTGGAGGAAGGCACTCAAAGCCAACGCATAAGTTTGAATGCATTACTTACAAACCAGTAATGGAGACCATGGAATTTAAATAATTCCTCTCCCACTTAGTTATTTAAAACGAGAAATTTTAACATGCACACACACAACACATATAAACAGCATAAAAGGCAATAAATATGAAAAATAATTTTCCAACTATTATGGCCTCATCCATAGCTGTCCTCCGTGTGCCACCAACCCTAGCCGCCGTCAACGGGTCATGTCGTCACGTCTATCTTGCTTCCTTTTCTGCTGCGCCTCTGGTCCTCAAATAGCATCACGCCTCGCAAGGATATGATCTGCGACAAAAATAAAATTTTACATTTATCGATCCTATATTTCACAAGGGAATGTACATGTAATCTATATCGAACAGAATGTAAAATCATAAAACTAATACAGCTCCTGCTGTATTTAATAATTAAAATCATGCACAAACCTAAAATGCCCTCGACATGCCCGAGGGTCCAAATCACACACAAACACAATAGGGCCATAATAGTTGGAACTAGGATGCCTGCAACCACATAGTTAATCTATTTTCACATCTTACTATTATCCTGCCTAAATTTATGTATGAAAAGTGCATAATTTAACTGAAAACCAAACACACAAAGGCAGAAAACTAGCTCTGATACCAATTGTTTGCGCTACTCGGAATTCCGTTTTGTTTCCCCTGTACAAAAATTTATACAAGTACAGAACTTTTCCTAACAACCTATGTGTTCTTCAAAAGTTAAACTTGGATTGCAAACGAAACTTAACATTATTAATCCAATTTCAACTCATGTGTTCTTCAGAAGTTAAACCATATTACAGAAGTTAATTAAATATCTATTTCAAGGATTGACTTCCAAGTCGTTGGCAAGACACTTGGCCTTCTTGATTATGGGATCATCCACCACTTCCTAGAAAAAGTCTTTCAAAGAAATTGAATATTTAAACTCCTTACAGTAAATCCTAGGTTTAACTACAGAGAACTCAATTGGAGCATAAAATTGATAGCCTCTTGTGTTGGTATTTCATGATCCATACAAAGAAAAACTAAACTAGTTTCACTGTGGAATAAAGAACTAGTTGTACCTTTCTTCGTAGACAAAGACCTCTTGATTTTCTGCTGTATTCCTCTCCTCCTCTTGGACGTCGTGTGGGCGACGATCTACCAAGACAAAGCACCCAAACCTTTTCTTCTTCTCCTCTAAGCACCACTGGCCACAAAGATTGAAGCAAGGTGCCGCCGACCTCAAGAGAAAGAAAACAATAGAAGAGGGCCGACCACACACGAGAATAAAAGAGAGAGAGCTTATGTTATATTTTTTGGGCACCACCCTCCTCTTTTATATTCTTTGCTAGCGGCTAAAATGGAAAGTTTTAACAAAATTTTCCTTTTATTTGTTATTATGGATGGTTACAAAAAAAGGAAAGATTTTAACAAAATTAAAATCTCTCTTTTAAACCATTGTAAATAGCTATAAAAGGAAAGATTATAACAAAACTTTGTTTTAATAAAATCTTCCTTTTATTCCTATAATGATTGGTTACAAAAAAGGAAAGATTTTAACAAAATTAAAATCTTTCTTTTAAACCATTGTAGATAACTACAAAAAAGGAAAGATTTTAACAAAATTAAAATATCTCTTTTAATCCTTTGTAGAAAGCTATAAA
Source organism: Zingiber officinale (assembly GCF_018446385.1). Lineage (NCBI taxonomy): Eukaryota > Viridiplantae > Streptophyta > Magnoliopsida > Zingiberales > Zingiberaceae > Zingiber > Zingiber officinale. The sequence continues at coordinate 60,787,549 of NC_055990.1, read as the reverse complement.
AGGAAAGATTTTAATAAAATTTAATTTTAAATAAAAACTTCCTTTTCTCTTCTAGTATGGCCGGCCCCATGCTTGGGCACCAAGCATGGCTTGGTCGGCCCAAATCTTGGCCACCAAGCAAGGCTTGGCCGACCCCTTGCTTGGATACCAAGCAAGGATGTGGTCGACCCCTCACTTGGGTAGGAAGGAAAATCAAAATGGGTGAATGCGAGGCTTTATAGAGGCTATAACAGGGACCAAAAGGAGGAATTGGTTTTGGCCTCCTGATGAGCTTGAGCTTCTTGTGTTCGACCCGAACACCCAACTCAAGTTCATCAATAATAACTCATACAACTAAAAAGTTATTATTGAACTACCGCATCAATCCCATATTACATTATGGGCTCCTTCTTATCATGAGTACGTTAATCTCCCTGTGTTTAAGATATCGAATGCCCATTAATTAACTGAGTTACTGACAACTCACTTAATTAATATCTAGCTCCAAAAGTAGTACCACTCAACTTCATTGTCATGTCGGACTAAGTCCACCTGCAGGGTTTACATGACAATCCTTATGAGCTCCTCAAGGGGACATCATCAACCTAGATAACTAGGACACATTTTCCTTCTATAATCAACAACACGCCATATAAATAACATCATTTTCCAACTTATCGAGCCTATTGATTTAACGAATAAATCTCACCCTTTGATAAATTAAAAAAATAAATACCAAGTACATGTGCTTGTTATTATATCGGGATTAAGAGTACGCACATCCATAATAATAGATGTTTTGTTCTTTTATGCAGTCAGTATAAAAGGAACAACCTCAAATGGTCTTACTCAATACACACATAGTGTACTAGTGTATTTTATAGTCAAGATAAACTAATACCAAATTACACTACAACCATTCTAATGGTTTATCCTAATCCATCTTGGTTGTGAGCTACTATTTATAATTTATAAAGAATTGATAACATAATCTTCTGTGTGACACCACACACCATGTTATTTACAATATAAATTAAATGGACAACTGGATTTAACTAAATGCAGACATTTGACCAATGTGATTCTTATTTCAAAATAAATGTTTATACAAAAGCTAGGCTTTTAGTATACATTCTAACGAGAAGAACTAAACGAACACATAAAAACTGATTTCATGTTTTTCCGAGCTCTCTAGGTCCATTAGTCAATTTTGGCTGAAATTCGTCAAAATTGATTAATGGACATATAGAGCTTGGAATGACATGAAACCAAATCATATATGTTCATCTAGTTCTTCTAATTATATTCATGTCCTCAAATATTAATTTGATGTAATATATTAAAAGAACATGAATGTATCCAAAAAGTCTAATTCGTATTAAAAAAATATTCCTCTCAATATAGTAGATCAAATTGATATTTGACGGCATGAATATAATCAAGATTACTAGACGAACGCATAATGCTTGGTTCCATATCATTTCAAGCTCTGTAGGTCCATTAGCTGATTTTAGTCAAAATTCGTCAAACTAACTAATGAACCTAAAAAGCTCAGAATGATATGAAATCATGTCATATGTGTTTGTCTATAGTTATTTTGATTATATCCACACCCTCAATTATCATTTTGACTCGTCATATTGAGAGAAATAATTTTTTAACATGAATGTGTTCAAAAAATATTACTCTCAATGTCTTTTGTCAATTTGATGTTTGAGGACATAAATATAATTACGAAAATTAGATCAACATATAAGACCTAGTTCCATATCATTCTGAACTCTTTAGGTCTATCAACCAATTTCGATTGCATAAATATAATTATGAAAATTAGACGAAAATATAAGATCTAGTTCCATGTCATTTCGAACTCTTTTGATCCATCAATCGATTTCGATCAAAATTGATTGATGGACCTAAAGAGTTCAGAATGATATGGAACCAACTCTTATGTGTTCGTCAAATTTCTTTTATTATATCTGTGCCTGAATTAATTATTATGCTATAACAATTGATTGGAGTAAATTGGAATTGGCAAAAATGTGTACATATGTGATTTGAAAATTTTATAACTTGTATACGTTATTTAATCATTTCAGAACTTCGTGGTTCGAAAATTTACCATATATTCTATCAATGGATAGCTCACCATAACATTATTAATGACAATATTAAATGATCAATCAATTAAATTAATAATTATATCAATTAAACAGTAATTTATTATTTTAAGATATTTTCATTAGATGATATTAAAAAAGAAAAGCAAAATATATCTATTATTATATTATTTGTTATGTTTTGTTGGAAATTCATAATATATTATTTGTATATAATGAAATTATAATTCACGCTTATAAAATTTAAAATTATTTTCCTTTTTAAAATGAATTTTTAATTTGCATACTTATATATTTAATAAATTTTTTTTTTTAGTTTTTAGTTTTTTAATTTCTGTTTATTATAACACTCTTATTAATGGCAATTAGCTAATATTTATTGGGACAAGATTCTCATAGTAGAACAAAAGTAGTAGTGCCACTAAGTCTTCTACGAGGTATACATAGAATTGCAAAGCATCGATCGGTTTACTTAGGACATCCATGTCTTAAAAGGCTCCAGGGACCTGTTTGAGTTGTTCTGAAACAGAGTATTCATGGCTTATCTCCAGAGTGCCAACTGGTGGCTCCTCGAGCTTCCTGTACTTCTGTGGCGACTTCACGCTCGGCATCGGCCTCAGACACAGATAGGCTACAAAGATACATATCACAGCCAGCGTCCAACTATGTTGCATGTTCGCCAATGTCACCGCCCTCATGCTTGCTTCCTCCGTGTGGCAGGCTACAGCGCCACGGCCACGCTCCGGCGAAGACACGGCATAGCACCCCTTCGGCACCAGTGCTGGAACCCACAGCACGAGCCCCATGACTATGAACCACACCCCTTGGAACAGCACCGACACCGACCTCACCAGTGTGGCCACGAAGCTGCCGGGGAATCCAGTTGTCATCACTGTGGCAAGTGCAGATGCGGCGACTATGAGCTGGAGAAGCCAGTGGTAGTGCCCCTCGAGCCCGGTGTGGTCTGCTGAGTGGTAGTGCAGCAAGAAGAATTCTTGCCCGAAGACAGAAGCGGCCAGCGCGCCCACCAGCCCTGCGTGGGAGGGCGAGGCTGAGTCAGCAGCGAGGGCAACAGAGGCATAGATTATGACATGGAGGAACATGGTGGCATGCTCGAAATTGTTGGGTTGGAAGGAGAAGGCAAAACGGGGATAGTCAAGGAGTTGGAGGACGGCGGCGAGAAGGCCGAAGGAGATGAGGAGGTAGAGCTCTAAGTGTTTGAGAGTGGATGAAGGAAACCAAGTTGTGGAGGAGAAGGTGGAAGGGCCGTTGAGATTGTAGGATTTGGTAGTGTTGAGCGTGTGCCAGAGGCCAAGCATAGTGAAGGCGAGGCCAGGGACGACATGACCCAGCAAGGTTCCCATGGAAGTTTATTATTTACGCCTATGTTTGGTTTGGATGAGCAAACCCTTAATTCGATGCATGCTCCTTATTCTCCTCATCGATTTATAAATTGTTTAAGTTCATGCATGATCACATTCAGGACGTGCAGTCAAAGGAAAGGAGATAGTGCCACAACATTATTATTGCCTTTAATTATTGGTGGAGATCTACGTGCGAACTTTAAATTTTGTAGCAATAATAATTCTAGTGGAAGAAAAAGACAACGGAGTTGCTTCATTTAGAACCCTACAAGATGAAGTGGACAAACTGTATGCATCGTTCTCATCTTCGATGAGAGTGCATTTTGATGTCATCTTTATCTTTCCAATCCAATGCATGAACCAACCAGAGTGTTACAGTGTAACAAATTTTTTGTCCCCATGGAAAATGATGTATCGGCTTAAGATCGCATAGATCAGTAGATGTGACCAAAATATAAAATTACTGCAACAGGTCTCTTGCCACATGAACATGTTTTTACTTTGATCATCTCTTCTCTAAGTAGACAATATATCTTATTGTTGTTGATTGCTATTCTAAATATCGTCCTAGTTTTTCGGTATAAAAATTTGTACAAGCGTAGAACTATCCTACCTATCCATGTGATCTACCGAAGATAAATTTGGATTGCAAACGATGCTTAACATTATTAATCCAAATTGTCCTTCAGAAGTTAAACTTGGATTGGAAACGATACTTAACATTTTTACTTCAAGTTTAACCGATGTGATCTTTCTAAGTTAAATCATATTACAGAAGTTAATCAAATATCTATTTCAAAGATTGACTTTCAGGTTAAACATGGCGAGACACTAGACCTTCTTGGGTATGAGATCATCCACCACTTCCTAGACAAAACCTTTCAAAGAAAACAGATATTTAACTTATTACAGTAAACTAGATTTAACTATAGAGACTTCAATAGAAGCACAATATTGAAAAATTAAATCGATAACAAAAACGATAACATAAAATCGATAGCCTCTTGTGTTTGATTTTTCAAGATCTATACAAAGAACATGAACTAGTTATGATGCGGAAACAAATAACTAGTTATACCTTTCTTTGTAACTTATAGACCTTTTGATCTTCTGTTTTATTCCTCTCCTCCTCTTGGACGTCGTGTGGGCGATGATCTACCAAGATGAAATTCACCCAAGCTCCTTCTTTTCCTCCAAGATTCTTGAGCCACCAAGGGATGCAAAAATAGGAAACTCCTTCTCTTCTTCTTCTTCTCCAAGTAGTCCGGCCACCAAGAGATCTCCAATGCTTGATGCCGCCGGCCCTTATGTTTCCTTTCCTCCAAGCAAGCCGCCAACCCTCAAGGAAGGAAAACAAGGGGAGAAGGGAAGGGAAGAGGGGTCGACCACCAAAGGAATAGAAGAGGAGAAAGCCTTGGTTTACCTTTATGAAGGCACCCTCTACCTCTCTTTTATAATCCTTGGTCATGATAAAAAAGAAAAGTTTTAAATATAATTAAAACTTCCTTATTTGTGGCATCCCTTTAAAAAACGAAATTTTAACAACAATTAAAAGCTCTCTTTTCAAAATTTCCTATTGTACATGGCAATAAAAGAAAGTTTTAAAATTAATCTCTCTTTTAAAACATGTAGACAACTACAAAAGGAAAGATTAATTAAAATTTCTCTTTTTAAAACATGGGTACAAAAAGGAAAATTTTATCAAAAAAATAAAATCTCTTTTAAACATGATAGATAACTACAAATAAGGAAAGATTTTGAAATTAAAATCTCTCTTTAATCCTTTGTAGATAGCTATAAAAGAAAAAATTTTAAAATTTTAAAACTCTCTTTTAAAACCATGAGGATGGTTATAAAAGAAAAGTTTTTAACAAAATTAAAATCTTTCTTTTAACCATTGTACATAACTACAAAAATGAAAGATTTTACCAAAATAAAATCTCTCTTTTAACTATTGTAAATTACTACGAATAAGGAAAGATTTAACAAAATTTTGTTTACAAAACTTCCTTTTATTTTACTTTGGCCGACCCCATGCTTGGTCACCAAGCATGACTTGGCCAACCCCTACTTGGGCTCCATGAAGGTCTTGGCCAGCCCTAGCTTGGGCTCCAAGCTTGGCTTGGTCGACCACAACAAGATGGGTAAGAAGCTTGGCTTTAAGTAGATATAAGGCTTTATAAATAAGAGGCTACAAGAGGGACCGAGAGGAGGAATTGGTTTTGGTCTCCCGATGAGCTTGAGCTTCCCGTGTTCACACCGAACACCCAACTCAAGTTCATCAATAATAATTCATACCACTAAAGAGTTATTATTACACTACCGCACCAATCCCATATTACAATATGAGTTCCTTCTTATCATAAGTGTGTTAGTCTCCCTATGTTTAAGATATCGAATGCCCACTAAATAAATGAGTTACTGACAACTCACTTAATTAATATCTAGCTCCAAGAGTAGTACCACTCAACCTTATTGTCATGTTGGACTAAGTCCATCTGCAGAGTTTATATGACAATCTTTATGAGCTCCTCAAGGGGACATCATCAACCTAGATTACTAGGACATAGTTTGATTCTATAATCAACAACACACCATATAAATAATCTCATTTCCCAACTTATCGGGCCTATTGATTTATCGAACTAAATCACACTCTATGATAAATTAAAGAAATAAATATTAAGTATATATGCTTGTTATTATATCATGATTAAGAGTATGCACTTCCATAATAATAGAGGTTTTGTACTTTTATGTAGTCAGTATAAAAAGAAATTACCTCAAATAGTTCTGCTCAATACATTCATAGTGTACTAGTGTAATTTTATAGTCAAGATAAACTAACACCAAATTACACTACAACCACTCCAATGGTTTGTCTCATTCCATCTTGGTTGTCAGCTACTATTTATAATTTATAAGGAACTGATAACATGATCTTCTGTGTGTTACCTCACACCATGTTATCTATAATATAAATTAAATGGACAACTACACTTAGCATAAATGTGGACTTTTGACCAATGTGATTCTTATAAATGTTTATACAAAAGCTAGGCTTTTAGTATACATCCTAATAATCTCCCACTTATACTAAAAGACTATGCTGCCATATATGTTGCCATACATCTGATTCCTATTCCTTCAACATGCCCATCAAAAGCTCTTGCCTTAAGGGCCTTAGTGAAAAGATCCAGGTTATTTGCTAATGCAATTTCAGTGACAACAACTTCTCCACATTATATGATGTCTCGTATTGGGTGGTACTTGCGCTATATGTATTTACTTGCCTTATGGGCTCGTGGTTCCTTCGAGTTTGCTACTGCACCACTTATTATCACAATACACTGTAATAATTTTGGGCAAACCAGGAATTACATCTAAGTCAATCATAAAGTTTCTGAGTCATATAGTTTCTATGGCTGCCTCAGAGGCTGCCACATTCTCAGCTTCCATGGTGGAGTTTGAAATGCATTTCTGCTTAACACTCCTCCATTGTTATGGCTTCACTTCCTAAAGTACATACAAAACCCCGAGGTTGACTTACTATTTTCCCAATCTGATTGGAAATCCGAATCCGTTTAACCCACAAGGAGCAACTTATCTGCTTGGTAAACCAACATATAATCTCTAGTCCTTCTCAGGTACTTTAATATATGCTTTACGGCAGTCCAATGTCCTAGTCTTTGGAGACATCTCTTTAGATAAGGGTACTCCTTGCCTAAAAGATAGATAACCTTTCTTGGAGTTTTGCATGCTAAAATGAACTAGGATAGTATCGATATATGAAGCTTGGGATAAGCACAATATTCTTTTCTTCCGATCCCTTATTACTTTGATCCCAAGAATATGTCTGCATTCTCCCAAGTCCTTCATATCGAATTGCTTGGACAACCATACCCTTATTTCTGACAGCACTTTGATATTGTTGCCAACTATCAAAATGTCATCTACATATAGTACAAAAAATACCATCACGTTTCCGTCACACTTCATATATACACAAGACTCATCCAGACACTGAATAAATCCATAAGACTAGATTACTTCATTAAACCGGATATTCTAAGATCTTGAAGCTTGCTTCAATCCATAAATAGACCGATTGAGCTTACATACAAGATGCTCTTTGTCTTTTTCAACAAACCCCTCTGGTTGCTTCATATGGATATTTTCTTCAAGACTTCCATTAAGGAAAGCTGTCTTGACATCCATTTGCCAAACCTCATAATCCATATGAGCAACAATAGATAAAAGTATTTGGATAAACTTAAGCATAGCTACTAGCGAAAAGGATTCCTCATAATTGATTCTCTCTTTCCAAGTATATCCTTTTGCAACAAGCCTTGCTTTGAAAGTTTCCACCTTCCCATCTGTCCCTCTTTTTATTTTGTAGATCCATTTACATCCAATAACTTTTACACCATTTGATGATTTTACTAGCTCCCAGACCTGATTAGAATACATAGATTCTATTTCAGAGTTCATTGCACTTTGCCAAGATGTTGCATCTTTATCTTGGAGTGCTTCAGCATATGTCCGGGGATCAAGTTCATGTTCACCAGGGATCAAGTCCGAAGACTCTCCCAAAAACATGAATCTATCAGGTTGCCTAACAACCCTCCCACTACGACGAGACACTTCTTGTAGTTGTGCATCATTTGTGACACGTGTTGTAGTTTCTTGTGGTATCTCATCTTGTACAATTGGTACTAGTTTAGATGTGTCTTCTCTAATTTCCTTAAGAATAATTTTACTCATGGGCTAGTGGTTCATTACATAGCCCTCTTCTAAATATCGGACATTGGTGCTGACAATGACCTTCTGATTTTTAGGACTATAAACCTCCTTTCGTTTCTCTAGGATAATCCACAAACAAGTGAACCGCTGTTCATAATTCTGACTTATCAGTGTCTCCCTTCAGCACATGTGCTGAACTACCCCAAATCCGAATATGCTTTAGACTAGACTAACTCCCATTCCATAATTCTATGGGAGTAGAAGGTACTATGTTCACTGCCGTTTCCAGAGTATATCCCCAAAATAAATTTGGTAATTCTGAATAACTCATCATTGATCTAACCATTTCCAAAAGAGTCCTATACCTTCGTTCTACCACACAATTCTGTTGGGGTGTACCAGGTGCAGACAGTTGGGATTTAATCCCAGCATCTGATAAGTAACTCCAAAACTATCCTAAGAGGTACTCTCTACCACGATCAGACCATAGTATCTTGATACTTTTAGCATGACGTTTCTCCATATCAGCTTTGTACTCTTTGAACTCATCAAAGCACTCAGACTTGCAGTGCATCAAGTAAATGTACCCGTATCTCGAATAGTCGTCTATAAAATAGATGAAATATTCGAAACCACCTCTTGCCAGGATAGTCATAGGTACACACAAATCAGAATGAACTAATTCCAACACATCTTTGGCTCTATATCCCTTAGCCTTAAAAGGTCTCTTGGTCGTTTTTTCTTCCAAGCAAGACTCCCAGGTTGAAAAGTTTTCCACCACCAATGAACTCAAAAGTCCATTGGCTATTAACCTTTAATCCTACTCAAGTTAATATGACCTAGCCTTAGATGCCAAAGATATGTTTGGTTCATTTTCAAACCTTTAATTGGCTGCTTTCTCTTATTTGAATTAGAAGATGTGTTATTAATGCCCATTTGTTGTATCGTGAGAGTTATTGGATTTAGAGTATACAAATTATCACCTAATGTACCAGAACAGATAACCACTCTATTTTCTTGGCAACCACTTTATCATCAAAAGTAACAGAATATCCATCCTTAAATAGTTTAGAAATTGAAATCAAATTCTTTCTAAAACTTGGTACATAAAGACAATTTCTCAAAATAAATGTTTTTATTCCTATCAAAGGATAAACATCTCCCACTGCAACAGGCGCCACTTTCGCAGCATTGCCCATATAAACAGTGGTTTCTCCTTCATGTAGTTGTCGGGTTTCATGGAACCCTTTGCAGACATGATCAGTGGCTCTTATATCTACACACCAGGTGCCGGTAGATAACATCACTAAACATGTTTCAACAACTAATGAATAAGATACACCTATATTGTTCTCACTTCTGAGAGGACAATCCATCTTAGTGTCCAAGTTTTGTTTCCAATCATTATAATTAGGACTAGTAAGTCTATTCTCTAGACAGCTAGGGGATTGAAAACCATTCCAAAGAATAACAAAATATTTGGTCAAGACCAACACCTTAAAACCGTATACAAATTCAAATATTTGTAAGAGAAGGTTTTATCCATTAATTTTATTATCTTGTCAACCTAACTTTATGACAAATAAAATTAATAGTTGGTCTATCTCTGATCAAATATTTGGTCAAAACCTTAGAATTTAAAATAATATTGATTCCTCAAACAATATCATTTAAATTCACCAACACCTCAAATACCGTGAATTTTGTATGCCACGATAGTGTGGGCGTATACAAATTCAAAGATTTGCAAGAGGAGGGTTTTACCCATTAATTATCATGTCAATCTAAAATTATCTCAAACACCATGAATTTTGTATGCCACGATAGTGTGGACGTATACAAATTCAATCATTTGTAAGAGGAGGTTTTACCCATTAATTTTATTTTGTCAACCTAACTTTATGACAAATAAAGTTACCTCAAACACCATGAATTTTGTATGCCACGATAGTGTGGACGTATACAAATTCAATAATTTGAAAGAGGGGGTTTTATCTAGCTTTATGACAAATTAATAGTTGGTTTTTCTTCGGTCACACAAATAATAGCAGTGATTCCGATGGGGAGGATACTATTAAATGTGCCTAAGTGTATACCATTACTTGATACTAAGTCCACTAAATGGAATTGTGCCCCTTCAGATGGAGAAGATCACACACATCCTAAATAATTTCCTATAATCATCCATTAAGGAAGTTTGATCTAGTGATCTGCAAACAAACTCATCCGATGTGGAGGAAGGCACTCAGAGCCAACACGTAAGTTTGAATGCATCACTTACAAATTAGTAATGGAGACTGTGGAATTTAATTAAATTCCTCTCTCACTTAGTTATTTAGAACGAGGAATTTTATCATGCACACAAGCACACACAACATAAAAGACAATAAATAAGAAAAATAATTTTCCAACTATTATGGCCTTTATCCATAACTGTCCTCTGTGTGTCATCAACCCTAGCTGCTGCCATCTTTAGCCACCGCCATCGGGTCTAGTCGTCGTATATATCTTGCTTCTTTTTCAGCTGCGCCTTTGGTCCTCAAATAGTCCCACACCTCGCAAAGATACGATCCGCGAAAAAAAATAAAATTTTACATTTATCGATCCTATATTCCACAAAGGAATGTACATATAATCTAGATCGAACAAAATATAAAATCCTAATAACTAATACAGCTTTTGCTGCATTTAATATTACAATCATCCACACACATAAAATGCCCTCTACATGTCCGAGGGTCCAATCACATTCAAACACAATGTAACGACCACCCTTCTTACTACTACTCTCTAAGGGCGACTGTTACCTAACTATTACTCTACTCACTAGTGTTACTTGTGCTATTATAGCAACACTTAGATTTATCATGGCCCCAGAGGAAGTCCTACCGAAAAATTTCGGTAGAGTCTCCCCTGTACCGGTGACTAAATCAACCATACAGACACTATATACACAGCCATAGGCGGCTGGAACATACTTTTTCACAACCACGCAGTATAATAACACAAAAAGAAAAAGAAACTACCCTAGCAATAGCAAACAACTATATCACTCCAACATTAGGACGTATCAAACTACAAGTGTAGAATAAACTTAATTACAATATCAAACTACATTAGGAGCCTTTGTCAAGTAACCCCTATAGTTGTGCTTGTAACTCTTTCAACTCTGCTGGAGATATGCGATACGGAGCTTTTGAAATTGGACCGGTACCAGGAACCAATTCAATCTCAAACTCCACTTCTCTGTTGGGAGGTAGTCCAGGTAGCCCTTCTGGAAATACCTTTGGATACTCACAGACTACCCGAACATCTTCCTGCTTGGGTCTTTCTTGTTATCTTTGTCCTTCCAGTTCTGATTACTTGACTGGGTTCTCTGTTTCCCCACTGGCTTGTCTTCTATCTTGACTGGCTTGTGTTGCGTTTGTTGTGCCTTGTTGCTGTTCAGATAGTGCTCACTAATGCCCTGCTGACCAGCTCTTCACCAATCAATGGTAAGTGAGTTTCACTACTCACATTACGTGCTATTTCTGGTCTCAGCATTCGGAGCGTCAGTCTGACTCGTTCTTTCACTGTACTTACTAACTCTAGGCAAAGGTGAGCTAGCCTGTTAAATCTTTTGACCGCTTCTTCTACTGGTAGGCCGCCTTGTCTGAATTCCATAAGCTCTTCATACTATTTATTGGTGATCCGTTGACGGAAGGCTTTTTCGTAAAACTCTATCTCAAAGTCAACCCAGCTCATCTGGTTGACTGCTCTCTTACTCTCCACTCGCTCCCACCACATACAAGCACCTCCAGATAGGCAGAAAGAGGCACACTTACCCTTCTCGACTTCTGGTCAATCAAGAAGCTCCATTGTGCTCTCAAGTATCTTGAACCAAGCCTGGGCATCCCAGGGCTCAGTCGTGCCTGAGAATCTTTTTGGTTTAAGCTTCAACCACTATATCAGGTATGTTTCTTGTCTTCTAGGTGTTGTGGCAGCTTCTAGGGTAACCGATAGGACTTCAGTCACAACTGGGGTCTCCACATTAATGGTTGGGGGAGTGGGAGGAGCTGGCTTCTGATTGGCCATTAGATTGGCAATCACTTGCTGCTGCTCGCTACTTGTCTCTGAAGTTGAGCAACAACTTCAGAGAGAATAGGCCCAGGGGTTCTAGGCTCTTCATTCTCCTGAACTCGGTCCTCAGTATGAATGGTACGGGGACGTCCTCTTCTTGACATCTAATTATGCAGAGGAAAAGGCTTGATAGCTTCTCTAACCCTTCTAATCATACTTATATATGAATATAGAAAAGGGAAACAAAATCTTCTATCTTACTTAAGTATTCAAAAACAATTACTCTATACTGCAGTTAATAATAAGGAAAGCAGAATAAAGAAAGAATTTAAATACTTTCTTACTTGGAGACGGCAAGGATGATGCTGATGTGTGTGTGATGCTGGAGAATGGAACACAACTCTGATACCAACTGTAACGACCACCCTTCTTACTACTACTCTCTATGGGCGACCGTTACCTAACTATTACTCTACTCACTAGTGTTACTTGTGCTATTGTAGCAACACTTAGATTTATCACGGCCCCAGAGGAAGTCCTACTGAAAAATTTCGGCAGAGTCTCCCCTGTACCGGTGACTAAATCAACCATACAGACACTATATACATAGCCACAGGCGGCTGGAACATACTTTTTCACAACCACGCAGTATAATAACACAAAAAGAAAAAGAAACTACCCTAGCAATAGCAAACAACTATATCACTCCAACATTAGGACGTATCAAACTACAAGTGTGGAATAAACTTAATTACAATCTCAACTCATAATAATATTTAAAGAAAACTAAAAGAACTCTAAACAAGTAGGTCTTGCAAATTTGCTAGCAAACTCTGGATCTCTCCATAGTCCAGTCATCACACACCTTCATCACCACCACCTTGTCGCCTTCCTTTCATACTTTAGCTTTTCCTTTATCTGCAGTAGGAGGAAAAAAATAGATCTATAAGCGAAACGCTTAGTAAGTACTATACTATCTCACAAAAACTCGAAGTGCATAAAAATGCAAACGATACTGAAACTGAAATGCTAAAAGAAAAGCTACATGTACTCATCTAATAGCAAGGTACTCAAATAAACTGTATACTCATGATATACCAGAATAAAGCTGAATACTGGAAATAAAACTAATCATGCTCACTAAACTGATAAGAAAAGTAATGGAACTCATGCTGTATGCTTAGAATTAAAGGAACTAAACTTCTGCAAATTCTAAACATAGGTGATACTTGTTTCATTTACTTATAGCTTTATACTTGAAATTAATCTTTTAATTTCTTTTACTTTTCTTTCTTCTTCTTTTTCTTTCTTTGGGCCCTAGAGACTGTTGTAGTCCCACAGGGTAAAGACCTCGGTCTTACCAGGGTCGAGACCTCGGAAACGGTCACCTGGATTTGTTTAACGACAACCTCGGAAGTCGGGTACTAGCCTCTTACTTTAATTTACTTGTTATCTCTTTTTAACTAGACCTTGGTCTTTTTCTTACTTATAGCTGCTCATTATAGTAAGGAAAGTCCAAACTAAATGCTATGTGCATACATGTATATGCTAAAATCTGTTCATGCATATCTTAAAGCAAAGGAAAACAAAAATCAGCATACTACTATATGTTATATCTGTTCATGCACATCTTAAAGCAAAGGAAAACAAAAATCAGCATGCTACTATATGCTAAAATCTGTTCATATGAATACTAAAAATCTGCACATGTGAATAACAAAAATTTGCACACGTGAATCATTAAAGATCTACGAATGGAACAGAATTAAAAACTAATACGGCTCATGCTATTCTAATACTGCATACTTTAAATAAAGGCTGCCCTTCTAACTAAATAAGGGTTGTTCTTGCCCTTTGAGTTGCAAGGAAAATGCTAAACCATTCTAACTAATTAAAGGGTTGTTCTTGCCTTTTTGAGTAGCAAGGAAAATGCTAACTGCATGCTTAAATAACAAAGGTTATTCATGATCAGAAACATGGAAATCCAAGGCTAAGATACTAAACTTAAAACTAATCATGTGCACGGAATTAGCAAGGAAGAACTAAGCTACAATGCGAAATTCTGCATACAAAGAGATCTAACTACACTAAAATTCTGCACTAAAATTCTGCTCATGATATTCTAATAGCCAAGGTGACTAGAAAATATTCCCGTGTATATCTAGTGGCAAAGGGAAATGATCATGTCCAACTAATAGCAAACAAAACTGGAAAATAAATCTACACATCATAACTTATTTCCAACTAAGCAAAGCAATAAGAAAGGTTACTGCTGCCATCAAACGTCTATTTGATAAAGAAATTTTCCCATCTACTTGCAATGGAAATCTGCACATCTATTAGAAATAGAAGACTGCTCATGATCAACTAATAGAAATCGAAACCACATGTTAACCCTAAACAATTTATTCGTTTATCTCAGATTTCAACCAAAACAAAACCCCTAGCAAGCATAGATTCGGCTCAAACACAATCCTACATGCTCAATCAAGCTAAACCATTTCTTGATCCTTCTTTGAAACCCTCGGCACAGGACTACCCAAACTTGAAATGCTAATGATCAAGGGATGTTTGTGCCCATCTGCACATCCCCAATGAAAGACAAGCTTGCTGGAATTTATAGGCAGCAGGTAGGTATACAAGGATACAACATTGAAGTGCTAAAGGCATGCTTAAAACACAATTGAGTACTAAAATTAGAGGGTTGTTTAGATTATCACCATTGAGCAAGGAAAGAAAACTCTAGCATATGATTCTACTCGGCATTGTGAAATCCGGAAGCAAGGACAGAAAACCCTAGCATACAATCCTACTCGGCACATTCAAATCTGAAGTAAGGAAATGAAAATCTGAAACTCGGAGCTACTCCTACCACAGGTGAGTAGTACTTACCCTTGATTGCTTGGACTTACAACCGAGAGGGAGGGGCGGCTAGGGTTCCGGGTGGAGCTCGAAATCTCGGTCTCCTCTTGTGCTCACGGTCCCTCCTTGACGAGAGAACCTTGTACTGGTGAAGAACCTCCGGAGAATCCCCTCGCCGGCCGCCGGAATCGTGCCCTAGCTGTTGCTGCGTTTCCGCCCGATAGAAGAGCCGCCGCGTACGTGAGGGAGGAAGAGAGGTTTCGGGAGGATTTAATTCCTCTCTTAACTTAACCTCTTTTTATAACCTAGGGTTATTTTATTAAATACTATACATTAATTATTTGTCACTGCATATCTGATCAGCACCGACCGCTAGCCCAGTTGGTCAGCCGACTTTTAACCGAAGCCACAGATCGCAGCTTCGATCCCTCAGCCGTGCCCTTTATTTTTCAATTTCTTTTAAATGTTCCAACTACTGCATATATACATTTTGTTCCATATATATTCACAAAAGACCCGCGGCTAACTTGGTTGCCTCACTTCGCTTAAGGCTTATGACTTGTTCGAGGTCTACGGGTCGAATCTCGGCTTACACAATTTTTTGTTAAAATTTCTTTCGTTTAATAAAACTACCAAACACCCTCCAAATATTGCATAAAAATACTTCAAAAATTTCTAAAAATCTCTAGAATATTTTAAAAGCATTTCCAGATATTTTTGAGGACATTTAGAACTCGAAATAGGGAAAATTGGGTTGTTACACACAATATGGCCATAATATTTCGATCTAGGATGCCTGCAACCACAGAATTAACTTATTTGCACATCCTACTATTATCATGCTAAATTATGTATGACATGTGCATAATTAAACTAAAAACCAAACACACAGAGGCTAAAACCTAGCTCGGATACCAATTAATGGTTGTCACTCGAAATACCGTCCTAGTTCCCCTGTACAAAATTTTGTACAAGTATAGAACTATCCTAGCTACACATGTACTCTATTGAAGATAAATTTGGATTGCAAACGATGCTTAACATTATTAATCCAAATTGTCCTTCAGAAGTTAAACTTGGATTGGAAACGATACTTAACATTTTTACTCTAAGTTTAACCGATGTGATCTTCCTAAGTTAAACCATATTACAGAAGTTAATCAAATATCTATTTCAAAGATTGGCTCACAGGTTAAACATGGCGAGGCACTAGGCCTTCTTGGGTATGAGATCATCCACCACTTCCTAGACAAAGCCTTTCAAAGAAAATGGATATTTAACTTCTTACAGTAAACTAGAATTAACTATAGAGACCTCAATAGAAGCACAATATCGAAACATGAAATCGAAAAATAAAATCGATAACAAAAACAATAGCATAAAATTGATAGCCTCTTGTGTTTGGTTTTTCAAGATCTATACAAAGAACACGAACTAGTTATGATGCGGAAATAAATAACTAGTTATACCTTTCTTTGTAGCTTATAGACCTCTTGATCTTTTGTTGTATTCCTCTCCTTCTCTTGGACGTCGTGTGGGCGAGGATCTACCAAGATGAAATCCACCCAAGCTCCTTCTTTTCCTCCAAGACTCTTGAGCCACCAAGGGATGCCAAAATAGGAAACTCCTCCTCTTCTTCGTCTTCTCCAAGTAGTCCGACCACCAAGAGATCTCCAATGCTTGATGCCGCCGACCCTTATGTTTCCTTTCCTCCAAGCAAGCCGCCGGCCCTCAAGGAAGGAAAACAAGGGGACAAGGGAAGGGAAGAGGGGTTGGCCACCAAAGGAATAGAAGAGGAGAAAGCCTAGGTTCACCTTTATGAAGGCACCCTTTACCTCTCTTTTATAATCCTTGGTCATGGCAAAAAAGGAAAGTTTTAAACATAATTAAAACTTCCTTATTTGTGACCTCCCTTTAGAAAATGATATTTTAACAACAATTAAAATCTCTCTTTTCTAAATTTCCTATTGTACATGACAATAAATGATGTTTTAAAATTAATCTCTCTCTTTTAAAACATGTAGACAACTACAAAAGGAAAGATTAATTAAAACTTCTCTTTTTAAAACATGGTTACAAAAAGGAAAGTTTTATCAAAAAATTAAAATCTCTCCTTTAAACATTATAGATAACTACAAATAAGGAACGATTTTAAAATTAAAATCTCTCTTTAATCCTTTGCAGATAACTATAAAAGGAAAGATTTTAAAATTTTAAAACTCTCTTTTAAAACCATGGGGATGGCTATAAAAGGAAAGTTTTTAACAAAATTAAAATATTTCTTTTAACCATTGTAGATAACAACAAAAAAGGAAAGATTTTAACAAAATAAAATCCCTCTTTTAACCATTATAGATTACTACGAATAAGGAAAGATTTAACAAAATTTGTTTACAAAACTTCCTTTTATTTTACTTTGGCCGGCCCCATGCTTGGTCACTAAGCATGGCATGGCCGACCCTTACTTGGGCTCCATGAAGGGCTTGGCCGACCCTAGCTTGGGCTCCAAGCTTGGCTTAGCCGGCCACAACAAGATATGTAAGAAGCTTGTCTTTAAGTGGATATAACGCTTTATAAATAAGAGGCTATAACAAGGACCGAGAGGAGGAATTGGTTTTGGTCTCCCGATGAGCTTGAGCTTCTTGTGTTCGCCCTGAACACCCAACTCAAGTTCATCAATAATAACTCATACCACTAAAGAGTTATTATTGCATTACTGCACCAATCCTATATTACAATATGGGCTCCTTCTTATCATGAGTGCGTTAGTTTCCCTGTGTTTAAGATATCGAATGTCCACTAATTAAATGAGTTACTGACAACTCACTTAATTAATATCTAGCTCCAAGAGTAATACCACTCAACCTTATTGTCATGTCAAACTAAGTCCACCTACAGGGTTTACATGACAATCTTTATGAGCACCTCAAGGGGACATCATCATCCTAGATTACTAGGACACAGTTTCATTCTATAATCAACAACACACCATATAAGTAATATCATTTCTCAAATTATCAGGCCTATTGATTTAACAAATTAAATCACACCCTTTGATAAATTAAAGAAATAAATATTAAGTATATATGCTTGTTATTATATCATGATTAAGAGTATGCACTTCCATAATAATAGAGGTTTTGTACTTTTAAGTAGTTAGTATAAAAAGAAATTACCTCAAATAGTCCTGCTCAATACACTCATAGTGTATGATATGGGTTAGGTTTTAAGGGTATTCAGATGAGGAAAGAAAAGGAAGAAAGAGTCAAAGGAGGAAGGCCAATATCGGCCGATACATTCTTGCCGTATGAAGGTAAGTCAATATCGGTCAATACATGCTTGCCGTATAAAGGTAAGTCAATATTGGTCGGGACATACCTTCAGAACAAAGGTAAACCAATAACGGCCGATACATGCCTGCCGAACGAAGGTAGGCCAATATCGGTCGATACATGTCTGCCGAACGAAGGTAGGCCAATATCGGTCGATACATGCTTGCTGTATGAAGGTAAGTCAATATCGGTCAATTCATGCTTGCCGTATGAAGGTAAGTCAATATTGTTCGGGACATACCTTCAGAACAAAGGTAAACCAATAACGGTGAATACATGCCTGCCGAACGAAAGTAGGCCAATATCGGTCGATACATGTCTGCCGAACGAAGGTAGGCCAATATCGGTCGATACATGCTTGCCGTATGAAGGTAAGTTAATAACGACCGATGCACACTCCAGAGCAAAGATAAACTAATATCGGCCGATACATTCCTGCCGAACGAAGGTAGGTCAATATCGGTCGATACATGTCTGCCGAACGAAGGTAGGCTAATATCGGTCGATACATGCTTGCCGTATGAAGGTAAGTTAATAACAACCGATGCACACTCCAGAGCAAAGATAAACCAATATCGGCCGATACATTCCTGCCGAACGAAGGTAGGCCAATATCGGTCGATACATGCTTGCTGTATGAAGGTAAGTCAATATCGGTCGATACATGCTTGCCGTATGAAGGTAAGTCAATATTGGTCGGGACATACCTTCAGAACAAAGGTAAACCAATAACGGCCGATACATGCCTGCCAAACGAAGATAGACCAATATCGGCCAAAAGGTTAATGAATACTTCAGAAACATGTTGGATAAAATATTATTTTGACACGGTAAAGATACAAATAGAAGTCACGTGAAGAAGAATCATACATGAATATATCGAATAGAATAATTCAGGATAGAGAATATATATTTTTTGGCGGGAAATATGCTTTCAGCTTGTCTTGCAGGCGCTAAACGACAAAGAAGGTACATCTGGGGTACAAAAAAGATTCCTTAAAAATCATCTTTCCGAAGTACACAGCTGATGTCATAACGAACTCTAACAAACCGGGGTCCACTTCATGACTGCGGAGGTTATATGAAGTGGTATAAAAGGGGGAATCCTCTCCGTTGGCTAGGTAAGTTCAGATCCCTAATTTTCTTGCGACTGTTCATCTCCTTTCTTCTTCCTTCCTCGACATCAAGAGAGATCACTAATTTGAGCGTCGGAGGGCCTAGCCAGGGATTCCCACCCCGGTCTTAGGTCACTGACGATAGTGTTGGTTGGTCTCTTGTGCGCAGGGAGCTTCGGGAGCTTGAAAGTTCGGTTTTCTCCTATTCGGACGGGGATTTCTTCCTACTTATCCGATTTCCTTCGGTAATTCTGGTTTTCTTCCGATCCTCTTTGGGTTTCTCGGGTCGAGGTTTCACCGGCATTATTATTCGTCATTATAGTGGGTTTCCTTCTTCCGGATCTCCTTCACGGTCAGCTTCTCAGACAGGATCAAATTTGGCGCCGTCTGTGGGAATTTCACCTGAATCTGAGACTACGTGATGGAAGAAGCTGGGAAGTCGAACCTACTTACTATCAGTCACAAGGATTTGGATCTCCTCATTAATTCTCATGTTCAGAAAGCCCTACAACAACAGCAGCAACAACTGCAAGCTCATACTGGGGCCACTCTGCCGACGGCTCATCATCCGGCGATATCAACTACTGAGCATAGGAAAGGAAAGGAGATGGAAGGAGAAGAACCTTGGTATTTTCCTCCAGCTACTGTTTCTCCAACCAGGCGTCCACGAGCCTTCCTTCGCACTCCCTAGGATCCAGGGGGTAAGAGGCCTGTGTTCCAAGAATCCTCTGGTGAGGCGCCTGACAGAGAGAAGCGTAAGATTAAAATGATAACTAGTGATAGTTCACCAGAAAAGGTCATCTCCCCATTCTCACAAAGTGTATTAGATGACCCACTTCCTAAGCGATATCAGAATCTGCAAATTGGAGAATATACCGGAACCACAGATCTGGAAGATCACTTGTTAAAATTTGAGAATGTAGCCTTGTTGCAACAATTCTCCGATGGGGTGAAGTGTCGGATGTTTCTCACTACTCTTGGGGGAGCAGCGCAGCGCTGGCTCAAGAGATTACCTGAAAAGTCTATTCGAAAATTTAAAGATTTCAAGAAAGTTTTTCTACATCATTTCTCCAGCAACAAAAGGAATCATAAGACCCCTTGGAGCCTATTTTCAATTAAGCAGATGTCTAAAGAATCCATTCGGGCATATATTAAAAGGTTCAATCAGGTAGCTATAGATGTACCTAATGCTACTACTGAAATATTAGTAAGTGCTTTCTCTCAGGGTCTAAATGATAATGATTTCTTTAAAGATTTGGTAAGAAATCCTCCTGTTAATTTTGATTCCCTGATTGAACGTGCCACTAAGTTCATTAACGTAGAAGAAGCCCAAGCTGCTCGTAGGAAAGAGGGTGTTCCCTCTTCTCCTACTCATGCAAAGGAGAAGGCTTCGACCCCGGTACCCCCACCAAGAGGACCTAGAACCACTCATCCACCTCATCGGCAACCAGATTATCGTCCACAAGCTGTACAGCATGTAGAGATGCAGCCGGAGGCACCGAGGAGATGGTGTACTTATCATAAAACTAGCAGTCATCACTCTGATGACTGTTTTGTTTTGAGAAATAGACGAGTCAATAAAGAGCGCTATCAGAGGCAGAACTATTACCGGCAACAGTACCCCAGGCAGCAAAGTCCGCTCAAACCGGAATATCACCTGGATAGAACCCGGCAAGAAGCAATACCGGTCCCAACTGGTACCAGCCAAGTATCAGATAAAGCACATTCCGAAACCACAATGACTCATCAGGAAGAGAATAGAAACAATGCTGCTCGGGGTAATATTAACATGATTACGGGCTGATGGGGATTCTAACAGAGCCAGAAAAGCACATGCCCGAAGATTGGAGATTCATGCAGTAGGATGCAGCATGGAACGAGCAGCCGGTCCTGAAATAAGTTTTGGGCCCAAAGATCTAGAGGGGATAGAAATACCTCATGACGACGCATTGATCATCAAAGCTGTGATAGCCAACTACGCCATCGCTCGTACCTTCGTAGACACTGGCAGCTCAGTCAACATTATATTCAAAAAGGCTTTTGATCAGCTGTAAATTGATCCAATGGAACTTCAACCGATTGCAACTCCTCTGTATGGATTCACAGGCAATGAAGTGCAACCTCTGGGGCAAATAAAGTTGGCCATTTCTTTGGGGGAGGAACCCCTGATGAGAACCAGGAGATCTTATTTTATGGTGGTAGATGCTCCATCTTCTTATAATGTGATATTGGGTCGGCCCGCCCTGAATGAGTTCAGGGCGGTCGTTTCTACTTTCTGTTAGAAGATTAAGTTTCTCGTGGAGGATCAGGTCGGAGAAGTACGAGGCGATCAAAAGACAGCCTGAAAATGTTACGTAGAAATCATTCGAACTGAGGCCAACACCGCTCGGAAGATTCAAAGAATGGAAGTTAATGCCATTCGCGAAAAGCAGCCCGTCTTGGTTTATGAAGAAAAGGAAGAAGTTCAAATCCAAACTGGGCGGCCAGAAGCTACCACCTACGTTGCAGCCGATCTTGATCCTGATCTTAAAGCTGAGTTGGTGCAATGTTTGAAGAAGAATAATGATGTGTTCGCCTGGACTCCCAAAGAAGTTTTGAGCATTTCTCCTACCGTCATGGAACATTCCTTGCATGTCTTCCTGGATGCCCACCCAGTCATGCAAAGAAAGAGGAGTTTTAGTGCGGAACAGAATCAGATTATCAAGGAAGAAATAGCCAAGCTTACGGAGGCCGGATACATCAGGGAAGTGCAATTCCCAAGCTGGTTGGCTAATGTGGTGTTAGTCTCTAAACCTGGGAATAAATGGCGAGTGTGCATTGACTTTCGAGATCTCAACAAAGCTTGCCCGAAGGATTACTATCCCTTACCCAGGATTGATCAACTGGTTGATTCTACTGCCGGATGCGAATATATTTTCATGCTGGATGCATATCAAGGTTATCATCAAGTCCCCTTGGCCAAAGAGGATCAAGAAAAGGTTAGTTTTATAACATCTGAAGGCACTTATTGTTATAATGTTATGCCCTTTGGACTAAAGAATGCAGGAGCAACCTATCAAAGGCTTATGAATAAGGTCTTTCAGAAGCAGATTGGTAGGAATATGGAAGTATATGTTGATGACATCTTAATTAAGTCTCTTCAAGCTGCTGATCTGTGCAGGGATATAGAGGAGACTTGCAAGACATTAAGACAGTATGAGCTCAAGTTGAACCCAAGCAAATGCTTGTTCGGCACGAAGGGAGGAAAATTCCTAGGATATATGGTGTCCGAACGGGGGATAGAGGCCAACCCGAGCAAGGTCAAGGCATTGCAAAGCATGGAGCCACCCCGCAACCTGAGGGAAGCTCAAAGATTGACAGGCCGAATCACAGCCTTGTCTAGGTTTATTTCTAGATCAGCTGATCGTAGTTTCCATTTCTTTAAAATACTCAGAAAAGCTAATAAGTTTCAATGGAATGAGGAATGTGATAAGGCTTTCCAAGAATTGAAAGATTTTTTGGCTACCCTCCCTGTATTGGCTAAACCTATAGCAGGAGAAACTCTGTGGGTATATTTGTCAGCTAATGAAAACGCCGTAGGCTCTGTATTAGTCAGACAGGAAGGAAAAGAGCAACAACCTGTATATTTTTCTAATCATTTATTAAAAGGAGCGGAGTGTAGATACACTACACTAGAAAAACTGGCCTATGCTCTAATATTGACTGCTCGGAGGTTGCGCCCATATTTCTTAGCACATGAGATTATTGTCTTAACCAATTGCACTCTCGGACGGGTATTGCTCAACCAAGAGGCATCAGGACGGTTAGTCAAATGGACAATCGAGCTTGGGGAATATGACATCCAATATCAACCCCGCTTGGACATCAAGGCACAAGCTCTAGCAGATTTAATCATAGAGGTTCAAGGCCCAAAAGAAGAAGATACCTGGAAAGTTTATGTGGATGGCTCTGCAACTAGACAAGGCAGTGGAATTGGTATTCTTCTTATATCCCCAAGAGAAGACAGACTTCAACTCTCCATTAGATTAAATTACAGAGCTACCAACAATGAGGCTGAATATGAAGCTCTAATAGCTGGTTTACAGGCTGCTCGGCATGTAGGAGCAGCTCGAGTCCTTATATATTCTGATTCTCAGCTAGCAGCTCAACAATTATCAAGTAATTTTGAAATCAATAATGACAGGCTCAAGTTATATGCTGAGGCATTCGATAAGTTGAAATCTCAATTTCAAGATGTGAGCATACAAAAAATTCCCCGATCGGAGAATCAGGTGGTAGATGAATTAGCTAAACTAGCCTCTGCTATAGTACCATGGAGTCTTGATCGACCAGTGGAACAGACCCTGTTAATTTCCTGTATTGAAAGACAGACTGATATAGAAATTCAGGGTGATTGGCGAGTTCAAATTATATTATATTTACAGCAAGGTCTTCTTCCGAGAGATACAGAACAAGCCAGGGTATTTAAGAAACGAGCTGCTCAATATACCATGGTGGGGGAGCAATTATATAAAAGGGATTTTTCTAGACCTTTGCTCAAGTGTGTAGGCACAGAAGACACCCAATTTATTTTACAGGAGGTGCATCAAGGCTCTTGTGGTAGTCATATAGGAGGAAGATCTTTGGCTCATAAAATCCTCTTAGCGGGATATTTCTGGCCCACTCTACATGAAGATGCCGCTAAACTGGTAAGAACTTGTATTTCTTGTCAAAAGCATCAAAATATATTACATCACCCTACCCAGTTATTAAGAACCTCTATAGTCTCGTGTCCCTTTGATCAGTGGGGTATGGACATAGTAGGTCCATTTCCTATGGCTACTGCACAGAGGAGGTTCCTGTTGGTGGCCGTGGATTATTTCTCTAAATGGGTGGAAGCAGAACCACTTGCTAGAATCACAGAAGACGCGGTCATTAAATTCTTATGGAAAAATATAATTTGCAGGTTTGGCATTCCTCATAAGTTGGTCTCTGATAATGGAAGGCAGTTTCAAGGCGATAGAATCCTAGACTGGTGTCAGAGTTATGGGATTACCCAGGCCTTCACCTCTGTGGCTTACCCGCAGAGCAATGGTCAAGCAGAAGTAACTAATAGGGAGATTATTAGAGGACTGAAAACTAAGCTAGATCATATCGGAGGTAGCTGGGTAGACGAGTTACCCAGTGTTCTCTGGGCATATCGTACTACGCCTCGTGAAGCTACAGGAATCACTCCTTTCCAGTTAGTCTATGGAGGAGAAGCAGTAATCCCCATTGAGGTAGGAGTAGAGTCTGACAGAAGACAATTGTATGATGAGGATAATAGAGACCGACGACTTATGGAGCTGGACCTGATCGAGGAAATAAGGGATAAAACTGCTACTCGTCTTATATCATATCGACAAAGGATGAGACAGAATTATAACAAAAGGGTAATCTCCAGATTCTTCCAAGTAGGGGATTTGGTATTGAAACGAGTTAAGCCTGTGGGAGATGTTAGCAAGTTGGCACCACAATGGGGAGGGCCTTATAAAGTGATAGAAAAGCTCGCGTCAGGCTCATACTATCTCCAAGATGCCGAAGGAAGAATGTTGGAACGCCCTTGGAGCGCTAATCATTTGCAACCCTATCGAGCCTGATTTGATCATATTACTTTAAATATGTTCACAGTTATTGGAATTCCCAGGCGAATTAAGATACTTGCAGTTTATGTACTTTGTTTTTTTGATGAAAGTCAAGCAAGATAAATATTGACACAGGAAATAAATGTGGTTTATACAAATTGATAAGTATCAGGAGAAGCCTCCTTTCTATTTTTTAAGCAGTAAAATAAGGGGAAATCATAAAGGCCTATTCAGCTTCCCTCAAGGAATTACAAGCCAACACGAGGTTAGCCCAAGTATTATACTTTCGTATGAATCAAAGTCGATCGGGAAAATTCTATGAAGTAACCCGGACGGACCTTCATAGGAAGACTCGGAGACTATAAACCAAAGTCGATCGGGAAGATTCTATGAAATAACCCGGCGGGCCTTCATAGGAAAAACCGGAGACTATAAACCAAGACAGATCAAAGTCGATCGAGAAAAGCCTATGAAGTAACCCGGTCGGGCCTTCATAAGAAGACTCGGAGACTATAAACCAAAGTCGATCGGGAAGATTCTATGAAGTAACCCGGTGGGCCTTCATAGGAAAAACCGGAGACTATAAACCAAGACAGATCAAAGTCGATCAGGAAAATTCTATGAAGTAACCCGGACGGGCCTTCATAGGAAGACTCGGAGACTATAAACCAAAGTTGATCGGGAAGATTCTATGAAATAACCCGGCGGGCCTTCATAGGAAAAATCGGAGACTATAAACCAAGACAGATCAAAGTCGATCGAGAAAAGCCTATGAAGTAACCCGGTCGGGCCTTCATAGGAAGACTCGGAGACTATAAACCAAAGTCGATCGGGAAGATTCTATGAAGTAACCCGGCGGGCCTTCATAGGAAAAACCGGAGACTATAAACCAAGACAGATCAAAGTCGATCGGGAAAATTCTATGAAGTAACCCGGACGGCCCTTCATAGGAAGACTCGGAGACTATAAACCAAAGTCGATCGGGAAGATTCTATGAAGTAACCCGGCGGGCCTTCATAGGAAAAACTGGAAACTATAAACCAAGACAGATCAAAGTCGATCGAGAAAAGCCTATGAAGTAACCCGGTCGGGCCTTCATAGGAAGACTCGGAGACTATAAACCAAAGTCGATCGGGAAGATTCTATGAAGTAACCCGGCAGGCCTTCATAGGAAAAATCGGAGACTATAAACCAAGACAGATCAAAGTCGATCGGGAAAATTCTATGAAGTAACCCGGACGGGCCTTCATAGGAAGACTCGGAGACTATAAACCAAAGTTGATCGGGAAGATTCTATGAAGTAACCCGGCGGGCCTTCATAGGAAAAACCGGAGACTATAAACCAAGACAGATCAAAGTAGATCGAGAAAAGCCTATGAAGTAACCCGGTCGGGCCTTCATAGGAAGACTCGGAGACTATAAACCAAAGTTGATCGGGAAGATTCTATGAAGTAACCCGGCGGGCCTTCATAGGAAAAACCAGAGGCTATAAACCAAGATTAAACGAAGTCTAGAGGGAAGACGCTTGGAAGTACGCCCGGCGGGCCTTCATAGGAAGACTCGGAGACTATAAACCAAAGTCGATCGGGAAGATTCTATGAAGTAACCCGGCGGGCCTTCATAGGAAAAACCGGAGACTATAAACCAAGACAGATCAAAGTCGATCGAGAAAAGCCTATGAAGTAACCTGGTCGGGCATTCATAGGAAGACTCGGAGACTATAAACCAAAGTCGATCGGGAAGATTCTATGAAGTAACCCGGTGGGCCTTCATAGGAAAAACCGGAGACTATAAACCAAGACAGATCAAAGTCGATCGAGAAAAGCCTATGAAGTAACCCGGTCCGGCCTTCATAGGAAGACTCGGAGACTATAAACCAAAGTCGATCGAGAAAAGCCTATGAAGTAACCCGGTCGGGCCTTCATAGGAAGACTCGGAGACTATAAACCAAAGTCGATCGGGAAGATTCTATGAAGTAACCCGGCGGGCCTTCATAGGAAAAACCGGAAACTATAAACCAAGACAGATCAAAGTCGATCGAGAAAAGCCTATGAAGTAACCCGGTCGGGCCTTCATAGGAAGACTCGGAGACTATAAACCAAAGTCGATCGGGAAGATTCTATGAAGTAACCCGGCGGGCCTTCATAGAAAAAACCGGAGACTATAAACCAAGACAGACCAAAGTCGATCGGCAAAGTCCTATGAAGCAACCCGGACGGGCCTTCATAGGAGAAGCCGGAGACTATAAACCAATATGAAGCAGAACCATCGGGAAATTATATGAAATACATCAGATGAGTCTTCACAAAAGAGATCAAAGATTCTAAACCCGTGCAAGATATAAATAATCAGAGAATCTCCTGGCTTCGAAGCCTAATTTCGAGAGGGGATTCCATAGAGGAGCCCAGATATGTGAAAGTGAAAGTTTTACTCAAAAGTCGTCCGGGATATTATATTCAGCTCGGAGGCCAATAGTTTTATACAATTTCATATCCAGTCTCAACTGAGATTATTCATCCTCGGGGAGATATAAAGCACGCGGGAGGTTACTTAAAAAAGAATCCATCAAGATAAGGCTCCGCTTTGAAGGATGAGCAAGGAATTTTTTAATAAAATTTATATTCAGCAAGCAATAGCATTCCAAAAGGGGTATTCTCAAACTGGCATGAAGAAGAAGCAAGTAAGTGTTAAAATTTCCTTATACCTTGCAAATACTTAGTTACTCAGTACTAACTGCACCTTTTTTCTCATTGTCAATTCTTGCTTTACAAGTTTTTATGAATACATTCTTTAAACGTTCGGGAAAGGGCCTTTCAAATCTGAGGGTAGTTCTTCATTAAGCCTGCGGCGATTTATGAAAGAGAGGGGAGGTTCCCTGGGTAGATATCCACCCTCTTTTAGTTGTTGAAGAACCCCCGATACGGAATGATTTAGCGCACCCACTATCCTGCGAACAAATTCTCGGGCAAATGCCGGCGACTTTAAGTAAGCTTGCCGCCATTCTTCCCATCGACTCTTTTCCTGCTCCTTATAACGCTGGAAATCAGCTTGCAGTTTTGAGTTTTGCTCTTTTAAAACATCCTTCTCCGATCTTAGCTGTTCCAATTCCTTCTGGAGCAGTGATAATTTGTTATCTTGAGCTTTCCTCAGCTCTTGTTCCTGTAGAATAGTGAAATCATGAGAAGCCAGGTCCTGAGCTTGGTCAGAAAGACAGGCATTATGAAGCTTCTCTACTTTCTCTAAGATAAGACTTTTCTGAGAAGCATCTAAGAGAGCTTTCTCTTTTAAAGAGATCTCTAATCAAAGACCTGAATGCAGTCGATCCACCTGTAATTCTAAGGTTTTTCTAGCAAGCTCTTTGTCTTTCAACAGTTGTTGACATTCCTCCAATTCTTGCTTCAAGGTTCCCAATTGTTGATTTTGCAAGGCCACCTGCTCTTGCAACTGAGCCCTATCACTACTAGAAGAGGGCGAGGCAGCCTTCAATGTCTCTAGTTGAGCTTTCAACTTAGTGTTCTCATGATCTTTAGCTGTGAGTAGCTGATCGATATGCAGACTTGTGGCTAGGAACTAAATGAAAGGATAATGTAGGTTAAAGATAAAGTTACAAAGCTAATAAACACATAACTAGGAATACTTACAGCCACTGCCTGACGACTATGGCGATCCGGCAAGGCGTTCGTTTTGCTCGAGGCCTATAAGCCAAGGGAGGCAAGGCCAGTGCCAAGGATGTAGAAGGCACAGGAGAGATAGCGGCCATCTCAGAGGCAGAAGCAGGAGAAGCTGAAACAATAGAAGAAGAAGAGATAAGCAGACCGGGCCTCATCAATCGAAGAGCAGGATTGGAGATGATATTGGTGGGAGTCATCGGTGACTTACCTCTTTCAAAAGAAATAGGCGCCGGAACAAGAGGAGTTTGTACAAAAGTACCAAAGAAATCACCAAAGGGAGAATCCTTGGTAAGATTTGGCTTTTTAACTAAAGTAACAAAAGGCTCTTCTTCTTCCTCTTCCATGAGTGCGACACCCTCTGCTTGTCGTTCTTCTTCGGAAAGCAAGCCCAAGGTAGAGGGATTGGGATCGGATCGGCGAGCCAACAACCATTGTTCTCCAAGATTATTGATAAAGGACTTGGTCATAGCAGAATTCCTGTACATAAAAGCCGGAAGAATAGCATCGGTTGAAAAACAGAGGATAAACATCATTATTATAGAGATATACTAATCAGCAAAGGCGAAGTAAAATAATTATACTCACCAAAGGAACTATCCAAAGGAGTGTTAATGTTGCCTATCCCGAAGGGAAACATTAAACCCTCTTCAATTAGATGTGGCAAACTGAATTTCGCTCCCCGCAGTTTAGGTAAGGCAGAGGCAACAGAGGGATAATTGAGGAGACTTTGAGTGTCAGGAAGCGGAGGCAGATCATGTATCCATTGAATAGGAAACGGAGGTGGAGAAGGTAGACGCATATAGAAAAATTTACGATACCATTCGCCTTGAGGAGGAATGCGGTTAAACAGAATGGCCTTAGGACGAGACTGAAATTTAAAAACGCCCACATCTACTCGGCGAGGAATGAAGAAGTGATGAAAAAGACGGGGAGACAAGGGGAAATCCAATAGTTTTGATACCCCAATGAAACCCATTAGAATAGAAAAAGATTGAGGGACAAGTTGGTTCAGCGGGATATCAAAATAACGGCTGACATTACAGAAAAAAGGATGAAGGGGAAATCTAAAACCTTGTAAGACTTGGTCCCTGAATATGGAAATGCATCCTAGGGGGGGAAGATGTGGACCCTCATGAGAAGCAGGACGAGTGATATAGGAAGGAAAACCATAAGTTGCCTGTAAATCCACTTCTTCTGTATCCGTGAGGTCAGAAGAGCATGAAAGAAACCACGCAGGAGAAGAAACTGCCATGGGGAGAAGCAATCACAGAACAAGGAATCAGGGAAGAAGATGAAAGATGAAGAAAAACAAGAGAAAACCTCGTAAGCCCTTATCTTTCTTTTTGCCTTGAGCTAAAACCCTTAAGATGAAATAGCAAAAGGGGGAAAAAGGTGCTTGGAGTATCAATCGTTATAAATAGATAATAATATTAAAGGATAAAATCAAGAGGAAAAAGCTACCTCGGAAACAGGTGTGAGTTTCCTCAGAAGTGTTCTTAGGAAATCCTGGCAAGGACAGATAGAAATTAGTATGATAAACTATAAGGAAGTCAAGCGTCGGATAGTAGTTAATAAAATGGAAGTCAAGCGTCAGATAATAGTTAATAGACAAAATCCGTAGATGAAAATCGGACGGTTTTGACAAACCGGCCGAACTAAAGATCGTTCAAAATATATTGACCAAAGGCTTATTATAGTGAGATAAATAATATACGTTATGATAAAACCCAGTGAGACTCAATTACTATGCGAAAAAAGACATATGAAGATACAATGATAAACCAGTCTAGCAGAACAAATCGACCAATATCAAGGATAGCATGACGAAGCCGTGTTAAATCGGACGGGATGTAACTAAGCTATAAAATATTGGGCGGTATCTATCAATCTTAATATATATCGGGCGATCATTAAGAAAAGACTCATAGGGAAAGCTCGCGTCATAACATTAGATACATTTGCAGAAAACAGATATTTATCCTGAGAAAGAGAAATTTACAACCCAAGAAGAGTAATCAAAGTCACACAAGCTTATCAGTACTGAATTGCAATAACTCGAACCTAAGTTAGAGTCAGCTTGGGGTACAGATCAGGAGGTTTGTTTTCAATCAGTTTACGTTTGTTTAAGAAATTAGGAGGAGGATCGCAAGATAAATAATGCTCTTCTTTTAATTGTTGAATCACCCCTTGAGCTCCTGCAGTAAAAGCGGATAGAATGGACCTCACGATCGGTCTGTTGAACTCGGGAGATTCAATCATGGCTGTGGCTCGCTCCTTATAACGAACATCCTCACCCCCTTTGTAGACTACCAGCGCCATCTGAGAGGTTTTTAATTCATCTTTTCTGGCAGAAGCCTCGGCTTTAGCCGAATCAAGGGAGGTGGTCAAAGAGGCTACCTCGTCCTCTTTCAGCTGTAAGGCTTTGAGTTTCTCAGTCAATTCTGCTTCATAATTCTCTTTTAGTTCGCCAAGTTTTGAGGTCAGCTCTTGATTGAGGTCCGTAACCAATTTGAATTGGGCTTCAAGGCTCTCAATTTGAGTTTCAAATTGCTTCTTGGCGGCAGCGGAAAACTCGGCAGAAGACAATTCGATAACCTGCTGTCGCAACCCCTTGTTCTTCGATTTCAATTTCTCGTTCTCAGTGTACAGATTGTGCAATAGTCGGGAGAAACCCATGTTCTCTAGCCACCGCTGGGAGCATATTCAAAACCATAAGACGATACTTCACAAACAGAAAGCAGGAGTATGTAAACATACCTTATTCTCTTTATTAGAAAAGCGGTCAATCGCTTCAGGAATGGAAAGCCCCTCAAAGAGGGGACACACCTCATCCCAGGAACTAGCGAAAGAACCCCCCAGTAATATGGGGAGAACAGGAATGGTAGAAGAGCCAGTTGAGAAGGAAGAAGTAGGGATAGATGGTGGAGCAAAAACCAAGTAAGAAGAAGGCAAAGAGGGTAGAGATCCTGAAGTCGGAATAGACAGAGGAAAAGTAAAAGAAACGTCACCAGAAGTACTAGTTTTAGGAAAAGGAGAGGTAGGAAAATTCAAGGAAGGATAAAGTTCTGCTAATGTGGGCTCATCGGAAAGAAGGTCAGTTGACACAAAATCTTCTGAAGCAAGCTCATCAGTAGTAAGAATGAGCCTCCTTTTTGGAGGAGGAGCCCTGGTCAGCTTGCGTCCCGGACGCTTGCCCGCAGAAATCTCAGTTAGGGGTTTATCAGAACTACCAGGGGATGTAAGCTTAATAAGAGGAATAGAGGCAGATGGGGAGACAGTGACAGCTGTGGGAGACGTAATAGCGGGAGCAGGATCAGGGAGGATCTGCGCAGCAGGATCCCTAGAAGAGCCTCCTGGAGTCTCATGAAGCCCAGAAGAGCTAGGTATTTCGTCTAAGGGAGCCGACTCTTCAATTGACGGTGGAGGGGCGATAGCGGCCAGAAATTCGGCCTCCTTGGCGCGAAGCAATTCTTCTTCCACGCGTATTTCTTCATCAATCAAAGCATCATAGAAACTCTCCACTGTATAGAACAGAGAAATAATTTAGGCAGTTATAAGCAAAAAGAAAAGAACAAGACGTTACCTAAGGAAATGTGAGTATCGGGTTTGACGGGGCTTAAACCAAATAGGTATAAAAGCTCGACCTTCAACCATTTCGGGATCGAGAGCCGGTGACCTAATAACTTCTCACAATAAATAGGAAAAGCAGGAAGGAGTTGAAACTCTCTAACATCGGGTAAGGGAGGCAAGAAAGATTTCCAAGCATGAGACCAAGGAATAGGTCCCGGAAACTTTAAAAAGAAAAAAACGAGATTTCCAGGCTTTGAGAGACGATGGCATATCTCTAAAAAGGACCATTTTAGTTCTCGACTGGAATAAGAAGACACCAGGTTCTGAGAGCTTGGGGTAGGAAAACATGAAGAAATTTTGAGGAGTAGGAGGAATATCTCGTAGACGAAACAACATATAAGTACCGCATAGATAACGAAATGCATTAGGAGCAAATTGTTGCAAAGGAATATCAAAATATCGACTTATTTCAATTAAGAAAGGAGGAATGAGGAACCTTAAGCCCCCTATCAACTGGTCCCTGAAAAAAGTCACGCAGTTATCAGGGGGATGATGAGGTCGAGCATTCGGTGTTGGGAGTATGATTTTATATTCCTTAGGAATTTCATATTGGCGACGGATGGATAATCTAGCATTCTTATCAAAGATAGAAGACATATGGACATACCAAGGAGCAATTGCTTCTTCAGCCATGGACAAAGGTATGGGCTAGAGCAATAATGGATTACTTACTGAAGACAAGAAAGGGGATCGTCGTGAAATGGCGAGCACGAGGACTGGTTGAAGACAGCAACAGGAAAAAAGCTCTAGAGAAGGAAAAAGGAAGGACGAGGTTTAAAGAGGAGACGAAAGGTTTAGGGTTTGAAAAACGCAAGACGGTCGTCAGATTAGGACGTTGGTAGCTCAGCAGACGCTGAGGATCGCAATAGAAAGGCGAAAGGCCTATGTGACGTGGTGATCAGAAAAGGCATGTGTCAGGTCATCATAAAAAAAAAAAAAAAAGGAGAGGGGCATTTATATCAGACGTGACGAATCGGATCGCGATGGGGTTGGTAGTGCCTCGAACATTCTCTCACCCGAAGGAGAGCTAATCACCAGTTCAGAAACCTCGAAAGGAAACGTGATCGACTAGGCCTAATGAAATAGAAAGGACAGAACTTTTTGACCATACTCAGGCTAAAGACAAAAATATTTTAAGGGTAATATTTTAGGAGAAGGATAAATTTTAATTTGGGCGTACGAAACATAAGTTAGTATTTGTTGAAATAACTTTATGTTTACAGAGATAATTGCGGGTATGAATGTTTCAGTCTAAGGAATAGCATCCGTTGATGTAGAAATACCGAACCATGCCAACAGGTAAGATAGTGTTAGCCATGATGAATAGCACATAAAATACCCGAAGAAATGATGAGTGCAACACAACACCTTGTAAATAACAGAAGATTTAGTAACAAGAACAAAGCATCTGAGACAAAAGTTGGTCTTTACATTTATGATCTGATCAGATACACAATATTACATTCCCCTCAGGAACAATAAACCTCAAATAGAAAACAAATATTACAAGCATACACTCTTGGAGCACGCAGAAAATTTCAATCACCACTGGATTCAAACTTACCATGGAGCAGAGATGGAAATAGCTCACTTCGTCCGAACTTGCCAAGGCACATAAGAGGCAATATTTTGCCCTGGACGAAGAAAGCAACAAAAAACAAAAAAGCTCAAGGGCAATGAGACAGGGGAACATTGATTCATTCCATGATGGAAAAGTAAATGTAAAAACCACTTCCCCTCTCAAGCCGTATGAGCTCAGCGAGTGGAGCAATCAAGTTTAGCCCAAGGGTAACATGTGCTGTGCCCTTCACACAACACCCATGGGTCATTTGGCTGCCCCCCTATAAGTAGTAAAAATTTCTCTGAAGTTTCTTAGGTCCTTCAGAGCACCTGCATCTTTGGATAGAAGATTTGAACTGTGAAGCTTCCTCTCTTAAGACGATCCCTTGTACCCATGGAGTAATCGGAGCAAAAATCCTAATAAACTCGTATATAGATCTCACCTGGTCCAACAAAAGTTGCCTCCAGAGAGGAGGATCCACGTCCATGGCCTTAGCAACAAAAAGTGGCAAGGAAGAAAAAGAACTGAGAAGGGTTGTGGGTGAAGAGAAGGTTGTAGGCTGGTAGCCCTATTTAAAGGAGAAAAAGGCTCACAGGATTGCTATACTTAATTTATTAAGACAGTGGCACACAAAATCTGTGAGGTCATTTCAAAATCTGGAGCAGAGGCACGGGTAGGAAAAGACAAGACCATACTTATGTCTAGTCAGTCGTCTACACCTCCTTCGACTAGACTTAAGGGGAAGGCTAGTGATATGGGTTAGGTTTTAAGGGTATTCAGATAAGGAAAGAAAAGGAAGAAAGAGTCAAAGGAGGAAGGCCAATATCAGCCGATACATTCTCGCCGTATGAAGGTAAGTCAATATCGGTCAATACATGATTGTCGTATGAAGGTAAGTCAATATTGGTCGGGACATACCTTCAGAACAAAGGTAAACCAATAACGATCGATACATGCCTGCCGAACGAAGGTAGGCCAATATCGGTCGATACATGTCTGCCGAACGAAGGTAGGCCAATATCGGTCGATACATGCTTGCCGTATGAAGGTAAGTCAATATCGGTCAATACATGCTTGCCGTATGAAGGGAAGTCAATATTGGTCGGGACATACCTTCAGAACAAAGGTAAACCAATAACGGTCGATACATGCCTGCCGAACGAAGGTAGGCCAATATCGGTCGATACATGTCTGCCGAACGAAGGTAGGCCAATATCGGTCGATACATGCTTGCCGTATGAAGGTAAGTTAATAACGACCGATGCACACTCTAGAGCAAAGATAAACCAATATCGGCCGATACATTCCTGCCGAACGAAGGTAGGCCAATATCGGTCGATACATGTCTGTCGAATGAAGGTAGGCCAATATCGGTCGATACATGCGTGCCGTATGAAGGTAAGTTAATAACGACCGATGCACACTCCAGAGCAAAGATAAACCAATATCGACCGATACATTCCTGCCGAACGAAGGTAGGCCAATATCGGTCGATACATGCTTGCTGTATGAAGGTAAGTCAATATCGGTCGATACATGCTTGCCGTATGAAGGTAAGTCAATATTGGTCGGGACATACCTTCAGAACAAAGGTAAACCAATAACGGCCGATACATGCCTGCCGAACGAAGATAGACCAATATCGGCCAAAAAGGTTAATGAATACTTCAGAAACATGTTGGATAAAATATTATTTTGACACGGTAAAGATACAAATAGAAGTCACGTGAAGAAGAATCATACATGAATATATCGAATAGAATAATTCAGGATAGAGAATATATATTTTTTGGCGGGAAATATGCTTTCAGCTTGTCTTGCAGGCGCTAAACGACAAAGAAGGTACATCTAGGGTACAAAAAAGATTCCTTAAAAATCATCTTTCCGAAGTACGCAACTGATGTCATAACGAACTCTAACAAACCGGGGTCCACTTCATGACTACGGAGGTTATATGAAGTGGTATAAAAGGGGGAATCCTCTCCATTGGCTAGGTAAGTTCAGATCCCTAATTTTCTGGCGACTGTTCATCTCCTTTCTTCTTCCTTCCTCGACATCAAGAGAGATCACTAACTTGAGCGTCGGAGGGCCTAGCCAGGGATTCCCACCCCGGTCTTAGGTCATTGACGATAGTGTTGGTTGGTCTCTTGTGCGCAGGGAGCTTCGGGAGTTTGAAAGTTTGGTTTTCTCCTATTCGGACGGGGATTTCTTCCTACTTATCAGATTTCCTTCGGTAATTCTGGTTTTCTTCCGATCCGTTTTGGGTTTCTCGGGTCGAGGTTTCACCGGCATTATTCTTCATCATTATAGTGGGTTTCCTACTTCCGGATCTCCTTCACGGTCAGCTTCTCAGACAGGATCAGTGTACTAGTGTAATTTTATAGTCATGATAAACTAACACCAAATTACACTACAACCACTCCAATGGTTGCCCCATTCCATCTTGGTTGTCAGCTACTATTTATAATTTATAAGGAACTGATAACATGATCTTCTTTGTGTCACCTCACACCATGTTATCTATAATATAAATTAAATTGACAACTACATTTAGCATAAATGTAGACTTTTGATCAATGTGATTCTTATAAATATTTATACAAAAAGTTAGGCTTTTACTATACATCCTAACAATTGCAAGATATAAATAGGTAATTGATGAGGGATGATTTGCGTTAACACAATGCCCTTTATATAAAAAAACATTCATCTAATGTAACTAGTACACTTATATCAAAATTTATCTCAAAATATATGGTAATAAATATCTAACGGTATCAATCTATGGTGACTAGTACACTTATATCAACATACATTTTATGAAGTTCCCTTAATTAACATGTCATTCATTGAGGATTTAAAAGTTTCCAAAATAGAAAAATTAAAATTAATATATAAATACGTGCATTACGTACGGTACTATGCAAATGATGCTAATTTCAACCATCCGTATCTCTAAAATTTATGTTGGATCGAGAAGTGCTAGAGTGGGGGGGGGGGGGTGAATAGCGCTCATGGCTATTTCGTTCGATTCGTAAAACTCGAGTGATAAACGCAGCGAAAATTAAAAGGACAATCACACACAAAGACACAAGGAGTTACTTGGTTCAGAGCCTGTTGCGACTCCAACTCCAAGGCCCGCAATCGTTGATCGCTTCTGGTGGGTAACAACTATAAGCTCGAAAAGTTATTACAAACTAATTACAATTTAAACTATAAGGAAAGCAATACCGACAACAAGAATATCAAATCTGGAGCTCCAGGTCGTCGGGATGTTGCTACAACACTTCGGGAACTTCTCGTTTGAAGCTTATCGCAAAAAGGGTCGCTTAGAAGGTGATGTTTTAAGCTGTTGGTCGAAACCCTCTTATAAAGAGTGTTCAAGGCGCCTCCATTAAGCTTCAGGGCACCTCCAACACGCTGAGTCAGCTGTGTGGATTAGCGCTGAAGAATTCGCCGCTTATCCACTTGAAGGCACCTCAATGCCAGTCCAAGGCGCCTCCAAGCACAGGTCCAGGGTGCCTCGGCTCCGTCCGAGGTGCCTCCAGGACCTCTTCACAGCCAGCTCACAGTCTGCACCCGAGGCGCCTCCAAGCTCCATGGAGGCGCCTCGGACACTGTTCATCCGAGGTGTGATTTACTCCTTTGTTCCTGCAAAATGTGTTAGTCCCAAACACATTCCATGCAAAACAAAGTTAGCACATAATAGCTATGAATTAAGATATTGACAGTTTTTGAACTGTCCGGGTCTGACTTCGGATTTCCTATCGGAAACCCTAGGTCGACCCGATACCTACTGTTCCCTCTGCGGGGAATGCGCCTTCACCTACTCCACACAGGAGATTTACCTATTGCCAGCACGATCGTCTAGATTGACTAGACTTTTACTCGGCGCTCGATGCTTCCGGACATTCTACTGGACGCTCACTTCTCGACCCGTCCAGTCTTCCACCTAGTTCGCGACACCAGGACTTTCCACCTAGGGTTACCACCCCTAGGACTTTTTGCCTGAAGCCCTCGACCCGTCAAGACTTTCCGCATAGGGTTACCACCCCCTATGACCTAGGGTTACCACGCCCTAGGGTTTTCCTGCTGCCTAACCGCAGCTAGGACTTTTGCTTAAGTACACTTAGGACTTTTCTGCAATCTTATTCAAACTGTTAGATCACAAAATAACTTAATTTTGAACCCTTTGCCATTATCAAAACACAGGCTCGATCGTCGGATGCTTCCAGCACCAACAATCTCCCTCTTTTTTTATTATAACAACTGAAATTCAAAGTTAAGTAAAGATAGATGCATAAGTAACTATTTTTTAAAGTTTTAGTATAAGTAAGCATAAGTGAACAATTTTAGATGCAACCAAAACTTTTAAGCTAAAACTTTTTAAGTTTAAGGCTCCCCCTTAATTAAGGCTTTCTCTTGAATTGAATTTTTGAATTTTATGCCTACTCTCCCCCTTTGCCATATATCAAAAATATAAGATTGGTAAGAAATAAAAACAATAGTGCTTAGGTATATTTGAAAAGATTTTAAGAAGTAATGTTTAGTTATACCTTGAAGAGAAGAAGAACTTAGCTTAGAAGAAATGATCTTATAAGACTTTTAGCTAAGTCTTAGCTAATTTTGTGATATTAAAATATTTTGAAAAAAATACCTAGTTAAACTAAGATATTTTTTGTTGTAAACCAATAAGCTAAGTAAATGTTAAGGGTTCAGAGTGGATCCTTTTTAAGATAGTTATATTGAAAAGCAAAATTCGAGAAATTACTTGGGTAACTTTTGAAAGCAAAACCTTTTTGAGAAAAGTTAAATTTGAAAGACTTTATAGAATTTTTCTCAAAAATTAGCTAAGTTTGAAAGTATTTGATAAAAAATATTTGAACAAACGACTATACAAAAAAAAATTTAATAAGCCTTTGAAAAAATAGCTTTAAGAATGTTATTAGAAAATATAACTGAAGTTGAAAAGTACTTAGCTTGATTTTGAACTTGAAAATATTTAAATAATTTTAGTTTGAAAGACTTAGTTAAATTTTTGCTGCTAAGAGGGAGGAGCTTAACTCGTAAAAACTCTAATTAAGGTTGTTCATTTAAGTAGTCCTAAGGTCCAAGCATGAGTAATTAATCATTTAATCCCTAGGTCAAGTGTCTAACCATTAGCTACTCACTGCTTACCTAGAAGGTAACAACTTTCGCTTGGCTAGTCAAGTTAAGTTGAAAATCCAATTAGATTTGACTAGGTAAGGATCACTTAACTTAATTACTGTATTTTTTGTATTTAACGCCCAGACTTCCTACGATGCACAAAAATAAGCATTCTGAAGTCTAGGTTGTACCCTATGCATCTCACATCATTCTAAGTTTTTTAAACACAAACAAGTTATGCCTAGAGTGCTTGTGAGATGCTCTAGCTGAAACTAGGGGAACATAATATCTAAAGGTAAGTGCCTAGGCTAAGTCCAAAATTTGAAAGTCTAATAAAATTAGGATTTTTGAAATCATTTTTCATAGAAATTTAAAAAAATACAAAAAGGCATTGAATAAGTTCTATTCTACTAAACACATTCCTATTTATCTTCTAAGTGCACTGAACCCAAGTTCAGGTAAGGGTTTTGTGAATATGTCGGCTAGGTTTGATTTGGACTCAACATAGTTAAGTACAATATCTGCCCTAACTATGTGATCCCTTACAAAATGATGTTTTACATCTATGTATTTAGTCCTTGAATGGTGAATTGGGTTTTTGGTTAAATTGATTGAACTTATGTTGTCGATTGGGATTTTAGTATTTTGATATTCTAATAGGTAGTCTTTTAGGGTATGCATCATCCATAATAATTGAGATGCACATTCTTCTAGAGCTATCTATTCAGCTTCAGTGGTAGATAGGGCAACACAGTGTTCCTTCCTACTTGACCAACTTACTAGGCATTGACCTAGAAATTGACAACTACCACTTGTGCTTTTTCTATCTAGTTTAGACCCGGCATAGTCTGAATCAGAATAACCATATAGGTCAAAGGTGCAAATTCTAGGATACCAGAGTCTGACATTTAGGGTGCCCTTAATGTACCTAAGTATTCTTTTAACATATGTTTGGAGTGATTCTTTTGCACAAGATTGATATCTTACGCACATACCTACTGCAAATAATATATCGGGTCAACTTGCAGTTAAGTAGAGTAAGCTATCTATTAGACTTATATAGTACTTTGGGTCTACTGGTTTTCCTTCTGGGTCAGAATCAATGTTGATGTTAGTTGCCATTAGGGTATTTATAATTTTTGAATTTTCCATGCCAAATTTTTTAATCAATTTCTTAGCATATTTAGCTTGATAAATATAGATTCCATCTCTGGTTTGTTTAATTTGTAAACCTAAGAAAAAATTAAGTTCCCCCACCAGCTCATTTCAAATTCATTTTTCATTAATCTAACAAATTCTTTTAAAAGTTTAGTGTTGGTTGAGCCAAAAATTATATCATCAATGTAGATTTGGGCTATAAAAATGTCTTTTTCTAAGGTTTTGACAAATAGGGTCTGATCTATTTGATCTTGGTTAAAGCCTTTGGATATTAGGTAATTGGATAATTGTTCATACTATGCCCTAGGCACTTGTTTTAATCCATATAAAGTCTTTTTTCAATTTAAACACATGGTTTGGGTTATCTAGGTTCTCAAATCCTGGAGGTTGGCTTACATATACCTCTTCTTTAATAAATCCATTTAAGAAGGCTGACTTGACATCCATTTGGTATAATCTAAATCCCTTGTGCTGCATAGGCCAGCATCATCCTAATGGATTCGAGTCTAGCTACTAGTGCATAGGTTTCGTCATAATCTAACCCTTTAACCTGGCTGAAACCTTTGGCTACTAGTCTAACCTTATTTCTTACTATATCACCCTGACCATCCAATTTGTTCCTAAATACCCATTTGGTGTCAATTATGGACTTATCTATGGGTTTAGGTACAAGTTCCCAGACTTGGTTTCTATCAAATTGGGCTAACTCTTCCTGCATTGCAATGATTCAGTCTGGGTCAGGAAGAGCTTCTTCTATAGTCTTCGGCTCAATCTTAGAGATAAGGGCAATCTAACTTAGGTTTCTATAGTAGGATCTAGTTCTCACTCCTGGTTTGGGTCATCCAAAATTTGGTCAGGTGGGTGAGAAGTACTTATTCTTGTTGGTCTTATACTTGGGTCAGTAATTAGTTCCTCTGGTTTACTAGTGTTAGGTTGAATTTCATCATCTTCTATAATTCTTGGGGTAATATCAACATTTTCATTTATATTAGGTAGGTTATTCTCTTCATCAAAGATTACATTAGTTGTTTCTTCAACTTTTAGGGTATTTTGATTATAGACTCTATAGGCCCTACTGGTTGAGGAGTACCCTAAGAATATTCCTTGGATTGATTTGGGTGTAAATTTTCCTAAGTAATCTTTAGTGTTTAAAATGTGAACTTTACATCCAAATACTTTTAAGTAGTTCAAGTTGGGAATTTTATTATAGTATATTTCATAGGGGGGTTTATTGTGTAATTTGTTAATCAGAATTCTATTTTGAATGTAGTTTGCTGTATTTATTACTTTGACTCAGAATTGATGACTTAAGTTATACTCGTTTAACATGGTTCCTGTGACCTCTTGTAGGGTTATATTTTTCCGTTCTACTAGACCGTTCTGTTGGGGGGTTCTAGGGCATGAGAATTCATGTTTGTATCCATTAATTTTACAAAATTGGGTAAACCTATGATTTTCAAATTCACCCCATGATCACTTCTTATTCTTTTAATTTTGGTATCTTTTTCATTTTCTGTTAATTTGCAAAAATTATTAAAAGTTTCAAAGGTTTCATCTTTTGTTTTTAGAAACTTTACCCAAGTGAACATAGAGTAATCATCAATTATGACTAAGCAGTACTGGTCATTGCTTAGTGACTTGGCTCCATGTGAATCAAATAGATCTAAATGTAGGAGCTGAAGTAAAGAGTCAGTTCTATCTAGA
Organism: Zingiber officinale; assembly: GCF_018446385.1. NCBI lineage: Eukaryota > Viridiplantae > Streptophyta > Magnoliopsida > Zingiberales > Zingiberaceae > Zingiber > Zingiber officinale. The sequence goes on along the minus strand of NC_055990.1, from coordinate 60,745,500 downwards.
TTTGTTGATTTGTGGGTTGATTTGGTTTGTTTACCTTGTTGACAAGCTTGGCAAATTATATTTTCTAACTTCCTTAGTTTGGGTAGCCCTCTAACTAGGCCATTTTGACTCATTTTTGAAATGAGTTTGACATGAGTTTGACCTAGTCTTCTATGCCACAGGTTGGTTTCCTCTTGTTGTGTCACGAGACACTTTCTTGAGGATATGGGCAGATCAATTGTGTTGATGTTATTTTTCCTAAGCCCTTTAAGTATAATTTCAGGGTTATGAATATTTCTAACTAAATACCTAGAATTATCAAAAGTAACTAAGTAGCCACTATAACACAATTGACTTATACTCAGTAAATTAAAGTTAAAATTTTCAACTAATAAAACATTTTGAATAATGAAGTTGGAACTAAGTTCGATATTACCCTTTCCGATTACCTTAAGTTTACCGTCATTGCCGAATGCAACTAATCCTAGGTTCTTGCACTTAAGTTTAGTGAACTTCATCCTATCTCTAGTCATATGTCTGGAGCATCCATTATCCTACATCCATTGATCCAATTCCTACACATAAAGTATTTGAATTGGATTCTATTTGATGGATCAAAAGATAGTTTTATTGAATTAAGTTCCTTTCCATCTCACCCAGTTTAGGTTAACATTTAGTTATGGGTGATTGTTAGATGGTTAAGTTTGTTTCAAGTTAAGTAAGGTAAGTAATTTAGAGAAATTTTACTTTAATTTAATAAGTTCTTAAAGGTTTTTTTAAATAAGTTCTTAAATAAATTTTAAAGTTTTTTAAAATGATTTTTAAATAAGTTTTTAAAACATTTCAAATAAGTTTTAAAAAAGATTTTTGATAAGTTTTAAAAAAAGTTTTTTAAATAAGTTTAAAAAAAGATTTTAAATAAGTTTTAAAAAAGGTTTTTAAATAAGTTTTTAAATAGATTTTTAAATAAGTTTAAAAATAAGTTAAAAAAAAATTAAATAAGTTTTAAAAAGGTTTTAAATAAGTTTAAAAGGATTTTAAATAAGTTTTTAAAAAGATTTTAAATAAGTTTTAAAAAAGATTTTAAATAAGTTTTTTAAAAAATATTTTAAATAAGTTTTAAAAAGATTTTAAATAAGTTTTTTAAAAAGATTTTAAATAAGTTTAAAAAAAAAATTAAATAAGTTTTAAAAAAGGTTTTAAAAAAGATTTTTAAATAAGTTTTAAAAAAGATTTTAAATAAGTTTTAAAAAGATTTTAAATAAGTTTTAAAAAGGTTTTAATAAGTTTTAAAATAGATTTTTAAATAAGTTTTAAAAAAGATTTTTAAATAAGTTTTAAAAAAAATTTTAAATAAGTTTTAAAAAGGTTTTAAATAAGTTTTAATGGATTTTAAATAAGTTTTTTAGAAATATTTTAAATAAGTTTTAAAAAAGATTTTAAATAAGTTTTAAAGAGGTTTTTGTAGCGCCCAGCCTCCTATTGTCTAAGCTGTAAGGTCGGGGGTTACTTACAATCATCGTGCTAAACTATTTTAGACTATTACTAACTGTCCAGGTGCGGAAAATCTAAAATAATTAAAACTCTGTGCTATTTACTATAAAATCTGGGAATCATACTCAGAGTACACTTCTGAAGTTGTACATATGCTAAAGAAGGGCACTTAACTTTCTATTTGTTCAAAACCTGAAATTAGGCTCTTCTAGCTGAAATCAGACATTCCAATCGATCGGCTGATCGATTGGAGTTGTTTGATCGATCCACCGATCGATTCAACTCGCTACTGTGCACGGGGTCAAATCTGGATCGATCGACTGATCGATCCAGCCTGGCCAATCGATCCGATGATCGATTTAGAGGCTCTCTGTTCGCGGGGATTAAATTCCCGATTGATCGGCTGATCGACCCATGGCCGATCGATCAGCTGATCGATTCCACCGCTCTCTGTACGCGACAGATTACCTCCCAATCGATCGGCTGATCGATTGGGGACCCTCCAAACGATCGACTGATCGATTGGAGCTCTGATTTCTGCTGCATTTCAGAATCTCGTGTACAACATGGATATATCAACTAATAAACACTAAACTCTTACTAAACAGGTCATGATTCATAACTTATCGACTAACATCAAGGTAATTAGAAGTCTAGGCATAACATAATGCACACATTCACAATTCATGACACTTAATATTCTAGAAGTGCAGAAAATAACCAAAACTAAAATACTGAGTCCTTAGGTGGGCTACTCCCCAAGGGTCTTTATTCCAAGTTCCTGCTCACACACATCTTGACGCATTTCCCTCCAGCCTCCGCTAATCCATCTTTCCTTTGCCTTTATCTGCAGTATAAGGAAAAAGGAAACTATAAGCTTGGAAGCTTAGTAAGAAACCATCTATCTCACAAAAACATGCATTCAACGAAATCATGCTTTCTTTTTAAAGTATGTTGTGCTAATGAACGTGATGAGAATCATACTAGAGTGCTGAAACATGGTAGTCAACTACTAAACATAGCTATTTGTGTATCAACAGGAAACTAAACTGATATATAAGCTAGGCTAATTGTTATCACATTAAGAACTAAACTGAAACTAAGCTGTATTCACATATTTGTTTCGTGAAGTTTGAAATCTATTTTCATAAATAGATAAAAATACTAAACATGCTGCTAATGGGCCCGACAACTGTCTTGCTGTGCGCGCATCCCTAACTAGGCCCGAGGTAGCAAGTCCCGAATCCAGAGGGTTACTAGGTTATCTAAACCTAGGGACGACTATGGGAGCCCAACCCAAGGACAACTGAGGTCCAATACAGTGCCACTGATAAAGTAAAATACTATTTATAAGCTCATTTATCTTATCTTATTTTTACTAGGTTATCTGAACCTAGAGCTAGGTTATCTGAACCTAGAGGTGACTATGGGAGCCCACCCATCGGACCGTAGTCCCATATAACTAAAGCAAGACCATGTATGTTACTAAAATACATCTGTGGCATTTAACTGTACTATTAAAAATGCCTACTGTGGTATATGACTGTACTAGTCATTTCATCGAGCACCTGGTGTGCTCTATCTCTACGTGCGGTTGTACTATGCACATAAATGCTAACTAAGGACAAAAAAACATACAATTAGCTACTTATACTGCAGGTGAGAGGTTACTTATATCCAGCGCTAGATTTCTTACAATTCCGATCGCTAGGTTTCCGGAGGAGATGATCTTTTCGACGATCTTCTTACGTCTATGTGTTCTTCTCGCGGAGGGGAGCGTCCTCGTGCCGGAGTTGTCGCCGGAGGGTGCTCTTACGACCCTAGGGATTGAACCCTAGGTTGCTTGGGCTTGGGCGCTGAGAGGGCGAGGAGGAGAAGGAGGTTCGGCGGTGAGGGTTTGAGGGTGAGGAGAAATTGTCATTAAAAATAAAATCTCCCACTTAAATTCCCTATTTATATTAAGTGACAATTACACCCCAACTAAATCTTAAATATAATTGCTCTCCTTTCCTTTCAGCACACCCTTGCTGGGGACACCTTGTTACTAAAGTCACCCTATAAGTCATAGGGTCCATAGGTCGCGGGTTCAATTCCCGCTTGGGCTGTTTTACGTTTTTATTTGATTTTGCTACTTTTGCTTCTCCAAAAATTCCATAAAAATATTCTAAAATTCCAGAAAAATAATAGAATATTTCTAAAATTAATTTGAGAATTTTCGGGCGTTACAATCCCCCATACCTTATAAAAAGTTCGTCCTCGAACTTAGAATAACTCTGGGTACTTCTGCCTCATACTAGCTTCTGTCTCCCATGTTGCCTCTTCTGTCATGTGATTTTCCCAAATGACTTTTACTAATGGTACCTCCTTATTCCGCAATTTCTTAACTACTCGGTCCATTTTCTGAATAGGCCGATTGCCATAGCTGAGGTCTTTGTGGACTTGTACCGATTGAGGCTCAATCACCTGGGTGGCATCTGAGATATGCTTCTTCAGCATTGAGACATGAAATACGTTATGGATAGCTGACATCTTCTGGGGTAGCTCTAGCTCATATGCTACCTTGCCAACTCTTCTGGTGATAAGGTATGGTCCCACATATCTGGGACTTAATTTGCCCTTCTTCCCAAAACGCATTACTCCCTTCATGGGGGCCACTCGGAGGAATATTGTATCTCCAACTGAAAACTCTACAGGTCGACGCCGTGTATTAGCATAGCTTTTCTAGCAGATCTGAGCTGTCTCTATCCTCTGGCGGATCTGTTTGAAGTTCTAGTTATTTTTGTTCACCACTTTCTTACCAGCAGATTGGAGATCTACACCTCCTCCCATAGAGAGCCTCGTAGGGTGTCATACCGATAGTGGCCTGATAGCTATTGTTGTATGCAAATTCTGCTAAACACAGATATTTGCACCAACTTCCCTTGAAATCTAGGGCACACGCTCGGAGCATATCTTCGAGTACCTGATTTACTCACCCCGTTTGACCATCGGTCTGAGGATGGAAGGCTGTGCTAAACTTTAACCTAGTGCCCAACGCTGACTGTACACATTCCCAGAAGTGTGATGTGAATCTACTGTCTCTGTCTGAAATGATGGTCTGTGGAACTCCATGCAGTCTGACAATCTCCTTGAGATACAGCTGAGCTAGTTGCTCCATAGAGTAGGATATCCTAATAGCTAAGAAGTGGGCTGATTTAGTCAACCTGTCGACTATTACCCAGATGGCATCAAAATCATTCGTGGTTCTGGGTAGTCCCACTATGAAATCCATGGAGATATCCTCCCACTTCCATTCTGGGATCTGAATAGGTTGCAGAACTCCTCCTGGTCTCTGGTGTTCTGCCTTGACCCTCTGACAGGTCAGACAGGTACTGACGTATCTAGCGATGTCCCTTTTCATCCCAGGCCACCAAAAACGTCTCTTCAGGTCTTGATACATCTTGGTGGAACCAGGGTGCATCGCATAGGGAGTCCTGTGGGCCTCGTCTAGAATCTTCCTCCGTAGTTCCTCCTTATCCGGAACACATAGTCTATCACCAAAATACAATACCCCACTATCAGATACTCTGAACTCTCCACTTTCTGATTCTGCTAACCCTTGCTTGATTTTCTGAATTTCAGGGTCCTGATCCTGAGCTGTCTGAATGTCACCAAGCAGGGTAGACGCTAATGTCATAGTAGAGAGTTGTCCAACTATAAGTTTGAGATCGAAATCTGTGATCTCCTTTTGTAGGGGCGGTGACATGGCTGCTAGGGATAGTAAGGTAGCACTGGACTTCCTGCTAAGTGCGTCTGCCACCTTATTAGCTTTTCCTGGGTGGTAGAGGATGTCTATGTCATAGTCTTTGACGAGCTCGAGCCATCTGCGCTGTCGCATATTCAGATCCTTCTGAGTGAAGAAGTACTTCAGACTCTGATGATCTGTATACACTCTGCACTGAGCTCCATATAAGTAATATCTCCAAATTTTGAGGGCGAAGACAACTGCTGCAAGCTCAAGGTCATGAGTAGGGTAGTTCCTCTCATAGTCCTTGAGTTGTCTGGAGGCATAGGCGATCACCTTGCCATTTTGCATCAGTACTGCCCCTAGTCCCAATTTAGAGGCATCGCTGTAAATATCAAAGCTGTCTGTGTTTTCTGGCAGAGTCAGAATGGGAGCACTGGTCAATCTTCTTTTGAGCTCCGTGAAGCTGTTCTCACAGTCCTCTGTCCACTAAAATTTTCTGTTCTTCCCGGTGAGAGCTGTCAGTGGGGAGGCTATCCTGGAGAAATCCTCTATGAATTTCCTGTAGTAGCCTGCTAGTCCCAGAAAGCTTCTGATTTCACTGGCGTTCTTAGGTCTTTTCTAGTTACTCACAACCTCTATCTTACTGGGGTCTACCATAATACCATCCTTGGAATGATGTGACCCAGAAAGGATACTTGATCGAGCCAGAATTCACATTTCATGAACTTGGCGTACAGCTGGTTCTATTGAAGGGTCTGTAATACTATCTTTAGGTGCTCTACGTATTTTTCCTGAGTTTTGGAATAAATAAGAATGTCGTCGATAAACACGATAACAAACTTATCTAAGTATTCTCTGAATACTCTGTTCATGAGGTCCATGAAAGTAGCTGGAGCATTCTTCACACCAAAGGGCATGACTACGAACTCGTAATGTCCGTATCTGGTCCCGAAAGCCGTCTTGGGTATATCCCGATCTGAGGTATACTTTAGAGAATACTGCTGCTCCCCTTAGCTGATCGAATAGGTCATCTATCCTGGGAAGAGGATACCTGTTCTTAATCGTGACCTGGTTGAGTGCTCGGTAGTCGATACACAGGCGCATGCTCCCGTCCTTCTTCTTCACGAACAATACAGGCGCTCCCTATGGTGAGTGACTAGAGCGTATGAAGCCCTTGTCAAGCAGCTCCTGTAGTTGCTCCTGAAGTTCCTTCAGTTCTGCTGGAGCCTTGCGGTAGGGAGCTTTGGAGATGGGATTCGTACCGGGGATGAGTTCTATCTCAAATTCAATCTCCCTGTCTGGTGCTAGGCCTGGTAACTCCTCAAGAAAGACTGCTGGGTAGTCACATACAACTCGGACCTCTTTTAACTTTTGGTCCTTGTCCTGACAGGTATTGACTACATGTGCTAGGAACCCCGTACATCCTGAATCCAGTAGTTTCTGTGCTTTCAGAGCAGAGAGAAACTTCTTGGCTTTTCTATTTGGTTCTCCGATGTACCCAAACTGCACTCCTGCTTCAGGTTGGAATACAACTTTCTGTTTACGACACTCTATGGAGGCGCCGTACTTGATCAGAAAGTCCATTCCCAAGATGATGTCGTAGTCCGTCATATCTAGCACTATCAGATCACCAAAAAGTTCTCTGTCTGCTATAATGACTGGCACTGCTCGGAGCCAGTGCGTGGATGCCATAATTTCTCCTGAAGGTAGTGTCGTCAAAAACTGACCACTGAGTACCTCTGGAGATATTGCTAGCTTATCGGCGAATGTATTAGATATATAAGAATGGGTTGCCCCAGTATCGAATAAGACAGTTGCACTTTACTGTAAAATACTAATCTGACCTGTAACAACTGTTGAGGCATTCGCTATGTCTTCTCTGGTGAGTGAGTAGATCCTCGCGTTCGTCGTGGCTGAGGGGGCTTCTAATCTTCCTTGACTGATGTGTGGACCATCTATAGCAGCCTGCATCTGATGTAACTATGCTGGGTTACCTCCGTACTGAAGCGGTTGTGGTGGAGGGAAATTGGTCTTGTTCGGGCATTGCTTAGCCATATGCCCTTCTTGGCCACATTCGAAGCATCCTTGCGTGCCCTTGCGACAAACTCCTGGGTGGAATTTCCCACAAGTAGCGCACTTGGGATAACTGGGCTGTTTACTAGCTGGTCCTCATTTTGGGTAACTCCTTGGTTTACGTTTGTTACTGGAGTTCCCTTTCCAGTTAGAGCTGTGACCCTGGTGTTTCTGAGTACCTGAGTCTCCTTGGCCTTTCGACTCTGAGAGGACTTGCTTCTACTGCTTGATGTTGTTCTGGTAATGCTCGGTGGTCAGAGCACTACTTGCTAGTTCTTCTGTAGTTTGCGGCCTATGAACGCCGCTGGCTACGTTCAGTGCTATTTCTGGCCTTAGCATCTTGAGCATCAACCGGACTCATTCTCTTTCAGTGCTAACTAGTTCAGGGCATAGACGAGCTAGTCTGTTCAATTTCTTCACGGCTTCCTCCACTGAAAGGTTGCCTTGACGAAATTCAGTGAACTCGTCGTAGTGGTGGTTTGTGACCCGCATGTGAAAGAACTCCTCGAAGAATTCTCTTTCGAAGTCGGCCCATGTCATCTGGTTCACTGGGCGCTTCGCTTTTATTTTCTCCCACCATATACATGCGTCCCCTGTCAGGCAGAAAGAGGCGCATTTCACCTTTTCGTGTTCTGGCCAGTCTAGAAGCTCCATCGTACTCTCAGTGTTTTGAACCAGGCTTGGGTGTCCCATGGTTCACTGGTGCCTGAGAAGTTCTCTGGCTTGATCTTCTGCCACTGGATCAGATAGGCTTCTCTTCTCGCCCCTGCTGCTAGGGCTACTGGTGCTGCAGGTTGGACTGGTGGAACCTTTATCACTACTGGGGTTGCTAAGTTAGGTTCTGGAGTGACAGTGGAAGTGTTCTGCTGATTATCCCTTAGGGTGGCTATCTCCTGTTGCTGTTCAGCAAGTTGCTTCTGTAACTGAGCCACTACCTCTGCAAGGTCTGGAGGAGGCACTGAGCTGCCTGCCTCATGCTGGGGCTCAGTAGTTGGTGTCTTTCTAGCTGGGCGTGCTCATACTATTTTCTAGAGGAATGAAGGACATACATAACTAATACAACCATAAGTACATAACTACTATTATCATGTTAAATGTTATCATCTATAAACAAGCTTTAGTCATCTATAGACATGAAAGCAAAAACATAAATAAAGTGAGAGGTATTCTTACTTGGAAGCTGCAGGTTCAATGCTGATGTGTGTGTGAGGAAGTATGGAACTTGCTCTGATACCACTCTGTAGCGCCCAGCCTCCTACTGTCTAAGCTGTAAGGTCGGGGGTTACTTACAATCAATGTGCTAAACTATTTTGGACTATTACTAAGTGTCAAGGTGCGAAAAATATAAAATAATTAAAACTCTCTGCTATTTACTATAAAATCTGGAAATCATACTCAGAGTACACTTCTGAAGTTGTACATATGCTAAAGAAGGGCACTTAACTTTTTATTTGGTCAAAACCTGAAATTAGGCTCTTCTAGCTGAAATCAGACATTCCAATCAATCGGCTGATCGATTGGAGTTGTCTGATCGATCCACCGATCGATTCAACTCGCTACTGTGCACGGGGTCAAATCTGGATCGATCGGCTGATCGATCTAGCCTGGCCAATCGATCCAATGATCGATTCAGAGACTCTCTGTTCACGGGGATTAAATTCCTGATCAATCGGCTGATTGACCCATGGTCGATCGATCAACTGATCGATTCCACCGCTCTCTGTAAGCGACAGATTACCTCCCAATCGATCGGCTGATCGATTGGGGACCCTCCAAACGATCAGCTGATCGATTGGAGCTCTGATTTTTGCTGCATTTCAGAATCTCGTGTACAACATGGATATATCAACTAATAAACACTAAACTCTTACTAAACAGGTCATGATTCATAACTTACCGACTAACATCAAAGTAACTAGAAGTCTAGGCATAACATAATGCACACATTCACAATTCATGACACTTAATATTCTAGAAGTGCAGAAAATAACCAAAACTGAAATACTGAGTCCTTAGGTGGGCTACTCCCCAAGGGTCTTTATTCCAAGTTCCTGCTCATACACATCTTGACGCATTGCCCTCCAGCCTCCGCTAATCCATCTTTCCTTTGCCTTTATTTGCAGTATAAAGAAAAAGGAAACTATAAGCTTGGAAGCTTAGTAAGAAACCATCTATCTCACAAAAACATGCATTCAACGAAATCATGCTTTCTTTTTAAAGTATGTTGTGCTAATGAACGTGATGAGAATCATACTAGAATGCTGAAACATGGTAGTCAACTACTAAACATAGCTATTTGTGTATCAACAAGAAACTAAACTGATATATAAGCTAAGTTAATTGTTATCACAATAAGAACTAAACTGAAACTAAGCTATATTCACATATTTGTTTCGTGAAGTTTGAAAACTATTTTCATAAATAGATAAAAATACTAAACATGCTACTGATGGGCCCGATAACTGTACTTGCTGTGTGCGCATCCCTAACTAGGCCCGAGATAGCAAGTCCAGAATCTAGTAGGGTGACTAGGTTATCTAAACCTAGGGATGACTATGGGAGCCCAACCCAAGGACAACTGAGGTCCAGTACAGTGCCATTGATAAAGTAAAATACTGTTTATAAGCTGATTTATCTTATCTTGTTTTTACTAGGTTATCTGAACCTAGAGCTAGGTTATCTGAACCTAGAGGCGACTATGGAAGCCCACCCATCGGACCGTAGTCCCATATAACTGAAGCAAGACCCTGTATGTTACTAAAATACATCTATGACATTTAACTGTACTATTAAAAATGCCTACTGTGGTATATGACTGTACTAGTCATTTCATCGAGCACCTGGTGTGCTCTATCTCTATGTTCGGCTATACTATGCACATAAATGCTAACTAAGGACATAAAAACATACAATTAGCTACTTATACTACAGGTGAGAGGTTCCTTACATCCTGCGCTAGATTTCTTACAATTCCGATCACTAGGTTTCCGGAGGAGAAGATCTTTTTGACGATCTTCTTACGTCTATGTGTTCTTCTCGCGGAGGGGAGCGTCCTCGTGCCGGAGTTGTCGCCGGAGCGTGCTCTTACGACCCTAGGGATTGAACCCTAGGTTGCTTGGGCTTGGGCTCCGAGAGGGCGAGGAGGAGAAGGAGGTTCGGCGGTGAGGGTTTGAGGGTGAGGAGAAATTGTCGTTAAAAATAAAATCTCCCACTTAAATTCCCTATTTATATTAAGTGACAATTACACCCCAACTAAACCTTAAATATAATTGCTCTCCTTTCCTTTTAGCACACCCCTAATGGGGCCACCTGGTTACTAAAGTCACCCTATAAGTCATAGGGTCCATAGGTCGCGGGTTCAATTCTCGCTTGGGCTGTTTTACGTTTTATTTGATTTTGCTACTTCTGCTACTCCAAAAATTTCATAAAACTATTCTAAAATTCCAGAAAAATAATAGAATATTTCTAAAATTAATTTGAGAATTTTCGGGCGTTACAATTTTAAATAAGTTTAAAAGTATTTTAAATAAGTTTTTTAAAAAGATTTTAAATAAGTTTTAAAAAGATTATAAATTAGTTTTTAAAAAAGATTTTAAAGAAGTTTTAAAAACAATTTTAAATAAGTTTTAAAAAAGATTTTTAAATAAGTTTTAAAAAAGATTTTAAATAAGTTTTAAAAAAGATTTTAAATAAGTTTAAAAGGATTTTAAATAAGTTTTAAAAAATATTTTAAATATGTTTTAAAAAATATTTTAAATAAATTTTAAAACGGGTGCACACGGATAATAGAAGATTCCTCGAATGGAGACTATATGCCTCCCAAGCTATACATATTCCCACACTTGACAACTTTTGATACCCAACATTCTCTCTCATCTTTTGATTATGGAGGTTATATATGTGATATGTAAAGGGAGGTCTTCTCCAATGGCAAGGTACGCTTACACATATGCTTAGTACATTTTGCTACACTCGCGTCCTACTACTTTTTCACTGTTTTACTTCCTACTTAGGCGATACACTGACTTGAGCATTGGAACATCTTTGCCAGTGTCGCCTTCCCTAGTTTTTGGGCACTGACATTTTGTTGGCTCATTTGAGTGTGTGAATAAAGGATTTGCGCACCAGCCATATAGCCCCTTCTTTAATCTAAGAGTCTTCCCTTGATCAACAACATCGGTGCCTACCCTGTGCACCATTTCTAGCTTTTAGATAGGATCATATTTAGTGTCTTCTGTGGGAATCTTTGCCTGAATCTGAATCACATAGATGGAAGATGCTGGACTACAATTACTTTAACACAAGATGAGCTGGACATGTTAATCAACGCAGAGCATAGAAACTACTGTAGCATTAGCAACAAGCAGCGACCGATGATACTTTACCGCACGAGCCTGCCTCGTCAACAATAGGTTCTCACCATGAAAGAGGAGCCCGGATGGGAGGTCCAGTGGAGTTCCAGTCAATTCCCCCGACAGCTAGCCTAGTGCCGCCTTATGTTCCACGGATCCACTTGCCTCCTATGTCACCCTCACCTATCGCACATCACGGGCGCTATAAAAGGAAAGATTATAACAAAATTTTATTTTAAACAAAATCTTCCTTTTATTCCTATAATGGTTGGTTACAAAAAGGAAAGATTTTTAAAAAAAATTAAAATCTCTCTTTTAACCATTGTAGATAACTAAAAAAAAGAAAAGATTTTAATAAAATTAAAATCTCTCTTTCAACCATTGTAGATAACTACAAAAAAGGAAAGATTTTAACAAAATTAAAATCTCTCTTTTAATCCATTGTAGAAAGCAATAAAAGGAAAGATTTTAACAAAATTTTGTTTTCAACAAGATTTCCTTTTATCTTCTTGTATGGCCGACCCCATGCTTAGGCAGCAAGCATGGCTTGACCGACCCACATCTTGGGCACCAAGAGGGCTTGGCCGACCCCTTGCTTGGGCACCAAGCAAGGATGTGGCCGCCCCTCATTTGGGTAAGAAGGAAAATCAAAACGGGTGAACGCGAGGCTTTATAGAGGCTATAGTAGGGACCGAGAGGAGGAATTGGTTTTGGCCTCCCGATGATCTTGAGCTTCCCGCGTTCGACCCGACACCCAACTCAAGTTCATCAATAATAGCTCATACCACTAAAGAGTTATTATTGAACTACCACACCAATCCCATATTACATTATGAGTTCCTTCTTATCATGAGTGCATTAATCTCCCTATATTTAAGATATCGAATGAGCATTAATTAAATGAGTTACTGACAACTCACTTAATTAATATCTAGCTCCAAGATTAGTACCACTCAACTTCATTGTCATGTCGGACTAATTCCACCTGCAGGGTTTACATGACAATCCTTATGAGCTCCTCAAGGGGACATCATCAACCTAGATAATTAGGACACATTTTCTTTCAATAATCAACAACACACCATATAAATAATATTATTACCCAACTTATCAGACCTATTGATTTAACGTATAAATCTCACCCATTCATAAATCAAAGAAATAAATACTAAGTATATGTGCTTGTTATTATATCAGGATTAAGAGTACGCACATCCATAAAAACAGAGGTTATACTCTTTTATTTAGTCAGTATAAAAGCAACAACGTCAAATAGTCTTGCTCAATACAAACATAGTGTACTAGTGTAATTTTATAGTCAAGATAAACTAATACCAAATTACACTATAACCATTCCAATGGTTTGTCTCAATCCATCTTGGTTGTGAGCTACTATTTATAATTTATAAGGAACTGATAACATGATTTTCTGTGTGACACCACACACCATGTTATCTACAATATAAATTAAATGGACAACTGCATTTTACTAAATGCAGACATTTGACCAATATGATTCTCATTTCAAAATAAATGTTTATACAAAAAACTAGGCTTTTAGTATACATCCTAACAATCTACCACTTATACTAAAAGACTATGCTGTCATATATGCTGCCATACATCTGATTCTCATCCCCTCAACATGTCCATCAAAAGATTTCACCTGAAGGGCCTAAGTGAAAAGATCCAGGTTATCTGCTGATGCAATCTTGGCAACAACAACTTCTTCTCATTTTACGATGTCTTGTATTAGGTAGTACTTGCGCTCATTAGGTTTACTTGCCTTATAGACTCGTGGTTCCTTCGAGTTTGCTACTACGCCACTATTATCACAATAAATTATGATAATTTTGGGCAAACCAGGACTCACTTCTAAGTCCACCAAGAATTTTCTTAGCCATACAACATTTTTGGCTGCCTCAGAGGCTGCCACATACTCAACTTTCACGGTAGAGTCCGAAACGCATTTCTACTTAACACTCCTCCATGCTATGGCTCCACCTCCCAAAGTAAACACATACCCTGAGGTCGACTTATTATTGCCCCTATCTGATTGGAAGTCCGAATCCGTATAACCCACAGGGAGCAAATCATTTGCCTGGTAAACTAGCATATAATCTCTAATCCTTCTCAGGTATTTTAATATATGTTTTACGGTAGTCCAATGTCCTTGTCTTGGATTACTTTGATATCTGCTAACCATGCCCATGACTAAACAGATATCCGGTCTCGTACGTAGCATTCCATACATTATGTTAGAGTGTATACTAAAAGCCTAGCTTTTTGTAAACATTTATTTTGAAATAAAGAATTACATTGGTCAAATGTCTACATTTATGCTAAGTGTAGTTGTTCAATTAATTTATATTGTAGATAACATGGTGTGTGGTGTCACACACAGAAGATAATGTTATCAGTTCTTGAAAAATTATAAACAGTTGCTCATGACTAAGATGGATAGGAACAAACCATTGAATAGTCGTAGTGTAATTTGGTATTAGTTTATCTTGACTATAAAATTACACTAGTACACTCGGAGTGTATTGAGCTGGATCATTTAAGGTAAGTTCTTTTTATACTCACTAAATAAAAGAACAAGACCTTTGTTATTATGGAAGTGTGTGCTCTTAATCATGATATAATAACAAGCACATATACTTAATATTCATTTCTTTAATTTATCAAAGGGTGTGATTTAGTTCGATAAATCAAAAGACCCGATAAGTTGGGAAATGGTATTATTTATATCGTGTGTTATTGATTATAAAATGAAACTGTGTCCTAGTAATCTAGAGGAGCTCATAAGGATTGCCATGTAAACCCTACAAGTGGACTTAGTCCAACATGATGATAAGGTTGAGTGGTACTACTCTTGAACTAAGATATTAATTAAAGTGAGTTGTCAGTAACTCATTTAATTAGTGGACATTCGACATCTTAAACACAGGGAGATTAACACACTCATTATAAGAAGGAGCCCAAAATGTAATTTGAGATTGGTGCGGTAGTTCAATAATAATTCTTTGGTGGTATAAATTATTATTGATGAAATTAAATTGGGTGTTCAAGGAGAACACAGGAAGCTTAATTTCATCGGGAGACCAAAACCAATTCCTCCTCTCGGTCCCTATCATAGCCTCTTATTTATAGAGAATTATATCCACCAAATACCCACTTCCTACCCACCCTTAGGTGGCCGGCCAAGCAAGCTTGGAGCCCAAGCTTGGGTCGGCCAAGCCAAAGGCTTGAGCCAAGTAGGGTGGCCGACCATAGCTTGGAGCCCAAGCTTGGTGTGGCTGACCATATAAAATAAAAGGATTTTATTTTTGTTAAAATCTTTTCTCATGTGGAATCCATGGTTTTAAAAGAGAGTTTAAAATTTAAATCTTTCCTTTTATAGTTTTCTACAAAAGATTAAGAGAAAGGTTTGATATCTTTCCTTATTTGTAGTTAAAAGGAAGATTTTAATTTTTGATAAAACTTTCCTTTTATGTAACCATCCTCATGATTTTAAAAGAGTTTTAAAATTAAATATTTCCTTTTATAGTTTCTACAAAAGATTAAGAGAAAAGATTTGATATCTTTCCTTATTTGTATATTGAAAGGAAAATTTTAATTTTGAGAAAACTTTCCTTTTTTAATCATCCACATGTTTTTTTAATAGAGAGATTTTAATTTATAAAAGTTTCCTTTTATAACCAACCATGAAGGGAATTTTTAAAGAGAAATTTTATTTTTAAAATTTTCGGAAACAAAAAAGGAAGTTTTAATTTTTTGTTTAAAACTTGCCTTATTTGGAGCACTTGTAGGGGCCGGCTATGAGAAGGGTTAAAAGAAATTTTTAATTAAATTTTCCTTATCAACCAATGTCAATGAAAATAAGGGAATTTTAATAATAATTAAATTTTCTTATATACCAAGATCAATGAATATAAAAGAAAGGGTAGAGGTGCCTCACCTTACAATATATCTTCTATTGTTTCTCTCTTCTCTTCCTTGGTGTGGTCGGCCCTATACTCCTCCTTTTCTCTTCTTCTTTAGTGGCCAGTGCATCCCTCTCTTGGAGTTCTTGTGGTGGCCGGTTCTTGCTAGGAGAAGAAGGAGAGAAAGGAGGCTTTTTTCTAGCATCCCTTGGAGCTTGAAGGTTGGTGGCTGAAACTTGCAAGAAGGAAGGTGTCTTGGTGGTTCTCATCTCGGCAGATCATTGCCCACACAACATTTGAGATAAGAAGAGGAATACGATAGAAGATCAAGAGGTTGTTGCTTACAAAAAAGGGTATAACTAGTAATTCTATTCCGCATCATACTAGTTTTCTTTGTATGGATTTTGAAATACCAAACACAAGAGGCTAGTGATTCTAGATTTTCGGATTTGTGATTCAAAGTTGTGTTTCTCTTGTTTTTCGATCTTGTGATTCAATTATTCTTTTTGGTTAAACCTAGGGTTACTATAAGGAAATTAAATATTGAATTTCGTTGAGAGGCATTGTTGAGGCAGTGGTGGATATTCCCATACCCAAGAAGGCCAAGTGCCTCGCCATGTATGACCTGGGAGCCGATCTCTGAAATAAATATTTAATTGAATTTGTAACATGGGTGGAATTGGATCTATAATGTTAAGTATTGTTTGCGATCCAAGTCTAAACCTCTAAGAACAGATAAGTTAAATCAGAATGAACTAATTTCAACACATCTTTGGCTCTATACCCCTTAGCCTTAAAAGGACTCTTGGTTATTTTTCCTTCCAAGCAAGACTTGCAGGTTGGAAAGTTTTCCACCAACAATGAACCCAAAAGTCCATCGGCTATTAACCTTTGAATTCTACTCAAGTTAATATAACCTAGCCTTAGATGCCAAAGATATGTTTGGTTCATTTTCGAAAGCTGTTTTCTCTTATTTGAATTAGAAGATGTGTTATTAATTTTCATTTGTTCCATCATGGGAGTTATTGGATTTAGAGTATACAAATTGCCAACCAATGTACCAGAACAGATAGCTATCCTATTTTTCTTGACAACTACTTTGTCATCAAAAGAAATAGAATATCCATCCATAAATAGTTTGAAAACTGAAATCAAGTTCCTTCTAAAACTTGGTACATAAAGATAATTTCTCAAAATCAATGTTTTATTCTATTAAAGGATAAATAAACATCTCCCACTACAACAACTGCCGCTTTTATAGCATTATCCATGTAGACGGTGATTTCCCTTCATATAGTTGTCGGGTTTCCTGGAACCCCTAAAATGAATTGCAGACATGATCAGTGGCTCCCGTATCTACACATCAGGTACCGGTAGATAACACCGCTAAACATGTTTCAACAACTAATGAATAAGATACAACTTTATTGTTCTCCCTTTTGTGAGGGCAGTCCAAGTTTTGTTTCCAATCAATGTAATTGGGACCAGTAAGTTTGTTCTCTTTCAATATATCAACAAGAGGATTGAAAGCCATTTGAAATCCTAAGAATCACAAAATATTTGGTCAAAAATTTAGAATTTAAAATAATATAGATTCCTCAAACAATATCATTTAAATTCACCAACACCTCAAAACACCGTGAATTTTGTATGTCATGACAGTGTGGATGTATACAAATTCAAACATTTGTAAGAGGGGGTTTTACCCATTAATTATATTATCTTGTCAACCTAACTTTATGACAAATAAAATTAATAGTTGGTTTTTCTTCGGTCACACAATTAATAGTAGTGACTCTGATGGGGAGGATACTATTAAATGCGCCTAAGTGTATACCATTACTTGATACTTAATCCATTAAATAGGATTATGTCCCTTCAGATGGAGAAGATCACACATACCTAAATAATTTCCTATAATCATCCATAAAGGAAGTTTAATCTAGTGATCTACAAACAAACTCATCCGATATGGAGGAAGACACTTAAAGCCAACGCACAACTTTGAATGCATCACTTACAAACCAGCAATGGAGATCGTGGAATTTAAATAATTCCTCTCCCACTTAGTTATTTAAAACAAGGAGTTTTAACATGTACACACACACAACGCATATAAATAGCATAAAAGGCAATAAATATGAAAAATAGTTTTTCAACTATTATGGCCTCATCTATAGCTGTCCTCCATATACCAGCAACCCTAGCCGCCGCCAACGGGTCATGTTATCGCGTCTATCTTACTTCCTTTTCCGCCGCGCCTCTGGTCCTCAAATAGCACCACGCCTCGCAAGGATATGATCCGTGACAAAAATAAATTTTACATTTATCGATCCTATATTCCATAAGAGAATGTACATGTAATCTAGATTGAACAGAATGTAAAATCCTAAAACTAATGCAGCTCCTGCTGTATTTAATAATTACAATCATGTACACACATAAAATGCCCTCAACATGCCCGAGGGTTCAAATCACACACAAACACAATATGACCATAATAGTTGGAACTAGGATCTCTGCAACCACAGAGTTATTCTATTTGTACATCCTACTATTATCCTGTCTAAATTTATGTATGAAAAGTGCATAATTTAACTGAAAACCAAACACACAAAGGCAGAAAACCTGCTCTAATACCAATTGTTGGGTGCTACTCGGCATTCCATTCTGTTTCTCCTGTATAAAAATTTATACAAGCACAAAACTTTTCCTAGCAACCCATGTATTCTTAAACTTGGATTGGAAATGAAACTTAACATTTTTACTCCAAGTTCAAACCATGTGTTCTTCATAAGTTAAACGTGGATTGGAAACAAAACTTAACATTTTTACTCCAAGTTTAACTCATGTGTTCATCAGAAGTTAAACCATATTACAGAAGTTGATTAAATATCTATTTCAAGGATTGACTTTTAGGTCGTTGGCGGGGCACTCACCCTTCTTGGTTATGGGATCATCCACCAGTTCCTAGACAAAGCCTTTCAAAGAAATTGAACATTTAAACTCCTCACAGTAAATCCTAGGTTTAACTAAAGAGACCTCAATTGAAGCACAAGATCGAAACACAAAATCGAAGCACAAAATCGAAACACAAAATTGCTAGCCTCTTGTGTTGGTATTTCAGGATCCTTACAAAGAAAAACTAAACTAGTATGCAGCGGAATAAATAACTAGTTATACCTTTCTCTATAACCTAAAGACCTCTAGATCTTCTGTTGTATTCCTCTCCTCCTCTTGGATGTCGTGTGGGCGACGATCTACCAAGACAAAGATGCCCGACCTTCTCCTTCTTTTCCAAGCTTTCAGCCACCAAAGAATACAAAATGAAGAGGCCTCCTCCTTCTTCTTCTTCTCCTCCAAGCAACCGGCCACAAGGTGAAGGTCCTTCTCCAAGTGCCGTCGACCCTTATGAAGAGGAAAGGGAAAAGAGTGAAGAGAAAAGGGAAAAGCGGGAAGAGCCGACCACAAGAAATTAGAAGAGGAGACTTGGTTGTGTGTGTTTTTTTAGAGCATCCCCTCCTACTCCTTTATAATCTTTGCTAGCGGCTAATAAGGAAAGTTTTAATAAAATTTCCTTTTATTTTCTATTGTAGATGGTTACAAAAAGGAAAGATTTTAACAAAATTAAAATCTCTCTTTTAAACCATTGTAAATAGCTAAAAAAGGAAAAATTATAACAAAATTTTGTTTTAAACAAAATCTTCCTTTTATCCCTACAATGGTTGGTTACAAAAAGGAAAGATTTTAACAAAATTAAAATATCACTTTTAACCATTTTAGATAACTACAAAAAAAGGAAAGATTTTAACAAAATTAAAATATCTCTTTTAACCATTGTAGATAACTACAAAAAAGGAAAAATTTTAACAAAATTAAAATCTCTCTTTCAATCCATTGTAGAAAGCTATAAAAAGAAATATTAAAAGGAAATTTTATTTTCAACAAAACTTCCTTTTCTCTTCTTGTATGGTCGGCCCCATGCTTGGGCACCAAGCATGGCTTGGCCGACCCACATCTTGGGCACCATGAGGGCTTGGCTGGCCTCTTTCTTGGGCACCAAGTAAGAATGTGGTCGGCCCCTCATTTGGGTAAGAAGGAAAATCAAAACGAGTGAACGCGAGGCTTTATAGAGACTACAGTAGGGACCGAGAGGAGGAATTGGTTTTGGCCTCCCGATGAGCTTGAGATTCCTGTGTTTGACCCGAACACCCAACTCAAGTTCATCAATAATAACTCATACCACTAAAGAGTTATTATTGAACTACCCCATATTACATTATAGGCTCCTTCTTATCATGAGTGCATTAATCTCCATGTGTTTAAGATATCGAATGACCATTAATTAAATGAGTTACTGACAACTTAATTAATATCTAACTCCAAGAGTAGTACCACTCAACTTCATTGTCATGTCGGACTAAGTCCACCTGTAGGGTTTACATGACAATCCTTATGAGCTCCTCAAGGGGACATCATCAACCTAGATAACTAGGACACCGTTTCCTTTTATAATCAACAACACACCATATAAATAATATTATTTTCCAACTTATCGGGCCTATTGATTTAATGATTAAATCTCGCCCATTGATAAATCAAAGAAATAAATACTAAGTATATGTGCTTGTTATTATATCAGGATTAAGAGTACGCACATCCATAAAAATAGAGGTTATGCTCTTTTATTTAGTCAGTATAAAAGCAACAACGTCAAATGGTCTTGCTCAATACACACATAGTGTACTAGTATAATTTTATAGTCAAGATAAACTAATACCAAATTACACTACAACCATTCCAATGGTTTGTCCCAATCCATCTTGGTTGTGAGCTACTGTTTATAATTATAAGGAACTGATAACATGATCTTCTGTGTGATACCACACACCATGTTATCTACAATATAAATTAAACGGACAACTGCATTTTATTAAATGTAGACATTTGGCCAATGTAATTCTCTTTTCAAAATAAATGTTCATACAAAAAGCTAGGCTTTTAGTATACATCCTAACATATATGAGCTGAGAGGAATGCCCCCAAGCATCATCCTCCGGGGATGCGCTCGATCGGGATGTGCATAAAGAAAGAGCCCCAATGACTTATAACTCCCTCGAGTAGATCATCATACCTTATTCCCAGGAGGTGTTAAATGATAATCTATTGAAACAATGCTGTCCCCTGGCAATAGGGGAATATGTATGGGTGGCTAACCCCAAGGACCACCTTCTAAAGTGTTAGTTAGAGCCCTAGAGCCAATCATTTGATGATTGTTGTATGGACTCATTGTATCATATTCTTATATATAAAGGCATTTGGTTTTTGGTTATTATGCTTACTTGTGTTGGTGCCAAATAAACTAAGTATAATAGCGTCCTTGAGTAGAAGATTTTTACCTATATCAATCGATTGGTTGAATCGATAGTGAGATGATATAGGGAACACTACTCTTAATCATTCCTAGTCGAGTATTAACATTCAGGGACAATGTTAATGCAATAAGACTAGCATGTAGGTTAACTCGATTACTTGATCTCACAAGTCATGGATATAAAGATATCAAGTTGACACATGGGTATGCATTGAAGAATGTATACTGAATAACCCGCCATGAGAAAGTATCATGGATCGTTATATGAGTGTCATATACTTTCTTATGTGGCTATTAGTATGACTACTAGTCCTTAGACCTGAAGTCACCATGGATCCCTACATAAGGAGTTATGTACTTTGGTTTCATCAAACGTCACCCGTAACTGGGTGGACTATAAAGGCGATTACTGGGTATGTAACGAATTATGCAGAGGGATGTGAGTGATGTAAATGGGATCTATCCCTCCTATATGACGGGAGAGACATCGGTATTCTTGATAGAGTGAGACCACGAAGTGCATGGTCATGCCTAAATGAGTCAATATGAGATGTTGAGCTCATTTGATTGAGTGAGACTACTTGGAGTTCAAAATTTAGATTGATTAGAGGATGACAAGATCTATGCCTCACATTGATCAATCTAGATGTCTAGGATAGAAGGGCATTGTCATATATTGTGAGGAGTCACAATTAGTAGTCACAAGGTGATGTTGGATCTCAACATTCTTGTAACTTGGGTAGTAATGATGTGTTGCTAGATACCGCTCATTACTTATGCTTCTAAATGGGTTTAGAAGCATTGCCAACGTTACAACAACCTATAGGGTCACACACAAAGGATAATTAGATGGAGATTAGGTTCATATGATGAACCAAGAGGATTAGATTCATGTGATGAATCAAATTGGATTAAGAGTAATCTTAATTGAACTAATTGAGTTGGACTCAATTTGATTCATGTGTTCAATGAGTCTAATTTGGATTATGACTCATTGAATCAATTTAATTAAATGAATTAGATCCATTATATTAAATTGGCTTGAATCAAATGGTTTGATTTGATCAACCATGGGAGTTATAATGTCAAGTTTGACTTGACTTGAGAGGAAGATGAAAAGTCAAGTTTGACTTGACTATATGCCACCTCATTTGTGAATTGGCATTAAGTGGCCAATAATGGTGTTACACATCATTAAGTTTACACATGTGGGTGCCACCTCATGGAGGTTACAAATCCCATCTTTAATGGTCGGCCACATTAAATGAGAAGGGGGTTACAATTGTGGCCGACCACACACTTGAATTGTAAGTGAATGCAATTCAAGGCTTATTCATGTGATCATCTTCCTCCTCTCATTCTCCTCTCCCTCTCCTCCTCCTTGGCCGAACCACCTAAGGTGCTAGCACACCTTTGTTTGGTCTTCTCCACCTAGTTTGTTCGTATGGATACACATAGAGGATCGTACACTTGACGATCTCGAGATCCGGCGAACCTTTGGACGAGCGGGATACGCGAAGGGCTTCGCATCAAGGGTAATTTCTTTTCTTTGTAGATCTAGGCTTTAGTAAACTCGTACATGAAATTTTGTTTATAAACTTCGCACGGATCCGGTGGCATGGGAGATTCGGGGTTTCCGCAATGCAAAAAGGCGATTTTTGCGGCCCGAAAATCCCAACAGTGGTATCAGAGCCACATGCGAAGTCTTGTAGGAGTTTAATTTGTATTTTTAAGAAAAATATCAGTTCTGTAACTTTCTGTAATTTTATGGTTTTTATGGGTATTTTTCTCGTAGAAGCGAAGCACAAGTGTTTCGACACTTGTAGGCTTCGACTACCGAGAAGATTTTTCCGAAACGGCAAGGTTTCACCCCAAATCATTTTGGGACAACGGGCTAAGGCACTGTAGGATCACTTAGGAATACTCATGATGGTTATATTGCAGGTAGGGGTGCTGCCCCTGGCCCCGCAAAGGGGATTCGTTCCGCGATTGCGCCTTAAAATCGCTAAATGGGATCGTCGGGAATTTTACTCATAAAATTATAAAATTGTAGTAAAAATTACAAAAAATTATAGAAAATACATAATTTAGAATTATGTATTATTTTGTGATATTCATGGCCTAAAAGACCCAAATTAGATTTGAAAATTGTGTTGTAATTCATATTACGGCCTGCGCGCCGTCATTTGTGTTGTGTGTGCTGTATACTTGATACGCGACCTACGCGTCGTGCCTTTCTCCATTTATTCTTGTTGTAAATTAGTTTAGATTCGAATGTAACTTGAGTTTCAAAATTGTAATGTACAAAATTAGAGCGGTGGAAGGTCCACTCGAGACGGAGTTACGAGGAGGGCGCGAGCAACACAAGGTGGTCAAAGGGAGGAGCTTGGAGAAGCTGTTGACCCTAGGTTGACCATCCGATCTTCTCATTGGCTTGAGAAGATCATAGTAGGACCATGACTAATCACAAATAGTATAATTAATTACTTGTGTGTGTGTATTTGATGCATGCTAGTAAAGTAGTTAATTAGCGCCTTAACGATTAGATTAGATCTAAATCATGTACAAGATGCACCCGAAGATTAGATTAGATCTCAATCGCGTCAACTCAAATGCCTACCATGCCATGGTACCTATCACTACCTCAATCACATGTGTTGTTGAATCTACCAAAGCAGAGCAACACATATTATCTTGGTAGGGTACGGAGGGACAATCTTGGTCCCGCCTATCAACGCATGGGTGAGTACAACTCAATTAGATTGAGTAACTAGTTAACTCAATTGGATCGAGTTTAACTATAGGCATTTATCCAATGGTTGGAAAGGTAGGACAAAATCATGTTTATATTAACTCTTGGGCGTATTAGCCAAAGCTAACTCGAGTTTTAATATAAATGTGGGTCTTGATCCTATAAACAAGAGTTGCATAAAGATGTAATTGGTAAATCGTTACCTACCGATCATACTAAGTCTTGGGTGATTTAGCCAAAGCTAACTCAAGGCATAGTATGATGTGGATCTTGTCCCACTTAAATTATAGAATTCAGTGGGGGCATCATTTAGTTAAAGGCCTAATTAAATGATTAAAAGAATATGATATTTATTTTCTGTATTTTTCTATTGTAGATTGCCATGTCAAACACGAACACCTTCTCTTTGCATTTTGTCCTTGATAAGGACAAGCTCAACGAAGCAAATTTCCTAGTCTGGTACAGGAATCCGAGAATAGTTCTCACCCAAGAACGTAAACTGTACATTCTGGAACAGCCCATTCCGGAGGTTCCTCCTGCCACTGCCACGCGAGCTAACCGAGATGCTTATAAGAAGCATCAAGATGACGCATTAGATGTGTCCTGTCTAATGCTCGCGACCATGAACTCTGACCTTCAGAAGCAACACGAGTTGATGGGTGCTTACGATATGGTTGAACATCTTCGTCAACTGTATCAAGGACAAGTGAGGCATAAGAGATTCGAGATCTTTAAGGCACTATTTCAGTGAAAGATGTAAGACGGGGCTCCCGTAGGTTCATATGTGCTCAAGATGATTGGGTACATTGAGAACATATAGAGGTTGGGGTTCCCACTTGGCCAAGAGCTGGCCACTGACCTGATCTTGCAGTCCTTGCCAGATAGCTATAGTTAATTCGTTCTAAATTATAACATGAACGAAATTGACAAGTCACTGCTCGAGCTGCTTAGCATGTTAAGAACTGCTGAGCTCAACCTTAAGAAGGTTAAGCCCAACTCTGTTCTGATGGTTCAGAAACATAAGGGCAAGGGCAAGCCCAAAGGCAAGGGAAAGTCCCAAGCCAAGGGCAAAGGCAAGGCACTGAAGCCTAAAGGAGGGGGTCGCCAAGGATGCTACCTGCTTTCACTGCGGTCAGACCGGGCATTGGAAGAGGAACTACAAGGTGTACCTGGAAGATCTTAAGAAGAAGCAAAGTGAGACTTCCACTTCAGGTATATATGTTATAGAAGTCAATCTATCTATTTCTTCATCATGGGTATTAGATACCGGATGTGCTTCTCACATTTGTACTAATGTGCAGGCGCTGAGAAATAGCAGGGCATTGACGAAGGGTGCTGCTGCTGCTATAGGGACTTATTTTCTATCTCTGCCCTCTGGGCTTATACTAGAGTTGGATGATTGTTGTTATGTGCCTGCTTTAACTAAGAACATAATTTCAGTTTCTTTTTTGGACAAGAAAGGTTTCTCTTTTATAATAAAGGACAAATGTTGTTCTGTTTATTTAAAAGATATGTTCTATTGTAGTGCACCTCTGATGAACGGACTCTACATTCTAGACCTTGAAAGCCCTATCTATAACATAAATACCAAGAGATTCAAGTCAAATGACATGAACCAAACCTATCTCTTGCACTGTCGCTTAGGTCATATAAATGACAAGCGCTTATCCCAGCTCCATAAGGATGGTTTGCTGGACTCATTTGATTTTGAATCTTATGAGACGTGTGAGTCATGCCTACTAGGCAAGATGACCAAGACTCCCTTTAGTGGGCACAGCGAGAGAGCGACTGACTTGTTAGGACTTATACATAGTGATGTATGTGGCCTTTTCAATGTCGCTGCTAGAGGCGGTTATAGGTACTTCATTACATTTACTGATGACTTCAGTAGATATGATTATGTGTACTTGATGACACATAAGTCTGAATCCTTTGAAAAGTTCAAAGAATTCAAGGATGAAGTACAAAACCAGTTTGGCAAGAGTATTAAGATACTTCGATCAGATCGAGGTGGTGATTACCTTAGCCATGAGTTTCATGACTATCTAGCTGAGTGTGGGATCCTATCCCAACTCACTCCTCCTGGAATACCACAGTGGAATGGTGTATCCGAAAGGAGGAATCATACCCTAGTAGATATGGTACGGTCTATGATGAGTCACACAGATCTTCCTACATTTCTTTGGGGCTATGCTCTAGATACGACAGCTTTTATACTCAATCAAGTTCCATCCAAGGCCGTGATAAAGACACCATATAGGATATGGACTGGGAGAGATGCCCAGGTGTCTTTTATGAGGATTTGGGGTTGTGAGGTTTACGTTAGACGTCAAGTCTCAGACATATTAGGACCCAAATCTGACAAGTGCTACTTTATTGGATATCCCAAGGAAACTAAGGGATATTACTTCTACATTCTCAGTCAGCACAAGGTAGTTATGGCAAAGACTGGGGTCTTTCTAGAAAGGGACTTTGTTTCTAGAAAGACTAGTGCGAGTACATTCGATCTTGAAGAAGTTCAAGATGCGGACCATAGCACTGAAGCTTCGATGGAAGTTGAACTGGAACCACAAAGTGTTG
Organism: Zingiber officinale; assembly: GCF_018446385.1. Lineage (NCBI taxonomy): Eukaryota > Viridiplantae > Streptophyta > Magnoliopsida > Zingiberales > Zingiberaceae > Zingiber > Zingiber officinale. The sequence continues at coordinate 60,719,243 of NC_055990.1, read as the reverse complement.
TGGATGATGTTGTTTCACAAAGAGTTGAGGAACAACAACCAGTTCAAGTAGACATACCTCTTCGTAGGTCTGATAGGGTACGTCATCAGCCTGAGAGATACTCATTTCTCTTTTCTGACCATGATGACGTTGTACTCATAGAGGATGAGCCTACCACCTATCAGGAAGCTGTGATGAGACCAGATTCCGAGAAATGGCTAGAGGCCATGAGAACCGAGATGGAATCCATGTACTCCAACCAAGTATGGACTTTGGTTGATCCACCTGAAGGGGTAAAATCCATTGGGTGTAAGTGGGTCTTTAAGAGAAAGACTGACATGAATGGACTTATCTATAAGGATCGCTTGGTAGCTAAAGGTTTCAAGCAAATTCATGGTATTGACTATGATGAAACTTTTTCTCCAGTAGCGATGTTTAAATCCATTCGGATCATGCTTGCTATTGCAGCATACCATGACTATGAGATATGGCAGATGGATGTCAAAACAGCGTTTCTAAATGGAAACCTGCTCGAGGATGTGTACATGACACAACCTGAGGGTTTTGTAGATCCACAACATACTAGCAGAGTATGCAAGCTGCATAGGTCCATTTATGGACTAAAGCAAGCTTCTCAGGACTGGAATCTTCGATTCGATGATGCGATCAAACAGTTTGGTTTCATCAAGAATAAAGATGAGCCTTGTGTCTACAAGAAGGTTGTAGGGAACACAGTTGACTTCCTTATATTGTATGTGGATGGCATACTACTCATTGGGCGTGACATCCCTTTGCTTCAGTCTGTCAAGACCTGGCTAGGGAGTTGTTTCTCAATGATTGGCTTAGGTGAAGCATCTCGCATTCTAGGTATACAGATCTATAGAGATAGATCTAAGAGATTGCTTGGCCTAAGTCAGAGTACATATATTGACAAGGTACTCCTACTGTTTGCCATGCAGAACTCCAAGAAGGGTTTTCTGCTGATGTCACATGGCGTGCGTCTTTCGAAGACTCAACGTCCCTCTTCTAGAGAGGAGAGAGACCGCATGGATTAGATCCCTTATGCCTCAGCCATAGGATCTATCATGTACGCCATGCTATGTACTCGACCTGATGTCTCGTATGCTTTGAGCATGACAAGCACATACCAGTCAGATCTAGGTGAGAGTCACTGGATAGCGGTCAAGAATATTCTTAAGTACTTGAGAAGGACTAAAGAATATTTCTTGATATATGGAGGCAATGACGAGCTAGCTGTAAAGGGTTACAGTGATGCTAGATTTCAGACCGACCAGGATGATTATCGATCGCAGTCAAGGTTCATGTTTTGCTTAAATGGTGGTGTGCTGTGAGCTGGAAGAGTTCGAAGTAGGACACAGTCGCTGATTCTACAACAGACACTACAAGAAAAAAGCCTAACAACAACGGTTTTTCACCGTTGTCGTAGCCCATTTTGAACTGTTGTTAAAGGCCATGTTGTTAAAAGGGGTGCCCAAAGACAATAGTTTTTAACCATTGTCTTTGAAGGCAAAGACAACATTTTTACAACAGTGAAAAACTGTTGTCTTTTCCTTCAAAGACAACAGTTTTTCACCATTGTCTTTGAGCGTCTACCTTTAATAACAGGGTCTTCAACAACAGTTTTAAACTATCTACGACAACGGTGAAAAACCGTTGTCTTTTTTAGAAAAAAAATTAATACACAATTTTCCAATATTATAAATCATTCAAAATACTAAATTTCAAAATAAAATTTAATATACAATTTTCTAACATTCAAAAATAATATCTATAACATTATGAAGAAATTTCATAAGCAACCAACAAAATGATAACACTATTAAAACAAAGGTAGAACAATATAACACAAGATTTTCTACTTAAATGTCGATGAAGAGGAGGGATTGCAGCTCCTAGTGCTCCTTAATTTGTTAAAGTCTCTTCATTTTTTTAGCTTGTCGGCATTCTTCCCAATACTCTTGAGGACACCTAAAAAGAGCAGAATGAAATTATGCAATCCTGCGCACAAGAACTATGTAATTCTAAGTGGTGGATCATGTCTGTCACAAGTTCGCCACTAATTTTTTTGACCATTATGCACAGATTGTAGACAAGCATGAAAATAAGCAGAACCATAAATATAAGCGAATAAAGGATACCTTTCAATCTTCTAAATCTTCTTTTCTGGTTGGCCCGTCTCCTTTTCCTCTCTTTTTTTGTTAACTCTGCCTCTTCTTTGATGTTTCCTTTTCCATGAAAAATCTCCTCAAGGGCAAGCATAGCTGCATCTGAGACGACCAATGGAGCAACCTGCAAAACCATTGTATTTCAGTGACTCGAAACTGTTTTTACCATAAACTAAAAGACAACTCCAAAAGATATTTTTACCTCTTCCATTGCTAGAGCAGGTACATTGACTTGTATAGACATGTCCTCAATAACCTACATCATAACTTATGGTCAATCAAGAAATAAATACTAAAAGAATTAAACACTTGATAAGCTTTATTGCTAACCGGCTTTGGAGCAAAATGGAAGTGAGACAGCGCATCCAACTTTAAGGAAATCTTTTTGAATAGCATTGTTGCCTGCAGGCATAAAAGAAAAAGTGTATGAGAAAAGCTGAGAAGCTACACAAGCAGCCAGATGTTATCGCAGATCAATACCATAGATCTAGTGGATCTGTATTATTAACAAATTCAGATTGCAGATATCCCAATGTAAGTTTTTTTTGGCTATAAAGTAAAGTCATTATATGCATCAGTAAGAAAGACATCTATCGATAAAATAATCTTCCATTAGGACTTCTGAGAAAGTTTCCCAGTCAAACAAACAGAAAGGAGGGAAAACCCAAAGAGCTTGAGAGGTTTCAATATAATTTCTCAATAGTGAGAATACAACAGTTGTAAGGAGCTTAAAGAAAATGCGTCAATGAAGACTTATAAACTGACACCTAAGACATACAAATTCTCATTCTCATTAGCCATCAATCACTAAACTATGATTACTATCCTACCAGCAGCTGAAATTAGAAATTGAAAAAAATGCAGATAATTTTGGTAAAAATAGCTACTAATTGCCAGGGTTCAGTTTAAATTTTTATGACAAAATTTACCATATAGGAATAGTAAATAAGTGGACAAGTAAAATACCTCAATCTTAAGTTTATCAGAAGCAGAAAGAAGAGCTGGAGCTAGACCCATCTTCTGCGTATATTCTTCCTAAATTACAAAGAAAAAGGAGAGAGAGAGAGAGAAGTGAGCATAGTCTATGTATCACACATTAGTTGATTAATAAAAATGATTTGCATGAATGAAGCAGCGAACCTCATATATCTCGGCAAGACCCTTCTTACTCTTATTTTCATCCTGTTAAAAAGTCCATTATGACATTGTTCCCACTTAGAAGTGTTCAATTTATATATCTTAATGTTGCCAAATTTAGACAGAACAAGAAAATTACCATCTCTTTGGTCTCCTTAGGGGGTTTAGATGGCAAGATAGGTGCTCTTTCAACGTCATCAAAATGACCCTAGAAGCAATCATAAACTTGAATTAGATTGTCTAATGATGGCACAAAAATAGTATCCACAATCATGGAACTGACACTGATTGACTAGACTTAAACTGAATCTTTTATTATTAATTTAAAAATAAAGATGAACGCTAAGACTAGGTATGCACAATGACCGGTTAGCCAGATTGGATAGTTCATCTACTAAGAAAATTACCATCAACAGAGGATAAATACTTTTGTAAACGAAAGTCCAAGAATAAAAGGTTGTAAAGATAATTACTTAATACTTCTGTTAGATAAAAAAAATAGAAATTAATTCCATAAGTTTGCCTAAACATAATGCTAGAGCACCGAGAAATGCACTTCCTAATTGTTGTTAAATTGTAAAATGAGTGATTTCAGCAAATAAACCTACTCCCGACAAACTATATGTATTATCACACATTTTCAATAAAAATCTTACAACAACTAGCACATTTAATTGCTCTGCTTGCACTATTGTACAGTCACAAAGAACATTCTTCATCAGGCTGAAATCTAACTTTAGAATATCTTAATCATTTTAGTAAGGACTGAAGAGTGAAGAGCATTAGTTGATCATTAAAGACAAGTGATGACAATTTCATTCTGCTCTTTTTTATGAATGACTATGCACATTGGTGGAAAACAAGTATCTAATTCTGCTCTTTTTTTTAGGCAATTATGCAATCCTGTGAACTGTAGGCATATAAAATTTTGGTTTTTCTTGTTGGCAGGAAGATGTGAAGTTGATGCATGACATGGGCCTGGATGACTACAGATTCCCTATCTCCTGGAGCAGAGTCATTCCTAGTCGGCATTCACCTTGCAATAATTTATTTTCCTGACCAAATAGTTTAAGCATTACATTATTCTAATTGGTGTCATGTTGCAGATGGTAGAAGGCCAGTTAATCCAGAAGGGGTGCAGTATTATAATAACTTGATCAATGAACTCAAGAAATATGGTACAATTAGAATAGTGGTCATACCTTAACAATTTTCAGTCACAATTTTACCAAACTGTGTTTGGCCGGCAGGAATTGAACCTCATGTCACTCTTCTTCACTTTGACCTCCCCCAATCTTTGGAATATGAATATTCTGGACTCTTGAGCCCAAAAATTGTGTACATTTCTACTACAACCCTTTCATTTGCATCTCCTCGAATAATGTCTAAGATAGTGTCCATTGTGATGCAGAGAGGACTTCACTGCTTATGCTGATGTGTGCTTTAGAGAGTTTAGGGATAGAGTGAAATACTGGATCACTGTCAATGATCCAAACATTGAACCCATCCTTGGCCATGATCTGGGAATATTTCCACCAAATCACTGCTCTTCCTCCTTGGCCTCTTCCCTTGGCCTCAATTGCCGCAAAGGGAATTCATCTGTTGAACCATATGTAGCTGGTCATAACCTTTTGCTTTCCCATGCATCAGTAGTCTCCCTATACAGAAAGAAATATCAGGTTTCAGCATTAGAAATATCAGGTTTCAGAAAGAAATGTCGAGGTGGCGAGGAGGAGGCGTTGGTGAGAAGGAGGCAACAAAGATGGCTGAAAGTCGAGGCGACGAGGAGGAGGCGGTGAAGATGGCTGAAAGTAGAGGCCGCGAGGAGGAGGTGGCGAGGCCGAAAGTTGACACGACGAAGAGGGCGGCGAGGAAGGAGGCAGCGAAGAGGGTGGTGAGGAGGGAGGCGACGAAGAGGGAGGCGGCGAAGAGGGTGGTGAGGAGGGAGGCGGCGAAGAAGGCGGTGAAGAGGGTGGTGAGGAGGGAGGCGGCGAAGAGGGTGGTGAGGAGGGAGGTGACGAAGAGGGCGGTGAGGAGGAGGCAGTGAAGAGTAGGGTTTTGGGAAAGAGACAGAAAAAAACAAGGCGTAAACAACACTTAATAGACAGAAAAATGACGAAGGAGAAAAAGTGGCGAAAGAAAAAACAATCGCATTCAACAACACTTAATAGACAACGGTTTTTAAAAATCGTTGTCATAATCCCAAAAAAGCGCACATAGACAACAGTTTTAAAAAAATATTGTCGTACCCTTTAAAAATCGTTGTCGTATCCCCAAAAAAACATAAATAGAAAACGGTTTTTAAAAACCGTTGTCATAGGCCAAAAATATTACTAAAAGACAACAGTTTTTGTTAAAACCGTTGTTAAAACGCAAAAAGACAACGGTTTAGTATAAAACCGTTGTCGTTTGAGTGTTGTTGAATGACGTTTTTCTTGTAGTGAGAGGTCGAGTACATTGCTACATCAGAGGCAGCAAAGGAGGCAGTTTGGATCCGCAAGTTCATCACTGAACATGGGGTGGTTCCTAGTATCGCTGATCCTATTGAGCTCTATTGTGACAACAATGGATCTATAGCTCAGGCTAAGGAACCTCGCTCACACTAGCGGACCAAACACATACTTCGACGCTTCCATCTCATTCGAGAGATTATCGATAGAGGAGATGTGAAGATTTGTAGAGTACTTATAGAGGCTAACATCGTAGATCCCTTGACCAAGGCTTTGGCACAGAGAAAGCATGATGGTCACACTAGGTCATTAGGCCTTAGAGCCTACACTGATTGGCACTAGTGCTAGTGGGAGATTGTTAGTTAGAGCCCTAGAGCCAATCTTTGATGATTGTTGTATGGACTCATTGTATCATATTCTTAAATATAAAGGCATTTGGTTTTTTGGTTATTATGCTTACTTGTATTGGTGCCAAATAAACTAAGTATAATAGCGTCCTTGAGTAGAAGGTTCTTACTTATATCAATCGATTGGTTGAATCGATAGTGCGATGATATAGGGAACACTACTCTTAATCATTCCTAGTCGAGTATTAACATTCAGGGACAATGTTAATGCAATAAGACTAGCATGTAGGTTAACTCGATGACTTGATCTCACAAGTCATGGATATAAAGATATCAAGTTGACAAATGGGTATGCATTGGAGAATGTATACTAAAAGTATCATAGATCGTTATATGAGTGTCATATACTTTCTCATGTGGCTATTAGTATGACTACTAGTCCTTGGACCTGAAGTCACCATGGATCCCTACATAAGGAGTTACATACTTTGGTTTCGTCAAACGTCACCCTAATTGGGTGGACTATAAAGGCGATTACTGGGTATGTAACAAATTATGCGGAGGGATGTGAGTGATGTAGATGGGATCTATCCCTCCTATATGACGGGAGTGACATCGATATTCTTGATAGAGTGAGACCACTAAGTGCATGGCCATGCCCAAATGAGTCAATATGAGATGTTGAACTCATTTGATTGAGTGAGTCTACTTGGAGTTCAAGATTTAGATTGATTAGTGGATGACAAGGTCTATGCCTCACATTGATCAATCTAGATGTCTAGGATAGAAGGACATTGTCATATATTGTGAGGAGTCACAATTAGTAGTCACAAGGTGATGTTGGATCTCAACATTCTTGTAACTTGGGTAGTAATGATGTGTTGCTAGATACCGCTCATTACTTATGCTTCTAAATGGGTTTAGAAGCATTGCCAACGTTACAAGATCCTATAGGGTCACACCCAAAGGACAATTAGATGGAGATTAGGTTCATATGATGAACCAAGAGGATTAGATTCATGTGATGAATCAAATTGGATTAAGAGTAATCCTAATTGAACTAATTGAGTTGGACTCAATTTGATTCATGTGTTCAATGAGTCTAATTTAGATTATGACTCATTGAATCAATTTAATTAAATGAATTAGATCCATTATATTAAATTGGCTTGAATCAAATGGTTGGATTTGATCAACCATGTGAGTTATAATGTCAAGTTTGACTTGACTTGAGAGGAAGATGAAAAGTCAAGTTTGACTTGACTATATGCCACCTCATTTGTGAGTTGGCATTAAGTGGCCAATAATGGTGTTACACATCATTAAGTTTAGCACATGTGTGTGCCACCTCATGGAGGTTACAAATCCCCTCTTTAATGGCCGACCACATTAAATGAGAAGGGGGTTACAATTGTGGCCGCCCACACACTTGAATTGTAAGTGAATGCAATTCAAGGCTTATTCATGTGATCATCTTCCTCCTCTCATTCTCCTCTCCCTCTCCTCCTCCTTGGCCGAACCACCTAAGGTGCTAGCACACCTTTATTTGGTCTTCTCCACCTAGTTTGTTCGTGTGGATACGCATAGAGGATCGTACACTTGACGATCTCGAGATCTGGCGAACCTTTGGACGAGCGGGATACGCGAAGGGCTTCGCATCAAGGGTAATTTCTTTTCTTTGTAGATCTAGTGTAGATCTAGGCTTTAGTAAACTCGTACATGAAATTTTGTTTATAAACTTCACACGGATCCGGTGGCATGGGAGATTCGGGGTTTCCGCAATGCAAAAAGGTAGTTTTTGTGGCCCGAAAATCCCTACATAAAGTTCAAAAACGCCACCTTCCTTCACCAATATATGGACGGCATGATGTGTCGAGTGTTTTTCATCATACTCTCAAGCTATAGAGGTGGTTCAAGAGACTGTTGGTCGAATCTAACTGCAATTTTAAGGATTTCAACAAGAATTTCCTACACCATTTTGCCAATAGTTGCTGTTACCACAAGACTCCCTTGAGTCTTTTTTCACTCAAGTAGGGGCCCAAGGAAATGCTTTGGGCATACATTAAGAAGTTTAACCAAGTGGCCATAGATGCCCCCATTGCCATCCTATAAATTTTGGTGAGCGTCTTCTCCTAAGGACTTACAGATAATGATTTTTTCCACTCTCTTATCAGGAGGCCACTAAGAGACTTTAACCATTTACTCAGTCAAGTTACAAAATATATTAATGTGGAGGAAACACAATTTTCTTAGAAGAAGGAAGTGCCCATTCTCACTGAGGCATTTGATTTCAAGCGTCGAGCGCCACCTCCACCTCGTCCATATAAAGGACCCTGAGTGGGTCCTAAACTATATCATCCTGAGTCCCGGCCTCAGGTCGTGTAACATGTGGAGGCCAATTAGTGGGAATGTCGCGCACCCCATAGTTGGGCTCCACCCAAGTTTTATACCTACCATTACTCGATGACCCACGATATCCACGACTATTACCACTATAATCAGGCAAATCACCTAGATGCCAACTAGGGATAACATCGTCGTTCTTCATCTCCCAACCGTCGGCTATATCAAAGGCCGAACAGTCCTCCCAAGAAGATTATCAAGGCGCCGATCAACAATAAAGGATGCCTCAATGGCAGGGAGACGGGGCTCAAGTTCCCTCCTAAGTTCAACAGGAGCAAGCCCCGATGTAGTAAGAAGAAAATCATAATAATCCCGCTCGGGATGATATTGGCATGATATCTAGGGGCCCGACCCATAAAAATTCCAACCGAGCAAGGAAGTCGCATGCTCACCAACTAGAAATCCACACGGCCGGTTGTAGTCAGGAGCAGATGCGAGAGCTTGAGATTAGCTTCGGGCCCAAGGATTTAGAGGTGTTCAAAGTGCCCTATGATGATGCTTTAATAATTAAGGCTGTTATAGCCAATTATAACATTCACCACTCTTTGGTTGACATAGGCAGCTTAGTCAACATCATCTTCAAACAAGCATTCGAGTAGCTATAAATAGAGTCAAGTGAGCTTTAGGGCATGGAGATGCCCCTGTATGGCTTCATGGGTAATAAAGTCTTGCCGCTCAGCCAAATAAAGTTGGTCATATCCTTAGGGAAGGAGCCACTAATGAGGACATGTTGATCAACTCTTATAGTCATGGACGAACCCTCGGTCTACAACGTCATTTTGGATTGGTCTAGCCTAAATGAATTCTGATCAATCGTCTCAACCTTATGCCAAAAAATAATATTCTCTATAGACGACCATGTCGAGGAAGTTAAAGGAAATCAACTAGTATCATGCAAGTGTTGTGTGGATATAGTCAAGATAGAAGCCAATACTGCCAGGAAGATCCAAAGGATGGAGGTTAACACCATCCGGGAGGTATCACCCATGCTGGTGTATAAAGAAAAGGAGGTCCAAATATGACAAGGTCGGCCTGAGGCCACTACTCAGATAGCTTCCAACCTACCCTCGAAACATAAAGAAAAGCTTGTTGTGTGTTTAAACACGCAACAATGATGTTTTCTTTTGGGAGCCCAAAGAGATCACCAGCGTCTTGTTAGAATGTATACTAAAAGCCTAGCTTTTTGTATAAACATTTATTTTGAAATAAGAATCACGTTGGTCAAATATCTTCACTTATGTTAAATGTAGTTGTTCATTTAATTTATATTGTAGACAACATGGTGTGTGGTGTCACACAGAAGATCATTTTATTAGTTCCTTATAAATTATAAATAGTAGCTCACGACCAAAATGGATAGGAGCAAACTATTGGAATGGTCGTAGCGTGATTTAGTATTAGTTTATCTTAACTATAAAATTACACTAGTACAGTCTGAGTGTATTGAGTAGGATCATTTGAGGTTGTTCTTTTTATACTGATTGCATAAAAAACAGGACCTCTGTTATTATGGAAGTGCGTACTCTTAATCCCGATATAATGACAAATACATATATTTAATATTTATTTCTTTAATTTATCAATGAGTGAGATTTAGTTCATTAAATCAATAGACCCGATAAGTTGCGAAATAATATTATTTATATGGTGTGTTGTTGATTATAGAAGGAAACTGTGTCCTAGTTATCTAGGTTGATGATGCCCCCTTGAGGAGCTCATAAGGATTGTCATGTAAACCCTGCAGGTGGACTTAGTCCAGCATGACAATAAAGTTGAGTGGTACTACTCTTGGAGCTAGATGTTAATTAAGTGAGTGTTAGTAACTCATTTAATTAATGGACATTTGATATCTTAAATACAGGGAGATTAACACATTCATAATAAGAACGAGCCCATAATATAATTTGGGATTGATGCGGTAGTTCAATAATAACTCTTTAGTGGTATGAGTTATTATTGATGCGGTAGTTCAATAATAACTCTTTAGTGGTATGAGACCAAAGTCAATTCCTCCTCTAGGTCCCTATTGTAGCCTCTTATATAAATCCTTATATCCACCCAAAGCCCAGCTTCTTAGCCTAAGCTAGGGTCGTCCAAGCCTTGCTTGGTGTCCAAGCAAGGGGCCGACCAAGCCAAGCTTAGAGCCTAAGCTAGGGCCGGCCAAGCCTTGCTTGGTGCCCAAGCAAGGGGCCGACTACACATAAATTAGAAAAGGAAGTTTTATTTTTGTCAAATCTTTCCTTTATAGAGATCCATAAAAAGTATTTAAAAGAATGATTTTAATTATAAAACTTTCCTTTTTTAGATCGCTCACAAAAGGAAATAAAAGGAGTTTTTATCTTGTTAAAATCTTTCATTTTATAGAGATCTATAAAAGGAATTTAAAAGAGAGCTTTTAATTATTGAAATCTTTCCTTTTATAGACATCCACAAAAGGATTTAAAAGAGAGATTTAAATTTTATAAAACATTCCTTTTATATCCACAAAAGGGATTTTAAAAGAGATATTTTAATTTTTGTTTAAAATTTTTCCTTGTTTGAAGAAAAGGGCATGGCTGGCCATGATAGAGGATTAAAAGGAAGTTTTAATTTTGTTTAAAAATTTCCTTTTTTGCATTCACCAAGAATTATAAAAGAAGGGGAGGAGGTGCCTTATGGTTTAACACATCTTCTATTTCCTCTTCCTTTCCTTGGTGGTTGGCCCTTCATCTTCATCTTCATCTTCTTCTTTTTTTCTTCTTCTTTGTGGCTAGCGGCATCAAGCTTGGAGTTCCATTGGTGGTCGGATACTTGGAGGTGAAGAAGAAGAGAAAGGAGGTTCTCTAGTTGTGATATCCCTTTGGTGGCCGAAAGCTTGGAAGGAAGAAGAAGGTTTGGGTGGATTTCATCTTGGTAGATCATCGCCCACACGACGCCCAAGATGAGGAGAGGAATACACTAGAAGATCAAGAGGGGTTTGGGTGGATTTCATCTTGGTAGATCATCGCCCACACGACGTCCAAGACGAGGAGAGGAATACACTAGAAGATCAAGAGGTTATTAAATCTTCAAAGAAAGGTATAACTAATTATTAGTTTCCGCTTCATAATTAGTTCATATTCTTTGAATGGATCCTGAAATACCAACACAAGTGGCTATCGATTTTAGGCTATCAATTTTGTGTTATCAATTTTATGTTTCGATTTCATGTTTCGATCTTGTGCTTCTATTGAGGTCTCTTTAGTTAAATCGAGGGTTACTGTAAGAAGTTTAAACATTTAATTTCTTTAAAAGACTTTGTTTAGGAAGTGGTGGATGATCTCATACCCAAGAAGGCCTAGTGTCTCGCCATGTTTAACTTGGAAGCCAAGCTTTGAAATAAATGTTTAATCATCTTCTGTAATATGGTTTAACTTCTGAAGAACACATCGGTTGAACTTGGAGTAAAAATGTTAAGTTTTGTTTCCAATCCAAGTTTAACTTCTAAAGAGCAACTTGGATTAATAATGTTAAGCATCATTTGCAATCCAAGTTTAATTTCAGTAGAGCACATGGGTAGCTAGGAAAAGTTCTGTGCTTGTACAAAATTTTTGCATAGGGGAATAGAATGGAATCCAGGTGTAGCAACCATCACGTCTGACTCATGGTCGTGAAGCATATATGCCATGTTTTTCCTTAAACAGAAGAAGAGAGACTTTGGGGCCAACTAAAATAAAATCATTCGAGTGGAGGTGGACTAGCTACTTGAGGCAGACTATATGAGAAAGCAATTCCTAAGCCGCCTAAGAAATGCCATTCTGGTGTCTAAGTTAGGAAATAAATGAAGGGTCTACATCAATTTTAGAGACCTCAATAAGTTATGCCCCAAAGATTACTATCCCTTATCTCAGATCAACCAGCTGGTGGAGTCAACCTCTAGCTATGAATTAATTAGCATGCTAGATACTTAATAGGGATACCATTAAGTCCCACTCGCCAATGACAACTAGGAAAATGTTAGTTTCATAATTATTGAAGAACTTATTACTACAATGTTATTCCATTCGGACTAAAGAATGCAGGAGCAACCTAACAACAGCTCATGAACAAAGTGTTCTAGAAGTAGAACAAGAGGAACATGGTGGTTTATATAGATGACATTCTTATCAAGTCCTTCCGAGCGACCGACCTCTTTTCTAATGTTGAGGAGTCTTGCCAAACTTTAAGGTAATATGGACTGAATCTTAACCCTAGTAAATGCCTATTTGGAGCAAAGAATGGGCTATTCCTGCAGTACATTGTGACTGAGCGGGGGATAGAAGTCAACCTAAGCAAGGTCAAGCTCTCTAGGACATGGCTCCCCTATGTAATCTAAAGGAAGCACAAAGACTGACCGGTTGGATCACAACATTGTCTTGCATCATCTCACAATCAGCCGATCAAAGCTTGCCTTTCTTCAAGATTCTCCACCGAGCAACCAAATTCCAGTGGGATGACGACTGCCATAAAGCCCTTAAAGAATTGAAGAATTATTTGTCCGCCCTATCGATACTTGCTATGCCAATGTTGGGCAAGCCTTTGATGGTTTATTTGTCTACCAATGAGCATGTAGTTGGGTCGGTATTGATAAGGCAAGAGGGGAAAGATCAATAGCCTGTATAATTTTTAAGTTATTTATTGAAAGGGGCTAAGTGTCGCTACATCGCACTCAAGAAGTTGGCGTATGGAATGGTTTTAGCCGCTCGGAGGTTATGTCCTTATTTCCTTTCTCATCCAATTATCGTGCTCACTAATAATACCTTAGACTGAGTGTTATTCAATCTAAAGGCCTTAGGCCATTTGATTAAGTGGACCACAAAGCTCAGTAAGTATGATTATAGTATCAGCCCCAAGTGGCCATCAAAGCTCAGACATTAGTTGATTTCATAATAGAGATACAAAACCACAAGGCAGAAGTAACTTGGAAAATATATATAAATGGATCATCCACCTAGCAGGGCAGTGGATAAGAATCCTTATGATATCCCCACGGAGGATAGTGTTGGTGCGGAAAGCATCCGACGATCGAACCCAAGTTTTGATAATGGCAAAGGGATTCAAAGTTAAGGTTGTTTGTTATTTGATATGTTGAAAGAGTTGTAGGAAAGTCCTAACTGTGGTTAGGAAGGAGGAAAACCCTAAGGGGCGGGTAACCTTAGGTCCTAGGGTGTGGTAACCCTAGGTGGAGGAAAATCCTAAGGGGCGGCAACCTTAGGTCATAGGGGGTGGTAACCCTAGGTGGTTGAAAATCCTAAGGGAGGGGGGGGGGGGTAACCTTAGGTCCTTGGGGGTGGTAACTCTAGGCAGAAAGTCCAGTCGGGCTAAAGGACCGGACTGACATCAGGTATACTCTCCCGAGTGGAGTAGGTAAGGACGCGCTCCCCACGGAGGGAACAGTAGGCGTCGGTTCGACCTAGAGTTTTCGGTCGAAAATCCGAAGTCAGAACCAGACAGTCCAAAGATTGTCAAAATATTTATGCTATTGTGTTTATGTTATGCTAACTCTGTTTTGCAGGATATGTTGGTATTTTGTGAACTAACATGTTGTGTAGGGACGAAAAAGCAAAGTATGCCTCGGATGAACAGTACCCAAGGTGCCCTCATGGAGCTTGGAGGTGCCTCGGGTGCAAATGAGAAGATGTGGGTGCGGCAAGGCTGGAGGTGCCCTCATGGAAGCTCGAGGCACCTCGGACAACCTTGAAGGCGCCTTCAAGAGGTATAAAGGCACCTTCAAGTGGATCAGCGTCAACTTCTTCAGCGCTCATCCGCGCGGCTGACTCGGCAGGGATGGATGAGTTTTCAAGAGGCTTTGAGGCGCCTTCAACAGCCTTTATATGGGGTTCTCGACCAGCAGCTGATGTGCGTAGATCTTATGATTATTTATACATGTTTTGACGCACATTCACTTACTGTATTCACGTATATTCTATGCATATTCACCTATCTTAGCATATATTCAGCATAAATACTCTTTTATTCGGAGATATGCTCTTTTGTGTGTTTTCTTATTGACAGGATGTTATGTGGAGCGAGAATGGAGCAAAAGCGCTTGGGCCGTGTAGGCCACATGACCGTGTGGCCATAGCATGTTCAGGTCGTGCCAAATGGCATGACCGTGCTTGTAATCCAGATTCGAAGAAGGCCTTGGCCGTGCTGAATGCCACGGTCATGCCAATCACCCCGTGGCCAAGCAGCACACAACCATGCCAAATGGCACGGCCGTGCCAACATTCCAAAGGTAGAGAAGGTCACGACCATGTCAATCCACAGGGCCGTGTGACCTTGGCAGAGAAGTAAAAGGCCATGGTCGTGCAACCTTGCACGACCATGTGAGTCAATCCGAGAGGAAGCCATGTGAGGCTGTGCAGATTCCACACGGTCGTGTGACAAAGAACACGGGCTGTGCCACGCCAAAACCGAGCTGTGCTGAATTCTGGGCAGATTGTAGACCGATCGTAATTCAGCCATAACTTTGTGCTCCATTGGAGTTTCGGACTGTTCTTTATATCGAAACGTCTCTGACTTCAAGGTATACAACTTTGCTTTAGATCAAACAGAGAGAAAGCAATGTTTTCCTATGCTAAATGGCATGGAGGTGCCTCCCAACCGTGGGTTCAACTAGACCTCCGACCAGATTGCAGACCAAACTTCGAACTGCCATAACGTTCGGCTCGGTTGGAGCCAGGGCTCGATCCAAGTATCAAATTGAAATAATTTCAAGGGATACAACTTTGGTTCAGGGTGAATCACGAGAAAACCTAGTTTAATGGGTGAGAAACTCAGTTTACTGGACCCCTGCAATTCTGGTTTTCCTGGGCAGTTTGGAGGAGGTATAAAAGGGTCAAGATACCTATTCTTGATCATCGTTGGTTCAGGATTCCACCCCTCTCTTGGGGAAAGGGTTCTCCCCTTTGGGTAAAACCCTAGACCTTCATCCACTGCCATCTCTTGATGTTCTATCCATCTCCAGAGCAAGGAGGCATCACCAAGACATCGGAAACCTCGGCAGCATCTCTTCTTCCCCTTCTTCTCACATCATGGGTTGTAAGTGTGCTTTACTTTATATTTTTGGGTTGTTCCTCTCTTACAATGGAGTAGATCTCCTTTTCTATGGATGTAGGGAGTAGTTTTGGATAGGGTTTGATGTAAGACTCATGTTCGTACCTTTACTCGTTAGATGATTTCTCTTGCTTCGTTTCTATTTGATATGCATGAGACTTGTTGCATTGTCATGTTAATTGATTGTGTAGAAATTGCTAATTTCGTAAAGATAGGATCTTAGATCATACACCCGAGGGGCCCTAGTGACAGGGGTAACCCGTTCACGGACATCTAGGATATTCCTTTGAAAGGAGAGACAACTTCTCCATAAGGAAGTAAGAGACCAAACCAAACCCCTATCTCTATCCCTAATGTTACCGATTAGATTTGTATTCTTGTGATCTACCGAGGTGCCCTAGTGACAGGGGTTAACCGTTACAGGATTTCACATGGATCTTCTCTGATTAATACTTAAGGATAGTAGTTTTTGTTGGAACCCTAAGGTTGTTTTGGTGTGATCAACAAGTTAAGTTAGGTCCTGTGTTTTTCTAACCTGGTGTCTAAGTGTGCAGGAGCTTAGGAGAATAGGTAATCGAGTGGAAGACGCAGCTAGCAAGACGGACGACACACGGTGTGTCCGAGGGACGAGGCGCTGTGGAAGAGTACACCGGCGGACGAGAAGGAAACGTGCGGTGGTTCTGAGGGATGAAAGCATGAACGGAAGACTGCTCGAGGAGCAAGAGATGCAGCTAGTGAGAAGGACGACACGCGATGCATCCGAGGGATAAAGACTGCGAATGAGTACGCCGGCGGATGAGAAGGAAACACGCGGTTATTCCGAGGGATAAGAAGCCGGAGGGAAGCCCGCTCGAGAAGACCGGAAGTTGGGTTCGGGTGAGCCCTTTTCCGGATGGCAGAGATCACCCAAGCAAGCGGATCTGGAGTTGAAGACCCAGACTGAGGTGAATTGAACCGGAGCAGTAGTCCCCGGATGAAAAAGTCAACATCTGTTGACTTTACCCTTCCGGGCGCCCGAACCTGATTTATTGACCAGATCGCGTCAAACGCGATCTGAACGTTGTGGGATAAAGTTTTATCCCCTCAGGGTGCCCGGAACCCCTTCCAGGCACCCCGACCATGGCTATAAATATAGCCTTGGTTTAGAAGTTTTTCAATTAGTTCATAAATTGTAAAAACGTTTGTGCTCTTTCCACAATTTAGATTAGCTTCTTTCTTTTTGTGCTTTAATGCTGTAAGAGGCTTCTCCGCCTGAAGGAGATTGATAGTGTGTTTCATCCTTTCCTTGGATTAACAACCTCCCCTGTTGTAACCAAGTAAACAACTGTGCCTCTTTCTTTTCTGCTTTTAATTTACTGCTTTGATTAGTTTACAAGTGTTAGTTTGAAAAGTCGAGAAGGGTTTTTATTTATTTTTTTTCAGGGCTATTCAACCCCCCCTTTCTAGCCGGCCCAACGGTCCTACAAGTGGTATCAGAGCCAAGGCGCTTCAGGAGGACTAACCGCCGAACGAAGCAACAAGATGGTCGGACCATGCATCCACCCGCCGAAATACGAAGGGGACTTCGCTACCTGGAAGAATCTGATGCAAGTATTTTTTACAACAGACTTTGAATTAACTTTAACAATGGAATCTGACTTTGTAGCTCCAGAAGGTAAGGAAAAATGTCAATGGACAAAAAAGGAGCAGGTTGAATTCGCGGCGAACGGTAAAGCAGAATACCATATGTTAAGTGTTCTTCCACCTCAAGAATTCAACAGGATCGGGCACTACAACTCGGCAAAGGAACTTTGGGAGATGTTCCTCGAGTTGCTCAAAGGGACGTCCGAAGCCAAGCTCGTCAGAAGAGATCTGCTTCGCAATCAACTCACCACCCTGCAACTTGGGGAAGACGAGATAGTCGCGCACCTACACTCAAGAATAAAAGAAATCATTACCGGACTTTCGAATCTCGGAGAAAAGGTAAGTAACAGAGATTCGCTCAGGTACGCACCGAATTCATTTCCTAGAAATACCAAATGGGCATCATTAGTAGATGCTTTTTACATTTCTAAGGATTTAGAAAAAATTTCGTTAGAAGATTTCTTTTCAACATTTGAAGTGCATGAGTCAAGATGTGCAGGAATGAAGGAGCCCAAGAACAACGTCACCCTCAAAGCTTCGAGAGATGAACCAGAGTCGGAATCTTCTCTCGACGACGAGGAAATGGTAATGATGGTAAGAAGATTCAAAAAATTTTGTAAATCCAGATCTACTAACCATCCGCAGGAGAAAAAGAAAAGGACGATCCGTTGCTACCATTGCGACGAAGAAGGGCACGTCAAGGACAACTGCCCCAAGCTAAAGATCAAGGACAAGGAGAAGGGTAAGAAGCCTACCAAAAGTGAAAGGCCCTAAAGGGCGACGTGGGACGATACGTCGTCCGAATCGGAAGTCGAAGCATTCTCCAGACTCGCACTGATGGCGAGTCATCAAGACGAAGACAGCGATTCAAGCTCTTCCGAGATGAGCATCGAGAGCATCGATGAAGGGGGAGCTTCGTTAGAAGAAAGCAGCAGTTCAGGGGGAGACACAGACAACGAACTCGACAAGGTAAGTCAAGTACGTTCTCTTCCTCCCGATAAACTTTTTAAGTTTGTTAAGTTATTAACTAAAGATTGTTGTAAATTAGAAAAAGAAATAAAAAATTTAAAAATAATTTTAGCTAAATCCTGCCCTTTAGAAGAATTAGATAAATCAAAATTGGAAAAAAAAATTACAATTAGAAAATCAAAATTTGAAAAATCAAATAGACAACTTGAAAAACTAAGCATGTTCACATAAAACCAATTTTAGAAGATTTAATAATTTAAATTTGTACTTTAAATATCACCCGGGACAAATTAGGAATATTTCAAGAAAATATGTCCCTAAAAACTTTTTAGTTAATCCAGTACACTGGAACCTTTATTGGGTTCCTAAATCTTGCTTAGTCTAAGTTTTAAAATTAAAATTAGCGTTGTTCAGTGAGAAAATTAAACAATGAATTTCTCTATGAGGCTTTGTCTAAGGAAGTGGTTGTTGCTCCAATAACCAAGAAGGTCTAGTGCCTCGCCACGACCTGGAAGCCAAAATATTGAAATAAATGTTTAATTAACCTTCTGTCAAAGCATTAAAATTAGAATTAATTAATGCTTTCAAAGTTTTTCAAACATTTTTTTTCAAAATATTTTTTTTTTTGAAAAATACTTGTACATGAATTGACTTAGAAATTTAAGTACTTAGAAAAATTTTCAAAGATTTAAGAAAATCTTTTTTCAAAAATCTTTATTCTAAACTTAGAAATTTTTTTTTGTATTTTTCCTCTTAGAAAAATTCTCAGAAGATATGTTTTAAGTTAAAGGTTATTATGAAATTAAAAAAAAATTCTGCTTAAAGATTTTAGAAATTTTTTTTCAAAAACTGTCTAAGTTAAAATTTTTTTTATAATTTTACTTAATTTTTTTTCTTATTTAATGTTTTTTTAAGAGACTGCTTATTATTGCAAATTTTTTAAGAAACTCAAAATTTCTAAGTTTTTAACCCTTAGATTTTTTCTAGATACCCCATTTTTTTGTGATCAAAGGGGGAGAAGGATTAGTATAAGTCTAGGGGGAGGTAGACCAAAATTTAACTTATTTTATTTTTGTACTTAAAATTGCAAATTTAGATAAGCTTATTATATGTCTATTTTTACCCTAGCTTAACTTGGGTTGCTCACACCAAAAAGGAGGAGATTGTTGGAACCCCAAGGTTGTTTTAGTGTGATCAACAAGTTAAGTTAGGTCATGTGTATTTCTAACCTGGTGTCTAAGTGTGCAGGAGCTTAGGAGCATAGGTAATCGAGAGGAAGACGCATCTAGTGAGAAGGACGGTACGCGGTGTGTCCGAGGGATGAGGCGCTGCCGAAGAGTACACCGGTGGACGAGAAGGAAGCATGCGGTGGTTCCGAGGGACGAAAGCCGGAGCGGAAGACTGCTCGAGGAGCAAGAGACGTAGCTAGCGAGAAGGATGGCACGCGGTGCGTCTGAGGGACAAAGACTGCGGATGAGTACGCCGGCGGATAAGAATGAAACATGCGGTGATTCCGAAGGACGAGAAGCCGGAGGGAAGGCCACTCGAGAAGACCGGAAGTTGGGTTCGGGTGAGCCCTTTTCCAGATGGCAGAGATCACCCAAGCAAGCGGATTCAGAGTTGAAGACCCGGACCGAGGCGAACTGAACCGGAGCAGTGGTCCCCAGATGAAAAATTCAACATTTGTTGACTTTAGGCTCCGGGGCGCCCGGAACCATTCCGGGCGCCCGGAGCAGCCCGGGGCGCCTGGAACCCTTCCAGGCACCCGAACCTGATTTGTTGACCAGATCACGTCAAACACGATCTGAACGTTAGGGGATAAAGTTTTATCCCCCCAGGGCGCTCGGAACCCCTTCCAGGCGCCTCGACCAAGGCTATAAATATAGCCTTGGTCCAGAAGTTTTTCAATCAGTTCAGAAATTGTAAAAACGCTTATGCGCTTTCCACTGTTTAGATTAGCTTCTTTCATTTTGTGCTTCAACGCTGTAAGAGGCTTCTCCACCTGAAGGAGATTGATAGTGCGCTTCATCCTTTCCTTGGATTAACAACCTCTCCGGTTGTAACCAAGTAAACAACTATGCCTCTTTCTTTTCTGCTTTTAATTTACTGCTTTTATTAGTTTACAAGTGTTAGTTTGAAAAGTCGGGAAGGGTTTTTATTTATTTTTTTCAGGGCTATTCAACCCCCCTTCTAGCCAGCCCAACGGTCCTACAGTTTTAACTTTCGGCAAAGGTATGTTGATTGACGATGAGTAAAAGATAGAACATGATGTATCAGGTTCCACCACAACGAACCCGAAATCTTAGAATCTGTTTCCCAAAGCTCAATTCCCTCCAAGATCGATTCTCTTCTCCTTCTCTTTCTCTCTTCAATCACTCTCGTTAGTTTGCAAGCGCCCAACTTTTGACCGTCTAGATAACTTACTTTGCGACATCTCTAGTGCTTAATCAACAGTCTTTGTGGTTCGACAATCTTTTATATTACTGACGACGAATCCGTGCACTTGTGGAATCATAACAAGTTTTTGGCGCCGTTGTCGAGGACTGTTTTCGATTAACAGTAGTTGATTAGCATATGAGTTATTCTAGACATTTTGCTTTTTTACTTTGTTTTTTTCTTCCTTGTTTTCTTTATGCACTTTCTTTCTTGCAATTTAAATTCTGCATTGTCTTTCTTGTTTTTCATATAACATTTTATTTCTTATCTTTAATTCTTCATTTTTGTTTTTTCTCATAATTTTTTTTAGATTTCCATGAGCACTAATATGTCAAGCAGGGCTTCAAGAGAATTTTTCACATCCATGAGTCCAGGAGTAAGATCTTCTATTCATGAATATTATGACTCAGAAGATGAGGAATTTGAGTTCCTTTGTGGAGTGTGTGGTAGCACATCTCATCCAGCTGCTATTTGTCACTTTTTCCAAAAATCTGCTAATACTCCGAAACTTCTGTATTTGGTTCAACCTCAACATCAAGATACATATGAGCAAGTTCCTGATACTTATGGCTATGACTGGGAAGATCATCAAATTCAGAACCTTCAAACCCAACTAATTCTAGAGCAGAGTGAGCAGTCATTATTCTAGCAGCAGATCTCTGACCCATCTCAACATCACAATCAATTTAGGCTGGACTATAAAAATTTAGACTATAATTGCATACAAAATGTTGAGCATATTTCTCAAGTAAATCAGAGTCCGTCAGAGTCTCGGGATGATTTTTCATTGGACAGACCACATCATTCACAACCAGATGAGCTGATTGACTTGGAGGACTCTCAAAATCCAAATATTCCTGCTCCAAGTTAGATGAAGACCACAACACATGATTCTGAAGAGCTAATAGTGCAACGGAGGATCCTAGCTTTACAACTATTACTACAAAATTCTAATAAAGCTGTTGATTTCTCTACTGATGCTATTGATGTTAGTGGACTCTTCACTACTTATGATGACGATGTGGTGGATAAAAGTGTAGGGACATGTACTATGGAGGAAATGTCCCAAGGATCACCTCCTTTGATCACACAACCAATTGATGCTACGGAAGTTGTAAGAATGGAATTGGTTGATGATAAATGTGTAGGGACTTGTGTAATAGAAGCAAAGTCCCAAGAATCACCACTTTCAGAAGCACCACTACTTGAGTCAGAACTAGAGCCAATACGAGATTCAGGGGTCATGCTCACTTTTTTAGAACTTTTAGGTACATCTCAACAATGCAAGGTTAGTATTTTTAGTGATCTTTTGGAAAATTTTATAGAGGTACCTATAATTTATTTTGTTGGATGTGATTCAGTTTTTGATACATATTCAGTTCATCTTAATAAGGTTCTAGTTCTATCTAATATAGCATGCTTGGGAGAGGTATGTTTTTCTTTTAGGTGTGCATATTTTCATGGGGCCTATAATTGGAAGCTCGATCTGAACCGTCTTCGACCACCTGAAAGAACTTCAAAGAAGACGAAGATGGAGAGAGTTATACTTTATTTTGTAGCTCCTTTGATGAAAGGTCTCTCCATAATAAGAGCCCTTGGTAGGAGGATGTTGAAATATCTTACCCCTCAAAGAGTGAGATTTCGATGAATCTAATGAGGTGGTTGAGCTAATGACTTTAACAAGCGCTTCTTGGGAGGCAACCCAAGTTCATTTTCCATGTTTTCTTTTATGTCTTTAGTTCTTTCTAGTTTCTTTTTACTTCATTGATAATAAATCATACCCTCTACTTAATTTTTCTTGTCTATCTTATTTTTGTAGAATTCAAAGTTGTCGAGTAATGTGAGCATTGGATAGAGAAGTATTTTTAAAACATGAATGTCAACCATTTGGACCTCATCACTTGGTAACTTCTCTAAACTTCATATATCTCCTTAACATTACATTTCTAGTTTTCATTGGGACAATGAAAAGTTTAAGTCTGGGGGATGCATTAGATGCATTTAGTTTAGTTTTGTTTTTGTTTTTGTTTTCTTCTTTTTGCATAATAAAATTTTTACTAGTTGCATCTTTCATCATATCATAATTGTTTGTTTCTTAATACAAAATACTAGCACGTCTATTCTAGATTTTATGTGGTTTATGTGTTACTTATGGTGCTAGTATGTTTAGTGATATATCTTTTTCTATCTATGATAGCATGAAGTGAGCAATGTTTTACTACAAGAGTTTAAGTATTGGCCTTATTTTAGGATTTCTATACACAATGCCTATTTTTGATGGTTGATAACTCTAAAATAGTCATGATTCGTAGAATTGGACTAGTACTTGTGTTTCTACGGTGACCTCTTAACTATATTTTGGCTACTGGATAAACTCAGATCATGTAAGCTCATTTGGAAAAATCAATCCAAAAAATAAAAAATAAAAATGAAAGTTTGTTCAAGTTTGGTACTTTACAAACATTCAAAGAGAAAAAAAATGATGAAAAAAAATAAGGGATAAAAAAATAGTTGTCGTGAGTAGAAACTAGCAATTCACCCCTTTGAGACCGAGTTAGGTTACTGGGGAAATGAATGCTATGTCTTTCTTGATACTGAGTATTCCTTTGAGACCATGTGTAGACGATGCATAGAATTTTTGAGGGGGGCGAACCATGCGTGTGGTAGATAAGTGCCTATTGCCGGAAGCATAAGGAACACAATTTTATGATGACTTGACTAGACTTAGGGATTGAAACTTGATAAATTTAGGCCACTTTCGCACTGAGCATGGAGGACTACAACTTAGGTCATACTCAAACTACTTTTGTATCTTGCTCACCAATGAAATCATTTGATAGAATTAGATTGACTGCTAGAGATTATGATGCACTATCTAACCACATGAATCTAGATTGCGGGTTTTGCTTGAGGACAAGCAAAGGTTCAAGTCTGGGGGTGTGATGTGCGTAGATCTTATGATTATTTATACATGTTTTGGCGCATATTCACTTACTTTATTCACGTATATTCTATGCATATTCATCTCTCTTAGCATATATTTAGCATAAATGCTCTTTTGTTCGGAGATCTGCTCTTTTGTGTGTTTTCTTGTTAACAGGACGTTATTTGGAGTGAAAATGGAGCAAAAGCGCTTGGGTCGTGTAGGCCACACGGCCGTTTGGCCATAGCATGTTCCGACCATGCCAAATAGCACGACCATGCTTGTAATCCAGATTTGAAGGAGGCCTTGGCCGTGCCAATCACCCCGTGGCCAAGCAGCACACGGTCGTGCCAAATGGCACAACTGTGCCAACATTCCAGAGGTAGAGAAGGTCATGACCGTGTGAATCCACTCGCCCGTGTGACCATGGCAGAGCAGTAGAAGGCCACGGCCGTGCAACCTTGCACGGCCGTGTGACTCAATATGAGAGGAAGCCGTGTGAGGCCGTGTGGATTCCACACGGCCGTGTGACGAAGAACACGGGCTGTGCCACACCAAAACTGAGGGGGCGTTTGGTTCTTTCCTAGGAATAGGAATCGGAATGAGAATCATTGTATTGTGGAATGGGAATGGGTATGAGCATGGATATCATTCTTAAAAGCAATGTTTGGTTAGTTGCATATTTTCTATCAGAATAAATCAAAATTTCCTTTTTTATCCTTAAAGGAAAATAAGAGAAAAAATTAAATGTGAGAGAAAGATGAATGTGAGAGAAAAATATGATGAAAGAGAATGATGAGAGAGAAAGTGTGATGAGACAAAATGAGAAAAGAGAGTGTGATAGGAGAGAGCATGATGAGAGAAGATAAGAGAGAAAATATGATGTGAGAGAAAGTATGATGGGAGAGGATGAAGAGAGAAAAAATATAATGAGAAAAATGAGGAAAGAGAGTGTGATGAGAGAGATTGAGGAGAGAGAAAGTATGATGAGAGAGAAAGTGTGATGAGAAAAAAAAAGAACAGTGAGTGTGATGGGAGAGATTGAGGAGAGAGAAAGTATGATGAGAGAGAAAGTATAATGAGAGAGAAAGTGTGTTGAGGAAAAAAAGGAGGGAGTGTGACAAGAGAGATTGAGGAGAGAGAAAGTATGATGAGAAAAAAAAGGAAGAGAGTGCGATGGAAGAGATTGAGGAGAGAGAAAATATGATGAGAGAGAAAGTGTAATGAGAAAAAAAGATGAAAGAGAGTATGATAGGAGAGATTAAGGAGAGAGAGAGTGTGTGATAAAATGATGAGAGAGAAAATATGATGAGAGAGAACAAGGAGAGAGAAGTGATATGAAATAAAAAATAAATAAATATATTTTGATATTTGATATTAAGGGAGAAAATTTTAGTTTTAGGTCAAGGATATTTTTGGAATAAGGAAATATTTTGATTGATGAAAATAGGGTAATGACTCATTGAAGGGGAGGTACATGGGAATGAGTTATTACCCAATTTCAAGGATTCATTTCCTTATTTGTATTCCTATTCCTATAATCCAAACATTAACAATGGCAATCAATGATTCCCATTCTCATTCCCCACTCCTATTCTCCTAAACCAAATGCCCCCTGAGTTGTGCTGAATTTTAGGCAGATTGCAGACCAATCGTAATTCGGCCATAACTTTGTGTTCTGTTGGAGTTTCGGGCTGTTCTTTATATTGAAATGTAGCTGACTTCAAGGTCTACAACTTTGCTTCAGATCCAACAGAGAGAAAGCAATGTTTTCCTGTGCTAAATGGCATGGCGGTGCCTCCCAACCGTGGGTTCAATTGGACCTCTGCCCAGACTGCAGACCAAACTTCGAACTGCCATAACGTTTGGCTCGGTTGGAGCCTGGACTCGATCCAAGTATCAAATTGAAGATAATTTCAAGAGATACAACTTTGGTTCAGGGTGAATAACCAAAAAACCTAGTTTAATGGGTGAAAACTCAGTTTACTGGACCCTTGTAATTCTGGTTTTCCTGGGCAGTTTGGAGGAGGTATAAAAAGGTCAAGATCCCTATTCTTGATCATCTTTGGTTCAGGATTCCACCCCTCTCTTTGGGAAAGGGTTCTCCCCTTTGGGGAAAACCCTAGAGTTTCATCCACCATCATCTCTTGATGTTCCATCTATCTCCAGAGCAAGGAGGCATCACCAAGACATCGGAAACTTCGGCAGCATCTCTTCTTCCCCTTCTTCTCACATCAAGGGTTGTAAGTGTGCTTTACTTTATATTTTGGGGTTGTTCCTCTCTCGCAATGGAGTAGATCTCCTTTCCTATGGATGTAGGGAGTAGTTTTGGATAGGGTTTGATGTAAAACTCATGTTCGTACCTATACTCGTTAGATGATTTCTCTTGCTTCGTTTCTATTTGATATGCATGAGACTTGTTTCCTTGTCATGTTAATTGATTGTGTAGGAATTGCTAATTTCGTAAAGAGTGGATCTTAGATCGTACACCCGAGGGGACCTAGTGATAGGGGTAGCCTGTTCACGGACATCTAGGATATTCCTTTGAAAAGAGAGACAACTTCTCCACAAGGAAGTAAGAGACCAAACCAAACCCCTATCTCTATCCCTAATGTTACCGATTAGATTTGTATTCTTGTGATCTACCGAGGTGCCCTAGTGACAGGGGTTAACCGCTACAGGATTTCACAAGGATCTTCTCTGATTAGTACTTAAGGATAGTAGTTTTAACTTCAGGCGAAGGTATGTTGATTGACGATGAGTAAAAGATAGAACATGATGCATCGGGTTCCACCACAACGAAACTGAAATCTTAGAATCCGTTTCCCAAAGCTCAATTCCCTCCAAGATCGATTCTCTTCTCCTTCTCTTTCTCTCTTCAATCACTCTCGTTAGTTTGCAACCGCCAAAGCTGACTTTTGACCGTCTAGATAACTTACTTTGCGACATCTCTAGTGCTTAATCAACAGTCCCTGTGGTTCAACAATCTTTTATATTACTAACGACGAATCCATGCACTTGCAGAATCGTAACAGTAGCTTCAATCAACAATTCCCAAGCGATCATTCAATTGTTTACGGCACAAGAGACGAAGCAGAAGTGTTGTAGCAAGTCTCCGATGACCCAGAGCTCCAATTTCTATAATCTGTTGTCGGTATTGTTTAAATTTCTGTTGTACTTATTTCACACTTGTACTCTTTACGATATTATAGTTGTTGTCCACTGAAAGTGATCAATAATCATGGGCCTTGGAGTAGGAGTCGCCCAAGGCTCCGAAACAAGTAACTACTTGGGTCTTTCTGTGTGTTTTCTTATTTCCGCTACCTTACTCGTCGAATTTCCGAATACAAAACAAGTGAAAGCCATGAGCGCTATTCCCCCCCCCCCCCCCCCCCCCACCCTCTAGCGCTTCTCAATCCAACAATTAGTATTTGAGCGGGGTCGCTTTGATTTGGTGCAACCACCAGTCAAGCAAATTTTTCGTGGTGTTTTTTAATTTTTTAGGAGTCGATCGGAATCGATATTCTTACCGTCTTCCGATCTAGCATTTTGTAATCGTATTCTTTTCTAGAAGTAGGTGCAACACCAATTGAGATCATATTTTATTTCTATTTTTAAACCACACTTTTCTTTCTCGTTTCTCGTGCTAGATCTTCAATGGCTCTCCAAGAAGGGTATAGCACCGGCCGCCCACAGGATCAAATCCTAGGACTCGTTTCTTTTCTTGTTTCTCGTGCTAAATCTTCAATGGCTCTCCAAGAAGGGTATAGCACCGGCCTCCCACCGCTCTTCACCGGAGATGACTTCGATTACTGGAAAGGCCGGATGGAGGCGTATCTCTAGACTCACTTTGAAGTTAGGATGATCGTCAAAACTGGGCTTGACCTACCAACTGACGGCGCCGACAAGTCAACACCATAATAAAACTGGGACGCAACTCTTATCAAAAAGGTAGAAGCAAATGCCAAAGCGACCTGCACCCTCCAATGTGGGCTGACGAAAGAGGAGCTGAACCGTGTCGGCCCGTTCACAAGTGCCAAAGAACTGTGGGAGAAGTTGATCGAGCTTCATGAAGGAACGTCCAACACTAAGGTAAGCAAGAGAGATTTAATTCTTAATAAACTATATAATATAAAATTATAGGAAGGTGAAATAGCGAGCCAGTTGCACGCCCGCATTCAAGATCTCCTCAACGGTCTACATGCAATTTGCCAGAAGGTAGAAAACAGAGGCATAATCAGGTATTCTCTAAACAATTTTCCAAGGAATATCTTGTGGGCATCCATGGTAGATGCTTACAAGGATTCTAAGGATCTTTCTTCAATTAAGTTAGATGAATTATTTGCAGAATTTGAATTACATGAATAGATTAACTCACGTTCGGCCGAGAAGGGTATAACTTTGGTTGTAGGTATAAGCAGAACCTGGGAAGCTAAGACAAAGTGCAGAACCGAAACAGAGTCAGAAGAAGAACTGGATTCGGACGACTACGACGACGAGCTCATGACCGAACTTGTCAACCAGGTGAGGAACCTCTACAGAAAGAAAAAGGGCTTCAACAAGAAGGATGTTAGAAAGGTGACCCAGCGCAAGGAGTCCCAACCAAACTCAAAGCTAAAAGTCGAGGTGACGTGCTACGGATGCAACCAAAAGGGGCACATCAAGGCCAACTACCCGAACCAGAAAGACGCGAAGAAACTAAGAAGAAAGAAGACACTAAATGCGACCTAGGATGAGTCTTCTTCCAAAGAGTCAGACAATGAAGAACTCGAGCAGACGAGTTTTCTTGCAATGACGGCTCGGGACCAACTCAACGATCTGAAAGCGAGGACGAATCGGAAGCTGAGTCTGAGAGAAGCCACAAATCTGTATCCATTTTCGAAGGGCCTAACCTCCCTGTAAGTACGCGTCGATTATATAATTTAATTAATTACTTAATGCATAAACTAGCAAAATTCAATGTTCGGATAAAGTCGCTTCTAAAGGAGGTAACGTCCCTTAAAGAAGTGACTCACTCTGAATATATCCTTGACTGACACTATTTAGACTAGAACCTCAACTCAAGTTCAAAAGCTTGAGAAAGAGAATTCCAGCCTGAAAATTCAAGTCAATGATTTGAAGACTACATTGGAATGGTTTACACTGGGTTCCAAGAATCTTGACTTGATTCTTGGAAATCAAAAAACCGTATACAATCGATCCGACCTAGGATTTAGAACTAAAAGGAAATATCGGTCTTATTTATCGCTTATTAATAGACTGAATAGAAAGATAGTCCAAGCATGGGTACCTAAGTCTAACTTGGTCAATCAAGTTGGACATGGTCAATATTGGGTCCCCAAGGATCAAGTACATTACCTTGATAGACCATATCGGGGCTATGATCCATGGGGAGCCAATAAAAAAACTGTCTTAATAAACAGATAAATTGCTTGATGCTTGTTTATTTTTTTCTTAATATGCATACTTAGATTAGGATAGATTAAGGACTTAGGTGTAATTTACACTTGTTTAGTTAAATCTAGGGGTTTCAAAAGGGAAATTAAATATATACTTTCTTTGAAAGGCTCTGTCTAGAAGTGGTGGATGATCTCATACCCAAGAAGGCCTAGTGCCTCATCACAGCCTGGGAGCCAATCTTCGAAATGTATATTTAATTAACTAATTGGAAAACCTAAGTTTAACTCAAATGTAAATAAATCCTTACAAATAATCTAAATTAAGATAATCATCTCACACAACTACTGAAGGTTCCCTGATTGATAACTTCGAATCGGGTGAGATAGATCTAGGTTGAACATAGTCCAATTAACTAAAATCTAATTCAATTTAATAATTTAATTAATTTAATAATTAGCTGAAATCTAATTTAATAATTTAATTAAATAAAATATAATTCAATTTAATAATTTATTTACCTTGATAATTAACTGAAATCTAATTTAATTAACTAAAATCTAATTTAATTTGATAATTTAATTAACTTAATAATTAACTTAAATCTAATTCAATTTAATAATTTAATTAACTAATTAACTTAACTTAACTAATTAATTAACTTAATTAAATTAACTTAACCCAATTAACTTAATAAACCATCTCACAAACACCCATAGGAATACCATGGTTGATCATCTAGACTGGGTGAGATGGAACATTAAGTTAATTTCAGTCAAACTATCTTCTAAATCCAGTAAATTGACCCAAATCAAATACTTTATGTAGAAACATAAAGATTTGGATCAATGGATGCTAGATAGTGGGTGCTCCAGGCACATGATTGGAGACAGACTGAAATTCACTAAGCTGAAACTCAAAGACCTAGGGTCTGTTGCGTTCGACAACGACGAAACCCTTAAGGTAATCGGAATAGGTAATATCCAATTAAATTCTAATTTTTATATTCAAAAAGTGTTATTAGTTGAACAATTTAGTTACAATTTACTTAGTATTAGTCCATTTGTGACTCAGGATACTTAGTCAATTTTTCAAAAACTGAATGCATAATTAAAAATATTAATAATCTTGAAATCACACTTAATGGAATTAGGAAAAAGAACATTTATACAATAAACCTACCTACCTCTTCACTAGACTGTCTATTGACACAACAAGAGAAAACTGAGTTGTGGCACAGGAGACTGGGTCACACTCATACTAGATTTATTTCAAAAATGAGCCAAAATGATTTAGTTAGAGTCTGCCTAAATTAAAATTTATTGAAAATTCAACTTGTGATGCTTGTCAACAAGGTAAACAAACCAAGTCAAAACATAAGATAACCAACTTAAATAGAAGAACTTCTATACTCGAGCTCCTTCACCTAGACTTGTTTGATTCACATGGAGCCAAGTCACTAAACAAAAAACCAATATTGATTAGTAATAATCGATGACTACACAAGATTTACTTGGGTAAGATTCATAAAAACTAAAGATGAAACTTTTGAAGTTTTTAAAATATTTTGCAAATTAATAGAAAATGAAAAGGATACTTAAATAAAAGGAATTAGAAGTGACCATGGGGGAGAATTTGAAAATCACAAATTTATTGAATTTTGTGAAATTAATGGTTATAAACACGAATATTCATGCCCTAGGACCCCAACAAAATGGTCTAGTAGAACGAAAAAATAGAATCTTACAAGAAGCTGCTAGGACCATGCTGAATGAATACAAACTATCTAATGAATTCTGGGTTGAAGCAATTAATACACCTTGCTATATACAAAATAGAATTTTAATTAATAAATATCCGAATAAAACACCTTATGAAATATACTATAATAAAAACCCCAATTTAAACTATCTAAAGGAATTTGGATGTAAAGTTTTCATTTTAAATACTAAAATTTCAATTGGTAACATAAGTTCAATTAATCTAACCAAGAACCCAATTCACCACTCAAGGACTAAACATATAGAAGTAAAACATCATTTTGTAAGGGATCACGTAGCTAAGGGTGATATCGTACTTAACTATGTTGAGTCAAAATCAAACATGGCTGACATATTCACAAAGGCCTTACCTGAACTTGAGTTCAGTGCACTTAGAAGACAAATAGAGATGTGCTTAGTAGAATAGGACATTCTTCTTATTACTATGTTCTTTAATCAGCTTGTTTTTAAATTCCTAGAAAAATAATTTCCAAAATTCCAAATTTTGTTAGTTTTTTTTCAAAAATCCGATTTAGCCTAGGAATTTACCCCCTAGATATCATGTACCCCTAGTTTAAGCCAGAGAATCACACAAGCACACTAGGATTAACTTGCTTGTGTTTGAAAATACTTAGAATGGTGTGAGATGCATAGGGTACTGCTTAGACTTAAGAATGTTTATGTCTGTGCATCAACATAAGTCTAGACTATAAATACCTAACTTACATTAATCAAGTTAAGTTATCCAGACTTAGTCAAATATAATTGGATCACTAACTTAACTTGACTAACCAAGTGAAAACTGTTGCCCTCTAGGTGAATAGCTAGTAGCTAATGGTTAGACATTTGGATAAAGAGGCTAAGTTTTGTGTTACTCATGCTTGGACTATAGGACTTTTTAAATTTTTTTGAGGCCTTATCTAAAATTCTTTAAAATTTAAGCTAAATTTAAATCAACTTCTTGATACCCTAAAAAAGTTCGTTATAGAAATTTTTTAAAACATTTTATCAAATATTCTAAAAAGCCTTACTTGAAATACTTTAAAGTTTTATCATCTATTTTTACTAACTTTTTAGCTAAGTTACCTTTCAAGTCAAAACTCTCCCTTAGCTAAATTTATTTCTAAAATTAATTTTTAAGATCTTTATTACACTTGAAAAAATCT
The DNA here is from genome assembly GCF_018446385.1 of Zingiber officinale. NCBI lineage: Eukaryota > Viridiplantae > Streptophyta > Magnoliopsida > Zingiberales > Zingiberaceae > Zingiber > Zingiber officinale. Next base: position 60,687,411 of record NC_055990.1, on the reverse strand, counting down.
TAAAAGAAAATTTCCTCTATAAAACTAAGTGCCTTTAAAAAGCTTTTCAAATTTAACTAAGTGCCTTTCAAAAGCTTTTCAAATTTAACTAAGTACTCTTCAAAAAGCATTTCAAGTTCAACTAAGTACTTTTTCAAAAAGTTTTTCAAATTTAGCTAAGTATCCTTCAAAAAGCTTTTCAAATATAACTAAGTTTTTTCTAAACCCAAACTTAGCTAAGTTACCTTTCAAGTCAATTTTTTAGCTAAGTATTCTGCAAACCTAGATTTTTAAGCAATCTCTAAAGGAAAAAGATTTTTCCTTTTCACTTAGCTAAAAGTTTTACAAGAAAATTTATTCTAAAAAGTTAGGTGTTTACTAAAGTTAATATAAGCTAAGGCCTATACTAAACTTTTCTTTACCTTCTTGTTTATTTTGATATATGGCAAAGGGGGAGAGTATAAAAAATTTCAATGAAAAAGAAAATTCAAAAATTTAAAGAAAATTATTAAAGAAAATAAAAGGGGAGCTTTTATTTAGGGGGAGTTTTTGTAAGCCTCTATTAAGGGGGAGTTTTTTTACAAAATTCATGCTTTGTGTTATTTTTATGCTTGCACTGTTATCTTTATAGCTTTTCTTTTTTGTGTCTTTTTGCTTAACTTTGAATTTCAGTTGTCATAATCAAAAAGGGGGAGATTGTTGGTGCGAAAAGCATCCGACGATCGAACCCAAGTTATGATAATGGAAAAGGGATTCAAAGTTAAGGTTATTTGTTATATGATATGTTGAATGAGTTGCAGGAAAGTCTTAACTACGGTTAGGTAGGAGGAAACCCCTAAGGGGCGGTAACCTTAGGTCCTATGTAGTGGTAACTCTAGGTGGAGGAAAATCCTAAGGGGCAGCAACCTTTGGTCCTAGGGGATGGTAACCCTAGGTGGTTGAAAATCCTAAATGGGGGGGGGGGGTAACCTTAGGTCTTAGAGGGTGGTAATCCTACGTGGCAGAAATCCCTAGGGCGTGGTAACCCTAGGTCCTAGGAGGTGGTAACCCTCTGTCACGCCCCCAAAGGAGTCCCTGCCAGACAAAAATCCGACAGCATCTCCCCTGTACCGGTGACAATATGAAGCATCACTACAAACAAAATATACATCAGCCACATGCGGCTGGAATATTTATATACACAACCACGCAGTTATAATAACAACCAACACGGCTGGAATGAAACAAATCACAACCACGCAGTTATATATAAAACAGCCCACACGGCTGTACAAAACAAACCAACACAGCGGAAAAACGAAAACGGAAAGCCCAATACAACGCAATCAACACACTGCTAGCCGGCTAGGCTTTATACAACAACCACACAACACAAATAAATACAATGCATGCCGGCACAGCTTAAACACAAATACCACACCAAAACCATAAGATAGCCACATGGCTATACATAAATACAATGCCAAAAATAAGAAAAGAATATACAAAACCAAAAACGACCTTCGGATGTGACGTAGGACCTGACAGACAGGATACTCCGAGCGACACTCCAACCATCTACCTGAAAACATAAAGATATACATGCGGTGGTGAGTATAGGTAACTCAACGGGTAATAGAAAAGATAGTGCATGGACTATACATAAACATGGAGATCACAAGTATACAGTCTCAGTAGGGAATAAAGAACATGATCATACTATCATAATCAATGCACCTAAACATATCTGACATAATAACCTAACATATAAACTGTACAAACCACAACTAACATAATGACAGATACATACCCAAATCTGGAATCGACACATGGTACAATGATCAGTAAACTCATCGGATCTGCAACAGATATACCCGTGACACCTGTGCAATATAAATACGACTGCATATACATGTAAAATAAATGACATGTATGCAGCATGACAACCAAATGCAACAATCATATCGCAAACAAATGCAACATACCACAAACACATGCAACTAGTATCTAGTAGGCATGTATGCAAATATAACCCCAAGATGCACCGTGCATCATATGCAAAAGTGCATGCATGCTCCATGGTCACCCCCGCCACCTCTCCGAACACCACGACCCCTGTATGGCCGAGAGGCTTGGGTCTGTGACGACTGTACTACCCTCCAACCCACTATATAGTGGTCGAGGCGGACAGTCCGCTAGTAGCTATCTAACTACATAGCATCAGGGTCCCTGACTGCTCACAACGCCGGATCTCACTAAACCTCGTGACCGGGTGGCACGACAGGACTAGCAGCAACTGCTCCATCTACCACTACCCATGAGTGGCCGAGTGTGCGGTGCTAAACCAAACCAACTGATGACTCTCTCAACCACAAGGGAGACAACGGTCATCAGATGCAATGAATGATGAACATGATATATATATATATATAATCATCATCCATGCAACAACCCCAAACCTCAAAAAAATACCTCCAACAAGAGTATAATCGTCATGATACCTCCACGTATCCCACCAAACATATGTACACACTATATATGTATAATCAACCATAAATCTCCAATAATCCCACCACACATGTACACAAAAGATAAGTACAATCAACATGTATCCTCCAATAAAAACACAACGGACATGTGTATATACTCCAAACATACAATCAATATAACTCCTCCAAAAGTACATGACAAATACGTGTGTACATACCACATACAAATGCACGATCAACAAGATAACTCCTATAACACATACCCACCTATGTACAGTCCACATCATATACCCAATCCGCATGGTAATACCAACAACCCGACAATCCCTACAAGATATACTCTATACGTGTAATCACAATAGAGTAGATATCAAGAGTGGAGACTGTATATGAATTACATAGATCATCATATGGGTCAAGCATAAGTATCATGCAGGAAAAACACCATCCGATCATGATATAAGATAAAGCAGCCTAAACCATCACATAATAGCCATGCACCAAGATCAAGAAAAACTATGTAGAGACCAAGGAAGAAATACCCGCCTTAAATCTGTCGATCGTGATCCGGAAATCCCACGTCGAGACACTCGTCTCAAACCAAAGTCCTGCAATCATATAATGTATTTAGCTAGTTACATATGAAGTAAATAACTAAACAACTTCCCCCACCTAATTAGAATAATCCTAATCAAACATGATTAAGGATTAATCCTCCAACAAACCTTAATCATAATACAACCTAATTAAATTAGATTATACATGTTACTTCTCCAAAACTCCTCTAAATCAATAATCCAATTTTATCCAACATCGTATCAATATCTCCCAATTCGATAATCATCCAATCAACCTATTAACCAAATCATCAAACCACAATCAACCACAAACTCCAACATGATTCATCTTTAAATTCTCACCCATATCCATAATTTCCAATACAAAACAAACCTCAGTCCATCCAACACATACCAATAACCATCATGTTTAACTCTACCTAATGATCCAAATCCAATACAATAATAAATCCATCCTTAATCCAACTCCTAAAACTAAACATAATCCACAACCATCAATTTCTACAATTTATCTCTACTAATCCAAACATCAAACCCTACATAAATCTAGGCAGAACAAAACCTCACAACCCATAGCAAACCCAATTTAGTATCATACTAATAGAATACCCAAAGTACAACACTAGAAAGGCACTGACCTTAAAGTATGGCAGCAATTCCAAATTCACAGCCCCACAAGAACCTGCCAACAGCCACCAAGAAAAACATCCATACATCAATCCTTCCAAGAATTTGTCCGGAATTAATTGTATAGCAAGAAATTGATAAAACCCTAACAACTAAAACATGACTCACCTCAAACTATCCCTTACCTCCTCATCCGACAGCTTCCACCGAACCCAGCCGCAAGAATTGGAGAAGATCAGTGAACAGCAAGGCACAGTCCAGCACAATGTGAGCTCAAAGCTAGGGTACGAATTGGAAGAAGCAAAGATGGTCGGTTCTTCAATCCGGCTGATGTAGAGCAACCATACCTTCCTGTGGCAAATCCTCCTCGTCAAGCCAGGGGATAACTAGGACTAGGAATTCCGGTGATCAGAGGCTCAGCTCGTGAGTGAGGAGAAGAAATATCCAAGATAGGGTTGGCTTCCCCCTCTTGACCGAGAGCCACCCTCGATGCCATAAGCGCCGAGCAGATGTCAATCGTGTGCAAGAACCGCCAAGGAAACGACCGTTCAGCCGGCGATGGCTGATTCCGTTGAGATCCCGCAACATTTGCCCTCCGATGATGCGATGAAGTCAAGATCGTAGGTGAAACAAGCTCTCCGTCGGCGATCCAAAGCAGAGACACGAGAAAGAGGAAAGGAGAGGGCGTCGGTAAGGCACACAGAGGGAAGGACGAGGGAAGGACTGCTGCTGCCGGCGGTGAGCCCGTGGTGATCGGCGTCGGGGAATCGCGAGAAAGAGGAGGAGAAGAGGGCCCGGGGTCGGCATCGCGGGTTAGGGGAGAAATCGCGAGGGAGAGGGAAAGAAGAATCAGGTAGGTGAGGAAGAAATCGGGGAAAAAAATCAATATAAACCTAGGTATTATTAATTAACCCTAAGGTTAATTTCTCAATCAACTCCCACTTTATTGGTGTTCCAAACAGGCTTCCTCTGTACCCCGAATCCATCCTCTCAAAATGAGTCATACGGACCCCGTTTAATTCCCGTAAAATTCCTAAAAACTCCAAAAAATTTCGTTAAGGTTATTAGTCTATTTAACCTTATTATTTATTTGCTGTATATTACATTCTCCCCCACTAAATAAAAATTTGGTCCCCAAATTTTCTGGTAAATTCAAGGATCCTCATCCAAGGGTAACCACTAAGCAACAAACTCATACTCCGCTTCATCCAAGTTTAATGAACAAATCTCCAAGATGACTCTGTGGGTTATGAGCTCACCCTACTCTCGCTACTTCCACACTATTTCCTAACCAACTGTGGGCGAACCCACTACCTCTGAAATCTAAAATCCACTATCAATAAATCCTCCAACACCTGTATAGAGCGCTCAAACTATCCATCAGTCTGAGATGAAAATCTATACTAAAGTGAAACTTCTAATCCAAAGTCTGCTGTAACCATAATCAAAACCATGACATGAAATCACTGATCTCCATCCAAAACCATACTCAGAGATACATCATCCAGTCCGGTAATCCCTCTAGAGTATAATCCTACTAAATCCAAAAGAATCTATCCTACAAATCAATAGCTAGGAAGCAAGTCATCACCCAACCATGATTACCCAAACCATCATATCCCCTCCGAGTCTTGGGTAATCCCAAAACAAGATCCATCATAACATACTCCCACTCCACTCCAGTATCCAAATCAATGGAGACAATCCCATAACATAATAATCCTAAAAATTATTCTGATGGTCTCCGATGTTCAGCCTCGCTGATACACTAAACATCAAGCTACAAAATCCACGATGTCATTCTTCATACCGTTTCACCAATAAGAATGCTCCAAATCTCCATACATCAGGTGTCACCCGAATGTATCGCAAATCCAGATCAATGTGTTTCCTGCAGTAACCCCTCTCGGACAAGAAGTGGCTCGGGAACACACATAATCTCCCACGAAAATCAATGAATCTCATTCTCATTACACGAGAATTCTAACTACTGGCACGAGACTACTCTGCTCATGCTATATCGAAACTGCGCTAAACCCCAGGTATGATACCTCTGTGTAGAGTGCAAATCCGTCTACACTAGAAAGTAATACTAGGGCGGGTGCGATTATCAGCTTTTCGTTTCCACTCTTGAAACTGAACTCGTAAGCGTCTATCCAGGAAAATTCCATACTCATCCTGAACAATCCAGTCAACGGCATAAATGCTGGAGAAAACCCTCAACTAATCTCTGATAATATCCAGCCAGACCACGAAAGGAACAGCGAACCTCCAGTATAAACTACGCCTACTCCCAACTGATAACAACCTCTATCTCCTGTGGATCCACCGATATCCTCGACTAAACACAACGTGTCCCAAAAACTCGTAAAAGACAATCACCATACGTACTACTAACTTCACATATAGATGTTCCCATCGAAACATCTCTAGAACTATGCGAAGATAGTGTACGTAATCCACCTCGTATCGAAAATAGATCATAACATCGTCAATGGAGACAATGAAAACTGATCTAAATACCCTAATAATACCAAATACATCGAGTCCATAAAAACATCTAGGGCACGGTATGCCTAAATGGTAATACCAAGGACTCATTATATCCATACAACAGACACTCTCAACCATAAGATCCATAACAAATCTGTGATCTAATCACCAACTATAAATCACCAAATCCATAGATATCACACATGTGCTACTCCTCATGTCTCTATCAACCTTAAACACCAAATAGTAGACCATCAAACCAAATATCCACCAATAGGTCATCAGCAAATAACATATCATCACACCTGATCTCCTAATATCTATCAATCTCCAATCATCCTCAATATCAATCAATCATACCAGATAGTCTCCTAAATAATGATAGAGAAAAATGAAAGCATCCAACCTTCAACACTCACTACCAACAAACTAAATGTATCCAAAAAGTCTGCTAAATCTCATCATCTCATCCTTTCCGATAATCAAATATCCACAGTAAAAGAATGTCAATCCAAAGTCAAAGGGTCACACAATCTCCTAACTAAGAGTCTACCCATCACGAGAGTATCTCCACCACCCTCATAATCATCCTACATATGTCCCTTGACAAATGCTGATAAAAGGTCAACCCTCTAATATGAGATATAGACCACAAGATCTGGTAAAATGATCATGGGATTAAGGTCTTGAACCACCTGATAAAGACAATGTTAGCTGCGTCGTCTAACCATTGTCTTGTACCCCTTATTACTGTGATTGCTCCATCTGAGGTTCAGTAACCTCCAGTATCGAGCAATGCACACAAGGTAAAGAGGTACTCTCTCTCCAAACACCTCAAGGAAATCACTAAGTGATGACCTGATCTCCAAAAACATTCTCTGCTTCTTCCTTCACGTGGTACCCGGTCACGTAAAGGTTAAGCAGCTAATTTCAACTCTCTCATGTCGGTACAAATCATATATCCAAATGTACTCTCCAACTCATACACCCTAGTAATGGATGTATCTCATAAGGGTTAAGCAGGTAGCTTTACACTTTTCCACACCGTGGAGGTATCATATCCGAATGTACCTTCTATGTCATTCTATCAGGTACAGACAGTCCATGGTCAAAGTCCCCATGGAATAGGATACGACAATCCTCTACAAGCTGACCAAGCCAACAATGGTATACAGCTAATTCAGTCTTTTCCACGATGGTACGAGTCGTGTACTCAAATGTATCTCCAAAATATCTAACCAAGCACAAGTAACTCCAAAGATCAGAATCTCTAGAAATAGAGTATGACGATACCCTAATGATCGAACTGCTAAATAAATCGGTCGTCAACTAACTGATCTAATAAGGGTAAATCAATCCTCGTCAAAAGCAACTAAGGTAAAAATCGATCCACCATTATCCAGGTCAACGAGGGTAATCTACAAACCTAACCAACAGGAGTAAATCAATACTCTACTAATCAAGATAACAGGAGTACGAAACCAACTAAGATAAATCAATCCACAACTGCACAAGTCGATCAGGTAAATCAATCCTAAACTGATCTAACCAACCTGAGTAATACAAACTGAGTCAACATATGTATACAGATATCATTCATTATCCAGCTAATAATAATAGGGACTGGTATGTGACTGTGACTCTCAACCAACTAGTAGTAACAGACACTAAAACTACTAGTAGTATGATATGAGGAAAAATCCCCTGAGACTGTAAATCCTTGATCTCCATTAGGGTCAACCGTGATCAGTGATTGACCCCACCCATGAAATGCATGGTACAAACAAATAGGCAGGTACTAACAAGAGAACACTAACACACATCATAACTATATGGGCAACAATACATACACCAACAGAAATGTATGATAACAATATGCAAACATACCTCCTATAGCCTGGAGATGTCCTGCTGCTGCCTGGTCCCAAAACCCAAAAAGTCACATCAAGAAAATCGAATCACGAAATCCAAAACACGAATAATACTATGATACCAAAAATTGGTATCGGATAAATCTCAAAAATCCAAAATAAACGTATACCGCTCCGATACCACTAAATTGTCACGCCCAAAGGAGTCCCGACGAAAATCCGACAGCATCTCCCCTGCCTGGTGACAATATGAAGCATCACTACAAACAAAATATACATCATACGCGTGGAATATTTATATACACAACCAGTAGTTAAATTAATATGACACAGCTGGAATGAAACAAATCATAACCACAACAGCTATTATATAAAAAATTCAGTACAAACACAAAACAAACCAACACATGAAAAAATGAAAATGACCGATATCACATCACATCAACTGCACCTAGCTAGGGCTTATAGGCTTTACAACAACCACACAAAAATAAATACAATGCATGTACAGACCAAAAACACAAATACCACAAACCATAAGATAGCCACATTATACATAAATACAATGCAAAAATAAGAAAAGAATATACAAAACCAAAACGACCTTCGGATGTGACGTAGGACCCAGCAGACAGGATACAGCGACACTCCAACCATCTACACGAAAACATAAAGATATACATGCGGTGGTGAGTATAGGTAACTCGGGTAATAGAAAAGATAGTGCATGGACTATACATAAACATAGAGATCACAAGTATCAGTCCGGTAGGAATAAAGAACATGATCATACTATCATAATCAATGCACCTAAACATATCGACATAACCTAACATATAAAACCGTATACAAACCACAACTAACATAATGATGATACATACCCAAACTGAATCGACATACATGATCAATGGTAAACTCATCGGATGCAGCGGATATACTCGTGACACACATGAATATAAATCATTGCATATACATGTAAAATAAATGACATGTATGCGGCATGGCAACCAAATGCAACAATCATATTGCAAACAAATGCAACATACCACAAACACATGCAACTAGTATCTAGTAGGCATGTATGCAAATATAACCCCCAGATGCACCGTGCATCATATGCAAAAGTGCATGCATGCTCCATGGTCACCCCCGCCACCTCTCCAGACACCACGACCCCGTATGGCCGAGAGGCTTGGGTCTGTGACGACTGTACTACCCTCCAACCCACTATATAGTGGTCGAGGCGGACAGTCCGCTAGTAGCTATCTAACTACATAGCATCAGGGTCCCTGACTGCTCACAACACCGGATCTCACTAAACCTCGTGACCGGGTGGCACGACAGGACTAGCAGCAACTGCTCCAACTACCACTACCCATGAGTGGCCGAGTGTGCGGTGCTAAACCAAACCAACTGATGACTCTCTCAACCACAAGGGAGACAACGGTCATCAGATGCAATGAATGATGAACATGATATATATATATATATATAATCATCATCCATGCAACAACCCCAAACCTCAAAAAAATACCTCCAACAAGAGTATAATCGTCATGATACCTCCTCGTATCCCACCAAACATATGTACACACTATATATGTATAATCAACCATAAATCTCCAATAATCCCACCACACATGTACACAAAAGATAAGTACAATCAACATATATCCTCCAATAAAAACACAACGGACATGTGTATATAGTCCAAACATACAATCAATACAACTCCTCCAAAAGTACATGACAAATACGTGTGGACATACCACATGCAAATGCACGGTCAACAAGATAACTCCTATAACACATACCCACCTATGTACAGTCCACATCATATACCCAATCTGCATGGTAATACCAACAACCCAACAATCCCTATAAGACATACTCTATACGTGTAATCACAATAGAGTAGATATCAAGAGTGGAGACTGTATATGAATTACATAGATCATCATAAGGGTCAAGCATAAGTATCATGCAGGAAAAACAGCAACCGATCATGATATAAGATAAAGCAGCCTAAACCATCACATAATAGCCATGCACCAAGATCAAGAAAAACTACGTAGAGACCAAGGAAGAAATACCCGCCTTAAATCTGTCGATCGTGATCCGGAATCCCACGTCAAGACACTCGTCTCAAACCAAAGTCCTGCAATCATATAATGTATTTAGCTAGTTACATTTGAAGTAAATAACTAAACAACTTCCCCCACCTAATTAGAATAATCCTAATCAAACATGATTAAGGATTAATCCTCCAACAAACCTTAATCATAATACAACCTAATTAAATTAGATTATACATGTTACTTCTCCAAAACTCCTCTAAATCAATAATCCAATTTTATCCAACATCGTATCAATATCTCCCAATTCGATAATCATCCAATCAACCTATTAACCAAATCATCAAACCACAATCAACCACAAACTCCAACATGATTCATCTTTAAATTCTCACCCATATCCATAATTTCCAATACAAAACAAACCTCAGTCCATCCAACACATACCAATAACCATCATGTTTAACTCTACCTAATGATCCAAATCCAATACAATAATAAATCCATCCTTAATCCAACTCCTAAAACTAAACATAATCCACAACCATCAATTTCTACAATTTATCTCTACTAATCCAAACATCAAACCCTACATAAATCTAGGCAGAACAAAACCTCACAACCCATAGAAAACCCAATTTAGTATCATACTAATAGAATACCCAAAGTACAACACTAGAAAGGCACTGACCTTAAAGTATGGCAGCAATTCCAAATTCACAGCCCCACAAGAACCTGCCAACAACCACCAAGAAAAACATCCATACATCAATCCTTCCAAGAATTTGTCCGGAACTAATTGTATAGCAAGCAATTGATAAAACCCTAACAACTAAAACATGACTCACCTCAAACTATCCCTTACCTCCTCATCCGACAACTTCCACCGAACCCAGCCGCAAGAATTGGAGAAGATCAGTGAACAGCAAAGGCACTGTCCAGCACAATGTGAGCTCAAAGCTAGGGTACGAAGGAAGAAGCAAAGATGGTCGGTTCTTCAATCCGGCTGATGTAGAGCAACCATACCTTCCTGTGGCAAATCCTCCTCGTCAAGCCAGGGGATAACTAGGACTAGGAATTCCGGTGATCAGAGGCCCAGCTCGTGAGTGAGGAGAAGAAATATCCAAGCTAGGGTTGGCTTCCCCCTCTTGACCGAGAGCCACCCTCGATGCCATAAGCGCCGAGCAGATGTCAATCGTGTGCAAGAACCGCCAAGGAAACGACCGTTCAGCCGGCGATGGCTGATTCCGTTGAGATCTCGCAACGTTTGCCCTCCGATGATGCGATGAAGTCGAGATCGCAGGTGAAACAAGCTCTTCGTCGGCGATCCAAAGCAGAGACACGAGAAAGAGGAAAGGAGAGGGCGTCGGTAAGGCACACAGAGGGAAGGACGAGGGAAGGACTGCTGCTGCCGGCGGTGAGCCCGTGGTGATCAGCGTCGGGGAATCGTGAGAAAGAGGAGGAGAAGAGGGCCCGGGGTCGGCATCGCGGGTTAGGGGAGAAATCACGAGGGAGAGGGAAAGAAGAATCGGGTAGGTGAGGAAGAAATCGGGGAAAAAAATCAATATAAACCTAGGTATTATTAATTAACCCTAAGGTTAATTTCTCAATCAACTCCCACTTTATTGGTGTTCCAAACAGGCTTCCTCTGTACCCCGAATCCATCCTCTCAAAATGAGTCATACGAACCCCGTTTAATTCCTGTAAAATTCCTAAAAACTCCAAAAAATTTCGTTAAGGTTATTAGTCTATTTAACCTTATTATTTATTTGCCGTATATTACACCCTCGGTAGAAAGTCGAGTCGGTCTGGAGGACCAGACTGGCATCAGGTATACTCTCCTGAGTGGAGTAGGTGAGGGTGCACCCCCCGCGGAGGGAACAGTAGGCGTTGGTTCGACCTAGGCTTTCCAGTCGAAAATCCGAAGTCAGAACCAGACATTCCGGAGACTATCAAAATATTTATGTTATTGTGTTTATGATATGCTAACTTTGTTTTGTAGGATATGTTGGTATTTTGTGAACTAACATGTTGTGCAAGGACGAAAAAGTAAAGTATGCCTCGGATGAACAGTACTTGAGGTGCCCTCATGGAGCTTGGAGGCGCCTCGGGTGAAAAGGAGAAGTGGTAAGGCTGGAGGCACTCTCATGGAAGCTTAAGGCACCTCGGACAGCCTTGAAGGCACCTTTAAGAGGTATGGAGGCACCTTCAAGTGGATCAGCGTTGACTTCTTCAGCTCTCATCCGTGCGGCTGACTCCGCAGGGATGGAGGCGCCTTCAAGAGGCTTTGAGGCACCTTCAACAAACTTTATATGGGGATCTCAACTAGCAGCTTCAGTCAACAATTTCCAAGTGATCAGTCAACTGTTTGCTACTCAAGAGATGACCCAGAAGTGCTGTAGCAAGTCCCCGATGACCCGGAGCTCCAATTTCTATAATTTCATTATCGGTATTGTTTAAATTTCTACTGTACTTATTCCACACTTGTACTCTTTACGATATTATAGTTACGTTGTTGCCCACTGAAAGTGATCAACAATCGCGGGTCATAGAGTAGGAGTCGCCCAAGGCTCCGAACCAAGTAACTACTTGGGTCTTTCTGTGTGTTTTCTTATTTTCGCTACCTTACTCGTCGAATTTATGAATACAAAGCAAGTGAAAGGTACGAGCACTATTAAACCCCCCTCCAGTTCTTCTCAATCCAACAGATAGGATGTAATTGTCTATCCAACAATGAAGCAGAATATGAAGCATTGATAGTTGTCCTGCAGGCTGTCAGACATGTGGGAGTCGCTCGAGTTTTGATTTACTTAGACTCTCAATTAGCCATCTAGTAGTTAACGGGCAATTTTAAGATTAATAATGACTGACTCAAAGTATATGCGGAAGCATTCAATAAGCTTAAAGATGAGTTTCAAGAGGTAACTATACAAAAGATTCTGTTGGTGCGGGAAGCATCCGACGATCAAACTCGTGTTTTGATAATGGCAAAGAATTCAAAGTTAAGGTGTTTTGTAATCTAAGAAGTCTGTTTGAGTATGTCAGGAAAGTCCTAGCTGCGGTTAGGCAAAGGGAAAACCCTAGGGGGTGGTAACCCTAGGTCATAGGGGGTGGTAACCCTATGCGGAAAGTCTTGGCAGGTCGATGGCTTCAGGCAAAAGTCCTAGGGAGTGGTAACCCTAGGTGGAAAGTCCTGGTGTCGCGAACCAGGTGAAAGACTGGACTAGCCGGGAAGCGGAAGCCCAGCAGAAAGTCCGGAAGCGTCGAGTGTTGAGCAAAAGTCCAGTCGATCTGGAGGATCGTACTGGCAACAGGTAAATCTCCTGAGGGGAGTAGGTGAGGACGCGTTCCCCGTAGAGGGAACAGTAGGTGTAACGACCCAAATTTCCTCATTTTGAGTCTCAGAAATAATTCAAAAATATTTAGAAATACCCTTAAAATATTCTAGGATTTTTTAGAAATTTTTAGAGTATTTTTATGTAATTTTTGGAGTTCGTTTGGTATTTTTACCAAACAAAAGAAGTTTAAAAAAAAAAAAAAGTAAAGTGTTAAGGTTGGGTTTTGAACCCTAAACCCTAGACCGAACTAGACCTTAACCAAGGTCAGCCAACCAACTGAGCTAAGCAAGTTTTGTTATAATATAAGGGAATTAAATGTAGTTAAGTAGTTGTAAGAAACGAAATAAAAAATTTCGTTTAAAAAGGAGCCGAGGACGGCTCGAACCCAAGACCTTCGGGAACTTATCTTTCCAGCGGACCAAGCGCGCCAGCGGGTATTTCGTAAACAGATTCATAACGAATTGGTCTTAAGTTGTAGTTATAAAAGGACAAGTTAAAGAAAGGGTTAAGTTATACTCTTTTCTCTCCCGTGACCTAATTCCTTCGATCTTCCCTCTCTCGCGCGACAAAGGCAGCCGGGCGGAAACAAGCCGCAGCTAGGGCATCCCTCCAGCGGCCGGCGAGGGGCGAACTCCGGGGGTTCTTCGTCGATCCGAGGTCGCTCGTCAAGAAGGAAGCCATGAGCGAGGAAGAGGCCCCGATTTCAAGTTCACCCGAACCCTAGAAGCACTAGAAGGTTCCTCCTTCGGCTGTGAATCAAGGAAACGAAGGTGAGTTGCTTCTCACCTGCAGTAGGAGTAGTTCCGCGACATTGATCTTCTTTTCCTTTTGATTTCGAAATTTGATTTCATTCCTTATCATCCACAGCATGTCCTTTTGTTCGGATTGTGTTGTGCCGAAATTATTGTGCTAGGGATATAGTTTCTTTTGTTTGGATCATGTGTGCAGAATTTTAGGGATTAAGGGAAATTTCCGAGATTTGTTTTCTCCCTGTTATTTCTGCCGTAGCATTCTATAGCATGCTTAGAGAGTTCTATATGAGATTCGCTTATTTCTTTTTAATGTTGCAGTAGCATGCTTTAGGAATTGATGACTGGAAGATTAAGAGTAATTCCCGAGAATTGTTTCCTCTGCCTTATTTCTGTTGAAGCATGTTTAAGGAATCCAGATTTCTTGTTTCCTTGACTTATTTCTGTTGAAGCATGTTTAAGGAATCCAAATTACTCGTTCCTTAGTTTGTTTCTGCTGTATGAACAGGTTGTACACAATTTTTTTTATTAAGTGCAGATTGTTTTTATAGTGTCAAGCTTAGTATGCAGACTTAATTAATTCCATGCTATCCAATGTGTATGAGCAGTTTTATTTTAGAGCATGCAATTTCTGAATTTAGGCTGCTTTCATGAACCTAAACAACTCTTCATCTTGAGCATGTAGTTCTAGATTTTTCTGTGCCATTTAATAAGCATTACCAGTCCTCTTTACCATTAGAATGACATGAACAACATGTGTTTAAGTGGTTCATTTTATGTAAGCTTTACAGATTTTAGTTTATATGCAATTAATTGGAAACGAGTCAGAATTTGCAAACCTGTTGAGAGCATGCTTTAGTGTAACTTGTGTTAACTTTGATAGCAGTAGTAATTTTCCTTTAGGCTATGCTCGGTTAGAAACAAATCAACATGAGTAGATCCATTAAGTTCTGTTATATGTGTTTTCAGTTTTGGTATGAGGTTTTAAGTGTTGTACCATGTTATTTTTAGGCACTTCAGTTTAGTATGGCTTGTAGATTTTGATAAGGATTGCATGCAGAATTTCAGTTTTAGAATAGATTTTTATTAAGCTTATAGTACAGAATTTTTGATTAGCATAATATGCAGATTCTTGTTAGGCTTTGCATGCAGATTTATGTTAAGCTTTGTATACAGATTTTCAGTACGTAGGATGTGTTCTAGTGCACACCAAGTGCTTGATAAAATGCTTAGCTCAATATAATGCTACAGTAGGCATTTTAATAGCTCAGTAAATGCAGTAGAAGCATTTGAAATAACTTATTTAGTCTTGCTTCAGCTTATATGGGACTACGGTCCAATGGGTGGGCTCCCACAGTCGCCTCTAGGTTCAGATAACCTAGCTCTAGGTTCAGACAACCTAGTTAAAGCAAGGTAAGAAAATTAGCTATGAAATCAGTATTTTATTTTCAGCAGTGGCACTGTACTGGATTAGATATCCATTGGGTTGGGCTCCCACAGTCGTCCCTAGGTTTAGATAACCTAGTAAACCCTACTAGACTCGGAACTTGCAATCCCGGGTTTAGTTAGGGATGCGCGCACAGCAAGTACAGTTGCCGGGCCCATCAGCAGCATGATTATTATTTTAATCTATTATGTAAATAGTTTTCAAAACTTCACAAATTAGTTATGTGAATACAAGTTAGACTCAGTTTAGCATTAATTAGTTTAGCTTAGGTATCAATTCAGTTTCTTATTGATACACATGATAGTTCTATGATTGGCTTTACATGTTAGTTTTTCAGTTAGTTTCTTCGCTATTTATGAGCATGATTAGCTATACATGTTAGTTTTTCAGTTAGTTTCTTCGCTATTTATGAGCATGATTAGCTATACATGTTAGCTTTTCAGTTAGTTGATTTCTTTGCTATTTATGAGCATGAGTAGCTCTACATGTTAGCATTCAGTTTTAGCATGTTTTATTTATATACATGCATATCGAGTTTTTGTGAGTAGGATAGCGCTCACTAAGCTTTTAGCTTATAGATACTATTTTCCTCCTACTGCAGATAAAGGAAAAGGAAAAGTATAAGAAGGAAGGCGACAAGGAGATGCTGTGACAGTGTGTGTGATGCCAGGACTATGGAGAGATCCAGAATTAGCTGGCAAAATTGTCAAGACTTTTCCTTTAGTTCTCTTTTAATGTTATATTGAAATTGAGTTTATTTCCGCATTTGTAGTTTGATACCTCCTATAGTTGGAGTGATATGGTTGTTTGTCATTGCTAGAGTAGTTTCATATTTTTATTGTGCTATTATACTGCGTGGTTGTGAAATTATATGTTCCAGCCGCCTGTGGCTGAGTATACTCTGTATGTATTTACGGATATGGTCACCGGTACAGGGGAGACTCTGCCGAAATTTTTCGATAGGGTTTTCCTAAAGATTTTTATCATACCGGTTAAGTAGAGTTAGTAGTCAAGTAACGGTCATCCTTAGAGTGTAGTAGTAGTAAGAAGGGTGGTCGTTACAGTAGGCGTCGGGTCGACTAGGGTTTCCGGTTGGAAATCTGAAGTCAGACTCGGACAGTCAGGAAACTGTCTTTATTATTTCTTCTATTATGTTTTATGTGCTAACTTTGTGTTGCAGGATATTGTTTGGGACTAACATGTCTTGCAGGTACAAAATAAGGAAGCTTTTCCTCGGATGAACAGTGTCCGAGGAGCTGACCTGGCTGCGAAGCATCAATGGAGGCACCTTGAAGGGAGTATAAGGCGCCTTGGAAGGCTCCTTGAGTAAGGTTTAAGGCGCCTTAAGCAGATGAAGTTCGACCAGTTCAAGCTTGATCCACGCGGAGGGCTCGGCAGCATGGAGGCGCCTTGAACAGCCTTTATAAGGGGTGCCAACTCAAATCATTCCGAAGTGCTGCTGCAAAATTCCGACGACCCGGAGCTCTGTTTTTCTCTTCTTTAAGTTGTCGGTACAAAGTTATTTTAATACTTTCATTATAATTTGTAATTCTTATCGAGCTTATAGTTGTTGCCCACCGGAAGCGATCAAAGATCGCGGGCCTTCGAGTAGGAGTCACCTTAGGCTCCGAACGAAGTAAATCCCTTTGTGTCTTTGTGTTTATTTTATTCCGCTGCGTTTTAATTACTCCGATAGTTTTCCGATAATCCAACGAAATAGCCACGAGCGCTATTCACCCCCCCTCTAGCGCTTCTCGATCCAACAATTGGTATTAGAGCGGGGTTGTTTTGAATTGGTGCAACCACCATTGAAAACATTTTTTCGTGGTATTTTTTAGTTGTTCTTTCGGAGTCAATTAGAAATTAGCTTATTAGCTAAAATTCTAATTCTTTTCAAAATCGGTGATGCTCAAAGTTGGTCAATACCACTTGAGCTCGTTTTTTTATTCTTCCCACACTGCTAATCCAAGACTCAATCTTGGAATAGATCTTCCTGTTTTTGTTTTTTCCAGATCTAAATGGCCCAACAAGAAGGATATAGCACTGTTCGTCCCCCACTATTCTCCGGAGAAGACTTCGGGTATTGGAAGGGGCGAATGGAGATATATCTTAAAACCCAATTCGACACTGGATGATAGTCAAGACGGGACTACAATTGCCAACGGATGAAGACGGCAAGCCTACATCTTGCGAAAAGTGGGAACCAACCCTTATCAAAAAGGTAGAAGCTGATGCTAAAGCCACCTGCACCCTCCAGTGTGGTCTTACCAAGGAAGAGCTCAACAGAGTCGGTCCGTTCTCTTCCGCAAAGGAGCTGTGGGAGAAACTGATCGAACTTCACGAGGGCACCTCAGAAACTAAGGTAAGTAAGCATGATTTGTTACTTAATAAACTATACAATTTAAAAATGAAGGAAGGCGAGAGGGCAAGTTCACAACACGCAATGATCCAAGATATCCTTAATTCCCTTCACGGAATCGGGCAGAAGGTAGAAAATAGGGATATAATAAGGTATGCTCTTAATTCATTTCCTAGGATCACATTGTGGGCATCAATGGTAGATGCCTACAAAGTCTCCAAGGATTTATCTTCCTTAAAATTAGATGAATTGTTTAGTGAATTTGAACTTCATGAACAAACTAATGCACAGCCGATCGAGAAGGGTATTGCTTTGGTTGCAGGTACTAGTCGAACACGGGAACCAAGAGTACAGCGAAAAATTGAACCGGAATCAGAAGACGAACCCGACTCAGAAGACTTAGAAGACGAACTGACCAGCGAACTAGTGAACCTCGTGAAGAAGCTTTACAAGAAGAAGAAGGGCTTCAACAAGAAAGACCTAAAGAAGGCAGTACTATCCAAGGAGGCCCAACCGAGCTCGAAGGTAAAATTTGAAGTTACCTGCTTCGGGTGCAACCAGAAGGGGCACATCAAAGCCAACTGCCCCAACCAAAAGGAAGCCAAAAAGCAAAGAAGAAAGCGACGACGACGAACTCGATCAGACGAGTTTACTCGCACTGATGGCCCGGGACCAGATCGTCGAGAGCGAGAGCGAGTCAGAGGCTGACTCCGAGCAAAGCCACAGATCCGCATCCGTTTCCGAAGGGCCAGACTCCACTGTAAGTATTCCGAGGCTTAATGACTTAGTCAATTATTTATTACGCAAGTTAGCTAAGTCAAACCTTAGGGTTAAATCACTTCTAAAGGAAGTAGCTGTCCTTAAAGAAGTGACTAACACTAAATTCTTACCTGATCAAGTCCAGACTGGGAATTCAACTCAAGTTCAAAAACTTGAAGAAGAAAATTCTAGTTTGAAAAATCAGGTAAAAGATAAAAAATACCTTAGAACAGTTTTCTTTGGGCTCCAAGAATCTGGACCTAATTCTTGGGACACAAAGAGCCATTTACAATAGAATTGGGCTTGGATATGAAAGTAAAAAGAAATATAGATCTTACTTATCCTTAATAAACAAATAAAGAAGTAAATCAGTCCAAGCATGGGTTCCCAAGTCCAAATTGATCAATCAAGTTGGACTTGGCCAATACTGGGTCCCAAAGGATCAAATACACTACCTCGATAGACCATATCGAGGCTATGATCCAGGGGGAGCAAAAAGAAAAACGATCTTAAAAATTTAAACTTTAAAATTCAAATTAAAAATTCAAAATTAAATTATAAATTCAAAATTTAAAATTCAAAATCAAACTAAAATTTGAAATTAAATTATAAATTCAAAATTCAAAATTCAAAATTCAAAAATCAAATAAAAAATTCGAAATTAAATTATAAATTATAAATTCAAAATTCAAAATTCAAAATCAAACTAAAATTTGAAATTAAATTATAAATTCAAAATTCAAAATTCAAAAATCAAATTAAAAATTTGAAATTAAATTATAAATTCAAAATTCAAAATCAAATTAAAAATTCAAAATTAAATTATAAATTCAAAATTCAAAATCAAATTAAAAATTTGAAATTAAATTATATATTCAAAATTTAAAATTCAAAATCAAATATAGATGGAGGATCCAGACTAGCTGGCACCCCCAACTGAACTACCCGACAGGGTAACTGAACATAATCTACCCGAAATGGGTAAAACAAGAGTAGATTACCCGGCAGGGTAATTAAGGTTAGATTAAAACGGGCTAGGTTTAACTTGATCCACAGTACTGGTGAAGTTTTTGGATGATAGTACGTTAGGGAAGCTTGGGCATCGCATGTCTAGGAAGATATGGCTTCGACCTGGTGCATTTGGCCAAGTGGAACTGACCGAAGCTACCCTTAAATGGATCATAACTAGTTAGACCAAGGATTAGTATTAAGTTCAATGGGTAGGACTATTTGGAAACCTCGAAGGCATGGTTACTTTAATGAGCTCCTTGTGACTCACCATAGCCCAGAAATTTATCCAAAGAATGCTTACTTGTTGAACCCAAAACTAAACCTGAATCTAATGCAAAGTTAAACTAGACCCTTAAATTCAACAATAATTCATCTCAAAACAATTATAGGGTTCCCTGATTGACAATTTAGATCGGGTGAGATGACTAAGAAATTAAATTATGAAAATTGTCTTGAACTTAAATCAAGTTAATTAATAATAAAATTACCTTTAATTAACTTGAATTATTCTCTAATTCCAAAATTATTTTAAAATTCAATTTCAAAATTATTTTAAAAAAAACTCAATTTCAAAATTATTTTAAAACTCAATTTTAAAATTATTTTAAAAACTCAATTTTAAAATTATTTAAAAACTCAATTTCAAAATTATTTTAAAACTCAATTCAAAATAATTTTAAAACTTCAATTTCAAAATTATTTTAAAACTCAATATCAAAATTATTTTAAAAACTCAATTTCAAAATTATTTTAAAACTTAAATTTCAAAATCATTTTAAAAACTCAATTTCAAAATTATTTTAAAACTCAATTTCAAAATTATTTTAAAAACTCAATTTCAAAATTATTTTAAAACTCAATTTCAAAATTATTTTAAAACTCAATTTTAAAATTATTTTAGAAACTCAATTTCAAAAGTATTTTAAAACTCAATTTCAAAATTATTGTAAAACTCAATTTCAAAAGTATTTTAAAACTCAATTTCAAAATTATTTTAAAAGTCAATTTCAAAATTATTTTAAAAGTCAATTTCAAAATTATTTTAAAAACTCAATTTCAAAATTATTTTAAAACTCAATTTCAAAATTATTTTAAAACTCAATTTCAAAATTATTTTAAAACTTAAATTTCAAAATTATTTTAAAAACTCAATTTCAAAATTATTTTAAAACTTAAATTTCAAAACTCAATTTCAAAATTATTTCAAAACTAAGTTTCAAAATTATTTTAAAACTCCATTTCAAAATTAATTAAAATTAATCTTTAAAAACTTCAAAAACTTTAATTAAACTTTTAATTAAAATAAAAAATTAATTAACTTTAAAATTATTTTTCCTTAAAATTAACTTTAAAATCTTTTCTATAGGATTAATTGTTTGCTTCAAATACAATTGAGTAAGATAGAAAATCTAAGGAGTCTACTTCAATTAAGCTATCTTTAAATCCATTAAAAACCAATTCAAACTACTTCATGTATAGGAATTGGATCAATGGATGTTGGATAGTGGATGCTCCAGACATATGACTGGAGATAAGTTGAAGTTTACTAAACTCAAGTACAAGAATTTAGGATCAGTTGCATTCGACAACGACGGTAAACTTAAAGTAATCGGAAAAGGTAATATTGAACTTAGTTCCGAATTCATTATTCGAAATGTTTTATTGGTTGAAATTTTTAACTTTAATTTACTAAGTATAAGTCAATTGTGTGACAGCGGATATGTAGTCAATTTTGATAAATCTGGATGTCTAGTTAAAAATATCGAATACCCTGAAATTAGACTTAAGGGACTTAGGAAGAATAACATCTACACAATTAACTTATCAATATCCTCAATGAAGTGTCTCTTGACACAACAAGAGGAAACCCAACTGTGGCACAGAAGACTGGGTCACACGCACACTAGACTCATTTCAAAAATGAGTCAAAATGGTCTAGTTAGAGGTTTGCCCAAATAAAAATTTATTGAAAACTCAATCTGTGATGCGTGTCAAAAAGGAAAACAAACCAAGTCAACCCACAAATCAACTAACCTAGAAAGAACTAACTCCATACTTGAGCTCCTTCCCCTTGACCTATTTGATTCACATGGAGCCAAATCACTAAGCAAGAATCAATATTGCTTAGTAATAATTGTTGACTACTCTAGGTATACATGGGTAAAATTCCTAAAAACAAAAGATGAAACCTATGAAATATTTAGTAATTTTTGCAAATTAACGAAAAATGAAAAAGATACTAAAATCAAAAGAATAAGAAGTGATCACGGGGGGGGGGGGATTTGAAAATCATAGGTTTACCCAATTTTGTAAAATAAATGGATACCAACATGAATTTTCATGTTCTAGAACCCCCCAACAAAATGGTCTAGTGGAACGTAAAAATAGAACACTACAAGAAGCCGCTAGGACTATGCTAAACGAATATAATTTGAATCATCAATTTTGAGCTGAAGCAATAAATACTACAAGTTATATTCAAAACAGAATTTTAATTAACAAACTCCACAATAAAACACCTTATGAACTTTACTACCATAAAATTCCCAATCTAAACTATCTAAAAGTCTTTGGGTGTAAAGTTCACATTTTAAATACTAAAAATTACTTAGGAAAATTTACACCCAAGTCTAACCAAGGAATATTTTTAGGATACTCCTCTACCAGTAGGGCCTTTAAAGTATATAATCAAAATACCTTGAAAGTTGAAGAAAAAACTAATGTAATATTTGATGAAGAAAATAACCTATCTAATATAAATGAAAATATTGACATCACCCCAAGAGCTTTAGAAGATGATGAAATCCAACCTAACCATAATGAGTCAGAAGAACCAGTTTCTGACCCACAGCTGAGACCAACTAGAGTAAGTACCTCTCACCCACCTGACCAAATTTTGGGTGATCCAAACCTAGGAGTCAGAACTAGATCATCCTATAGAAACCTTAGTCAGATTGCCCTTATTTCTAAAATCGAACCTAAGACTATAGAAGAAGCCCTACCTGACCATTGCAATGCAGGAAGAATTAGCACAATTTGAGAGAAACCAAGTCTGGGACCTTGTACCTAAACCCATAGATAAATCAATAATAGACACCAAATGGGTTTTTAGGAACAAGTTGGATGATCACGGTGATATCATAAGAAATAAAGCTAGGCTAGTAGCCAAAGGGTTTAGTCAAGTCGAAGGCTTAGACTATGATGAAACCTATGCTCCGGTAGCTAAACTCGAGTCCATTAGGATGTTATTAGCCTATGCAGCAAATAAAGGGTTTAAGTTATACCAAATGGACGTTAAGTCAGCCTTGTTAAATGGGTTTATCAAGGAAGAGGTCTACGTAAGGCAACCCCCAGGATTTGAAGACTTAGACTACCCATACCATGTATTTAAACTAAAAAAGGCGTTATATGGACTAAAACAAGCCCCTAGAGCATGGTATGAAAGATTATCTAATTACTTAATATCCAAAGACTTTAACCAAGGACAAATAGATCCGACCTTGTTCGTAAAAACTATAGAAAAAGATATCTTTATAGCCCAAATCTATGTTGACGACATAATTTTTGGCTCAACTAACTCAAAATTTTTAAAATAATTTGTTAAATTAATGGAAAGTGAATTTGAAATGAGTATGGTTGGGGAACTCAATTTTTTCTTAGGCTTACAAATAAAACAAACCAAAGATGGAATCTACATTTTTCAAACTAAATACGCTAAGGAGTTAATTAAAAAATTCTGCATGGAAAATTCAAAAATTATAAATACTCCAATGGCAACCAACATCAACATTGACTCTGACCCTGAAGGAAAACCAGTAGATCCAAAATACTATAGGAGTGTCATAGGTAGCTTACTTTACCTAACTGCAAGCTGACCCGACATATTGTTTGCAGTAGGTATGTGCGCAAGATACCAATCCTGTGCAAAAGAGTCACACCTAACATATGTTAAAAGAATACTTAGGTATATTAAAGGAACTCTAAATGTAGGACTTTGGTACCCAAGAACTTGCACCTTTGACCTTTATGGCTATTCTGATTCAGACTATGCCGGGTGCAAATTAGATAGAAAAAGTACAAGTGGTAGCTGCCAGATTCTAGGTCAGTGCCTAGTAAGTTGGTCCAGCAGAAAACAACATTGTTTTGCTCTATCCACTGCAGAAGCTGAGTACATAGCTCTAGGAGAATGTGCATCTCAACTGTTGTGGATGATGCATACGTTAAAAGACTATCAATTAGATTATAAAAATACAAAAATCTTTATTGATAATATCAGCTCAATTAATCTGACCAAAAATCCTATTCACCATTCTAGAACTAAACACATAGAGGTAAAACACCACTTTGTAAGGGATCACGTAGCTAAAGGTGAAATTGCACTCAACCATGTTGAGTCCAAATCAAACCTAGCTGACATCTTTACAAAACCCTTACCTGAACTTGAGTTCAGTGCACTTAGAAGGCAAATAGGAATGTGTTGAGTAGAGTAGGTGTCTCATCTTGTTATCTTGTCTCTTTATAACTTCTAGGAAAAATAATTTCCAAAATTCCAAATTTTTTTTTAGACTTTTCAAAAGTTGAACTTTGCCTAAGCTTACCCCCTAGAAATCATGTTCCCCTAGACTCAAACCAGAGCATCTCACAAACACCTAGGTATACCTTGATTGTGGTTGAAAAACATAGAACGGCGTGAGATGCATAGGGTACAGCCTGGACTCAAGAATGCTTATATCTGTGCATCAATATGAGTCTGGGCGTTAAACACGCAATATACATTAATCAAGTCAAGTCTTCCAGCTCTAGTCAAATCTATTTGGACCAAATTGACTTAACTTGACTAACCATGTGAAAGCTGTTGCCCTGTAGGCAGTCAGCAAGTAGCTAAAGGTTAGACAGTTGGTGAAGGAGACTCAGTTTTCTGGTTAAGCATATTTTGATCTTTAGGGCTCTGATACCTCTTAAAGTCAACCTATTAAACTTGACTCATGCTTGGACTTAAGGACCAATTGAATTCTTAAACCAAATATCTTTTAGCTACTTTGCTTCCTCTCAGACGTAAAATTTAATAAGTATTGTTTAAAATTAAGTACCAATCTTTATTTTTAAAATTTTAAAACTTAGCTCACTTTTACAAAATTCTAACTTCGTAAATTCCTAAATAAAGCACAGTTTTACAAAATTTAACTCATTGCTTTCAAAACTTAAAGAAATGAGAGTTATAAACTATTAAGTGCTTTCAAAATCTTGTTCAATCAGGTTCTATTTTTGCTTATTTTTGATATATGGCAAAGGGGGAGAATAGCAAATTCAAAAGTAGCAAATTCAAAATACTCAAAATACTTAATGAATATTAAAGAGCAAATTCAAAATTAGCAAATTCAAAATACTCAAAATACTTAATGAATATTAAAGAGCAAATTCAAAATACTTAATGAATATTAAAGGGGGAGCAATAGTTAAGGGGGAGCCTATACTTTAAATTCATAGAATTTAATTTAGCAAAATTGCTAAGCTTGTGTTAAATGTGTTAATCTATTCGTTTATGATATCTGTTTACTTGACTTTGAATTCGAGTTGCCATAATCAAAAAGGGGGAGATTGTTGGTGCGGGAAGCATCCGACGATTGAACTCGTGTTTTGATAATGGCAAAGGATTCAAAGTTAAGGTGTTTTGTAATCTAACAAGTCTGTTTGAGTATGTCAGGAAAGTCCTAGCTGCGTTTAGGCAAAGGGAAAACCCTAGGGGGTGGTAACCCTAGGTCATAAGGGGTGGTAACCCTATGCGGAAAGTCTTGGCAGGTCGATGGATTCAGGGAAAAGTCCTAGGGGGTGGTAACCCTAGGTGGAAAGTCCTGATGTCGCGAACCAGGTGAAAGACTGGACTAGCCGGGAAGCGTCGAGTGCTGAGCAAAAATCCAGTCGATCTGGAGGATCGTACTCGCAATAGGTAAATCTCCTGAGGGGAGTAGTTGAGGACACGTTCCCCATAGAGGGAACAGTAGGCGTCGGGTCGACCTAGGGTTTCCGGTTGGAAATCCGAAGTCAGACTCGGACAGTCCTGAGACTATCTTTATTATTTCTTCTATTATGTTTTATGTGCTAACTTTGTGTTGCAGGATATTGTTTGGGACTAACATGTCTTGCTGGTACAAAATAAGGAAGTTTTTCCTCGGATGAACAGTGTCCGAGGTGCCTCCATGGAGCTTGGAGGCGCCTCGGGTGCAAAAAGCTGACTTGGCTTCGAAGCATCAATAGAGGTGCCTTGAAGGGAGTATAAGGCGCCTTGGAAGGCGCCTTGAGTAGGGTTTAAGGTGCCTTAAGCAGATGAAGTTCGACCAGTTCAAGCTTGATCCATGCGGAGGACTCGACAACATGGAGGAGCCTTGAATAGCCTTCAAGGCGCCTTGAACACCCTTTATGTAACGCCCCGCCCCTTCCTGCTCAAGCTGACGGGGGTTACTTATCTTTTTTCTTCTTATCTTATCTTACTTATTTGCTTGTTAATAATCTTCTCTACTTAAACACAGCGGAAGTCTTGTTTATAGTATATATTTTTTTTCCTTTTTTTTTTTAAAAACTCTTCTTCTACTTTTCAAATCATCATTACTAACTACCTATCACATAAGGTCACATGGCATGTTTATCATGAATTTAAACCATAATACTAATAAGCATGGTGAAATGTTATGGAGTCATGGAATAACGACATAGGCATAATTCTTATTAAATAAAAGCAGGTCTTTCTCTTTTAGCCGAGCCACTACTACACACATCCATCTTGCCCCTCCTGTTGCTCCCTTAGTACATCCATTCCTTGCCTTTATCTGTGGTACAAGGAAAGTAAGCTATGAGCACACAAGGCTCAGTAAGATCCTTCCTACTCACAAAAATCGTAAAGTATAACATAAAGACATAAAGCATAGCATATTCATAGACATAAAGCATAAAGACAACTCATCATATCATGTATAGAAGCATCATATCGTAATGTAATCGTAAGGTATCATGGCATATTATGACAAGAACCATAAGTGCATCCTAGCATAACATAACATAATCATAAGTATCATGGCATATCATGGCATGATCATAAAGTGCATCCTAGCATAACATAACATAGTCATAAGTATCATGCGAGATGACTTTCGAAAACATGTATCATGAAAAATATATGCGACATGTCTTTTGAAAACTTATTATATACATACTTAAACATAATCTCAACATGATTAGGGCCCCGGCTTGTACCACATACATAAATGCGCGCGTCCTATGTAGGTCCAAGGTAGCAAGTCTTGAACCCTACAAGGCTTACATACTAGGCCCATTTCTTAGTCCATCGACCTAGGGGCACTTAGGAGCCCATCCCTAACAAGGCCCGTTTCTTAGTCCATCGACCCCGGGGCACTTATGGAGCCCACCCTTGGTACAAGCCATAAAAAGTAAAGTAGCATGTCATACATATCATAATTCTTATCATATCATGCATATTATATTTCCTTTCATATCATGAAGAGTGCTCTTAGTCCTAACTAATAGGGAAGCAACTCTTAGGCATAACATAAAGCATGCATAATTGGGCACACAACACATCATGAATTTGGGCACACAACACATCATGATCGCATGCATAATTGGGCACACAGCACATCATGAAATTAGGCACATAGCACATCATAAACGCATGCATAATTGGGCACACAGCACATCATGAATTTGGGCACATAACACATCATAAGGGTCATCATCATGCATAGGTCATAAGCATACATAAATGAGCATAGAAGCATAGCATATTCTTATCATATCATGAAGCATTGCATGTGAGACACATAGAATTTCATAATTGGGTCTCTAACCCAAATATCATGAAGTGGCCGAAACATGTAGTTGTTGACTAGGTTAACAAGCACCATAAAAGCATATGAACCCTAAATCATTATCATATCATATATCATAAGGAACATCATGAGCATGTTTAACATGGGTTCTAAGTTAAGCCTTTATTCTTGTCATGGCCGAAACCTAGCAAGCATGTTTCTAGGTTACAAGTAGCATGAAAGCATGGGGACCCTAAATAAATATCATAACATATATCTTAAGGAACATCTTGAGCATGTTTAGTTTGGGTTCCAAGCTTCCTAAGTCTTTAAACATGTCATGGCCGAAACTTATCAAGCATCACATTTGGTTACAATCAACATACAAGCATGTGAACCCTAAACTAATATTATATCATATACCATAAGGAACATCATGAGCATGGTTAGTTTAGGTTCTAGGTTTCCTAAGCTTGTAAACTTGTCATGGCCGAAACCCTAGTAAGCACAATTCTAGGTTACAAGTAGCATGAAAGCATGTGAACCCTAAACCAATATCATAACATTTATCACAAGGAACATCTTGAGCAAGTTTAGTTTGGGTTCTAAGCTTCCTAAGTCTTTAAAGCTAATGTGGCCGAAACTTGTTAAGTATGCAACTAGGTTTTCAAGTGGCATAAAACCATGGGAACCCTAAACCAATTTCATAGCAATTATCACAAGGAACATCATGAGCATAGTTAGGTTAGGTTCTAAGTTTCCTAGGCCCTTAAACTTGTTATGGCCGAAACTTGTAAAGCTTGGAACTAGGTTTCAAGTGTCATAAAAGCATAGGAACCCTAAATCAATTTCATAGAAATTATTACAAGGAACATCATGGGCATAATTAGGTTAGGTTCTAAGT
Organism: Zingiber officinale; assembly: GCF_018446385.1. Classification (NCBI taxonomy): domain Eukaryota; kingdom Viridiplantae; phylum Streptophyta; class Magnoliopsida; order Zingiberales; family Zingiberaceae; genus Zingiber; species Zingiber officinale. Next base: position 60,658,933 of record NC_055990.1, on the reverse strand, counting down.
TTCCTAGGCCCTTAAACTTGTTATGGACGAAACTTGTAAAGCTTGGAACTAGGTTTCAAGTGTCATAATGCATGGGAACCCTAAATCAATTTCATAGCAATTATTACAAGGAACATCATAAGCATAATTAGGTTAGGTTCTAAGTTTCCTAGGCCCTCATACTTGTTATGGCCGAGACTTGTAAAGCTTGGAACTAGGTTTCAAGTGTCATAAAAGCATGGGAACCCTAAATCAATTTCATAGCAATTATTACAAGGAACATCATGAGCATAATTAGGTTAGGTTCTAAGTTTCCTAGGCCCTTAAACTTGTTATGGCCGAAACCTCATGAGCATGAAATACAGTTTCAAATCAACATACAAGCATGAGAAATATGATGTTAACTTTGTTGGTTGCTACTCGGAAAACCTAGAAGTTCCACTGTACAAAAATTTTGTACAAAGGTCTGAACCTTTTCCTAGCTACAATGTGTTCTTTTAAATTAAATTTTGGATCGCCTGCGGAACTTAACACGTTTGATCCAAAACTTAATCTATTCGTTCTTTTAGGTTTTGACTTGGGTCTCCTGCGGAACTTAACACGTTCGACCCAAATCACCTTAATTTATTAATTCCATTAAATATTAATTTCCATAATCAGTTCCCAGTACTGACGTGGCAAGGCACATGGCCTTCTTGGATATGGGAGCAACCACCACCGACTAGACAAAACCTTTTATAGAAAGCTAATATTTAATTTCCTAAAATAACTTTAGGTTAACCGAAAAGAACAATCAAATCACAAGGAAAAGAAAAAACAAAAGAACACAACATCGAAAAACATATTCGAAATTCTAGAATCATAAGCCTCTTGTATTTGGTATTTTCCCAAAAAATAACTAGTATGATGCGGAAAGAAAAATTACTAGTTATACCTTTTAGAAAGACCTCTTGATCTTCTACCGTATTCCTCTTCTAACCTCGGACGTTGTGTGGGCAACGATCTTCCGAGATGAGAAACCACCAACCACCTTCTTCTCCTCCTAGCTAGGTCGCCACAAGAAGATTTACCAAGGATGAAGAACAAAACACCAACCAAGCTCCAAGAGATGCAAGCTTTCTCTCCTTCTTCTTCTTCTCCAAGTAGTATCCGGCTCACAAGAGCTCACAAGAGCTCCAAGGAATAGAGAGTTTCGCCACCACAAAGAGGAAGAGGAGAAGAGATGATGGCCGACCCCAAGGAAAAAGAGGAGAGAAATAATAGAGGTTGTGTCTCATGAAGGCACCCTCACCCCTTCTTTTATATTCCTTGGCCTAGGCAATTTAGGAAATTTATTTACAATAAAATTTCCTCAATTCCCTTGACATGATTTAATTGAGAAAAATAAAATAAAATTTCCCCAATTAATCTCTAATGGCCGGCCACATCAAACAAATAAATTAGACAAGTTTTAATCAACAAATTAAAACTTCCTAATTTGTTTCCGGAAATTTTAAAAATAAAATTTCTCTTCAAAAAATCTCTTCATGGTTGATAAAAGGAAATTTCTATAATTTTAATTTAACAACATGTGAATAATTTTTAAAGAGAAAATAAAATATCTCACCAATTTACAAATAAGGAAAGAGATTTAAATCTCTTTCTTTAATCTTTACAAGAGAGATATTTTAATTTTAATTCTCTTTAATAAATTATATCTTCCATAATAAAAATAAAATTAAAATTAAAATTTCTTTTTTTAATTTGGCTGACCCTCACTAGCTTGGTTCAAGTTCAAGCCAGGGCACATCTTATACCTAGGTCGGCCCTAGCTTGGTTCCCAAGCTAGTTTGTACCCCTATTTGGGTATGGGTATAGAAGGTGGGTATAGGTGGGTATAGTACAGAGGCTACGGGATACAGGAGAGGAATTGGTTTGGTTCTCATAAATTAAGCATCCGTGTTGCAACACACAACTTAATTTTATCAATAATAATTCATTCCACTAGAGAACTATTATTGAACTACCGCACCAATCCCAAATTACATTTTGGGCTCCTTCTTATTATGAGTGTGTTAGTCTCCCTGTTTAAGATATCGAATGTCCACTAATTAAGTGAGTTAACGACAACTCATTTAATTAATATCTTAGTCCAAGAGTAGTACCACAAACCTTATCGCCATGTCGGACTAAGTCCACCTGCAGGTTTAACATGACAATCCTTATGAGCTCCTCTTGAGGACATTATCAACCTAGTATCTCTAGGACATTTCCTTCTATAATCAACAACACACACTATAAGTGATACCATTTCCCAACTTATCGTGCTTATTGATTCATCGAACTAAATCTCACCCATTGATAAATTAAAGAAATAAATATCAAATATATGTGCTTGTTATTATATTAGGATTAAACACTTCCATAATACGAGGTCTTTGTTTTATAAAGTCGATATAAAAGCGACATCATGCCTTTCCTGAGTTTCTACTGTAATTGTATACTTATCTAACTGATTTACACTACCTTCTAATTCTTTGTTCCTTTCCATTTTGTTCGCTAATCTATAATTTATAGGTATACAATTATCTTCTCCATTATGTTACACCACATACTATGTTATCTACAATATAAATTAATTGAACAACTACAACTAAATGTAGACAATTTAACCAAATGTGATTCTTTATTCATAATGAATGTTTACAAAGCTTAGGCTTTCAGGTATACACTCCAACAATCTCCCACTTATACTAATGACTAGTGTCATATCTTCTACCATACATCTGATTCCCATTCCTCCACATGCCGATCAAAGCTTTCTGGAAGGGCCTTAGTGAAAGGATCGCCAGATCTACGGATGCAATCTTGGCGATGACAACTTCTCCTCGCTTCACAATATCTCGTATCGGTGGTACTTGCGCTCTATATGTTTACTTGCCTTATGAGCTCGTGGTTCCTTCGAGTTTGCATGCACGCTATTATCACAATAAATTGTGATAATTTTGGCAAACCAGAATCACATCTAAGTCCATTAGAAAGTTCTGATCCATACCGCTTCTTTGCCGCCTCGAGGTTGCTACATACTCGGCTTCCATGGTTGAGTCCGAATTCGCTTAACACTCCTCCATGAATTGGCTCCACCTCCTAAAGTAAACACATAGCCCGATGTAGACTTAATATTGTCCCCATCGATTGAAATCAATCCGTGTAACCCACGGGAAGCAAATCGTTGGTAAATTAGCATATAATCTCTAGTCCTTCTCAGGTACTTTAATATATGCTTTCTGCAATTCGATCGAGGTTACTGTCGATATCTCCTGACCATGCCCATGGTAAAACAAATATCGGGTCTCGTAATATAGTAGCACATACATAGGCTTCCAACCAAGAGCATAAGGCGCTTTCATGTCTTCTATCTCCTTTGATGTCTTCGAGACATCTCTTTAGATAGAGCTATTCCATGCCTAAAGGTAAGAAACCTTTCTTGGAATCCTGCATACTAAAGCAAGGATTGTATCTATATATGAAGCTTGGGGACACAACATTCTTTTCTTGCGATCCCTTATCACTTTGATCCCAAGAATGTGTGCACACTCTCTAAGTCCTTCATATCAAATTGTTTGGACAACCATACCCTTACGTCGATAATACCTTGGCATTGTTGCCAATTAACAAAATATCATCTACGTATAGTACAAGAAATACCACCACGTTTCGTTACACTTCTTGTATACACAAGACTCATCCGGACACCGAATAAATCCATATTGGATTACTTCATTCAACCGGATGTTCCAAGATCTTGAAGCTTGCTTCATCCATAAATGGACCGATTGAGCTTACACACTAGATGCTCTTCCCTTTTCAATGAACCCTTCCGGTTGCTTCATATGGATGTTTTCTTCAAGACTTCCATTAAGGAAAGCTGTCTTGACATCCATTTGCCAAATCTCATAATCCATATGAGCAGCAATGGATAAGAGTATCCGGATAGACTTAAGCATGACTACCGGTGAAAAGGTTTCCTTATAATCGATTCCCTCTTTCCGAGTGTACCCTTTTGCATCAAGCCTAGCTTTGAAGGTTTCTACCTTCCCGTCTGTCCCTCTTTTCCTTTTGTAGATCCACTTGCATCCAACGACTTTTACACCATCAGGTGGTTCTACAAGCTCCCAGACCTTATTAGAGTACATAGACTCTATTTGAATTCATCACCTTTGCCAAGATGTTGCATCTATATCTTGGAGTGCTTCATCATATGTCCAGGGATCAGGTTCATGTTTACCCGGATCAAATCCAAGACTCTCCCAAAACATGAATCTTTCAGGTTGCCTTACAACCCTCCCACTAGACGACGAGGCACTGTCCGTGGTTGTGTATCATGTGTGACACATGTTGCGGTCTCTTGTGGTACTTCATCTTGTCCTGCTGGTACTCAAGTAGACGTGTCCTCTCTAAGTTCTTCTAAAACAACTTTACTTCTGGGCTTGTGATCCATTATATAGTCTTCTTCTAAAAGCGGGCATTGGTGCTAACAATGACCTTCCGGTCTTTAGGACTATAAAATAAACCACCTTTCGTTCCTTTGGGATATCCTACAAACACGTTCTGCACGAGATTCTAACTTATCAACATCTGGTTTCAGCACATGTGTGGACTACCCCAAATCCGAATATGTCTTAGACGGGTTTTCGCCATTCCACAATTCTATGGGAGTAGAAGAACCGATTTAGAAGGTACTAAGTTCAAAACATACACTGTTGTTTCAAGAGCATATCCCAAAATGAATTTGGTAATTCGAATAACTCATCATCGATCTAACCATCTCCATAAGAGTCCTATTCCTTCGCTTACACACCATTCTGTTGGGGTGTACCAGGTGCGGACAGTTGGGATTGAATCCCAGCCTCTGATAAGTAATTCCTAAACTCTCCTAAGAGGTATTCGCTACCACGATCTGACCGTAGTGTCTTGATACTTTTACCTAGTCGTTTCTCCACATCAGCCTTGTATTCTTTGAACTTATCAAAGCACTCGGACTTGCGGCGCATTAGGTAAATATATCCATATCTTGAATAATCATCTATGAAAGAGACAAAAGATTCAAAACCTCCTCTTGCCTGGACAGACATAGGACCACACAAATCAGAGTGAACCAACTCTAACACTTCTTTGGCTCTATACCCCTTGGCCTTGAACGGTCTCTTGGTCATTTTTCCTTCTAAGCAAGATTCACAAGTTGAAAAATTTTCCAACTCTAATGAACTCAAGAGTCCATCGGCTATAAGCTTCTGAATCCTACTTAAGTTAATATGACCAAGCCTTAGATGCCAAAGATATGCTTGGTTCATTTCCGAAGGTTCTTTTCTCTTATTAGAGTTAGAAGATGAGTTATAAATTTCCATGTTTTGCTTTGTGGAAGAAATTAGATTTAAAGTATACAATGCACCAGAACAGATAATCACTTTATTTCTTTTAATAACTACATCGTTACTGAAAGAAACTGAATATCCATCTAAAAATAGTTTAGAAACTGAAATTAAATTCTTTCTAAAACTGGGTACATAAAGACAATTTCTTAAAACCAAATTCCTATTTCTACTAAAAGATAAGTAGACGTCTCCCACTGCAATAGCTACCACCTTAGTAGCATTGCCCATGTAGACGGTAATTTCTCCTTCAGATAGTCGTCGGGTTTCCTGGAACCCCTGCAAGGAATTGCAGACATGATCAGTGGCTCCTGTATCTACACACCAGGTGCTGGTAGATAACACCGCTAAACATGTTTCAACAACTAGAGCATGAGATATACCTTTGTTTTGGTTCCTATGAGACGATCAGCCTTCCAATGTCTCGCGCTCATGCGGATGAAGCACTTGCCCTTGACTTCTTCACTCCAACTTTAAATCCTGACTCTGAGACTTATTCACTTTCTTTTGAACTAGCTTGTTTCTTCTTCTTCTTTCCTCCCGGTTTAGAAGTAGAACCATTTTAAGATAGTGAATTTGAGCATTATGACGAAATAATCCTTCTCTGAAGTTCTGTCAGTAGTTCCGCCAATGAATATACCCTTTTGTTCATATTGTAATTCAAGCGGAAAATTGCTCAAAACTTCTAGGTAGTGTTTGGAGGATCATATCGATCTGGGTTTTCCCATCAATTTCTCCTCCAAGGATCTATCTCGTTCAAATAAGCCATCATCTTTAGGATATGATCCTCACGGGAGTACCCTCTTGCATGGTGGTCATTATCTTTCTCATGGCTTCTTGCCTAGAAGCCCTATCCGATGACCAAAGAGTTCCTTGAGATTGTTCATAATATCATAGATTGTTGGTAAATCTTGATTCGATGTTGCAATACATTTGACATTGAAGCTAAAATGTAACACCGCGCCATCTCATCTTCTTTACCTATTTCCTATGATATTCAATCTCCTCTTGGGTAGATTCACCATGGGTGCATCAGGACAACGTTCAGTCAGACAAATTTATAGCTTTCAGAAGAAGAACAATGTCTAGGTTTCTTTTACAATCTATGTAGTTTTGTCCAATAAGTCTATTTTAGTATGATGGACAGTGGGTTAAAAGTCATCCTAAGAATCACAAATAACTTTTGGTCAGAACTCTTAAATTTAGAATAATATTGATTCCTCAAACAATACTATTTTAAATTAACCAACACCTCAAAACACCGTGAATTTTGTATGCCACGTCAGTGTGGCGATACAAATTCAACATTTGTAAAAGGAGGGTTTTAACCCATTAATTTTATTATTTTGTCAACCTAACTTTTTGACAAATAAAATTAATAGTTGGTATCTTTTGGTCACACAAATAATAGCAGTGACTCCGATGGGGAGGATACTATTAGGTGTGTCTAAGTGTATACCATTACTTGACACTAAGTCCATTAATAAGATTATGCCCCTTCCGTTGGGGAAGATCACACGTTCTTAATTAACTTCCTATAGTCATCCAAAAATGGAACTGCTCCAGTGATCCACAAACAAGCTCATCGTTATGGAGGAAGGCACTCGAGCCAACGCGAAGCTTGTTTGCATCATTTACAAACCAAGAATGGAGACCATGGGATTTATTTAAAATCCCTCCCACTTAGTTATTTATAAATGAGGAATTTTAACTATGCTAGCCTACTAAACATGTAAACTAACATATACACACAGCACAATATAAAAGCAATAAATAGAAAATCTAATTTTCAACTATTATGGCTTTTATCTCTAGTTGTCCTCCGTGTGTTGTCATCCCAAGCTGCTGCCATATTTGGCCACCGCCACCGGGTCTAGCTGTCGTATCCATCTTGCTCCTAGTTCCGCTGCGCCTCTGGTCCTTAGAAGGTTCCACGCTTTGCAAGATTCGATCCGCGATATAAATAGAATTTTACATTTTTGATCCTATATTCCATAAAAGGAATGCACATGTATCTAGATCAAAAATAAAATCCTAATAAAACTAAATACATCTCATGTTGTATTTTAATACAATCATGCACACACATATAAATGCCCTTGACATGTCCAAGGGTCCAATCACACACATAATAACTAAAAGCTATAATAGTTGGATCCTGCATCCACAAAGTTAGCACATCCTACTATTAACCTGCCTAAATTATGTATGACATGTGCATAATTAAACTAATACCAAATACACAGAGGCCTAGCTCGATACCAATTGTTGGTTGCTACGCGGGAAAACCTAGAGGTTCCACTTTACAAAATTTGTACAAAGGTCCGAACCTTTTCCTAGTTACCATGTGTTCTTTTAAATTAAATTTTGGATCGCTCAGAACTTAACACGTTTGATCCAAAACTTAATCATTCGTTCTTTTAGGTTTTGACTTGGGTCTCTGCGGAACTTAACACAAATCACCTTAAGTTATTAATTCAATTAAATATTAATTTCCATAATCGGTTCCCAGTACTGACGTGGCGAGGCACATGGCCTTCTTGGATATGGGAGCAACCACCACCGACTAGACAAAATCTTTTATAGAAGCTAATATTTAATTTCCTAAAATAACTTTAGGTTAACCGAAAAGAACAATCAAATCACAAGGAAAAGAAAAAACAAAAGAACACAACATCGAAAAACATATTCGAAATTCTAGAATCATAAGCCTCTTGTATTTGGTATTTTTCCAAAAATAACTAGTATGATGCGGAAAGAAAAATTACTAGTTATACCTTTTAGAAAGACCTCTTGATCTTCTACCGTATTCCTCTTCTAACCTCGGACGTTGTGTGGGCAACGATCTTCCGAGATGAGAAACCACCAACCACCTTCTTCTCCTCCTAGCTAGGTTCGGCCACAAAGAAGATTTACCAAGGATGAAGAACAAAACACCAACCAAGCTCCAAAAGATGCAAGCTTTCTCTCCTTCTTCTTCTTCTTCTCCAAGTAGTATCCGGCCTCCACAAGAGCTCCAAGGAATAGAGAGTTTTGGCCACCACAAAGAGGAAGAGGAGAAGAGATGATGGCCGGCCACAACACCAAGGAAAAGAGGGAGAGAAAATAATAGAGGTTGTGTCTCATGAAGGCACCCTCACCCCTTCTTTTATATTCCTTGGCCTAGGCAATTTAGGAAATTTATTTACAATAAAATTTCCTCAATTCCCTTGATATAATTTAATTGAGAAAAATAAAATAAAATTTTCCCAATTAATCTCTAATGGCCGGCCACATCAAACAAATAAATTAGACAAGTTTTAATCAACAAATTAAAACTTCCTAATTTGTTTCCGGAAATTTTAAAAAATAAAATTTCTCTTCAAAAATCTCTTCATGGTTGATAAAAGGAAATTTCTATAATTTTAATTTAACAACATGTGAATAATTTTTTAAAGAGAAAATAAAATATCTCACCAATTTACAAATAAGGAAAGAGATTTAATCTCTTTCTTTAATCTTTTGTAGATCTTTTACAAGAGAGATATTTTAATTTTAATTCTCTTTAATAAATTATATCTTCCACATTATAAAAATTAAAATTAAAATTCCTTTTTAATTTAATTTGGTCGGCCCTCACTAGCTTGGGTTCAAGCTAGGCACCCAAATCTTATACCTACGGGGCCTAGCTTGGTTCCCAAGCTAGCTTGCCTCCTATTGTGGGTATAGAAGGTAGGTATAGGTGGGTATAGTACTCTATAAATAAGAGGCTACGATAGGGACCGAGAGGAGGAATTGGTTTTGGTCTCCCAATAAAATTACATCCGTGTTCGCCCAACACACACTTAATTTTATCAATAATAATCATTCCACTAGAGAACTATTATTGAACTACCGCACCAATCCCAAATTACATTTTGGGCTCCTTCTTATTATGAGTGTGTTAGTCTCCTGTTTAAGATATCGAATGTCCACTAATTAAGTGAGTTAATGACAACTCATTTAATTAATATCTTAGTCCAAGAGTAGTACCACTCAACCTTATCGTCATGTCGGACTAAGTCCACCTGAGGGTTTAACATGACAATCCTTATGAGCTCTTCTTGAGGACATTATCAACCTAGTATCTCTAGGACACGGTTTCCTTCTATAATCAACAACACACTATAAGTGATACCATTTCCCAACTTATCAGGCTTATTGATTCATCGAACTAAATCTCACCCATTGATAAATTAAAGAAATAAATATCAAATATATGTGCTTGTTATTATATTAGGATTAAGAGCACACACTTCCATAATAACCGAGGTCTTTGTTTCTTTATAAAGTCAGTATAAAAGAAACGACCTCAAATGGTCCTACTCAATACACTCTGAGTGTACTAGTGTAATTATACAGTCAAGATAAACTGATACCTAATTACACTACGACCTTCTAATGGTTTGTTCCTTTCCATTTTGATCGCGAGCTACTGTTTATAATTTATAAGGTACTGATAACATTATCTTCTGCATGTGACACCACATACTATGTTATCTACAATATAAATTAATTGAACAACTACAACTAAATGTAGATAATTTAACCAAATGTGATTCTTTATTCATAATGAATATTTACAAAGCTTAGGCTTTCAGTATACACTTCAACAAACTTCATATCTTGTCATAAGGAAAATCATGGCATGCTTGGTTTAGGTTTTAAGTTCTCCTAGGTCCTTGATTTTGTCTTGGCCGATTGTTTTAAGGAGAGAAATCTTAATTCTAAGCAACATACAAGTATGAGAATACTAAACAAATCTCTTATAAAAAAAATTACATATCATAAAAATCATGGTTTGCATATTTAGGACTTAATTTTTTTCCTAAGGGTCTTATTCTTGTTGGCCGAATTTACCATGTATCACACCTTAAGTTTTTAGAAATCTATTTTCATAAAGGAAAGCACTTATGAACTACTTGTACCACAGGTGAGGGGATACTTACATCATTTCGCTTGTGGTTTTTCTTAAGGAAAAAGGCACCCTAGGTGCAAAGGAAGGAGAGAGCTTCTTCTTCTTGCACCTCCTTTTGTTTCTCTTGCTTGGAAGGGGTAGATCTTGAAGGCTTCTTCTTGTAAATTAGTTTTCTTGGAGAGGAAACTTAGCCTAGCTTTTGGAATAAGGAGAGGGAGGGGCTCTTGGTTTCGGTGGAGAATGAAGAAGGAGAAGGAAGGAGGAAGAAGAAGAATTAAATTTCTTGCTTTTCTTCTCCCAATCCTATTTATTCCTTTGTAAATGAAGCATGTCTTCATTCATTCCCTCAACTCCTCTTTTCCCTCATTCCTTTAATCCCACGAAAATAGAGAGAGGGAGGGAAGTAGGCAATTTATCTTTTGCTTGCTTCTTCTCTTAACCAAGAGGAAGAGAAGGTAAGCAACTTGGTTTTCTCTTGTTCTTTTACTTAACCATCTTCTCTCCTTTAACTACCATTTCCATTCTCTTTTATTCACTTATCATTCATTACTCTAGTGGTTCCATCCACTAATTTAACTCTATTACTTGTGGGAGGTTCAAGGTTCAATCCTTGACCTCACCTCTTCTTATTCTATTTTGGTTTCTATTTTTTCCTTTTCTCTTATTCTTTTTATTTTTATGCTCTAAAGAAAATAACACCCATATACTTATCTTATAATTTCGTGGGTGTTACACTTTATGAGGGGGTTTCGACCAGCACCTCAAATCATCAAGTTCCAGGCTTTCTTTCTTCAACGTGCTGCTAACACAACCGTTCCGAAGTGCTGATGCAAAATTCCGACGACCCGACGCTCTATTTTTCTCTTCTTTAAGTTGTCGGTACAATGTTATTTTAATACTTTCATTGTAATTTGTAATTCTTATCGAGCTTATAGTTGTTGCCCACCGGAAGCGATCAAGGATCGCGGGCCTTCGAGTAAGAGTCACCTTAGGCTCCGAACGAAGTAAATCCCTTTGTGTCTTTGTGTTTATTTTATTCCGCTGCGTTTATTTACTCCAATAGTTTTCCGATAATCGAACGAAATAGCCACGAGCGCTATTCACCCCCCCCTCTAGCGCTTCTCGATCCAACAGATTCTCCGATTGAAAAATCAAACTATAGTTGACCTAGCCAAATTGACCTCCGCTATAGTTTCTTGGACTCTAGATAAGCTTGTGTAACAGACCCTGTTTGTTGCTCACATAGAAAGGCAGGCCGAGCTAGAACTACAGACTGATTGGAGAAAACCATTAATATCATTTCTTCAATAGGGCACCCTACTCGTTGACCGAGAGCAAGCACGTATGATTAAGAAATGAGCCTCTACGAATGAGCTTTCTCCCAATCATTACTTAAGTGTGTTGGCCCTGAGGACAATATACCTTATAAGAAGTGCATCAAGGGTCATGTGGAAGCCATGTAGGTAGTCATTTGTGCGGCAGGAAGGTATTATTAGTTAGATATTTATGGCCCACTCTGCAAGCTGATGCTACCTAATTGGTGGCAACTTGCTTCTCATGCCAAAAGCACCCAAATATCTTGCACCGCCCCATGGAGTTATTGAACACCTCGATTGTTTTGAGCCCATTCAATAAGTGTGACACGAACATTGTAGGGCCTTTTCCTATATCGGTCGCACAGAAAAATTATTTTTTGTGGCAGTGAACTATTTTTCTAAGTGGGTGGAGGCCAAACCACAAGCTAAGATAACTGAGCAGATGATCATCAAATTCCTCTGGAAAGACATTCTATGTCAGTTTATAATTCCACATAAGCTTATTTTAGACATTAAAAGACAATTCCAGGGGCTGAAAATTAAAGAATGGTGCTCGAGTTATGATATTACACAGGCTTTTATATCTATAGCTTACCCACAGAGTAACGACCAGGCCGAAGTCACCAATAGAGAGATCATCAGATGACTCAAAACCAAGCTCTATCATGTTAGGGTAAGTTGGGTCAATGAATTACCTAGTGTATTATGGGCATACCATACTACTCCTCACAAAGCCACAAATATAACCTCTTTCCATCTTGTCTATGGTGGTGAAGCAGTTATCTTGGTGGAAATAGGCATGGAGTCCAATTAGATACAACTATATGATGATGACAATGACAGCTGGTGCCTTATGGAGCTCGATTTAATATAAGAAATCAGAGATAAGGCAACAACTTGACTAAAGGAGAACCACCAAAGAATAAAGCATAACTATAATAGAAGGGTGATTCTAAGATTTTTTTAGGTGGAAGACTTAGTTTGGAAGTGGATCAACCCGGTCGGAGATGTCAACAAGTTGGAGCCACAATGGAAAGGACCATACAAAGTAGTGGAGAACTTGGCCTCGAGCTCCTATTATCTCTAGGATGTAGATAGAAAAATGTTGGAGTGACCTTGGAACGCAAATCATCCATAACCCTATAGGGCTTGAGAGTACACTTATAATAAATTAATGTAGCATGTTGAATATTTGCATTTAACAAAAAATGCAGGTGAATCTATCTCAAAAAGCTCTAAATTCTAGACTCACCAGCACTTGACCGGGTTAAAAGCAAGATGCTCTCGTGCCTCTTTAAATTCCAGACTCCCGAGCACCAAGCTGGGTTATAAGCGAGCATGCTCTTGCACTTCCTTAAATTCCAGACTCTTGAGTACCAGTCCAGGTTATAAGCAAACATGTTCTCATGCCTCTTTAAATTCTAGACTCTCGAGCACCATGTCATGTTATAAGTGAGCATGCTCTCACGCATCTTTAAATTCTAGACACCCGAGCACCAGGCCAGGTTATAAGCGAGCATATTCTCAGACCTCTTTAAATTTAAGACTCCCGAGCATTAAGCTAGATTATAAATGAGTATGCTCTCACTCCTCTTTAAATTCTAGACTCCCGAGCACCATGCCGGGTTATAAGCGAGTAGGATCTCGTGCCTCTTTAAATTCCAGACTCCTGAGCACTAGGTTGGGTTATAAGCGAGCGTGCTATCACACCTCTTTAAATGCTCGACTCCCGAGAACCAAGCTAGGTTATAAGGGACAACACCATGCAGGGTTATAAGGGAGTATGCTCTCACACCTCGTTAAATTCTAGACTCTCAAGCATCAGGCTAGGTTATAAGAGAGCATGCTTTCATGCCTCTTTAAATTCTAGACTTTTGAGTACCAGGCTGGGTTAAGCGAGTATGCTCTTGCGTCTCTTTAAATTCCAGACTTCAGAGCACCAGGCCAGGTTATAAGCGAGAATGCTTTTGCACGTCTTTAAATTCCAAACTCTCGAGCACTAGGCCAGGTTATAAGTGAGCATGCTCTTGTGCCTCTTTAAATTACAAACTCCCAAGTATTCGGCTGGTGTATAAGCGAGCATGCTCTCGTGTCTCTTTAAATTCCAAACTCCCAGGCACCAGGCCATGTTATAAGTGAGTAGGTTCTTGTGCCTATTTAATTCCAGACTCTCGAGCATTAGGCTGAGTTATAAGCAAGTATGCACTCGTGCCTCTTTAAATTCTAGACTTCGGAGCACCAAGTCAAGTTATAAGCTAGTATGCTCCCATGCCTCTTTAAATTATAGACTCCCAGGTGCCAGGCAGGGTTATAAGTAAGCAAGCTCTCATGCCTCTTTAAATTCTAGACTCTCGAGCACCAGACCCGATTATAATCTAGCATGCTCTCCCGCTAAGTCTCAGACTCCTGAGCCATTCAGTTAGGTTATAGACGAGCTTGCTCTAGCATATATATTTTACTTATATTCTACCCTGGGCAATTTCTCACTCAACCAAATTATGTCATTTGAGAGACAAAAGATCTAGTTCGCTCGACTTACTTTCATTAGTTGATAAGATTATAAGAAGAATGACCAATGTAGCTAATATTAAATTCCATCCTCGATAAGAGAATTTTTTTTTTTATCAAATCTTCTCATTATTACCAGCCTGATTGTTCCATTAGCTGGCATGCCCTGCCCAAATTATCATTTACCTTGCCATTATTATAATAAGTGCTTATATACTTAACCTCTAGATGTCCTTGTTATTAGACTTCTCATATGGTGAATTTTCATTCAGGTTGCATCCTATAGAGGAAGTACTACCAAAATGGTGAATATATATGAGAAAACAAGTATGATTTTATCATGACCAATGCAAGTTTAGCAATTAAATTTTGTCCTTTTCAACAATTATAAGGCATCCATAATTATTATGAGTCTTTTAAAGACTTATAGTGTGTGTGATCTAATAGGTTCCTGATTTATCTTAGCCATCCATAATTAACTATATAATTATGGAACAATCATGAGTGGCACCTACTAGTACATCATGATCCCCAATTAACCATCTTAGAACTAATTATAAATCCTTCAACAACTATCGTGGATCGTGCCTCAGTCCTTTCACTCATCTTATACCCACTTGGTTTAGGACATGGTCTATGTGTCTATCCCCACTAGGCTGACAACATCATAACTTACCCAAGTAATACTTCGTCATTCTACAAATTCAAATTACTTATACATGTGTACAAGAGTCTCATACTCTTAACATATGATGCTTTGGCCAAAGACTTTGAGTAATAATTCTAATGAGTGGCCATAGTGTATGAATGCTAATGAGTGGCCATAGGGTTGACTACATCTTCTCGTAAGGAGCGGTGAATCCTCTATGGGCTATCCAAATACCTTTGGACACTCAACTTATACCCAATCATCTTGGGTCCACACCTCCAAGAGATGTTTGCTTAATTTGTCAAAGTATATGTCTCAAAGTATATGAAATCTTACAGCAAGTCACTCCAATGAACTAATTATCATAACTAGCATCGACATATAACTCTCGACATCCCAATATCTCAAGCTAGTGAGAAATAGCTGCTTGGCCAAATCAAGGAGTATAACCTGTGCTAGTCTTACAAAATTGATGATGTCTGACTGACCAATTCGACAATTAGGAAAATTCTAGTATGGTCATAATTACACATGTAGAGATAATCACAAGTTGTGATCCAATCATAAATTCTCTTATGCTATGAATTATATGATGAACATTTAGTAAATTAGTTTAGGACAATTCAAATAGATAATATGCACTCAAATAGTGAATATATATTTATTAAATAAATAGTAAAATCATAAGGTAATTTTATTAGGATATCTCCCAAAATCTAACAGTATGTATAATTAAATTAGAATCTCAATTAATATATTTGATACTTATTTTCTATTAGTTTTCTTGTAGCCTTTCGTGTCTTGTGTTTCTATAGTTTTTGTAACTTTCCTCTTCCACATCATTGGTTTCCACTTCCTTTTTTTCAAAAATTTTATAAGTTAGTGATGAGGCGTTATTCATATTTGGTTCTTTTATGGAGTTAATAGTATTTTATCTTTTTCTTTACAGATATGGCTGGAATGGTACCGTAAGGATCACATTTTGATGTTGGCCAATATGATGCCAAAATGAGTTAGATGTAATAGTAGTAGGCATATCCTTAATAGTCACGTTAGGAATATCCTTAACTATCATTCTTCATCAAAAGCCCTCCTCCACAAGTAGAATATTAAGTGCTATGCTAGGTTATCTTCTATAACCACCATGTCTTAACCTAGGACTATGAATCTAACTACCCATTCTCATAAGAATATATCAACTCTAATGGCAATAAATAATTGCATTACTCTGTTCATCCAAAAATAA
The DNA here is from genome assembly GCF_018446385.1 of Zingiber officinale. Lineage (NCBI taxonomy): Eukaryota > Viridiplantae > Streptophyta > Magnoliopsida > Zingiberales > Zingiberaceae > Zingiber > Zingiber officinale. The sequence continues at coordinate 60,642,888 of NC_055990.1, read as the reverse complement.
CCTAATTTGTCAACATCACTACATGTTGAATACTAAAATCAATATCATATTGAACCAACATATAGATCTTTTACTATTGACAGTTCTAAGTATGAAAAATAGTAAACATGAAAACTATAACACTTACAACGATCTCCCACAGATCCATAATCGATGATAGAATATAATCTTTGAACTTGCTGTCGGAAGAGAGATCACGAACAAATCGAAAAGCTCTTCATGGTTTACAAACCAAATCCCTCTTTCGAGATTAGACAAACCAATCTTGAATGTTCTTCATGCCTCTTTCAATCTTGTGCACATGGATGAACCTTGTGTTGGTCCCTTTGGAGGCCGACTAGAAGGAGAAGGGTGAATTGCCCTGCACAAAATCAAAAGAAAACCCTTCTTGGACTTCTTAAACTAACACTTGCATAAATAAATTAGAGCAATAAACTAAAAGAAAAGACACAAGAGTTTACTTGGTTACAACTAGGGAGGTTGTTAATCCAAGGAGAATGAAGCACAATAGATATCTCTTTTTCAGGTGGAGAAGCCTCTTACAGCATTCAAGCATAGAAAAATAAGAAGTTAAACGGACAATGAAAGCATACATGTGTTGTAATCAGAATTTCTTTTCTTGTTTAGCTTCTTGGACCAAGGCTATATTTATAGCCTTGGTCGAGGTGCCAGGAAGGGTTCCAGGCGTCTAGGAGGGGATAAAACTTTATCCCTTCTCGCATAATTCGCGTTTGACCGTGATCTAGATAACATCCACGTCCGGGCACTCGGAAGGGTTCCGGGCGCCCCAGACTAGCCCGAGCGCCCACACTGGTTCCGGGGGCCCGGACCATGAAAGTCAACATTGTTGACTTTTTTAGTCCTGACCCTCTACTTCCGGCCTTCTCAAGTAGGCTTCCACTCTGGCTTCTCGTCCCTCGGAATCGTCGCGTGCTTCCTTCTCGTCCGCCAGCGTACTCATCCGCAGCTCTTCGTCCCTCGGACGCACAAAGCCCATCGGCTCTCTCCCGTGCCGGCCTTCTCGCTAGTTGTATCTCTTGCTCCCTGAGCAATCTTCCACTTCGGCTTCTCGTCCGTCGGAAACACTGCACGCTTCCTTCTCATCCGCCGATGTACTCTTCCATGGTACCTCATCCCTCGGACGCACCGAGCCCATCGACTCTCTCCCGTGCCGTCCTTCTCGCTAGCCACGTCTTCCGCTCGACTTCCTGTGCTCCTAAGCTCCTGAACACTTAGACACAAGGTTAAACCATCACAGGACATAACTCAACTTGTTTGATCACATCAAAACAGCCTTGGGGTTCCAACAATCTCCCCATTTTTGATGAGAGCAACCCAAGTTAAGCTAGGGTTAACCAACATAAATTAAGAGTAATAAAATTTTGCATGAAAGTGCAAAAAGATAAAAAAAAATTTTAAAGCTACCTCCTCCTAGACTTAATATTCCCTTCTTCCCCTTTGATCATATAAAAAATGGGGTTCCTTAAAATGTCTAAGGGTACATTTTCAAGACAAATAAGAGAATTTAAACTCTGAATTTATCAAGTTAAAATGACTTGAAAAAAAATATTAATCTTAAACACAAGTTTTTAAAAAAATGATAGTGAAAGCCTTAAGTCAATTTTTGAAATCTTGAAATATTTTTTGAAAAATAGAACATGCATTTTGACAGAAGAAAATACCTTTTCAAGATTTAAACAAATTGTATAGAGATAAGACTTTAAAGTAGTTAAATAAACTCAAACGGAAATTTTTTTTGTAAAAACAATTGCGAAAAGAATAATGCATTTGCTCTTGAAAACAAGAAAATTTTAAGTTATTACGAATTCTTTTCATTGTGATATTTAAATTTCTATTTTAGTGTATCATAATTTCTCAAATTTAAAGTAGAGAATTTTGAACATACAGAAAAATTTAAACTCTGTATTTGTTCCTCTAACATGTCATTTTCTATTTTTAGTTTGTCAAAATCCTTTAATTGACAAACTATTGCTTAAGTTTCTTTTAACTTACTATTCTTTGTTAATAGGTTTTTAGTTTTTAATTCATAAAAATCTTTCAAGACTATGATTTCTAAAAAATCTTTCGACAATATAATTTCTGATTTGAAAAAATCTTTTGACAATATAACTTCTACTTCGTAAAAATCTTTCGACAATATTTTGATTGTATTAATCAATTGGTCAGGAGGTGGAGACCATACCTGACTTACCTTGTCGGCTGTTGATTCTCCCCTGTTGAGTTGTTTTCTTCCGAAAACTCTGCCCCTTCATCGATGCTCATCTGGGATGATCTTTCTGTATCCTCGGGATGGAATTCAACTGTTAGGGATGTTCCAGCAATTTCCTTGATCTCAGACTCTTTTGACGGTGACTTGGGGTCCATCGAGGGGTTGGATTCGACTTCAACTGGTACTTCATAGAGATTCAAGAACTTTTCCCAAAGTTCTTTTGCACCTTTGTATTTTCCGACTCTGTCGAGATCCTTGCCAGGTAGTACACTCAAAAGGTTGAACTCAACCTTACCATTTGCCATAACATCGTTACGTTGCTCGTCAGCCCCTTGATGTTCCTCAAGTTCTTCTCCTTCTTTTCTTTTAGGCACTTCAAAACTATATTTCATTGTTAGACACATATTAAATTTAGTTTAAAATAAACCTGCATTCATCGCTTCCAAAAAGAGAACTCCCCCTCGAACGTTGGTGGGTAGATGTTAGCTCTGGCCATCTCATTATTCATTCTATGGTTAGTCTTCTCAAGGAATCCTTGCTCTGATAGCACTTGTTGGTCCCTTTGGAGGTTAGCTAGAAGGGGAAGGCTGAATTGCCCCACACAAAATCAAAAGCAAACCCTTCTCAAACTTCTTAAACTAACACTTGCAAATAATAAGAGAAATAAACTAAAAGAAGAGGCACAGGAGATTACTTGGTCACAACCGAGGAGGTTGTTAATCCAAGGAGAATGAAGTGCAATAGATATCTCTTTTCAGGCGGAGAAGCCTCTTACAACATTCAAGCATAGAAAAATAAGAAGCTAAACTAATAATGAAAGAATACAAGTGTTGTAATCAGAATTGCTTTTCTTGTTTAGCTTCTTGAACCAAGGCTATATTTATAGCCTTGGTCGGGGCGCCTGGAAGGGTTCCAGGTGCCTAGGGGGGATAAAACTTTATCCCTTCTCGCATAGATCACATTTGACCGTGATCTGGATAACATCTAGGTTTGGGTACCGGAAGGGCTCCGGGCGCCCGGACTGGCTCCGGGCGCCCGGACCAAGAAAGTCATTAGTGTTGACTTTTTTAGTCCGGACCGGTTCAGCTCACCTCGGTCCGGGTCTTCCTTTCCAGCTCCGCTTGCTTGGGTGATCTTGGCCATCCGGAATAGGGCTCACCTGAACCCAACTTCCGACCTTCTCGAGCAAGCTTCCGCTCCGGCTACTTGTCCCTCGGAATCGTCACGTGCTTCCTGTTGTGTGTAGATTATATACACCTTTTATGCATGTTTGGATGCACATTCACATACTTTGCGCATGCTTTGTCTACGTATTTTCGTACTTCCAGCTTTCCTTTTAGCATATTTACTCTTTTTGTTCAGAAATCTGCTTTTGTGCATTTTCTGTACACAAGGGTCGATTTTGGTCGAGGATCCATGTTCGAGGCCAAATCTGCAAGCGAAGCTAGAGAGGAAGGCGTCATTCCTTAACCTCACATGGCCTTGCCATGGGGGGTTGCCCAAGCCGTGTGGAGAGCCCAGGCCGTGTTGCTGTAGCAGAGGTGGAAGTTGTCTCGGCCCTGTGAACCTCACATGGCCATGCTAAGATTTGAAGCCAGAAAGACCATGGTCATGTACACTACATGACCATGTAAGCCATCCAGAGCTGAAGCCTTACATGGCCGTGTAGATCTACACGACCATGCAAGGGTTCCAGAGACCAAGAAGACTCTGGCCGTGTGCACCACACGGCCATGCGAGGTTTCTAGAGGTAGAGGCAGTGCAGGCCGTGTAGATCTACACGACCGTGCAAGGGAAGCAGAAGAAGTGTGTGCCACGGCCGTGTATCACACACGACCGTGTAAGGAAGGTAGAGGAGGGAGTAGCCTTGGCCGTCTGAACCTCACACGGTCGTGCCTCGGGGTCGTGTGGCACCCAAACCTCCCCTCTATATAAGGCCTCCTTTATGAATTAAAAGGGGACCTTCTCCCTTTTGGGGGGAATCAATATTTGGGACGCTCCTCCACCTTCTTGGAGGGATTCCCGGTGATCTAAGGGCAAATCTTCATTGTTTCGACTCCAAGGAATGAGGATTGGATCCGAAGATGATTCTTCATTGTAGATAAGCTTTTCTTCACTTTCTTTCTCAAATTTGGGATCAAGATGCTTGTATTCCCTTTATCTTTGGATTTCTTTCCTTGTTCTATGAATTAAATCTGTTGTTCTAGGATGGAGGGAGTATTTGTAATGGAGATTTGATGTAAAACTCTTATGGATTTGCCAATTTCCTATTTCTATGATTTTGCCCTATTTGTATCTATTCTTTCTTGTGTGGGTTGTTGTGATTAGGGCTCAATAACCATGCTTGATTGAATGTTTGAATATCTTGTGGATCTTGTATGGATTGCTTCCCATTCAATTTTTCGAGGGACGTTCGTGACAGGAACATGCCCGTTTAAAGACATTTGAGAGGTAATCTTGAAAGGGAAATTAGGTATTTAAAGAGGGTAGGATAGATTGTATAGATTATATATTATATCTTGATGTGGTTGAGGGGTGATGAATTCTATGTTGATTATTCGAGGGACACACGTGGCAGGCAAGCCCGTGTAAGGACAACATAGATTCATTCCTAATTGATCACGTTTAGGTATATATTTCAGTCCTAGGCCGGTTGTCTATTGCAAGAGAGAACCGGCAACCTTCTACAAATGATGGTTAATTGAAGAATAAGATTTGGTAGATTATTACATTGAATAACATTACAAAGAAACCAAAACTCCTAGAACATACCTTTACCATTGACCTTATTCTTATTTCTTATTCTTTCATTTCTACGTTTTACTTTGCATAGTTGCATTTAGCATTTGAAAACCAATTGATTAGTTGTTTAGCTAGTTCGTGTTGAGACATCTTTAGTGCTTATTCCAATCCCTGTGGATACAATATCTTTTATTATTATTTACGACATTTCCGTACACTTGCGGAGAGTCAACAAGTTTTTGGCGCCGTTGTCGGGGACTGCGCTATAACATTAGAGATTATCAATTAAGTTAGACTAAACATGACTTTTTCTTTTCTTTTCAATAGCATAGTTGTAACTAATCTTTAGAATTCTGTTTTAATAAGTTTTTCCTTTCTTGTATAACATTCTTGTCAATTCCTTTTATTGTAATTCTAATTCTGCATTCTTGATTCTAACATTCTAGTCTAACTTTTCTCTATTTTTCTTTTGATTTAGTTTATTTCTTATTTTTGTTTTGTAAACATATCTTGCAATCTTGTTCTTGTATATGTGAAGATCAAACGTCGTTAAGGCCTCAAGAATAACAAGAACTTATAAACACATTAGTTGATTAGCATATGAATTATTCTAGATATTTTTCTTTTTCTTTTTGTCTTTTCTTTCTTGTTTTCATTATGAACTTTCTTGCTTACAATTTAAATTCTGCATTTTTTTTCTTGCTTTTCATATTGAATTTTATTACTTGTCTTTGATTCTTTTTATAATTTTTTTTCCTTGAATATCCATGAGCACTAACATGTCAAGCAGACCCATGAGAAATTTTTCTACACCCTTTTCTACAAGATTTTTATCTCCCATTGTGCAACCTCAAATTGAAGCAGAAAGTTTCCAACTAGACCTAGAGTTAATTTTCATGATACAAGGTCTCAAATTTGGAGGAGATGTATCAGAAAGTCCTTATCTGCATCTTGAAACATTTTTAGAGATTTGTGATATGGTGAAATGTGAAGGAGTGTCAGTAGATGCAGTTCGATTGATGACATTTCCTTTTTGTATCAAGGATAAAGCAAGGACTTGGCTATATTCTCTCCATTCTCAAAGTATCACAAGTTAGGAACAATTGGAGAAGTAATTTCTTAATTATTTTTTTCCTCCAAGCAGAACAGTGTATATGAGGAATTGCATAACAAATTTTGCTCAGACATATGGAGAATTATTATTTGAAGCATGGGATAGATTCAAGAGTCTTCAAAGATAGTGCCCTCATCATTGTTTTGAAAAATGGTTGATTCTGCACATATTCTATGGGGGAATTTCTTTTTCAGACAAGAGTATATTGGATTCATCAGTTGGAGGTTCTTTTATGGATAAAAGTGTAGATGAAGCATATACATTAATTGATCAAGTGACATTAAACCTCCATGAATGGTCGAACATAAGTTGGATGAAATCTCCTTCAAACATTCAAGAAGTGCAAGCCATAAATGTTATATGTCAAACAAATTGTAACTCAACCATCTATGAGTCTTGAAAATCACAAGTCACAGAACGGGGAGTTCAAACATTTGGGGGTAAAGATTGAAAGTATTGTTTCAAAATGGTTTAAAGAAGATCCCCCTCCTTCGCAGATAAGATCTAGTGAAAAGTGTGATGATGTTGGGTTGAGAAATGGAAAAAATCATGAAGAACTTCTGAAGAAGGACATGTTTAGAATTGAGGAGAAGAATAATAGAATATCACAAGAACTCAATTCCATTTCTCCAGGAAGTTCCCAAAGGCCACAAGTACCTTTCCCTCAACGATTGATCACACCAACACTAGATAAGCAAGTTGGACCTCCTCCAAAATCTTAAAGGGAATTTGGAAAAAAGGAAGTTAAATCTTTCCCAGGACCTTCACTAAGGGTTCCTTTTCCACATAGGTTAGTGGGGGTCGATGAAAATAAAGACTTCGGCAAATCCTGTGACACTAATATGGTTGAATGCAAATTTTTGAATGTATATGAAGATGAGGACTCTTCAAATGAGGATTTTATTGATAATGCAGTGGTAAATAAGTTTTCAGATCTATCTCTAATTTTTATAGAGTGTTATAGTGACATTGAATTTTTAGATGATGAATGTGATGTGGTAGATCAACTTAAAATTGTAAGTGAAGTTATTGATCCTCTTGTTATTGATTCTCCTATTGAGGATATAGATGTTGGTTTATTTTTTGATGTATGTGTTGATGATAATGACATGGAAGAATGTGTAGAGAGCTGTGTTATAGAAGCAGCATCTCAAGAATTACCACCTTTGTCCACACAACCCTTAGAGGTTGCAAGATTTGAGCATGTTGTGGACCAATGTGTAGGGACCCATGTAGATATGGTTGAGTCTCAAGAATCACCATCTTTGATATCGCCAACACCTGAGCCAAAGCCAGAACCATCATTTGATTCAGAGGAAGTTACATCCACATGTTTAGAAATATCAGGTTTTTCTCAGCAAAGCAAGGTAAGTACTTCTTGTAATCTTTTGGAAAATTTTATAGAGGTGCCTATTATTGACTTTGTTGGATGTGATTCAGTTTTTATTTCTTATTCTACTTATCTTAATATGGTTATGGCTCTATCTTATCTAATATGTTTGTGGGAGATTTGTATTTTCTTTGCATGTGCAGATTTCACTTGGGCTAATGATTGGAAGATCAATCTGAACCGTCTTCGACCACCTGTAAAAACTTTTAAGAAGACGGAGATGGAGAGAGTTATACTTTACTTTGTAGCTCCATTGATGAAAGCTCTCTCCATAATAAGAACCCCTGGTAGGAGGGTTCTAAAATATCTTACTCCTCCAAGAGCAAGATTTAGATGAATCTAATGAGGTGGTCGAGCTAATGACCTTAAACAAGCGCTTCTTGGGAGGCACCCAAGTTCATTTTCTTTGTTTTCATTTGTCTTTAGTTCTTTCTACTTTTATTTCATTCTTTATAATAAACATGTATCCTCTACTTAATTTTTGTTGTCAATCTTCTTTTATAGGATTCAACGATTAGGAGGAGTGTAACTACATGATGGAGAAGTTAATGACATGGGCATTTGGCATGCATCATTTGGTAACTTCTCTTACTTTTAATCTCCTCCACATTGTTTTTAGTTTTCATTGGGACAATGAAAAGTTTAAGTTTGGGGGGATGCATTAGATGTATTTGAATTGCTTTGTTTTTTTTTTTTTGTTTTTGCTTATGTCTTGCATTTTGTTTTGATTTCTTGAGGCATTCATCTTGAGAACATCAAACTTCACTTATAAGCTTTCTTGTCTTTAAGTAAAAATTTTAGCACGTTCATTATCTAGATTCATGATGTTGTAAATGATGCTAGTAGTATGCATAATGTACCTATTTTCTCTATCTTAAGTAGCATGAAATAAGCTAAGTATCTTATGGAGATGAGTTTTAGTTTTGGCTTGACCTTAAGAATCTTATCTTCACTTCACTTCTCCTTGATCCTTGAATGGTTGATATCATTGAAATAATCATGATTCATCTTGTTTGTTTAGTACTTGGTTTTCATGGTGATTTCTCAAATTTCATTTTGGTTACTAGATGAGGCTCAAATCATGTAAGCTCATTTGCAAAAATCAAAATATCCCAACAATTGTGCCAAAAGTACATTTGTGAATAAGATTTGCACAATGCAAATGCTTATAAAAAAAAGTGAATAAGGGATACAAAAAACAATTGTCGTGAGTGGAATCTAGTAAGTCACTCCTTTGAGACCGAGTTAGGTTACTAGAGAAATGACTGCTTAGCTATTCTTGAGATTGAGCACGCCTTTGAGACCTTGGGTTGATTGAGAAATATGAACCAAGTGTGTGGCAAGTAAGTGCCTATCACTGGTTACTTGTCTATCACCGGAATCATTAGAAATTCATATTTGATGATGACTTTACTAGGACATAGATTGAAACTTGAAGAGTTTTGAGTTACCTTGCACTGTGCACAAGAGACTTATGCTTGAGCCATACTTAACTTGTTTCCATGATCATGCTTGTTAATGAAACTTTTTGATAGAGGTAGGAGAATGCATTAGGGATATGAGAGCATTGTAAAACATATGAATTTAGATTGTAGCATTTTGCTTGAGGACAAGCAAAGGTTTAAGTATGGGGGTGTGATGTGCGTAGATTATATACACCTTTTATGCATGTCTAGATGCACATTCACATACTTTGCACATGCTTTCTCTACGTATTTTCGTACTTCCAGCTTTCCTTTCATCATATTTACTCTTTTTGTTTGGAAATCTACTTTTGTGCATTTTCTGTACACAGGGGTCGATTTTGGTGGAGGATTCATGTTCGAGGTCAAATCTGCAAGCGAAGCTTGAGAGGAAGGCGTCATTCCTTAACCTCACACGACCCTGCCATGGGAGCTTGCCCAGGTCGTGTGGAGAGCCCAGGCTATGTGGCTGCAGCAAAGGTGGAAGTTGTCATGGCCGTGTGAACCTCACACAGCCGTGCTAAGATTTGAAGCCAAAAAGACCATGGCTGTGTACACTACACGACCATGCAAGCCATCCAGAGCTAAAGCCTTACATGTCCGTGTAGATCTACACGACCGTGCAAGGTTTCCAGAGACCAAGAACACTCTGGCCGTGTGCACCACAAGGCCATGTGAGGTTTCCAAAGGCAGAGGAAGTGCAGGCCGTGTAGATCTACACAACCGTGCAAGGGAAGCATAAGCAGTGTGTGCCACGGCCGTGTATCACACACGGCTGTGTAAGGAAGGCAGAGGAGGGAGTAGCCTTGGCCATGTGAACCTCACACGACCATGCCTCAGGGTCGTGTGGTGCCCAAACCTCCCTTCTATATAAGGCCTCCTTCATGAATTGAAAGGAGATCTTCTCCCTTTTGGGGGGAATCAAGATTTGGGGCGTTCCTCCACCTTCTTGGAGGGATTTCCGGTGATCTAAGGGCAGATCTTCATTTTTCGACTTCGGGGAACGAGGATTGGATCCGAAGACGGTTCTTCATTGTAGATAAGCTTTTCTTCCCTTTCTTTCTCAGATTTGGGATCAAGATGCTTGTATTCCTTTTATCTTTGGATTTCTTTCCTTGTTCTATGAATTAGATCTCTTGTTCTAGGATGGAGGGAGTATTTGCAATGGAGATTTGATGTAAAACTCTTGTGGATTTGCCAATTTCCTATTTCTATGATTTTGCCCTGTTTTTATCTATTATTTCTTGTGTGGATTGAATGTTTGAATATCTTGTAGATCTTGTATGAATTGCTTCCAATTCGATTTTCTTAGGGACGTTCGTGACCAGAACATGCCCTTGTAAGGACGTTTGAGAGGTAATCTTGAAAGGGAAATTAGGTATTTTAAGAAGGTAGGATAGATTGTATAAATTACATATTATATCTTGATGTAGTTGAGGGGTGATGAATTCTATGTTGATTATCCGAGGTACGCACGTGATAGGCAAGCCCATGTAAGGACAACATAGATTCATTCCTAATTGATCACGTTTAGGTATAGATTTCAGTCCTAGGTCGGTTGTCTATTGCAAGAGAGAACTGACAACCTTCTACAAATGATGGTCAATTGAGGAATAAGATTTGGTAGATCATTACATTGAATAATATTACAAAGAAACCAAAACTCCTAGAACATACCTTTACCATTGACCTTTTTCTTGTTTCTTATTCTTTCATTTCTACGTTTTACTTTGCATAGTTGCATTTAGCTTATGAAAACCAATTGATTAGTTGTTTAGCTAATTCATGTTGAGACATCTTTAGTGCTTATTTCAGTGCCTAGAGATCTTTACTTACGACGGCGGCAGAGAGATTTTCCTTTCGTCAAAGAGACTATTTCATACTTAGGCATCGCTCTGATACCATTGTTGATAGTTCTAAGTATGAAAAATAGTAAACATGAAAAATATAAACACTTACAGTGATCTCTTGCAGATCCGCAATCGATAACAGAATATAATCTTCATACTTGTTGTCGAAAGAGCGATCACAAACAAATCGAAAAGCACTTCATGGTTCACAAACCAAATCCCTCTTTCAAGATTAGAAAAACAAATATTGAATATTCTTCATGCCTCTTTCAATCTTGTGCAAATGGACGAACCTTGTACAGAAACCTTTCATATGGGACGAACCCATTCTCTTTGACTTTGAATAAAACTCGCACATAGCAAGTCCCCTCTTCATTTCTCTCTTGTGCTCATCTTTTGTTTTCACCTTTTTCTCAATTTCCTTTGACGCCTATTTTATATAGGGAGATGACTCTTCATCTTCCTCTACCTCCATTTATAGAGGAATGATAAAGGGTTGGAAGGTGAAGGGGAAGAGGCACCCTTTCACCTTCTTAACACCAACATTTCCCACTCGTCTAAGTCAATCCATAAAGGTTATCTGGTCACATAGGCCATGTCTGTCACATAGACTACAAGATGATCATTTCATTGGGCCAAAGCCAAATATTAATTTATCACAAAGACGAAATAAGTCACATAGACTATATGAAGACTAGAGCAAAATACTAATTAGTCATAAAGACAAAATAGGAACATCCATTTCATACTTTAGGGAAAATGGTTTAATTTGTGCGATAGCAAGCACACTGAGCAATTATTGCTAAGAAGATTGTTACACCTTACATAGCTTCTCTCTAAGCGAACAATGCTAACAAAGTTGTTACACTTTACTGTGCTACTCTTCCAAATGAATTAGAGACACTCTCGTAATGGCACATAGCCTCTCTTCTGGCGGAACATATCCGTTATCCAGAAAACATCCAATCTCCTAGTGGCACACAACCATTATCTTGGAGATTTCCATGTCTTGATATTTACTCAGATTAAATAATCTTCATTTACATTAATATAAACATCTCTAATCCCTTACGATGACCATTATGTCAAGAGCATGTTCCATATTCAATATTCACATTCATTTCTATACAAAATAGAAATGGGTCGACTAGTGAATAACATCAAAAGATGTAAATCTACTTAATTTTTCTTTTTAGCTAGAATTTATTCATTTCAATCAGTCACTTTCCTAGTTCTGTTCCAAAGACCGAATCATCCATAGTTATAGGATACATGCTAAAGTAGCGGGCACTAATTAAAACTTCAAGTAAATAGCTAAATAGTCACTATAAGTAAAAACTGAGATTAACTTATAATCGCAAAGGTCTCACATAGTAGAGAAATAAGGATCCATTCTCCTATAACCCTTCTTGTCGCCATAGCACATGTGGTATGAATCACATGCTACGATGTTATTCTCTTTACTAAAAAGAGCGCATGTTTTTCTCAAATTTTAACATCGTACAAATTTCGATCCAGACATATGAATTCCAATCTGGCTTTCAACAAGTTTAGTAAATGGTAGGTTTATTTACTTCGATCATTACATAAATGATCTCATCTTGACACAATTAACAAGGTGACTTTAACTTATAGGTATATCTCTATTCATAGCTACATAAGTTGTTCCATAAGTAACGGTCTTACCTCTATTTATACTCAACAAATAGAGATGATTGTCCATGTGAGTGGACCAATCTTAACCTACCAACATGCTCATTGAGACTTTAATCCAAAATGTAACAACTTATACACTGAATAGATCATGCGTTTCAACGGTGTTATTTTTCTGATACTTCCATCTTTTGATCTTTTAATCAATGAGGCTTTAAGAATCTGATCAGATGCGTGTGGGTAATACTCGAGTATGCGATTTGTTTGCCGGAATTGTCGTGTATTGATTTGTAGTGTACAATATACTTACTTTCCCCTGTGCTTCTTACTACTGTCAACAAAGTTCTGTGATGATTTTCGGTTGTCAAGTTATAATCGATAGCAGTAGTTGTTGCTTGAGTTTTATAAATTGTTGCACTTTAAATGTTAAGACTCTGCTGTAGCTTATTGTGAGTTGATATTCCATTTTAGAAGGTATAGACTATGGATTTTACTAGAGGTTTCCTTCGATTTACATTTGTGTAGCCACTCATGCTCGTCTTAGATCCTTGAAAATAGATATATAATCTTTATCCTTTTGCGTATTTAATTATCCTCTTACAGCTTTCCGGTGTCTCGATCCGGGTTTAACGAATGACTAACTAAGCCAACACGTATCTTATATCGAGAGATAAGTACACAGCATGGTGTACGTTCCTCTGAAAATTGGGTTCTCTGACATGGCAACGGCGTTTTTTATAAAAGCGTTGTTTTTTAACAACGCTTTTAGTAAGCGTTATACCTATTATTTTCTTATCGATGAGACGCTTTTCTAAAAGCCGTTGTCTATTAGTGATTTTACGGGTCGAAGATAACGCTTTGTAAATTAGACTTCTTTTTAGTGTCTACGACAACATTTATAAAAGTGTTGTCTATTGTTAAGTTCTCGTCTAAATCTTGATTATCTGAACCATTGGATCGAGGTAAGGAATAGAAAACTGAACCTTTCTACGACTCCTATCTTGGAGTCGTTTTGATCCAGAACCCTTCTCCGACTCATTCGACTCCTCTCGTGAATCCCTCTCTGAACCCCTCTGGAGAACCCTAGAACTCCTCTCCCGTCGAGGCCATGGATTAATCTCTTCACCTCCGTCGCCTCGTTCACTTCCATCCTTTGCCCGATCTCTTTGGCCACACCTTGTCAGTGGCGGTAGATCCGGTGTTGAGGCGATCGTCGGCGTTGAGGCGGTGTAACCCGGTAGATCCGGTCTTGAGGCGATCGATCGTAAGCGTTGAAGCGATATATATAACCCGAGATCCGGTCGAAGCGATCGGCCGTAAGCGTTGAGGCGATGTAACCTCTGACGATTCCGTTGTCTTACGGTATCAATTGTACATTGGAGGAATAAAATTTCGGTGATCTCACTATCTTGAATGAAACTTCTACGTCTCGTATCGCCGGTAGCGGTGGTGGAATAATAACGAAATAAAACAATCACGCGGTTTATATATATATTGACCTCTGGGTCATCGCGACCGTGTGATATATATTAAGCAACAATAGTACTCGACTTAAAATCCACTTACTCGATCAAACTCGTAAACCGCAGAGAACTCGCCTCTTACCGTCGAGGCGGCGTGTATAATAGAATAAATCGAATCGTACGAAAGTCCGTGAGCGGAAGATTACATCTGATATCCGTATGTAAAGTCAGAAACTAAAGCAAGTGGTGGCTAAAATAAATCAATGACTCGAAAACGGTGGAGGCGCTACGTCTTTGTGGGGACAATGGAACTCCCTCAGCAGGCAACTGAAAATAAATGGGCGGGGTGAGTCGACCTCGGTGGTCTGATTGATATCTGAGTAAAGAAATAACACTAACAATCGTGCGTGGGTCTCACGATATAAGAAGATAAAAATATGCGTACGAAGTAAAGGAAGGGCGTACTAACGGGACACAGTATAAGAGACGAGAGCGTCAGGTGGTATAGGAATCTGTATGCGTATGCGTACATGTCACAATATACGGCGTATAAATCGTGACCTGTGAAGACGATAAATGCATCGTGCGTATGATGCGATGATCGTCTGGTGCGGCAGCGATCGATCTCGTCTCGCGCGATAGTGGTAGAGGTGGGTAAATTTTGTGACCGGTCTGTCGTCACTACTCACGATGGTGGGGTGGGCGGGATCTTGTAGACACTATCCTCACCCGAGTCGCCAAATGGGGCTTGATGCTCTCTCTCGTCTCGTTTTCGAGCGGGAATCCTGCTAATAACACGTTGTGTCACCTTGCCGTGGCGGACCAGCGGTGCTATGAGTCCTATTGCTGACAGCTCTGCACAGATCGACCAGCAACCCGGAGGTGGTGGTGTGCCGATCCGTATAATGGCGGCGATGTACTCAGCGATAATGGGCGGACTATCGCGCGTACGATCGTGCGTATGGTGCGTGTGATAACCGTAAAAGCATCACGACAATCCGTATATATGAAAAGTGCACCCTGACGGCGAATCGTATCGAATCGTGCGGAGGTATAAAACCCTGGGTCACGAGCATGGTGAGCGTGGTATATCACTACTATAAGCGTGTATAAGCAGATAAAGTATCGTAGGGATCTGAAGCGATCGATCGATCGTGTATCGGGATGTTGGGTGGTGGTAGCAAAAACGAATAAGGGACCGTAATTAATTATATTATTTATAGCGTATCGAGAAAAATCAAAGTACAGCAGAATGGTCCAGTCAGGCGATGAGATCAGTCTCGAATCGAGCACTAATGTGTGAAAAAAATACCTTTACTTTTATTTAGCTAGAATCTGAATAAGCAGATAAATAAATCCTAAATAGAAATTTAGGGATAAACTACACCGTTCCTTGACACATCTAGCGGTTAATTAGGGTTAATTACCTTAGAAAGCAACCTTTTGATAAAATCAAAAACCTAAATCCGTATAATAATTATTCTGACCTAATTTATACTCGTGACCGTTCTGACCTCGATTCGAACCTCTGGACGCGTAATCGTAATCAAATCGTTCGATCGATCCTTTATCGCGACCATGTATCCATCCCTACACTCGATTGCCTTTGTTGAAACGAAGTTCTTTGAAACTTCTTTGAAATCGATATTGCCGGATCACGAAAATCCACGTGAAAGACTACCCTCGTACTCATGATCCGCCCGAGATAATTGCTGGAATTAGAAACAGCAAACGCAAATCAGCGATGAAGATCCACCTCGATAAACTAAAAGCGAATCTTTGTTCGAGGTGGAAAGCAAACGGACTCGCGTCTGGAACTAGAACCTAACGTGGAGGAGGTCGGCGTTGTTGGTCGAAGATGGCGGCGTGGTGAGCGGTGAAGACAGCGCGGAATAGATCGGCGGAAGAATTCGGTCGGTGATCGGTGGCGGAAGAGGAGAGAAGGGCTCTTCCGTGATCGAAGGAGGGCCTCGGATGGGCGGTGGCGATTGTAGCGCCGGGGGCGGCGCGAGATGGGCTGCGGCGTCTGTTGGCGAGGAATCTGGGGCTCGGGTGGCGTGGGAGTAAGCTGGTCGGCGAAAGAGGCGGAGGCGGAGCGAAACTTAGCCGGCGTTCGATCGGAGAAGAAGAGGAAGAAGGCTAGCTTGTCCGAAAAAGGAGGAGATGGCGTCGCGTGGTTAGGGCAGGGAATAAGAGGAAAAGAAAGGAATAAGAAAGGAAATAAAACTTTTCCTCTTAAAAAAGAGTCTAAACATGTTTTTGGGCGTTTTATCGTTAACTCGTCATCTGACAGGCTAGAAAAATTCGAAAAATTTTAAAATTTTAGAAAATTCTCTTATTATTATTCTCTATTTTCCGATATTTTACATTCTCCCACTAATAAAATTTTGGTCCCAATTTAGTATCTACCCTCGTGAATAATAAGGCTATAATTTATAAATGTTGAGCGAAACCGTACTTACGTACCTCGGTGAAAGATGGGGTGTCGAGCTCGGATAGTATCCTCGAGCTCCCAGTAGCCTCCTTGTCAGAATGATCTTGATGGGCTTTAACCAATAGGATAGTCTTGTTCACTGTTGGCGCTCTTCCGGTCGAGAATCCGTCTGGAACCTCTCGTATGTATGTCAATTGGCTGGGCGGAATATTTGCCGTAGCGTGTCGGATCGAGGCGTATCTCGTCGGCGTCGATCGTAAAATACATCGTCTGGCGCTGGCTGGGAGCGGTGGTAGTGCGGATAGTAAGCTACGCTCGATCCTCTCGAGATGCGGAAGGTCCAGCGTATCGAGCTAGCTTGCGTCGGTGAGATCTCTTCACCCCTTTACGTGGGTGAAACTTGCAATCGTGGTGGCGATAGAGGCGCTAGAAGTGCGTCTCGTCGGCGTAACTCTTTTGAGGTCTGCGCCCCGACGTCCTCGCGTCGTATAATGCGGACCGACTACGCCTCGTACTGGGCTCTGGAGGTCCAGCAGTGGCCTGACCTCGTCGGAGGGTGGGTGTCAAGCCAGGCCTACCGTACCTTGACGGTGGCGTTTGGATAATCGAATCTGAGCCGTTGTTGGTGAACTCCTGATGGCGGATGGTCCTCCCAGTGCCTCAAATCAATCGCGATCTCGGTAAATCCTCTAGAGTGAGATGGTCGCTCCATTGTCCACCGGGAATGGGCATATTGAATCGGATAGGGTGCTGACTGCTTGAGACTACGTCGAAAACACAAGGCGTGAGCAGGGGTCTCTATCAAAATATAGTCGATGAACACCGTGTGATCGATGATCTCCGTGAACGGATCTACCAGTCGATCCGAAATCATTCTCCGATTAGCAAAGCGTCGGCGGTTGGGTAATTGATCAGATGCAAATAAGCGTCGTGTTCTCGTCGTGTCCTCGGCGAACTCACCATGAAGGTCGTAATATATTCCCATTTCCACTCGGGAATAGGAATCCGCTGAAATAAAGCGGATCTACGGTGCTCGGCCTTCGCTGGCGGCCGAGAAGACATCTAGCTCTGAAATTCGCGATGTCTTCTTTCATGTATAATCCTTGTATGGTTCCCGATAGAAACATCTCGAATCTTGGTACGTACAGTGCTTTGGTGGGCAATGAGATCGTGGTGATGAGCCTCAGGAAGTAACTCTATAAGGCCAGGATGGGGCTGAAGCCGCCTTGAAAATGCCTCGGTGATGTATAACACTCTCCCGTCGTGTGAACTCGGTTTCTTTGGAAGCTATCGGGTAAAATAAACTCAAATCTTGATCAGACCTATGGCTCTCGTATCCCAATCACGATCGGCGGTAGGCACCCATGGTACGAAGTACCTATACGTATCCTTGCCCCTCGAGGACGAATCGGAGGAACCTTCAAATGCAGTGACCGCTCGGTGCGAACTAAAGTCCCTCAGGACTTCCTGCTAAGCGCATCGGCCAACACATTAGCTCTCCCGGGTGATAGCTAATGGTGCAATCGTAATCCTTGAGGAACTCCGTCCGTCTCCTCAGGTAGATTAAGTTCCTTAAAATGCGATATTTGAGACTCTTTGTTATGGGTGAGAATCTCGAATGTAATGTCGTATAACTAATATCGCGAATCTTAAGTGGCGAAAATAATGACGACTTGCTCGGATCGTATGCGGGGTAGTTCTTCATGTTCCTTGATCGGCGAGAGCGTAGAAGACTACCGTATATCTTCTTGTCGAGCAGCGCTCGACCACGAATAGATGCGTCGGTGTAAAGGACGTATCCGTCCTCGCTGGAAGGTAACACGAAATCGGGCCGACAATCTAAACGGCTCCATAAGTTGGTCTTGTCGTGTAACAGTGAACTTCAGCCTTTCCGGTCGAGCGATGTGGGTGGCGTATATCGAGAAACCCTCGGCGTATCTGGGAATATCGGGCGAAACGAAGGAAGTTGCGAGCCTCTTACATGAACTCCGTCACTCAGCGGTAACAACCTCGATCTTACGGGAACCACGGTATACTCCTTGATGGCCGTGTGTCTCAGGCATCTCGAGCGGCGAAATCGCACTCTTGATCTTGGCATCTAGGCGTTTGGGTGAAACATCTCTAGAACTATCTGAAGATGGTGTCGTGATGCACCTCGGATCGGGAATGGATCGCGACATCGTCGTGAGAGGCAGAATCGAGCATCCGAGACACCAATCATCTAGTCCGTAACATCTAAGGCTCTGCAATACAATAGTAAAACCAATACACGTAATGTCGGTATCGGGACGTTTCCCGATCCGTAAGATCGTGACATAAATCGAAATATGATCACTGATGGCGTAATCATCTGCGTAGATCCTCCGGAACGGAAGCGACTCCGTGAGAAAATACCACGTATGTGGGAATGACGCTCTACCGCGAAATCCTCGATATGTGGGGTAACACTCCAGCCTGAATAATCTTAACTATGTATACATGATAAATATAGAAGCGATGCTTGTCTGACGATCCGTAATATGTGGGAGCGACTCTCACGCGAAATAATCGTAAGTACGGAACCTAACTATCAACTAGAGTGCAGGATCACTCGACCACGTATCATGGGCGGGCGAAGGTATAAACAACCCAGTAAGCAAATCAATTCGTGAGTCGACTCTATCATCGTCACAGTGGGTTGGTGCATTGTGGGAGAATGGTTAACGAGGTTATCTGACCCGATAACATAATGTAGATACTCGATTCTACATTCAGCGTAGGTAGAATCATCGTGATCTACCCACCGTACACACATCTGGCATACCTTGACGTATGTATGATCGGCAATCCTCATTTGTACACGAACACACTCATGCACGGTGTAAATCGGTGTGATACCTCAATGATAC
This sequence comes from Zingiber officinale, assembly GCF_018446385.1. Lineage (NCBI taxonomy): Eukaryota > Viridiplantae > Streptophyta > Magnoliopsida > Zingiberales > Zingiberaceae > Zingiber > Zingiber officinale. The sequence goes on along the minus strand of NC_055990.1, from coordinate 60,623,661 downwards.
TATCGGGCAGGTGTGCGTATATATCAGTAGGTAAAATCAATGATACACCTCAATGACACTCGTGCGTATGTACACTATGCGAGTATAATCAGCGTAATACTTCAATAATCGTACTCGACACGGTATACTCCGAAACAATCGTATAATAAACAAGATTCCTCGAATATTACCAGCGTAATATCGGATAGATGGGTCTACCTCCCGTGAGGAAGCAGTTAACATTGAAAACATCGAATCGTTATTTATCAGCGTAGTCGATATCGGAGGAGTAAACATCAGTTTTATCGTCTGTTAACTAACGCATTAACGGTTATTAAAATCCATAAGTACACTCGATCGTAAACTCTCTGCGATTATAATCGATCCTATTATAATCGATGGCTGAATATCATGTGACCTGACTATGTCACCATCGCGACCCGAATAATAAATCGTCGAAAATAGTTATCCTTTAATAGATCGTGAAACAACCATAACATTTACTCTAAGCGTCATTAGAAATCGACACATTAGCGATATCGATCTCGATATTCCTCGACCTCAGATCGTTTCTCCATTGATCGATGTGCGTAACTCGATGAAGCAATTTTATCGTATCGGTGCCACAATATCGAAAGATCAGTATAAAACTCTCTGGCTAAGTCCGGGAATATATATAAATCACTTTACCAATTGAGCAATATCGAGGAGGTTAGTATGTGCCTCGACTCCTTAGTAATGTGAAACTAAAACTCACGATGGTATGATCTGAAAAATCACTAGAGACTATAATCCTTGATGGAGGTTCGTGCTCGATACAACCGTCCATGTATAATATGTATTCTGACCAGAGGGTACGTAAAGAATCTTGTCGTATGTAAACTATAAAATTAAACATCATTACTATATAAAATTGCGGAGATGTTAAGTATTTGTCAGTCCCAGATTTGACCGAATTCGAGCGTAAATATCATGAAATCTAAATAAATCGAAGAATCCGAAACATAACCGTATCGAAAATCGAAAATGCCGGTTTGACTCATGAGCACAGGTAGTAACGAATATCGAATACCACGGCGGTGTCAATAAATCTCGAACACAGCGGTGTCAACCGGCTCGATACGATAAATTGGTGTCGAGATAAATCTGAAAATCCATGTCTGAAAAATCCGACAAGTATCGCGAACTTGGCGCCTCAATACCAGTAAATAAATTGGTATTAGGTTATCCCAAAAATATCAATCAAAACAGATCGTAAACACTAATGCTCGGAAATTATGGGAGGAGACCTGTAGAAAAATTTATTACTGTCTACTGTCTGAATCGAAACTTCTACGTCTAATATACCTCGAGCGGTTGGAATAATAACAAGAAATAAACAATCACCCGGTTTATATATATATATTGACCTCATTTGTTAATGACCTGGTATATAATAGTAACAATAGTACTCGACTGAAATCACCACTCGACTACGCTCGTAAAGCTGAAGCCGGCGAACTCACCTCTTACTGTCCGGTAGGCGTAGTAGAATAAATCAAATCGTACGAAAAGTCCGTGAGCGGAAGATTCCGTCTGATATCCGTATGTAAAGTCAGCAGACAAACTAAAGCAAAGTCGATGGCAGCTAAATAAACAACGACTCAAAACCGGTAGAGGTAGCACTTCGTCTTTGTGGGGACAGTGAACTCCCTCTGACAGTGAAAATAACAACAATGGAGGGCGGGGTGAGTCAGCGCGGTCCAATTGATATGCGAGTAAAGAAATAACACAACAACTTAATCGTGCGTCGGTCTCACGATATAAGAAGAAGATAAAAATATCATCTGAAGTAAGCAGGAGAGGCTGTACTAAGCACAAACGGTCCGAGTGGTATAAGAATCACTGTATGTGGTAGTAGGTATCGATATACGGCGTATAAATCGCGAGAAACCTGATGAATGCATATCATGCGTATGATGCGATGCGTCTGGTCACCGGTGGCCGGTCGATCATCTCACGCATAGTGAGTAGGTGGGTAGAGTTGACAATAGTGCTCGTTCGTCACTACACGATGGTGGCCGAGTGGGCGGGATCTTGTCGAGTACACTGTCCTCATCCTCCTACCCCAGAATGGGGGCCTTGATGCTCTCGTCTCCGGTACTTTCGGCGGGTGGAATCCTGCAGGATAACACGTTGTGTCACTTGCTAAGCGGACCAGTGGTTGCTATGATCCCTAACTCTGCTCGACATGGTGGTGGTGTGTGCGAATCCGTATAGCTGGCGATGTACTCGATAATGGGCGGACTATGGCATGCGATCGTCGTATGGTGCGTGCGATAACCGTAAAACATCGACCTATCCGTATATATAGAAAAGTGCACCTAGGTCGCAAATATCGAATCAAATGCGGAGGTATAAAACCTGGGTCACGAGCGTGGTGAGCGTGGTATATCACTACCCATATATAAGCAAATAAAGTATCGTGGGATCTGGTCAAGCAATCGATCGATTGTATCGGATGGGTAGTGACTAACCGAAACAAATAAGGGACATAATTAATGCAATATGTTAATTTCATTACTAAGCATATCAAAGACAAAAAGTCAAAAGTACCCGCCTCCGACAAAATGGTCCAAATCCGACGTCGAGATACTGTCTCGAATCAGAGCCCTGTGTAAACAAAAATACCTTTACTTTTATTTAGCTAGAATACAAATAAACAGCTAAATAAATCCTAAATAGAAATTTAGGGATAAACCCTACACCATTTCCTTCGACCTGTCTAACGGTTAATTAGGGTTAATTACCTTAACCCCAAACAACCTTTTTGATAAAAATCCAAAAACCTAAATCCATATAACATAATTATTCTACACAACCTAATTTATACTCAACAACCATTTACAACCTCCAATTCAAACCTACACATGACCACATAATCAAATCATACCTAAATCAATCCATTATCCACAACACATATCAAATCCCTACACTTACCTCAATTTACAGCCTTGTTCAAGAACAAGAAGTTGCTGAAACTTGCTGAAGTCAATGACTGCCAGATCCACCAAAATCCACAGCACAAGACTACCCTCGTACTCACTTATCCACGCCAAGAGATAGTTGCTGCTGAAATTAGAACAAGCAAACCAAATCAACAATTCATCAAGATCCACCTCAGTAAACTAAAAAGCCCAAATCTTTGTTCCAGATCAGTGGAAGAACAGACTCCGCATCTGGAACTAGAACACATCATGGAGGAGGTCGGCGTTGTTCGGGTCAAGAGATGGCAGCATCGGCAGGGCACAGTGAAGACCACGCGGAATAGATCTAGAGCAGAAGAATTTGGTCGGCTGATCGGTGAGCGGAAGAGGAGAGGAAGGGGCTCTTCTCGGTGATCAAAGGAAGGGTCTCGGATGGGCGGCAGGCGTCGGCGCCAATTGTAGCGACCGGAGCGACGCGAGATGGCTGCGGCGCGTCCTGATCTCCACGGCCGAGACAAATCTAGGGCTCAAGGTCAGTGGCCGGCGCTAGGGTAAAAGCTCGGAGTCGGCCAAAAGAGAGGAACGGAGACGGGGAAAACAGAAACTTAGCCGGCGTTCGATCGGAGAAGAAGAGGAAGAAGGAACTGTCGCTTGTGGCGCCGGTTAAGCAAAGGAGGAGACGGCGTCGCATGGTTAGGGCACGGGAATAAGAGGAAAAGAAAAGGAATAAAAGAAAAGGAGAAATAAAACTTTTCCTCTTAAAAATAGGGTAGTCTAAACATGTTTTTCCGTACGAGCTCCGAAAAATTTCCAAAAATTTCAGAAAATTCCCTTATTATTATTCTCTATTTTCCGGTATTTTACCCTAATCAATGGATAGTTTCGCTCTCCTTTCCAGATTCTCCCTTCTTGCTGCGGGTCCAAATCCCCACGAGGTCATCAGCCGGTGGCGGCCTACTCTTTTTTCCTTTCCCGCTCTACCTGCGAGAAGAAGCAGAAGGGTAGGGAGCAGAGGAGGTCCTGGATTTGTTACCTTCGCTCTAACGAGTGGAAGCAGCGATCGTGCCTCATCTAGTATTGGTATTGCCTCGCTTCGTAAACTACTAGATCTTCCACGAGCCGTATCTTAGCTAATAGTTTCGGGTTTTGCAAGGGGTTAGGTTCCTCGTATCTTAATTTGGAAATTTCTTTTAAATTGTTCATATTAGTTTATCTCTGCATAGTTTGATGAATTCTTTTTATGGTTAATTTTGTTCGACTTTGTGAGTGTAAATGTTCTCGCTGCATCTGCTTCTCTTAAAAATTATTACTGCCTTCTCTCTGAGTAGATGTGGTTTACAGACGTACTATATCTTATTTTATGTAGGGAAAGAGCTCAATACGCAGTTTTTTGCTAGTGTTACGTCTTCAGGCAACGACCAATTGACAACAAGTAGTGCAATTGCCCCAACTCCTGTGCTGTCATCATCGTCATCCATGTATGTCCCGTAGGCATTTTCGTTGTGTTTGAAAATGAAGGTTTACTCTTGGTTGACACTGAAATTGAAGCATTTGCTACTTGATATTTGTTCATGTTTCAAACTAATAACTTGTAGTTCTTTCTCACAGTCATGAGTGAACTTGTTTCTTTTATAGCATATATGTTTTTGATACTTGCATGACTCATCATTTCCTTTTAATCCCCCTGGGAAATTGTAGGGGTTCACCACTGTTTTGGATTGGAGTTGGAGTTGGTCTATCAGTCATTTTTCAAGTGGTGAGTCTGTTCATACTTCTTGGATAAATTTTGCTTTTGTTTTATGAAGATTTCTTCTTTATCTTACTGAAAAGCATGTTAATGGTGTGACAGGTTGCAAATAGATTAAAGGTGAGTCCCTTTGCAACTTGTACCCTTTGTAAGATTATCTCTATCCTAAGAATCTTATTTTCAGTTAGAAAGTGCTTGATATTAGAAATTTATTTCTAGATTGTGTGAATTTCTTTGGAAGTTGGCTTAACATGTTGTCATTGGTTTGTGAAAATACACTGTCCAGGTCTCTTTTGGAAATAACAAGATGATCTTCCTATCCTTAGAAAGGTTTTGCACATTCTTGGCTTCCTTTTGTTAGTGCTTTGTATATCGTGAATAAGAAAATGCTCATATCATAGGGCAGTTATATCATGAAATAGGTTGGGATGATATGCTCATCTTTAAAGGGCACTAATATATTTTATGGTTGGAAGAGTTCAATCAGATAGAGGTAGACCTCAATGAATTTTAATCTTCTTAATGTATTTGAATATTACTAGTGATACGCTAAAAGTGATATGCTTTAGCGCAGAGCTCAATGAAGCGAGAAGATTAAGAAGATAGCCTTGTTTGGTTGTTGAAAAAATGTCTATTAGTTTTTCCCACTTTTTTTCATCAAAGAGAAGAGATATCGTTAGAGGTTTCTCACTATTAGTTAACTGTTTTCTTTTTTTTCTGAATTAACTTTGGGCACAATGTTTGAATCTCCAGTTTATTGCCTATGATTATTGAACCTGCAAAGTAGTAAATAACTAATGGAAAAATGAATTATTTTTTGAAATGTGATTATTGTACTTGTAAACCAGTAAATATCACTGAAAAACATTTTTATTTCATTACAATTTCAAATTGTCTTCTAAATTATTCTATTTGCAATTGCAGTGTTTTCTACTTGCTTCTCTTGTGTCATTTGTGTGGGCACTGGGAACAATATAGCATGGTTGTCAATATTGGTATCAATATCAGGCATTCAAAAAACTTAGGTATCAGCTATATTGTGTCTTGCATCTTTTAATTGCATTTCGTATATATTGTGTAATTAAATCTTTAATTATATATCAGTGATATTTATTATTTGATAAATCTTTAATCTAGATCAATTCATTGTTAAAGACTTATGTTGCTGCTTCATTTTTTTACTCAGGTCATGGCTTTTGCTAGCTAGAACTGTTACTTGTATAGGTCGCATTAATAAACGCCCATTCTTTTAACCCATGTGGCAAAAGGTGATTCGTTCGCTCCCAGCACCTCCGTCAATCCGTCCCTAGGCCAACACGGAGGAGGTAAATCACAGATGGCTACTAGCCATTAGTGCAAATGGCTAAGACATAGGGGAGGTTATGCTCAGTCACGCCGAGTTTCGACCCCAAGACCTCATGTGACTTGTATATCGCATTAAGAAACATCCATTCTTTTAACCAGAACTATTCTGGGGTCCCAAACCTATCCTTAGTTAATCCAACTTGTCCTTAGGTTTATGTTTTCTAAGAGCATACCATTGTTTCTGTGCCTGCCATTGGTTGAGCTGGGTTAAACTCAAATGATGGAGTTACGCTGAGGAAACGTTTGATTAGGTTACAAATAACTAAATCATAGTTGAAGGTCCAGTTATAGAAATGCTGGTGGTTCTAATTAAATAAGGTATCACATTTAGTGAATACACCATATTAAATTGGATAGTGTCCACAACATATTTGGCTATAGTACAATAGACAACCCAAAGCTTCCAAATATTGTGTTAAATTTGTTAAAGAAACCATCCTTACTAAATCCCAAAAATTTGTTTAGTTGGAGCCAATAAACTAGTTTGAATCTCTGCTAGGGATACTCAAAGCAGAGTAGCAAACAGAACATTTGAGTCCTAAATTTAAAGGCATTGGACATGATATAAAAGAATTATCATAGGGATATTATGTTTTATACCTTCTATCTGTATGAGACATATTGTCTTATATAAAATTCTGTAGCATTTGTGGATGTTTCTCCAGAAGAACTATTTCACAATGAACGTTCCTTTATGAATGAGGTATCAAAGGCAAGCCCAATGGTGACGCAATCAGCTAAGGAAGTAAGTATGCAATGCTAGGAATAAGCTATGTTGTATTTCAGTATTATTGTTAATTTATTGCTGAATTATTATCTTGTGCCTATTGAAGATACAAACGAATGGAACTGTAAAACAGAATGCAAGTTCTTCAACCGAACAACCTAATTATCGTAAGTGACATTGGATGATTTTTTTTGTTTTGTTTTTCATGTATACATTTATTTATACATTTTCTTGCTATCTACTGCACATTGGAGAAGTTGTGGTCCAGTTCATGTCTTATACTTTTTTTTTCTTTTACAATCAGAATTTTCTTGGAGAGTGCCATTTTCTCATGCTTGTATAAGTTTTCTATTGAAACTGTCATCATATATAGTAGTTGAAAATTATGAAATGCATCTGCACAAGAGCTTATTTAAAATGCTCCAGTTAGTCGTATCCTTTTGACTTCCTAGTAAAATATATTTGATTTGTGAGCAATAGTTTCTCTAGCTTATTAATTTTTGCTGCTGCTTATTAGTTACTTCTTATCAATCTTATTTAAAATTCTACAAGCTTTCTTTAGGAAGTTGGTAATTTTCCACTATTGGTTAAACTCATATTCTAAACGTTTCATTTTAGCTTTCTTTTTGCAAATATTGTATACATTTTAGAATGGAGAAATACTGTATGCATTTAGAATTGAGAAATTGCAAGCTTTCTCTGCATATTAGAAACTGCACAGTTTGAAGAATGCAATTTAGAAACTGCATGCATTTTAGAATGCAGTTTGAAGAAACGTTGCCTTTGTGACAGCTTTCTTAAGCTTTATTTTGGTAAGAAGACGTTGCATTTTGCAACAAGATGCTTTTGCAGAAAGCGTTTCAGAGAAGAAAAGTGTTTCATTCATGACTTTCTTTTGAAGCGTTACATTTCCGCAGCTTTCTTTCTTCAAGATTTCATTTCACGAGTAATGAGTTTTGGTTCATTTATAGAAAATAGCTAGTAGAAGTAATTTTTTGTTTATATTTCAGGCCAACTGTTCAATCTGTTCAAAGCTCACAAAGATCCTAGATAAAATCCAATTGCTTATTTCTGTAATAGATTGAGAAAGACAAACTACTTCTTCAGTATTGTGGTAGTAACTATTGTACTGATTTGTCCCGTTCTCAAGCCGATAATAATTTTTGAGTGTAGCTAGTAGAAGTAAATAGATTGTTGGCTTCGAGGTCGGCTAGTTATTTTGTGCTCTTTTGTTTTATATGTGAATATCACTATCTACTTTGAAATAGAATTAGTGTTAATTTTGATATTTACTAGCTTCTCATGTAATTAAATACTAATATTACTTCAATGTCAGAATTCTATTATTTTGGTATGAGTTTGAAATCATTAGCTGAGTTGATTATATGTAAAATTTGAATCTAGACATGGTAAAAAAAATAATAGTTCCGTAAATATAAAAACAATGATTTTTAAATAATTTTTTTTATTTTTTTCTTTAAAACGACAACGCTTTTAAAGCATTGCAAAAAGTGTTGTCTTTGTAAAAAACAACAACGCTTTTAAAGCATTGTAATAGTGTTGTCTTCGCTTAAAACGACTACGCTTTAAAAGCTTTTCTACCAAAAATAATGCTTTAAAAGTGTTGCAAACACGTTGTCTTTGCATAAACCGACAACGCTTTTAAAGCGTTGCAAAAGCGTTGTCTTCGCTACAAACAACAACGCTTTAAAAGTGTTGTCGTTCAGCAGACTTTTAACAATAGTGCCTTTAACAACGCTTTTTCAGGCAGAAAGACAACGCTTTAAAAGCGTTGTCTATTAGCTTTTTTCTTGTAGTGATTAAACTACAAATAGTACTAGCATATGAGTTTTTCTTTATTTCAGCTATTTCCTCAGGAGTCTTGGGATACATACTTTTGCTCAAAACAATATCTTTCACTACAGGTGTTTGTTCAATATTGCAATTTGACATATTGAAGTATTGTATCATCTTAGTGATATAAGATTCTTGAGATAAACCCAAAAACCTTTTTGAACGATCTCAAAGATCTTCACACCTAAGATGTACTCTGCTTCTCTCATGTCTTTTATGTCAAATTATGATGAAATCTAGGATTTGACTTCTATCACACACTTTATGCCGCTTCCAGCTATTAGCATATCATCAACATATAATGATAAAATGACAAACTTTCCCTTTTTCCTTTCTAAAGTAAACACAATGATTCTCATTGATCATCTTGAAACCATAAGACAAAATGACTTCATTAAATCTCATGTTCCATTGTCTTAACGCTTGCTTTAGCCCATATATAGACTTCCTAAGTCTACATACTCTATTCTCTTGACCTTCAACAACATAACATTCTGGTTGTACCATATAGATTTCTTCTTCAAGATTACCATTAAGGAAAGCTATTTTTACATCCATCTGATGTAATTCCATGTCAAATTATGCTACTATAGCTAGGCTGACACATATTGACACAAACTTCACAACTGGGAGAATGTCTCTTCAAAGTCAATACCCTCCATTTGGGTATATCCTTTTGCAACTAATCAAGCTTTGTATCGATTAATTGATCCATCTTCTTTCTTCTTTATTTTGAGAATCCATTTATTCCCAATTGTCCTTCGGCCCGGAGGAAGATCGACTAAATCCTAAACTTGATTCTTTCTCATTGACTCCATTTCCTGATCCATTATAATTTTCCATTTTTCTCTTACTGAGCTTCTTAAAGCTTCCTCAACTGTTCAAAGTTCCTCATCATCAACTAGGAGAATCATCAATGCCTCATTCTCAATATCAAACCTTCTCCGAGGAATAATCTGACAACTACTTCTTCGTAGGTTAGACTATTGAGAAAGTGACTCATTAAGTGGCAAATTACTTTCACTAGTTTAACAAGATTCAGACATCTCCTGATTTGTTGATAAAGGAACATTATCCTCTTCCTCTATCTCATATAGAGGAATTGTCTTATCAACTTCACCTCATGTCGGGAACTCAGTTTCAAGAAAAGTAGCATCTCTTGACTCTATTTCAGAGATGGTTCCATCTTGTCACTCACTAATAAAAACATAACCCTTAGAAGTCTCAAAATACCTTATAAAGATACACTTCTTAAAGAAGTATAATATGTAAATCCCTTGCTTGGAAGGAAAAAGAACTTCTATAGTGGAAGTATAATAAAAACATATTGTACTTTCTTAAGAAGTGTATCTTTATAAAGTATTTTGAGAGTTCTAAGGGTTATATTTTTTTATTGGTGAGTGACAAGATGGTTCCATATTGTTCTTATTGGTAAGTACAATAAGAACATATTGTATCTTGAGTGACTCAATTTCAGAGATGGTTCTATCTTGTCACTTACCAATAAAAACATAACCCTTAGAAGTCTCAAAATACCTTATAAAAATACACTTCTTAAGGAAGTACAATATGTAGATCTTCAAAACTTTCCAACCTGTGAGTCTTGCTTGGAAGAAAAAATATCCAAAAGACCTTTTAAGGCTAAGGGGTATAGAGCCAAAAATATGTTGGAATTGGTTCATTCTGATTTGTGTGGACCTATGACTATCTAGGCAAGAGGTGGTTTCAAATATTTCGTCTCTTTTATAAATGACTATTTGAGATACGGGTACATTTACTTGATGTGTCGCAAGTCTGAGTGCTTTGATGAGTTCAAAGAAGTACAAGGCCGATGTAGAGAAACATCATGGTAAAAGTATCAAGACACTACGGTCTGATCGTGGTGGAGAGTACCTCTTAGGAGAGTTTAGGAGTTACTTATTAGATGACGGGATTCAATCCCAATTGTCTGCACCTGGTACACCCCAACAGAATGGTGTGGTAGAACCAAGGAATATAACTCTTATGAAAATGGTTAGATTAATGATGAGTTATTCAGAATTACCAAATTCATTTTGGGAATATGCTCTAGAAATGGCAGTATGCATTCTGAATATGGTACCTTCTAAGTCAGTACCCTCTACTCCCATAGAATTATGGAATGGGCGTAAGCCTTGTCTGAAGCATATTTGGATTTGGGGTAGTCCAGCACATGTGCTGAAGGGAGACATTGATAATTTGGAATCACGAACAAAAGTTTACTTGTTTGTGGGTTATCTTAAAGGAACGAAAGGTGGTTTATTTTATAATTCTAAAGATCAGAAGGTCATTGTTAGCACCAATGATCGATTTTTAGAAGAAGACTATGTAATGAACCACAAGCCCACGTGTAAAATTATTCTTGAGGAAATTAGAGAAGACACGTCTAATTTAGTACCAACGGTATAAGATGAGATACCATAAGAAACTGCAACACGTGTCACAAATGATGCACAATTACAAGTAGTGTCTCGTCATAGTGGGAGGGTTGTTAGGCAACCTAAAAATTCATGTTTTTGGGAGAGTCTTCAGACTTGATCCCTGGTGAACATGAACTTCATCCCGGACATATGATGAAGCACTTCAAGATAAAGATGCAGCATCTTGGCAAAGTGCGATGAACTCTGAAATAGAATCTATATATTTAATCCGGTCTGGGAGCTTGTAGAACCACCAAATGGTGTAAAAGCCATTGGATGTAAATGGGTCTACAAAATAAAAAGAGGGGTAGATGGTAAGGTGGAAACTTTCAAAGCGAGACTTGTTGCAAAATGGTATACTTTGAAAGAAGGAATCGATTATGAGGAAACCTTTTCGTCGGTAGCCATGCTTAAGTCTATCTGGATTCTTTTATCTATTGCTGCTCATATGGATTATGAGGTTTGGCAAATAGATGTCAAGACAGCTTTCCTTAATGGAAGTCTTGAAGAAAACATCCATATGAAGCAACCAGAGGGATTCATTGTGAAGAGCAAAGAGCATCTTGTATGTAAGCTCAAATGATCTATCTATGGACTAAAGCAAGTTTCGAGATTTTGGAACATCCGATTTAATGAAGTAATCCAATCTTTTGGATTTATTCAATATCAGGATGAGTCTTGTGTATAAAGAAAAGTGATGAAAACGTGGTGGTATTTCTTGTACTATACGTAGATGACATTTTGCTCATTGGCAACAATGTCAAAGTGTTGTCAGATGTAAGGGTATGATTTTCTAAGCAATTTAATATAAAGGACTTGGGAGAATGTGGGCATATTCTTGGGATCAAGGTAATAAGGAATCTCAAGAAAAAGATGTTGTGCTTATCCTAAGCTTCATATATCGATACTATCCTTGCTCATTTTAGCATACAGAACTCTAAGAAAAGTTTCTTACCTTTTCGGCATGGAGTACCTTTATCTAAAGAGATGTTCCCTAAGGCATCAAAGGAGATAAAGGACATGAAGGTAGTTCCTTATGCTTCGGCTGTAGGAAGCCTAATGTATGCGATGCTATGTACGAGACTGGATATCTGTTTTGTTGTGGGCATGGTTAGCAGATATCAAAGTAACCCTGGACAGGGACATTGGACTGCCGTAAAACATATATTAAAATATCTGAGAAGGACTAGAGATTATATACTGGTATACAAGGTAGATTATTTGCTCCATGTGGGTTACACGGATTCGGATTTTCAATCAGATTGGGACAATAGTAAGTTGACCTCAGGGTATGTATTTACTTTGGGAGGTGGAGCAATAACATGGAGGAGTATTAAGCAGAAATGTGTTTCAGACTCCACCATGGAAGTTGAGTATGTAGCAGCTTCTGAGATAGTCAAAGAAGTAGTATGACTCAGAAACTTCTTGATGGTCTTGGATGTGATTCCTAGTTTACCCAAAATTATCACAGTTTATTGTGATAATAGTGGTGCAGTAACAAACTCAAAGGAACCATGAGCCCATAAGGCAAGTAAACACATAGTGTGCAAGTATCACCTGATACGAGATATTATGAAATGAGGAGAAGTTGTTGTCGCCAAGATTACATCAGAAGATAACCTGGCAGATCATTTCACTAAGGCCCTTCCGGCAAGAGCTTTTGATCGTCATGTTGAAGGGATGAGAATCAGATATATGGCAGCATTTATGGCACCATAGTCTTTTAGTATAAGTGGGAGATTGTTAGGATGTATACTAAAAGCCTAGCTCTTTGTAAACATTTATTTTGAAATAAGAATCACATTGGTCAAATGTCTATATTTATCTTAAATGTAGTTGCCCATTTAATTTTTATTATAGATAACATGATGTGTGGTGTCACACAGAAGATCATGTTATCAGTTCCTTATAAATTATAAATAGTAGCTCACAACCAAGATGGATTGGGACAAACCATTTGAATGGTTGTAGTGTAATTTGGTATTAGTTTATCTTGACTATAAAATTACACTAGTACACTATGAGTGTATTGAGCAGGACCATTTGAGGTTCTTCTTTTTATACTGACAGTATAAAAGAATAGGACCTCAATTATTATGGATGTGTGTACTTTTAATCCCGATATAATAACAAGCACGTATACTTAGTATTTATTTCTTTGACTTATAAAAGGGTGAGATTTAGTTCATTAAATCAATAGACCCGATAAGTTGAAAAATGATATTATTTATATGGTGTATTTTGATTATAAAAGCAAACTGTGTCTTAGTGATCTAGGCTGATAATGTCCCCAAGAGGAACTCATAAGGATTGTCATGTAAACCCTGCAGGTGGACATTGTCTGACATGACAATGAAGTTGAGTGTTACCACTCTTGAAGCTAGATATTAATTAAGTGAGTTGTCAGTAACTCATTTAATTAATGGGCATTCGATATCTTAAATACAGGGAGATTAGCGCACTCATGATAAGAAGGAGCCCATATTATAATATGAGATTGGTGCGGTAGTGCAATAATAACTCTTTAGTGGTATGAGTTATTATTGATGAACTTGAGTTGGGTGTTCGGGGTGAACACGGGAAGCTCAAGCTCATCGGGAGACCAAAACCAATTCCTCCTCTCTGTCCCGGTTGTAGCCTCTTATTTATAAAGCTTTTTATCCACCCAAAGCCCAGTCTATTAGTTGCCGGCCAAGCCAAGCTTAGAGCCCAAGACTAGGGTCGGCCAAGCCATGCTTTATGACCAAGCATGGGGCAGGCCATGATAAGAAGAGAAAGGAAGTTTTTGATTAAAAACTAAATTTTGTTAAAATCTTTCTTTATTTGTAGTTATCTACAATGATTAAAAGAGAAATTTTATTTTTGTTAAAATTTTTCCTTTTTGTAGTTATCTACAATGGTTAAAAGAAAGATTTTAATTTTATTTAAAACATTTCCTTTTATAGCCATCTACTAAGGGAATTTAAAAAAGAGATTTTATTTTTGTTAAAATATTTTCTTTTTTTGTAGTTATCTACAATAGCTAAAAGAAAGATTTTAATTTTGTTTAAATCTTTCCATTTATAGCCATCCACATGGTTTTAAAAGAGAGTTTTATATTTTAAAATCTTTCCTTAAAAGAGAGATTTTAATTTTTAATAAAACTTTCCTTTTTGGTAACCATGATTTAGAAGAGAAGTTTTAATTATAATCTTTCTTTTTTTTAGATGTCTACATGATTTAAAAGAGAGAGATTAATTTTAAAACTTTCCTTTATTGCGATGTACAATAGGAAATTTAGAAAAGAGAGATTTTAATTGTTGTTAAAATTTTCTTTTTTTAAAGGGAGGCCACAAATAAGGAAGTTTTAATTATGTTTAAAACTTTCCTTTTTTGCCATGAGCAAGGATTATAAAAGAGGAGGAGGTGATGTCATATGGTGTAACACATATTATTATTCTCCTCTTCTCCTTTCTTGTGGCTGGCCCTGTCCTTCTCTCTTCCCTTAAGGCCGGTGACATCTATATTCCCTTCTTCCTCCTTTTCTTCCTTCCAAGGTCTGAGCTTGAAGAAGAAGAAGAAGAAGACAAGAAGTACCTAGGTGGCAGGTTGCTTGGAGGGGAAGAAGAAAAGAAGGAGTTTCCTATTTTGGCATCCCTTGGTGGCTCGAGAGTTTTGGAGGAGAAGAAGTGGTTCGGGTGGATTCCATCTTGGTAAATCGTTGCCCACACAACGTCCAAGAGAAGGAGAGGAATATAATAGAAGATCAAGAGGTCTTTAGCTACAAAGAAAGGTATATCTAATTAATGGTTTTCGCTTCAAATTAATTAGTTAGTTTTCTTTGCATGGATTCTAAAACACCAACACAAGAGGCTAGCGATTTTATGTTTCGATTTCTTGCTATCGATTTTGTATTTCGATTTTACATTTCGATCTTGTGTTTATATTATGGTATCTATAGTTAAATCTAGGGTTACTGTAAGAAGTTAAATATTCAATTTCTTTGAAAGGCTTTGTCTAGGAAGTGGTGGATGATCCCATAACCAAGAAGACCTAGTGCCTCGCCATGTTTAACCTGGAAGCTAATCTTTGAAATAGATATTTAATCAACTTCTGTAATATGGTTTAACTTAGGAAGATTACATCGGTTAAACTTGGAGTAAAAATATTAAGTATCATTTCCAATCCAAGTTTAACTTCTGAAGAGCAACTTGTATTAATAATGTTAAGTATCGTTTGCATTCCAAGTTTAACTTCAGTAGATTACATGGGTAGCTAGGTTAAGTTCTGTGTTTGTACAAATTTTGTACAGGGGAAACAAAATGGTATTCCGAGTAGCAACCAACACTTGAGGTGTTGAACCATTGAAAGATTTGGACGCTTAATGTAGCTATCAAACTTAATCGTTAGCTATCGAAGCTTGCTCAGACTTCCTCCACTGTACTTTTCTCTAAGGGCTACTCAGACAACATGTGTAACAACCCAAATTTCCTCATTACGAGTTCTAATAGTACTTAAAAATATTTAGGAATGCTTTAGAAATATTATAGAGATTTTTATAAATTTTTAGAGTATTTTTATGTAATTTTTGGAGTTCGTTCGGTATTTTTACCAAAAGAAACAAGTTGCAAAAAAATAAAGAGGTTGAGCCGAGGTTCGAACCGGAGACCTCTGGTTAAGCAAAGCCTTAAGTTGTTTTGAATGACCAGGAACCCAGCAGGGCCGTGCTGATAAAATAGATAGCGAAATTTATTTAAGAAATAGTAGATAACAGAGTACTCTAGTTATAAAGGGAGATTAAGAGAGAACTTAGGGATAATTTTGGTCGTGACCTAAAGCCCTTCCTCTCCTTTGTCTAGCGTGCGGCGGTGGTGCTCGGGCGGAAGATGAAGCCAAAGCTAAGGCTTCATCTCTAGCGGCCGGTGAAGGGCAAATCCCGTGAGCTCTTCACGGAATAGAGACCTTCTCGTCGAGGGAATCCGTAGGCACGAAGGAAAGGTTGGATTTTCAAGCTTCTCCGAAACCTTAGAAGTCTAATTCGGTTGTAAGCTCAAGATCAAGGGTAAGTGCTTCTCACCTGCAGTAGGAGTAGCTATTGGAGTCTTGTTTCTTCTTGTTTCTGTTCGAAGCATACCATAAGAAGCGGTGCTTTTGTGCTTGCTGCCGTGAACCCTAAAGAAAGAAAGAGAATGATTAGTTTAGTTTAAGCATGTGGGTTGGATTTCCTTCAAGCCTTGTAATTAGTATTTTCAGATTTCGATTTAAATCCTTACTGTTTGATTGGAGCTGCTGTGAAGTTCGGTTATTTTGAGCATGCAGTTTAGTTTCTTCCTTAATGTTTGATTTGGAGCTGCTGTGTAATTTTCTATTTGGGATCTTAACAGGTAGGATCGGTTCATGTAAGAGCCTTGTAGGTTTCGGATGCTACTACTAGGCAATGAACATAAGATAGCTTGGATAAATTTCGAGCATGTAGTTAGTTTTCTTCCTTACTGCTAGTTTTCGGTTTTTGTGTTATAAAATGAAGATGAACAACCTTTGGTTTTGGGAGCATTCAGTTAGATCCCTTAGTAGTGTAATTAGACCTGCAGTCTTGATTTCTGTTGCTCTATAAAGTATAAGCTTTGAATAAGTTTTATATAGGTTTCAAGCTTCAGCAGGTTTTAGTTTTGAATGGCTATGTGTAGCGTTTTTGGTTTCTTTTGTTTCCTTGCCATGGCACTGAGCATGAGGTATCATTATTGTTCTTTTTTTGGTTTCCAGTAGCAAATCCTGTACTAGTTGCAATGCAGATTTAGTTTATGAGTTGAAGCAATGAATATGAACAACATTTTTTTTTCTTTTTGCTTACTGTTTAATTTATGAGGTATTCTTTTATTAAAAGTATTAACAAGTATAAGTATTTTACTTGAGAAGGCTAGTACCCGACTTCCGAGGTTGTCGTTAAACAAATCCATGTGACCATTTCCGAGGTCTCGGCCCTGGTAAGACCAAGGTCTTTACCCTCGTAGGACTGGTGGCTCGCTACATCAGTTTGTATTAGGGAGCGCGCAATGGTACTAAGCCTGGGCCCAAGAGATTATTATTTTAAAGTATAAAAGTATAAGTTTTGAACAAGTGAAATAAGTTTCACATAAGCAAGTTTAGTTTTCTTTTATGCTAGCATGTTGTTTAGTTTTGCTTACTGTTATTTACTATTAGATGAGCACCTATACATGTTTAGCATTTCAGTATGTTTGATTTCTTTATTATTGGATGAGCATGTGTAGTATTTCTTTTAAAGCATTCAGTTTTTTGATTTCTTCCTATTCACATGCATATTCGAGTTTTGTGAGTTAGATAGCGCTAACTAAGCATTCTGCTTATAGTTGCATTTTCCTCTTACTGCAAATAAAGGAAATGAAAAGTTATAACAAAGGAAGGCGATAAGGAGGTGTGAATGGATGTGTGATGTCTGGACTATAGAAGCCTTGGGATTTAGTTAAAAAATTCATTAAGATTTTGTATTCAGAATGTTTGAACTATTCTTTCATGTTGCTGGATTTTCTTATTGAATATTTTATGTTTTAGAATTCTTCCTTCTATATGCTATGCACATTAGTTCCGCTAATTGAGTTGTATCACTGTTGCATGCATATACCACTACAACAAAAACCCTCATAGATATCGGTTTTCCACCGCTGTCTATTATATTTTCGACAGATGTCTATGAAGGCGATGTAAAAGGTCTGTCATTTTAGACATTGGGTTAAAACTGGTGTAGTATCACTTAACGACACCGGTTTTCGAATCGGTTATTAACCGGTGTAGTATCACTTAACGACACCGTTTTATCAACGGTGTAAAACCGATGTAATATTATATGTTAATAACACCAGTTTTGGCAACGGTATACGACCGATGTAATATTAGTTAATGACACCAGTTTTGCAGCAGTGGAAAACCGATGTAATATCAGTATTGTTTAACGAAACAAATTCGATTTCCGAAACGGTGAAAAACCGACAGTATCCAAGAAAATACACAAATATTTAAAAATTACACAAATATTCTTCTTCCAAGAGTATCCATAAAATACACAAATATTCATAAATTACATAAATATTCTTCTTACAACAGTATCCATAAGCTTTTGCTATCATTATGAAACCTGGAAGCATGAATAACTTTTGCAGTGAGAACTACCTCATCCTTCTCACCAGCCAAACACTTTAGCCAATGCATTTACTTCATCAACTTTTGGAGATAGAAAAGCAAGCCCTTGATCTCAGTATCCAATTTCATTTGTCTCGTTGACAAGGTCGACAACCGTGTGCATGAAGTTGAGACAACAAGCTTATCTACATACAAACATTAAATAATATCAGTTGCATTTTGAAGAAAAACAAGAATTAGAAAGAAAGAAAAGGAATTACACCAATACGACCTTTTCCAACAATGGCCTCAAGACTCGCAAGTGTGCTGAGAGAGGATGCAAAATCATTTGCCCGAATGTTCCTTCCATTAACAACTCCGACAACAAGATATTTGCCAGCGGGGAAGCTACTAGATTACAAAGTGGAACAAACAATCATAAAGATGTACTTTTTATTATTTATATAGATATCAATTACAAGTTATAGACTCCACTGGATTACACACTTAAAAGATATATTTCACAGATAAAAACTTATAGACTGAAGAGTTTGTGATCTCAAATCCTTCTTTGGTAAAGTGTCTTGCATAAAAAAAAATGATATATTTCACCATGCAAGTATATCTCATTTGCTGACCTGGAAAATGTAGAAAGTTTTTACATGCTAGGACCAAACGAGTAGATACCTCTATAGATCGATCTTAATGTTAAATTAGCACTAGCACAGTGATTGCTATTAATTAACCCGGTCCCCGGGAAATGTAGAAAGCTAGTAAGAAAATTGAATTTCCCCACAATCACCAAGATATCTCATTTCCAACACATGTTTACTCAAAATAGAATGCAAATAAATTACTAGTACACAAGAAAAATAATGACACAATAAACACATTTGATGGATGAAAGTGTGAATCTGACACCTCACATTTTTCTATCACTCCATTTTAATGATAAGATGCACGGTAAGAAATATCTAGTTGATTCACTCAAAATCTACGAGAGTCACTTCATGGCTAGCAATTCCACTGGACCAAAACTAAGCAACAGTCAACTCCATTACAAAACCACCTTTAACAAGAAAAGTAAATGATTTAACTGAAGGAGATACTCCCCATTTCCTAGGCCTCTTCAAAGGACATATCTGTTGAGGAGTTTATTACATAAAGTGAAAGTTCACAATTACATAATATGTTAGCAAATCATTGTACCAGAATTGTATCAAATCCTGAAGTTCGCATTATTCCCTGAACCCATGTAGTTCCAAGAGGCACCTCAATAGAACTTCTTTTGATATGAACTTTCATTTTAAGAGTAAAACAGAGAGACATATGAATCAAAAGAATTGACACTCATTTAGCAACTACTCATGAACTAAAACTAATATAAACTAAACCTACATTCTAACAATAAAGAGAATGAAAACTGGTGAACAAGTTGTAAAGAAGAAATCTGTTGGGGGAAAATATGGTAACAACGAACTAATACTAGAAAATAGGTTAGAAGTGTTTGTTATATCACAAATTCCCAGGTGTAGTAGCCATGGAGGCTCAGAAGTACGAAGTGTTGTCATTTTGTGAAGTGTATGCAATCTTCTGGGGAGAAAAATATGCTTTATTACTAAGTAGAAATGAAGCAATTAAAAAGAATAGCTAGAAACAAGTAAAATTAGATTATAACTAAAGTTAGATAGAAATATATCGAAAATATAAAGGTAAACAAATCTATTGGAAGTGGTCCAACTTTACATGACAGTAAAAGACCATTAACTATTTGCTCAAAATACCCAATGAAGGGCCAAGCATGTACATCTTTTTTAGAAATAATATGCAAAGCAGCAGCTATCTCATGTGCCCAACTAGAAAGAGGTGGGGCTATACAATGAGCAAGCTTTAGCATAGTCTCAAATGCTTCATCTCTAACAATTGATGAGTGTAGTAATGGATCAACATATTTCACCTACAGCAGATTGTTTGAGGATGAGAAATAAAATGGCCAAACTAAATCTTTGTTGCAACAAATGTTTAGCTAGTAACTAAAAAATAAAGTTACTAATGACCATTAATTCAATCAATAGATTTTGAAAAAAAAAATAAAAACTTCCATAGTACATTTAAGCAATCTTGAAGTAGGAAGGCAAAAAAAAAAGTAAGACATATTCAATGACTTACCCGTGGAGGTAGCTGACCATGAGTAAATATTGGATTAGCAATAGCCATCTGACCAAGAGTCGTAAGCATAACTGGGATATTTTAACCCTGTGACAGAGAGTTGTTTCCTACTTTCCTCCTTCAACAACAATTAACTTAGTATGACAAACAAAATTTGCACTTCATCATTATACCAATAAATAAACTATGAGTCATTCATGAATCATCACCTAAACCCTAAACCGTATTAGGAACTATTCAGATGGATTCAGAAATTCACAAAATCATAATTAACTTGGTCATGAATCGATTTAACAAGAAGGTCAAAAGAAAATACTCACTTAATTATCAAAGCCTTTAAGTTGTATATGTAGCGCGTCTAAGAAGCCCAACGCACAAATCCTGTAGAAACAACAACAACAAAAAGAGGTAAATTTATAAACCAAAAAACATGGCATATCAGTGAAAAGAATTAGCATAGACATAAAAAAAGCTTGATAGTTCAAGGAATACATAAAACCAACTTAGCAACAGGAAATAACAACTCCTTAATCTAGCAAACAAAAATGATAAAATCAATTCAGGATAGTGTTCGAGGAAATTCATCAAACACATTGCATGCATCAATTAATTAATACTTGTAAACAAGAGATCAAGAAGATGAAACTGTCGAAGATGAGGAAGGACTTAAGTAGCGATGATGGATAAAATGAGGCACACATCACATAGTGGTTGTGCCCTGTCAATACAGAAATACAGGTCTGAGATTGCCAATTCCATATCCTAATAGTTTGGTCGTCACTTGCGCTAACAATCCATGGATGCTCATCATGGAACTACACAGTGTGAATGTAATCAAGATGACCAAGGAGGGTAAACAAGCATTGGTGTGTCTTATAATTCCAGACCTTAATCTTATAGTCATCTCCTGTAAATACAACATCCTTGTCAGAAATAAGTGTAACCGAATTGGACCCTTGAGATTATTGGAGCAGATCTAAAGCTAGCATGCTTTAAATATTTGTCTACACCTCAAATATTTCTCCATATCCTGCATTCCAATCAAGGAATCAATTTGTTCTTCGGTGGGTTTCTACAATTATTGCAAGCACCATGATCATGCTTTTGTCTCCATCAGCTCCAAAGAACATGCATGAAGACAAAATTAAGCGAGGAAGACACAAAAAGTCAACTTTCAAACACTGCGTCCTCTGTTCTTTGTTTACAGAAACTGCCAAAATGAGATGTTTGATTGTTTTGAACAGTTTGGAGTGATTTGAGGCTGATGTTCAAGAAGAAAATAAGCACCAAAGACAAAAATTTTGACCTTTTTTCTTGCTTTCCCATGAGAAGAAGAACAACAAGTTCGGTGCAATTCTGGAAGCGGAGAGCAAGTGGAAGCTGGCATTGCTCGCGCTCTTCCTAACAGCAAAGTGACCAGAGTCAACCGCACGTTGACTACTCTTCTTACAGTAGGCGATCGCCCCCTGGATCAAGGTCTCCGCGTCGGAGCTCGCATTGCTGCTCCACCTCAGCATGGACTTACCGCCGTTGAACTCTCTAGAGAAGGACGACGACTTGGAAGAAGCGGCAGAGGACTTGCTCCAGCTCTAGTCTTCCGCCATGTTTGGATTTTGATGGCGTCTCGAGGTTTTTGGGCCTTCCAATTTGTCATTTGTGGGTCGAGGTCTGTGGAACAGGGATTTGAAATCAGATCTGGAAGATTTGACTTTGAGGCTGAGAGTGGCCTCCTTGAGCTTCTTGGCCCATGATTTCCTGGGGTTGAGCTCGACGAAGCTATCCTGGAAGTAGTCCTCTTCCTCGGGATTGAGCTCACCGCCACTATGAAGGCTGGCAAGGACCTAGGGACGTTTGCTGTGGAAGCTCACACCCTTCACCCGGTTGCTCTTCGTCTCGAATTTGGTCAGCATATCTGCCAGATCAAAAACATAGCAGACAAACTCAAATCAGAATGGAGGAAGAGGGGGTGCACACCGGAAAACAGATCTAGGGCTCGAATCCGAAGCCGGATCTATAGAAGCTTCTTCTGATCAGGAATTCAAGAACTGGATCTCGAGACTAGATCGCTGTCGACGGGGATTTGGGGGGGGGGGGGGGAGACGACAAAATTGAAGGGGTAGCTCGACGACCAGAGACGGACACAGAGACGGAGAGAGGAAGGAAGGACGTCATGTGCTGATCCTAATCGGGAGAGGAAGGGGCGACGATCTAGGAAGGGGAAGAGGGAGATGAGGTTGAGAGAGATGGTCGGAGGAAGGGGCGCGATATAGGTTTAGGTTTGGAGGAAACTTCACAGTGTTGCAAATTTTAGCTGGTGGGAAAATTAAAATATTTTATTTTGGTTCATTAACACCGGGTTTTAAAACTCGCTGTTAAAATCGGTGTCTATTAACTAAAAAAAGGCACTCATAGACATCGTCTAAAAAATCGATGTCTATGAGCGAAAATCTGTGCTCATAGACACCGGTTTTTGGAAAAATCGGTGTAAAATACTCAAAGACATCAGTTTTTGCTTAAAACGGTTGTTGTTCCACTGATGTCTATGAGGGGTTTTGTTGTAGTATACTGATTGATATATTTTAGTTGTGAACATATGCTTGAGTAGAATGACAAGATGAGTTAATTTTGTTTCAGTTGTTACTAATTGCATGTTTCTCATTTTTGAGAGTTTTAAGTATTGATGTTTACATGTGAGTAACTCTAGTATAAGTAAAGTTAGTAGTCCAGTAACGTTCCACCCTCACAGACTAGTAGAGTGTAGGATGGGGTGTTACAAGTTGGTATCAGAGCAGTCCCCATTCTCCAGCATCACACACACATCAGTATCAACCTTGCCCTCTTCAAGTAAGATTGTATTTATACTTTCTTTTATACTTTTCCTTTATTATTTGTAGTATAGGGAAATCCTTAGAAATATTTGATTAAATGTGTAGAATAGGGAAGTGTTTAGAAGTGCTTACTCATAAATGTTTAAAGTCAAGAATTTTGCTTAGTTTTCTTATTTTTACATTACAAGATGTCAAGAAAAGGATGTCCCCGTACCACTCGTACTGAGGACCCAGCACAGGAGAACGAAGAGCCCAGAACAACTGAACCAAATCTATCTGAAGTTGTTGCTCAACTCCAGAGACAAGTGGCAGAGCAGCAACAAGTGATCGTCAATCTGATGGCTAATCGGCAGCCAGTTCCTCCCACTTCTCCAACTATTAATGTGGAGACTCCAGTGGTGACTGAGGTTCCACCAGCCACCCTAGAAGTTCCCACAGCACCTAGAAGACAAGAAGCATATCTGATACAGTGGCTGAAGCTGAAGCCAGAAAGTTTCTCAGGCACGACTGAGCCCTGGGATGCTCAGGCTTGGTTTAAGACAATGGAGAGCACCATGGAGCTTCTTGACTGGCCAGAAGTCGAGAATGTCAAGTGTGCCTCTTTCTGCCTATCTGGAGATGCTCGTATGTGGTGGGAGAGAGTTAAGAGCAAGAGAGCAGTCAATCAGATGAGCTGGGCTGACTTCGAGACAAAGTTTTACGAAGAATTCTTCCACCAACGAATCACCAATAATCATTATGAGGAGTTTATAAATTCAGACAAGGTGACCTGCCAGTAGAAGAAGCAGTCAAGAGATTCAATAGACTAGCTCGTCTCTACTCAGAGCTAGTAAGTACAGAGAAAGAACAAGTCAGACTGATGCTCCGAATGCTGAGGCCAGAAATAACACTTAACGTGAGTAGTGGAACTCACCGACCACAGACTGGTGAAGAGCTGGTCAGCAGGGCATTAGTCGCTGAACATTATCTGAATAGCATCAAGGCACAACAAATGCAATTCAAGCCAGTCAAGATAGAGGACAAGACAGTAGGGAGTCAGAAGTCCCAGGCAAGCAAGCAGCACTGGTATGGCAAAGATAATAAGAGGAAACGATGGAATATAGGAGGTAGCCAAAAGGGAGACCCTATAGACAAGCAGGCCAAGTTCCCTCCCTGTCCCAAATGTGAAAGACTACATCCAGGAGCCTATCTTTTGGGTATGACTGGATGTTATTCGTGTGGTTAAGAAGGACACCTGGCTAAGGCATGTCCTAACAAGCTCAAAGCACCTCAGCAACAAGCAGCACAATACGGGAACAAGCCTCAGTTACACTACATGCCTGCAACTCTGGACGGACCTCAGCTCAATCAAGGAAGGTTGGAAGCCCCACCAGTTTCAGCCAGTGCCAGAGTATTCTCCCTCACTAAAGAGGAAGCCTCTAGTGCCTCCATGGTCGTAACAGGTCAAGTAGTTATTTTTCAGCATTTAACTACTGCACTATTTGATACTGGGGCGACCCATTATTTTATATCAGTACTCTTTGCCAAAGAATTTCAGATGCCTACAGAGAGCATAAACTCTAAGTTTTTAACGACCCTACCTTCTGGGGAAGTCATGGAGTCCAACTAGTGGCTTCGGGTTGTACCAGTCAGAATTTCAGACCAAGAGCTATATATGGATCTAGTAGTCCTTGCAATGCAAGATTTCGATGTCATTCTGGGTATGGATTTTCTCAGCAAGTACAGTGCTTCGGTGGATTGCCGCAGAAGGAAAGTGATTTTTAGCCCAGAAGGTGAACCATCCTTTGAGTTCACGGGAGTGTCGAAGAGGAAGACCCAGAAATTCCTCTCTTCCCTCACAGCTCATCAGATGTTAGCTAAAGGGTGTATTGGTTTTCTTACGTACATTGTGAATGCAGAAGAACAAGAAACACCCAATCAAGAAGATGTTCGGGTAGTCTGTGAGTATTCAGAGGTATTTCCAGAAGAGCTACCTGGACTACCTCCCAACAGAGAAGTAGAGTTTGAAATTGAGTTGGTTCCTGCCACCAATCCAATTTCAAAAGCTCCGTACCGGATGTCTTCAGCAGAGCTGAAAGAGCTACAAGAACAACTCCAGGTGCTGCTTGATAAAGGTTTAATTCACCCTAATCACTCACCATGGGGAGCTCCGGTGTTGTTCGTTAAGAAGAAAGACGGATCTATGCGAATGTGCATAGATTATAGAGCACTGAACAAAGTGACAATTAAGAACAAGTACCCTCTTCCCAGAATAGATGATCTATTTGATCAGTTAAAGGGGGCAATAGTGTTTTCTAAGATAGATCTGCGCTCTAGGTACCATCAGTTAAAAGTGAAAGAAAGTGATATACCCAGAACAGTTTTCAGGACCAGATATAGATACTACAAGTTTGTAGTCATGCCTTTTGGTGTGACTAATGCACCTGCAGTCTTCATGGACTTAATGAAAAGAGTGTTCATAGAATACCTTGACAAATTTGTCATCGTGTTCATCGATGATATTCTGATTTATTCAAGAACCCCAGAGGAGCATGACACGTACTTGAGGATAGTACTGCAGACCCTACAGCAAAAGCAGCTTTATGCTAAATTCTCAAAGTGCGAGTTCTGGTTAGAGCAGGTGGCGTTTCTAGGTCACATCATTTCTAAAGAAGGTATCCAGGTGGATCCTGCCAAAATAAAAGCGGTCAATAACTGGTGTACACCCAAGAACGCCAGGGAGATCAGAAGCTTCCTTGGTTTAGTTGGATATTACAGAAAATTTATGGAAGACTTTTCCAGGATAACCTCTCCACTAACAGCCCTAACTAGGAAGAACAAGAAGTTTGAATGGTTATACAAATGTGAGCAAAGTTTCCAATCTTTGAAGAAAAGACTGATCAGTGCTCCCATTCTGAATATTCCAGAGAGTGACAAGAGTTTTGACATATACAGTGATGCTTCCAAGATGGTGTTGGTTAGTCCTAAGAAAATCGTACCGGTTCTACTGTATAAAATTTTTTTGTACAAGTGTCGAACCTTTCCTTAAATAACCTATTGTATTCTTTAGAAGTTAAATTAGGAATCGCAGACGGAACTTAACATCATTGATTCCAATTTAACTTATCTGTTCTTAATGGTTTAGATTTGAATCGTAAGCGGAACTTAACACTATTGATTCAAATCTACCTAAGTTATTAATTCCATAAATATTAATTTCCCAAATTGGCTTCCAGGACTGTATGGCGAGGCACATGGCCTTCTTGGATATGGGAGCAATCACCACCGCCTAGGCAAAGCTAATATTTATTTTAAGGAAAGCTAATATTTATTTCCTTAAATAACTCTAGGTTAACCAAAAAGAACAATCGAATCACAAATTCGAAAAAGAAGAAAACACAAACTCGAAAAACTATTTCGAAAACTCTAGCATCATATGCCTCTTGTGTTTGGTATTTCCATAAATAACTATACAAAGAAAACTAGTATGATGCGGAAAATAATTACTAGTTATACCTTTCTTTGTAAGAAAAATAACCTCTTGATCTTCTACCGTATTCCTCTTCTAACCTCGGACGTTGTGTGGGCAACGATCTTCTGAGATGAGAACCACCAAGCACCTTCTTCTTCCTTCTAGGTTTCGGCCACCAAAAGCTCTTCCAAAGATGAAGAGGTTCGGCCACCACCAAGCTCCAAGGGATGCTAGAGATATCGCCTCCTTTTCTCTCCTTCTTCTCTAAGAAAGATCCGACCACCACAAGGACTCCAAGGAAGAGATGAGGTTCGGCCACAGGATGGAGAAGAGAGAAAGAGGAGGGGCCGATCACACCCAAGGAGAAAAAGAGAGGAGAAAAATAATAGAGTCGTTAGCCATGAAGGCACCTCTACCCCCTCTTTTATAATCCTTGGTCTTGGCAAATAAGGAAATTTTAATAAAAACTTGCTTAATTCTTTTGCCATGAAAAGGAAATTTTGATTAATTAAAAATCAATTTTCTTTTCTCAATTCATATGGTCGACCACTTTCTCCCCTAAACAAGGAAAGTTTTAATTAATTAAAACTTCCTAATTTGTCTCTAGAAATTTATAAAAAATTTCTCCAATAATTTTTCCCTTCATGATGGTTTATAAAAAGGAAATTTTATAAATTAAAATCTTTCTTTTAAACATGTGGATAAAAAGAAAGTAATCTCTAAAAATTAAAATCTCTTTTAATCTACAAATAAAGAAAGATATCAAATCTTTTCTTAATCTTTTGTAGAAACTTATAAAAGAGAATATTTAATTTTTAAACTCTCTTTTAAATCATGAACATGGTTAAAAAAGGAAAGTTTTCTCAAAATTAAAATCTACCTTTCAATCTACAAATAAGGAAAGATTTCAAATCTTTTCTTAATCTTTTGTAGAAAGATATAAAAGGAAAGATTTAAATTTTAAACTCTCTTTTAAAACCATGATATCCACATAAGAAATAATTTTAACAAAAAAACCCTTTTTAATATTATGTGGCCGGCCACCTAAGCTTGGGCTCCAAGCTATTGGTCGGCCACCTTAAGGCTCAACCTTTAGGCTTTGCCGACACTAGGGGAGCCGCTAAGGTAGTGGATCTACCTTTTTTGAGCTTCAAGCTTGGCTTGGCCAGCCCATATTGGTTGGGTAAGAAGGTGAGTATGTGGTGGGTATAAATCTCTATATACAAGAGGCTACGATAGGGACCGAGAGAAGGAATTGGTTTTGGTCTTCCAATGAAATTAAGCATCCCGTGTTCGCCCCGAACACATAACTTAATTTCATCAATAATAATTCATTCCACTAAAGAACTATTATTGAACTACCGCACCAATCCCAAATTACATTTTGGGCTCCTTATTATGAGTGTGTTAGTCTCCCTGTGTTTAAGATAATGAATGCCCACTAATTAAATGAGTTACTGACAACTCACTTAATTAATATCTTAGTCCAAGAGTAGTACCACTAAACCTTATCGTCATGTCGGACTAAGTCCACCTGCAAAGTTTAACATGACAATCCTTATAAGCTCCTCTTGGGGTCATTCTCAACCTAGATTAATAGGACACAGATTCCTTCTATAATCAACAACACACACTATAAGTGATATCATTTCCCAACTTATCGGGCTTATTGATTTATCGAACTAAATCTCACCCATTGATAAATTAAAGAAATAAATATCAAATATATGTGCTTGTTATTATATTAGGATTAAGAGCACACAGTTCCTTAATAACTAAGGTCCAGTTCTTTTATCAAGTCAGTATAAAAAGAACTCACCTAAAATGGTCCTACTCAATACACTTAGAGTGTACTAGTGTAATTTATTAGTCAAGATAAACTAATACCTAATTACACTGCGACTATTCCAATGGTTTGTTCCTTTCCATCTTAGTCATGAGTAACTGTTTATAATTTATAAAAACTGATAACATGATCTTCTATGTGTGACACCACACACCATGTTATCTACAATATAAATTAATTGAACAACTACATTTATCATAAATGTAGATATTTGACCAATGTGATTCTTATTTCTAGATAAATGTTTATACCAAAAGCTAGGCTTTTAGTATACACTCTAACAGATGAGCCTCGGAGCTATTCTCATGCAAGAGGAGAAAGTTATAGCTTATGCTTCCAGACAACTCAAAGACTATGAGAGGAATTACCCCACTCATGATCTTGAGATGGCAGCTGTGGTCTTTTTACTAAAATTCTTGTGACACTATTTGTATGGAGTTCAGTGCAGAATTTTCACCGACCATCAGAGCTTGAAGTATTTCTTTACCCAGAAAGATTTAAACATGAGACAGCGCAAGTAGCTAGAGTTGGTTAAAGATTATGATTGTGAAATCCTCTACCTCCTAGGTAAAGCTAACAAAGTGACGGATGCACTAAGCCGAAAATCCAATGCAACCCTGATGCATTTGGCATCATTAACACTGCCACTGCAGAAGGAATTGTCAGACTTTGGAGTTGAAATTATTTATGGGCAACTCTCTGCATTGACCTTAGAGTCAACCTTGCTTGAGGATATACAGAGAAAGCAAAGTGAAGATCCAAATATCCAGAAGATCAAGCGAGGGATACAAGAAGAAGAAAATTTAGAGTTTCGGGTATCAAACAGTGGAATCCTTTATCAGGGGAGCCGCCTTTTGTCCCCAATGATGAGGAATTGAGAAAGAAGATTCTAGAAGAAGCTCATAGTACACCGTACTCCATGCATCCTGGTTCCACTAAGATGTATCAAGATTTGAAACAAAGATTCTGGTGGTCTGGACTCAAGAGAGATGTCGCAAAATATGTTAGTACCTGCCTGACATGCCAGAGAGTCAAAGCAGAGTACCAGAGACCAGGAGGAGTTCTACAGCCTCTCCCAATACCAGAGTGGAAGTGGGAAGAAATATCCATGGACTTTATAACAGGTCTTCCAAGAACTACTAATGGATATGATGCGATATGGATGATAATGGACAGATTGACCAAGTCTGCCCATTTTCTATTCATCAAGGTGTCCCACTCAATAGAGCAGTTGGCACAGCTATATTTTAAGGAAGTGATCAGACTTCATGGAGTCCTGAAGTCAATTATTTCCGATAGGGATAGGCGCTTCACCTCTCATTTTTGGGAGTTTGTGCAGAATGCATTAGGCACCAAACTCAAGTTCAGCACAACCTTCCATCCCCAGACTGATGGATAGACAGAACGAGTAAATCAGATTTTAGAAGACATGCTCAGAACTTGTGCATTAGATTTTAAAGGCAGTTGGTGCAAGTATCTGTACTTAACTGAATTCGCCTACAACAATAGCTACCAGACCACTATCAAGATGGCACCTTATGAGGCATTGTATGGCCTGAAGTGCAGATCACCCATATGCTGGTTGGAGACTGGAGAAAGAAAAGAGATGGAATCTGAATGGGCAGGCAGATCGAGATGATAGATGAGACCACTCAAGCTATCCAGAAGATCAGACAGAGAATTGAGACTGCCCAGAGTAGACAGAAAAGTTATGCTGACTCACGCCGTAGGCCACTTGAATTCCAAGTAGGCGATTCAGTCTTTCTCAAGGTTGCGCCTATGAAGGGAGTGATGAGATTTGGCAAAAAGGGAAAGTTAAGTCCCCGCTACGTATGACCCTATCTGATCACAGAGAGAATTGGGAAAGTAGCTTATAAGCTGGACTTACCATAAGACATGTCAGCAATACATAATGTATTTCATGTCTCCATGCTAAAGACGTGTCTCCATGACCCTAATCAGGTGATTCAACCTCAGTCAGTGCAAATCCAGGAGGATCTTAGTTATGAGAGTAGACCTACATAGATAGTGGACAGAGAAGTTAAGAAACAAAGGAACAAAGAAGTACCACTAGTGAATGTTATCTGGCAGAACCAGAAGCACGAGAAAGTTACTTGGGAGCGTGAGGACAGCATGAGACAGAAATATCCAGAATTATTCTAAGTTCGAGGAAAAACTTTTTATAAGGTATGAGGAATTGTAACAACCCAAATTTCCTCATTACGAGTCCTAATAGTACTTAAAAATATTTAGGAATGCTTTAAAAATATTCTAGAGATTTTTTGAAATTTTTAGAGTATTTTTATGTAATTTTTGGAGTTCGTTTGGTATTTTTACCAAAATAAACAAGTTGCAAAAAAATAAAGAGGTTGAGCGGAGGTTCGAACCAGAGACCTCTGGTTAAGCAAAGCCTTAAGTTGTTTCGGATGACCAGGAACCCAGCAGGGCCGTGCTGCTAAAATAGATAGCAAAATTTATTTAAGCAATAGTAGATAACAGAGTACTCTAGTTATAAAGGGAGATTAAGAGAGAACTTAGGGATAATTTTGGTCGTGACCTAAAGCCCTTCCTCTCCTTTGTCTCACGTGCGGCGATGGTGCTCGGGCGGAAGATGAAGCCAAAGCTAGGGCTTCATCTCTAGCGGCCGGTGAAGGGCAAATCCCGTGAGCTCTTCACGGAATAGAGACCTTCTCGTCGAGGGAATCCGTAGACACGAAGGAAAGGTTGGATTTTCAAGCTTCTCCGAAACCTTAGAAGTCTAATTCGGTTGTAAGCTCAAGATCAAGGGTAAGTGCTTCTCACCTGCAATAGGAGTAGCTATTGGAGTCTTGTTTCTTCTTGTTTCTGTTCGAAGCATACCATAAGAAGCGGTGCTTTTGTGCTTGCTGCCGTGAACCCTAAAGAAAGAAAGAGAATGATTAGTTTAGTTTAAGCATGTGGGTTGGATTTCCTTCAAGCCTTGTAATTAGTATTTTCATATTTCGATTTAAATCCTTACTGTTTGATTGGAGCTGCTGTGAAGTTCGGTTATTTTGAGCATGCAGTTTAGTTTCTTCCTTAATGTTTGATTTGGAGCTGCTGTGTAATTTTCTATTTGGGATCTTAACAGGTAGGATCGGTTCATGTAAGAGCCTTGTAGGTTTCGGATGCTACTACTAGGCAATGAACATAAGATAGCTTGGATAAATTTCGAGCATGTAGTTAGTTTTCTTCCTTACTGCTAGTTTTCAATTTTTGTGTTATGAAATGAAGATGAACAACCTTTGGTTTTGGGAGCATTCAGTTAGATCCCTTAGTAGTGTAATTAGACCTGCAGTCTTGATTTCTGTTGCTCTATAAAGTATAAGCTTTGAATAAGTTTTATATAGGTTTCAAGCTTCAGCAGGTTTTAGTTTTGAATGACTATGTGTAACGTTTTTGGTTTCTTTTGTTTCCTTTCCTTGGCACTGAGCATGAGGAA
This sequence comes from Zingiber officinale, assembly GCF_018446385.1. Classification (NCBI taxonomy): domain Eukaryota; kingdom Viridiplantae; phylum Streptophyta; class Magnoliopsida; order Zingiberales; family Zingiberaceae; genus Zingiber; species Zingiber officinale. Next base: position 60,591,718 of record NC_055990.1, on the reverse strand, counting down.
TCATTATTGTTCTTTTGTTGGTTTCCAGTAGCAAATCCTGTACTAGTTTCAATCCAGATTTAGTTACTGAGTTGAAGCAATGAATATGAACAGCATATTTTTTTTCTTTTTGCTTACTATTTAATTTATGAGGTATTCTTTTATTAGAAGTATTAACAAGTATAAGTATTTTACTTGAGAAGGCTAGTACCCGACTTCCGAGGTTGTTGTTAAACAAATCCAAGTGACCGTTTCTGAGGTCTCAGCCCTGGTAAGACCAAGGTCTTTACCCTCGTAGGACTGGTGGCTCACTACCTCAGTTTCTATTAGGGAGCGTGCAATGATACTAAGCCTGGGCCCAAGAGATTATTATTTTGAAGTATAAAAGTATAAGTTTTGAACAAGTGAAATAAGTTTCACATAAGCAAGTTTTGTTTTCTTTTATGCTAGCATGTTGTTTAGTTTTGCTTACTGTTATTTACTATTAGATGAGAAGCTATACATGTTTAGCATTTCAGTATGTTTGATTTCTTTATTATTGGATGATCATGTGTAGTATTTCTTTTAAAGCATTCAGTTTTTAGATTTCTTCCTATTCACATGCATATTCGAGTTTTGTGAGTTAGATAGCGCTTACTAAGCATTCTGCTTATAGTTGCATTTTCCTCTTACTGCAGATAAAGGAAAGGAAAAATTATAGCAAAGGAAGGCAACAAGGAGGTGCGGATGGATGTGTAATGTCTGGACTATGGAAGCCTTGACATTTAGTTAAAAACTTCATTAAGATTTTGTATTCAGAATGTTGGAACTATTCTTTCATGTTGCTGGATTTTCTTTGTAACGCCCCACCTTCTACTGACTAAACTGTAAGGCTGGGGGTTACATTAGGCTAAACTATTCTGTGCGGAAAACTGAACTAATTAAAATCTCATCCTGCTAATGACTTTTTAGAAAGTAATCTATGACTTATGCTCAAAATATCTTTTCACTGCTGTACATATACTAAGGAATGGAATCTAAACTCTCCATATGGTCAAGGAAACTGAAATCAGCTGTTTCCAGTTGAAATCAGACTTCCCCAATTGATTGAGTTGGGACTCAATCGATTGAAAAGTCTTCAATCGATCTACTGATCAATTTCACGTGCTTCTATGCATGGAAGAACCGTCTGGGTCGATCAGCAGATCGATCCAGCTTGACCAATCAATCCAAGTATCGATTCAGTAATGTTCTGTACACGGGGAGTTCTCCCAATCGATCGGTTGATCGATTGAATAATGTCAATCGATCAGCTGATCGACTCCGCAGCTCTCTGTACGCGGAAGTCGTGTTCAATCGATCGTCTGATCAATTGAGAGCTCCTCAATAGATCAGCTGATCAATTCAATAGCGTTCTGTACGTGGGGAATTACTTCCCGATCGATCGGCTGATCGATCCATGGCCGATCGATCAACTGATCGATTCTTCAGCTTACTGTACGCGGGAAATCACTCCCCAATCGATCGATTGAGGACCCTCCAATCGATCGGCTGATCGATTGGAGCTCTAATTTCTGCGATTTATGCTGCAATTCACTACTAATCCAAATAAGATGCAAATGTATCAACTTAAAACTAATCACAAGAGTTCTAGGTATGCCACTACTGTCATTGTTCATGGTTTATTACTAACGTCAAGATAACTAGAAGTCTAGGCATGGCATGGTACATACTTTCATAATTCATGATACTTAACATCCTAAAAATGCAGAAGAGTAACAAGATCCGAAATACTACATCTTTAGATGGGCAAATTCCCCAATAATCTTTACTCCAAGTTCCTTCCCACACACATCTTGTCGCATTGCCCTCCAGCCTCCGCTAATCCATCTTGCCTTTACCTTTATCTGCAGTACAAGGAAAAGGAAACTATAAGCTTGGGAGCTTAGTAAGAACTATCTACCTCACAAAAACATGTATTCGAAGAAATCATGCTTTCAAAGGATACTATTTGAAATACATGCTGATGATCATGCTAAAAATGCTAAAACATGGCATATTGACATACAAGTCATGGCAATCAAATACTGAACATAAAACTATTTGTCATATTAATAAGAAAACTAAACTGATACATAAGCTTAGCTAAAATTTATGTTAAGTTAATGCTGAAGCTGAGCTGTATTCAGATAACTGATTTGTGAAGTTTTGAAAACTATTTTCATAAATAGATAAAAAATACTAATCATGCTGCTGATCGGCCTGGCAAATGTACTTGCTATGCGTGCATCCCTAACTAGACCCGAAGTAGCTAGTCCCGAATCCAGTAGGGTTTACTAGGTTATCTAAACCTAGGGACGACTATGGGAGCCCTACCCAAGGACAACTGAGAGTCCAGTGTAGTGCCACTGATAAAAGTAAAATACTATTCATAACTGGTTTATCTTATCTTGCTCCTACTAGGTTATCTGAACCTAGAGGCGACTATGGGAGTCTACCCATTAGACCGTAGTCCCATATAAACTGAAGCAAGACTATGTATGCTTATTTAAAAATGCATCTATGGCATTTAACTGAGTTATTAAAATGTCTACTGTAGCAGATAACTATACTAGTCATTTTATCGAGCACCTGGTGTGCTCTATCTCTACATGTGGTTGCACTAAGAACATAAATGCGAACTAAGAACATAAAAGCATACGATTAGCTACTTATACTGCAGGTGAGGGGTTACTTACCTCCTGCGCTAAGTTTTATTACAATCCGATCCCTAGGTTTCCGAAGAAGAAGATCTCTTCGGCCATCCTCTTACGTCTACACGTTCTTGTCGCGGAGGGGAGCGTCCTCGTGTCGGAGTTGTCGCCGGAGAGTGCTCCTACGACCTTAGGGATTGAACCCTAGGTCTTCTTGGACTTGTGCACCGAGAGGGTGAGGGAGAGAGAGAGCAGCGTTGAGTGAGGGTGAGGGAGAGTTGTCGATCCGAAAAATCATAAACTCCCACTTAATTTCCCTATTTATTAAGTGATTTGTACGACCCAACTCGCCCATAAATAAAATTGTTCTCCTCTTTTTTCAGCACACCCCTACTAGAGCCCCTTGGTTACTAAAATTTCCCTATAAGTCATAGGGTCCATAGGTCTCGGGTTTAATTCTCGCTTAGGCTATTTTACGTTTTTATTTAATTTTGCTACTTCTGCTACTCAAAAAAAATTCATAAAAATATTCTAAAATTCTAGAAAAATAATAGAATATTTCTAAAATTTATTTTGAGAATTTTCGGGTGTTACAATCCCCCATACCTTATAAAAAGTTCATCCTCGAACTTAGAATAACTCTGGGTACTTCTGTCTCATACTAGCTTCTGTCTCTCAAGTTGCCTCTTCTATTGTGTGATTTTACCAAATGACTTTTACTAAGGGTACCTCCTTGTTCTGTAATTTCTTAATTGCTCGGTTTACTATCTGAATAGGCCGACTGTCATAGCTGAGGTCTTCGCGGACTTGTACCGACTGAGGCTCAATCACCTGGGTGGCATCTGGGATATGCTTCTTCAGCATCGAGACATGAAGCATGTTATGGATAGCCGGCATCTCCTGGGGTAGTTCTAGCTCATATGCTACCTTGCCAACTCATCTAATGATAACGTATGGTCCCACATATCTGGGACTTAATTTGCCCTTCTTCCCAAAACGCATTACTCCATTCATGGCAGCCACTCAGAGGAATACTGTATCCCTAACTGAAAACTCTAAGGGTCGGCGCCGTGTATCAGCATAGCTTTTCTAGCGGCTCTGAGCTATCTCAATCCTCTGGCGGTTCTGCTGTATAGCTGCTGTGGTATCTGCTACTAGATCTGTCTAAAGTTCTAGTTCTTTCTGTTCACCACTTTCATACTAGCAAATTGGAGATCTACACCTCCGCCCATAGAGAGCCTCGTAGGGTGCCATGACGATAGTGGCCTGATAGCTATTGTTGTATGCAAATTCTGCTAAACACAGATATTTGCACCAATTTCCCTTGAAGTCTAGGGCACATGCTCGGAGCATATCTTCAAGTTCCTGATTTACTCGCTCCGTCTGACCATATGTCTGAGGATGGAAAGTTGTGCTAAACTTTAACCTGGTGCCCAATGCTGACTGTACACACTCCCAGAAGTGTGACGTAAATCTACTATCTCTGTCTGAAATGATGGTCCGTGGAACTCCATGCAGTCTATCAATCTCCTTAAGATACAACTGAGCTAACTGCTCCATGGAGTAGGATATCCTGATAGCTAAGAAGTGGGCTGACTTAGTCAATCTGTCGACTATTACCCAGATGGCATCAAAACCATTCGTGGTTCTGGGTAATCCCACTATGAAATCCATGGAAATGTCCTCCCACTTCCATTCTGGAATCTGAATAGGCTGCAGAACTCCTCCTGGTCTCTGGTGTTCTGCCTTGACTCTCTGACAGGTCAAACAGATACTGACATATCTAGCGATGTCTCTTTTCATCCTAGGCCACCAAAAACGTCTCTTTAGGTCTTGGTACATCTTGGTGGAGCCAGGATGCATCGCATAAGGAGTCCTGTGAGCCTCGTCTAAGATCTTCCTCCGTAGTTCCTCCTAATCCAGAACACACAGTCTGTCACCAAAATATAATACCCCACTATCAAATACTCTGAACTCTCCACTTTCTAATTTTGCTAACCCTTGCTTGATTTTCTGAATTTCAGGGTCCTGATCCTGAGCTGTCTGGATGTCACCAAGTAGGGTAGATGCTAATGTCATAGTAGAGAGTTGCCCAACTATAAGGTCGAGACCGAAATCTGTAATCTCCTTTTGTAGGGCGGTGACATGGCTGCTAGGGATAGTAAGGTGGCACTGGACTTCCTGCTAAGTGTGTCTGCCACCTTATTGGCCTTTCCTGGGTGGTAGAGGATGTCTATGTCATAGTCTTTGACCAGCTCGAGTCATCTGCGCTATCGCATATTCAGATCCTTCTGAGTGAAGAAGTACTTCAGACTCTGATGATCTGTATACACTCTGCACTGAGCTCCATACAAGTAATGTCTCCAAATTTTGAGGGCGAAGACAGCTGATGCAAGCTCAAGGTCGTGAGTAGGGTAGTTCCTCTCATAGTCCTTGAGTTGTCTGGAGGCATAGGCGATCACCCTGCCATTTTGCATCAGTACTGCTCCTAGTCCCAATTTAGAGGTGTCACTGTAAATATCAAAGCTATCTGTGTTTTCTGGCAGAGTCAGAATGGAAGCACTAGTTAATCTTCTTTTTAGCTCGATGAAACTGTTCTCACAGTCCTCTGTCCACTAAAATTTTCTGTTCTTCCTGGTGAAAGCTGTCAGTGGGGAGGCTATCCTGGAGAAATCCTCTACAAATTTTCTGTAATAGCCTGCTAGTCCCAGAAAGCTTCTGATTTCACTAGCGTTCTTAGGTCTTTTCTAGTTACTCACAACCTCTATCTTACTGGGGTCTACCATGATACCATCCTTGGAGATTATGTGACCCAGAAAGGATACCTGATCGAGCCAGAATTCACATTTCGTGACTTGGTGTACAGCTGGTTCTGCTGATGGGTCTGCAGTACTATCTTCAGGTGCTCTGCGTGTTCTTCCTGAGTTCCGGAATAGATAAGAATGTCGTCGATGAACACGATAACGAACTTATCTAAGTATTTTCTGAATACTCTGTTCATGAGGTCCATGAAAGTAGCTGGAGCATTCGTCACGCCAAAGGGCATGACTACTAACTCATAATGTCCGTATCTGGTCCTGAAAGCTGTCTTGGGTATATCACCCTCTTTAACTCTCACCTGGTGATATCCCGATCTAAGGTCTATTTTAGAGAGCACTGCTGCTCCCTTCAGCTGATCAAACAGGTCATTTATCCTAGGAAGAGGATACCTGTTCTTAATCGTGACCTGGTTTAGTGCCCGGTAGTCTATACACAAGCGCATGCTCCCGTCCTTCTTCTTCACAAACAGTACAGGCGCTCCCCATGGTGAGTGACTAGGGCGTATGAAGCCCTTGTCAAGCAGCTCCTGTAGTTGCTCCTGAAGTTCCTTCTGTTCTCCTTGAGCCATGCGATAGGGTGCTTTGGAGATGGGATTCGTACCAGGGATAAGTTCTATCTCAAATTCAATCTTCCTGTCTGGTGCTAGGCCTGGTAACTCCTCAGGGAAGACTGCTGGGTAGTCACACACAACTCGGACCTCTTCTAGCTTTTGGTCCTTGTCCTGACTGGTATTGACTACATGTGCTAGGAATCCCGTACATCCTGAATCAAGTAGTTTCTGTGCTTTCAGAGCTGAGAGAAACTTCTTGGCCTTTCTCTTTGGTTCTCCTATGTACCAAAACTGCACTCCTGCTTCAGGTTGGAATACAACTTTCTGTTTACGGTACTCTATGGAGGCACCGTACTTGATCAGAAAGTCCATTCCCAAGATGACATCGTAGTCAGTCATATCTAGCACTATCAGATCACCAAAAAGCTCTCTATCTGCTATAATGACTGGCACTGCTCGGAGCCAGTGCGTGGATGCCATGATTTCTCCTGAAGGTAGAGTGTTGTCAAAAACTGACCATTGAGTACCTCTAGAGATATCGCCAACTTTTCGACGAATGTCTTGGATATATAAGAATGGGTTGCCCCAGTATCGAATAAGGCAGTTACACTTTGCTGTAAAATACTGATCTGACCTGTAACAACTGTCGAGGCATTCGCTATGTCCTCTCTGGTGAGTGAGTAGATCCTCGCGTTCGTCGTGGCTGAGGGGGCTTCTAGTCTTCCTTGGCTGATGTGTGGACCATCTAAAGCAGCCTGCGTCTGGTGCAACTGGGTTGGTTTGTCTCCGTACTAAATCGGCTACGGTCGGAGAAAACTGGTCTTGTTCGGGCATTGCTTAGCCATATGCCCTTCCTGGCTGCATTCGAAACATCCTCGTGTGCCCTTGCGACAAACTCCGGGGGTGGAATTTCCCACAAGTAGAACACTTAGGATAGCTAGACTGTTTACTAGCTGGTCCTCCTTTTGGGTAACTCCCTGGTTTACGTTTGTTACTGGAGTTCCCTTTCCGGTTAGAGCTGTTGGTGTTTCTAAGTACTTGAGCCTCCGTGGCCTTTGGACTCTGAAAAGGCTTGCTTCTGCTGCTTGATGCTGTTCTGATAATGCTCGGTGATGAGAGCACTACTTACCAGTTCTTCAGTAGTTTGCGGCCTATGAACGCCGCTGGCCACATTCATTGCTCTTTCGGGCCTTAGCATTTTGAGCATCAACCGGACTCGTTCTCTTTCAGTGTTGACTAGTTCAGGGCATAGACGAGCCAGCCTGTTGAATTTCTTCACGGCCTCCCCAACTGAAAGGTTGCCTTGACAAAATTCGGTGAACTCGTCGTAGTGACGGTTCGTGACCCGCATGTGAAAGAACTCTTCAAAGAATTCTCTCTCAAAGTCGGCCCATGTCATCTGGTTCATTAGGCGCTTCACTTTAATCCTCTCCCACCACATACGTGTGTCTCCTGTCAGGCAGAAGGAGGCGGATTTCACCTTTTCATACTCTGGCCAGTCTAGAAGCTCCATCGTACTCTCTAGTGTTTTGAACCAGGCTTGGGCATCCCATGGTTCACTAGTGCCCGAGAAATTCTCTGGCTTGATTTTCTACCACTGTATCAGATAGGCTTCTCTTCTTGCCCCTGCTGCTAGGGCTACTGATGCTGTAGGTTGGACTGGTGGAACCTCTATAACTACTGGGGTTGCTAGGTTAGGTGTTCTGGAGTGGCAGTGGCAGTGTTCTGCTGATTAGCCCTTAGGGTGGCTATCTCCTGTTGCTATTCAGCTAGTTGCTTCTGTAACTGAGCCACTACCGCTGTAAGGTCTGGGGGAGGCATTGAGCTGTCTGTCTCATGCTGGGGCTCAGTAGCTGGTGCCCTTCTAGCATGGCATCCTCGTACCATTTTCTAGAGAAATAGAGAACATACATAACTAATACAACCATGTTTACATAACTACTATTATTTTGTTAGATGCTATCATATATGAACATGCTTTAGTTATCTATAGACATACAAGCAAGAAATGTAATTAAAGTGAGAGATATTCTTACTTGGAAGCTGCAGATTCAATGCTGATGTGTGTGTGGAGGAAGTATGGAACTTGCGTTGATACCACTCTGTAACGCCCCACCTTCTACTGACTAAGCTGTAAGGCCGGGGGTTACATTATGCTAAACTATTCTGTGCGGAAAACTGAACTAATTAAAATCTCATCTTGCTAATGACTTTTTAGAAAGAAATTGGTGACTTATGCTCAAAATATCTTTTCACTGCTGTACATATACTAAGTAATGGAATCTAAACTCTCCATATGGTAAATGAAACTGAAATCAGCTGTTTCTAGTTGAAATCAGACATCCCCAATCGATTGAGTTGGGACTCAATCGATTGAAAAGTCTTCAATTGATCTATTGATCGATTCCACGTGCTTTTGTTCACGGAAGAACCGTTTGGGTCGATCGGCTGATCGATCCAGCCTGACCAATCGATCCAAGTATCGATTCAGTAACGTTCTGTACACAGGTAGTTCTCCCGATCGATCGGCTGATCGATTGAATAATGTCAATTGATCAACAGATCGACTCCGCAGCTCTCTATACGCGGAAGTCATGTTCAATCGATCGGCTGATCGATTGAGAGCTCCTCAATCAATCAGCTGATCAATTCAATAGCGTTTTGTACGGTGGGAATTACTTCCCGATCGATCGGCTGATCGATCCATGGCCGATCGATCAGCTGATCGATTCTTCAGCTTACTGTACGCGGGAAATCACTCCCCAATCAATCGATTGAGGACCCTCTAATCGATCGGCTGATCAATTGGAGCTCTGATTTCTACGATTTCTGCTGCAATTCACCACTAATCCAAATAAGATGCAAATGTATCAACTTAAAACTAATCACAAGAGTTCTAGGCATGCCACTACTGTCATTGTTCATGGTTTATTACTAACGTAAAGATAACTAGAAGTCTAGGCATGGCATGGTACATACTTTCATAATTCATGATACTTAACATCCTAAAAATGCAGAAGAGTAACAAGATCCGAAATACTACGTCTTTAGATGGGCTAATTCCCCAAGAATCTTTACTCCATGTTCCTTCCCACACACATCTTGTCGCATTGCCCTCCAGCTTCCGCTAATCCATCTTCCCTTTACCTTTATTTGCAGTATAAGGAAAAGGAAACTATAAGCTTGGGAGCTTAGTAAGAACCATCTACCTCACAAAAACATGCATTCGAAGAAATCATGCTTTCAAAGGATGCTATTTGAAATACATGCGGATGATCATGCTGAAAATGCTAAAACATGGCATATTGACATACAATTCATGACAATCAAATACTGAACATTAAACTATTTGTCATATCAATAAGAAAACTAAACTGATACATACGCTAAGCTAAATTTTATGTTAGGTTAATGCTGAAGCTGAGCTATATTCACATAACTGATTTGTGAAGTTTTGAAAACTATTTTCATAAATATATAAAAATACTAATCATGCTGCTGATGGGCCCGGCAACTGTACTTGCTATGCGCGCATCCCTAACTAGACCCGAGGTAGCTTGTCTTGAATCCAGTAGGGTTTACTAGATTATCTAAACCTAGGGACGACTATGGGAGGCCAACCTAAGGACAACTGAGAGTCCTGTACAGTGCCACTGTTAAAAGTAAAATACTGTTCATAATTGATTTATCTTATCTTGCTCCTACTAGGTTATCTGAACCTAGAGCTAGGTTATCTGAACCTAGAGGCGACTATGGGAGCCTACCCATTAGACCGTAGTCTCATATAAACTGAAGCAAGACTATGTATGCTTATTTAAAAATGCATCTATGGCATTTAACTGAGTTATTAAAATTTCTACTGTAGCAGATAACTATACTAGTCATTTTATCGAGCACCTGGTGTGCTCTATCTCTGCATGTGGCTGCACTAAGAACATAAATGCGAACTAAGAACATAAAAGCATACGATTATCTACTTATACTGCAGGTGAGGGGTTACTTACCTCCTGCGTTAAATTTTCTTACAATCCGATTGCTAGGTTTCCGGAGAAGAAGATCTCTTCGGCGATCCTCTTACGTCTACACGTTCTTCTCGCAGAGGGAGCGTCCTCGTGCCAGAGTTGTCGCCGGAGAGTGCTCCTACGACCCTAGGGATTGAACCCTAGGTCTTCTTGGACTTGTGCGCCGAGAGGGTGAGGGAGAGAGAGAGCGGCGTCGGGTGAGGGTGAGGGAGAGTTGTCGATCCGAAAAATCATAAACTCCCACTTAATTTCCCTATTTATATTAAGTGATTAGTACGACCCAACTCGCCCATAAATAAAATTGTTCTCCTCATCTTTCAGCAAACCCCTGCTGGGGCCCCTTCGTTACTAAAATTTCCCTATAAGTCATAGGGTCCATAGGTCTCGGGTTCAATTCCCGTTTAGGCTATTTTACGTTTTTATTTAATTTTGCTACTTCTGCTACTAAAAAAAAATCCATAAAAATATTCTAAAATTCTAGAAAAATAATAGAATATTTCTAAAATTTATTTTGAGAATTTTCGAGTGTTACAATCCACATACCTTATAAAAAGTTCGTCCTCGAACATAGAATAACTCTGTGTACTTCTGTCTCACACTAGCTTCTGTCTCCTAAGTTGCCTCTTCTGTTGTGTGATTTTGCCAAATGACTTTTACTAAGGGTACCTCCTTGTTCCGCAATTTCTTAATTGCTCGGTCTACTATCTGAATAGGCCGACTGTCATAACTGAAGTCTTCGCAGACTTGTACCGACTGAGGCTCAATCACCTGGGTGGCATCTAGGATATGCTTCTTCAGCATCGAGACATGAAACACGTTATGGATAGCCGACATCTCCTGGGGTAGTTCTAGCTCATATGCTACCTTGCCAATTCTTCTAATAATAAGGTATAGTCCCACATATCTAGGACTTAATTTGTCCTTCTTCCCAAAACGCATTACTCCATTCATGGGAGCCACTCGGAGGAATACTGTATCCCCAACTGAAAACTCTAAGGGTCGGTGCCGTGTATCAGCATAGCTTTTCTGCGGCTCTGAGCTGTCTCAATCCTCTAGCGGATCTGCTGTATAGCTGTTGTGGTATCTGCTACTAGATCTGTCTGAAGTTCTAGTTCTGTAACAACCCACCCTTCTTACTACTATTCTCTAAGGGCGACCGTTACCTATCTATACTCTACTTACTAATGTCACTAACGCTATTAATAACATCAGTTAGATTTGTCACGGCCCAGAGGAATTCCTATCGAAAAATTTCGACAGAGTCTCCCTTATACCGGTGACCAAATCCATAATACAAATAATATATACGCCTCCACAGGCGGCTGGAACACATTTTTCACAATCACACAGTAATAAAATCACACTATAATCAACAAAAACTAGTCTAGCAATAAGAACTAAACATAACTCCAAGAGTAGGACATGATAGGTTACCAATACGAATCAAACTCAATCACAATCTCACAAAACTTCATAATAGTATTTAAGAAGAGAACTAAAACATAAACTCTAAACAGATAGGTCTTGAAGATTTGCTAGCAAACTCTGGATCTCCCCATAGTCCAGTCGTCACACACCTTCATCACCACAACCACCCTATCGCCTCCCTTTCATATCTTAGCTTTTCCTTTATCTGCAGTAGGAGGAAAAATAAAACTATAAGCGAAACGCTTAGTAAGTACTAATCTATCTCACAAAAACTCGAAGTGCATAAAAAGAATGCAACAATACTAAAACTGAAATGCTAAGAGCAAAGCTGTATGTACTCATGGTATACAGAAATAAAACTGAATACTAAATATGCTCACTAACTGATAGGAAAATAATGAAACGACTACTGTAGGCTCAGAATTAAAGAAACTAACTTCTATTGATTCTAAGCATAATACTTGTTTCATTTTCTTATATCTTTATACCATAAATTAATCTTTTAATTTCTTTTACTTTTACTTTTCTTTCTTCTTCTTTTCTTTTTCTTTGGGCACAGGCTTAGTACCATCTTATGCGCGCTCTCTAATAGTGACTGGGGTAGCGAGCCTCCAGCCCTATGAGGATAAAGACCTCGGTCTTACCAGGGCCAAGACCTCGGAATTAGTCACCTGGATTTGTTTAACGACAACCTCGAAAGTCGGGTACTAGCCTCTTACTTTAATTTACTTCTTATCTTTTCAAACTAGACCTTGGTCTTTTTTTTACATGTAGTTACCCATAATCCTCAAAAGGTTTAATAGGGCACATAATCATACCACTAAAATACATGGCTGTTCATGCTTGTTAAAATAACAAATGAAAATTAAAGAAAACCGCCCCTGTGTATCTAGTGGTAAAGGACTAAAAATAGGAATCAATACTGCTCATGTTAAACTGATAGCAAAGAAAAACTGCACGTCTAATAGCAATAGAAAAGAAATCTGCTCATGCTTACTAATAGCTAAGGAAAAGCTAGAAAAGAAAACTACACTTCTATTAGCAGGAAAAGAAATCTGCTCATGCTTACGAATAAACCGAAATACTTAAATCACATGCTATTCATGTCCAGTTAATGACATACTACTAAAATCTGCACGTTCTGATTAATTCTAACAAAGTGGGACACAAGGAAAGGATGTAGTAAATGCTTAATGAACTAAAATTCTACACTTATCAAATCTACAACTAAAATCTGGAAACCAAAGAAACCACATCTGAAACACTAACTATAAGGTTGTCTTGATTGTGGAATTAATCTTCATGCTTCTACAAACACTTACAACATACGAGCAATGCACAGATGCCACAACACTAAACTGAAATGCAAGGAAAAGAAAACAGCCAATCATGCTTGCTGGATAGCAAGAGTTTCACAAAAAAAACTGAAAAACAAGGAGGGGAAAACTGTTCGGGCATGGTAAAAATAGCACACCAATACTATGACCTGTAATCTACATGTCAATTCACTACTTGCAAATGTCCCCAAAACCCAGCATAGTCACAAAGAGCACAACACTACACCAAACATACTAAACATAGAGCTGTTCTTTTCAAGTTTAACAGAAAAACTATGGCATGAAGTGCTCTAATCTGCATGGTATAAGGAACTATTAGCATAGGCAGAAAATGCTACAACTTACACGGCATAAGGAAACCCCATAGAAACTTAGCATGCGCCACCACAAACCCAATTCTGTAGAAATCTTAACCAAGGTTCAAAGTGGTAGATTCGGATGGAATCATCTAAACCAAGATAGTATAAATATTATCTACACCTATCCAAGATTCATCGCAGAAAACATCTAAGCATGGAAACTCACGGCAGATTCAAGCACAAGGGGACATATAATCAGAAAGCAAGGAAAACAAATCGAAGCTCGGAGAAACTCCTACCACAGGTGAGTAGTACTTACCTAGCGTTCTTGGACTTACAACCGAAAAGAGAAGAGGCTTCTAGGGTTTTCGGCAGTGACTACTCTGCGATCCCTTCGTATCTTCGTGCTCTCCCCAGCGCGACGATCACGAATCCGTGAAAAGCCCTCGGAGAAATCCCTTGGCCGGCGCCAGAGACGGAACCCTAATTCCTCTTGGTATTCGTCCGAGCAGCGCCGTCGCGTGAAGGAGGAGAAGAAAGGATCGGGAGAAAAATAATCCCTATTCCTCATTCAACTTATTCTTTTATAACTAGGTCAAATTTTGGGTTCTTATTATAACTTATATACATCTTGCTTTATATGTGGTTAACAAATCACGCGTAGCCCAGTTGGTTGGTTGTGTCCGGTTAGGTCGAGTTCGGCCGGAGGTCTTGGGTTCGAATCTCACCTTCAACATTTTTGGTCAAAAATCCTTTCTTTTTGTAAACATACTAAACGACCATCAAAAATTACGTAAAAATACTCTAAAAATTCCTAAAAATCTCTAGAATATTATAAAAATATTTCCAAATATTTTTATGGACCTTTAGAACTTGAAATAGGGAAAATTGGGTCGTTACAATCCCCCATACCTTATAAAAAGTTCGTCCCCGAACTTAGAATAACTCTGGATATTTCTGTCTCATACTATCCTCACGCTCCCAAGTGACTTCCTCGTGCTTCTGGTTCTGCCAGATGACCTTCGCTAGTGGTACTTCTTTATTTCTTAGTCTCTTGACTGCTCTGTCCACTATCTGTGTAGGTCTGCTCTCGTAACTAAGATCCTCTTGGATCTGCACTGTCTGAGGTTGAATCACTTGGCTAGGGTCGTGAATACACTTCTTTAGCATGGAGACATGAAATACATTATGTATTGCTGACATGTCTTGTGGTAAGTCCAGCTTGTAAGCTACTTTCCCAATCCTCTCTATGATCAGGTAAGGTCCTACATAACGAGGACTTAATTTGCCCTTCTTGCCAAATCTCATCACTCCCTTCATAGGAGCAACCTTGAGGAAGATTGACTCTCCTACTTGGAATTCCAATGGCCTACGCCGTGTGTCAGCATAACTCTTCTGTCTGATTTTCTGGATCGCCTGAGTAGTCTCATCTATTAGCGCTGTCTGAATGCCCAGCTCTACTTCCATTACTTTTCTCTCACCTGCTTCTTGCCAGCAAAGGGGTGATCTGCATTTCCTGCCATACAGTTCCTCATATGGTGTCATCTTGATGGTCGCCTGATAACTATTGTTGTAGGCAAACTCAGCTAAGCATAGATACTTGCACCAACTTCCCTTGAAATCCAGCGCACAAGCTCTGAGCATATCTTCTAAAATCTGATTTACTCACTCCGTCTGTCCATCAGTCTGAGGATGGAAAGCTGTGCTAAACTTGAGTTTGGTGCCAAGTGCATTCTGAACGCACTCCCAAAAGTGTGAGGTGAAGCGCCCATCTCTATCAGAGACAATAGATTTAGGAACTCCATGAAGTCTGATCACCTCCTTAACGTATAGTTGTGCCAACTGCTCTATGGAGTGGGACACCTTGATGGCTAGGAAATGGGCAGACTTAGTCAATTTGTCCACTACTACCCATATTGCGTCATATCCATTTGTAGTTCTTGGAAGACCTGTTATGAAGTCCATGGATATGTCTTCCCACTTCCACTCTGGTATTGGGAGAGGCTGAAGAACTCCTCCTGGTCTCTGGTGTTCTGCTTTAACTCTCTGGCATGTTAGGCAGGTACTGACATATTTAGCAACGTCTCTTTTGAGTCCTAACCACCAGAACCTCTGTTTCACATCTTGGTACATCTTGGTAGAACTAGGATGCATGGAGTATGGTGTGCTATGAGCTTCTTCTAAAATCTTCTTTCTCAGTTCTTCATCATTGGGCACACAAATGTGACTTCCCTGATAAAGAATCCCGCTATCTGTTACTCGAAACTCTGATTTGTCTTCTTTCTGTATCCCTTGCTTGATCTTCTGAATGTCTAGATCTTCACTTTGTTTTCTCTGTATGTCCTCAAGCAAGGTAGACTCTAAGGTCAATGCGGAGAGCTGCCCATAAATAATTTCAAGTCCAAAATATGACAACTCCTTCTGCAGTAGCAGGGCTAATGATGACAGAGACATCAAGGATGCACTGGACTTTCTGCTTAGTGCATCTGCCACTTTGTTAGCTTTGCCTGGGTGGTAGAGGATTTCACAGTCGTAATCTTTGACCAACTCCAGCCACCTGCGTTGTCTCATGTTTAAGTCCTTCTGAGTAAAGAAGTACTTAAGACTCTGATGATCTGTGAAGATTCTACACTGTACTCCATACAAAAAATGTCGCCAGAGTTTCAGTGCAAAAACCACAGCTGCCAGCTCAAGATCATGAGTGGGATAGTTCTTCTCGTAGTCTTTGAGTTGTCTGGAAGCATAGACTATGACTTTTCCTTCTTGCATTAGTACAGCTCCTAAGCCCATCTTGGAAGTATCGCTGTAGATGTCAAAACTCTTGTCACTCTCTGGGACTGTAAGGATAGGAGCACTGGTCAGTCTCTTCTTGAGCTCTTGGAAACTCTGCTCACATTTATCTTGTTGGTCCCTTTGGAGGCCGGCAAGAGGGGAGGGGTGAATTGCCCTACAAAATAAAACTCGAACCTTTCTTGGATTTCAACTATATAATGAACATTTGTAATAAGTAAATAAAAGAGACTAAGTAAAGAAAAGCAGACACCAGAGTTTTACTTGGTTTGCAATCAGGGGATTGCTAATCCAAGGAATGTAAGCGCACTATCTGATTCTCCTCTGGGCGGAGTAGCCTCTTTACAGCGTTAAAAACAAGAAAGAAAGAATTGATTACAAGTGAGTTATTCTGATGTGCAAACCAGTGCTATATTTATAGCACTGGGCTCGGTCAGGGGATAAAACTTTATCCCCAACGTCGAATCGAGTTTGACTCGATCCGTCAAAACTCATTCGGCGCCGGAGGCGCCGGTTCCGGCGCCGGATGGTTCGGCGCCAGGACCCCAAAAGTCAACTCTGGTTGACTTTTCCATCGGTCGCTCCACTTCGGTTCAGCTCGTCTCGGTCCGGGGCTCCACTAGCTTGGGTGATCTCGGCCATCCGGAATAGGGCTCACCCGAACCCATGTTCCGGCCTTCTCCTCGAGCAGCCTTCCTTCCCGGTTTCTCGTCCCTCCAACGCCGCGCACGTTCTTCTCGTCCACCGATGTACTCTTCCGCGGTCACCTCGTCCCTCGGACGCACCGAGCCCGTCGGCTCTCTCCCATGCCGTCCTTCTCGCTAGCCGCGTCTTCCGCTCGACTTCCTGTGTTCCTAAGCTCCTGCACACTTAGACACAAGGGTTAAACAAACGCAGGACCTAACTTAGCTTGTTTGATCACATCAAAACACCTTGGGGTTCCAACATATCTGACCATTCAAACTTCTTGTTCTTCCTGGTGAGGGCTGTTAGTGGAGAGGTTATCCTGGAAAAGTCCTCCACGAATTTCCTGTAGTACCTAGCTAAACTAAGGAAGCTTCTGATCTCCCTGGCATTCTTGGGTCTGCTCTAGTTGTTGACTGCTTCTATTTTGGCTGGATCCACTTGGATGCCTTCTTTAGAAATTATGTGACCTAGAAATGCCACCTGATCTAACCAGAACTCGCACTTTGAGAATTTAGCGTAAAGCTGCTTTTGCTGAAGAGTCTGCAATACTATCCTCAAGTGCGTGTCATGCTCCTCTGGAGTCCTTGAATAGACCAGAATGTCGTCGATGAATACGATGATAAATTTGTCAAGGTATTCTCTGAACACTCTGTTCATTAAGTCCATGAAGACCGCTGGTGCATTAGTCACACCAAAAGGCATGACTACAAACTCGTAGTGTCCATATCTGGTCCTGAACGTCGTTCTGGGTATATCCCTTTCTTTCACTTTCAGCTGATGGTACCCAGAGTGCAGGTCTATCTTCGAGAATACTGTTTCCCCTCTCAATTGATCAAATAAATCGTCGTTCCTAGGAAGGGGGTACTTGTTCTTGATCGTCACTTGATTCAGAGCTCTGTAATCTATGCACATTCGCATAGATCCGTCCTTCTTCTTGGAAAACAACATGGGAGCTCCCTAAAGTGAGTGACTAGGGCGGATGAAGCCTTTGTCAAGCAGCTCCTGAAGTTTCTCTTGCAACTCTTTCAACTCTGCTGGAGACATGTGGTATGGAGCTTTTGAAATTGGACTGGTACCATGAACCAATTCAATCTCAAACTCCACTTCTCTGTTGGGAGATAGTCCAAGTAGCCCTTCTGGATATACCTTTGGATACTCACAGACTACCCGAACATCTTCCTGCTTGGGTCTTTCTTGTTATCTTTGTCCTTCCAGTTTTGATTACTTGACTGGGGTCTCTGTTTCTATCTTGACTAGCTTGTGTTGCGTTTGTTGTGCCTTGTTCCTTGTTAAGATAGTGCTCACTAATGCCTTGACTAACTATGGTCGGTGAGTTTCACTACTCACATTAGGTGTTATTTCTGCTGTACTTACGATCTCTAGGCAAAGGTGAGCTAGCTTGTTAAATCTTTTGACCGCTTCTTCTATTGGTCACCTTGTCCGAATTCCATAAGCTCCTCATCTTTTATTGGTGATCCGTTGACGGAAGAATTCTTCGTAAAACTCTATCTCAAGTCAACCCACCATCATCGGTTGTTGCTCTCTACTCCACTCGCTCCCACCACATACAAGCATCTCCAGATAGGCAGAAGAGGCACACTTAACCGCTAGTCAAGAAGCTCCATTGTGCTCTCAAGTGTCTTGAACCAAGCCTGGGCATCCCAAGGCTCAGTCGTGCCTGAGAATCTTTCTGGTTTCAGCTTCAGCCACTGGATGAGGTATGCTTCTTGTCTTCTAGGTGTTGTAGCGACTTCTAGGGCAACCGATAGGACTTCAGTCACCACTGGGGTCTCCACATTAATGGTTGGGGGAGTGGAAGGAGCTGGCTTCTGATTGGCCATTAGATTGACAATCACTTGCTGCTGCTCGCTACTTGTCTATGATGTTGGGCAACAACTTCAGAGAGAATAGGCCCAGGGATTCTGGGCTCTTCGTTCTCCTGAACTAAGTTCTTAGTATGAACGGTACAGGGACGTCCTCTTCTTGACATCTAATTATGCAGAGGAAAAGGCTTGATAGCTTCTCTAACCCTTCTAATCATACTTATATATGAATATAGAAAAGGGAAACAAAATCTTCTATCTTACTTAGGCATTCAAAAACAAATACTCTATACTGCAGTTAATAATAAGGAAAGCAGAATAAAGAAAGAATTTAAATACTTTCTTACTTGGAGACGGCAAGGCTGATGCTGATATGTGTGTGATGTTGGAGAATGGAACTTGGCTCTGATACCAACTGTAACAACCCACCCTTCTTACTACTAATCTCTAAGGACGACCGTTACCTATCTATACTCTACTTACTAATGTCACTAACGCTATTAATAACATCAGTTAGATTTATCATGGCCCAGAAGAATTCCTACCGAAAAATTTCGGCAGAGTCTCCCCTGTACTGGTGACCAAATCCATAATACAAACAATATATACGCAGTCACAGGCGGCTGGAACACATTTTTCATAACCACGCAGTAATAAAATCACACTATAATCAACGAAAACTAGTCTAGCAATAAGAACTAAACATAACTCCAAGAGTAGGACATGATAGGCTACCAATACGAATCAAACTCAATCACAATCTCACAAAACTTCATAATAGTATTTAAGAAGGGAACTAAAATATAAACTCTAAACAGATAGGTCCTGAAGATTTGCTAGCAAACTCTGGATCTCCCCATAGTCCAGTCATCACACACCTTTATCACCACCACCACCCTGTCGTCTCCCTTTCATATCTTAGCTTTTCCTTTATATGCAGAAGGAGAAAAAAATAAAACTATAAGCGAAACGCTTAGTAAGTACTAATCTATCTCACAAAAACTCGAAGTGCATAAAAAGAATGCAACAATACTAAAACTGAAATGCTAAGAGCAAAGCTACATGTACTCATGGTATACAAAAATAAAACTGAATACTAAACATGCTCACTAACTGATAGGAAAATAATGAAACGACTACTGTAAGCTCAGAATTAAAGAAACTAACTTCTATTGATTCTAAGCATAATACTTGTTTCATTTTCTTATATCCTTATACCAGAAATTAATCTTTTAATTTCTTTTACTTTTACTTTTCTTTCTTCTTCTTTTCTTTTTCTTTGGGCCCAAGCTTAGTACCATCTTATGCGCTCTCTAATAGTGATTGGGGTAGCGAGCCTCCAGCCCTATGAGGATAAAGACCTCGGTCTTACCAGGGCCAAGATCTCGAAATTAGTCACCTGGATTTGTTTAACGACAACTTCGGAAGTCGGGTACTAGCCTCTTACTTTAATTTACTTCTTATCTTTTCTAACTAGACCTTGGTCTTTTTTTACTTGTAGTTACCCATAATCCTCAAAAGGTTTAATAGGGCACATAATCATACCACTAAAATACATGGTTGTTCATGCTTGTTAAAATAACAAATGAAAACTAAAGAAAACTGCTCCTGTGTATCTAGTGGTAAAGGACTAAAAATAGGAATCAATACTGCTCATGTTAAACTGATAGCAAAGAAAAACTGCACGTCTAATAGTAATAGAAAAGAAGTCTGCTCATGCTTACTAATAGCTAAGGAAAAGCTAGAAAAGAAAACTGCACTTCTATTAGCAGGAAAAGAAATCTGCTCATGCTTACAAATAAACCGAAATACTTAAATCACATGCTGTTCATGTCCAGTTAATGACATACTACTAAAATCTACACGTTCTGATTAATTCTAACAAAGTGGGACACAAGGAAAGGATGCAGTAAATGCTTAATGAACTAAAATTCTGCACTTATCAAATCTACAACTAAAATCCGGAAACCAAAGAAACCACATCTGAAACACTAACTATAAGGTTGTTCTTGCTTGTGGAATTAATCTTCATGCTTCTACAAACACTTACAACATACGAGCAATGAACATATGCCACAACACTAAACTGAAATGCAAGGAAAAGAAAACAGCCAATCATGCTTGCTGGATAGCAAGAGTTTCACAAAAAAAATTGAAAAACAAGGAGGGGAAAACTGTTCGGGCATGGTAAAAATAGCACACCAATACTATGACCTGTACTCTACATGTCAATTCACTACTTGCAAATGTCCCCAAAACCCAGCTTAGTCACAAAGAGCATGACACTACACCAAACATACTAAACATAGAGCTGTTCTTTTCTAGTTTAACAGAAAAACTATGGCATGAAATGCTCTAATCTGCATGGTATAAGGAACTATTAGCATAGGCAAAAAATGCTACAACTTACACAGCATAAGGAAACCCGATTGAAATTTAGCATGCGCCACCACAAACCCAATTCTGTAGAAATCTCAACCAAGGTTCAAAGTGGCAGATTCGGATGGAATCATCTAAACCAGGATAGTATAAATATTATCTACACCTATCCAAGATTCATCGCAGAAAACATCTAAGCATGGAAACTCACGGCAGATTCAAGCACAAGGAGACATGCAATCCGAAAGCAAGGAAAACAAATCGAAGCTCGGAGCAACTCCTACCACAGGTGAGTAGTACTTACCTAGCGTTCTTGGACTTACAACCGAGAAGATAAGAGGCTTATAGGGTTTTCGGCAGTGACTACTCCGCGATCCCTTCGTATCTTCGTGCTCTCCCCAGCGAGACGATCACGAATCCGTGAAAAGCCCTCGGAGAAATCCCTTGGCCGGCATCGGAAACGGAACCCTAA
This sequence comes from Zingiber officinale, assembly GCF_018446385.1. Taxonomy (NCBI): domain Eukaryota; kingdom Viridiplantae; phylum Streptophyta; class Magnoliopsida; order Zingiberales; family Zingiberaceae; genus Zingiber; species Zingiber officinale. The sequence goes on along the minus strand of NC_055990.1, from coordinate 60,570,460 downwards.
TTCCTCTTGGTATTCGTCCGAGCAGCGCCGTCGCGTGAAGGAGGAGAAGAAAGGATCGGGAGAAATATAATCCCTATTCCTCATTCAACTTATTCTTTTATAACTAGGTCAAATTTTGGGTTCTTATTATAACTTATATACATCTTGCTTCATACGTGGTTAATAAATCACGCGTAGCCCAGTTGGTTGGCTGTGTCCAGTTTGGTCGGGTTCGGTCGGAGGTCTTGGGTTCAAGTCTCACCTTCAACATATTTGGTCAAAACTTCTTTCTTTTTGTAAACTTACTAAACGACCTTCAAAAATTACGTAAAAATACTCTAAAAATTCTTAAAAATCTCTAGAATATTATAAAAGTATTTTAAAATATTTTTATGGACTTTTAGAACTTGAAATAGGAAATATTGGGTCATTACAAGTTCTTTCTGTTCACCACTTTCATACCAGCAGATTGGTGATCTACACCTCCGCCCATAGAGAGCCTCGTAGGGTGCCATGCTGATAGTGACCTTATAGCTATTGTTGTATGCAAATTCTGCTAAACACAGATATTTGTACCAACTTCCCTTGAAGTCTAGGGCACATGCTCGGAGCATATCTTCGAGTTCCTGATTTACTCGCTCCGTCTGACCATCTGTCTGAGAATGGAAAGCTATGCTAAATTTTAACCTGGTGCCCAATGCTGACTGTACACACTCCCAGAAGTGTGACGTAAATCTACTATCTCTGTCTGAAATGATGGTCCGTGGAACTCCATGCAGTCTGACAATCTCCTTAAGATACAACAGAGCTAACTGCTCCATGGAGTAGGATATCCTGATAGCTAAGAAGTGGGTTGACTTAGTCAATCTGTCGACTATTACCCAGATGACATCAAAACCATTTGTGGTTCTGGGTAATCCCACAATGAAATCCATGGAAATGTCCTCCCACTTCCATTCTGGAATCTGAATAGGCTGTAGAACTCCTCCTGGTCTCTGGTGTTCTTCCTTGACTCTCTGACAGGTCAGACAGATACTGACATATCTAGCGATCGCTAGGTTTTCGGAGAAGAAGATCTCTTTGGCGATCCTCTTACATCTACACGTTCTTCTCGCGGAGGGGAGCGTCCTCGTGCCGGAGTTGTTGCTGGAGAGTGCTTCTACGACCCTAGGGATTGAACTCTAGGTCTTCTTGGGCTTGTGCGCCGAGAGGGTGAGGGAGAGAGAGAGCGGCGTCGGGTGAGGGTGAGGGAGAGTTGTCGATCCGAAAAATCATAAACTCCCACTTAATTTCCCTATTTATATTAAGTGATTAGTACGACCCAACTCGCCCATAAATAAAATTGTTCTCCTCTTCTTTCACCACACCCCTGCTGGGGCCCCTTGGTTACTAAAATTTCCCTATAAGTCATAGGGTCCATAGGTCTCGGGTTCAATTCCCGCTTAGGCTATTTTACGTTTTTATTTAATTTTGCTACTTCTGCTACTCAAAAAAATTCCATAAAAAATTCTATAATTCCAGAAAAATAATAGAATATTTCTAAAATTTATTTTGAGAATTTTTGGACGTTACATTCTTATTAAATATTTTATGTTTTAGAATTCTTCCTTCTATTTATTATGCATATTAGTTCCGCTAATTGAGTTGTATCACTGTTGCATGCATATACTGATTGATATATTTTAGTTGTCAACATATTGATAGATCGTTTGAAGCGATAGAGGGGGGGTGAATATCGCGCGTTTAAAACTTTTCTTTTACCCTTTTGAAATCAAAGTCGTGCAGCGGAAATAAGAAAGAGACACAATTCGGTTACTTCGTTCAGAGCCTAGCTCGACTCCAACTAGAAAGCCTGCGGGGCTTCACCACACTGATGAGCAAAGCACTATAATCCTTCTTTCCGAAATCATCAAAAAGAAGTGAATCGTACAATGGAGCAAGATAGTAACACCCTACTATCTTGCTTAAATAAAAGTACAAAGCAAGCTTTAATTAAATAATACCGACAATGTATTGCAGATGAATCTTAGGTCGGTACTCCGGACGATGTTGCTTGCTGAGCTGACGAAGATGAGTAGCGTCAGCAGCTTGTAGAGTAGCACAAGAATTGATCAGAAAGTTGTTACTGGCCTCTGTCATCGAGTCTGAATTTATAGATGTACTGAAGGTTCGGTCGACCGATCCCACTGTTCGATCGACCGAACCCACTCCCTTCCTTCCTGGCTGAAGTTCGAAGCTGGCTCAATCTTTTGCATTTACTAGTCTTTAATGATTCGATCGACCGAACCCCTTTTTCGGTCGACCAAACAAGCTTTTTCCTTGTTCGTCAGAATCTGTCGTGATCTTGATTTAATGCATCTTTAATGTTGATTGGATCGGTCGACCGATCAACCCATCTTTCCTTTTCTGCTGATCGGTGCTGATGAACTAGCTAGGCTGAGTCATCATGGTTCGATCGACCGATCTTACGGTTCGGTCGACCGATCAGGCTTTGATCTGATTCTGGCTCAGTTCTGATTTGCACTGACTTATGTGCTGATCTTACTTGGTTCGGTCGACCGATCCAACTTAACCTGCAAGACAGTGTTAAAAAAAACTTGCAACATAGATGTTAGACCAAAACAACCTGCAACACCAGTTTGTATAATGAGAAATAAAAGTATAATAATGAGAAATAAAAGAACAGTAGAACTGTTCTTGATCTCAACTTGGAAACCTTCTCGGTTTCTTCAGTTGGATCAGCGACCTAAGGTTGTTCCCTTCGGGAACCCGACCTCATTGTCGCTCCTCCAGTTTGTTTACCTCAACCTACCTATCAAACTTTGATCCTCCAGATCTAGTTTGGACTTTTCACTCAGCCTTGATCGGCTCCCCAGGACATTTCCTTCGATCTTCGGTCCTCCAGACCTCTCGATCACTCTGCCAAGCTTCGGATCCCCTCGACCCACTTGGACTTGCATCTGGGTTCCACGATCTGCTAAGATTTCTCTGCCTAGCCTCCAACTAGGACTTTCTCGGTTGAGTAAACATCCTGCACACTCAGTCAACTTGTTAGATCATAACAAGACTTAACTTGAACCTTTGACAACATCAAAACTCAGGTTTGATTCTGGTGCAGCTTACACCAACAATCTCCCCCTTTTTGATGTTTGGCAACCAAGGTTCAAAGTTAAGGTAAAAATATGCAACAAGAAATAAATAAGCAGTTTTAACTTTTAATTTTCCCTTGAATTAACTAACTCCCCCTGAATTCACTATCTCTCCCCCTTTGACACACATCAAAAATAGGGGTAGAACCAAAAATCAAGTAAATTTTAAATAGACTTATCAAAGAATTTACTAATATTTGGAAAAACAATACTAAAAATATACCAAGTTAAGAAATATTTTGAAAAATCTAAAATTATATGTTGGAAAGAATAAAATTTGAAAGATATTTTGAAAATTAAAACATTTGAAAATTTATACTTTGAAAAGAATAAATTTTTAAACAACATTATGAAAAATATACTTTGAAATTTGAAAAATATTTTGAAAAAGAATGAATTTTGAAAAACATAAAAAAAAACCTCTTGAATTTTGAAAAACATTTTGAAAATAACATTTTAAAATATTTTGAAAAGAATGAATTTTAAAAAATATTTTGAAAAGAATGAGTTTTTTTTTAATAAATATTTTGAAAAAGATATTTTGAAAAGAATGAATTTTTAAAAAATAATATTTTGAAAATAATTTGATCAAAATAGTATAAGCTTAAAAAATCTTGTTTTAAAGCTCTCCCTAAAATTGACAAATTCCTAAAGTCCAAGCATGGATATAGAAAAACTAAGGAAAAATTGTCCTTATGATGAAATGTCCAACACTTGTCCAAGGCTAGCTATCACAAGATAGTAGCAATTTGACTCAGGTTGGTCAATTTGAGTATTTAGTACCAACTAGGTTTTTACTAGCTAGTTAACTCAAATTGATCAATATATGTTGTTTAAAGCCCAGATTTATAGCAATGCACTGACATAAGCATCTGAAATCTAGGACTAGGTCCTAAGAATCTCACCCATTCTAAGTTTACAAACAAGGGATCCTACTGTGCTTGTGAGATGCTGGCTTCTAGAACTATAGGATCATGCAATTCTACGGTAAGACCTAGGCTATTCCATAAAATGAAAAATAATTTCAAAGAATTTTGAAACAAAAAATTTGAAATGGGGATTTTTACAAAAATAAATTTGAAAAATAAACTAAGTAGTAATTTTCAAAATCAAAGAACCTATTCTACAAAATTTAGAAAAAAAAAAACATGATTAACTAGAAATTCCTCAAGATTAAATATAGTCATAATTCAAGTTAATAAGTTACAAACAACAAATCCCCATAATCACTCATCATCATTCTCACCCTCATCATCTTGATAATAATCAAACATCCTCCGATGCTCCTTCTCTAAAGCATCAGTACGCTCTATCATCTCTTGACGAAAATTAGCAATTTGTCCCTGAAGAGAGTTGTACTGATCATCCATTTTTGTTTCCAAGGATTCAAAGCGACTAAAAATATCATCTCGTAGACAGGTAAAGAAGTCACTAGTTGGAGGATGTAATGACCCGGCCCTCTTGGCCCAAATCAGTTGGGTGTCATTGCAAATTCAGGATCAATAAACACAGGAGGAGGCGCAGTAATCGGGATCGGATCATCCTCAGCAATAGGGTCGTCGATAGCCGGTGGGATGTAGTGTGGATGAGTTCGCTTGTACACAAGCCCCTCGGTGCTAGTCTTAATCCCAGCCAAGGACAACTGGAGGTCGCCAAATGGGCCGCCAAATGGAGGGTCGGGTCGTTACAATAAAAAGGCACCTTTTTATGTTTTATTGTAACTACCTGACCCTTTTGGCCTCTTTGGGCGGCCCTTGTGGTGGCCCAATTGGCGGCCCTTATGTCGTCGGCCCATTTGGCGACCTCTCATGTCGTCGACCGACGATCCTTTGGCCGTGTCGTTACTCACTAGGACTTTCCACCCCTGGCAGTGGATTTTTTCCTCCCCCAGGATTCGAACTCTAGATCTCCAGGCTAAATACTAGAGTTTATGAATCCTGATAACCAAGTGAGATCTCACTTGGTTACCAGGTTTCATAAACTCTAATACTTATGCATGGAGGTTTAGAGTTCGAATCCTGGGAGAGGTAAAAATCCATTGCCAAGGGTGGAAAGTCCTAGTGTTTCGATCGGCCACGGCTGCGATAGGGCGACGACGACAACGAAATCGCTAAATGAATGGGCCAAGAGGGTCGTTACAATAAAAGGCGCCTTTATGTTTTATTGTAATGACCGACCCTTTGGCCTCTTGGCGGCCCTTGTCGACCCTTATATCGTCGGCCCATTCGACCTCTCGTATCGTCCGATCAAGGGTCGTCGGTCGACGACGTGAGAGGTCGCCAAATGGGCCGACGACATAAGGTCCGCTACAAGGGCCGCCCAATAAGCCAAAAGGGCCGGGTCGTTACAATAAAACATAAAAAGGCGCCTTTTTATTGTAACGACCCGGCCCTCTTGGCCCATTTGGCCACCCTCGGGTCGTTGGGCCGACGGTCGACGACCTGAGGGTCGCTAAATGGGCCGCCAAATGGGCCAAGAGGGCCGGGTCGTTATAATAAAAAGGTGCCTTTTTTATGTTTTATTGTAATGACCCTACCCTTTTGGCCTCTTGGGCGGCCCTTGTGGCGGCCCTTATATCGTCGGCCCATTTGACGACCTCTCATGTCGTCGACCGACGATCCTTTGGCCGTGCCGTTGCTCACTAGGACTTTCCACCCCTGGCAATAAGTATAGGTTTATGATCACTGGTAACCAAATTGATCTCACTTGGTTGCAAAAACGGAAGAGATCCAGATCAATCGAGGTGGGAAAATCTAGTAACTCTCGAATCGTCGATCGATGACATGAAATACATATTGACGACGTTCGACGAGGGTGCAAATGGGCCAAGAGGGCCGGGTCGTTACAGAGGACTCACTTGGTTACCAGGATTCATAAACTCTAATACTTAAGCTTGGAGGTTTAGAGTTCGAATCCTGGGGGAGGTAAAAATCCATTGCCAGGGGTGGAAAGTCCTAGTGAGTAATGGCTCGGCCAAGGGTCGTCGGTCGACGACATGAGAGGTCGCCAAATGAGCCGACGACATAAGGGCCGACGTTCGACGACCCGAGGGTCGCCAAATGGGCCAAGAGGGCCGGGTCGTTACAGAGGAGGAGGAGGAGCATATGAACTGCCTTGAGGAAAATCAAAGAAGGGTGTCATGGCAAATCCAGGATCAATAACCACAGGAGGAGGCGTAGTAACCAGGATCGGATCATCCTCATCAATAGGGTAGTCGACAGCCGGTGGGATGTAGTGTGGATGAGTTCGTTTGTACACAAGTCCTTCGGTGCTCATCTTAATCCCAGCCAAGGACAATTGCCTAACCCCGACAAGATCAAAATCTGACAACTCAATCAACTCACCCCGATGAACACCCACACCTAGAGAAGCAATATAGGCAGTAAGAATATGACACTGGATCATATGAACTTTATTCAAGATGCTATGCCTCGAATAATAGTTAATGGACCGAAACACCCAGTATCCTAAGTCAAACTCTAGTCTATGTCGTAAGGCGTACATCAGAAAAAGATGGACCGGTCGTAAAACACCCTGATCTCTAGATGACAGGGGATGAATGCAGGAGACAATCATCTTATAAAAAGCATTGTCTCTTGGACTAAGTGATACCGTAGACATTTTTTTAGGATGTGGTCCCTCAAAGAAGTCAGCATACATAATATCAAGAGTAAGATGAGTAAATGGAGCAAGTAATGGATTTGGAATAGAAGCACTGAAAAAGATACGATTAACTGAGGGTCGTTTTTGTAAAAACCTAAGAAACATATCCAGATCAAAGAGTATTTCTCTAGTGGCGACCCTAGTCCTATAGTGATGGGGGTCAAGCTCACACAAGTTGTGGTAAAATTCTGAACAGGGAAAGGGATTGTATGCATGTCTACAAAAGATAATGCTATCAAGTTGATAGTGTTGATTGATCTCTATGGCCTCAGGACAAAAGGTTTGGTAGAATTGGAGATCCAAACAACGAGTGCCTATAACCATAAATTTTTTATTAGGAAAAGATTGACGCAATTCATTGGAAGAGAACCTAGGATCTTGGCTGGGATTAAGAGAGCTAGCCTCTCGTTGTGCAATAGCTCTACTTTTTTCACTATAAAAGAATAGTAATAAATAATTGTGCAAAAATATTATAAAAGATTTAAAATAAAGAAATCGTTACCGAGGCATTGTCGAGCTGCTAGATGAACTGAAAGTTGAATAATTTAGAATAAATTTTTAATAAGTGTTAAAATAATTAAGTTTTAAGATAATTTTAATTAAGTTGTAAAATAATTTTAATTAAGTTTTAAAATAATTTTAATTAAGTTTTAAATATTTTTAATTAAGTTTAAAATAATTTTAATTAAGTTTAAAATAAATTTAATTAAATTTTAAAATAATTTTAATTAAGTTTAAAATAAATTTAATTAAGTTTTAAAATAATTTTAATTAAGTTTAAAATAATTTTAATTAAGTTTAAAATAATTTTAATTAAGTTTTAAAATAAATTTAATTATGTTTTAAAATTTTAATTAAGTTTTAAAATAAATTTAATTAAGTTTTAAAATTTTAATTAAGTTTTAAAATAATTTTAATTAAGTGTAAAATAATTTAAATTAAGTTTTAAAATAAAATTAATTAAGTTTTAAAATTTTAATTAAGTTTTAAAATAAATTTAATTAAGTTTTAAAATTTTAATTAAGTTTAAAATAATTTTAATTAAGTTTCAAAATAATTTTAATTAAGTTTCAAAAGAATTTTAATTAATTTTTAAAATAATTTTAATTAAGTTTTAAAATAAATTTAATTAAGTTTAAAATAATTTTAATTAAGTTTCAAAATAATTTTAATTAAATTTAAAATATTTTTAATTAAGTTTCAAAATAATTTTAATTAAGTTTTAAAATAATTTTAATTAAGTTTAAAATAATTTTAATTAATTTTTAAAATAATTTTAATTAAGTTTAAAATAATTTTAATAAAGTTTTAAAATAATTTTAATTAAGTTTTAAAATAAGTTTAATTAAGTTTTTAAATTAATTTTAATGAAGTTTAAAAATAGTTTTAATTAAGTTTAAAATAATTTTAATTAAGTTTTAAAATAATTTTAATTAAGTTTTAAAATTAGTTTAATTAAGTTTTAAAATATGTTTAATTAAGTTTAAAATAATTTTAATTAAGTTTTAAAATAATTTTATTTAAGTTTTAAAATAATTTTAATTAAATTTTAAAATAAGTTTAATTAAGTTTTTAAATTAATTTTAATTAAGTTTTAAAATAGTTTTAATTAGGTTAAAAATAAGTTTAATTAAGTTTAAAATAATTTTAATTAATTTTTAAAATAATTTTTATTAAGTTTTAAAATAAGTTTAATTATGTTTAAAATAATTTTAATTAAGTTTTACAATAATTTTAATTAAGTTTTAAAATAAGTTTAATTAAGTTTTTAAATTAATTTTAATTAAGTTTTTTTTTTTAATTAATTTTGATTAGGTTTTTAAAATAGGTATAATTAAGTTTAAAATATTTTTAAGTTCGAATTGTATTTGAATTAGATTTTTATTAATTTGAATTTATTGAAAGAGGTTATTGAACCCATGTTAGATTCAAACTTAGCTTTGGGTTAATCAAGCAGACATCCTAAGGATAAGCTTTCAGTTCAGTGGCGAGGCGTACGACCTACTTGAATATCATTAGACCACTTGCTGAAGTCTTTCCAAATTGTTTCCACTCAAAAAACTTAATACTAAATTTTGGTCTAACTAGCCCATGTTTGACTGGGGTAGCTTTGGTCCGATCCACTAAGTCTAGTGCACCAGGTAGAATTCCATATTCAGCCTAGACATGCCTTCGACAAAGTTTCCTTGATGTACTATCATCCCAATCCATTCCGGTGCTATGTTGTTAGGGTTTGGTAAACCTTTTTCTTCTAACCGTTCTAAGCAAAAATGAACCTAGTCCTAAGTATTGAGTTTTGTTTAATCAAGTTGGTTGGATTGTTTTTCTAATTACTCCCCCTGAGTCATAGCTTAGATAAGGTCCATCTAAGTAATGGATTTGACTCTTAGGGACCAAGTAGTGGTTTGGTTTAATTGGTTTGGTTAAGTGTTTTGTTTGAACCCATGCTTGGACTTGACTTCTAACATTTTGACTGATTAGAGACATGTATGATTTGTTTGTTTTGTTTGGTTTATAGCAAAGTCCCGATTTGTTGTACACGGCTCGTTACGATCCAAGTACCATATTTAGACACTTGGATCCCATTTCAAACCTTTCAAAAGTTTTCTTGAGTCGCTCGACTTGACCTTTCAAATCGGAATTTTCTTCCTCAAGTTTTTCAACTTGAGTCGAAGTTCCGATTTGAACTTGGTTAGTCGAGTCACTCAAGTTAACTTGTTGCTTAAGGTGGTCTATTTCCTTAAGTAACAAGTCATTTTGTTTTTCCGATTTTGCTAATTTTTTAAACAAACATTTAACTACCTTAAGCAAATTAGACTTGGAATAAATCGTTACCATATTTGGATCTTCCTATCCGGGGCTTCTCTCGGAATCGAGGTCGATCTCGGACTCGTATTCTTCTTCGGACTCGGAGTTGGAATCTTCTTTTCTTGCCATAAATGCAAGATGGTTCGAGTGCTTCGTTTGCTCCGCATCGGATTTGTCGGAAGAAGTTTCGTCCCATGTCGCTTGAAGAGCCTTCTTTCGTCTTGTTGATTTGGGTCCTTCTTCTTTCCGATTTGGACATTCATTTTTGAAATGCCCCTTCTTGTTGCATCCATAACAAATCATTTCTGATTTGTTTTGGATCTAGTTCGGTGGAGTCTTTTTGGTGCTTCTTCTAAACTTCTTTTTAGTCAACAACCTTTAGACCATGTTGACTAATTCTTCTTCGTTTGTTGAGTCTGAGTCTGGTTCGCTTTCTGACTCGATCTTCTTTTTAGATTTTGTTTCCTTGCTTGATCCTGCATACAAAGCTACACCTTTCTCGACATGGCTTGTGCTAGACTGTTCGTGTAATTCTAATTCACAAAATAACTCGTCAAACTTAAGAACTGAAAGATCCTTAGAAACTTTGTAAGCATCTACAATTGATGCCCACAAAGCATTCTTTGGAAAGGCGTTCAGAGCTTACCTTATAGTGTCACAATTTTTGAGATTGTGTCCAATCAGGTGAAGACTGTTGAGGATGTCCTTCAGTCGAGTGTGTAGTTGCGAGTCCGTCTCTCCAGGAAACATTTTTATATTTAACAAATTGTTTAAAAGTAGATCTCGTTTGTTTACCTTCGAGTCGTCCGTTCCTTCGTGTAGTTTTACTATCGAGTCCCACAATTCTTTGGCGTTGTTGTAGGGACCAACTCTATTCAACTCTTCCATCGTGAGCCCGCACTGAATGGTATTGATTGCTTTGTAGTTCAGTTGTGCCTTCTTGACCATCTGAGGATTCCATTCTTCTGGTTCTAGGGTTGTTCCGTCCTTCATTGGAGGAGTATAGCCTTTAAAACTGTGAACCAAAGCTCAATGTCGGACTTTAAGTAGCACTCCATCCTATTCTTCCAGTAACTGAAATTCTCTCCTTTGAATAGTGGAGGTCGGACCGTACTATAGCCTTCTTGATATGAATTCAACATCCTTGCAAGAAAAAAAATTAAGAAAAATATTTCCAAGACTCTCGTCTTAGGATTAGTAGTGCTTGAGAAGAAAATAGAATAAAATAAATATTTCTAACAGAAAAGAAAAAATTTTAAAAATGTTTTGAAAATCGGTTAAGAAATTTCAGAGCTAAACCGCTCTGATACCAATTGATAGATCGTTTGAAGTGATAGAGGGGGGGGTGAATATCACGCGTTGAAAACTCTTTCTTTTACCCTTTTGAAATCAAAGTCGTGCAGCGGAAATAAGAAAGAGACACAATTCGGTTACTTCATTCGGAGCCTAGCTCGACTCCTACTCGAAGGCCCATGGTCCTTGACCGCACCGATGGGCAAAGCACTATAATCCTTCTTTCCAAAATCCTCGGAAAGAAGTGAATCGTACAATGGAGCAAGATAGTAACACCCTACTATCTTGCTTAAATAAAAGTACAAAGCAAGCTTTAATTAAATTATACCGACAATGTATTGCAGATGAAGCTTAGGTCGGTACTCCGGACGATGTTGCTTGCTGAGCTGATGAAGATGAGTAGCATGAGCAGCTTGCAGAGTAGCACAAGAATTGATCAGAAAGTAGTTACTGGCCTCTGTCTTCGAGTCTAAATTTATAGATGTACTGAAGGTTCGGTTGACCGATCCCACTGTTCAGTCGACAGAACTCGCTCCCTTCCTTCCTGGCTGAAGTTCGAAGCTGGCTCGATCTTTTGCATTTACTGGTCTTTAATGATTCGGTCGACCGAACCCCTTTTTCGATCGACCGAACAAGCTTTTTCCTTGTTCGTCAGAATCTGTCGTGATCTTGATTTAATGCTGCTTTAATGTTGATTGGATCGGTCGACCGATCTCTGGGTTCGGTCGACCGATCAGCCCATCTTTCCTTTTTTGCTGATCGGTGTTGATGAACTGGCTAGGCTGAGTCATCATGGTTCGGTCGACCAATCTTACGGTTCAGTCGATCGATCAGGCTTGGATATGATTCTGGCTCAGTTCTGATCTGGACTGACTTATGTGCTGATCTTACTTGGTTCGGTCGACCGATCCAACTTAACTTGCAAGACAGTGTTAAAAATAACCTGCAACACAGATGTTAGACCAAAACAACCTGCAACACAGATATTAGCACAATAGTATAATAATGAGAAATAAAAGAACAGTAGAACTATTATTGATCTCAACTTGAAAACCTTCCCGGTTTCTCTTCGGGAACCCGACCTCACTGTCGCTCCTCAAGTTTGTTTACCTCAACCTACCTGCCAAACTTTGATCCTTCAGATCTAGTTTGGACTTTTCACTCAGCCTTGATCGGCTCCCCAGGACTTTTCCTTCGATTTTCGGTCCTCCAAACCTCTCGATCACTCTGCCAAGCTTCAAATCCCCTCGACCCACTTGGACTTGCACCTAGGTTCCACGATCTACTAAGATTTCTCTGCCTAGCCTCCAGCTAGGACTTTCCCAATTGAGTAAATATCCTGCACACTCAGTCAACTTGTTAGATCATAACAAGACTTAACTTGAACCTTTGACAACATCAAAACTCAGGTTTGATTCTGGTGCAGCTTGCACCAACACATATGCTTGAGTAGAATGACAAGATGAGTTAATTATGTTTCAGTTGTTACTAATTGCATGTTTCTCATTTTTTAGAGTTTTAAGTATTGATGTTTACATGTGAATAACTCTAGTATAAGTAAAGTTAGTATTCCAGTAACGTTCCACCCTCACAGACTAGTAGAGTTGAGGGTGGGATGTTACAACATGAGCCGATGGTAATGGCTCATACTTAAATATGAGGTCATCCATCATTGAACTAATCAATATTCCCTTAGCAATAGAGTCCTTCCTTTTCCATGCCCTATAGGCATTGAGATCTCGTCTGTTTTATGTAGTGGGATCTACAGGTCTTCCATAACCTGCTTTATAGCCTCAAGAACTCCTTTTTTCCTCAAGAACATATTGTATCTTGAGTTGCCAGATTTTGTAGTTATCCTCATATAATTTCTCTCTATTATTGATATTAGCTATTATGTTCTTATTTATCATGATCTAACATAAATAAACATATTATTTAGTATTTAGTGCAATTCACATGCATGCAATTTATGATTGACTCAATATTAATTTGAATTAGTTTATAAAATCAAGTGATAATTACGTTTCCACTAATCATTTGTATGGTTCAATCAAATCAACATTGATCAATACTATTACATACATCCTAACAAATGAATTAATCATCGTTCTATTATGATTTCTTTAATTAAATGAACTAATCATTTTTCATGTATTATGTAGAGTAATCAACATATGAATGAACACATCATTCATATAAACATGCCGCATATGTTAACATATAACAAACGAACATGAAGTAAATGGACTAATATTGTTCATACATAATGACAGTAACAATAATAGAACTCTTACAAACTAGATAAGTTGACACCACTCCCACTAGGACAGACACTAATACAGTGGCTAACATAATCACCTTCAATCTGGACTCATTTGAGGCAATCTCAGATAGACCAATTTTAAGATTTTTAATTTGATTTATCATTGAAACTTCTTCAGAATCCTCTTTAGCTTCTTCAAGATCCTCCTTTGGATCCTTCTCAAATTCTTAAGGATCTTCCTCTAGGAACTCATGGTGAAATAGCTCCACACATAACTATGCATATAAGGTTCTTCCTTCGGAGAGCCTCCATATCTGGTGTGCTACCATCTTAGGATTCTCCGGCAGTGAACGAATCAACCCCCATATCCTGTAATTATTCAGGATTGGAAACTCTTCTTATTAGAGTTTCTAGGACTGGTAATCATTTGTACCATCTTTAAATTGAAATTAAATAAGTTAGTACAAAACTAACTAACCAGTATAAAATTGACTTAATTTAATTTAAATAGGCATGAAACCAACATTATTAATCAAGAAAAACAAATCTTCTTAATTTTTTAGAGTCTAAATCGACTGATCCATTTGATCAGTTGATTGGAAATCCAGATCTTGAGCTCTGTCCAATGTCCTCATTAGAACTAATTGAACTGGACTGGGATTTCTTATCTATGTTCTATTAATTTAAGCTCATTTAAGTCAATCTCATTTCATTTTTCGACGTTGATTAGTAACAAATTATGTGATGAAAATTTTTGTTTCTATTTTACGACAATTTATTTTTGTTGCCAATTTCATTGCTAATTGACGATGATTTCTGTTTTCATAGTGAAATTTGTCACAAATTTATGATGAATATTTTTTGTCCCACAAATTCTCCATAATATATTTTTTTTTGGTGTTGTGCATTTAAAATTTTTAGGATTGTGAATTTGTTAATAATTTTAAAATTTCTTTTCTTTTATTATGAGATATGAATTCTAGTCTATATATTAGAATTTTTTTACTTTATTTGGATATTAGGGTGAGTCTGTATAAATACATATATATCTATTTGCATGATAATCCTCTATCCACAATATTTTTTTTAACATAGAGAAAAATGATTTTCTCTTCATAATTAATCTTGACATTTTCCCTATACCTTATCTTCCAATCTCCTTTCTCGTTAACCTATAGGATAATTATTATCATCATCACCAATCCACGTATGTGTTGGGTTCTCCGTTTCTATGGTTTGTTACTAATAATTCTGCTAAAAGGTTTACTAGAGTTGATTATTTGTTTAAGTACATATCATACCGTTGACCGGTATTAGTGGATGGAGTACTAATTATGCCAGTGTTAGGTAGGTAAAAAGAGATTTGAGTCGGGATAAGTTTAATTAATTATATTAATTATTTATTAGCCATACTCCTTTTTTAATATCAACCATACTCCTTTAGTTTGTTGCACGGTTGATCATTCCCACTAAATAATACTTCTAAAATAAGGGCAGCTCTAGCTTGAATTACATTGCTTTGAGTCAGCAAAATACGATTGCTAGCTAATTAAAGTCGAAATTCAAAATTATTTTTGTCTCGAGATTTATAATTACTCTTTATTTGATAGATTATACACAAGCATTATATTTATTTATGCAAATAGGGAGACAACAAGTCGAGCAACTAATATATTCGCGCAAGTGGAAAAATGGGCACATTTGTTTAAAAGTGGTATTGGATGAGAAATCAATCAATGTGGTGAGCTATCTTTCACTCGCATTATCATGAATGAACTAACCATGCTGGCCATATAACAACCCACTTGCGCCTTGTGGAGTGAGCAAGGAAAATAATGTTGGATTATAATTAAAGTGCTATTTTTTCCTGTCACAAACTCATATTAAATATTAGATTTAAATGCACGTATATACAATGCAAACGGTATGTTAAATATACAATAGAAAAAAACGGTGCCAACAATGCTGATGCGAATTTAAGCATACATATATAGAACAACTCTGGTTGGATTGCTTGATGGGTCATGGTTTGTGAGCTTGAAAAATGTTGCATGAGGCATGATGTGGGGGGAAAGGTAGAGCCTCCATGTGTCCACCACAAGGGTCAAGATATATGTGCACATGGAAGGTAAAAAGTGAAGGATAGCTTAGTTGTATAGGGTGGGGTTCGTGAGGCAACTCCAACCAGCCATGCCCGCCCGGGTGACACCCGAGGAGGGCACTAGGGGCAATGTGATTCCCAGTCGATTGTGCCATCCCGGTTGTTGTCCGGGTGCCGTCCGGGAATCACTCGAGGAAGGTGCCATGAACAATGTCACTCCCGACCGATAGTGCCTGCCCAGGCATCACTTAATCGTTTGGACATCACTTAAGACAGACCAACCAAAAGAGACGCCATTTGAGAGATCAGACAAGGCAAGGATGTAGGTCTTGGATCACTTGAGCGATAATTACTGAAGCTACATACCTGATTTTCTGATTGATTATACAATGCTTATAAGGTCCTTCCCTCTTGATAACCAAATGACCCTAAATATATAATTAATATATATTTCGAAACACTTACTATTGAGACTTTAAAGAAAGCAAACCGTTAGTAGATCAAAAGCCATCAAAAAATCATTGGTCATTAATACATGAGTAGGTAAAAATCCATCGGTGATTATTGATGATTAATACAAACAGATAATTATTGATCATTAATGTAGGTGAAGATTAAAAGCCATCAAAATCATACTACTTGTTACATACACAATACTCTTGCCTCCCTATTGATTCTAACTTAGGCATCGAAGTGGCAATGCTAGGTATCCCAGCGCCATTCTAAACTTTTTCCAATTTCTATAATTCTCCAAGCGCTCAAGAATACAGTCGTTCCTCTCTTCGGCTTCCTCCTTTTTGTGACATCAGTGGTTGCAATAAACACCCTTGCCTCGTCACTGATGAACCTCCCTCCAACTATTTTCGTGCAGGATCAAACTGGCACTATCTATGAGAATCTTATATACTAGAACCAAGGTGTTCATTTGGATAACATCGATAAGATCACCACTCTCACTATGACACAAGAAGAATTAGATTAGATCATAGCTACTGCGATGAAAGGCATGTTGGAAGAACAACAGGTGCATCAGTTGACTTCCTAGGGACCTTCCGCTTCAATTAGAATAACTTCGATCTCTCAACTAACACTGGCACATCAAATCGGCCATGCACAAGTCCCAATAGGGAATCACACTATAGCCCATGCTAGAGATGCTCATTTTGAGTCTTCCACAGGAAATAATCCTCCCCGCACCATCTCTCGGGGTGCGATGTCATTCACCAGTCTGCTAGAGTGTCAAAATAACTCTTTGTTTAACACCAGCATTCTAGAAGATCCCATTCCTGGCAATTATCGGTTGGCCATGATTAGTGAGTATAGTCTCACAACAGATCCGAAAGATCATGTGTGTAAATTTGAAAATGCCGCCCTATTGCATCAATATTTTAATGGAGTGAAATGTTGGGTGTTCTTGACAACACTTTTACGCTTAGCTCAAAGGTAGTTCAGCCGCCTCCCTGTGATTTTTATTCACTTATTTGGTGACTTAAAAACAATGTTTTTGTATCATTTTTCTAATAGTCGAAGGTATCATAAAACACATTTGAATTTATTTGTTCTTTAATAGAAGCCCAAGGAGACTTTGAAAGATTACATTTCAACATATTGATCGGAAAATCCAAGATGTCCCTTCAGTGACTTTAGAGATATAGACAAGTGCATTCTCACAAGGATTGATAGAGGGAGACTTCTTTAGATTCCTTATAAGAAAGCCTCCCAAAAGTTTTGACGATATTGGGCTAGTCGGTCAAATATGTTAATGTAGAAGATGTCAAGTTTGCTTGGAAAAAGGATCTTGGGGGGCCCAGTGCTCCCCTCCCCTACACGGAACAGAAGGCACCTCCCGTCCCCTTACATAGCAAAGAAGCTCATTTGAATTATCATCGACCAAGAGATCACCAAAGAGAGAAGAAATTCAGCTGGAAGAAGCAGAAGAGCAATCAGGTCAGGGCCCTCTATAATGGCTCCCCAATAAAGGAGAGATATTTTGTATTCATCACCAGGCAAGAGGCCATTCAACGGAGGAATGTTATAGGTATCCTAGCTATATTAGAAGAACGGTTGACCAACATGCATTTAGGGTGAAACACTCCTCTCACCACCCCTATCATTCCCCTTTCCAGTCAAGCCATCGCGATAATAAAGATCACAGACCAAGATGGCCAGGCTGGGTTTCTCCTGATCAACAATGAGAAGCATCTATGCGTCCTTGATGAAACAAGGACAAGGGAAAGGAAAAATTTAGGAACCCACCAAAGGGCACAATTTGTATGATCTCTGTGGGGGTCTACCAATGGAGATTCAAATTGAGCTCGAGAAAGCCATAGTTGCCGATTGAAAAATTACTCTATGGGGACCGATCGTGAGTGGAAAGCTATCCTTCTATATGTTTTGTCCTAGAAGACTTGGAAGGAGTGGAAACCCCTCACGAAAACTCCTTGGTAATTCAAGCATTAATTGATAATTATAATGTGAAAAGAGTCTTTGTAGATACAAGCAGCTCAGTCAATATTGTTTTCATGGTAGCTCTAAATCATATGCAAATAGATAAGGAAGAGCTACGACCCATCAACACTTCATTGCTTGGTTTCACTAGCCATCAATTATATCCGCTTGGGTAGCTCTTGTTGGGTTCTTCGGGCCGCGAAAACCGCTTTTTCGCGTCGCGGAAACCCCGAGTCACCCAAAGCCATGGATCTCGTGCAAAGATTCGTAAACAAAATTATCGAAAAAAACCTTTTCTTGTACGAGTTTGTAAAAACATTAGATCTACACTAAAGTTAAGATCATTACCCTTGTAGCGAAGCCCTTCGCGTTCCCACTTGTCCAAGATGTCGCCGGATCTCTAGTTGTCAAAGTAGACAACCTCTATATGTATCCACACGGACACAATTAGAAGGAGATGACCAAAACACAAGGTGTGCTAGCACCAATAGAGTGTTCGGCCAAGGAATGGGAGAAGGAGAAGAGAGAGCACCCAAGGGAGAAGAAGAGTAAAAATGAAATCAATGAGAAGAAATTCAAACAACCCCTTAGCCATCAAGTGGCCGGCCACTCTAGGAGGTGTAACCCCCACATTAATTCCAATTAATGTGGAGACCATTAAGAGTTGTAACCCCCATGAGGTGGCACTCTAGGATGATGTGGATCAACACTATTGGTGCACATCTTGCCACCTCACTAAATGACAGGGCAACAAGTGTAACCTCCTCATTTAATGTGGGTCGGCCACATTAAATGCTATGGAGGCTTGTAACCTCTATGAGGTGGCACACATTGATGATGTGGAGCAATCCTATTGGTCCACATCTTGCCAACTCACTAGTGATGTGGCAAAAAGTCAAGTCAAACATGACTTTTTCTCTTCCTCTCAAATCAAGTCAAACTTGATCAAATCTCTCTCATAGTTGATCTAATCCAACCATATGATTCAAGCCAACTTAATATAATGAATCTAATTCATTAAATTAAGTTGATTTAATGAGTCATAATCTAAATTAGACTCGTTGAATACATGAATCAACTTGAGTCCAACTCAATTAACCCAATTTGGATTACTCTTAATCTAATATGATTCATCAAATGAATCTAATCCTCTTGGTTCATCATATGAACCAAATCTCCATCTAATTGTCCTTAGTGTGTGACCCTATAGGTTCTTGTAACGTTGGCAATGCCCTAAACCCATTTAGGAGCATAAGTAATGAGCGGTATCTAGCAACACATCATTACTACCCAAGTTACAAGAATGTCGAGATCCGACATCACCTTGTGACTACCAATTGTGACTCCTCACAAAATATGTGACATTGTCCTTCTATCCTAGACATCTAGATTGATCAATATGAGTCATAGACCGTGTCATCCTCTAATCAATCTAAATCTTGAACTCCAAGTAGACTCACTCGATCAAATGAGCTCAACATCTCATGTTGACTCATTTGGGCATGGCCATGCACTTAGTGGTCTCACTCTATCAAGAATACCGATGTCGCTCCCGTCATATGGGAGGGATAGATCCCATCTACATCACTCACATCCCTCTACATAATTCGTTATATACCCAGTAATCACCTTTATAGGATTACGGGTGACGTTTGACGAAACCAAAGTACATAACTCCTTATGTAGGGATCCATGGTGACTTCAGGTCAAAGGACTAATAGTCATACTAATAGCCACATGAGAAAGTATATGACACTCATATAACGATCCATGATACTTTCTCTTGGCGGGTCATTCAGTATACATTCTCTAATGCATACCCATGTGTCAGCTTGATATCTCTATATCCATGACTTGTGAGATCAAGTCATCGAGCTGACCTACATGCTAGTCTTATTGTATTAACATTGTCCCTGAATGTTAATACTTGACTAGGAATGATTAAGAGTAGTGTTCCCTATATCATCTCACTATCGATTCAACCAATCGATTGATATAGGTAAGAACCTTCTACTCTAGGACGCTACAATACTTATTTTATCTGGCACTAAAACAAATAAGCATAATAACCAAAAACCAAATGCCTTAATATATATACATGAATATAATATACATGAGTCCATACAATTATCAAATGATTGGCTCTAGGGCTCTAACTAACAATCTCCCACTAGCACTAGTGTTAATCAGTATAGGCTCTAAGGCCTAATGACCTAGTGTGACCATCATGCTTCCTCTGTGCCAAAGCCTTGGTCAAGGGATCTGCGATGTTAGCCTCTGTAGGTACTCTGCAAATCTTCACATCTCCTCTGTCGATAATCTCTCGAATGAGATGGAAGCGTCGTAGTATGTGCTTGGTCCGCTGGTGTGAGCGAGGTTCCTTCGCCTGTGCTATAGCTCCATTGTTGTCACAATATAGCTCAACTGGGTCAGTGATACTAGGAACTACCCCAAGTTCAGTGATGAACTTGCGGATCCAAACTGCCTCCTTTGCTGCCTCTGATGCAGCAATATACTCGGCCTCTGTTGTAGAATCAGCTACTGTGTCCTGCTTCAAACTCGTCCAGCTCACAGCACCACCATTTAAGCAAAACACGAACCCTGACTGCGATCGGTAATCATCCTGATCGGTCTGGAAGCTGGCATCACTGTAACCCTTTACAGTTAGCTCATCATTGCCTCTATATATCAAGAAATATTCTTTAGTCCTTCTTAAGTACTTAAGAATAGTCTTGATCGCTATCCAGTGACCTTCACCTGGATCTGACTGGTATCTGCTCGTCATGCTCAAAGCATACGAGACATCAGGTCGAGTACATAGCATGACGTACATGATCGATCCTATGGCTGAGGCATAAGGGATTTGATCCATGCGGTCTCTCTCCTCTCTAGAAGAGGGACCTTGAGTCTTCGAAAGACTCATGCCATGTGACATCGGCAGAAATCCCTTCTTGGAGTTCTGCATGGCAAACCGTCGGAGTACCTTGTCAATGTATGTACTCTGACTTAGGCCAAGCAATCTCTTAGATCTATCTCTATAGATCTGTATCTCTAGAATGCGGGATGCCTCACCTAAGTCCTTTATTGAGAAGCAACTCCCTAGGTAGGTCTTGACAGATTGAAGCAAAGGGATGTCCTTCCCAATGAGTAGTATGTCATCCACATACAATATGAGGAAGACAACTATATCCCCTACAACCTTCTTGTAGACACAAGGCTCATCTTCGTTCTTGATGAAACCAAACTGTTTGATTGCATCAATGAATCGAAGATTCCAGCTCCGAGAAGCTTGCTTTAGTCCATAAATGGACCTATGCAGCTTGCATACTCTTCTAGTATGCTTTGGATCTACAAAACCCTCAGGTTGTGTCATGTACACATCCTTGAGTAGGTTTCCATTCAGAAACGTGGTTTTGACATCCATCTGCCAGATCTCTTAATCGTGGTAAGCTGCAATAGAAAGCATGATCCGAATGGACTTAAACATCGCTACTGGAGAAAAGGTTTCATCATAGTCAATACCATGAATCTGCTTGAAACCTTTAGCTACCAAGCGACCCTTATAGATAAGTCCATCCATGTCAGTCTTTCTCTTAAAGACCCACTTGCACCCAATGGGTTTTACCCCTTCAGGTGGATCAACCAAAGTCCATACTTGGTTGGTGTACATGGATTCCATCTCGGATTTCATGGCTTCTAGCCATTTCTCGGAATCTGGTCTCATCACAGCTTCCTGATAGGTGGTAGGCTCATCCTCTATGAGCACAATGTCATCATAGTCAGACAAGAGAAATGAGTATCTCTCAGGCTGACGACGTACCCTATCAGACCTGCGAAGAGGTATGTCTACTTGAACTGGTTGTTGTTCCTCAACTCTTTGTGGAACAACATCATCCACAACACTTTGTGGTTCCAGTTCAACTTCCATCGAGGCTCCAGTTCTATCGTTCGCATCTTGAACATCTTCAAGATCAAAGGTACTCCCACTAGTCTTTCTAGAAACAAAGTCCCTTTCTAGAAAGACCCCAGTCTTTGCCACAACTACCTTGTGCTGACCGGGAATGTAGAAGTAATATCCCTTAGTTTCCTTGGGATATCCAATGAAATAGCACTTGTCAGATTTGGGTCCTAACTTGTCTGAGACTTGACGTTGTACGTAAGCCTCACAAACCCAAATCCTCATGAAAGACACCTGGGCATCTCTCCTTGTCCATATCCTATATGGTGTCTTTATCACGGCCTTGGATGGAATTCGGTTGAGAATGAAAGCTGCCGTGTCTAGAGCATATCCCCATAGATATGTCGGAAGATCTGTGTGACTCATCATAGACCGTACCATATCTAATAAGGTACGATTCCTCCTTTCGGACACACCATTCCACTGTTGTGTTCTAGGAGGAGTGAGTTGGGATAGAATCCCACACTCAGCTAAATAGTCACGAAACTCATGGCTTAAGTATTCACCACCTCGATCTGATCGAAGTATTTTAATACTCTTGCCAAGCTGGTTCTGTACTTCATTCTTAAATTCTTTGAACTTTTCAAAGGATTCGGACTTATGTGTCATCAAGTACACATAACCGTATCTACTGAAGTCATCAGTAAACGTGATGAAGTACCTATAACCGCCTCTAGCAGCGACATTGAAAGGGCCACATACATCACTATGTATGAGTCCTAACAAATCAGTCGCTCTCTCGCTGTGCCCACTAAAGGGAGTCTTGGTCATCTTGCCTCGTAGGCATGACTCGCATATCTCATATGATTCAAAATCAAATGAGTCCAGCAAACCATCCTTATGGAGCTGGGAAAAGCGCTTGTCATTTATATGACCTAAGCGACAGTGCCAGAGATAGATGTGGTTCATATCGTTCGATTTGAACCTCTTGGTACTAATGTTATAGATAGGGCTCTCAAGGTCTAGAATATAGAGTCCGTTCATCAGAGGTGCACTACAATAGAACATATCGTTTAAATAGACAGAACAACATTTGTTCTTTATTATAAACGAGAATCCTTTCTTGTCCAAACAAGAAACTGATATAATGTTCTTAGTCAATGCAGGCACATAACAACAATTGTCTAACTCTAGTATAAGCCCAGAGGGAAGAAAATACAGCAACAGCAGCAACCCGTGCTCCATTGCCTACTCGTAGGTCTATCTCGCCCTTTGTCAATGCTCTGCTATTTCTCAGTGCTTGTACATTAGTACAAATGTGCGAAGCACATCCGGTATCTAATACCCACGACGAAGAAATAGAGAGGTTGACTTCTATAACATTTATACCTGAAGTAAAAATCTTATTTTTCTTCTTCTTAAGATCTTCCAGGTATCCTGTAAAGTTCCTCTTCCAGTGTCCTGCTTGTCCTTGATATAGTTGACGAAGATGTGCAACCATGTCGTAAGCACCCATCAACTCATGTTGCTTCTGAAGCTCAGAGTTCATGGTCGCAAGCATAAGATAGGACACATCTAATGCGTCATCTTGATGCTTCTTGTAAGCATCCCGGTCAGCTCGCGTGGCAGTGGTAGGAGGAGCCTCCAGAATGGGTTGCTCCAGAACGTACAGTTATTCTCAGGTTCCTGTACCATTCCAAGAAATTTGCTCCGTTGAGCTTGTCCTTCTTAAGGGCAGAACGCAGGGAGAAAAAGTTCGTATTCGACGTCATGGTTATCTACAACAGAAAATTTGCAGAAATAAATATCATATTTTTTTAAAATCATTTAATTAGGCCTTTAACTAAATGATGCTCCCACTGAATACTATAATTCTTGTGGAACAAGATCCACATCATACTAACCCTTGAGTTAGCTTTGGCTAATACGCCCAAGGCTTAGTATGATCGGTAGGTAACGATTACCAATTACATCTCTATGCAACTCTTGTTTATAGAATCAATATCCGCATTTATATTAAAACTCGAGTTAGCTTTGGCTAATACGCCCGAGAGTTAATATAAACGTGATTTTGTCCTACCTTTCCAACTATTGGAAGAATGCCTATAGTTAACTCGATCCAACCGAGTAACTAGGAATACTCAATCTAATTGAGTTTGTATTCACCCATGCGTTGATAGGCGGGACCAAGATTGTCCCTCCGTACCCTACCAAGATAATATGTATTGCTCTGCTTTGGCAGATTCAACAATACATGTGATCGAGGTAGTGATAGGTATCACGGCACGGTTAGGCATTTAGAGTTGGTTCGATCGAGATCTAATCTAATCGAAAAGGATGCATCTTGTGCACGACTTAGATCTAATCTAATCGCAAGGGTGCATCATGTGCACGACTTAGATATAATCTAATCGTTAAGGCACTAATTAATTAATTAATTATTAAACATGCATCAGATACATAACAATTAATTAATTAATCTATTTGTGATTTAGTCATGGCCCTACTACGATCTTCTCAAGCCAATGAGAAGATCGAATGGTCAACCTAGGGTCAACAGCTTCTCCAAGCTCCTCCCTTTGACCACCTTGTGTTGCTCGTGCCCGCCTCGGAACTCCGTCTCGTGTGGACCCTCCACCGCTCCAATTTGTACATTACAATTTGAAACTCGAGTTACATTCGAGTCTAAATCTAATTTACAACCAGAATAAGAGAAAGGCACGATGCGCAGGCCGTGGGAAAAAAAATAAAAATACAGCACACACAATCATATGACGGCACGCAGGCCATATTATGAATTACAACACAAATCCAATCTTATTGGGTATTTTGGGCCATGACTATCACAAATTAATATATAATTCAAAATTATATATTTTTCATAATTTTTCTGTAATTTTAAAATAATTTTTACAATTTTTATAAGTAAAATTTCCCGGCGGTCCCGTTTAGCGGTTTCGGGCGCAATCGCGGAACGGATCCCCTTGCGGGGCCCAGGGGCAGCGCCCCTACCCGCGATCTAACCATCGCGAGGGTTCCTTTGCGATCCAACAGCGCCTAAACCCGCTGTCCCAAAACGATTTGGGTCGAGACATTGCCGTTTCGGAAAAATCTTCCCGGCGGGTTCGTTTTTAGCGATTTCGGGTGCAATCGCGAAGCAAATTCCCTTGCGGGGTTAGGGGCAATGCCCCTACCCACGATCTAACCATCGTGAGTTGCTCCTTTGCGATCTAATGGCACCCGACCCCGCTGTCCCAAACGGATTTGGGGCAAAACGAAGCCGTTTAAAAGAAAACTTTCCGGTAGCCGAAGCCTACAAGTGCCGAGACACTTGTGCTTCGCTTCTACGGAAAAAATTACTCATAAAAACTCTAAAAACTCAATTTTTACAGAAAATCACAGAAGGTATATTTTTCATAAAAATACAAATGAACTCGTACAAGTCTTTGCACGTGGCTCTGATACCACTGTTGTGTTCTTCGGGCCGCGAAAACCGCTTTTTCGCGTCGCGGAAACCCCGAGTCACCCAAAGCCAAGGATCTCATGCAAAGATTCGTAAAAAAAATTATCGAAAAAACCTTTTCTTGTACGAGTTTGTAAAAACTTTAGATCTACACTAAAGTTAAGATGATTACCCTTGTAGCGAAGCCCTTCGCGTTCCCGCTTGTCCAAGATGTCGCCGGATCTCTAGTTGTCAAAGTAGACAACCTCTATATGTATCCACACGGACACAATTAGAAGGAGATGACCAAAACACAAGGTGTGCTAGCACCAATAAAGTGTTCGGCCAAGGAATGGGAGAAGGAGAAGAGAGAGCACCCAAGGGAGAAGAAGAGTAAAAATGAAATCAATGAGAAGAAATTCAAACAACCCCTTAGCCATCAAGTGGCCGGCCACTCTAGGAGGTGTAACCCCCACATTAATTCCAATTAATGTGGAGACCATTAAGAGTTGTAACCCCCATGAGGTGGCACTCTAGGATGATGTGGATCAACACTATTGGTGCACATCTTGCCACCTCACTAAATGACATGGCAACAAGTGTAACCTCCTCATTTAATGTGGGTCGGCCACATTAAATGCTATGGAGGCTTGTAACCTCTATGAGGTGGCACACATTGATGATGTGGAGCAATCCTATTGGTCCACATCTTGCCAACTCACTAGTGATGTGGCAAAAAGTCAAGTCAAACATGACTTTTTCTCTTCCTCTCAAATCAAGTCAAACTTGATCAAATCTCTCTCATGGTTGATCTAATCCAACCATATGATTCAAGCCAACTTAATATAATGAATCTAATTCATTAAATTAAGTTGATTTAATGAGTCATAATCTAAATTAGACTCGTTGAATACATGAATCAACTTGAGTCCAACTCAATTAGCCCAATTTGGATTACTCTTAATCCAATATTGTTGGATTTTTCGGGCCGCGAAAACCGCTTTTCGCGTCGCGGAAACCCCGAATCGCCCAAGCCACGGATCTCGTGCAAGGAAAAACCGAACGAAAATACGAGTACGAGTTTGAAAACTTTAATCTACAGTAGATCTACATAAGGATAAACCATTTATACCTTTGTAGCGAAGCCCTTCGCAATCCCGCTTGTCCTTGGTTCGCCGGATCTCAAAAGTGTCAAAGTAGACACTTCTCTATTTGTATCCAGACAAGCAAGAGATGGAGAAGAAACCTTAGAGTGTGCTAGCACTCAAGCAAGGTCTCGGCAAGAAGGAGAAGAGGGAGAGAAGAATTGTGAGCAAGAGGAAGAAGATGAAATCAATTAGCCTTGAATGAAAAATAAAACATTCATTTTACACTAAAGGTGGCCGGCCACATTAAACCTTGTAACCCCCATGGAATATCAAGAGTCACAACTCTTGGTAACTCCCATGAGGTGGCATTTGGTCAAGTCAAACTTGACCAAATGAAGAGGCCTTGATGATGTGGCATTGGTCAAGTCAAAGTCAAGTCAAAAACATGACTCTTCATCTTCCTACTTAAGTCAAGTCAAACTTGACCACTCCTATCTCTTGGTTGATCTAATCTAACCATTGGTTCAAGCCAATTTTAATTTAATGAATCTCTATTCATTGAATTAAATTAATTAAATGAGTCTAAGTCCAAATTAGACTCACTTAACACATGAACCAACTTGAGTCCAACTCAATTATCCTACTTTGGATTACTCTTAATCCAATTTGGTTCATCATATGAACCTAATCATTTAGGTTCATCAAATGAACCTAGTCTCCATCTATTTGCCCTTAGTGTGTGACCCTATAGGTTCTTGTAACGTTGGCAATGCCCCTAAACCCATTTAGGAGCATAAGTAATGAGCGGTATCTAGCAACACATCATTACTACCCAAGTTACAAGAATGTCGAGATCCGACATCACCTTGTGACTACTAATTGTGACTCCTCACAATATGTGACATTGTCCTTCTATCCTAGACATTTAGATTGATAAATGTGAGGCATAGACCGTGTCATCCTCCAATCAATCTAAATCTTGAACTCCAAGTAGACTCACTCGATCAAATGAGCTCAACATCTAATGTTGAATCATTTGGGCATGGCCATGCGCTTAGTGGTCTCACTCTATCAAGAATAGCGATGTCGCTCCCGTCATATGGGAGGGATAGATCCCTTCTACATCACTCACATCCCTCTGCATAATTCGTTAGTAATCGCCTTTATAGTCCACCCAGTTACGGGTGACGTTTGACGAAACTAAAGTACATAACTCCTTATGTAGGGATCCATGGTGACTTCAGGTCTAAGGACTAATAGTCATACTAATAGCCACATGAGAAAGTATATAACACTCATATAATGATCCATGATACTTTCTCATGGTGGGTCATTCAGTATACATTCTCTAATGCATACCCATGTGTCAGCTTGTTATCTCTATATCCATGACTTGTGAGATCAAATCATCGAGCTGACCTACATGCTAGTCTTATTGCATTAACATTGTCCCTGAATGTTAATACTCGACTAGGAATGATTTAGAGTAGTGTTCCCTATATCATCTCACTATCGATTCAACTAATCGATTGATATAGGTATGAACGTTCTACTCAAGGACGTTACTATACTTATTTTATCTGACACTAATTCAAATAAGCATAATAACCAAAAACCAATGCCTTTATTAAGAATATGATATACATGAGTCCATACAATCATCAAATGATTGGCTCTAGGGCTCTAACTAACAATCTCCCACTAGCACTAGTGCCAATCAGTATAGGCTCTAAGGCCTAAAGACCTAGTGTGACCATCATGCTTCCTTTGTGCCAAAGCCTTGGTCAAGGGATCTGCGATGTTAGCCTCTATAGGTACTCTGCAAATCTTCACATCTCCTCTATCGATAATCTCTCGAATGAGATGGAAGCGCCGTAGTATATGCTTGGTCCGCTGGTGTGAGCGAGGTTCCTTCGCCTGTGCTATAGCTCTATTGTTGTGGGAACCACCCCAAGTTCAATGATGAACTAGCGGATCCAAACTGCCTCCTTTGCTGCCTCTGATGCAGCAATGTACTCGGCTTCTGTTGTAGAATCAGCTACTGTATCCTGCTTCGAACTCTTCCAGCTGACAGCGCCACCATTAATGCAAAATACGAACCCCGACTGCGATCTATATGTTAGGACCAAAAGTAGCTAGAGAGGGGGGGGGGGTGAATAGCTCGTCGCGTTCGCTCGGTGCTTGGCGTTGCTCGGCGTTGCTTGGCGTTGCTTGTTTCTCCAAGAATATGCAGCGGAAAATACAGAAACAAATACAACCACGCTAACACTAGGATTTTACTTGGTAGCCACCTCCAAAGGAGGTGACTAATCCAAGGATCCACACCACGCATGCACCCTCCACTATGAAACACTCCTTTTCGGTAACTACCGAGGGCGGAGAAGCCCTACAAGACTCTCGGTACAAGAAGAAGGAAAGGGAAACAAAATACAAGCACAAAGCTTACAATGAATGCAGAAAACCCTAACCCTAGCTTCTCTTCTTGCCTTTGATCCGCCTCTTGACTCGGAGAGCTTCCAAGAACCTTCAAGAACTGGCGATCACGAGCTTTGAGAGTGTTGTGGAGGAGCTGGCGAAGATCTGGAGTGATCTGAAGAAATCGCACGCCAACAGCTATAAACGACGCTAACGGTCGAATCCCAATCGATTGGATTGCTCCCAATCGATCGGGAGGCTTTGGATCGATCCAAGGATCGATCCGAGCTCTGTTAGAATCGATCCGGATCGATCCACGGATCGATCCAGCGCTTATCGAGCGAACGTCCCAATCGATCCGATCGATTGGGCCGATCGATCCAGAGGGGTTCTGTTCGCGGGGACTCACCGGATCGATCGGCGGATCGATCCGGATCTTCTGGATCGATCCACTTATCGATCCAGATCTGCTGGATCGATCCACGGATCAATCCAAACCTGCTGGATCAATCCACGGATCAATCCAAACCTGCTGGATCAATCCACGGATCAATCCAAACCTGCTGGATCAATCCACGGATCAATCCAAACCTTGGTTTTTGTCCCAAACCAAGTCTAAAGCCCCCTAAACCAACATCTAGTCAACCATGACTTGTTGGTACATAAGACCTAGCATCCGGTCACCCTTGACCAGCTAGGACTCTCTCACCAAGTGTCTGGTCAATCCCTTTGACCCACTTGGACTTTTCTCTTTCTCGTGCCAAGTATCCGGTCAATCCCTTTGACCTACTTGGACTCTCACCAGATGTCTCACCAGATTTCTCTTGCCTGGCTTCACTCACCAGGACTTTTCCAATTGCCTAGCTTCACTCACTAGGTCTTTCACCTGACTTCACTCACTAGGATTTTCCTCCTGCCTAGCTTCACTCACTAGGACTTCCCAATTGCCTAGCTTCACTCACTAGGTCTTTCACCTGGCTTCACTCACCAGGATTTTCCTCCTGCCTAGCTTCACTCACTAGGACTTCCCAGTCAAGTATCCGGTCATCCTTGACCTACTTGACTCTTCTTCAATCAACCTTGCATTGTCAAACATCAAAACCCAAACCAAGATTCAAGCTTGGTCAACCAGGTCAACCTTGACCTGAGGGATGTTGCACCAACAATCTCCCCCTTTTTGATGTTTGACAATACCAACACTATCACTTACAATACCACATGTAAGTTAGGCTAATCCCATAGCCTAAACCTTCTTCATGCCACTAGGTAATCAATACATAAGTTAAGCCCTTCATTCTCCCCCTATGAGGGCAAACTCCCTCTAGGTAATGAAAGCCTAACTTACTCCCTTTCATTCTCGCCCTATTGGCACACATCAAACCATCTTTGAGCACACATCAACCCGTGCCTCAATTTTGGGTACTCTTCAACAAATGCCCCATTGTTGAAAACTCTTCCCCTGAAGAGTTGCTCATCGTTGTTCACAACTTCACTCGTTGTGACCAACACGATAATGAAGGTCCCATACCCTTCATTAACCTTAACCCTACATTCTCCCCCAATGTAGGCAAATGCCCATCCTTGAGCATTATCCACTTGAAGCCACTTGAACAATGAGGATATCCACTCCCCATTAAAGTTCAAACGCTCAACCTTGAGCATGTTCTTAACGGAAGGTTAACCACCTTCCAAGGTTCATGAAAAATAATTTTTATGTCTTTAAAGAGTCCCTCCCCCTAAAGACATGGTGGTAACTTCTGTCATTGCACCAACAATGACTTGGAATCCCTAAAACTTTAGGAAACCCAAATTTTAGAAGTTTTGAGGTTCAAATATTCAAAATCTGAAACAAACCTCAACCTAAACTTCAACTTAGCCTTCCTTAACCAATCCATCCTTGTTTTCAACATGAAAACACCCTCTAAAGGTATACAAACGTGTCTTGAGGGGTTAGGAATGGTTACATTGACTAAAATAGGTTTAGAGTGCTGAAATCAGACCTTCCCAGCCAAAATCAGCGTCCTGGATCGATTGGAGTTGGGTTCTAATCGATTCTACCTATTTGAATCGATCCACTGATCGATTCAGGATGTGTGGATCGATCGGCTGATCGATCCAGAGAGCTTCTGCTCGCGAGAATTGCCTTCTGAATCGATCCACTGATCGATTCAGGCACTCCAATCGATCCACACTAGAAAATCAGCCAACTTCAGAAATCCCTAGAAAATTCTACAAAAATCCAAAAATCATGAAATTTCGTGTAGACATTTCTTAGGGCATAATTTATCAAGGAAAAATTGTTTTCTAAGAAAATACCTCATATTTTCAAAGATTGACACAAACTTGAAAGCTTGCTAAAACTTTAGCGTTTTCTTCAAGTTTGTGTCTAACTATTCAATGGTGATTACTATCAAAAGATAGCCTTCACCAAGGTTTTCCAAAAGCATTTTGAAATAATTTTCAAAACCAATATCCCATCACATTCCTTGGGCTTAATGCACATGACTTGTACATTAGCTTTCCCAATGATGGGAAAACACATAACTATGTGTTTTGATGAACCTAAAACTCAAAAGAATGCACTAAATCAACATCTTGAGTTTTGTTCATCTTTCTAACATCTCACTTGTATCTAATGTGCACTAAAACACATACAAGTCACCTTATAGTCCTTGTGAGATGTGAGATTTTAGTTTTGCCCTATTCTAGGGATCATGCATATCTATCTAGGCATTTTAGAGATATTAGACATCCACCTAGGATGTCACTTGTTAATAAGTGTTGTTAAATGCCATTTGTCCTTAATTACAAAGAATTAAACTTAATGCATGATTATGTTATGACATACATCAAAAGGAGATAATGTTCAAAAGAAAGTACCCTATAGCTACATGATGCATGTGTGTCATGACATAGTATTTTTTTTTTTTTGGATTTTTCATAGTAAGATATGAATGCAACAATAAATATGATGTCATGGCATATGATGGGGAAGCAATCATGGCAAGTTTTAACATAAATAAAAATATACCTAGATTCCCTATCTAAGTATCCTTAACCACTTAGCTACCTTAAAAGGTTAAACCTAGATTGCCCTAAATGCTTCAAGAAAATGCCAAAACCTAAATTGACATTTATATTTCTCTTGATTTGTTTATGCCAATTGAAATTAAGCATATTCCTCAAATGTTGGCATATTCCATTTTTCCACAAGAGTAGCACTTTTAAATTAAGGCCCGGATTGCCTTAAATTGCCTAAGAACATACCAAAATCCCAACTTGATAGTTCTTATGAATTTCCCAATATGTGCCATTTAAGATTAAAATCAATTCTTCCACCATTAGGCACATTTTACTCTTTCAAGGAGTAAATAATAATTCCATTTCATTTTCAAAGGTTAACGCAACCTTGAAAATGCTCCTTGAGTGTCAATTTCCTCAAAGTTGGGTTAACTACCCTTCTAATCGGAGTTGACACTCTCTAACCCATCTATGGGGTAGGGAAGATGCTCCTAGGAACCCAAAATCTATTGGTGCTCCTTGGATGCTCTAGGTATTCACTAGGGATAACCTCCCTAGATACCTTCCTAGTGACCTTGTTTTGCTTCTTAGAAGCCTTGGTCACTTTTTCTAGGTCAACTCTAGGGATTTCTTCCCTTGTGACCTTCTTTGTGACCTTCTTTGACTTCTTAGAAGTCTTAGTCACATTTGTTGCAAAAATACTATTAGGGATGACTTCTCTAGTATTTTTGACTTGACCACGAGACCGAGGGTTTGTTCCATAACTATATGGAACCCTATGGTAAGAGGGCACATCCTTCTTAGCCTTGGGTTTGTATCCCAAACCTCTATGGCCATTAGATGACCTATGTGCTCCCATGTTGGTGCAATATCCCTCAGGTCAAGGTTGACCTGGGTAACCAAGCTGAGTCTTGGTTTGGGTTTAGATGTTTGACAATAAGATATTGATTGAAGAAGAGTCAAGTAGGTCAAGGTTGACTGGATACTTGACTGGGAAGTCCTAACTGGGATGTTAGGCAAAATGAAAGTCCTGGTGAGTGAAGCCAGGCAGAAGAAAAGTCCTGGTGAGTGAAGCCAGGCAGATGAAAGTCCTAGTGAGTGAAGCTAGGCAGATGGAAACCCTGGTGAGTGAAGCCAGGTGAAAGTCCTAGTGAGTGAAGCTAGGCAGATGGAAAACCCTAGTGAGTGAAGCTAGGTGAAAGCCCTGGTGAGTGAAGCCAGGTGAAAGTCCTAGTGAGTAAAGCTAGGCAGATGGAAAACCCTAGTGAGTAAAGCTAGGTGAAAGCCCTGGTGAGTGAAGCCAGGCAAGGGAAAATCCAGATGGATCAAGGATGATCGGACATCTGGTGCTGGGAAGTCCAAGTAGGTCAAAGGATTGACTGGATACTTGGCAAGGAAGGAAGTCCAGATGGGTCAAGGTTGACCAGACATCTGGTGGAAGTCCAAGTAGGTCAATGGAGTGACCGGATACTTGGCACAACGAGTAAAAGACTAAGTGGGTCAAAGGGATTGACCGGACACTTGGTGGGAGTCCGGTCAAGGGAGTGACCAGATGCGAGGCATGATGTACCAACAGGTCAAGGTTGACCGGATGTTGGTTAGAGGCTTTGGAACTTGGTTTTGGGCAAAACCAGTGTCGGATCGATCCGTGGATCGATCCAGCGTGGATCGATCGATTGGATCGATCTAGATTCTTCCCAGTGACGAAGCTTCCGGATCCGTGGATCGATCCAGAGGTCCCGATCGATCGGCCGATCGATCGGGACGTCTTCGCGCGATAGCGCCGGATCGATCCGTGGATCGATCCAGGTGCGTTTCCTGAAATGGCTCGGATCGATCCGTGGATCGATCCAGCCTCCCGATCGATCCGAACATTCGATCGATCGGGATCCGACCGCTGGCGCTGGTTAAAGCGTGGTCTTCGGCATCTCTTTACGAGCTCTTCTCAGATTCATTCCAGCTACTCCACAGCTCTCTACAAGTACGTGATCGCCAGTTCTTGAAGGTTCTTGGAGGCTTTCCAAGTCAAGAGGCGGATCTATTGCAAGAGGAAGAAGTTAGGGTTAGGGTTTTTACGGCACATCTTGTAAGCTTTTGCTTAACTTGTATTTCCCTTTCTTCTTCTTGTATTGAGAGTGTTGTAGGGCTTCTCCGCCTTTGGTAGTTACCATAAAGGAGTGTTATTCATAGTGGAGGGTGTGTGCGTTGGTGTGGATCCTTGGATTAGTCACCTCTTGTGAGGTGGATACCAAGTAAAATCCTAGTGTTAGCGTTGTTGCATTTGTTTCTGTATTTTCCGCTGCATATTCTTGAAGAAACAAGCAACGCCAAGCAACGCCGAGCAACGAGCACGCGACGAGCTATTCACCCCCCCCTCTAGCTACTTTTGGTCCTAACATCCCAGACCTAGGCTATGCTCATTTTGCCCTTTTAGAATATTTTCCATACTTTTTAGGGTCTTTTCCATTTTATCAAGTCTTGACCTCAAGACTTGATTTTCTCTCACTAAGTCCTTAGTATTTGACCCATGAGCATTTTTGTTTCTAGGCTTGTATCTAAAATCCTTAGAGTTTTCGCCTAGATTTTTACCTACAATCCTAGCCTTAGGTGTAGTAGTTTTAGCATGAAAAGCTATATGTTTTTCTTTAACGCTATCATGCTTTCTATTTTCATGGTAAATAGCATTAAAATGATATAAATTTGAACTATCATGCTTTTTACCATAATGTAAAGGAGTAGGCTCAATAAATGTTACCTTCTTCTTTACTTTAGAGACTCCCCCTTGACTAGAGCTTCCTCCATGAGCCTTGACCACCTTCTTCCCCTTAGGGCATTGGCTTCGGTAATGCCCCTTTTGATTGCAAGAGAAGCATACGATGTGCTCCTTGCTCTTCTTTGTTCCGGGGATGGTCTCCTTGGGCTTCTCCTTGCCCTTTTGTGCCACTTGGCCCTTTTTCTTGGCCAATTTAGGGCATTTTCTCTTGTAGTGCCCACTTTCCCTACACTCAAAACATATTATATGATTTTTATTTTTAATTGAAACATTTATACCTTCTTGTATAGGGATGGCACTTGCTCCTCCATTTGATATTTCTTGAATTTCGGAGGTGGCACCATCTTCTTCTTCTTCACTTGACCCGGATGTAGAAGCTTCTCCTTTTTCTTGATCCGACATCACCAAGAATTGCTTCCCCTCAATCCTAGAGGTGGAGGCTTCATCATCTTGAACATGAAACAAGGAGTATGCTCCCTCCTTGTTCCCTTCGGTGCATTCCCTTGAGGATGAAGCTTCTTGGATTTCCTCTTCTTCGGAGGTTGAGCATCTCTCAACCTCGGAGTCCTCCTCTTGGTCTTGCTCCAAAGAGTCACCCTCTCTGGATTCTTCATGATCTTGTACAGTGGAGGGGATCTCTTCATGAAGCTTAGCCAATTTGCTCCAAAGTTCCTTTGCATCTTCAAATTCTCCAATTTTGCAAAGAATGGTGCTTGGCAATAAATTGACCAAAAGCTTGGTCACTTTGTCATTAGCCTCGCACCTTTGGACTTGCTCCGGGCTCCATTTGCTTTTCTTTAGAACTTTGCCCTTTGAATTTCTTGGAGCCTTGAAGCCTTCCATTAGAGCAAACCATTGCTCTATCTCCATCATAAGAAAATTTTTGATTCTTGATTTCCAAGAATCGAAACTCGTAGAAGTGTATGGTGGAGCCACCCTTGTGTCAAATCCAAGCCCATCTTGGAATTGCATCTTGAAGTTGAGCTTGATAAAGTCTTGAACTTGAAGAATTTGCCCCAACTTCTTCACCCTCTAGCTTTTCTTGATATGTTTGCCCCTTCCGGCGGTGATTCCGGTGAAGAGAAACCTCGCTCTAATACCACTTGTTAGGACCAAAAGTAGCTAGAGGGGGGGGGGGTGAATAGCTCGTCGCGTTCGCTCGGTGCTTGGCGTTGCTCGGCGTTGCTTGGCGTTGCTTGTTTCTTCAAGAATATGCAGCGGAAAATACAGAAACAAATACAACCACGCTAACACTAGGATTTTACTTGGTATCCACCTCCAAAGGAGGTGACTAATCCAAGGATCCACACCACGCACGCACCCTCCACTATGAAACACTCCTTTTCGGTAAAGGGCGGAGAAGCCCTACAAGACTCTCGGTACAAGAAGAAGGAAAGGGAAACAAAATACAAGCACAAAGCTTACAATGAATGCAGAAAACCCTAACCCTAGCTTCTCTTCTTGCCTTTGATCCGCCTCTTGACTCGGAGAGCTTCCAAGAACCTTCAAGAACTGGCGATCACGAGCTTTGAGAGTGCTGTGGAGGAGCTGGCGAAGATCCGAGATGAAACGGTGAAGTAATCTTGAAGAAATCGCCGCCAACACTATAAACGACGCTAACGGTCGAATCCCAATCGATTGGATTGCTCCCAATCGATCGGGAGGCTTTGGATCGATCCACGGATCGATCCGGAGCGCTCTGCTAGATCGATGCACGGATCAATCCAGAGCGATCTAGCGCTTATCGCGACGGCGTCCCAATCGATCCAGCGATCGATTGGGACCTCGATCGATCCACGGATCGATCCAGAGGGGTTCTGTTCGCGGGGACTCACCGGATCGATCGGCGGATCGATCCGGATCTTCTGGATCGATCCACTGATCGATCCAGATCTGCTGGATCGATCCACGGATCAATCCAAACCTGCTGGATCAATCCACGGATCAATCCAAACCTGCTGGATCAATCCACGGATCAATCCAAACCTTGGTTTTTGTCCAAAACCAAGTCTAAAGCCCCCTAAACCAACATCTAGTCAACCATGACTTGTTGGTACATAAGACCTAGCATCCGGTCACCCTTGACCAGCTAGGACTCTTTCACCAAGTGTCTGGTCAATCCCTTTGACCCACTTGGACTTTTCTCTTTCTCGTGCCAAGTATCCGGTCAATCCCTTTGACCTACTTGGACTCTCACCAGATGTCTCACCAGATTTCTCTTGCCTGGCTTCACTCACCAGGACTTTTCCAATTGCCTAGCTTCACTCACTAGGTCTTTCACCTGGCTTCACTCACCAGGATTTTCCTCCTGCCTAGCTTCACTCACTAGGACTTCCTAATTGCCTAGCTTCACTCACTAGGTCTTTCACCTGGCTTCACTCACCAGGATTTTCCTCCTGCCTAGCTTCACTCACTAGGACTTCCCAGTCAAGTATCCGGTCATCCTTGACCTACTTGACTCTTCTTCAATCAACCTTGCATTGTCAAACATCGAAACCCAAACCAAGATTCAAGCTTGGTCAACCAGGTCAACCTTGACCTGAGGGATGTTGCACCAACACTATAGTCATCCTGGTCGGTCTGGAAGCTAGCATCACTGTAACCCTTTACAGTTAGCTCATCATTGCCTCCATATATCAAGAAATATTCTTTAGTCCTTCTTAAGTACTTAAGAATATTCTTGACCGCTATCCAGTGACTTTCACCTGGATCTGACTGGTATCTACTCGTCATGCTCAAAGCATACGAGACATCAGGTCGAGTACATAGCATGGCATACATGATCGATCCTATGGCTGAGGCATCAGGGATCTGATCCATGCGGTCTCTCTCCTCTCTAGAAGAGGGACTTTGAGTCTTCGAAAGACTCACGCCATGTGACATCGGCAGAAATCCCTTCTTGGAGTTCTGCATGGCAAACCGAAGGAGTACCTTGTCAATATATATACTCTGACTTAGGCCAAGCAATCTCTTAGATCTATCTCTATAGATCTGAATCCCTAGAATGCGGGATGCCTCACCTAAGTCCTTCATTGAGAAGCAACTCCCTAGCCAGGTCTTGACAGACTGAAGCATAGGGATGTCCTTCCCAATGAGTAGTATGTCATCCACATACAATATGAGGAAGACAACTATATCCCCTACAACCTTCTTGTAGACACAAGGTTCATCTTCATTCTTGATGAAACCAAACTGTTTGATCGCATCATCAAATAGAAGATTCCAGCTCCGAGAAGCTTGCTTTAGTCCATAAATGGACCTATGTAGCTTGCATACTCTACTAGTATGCTGTGGATCTACAAAACCCTCAGGTTGTGTCATGTACACATCCTCGAGTAGGTTTCCATTCAGAAACGCAGTTTTGACATCCATCTGCCATATCTCATAGTCATGGTAGGCTGCAATAGCAAGCATGATCCGAATAGACTTAAACATCGCTACTGGAGAAAAGGTTTCATCATAGTCAATACCATGAATCTGCTTAAAACCTTTAGCTACCAAGCGACCCTTATAAATAAGTCCATCCATGTCAGTCTTTCTCTTAAAGACCCACTTACACCCAATGGGTTTTACCCCTTCAGGTGGATCAACCAAAGTCCATACTTGGTTGGTGTACATGGACTCCATTTCGGATCTCATGGCCTCTAGCCATTTATCGGAATCTGGTCTCATCACAGCTTCCTGATAGGTGGTAGGCTCATCCTCTATGAGCATAACGTCATCATGGTCAGACAAGAGAAATGAATATCTCTCAGGCTGACGACGTACCCTATCAGACCTGCGAAGAGGTATGTCTACTTGAACCGGTTGTTGTTCCTCAACTCCTTGTGGAACATCATCCACAACACTTTGTGGTTCCAGTTCAATTTCCATCGAGGCATCAGTGCTATTGTTCGCATCTTGAACTTCTTCAAGATCGAACGTGCTCCACTAGTCTTTCTAGAAACAAAGTCCCTTTCTAGAAAGACCCCGGTCTTTGCCACAACTATCTTGCTGACTGGGAATGTAGAAGTAATATCCTTAGTTTCCTTGGAATATCCAATGAAATAGCACTTGTCGGTTTGGGTCCTAATTTGTCCGAGACTTGACGTCTAACGAAGCCTCACAACCCCAGATCCTCATGAAAGACACCAGGCATCTCTCCCGGTCCATATCCTATATGGTGTCTTTATCACGGCCTTTGATGGAACTCGGTTGAGTATGAAAGCTGCCGTGTCTAGAGCATATCCCCATAGATATGTCGGACGATTTGTGTGACTCATCATAGATCGTACCATATCTAATAAGGTACGATTCCTCCTTTCGGATACACCATTCCACTGTGGTGTTCCGGAGGAGTGAGTTGAGATAAAATCCCACACTCGCCTAAGTAGTCACGAAACTCATGGCTTAAGTATTCACCACCTCGATCTGATCAAGTACCACTCTTGCCAAGCTGGTTCTGTACTTCATTCTTGAATTCTTTGAACTTTTCAAAGGATTCAGACTTATGTGTCATCAAGTACACATAACCGTATCTACTGAAATCATCAGTAAATGTGATGAAGTACCTATAACCGCCTCTAGCAGCAACATTGAAAGGGCCACATACATCACTATGTATGAGTCCTAACAAATCAGTTGCTCTCTCGCTATGCCCACTAAATGGGGTTTTGGTCATCTTGCCTCGTAGGCATGACTCGCATATCTCATATGATTTTAAATCAAATGAGTCCAGCAAACCATCCTTATGGAGCTGGGATAAGCGCTTGTCATTTATATGACCTAAGCGACAGTGCCAGATGTAGGTTTGGTTCATGTCATTTGAGTTGAACCTCTTGGTACTAATGTTATAGATAGGGCTCTCAAGGTCTAGAATATAGAGTCCGTTTATTAGAGGTGCACTACAATAGAACATATCTTTTAAATATACAGAACAACATTTGTCTTTTATTATAAAAGAGTATCCTTTCTTGTCTAAACAAGAAACTGAAACTATGTTCTTAGTAAGAGCAGACACATAACAACAATCATCTAAATCTAGTACAAGCCCAGAGGGCAGAGATAGCTGATAAGTTCCTACAGCAACAGCAGCAACCCGTGCTCCATTGCCTACTCGTAGGTCCACCTCGCCCTTTGCCAATGCTCTGCTATTTCTCAGCGCCTGCACATCAGTACAAATGTGAGAAGCACATCCAGTATCTAATACCCATGATGTAGAAATAGATAGATTGACTTCTATAATATATATACCTGAAGTGGAAGTCTCACTTCGCTTCTTCTTAAGATCCTCCAAGTATACCTTGCAGTTCCTCTTCCAGTGCCCGGTCTGACCGCAGTGGAAGCAGGTAGCATCCTTGGCGACCCCTCCTTTAGGCTTCAGTGCCTTGCCTTTGCCCTTGGTTTGGGACTTTCCCTTACCTTTGGGCTTGCCCTTGCCCTTGTGCTTCTGGACCATCAAAATGGGCTTAACCTTCATAAGGTTAATCTCAGCAGTTCGTAACATACTAAGTAGCTCGGGCAGTGGCTTGTCAATCTCATTCATGTTATAGTTGAGAACGAATTGACTATAGCTATCCGGTAAGGACTGCAAGATCAAGTCAGTGGCCAGCTCTTGGCCAAGTGGGAACCCCAGTCTTTGTAGGTTCTCTATGTACCCAATCATCTTGAGTACATAAGGACCTACAGGAGCCCCGTCTGACATCTTGCACTGAAACAGTGCCTTAGATCTCAAATCTCTCATGCCTCGCCTGTCCCTGATATAGTTGGCGAAGATGCTCAACCATATCAAAAGCGCCCATCAACTCATGTTGCTTCTGAAGCTCTGAGTTCATGGTCGTGAGCATTAGACAGGACACATCTAATGCGTCGTCTTGATGCTTCTTGTAAGCATCTTTGTCGGCTCGCGGGGCATTGGCAGGAGGAGCCTCCGGAATGGGCTGCTCCAGAACGTACAGCTTACGCTCCTGGGTGAGAACTATTCTCAAGTTCCTGTACCAGTTCAGGAAATTCGCTCCGTTGAGCTTGTCCTTCTCAAGGACAGATCGCAGGGAGAAGGAATTCGTGTTCGACGTCATGGTTATCTACAACAGAAAATTTGCAGAAATAAATATCATATTCTTTTAAAATCATTTAATTAGGCCTTTAATTAAATGATGCTCCCACTGAATTCTATAATTCTTGTGGGACAAGATCCACATCATACTAACCCTTGAGTTAGCTTTGGCTAATACGCCCAAGGCTTAGTATGATCGGTAGGTAACGATTACCAATTACATCTCTATGCAACTCTTGTTTATAGAATCAATATCCGCATTTATATTAGAACTCGAGTTAGCTTTGGCTAATACGCCCGAGAGTTAATATAGATGTGATATTGACCTATCTTTCCAACTATTGGAAGAATGCCTATAGTTGACTCGATCCAACCGAGTAACTATGAATACTCAATCTAATTGAGTTTGTATTCACCCATGCGTTGATAGACGGGACCAAGATTGTCCCTCCATACCCTACCAAGATAATATGTATTGCTCTGCTTTGGCAGATTCAACAATACATGTGATCGAGGTAATGATAGGTATCACGGCACGGTTAGGCATTAGAGTTGAGTCGATTGAGATCTAATCTAATCGAGAAGGGATGCATCTTATGCACGACTTAGATCTAATCTAATCGCAAGGGTGCATCATGTGCACGACTTAGATCTAATCTAATCGTTAGGCACTAATTAATTAACTACTTATTAAATATGCATCACATACACAAGCAATTAATTAATCTATTTGTGATTTAGTCATGGCCCTACTACGATCTTCTCAAGCCAATGAGAAGATCGATTGGTCAACCTAGGGTCAACAGCTTCTTCAAGCTACTCCCTTTGACCACCTTGTGTTGCTCGTGCCCGCCTCGGAACTCCGTCACATGTGGACCCTCCACCGCTCCAATTTGTACATTACAATTTGAAACTCGAGTTACATTCGAGTCTAAATCTAATTTACAACAAGAAAATAAGAGAAGGCACGAAGCGCAGGTCGCGAATATAATACAACACTCGCAAACACATAACGGCACGCAGGCCGTATTAAGAATTACAACACAACCAATCATATTGGGCTTTGGGCCATGACTATCACAAATTAATATATAATTCAAAATTATATATTTTTCATAATTTTCTATAATTTTAAAATTAATTTTTACAATTTTACGAATAAAATTTCCCGGCGGTCCCGTTTAGTGGTTTCGGGCGCAATCGCGGAACGGATCCCCTTGCGGGGCCCAAGGGCATCGCCCCTACCCGCGATCTAACCATCGCGAGGGTTCCTTTGCGATCCAACAGCGCCTAAACCCGCTGTCCCAAAACGATTTGGGTCGAGACATTGCCGTTTCGGAAAAATCTTCTCGGCGGGTTCGTTTTTAGCGATTTCGGGTGCGATCGCGGAGCAAATCCCCTTGCGGGGTTAGGGGCAGTACCCCTACCCACGATCTAACCATCGTGAGTTGGTCCTTTGCGATCTAATGGCACCCAAGCCCGCTGTCCCAAATGGATTTGGGGCAAAACGAAGCCGGTTCGGAAAGATCTTTCCGGTAGCCGAAGCCTACAAGTGCCGAGACACTTGTGCTTCGCTTCTACGGAAAAATTACCCATAAAATCATAAAAAACTAATTTTTACAGAAAATCACAGAAGGTTTTATTTTTCATAAAAATAAAAATAAACTCGTACAAGCCTTGCACGTGGCTCTGATACCATTGTTGGGTTTTTCGGGCCGCGAAAACCGCTTTTCGCGTCGCGGAAACCCCGAATCGCCCAAGCCACGGATCTCGTGCAAGGAAAAACCGAACGAAAATACGAGTACGAGTTTGAAAACTTTAATCTACAGTAGATCTACATAAGGCTAAACCATTTATACCTTTGTAGCGAAGCCCTTCGCAATCCCGCTTGTCCTTGGTTCGCCGGATCTCAAAAGTGTCAAAGTAGACACTTCTCTATTTGTATCCACACAAGCAAGAGATGGAGAAGAAACCTTAGAGTGTGCTAGCACTCAAGCAAGGTCTCGGCAAGAAGGAGAAGAGGGAGAGAAGAATTGTGAGCAAGAGGAAGAAGATGAAATCAATTAGCCTTGAATGAAAAATAAAACATTCATTTTACACTAAAGGTGGCCGGCCACATTAAACCTTGTAACCCTCATGGAATATCAAGAGTCACAACTCTTGGTAACTCCCATGAGGTGGCATTTGGTCAAGTCAAACTTGACCAAATGAAGAGGCCTTGATGATGTGGCATTGGTCAAGTCAAAGTTAAGTCAAAAACATGACTCTTCATCTTCCTACTTAAGTCAAGTCAAACTTGACCACTCCTATCCCTTGGTTGATCTAATCTAACCATTGGTTCAAGCCAATTTTAATTTAATGAATCTCTATTCATTGAATTAAATTAATTAAATGAGTCTAAGTCCAAATTAGACTCACTTAACACATGAACCAACTTGAGTCCAACTCAATTATCCTACTTTGGATTACTCTTAATCCAATTTGGTTCATCATATGAACCTAATCATTTAGGTTCATCAAATGAACCTAGTCTCCATCTATTTGCCCTTAGTGTGTGACCCTATAGGTTCTTGTAACGTTGGCAATGCCCCTAAACCCATTTAGGAGCATAAGTAATGAGCGGTATCTAGCAACACATCATTACTACCCAAGTTACAAGAATGTCGAGATCCGACATCACCTTGTGACTACTAATTGTGACTCCTCACAATATGTGACATTGTCCTTCTATCCTAGACATCTAGATTGATAAATATGAGGCATAGACCGTGTCATCCTCCAATCAATCTAAATCTTGAACTCCAAGTAGACTCACTCGATCAAATGAGCTCAACATCTAATGTTGACTCATTTGGGCATGGCCATGCGCTTAGTGGTCTCACTCTATCAAGAATAGCGATGTCGCTCCCGTCATATGGGAGGGATAGATCCCTTCTACATCACTCACATCCCTCTGCATAATTCGTTACATACCCAGTAATCGCCTTTATAGTCCACCCAGTTACGGGTGACGTTTGACGAAACTAAAGTACATAACTCCTTATGTAGGGATCCATGGTGACTTCAGGTCTAAGGACTAATAGTCATACTAATAGCCACATGAGAAAGTATATGACACTCATATAACGATCCATGATACTTTCTCATGGCGGGTCATTCAGTATACATTCTCTAATGCATACCCATGTGTCAGCTTGATATCTCTATATCCATGACTTGTGAGATCAAATCATCGAGCTGACCTACATGCTAGTCTTATTGCATTAACATTGTCCATGAATGTTAATACTTGACTAGGAATGATTTAGAGTAGTGTTCCCTATATCATCTCACTATCGATTCAACTAATCGATTGATATAGGTATGAACGTTCTACTCAAGGACGTTACTATACTTATTTTATCTGACACTAATACAAATAAGCATAATAACCAAAAACCAATGCCTTTATTAAGAATATGATATACATGAGTCCATACAATCATCAAATGATTGGCTCTAGGGCTCTAACTAACAAATATGATTCATCAAATGAATCTAATCCTCTTGGTTCATCATATGAACCAAATCTCCGTCTAATTGTCCTTAGTGTGTGACCCTATAGGTTCTTGTAACGTTGGCAATGCCCTAAACCCATTTAGGAGCATAAGTAATGAGCGGTATCTAGCAACACATCATTACTACCCAAGTTA
Organism: Zingiber officinale; assembly: GCF_018446385.1. Taxonomy (NCBI): domain Eukaryota; kingdom Viridiplantae; phylum Streptophyta; class Magnoliopsida; order Zingiberales; family Zingiberaceae; genus Zingiber; species Zingiber officinale. Next base: position 60,526,393 of record NC_055990.1, on the reverse strand, counting down.
CAAGAAGGTTGAGATCCGACATCACCTTGTGACTACCAATTGTGACTCCTCACAAAATATGTGACATTGTCCTTCTATCCTAGACATCTAGATTGATCAATATGAGGCATAGACCGTGTCATCCTCTAATCAATCTAAATCTTGAACTCCAAGTAGACTTACTCGATCAAATGAGCTCAACATCTCATGTTGACTCATTTGAGCATGGCCATGCACTTAGTGGTCTCACTCTATCAAGAATACCGATGTCGCTCCCGTCATATGGGAGGGATAGATCCCTTCTACATCACTCACATCCCTCTACATAATTCGTTATATACCCAGTAATCGCCTTTATAGTCCACCCAGTTACGGGTGACGTTTGACGAAACCAAAGTACATAACTCCTTATGTAGGGATCCATGGTGACTTCAGGTCAAAGGACTAATAGTCATACTAATAGCCACATGAGAAAGTATATGACACTCATATAACGATCCATGATACTTTCTCATGGCGGGTCATTCAGTATACATTCTCTAATGCATACCCATGTGTCAGCTTGATATCTCTATATCCATGACTTGTGAGATCAAGTCATCGAGTTGACCTACATGCTAGTCTTATTGTATTAACATTGTCCCTGAATGTTAATACTCGACTAGGAATGATTTAGAGTAGTGTTCCCTATATCATCTCACTATCGATTCAACCAATCGATTGATATAGGTAAGAACCTTCTACTCTAGGACGTTACTATACTTATTTTATCTGGCACTAATACAAATAAGCATAATAACCAAAAACCAAATGCCTTAATATATATACATGAGTCCATACAATCATCAAATGATTGGCTCTAGGGCTCTAACTAACAGCTCTACCTCTCCCAAAACCTTGGGAAGGTGCCTTTGGAGAGAACTCAGAGGACATCTTTTATGGTAGTAGATGCCTCTTCCTACTACAATGTTATATTAGGAAGACCAACACTCAATACCTTCCGGGTGGTAGTCTCCATGTTTTATCAGAAAATCAAGTTCACGATGGTTGATCAGATTAGACAAGTTAAAGGAGATTAGCTGGCTTCCTGTAAATGTTACATTGATTTTGTCTAGATTGACTCCTAGAAAACATGATAGGTTCAAGAGTCTCTTCAAGTGGCTCTGGAGGCTCCCCTCTATCGAATAAAGAATCAGGAGAATTTTTCCTAGGAGGAAGAAAAGAAAGAGAAAGTCGAGATCCATCCCGACTGGGAAAGTGGAACCACTTGGATAGCTACAGACCTTCCTCCAGACTTAAAGCAAAGGCTGGTGACTTATCTTTCTGCTAACCATGATGTTTTCTCTTGGTCAACCAAAGACATCAATGGAGTCTCTCCCTCTTGATGATGCATTGCCTTAATGCCCACTATGACTCTAGGACTGTCAACCAAAAACTGAGACACTTTGGGGCTAAGCGAAACTAGATTATCCAGATAGAGATTAATCAACTCTTAGAGGTGGGCCACATTCGAGAAGTGCAATTCTTGACCTGGGTGACCAATATAATCTTAGTTTCCATGTCCATGGGAAAATGGTGGGTATGCATTGATTTCAGAGATTTCATCCGAGCTTTCCCAAAAGATTGTTACTCCCTTCCCTAGATTAACCAAATGGTGAATTCTACATTGGAGTGTGAATTTATTTGTATGCTAGATGCTTATCAAGGCTATCACCAGGTCCCTTAAGCCCAAAAATTTCAAGAAAATGTTAGTTACTGTTGGTCCCTTGGTGACCGACTAGAGGGGTGAATATCCTGCACAATAAAAAAACCCCTTCTCGACATTATAGCTATATTAACATAAGCACTTGTACAAATGAAAACTAATCAAAGAAAGAAGAGGTTAAGAGATTTTACTTGATTACAACTAGGGAAATTTTAATATTGGAGCAATCTGAGTGGTCCGGTGTGACCATGCGTTTTGATATTTAGGCAAAGGGTTTAAATTAGGTTCACCCTTGTATTTGATATGTGTATGTGAGTGTGCAGGTTTACAGGATACACATATGACTCAACTTGATGGCTTTAGGTTCGGTGAAGGATGGAGCATCTGAGAGACTGTGGACAGGGCAACAAGGACAAGGGCCGAGGGAAGTGACTTCGAGGCATACATAAAGGATAGCATTGGGGACGAGCCACGGGGTTGAATGCATCCGAGGGACAAGAGCCAAAGGAAGTAGCCTTGAATGCAAGAGGTCAAAGATGTGAAGAAGAGTCAACTGAGTCGTGAGGGTCTTAGTGCAAGAGAAATATAGTTGGGAAGGGAAATCCTAAGTTTAGGGTTGTATCAGTCGACTAGTACTAGGACCAGCCGACTAGGGGTGAGCACAAAGAGTTTCCATGCCCGAACGGCAGGGATCACCCAACTTGTGCAAGGACCAGTCGACTAGTAGAGAGCCGTTGGCCAGGTACCAGTCGATTGGTGCAAGGACCAGTATGTAACACCCACTAAGCTTTTAAGATAAATATGAGAATGATGAATTTACCTTAGAAAATATTAGTAGAATGTTGAACCAAAAAGAAATAAAAAGAAATAAAATAGGGAGTTGTCAAGGATTGAACCTTGAACCTCTCATGATGTAAATGATAGGATTAATGGGTAATAACCAGTTGGGATAGGAATAATATATTGATAGCAAAGGAGGGAAACTCATGATAAGGGTGAGAGTAAAAGCTAGCCAAAAGAAAACAAGAAAAGAACAAGAGAAAGGCAACTTGCCTTCCTTCTTTTCTCTCCCTCTTCTTCATTCTTTGCCGTGACTTAAAGAGGAGAATTAAGGGGATTCATTCCCCCTTGTTTCATCATGAATGATGAGAACAAATAAATAAATAAAAATAAAAAGGAAATGAAAAAAAAGGGCTAAGGGAGTGTAACGACCTAATTTTCCTCATTAGGAGTTCTAAAAGTGCTTTAAAATATTTAGAAATACTTTAGAAAAATTCTAGATATTTTTAGGAATTTATAGAGTATTTTTATGCAATTTTTGGAGTTCGTTTGGTATTTTTACCAAACGAAAGAAGTTTAAAAAAATAATAAAATAAAAAGTGTTAAGGTCGGGTTTTGAACCCAAGATCTCGGACCGAACTAGACTCTAACCAAAGTCAGCCAACCAACCGAGCTAAGCAAGTTTTGTTAAAAATATATAGAGCGATATATATTTAAGTAGTAGTTAAGAACAGTAAAATAATAGGAAATAAAAGGGTTGCAGCTGGGATTCGAACCCACGAGTTGGGCTTTAAGCAGAACGCAGCCCACCAAGTGATCCGGCCGTTGGTTTTGTTTAGAAAAGGTAAGAAAATTTATTTAACAAGTTAACAGAATATGGAGATTATAAAAGAGGAGAACTTAAGGCTTAATTTTCCCGTGACCTAAACCTAATCCTTTTCCCTCCCGATCCCTTCCTCTCTCGCGCGACAAAGGCAGCTCGGGCAGAAACAAGCCGCGGCTAGGGCACGATTCCGGCGGGTGGCTAACTCGGGGTGGTTCTTCACCGTCGTGATCCTTTCGTCGAGGAGGGTCGGTGAGCACAAGAGAGGTCAGAAATCTCAAGTTGCCCGAACCCTAGAAGCACTAGAAGGTTCCTCCTTCGGCTGTGAGTCAAGGAAACGAAGGTAAGTGCTTCTCACCTGCAGTAGGAGTAGTTTCGGACCTTTCTTCTTCTTGAATTCGAAGCATGAGAAGCGCTTATAGTGCAGATTTTTAATTAAGCCTATAGTGCAGATTTTAATTAAGCTTGTGGTGCAGATTTTTAATTAAGCCTATAGTGCAGATTTTAATTAAGCTTATAGTGCAGATTTTTATGTAGGCTTATAGTGCAGATTTTAATTAAGCTTGTGGTGCAGATTTTTAATTAAGCCTATAGTGCAGATTTTAATTAAGCTTATAGTACAGATTTTTATGTAGGCTTATAGTGCAGATTTTAATTAAGCCTATACTGCAGATTTTAATTAAGCTTATAGTGCAGATTTTTTACTTAGGCTTATAGTGCAGATTTTAATTAAGCCTATAGTGCATATTTTAATTAAGCTTATAGTGCAGATTTTTAATTAAGCTTATAGTGCAGATTTTAATTAAACCTATAGTGCAGATTTTAATTAAGCTTATAGTGTAGATTTTTAATAGGTTTTTAGTTCTAACAAGTTTTAGATTTAGTTTAAGCTTGTATGATATGCAGATTTCTGTTTAAACTTGTATACAGATCTTGTTTAAGCATTGCAGTGTTAGAATTTGTTTAAACATTTCAGTTTTGTAAGAAGCATTCTTTTATAAGAAAAGTATAAGAAAGATTAAGAAAAGAAAGAAAAAGGCCAAGGCCTTAAGTAAATCCCGAATTCAAGACTTTAGGGATTTTGGCGCACAAGGTGCTAAAGAAAATGCTGAGGCATTATATATTAGAAGTATTAAAAGATAACAAGTATTTTACTTTTATCAGTGGCGCTGTACTGGACTTTCAGTAGTCCTTGGGCTGGGCTCCCATAATCGGTCCCTAGGTTTAGATAACCTAGTATGCAGGACTCTCAGTAGTCCTTGGGCTGGGCTCCCATAGTCGGTCCCTAGGTTTAGATAACCTAGCAAATCCTACTAGATTCGGGACCAGCTAACTCGGGTCTAGTTAGGGATGCGCGCATAGTAAGTACAGTTGCCGGGCCCAAGAAGAAGTTGATTATTATTTTGAAGTATTATAAGTATAAGTTTTGAACAAGTAAAGCAAGTTTTACATAAGTATAAAGTATTTAAAGAATAAGTCTTTAAACAAGTGAAATAAGATTCAGAAGGTGTTTAGAATTCAGTAAGCTCAGTTCTTTATGCAAGCATGTTAGTATAGACTTGCCTTACATGTTTAGCCTTTCAGTATGTTTCTTTACTAATAGAAGAGCATGAGTTAGTTACTGTTCTTTGCTATTTATGAGCATGATTAGCTATACATGTTTAGTATTTCAGTTAGTATGATTCCTTTGCTATGTATGAGCATGAGTAGCTTTACATGTTAGCATTCAGTTTTAGCATGTTTTTATTTATATACATGCATATCGAGATTTTGTGAGTTAGATAGCGCTTACTAAGCAAATTTTGCTTATAGATTACACTTCCTCTTACTGCAGATACAGGAAAGGAAAAGATATAGAAAGGAAGGCGACAAGGAGGTGCGGATGGATGTGTGATGCCAGGACTATGGAAGCCTTGGGACTAGGAAAGAAGTTTTAGTTTAGTTTTTATTGTCTTTTGCCATGTTAGGAGTATTTGAGATAGTATTTGTTATTTTGATATGATTAGGACGTAGTAGAAGAATTGTAATCTTGTGTGATGATTTCTTGTGTTGTTTTCTTTATTTTGGATTTATTATACTGCATGGTTGATTGATATGTGTTCCAGCCGCTTGTGGCTGAGTATATATTGTATGTATTGTTGAATAAGGTCACCGGAACAGGGGAGACTCTGCCGAAATTTTTCGGTAGGGTTTCCATGTGATTTTTTAATCATACCGGTTAAGTAGAGTTAGTAGTTAAGTAACGGTCATCCTTAGAGAGTAGTAGTAGTAAGAAGGGTGGTCGTTACAGTTGGTATCAGAGCAGTTTCCATTCTCCAGCATCACACATCAGCACCAACCTTGCCGTCTTCAAGTAAGAAAGTATTTAATTTTTTCTTTTATGCTTATTAATTGTGATATAGAGTATCTGCTTATATGCGGTTAAGTAAGAAGAAAATTCTTGTTTTATTCTTTCTATGTTTAGATACATATGCTTAGGAATAATATAGATGATTTTAGTTTGTTTCTCTCCTACATAATTAGATGTCAAGAAGAGGACGTCCCCGTACCGTTCGTACTGAGGGCCGAGCACAGGAAGACGAAGAGCCCATAATAGCTGAACCAAATCTCTCTGAAGTTGTTGTTCAACTCCAGAGGCAAGTGGCGGAGCAGCAACAAGTGATCGTCAATCTGATGGCGAATCAGCAGCCAGTCCCTCCCACTCCTCCAATTGTTAATGTAGAGACTCCAGTAGTGACTGAGGTTCCATCAGCCGCTCTGGGAGTCCCCACAGCACCTAGAAGACAAGAAGCCTATCTGATACAATGGTTGAAGCTGAAGCCAGAAAGCTTCTCAGGCACGACTGAGCCCTGGGATGCTCAGGCTTGGTTCAAGACACTAGAAAGCACCATGGAGCTTCTTGATTGGCCAGAAGTCGAGAAGGTCAAATGTGCTTCTTTCTGCCTATCTGGAGATGCCCGTATGTGGTGGGAGAGAGTTAAGAGCAAGAGGTTGGTCAATCAGATGAGCTGGGCTGACTTCGAGACAGAGTTTTACGAAGAATTCTTCCGTCAATGGATCACCAATAAGCATTTTGAAGAGTTTATAGAATTCAGACAAGGAGACCTGTCGGTGGAAGAAGCAATACAGAAATTCAATAGGCTAGCCCGTCTTTGTCCAGAGCTAGTAAGTACAGAAAAGGAACGAGTCAGAATGATGCTCAGGATGCTGAGACCAGTAATAGCACTTAATGTGAGTAGTGGAACTCACCAGCCCCAGACTGGCGAGGAGCTAGTCAGCAGAGCATTAGTCGCTGAACACTATCTAGACAACATCAAGGCGCAATGAGAGCAACACAAGTCAGTCAAGATCGAAAGCAAGATAGTGGGAAGTCAGAAACCTCAGTCAAGTGATCAGAATTGGAAGGGCAAGGGTAACAAAAGGAAACGAGGGGACACAGGAGGCAGCCAAAAGGGAGGTCCAATAGACGAGCAGGTTAAGTTCCCTTCCTGTCCTAAATGTGGGAGATCGCATTCAGGAGCCTGTCTTTTGGGTATGACCGGATGTTATTCATGTGGCCAAGAAGGACATCTAGCTAGAGCATGTCCTAATAAGTTTAAGGCCCCTCAGCAACAGTTAGTGCAATATGAAGGCAAGCCTGCACAGTTACACCACATGACAACATCACTAGAAGGACCCCATCTCAGTCAAGGACAGTTGGAAGCCTCGCCCATTCCAACCAATGCCAGAGTATTTTCTCTTACTGAGGAAGAAGCTGTCGGTGCCTCACAATAGTCGCAGAATTATTCTAAGTTCGAGGACGAACTTTTTATAAGGTATGGGGGATTGTAACGACCCAATTTTCCTCATTAGGAGTTCTAAAAGTGCTTTAAAATATTTAGAAATACTTTATAAAAATTCTAGATATTTTTAGGAATTTATAGAGTATTTTTATGTAATTTTTGGAGTTCGTTTGGTATTTTTACCAAACGAAAGAAGTTTAAAAAAATAATAAAATAAAAAGTGTTAAGGTCGGGTTTTGAACCCAAGATCTCGGACCGAACTAGACTCTAACCAAAGTCAGCCAACCAACCGAGCTAAGCAAGTTTTGTTAAAAATATATGGAGCGATATATATTTAAGTAGTAGTTAAGAACAGTAAAATAATAGGAAATAAAAGGGTTGCAGCTGGGATTCGAACCCACGAGTTGGGCTTTAAGCAGAACGCAACCCACCAAGTGATCCAGCCGTTGGTTTTGTTTAGAAAAGGTAAGAAAATTTATTTAACAAGTTAACAGAATATGGAGATTATAAAAGAGGAGAACTTAAGGCTTAATTTTCCCGTGACCTAAATTTCTTCCCTTCCTCTCTCGCGCGACAAAGGCAGCTCGGGCAGAAACAAGCCGCGGCTAGGGCACGATTCCGACGGGTGGCTAACTCGGGGTGGTTCTTCACCGTCATGATCCTTTCGTCGAGGAGGGTCGGTGAGCACAAGAGAGGTCAGAAATCTCAAGTTGCCCGAACCCTAGAAGCACTAGAAGGTTCCTCCTTCGGCTGTGAGTCAAGGAAACGAAGGTAAGTGCTTACTCACCTGCAGTAGGATAGCTCCGAGGTTTAAATTTTGTTCCTCTTCTTGTTTCCGAAGCTTTGCATTGTTTTCCTTTTTGTTTCATTGCCGTAGCACAGGACATGAGGATTAGTTGTGGTAGCAAATCGTTTTTTTCTTGTGTTTCGGATCATGTATTGCTGAGTAGTTGCAATGTGGGTTCCTTTTTGTTTAGTTGTTGTGTAAGTCATTGACAAGGGTTTGCTGCCATGAGTTTCAAAGGAAGGGAGTAATTAGATTGAGCATGTAGAATTGTGTTTTAATTCCTTCTTATAACATGTTCTAATGCTTTGTTCGGTTTTGGATTGTTGCTAATAGTAAAGCAAGAGTTAAGTAGAATTTTTGAGTATGTGTGCTGTTTTTTGTGGATCACTGCTGTTAACAGTGTTGATCTATATGCATGTAACCCCTTAGTATTTGTTTTCCTTCAGACGGTGAAATTAGTATAGCAGCTTTTGATCTGAATTTTCTATTTGCAACCTTGATGAACATGCTTGGTTCGTGTGGAGTTTTACAAGCTTCGAATTTTGTTGCTCTGTTAAGACATAAGCTTGGAACAAGTTCTACATAGATTTCGATTTCAAAAGTTCCAGTAAGTTTTACTTAGGTGGTATTGTAGTTTCCCTTCCTTACCGTAGATTGAAGTAGAGGCACTTTTCTGTTTTCCTTTCTCCCATTTCTGCCGTGGATTGAAGTAGAGGCACTTTTCTATGTTTTCCATGATAGCCATGGCTCATATCAAGATGATGATTCATGTTTTAGTTCCTTTCAGTAGCAGTGCAGAAACTTAGATTCCATTAAGCATTTAATTCCTTTATTTCTAGTTTCCTTACTATTAAATGTGCAAGAGCAGATTTCTAGATTTATTTGCTATTGGAATAACATGAACAGCCTGTAGAAGCAATGTAGACTTTTGAATTCTTTAAGCATGACATAGGTTTTATTTTAATATGAAATTATTGTTTCTGGTATGCATAGCTTTAAGTCCATCATATTCCTATACATGATTTACCTTAAGCTCTAACTGATTATACCCAAGTTTAGTTCTAAGTTCATGTTGTTATTTAATTCTGTTGTAGCAAGATTTAAGGTTTTTAGTTCTAACAAGTTTTAGATTTAGTTTAAGCTTGTATGATATGCAGATTTCTGTTTAAACTTGTATACAGATCTTGTTTAAGCATTGCAGTGTTAGAATTTGTTTAAACATTTCAGTTTTGTAAGAAGCATTCTTTTATAAGAAAAGTATAAGAAAGATTAAGAAAAGAAAGAAAAAGGCCAAGGCCTTAAGTAAATCCCGAATTCAAGACTTTAGGGATTTTGGCGCACAAGGTGCTAAAGAAAATGCCGAGGCATTATATATTAGAAGTGTTAAAAGATAACAAGTATTTTACTTTTATCAGTGGCACTGTACTGGACTTTCAGTAGTCCTTGGGCTGGGCTCCCATAGTCGGTCCCTAGGTTTAGATAACCTAGTATGCAGGACTCTCAGTAGTCCTTGGGCTGGGCTCCCATAGTCGGTCCCTAGGTTTAGATAACCTAGCAAATCCTACTAGATTCGGGACCAGCTATCTCGGTTAGGGATCGCGCATAAGATGGTTACGCCTTGGCCCAAGAAGAAGTTGATTATTATTTTGAAGTATTATAAGTATAAGTTTTGAACAAGTAAAGTAAGTTTTACATAAGTATAAAGTATTTAAAGAATAAGTCTTTAAACAAGTGAAATAAGATTCAGAAGGTGTTTAGAATTCAGTAAGCTCAGTTCTTTATGCAAGCATGTTAGTATAGACTTGCCTTACATGTTTAGCCTTTCAGTATGTTTCTTTACTAATAGAAGAGCATGAGTTAGTTACTATTCTTTGCTATTTATGAGCATGATTAGCTATACATGTTTAGTATTTCAGTTAGTATGATTCCTTTGCTATGTATGAGCATGAGTAGTTTTACATGTTAGCATTCAGTTTTAGCATGTTTTTATTTATATACATGCATATCGAGATTTTGTGAGTTAGATAGCGCTTACTAAGCAAATTTTGCTTATAGATTACACTTCCTCTTACTGCAGATACAGGAAAGGAAAAGATATAGAAAGGAAGGCGACAAGGAGGTGCGGATGGATGTGTGATGCCAGGACTATGGAAGCCTTGGGACTAGGAAAGAAGTTTTATTTTAGTTTTTATTGTCTTTTGCCATGTTAGGAGTATTTGAGATAGTATTTGTTATTTTGATATGATTAGGACATAGTAGAAGAATTGTAATCTTGTGTGATGATTTCTTGTGTTGTTTTCTTTATTTTGGATTTATTATACTGCGTGGTTGATTGATATGTGTTCCAGCCGCTTGTGGCTGAGTATATATTGTATGTATTGTTGAATAAGGTCACCGGAACAGGGGAGACTCTGCCGAAATTTTTCGGTAGGGTTTCCATGTGATTTTTTAATCATACCGGTTAAGTAGAGTTAGTAGTTAAGTAATGGTCATCCTTAGAGAGTAGTAGTAGTAAGAAGGGTGGTCGTTACAGGGAGAAGGAAAGCAAAAACCGATTTTGCTACCTCTTCCCCCTTAACATAAAAGAGAGTATGTAAAGAGGAGATTTTATTTTTCTCTCATTTCTCTCATTCTCTCCTCTCCATCACCGAGAACCTCAGTCCCCTCTCCTCCATCTTCGGCCCAAGCCAAGGTTTTCTCCTAAGAAAGCCTAAGATACAAGGAGGACTTAGCAAGGAATCAAGGGAAGGGAACTAGAAGAAGAGGCTACTTCTTCCATCACCACACCTTAGATCCACAAGCGAAAAGGAAGTAAGCTTCCCCTCACCTGTGGTACAAGGCATTTTATGTGCTTTTCGGATTTTATGAGGATTAGAAAACCTAGAATAGAATTTAAGAAAAATTCGGCCAAAGAAGAGTTTTCAAATCTAGGAAGGTTTAAACAAGTCCTCATTTCATGATATTTTTCTATGCTATGTAGGAAGGTTTTCCTTCATGTTTTTATACCTATATGATGCTTGGTCAGAGGAGTACCTTACCCTAGAATTTCGGCCAAAAATATTTTAAAGAGGTTAAGGAAATCATTGTTTAACCAAACTAGTACATGATTCCCTCCATGAATTACTAAGGGTCTTTTGTTGGTTTTTCTTGCTTAAGAGTTACTTGGAACCAAAAGAAATCCACTCATATGTTTCGGCCAAGAAAAGAGCTTAGGGTTAGGAAGACCTTTAAATTTAAGTAACCATGTTTATATGATAGAATATAGAGTTCTCTTAAAGAATTGCATGTTGAATATTGCTAGAAATTCATGAACTCTTCATTAAGATTTTCGGCCATGATAAGATGGATAGCTTAGAAAAGCTTAAACAAAATTTTAACATGCTCAAGACCTCTGTGATATTAAGATATGAAAGTTGTTTAATGCTCTCATGCTTAATTAGGGTATAGAGAATTTAGTTACATGATATATGACATGTAAGATCACAAAGGTCCTAGCTTGTTTATGAACCAAATTTGTATATGATGTTCTTAGTAATTTTTGCCATGAAACTTACTTAGGTTTTCCATGCTTTAGGCCACTTAAACCTAGTTTAGAGATTGGTAGATTTCGGCCATGAGGAAAAATAAAAGAAAAAGGAAAGAAACCTAGGAAGCCTAAGACACAATTCACATGTATGTTTATTATGCTTGTCTTTATACATGCTATGAAACTTGTATGACTTCCTATGCTTTTAGGCTATTTGAAGCAAATTTAAACACTGATGAGTCTCGGCCAAGTAGGGTTTTAATGACCTAGAGGCCTTAGAATTGAAACCAATTGTGTTAAAAATGCTTCTTATGGAAATATGATAATATGTTGATTGAGTCACATGTTTGTATAATTTTTCCATGACCTAAATGGACCATTGTATGTTTCGGCCATGAAGGGATAGATGCCCTAGAAACCCTAGAACAAAAATTAAATATGCTCATGTCACTCTACATGAAATATGATAAGTAGAAAGCCAAAGTTCTCATGCTATATGTTGTTTAATAACCTAAAATGAGGCTAGGGTAAGTTTCGGCCATACCCATTGTATGATGCCTTGTTATGAATTTATACATGATGTTAGTTCAAGTTCACATGCTTGTATGCTTGCTTTTAGCCCTAATGAATACTTGTTAAATTTCAGCCATGACATATGTTAAGGGCTTGAAGAACTTATGAACTAGCTCAAATATGCTTACTATGTTACTTGGAAAAAATGCTATAAATATGGTTTAAGGTTTCCATGCTTTCATGACATTTGGAACCTTGTTTCACACCTGATAGGGTTCGGCCACATGAAGTTTAGGGACTTGGAGAACTTAGAAACCAAGTTAATCATGCTTATAATGCTTCCTATGAAATTGATGTGATGATAATTTAGGTTCCACATGCTTGGAGGTTGTTTTTACCTAAATTGAGATCTAAGGGGGGTTTCGGCCATGATAAGAACCCAAGGGATTAGGAAGCTTAGAACCCAAGCTAACTATGTTACCATGTTTCTTATGATAGTATAATCACATGATACACCCTTATGCTTAAACATGTATGCTTGTGATTTATACTTTCCATGATATGATATGTGCTTAGAAATATGCATGCTTTGATCATATGCTATGTGCTTAAAATATGCATGCTTTCATGATATGTTATGTGGATAGAAATATGCATGCTTGGATGATATGCTATGTGCTTAAAATATGCATGCTTTCATGATATGCTATGCGGATAGAAATATGCATGCTTTGATGATATGCTATGTGCTTAAAATATGCATGCTTTCATGATATGCTAGGTGGATAGAAATATGCATGCTTGGATGATATGCTATGTGCTTAAAATATGCATGCTTTCATGATATGCTATGTGGATAGAAATATGCATGCTTTGATGATATGCTATGTGCCTAAAATATGCATGCTCTCATGATATGCTATGTGGTGAAAATATGCATGCTTTTATGACATGATGTATGCCTAAGTGATGCATACTTTTTATGACATGATGTATGCCTAAGTGATGCATACTTTTTATAACATGATGTATGCCTAAGTGATGCATACTATTTATGATATGATGTATGCCTAAGTGATGCATACTTTTATGACATAACGTATGCCTAAGTGATGCATACTTCTATGATATGCTATGTGACTAAATGATGCATTTTTATACATGCTACTTTACTTTGTAAGGCTTGCACCAAGGGTGGGCTCCTAATCAGCCCCTAGGCCTTTGGCTGTGTGATCCAGGCTAGTAAAAACAAAGGGATGGGCTCCTTAGTACGCCCCTAGGTCTATGGCTGTGTGATCCGGACCTAGTTCCTAGTATGATTCAAGACTTGCTACCTTGGATATACTTAGGAAGCGCGCATATCTACGTGATTTATCTATGTGTGGTACAAGCCGGGGCCCTGATTATGTTGATATTATGTTCAAGTATATTTGTAAGAAGAAATGATTTTAAAGATCATGAGACATACACATGTTTTTCGGATACATGTTTTCAAAATCATATTGCATATACCTTATGATCATGTTGTGATGATGCTATGATTTATGATATGTCATGATTAGATACGATTATGTTATGTTTCATGCTATGCTTTAAGAGCTTGATATGCCATGCCACCTTATGATGATACTATGATATGCCATGATTTGATATGATTATGTTATGTTTCATGCTATGCTTTAAGAGATGATATGCCATGACTAGTTATGATTTTGTTATGTTGCATGATATGCTTAAAGAGTATAATATGTTTTGCCATGACTAGTTGAGATCATGTTATGTTGAGACATTCTTTGATCATGTGATGATTTTTGGTTTTAGTGAGTAGGAAAGGAACTTACTGAACCATGAGTGCTCATAGCTTACTTTCCTTGTACCACAGATAAAGGAAAAAAGCTAGATGAGCTAAAGGAGCAGCAGGAGAGGCAAGGAGATGTGTGTGGCAGTGGCTAGACAACCAAATAAGAACCTGCTTTAAAAACTTTTAAAGAACTATGCTTTGGTATCATGAATTGTAGTACTGTATGTGTGACTTGATGTTATGTTTCTACTACTTTTGATATCATGTTATTGATGCCATGATAGTGTAGTTCAGATTTAATGAAAAGAAAAACAAAAGAAAAGTTTTTATTAAACTAAGAAAATTATTTTAAGTCTTCCGCTGTTTTAAAAAGAAAAATTTGTACATGGAGTATCGTAGCCCCGTCCCTTAGGGTTAGCAGGGAGGGCGGGCATTACACAGTATACTGGTAACGGTAAAATAGCCTTGATGTTTCTCCCCAGGATCTATAAGATGGAGCTTGGGATGGCTAGCCAAGGTGATGAAATTAGACTTGGTTAAAGCCAAATTAGTAGTCACTAAACGTCCAAGCTTTCCTTTGTGTCCAAGTATTCTTGATTGGTGTTGTGGTAAGGTTTCTCCACCCACAAGGAGTTGCCTGAGTAGCCAGAGTTTGTTTGGGGCTAATCTACCGACAGATAAGGATCGTCCACCTTACGGACAGCCATGAAGTAGGAGCTCTAATCTCTGAACCCCGTTAAAGAAAACATGTTAGCGGGTTGCATTTCTCTTCTTGTCTTTAGATTAACATTTGGATTCATATTAGTATTGTATTTTCACTGCGCACAATAACAAATATATAGGAATCAATCAAATTTGGGGCAACGTCTATTCAGCCCCCCTTCAAGCTGACTACAAGATCCCCAACAATTAGTATCAGAGCCAAGGTCGCACTTCACCGAACTAACCGCCGAGAAGAGCAATGCTTAAGAAGATGACTGGCTTGATTGAACTGCCAAAGTATAAAGGAGGAAGCTTAGGGGACATCATATTTTGGATGATGAAGATGAAGGTCTTCTTCGACATGGATTGGGACACCATGATGTTGATCAAGGAGCCATTCAAAGTCTCAAAAGATAAGAAATGGAAGAAACTCTAACCATTACATTGGATGGAAGAGCAAATCACATGATCGGAGATAAACTCAAAGGTAATATCAATCTTAATAGATATATTGCTGTCTAATGTGATAAATGGTGTAGGTGTTGGGATATATACTATAAGCCTAGCTTTTTGTATGAACATCTATTTTAAAATAAGAATCACTTTGGTCAAATGTTGCATTTTATATTTATTTATATGTTAATGTAGTTGTCTATTTAATTTATATTGTAGATAACATAGTAAGTGATACCACACAGAAGATCATGTTATTAATTCCTTATAAATTTTAAATAGTAGCTCACGATCGAGATGAATAAGGACAAACCATTGGAATGGTTGTAGTGTAATTTGGTATTAGTTTGTCTTGACTATAAAATCACACTAGTATACTATGTGTGTATTGAGCATGACCATTTGACATTGTTCGATTTATACTGACTAAATAAAAGAACAGAACCTCCGTTATTATGGATGTGCATTCTCTTAATCCCAATATAATAACAAGCATGTACACTTAGTATTTATTTCTTTGACTTATCAATGGGTGAGATTTATTCGTTAAATCAATAGGCCCGATGAGTTGGGAGATAGTGCAATTTATACGGTGTGTTGTTGAATATAAAAGAAAACTGTGTCCTATTTATTAAGATTGATGATGCCCCCTTGAGGAGCTCATAAGGTTTATCATGTAAACCCTGCAGGTGGACTTAGTCCGACATGATAATAAAATTGAGTGGTACTACTCTTGGAGTCAGATGTTAATTAGGTGAGTTGTCAGTAACTCATTTAATTAACGGGCATACGATATGTTAAACACAGGGATATTAACGTACTCATGATAAAAAGGAGCCCATATTGTAATATGGGATTGGTGTGGTAGTTCAATAATAACTCTTTAGTGGTAAGAGTTATTATTGATGAACTTGAGTTGGGTGTTCGGGTTGAACACTGGAAGCTCAAGTCCATCAGGAGGCCAAAATCAATTCCTCCTCTCGGTCCCTGTTGTAGCCTCTATGTAGCCTTGCATTCACTCATTTGATTTTGTTTCCTACCCAAGAAAGATGTCGGCCAAGCCTTGCTTGGTGCCCAATTAAGGGGATGACCAAACCAAAAGAAAAGAAAAGGAAGAAAAAAAAGGGAGTTGTAAAAGGAAGATTTTTTCTTAATAGAATTAGAGATTTTTTAAAAAAAAATTATATTAATTGTTTCTTAGTAATTTTCTAAAAAGAATTATATTAAGTCTTTCCCTAAGAATTTTTTCTAAGAAGAATTATGTTAATTCTTTTTTAGAGATTTTTTCTAAACAAAAGTTTTGTTAATATTTCTCCTCTTTTATCTGGTGCCAAAGGTTATAAAAATGGAGGAGGTCATGCCACCATAACTTAATCTCTCTTGAGTTGTTTTCTCTTGCTTATGGCTGACACCTCATCTCTTCTTTTTACTCTTTTCTTTTCCCCTAGGGTCGACGCTCACCTCTTCTCTTCCTCCTAGGGCCGGCACCCCACCTTCTCATCTCTTCCTCCCTTTCCTCCCTCTAGGGCCGGCCCATATCTCTGTTGGTTGCCGGAGCTTAGAGGAGAAGAAGAAGAAGAAGAAGAGAAGAACCACACTAGGTGCCCGGCGGTTTGGAGGAGAAGAAGAAGGAGGAGGCGCCCCTTTTCTTTGCATCTTTTGGTGGTAGGTGGCTTGGAAACAAAAGAAGGTTCGAGTGTTTTGTCTTGGTAGATCGTCGCCCACACAACGTCCAAGAAGAGGAGAGGAATACAGTAGAAGATCAAGAGCTCTTTGTCTATGAAGATAGGTACAACTAGTTATTTATTCCGCAGCGCAACTAGTTATGTCTTCTTTGTATGGATCCTGAACACCAACACAAGAGGCAAGCAATCATGTGCTTCGATAAAGGTGTGTTTTCGTTAATCAAGGACTTGCTTGATTGATCAAACACATGTATGATCGAGCATGTAGGTTGCTAGGAAAAGTTCTGTGTCTGTATAAATTTTTGCACAAGGTTTTACACAGAACGGAATTCCGAGCGCCAACAATTGGTATCAGAGCAAGTTTTCTACCTCTGTGTGTTTGGTTTTTGGTTAAATTATGCACTAGTCATATATAATTTAGGTAGGATAATAGTAGGATATGCAAAATAGATTAACTCTGTATTTGCAAGCATCCTAGTTCCAACTATTATGGCCTATTATTTTTCTATGTGATTTGGACCCTCGGGCATGCCGAGGGAATTTTGTATGTGCATAATTGTAATTATTAAATACAACAGGAGCTATAATAGTTTGTTTTACATTTTGATGTAGATTAAATGTACATTCCTTTGGTGAATATAGGATCGATAAATGTAAAATTTTATTTTGTTGTGGCTTGTCTCCTTGCTATGTGTGGTGCTACCTTAAGGACCGGAGGCGCAGCGAAAGAGGAAGCAAGAAGAACGCAATGACATAAACCTAAGGCCGGCGGCTAGGGTTGGCTGTGGCTTGGGTTAGTGGCATACAGATGACAACTATGGATGAGGCCATAATAGTTGGAAAATTATTTTTTCATATTTATTGCCTTTATGTGCTGTGATGTGTATGCTTTTGTGTGCATGTGTGATATGTGTGCATGTTAAAATTCCTTGTTTAAAAAACTAAGTGGGAGAGGGTTTATTTATTTAAATTCCATGGTCTCCATTACTGGTTTGTAAGTGATGCATTCAAACTTGTGCGTTGGCTTTAAGTGTCTTCCTCCATATCGGATGAGTTTATCTACAGATCACTAGATCAAACTTCCTCTATGGATAATTATAGGAAATTATTTAGTTTTGTGTGATCTTCTCCATCTGAAGGGGCACAATCCTAATTAATGGACTAACTATCAAGTAATGATATACACTTAGGCACATTTAATAATATCCTCTCCATCAGAGTCACTAATATTATTTTTTGTGACCGAAGACAAACCAACTATTAATTTTATTTGTCATAAAGTTAGGTTGATAAGATAATAAAATTAATGGGTAAAACCTCCTCTTACAAATGTTTGAATTAGTATACGTCCACACTATCGTGGTATATTAAATTCACGGTGTTTTGAGGTCTTGGTGAATTTAAATTATAATGTTTGAGGGATCAATATTATTTTAAATTCTAAAGTTTTGACCAAATATATTAATTTTTGATTCTCAGGATTCCAAAATGGCTTTCAATCCTCTTGTTGTTATTTTAAAAGAAAACAAACTTACTGGTCTCAATTATATTGATTGGAAACGAAACTTGTACATTGGTTTAACTGCTGAAGGGTACAAGTTCGTACTTCTTGAGGTATATCCTAGCATGTTTGATAAGGATTCTAGTGAAGAAGAGATAGAGAGACATAGGTAATGGGTCAAGGCAGATGAGATAGAGCGGTGCTACATTTGGGCTTTTATGTCAAATGTGCTATAACATCAGCATCATGCCTTACCCACTGCTTATGACATGATGCTCAATCTCAAGGAACTCTTTGGACACCAAAAATCGGGCTACCAGGCAGGAGGCCATTAGAAACTTAATGACAACCGCCATTGACTTAGGGGACACATGTAAGGGATCATATCCTCAAGATGATGGCTCATTTGATGAACTGTCCTCACAGAAATGAGAACAATAAAGGTATATCTTATTCATTAGTCATCGAAACATGTTTAGCAATGTTATCTACCGGTACCTCTTGTGTAGATACGGGAGCCACTGATCATGTCTTCAATTCATTGCAGGGGTTCCAGGAACCCCGATGACTACATGAAGGGGAAATCATCGTCTACATGGGCAATGCTATGAGAGTGGCGATTGTTGTAGTGGGAGATGTTTATTTATCTTTTGATAGGAATAAAACATTGATTTTGAGAAATTATCTTTACGTACCATGTTTCAGAAAGAACTTGATTTCAGTTTCTCAATTATTTGTGGATGGATATTCTGTTTCTTTTGATAACAAAGTGGTTGTCAAGAAAAATAAAGTGGTTATCTGTTCTGGTACATTGGTTGACATAATCCAATAACTCCCATAATGCAACAAATGGAAATTAATAACACATCTTCTAATTCTAATAAGAGAAGACATCCTTCGAAAATGAACCGAACATATCTTTGGCATCTAAGGCTAGGTCATATTAACTTGAGTAGGATTCAAAGGTTAATAGTCGATGGACCTTTGGCTTCATTGGTGGTGGAAAACTTCCAACTTGCGAGTCTTGCTTGGAAGGAAAAATGACCAAGAAGCCTTTTAAAGCACAGGGGTATAGAGCAAAAGAAGTGTTGAAATTGGTTCATTCTAATTTGTGTGGACCTATGACTATCCAGGTGAGAGGTGGTTTCAAATATTTTGTCTCTTTTATTGACAACTATTCATGATATGAGTACATTTACTTGATGCGCCACAAGTCTGAGTGTTTTGATAAGTTCAAAGAGTACAAGGTTGATGTGGAGAAACACCATGGTAAACACTATGGTCTAATCGTGATGGAGAGTACCTCCTAGGAGAGTTTAGGAATTATTTATCAAATGCCAGGATTCAATCCCAACTGTCTGCACCTGGTACACCCCAACAGAATAGTGTGGAAGAACGAAGGAATATGACTCTTATGGAAATGGTTAGATCGATGATGAGTTATTCAAAATTACCAAATTCATTTTGGGGATATGCTCTGGAAACGATGGCGTACATTATGAACTTGGTACCTTCTAAGTCAATACCCTCTACTCACACAGAATTATGGAATGGGCGTAAGCCTAGTCTAAAATACATTCAGATTTAGGGTAGTCCAACACATGTGCTGAAGGAAGAAGCTGATAAGTTAGAAACACATACAGAAGTTTGCTTGTTTGTGGGTTATCCTATAGGAACGAAAGGTGGTTTATTTTATAGTCCTATAGGAATCACGTACGAAAGTTCGCTTGTTCGTGGTATATCCTAGAGGAACGAAAGGTGGTTTGTGTTATAGTGCTAAAGATCAGAAGGTCATTGTTAGCATCAATGCCCGATTTTTAGAAGAGAACTATGTATTGAACCACACGCCCATGAGTAAAATTGTTCTTGAGGAAATAAGAGAGGACACGTTTAATTTAGTACCAACGGTACAAGATGAGATATCACAAGAAACTACAACACGTGTCACAAATGATGCATAATTACAGTTAGTGTCTTATCGTAGTGGGAGGGTTGTTCGGGAACTTGATAGATTAATGTTTTTGGGAGAGTATTCGGGCTTGATCCCTGGTGAACATGAACCTAATCCCTACACATATGATGAAGCACTCCAAGATAAAGATGCAGCATCTTGACAAAGTGCAATGAACTCTGAAATAGAATCCATGTATTCTAATCAAGTTTTGGAGCTTGTAAAGCCACCCAATGGTGTAAAAGTCATTGGATGTAAATGGGTCTACAAAAGGAAAAGAGGAGCAGATGGAAAGGTGGAAACCTTTAAAGCAAGGCTTGTTGCGAATGAGTATGCTTAGAAGGAGGGAATCAATTATGAGGAAACCTTTTCACCGGTTGCCATGCTTATGTCTATCACGATTCTTTTATCTATTGCTACTCATATGGATTATGAGGTTTGGCAAATAGATGTTAAGACAACTTTCCTTAATGAAAGTCTTGAAGAAAACATCCATATGAAATAACCAGAGGGGTTTATTGCAATGGGCAAAGAGCATCTTGTTTGTAAGCTCAATCGGTCCATTTATGGACTGAAGCAAGCTTCAAGATCTTGGAACATCTAGTTTGATGAAGTAATTCAGTCTTATAGATTCATTCAGTGTCCGGATGAGTCTTGTGTATATAAGAAAAGAGACGGAAACGTGGTGGTATTTCTCGTACTATATGTAGATTACATTTTTCTCATTGACAATAATGTCAAAGTGTTGTCAGATATAAGGGTATGGTTGTCCAAGCAGTTTGATATGAATGATTTGGAAGAATATGGACATATTCATGGGATCAAAGTAATAAGGGATCGCAAGAAAAGGATGTTGTGTTTATCCCAAGCTTCATACGTCGATACTATCCTAGCTCATTTTAGCATGCAAAACACCAAGAAAGATTTTCTACCTTTTCGGCATGGAGTACCTTTATCTAAAGAGATGTGTCCCAAGACATCAAAGGAGATAGAGGACATGAAGGTAGTTCCTTATGCTTCGGCTGTAGGAAGCCAAATGCATGTAATGCTATGTACGAGACCGGATATCTATTTTGCCATGGGCATGGTTAGCTGATATCAAAGTAGTCCAAGACAGGGGCATTGGACTGCTGTAAAGCATATATTGAAGTACTTGAGAAGGACTAGAGATTATATGCTAGTTTACTAGGTAGATGATTTTCTCCCTATGGATTACACGGATTCTGACTTCCAATCAGAAAGGGACAATAAAAAGTCAACCTCAGGGTATGTGTTTACTTTGGGAGGTAGAGCCATAACATGGAAGAGTGTTAAGTTGTATGGCTCAGAAACTTCTTGATGGACTTAGATGTGATTCCTGGTTTTCCTAAACTTATCATAATTTATTGTGATAATAGTGGTGTAGTAGAAAACTTGAAGGAACGACAAACCCATAAGGCAAGTAAACACATTGAGTGCAAGTACATGATATGAGACATCATAAAGCGAGGAGAAATTGTTGTCGCCTAGATTATATCAGCAGATAACCTGACAGATATTCCTTTCACTAAGCCCCTTCCGGCAAGAGCTTTTGATGGCTATGTTTAGAGGAGAAGAAGGAGGAGGCGCCCCTTTTCTTTGCATCTTTTGGTGGTAGGCAGCTTGGAAACAAAAGAAGGTTCAGGTGTTTTGTCTTAGTAGATCGTCGCCCACACAACGTCCAAGAAGAGGAGAGGAATACAACAGAAGATCAATAGCTCTTTGTCTACTAAGAAAGGTACAACTAGTTATTTATTCCGCAGTGCAACTAGTTATGTTTTCTTTGTATGGATCCTGAACACCAACACAAGAGGCAAGTGATCTTGTGCTTCAATCAAGGTACGTTTTAGTCAATCAAGGACTTGCTATATTGATCAAACACATGTCCGATCGAGCATGTAGATTGATAGGAAAAGTTCTGTGCATGTACAAATGTTTGTACAAGGGTTTTACACGGAACAAAATTCCGAGCGCCAACAGTAGGTGAATATGAGAACACCCACGATTTGTAGAACAAAATGAAATGGTTTTAGTGGAAGAACCTAAACCTACTTAAGAAGAAGAAGAACCTAGTCACATATATATACACACTGCAATGCATCTAACTCAGCAATAAGATCTACACATACAGAAATGAAATCTTGATAAATAAATTCATGCTTATAAGGGAAAGCCTACTTGCTAGCATTTCATCAAATAGAGCAAATGCCATACAAGCTTCATTAAACAAGGAAAATGGCAATTCAATAGAGTTTACAACATTCCACACACTACAATTACTTCCTATGTACTAGAACACTAAAAATCTATTCCATAATGGGAAAATCTACAATATATGAGCATGATTACTACATAAGCACGAAATGCAATTATTAACAGGTGCATCACCGTAAGTGGGTTCATTTCATGAGCATTCAAGGTTATCAAAATAAGAAGCAAAGAATAACAACATGAACTTACCTAACCTAAAGATATGAAATCTAGATGTAGTCATTAAAGTCCACTAAATTGCCATTATGTGTGGAGCAAGAGTAACTCAAAACATTGATACGAAATTCCGAAGGTTACAATTTCTAGAAGCTATCATGGTATTGACTTCAAAATAATAGAAGAGCATAGGAATCTATAAAATTTGAACCTTATAAATCTAAAGAAGGTAGCATGGTATCATTTCCTCAACACATACATACAACCAAAACTGAAACTCATTTAGGGTACCTAACATACTTGAACATGAGGAACTAAAATAAAACATGATATGAGAAAGACATGAAATCGTACAACAACATGATGATGAATATGGCCCCCTACTCTTATCATGTCCAAAACTTGCAAGGCCAATAACATAATTTCAGCATGCATAGTTCTCTAGTTTCTAAGAGTAAACCAATTGTAAAACATGAAGCGACTTGTAGTGCATCATCATGACAACTAAATCTCTATAATAGAATTTAAACCAAGCCTTAAAGAATCTAAAACTTGGAAGTTCTACTCTATAAATTGAGCATTCAAATAACTCTAATTTTTAAGGGTAAACATGGAGCAACTTGTAGTGCATTTTCATCATGAAGACTTTATGTACCTGTTTCCTTGGTGTAAGGGAACTTTGATACAAATTCTAGATTGTATGACTTCTCCAATGAAATAACTATGGACAAGGATTATGAAGATGACATATGCAAAGATGGACATAGTAGCGGTGATTTGCTCCTACCAACAATAGAAGACCCTCTAAAGGAAAGCCTAAATTGTGGAGAAATGGTGTTGCGCATGGAAAGACTGAATAAAGTTACTAAACTAGCAATAAAATATTAGCAAATAAAGATACTTGAGCAGAATTCAACTGTACCTAAAATTTTACCACCTCAAATAGAACTTAAACATGTGCCATCTGACCTCAAATATGGATTTCTTGGGTCAAATTCTACTATTCTTGTGAAAATTAACACAAATCTGACTAAGTTAGAGACCTAGAAACTAATCAGAGAGCTAAGATTGCACAGGAAACTGATTGAATATACCATTGATGACATTAAAGGAATTAGCCCCTCTTTATGCATGCATAGAATTTTACTAGAAGAAGACCACAAAAGATCAGTAGAACATCAAAGGAGACTAAACCCTAATATGAAAGAGGTGGTTATAAAAGAGGTGCTGATGCTACTAGATACAAGGATCATTTATCCTATTTTTGATAGTGAGTGGGTAAATTAGTGCATGTAGTTCCAAAAAAGGTAGAATGACAGTAATCAAAAATGAAAGCAATGAATTGATCTCAACTAAAACAGTTATCGAATGGTAGATGTGTATTGATTATCGAAAGTTGAACAAAGAAACTAGAAAGAATCATTTCTCCCTTCCCTTTATTGACTGAATGATTGAGAGGCTGGCTAAACACTCTTATTTTTGCTACATGGATGGATATTTCTGGGTTCTATCAAATTCCAATACACCCCCATGATCAAACTTACATGCCCTTATGGAACCTTTGCCTATCAACAAATGCCTTTTGGGTTATGTAAGGG
The DNA here is from genome assembly GCF_018446385.1 of Zingiber officinale. Classification (NCBI taxonomy): domain Eukaryota; kingdom Viridiplantae; phylum Streptophyta; class Magnoliopsida; order Zingiberales; family Zingiberaceae; genus Zingiber; species Zingiber officinale. The sequence goes on along the minus strand of NC_055990.1, from coordinate 60,502,362 downwards.
CACAACCACTTTCCAACACTGTATGATGGATATCTTTTTCGTTTTAATAAAAAATATAATGGAGGTATTCATGGATGACTTCTCAGTGTATGGAACTAACTTGACACATTTTTATCAAATCTTCTAGAGTACTTCAGAGATGTGAAGAAGTGAATTTGGTTCTCAATTGCGAAAAGTGGCATTTCATGGTAAAAGAGGGAATAATTTTGGGACATAAAATTTTAGAGCATGGAATTGAGGTTGATCAGGCAAAGGTAAAAGCAATTGAGAAACTTCCCCCACCAATTAATGTGAAGGGAGTAAGAAACTGCTTGGGATATGCTAAATTTTATCAACATTTTTTAAAGGACTTCTCTAAAATCATCAAACCATTACCAATCTTTTAATTAAGGATACAAAATTCTATTTTGATGAAAAATGCTTGGAAGCCTTCAAGAAAATCAAAGCACCCTCATTACCACCCTAGTAATTCAAGCACTAGATTGGGAACTTTCATTCAAAATTATGTGTGATGCTAGCGATTTTGTTGTAGGAACAATATTAGGGAAAAGGAAAGATAAAAAGCTACATGTGATCCACTATGACAGCAAGACTTTAGATGATGCCCAAATGAACTATGCTACCAAAGAAAAAGAATTATTTGTAGTGGTATTTGCATTTGATAAATTCAGATCTTACTTGCTGGATTTGAAAGTAATAGTCTATACAAATCACGCGGTCATATGATAATTGCTCGGTATGAAAGACATCAAACCATGACTCATTGGATGGATATTGCTTTTTCATGAGTTTAACTTAGAAATCAAATATAAGAAAGGCGCAAAAAATGTGCTAGCATATCACTTATCTAGAATATGGCAAGATGGACAAAGAGATTCAGACAATGATTACCCATCATGATTCTTTTTCAGATGAACATCTTTAATCCATATCTAGTGTAAATGTACCGTGGTATGTGGATATCATAAACTACCTTTCCAACAAGGTTATCCCACCAAATCTTACTTCCCAACAAAAAAAATAAATTTTTCTTTAATGTCAAGTATTATGTATGGGATGAACCACTCCTTTACAAGAAATGTGACGATGCAATTTATCAAAGATGTGTTCCTAAGGAAGAAACTAAAGAAATTTTATTTAATTATCATTCATCAAATTATCATAAGGATAAGATTTGAATTAGTTAATTGAGATTTATCTTGTTTAGTTGAATTTATATTTTCCAAGTTTAAATTAATTAATTTCAAAAGTTCATATTCATTGATTTTTTTTCAAATTTAGATTTTTAATTAATTTCAACATTTTTGATTTATTTGAATTCTTAAGTGATTTTTTATAAATTAAATGATTAAAATTTGAATTTTCAGAATTAATTAAGGTTGAATTTTTATTAATTTTAGAGTTAATTAAATTTCTATTTTTATTAATTTTTGAATTATTTGAATCTTCAAAATTATTTGAATTAATATTTTTATTTTAGAAATTATTTAAATTATAAATTTTAAATGAATTTTCTGTTAGTTAGAGCCTTAGAGCCAATCATTTGATGATTGTTGTATGGACTCATTGTATCATATTTCTTATATATAAAGGCATTTGGTTTTTTGGTTATTATGCTTACTTGTGTTGGTGCTAAATAAAATAAGTATAATAGCGTCCTTGAGTAGAAGGTTCTTACCTATATCAATCGATTGGTTGAATCGATAATGAGATGATATAGGGAACACTACTCTTAATCATTCATAGTCGAGTATTAACATTCAGGGATAATGTTAATGTAATAAGACTAGCATGTAGGTCAACTCGATGACTTGATCTCACAAGTTATAGATATGGAGATATCAAGTTGACACATGGGTATGTATTGGAGAATGTAAACTGAATGACCCGCCATGAGAAAGTATCAAGGATCATGTTAGTTAGAGCCCTAGAGCCAATCATTTGATGATTGTATGGACTCATGTATATCATATTCTTATATTAATAAATGCAATAGTTTGGTTATTATGCTTATTTGTATTAGTGCGAGATAAAATAAGTATAGTAACGTCCTTGAGTAGAAGGTTCTTACCTATATCAATCGATTGGTTGAATCGATAGTGAGATGATATAGGGAACACTACTCTAAATCATTCCTAGTCGAGTATTAACATTCAGGGACAATGTTAATACAATAAGACTAGCATGTAGGTCAGCTTGATGACTTGATCTCACAAGTCATGGATATAGAGATATCAAGCTGACACATGGGTATGCATTAGAGAATGTATACTGAATGACCCGCCATGAGAAAGTATCATGGATCGTTATATGAGTGTCATATACTTTCTCATGTGGCTATTAGTATGACTATTAGTCCTTAGACCTGAAGTCACCATGGATCCCTACATAAGGAGTTATGTACTTTAGTTTCGTCAAACGTCACCCATAACTGGGTGGACTATAAAGGCGATTACAGGGTATATAACGAATTATGTAGAGGGATGTGAGTGATGTAGATGGTAGTCATTATTTTGTGAGTAGTCACAATTGGTAGTCACAAGGTGATGTCGGATCTCGACATTCTTGTAACTTGGGTAGTAATGATGTGTTGCTAGATACCGCTCATTACTTATGCTCCTAAATGGGTTTAGGGCATTGCCAACGTTACAAGAACCTATAGGGTCACACACTTAGGACAATTAGGTGGAGATTAGGTTCATATGATGAACCAAGAGGATTAGATTCATTTGATGAATCAAATTGGATTAAGAGTAATCCTAATTGGGCTAACTTGAGTTCGACTCAAGTTGATTCATGTGTTAAATGAGTCTAATTTAGATTTTGACTCATTGAATCAATTTAATTTAATGAATTAGATTCATTATATTAAGTTGGCTCGAATCAAATGGTTGGATTAGATCCACCATGGTAGAGATTGAGTCAAGTTTGACTTGACTTGAGAAGGAAGACCAAAGGTCAATTTTGACTTGACCTTTGCCACCTCATTGGTGAGTTGGCATTAGGTGGACCAATAATGATGTTCCACATCATCATGGGTGCCACCTCATGGAAGTGACAAAGCCACTCTCTTAATGGTTTCATATTAATTGCAATTAATGCAATTAATGTGATTTTATGGTTTCATATTAATTGCAATTAATGCAATTAATGTGAATTTTTGAAAAGTGGCCGGCCACTTGGTTTTTGGATGAGAATTTGATTTTTCATTCAAGTGTGCATCTTCCTCCTTCTCCCTCTCAAGCTCTCCCTCTCCCTCTCCTCCCTTGGCCGAACCACATAGATGCTAGCACACCTTGGTTTTTGGTCATCTCCATCTAGTGTGTCCGTGTGGATACTTCTAGAGGACCGGCGCTTGACGGTCTTGAGATCCGGCATCATTTGGACGAGCGGGAACGCGAAGGGCATCGCATCAAAGGTATAAATGGTTTATCCTTATGTAGATCTTAACTTTAGTGTAGATCTAAAGTTTTACAAACTCGTACAAGAAAAGGTTTTTCGAAAAGTTTTTGTTTACGAATCTTTGCACGGATCTACGGCTTTGGGTGACTCGGGGTTTCCGCGACGCGAAAAAGCGGTTTTCGCGGCCCGAAGAACCCAACAGTGGTATCAGAGCCACGTGCAAGGCTTGTACGAGTTTGTTTTTATTTTTATGAAAAATAAAACCTTCTGTGATTTTATGTAAAAATTATTTTTTTTATGATTTTATGGGTAATTTTTCCGTAGAAGCGAAGCACAAGTGTCTCGGCACTTGTAGGCTTCGGCTACCGGAAAGATTTTTCCAAGTCGACTTCGTTTCGCCCCAAATTGTTTTGGGACAGCGGGCTTGGGTGTCATTAGATCGCAAAGGAGCAACTCACGATGGTTAGATCGTGGGTAGGGGTACTGCCCCTAACCCCGCAAGGGGATTTGCTCCGCGATTGCACCTGAAATCGCTAAAAACGAACCCGCCGGGAAGATTTTTCCAAAATGGCAATGTCTCGGCCCAAATCATTTTGGGACAGCGGTTTTAGGCGCTGTAGGATCACAATGGAACCCTCGCGATGGTTAGATCGCGGGTAGGGGCGAAGCTCCTGGCCCCGCAAGGGGATCCGTTCCGCGATTGCGCCCGAAGCCGCTAAACGGGTCCGCCGGGAAATTTTACTCGTAAAAATTATAAAAATTAATTTTAAAATTACAGAAAATTATGAAAAATATATAATTTTGAATTATATATTAATTTGTGATAGTCATGTCCCAAAGCCCAATTTGATTGGACAATGTGTTGTAATTCATAATACGGCCTGCGTGCCGTTATGTGTGATGTGCGTGCTTGTAATTTTATTTTATTTCCGCGACCTGCGTGTCGTGCCTCTCTCTTATATTCTGGTTGTAAATTAGATTTAGACTCAAATGTAACTCGAGTTTCAAATTGTAATGTACAAATTGGAGCGGTGGAGAGTCCACACGAGACGGAGTTCCGAGGCGGGCACGAGCAACACAAGGTGGTCAAAGGGAGGCGCTTGGAGAAGCTGTTGACCCTAGGTTGACCAATCGATCTTCTCATTGGCTTGAGAAGATCGTAGTAGGGCCATGACTAAATCACAAATAGATTAATTAATTAATTATTATGTATTTGATGCATGTTTAATAGTTAATTAATTAATTAGTGCCTTAACGATTAGATTAGATCTAAGTCGTGCACATGATGCACCCTTGCGATTAGATTAGATCTAAGTCATTCACAAGATGCATTCTTCTCGATTAGATTAGATCTAGATCGAACCAACTCTAAAATGCCTAACCGTGCCGTGATACCTATCACTACCTCGATCACATGTATTGTTGAATCTGCCAAAGCAGTGCAATACATATTATCTTGGTAGGGTACGGAGGGACAATCTTGGTCCCGCCTATCAACGCATGGGTGAATACAAACTCAATTAGATTGAGTATTCCTAGTTACTCGGTTGGATCGAGTCAACTATAGGCATTATTCCAACGGTTGGAAAAGATAGGTCAAAATCAAATCTATATTAACTCTCGGGCGTATTAGCCAAAGCTAACTCGAGTTTTAATATAAATGCGGATATTGATTCTATAAACAAGAGTTGCATAGAGATGTAATTGGTAATCGTTACCTACCGATCATGCTAAGCCTTGGGCGTATTAGCCAAAGCTAACTCAAGGATTAGTATGATGTGGATCTTGTCCCATAAGAATTATAGAATTTAGTGGGAGCATCATTTAATTAAAGGCCTAATTAAATGATTTTAAAAGAATATGATATTTATTTCTGCATTTATTTTTTGTTGTAGAATTGCCATGACGTCGAATACGAACATTTTCTCCCTGCGATCTGTCCTTAAGAAGGACAAGCTCAACGGAGCAAATTTCCTGGACTGGTACAGGAACCTGAGAATTGTTCTCACTCAGGAACGTAAACTGTACGTTCTGGAGCAGCCCATTCCGGAGGCTCCTCCTGCCAATGCCCCGCGAGCTGACAAAGATGCTTACAAGAAGCATCAACATGACGCATTAGATGTGTCATGTCTAATGCTCGCGACCATGAACTCTGAGCTTCAGAAGCAACATGAGTTAATGAGTGCTTACGATATGGTTGCACATCTTTGTCAACTATATCAAAGACAAGCAGGGCACTGGAAGAGGAACTTCACAGGATACCTGGAAGATCTTACGAAGAAGAGAAATAAGATTTCTACTTCAGGTATACATGTTATAGAAGTCAACCTCTCTATTTCTTCATCGTGGGTATTAGATACCGGATGTGCTTCGCACATTTGTACTAATGTACAAACGCTGAGAAATAGCAGGGCATTGACGAAGGGTGAAATAGACCTACGAGTAGGCAATAGAGCACGAGTTGCTGCTATTGCTGTAGGAACTTATCATCTATCTCTTCCCTCAGGGCTTGTACTAGAATTAGATGATTGTTGTTATGTGCCTGCCTTGACTAAGAACATAATTTCTGTTTCTTGTTTGGACAAGAAAGGGTTCTCGTTTATAATAAAGAACAAATGTTGTTCTGTCTATTTAAACGATATGTTCTATTGTAGTGCACCTCTAATAAACGGACTCTATATTCTAGACTTTGAGAGCCCTATCTATAACATTAGTACCAAGAGGTTCAAGTCAAATGATATGAACCAAACTTACCTTTGGCACTGTCGCTTAGGTCATATAAATGACAAGCGCTTATCCCAGCTCCATAAGGATGGTTTGCTGGACTCATTTGATTTTGAATCATATGAGATATGCGAGCCATGCCTACGAGGCAAGATGACCAAGACCCCCTTTAGTGGGCATAGCGAGAGAGCAACTGATTTGTTAGGACTCATACATAGTGATGTATGTGGCCCTTTCAATGTTGCTGCTAGAGGCGGTTATAGGTAATTCATCACATTTATTGATGATTTCAGTAGATACGGTTATGTGTACTTGATGACACATAAGTCGGAATCCTTTGAAAAGTTCAAAGAATTCAAGAATGAAGTACAGAACCAGCTTGGCAAAAGTATTAAAATACTTCGATCAGATCGAGGTGGTGAATACTTAAGCCATGAGTTTCGTGACTATTTAGCTGAGTGTGGGATTCTATCCCAACTCACTCCTCCTGGAACACCACAGTGGAATGGTGTGTCCGAAAAGAGGAATCATACCTTATTAGATATGGTACGATCTATGATGAGTCACACAGATCTTCCAAAATATCTATGGGGATATGCTCTAGACACGGCAGCTTTTATACTCAACCGAGTTCCATCAAAGGCCGTGATAAAGACACCATAGAGGATATGAACTGGGAGAGATGCCCAGGTGTCTTTCATGAGGATTTGGGGCTGTGAGACTTACGTACGATGTCAAGTCTCAGACAAATTAGGACCCAAATCTGACAAGTGCTATTTCATCGGATATCCCAAAGAAACCAAGGGATATTACTTCTACATTCCCAGTCAGCACAAGGTAGTTGTGGCAAAGACTGGGGTCTTTCTAGAAAGGGACTTTGTTTCTAGAAAGACAAGTGGGAGCACGTTCGATCTTGAAGAAGTTCAAGATGCGAACAATAGCACTGATCCCTCGATGGAAACTGAACTGGAACCACAAAGTGTTGTGGATGATGTTGTTCCACAAGGAGTTGAGGAACAACAACCAGTTCAAGTAGACAAACCTCTTCGCAGGTCTGATAGGGTACGTCGTCAGCCTGAGAGATATTCATTTCTCTTGTCTGACCATGATGACGTTGTACTCATAGAGGATGAGCCTACCACCTATCAGGAAGCTGTGATGAGACCAGATTCCGAGAAATGGCTAGAGGCCATGAGATCCGAGATGGAATCCGTGTACACCAACCAAGTATGGACTTTGGTTGATCCACCTGAAGGGGTAAAACCCATTGGGTGCAAGTGGGTCTTTAAGAGAAAAACTGACATGGATGGACTTATCTATAAGGGTCACTTAGTAGCTAAAGGTTTCAAGCAGATTCATGGTATTGACTATGATGAAACCTTTTCTCCAGTGGCGATGTTTAAGTCCATTCGGATCATGCTTGCTATTGCAGCCTACCATGACTATGAGATATGGCAGATGGATGTCAAAACCGCGTTTCTGAATGGAAACCTACTCGAGGATGTGTACATGACACAATCTGAGGGTTTTGTAGATCCACAGCATACTAGCAGAGTATGCAAGCTGCATAGGTCCATTTATGGACTAAAGCAAGCTTCTTGGAGCTGGAATCTTCGATTCGATGATGCGATCAAACAGTTTGGTTTCATCAAGAACGAAGATGAGCCTTGTGTCTACAAGAAGGTTATAGGAGATATAGTTGTCTTCCTCATATTGTATGTGGATGACATACTACTCATTGGGAAGGACATCCCTATGCTTCAGTCTTTCAAGACCTGGCTAGGGAGTTGATTCTCAATGAAGGACTTAGGTGAGGCATCTCGCATACTAGGGATACAGATCTATAGGGATAGATCTAAGAGATTGCTTGGCCTAAGTCAGAGTACATATATTGACAAGGTACTTCTTCGGTTTGCCATGCAGAACTCCAAGAAGGGATTTCTGCCGATGTCACATGGCGTGAGTCTTTCGAAGACTCAAGGTCCCTCTTCTAGAGAGGAGAGAGACCGCATGGATCAGATCCCTTATGCCTCAGCCATAGGATCGATCATGTACGCCATGCTATGTACTCGACCTGATGTCTCGTATGCTTTGAGCATGACGAGCAGATACCAGTCAGATCCAGGTGAAAGTCACTGGATAGTGGTCAAGAATATTCTTAAGTACTTACGAAGGACTAAAGAATATTTCTTGATATATGGAGGCAATGATGAGCTAACTGTAAAGGGTTACAGCGATGCTAGCTTTCAGACCGATCATGATGATTACCGATCGCAGTCAGGGTTCGTATTTTGCATTAATGGTGGTGCTGTCAGCTGGAAGGATACAGTAGCTGATTCTACAACAGAAGCCGAGTATATTACTGCATCAGAGGCAGCAAAGGAGGCAGTTTGGATCCGCAAGTTCATCACTGAACTTGGGGTGGTTCCTAGCATCGCTGACCCAGTTGAGCTCTATTGTGACAACAATGGAGCTATAGCACAGGCGAAGGAACCTCGCTCACACCAGCAGACCAAGCACATACTACGGCGCTTCCATCTCATTCGAGAGATTATCGATAGAGGAGATGTGAAGATTTGCAGAGTACCTACAGAGGCTAACATCACAGATCCCTTGACCAAGGCTTTGACACAGAGGAAGCATGACGGTCACACTAGGTCTTTAGGCCTTAGAGGCTATACTGATTGGCACTAGTGCTAGTGGGAGATTGTTAGTTAGAGCCCTAGAGCCCATCATTTGATGATTGTATGGACTCATGTATATCATATTCTTATATTAATAAAGGCAATAGTTTGGTTATTATGCTTATTTGTATTAGTGCCAGATAAAATAAGTATAGTAACGTTCTTGAGTAGAAGGTTCTTACCTATATCAATCGATTGGTTGAATCGATAGTGAGATGATATAGGGAACACTACTCTAAATCATTCCTAGTCGAGTATTAACATTCAGGGACAATGTTAATACAATAAGACTAGCATGTAGGTCAGCTCGATGACTTGATCTCACAAGTCATGGATATAGAGATATCAAGCTGACACATGGGTATGCATTAGAGAATGTATACTGAATGACCCGCCATGAGAAAGTATCATGGATCGTTATATGAGTGTCATATACTTTCTCATGTGGCTATTAGTATTACTATTAGTCCTTAGACCTGAAGTCACCATGGATCCCTACATAAGGAGTTATGTACTTTAGTTTCGTCAAACGTCACCCGTAACTGGGTGGACTATAAAGGCGATTACTGGGTATATAACGAATTATGTAGAGAGATGTGAGTGATGTAGATGGGATCTATCCCTCCCATATGACGGGAGCGACATCGGTATTCTTGATAGAGTGAGACCACTAAGTGCATGGCCATGCCCAAATGAGTCAACATTAGATGTTGAGCTCATTTGATCGAGTGAGTCTACTTGGAGTTCAAGATTTAGATTAATTAGAGGATGACACGGTCTATGCCTCACATTGATCAATCTAGATGTCTAGGATAGAAGGACACTTGTCATTATTTTGTGAGTAGTCACAATTGGTAGTCACAAGGTGATGTCGGATCTCGACATTCTTGTAATTTGGGTAGTAATGATGTGTTGCTAGATACCGCTCATTACTTATGCTCCTAAATGGGTTTAGGGCATTGCCAACGTTACAAGAACCTATAGGGTCACACACTTAGGACAATTAGGTGGAGATTAGGTTCATATGATGAACCAAGAGGATTAGATTCATTTGATGAATCAAATTGGATTAAGAGTAATCCTAATTGGGCTAACTTGAGTTCAACTCAAGTTGATTCATGTGTTAAATGAGTCTAATTTAGATTTTGACTCATTGAATCAATTTAATTTAATGAATTAGATTCATTATATTAAGTTGGCTCGAATCAAATGGTTGGATTAGATCCACCATGGTAGAGATTGAGTCAAGTTTGACTTGACTTGAGAAGGAAGACCAAAGGTCAATTTTGACTTGACCTTTTGCCACCTCATTGGTGAGTTGGCATTAGGTGGACCAATAATGATGTTCCACATCATCATGGGTGCCACCTCATGGAAGTGACAAAGCCACTCTCTTAATGGTCTCATATTAATTGCAATTAATGCAATTAATGTGATTTTATGGTTTCATATTAATTGCAATTAATGCAATTAATGTGAATTTTTGAAAAGTGGCCGGCCACTTGGTTTTTGGATGAGAATTTGATTTTTCATTCAAGTGTGCATCTTCCTCCTTCTCCCTCTCAAGCTCTCCCTCTCCCTCTCCTCCCTTGGCCGAACCACATAGGTGCTAGCACACCTTGGTTTTTGGTCATCTCCATCTAGTGTGTCCGTGTGGATACTTCTAGAGGACCGGCGCTTGACGGTCTTGAGATCCGGCATCATTTGGACGAGCGGGAACGTGAAGGGCATCGCATCAAAGGTATAAATGGTTTATCCTTATGTAGATCTTAACTTTAGTGTAGATCTAAAGTTTTACAAACTCGTACAAGAAAAGGTTTTTCGAAAAGTTTTTGTTTACGAATCTTTGCACGGATCTACGGCTTTGGGTGACTCGGGGTTTCTGCGACGCGAAAAAGCAGTTTTCGCGGCCCGAAGAACCCAACAGATCATTATATGAGTGTCATATACTTTCTCATGTGACTATTAGTATGACTACTAGTCCTTAGACCTGAAGTTACCATGGTTCCCTACATAAGGAGTTATGTACTTTGGTTTCGTCAAACGTCACCCGTAACTGGGTGGACTATAAAGGCGATTACTGGGTATGTAACAAATTATGCGGAGGGATGTGAGTGATGTAGATGGGATCTATCCCTCCAATATGACGGGAGTGACATGGATATTCTTGATAGAGTGAGACCACGAAGTGCATGGCCCTGTCCAAATGAGTCAATATGAGATATTGAGCTCATTTGATTGAGTGAGTCTACTTGGAGTTCAAGATTTAGATTGATTAGAGGATGACACGGTCTATGCCTCACATTGATCAATCTAGATGTCTAGGATAGAAGGACACTTGCCAAATATTGTGAGGAGTCACAATTAGTAGTCACAAGGTGATGTTGGATCTTAACATTCTTATAACTTGGGTAGTAATGATGTGTTGCTAGATGCCGCTCATTACTTATGCTTCTAAATGGCTTTAGGAGCATTGCCAACGTTATAAGAACCTATAGGGTCACACACAAAGGAAAATTAGATGGAGATTAGGTTCATATGATGAACCAAGAGGGTTAGATTCATGTGATGAATCAAATTGGATTAAGAGTAATCCTAATTGTACTAATTGAGTTGGACTCAAGTTGATTCATGTGTTCAATGAGTCTAATTTAGATTATGACTCATTGAATCAATTTAATTAAATGAATTAGATTCATTATATTAAATTGGCTTGAATCAAATGGTTGGATTAGATCAATCATGAGAGTTATAATGTTAAGTTTGACTTGACTTGAGAGGAAGAGGAAAAGTCAAGTTTGGCTTGACTTTATGCCACATCATTTTTGAGTTGGCATTAAGTGGCTAATAATGGTGTTACACATCATCATGTTTAGAACATGTGTGTGCCACCTCATGGAGGTTACAAATCTCCTCCTCATTTTAATGGCCACATTAAATGAGAGGAGGTTACAATAGTGGTCGGCCACTTATTGTGATGAATGTAATTCATTTTTCATTCGAGGCATTTTATTCCATCTTCTTCCTCTTGCTCTCATCCTCTTCTCCCTCTCCTCCTCCTTGGCCGAACACTTCATAGGTGCTAGCACACCTTTGTTAGTTAGAGCCCTAGAGCCAATCATTTGATGATTGTATGGACTCATTGTATCATATTCTTGTATATTAATAAAGGAATTTGTTTGGTTATTATACTTATTTGTATTAGTGCCAAATAGACTAAGTATAATAGCATCCTTGAGTAGAAGGTTCATACCTATATCAATCAATTAGTTGAATCGATAGTGAGATGATATAGGGAACACTACTCTAAATTATTCATAGTCGAGTATTAACATTCAGGGACAATGTTAATACAATAAGACTAGCATGTAGGTCTGCTCGATGACTTGATCTCACAAGTCATGGATATAGAGATATCAAGCTGACACATGGGTATGCATTAGAGAATGTATACTGAATGACCCGCCATGAAAAAGTATCATGGATCGTTATATGAGTGTCATATACTTTCTCATGTGGCTATTAGTATGACTATTAGTCCTTAGACCTGAAGTCACCATGGATCCCTACATAAGGAGTTATGTACTTTGGTTTCGTCAAACGTCACCCGTAACTGGGTGGACTATAAAGGCGATTACTGGGTATGTAACGAATTATGCAGAGGGATGTGAGCATCAAATAACGGCACGCAGACCGTATTATGAATTACAACACAAATCCAATCACATTGGGTCTTTTGGGCCATGACTATCACAAAATTAATATATAATTCAAAATTATATATTTCTATAATTTTCTGTAATTTTTTTTATAATTTTACAGATTTTATGAGTAAATTTTTCCCGGCAGTCCCGATTAGCGATTTCGGGCGCAATCGCAGAGAAAATCCCCTTGCGGGGTTAGGGGCAGTACCCCTACCCACGATCTAACCATCGCGAGTTGCTCCTAAGTGATCCAAGAGTGCCTTAGCCCGCTGTCCCAAAAATTTTTGGGGCGAAACGTTGCCGTTTTGAAAAATTCTTCTCGGTAGTCGAAGCCTGCAAGTGCCAAAACAATTGTGCTTCGCTTCTACGAGAAAAATACCCATACAAACACTAAAAATCATAAAATTACAGAATATCACAGAACTGAATTTTTGTCATAAAAATAAAAACTAAACTCGTACAAGCTTTGCACGTGGCTCTGATACCACTGTTGGGTTTTTCGGACCGCTAAAACCGCTTTTTCGCGTCGCGGAAACCCCGAAACCCCCTAGCCATTGGATCCGTGCGAAGAAAACTTTCGAAAATATGAGTACAAATTTCAAACTATGATCTACAGTAGATCTACAAAGGAAAAAATATTTTATACCTTTGAAGCGTGCCCTCGCAAATCCCGCTCGTCCAACGGTACGTCGGATCTCGAAGTTGTCAATGTAGACAACTCTCTAGTGATATCCACACGAACAAGAAGTGTTCTCTAACACTCAAGGATGGAGAAGAGAGCACCACAAGTGTGCTAGCACTCTCTAGGGCTCTCGGGTAGGATTGGAAGAAGAAGAAAAGAAAAGAAGAGAACACACTCCTCTAAACCTTCTATGTGACTTTCACTAACCTTTCTTCTTGGATTAGATTCACTCTCCTTTTATCTCCCTTGCTTGAAACCCACGACCAAAAGAAGAGAAGGAGCAAGAAGAGAGCTTAGGAGGAGGAAGATCACTTGAATGAGATTTTACACTTGCAAAATGAAACTCTTTTCATCTAATTAAGTGGTTTGTAACCTCCATAGGATACCAAGAGTCACAACTCTTGGTAACTCCCATGAGGTTGCACTTCACTTAAGTAACCATGATGATGTGGAGCATCATCATTGGTCCACTTAATGCCAACTCACCAATGAGGTGGCATAAAGTTAAGTCAAACTTGACTCTTCATCTTCCTCTCAAGTCAAGTCAAACTTGACTTAATCTCTCTCATGGTTGATCTAATCCAACCATTTAATTCAAGCTAATTTAATATAATGAATCTAATTCATTTAATTAAATTAATTCAATGAGTCATAATCTAAATTAGACTCATTGAACACATGAATCAACTTGAGTCCAACTCAATTAGCCCAATTAGGATTACTCTTAATCCAATTTGATTCATCAAATGAATCTAATCCTCTTGGTTCATCATATGAACCTATTCTCCATCCACTTGTTCTTTGTGTGTGACCCAATAGGTTCTTGTAATGTTGGCAATGCCCCTAAACACATTTAGAAACATAAGTAATGAGCGGTATCTAGCAATACATCATTACTACCCAAGTTACAAGAATGTTGAGATCCAACATCACCTTGTGATTACTAATTGTGACTCCTCACAAAATGTGACATTGTCCTTCTATCCTAGACATCTAGATTGATCAATGTGAGGCATAGACCGTGTCATCCTCTAATCAATCTAAATCTTGAACTCCAAGTAGACTCACTCGATCAAATGAGCTCAACATCTCATGTTGACTCATTTGGGCATGGCCATGCACTTCGTGGTCTAACTCTATCAAGAATACCGATGTCACTCCCGTCATATGGGAGGGATAGATCCCATCTACATCACTCACATCCCTCTGCATAATTCGTTATATACCCAGTAATCGCCTTTATAGTCCACCCAGTTACGAGTGACGTTTGACGAAACCAAAGTACATAACTCCTTATGTAGGGAACCATGGTGACTTCAGGTCTAAGGACCAATAGTCATACTAATAGTCACATGAGAAAGTATATGACACTCATATAACGATCCATGATACTTTCTCATGGCGGGTCATTCAGTATACATTCTCTAATGCATACCCATGTGTCAACTTGATATCTCTATATCCATGACTTGTGAGATCAAGTCATCGAGTTGACCTACATGCTAGTCTTATTGCATTAACATTGTCCCTGAATGTTAATACTCGACTAGGAATGATTAAGAGTTGTGTTCCCTATATCATCTCACTATCGATTCAACCAATCGATTGATATAGGTAAGAACCTTCTACTCAAGGACGTTATTATACTTAGTTTATTTGGCACTAATACAAGTAAGTATAATAACCAAAAACCAAATGCCTTTATTTATATAGAATATGATACAACAAGTCCAAAATACAATCATCAAATGATTGACTCTAGGGCTCTGGCTAACAATCTCCCACTAGCACTAGTGCCAATCAGTGTAGGCTCTAAGCCCCAATGACCTAGTGTGACCATCATGCTTCCTCTGTGCCAAAGCCTTGGTCAAGGGATCTGCGATGTTAGCCTCTGTAGGTACTCTGCAAATCTTCACATCTCCTCTCTCGATGATCTCTCGAATGAGATGGAAGCGCCCTAGTATGTGTTTGGTCCGCTGGTGTGAGCGAGGTTCCTTCACCTGTGCTATAGCTCCATTGTTGTCACAATAGAGCTCAATGGGGTCAGCAATGCTAGGAACCACCCCAAGTTCAGTGATGAACTTGCGGATCCAAACTGCCTCCTTTGCTGCCTCTGATGCAGCAATGTACTCGGCTTCTGTTCTCTTCCAGCTGACAGCACCACCATTAATCCAAAATACGAACCCCGACTGCGATGTATAGTCATCCTAGTCGGTCTGGAAGCTTGCATCACCGTAACCCTTTACAGCTAGCTGATCATCGCCTCCATATATCAAGAAATATTCTTTAGTCCTTCTTAAGTACTTAAGAATATTCTTGACCGCTATCCGGTGACTTTCACCTGGATCTGACTGGTATCTGCTCGTCATGCTCAAAGCATATGAGACATCAGCTCGAGTACATAGCATGGCATACATGATCGATTCTATGCCTGAGGCATAAGGGATCTGATCCATGCGGTCTCTCTCCTCTCTAGAAGAGGGACCTTGAGTCTTCGAAAGACTCATGCCATGTGATATCGGCAGAAATCCTTTCTTGGAATTCTGCATGGCAAACCGAAGGATTACCTTGTCAATATATGTACTCTGACTTAGGCCAAGCAATCTCTTAGATCTATCTATATAGATCTGTATCCCTAGAATGCGGGATGCCTCACCTAAGTCCTTCATTGAGAAGCAACTCCCTAGTCAGGTCTTGACAGACTAAAGCAAAGGGATGTCCTTCCCAATGAGTAGTATGTCATCCACATACAATATGAGGAAGACAACTATATCCCCTAAAAACTTCTTGTAGACACAAAGCTCATCTTCGTTCTTGATGAAACCAAACTGTTTGATTGCATCATCGAATCAAAGATTCCAGCTCCGAGAAGCTTGCTTTAGTCCATAAATGGACTTATGCAGCTTGCATACTCTGCTAGTATGCTGTGGATCTTATGGCCTCTAGCCATTTCTCGGAATCTGGTCTCATCACAGCTTCATGATAGGTGGTAGGCTCATCCTCTATGAGCACAATGTCATCATGGTCAGACAAGAGAAATGAGTATCTCTCAGGCTGACGACGTTCCCTATCAGACCTGCGAAGAGGTATGTCTACTTGAACCGGTTGTTGTTCCTCAATTCCTTGTGGAACAACATCATCCACAACACTTTGTGGTTCCAGTTCAATTTCCATCGAGGCATCAGTGCTATTATTCGCATCTTGAACTTCTTCAAGATCGAACGCGCTCCCACTAGTCTTTCTAGAAACAAAGTCCCTTTCTAGAAAGACCCCAGTCTTTGCCACAACTACCTTGTGCTGACTGGGAATGTAGAAGTCATATCCCTTAGTTTCCTTGGGATATCCGATGAAATAGCACTTGTCGGATTTGGGTTCTAATTTGTCTGAGACTTGACGTCATACGTAAGCCTCACAGCCCCAAATCCTCATGAAAGACACCTGGGCATCTCTCCCAGTCCATATCCTATATGGTGTCTTTATCACGGCCTTTTATGGAACTCGGTTGAGTATGAAAGCTACCGTGTCTAGAGCATATCCCCATAGATATGTCGGAATATCTGTGTGACTCATCATAGATCATACCATATCTAATAATGTACGATTCCTCCTTTCGGATACACCATTCCACTGTGGTGTTCCAGGAGGAGTGAGTTGAGATAAAATCCCACACTCAGCTAAGTAGTCACGAAACTCATGGCTTAAGTATTCACCACCTCGATCTGATCGAAGTACCTTAATACTCTTGCCAAGCTGGTTCTGTACTTCATTCTTGAATTCTTTGAACTTTTCAAAGGATTCAGATTTATGTGCCATCAAATACACATAACCATATCTACTGAAGTCATCAGTAAATGTGATGAAGTACCTATAACCGTCTCTAGCAGCGACATTGAAAGGGCCACATACATCACTATGTATGAGTCCTAACAAATCAGTCGCTCTTTCGCTGTGTCCACTAAAGGGAGTCTTGGTCATCTTGCCTCGTAGGCATTACTCGCATATCTCATATGATTCAAAATCAAATGAGTCCAACAAACCATCCTTATGGAGTTGGGATAAGCACTTGTCATTTATATGACCTAAGCGACAGTGCCAAAGGTAGGTTTGGTTCATGTCATTAGATTTGAACCTCTTGGTATTTACGTTATAGATAGGGCTCTCTCGGAACAACATTTGTTCTTTATAATAAACGAGAAACCTTTCTTGTCCAAACAAGAAACTGATATAATGTTCTTAGTTAATGCAGGCACATAACAACAATCGACTAACTCTAGTACAAGCCCAGAGGGCAGAGATAAACAGTAAGTCCCTACAGCAACAGCAGCAACCCGTGCTCCACCTCGCCCTTTGTCAATGCCCTGCTATTTCTCAGCGCCTGCACATCAGTACAAATGTGAGAAGCACATCCAGTATCTAATACCCATGATGTAGAAATAGATAGATTGACTTCTATAACATATATACCTGAAGTGGAAGTCTCACTTCGCTTCTTCTTCAGATCCTCCAAGTATACCTTGCAGTTCCTCTTCCAGTGTCCGGCCTGACCGCAGTGGAAGCAGGTAGCATCCTTGGCGACCCCTCCTTTAGGGTTCAGTGCCTTGCCTTTGCCCTTGGCTTGGGACTTTCCCTTGCCTTTGGGCTTGCCTTTGCCCTTATGCTTCTGGACCATCAGAATGGGCTTAACATTCTTAAGGTTAACCTCAGCAGTTCGTAACATACTAAGGAGCTCGGGCAGTGGCTTGTCAATCTCGTTCATGTTATAGTTCAGAACGAATTGACTATAATTATCCGGCAAGGATTGCAAGATTAAGTCAGTGGCCAGCTCTTGGCCAAGTGGGAACCCCAGTCTTTGGTACATAAGGACCTACGGGAGCCCCGTCTGACATCTTGCCCTGAAACAGTGCCTTAGAGATCTCAAATCTCTCATGCCTCGCTTTTCCCTGATATAGTTGGCGAAGATGCTCAACCATATCGTAAGCGCCCATCAACTCGTGTTGCTTCTGAAGCTCAGAGTTCATGGTCGCGAGCATTAGACAGGACACATCTAATTTTTGGTTTTATGAAAACTAAAGTTTCTGTAATTTTCTGTAAAATTATGATTTTTATAGTTTTTATGGGTAATTTTCCCGTAGAAGCGAAGTACAAGTGTCTCGGCACTTGTAGGCTTCGGCTACCGGAAAGATTTTTCCAAAACGGCTTCGTTTTGCCCCAAATCTGTTTGGGACAGCGGGCTTGGGTGCCATTAGATCGCAAAGGAGCAACTCACGATGGTTAGATCGTGGGTAGGGGTACTGCCCCTAACCCCGCAAGGGAATTTGCTCCGCGATTGCACCCGAAATCGCTAAAAACGAACCTGTCGGGAAGATTTTTCCGAAACGGCAATGTCTCGACCCAAATCATTTTGGGACAGCGAGTTTGGGTGCTGTTGGATCGCAAAGGAACCCTCGCGATGGTTAGATCGCGGGGTAGGGGCGCTGCCCTTGGCCCCACAAGGGGATCCGTTCCGCGATTGCGCCCGAAACCGCTAAACTTATAAATTTTACTCGTAAAAATTGTAAAAATTATTTTTAAAATTATAGAAAATTATGAAAATATATAATTTTGAATTATATATTAATTTTGTGATAGTCATGGCCCAAAAATCCAATATGATTGGATTGTGTTGTAATTCATAATACGGCCTGCGTGCCGTTATGTGTTTGCGCGTGTTGTATGTTTTTATTTTTCCGCGACCTGCCCGTCGTGCCTTTCTCTTATATTCTTGTTGTAAATTAGATTTAGACTCGAATGTAACTCGAGTTTCAAATTGTAATGTACAAATTGGAGCGGTGGAGGGTCCACACGAGACGGAGTTCCGAGGCGGGCACGAGCAACACAAGGTGGTCAAAGGGAGGAGCTTGGAGAAGCTGTTGACCCTAGGTTGACCATTCGATCTTCTCATTGGCTTGAGAAGATCGTAGTAGGGCCATGACTAAATCACAAATATATTAATTAGTTAATTGCTTATGTATATGATGCATGTTTAATAAGTAATTAATTAATTAGTGCCTTACGATTAGATTAGATCTAAGTCGTGCACATGATGCACCCTTGCGATTAGATTAGATCTAAGTCGTGCACAAGATGCATTCTTTTTCGATTAGATTAGATCTTGATCGAACCAACTCTAAATGCCTAACCGTGCCGTGATACCTATCACTACCTCGATCACATGTATTGTTGAATCTGCCAAAGCAGAGCAATACATATTATCTTGGTAGGGTACGGAGGGACAATCTTCGTCCCGCCTATCAACGCATGGGTGAATACAAACTCAATTAGATTGAGTATTCCTAGTTACTCGGTTGGATCGAGTTAACCATAGGCATTCTTCCAATAGTTGGAATGATAGGTCAAAATCACATCTATATTAACTCTCGGGCGTATTAGTCAAAGCTAACTCGAGTTTTAATATAAATGCGGATATTGATTTTATAAACAAGAGTTGCATAGAGATGTAATTGGTAATCGTTACCTACCGATCATACTAAGCCTTGGGCGTATTAGCCAAAGCTAACTCAAGGGTTAGTATGATGTGGATCTTGTCCCACAAGAATTATAGTATTCAGTGGGAGCATCATTTAGTTAAAGGCCTAATTAAATGATTTTAAAAGAATATGATATTTATTTCTGCAAATTTTCTGTTGTAGATAACCATGACGCCGAATACGAACTCTTTCTCCCTGCGTTCTGTCCTTAAGAAGGACAAGCTCAACGGAGCAAATTTCCTGGAACTGGAATAGTTCTCACTCAGGAACGTAAACTGTACGTTCTGGAGCAGCCCATTCCGGAGGCTCCTCCTGCCACTGCCACGCGAGCTGACCGGGATGCTTACAAGAAGCATCAAGATGACGCATTAGATGTGTCCTGTCTTATGCTCGCAACCATGAACTCTGAGCTTCAGAAGCAACATGAGTTGATGAGCGCTTACGATATGGTTGAACATCTTTGTCACCTATATCAAGGACAAGCAAGGCACTGGAAGAGGAACTCCAATGAATACCTGGAAGATCTTACGAAGAAGAGAAATAAGATGTCTACTTCAGGTATACATGTTATAGAAGTCAACCTCTCTATTTCTTCATCGTGGGTATTAGATACCGGATGTGCTTCGCACATTTGTACTAATGTACAAGCGCTGAGGAGACGAAGGGTGAAATAGACCTACGAGTAGGCAATGGAGCACGAGTTGCTGCTATTGCTGTAGGAACTTATCATCTATCTCTTCCCTCTCGGCTTGTACTAGAATTAGATGATTGTTGTTATGTGCCTGCCTTGACTAAGAACATAATTTCAGTTTCTTGTTTGGACAAAAAAGGATTCTCGTTTATAATAAAGAGCAAATGTTGTTCTGTCTATTTAAATGATATGTTCTATTGTAGTGCACCTCTAATAAACGGACTCTATATTCTAGACCTTGAGAGCCCTATCAATAACATAAATACCAAGAGGTTCAAGTCAAATGACATGAACCAAACCTACCTCTGGCACTGTCGCTTAGGTCATATAAATGACAAGCGCTTATCCCAGCTCCATAAGGATGGTATGCTGGACTCATTTGATTTTGAATCATATGAGGTATGCGAGTCATGCCTACGAGGCAAGATGACCAAGACTCCCTTTAGTGGGCACAGCGAGAGATCGACTGATTTGTTAGGACTCATACATAGTGATGTATGTGGCCCTTTCAATGTCGCTGCTAGAGGCGGTTATAGGTACTTCATCACATTTACTGATGACTTCAGTTATGTGTACTTAATGACACATAAGTCCGAATCCTTTGAAAAGTTCAAAGAATTCAAGAATGAAGTACAAAACCAGCTTGGCAAGAGTATTAAGATACGTCGATCCGATCGAGGTGGAGAATACCTTAGCCATGAGTTCCGTGACTATCAAGCTGAGTGTGAGATTCTATCCCAACTCACTCCTCCTGGAACACCACAGTGGAATGGTGTATCCGAACGGACGAATCGTACCTTATTAGATATGGTACGATCTATGATGAGTCACACAGATCTTCCGACATATCTATGGGGATATGCTCTAGACACGGCAGCTTTCATACTCAACCGAGTTCCATCAAAGGCCGTGATAAAGACACCATATAGGATATGGACTGGGAGAGATGCCCAGGTGTCTTTCATGAGGATTTGGGGTTGTGAGGCTTACGTTAGACGTCAAGTCTCAGACAAATTAGGACCCAAATCCGACAAGTGCTTTTTCATTGGATATCCCAAGGAAACTAAGGGATATTACTTCTACATTCCAAGTCAGCACAAGGTAGTTGTGGCAAAGACTGGGGTCTTTCTAGAAAGGGACTTTGTTTCTAGAAAGACTAGCGGGATCACGTTCGATCTTGAAGAAGTTCAAGATGTGAATACTAGCACTGAAGACTCGATGGAAGTTGAACTGGAACCACAAAGTGTTGTGGATGATGTTCCACAAGGAGTTGAGGAACAACAACCGGTTCAAGTAGACATACCTCTTCGCAGGTCTGATAGGGTACGTCGTCAGCCTGAGAGATACTCATTTCTCTTGTCTGACCATGATGACGTTATGCTCATAGAGGATGAGCCTACCACCTATCAGGAAGATGTGATGAGACCAGATTCCGAGAAATGGCTAGAGGCCATGAGATCCGAAATGGAATCCATGTACACCAACCAAGTATGGACTTTGGTTGATCCACCTAAAGGGGTAAAACCCATTGGGTGCAAGTGGGTCTTTAAGAGAAAGACTAACATGGATGGACTTATCTATAAGGGTCACTTGATAGCTAAAGGTTTCAAGCAGATTCATGGTATTGACTATGATGAAACCTTTTCTCCAGTAGCGATGTTTAAATCCATTCGGATCATGCTTGCTATTGCAGCCTACCATGACTATGAGATATGGCAGATGGATATCAAAACCGCGTTTCTGAATGGAAACCTGCTCGAGGAGGTGTACATGACACAACCTGAGGGTTTTGTAGATCCACAGCATACTAGCAGAGTATGCAAGCTGCATAGGTCCATTTATGGACTAAAGCAAGCTTCTCGGAGCTGGAATCTTCGTTTCGATGATGCAATCCAACAGTTTGGTTTCATCAAGAACGAAGATGAGCCTTGTGTCTACAAGAAGGTTGTAGGAGATATAGTTGTCTTCATCATATTATATGTGGATGACATACTACTCATTGGGAAGGACATCCCTATGCTTCAGTCTGTCAAGACCTGGCTAGGGAGTTGCTTCTCAATGAAGGACTTAGGTGAGGCATCCCGCATTCTAGGGATACAGATCTATAGGGATAGATCTAAGAGATTGCTTGGCCTAAGTCAGAGTACATACATTGACAAGATACTCCTTCGGTTTGCCATGCAAAACTCCAAGAAGGGATTTATGCCGATGTCACATGGCGTGAGTCTTTCGAAGACTCAAGGTCCCTCTTCTAGAGAGGAGAGAGACCGTATGGATCAGATCCCTTATGCCTCAGCCATAGGATCGATCATGTACGTCATGCTATGTACTCGACCTTATGTCTCGTATGCTTTGAGCATGACGAGCAGATACCAGTCAGATCCAGGTGAAAGTCACTGGATAGTGGTCAAGAATATTCTTAAGTACTTAAGAAGGACTAAAAAATATTTCTTGATATATGGAGGCAATGATGAGCTAGCTGTAAAGGGTTACAATGATGCTAGCATCCAGATCAACCAGGATGACTATAGATCGGAGTCGGGGTTCGTGTTTTGCTTAAATGTGTTGGTGCGGGTAGCACTAACGGTCTAACCCAGGTTTTGATGAATGACAAATAGGTTAAGTTAGTTTTTGTTGTTGTCTGACACTTTGATCAAGTGTGCAGGAAAAGTCCAGACAGGTCGACGGGATGACCGGATGTCTGGCACGAAGTCCAGCTAGGTCGACGGGCTGACCGGATAGCTGGCGAGAAGTCCAAGCGGGTCGACGGGCTGACCGGACGCTTGGCGAGAAGTCCAGATGGGTCGACGGGCTGATCGGACGTCTGGCAGGTAAGCAAGGTAAGTCACTGGAAGGGAGTGACTGTGAGGACGCGTTCCCGGGAAGGGAACATTAGGCGTCGATCCGGCTTAGATCCATTTCGGATATCTAAGTCGAGATCGTGACTAGATTCCGGTCTCGGAAAGACGGAATCTAAGTCATACTCTTTTTAATTATCTATTGAACCTTAACTGTGCTGACAATCTATTTTACAGGATATACATTTGCCTCGGACTAACTTTGTTTTTGAAAAAGGAGTTTTCGAACAGGAACCAGCGCTGAGTGGATCCGGCTCCTCAGAGTCCAGCGGATCCGGCGCCGAAGGCGAAAATCTATCCAGTGGAGCATCATGGTTTGTGCAGCTACGTCACATTCCAGGCGCCCGGAAGGGATCCAGGCGCCTGGAACAGCATATAAAAGAAGCCCCAGACAGGAGCTTCAGAATCAATTAATCTGAGAACTCTTCTACTGCTGGTCTTGCTGCTCTACGTTCCTGCGACGCTGATAAAGCTACGACAAAGTGCTCATTCGGTTTTTAGTTTACTTCTTTGTCGGTATTACTTTGTTTCATTAGCATTTTCTGTATTCATCTTGTAACTATATTCGAATTGCTAGTGATTGCCCAACGAAAGTGGTCAAGGACCACGGGCCTTCGAGTAGGAGTCGTCACAGGCTCCGAACGAAGTAAAAAACAACTGTGTTCATTTACTTTTCCGCTGCATGTTTATACTCTTGTTTTTCGAATCGATATTCACCCCCCCCCCTCTATCGAATCTAACTGTCCTACAAGTGGTATCAGAGCAGGTACCGCTCTGATTTGGTGCAACCACCAATCAGACTGGGGGTGATTTTTTTTGGTTTTCAGTTTTACACTCAAAACTTGTTTATCATTTTTTTTCAATATCAATCTAGATTTTTTTTACTATTTTTCTCTTCCCGCACTACTAATCCAAGACCAAGTCTTGGGATATTTTTTTCGGTTATTTACCTGTGCACAGAATGTCCCAACAAGAAGGATTTAGCACGGTGCGACCTCCACTCTTCAACGGGGACGACTTCCCGTACTGGAAGAAGCGCATGGAGGTCTACCTCAAAACAGACTTCGACCAGTGGATGAGCATTACAAGACCCTACAAAATTCCAGTGGACAACGCCGGCAATCTAGTAGATCCTGAAGACTGGACAGCAGATCTGAAGAAAAAAGCATCAACAGAAAATAAGGCGATCAACACTCTACAATGCGGATTGACAAGAGAAGAACTGAACAGAGTCGGTCCACACAAAAACGCTAAAGAGCTATGGGACAAGTTGATCGAGCTGCACGAGGGAACGAGCGATGCCAAGGTAACAAAACGAGACCTTCTCTTAAATAAAATTTTTAATATAAAAATGCAGGAAGGTGAAACGGCGAATCAACTACACGTGAGGATCAAGGACATCCTCAATGGGCTTCATGCAATAGGCCACCAGATGGAGAACAGAGACTTAATAAGGTACGCATTGAACGCCTTTCCACGTAATAGTTTGTGGGCATCAATAGTGGATGCCTACAAAATCTCTAAGAATCTTTCTAACTTAAAATTAGATGAGCTTTTCTGTGAATTAGAATTACATGAACAAACTAATGCTGGAGCCGAGAAAGGTATAGCACTATTTGCAGGTTCCTCCAAAGAAAAGAAAAGCAAGCCTGAACTTGAAGAAGACTCCGATCAAGATTCTGAAGACGAAGAACACCTGGTGAACTTGGTAAGAAAAATGTTCACCAGGAGAAAGAGGAGCTTCAGCAAAAAGGATATTCAAAAGATCAACTCTCCCTCAGAACAAAAGAACGTGACTTGCTACGGCTGCAACAAAAAGGGACATTACAAGAACGAATGTCCAAATCTAAAGTTCGACAAACCAAAACCAACCAAAAAGAAGGCACTCAAAGCAACGTGGGACGACTCCTCGGACGAATCGGAGGAAGAAGAGCAGAAACATCAGAGCCGCCTCACACTGATGGCCCGCGAAGCCGAAACAGATAACGAGTCGGAAGATGAAGACGGGTCTGAACCCGAAACAAGCCACGAGTCCGTACTCGTTTCCGAAGGCCCGAATGAGGTATACTTTAATTTAAACAAAAATTTTTTTAGAATTATTTCCTGTTTAAATAGTAAATTAACTAAATTAGAAAATGAAAACAAATCACTTCTTGAGGACAATCAAAACCTCAAGGAACAATCAAAGAATTCGAATCCAACTCAAGATCTAACACTTGAGGAAGAGAATTTATCATTAAAAAATGAAATAAAAAATTTAAAAGAGATGTTAGAAAAATTCACAACAAGATCAAAAAATTTAGACTTAATCCTAAATAATCAAAAAGCATGTTATAATAAAACCGGACTAGGATATAAGTCGAATTCAAATAAAACCTTCAACTCATTAATAACCCAATACAAATCAACCAGTCTAGCTTGGGTTCCGAAAGCGTGTCTGACCACGCAAGTAGGACTTAATCAATATTATATACCTAAAGAAAAAATACATTATATAAAATCGAATAAACCAAACCAAAATCCAAAATACAAACCTAAATCAAATTCAAAATCTAAACAGTTTGAAAATCAACAAAATTATCACCAAGTTAATCATAACTATAGAAAGAATCGACACAAGCCTAAAATCAAAATTTATTAAAAGTCAATAATTCAGGGGGAGGTTCCAGAATAGCTGGCACCTCCAAAACTAACTTACCCGACAGGGTAACCCAAAATTTACCAACCCGGCAGGGTAATTAGGATTAGTTAAAAAGAGACCAAGTTTAACTTGAATCATGGTACTGGTGAAATTTTTGGATGATAGTACGTTAGGGAAACTTGGGCATCGCATGTCTAGAAAGATATGGTTTCGATCTGGTGCATTTGGCCAAGTGGAACTGACTGAAGCTACCCTTAAACGAATCCTAACCAGTTAGACCAAGATTTAGTACTAAGTTCCGTGGATAGGACTATTCGGAAAACCTCGAAAGGTTGGTTACTTCTAATGATGTCCTTGTGACTCACCAAGCTTAGAAGTTTATCCGAAGAATGCCTATTTGTGGAAACCAAAGCTAAGTCTGAATCTAACACAAGTTAAAACAAAACTCTGTAATCAAACTAATTTCATCTCACAAAATCATAGGATTCCCTGATTGATAATATAGATCGGGTGAGATGAATAAGGCTTAAATTTTAATTTTAAAAGTTTTTTTAATTTCAAAATTAATTTCAAAATTTTAATTTTAAACTTAAAAATTAATTTCAAAATTTTAATTTTAAACTTAAAAATTAATTTCAAAATTTTAATTTTAAACTTAAAAATAAATTTCAAAAATTTTAATTTTAAACTTAAAAATTAATTTCAAAATTTTCAAAATTTTAATTTTAAACTTAAAAATTAATTTCAAAATTTTCAAAATTTTAATTTTAAACTTAAAAATTAATTTCAAAATTTTAATTTTAAACTTAAAAATTAATTTCAAAATTTTAATTTTAAACTTAAAAATTAATTTCAAAATTTTAATTTTAAACTTAAAAATTAATTTCAAAATTTTATTTTAAACTTAAAAATTAATTTCAAAATTTTATTTTTAAAAATTAATTTCAAAATTTTAATTTTAAACTTAAAAATAAATTTCAAAATTTTAATTTTATACTTAAAAATAAATTTCAAAATTTTAATTTTAAACTTAAAAATAAATTTCAAAATTTTAATTTTAAACTCAAAAATTAATTTCAAAATTTTAATTTTAAACTTAAAAAGAAATTTCAAAATTTTAATTTTAAACTCAAAAATTAATTTCAAAATATTAATTTTAAACTTAAAAATTAATTTCAAAATTTTAATTTTAAACTCAAAAATTAATTTCAAAATATTAATTTTAAACTTAAAAATTAATTTCAAAATTTTAATTTTAAACTTAAAAATTAATTTCAAAATTTTAATTTTAAACTTAAAAATTAATTTCAAAATTTTAAACTTAAATTAATTCTACACTTAAATAATGCATGCTCAAAAGACTAACTATAAATCCTACTTACTGTAGGAAACCAAGTGGATTTTGGACAGTGGTTGCTCCAAACATATGACTGGAGATCACACCAGGTTCACTCAACTCACTTACAAAAGCCTAGGAACAGTTGCCTTTGGAAACAACGGCAAACTCAAGGTAATTGGTATAGGTAATATTGAATTAAAATTAGACTTTATAATTACAAATGTTTTACTTGTTGAAAATTTTAAATATAATCTTCTAAGTATAAGTCAATTGTGTGATACTAGGTATAAGGTCAAATTTCTAACTACAGAATGTTTAATCAAACATCTAGATAATCCTACCATAAGCTTAAAAGGTTTTAGAAAAGACAACATCTATGCCATCAACCTAACCATTTCTCCCATTAAGTGTTATTTAACACAAAAAGAAGAAACTTGGTTATGACATAGGAGGATGTCTCACACCAACTTTAGAAATATAAGTAAACTAAATGGACTTGTAAAAGGCTTACCAAAGCTACCTAACTTAGATTCAACCATATGTAATGCTTGTCAACAAGGCAAACAAACTAAATCAGCCCACAAACAAACAAATCAACCACAAACTAACTCAATCTTAGAACTTCTACATTTAGATCTTTTTGACTCCCATGGAGTCAAATCTATAAATGGAAACTTATATTGTTTAGTAATTATAGACGACTATTCTAGGTTTACTTGGGTAAAATTCTTAAAACATAAAGATGAAACTTTTGAAATTTTTACAAATTTTTGCAAACAGATTGAGAACGAAAAAGATATTAAAATTAAAAGAATTAGGAGTGACAACGGAGGAGAATTTAAAAATCACCACTTTAATAGTTTTTGTCTAGAAAACGGTTACCATCATGAGTTCTCATGCCCTAAAACCCCCCAACAAAATGGAATTGTAGAAAGAAAAAATAGAACCTTACTTGAAGCTTCTAGAACAATGTTAAATGAGTATAACCTACCTAAATACTTTTGGGCAGAAGCCGTTAGTACAGCCTGCTATGTACAGAACAGAACAACAATAAATAAAACTCATAACAAAACGTTCTTCGAATTGTTTTATAATAAACAACCAAATATAAAATATTTTAAGGTATTTGGATGCCCAGTTTTCATCTTAAATACAAGAGAACACTTAGGAAAATTCACCTCTAAAATTGAAAATGGAATTTTTGTAGGGTATTCCCTAAATAGTAGAGGCTACAGAATTTACAATAAGATTACCTTAAAAATTGAAGAAACTACTAATGTAAAATTTGAAGAAACTAAACAAGACATAGGATCTACACAAACACCTGAGTTTGTTCCAGAAACCAACCAAACTCTAAGTCATGAAGAAGAGGAACAACATCAGGAGGATCAACCTCCTAGAACAATAAGGGTTAACCCAAATCATCCAACTGATCAAATAATTGGTGACCCAGAATTAAGAGTTCAAACCAGATCATCGTTTAGAAACCTAAGTCAAATTTCATTAATTTCAAAAATTGAACCCAAAACTGTGGATGAATCCCTACTAGACCCAGATTGGATCATAGCTATGCAAGAAGAACTAGCCCAATTTGAGCGTAATGAGGTCTGGGACCTAGTTCCACCACCTAAGAACAAGAAAATAATAGAAACAAAATGGGTATTCAGAAACAAACTAAGTGAAACTGGGGAAATTACTAGAAATAAGGCTAGGCTGGTTGCCAAAGGATTTAGTCAAGTTGAAGGACTTGACTATGATGAAACATATGCCCGATTAGAATCCATTAGAATGTTACTAGGTTATGCAGCCATAAGGGACTCAAACTATACCAAATGGACGTTAAGTCCGCCTTTCTCAATGGACTAATTAAAGAAGAAGTTTATATAGGTCACCCCCGGGTTTGAAAGTCTAGAACACCCGATTATGTTTTTAAATTAAAGAAAGCACTATATGGACTTAAACAAGCTCCCGTGGCATGGTATGAGAGGCTAACATCTTACTTAACATCTAAAGGATTCAAACAAGGTCAAATTGACCCAACCTTGTTTGTTAAATCATTAAATACGAGACATATTTATTGCACAAATATACGTAGATGATATAATATTTGGCTCAACAAATTCAGAATTTTAGAAGAATTTATTAATCTAATGGAAAAAGAATTTGAAATGAGCTTAGTGGGAAAATTAACCTATTTCTTAGGATTACAAATCAAACAAACAAATGAAGGAAATTATATTTATCAACATAAATACACCAAAAATTACTTAAGAAATTCAGAATGGAAAATGCTAAAGACTTTAAAATGCCTATGGCAACCAACATAATGTTAGATAATGACTTAAATGATAAACTGATAGATCTAAAATACTATTGAAGTGTAATAGGTAGTTTGTTATACTTAACTACAAAGCAAACTTGATATATTGTTTGCACTAAGTATGTGTGCTAGATACCAAACTTGTGCTAAAGAATCTCACCTAACAAAAGTTAAAAGAATTTTTAGATATCTTAAAGGAACAACAAATGTAGGAATCTGGTATCCTAGGACAAATAATTTTGAACTTTAATAGGGTATTCTGACTCGGATTATCTTGGATACAAATTAGAAAAAGCACAAGTGGTGGATGTCAATTATTAGGTTCATCACTTGTTATTTGGTTTAGTAGAAAGCAACATTGTGTTGCTCTATCTACAACTAAGGCGTAATACATAGCTATAGGCGAATGTGTTGCACAATTATTATGGATGATGCATACTCTAAAAGATTTCAACTTAAATATCACAAATGTAAAAGTATTAATTGACAATATAAGTTCAATTAACTTAACCAAGAATCCTGTGCATCATTCAAGATCAAACATATTGAAATTAGGCACCACTTCATCAGGGATCATGTTACTAAAGGTGATATTGAACTCAAGTACATTGAGTCCAAATCAAATTTAGCTGACATTTTTACAAAACCACTCCCTGAAAGTGAATTTAGCAACCTACGACGAAAATTAGGGATGTGCCTAATAGACTAGGATTGTCTTAAAACTATTTTTAAAATAATGTTTTTTTTTAACTTATAAGTTAAAACTGTATGTTTTCAAAACTTTCCATTTTTAGATTTTCAAAAACAGTTTTGGCCTTAGACTAGTTTTGAATCCTTAGAAAGCATGTACCCATAGGACTAGTTTTTGAGCATCTCACCAACACCCTAGGTTTACCTTGCTTGTGTTTGACAAACATAGAAAGGGGTGAGATGCATAGGCCAACTGTCTGAACTTAAGATGCTTATTTCAGTGCATCAACATAAGTCTGGACGTTAAATACAACTCAGATATTAATCAGATTAAAGTTAATCAGTCAAATCTAAAAACTGACTGCTTGTAATCAACTTAATCAGACTAACCATGTGAAAGCTACTATCTTCTGATAGCTAGTTAGTACCTAATTGGTTAGACAGCTGGTTAAAGTTAAATATCAAGTTCAGGGGGAGAAGTAACTCAAATTTTGTGTGTTTGAAAAATGCTTTTTAAAACCTAACCTATGTTTGAACATTGATTTACAAAATTTAAATTTAACTAAGTATTTGAAAAATGTGAAAGTTTAATCCCACCCAATTTTCAAATTTAGCCTCTATCAAATTAGCCTTAAAAATTAATGTTGGCAAAAATTTTATTTCTTGAAAAATTATTTAATTTTTGCTTTGTTTTGAAAAATCGAAGTTGAAAATTTTCCTTTTTTGAAAAGTAGATGTTACTTAAACATAAAAAGTAAATTTGAAAAACCTATTTTTGAAAATTTCCACAAGCTTAAGAGTTAAACTTGATCAACTTTTCAAAACTCAACTTGTCTCCCCCCAGTCAACTTGACTGTTTTTTACTTGGTGTTAAAAATTGCACTTTTATCTTTCAAATTTTGACCAAACTTAGATATTTTTTTACCTGTTACAGTAACTCTTCACTATGATTATTTACCTCTGTTCATTTTTTTTGATGAATGCCAAAGGGGGAGAAAGGTTAGGTGGTTAAGTTAGCTAAACCAATTTGAAAACACAAACTAACTTTAAAACCACACAAATGCATGTTGCTTCTTGCATATGTTTTCACTAACTTAAACCAAGTTGTCATTCCATCAAAAAGGGGGAGATTGTTGGTGCGGGTAGCACTAACGGTCTAACCCAGGTTTTGATGAATGACAAATAGGTTAAGTTAGTTTTGTTGTTGTCTGACACTTTGATCAAGTGTGCAGAAAAGTCCAGCAGGTCGACGCGCTGACCGGATAGCCGGCGAGGTCGATGGGCTGACCGGATAGTTGGCGAGAAGTCCAAGCGGTCGACGGGCTGACCGGACGCTTGGCGAGAAGTCCAGACGGGTCGACGGGTCGACGGGCTGACCGGGCGTCTGGCAGGTAAGTGAGGGGGACTGTGAGGACGCGTTCCCGGGAAGGGAACATTAGGCGTCGATCCGGCTTAGATCCATTTCGGATATCTAAGTCGAGATCGTGACTAGATTCCGGTCTCGGAAAGACGGAATCTAAGTAATACTCTTTTTAATTATCTATTGAACCTTAACTGTGCTGACAATCTGTTTTACAGGATATACATTTGCCTCGGACTAACTTTGTTTTGCAGGAAAAGGGAGTTTTCTGGAACAAGGTGGTCCGGGCGCCCGGAAGGCGAAATCTATCCAGCCGAGTCGTCGCCACATGGAGCATCATGGTTTGTGCAGCTACGTCACATTCTAGGCGCCCAGAAGGGATCCAGGTGCCTGGAACAGCATATAAGAGAAGCCCCAGACAGGAGCTTCAGAATCAATTAATCTGAGAACTCTTCTACTGCTGGTCTTGCTGCTCTACGTTCCTGCGACGCTAATAAAGCTACGACAAAGTGCTCATTCGGTTTTTAGTTTACTTCTTTGTCGGTATTACTTTGTTTCATTAGCATTTTCTGTATTCATCTTGTAACTATATTCGAATTGCTAGTGATTGCCCAACGAAAGTGGTCAAGGACCACGGGCCTTCGAGTAGGAGTCATCACAGGCTCCGAACGAAGTAAAAAACAACTGTGTTCATTTACTTTTCCGCTTCGTGTTTATACTCTTATTTTTTGAATCGAT
This sequence comes from Zingiber officinale, assembly GCF_018446385.1. Lineage (NCBI taxonomy): Eukaryota > Viridiplantae > Streptophyta > Magnoliopsida > Zingiberales > Zingiberaceae > Zingiber > Zingiber officinale. Next base: position 60,470,002 of record NC_055990.1, on the reverse strand, counting down.
ATTCACCCCCCCTATATCGAATCTAACGGTCCTACAAAATGGTGGTGCTGTAAGCTGGAAGAGTTCGAAGCAGGACACAGTTGCTGATTCTACAACAGAGGCCGAGTATGTTGCTGCATCAGAGGCAGCAAAGGAGTCAGTTTGGATCCGCAAGTTCATCACTGAACTTGGGGTGGTTCCTAGCATCGCTGACCCAGTTGAGCTCTATTGTGACAATAATGGAGCTATAGCACAGGCGAAGGAACCTCGCTCACACCAGCGGACCAAGCACATACTTCGGCGCTTCCATCTCATTCGAGAGATTATCGATAGAGGAGATGTGAAGATTTGCAGAGTACCTACAGAGGCTATCATCGCAGATCCCTTGACAAAGGCTTTGGCACAGAGAAAGCATGATGGTCACACTAGGTCATTAGGCCTTAGAGCCTATACTGATTGGCACTAGTGCTAGTGGGAGATAGTTAGTTAGAGCCCTAGAGCCAATCATTTGATGATTGTATGGACTCATTGTATCATATTCTTGTATATTAGTAAAGGCATTTGTTTGGTTATTATACTTATTTGTATTAGTGCCAAATAGACTAAGTATAATAGCGTCCTTGAGTAGAAGGTTCATACCTATATCAATCGATTAGTTGAATCGATAGTGAGATGATATAGGGAACACTACTCTAAATCATTCCTAGTCGAGTATTAACTTTCAGGGACAATGTTAATACAATAAGACTAGCATGTAGGTCAGCTCGATGACTTGATCTCACAAGTCATGGATATAGAGATATCAAGCTAACACATGGGTATGCATTAGAGAATGTATACTGAATGACCCGCCATGAGAAAGTATCATCGTTATATGAGTGTCATATACTTTCTCATGTGGCTATTAGTATGACTATTAGTCCTTAGACCTGAAGTCACCATGGATCCCTACATAAGGAGTTATGTACTTTGGTTTTGTCAAACGTCACCCGTAACTGGGTGGATTATAAAGGCGATTACTGGGTATGTAACGAATTATGCAGAGGGATGTGAGTGATGTAGATGGGATCTATCCCTCCTATATGACGGGAGTGACATTGATATTCTTGTTAGAGTAAGACCACGAAGTGTATGGCCATACCCAAATGAGTCAATATGAGATATTGAGCTCATTTGATTGAGTGAGTCTACTTGGAGTTCAAGATTTAGATTGGTCAGAGGATGACACGGTCTATGCCTCACATTGATCAATCTAGATGTCTAGGATAGAAGGACACTTGTCATATATTGTGAGAAGTCACAATTAATAGTCACAAGGTGATGTTGGATCTCAACATTCTTGTAACTTGGGTAGCAATGATGTATTGCTAGATGCCGCTCATTGCTTATGTTTCTAAAGGAGTTTAGAAACATTGCCAACGTTACAAGAGCCTATTGGGTCACACACAAAGAACAAGTGGATGGAGATTAGGTTCATATGATGAACCAATTGGATTGGGTTCATATGATGAACCAATTGGATTCAAATTAGACTTATTGAGTTAGACTCAATTAGATTCAATTGTTGAATGAGTCTAATTTAGATTTGATTCATTGAGTCAATTTATATTAATGAATTAAGATTCATTAAATTAAAATTGACTTGAGTCAAAGGTTGGATTTAACTCAACAAGAAAGACAATTGGTCAAGTTTGACTTGACCAAGTAGAATTTGAAACATCAAGTTTCACTTGATGTATTGCCACATCATAAGGTTGACTCATCCTACATGGCATGACTAACCTTGCGACATCATCTCTACCTCATGAGGTGTGCCACCTCATGGAGCTTACAACACCTCCCATTCCATTTAATGTGGCCGGCCACATTAAATGAGGGAGTTATGAGTGTGTGGCCGACCACAATAAAGGATGAGAAGGTTTTCATTTAGTGTAATTGATGTGTGGTAATTATTCCATCTTCTTCCTAGCTTCTTCCTCCTCTTCTCTTGTGGTTGCCGTGGGTTCCAAGGGAAGATGAAGGTGGTTGAGTGAGTTCCAAGAGCAAAGGAAGAGTGAAGGTCACAAAGGAGGGATACTACTTCTTGAGTGTAAGACATTCCTTTTGCATCCTTTCTTTTCTTCCTTTTAAATCCTACCCAAGAGCCTTAGAAAGTGCTAGCACACTTGGGGCTCTCTTCTCCATCCTTTGAGTGTGAGAGACACTCCTTGTTCGTGTGGATATCACTAGAGAAGTATCTACCTTGATACTTTGGAGATCGGACACATACATTGGACGAGCGGGAATTTTGCGAGGGCACGCATCAAAGGTATAAAGTGTTTTCCTTTGTAGATCTACTGTAGATCGTAGTTTATAACTCGTACTCGTGTTTTCGAAATTTTTCTTTGCACGGATCCTACAGCTTTGGGTGATTCGGGGTTTCCACGACGCGAAAAGCGGTTTTCGCGGCCCGAAAAATCCAACAACCTTTTTGTTTGGCCTCTCCACCTAGTTTGTTCGGGTGGATACTTCTAGAGGATCGTACGCTTGACGATCTCGAGATCCTGCGAACCATTGGATGAGCGGGATTGCGTAGGGCTTCACATCGAGGGTAACTTCCTTCTCCTAGTGTAGATCTAGATGTAAGAAACTCGTACTCGTAAAATTTTTGTTTTATTTTACTTCGCACGGATCCGATGGCTTGGGGTTCAGGGTTTCTGCAACGCGAAAAAGTGATTTTGCGGGCCGAAATTCCCAACAGTGGTATCAGAGACACGTGCGAAGTCTTGTACGAGTTTAATTTGTGTTTTTAGAAAAATAGCAGTTCTGTAATATTCTGTAAGTTTCATATTTTTATAGTTTTTATGGGTATTTTTCTTGTAGAAGCGAAGCACAAGTGTTTCGACACTTGTAGGCTTCGACTACCGAGAAGATTTTTCCGAAACGACAAGGTTTCGCCCCAAATCTTTTTGGGACAGCGGGCTAAGACACTGTAGGATCGCTAAGGAACACTCGCGATGGTTAGATCATGGGTAGGGGCTCTGCCCCTGACCCCGCAAGGGGATTCGTTCCGCGATTGCGCCCGAAAACCCGTTAAACGGAACCGCCGGGAATTTTACTCATAAAAATTGTAAAAATTATAGTAAAAATTATAGAAAATTATAGAAAATACATAATTTAGAATTATGTATCATTTTTGTGATAGTCATGGCCTAAAAGACCCAATTTGATTCGAAATGTGTTGTAATTCATAATACGGCCTGCGTGCTGTCATGTGATGTGCGTGTTGTATATTTGATTCGCAACCTGCGCCTCATGCCTTTCTCTATTTTATATTCTTGTTGTAAATTAGTTTAGACTCGAATGTAACTTGAGTTTCAAAAATTGTAATGTACAAAATTGGAGCGGTGTAAGGTCCACTCGAGACGGAGTTACGAGGAGGGCGCGAGCAACACAAGGTGGTCAAAGGGAGGAGCTTGAGAAGCTGATGACCTTAGGATGACCATCCGATCTTCTCATTGGCTTGAGAAGATCATAGTAGGCCCATGACTAATCACAAATAATTTAATTAATTGCTTGAGTGTATGTGATGCATAATTAGTAATTAATTAGTGTCTAGCGATTAGATTAGATCTAAATTGTGTACAAGATGCACCCTCTCAATTAGATTAGATCTCAATCGCGTCAACTCAAATGCCTACCGTGCCGTGATACCTATCACTACCTCGATCACATGTGTTGTTGAATCTGCCAAAGCAGAGCAACACATATTATTTTGGTGGGTACGGAGGGACAATCTTGGTCCCGCTTATCAACGCATGGGTGAGTACAACTCAATTAGATTGAGTAACTAGTTAACTCAATTGGATCGAGTTTAACTATATACATTTTCCAATGGTTGGTAGATAGGTCAAAATCACATTTATATTAATTCTGGGGCGTATTAGCCAAAGCTAACTCGAGTTTTAATATAAATGCGGATCTTGATCCTATAAACAAGAGTTGTATAGAGATGTAATTGGTAAATTGTTACCTACGATCATACTAAGTCTTGGGCAATTTAGTCAAAGCTAACTCAAGGCGTAGTATGATGTGGATCTTGTCCCACATGAATTATAGAATTCAGTGGGAGAATCATTTAGTTAAAGGCCTAATTAAATGATTAAAAGAATATGATATTTACTTTCTGCTTTAATTTCTGTTGTAGATTACCATGACGTCGAATACGAACTCTTTCTCCCTGCGTTCTGTCCTTGAGAAGGACAAGCTCAACAGAGTAAATTTCCTGGACTGGTACAGGAACTTGAGAATAGTTCTCACCCAGGAACATAAACTGTACGTTCTGGAGCAGCCCATTCCTGAGGCTCCTCCTGCCAATACCACGTGAGCAGACAAAGATGCTTACAAGAAGCATCAAGATGACGCATTAGATGTGTCCTGTCTAATGCTCGCGACCATGAACTCTGAGCTTCAGAAGCAACACGAGTTGATGGGCGCTTACGATATGGTTGAACATCTTCGTCAATTGTATCAAGGACAAGCGAGGTACGAGAGATTTGAGATCTCAAGGGCACTATTTCAGTGCAAGATGTCAGATAGGGGTCCTGTAGGCCCATATGTACTCAAAATGATTGGGTACATAGAAAACCTACAGAGGTTGGGATTCCTGCTTGGCCAAGAGCTGGCCACTGACCTGATCTTGCAATCCTTGCCGGATAGCTATAGTCAATTCGTTCTAAATTACAACATGAACGAAATTGACAAGCCACTGCTCGAGCTGCTTAGCATGTTAAGAACTGCTGAGCTGAACCTTAAGAAGGTTAAGCCCCACTCTGTTCTGATGGTTTAGAAACACAAGGGCAAGAGCAAGCCCAAAGGCAAAGGAAAGTCCCAAGCCAAGGGCAAAGGCAAGGCACTGAAGCCTAAAGGAGGGTTCGCTAAGGATGCTACTTGCTTCCACTGCGGTCAGACCAGGCACTAGTAGAGGAACTGCAAGGTGTACCTGGAAGATCTTAAGAAGAATCGAAGTGAGACTTCCACTTCAGGTATATATGTTATAGAAGTCAATCTATCTATTTCTTCATCATGGGTATTAGATACCGGATGTGCTTCTCACATTTGTACTAATGTGCAGGCACTGAGAAATAACAGGGCATTGGCAAAGGGCGAGGTGGACCTACGCGTAGGCAAAGGAGCACGGGTTGCTGTTGTTGCTGTAGGGACTGATTTTCTATCTCTACCCTCTAGGCTTGTACTAGAGTTGGATGATTGTTGTTATGTGCCTGCTTTAACTAAGAACATAATTTCAGTTTCTTGTTTGGACAAAAAAGGTTTCTCTTTAATAATAAAGGACAAATGTTGTTCTGTTTATTTAAAAGATATGTTCTATTGTAGTGCACCTTTGATGAACGGACTCTACATTCTAGACCTTGAAAGCCCTATCTATAACATAAATACAAAGAGGTTCATGTCAAATGACATAAACCAAACCTATCTCTGGCACTGTCGCTTAGGTCATATAAATGACAAGCGCTTATCCCAGCTCCATAAGGATGGTTTGTTGGACTCATTTGATTTTGAATCTTATGAGACGTGCGAGTCATACCTACTAGGGAAGATGACCAAGACTCCCTTTAGTGGGCATAACAAAAGAGCGACTGATTTGTTAGGACTTATACATAGTGATGTATGTGGCCCTTTCAATGTCGCTACTAGAGGCGGTTATAGGTACTTCATTACATTTACTGATGACTTCAGTAGATATGGTTATGTGTACTTGATGACACATAAGTCAGAATCCTTTGAAAAGTTCAAAGAATTCAATAATGAAGTACAGAACCAGCTTGGCAAGAGTATTAAGATGCTTCAATTAGATCGAGGTGGAGAATATCTTAGCCATGAGTTTCGTGACTATCTAGCTGAGAGTGAGATTCTATCCCAACTCACTCCTCCTGGAACACCATAGTGGAATGGTGTATCGGAAAGGAGGAATCGTACCCTATTAGATATGGTACAATCTATGATGAGTCACACAGATCTTCCGACATTCCTTTGGGGCTATGCTCTAGATACGGCAGCTTTTATACTCAACCAAGTTCCATCCAAGGCCGTGATAAAGACACCATATAGGATATGGACTGGGAGAGATGCCCAGGTGTCTTTTATGAGGATTTAGGGTTGTGAGGCTTACGTTAGACGTCAAGTCTCAAATAAATTAGGATCCAAATCTGACAAATGCTACTTTATTGGATATCCCAAGGAAACTAAGGGATATTACTTCTACATTCCCTGTCAGCACAAGGTAGTTGTGGCAAAGACTGGGGTCTTTCTAGAAAGGGACTTTGTTTCTATAAAGACTAGTGGGAGTACGTTCGATCTTGAAGAAGTTCAAGATACGGACCATAGCACTGAAGCCTCGATGGAAGTTGAACTGGAACTACAAAGTGTTGTGGATGATGTTGTTCCACAAAGAGTTGAGGAACAACAACCAGTTCAAGTAGACATACCTCTTCGCAGGTCTGATGTGGTACGTCGTCAGCCTAAGAGATACTCATTTCTCTTATCTGACCATGATGATGTTGTGCTCATAGAGGATGAACCTACCACCTATTAGAAAGCTGTGATGAGTCCAGATTTCGAGAAATGGCTAAAGGCCATGAGATTCGATATGGAATCCAATCCATGTACACCAACCAAGTATGGACTTTGGTTGATCCACCTGAAGGGGTAAAACCCATTGGGTGTAAGTGGGTCTTTAAGAGAAAGACTGACATGGATGAACTTATCTATAAGGGTCGCTTGGTAGCTAAAGGTTTCAAGTAAATTCATGGTATTGACTATGATGAAACCTTTTCTCCAGTAACGATGTTTAAGTCCATTCGGATCATGCTTGCTATTGCAGCATACCATGACTATGAGATATGGCAGATGGATGTCAAAACCGTATTTCTGAATGGAAACCTTCTTGAGGATGTGTACATGACACAACTTGAGGGTTTTGTAGATCCACAGCATACTAGCAGAGTATGCAAGCTGCATAGGTCCATTTATGGACTAAAGCAAGCTTCTCGGAGCTGGAATCTTTGATTCGATGATGCAATCAAACAGTTTGGTTTCATCAAGAATGAAGATGAACCTTGTTTCTACAAGAAGGTTGTAGGGGATATAGTTGTCTTCCTCATATTGTATGTGGATGTCATACTACTCATTGGGAAAGACACCCCTTTGCTACAGTCTATCAAGACTTGGCTAGGGACTTGTTTCTCAATGAAGGGCTTAGGTGAGACATCCCACATTCTAGGCATACAGATCTATAGAGATAGATCTAAGAGATTGCTTGGCCTAAGTCAGAGTACATACATTGACAAGGTACTCCTTCGGTTTGCCATGCAGAACTCCAAGAAGGGATTTCTGCCGATGTCACATGGCGTGAGTATTTCGAAGACTCAAGGTCCCTCTTCTAGAGAGGAGAGAGACCGCATGGAACAGATCCCTTATGCCTCAGTCATAGGATCTATCATGTACGCCATGCTATGTACTCGTCCTGACGTCTTGTATGCTTTGAGCATGACGAGCAGATACCAGTCAGATCAAGGTGAAAGTCACTGGATAATGATGAAGAATATTCATAAGTACTTAAGAAGAACTAAAGAATATTTCTTGATATATGGAGGCGATGACGAGCTAGCTGTAAATGGTTACAGTGATGCTATCTTCCAGACCGACCAAGACGATTTTCGATCGCAGTCAGGGTTCGTGTTTTGCATAAATGGTGGTGTTGTGAGCTGGAAGAGTCCGAAGCAGGACACAGTAGCTGATTCTACGACAGAGGCCGAGTACATTGCTACATCAGAGGCAGCAAAGGAGGCAGTTTGGATCCGCAAGTTCATCACTAAACTTGGGGTGATTCCTAGTATCACTGACCCTATTGAGCTCTATTGTGACAACAATGGAGCTATAGCACAGGCTAAGGAACCTCGCTCACACCAGCAGACCAAACACATACTACGGCGCTTCTATCTCATTCGAGAGATTATCGAGAGAGGAGATGTAAAGATTTACAGAGTACCCACAGAGGCTAACATCACAGATCCCTTGACCAAGGCTTTGGCACAGAGGAAGCATGATGGTCACACTAGGTCATTGGGGCTTAGAGCCTACACTGATTGGCACTAGTGCTAGTGGGAGATTGTTAGTTAGAGCCCTAGAGTCAATCATTTGTTGATTGTTGTATGGACTCATTGTATCATATTTCTTATATATAAAGGCATTTGGTTTTTGGTTATTATGCTTACTTGTATTGGTGCCAAATAAACTAAGTATAATAGCATCTTCGAGTAGAAGATTCTTACCTATATCAATCGATTGGTTGAATCGATAGTGAGATGACATAGGGAACACTACTCTTAATCATTCCTAGTCGAGTATTAAAATTCAGGGACAATGTTAATGCAATAAGACTAGCATGTAGGTCAACTCGATGACTTGATCTCACAAGTCATGGATATGGAGATATCAAGTTGACACATGGGTATGCATTAGAGAATGTATACTGAATGACCTGCCATGAGAAAGTATCATGGATCGTTATATGAGTGTCATATACTTTCTCATGTGACTATTAGTATGACTACTAGTTCTTAGACCTGAAGTCACCATGGTTCCCTACATAAGGAGTTATGTACTTTGGTTTCATCAAACGTCACCCGTAACTGGATGGACTATAAAGGGGATTACTGGGTATGTAACAAATTATGCGGAGGGATGTAGATGGGATCTATCCCTTCGATATGACGGGAGTGACATCGATATTCTTGATAGAGTGACACCACGAAGTGCATGGCCATGCCCAAATGAGTCAATATGAGATATTGAGCTCAATTGATTGAGTGAGTCTATTTGGAGTTCAAGATTTAGATTGATTAGAGGATGACACGGTCTATGCCTCACATTGATCAATCTAGATGTCTAGGATAGAAGGACACTTGTCATATATTGTGAGGAGTCACAATTAGTAGTCACAAGGTGATGTTGGATCTCAACATTCTTATAACTTGGGTAGTAATGATGTGTTACTAGATACCGCTCATTACTTATGCTTCTAAATGGGTTTAGGAGCATTGCCAACGGTATAAGAACCTATAGGGTCACACACAAAGGACAATTAGATGGAGATTAGGTTCATATGATGAACCAAGAGGGTTAGATTTATGTGATGAATCAAATTGGATTAAGAGTAATCCTAATTGTACTAATTGAGTTTGACTCAAGTTGATTCATGTGTTCAATGAGTCTAATTTAGATTATGACTCATTGAATCAATTTAATTAAATGAATTAGATTCATTATATTAAATTGGCTTGAATCAAATGGTTGGATTAGATCAACCATGGGAGTTATAATGTCAAGTTTGACTTGACTTGAGAGGAAGAGGAAAAGTTAAGTTTGACTTGACTTTATGCCACATCATTTGTGAGTTGGCATTAAGTGGCCAATAATGGTGTTACACATCATCATGTTTAGAGCATGTGTGTGCCACCTCATGGAGGTTACAAATCTCCTCCTCATTTTAATGACCACATTAAATGAGAGGAGGTTACAATAGTGGTCGGCCACTTATTGTGATGAATGGAATTCATTTTTCATTCAAGGCATTTTATTCCCTCTTCTTCCTCTTGCTCTCATCCTCTTTTCCCTCTCCTCCTCCTTGGCCGAACACTTCATAGGTGCTAGCACACCTTTTTGTTTGGCCTCTCCACCTAGTTTGTTCGTGTGGATACTTCTAGAGGATCGTACGCTTGATGATCTCAAGATCCGGCGAACCGTTTGATGAGCGGGATTGCGAAGGGCATCGCATCGAGGGTAACTTCCTTCTCCTAGTGTAGATCTAGATGTAAGAAACTCGTACTCGTAAAATTTTTGTTTTATTTCTCTTCGCACGGATCCGGTGGCTTGGGGTTTGGGGTTTCCGCAATGCGAAAAAGCGGGTTTTGCTGCCCGAAATTCCCAACATTTTCTGAATTATTTAAATTGATATTTTTATTTGTATTTTTTGAATTATTTAAATTAGAATTTTTATTTACATGTTTAGAATTATTTAAATTAGAATTTTTTTTATGAATTTTTAGATTATTTGAATTAATATTTTTATTTAAAAATTTTAAATTATTTAAATTAATTTGGTCAATGTTTTTGTTTGATCAAATCAAGGTTGATATCGATTTGATCAAAATTTTGATTGACTTATCAAAATCTATACTTATTTTATTATTTGAATTAAAATTTTACTATTTGAACTTTTCTTATGTAAATTATTATGTTTTTGAATTTGTTAAATTTAAATTATTAGATATTTTTATAGGGATATTTTCAAAAAAAAATTGTCATATAAATTTTTATGAACATTTCTATATATACTAAATTTATCATGCAAATTTATAAAGGCATTTTAGTAAAATATAATTTTACTGTCCTTTTTCACATCCCCTAATTATGTGAACTGCTTCCTCTCCGGATATTAATTCTTGTAGTGTTCGGATCTTTGGCACTTGAAGCACACAATGTGCTCTTTGTTCTTTCGTGCTCCTGACAGCAGTTCCTTCTTTACTGCCGATGGTGCCATCCGAATCTTACGAGTAGAACACTTATTTTTATATTACCCTCTTTCCCTGCACTTAAAACAAATTATGTGGAATTTAAAACCCATAATTAAAATTTATACCTTGCTCCCCCTTAATCCTTGGCCTGCTTGCTCCTTTGGTGGTAAGTTCGATTAGAGCCTCTTGCTCTTATAACAATTGTTGGATCGGTGGTGTCATAGAAGGTTTGAATATAGATCATTCATCTTTATCGTTCTTTCAATTATTCTACCAAAGTCGTTAGTAGTAATAGAATATAAAATAAAGTATGAAAGAAAGACACGCGGGATTTACCAGGTTCTCAAACCCCCAGAGTTAGTACATCCAAGGCCTAATCATGGGTAGCACCCATCCACTTGTGGTCTCCTTTCCAAAACTTTCCGAAGGTGAAGAAATCTGTTTTACCGTTTGAAATACAAGTAGAAATAATAATAAATTAAGTACAATTTTTAATAAACAAATCAAACAAAAGATGACGGTGCATCTAGAAGTCCACACTCCTCCTAGAGCTTTCCCAGTCGCAGAGCTTTGCAGCATAACTTTTTGAGCGCGGAGATGGAGAGTGTAGGATCGAAAAGTGCTAGAGGGGGGGGTGAATAGTCCTCATGGATAATTCGTTCGTTTTAAAAAAATCGATCAAATATATGCAGCAGAATAGTAAATATCAAAGACAAACACCAAGATTTTACTTGGTTCAGAGCCTCTGGCAACTCCTACTCCAAGGCTCGCACGTAAGAGTGCTTTTGATGGGCAATCACTATATCTTAAAAAATTTAAAAATCAAAGAACAATTTAAATGCAATAAGTAAAAGTATACCAGCAAATAAGAAAAGAGAGTTTAAGGCTTCCGGTTGTCAGAGTCAAGTTACGGCTTTGTTGGATTGTCCTTTGAGTAATGCGGAGTAGAAAGATTGCCAAAATCAAGTTGTACTTTGCCTCTACTCGAACCGGGCTTATGTTAGCCATTGAGGGTGCCTCCAACCTCCATAGGAGGCACCATCAACCAAGGTCTTATCCCCATTTCTGTGGTGCTGATAAGCTCCGCTGCCTGCGTCGCTTATCCACCCGAAGGCACCTCCAAGCTCCATGGAGGGCACCCTTCATCCAGCGTTCAAGGTGCCTTCCATCTCCTTGGAAGGCACCTTCACTCCATGCTGCACGAGGCTTTCGACCAAGGCAGCCGAGGCACCTCCAAGCTCTATGGAGGGTGCCTCGAAAACTATTCATCGGAGGCTTTTAAGTCCTCTCTCCCTGCAAGATGCGTTAGTCCAAAATATAAAACATATCCTATAAAATAGAGTTATAAAAATAAAATATGAAATAAATAAGTTATTTTGACAGTCTCTGGACTGTCCGGTTCTGACTTTGAATTTCCTTCGGGAACCGTAGGTCGAGCCGACACCTACTGTTCCCTCACCGCGGAACGCATCCTCACCTACTCCTCTCAGGAGAGTTTATCTATTGCAAGACCAGCCCTCCAGACCGACTGGGCTTTTGCTCCGCGTCAAAGTCTTCAAGATTTTTCCACTGAATGTCCGATTCTCGACCCATCCAGTCTTCCACCTAGTTTGTGACCACCAGAATTTTCACCTAGAGTGCCCGACTCTAGGATTTCACCCAAAGATTCTTAACTCACCAAGACTTTCTACCTAGGATTACCACCCCCTAGGATTTTCCACCTGCCTAACCGCAGCTAGGGCTTTTGCCTAAGAACACATAGGACTTTCCTGCAATCTTATTCAAACTTGTTAGACAACAAATAACCTTAACTTTGAACCCTTTTCTATTATCAAAACCCAAGTTCGAACATCTGATTCTTCCCGCACTAATAATCTCCTCCTTTTTTATTATGATAACAAAATTCAAAGTTAAGTAAAGAAAGCATAAAAAATGCGCATAAGTGCAATTAAAAAGATGCAACAGTTAAAACAACTTGTTATACTAGCTCCCCCTTAACTTAGTCTTTTCCTTTACTTTAAAATTTTCTAGCTTTTCTCCCCCTTTCACATATATCAAAAATGAATACTTAGCCTTATAGAATGAAGATTCTTAGTTAAGATAAAGATTTTGATAAGCATTTAGCTTAAAGAATATATGGAAGCAAAATTATCTTTTAAAAAGATTTTGATAAACACTTAGCTTTTAAAAAGATTTTGATAAACACTTAGCTCAAAAATGATTTTGTAATGATTTTGAAACACTTAGCTTTAAAACAATTTTTAAATAATGATTTTGATAAAACACTTAGCAAAAAAAAATGATTTTATCACACTTAAATTTAAAAAAGATTTTGAAATAATGATTTTGACAAACACTTAACTTTAAAAAGATTTTTGTTAAACACTTAGCTTTAAAAAGATATTAAAAATCCTATTTTTTTCAAAAGGAAATAAATTTTCAAAAATAGTAAAAAACTAAACTTTCTTTTTCAAAAATACTTTTAACTTTTTAATAAAAATAAATTTAACTTCAAATTTTTGAAAAATAATACTTTAACTTTCAAAGATATTTTACCCTTTAACTTAGCTCCTTTCACTCCCCCCTGATTAATGCAAAAATTTCTTTAAGTTTTTGAGTCCTAGAGTTCAAGCATGAGTGTTAAAAAGAAATTCAACATAAACAACTTTCTTAAATAAATGTCTAACTTTTAGCTACTAGCTATTTACCATTAGGGTGTAGCGTTCACTAGGTTAGTCAAATTATGTAGATGGTCTAATTAGTTTGACTAAACATGGATAACTTAATTTGATTGATTTAACTTGGTATTTATTGCCCAAACTTATGTTGATGCATAGATATATGCATTTTGAAGTAAGGTAATCCTTGTGTGTTTGTGAGATGTTCTGGCTGAGACCTTAGGGAACATACTTTCTAGGGGGTAGATATCTAGGCTAAATCCAATCTTTTGAAAATCTAATAAAATTAGAATTTTGAAAATATTTTTCCTAGAATTTTAAAACCAAGCAAAACAAAAAAATTATAACATTTGAAATAGCAATAATAATGAGGAAAATAAACTCTATTCTACTAAGAACATCCCTATTTGTCTTCTAAGTGCACTGAACTCAAGTTCAGGTAAGAGTTTTGTGAAAGTATCAATTAGGTTTGACTTAGACTCAACATAGTCAAGCACAATGTCACTCTTAGCTACATGATCCCTTACAAAGTGATGTTTTACTTCTATGTGTTTAGTCCTTGAGTGATGTATTAGAATTTTGGTTAAGTTAATTGAACTTATATTATCAATTGAAATTTTTGTATTTTTATATTCTAATTGATAGTTTTTTAAGGTCTGCATCATCCATAGTAGTTGAGATGTACATTCCCCGATGGCTATGTACCTTACTTCAGTAGTGGATAAAGCAATACAGTGTTACTTTCTGCTTGACCAACTTACTAGGCACTGACCTAGAAATTGATAGCTTCCACTTGTGCTTTTTTTATCAAGTTTGCACCCGGCATAGTCTGAGTCAAAATAGCCAACTAGGTCAAAAGTGCTAGTCCTAGGATACCAAAGTCCTACATTTAGGGTTCCCTTAATGTATATAAGTATTCTTTTAACAATGTTAGGTGTGATTCTTTTGCACAAGATTGATATCTTGCACACATACCTACTACAAATAGAATATCAAGTTGACTTGTAGTTAGGTATAGTAGACTTCTTATTGCACTTCGATAATATTTTAAGTCTACTAGTTTTCCTTCTAAATCATACTCAATTTTAATATTTGTTGTCATTGGGGTATTTATATTTTTAGAGCTTTTTATGCTAAAATTTTTAATTAATTCCTTAGCATATTTTGTTTGAAAAATATATATTCCTTCTTTTGTTTGTTTAATTTGTAAGCCTATGAAAAAGTTCTCCTACTAAGATCATTTCAAATTCACTTTCCATTAATTCAGTAAAATCTTTTAAAAACTTAGTATTGGTTGAGCCAAAAATTATGTCATCTACATAAATTTGAACTATAAAAATGTCTTTTCTAAGGTTTTTACAAATAAAGTTTGATCTATTTGCCCTTCGTTAAACTCCTTAGATATTAGATAAGTTGAAAGTCATTCATACCAATCCTTAGGTGCTTGTTTTAGTCCATATAGGGATTTCTTTAACCTAAAGATATGGGTTGGATGGTCCAAATCCTCAAATCCTAGGGGTTGATTTACATACACCTCTTCCTTGACGAACCCATTTAAGAATGCAGATTTTACATCCATTTGGTATAACTTGAATCCTTTAAGTGCTGCATAGGCCAACAACACCCTTATAGATTCAAGTATGGCCATGGGTTCATAGGTTTCATCATAATCTAATCCTTCTACTTGGCTGAATCCTTTTGCTACTAGTCTAGCTTTATTCCTTACTATTTCTCCCTTGTCATCCAATTTATTTTAAAATACCCATTTAGTGTCAACTATAAATTTATTTATGGGTTTAGGTACCAGTTCCTAGACTTGCTTTCTTTCAAATTGGGCTAACTGCTCTTGCCTTGCTAATACCCAGTCTGGGTCAGGTAAGGCTTCTTCTATAGTCATGGGTTCAATTTTAAAAATAAGGGCTATTTGACTTAGGTTTCTATAGGATGATCTAGTTCGAACAACTAGGGTTGGGTCACCTAAAATTTGGTCAGATGGGTGGTTGGAACTTATTCTTGAAGGGCATATGTCAAGATCAACAATTGGTTCTTGTGATTCTTTAGGTTTAATTTGAATATCTTTATCATCTTCTATGTTTCTTGTATTAATATTTTTTGTATTTTGATTAATATTTTCATTTATTGAATTAGGTAAGTTTTCTTCATCAAAAATCACATTAGTTATTTCTTTAACTTTTAGGATATCTTTGTTATAGACTCCATAAGTCCTACAAGTTGTGGAGTACCCTAAAAATATTCCTATTGTTGATTTTGATGTAAATTTTCTTAAGTAGTGTTTAGTGTTTAGAATGTGGACTTTACACCCAAACACCTTTAAATAATTTAAGTTAGGGATTTTATTATAATATATTTCATAGGGGGTTTTATTTTAAAATTTATTGATTAATATTCTATTTTGAATGTAACAAGCTGTATTTATTGCTTCGGCCTAGAATTGATTATTTAGGTTGTATTCGTTTAACATGGTTCTAGCGGTTTCTTGTAGTGTTTTATTTTTTCATTCTACTAGACCATTTTGTTGGGGGGGTTCTTGGACATGTTCATGATTGTAGCCATTTGTTTGGTAAAATTCATTAAACCTATGATTGTCAAATTCCCCTCCATGGTCACTTCTAATTCTTTTAATTTTAGTATCTTTTTTATTTTCTATTAACTTGCAAAAAGATTTAAAGATTTTGTAAGTTTCATCTTTTGTTTTCAGAAATTTTACCCAAGTAAATCTTGAGTTATCATCAATTATAACTAAACAATATTGGTTTTTTCTTAGTGACTTGCCTCCATATGAATCAGATAGGTCTAAGTGTAGGAGCTCAAGTAATGAGTTAGTTCTATTTAGGTTGGTTAACTTGTGGGTTGACTTAGTTTGTTTACCTTGTTGGCAAGCATTACAAATTATATTTTCTAATTTTTTAATTTGGGTAAACCTCTAACTAGGTCATTTTGACTCATTTTTTTAATGAATTTGATATGAGTGTGACCCAGTCTTCTATGCCACAACTTAGTTTCCTCTTGTTGTGTTAATAGACACTTGAGTGAGGAAGTTAGTAGATTAATTGTGTAGATGTTCTTTTTCCTAATTCTTTTAAGTGTAATTTCAGGATTTTTGACATTTTTTATTAAACACTTAGAGTTTGAAAACGTTACGAAGTACCTAGATTAAAATTAAACTAAACCAAATTAAACTAAAACCAAATTAAAATTAAAATTAAACTAAACTTAAACTTAATCTAATTTAATTAATCATCTCACAATCACTCATAGGTATAACATGATTGACAATATAGATTGGGTGAGATGGAAAATATGGGGCTAAACCCAATCAATCTATCTTACAATCTCTTAAAGTTTAGTTTAATTTTAAGTTTAGTTTAATTTTGGTTAAGTTTAACTTTAATTTAGGTTAGGTTTAATTTTAATTTAGGTTAGTTTTAATTTTAATTTAGGTTAGTTTAATTTTAATTTAGTTTTAGTTTAATTTAATAAATTTGGCTTTACTAATTGAAGCCTAGATCCATCTCACCATTTTTTTAAATTATCAATCAGGCAACCTTATAGGATTTTGTGAGATGGTTAATGTTATCTTCAATTTAGATTACAATCTAAGGATTGATTTACAATTGATTTAGACTAAGATTTTACAGTTTGTTAATTAAATATTTATTTCAATGATTGACTTCTAGGCTATAGCGAGGCACTAGGCCTTATTGGGTATGGTATCATTCACCGCTTCTAAATAAAGCCTTTCAAAGAAATTGGATATTTAATTTCCTTTCTGAAACTCCTCGGTCTAACTAGTCAAGTGTGAATCAAGCCTAGGTCCTTATCTACCCTAGTCTAAGCATATATAATGAAAGCAGTAAAGCAAGCATCAAACAAGTCTATCTATCGATAAAAATGATCTTTTTATCAGCTCCCCTTAGATCATAGCCTTGATAGGGTCTATCAAGGTAGTGGATTTGATCCTTGGGGACCCAATATTGACCAAGTTCAACATGATTAATCAAGTTTGACTTGGGAACCTATGCTTGGACTAATTTTCTATTTGTTCTATTTACAAGTGATAAGTAAGATCTATATTTTTGTTTAACCTTAAATCCAAGTCCGAATGGTTGTAAATGACTCTATATTTTCCAAGAATCAGATCAAGATTCTTGAAACCCAAGGTGAACCATTCCAACATGTCCTTAAGTACTTTAACTTGAGTTTTCAATTTGGAATTTTCTTCCTGAAGTTGTTGGACTTGGGCTGAACTTCCATTTTGAACTAGCTCAGTCAAAGGACTTAGGTTAGTCTTCTCCTTAAGAATTGTTATCTCCTTTTGGAGTGACTTGACTCGAAGGTTAGATTTGGCTAACTTACGCATGAGATAGTTAACTAAGTTATGCAATTTATCTATCTGAGAAATTCTTACAGTGGGGTTAGGCCCTTCAGAAACGGATATAGATTTGTGGCTTCTCTCAAATTATGTGTCTGACTCACTCTCGGTTTTTGATTCGTCGACTTGTTCCCGGGCCGTAAACGTGAGGAAGCTCGTCTGTTCGAGCTCTTCCACAGAGTCTTCTGAAGAAGACTCATCTCATGTCGCCTGAAGTGCTTTCTTCTTCCTTTGCTTCTTTGTTTCCATTTGGTTCTGACAGTTGGCTTTGTTGTGTCTCTTTTTGTTGCAGTCG
This sequence comes from Zingiber officinale, assembly GCF_018446385.1. Taxonomy (NCBI): domain Eukaryota; kingdom Viridiplantae; phylum Streptophyta; class Magnoliopsida; order Zingiberales; family Zingiberaceae; genus Zingiber; species Zingiber officinale. The sequence continues at coordinate 60,452,083 of NC_055990.1, read as the reverse complement.
TAGCAGATTACTTTGGACTTCACTTTTGGACTTGATTGCACTGTCTTGGACTGAATCACTTTCTTGATGTCTTTCTTGGTGAATCCTTTCTTTTTTTTTGTAGAGTTTTCATACAAGGTTGACAAGTTTGGTTGTAATATCATCATCATCATCTTTTGACTCGGGTTCAGTTCTGCGCTTTGCTTTTGATTCCTACATTCTACTTGTTCCTGCAATCAAATCAATACCTTTCTTGATCTGAGTAGTATTAGTTTGTTCATGAAGTTTAAATTCAGAAAAAGGCTCGTCTAGTCTAATTAAAGAAAGGTCCTTGGATACTTTGTAAGCATTTACCATTGATGCCCACAAGGTATTCCTCGTAAATGCATTGTGTGCATACCTGATGATGTCACGATTCTCCACCTTCTATCCAATTACGTGAAGGCCATTGAGGAGGTCTTGAATCCGCACGTGGAGTAGGCTTGCCGACTCACCTTCCTGCATTTTTATCCTATATAGTTTATTTAAAATTAAATCATGTTTGCTTACCTTTGTGTCGGAAGTCACTTCATGTAGCTCGATTAGCTTTTCCCATAGATATTTAGCACTTGAGAATGGGCTGACTCGGTTTAGCTCTTCTTTTGTCAGCTCGCATTGTCATTGTAGAGTCTGGGTAGCCTTTGCGTCAGCCTCGATCCTTTTTCTTGTTGGTGCATCCCATTTGTCGCACGAGAAGAAAACTCCATCTTCGGTGGGATTAGCAAATCCCATCTGGATGATTATCCACATCTCGACTTGTGTCTTGAGGTGGTATTCCATTTGACTCTTCTAGTAACCAAAGTCTTCGCTAGTGAAGAGGGGTGGGCGTGAAGTGCTATATCCTCTTGGTAGGCCATTTAAAAATCTAGCACAACAAAAAAAATGAGAAAACTTGTTCCAAAACTTAGTCTTGGATTAGTAGTGCGGGATAATAATTAAATAAGCGAGCTCGAGTGGTATTGCACTAATTTCAAGAAAAACAAATTTTCAATTTTCATAAAATGATCAGAGTAAGGCAATTATACCAACTTTGATTAAATAAAACAAAATAATTAATACCACAAAAAAATTACATGAATAGTGGTTTTACCTATTTAAATCGACCCCGCTCTGATACCAATTGTAGGATCGTAAAAACGCTAGGGGGGGTGAATAGATCTCATGGCTAATTCGTTTATTTTAAAAGAATCGATCAAAGATATGCAGCGGAATAGTAAATATCAAAGACAAACACCAAGATTTTACTTGATTCAGAGCATGTGGCAACACCTACTCCAAGGCCCATACGTAAGAGTGCTTTTGACGGGCAATCACTATAGCTTCAAAAATTTACAAATCAAAGTACAATTTAAATGCAATAAGTAAAAGTATACCGGCAAATAAGAAAAGAAAATTTAAGGCTTCCGATTATTGGAGTCGAGTTATGGCTTTGTTGGATCATCCTTTGAGCAGTGCGCAGTAGAAAGATTGGCAAAATCAAGTTGTACTTTGCCTCTGCTCGAACCGAACATAAGTAAGCCATTGAGGGCGCCTCCAACCTCCATAGGAGGCTCCTTCAACCAAGGTCTTATCCCCATTTCCGTAGTGCTGATAAGATCCACTGCCTACGTCGCTTATCCACCCGAAGGCGCCTCCAAGCTCCATGGAGGGCGCCTCAGGAACTGTTCATCAGAGGCTTTTAAGTCCTTCTCTCTCCCTGCAAGACGCGTTAGTCCAAAATACAAAACATATCTTGCAAAATAGAGTTAGCAAAATAAAATATGAAATAAATAAGTTATTTTGACAGTCTCTAGACTACCCGTCTCTGATTTCATATTTCCTCCAGAAATCCTAGGTCGAACCGACGCCTACTATTCCCTCACCGGGGAACACGTCGTCACCTACTCCTCTCAGGAGAGTTTACCTATTGCCAGACTAGTCCTCTAGAACAACTGGGCTTTTGCTCCGTATCTAAGTCTTTAGGACTTTTCAGCTGGATGTCCGATTCCCTACCCGTCTAGTCTTCCACCTGATTCACGACCACTAGGATTTTCACCTAGAGTCCCCAACTCTAGAATTTCACCCAAAGATCCTCAACCCGCCAAGACTTTCCACCTAGGGTTACCAACCCTAGGACTTAGGGTTACCACCTCCTAGGGTTTTCCACCTTCCTAACCGCAGCTAGGCTTTTGCCTAAGAACACTTATAACTCTCCTTTAATCTCATTCAAACTTGTTAGACAACAAATAACCTTAACTATGAATCCTTTGTCATTATCAAAACCCAGGTTTGATTGGCTGATGCTTTCTGCACCAATAAAGAATAGAATAGAAGAAGTTGATTTCTTAAATGTGGAGTCTTCGTCTCCTTTTATAGAGTTTAATTAGATCCTTATCTAGATCAACTCTTATCTAGATGAAGTCATATATGGATCAAGTCTTATCTCTATCCACATCATCTGCCTTATCCTTATCCTCATCTAAATCATAAAGATGAACCAGATCTTTTGTCACATTATCTTCATGTCAACATTTCACAACTCAGTAATTTGGACCAAACCCATTCGGTCTACCAAACTAGTCTAGTTCGAACTAAGTCAAGTATGGTTCACCATTTGTATTTATATACTCTCTGGTTGCTTCCAGTTCCTATAAAATAACTATACAAAACACAAATAAGCAACATATCCTATATATGTACATCTACCTGACCTACTAGGTTTATCTTTTGCTTGGAGGTCCCTCCTCCAAGAATACCACCTAAGGGTCAGTCCCTTAGTATCAAGCCGAACTCTTGGAAGTCTATTCGACCAACTAGGATTCATGCTTGGAGTTCACTCATCCAAGACTTCCCATTACCTAGGGTTATCTCTCCCTAGGGCTTTCTACTACCTAGCTTTACTCACTAGGATTTTCACCACCTATCTTTACTCACTAGGGCTCAGCTTCACTCACTAGGACTTAGCTTCACTCATTAGGACTTCCACTGCCTAGCTTAACTCACCAGGACTTTCACCACCTAGTTTCACTCACTAGGGTCGAGCTTCACTCACTAGGGCTTTCATTGCCTGGTTTCACTCACCAGGACTTCCCCTTTCCTAACCTCAAGTTAAAACTAGTCACTTAGTAGAATTTTCACTTGCCTAACCTCTAGTTAGAACTTACCCTTACCTAATCAAGTTAGGTTGTTTCCTTACTAGTTATCTAGTTCTAACTAGATTTCTCTCTTCCAAATATCAAGTCATGTTTAGATCAACCCTTGATCAAATTGATCAAATTTAGGTACATTATTAAATATCAAAACCCTGGAAGCTGATTGCACTATAAGAAGTGATCTGTGTAATTTAGACTATATGATTGGGGGGCCCATGGAGACAAAGGGTATCCCTTTAACAGGACTTTTTACTTTAACATTGAATACTAATGGGGTAGCCACTCTGTTGAGACCATCATAGGATAACATCGGTATTTAGTTAGACTCCCTTTGAAGTATAAACATAGATGATAGAGAATTAGCTACTCATAGCACATCAATGAGTATTACAATGAAACTGAAGTCCTAAAACTGCCTTCCCAAGTCAACCTTCCTCACTCTCTAGCTCTCTCACTCTTCTTCTAGTTCTCTCACTCACTCTCTCTCTCTCTCTAGTTCACATACCTTTCAACAACTCGACTTTCTAGTTAATTCACTTTGTGAAATCACTAGTGCTTGATCAACAGTCCCTGAAGATCAATATTTTTTTTATTATTTGACCACTTTCCATACACTTGCAGATAGACAACACGACTATAACTAACTCTACAAATTGGAGGCTAGCATGAATCCCACATATCCCTTAAACTAGAGTTAAACTTGCCCCCTTCTAATATACCTCATGCCCCCGCTGTTGATGTGTAAAATCTATAAGTGTACGATTGCCATCAAGTAATAAAAGATATTGAGCCCAAAAAGGACTAGATAAGCACTAGAGACTCACACAATGAATTAGCTAAACAATTGTGAATTAGAAATCTATGCACTTAAAGTAGAGAGAAGTATAGCAAGGAGAGAGGGCGAGAGCAAGAGTTGAAAGTTAGTTGAGGAAGTTGGTTGAAGTGAGCATTCTAGGAGCTCAGTTTCATTGTGATGTTGATCAATGTACTAAGGATCACCTACTACCCATCCTCTATCCCTATGTACGAGTAGAAAGTTCAATTCGATACGACACTATCCCACGATGGTCATACCAGAGTGCTATCTCTATTAACATCGAATGCTACCGAATGGAAGTGTTTTATATGAAGTCCAGTTCAAGGAATACTCATGTCATTAGAGCCCCCCAGTTATACATCCACAAGGGCACACTAAATACTTGATAGCACGGATATATAAATAACTGATTAAGCCAAATAATACACTTCCTTGTAAAGGATTATTCTCTCTTTTAAGGTGATACCCTAGATGTCTAGTTAAATGATTACCCTTGTCACTAAGGCTCCCTAGTCATATGATCTTTAGCATTCCTTCTATAGGGTGAAGAAAATAATATAATCATTCACTCATACATGAGATTTAAGTACAAACACACCATATACAGATAAGATCAAATGGACACAAGGCATAAGTAATGTCAAATAGAAAGGAAATGGGCAAATCCAAGAGTTTACACCAATCACACATCACAACTATTACCTTACTCAAAGAATATGAAGATCAACTCCATAATCGGGAGAAATGAATTCAAAGACATTGAAATCATAAGCTTGAAACCTGATCTAAAGAGAAGAGAGGGAAGAAAGCTTATCCAAGATGTTGAGTGATCTTAGGATCCAGTCATTTGCTTTCGAAGATGAAGGAGATGATGAAAATGACTTCGGATATTCGATTGGAGTGTGGAAGAGGTGTAGATCTAGTTCAAGATGGGTCCCTCAAGAGGGAGAACCTTTCTCCCCTTGAAAAAGGGGAGAAGCCCCCTTTTATAGAGCAAAACACGGGCTACACATGACCCATGTCACGGTTGTACCTTTTAGCACATCCAAGGCATGATCTTGCTCTGCTTGAGTGACGTGACCATGCCTTTTGGCACGACTATGATCTAACACCATCTGGATTCTTGGTACAACCATGTGAAACCACACAGCAAGAGCCTTGCTCTTCTCTGGATGGGTCGTATGGTCGTGCCCTTTAGTATGATAGTGTGCTACTTCCCCATGAGTGGAGTGGAATGACCATGTGAAACCACATGGACAGGGCTTTTCTCTTCTTCTTTTATCTCTCTGAAGCATGTTTCAACTCCATTTTTGCTCTGAAAATATATCTTGTCAATAGAAAATCAAACAAAAGCATATCTCTGAGAAAGAGGATAATTATGATGAAAATATGACAAAGAGGGGTGAAAATGAATAGAACATACATAAAGAAAGCAAGTGAATGAGTGTTAAAACATGCATAAAGGTATATATATTCTACGCACATCACACCTTAGACTTCAACCTTAGCTTATTAATGTGCATAGATTATATGCACTTTTATGCATGTTTTGACATACATCTACTTATATTTCAATAGTATACTCTATGTATATTACACCCTATTTCATTATAATGTTGTACTTCCATTATATTCTATTCGGAGATCTGCTCTTTGCTTGTTTTCATTGACAGAATCCCATTTGGAGTGAAAATAGAACAAAAATGCACATTAGAGTGAACATAGAGAAGATCAAGCTCAGGCTGTGTGAAACCACACGACCATGTGGCTTTCCCATGGAAAATCAAGCTTCGGCCATGTAAGTTCACACGGTTGTTCCACACTCTAGAAGAGAAGAAGACCACGACCATGTGAATTCATATAGTTGTGCCTCTCCAGCTGAGAGCATACAATCTACAATTGTGTCTTTTGACATGACCGTGTGGCGAAGAAGCCGAAGTCATGTCACGCCAAAACAAAGCCATGCTAAATTCTGAGCAGATTGTAGACTAGTCGTAAAATAGTCATAACTTTGTGCTTGGTTCGAGTTATAGGCTATTTTTTATACCGAAATATAGCTAACTTCAAGAACTACAACTTTTCTTTAGGTCCAATAGAGAGATAGCAGAGTTTACCCATGCTAAAAGGCATGTCCAAGCCTCTAAACTGTGGCTCTATCAGGACCTCCATCCAGACTGCAGACCAAAATTTAAACCATCATAACCTTCAGCTTAGTTTGACCTAAGGCTTAATCTGAATATCAAATTGTAGATAATTTCATGGGATGCAACTTTGGTTCAGTGTGAATTATGAGAAAATTGGGTTTAATGGGTGCAAAACTCATTTTACTGGACCCTATAATCTCAATTTTCCTGGGCAGTTTAGAGGAGGTATAAAAGGGCGAAGAACCTCATTCTTTGACTAATCATGGGGGGATTGAGGACTTCATCCCTCTCCTTGGGGAAGGATTCTTCCCTTAGGGGGAAACTCTAAGGCTTCATCCACCTCAATTCCTTCAAGATCCATCTTCCTCTGGAGCGAGGGAGCGCTTCCAAGGACGCTACTCTTAAAAGATAAGTATCTCTTCTCTCTATCTCCATGTATTAATTAGTAGTTTCCTTCTTTCTTCATATTTGGATTATATATCCCTTGTAATGGGGTAGATTCTCTAGATCTAGGATTTAGAAAGTAACTATAATGTGATGTGATGTATGAACTATGTATTTGGATATTTTCCTATGCAATGAAGTGTTTATATTATGTTCTATGTGTATTGTACCTTGTATATGTTTGATGAAATGTGTGTAAGGTTAATTCATATAGATGTGAGGGATTTGTCTCTATATTAGGGTTGGTACTGGACTAAAAAACTAGGAGATCCTTAGTGACAGAGGATACCCATTCAAGCAGACATATTATGCCCTTAGTGACAGAGGGCATCGATACTTGCCCACTTTCTAGAGTTAAAAGATCTTAATATATGGACTAATCCTTGTTAAGCATTCTAATTGGAGTGGATACTCTAGTCCTATAGTTAGGAAGTACATTAGATAGCTCTAGTGATTGTATGATCGAGGGACCCTGTGATAGAGGGTAACCCTTTAATCAAACTTTCTAGAGTTGTTTCTTTACTTAATGGCATTTGAACTTGGGTAAACTCTCCGATGCAATTTTTACAGGGTTATACCAGACTCTAGTTAGAAGCCCTACATGAGTTTAAGTATGGAGTTAGGTAGATGAACAATGCATAGGGACATTAATTAGCATCATAACGAAACCAAAATCCTATAATCTATCATCCTTCCTTCACTACACTCATTCTCTCACTCTCTACTCTCTCTTTACTCTTACTCTCTCTCTCCCCCCCTTCTCTTTCTTTTCATAGCATTTGTGAACCACCTTTCAATTGTCTAAATAATTCACCATGTGAAGTTAACTAGTACTTAATCAACAGTCTTTATGGATTCGATATCTTTTGTATTACTAATGACGTAACCGTACACTTGTGGTTTGTAACAAGTTTTTGGCACCTTTGCCGAGGATTGTTTTTCATTAACATTAGTTGATTAGCATATGAGTTACTCTAGACATGTTAATAGTTTTTTTTTACTTGTTTATTTTTATTCCTGCACCTTTCTTTCTTCCAATTTAAATTTTACATTTAGTTTTGTTATTAGTTTAAAGTTCATTTTTTCCTTTTCTTAGTTTCTACATTTTCTTTCTTGCTCTTAGTTCTGTATTTTTGTTTTTTGTTCTCATAATTTTTTTAGATATCCATGAGCACTAACATGTTAAGCAGGCCTTTAAGAGAATTTTCTGCATCCATTTCTACAAGATTTATGCCTCTCATTGTGCAACTTCATATCAAAACAAAAAAGTTTCGAACTAGACCTCGAATTAATTACCATGACACAAGATCACAAATCTGGATGAGAAATATCAGAAAACCTATACTTCCACCTTGAAGAATTCCTATAGCTTTGCGATATGGTGAACTGTGAGGGTGTCTTGGTGGATGTAGTTTAAGTGGTGGCATTTCCTATTAGTATCAAAGATAGGGTAAAGACTTGGTTTAATTTTCTCCATCCTCAAAGTATCATGAGTTGGAAATAATTAGAGTAGCAATTTCTAAATCACTTTTTTCCTTCCAAGTAGAATGGTTTACATGAGAAATTGCATCACAAATTTTGCTCAGGCAAATGAAGAATCATTATTTGAAACATGGGATAGATTCAAGAGCTTACAAAGATAGTTCCCTTATCATGGCTTGAAAAAATAGCTGACTCTGCACATATTCTATAGGAAAATTTCTTTTTTTAGATAAGTGTTTATTGAATTCATTAGCTGGAGGTTCTTTTATGAACAAAAGTGTGGATGAAGCATATATTATAATTGATCAAGTGATGTTAAATCTCTAAGAATGGTCAGATAGAAGTTGGATGGAATTTCCAATGATAACTTCAAAAGTGCAAGCCATAAAGATAAAAGAGTCTATCAAACAAAATGTAGTTCAACCTTCTAAGATTTTTGAAAATCACAAGTCATAGAATGAGGAGTTCAAACAGTTGGAGGCAAGGATTGATAGTATAGTTTCAAAATGGTTCAAGCATAACCTCCCTCCTACATAGACAAGGTCTAGTGAACAGTGTAATGATATTAAGTTGAGAAGTGGCATGAATCATGAAGAACTTTTAGAGAAGGACTTGTACAGAATTGAGGAGAAAAATAATAGAAAATCATAAAAACTCAGTTCCATTACTCCAAAAAGTGTCTAAGTCCACAAGTACCTTTCCCTCAATAGTTGTTCACACCATCACTAGACAAGAAAGTTGAACCTCAGCCACAAGCTCAATTATTCCCCAAACCTCCGTTTTTGCATGTCACTAGGCACTTCAAATTAATAGAGAATGGAAACCCATTAAAACTCAAGAAAAGAATTGTAGTAAAGAATCCCAATTCGTATTTTTTCCAAGGTTAACTAGTAAATGTGTATGAGTTCTAGAATTGATTCAAATTGAATTCTTACATCTACGAGATCTCTTAGGCATTTACATTTAATTCTGATTTCAACTTGAATACATCTAATTCCCAATAGTGCACTAGTAAAATCAAGAATAGATTCACGGAAAGGTTATTCTTTTCTAAACATGATCCACTTCCTTCTCACTAAATGAGCATCAATTAAATTCAGATTCTTATGAGTCATTGAATCAAATGAGTCAATTACTATGTCTTCCATTTGCAATCATAGTAACAATAGATACAATGACAAAAGAAGAATTTTCTACATTCAAGACTTGAAACTAAGCTCAAACTTGCATGAACCGAAATAACATTCAATTCATAATCACACTCAAAGATCAAGTAATTCATTCATATCTCAAACTTGCATTAAAAAGATCAAGTAATTCTTTCACCATCTGAATTCAATCTCAGTGACAATATATCCATTGAAAAGGACAAGGGTTTTCTTAATTTAAGAGTTAAAACTAACACAAACTTGTGGAAATCAAAATAGGAATTTCAAACTAGAAAGTAAACTGCAATCTAAACTATCAGATCATCGGATCTGAGCAAAGGTATAAGAAATCAAAGAAAAATAAGAACAAATAACATTCCACAACCAAACTTCTCCTCTCTGCCGTGAAGCAGAGGTGTTCTTGGAAACCTCCTGTCAAACACCCAACAACAATGAACAAGCTTCCAACTATTACTAGGTGATGCTTACAGCTCCAAAAAACCTCCCTTGAATCTCACACCAGTTTGGTAACTTCATCGACCAAAGAATAGAGCATAAATTCTTTGAATTGCCAAACTAGATCGACTGATCAAATCAACCTAGCTTCGCTACGGAATGAAGATCGGGAAAGGATCAGAAACTCCAAGAAACCTCCCTCGAAGCTATGTTGAATGCGAAATTCGCTGATCGGGAACCTCCCATGAACAAGAACAAAGTGGCGAGCAAAATCCAAATCACGATCGAAGAAACCTCCCTTCTGCCACTCTCCGATCTCAGAGGATGAACGCCGGTAGCTAGAGATCATCGTTGTTGAAGAAGGTAAGCTTTTGGATCTGAAATGTGGAACGGGAGCAACGGGGACAAAGGGTGAATAGTAGAGAAAATCACGAGGAAGAGATACACCCGACCTTCTCGATTCCACTGTAGCTTCTCAACTTTTAAACCTCTCCCAATCTGATCCAATGAACCAAAATAATTTGGATCTTGATCAATGGTGAAAAGTAACTTAAAATCTGATCCGAAGGTGTTGATCTTGATCAAGGGTCTTGATCGACTCTTCCATAGGTTGGATGGAATGGATCTTCAACGGATGACCCAAATCTACTCCGATCTTGAATGAACGGTCCAAATTACTTTAAGGCTTGATCGTCTTGTTTAGTCCTAGATTTGAGCCCAATTCAGGTCTGATCTGATCGAGTCCATGATCCTTTTGATGCCTACAAAGAATATATCAAATATTAGCATCTAATACCATGATTATAAGCCAATTTGCAATTAATCCCATGATTAAATGCAATGCATGAAATGTGATGTAAATATGAGTTTAACCTATGAACAAGACATCAAATCATGCATGTATGAACCAAAATAGTGAAAGGAAATCATAGTTATCAAATCCCCCACACTTATTCTCGTTCATCACGAATGAGCAAACTAAAATAAAAGAAATCGAACTAGAACTCATCTCCCTAATATTTTCCTAGCAATACCTAGAAGATAGTAAAAGGTAATTAACTAAGGCCGTCTAAATATCACAAACAATCATGAATACAATCCAAACAATAATTAGTAGGTATGGTGGTTTCAATTCAATTGAAAAACTAAGCAACATGCAATCTTGTTACGCACCGCAAGTACACGATTACGTTATAAGTAATAAAAAGATATTGAATCCACAGGGACTGTTGATTAAGCCCTAGTTAACTTCGCATGACGAATTGTCTAGATAATCTAAAGTGTTGGTTCCCGTGGGTGTTTTGATGTAATCAACCAAGATGGTTAGGTCCTGCTTTGTGTTTGATCCCTATGTCTGAGTGTGCAGGAGCTTAGGAGCGCAGGAAGTCGAGTGGAAGACGCAGCTAGCGAGAAGGACGACACGGGAAGGGAGCCGATGGGCTCGGTGCGTCCGAAGGATGAGAGAGCTGCGGAAGAGTACTCCGATGGACGAGAAGAACGTGCGCGGCGTTCGAGTGAAGAGAAGCCTGACGGAAGCCTGCTCGAGGAGAAGGCCGGAAATTGGGTTCGGGTGAGCCCTATTTCGGTTGGTCGGAATCACCCAAAAGAGCGAGACTTCGGAAGACGAAGCAAAGAAGTAAGAAAGCTGGAAAAGCTGCCAGCCAGCTTAGAGGCGCCTCCATCAGGCTTGGAGGTGCCTCCCGCTTGAGGGCGCCTTCAACCCCTTTTGAAGGCACCTCGGATCTAGCAGAAGAGAATTTTGAGCTGTTTGGATAAAGTTTTATCCCCTCTCTCATTGGAGGCACCTTGGTCCTTGTTGGAGGCGCTTGGACCCTCGGGATAGACTTTCCAGGAGCTATATAAAGGCCCCTGGAGCTAGGAAAGAAATAACAACTGTGTATTCAACTCTGTAACAACTTCCTAGCAATAGTTCTGAGCCGTTAGTGTGTAAAAGGCTTCTCCGTCTTCAGCAAAAGAGATCTTCTACTGCGCTTTTCTTACTGCCCTGGATTAACAACCCTCTTGGTTGTAACCATGTTAAATTCCTGTCTTTTTGTTTCTATTAACTTATTTGTTATTATTTACTATTGCTTTTATTTTGAGTTGAAAACTCCGAGGAGGGTATACTTTATCTTTTCAGAAGCAATTCACTCCCCTCTTGCCGGCCTCCATTGCACCTATAATTGGTATCAGAGTCAGACCACCTCAGAAGGACTAACCGCCGACTGAAGCACAATGATCAAGACGATGGTCGGAACGAATATTCATCCCCCGAAGTTCGACGGAGACTTCGCGACGTGGAAACACCGGATGGAGGTATTTTTCAAAACAGAATTTGACATTTGTTTAATTATGAAATGTGGCTATGCAGTTCCAAAAGATAAAGAAGAAAACATATGGAGCAAGAAGGAGCAAGCCAATTTTGTCGCCAACGGAAAGACAGAATTCCACCTGCTGAGCGTGCTACCACCACAAGAGGTAAGTCGAATCGGAAGCTACGACTCCACGAAAGACCTCTGGGAAAAATTCCTGGAGCTTCACGAAGGTACCTCGGAAGCTAAGCTAGCAAGACGCGATATCCTCCGGACCCAGTTAACAAACCTTCGGATGAACCAAGGCGAGAAGGTAGCGCAACTCCAAGCAAGGATCAAAGAGTCGATCACGCAACTAACCAATCTTGGAGAAGAAGTAACGAACCAGGACTCTATCCGGTACGTGCTCAATGCCTTCCCCAGAACTCCAGAGTGGACCTCCTTAGTAGATGCGTACTACATCTCTAAGGACTTCGAGGTAAGTACTCTAGAAAAATTATTTTCAACTTTTGAACTTCATGAATCTCGAGTTGCAGAGCCCAGTGGAGTAGTGAAGACCAGTCAGAACATTGCCTAAAGGCAAGATCAAATGATTCTGACTCCGAGGCCTCGATCGACCAATCAGAAGTTGCACTATTGGTAAGACACTTCAATACATTTTTTAATTCTAATAAATTTAGATCGCAAACACAAAGGCATCAACAAAGAAAAAGGACAGTTCGTTGCTACAACTGCAATGAAGAAGGGCACATCAAAGATGACTGCCCAAAATTAAAGAAAAAAGAGAAAGAGAAGGAAAAGACAAAATATAAGAAACCAGAATTCTCCAAGCACAAGAATCTGAAGGCTACCTGGTTAGATTTGTCTTCTTCCGAATCAGACATCGAAGCCTTCTCTGGATTAGCGCTAGTAGCCAACCATCTTCCTGAAGATGACTCAAGTTCAGAGATGAGCATAGCTGAAGGGGGAGGATTATCAGAACAAGAAAGCGATGATGAAGGGGGAGAATCACCAAGTCAGGTAAGTAAGGTACGTAACCTAACCCTGACTCAGTCCTTTCAATTTATTAAATGTCTTTCTAAAGATTTATTCAAATTAGAAAAAGAAAATCCTGAATTAAAATTAAACCTAGCAAAAGCATGCCCACTAGAAATGTATGATAATCTAAAATTAGAAAATGAAAAATTAAAAGTTGAAATTGAGAAATTGAAAGATAATGATGCATGCTTAAATAGATTTCCAAAATCAAAAGTTAGAATTTATGGAAAATTGAATTGGTACATTAGAAATCATCAACGTCAACTTAGAATAGTGCCCAAGAACTATGTACCCCCTAAATTTTTGAATAACCCTGTAGGAAGGAACCTCTATTGGGTTCCGAAATCTGTGCTAAATTAATTTATCTAATTAAAAGCTTACAGTGAGAAAATTAAACTTTGAGTTTCTTTATGGACTCTTTGTCTAAGGAAGTGGTTGTTGCTCCAATAACCAAGAAGGCTTAGTGCCTCATCACGACCTGGAAGCCGAAATATCGAAATAAAAATGTTTAATTAACTTTCTGATAAAAGCATTAAAATTATAATTAAATAATGCTTTGAAAAGTTTTTAAACACTTCCTTAGAAATTCATTTTTTTTTTAGAAAAATTAGAATTTTTTTTAAAATTCTAAAAAATCAATTTTTTTGACTTAGAAATTATTTTGAAAGATTCAAATAAATCATTTTAGTTTGAATTCTTTTGTCACTTAGAAATTTTACTTAGAATTTTTTTTACTTAGATTTTTTTTTTAAATTCAATTTTTGAAAATTCTATAAATTCAGTTTACTTAAATATTTTTTATCTTAAATTAGAAGTTTTTCTAACTTAAAAAATTTGCTAAAATTTTTTTTCCCGTTTTTGCTATGATAAAAGTGGGAGAGAAAGGTACAAGTTTAGAGAAATACATGTTTAGGGGGAGAGAATTTTTTAAAATTAAAAATATTTTTCTGTTTAACTCTTAATTTAGTAGTTGTAATTTTATTTATTGTAAACTGATGCTTAATATGTTAGTTTAGTAATTTTATTTTAAAATTACTTTTCTGTCTATTTTTACCCTAACTTGAACTTGGGTTGATGCACATCAAAAAGGGGGAGATTGTTGGTCCCCGTGGGTGTTTTGATGTGATCAACCAAATTGGTTAGGTCCTGCTTTGTGTGTTGATCCCTGTGTCTGAGTGTGCAGGCGCATAGGAGCGCAGGAAGTTGAGCGGAAGACGTAGCTAGCGAGAAGGACGGCAAGGGAAGGGAGCCGACGGGCTCGGTGCGTCCAAAGGACGAGAGAGTTGCGGAAGAGTACTCCGATGGACGAGAAGAATGTGCACGGCATTCGAGGGATGACGAGAAGTCGGACGGAAGCCTACTCGAGGAGAAGGCCGAAAATTGGGTTCGGGTGAGCCCTATTTCGGTTGGCCAGAATCACCCAAAAGAACGAGACTTTGGAAGATGAAGTAAAGAAGCAAGCAAGCTGGAAAAGCTGCTAGCCAGCTTGAAGGTGCCTCCATCAGGATTGGAGGTGCCTCCAGCTTGAGGCCGCCTTCAACCCCTGTTGAAGGCGCCTCGGACCTGGCAGAAGTGAACGTTGAGCTGTTTGGATAAAGTTGTATCCCCTCTCTCGTTAGAGGCGCCTTGGACCTTGTTGGAGGTGCCTTGGACCCTCGGGATAGACTTTCCAGGAGCTATATAAAGGCCCCTGGAGCTAGGAAAGAAATAACAACTCTGTAACAACTTCCTAGCAATAGTTCTAAGCCGTTAGTGTGTAAAAGGGTTCTCCGCCTTCAGCAAAGGAGATCTTCTACTGCTCTTTTCTTACTGCCTTGGATTGACAACCCTCTTGGTTGTAACCAGGTTAAATTCCCGTCTTTTCGTTTCTGTTAACTTATTTGCTATTATTTACTATTGCTTTTATTTTGAGTTGAAAACTCCGAGGAGGGTATATTTTATCTTTTCAGAAGCAATTCACCCCCATCTTGCCGGCCTCCGCTGCACCTACAAAAAGTTGTTAACAAACTCTATAGAGAAAGAGAAGAGAAGAGAGAGAGAGAGTTGAGAGAGAGAATGAGCGTAGTGAATGGAGGATAATAGATTCTAGGATTTCGATTTCCTTGTAATGTTAGGCGATGTTACATAGATTGTTTAGTTTCTATCCTCTATATTCATGCTCTTGTAGGAAGTTAGATTCATTACCGACTCTCCCCTGCAGTGGATAAGTCGGCATGATCTCCTACTCCATGTCCTATGCTACTAAATGGAAGTGATTTCTATGAAGTCCGTTAGCGGGGCAGCCCTGTCACGACACCCCTCAGT
The DNA here is from genome assembly GCF_018446385.1 of Zingiber officinale. Lineage (NCBI taxonomy): Eukaryota > Viridiplantae > Streptophyta > Magnoliopsida > Zingiberales > Zingiberaceae > Zingiber > Zingiber officinale. Next base: position 60,436,789 of record NC_055990.1, on the reverse strand, counting down.
CATACAACACAGAAATACACTAACACACAATAACATAGAAATATAAATAGAGATTACGCTCGATCCCTTACTTCCTTATGGAGATTTGCTTCTCCTTTTAAGGTGATACCCTAGACGTTCGTTAGCGGGGCATCCCTATCACAACGACCCTCGGTCATACAATCTAGTGTATCCCCCTTACAGGATTAACAATTCTACACAACTATTTGATAAAACATGCAAAAGATATATATAATCATTTACACACACACATCATCAAACATGAACAAGGCATCAACAAGTCATTGAATAGAATCATGGAAAATCTACATAGTTTTTCATCATCAATTACATCACAAATACCCCCTACATCCTAGATCTAGAGATCTACTCCATTGCAAGAGAATAAAACCAAGAAACAAGATGTAAAGTAATCTACAACTCAAAATATAAGGAGAAGAGAAGAGAAAGCTCATCCATGTAGCACCAGTCTTCTTGGACGCAATCCTTGCTCCGGAGGTGGACGGATCGACGAAGGATGGAAGATCTAGGGTTCCACCAAGGGGGAGAACCCTTCCCCAAGCAATGGGGAAGAGCCCCAAGCAAAAGATCCCCCAAGATAAGATAAAAGGTAAGAAAACCCCTTTCATAGGCTAGGAACCGACACCACATGGCCCGTGACACGGCCATGTGACTCACCCTTTCATGTGCACTTTCTTCTCTGAAGGTGTGACACGGCCATGTGACTCACACGACTATATTCTCTTTCTTCTTTTCCAAAACCATACGACCGTGTGGGTTCACACGGCCTGAAACATCTTACTCTCTAGAAACATTGCATGGTCGTGTGAGCACGACTGTGTGGAGGTCAGGCACCCCTTGCATGGCCCTTGGCATGGATCTGCATGGGTATGTCTCATTGCAATGTCTTTTACACCATCAAGATGGGGTTTTCTATGGTTTAAGTCTTCATCAGAGTTGTAGATCTTGAAGTTATCTACAAATAGGTATAAAGAACAACCCAAAATTCTAACCGAGAACAAAGTTATGCCCATTTTACTTTTGACTACAGTGCTAAAAATTTCACACGACCTTCACACAGCCGTGTGACATTTACACGGCCTCAACACGCCCCCCACACAACCTCCACATGGCCATGTGGTCTCCACATGGCCAGAACTTGGAAGAACTTAGGTTTCGCATGCTCGTAACACTCTAGAAGATCTAGACTTCATTTAAGCTTCATTTTTGCTCCAAATCACGTCCTATCAATCAAAACAAGCAAAGAGCAGATCTCCGAATAGAATATAATAGAAGTATAACATTATAATGAAATAGGGTGAGATAAGCATACATTATATAAATAAAGTACACTTAGATGTGTATTAAAGTATGCATAAAAGTGTATATAATCTACACACATCACACCCCCAGACTTAAACCTTTGCTTGTCCTCAAGCAAAACCCGCAATCTAGATTTATATGTGTAGATGGCATGTAATAATCCCTAATGAATCAATATAAACCTATCATATAGTTTCATTGATGAGCATGATACAAAAATTATTTAAGTGTGGCCTAAGTAGAAGTTCTCCGTGTTAGGACTTTCAAGCCGCAAAAACCGCTTTTTGCGTTGCGGAAACCTCGAAGTCTTGCCACGGATCCGTGCGAAGATATATAAAATAAATCATGTACATGTTTCTAACCTAGATCTACTTTAGATCTACATGAATAAAAGTGTTACCCTTGTTGCGAAGCCCTTGGCTTATCCCGCTCGTCCAAAAGATGGCCGGATCTCGAGAGTGTCAAGCGTACACTCCTCTATACGTATCCACACGGACAATAGGTGGAGAAAAACCACTTAGAGTGTGCTAGCACTCTTGGGTGGCTCGGCAATGGAGGAGAGGGAGAGAGCTAGAAGAGAGGAAGAATAATGATGATCCGTTCATTATAAAAAATAAGTGTAAAAATAGCTTAAGTATTTTCATCTAATGAAAATACTTAATGCTCATTAACTCCATTAATGAGCCTCATTAATGAGTCTTAATGAGTATTTAATGAATATTCATTCTTCATTAAATGGCCATTTTGAAACTCCTCTTCTCTTCATAATTTGAATCGAAATTTGAATCTAATATTCAAATTGAATTCATAATTCAATGAATGTCACCATTTATCATAGAATTCAAAATTCAATGAATATCATCATTAAGCCTCACTTGAGTCTAACTCAAGTCTAGCCTCACTTGAGTGTAACTCAAGTCTAACTCAATCGAGTCTTACTCAATTAATCTAATTTGGATTACTCTTAATCCAATTTGGTTCATCATATGAATCTAATCCTCTTGGTTCATCATATGAACCTAATCTCCATCTAATTGCCCTTTGTGTGTGACCCTAAAGGTTCTTGTAACGTTGGCAATGCTCCTAAATCCATTTAGAAGCATAAGTAATGAGCGGTATCTAGCAACACATCATTACTATCCAAGTTACAAGAATGTTGAGATCCAACATCACCTTTGTGACTCTTACAATATGTGACAATGTCCTTCTATCCTTGACATCTAGATTGATCAATTGAGGCATAGACCGTGTCATCCTCTAATCAATCTATGTCTTGAACTCCAAGTAGACTCACTCTAATCAAATAGGCTCAATATCACATATTGTCTCATTTGGGCATGGCCATGCAGTTAATGGACTCACTCTATCAACAATCATGATGTCTCTCTCTCGTCATATAGGAGGGATAGATCCCATCTACATCACTCACATCCCTCTCCATAATTTGTTACATGCCCAATAATCACCTTTATAGTTCACCCAGTTACGGGTGATGTTTGACGAAGCCAAAGTATACAACTCCTTATGTAGTGAACCATGGTGACTTCAGGTCCAAGGACTGATAGACATACTAATAGTCACATGAGAAAGTATATGATACTCATATAACGATCCATGATACTTTCCCATGGCGGGTCATTTAGTATATATTCTCCAATGCATACCCATGTATCAACTTGATATCTCTATATCCATGACTTGTGAGATCAAGCCATCGAGTTGACCTACATGCTAGTTTCACCGCATTAACATTGTCCCTGAATGTTAATACTTGACGAGAAATGATTAAGAGTAGTGTTCTCTATATCATCTCACTATCAATTCAACCAATTGATTGATATAGATAAGAACCTTCTACTCAAGGACGCTATTATACTTACTTATTTGACACCAATACAAGTAAGTATAATAACCATAAAGAAATGTCTTTATTAATATATAAGAATATGATACATCGAGTCCATACAACAATCATCATATGATTGGCTCTAGGGCTCTAACTAACAATCTTCCACTAGCACTAGTGCCAATCAGTGTAGGTTCTAAGGCCCAATGACCTAGTGTGACTATCATACTTTCTCTGTACCAAAGCCTTGGTCAAGGGATCAGCGACGTTAGCCTCTGTGGGTACTCTGCAAATCTTCACATCTCTTCTATCGATGATCTCTCGAATGAGATGGAAGCACCATACTATGTGTTTGGTCCGCTGGTGTGACCGAGGTTCCTTAGCCTGTGCAATTGCTCCATTGTTGTCACAATAGAGCTCTATAGGATCTGCTATGTTAGGAACCACCCCAAGCTTAGTAATGAACTTGTGGATCCATACTGCCTCCTTTGTTGCTTCTAATGCAGCAATATACTCGGCCTCTATTGTAGAATCAGTAACTGTGTCAAGCTTCGAACTCTTCCAGCTTACAGCACCACCATTCAAGCAAAACACGAACCTAGATTATGATCTATAATCATCCTGGTCTGTTTGGAAACTGGCATCACTGTAACCCTTTACAGCTAGCTCACCATTACCTCCAAATATCAAGAAATATTTTTTTGTCCTTCTTAAGTACTTAAGAATATTCTTGACTGCTATCCAGTGACGCTCACCTGGATCTGACTGGTATCTGCTCGTCATGCTCAAAGCATATGAAACATCAGGCCGAGTACATAACATGGCGTACATGATAGATCCTATGGCTGAAGCATAAGGGATCTTATCAATGCAGTCTCTCTCCTCTTTAGAAGAGGGTCTTTGAGTCTTCAAAAGACTCACACCATGTGACATCGGCAACAATCCTTTCTTGGGATTCTGCATGGCAAACCATAGTAATACCTTGTCAATATATGTACTTTGACTTAGGCCAAGAAATCTCTTAGACCTATCTCTATAGATCTTTATGCCTAGAATACAGGCTGCTTCACCTAAGTCCTTCATTGAGAAATAATTCCCTAGCCAAGTCTTTACAGACTGCAGCAAAGGGATGTCATTCCCAATGAGTAGTATGTCATCCATATATAATACAAGGAAGACAACTGTGTTCCCAACAATCTTCTTGTAGACACAGGGTTCATCTTCATTCTTGATGAAACCAAACTGTTTGATCACATCATCGAATCGAAGATTCCAGCTCCTAGAAGCTTGCTTTAGTTCATAAATGGACCTATGCAACTTGCATACTCTGTCAGTATGTTGTGGATCTACAAAACCCTCAGGTTGTGTAATGTACACATCCTCGAGCAAGTTTCCATTCAGAAACTCGGTTTTGACATCCATCTGCCAGATCTTATAATCGTGGTATGCTGCAATACCAAGCATGATCCGAATGGACTTAAACATCGCTACTGGAGAAAAAGTTTCATCATAGTCAATACCATGAATTTGCTTGAAACCTTTAGCTACCAAGCGACCCTTATAGGTAATAAGTTCATCCATGTCAGTCTTTCTTCTAAAGACCCACTTACACCCAATGGGTTTGACGCCTTCAGGTGGATCAACCAAAGTCCATACTTGGTTAGTGTACATGGATTCCATCTCGGATCTTATAGCCTCTAGCCATTTCTCAGAATCTGGTCTCATCACAACTTCCTGATAGGAGGTAGGCTCATTCTCAACGAGCATAACGTCATCATGGTCAGACAAGAGAAATGAATATCTCTCAGGCTGACGACGTACCCTATCAAACCTGCGAAGAGGTAGGTCTACTTGAACTGGTTGTTATTCCTCAACTCCTTGTGGAACAAACTCATCATCCACAACACTTTGTGGTTCCAGTTCAACTTCCATCAATGTAATGCCCGCCCTTCCTCTGCTGCTAGCAAGGGCGGCGCTATGCGAACATACATACATGTGCGATCGTTGCAGCTGAAGAATTTAAATTTAAAACATATGTAGAGAATAACATAATCATGTAAACATATGAAACATGTGAGCATGCTTAGCATTCATGTGTGTAACTTGATTTAATATTTAGTCACTGAAACATAACCTAGAATTCAAGCATAGTTTAGTTACCTTTTACTTAACATTAAAGCATGATAAGAAGGTTCTTAGCAATTCTTTAACTAAACCAACTGCCTATTAGTTCAAGATTTCATGGAAATAATAAAAAAGTTCCATGATAAAAAGAGAGAGTATAGTTTCACATTCAGTGTAAACCATCAAAAGCATCAAGTAGAAAAGAAAGTAATCATGCAAAACTTAGACCATGCATAAGTTCGAATTATAAAATAGATCTCTTCCACCATGCCACTGCCACACACATCTTTTGCCCCTCCTGCTGCTCCCTTTAGTTTAGCCATTCTTTACCCTTTTCTGCAGTACAAGGAAAAGTAAAACTATAAGCACATAGGCTTAGTAAGATCCTTTCCTACTCAGAAAAGAAAACATACATCATGAATTTGTATAGAGTGATGACATGTTCATCTAACCAACATATAGATTTAACATTTGCATACTAGCATAAAGTAGTGTCATACTCATTTGGGCAAGTCATAAACCTAGCATACGAGAGCATAAGCATAAGGTAGTGGCATATTCATCTTGGCATCATAGACATATCACAAGAGAGCATCTTCCTGAAGCATAATAATCATATAGCATGAACTAAGTATATGCAAGATGCTCTTTTGAAAACATATATCATATAGGTACTTAAACATATATCTCAACATGAGGGCCCGACATTGTACCACATACATGATTTGTGAGCATCCCTAAACAAATTCGAGGTAGCTAATCCTGAACCTACTAGGGAACTAGGCCCGTGCTTCGACCTAGGGGTGACGTAGGAGCCTATCCCCTGGACCTTGCTTAGGGTCCGGTACAAGCCATACAAAAGTAACATAGCATATCATGTTACTTGTCATATCATAAAGAGTGCTCTTAATCCCAACTTATAGGGAAGCAACTCTTAGGCATTTCATCATACATAAGCCTTGCATAAGCATAACATGGTGACATAAAGTTCACCTATCACATAGCATATCATAGAGAGTCATTATCATGCATAGTTGGGGTTTTGAATTTTCTACAAACCCTAAATCATGTCTTGGCTGAAACTTCCAAGGGCATGGTCTTAGGTCTTAATCAACTTTAAAACAAGGAAAGAATCATACTAGCATCACATGGTACTTATCATAACATGGGAGAGCTTTAAACTTAAAAGGACTTCTAACCCTAGTTTCTTGGTTTGGCCGAAACATACATAAGACACAGTCTTAGGTCGTAAGCTATTTTAAGCATGGAAAATATTAAACTAATATCTCATAATTCTTAGTATAACATGTGAGACACTTGGCAACCGTAGATGGGCTTCGTAACCCTAACTTCTTGTCTTGGCCAAAATATACCAAGGGGTAAATCCAAGGTTTTCTTTTAGCATCATTAAACATGGAGAATTTAAACCAATATCACATAATACATAGCATAACATGTGAGACTTTTAGTAAGCATAGATGAGTTTCCAACCCTAAATTCAAGTCTTGGTCGAACATATAAAGCATGATTCTAGGTTTCTTTTAAGCAACTTTAAGCATGAAACTTTAAACTAATATCACACAATACATGGCATAGCAAGTGAGACTTTTAGCAAGCATAGATGAGTTTCTAACCCTAATTTTTAGTCTTGGCCGAAACTTATAAAGCATGATTCTAGGTTTCTCTTAAGCAACTTTAAGCATGAAACTTTAGACTAATATCACACAATACATGGCATAGCAAGTGAGACTTTTAGAAAGCATATATGAGTTTCTAACCCTAATTTTAAGTCTTGGCCGAAACTTATAAAGCATGATTCTAGGTTTCTCTTAAGCAACTTTAAGCATGAAACTTTAGACTAATATCACACAATACATGGCATAGCAAGTGAGACTTTTAGCAAGCATAGATGAGTTTCTAACCCTAATTTCAAGTCTTGGCCGAAACTTATAAAGCATGATTCTAGGTTCTCTTAAGCAACTTTAAGCATGAAACTTTAAACTAATATCACACAATACATGGTATAGCAAGTGAGACTTTTAGCAAGCATAGATAAGTTTCTAACCTAATTTTAAGTCTCGGCCGAAACTTAAAAAGCATGATTCTAGGTTCTTTTAAGCAACTTTAAGCATGAAACTTTATCACATAATAGCTTACACATCATGAGAAATTATAAGCAAGCATGGTTAATTTTTTTTTTTTAACTATTTTCAAACCTTATTTCATGTCTTGGCTGAAACTTACAAAAAAAACCAAATCCTAGATTTTAAGCGACATTAAAACATAGACAAAACACTCGTAAACTACTTGTACTGCAGGTGAGGGAGATACTTACTTCCTCTTGCTTGGTTTACTAAGAAATGTACCCTTGGTGGAGAAGAAGAAGACTTTCGCTTCTAGAACTCCCTTTTGCTTATTTTGCTTGTAAGAAGAAGTATGTCTTAGGGACTTCACTTTGTGAAGTTTTCCTAGGAAGGAACCTTTAGCTTGAATTCGTAAATGGGAGAGAAGGGGCTTAGGATTTCGGTGGAGGGAGAAGAAGGAGGAAGGAGAAAACAAATTCCCCTTTCCCTCTTATTCCTATTTATTCCAAATGAAAGGAAGAAGGAAGAATGAACTTTTCTTTCCCTTACCTTTTTATTCCTATTTATTCTAAATAAAAGGAAGAAGGGGGGAAGAAAACAACTTGTCATTCTCTTTCTTTCTCTCTTCATCACTCTCATTTATTCTTCGTGAAAGAAAAAGGTGTCCCGTTACCTTCCCTACCTTTAACCACCAATTCCATTTCCTTTCTAACAACACTTCCTCTTGGACTATTGGTTATTCCATACCACTTAAAGCTTGCCATTTGTTAAGAGGTTCAAGGTTCAAGCCTTGACCACTCTTTTTTTTTCGTTACGATCCCTATACCTTCTAAAAAGTTCATCCTCGAACTTAGAATAGCTCTGGGTATTTTTGTTTCATATCATCATCACGTTCCCAGGTGGCTTCTTCGAATCGTTGATTTTTCCACTGGACCTTTACTAAGGGCACTTCTTTATTCCTTAGTCTTTTGACTTCTCGATCTAGTATCTGAATAGGATGACTTTCGTAACTTAGGTCCTCTTGAACTTGCACTGTCTGTGGCTCGATCACTTGGTCTATACTGGGAATACATTTCTTGAGCATTGAAACATGGAACACGTTGTGAATAGCTGACATCTCCTGCGGCAGCTCTAGTTCGTAAGCTAGCTTGCCGACTCTGTTCAGGATCTGATACGGTCCCACATAGCGCAGGCTTAGCTTACCCTTCTTTCCGAATCTCATCACTCCTTTCATAGGAGCTACCTTGAGAAATACTGAATTCCCGACACTGAATTCCAACGGCCTACACCGCTTCTCCGCATAGTTCTTTTGTCGGCTCTGAGCAGTTTCTATTCTTTAGCGAATGTTATGTATAGCCCGAGTGGTATCGTCAATGAAATCTGTTCGGAGTCCCATCTCCTTCTTTTCACCACCTTCGTACTAGCATATAGGGGGCCTACATCTCCTCCCATACAGAGCCTCGTAGGGCGCCATTCCAATAGTAACTTGGTAGCTATTATTGTAGGTGAGTTCCGCTAAGCATAGATATCGACACCAACTCCCCTTAAAATCTAAGGCGCAAGCTCGTAACATATCTTCCAGTACTTGATTCACCCTTTCTGTTTGTCCGTCGGTCTGAGGATGGAAGGCAGTACTGAATAACAGTTTCATGCCAAGGGCCTTTTGAACACATTCCCATAAATGAGAAATAAAGCGATCATCTCTATCAGAAATGATGGTCCTCGGAATCTCATGTAATCTGATAATTTCCTTAGTATATAATTGAGCCAGTTGCTCAGTCGAGTAGGTCATCTTGATTGCTAGGAAGTGGGAGGATTTCATCAATCTATCTACGATTACCCATAAGCATCATATCCGTTCGTCGTTTTGGATAGTCCTGAGATGAAATCCATAAAAATATCCTCCCATTTCCATTATGGAATCTGAATTGGCTACAGTACTCCTCCAGGTCACTAGTGTTCTGCTTTAACTCTCTGGCAGGTCAAGCAGGTATTGACATACTGAGCCACATCTCTTTTCATACCAAACCACCAGAATTTCCTTTTCAGGTCTTGGTACATCTTGGTGGATCCAGGGTGCATCGCATAGGGTGTTGCGTGAGCTTCCTTAAATATACTTTTTCGTAACTCTTGATCGTCGGGAATACATAAACGATCTCTGAGGTATAGTATCCCACTGCCAGCGATACGAAATCCATCATCCTTTCCTTCTAGGACCTCTTGCTTGATCCTTTGGATGCTTGGGTCACGTGCTTGCTTTTCTAATATATCGTTGAATAGCGTCGATGCTATTGTCAGGGTAGAGAGCTGTTCGGACATAATTTCGACCCCGTAACACATAATTTCCCTTTGCTTTCCAATAAATTCAAACATCAGTTCTGCTTCAGGTCGGAAGATCACCCTTCTTTTACGGCACTCGATTGAAGCACCGTACTTGCTCAGGAAATCTATGCCCAATATAATGTCATAATCCTGTATGTCGAGTACTATCAGATCACAATAGAGTTCTCTGTCTGCGATTCTGATAGGCGCGGCTCGTAGCATATGAGTAGATGACATTACTTCTCCCGAAGGTAGGGTCGTTGAGAACTTGCAATCTAAAGCTTGTGGTGGCATGTCTATCTTCTTTGTGAAAGGCATAGAGACGAACGAGTGTGTTACCCCAGTATCAAATAATATAGTATGCTGACTGAAAATAAATATTTGACCTGTGACAACCGTAGAAGAATTCGCCACGTCTTCCTTGGTGAGAGAGAAAATCCTGGCATTTGTCGTAACTGGCGGGGCTTCCAATCTCCCTTGGCTTATCTGAGTACCTTCTATCGCAGCTTGCATCTGGTGTAGCTGTGAGGGAGCACCTCTGTTCTGAATATACTGCTAATGAGGTGCCTGAACCTGGGTAGAGCAGTCTCTGGCTCTATGTCCTTCCAGTCCACAGTTGAAGCACCTATTTGTGCCCTTGTGGCACACCCCGGGATGCTTTTTTCTACATGTAGTATACTGAGGGTACGTGGGTTGTTTGTTTGCTGGACCACCCTTAGAGTTGTTCCATTGCTTTCTCTTACCATTGTGGCTTCCTTTCCAACTAGCTTTGCTACTTTGAGGTTTCTGTCCTCCTGACTGGGCTTGGCTCTTGCCCTCGCTCAGCGCCTTCTTTTGCTGATTAATATGGTTCAGGTAGTGCTCGGTGATCAAGGCACTGCTGAATAGCTCTTCTGTGGTCTGCGGTCTATTAACCCCGCTGGCCACATTCAGAGCTATTTCGGGTCGGAGCATCTTCAGCATGAGTCTGACCCTTTCTCTTTCTATACTGACCAACTCTAGGCATAGGCGCGCGAGTCAGTTGAATCTTTTCACCGCTTCATTAACTGATAGGTCACCTTGTCGGAACTCGATGAATTCGTCGTAATGCTTGTTTGTTACCCGCATATGGAAGAATTCTTCGAAAAATTCAGATTCGAAGTCCATCCATCTCATTTGGTTCACTTGCCTCTTTGCTTTAACCCTATCCCACCACATTCTGGCATCTCCCGAAAGGCAGAACGATGCATACTTGACCTTTTCATGTTCGGGCCAGTCCAGTAGCTCTATTATACTTTCCACAGTCTTGAACCAGGCCAGGGCATCCCATGGTTCACAAGTACCAGAGAAATTTTCCGGCTTCAACCACTGCCACTGGATTAGGTAAGCCTCTTGTCGAACTATTGGGCTAGGGCCTATCGGTGGTACTGGTGTAGCTGTAGGCACGACTGGCATCGTATTCTGGTTCACTGGTGGGGTGGTAGGGTTTCCTTGTTGATTCATTAGAGCATTAATCACTTGTTGCTGTTCTGCAACTTGACGTTGGAGTTCAGTAACTACATGCATCAGCTCAGGTGGGGGTACAGTCTCATCGACTCTGTTATTGTGTCTTCTAGCCATGTTTATCTTCCTAAATGACAACAAGGCTAGCATAAGATGATTACCATTCCTACTTACATTCATGCATACTTAGACAAAAGCATTCTTTATCATACATAAAAGAAATAGTGTAGGCATAGAATTTCTTACTTGGAGCGGCTGGATGGAGGCTCGATGTGTGTGTAGTGGAAAGGCGGACCTGGCTCTGATACCAAACTGTAACGCCCATCCTTCCTCTGCTGCTAACAAGGGCGGCGCTACGCGAACATACATACATGTGCGATCATTGCAGCGGAAGACTTTAAATTTAAAACATACGTAGAGAATAATATAATCATGTAAACATATGAAACATGTGAGCATGCTTAGCATTCATGTGTGTAACTTGATTTAATATTTAGTCACTGAAACATAACCTAGAATTCAAGCATAGTTTAGTTACCTTTTACTTAACATTCAAGCATGATAAGAAGGTTCTTAGCAATTCTTTAACTAAACCAACTGCCTATTAGTTCAAGATTTCATGGAAATAATAAAAAGAGAGAGTATAGTTTCACATTCAATGTAAACCATCAAAAGCATCAAGTAGAAAAGAAAGTAATCATGCAAAACTTAGGACATGCGTAAGTTCGAAATATAAAACAGATCTCTTCCACTATACCACTGCCACACACATCTTTTGCCCCTCCTGTTGCTCCCTTTAGTTTAGCTATTCTTTACCCTTTTCTGTAGTACAAGGAAAAGTAAAACTATAAGCACATAGGCTTAGTAAGATCCTTTCCTACTCACAAAAGAAAACATACATCATGAATTAGTATAGAGTGGTGACATGTTCATCTAACCAACATATAGATTTAACATTTGCATACTAGCATAAAGTAGTGTCATACTCATTTGGGCAAGTCATAAACCTAGCATACGAGAGCATAAGCATAAGGTAGTGGCATATTCATCTTGGCATCATAGACATATCACAAGAGAGCATCTTCCTGAAGCATAATAATCATATAGCATGAACTAAGTATATGCAAGATGCTCTTTTGAAAACATATATCATATAGGTACTTAAACATATATCTCAACATGAGGGCCCGACATTGTACCACATACATGATTTGTGAGCATCCCTAAACAAATTCGAGGTAGCTAATCCTGAACCTACTAGGGAACTAGGCCCGTGCTTCGACCTAGGGGTGACGTAGGAGCCTATCCCCTGGACCTTGCTTAGGGTCCGGTACAAGCCATACAAAAGTAACATAGCATATCATGTTACTTGTCATATCATAAAGAGTGCTCTTAATCCCAACTTATAGGGAAGCAACTCTTAGGCATTTCATCATACATAAGCCTTGCATAAGCATAACATGGTGACATAAAGTTCACCTATCACATAGCATATCATAGAGAGTCATTATCATGCATAGTTGGGGTTTTGAATTTTCTACAAACCCTAAATCATGTCTTGGCTGAAACTTCCAAGGGGCATGGTCTTAGGTCTTAATCAACTTTAAAACAAGGAAAGAATCATACTAGCATCACATGGTACTTATCATAACATGGGAGAGCTTTCGCAAACTTAAAAGGACTTCTAACCCTAGTTTCTTGGTTTGGCCGAAACATACATAAGACACAGTCTTAGGTCGTAAGCTATTTTAAGCATGGAAAATATTAAACTAATATCTCATAATTCTTAGTATAACATGTGAGACACTTGGCAACCGTAGATGGGCTTCGTAACCCTAACTTCTTGTCTTGGCCAAAATATACCAAGGGGTAAATCCAAGGTTTTCTTTTAGCATCATTAAACATGGAGAATTTAAACCAATATCACATAATACATAGCATAACATATGAGACTTTTAGTAAGCATAGATGAGTTTCCAACCCTAAATTCAAGTCTTGGTCGAACATATAAAGCATGATTCTAGGTTTCTTTTAAGCAACTTTAAGCATGAAACTTTAAACTAATATCACACAATACATGGCATAGCAAGTGAGACTTTTAGCAAGCATAGATGAGTTTCTAACCCTAATTTTTAGTCTTGGCCGAAACTTATAAAGCATGATTCTAGGTTTCTCTTAAGCAATTTTAAGCATGAAACTTTAGACTAATATCACACAATACATGGCATAGCAAGTGAGACTTTTAGAAAGCATATATGAGTTTCTAACCCTAATTTTAAGTCTTGGCCGAAACTTATAAAGCATGATTCTAGGTTTCTCTTAAGCAACTTTAAGCATGAAACTTTAGACTAATATCACACAATACATGGCATAGCAAGTGAGACTTTTAGCAAGCATAGATGAGTTTCTAACCCTAATTTCAAGTCTTGGCCGAAACTTATAAAGCATGATTCTAGGTTCTCTTAAGCAACTTTAAGCATGAAACTTTAAACTAATATCACACAATACATGGTATAGCAAGTGAGACTTTTAGCAAGCATAGATAAGTTTCTAACCTAATTTTAAGTCTCGGCCGAAACTTAAAAAGCATGATTCTAGGTTCTTTTAAGCAACTTTAAGCATGAAACTTTATCACATAATAGCTTACACATCATGAGAAATTATAAGCAAGCATGGTTAATTTTTTTTTTTTAACTATTTTCAAACCTTATTTCATGTCTTGGCTGAAACTTACAAAAAAAACCAAATCCTAGATTTTAAGCGACATTAAAACATAGACAAAACACTCGTAAACTACTTGTACTGCAGGTGAGGGAGATACTTACTTCCTCTTGCTTGGTTTACTAAGAAATGTACCCTTGGTGGAGAAGAAGAAGACTTTCGCTTCTAGAACTCCCTTTTGCTTATTTTGCTTGTAAGAAGAAGTATGTCTTAGGGACTTCACTTTGTGAAGTTTTCCTAGGAAGGAACCTTTAGCTTGAATTCGTAAATGGGAGAGAAGGGGCTTAGGATTTCGGTGGAGGGAGAAGAAGGAGGAAGGAGAAAACAAATTCCCCTTTCCCTCTTATTCCTATTTATTCCAAATGAAAGGAAGAAGGAAGAATGAACTTTTCTTTCCCTTACCTTTTTATTCCTATTTATTCTAAATAAAAGGAAGAAGGGGGGAAGAAAACAACTTGTCATTCTCTTTCTTTCTCTCTTCATCACTCTCATTTATTCTTCGTGAAAGAAAAAGGTGTCCCGTTACCTTCCCTACCTTTAACCACCAATTCCATTTCCTTTCTAACAACACTTCCTCTTGGACTATTGGTTATTCCATACCACTTAAAGCTTGCCATTTGTTAAGAGGTTCAAGGTTCAAGCCTTGACCACTCTTTTTTTTTCGTTACGATCCCTATACCTTCTAAAAAGTTCATCCTCGAACTTAGAATAGCTCTGGGTATTTTTGTTTCATATCATCATCACGTTCCCAGGTGGCTTCTTCGAATCGTTGATTTTTCCACTGGACCTTTACTAAGGGCACTTCTTTATTCCTTAGTCTTTTGACTTCTCGATCTAGTATCTGAATAGGATGACTTTCGTAACTTAGGTCCTCTTGAACTTGCACTGTCTGTGGCTCGATCACTTGGTCTATACTGGGAATACATTTCTTGAGCATTGAAACATGGAACACGTTGTGAATAGCTGACATCTCCTGCGGCAGCTCTAGTTCGTAAGCTAGCTTGCCGACTCTGTTCAGGATCTGATACGGTCCCACATAGCGCAGGCTTAGCTTACCCTTCTTTCCGAATCTCATCACTCCTTTCATAGGAGCTACCTTGAGAAATACTGAATTCCCGACACTGAATTCCAACGGCCTACACCGCTTCTCCGCATAGTTCTTTTGTCGGCTCTGAGCAGTTTCTATTCTTTAGCGAATGTTATGTATAGCCCGAGTGGTATCGTCAATGAAATCTGTTCGGAGTCCCATCTCCTTCTTTTCACCACCTTCGTACTAGCATATAGGGGGCCTACATCTCCTCCCATACAGAGCCTCGTAGGGCGCCATTCCAATAGTAACTTGGTAGCTATTATTGTAGGTGAGTTCCGCTAAGCATAGATATCGACACCAACTCCCCTTAAAATCTAAGGCGCAAGCTCGTAACATATCTTCCAGTACTTGATTCACCCTTTCTGTTTGTCCGTCGGTCTGAGGATGGAAGGCAGTACTGAATAACAGTTTCATGCCAAGGGCCTTTTGAACACATTCCCATAAATGAGAAATAAAGCGATCATCTCTATCAGAAATGATGGTCCTCGGAATCTCATGTAATCTGATAATTTCCTTAGTATATAATTGAGCCAGTTGCTCAGTCGAGTAGGTCATCTTGATTGCTAGGAAGTGGGAGGATTTCATCAATCTATCTACGATTACCCATAAGCATCATATCCGTTCGTCGTTTTGGATAGTCCTGAGATGAAATCCATAAAAATATCCTCCCATTTCCATTATGGAATCTGAATTGGCTACAGTACTCCTCCAGGTCACTAGTGTTCTGCTTTAACTCTCTGGCAGGTCAAGCAGGTATTGACATACTGAGCCACATCTCTTTTCATACCAAACCACCAGAATTTCCTTTTCAGGTCTTGGTACATCTTGGTGGATCCAGGGTGCATCGCATAGGGTGTTGCGTGAGCTTCCTCAAATATACTTTTTCGTAACTCTTGATCGTCGGGAATACATAAACGATCTCTGAGGTATAGTATCCCACTGCCAGCGATACGAAATCCATCATCCTTTCCTTCTAGGACCTCTTGCTTGATCCTTTGGATGCTTGGGTCACGTGCTTGCTTTTCTAATATATCGTTGAATAGCGTCGATGCTATTGTCAGGATAGAGAGCTGTTCGGACATAATTTCGACCCCGTAACACATAATTTCCCTTTGCTTTCCAATAAATTCAAACATCAGTTCTGCTTCAGGTCGGAAGATCACCCTTCTTTTACGGCACTCGATTGAAGCACCGTACTTGCTCAGGAAATCTATGCCCAATATAATGTCATAATCCTGTATGTCGAGTACTATCAGATCACAATAGAGTTCTCTGTCTGCGATTCTGATAAGCGCGGCTCGTAGCATATGAGTAGATGACATTACTTCTCCCGAAGGTAGGGTCGTTGAGAACTTGCAATCTAAAGCTTGTGGTGGCATGTCTATCTTCTTTGTGAAAGGCATAGAGACGAACGAGTGTGTTACCCCAGTATCAAATAATATAGTATGCTGACTGAAAATAAATATTTGACCTGTGACAACCGTAGAAGAATTCGCCACGTCTTCCTTGGTGAGAGAGAAAATCCTGGCATTTGTCGTAACTGGCGGGGCTTCCAATCTCCCTTGGCTTATCTGAGTACCTTCTATCGCAGCTTGCATCTGGTGTAGCTGTGAGGGAGCACCTCTGTTCTGAATATACTGCTAATGAGGTGCCTGAACCTGCGTAGAGCAGTCTCTGGCTCTATGTCCTTCCAGTCCACAGTTGAAGCACCTATTTGTGCCCTTGTGGCACACCCCGGGATGCTTTTTTCTACATGTAGTATACTGAGGGTACGTGGGTTGTTTGTTTGCTGGACCACCCTTAGAGTTGTTCCATTGCTTTCTCTTACCATTGTGGCTTCCTTTCCAACTAGCTTTGCTACTTTGAGGTTTCTGTCCTCCTGACTGGGCTTGGCTCTTGCCCTCGCTCAGCGCCTTCTTTTGCTGATTAATATGGTTCAGGTAGTGCTCGGTGATCAAGGCACTGCTGAATAGCTCTTCTGTGGTCTGCGGTCTATTAACCCCGCTGGCCACATTCAGAGCTATTTCGGGTCGGAGCATCTTCAGCATGAGTCTGACCCTTTCTCTTTCTATACTGACCAACTCTAGGCATAGGCGCGCGAGTCAGTTGAATCTTTTCACCGCTTCATTAACTGATAGGTCACCTTGTCGGAACTCGATGAATTCGTCGTAATGCTTGTTTGTTACCCGCATATGGAAGAATTCTTCGAAAAATTCAGATTCGAATTCCATCCATCTCATTTGGTTCACTTGCCTCTTTGCTTTAACCCTATCCCACCACATTCTGGCATCTCCCGAAAGGCAGAACGATGCATACTTGACCTTTTCATGTTCGGGCCAGTCCAGTAGCTCTATTATACTTTCCACAGTCTTGAACCAGGCCAGGGCATCCCATGGTTCACAAGTACCAGAGAAATTTTCCGGCTTCAACCACTGCCACTGGATTAGGTAAGCCTCTTGTCGAACTATTGGGCTAGGGCCTATCGGTGGTACTGGTGTAGCTGTAGGCACGACTGGCATCGTATTCTGGTTCACTGGTGGGGTGGTAGGGTTTCCTTGTTGATTCATTAGAGCATTAATCACTTGTTGCTGTTCTGCAACTTGACGTTGGAGTTCAGTAACTACATGCATCAGCTCAGGTGGGGGTACAGTCTCATCGACTCTGTTATTGTGTCTTCTAGCCATGTTTATCTTCCTAAATGACAACAAGGCTAGCATAAGATGATTACCATTCCTACTTACATTCATGCATACTTAGACAAAAGCATTCTTTATCATACATAAAAGAAATAGTGTAGGCATAGAATTTCTTACTTGGAGCGGCTGGATGGAGGCTCGATGTGTGTGTAGTGGAAAGGCGGACCTGGCTCTGATACCAAACTGTAACGCCCATCCTTCCTCTGCTGCTAACAAGGGCGGCGCTACGCGAACATACATACATGTGCGATCATTGCAGCGGAAGACTTTAAATTTAAAACATACGTAGAGAATAATATAATCATGTAAACATATGAAACATGTGAGCATGCTTAGCATTCATGTGTGTAACTTGATTTAATATTTAGTCACTGAAACATAACCTAGAATTCAAGCATAGTTTAGTTACCTTTTACTTAACATTCAAGCATGATAAGAAGGTTCTTAGCAATTCTTTAACTAAACCAACTGCCTATTAGTTCAAGATTTCATGGAAATAATAAAAAGAGAGAGTATAGTTTCACATTCAATGTAAACCATCAAAAGCATCAAGTAGAAAAGAAAGTAATCATGCAAAACTTAGGACATGCATAAGTTCGAAATATAAAACAGATCTCTTCCACTATACCACTGCCACACACATCTTTTGCCCCTCCTGTTGCTCCCTTTAGTTTAGCTATTCTTTACCCTTTTCTGTAGTACAAGGAAAAGTAAAACTATAAGCACATAGGCTTAGTAAGATCCTTTCCTACTCACAAAAGAAAACATACATCATGAATTAGTATAGAGTGGTGACATGTTCATCTAACCAACATATAGATTTAACATTTGCATACTAGCATAAAGTAGTGTCATACTCATTTGGGCAAATCATAAACCTAGCATACAAGAGCATAAGCATAAGGTAGTAGCATGTTCATCAAGGCATCATAGACATATCACAAGAGAGCATCTTCCTGAAGCATAATAATCATATAGCATGAACTAAGTATATGCAAGATGCTCTTTTGAAAACATATATCATATAGGTACTTAAACATATATCTCAACATGAGGGCCCGACATTGTACCACATACATGATTTGTGAGCATCCCTAAACAAATTCGAGGTAGCTAATCCTGAACCTACTAGGGAACTAGGCCCGTGCTTCGACCTAGGGGTGACGTAGGAGCCTATCCCCTGGACCTTGCTTAGGGTCCGGTACAAGCCATACAAAAGTAACATAGCATATCATGTTACTTGTCATATCATAAAGAGTGCTCTTAATCCCAACTTATAGGGAAGCAACTCTTAGGCATTTCATCATACATAAGCCTTGCATAAGCATAAAATGGAGACATAAAGTTCACCTATCATATAGCATATCATAGAGAGTCATTATCATGCATAGTTGTGGTTTTGAACTTTCTACAAACCATAATTCATGTCTTGGCCGAAACTTCCCAGGGGCATGGTCTTAGGTCTTAATCAACTTTAAAACAAGGAAAGCATCATGCTAGCATCACATGGTACTTATCATAACATGGGAGACCTTTCGCAAACCTAAAAGGACTTCTAACCCTAGTTTATTGGTTTGGCCGAAACATACACAAGGCATAGTCTTAGGTCGCAAACTATTTTAAGCATGGAAAATATTAAACTAATATCTCGTAATTCTTAGTATAACATATGAGACACTTAGCAAGCATTGATGGGCTTCGTAACCCTAACTTCTTGTCTTGGCCGAAATATACCAAGGGGTAAATCCTAGTTTTTTTTTTAGCATCATTAAACATGGAGACTTTAAACCAATATCACACAACACATAGAATAACATGTGAGACTTTTAGTAAGCATAGATGAGTTTCCAACCCTAAACTCAAGTCTTGGTTGAACATATAAAGCATGATTCTAGGTTTCTTTTAAGCAACTTTAAGCATGAAACTGTAAACTAATATCACACAATACATGGCATAGCAAGTGAGACTTTTAGCAAGCATAGATGAGTTTCTAACCCTGATTTTAAGTCTTAGCCGAAACTTATAAAGCATGATTCTAGGTTTCTCTTAAGCAACTTTAAGCATGAAACTTTAGACTAATATCACACAATACATGGCATAGCAAGTGAGACTTTTAGCAAGCATAGATGAGTTTCTAACCCTAATTTTTAGTCTTGGCCGAAACTTATAAAGCATGATTCTAGGTTTCTCTTAAGCAACTTTTAGCATGAAACTTTAGACTAATATCCCACAATACATGGCATAGCAAGTGAGACTTTTAGCAAGCATAGATGAGTTTCTAACCCTAATTTCAAGTCTTGGCTGAAATTTATAAAGCATGATTCTAGGTTTCTCTTAAGCAACTTTAAGCATGAAACTTTAGACTAATATCACACAATACATGGCATAGCAAATGAGACTTTTAGCAAGCATAGATGAGTTTCTAACCCTAATTTCAAGTCTTGGCTGAAACTTATAAAGCATGATTCTAGGTTCTTTTAAGCAACTTTAAGCATGAAACTTAAAACTAATATCACACAATACATGGTATAGCAAGCGAGGTTTTTGCAAGCATAGATGAGTTTCTAACCCTAATTTCAAGTCTTGGCCGAAACTTATAAAGCATGATTCTAGGTTCTTTTAAGCAACTTTAAGCATGAAACTTTATCACATAATAGCTTACACATCATGAGAAATTATAAGCAATCATGGTTAAATATTTTTTGTTAACTCTCTTCAAACCTTATTTCATGTCTTGGCCGAAACTTACAAAAAAACCAAATTCAAGATTTTAAGCAACATTAAAACTTGGACAAAACACTCGTAAACTAGTTGTACTGCAGGTGAGGGAGATACTTACTTCCTCTTGCTTGGTTTACTAAGAAAAGTGCCTTTGGTGGAGAAGAAGAAGACTTTCACTTCTAGAACTCCCTTTTGCTTATTTTGCTTGTAAGAAGAAGTATGTCTTAGGGACTTCTCTTTGTGAAGTTTTCCTAGGAAGGAACCTTTAGCTTGAATTCGGAAATGGGAGAGAAGGGGCTTAGGATTTCGATGGAGGGAGAAGAAGGAGGAAGGAGAAAACAAATTCCCTTGCCCTCTTATTTCTATTTATTCCAAATGAAAGGAAGAAGGAAGAATGAACTTTTCTTTCCCTTACCTTTTTATTCCTATTTATTCTAAATAAAAGGAAGAAGGGGGGAAGAACACAACTTGTCATTCTCTTGCTTTCTCTCTTCATCACTCTCATTTATTCTTGGTGAAAGAAAAAGGTGTCCCATTAACTTCCCTACCTTTAACCACCAATTCTATTTCCTTTCTAACAACACTTCCTCCTGGGCTATTGGTTATTCCATACTACTTAAAGCTTGCCATTTGTTAAGAGGTTCAAGGTTCAAGCCTTGACCACTCTTCTTCTTCTTTTTTTTTTTTTTTGCGGCGTTACAATCAAGGCTTCAGTGCTATGGTCCATATCCTGAACTTCTTCAAGATTGAACGTACTCCCACTAGTTTTTCTAGAAACAAAGTCCTTTTCTAGAAATACCCAAGTCTTAGCCACTAACACTTTGTGTTGACTAGGAATGTAGAAGTAATATCCCTTCGTTTCCTTGGGATATCCTATAAAATAGTACTTATCGGATTTGGGTCCTAGTTTGTCTGAGACTTAACGTCAAACGTAAGCCTTGCAACCCCAAATGCTCATAGAAGACACCTGAGCATCTCTCCCAGTCCATATCCTATATGGTGTCTTTATCACAGTCTTGGATGGAACACGGTTAAGTGTGAAGGCTGCTGTATCTAGAGCATATTCCCAAAAGGATATAGGAAGATCTGTGTGACTCCTAATAGATCGTACCATATCTAATAGGGTATGATTCTTCCTTTTGGATACACCATTCCATTGTGGTGTTTTAGGAGGAGTGAGTTGGGATAGAATCGCACACTCAGCTAGATAGTCACTAAACTCATGGCTAAGGTATTCTCCATCTCGATCTGATCGAAGTATCTTAATACTCTTACCTAGCTGGTTTTGTACTTCATTCTTGAATTCTTTGAACTTTTCAGAGGATTATGATTTATGTGTCATGAGATACACATAACCATATCTATTGAAGTCATCAGTAAATGTAATGAAGTTCCTAAAACCACCTCTGGCAGCGACATTGAAAGGGCCACATACATCGCTATATATAAGTCCTAACAAGTCAGTTGCTCTTTCGCTGTGTCCACTAAAGGGAGTCTTGGTCATCTTGCCCAGTAGGCATGACTCGCATGTCTCATATGATTCAAAATCAAATGAGTCTAGCAAACCATCTTTATGGAGCTGGGATAAGTGATTCTCATTTATATGACCTAAGCGACAATGCCAGAGATAGGTTTGGCTCATATCTTTTGACTTGAACCTTTTGGTACTTATGTTATAGATGGAGTTCTCTGAGTCCGTTCATCAGAGGTACACTACAGTAGAACATATCTTTTAAATAAACATAACAATATTTGTTCTTTATTACAAAAGAAAAGCCTTTCTTGTCCAAACAAGAGACTGAAATGATGTTCTTTGTAAGAGCAGGCACATAACAACATTCATCTAATTCTAGTACAAGCCCAGAGAGTAAAGATAGATAGTAAGTTCCTACAGCAATAACAGTAACCCATGCTCCATTGCCTACTCGTAGGTCCACCTCGTCCTTCGTCAATGCTCTGCTATTTCTCAGTGCCTGCACATTAGTACAAATGTGAGAAGCACATCCGGTATCCTATACCCACGATGAAGAAATAGATAGATTGACTTCTATAACATATATACTTGAAGTAGAAGTCTCACTTTTCTTCTTCTTAAGATCTTCCAGATATACTTTGTAGTTCCTCTTCTAGTGCCCGGTCTGACCGCATTGGAAGCAGGTAGCATCCTTGGCAACCCCTCCTTTAGGTTTCAGTGCCTTGCCTTTTCCCTTGGCTTTGGACTTTCCCTTACTTTTAGGCTTGCCCTTGCCTTTATGCTTTTGCACCATCAAAATGGAGTTGGGCTTTACCTTCTTTAGGTTGAGCTCCGCAGTTCACAACATGCTTAGCAGCTCAGGCAGTGGCTTGTCAATTTCATTCATGTTATAATTCTTGACAAATTGACTGTAGCTCTCTGGCAAGGATTGCAAGATTAAGTCAGTGGCCAGCTCTTGGCCAAGTGGGAATCTCAACCTCTGTAGATTCTCTATGTATCCAATCATCTTGAGTACATATGGACCTACGGGAGTCTCATCTTGCATCTTGCACTGAAACAGTGCCTTGGAGATCTCAAATATCTCGTGCCTTGCTTGTTCAACCATATCATAAGTAGTCATCAACTCATGTTGCTTCTGAAGCTCAGAGTTCATGGTTGCGAGCATGAGGCATGACGCATCTAATGCATAATCTTGATGCTTCTTATATGCATCTCGGTCAGCTCGCATGGCAATGGCAGGAGGTGCCTCGGGAATGGGTTGCTCCAAGACGCACAGTTTTCTTTCTTGTGTCAGAACAATTCTCATATTCCTGTACCAGCCCAGGAAATTAGCTCCATTGAGCTTGTCCTTGTCAAGGACAGAACACAGGGAGAAGGTGATCATGTTTGTCAACATGGCAATCTACAACAGAAATAATGCAGAAAGTAAATATCATATTCCATTTATCATTTAATTAGGCCTTTAACTAAATGATGCTCCCACTGAATTATAGAGCCTTTGTAGAATCAAGTCATTGATGTGGTCAAACCACGCTACTAGATTCTTAACAATTAACTATAATTTTCGTGGGACAAGATCCACATTATACTACACCTTGAGTTAGCTTTGGCTAAATCGCCCAAGACTTAGTATGATCGGTAGATAACGAATTATCAATTACATCTCTATGAAACACTTGTTTATAGGATCAAAAATCACATTTATATTAAAACTATTGGTTAGAGCCCTAGAGCCAATCATATGATGATTGTTGTATAGACTTATTGTATCATATTCGCATGTATATAAAGGCATTTGTTTTGGTTATTATACTTACTTATATTGGTGCCAAATAACTAAGTATAATAGCGTCCTTGAGTAGAAGGTTCTTATCTATATCAATCGATTGGTTGAATAGATAGTGAGATGATATAGGGAATACTACTCTTAATCATTCCTAGTCAAGTATTAACATTCAGGGACAATGTTAATGCAATGAGACTAGCACGTAGGTCCACTCGATAACTTGATCTCACAAGTCATGGATATAAAGATATCAAGTTGACACATGGGTATGCATTGGAGAATGTATACTGAATGACTCGCCATGAGAAAGTATCATGGATCGTTATATGAGTGTCATATACTTTCTCATGTGGCTATTAGTATGATTACTAGTCCTTGGACCTGAAGTCACCATGGTTCCCTACATAAGGAGTTGCATACTTTGGCTTCATCAAATGTCACCCATAACTGGGTGGACTATAAAGGTGATTATTGGGTATGTAACAAATTATGTGGAGGGATGTGAGTGATGTAGATGAGATCTAACCCTTCTATATGACGGGAGTGACATCATTATTCTTGATAGAGTGAGACCAATAAGTGCATGACCATGCCCAAATGAGTCAATATGAGATATTGAGCTCATTTGATTAGAGTGAGTCTACTTGGAGTTCAAGATTTAGATTGATTAGAAGATGACACAGTCTATGCCTCACATTGATCAATCTAGATGTCAAGAATAGAAGGATATTGTCATATATTGTGAAGAGTCACAATTAGTAGTCACAAGGTGATGTTGGATCTCAACATTCTTATAACTTGGGTAGTAATGATGTGTTGCTAGATGCCGCTCATTACTTATGCTTCTAAATGAGTTTAGGAGCATTGCAAACATTACAAGAACCTATAGGGACACACACAAAGGGCAATTAGATGGATATTCAATTCATATGATGAACCAAGAGGATTAGATTCATGTGATGAACCAAATTAGATTAAGAGTAATCCAAATTAGATTAATTGAGTAAGACTCGATTGAGTTAGACTTGAGTTAGACTCAAGTGAGGCTAGACTTGAGTTAGACTCAAGTGAGTCTTAATGATGATATTCATTGAATTTTGAATTCAATGATAAATGGAATTCAATTTGAATTTTAGATTCAAATTTCGAATGAGTTTCAAAATGGTCATTTAATGAAGAATGAATATTCATTAAATATTCATTAAGGCTCATTAATGAGTCTCATTAATGGTGTTAATGAGCATTATGTATTTTTCATTAGATGAAAATACTTAAGCCATTTTTTTCTCTTATTTTCATAATTGATCATTATTATTCCTCCTTGCTTCTTCTTCTCTCCCTCTCCTCCTCCTTGGTCGAAACCCTAAAAGAGTGCTAGCACACTCTAAGGTTTCTTCTCCACCTAATTGTTCATGTGAATACACATAGAGGGGTGTTCACTTGACACCCTTGAGATCCGGCATCTTCTTGGACGAGCGGGATAAGCGAAGGGCTTCACATCAAAGGTATAAACTCCTAAATATGTAGATCTAAAGTAGATCTAGGATTATAAAACGTGTACATGAAAAATTTAATATTCGTACGGATCTGGTGGCATGGGATTTCAAGGTTTCCACAACACAAAAAGCGAGTTTTGCGGCCCAAAAGACCCAACAGTGGTATTAGAGCCACGTGTGAAGCGTGTACATGTCTTCGTTTGTATTTTTATGAAAAATATCAAATTTATAAGTTTATGTAAATTTACATTTTTTTTAGTTTTTATGAGTATTTTTCTTGGAGATGCGAAGCAACAAGTGCTTGGTCACTTGTAGGCTTCGTATACCGAGAAAAACCTTCTGAAATGGCAAGGTTTTTCCCAAGTAGTTTTGGGACAGTGACTTAAGGCGCTGTAAGATCGTAGTAGGACACTCGTGAGACTCATTTCATGAGTAGGGGCGCTGCCCCTAACCCCGCAAGGGGCGTTGTCCCGCGATCGCGCCCGAAAATCGCTAAACGGGACCACCGGGAAATTGTAACTCATAAAATTGTAAAAAATAGTAGTAAAATTGCATAAATTTATATAAAATACATAATTTAGAATTATGTATGTATTTTTGATAGTCATGGCTGAAAAACCTCAATTGGATTGGATACTTGTGTTGGAATTCATAATATGGCCTGCGTGCCATTTTGTGTGTTTGTACGTGTTGCATATGATCGTGACCTGCGCGTCGTGCCTTCCTTTATTTTATATTCCTGATGTAAATAGTTTAGACTCAAATGTAACTCAAGTTTCAAATTTGTAATGTACAAAAAATTGAAGCGGTGGAAGGTCCACTTGAGGAGGAGTTACGAGGAGGGTGCAAGCAACACGTGGCGGTCAAAGGGAGGAGCTTGGAGAAGCCGTTGACCCTAGGTTGACCATCCGATCTTCTCATTGGCTTGAGAAGATTGTAGTAGGGCCATGACTAATCACAATTTAATTAATTTCTTGTGTGTGTGTGTATGTGATGCATGCTAGAGTAGAGTAATTAATTAGTGCTTTAACGATTAGATTAGATTAGATCTAAATCGCGTATATGATGCACCACGATTAGATTAGATCTAAATCGAGTATATGATACACATCAACGATTAGATTAGATCTAAATCGCGTCAACTCGAAATACCTACCATGCCATGATACCCATCACTACCTCGATCACATGTTGTTGTTGAATCTGCCAAAGCAGAGCAACGCATATTATCTTGGTATGGTGCGGAGGGACAATCATGGTCCCGCCTATCAACGCATGGGTGAGTACAAACTCAATTAAGATTGAGAAAAACTAGTTAAACTCAATTGGATCGGGTTTAACTATAGGCATTTTCCAATGGATGGTAGATAGATTAAAATCACATTTATATTAACTCATAGGCGATTTAGCCAAAGCTAACTCAAGTTTTAATATATATGTGGATCTTGATCCTATAAACAAGAGTTGCATAGAGATGTAATTAGTAATTAGTTACCTACCGATCATACTAAGTCTTGGGCGATTTATCCAAAGCTAACTCAAGGTGTAGTATGATGTGGATCTTGGCCCACAAGAATTATAGCTAGTTGGTTAGAATCTAGTGAGTGTGGTTTGACCATATTCATGACTCGATTCTACAAAATTTCTATAATTTAGTGGGAGCATCATTTAGTTAAAGGCCTAATTAAATGATTAGTGGAATATGATATGTATTTTCTGCATTTTTCTGTTGTAGATTGCCATGTCATCAAACACGAACACCTTCTCCCTGCGTTCTGTCCTTGATAAGGACAAGCTCAATGGAGCTAACTTCCAGGACTGGTACAGGAACTTGAGAATTGTTCTTACACAGGAACCAAAACTGTACATCCTGGAGTAGCCCATTCCCATGGCACCTCCTGCCACTGCCACGCGAGCTGACCGTGATCCTTATAAGAAGCATCAAGATGACGCATTAGATGTGTCTTGTCTCATGCTCACAATCATGAACTCTGAGCTTCAGAAGCAACACGAGTTGATGACTGCTTATGATATGGTTGAACATCTTCATCAACTATATCAAGGACAAGCAGGGCACTAGAAGAGGAACTGCAAAGGAGACCTGGAAGATCTTAAGAAGAAGAGAAATAAGATTTCTACTTCAGGTATACATGTTATAGAAGTCAATCTCTCTATTTCTTCATCGTGGGTATTAGATACCGAATATGCTTCTCACATTTGTACTAATGTACAGGCGCTGAGAAATAGCAGGCATTAACGAAGGCGAGATAGACCTACGAGTAGGCAATGGAGCACAGGTTGCTGCTGTTGCTATAGGGACTTACTATCTATCTCTGCCCTCTGAGCTTGTACTAGAATTAGATGATTGTTGTTATGTGTCTGCTCTTACTAAGAACATTATATCAATTTCTTGTTTGGACAAGAAAGACTTTTCATTTATAATAAAGAACAAATGTTGTTCAATTTATTTAAATGATATGTTCTATTGTAGTGCACCTCTGATTAACGGACTCTATATTATAGACTTAGAGAAACCCATCTAGAACATAAATATCAAAAGGTTCAAATCAAATGAAATGAACCAAACCTATCTCTGGCACTGTCGCTTAGGTCATATAAATGACAAATGCTTATCCCAGCTCCATAAAGATGGTTTGCTGGACTTATTTCATTTTGAATCATATGAGACATGTGAGTCATGCCTACTGGGCAAGATGACCAAGACTCCCTTTAGTGGACACAGCGAGAGAGAAACTGACTTGTTAGGACTTATACATAGTGATGTATGTGGACGTTTCAATATCGCTACTAGAGGTGGTTATAGGTACTTCATTACATTTACTGATAACTTCAGTAGATATGGTTATGTGTATCAGATGACACATAAGTCTGAATCCTTTGAAAAGTTCAAAGAATTCAAGAATGAAGTGTAAAACCAGCTTGGCAAGAGTATTAAGATACTTCGATCAGATCGAGGTGGTGAATACCATAGCCATGAGTTTCATGACTATCTAGCTGAGTGTGGGATTCTATCCCAGCTCACTCCTCCTGGAACACCACAGTGGAATGGTGTATCCGAAAGGAGGAATCGTACCCTATTAGATATGGTACGGTCTATGATGAGTCACACAGATCTTCCTACATCTCTTTGGGGCTATACTCTGGACACAGCAGCCTTCACACTCAATCGTGTTCCATCTAAAGTTGTAATAAAGACACCATATAGGATATGGACTGGGAGAGATGCCCAGGTATCTTTTATGAGGATTTGGGGTTATGAGGCTTACATTTGACGTCAAGTCTCGGACAAACAGGGACCCAAATCCGATAAGTGCTATTTTATTGGATATCCCAAGGAAACGAAGGGATATTACTTCTACATTCCTAATCAACACAAAGTAGTTGTGGCTAAGACTGGGGTTTTTCTAGAAAGGGACTTTGTTTCTAGAAAAACTAGTGGGAGTACGTTCAATCTTGAAGAAGTTCAGGATATGGACCATAGTACTGAAGCCTCGATGGAAGTTGAACTGGAACCACAAAATGTTGTGGATGATGTTGTCCCACAAGGAGTTGAGGAATAGCAACCAATTCAAGTAGACCTACCTCTTCGCAGGTTTGATAGGGTACGTCGTCAGCTTGAGAGATATTCATTTCTCTTGTCTGACCATGATGATGTTATGCTCATTGAGGATGAGCCTACCTCTTATCAGGAAGCTGTGATGAGACCAGATTCTGAGTCATGGCTAGAAGCCATGAGATCCGAAATGGAATCTATGAACACCAACCAAGTATGGACTTTGGTTGATCCACCTGAAGGGGTGAAACCCATTGGGTGTAAGTGGGTCTTTAAGAGAAAGATTGACATGGATAGACTTATATATAAGGGTCGTCTGGTAGCTAAAGGTTTCAAGCAAATTCATGGTATTAACTATGATGAAACCTTTTCTCCAGTAGTGATGTTTAAGTCCATTCGGATCATGCTTGCTGTTGCAGCGTACCATGATTATGAGATCTGGCAGATGGATGTCAAAACGGTGTTTCTGAATGGAAACCTGCTTGAGGATGTGTACATGACACAACCTGAGGGTTTTGTAGATCCACAGCATACTAGCAGAGTATGCAAGCTGCATAGGTCTATTTATGAATTAAAGAAAGCTTCTCGGAGCTGGAATATTCAATTCGATGATGCAATCAAATAGTTGGGTTTTATCAAGAATGAAGATGAACCTTGTGTCTACAAGAAGGTTGTAGGGAGCACAGTTGTCTTCCTTGTATTGTATGTGGATGACATACTACTCATTGGGAACGACATCCCTTTGCTGCAGTCTGTAAAGGCTTGGCTAGAGAATTGTTTCTCAATGAAGGACTTAGGTGAAGCAACCTGTATTCTAGGCATACAGATCTATAGAGATAGATCTAAAAGATTGCTTGGCCTAAGTCAGAGTACGTATATTGACAAGGTATTACTACGGTTTATCATGCAGAACTCTAAGAAGGAATTTCTGCCGATGTCACATGGTATGAGTCTTTCGAAGACTCAAAGTCCCTCTTCTAGAGAGGAGAGAGACTGGATGGATATGATCCCTTATGCCTCAGCCATAGGATCTATCATGTACGCCATGCTATGTACTCGTCCTGATGTTTCGTATGCTTTGAGCATGATGAGCATATACCAGTCAAATCCAGGTGAAAGTCACTGGATAGCGGTCAAGAATATTCTTAAGTACTTGAGTAGGATTAAAGAATATTTCTTGATATATGGAGGCGATGATGAGCTAGCTGTAAAGGGTTATAGTGATGCTAGCTTCCAAACTGACCAGGATGATTATCGATCGCAGTCTGGGTTCATGTTTTGCATAAATGGTGGTGCTGTGAGTTGGAAGAGTTCGAAGCAAGACACAGTCGACGATTCTACAATAGAGGCCGAGTATATTGCTGCATCAAAAGCAGCAAAGGAGGTAGTTTAGATCCGTAAGTTCATTACTGAGCTTGGGGTAGTTCCTATCATAGCCGATCCGATAGAGCTCTATTGTGACTACAATGGAGCAATTGTATAGGCTAAGGAACCTCGCTTACACCAGCGGACCAAACACATACTACGGTGCTTCCATCTCATTCGAGAGATCATCGATAGAGGAGATGTGAAGATTTACAGAGTACCCATAGAGGCTAACATCGCATATCCCTTGACCAAGGCTTTGGCACAGAGAAAACATGATGGTCACACTAGGTCATTGGGCCTTAGAGCCTACACTGATTGGCACTAGTACTAGTGGGAGATTGTTAGTTAGAGCCCTAGAGGCAATCATATGATAATTGTTGTATGAACTTATTGTATTATATTCCTATGTATATAAAGGTATTTGTTTTGGTTATTATACTTACTTGTATTGGTGCCAAATAACTAAGTATAATAGCGTCCTTGAGTAGAAGTTTCTTATCTATATCAGTCGATTGGTTGAATCGATAGTGAGATGATATAGGGAACACTACTCTTAATCATTCCTAGTCAAGTATTAACATTCAGGGACAATGTTAATGCGATGAGACTAGCCTGTAGATCAAATCAATGACTTGATCTCACAAGTCATGGATGTAGAGATATCAAGTTGACACATGAGTATGCATTGGAGAATGTATACTGAATGACCCTCCATGAGAAAGTATTGTTGGATCGTGATGTTTCGATAGGGGGGTTGAATATCAATTACGAAAAATTCTTCGATAAGAGTAGACGCAGCGGAAAAATTAAGCAATGCTAACACAGACTAATTTTACTTGGTTCAGAGCCTGTGTCGACTCCTATTTCAAGGCCCGCACTCTTTGAGTGCTTTCGGTGGGCAATCACTAGCAATTCAAAATTTATTACAAACTAC
This sequence comes from Zingiber officinale, assembly GCF_018446385.1. NCBI lineage: Eukaryota > Viridiplantae > Streptophyta > Magnoliopsida > Zingiberales > Zingiberaceae > Zingiber > Zingiber officinale. The sequence continues at coordinate 60,405,748 of NC_055990.1, read as the reverse complement.
GTACAGGAAATGCTAATGAAACTAAAATAAATACCGATAATGGAATAAATCGAAAAGGAGAATTGTGTTGTCGGAACTTCGTTAGCGTCGCAGGAGCGCAGAGCAGCAGAGCAAGCAGTAGAAGATCTTCTTTTCAGTTGTTGTTTTGAGCTCCACCCCTGACCATCCTTTTATATGAGGCTCAAGGCACCCCGGATCCCTTCTGGGCGCCCTGGTGAGACGTGGCAGGTCCAACCAGTGAGCTCCATGTGGCGACGTTGCGATAGGATGAAAATTGCCTCCCGGGCGTCCGGACCCCTTCCGGGCGCCCGGACCACCTTTCTCCAAAACAGGTCCTTTTCCTACAAGACAAGGTTAGTCCGAGGCAAATATAATGAATTTCCTGCAAAACAAAGTGTTAGCACAGTTTATAAGTTTCACATAAAAAGTATGACTTAGATTCCGTCTTTCCGAGACCGGAATCTAGTCACGATCTCGACTTAGATATCCGAAATGGATCTAAGCCGGATCGACGCCTAATGTTCCCTTCCCGGGAACGCATCCTCACAGTCACTCCCTTCCAGTGGCTTACCTTTACTCACCTGCCAGACGTCCGGTCAGCCTTTCGACCCGTCTGGACTTCTCGCCAAGCGTCCGGTCAGCCCGTCGACCCGCTTGGACTTCTCGCCAGTTATCCGGTCTGCCCGTCGACCTAGTTGGACTTCTCACCAAGCGTCCGGTCAGCCCGTCGACCCGCTTGGATTTCGTGTCAAATGTCCGGTCAGCCCGTCGACCCATTTGGACTTCGTGCCAAGTGTCCAGTCAGCCCGTCGACCCGCTTGGACTTCGTGCCAGACATCCGGTCAGCCTGTCGACCTGTCTGGACTTAGCCTTTATACTCGATTAGAGTGTTAGATAGCGACAAACCTAACTTAACCTGATTTGTCATTCATCAAAACCTTAATTAGATCGTTAGTGCTAACCGCACCAACAAGTATCATGGATCATTATATGAGAGTCATATACTTTCTCATTTGACTATTCGTATGGCTATCAGTCTTTGGACCTGAAGTCACCATGGTTCCCTACAAAAGGAGTTGCATACTTTGGCTTCGTCAAACGTCACCAGTAACTGGGTGGACTATAAAGGCGATTACTGGGCATGTAACAAATTATGAGGAGGGATGTGAGTGATATAGATGAGATCTATCCCTCCTATATGATGGGAGAGAGACATCATGATTCTTGATAGAGTGAGACCACTAAGTGCATGGTTATGCCCAAATGAGTCAATATGTGATATTGAGCTCATTTGATTAGAGTGAGTCTACTTGGGGTTTAAGACATAGATTGATTAGAGGATGACACGGTCTATGCCTCAATTGAATAATCTAGATGTCAAGGATAGAAGGACATTGTCACATATTGTGAGAGTCACAATTAGTAGTCACAAAGGTGATGTTGGATCTCAACATTCTTGTAACTTGGGTAGTAATGATGTGTTGCTAGATACCGCTCATTACTTATGCTTCTAAATGGGTTTAGGAGCATTGCCAACATTACAAGAACCTATAGGGTCACATACAAAGGGCAATTAGATGGAGATCAGGTTCATATGATGAACCAAGAGGATTAGGTTCATATGATGAACCAAATTGGATTAAGAGTAATCCAAATTAAATTAATTGAGTAAGACTCGATTGAGTTAGACTTGAGTTAGACTCAAGTGAGGCTAGACTTGAGTTAGACTCAAGTGAGGCTTAATGATGATATTCATTGAATTTTGAATTTAATGATAAATGGAATTCAATTTGAATTTAATGATAAATGGAATTGAATTTGAATTTTGATTCAAATTTCGAATGAGTTTAAAAATGATCATTTAATGAAGAATGAATATTCATTAAATATTCATTAAGGCTCATTAATGAGGCTCATTAATGGTGTTAATGAGCATTAAGTATTTTTCATTAGATGAAAATACTTAAGTCATTTTTTACTCTTATTTTCATAATCGATCATTATTATTCCTCCTTGCTTCTTCTTCTCTCCCTCTCCTCCTTGGCCGAAACCCTAAAAGAGTGCTAGCACACTCTAAGGTTTCTTCTCCACCTAATTGTTCATGTGGATACACATAGAGGGGTGTTTACTTGACACCCTGGAGATCCGGCATCTTCTTGGATGAGCGGGATAAGCGAAGGGCTTCGCATCAAAGGTATAAACTCCTAAACATGTAGATCTAAAGTAGATCTAGGATTAGAAAACACGTACATGAAAAATTTAATATTCGCACGGATCCGGTGGCATGGGATTTCGGGGTTTCCACAACGGAAAAAGTGGTTTTTGCGGCCCGAAAGATCCAACAAAAACTTGAGTTAGATTTGGCTAAATCGCCCAAGATTTAGTATAAATGTAATTTTTATCCTATCGTCCAACCGTTGGAAAATGCCTATAGTTTTACTCGATCCAATTGAGTTAACTAGTTATGCTCAATCTAATTGAGTTTGTACTCACCCAAGCTTTGATAGGCGGGACCAAGGTTGTCCCTCCGCACCCTACCAAGATAATATGTGTTGCTCTGCTTTGGCAGATTCAACAACAACAAATGATCGAGGTAGTGATGGGTATTAAAACTTGGTAGGCATATCGAGTTGATTTGAATAAGATCTAATCTAATCGTGGATTCGTATCTTATATGCATCAAGGCACTAATTATCCTACATTATCATGCATCACATACACAAGCAATGATAGATAACTAATTATTTTGTGATGAGGTCATGACCCTACTACGATCTTTTCAAGCCAATGAAAATATCGGACGGTCAACCTAGGGTCAACGACTTCTTCAAGCGCCTCCCTTTGACCGCCATGTGTCGAAATCACCCTCCTCGTAACTCCTTGAGTGGACCTTCCACCGCTTCATTTTGTACATTACAAATATGAAACTTGAGTTACATTCGAGTCTAAATTCTATTTACAATAAGAATATAAAAGAGAAGGTACGACGCGCAGGTCGCATATTAATACAACACGCACAACACAAAAATGGTGTGCAGTCCATATTATGAATTACAACACATTTTAACCAATCATATTGGGGTTTTGGGCCATGACCATAAAAAAATCACACATAATTCTAAATTATGTATTTTATATAAATTTCTATAATTTTACTACTAGTTTTATCGATTTTATGAGTCACAACTTCCCGGCAGTCTCGTTTAGCGGTTTTCGAGCACGATCGTGGGGCAATGCCCCTTGCGGGGTTAGGAGTAGCGCCCCTTCTCACGAAATGAATATCGCGAGTGTTCCATCTTGATCTAACAACGCCTTAAGCCGCTGTCCAAAAATGATTTGGGCGAGACCTTGCCGTTTCGGAAGGTTTTTCTTAGTAGTCGAAGCCTACAAGTGTCCAAGCACTTGTTGCTTTGCTTCTACAAGAAAAATACTCAAAAAATCTTTAAAAATAGCAAACTTACAGATCTGAAATATTTTCATAAAAATAAAATACAAACCTGTACATGCTTCGCACGTGGCTCTGATACCACTGTTGGGACTTTCGAGCCGCAAAAACCGCTTTTCGGTTGTATATAACCCTTTGTTTTCCAAGAACCAGATCCAGATTCTTAGAATCCAAGGTGAATTGTTCCAATGGGTCCTTGATTTCTTTGATCTAAATTTTTAAATTGGAATTCTCTTCCTGAACTTTGCTCAGTCAAAGAGCTCGAGTTAGTCTCTTCTTTAAGGGTTTTACCTCCTTTTGGAGTGACTTGATTCAGACGTTGGATTTGGCCAGCTTTCTTAATAAATATGAAACTAAATTTTGTAAGTCATCTATCTGAGTACCAGAAATTAGGAAACTTACAATGTTTTTTGGCCCTTCGGAAATGAATACAGATCCGTGGCTTCTCTCAAACTTGGTTTCCGACTCGCTCTAGGTTTCAGACTCGGACTCGGTTTTGGCAACATTCGCTTGTACCAATAGAGCGAGGAAGCTTGTTTTCTTGTGTTCTTCTTCATCCAACTCTTCCGATGACTCAGACCACGTTGCATTCAATACCTTCCTTTTTCCTTTCTTCTGGTTTAGACAGTCAGGCTTGTAGTGTCCCTTCTGGTTGCAACCGTAGCAGATAACTCTAGAATTGGTCTTCGAGTTTGATTGAGTCATCTTCTTCTTCTTAAGTGCTTTCTGAATTAGTTTGAATAGTTCGATGGTGATTTCATCTTCGAGATCTGATTCATCTTCGGATTTAGGTTCGGTTCAACGCTTGATCTTTGGTTCTCGTGTTTTGTTTGCACTAGCAATCAAACCAATACCTTTCTCACCTGGCAATGCATATTAATCTATTCATGAAGTTAAAATTTTGAAAAGAATTCATCTATTCTAATTGACGAAAGATCCTTGGATACTTTGTAGGCATCTACCATTGATGGCCATAATGTATTCCTCGAAAAAGCATTTAGTGCGTACCTTATTACGTCGCGGTTCTCCACTTTCTATCCGATCGCGTGGAGTTTGTTTAGAAGATCTTTTATGCGATCATGAAGCTGGCTCGCTGACTCACCTTCCTACATTTTTATATTATATAATTTATTTAATATTAAATCTCGTTTGCTTACCTTCATGTTGGAAGTGCCCTCGTGAAGCTCGATTAGTCTATTCCACAACTCCTTTGTGCTGTTGAAGGGGTCGACCCAGTTCAGCTTTTCTTTTGTCTGGACACATTATAGGGTTCGAGTCGCCTTGATGTCAGCCTCGATTTTCTTCATTAGACTCATATCCTAGTTTTCATATGATACTAGTTTGCAAGTGTCGTCGAGTAGAAGCGCAAGGCCAGTTTGGATGATTATCCACATCTCTACCTCTGTCTTTAGATAGTACTCCATTCGGCTCTTCCAGTAGCTGAAATCTTCTCCGAAGAATAGAGGCAGACGTGCAGTGCTGTAGCCTTCTTGGTGGGCCATTATAGAAGAAAATCTCACACAAAAAGAAAAAAGAAACAAATGTCCCAAGACTCGGTCTCAGATTAGTAGTGCGGGAGAAAAATAAAACTAGCAATTCACTAATTTTAAAAAAATAAAAAATTATTAATAAAAAAATATTATTACAAATTTTGGTAACTGCGATATTTTGCTAATACTGACCAATGGTAAAAAAATGAAAATGAATTTTTTAAAAATAATTTTGGAAGGAAAAAATGAAAGGCATATATAATTTTGTTTTTCAAAGAAGAACCCCCTACTCAATTAGTGGTTTCACCAATTCAGAGTGGCCTAACTCTGATACCAATTGTAGGATCGATGACGTGCTAGAGCGGGGGGTGAATAGCACTCGTTGCTTTTTTTGCTCGTTTTGAAAAACTCAAAGTAATACAACGGAATAATGAACAAGACAAAAGCAATGCTAACATAATTTCTTTTAGTTGGTTCAGAGCATGTGTTAACTCCTACTCCAAGTCCTGCGATCATTGATCACTTTCGATGGGTAATCACTAATAGTTCGAAAATCTTTTACAAGTAAGCAATTACAAGTACTAAAAAAAATAAAGTATACCGATAATAAGGAATTAAGAATTTGTTCGTCGATTGTCGGAGCAATGTTGAAGAGAGCAGCAGTTGTTCGTTTCTTCATCTTGGAAATTATGTTGTTGAAGCAACTGGTCGAGCCTGTTAGAATGTATACTAAAAGTCTAGCTTTTGGTATCAAAAATTTATCTAGAAATAAGAATCACATTGGTCAAATGTCTACATTTGTGATAAATGTAGTTGTTCAATTAATTTATACTGTAGATAACATAGTATGTGGTGCCACATGTAGAAGATGATGTTATCAGTACCTTATAAATTATAAACAGTAGCTCACGACCAAAATGGAAAGGAACAAACCATTAGAAGGTCATAGTGTAATTAGGTATCAGTTTATCTTGACTGTATAATTACACTAGTACACTTAGAGTGTATTGAGTAGGACCATTTGAGGTCGTTTCTTTTATACTGACTTTATAAAAAAACAAAGACCTCGGTTATTATGGAAGTGTGTGCTCTTAATCCTAATATAATAACAAGCACATATATTTGATATTTATTTCTTTAATTTATCAATGGGTGAGATTTAGTTCGATGAATCAATAAGCCCGATAAGTTGGGAAATGACATCACTTATAGTGTGTGTTGTTGATTATAGAAGGAAACTGTGTCCTAGAGATACTAGGTTGATAATGTCCTCAAGAGGATCTCATAAGGATTGTCATGTTAAACCCTACAGGTGGACCTAGTCCGACATGATGATAAGGTTGAGTGGTACTACTCTTGGACTAAGATATTAATTAAATGAGTTGTCAGTAACTCACTTAATTAGTGGACATTCGATATCTTAAACACAGGGAGACTAACACACTCATAATAAGAAGGAGCCCAAAAATGTAATTTGGGATTGGTGCGGTAGTTCAATAATAGTTCTCTAGTGGAATGAATTATTATTGATAAAATTAAGTTGTGTGTTCGGGGCGAACACGGGATGCTTAATTTTATCGGGAGACCAAAACCAATTCCTCCTCTCGGTCCCTATCGTAGCCTCTTATTTATAGAGTACTATACCCACCTATACCCACCTTCTATACCCACCTAAAGAGGGCCGGCCAAGCTAGCTTGGGAACCAAGCTAGGGCCGGCCTAGGTATAAATTGAGGTGGCCGGCCCTAGCTTGAACCCAAGCTAGAGGGGCCGACCAAATTAAATTAAAAAAGAATTTTAATTTTAATTTTTATTATGTGGAAGATATAATTTATTAAATAGAATTAAAATTAAATTATCTCTCTTGTAAAAGATCTACAAAAGATTAAAGAAAGAGATTAAATCTCTTTCCTTATTTGTAGATTGGTGAGATATTTTATTTTCTCTTTAAAAATTATTCACATGTTGTAAAATTAAAATTATGGAAATTTCTTTTTATCAACCATGAAGAGATTTTGAAGAGAAATTTTAATTTTAAAATTTCCGGAAACAAATTAGGAAGTTTTAATTGTTGATTGAAACTTGTCTAATTTGATTTCATGATGTGGCCGACCATTAGAATTTAATTGGGGAAATTTTATTTTATTTTTCTCAATTAAATCATGTCAAGGAAATTAAGAAAATTTTGTTGTAATTAAATTTTCTAATTTGCTTAGGCCAAGGAATATAAAAGAAGGGGTGAGGGTGCCTTCATGAGACACAACCTCTATTATTTCTCTCCCTCTTTTGTTCCTTGGTGTGGCCGGCCATCATCCTCTCCCTCTCTTCCTCTTGTGGTGGCCGAACCTCTCTCTCCCCTTGGAGCTCTTGTGGTGGCCGGATACTACTTGGAGAAGAAGAAGAAGGAGGAGAGAAAGCTAGCATCTCTTGGAGCTTGGTTGGTGTTTTGATCTTCTTCCTTGGTGAAGCTTCCTTATTGTTGGCCGAACCTAGCTAGGAGGAGAAGAAGGTGGTTGGTGGTTTCTCATCTCGGAAGATCGTTGCCCACACAACGTCCGAGGTTAGAAGAGGAATACGGTAGAAGATCAAGAGGTCTTTCTAGAAGGTATAACTAGTAATTTTTCCTTTCCGCATCATGCTAGTTATTTATGGAAATAATACCAAATACAAGAGGCTTATGTTCTTGTATTTCGAATATGTTTTTCGAAGTTGTGTTTTTTTTTCCTTGTGATTTGATTGTTTTTTTTGGTTAACCTAAAGTTATTTTAGGAAATTAAATATTAGATTTCTATAAAAGGTTTTGTCTAGTCGGTGGTGGTTGCTCCCATATCCAAGAAGGCCATGTGCCTCGCCACGTCAGTACTGGGAACCAATTATGGAAATTAATATTTAATGGAATTAATAACTTAAGGTGACTTGGGTCGAACGTGTTAAGTTCCGCAGGAGATCCAAGTCAAAACCTAAAAGAACAAATAGATTAAGTTTTGGATCAAACGTGTTAAGTTCCGCAGGCGATCCAAAATTTAATTTAAAAGAACACATGGTAGCTAGGAAAAGATTCAGACCTTTGTACAAAATTTTTGTACAGTGGAACCTCTAGGTTTTCCGAGTAGCAACCAACAATTGGTATCAGAGCTAGGGTTTTGCCTCTGTGTATTTGGTATTAGTTTAATTATGCACATGTCATACATAATTTAGGCAGGTTAATAGTAGGATGTGCTAACTTTGTGGATACAGGATCCAACTATTATGGCTTATAGTTATTTTGTGTGTGATTGGACCCTTGGACATGTCAAGGGCATTTTATTGTGTGTGCATGATTGTATTATAAAATACAGCAGGAGCTGTATTTAGTTTTATTAGGATTTTATTTTTTGATCTAGTTACATGTACATTCCTTTTATGGAATATAGGATCGATGGATGTAAATTTTATTTTATATTCGATCTAGTTTACATGTACATTCCTTCGAGGAATATAGGATCAAAATGTAAAATTCTATTTATGTCGTGGATCGAATCTTGCAAAGCGTGGAACCTTCTAAGGACCAGAGGCGCAGCGGAACTAGGAGCAAGATGGATGCGACAGCTAGACCCGGTGGCAGTGGCCAAATATGGCAGCAGCTTGGGATGACAACACACGGAGGACAACTAGAGATAAAAGCCATAATAGTTGAAAAATTAGATTTTCTTTTTATTGCTTTTATATTGTGCTGTGTGTGCATGTTAGTTTACATATTTAGTAGGCTAGCATAGTTAAAATTCCTCATTTATAAATAACTAAGTGGGAGAGGGATTTTTAAGTAAATCCCATGGTCTCCATTACTGGTTTGTAAGTGATGCAAACAAGCTTGCGTGTTGGCTCTGAGTGCCTTCCTCCATAACGGATGAGCTTGTTTGTAGATCACTAGAACAGACTTCTATTTTTGGATGACTATAGGAAGTTAATTAAGAGTGTGTGACCTTCCACAACGGAAGGGGCATAATCTTATTAATAGACTTAGTGTCAAGTAATGGTATACACTTAGACACATCTAATAGTATCCTCACCATCGGAGTCACTGCTATTATTTGTGTGACCAAATGATACCAACTATTAATTTTATTTGTCAAAAAGTTAGGTTGACAAGATAATAAAATTAATGGGTTAAAACCCTCCTTTTACAAATGTTGAATTTGTATACGTCCACACTAACGTGGCATGCAAAATTCACGGTGTTTGAGGTGTTGGAGAATTTAAATAATATTGTTTGAGGAATCAATATTTTTTTATTCAAAAATTTTTGACCAAATATTTGATCAAAGACAGATCAACTATTAATTTTATTTCGTCATAAAGTAAAGTTGACGAGATAATAAAATTAATAAATAAAATCTCCTCTTCGATTTTGTATACATCCACACTATCGTGGCATACAAAATTCATGGGGATTTTTAAGGAGTTGATCTTGACCAAATATTTTTGTGATTCTTAGGATTTAAAATGTTTGTCAATTCCCTAGTAGTCATACTATAGAAAAGACTTAGTAATCCCAATTGTATTGATTGGAAATAGGACTTGGACATTAAGGTAGACTGTCTTCTTAGAACTAAGAACAATATAGGTGTATTTAATTTATTAGTTGAAACATGTTTAGTGGTGTTATCTACCAGAACCTGGAGTGTAGATACAGATGCCATTAATCATGTCCGTAATTCATTACAGGGTTCCAGGAAACTCGACAACTAAATGAAAATTAAAACACCGTCTACATGGGCACTACTGTAAAAATGGTAGCTGTGGCAGTGGGAGATGTTTATCTTTTGATAAGAATAAAACATGGATTTTTGAGTAATTGTCTTTACGCACCAAGTTTAGAAAGAACTAGTTTTCAGTTTCTAAACTATTCAAAGAACTTGATATTCTGCCTCTTTTAATAACAAAGTTGTTATTAAGGAAAAGAGGGAAGTTATCTGTTCTGGTACGTTGGTTGGCAATTTATAAATCCAATAACTCTCACGATGCAACAAATGGAAATTAGTAACACATCTTCTAACTTTACGAGAAAGTAACCTTCGAAAATGAACCAATTATATCTTTGGCATATAAGGCTAGGTTATATTAACTTGAGTAGGATTCATTGGTAGCTGATGAACTTTTGGGTTCATTAGTAGTGGAAATCTTTCCAACCTACGAGTCTTACTTGGAAGGAAAAATAACCAAGAAGCTTTTAAGTCTAAGGGGTATGGAGTCAAAGATATATTGAAATTGATTCATTCTGATTTTTGTGATCCTATGAGCATCCAGGCAAGAGGTTGTTTCAAATATTTCATCTATTTTATAGACAACTATTTGAGATACGGATATATTTACTTTATGTGTCGCAAGTCTAAGTGCTTTGATTAGTTCAAAGAGTACGAGGCTGATGTGGAGAAACGACAAAGTAAAAGTATCAAGACATTACGGTAAGATCGTAGTGGCAAGTACCTCTTGGGAGAATTTAGGAGTCATTTAACAGAAGTAGGAATTCAATCCCAACTAACTGCACCTGGTACACCCCAACAGAATGGTGTAGGAAAAGGAAGGTATAGGACTCTTATGGAAATAAGTAGATTGATAAGTTATTAAGAATATTATCAAAATCATTTTAAGGATATACTCTGGAAACGGGAGTAAATATAGTACATTCTAAAGTCAGAACTCTCTACTCATATAGAAATGCTGAATAGGCGTAAGCCTATTTCGAAGCATATTCGGATTCGGGTAGTCCAACACATATGCAGAAGAGAGACAATGATAAGTTGGACAGGAATTCACTTGTTTGTGGGTTATCCTAGTGAAATGAAAGTAGGTTTATAGTCTTAAAAATCAGAAGGTCATTGTTAGCATCAATGACCGATTTTTAGAAAAGGACTATGTAATAAACCATATGCCTATAAGAAAATTTGTTCTTAAGGAAATAATAAAAGGCATGTCTAATCTAGTACCAACTGTACAAGATGAGATACCACAAGGAAACTGCAACACGTATCACAAATGATACACAATTGCAGAAAGTACCTTGTCGTAGTGGGAGGGTTGTTAGGCAACCTAAAAAGATTCATGTTTTGGGAGAGTTTTTGGACTCGATCCCTGGAGGACATGAACCTGATCTCCGGACATATGACAAAACACTCCAAGATAAAGATGTAACATCTTGGCAAAGAGTAATGAATAACAGGATTAGAATATATGTATTCTAATAAAATCTGGAAGCTTGTAGAATCACCAAATGGTGTAAAAGCCTTTGGGTGTTAAAAGGTCTAGAGGGATAGAAAGGAAGGTAGTAACTTTCAAAGCAAGGCTTGATGAAAAAGGAAATTTTTTCACTGGTAGCCATGCTTAAGTCTATCCGGATTCTTTTATCTATTTGGCAAGTGGATGTCAAGACAGCATTCCTTAATGGAAGTCTTGATGAAAGCATCCATATAAAGCAACCAGAAGGGTTCATTGCAAAGGGCTAAGAGCATCTTGTGTGCAAGCTCAGTCAGTCTATGGACTGAGGCAAAGCTTCAAGGTCTTGGAATATCCGGTTTATCAAAGTAATCCAGACCTATGGATTTATTGAGTAAACGGATAAGTCTTGTGTATACAAAAGGTATGATGGAAACGTGGTGGTATTTCTTGTACTATACGTAGATAGCATTTTTGGTAGTTGGAAACAATATCAAAATGTTGTCAGAAGTAGGGGTATGGTTGTCCAAAAAATTCGATATAAAGGACTTAGGAGAATGTATATATTCTTGAGATCAAAGTAATAAGGGATCGAAAGAAAAAAATATTTTACTTATCCCAAGCTTCATACATTGGAAAAATCCTTGCTCGTTTTAAGCATGCAAAACTCCAAGAAAGGTTTCTTACCTTTTCAGGATGGAGTAACTTTATCTAAAGATATGTCTCTGTAGACATCAAAGGAGATAAAGGAAATAAAGGCAGTTCTTTATGCTTCGGCTGTCGGAAGCCTAATGTATGCTATGCACGAGATCAGAAATCTGTTTTGCCAAGGGCATAGTTAGCAGATATCAAAGTAACCCTGGACAAGACAGTGGACTACAGTAATGCATATATTGAAGTACCTTAGAGGCACTAGAGATTATATGCTAGCTCACAAGGCAGTTAATTTGGTTCTTGTGGGTTGCATGGATTTTGACTTCCAATCGGATATAAATAATAATAAGTCAACCTCGGGGTTTTGTGTTTACTTTAGGAGGAAAAGTCATAACTATGGAAGAGTGATAAGCATTGGTGTTTTTCTGGACTCCACCATAGAAGCTGAGTATATGGCAAGCCTCTGAGGTAGCCATAAAAGCTGAATGACTTAATAACCTCAAGATAGACTTAGATATGATTTCTAGTTTGTCCAAAAATTATTACAATTTATTGTAATAATAATGGTGCGGTAGCAAACTCGAAGAAACCATGAGTCTATAAGGCAAGTAAACACAATAGAGCGCAAGTACTACCCAATACGATAAATTGTATAACGAGGAGAAGTTGTTGCCGCCTAGATTGCATCAGATGATAACCTAAGGTCCTTAAGGCAAGAGCTTTTTGAAAGGCATGGGAATCAGATGTATGGCAGCAGGCTTAGTCTTTTAGTATAAGTGGGAGATTGTTAGAATGTATACTAAAAGCCTAGCTTTTGGTATAAAACATTTATCTAGAAATAAGAATCACATTGGTCAAATGTATACATTTGTGATAAATGTAGTTGTTCAATTAATTTATACTGTAGATAACATAGTATGTGGTGCCACATGCAGAAGATGATGTTATCAGTACCTTATAAATTATAAACAGTAGCTCACGACCAAAATGGAAAGGAACAAACCATTAGAAGGTCGTAGTGTAATTAGGTATCAGTTTATCTTGACTATATAATTACACTAGTACACTTAGAGTGTATTGAGTAGGACCATTTGAGGTCGTTTCTTTTATACTGACTTTATAAAGAAATAAAGACCTCGGTTATTATGGAAGTGTGTGCTCTTAATCCTAATATAATAACAAGCACATATATTTGATATTTATTTCTTTAATTTATCAATGGGTGAGATTTAGTTCGATGAATCAATAAGCCCGATAAGTTGGGAAATGACATCACTTATAGTGTGTGTTGTTGATTATAGAAGGAAACTGTGTCCTACAGATACTAGGTTGATAATGTCCTCAAGAGAAGCTCATAAGGATTGTCATGTTAAACCCTGCAGGTGGACCTAGTCCGACATGATGATAAGGTTGAGTGGTCCTACTCTTGGACTAAGATATTAATTAAATGAGTTGTCAGTAACTCACTTAATTAGTGGGCATTCGATATCTTAAACACAGGGAGACAAACACACTCATAATAAGAAGGAGCCCAAAAATGTAATTTGGGATTGGTGTGGTAGTTCAATAATAGTTCTCTAGTGGAATGAATTATTATTGATAAAATTAAGTTGTGTGTTCGGGGCGAACACGGGATGCTTAATTTTATCGGGAGATCAAAACCAATTCCTCCACTCGGTCCCTATCGTAGTCTCTTATTTATAGAGTACTATACCCACCTATACCCACCTTCTATACCCACCTAAAGAGGGTCGGCCAAGCTAGCTTGGGAACCAAGCTAGGGCCGGCCTAGGTATAAATTGGGGTGGCCAGCCCTAGCTTGAACCCAAGCTAGAGGGGCCGACCAAATTAAATTAAAAAAGAATTTCAATTTTAATTTTTATTATGTGGAAGATATAATTTATTAAAGAGAATTAAAATTAAATTACCTCTCTTGTAAAAGATCTACAAAAGATTAAAGAAAGATATTAGATCTATTTCCTTATTTGTAGATTGGTGACATATTTTATTTTCTCTTTAAAAATTATTCACATGTTGTAAAATTAAAATTATGGAAATTTCTTTTTATCAACCATGAAGAGATTTTGAAGAGAAATTTTAATTTTAAAATTTCCGGAAACAAATTAGGAAGTTTTAATTGTTGATTGAAACTTGTCTAATTTGATTTCATGATGTGGCCGGCCATTAGAATTTAATTGGGGAAATTTTATTTTATTTTTCTCAATTAAATCATGTCAAGGAAATTAAGAAAATTTTATTGTAATTAAATTTCCTAATTTGCTTAGGCCAAGGAATATAAAAGAAGGGGTGAAGGTGCCTTCATGAGACACAACCTCTATTATTTCTCTCCCTCTTTTGTTCCTTAGTGTGGCCGGCCATCATCCTCTCCCTCTCTTCCTCTTGTGGTGGCCGAACCTCTCTCTCCCCTTGGAGCTCTTGTGGTGGCCGGATACTACTTGGAGAAGAAGAAGAAGAAGGAGAGAAAGCTAACATCTCTTGGAGCTTGGTTGGTGTTTTGATCTTCTTCCTTGGTGAAGCTTCCTTATTGTTGGCCGAACCTAGCTAGGAGGAGAAGAAGGTGGTCGGTGGTTTCTCATCTCGGAAGATCGTTGCCCACACAACGTCTGAGGTTAGAAGAGGAATACGGTAGAAGATCAAGAGGTCTTTCTAGAAGGTATAACTAGTAATTTTTCCTTTCCGCATCATGCTAGTTATTTATGGAAATAATACCAAATACAAGAGGCTTACGTTCTAGTATTTCGAATATGTTTTTCGAAGTTGTGTTTTTTTTTTCTTGTGATTTGATTGTTTTTTTTTGGTTAACCTCAAGTTATTTTAGGAAATTAAATATTAGATTTCTATAAAAGGTTTTGTCTAGTCGATGGTGGTTGCTCCCATATCCAAGAAGGCCATGTGCCTCGCCACGTCAGTACTGGGAACCAATTATGGAAATTAATATTTAATGGAATTAATAACTTAAGGTGACTTGGGTCGAACGTGTTAAGTTCCGCAGGCGATCCAAGTCAAAACCTAAAAGAACAAATAGATTAAGTTTTGGATCAAACGTGTTAAGTTCCGCAGGTGATCCAAAATTTAATTTAAAAGAACACATGGTAGCTAGGAAAAGGTTCAGACCTTTGTACAAAATTTTTGTACAGTGGAACCTCTAGGTTTTCCGAGTAGCAACCAACAGAGCCCTCCTTAAATAGTCAAACTAGGCCTGATTTTGATCCACTAATCTCGGGATTATGTTTGACTCATCGTTGATCGACCGACTGATCCCCTGGTTCGGTCGACTGATATTGTCTGAATCGATCCATCTTCTCGTCCAGATTCAGCTTTGGATGAGTCCTCGTTCGGTCGACCGATCCCATCATTCAGTCGATCGATCTCGATATCCTCGTTGGCTTATCTGGTCTGATCCAATCAATTCGGCCTAATCTCGGTCACCGCATATCCACTGTTTGGTCGACCTATCCCCGGGTTCGATCGACCTATCATTCGGTCAAATTTGGTTAATTGGCTAAAAATCAACTCTGTTTGCTTGGAGGTTCGGTCAACCGATCCCCGGTTCGATCGACCGATCAGGGCTAAGTTCGACCCTACAAAACTGTTAGTTTCCTGTAAAATAGAGTTAAATAAAATAGAAAATAATATATAACTAATTAACCTGACAACCTTCGGACTATCCGATTCTGACTTCGGATTTCCTCCGGAAACCCTAGATCGAACTGACACCTACTGTTCCCTCAATGGAGAACGCGTCCTCACCTACTCCTTTCAAGATAAGTTACCTGTTACTAGACCAGTCCTCCAGACTGGCTAGACTTTTCGCCTAGGGTCACCATCCCCTAGGACCTAGAGTTACCTCCCTCTAGGGTTACCACCCCTAGGACCTAGGGTTACTCCCCCCTATGATTTTCTATAACCTAGGGTTGCCATCCTTTAGGACCTAGGTTTACCACCCCCTAGGGTTTTCCACCTGCCTAACCGCAGATAGGACTTTCCATCACCTAGGGTTATCGCCCCTAGGACTTGGGGTTACCTCCCCCTAGGGTTTTCTACCTGCTTAGAATCCACTAAGACTTTTGCCTAAGACAACTTAGGACTTTCCTATAAGCTCAATCAACCTTGTTAGATCAGAGGACAACTTAACTTTGAACCCTTTGACATAATCAAAACTCAAGTTCGATTGTCTGGTACTTCTTGCACCAATATTCTTCCTTCAACTCAGAATAGGATACTTCCCTTGTCATTAACCACAAGAGGCCCTAAATAGAGGCTTCAGGCCTAGATATTCCTGAGCAACCCATCACCAAGTGGTCTCCTCTTGCTTTGGCCAAGATTTCATTTGCTCGAGGTAAAGAGCCTGGGTGTCAAAAACATAGCCGCTTTCATTTTACAATTTTATGACCAGGCGTTCTTATACTTATGTATCATGCAACCCCCCCCCCCCCCCCAGTTATCAAGCTAATTGAGACAATGCTTGTCCCTCTACCTACTCAACCAATTCTGCCACAAGCCTTGAGCGTTTCTTCAACTACTCCCCGCTCCAAATGAACTCCTAGTACGAGATTAGCTAACCATGCATCTAAATGATCAATATCTGAACAAAGCCCTAGGCCGACTGGGAAAACATCAAAATCTTTATCGGTTCCACCAGCTTCCAATCATTTGTAGTCGCTCAAGATCCCTCTTGCTCTTCCTTCATGGCCTATGTGTTCAACTAGTTCCTCATGTCTTTTCAAGCAATCCTATGGATTGCCATCCCAACAAGGGTTGGACACTACTTCCTCACCTTATGGGATACTTAAGTTGAAGGGTCCATTAGCTAAGTCATGGGTGCAAGAACATAGACAAACATAAGGGACCATAATTTCAGAGTGTGCTGACGAGGACAACCGAAATGCTACTGCAATAAGTCCATGACTAAGTTTTCATAAATTACTTTTGTGAAATATAACTTTGTCATTATTCTATTAAGTTCTATGCTTTTGGGCTAAATTTGGGGCGATTGGTCATGGACCCGAAGCAGGCCAACAAGATTTTAAAAGGTCAAGTAAAGGATCTAGATGCAACTGTTGGATCGAAAGCGCTAGAGGGGGGGTCGTTTCGTATTCGAAAATCGTTTGAGAGTAATGCAACGGAAATAAAGGAAAAACCAAACACAGAAAAGACCCAAGTGTTTTTACTTGGTTCGGAGCCTTGGGCGACTCCTACTCCAAGGCCCTCGCTCGTTGAGCGATTATTTTGGGAAATTCACTATTAAATCACAATAGTACAGATATGAATTAAATATAACAGAATTAAGTAATTACTACAAGAAAATTCCTCATAGACATCGGTGGAACAACAACGGTTTTAAGAAAAAACCGATGTCATTGAATATTTTACACCGGTTTTTCTAAAAACCAGTGTCTATGAGCGCAGATTTTCGCTCATAGACATCAGTTTTTTAGGCGATGTCTATGAGCGTCTTTTTTCGTTAATAGACACCGATTTTAACAGCGATTTTTAAAACCTGGTGTCTATGATGCAATAAAATAATTTAATTTTCTCACCAATACTTAACCGAAATTTACAACACTTCACTCATCCCTCTAAACCTAAACCTATATCGCGTCGTCCACCGTATACCTCGCAACCGCCGCCACCACTTTCCTCCTCGCCGCTAGCCATCCGACCATCTCTCTCAGCCTCAACTCCCTCTTCCCCTTCCTAGATCGAAGCCCCTTCCTCTCCCGATCAGAATCAACAACACCATCCGTCAACAACACCGCATCTCCTCCAACTCCTCCTTTTGGGTGAGAAGAGAAGAGGAGCCCCCTTCTCGAGTGGCGTTTTGGGAGGCACCGCTCCACCTCGTTGCTACTGCCGCCCTTCCCACACTCCTCCTTCCTTCGTCCTTTCCCCTCAGCCATCTCCATGGCTTCCATCTCCATGGCCGCCATCTCCTCTAATCGCAGCGCCGTGTGGACACAGAGACAGACTCTACTTTTTTTAACCCGAAGCTTGGCGAGTAGCTTGCAGAGACGACAATCTTAGCGGTGAATGTGTGTCTGTGCGAGAGCGTGCGGAGCGCGACGGTTGAGCCGCCTTCGCTGGAGCCGCCTTCGCCGCGTGCGAGCCTTCTCAATCACCACCAACCGGACTTACCTATCTATGCGAACAAGTCAACTCTGCCGTTGAAGCGCGGAGATCTCGAGCTCGAATCGGTTTTCTGATCTTTGGAGGTGAGGGGAAGGAGTGAGAGAATGCCGCTGGTGCGGTTGGAGGTGAGAAATGAGTACGGGTTGGGAGATCTGGAGCTGTACAAGAAGTCGTTGAGGAAGGAGGATCCCAAGGCGATCTTGGATGGCGTCGCGGTGGCCGGTCTCGTAGGGATCTTGCGGCAGTTGGGCGATCTCGCCGAGTGAGTTATTTTGATTTTCTCTTGTCTATGCTACAATTTGGATTCTTTCTTTCGTCTTGACTTATTCTCCTTTGTATTCCTTGTTTGCGTAGTTTCTTAGGAACTGGATGATGCTTGTTATGTATCCGATGGGAAATTCTCTTTCTAGTGCTCACATAATAATGCCATGCTTATTCTCTTTCAAATCCACTTTTTGATTCGATACGAATGAAAATTCCCTTTATGTTCGATTTGGTTGTAGTTAATTTAAATTTTATTTCCATTGATGGAGCTGACTGAAGTGACAGGGGGGATCAAATGGTACTCTATTACTAATTTAATAGTGAATACCACGGAGGTTTGTTTGATAAGCTCGCTGAAGGTGGAGTTGTTCCGAAGAACTAAATCATCCTATCATGGAATCCCTTGTCTGCTCTCTACGAAATACTCATTTGGTTGAGGACTTCCAAACATGTTATAAACTAAAATATTTTTCTACTGTAATTGGTCAAATTGTTGTTTTTTCAATGAATATTCGATAAGTTTAGAAGTTTCTTATGGAAGTGAAAGAAAAAAGTCAAGTAATGCCTCAGATTTTGAGTAACTATGCTATAAAATTTCATAAAAGAGTTGTGAGGTACTTAATTCTTATTAAGGTTTTACTTGAAGCTTTCAGTCTAAACAAGTGACCTCGATGAGATTTTAATCAGCATGCATACTCTCAAATGACAACAGACAAGAAGCTATGACAATCGGTCTTCATACTAAAGTTTCAATATATAGGTTGTTTAGTGTGCATGTCAATAGGTTATTAGCATCGTACTTTAATCTTCTGAACATGTTTATATGAAACTGCTTTGTTATCCTCCGGAGTGCTCCAAAACAATAGTCAGTCTGCTGAAACTAGGTTGAATCTTCTATCCTTAGGTTTGACTGGACTGCTTCAATGAGGTTGATACATGCCCACTGATAAAATTAGGCAGCATGCCTTTGGAATCCGTGCCTCTTAAATGTATTACTATCCCAGGCTTATCTAGCTATAGAAGAAACCATTTCTGGCTAGTACAACAACAAGTTTAAGTAATAAAACATGGATTTGTCAAGGAAGTAGAACCTTTGGCATGTAATAATTTACCACTTTAAAGGATCCTGCATTATTTTCCCTGCTTTTCAGTTTTTTGATAATCATCCACTTTTCTGATGTTGCAGAAGAAGAAGCCTCTGTGTTCCGGATCTTCATAGATGAACCTGGATATGGAGATCTCCACTTGGTGAGGACCTTTTTTCCTATTTCTCATATGTCAGATAGTATGAATTCGGCTAGAATTATTTGGAAGGCATGTACTTGGCATTTATTGTTTCATATTCTTGCTAATATCAGTTTTCCCACTTAAAATGCTTTGATGTGTATCATTCTATCTACCATTTACCCACTTTTATTTGTTACTCAATCTACAACAAGCACTTTTCCATTAAGTACCATTTGAATAACATGTTAATATGTAAGCATTTAGCCGACCCCACCTAGTGGGATAAGGCTTGGTTGGTTGTTGATAATATGTTAGAATTGCCATGGTTTCATGGTTCAATTTGCATAGCTTTCCTATAATGTAAGTTTTCACCTTTCCAGTTAGTTGTTTGTTTGCATCATATTCTTACTAACAGTAATTTCTCTCCTATCCGTATTATTAATTTCTTGCATATTATTTAGTTGCATTAAATAGAAACATGAGCCATTTATCATGATACTTGAGTGTTTTCTAGATTAGCCTTCTTCAAGTTTGTAATATTGAAAAAATATTGAGTTTAGTTGTTTCCTCTTGATATACAGAAAGATTGATCTCAATGTACCCTTAGAAATTAATATTTCATGCTTTCTGGCATGTGAATGTCACATTCTGTAGCTTAAGCCAAATAATGATTTGTTTGTCTTTGAGTTTTGTTCTATCAGGTAGCTATTTGCTTCTTCACATATTTAACTTACAGTATTTTGGATAATAGGGAAAGTTCATGAAACCATATGTATGATTCACATTTGTTGTCTTTACATTTGTTGTCTTCACATTTGTTAATAAGGAACTGATGAACAACAGAAGAAGTGGTTACCACTAGCTTATAAGATGCAAATAATTGGATGCTATGCTCACACAGAACTTGGTCATGGTTCAAATGTTCAAAGTCTTGAAACAACAACGACATTTGATCCCAAAACAGATGAATTTGTTACTCACAACCCTACACTTACTTCAAGCAAGTAGCAGTATCAATCTGTGTTCTGAAGATCCAACCTAGATTCACTAATAGATCCCTTGAGACAATAGTGCCTTTTCACAATCGTATAGCTTCATGTATTATTCAACAATAATTTTCTCCATGAAACCAAATTATTTATAAAAATAATTGAGATGAAAATATCCCTAAATGTTTCAATGATAATGGCATCCATTTCACACATGTGCAGTGGTGGCCTGGTGATCTTGGAAAAGTATCAACCCATGCAGTTCAGAACAATAATTCTTTTATAATTTTTTTTACAGTTCAGAATAATAGTCATAAAATATTCATAGTAATACTATATACTGAAAACTAAAAATATATGATAAATGTTAAATGTTAAATATAATTATAAAATATATAAGTTAATTCTCTTATGATCCTATGTTCTGATCCTATGATCAGGACCTATGGACCTATTTTCATTCGGAATAGGATCGATATTGACAAAGTTGGCAAACTTGGTCAATTGTGGATGTTTCTTAAGGCTAATACATGTAATATCTTTTTTCTGCATGCAGTCATATTGACTCTAGATTGGACTAGTGTATTAGTTTAAATGATCATACCTAATTCTTCATTATGTTTACTTTGACCCTGCAGAGGGAAGTTTACCTCTCTTATTCTATTTACAGTTTAACATTACTAGAGCAATTGTATGAGTAGTGGTTTTTGACTGAGGTATTTGAGATGTGATCTCTGCATTGCTTATCAATGATATTGATTGTTTTTTATTTTTAATATTGTCCAGGGTTTCACAAGTCACAAGGGAAGGGAAGTATGTGCAATCTGATGTCCCAAGGTAGGTTTTATATGGGGCAATGGTTTATGTTCATCAAACAATTGTCTCTGATGCTTCTAAGGCTTTATCTCGAGCTGTGTGCATTGCTGTGAGATATATTTGTGTTTGTAGGCAATTTGGATCACAAGATGGTTCTTCTGAGACTCAGGTACAATATCAGTATTCTGTGCTACATTGAAAAATATTCTGACATACATATATTAATTTACCACAATATCATCCTCTTGTTTATCCACCTAAAGTAAACATTCTATTTAGTCTTTCATCCTCTTGAAAAGGTGTGTTCGTGCAGTTACAAATTCTTATTTAACCTTTCTCTCACAGGTCATTGATTACAAAACTCAGCAAAGCATACTCTTTCTGCTGCTGGCTTCAGCATATGCTTTTAGGTTTGTTGGTCAATGGTTGAAGTGGCTATATAATGATGTGACAGAGAGACTATGAGCCAATGATTTTTCAACATTGCCTGAGGCTCATGCATGCACTACTGGTTTGAAATCTTTGACAACCACAGTATTCTATTTTATTTGATACATGTACACATTTGTTTTAGTTATTTGACATATGGTGGATTTATGTGTTTTTACAGTTTACAAATCTCAAGTACTCCAGAGTTGAAATTGATGAAGTGTGGTTCGAGTGGGTTGAATGCATGCTAGATTACATTTGAAGTGTGGTTCTACCTTAATGTGTTAAAAGAATGTTCTACCTTGATTTTAATATCTATTAGCTAGCTTTTGATGTAAAAAGAATGTTTGGGTATTTTATGGATACTGTTGTAAGAAAATTATTTATATAATTTGTGAATATTTGTGTATTTTATGGATATTATTGAATGAAGAATATTTGTATAATTTGTGAATATTTGTGTATTTTTTTTTGTTATTGTCTGTTTTTCATTGTTTTGGAAATCAAATTTGTGCTGTTAAAAAAATAAACATATTACATCGGTTTTCCACCGCTGCAAAACCGGTGTTATTAACTAATATTACATCGGTCATTTACCTCTGCCAAAACTGGTGTTATTAACATACAATATTACATCGGTTTTACACCGTTGATGAAACAGTGTCGTTAAGTGATACTACACCGGTTAATAACTGATTCGAAGACCAGTGTCGTTAAGTGATACTACACCGATTTTAACCCGATGTCTAAAATGGTTGACTTTTAACATCGGCTTCAAAGACATCAGTCGAAAATGAAATAGACACCGGTGGAAAACCGATGTCTATGAAGGTTTTTGTTGCAGTGAATACCAACAACAAATAAATGAAAGCTAAAGCTCCGAGTCGTCGGGATAATGTTGCAGCACTTTGGGATCGTCTCGTTAGCAGCTTGTAGCGTTCGGATTGCTTGGAAGTTGTTGTTTTGAGTTACTGCCTCGACCCCCTTTTTATACTGTGCTGGAGGCACCTCCAAGCCTATCCAAGGCGCCTCCAGGCCGCCAAGTCGCACGGGTGGATCAGCGCAAACCTGGTCACACCTTATCAGGTTTAAGGCGCCTTCAAGCCTCCTCAAGGCGCCTTCAAGCCCTGGTCCAAGGAGCCTCCAGCTCCCTCCGAGGTGCCTCCAGCTCCTCTGGACAGCTGGCTTCGGCTTGTACCCGAGGCGCCTCCAAGCTCCATGGAAGCGCCTCGGACACTGTTCCTCCGTGGCTCAACTCTTGTTTTTTGCTCTGGAAAACATGTTAGTCTACAAACACATCCTGCAAAACCAAGTTAGCATAGATATTAATCAATATAATATTCTGACAGTCTTCGTACTGTCCAGGTCTGACTTCGAATTTCCAACCGGAAACCCTAGGTCGACCCGACGCCTACTGTTCCCTCTACGGGGAACGCGTCCTCACCTACTCCACTCAGGAGATTTACCTGTTGCCAGTGTCATCCTCCAGATCGACTGGACTTTTACTCACCGTTCGAAGCTTCCGGACTTTCTGCTGGACTTCCGCTTCCCGGCCCGTCCAGTCTTCCACCTGGTTCGTGACACCAGGACTTTCCACCTAGGGTTACAACCCCCTAGGACTTTTTCCCTAAGCTCTCGACCCGCCAAGACTTTCCACATAGGGTTACCACCCCCTATGACCTAGGGTTACTACCCCCTAGGGTTTTCCACCTGCCTAACCGCAGCTAGGACTTTTGCCTAAGTACCACTTAGGACTTTTTTGCAAGCTCCATGAGCTTGTTAGATCACAAGACGACTTAACTTTGAACCCTTTGCCATTATCAAAACATGGGTTCGATCGTCTGATGCTTCCTGCACCAACAATCTCCCCCTTTTGGATTATGGCAACTCAAATTCAAAGTTAAGTAAAACAAAATGCATAAATAAACATAAGCATGCTTTTAAATAAGAAGTTTAAGCACAAACGTAAGCATACTTAAGTAACAAGTTAAGTACAAGCTAAAGAGATTTTAAACTTTATAAGATTTAAGGTAAACTTAAATTTTACAAAGTTAAGGCTACCCCTTGAAAAGTAACTTTAGCCAATTTTGAAACTTAGTTGAAATCTTTGGGGAAAAATAGATTTTCAAACTCTGTTAGATAGATTCTAAAAGATTTATTGGTAAATATTCTTTTAATTTTGAACAAGCTTTTTGATCAATAGCTTGAAAAGAAAAAACTAAACTTCACTAAATTTTCAAAAGATTTTGAAAAGTAAAAAAAAAATATTAAGAAAGTCTAAGACTATTTAAAACGAATAATGAATTCCAAAATACTTAACGGCCAAGGAGGAGCAATTAGCTTAAACCTTAATGTCCAAGTATGATTTGAGTTAAATTGATTGCAAGTTAATTAGGTTCTTTTAGTAAGGTATCAGAGTTCTAATGTGCAAGTTGAGTAAGCCTAAAAAAATCAAATACTTAATTTCTTGGCCATATGTCTAACCATCTAGCTACTAGCTGATTGTCTAGAGGACAACAACTTTCACTTGGTTAGTCAAGTTAAGTCAATGGATCCAGTTAGATTTGACTAGGGTTGGATGACTTGACTTGATTACTGTAAATTAGGTATTTAACGCCCAGACTCATATTGATGCACAGATATAAGCATTCTTAAGTCCAGGCTGTACCCTATGCATCTCACACCATTCTATATTTTTTTCAAGCACAATCAAGGTAAGCCTAGGTGTTTGTGAGTTGCTCTGGTTGAATTCTAGGGGAGCATGATTTCTAAGGTAGAGCCTAGGCTAAGTCCAAATTTGAAAATCTAGTAAAATTAGAATTTTGAAAATAAAATTTTTCCTAGAATTTTTAAACCACAAGATGATTTTGAAAATAAGAATAACGGTAGGAACCTAATTTGAAAATCTAAATCTACTCTACCCAACACATTTCTATTTTCCTTCTAAGTACACTGAACTCAAGTTTAGGTAAGGGTTTTGTGAAAATGTCAGCTAGGTTTGATTTGGACTCAACATAGTTGAGTACAATTTCACCCTTGGCTACATGATCCCTTACAAAATGGTGTTTTACCTCTATGTGTTTAGTCCTTGAGTGGTGAATTGGATTTTTGGTTAGATTAATTGAACTCATATTGTCAATTAAAAATTTTGTATTTTTGTATTCTAGTTGATAGTCTTTTAGTGTATGCATCATCCACAAGAGTTGAGAAGCACACTCTCCTAGGGCTATATATTCAACTTCAATAATGGATAGAGCAACACAGTGTTACTTTCTGCTTGACCAACTTACTAGACACTGACCTAGAATTTGGCAGCTACCACTTGTGTTTTTTCTGTCTAGTTTACACCCGGCATAGTCTGAGTTAGAATAGCCAAAAAGGTCAAAGGTGCAAGTTCTAGAGTACCAAAGTCCTACATTTAGGGTACCTTTAATGTACCTAAGTATCCTTTTAACATATGTTAGGTGTGACTCTTTTGCACAAGATTGGTATCTTGCGCACATACCTACTGCAAATAATATATCGGGTCGACTAACAGTTAGGTAGAGTAAGCTACCTATTGCACTTCTATAGTACTTTGGGTCTACTGGTTTTCCTTCTGGGTCAGAGTCAATGTTGATGTTGGTTGTCATTGGAGTATTTATAATTTTTGAATTTTTCATGCCAAATTTTTTAATTAATTCCTTAGCATATTTAGTTTGATAAATATAGATTCCATCTTTGGTTTGTTTGATTTGTAAGCCTAAGAAAAAGTTAAGTTCCCCAACCAAACTCATTTCAAATTCATTTTCCATTAGTTTAATAAATTCTTTTAAAAGTTTAGAGTTGGTTGAGCCGAAAATTATATCATCAACATAGATTTGGGCTATAAAGATGTCTTTTTCTATGATTTTTACAAATAGGGTCGGATCTATTGGACCTTGGTTAAAGCCTTTAGATATCAAGTGATTGGATAACCGTTCATACCATGCCCTAAGTGCTTGCTTTAATCCATATAATGCGTTTTTCAGTCTAAATACATGGTTTGGGTTGACTAAGTCCTCAAACCCTGGAGGTTGACGTACATATACTTCTTCCTTAATAAACCCATTCAAAAAGGCCGACTCGACATCCATTTAATATAATCTAAATCCTTTATGTGCTGCATAAGCCAGTAGCATCCTAATGGATTCGAGTCTAGCTACTGCTGCATAGGTTTCGTCATAGTCCAAATCTTCAACCTGGTTGAACCCTTTGGCTACTAGTCTTGCCTTATTTCTCACTATATCACCCTGATCATCTAATTTGTTCCTAAATATCCATTTGGTGTCAATTATGGACTTATCTACGGGTTTAGGTACAAGTTCCCAGACTTGGTGTCTATTAAATTGGGCTAATTCTTCCTGCATAGCAATGATCCAGTCTGGGTCAGGTAAGGCTTCTTCAATGGTCTTAGGTTCAATCTTAGAAATAAGGGCAATCTGACTCTGGTTTCTATAGGAAGATCTAGTTCTGACTCTTAGGTTTGGATCACCCAAAATTTGGTCAGGTGGGTGAGAAGTACTTACTCTTGTTGGTCTTGTATTTGGGTCAGAAGTTTGTTCCTCTGGTTTATTAGTGTTAGATTGAATTTCATCATCTTCAATAATTCTTGGGTTAAGATTTTTTGTATTATTTTCGTTTGTTATTTTATTATCTTCATCAAACATTACATTTATTGTTTCTTCAACTTTTAGGGTATGTTTGTTATACACCCTATATGCCCTACTGGTTGTTGAATACCCTAAAAATATTCCTGGAGTTATTTTTGATGAAAATTTTCCTAAGTAGTCTTTAGTATTTAAAATGTGTACTTTACATCCAAAAACTTTTAAATAATTCAGATTAGGAATTTTATTATAACATATTTCATAGGGTGTTTTATTATGGAATTTGTTAATTAAGATTCTATTTTGGATATAACATGTTGTATTTATCGCTTCAACATAGAATTGGTTGCATAGTTTGTATTCATTTAACATAGTCCTAGCAGCTTCTTGTAGGTTTCGGTTTTTATGTTCTACTAGGCCATTTTGTTGGGGGTTCTAGGGCAAGAGTATTCATGTTGATACCCATTAATTTCATAAAATTTAGTAAAGTTGTGATTTTCAAATTCCACCCCCCCCCCCCCGGTGGTCACTTCTAATTCTTTTTATTTGAGTGTCTTTTTCATTTTCTATTAGTTTATAGAAGATTTTAAATACTTCAAAGGTTTCACTTTTATTTTTTATAAATTTTACCTAAGTAAATCTTGAGTAATCGTCGATTATCACTAAGCAATATTGATTTTTACTTAGTGACTTGGCTCCATGTGAATCAAACAAGTCTAGGTGAAGGAGCTCAAGTATTGAGGTTGTTCTATTAAGGTTGGTTAATTTATGATTTGCCTTAGTTTGTTTACCTTGTTGACAAGCATTACAGGTTGAGTTTTCAATAAATTTTATTAGGGCAAACCTCTAACTATACCATTTTGACTCATTTTTCCAATGAGTCTAGTGTGAGTGTGTCCCAGTCTTCTGTACCACAACTCAGTTTCTTCTTGTTGTGTTAGAAAACACTTTATTGAGGATGTTGGTAGGTTAATGGTGTAGACATTATCTCTCCTAGTGCCCTTAAGTATGATTTCAGGATTATCAATATTTTTAACTATACATTCAGATTTTGTAAAGTGAACTGAATAACCACTATCACACAATTGACTTATACTTAGTAAATTAAAGTTAAAGTTTTCAACTAGCAACACCTTTTGAATAATGAAATTGGATTTGAGTTCGATATTACCTCTTCCGATTACCTTAAACTTGTCGTTGTTGCCGAATGCAACAGACCCTAAATTCTTTAATTTGAGCTTTGTGAACTTTAATTTATCTCCAGTCATATATCTGGAGAATCCACTATCCAACATCCACTGATCCAATTCTTTATGTTTCTACACATAAAGTGTTTGAATTGGACTCTATTTGATGAAAAGAAAGTGAAGTGATTAAATTTGAGTACGTATTAGGATTGAATTTTGAGGAAAATATTAAAAGTTAATTAAATTTTGAAAAAGAATTAATTAAACTTTTGATTTAAAGGTTAATAATTTTGAAAATGTTTAAGTTAATTAATTTTGAAAAAGTATTAATTAATTTTGAAAAAAAATTTATTTAAGTTAGAAAAATATTTAAGTTAATTAATTGTAAGTTAATTTAATTTGAAAAATAATTACGTTAACTTAATTTAAAAAATAATTAAGTTAATTTAATTTTGAAAAATAATTAAGTTAATTTAATTTGAAAGATAATTAAGTTAATTTAATTTGAAAAATAATTAAGTTAATTTAAATTTGAAAGATAATTAAGTTAATTTAATTTAAAAAATAATTAAGTTAATTTAATTTAAAAAATAATTAAGTTAATTTAATTTGAAAAATAATTAAGTTAATTTAAATTAATTTAATTTTAATTATGAATTTTAATTTTGAATTTCGAATTTTAATTCAAATTTTAAATTTTAATTCAAATTTCAAATTTTAATTCGAATTTCAAATTTTGAATTTGAATTTGAATTTCAAAATTTGATTTATATTTTGAATTTCAAATTTGATTTTCTTTTAATCCTATTCCTTAGTCATCTCACCCGATCTAAATTTTCAATCAGGGAATCCTATAATTTTTGTGAGATGAATTAGGTTCAATTTTAGGGTTTGGTTTTACTTTATGTTAGATTCAAGTTTAGCTTTGGATTCAACAAATATGCATTCTTTGGATAAACTTCTGGGGTATGGTGAGTCACAAGAATATCATTAAAGTAACCATGCCTTCGAGGTTTTCCAAATAGTCCTACCCATTGAACTTAGTACAAAACTTTGGTCTAACTGGTTAGGATCCATAAAGGGTAGCTTCGGTCAGTTCCACTTAGCCAAATGCACCAGATCGAAGCCATATCTTCCTAGACATGCGATGACTAAGCTTCCCCAACGTATTATCATCCAATACTTCACCGGTACCGTGAGTCAAGTTAAACCTAACCCTTTTTATTCTAACCTTAATTACCCTGCCGGATAGTCTACTCTTGGTTACCCTTATCGGGTGGATTAAGTTTGGAGGTGCCAGCTATTCTGGAGCCTTCCCTTGGATTTTTAAGATTTTGTAAGAATTTAATTTCTAAATTTTATTTGAATTTTGAATTAATCTGAATTTCTAATTTGAATTTAATTTTAATTTGATTTTTGATTTAATTTGAATTTGAATTTTAATTTTAAATTGAATTTTAATTTTAATTTGATTTTTTATTTAACTTAATTTTAATTTTAATTTTAATTTTAATTTATGTTCTTTTTATTGATATAGTTTTTCTGCTAGCTCCCCTTGGATCATAGCCTCGATATGGTCTATCTAGGTAATGTATTTGATCCTTAGGGACCCAATATTGACCTAGCTCAGCTTGATTGATCAGGTTGGACTTGGGTACCCATGCTTGGACTGATTTACTATTTTGTCTATTTACTAAGGACAGTTAAGATCTATATTTCCTTTTGGTTTTATATCCTAGCCCAATTCTATTGTAAACGGCTCTTTGTGTCCCAAGAATTAGGTCAAGCTTCTTGGAGCCCAAAGAGAACCGTTTTAATGTATTTTTCAAATCCTTGACCTAAGTTTTCATACTGGAATTGTCTTTCTCAAATTTTTGAACTTGAGTTGAATTTTCAGTCTGAACTGGGTCAGGCAAGGTTTTGGAGTTAGTCACTTCTTTAAGGACTGCTACTTCCTTTAGAAGTGACTTGACCCTAAGGTTTGATTTTGCTAATTTGCGTAATAAGTAATTAACTAAATTATTAAGTCGAGGAACACTTACAGCAGGGTCTGGCCCTTCGGAAACAGATACGGATCCGTGGCTTCGTTCGGACTCGGCTTTCGATTTGCTCTCGCTCTCGGACAAATTGATCTGGTCCCGAGCCATCAGTGCAAGTAGACTCGTCTGATCAAGTTCGTCGTCGGTATCTTCTTCTGAGGATTCGTCCCATGTCTCCTTCAGCACCTTCTTTTTCCTCTACTTCTTTGCATCCTTCTGATTTGGGCAGTTGGCCTTGATGTGCCCTTTCTGGTTGAACCCGTATCATGTTACCTCGAACTTGACTTTTGAGCTTGGTTGACTCTCCTTGGATTGGACTGCTTTCTTTAGGTCCCTCTTGTTGAAGCTCTTCTTCTTCTTGTAGAGCTTCTTCACAAGATTCACGAGTTTGGAGGTCAATTCATCGTCTTCATTGTCTGAGTCGGGTTCGTCTTCCGACTCTGATTCAATTCTTCGCCATGATCTTGATTCGCGTGTTCGAATGGTACCTGCAACCAAAGCAATACCCTTCTCGGTTGGCTATGTATTAGTCTGTTCATGCAGTTCTAATTCTAAAAACAATTCATCTAGTTTAATAGAAGATAAGTCCTTGGAGACTTTGTAGACATCTACCATTGATGCCCACATTGTACTCCTTGAAAAAGCATTTAGAGCGTACCTTATAATATCCCGATTCACGACTCTTTGCCCGATCGTATGGAGGGAATTGAGAATGTCTTGTATGCGTACGTGGAGTTGACTTGCTGTCTCTCCGTCCTCCATCTTTAGATTATACAATTTATTAAATAACAAATCCCTCTTACAAACCTTGGTGTCAGAGGTTCCCTCGTGGAGTTCGATCAGCTTCTCCCATATCTCTTTTGCACTGGAGAACAGTCCAACTCTGTTGAGCTCTTCCTTGGTCAGTCCGCACTGGAGGGTGCAGGTAGCTCTGGCATCGGCTTCCACTTTCTTGATTAGGGTTGGTTCCTATTTTTCGCAGGGCGTAGTCTTGTTGTGTTCGTCGGTTGGTAGTTGCAATCCAGTATTGATGATCACCCACGTCTCGAACTGGATTTTGAGGAACGTCTCCATTCGTCCCTTCCAGTACCCGAAATCTTCTCCAGTGAATAGCGGAGGACGAACGGTGCTGAATCCCTCTTGTTGAGCCATTGATAGTATGCAAAATAAAAGAAAAACAGAAATATCCCAAGACTAGGTCTTGGATTAGCAGTGCGGGAATTAAAGTTAAGATTACGAGCTCGAGTGGTGTTGCACCAACTTTGAGCTAAAACCGATTCGAAAAAAAATAATTAGAATGTAACTATTAAGCTAGATTCTAATTGACTCCATAAAATCGAAAACACCACGAAAAAGTTTGCGTGATTGGTGGTTGCACTAGATCAACGCGACCTAGCTCTGATACCAATTATTGGATCGAAAGTGCTAAAGGGGGGGGTGAATAGCGCTCGTGTCTATTTCGTTCATTTCATATTCGAAAATCGTTCGAGAGTAATGCAGCGGAAATAAAGGAAAAACCAAACACAGAAAAGACCCAAGTGCTTTTACTTGGTTCGGAACCTTGGGCGACTCCTACTCCAAGGCTCTCGCTCCTTGAGTGATTACTTTGGGCAATTCACTATTAAATCACATTAGTACAGATATGAATTAAGTACAACAGAATTAAGTAATACCAACAACAAAGAAATGAAAGCTGAAGCTCCGGGTCGTCGGGATGATGTTGTAGCACTTTGGGATCGTCTCGTTAGCAACTTGTAGCGTTCGGATTGCTCGGAAGTTGTTGTTTTGAGCTGCTGCCTCGACCATCTTTTTATACTATGCTGGAGGCGCCTCCAAGCCTGTCCAAGGCGCCTCCAGGCCGCTGAGTCGCACGGGTGGATTAGCGCAAACCTGGTCACACCTTATCAGGTTTAAGGCGCCTTCAAGCCCTGGTCCAAGGCGCCTCTAGCTCCATCCGAGGCGCCTCCAGCTCCTCTGGAGAGCTGGCTTCGGCTTGCACCCGAGGCGCCTCCAAGCTCCATAGAGGCGCCTCGGACACTGTTCCTCTGAGGCTCAAATCTTATTTTTGGCCCTGCAAAACATGTTAGTCTGCAAACACATCCTGTAAAACCAAGTTCGCACAGATATTAATCAATATAATATTCTGACAATCTTCGGACTGTCCGGGTCTGACTTCGGATTTCCGACCGAAAACCCTAGGTCGACCCGATGCCTACTGTTCCCTCTACGGGGAACGCTTCCTCACCTACTCCACTCAGGAGATTTACTTGTTGTCAGTACGATCCTCTAGATCGACTGGACTTTTGCTCAGCGTTCAAAGCTTCCGGACTTTCAGCTGGACTTCCGCTTCCCGACCCGTCCAGTCTTCCACTTGGTTTACGACACCAGGACTTTCCACCTAGGGTTACCACCCCCTAGGACTTTTGCCAGAAGCTCTCGACCCGCCAAGACTTTCTGCATAGGGTTACCACCCCCTATGACCTAGGGTTACCACCCCCTAGGGTTTTCTAGCTGCCTAACCGTAGCTAGGACTTTTGCCTAAGTACCACTTAGGACTTTCCTGCAAGATCCATGAACTTGTTAGATCACAAGATGACTTAACTTTGAACCCTTTATCATTATAAAAACTTGGGTTCGATCGTCTGATTCTTCCCGCACCAACATACTATTGGAGATAGATATTAATTAAGTGAGTTGTCAGTAACTCATTTAATTAGTGAGCATTCAATATATTAAACACAGGGAACCTAATACACTCATGATAAGAAGGAGCCCATATTGTAATATGGGATTGGTGCGATAGTGCAATAATAACTCTTTAGTGGTATGAGTTATTATTGATGAACTAGAGTTGAGTGTTAGGGGCGAACACAAGAAAAGCTCAAGTTCATCGGGAGACCAAAACCAATTTCTCCTCTCGGTCCCTATTGTAGCCTCTTATTTATAAAGTCATATATCCACCTAAAGCCCAACTTCTTACCCATCTTGAAGTGGTCGGCCAAGCCTAGCTTGGAGACCAAACTAGGGTCGGTCAAACCAAACCAAGATGGGAGGTATGTTGTGGTCGGCCTAGCTTGGAGCCCAAGCAAGGGTGCCCGACCACATTGAAATTAAGAGGGAGTTTTAAATTTTGAAATCTTTCCTATTGTGGAAGCCATGATTTTAAAAGAAAATTTTAAAATTTTAAATCTTCCCTTTTATAGCTTTTTACAAAGGATTAAGAGAAAGGTTTTTAATCTTTCCTTATTTGTAGTTTAAAAGGAAGAGATTTTAATAAAACTTTCCTTTTTTATAATCATCCACATATTTTAAAAGAGAGATTTTAATTTCTAAAATTTTCCTTTTATAACCAACCATGAAGGGATTTAAAAGAGAAATTTTTATTTAAAAATTTTTCTTACTGGAAACAAATAAGAAAGTTTTAATTTCATGTTTAAAACTTTCATTTTTTGTATCAATAGGGGTTGTCGGCCATGACAAGAAGAAAAGGAAGTTTTAATTTTTTTGTTTTAAAACTTTCCTTTTTAGTCATAGGCAAGGAAAATAAGGAAGTTTTAATTATGTTTAAAATTTTCCTTATTTGACAAGACCAAGGATTATAAAAGAGAGGGAGGGTGTGCCTCATGAAAAGTGTAGACATCTTCTATTCCTCCTCTCTTATTCCTTGTGGCTGACCCTTCTTATTCTCCTTCTCTTCTTCTTTGGTGGCCGGCGGCATCAACCTCTTGGAGTTCCTTTGGTGGCCGGATTTTGCTAAAAGAAGATGAGAAGAAAGGAGGCATTGTTTCCTAGCATCCCTTGGAGATTGGTTGGTGGTTGAAACTCATCATTCTTTGGAGGTTGTTGGTGGCCGAAACTTGAAAGCAAGAAGAGAAGGCTTGGGTGGATTTCATCTTGGTAGATCGTCACCCACACGACGTCCAAGAGAAAAAGAGGAATACAATAGAAGATTAAGAGTCTATAAGCTACAAAAGGTATAACTAGTTTTTATTTCCACATCATGACTAGTTCATCCTTTTGTATAGATCTTGGAAAACCAAACACAAGAGGTTAACGGTTTTAGGTTATTGTTTTTGTTATCAATTTTATTGTTCGATTTCATGTTTCGATATTGTGTTTTTATTGAGGTCTCTATAGTTAAACCTAGTTTACTGTAAGAAGTTAAATATCCAATTTCTTTGAAAGGCTTTGTCTAGGAAGTGGTGGATGATCCCATACCCAAGAAGGCCTAGTGTCTCACCATGTTTAACCTGGAAGCCGATCTTTGAAATAGATATTTGATAACTTCAGTAATATGGTTTAACTTAAGAAGATCACATCGGTTAAACTTGGAGTAGAAATGTTAAGTATCATTTCCAATCCAAGTTTAACTTCTGAAGGACAATTTGGATTAATAATGTTAAGCATCATTTGCAATCCAAATTTAACTTCAGTAGAACACAAGAGTAGCTAGGATAGTTCTATGCTTGTACAAATTTTTATACAGGGGAACTAGGACGGTATTCTGAGTAGCAACTGTTGGAGCAATCCCAATGGTCCGTGCGACCATGTGTTTTGGTGTTTGGGTAAAGGGTTTAAGTTAGGTTCACCCTTGTATTTGATATGTGTATTTGAGTTGTGCAGGTTTGCAGGATACACATGCGACTCAGGTTGATGGCTTCGGGTCCGGTGAAGGATAAAGCATCCGAGGGACCGTGGACAAGGCAGCGAGGACAAGGGCCGAGGGAAGCGACTTCGAGGCATACACGAAGGATGGCATTGGGGACGAGCCGCGGGCTTTAATGCATCCGAGGGACGAGAGTCAAAGGAAGTAGGCTTGAAGGCAAGAGGTTAAAGCTGCAAATGAAGCGTCAAATGAGTCATAAGGGTGAGGGTACGAGTGCATGAGAGATTGTACTTGGAGTAAAATCCTAGTTTTAGGGTTTTTACTGTAGCAGTACTGTTGCGTTACTATAGCGCTACTGTAGCTATACTGTAGTAGTCGACTGCATGTTTTAGCAGTCGACTGGTGCAGTCGACTAGGGCAGTCGACTGGCAGCGAACAGAATGTCTCTGTTCGCTCGGTTAGTGTGGAATCGAGCCGTTGAGATGTAACGGTCGAATTTTCATAGAGGGCAGTCGACTGCATGTTTTAGCAGTCGACTGGTAGGCGGGGTTTTCCAACCCGTGGCCTATATAACCAAGCCTTGGGAGCTTGGTTGAGGTTGACGAAATAGAGGTGGTTAACCCCTATTAGTATTCTACCTGTGCCCTAGCTTGTAAGAAGTTCTTGTGAGAGTTGTGGTGAGGTTTCTCCACCCACAAGGAGCTACGTGAGCTAGCCGGAGGTCTTCCGGGGAGTAATCCACCGACGAATAGGGATCATCCACCTTACGGACACGCCGTGGAGTAGGAGCTTTATCTTTGAACCACATAAATGATCGTGTAGCTTGGTTTGCATTCTTTCCTTTAGTATTTAGCTTTCTACTTGCTTTGTTTGCATTTCTGCTTGTGCACTAACGTTGTAGAAAGAAGCGAGTATTTGAGGGTGCCGTCTATCCAACTCCTCCTCAAGTCGGTCGTCCAATCCCCATCAAGTGGTATCAGAGCGAGGACGCTCTCTGTTGGACTAACCGCCAAGGAAGCACAAGATGACCGGCTTGATAGAACCACCAAAGCTTGAAGGTAGAGGCTTATGGGACATCACATATTGGATGATGAAGATGGAGGTGTTCTTCAATACGGATTGGGACACCATGATGGTGGTAAAGGAACCATTTAAAGTCCCAAAGGACAAGAAGGGAAAGAAGCTTCGACCACGACATTGGACGGAGGAGCAAACCACACGATCAAAGGCAAACGATAAGGTAATATCTATATTGATTGATATTGTGCCATATGACGTGATGAGCCTTGTAGGATAATACGAGAACGCTCATGATTTGTGGAGCAAGATAAAGAAGGTTCAATGGGAAGAACCTTTGCCTACGCAAGAGGAGGAAAAATTTGAAGAAAAGGAAGATGTGGCTCAAGTAGAGGAGGAGCAACCGGAAGTCGATTCATGCTCAACTTCTGAGGAGGAGAAGGATGAAGAAAGGTCATCCACAAGTGTGGATGAGGAAGATGTAGCATCTACATCCTCAAGGGTTGAAGAAGAGTCCAAGACAAATGAAGAAGAAATCTTAGAAGAAGTCAACCTAGTGAACACCTCCACCGAAGCAAAGTCAAGGGACCACATAATATGCTTCGAGTGCAATGAGAAGGGACACTACAAGAGTAGATGTCCATTGGGTAAGAAGAAGGTAAATCCTAAACCCGTTCAAGTTAATTTAAACACTAACAAGGGTTGTAGGAATAAAGAAACCCAAGGAAAAAGGATGCGCATCATATGCTTCACGTGTGGGGAAAGGGACATTACCACACAAAATGCCCCAAGAAGAGGGAGATCAAGAAGCTTGCGCAATTAAAGAAATGGGAGAAAGAGAAGAAGAAGAAAAGCTCAAGTCAAGGGGGAGCTTCAAGGGTAAGGAAGGTATATCCTAATTTGAAGTGTAATTCAAATTTAAATTCTTATACTCCCATGCATGCTAGAAATAATTCTTATTATTTACCCATGCATAACTTTGATTTTAGATATCATGATAGAAGTACGGTTAAGGTAGATCAAAACCCTAAGGTACCCATACATGATAAATCTAGAAATGATAGACTTAAGGAGACCCAAGGCATTAATCCAAAGAAGGGGAGACATATGCCTAGAAAGGGTAGGTCTAGGAATGCCCAATTTGGACAAATTAACTCTAGGATTAGGAACCTAGAGAAGGAGAATCAAGCCTTAAGGGGAAAGCTTGATAAGTTAGAACAATTCCTTAAGATATTCAATGTTGGGTCTAAGGAATTAAATATGGTGTTGGGTAGCCAAAGACCCAACCATGATAGATCGGGCTTGGGATACCGATCTAGTCCCTCCAAGGCTAATGAGAGATCATATGCTAGGGTGGCAAATGATCATGGCAAGGGAGAGTCCTCCAAAGCTAAGGGAAAGTCTTATGCTAGGGTTGCCTATGACTATAGCAAGGAGAAGCCAATAAATGGCAAGGGAAAGTCATTTAAAGGTAAGGAAAAATTAACCAAGGACAAAGTGTCCAAGGTTAAGAAAGTTAGGTTTGTAGGCCAAGTGTCACCAGAGGTGCACCGATGTGGCCTAGTCATTGTGGATGAGTCACCTAGGAAGGTGGCTAAGGTTAAGAGCTCTAGGGGGAGCTCAAAAAGTCAATTTGGGACCCATGGACAATGGATCTCAAGTGGGTTTTACTTGGGAGTCTAGGTTAAGTCATGGAATGTGCCAAGTGGTTTGGAGACGGACTTGAGTCTCAAACCTAGGGAATTGACACACATGGGTTATGATTCATGCTTGGAAATATGACATTGGGGTCATATAGCATGATAATTGGTTTTGGATGTATAGATGACATATAAACCAATGCTAGGGATGCATTATGGGTTAGTATGGGCAAATACATCAAAAGGAAGCCGAAACTAGGCCTTTAGGTCAAGGTTCAATTGAACTTTTTAGCTAGTTTTGTGTTTTGTATCAATACTGGGATTGGTGATAGATATATTTTTATATATATTTTTCCCAAGTAGACATTGATATAATAAACCTCTCCACAAAATTTGGGATTTTTTGGAGGTCTGTGGAATTTCTGGCGCATTTCTGAAGTTGTCCAGAAAAGGCTGATTTTTTCATAAATAGTGTACTAGTCGACTATTACAGTTACCAGTCGACTGGTAACACTGTTCATGAGCACAGAATTTCTCTGTAATCTCGTTTTCATGGGGGCAGTCGACTGGTACTTCTGGCAGTCGACTGATACCAGTCTGAAAGTGTTTTTAGTACTAGATTTTGATCGGGTCAGCTCTTATACGTGTATGAAATCCATGGGAGATTAATACATGAGTTTAGGGTTAATTTGGATGACAATTTTTTAACAATTGGGATATTGTTGGAGAACTTTTTGGATGTTAGTCAAAGGGGGAGAAATAAGGTTTAGTTGGGAAAACCTGAAAGTGCCTTTGCGTAGGGGGAGCCTTGGGATAGGTTCTTAAAAAGTCCGTTGTAAAAATCCTAGCTCATTGGGGAGCGTAGGTGTAGGGGGAGCCTTGGGATAGGTTCTAATGCATGTAGCAATCCATTCAGCGGTGTAAGTCCAAGTGTGTAGCCTTGGCAACATAAGTCCATTCGGCGTTGTAAGTCCAAGTGTGTAGCCTTGGCATAGTAAGTCCATTCGGCATTGTAAGTTCAAGTGTGTAGCCTTGGCATCGTAAGTCCATTATTTTTAGCATGTTTATTTGCTATTTGTTTTCCCTAACTTAAACGTATTTCCTAACATCAAAAAGGGGGAGATTGTTGGACCAATCCCAATGGTCCGTGCGACCATGTGTTTTGGTTTTTAGGAAAAGGGTTTAAGTTAGGTTCACCCTTGTATTTGATATGTGTATTTGAGTTGTGCAGGTTTGCAGGATACACATGCGACTCAGGTTGATGGCTTCGGGTCCGGTGAAGGATAAAGCATCCGAGGGACCGTGGACAAGGCAGTGAGGATAAGGGCCGAGGGAAGCGACTTCGAGGCATACACGAAGGATGGCATTGGGGATGAGCCGCGGGCTTGAATGTATCCGAGGGACGAGAGCCAAAGGAAGTAGGCTTGAAGGAAAGAGGTTAAAGCTGCAAATGAAGCGTCAAATGAGTCATAAGGGTGAGGGTACGAGTGCATGAGAGATTATACTTGGAGTAAAATCCTAGTTTTAGGGTTTTTACTGTAGTAGTACTGTAGCGTTACTGTTGCAGTATTGTAGCGCTACTGTAGCTGTACTGTAGCAGTCGACTGGTGCAGTCGACTAGGGCAGTTGACTGGCAGCGAACAGAATGTCTCTGTTCGCTCGGTTAGTGTGGAATCGAGTCGTTGGGATGTAACGGTCGAATTTCCATAGAGGGCCGTCGACTGTATGTTTTAGCAGTCGACTGGTAGGCGGGGTTTTCCAACCCGTGGCCTATATAACCAAGCCTTGGGAGCTTGGTTGAGGTTGATGAAATAGAGGTGGTTAACCCCTATTAGTAGTCTACCTGTGCCCTAGCTTGTAAGAAGTTCTTGTGAGAGTTGTGGTGAGGTTTCTCCACCCACAAGGAGCTACGTGAGCTAGCCGGAGGTCTTCCGGGGACTAATCCACCAACGAATAGGGATCATCCACCTTACGGACACGCCGTGGAGTAGGAGCTTTATCTTCGAACCACGTAAATGATCGTGTAGCTTGGTTTGCATTCTTTCCTTTAGTATTTAGCTTTCTACTTGCTTTGTTTGCATTTCCGCTTGCGCACTAACGTTGTAGAAAGAAGCGAGTATTTGAGGGCGACGTCTATCCAACCCCCCTTCAAGCCGGCCATCCGATCCCCAACAACAACCAACAGCTTGCACGACCTCGTTTAAAAATTTCTTCTTCTCGCACAGTAGTTGATCCCAAGGAGGGGGTTTAGAACCCATGACTCTCAGTAAGTCTTGGGAGGTAAGTAAGATCACAAGGAGAAAATGTGAATGGGGAAGGAAGGAAGAGCACAACTTTATTTAACTTGCCAAAAGGAGTCACGAGATCACTGTAGAAGAAGTCACAGGATCATTGTACAAGGAGTCACATGATCACTGTAAAAAATGTCACAAGATCATTGTAAAAGTTATCACAAGATTGCCACATATGGTATCAAGAGGTAAGAAATAGACTTAGGTCTAGTCAGTCGGCTATACCTCCTTCGACTAGACTTGAAGGAGAGGCTAGTGATATGGGTTATGATGAGTGGACCCTTTGTAGGAGAGGAAAAAGGGATAATGAGGATAAAGAAGGCAGAGAAGAGTAGGATGAGGATGTAGTAGGTTGTCCGAAAAAGGGTTTGA
This sequence comes from Zingiber officinale, assembly GCF_018446385.1. Lineage (NCBI taxonomy): Eukaryota > Viridiplantae > Streptophyta > Magnoliopsida > Zingiberales > Zingiberaceae > Zingiber > Zingiber officinale. Next base: position 60,366,313 of record NC_055990.1, on the reverse strand, counting down.
CTAGGTAGGAATGTTGTTACACATTTGGCAGGCAAAGAATGGTCGAACGTAATGGACCGGCCGAGCATATGAGATTGGCAGGAAAAGGCCAGCCAAGTATAAATAGCCAATTGAGTATATAAGTATTTAGCTTCATGAAAAATGAAGACATAGCATGTTCAGCAAACAAAGACCAATCGAACGTAGAAGCCCTTAGCATTGAGATGTCCTGAAGGCTTATATACACCCGACGGATTAATCTCAATCGATAAGGTATGATCAGCCAAGCTCAAAAGACCGGTCAAGTACAGAAACATTTAGTCTCGCATGATCCTTAGCATACGACCACCCGAGGGAAGGTCTACCGGGCAGTAGTGTTTGTTGGTCCCTTTGGAGGTCGGCAAGAGGGGGGGGGGTGAATTGCCTTGAAATTTAAATTACACCTTTCTCAGATTTTCAACTAATAATAAAAATTGTAATAAAAATAAACAGAGACTAATTAAAAGCAGACACAAATGAGTTACTTGGTTTGTAATCAGGAGATTACTAATCCAAGGAAAGTATAGCTCAATATCTAACGATCTCCTCTGGGTGGAGTAGCTTCTTTACAGCGTTGACAGCACAAAAGAATAGAAGAACACAGAGAAAATAAATTACTAGTTGAATGAAATGACTGTGCAGATCAGTACTATATTTATAGCACTGTTCGGGGTGCCCTGAAGGGTCCGAGCGCCCTAGTGGGATAAAATTTTATCCCCCAACGATCAGATCGAGTTAAAACTCGATCTGGTCAAAATCTTCAGTCCGGGAGCCCCGGTACGTTCCGGGCGCTCCGGACCTAAAAGTCAACTCTAGTTGACTTTTTTCGGTCCGGTAGCTCTGCTTCGGTTCAGCTTGTCTCGGTTCGGGTCTTCAACTCCGTCTCCACTAGCTTGGGTGATCTCGGCCATCCGAAATAGGGCTCACCCTCCTCGAGCAGCCTTCCTTCCCAGTTTCTCGTCCCTCGAACGTCGCATACGTTCTTCTCGTCCACCGATGGACTCTTCCGCGGTCACCTCGTACCTCCGACGTACCGAGCCCGTCGGCTCTCTCCCCGTGTCGTCCTTCTCTCTAGCCGCGTTTTCCGCTCAACTTCCTGTGTTCCTAAGCTCCTGCACACTTAGACACAAGAGTTAGACAAAATAGGACCTAACTTAACTTGTTTGATCACATCAAAACACCATAGGGTTCCAACAATCTCCCCTTTTTTGATGTGAGCAACCCAAGTTAAGTTAGGGTAAAACAAATGCAATAAAAATAATTAATATACAAATAAGTCCAAGATTTGTCAATTTAAAAATTAGTATATGTATATACCTCCCCCTAGACTTAACATACTTCTCTCCCTTTGATCACATAAAAAATTGGGTTTCCTACACAAGCCTAAGGTTAAAAAAATCCTTAAGTAATAAGAGTTTAAACACTTTCTTAATCGAAGTTAAAAATTTTAAGGATCTTCAAAAACAATTTCTAAGTAAGAATATTTCGAACTTTAATTTTCTAAAAAAATGTGGTTCTTTTTAACAAGTCTAAGGTAAAAAAAATTAAGTGATAAAAATTGAAGTTAGAAAATTTCTAAGTAATCAAAATTTTAAGTTTTAACAAATTCTAAGGAAAATTGCAATAGAAAAATTTTCAAAGTTATTGAAAACATAATTTTTAAGTTTAAAAAAAAAATTCAATTAAAAAAAATCCTAAGCAAAAATTTTTTTATGCAATCGAAAACTTTCAAAATTTCTAAGTTAAAAACATAGGGAAAAAATGTTCTAATTTTTAAAAAAAATAATTTTCTCATTTTTTATTTTTTTTTAACATGAATATTTTTGAAAATGTTTTCTAAAACAAATTGAATACCCCTTTTAAAGCATTAAGTAATTTAAATTAATGTTTTTTCAATTAGTCAATTAAACTTTTCATTTCGATACTTGGCTTCCAGGCAGTGGTGAGGCCCTATGACTTCTTGGTTATTGGAGCAACAACCACTTTCTAGACAAAGCAGCATAAAGAAATTACATATTTAATTCTCTTGTTGAAATTACTAAGTCTAATTTTAATTTTTAAGTTAAACAAGTTTTTGGAACTCAATAGAGATTCCTTCCTACAAGGTTAGTCAAGTATTTTCTAGGCACATAGGCTTTTGATATTTTTCTGATTTGATTTTGGTGAAACCTATAATAATAGTTTAATCCTCTATAATTTTTAAAAGTAGAAATATTTGAACCGTTAGACTTTCTCAATCTTTCTATTTCTTCTTTTAATTTTTCATTTTCAAGTTTCAATTTATCAAAATCCTCTATTAGACATGATTTTGCCAAAATTCTTTTTGTTTCTAGAATTTCATTTTTTAATTTGGTATTTTTATTTTCTAATTTATACATGGATTTTGCCATAGCCTTAATACCAAAGTAAAGCTGATCAGGAGGTAAGAGGCATACCTCACTTACCATATCCGACTTGAAGCCTGATTCTCCCCCTGCTTCACTGCATTCATCTGAGGTCGCTCCCCCTTCATCGATGTTGGATTCTGATGTACTTTGCCCCCTCATAGCTTGCCATCAGTGCTATCTCGGCATATTCTTGAATCTCGGACTCAGATGATGAAGTGTCGTCCCAAGTGGCTTTTAGGTTCTTGTGCTTCTTGGGTATCTTGACCTTGTCCTTCTTGAGTTTGGGCAATCTTCTTTTAAGTGTCCTTCTTTTTGACACTGGTAGCAATGAACCCTTCTTCTATTTCTTTGATTTTTCTTATTCTACATTTCTTTAAACTTATTAGATCTAAAGAACCTTTTGAAATTTCTTACCATATACGCTTCCTGATCCTCTTCTGAGTCTGACTCGGGTTCATCCTTCTTGGTTGCGTTTAGTACCATTATTTGACTTGATTTCTTAGTTGTTCCTGCACACCTAGTTTTATGTAATTCAAGAGTAGAAAACAATTCTTCTAGGGTACTTACCTCCATGTCCTTTGAAATGTAATAGGCGTTGATGATTGACGTCCATTTTGGAGTTCTAGGAAACACATTGAGTGTGTAGCATATGGTGTCCCGGTTTGTTACCGTTTCACCGAGGTTCTCGAGACCAGTAATCAATTCCTTTACCTTCGCGTGTAGATTGGCTACCTTCTCACCTTTTTCTAGACAGATGTTCGTCAGTCTGTTCCGAAGGATGTCTCTTCTTGCTAGCTTGGCTTCGGATGTTCATTCGTGGAGCTCCAGGAACTTCTCCCAGAGTTCCTTGGCTAACGAGTAGCTTCCGATGTGGTTGACTTCTTGAGGCAGCAATACGCTCAGCAGGTGATATTCCGCACGGTTGTTCGCTACGGAATCACTCTGCTCCTTCTTTGTCCACTGCTTTCTTCTTTTTCTTCTCCATTCTGATTCGTTGAAGCTACAAAGGCATACTTTATAATTAACCGAATTTCAAAATCAGTTTTTAGGAATACCTCCATATGACGCTTCCAGTGTGCGAAGTCCCCCTCAAATTTTGGTGGAACAATGCTTGGTTCGGCCATCTCGTTGCTTCGATCGGCGGTTAGTCCTCCTGAAGTGCCTTGCTCTGATACAACTTGTTGGTCCCTTTGGAGGTCGGCAAGAGGGGAGGGGTGAATTGCCCTGAAATTTAAATTACACCTTTTTTGGATTTTCAACTAATAATAAAACTTGTAATAAAAAAAATAGAGACTAATTAAAAGCAAACACAAATGAGTTACTCGGTTTGCAATCAGAGGATTGCTAATCCAAGGAAAGTATAGCTTAATATCTGACGATCTCCTCTGGGCGGAGTAGCCTCTTTACAGTGTTGACAACAAAAAAGAATAGAAGAGCACAGAGAAAATGAATTACTAGTTGAATGAAATGACTGTGCAGATCAGTGCTATATTTATAGCACTGTTCAGGGTGCCCTAAAGGGTCCGGGCGCCCTGGGGGGATAAAATTTTATCCCCCAATGAATAGATCGAGTCAAAACTCGAACTGGTCAAAATCTTCATCCGGGCGCCCCGGTACGTTCTGGGCGCCCCGGTCAGCTCCGGGCGCCCCAGAGGGGTTCGGGCGCCGCGGTCAGCTCCGGGCGGCCCGAACCCAAAAGTCAACTCTAGTTGACCTTTTTTGTCGGGTAGCTCTGCTTCGGTTCAGCTCGTCTCGGTCCGGGTCTTCAACTCCGGCTCCGCTAGCTTGGGTGATCTCGGTCATCCGAGATAGGGTTCACCCGAACCCAACTTCCCGCCTTTTCCTCGAGCAGCCTTCCTTCCTAGTTTCTCGTCCCTCGAACGTCGCGTACATTCTTCTCGTCCACCAGTGTACTCTTCCGCGGTCACCTCGTACCTCGGACGCACCGAGCCCGTCGGCTCTCTCCCCGTGTCATCCTTCTCTCTAGGCGCGTCTTCCGCTTGACTTCCAGTGTTCCTAAGCTCCTGCACACTTAGACACAAGGGTTAGACAAAATAGGACCTAACTTAATTTGTTTGATCACATCAAAACACCTTGGGGTTCCAACAGTGTTTGTATATGCTCGACTGATTAATCTCGGTCGATAAGGTATGACTGGCCGAGCTCAATAGGTCGGTCGAGTACAGAAACATTTAGTCTCGCACGATCCTTAGCATACGATCAACCAAGGGAAGGTCTACAGGGCAGTAGTGTTTGTATACTCCCGACTGGTTAATCTCGGTTGATAATGTAAGATATCGCAAAATAAATAATAAATGTTATTGGACGAAAAATCTTAATGGATTTTTCCGGAATTTTTAGAAATTTTTCGGGATTTAAATGGAGTCCGTATGACTCGTTTAGGGGGGATGGATTCGGGGTACAGTAAAAGACTATTTGGAATACCCCTTAAATAGGAGTTGATTGAGAAATAAACTTAGAGGTTAATTAACTTAACCTAAGTTTTAATTCTTAAAATTTCCAATCCTTTCTCCCCATTATCGTCGAAGCCTCTTTCTTCCCCGACAACTCCTACTTGACCCTTCTCCGGCGATTTTTCGCCTCACCGACGCCAAGCTCGCGATCGCCGGCCATTAGACATTGACATCGACGGAGGGCTTCCTCTTCCCCGATCCCAAGTCTTCTTCCTTCCTCCCTTTCTCTCGCGCGAGCAGACGTACCAATGGCGACGGAGAGACTTCTTCCACCCCGATCTCGTCGTCACGTGTCGTATGAGGGAAGGCGTCACCGGATCTCGACAATACCGATCATCTCCAGCGGAGTAGGCGTCTCGGTGGCTATTTCTTGTGAGCGATTGACGGCGATCCAGCGGAGCTAGGGCATGGCGGGGTCCCGACCGATTGAGCCTCTTTCGCTTCTCCTCTTCGATCTGTGCACTGGAGGGTAAATCGGGTCATCACCAGTGGGAGTGGATCACGCGACACCATTGGAGGTGATCGATCGAGGTAAAGGCAATGTCGGGTAATGCTTTGAATTCAAGAATACTGTGTGAAATGTTTCTTTTTGTAGTGCTCTTCCTGATCTGGAATGGAGGATGCATCGGATCAAAATAGGGGTGGATTTCTCTTGAGCCGATCACAACCTTCTACACTTCTTACGGCTGTTAGAGTCTCGGATGAAGAGGTGGAGGTTGGTTGAGGTGAGAAAGGTTCTATTTGTTAAGGATTTCAGTAAGTCTTTGTTATACATATTGAAATCTGGACTGACTCTTGGAAGAGGTGGTTGTGGGTATTCTTTGTAGCTTCTCGGCAGTGAGTTGTAGGGTTGTTGAGCTACTGGAATTGCTGTCATACTTCAAGGTCAGTGCCTTTCTAGTGTTGTACTTTGGATATTCTATTAGTATGATACTAAATTGGGTTTTCTATGGGTTGTGGTGTTTTGTTCTGCTTAGATTAATGAGTAGTGTGATGTGGTTGGATTAATTGAGATGTGGATTTATAGTTGGTTTAGGGGAGTTTTTGGGTTGGAATTTGTGGATATGATGATTGGTTGAGGTAGATTGTTATGTGATCAATCATAGGATCATTGGATTGATATTGTGATGGTTTGGTTTGTTGATGATGATGTTAGGTTGATGTGGATTTATGATGGAGATTTGAGCTTATGATAGGTTTTGTGGTTGATATCATTATGTGGTGGGTTGGTAATTAAGAGAATAGATTTATTATTGGATTAAATGTGTTGTTTTGGGGGAGTTTTGGAGATGTATCATGTATAACCTAATTTAATTAGGTTGTATTATGATTAAGGTTAGTTGGAGGATTAATCCTTAATCATGTTTGATTAGGGTTATTCTAATTAGGTGGGGGAAGTTGCTTAGTTATTTACTTCGTATGTAATTAGCTAAATATATTATGTGATCGCAGGACTTTGCTTCGAGGTGAGCGTCTCGACGTGGATTGGTTTATCTGATATGGTCGACAGATAAAGGCGGGTATTTCTTCCTTGGCTCTATGTAGATTTTTATTGAGCATAGTGCATGGTTTTTTGTGATGGATTAGGCTGTTGTACCCTATATCATGTTCGTTTGTTCCTTTCCTGTTTGATACCTATGCTTGATTTTTGAGGTTTCTAGTTATATCATATACAGTCTCTACTGTTGATATTTACTCTGCTATGTTCACACGTGTAGAGTATGTGTTGTAGGATTGTCGGGTTGTTTGTATTATCATGTTGATTGTGCATATGACGTGGGTTGTACGTAGGTTGGTATGTGTTATAGGAGTCATCATGTTGACCGTACATTTGCATGCTGTATGTACACACTTGTTGGTTATGGACTTTTGGAGGAGTTGTGTTGATTGTATTTTGTTGTATACACGTGACTGATGTGTTTTTACTGGAGGATACACGTTGATTGTACCGATGTTCTGTGTACCTGTGTCTAGAGGGATTATTGGAGATTTTTGGGTGATTATACATGTGTAGTGGTGTACATGTGTTAGGTGGGATATGTGGATATATCATTACGATTATATTCATGCTGTGAGGTACTTATGTGGATTTGGGGGTTGCATGGATGATGACATTGTCTGTATCATGATTATATATATATCATGTTCATCATTCATTGCATTGCTGACGACTCGTGTGTCCCTTGTGGTTGAGAGAGTCGTCGGTCGTTTATGGCTATCCTTTTGACCACTGATGGAGAGTGGTAGCTTGGAGTAGAGCTTGTCCTGTCGTGCTTACTCAGCCGCTCAGTGTTCAATCAGCCACGACCACTCTGGAGTAGTGAGTCTTGAGGGTACAGTAGTCAGAGGGCTAGATATGTGAGTGGTCAGGGACCCTTAGCTATGTAGTTATATAACTACTTAGCTGACCGTCTGCTTCGACCGCCTATAGCAGTGCTTGTACTGGAGACTAGTACGGTTTGTCACGGACCCGAGCCTCTCGGCCATACAGGGGTCGTGGTGTCTAGAGAGGTGGCGGGGGTGACCATGGAGCATGCATGCACATTTGCATTTGATGCGCGGTGCATCTTTGGAGATATATTTGCATACATGTCTAGTAGATACTAGTTGCATGTGTTTGTGGCATGTTGCATTTGTTTGCGATATGATTATTGCATATGGTTGTCATGCTGCATACATGACATTTATTTTACATGTATTTGCAGTCGTATTTATATTGCACAGGTGTCACGAGTAGGTCTGTTGCAGATCTGGTGAGTTTACTGACCATTGTACCAGGTGTCGATTCCAGATTGGGTATGTATCTATCATTATGTCGGTTGTGGTTTGTACAGTATGTATGTCAGGTTAGTAGGTCTGATATGTTCAGATGCATTGATTATGATAGTAGGATCGTGTTCTTTGATTCCCTACTGAGACTGTATACTTTTGATCTCCATGTTTATTTATAGTCCATGCACTATCTTTTCTATTACCCGCTGAGTTACCTATACTCACCACCGCATGTATATCTTTATGTTTTCAGGTAGATGGTTGGAGTGTCGCTCGGTGTATCCTGTCTATCGGGTCTTACGTCACATCCGAAGAGTGTTTCAGGTTTCTGCTTATGTTTTACTTGTATTCTTTATTTGGTGCATTCAGTGTATTTGGTGTATTTGGTGTTGTTGTTGTATTTGTGTTGTTGTGGTTGTTGTATAAAGCCTAGCCAGCTAGCAGTGTGTTGATTGTGTTGTGTGGGCTTTCCTTCATTTTTCTGCTGTATTTAGCACAGCCGTGTGGGCTGTTTTATATATAACTGTGTGGTTGTGATTGTTTCATTCCAACCGAGTGGGCTGTTATTATAACTACGTGGTTGTGTATATAAATATTCCAGCTGCATGTGGCTGATGTATTTTGCTGGTATTGATGCTTCAGATTGTCACCGGTACAGGGGAGATGCTGCCGGATTTTTATCTGGCAGAGACTCCTTTGGGGGCGTGACAATTTAGTGGTATCAGAGCAGGTTCGATGCCTGTTATTCGTGTTTTGGATTTCATGATTCAATTTTTTTTATGTGACTTTTCGGGCTTTGGGACCAGGCAGTAGCAAGACATCTCCAGGCTATAGGAGGTATGTTTAGATATTGTGATCATACATTTCTGTAAGTATATGTATTGTTGTTATGGTAGTTATGACATGTGTTAGTACTCTCATGTTAGTACCTGCCTATTTGTTTGTAGCATGCATTGCATGTGTTGGGTCAATCACTGATCATGGTTGACCCTACTGGAGATCAAGGACTTACAGTCTCAGAGGATTGGTCATATTATACTATCTGTGGTTTTGGTGTATGCTATTACTATTTGGTTGAGAGTTAGAGTCACATACCTATCTTTGTTATTATTAGTTGGGTAGTGGGGGTATCTATATACTCATGTTGACTCTGTTGGTAGAGTATCGTCTTACTCCTGTGTCTTCAGTCAATCTATGATTGATTTACTTGGTTGAGTTATGTAATTATGGTTTGACTTACCTTAGTTGGCTTTGTGCTCCTGTTAGTTCGGTTAGTAGAGGATTATTTTAGATTCTTTTTGGTTAGGTCTTTAGAGGACCGATTTACCCTGGTTGACATTTGTAGTTGGGTATCAATTTACCTTAGTTTCAGCCGTGGATGATTGATTTACTCTTGTTGGATTGGATAGTAGTTGACCGATTTATTTTGTTGGTCTGACTAGTGGGACTGACTTATTCTATTTTTAGAGATTCCTATCTTTGGGTTATTCCGTGCTTTGTTAGATATTTTGGGAGACATACTTGAGTACATGACTTATACCGTCATGGGGAGGACTGAGTTAGCCATATACTATTATCGGCTTAGTCAGTCTATAGAGGATTGATGTATCCTATCCCATGGGAACTTTGACCATGGACTGTTTGTACCTGATAGGATGACTTAGAAGGTACATTCGGATAGGATACTTCTGTTGAAGTGGGAAAAGTGTAAGGCTACATGCTTAACATTTATGAGATACAACCGTTACTAGGATGTATGATTTGGAGAGAGAGTAGTTCTCTACTTCTTCGTTAGCATGATGGATTATAAGGCGATGATCAGTCGACTCGCCTAACGTTGTTCCATGGGAGATCCTGACTCATGGAACTATTGAATATGATTAGATATCCTTGATGTACTTAGTGATATATACCCTGCAATGGTGAGGAGGAAGTGGTGTTAGTTGAGTAATACCTAGGAGGTCCGACTGTAACTAGGTATAGTTTTAGATGATGATCTTCGAGGGGTAGAGCATCGATTGACGGATATTTTGATCAGCTATTTAGTTGTAGCGTTCCTCTATCTTTGTGTTCATTGCTCGATGCTGGAGGTTGCAGAACCTCAGGTGGAGCAATCACAGTATGATGGGGTACAAGACAATGGTTAGACGACTCAGCTAACATTGTCTCTATCAGGTGGCTCAAGACCCTGACCACGTGATCATTTTACCAGATATTGTAGTTTATATCTCAGATTAGAGGGTTTTGACCTTTTATCGATATTTGTCGAGGGACATATATGAGATGATTATGAGAGTGGTGGAGATACTTTCTAGATGGACTTGTAGTCAGAAGGTTGTGTGACCCTTTGACTTTGGATTGACATTCCTTTACAATGGATATTTGATTATCAGAAAGGATGAGATGATGAGATTTGATAGACTTTTTGGGATACATTTAGTTTGTTGGTAGTGAGTGTTGAAGGTTGGATGATTTCCTTTTACTCTATCTTTGCTTAGGAGACTATCTGGTATGATTGATTGATGTTGAGGATGATTATGATTGGTAGATATTGGGAGATCAGGTGTGGTGATATGTTGTCGTTTGATGATCTATTAGTGGATGTTTAGTTTGATGATCTATTATTTGGCGTTTGATGTTGATTAGTGACATGGAGTGTGGTATGTCTGTGATATATATGGATTTGGTGATTTGTAGTTGGTGATCCGATCACAAACTTGTTGTTGGAGATCCTACGGTTGAGTGAGCCTATTGCACATACATTATGAGTCCTTGGTGTTACCATTTAGGCATACCGTACCCTAGAAGTTTATATGGACTCGATGTATTTGGTATTTAGGGTATTTAGATCAGTTTTCATTGCCTTCATTGACAATGTTGCGATCTACTTTCGATCCGAGGTGGATCACGTACACTATCTTCGCATAGTTCTAGAGATGTTTCGACGGGAACATATATATGCGAAGTTCAGTAGTGCGTATTGTGATTATTTTCTACGAGATTTCTGGGACGCGTTGTCTTTAGTAGAGAGATATTAGTGGATCCATGGGAGTTAGAGGCTATTACCAGTTGGGAGTAGTTGTAGTCTATACAGGAGACTCACAGTTTCCTTGATCTGTCAAGATATTATCAAAGATTAGTTGAGGTTTCTCCAGTATTGTTATGCCATTGACTGGACTGTCTAGGAAGGGTATGGAATTTTCCTAGATAGATGTGTACAAGATCAGTTCCAGGAGTTGAAACGAAAAGTTGTTAACTGCACCGTCTTAGTTATGCTTTCTAGTGTAGATGGATTTGTACTCTACACAAATGTATCATACCTGGGGTTTGGTGCAGTTTCGATGTAGCATGAATGAAGTAGTCCCATGCCAGTATACCGAATTATCGTGTAATGAGAACGAGATTCTTATTTCCGTTAAAGATTGTGTGTGTTTCCAAGTCACTCCTTATCTGGAAGAAGTTACTACAGGAAACACATTGATCTGGATTTGCGATACATTTGGGTAGCACCTGATGTCTAGAGACTTGGAGCATTCTTATTGGTGGAACGATATGAAGAAAGACATCGTGGATTTAGTAGCTTGAGATCGAGCATGTTAGCAAGTGGAGGCTGAACATCGGAGATTAGCAGGATTGTATCCGTTGATTCAGATACTAGAGTGGAATTGGGAGCATGTTATGACGGATTTTGATGTGGGATTATCCTGGACATGGAGAGGATATGATGGTTTGGGTAATCATTGTTGGATGACGAATTGACTCTTTAGCTATTGATTTGTAGGACATATTCATTGGATTGAGTAGTAGGATTATAATCTAGAGAGATTACCAGACCTTATGATACATCTCTGAGTGTTGTATTGGATGGAGATCAGTGATTTCATATCATGGTTTTGTTTTGGTTGCAGCAGACTTTGGATTAGGAGTTTCACTTTAGTATAGATTTTCATCTTAGACTGATGGATAGTTTGAGCGCTCTATACAGGTATTGGAGGATTTATTGATAGTGGATTTCGGATTTTAGAGGTGTTTGATTTATCCACAGTTGGCTAGATTGCAGAGTGGGAGTAGCGGGAATAGGGTGAGTTCATAGCTCACAGAGTCGTTGCTATTCATTTGGAGGTGAATCAGCACAGTTTGAGAGTTGTACATATTACTTGGATGAGTGGTATATAAGTATGTTGATTGGTGGTTACCTTCGATGAGGGTCCCTGAGTTGACCAGTAAATTTGGGGACTAAATTTTTTTTTAGTGGGGGAGAATGTAAGATATCGCAAAATAAATAATAAATGTTATTGGATGATAAATCTTATTGGATTTTTTTGAAATTTTTAGAAATTTTTCGGGATTTAAATGGAGTCCGTATGACTCGTTTAGGGGGGATGGATTCGGGGTACAGTAAAAGACTATTTGGAATACCCCTTAAATAGGAGTTGATTGAGAAATAAACTTAGAGGTTAATTAACTTAACCTAAGTTTTAATTCTTAAAATTTCCAATCCTTTCTCCCCATTATCGCCAAAGCCTCTTTCTTCCCCGACAACTCCTACCCGACCCATCTCCGGTGATTTTTCGCCTCACCGACGCCGAGCTCGCGATCGCCGGCCATTAGACATTGACATCGACGGAGGGCTTCCTCTTCCCCGATCCCAAGTCTTCTTCCTTCCTCCCTTTCTCTCGCGCGAGTAGACGTCCCAATGGCGACGGAGATACTTCTTCCACCCCGATCTCGTCGTCACGTGTCGTATGAGGGAAGGCGTCGCCGGATCTCGACAGTACGGATCATCTCCAGCTGAGTAGGCATCTCGGTGGCTGTTTCTTGCGAGCGATCGGTGGCGACCCAGCGGAGCTAGGGCATGGCGGGGTCCCGACCGATTGAGCCTCTTTCGCTTCTCCTCTTCGATCTGTGTACTGGAGGGCAAATCGGGTCATCACCAGTGGGAGTGGATCACGTGACACCATTGGAGGTGATCGATCGAGGTAAAGGCAATGTCGGGTAATGCTTTGAATTCAAGAATATTGTGTGAGTGCTCTTCCTGATCTGGAATGGAGGATGCATGGGATCAAAATAGGGGTGGATTTCTCTTGAGCCGATCACAACCTTCTACACTTCTTGCGGCTGTTAGAGTCTCGGATGAAGAGGTGGAGGTTGGTTGAGGTGAGAAAGGTTCTATTTGTTAAGGATTTCAGTAAGTCTTTGCTGTACATGTTGAAATCTGGACTGACTCTTGGAAGAGGTGGTTGTGGGTATTCTTTGTAGCTTCTCTCCAGTGAGTTGTAGGGTTGTTGAGCTACTGGAATTGCTTCCATACTTCAAGGTCAGTGCCTTTCTAGTGTTGTACTTTGGATATTCTATTAGTATGATACTAAATTGGGTTTTCTATGGGTTGTGGGGTTTTGTTCTGCTTAGATTTATGAGTAGTGTGATGTGGTTGGATTAATTGAGATGTGGATTTATAGTTGGTTTAGGGGAGTTTTTGGGTTGGAATTTGTGGATATGATGATTGGTTGAGGTAGATTGTTATGTGATCAATCTTAGGATCATTGGATTGATATTGTGATGGTTTGGTTTGTTGATGATGATGTTAGGTTGATGTGGATTTATGATGGAGATTTGAGCTTATGATAGGTTTTGTGGTTGATATCATTATGTGGTGGGTTGGTAATTAAGAGAATAGATTTATTATTGGATTAAATGTGTTGTTTTGGGGGAGTTTTGGAGATGTATCATGTATAACCTAATTTAATTAGGTTGTATTATGATTAAGGTTAGTTGGAGGATTAATCCTTAATCATGTTTGATTAGGGTTATTCTAATTAGGTGGGGGAAGTTGCTTAGTTATTTACTTCGTATGTAATTAGCTAAATATATTATGTGATCGCAGGACTTTGATTCGAGGCGAGCGTCTCGACATGGATTGATTTATCTGATACGGTCGACAGATAAAGGCGGGTATTTCTTCCTTGGCTCTATGTAGATTTTTATTGAGCTTAGTGCATGGTTTTATGTGATGGATTAGACTGTTGTACCTTATATCATGTTCGTTTGTTACTTTCCTGTTTGATACCTATGCTTGATCTTTGAGGTTTCTAGTTATCTCATATACAGTGTCTACTCTTGATGTTTATTCTGCTATGTTCACACATGTAGAGTATGTGTTGTAGGATTGTCGGGTTGTTTGTATTATCATGCTGATTGTGCATATGACGTGGGTTGTACGTAGGTTGGTATGTGTTATAGGAGTCATCATGTTGACCGTACATTTGCATGCTGTATGTACACACTTGTTGGTTATGGACTTTTGGAGGAGTTGTGTTGATTGTATTTTGTTGTATACACGTGACTGATGTGTTTTTACTGGAGGATACACGTTGATTGTACCGATGTTCTGTGTACCTGTGTCTAGAGGGATTATTGGAGATTTTTGGGTGATTATACATGTGTAGTGGTGTACATGTGTTAGGTGGGATATGTGGATATATCATTACGATTATATTCATGCTATGTGGTACTTATGTGGATTTGGGGGTTGCATGGATGATGAAGTTGTCTGTATCATGATTATATATATATCATGTTCATCATTCATTGCATTGCTGACGACTCGTGTGTCCCTTGTGGTTGAGAGAGTCATCGGTCGTTTATGGCTATCCTTTCGACCACTGATGGAGAGTGGTAGCTTGGAGTAGAGCTAGTCCTGTCGCGCTTACTCAGCCGCTCAGTGTTCTGTCAGCCTCGACCACTCTGGAGTAGTGAGTCTTTAGGGTATAGTAGTTAGAGGGCTAGATATGTGAGTGGTCAGGGACCCTTAGCTATGTAGTTATATAACTACTTAGCTGACCGTCCGCTTCAGCCGCCTATAGTGGTGCTTGTACTGGAGGCTAGTACGGTCTATCACGGACCTGAGCATCTCGGCCATACAGGGGTCGTGGTGTCTAGAGAGGTGGCGGGGGTGACCATGGAGCATGCATGCACATTTGCATTTGATGCGCGATTCATCTTTGGAGATATATTTGCATACATGTCTAGTAGATACTAGTTGCATGTGTTTGTGGTATGTTGCATTTGTTTGCGATATGATTGTTGCATATGGTTGTCATGCTGCATACATGTCATTTATTTTACATGTATTTGCAGTCGTATTTATATTGCACAGGTGTCACGAGTAGGTGTGTTGCAGATCTGGTGAGTTTACTGACCATTATACCAGGTGTCGATTCCAGATTGGGTATGTATCTATCATTATGTCGGTTGTGGTTTGTACAGTATATATGTTTGGTTAGTAGGTCTGATATGTTCAGATGCATTGATTATGATAGTATGGTCGTGTTTTTTGATTCCCTACTAAGACTGTATACTTTTGATCTCCATGTTTATTTATATTCCATGCACTATCTTTTCTTTTACCCGCTGAGTTACCTATACTCACCACCGCATGTATATCTTTATGTTTTCAGGTAGATGGTTGGAGTGTCGCTCGGAGTATCCTGTCTGCCGGATCCTACGTCACATCCGAAGAGTGTTTCGGGTTTTCGCTTATGTTTTACTTGTATTCATTATTTGGTGCATTCGGTGTATTTGGTGTATTTGGTGTTGTTGTTGTATTTGTGTTGTTGTGGTTGTTGTATAAAGTCTAGCCGGCTAACAGTGTGTTGATTGTGCTGTGTGGGCTTTCCTTCTTTTTTCTGCTGTATTTAGCACAGCCATGTGGGCTGTTTTATATATAACTGCGTGGTTGTGATTGTTTCATTCCAGCCGAGTGGGCTGTTATTATAACTGTGTGGTTGTGTATATAAATATTCCAGCCGCATGTGGCTGATGTATTTTGCTTGTATTGATGCTTCAGATTGTCACTGGTACAGGGGAGATGCTGCCGGATTTTTGTCTGGCAGAGACTCCTTTGGGGGCGTGACAGATAAGGTATGACTGGTCAAGCTCAATAGGTCGGTCGAGTATAGAAACATTTAGTCTCGCTCGATCCTTAACATACGACCAACCAAGGGAAGGTCTACCGGGCAGTAGTGTTTGTATATGCCCGACTGGTTAATCTCGGTCGATAAGGTATGTCTGGTCAAGCTCAATAGGTTGGTCGAGTATAGAAACATTTAGTCTCGCACGATTCTTAGCATACGGCCGACCGAGAGAAGGTCTACTGGGTAGTAGTGTTTGTATACGCCCGACTGGTTAATCTCAATCGATAAGGTATGGCCGGCCGAGTTCAATAGATCATCTGAGCATGGAAAGTAGATCGAGCATAAAGGCCTTCAACCTTGCACGATTTTTGGCGTATTTATAATAATAAAGTCCTGGTCGGGTATAAATAACCGATCGAGTATAGAATATTGGCCGATACTAGTACAAACAGAAGATATTCCTCATATATATATATAATGGGTTTATATGACTAACCAAGTGTATGTAACAGGTGAACCATAACAATATGTGATCATATGATAGCTTAATTAATTGGGCTGCAAATAGCTTTTAGAAGTCTCCACAAGTATGCTAAATGACAAGGAAGGTACATTTGGGGTAAGAAAAAGATTCCTTAAACTATTATTGCAGTTCTAGCTTACGTCATCTCTTAACAAACCAGGGTCCACTTCATGACTGTGGAGGTTAGATGAGGTGGAATAAAAAGGGGAATTCTCTTCACTGGCCTGGTACGCAAACATAGGTATTGCATCAGAATCATACCTGAATTCCAATTTTTCCCATACTTCTCTTCTCCGAGAGACTGACTTGAGCGTCGGAGGGCCTAGCCAGGCATTCCCACCCCGGTCTTAGGTCGCTAATGCTTTGTTGATGGGCTCTAATGTGCGTAAATATTATGATCGTTTATGCATGTTTTAACGCACATTCACTTGCTTTATATGTATATATTCGTTGCATGATCGCCTCTTTTATCATTTACTCATCATATATACTATTTTGTTCGGATATTTGCTCTTTTTTTAGTTTTGTGTTGATAGGGACAACTTTCAAAGCAAAAACAATGATTGTCGACGCACCGGAACGAGCCAGAGAACACGGTCGTGCAACCTCACACGGCCGTGTGGCCAAATTGAAGAGGAACAATGCACGGTCGTGCAACTCTAGCACGACCATACGGCCAACCGTGCACGGTCGTGCCCCCCACGATCGAAGCCAAGCAAGGAATGGTCGTTCAACCCAACATGGCCATGTCCCAGGAGCCGAGCCCGAAGTTCACACGGCCGTGCCTATTGGCACGGCCGTACAGTGCGGCCAGAGACAAGAAAGGGAATGGTTGTGCCACCGTAGCCGCGCCCTAGCTTATAAAAGGGTTTTAACCTTTTTCCTCAAGGGAGGAGAGCGGGGAAACGAGCAGTCAGAGAGAGAATCGACTTGGTGTCATTCCACGTCATCCAAGACCTTCGTCCAGCAATCCTTCATCACCACATCAACCCCAGAAGCAAAGGATTGGATCCGAAGATCACTCATCATCGTTGGATAAGCGACTTTTCTCTTTCTCTCTTCTTGTTTGAGAATTGTATGCTTAACATTATGTCATTGGGTTTTTCTCCGGCGTCTATGGAGTAGATTCCTTGTTCTAGGATGAGGGAGTAGTTGTGGATTGGTTTGATGTAAGACTCATACTTATGCCTCTATTTCATTGGATGATTTCACTTGCTTTGTTTCGACTACTCGATCTCTATATCATGTTAATAGATTGTGTACAAATTGTCTATCTCGTAGAGAGAATATCTTAGATTGTACACCCGAGGGGCCCTAGTGACAGGGGTAACTCGTTCACGGACATCTAGGGTACTTCCTTGAAAGAAGAGGCAACTCCTCCACAAGGAAGTAAGAGACCAAACTAAGCTCCTTATCTCTATCCTTAGTGATACCAATTAAGTAGTGTTCTTGTGATTTACCGAGGCGCCCTAGTGACAGGGGTTAACCGTAATAAGATTTCATAGGCATCTTCTTTATTTGGTACCTAAGAATAGATACTTCAGCTTCCGGCGAATGCATGTTGATGGACAATGAGTAATGGATAGAATGTGATACATCAATACCACCATAATGAAACTAAAATCCTAGGACTCTTCATAAACCATCTCTATTACTTCTTCTTTACTAGTTCTCGTTTCTAATTCCAAATCTCTTTTCTTTAGATAATTTACAACCATTGGTAGTTTAGCAAATCCTAAGTGAGTCATCGCTAGTGCTTATAACCAGTCCTCGTGCTATCGATAATCTTTATTACTAATTACGAATCCATGCACTTGCAGAATCGTAACAATTTTTTGGCGCCGTTGCCAGAGACTGCGTCTATAACATTAGCGAAAGTCATATTAGATTAAACTATACTTAGTTTCATTTTCCTTTATATTTCCTTTTTATGATATTTTGCATTTTAGAGATAAATAATTTTATTCTTGCTTTTCTTTATTTTTTTTTGTATTTTTCATTAAAACGCTAAAAAAAATAATATTACTTCATCTCTCTTCTTTACTATATTCCATATCTTATTTTTGCATGCAAAGAGCTAATCTTTTGGGACAACTTCTACCGTTCGATCGAAAGATCGATAGGACCTTCTTGAGAAGAAGAAACTTACAAAAAGCATTTGAAGCCGCACAAGAATCTTCAGAGATGATTGACAAACTGTGAAGGATTATGCATCACCTTATACACGAGGGGTTCGATATAGCATCTCTCGACCGCCAATCGAAGCTAATAATTTTGAAATCAAGCCTGCAGTAATTCACATGGTTTAGCATAATCAATTTGGAGGAGGACCACACGATGATACAAACCACCACTTAGATCTTTTCTACGAGATTTGTGGTACCATGAAAGTGAACGGAGTCCCTCCAGAATCAGTGAGGTTATTGCTTTTTGGATTCTCCCTGAAAGACAGAGCCAAGCAGTGGCTAAATTCCCTTCCAGCAAACAACATTACATCTTGGGAACAGTGTGAGCATAAATTCCTGGTCAAATTCTACCCACCAAGGAAAACTGCTTACATGAGGAATTTGATCGCAAGCTTCAAACAGATAGACTCAGAATCATTATTTGTAGCCCAGGACATATTCAAAAGTAAGCTGATACAGTGCCCCCATCGTGGCCTTGAGAAATGGTTGGTTCTACACACCTTCTACAATGGAATCAACTATCACACGAAGGTATCTCTCAACTCTGCAACAAGAGGAGCACTAATGAACAAGAGTCTTGATGAAGCTGAAGAGATCATAGAGAATGTGGCACAGAACAACCATCAGTGGGTAACTGAAAGATCTTGTGGTTCTTTCTTAGGGAATCCAATAAAGGCGTCAGGAAAATTCGACATAGATGCAGTCATGGGAAACAACACGGCCAATGCAATAGTTTGTGTTTGTGAAACTTGCGGAAGTACGGATCATGCTCAAGATACTTGCCCCTTAGGGCTAATACAAGCATAGATAAACCAATTTGAGCAATGCGATGTGATAGTCAGTTACAACCAAAAGCAAAACAATCCGTACTCCAACACATACAACCCTGGATGGAGGAACCACCCAAATTTCTCATACCGGAACAATCAAGACCAAGGGCCAGCAAAACAAAGCTATCAACCTGGGCAACAGAGCTACCCATCTAGACAATAGACTTATCAACAGCAACCTTCACAGCTGTCCAGAATCGAAAAGATGCTTGAGGAAGCTCTCTCAGAGCAAAAAGAGATGAAGAATGAGATCATGCAATTGACTCAAAGAATGGAAAATTTTGAGAAACATCAAAAGATGCAAGACAGCTAGAAAGCCTAGATAGCCCAATCATTCTCAAGAGCATAGGGAACATTTCCAGGAAAGCCAGATATAAACTGATGTGCGTAGATTTTGTACACTTGTTTAGCATGTTTTGACGCACATTCACATATTTTGAGTATGCTTTATCTATGCATTTTCGTACTTCAAGCTTTGCTTTTAGCATATTTACTCTTTTTGTTCAGAGATATGTTTTTGTGCATTTTTTGTACGCAAGAGTCATATTTAGAGAAGAATTTATGATCGAGGCCTAATCTGCAAGCTAACGAAAGGAGGAAGACACCATCTTGGAGTGTCACACGACCAAGTCTGGGAGAGTGACCTAGGCCGTGTGGTGATGCTCACCCATGCAGCATTGGCAGAGCAGGGAAATGTTCAGGTCGTGTGGTGATGATCACTCGTGTAGTTTCCTCAGAAAAGGAAAAGGTCACGGCTGTGTGTGCATCACACGGTCGTGCCAATTTGTAAGCCTTCCCGAGCCAAAGCAGTACACGATCGTGCAATATTCCCATAAACCAAACAAGCTCTGGCCGTGTCCTAGACACGACCATGCATGAGTTCCAGAACTGGAGGTAGCACGAGTCATGTAGATCTACATGGCCGTACAAGGTTGGCAGTGGCAAAACATGTCACGGTCGTGTGCATCACACGACCATGTGAGATTGGCAGTGAAGAGAATGACCTAGGTCATGTCTCACACACGGCCGGGTCTCGGGGCCATGTGACGCCCAAAATTTTTGTTATATGTAAGGGTTTCTTTCATCATTTGAGAGGGGAGTTCTCCCTGTTGGGAGAAAATAAGATTTGGGCGATTCCTCACCTTCTTGGAGTGATTTTCCGACGATCTAAGGGCATATCTTCAACGACTCAACTTCAAGATCGAGGATTGGATCCGAAGACCTTTCTTCATCATAGATAAGTTTTTTTTCCCTTTCTCTTCTTGGATTTTGGGATCAAGATGCTTATGATCTTCTTCTCTTTGGATTTCTTTTCTTGTTCTATGGATTAGATCTCCTTGTTCAAAGATGGAGGGAGTATTTGTAATATGATTTGATGTAAACTCTTGTGGATTTGCCAATTTCCTATTTCTATGACTTTGTCTTGTTTGTATCTATTTGATCTTCTATGGATTGTTGCGATTAGACTTAATTACCATACTTGATTGAATGTTTGAGTATCTTGTGGATCTTGTAGAGGTAATTCCTCATTCGATTATCCAAGGGGCGTACGTAACAGACAAGCCTGTGTAAGGGCGATTGAGGGATAATCTTGAAGGTGAAATAAGATCATTCAAGGATGTAGGATAGATTGTATGCTTAAATCTTTTATATCTTGATATGGGTTGAGAAGTAATGAATTTTCTATGGTGATTATCTGAGGGATGTACGTGACAGGCAAGCCCGTGTATGGATATCATAGGAATCATTCCTCATTGATCACATTTAGATATAGATTTTCGTCCTAAGCCGGTTATCTATTGCAAGAGAGAATCGGCAACCTTCTGCAAATGATGGACAATTGAGAAATAAATGTTGGTAGATCATTTACATTGAATAATATTACAAAGAAATCAAAACTCCTAGAACATCCTTTTATCAAAGCTCTTATTGTTGTTTCAATACTTTTACTTCTATGCTTTACTTTTCATAGTTGCACTTAGTTTTATAAATCAATTGATTAGTTGTTTAGCTAATTTGTGTTGAGATATCTTTAGTGGTTATAACCAATCCCAGTGGATATGATATCTTTCTTTATTATTGACGACATATCCGTACACTTGCGGAACATTAACATAAATCCAGTGGAACACTACAACCGCATCGAGCTGAGGAGCGGACGAACTTTGGGAGACCCCCCAAATCACCACTCAGAAAGCACCTGGCTCAGAGGAAGAGCCCTCTACCCTAATCCCCAATCAGATCTAGAACAGGGATAGAGAGGAGGTCACTAAGAAAGTTGAAGGAACTCTTCAAATTCCCCCCACAAAGTCAGACAATTCATTTCCCTCATAAACTGATAACATCTCAAAAGGATTAAGAGTTCAACTGATTCCTAAAGAATATTAAGGAAATTTGTATAGAAGTACCACTGATAGATACACTGCACAAAATGCCAAAGTTCGTAAAATTTTTAAATGGAATTTTATCTAACAGGAGGCAAAAGGGTGACTTCGAGATCGTAGCATTAATAGAGAATTGCAGTGCTCTACTTATGGCAAATATTCCACCAAAACTTCAGGATTCGGGGAGTTTTTCCATACCTTGCAAAATTGGTTCTGAACTCATACAGAGAGCTTTCTACGACTTCGGAGCCAGCGTTAGCCTACTTCCGTACTCCTTATGTAAGAAATTAGGACTCCAGAACATTAAACTGACTACTATGGCACTGCAAATAGCTGACCATTCATGTAGATATCCAATGGGAATAGTGGAAGACATGCCAGTAGAAGTGGATGGATGTATCATTCCCACATATTTCATTATCCTGGATATGGAGGAGGATCCCAAGATATCGATCATCCTTGGAAGACCATTCCTTACCACAGCTGGAGCCCTCATTGATGTGAAAAGTCACAAGTTATCTTTGGAGATAGGCAAGAAAGGATTGAATTTGATTTATCTGATTCCTCTATCTGCGACCCCTCTTCTTATGGAAAGTCTAGCAAGATCAACATACACAAAGTCGAGGAGTGCAGTTTTCATGAGAGTTCCCCTCCAGCGAGAAATAAGAAATACATTTGTCCTGCATAAGCGAAAATAAAGACGCAGACTGGAGCATTAACCCTAGGAGGAGAGCCGTGCTTCCACAGATTTAGTCCACATTAATTGAAACGGGGTCGAGCTAAAGACCTAAAACAAGCGCTTCTTGGGAGGCAACCCAAGGGTTTTTCATTTTAGTTCATCATTCTGTTTATCATTTTATTTCTCTAGTAAAGTTCAAGTTGAGTACTTTTATTATTTCTTTGTTTTTGGATTTTCATTTTCAGGATGTACATAGCCTCCACGAGCTGGTCGTGAGCATTTCATGGGTGTGGAGGCATCAGAGGAACCAAAATGGCGAAAGGCGAGTCACCGTGAGTTTAAAGGAGTCGGTCGTGTGACCCCACACGGTCGTGCGAAGCCAATAGAGGAACAAAGGCCAGGGGCTGTGCCACCTTGCATGACCATGTGGCCTATGTAGAGAAGAGGAGAACATGGGTCGTGCCAATTGGCACGGCCTTGCAAGACCGCCAGAGAGGAAGAAGACTCAGGTCGTGCCAATTGGCACAACCATGTGACTTATGCAGAGAAGGAGGCATGGGTCGTGCCAACCGGCACGGTCGTGCGACTTTGGCCGAAGGAAGAAAAGAGGAGGTCATGCCAATTAGCACAGCCGTGCAGAACCCCACCTAACCCGGCCGTGTCTATAAGACATGGTCGTGCCCCTACCCGTGCGTCGCTACTCCAACAAAAGCCCTAATTTCCATCTCCTTCTCTCCCAAAAGCCTTCTCCTCCCCACTACACCTCATCAAACCCTAATTACCACCTCTAGAGTTCATTTTTGTTTAGATCTACATCTAGATCTAACCCTTCTTCAAGCCACAAATCCAGAAAGAGAGAAGCAACACCCCTATTTTCCTTCCTTCTCCTCCTCTCCCATCCTCAAGACCCATCTCCATAAGAAATTCCTCAAAAACCTTGCACACCATGTCACAGATCTTGAAGAGACTTTGTCGAAGAAGCTGAGGATCCAGCAAAGGAGATGCACCAGGAGGCGACAAAGGCAATGGGACGACGTCTTCTTCAAAAGGCAAAGGAAAAAGGGTGGCACGCGATGAAGGTAATGAAAATGAGTTTAATATTATTTTTAGAAATCATGAACATAAAGCTAGATATGATATCTTTGACGCTAGAAAAATTATATGCACTAAATATATGGATCCCATTACTATGGATATGTTAGGAATTAGGGATGACGTAGATTGGATGATTAGTTCTTTAGATTGGAATGATATTATGTACGCTCATGCACCGACTTACCCCCGCCTAGTCCTTGAATTTTTGAGATCGCTTGATGTTAAATTTTCGTCTAAGGATATCTACGTAGGGGTCATAACTTTTAGGATGATGAATAAAGAAGTTCGATGGACTTTTAGTGAATTTAATAATTGTTTAGGTTTACCCATTGGTGGTGCCCGTGAATTTGATGATGAGATTAGATGGAATGAATTTTGGACATCAACCCCCGGATCAAAGGACCCTTATGAACCTTCTAGAGCTAAGGCATCCCGTGTTGGGTTTTTCGGGCCGCGAAAACCGCTTTTTCGCGTCGCGAAAACCCTGAAAGCCCCGCCATCGGATCCGTGCGAAGAATAAAACTTCGAAAACATTACAAGTACGAGTTTACAAACTCTAGATCTACATTAGAATACGAGTTTTACCCTTGATGCGTGCCTTTCGCGAATCCCGCTCGTCCAAAGGTGCTGGATCTCAAGATTGTCAAAGTAGACAACCCTCTAGAAGTATCCACACGAACACAAGAAGGAGATCACCAAACTAAAGTGTGCTAGCACCTTAGTAGAGTTCGGCAAGATGAGGAGAGGAAGAGCAAGAAGAGAGAGCTCTAGGAGGAAGAAGATGAGAGTTACACACACAAATGAAACTCTTTTTATCCAATAAAGTGGCCGACCACACGTATGTGGTTTGTAACCTCCATGGGATACCAAGAGTCGCAACTCTTGCTAACTCCCATGAGGTGGCATCCCACTTAAACAACCATAATGATGTGGAGCATCATAATTGGCCCACTCAATGCCAACTCACCAATGAGGTGGCATAAAGTCAAGTCAAACTTGACTCTTCATCTTCCTCTCAAGTCAAGTCAAACTTGACTTAATCTCTCTCATGGTTGATCTAATCCAACCATTTAATTCAAGCCAATTTAATATAATGAATCTAATTCATTTAATTAAATTGATTCAATGAGTCATAATCTAAATTAGACTCATTGAACACATGAATCAACTTGAGTCCAACTCAATTAGCCCAATTAGGATTACTCATAATCCAATTTGATTCATCACATGAATCTAATCCTCTTGGTTCATCATATAAACCTAATCTCCATCTAATTGTCCTTAGTGTGTGACCTTATAGGTTCTTATAACGTTGGCAATGCCCCTAAACCCATTTAGGAGCATAAGTAATGAGCGGTATCTAGCAACACATCATTACTACCCAAGTTACAAGAATGTTGAGATCCAACATCACCTTGTGACTATTAATTGTGACTCCTCACAATATATGACAAGTGTTCTTCTATCCTAAACATCTAGATTGATCGATGTGAGGCATAGACCGTGTCATCCTCTGACCAATCTAAATCTTGAACTTAAGTAGACTCACTAAATCAAATGAGCTCAATATCTCATATTGACTCATTTGGGTATGGTCATGCACTTCGTGGTCTCACTCTATCAAGAATATCGATGTCGCTCCCGTCATATAGGAGGGATAGATCCCATCTACATCACTCACATCTCTCTGCATAATTCGTTACATACCTAGTAATCGCCTTTATAGTTCACCCAGTTACGGGTGACGTTTGACGAAACCAAAGTACATAACTCCTTATGTAGGGATCCATGGTGATTTCAGGTCCAAGGACTAGTAGTCATACTAATAGCCACATGAGAAAGTATATGACACTCATATAATGATCCATTATACTTTCTCATGGCGGGTCATTCAGTATACATTCTCCAATGCATACCCATTTGCCAACTTGATATCTCTATATCCATGACTTGTGAGATCAAGTCATCGAGTTAACCTACATGCTAGTCTTTTTGCATTAACATTGTCCCTGAATGTTAATACTCGACTAAGAATGATTAAGAGTAGTGTTCCCTATATCATCTCACTATCGGTTCAACTAACCGATTGATATAGGTGAGAACCTTCTACTCAAGGACGTATTATACTTAGTTTATTTGACACCAATATAAGTAAGTATAATAACCAAAACAAATGTCTTTATTTATATATATAAGAATATGATACAACCAGTCCATAATACAATCATCAAATGATTGGCTCTAAGCTCTAACTAACAATCTCCCACTAGCACTAGTGCCAATCAGTGTAGGCTCTAAGCCCCAATAACCTAGTGTGACCATCATGCTTCCTCTGTGCCAAAGCCGTGGTCAAGGGATCTGCGATGTTAGCCTCTGTAGGTACTCTGCATATCTTCACATCTCCTCTCTCGATAATCTCTCGAATGAGATGGAAGCGTCTTAGTATGTGTTTGGTCCGCTGGTGTGAGCTGTTGGTGCAACCTTAGGTCAAGGTTGACCTGGTTGACCCGACTCGAGGTGACTTGACTCGAGTTGTATTTTGATGTTTGACTTGGAAGATTGTCGGTGCAACCTTAGGTCAAGGTTGACATAGTTGAGTTGCATGTCGATGTTTGACGAGAAGAGAGTTGTATTCTTGATGTTTGACAAGAATAGGTGTTTGGGAGATTGTAGGTGCAATCTTAGGTCAAGGTTGACCTGGTTGACCTGATTCGCGAAAAGTCCAAGTATGGAGACTTGGCACTGGAAAAGTCCAAGTACGGAGACTTGGCACGGGGAAAAGTCCAAGCAGGTAGCTTGGCACGCGGAAAGTCCCGTGAGTGAAGCCGGGAAAGTCCTAACTGGGATGTTAGGCGGTTGGAAAGTCCCGTGAGTGAAGCCGGGCAGTGAGTCCTAACTGGGATGTTAGGCGGTGTGGAAGTCCTAGTGAGTGAAGCCGCAAGGAAAATCCAGATGGATCAGAGATGGGGTGTTGGAAAGTCCAAGTAGGTCAAGGGTGATCGGATACTTGGCACGAAGAGGAAAATCCAGATGGATCGGGGATGATCGACACGGTATGGAAAGTCTAAGTGGGTCAAAGGATTGACCGGACACTTAGCGGGAGTGCTAGCAGGTCAAGGGATGTTAGGCATGATGTACCAACAGTCAAGGTTGACCGGATGTTGGTGTGGAAGCCTTAGGTTTAGGGTCGAAGTTTGGATCGGGCCGCAGATCGATCCATGATACATATCGATCGACCGGTGACCGATCGATGACCGATCGATGTTATCGATGGTTATCGATCGATCCGGCCGATCAGAGAAAACTAGCGAGAAGAGAAGCTGATCCGGACCGATCGAGAAGGATCGATCGGCGTGGACCGATCAGATGTTGCGTGGGGACCGATCAGGATGTTCCCCGATCGGTCTATGGACCGATCGGGGGAACAAGCTTCTTCCCGATCGACCGATCAGGATATGCCCGATCGGTCCACGCATCGGTTCTAGCCGCGCTGCCAGTTTCTTCGCTGTTTCTTCTTCGCAGGTATAAGAAGACGAGGGCATCTTCTGTGCAATCTCTCTCGATCTTCTTTTCTACTAGAACTTTTGTTCTTCTGCTGCTAAAGCTTCTGCTTCAACTGAGCTTTGATTGAGCTCGCCTCCGAAGCTTCGCGTGAGCTTCCAGTCGTCGACCAGCTGCTGCGTTTGGGTTGTGAAGTTGCTGCTTCACCTCCAGTCGACAAGAAAGCAAGCAATTGGTAGAGTGCTATTGTATTCATATTGTATTGCTTTTCTTACTGTTCTTGTACTCTTTGTTTGCTGTTGCAAACGTTTGTGGCGAGGTTTCTCCACCCACAAGGAGTATATTGTATTAGCCGGTTCTCCGGGGACTCATCCACCGACGGATTGACTAGACTCGTCCACCTTACGGACACGCCGAGGAGTAGGAGCCCTAATCTCCGAACCTCGTTACATCCTTGTGTTAAGGTTTGGTTTTCTTCTCTTTCGTTTCTTTGTATTTTCCGCTGCGCTAACACGTTTTGTAGAAAGAAACGACGATTTGGGGTCGGCTATTCACACCCCCCCCTCTCTAGCCGAGTACGAACGATCCTAACAAGTGGTATCAGAGCGAGGCCGCTCTTCGACGGATTCACACCCGTGGGAGCACAAGCTAGAGATGGATCAATTTGGAGAAGACATCACCATTCCACCCTTCTACAACGACAACTTCGCATATTGGAAGGTAAGGATGATGTATTTTCTTAGGACTAATATGTGGAACTGGTTTTGTGTACAAGAAGGGTTTACTCCTCCAATGGATAAAGAAGGAGAGCCTCTAGAGAAGAACAAGTGGATGAAGGAACAAGTCCACCAATCCACGATCAACAATGAGGTAACTAAAACAATTGAATTTTCATTACCTACTAATGTTTTGTGTAAGATAGGTAAATACAACAATGCCAAGGAGTTGTGGGATAACTTGGCCAAGTACCATGAGGAGAGCTCCACTTCAAGCCATGAAGAGGAGCCTAGTGAGCCAAGTAGCTCACATCATGGAGGGAGCAAATTGGGAGTTGAGGGCTACTCAACATCCAAGGAAGAAGAGGAGGAGAGTTCCTCTTGTTCAAGTTCGGAGCAAGAAGAAGAAGCTTCTACCTCCGGGAGGGATGAAGAAGAGAGCATCCATCCATCCTCAACCCTAGGTAACTCAAACACTTTAAGTTCAAGTAAATTGCATATAATGTGTTTTGAGTGTAGGGAATTTGGACATTACAAGAGTAAATGTCCAAAGAAGACTAAGAAGACTCCACCGGCACCAAAGGTCAAGGAAGCCGGAGTCCCGACATGCAAGAGCAAGAAGCACGTGGTGTGCTTCCAATGCAAGCAACGGGGACACTATAGGAGTCAATGTCCAAGGGGGAGGCACCCTCACGAGGACAAGAGGCCAAACACGTGTAAAGGGGGAGCTAAGGCAAACCCTAAGGTAACCTTTAAAGCCCATTCTTGCAATTTTAGTAGGATGCATGCTAGTAGTCTTATTGCCATTGTCAATAATGATAAGCATGTTAACACTAGAAATCGATACATGTGTTTAGGAGCCAAGCATGCTAGCCTAGATAAGAACAATTCTAGAAATGCTAACCCTAGAATTAACTCATCTAAGGCTAAGGAAAATCTAGATAGAAATCCCAAATCATCTAGACACATGCCTAGGAATACCTCAAAGAAAAATGATAAATCAAAACTTGAGGTATTAGAGAAAGAAAATCAAGTCTTGAGGTCAAGACTTGACTCTCTAAAAAAGGCTCTTAAGGATTTGACTCTAGGGTCTAGGGGTCAAAAACCCAAGTCCAAGGACAAGAAAGGTTTGGGTCACAAACCTAAGTCTCAATTGGTCAAGCCCACTTATCATAATGTTTCATTCGATTATGGAACAAAACCTAGGGCTAGGAAGACCATTACCAAGGTCACAAGGGGAGTCACCCCTATAGTTGACCATAATGAGACCCAAATGACCAAGGCTTTAAAGCCTAAGAGGGTCATTAGGAGGGTTGCTAGGAAAGTTATCCCTAGTGAATATTTAGTGAACCCAATGAGCTCTAATAGGTATTGGGTTCCTAGGAGCATCTTCTCTACCCCATAGATGGGTTAGAGAGTGTCAACTCCAATAAGAAGGGTAGTTAACCCAACTTTGAGGAAATTGACACTCAAGGAGCATTTTCAAGGTTTTGTGAACCTTTGAAAATGAAATGGAACTATCATTTACTCCTTGGAAGAGTAAAATGTGCCATTATGGAAAAGAATGATTTTAATTGGCACAATTTGGGAAAATCTAGAGAACTCTCGAGGAAAAATGAAGCATGCCAAGTTTTGAGGATAAATTTGATCTTTAAGTGGCATGAATTAATCTAGAGTTCAAGAAGTGTCAAAATTAGGATTTTGGCATTTTAGGGCAATCAAGGGTTAAATTTTAGGTTAGCAAAGTGATTAAGGATACTTAGATAGATAATCTAGGTATATTTATTTATGCTAAATCTTGCCATGATTGTTTGCCCTCACATGTCATGACATCATGTTTAGTTTTATTATCATTTGAAATGTCATGATAATGCTTAGGCTAGTTTATATGTCATGCTTTATTTAAGTTTCAAACTTTATGTCATGACATCATGACATTGGCACATGTTTTTATTTATGATATTATTTCATGCCATGTCATCATCTCTTGCATTAATGATCAATTTAAATTGATTTAAGGATAGAAACACAATTTGATATTGAGATCAAGTTGGTGTTTAGAAAATGCATGAGAACTTAGCCTAAGATGACCTAAACCCATATCTCACATCAAAATTGACTTGGATGTGTTTGATACACTTTAGATGTGTGTGAGATATTAGGATCATGAGTTAGGATCAAGGTGCATAGTTCTTGTACCTAGATTAGCCTAATTCAAGAAATGGGGATCATAGGGAAAGCTTATATACAAGTCATGTACATATAGCCCTAAGATTGTGGTCCTAAATTAAAAGGTTTAAAATCATTTTAAAATTGATTTGAAAAACCTTGATGAAGTTTTTCTAGTGATAGCATTCATCATTGAACATTGTGATACAAAGTTGAGTTAAACTTGAACTATTTCAAAGTTTTTGAACTTTGTATCAAGATTGAAAAATGGAAACTATTTTCATAGAAAACTATTTTTCCTTGATAGTGTATGATATGAGAAATGTATCCTCAAAGTTTCGTAATTTTTGGAATTTTCTGTAATTTTATGTGAGTTTCTGAATTTCTCCCGGGGAGAAAAATCAGAAATCTCTGATTTCAGAGGCTGGATCGGTCACCGGACCGATCCAGGGAAGGCTGGATCGGTCTGGGGACCGATCCAGAGGGGTCCTGATCGGTCCGGTGACCAATCAGGCATGCTGAATTTGCTGAATTTCGACTGGTTGTCTGAAATTTCAGCTCGGGAAGGTGGTGTTTTGGATTTCTAAAGGTTTGGAACTCACAAAGACATTGTTGGTGCAATGGTCAAGGGGGAGTTGACCTTTAGGGGGAGTTTTACCTAATTGTCAAGGGGGAGTTGACTTTTAGGGGGAGTTTTTACTCCTTAAGACTTTTGAGGATTAGTGATATGGGATTATCACTAAGTTGATTGTTGAGTTTAGTGTCAAGGGGGAAATTAAGAGTTTCAATGAAAGGTATGGGACTTTCATTAGGAAGAAACTCTTGACCTTGATACTCTCCTTTTTCTTTTTGATGTGTGTCAAAAAGGGGAGAGTGTTCATTGGAGAATTATTGGAGAACCCAAGTTAGGTTATCGGGTTAACCTAAGCCAGGGGAAGAATGTCAAGGAATGTTCGAGGAAGAACATTGGAATTCTTTTTGATGTATGTCAAAAAGGGGGAGAATTATTGAGAACCCAAGTTAGGTTATCGGGTTAACCTAAGGGAGAATGTCCAGAGAATGTTCAAGGAAAGAACATTGTACATTGGAAGATGGTTGAAAACCTAAGTTAGGTTATCGGGTTAACCTAACTTGATTATGGGTTTTGTCAAACATCAAAAGGGAGATTGTTGGTGCAACCTTAGGTCAAGGTTGACTGGTTTGACCCGACTCGAGGTGACTTGACTCGAGTTGTATTTTGATGTTTGACTTGAGATTGTTGCTGCAACCTTAGGTCAAGGTTGACCTAGTTGAGTTGTGTCGATGTTTGACGAGAAGAGAGTTGTATTCTTGATGTTTGACAAGAATAGGTGTTTGGGAGATTGTAGGCAATTGTCAAGGTTGACTGGTTGACCTGATTGAAGAAAGTCCAAGTATGGAGACTTGGCATCGAAAAGTCCAAGCACGAGACTTGTACGCGGAAAAGTCCGGTAAGTGAAGCTGGGCACGGGGAAAGTCCCTGCGATGTGCCGGGCAAGAAAGTCCTGGTGAGTGAGCAGGCGCTGAAAAGAGAGCCGTGCAAAGTGATGCGGTGTGGAAGTCCGGTGAGGTGAAGCCGGGCAAGGAAAATCGAGGCGTGGGATGATGATCACTGTTGGAAAGTCCAAGTAGGTCAAGGGATCGGGATGATACTTGGCACAGAAGAAAAAAGGACGATGTGATGATCGACATCCGGTGTGGAAAAAGTCTAAGTGGGTCAAAGGGATTGACCGACACTTAGCGAAGCGAGGTCAAGGAGGACCGATGCTAGGCATGATGTACCAAAGTCAAGGTTGACCGGATGTTTGTGTGGAAGCTTAGGTTTAGGGTCGAAGTTTGGATCGAGCCATCGATCCATGATATGGGTCATCCGACGGTCTGTGACCGATCGGTGACTCGATCGATCATCGTATATCTCGACGATCGCGAGACGTCAGGACTGGAAACCGGAGGCCGAGAAGAGATGGCAAACCAGCGAGAGATGAAGAGTCACCGTGACCGATCGGAAGAGCCCCGAACGATCCGTGGATCCGGACGATCAGAGTTCCGTTCCCGATGCGTGACCGATCGGATTCCTGATCGGTCCATGGACCGATCAGACGAACGGCGAAGGTCTTCGAAGCGGTATTCGATGGACGGGCCGTCGGATTCGTTCTGGTCGGTCCGGAGCCGTCGAGTTCTACGCAAACGGGCTAGTTTCTTCGCTTCTCTTCTTCGCGGTATAAGAAGCGAGGGCATCTTCTGTGCAATCTCTCGATCTTCTTTTCTACTAGAACTTTTGTTCTTCCGCTGCTAAAGCTTCGCTTCAACCGAGCTTTGATTGAGCTCGCCTCCGAAGCTTCGCGTGAGCTTCCAGTCGTCGACCAGCTGCTGCGTTTGGGTTGTGAAGTTGCTGCTTCACCTCCAGTCGACAAGAAAGCAAGCAATTGGTAGAGTGCTATTGTATTCATATTGTATTGCTTTTCTTACTGTTCTTGTACTCTTTGTTTGTTGTTGCAAACGTTTGTGGCGAGGTTTCTCCACCCACAAGGAGTATATTGTATTAGCCGGTTCTCCGGGGACTCATCCACCGACGGATTGACTGGACTCGTCCACCTTACGAACACGCCGAGGAGTAGGAGCCCTAATCTCCGAACCTCGTTACATCCTTGTGTTAAGGTTTGGTTTTCTTCTCTTTCGTTTCTTTGTATTTTCCGCTGCGCTAACACGTTTTGTAGAAAGAAACGACGATTTGGGGTCGGCTATTCACACCCCCCCTCTCTAGCCGAGTACGAACGATCCTAACATGAGCTATCAGAGCGAGGCCGCTCTTCGACGGATTCACACCCGTGGGAGCACAAGCTAGAGATGGATCAATTTGGAGAAGACATCACCATTCCACCCTTCTACAACGACAACTTCGCATATTGGAAGGTAAGGATGATGTATTTTCTTAGGACTAATATGTGGAACTGGTTTTGTGTACAAGAAGGGTTTACTCCTCCAATGGATAAAGAAGGAGAGCCTCTAGAGAAGAACAAGTGGACGAAGGAACAAGTCCACCAATCCACGATCAACAATGAGGTAACTAAAACAATTGAATTTTCATTACCTACTAATGTTTTGTGTAAGATAGGTAAATACAACAATGCCAAGGAGTTGTGGGATAACTTGGCCAAGTACCATGAGGAGAGCTCCACTTCAAGCCATGAAGAGGAGCCTAGTGAGCCAAGTAGCTCACATCATGGAGGGAGCAAATTGGGAGTTGAGGGCTACTCAACATCCAAGGAAGAAGAGGAGGAGAGTTCCTCTTGTTCAAGTTCGGAGCAAGAAGAAGAAGCTTCTACCTCCGGGAGGGATGAAGAAGAGAGCATCCATCCATCCTCAACCCTAGGTAACTCAAACACTTTAAGTTCAAGTAAATTGCATATAATGTGTTTTGAGTGTAGGGAATTTGGACATTACAAGAGTAAATGTCCAAAGAAGACTAAGAAGACTCCACCGGCACCAAAGGTCAAGGAAGCCGGAGTCCCGACATGCAAGAGCAAGAAGCACGTGGTGTGCTTCCAATGCAAGCAACGGGGACACTATAGGAGTCAATGTCCAAGGGGGAGGCACCCTCACGAGGACAAGAGGCCAAACACGTGTAAAGGGGGAGCTAAGGCAAACCCTAAGGTAACCTTTAAAGCCCATTCTTGCAATTTTAGTAGGATGCATGCTAGTAGTCTTATTGCCATTGTCAATAATGATAAGCATGTTAACACTAGAAATCGATACATGTGTTTAGGAGCCAAGCATGCTAGCCTAGATAAGAACAATTCTAGAAATGCTAACCCTAGAATTAACTCATCTAAGGCTAAGGAAAATCTAGATAGAAATCCCAAATCATCTAGACACATGCCTAGGAATACCTCAAAGAAAAATGATAAATCAAAACTTGAGGTATTAGAGAAAGAAAATCAAGTCTTGAGGTCAAGACTTGACTCTCTAGAAAAGGCTCTTAAGAATTTGACTCTAGGGTCTAGGGGTCAAAAACCCAAGTCCAAGGACAAGAAAGGTTTGGGTCACAAACCTATGTCTCAATTGGTCAAGCCCACTTATCATAATGTTTCATTCGATTATGGAACAAAACCTAGGGCTAGGAAGACCATTACCATGGTCACAAGGGGAGTCACCCCTATAGTTGACCTTAATGAGACCCAAATGACCAAGGCTTTAAAGCCTAAGAGGGTCATTAGGAGGGTTGCTAGGAAAGTTATCCCTAGTGAATATTTAGTGAACCCAATGAGCTCTAATAGGTATTGGGTTCCTAGGAGCATCTTCTCTACCCCATAGATGGGTTAGAGAGTGTCAACTCCAATAAGAAGGGTAGTTAACCCAACTTTGAGGAAATTGACACTCAAGGAGCATTTTCAAGGTTTTGTGAACCTTTGAAAATGAAATGGAACTATCATTTACTCCTTGGAAGAGTAAAATGTGCCATTATGGAAAAGAATGATTTTAATTGGCACAATTTGGGAAAATCTAGAGAACTCTCGAGGAAACCAAACTGTTTGATTGCATCATCGAATCGAAGATTCCAGCTCCGAGAAGCTTGCTTTTAGTCCATAAATGCACCTATGCAGCTTGCATACTCTGCTAGTATACTATGGATCTATAAAACCCTCAAGTTGTGTCATGTACACATCCTCGAGTAGGTTTCCATTCAGAAACGCGGTTTTGACATCCATCTGCCATATCTCATAGTCATGGTATGCTGCAATAGCAAGCATGATCCAAATGGACTTAAACATCGCTACTGGAGAAAAGGTTTCATTATAGTCAATACCATAAATCTGCTTGAAACCTTTAGCTACCAAGCGACCCTTATAGATAAGTCCATCCATGTCAGTCTTTCTCTTAAAGACCCACTTACACCCAATGGGTTTTACCCCTTCAGGTGGATCAACCAAAGTCCAAACTTGGTTGGTGTACATGGATTCCATCTCGGATCTCATGGCCTCTAGCCATTTCTCGGAATATGGTCTCATCACAGCTTCCTGATAGGTGGTAGGCTCATCCTCTATGAGCACAACGTCATCATGGTCAGACAAGATAAATGAGTATCTCTCAGGCTGACGACGTACCTTATCAGACCTGCGAAGAGGTATGTCTACTTGAACTTGTTGTTGTTCCACAAGGAGGCTGACGACGTACCCTATCAGACCTGCGAAGAGGTATGTCTACTTGAACTGGTTGTTGTTCCTCAACTCCTTGTGGAACAACATCATCCACAACACTTTGTGGTTCCAGTTCAATTTCTATCGAGGCTTCAGTGCTATGGTCCGCATCTTGAACTTCTTCAAGATCGAACGTACTCCCACTAGTCTTTCTAGAAACAAAGTCCCTTTCTAGAAAGACCCTAGTCTTTGCCACAACTTCCTTGAGATGGTAGTAATATCCCTTAGTTTCCTTGGGATATCCAATTAAGTAGCACTTGTCGAATTTGGGTCCTAATTTGTCTGAGACTTGACATCTAACGTAAGCCTCACAACCCCAAATCCTCATGAAAGACACCTAGGCATCTCTCCCAGTCCATATCCTATATGGTGTCTTTATCACGGCCTTAGATGGAACTCGGTTGAGTATAAAAGCTGTCGTGTCTAGAGCATAGCCCTAAAGGAATGTTGGAAGATCTGTGTGACTCATCATAGATCGTACCATATCTAATAGGGTACGATTCATCCTTTCGGATACACCATTCCACTGTGGTGTTCCAGGAGGAGTGAGTTGGGATAGAATCCCACACACAGCTAGATAGTCACGAAACTCATGGCTAAGGTATTCTCCATCTCGATC
This sequence comes from Zingiber officinale, assembly GCF_018446385.1. NCBI lineage: Eukaryota > Viridiplantae > Streptophyta > Magnoliopsida > Zingiberales > Zingiberaceae > Zingiber > Zingiber officinale. Next base: position 60,330,831 of record NC_055990.1, on the reverse strand, counting down.
TGATCGAAGTATTTTAATACTCTTGCCAAGAAGGTTCTGTACTTCATTCTTGAATTCTTTAAACTTTTCAAAGAATTCTGACTTATGTGTCATCAAGTACACATAACCATATCTACTGAAGTCATCAGTAAATGTGATGAAGTACCTATAACCGCCTCTAGCAGCGACATTGAAAGGGCCACAAACATCACTATGTATGAGTCCTAACAAATCAGTCGCTCTCTCGCTATGCCCACTAAAGGGAGTCTTGGTCATCTTTCCTAGTAGGCATGACTCGCATGTCTCAAAAGATTCAAAATCAAATGAGTCCAGCAAATCATCCTTATGGATTTAGGATAAGCGCTTGTCATTTATATGACCTAAGCGACAGTGCCAGAGATAGGTTTGGTTTAGGTCATTTGACGTGAACTTCTTGGTATTTACGTTATAGATAGGGCTTTCAAGGTCTAGAATGTAGAGTCCGTTCATCAGAGGTGCACTACAATAGAACATATCTTTTAAATAAACAGAATAATATTTGTGCTTTATAATAAAAGAGAAACCTTTCTTGTCCAAACAAGAAACTAAAATTATGTTCTTAGTTAATGCAGGCACATAACAATAATCATCTAATTCTAATACAAGCCCAGAGGGCAGAGATAGATGATAAGTTCCCAAAGATGACAAACCGTGCTCCATTGCCTACTCATAGGTCCACCTCGCCTTTCGCCAATGCCCTAATATTTCTAGATTAGTACAAATGTGAGATGCACATCCAGGTATCTAATACCCATGATGAAGAAATAGATAGATTGACTTCTATAACATATATATCAAGTGGAAGTCTCACTGCCTTCTTAAGATCTTCACACCTTGCGGCTTCCTCTTCCGACTGTCCCACGAGGCAGTGAGCATCCTGGCCACCCCTCCTTAAGCGCTTCGCCTTTGCCCTTGGCTTGGGACTTTCCTTTGGGCTTGCCCTTGCCCTTATGTCGAACCATCGAGCAGTGGGGCTTTTTTTGGTTCACCATCGTTCTTTACATGCTAAGCCGCTTGTCAATTTAGTTCATATTGTAGTTTAGAACGAGCTGACTATAGCTATCCGTAAGGATTGCAAGATCATGTCAGTGGCCAGGAATCCCAACCTCTGGAGGTTTTCTATGTACCCAATCATTTTGAGTACATATGGGCCTACGGAGCCCCATCGACATCTTGCACCGAAATAGTGCCCATGAGATCTCAAATCTCTCATGCCTCGCTTGTCCTTGATACAGTTGACGAAGATGTTCAACCATATCATAAGCGTCCATCAACTCGTGTTGCTACGAAGTCGAGTTCATGGTTGCGAGCATTAGGCAGACACATCTAATGCGCGTCATCTTGATGCTTCTTGTAAGCATCTTTGTCACTCGTGGGGCATTGGCGGAGGAGCCTCGGATGCTCCAGAACGTCAGCTTACGTTCTCGGTGAGAACTATTCTCAAGTTCCTCAGTCCAGGAAATTTGCTCCGTTGAGCTTGTCCTTCTCAAGGACCGAACGCAGGAAAAAGTTCATTGTCGCAATAGTTACTACAACATAAAAATGCAGAAAATAAATATCATATTATTTTAAATCATTTAATTAGGCCTTTAACTAAATGATGCTCCCACTGAATTCTATAATTCATGTGGGACAAGATCCACATCATACTAACCCTTGAGTTAGCTTTGGCTAATACGCGCAAGACTTAGTATGATCGGTAGGTAACGATTTACCAATTACATCTCTATGCAACTCTTGTTTATAGGATCATTATCCGCAGTTATATTAAAACTTGAGTTAGCTTTGGCTAATACACCCAAGAATTAATATAAATGTGATTTATGTCTTATCTTTCCAACCGTTGGAAGAATGCCTATAGTTGTACTCGATCCAACCGAGCAAACTAGGAATAGTCAATCTAATTGAGTTTGTATTTGCCCATGCGTTGATAAGCAGGACCAAGATTGTACCTCCGTACCCTACCAAGATAATATGTGCTGCTCTGCTTTGACAGATTCAACAACACATGTAATCGAGGTAGTGATAGGTATCACGGCACGGTAGGCATTAGAGTTGACGCGATTTAGATCTAATCTAATTGTCGATGTGTATCAAATACGCGATAGATCTAATCTAATCGAAAAGGGTGCATCTTGTACACGATTTAGATCTAATCTAATCGTAGGGCACTAATTAATTACTAATCATGCATCACATACACACAAGCAATTAATTAAATTAATTTGTGATTAGTCATGGCCCTACTATGATCTTCTCAAGCCAATGAGAAGATCGGATGGTCAACCTAGGGTCAACAGCTTCTCAAGCTCCTCCCTTTGACTACCTTGTGTTGCTCGCGCCCTCCTGGTAACTCCGTCTCGAGTGAACCTTCCACGGCTCTAATTTTGTACATTACAATTTTGAAACTCGAGTTACATTCGAGTCTAAACTAATTTACAACAAGAATAAATAGAGAAAGGCACGACGCACAGGTCGCGTATCAAAAATACAGCACACACAATCACATGACGGCACGCAGGCCGTATTATGAATTACAACACAAAATATACCAATCCAATTGGGTCTTTTTGGGCCATGACTATCAAAAATTATACATAATTCTAAATTATGTATTTTCTATAATTTTCTGCAAATTTAATACCAATTTTTTACAATTTTTACGAAAAATTCCCGGCGGTCCCTTTTAGCGATTTTCGGGCGCAATCGCGGAACGAATCCCATTGCGGGGCCAGGGGCAGCGCCCCTACCCGTGATCTAACCATCGCGAGTGTCCCTAAGTGATCCTACAGTGCTTAGTCCGCTGTCCCAAAAAGTTTTGGGGTGAAACCTTGTCATTTCGGAAAAAGCGTCTCGGTAGTCGAAGCCTACAAGTGTCGAAACACTTGTGCTTCGCTTCTACGAGAAAAATACCCATAAAAATCATAAAAATCAGAAATTCACAGAAAAATACAGTACAAAATTTTTGTCATAAAAACAAAAACAAAACTCGTACAAGCTTCGCACGTGGCTCTGATACCACTGTTGGATTTTTCGGGCCGCGAAAATCGCTTTTTCGCGTCGCGGAAACCCCGAAAGCCCCGCCACCGGATCCGTGCGATGAATAAAACTTCGAAAACATTACGAGTATGAGTTTACAAACTCTAGATCTACATTAGAATACGAGTTTTACCCTTGATGCGTGCCTTTCGCAAATCCCGCTCGTCCAAAGGTGCCGGATCTCAAGATTGTCAAAGTAGACAACCCTCTAGAAGTATCCACACGAACACAAGAAGGAGATCATCAAACTAAAGTGTGCTAGCACCTTAGTAGGGTTCAGCAAGATGAGGAGAGGAAGAGCAAGAATAGAGATCTCTAGGAGGAAGAAGATGATAGTTACACACACAAATGAAACTCTTTTTATCCAATAAAGTGGCCGGCCACACTTATGTTGTTTGTAACCTCCATGGGATACCAAGAGTCACAACTCTTGGTACCTCCCATGAGGTGGAATCCCACTTAAGCAACCATGATGATGTGGATCATCATCATTGGCCCACTCATTGCCAACTCACCAATGAGGTGGCATAAAGTCAAGTCAAACTTGACTCTTCATCTTCCTCTCAAGTCAAGTCAAACTTGACTTAATCTCTCTCATGGTTGATCTAGTCCAACCATTTAATTCAAGCCAATTTAATATAATGAATCTAATTAATTTAATTAAATTGATTCAATGAGTCATAATCTAAATTAGACTCATTGAACACATGAATCAACTTGAGTCCAACTCAATTAGCCCAATTAGGATTACTCATAATCCAATTTGATTCATCACATGAATCTAATCCTCTTGGTTCATCATATAAACCTAATCTCCATCTAATTGTCCTTAGTGTGTGACCCTATAGGTTCTTGTAATGTTGGCAATCCCCCTAAACCCATTTAGGAGCATAAGTAATGAGCGGTATCTAGCAACACATCATTACTACCCAAGTTACAAGAATGTTGAGATCCAACATCACCTTGTGACTACTAATCGTGACTCCTCACAATATATGACAAGTGTCCTTCTATCCTAGACATCTAGATTGATCAATGTGAGGCATAGACCGTGTCATCCTCTGACCAATCTATATCTTGAACTCCAAGTAGACTCACTAAATCAAATGAGCTCAATATCTCATATTGACTCATTTGGGCATAGCCATGTACTTCGTGGTCTCACTCTATCAAGAATATCGATGTCGCTCCCGTCATATAGGAGGGATAGATCCCATCTACATCACTCACATCCCTCTGCATAATTCGTTACGTACCTAATAATCGCCTTTATAGTTCACCCAGTTACGGGTGACGTTTGACGAAACCAAAGTACATAACTCCTTATGTAGGGATCCATGGTGACTTCAGGTCCAAGGACTAGTAGTCATACTAATAGCCACATGAGAAAGTATATGACACTCATATAATGATCCATGATACTTTCTCATGGCGGGTCATTCAGTATACATTCTCCAATGCATACCCATGTGTCAACTTGATATCTCTATATCCATGACTTGTGAGATCAAGTCATCGAGTTGACCTACATGCTAGTCTTTTTGCATTAACATTGTCCCTGAATGTTAATACTCGACTAGGAATGATTAAGAGTATTGTTCCATATATCATCTCACTATCGGTTCAACTAACCGATTGATATAGGTGAGAACCTTCTACTCAAGGAGGCTATTATACTTAGTTTATTTGGCACCAATACAAGTAAGTATTATAACCAAAATAAATGTCTTTATTTATATATATAAGAATATGATACAAAAAGTCCATAATACAATCATCAAATTATTAGCTCTAGGGCTCTAACTAACATCCCGCATGCAAAACCCGACCTTTAGATACCTCCACCGAGTGATGAGCAAAATGATCTTTGGTCAAGGAGAGAGTGATGGGGTGGTTAGAAAGGTAGAGCTCTATTCTCTTTGGGAGATGTTGAATAAGGTGGATTTTGATTCTGGATTTCATTTCTTAAAATTTATTGAGAGCAGCTAAAGCATCTTCGGGGATGATAGTGTTTGGTGGATTGATCACCCAAATAGCATTCAATCTGGGTTGTGAGCTTGATGGATTAGAGGTCATTCATGGCAATGACAAGATCAACATCAATTCTTGTCTTGCAATGAAGATGATTTGTCAAGATGAGAATGAGTTTGCCTTCCTTGCCCCGAGCGCACTTCAGTTTGCAACCCCGCGAATTGGGTGATTACTGATTTACACCCCGAGATTGTTCCCTCCATTATAGAAGAAACCGAGTACCACCAAGAGCCCTCGTCATCAGGATTTCCGCACCCTTCCGAACATCCGAAACCTAGGCACTCTTTTGCCTATGGTACAGGACCCTCTAGATTTGATTTTCTGATTTTCGTGCCTCTTTACGCTCCCTTCATGAGAAGTAAAATACCCAACAACGATTGTTGGAGGGTCGCTTCAAGCTCTCTGACGACCAATTTAGGGAGGTACAAGATCATTTTCAGTTTACTAGAGGCTTCCATAGTCAGGTGATAGGGTTTGTTCAGGACTATGAGGTTGACCAGGAAAGATTGATGAATTTTATGAATGATATAGATATCACTAGACAACAAGTAGATGCCCTTTATCAATATAATCAACACCTTGGCCATCTTCCTGGTATGCCTAGATTTCCCCCTCACACACATCGGGGGCCCCCATATCCTCCACCCCGCCACCGTATTGATTTCATCGAGACGATGAAAAGTCTAAGTCTGGGGGGTGTTGTGTCTGTCTACACAACCTGAGTCGAACTGAGTTTTCTTTTCTTTCTACATTTTTTTTGTATTGCATAGTCTGCTTTGTTTATTTGCATTTTTTGAGTTTCATATTTCTAGTTTTGAGGCATATTTGAGAACATCAAATCTTCTATTTTTTCTACTTCTTGTCCGATAGCAAAATGACTAGCATTTTCTTAGTTCATGTGTTGTCAAGATAGTGTTAGTATGTTTGGTGTATCTCCTTTCTCTATCTTTAGTAGCATGAAATAAGCTAAGTATTGTATGGAGTTTGATATAAGTTTTGGCCTAACCTTAAGGATCTTATTTTCACTACACTTAAGTACTTAAGCTTGAATAGTAGAAATATTTTTGAAATATTTATGATTCATCCAAATTATTTAGTACTTTTGTTCTCATGGTGATTTCTTATTTACATTTTGGTTATTGGATGTCCTCGGATCATGGATGCTCATTTGGAAAAATCTAAATCCCAACATTTGCTTCTCATATTTATGTTTAGTGCTACACCTCTTTAGCACCAAAAAAAAATTAAATAAGGGATAAAAAATAGTTGTCGTGAGTGAAAACTAACAATTCACCCCTTTGAGACCGAGTTAGGTTACTGGGGAAATGAATATTATATTTCTCTTGATTCCATGTAGTGTCCTTTGAGACCTTGTCTAATTTAAGGAAAACGAACCATGTGTATGACAGATAAGTGTCTATCACCGGGAACACTAGGAACTCAATTGTATGATGACTTAACTAGGACAAAAAAATTGAAATTTGAAGAGTTAGAGTTACTTATTGCACCGAGCACAAAGAACTTATGATTAGGGCATACTTAGATTACTCCACAATCGTGTTTATCAATGAAACTAGTTGATAGAGTTAGTTGAATGAACTAGGGATTATGAATCATTGCCAGGCGCTCATGAACATAGTTTGCAGCGTTTTGCTTAAGGACAAGCAAAGGTTCAAGTCTAGGGGTGTGATGTGCGTAAATATTATGATTGTTTATGCATGTTTTAACGCACATTCACTTGCTTTATACGTATATATTCTTTGCATGATCACCTCTTTTATCATGTACTCATCATATATACTCTTTTGTTCGGATATTTGCTTTTTGTTTGGTTTTGTGTTGATAGGGACAACTTTCGGGGCAAAAACAGCGATTGTCGACGCACCGGAACGAGCCAGAGAACACGACCGTGCAACCTCGCATGACCATGTGGACAAATAGAAGAGCAACAGTGCACGGTCGTGCAACTCTTACACGGTCGTGCGGCCAACCAGAGGCAGATCAGTGCACGGTCATGCAACCCCGCACGGTCGTGCCCCCCGCCTCACGACCGAAGCCAAGCAAGGAACGACCGTGCAAAGAAGCACGGTCTTGTCCAGGTCATCCAGGACCTCCGTCCAGCAATCCTGCATCACCACATCAACGCCAGAAGCAAAGGATTGGATCCGAAGATCACTCATCATCGTTAGATAAGCGTCTTTTCTCTTTCTCTCTTCTTGTTTGAGAAATGTATGCTTAACATTATGTCATTGGGTTTTTCTCCGGCGTCTATGGAGTAGATTCCTTGTTCTAAGATGAGGGAGTAGTTGTGGATTGGTTTGATGTAAGACTCATACTTATGCCTCTATTTCATTGGATGATTTCACTTGCTTTGTTTCGACTACTCGATCTCTATATCATGTTAATAGATTGTGTACAAATTGTCTATCTCGTGGAGAGAATATCTTAGATTGTACACCCGAGGGGCCCTAGTGACAGGGGTAACTCATTCACGGACATCTAGGGTACTTCCTTGAAAGAAGAGGCAACTCATCCACAAGAAAGTAAGAGACCAAACTAAGCTCCTTATCTCTATCCTTAGTGACACAAATTAAGTAGTGTTCTAGTCATTTACCGAGGCGCCCTAGTGACAAGGGTTAACCGTAATAAGATTTCATAGGCATCTTCTTTATTTGGTACCTAAGAATAGATACTTCAGCTTCCGGCGAATGCATGTTGATGGACAATGAGTAATGGATAGAATGTGATACATCAAAATCACCACAATGAAACTAAACTCCTAGGACTCTTCATAAACCAACTCTATTACTTCTTCTTTACTAGTTCCCGTTTCTAATTCCAAATCTCTTTTCTTTAGATAATTTACAACCATTGGTAGTTTAGCAAATCCTAAGTGAGCCATCTCTAGTGCTTATAACTAGTCCTCGTGGGATCGATAATCTTTATTACTAACGACGAATCCATGCACTTGCAGAATCGTAACAAGTTTTTCGCGCCATTGCCGAGGACTGCATCTATAACATTAGCGAAAGTCATATTAGATTAAACTATATTTAGTTTCATTTTCCTTTATATTTCCTTTTTATGATATTTTGCATTTTAGAGATAAATAATTTTATTCTTGCTTTTCTTTATTTTTTTTTTTTTTTTGCATTTTTCATTAAAACGCTAAAAAAAATAATATTACTTCATCTCTCTTCTTTTCTATATTCCATATCTTATTTTTGCATGTGAAGAGCTAATCTTTTGGGACAACTTCTACCGTTCGATCCAAAGATCGATAGGACCTTCTTGAGAATAAGAAACTTACAAAAAGCATTTGAAGCCGCACAAGAATCTTCAGAGATGACTGACAAACTGTTGAAGGATTATGCAGCACCTTATAGACGAGGGGTTCGGTCTAGCATCTCTCGACCGCCAATCGAAGCTAATAATTTTGAAATAAAGCCTGTAGTAATTCACATGGTTTAGCATAATCAATTTGGAGGAGGATCGCACGATGATACAAACCACCACATAGAAATTTTCTACGAGATTTGTGGTACCATGAAAGTGAACGAAGTCCCTCCTGAATCAGTAAGGTTATTGCTTTTTGGATTCTCCCTGAAAGACAGAGCCAAGCAGTGGCTAAATTCCCTTCCAGCAAACAGCATTACATCTTGGGAACAATGTGAGCAAAAATTCCTGGACAAAATCTACCCACCAAGCAAAACTGCTCACATGAGGAATTTGATCGCAAGCTTCAAACAGATAGACTCAGAATCATTATTTGTAGCCTAGGACATATTCAAAAGTAAGCTGATACAGTACCCCCATCGTGGCCTTGAGAAATGGTTGGTTCTACACACCTTCTACAATGGAATCAACTATCACACGAAGGTATCTCTCGACTCTGCAGCAGGAGGAGAACTAATGAACAAGAGTCTTGATGAAGCTGAAGAGATCATAGAGAATGTGGCACAGAACCACCATCAGTGGGTAACTGAAAGATCTTCGGGTTCTTTCTTTGGGAATCTAATAAAGGCGTCAGGAAAATTCAACATAGATGCAGTCACACTCATGTCTACAAAGCTGGACGCTTTGACCAAGAAGATTGAGGTCATGGGAAACAACACAGCCAATGCAATAGTTTGTGTTTGTGAAACTTGCGGAAGTACGGATCATGCTCAAGATACTTGCCCCTTAGGGCTAATACAAACATAGATAAACCAATTTGAGTAATGCGATGTGATAGTCAGTTACAACCAAAAGCAAAACAATCCGTACTCCAACACATACAACCCTGAATGGAGGAACCACCCAAATTTCTCATACCGGAACAATCAAGACCAAGGGCCAGCAAAACAAAGCTATCAACCTGGGCAACAGAGCTACCCATCTAGACAATAGACTTATCAACAGCAACCTTCACAGCTGTCCAGAATCGAAAAGATGCTTGAAGAAGCTCTCTCAGAGCAAAAAGAGATGAAGAATGAGATCAAGCAATTGACTCAAAGAATGAAAAATTCTGAGGAACATCAAAAGATGCAAGACAGCTAGAAAGCCCAGATTGCCCAGTCATTCTCAAGAGCACAGGGAACATTTCCAGGAAAGCCAGATATAAACTGATGTGCGTAGATTTTGTACCCTTGTTTAGCATGTTTTGACGCACATTCACATATTTTGAGTATGCTTTATCTATGCATTTTCGTACTTCAAGATTTGCTTTTAGCATATTTACTCTTTTTGTTCAGAGATATGTTTTGTGCATTTTCTGTACGCAAGAGTCATATTTAGAGAAGAATTTATGATCGAGGCCTAATCTGCAAGCTAACGAAAGGAGGAAGACTCCATCTTGGAGTGTCACACGACCAAGTCTGGGAGAGTGACCTAGGCCGTGTGGTGATGCTCACCCATGCAGCATTGTCAAAGCAGGGCAATGTTCAGGTCGTGTGGTGATGATCACCCGTGTAGTTTCCCCACAAAAGGAGAAGGTCACGGTCGTGTGTGCATCACACAATCGTGCCAATTTGTTAGCCTTCCCGAGCCAAAGCAGTACACGATCGTGCAATATTCCCAGAAGCCAAACAAGCTCTGGCCGTGTCCTAGATACGACCGTGCATGAGTTCCAGAACTGGAGGTAGCACGAGTCGTGTAGATCTACATGGCCGTACAAGGTTGGCAGTGGCAAAACATGTCACAGTCGTGTGCATCACACGGCCGTGTGAGATTGGCAGTGAAGAGAATGACCTAGGTCATGTCTCACACACGGCCGGGTCTCGGGGCCATGTGGCACCCAAAATTTTTGTTATATATAAGTGTTTCTTTCATCATTTGAGAGGGGAGTTCTCCCTTTTGGGAGAAAATAAGATTTGGGTGATTCCTCACCTTCTTGGAGTGATTTTCCGACGATCTAAGGGCATATCTTCAACGAATCAACTTCGAGATCGAGGATTGGATCCGAACACCTTTCTTCATCATAGATAACTTTTTTTTCCCTTTCTCTTCTTGGATTTTGGGATCAAGATGCTTATGCTCTTCTTCTCTTTGGATTTCTTTTCTTGTTCTATTGATTTGATCTCCTTGTTCTAGGATGGAGGGAGTATTTGTAATATGATTTGATGTAAACTCTTGTGGATTTGCCAATTTCCTATTTCTATGATTTTGTCTTGTTTGTATCTATTTGATCTTCTATGGATTGTTGCGATTAGACTTAATTACCATACTTGATTGAATTTTTGAGTATCTTGTGGATCTTGTAGAGGTAATTCCTCATTCGATTATCCAAGGGGCGTACATAACAGACAAGCATGTGTAAGGGCGATTGAGGGATAATCTTGAAGGTGAAATAAGATCATTCAAGGTTGTAGGATAGATTGTATGCTTAAATCTTTTATATCTTGATATGGGTTGAGAAGTAATGAATTTTCTATGGTGATTATCTGAGGGATGCACGTGACAGGCAAGCCCGTGTAAGGATATCATAGGAATCATTCCTCATTGATCACATTTAGATATAGATTTTGGTCCTAAGCCGGTTGTCTATTGCAAGAGAGAATCGGCAACCTTCTACAAATGATGGACAATTGAGGAATAAATGTTGGTAGATCATTTACATTGAATAATATTACAAAGAAACCAAAACTCCTAGAACATCCTATTATCAAAGCCCTTATTGTTGTTTCAATACTTTTACTTCTATGCTTTACTTTTCATAGTTGCACTTAGTTTTATAAATCAATTGATTAGTTGTTTAGCTAATTTGTGTTGAGATAGCTTTAGTGGTTATAACCAATCCCAGTGAATATGATATCTTTCTTTATTATTGACGACATATCCGTACACTTGCGGAACGTTAACATAAATCCAGTGGAACACTATAACCGCATCGAGCTGAGGAGCGGACGAACTTTGGGAGACCCCCAAATCACCCCTCAGAAAGGACCTGGCTCAGAGGAAGAGCCCTCAACCCTAATCCCCAATCAGATCCAAAACATGGATAGAGAGGAGGTCACCAAGAAAGTTGAAGGAACTCTTCAAATTCCCCCCACAAAGGCAGACAATTCATTTCCCACATAAACTGATAACATCTCAAAAGGATGAAGAGTTCTACCGATTCCTGAAGAATATTAAGGAAATTTGTATAGAAGTACCACTGATAGATACACTGCACCAAATGCCAAAGTTCATAAAATTCTTAATGGGAATTTTATCTAACGGGAGGCAAAAGGGTGACTTCGAGACCGTAGCATTAACAGAGAATTACAGCGCTCTACTTATGACAAATATTCCACCAAAACTTAAGGATCCGAGGAGTTTTTCCATACCTTGCAAAATTGGTTCTGAACTTATACAAAGAGCTTTCTGCGACATGGGAGCCAGCGTTAGCCTAATTCTGTAGTCCTCATGTAAGAAGCTGGGACTCCAGAACATTAAACTGACTACTATGGCAATGCAAATAGCTGACCATTCATGTAGATACCCAATGGGAATAATGAAGACATGCCAGTAGAAGTGGATGGATGTATCATTCCCACATATTTCATTATCCTAGATATGGAGGAGGATCCCAAGATACTGATCATCCTTGGAAGATCATTCCTTACCACAGCTGGAGCCCTCATTGATGTGAAAAGTCACAAGTTATCCTTGGAGATAGGCAAAGAAAAGATTGAATTTGATTTATCTGATTCCTCTATCTACGACCCCTCTTCTCATGGAAATTCTAGCAAGATCAACATACACAAAGTCAAGGAGTGCAGTTTCCATGAGAGTTCCCCTACAGCGAGCAATAAGAAATACATTTGTCCTGCACGAGCAAAAATAAAGACGCGGACTGGAGCATTAACCCTAGGAGGAGAGCCGTGCTTCCATAGATTTAGTCCACATTAACTGAAACGGGGTCGAGTTAAAGACCTAAGACAAGCGCTTCTTGGGAGGCAACCCAAGGGTTTTTCATTTTAGTTCATCATTCCGTTTATCATTTTATTTCTCTAGTAAAGTTCAAGTTGAGTACTTTTATTATTTCTTTGTTTTTGGATTTTCATTTTCAGGATGTGCATAGCCTCCACGAGCTGGCCGTGAGCATTTCATGGGTGTGGAGGCATCAGAGGAACCAAAATGGCGAAAGGCGAGTCACCGTGAGCTTAAAGGAGTCGGTCATGTGACCCCACATGGTCGTGCGAAGCTAATAGAGGAACAAAGGCCATGGGCTGTGCCACCTTGCACGACCGTGTGGCCTATGTAGAGAAGAGGAGAACACGGGTAGTGCCAATTGGCATGGCCTTGCAAGACCGCCAGAGAGGAAGAAGACTCAGGCCGTGCCAATTGGCACAACCATGTGACTTATGCAGAGAAGGAGGCATGGGTCGTGCCAACCGGCACGGTCGTGTGACTTTGGCCGAAGGAAGAAAAGAGGAGGTCGTGCCAATTAGCACAGCCGTGCAAAACCCCACCTAACCCGACCGTGTCTATAAGATATGGTCGTGCCCCTACCCGTGCGCTGCGTACTCCTCCAAAAGCCCTAATTTCCATCTCCTTCTCTCCCAAAAGCCTTCTCCTCACCACTACACCTCATCAAACCCTAATTACCACCTCTAGAGTTCATTTTTGCTTAGATCTACATCTAGATCTAACGCTTCTTCAAGCCACAAATTCAGAAAGAGAGAAGCAACTGTTGGAACCCCAAGGTTGTTTTGGTGTGATCAACAAGTTAAGTTATGTCCTGTGTGTATTTAACCTTGTGTGTAAGCGTGCAGGAGATTAGGAGCACAGGTACTCGAGCGGAAGACGCAGCTAGCGAGAAGGACGACTGTCACAGGCGGAGGTCTGGAGGTGGAGCAAGAGAAGGAAGCGGCGGTGGTTCCGAGGGACAAAAGCCGGCGGAAGATTGCTCGGGAGCAAGAGACGCAATTAGCGAGAAGGTCGGCACGGGGTATGAGTACGCTGGCGGACAAGAAGGAAACACGCGGCAATTCCGAGGGACGAAAGCCGAAGGAAGCACGCTCGAGAAGACCGGAACTTGGGTTCGGGTGAGCCCTTTCGGATAGGCGAGATCACCCAAGCAAGCGGATCCGAGTAGAAGACCCGGACCGAGCCAAACCGAGCAGTGGTCCCGGATGAAAAGTCAACATTGGTTGATTTAGGCGCCGAATAGTCCGGGCGCCAGTATCAGCGCCGGAACCCTTCCGCTCGACTCAAGATATTTGACCAGATCGAGTTTTGACTCGATCTGAACGTTGGGGGATAAGTTTTATCCCCCCCCAGGGCGCCCGGAACCCTTCCAGGCGCCCCGACAAAGGCTATAAATATAGCCTTGGTCCAGAAGCTTCAAATCAACTCAGAGATTTACATTCCAAACACTTGTGCGATTCTGTTCTAGTTTAGCTTCTGTTTTTTGTGCTTTCACTGCTGTAAGAGGCTTCTCCGTCTGAAGGAGATATTTTAATGCACGTTCATTCGTTGGATTAACAACCTCCTTGGTTTTAACCAAGTCAAGTTTTGAGCCTCTTCTTTCTGTTTTTTATTTACTGCCAATTTACTTTATGCAAGTGTTATGTTGAAAGTTCGAGAAGGGTCTTTGTTGTTTTTTTTGACAGGCTATTTAGTCCTTTAAGTGGTATCAGAGCCGAGATGCTTCAGGAGGACTAACCGCCGAACGAAGCAACGAGATGGTCGGATCCAACATCCACCCGCCAAAATTCGAGGGGGACTTTGCAAGCTGGAAGAAGCACATGGAGGTATTTTTCGGTACCGATTTTGATTATTACTAACAATGGAACTCAGTTTTGAAGCTCCCGAGGGCAAAGCAAAAAGTCAATGGACAAAGAAAGAGCAGGCCGAGTATGTGGCAAACAAGAAAGCAGAATTCCATCGGCTAACCGTACTTCTACCACAAGAAGTCAACCGTGTCGGCACCTACAATTCGACAAAGGAGCTTTGGGAGAAGTTCCTTGAATTACACGAAGGAACATCCAAAGCCAATCTTGCTAGACGGGACTTACTTCGCAACCAGCTCACCAACCTTCGTCTTGAAGAAGGTGAAACAATTGCACATCTACACTCGAGGATACAGGAGCTCATCACCGGACTTTCGAATCTCGGAGAAGAGGTAAGTAACCGAGATTCGCTCAGGTACGCTTTAAATTCCTTCCCTAGAAATTCAAAATGGGCATCATTAGTAGATGCCTTTTACATTTCGAAGGACTTAGAAAAAATTTCATTAGAAGAATTTTTTTCAACATTTGAAGTGCATGAGTCAAGATGTGCAGGAATGAGGGAGCCAAAGAACAATGTCGCCCTCAAAGCTTCGAGAGATGAACCTGAATCGGAATCTTCTCTCAACGACGAGGAAATGGTAATGATGGTAAGATGATTTAAGAAGTTATACAATTCTAGAAAAACTAACCATCCACGGGGTAGAAAGAAAAGAACGATCCGCTGCTACCATTGCGACGAAGAAGGGCATGTCAAGGACAACTGCCCCAAGTTGAAGAACAAAGACAAGGAAAAGGGTAAGAAGCCTATCCAAAAATGAAAGGCCCTGAAGGCGACGTGGGACGATACGTCGTCCGAATTGGAAGTCGAAGCATTCTCCGGACTCGCACTGATGGCGAGTCATCAAGACGACGACTGCGATTCAAGCTCTTCCGAAATGAGCATCGAGAGCATCGATGAAGGGGGAGACACGTCGGAAGAAAGCAACAGCTCAGGGGGAGAAACGGACAACGAGATCGACAAGGTAAGTCAGGTACGATCTCTTCCTCCCGATAAAATGTTTAAGTTCGTTAAACTTTTAACAAAAGATTGCTGTAAATTAGAAAGTGAAAATAAAAATTTAAAAGTAATTCTAGCTAATTCTTGTCCCTTAGAAGAATTAGATAAATTAAAAATAGAAAATGAAAATTTGAAACTTGAAAATGATGATTTAAAAATTCAAGTAGATAACTTGAAAAACTATGCATGTTCATCTAAAACCAATTTTAGAAGATTTAATAATTTAAATTGGTACTTTAAATATCACCCGGGACAAATTAGGAACATTTCAAGAAAATATGTCCCTAAAAGTTTTTTAATTAATCCAGTAGGGTGGAACCTATATTGGGTTCCTAAATCATGCCTAAACTAAATTGTAAAATTAGCACTTTAAGTGAGAAAATTAAACAAAGAATTTCCTTATGAGGCTTTGTCAAGGAAGTGGTTGTTGCTCCAATAACCAAGAAGGCCTAGTGCCTCGCCACGACCTTGAAGCCAAAATATTAAAATAAATGTTTAATTAACTTACTAATAAAGCATTAATACAAAAATTAATTAGTGCTTTAAAAAGGTTATTCAAAATATTTTATTTTAGAAATTTACTTACTTAGATTTTTTTTCCCTAAGTCATTTTTTTGTGCTTAAAAATTCTCAAAAATTTAAGTTAGGATTTTTTTTGGATTTTTCTTACTTAGAAAAATTCTCAAAAATCATTTCTGCCTAAGTTAAAAACTTTTTCCTGAAACTAGAAATCTCAGCTTAAATTACTTAGAAAAATTTTCTAATTTTCTTAAAAATCTAGAAATTTTTTCTAAGTTTTTAAACCCTTAGATTGTTTTTTCTTGGAACCCTATTTTTTTGTGATCAAAGGGGGAGAAGGGAAAGTATAAGTTTAGGGGGAGGTAGATAGATTTAATTTTTTTTTTATCTTTTCTATCTTTTTGCACTTAAATTACAAATTAAGTTAATTTACTTAATTTTATTTTATGTCTATTTTAACCCTAGCTTAACATAGGTTGATCACACCAAAAAGGGGGAGATTGTTGGAACCCTAAGGTTATTTTGGTGTGATCAACAAGTTAAGTTAGGTCCTGTGTGTATTTAACCTTGTGTCTAAGTATGTAGGAGCTTAGGAGCACAGATACTCGAGCGAAAGACACAGCTAGCGAGAAGGACGGCACGCTGTGCGTCCGAGGGATGAGACGCTGCGGAAGAGTACACCGGCGGACGAGAAGGAAGCGCGCGATGGTTCCGAGGGATAAAAGCCGGAGCGGAAGATTTCTCGGGGAGCAAGAGACGCAGCTAGCGAGAAGGTCGACGACCGAGGGATGAAGACTGCGGATGAGTACGCTGGCGGACGAGAAGGAACACGCAGTAATTCCGAGGGACGAGAAGCCGGAGGGAAGCACGCTCGAGAAGACCAGAACTTGGGTTCGGGTGAGCCCTATTCTGGATAGCAGAGATCACCCAAGCAAGCGGATCCGGAGTAGAAGACCCGGACCGAGCCGAACCAAACCGGAGCAGTGGTCCCCGGATGAAAATGTCAACGTTGTTTGACTTTGGGCTCTGGAGCGCCCGGAACAGTCCGGGGCGCCCGGAACCCTTCCGGGCGCCCGGACCCAGTATTTTGACCAGATCGAGTTTTGACTCGATCTGAACATTGGGGGATAAGTTTTATCCCTCCTAGGGCGCCCGGAACCCTTCCAGGCGCCCCAACCAAGGCTATAAATATAGCCTTGGTCCAGAAGCTTCAAATCAACTCAGATATTTACATTCCAAACACTTGTGCGATTCTGTTCTAGTTTAGCTTCTGTTTTTTGTGCTTTCACTGCTGTAAGAGGCTTCTCCGCCTGAAGGAGATATTTTAGTGCACGTTCATTCCTTGGATTAACAACCTCCTTGGTTGTAACCAAGTCAAGTTGTGAGCCTCTTCTTTCTGCTTTTTATTTACTGCCAATTTACTTTATGCAAGTGTTCTGTTGAAAGTTCGAGAAAGGTCTTTGTTGTTTTTTTTACAGGCTATTCAACCCCCCCTTCTAGCCGGCCCAACGGTGCTACAGCAACTCCCCTATTTTCCTTCCTTCTCCTCCTCTCCCATCCTCATGACCCATCTCCATAAGAAATTCCTCGAAAACCTTGCACACCATGTCACGGATCTTGAAGAGACTTTGTCGAGGAAGCAGAGGATCTAGCAAAGGAGATTGCACCAGGAGGCGACAAAGGCAAAGGGATGGCGTCTTTTTCAAAAGGCAAAGGAAAAAATGTGGCACGCGACGAAGGTAACGAAAACGAGTTTAATATTATTTTTAGAAATCATGAACATAAAGCTAGATATGATATCTTTGACGCTAGAAAAATTATATACACTAAATATATGGATCCCATTACTATGGATATGTTAGGAATTAGGGATGACGTAGATTGGATGATTAGTTCTTTAGATTTGAATGATATTATATACGCTCATGCACCAACTTACCCCCACCGCATCCTTGAATTTTTGAGATCGCTCGATGTTAAATTTTCGTCTGAGGATGACTACGTAAGGTTCATAACTTTTACAATGATGAATAAAGAAGTTCGATGGACTTTTAGTGATTTTAATAATTGTTTTGGTTTACCCATTGGTGGTGCCCGTGAATTTGATGATGAGATTAGATGGAATGAATTTTTGACGTCAACCCCCGGATCAAACAACCCTTACGAACCTTCTAGAGCTAAGGCATCCCGCATGTAAAACCCGACCTTTAGATACCTCCACCGAGGGATGAGCAAAATGATCTTTGGTCAAGGAGAGAGTAATGGGGTGGTTAGAAAGGTAGAGCTCTATTCTCTTTGGGCGATGTTGAATAAGGTGGATTTTAATTCCGGATTTCATTTCTTAGAATTTATTGAGAGCAGCTACAACATCTTTGGAGATGATAGTATTTGGTGGATTGATCACCCAAATAGCATTCAATCTGGGTTGTGAGCTTGATGGATTAGAGGTCATTCATGGCAATGACAAGATCAACATCAATTCTTGTCTTGCAATGAAGATGATTTGTCAAGATGATAATGGGTTTGCCTTCCCTAGGAACAATGGTTTTCCATTACCCCTTTCCTTGCCCCGAGTGCACTTCAGTTTGCAACCCCGCGAACTGGGTGATTACTGATTTACACCCCCGAGACTGTTCCCTCCATTATAGAAGAAATCGAGTACCACCAAGAGCCCTCGTAATCAGGATTTTTGCACCCTTCCAGACATCCGAAACCTCCTTGGCACTCTTTTTCCTATGGTACAGGACCCTCTATATTTGATTTTTCTGATTTCCATGCCTCTTTAGGCTCCCTTCATAAGAAGTAAAATACCCAACAATGATTGTTGGAGCGTCCCTTCAAGCTATTTGACGACCAATTTAGGGAGGTACAGGATCATTTTTAGTTTACTAGAGGCTTCCATAGTCAGGTGACAGGGTTTGTTCAGGACTATGAGGTTGACCAGGAAAGATTCATGAATTTTATGAATGATATAGATATCACTAGACAACAAGTAGATGCCCTTTATCAATATCATCAACACCTTGGCCATCTTCCTGGTATGCCTAGATTTCCCCCCCAGCACACATCGGGGGCCCCCTTATCCTCCACCCCGCCACCGTATTAATTTCATCGAGATGATGAAAAGTCTAAGTCTGGGGGGTGTTGTGTCAGTCTGCACAACCTGAGTTGAACAGAGTTTTCTTTTCTTTCTGCATTTTTTTTTTGTTTTGCATAATCTGCGTTGTTTATTCGCATTTTTTGAGTTTCATATTTCTAGTTTTGAGGCATATTTGAGAACATCAAATCTTCTACTTTTTCTGCTTCTGGTCCGATAGCAAAATGACTAGCATTTTCTTAGTTCATGTGTTGTCAAGATAGTGTTAATATGTTTGGTGTATCTCCTTTCTCTATCTTTAGTAGCATGAAATAAGCTAAGTATTGTATGGAGTTTGATATAAGTTTTGGCCTAACCTTAAGGATCTTATTTTCACTACACTTAAGTACTTAAGCTTGAATAGTAGAAATATTTTTAAAATATTTATGATTCAACCAAATTATTTAGTACTTTTGTTCTCATGGTGATTTCTTATTTACATTTTGGTTATTGGATGACCTCGGATCATGGACGTTTATTTGGAAAAATCTAAATCCCAACATATGCATCTCATATTTATGTTTAGTGCTACACCTCTTTAGCACCAAAAAAAAAAATTAAATAAGGGATAAAAAATAGTGTCGTGAGTGAAAACTAACAATTCACCCCTTTGAGACCAAGTTAGGTTACTAGGGAAATGAATATTATATTTCTCTTGATTCCAAGTAGTGTCCTTTGAGACCTTGTCTAATTTAAGGAAATGAACCAAGTGTATGTTAGATAAGTGTCTATCACCGGGAACACTAGGAACTCAATTGTATGACGACTTAACTAGGATAAAAAAATTAAAACTTGAAGAGTTAGAGTTACTTATTGCACCGAGCACAAAGAACTTATGATTAGGTCATACTTAGATTACTCCACAATCGTGCTTATCAATTAAACTAGTTGATAGAGTTAGCTGAATGCACTAGGGATTATGAAACATTGTCAGGCGCTCATGAACATAGTTTGCAACGTTTTGCTTGAGGACAAGCAAAGGTTCAAGTCAGGGGGTGTGATGTGCGTAAATATTATGATTGTTTATGCATGTTTTAATGCACATTCACTTGCTTTATACGTATATATTCATTGCATGATCACCTCTTTTATCATGTACCCATCATATATATTCTTTTGTTCGAATATTTGCTCTTTGTTTGGTTTTGTATTGACAGGGAAAACTTTTGTGGCAAAAACATTGATTGTCGACGCATCGGAACGAGCTAGAGAACACGACCGTGCAACCTCGCATGACCATGTGGCCAAATAGAAGGGCAACAGTGCACGACCGTGCAACTCTTACATGGTCGTGTGGCCAACCAGAGGCAGATCAGTGCACGGTCATGCAACCCTGCACGACCGTGCCCCCCCCCCCCCTCACGACTGAAGCCAAGCAAGGAACGACCGTGCAACCTTGCAAGGCCGTGTCCCAGGAGCCGAGCCCAAAGTTCACATGGTCGTGCCAATTGTCATAGCCGTGCAGTGCGGCCAAAGACAAGAAAGGGCTCGGTCGTGCCATATTGGCACGGTTGTGCCGCCGCAGCCGTGCCCTAGCCTATAAAAGGGTTTTAACCCTTTTCCTCAAGGGAGGTGTAATGCCCGAAAATTCTCAAACTTGCATTAGAATTATTCTATGATTTTTCTGGAATTTTTAGATATTTTTCCGGAATTTTCCGAGTAGCGGAAGTAGCAAAAATAATTAGAACCGCAAAATAGCTTAGGCGGGAATCGAACCCGAGACCTATGGCTTAGGGATAATGTTGGGAACCAGTTGAACCCAGTAGGGCCGTGCTGAAAGGAGAGGGAATCAATTATATTTATAATTGGTTTGGCCGAATTAATTACTTAGTATAAATAGGAAAGTTAAGTTGGGGTTTGGTTTGTTTTTAGAATTTGTTTCAGCAAAATATTTTCCACTGAGACCCAACACCACCGCCGCCTCTCCCTTCTTCTCCTCTTCCTCACGCACGGCACACCAAGCCCCAAGGGCCAAGGGAACTTCTTCCGGCGAGATCTTCGATACGAGGACGTTCCCCTTCGCGAGAAGAACACGTAGACGCGAGCGGATCGTCGGGAAGATCATCTCCACCGGAAACCTAGCGATCAGATTCGTAAGAAACTACACGCAGGATGTAAGAAACCCCTCACCTGCAGTATAATAGCTTCCGTTTGAGTTTTTATGCTTTTGTTAGGGTGTATACAGATTTTTATCGATATCTAGGGTGTATTTAACTCTCTTCACAGATTAGGGATTTAGTTGAGCACCTCTAGATGGGCCGGACACGTTTTCCCTCTTCAGATAGGAGGTTAGACGTTGTCGGGTGCCTAGAGGTGGTCTCCCTAATAGGGAGAAGAGTTAGGGCATCCTAGGTGCTCGATTAAAGGTCTAACTAAGTAATAGACAGCTTAATTAATTTATTAAATGCACTAGAAGCATTTAAAACAGCAAATTAGTTTTATTCTAGCCTATATGGGACTACGGTCCAATGGGTGGGCTCCCACAGTCGCCTCTAGGTTCAGACAACCTAGCTCTAGGTTCAGATAACCTAGAAAGGCAATTAAAACAGTTTAGCTATTCAGTATTTTCAGTTGGCACTGTACTGGATTAGATATCCATTGGGTTGGGCTCCCATAGTCGGTCCCTAGGTTTAGATAACCTAGTAACTCTACTAAATTCGGGACTTGCAACCCCGGGTTAAGTTAGAGATGCGCGCATAGCACGTACAGTTGCCGAGCCCTCAGCAGCATGTTTAGTATTTTCACTTACTATATGTATATGGTTTTCAACCTTTCAGTAATTAGTTCGTGAATTCAGTACAGTTCTAGCAGTAGATCAGTATTAGCGTAGCTCAGTTCTTAGTATCAGCTTAGTTTTTCCCTGTGAATATGCATGATGACTTTGTGTTCAGCTTTAGATATGCCATGATTGTATGCTTATATGTCATGTCATGCTTAGTTTATTCAGTATACCCAGCATATGTTTTAAATAGCATGATTTAAAATCATATTTGTATCGTTGCATGTTTTGTGAGGTAGATGGTTTCTTACTAAGCTTTTTAGCTTATAGATACTACTTTTCTTATACTGCAGATAAAGGTAAAGGAAAAGTGGACCAGTAGCGGAGGCTGGAGGTCAATGCAGATCAAGATTGTGTGGCAGGAACTGGAATAAAAGATTCTAAGGGATTTTAGCAAGTTTTATTTAAGCATCAGAACTTTACAGTATTTTGTTATTTGCACTCTAGTTGTTAATCACTATGAATTAGTTAGCTATGCACTCTATTATGCTTAGAACCCTTTTCTTATGATGTGAGAATGTTAGTTGCCATTGTTAGAGTGTTTCCTAGCCTTGTTAGAATTGTTGTGTGAGGTTTTGGCACGCAGTGCCAAATCGAGTTCCCGGCGAATCGAACTCGACGGCTCGACCGATCGGGGCTGGCGATGCTGCTGGATCGATCGGCCGACCGATCCATCTGATCTGATGCTCTCATATCCTCCGGATCGATCACCGACGATCAGAGACATACCGGATCGATGCCGACCGATCCGACACTGGATCGATGCATCGACCGATCCGGTTGGAACAGAATAACCGCTCGGCTGATCTGTGGATCGATCGGCAGGTCTGTAGGTAGTTGGGAAGTTTAGTTTCTAGTCCCTAGCTCAGTTGGGATGTTCAGTTTCCCCTCCTTAGCATGTGTACACCAGCAAAGAAGGTCTTTAGACCTTTCTTATCAGTTGTATCCGTCCTCAGTAGAGTAAAATTTTAATTAGCCCAGCTTTCCGCGCAGTATAGCATAGCATAACTGTAGCGATCGGCCTTACAGCCTAGTACCCAGAAGGTGGGTCGTTACAGAGTGGTATCAGAGCCAAGTTTCCATACTTCCTACACACACATCAGCATTGAACCTGCAGCTTCCAAGTAAGAATACCTCTACTTTATTTATTCTCCTTGTTTTGTTATTACAGTTCATGTTTATATATCTACTGCTTGTTAGTATGTGATAGCTTTTAAACATGACATCAGTAGTTATATAATGGTGATTACATTAGTTATGTTATGTTCTCTATGCCTTTAGAAATGGCACGAGGACGCCCAGCTAGAAGGGCACTAGCTACTGAGCCCCAGCAAGAGGCAGGCAGTTCAGTGCCTCCTCCAGACCTTACAGCATTAGTGGCTCAGTTACAGCAGCAGCTAGCTGAACAGCAACAGGAAATAGCCACCTTAAAGGCTAATCAGCAGAATACCCCCACAGTCACCCCGGAACCGAATTTGACGACTCCAGTGGTCTTGGAGGTTCCACCAGCTCAGCCTACAGCACCAGCACCAGCAGCCCCAGCAGTTGAGCCAAGAAAGGAAGCCTATCTGATCCAATGGCAGCGAGTCAAGCCAGAGAAATTCTCAGGCACTAGTGAACCATGGGATACACAAGCCTGGTTCAAAACACTGGAGAGCACGATGGAGCTTCTGGACTGGCCGGAACACGAAAAGGTGAAGTGTGCCTTCCCACTCGACAGAGACGACGCATGTGGTGGAAGAATCGAACGGCACCCAAAGGAACCGATGTCATGGGCGACTTGAGAAGAATTCTTCGAGGAGTTATTTCACATACGGGTTACAAACCGCAACTACGACGAGTTCACTGAGTTTCGTCAGGGCAACCTTTCAGTTGAGGAAGCCGTGAAGAAATTCAACAGGTTGGCTCGTCTATGCCCAGAGCTAGTCAGCACAGAGAAGGAACGAATCCGGTTGATGCTCAAGATGCTGAGGCCAGAGATAGCAGTGAACGTGGCTGGTGGCATACATAGGCCACAAACCACAGAGGAGTTAGTGAGCAGTGCCTTGACCACAGAGCATTACTAGAACAGCAGAAGCAAGTCTCCTCGAGTCCAAAGGCCAAGGAAACTCCCACACTCAAAAACAGCAAGGCCACGGCTCCAACTGGAAAGGGAACTCCAACAGCAAGCGCAAATCGGGGAGTGACCCGAAACGAGGACCATCTAGCAAGCGACCTAATTATCCAAAGTGTGCTACTTGTGGGAAATTCCACCCAGGGGTTTGTCGCAGGGGCACACGAGGATGCTTTGAATGTGGACAAGAAGGGCACATGGCCAAGCAGTGCCCGAACAAGATCGGTCTTCCTCAGCCACAGCAGATTCAGCATGCAGGCCAGCCAGCTCAGTTATATCAGATGCAGGCCGCTCTAGAAGGTCCACTTATCAGCCAGGGCAGATTAGAAGCCCCTCCAGTTATGGCGAATGCGAGGATCTACTCACTCACCAGAGAGGACATAGCCAATGCCTCGACAGTTGTTACAGGTCAGCTTAGCATTTTTCAGCAAGTAGAAACTGTATTATTTGATACTGGGGCAACCCATTCTTATATAGCTAGGGCGTACGCCGCAAAGTCAGCAATAGCTCCAGAGGTACTCAGTGGTTAGTTTCTGACGACACTACCTTCGGGAGAAGTTATGGCGTCCACGCACCGGCTCAGGGCAGTGCCAGTCATTATAGCAGACAGGGAACTTTTTTGTGATCTGATCCTGCTAGAAATGACTGACTACGACGTCATCCTTGGAATGGATTTCCTGATCAGATACGGTGCTTCCATAGAGTGCCGTAAACGGAAAGTCGTGTTCCAACCCGAAGCAGAAGCATAGTTCGAGTACATCGGAGAACCAAAGAGAAAAGACAGAAAATTTCTCTCAGCTATGAAGGCACAGAAGTTGATGGATTCAGGATGTACGGGGTACCTAGCACATGTAGTCAATACCAGCCAGGACAGGGACCAACAGCTAGCAGAGGTCCGAGTTGTATGTGACTACCCAGCAGTCTTCCCTGAAGAGTTACCAGGCCTAGCACCAGTCAAGGAGATTGAATTTGAGATAGAGCTCTTCCCCGGCACCAATCCTATTTCCAAAGCGCCTTACAGCATGGATCCAGCCGAGCTGAAGGAACTTCATGAGCAACTACAGGAGCTACTGGACAAGGGCTTCATACGCCCTAGTCACTCACCATGGGGAGCGCCGGTACAGTTCGTGAAGAAGAAGGATGGAAGCATGCGGCTATGCATAGACTACAAAGCACTGAATCAGGTCACGATCAAGAACAGGTATCCTCTTCCCAGGATAGATGACCTGTTCGACCAGTTAAAGGGAGCAGCAGTGTTCTCTAAGACTGACCTCAGATCAGGATATCACCAAGTCAGAGTCAAGGAGGGTGATATACCGAAGACAGCATTCAGGACCAGATACGGACATTATGAGTTCGTAGTCATGCCTTTTGGCGTGACAGATGCTCCAGCTACATTCATGGATCTCATGAACAGAGTATTCAGAGAGTACTTAGATAAGTTTGTTATCGTGTTCATCGATGACATCCTTATCTACTCAGGAACTCAGGAAGAACATGCAGAGCACCTAAAGATAGTACTACAGACACTTCAGCAGAATCAGCTATATGCCAAGTTCACGAAATGTGAATTCTGGCTTGATCAGGTGTCCTTCCTGGGTCACATCATCTCAAAGGATGGTGTCATGGTAGACTCCAGCAAAATAGAAGCAGTAAGTAACTGGAAAAGACCGAAGAATGCCAGTGAAATCAGAAGCTTTCTGGGATTAGCAGGTTATTACAGAAAGTTTATAGAGGACTTCTCCAGAATAGCCTCCCCACTGACAGCTCTCACCAGAAAGAACAGAAAATTTCAGTGGATAGAGGACTGTGAGAATAGCTTCAGCGAGCTCAAAAGGAGATTGACCAGTGCTCCTATCTTAGCCTTACCAGGAAATACAGATAGCTTCGACATTTACAGTGATGCCTCTAAATTGGGATTAGGAGCAGTGCTAATGCAAGACGGAAAGGTGATTGCCTATGCCTCCAGACAACTCAAGGATTATGAGAAGAATTACCCTACTCCTGACCTTGAGCTTGCAGCAGTAGTGTTCGCTCTCAAGATTTGGAGACATTACTTGTATGGAGCCCAGTGTAGAGTCTATACAGATCATCAGAGTCTGAAGTACTTCTTCACTCAGAAGGATCTGAATATGCGACACCGCAGATGGCTAGAGCTGGTCAAAGACTATGATATTGATATCCTCTACCATCCCGGAAAAGCCAATAAGGTAGCAGACGCACTCAGCAGAAAGTCCAGTGCTACCTTATTATCTCTTACAGCCATGTCACCGCCCCTACAGAAGGAGATCGTAGATTTCGGTCTCGAACTCATCATTGGACAGCTCTCTACTATGACCTTAGAGTCTACCTTACTTGGTGATATTCAGTCAGCTCAGGATCAGGACCCCGAAATTCGGAAAATCAAGCAAGGGCTAACTGAATCAGTAGAGAATTCGAGTGTCCGATAGCGGTGTGTTATATTTTGAGATGTATGTTTCCGATATCGGGAGCTACGAAGACGGATTTTAGATGAGGCGCACAGGACTCCCTATGCATGCATCCAGGTTCCACCAAATGTATCAAGACCGAAAAGAAATTTTGGTGGCCGGGATGAAGGAGACATCGCCAGATATGTTAGCATCTGCCTCACCTGTCAGAGGGTCAAGGCGGAACATCAGCGACCTGGAGGAGTTCTGCAGCCAATTCTGATTCCATAATGGAAATGGGAGGATATCTCTATGGACTTCATAGGACTACCCAAAACCGAATGGTTTTGATGTCATCCGGGTAATAGTCGACAGGTTGACTAAATCAACCCATTTTTAGCTATCAAGATATCCTACTCCATGGAGAAGCTAGCTCGGTTGTATCTCCAGGAGATCGTCGACTTCATGGAGTCCCACGTACCATTATTTCAGACAGAGACAGCAGATTTACATCACACTCGGGAGTATGTACAATTGGGCACGGTTAAAGTTCAACACAGCATTCCATCCGCAGACGGATGGTCGGATGGAGCGAGTAAATCGGTACTCGAAGATATGCTCCGAGCGTGTGCCCTAGACTTCAATGGAAGTTGGTGCAAATATCTGAGTCTAGCAGAGTTTGCATACAACAACAGCTATCGGGACACACTCGGCATGGCACCTTACGAGGCTCTCTATGGGCGGAGGTAGATCTCAATCTGCTGTATGAGTGGTGAAGAAGAACTAGAGCTTGAGACGGATCTAGTTGCAGATACCACAGTGACTATCTGCAGATCCGCCAGAGGATAGAGACCTCGAGGCCGAAAAGCTATCTTGATACAGCTACAGAGACCCTTAGAGTTTTCAGGGATTCAGGTGTCCTCAGTAGCTCCCATGAAGAATGCGTTTTGGGAAGAAGGGCAAACTTAGTCCCGATATGTGGGACCATACCTTATCGGCAGGAGAGTGGGCAAGATAGCATATGAGCTAGAGCTACCCAGGAAATATCAGGCACAACGTATTTCATGTCTCTATGAAGAAGCATACCCGAGATGCCACCGTGATTGAACCCCCAAGACAGATCATGCCAAGACCTCAGCTATGATAGTCGGCCTATTCAGATAATAGACCGAGCAGTTAAGAAATTGCGGAACAAGGAAGTACCATTAGTCAAAGTCATTTGACATAGTCACACAGCAGAAGAGGCAACTTGGGAGACGGAAGTCAGCATGAGACAGAAGTACCCAGAATTGTTCTAAGTTCGAGGATGAACTTTTTATAAGGTATGGGGGATTGTAACGCCCAAAAATTCTCAAACTTGCATTAGAATTATTCTATGATTTTTCTGGAATTTTTAGATATTTTTCCGGAATTTTCCGAGTAGCGGAAGTAGCAAAAATAATTAGAACCGCAAAATAGCTTAGGCGGGAATCGAACTCGAGACCTATGGCTTAGGGATAATGTTGGGAACCAGTTGAACCCAGCAGGGCCGTGCTGAAAGGAGAGGGAATCAATTATATTTATAATTGGTTTGGCCGAATTAATTACTTAGTATAAATAGGAAAGTTAAGTTGGGGTTTGGTTTGTTTTTAGAATTTGTTTCGGCAAAATCTTTTCAGCCGAGACCCAACACCACCACCGCCTCTCCCTTCTTCTCCTCTTCCTCACACACGGCACACCAAGCCCCAAGGGCCAAGGGAACTTCTTCCGGCGAGATCTTCGATACGAGGACGTTCCCCTTCGCGAGAAGAACACGTAGACGCGAGCGGATCGTCGAGAAGATCATCTCCACCGGAAACCTAGCGATCAGATTCGTAAGAAACTATGCGCAGGATGTAAGAAACCCCTCACCTACAGTATAATAGCTTCCGTTTGAGTTTTTATGCTTTAGTTAGGGTGTATGCAGATTTTTATCGATATCTAGGGTGTATTTAACTCTCTTCGCAGATTAGGGATTTAGTTGAGCACCTCTAGATGGGCCGGACACGTTTTCCCTCTTCAGATAGGAGGTTAGACGTTGTCGGGTGCCTAGAGGTGGTCTCCCTAATAGGGAGAAGAGTTAGGGCATCCTAGGTGCTCGATTAAAGGTCTAACTCAGTAATAAACAGCTTAATTAATTTATTAAATGCACTAGAAGCATTTAAAATAGAAAATTAGTTTTATTCTAGCTTATATGGGACTACGGTCCAATGGGTGGGCTCCCATAGTCGCCTCTAGGTTCAGACAACCTAGCTCTAGGTTCAGATAACCTAGAAACAGCAATTTAGAACAGTTTAGCTATACTCAGTATTTTACTTTTCAGTTGGCACTGTACTGAATTAGATATCCATTGGGCTGGGCTCCCATAGTCGGTCCCTAGGTTTAGATAACCTAGTAACTCTACTAAATTCGGGACTTGCAACCCCGGGTCTAGTTAGAGATGCGCGCATAGCACGTACAGTTGCCGGGCCCTCAACAGCATGTTTAGTATTTTCACTTACTATATGTATATGGTTTTCAACCTTTCAGAAATTAGTTCGTGAATTCAGTACAGTTCTAGCAGTAGATCAGTATTAGCGTAGCTCAGTTCTTAGTATCAGCTTAGTTTTTCCCTGTGAATATGCATGATGACTTTATGTTCAGCTTTAGATATGCCATGATTGTATGCTTATATGTCATGCCATGCTTAGTTTATTCAGTATACCCAGCATATGTTTTAAACAGCTTGATTTAAAATCATATTTGCATCGTTGCATGTTTTGTGAGGTAGATGGTTTCTTACTAAGCTTTTTAGCTTATAGATACTACTTTTCTTATACTGCAGATAAAGGTAAAGGAAAAGTGGACCAGTAGCGGAGGTTGGAGGTCAATGCAAATCAAGATGTGTGTGGCAAGAACTGGAATAAAAGATTCTAAGGGATTTTAGCAAGTTTTATTTAAGCATCAGAACTTTACAGTATTTTGTTATTTGCACTCTAGTTGTTAATCACTATGAATTAGTTAGCTATGCACTCTATTATGCTTAGAACCCTTCTCTTATGATGTGAGAATGTTAGTTGCCATTGTTAGAGTGTTTCCTAGCCTTGTTAGAATTGTTGTGTGAGGTTTTGGCACGCCAAAGTGCTGAAATCAGAGTTCTCGGGCGAAATCAGAACTCTGATCGGTCTCCAGACCGATCGTGTACCAGGCTTCTGGATCGGTCAGCCGACCGATCCAGACAGATACAGTATGCTACTGTATCCTCCTGGATCGGTCAGCCGACCAATCCAGCACGATACAGTAGCGTTCCAGGAGAGTTTCAGGTGCCTGGATCGGTCAGCCGACCGATCCAGACATACCTGGATCGGTCTGCCGACTGATCCAGCCACACCTGGATCGGTCTATCGACCAATCCAGTTGGGAACAGAATGACCGCAGCTCCGATCGATCTGTTGATCGATCGGCAGGTCTGTAGGTAGTTGGGAAGTTTAGTTTCTAGTCCCTAGCTCAGTTGGGATGTTCAGTTTCCCCTCCTTAGCATGTGTACACCAGCAAAGAAGGTCTTTAGACCTTTCTTATCCGTTGTATCCGTCCTCAGTAGAGTAAAATTTTAATTAGCCCAGCTTTCCGTGCAGTATAGCATAGCATAACTGTAGCGATCGGCCTTATAGCCTAGTACCCAGAAGGTGGGTCGTTACAGGAGGAGAGCAGGGAAGCGAGCCGTCAGAGAGAGAATTGACTTGGTGTCATTCCACGCCGTCCAGAACCTTCGTCCAGTGATCCTTCATCACCACATCAACCCCAGAAGCAAATGATTGGATCCAAAGATCACTCCTCGTCGTTGGATAAGAGTCTTTTCTCTTTTTCTCTTCTTGTTTGAGAATTGTATGCTTAACATTATGTCTTCGGGTTTTTCTCCAGCATCTATGGAGTAGATTCCTTGTTCTAGGATGAGGGAGTAGTTGTGGATTGGTTTGATGTAAGACTCATACTTATGCCTCTATTTCATTGGATGATTTCGCTTGCTTTGTTTCGACTACTCGATCTCAATATCGTGTTAATAGATTGTGTAGAAATTTCCTATCTCGTAGAGAGAATATCTTAGATTATACACCCGAGGGGCCCTAGTGACAGGGGTAACCCATTCACAGATATCTAGGGTACTTCCTTGAAAGAAGAGGCAACTCCTCCACAAGGAAGTAAGAGACCAAACTAAGCTCTTTATCTCTATCCTTAGTGACACCAATTAGAGTAGTGTTCTTGTGATCTACAGAGGTGACCTAGTGACAGGGGTTAACCGTAACAGGATTTCATAGGGATCTTCTTTATTCGGTGCCTAAGAATAGATACTTCAGCTTCCGACGAATGCATATTGATGGACAATGAGTAAAGGAAAGAATATGATACATCTATACCACCACAATGAAACAGAACTTCTAGGACTCTTCATAAACCAACTCTATTACTTCTTCTTTGCTAGTTCTCATTTCCGTTTCCAAATCTCTTTTCTTTAGATAATTTACAACCATCGATAGTTTAGCAAATCCTAAGTGAGCCATCGCTAGTGCTTATAACCAATCCTCGTGGGATCAATAATCTTTATTACTGACGACGAATCCGTGCACTTGCGGAATCGTAACAAGTTTTTGGCGCCGTTGTCAGGGACTACGTATATAACATTAGCGAAAGTCATATTAGATTAGACTAGACTTAGTTTCTTTTTCCTTTATCTTTCCTTTTTCTGATATTTTGAATTTTAGAGATAAATAATTTTATTCTTTCTTTTCTTTACTATTTTTTTCATTTTTCATTAAAACACTAAAAATAATAATATTACTTCATCTCTCTTCTTTACTATATTCTATATCTTGTTTTTGCATGAGAAGAGCTAATTTTTCAGGACAACTTCTACCGTTCGATCCAGAGATCGATAGGACCTTCTTGAGAAGAAAAAACTTATAAAAAGCATTTCACATCAACAAGAATCTTCAGAGATGGCTGACAAACTATTGAAGGATTATGTAGCACCTTATGCACGAGGGGTTCGGTCTAGCATCTCTCGACCGCTAATCGAAGCTAATAATTTTGAAATCAAGCCTGCAGTAATTCACATGATTTAGCAGAATCAATTTGGAAGAGGACTGCACGATGACACAAACCTCCACTTAGAGTTTTTCTACGAGATTTGTGGTACCATAAAAGTGAACGGAGTCCCTCTAGAATCAGTGAGGTTATTGCTTTTTGGATTCTCCCTGAAAGACAGAGCCAAGCAGAGGCTAAATTCCCTTCCAGCAAACAACATAACATCTAGGGAGTAGTGTGACCAGAAATTCCTGGACAAATTCTACCTACCAAGTAAAACTGCTCACATGAGGAATTTGATCGCAAGCTTCAAACAGATAAACTTAGAATCATTATTTGAAGCCTGGGAAAGATTCAAAAGTATGCTGAGATAGTGCCCCCATAATGGCCTTAAGAAATGGTTGGTTCTACACACCTTCTACAGTAGAATCATCTATCACATGAAGGTATCCCTTGACTCTGCAACAGGAGGAGCACTAACGAACAAGAGCCTTGATGAAGCTGAAGAGATCATAGAGAATGTGGCACAAAACCACCATCAGTGGGCAACTGAAAGATCTGGTGGTTCTTTCTTATGGAATCAAATAAAGGCGTCAGGAAAATTTGACGTAGATGCAGTCACACTCATGTCTGCAAAGCTGGATGCTCTAACCAAGAAGATTGAGGCCAAGGGAAACAATACGGCCAATGCAATAGTTTGTGTTTGCGAAACTTGCGGAAGTATGGATCATACTCAAGATACTTGCCCCTTAGGGCCAATACAAGCACAGATAAACCAATTTGAACAATGCGATGCGATAGTCAGTTATAACCAAAAGCAAAACAATCCGTACTCCAACACATATAACCCTGGATGGAGGAACCACCCAAATTTCTCATACCAGAACAATCAAGACCAAGGGCTAGCAAAACAAAGCTATCAACCTGGGCAACAGAGCTACCCATCTGGACAACAAACTTATCAACAGTAACCTTCACAGCTATCCAGAATTAAAAAGATGCTTGAAGAAGCTCTCTCAGAGCAAAATGAGATGAAGAATGAGATCAAACAGTTGACTCAAAGAATGGAAAATTTTGAGAAATATCAAAAGATGCAAGATAGCCAAATAGCCTAGATAGCCCAGTCATTCTCAAGAGCACAGGGAGCATTTCCAGGAAAGCCAGATATAAACCCAGTGGAACACTACAACCGCATCGAGCTGAGGAGCAGACGAACTTTGGGAGACCCCCAAATCACTACTCAGAAAGGACCTGGCTCAAAGGAAGAGCCCTCTACCCTAATCCCCAATCGGATCCAGAACAGGGATAGAGAGGAGGTCACCAAGAAAGTTGAAGGAACTCTTCAAATTGCCCCACAAAGTGAGACAATTCATAAACTGATAACATCTCAAAAGGATAAAGAGTTCAACCGATTCCTAAAGAAGATTAAGGAAATTTGCATAGAAGTACCACTGATAGTGCACTGAACCAAATGCCGAAGTTCGTAAAATTTTTAAAAGGAATTTTATCCAACATAAGGCAAAAGGATGACTTCGAGACCGTAGCATTAACAGAGAATTGCAACGCTCTACTTATGGCAAATATTTCACCAAAACTTTAGGATCCGGGGAGTTTTTCTATACCTTGCAAAATTGGTTCTGAACTCATACAGAGAGCTTTCTGCGACTTGGGAGCCAGCGTTAGCCTACTTTCGTACTCCTTATGTAAGAAGCTGGGACTCCAGAACATTAAACTGACTACTATAGCACTGCAAATAGCTGACCATTCATGTAGATACCCAATGGGAATAGTGGAAGACATGCCAGTAGAAGTGGATGGATGTATCATTCCCACATATTTCATTATCCTAGATATGGAGGAGGATCCCAAGATACCGATCATCCTTGGAAGACCATTCCTTACCACAACTAGAGCCCTCATTGATGTGAAAAGTCACAAGTTATCCTTGGAGATTGGCAAAGAAAGGATTGAATTTGATTTATCTAATTCCTCTATTTGTGACCCCTCATCTCAGGGAAATTCTAGCAAGATTAACATACACAAAGTCGAGGAGTGCAGTTTCTATGAGAGTTCCCCTCCAACAAGCAATAAGATATACATTTGTCCTGCACAAGCGAAACTAAAGGCGCAAACTGGAGCATTAACCCTTGGAGGAGAGCCGTGCTTCCATGGGTTTAGTCCACATTAACTGAAACGAGGTCGAGCTAAAGACCTAAAGCAAGCGCTTCTTGGGAGGCAACCCAAGGGTTTTTCATTTTAGTTCATCATTCCGTTTATCATTTTATTTCTCTAGTAAAGTTCAAGTTGAGTACTTTTATTATTTCTTTGTTTCTGGGTATTTATTTTCAGGATGTGCATAGCCTTCACGACCTGGCCGTGAGTATTTCATGGGTGTGGAGGCGTTAGAGGAACCAAAATGGTGAAAGGCGAGTCACCGTGAGCTTAAAGGAGTTGATCGTGTGACCCCACATTGTCGTGCGAAGCTGACAGAGGAACAAAGGCCATGGGTCGTGCCACCTTGCACGGTCGTGTGGCCTATGTAGAGAAGAGGAGAACATGGGTCGTGCCAATTGGCACGACCATGCAAAACCGCCAGAGAGGAAGAAGACTCAGGCCATGCCAATTGGCACGGTCGTGCAACTTATGCAAAGAAGAAGGAGGCATGGGTCGTGCCACCGGCACGGCCGTGCGACTTTAGCCGAAGGAAGAAAAGAGGAGGTCGTGCCAATTGGCACGGCTGTGCAGAACCCAACCTAACCCGGCCGTGTCTATAAGATAGGGTCGTGCCCCTACCCGTGTGCCGCCTACTCCTCCAAAAGCCCTAATTTCCATCTCCTTCTCTCCCAAAAGCCTTCTCCTCCCCACTACATCTCATCAAACCCTAATTCCCACCTCTAGAGTTCATTTTTGCTTAGATCTACATCTAGATCTAATACTTCTTCAAGCCACAAATCCAGAAAGAGAGAAGCAACTCCCCTATTTTCCTTCCTTCTCCTCTCCAATCCTCAAGACCCATCTCCACAAGAAATTCCTCAAAAACCTTGCACACCATGTCACAGATCTTGAAGAGACTTCGTCTAGGAAGTAGCGGATCTAGCGAAGGAGATGCACCGGGAGGCGACAAAGGTAAAGGGAAGGTGTCTTCTTCGAAAAACAAAGGAAAAAGGGTGGCACGCGATGAAGGTAACGAAAATGAGATTAATATTATTTTTAGAAATCATGAACATAAAGCTAGATATGGTATCCTTGTCGCTAGAAAAATTATATGCACTAAATATATGTATCTCATTACTATGGATATGTTAGGAATTAGGGATGGCGTAGATTGAATGATTAGTTTTTTAGATTGGAATGATATTATGTACGCTCATGCACCGACTTACCCCCGCCTAGTCCTTGAATTTTTGAGCTCGCTTGATGTTAAATTTTCGTCTGAGGATGACTACATAGGGGTCATAACTTTTAGGATGATGAATTAAGAAGTTCAGTGGACTTTTAGTGATTTTAATAATTGTTTTGGTTTATCCATTGGTGGTGCCCGTGGATTTGATGATGAGATTAGATGGAATGAATTTTGGACGTTAAACCCCAGATCAAAGGACCCTTACGAACCTTCTAGAGCTAAGGCATCCCGCATGCAAAACCCGACCTTTAGATACCTCCACCGAGTGATGAGCAAAATGTTCTTTGGTCGAGGAGGGAATAATAGGGTGGTTAGAAAGGTAGAGCTTTATTCTCTTTGGGCGATGTTGAATAAGGTGGATTTTGATTCCGGATTTCAATTCTTACAGAATTTATTGAGAGCAGCTAAAACATCTTCGGGTATGATAGTGTTTGGTGGATTGATCACCCAAATAACATTCAATCTGAGTTGTGAACTTGATGGATTAGAGGTCATTCATGGCAATGACAAGATCGATATCAATTCTTGTCTTGCAATGAAGATGATTTGTCGGGATGAGAATGGGTTTGCCTTCCTTAGGAACAATGATTTTCCTTTACCCCTTCCTTGCCTTGAGCGCACTTCAGTTTACAACCTCGCGAACTGGGTGATTACTGATTTACACCCCAACATTGTTCCCTCCATTATAGAAGAAATCGAGTACCACCAAGAGCCCTCGTCATTAGGATTCCCGCACCCTTCCGGGCATCCGGAACCTCCTAGGCACTCTTTTGCCTATGGTACGGGACCCTCTAGATTTGATTTTTCTTATTTTCATGTCTCTTTAGACTCCCTTCATGAGAAGCAAAATACCCAACAATGATTGTTGGAGGGTCGCTTCAAGCTATCTGACGACTAGTTTAGGGAGGTACAAGATCATTTTCAGTTTACTAGGGACTTCCATAGTCAGGTGATAGGATTCGTTCAGGACTATGAGGTTGACCAGGAAAAAAAGACGAATTTTATGGATGATATGGATATCACTAGACAACAAGTAGATGCCCTTCAATATCATCAACACCTTGGCCAATTTCCTGGTATGCCTAGATTTCCCCCTAGCACACATCGGGGACCCCCTTATCCTCTACCCCCGCAACTGTATTGATTTCATCGAGACGATGAAAAGTCTAAGTCTGGGGGGGTGTTGTGTCTGTCTACACAACCTGAGTCGAGCCAAGTTTTCTTTTCTTTTTGCATTTTTTTTTGTTTTGCATAGCCTGCTTTGTTTATTCGCATTTTATGAGTTTCATATTTCTAGTTTTGAGGCATATTTGAAAACATCAAACCTTCTACTTTTTCTGCTACTTGTCTGATAGCAAAATGACTAGCATTTTCTTAGCTCATGTGTTGTCAAGATAGTGTTAGTATGTTTGGTGTATCTCCTTTCTCTATCTTTAGTAGCATGAAATAAGCTAAGTATTGTATAAAGTTTGATGTAAGTTTTAGCCTAACCTTAAGGATCTTATTTTCACTACACTTAAGTACTTAAGCTTGAATAGTAGAAATATTTTTGTAATAGTTATGATTCATCCAAATTGTTTAGTACTTTTGTTCTCATGGTGATTTCTTGTTTACATTTTGGTTACTAGATGACCTTAGATCATGAAAGCTCATTTGAAAAAAAAATCTAAATCCCAACATATGCATCTCGCTTTTGTGTTTAGTGCTACACCTCTTTAGCACCAAAAAATTTTTTGAATAAGGGATAAAAAATAGTTGTCGTGAGTGGAAACTAATAATTCACCCCTTTGAAACCGAGTTAGGTTACTGGGGAAATGAATGTTATGTTTCTCTTGATTCTGAGTAGTATCCTTTGAGACCTTGTGTAATTTAAGGAAAACGAACCAAGTGTGTGGCAGGTAAGTACCTATCACCGTGAATACTAGGAACTCAATTGTATGACGACTTAACTAGGACAGAAAATTGAAACTTGAAGAGTTTGAGTTACTTATTGCACCGAGCACAAAGAACTTATGATTAGGCCATACTTAGGTTACTCCACAATCGTGTTTATCAATGAAACTAGTTGATAGAGTTAGCCAAATGCACTAGGCATTATGAAACACTGTCAGGCGCTCATGAACATAGTTTGCAGCGTTTTGCTTGAGGATGAGCAAAGGTTCAAGTCTGGGGGTGTGATGTGCATAAATATTTTGATGGTTTATGCATGTTTTAACGTACATTCACTTGCTTTGTACGTATATATGCTTTGCATGATCACCTCTTTTATCATGTACTCATCATATATACTCTTTTGTTCGGATATCTGCTCTTTGTTTGGTTTTGTGTTGACAGGGACAACTTTCGGAGCAAAAATAGCGTTTGTCGACGCACTGGAATGAGCCAGAGAACACCGTCGTGCAACCTCGCATGACCATGTGGCCAAACAGCAGAGGAGCAGTGCACGGTCGTGCAACTCTTGCAGGCCTGTGCGGCCAACCAGAAGCAGATCAATGCACGGTCGTGCAACCCTGCACGGCCATGCCCCCCCCCCCCCCCACGACCGAAGCCAATCAAGGAATGGCCGTGAAACCCTGCACGGTCCTATCCCAGGAGGCGATCCTGAAGTTCACATGGCCGTGCCAATTGGCATGGCCGTGCAATGCGGCTAGAGACAAGAAAGGGCTCGGTCGTGCCATATTGGCATGGTTGTGCCGCCGCAGCCGTGCCCTAGCCTATAAAAGGGTTTTAACCCTTTTCCTCAAGGGAGGAGAGCGGGGAAGCGAGCCGTCAGAGAGAGAATCGACTTGGTGTCGTTCCACGCCGTCCAGAACATCCATCAAGCGATCCTTCATCACCACATCAACCCCATAAGCAAATGATTGGATCCGAAGATCACTCTTTGTCATTGGATAAGAGTCTTTTCTCTTTCTCTCTTCTTGTTTGAGAATTGTATGCTTAACATTATGTCTTCGGGTTTTTCTCCAGCATCTATGGAGTAAATTCCTTGTTCTAGGATGAGGGAGTAGTTGTGGATTGGTTTGATGTAAGACTCATACTTATGCCTCTATTTCATTAGATGATTTCGCTTGCTTTGTTTCGACTACTCGATCTCTATATCGTGTTAATAGATTGTGTAGAAATTACCTATCTCGTAGAGAGAATATCTTAGATTGTACACTGGAGGGGCCCTAGTGATAGGGGTAACCCGTTCACGGACATCTAGGGAACTTCCTTGAATGAAGAGGCAACTCCTCCACAAATTAGTAAGAGACCAAACTAAGCTTCTTATCTCTATCCTTAGTGACACCAATTAGAGTAGTGTTCTTGTAATCTACCGAGGCACCCTAGTGATAGGGGTTAACCGTAACAGGATTTCATAGGGATCTTCTTTATTTGGTATCTAAGACTAGATACTTCAGCTTCTGGCAAATGCTTGTTGATGGACAATAAGTAAAGGATAGAATGTGATACATCAATACCACCATAATGAAATTGAACTCCTAGGACTCTTTATAAACCAAGTCTATTACTTCTTCTTTGCTAGTTCTTGTTTTCGTTTCCAAATCTCTTTTCTTTAGATAATTTACAACCATCGGTAGTTTAGCTAATCCTAAGTGAGTCATCGCTAGTGCTTATAATCAATCGTCATGGGATCGATAATCTTTATTACTGACGACGAATCCGTGCACTTGCGGAATCGTAACAGCCATATAGTGCGTAGGAGGAGGAGATCATCCAAGGGATCATCGAGCCCTCGCTAATCCACGGTGTTCCTTATTAGAGTTCATCTTTCCACGAGGGCACCTCGTCGGAGTTCATTTTTGCAAGGTATTGTTCGCAGATTCACTTTAGTTTTCTCAGATCTATTATTCTGCATTTAGGCTCTTGTGAGGGATGTTGTGATTTTCTCGGATCCTCCTCTGTTTGACGGCATCAGAGTCATTTTTCGTCACCGTTCATCATCGCCCAACTCTTCATCTCACAAGCACTCAGACAGAATCATTTGGAAAGGCCCTCCCCAGAGCTCATCCCAGGACACCAATCCCGTATTGTCACCACACATACACATATACATCCCCATATCCTTACATGCTACTCCTTTTTTATTATTTCTATCATTCCTTAGCAAGTTTCATGAACATTTTGACATTCATATCATACTTCATAGGCATTCATGCATAATACTTTAATTAGCTTTCATGAAAAGAAACAATGAGAACCTCATGCATTTCATACAAGTACAATATCTTCTAAACATACTTAAATTAACTTTCATAAAAATGGAACCCCAAGCTAAGCAAAGAAATGCACCTAGGCCCCTCTTAATCAAGTTTCACCATTGGGTCTTATGTTAATTGGGCATTTAACAAATTTTCACCATGCCCAACCTAAGAGAACCATGGAAAGAAGAATAGCCACCAAATCAACCCTCTCCCCATTTGATCACAACAATACAAATATGATAAGGTAAACTAATAAGCTTTCCCTCAACATTATAAATCATCCATTAGCCAAAAGAATCATGGAAGGCAACAATCTTAAATGACACAAGTCACCCTCTACCAAATAGGTCACAAAAATACCCAACTAACATGATTAAGCAAGCACAAGTTGAAATCACAGTAGGAACTCACTAAATAAAATCTGAAATACCAAGCTATCATGATTAAGCTAGCACTCATTGACATCATCAGCAAGAAATCATATT
This sequence comes from Zingiber officinale, assembly GCF_018446385.1. Lineage (NCBI taxonomy): Eukaryota > Viridiplantae > Streptophyta > Magnoliopsida > Zingiberales > Zingiberaceae > Zingiber > Zingiber officinale. Next base: position 60,291,362 of record NC_055990.1, on the reverse strand, counting down.
ATCAATGAAATGCCAAGAAAACATGATTAAGCAAGCATGCATTGAAATCATCGTAGGAATCACAAAAATCCTTCGGAAAATAGGGTATGACTTAAAAGATATTCTTCCTTCTCAATTTTTTTATCCTTCATTTAACCCCAAGATCTCAGTCAAACCATCAACTCAACACCAAACCAAAACAAAGCATCCCAAATCCATTCGGACTCAATAGAGAATCACCCACCCCACTCGAAGGTACCTGCCCTCTTACCCCACAGCTTCATGCTTAACAAAAGAAATATGAAAAATGCTTGCCTTTCCTTCAGGATGGAGGAGTAATCAGGTTTCAGAATGTGAACAAACCTTCCATTCCCACCAGCAAAGCACCTTTCCTTTCCCTATTGGTGTCGCCGTTGGGAACCCTAGGCTAAAGGAGATCGCATCGCTGTCAGGAACTCTTGCCTAGGAGAAATCACGTCGGTGACAATGAAGAAAGGAGAAGATGAGGGTGGAGGCGACAACGAGGTCGGAAGGTGAGGAAATGACAAGAAAAGAGAGAACTTAGGGTTTTTTTCCTAGGTCCCTTAAATAAAACTTTAGCTTAATCAATTCAATCAACTCTCATCATAATTATATTCCAAACGGCTTTCTCAATGCCTAATAGATTTATTCCCATAAACATGTCCTACGAGTTCGGTTTAAATCCTAAAAATTTTCAAAAATTCACAGAATTTTTTTATAAGTTAACTCCTTAATTAACATCTATTATTTTATTTTAACCTGACTTGAGAGACCTTACATAAAAGATATGTATGGTACAACTATTAATGTGATGAAGTCTATTGATTTCATTTTTATTTTGCATTTGATGCACAAAATTATGGGGATCACAAATTTGCTTTGTCATGACTTGCAACAAAAATCTTTTGATATCATAAATGCAATGAATTTTGGCCTTAACGACTAAAGAACTTCTCCTAATATTGAGAAATAATGGTTTTGATAATTTTCTTTTGTAAGTCAAATCATTTTGCATAAGGTTGGATGATGAGATGAGTGCACATTATAAGCATTAATTCTAGTTGTTCGTGCTAGCAACATGATACCATCATAGTTGAGCATTAGTTTCATTATGATATATTTAATACTACAATATATTTTCAGATGGAAGTATTAAACTCTTGATTACTGATGAGACAGTAGAACTTCTTATGCTTAACTCTGCTTTGGATTCAAAAGATAATTTTAAATGGTTCAACATTAATAAGATTGTACTCTCGCTGAGAAGTATTATTTTGAGGACTTCACTAAATAGGTAATGCACCATTTGAGGTGTTAGCTACAATATTCTGAGCTTAATGTAGTTTGTCATGATAATTTTCATAAAATCTCCACTATCTCATAATAGTGACGAGGGTTATTTGAAATAAAAAAATTTACAATACTATAATTTAACCAATAAGTTAATCAGTCTAATTTTAACTTTGTTTATTTCCACGGTGATTACATAGCGTGCATTTATGGCTATGAAACATGTTAAAACAATTCTTCATAATAGAATGGGAGAGAACTTTCTAACAAAAATTTATGATTATCTATATTGAGAGAGAGCTTGCTTCAAGTATTTTCTCGGATTCTATAATTTATGAATATTATACTTTGAAGAATCATGAATCACAACTACATTAGTATGTATATGTCTATATGAAAGAAATGTTTAATTTGATCATCAACATTGAATGATTGATTTTAGAGATATTCATTTTATTTAAAGTTCATTAATTTCTTAGAGGATGATAGAGATAAAAATGATTACATTGTCAAAGTTTTCGTCGAAAGTTTTTGAATCTTACGAGCTCTAAACTAAAAATATTGAAGATCATGTTAATGAGAAGCTTTTTGAGATTACAATAAATAGTGAAGGGGAATCTCATGGTTTTATTTGTTAAGTAATATTTTATTTTTAGTTTTAAAAAAATTAGTCTGGATAGACTATATTCACTCACCATTGATTAGAACCGGTTGATGCAATAGCCGAGAGGTGGTCCAGAATAATCAATAATTGCAATGATAGCTAATTTTTACCAACTTGAACAAGTATGGAAAAGGTTGCACCGTGTTATAAAGAGTACTGGAGATTAAAGAATAATTTGATGATTTTATTAGTGCAACTCATGGGGTTTATTTTTACAAGTTGTCCAAATAATAAAAAAAATTAAATATGGAAAATAATTATAATCATAGCAATAAATATGATAAACTTTGAAATATTATCATTTGTTATTAATTTGTGCTTATCTTTGGTTACGATGTCAATTAAGGTAAATCTTGATTGATTAAAATCAATTTGAGATTGTTATCCTTGATTTTTATTCTTATTATCATTACCTCAACAAATTCAATAGGAGTGTCTGAACATTAAGTTTGATTATCAACTTATTAAAATAATATTTAGATAATAGCTTGACAAATATATTTTAAATTTAATCATTTGTAGAGATGTAACAAACTGAAAGTTATCGAGTTATCACATGTTCATGGAGAAAATGAAATCAATTTTCATATGCTTCATACCAGCATGAAAAACAAGATTTACGGCAAGTTATGTCACTCCAATATTGTCACACTAGAGCTTGGGTGTAGTGGTTATAGAAAGATGTATTTTAAAAGAAAAGATTGTAATCAAATAATTTCATATGTCACATTAGCTATAACATTGTATTCAACTTCAGTGCTTGAACGAGTAACTGTGAATTAGTTCTTTAAAAGATAAAAAATAAGAATTCGTGTAAGAAATATAACATATCCACTAATAGAATGTCTATCTTCAGGAGATCTGTCTCAATCTGTATCACTATAAGTATTCAACTCTAGCTAGTTAGAAATGACGATATAAAAGAAGACTATATAAAATTATTCTTTTAATATAGCGAAGAATTTTCTTAAAACCTTTCCAATGGTGCTCAATAGAAAAATGCATAATTAGATAGGTATAGTTAATTACGAAAGCAATATCGGGACATGTGATCATAGTATCATATTGTAGGACACATATAATACTTAGGAAGATATAGGTGTCAATCATTAGTGGAGAGTTTGAAGGTTTAGTAAATCCTCCTTCAATAATGGTGTGGAGATAGGACTTGAGGCATTCATTTTAGCTCATTGAAAAAGTCTAATAATATATTTACTCTAAAAGAGAAGACAACCTTCAAAATGTAGAAGAACTCATGCCAAGGATAAAAGTGAATGTAGCCGAGATCCACTCGTGATTAAGAAAATGGAGTAAAGAAGCGATGTCTTTTAGATCATTGCCAGTTATTAAAATATTAACCACATAGATTAGCCAAAAAATGGTAAATTTTTCAATCCAGTCGTAGAATAGGGAAGAGTTAGTTTTTGAGACAGAAAATCCTTAAATATAAAACCAATTAAATAGATGATGAAACAATGTATTAGTTACTTGTTGAAGACCGAATATAAATTTCTAAAGTTGACAAATATATTTTGAATAGAAATTTCTAAAGTTGACAAACATATTTTGAAAGTCGAAAGCTATGAGAGTTATTTATCCATGTTGTCCAAATAATAAACCATTAATTAATTAAATATGACATAATTATAAATATTATAATCATATTAATAAATACAATAAACATGACAATATTATCATTTGCTATTGATTTGGATTAATCTATGATGTTAAATAAGGTAAATCTCGACTTATTAAAATCAATTTGAGATATTTGTTATTATTATATTGTTGTCATTATACACTGATCCAAACAAGTGCTAAAACATATTAGTTACGGCTAGAGTATATATTACCAGCTCTATTATTTATTTCAAACTTTCACAAAGTATTGCTACATGCAGCTTGTCAAAATTAAAGGAACAAACAATGGCAGTCCGAAGATTGAAAAAAAAAAAAAGGGAAAAAAACATAAACCCGGTAACAACTATAATTAATCATATAATTAACCATTGTCTAGTTAATTAGCTCCTAGTTAATTAATTGCTTTGACCGCCTCAAATCTTGGTTCTTTGGGCATGTACTTCTGCTTCACGTACACGTCCATGTAGTCCCCGAAGAGAAACTCGGGGTAGGCGCCAGTGGTCTCGTCAACGGCGGAGGCCGAAGCCGGACAAATGACGGCCTTCACTGAAGGGTTGTAGAAGGAGGCGACGGAGCGGCGGTTGCCATTGCCGGTGGCGAGCACGCGGTGCCACACGCTCTTGTACCGCCCATTGCTGACCACCTCGATCTGGTCCCCGGTGTTAATGATGATGGCATTGGCCAACGGCTGCACGTCCACCCACTCGCCGTCCTTGAGGATCTGCAAGCCTCCGACACGGTCATCTTGGAAGAGGAGGATGACGCCGCCAGCGTCGGTGTGGGGGCGGAGGCCCAGCTCCACAAGGTCCAAACGCGGGCAGGGCGGGTAGTGGCTCACCTTAATTCAATGGCGCAACGTAACATCAGAATGAAAATTAATTGTTTTATTTATAATTAAAGTCTCTCCTAGCACTGTCAAGTGTCAATCAAATATAATTCTCACCTTGGTGCCGAAGAACGGCTCGTGCTCGTCGTTTCCGGTGAACTGGTTCTTGAAGGTGCCCTTCTCCAGCCCCAAGTTTTCTTCCATGGTTTCCATCAATTTCTCGGCTAACTTTTTCACCTCCGTTCTGTACTCTCTCATCGTCTCCCTAATGATCAATCGATCCATCGACTCAATTAACATATATAATAATTGTCATGAAAAATTTATGGTGGTGTGATATAATTAATTAATTAATTACTTGAATTGGGGAGGATGGGATGGCCACTGGTTGTCGTCTTGGAGAAGAAAGACGTCCTCCCAGTCCACATCGTCCAACTTCTTCTTCTTATTATTTACTTCTCCAACGATCTCTTCTTCTTCCCGAACGAGTTGGTCGAGGAGCTGCACCGGCCTGGACGCCTTGAAGGCTTCGGTTCTGTGCCTGTAGCACTCCGTGCACACCTTCTTCACGCGTTCAAGCAGCTCCACCGGAATCCCATGGTTCACCAGCTGCCAAAACATTAATTTTAGTAACATTAAGTAATTCCCAAATTGACTGATCTAATTAAAACAGTAGCAAACTAATTAATTAACAGAGTCATAAAACAACATACCTGGAAGAATCCCCATTGTTGGCATCCATTATCGATCTGAGCCAGAGTCTCGGCCCTCTCCTTCCCTTCCAGCTTGGAGAAGTCGATTACCGGAATAGCCATGGAGAGAGAGAGAGACAGAGAGTACTGGTCGGCTTTTAATTTGCTCGGCTAGCTAGTTGCTATACAACTGCTGGAGTAGTACTGCTCGATCGGCGTGAGGAATTCACGACGAGCGAGGGGGCGTTTTATAGAGCAGGATCAACGATGGTTCAGTACACGAGGAAGAAACCGAGAAGCTACTGAAGGAGCTAGCCGTCCAACAGACTGAGCAATAGTTTTGTTCAAGTTGTTTTCCTCTTGTTTAATTTGTAAGAAACATGTGAGGAAAATAGCAGCCTTCCTTTCCTTGTCGTCTTCATTAACACTGGTTTTCTGGCACCCAGATTATATTGTAGAAATTATTCAAGGAATTATTGCAGGAGATGGAAAGATATGCATCATTATGATGATGATGATGATGTAGTAGTAGTAGTAGAATGTCTAAATAATTCATAATTAATGGCAATGATTGAGTGTTGATTTTCAATTTGTTATATATGCTCGACCTTACCTTAAAGTTTTTATTGAGTTCAACTAATTATATCGTTTGAATTAGTTTATTTTCTTTATATTTATTTGTGAGAATCATATATGATTTATGGGCGGCAACTATTTTCATGGTCCTAACAAAAATAATCATATATAATTTTCATTTCCCAGATGATAAAAAACGAAAAGAAAAAAAACATGTTAATGTTCTTGAACTAGATTTGACTAGTCAAATCGATGTCTTTTCAAAATTTTGACAGATTTATCATTAATTACATGTTGATGATGAACCAAATATTTGTATAATTAATTGTCACTATCTATTACTGATAAGATAGCGATACCATATATCATACTCTTGTCCTTTTCTTTTTAATTTCTTCGTCACTAGAAATAATTTTCCCTTTTTTTTTATCTTTCTTCCTAGATACTTCCTAACAATTATATTATTTGGTCGGTCGATCAGTCGGTCCATCTTATATCATATTAGAGATGTCAAATGGATCCGACCTCAAGTACCCAACTCAACAATTATGGCAAAAGGCGAATACGTTCATTTCAGCACCCCCGTCAACTCGTCTCAGGGCCAACACGGAGGAGGTAAATCACGGACGGCTACCAGCCTTTGGAATAGTGACTAGCACATAAGGGAGGTATTTACCTTGGCTTTGCCGAGATTCAAACCTTAGACCTCATTTTAATAACACCTCATACGCTAGCCACTAAACCCATCCGAGAGGACCAAGTACCCAACTCAACCAGCACAATAACACATGTCCCTTACTCGATTAGATGCATTAGACTAAAACTCTAATTCAAGTCAAAAACCTTACTCGATTTTTGATTCAATCACTTGCTATTTATAAAGCTCTATAAAATTCTAGAAAATGATTGCAATGTGTAATGTTAGATGCATTAGACTAAAACTCTAATTCCATCTATAGTGACATCCATGTAGAATTCAAAGGGAAAATTATAAAGCTTCTTATCTTTTTCTTTAATGATTCTAACATTTTGATGTCGGACAGAATTATAATTATCCTGCAAGCTGACAAAAAGAGAAAAGATTAAGGAAAAGACAAGAAGAGAAACCTCAAAAAAAGAAACTTTTTATTAAAATTCGAGACTAATTCCTAAACATCTAAACATGACTCTTATATAGACTACAATCTAAGACTCAAATAAGAAAAAATATTATAATTAACAGATCTTAATTCCAAACTTATAAAGAATAGAAATAAATTTGTGCCCGAAAATAAAAATAATTAACTTAACTCAAATCAAGAAGTGGATCAAGACAAATCCTCTCTAAAAAATATCAGAAATATAAAAATTACCCTAAATATCCAAAAAAATAAAAATGATCAAAAATAAAAAAGGGCCCTGAAAAGGGTTTAAACAGCAGAATTTGGGACTGAAAATTTGACAGTTACGATTTCACTAGAAAAGGGCCCTGAAAAGGGTTTCACGCATGACAACAAACAGAGTCTGATTCCGAGTCCCGAGTCAAAAGTTAAGCCCATTTGAAATTTGAAGGTTCATATTGGGCTTCAACATAGGTTGGGCCTACATCAATCTCCCCGACTTGAAAAGAACTCGGTCTCGAGTTCAGATTAACTTTATTAGCAATCATCAAATAAAGAGTTAGGTGTTTCATATTGAAGATATCAGAAGTCTTCACATGACTAGAAAGGCGCAACCTATAGGCATTATCCTTAATCTTCTGCAGTATCTCGCATGGTCCGATTTTTTGATCCTTTAGATTATTATATTCTCCAATAAGGAAATGATCATAAGTCAATACAGCCCAGACAAAATCTCCAATCTCAAAAAGTACCTGTCGACGATGACGATCGATCTGAGCCTTATACTTAGTATTGCTTTCCATAATTGTCAGTTCCACCTGCTCATGAATACCTCGAAGATACTCTGTCATCTCATCTGCTTTAGGACTAATTCGCCCTACACATGGAACAAGGGCTAATCTAGAAGTCCTGATGGATTTCGGCCATAGACAATCTCAAAAGGACTCAATCTCGTGGTCCTATTTTTCAATCTGTTGTAGACAAACTCTGCTTGAGCTAACGCCAAGTCCCACTGCTTTGGTTTAGTTCCTGAAAGGTATCTCAGAAGATTGCCCTGACTCCGATCCGCCACCTTGATTTGTCGATCTATATAAGGATTGTAAGCATTGCTAAAGTTTAACTGTATTCCCAATTTCCCCTATAAGCTCTTCCAGAAGTGACAAATGAATTTGGTATCTCGATCTGAAGTCATGGACTGAGGAACACCATGTAAACGCACGATCTCCTTAAAGTAAAGATGGGCAATCCACGCAACATCTATAGTCTTCCTACAAGCGATGAAATGTGGCATCTTTGATAATCTTTCAACGAAAACAAGAACTAAGTCTGAGGCTCATTGGGTGCAGGGTAACCCCAATACAAAATCTATGCTGATATTGAGCCAAGGAGCTTCAGGAATGGGTAGGAGAGTGTACAAGCGTGTATTGGGTAGAACCCCCTTAGACCATTGGCATACAAACATCGATCAACAAAGTGAGCCACATCGCTAATCAACTTAGGTTAATAGAAATTGGTAGAGATGAGGGACAATATCTTATCACGTCCAAAGTGTCCTTCATTATGAAGCTTGCTCATAATCTACTACTTGGAGAGCAGTCTGGAATCACAACTGCAACCCACGAAATAGATAACAATTATGTTAAATAAATCATGTGGGTAACCATCATGTACCTCTTGGAATATCCTTCTAGATGATGGGTTTGTTGGTATAGTTTGCACTAATGGTCTAACTCAGATTTTGATGAATGACAAAGTAATTAAGTTAGATATTGTTGTCATCTAACCACTTTACTAAGTGTGCAAGAGTTAACCAAATAGGTCGACGAACTGATCGGATATCTGGTGAGAAGTCCAGATAGGTCGACCGGCCGACCATATATCTAGCGGGAAGTCCAGCTAGGTTAACGGGCCGACTGGATATCTAGCGTGAAGTCCAGTAAGGTTAACGGGCCAATCGGATAGCTGGTGTAAAGTCCAAATAGGTCGACGGGCCAACTAAATATCTGGCAGAAAGTCTAGTTGGATCTACGGACCGGACAACTGGAAAGTAAAAGTAAGTCACTAGAGGAAAGTGACTAAGTGAGAAAGCATCCCGGTTAGGGGGCAGTAGGCGTCGGTCCAGGTTAGGACCATTTCGGATCCTTGGTCTTGGAAGGACTTGAACTAACTACTACTACTCATTATTCTTGTGTTAACCCTTATCTTGTGGGTCATTATTGTTGGGTTTTTCGGGTCGCGAAAACCGCGTTTTTGCGTCGCAGAAACCCCGAATCACCCATGCCACTGGATCTCGTGCAAAGGATAGATTTCAAAATTTAAATACGAGTACGAGTTTCTACTTAAATCTACTCCTAGACCTACATGAAGAAAGATTTACACCTTCGATGCAAAGCCCTTCGCAATCCCGCTTGACCTCGGTTCGCCGGATCTCGAAAGTGTCAAAGTAGATACTTCTCTATGTGTATCCACACAAGTAAGAGATGGAGAAAAATCTCTAAGGATGTGCTAGCAACCTTAGAGATCAGTAGGGAGGAGAGGGAGAGCAAGAAGAAAACTCAAGAGGAAGAAGATGATGGAGTTACAACCACTTGAATGAAAAAATCAATTTTTTTATTCCACCTAAAAGTGGCCGGCCACTTCAAGGCATGTAACCCCGATGGAATATCAAGAGTCAAGTCTCATGATCTCCTCCATGAGGTGGCATTTGGTCAAGTCAAACTTGACCAAATGAAGAAGCCTTGATGATGTGGAATTTGACAAGTCAAAGTCAAGTCAAAACTTGACTCTTCATCTTCCTACTTAAGTCAAGTCAAACTTGACCACTTCTCTCCCTTGGTTGATCTAATCTAACCATTGGTTCAAGTCAATTTTAATTTAATGAATCTCTATTCATTGAATTAAATTAATTAAATGAGTCTAAGTCCAAATTAGACTCACTTAACACATGAACCAAATTGAGTCCAACTCAATTATCCTACTTTGGATTACTCTTAATCCAATTTGGTTCATCATATGAACGTAATCATTTAGGTTCATCTAATGAATCTAATTTCCATCTAATTGCCCTTAGTGTGTGACCCTATAGGTTCTTGTAACGTTGGCAATGCCCTTAAACCCATTTAGGAACACAAGTAATGAGCGGTATCTAGCAACACATCATTACTACCCAAGTTACAAGAATGTTGAGATCCAACATCACCTTGTGACTACTAATTGTGACTCCTCACAAAATATGACAAGTGTCCTTCTATCCTAGACATCTAGATTGATCAATGTGAGGCATAGACCGTGTCATCCTCTAATCAATCTAAATCTTGAACTCCAAGTAGACTCACTCAATCAAATGAGCTCAATATCCTATATTGACTCATTTGGGCATGGCCATGCACTTCATGGTCTCACTCTATGAAGAATATCGATGTCGCTCCCGTCATATAGGAGGGATAGATTCCATCTACATCACTCACATCCCTCTGCATAATTTATTACATACCCAGTAATCGCCTTTATAGTCCACCCAGTTACGGGTGACGTTTGACGAAACCAAAGTACATAACTCCTTATGTAGGGATCCATGGTGACTTCAGGTCTAAGGACTAGTAGTCATACTAATAGCCACATGAGAAAGTATATGACACTCATATAACGATCCATGATACTTTCTCATGGCGGGTCATTCAGTATACATTCTCCAATGCATACCCATGTGTCAACTTGATATCTATATATCCATGACTTGTGAGATCAAGTCATCAAGTTGACTTACATGCTAGTCTTATTGCATTAACATTGTTCCTGAATGTCAATACTCGACTAGGAATGATTAAGAGTAGTGTTCCCTATATCATCTCACTATCGGTTCAACTAACCGATTGATATAGGTGAGAACCGTCTACTCAAGAACGTTATTATACTTAGTTTATTCGGTACCAATACAAATAAGTATAATAACCAAAAAACCAAATGTCTTTATTTATATAGAATATGATACAACAAGTCAAAAATACAATCATCAAATGATTGGCTCTAGGGCTCTAGCTAACAATCTCCACCAGCACTAGTGCCAATCAGTGTAGGCTCTAAGCCCCAATGACCTAGTGTGACCATCATGCTTCCTCTGTGCCAAAGCCTTGGTCAAGGGATCTGCGATGTTAGCCTCTGTAGATACTCTACAAATCTTCACATCTCCTCTCTCGATGATCTCTCGAATGAGATGGAAGCGCCATAGTATGTGTTTGGTCCGCTGGTGTGAGCGAGGTTCCTTCGCCTGTGCTATAGCTCCATTGTTGTCACAATAGAGCTCAATGGGGTCAGCAATGCTAGGAACCATCCCAAGTTCAGTGATGAACTTACGGATCCAAACTGCCTCCATTGCTGCCTCTGATGTAGCAATGTACTCGGCTTCTGTTGTAGAATCAGCTACTGTATCCTGCTTCGAACTCCTCTAGCTGACAACACCACCATTAATGCAAAATACGAACCCCGACTGTGATCTACAGTCATCCTGGTCGGTCTGGAAGCTAGCATCACTGTAACCCTTTACAGCTAGCTCATCATCGCCTCCATATATCAAGAAATATTCTTTAGTCCTTCTTAAGTACTTAAAAATATTCTTGACCGCTATCTAGTGACTTTCACCTAGATCTGACTGATATCTGCTCGTCATGCTCAAAGCATACGAGACATCAGGTCGAGTACAAAGCATGACGTACATGATCGATCCTATGGCTGAGGCATAAGGGATCTGATCCATGCGGTCTCTCTCCTCTCTAGAAGAGGGACCTTGAGTCTTCGAAAGACTCACGCCATGTGACATCGGCAGAAATTCCTTTTTGGAGTTCTGCATGGCAAACCGTAGGAGTACCTTGTCAATGTATGTACTCTGACTTAGGCCAAGCAATCTCTTAGATCTATCTCTATAGATCTGTATCCCTATAATGCGGGATGTCTCACCTAAGTACTTCATTGAGAAGTCACTCCCTAGCCAGGTCTTGACAGACTGAAGCATAGGGATGTCCTTCCCAAAGAGTAGTATGTCATCCACATACAATATGAGGAAGACAACTATATCCCCTACAATCTTCTTGTAGACACAAGGCTCATCTTCGTTCTTGATGAAACCAAACTATTTGATTGCATCATCGAATCGAAGATTCCAGTTCCGAGAAGCTTGCTTTAGTTCATAAATGGACCTATGCAGCTTGCATACTCTGCTAGTATGCTGTGGATCTACAAAATACTCAGGTTGTGTCATGTACACATCCTCGAGCAGGTTTCCATTCAGAAACGCGGTTTTGACATCCATCTACCATATCTCATAGTCATGGTAGGCTGCAATAGCAAGCATGATCCGAATGGACTTAAACATCACTACTGGAGAAAAGGTTTCGTCATAGTCAATACCATGAATCTGCTTGAAACCTTTAGCTACCAAGCGCCCCTTATAGATAAGTCCATCCATGTCAGTCTTTCTCTTAAAGACCCACTTACACCCAATGGGTTTTACCCTTTCAGGTGGATCAACTAAAGTCCATACTTGGTTGGTGTACATGGATTCCATTTCGGATCTCATGGCTTCTAGCCATTTCTCGGAATCTGGTCTCATCACAGCTTCCTGATAGGTGGTAGGCTCATCCTCTATGAGTATAACGTCATCATGGTTAGACAAGAGAAATGAGTATCTCTCAGGCTGACGACATACCCTATCAGACCTGCGAAGAGGTATGTCTACTTGAACTGGTTGTTGTTCCTCAACTCCTTATGGAACAACATCATCCACAATACTTTGTGGTTCCAGTTCAATTTCCATCGAGGCATCAGTGCTATTGTTTGCATCTTGAACTTCTTCAAGATCGAACGCGCTCCCACTAGTCTTTCTAGAAACAAAGTCCCTTTCTAGAAAGACCCCAGTCTTTGCCACAACTACCTTGTGCTGACTGGGAATGTAGAAGTAATATCCCTTAGTTTCCTTGGGATATCCAATGAAAAAGTACTTGTCAGATTTAGGTCCTAATTTGTCTGAGACTTGACGTCGAACGTAAGCCTCACAACCCCAAATCCTCATGAAAGACACCTGGGCATCTCTCCCAGTCCATATCCTATATGGTGTCTTTATTACGACCTTGGATGGAACTCGGTTGAGTATAAAAGCTGCCGTGTCTAAAGCATAGCCCCAAAGGTATGTCGGAAGATCTGTGTGACTCATCATAGATCGTACCATATCTAATAGGGTACGATTCCTCCTTTCGGATACACCATTCCACTGTGGTGTTCCAGGAGGAGTGAGTTGAGATAGAATCCCACACTCAGCTAGATAGTCACGGAACTCATGGCTAAGGTATTCTCCACCTCGATCGGATCGAAGTATCTTAATACTCTTGCCAAGCTGGTTCTATACTTCATTCTTGAATTCTTTGAACTTTTCAAAGGATTCAGACTTATGTGTCATCAAGTACACATAACCATATCTACTGAAGTCATCAGTAAATGTGATGAAGTACCTATAACCGCCTCTAGCAGCGACATTGAAAGGCCACATACATCACTATGTATGAGTCCTAACAAATCAGTCGCTCTCTCATTGTGCCCACTAAAGGGAGTCTTAGTCATCTTGCCTCGTAGGCATGACTCACATATCTCATATGATTCTAAATCAAATGAGTCCAGCAAACCATCCTTATGGAGCTGGGATAAGCGCTTGTCATTTATATGACCTAAGCGACAGTGCCAAAGGTAGGTTTGGTTCATGTCATTTGACTTGAACCTCTTGGTATTTATGTTATAGATAGGGCTCTCAAGGTCTAGAATATAGAGTCCGTTTATCAGAGGTGCACTACAATAGAACATATCATTTAAAAAGACGGAACAACATTTCTTGTCCAAACAAGAAACTGATATAATGTTCTTAGTTAATGCAGGCACATAACAACAATCGACTAACTCTAGTACAAGCCCAGAGCGCAGAGATAGAAAGTTAGTCCCTACAACAACAGCAGCAACCCGTGCTCCATTGCCTACTTGTAGGTCCACCTCGCCCTTTGTCAATGCCCTGCTATTTCTCAGCGCCTGCACATCAGTACAAATGTGAGAAGCACATCCAGTATCTAATACCCATGATGTAGAAATAGATAGATTGACTTCTATAACATATATACCTGAAGTGGAAGTCTCACTTCGCTTCTTCTTAAGATCCTCCAAGTATACCTTGCAGTTCCTCTTCCAGTGCCCGGTCTGACCGCAGTGGAAGCAGGTAGCATCCTTGGCGACCCCTCCTTTAGGCTTCAGTGTCTTTCCTTTGCCCTTGGCTTGGGACTTTCCCTTGCCTTCGGGCTTGCCCTTGCCCTTATGTTTCTGAACCATCAGAACAGTGTTGGGCTTAGCCTTCTTAAGGTTCAGCTCAGCAGTTCTTAACATGCTAAGTAGCTCGGGCAGTGGCTTGTCAATCTCGTTCATATTGTAGTTTAGAACAAATTGACTGTAGCTATCCGGCAAGAATTGCAAGATCAGGTCAGTGGCCAGCTCTTGGCCAAGTGGGAACCCCAACCTTTGTAGGTTCTATATGTACCCAATCATTTTGAGTACATATGGGCCTACAGGAGCCCCGTCTGACATCTTGCACTGAAATAGTGCCCTTGAGATCTCAAATCTCTCATGCCTCACTTGACTTTGATACAGTTGACGACGATGTTCAACCATATCGTAAGCACCCATTAACTCGTGTTGCTTCTGAAGCTCAGAGTTCATGGTCGCGAGCATTAGATAAGACACATATAATGCATCATCTTGATGCTTCTTGAAAGCATCTCTGTCAGCTCGCGAGGCAGTGGCAGGAGGAGCCTCCGGAATGGGCTGCTCCAGAACGTACAATTTACGTTCTTGGGTGAGAATTATTCTCAGGTTCCTGTACCAGTCCAGGAAGTTTGCTCCGTTGAGCTTGTCCTTCTCGAGGACAGATTGCAGGGAGAATGGTAATCTACAACAGAAATAAAAGCAGAAATAAATATCATATTCTTAATCATTTAATTAGGCCTTTAACTAAATGATGCTCCCACTGAATTCTATAATTCATGTGGGACAAGATCCACATCATACTAACCCTTGAGTTAGCTTTGGCTAATACGCCCAAGACTTAGTATGATCGGTAGGTAACGATTACCAATTACATCTCTATGCAACTCTTGTTTATAGGATCAATATCCGTATTTATATAAAAACTTGAGTTAGCTTTGGCTAATACGCCCGAGAGTTAATATATATGTGATTTTGACCTATCTCTCCAACCGCTGGAAGAATGCCTATAGTTATACTCGATCCAACTGAGTTAACTAGGAATACTCAATCTAATTGAGTTGTACTCACCCATGCATTGATAGGCGGGACCGAGATTGTCCCTCCGTACCCTACCAAGATAATATGTGTTGCTCTGCTTTGGCAGATTCAACAACAACATGCGATCGCGGTAATGGTAGGTATCACGGCATGGTAGGCATTACGAGTTGACGCGTTTTAGATCTAATCTAAACGATGATGCGTATCAAATACGTGATTTAGATCTAATCTAATTGTGGGGTGCATCATGTGCACGATATAGATCTAATCTAATCGCTAGGCACTAATTAACTACTTAATTAAACATGCATCACATACATATAAGTAATTAATTAAATTATTTTGTGATTGTGTCATGACCCTACTATGATCTTCTCAAGGCAATGAGAAGATCGGATGGTCAACCTAAGGTCAACAGCTTCTCAAGCTTCTTCGTTTGACCACCTTGTGTTGCTCGCGCCCTCCTCGTAACTCCGTCTCGTGTGGACCTTCCACAGCTTCAAAATTTACATTATAATTTTGAAACTCGAGTTACATTCGAGTCTAAATCTAATTTACAACCAGAATATAAGAGAAAGGCACGACGCGCAGGTCATGAAAATAAAATAAAATAAATAAATACAGCGCGCACATCACATAACAGCACGCAGGCCGTATTATGAATTACAACACATTTCCAAATCCAATTTGGGTCGTTTGGGCCATGACTATCACAAAATTAATATATAATTCTAAATTATATATTTTTTCATAATTTTCTGTAATTTTCATAATTTTTACAATTTTATGAGTAAATTTTTCCCGGCGGTCCCGTTTAGCGTTTTCGAGCGCAATCGCGGAACGAATCCCCTTGCGGGGCCAGGGGCAGTGCCCCTACCCGCGATCTAACCATCATGAGGGTTCCTTTGCGATCTAACAGTGCCTAAGCCCGCTGTCCCAAAAATTTTGGGGCGAAACATTACCGTTTCGGAAATTTCTTCTCGGTAGTCGAAGCCTACAAGTGTCTAAACACTTGTGCTTCGCTTCTACGAGAAAAATACCCATTAAAACTATAAAAACATGAATTTACAGAAAGTTTACAGATCTATAATTTTCATAAAAATATGAATCTAAACTTGTACTCGCTTCGCACGTGGCTCTGATACCACTGTTGGGTTTTTCGGGCCGCGAAAATCACGTTTTCGCGTCGCGGAAACCCCGAATCACCCAAGCCACTGGATCTCGTGCGAAGGATAGATTTCAAAATTTAAATACGAGTACGAGTTTCTACTTAGATCTACTCCTAGACGTACATGAAGAAATATTTATACCTTCGATGTGAAGCCCTTCGCAATCCCGCTTGTCCTCGGTTCGCCGGATCTCGAAAGTGTCAAAGTAGACACTTCTCTATGTGTATCCACACAAGCAAGAGATGGAGAAAAATCTCTAAGGATGTGCTAGCAACCTTAGAGATCAGTAGGGAGGAGAGGGAGAGCAAGAAGAAAACTCAAGAGGAAGAAGAAGATGGAGTTACAACCACTTGAATGAAAAAATCAATTTTTTTATTCCACCTAAAAGTGGCCGGCCACTTCAAGGCATGTAACCCCCATGGAATATCAAGAGTCAAGTCTCTTGATCTCCTCCATGAGGTGGCATTTGGTCAAGTCAAACTTGACCAAATGAAGAAGCCTTGATGATGTGGCATTTGACAAGTCAAAGTCAAGTCAAAACTTGACTCCATCTTCCTACTTAAGTCAAGTCAAACTTGACCACTTCTCTCCCTTGGTTGATCTAATCTAACCAATGGTTCAAGTCAATTTTAATTTAATGAATCTCTATTCATTTAATTAAATTAATTAAATGAGTCTAAGTTCAAATTAGACTCACTTAACACTTGAACCAAATTGAGTCCAACTCAATTAGCCTACTTTGAATTACTCTTAATCCAATTTGGTTCATCACATGAACGTAATCATTTAGGTTCATCTAATGAATCTAATCTCCATCTAATTGCCCTTAGTGTGTGACCCTATAGGTTCTTGTAACGTTGGCAATGCCCCTAAACCCATTTAGCAACATAAGTAATGAGCGGTATCTAGCAACACATCATTACTACCCAAGTTACAAGAATGTTGAGATCCAACATCACCTTGTGACTACTAATTGTGACTCCTCACAAAATATGACAAGTGTCCTTCTATCCTAGACATCTAGATTGATCAATGTGAGGCATAGACCGTGTCATCCTCTAATCAATCTAAATCTTGAACTCCAAGTAGACTCACTCAATCAAATGAGCTCAATATCCTATATTGACTCATTTGGGCATGGCCATGTACTTCGTGGTCTCACTCTATCAAGAATATCGATGTCGCTCCCGTCATATAGGAGGGATAGATCCCATCTACATCACTCACATCCCTCTGCATAATTCATTACATACCCAGTAATCGCCTTTATAGTCCACCTAGTTACGGGTGACGTTTGAGGAAACCAAAGTACATAACTCCTTATGTAGGGATCCATGGTGACTTCAGGTCTAAGGACTAGTAGTCATACTAATAGCCACATGAGAAAGTATATGACACTCATATAACGATCCATGATACTTTCTCATGGCGGGTCATTCAGTATACATTCTCCAATGCATACCCATGTGTCAACTTGATATCTCTATATCCATGACTTGTGAGATCAAGTTATCGAGTTGACTTACATGCTAGTCTTATTGCATTAACATTGTCCCTGAATGTTAATACTCGACTAGGAATGATTAAGAGTAGTGTTCCCTATATCATCTCACTATCGGTTCAACTAACCGATTGATATAGGTGAGAACCGTCTACTCATGGACGTTATTATACTTAGTTTATTTGGCACCAATACAAGTAAGTATAATAACCAAAAAACTAAATGTCTTTATTTATATAGAATATGATACAACAAGTCCAAAATACAATCATCAAATGATTGGCTCTAGGGCTCTAACTAACAATTATTTGATTTATTATACTAATGTTGTTTTGCAGGACAAAGGAGCAAATTTTCCTTCGGATGAATAGTGTCCGAAGGCGCTTTCCATGGCTATGGAAGACGCCTTCTATAGGATGAAATTTGGACAAAGTCGCAGATAGAGGTCAGACTGTTCAGGATCGACTTTCTCAAGTTGGTGGTGCCTTCAATGGGTATGGAAAGCACCCTCAATGCCCTATATAAGGCAATCTCGAGAAGCTTCAAAAAAATAACACATATACTAGCTACTACATATTCATTTGAAGTTCCGACTGCTCTGGGCTCCTACTTTGACTCTGCTACGAAGCTGCTGCACCTGTCAATTGCTCCGAGGAGTTCTGATCGCGGCTGATAGATCGACACCGACACACGAATAAGCTGCTTCATTTCAAAGTGTCGGTAACAATTTTTGTACTTAAATTCTGCAAACGGGAAGTGTAGTCTGCTACACTTTTTCGATCTTCTTTGTACTCGATTCTCTCTTCCCGAGGTACTGGAAGAGGTTTTTAGTGAATTACCCATCGATAGGTCCGTGAGACCTGGGTCTTGGAGTAGGAGTCACTGAAGGCTCCGAACCAAGTAAAACCACATGTGTTTCCTTATGTTGTTCTTTTTAGTTTTCCGCTGTGTACTTGTTTCTTTTAAAACGATAAAATAAGATTTTCAAAAACCACGTAATTCACCTCCTCCCACCCTCTCACATGCATATCGATCCAACAAATAGTATCAGAGCAGGTTCTGCTCTGATTGGTGCAACCACCAATCAAGCCAGGTAGATTTTTTTTTTTGTTTTTTTTCTACTTAGTTAATATTTCTCGTTCGATTTTAACCTCAAGCTGGTGCAACACCACTCAAGTTCTTTGGAATATTTTTTTTCTTCTCAAACTCTGCTAATCCAAGACCAATTCTTGGTATCTCTCTTTAGTTTTGTTTTACAACTCTAAAATGGCACAAAACGAAGGATATAGCACTGCTCGTCCCCCACTCTTCAACGGGGATGACTTCCCATACTGGAAGAAGCATATAAAGATGTACCTAAAGCAATATCGGGTCATGTGATCATAGTGTCATATTGTAGGACCTATATAATACTTAGGAAGATATAGGGGTCAGCCAATAATGGAGAGTTTGAACGTTCAGTAAAACCTCCTTCAATGATTGGTGTGGAGATAGGACATGAGGTATTCATTTTAGCTCGTTGAAAAAGTCTAATAACATATTTATTCTAAAAGAGAAGACAACCTTCAAAATGTAGAAGAACACATGCCAAGGGAGTCAACCCTTCATCGAGAGCTGGATTCTGATGCTTTGTGTACTGAGGTTCGGTCGACCGATCAAGGCTAAGTCCGACCCTGCACAACTGTTAGTTTCCTGCAAAACAGAGTTAGACAAATAGCAAATAGTATTAAACAAATAAGTTAACAGCCTTCGAACTATCCAGTTCTAACTTCGAATTTCCCGGAAACCCTAGGTTGAACCGATAACAATTGTTCCCTCTTCAGGGAATGTGTCCTCACCTACTCTTCTAAGGAGAGTTTACCTATTGTTAGATCGATCCTCCAGACCGACTGGACTTTCATCCTAGGGTTACCACCCCTAGGACCTAGGATTATCACACCCTAGGATTTTTTCAGCCTAGGGTTACCGCCCCTTAGGACCTAGGATTACCACCACCTAGAGTTTTCCACCTGCCTAACCTTAGTTAGGACTTTCCATCACCTAGGGTTATCGCCCCCTAGGACCTAAGGTTACCAACCCCTAGGGTTTTCCACCTACCTAGAATCCACTAGGACTTTTGCCTAAGAATACTTAGGACTTTTCCTGCAAACTCATTTAACCCTGTTAGATAACAAGTAACCTTAATTTTAAACCCTTTGTCATTATCAAAACATAGGTTTGATCGTGTGATGCATCCCACACCAACAATCTCCCCCTTTTTTATTATGGCAACACAATTTAAAGTTAAGTAAAACATAAAGCAATAAAGTGAAAATCAGGATGAAATGCAATCAAGAGATGCAGCAGAAATGTAAATTGCATTTAGTACAACTTGTTATAGCTCCCCCTTAACCACTTAACTTTGTCTTTTTCCTTAACTTTAATCTTCTCTCCCCCTTTGCTATAAATAAAAAAAAAAATACTAAATAGAGAGAAAGATGTAAAGATAGGAAATTTATCCTTTCTAACACTAAAAGAAAAAATTAGTACTATAAAAAATTTAAGCTAATTTTTAAGCGTGGAAAGGTACTTGGATTTTTAAAAAAAAAACATAGTTAATCTTAAGTTGTAAAACTAGAACTCTGCTTTGAAAAGGATTTTGATAAACACTTAGTTTTAATAAAATTTTGATAAATGCATTGTCAAGCTTGAAAAATACTTAGCTTAAACAAAAATGATAGAAACTTAGCTTAATGAAAACTTAAGTTTTGAAAATTATTGTTTCGAAAAACACTTAGTCAACTTAGAACTGTTTTCAAAAATACTTAGTTTTTTCAAAAAAAACTTTGTTAAGTACTTAGTTAAAAAAAATTTGATAACAATTTTGTTTAACCACAAAAAAACTAATTTTTTTTTCAAAAACTTTTTAAATTGAAAGTTTGAAAAAGAATATTTTAACTTTAACTTCTCTCCCCCTTGATTAATGCCAAAAAACTCTTTAAGTTTTAAGGTCCTAGAGTCCAAGCATGAGTAATAACATATAAACATCTACATTTAAACAAATGTCTAACCGTTAGCTGCTAGTTGTTTTCCATGAAGTAGTATCTTTCACTTGGTTAGTCAAATTAAGTGTTTCAATTAGTTTAACTAAGCATGGATAACTTAATTTGATTAATTTGAATTTGATATTTATTACCTAGACTTATGTTGATGCACAGACATAAACATTTTGATGTTCAGGCAGTACCCTATGCATCTCACATCATTCTAAGTGTTTTTCATACACAAGCAAGATAATCCTAGTGTGCTTGTGAGATGCTCTGGCTGAGACCTAGGGAAACATGCTTTCTAAGGGGTAAATACCTAAGCTAAGTCCAAATTTTGAAAAACTAATAAAATTAGAATTTTGAAAATATTTTTCCTAGAGTTTTAAAACCAATTTTTTTAAAAAAAACAATAATAAAGAGGAATATTTTCAAAAATAAGCTCTATTCTACTAGGCACATTCCTATTTGTCTTCTAAGTGCACTGAACTCAAGTTTAGGTAAGGATTTTATGAAAATGCCAGCCAAGTTTGACTTGGACTCAACATAGTTAAGTAATGAAACATTTGTTAAGATAGGAGAGGACGAGTTGTCCAGAACCGAGAGATTTAAATATTTAGGATCATTTTTGAAAAATGATGGAGGGATTGCGAGAGATGTATTACATAGAATGCAAGTAGGATGGGTGAAATGTAGGGGAGCATCGAATGTTTTATGTAACTATAAAGTACGTCATAAACTTAAAGGTAAGTTCTATTAAACCGCAGTTAGACCTGCTATGTTATATGGAGCTGAATGTTGGACTATGACTCGAGCACCTGAGCAAAAAATGAGAGTTGCAAAGATGAAGACGTTAAAGTGGATGTGTAGACATACGAGGATGGACAAAATAAGAAATAAGAGCATTAGAGAGAAAGTCAGAGTTGCATCTATTGAGGAAAAACTCCGAGAGACACGTTTAAGAGGTACAAACATGTACTTAGATGATCAATAAATGCTCTAGTTAGGCGATGTGAAACTATGATAAACATACATATCAAATGAGGAAGAGAAAGACTAAAAAATATTTAGTTAGCAACAATAAAACAAGATAAAATTTATTTAAATATAGATGATGATATAATAGGAGATAGAGTTCCATGACGTAAAAGAATTCATACATCCGACCCCATCTAGTGGGAAAAGACTTGGTTGTTGTTATTATGTTATTGTAATTGATAGTCCTTTAAGGTATGCATCATCCATAATAGTTGGGATGCACATTCCCCCATGGTTATGTACTCTACTTCAGTAGTAACCAACTTATTAGGCACTGACATAGAATTTGACAGCTTCCATTTATGCTTTTTCTATCTAGTTTTCACCCGACATAATCTGAGTTAGAATAGCCAGTTAGGTCAAAAGTGCTTGTCCTAGGGTACCAAAGTCCTACATTTAAGGTTCCCATAATGTATCTAAGTATTCTTTTAACATTTGTTAGGTGTTATTCTTTTGCACAAGATTGGTATCTAGCACACATACCTACTGTAAACAAAATATTCGGTCGACTTATAGTTAGGTACAGTAGACTTCCTATAGCACTTCAGTAATATTTTAAATCTACTATTTTTCCTTCTAAGTCAGAATCAAGTTTAACATTAGTTGCTATTGGGATATTTATATTTTTAGAATTCTCCATGCCAAATTTTCTAATTAGTTCCTTAGCATATTTTGTTTGAAAAATGTATATTCCTTCTTTGGTTTGTTTAATTTGTAAGCCTGAGAAAAAGTTAAGTTCCCCAACTAAGCTCATTTCAAATTCACTTTTCATTAATTTGGTAAATTCTTTTAGAAATTTAGTATTGGTTGAGCCAAAAATTATATTATCTATGTAAATTTGGGCTATAAAGATGTCTTTTTCTAAGATTTTTGCAAATAAAGTTTGATCTATTTGACCTTATTTAAACCCCTTAGATATTAGATAAGTTGATAGGCATACCAAGCCCTAGGTTCTTGTTTTAGTTCATACAAAGCTTTCTTTAACCTAAATACATGGTTTGGGTAGTCCAAATTCCCAAATCCTGGGGGTTGACATACATACACCTCTTCCTTGATGAATCCATTTAAGAATGTAGATTTTACATCCATTTGGTATAACTTGAATCATTTATGTGCTGCATAGGCTAGCAGCATCCTTATGGATTCAAATCTGGCTATGAGTGCATAGGTTTCATCATAGTTTAACTCTTCTACTTGGCTGAACCCTTTTGCTACTAGTCTATCTTTATTTCTTACTATTTCACCCTTATCATGCAATTTATTTCTAAATACCCATTTAGTGTCAACTATGGTTTTACTTATGGGTTTAGGTATAAGTTCTCAGACTTAGTTTCTTTCAAATTGGGCTAACTCCTTTTGCATTGCTAATATTCAGTCTGGGTCAGATAAGACTTCTTCTACAGTCTTGAGCTCAATTTTAGAAATAAGGGCTATCTGATTTTGGTTTCTATAGAATGATCTAGTTTGAACTCCGAGGGTTGGGTCACCCAAAATTTGGTCAAATGGGTGATTGGTACTTATTCTAGATGGTCTTATATTAGGGTCAATAATTGGTTCTTGTGATTTACTAGATTTAACTTGAAAATTTTCATCATCGTCTATGTTTCTTGTATTAACCTTTTCTGTATTGACATTTTCATTTGTTAAATTAGTTAAGCTATTTTTCATCAAAAATAACATTAGTTGTTTCTTTAACTTTTAGAGTATTTTTTGTTGGGATTTTCAGGCCGTAAAAATCGCTTTTTCACGTTGCGGAAAGCCCGAATCTCCCATGCCACCGGATCCGTACGAAGTTTATAAAACAAAATTTCATGTACGAGTTTACTAAAGCCTAGATCTACACTAGGAGAAGGAATTTACCCTCGATGCGATGCCCTTTGCAATCCCGCTCGTCCAACGGTTCGCCGGATCTCGAGTTCGTCAAGTGTACGATCCTCTAGAAGCATCCACACGAACAAACTAGGTGGAGAAGACCAAACGAAGGTGTGCTAGCACCTTAGATGGTTCGGCCAAGGAGGAGGAGAGGGAGAGCAAGAAGAGAGGAAGAAGGAGGAATGAATGCCTTGAATGAAAATCAAATTTTCTTCCACCATAAGTGGTCGGCCACATAATGGAGTTGTAACCTCCATTCTCATTTAATGTGGCCATTAAAGAGGAGATTTGTAACCTCCATGAGGTGGCACACACATGTGCTAAACATGATGATGTGTAACACCATTATTGGCCACTTAATGCTAACTCACAAATGAGGTGGCATATAGTCAAGTCAGACTTGACTTTTCCTCTTCCTCTCAAGTCAAGTCAAACTTGACATTATAACTCCCATGGTTGATCAAATCCAACCATTTGATTCAAGCCAATTTAATATAATGAATCTAATTCATTTAATTAAATTGATTCAATGAGTCATAATCTAAATTAGACTCATTAAACATATGAATCAAATTGAGTCCAACTCAATTAGTTCAATTAGTATTGCTCTTAATCCAATTTGATTCATCACATGAATCTAATCCTCTTGGTTCATCATATGAACCTAATCTCCATCTAATTGTTCTTTGTGTGTGACCCTATAGGTTCTTATAATGTTGGCAATGCTCCTAATCCCATTTAGAAGCATAAGTAATGAGCGGTATCTAGCAACACATCATTACTACCCAAGTTATAAGAATGTTGAGATCCAACATCACCTTGTGACTACTAATTGTGACTCCTCACAATATATGACATTGTCCTTCTATCCTAGACATTTAGATTGATCAATGTGAGGCATAGACCGTGTCATCCTCTAATCAATCTAAATTTTGAACTCCAAGTAGACTCACTCAATCAATTGAGATCAATATCTCATATTGACTCATTTGGGCATGGTCATGTACTTCGTGGTCTCACTCTATCAAGAATATCGATGTCGCTCCCGTCATATAGGAGGGATAGATCCCATCTATATCACTCACATCCCTCTGCATAATTCGTTACATACTTAATAATCGCCTTTATAGTCCACCCAGTTACGGGTGACGTTTGACGAAGCCAAAGTACGTAACTCCTTATGTATGGATCCATGGTGACTTCAGGTCCAAGGACTAGTAGTCATACTAATAGCCACATGAGAAAGTATATGACACTCATATAATGATCCATGATACTTTCTCATGGCGGGTCATTCAGTATACATTCTCCAATGCATACTCATGTGTCAACTTGATATCTCTATATCCATGACTTGTGAGATCAAGTTATCGAGTTGACTTACATGCTAGTCTTATTGCATTAACATTGTCCCTGAATGTTAATACTCGACTAGGAATGATTAAGAGTAGTATTCCCTATATCATCTCACTATCGGTTCAACTAACCGATTGATATAGGTAAGAACCCTCTACTCAAGGATGCTATTATACTTAGTTTATTTGACACCAATACAAGTAAGTATAATAACCAAAAAACCAAATGCCTTAATATATAAGAATATGATACAATGAGTCCATACAACAATCATCAAATAATTTGCTTTAGGGCTCTAACTAACAATCTCCCACTAGCACTAGTGCCAATAGTGTAGGCTCTAAGCCCCAATGACCTAGTGTGACCATCATGCTTCCTCTGTGCCAAAGCCTTGGTCAAGGGATCTGCGATGTTAGCCTCTGTGGGTACTCTACAAATCTTCACATCTCCTCTCTCGATAATCTCTCGAATGAGATGGAAGCGCCGTAGTATGTGTTTGGTCCGCTGGTGTGAGCGAGGTTCCTTCGCATGTGCTATAGCTCCATTGTTGTCACAATAGAGCTCAATAGGGTTAGTGATGCTAGGAACCACCCCAAGTTCAGTGATGAACTTGCGGATCCAAACTGCCTCCTTTGCTGCCTCTGATGCAACAATGTACTCGGCCTCTGTTGTAGAATTAGCGACTGTATCCTGCTTCAAACTCTTCCAGCTCACAGCACCACCAATTATGCAAAACACGAACCCTAACTGTGATCGATAATCATCCTGCTCGGTCTGGAAGCTAGCATCACTGTAACCCTTTACAGCTAGCTCATCATCGCCTCCATATATCAAGAAATATTCTTTAGTCCTTCTCAAGTACTTAAGAATATTCTTGACCACTATCCAGTGACTTTCACCTGGATCTGACTGGTATCAGCTCGTCATGCTCAAAGCATACGAGACATCAGGTCGAGTACATAGCATGGCGTACATGATAGATTCTATGGCTGAGGCATAAGGGATCTGATTCATGCGGTCTCTCTCCTCTTTAGAAGAGGGACCTTGAGTCTTCGAAAGACTCACACCATGTGACATCAGCAGAAATCCCTTCTTGGAGTTTTGCATGGCAAACCGTAGTAGTACCTTGTCAATATATGTACTCTGACTTAGACCAAGCAATCTCTTAGATCTATCTCTATAGATCTGTATCCCTAGAATGTGGGATGCTTCACCTAAGTCCTTCATTGAGAAACATGTCCCTAGCCAAGTCTTGATAGACTGTAGCAAAGGGATGTCTTTCCCAATGAGTAGTATGTCATCCACATACAATATGAGGAAGACAACTATATCCCCTACAACCTTCTTGTAGACACAAGGTTCATCTTCATTCTTGATGAAACCAAACTGTTTGATTGCATCATCGAATCGAAGATTCTAGCTCTGAGAAGCTTGCTTTAGTTCATAAATGGACCTATGCAGCTTGCATACTCTGCTAGTATGCTGTGGATCTACAAAACCCTCAGGTTGTGTCATGTACACATCCTCGAGCAGGTTTCCATTTAGAAACACGGTTTTGACATCAATCTACCATATCTCATAGTTATGGTATGCTGCAATAGCAAGCATGATCCGAATGGACTTAAACATCGCTACTGGAGAAAAGGTTTTATCATAGTCAATACCATGAATTTGCTTGAAAACTTTAGCTACCAAGCGACCCTTATAGATAAGTCCATCCATGTCAGTCTTTCTCTTAAAGACCCACTTACACCCAATGGGTTTTACCCCTTCAGGTGGATCAACCAAAGTCCATACCAAAGGTGGATCAACCAAAGTCCATACTTGGTTGGTGTACATGGATTCCATTTCGGATCTCATGACCTCTAGATATTGCTCGGAATCTGGTCTCATCACAACTTCCTGATAGGAGGTGGGCTCATCCTCTATGAGCACAACGTTATCATAGTCAGACAAGAGAAATGAGTATCTCTCAGGCTGACGACGTACTCTATCAGACCTGGGAAGAGGTATGTCTACTTGAACTGGTTGTGGTTCCTCAACCCCTTGTGGAACAACATCATCCACAACACTTTGTGGTTCCAGTTCAACTTCCATCGAGGCTTCAGTGCTATTGTTCGCATCTTGAACTTCTTCAAGATTGAACGTACTCTCACTAGTCTTTCTAGAAACAAAATCCCTTTCTAGAAATACCCCAGTCTTTGCCACAACTACCTTGTGCTGATTGGGAATGTAGAAGTAATATCTCTTAGTTTCCTTGGGATATCCAATGAAATAGCACTTATCAGATTTGGGCCCCAGTTTGTCTGAGACTTGATGTCTAACGTAAGCCTCACAACCCCAAATCCTCATAAAAGACACCTGAGCTTCTCTCCCAGTCCATATCCTATATGGTGTCTTTATTACAGCCTTAGATGGAACTCGGTTGAGAATAAAAGCGACTATGTCGAGAGCATAGCCCTAAATGAATGTAGGAAGATCTGTGTGTCTCATCATAAACCGTACCATATCTAATAGGGTACGATTCCTCCTTTCAAATACACCATTCTACTGTGGTGTTCCAAGAGGAGTGAGTTGGGATAGAATCTCACACTCAGCTAGATAGTTACGAAACTCATGGCTAAGGTATTCCCCACCTCGATCTGATCAAAGTATCTTAATACTCTTGCCAAGCTAGTTCTGTACTTCATTCTTGAATTCTTTGAACTTTTCAAAGGATTCTGACTTATGTGTCATCAAGTACACATAACCATATCTACTGAAGTCATCAGTAAAAATGATGAAGTACCTATAACCGCCTCTAGCAGCGACATTGAAAGGGCCACATACATCACTATGTATAAGTCCTAACAAATCAGTCGCTCTTTCGCTGTGCCCACTAAAGGGAGTCTTGGTCATCTTGCCTAGTAGGCATGACTCGCACATCTCATAAGATTCAAAATCAAATGAGTCCAGCAAACCATCTTTATAGAGCTGGGATAAGCGTTTGTCATTTATATGACCTAAGCGACAGTGCCAGAGATAGGTTTGGTTCATGTAATTTGACTTGAACCTCTTGGTATTTATGTTATAGATAGGGCTTTCAAGGTCTAGAATGTAGAGTCCGTTCATCAGAGGTGCACTACAATAGAACATATCTTTTAAATAAACAGAACAACATTTGTCCTTTATTATAAAAGAGAAACCTTTCTTGTCCAAACAAGAAACTGAAATTATGTTCTTAGTTAAAGCAGACACATAACAACATTTATCTAATTCTTATACAAGCCTAGAGGGCAGAGATAGATGATAAGTTCCTACAGCAACAGCAGCAACCCGTGCTCCATTGCCTACACGTAGGTCCACCTTGCCCTTTGTCAATACCCTGCTATTTCTCAGCGCCTGCACATTAGTACAAATGTGAGAAGCACATCCGGTATCTAATACCCATGATGAAGAAATAGATAGATTGACTTCTATAACATATATACCTGAAGTGGAAGTCTCACTCCTTTTCTTCTTAAGATCTTCCAGGTACACTTTGTAGTTCCTCTTCCAGTGCCCGGTCTGACCATAGTGGAAGCAGGTAGCATCCTTGGTGACCCCTCCTTTAGGCTTCAGTGCCTTTCCTTTGCCCTTGGATTGGGACTTTCCCTTGCCTTTGGGCTTGCCCTTGCCCTTATGTTTTTGAGCCATCAGAATAGAGTTGGACTTAACCTTCTTAAGGTTGAGCTCAACATTTCTTAACATGCTAAGTAGCTCGGGCAGTGGCTTGTCAATTTCGTTCATGTTGTAGTTCATGACAAATTGACTATAGTTATCTGGCAAGGACTGCAAGATCAGTTCAGTGGCCAGCTCTTGGCCAAGTGGGAACCCCAACCTCTGTAGATTTTCTATGTACCCAATCATCTTGAGTACATATGGGCCCACTTGAGTCCCGTCTTGCATCTTGCACTGAAATAGTGCCTTAGAGATCTCAAATCTCTCGTGCCTCGCTTGTCCTTGATATAGTTGACGAAGATGTTCAACCATATCATAAGCACTCATTAACTCATGTTGCTTCTGAAGCTCAGAGTTCATGGTCGCGAGCATTAGACAGGACATATCTAATGCGTCATCTTGATGCTTCTTGTAAGCATCTCGGTCAGCTCGCGTGGCAGTGGCAGGAGGAGCCTCCGGAATGGGCTGTTCCAGAACGTACAATTTACGTTCTTGGGTGAGAACTATTCTCAAATTCCTATACCAGTCTAGGAAATTTGCTCCGTTGAGCTTGTCCTTGTCAAGGACAGAACGCAGAGAGAAGGTGTTCGTGTTTGACGTCATGGTTTTCTACAACAGAAAAATACTGAAAATAAATAAATATCATATTCTTTTAATCATTTAATTAGGCCTTTAACTAAATGATGCTCCCACTGAATTTTATAATTCAAGTGGGATAAGATCCACATCATACTATGCCTTGAGTTAGCTTTGGCTAATACGCCCAAGATTTAGTATGATCGGTAGGTAATGATTTACCAATTACATCTCTATACAACTCTTGTTTATAGGATCATTATCCGCAGTTATATTAAAACTAGAGTTAGCTTTGGCTAATACGCTCAAGAATTAATATAAATGTGATTTATGTCCTATCTTTCCAACTGTTGGAAGAATTCCTACAGTTAAACTCGATCCAATTGAGTTAACTAGTTACTCAATCTAATTGAGTTATACTCACCCATGAGTTGATAAGCGGGACCAAGATTGTCCTCCGTACCCTACCAAGATAATATGTGTTGCTCTGCTTTGGCAGATTCAAAAACACATGTGATCGAGGTAGTGATAGGTTTCACGGCATGGTAGGCATTTAAGTTGATGCGATTGAGATCTAATCTAATCGTAGGGTGCATCTTGTACACGATTTAGATCTAATCTAATCGTTAAGGCGCTAATTAACTACTTTACTAGCATGCATCAAATACACACACACAAGCAATTAATTATACTATTTGTGATTAGTCATGGCTCTACTACGATCTTCTCAAGCCAATGAGAAGATCGGATGGTCAACCTAGGGTCAACAGCTTCTCAAGCTCCTCCCTTTGACCACCTTGTGTTGCTCGCGCCCTCCTCGTAACTCCGTCTCAAGTGGACCTTCCACGGCTCCAATTTTGTACATTACAATTTTAAAACTCGAGTTACATTTGAGTCTAAACTAATTTACAACAAGAATAAATGGAGAAAGGCATGACGCGCAGGTCGCGTATCAAGTATACAGCACACATAACACAAATAATGGCGCGCAGGCCGTAATATGAATTACAACACAATTTTCAAATCCAATTTGGGTCTTTTGGGCCATGAATATCACAAAATAATACATAATTCTAAATTATGTATTTTCTATAATTTTTTGTAATTTTTACAATTTTTATGAGTAAAATTCCCGACAGTCCCGTTTAGCGGGTTTTCGAGCGCAATCGCGGAACGAATCCCCTTGCGGGGCCAGGGGCAGTGCCCCTACCCGCGATATAACCATCGTGAGTGTTCCTTAGCGATCCTACAGCGCCTTAGCCCGCTGTCCCAAAATGTTTTGGGGCGAAACCTTGCCGTTTCGAAAAAATATTCTCGGTAGTCGAAGCCTACAAGTGTCGAAACACTTGTGCTTCACTTCTACGAGAAAAATACCCATAAAAATCATAAAATTACAGAAAGTTACAGAACTGATATTTTTATAAAAAATACAAATTAAACTCGTACAAGACTTCGCACGTGGCTCTGATACCACTGTTGGGATTTTCGGGCCACAAAAACCACTTTTTCGCATTGCGGAAACCCCGAATCTCCCATGCCACCAGATCCGTGAGAAGTTTATAAAACAAAATTTCATGTATAAGTTTACTAAAGCCTAGATCTACACTAGGAGAAGGAATTTACCCTCGATGCGATACCCTTCGCAATCCCTCTCGTCCAACGGTTCGCCGGATCTCGAGATCGTCAAGTGTACGATCCTCTAGAAGTATCCACACGAACAAACTAGGTGGAGAAGACCAAACAAAGGTGTGATAGCACCTTAGATGGTTCGGCCAAGGAGGAGGAGAGGGAGAGCAAGAAGAGAGGAAGAAGGTGGAATGAATGCCTTGAATGAAAATCAAATTTTCTTCCACCATAAGTGGTCGGCCACTTAATGGAGTTGTAACCTCCATTCTCATTTAATGTGGCCATTAAAGAGGAGATTTGTAACCTCCATGAGGTGGTACACACATGTGCTAAACATGATGATGTGTAACACCATTATTGTCCACTTAATGCCAACTCACAAATGAGGTGGCATATAGTCAAGTCAAACTTGACTTTTCCTCTTCCTCTCAAATCAAGTCAAACTTGACATTATAACTCCCATGGTTGATCAAATCCAACCATTTGATTCAAGCCAATTTAATATAATGAATCTAATTCATTTAATTAAATTAATTCAATGAGTCATAATCTAAATTAGACTCATTGAACACATGAATCAAATTAAGTCTAAGTCAATTAGTTCAATTTGGATTACTCTTAATCCAATTTGATTCATCACATGAATCTAATCCTCTTGGTTCATCATATGAACCTAATCTCCATCTAATTGTCCTTTGTGTGTGACCCTATAGGTTCTTATAACGTTGGAAATGCTCCTAAACCCTTTTAGAAGCATAAGTAATGAGCGGTATCTAGCAACACATCATTACTACCCAAGTTATAAGAATGTTGAGATCCAACATCACCTTGTGACTACTAATTGTGACTCCTCACAATATATGACATTGTCCTTCTATCCTAGACATCTAGATTGATCAATGTGAGGCATAGACCGTGTCATCATCTAATCAATCTAAATTTTGAACTCCAAGTAGACTCACTCAATCAAATGAGCTCAATATCTCATATTGACTCATTTGAGCATGGCCATGCACTTCGTAGTCTCACTCTATCAAGAATATCGATGTCACTCCCGTCATATAGGATGGATAGATCCCATCTACATCACTCACATCCCTCTGCATAATTCGTTACATACTCAGTAATCGCCTATATAGTCCACCCAGTTACGGGTGACGTTTGACGAAGCCAAAGTACGTAACTCCTTATGTAGGGATCCATGGTGACTTCAGGTCTAAGGACTAGTAGTCATATTAATAGATACATGAGAAAGTATATGACACTCATATAATGATCCATGATACTTTCTCATGGCGGGTCATTCAGTATACATTCTCCAATGCATACACATATGTCAATTTGATATCTCTATATCCATGACTTGTGAGATCAAGTCATCGAGTTGACCTACATGCTAGTCTCGTCACATTAACATTGTCCCTGAATGTTAATACTTGACTAGGAATGATTAAGAGTAGTGTTCCCTATATCATCTCACTATCGGTTCAACTAACCGATTGATATAGGTAAGAACCCTCTACTCAAGAACGCTATTATACTTAGTTTATTTGGCACCAATACAAGTAAGCATAATAACCAAAAAACCAAATGCCTTTATATATAAGAATATGATACAATGAGTCCATACAACAATCATCAAATGATTGGCTCTAGGGCTCTAACTAACATTTTTATTATAAACTTGATAAGCCCTACTGGTTATGGAGTATCCTAAAAAGATTCCTGGGGTTGATTTTGATATAAAATTTCCTAAGTAGTCCTTACTGTTTAGAATGTGGACTTTACATCCAAACACCCTTAGATAATTTAAGTTGGGGATTTTATTATAATATATTTCATATGGAGTTTTATTCTATAATTTATTGATTAAAATTCTATTTTGAATGTAACAAGCCGTATTTATTGCCTCAGCCCAGAGTTGATTATTTAGGTTATATTCATTTAACATGGTTCTAGCGGCTTCTTGTATGGTTCTATTTTTCCATTCTACTAGACCATTGTTGGGGGGTTCTAGGGCACGGGTACTCATGTTTGTATCCATTAATTTCACAAAATTCAATAAATTTATAGTTTTCAAATTTCCCTCCATGATCACTTCTAATTCTTTTAATTTTAGCATCTTTTTCATTTTCTATCACCTTGCAAAAGGTTTTAAAGATTTCGTAAGTTTCATCTTAATTTATAGAAATTTTACCCAAGTAAATCTTGAGTAATCATCATTTATAACTAAGCAATATTGGTTTTTGCTTAGTGACTTGGTTCCATGTGAATCAAACAAGTCTAAGTGTAGGAGCTCAAGTATTGAGTTAGTCCTATTTAAGTTGGTTAACTTGTGAGTTGACTTGGTTTGTTTACTTTATTGGCAAGCATTATAGATTGTATTTTCTATAATTTTTAATTTAGGCAAACCTCTAACTAAGCCATTTTGACTAATCTTTGAAATGAGTCTGGCATGAGTGTGACCCAGCTTTCTAAGCCACAACTTAGTTTCCTCTTGTTGTGTCAGGAGACACCTTAGTGAGGAGGTTGATAGGTCAATTGTGTAGATGTTTTGTTTCCTAATTCCCTTAAGTGAAAATTTAAGATTTTTAACATTTTTAATCAGACACTCAGAGTTTGAAAATGTGATTAAGTACCCAGAGTCACACAACTGACTAATGCTAAGTAAGTTAAAATTCAATTGATCAACCAATAAAACTTTTCGAATATAAAAGTCAGAACTCAGTTTGATATTGCATGTTCTGATTATCTTAAGTGTTTTGTCGTTGCTGAATGCAACTAACCCTAGATTTTTTAATTTCATCTTGGTGAACTTCAATCGGTCTCCAGTCATGTGTCTAAAGCATCCACTATCCAACATCCATTGGTCCAAATCGTTATGTTCCTACACATAAAGTATTGATTTGGAACCAATTTTAAGAATTGAAGATAGATTGGATTGGGTTCAACCTCTTATTTTCCATCTTACCCAATCTAGGTTTTCAATCATGTTATTCCTATGGGTAACTGTGAGATGATTTTGTGTTTAATTAAATTAAGTTATTAATTGATTAGATTGATTAGTTTTAATAAATGAATAAGATTTGTTAATAAGGATTTATTAACTAAGATTTATTAATTTATATTAATTAGGATTTATTAAGATTAATTGAGATTAATTAATAAAGTTATATTAGATTGGATTATTTAAATTAGATTTATTAAATTAGATAAATTAAACTAGATTTATTAAGACTTATTAAATTATTAATTAATATTTATTAAGATTTATTGAGATTAAGATTTATTAAATTGGATTTATTAAATGAGATTTATTAAATTAGATTTCTTAAGATTTATTAAATTATTACTTAAATTTGATTTATTAAATTAGATTTATTAAGATTTATTAAATTATTAATTAAATTTGATTTATTAAATTAGATTTATTAAGATTTATTAAATTATTATTTAAATTAGATTTATTAAGATTTATTAAATTATTAATTAAATTAGATTTATTAAGATTTATTAAATTGTTAATTAAATTAGATGTATTAGATTAGATTTATTAAATGATTAATTAATTCTAAATTTTATCTAAGTCCATCTCACCCTTTTCTAAATTATCAATCAGGCAACCTTATAGGTTTTTGTGAGATGGTCAATTTTATCTTTGATTTAAATTATCATCTAACGATTGATTTACATTTGAGTCAGACTCAGATTTTACAATCAGTCAATTAAATATTCATTTCAAAGATTGGCTTCCAGGCTGTGATGAGACGCTAGGCCTTCTTGGGTATGGGATCATCCACCACTTCTAAACAAAGCATTTCAAAGAAATTAGATATTTAATTTCCTTTTTGAAACTCCTAGGTGTAACTAGTCAAGTGTATATCACGCCTAGGTTCTTATCTAGCCTAGTCTAAGCATGTATAATAAAGACAGTAAAAACAAGTATCAAACAAATTTATTTATCGATAAATATGGTCCTTCTATTGGCTCCCCCTGGATCATAGCCTCGATAGAGTCTATCAAGGTAATAGATTTGATCCTTAGGGATCCAATATTGACCAAGTCCAACTTGATTAACCAAGTTCGACTTAGGGACCCATGCTTAGACTATTTTTTCTATTAGTTCTATTTACAAGTGATAAGTAAGACTTGTATTTTCGTTTAACCTTAAATCCAAGCATGGGTCACAAGGGCAGTTTAGTTATCTGAAAATTACTTATAGTGGGGTTAGGCCTTTCGGAAATGGATACGGATCTGTGGCTTCTCTCAAATTCTATTTTTGACTTGCTCTCGGTTTCTGATTCATCGACTTGTTCCCAGGTCGTAAGTATGAGGAAGCTCATCTATTCAAGCTCTTCGTCAGAGTCATCTGAAGAAGACTCATCCCCTGTCACCTGCAATACTTTCTTCTTCCTTTGCTTCTTTGTTTCCTTTTGGTTCAAACAATTAGCTTTGATGTGTCCCTTCTTGTTGCGGCCATAGAAGGTTACCTCGAACTTCACTTTTGGAATTACTTGCACTGTCTTGGACTGAATAACCTTCTTGATGTCCTTCTTGGGGAATCCTTTCTTCTTCTTGAAGAGTTTTTGTACAAGATTCACTAGCTCGGTTATGATTTTGTTGTCGTCGTCATCTGAGTCTAGTTCTTCTTTAGACTCAGGTTCAATTCTACACTTTGCTTTTGTTTTCCGTGTTCTGCTCATACCAGCAATCAAAGCAATACCTTTCTCGACCATAGATATATTAGTCTGTTCATGTAATTCAAACTCTAAGAATAATTCATTTAATCTAATTGAGGAAAGGTCCTTAGAGACCTTGTAAGCATCTACTATAGATGCCCACAAGGTGTTCCTAGGAAATGCATTTAATGCATATCTGATGGCGTCATGATTTTTCACCTTCTGTCCGATTGTATGGAGACTGTTGAGAAGGTCTTGAATACGTGGGTGTAGTTGACTCACAGATTCGCCATCCTGCATTTTTATGTTATATAACTTATTTAAAATTAAATCTCTTTTACTTACCTTAGTATCGGAGGTCCCTTCGTGCAACTCAATTAGCTTCTCCCACAAGTCTTTGGTGCTTGAGAACGGGCTTACTCGATTTAACCCCTCCTTTGTTAAACTACATTGAAGAGTACATGTCGCTTTAGCGTTGGCCTTGACCTTCTTCATCAGACTTGCGTTCCAATTCTCATATGATACTAGTTTTCAAGAGTTGTTGAGTGGGAGTGAGATACCGATTTTGATGATCATCCACATCTCAAGTTAGGTTTGGAGGTAGTACTCCATTCGGCTCTTTTAGTAGCCAAAATCTTCATTGGAGAAAATAGGCGGGTGAGCTATACTGTAGCCTTCTTGGTGGACCATTAAAACAAGATTCTTGCACACAAAAGAATAATAACAACTGCTCCAAGACTTGGTCTTGGATTAATAGTGCGGTAGAAAAGTAAAACTAGCAATTCAAAAAAATGATAAAATATTAAAAAAACTGTTAATTTTCAAAAAGAGTCCCCTCTACTTGATTGGTGGTTTCACCAATTCAAAGCAGCCTGGCTCTGATACCAACTGTAGGATCGTAAAAGTGCTAGAGGGGGTGAATATCACGTGTTACTTTTTTGTTCGTTTCGTAAAACTCAAAGTATGCAGTGAAAATAAAGAAAGAACCAAAGGCAATCGCTAACACAATTTCTTTTACTTGGTTCGGAGTCTATGGCGACTCCTACTCCAATGCCCGCACGTGAGAGTGATTTCGATGGGGAATCACTATAAGCTCGAAAATCTTTTACAAATAAGTAAATACAAGAATTAAACTTAAAATATTATACCGACAATACAAAAAGATGGTGGAAGTAGTTGTCGATTATTGAAACAGCAGCTAAGTGTCGTTTAGTCATTTTGGCGTAGAGCGCAGCTTCGAAGATTGCTTGTCGAATTATTGTTCCAAGTAGCTGGCCGAGACCACTTTTTATAGCAGCTTCAAGCCTGATCCAAATCCCCTGATCTTCAGGATCAAGCCTTGACTCGACCTGAACGGTCGACCGATCAACCGATGGTCTCTACCTCATCTGA
This sequence comes from Zingiber officinale, assembly GCF_018446385.1. Lineage (NCBI taxonomy): Eukaryota > Viridiplantae > Streptophyta > Magnoliopsida > Zingiberales > Zingiberaceae > Zingiber > Zingiber officinale. The sequence goes on along the minus strand of NC_055990.1, from coordinate 60,254,314 downwards.
TCTGATCAACTCGCTCGACCAGGTCTCTGTCTATCTTCGGTTCGGTCAACCAATCTTGAGGTTTAGTCGACCAATCCCTCTAGTCAACCCTTCACCGAGAGCTGGATTCTGATGCTTTGTGTACTAAGGTTCGGTCGACCGATTAGGTCATTCGGTCGACCAATCAAAGCTAAGTCCAACCTTGCAGAACTGTTAGTTTCCTACAAAACAGAGTTAGACAAATAGAAAATAGTATTAAACAAATAAGTTGACAGCCTTTGAACTGTCTGGTTTTGACTTCGAATTTCCCGGAAATCCTAGGTCGAACCTGTTGGGGTTGGAAGGTTGCAAACATAGTCCCATATTGAAAACATATGGGAAAGATCATGGGTTTATAAAGAGAAAAGATATCTCCATTGGCATGAGGCCTTTTGGGGAGAGCCCAAGTGCAAAATATCATGCAATTGTGGAGATATCTAAATTCTTTTTGATCCAACAATTGGTATCAAAGCGGGGTCGCATTGATCTGGTGCAACCACCAATCACGCAATTTTTTTTCGCGGTGTTTTAAATTTTTCGGAGTCAACTGAAATTAGTATTATTACTATATTCCAGTTTTTTTTTCGTTCGTATCGATCTCGCTCGAGGTTGGTGCAACACCACTCGAGTTAGTTCTTTTTTCAATTCTTTACTCCCGCACTACTAATCCAATACTTAGTCTTGGGACATATTTTTTTCTTATTTCTTTTGCATATTCTCTCAATGGCCCAACAAGAGGGTTTCAACACCGTTCGTCCCCCCCTCTTCTCCGGAGAAGATATCTGGTACTGGAAGGGACGAATGGAAACCTACCTGAAAATCCAATTCGAAACCTGGATGATAATCAAGACTGGGATACAACTACCAACCGACGATGATGGCAAGCCTACATCCTGCGAGAAATGGGAGCCATCCCTAATCAAGAAGGTGGAAGCTGACGCCAAAGCTACCTGCACCCTCCAGTGTGGTCTTACCAAGGAGGAGCTCAACAAAATCAGCCCATTTTTAACCGCAAAGGAGCTGTGTGAAAAACTGATAGAACTCCATGAGGGCACCTCCGACACCAAGGTAAGTAAAAGAGATCTTTTACTTAATAAACTATATAATCTGAAAATGCAGGAAGGTGAGACGACAAGTTCTCTACACGCAAGAATTCAAGACATCCTCAACTCTCTCTACGGAATAGGGCAAAAGGTAGAGAATCGGGACGTCATAAGGTACGCATTAAATTCGTTTTCGAGGAACACATTGTGGGCATCAATAGTAGATGCCTACAAAGTCTCCAAGGATTTATCTTCAATAAAATTAGATGAATTATTCTGTGAGTTTAAATTACATGAGTAGACTAATGCACAGCCAACCGAGAAGGGGGTTGCTTTGGTTGCAGGTATCAGTCGAATGCGCGAACCGAGATCACGACGAAGAACTGAACCAGAGTCAGAAGAAGAACCCGACTCAGATGATGAAGATGAAGAACTAACAACGGAGCTCATGAGCCTTGTGAAGAGACTCTACAAGAAGAAGAAAGGCTTCAACAAGAAGGACCTAAAGAAGGCAGTCCAATCCAAGGAGGCCCAACCAAGTTCTAAGGTAAAGTTCGAAGTGATCTGCTATGGGTGCAACCAGAAGGGGCATATCAAGGCCAACTGCCCTAATCAAAAGGATGCGAAGAAGCAAAAAAAGAAGAAGGCCCTAAAGGCGACATGGGATGAATCCTTAGAAGAAGATACCAACGATGAACTCGATCAGATGAGTTTACTCGCACTGATGGCTCGGGACCAGATCGACGAATCCGAGAGCGAGACCGAGTCGGAGGCCGAGTCCGAGCGAAGCCACGAATCTGTATCCGTTTCTGAAGGGCCTAATCCCTCTGTAAGTATCCCTCACCTTAATAATCTAATTAATTACTTATTGCGAAAATTAGCTAAGTCGAACCTTAGAGTTAAGTCCCTTCTAAAGGAAGTAGAAGTCTTTAAAGAAGCGATTAACTCCAAATCTTTAACTGAATTAGTTCAGACTGGAAACTCAACTCAAGTCCAAAAACTTGAGGAAGAGAATTCCAGCCTGAAAACTCAAGTCAAGGATCTGGAGAAAACACTAGAACAGTTTTCTTTAGGTTCCAAGAATCTTGACCTAATTCTTGGGACACAAAGAGTCGTTTACAATAGAACTGGTCTAGGATTTAAACCAAAAAGAAAATATAAATCCTACTTATCTCTTGTAGAAAGAACAAATAGAAAAACAGTTCAAGCATGGGTCCACAAGTCCAAATTGATTAATCAAGTTAGACTTGGTCAATATTGGATCCCGAAGGATCAAATACACTACCTCGATTGACCATATCGAGGCTATGATCTAGGGGGAGCAAAAAGAAAAATAATATTAATAAAACGAACATAATTTCAAAATTAAAATTCAAAATTTAAAATTTAAAATTCAATTAAAAATTCAAAATTTGAAATTCAAAATTCAATTAAAAATTGGAAATTAAATTAAAATTAAAAATAAAAGATTTGAAATTAAATTCGAAATTAAATTAAAATTAAAAATTTGAAATTTGAAATTAAATAAAAAATTAAATTAAAATTCAAAATTTAAAATTCAAAATTCAATTAAAAATTTGAAATTAAATTAAAATTAAAAAATAAAAATTTGAAATTAAATTAAAAAATTAAATTAAAATTAAAATTCAAATTTTAAAATTCAATTAAATTCGAAATTAATTCAATTTCAATTTAAATCAATTAAAATTAGAAGGAGGATCCAGAATAGCTGGCACCCGCAACTAAAGTATCCGACTGGGTAACCGAACTTAATCTACCCGAAATGGGTAAACAAGAGTAGACTACCCGGTCGGGTAATTAAGGTTAGATAAAATGGGCTAGGTTTAACTTGACCCATGGTACTGGTGAGGTTTTTGGATGATAGTACGTTAGGGAAGCTTGGGCATCGCATGTCTAGGAAGATATGGCTTCGACCTGGTGCATTAGGCCAAGTGGAACTGACCGAAGCTACCCTTAAACGGATCCTAACCAGTTAGACCAAGGTTTAAGTTTAAGTTCAATGGGTAGGACTATTTGGAAAACCTCGAAGGCATGGTTACTTTAATGAGTTCCTTGTGACTCACCATAGCCCAGAAATTTATCCAAAGAATGCTTACTTGTTGAACCCAAAGCTAAACCTGAATCTAACACAAAGTTAAACCAAACCCTTAAATTGAACCTCAATTCATCTCACAAAAATTATAGGATTCCCTGATTGAAAATTTAGATCGGGTGAGATGACTAAGTAATTAAAATCAAACTGATAATTAATTCAAATTCAAAATCTTATTTTAAAAATCTTTTAAAAACTTAATTTCAAAATTACCTTTAAAAATTATTTTAAAAATCTTTTAAAAACAAATTATTTTAAAAATCTTTTAAAAACTTAATTTCAAAATTACCTTTAAAAATTATTTTAAAAATCTTTTAAAAATGCTTTTAAAAAAACTTTTAAAAACTTAATTTCAAAATTACCTTTAAAAATTATTTTAAAAATCTTTTAAAAACTTAATTTCAAAATTACTTTTAAAAATTATTTTAAAAATCTTTTAAAAACTTAATTTCAAAATTACCTTTAAAAATCATTTTAAAAATTTTTTTAAAAAAACTTAATTTGAAAATTACTTTCAAAATTAAATTATTTTTAAATTAACTTAAAATTCTTTTTAAACTTAATCAACTTAAAATTATTTTCACGATGAATTAACCTAAAGAACTTTTATTCAACCATCTCACAATCACCTATAGGATTAAATGATTGTCAACATAGATTGGGTGAGGTGGAAAACTAGGGAGCCTTCTTCAATTGAGCTATCTATCAATCCATTAAAGAAACCAATTCAACTACTTTATGTGTAGGAATTGGATCAATGGATGTTGGATAGCGGATGCTCCAGACATATGACTAGAGATAGATTGAAGTTTACTAAACTCAAACTAAAGAACCTAGGATCAGTTGCATTCGGCAACAACGGTAAACTTAAGGTAATCGAAAAAGGTAATATCGAGCTTAGTTCCAATTTTATTATTCAAAAAGTTTTACTAGTTAAAAATTTCAATTTTAATCTTCTAAGTATAAGTCAATTGTGTGATAGTGGATACTTAGTTACCTTTGACAAATCTAGGTGTGTAGTTAAAAATATTGAAAACCATGAAATCACTCTTAAGGGGCTTAGGAAAAATAACACCTACACAATTGACCTACCCACATACTCTACAAAGTGTTTTCTAACACAACAAGAGGAAACTGATCTGTGGCATAGAAGATTGGGCCACACTCACTCTAGACTCATTTCAAAAATGAGTCAAAATGGTCTAGTTAGAGGTTTACCCAAACTAAAATTTTTTGAAAACTCAATCTGTAATACTTGTCAACAAGGAAAACAAACCAAGTCAACCCACAAGTCAACTAATCTAGATAGAACCAACTCCTTACTTGATCTCCTACATCTAGACCTATTTGATTCACATGGAGCCAAGTCACTAAGCAAGAACCAGTATTGCTTAGTTATAATTGATGACTATTCTAGGTTCACTTAGGTAAAATTTCTAAAAACGAAAGATGAAACTTTTGAAGTATTTAGTAATTTTTGCAATTTAATAGAAAATGAAAAAGATACTAAAATTAAAAAAAAAAGAAGTGGGGGGGGGATTTGAAAATCATAGGTTTACTTAATTCTGTAGAATCAATGGGTATAAACATGAATATTCTTGCCCTAGGACCCCCCAACAAAACGACCTAGTAGAACGTAAAAATCAAACCCTACAAGAAGTCGCTAGGACTATGTTAAATGAATATAATTTAAATCATCAATTTTGGGCTGAAGCAGTAAATACTGCAAACTATATTCAAAACTGAATTCTAATTAACAAACTTCACAATAAAACCTCTTATGAAATATATTATAATAGAATTCCTAACTTAAACTATTTAAAAGTTTTCGGGTGTAAAGTTCACATTTTAAACACTAAAGATTACTTAGAAAAATTTACACCCAAATCAAACCAAGGAATCTTTTTAGGGTACTCTACAACAAGTAGGGCATATAGAGTCTATAATCAAAATACCCTAAAAGTTGAAGAAACAACTAATGTAATATTTGATGAAGAAAATAATCTATCAAATATAGATGAAAGTATTGACATTAATCCAAAAATTGATGAAGATGATGAAATTCATCCCAACACTAATAAACCAGAGGAACCGATTTCTGACCCAAATATAAAACCAACTAGAGCAAGTACCTCTCACCCACCTTACCAAATTTTGGATGATCCAAACCTAGGAGTCAGAACCAGATCCTCATATAGGAGCCTAAGTCAGATTGCCCTTATTTCAAAGATTGAGCCTAAGACTATAGAAGAGGCCCTACCCGACCCAGACTGGATCATTGCTATGCAGGAAGAGCTAGCATAATTTGAACGAAACCAAGTCTGGGAACTTGTACCTAAACCCATAGATAAGTCTATAATTGACACCAAATGGGTATTTATCAACAAATTGGATGATCATGGTGAAATAGTTAGAAACAAGGCCAGACTAATAGCCAAAGGATTCAGTCAGGTTGAAGGTTTAGATTATGACGAAACCTATGCACCAGTAGCTAGACTCGAATCCATTAGGATGCTGCTAGCCTATGTAGCACATAAAGGGTTTAAGTTATATCAAATGGATGTAAAATCCGCATTCCTAAATAGATTCATTAAGGAAGAGGTCTATGTAAACCAACCCCCAGGATTTGAGGACCTAGATTATCCTAATCATGTATTTAAATTGAAAAAGGCCTTATATGGACTTAAACAAGCTCCTAGAGCATGGTATGAAAGGCTATCTAATTACTTAACATCCAAAGACTTTAACCAAGGTCGCATAGATCCAACTCTATTTGTAAAAACTAAAGAAAAAGACATCTTCATAGCCCAAATCTATGTTGATGATATAATTTTCGACTCAACCAACTCTAAATTTCTAAAAGAATTCGTTAAATTAATGGAAAATGAGTTTAAAATGAGTATGATTGGAGAACTAAATTTCTTCTTAGGTTTACAAATTAAACAAACAAAAGATGGAATCTACATTTACCAAACTAAATATGCTAAAGAACTAATTAAAAAATTTAGCATGGAAAACTCAAAAATCATAAATACCCCAATGGCCACTAACATCAACATTGACTCGGACCCAGAAGGAAAATTAGTAGACCCAAAGTACTATAGAAGTATAATAGGAAGCCTACTCTACCTAACTGCAAGTCGACCAGATATAATATTTGCAGTTGGTATGTGCGCAAGATACCAATCTTGTGCAAAAGAATCACATTTAACATATGTTAAAAGAATACTTAGATATATAAAAGGCACCCTCAATATAGGACTTTGGTACCCTAGAATTAGCACCTTTGACCTGTTTGGCTATTCTGACTCAGACTATGCCGGGTGCAAAGTAGACAGAAAAAGTACAAGTGGTAGCTGCCAAATCCTAGGTCAATGCCTAGTAAGTTGGTCAAGCAGAAAGCAACATTGTGTTGCTTTATCCACCACTAAAGCTGAATACATAGTCCTAGGAGAGTGTGCCTCTCAACTTTTGTGGATGATGCATACCTTAAAAGACTATCAATTAGAATACAAAAATATTAATTTATAATATAAGCTTAATTAATCTAACAAAAAATCCAATTCATCACTCTAGAACAAGCACATAGAGGTAAAGCACCACTTTGTAAGGGATCACGTAGCTAAAGGTGAACTTGCACTCAACTATGTTGAGTCCAAATCAAACCTAGCTGATATTTTCACACAACCCTTACCTGAACTTGAGTTCAGTGCACTTAGAAGACAAATAGGAATGTGCTAGGTAGAATAGATGTTAATGTTCAAAATTCATTATCTTATTTCAAAACTCATTCTCTTATTCTTTTAAAAATCTAGGAAAAATAATAATTTTAAAAATCCCCTTTTCTTAGAATTTTCAAAAAAATTGGACTTAGGTTAGGCTTTCCCTCTAGAAATCCTGTTCCCCTAGACCTAAGCCAGAGCATCTCACAAACACCTAGGTATACCTTGCTTGTGTTTGAAAAACATAGAATAGTGTGAGATGCATAGGGTACAGCCTGGACTCAAGAATGCTTATTTCTGTGTATCAATATGAGTCTGGGCGTTAAATACTTTATTAACAGTAATCAAGTCAAGTCTTCCAACTCTAGTCAAATCTAACTGGACTAAATGACTTAACTCGACTAACCAAGTGAAAGCTGCTGCTCTCTAGGCAATCAGCAAGTAGCTAAAGGTTAGACAGTTGGTGAAGGATATATAAAGCTTAAGCATGCTTGTACTTTAGGGCTCTAATACCTGATCAAAATAAATTAATAAGTTAACAACTATTTAACTTGACTCATGCTTGGACTTAAGGACCAACTAAATAAATAAACCTAAATTAAATTTTTAGCTACTCCCTCTTCGTCCAAAAATTAACAAATTCTTACTCCTATTTTTTCAAATATAAGTATTGTTTTATTCAAATTAAGCTAAGTCCCTTTTTAACTTAAGCTATATTTTCAAAATTCAATGTTTGCAAAAGGCTTAGCTAAGTAACTTTATAAAATTCTTGCTAAGATATTTTTCCTAGGTTACCCTTCAAATTCTTGCAATTGACTTATTTTTTGATAAATGGCAAAGGGGGAGAGTAGGAAATTCAAATGTAAAAATCTATCTAATTCAAAAGTAAAAGGAAACCCTGTATTAAGGGGGAGCTTCACAAAGTTTAAGTGTTAGCTTAAGTTATGCTTTTTGAATTTATATACTTAAGCTTGCTCACTTAAAATCTTTTAATATACTTATGCATTTGTTTTACTTAACTTTGAATTTGGGTTGCCATAATCAAAAAGGGGGAGATAGTTGGTGCGGGAAGCATCCGACGATCGAACCTGAGTTTTTATAATGGAAAAGGATTCAAAGTTAAGGTGTGCTGTGATCTAACGTGCTTGACTAAGTGTTTCAGGAAAGTCCTAACGGTGGTTAGGTAGGTAAAAACCCTAGGGGGTGGTAACCCTAGGTCATAGGGGATGGTAACCCTATGCGAAAAGTCTTGGTGGGTCGAGTGCTTCAGGCAAAAGTCCTAGGGGGTAACCCTAGGTGGAAAGTCCTGGTGTCACGAACCAGGTGAAAGACTGGACCAGCCGGGAAGCGGATGTCCAGCAGAAAGTTCGAAAGCATCGAGCACCGAGTAAAAGTCCAGTCGATTTGGAGGATCGCACTGGCATCAGGTAAATCTCCTGAGTGGAGTAGGTGAGGGTGTGTTCCCCGTAGAGGGAACAGTAGGCGTCGGGTCGACCTAGGGTTTCCGGTCAGAAATTCGAAGTCAGACCCGGACAGTCCGAAGGCTGTCATAATATTCTATTATCATATCTAATATTATCTCTGTGCTAACTTGGTTTTGCAGGACGTGTTTTGTAGTTGTGGATTAACATGTTTTGCAGGGCCAAAATTCAGAGTTTAGCCTTGGATGAACAGTGTCCGAGGCGCCTCCATGGGGCTTGGAGGCGCCTCGGGTGCAAGCTAACACATGTCTGGGCAGAAGACTTGGAGGCGCCTCAGACGTGGCTGGAGGCGCCTTGGACCAGACGTTGGAGGCGCCTTGGAGCAGCCTGGAGGCGCCTCAAGCAGGATAAAGTGTGACTTGTTCTGCACTTATCACCGCGGCAGACTCGGTGCTTGGAGGCTCCTCGGACAACCTTGGAGGCGCCTCCAACACACTATAAAAGGGTACTTCGAACAGAAGCTTAATATATCTGATTCCAAGCAATCCTTCTGATACAAGCTGCCTATGAGACGATCCCGAAGTGCTACGACTTGACACCGACAACCCCGAGCTCTGCATCTACTATTTCTCTTATTGTTGGTAAATTTAACAGCTTTTATTGTAATTAGTTTGTAACACATTTCTGAAATATAGTTGTTGCCCATGGAAAGCGATCAAGGATCGCGAGCCTTCGAGTAGGAGTCGATCTAGGCTCCGAATGAAGTAAATTCTCCTGTGTCTCTGTGTTTGTTTCTTTATTCTGTTGCGTGTTTTAACTCAGATAGTTTTATAAATCGAACGAAATAGTCGCGAGCACTATTCACCCCCCCTCTCTAGCGCTTCTCGATCCAACAATTGGTATCATAACCCGGACTGCTAGAAGGTTTAACCGCCGACTGTGCACAAGAGCTATGGTCTGATTGAGCCATGTGGGTACAATATTGACCTCGAACAAAGAAAGTGGGGGCTCCTATGTTCAGATCAAGAGGACCAGACACCAGGCAGGAAGTCCTAGTTGCGGCTAGGCAAGGAAGTTCTAGTAGGTCGGGTGGACCGAGGGGCAGGAAGACCTGGTGGGTCGAGGATCGGATATAGGAAGCCTGTGGTCCTTTGTTTGAGGAGGGATTGTTGGGGTTGCAAGGTTGCAAACATAGTCCCATATTGAAAACACATGGGAAAGATCATGGGTTTATAAAGAGAAAAGATATCTCCATTGGCATGAGGCCTTTTGGGGAGAGCCCAAGAGCAAAACCATGAGGGTGTAGGCCCAAAGTGGACAATATCATGCAATTATGGAGATATCTAAATTCTTTTCGATCCAACAGAACCGATGCCTATTGTTCCCTCTTCGGGGAGCACATCCTCACCTACTCCTCTCAGGAGAGTTTATGTAATGCTCGCCCTTCTCCAACTGATGGCAAGGGCGGCGCTACGCGAACATACATACATGTGTGATCATTGCAGCGGAAGAACTTAAATTTTTTTTTAAAACCTACATAGAGAACTATATAATCATGTAAACATATTAAACATGTGAGCATGCTTAGCATTCGTGTGCATAACTTAATTTAATATTTAATCACTGAACCTAACATAGAATTCAAGTATAGTTTAGTTACCTTAATATTCAAGCATGATAAAAAAAAAAGGTTCTTAGCAATTCTTTAACTAAACCAAGTGTCTATTAGTTCAAGATTAATGGAAATAATAAAAAGAGATAGTCAAGTAGCAAACATTAAAAGCATCAAGTAGCAAAACAAGTTAACATGCAAAACTTAGAACATGCATAAGTCTTGAAATACAAAACAGATCTCTTCCATCATGCCACTGCCACACACATCCTTTGCCCCTCCTGCTGCTCCCTTTAGTTTAGTCATTCTTTACCCTTTTCTACAATACAAGGAAAAAATAAAACTATAAGCACATAGGCTTAGTAAGATCCTTTCCTACTCACAAAAACATGCATCATGAAATTGATATAGAGTAATGACATGTTCATCTAATCAACACATAGATTTAACATTTTGCATGATAGCATAAAGTAGTGTTATACTCATTTGGCGAATCATAAACATAGCATACGAGAGCATAAGCATAAAGTAGTAGCACGTTCATTTAGGCATCATAGACACATCACAAGAGAGCATTTTCATGAAGCATAAAAATCAAATAGCATGAAATAAGTATATGCAAAATGTTCTTTTGAAAACATATATCATATAGGTACTTGAACATAAATCTCAACATGAGAGCCCGGCATTGTACCACATACATGAATTGTGCACATCCCTAAATAAATTTGAGGTAGCTAATCCCAAACCTACTAGGGAACTAGGCCCGTGCTTCGACCTAGGGGTGACGTAGGAGCGCATCCCCTGGACCATGCTTAGGGTCCGGTACAAGCCATACAAAAGTAAAATAGCATATCATATTCCTTGTCATATCATAGAGAGTGCTCTTAATCCCAACTTATAGGGAAGCAACTCTTAGGCCTTTCATCATACATAAGCCTTGCATAAACATAACATGGTGACATAAGGTTCACATATCACATAGCATATCATAGAGAGTCATTATAATGCATAGTTGGGGTTTTGAACTTTCTACAAACCCTAATTTCATGTCTTGGCCGAAACCTATAAGGCATGATTCTAGGTTTCTTTTAAGCAACTTTAAGCATGAAACTTAAACTAATATCACATGATACATGGCATAGCAAGTGAGACTTTTAGCAAGCATAAATGAGTTTCTAACCTTAATTTCAAGTCTTGGCCGAAACCTATAGAGCATGAATCTAGGTTTCTTTTAAGCAACTTTAAGCATAAAATTTTAAACTAATATCACATAATACATAGCATAACATAGAAGAAAACATAAGCAAGTCTAGTTGGAATTAAACTTCCCTAAGCCCTTTTCATTTTCTTCTTGGCCAAAACTTACTAGGCATGTCCCTAGGTTTTTAAGCAACATAAAAACATGGAGACATCAAACTAACATCACCTAATAGATTACACATCATGAGGAATCATAATCAAGCATGGTTAAAGTTTTGAACTCTCTTCAAACCCTAATTCATATTTGGAAGAAACTTACAAGGCATGTCCCTAGGTTTTTAAGCAACATAAAAACATGGAGACATCAAACTAACATCACCTAATAGATTACATATCATGAGGAATCATAATCAAGCATGGTTAAAGTTTTGAACTCTCTTCAAACCCTAATTCATATTTGGCCGAAACTTACAAGGCATGTCCCTAGGTTTTTAAGCAACATAAAAACATGGAGACATCAAACTAACATCACCTAATAGATTACACATCATGTGGAATCATAATCAAGCATGGTTAAAGTTTTGAACTCTCTTCAAACCCTAATTCATATTTGGATGAAACTTACAAGGGCATGTTCCTAGGTTTTAAGCAACATCAACCATGAATAGCTTCTTAATAACATCACATAACATATTAGGTATCATGGGAAAAAGCATAAACAAGTCTAATTGGAGTTTAAACTTTCCTAAGCCTTTTATTTCTTCTTGGCCGAAACTTCAAGGGCATGATCCTAGGTTTTTAAATTACATAAATCATGAATAGCATCTTAATAACATCACATAACATAATAGGTATAATGAGAGGAAGCATAAGCAAGTCTAATTGGAGTTTAAACTTCCCTAAGACTTTTATTTCTTCTTGGCCGAAACTTCAAGGGCATGATCCTAGGTTTTAAAATTACATAAATCATGAATAGCATCTTAATAACATCACATAACATATTAGGTATCATGAGAGAAAGCATAAGCAAGTCTAATTGGAGTTTAAACTTCCCTAAGCCTTTTATTTCTTCTTGGCCGAAACTTCAAGGGCATGATCCTAGGTTTTTAAGCTACATAAATCATGAATAGCATCTTAATAACATCACATAACATATTAGATATCATGGGAGAAAGCATAAGCAAGTCTAATTGGAGTTTAAACTTCCCTAAACCTTTTATTTTTTTCTTGGATGAAACTTCAAGGGCATGTTCCTAGGTTTTTAAGCTACATAAATCATGAATAGCATCTTAATAACATCACATAATATATTAGGTATCATGAGAGAAAACATAAGCAAGTCTAATTGGAGTTAAAACTTCCCTAAGTCTTTTATTTCTTCTTGGCCGAAACTTCATGAGTATGTTCCTAGGTTTTTTAAGCCACATCAACCATGAATAGTATCTTAATAACCTCACATAACATATTAGGTATCATGAGAGAAAACATAAACAAGTCTAATTAGAGTTTAAATTTCCCTAAACCTTTTTTTTTTCTTGGCCGAAACTTCAAGGGCATGTTCCTAGATTTTTAAGCAACATGAAAAATAAAAGACAACAAAGAAACTACTTGTACTGCAGGTGAGGAGAATACTTACATCCTCTTGCTTGGTTTACTAAGAAAATACCCTTGGTGGAGAAGAAGAAGAAGACTTTTCGCTTCTAGAACTCCCTTTTTCCTTATTTTTGCTTGTAAGAAGTTGTATGTTTTGAGGATTTCCCTTTGTGAAGTTTTCCTAGGAAGAAAACCTTTAGCTTGAATTCGGCAATGGGGGAGAAGAGGTTTAGGGTTTCGGTGGAGGGAGGAAGAAGGAGGAAGAAGCAAAAAATCTAACTTTTCTTTCTCTTACTTCTATTTATTCTAAATGAAGGGAGAAAGGGAAAACCACCTTTTCATTCCCTTACTTTATTTTCCCTAAATGAAGGGAGAAAAGGAAAATGAACTTTTCATTCTTAGTAAAAGGAGAAAGGAAAGATAAACTTTTCCTTCTAAGTGAAGAGAGAAAGGTGTCCCTTCACTCTCCCTACCCTTAACTACAATTTCCCTTTCCTTCCTAACAACATTCCCTCTGGAGCTAATGGTTCTCCCATACCACATAAAGCTTTGTCACCTACTAAAAGGTTCAAGGTTTGAACCTTGGCCATGCTTCTTTTTTGGTTCTATTTTCTCTCATTAATAATTTTTTTTTTTGAAAGAGCCCACATAAAGCCCATTCTAATCATGCAAAAATTTATATAAAATTACTTGAGACTTTATGGGTGTTACAATCTCCCATATGTCATAAAAAGTTCATCCTCGAACTTAGAATAGCTCTGGATATTTACGTTTCATATTGTCCTCGCATTCCCAGGTAGCTTCTTCAAACCGTTGACTTTGCCACAGGACCTTTACTAAAGGCACTTCTTTGTTCCTTAGTCTTTTAACTTCTTGATCCAGTATCTGAATAGGTCGACTTTCATATCTCAGGTCCTCTTGAACTTGCATTGTCTGTGGCTCGATCACTTGGTCTGTACTGGGAATAAATTTCTTGAGCATTGAAACATGGAATACATTGTGGATAGCTGACATCTCCTGAGGCAGCTCTAGTTCGTAAGCTACCTTACCGACTCTTTTCAGGATCTTATACAGTCCCACATATCGCGGACTTAGCTTACCCTTCTTTCCAAATCTCTTCACTCCTTTCATAGGAGCTACTTTAAGAAATACCAACTCCTCGACACTGAATTCCAACGGCCTACGCCACATATCTGCATAGTTCTTTTGCCGGCTCTGAGCAGTTTCTATTCTTTGGCGAATGTTCTGTATAGCTCGGGTGGTGTCGTCAATGAAATCTGTTTGGAGTCCCATCTCTTTCTTTTCACCACTTTCGTACCAGCATATAGGAGACCTACATCTCCTCCCGTATAGAGCCTCGTATGGCGCCATTCTAATAGTAGCTTGGTAGCTATTATTGTAGGCGAACTCCGCTAAGCATAGATATCAACACCAGCTCCCCTTGAAATCTAAGGTGCAAGCTCGTAACATATCTTCCAGCACTTGGTTCACCCTTTCTGTTTGCCCGTCGGTCTGAGGATGGAAGGCAGTACTGAATAATAGCTTTGTGCCAAGGGCCTTCTGAATACATTCCCAGAAATGTGAAATAAAGCGACCATCTCTATCAGAAATGATGGTCTTAGGAATCCCATGTAATCTAATGATTTCCTTAGCATGTAATTGAGCCAGTTGCTCAACCGAGTAAGTCATCTTGATTGCTAAGAAGTGGGCAGACTTTGTCAATCTGTCCACAATTACCCATATAGCATCATATCCGTTCATCGTTTTGGGTAGTCCTGAGATGAAATCCATAGAAATATCTTCCCATTTCCATTCTGGAATTTGAATTGGCTGCAATACTCCTGCAGGTCTCTGGTGTTCTGCTTTAACCCTTTGGCAGGTCAGGCAGGTACTGACATACCGAGTCACATCTCTTTTCAACCCGAACCACCAAAACTTCCCTTTCAGGTCTTGGTACATCTTAGTGGATCCAGGATGCATTGCATAAGGTGTTCCGTGAGCCTCCTCCAATATCTTCTTTTGTAACTCTGGATCGTCGGGAATACATAAGCGATCTCTGATGTATAGTATTCCACTGTCCGCAATACGGAATCCATCATTCTTTCCTTCTAGGACCTCTTGCTTGATCCTTTGGATGCTTGGGTCACATGATTGTTTTTCTAATATATCGTCGAACAGCGTCGATGCTATTGTTAGGGTAGAGAGTTGTCTGGACATGATTTCGACCCCATAACCCATAATATCCCTTTGCTTTCCAATAAATTCAAACATCAGTTCTGCTTCAGGCCAGAAGATCACCCTTCTTTTATGGCACTCGATCGAAGCATTGTACTTGCTCAGGAAATCCATGCCCAATATAATGTCATAATCCTGCATGTCGAGCACTATCAGATCACAATAGAGTTCTCTGCCTCCGATTCTGATGGGTGTGGCTCGCAACATATGGGTAGATGGCATCACTTCTCCAGAGGGCAGGGTCGTTAAGAACTTGCAATCTAAAGCTTGTGGTGGCATGTTTATCTTCTTTGTGAAAGGCGTAGAGACGAACGAGTGCATTACCCCAGTATCAAATAATACAATAGCATGCTGACTAAAAATAAATATCTGACTTGTGACAACCGTAGAAGCATTCGCCACGTCTTCCTTGGTGAAAGAGAAAATCCTGACATTTGTCGTAACTGGCGAGGCTTCCAATCTCCCTTGTCTTATCTGAGTACCTTCTATCGCAGCTTGCATCTGGTGTAGCTGTGAGGGAGCACCCCTGTTCTGAATATACTGCTGAGGAGGTGCCTGAACCTGGGTAGGGCAGTCTCTGGCTCTATGCCCTTCCAGTCCATAGTTGAAGCACCTATTTGTGCCCTTGTGGCACACCCCGGGATGCTTCTTTCCACATGTAGTACACTAAGGGTACGTGGGTTGTTTGTTTGCTAGATCGCTCTTAGAGTTTTTCCATTGCTTTCTCTTACCACTGTGATTTCCTTTCCATTTAGCTTTGGTACTTTGAGGTTTCTGTCCTCCTGACTGGACTTGACTCTTGCCCTCATTCAGTGCCTTCAGGTAGTGTTTGGTGATTAGGGCACTGCTGAACAGCTCTTCTGCGGTCTGTGGTCTATTAACCCCGCTGCCCACATTCAGAGCTATTTCGGGTCGAAGCATCTTCAGCATGAGTCGGACCCTTTCTCTTTCGGTACTGACCAACTCTGGGCATAGGCGCGTGAGTCGGTTAAATCTTTTCACAGCTTCATTAACTGATAGGTCACCTTGTCAGAACTCGGTGAACTCGTCGTAGTGCTTGTTTGTCACACGCATATGGAAGAATTCTTCGAAAAATTCAACTTCAAAGTCCATCCATCTCATTTGGTTCACTTGCCTCTTTGCTTTAACCCTGTCCCACCACATTCTGGCATCTCCCGAAAGGCAGAATGATGCACACTTGACCTTTTCATGTTCTGGCCAGTCCAGTAGCTCTACTATACTTTCTACAGTCTTGAACTATGCTTGAGCGTCCCATGGTTCACAAGTGCCAGAGAAATTTTCCGACTTCAGCCTCTGCCACTGAATTAGATACTCCTCTTGTCGAACTACTGGGGCTGGGCCTATCGGTGGTATTGGTACAGCTGTACGTACGACTGGCATCTGATTCTGGTTCACTGGTGGGGTGGTAGGGTTCCCTTGCTGATTCATCAGAGCATTAATCACTTGCTACTGTTCTGTAACCTGACGCTGGAGTTCAGTAACTACATGCATCAGATCAGGTGGGGGTACTGTCTCATTGACTCTGTTATTACGTCTTCTAGCCATTCTTATCTTCATCAATGACAACAAGGCTAGCATAAGGTTATTATCATTTTAACCTACATTCATGCATACTTAAACTAAAGCATTCTTTATCATACATAAAAGAAATAGAGTAGGCATAGAACTTCTTACTTGGAGCGGCAGGATGGAGGCTTGATGTGTGTGTAGTGGAAAGGCATACCTGCTTTGATACCAACCTGTAACGCCCGTCCTTCCCCTACTGATGGCAAGGGCGACGCTACGTGAACATACATACATGTGCGATCATTGCAGCAGAAGAACTTAAAATTTTTTTTAAAACCTACATAGAGAACTATATAATCATGTAAACATATTAAACATGTGAGCATGCTTAACATTCGTGTGCGTAACTTAATTTAATATTTAATCACTGAACCTAACATAGAATTCAAGCATAGTTTAGTTACCTTAACATTCAAGCATGATAAAAAAAAGGTTCTTACCAATTCTTTAACTAAACCAAGTGCCTATTAGTTCAAGATTGATGGAAATAATAAAAAGAGATAGTCAAGTAGCAAACATTAAAAGCATCAAGTAGCAAAAAAAGTTAACATGCAAAACTTAGAACATGCATAAGTCTTGAAACACAAAACAGATCTCATCCCCAATGCCATCCTTCGCGTATGCCTTGAAGTCGCTTCCATCGGGCCTTGTCCTTGCTGCCTTGTCCACGGTCCCTCGGATGCTCTATCCTTCACCGGACCTGAAGCCATCAACCTGAGTCACATGTGTCACCTGTTATCCTGCACAACTCAAGTACACATATCAAATAACGAGGGTAAACCTAACTTAAACCCTTTGCCCAAACACCAAAACACATGGTCCCGCAGACCATTGGGATTGCTCCAACACTACCATCAGGGGAAAACTCTAGAGCTTCATTCACCTCCTTCCCTTAACAATCCATCCATCTCTAGAGCAAGAAGGCATCCCCAAGACATCGGAAACATCGGCAAGCATCTCTTCTTCTCCTTCTTCTCACATCTAGGATTATAAGTATGCTTTACTTTATATTTTGGGGTTATTCTTCCTTTGCAATGGAGTATATCTCCTTTCTAGAATTAGGGAGTATATGTGATGTAATGGAGATGTAAAACTATGTGTATTTGCCATGTTTCTATCCAACGTGGCAGATCTAACGCGACCTAAACCTAATTTTTTAAATCCCTCCGTCATCTGTATGCAGCAACTTTTCTCTTTTTTCTCTTAAATTAAACTAAACAACTTTTCTTTGTTTCTTATTAAATTAAAATAAAATTCTCACTTCTCTCTCCTATGATTGCATGCAACAATCATGGTGGTACTGATTTTTAAATGTGGTATAGTTGCTACAATATATAACAGCTACTACACAATAATTGTCACACGTAGCTGCTACAATATAGCAGCTAGTGCACTGTTGTAACAACTACACTATTGTAGCAACTACACTATTGTAGTAGCTACTCATTATTGTAACAACAACTGCACCGTTGTAACAGCTGCTATTAGTAGGTACTACAACGTTGTAGCATTAGTACCACAATGATTGTTGCCTGCAATAATAGGAGAGAAAAGAAAGAATTTTATTTTAATTTAAGAGAAAAGAGAGAATAGTTGTTGCATACAGATGAGAAAGAGATTAAAAAAAATGAGTTTTGGTCGCGTCAGATCGTCCATGTTAGATTTCACTCACGGTCACACAGGAGTCATCAGACAACATATTATTTCTCATATATATAAAATATAGTCTGCGACCACATCAATCTTGCTGTTTTTATTTTTTTTTATATTTTTTATGTTTTGTGTTATGCCAATAAAATTTTGTCTTTAACGTTTATATTAAATTATTATTTTTTTTTATTTATATTGGGTATGCAGCATAAGATCTTTTGGGTAACAAAATCTCATACATATATATAAACTAAGAGAAGGGATAAATTTCAAGAGGGACATTGCGAAGAGGACATCGACTAACAAATTGCAAAACACGGAGAGGGCTCCTAAAATGACTCATGCAGGAGCTAGAGCACTACATCAATGATGATGAAGGAGAAAAAAATTACAGTATTGGAGGGAAATAAAATAAAATTGAAAAAGGAAAAAAAAATCTAATACAAATTTTACTAAACTTTTGAGAAAATTGTTGGCAAAAAATGTTAGTCCGTATATTAGTTTTCATTTATTCAAATTACCGGCCATAATTATGGCTTATAGTTCCTGTTATTCCAAACTTGCAAACATGTTTTTTAAAACCCAATCACTAATTAAATTACCAAATAAATATTTGTAGTTTATCAAATCTAATTTTCATCCGTAAAAAACTAAAAATTTACAATCGTTGTTAGCTATAATTTTGATTGCTAATTTTATATTTTTGACTGGTCAAATTTTTTTGACCGGAATATTTTTTTTAGTACGTTAACAAGGACAAAGAAATAGAAGACAGGCCAGATTTGGATGATGGAATGATGGACTTGATGGTTGGGCTGCCGATTTGGTAGTTTGAGAGGAGGCAAATGATTTCGCGTGGGCTTTCTTGCTCCACATGCCATAATTTAAGATTTTTTTACTTTGTTCAATTATTTTTAGTTATCAGTAGCTATGTTTACTTCTAGTAAATTTGACGATTTGCCTTGAGCAACTTAATAGCTGTTTTAAATCAATGTATACTGCTAAGACCCTCTTAATCCTCATTAAGCTACAATATATACATATAAATTACTGGTATAATGGGTAAAGGGGGCGATACCTGCATATATAGCTTCGTATAATCGGAAGGAAAAGTCCTTTTTTTTTATAAAAAGTTAACATTATTTTCTTAGTTTTTATGGAATTAAAATAAGTGTATCAATCATCTTTTCTTTGAGGTAAAAAATTTCTAAAAAGTACAAAAAATATTTTTCTAAAACTTATTCTCGTGGAACAAATACAAGCAAATGTCCAATTGACTATATCTTTTCTTTTCTGGTTGGAATCTCAAGGGATACTTGTGGGAGTGATAAGATTGAAGAAAAAAGGGATGTTTGCCACCGTTACAGCTGGAGTTTTCCTTGGTCGTAGGGGACCAAGGAGCTTGGACCATTTCAATGCAAGAGTGTTTGTGATCTCTCCTTATCTGAAAAAAAAAAAAAAATTAAAAAAAAAAATTAAAAAAAAAAAAAAAAAAATGGCATTGAGAGCCATCCATAAATCACAGACAAAATAAATTCTAAATATTTACTTCACCTTGTTTATTTGTTAAATGAGTATACTAATTAACAGAGCAATTACACTGTGAGCTTGAATAATTAAGTTAAACATCTTATCTTCTTTCCACATGAAGTGCAAGCTTCACACATCAAACACTGTACTCTTAGTTCCTTCCATGAACGCGAACACTACTATTGATATTTCTTTTATTTTGTGTTTTCTCTTTCCCTCATTTTTTTTTTCTGTAAACAGCAGGAAGTAATACCCAAATTATAAGTAAACCAAGTATTGCATGGTTTAATATTCACCATTGTCTTCACCAAATTCTTCCTTCTCTTCTCCCTCTTCCTCCAGTTCCTCCTCCTCCTCCTCCTCCTCATCATCATCATATCCTTCAGAACCCAACTCGCTAGGGTGGACCAACTGCAGCTTAAGCCGCCCATCCTGGCGCGAGGCGTGCAAGAACTCATGAGATGGAATCCTGATCTCCCTGAGGAGGAACCTACCGCCGTCTCTATAAGATTTTAAATAAACCCACGGCTTCCCGCTCTTCCCTATCGACGGAATCGGTGGAGGAAACTCCCCTGTTCTCCTCGGCCTCAAAACGCAACAGCTATTGCAAACCATGCTCTGCCCTTCGTGCAAACTCTTGATCTCCAGGCCTTCGCGGTCGCCGAGGTCATCGACGTCGTCGGAGCTCTCAGAGCCAAGCCGCTCGGTGCAGAGCTGCAGCTTGTCCGAGTTCGCGGACAAGCCCAGAAAGGACTCTGACGCAGGTTTGTAGGTCGACAGTGAAGGAGAGAATGGTGGCTTGCCCTCGAAGTGGAGCTCCCCAAAGATCTCGGTGAAGTGGGCGGCATCGAGATGGGTCTTTGGAAGGATCTGGTTCCATGAGGAGAGGGACTCGATCAGCGTCGGTTTCTCGGGCATTGGCTTCTCGAAGAGAGAGCTCAAGCTGCCGCAGGAGGCCATGGATGAGCCCGATTAACAAGAAGCTGCTCAAGGGGTAGAAGAGTTGGAGATATAAAATTGGGAGCTTCAAGGAAGGGCCCATGACATGAATGGTTCTGGTGCGGGCAGCGCATTCCATTGCATGCCATGCTTCTATTTGGAAAATCATGTGGTTCCTGTGATTGATATGGTAGTAACGACAGTGAAGCTGTTGAGATGTTTGGTAAGGGTTTAATTTGGGAGGCAGGTCGTCTACAGATAACGTTAAGATTTTTTACCATATATGGATTAATTCCAACATCAGCAAATTAAATTAAATTTAGATGGTTTTCTATTAATATAAAAAAAAATCTAAATTTAAATAGCAGCACTCTCAGAAAAATAGAAACACGAATTTTAAAATTTTCATTGCCACTTTTAATGTAAAATAGTAGTGCACATGGTGTAATTAAGAATATCTCATAATTAACACTTAAAAATATATCGCATCTAAATAGGTAATAATATCAAGAATAATAAGTTAAGAAGATAAGGGAATTAGGAGGAGATAGAAGTTAATATCAAATAAATCGAGGATTTCAAGGTTTTTTTTTTCTTCTTTTTATTGCCATGTAACAGCTCATACTCCTTTTCCCCATGCAAATTTTACTATTAATTTTATATGTTCCATAAATGATTTTGATTAGCATTTTGTGTTCTCTGTTCAATGAAGCCTTTCACTCTTTACCCATACATACCAATTTAGTTCTCTAGTTAATATTATGAGAGCTGCTTTTCCCCCCTCCCAGTCAACGCACACCCCCTCCACCTCCCCTCTCTCTCCCTGCCAAAAGACACATGTAACCTCCTTTTTATTTTTTTATTTTTTTTATTTCATTTAATTCTTAATTAGATTAAATTTGGATCATAAAATTAAAAATAAAATTTGGATCATAAAAACTAAATAACTCTCATACAATTATATTTTTAATTTTATTTAATTTTAATTTTTTTAATTAATTTAATTTATTATTTTGTATCAATACTTTATTTTTCAATTTTATATAAATCTTATTTAGTTTTTATTTTTTTAATTAATTTAATTTATTATTTTTTATCAATACTTTATTTTTCAATTTTTTATAAATTTTATTTAGTTTTTATTTTTTAATTAATTTAATTTATTATTTTTTTCATAATACTTATATTTTTTCAATTTATTTTTTTAAATTTTATTTTTTTATTAATTTTTTAATCAATTTCTTTATCAATTTTTTATCAGTTTTATTTTTTCAATAATTTTTTTATATGTTTATATGTCAAGGGTTGAAAGGGGGCCATTTAAAGTGATGAGAGATTTTGACATGTGTCAAGGGTTGGAAGGGGGGTCATTTAAGGGGATAAAAGATTTTGACATGTGTCAAGGATTAGAAGTGGGGTAATTTAAAGGGAGGGGAAGTTCTGACATATGTCAAACATTGAAGAAGGGTAATTTAAAGGAAGGGGGTGTTTTAACAGATGTCAATGGTTGGAGAATGACGAATTTAAATGGAGGGAGTGTTTTGACAGGTGTCAATGGTTGGAGGATGGGTAATTTAAAGAGGGTGAGAGATTTTGACATGTGCTATATGTCAATGGTTGGAGGGAGGGATGATTTTAAAGGAGAGAAGATTATGACATGTGTTAATAGTTGGATGCGGGTAATTTAAGTGTCAAATTAAGAATGTAATTTAAAGGAAGGGAGTAATTTAAAAATTATATAAAATAAAAAAAATTAAAAATTTTGATAAAAAAATAATAAACAAAATTGATTAAAGAAATAAAACATAATAAATATTAAAAAAAATTAAAAACATAATAAATAAAATTAATTAAAAATAAAACTAAATAAAAATTAAATAAAATTAAAAAAATATAAGTATTAATGAAAAAATAATAAACAAAATTAATTAAAAAATAAAACTAAATAAAATTAAACAAAATTAAAAATATATATAAGTATTAATGAAAACTAATAAATAAAATTGATTAAAACTTTAAACTAAATAAAGATTTTAAAATATATAAACTAAATAAAATTTTTAAAATATATAAGTATGAATGAAAAAAATTAAAAATAAAATTAATTTTAAAAATAAAACTAAATAAAAATTTAAAAATATATAAGTATGAATAAAAAAAATTTTAAATAAAATTAATTAAAAATAAAAAATTAAAATTAATTTAAAATAAAAAATTAAAAATTAAAAATATGTAAGTATGAATATATAAGTATGAATTAAAAAAATTAAAATAAAATTAAAAAATTAAAAAAAAATAAAAAAATGAAAAGGAGGTTACATGCGTCTTTTGGCAGGGGAGAGAGGGGAGGTGGAGGGGGTGTGCGTTGACTGGGGGGTGGGAAAAGCAATTTGCTAATATTATCCATGAGTTGATTAACAACAACAATAACTAAGCTTTTATCTTGGATCCCCCTATCCTATTTGATTAAATCCTCTATTTTACATCATTTATATTTAAATAAATTTTATCTTATTTTATTAGTAGTAATTAAATCTTATTTGTTCTTCTTTCTCAATTAATGTAATATTTGTGATGGTCTCACATTATTTAATTAGGGTATTTATTTGTTACTTATGTATATCTCTATAGTCTATACTATCTTAAATATGTCTCTTAGAGTTTTTTCCTCCATGTTCTTATTTTTATCTTATCCATCCATATAATACATGCATCTTAATATTCTCATTTCTATAACTATATCTTTTGCTTATATGCTTCACTATATCTTAAAATCACAAAAAATGTCTAACATCTTCCTTCATTTCAATCATCATATTTGTATTCTATGTAAAATATTCTATCAACTTCTCCATCATTTTTCAAAATTGATTATATATATATACATACAACTTTCAGTTATAAATAACTTGTTATCTTCTATCTTAACAATTATTCTATCACGTCTACTACTACTTGTTGGTGCAATCGCCTCTTGAGTTTTGATAGTTTCGTTTGTCCAATATGTTTAAGAGATTTTAGGTCAAGGGTGACCTAATAACTTGATCATGGTTGATCAAGTTAAGAGTCCAAACAAAGTCAAGGTTGACTTGAAGCGTAGAAGTGAGTGAGAAGTCCAAGGAGGACTAGATACTTGGTAATTAATGGAAGTCTTAGCGGTGCTAAGCAGTGGAAGTCCTAATTGAAAACTAGACAGTGAAAGTCCTAGTTAGAAACTAGGTGAAGCAAGTCCAAGTGGAGTCAACTGGAAGCAAATTGCTTGGAAAACAAGTCCAAGTGAAGTAAGTTGGGAGTTGATTGCTTGACAAACAAGTTAAAGCGACACTACAACAAATTTGACTTTCCGTAGTATATAATTTTTCTATCCGCGGTGCACATCTACATGCTACAAAACTGTAAGATGTTGAAAGTCAAAAACATTCACAGTGCGTACTACATGTTGTTAAGAACATTGGCAGTGCACGGTGCATGCTACAATTAGTAGCATTTGCAGCACACATCACATGCTGCGGTTAATAACATTCACAGCTTAGTGTGCGCTGTAGTTAAAATACTATACAATTATCACTAATATTTATTTAAAATATATAATTCAAATTTAAAATTTAGACATTATCACAATTCATTCATCACTTAAAATAGAAATAAAAATTATAAAATACAATCAAAATGTGAATACATATTTTTTATTAATCTAATTATCATTTTACAAAGCTCATAAATTTCTCTAAATCAACTACAAAAATCATGAATCACTAACATTCAACGATTTCACTATTCACATTGTTCCAACACTACTTCAATCTAATATATATCAAATAGTATTCCACTAGCCACCAATGTTCATATAGTTCTCAAGACTTTCATCTTAGCCTTTATCTTATTTAGTAGTTTTTTTTTTATTGATCTCTCCCTTCAACATCTCTACTTTCTCATTCTCCTTTTGTACCTTTTCTTTTTAAGGACCATGTAGAGTGTAAACCCACTTATTTAATTAGGGATATTTATTAGATTAAATTATAAATTAATTTTATTTTAAATTTATTTAATTAAGGAAATTTATTAGATTAATTGTAATTTAATTAGATTTTAAATTTATTTAATTATAATTTAATTAAAATTTAAATTTATTTAATTAAGGGGATTTATTGGATTAATTATTATTAATTAGAATTTATATTTATTTATTTTATATTAAGAAGATGGTAGAATACAAATATATGTAAAATTTTATAAAGACTTATAAAGTTTATTATAGGTTATTAAATCTATATGGTATACACAAAATTAAATAAAAAATTAATAACTAATCACTATACTAATATAGCATAGGAATTATATATATATATTAATGCAAAAATATAGTATGTATAAATTTGTAGAGAATATGCATCTAATTAATATGGAAATAAAATATCACATGAGGTATGAGGGGTAATTACAAATAATAAATAGAATTATATAAGTAAACTATATATGGAAATTTTATAACCATGGAAATAGCTTCCTATTTAAACTTGATATCGTATTAAGTTTACAAAAAAAAGAAATGAAATAAATGACTTGGTATTCATATGCGAATTTTTGGGATAGATATGGAAATGTTACACCCATGGGACTAAGTTTTATATTTTAAAAAATAAAATAAATGACTTAGCAAATTTTATGTGTTGTGAATTTTTATATGTAGATAGATATGGAAATAGAAAATTTAGACCAAGTCCTAAGTCCCCCTATCTATTTAAACCTTTCCTTCTAAAGCCCTCTCTTGGTTTTGTTGCCACCGACCCTAGGAAGACCTCCTCACCCCTCTTGTTCCCCACCGGTGCTAGGATTTCCAAGGAAGATAAGGAGTGGGTGGCTAAGTGCTTAAGGCATGTTCTCAACCATGTTATTGTATTATTTAGCTTCTATATATTGTGAAATTTCTGATTTTATAGTTTGTTAGGTTTGGTTCCGTTGTGATGTAAATTAGACTCAATGGGTGAACGAATTTCATTTCGGTGTCTTCTATTGAAATGTAGGAAATTTAGTTAGCTTTCATTTTCAATTTACAAAACCTTTTTTGGATCAAAGATGAATTACATATGATTCTTATACCACTGACTGACAAATCTGGAATTATGCTATTACCTTCCTACTTTTGGTTATGTTGTGGTGAGTTTTAAATTCTATTTTAGAGCTTCAGTCATCATGATCTTGCTTAACAAGTTGTTTCATATTTTACTAATTGTATACCCTTAGAAATTAGAAAACTATACATGCTCAAAATAAGTTATAGACCTTGCAAGTTTCGGACATGATAAATGTAAGTTTAAATTCTATTTTAAGAGTTATGAATATGTATGTTGCATTACAATTTGGGGTCATGCTTCTAGTTACTTTCCATTAGAATATAGGAAACTTTCCTATGCTCAAATCACCTTACAAAACTAGTAAATTTCAGTTTACTAAGAGCAGTTTTTAAATTCTATTTTTAAGGTCATATTCATCATGATGCCGCCCTACGATTTCTTTATGTTTCCTCATATCATGTCTTATGTTAATTCCTTAGGTTCATGTATGTGTAGGTACCTTAAATGAGTTCACAATTTTGATTTATGTTCTACTTATCATGATTACTATGTATATATTTTACATCTAGGTTTCAGATCTCTAGATTAGGTAAGTTAATGTTGCTTCTTGATCCACATCATGATAGTGTTGGATCGAAGAGTTTCGCTAGGGGGGGGGGGGTGAATAGCGATAAAAAAAAATTATAGAGCGCACAGCGGAAATGTCACGCCCCGTGGGAGTCCCTGTCAGAAGAAAATTTCGGCAGCATCCCCCTGTACGGCTGACAATCTGAAGCATTTCTACAGACACAATATACATCAGTCATAGGCGGCTGGAATATACACACAACCACGCAGTTATATGTAAAGTAGCCCACTCGGTTGTACCAAAACCAACACACAACAGAAAATTTACAGAAACCAAATACAAATCAAAACACAAACTGCTAGCCGGCTAGGCTTACACAACCAACAACCAATACAAAATACCACATAACAACATCAACGCTCCAGAAGCAAAACCGAAGTACAGAGCTAAACACACTGATACATAAAACAAATAAACTTAACGGAAACTATAGTCTTCTGATATGACGTGGGAACCGGCAGTCAGGATACTCCCAAGCGAACATAAGAATCTAGTACTTGAAAAATATAGTATCAACGGGGGTGAGTTCAACAACTCAACGAATACCAATAGACATGTTTAGTAAGATATATCTAACAGCAATAAACATGGAATACAGCTTCCTAATCATATATAGGAAAAATGCAAAACTAAAAGGTAACTGAGGAAGCTGTACTCACTAGGAACTCCTATCCAGAACAAAAAGTCGTGAAACCGAGAGTGTCATAAATCCTGTATGCATGTAAAACATATGCATCCAACCAAATGCAGCAAATAAATGCAGCAAGCACAAGCAATAAATGCATCATTGCGTATGATGCCAATGACATGTCCTGGTCACCCCTACTCTCCAGTTAGCCGTCTCACACATGATGGTGAGACCGAGTGGGTAGGGCTGTGACAACCGTGCACTCTGACGTCACTGCTCCTGATGAGTGACCGAGTGGACGGGATGCTGTCGGAGTACACCTATCCTCCTACCCCAAATCATAAATGGGGGAGCTCAATGCTCTCATCTCCCGGTACACGATGACGGGGAGGGATCCCTGTTCTGCTACAACGCTGCGTCACACTAACCCATGAGTGGACCAACGGAGCCCTTGACAGAGCACCTGCTGCAACACACTCTGCCTGAATATACCACTAACCCATGAGTGGTTGTGTGTGTAGATCCATGTAACTGGCGATATACTCACAATAATGGAGTCGACTATCGCTCAACATGCAATCATGATGCATAACACTAAGCATGACAATATTCTGATCAGCATAGAAAAATCCATATATATATATATATATATATATATATATATATATATATATATATATATATATAATGGGTACCACAGTATCGATGATCAGATCCGAGGATTTAATGTACACAAGTCAGATATGGTATAAAACCAAGGTATCAGATAATCTAGATACACATGCCAGAAAATAAAATCCAGAACCTAGTCCTAACCTCAGTAAGATATGGTATGTCACTTACTCTAGGAACTAAGGTACACATGGTAATAATCACAAAACGTAAACATGGATACATAACAAATGACAAAAACAGAACATGCTATGGGTATCAAACCGTGACATACCAAAGGCAAACATGATCATTGCTTGTAGCTATAAAATACTATGCATATCCAAATGACAATATCATAAAAGATAAGTCAAGAGGTACCCGCCTCCAATGTAAATCGAGCTAATCAACCTCTATGTCGATGTGCTCGTCCCGAATCCGAATCCTGTAAAAATCGTACAGTTTAGCTAAAAATACAATAGCTAAACTAAATCATAATCCAATTAGAAAACTATATTTTAATTCCATTTAATTATCTGCACCTTACCTCAACTACTTATAATTACTTAAATTGAACGGAAGGATCTACTTAGGTAATGCTACCCAAATAGAATGCAATTCCTTACCCTAATTCGAAGGTGGTTAATGGTAATACACAGCTGTCAACAGAGGTTTACTGCTGCCCTATTCCTTTTTACCTGCCCAAATCTAGATCTGCAGATTACTCTCCAATTAACGGTGGTGATCAAGGATCTGATGAAGGAAGCTATCTTCTGTCTACGATAATGTTGACCGGAGCCAACTGCAGCACTGTTTCCTCAACAATCACTCCATATCAGTACCACTTAGAGATTAGATCCCCAAATAACAAACTAGGAAGAGTACTTACTCAAGATCCCCATGACCAGAGAGTATAGTAAGAAAAATAAGAATCAGCAACTGATGCTAAGGCACGGCGGCTGAACGAGGGGTCGACTGCGTCATCGACCTGGTCTCCAGCGAAGGGGAGGAAACCTGCGCTTAACGTTGCTCCCTACTCGTCGGGCTCGTCGGCATCGTTGCCGACGACTGGTGGTCGACGGATCTAAGAAAATGGGAGAGCGGCGTCGGTTGAGACTCCAGAGGGAGATAGGTTCGGCCAACGGTGGCTCGAGCGTCGCTGGCGCTTGGGCAAGGATGGAAGAGAAGAGAGGAAGACTCGGAGGCTTTGGCGATGAAAAGGAAGAGAAGAGAAGGTTGGCTCGGTGAAGAAGGGGAGGAGACGAAGAGAAAAAGAAAAATCGGGGAAAGAAAGGTGGAGTCGGCAGAGAAATTGGAGAGAATTAAAGAGGGGAAAGGGAAACGATTTAATAAATTAATATATACATATATTATATATATATATATATAAAACTTAGGTTTAAATTATTAAACACTAAGTTGACTTTCTCAATCAATTCTCACTGAATGGGTATTCCAAACAGGCTTTCTGTGGTCCCGTTTTTATCCCCGTAACCTGAGTCATACGATCTTCGAAAAATTTTAGAAAAATTTCTAAAAATTCTGAAAAATTCCTTTATCAGTATTCGTCATTTTTTGATATTTTACATTCTCCCCCACTAATAAAAATTTGGTCCCTAAATTTCGTCATCTACCATCAGCAAGTACTAACAACAGATAAAGAGTATCATTGCTGAACGGTAAATTAAATCACATACTTCTAGTGAAAAGATGGGGGTATCGAGCTTGGATAGTATCCTCGAGCTCCCAGGTAGCCTCCTCGTCCGTATGATGTTGTCATCCGACTTTAATCAGCCGGATAGTCTTGTTTCGCAACTGACGCTCTTTCCGGTCCAGAATCCGTACCGGAACCTCCTCATAAGTGACGTCAGGCTGAACAGGAACTAAGATATCTGTCAGCACATGTGTCGCATGTAGAGAACTCCAAGGGTCTGCGTCTCCAATCAGCATAACCCTTCTGGCGGTCCTGCGACTTGGACATCCTCCGTTTGATAGTACAGACCAATTCTGCCTCATACTGAGCTCTATGAGGTCCCAACAACTAGGCGTCCCCAACCTCATCCCAGAAGGTGGGTGTCCGACAAGGCCTACCATACAATGCTTCAAACGGTGTCATTTGGATAGCCAAATGCAAACCGTTGTTGTAGGCGAACTCTACCAATGGCAAATGGTCCTCCCAACTGCCTCCAAAAATCCAATATACATGACCTCAGCAAGTCTTCTAGAGTCTAAATGGTCCACTCTGACTGTCTGTCTATCTGCGGATGGAAAGTTGTACTGAAACGGAGCTGAGTGCCCAAAGCCTGCTACAGACTCTGCTAGAATCGAGACATGCAACGAGAATCTCTATCCGAAATAATAGTCAAAGGAACACCATGTAATCTGATGATCTCCGGACAATACAGATCTGCCAATCGATCCAGGGAATCAATCTTCCAGATCGCTAAGAAATGCGCGGACTTGGTTAATCGATCAACGATTATCCAAATCGCGTTATGGCCTCGTCGTGTCCTAGGCAAAACCCACCATAAAATCCATGATAATGTGTCCTCATTTCCACTCAGGAATAGGAATCCGCTGAAGTAAACCGGCAGGTCTCTGGTGCTCAGCCTTCACCTGCTGACAGACAAGACATCTAGCTACAAGTTCCACGATGTCTTTCTTCATACCGTTCCCACCAGTAGGAACGCCTCAAATCTCGATACATGCAGGTCCCGAGTGGGTGGATCGCAAATCGAGAGCGATGAGCCTCCTGTAGTAGCTCTTGTAAGATGGGATGAGACTGAGGTATGCATAATCTGCCTCGGAAGTATATAATACCCGCTTCATCTCTGGTAAATTCGGTCTGCTGGCCGAAAGCAATCCGGCTGCAAATGGACTGTAAACGCTGATCTTCGGCCTGA
The DNA here is from genome assembly GCF_018446385.1 of Zingiber officinale. NCBI lineage: Eukaryota > Viridiplantae > Streptophyta > Magnoliopsida > Zingiberales > Zingiberaceae > Zingiber > Zingiber officinale. The sequence continues at coordinate 60,223,763 of NC_055990.1, read as the reverse complement.
GCCTCCTGAATCCTCATCCTGATCGAGGATTGAGCAACCATGGTAACCAAAATACCCTGCTCTGTCCGTCCCTGCTCCTCAAGGCCCAATTCGGAGAACCCCTGAATCAAGTCCGTAACCACAACTCGGTGGCAAGCTAAAGTCCCTCTGGACTTCCGGCTGAGTGCATCGGCAACCACATTAGCTTTCCCCGGGTGGTAGCTAATGGTACAATCAAAATCCTTCAGGAACTCCATCCATCTCCACAATCGGAGATTAAGATTCTTTCTAAGTGAATAGATATTTAAGACTCTTATGGTCAGTGAGAATCTCAAATGTAATGTCGTACAGATAATGCCGCCAAATCTTCAAGGCAAAAATAATGGCGGTCAACCACAAGTCATGTACTGGGTAGTTCTCCTCATGCTCCTTCAACTGCCGAGAAGTAGGAGACTACCCTGCCGTGCTGCATCAAAACAGCGCCCAAACCCTGTAGAGATGCGTCGGTATAGAGCACGAATCCATCCTCTCCAGAAGGTAAAACCAAAAAAATCAAAGCCGACACTAGTCTCTGCTTCAACTCCCGGAAGCTGGTCTCGCAATCCTCAGTCCAAGAGAACTTCACGCCTCTCCTGGTCAGGCATATAAGTGGCATAGCTGTTGGAGTGTATACTTAAAAGTTTAGTTTTTGTACACATTTATTTTGAAATAAAGAATCACATTTGTCAAATGTTTACATTTATTTGTTAAATGTAATTGTTCAATTAATTTATATAGTAGATAACATGGAGTGTGGAGACACACTTAGAAGATCATGTTGTCGGTTCTCTATAAATTATAAACAGTTGCTCACGACTAAGATGGAAAGGAACAAACCATCAGAATAGACGTAGTGTAATTAAGTATTAGTTTATCTTGACTAATAAATTACACTGATACACTTTAAGTGTATTGAGTATGACCATTTAGGTAAGTTCTTTTTGTACTGACTTAGTAAAAGAACTAGACCTTAGTTATTATGGAAGTGTGTGCTCTTAATCCTAATATAATAATAAGCATGTATATTTAATATTTATTTCTTTGACTTATCAAAGGGTGAGGTTTAGCTCGATAAATTGTTAGCAAGAGCCCTAGAGCCAATCATTTGATGATTGTATTTTGGACTTGTTATATCATATTCTATATAAATAAAGGCATTTAGTTTTTGATTATTATACTTACTTGTATTGGTCTCAAATAAACTAAGTATAATAACGTCCTTGAGTAGAAGGTTCTTACTTATATCAATCGATTGGTTGAATCGATAGTGAGATGATATAGGGAACACTATTCTTAATCATTCCTAGTCGAGTATTAACATTCAGGGACAATGTTAATGCAATAAGACTAGCATGTAGGTCAACTCGATGACTTGATCTCACAAGTCATGAATATAGAGATATCAAGTTGACACATGGGTATGCATTAGAGAATGTATACTGAATGACCCGCCATGAGAAAGTATCATGGATCATTATATGAGTGTCATATACTTTCTCATGTGGCTATTAGTATGACTACTAGTCCTTAAACCTGAAGTCACCATGGTTCCCTACATAAGGAGTTATGTACTTTGGTTTCGTCAAACGTCACCCGTAACTGGGTGGACTATAAAGGCGATTACTGGGTATGTAACAAATTATGCGGAGAGATATAAGTGATGTAGATGGGATCTATCCCTCCTATATGACGGGAGAGACATCGGTATTCTTGATAGAGTGAGACCACGAAGTGCATGGCCATGCCCAAATGAGTCAATATAGGATATTGAGCTCATTTGATTTAGTGAGTCTACTTGGAGTTCAAGATTTAGATTAATTAGAGGATGACACGGTCTATGCCTCACATTGATCAATCTAGATGTCTAGGATAGAAGGACACTTGTCATATATTGTGAGGAATCACAATTAGTAGTCACAAGGTGATGTTGGATCTCAACATTTCTTGTAACTTGGGTAGCAATGATGTATTGCTAGATGCCGCTCATTGATTATGCTTCTAAAGGAGTTTAGAAACATTGCCAACGTTACAAGAACCTATTGGGTCACACACAAAGAACAAGTGGATGGAGATTGGGTTCATATGATGAACCAATTGGATTAGGTTCATATGATGCACCAAAGATTGGATTCAAATTAGACTTATTGAGTTAGACTCAATTAGATTCAATTGTTGAATGAGTCTAATTTGAATTTGATTCATTGAGTCAATTTATATTAATGAATTGAGATTCATTAAATTAAAATTGACTTGAATCAAAGGTTAGATTTAACTCAACAAGGAAGATAATTGGTCAATTTTGACTTGACTAAATGGAAGTTGAAACATCAAGTTTGACTTGATGTATTGCCACATCATGAAGGTTGACTCATCCTACATGGCATGACTAACCTTGCCACATCATTTCCACCTCATAATGGTGTGCCACCTCATGGAGGTTACACATCTTATACCACTTAATGTGGTCGGCCACATTAAATGAGGAGGTTACATTGTGTGGCCGGCCACACTAATGTGAGGAGGGGGTTTTCATTTGGTGGCATTCATGTGTGGTAATTGCTTCTTCTTCTTCCTTGCTTCTTCCTCCTCTTTGCTTGCTGTTGCCGTGGGTTTCAAAGGAGGAGAAGGTGGTTGAGTGAATTCCAAGAGCATAAGGAAGAGTGAAGGTCACAAAGGAGGATACTACTTCTTGAGTGTATGAGATTCTTTTGCATCCTCTCTTTTTTATTCTTTCAAATCCTACCCGAGAGCCCTAGAAAGTGCTAGCACACTTGGGGTGCTCTCTTCTCCATCCTTGAGTGTTAGAGAACACTTCTTGTTCATGTGGATATCACTAGAGAGTTGTCTACGTTGACAACTTCGAGATCCGGCGTACCATTGGACGAGCGGGATTTGCGTGGGCACGCTTCAAAAGGTATAAAATGTTTTTCCTTTGTATATCTACTGTAGATCATAGTTTGAAACTCGTACTCGTATTTTTGAAAGTTTTTCTTCGCACGAGATTTTCGCGGCTCGAAAAATCCAACAGTGGTATCAGAGCCACGTGCGAAGACTTGTATGAGTTTAATTAGTATTTTTATGAAAAATATGCATACTGTAACATTCTGTGAATTTCCTAATTTTTATGATTTTATGGGTATTTTTCTCGTAGAAGCGAAGCACAAGTGTTTTTACACTTGTAGGCTTCGACTACCGAGAAGAATTTTCCGAAACGGCAATGTTTCGACCCAAATGCTTCTTGAGTGTATGAGATTCCTTTGTTTTATAATCCTAAAAATCAGAAGATCATTGTTATCACCAATGCTTAATTTTCAGAGGAAGATTATATAATGGGTCATTAGCCCATGAGTAAAATTGTTCTAGAAGAAATAAGAGAGGACACGCCTAACTTAGTACCAACAGTACAAGATGAAATATCACAAGAAACTGTAACACGTATCACAAATGATACACAACCACAGATAGTGCCTCGTCGTAGTGGGAGGGTTGTGAGGCAACCTGAAAGATTCATGTTTTTGGGAGAGTCGTCAGACTTGATCCCAAGTAAACATGAACCTGATCCCCGAACATATGACGAAGCACTCCAAGATAACGATGCAGTATCTTGGCAAAGAGCGATGCGCTCTAAAATAGAATCTATGTATTCTAATAAGGTCTGAGAGCTTGTAGAACCACCTAATGGTGTAAAAGCCATTGGATGTAAGTGGATCTACAAAAGGAAAAGAGGGATAGATGGGAAGGTGGAAACCTTCAAAGCAAGGCTTGTTGCGAAGGGGTATACTCAGAAAGATGGAATCGATTAAGAGAAAACCTTTTCACCAGTAGCTATACTTAAGTCTATCCGGATACTCTTATCTATTGTTGCTCATATGGATTATGATGTTTAGCAAATGGATGTCAAGACATCTTTCCTTAACGGAAGTCTTGAAGAAATCATCCATATGAAGCAACCAGAGGGGTTCATTGAAAAAGGTAAAGAGCATCTAGAATGTAAGCTAAATGGTCTATTTATGGATTGAAGCAAGCTTCAAGGTCTTGGAACATCTGGTTTAATGAAGTAATCCAGTCATATGGATTTATTCAGTGTCCGGATGAGTCCTGTGTATACAAGAAGTGTGATAGAAACGTGGTGGTATTTCTTGTACTATACGTAGATGACATTTTGTTAGTTGGAAACAATATCAAAATGTTGTCGGAAGTAAGGGTATGGTTGTCCAAGTAATTCAATATGAAGGACTTGGGAGAATGCGCACATATTCTTGGGATCAAAGTAACAAGGGATCGCAAGAAAAGAATGTTGTGCTTGTTCCAAGCTTCATATATCGATACAATCCTAGCTCGTTTTAGCATGCAAGACTCCAAGAAAGGATTTCTACCTTTAAGACATGGAGTAGCTTTATCTAAAGAGAAGTTTCCGATGACATCAAAAGAGATAGAGGACATGAAGGCAGTTCCTTATGCTTCGACTGTTGGAAGCCTAATGTATGCTATGTTGTGCACGAGACCGGATATCTGTTTTGCCGTGGGCATGATTAGCATATATCAAAATAACCCTAGACAAGGACATTGGACTACTATAAAGCATATATAAAGTACCTGAGAAGGACTAGAGATTATATGCTAGTTTACCAAGCAGATGATTTGCTCCCTGTGGATTACACGGATTTCGACTTCCAATCAGATAGGGACAATAGTAAGTCTACATCAGGCTATGTGTTTACTTTAGGAGGTGAAGCCATTGCATGGAGGAATGTTAAGCAGAAATGTGTTTCTGACTCAACCATGGAAGCTGAGTATGTGGCAGCCTCTGAGGCAACAAAAGAAGTAGTGTGGCTTAGGAACTTCCTAATGGACTTAAATGTGATTCCTGGTTTTCCCAAAACCATCACAATTTATTGTGATAATAGTGGTGCAGTAGCAAACTCGAAGGAACCATGAGCCCATAAGGCGAGTAAACACATAGAGCACAAGTACCACCTGATACGAGATATCGTAAAGCGAGGAGAAGTTGTTGTCACCAAGATTGCATCAGCGAATAACCTGGCAGATCCTTTCACTAAGGCCCTTCCGGCGAAATCTTTCGATCGGCATGTTAAAGGAATGAGAATCAGATGTATGACAGCATTTATGACAGCATAGTCTTTTAGTATAAGTGAGAGATTGTTAGAATGTATACTAAAAGCCTAGTTTTTTGTAAACATTTATTTTTGAAATAAAGAATCACATTGGTCAAATGTCTACATCTATATGCTAAGTGTAGTTGTTTAATTAATTTATATTGTAGATAACATGGTGTGTGGTGTCACACACAGAAGATCATGTTATCAATTCCTTATAAATTATAAATAGTAGCTCATGACTAAGATGGAAAGGAACAAACCATTGGAATAGTCATAGTGTAATTTGGTATTAGTTTATTTTAACTATAAAATTACACTAGTATACTCGGAGTGTATTGAGCTGGACCATTTAAGGTAAGTTCTTTTTATACTGACTGAATAAAAGAACAAAACCTTTGTTATTATGGAAGTGTGTGCTCTTAATCCTGATATAATAACAAGCACATATATCCAGTATTTATTTTTTTGACTTATCAAAGGGTGTGATTTAGTTCAATAAATCAATAGGCCCAATAAGTTGAGAAATGATATTATTTATAGTGTGTGTTGTTGATTATAGAAGAAAACTAGGTCCTAGTAATCTAGGTTGATGATGCCCTCAAGAGGAGCTCATAAGGATTGTCATGTAAACCCTGCAGGTGGACTTAATCCGACATGATGATAAGGTTGAGTGGTACTACTCTTGGAGCTAGATACTAATTAAGTGAGTTGTCAGTAACTCATTTAATTAGTGAAAATTTAGTATCTTAAACACAGAGAGACTAACACACTCATGATAAGAAGGAGCCCAAAATGTAATTTGGGATTGATGCGGTAGTTCAATAATAATTCTTTAGTGGTATGAATTATTATTGATGAAATTAAGTTGGGTGTTCGGGACGAACACGGGAAGCTTAACTTCATCGGGAGACCAAAATCAATTCCTCCTCTCGGTCCCTATCGTAGTCTCTTATTTATAAAGTATTATATCCACCAAATACCCACTTCCTACCCACCCTTAGGTGGCCGGCCAAGCAAGCTTGGAACCCAAGCATGGGTCAGCCAAGCCAAAGGCTTGAGCCAAGTAAGGTGGCCGGCCATATAAAATAAAAGGATTTTATTTTTAAAATCTTTTCTTATGTGGATACCATGGTTTTAAAAGAGAGTTAAAAATTTAAATCTTTCATTTTATAGCTTTCTACAAAAGATTAAGTGAAATGTTTGATATCTTTCCTTATTTGTAGTTAAAAGGAAGATTTTAATTTTTGATAAAACTTTCCTTTTTTGTAACCATCTTCATGATTTAAAAGAGAGTTTTAAAATTAAATCTTTCCTATTATAGTTTCTACAAAAGATTAAAAAAATATTTGATATCTTTTCTTATTTGTAGATTGAGAGGAAGATTTTAATTTTAAAGAAAACTTTCTTTTTTGGAAATCATCCACATGTTTTAATAAGAGATATTTTAATTTATAAAATTTCCTATTATAACCAACCATGAAGGGAAAATTAATAGAGAAATATTTATTTTAAAATTTTCAAAAACAAATAAGGAAGTTTTAATTTTGTGTTTAAAACTTGCCTTATTTGGAGCAATTGATGTGGCCGGCCATGATAAAGGATTAAAGGAAATTTTAATTAAATTTTCCTTTCATTGGCAAAGAGAATAAGGAAGTTTTTATTAAAAATTTCCTTATATGCCAAGACCAAGGAATATAAAAGAGAGGGTAGAGGTGCCTCACCTCATAACCCAACATCTATTATTCCTCTCTCTTTTCTTCCTTGGTGTGGCCGACCCTAATCATCCTCTCCTCTCTTCTTCTTGTGGCCGGACCATATCATCTCTAGGGGTTCTTGTGGTGGCCAGATTTTGCTTGGAGGAGGAGAGAAAGGAGACTATGCTCTTGCATCCCTTGGAGCTTGAAGGTTGGTGGCCGAAAATTGCAAGAAGGAAGTTGTCTTGGTGGTTCTCATCTCGGTAGATCGTTGCCCACACAACATCCGAGATAAGAAGAGGAATACGATACAAGATCAAGAGGTTGTTGCTTACAAAGAAAGGTATAACTAGTAATTCTATTCCGCATCATACTAGTTTTCTTTGTATATATTTTGAAATACCAAACACAAGAGGCATATGATTCTAGATTTCAAATTTGTGATTCGAGTTTGTGTTCTTTTCTTTTTCGATCTTGTGATTCAATTGTTCTTATTGGTTAAACCTAGGGTTACTATAAGGAGATTGAATATTGAATTTCTTTAAAAGGCTTTGTCAAGGAAGTGGTGGATGATCCCATAACCAAGAAGGCCTAGTGCCTCGTCATGTTTAACCTGGAAGCCAATTATATAAATAAATATTTAATCAACTTTGTAACATGGGTGTACTTGGATTAATAATGTTAAGTATCGTTTGCGATCCAAGTCTAAATCTCTAAGAACAGATAAGTTAAATTTGGAATCAATAATGTTAAGTTCCATTTACGATTCCTAATTTAATTTCTAAAGAACACAATAGGTTGTTAGGAATGGTTCAGGACTTGTACAAAATTTTTGTACAGGGGAACCAGTATGATATTCCAAGTATCAACCAACACGGGTGCCCGGATCCCTTCCGGGTGCCCGGACCACTCTTCTCAAGAAATCCCTTCTCCTGCAAGAAAAAGTTAGTCTGAGGTAAAATGCAAATAATATTATCCTGCAAAACAAAGTGTTAGCACGGTTTAAAGTTAACAAACAGAGTATTATCTAGATTTCATCTCCTCGAGACCAGAATCTAGTCACGATCTCGACTTAGATATCCGAAATGTGTCTAAGTCGGATCGACGCCTAATGTTCCCTCAAGGTCAACCCTTCAACCTGTCTGGGCTTTGTGCCAGCTATCCGGTCAACCCGTCAACCTAGCTGAGCTTCCCTGCAACACTGAATTAGCACAGTATTAATAGAATGTAAGTATAACCTAGGGTTGCCTAGTTTCACTCACTAGGACTTCTATTGCCTAGCTTCACTCATCAGGACTTCCTCCACCTAGCTTTACTCATTAGGGCATGGCTTCACTCACCAGGACTTCTTCAACCTAGCTTCACTCACTAGGGTCTGGCTTCACTCAGCAGGACTTCCTCCACCTAACTTCACTCACTAGGGCTCGACTTCACTCATCGGGACTTCCACCACTTAGTTTCACTCACTAGGGCCTGACTTCACTCACCGGGACTTCCACCACCTAGTTTCACTCACTAGGGCCCGACTTCACTCACTAGGACTTCCACTTTGCCTAACCTTTGGTTAGGACTTACCTTTGCTAGTTACCTAGTCCTGACTAGACTTCTCTCTCCCAAACATCAAGTCCTGTTTGGGTCAACCCTTGGTCATATTGTCAAATATCGAAACCCAAGAGGTCAATTGCACCAACAGATAGTTTAGTAGGTTATATGTAAAATTGCATGCTTGCGTCTAAGATCCTATTCATGTTCTTCTTATGTCTTATTATGATACCTTAATATGATTTAGATTTAGGTGGATGTTATGTTTCCTTTTACATCTTTTCACGATAATGAAAATTACTCAATGAGAATACCATAAGGGAAAAGGCCCCAGAGGGAGCCCAATATCGGGTAAGTTGACTGAAATAAAATAGTAATAATAATGATAAAGATGAAAATACCATGAAGGAAAAGGCCCTAAAGGGAGCCTGTTTACGATAAAAGGCCCTAGAGGGAGCCCGTTTACGAGAAAAGGTCCCAGATGGAGCACAATATCGAGTAATTCGACTGTGACAAAATGATGAGGATTTGATGGAAATACTATAAGGGAAAAGGCCCTAGAGGGATCACATTTACGGGACAAGGGCCTAGAGAGAGCCCAATATCTGTTTCCATGTTAGGCTTTGAATAAGTTAGGTCCATGATATGCTAAACTCAGATTCATGTTATGCTATGAATATATTAACTTCATGATATGCTATGTATAAATTCATGTTATGCTACAAATATGTTAATTTCATGATATGCTAAGTACAAGTTCATGTTATGTTATGAATATGTTAAGTCCATGATATGCTATGAGTATATTAGGTTCATGATATGCTATAAATATGTTAAGTTCATGATATGCTATGTTCATGCTCATGTATGCCTATGTATATGCTCATGATAAAGTCTATTTTTATGTGTATGTTTATACAACGCAAGTATGCTTATGTTATGCTTATGCACTTGCTCATGATCAAGTCTATCATTATGCCTAGGTCATTTACCATGCTTATGTTTATGCTCTCATGCTTATGTCGATGCCTATGCTTACGTTCATAGTATGCTAGTAGGAGATCCCAAGTTACTGTTAGAGTGTATACTAAATGTCTAGCTTTTGTATAAACATTTATTTAATAAATAAAAAATCACATTGGTCAAATGTCTACATTTATATGCTAAGTATAGTTATTCAATTAATTTATATTGTAGATAACATGGTGTGTGGTGTCACACATAGAAGATCATGTTATCAGTTCTTTATAAATTATAAATAGTTGCTCATGACTAAGATGGATAGGAACAAACCATTGGAATAGTCGTAGTGTAATTTGGTATTAGTTTATCTTGACTATAAAATTACACTAGTATACTCAGAGTGTATTGAGCTGGATCATTTAAGGTAAGTTCTTTTTATACTGACTGTATAAAAGAACAAGACCTTTGTTATTATGAAAGTATGTGCTCTTAATCCTAATATAATAACAAGCACATATATCTAGTATTTATTTCTTTGACTTATCAAAGGGTGCGTTTTAGTTTGATAAATCAATAGGCCCGATAAGTTGGGAAATGATATTATTTATAGTGCATGTTGTTGATTATAGAAGGAAACTGTGTCCTAGTAATCTAGGTTGATGATGTCCTCAAGAGGAGCTCATAAGGATTGTTATGTAAACCCTGCAAGTGGACTTAGTCCGACATGACGATTAGGTTGAGTGGTACTACTCTTGGAGCTAGATACTAATTAAGTGAGTTGTCAGTAACTAATTTAATTAGTGGACATTTTGTATCTTAAACACAGGGAGGCAAACACACTCATGATAAGAAGGAGACCAAAATGTAATTAGGGATTGGTGCGGTAGTTCAATAATAATTCTTTAGTGGTATAAATTATTATTGATGAAATTAAGTTGGGTGCTCGGGGCGAACACGAGAAGCTTAATTTCATCGGGAGACCAAAACCAATTCCTCCTCTCGGTCCCTATCATAGCCTCTTATTTATAAACTATTATATCCACCCATACCCACCTTCTTACCCACCTTAAGGTGGCTGGCCAAGCCTAGCTTGGAGCCCAAGCTAGGGCCGGCCAAACCAAGGTAAGATGGGTCAAATAGGTAGCTGGCCCTAGCTTGAACCCAAGCTTAGGTGGCCGACCATAATTAAATTAAAAGGGATTTTAATTTTTAAAATCTTTCCTTATGTGGAAACCATGGTTTTAAAAGAGAGTTTAAAATATAAATCTTTCCTTTTATAACTTTTTACAAAAGATTAAGAGAAAGGTTTGATATCTTTCCTTATTTATAGTTAAAAGGAAGATTTTAATTTTTGATAAAACTTTCCCTTTTTCTAACCATCCTCATGATTTAAAAGAGAGTTTTAAAATTAAATCTTTCCTTTTATAGTTTCTACAAAAGATTAAGAAAAGATTTGATATTTTTCCTTATTTTTAGATTGAAAGGAAGATTTTAATTTTAGAGAAAACTTTCCTTTTTGTAAATCATCCACATGTTTTAATAGAGAGATTTTAATTTAGAAAAGTTTCCTTTTATGACCAACCATGAAGGGAGTTTTCAAAAGAGAAATTTTTATTTAAAAATTTCCTGAAGCAAATGAGGAAGTTTTAATTTTGTGTTTAAAACTTTCCTTGTTTAGAGGGATTAAGGTGGCCGGCCATATATAGTTTGAAAAGGAAATTTTATTAAACTTTCCTTTCATTGGCAAAGAGAATAAGGAAGTTTTAATAAAACTTTCCTTATTTGCCAAGACCAAGGAATATAAAAGAGAGGGTAGAGGTGCCTCACCTCATAATATCTCTTCTATTATTCCTCTCTTCCTTGGTTGGTGGGCAGCCCCTCTCTTCCTCTCCCTCTCCTATTCTTCTTCCTTGGTCAGTAGCATCTTCATCTCAAGGAGCTTGGTTGGTGGCCGGATCTTGTTAAAGGAAGAAGGAGACATAGGAGGTCTTGTTTCTTAGCATCCCTTGGAGCTTGGTGGTGGCCGAACCTCATCTTCTCTTGGAGTTCTTGTGGTAGCCGAAACTTGCTTGGAGAAGAAGGAAACTTGGGTGGTTCTCATCTTAGTAGATCGTCACTCACACGACATCCAAGAAAAGAAGAGGAATACGATAGAAGATCAAGAGGTTGTTGCTTACAAAGAAAGGTATAACTAGTAATTATATTCCGCATCATACTAGTTTTCTTTGTATAGATTTTGAAATACCAAACACAAGAGGCATATGATTCTAGGTTTCGAATGTGTGATTTGAGTTTGTGTTCTTTTGTTTTTTTGATCTTGTGATTCGATTGTTCCTTTTGGTTAAACCTTGGGTTATTATAAGGAAATTAAATATTAAATTTTGTTGAAAGGCTTTGTCTAGGAAGTGGTGGATGCTCCCATACCCAAGAAGGCCTAGTGCCTCGCCATGTTTAACTTGAAAGTTAATCTCTGAAATTAATATTTAATTGAATTTGTAACATGGGTAGATTTGGATCAATAATGTTAAGTATCGTTTGCGATCCAAGTCTAAACCTCTAAGAACAGATAAGTTAAATTTGGAATCAATAATGTTAAGTTCCGTTTACGATTCCTAATTTAATTTCTAAAAAACACAATAGGTTGTTAGGAATGGTTCAGGACTTGTACAAAATTTTTGTACAGGGGAACCAGTACGATATTCCGAGTATCAACCAACAGTTACCTTGTATGTGGTTTCCCTTAGTACACTAAATTATAGTCACTAATTAATGCATAACACCGTTTTGAACATGCTGAGTCTCTTGACTCACAGATTATACCTTTTTTTTTCAGAGAATGAGATAAACGAGATAGGAGACATTGACCAATGAGCCAGCTCGGAACAAGGGTAGAACAACCCAAAGACCATCTAGTTTAAATTCCGTATTTAGTTATATTTTCTTTCAAACCGTCTATGTAATTTTATTTGAACTAAGAAACCATTATGGAAGTATGGGTAAGTGACATCCGCAGTTTATATATTTTCTTAAAAGTTATGGATAAAAAAATCTGGGGCGTTACAGTTGGTATCAGAGTAAAAGTTCCTGGAAGGATTGTGTCTACTACTAGTTCTGAGAAGCTCATGGAGTCAAGCCTCAGGTCTATAAGTTTAAATTATTTATATCTTACGTGCATAAAGAAAAGAAATGTTTGTTTAAATATTAACTTAGAGGTTGGATAGTATGGGTAACATTGATTAAAATTGCTTAGACATAATTAACTATTTGATAGATGTGAAAATATTATGGTTAGCTGTATGCCCAATCTAACATTTTCCCCCTAATATATCATGGCTTTTTCCCTTAGTTCAAATGACCCTATAATAGTTAACTTTCAAATTTGGAACAATTTATTTTTTAACATAGGACCCTAATGCTCATAGCTGAACCTTTGATCATAACATGTCTTAGAAGTTTAGAATTTTCTTTCCTAAGTATGTTTGGGAGAACTTTTGAGGATAGTATAGTAATTGTAGGAATTTTCGATGCTGAGTGATATCTAGAATGCAGCCTAGGAACCCCCATGCTTAAAGGCTACAGAGTAAGGTGAGAAAAATGGTTAATGTTAGGTGGTCAAATTACAACTAGGAGGAAACTACTTGGGAGACCGAGAGAGACATAAAAAAGCTGCTACCTAGGATTGTTCGATAAGTTTTAATTTTGAGGACGAAATTTTTTAAAGGGGGAGGAATTATAGAGTCTGAACCCACTTATTTAATTAACGATATTTATTAGATTAAATTATAATTTAATTAGATTTAAAATTTATTTAATTAGGGAGATTTATTAGATTAATTGTAATTAAATTAGATTTTAAATTTATTTAATTTTAATTTAATTATAATTTATTTAATTTTAATTTAATTATAATTTATTTAATTAACGGAATTTATTGAATTAATTATAATTAATTAGAATTCATATTTATTTATTTTATATTAAGAAGATGGTAGAATACAAATATGTGTAAAATAAAGAATGACTTATAAATTTTATTATAGGCTATGCCTTTAAACAATATAGAAGAAAAATATAAATATATATGGTATACATAAAATTAAATAAAAGATTAATAACTTATCACTATACTAATATACCATATGAATTATATATATATATATATATATATATATATATATATATATATATATATATATATATATATATATATATTAGTATGAAATTTAATGTAAAAACATAGTATGTATAAATTTGTAGAGAATATGCATCTAATTAATATGGAAATAAAATATCACATGATATATAAGGGGTAATTACAAATAATAAATAGAATTATATAAGTAAACTATATATGGAAATTTTATAACCATGGAAATAGCTTCCCATTTAAACTTGATATCGTATTAAGTTTACAAAAAAAAAAAGGAAATGAAATAAATGACTTGGTATTCATATGCAAAATTTTGGGATAGATATGGAAATGTTACACCCATGGGAATAAGTTTTATTTTTTAAAAATAAAATAAATGACTTAGCAAATTTTATGTGTTGTGAATTTTTATATGTAGATAGATATGGAAATAGAAAATTTAGACCAAGTCCTAAGTCCCCCTATCTATTTAAACCTTACCTTCTAAAGCCCTCTCTTGGTTTTGTTGCCACCAACCCTAGGAAGACCTCCTCACCCCTCTTGTTCTCCACCGGTGCTAGGATTTCCAAGGAAGATAAGGAGTGGGTGGCTAAGTGCTTAAGGCATGTTTTCAACCATGTTATTGTATTATTTAGCTTCTATGTCTTGTGAAGTTTCTGATTTTATAGTTTGTTAGGTTTGTTTCCATTGTGGTGTAAATTAGACTCAATGGGTGAACGAATTTCATTTCGGTGTCTTCTATTGAAATGTAGGAAATTTAGTTAGCTTTCATTTCCAATTTGCAAAACTTTTTTTGGATCAAAGATGAATTACATATGATTCACATACCACTGACTGACGAATCTGGAATTTTGTTGTTACCTTCCTACTTTTGGTTCTGTTGTGGTGAGTTTTAAATTCTGTTTTAAAGCTTCAGTCATCATGATTTTGCTCAACGAGTTGTTTCATATTTTACTAATTGTATACCCTTAGAAACTAGAGAACTATGCATGCTCAAAATAAGTTATAAACCTTGCAAGTTTCGAACATGATAAATGTAGGTTTAAATTTTGTTTTAAGAGTTATGAATATGTATGTTGCATTACAATTTGGAGGCATGCTTCTAGTTGCTTTCCATTAGAAGATAGGAAACATTCCTATGCTCAAATAACCTTACAAAACTAGTAAATTTCAGTTTACTAAGAGTAGTTTTTAAATTATGTTTTCAAGATCATATTCATCATGATCCACCCTACAATTTCTTTATGTTTCCTCATATCATGTCTTATGTTCGTTCCTCAGGTTCATGTATGTAACGACCCAATTTTCCCTATTTTAAGTTCTAAAAGTCCAAAAAATATTTGGAAATACTTTTAAAATATTCTAGAGATTTTTAGGAATTTTTAGAGTATTTTTACGTAATTTTTGGAGGTCGTTTGGTAGGGTTACAAAAAGAAAAGAAGTTGTGACAAAAATCGTTGAAGGTGAGACTCGAACCCAAGACCTCCGGCCGAACCCGACCTAATCGGACGCAGCCAACCAACTGGGCTACGCGTGGTTTGTTAATAAGTATGAAGCGGATATATATGAGTCATAGTAAAGGGCAAAGTTAAACCTAGGTTATAAAAGGGATAAGTTAAGGGGAGAAGGGGAGTATTCCCATAACCTAATCTTGCGATCCCTTCCTCTCTCGCGGCGCCGACTTCCTCTCGGGCGAAATCGCAGCCGCCGCTCGGGCTTCGCCTCCGGCGGTCGGACAAGGACACTGCCGTGAGCTCCTCTTGGACCCGAGCTTCTCTCGTCGAAGGGAGCACGCGGACATAAAGGAACGCCGAGACTTGAAGCTAGCCGAAACCCTAGAGACCTCTTCTCCGATTGTAAGTCCAAGAGAGCAAGTAAGTACTACTCTCACCTGTGGTAGGAGTTGCTTCGTTTGGTATGGTTGCTTTTGGATTTTTGCTTGCCGTGTAGAATTGTAAGCTCGGTTTTGTTTCCTTTCCATGCCCTGTTCATAGCCGAACAACATCCTTTAACATTAGGGTTTGTAGATTTCGGTTTTAAGCCTAAGTATAGCATGATTTGAGCTTGCGGGGTTGAAGTGGGTGGATTTTTGGTGCCATCCGAGTGCTGCCGAGACCTGCACAGGAAGCCTTGATACCTGCCGTGACCTGCACATGAAGTTTGGGTTTAGGCCGTGACTTGCATAGGGAACTCCAAGTATCATCTAGGCTAATTGAGCAAGTAGAATGGTTTAGTGCTAATTAGAATTGTATGCATTTTATTCTTGAGCGTATGTTGTTCATGAACCTCTTTGCTTTAGGGTCATGTTGTACATACTTAAGTTTGATAAGTAAATATTTTGGACAGCATGCTTATAAAACCTGAGTCGCATTCCTTTGCTTCCATTATAGCATGATGAGAATTTCTAAGTAGCATCCTATACTTGTCTTTATAGCATACTTAGAAGGCCAAGAAATTAGTTTCCTTTACGCTTCGTTTATAGCATGTTTAAGAAGTTTAAAGTAGCATGTTACCTTATTTTGTATAGCATGTTTAAAGGCCTTAAAGTAGTATTCTTTGTCATGTTTTAATAGCAGGTTTAGAAGCCCTTAAAGTAGCATTCCATGCTCTGTTTCTACAGCATGATAGAAAGTGTAGAGTTACATATATTGCTTTTATTACAGCATACTTAGAAAGCCCAAAGTTAGCTTCCTTTTGCTTTATTTATAGCATGATTAGAATCATTCCATACTTGATTTTTCAGCATGTTTAGAAGCACTAAAATAGCATCCTTTGCCATATTTTCACCGTATGATTCAAAGGCTTTAAATTGCTTTCTTTAGTTTAGCTTATAGCATGATCAGTAAGCTTTAAGTTACTTGTTTTATTCTGTTATATAGCATGGTTAGTTGATTATACACCCATACTTGTTAAGTATATTTAAAGGTCTCCCACAATCTTTAATAAAAGATAATAAGGAAGATAAAAGAATAAGAAAGATAACAAGTAAGTCAAGCAAGAGGCTAGTACCCGACATCCAAGAGCTTGTCGTTAAACAAATCCAGGTGACCATTTCCGAGGTCTTGGCCCTGGTAGACCGAGGTCTGCTCTTTTAGGATTGGTGGCTCGCAACCCCAACCTATTAGGGAACGCGCATGAGATGGTACTAAGCCTGGGCCCAAAGAAAAGAAAGAAAGAAAGAAGAAGAAAGTAAAAGATAGAAATTAAAAGATTAATTTCTATTACAAGGATATAAGAAAATATAATAAGTTTTATGCTTAGAATAAATAGAAAGTTAGTTTCTTTAATTCTAAGCTTACAGTGTTCATTTCTTATTATCCTGTTAGATAGTGAGCATGTTTAGTATTCAGTTTCATTTTCTGTATACCATGAGCACATGCAGATTTGCTTTAGCATTTCAGTTTCAGTATTATTGCATTACATTTATGCATTTCGAGTTTTGTGAGATAGATTAGTACTTACTAAGCGTTTTCGCTTATAGATCTTTTTTTTTTCCTCCTACCGCAGATAAAGGAAAAGCTAAGATATGAAAGGGAGGCGACAGGATGGTAGTGGTGATGAAGGTGTGTGATGACTGCGACTATGGAGAGATCCAAAGAGTGTTATCAAACCTGTAGGACCTATTTGATTAGAGTTTATGCTTTAGTTCTTTTCTTTAACACTATTATGAAGTTTGTGAGATTGTAGTTGAGTTTATTTCCGCATATGCATTTAGTCACTTTAATTATTTGTGGAGTGATATAGTTGGTTGTTTTTACTGTTATTTTTATAACTGCGTGGTTGTGAAAAATGAGTTCCAGCCGTCTGTGGCTGCGTATATATCCTATGTACTATGGATTTGGTCACCGGTACAGGTGAGACTCTGCCGAAATTTTCGGTAGGAATTCCTCTGAACCGTGATAAATCTAAGTACTTACTAATACTAGCGTCAGTGACACTAGTAAGTAGAGTAGTAGTTAAGTAACGGTCATCCTTAGAGAGTAGTATAGTATAGTAAGAACGGTGGGTTGTTACAGTTGGTATCAGAGCAGTGTTCCATTCTCCAGCATCACACACACATCAGCATCATCCTTGCCGTCTCCAAGTAAGAAAGTATTTAAATCCTTTCTTATTTCTACTTTTCTTATTATTAACTGCAGTATAGAGTACTTATTTGTTTGAGTGCTTAAGTAAGATAAAAGATTTAGTTTCCCTTTTCTTTATTCATATTTAAGTATGATTAGAAGGGTTAAAGTAAGATATCAAGCCTTTACCTTGAATAAATAGATGGCAAGAAGAGGACATCCCCGTGCTACTCACACTGAGGAACCAGCTCAAGGGAACGAAGTGCCTAGAACAACTGAGCCCAACCTTTCTGAAGTGGTTGCTCAGCTCCAGAGGCAAGTAGCAGAGCAGCAGCAAGTGATTGCCAATCTGATGGCAAACCAGCCAGCAGTTCCTCCCCCTCCTCCAGCTGTCACTGCAGAGACCCCAGTGGTAACTGAGACTCCACCAGCTACTCAGGGAACCGTCACAGCACCCCAGAGACCAGAAGCTTATCTTATACAGTGGCTGAAGCTGAAACCAGAGAGCTTCTCAGGCACGACTGAGCCCTGGGATGCCCAGGCTTGGTTTAAAACACTAGAGAGCACTATGGAGCTTCTTGACTGGCCAGAAGTCGAGAAGGTCAAGTGCGCCTCTTTCTGTCTGTCTGGGGATGCTCGCATGTGGTGGGAGAGGATAAAGACCAAGAGAGCAGCTGATCAGATGACCTGGGCAGATTTCCAGTCAGAGTTCTATGAAGAGTTCTTCCACCTGCAGATTACCAACAAGCACTACGAGGAGTTTATAGAATTCAAACAAGGTGACTTGTCAGTGGAAGAAGCAGCCAAGAAGTTCAACAGACTAGCTCGTCTCTGTCCAGAGCTAGTGAGTACAGAGAAGGAGCGAGTCAGGCTGATGCTCAGAATGCTGAGACCACAGATAGCACTGAATGTGAGCAGTGGAGCTCATCGGCCCTAGACTGGCGAAGAATTGATCAGTAGAGCATTAATTGCTGAACATTACATGAACAACATCAAAGCCCAGCGAGCACAACATAAGCCAGTGAAGACAGAGGACAAGACAGCGGGAAGCCAGAAGTCACAGTCAAGTAAGCAGAACTGGAAAGACAAAGGTAAAAGGAAGTAGTGGAACACAGGAGGTGGCCAGAAGGGAGGACCAGCAAACAAACAGACCAAGTTCCCTCCCTGTCCCAAATGTGGGAGAACACATCCAGGAGCCTGTCTCTTGGGTAAGACTGGATGTTACTCCTGTGGTCAGGAAGGACACATGGCTAAAGAGTGTCCTAATAAATTCAAAGCACCTCAGCCACAACCATTGCAATATGGAGGCCAGCCTGCACAGTTGCACCACATGGGAGCAGCATTGGAGGGACCCTATATCAGTCAAGGAAGGTTAGAAGCCCCACCAGTCCCAGCCTTTGATGGTGCCAGAGTATTCTCCCAAACCAAGTAGTGCCTCCACGGTCGTAACAGGTCAAGTAGTTATTTTCCAGCACATAGCTACTGTATTATTTGACACTGGGGCGACCCATTCTTTTATATCGATACCTTTTGCCAGTAGTTTACAGGTGCCTGCAGAAAGTATGAACTCCAAGTTCCTGACAACCCTACCTTCTGGGGAAGTCATGGAATCCCATCAGTGGCTCCGAGCTGTACTGGTTAGAATTGCAGACCGAGAGCTATATGTAAATCTAATAGTCCTCGCCATGCAGGATTTTGATATCATTTTTGGTATGGATTTCCTCAGCAAGTACAGTGCCTCAGTGGACTGCCGCAGAAAGAAAGTAATTTTTAGTCCAGAAGGTGAGCCAACTTTTGAGTTCACAGGAGTGCCAAGGAAGAAGACCCAGAAGCTCCTCTCATCTCTAGCAGCACACCAGATGTTAGCTAAAGGGTGTGCAGGTTTTCTTGCATACATAGTAAAGGCAGCAGAGCAGAAGGGACCCAAGCAGGAGGAGGTTCGGGTAGTACGCGAGTATCCAGAAGTATTTCCAGAAGAGTTACCTGGACTACCTCCCAACAGAGAGGTGGAATTTGAGATTGAATTGGTTCCTGGAACCGATCCAATTTCAAAAGCTCCGTATCGCATGTCTCCAGCAGAGTTGAAAGAGTTACAAGAGCAACTACAGGAGTTACTGGACAAAGGCTTCATTCGCCCTAGTCACTCACCTTGGGGAGCTCCTGTGTTGTTTGTTAAGAAGAAAGATGAATCAATGCGGATGTGCATAGACTACAGAGCCTTGAATCAAGCGACAATCAAGAACAAGTACCCCCTTCCCAGGATCGATGACTTATTTGATCAATTAAGAGGAGCGACGGTGTTCTCAAAGATAGACCTGCGCTCTGGGTACCATCAGCTGAAGGTGAAAGAAAGAGATATACCCAGAACGGCGTTCAGGACTAGATATGGGCACTACTAGTTTGTGGTCATGTCTTTTGGAGTGACCAATGCACCTGCGGTCTTCATGGACTTAATGAACAGGGTGTTCAGAGAGTATCTTGACAAATTTGTCATTGTATTCATTGATGACATTCTGGTCTATTCAAGGACCCCAGAGGAGCATGACACGCACTTGAGAATAGTATTGCAGACCCTTCAGCAGAAGCAACTTTATGCTAAATTCTCCAAGTGCGAGTTCTGGTTAAATCAGTGGCGTTTTTAGGTCACATAATTTCTAAAGAAGGCATTCAAGTAGATCCAGCCAAAGTGGAAGCGGTCAACAACTGGAGTAGACCCAAGAACGTCAGAGAGATCAGAAGCTTCCTTGGTTTAGCAGGGTACTACAGGAAGTTCGTGGAGGACTTTTCCAGGATAGCTTCTCCACTAACAGCCCTCACCAGAAAGAACAAGAGATTCGAATGGTCAGATAAATGTGAGCAGAGTTTTCAAGAGCTAAAGAAGAGATTGATTAGCGCTCCCATTCTGACTGTTCCACAGAGCGACAAGAGTTTCGACATCTACAGTGATGCTTCCAAGATGGGTTTAGGAGCTGTACTCATGCAAGAAGGAAAAGTCATAGCTTATGCTTCCAGACAACTCAAAGATTATGAGAAGAACTACCCTACTCATGATCTCGAGCTGACAGCTGTGGTTTTTGCACTTAAACTCTGGCGACATTATTTGTATGGGGTCCAGTGTAGAATTTTCACAGATCATCAGAGTCTCAAGTACTTCTTCACTCAGAAGGACTTAAACATGAGACAGCGTAGGTGGCTGGAGTTGGTCAAAGATTACGACTGTGAAATTCTCTACCACCCAGGCAAAGCTAACAAAGTGGCAGATGCACTCAGCCGAAAATCTAGTGCATCCCTGATGTCCTTGTCATCACTAGCCCTGCCACTACAGAAGGAGTTGTTAGATTTTGGACTTGAAATTATCGAAGGACAGCTCCCTGCATTGACCTTAGAGTCTACATTACTTGTGGAGATACAGAGAAAGCAAAGCGAAGATCCGGACATCCAGAAGATCAAGCAGGGGATACAGAAAGAAGACAACTCAGAGTTTAGAGTGACAGATAGCGGAATTCTTTATCAGGGGAGTCGCATTTGCGTGCCCAATGATGAGGAACTGAGGAAGAAGATCCTAGAGGAAGCTCACAGTACACCATATTCCATGCATCCTGGTTCTTCCAAGATGTACCAAGATGTGAGACAGAGATTTTGGTGGTCAGGACTCAAAAGAGATGTAGCTAAGTATGTCAGTACCTGCTTGACATGTCAGAGAGTCAAAGCAGAACACCAGAGACCAGGAGGAGTTCTTCAGCCTCTTCCAATACCAGAATGGAAATGGGAAGATATTTCCATGGACTTCATAACAGGTTTTCGAAGAACCACCAATGGATATGATGCGATATGGGTAATAGTAGACCGATTGACCAAGTCTGCTCACTTCCTAGCCATCAAGGTGTCCCACTCCATAGAGCAGTTGGCCCAGCTATATGTTAAAGAGGTAGTCAGACTTCATGGAGTTCCTAAATCTATCGTTTCTGATAGAGATGGGCGCTTCACCTCACACTTTTGGGAGTGCGTTCAGAATGAACTAGGCACCAAACTCAAGTTCAGCACAGCTTTCCATCCACAGACTGATGGACAGACAGAGCGAGTGAATCAGATTTTAGAAGACATGCCCAGAGCTTGTGCGCTAGATTTCAAAGGAAGTTGGTACAAGTATTTGTGCTTAGCTGAATTCGCTTACAACAATAGCTATCAGGCCACCATCAAGATGGCACCTTATGAAGCACTTTATGGCAGGAAATGCAGATCACCCATATGCTGGCAAGAAGCAGGAGAGAGAAAAGAGATGGAAGCAGAGCTGGGCATTCAGACAGAGGTGATAGACGAGACTACTCAAGCAATCCAGAAAATCAGACAAAGAATTGAGACTGCCCAGAGCAGACAGAAGAGTTATGCTGACACGCGCCGTAGGCCATTGGAATTTCAAGTGGGAGATTCGGTTTTCCTCAAGGTCGCTCCTATGAAGGGAGTGATGAGATTTGGCAAGAAGGGCAAATTAAGTCCTCGCTACGTAGGACCCTATCTGATTATAGAAAGGATTGGGAAAGTAGCTTATAGGCTGGACTTACCGCAAGACATGTCAGCAATACACAATGTATTTCATGTCTCTATGCTAAAGAAGTGTCTTCACGACCCGAGCCAAGTGATTCAGCCTCAGTCAGTGCAGGTCCAAGAGGATCTTAGCTATGAGAGCAGACCTACACGGATAGTGGATAGAGCAGTTAAGAGACTAAGAAATAAAGAAGTACCACTAGTGAAGCTCATCTGGCAGAACCAGAAGCACGAGGAAGTCACTTGGGAGCGGGAGGACAGTATGATACAGAAGTATCCAGAGCTATTCTAAGTTCGAGGACGAACTTTTTATAAGATATGGGGGATTGTAACGACCCAATTTCCCCTATTTTAAGTTCTAAAAGTCCAAAAAATATTTGGAAATACTTTTAAAATATTCTAGAGATTTTTAGGAATTTTTAGAGTATTTTTACGTAATTTTTGGAGGTCGTTTGGTAGGGTTACAAAAAGAAAATAAGTTGTGACAAAAATCGTTGAAGGTGAGACTCGAACCCAAGACCTCTGGCCGAACCCGACCTAATCGGACGCAGCCAACCAACTGGGCTACGCGTGGTTTGTTAATAAGTATGAAGCGGATATATATGAGTCATAGTAAAGGGCAAAGTTAAACCTAGGTTATAAAAGGGATAAGTTAAGGGGAGAAGGGGAGTATTCCCGTAACCTAATCTTGCGATCCCTTCCTCTCTCGTGGCGCCGACTTCCTCTCGGGTGAAATCGTAGCCGCCGCTCGGGCTTCGCCTCCGGCGGTCGGACAAGGACACTGCCGTGAGCTCCTCTTGGACCCGAGCTTCTCTCATCGAAGGGAGCACGCGGACATAAAGGAACGCCGAGACTTGAAGCTAGCCGAAACCCTAGAGACCTCTTCTCCGATTGTAAGTCCAAGAGAGCAAGTAAGTACTACTCTCACCTGTGGTAGGAGTTGCTTCGTTTGGTATGGTTGCTTTCGGATTTTTGCTTGCCGTGTAGAATTGTAAGCTCGGTTTTGTTTCCTTTCCATGCCCTGTTCATAGCCGAACAACATCCTTTAACATTAGGGTTTGTAGATTTCGGTTTTAAGCCTAAGTATAGCATGATTTGAGCTTGCGGGGTTGAAGTGGGTGCATTTTTGGTGCCATCCGAGTGCTGCCGAGACCTGCACAGGAAGCCTTGATACCTGCCGTGACCTGCACATGAAGTTTGGGTTTAGGCCGTGACTTGCATAGGGAACTCCAAGTATCATCTAGGCTAATTGAGCAAGTAGAATGGTTTAGTGCTAATTAGAATTGTATGCATTTTATTCTTGAGCGTATGTTGTTCATGAACCTCTTTGCTTTAGGGTCATGTTGTACATACTTAAGTTTGATAAGTAAATATTTTGGACAGCATGCTTATAAAACCTGAGTCGCATTCCTTTGCTTCCATTATAGCATGATGAGAATTTCTAAGTAGCATCCTATACTTGTCTTTACAGCATACTTAGAAGGCCAAGAAATTAGTTTCCTTTACGCTTCATTTATAGCATGTTTAAGAAGTTTAAAGTAGCATGTTACCTTATTTTGTATAGCATGTTTAAAGGCCTTAAAGTAGTATTCTTTGTCATGTTTTAATAGCAGGTTTAGAAGCCCTTAAAGTAGCATTCCATGCTCTGTTTCTACAGCATGATAGAAAGTGTAGAGTTACATATATTGCTTTTATTACAGCATACTTAGAAAGCCCAAAGTTAGCTTCCTTTTGCTTTATTTATAGCATGATTAGAATCATTCCATACTTGATTTTTCAGCATGTTTAGAAGCACTAAAATAGCATCCTTTGCCATGTTTTCACCGTATGATTCAAAGGCTTTAAATTGCTTTCTTTAGTTTAGCTTATAGCATGATCAGTAAGCTTTAAATTACTTGTTTTATTCTGTTATATAGCATGGTTAGTTGATTATACACCCATACTTGTTAAGTATATTTAAAGGTCTCCCACAATCTTTAATAAAAGATAATAAGGAAGATAAAAGAATAAGAAAGATAACAAGTAAGTCAAGCAAGAGGCTAGTACCCGACATCCAAGAGCTTGTCGTTAAACAAATCCAGGTGACCATTTCCGAGGTCTTGGCCCTGGTAGACCGAGGTCTGCTCTTTTAGGATTGGTGGCTCGCAACCCCAACCTATTAGGGAACGCGCATGAGATGGTACTAAGCCTGGGCCCAAAGAAAAGAAAGAAAGAAAGAAGAAGAAAGTAAAAGATAGAAATTAAACGATTAATTTCTATTACAAGGATATAAGAAAATATAATAAGTTTTATGCTTAGAATAAATAGAAAGTTAGTTTCTTTAATTCTAAGCTTACAGTGTTCATTTCTTATTATCCTGTTAGATAGTGAGCATTTTTAGTATTCAGTTTCATTTTCTGTATACCATGAGCACATGCAGATTTGCTTTAGCATTTCAGTTTCAGTATTATTGCATTACATTTATGCATTTCGAGTTTTGTGAGATAGATTAGTACTTACTAAGCGTTTTCGCTTATAAATCTTTTTTTTTTCCTCCTACCGCAGATAAAGGAAAAGCTAAGATATGAAAGGGAGGCGACAGGATGGTAGTGGTGATGAAGGTGTGTGATGACTGCGACTATGGAGAGATCCAAAGAGTGTTATCAAACCTGCAGGACCTATTTGATTAGAGTTTATGCTTTAGTTCTTTTCTTTAACACTATTATGAAGTTTGTGAGATTGTAGTTGAGTTTATTTCCGCATATGCATTTAGTCACTTTAATTATTTGTGGAGTGATATAGTTGGTTGTTTTTACTGTTATTTTTATAACTGCGTGGTTGTGAAAAATGAGTTCCAGCCGCCTGTGGCTGCGTATATATCCTATGTACTATGGATTTGGTCACCGGTACAGGTGAGACTCTGCCGAAATTTTCGGTAGGAATTCCTCTGAACCGTGATAAATCTAAGTACTTACTAATACTAGCGTCAGTGACACTAGTAAGTAGAGTAGTAGTTAAGTAACGGTCATCCTTAGAGAGTAGTATAGTATAGTAAGAAGGGTAGGTTGTTACAATGTATGTTTAGGTACCTTAAATGAGTTCATGATTTTGATTTATGTTCTACTTATCATGATGACTATGTATATATTTTACATCTAGGTTTCAGATCTCTAGATTAGTTAAGTTCAAGTTGCTTCTTGCTCCACATCATGATAGTTTAGTAGGCTATATGTAAAATTGCATGCTTACTTCTAAGATCCTATTCATGTTCTTATGTCTTATTATGATACCTTAATATGATCTAGGTTTAGGTGGATATTATGTTTCCTTTTACATCTTATCATGATAATCAAACTTACTCAATGAGAATACCGTGAGGGAAAAGGCCCCAAAGGGAGCCTGTTTACGGAAAAAGACCTCAGAGGGAGCCCAATATCGGGTAAGTTGACTATAACAAAGTAATAATGATAACGATAAAGATGAAGATACCGTGAGGGAAAAGACCCAGAGGGAGTCTGTTTACGGGAAAAGGTCCCAGAGGAAGTTCGTTTATGGGAAAAGATCCCAGAGGGAGCCCAATATCGGGTAAGTCGACTGTGACAAAATGATGAGGATTTGATGGGAATATTATGAGGAAAAAGGCCCCATTGGGATCCCATTTACAGGTAAGGCCCCAGAGGGAGCCCAATATTAGTTTCCATGTTAGGCTATGAATAAATTAGGTTCACGATATGCTAAGTTCGTGCTATGAATATGTTAACTTCATGATATGCTATGTATAAGTTCATGTTATGCTACAAATATGTTAATTTCATGATATGCTAAGTATAAGTTCATGTTATGTTATGAATACGTTAAGACCATGATATGCTATGAATATATTAGGTTCATGATATGCTATAAATAAGTTAAGTTCATGATATGCTATATCCATGCACATGTATGCCCATGTATATGCTCATGATAAAGTCTACTTTTATGTGTATGTTTATACCATGAAAGTATGATTATATTATGCTTATGTACATGCTCATGATCAATTCTATCATTATGCCTAGGTCATTTACCATGCTTATGTTTATGCTCTCATGCTTATGTCGATGCCTATGCTTACGCTCATAGTATGCTAGTAGGGAGATCCCAAGTTACTCCTGTTGGAGTGTATACTTAAAAGTTTAGCTTTTGTACACATTTATTTTGAAATAAAGAATCACATTGGTCAAATATTTACATTTATTTGTTAAATGTAATTGTTCAATTAATTTATATAGTAGATAACATGGAGTGTGGAGTCACACTTAGAAGATCATGTTGTCGGTTCTCTATAAATTATAAACAGTTGCTCACGACTAAGATGGAAAGGAACAAACCATCAGAATAGATGTAGTGTAATTAAGTATTAGTTTATCTTGACTAATAAATTACACTGATACACTTTAAGTGTATTGAGTAGGATCATTTAGGTAAGTTCTTTTTGTACTGACTTAGTAAAAGAACTAGACCTTAGTTATTATGGAAGTGTGTGCTCTTAATCCTAATATAATAACAAGCATGTATATTTAATATTTATTTCTTTGACTTATCAAAGGGTGAGGTTTAGCTCGATAAATCAATATGCCCGATAAGTTGGGAAATAATATTACTTATAGTATGTGTTGTTGATTATAGAAGGAATCTGTGTCCTAGTTATCTAGGTTGAGAATGTTCCCAAGAGGAGCTCATAAGGATTGCCATGTTAAACCCTGCAGGTGGACCTAGTCCAACATGATAATAAAGTTGAGTGGTACTACTCTTGGAGCTAGATATTAATTAAATGAGTTGTTAGTAACTCACTTAATTAGTGGACATTCGTAATCTTAAACACAGGGAGACTAACACACTCATGATAAGAAAGAGTCCATAATGTAATTTGGGATTGGTGTGGTAGTGCGGTAATAACTCTCTAGTGGAATGAGTTATTATCGATGAACTTGAGTTGTGTGTTCGGGGCGAGCACAGGATACTCAAGCTCATCGGAAGGCCAAAACAAATTTCTCCTCTAGGTCCCTAATGTAGCCTCAATAAAGCCTCAAGTCCATCCAAAGAAAAGCCTATCTTGGTGTCCAAGAAGGTGTCGGTTCATTGCTTGGTGACCAAGCAATGGCCGGCCACATATTCTCTAGAAGTGGCCGGCCCTTGCCTTGGGCAAGGGGGCCGACCGCAATATTTAAATTAGGAAGGTTGTTTTTGAATTTTTAAATTTCCTCAAATATTTACAATTTGTAAAAAGAGAGATTTTAAAATTTTATAAAATTTTTCTAATTTAAATTAGGCCACAAGGTTTTAAAAGAGAGTTGTAAAATTTATAAAACTTTCTTTTAAAATAAAATATTATTAGAGATGTTTTAAATTTTAAAACTTTCCTTTTAATATCCACATTAAAAAAAAAGAGAGTTTGTAAAATTTTATTAGAAGTTTTCTTCTTTTAAAATTTTATAAAAATTTTTTCTTTCTTTCCCTTTTAATAAGTGGCCGGCCACCTTGCTTGGTGCCCAAGCAAGGGGCCGGTCAAATAATTAAACAAATAGTTGTTTAATTAATAAATCAATCTAGGATTGATTAATTAAAAGGAAAGAAAAAGAAAAAATTAAAAGGAAATAGGAATGAGTCTAATTTTTATAAAACTCTTTCCATAATTTTCTGTTGGGAAACTAATATAAAAAGGGGGGAAGGGGAGGCCTTGAAAAATAACAATTGATATTGTGTTGTTGGAGATCATCAAGTGGCCGATCCCTCTCCCTCTTTTCCCTTTGCTCTCTTTTGCTCTTTTGTGGTGGTGGTGGCCGAATTCTAGAGAAGGAGGAGAAGCTTTCCGGGTGGTGTTCGTCTTGGAGGATCGTCGCCCACATGACGTCTAAGAGGAGGCGAGGGATACGACAGAAGATTTCGAGGTTTTAGCATACAAGGAAGTGGTAGAACTAGTATTTAATTTCCACATCATACTAGTTAATTTTTCTTTGTATAAATACCAAATACAAGAGGCATTCGATTCTTGTTTTTTGAATTTAATTTCGATATTGTGTTATTTTTCTTTTTCCTTGTGATTTGATCGTTCCTTTTGGTTAACCTAGAGTTATATAAGGAAATTAAATATTAACTTTCCTTAAAAGGCTTTTTCTAGTCGGTGGTGGTTGCTCCCATATCCAAGAAGGCCAAGTACCTCGCCATGCAGCACTGGAAGCTAATTTTGAAAACTAATATTTAATTGAATTTATAACCTAGGTGATTTGGATCAAACGTGTTAAGTTCCGCAGGAGATCCAAATCTAAACCTAAAAGAACATATAAGTTAAACT
The DNA here is from genome assembly GCF_018446385.1 of Zingiber officinale. Lineage (NCBI taxonomy): Eukaryota > Viridiplantae > Streptophyta > Magnoliopsida > Zingiberales > Zingiberaceae > Zingiber > Zingiber officinale. Next base: position 60,195,354 of record NC_055990.1, on the reverse strand, counting down.
TGGAATCAAACGTGTTAAGTTCCGCAGGAGATACAAGTTTAACTTAAAAGAACACATGGTAGCTAGGAAAGGTTCAGATCACGTACAAATTTTTTGTACAGTGGAGCCATTGGGTTTTCCGATTAGCAACCAACAATTGGTATCAGAGCTAGGATTTTGCCTCTGTATATTTGGTATTAGTTTAATTATGCACATGTCATACATAATTTAGGCAGGTTAATAGTAGGATGTGCTAACTTTGTGGATGCAGGATCCAACTATTATGGCTTATAGTTATTATGTGTGTGATTGGACCCCTTGGACATGTCAAGGGCATTTATTATGTGTGCATGATTGTATTATAAAATACAGCAGGAGCTGTATTTAGTTTTATTAGGATTTTATTTTTCTATCTAGATACATGTACATTCCTTTTATGGAATATAGGATCGATGGATGTAAATTTTATTTTATGTTCGATCTAGTTTACATGTACATTCCTTCGAGGAATATAGGATTGAAAAATGTAAAATTCTATTTATGTCGCGGATCGAATCTTGCAAGGCGTGGAACCTTTTGAGGATCAGAGTGGCGCAACGGAACAAGGAGCAAGATGGATGCGACAACTAGACCCGGTGGCGGTGGCCAAAGATGGCAGCAGCTAGGGATGACGACACACGGAGGATAACAATAGATAAAAGCCATAATAGTTGAAAATTAGTTTTTCTATTTATTGCTTTTGTATTGTTCTGTGTGTGAATGTTAGTGTACATGTTTAGTAGGCTAGCATCATCAAAATTCTTCACTTTAAATAACTAAGTGGGAGAGGAATTTATTTTAGTGAATTCCACGGTCTCCATTACTAGTTTGTAAGTGATGCAAACAAACTTGCGCGTTGACTCTGAGTGCCTTCCTCCAAATCGGATGAGTTTGTTTGCGGATCACTAGACCAAACTTCCATTTCGGATGACTATAGGAAATTAATTAAGAGCGTGTGATCTTCCCCATCGGAAGGGGCACAATCTTATTAATGGACTTAGTGTAAAGTAATGGTATACACTTAGGCACATCTAATAGTATCCTCCCCATCGGAGTCACTGCTATTATTTGTGTGACCGAAGGAAACCAAGTATTAATTTTATTTGTCAAAAAGTTAGGTTGACAAGATAATAAAATTAATGGGATATACCCTCCTTTTACAAATGTTGAATTTGTATACGTCCACACTATCATGGCATACAAAATTCACGGTATTTTAAGGTGTTGGTTAATTTAAAATAGTATTGTTTGAGGAATCAATATTATTCTAAATTTAGAGTTCTGGCCAAAATTTTTTTGTGATTCTTAGGATGACTTTCAACCCACTGGCCATTATTCTAAAAGAAAACAAACTTACTGGTCCCAACTATATAGATTGGAAAAGAAACCTGGACATTGTTTTAACTGCTGAGGGCTATAAGTTTGTACTGTCAGAGGAATGCCCAGAAATACCTAGCAATGATTCTACCCCAGAGGAGATTCAACATCATAGTAAATGGGTAAAAGATGATGAGATGGCGCGGTATTACATCTTGGCTTCGATATCAAATGTATTACAACATCAGCATCAGGACTTACCAACAACCTATGATATAATGAACAATCTCAAGGAACTCTTTGGACATCAGAATCGGGCTGCTAGGTAAGAGGCAATGAGAAAACTGATGACAGCCACCATGACTGAGGGGACTCCCGTGAGGGATCATATTCTCAAGATGATGGCTTACTTAAACGAAATACAAGTTCTTGGAGGGGAAATTGATGGGGAAACCCAGATCGATATCATCCTCCAAACGCTGCCCAGAAGTTTTGAGCATTTTCGCCTGAACTATAATATGAATAAAAGGATGTATTCATTGGTGGAACTTCTGACAGAACTTCAGGCAGCCGAAGGATTGTTTCATCAACATTCTCAAATTCACTATGCTGAAAATGGTTCTACTTCTAAGCCGAAAGGCAAGAAGAAGAAGAAACAAAATGGCTCAGCAAAGAAGGTGAATAAACCTCAAGGTGTAGGACAAAAAGTTGGAATAAAGAAGCCGAAGGGCAAGTGCTTTATTTGCAAGCAGACTGGACATTGGAAGGCGGACTGTCCTCGTAGGAAACAGAACAATAAAGGTATATCTCATACTCTAGTAGTTGAAACATGTTTAGCGGTGTTATCTACCAGCACCTGGTGTGTAGATACGGGAGCCACTGATCATGTCTGCAATTCTTTGCAGGGGTTCCAGGAAACCCGGCGACTATTTGATAGAGAGATAACTGTCTACATGGGCAATGCTACTAAGGTAGCAGCTGTTGTAGTGGGAGACGTCTACTTATCATTTGATAGGAATAGGAAATTGGTTTTAAGGAATTGTCTTTATGTACCCAGTTTTAGAAAGAATTTAATTTCAGTTTCTAAACTGTATATGGATGGATATTCAGTTTCCTTTAGTAACAATGTGGTTATAAAGAGAAATAAAGTGATTATCTGTTCTGGTGCATTGGTTGGCAATTTATATACTTTAAATCTAATTTCTCCCACAAAGTAAAATATGGAAATTAATAACACATCTTCTAACTCTAATAAGAGAAAAGAACCTTCGGAAATGAACCAAACACATCTTTGGCATCTAAGGCTTGGTCATATTAACTTAAGTAGGATTCGAAGGCTTGTAGCCGATGGACTCTTGGGTCCATTAGAGTTGGAAAACTTTCCAACGTGTGAATCCTGCTTGGAAGGTAAGATGACCAAGAGACCTTTTAAGGCCAAGGGGTATAGAGCCAAAGAAGCGTTAGAATTAGTTCATTCTGATTTGTGTGGTCCTATGTCTATCCAGGCTAGAGGTGGCTTTGAATATTTTGTCTCTTTTATAGACGATTATTCAAGATATGGATACATTTACCTAATGCACCGCAAGTCTGAGTGCTTTGATAAGTTCAAAGAGTACAAGGCTGATGTGGAGAAACGTCTAGGTAAAAATATCAAGACACTACAATCTGATCGTGGTAGCGAATACCTCTTAGGAGAGTTTAGGAATTACTTATCAGAGGCCGGGATTCAATCCCAATGATCCACACTTAGTACACCCCAACAGAATGGTGTGGCAAAACGAAGGAATAGGACTCTTATGGAGATAGTTAGATCAATGATGAGTTATTCAGAATTACCAAATTCATTTTGGGGATACGCTCTGGAAACAGCAGCGCACATTCTGAACTTAGTAACTTCTAAATCAGTATCTTCTACTCCCACAGAATTATAGAATGGGCGGAAGCCCAGTCTAAGACATATTCGGATTTGGGGTAGTCCAACACATGTGCTGAAACAAGATGCTGATAAGTTAGAATCTCGTACAGAAGTTCGTATGTTTGTGGGGTATCCCAGAGGAACGAAAGGCGGTTTATTTTATAGTCCTAAAGACCAGAAGGTCATTGTTAGCACCAATGCCCAGTTTTTAGAAGAGACTATATAATAGATCACAAGCCCAGTAGTAAAATTGTTCTAGAAGAACTTAGAGAGGACACGTCTACTTCAGTACCAACAGTACAAGATGAAGTATCACAAGAGACTGCAACACGTGTCACACATGATATGTAACATCCCAAAATTTCACTATTTGAAGTCCTAAAAGACCTTATTAAAATCTAGAAATGCTTTAGAAAAATTCTAAAGATTTTTAGAAATTTTTAGAGTATTTTTATGGAATTTTTGGAGTTCGTTTGGTATTTTTACCAAGAGAAAGAAGTTTTAAAAAGAAAGTGTTGAAGTCGGGTTTTGAACCCAAGACGTCGAACCCGAACCAGATCTTAACGAACTCAGCCCAACCATCTGGTCTACGGATGTTTTGTTAATCATATATGGAGTGATATATATTTAAGTAGTAGTTAGGAACAGTAAAATAAATTGGAAATAAAAGTGCGCGGCTGAGGAATCGAAGCCGCGACCTGGGATTTGGTTAAAGCCGGGCTGACCAAGTGTGCTAGCGATCGTTTCTTATTTAAAAAGGAGAAATATTCTATTTAAGAAGTAGTTAATGAATAGGAAATAAATAGGAAGGAAAAATGGTTGCAGCCAAGTTTCGAACCCATGCGCTAGGCCTTAAGCAGAACGCAGCCCACCAACAGACCAGTCGAACTTTTCTTAATAAAACCCGAATCAAGTTGTATTTAAGCAATAGTTAGTTAACAGAATATTAAAGTTATAAGAAGAGAACTTAGGTTTTCCCCGTGACAAAATCTTCTCCTCTCCTCTTCTCGTGACGGCGCTTCTCCTCTCGGGCGAAAGCAGAGACGAAGCTAGGGCTTCGTCTCCGGCGGCCGGCGAGCACCCTTCTCCGTGAGTTCTTCATACCTTTGTGATCCTCTCGTCGAGGAGAGCAAGAAGATACCAAGAGATCGTCGAGGAAGCATATATCCGAAGCCCTAGAAGCCTCCTTCTTCTCGGTTGTAAGTCCAAGAACAGCGAGGTGAGTTGCTTCTCACCTGCAGTAGGAGTTGTTTCGAGCTTTGATTCGTTTTCATGGCTTTCGGATTCTTGTTTTCTTTTGGATTTCGAAGCAAGTTTGAGGGGTTTTGTTTTTGATGCTTACTGCCATGAACCCTAAAGAAAGAAGATAGGGATTTTAAGCATGAAGAACAGTTATAAAATTTAGGTTTTCAGTAGCAATTTTCCTTCAATTAGTTTGGGATTCTGGATCAAGAGGTTGATGGATTCTATGGGATTTGGTGATGTTCGGATCCTTCCCACTGCTCCCGAAAGTTTTGGACAGATTGCTAGGGGATTTAGTCTTGATAGATAATGCTTAAGCTTCCTATTGTTCTGAAATCTCTGGAACAGATTGACATACTGGAATTGTTTTTATGAACGAGTTAGTACTTGCTGAACCTTGTGACAGAGTTGTGAATGCTATAAATTTGTGCACAGATTTATGTATGTTAGAATTATTGTGAACAAGCTTCACCTAGTTTTCTCTTAAATTCCAGTAGGTTATAGCTTAAATTGTGTTACAAGAGGGGCACGAACAGAGGAGCTTACTGTGGGTTTTAATTGTTCATTTATATCTTCCTCAACCTGCCGTAATTCTGCATAAAGGAAATTAGATATGAGAAGAGTTAGATTTTCATTTGTTAGTTCCTTTGAAGCTAGTTTAAGTTCCGTGAAGCATGATATTCTGTTAATTCCATACAACAACGATTCCTTATTTTCTAGATTCTATTGCATGCTTAGTAGTTGAATTGGTTTTACTTTCACAGCATGCTTAAGTTGTTCTAGTTTCCTATTTGCTATTGGAATAACATGAGCAGTTCTATTTTTATAGCATGCAGATTTTTATAAGTAAAGTATGCAAATTTTGATAGGCTTAATATGCAGATTTTTGTTAAGCTTTGCATGCAGATTTATGTTAAGCTTTGTATACAGATTTTCAGTACGTAGGGTGTGTTCTAGTGCACCTCAAGTGCTTGATAAAATGCTTAGCTCACTATAATGATACAGTAGGCATTTTAATAGCTCAGTAAATGCAGTAGAAGCATTTAAAATAACTTATTTAGTCTTGCTACAGCTTTTATGGACTAGATGTCCAAGGTTCAGATCCTTTCTAGGTTCAGATAACCTAGTTTTAGGTTCAGATAACCTAGTTAAAGCAAGGTAAGAAAATTAGCTATGAAATCAGTATTTTATTTTCAGCAGTGGCACTGTACTGGATTAGATATCCATTGGGTTGGGCTCCCACAGTCGTCCCTAGGTTTAGATAACCTAGTAAACCCTACTAGACTTGGAACTTGCAATCCCGGGTTTAGTTAGGGATGCACACACAGCAAGTACAGTTGCCGGGCCCATCAGCAGCATGATTATTATTTTAATCTATTATGTAAATAGTTTTCAAAACTTCACAAATTAGTTATGTGAATACAAGTTAGACTCAGTTTAGCATTAATTAGTTTAGCTTAGGTATCAATTCAGTTTCTTATTGATACACATGATAGTTCTATGATTGGCTTTACATGTTAGCTTTTCAGCTAGTTTCTTCGCTATTTATGAGCATGATTAGCTATACATGTTTAGTATTTCAGTTAGTATGATTCCCTTATTGCTATTTATGAGCATGATTAGCTATACATGTTTAGTATTTCAGTTAGTATGATTCCTTATTGGTTTATGAGCATGATTATCTTTACATGTTAGCTTTTCTGTTAGTTGTTTTTTTTGTTATTTATGAGCATGAGTAGCCTTACATGTTAGCATTCAGTTTTAGCATGTTTTTATTTGTATACATGCATATCGAGTTTTTGTGAGTAGATAGCGCTCACTAAGCTTTATGCTTATAGACTGCATTTCCTCCTACTGCAGATAAAGGAAAAGCTAAGGTATGAAAGGAAGGCGACAAGGTGGTGGTGATAAAGGTGTGTGATGGCTGGACTATGGAGAGATCATGAGTTTGCTAAGGAGTTGTTAAAACTTACCTGATTATAGTTTCCTTTTCTTTTCTCCTTAATGCTATGATGAAGTTGAGATTGTAATTGAGTCTATTCCGCACTTTGTTATGTTTTATTGTTGGAGTATTATCTGTTTGCTATTGCTAGAGTAGTTTCATTCTTCTTATTGAGTTATTATACTGCGTGGTTGAGTGATTATATGTTCCAGCCGCCTGTGGCTGAGTATATATTATTTGTATTGTTGATTTGGTCACCGGTACAGGGGAGACTCTGTCGAAATTTTTCGTTAGGGTTTCCATGTGATTTTTTTTTAATCATACCGGTTAAGTAGAGTTAGCAGTTAAGTAGCGTCCACCTCTAGAGAGTGGTAGTAGTAAAGAAGGTGGGCCGTTACATGATACACAACCACAGACGGTGCCTCGTCGTAGTGGGAGGGTTGTAAAGTAGCCCGAGAGATTCATGTTTTTGGGTGAGTCTTCGGACTTGATCCCAGGCAAACATGAACCAGATCCCCGGACATATGATGAAGCACTCCAAGATATAGATGTAGTATCTTGGCAAAAGGCAGTGAATTTCGAAATAGAATCTATGTATTCTAATAAGGTCTGGGAGCTTGTAGAACCACCTGATGGTGTAAAAGCCATTGGATGCAAGTGGATCTATAAAAGGAAAAGAGGGACAGATGGGAAGGTAGAAACCTTCAAAGCAAGGCTTGTTGCGAAGGGGTACACTCAGAAAGAGGGAATCGATTATGAGGAGACCTTTTCGCCGGTAGCTATGCTTAAGTCTATCCAGATACTCTTATCCATTGTCGCTCATATGGATTATGAGATTTGGCAAATGGATGTCAAGACAGCTTTCCTTAATGGAAGTCTTGAAGAAAACATCCATATGAAGCAACCAAAAGGGTTCATTGAAAAGGGCAAAGAGCATCTAGTGTGCAAGCTTAATCGGTCCATTTATGGACTGAAGCAAGCTTCAAGATCTTGGAACATTCGGTTTAATGAAGTAATCCAGTCATATGGATTTATTCAGTGTCCGGATGAGTCTTGTGTATACAAGAAGTATAACGGAAACATGGTGGTATTTCTTGTACTATACGTAGATGATATTTTGTTAATTGACAACAATGTCAAGGTATTATCAGACGTAAGGGTATGGTTGTCCAAACAATTTGATATGAAGGACTTAGGAGAATGTGCATACATCCTTGGGATCAAAGTTATAAGGGATCGCAAGAAAAGAATGTTGTGCCTATCCCAAGCTTTATATATAGATACAATCCTTGCTCGTTTTAGCATGCAAAACTCCAAGAAAGATTTCTTACCTTTTAGGCATGGAGTAGCCTTATCTAAAGAGATGTCTCCAAAAACATCAAAGGAGATTGAGGACATGAAGGCAGTTCCTTATGCTTCGGCTGTAGGAAGCCTCATGTATGCAATGTTGTGTATGAGACCTGATATCTGTTTTTCCGTGGGCATGGTTAGCAAATATCAAAGTAACTCTGGACAAGGACATTGGATTGCAGTAAAACATATATTAAAGTACCTGAGAAGGACTAGAGATTATATGCTAGTTTACCAAGCAGATGATTTGCTCCCTGTGGGTTACACGGATTCGAACTTCCAATCAGATAGGGACAACAATAAGTCTACATCAGGCTATGTGTTTACTTTAGGAGGTGGAGCCATTGCATGGAGGAGTGTTAAGCAGAAATGCGTCGTCTCAGACTCAACCATGGAAGCAGAGTATATGGCAGCCTCTGAGGTAGCCAAAGAAGATGTATGGCTCAGGAACTTTCTAATGGACTTAGATGTGATTCCTGGTTTGTCCAAGATCGTCACAATTTATTGTGATAATAGTGGAGCAGTTGCAAACTCGAAGGAACCACGAGCCCAGAAGGCAACTAAACATATAGAGCGCAAGTACCACCTGATATTGGACATCTTCAAGCGAGGAGAAGTTGTCGTCGCCAAGATAGCATCAGCAGATAACCTGGCAGATCCTTTCACTAAGGCCCTTCCGGCGAAAGCTTTTGATCGGCATGTGGAGGGGATGGGAATCAGATGTATGGCAACAGATATGACAGCTTAGACTTTTAGTATAAGTGGGAGAATGTTGGAGTGTATACTTAAAAGTTTAGCTTTTGTACATATTTATTTTGAAATAAAGAATCACATTGGTCAAATGTTTACATTTATTTGTTAAATGTAATTGTTCAATTAATTTATATAGTAGATAACATGGAGTGTAGAGTCACACTTAGAAGATCATGTTGTCGGTTCTCTATAAATTATAAACAGTTGCTCACGACTAAGATGGAAAGGAACAAACCATCAGAATAAACGTAGTGTAATTAAGTATTAGTTTATCTTGACTAATAAATTACACTGATACACTTTAAGTGTATTGAGTAGGATTATTTAGGTAAATTCTTTTTGTACTGACTTAGTAAAAGAACAATAACTTAGTTATTATGAAAGTGTGTGCTCTTAATCCTAATATAATAACAAGCATGTATATTTAATATTTATTTCTTTGACTTATCAAACGGTGAGGTTTAGCTCAATAAATCAATATACCCGATAAGTTGGGAAATGATATTACTTATAGTATGTGCTGTTGATTATAGAAGGAATCTGTGTCCTAGTTATCTAGGTTGAGAATGTCCCCAAGAGGAGCTCATAAGGATTGCCATGTTAAACCCTGCAGGTGGACCTAGTCCAACATGACAATAAAGTTGAGTGGTACTACTCTTGGAGCTAGATATTAATTAAATGAGTTGTCAGTAACTCACTTAATTAGTGGACATTCGTAATCTTAAACACAGGGAGACTAACACACTCATGGTAAGAAGGAGCGCATAATGTAATTTGGGATTGGTGCGGTAGTGCGGTAAGAACTCTCTAGTGGAATGAGTTATTATCGATGAACTTGAGTTGTGTGTTCGGGGCGAGCATGGGATACTCAAGCTTATCGGAAGGCCAAAACCAATTTCTCCTCTAGGTCCCTATTGTAGCCTCAATAAAGCCTCAAGTCCATTCAAAGAAAAGCCTATCTTGGTGTCCAAGAAGGGGCCGGTTCATTGCTTAGTGACCAAGCAATGACCGGCCACATATTCTCTAGAAGTGGCCGGCCCTTGCCGGCCGCAATATTTAAATTAGGAAGGTTGTTTTTGAATTTTTAAATTTCCTCAGATATTTACAATTTGTAAAAAGAGAGATTTTAAAAATTTATAAAATTTTCCTAATTTAAATTAGGCTACAAGGTTTTAAAAGAGAGTTGTAAAATTTATAAAACTTTCTTTTAAAAAGAAATATTATTAGAGATGTTTTAAATTTTAAAACTTGGTTTTAAATTTTAAAACTTTCCTTTTAATATCCACATTAGAAAAAAAAAAGAGTTTGTAAAATTTTATTAGAAGTTTTCTTCTTTTAAAATTTTATAAAAAATTTTTTCTTTCTTTCCCTTTTAATAAGTGGTCGGCCACCTTTCTTGGTGCCCAAGCAAGGGGCCGGTCAAATAATTAAACATCAACAAATAATTGTTTAATTAATAAATCAATCTAGGATTGATTAATTAAAAGGAAAGAAAAATAAAAAATTAAAAGGAAATAGGAATGAGTCTAATTTTTATAAAACTCTTTCCATAATTTTCCGTTGGGAAACTAATATAAAAAGGGGGAAGGGGAGGCCTTGAAAAATAACAATTGATATTATGTTGTTGGAGATCATCAAGTGGTCGACCCCTCTCCCTCTCTTCCCTTTGCTCTCTTTTGCTCCTTTGTGGTGGTGGTGGCCGAATTCTAGAGAAGGAGGAGATGCTTTCCGGGTGGTGTTCGTCTTGGAGGATCATCGCCCACACGACGTCTAAGAGGAGGCAAGGATACGGCAGAAGATCTCAAGGTTTTTAGCATACAAGAGGTATAACTAGTATTTAATTTCCACATCATACTAGTTAATTTTTCTTTGTATAAATACCAAATACAAGAGGCATTCGATTCTTGTTTTTCGAATTTAATTTCGATGTTGTGTTATTTTTCTTTTTCCTTGTGATTTGATTGTTCCTTTTGGTTAACCTAGAGTTATATAAGGAAATTAAATATTAACTTTCCTTAAAAGGCTTTGTCTAGTCGGTGGTGGTTGCTCCCATATCCAAGAAGGCCAAGTGCCTCGCCATGTAGCACTGGAAGCCAATTTTAAAAACTAATATTTAATTGAATTTATAACCTAGGTGATTTGGATCAAACGTGTTAAGTTCCACAGGAGATCCAAATCTAAACCTAAAAGAACATATAAGTTAAACTTGGAATCAAACGTGTTAAGTTCCGCAGGAGATACAAGTTTAACTTAAAAGAACACATGGTAGCTAGGAAAGGTTCAGATCACGTACAAAATTTTTGTACAGTGGAGCCATTGGGTTTTCCGAGTAGCAACCAACAACTCCCTCGGCTGGTTTCACACGACTATGTGTAGCACACAACAGAGTTCTTTTCCTCTAATGTTAAGCTCACATGGTTGTGTGTTTCCCACGGTCGCCTTCTTCTTTCTCTCTTAAATTTCCACATGGTCGTGTGAGATCACACGACCATGTCCATCTTCTCCTCGGGTGAGCTCACACAGCCATGTGATGCCACACAGCTTGATGCTCCTCCTTTTCTGTTAGTATCACACGGCCGTGTGAGGTCACACAGTCGGTTCTATAAGGTCCAGAAGTGTTGAATTTTCTCCTTTCCGATTTCTCCAACACCTCCACGCCCATGAAATGATCATGGCCAGCTCATAGAGGTGATATACAATCTGAAAACAAAGTAACAAAAGATTAGAACAGTAACAAAAGAAAAGGAAAAGTGAAAATGAATCTAACTAAAAGAACCCTTAGGTTGCTTCCCAAGAATTTCTTGTTTAAGGTCTTTAGCTCGACCTCGTCTCCGATTCTACTAACTATACCCAAGGAGGCACAAATTTTCATCCTCAGGTTGATGTTGCTACTTCTTTCTTATTTCTTACCCTCGGAGGGCAGAGGTACTTCTCATTCTTAGTTGGGGGCCTTCTCTCAACATTTGTCGGTTCGCATGCTTTATCCAACAGCCTCCCATGAGGATGGAAGTTCCACTCCTCTATTTTGTAAGCATTTGCCCTGCTGCACATGCTTACTATGAAAGAAGAGACATGGTTAGGAGAATTTGATAAATCATACTCTAACCTTTCCTTATTGATAACTAAAGATAGCTTATGGTTTTTCACATCAATGATGGCTCTAGCCGTTGCAAGGAAAGGTCTTCCTAGTATAATTGGAATTTTTTAGGTCTTCCTCCATGTCTAAAAAAACAAAATCTATAGGTATGATGCAGCCACCCACTTCAACTGGCATATTTTCAATGATACCCATAGGGTGCCTGCAAGAATGATCAGCTAATTACAGTGTCATGGTAGTAAGTTTAAAATTTTTGAGATCTAGATTATTACAGATTGAATATGATATGAGGCTAACACTTTCCCCTAAATCATAAAAAGATTTTTCTATGAATTCATATCCTATGGTACAAGTAATGAAAAGCTTCTAGGGTCTTGGAGCTTTAGGAAAGTGTTATTCTCAAATAGAGCATTGTATTCTTCTGTTAAAGCTATAGTCTCAATTTCTCCCTTCTATCTTCGATTGGACATGATGTCCTTCAGGAACTTGGTAAAATTTGGCATTTGTTGAATAACATCAATTAGAGGGACTTTACACAGATATCCTTAACCTTGTCAAGAAATTTGCCGAATTCTTCATCTTTCTTGGTCATGACTAGTCTTTGCGAAAACGAGATTGTTTGACTTTGTGGTGGGATTGGAAGAATCCCTTCAACCTTCTTAGTACTCTCCTAATCATCTTGGATCTGAACTGGATCAAGTGTTGGAGGAGAGGGCTCTTCTTGAATTTCAATCCCTTTTTAAGCAGTCACTTCGGGATCTCCCAAGGTCCGTTCGCTCTGAAGCTCGATTCTATTACAGTGTTCCATTGGATTGACATCAGGTTTTCCTGGAAATGCTCCTAGTGCTCTTAAGGATGATGAAGTTATCTGAGCAACTTGGCTATCTATCATTTTCTGTGTTTTTCAGAACTGTCCATTCTTTGATTCAGTAGCTTGATTTCTTGCTCATTTCATTTTAGTTGGTAAGAACTTCTTCAAGCATTTTTTCTAATCTAGATAGTTGATAGCTTTGAGAAGATTGTTGTTGTTGATAGCTTTGATATCTAGGCTAGTAGCTTGGTCTAGCCCCCATGGATGGTCCTTGCTCTTGGTTATTACGATAGGAAAAATTTGGATGATTCTTCCACCCGGGGTTGTATATGTCGGAGTATGGATTATTTTGCTTTTGATTGTAACTCAATATAGCATCACATTGCTCAAGTTGATCAATTTGTGTAGAGATAGCTTCAAATAGGCATGTGTCTTAAGCGTGGTCTGTGCTCCCACAAGTTTTGTATACACATACTATTGCATTGACCGTGCTTGTGTTTGTTCCCATATTCTCCAGATTTTTGGTCAAAGCATCTAGCTTTGCAAACATTAATGTAATTGCATCTACATCAAATTTTCCTGATGCTTTAATTGAGTTTACAGATGAAGAGCCTCCACATCTCTCGGATGCCCACTGATGATGGTTTTGAGGTATGTTACAAACCGCAAGTGCACAGATTCGTCGTCAGTAATAAAAATATTGATCCCACGGGAGCTGGTTACAAGCACTAGCAATTGTTCACTAAGGGTTAGCTAGACTACCAATGGTTGTGAATAATCTAAGGAAGAAAGGTCGGGAAGAAGAATCGAGAGCTAGTGAGTCGAAGTGTTCACTTGGTTATGAGGGATTCTAGGAGGTCGGTTTTGTTGTGGTGGTGTTGATGTGTCACGTTTTATCCTACACTCGCTGTCCTTTAACATGCAATTGTCAGAAGCTAAAGTGGCTATTCTTAAGTACTAGAATAAAGAAGGACCCTAAGAAGTCCTGTTACGGTTTACCCCTATCACTAGGGCACCTCGGTAAATCTTGAGGACACAACTCTAATTGGTAAGTTAAGAATAGTGTTTAAGAGCTAAGTTTGGTCTCTCGCTTCCTTGAGGAGAATTTGCCTCTCCTTTCAAGGAAGTATCCTAGATGTCTGTGAACGGGTTACCCCTATCACTAGGGCCCCTCGGGTGTACGATCTAGGGATAATCCCTCTACGAGGTTAACAAGTTCTACACAATTAAGCAACATGCAATTAAGACAAAGCATAAAAGATCATCTAATGAGTATAAACATAATACGAGTTTTACATCAAACTGAACCACAACTACTCCCTAATCCTAGAACAAGGGATCTACTTCATGATTATCAGAGAAATACCCAAAGATATAATGTAGATAAACATACAATCTTCAGACATGGAAAAAGAAAGAAAGAATATGCTTATCCAAATGACGACGAGTGGCCTTCGGATCCAGTTCTCAGCTTCTGGAGTCGATGTGGTGGTGGAAGATTGCTGGATGGAGGTCCAAGATGGCGTGGGACAGCTTCAAGATGTTTCTCCAACTGACGGCTCGCTTCCCCCTCGTCCCCCCCCCCCCCGAAAAAGGGTTAAAACCCTTATATAGACTAGGGTTTGGCTGCGGCGACACGGCCGTGCCAAGATGGGACAGCCGTGTTCTTTCTCTTCTCTTGTGGCGCTGCACGACCGTGCCAATTGGCACAGCCGTGTGGTGTCTGGCCTCGGTCCCTGGGGCACGGTCATGCAAGGATGCACAGCCGTGTACTTCTTGGTCTTGGCATGGGGTGGCATGACCGTGCAAGGATGCACGACCATGTGCTGATCCGCCTCTGTCTTGGCCGCACGGCCGTACACTGCTCCCCTTCTGTCTGGTCACACGGTCGTGCAAGGGCGCATGACCGTGTTCTTCGACTTGTTCCGGTGCATTGATAATCATCATTTTTGCTTCGAAAATTGTCCCTGCCAACATAAAACCACACAAAGAGCAGATATCCGAACAAAAGAGTATATATAATGAATACAAGATGAAAGAGGCAATCATGCAACGAATATATATGCATAAAGTACGTGAATGTGTGCTAAAACATGTGTAAATGATCATAATACTTGCGCACATCACACCCCCAGACTCGATCCTTTGCTTGTCCTCAAGAAAAACACTACAAACTATGTTCCTGAGTTCCTGCAATGTTTCATAATTCCTAGTGCATTCTCCTAACTCTATCAACTAGTTTCATTGATAAGCATAATTGTGGAGTAACCTAAGTATGGCCTAAACATAAGTTCTTTGTGCTCAGTGCAGTAAGTAGCTCAAACTCTTCAAGTTTCAACTCTTTGTCCTAGTTAAGTCGTCATACAATTGAGTTCCTAATGTTCTCGGTGATATCACTTACCTGCCACACACTTGGTTCATTTTCCTTAAATTACACAAGGTCTCAAAGGATACTTCTTGGAATCAAGAGAAATATAACATTCATTTCCCCAGTAACCTAACTCGGTCTCAAATGGGTGAATTGTTAGTTTCCACTCATGACAACTATTTTTATCCTTTTTTTTCATTTTTTTTGGGTGCTATAGAGGTGTAGCACAGTGCTATTATACATGCGATGCATATGTTGGGATTTAGATTTTTCCAAATGAGCTTCCATGATCCGAGGTTATCCAATAATCAAAATGTAAATAAGAAATCACCATGGGAATAAAAGTACTAAATAATTTGAATGAATCATAACTATTTCAAGAGTATATCTACCATTCAAGCTTAAGTACTTAAGTGCAGTGAAAATAAGGTCCTTAAGGTTAGGCCAGAACTTATACCCAACTCCGTACAATACTTAGCTTATTTCATGTTACTAAAGATAGAGAAAGAAGATATACTAACCATACTAAAAGAAACTCATGAACTAAGAAAATGCTAGCTATTTTGCTATCGGACAAGTAGCAAAAAAAGTAGACGGTTGATGTTCTCAAATATGCCACAAAATTAAAGATAGGAAAAGAAAATGCAAATGAGGTGCAAGAAGAAACAAATAAAACACGAATAAATAAAACAAGACTAAATAACACAAAGCAAATAAAATATGCAAAAGCAGGTAAAATATGCAAAAGTAAAAGAAAGACTCGACTCGACTCAGGTTGTCCAACAATAACCCCCCTAGACTTAGACTTTTCATCGTCCTGATGAAATCAATATGGTGGCAGGGGTGGGGGATAAGGAGGTCCTCAATATGAGCTAGGGGGAAATCTAGGCATACCAGGAAGATGGTCAATGTGTTGATGATATTGATACAAGGCATCTACTTGTTGTCTAGTGATATCCATATCATCCATAAAATTTCTCATTCTTTCCTGGTCAACTTCATAATCTTGGACGAACCCTGTCACCTGACTATGGAAGTCCCTAGTGAACTGAAAATGGTCTCGTACCTCATTAAACTAGTCGTCAGAAAGCTTGAAGCGACCCTCCAACCATTGTTGATGATATTGTTGACCATCAATACCGGGAAGATGGTCAATGTGTTGATGAAATTGATACAAGGCATCTACTTGTTGTCTAGTGATATCCATATCATCCATAAAATTTCTCATTCTTTCTTAGGCAACTTCATAACCTTGGACGAACCCTGTCACCTGACTATGGAAGTCCCTAGTGAACTGAAAATGGTCTCGTACCTCCTTAAACTAGTCGTCAGAAAGATTGAAGCGACCCTCCAACAATTGTTGTTGGGCATTGTGCTTCTCGTGAAGGGATTCTAAGGAGGTGCAGAAGTAAGAAAATCAAATCTACATGATCCCGTGCCATAGGTGAAAGAGTGCCTAGGAGGTTCCGGATGTCCGAAAGGCTGCGGGAATCCTGATGATGAAGGCTCTTGGTGGTACTCGAGTTCTTCTACAATGGAAGGTACAGTCTTGGGGTGTAAATCAGTAATCACCCAATTCGCGGGGTCGCGAACTGAAGTGCACTCGGGGCAAGGAAGGAGTAATGGAAAACCATTGGATCTAGGGAAAGTAAACCCATTCTCATCCGATAAATCATCTTCATAGCAAGACAAGAATCGATGTCGATCTTGTCATTACCATGAATCACCTCTAATCCATCAAGTGCACAACCCAGATTGAACGCTACTTGGGTGATTAATCCTCCAAACACTATCGTCCCCGAAGATGCCTTAGCTGCCTTCCACAAAGTTTATAAGAAATGAAACACCGAATCAAAATCAACTTTATTTAACATTGCCCAAAGATAATACAGTTCTATCTTTCTAACCACCCCATCACTCTCTCCTCGACCAAAGATCGGTTTACTCATCACTCTGTGAAGGTATTTAAAGGTCGGATTTTGCATTCGGGATGCTTTAGTTCTAGAGGGTTCATAAGGGTCTTATGATCCGGTAATTGACATCCAAAATTCGTTCCACTTAATACCACCATCAAATCCATGCGAACCACCAGTAGATAACCCAAAACAACCATTAAAATTACTAAAAGTCTACCGAACTTCTTTATTCATTATTCTAAAAGTTATGACCCCTGCATAGTCATCCTCAGAAGGAAATTTAACATCTATCGAGCTCAAAAATTCAAGAACCGGGCGGGGGTGAGTTGATGCATGGGTGTACATTATATTGTTCCAATCTAAAGCACTAATTCTCTAATCTATGTCATCCCTAATTCCTAGCACATCCATAGTAGTGAGACCCATATATTTAGTGCATAAGATTTTTCTAGCGATAAGAATATCATATCTAGCATTTTGCTCATGATTTCTAAAAATAATACTGAACTCGTTTTCGTTACCTTCGTCGCGTGCCACCGGCTTTCCTTTGCCCTTCGATGATGAAGCCTTCCCCTTGCCCTTGTCTCCTCCCGGTGCATCTCCTCTACTAGATCCACTGCTTCCTCGATGAAGTCTCTTCAAGATCTGCGACATGATGTGCAAAGGTTTGAGGAATTTCTTGTGGAGAAGGGTCTTGAGGATGGGAGAGGAGAAGGGTGTGCAAAATAGGGGAGTTTCTTCTCTCTTTTTGGATTTGTGGCTTGAGTAAGTTTTAGATCTAGATGTAGATCTAAGCAAAAGTGAGCTCAAGAGGTGGGAAATTAGGGTTTGACGAAGTGTAGTAGAGAGGAGAAGACTTTTGGGAGAGAGGGAGATGGAAATAGGGTTTTTTTGAAGGGGTGGGTGGTGCACACGGGCAGGGGCACGACCGTGTCTTATAGACACGACCGAGTCAAACAGGATGCTGCACGACCGTGTCGATTGGCACAGCCTTCTTCTTTCTCCCCTCGGCCGAAGTGGCACGACCGTGCTGGTTGGCACGACCCCTGTCTTTTTCTCCTCTGTATGAGTCGCACGGCCGTGCCAGTTGGCACGACCTGGATCTTCTTCCCCTCTGGCAGGGCTGCACGGCCGTGCCAATTGGCACGACCCATGCCAATTGGCATGGCCCATGCCTATTTCTTCTCTGCACAAGCCACACGATCGTGCAGAGTTGCACAACCCATGGATTTAGTCTCTACGTTAGCTTCACATGGCCGTGTGAGGTCACACGGCCAACTCCTTTAGGCTCAAAGTGATTCGCTCTTCGTCATTTCGACTCCTCCATCGCCTCCACGTCCATGAAAACGCTCATGGCCAGCTCGTGGAGGCTATGCACATCCTAAAAATGAAATACCCAAAATAAAATTCTAGACTAAGACTCACTAGGGAAATAGAACGACAAAAAGGAATGATGAACTAAAATGAAAAAAAAATCCTTGGGTTGCCTCCCAAGAAGCGCTTGTTTTAGGTCTTTAGCTCGACCCCGTTTCAGTTAAAGTGGACTAAATTCGTGGAAGGACGACTCTCCTCCTAGGGTTAATGCTCTAGCCTGCGCCTTCAGTTTCGCTCGTGCAGGACAAATATATTTCTTGTTGCATACTGGAGGGGAACTCTCATGGAAACTGCACTCCTCGACTTTGTGTATGTTGATCTTGCGAGAATTTTCCTGAGAAGAGGGGTTGCAGATGGAGGAATCAGATAAATCAAACTCGATCTTTTCTTTGCCGATCTCCAAGGATAACCTGTGACTTTTTACATCGATGATGACTCCAGCTATAGCAAGGAATGGTCTTCTAAGGATAATCGATATCTTAGGATCTTCCTCCATATCCAAGATAATGAAATCTGTGGGAACTATACATCCACCCACTTCAACTGGAACATCTTCCACTATTTCCATTGGGTATCTGCATGAATGGTCAGCTAATTGTAGTGCCATAGTGGTCAATTTAATGTTCTGGAGGCCCAGCTTCTTGCATAAAGAGTACGAAAGTAGGCTAACGCTAGCCCCCAAGTCACAAAAAGCTCTCGGTATGAGTTCAGAACCAATTTTGCACGATATGGAGAAGCTTCCTGGATCCTTAATCTTTGGTGGAGAATTCGCAATAAGGAGGGCGCTGCAATTCTCTGTTAATGCTACAGTCTCGAAATCACCCTTCTGCCTTCTGTTAGATAAAATTCCCTTTAAAAAATTTACGAACTTCGGTATTTGGTACAGCGCATCTATCAGTGGTACTTCTATGTAGATTCCTTTGATCTTCTTCAGGAATCGGTTGAACTCTTCATCTTTCTGGGATGCTATAAGCTTCTGAGGAAAAGGGATCGTTTGATTCTGTGGGGTAGCTTGAAGAGTTTCTTCAACCTTTTTAGTAACCTCTTCTCCATCCCTGTTTTGAGTCTGATTGGGCATTAGGAGAGAGGGCTCCTTCTCTGAGTCAAGCTCCTTCTGAGTAATGATTTGAGGATCTCCCACAGTATGTCTGCTCCTCAGCTCAATGCGGTTGCAATGTTCCACTAGATTTAAATCTGGCTTCCCTAGGAATATACCCTGTGCTCTTAAGACGGACTGGGGTATCTGAGCTATCTGGCTGTCTTGCATCTTCTGGTGTTTTACAGAGTTTTTCAGCCTCTGAGTCAATTGTTTGATCTCGTTCCTCATCTCCTTTTGCTCCGAGAGAGCTTCCTCAAACATCTTTTCAATCTTGGACAGTTGTGAAGGTTGTTGTTGTTGATAGGTCTGTTGTCCAGATTGGTGGCTCTGTTGCCTAGGCTGATAATTCTGATGTGCTGGTCCTTGATCCCGATTATTCCGGTATGAGAAATTGGGGTGATTCCTCCATCCAGAGTTGTATGTATTGGAGTACAGATTATTTTGCCTCTGATTGTAGCTGGTTATTGCATCACACTACTTAAGTTGGTTCATCTGTGCCTGAATCGGCCCAAAGGGGTAGGTATCTTAAGCGTGATCTGTACCTCCACAAGTGTCATAAACACATGCTATTGCATTAGATGTGTTGTTCCCCATGGCTTCAAACTTCTTGGTCAGAGCGTCCAGCTTTGCAGACATGAGTGTAATTGCATCTACGTCGAATTTCCTTGACGCTTTAATTGGATTTCCTGTAAAAGAGCCACTGGATCTTTCAGATGCCCATTGATGGTGGTTCTGTGCCACATTCTCTATGATCTCTTCATCTTTATCGAGGCTTTTGTTCATCAGTGCTCCTCCTGCTGCAGAATCAAGAGATACCTTCGTGTGATAATTTATCCCATTGTAGAAGGTGTGTCGAACCAACCATTTTTCAAGGTCATGATGGGGGCACTATCTTAGCATACTCTTAAATCTGTCCCAAGCTTCAAATAATGATTCTGAGTCTATCTATTTAAAGCTGGCAATCAGGTTCCTCATGTGAGTAGTTTGCTGGGTGGGTAGAACTTGTCCAGAAACTTCTACTCACATTGCTCCCAGGATGATATGTTGTTCGCTGGAAGGGAGTTTAGCCACTGCTTGGCTCTGTCTTTCAGGGAAACCCTGAAGAGAAGTAGTCTGACTGATTCTGGAGGGACCCCGTTCACCTTCATAGTGCAACAGATCTCGTAAAACAACTCTAGGTGGTGGTTTGGGTCCTCATGTGGTCCTCCGAATTGATTTTGCTAGACCATGTGGATTACTGTGGGCTTGATTTCAAAGTTGTAAACTTCAATGGGCGGTCAGGTGATGCTAGATCGAACCCCTTGTGCATATGGTGTCGCATAATCTTTTAGCAGTTTGTCAGCCATTTCTAAGGATTCTTGTGCTGCTTGGAATGCCTTCTATAGATTTCTTCTCCTTAGAAAGGTCCTGTCAATCTCTGGATCAAAGGGTAGTAGCTGTCCTGAAAGGTTAGCTCTGACAATATGATAGCAGAATAGAAAATAATAAAAAAAATATTAATGTGGAAAATTAAGAAAAGAAAAGAAAGCCTAGTCTAATCCGATATGATTTTGCTAATGTTATAGATGCAGTCCCCGACAACGGCGCCAAAAACTTGTTACGAACCGCAAGTGCACGGATTTGTCGTCAGTAATAAAAATATCGATCCCACAGAGACTGGTTATAAGCACTAGCAATTATTCACTAAGGGTTAGCTAGACTACCAATGATTGTGAATAATCTAAAGGAGAAAGGTTGGGAAGAAGAATCGAGAGCTGGTGAGTCGAAGTGTTCACTTGGTTATGAGGGATTCTAGGAGGTCGGCTTCGTTGTGGTGGTGTTGATGTGTCATGTTTTATCCTACACTCGCTGTCCTTTAACATGCAATTGCCGAAAGCAAAGCGGTTATTTTTAAGTACTAGAATAAAGAAGGACCCTAAGAAGTCTTGTTACGGTTTACCCCTGTCACTAGGGCACATCGGCAAATCTTGAGGACACAACTCTAATTGGTAAGTTAAGAATAGTGGTTAAGAGCTAAGTTTGGTCTCTCGCTTCCTTGAGGAGAATTTGCCTCTCCTTTCAAGGAAGTATCCTAGATGCCCATGAACGGGTTACCCTGTCACTAGGGCCCCTCGGGTGTACGATTTAGGGATAATCCCTCTACGAGGTTAACAAGTTCTACACAATCAAGCAACATACAATTAAGACAAAGCATAAAAGATCATCCAACGAGTATAAGCATAATACGAGTTTTACATCAAACTGAACCACAACTACTCCCTAATCCTATAACAAGGGATCTACTCCATGAGTATCGGAGAAATACTCAAAGACATAATGTAGATAAACATACAATCTTCAGACACGGAGAAAGAAAGAAAGAATATGCTTATCCAAATGACGACGAGTGGCCTTCGGATCCAATTCCCTGCTTCTGGAGTCGATGTGGTGGTGGAAGATTGCTGGATGGAGGTCCAAGACGGTGTGGGACGGCTTCAAGATGCTTCTCCAACTGACGTCTCGCTTCCCCCTCGCTCCCCCCCCCCCGAGAAAAAGGGTTAAAACCCTTATATAGACTAGGATTCGGCTGCAGCGACACGACCGTGTTCATTTTCTTCTCTAGTGGCATTGCACGGCCGTGCCAATTGGCACGGTCATGTGGTGTCTTGCCTCAGTCCCTGGGGCACGGCCGTGCAAGGATGCATGGTCGTGTACTTCTTGGTCTCGACATGGGGTGGCACGGCCATGTGCTGATCCGCCTCTCTCTTGGTCGTACGGCCGTGGAAGGATTGCATGACCGTGCACTGCTCCCCTTCTGTCTGGTCACACGGTCGTGCAAGGGTGCACGGTCGTGTTCTTCGGCTTATTCCAGTGCGTTGATAATCATCGTTTTGCTTCGAAAGTTGTGCCTGTCAACACAAAACCACACAAAGAGCAGATATCCGAGAAAAAGAGTATATATAATGAATACAAGATGAAAGAGGCAATCGTGCAATGAATATATATGCATAAAGTACGCGAATGTGCGCTAAAACATGCGTAAATGATCATAATATTTGCGTAAATCAAGCTACACTTTCAATGATACTCTCGACCTCATCTAGGCTTTTGTTCATTAGTTCCCCTCCAGTTGTAGAGTCTAGGGACACTTTAGTGTGGTAGTTGATATCATTATAAAATGTATGTAGTACTAACCATTTTTCAAGTCCGTGATGTGGGCATTGTTTGAGCATATTGTTAAATATATCCCATATTTTAAATAGTGATTCAGAGTCTGACTGTCTGAAGCTTGCTATCAAATTTCTCATATTAGTAGTTTTGCTAGGAGGATAGAATTTGTTTAGAAATTGTTTCTTACATTGCTCCCAAGTTGATATGCTATTGGCTGGCAAGGAATTTAGTCACTGTTTGGCTCTATCTCTTAAAGAAAATCCAAATAATAATAGTCTCATTGCCTCTTCCAGAATACTATTCATTTTCATTGTGCCGCAGATTTCATAAAAGACTTCAAGATGTTGATTTGGATCTTCATGTAGTCTGCCTCCAAATTGGTTCTATTGTACCATTGTGATTATCGCAGGATTTATTTCAAAATTATTGGCTTCAATGGGTAGTCTGGCGATGCTAGACTAAAGCCCACATGTGTATGGTGCTGCGTAATCCTCCAGAGGTTTGTTTATAATATCTGAAAGTTCTTGTTCTTCTTGATGTCATTGCAAGATTCTTCTTTTACGATAGGTTCTGTCAATCTTAGGGTCAAAAGGTATTAGGTCTCCTACAAAGTTAGATCTATGCATACAAGAACAAGATTGTAAATATTTCAATCACAAACTGAAATACTGAAAATACAAAGTGCAGAATTTGAATTGCAAAAGAGAATATTACAGAAAAAGAAATAAGGAATGCAGTATGAAATTGCAAAAATAAAATTTCTGAAACTAGTTACTGTTGGAACCCCAGGGTATTTTGATGTGATCAAACGAGTTAAGTTAAGTCCTGTTTTGTCTAACCCTTCTGTCTAAGTGTGTAGGAGCTTAGGAACACAGGAAGTCTAGCGGAAGACGCGGCTAGCGAGAAGGATGGCACGGAGAGAGAGCCGACGGGCTCGGTGCATCCGAGGGACGAGATGACCGCGGAAGAGTACACCGGTGGATGAGAAGAACGTGTGCGGCATTCGAGGGACGAGAAACCAGGAAGGAAGGCTGCTCGAGGAGAAGGCCGGCACTTGGGTTCGGGTGAGCCCTATTCCGGATGGCCGAGATCACCCAAGATAGCGGAGCCGGAGCGAACAAGACTCGGACCGAGACGAGCTGAATCGGAGACGAAAAAGTCAACCTCTATTGACTTTAGGGCGACTTTAGGGCTCGGGGTGCCTAGAACCATTTCGGGCGCCCGGAGTAGCCCAGGGTGCCCAGAACCCTTCCGGGCGCCCGAACCAGAGAAATTGACCAGATCGAGTCAAACTCGATCTGAACGTTGGGGGATAAAATTTTACCCTCCCAGGGTGCCCGGAACCATTCGGGGCGCCCCGACCCATTCGGGGTGCCCCGACCAGTGCTATAAATATAGCACTGGTTTGCACAGATCATTAAACTCACTTGTAATCAGTTTTCTCTGTGCTTTCATTTCTGTTCTTTTTATTTGTGCTGCCAAAGCTGTAAAGAGGCTACTCCGCCCGAAGGAGATCATCAGATAGTGCGCTTACTTTCCTTGGATTAGCAATCCCCTGATTGCAAACCAAGTAAACCTCTGTGTCCGATTTGCATTTTATTAGTCTCTTTATTTTTTGATTACAAGTTCTTTTAAATTAGTTGAATATCCGAGAAAGGTTTTTATTTATTTTTGTAGGGCAATTCACCCCTCCCTTCTTGCCGGCCTCCAAAGGGACCAACAAGTGGTATTAGAGCAAGGCGCTTCAGGAGGACTAACCGCCGATCGAAGCAACGAGATGGTCGGACCAAGCATCGTTCCACCAAAATTCGAGGGGGACTTTGTAAACTGGAAGCATCTTATGGAGGTATTCCTAAAAACTGATTTCGAAATTCGGTCTATTATGAAGTATGGTTTTTTAGCTCCAACGAATCAAGATGGAGAAGAAAAAGAAGAGAGCCTTTGGACAAAGAAGGAGCAGAATGAGTCTGTAGCAAACAACCGTGAGGAATATCACCTGTTGAGCGTGTTACCGCCTCAAGAGGTCAACCGCATCGGATGTTATTCATCTGCTAAAGAACTCTGGGAGAAGTTCCTAGAACTCCATGAAGGCACGTCCGAAGCAAAGCTCTTTAGAAGAAACATCCTCTTGAACAAGCTGATGAACATCCGTCTGGAAAAAGGTGAGAAGGTAGCCAATCTACACACGAAGGTAAAGGAATTAATTACTGATCTCGAGAACCTCGGTGAAACGGTAACCAACCGAGACACCATACGCTACGCGCTCAACACGTTTCCCAGAACTCTAGAATGGACATCAATCGTCGACGCCTACTATATTTCAAAAGACCTGGAGGTAAGTACTTTAGAAGAATTGTTCTCTACTCTTGAATTGCATGAAACCAGGTGTGTAGGGACAACAAAGGAATCAAGCCAGATGATCGCACTAAACGCAACCAAAAGGGATGAACCCGAGTCAAACTTAGAAGAGGACCAGGAAGCATACATGGTAAGAAACTTTAAAAAGTTTTTTAGATCTAATAAATTCATAGAAATGCAGAATAAAAAGAATCCTAGAAATAGAAGAAGGATGCGTTGCTACCAGTGTCAAAAGAAAGGACACCTAAAAGAGGATTACCTAGAACTAAAGAAGGACAAAGGCAAGATACCCAAGAAGCACAAGAATCTAAAAGCTACTTGGGACGACACTTCATCATCTGAGTCCGAGATTCAAGAATATGCCGGGCTAGCGCTGATGGCAAGCTACAAAGGGAAAAGCACATCAGAACCCAGCATCGATGAAGGGGGAGCGACCTCAGATGAAAGCAGCGAAGCAGGGAGAGATTCAGGCTTCAAGTCTGATATGGTAAGTGAGGTATGCCTTTTACCCCCTGATCAGTTTTACTTTGGTATTAAGGCTATGGAAAAATCCATATATAAATTAGAAAATAAAAATACCAAATTTAAAAATAAAATTTTAGAAACAAAAAGATTTTAGCAAAATCATGTCTAATAGAGGATTTTGATAAATTAAAATTTGAAAATGAAAAATTAAAAGAAGAAATAGAAAGATTGAAAAAGTCTAACGGTACAAATATTTCTTCTTTTAAAAATTATAGAGGACTAAACTGGTACTATAGGTTTAACCAAAGTCAAATTAGAAAAATATTAAAAGCTTATATACCTAGGAATACTTGATTAACCCTGTAGGTAGGAACCTTTATTGGGTTCCGAAAATATGTTTAACTTGAATTTAAAATTAAACTTAGCATTTTTCAGCGAGAAAGTTAAAAAGATAGTTTCTTTATGAGGCTTTGTCTAAGGAAGTGGTTGTTGCTCCAATAACTAAGAAGGTCTAGTGCCTCGCCACGACCTGGAAGCCAAAATACTGAAATCAAATGTTTAATTAACTTTCTGGAAAAGTATTAAAGTTAGATTTAAATAATACTTTAAAGTTTTTAAACATTTGTTTTGAAAATTTTGTTTAACTTAGAAAATTTTTTCTGTTGCAAATAATACTTTAAAGTTTTTAAACATTTGTTTTGAAAATTTTGTTTAACTTAGAAAATTTTTTCTGTTGCAAATAATGCTTTAAAAGAGTTATTCAATTTGTTTTAGAAAATATATTCAAAAATATTCTTATTTTCAAAAACTTAGAAATTTTTTTTTGCCATTTTTTTACTTAAAGATTTTTTTTAAGGTATCTATTCTGTTGCACAAAATTTTGTAGAAAAATTATTATTTTACTTAAAAATGTTTGCAAACACTTAAAATCCTTGAAAAATTATCACAGTTTCTCTAACATAATTTTTTCAATTTTTTTTAGAAAGCTAATTCTGTGGCACATTTGTACCTTAGAAAATTAATGTTAAGAGTGTTTAAAATTTGATTCCTTAGAATTTTTACAAAACTTAAAAAAAATTTTACTAACTTCATTTTTTTAAAGTTAGATTTTAACCTTATACTTGTGTAGGAATCCCAATTTTTTTAATGTGATCAAAGGGGGAGAAGTATGTTAAGTCTAGGGGGAGGTGTATAATAATTGTTGAATTGACAAATCTTGGACTTATTTGCATATTAATTGTTTTTATTGCATTTGTTTTACCCTAACTTAACTTGGGTTTTTCACATCAAAAAGGGGAAGATAGTTAGAACCCTAGGGTATTTTGATGTGATCAAACGAGTTAAGTTAGGTCCTGTTTTGTCTAACCCTTGTGTCTAAGTGTGCAGGAGCTTAGGAATACAGGAAGTCGAGCGGAAGATGCGGCTAGCGAGAAGGACGACACGGGGAGAGAGCTGACGGGCTCGGTGCATCTGAGGGACGAGATGACCACGGAAGAGTACACCGATGGACGAGAAGAACGTGTGCGGTGTTCGAGGGATGAGAAACCGGGAAGGAAGGCTGCTCGAGGAGAAGGTCGGAACTTGGGTTCGGGTGAGCCCTATTCTGGATGGCCGAGATCACCCATGCTAGCGGAGCCGGAGCGAACAAGACCCGGACCGAGACGAGCTGAATCGGAGATGAAAAAGTCAACCTTTGTTGACTTTAGGGCGACTTTAGGGCTCGGGGCTCCCAGAACCATTCCGGGCACCCGGAGTAGCCCGAGGCGCCCGGAACCCTTCCGGGCGCCCGGAGTAGCCCGAGGCGTCCGGAACCCTTCCGGGCGCCCGGACCAGAGAAATTGACCAGATCGAGTCAAACTCAATCTGAACGTTGGGGGATAAAATTTTATCCCCCCAGGGCGCCCGGAACCCTTCGGGGCACCCCGACCAGTGCTAAATATAGCACTGGTTTGCACAGATCATTGAACTCACTTGTAATCAGTTTTCTCTGTGCTTTCATTTCTGTTCTTTTTATTTGTGTTGTCAACATTGTAAAGAGGCTACTCCGCCTGAAGGAGATCATCAAATAGTGCGCTTACTTTCCTTGAATTAGCAATCTCCTGATTGCAAACCAAGTAAACCTCTGTGTCTGATTTGCATTTTATTAGTCTCTTTATTTTTTGATTACAAGTTCTTTTAAATTAGTTGAATATCTGAGAAAGGTTTGTGTTTATTTTTATAGGGCAATTCATCCCTCCCCTCTTGTCGACCTCCAAAAGGACTAACAGTTACAAGTATGAAAAAGAAAAGAAATAAAAGTTTAGTCTAACTTAAATTATTATCGCTAATGTTATAAGCATAGTCCCTGTCATTGGTGCCAAAAACTTATTATGATACCACAAGTGCACAATTTTGTCATCAATAATAAAAGATATCAAACTCACAGGAACTAGTTCTAAGTACTAACGATGTCTCACAAAGAATTAGCTAAACGATTGACTAAAACAAGAAGAGTACTAAGTAAAGAAACAAGACTTAGAATAAGAAAAGTAAATGAGGAAGTTTGTTTCCATGAGTGTTCTAGGAGCTCAGTTTCATTGTGATATTCATTAATGTAACATGGTTCACCAATTCACATCCTCAAGTTATATACATTTGTAGGAAGTAGCCGGTTCTCCCCTGTAGAGGACAACCGGAAAGGGACTTAGATTTATATCACTATTAATTAAATAGGTATGATTCCTATGAAGTTTGTTAGCGGGATCTGCCTGACACTAGCTTCCCTCCGTCATGCAACATAGAAACACATGTACTACTCAATGTACATATAGATAAAGGTGATAATTGCATTTAACCATCCCACTTCCGTGTAGAGACTTGCTTCACCTTTCAAGATGACACCCTAGATGTCCGTTAGCGGGATCTGCCTATCACTAACATCCCTCGATCATACAATCTAGGGCATCCCTCTACAGGATCCACAAGCACACACAAATATTCAATCAAACATGATAATTGATCCCAAACACATAAATTCACATAAGATCAAATAGATACAAAACATGCTAACATCATTTAGATAGGAAATTAGCATATCCATGAGTTCTTACATCAAATCACACCACAACTACTCCCTTAATCCTAGAATAAAAGATCTACCCCATGGCACTAAGATAGAGATCCATAGATATAAAGATCACAAGCATTCAAATCTCTAATTGAAGAGAAGTGAAGAGAAGAGAAATGCTTATCCAGTAGCGTTGAGTGATCTTGGGATCCAATCCTGAGCTTCTAGAGTCGATACGGCGATGGAGATGGCCTCAAATCATTGGATGAAGGCCAGAGAAGGCGAGGATCAGCACCAAGATTGATCTCCCCAAAAGGAGAGCCTTCCTTCCTTTAGAAAGGGGAAGAAACCCCCTTTTATAGAGCAGGGCACGGGCACCACAAGACCCGTGGCACGATCGTGTGGCCTCCACACGACCTCTTTCTTCTTGATCTCGTGTGGGCCACACAGCCGAGCTCTTCTTGCTCTCTAGAAATATTACACGGCCGTGTGGATTCACACGGTCATGCTCTGGTTGTTGTTGGTAGGGTGACATGGCCATGTGGGTTCACACGGTCGTACCTTGCTCCTTCTCTGGTGAATCCACATAGTCGTGTGGCTTCATACGGCCAGAGTCATCCTCCTCCTTGCTCCTTTGGCATGGCCATGTAGGGTCACAAGGCCAATGTCATTTGCCTTCATTTGCTGTCTGGATCGACCACGAACGTTGTTTTTTCTTCGAATTTGACTCTTGTCAATAGAAAATGCACAAAGAGTAAATCTCCAAACAAAGTTAAGTAATTATGCTGAATGTAAGACAAGGGGTATTAAAATGTATAAATAAATCATGCGTAAAGTATGTAAATATACGTTAAAACATGCATAAAAGTGTATATAATTTACGCACATCAAGTCCTGGATAGTTTTTAATGTGATTATGCTAAAACTAAATACCCTAGCCATTATTGTTCGCCTGGCCTTAAAAGGTTGTATAGATTATTCTTATCCTGAAGAATACCCTTGCCTCGAATAATCTGTATTTCAACGTAGCCGATCAAGTGTTGGCCTGAACAGATTTACTCTGTCCTTAGTATATCACCCATACTCGAGAAAAATAAAAAACATGAGTTATTAGGTGATTAAACATTCGGGTGAAGACACATAATGGAAATTTGATTATATATGTTGCAAACACAAATATGAGGTTCTGATTTGTTAATAGAAGATAAGGTGAATACAAAGTAAATCATAGTAATATGAGAAACAATCCAGGTGGAGGATTATGGATTATCTTCTTACGATCCAAAAAGCAAACAGAGGGATCGAAAGCTAAATAACCACCCTCCTTTAATTGCTCCACTGCACCCTCCACCTCGATAAGAAGCACTTTGTTGATGGAGCATGTGATGGGTGCGTTGAATTCACGTGTTTGGAGAAGGGCTTTCTTCCTTATTTCAAAGTGCTCATCTTCTCTTGCTCGGTAGGCTTCCCCCTCCACCCTCATAGTTGCTAGCTTGACCGAAAGACCTGCCAGTTTAGATTCTTTAATAGATAGTAAGGTCTGGGAGGTCATTAAATCTGAGTGTAAGGCATCCTGCTCGGTATCTCGAGCAGTCAACTCAGAAACTTTGGTAGCTAGCTTGGTGTCATTGGTTGTTTTTTGCTCCTTTAGTTGAGAGAGGAGGAAATCAACTTTTGTAGTCTTCTCATCCATCTCTTCCTTCATGTTCACCCGAAGGGTTGTCTCTGATTGGAATTTAACTTCAGAAGTCTCCAGGGTAGTCTTTAAGATGGCCGCTTTTTCAAGTTCAGCCTTCACTAGTCGTTGAGCCTCTTGGAGCTGAACTTCTAGCCCACTCAGGCACTTAGAGGAGGGTAGAGAAGCAACCTCAAAAATTTGTTGCTTTAGCAACTCATTTTCTTATGCCAGGGAGTACAATTATTGTGCAGCACTCATTCTAATCACCCAACTCTAAAATAAAAGACAAATAGTGTTAGAAACATTCAATGTGGGAAATGGTATATTAAAAATACTTTATGTTGGTCTATTTGTAAGCGTATTCATATGCTAACTCCATAGGAGTCATTTCACTAAGCTTGTTTCCAACATCCTCCCAAGACTTTATTAAACAACCCCTTAGAAGTATCTGGTCAGTCGAGGAGGTTGAGGGATAAGTTATGGCCTGGATGGATGGCATATCAAAGTGATCGAAAATTGATAGGGTTGTTTCGGCATGATAGAGGCCGAAGGGGTCTTCACATGGGGAGATAAGAAGAAGGCAGCGTCTATTGACTTGTGCAGCAGAGAAACAACCTCCTGTGTTTCAGCGGGATTCGATGTTGAGCTGGCGGAAGGAAGGCTAATAGGGTCTAGTTAGAAAATTACTCTTGTACCTCCTCCTGGACGGGCTCTTCCCAGTCGCTAGATACTTGATTGGTGGGCACCTCACTGGAGGGTTCTTCAACTGAGGGTGCTTATCCTTCGAAGACTTGGGCATGGATAAGCTTATGCCTTTTGTATCTCTTTTAGGGGGCGACCTCCCCCTCCGAAGGAGAACCCTTAGGCACTAGAACTAGAGTGGAAGGTAATTCCCCAGAGGTGGCGGTCGTGCTTGACTCAGCTGCAGGAATTCTGGACGCCCCACCAGATGGGAAGAGCGATTGTAAATCTAGCTCGGTCAATAGTTCTTGTTTCTTAACACGGAGCTCTTCCTCCTCCAGATTAATTTCCTTGTCAACCAGAGATGTAAAAATGGTATTCACTGTATAAAATAAAAAAAGATACCTTAATTAGTGATAATGTAGTAATCAAGTTATCAAAACTTACCAAAAGATCTAGGAAGTTTCTTTCGGATAAGGCTCAAGCCAAACAAATATAGAAGGCCTCCACGTAACCACTTGTAGATTTTAAAGCATTGACCACTCAATTTGGTGAAGTATGAGATAAATGAAGGGTCATGCTTATAATTCCCTAAATTAAGAAGGGGAGGAAGGGAAGATGGCCATGGAATCGGCCAAGTGGCGAGCTCAGGCATTTTAAGGAAAAAGAAACATGACTTTTAGCCCTTGTTCGAGGAGGGCATGTCTTCAAAGAAAATTGATTTCGGATGGTATTGGAAAAGGAAGACCCTGGTTTTGATTTTTTGGGATAAGAAAATAGAAAAAAGTTTTTGGGGGTCGAGGGAATACTTTATAGACGAAATAACATGAACTTGCCGCACATGGCGCGAATGACATTCGCAGCGAACTATTGCAAAGGAATGTTAAAGTAGCGACTCACCTCCAACAAGAATGGGGGCATAGAAAAATGAAGATTGGCTGCTAACTGGTCCTTAAAGAAGGTGACATGGTTAGTAGAAGGACGATGAGGATGGGCATTGAAAGAAGGGATGATGATATAATAATTCATAGTGATTTCATAGTGAGAACAGATGTAAGCTTTATCAACAACATCAAAATCTGAATGAGTTAGAGTGTAACAAGGGGCAAAAGATTCTTGATCCATGAGAAAATGTAAAAAGACTGAAAAATGAACGACTTACTAGTTACTTAAGGTGAAGGGAAGAGGAAAACTATGAACAAGAGGTCACCGAAAAGGAGATCGAAGAAGACGAAAGGCAAAGTACTGAGAAGCGTTTAGGGTTTTTATAAAGTATAACTTAATTATAGCCATTAGATAAAAATGGCAAGCTCCTGGAGAATCATTGATTTTGCAAGGGGAAACATGTCATTGAATCGTACGAGGAGACGTGCGTCACAGGTCGTTTTAGAGGACGAGGAGGGGTGTCGCATGGCATTCACCCATAAATAGGCATTTATGATGGAGGTGACAACCAAATCATTCCTTTGTCTAAATACCCCTCCGCGCTTCCTCGATAATCTCTCTTGGACAACTAGCCACTAACAAGTAGTTTTTGAAAAAATATTGCTAAAATTCCTAATGCACGAAGGAGCACGTGATTTTCTGGATGACCCTAGTAAAAGATATGAGCGGGTAGAAATTGGGCTTGGATCTATTCTGTCAGTTACACCTCCTTCGACTAAACTTGAAGGGGACGCTAGTGATATGGGTTATAATGAGCGGACTCAAGAGATGATGTCATGGTTAAAGTCAAGAGGGCATGGCGATCAAGGTCAATGGAGGAGGATATCTCCCTAGCTGGCTATGATTGGTTGTCCAACAACAAGGCTCACTGAATCAGCCTGGCCGAATTCCAAGTCGGGCGGATATAATGGATTCAGTGCTTTACTCTTGAACTAAAGAGATAGTGTTCCCGGTCATTTAATAGCCGATAGAGTTTAAGGACGGTCGCCTTTATAGGCTGACTGGAATGACCGACCCACCTTACATTCGACCAACCATACACTTAATCGAAGGGAGGGTTAAACTCCTTTCTCTATATGAGCCTTTCTACATATGCCCAGTCGACCTGATCACCGATCAACCCTATGGATATCCGTACAATAATAGAACTAAACAAGTTTATAGGAATCCATACTGATCTCTTCTATGCCTAAGTGTAAGATAGCCTTATACATTCTATCAGAATGCCAAGTGCACTTTAACCACAAGTTAGTTTATGCCCGGCCGGACAAGGGTCAGATCGGGTCTAAGGTACTTTGTCTTAAAATACCGACTGAACTACTTAGAACACAGGTTCATTTCTCCAGAAGCTGATTGTATGCCCTGCCGGACTAAGGTCTGACCGGGCCTAAGGCACTTTAGCTCAAAATACCGACCGAACTACTCAGAACACAGTTTCATTTCTCCAAAAGCCCATTGTACGCCAGCCAAACAAAAGACTGATCGGACCTAAGATGCTTATCTTCATATTACTGCTCGGATGGATCTATAATATGCACACATCATCATATGGATTTCCAACGTGCACAGTTTATCATACTATTTCTCAAATAAATTCTCAACATGTCAAGGTATTCTATTATTCCTCAAGTAGATTTCTAGATAGCCTTCAATACATAACAAGACATCTTAATGCAAGGACACACATAAAGACAACCGACCTTATAGGCCAGCCTGGACATACTCAGCCAACAGCATAATCAGAGAATCCTAGCAATCTGTTAGAATAACAAATATATGTTAGAGAATATTCTTCTGGAAACTTTTTCAGACACCATCGTGTCTCCCATTAGTCGAATATTTATAATAGCATATTCCTTCAGCAACCCCAGCAATAACAGAAGTTATAAAGGATAAAAGAGGTATACATGCGGATAAAGGGAAGATTTCTTTGATAATTATGACTCATTGCCTAGGATGTACACTTTCCTTTACTTAACAAACTTTGACACATTGTGCCACCTCAAGATAGTGGAGGTTATCTGAGGTGATATATAAAGGGGGAGTCTTCTTTGTGACAAAGGTATTGTTGACGTTCCGCAAGTGTACGGAAATGTCGTAAGTAATAATAAATGATATCATATCCACAGGGACTGGAATAACCACTAAAGATGTCTCAACGCGAGTTAGCTAAACAACTAATCAATTGATTCACAAAGGCAAAGTGTAACTATGAAAAGTAAAATGTAGAAACAAAAGAATAAGAAACAAGAATAAGGGCAATGATAAAGGGATGTTTTAGGAGCTTTTGTTTCTTTGTAAGGATATTCAATGTAAATGATCTACCAAATCTTATTCCTCAATTGTCCGTCATTTGTAGAAGGTTGTCAGTTCTCTCTTGCAATAGACAACCGGCCTAGGACCGAAATATATCTAAATGTGATCAATTAGGAATGAACCCTTTGTTGTCCTTACATGGGCTTGCCTGTTACGTGCGTACCTCGGATAATCAACATAAGAATTCATCACTTCTCAACCTCATCAAGATATAAAGATTAATACATACAATCCATCCTACCCTCTTGAATAACCTAATTTCTCCTTCAAGATTACCCCTCAAACGTTCTTACACGGGCTTGTTCCTGTCACGAATGTCCCTCGAAAAATTGAATGAGAAACAATCTCTACAAGATCCACAAGATATTCAAATATTCAACCAAGCATGGTAATTAGGTCCAAACACAACAATCCACACAAGATCAAATGGATACAAACAAGGGAAAATCATAGAAATAGGAAATTGGCAAATCCAAAAGAGTTTTACATCAAATCTCCATTACAAATACTCCCTCCATCATAGAACAAGAGATCTACTCCATAAAATGAGGTAAGAAAACCAAAGAGAAGAAGATTACAGACATTCTTGATCCCAAATCCAAGAAAAGAGAGAAAGAAAGCTTATCTATGATGAACAACGTCTTCGGATCTAATCCTCAATTCCGGAGTCGATGCCTTGAAGATCTCCCCTTGAATCATTGCAAAATCCCTCAAAGATGAAGAAAAATCGCCCAAATCTTTCTCTCTCCCAAAGGGGAGAATATCCCCTTTCAAATTTTGAAGAAGACCTTATATAGAAGGAGGGTTTGGGTGCCACACGACCCTGAGACACGACCGTGTGAAGCTCACATGGCCTGACTCACTCCCCTCACTGCCTATCTCACACGGTCGTGTGGTGTACACGGCGGGGCATGCATCTGCCACTGCTCCCCTTGCACGACCGTGTAGATCTACACGGCCCGCACTGCCTCTAGATCTGGAGCTCCTGCAAGGCCGTGTGGTGCACACGACCAAGGCATTCTTGGGCTCTAGAAATGCTGCACGCCCGTGTAGATCTACACAACCGTATACAACTTCAGTTATGGATGGCTTGCAAGGCCGTGTGGTGCACACAGCCATGAACCTTCTTGGCTTTAAACCTGGCACGACCGTGTGATGCTCACACGACCATGGTTTCTTCCTTCTCTGCTACAGCCACACGGGTAGTGATCATCACACGGCCTGGACAACCCCCCATGTCATGGTCGTGTGGCACACAGGGCTTGCGCCTTCCTTCTTCGTTCAGGCGTCAAATCTTCTCCAAAATCAACTCTTGCACATAGAAAATGCCCAAAAAGCATATCTCTGAACAAAAAGAGTAAATATACTGAAAGGAAAGCTAGAAGTATGAAAATACATAGATAAAGCATGCTCGAAGTACGTGAATGTGGATCAAAACATGCTAAACAAGTGTATATAATCTACGCACATCACACCCCCAGACTTAAACCTTTGCTTGTCCTCAAGAAAAATGCCGCAATCTAAATTCATATGTTTTACAATGCTCTCATATCCCTAATGCATTCTCCTAACTCTATCAAAAAGTTTAATTAACAAGCATGATTATGGAAACAAGTTAAGTATGGCTCAAGCATAAGTCTCTTGTGCACAGTGCAAGATAACTCAAAACTCTTCAAGTTTCAATATATGTCCTAGTCAAGTCGTCGTCAAATTTGAATTCCTAATATTTCCGGTGATAGACAAGTAACCAGTGATAGGCACTTACTCGCTAGACACTTGGTTCATATTTCTCAATCAACCTAAGGTCTCAAAGGCGTGCTCAATCTTAAGAGAAGCTAAGCAGTCATTTCCTCAGTAACCTAACTCGGTCTCAAAGGGGTGACTTGCTAGATTCCACTCACGACAACTATTTTTTTATATCCCTTATTCACTTCTTTTTTTTCATAAGTATTTACATTGTGCAAAACTTATTCACAAATGTACTTTTAGCACAAATGTTGGGATATTTTGATTTTTCCAAATGAGCTTACATGATTTGAGCCATATCCAGTAACCAAAATGAAGTTTGAGAAATCACCATGGAAACCAAGTACTAGACAAACAAGATGAATCATGACTATTTCAATGATATCAACCATTCAAGCATCAAGTAGAAGTGAAGTGAAGATAAGATTCTTAAGTTCAAGTCAAAACTAAAACTTATCTCCATAAGATGCTTAGCTTATTTCATGCTACTTAAGATAGAGAAAAGAGGTTCATTAAACATACTACTAGCATCACTTAAAACATCATGAATCTAGATAATGAACGTGCTAATATTTTAACTTGAAGGCAAGAAAGCATATAAGTGAAGTTTTAATGTTCTCAAGATGTATGCCACAAAAATTTTCAAAAGATAGTCAAATAACTATCAAAAATAAGCAATCAAAGAAAAACTAAATATGCAGAAAACAAGCATAAACTGAGAATTAGAATGCATAGAGAAAAAGAAAAATCAGGTTATTGACACCCCCTCCCCCCGACTTAAACTTTTCATCGTCCCAATGAAATCAAAATGGTGGAGGAGGTGGAGGTGGACGAGGGAAAGGAGGCCTAGGCCTACGAGGTTGGCCAATGGGAAAACTAGGAAAATCTGGAGTTTCGCTCAGTATTATATGATACTCAAATAAAGCATCAACTTGTTGGCTAGTGATACTCATGCTCTACATAAAATCTCTCATTCTAGCCTGATCAGTATCATAATCCTGGACAAATTCAACCACTTGACCTTGAAAATTTCTCGTGAATTGAAAATGATTTTGTACTTCTCTAAATTGGTCATTTGATAAAGAGAAGCGACCTTCCAACATTGCTCATTGGGTATTTTGCTTCTCATGAAGTGATTCTAGAGATGCACGAAAATCTGAAAAGTCAAATCTAAAGGGACTCGTACCATAGGCAAAAGAATGCCTAGCAAGTTCCGGATGATCGGAGGGTTGCGGGTATCTAGATGTTGAGGGCTCAATGTGTGGCTCTGTATCTCCGAATATGGAAGGATCATTCTCGGGGTCTGAATCAGTGATTACCCAATTAGCAGGGTTGCGAATGGAAGTTCGTTCGGGACAAAGAAGAGGTAAAGGAAAACCATTCCTCCTAGGAAATGCAAAACCATTCTTATCCCGAACAAGCATTTTCATGGCAAGACATGCATCAATGTCTATCATGTCATGACTATGAATGACTTCCAACCCATCTAAATCAAGCTCTAAGTTACAAGCTATTTGAGTAATCATACCACCAAAAACAATTGATCCCAAAGATGCCCTCCCAGCTCTCACCAAGGTTTGAAGAAAATGAAAACCCGAATCAAAATCAACTTTATATAGCATAGCCCATAAAGAATAAAGTTCTACTTTCTTAACAACTCCATCACTCTCTACTATCTAAAGATTGGGTTTTGCATATGAGAAGCCTTAGCTCTAGAGGGCTCATAAGGTTGATCTAATCCAGTTATAGAATTCCAAAAATGATTCCAATAAACCTAGAATCAAACCTAAACATTATTGAAATCATTAAATGTCCGCTAAAATTCTTGGTTCATTAACCTAAATATTATTTTGCCAACATAATCATCTTCATTGGCAAAGTGGACATCTAATAAGCTTAGAAACTCCAATATGATATGAGGATATGTAGGTAGATGTGAGTACAATATATCACTCTAATCTAGGAACCCTATCATCCAATCTACATCATCTCTAATTCCTAGCATGTCAAGAATAGTTGGGTCCATATATCTTGTACACACAATCTTTCTATTGACAAGAATTGCAAATCTAGTCTTATGCTCTTCATTTCTAAAAATGATATTGAATTCGTTGTCATTACCTTCGTTGCGTGATATCCTCTTTCCTTTGCCCTTTTCCGGTTGTTTCCCTTTATCCTTGGATGGCTCCTTTCCTCCACTAGATCCACCGCTTCCCTTGCATAATATCTTCAAAATATTGGACATATTTTCAAGCTTGAGTGGGGAAGGGTACAATTTAGGGTTGGAGAAATTGGATCTTGAAAGAATAGATCTTGAAGAACAAAGTCTTAAGGCTAAGGAGTTGTGGATTTTGAATGCAAGAGAGGAGAAGAATCTTGATCTTGATAAAATTTGTGAAGAAGAAAGTATTTGAGATCTAGATCTGAGAAGATTTGAGAGAAAAGTTGAATGAATTTGAGAGAAAAGTTGAATGAGAAGGGAGTTTGGGAGAGAAGAGGGTATTGAGAAGGTTTGGGTGTGTGGGGGACACGACCTGAACATGACCGTGTATATGGGACACAGCCTAGGCGATTCAACTGGCACGGGCCGTGTAGATCCACACGACCCCATCCTTCTCCTTGTCTGGTGAAGTCACACGGTCGTGCCAATTGGCACAACCACTCCCTTATTCCTCTCGGATGAGTTTGCATGGTCGTGTCCAAGTCACGGCCTAAACACCTTTCTCCTCTAGAAATTATACACGATCATGTTAAATGACATGGCCAATGCACTCTTCTTCACTAGTTCCTTCACACGGCCGCGTCCAAGACATGGCCGGGTACTCTTCTTTCTCTGGTATCAACGCACGGCCGTGTTTGAGACACGACCATGCACGCTTTCCTCTCGAGATGTCCTACACGACCGTGTCTGGTGGATACGACCCTAACACTCCCCCTATCTGCAGCATATTTCTGGCCGTGTATGGCACACGACCAGGCTCTGTTTTATTCCAAATGATTCTTCAACTCCTTTCTTACTTCTCCAACACTCCCATGCCCATGAAAAAAAATCATGGCCAACTCATGGAAGTGAATTTTAACCTAAAAACAAAGCAAAAATACTACAATGAAAACTAGAAACATGAAATGGAACTAACTAAAAGAACCCTTGGGTTACCTCCCAAGAAGCGCTTGTTTAAGGTCTTTAGCTCGACCAATCTTGATCACTCTTCTTTTTTTCTTGCCCTTGGAGGGCAGACATATTTTTCATTCTTGTTAGGAGGTCTTCTCCCAACATCTTCCACCACAATGTTCTCTCCATTTGGTGGCCTCCCATGAGGATGGAAATTTCATTCCTCAAGTTTATAAATGCTTGCCCTGCTACAAGCATTCAAAAGAGAAGAAACATGGTTAGAGGCATTAGATAAATCATATTCCAACCGTTTCTTACCAATTACCAAAGAAAGTTTATGATTTTTAACATCTATAATAGCTCCCGCTGTAGCAAGGAATGGTCTTCCCAATATGATAGGGATTTTTGGATCCTCCTCCATGTCTAGCACAACAAAGTCTGTGGGAATTATACTCTCACCTACTTCTACTAGCACATCTTCTACGATACCCATAGGGTACCTACATGAATGATCAGCAAGTTGCAGTGTCATAGTAGTAAGTTTAAATTTTTTTGAGACCTAATTGATTACAAATAGAATAAGGAATGAGACTAACACTTGCCCCCAAATCATAAAAAGCTCTCTCAATAAATTCAGTTCCTATATTGCAAGGAATATAGAAGCTTCCTGGATCCTTCAACTCTGGGGAAGTATTCTTCTCAAAAAGAGCACTTCATTCCTCTATAAGTGCTATGGTCTCTATATCTCCTCTTCTTCTCCTGCTTAACATGCTATCCTTCAAGAATTTGGCAAACTTGGGCATTTGTAAGATAGCATCAATAAGAGGCACTTCAACACATATCTCTTTAACTTTCTCCAAGAATTTGCCAAACTCTTCATCCTTCTTGAGCATTACAAGTCTTTGAGGAAAAGGGACTACTCTACTTTGTTAGTTAAGTGGAAGAGTCTCTTCAACCTTAGTGGTACTCTCCTCATCATCTTGAATCTGATTTGGTGTTGGAGGAGAGAGCTCTTCTTCAATTTGCATCCCTTTTGGAGCAGTCACTTGGGGATCTCCTAAGGTCTGCCCGCTCCTAAGTTTAATTCTATTACAATGCTCCATAGGATTAACATCAGGTTTACCAAGTAGTTGTCCTTGTGCTCTAGAAGATGAGGAAGCTAATTGGGCAATCTGGCTATCT
Source organism: Zingiber officinale (assembly GCF_018446385.1). Lineage (NCBI taxonomy): Eukaryota > Viridiplantae > Streptophyta > Magnoliopsida > Zingiberales > Zingiberaceae > Zingiber > Zingiber officinale. The sequence goes on along the minus strand of NC_055990.1, from coordinate 60,155,473 downwards.
TGAATCTTTTAATGTCTTTCAGAATTATCTATTCTCTGAGTAAGTTTCAAAATGTCCTACTTTATTTCATTCTGATTAGAGATAATTTCTTCAAACATCTTCTCGATTTTAGACATAGGAAAGCCTTGAGAAGATTGTTGCTGAAAATTCTGCTACCTAGACTGAAAATTAGGTCTTACCCCTATACATGGTCCTTGATCTTGATTATTTCTATAGGAAAAATTAGGATGACTTTTCCACTCAGGATTGTATGTATTTGAGTATGGGTTGTTCTGCCTTTGATTGAGACCCATGATGGTGTCACATTGCTCTAATTGATTGATTTGTGCAAAAATAGCTCCCAAAGGACATGAGTCATTAGAATGTTCAGATCTTCCACATACTTCACAAGATAAAACCATGGCATTGACCATACTTGAAGGAGCTCCCATGTTTTCAAATTTCTTTGTAAGAGCATCCAGTTTTGCAGCCAATAGAGTAACTGCATCAACATCAAACTTCCCTGATGCTTTTGTTGGGTTTGCATAGGAATAGCCACCACTTCTTTCATTCGCCCATTGATGATGGTCTTGTGCTACACTTTCAATGATTTCCTCTGCTTCATCCAAGCTTTTATTCATGAGTGCCCCTCCAGCAGCTGAATCAAGGGACACCTTAGTGTGATAATTGATGTCATTATAGAATGTGTATAACACAAGCCATTTCTCCAAATCATGGTGTGGGCATTGTCTAAGTATACTGTTATATCTATCCCAAGCTTCAAATAGAGATTCTGAGTCAGGTTGTTTGAAACTTGCAATAAGATTCCTCATATGAGCTGTTTTATTAGGAGGATAGAATTTATCAAGAAATTACTGCTCATATTGTTCCCATGTGGTGATGCTATTTGGAGCTAAAGAATTTAACCATTTCTTAGCTCTATCTCTCAAAGAAAACCCAAATAATAACAAGCGCACCGCTTCAGAAGGAACACCATTCATCTTCATTATGCCACATATCTCAAAGAAGACCTACAAGTGTTGATTCGAGTCTTCATGCGGTTCTCCACCAAACTGATTTTGCTGCACCATAGAAATGATAGATGGGTTGATCTCAAAATTATTTGCTTCCACTGAAGGTCTTGAAATGCTAGATCTAAACTCTCTAGCGTAAGGTACTGCATAATCCTTTAGTGGTCTATTCGCCATATTAAAATGTTCTTGTTTTGTTTGCTGTCTTTGAGAATTTTTCTTCTATAAAATGTTCTGTCTATCTTGGGATCTAGAGGAAGAAGCTCTCCTGCAAAGTTAGATCTTCGCATACACAAGAACAAGTTTGCAAGATATGTTTAAAAGAAAATAAGAAAGAAAGAGAAAAGTTAGATCAAAAGAAAAACAGAAAAAAGTTAGATTAGGATGTTAGAAATAAAAAATGTAGAATTAGAATTGCAACAAAAAGAATTGACAAGAGGTAAAAGGATATACATGAAAAATAGAATTTTAAAGATTAGTTTCAACTATGTAATGAAACAAAAAGAAATGTTATGTTTATTCTAACATAATTGATAATCCCTAATGTTATAGCGCAGTCCCCGGCAACAGCGCCAAAAACTTGCTGATGTTCTGCAAGTGTACGGAAATGCCATAAGTAATAATAAAATATATCGTATCCATAGGGACTGGAATAACCACTAAGGATGTCTCAACGCGAATTAGCTAAACAACTAATCAATTGATTCACAAAGGCAAAGTGTAACTATGAAAAGTAAAACATAGAAACAAAAGAATAAAAAATAAGAATAAGGGCAATAATAAAGGGATGTTCTAGGAGCTTTTGTTTCTTTGTAAGGATATTCAATGTAAATGATCTACCAAATTTTATTCCTCAATTGTCCGTCATTTGTAGAAGGTTGTCAGTTCTCTCTTGCAATAGACAACCGGCCTAGGACTGAAATATATCTAAATGTGATCAATTAGGAATGAACCCTATGTTGTCTTTACACGGGCTTGCCTATCACGTGCGTCCCTCGGATAATCAACATAAGAATTCATCACTTCTCAACCTCATCAAGATATATAGATTAATGCATACAATCCATCCTACCCTCTTGAATAACCTAATTTCCCCTTCAAGATTACCCCTCAAACGTCCTTACACGGGCTTGTTCCTGTTACGAACGTCCCTCGGAAAATTGAATGAGAAACAATCTCTACAAGATCCACAAGATATTCAAACATTCAACCAAGCATGGTAATTAGGTCCAAACACAACAATCCACACAAGATCAAATGGATACAAACAAGGCAAAATCATAGAAATAGGAAATTAGCAAATCCACAAGAGTTTTACATCAAATCTCCATTACAAATACTCCCTCCATCCTAGAACAAGAGATCTACTCCATAAAATTGTTAGAGTGTATACTGAAATCCTAAGCTTTTGTAAACATTTATTTTGAATAAAGAATCACATTTGGTCAAATTGTCTACATTTAGTTGTAGTTGTTCAATTAATTTATATTGTAGATAACATAGTATGTGATGCCACATACAGAAGATGATGTTATCAGTACCTTATAAATTATAAACAATAGCTCACGACCAAAATGGAAAGGAACAAACCATTGGAAGGTCGTAGTATAATTAGGAATTAGTTTATCTTCACTATATAATTACACTAGTACACTTAGAGTGTATTGAGTAGGACCATTAGAGGTGTTAGAGTGTATACTAAAAGCCTAGCTTTTGGTATAAACATTTATCTAGAAATAAGAATCACATTGGTCAAATGTCTACATTTGTGATAAATGTAGTTGTTCAATTAATTTATATTGTAGATAACATGGTGTGTGGTGTCACACACAGAGGATCATGTTATCAGTACCTTATAAATTATAAACAATAGCTCACGACCAAGATGGAAAGGAACAAACCATTTGAAGGTCGTAGTGTAATTAGGTATTAGTTTATCTTAACTATATAATTACACTAGCACACTTAGAGTGTATTGAGTAGGACCATTAGATGTCGTTTCTTTTATACTGACTTTATAAAGAAACAAAGACCTCAGTTATTATGGAAGTGTGTGCTCTTAATCCCAATATAATAACAAGCACATATATTTGATATTTATTTCTTTAATTTGTCAATGGGTGAGATTTAGTTCGATGAATCAATAAGCCCGATAAGTTGGGAAATGATATCACTTATAGTGTGTGTTGTTGATTATAGAAGGAAACTGTGTCGTAGAGACACTAGGTTGAGAATGTCCCCAAGAGGAGCTCAAAAGGATTGTCATGTTAAACCCTGCAGGTGGACTTAGTCCGACATGACGATGAAGTTGAGTGGTACTACTCTTGGAGCTAGATATTAATTAAGTGAGTTGTCAGTAACTTACTTAATTAGTGGACATTTGTTATCTTAAACACAGGGAGACTAACACACTCATAATAAGAAGGAGCCCAAAAATGTAATTTGGGATTTGTGCGGTAGTTCAATAATAATTCTCTAGTGGAATGAATTATTATTGATAAAATTAAGTTGTGTGTTCGGGGCGAACACGGGATGCTTAATTTTATCGGGAGACCAAAACCAATTCCTCCTCTTGGTGCCTATCGTAGCCTCTTAATTATAGAGTACTATACCCACCTATACCCACCTTCTTACCCATCCTATAGGGGGCCGGCCAAGCTAGCTTGGAGACCAAGCTAGGGTCGGCCATGTTTTGGTTCATGGGTGAATTCGTATGGCCGACCCTAGCTTGAACTCAAGCTTAGGTGGCCGGCCCTATTAAAATAAAAAGGAATTTTATTTTTTAAAATTTTTCTCATGTGGATAACATGATTTAAAAGAGAGTTTAAAAATTTAAATCTTTCCTTTTATAAGATTCTACAAAAGATTAAGAGAAGAGTTAAACCTCTTTCCTTATTTGTAGATTAAAAGGTTGATTTTAATTTTGTTAAAAACTTTCCTTTTAATCATGTTCATGATTTAAAAGAGAGTTTAAAAATTAAATATCTCTTTTATAAAGCTTCTACAAGGATTAAGAAAAGATTAGATATCTTTCCTTATTTGTAAATTGGAAGAGATTTTAATTTTTAAAGATAACTTTCTTTTTATCCACATGTTTAAAAGAAATATTTTAATTTATAAAATTTCCTTTTTATTTACCATCATGAAGGGAAAATTATTAGAGAAATTTTTTATAAAATTTCCAGAAACAAATTAGGAAAGTTTTAATTCTTGATTGAATTAAATTTCCCTTGCTTGGTTTAAAGTGGCCGGCCATATTGTTGATGAGAAAAAAATTATTTTTAATTAAATAAATTTTCCTTATCAATGGCAAAAGAATTAAGGAAATTTTTATTTAAATTTCCTTATTTGCTAAGGCCAAGGATCATAAAAGAAAGGGTAGAGGTGCATTCATGGCGGACAACTCTATTATTTTTCCTCTCTCTTTTTCTTCCTTGGTGTGGCCGACCATCCTCTCCTCCTTTCTTCTCTTTGATGGCCGAACCTCATCCTTCTTGTGGAGACCCATATGGTGGCCGGATCAAGTTTAGAGAAGAAGAAGAAGAAGGAGAGAAAGAAAGCTTTGTTTCTAGCATCCCTTGGAGCATGGTGGTGGTGGCCGAACCTCTTCATCCTAGAAGAAGTTTTGATGGCCGAAATTTGCAAGGAAGAAGAAGGTGCTTGGTGGTTCTCATCTCGGAAGATCGTTGCCCACACAACGTCCGAGGTTAGAAGAGGAATACGGTAGAAGATCAAGAGGTTTTTCTAAAAGGTATAACTAGTAATTTTTCTTTCCGCATCATACTAGTTATTTTTGGAAATAATACTAAATACAAGAGGCATATGATTCTAGAGTTTCGAATTTATTTTCGATATAATGTTCTTTTATTTTTTTTTCTTGTGATTTGATTGTTCTTTTCGGTTAACCTAAAGTTATTTTAGGAAATTAAATATTAGCTTTCTATAAAAGGTTTTGTCTAGTCGGTGGTGGTTGCTCCCATATCCAAGAAGGCCATGTGCCTCACCACGTCAGTACTAGGAACCGATTATGGAAATTAATATTTAATGGAATTAATAACTTAAGGTGACTTGGGTCGAACGTGTTAAGTTCCGCAGGAGATCCAAGTCAAAACCTAAAAGAACAAATAGATTAAGTTTTGGATCAAACGTGTTAAGTTCCGCAGGCGATCCAAAATTTAATTTAAAAGAACACATGGTAGCTAGGAAAAGGTTCAGACCTTCGTACAAAATTTTTGTACTGTGGAACCTCTAGGCTTTCCGAGTAGCAACCAACAATTGGTATCAGAGCTAGGGTTTTGCCTCTGTGTATTTGGTATTAGTTTAATTATGCACATGTCATACATAATTTAGGCAGGATAATAGTAGGATGTGCTAACTTTGTGGATGCAGGATCCAACTATTATGGCTTATAGTTTTATGTGTGTGATTGGACCCTTGGACATGTCAAGGGCATTTATATGTGTGTGCATGATTGTATTAAAATACAGCAGGAGCTGTATTTAGTTTTATTAGGATTTTATTTTTGATCTAGATACATGTACATTCCTTTTATGGAATATAGGATCAAAATTGTAAAATTCTATTTATGTCGCGGATCGAATCTTGCAAAGCGTGGAACCTTCTAAGGACCAGAGGCGCAGCGGAACAAGGAGCAAGATGGATGCGACAGCTAGACCCGGTGGCGGTGGCCAAATATGGCAGCAGCTTGGGATGACAACACACGGAGGACAACTAGAGATAAAAGCCATAATAGTTGAAAATTAGATTTTCTATTTATTGCTTTTATATTGTATGTGCATGTTAGTTTACAAGTTTAGTAGGCTAGCATAGTTAAAATTCCTCATTAATAAATAACTAAGTGGGAGATGGATTTTAAGTAAATCCCATGGTCTCCATTATTGGTTTGTAAGTGATGCAAACAAGCTTGCTGGCTCGAGTGCCTTCCTCCATAACGGATGAGCTAGTTTGCAGATCACTAGAACGACTTCCATTTTGGATGACTATAGGAAGTTAATTAAGAGCGTGTGATCTTCCCAACGGAAGGGGCATAATCTTATTAATGGACTTAGTGTCAAGTAATGGTATACACTTAGACACATCTAATAGTATCCTCCCCATCGGAGTCACTGTTATTATTTGTGTGACCAAATGAAATCAACTATTAATTTGTCATAAAACTAGGTTGACAAGATAAAAAAATTAAAGGGTTAAAACCCCTCTTACAAATGATTGATTTTGTATACGTCCACACTAACGTGGCATACAAAATTAACGGTGTTTGAGATAATTTTATTTGTCATAAAGTTACGTTGACAAGATAGTTAATGGGTAAAACCCTCCTCTTACAAATGTTGATTTTGTATACGTCCACACTAACGTGACATGCAAAATTCACGGTGTTTTGAGGTGTTGGTAAATTTAAATAGTATTGTTAGAGGAATCAATATTATTTTAAATTTAGAAGTCTTGACCAAATATTTGATTAAAGATAGACCAACTATTAATTTTATTCGTCATAAAGTAAGGTTGACGAGATAATAAAATTTCCTCTTTGAATTTGTATACGTCCACACTAACGTGACATACAAAATTCATGGGGATTTTTAAGGAGTTGGTCTTAACCAAATATTTTTGTGATTCTTAGGATGATGGTCAATCCCTAGCTGATATACTTTAGGATAGACTTAGTGGTCCCAATTATAATTGATTGGAAATAGGATTTGGACATTAAGGTAGACTGTCCTCTTAGAACTAAGAACAATATAGGTGTATTTTATTCATTAGTTGAAACATGTTTAGTGGTGTTATCTACCAGAACCTGGAGTGTAGATACAGATGCCATTAATCATGTCCGCAATTCATTGCAGGGTTCCAGGAAACCCGGCAACTAAATGAAAATTAAAACATCGTCTACATGGGCACTACTGTAAAAATGGTAGCTGTGGCAGTGGGAGATGTTTATCTTTTGATAAGAATAAAACATGGATTTTTGAGTAATTATCTTTACGCACCAAGTTTAGAAAGAACTAGTTTTCAGTTTCTAAACTATTCAAAGAACATGATATTCTGCCTCTTTTAATAACAAAGTTGTTATTAAGAAAAAGAGGGAAGTTATCTGTTCTGGTACGTTGGTTGGCAATTTATAAATCCAATAACTCTCACGATGCAACAAATGGAAATTAGTAACACATCTTCTAACTTTAAGAGAAAGTAACCTTCGGAAATGAACCAATTATATCTTTGGCATCTAAGGCTAGGTTATATTAACTTGAGTATGATTCATTGGTAGCTGATGAACTTTTGGGTTCATTAATAGTGGAAATCTTTCCAACCTGCGAGTCTTACTTGGAAGGAAAAATAACCAAGAAGATTTCAAGTCTAAGGGGTATGGAGTCAAAGATATGTTGAAATTGGTTCATTCTGATTTGTGTGATCCTATGACTATCCAAGCAAGAGGTTGTTTCAAATATTTCGTCTATTTTATAGACAACTATTTGATATACGGATACATTTACTTGATGTGCCATAAGTCTAAGTGCTTTGATTAATTCAAAGAGTATGAGGCTGATGTGGAGAAATGTCAAGGTAAAAGTATCAAGACACTACGGTGAGATCGTAGTGGCAAGTACCTCTTGGGAGAATTTAGGAGTCACTTATCAGAAGTAGGGATTCAATCCCAACTAACTACACCTAGGTATATCCCAACAGAATGGTGTAGAAAAAGGAAGATATAGGACTCTTATGGAAATAAGTAGATTGATGATGAGTTATTTAGAAAATTACCAAATTCATTTTAAGGATATACTCTGGAAATGGAAGTGTACATAGTACCTTCCAAAGTCAGAACTCTCTACTCATATAGAATTGCTGAATAGGTGTAAGCCTATTTTGAAGCATATTCGGATTCGGGTAGTCCAGCACATATGCTGAAGAGAGACAATGATAAGTTGGACAGGAATTCACTTGTTTGTGGGTAATCCTAGAGAAATGAAAGTAAGTTTATAGTCTTAAAAATCAGAAGGTTATTGTTAGCATCAATGACCGATTTTTAGAAAAGGACTATGTAATAAACCTCATGCCCATAAGTAAATTTGTTCTTAAGGAAATAATAAAGGACATGTCTAATCTAGTACCAACTGTACAAGATGAAATATCACAAGAAACTGCAATACGTATCATAAATGATACACAATTACAGATAGTGCCTCATCGTAGTGGGAGGGTTGTTAGGCAACCTAAAAAGATTTATGTTTTGGGAGAGTTTTTGGACTCGATCCCTGGAGGACATGAACCTGATCTCCGGACATATGACGAAGCACTCCAAGATAAAGATGCAATATCTTGGCAAAGAGTAATGAATAACAGAATTAGAATATATGTATTCTAATAAAATCTGGAAGCTTATAGAACCACCAAATGGTATAAAAGCCTTTGGGTGTAAAAAGGTCTATATTAGGAAAAGAGGGATAGACAGGAAGGTAGAAACTTTCAAAGCAAGGCTAGATGAAAAAGGAAACTTTTTCACTGGTAGCCATGCTTAAGTCTATCCGGATTCTTTTATCTATTTGGCAAGTGGATGTCAAGACAGCATTCCTTAATGGAAGTCTTGAAGAAAACATCCATATAAAGCAACCAGAAGGGTTCATTGCAAAGGGCTAAGAGCATCTTGTGTGTAAGCTCAATCAGTCTATGGACTGAGGCAAAGCTTCAAGGTCTTGGAACATCCGGTTTATCAAAGTAATCCAGATCTATGGATTTAGTAACCGGATAAGTCTTGTGTATACAAAAGATGTGATGGAAACGTGGTGATATTTCTTGTACTATACTTAGATAACATTTTTGGTAGTTGGAAACAATATCAAAATGTTGTCAGAAGTAAGGGTATGATTGTCCAAACAATTCGATATAAAGGACTTGGGAGAATGTATATATTCTTGAGATCAAAGTAATAAGGGATCGCAAGAAAAGAATATTTTACTTATCCCAAGCTTCATACATCGGAAAAATCCTTGCTCGTTTTAAGCATACAAAACTCCAAGAAAGGTTTCTTACCTTTTCAGGATGGAGTAACTTTATCTAAAGATATGTCTCTGTAGACATCAAAGGAAATAAAGGAAATAAAGGCAGTTCTTTATACTACGGCTGTTGGAAGCCTAATGTATGCTATGCACGAGATCAGAAATCTGTTTTGCCAAGGGCATAGTTAGCAGATATCAAAGTAACCCTGGACAAGGACAGTGGACTGCAGTAAAGCATATATTGTAGTACCTTAGAGGCACTAAAGATTATATGCTAGCTTACAAGGCAGTTAATTTATTCCTTGTGGGTTGCATGGATTTTGACTTCCAATCGGATAGGGACAATAATAAGTCAACCTCAGGGTTTTGTGTTTACTTTAGGAGGTAAAGTCATAACTATGGAAGAGTGATAAGCATAGGTGTTTTTCTGGACTCCACAATAGAAGCTTAGTATATGGCAAGCCTCTGAGGTAGCCATAAAAGCTGAATGACTCAATAACCTCAAGATAGACTTAGATATGATTTCTGGTTTGTCCAAAAATTATTACAATTTATTGTAATAATGTTGGTGCAGTAGCAAACTCGAAGAAACCATAAGTCTATAAGGCAAGTAAACACAATAGAGCGCAAGTACCACCCAATACGAGGAATCGTATAAACGAGGAGAAGTTGTTGCCGCCTAGATTGCATCGGGTGATGACCTGATAGATCCTTTCACTAAGGTCCTTAAGGCAAGAGCTTTTGATGGGCATGTTGAAGGGATGAGAATCAGATGTATGGCAGATATGGCAGCTTAGTCTTTTAGTATAAGTGGGAGATTGTTAGAGTGTATACTAAAAGCCTAGCTTTTGGTATAAACATTTATCTAGAAATAAGAATCACATTGGTCAAATGTCTACATTTGTGATAAATGTAGTTGTTCAATTAATTTATATTGTAGATAACATGGTGTATGGTGTCACACACAGAGGATCATGTTATCAGTACCTTATAAATTATAAACAGTAGCTCACGACCAAGATGGAAAGGAACAAACCATTTGAAGGTCGTAGTGTAATTAGGTATTAGTTTATCTTAACTATATAATTACACTAGCACACTTAGAGTGTATTGAGTAGGACCATTAGAGGTCGTTTCTTTTATACTGACTTTATAAAGAAACAAAGACCTCAGTTATTATGGAAGTGTGTGTTCTTAATCCTAATATAATAACAAGCACATATATTTGATATTTATTTCTTTAATTTGTCAATGGGTGAGATTTAGTTTGATGAATCAATAAGCCCGATAAGTTGGGAAATGATATCACTTATAGTGTGTGTTGTTGATTATAGAAGGAAACTGTGTCCTAGAGATACTAGGTTGAGAATGTCCCCAAGAGGAGCTCAAAAGGATTGTCATGTTAAACCTTGCAGGTGGACTTAGTCCGACATGACGATGAAGTTGAGTGGTACTACTCTTGGAGCTAGATATTAATTAAGTGAGTTGTCAGTAACTTACTTAATTAGTGGACATTTGTTATCTTAAACACAGGGAGACTAACACACTCATAATAAGAAGGAGCCGAAAAATGTAATTTGGGATTGGTGCGGTAGTTCAATAATAATTCTCTAGTGGAATGAATTATTATTGATAAAATTAAGTTGTGTGTTCGGGGCGAACACGGGATGCTTAATTTTATCGGGAGACCAAAACCAATTCCTCCTCTCGGTCCCTATCGTAGCCTCTTAATTATAGAGTACTATACCCACCTTCTTACCCATCCTATAGGGGGCCGGCCAAACTAGCTTGGAGGCCAAGCTAGGTCCGGCCATGTTTTGGTTCATGGGTGAATTCATGTGGCCAGCCCTAGCTTGAACTCAAGCTTAGGTGGCCGACCCTATTAAAATAAAAAGGAATTTTATTTTTTAAAATTTTTCTCATGTGGATAACATGATTTAAAAGAGAGTTTAAAAATTTAAATCTTTCCTTTTATAAGATTCTACAAAAGATTAAGAGAAGAGTTAAACCTCTTTCCTTATTTGTAGATTAAAAGGTTGATTTTAATTTTGGTAAAAACTTTCCTTTTAATCATGTTCATGATTTAAAAGAGAGTTTAAAAATTAAATATCTCTTTTATAAAGCTTCTACAAGGATTAAGAAAAGATTAGATATCTTTCCAAATTTGTAGATTGGAAGAGATTTTAATTTTTAAAGATAACTTTCTTTTTATCCACATGTTTAAAAGAAATATTTTAATTTATAAAATTTCCTTTTTATTGACCATCATGAAGGGAAAATTATTAGAGAAATTTTTTATAAAATTTCCAGAAACAAATTAGGAAAGTTTTAATTCTTGATTGAATTAAATTTCCCTTGCTTGGTTTAAAGTGGCCGGCCATATTGTTGATGAGAAAAAAATTATTTTTAATTAAATAAATTTTCCTTATCAATGGCAAAAGAATTAAGGAAATTTTTATTTAAATTTCCTTATTTGCTAAGGCCAAGGATCATAAAAGAAAGGGTAGAGGTGCCTTCATGGCGGACAACTCTATTATTTTTCCTCTCTCTTTTTCTTCCTTGGTGTGGCCGGCCATCCTCTCCTCCTTTCTTATCTTTGATGGCCGAACCTCATCCTTCTTGTGGAGACCCATATGGTGGCCGGATCAAGTTTAGAGAAGAAGAAGAAGAAGGAGAGAAAGAAAGCTTTGTTTCTAGCATCCCTTGGAGCATGGTGGTGGTGGCCGAACCTCTTCATCCTAGAAGAAGTTTTGATGGCCGAAATTTGCAAGGAAGAAGAAGGTGCTTGGTGGTTCTCATCTCGGAAGATCGTTGCCTACACAACGTCCGAGGTTAGAAGAGGAATACGGTAGAAGATCAAGAGGTTTTTCTAAAAGGTATAACTAGTAATTTTTCTTTCCGCATCATACTAGTTATTTTTGGAAATAATACTAAATACAAGAGGCATACGATTCTAGAGTTTCGAATTTGTTTTCGATATAATGTTCTTTTGTTTTTTTTTTCTTGTGATTTGATTGTTCTTTTCGGTTAACCTAAAGTTATTTTAGGAAATTAAATATTAGCTTTCTATAAAAGGTTTTGTCTAGTCGGTGGTGGTTGCTCCCATATCCAAGAAGGCCATGTGCCTCGCCACGTCAGTACTGGGAACCGATTATGGAAATTAATATTTAATGGAATTAATAACTTAAGGTGACTTGGGTCGAACGTGTTAAGTTCCGCAGGAGATCCAAGTCAAAACCTAAAAGAACAAATAGATTAAGTTTTGGATCAAACGTGTTAAGTTCCGCAGGCGATCCAAATTTAATTTAAAAGAACACATGGTAGCTAGGAAAAGGTTCAGACCTTTGTACAAAATTTTTGTACAGTGGAACCTCTAGGCTTTCCGAATAGCAACCAACAAGAGGTCGTTTCTTTTATACTGACTTTATAATGGAATAAAGACCTCAGTTATTATGGAAGTGTGTGCTCTTAATCCTAATATAATAACATGCACATATATTTGATATTTATTTCTTTAATTTGTCAATGGGTGAGATTTAGTTCGATAAATCAATAAGCCCGATAAGTTGGGAAATGATATCACTTATAGTGTGTGTTGTTGATTATAGAAGGAAACTGTGTCCTAGAAATCTAGGTTGATAATGTCCCCAAGATGAGCTCATAAGGATTGTCATGTTAAACCCTGCAGGTGGACTCAGTCCGACATGATGATAAGGTTGAGTGGTACTATTCTTGGATTAAGATATTAATTAAATGAGTTGTCAGTAACTCACTTAATTAGTGGGCATTCGACATCTTAAACACAGGGAAACTAACACACTCATAATAAGGAGCCCAAAAATGTAATTTGGGATTGATGCGGTAGTTCAATAATAGTTCTCTAGTGGAATGAATTATTATTGATAAAATTAAGTTTGTGTTCGGGGCGAACACGGGATGCTTAATTTTATCGGGAGACCAAAACTAATTCCTCCTCTCGGTCCCTATCGTAGCCTCTTATTTATAGATTACTATACCCACCTATACCCACCTTCGTACCCATGATATAGGGGCCGGCCAAGCTAGCTTGTGGTTCAAGCTAGGGTCGGCCGGCCCTAGCTTGAACCCAAGTTTAGGTGGCCAGCCCCCATTAAATTAAAAAGAATTTTAATTTTAAATTTTTCTTATGTGAAAGAAATAATTTATTGGTGAGATTTAAAATTAAAATATCTCTTTTAAAAGGATCTACAAAAGATTAAAAAAAGAGATTAGATCTCTTTCCTTATTTGTAGATTGGAAAGATATTTTATTTTTCTTCTTTATAAATTATTCACATGTAGAAAAATTAAAATTATAGAAATTTTTTTTATCAGCCATGAAGGAATTTTAAAGGGAAATTTTATTTTTTAAAATTTCCGAAGACAAATAAGGAATTTTAATTGTTGATTGAAATTGTCTTGTTTGCTCTTGTTGATGTGGCCGGCCAATACATAATTGATTAGGAAATTTTATTTAATTTTTCATAATTAATTGTTGTCAAGGAAATTTAAGAAAATTTTATTGTAATTAAATTTCCTTATTTACCAAAGCTAAGGAATATAAAAGAGGGGGTTGGGGTGCCTTCATGAGACACAACCTCTATTATTCTCTCCCTCTTCTCGTTGGTGTTGTTGCCGGCCATCCTCTCTCCCTCTCTTCCTCTTTGTGGTGGCCGAAACCCTTCTTTGCTTGGAGCTCTTGTGGTGGCCGGATACTACTTGGAGAAGAAGAAGAAGAAGGAGAGAAAGCTTGCATCCCTTGGAGCTTAGTTGGTGGAAAAAGTTCTTCATTTTTGGATTTTGGTGCTTGGCCGAAACTTGAAGGAAGAAGAAGAAGGTGCTAGGTGGTCCTCATCTTGGAAGATCGTTGCCCACACAACGTCCGAGGTTAGAAGAGGAATACGGTAGAAGATCAAGAGGTCTTTCTAAAAGGTATCACTAGTATTTTTCCTTTCCGCATCATACTAGTTATTTTTGGAAATAATACCAAATACAAGAGGCATGCGATTCTAGTATTTCGAATTTATTTTTGATGTTGTGTTCTTTTGTTTTTCTTTTTCCTTGTGATTTGATTGTTCTTTTCGATTGACCTAAAGTTATTTAAGGAAATTAAATATTAGTTTTCATTAAAAGGCTTTGTCTAGTCGGTGGTGGTTGCTCCCATATCCAAGAAGGCCATGTGCCTCGCCACGTCAGAACTGGAAGCCAATTTTGGAAATTAATATTTAATAGAATTAATAACCTAGGTGATTTGAATCGAAAGTGTTAAGTTCCGCAGGAGATCCAAGTCTAAACCTAAAAGAACAAATAGCTTAAACTTTAGTTCCACAGGCGATCCAAGTTTAATTTAAAAGAACACATGGTAGCTAGGAAAAGGTTCAGACCTTTGTACAAAATTTTTGTACAGTGGAACCATTAGGTTTTCCGAGTAGCAATCAACAATTGGTATCAGAGCTAGGGTTTTGTCTCTGTGTATTTGGTATTAGTTTAATTATGCACATGTCATACATAATTTAGGCAGGTTAATAGTAGGATGTGCTAACTTTGTGGATGTAGGATCCAACTATTATGGCTTTTAGTTATTATGTGTGTGATTGGACCCTTGAACATGTCAAGGGCATTTATATGTGTGTGCATGATTGTATTGTAAAATACAGCAGGAGCTGTATTTATTTTTATTAGGATTTTATTTTTGATCTAGTTACATGTACATTCCTTTTATGGAATATAGGATCGATGGATGTAAATTTTTATTTTATGTTCGATCTAGTTTACATGTACATTCCTTCAAGGAATATAGGATCGAAAAATGTAAAATTCTATTTGTGTCGCAATCAAATGGAGCAAGATGGATGCGACAGCTAGACCCGGTGGCGGTGGCCAAATATGGCAGCAGCTTGAGATGACAACACACGGAGGACAACCATAGATAAAAGCCATAATAGTTGAAAATTAGATTTTCTATTTATTGCTTTTATATTGTGCTGTGTGTGTATGTTAGTATACATGTTTAGTAGGCTAGCATAGTTAAAATTTCTCATTTATAAATAACTAAGTGGGAGAGGGATTTTAAATAAATTCCACGGTCTCCATTACTGGTTTGTAAGAGAAGCAAACAAGCTTGCGCGTTGGCTCTGAGTACCTTCCTCCATATCGGATGAACTTGTTTGTGGATCACTAGAACAAACTTCCATTAAGGATGACTATAGGAAATTAATTAAGAGCGTGTGATCTTCCCCATCGGAAGGGGCATAATCTTATTAATGGACTTAGTGTCAAGTAATGGTATACACTTAGGCACATCTAATAGTATCATCCCCATCGGAGTCACTACTATTATTTGTGTGACCAAAGGACACCAACTATTAATTTTATTTGTCAAAAAGTTAGGTTGACAAGATAATAAAATTAATGGGTTAAAAACCTCCTTTTACAAATGCTGAATTTGTATACGTCCACACTATCGTGGCATACAATATTCATGGTGTTTTGAGGTGTTGGTTAATTTAAAATAGTATTGTTTGAGGAATCAATATTATTCTAAATTTAGAGTTCTGACCAAAAGTTATTTGTGATTCTTAGGATGACTTTCAACCCACTGTCCATCATACTACAACATAATAGACTTACTGGTCCTAACTACATAGATTGGAAAAGGAACCTGGACATTGTTCTTACTACTGAAAGCTATAAGTTTGTACTGACTGAGCCTTGTCACCCACTGGTGAATCTACCCAAGAGGAGATTATCATAGGAAATGGGTAAAGGTAGATGAGATGGCGCTGTTACATTTTGGCTTCAATGTCAAATGTATTGCAACATCGACATCAAGCTTATGATATTATGAACAATCTCAAGGAACTCTTTGGTCATCAGGATCGGGCTTCTAGACAAGAAGCCATGAGAAAAATAATGACAGCCACCATGCAAGAGGGTACTCCTGTGAGGGATCATATCCTAAAGATGATGGCTTATCTAAACGAAATATAGATCCTTGGAGGAGAAATTGATGGGGAAACCCAGAGCGATATGATTCTCTAAACACTACCTAAAAGTTTTGAGCAATTTCGCCTGAATTACAATATGAACAAAAGGATATATTCAGCAGAAGGATTGTTTCATCACAATTCTCATATTCACTATGCTGAAAATGGTTCTACTTCTAAACCGAAAGGAAAGAAGAAGAAGAAACAAGTTGGTTCAGCAAAGAAAGTGAATAAATCTCAGAGTACAGGACCTAAAGCTGGAATGGAGAAGTCGAAGGGCAAGTGCTTCATCTGCAAGCAGGCGGACTGTCCTCATAGGAATCAGAACAACAAAGGTATATCTCATGCTCTAGTTGTTGAAACATGTTTAGCGGTGTTATCTACCAGCACCTGGTGTGTAGATACAGGAGCCACTGATCATGTCTGCAATTCCTTGCAGGGGTTCCAGGAAACCCGACGACTAACTGAAGGAGAGATTACCGTCTACATGGGCAATGCTACTAAGGTGGCGGCTGTTGCAGTGGGAGATGTCTACTTATCTTTTAATAGAAATAGAAATTTGGTTTTAAGAAATTGTCTTTATGTACCCAGTTTTAGAAAGAATTTAATTTCAGTTTCTAAACTGTTTTTGGATGGATATTCAGTTTCCTTTAGTAACGATGTAGTTATTAAGAGAAATAAAGTGATTATCTGTTCTGGTGCATTAGTTGGCAATTTGTATACTTTAAATCCAATTTCTCCCACAAAGCAAAAAATGGAAATTTATAACTCATCTTCTAACTCAAATAAGAGAAAAAAACCTTCGGAAATGAACCAAGCATATCTTTGGCATCTAAGGCTTGGTCATATTAACTTAAGTAAGATTCAGAGGCTTATAGACGATGGACTTTTGGGTTCATTAGAGTTGGAAAATTTTTTGACTTGTGAATCTTGCTTGGAATGTAAAATGACCAAGAGGCCTTTTAAGGCCAAGGGGTATAGAGCCAAAGAAGTGTTAGAATTGGTTCATTCTGATTTGTGTGGTCCTATGTCTGTCCAGGCAAGAGGTGGTTTTGAATATTTTGTCTCTTTTATAGACGATTATTCAAGATACGGATACATTTACCTAATGCGCCGCAAGTCCGAGTGCTTTGATAAGTTCAAAGAGTACAAGGCTGATGTGGAGAAATGACTAGGTAAAAGTATCAAGACACTACGGTCTGATCGTGGTGGCGAATACCTCTTAGGAGAGTTTAGGAATTACTTATCAGAGGCCGGGATTCAATCCCAACTGTTTGTGCCTGGTACACCCCAACAGAATGGTGTGGCAGAACGAAGGAATAGGACTCTTATGGAAATGGTTAGATCGATGATGAGTTATTCAGAATTACCAAATTCGTTTTGGGGTTACGCTCTGGAAACAGCAGTGTACATTCTGAACTTAGTACCTTCTAAATTAGTTTCTTCTACTCCCACAGAATTGTGGAATCAGCGAAAGCCCAGTGTAAGACATATTCGGATTTGGGGTAGTCCAATATGCAAAAGTTAGAATCTCGCATGAAGTTCGCGTGTTTGTAGGGTATCCCAGAGCGAAAGGGGTTTATTTTATAGTTCTAAAACGGAAGGTCATTGTTAGCACCAATGCCCGCTTTTAGAAGAAGACTATATAATGGATCACAAGCCCAATAACAAAGTTGTTTTAGAAGAATTTAGAGAGGACACGTCTACTTTACCAACAGGACAAGATGAAGTACCACAAGAGGCAACACGTGTCACACATGATACACAACCACGGACAGTGGCCTCGTCGTAGTGGGAGGGTTGTAAGGTAGCCTGAAAGATTTATGTTTTTGGGAGAGTCTTCGACTTGATCCCAGATAAACATGGACATAAGACGAAGCACTCCAAGATATAGATGCAACATCTTGGCAAAAGGCAATGAATTCTGAAATAGAGTCTATGTACTCTAATAAGGTCTGAGAGCTTGTAGAACCACCTGATGGTGTAAAAGTCGTTGGATGCAAGTGGATCTACAAAAGGAAAAGAGGGATAGACGGGAAGGTAGAACCCTTCAAAGCTAGGCTTGTTGCGAAAGGGTACACTCAGAAAGAGGGAATCGACTATGAGGAGAGCTTTTCACCGGTAGCCATGCTTAAGTCTATCCGGATACTCTTATCCATTGCTGCTCATATGGATTATGAGATTTGGCAAATGGATGTCAAGACGGCTTTCCTTAATGGAAGTCTTGAAGAGAACATCCATATGAAGCAACCAGAAGGGTTTATTGAAAAAGGCAAAGAGCATCTAGTGTGCAAGCTCAATCGGTCCATTTATGGACTAAAGCAAGCTTCAAGGTCTTCGAACATCCGGTTTAATGAAGTAATCCAATCATATGGATTTATTCAGTGTCCGGATGAGTCTTGTGTATACAAAAAGTATAACGGAAACGTGGTGGTATTTCTTGTACTATACGTAGATGATATTTTGTTAATTGGCAATAATGTCAAGGTATTATCGGATGTAAGGGTATGGTTGTCCAAATAATTTGATATGAAGGACTTAGGAGATTGTGCACACATTCTTGGGATCAAAGTTATAAGGGATCGTAAGAAAAGAATGTTGTGTCTGTCCCAAGCTTCATATATAGATACAATCCTTGCTCATTTTAGCATGCAGGATTCCAAGAAAGGTTTTTTACCTTTTAGGCATGGAGTAGCTCTATCTAAAGAGATGTCTCCGAAGACATCAAATGAGATAGAGGACATGAAAGCAGTTCCTTATGCTTCGGCTGTAGGAAGCCTAATGTATGCAATGCTATGTACGAGACCTGATATCTATTTTGTCGTGGGCATGGTTAGCAGATATCAGAGTAACCCTGGACAAGGACATTGGATCAGAAAGCATATATTACAAGACCGAGAAGGACTAGAGATTATATGCTAGTTTACCAAGCAGACGATTTGCTCCCTGTGAGTTATTTTGATTTCCAATCGATAGGGACAATAAGTCTACATCGGGCTATGTGTTTACTTTGGGAGGTGGAGCCATTGCATGGAGGAGTGTTAAGCAAATGCTTTCGGACTCAACCATGGAAGCTGAGTATGTGGCAGAAGCAGTATGGCTCAGAAACTTTCTAATGAACTTAGATGTGATTCCTGGTTTGCCCAAAATCATCATAATTTATTGTGATAATAGCGGTGCAGTTGCAAACTCGAAGGAACCACGAGCCCATAAGGCAAGTAAACATATAGAGCGCAAGTACCACCTGATACGAGATATCGTGAAGCGAGGAGAAGTTGTCATCGCCAAGATTGCATCAGCAGATAACCTGGCAGATCCTTTTACTAAAGCCCTTCCAGCAAAAGCTTTCGATCGACATGTGGAAGGAATGTGAATCAGATGTATGGCAGAAGATATGGCAGCTTAGTCGTTAGTATAAGTGGGAGATTGTTAGAGTGTATACTGAAAGCCTAAATTTTTGTAAACATTTATTTTGAATAAAGAATCACATTTGGTCAAATTGTCTACATTTAGTTGTAGTTGTTCAATTAATTTATATTGTAGATAACATAGTATGTGGTGCCACATACAGAAGATGATGTTATCAGTACCTTATAAATTATAAACAATAGCTCACGACCAAAATGGAAAAGAACAAACCATTGGAAGGTCGTAGTGTAATTAGGAATTAGTTTATCTTGACTATATAATTACACTAGTACACTTAGAGTGTATTGAGTAGGACCATTAGAGGTCGTTTCTTTTATACTGACTTTATAAAGGAACGAAGACCTCAATTATTATGGAAGTGTGTGCTCTTAATCCTAATATAATAACAAGTACATATATTTGATATTTATTTCTTTAATCTGTCAATGGGTGAGATTTAGTTCGATAAATCAATAAGCCCGATAAGTTGGGAAATGATATCACTTATAGTGTGTGTTGTTGATTATAGAAGGAAACTGTGTCTTAGAAATCTAGGTTGATAATGTCCCCAAGATGAGCTCATAAGGATTGTCATGTTAAACCCTGCAGGTGGACTCAGTCCGACATGATGATAAGGTTGAGTGGTACTATTCTTGGATTAAGATATTAATTAAATGAGTTGTCAGTAACTCACTTAATTAGTGGACATTCGACATCTTAAACACAGGGAGACTAACACACTCATAATAAGAAGGAGCCCAAAAATATAATTTGGGATTGGTGCGGTAGTTCAATAATAGTTCTCTAGTGGAATGAATTATTATTGATAAAATTAAGTTGTGTGTTCGGGGCGAATACGAGATGCTTAATTTTATCGGGAGACCAAAACTAATTCCTCCTCTCGGTCCCTATCGTAGCCTCTTATTTATAGAGTACTATACCCACCTATACCCACCTTCGTACCCATGATATAGGGGCCGGCCAAGCTAGCTTGTGGTTCAAGCTAGGTTCGGCCAAGCCTTGGTTCATGGGTGGCCGACCCTAGCTTGAACCCAAGTTTAGGTGGCCGGCTCCGATTAAATTAAAAAGAATTTTAATTTTAAAATTTTCTTATGTGAAAGATATAATTTATTGGTGAGATTTAAAATTAAAATATCTCTTTTAAAAGGATCTACAAAAGATTAAAGAAAGATATTAGATCTCTTTCCTTATTTGTAGATTGGAAAGATATTTTATTTTTCTTCTTTATAAATTATTCACATGTAGAAAAATTAAAATTATAAAAATTTCTTTTTATCAACCATGAAGGGAATTTAAAGGGAAATTTTATTTTTTAAAAATTTCCGAAGACAAATAAGGAATTTTAATTGTTGATTGAAATTGTCTTGTTTGCTCTTGTTGATATGGCCGACCAATACATAATTGATTAGGAAATTTTATTTAATTTTTCTTAATTAATTGTTGTCAAGGAAAGTTAATAAAATTTTATTGTAATTAAATTTCCTTATTTACCAAAGCTAAGGAATATAAAAGAGGTGGTTGGGTGCCTTCATGAGACACAACCTCTATTATTCTCTCCCTCTTTTCCTTGGTGTTGTGGCCGGTCATCCTCTCTCCCTCTCTTCCTCTTTGTGGTGGCCGAAACCCTTCTTTGCTTGGAGCTCTTGTAGTGGCCGGATACTACTTGGAGAAGAAGAAGAAGAAGAAGAAGAAAAAGCTTGCATCCCTTGGAGCTTAGTTGGTGGAAAAAGTTCTTCATCCTTGGATTTTGGTGCTTGGCCGAAACTTGAAGGAAGAAGAAGAAGGTGCTAGGTTGTAACACCCATAGGGTACTTAGCAAGATTTTAGATATTTTTATCTTGAATAAAAAATAGGCCTTATGTGTAAATTTGCAAAAATAATAAAAATAGAACCAATAAGAGATGACCAAGGTTTGAACCCTGGATCTCTTACTAGATACATGTATGTGTTAACCAATAGACCAAGAGAAGATATTGTTAGAGAGAGAAGTGACAATATAGTTAAGAGTAAGAAAAGTGCTTCTTTCATTGATAAGGAGAAGTTAGAGTTGCCCTCTTCCTCTCAAACGAAAAGAGGATTCTTGCTTCCTCTTTTCATTAAAGGAGAAGTAAAGGAAAAGAGAAGGAAAAACCCATTTTTCCTTCCTCTTCTCAATTGGAATAAAAGGAGAAATGAAGGAAAATATTCATTTTTCTCCGTTCCTCCCTTCCTCCTCTTCACCGTGACCAAGAGTCTTCCCCCTCACCATGGCCGAGCCCAAGCAAGAAGCTCCTCACTAGGAAGGCTCCACAAGCAAGGTCTCTTCCATAAGAAAATCAAGCGAGGATGTGAGTATCCCCTCACTGCAGTACAAGTAGTTTTCAGTTTTCTTCGTACGTAAACGTTATTGAAATCGTAGAGATTTCCTTTTCAAGTTTTGGCCAAGTTAGATTTGTGGTCATTTAGGTTAACAAGTTTACAAGATATTCTTCATGTTAGAAAAAAAAAAAGAAGTCTAGAACCTCACTTTTAAAGTTTCGCCCAAGATCAAAAAGTAAGGTTTGGATCCAAATTTTGTTTGGTAACAAGCTTGCCTATGTTTTCTTCATGATATGAGATCTTTTATATGTTGTTGGCTAAGCTTAATACTCCCTATGATGTTAAAAAGTTTAAGAACCCTAACCTAAAGTTTCGGCCAAGATGAGTTATAGGGTTTAGGGCAAGGCTTTAAAAAGGAAACTTATTGTTTATGTTCCTAAACTTGTTAAACTTTCTTATATGTGGATAGCTTAGGTTTTCCATGCTCCATGTTGTATAAAGTTTGGAGAAAGTTACTTTCAAGTTTCGGCCAAGGTTAGGAATGCAATTTAGGGCAAAGTTTTGTTAATGATAACATGTTGTTTATGCTCCTTCATGATGTATGAACCCTTGTATATTGGTAGCCTAGATTTTATGTTTCATGTTGTATGAGAAATATGGAAACCCTAGTCACATGTTTCGGCAAAGAATAGAAATGAAGTTTGAAGTAAGATTTTTAAATGATAACATGCTTGGTTATGCTCCTTCATGATGCATGAACCCTTGTGTATTGGTAGCTTAGATTTTATGCTTTATGTTGTATGAAAAATATGAAAATGCTAGTTGCAAGTTTCGGCCAAGAGAGTATAAGAGGCCTAGGACTAAAAATTTAGAACCTAAACATGCTTGTTTGTGTTCATTCATGAAGTATGATACCTTGTATGTAGCTAGGTTAAGCCATTATGTCACATGTTGCACTAAAAGAATGGAAACCCTAATTGTAGGTTTCGGCCAAGGTAGAGTGTAAGCTTAGAGTTAAGTTTTTCTAACCTAATTATGCTTGGTTATGGCTCTACATGTTGTGTGATCTTGTGTATAAGATTAGATACGTTTCCATGCTACATATTGTACAAATGAATGCTTAGAACTCACCTTAAGGTTCGGCCAAGCAAGTATATGGGCTTAGAGAAAGGTCTTGAAATTTAACCATGCTTGTTTATGCTTCTTTATGATGTATGACTAATTATCTAGAGCTGGTTTAAGTTTTATGCTTTGTATGGTGGCCAATGTTTAAAATTCCATGCTAATAAGGTTTCGGCCAAGATTGGAAGAATAGGATTGGGGAAAAGTTTTGAACCCAACTATGCATGCTTGTGTTTCCTCATAATTTATGATTTCATGATATGATATATGTTATGCTCTATGAGATGATAAGCTATACTCAGGATATGATATGCTATGCTCATGATATGATAGGCTATGTTCATGATAGGATATGTTATGCCTTATGTTATGAGATAAGCTATGTTTCATGATATGATATGCCATGCTTGATGTTATGAAGATCACATGTTATGTTTTATGTTATGATATGAACATGTTATGTTTCATGATATATGTATGAAAGGCTTATGTAAGAAGAAAAGCCTAAGAGTTGCTTCCCTTAAGTTGGGATCAAGAGCACTCTTCATGATATGGCAAAGAGATGCTTCTCTTAAGATGGGATCAAGAGCTCTCTTCATGATATGACAAGAAATTATGACATGTATGATAAGCTATGATATGCATGATGACATGATATGTATGACATGATATTTTATTTGATATGGCTTGTACCAAGGGTGGGCTCCATAAGCGCCCCGAGGTCGATGGTCTATGAAACGGGGCTCGTAAAAAGGGATGGGCTCCTCAGTACGTCCCTAGGTCGACGGAGTATGAACGGACCTAGATCCCTAGTAGGTTCGGGGCTAGCTACCCTGTCCTAGGAATTGCGTGCATTTATGTATGTATGTGGTACAAGTCGGGCCCTCATGATGATATTATGTTCAAGTATGTATATGATATGTTTTAAAAGAGACATGATGCATATGTGCATTCCATGATACATGTTTAAAAATATATATATATACATCTTGCATCTACATATACATATTTTATGAATTATTGTTTATGCACTATTATGATCAGGTATGAGTTATGATATATGCTTACATGATATGATATGTTTCATGATATGTGCTTACATGATATGATATGTTCATGATATGCACTCACATGCCATGCTATGCTATGTTATGCTCCTTATATGAGATGATATGTTTACATTATGTTTCCTCATGCCATGTTATGATATGTTATGTTTCTTATATGTTCTATGTTATGATTCTCCATGCTATGTTATGATATGCTTTATTTCACATACTATGTTGTGTTATGTGCTTTATGTTTTATGAGTAGGAAAGGAGCTCATTAAGCCTTTGGGCTTATAGATTTATGTTCCTTGTACTGCAGATAAAGGCAAGGAATGGATGAATTAAGGGGAGCAGCAGGAAAGGGCAACGATGATGTGTGTGGAAGTGGCATGGTGGATAGATCAAATTAAGTTTAAATCTATATTTGGTTAAATTTGTGCATGTAAACTAAGTTTGGACCCTATGCTTATGATGATATTTTGAGCTAGTATGTTATGCTCTTATGATACTTTACTCAAGTTAGAATAATTATGATATGGTAAAATGCTAATAAGTTATGATTCACATGCCATGTTTAAGACAATCAAATGCATATGATAAATTTTTAAGTATGTCTTCCGCTGCCATGAGTTCATATGCATTAGTATGTTAGGTGAATGTAAGTAACCCCTGTCCCTCTGGGGTAGCCTTAGCCTCTCTTGGAAGGGCGGGCGTTACATAGGTGGTCCTCATCTTGGAAGATCGTTGCCCACACAACGTCCAAGGTTAGAAGAGGAATACGGTAGAAGATCAAGAGGTCTTTCTAAATGGTATAACTAGTATTTTTCCTTTCCGCATCATACTAGTTATTTTTGGAAATAATACCAAATACAAGAGATATGCGATTCTAGTATTTTGAATTTATTTTCGATGTTGTGTTCTTTTATTTTTCTTTTTCCTTGTGATTTGATTATTCTTTTCGGTTGACCTAAAGTTATTTAAGGAAATTAAATATTAGTTTTCCTTAAAAGGCTTTGTCTAGTCGGTGGTGGTTGCTCCCATATCCAAGAAGGCCATGTGTCTTGCCACGTCAGAACTGGAAGTCAATTTTAGAAATTAATATTTAATAGAATTAATAACCTAGGTGATTTGGATCGAAAGTGTTAAGTTCCGCAGGAGATCCAAGTCTAAACCTAAAAGAATAAATAAATTAAACTTTGGATCAAACGTGTTAAGTTCCGCAGGCGATCCAAGTTTAATTTAAAAGAACACATAGTATCTAGGAAAAGGTTCAGACCTTTGTACAAAATTTTTGTACAGTGGAACCATTAGGTTTTCCGAGTAGCAACCAACAAAAATGAGGTATGAAATTCGAAGAGAAGAAGATTACAAACATTCTTGATCCCAAATCGAAGAAAAGAGAGAAAGAAAACTTATCTACGATGAAGAACATCTTCAGATCCAATCCTCGATTCCGGAGTCGATGCCTTGAAGATCTCCTCTTGAATCGCTGCAAAACCCCTCCAAGATGGAGAAGAATCGTCCAAATCTTGCTCTCTCCCAAAGGGGAGAAAATTCTCTTTCAAATCTTGAAGAACACCTTATATAGAAGGGGGTTTGGGTGCCACATGGCCCCGAGACATGGCCGTGTGAAGCTCACACGGCCTGCTCACTCCCCTTACTGCCTATCTCACACGGTCGTGTGGTGTACACGGTCAGGCATGCATCTGTCACTGCTCCCCTTACACGGCCGTGTAGATCTACACGGCCCGCACTGCCTCCATCCCTGGAGCTCCTGCACGGTCGTGTGGTGCACACGGCCAAGATATTCTTGGACTCTGGAAATGCTGCACAGCCGTGTAGATCTACACGGTCGTGTACAACTTCAGTTCTGGATGGCTTGCAAGGGCGTGTGGTGCACACGGCCATGAACCTTCTTGGCTTCAAACCTAGCACGGCCGTGTGATGCTCACACGACCATGGCTTCTTCCTTCTCTGCTGCAGCCACACGGGTGGTGATCACCACACGGCCTGGGCAACCCCCCATGTCATGGTCGTGTGGCACACAGGGCTTATGCTTTGCTTCTTCGTTCAAGCGTCAAATCTTCTCCAAAATCAACTCCTGCACACAGAAAATACCCAAAAAGTAGATCTCCGAATAAAAAGAGTAAATATGCTGAAAGAAAAGCTGGAAGTACGAAAATGCATAGATAAAGCATGCTCGAAGTACGTTAATATGCGTCAAAACATGCTAAACAAGTGTATATAATCTACGCACATCACACCCCTAGACTTAAACCTTTGCTTGTCCTCAAGCAAAATACCGCAATCTAAATTCATATGTTTTACAATGCTCTCATATCCCTAATACATTCTCCTAACTCTATCAAAAAGTTTAATGAACAAGCATGATCATGGAAACAAGTTAAGAAATGCTCAAAAAGCAGATCTCCGAACAAAAATAGTAAATATGCTGAAAGGAAAGTTGGAAGTACGAAAATACATAGATAAAGCATGCTCGAAGTACGTGAATATGCGTCAAAACATGCTAAATAAGTGTATACAATTTACGCACATCAGGTACGTTCTTTGAATATCTGCAACATACTCTCGCACACATACACTACTATTCTTGATTCACTTGTTCGAACTTATACTGACTTACATTAGAGGGTCTTCGCCAGGGACTCCACCCCGTAGTTTTTAGGCACTGACATTTTATAATTGGCTCATCTCCGTGTGCGTAAGATTGAAAGAAAACTTTTCAGTGGAGTAAGAGGTCTTCTACTAGTCAACTATCACGCCACCGTACTCAGTGCATCATCTCTGTAGTTTTTAGACAGGATCAACTACATTTCTGATTGAGTAATTCATTCTAATTCAACCTTGTTATCATAAAAAGTGGGACTATTCTCCCATTCATATTGGAGTCAATTTCATTCATTTTTTCTTTAAATGTGGGACTATTATGATCTCGCTCATATTGGAATATCAATTTCAAGAGTAATTTCCTCTATTTTCCATTCTTTTTCCAATGGCATATTTGTGGAAGAAACCGCTTGAATGGTCCTGATATGTGAGCTGATATGTGAGGGAGCACCTAGAAATTGGTCCACTGTACAATCTTTTAGGTATGAGGATATTATTAAGCTAAAACCGTCTCTTTCACCCGCTGTATACCTGACAACAACTTGGCATCTACCACATATGTCATTTAGTTCGTTGGGTTGACAAATACAGATTCATGTCCCATTTATAGTGTTTTTACAAACCTCACTGACGGTGCATTTGATTCCTATTTCATCTAACGCATCGAGTCACTATCGGCCTCGTCCAGTTTAACTGACTCGATTGGCACGACCAACACGACTAGCCCAACCACACCGACATGATCGACCAGTCTGCTCGGTGCCTAACTCGGTCTTCATTCATAAATATCGGAAGCAGTAGGGACGCCGGAGTTAATGGCTGATTGAGCAGAACCGACAGCAACGTGGAACCCACGACGGCGACGTCTCCACTTGCGTTGCAAGCCGGAGCAACAACATTAGCCCATGCATCAGTGAGACACAATTTGTCCATTTCAGTTTTACTGCCAAATCATGCAGCTAGCAGAAGGCGAATGTACTGCATGGCGCTGGATTCCAGTGAAGGAAAGCCTCAGCAAACAATCATTCAAGTGCTTGGTTGGCTAACGACGTCATCTCTCCAATAATTGAGACTCCGCTGGCATCCACACACTGTCCTGAGACTCTTGTCAGATCCACTTGACAATTAACGAAGTAGTAAAATGATAGTTACCTGAGGGTTTGTTGCACACTTGCTTTCGTTCTTGGCTTAATTTGAACATAATCTTTGATTTATTTATTTATTTTTTATCTGGCATTTGGCTGCTCCACGTACGTAACTTGAAGGAGAAGATCTAATTGCTACATTGTTGACTGTAACACCTAAACCACTCCTGTTTTGTCCAGATACTGCAGTGTAGATTAGCTGTTACAGAAGACATCAGAGTTTATCTGAATTGTCAAGCAGGGAAGAGACTTCATACTTAGCCAGTGACCTAAATTAATTACTGGATCCAGATCTCTTTCTTTCCCATTTCGTTGACTAGGACGAAGTTTAGTCGGAAATGATGCTCTCATGTCTAGTGTACGTAGTCTGTAATCTTATATGTATCCACATGAAAGTATTATAATCTCAATGATTTGAGAGAGAATCAAAGCACAGAGAGGTGATGAGCTAGGTGCATGTTATAATATTTGCAAGTTCCAGCTCTGCTGCTGTTGCCATGTCCATGTCAACTACAAGATCACATGTCACCAGCTCCCCTCTCACGTTGTTTCTCCATTTTAAATAGGGGGGAAACATAAAGAAGGAATCACGTAGGATCAGCCTCCTGCTAATTAGGCTCTGGTCCTCAGGGCCAGATCGACTGGATTCAATCTTCACGCTTGGTGTTGCATATTTGCAATGCTACAGGAATTATAAGCTACAGGAAGTGAACCCCCACGTCACATTCTGCCACCTGTGCCTCTCTTTGCACCAACCATCTCTGCCTTCTTCCTCGCACATCTACAAAAGCTCACGGCGATCCCACTCTCTCCTCCATTGATTGTGGATTTGTGCAGAGTAATTCGATCTATCGACTGAAGGATGAGGGAGATACTGCACGTGCAAGCAGGGCAGTGCGGGAACCAGATCGGGGGCAAGTTCTGGGAGGTGGTGTCGGACGAACACGGCATCGATCCCAAGGGCAACTACGTGGGGCAGTCGCGGTTGCAACTGGAGCGGGTGAATGTGTACTACAACGAGGCGAGCGGGGGGCGGTACGTGCCGCGAGCGGTGCTCATGGACCTGGAGCCCGGCACCATGGACGCCCTCCGCACCGGCCCCTACGGCCAGCTCTTCCGCCCCGACAACTTCGTCTTCGGCCAGAACGGCGCCGGCAACAATTGGGCCAAGGGGCACTACACTGAGGGAGCCGAGCTGATCGACGCCGTCCTCGATGTCGTCCGCAAGGAGGCAGAGAACTGCGATTGCCTTCAAGGTACGCGCGAGTTCTTCCTCCACACCTCCCCAAATCCCTCAATAAAGGAGCAATCAATCGATCGATTTGATCGTGTGCGCAGGGTTTCAAATCTGCCACTCTCTGGGAGGCGGCACAGGGTCGGGCATGGGGACGCTTCTGATTTCCAAAATAAGGGAGGAGTACCCGGACCGAATGATGCTGACCTTCTCGGTGTTCCCCTCGCCCAAGGTCTCCGACACGGTGGTGGAGCCGTACAACGCGACGCTGTCGGTGCACCAGCTGGTGGAGAACGCCGACGAGTGCATGGTGCTCGACAACGAGGCCCTCTACGATATCTGCTTCCGCACCCTCAAGCTCACCAATCCAAGCTGTGAGTATCTCAATGTGATAACTAATTACGAATTAATTTTGATCGATTAATTCAGGATTGATCAATTGATTTGTGCATAAACAGTTGGTGATTTGAACCATCTGATATCGACGACGATGAGCGGAGTGACGTGCTGCCTGCGGTTCCCGGGGCAGCTGAACTCCGACCTGCGGAAGCTGGCGGTGAACTTGATCCCGTTCCCGAGGCTCCACTTCTTCATGGTGGGATTCACCCCGCTGACGTCGCGCGGGTCGCAGCAGTACCGCGCGCTGACCATCCCGGAGTTGACGCAGCAGATGTGGGACTCCAAGAACATGATGTGCGCTGCCGACCCGCGGCACGGCCGCTACCTGACGGCGTCCGCCATGTACCGCGGGAAGATGAGCACCAAGGAGGTGGACGAGCAGATGATCGCTGTGCAGAACAAGAACTCGTCCTACTTCGTGGAGTGGATCCCGAACAACGTGAAGTCGAGCGTGTGCGACATCCCGCCCACTGGGCTCTCCATGTCGGCCACCTTCATGGGCAACTCCACGTCCATCCAGGAGATGTTCAGGCGCGTGTCGGAGCAGTTTACCGTCATGTTCCGGCGCAAGGCTTTCTTGCACTGGTACACCGGCGAGGGTATGGATGAGATGGAGTTCACCGAGGCGGAGAGCAACATGAACGACCTCGTGTCGGAGTACCAACAGTACCAAGACGCCGTCGCCGACGCAGAGGAAGAAGAAGAAGCCTACGCGGAAGAAGACAACTAATTAAGTGGCGATATCATCTACACATATACAAGCATGAATGCATATATCAATGGAATGTTTTCTTTCTGCGATCGATCGAGTTCGAAATGTGTGATCGATCAGTGCTGTGGTTGATTGTTCTGTTCTTCTCTTGTCGATGTCTACACCTACGTTCAATAATTCATTGTCCTGAATATTTGAGTGTAATTCATAGGTTTATGCAGATTAAGAATGAGATATTTGGTTGTTCGATCGGAAGATCTATATATTTATTACCTCAATTATTTTGTTCGCTTGACTAATCTTGAAGTAGATTTGAAGTATACATACTCATAATTAATATTCCCACCAATTCTTTTTACCCCAATTTTTCGATGGGACGGACGCTATAATATTTTCAATTTTTATATTTTAAAAGAATTAATTATGATATTTATATTACTAGATATAAGTTCTTTTTTCAAGGAAAATAATTGATGGGCCAGATTTAAATTCAAAATATCATGTGGTAACATTCAACTGCTTGACTTAACAATTACATGACTCAAAAGAGAATAAAAGTTATAATAATGGAAACAAAATTAATGTGCTTGATGTGCATTGTATTGGGATGACGAGGCTCCATGTTGCTTGCAAGAGAGCTGATACGGGATATAATACGCAGATCCTAAAATGGTGTGGAGGTTAAAACTAAAATAGTATAGCAGTCAAACTTAAGGAAAGGAAGTATTTTCCATCTGATTTTATTATTCGTCCAACACTAAGGTTCGCAGTGCCAACCCAACCGGATTATAAGTCGTTCAGAAGAAGGCTGACCGGCCCTTAAGTCGGTCGGACATAGGATGTTTAGTGCTTTACTCTTGAACTGGGAAGCTAACATGTCTGATCATTCAATAGCCGATCAAGTTTAGAGGATGTCCGACCACACCTCACAATCGATCGACCATACGTCCGATTGAGGTAAAGATCAAACTCCCTACTCTCTAGGAGTCTCTCTGTGTACACCCGTTAGACTCTACTACTGGTTAACCCTAGGGGTTTTTGCAAGGGATAGAAGACCTCCATGCGTATTCGACTGATAATATGGTTGGACGGACTGATACAGGTCAAATGTATTCGTCTCTTATGCGCACAGATGTTAAGCAGCTCTTTATAAACCTGGTCGGACTTCCTGACCTTAGGTTTGCTTCATACCCGTTAGTGTGCGGACGATCAGTTTAAGGTTCTCTGAGAAGTAACCCATTATATGGTTAACTGACTACATAACTGGCTGGACCTAGAGTACTTAGTCTCATGTTATTTACCAGAGGGATTTCTAGCATGCTCGATTTGTCAGAGTGTATACTAAAAGTCTAACTTTTTGTATAAACATTCATTTTGAAATAAAAATCACATTGGTCAAATGTCTATATTTATGTTAAGTGTAGTTGTCCATTTAATTTATATTTTAGATAACATGGTGTGTGGTGCCACAAAGAAGATCATGTTATCAGTTCCTTATAAATTATAAATAGTAGCTCACAACCAAAATGAAATGGGACAAACCATTGGAGTGGTTGTAGTGTAATTTGGTATTAGTTTATCTTGACTATAAAATTACACTAGTACACTATGAGTGTATTGAGCAAGACCATTTGAGGTAGTTTCTTTTTATACTGACTACATAAAAGAACAAAACCTCTATTATTATGGAAGTGCGTACTCTTAATCTTAGGTAGGTTATTTTTTTCATCAAAGATTACATTAGTTGTTTCTTCAACTTTTAGGGTATTTTGGTTATAAACTCTATAGACCCTACTGGTTGAGGAGTACCCTAAAAATATTCCTTGGACTGATTTGGGTATAAATTTTCCTAAGTAATCTTTAGTGTTTAAAATGTGAACTTTACATCCAAATACTTTTAAATAGTTCAAGTTGGGAATTTTATTATAGTATATTTCATAGGGGATTTTATTGTGTAATTTGTTAATTAGAATCCTATTTTGAATGTAGTTTACTGTATTTATTACTTCGGCCCAGAATTGATGATTTAAGTTATACTCATTTAACATGGTTCTAGCGGCCTCTTATAGAGTTCTATTTTCCCGTTCCACTAGACTGTTCTGTTGGGGGGTTCTAGGGCATGAAAATTCATGTTTGTATCCATTGATTTTACAAAATTGGGTAAACCTATGATTTTCAAATTCACCCCCATGATCACTTTTTATTCTTTTAATTTTGGTATCTTTTTCATTTTCTGTTAACTTGCAAAAATTATTAAAAGTTTCAAAAGTTTCATCTTTTGTTTTTAGAAACTTTACCCAAGTGCACCTAGAGTAGTCATCAATTATGACTAAACAGTACTGGTTCTTGCTTAGTGACTTGGCTCTATGTGAATCAAATAGATCTAAATGTAGAAGCTCAAGTAAGGAGTTAGTTCTATCTAGATTTGTTGACTTGTGGGTTGATTTAGTTTGTTTACCTTGTTGGCAAGCTTGACAAATTGTATTTTCTAACTTCCTTAATTTGGGTAGCCCTCTAACTAAGCCATTTCGACTCATTTTTGAAATGAGTTTGACATGAGTGTGACCCAGTCTTCTGTGCCACAAGTTGGTTTCCTCTTGTTGTGTCAATAGACACTTTGTTGAGGATATGGGCAGATCAATTGTGTAGATGTTATTTTTCCTAAGCCCCTTAAGTATGATTTCGGGATTATCAATATTTTTAACTAAACACCCAGAATTATCAAAAGTAACTAAGTAGCCACTGTCACATAATTGACTTATACTCAGTAAATTAAAGTTAAAATTTTCAACTAATAAAACGTTTCAAATAATAAAATTGGAACTAAGTTCGATATTATCCTTTCCGATTACCTTAAGTTTCCTGTCGTTGCCGAATGCAACTGATCCTAGGTTCTTGCATTTGAGCTTAGTGAACTTCAACCTATCTCCAGTCATATGTCTGGAGCATCCACTATCCAACATCCATTGATCCAATTCCTACACATAAAGTATTTGAATTGGATTCTTTTTTATGGATCAAAAGATAGTTTGATTGAAATAAGCTCCCTAATTTTCTATCTCACCTAATCTAGGTTAATACTCAGTTATTCCTATGGGTGATTGTGAGATGGTTGAGTTTGTTTTAAGTTAAGTACCTTTCAAAGAATAATTAAGGTAACTAATTTTGAGAAATTTTAAGTTAATTAATTTTAAAAAAAAACTTTAAGTTAATTAATTTTGAGAAACTTTAAGTTATTTATTTTGAAAATTTAATTTTAATTTAATTTTAATTTAATTTTAATTTAATTTTAATTTAATTTTTATTTAATTTTAATTTAATTTAATTTAATTTTAATTTAATTTAATTTAATTTTAATTTTAATTTTAACTTAATTTTAATTTAATTTAATTTTAATTTAATTTAATTTAATTTAATTTAATTTGGATTTAATTTAATTTTAATTTTATCTTTAGTCATCTCACCCAATCTAAATTTTTCAATAAGGGGATCCTATAATTTTGTGAGATGAATTGGGTTAAGTTATAGGGTTTGGTTTAACTTTTGTGTTAGATTCAGGTTTAGCTTTGGGCTCAACAAATAGACATTTTTCGGATAAACTTCTGGGCTATGGTGAGTCACTTGGACATCATTAAAGTAACCATGCCTTTGAGATTTTCCAAATAGTCCTATCCACTGAACTTAATACAAAACCTTGGTCTAACTAGTTAGGATCTGTAAGAGGTAGCTTCGGTCAGTTCCATTTAGCCAAATGCACTAGGTCGAAGCCATATCTTCCTACACATACATAGACTAAGCTTCCCTAACGTACTATCATCCAAAATTTCACCAGTACCATAGGTCAAGTTAAACTTGCTCCCTTTCTAATTAATTCTAATTACCCTGCCGGGTAGCTTGGTTTGGGTTACCCTGCCGGGTAGGTTAGTTTTGAAGGTGCCAGCTATTCCGGAGCCTCCCATACATTATTGATAATTTTATATATTTTTATTTATACATTAGATTTATATTCCTTTAATGGTTTAATTTATAACTTAGATTTAAGTTTTTAAATTAATTTAATTTAATTTTAATTATTTTCTTTTAATGATTTATCTTTTTATTAATATAGTTTTTCTTTTGGCTCCCCCTAGATCATAGCCTCGATATGGTCTATCAAGGTAGTGTACTTGATCCTTGGGGACCCAATATTGACCAAGTTCAACTTGATTAACCAAGTTGGACTTAGGTACCCATGCTTGGACCACTTTTCTATTTGTTCTGTGTACAAGTAATAAATACGATATATACTTCTTTTTGGGCTTGAATCCAATTCCGGATCTGTTGTATACGGCCTTTTGTTTTCCAAGAATTAGGTCAAGATTCTTGGAACCCAAAGTGAACCGTTCCAACGCGATTTTCAAATCCTTGACTTGAATTTTCAGGTTGGAATTCTCTTCCTCAAGCTTTTAGACTTGAGTCGAGGTTCCAGTCTGAACGGATTTAGACAAGGATTTGGAGTTAGTCACTTCTTTAAGGGTTGTTACCTCTTTCATAAGTGACTTGATCCGAATATTAGATTTTGCTAATTTATGTAATAAATAATTAACCAAATTGTTTAAACGCGGAATACTTACAGTGGGGTCAGGCCCTTCGGAAATGGATACGGATCTATGGCTTCTTTCCGATTCAGCTTTTGATTCTCTCTCTCTCTCGGACATATTGATCTAGTCCCGAACCATCATTGCAAGGAGACTCGTCTGATCGAGTTCGTTGCTGTCGTCTTCTAAGGAAGATTCTTCGAATGTTGCCTTCAAGACCTTTTTCTTTCTTTGTTTCATTACCTCCTTTTAGTTGGGACAGTTGGTCTTGATGCGTCCCTTCTGGTTGTAGCCATAACACGTCACTTCAAATTTTACCTTCAAGCTTGATTGGGCTTCCTTGGACTGAACTGCCTTCTTGAGGTCCTTCTTGTTGAACCCCTTCTTCTTGTACAGCTTCTTTACAAGGTTGACGAGTTCAGCCGTTAGCTCATCGTCTTCATGAGTCAGGTTCTTCATCTGTTTCTGGTTCGATTTTACGCCTTGGTCTTGGTTCGCGTGTTTTGCTTGTACCTGCAACCAAAGCAATATCATTCTCGGTTGGCTGTGCATTAGTCTGCTCATGTAATTCAAACTCAGAGAATAACTCATCTAATTTATAGAAGATAAATCCTTGGAGACTTTGTAGGCATCTACCATTGATGCCCACAATGTACTCCTCGGAAACGCGTTGAGAGCGTACCTTATTATATCTCTGTTCTCGACCTTTTACTCGATCGCGTAGAGGGAGTTGAGAATTTCTTGAATACGTGCGTGGAGTTGACTTATTGTATCTCCTTCCTACATTTTGAGATTATATAATTTATTAAACAATAAATCTCTCTTGCTTACCTTGGCGTCAGAGGTGCCCTCGTGTAGTTCGATCAGCTTCTCCCATAGCTCTTTTGTGGTTGAAAACGGACCAACTGGAGGGTGCAGGTTGCTCTGGCATTGGCTTCCACCTTCTTGATTAGGGTTGAGTTCCTCCTTGGTCAGTCCACACTGGAGGGTACAGGTTGCTCTGGCATTGGCTTCCACCTTCTTGGTTAGGGTTAGTTCCCAGTTCTCACAGGGTGTAGGCTTGCCGTCTTCGTTGGTTGGCAGTTGGAATCCAATCTTAACGATCATCCACATCTCGAACTGGATCTTTAGGAAATTTTCTATTCATCCCTTCCAGTACCCAAAATCTTCTTCGGTGAAGAGCGGGGGACGAACGGTGTTGTATCCTTCTTGCTGGGCCATTTAATTAATATGCAAGTACAAAATAGAATGAGATGTCCCAAGACTAGGTCTTGAATTAGTAGTGCGGGAATAAAGCTAAAATAATGAGCTCGAGTAATGTTGCACCAATTTCGAGCAAAAATCGATTCGTAAAAAAGGAATTAGAATGTAGCTATTAAGCTAATTATAATTGACTCCGTAAAACTGAAAATAACCACACAAAAAATAAGCTTGATTGGTGGTTGCACCAAATCAAAGCGACCTCGCTCTGATACCAATTGTTGGATCGAGATCGCGCTAGAGGGGGGGGGTGAATATCGCTCGTGGCTAATTCGTTTACGATTTAAAACTTTATCAAAGAAACGCAGCGGAATAAAATAAGAGACAACCACAGAGATACACAGGATATTTAACCCACTTTGGTATCTCCACAATGGTAGGATCTCCACTTTGGTATTTCCACAAAGAAATGCAACGGAATACCAATTGTAGGATCGAAAAGAATTTAGATATCTCCACAATGGTATGATATTGTCC
This sequence comes from Zingiber officinale, assembly GCF_018446385.1. Taxonomy (NCBI): domain Eukaryota; kingdom Viridiplantae; phylum Streptophyta; class Magnoliopsida; order Zingiberales; family Zingiberaceae; genus Zingiber; species Zingiber officinale. The sequence goes on along the minus strand of NC_055990.1, from coordinate 60,119,112 downwards.
ACTTTGGGCCTAAGCCCTCATGGGTTTGCTCTTGGGCTCTCCCTAAAAGGCCTCATTCCAATGGAGATATCTTTTTTCTTATAAACTCATGATATTTCCTATGTGTTTTTAATGTGGGACTATATTTGTAACCTTGCAACCCCAACAATCCCCCCATTCAAACAAAGGACCACAGACTTCCCATGTCTGATCCTCGACTCACCAAGTCTTCTTACCCCTCGGTCCACCTGACCTACTAGGACTTCCTTGCCTAGCCACAACTAGGGCTTTCTGCCTGGTATCTGGTCCTCTTGATCCGAACATAGGAGCCCCCACTTTCTTTGTTCGAGGTTAATATTGTACCCACATGGCCCAATCAGACCATAGCTTTTGTGCACAGTCGGCGGTTAAACCTTCTAGTAGTCCGGGCTCTGATACCAATTGTAGGATCGAAAAGAATTTAGATATCTCCACAATGGTATGATATTGTCCACTTTGAGCCTAAGCCCTCATGGTTTTGCTCTTGGGCTCTCCCCAAAAGGCCCCATTCCAATGGAGATATCTTTTCTCTTATAAACCCATGATCTTTCCTATGTATTTTTAATGTGGGACTATGTTTGCAACCTTGCAACCCCAACACCCTTCATATCTCGGACGTCGTGTGGGCGATGATCTATCGAGATGAGAATCCACCCAAGCCTCCTTCTTCTCCTTGCAAGTTTTGGCCAGCAACAATCTCCTAGAGATGAAGAACTTAGGCCACCAACCAAGCTCCAAGGGATGCTAAGAAACAATGCCTCCTATCTCTCCTTCTTCTCCAAGCAAAATCCGGCCACTAAAAATCTCCTTGAGACGAGATGCCGTCGGCCACCAAAGAAGAAGAGAAGAGGAAGAGCAATGGAAGAGGGCCGGCCACACCAAGGAAGAGAGGAGAGGAAATAATAGATTAGGTTGTAAGTGTTGGATCGAAAGCGCTAGAGGAGGGTGAATAGTGCTCGTGACTTTCACTTGTTTCGAAATCGTAAAACTCGAGTAATGACGTAGCGGAAATAAAATAATCAACACGCGAACACAAGTGATTTACTTGGTTCGGAGCCTGTGGCAACTCCTACTCCAAGGCCCACGCTCGTAGAGCGTTTACGTTGGGCAACAACTATAATCTCGTAAAATTCAGTACAAGTATAGAATGAGTACACAAGAACTTTAAAGTAATACCGACAACTAAATTATAGAAAACGGAGCGCCTGGTTGTCGGGAACTTGTCGCAGCTTGATCGGAAGCTTTCGTTAGCAGCACATTGGAGATGGATCGCTTTTGAATTGTTGTGTTTGGATGCTGCTCAAATCCCTCTTTTATATAGTGTTGGAGGCGCCTCCAATACCATCCAAGGCGCCTCCAGGCCTCCGAGTCAACCGCGTGGATCACTGCTGAACTCGTCGCACCTTATCGGCTTGAAGGCGCCTCCATGGCCGTCCAAGGCGCCTTCAATCCTCATGAAGGCGCCTCCAGCTACTCTGGATAGCTGGCGTCGGCTTGCACCCGAGGCGCCTCTAAGCTCCATGGAGACGCCTCGGACACTGTTCATCCGAGGTATAAGTTGCTTCTTTGTTCTTGCAAAATGTGTTAGTCTCAAACACATACCCTGCAAAACAAAGTTAGCACAGAATAGGTATACTAAATGAAATATCGACAGTCAACGGACTGTCCGGGTCTGACTTCGAATTTCCAACCGGAAACCCTAGGTCGACCCGACGCCTACTGTTCCCTCTGCGAGGAACGCGTCCTCACCTACTCCCCTCAGGAGAGATTACCTGGTGCCAGTCCGGTCCTCCAGACCGATTGGACTTTCTGCCTAGGGTTACTACCTCCTAGGACGTAGGGTTACTACCCCCTAGGACCTAGGGTTACCGCCTCCTAGGGTTTTTCTCCACCTAGGGTTACCACCCCCTAGGACCTAAGGTTACCCCCCCTTAGGATTTTCATCACCTTGGGTTACCACCCCCTAGGACCTAAGGTTACCACCCTTTAGGGTTTTCCTTCACCTAGGGTTACCACCCCCTATGACCTAAGGTTACCGCCCCTTAGGGTTTTCCTTTACCTAGGGTTACCACCCCCTAGGACCCAGGGTTACCACACCCTAGGGTTTTCACCTTTCCTAACCGCAGCTAGGACTTTTGCCTAAGAACACTTAGGAATTTCCTGCAATCTCAATCAAGCACATTAGATAACAAGGAATCTTAACTTTGAATCCCTTTGCCATTATCAAAACTTGGGTTCGATCGTTGGATGCTTCCCACACCAACAATCTCCCCCTTTTTGATTATGACAACCAAAATTCAAAGTTAAGTAAAAAGAAAGGACAATGATAGCACAAGTATGAATTTAGCATAAACATATAAAGTATAAGCATAAATTCAGCACACACATAAATAAGAACATATAAAGCTCCCCCTAAATAGAAGCTTATAAATGCTCCCCCTTAATAGAAGCTTTCCCTTTTTCTTAAAATTTTTATTTGAATTTCTTTATACTCTCCCCCTTTGCCATATATCAAAATAAAAGGAGAGTAAAAAGAAGGTGAGAGATAAATGACCTTAGCTTATTTTGAGAAACTTAACTTTTCAAAAAATATTTAGAAAAGGCTTCTAAAATAGAGAGTTAACCAAATTTTGATAAACACTTAGCTTTTTTAGAATTAATATTCATTGTAAAACTTTTAGCTAAGTGAGATCAAAAGATTTGTCATAAATTTTGAAAACATAACTTTTTCTTTTAAAACTAGCTAAGATAAAATTATATTGACTTTGAAAAGTAACTTAACTAATTTTGTGATATCAAAACATTTAGTTAAACTTTGAAAAAAAAACAAATGCTTAGCTAATCTTGAAAAAGCTTTTTGGAAAGATATTTAGTTAAATTTGAAAGCTTTTTGAAAAATATTTAGCTGCTAAACTTGAAATGTCGCTCCCCAGAGGAGTCCTTGCCAGACAAAAATCCGACAGCATCTCCCCTGTATGGGTGACAATCTGAAGCAATAAATACACATATAACATCTATATAACCATCAGCCCACACGGCTGGAACATACGTAAAATAGAAACAACATAACCACGCAGTTTAATATACTCAGCCTACCTGGCTGGAAAAAAATGAAATAAACACAACAACGCAGTTAAATCACAGCCCACACGGTTAGAAATAAGCGCAGCGGAAAAACGAAGAGACAACCCACAATCCACAACTAAAGGTTACTAGCCAATTAGTCTTACAAAACCACAAGATCATGAAAAGCAAAACACCACGAATCAACTCCAAACACAGACCAATTCATACAATACTAAAAATCGATGTATGCTAAAAATACAAGTAAAGAAGAAATAAAACCGATAAAACGCAGGACCCAGGACTGGCAGCCGACATCTCTCTAAGCGTTCATGACTCATCTACTTGCTACCTGGCGAAAGAAAACCATTTTGGGGGTGGTGAGTATTGGAACTCAGCGGGTAAAGGAAAAGATAGTGCATGAACATAACATATAAATAGAAAACAAGCCAACAGTATACAGTCTCATAAAGGGGATAGCAGATACTAAAATAAAATCGTAGATATATGCTCATACCTGAAACCATATCCTAGACTAGCAATAGAAGGTCAGAAGTAGTACTAATCTGCTACGGTACTGCTCATAACTACAGAGGTAATATGTAAGGTATATAAACATTTTCAATAAATAAACCAAAGTCTAAACACCCATAACGAGGGTATATCTCAACATAAGCAAACATGACGGCATAAGTGCGCAACAGTAGTATGTAAGCAATAATAGCATATGTGAACAATACAAGTAAACAACAGTAGCATAAACATGCAACAACAGCATAGTATAATAACATCAGCGTATGCACGAATGGTCACCCCGCCCACCTCTCTGTACCACGACCCCTGTATGGTCGAGAGGCCGGATCGATGACAACTGTACCACCCAAAGGCCGCCACTCCTCTCGAGTGACCCGATGGACAGGTGCTAAGTAGCTATCTAGCTACCAAGCGAAGGGGATCCTTACTGCTCACAACTCCAGCTACCACTACCCATGAGTGGACGAGTGCGACACGACAGGACAAGCGGCATCTCCTCCAGCTATCACTTGTAATGTCCGCCCTTCCCCTACTGATAGCAAGGGCGGCGCTACGCGAACATACATACATGCATATGCAATCATTGCAGCGGAAGAAAATTTTAAAACTTAATCATAGAAACAAACTAGGTAAACATGCCAGCATTCATGCATATAAAATTTACTTACTATCTATTACTTGAAACATGATACATGCTTGTTTAACTAGAGCATAAAGCGTACTAAATAAGAAGAAAACTAAACATGTATATTGTTCTCTAGAGTTCATGATAACTAACAAGTACTTAACATTTCAAGGTTTCATGGAAACAAGGGAAAGTATAAGTTCACCTTAAGTAATAACCATCCAAACAAGTTCAAGTCAATATCATCAAAAGTAGCAAGAAAAGAAATAGTTCACATGCAAAAGCTTAAAACATACTTGAAGCACAAAACACAGATCTCTTCTACCATGCCACTGCCACACACATCTTTGCCCTCCCTGCTGCTCCCTTTAGTTTAGCCATTCTTTACCCTTTTCTACAGTACAAGGAAATTTAAAACTATAAGCACATAGGCTTAGTAAGATCCTTTCCTACTCACAAAAACCATAAATCATGGAGTAGTGATATATTCATTTAAGCAAGATCATAACATAGCATATGAGAGCATAAACATAAAGTAGTAGCATGTTCATCTAGGTATCATAGACATATCTCAAAGGAGCATCTTCCTAAAGCATAATAATCATATAGCATGAAATAAGTATATGCAAGATGTTCTTTTGAAAACATGGATCAAAATCATATAGCATGAAATAAGTATATGCAAGATGTTCTTTTGAAAGCATATATCATATAGGTACTTAAACGTAAATCTCAACATGAGGGCCCGGTATTATACCACATACATGAATTGCGCGCATCCTAAATAAATCCGAGGTAGCTAATCTCGAACCTACTAGGAACTAGGCCCGTGCTTCGACCTAGGGGCAACTTAGGAGCTCATCCCATGGACCATTCTTAGGGTCCGATACAAGCCATACAAAAGTAAAATAACATATCATGTTTCTTGCCATATCATGAAGAGTGCTCTTAGTCCCAACTTATAGGGATGCATCTCTTAGGCATTTCATCATACATAAGCCTTGAATAAGCATAACATGGTGACATAAAGTTCACATATCACATAGCATATCATGAAGAGTAATTATCATGCATAGTTGGGGTTTTGATCTTTCTACAAACCCTAATTCATATCTTGGCTGAAACTTGCATGGGACATGATCTTAAATATTAAGCAACTTTAAACAAGGAAAGCATCCTACTAGCATCACATAATACATAGTATATCATGAAAAAAACATAAGCAATTCTTGTTGGAGTTAAACTTCCCTAAGCCCTTTCATTTCCTTCTTGGTCGAAACTTACAAGACATGGTACTAGGTTTTTAAGCCATATTTAAGCATGGAGCATCAAACTAATACCACATAATACATAGCATAACATGGGAGAAAATATAAGCAAGTCTAGTTGGAGTTAAACTTCCCTAATCCATTCCATTTCCTTCTTGGCCGAAACTTACAAAACATGGTACTAGGTTTTTAAGCCATATTTAAGCATGGAGCATCAAACTAATACCACATAATACATAGCATAACATGGGAGAAAACATAAGCAAGTCTAGTTGGAGTTAAACTTCCCTAATCCATTCCATTTCCTTCTTGGCCGAAATTTACAAAAGTTATAGTCCTAGGTTTTAAGCAACATAAAGCATGCAAACCTTAAACTAACATCATATAATGGATTACACACCATGAGGAATCATAAGCAAGCATAGTTTAGGTTTTAAACTTTCTCTAACCCTTATATTTCTTCTTGGCCGAAACCCTAAGGTGCATGGCTCTATATTTTTAAGCACCATAAAGCATGAAAACTTTAACTAACATCATATAATGGATTATATACCATGAAGAATCATAAGCAAGCTTAGTTTAGGTTTTAAACTTTCTCTAACCCTTTTATTTCTTCATGGCCGAAACCTAAAGCATGGTTCTAGGTTTCATTTAAACAATCTTTAAGCATGAAGCTCTAAACTAATATCATAGAATACATGACATAGTAAATAAAACTTTTAGCAAACATAGATGAGTTTCTAACCCTAACATCAAGTCTTGGCCGAAACTCTAAAGCATGGTTCTAGGTTTCATTTAAAAAAAATCTTTAAGCAAGAAGTTTTATCACATAATAGCTTACACATCATGAGGAAACATAACAAGCATGGTTAACATTTTTTTAACTCTCGTCAACCCTTGATTCATGTCTTGGCCGAACCTACCAAAACCAAATCCTAGGTTTTAAGCATGAAGTTTTATCACATAATAGCTTACACATCATGAGGAAACATAACAAGCATGGTTAACATTTTTTTAACTCTCCTCAACCCTTGTTTCATGTCTTGGCCGAACCTACCAAAACCAAATCCTAGGTTTTAAGCATGAAGTTTTATCACATAATAGCTTACACATCATGAGGAAACATAACAAGCATGGTTAACATTTTTTTTAACTCTCCTCAACCCTTGATTCATGTCTTGGCCGAACTTACAAAACCAAATCCTAGGTTTTAAGCATGAAGTTTTATCACATAATAGCTTACACATCATGAGGAAACATAACATGCATGGTTAACATTTTTTTAACTCTCCTCAACCCTTGATTCATGTCTTGGCCGAACTTACAAAACCTAACCCTAGGTTTTAAACAACATAAAAACATGGAAAAACACTCAAAAACCACTTGTACTGTAGGTTAGGGAGATACTTACATCCTCTTACTTGGTTTACTAAGAAAATACCCTTGGTGAAGAAGAAGAAGAAAGCTTTTGCTTCTAGAACTCCCTTTTTCTTATCTTGCTTGTAAGGGGAAGTAGGTTTTAAGGACTTCCCTCTGTGAAGTTTTCCTAGGAAGAAAACCTTTAGCTTGAATTCGGCAATGGAAGAGGGGAAGCTTGGAGTTTCGGTGGAGGAAGAAGAAGGAGGAAGGAGAGAAAACCAATTTCCCTTGCCCTCTTATTCCTTCTTATCCTAAATGAAAGGAAGAGGGAGGAATGAACTTTTCTTTCCCTTACCTTTTTATTCCTATTTATTATAAATAAAAGGAAGAAAGGGTAAGAAGACAACTTGTCATTCTCTTGCTCTCTCTTCCTCACTCTCATTTTTCTTGGTGAAAGAAAAAGGTGTCCCATTACGTTCCTTACCTTTAACCACAAATTCTCTTTCCTTTCTAACAACACTTCCTCTTGGGCTATTGGTTATTCCATACTACTTAAATCTTGCCATTTGTTAAGAGGTTCAAGGTTCAAGCCTTGACAACTCTCTTTTGTTTTCTTTTCTTCTTTAGTTCCATTTTCTCTTATTCTTAAAAGAAATTTATATGAAATTGCTAGGCGTTACAATCCCCATACCTTCTAAAAACTTCATCCTCGAACTTAGAATAGCTCTGGGTATCTTTGTTCCTTTTAACACATAATTCCCTTCCTATGGTTGGGACAATGCTGACAGCGACATTAAGGTGACACGGGACTTCCTGCTGAGTGCATCGGCCACTTTGTTCACCTTCCTCGGATGATAAAAGATCTCACAGTCATAGTCCTTGACTAACTTGAGCCATCTGCGTTGTCTCATGTTTAAGTCTTTCTGTGTGAAAAAGTATTTCAGACTCTAGTGGTCTGTATAAATCCTACACTGAGCTCCATATAGATAATGCCTCCATATTTTTAGAGCAAAGACCACAGATGCTAGCTCTAGATCGTGAGTGGGATAATTTCTTTCGTGTTCCTTGAGTTGCCTAGAGGCATAGGCAATGACCTTGCCGTTCTGCATGAGTACAGCTCCGAGTCCTAATTTGGAAGCGTCACTGTACATATCGAAACTTTCGTTACATTCCGGAAGAGTGAGGATTGGAGCACTGGTCAATCTCCTTTTCAATTCTGTGAAACTCTTCTCGTAGTCGTCTATCCATTCATACTTCTTGTTCTTCCTGTTGAGAGCTGTCATAGGGGCTGCAATTCTAGAGAAGCCCTCTACGAACTTTCTGTAATAGCCTGCTAGCCCGAGAAAACTTCTGATCTCACTGGCATTCTTTGGCCTGTTCCAGTTACTCACAGCTTCAATCTTTATTAGGTCTACCATTACTCCATCCTTAGAGATAATATGACCCAAGAATGATACTTGATCAAGCTAGAACTCACATTTGGAGAATTTCGCATATAGCTGCTTCTCCCTAAGAATCTGCAATACAATGTTCAGGTGTTCGGCATGCTCTACTTGGGTTCTCGAATAGATGAGGATATCGTCGATGAAGACGATCACAAATTTGTCGAGGAATGCTGAGAATACCCGATTCATCAGGTCCATAAACATAGCAGGAGCATTCGTCACTCCGAAGGGCATAACTATGAACTCATAGTGTCCGTATCTTGTTCGGAAAGCCGTCTTCGGTATATCACCATGTTTCACTTTTACTTGATGATAGCCAGACCTCAGGTCAATCTTAGAGAAGACGGTGACACCTTTTAACTGGTCAAACAGGTCGTCAATCCATGGTAGAGGGTACCTGTTCTTGATCGTCACCTTATTTAGCGCTCGGCAGTCTATGCACATTCGCATAGACCCATCTTTCTTTTTCACGAACAGTACTGGAGCTCCCCATGGAGAGTGACTAGGGCGGATAAGTCCCTTGTCGAGTAACTCTCGTAGCTGTCCTTGAAGTTCCTTCAATTCAATCGGCGCCATTGGTAAGGTGCTTTAGAGATCGGTTTAATACCGGGATTCAATTCGATCTCAAATTCAATTTCTCTATCGGGGGCTAACCCTGGTAGTTCATCGGGGAATACCTCTGGGTAGTTGCAGACAACTCTAACATCTTCCAGCTTTTGGTCCTCTACTTGTCTGGTATCGACCACATGTGCTAGAAACCCAGTGCATCCGCTGTCTAACATCTTTTGTGCCCTTAAGGCTGATAAGAATTTCTTAGTTCCTTCCCTGGGTTCTCCAATAAATTTAAACATCAGTTCTGCCTCTGGCTGGAAGACCACTTTTCTTTTATGGCATTCGATCGAAGCACTGTACTTGCTCAGGAAATCGATGCCCAATATAATGTCATAATCCTACATGTCGAGCACTATCAGATCACAATAGAGTTCTCTGTCTGTGATTCTGATAGGAGTGGCTCGCAACTTATGGGTAGATGACATCACTTCTCCCGAAGGCAGGGTCGTTGAGAACTTGCAATCTAAAGCTTGTGGTGGCACGTCTATTTTCTTTGTGGAAGGCGTGGAGACGAACGAGTGTGTTGCCCCAGTATCAAATAATACAGTAGCATGCTGACTGAAAATAACTATCTGACCTGTGACCACCGTAGAAGCATTCGCCACGTCTTCCTTGGTGAGAGAGTAAATCCTGGCATTTGTCGTAACTGGCGGGGCTTCCAATCTCCCTTGGCTTATCGGAGTACCTTCTATCGCAGTTTGCATCTGGTGTAGCTGTGAGGGAGCACTCCGGTTCTGAATATACTGCTGAGGAGGTGCCTGAACCTGGGTAGGGCAGTCCCTGGCTCTATGTCCTTCTAGTCCACAATTGAAGCACCTATTTGTGTCGTTGTGGCACGCCCCGGGATGCTTCTTTCCACATGTAGTACACTGAGGGTACGTGGGTTGTTTGTTTGCTGGACCACCCTTAGAGTTGTTCCATTGCTTTCTCTTACCATTGGGGTTTCCTTTCCAGCTGGCTTTAGTACTTTGAGGTTTCTGTTCTCCTGACTGGGCTCGACTCTTGCCTTCGTTCAGCGCCTTCAGGTAGTGTTCGGTGATCAGGGCACTGCTGAACAACTCTTCTGCGGTCTGCGGTCTATTAACCCCGGCGGCCACATTCAGAGCTATTTTGGGCCTGAGCATCTTCAGCATGAGTCTGACCCTTTCTGTTTCCGTACTAACCAACTCTGGGCATAGTCGTGCTAGTCGGTTGAATCTCTTCACGGCTTCATTAACTGATAGGTCACCTTGATGGAACTCGGTGACCTCGTCGTAGTGCTTGTTTATCACACGCATATAGAAGAATTCTTCGAAAAATTTAGCTTCAAAGTCCGTCCATCTCATTTGGATCACTTGCCTCTTTGCTTTAACCTTATCCCACCACATTCTGGCATCTCCCGAAAGACAGAATGATGCACACTTGGCCTTTTCATGTTCAGGCCAGTCCAGTAGCTCTACTATACTTTCTACAGTCTTGAACCAGGCTTGAGTGTCCCATGGTTCACAAGTGCTAGAGAAATTTTTTGGCTTCAGCCTCTACCACTGAATTAGATACGCCTCTTGTCGAACTACTGAGGTTGGGCCTATCGGTGGTACTGGTGCAGCTGTAGGTACGACTGGCATCTGATTCTGGATCATTGGCGGGGTGGTAGGGTTCCCTTGCTAATTCATCAGAGCATTAATCACCTGCTGTTGTTCTGTAACCTGACGCTGGAGTTCAGTAACTACATGCATCAGATCAGGTGGGGGTACTGTCTCATTGACTCTGTTATTACGTCTTCTAGCCATGCTTATCTTCATCAATGACAACAAGGCTAGCATAAGATTATTACCATTTTAACCTACATTCATGCATACTTAAATTAAATCATTCCTTATCATACATAAAAGAAATAGAGTAGGCATAAAACTTCTTACTTGGAGTGGCAGGATGGAGCCTTGATGTGTGTGTAGTGGAAAGGCAGACCTGCTCTGATACCAAACTGTAACGCCCGCCCTTCCCCTACTGATAGCAAGGGCGGCGCTACGCGAACATACATACATGCATATGCAATCATTGCAGCGGAAGAAAATTTTAAAACTTAATCATAGAAACAAACTAGGTAAACATGTCAGCATTCATGCATATAAAATTTACTTATTATCTATTACTTGAAACATGATACATGCTTGTTTAACTAGAGCATAAAGCGTACTAAATAAGAAGGAAACTAAACATGTATATTATTCTCTAGAGTTCATGATAACTAACAAATACTTAACATTTCAAGGTTTCATGGAAACAAGGGAAAGTATAAGTTCACCTTAAGTAATAACAATCCAAACAAGTTCAAGTCAATATCATCAAAAGTAGCAAGAAAAGAAATAGTTCACATGCAAAAGCTTAAAACATATATAAGTCTTGAAGCACAAAACACAGATCTCTTCTACCATGCCACTGCCACACACATTTTTGCCCTCCCTGCTGCTCCCTTTAGTTTAGCCATTCTTTACCGTTTTCTGCAGTACAAAGAAATTTAAAACTATAAGCACATAGTCTTAGTAAGATCCTTTCCTACTCACAAAAGCCATAAATCATGGAGCAGTGATATATTCATTTAAGCAAAATCATAAACATAGCATATGAGAGCATAAACATAAGGTAGTAGCATGTTCATTTAGGTATCATAGACATATCTCAAAGGAGCATCTTCCTAAAGCATAATAATCATATAGCATAAAATAAATATATGCAAGATGTTCTTTTGAAAACATGTATCAAAATCATATAGCATGAAATAAGTATATGCAAGATGTTCTTTTGAAAGCATAAATCATATAGGTACTTAAACATAAATCTCAACATGAGGGCCCGACATTGTACCACATACATGAATTGCGCACATCCTAAATAAATCCAAGGTAGCTAATCTCGAACCTACTAGGAACTAGGCCCGTGCTTCGACCTAGGGGCAACTTAGGAGCAAATCCCATGGACCATTCTTAGGGTCCGGTACAAGCCATACAAAAGTAAAATAACATATCATGTTTCTTGTCATATCATGAAGAGTGCTCTTAGTCCCAACTTATAGGGAAGCATCTCTTAGGCATTTCATCATACATAAGCCTTGCATAAGCATAACATGGTGACATAAAATTCACATATCACATAGCATGTCATGAAGAGTCATTATCACGCATAGTTGGGGTTTTGATCTTTCTACAAACCCTAACTCATATCTTGGCCGAAACTTGCATGGGACATGATCTTAAATCTTAAGCAACTTTAAACAAGGAAAGCATCCTACTAGCATCACATAATACATAGTATATCATGAAAAAAACATAAGCAATTCTAGTTGAAGTTAAACTTCCCTAAGCCCTTTCATTTCCTTCTTGGCCGAAACTTACAAGACATGGTACTAGGTTTTTAAGCCATATTTAAGCATGGAGCATCAAACTAATACCACATAATACATACCATAACATGGGAGAAAACATAAGCAAGTCTAGTTGGAGTTAAACTTCCCTAATCCATTCCATTTCCTTCTTGGCCAAAACTTACAAAACATGGTACTAGGTTTTTAAGCCATATTTAAGCATAGAGCATCAAACTAATACCACATAATACATAGCATAACATGGGAGAAAACATAAGCAAGTCTAGTTGGAGTTAAACTTCCCTAATCCATTCCATTTCCTTCTTGGCCGAAATTTACAAAAGTTATAGTCCTAGGTTTTAAGCAACATAAAGCATGGAAACCTTAAACTAACATCATATAATGGATTACACACCATGAGGAATCATAAGCAAGCATAGTTTAGGTTTTAAACTTTCTCTAACCCTTTTTTTTCTTCTTGGCTAAAACCCTAAGGAGCATGGCTCTATGTTTTTAAGCACCATAAAGCATGAAAACTTTAACTAACATCATATAATGGATTACACACCATGAGGAATCATAAGCAAGCATAGTTTAGGTTTTAAACTTTCTCTAACCCTTTTATTTCTTCTTGGCCGAAACCTAAAGCATGGTTATAGGTTTCATTTAAACAATCTTTATGCATGAAGCTCTAAACTAATATCATACAATACATGGCATAACAAATAAGACTTTTAGCAAGCAAAGATGAGTTTTTAACCCTAACTTCAAGTCATGGCCGAAACTCTAAAGCATGGTTCTAGGTTTCATTTAGAAATCTTTAAGCATGAAGCTCTAAACTAATATCATAGAATACATGGCATAGTAAATAAAACTTTTAGCAAACATAGATGAGTTTCTAACCCTAACATCATGTCTTGGCCGAAACTCTAAAGCATGGTTCTAGGTTTCATTTAAAAAAAATCTTTAAGCATGAAGTTTTATCACATAATAGCTTACACATCATGAGGAAACATAACAAGCATGGTTAACATTTTTTTAACTCTCCTCAACCCTTGATTCATGTCTTGGCCGAACCTACCAAAACCAAATCCTAGGTTTTAAGCATGAAGTTTTATCACATAATGGCTTACACATCATGAGGAAACATAACAAGCATGGTTAACAATTTTTTAACTCTCCTCAACCCTTGTTTCATGTCTTGGCCGAACCTATCAAAACCAAATCCTAGGTTTTAAGCATGAAGTTTTATCACATAATAGCTTACACATCATGAGGAAACATAACAAGCATGGTTAACATTTTTCTTTAACTCTCCTCAACCCTTGATTCATGTCTTGGCCGAACTTACAAAACCAAATCCTAGGTTTTAAGCATGAAGTTTTATCATATAATAGCTTACACATCATGAGGAAACATAACAAGCATGGTTAACATTTTTTTAACTCTCCTCAACCCTTGATTCATTACTTGGCCGAACTTTCTGTAACGCCCCAAATTTCCTCAATTAGAGTACTAAAAGTAATTTAAAAATATTTAAAAATGCTATAGAAATATTCTAGGGATTTTTAGAAATATTTAGAGTATTTTTATGTAATTTTTGGAGGTTGTTTGGTATTTTTACTTAACGAAAGAAGTTTCGACAAAAATAATGTCCAAGCCGAGATTCAAACCGGAGACCTCCGGTTAAGCAAAGCCTTAAGCGAATCGGGTTAACCAAGTGACCAGCAAGTGTTTTGTAAAGAAAAACGAACCAAATTAGTATTAAGCAGTTTTTAGGAACAGAAATATTCAAGATAAAAGGGTTGCGGAAAAATGATTCGGCCGAGTTTCGAACCCGTGACTCCAACCACGAGCCAAGCCGCGGCTGACCAAGTGTTCAAGCCGTCGGTTCTTCTTAGAAAAGGTAGGAAATTTACTTAAGGAAAGTAACAGAATATTGGATTATAAAAGGATGAGTTAATGTTGAATCTCCCATGCCCTAACTTCTTTCCCCCTCCCGAAACCCTTCTATGCTCCTCTCGCACGACGACTGTTCTCGGGCGAAGACGCAGCTGGAAGCCGAGCTAGGGCACGACTCCGGCGGCCGGCGAGGGTGATCTTCGAGGGGTTCTTCATGGGGTGGGGATCTTCTCGTCGAGGAGAGGCTGTGGGCGCAAGGAGGGGTTGAAGACCTGAGCTATCCGAACCCTAATAGCTCCTTCTTCTCCGGTTGTAAGTCCAAGAACGATGTAAGTCGCTACTCACCTGCGATAAGAGTTGTTTGAGTTCGGTTCGGAGTTTTCTTGTGTCTTCCTTGTGTGTTTTTTTGGGTATGCCGTGAAGAGGAATGGTTTTAAGGAGAAATCTGCCGTGAGCTTCCATGTTTTGGATGATTACTGCCGTGAAGTTGCTTGTGAAGCTTACTACCATGTTTTCTACTGTGAATTGTTGTTTTAGATAATTGTTGTCCATTTGTTTTCTGTGGGCAGACAGTGAGCACGAAGAAGTGCATGACTAGTACGTTGTTTCTTTGTGGACACTACAATGGATAGCTATATGAGCAACTTTTCTTTATGTTATGCTTAGTTGGGAAGAATTAGATTGTGTAGATCCATTGGGTGCATGTTTTAGCACATCACGTGTTAACTTTTGTGATAACAGCAACAATTTCCCTTATGCTCTGCTCGATAAGGATTAATTTAGAATGGGTAAGTGTATCAAGTGTATGCTATTGGTTTCATGGATTAGGGCTATGAGCAGTATGCTGTTAGAGACAATTTATATCTCTTCTACTCTATAAAAGTGTAAGCTTTGCTTAGGTTTTACATGGGTATCAAACTTAGATTTCTTTGTTACCTTAATTAGCATCATAGTTTTGTTAGCATTTACTGCATCCTTTCCCTACATTTTGCTTGATTGGAATTAATGTAGAAGATACAGATTCTTGTCCATCATGTTCATAAACATAAGTTACCTTAAGCTCTATCTATTTATACCCAAGTTTAGTTCCAAGTTCATGTTGTTATTTGTATCTGTTGTAGCTATATGGGTGGCCAGGATTTGTGAAGCTGTAGTAATTATTTCCGTAAATGCTAATTTTGATGTCTTAAGGTCTTATGCTTTGGACTGTTGATATAAGGAATTATATGCCTCTACGCACACATGTTATGATTGAACCATGTTATTGTTGATCTACTTGTCTTAAATGCCTTGATTAAGTCATGCTGCAGAGTGTTCATTGGATGCAAATGTTAAGTTTATAGTATATATTTCTTTAGAGTTTCAAGTGCAGTTTCGTTAGCAAAGTATGCAGAATTTTATTTAGCACAGTATGCAGAATTTTGTTATCAAAGTATGCAGAATTTTGATTAACATAGTATGCAGTTTTATTGAGCATTTCAGTATAGTTTTATTAAGTATTTCCATGCAATTCTGTTAAACATTTCAGTGCAATGTTAATAAGCATTTTAGTACAGTTTTGTATGAGATATTCCTTTATTAGAGGTATTAACAAGTATAAGAAAGATAAAGAAAAGCAAGAAAAAGGCCACGGCCTTAAGTAGATTCCAAAGTCAAGACTTTAGGGATTTTTGGCATACAAGGTGCTTGTTAAAATGCCGAGGCATTATATATTAGAAGTATTAAAAGATAACAAGTATTTTACTTTTATCAGTGGTACTGTGTTGGATTCTCAGTTGTCCTTGGGTTGGGCTCCCATAGTCGTCCCTAAGTTTAGATAACCTAGTAGTAACGGCACGGCCGACAGTCGACGGTCGACGACCCGAGGGTCGCCAAATGGGTCGGGTCGTTATAATAGTAAACCCTACTAGATTCGGGACCAGCTATCTCAGGTCTAGTTAGGGATGCATGCATAGCAAGTACAGTTGTCGGGCCCAAGAAGAAAGTTGATTATTATTTTGAAGTATTATAAATATAAGTTTTTGAACAAGTAAAATAAGTTTTCACATAAGTATAAAAGTATTAAAGGATAAGTTTTAAACAAGTGAGATAAAAGAATAAGTTTAGAACAAATGAATTAAGTTTCACTTTGGTTTTAAAATCAGCAAGATTAGTTTTCTTTTATGCTAGCATGTTATTTAGATTAGCTTACTGTTCTTTGCTATTAGAAAAGCATGAGTAGCTTTACATATTTAGCATCTCAGTATGTTTGTTTCTTTTACTAGTAGATGAGCATGAGTAGTTTTCCTTTTGAGCATTCAGTTTTAGTTTTTAGTATATTCACATGCATATCGAGATTTTGTGAGTTAGATAGTGCTTACTAAGCATTTCACTTATAGTTTGCATTTCCTCTTACTGCAGATAAAGGAAAGGAAAAGATTTAGCAAAGGAAGGCGACAAGGTGGCGCGGATGGTGTGTGATGCCAAGACTATGGAAGTCTTGAGACTTAGTTTTTGTTAGATTAATTCTGTATATAGGTTGATAAAAAAGTGTTGGAGTAAGAAGCTGTATTTTATTTTGTTTTCTCTATTCATTTCTCGCATGATTTGATTTTATTAAACTGCGTGATGATGCCATTTCTTTTGCGTGTTTGATATATGTTCCAGCCACCTATGGCTGATGTATATTATGTTTGTATCTCAGTTTAAGGTCACCGGTACAGGGGAGATTCTGTCGAAATTTTTCGGTAGAGACTCCTCATGATTTTGATCATACCGGTTAAGTAGAGTTAGTAGTTAAGTAACGGTCACCCTTAGAGTGTAGTAGTAGTAAGAAGGGTGGTCGTTACACTTACAAAACCTAACCCTTGGTTTTAAGCAACATAAAAACATGGAAAAACACTCGAAAACCACTTGTACTGCAAGTGAGGGAGATACTTACATCCTCTTGCTTGGTTTACTAAGAAAATACCCTTGGTGAAGAAGAAGAAGAAAGCTTTTGCTTCTAGAACTCCCTTTTGCTTATCTTGCTTATAAGGGGAAGTAGGTTTTAAGGACTTCCCTTTGTGAAGTTTTCCTAGGAAGAAAACCTTTAGCTTGAATTCGGCAATGGAAGAGGGGAAGCTTGGAGTTTCGGTGGAGGAAGAAGAAGGAGGAAGGAGAGAAAATCAATTTCCCTTGCCCTCTTATTCCTTCTTATCCTAAATGAAAGGAAGAGGGAGGAATGAACTTTTCTTTCCCTTACCTTTTTATTCCTATTTATTCTAAATAAAAGGAAGAAAGGGGAAGAACATAATTTGTCATTCTCTTGCTCTCTCTTCCTCACTCTCATTTTTCTTGGTGAAAGAAAAAGGTGTCCCATTACCTTCCTTACCTTTAACCACAAATTCCCTTTCCTTTCTAACAACACCTCCTCTTGGGCTATTGGTTATTCCATACCACTTAAAGCTTGCCATTTGTTAAGAGGTTCAAGGTTCAAGCCTTGACCACTCTCTTTTTTTTTTCTTTTCTTCTTTGGTTCCATTTTCTCTTATTCTTAAAAGAAATTTATATGAAATTGCTGGGCGTTACACCACTACCCATGAGTGGCCGAGTGTGCGGCGCGGCCCGACGACTCACTCCCCCACAAGGAAGAAGTGGTCGCCTACATGCATGTAATGACATGATGCGTACAATGCAGCAGTCATCATATAAACATAAGCAAAAGTCAGGTATAAGGTATGCTACATGAAGCCAGCATGCTTAATAGGGTACATAAGTAAATGGCAAACAAAACAAACAAGGTTGGTATCTAGTATCTGCTAAATATCGTTGATAACAACAAGGGACTGTACGGATATAAAAATGAATGTCTCGAAGATTTTGAGTGGAAGTATCAAGCACAGGAAAAATTACGAATGGAGTCAAGGTAAAGCAGTCCTTATTAAAAATAGCTCATGCACTAAGTTCAAGTAACTAAAGAATTAAGATAAGAACTACCCGCCTTTATCTGTCGATCGTGATAAATAATCTCACGTCAATACACTCATCTCAAATCAACGTCCTGCAAATAATACGATATATGGTTTAGCTAATCACATATACAACAACTGGCTAAACCCTAAAACTCAATCCTAATTCGAATAGGTAACTATAAATCGAATACAATCCTCGATTAACCACATAAATCAGAATTAAATTGGTTTAACCCTAATATTCCATAAACAATTAGATTAGGTTCAAATATGATTTACCTTTAAACCCTCATACCTATAGTTTCCAATCCAAAATCCCAAATCTAGTATCAATATGGATTCAACAATACATGCTAATATATCTAAACAAGAACAAAAACCCTACAGTCCATAGAAAACCTAATTACGTAACATACTAATGAATCCAACATAAATAACTCATTGGAACATCACTTACCTTGAGATTTGGCAACAATTCAGCAGCTCACCTCCCAACAATCCACTGTCCGAAAGCTACAAAACATCACAACCAATTTCTTCCAAGAATAAATCCAGAATCCAATCATACAGTAGGGGATTTGCTGAAACCCTAATCCATAGTACTAAACTCACCTCATCAACCCTTTACCTCCTACCCGTGACCTCCCGTGACCTCCACAGCTTCAAGAATTGAAGTGGCAGTGATCGACAACAGGGATATCCACCAATGCTTTGATCCGATGCCTTCCTCTATGTCAGAAATCCTAATGCTATGGCAGTGCAGAGCTAGGGCAGAGGCAAAGGTAGCTCGATGTCAGCTATTAAGGCTCGTAGCTATCGGTGATCTAGGGCAGAGACAAGAGAGAAACGCTAGGCATTGCTTGGCTAGCTCTTGTCGTGGCCGGAGGTGGCGGTGGATCGGACGTGGAGAGATCGCGAGGAAGGGGAGCGACGCAATGAAGGAAGATATTTTTCCGGAATTTTTCGAGTAGCGGAAGTAGCAAAAATAATTAGAAGAATAAAAAGGCTTAAGCGGGAATCGAACCCGGGACCTCTCGGGTCCGCTAAACCTTTAGTTAGCCTTAGTAACCGGTGAACCCAGCAGGGCCGTGCTGAAAGGAAAGGAGAATCAAATATATTTATATTTAAGTTGGGCCTAGTTATCCACTTAATATAAATTAAAAACTTAAGTTGGTTTGGGTTATTTTTAATTGGTTCGGCAACTCCTCCCTCTCCAAACCCTCACCGACGCCACCTCTCCCTCTCCTCCCTCTCTCGGCGCCAACCACAAGGAAGACCTAGGGTTCTCTCCCTAGGGTCCCAAGGTCACTTTCCGGCGACGATTTCAGCACGAGGCCGTTCCCCTCCGCGAGTAGAGCACGTGGACGCGAGCGAATCGTCGAGAAGTCGCCTCCACCGGAATTTCTAGCGAATAGATTTGTAAGAAATCTAGCACACAAGGTAAGAAACCCCTCACCTGCGGTATAAGTAGCTCCGTTTGGTTTTATACGCACTAGTTTAGCTATATGCAGTTTTTATCGACGCATAGGGTGAATTTGACCCTCCTCGCAGATTTAGGGATTTAGTGAGTACTTCTAGATGGGTCGGACACGTATTCCCTCTTCAGTGGGGGTTCCTTGACGTTGTCAGGTGCCTAGAAGTGGTCTCCCTAATAGAGGGGAGAGTTGGGGCACACTAGGTGTTCGATAAAATAGCTAGTTAAGTTAAAATGCAAATTAGCATTTTTATAGCTCAGTTAAATGCATTAGAAGCATTTAAATCAGTAAATCAGTTTATTTTAGCTTATATATGGGACTACGGTCCAATGGGTGGGCTCCCACAGATACTGCAGATACAGGTAAAAGGAAAATGGACTAGCAGAGGAAGCTGGAGGCCAATGCAGAGATGGTGTGTGTGGCAGGAACTGGAATAAAAAATTCTTAGGGGACTTAGCAAGTTTAAACCGTAGAACTCTTTAGTGTTTTACTTTCATGCACGTTTAGTTGTGCTATGTGTCATGTTAAGTTTAGAATACTAGTTTTATGTTATTAGAATGTTTCTCATGTAGTGTATAACTCATATGTGAGATTTTGGCACGCCCAAGTGCTGAAATCAGAGTTTCAGGCTGAAATCAGAGTTTCAGGCCGAAATCAGAACTCTGATCGGTCTACAGACCGATCAGGGAGTGGGTTGTGCCGCTGGATCGGTCAGCTGACCGATCCATGCGCGAACAGAGAGTTGGCCTCTGTTATGGATCGGTCAGGATCCAGCCGCATACAGAGGCGAGGGAGCATATGGATCGGTCTGCCGACCGATCCAGAGAGTTGCTCCGTGCCAGTAACAAGCTGGATCGATCACGGGATCGATCCGACAGCCCAATCGATCTATGGATCGATTGAAGTGCCTGATTACAGCTAGCAGGTCATCCGGTGCTGGTGTGAGGAGAGGCCGGCGGCGTCCGAGGTGCCTGCACGAGGGAGAGCCAGCATCGCAAGGTATCCACGTGAGGAGGACCGGCGGCTGGATTGCGGGAGATCACGAGAGGGGGAGGGAAGAGAGGTCGGCGTTGTGAGTTAGGGCGCAGGGAATAAAACTTAAGGTTATTAATATAAACCTTAGGTTAATTAAAATAATCAACTCCCTAATAAATAGGTATTCCAAATAGGATTTTCTCAAGCCCAGTAATGCATCCCCATTAAATACGTCGTACGAGCTTTGATTAATTCAAGAAAAATTTCTAAAAATTCCAAAAAAAAAAACCAATAAAGTTATTTGTCAAATAACCTTATTATTTAATTATTATTTTATTGCTGTATTTTATATTCTCCCCCACTAATAAAAATTTAGTTCCCAAATTTACTGCTTAACTCAAGGAGTCCTCATCTGAGGGTAACAACCAAATAACACACTCATATACTAGTCCATCATAATATCATGATCAAATCATAATCCGAAAAGGATGCTTCTATGGGTTATGAACTCATCTTGCTTCCACTGCATCACTCTGATATTCTACCTTCACTTGTTGACACACAGAGAATCAATTTCAAAGTTCACAATATTATCCTCTGCTTTTTCCCTTCCCATAATTGCTATATATATAGGGAGCCTTAGACCTATGAAAGAGTAAGTCGGTCTCCTACTGATCAAGCTAATAAGAGTAAATCAATCCTCTACTAACCAAACCAACGCGAGTAAATCGATACTCTATACATCGGGTCCATAAAAATATCTAGGGCACTGTAAACCTAAATAGAAATATCAAGGACTCCTCATGTCCGTACAACAAACATACCCAAAAATAAGATCACTAGCACAAAGTCTGTAATCTAATCTTCAACTAAAATCACCAACTCCATAAATATCAAGGCATCATACTCTTTAAGTTACTATCAACATCAAAGACTAAATAATAGACCATCAAGTCTAATATCCACTAATAGATCATCAAAAGACAACATATCACCATATCTGATCTAACCAATGGCTGACACCACAAATCATACATGATATAAACACATGGTATAAACAACTAACCAAGTACTAATAAATATGTATGATAATAATTTACAAACATACCTCCTATAGCATGGAGATGTCCCGTCGCTGCCTGGTCCCAAAACTCGAAAGTCACATCGAGAAATCAAATTACAAAGGGAAAACAAAACAACCGAAATACATAAAATAGGCATCATAAAACATTGCTCTGATACCAAAAATTGGTATCAGATTAACTCAAAAATCGAAAATATGAAAAACAGGCATCACAAACTTGGTTCTGATACCAAAAATTGTCACGCCCCAGAGGAGTCCTTGCCAGCAAAAATCCGGCAGCATCTCCCCTGTACGGGTGACAATTTGAAGCAATAAATACACATATAACATCTATATAACCATCAGCCCACATGCCTGGAACATACGTAAAACAGAAACAACATAACTACGCAGTTTAATATACTCAGCCCACCTGGCTGGACAAAAATGAAATAAACACAACGACGCAGTTAAATCACAGCCCACACGGTTAGAAATAAGCGTAGCGGAAAAACGAAGAGAAAACCCACAATCCACAACTAAAGGTTACTAGCCAATTAGGCTTACACAACCACAAGATCACGAAAAGCAAAACACCACGAATCAACTCTAAACACAGACCAATTCATGCAATACTAAAAATCACTGTATGCTAAAAATACAAGTAAAGCAGAAATAAAACCGATAAAACGCAGGACCCAGGATGGCAGCCGACATCTCTCCAAGCGTCCATCACTCATCTACCTGCTACCTGGTGAGAGAAAACCATTTTGGGGGTGGTGAGTATTGGAACTCAGCGGGTAAAGGAAAAGATAGTGCATGAACATAACATATAAAGAGAAAATAAGCCAACAGTATACAGTCTCATAAAGGGGATAGCAGATACTAAAATAAAATCGTAGATATATGCTCATACCTGAAATCATATCCTAGACTAGCAATAGAAGGTCAGAAGTAGTACTAATCTGCTACGGTACTGCTCATAACTACAGAGGTGATATGTAAGGTATATAAACATTTTCAATAAATAAACCAAAGTCTAAACACCCACAACGAGGATATATCTCAACATAAGCAAACATGACGGCATAAGTGCGCAATAGTAGTATGTAAGCAATAATAGCATATGTGAACAATACAAGTAAACAACAGTAGCATAAGCATGCAACAATAGCATAAGTATAATAACATCAGTGTATGCACGAATGGTCACCCTACCCACCTCTTTGCACCACGACCCCTGTATGGTCGAGAGGCTGGATCGATGACAACTTTACCACCCAAAGGCCGCCACTCCTCTCGAGTGACCAAATGGACAGGTGCTAAGTAGCTATCTAGCTACCAAGTGAAGGGGATCCCTGCTGCTCACAACTCAAGCTACCACTACCCATGAGTGGCCGAGTGCGACACGACAGGACAAGCGGCATCTCCTCCAGCTATCACTACCCATGAGTGGCCGAGTGTGCGCTCGCGGCCCGACGGCTTACTCCCCCATAAGGAAGAAGTGGTTGCCTGCATGCATGCAATGACATGATGCGTACAATGCAGCAGTCATCATATAAACATAAGCAAAAGTCAGGTATAAGGTATGCTACATGAAGCCAGCATGCTTAATACGGTACATAAGTAAACGACAAACAAAACATACAAGGTTGGTATCTAGTATCTACTAAATATCGTTGATAGCAACAAGAGACTGTAGGGATATAAAAATGAATGTCTCGAAGGTTTTGAGTGGAAGTATCAAGCACAGGAAAAATTACGAATGGAGTCAAGGTAAAGCAGTCCTTATTAAAAATAGCTCATGTGTTGGTGCGGGGAGCATCCGACGATCGAACCTGAGTTTTGATAATGGCAAAGGATTCAAAGTTAAGGTTTGTGGTGATCTAACGTGCTGAATAAGTGTTTCAGGAAAGTCCTAGCTGCGGTTAGGCAAAGGGAAAATCCTAAGGGGTGGTAACCTTAGGTCCTAGGGGGCGTTAACCCTAGGTGGAGGAAAACCCTAAGGGGCGGCAACCTTAGGTCCTAGGGGGCGGTAACCCTAGGTGGAGGAAAACCCTAAGGGGCGGCAACCTTAGGTCCTAGGGGGCCCTAAGGCGGCATCCGGGTAACCCTAGGTGGAGAAAACAACCCAGGAGGGGTGGTAACCAGAAAGCGAGGAGGCATCGTAATCTCTCCGAGGGAGTAGGTGAGGATTCTCAGAGAGGGTCGACTAGGGTTTCAATCACGATTCTTTTATCGATTCTAACAGGTATTTGCTCGGACTAACCTTGTTTTGCAGGTGAGGAACCTGCTGAAAAAAGGTGGTCCGGGCGCCCGGGACCAAACTTTATCCCTACCGCGACTTCGCCACGTGGAGCATCTTGGTTGGTTGGCCACGTCACACTCCAGGCGCCCGGAAGGAATCCAGGCGCCCGGAACCGCATATAAAAGGAGGGTTGAGGTGCAGCTTCAAAGAACAACGAATTCCAAGCTTTCTTTTGTGAAGTGCTGCCAACGAGACGACCTTGAAGTGCTACTACTCGACGTCGACAACCCGAAGCTCAGACTCTTCAATCTTTTGTTGTCGGTATTAGTTTACTTATTGCATTAATTGTAATTCTAATTGTAATCTTTCCGATATATAGTTGTTGCCCACCGAAAGCGGTCAAGGACCGCGGGCCTTCGAGTAGGAGTCGCCATAGGCTCCGAACGAAGTAAAACACCTGCGTCTCTGTGTGTTTGATTTTACTTTCCGCTGCGTTATTATTCTGTGTTTAAAATCGTTAAAATAGCCAAGAGCACTATTCACCCCGCGCCGATCGATCAATTGTATCGGTCGCTGAATTGGTGCAACCACCATTCAAGCATTTTGGCTTCGTTTTTTCCCTCCAAAACTGTTTTTGAAAAATTAATTTTCATCTTTTCACCATTGGTTTGAATTAACAAAATATTGCATTTTCAAAGATTTGTAGTAATATTTTTTTAATATTATTTTAATAATATTTTATCATTTTTTTCTCAAAATTCCTGAATTACTATTTTTATCTCTCTCCCGCATTACTAATCCAAGACTAAGTCTTGGAACAAGTTTTATTGTGTTTATTTTGCGAGATTGTCTTTCTAAGATGACCCATCAAGAAGGCTACAACACTGCTCACACACCGCTCTTCTCCGGAGATAATTTTGGAGATTGGAAGGGTCGGATGGAGGCGTATCTCCAGACTCACTTTGAAGTCTGGATGATCGTCAAAACCGGGCTTCAACTGCCAACTAACGGCGCCGGCAAGCCACTACCGTACGAGAACTGGGACGCGAACCTTATCAAAAAGGTAGAAGCAAACGCAAAAGCAACGTATACACTTCAGTGTGGCTTAACAAATAAGGAACTGAATCGCGCCGACCCATTCTCAAGTGCCAAGGAGCTGTGGGAGAATCTGATTGAGTTACACGAAGGTATTCCTGATACAAAAATAGGTAAGCATGTTTTAATAAATAAATTATGTGGACTAATACTAGTCCGAGGAAGGTGTTGTTATTGAACAAGCAAGAGAAAGAAAGCATTGAAGGCAACATGGGACGAGTCTTCCTCCGAGGAATCCGACGACGAAGAACTAGAGCAGACTAATTTTCTCGCATTGACAGCCCGGGACTACACCAACGAATCCGGAAGCGAGGACGAATCGGAAGCCGAGTCCGAGAGAAGCCACGGATCCGCATCCGTTTCCGAAGGGCCAAACCCCTCTGTAAGTCAAAATAGGTTATATTGCATAATTAATTATTTAATGCATAAAGTAGCTAAGTCCAAAATTCGAATCAAGTCGCTTCTAAAGGAGGTAACACTCCTTAAAGAGACGACTAATAACGAATCCTTGACTGATCCAGTTCAGACTGGAACCTCAACTCAAGTTCAAAAACTTGAGGAAGAGAATTCCAACCTGAAAAGTCAAGTCAAGGATTTGAAAACAACCTTAGAACGATTTTCCTTGGGATCCAAGAATCTTAACTTGATTCTTGGAACACAAAGGGCAATCTACAATCGAACTGGACTAGGATACAAAACGAAAAACAAATATAGGTCATACCTATCTCTCATACAAAGAACAAATAGAAAAATGGTCCAAGCATGGGTTGCCAAGTCCAACCTGATCAATCAAGTTGGACTTGGACAGTATTGGGTCCCTAAGGATCAAATACATTACCTCGATAGACCTTATCGAGGCTATGATCCAGGGGGAGCTAATAGAAAAACAATATTAAAAACATAATTCAAATTAATATTCAAAATTAAATTCAAAATTAAAAAAAAATTCAATTAAAAATTCAAAATTAAATTAAAAATTCAAAAATTAAATTCAAAATTCAAAATTCGAAATTAGTTATTAAAATTAAAATTCAAAATTTAAAATTTATTATTAATTATTAAAATTCAAAATTCGAAATTAATTACTAAAATTCAAAATTCGAAATTAGTTACTAAAATTCAAAATTCAAAATTTGAAATTAAATTCAAAATTCGAAATTAATAACTAAAATTCAAAAGTTCAAATTCGAAATTAATTATTAAAACTTAAAATTCATATTCAAAATTCGTAATTAAAACTTAAAATTCATATTCAAAATTCATAATTAAAACTTAAAATTCAAATTCAAAATTCGTAATTAAAATTTAAAATTCAAATTCAAAAATTTGAAATTAATTATTAATCAAATAGTAGGAGGGTCCAGAATAGCTGGCAACTCCGAAATCTATTTACCCGACAGGGTAACCGAACTTAATCTACCCGAAATGGGTAAACAAGAGTAGATTACCCGGATGGGTAAATAAGGATAGATTTAAAAGGGTTAAATTTTAACTTGAAGCACAGTACTGGTGAAATTTTTGGATGATAGTACGTTGGAAAAACTTGGGCATCGCATGTCTAGGAAGATATGGCTTCGACCTGGTGCATTTGGCCAAGTGAAACTAACCGAAGCTACCCTTAAATGGATCCTAACTAGTTAGACCAAGGTTTAGTATTAAGTTCAATGGGTAAGACTATTTGGAAAACCTCGAAGGCTTGGTTACTTTAATGAGCTCCTTGTGACTCACCATAGCCCAGAAGTTTATCCAAAGAATGCTTACTTGTTTAACCCAAAGCTAAACCTGAATCTAACATAAAGTTAAACTAAGCCCTAAAAATTGAACTAACTCATCTCACAACAATTATAGGGTTCCCTGATTGAAAATTTAGATCGGGTGAGATGACTAGGAAATTAAAATTAAAATTGACTTAAATCAAGTTAATTCAACTAAATTATTTCAAAATTATTTCAAAAATCTTTTAAACTCAATTTCAAAATTATTTTAAAATTATTTCAAAAATCTTTTAAACTCAATTTCAAAATTATTTTAAAACTATTTTAAAAATCTTTTAAACTCTATTTCAAAATTATTTTAAAAATCTTTTAAACTCAATTTCAAAATTATTTCAAAATTATTTTAAAAATCTTTTAAACTCAATTTCAAAATTATTTTAAAAATCTTTTAAACTCAATTTCAAAATTATTTTAAAAATTTTTTAAACTCAATTTCAAAATTATTTCAAAATTATTTTAAAAATCTTTTAAACTCAATTTCAAAATTATTTTAAAATTATTTCAAAATTCTTTTAAACTCAATTTCAAAATTATTTCAAAAATCTTTTAAACTCAATTTCAAAATTATTTCAAAAATCTTTTAAAACTTCTTTTCAAAATTATTTAAAAAATCTCTTCAAAATCAGTTCAAAATCTTTTAAAACTTCTTTTCAAAATTATTTGAAAAATCTCTTCAAAATCAGTTCAAAATTTTTAAAACTTCTTTTCAAAATTATTTGAAAAATCTCTTCAAAATCAGTTCAAAATCTTTTAAAACTTCTTTTCAAAATTATTTGAAAAAATCTCTTCAAAATCAGTTCAAAATTTTTAAAACTTCTTTTCAAAATTATTTGAAAAATCTCTTCAAAATCAGTTCAAAATCTTTTAAAACTTCTTTTCAAAATTATTTGAAAAATCTTTTCAAAATCAGTTCAAAATCTTTTAAAACTTCTTTTCAAAATTATTTGAAAAATCTCTTCAAAATCAGTTCAAAATCTTTTAAAACATCTTTTTAAAATTAATTTGAAAACCCTTTTCAGAAGTTATTAAATTCTTTGAAATTCTTAACTCAATTAATTTTTAAATTTTCAAAATAATGGTCACCTATTTGGAATTCTAACTGATATTTTCAATGTTGTAAATTAAAGTAAACTCCATCTCACACTCACTCATATGCTAAACATGCTTGTTAATCTAGAATGAGTGAGATGGAAAATTAGGAAAATAATTTTTTAACCTCTCATGCTTGAACTCCTGAACTCAAAAATTTATTAAGGCATTAATTAAGGGGGAGTGATTTTGAGTCGGTTTTAAAATTAGTTTTTCTTTAAAAATTTTTGACTTGACCTCAAAATTAAAAACTATTTTTGACATATTTCGAAAATTCAAGCTATTTTTTTAAAAATTACTTTATAACCTGACCTTTAAAACTATGCCCTTATGTAGAACCCCTGTAAGCTAAGTACCCAATCAAATCCTCTTAACTAAACTCAATTAAATTACACTCTAGACTTAGCTATTTGGCAAGATGTTCTCTAGAGGCAATATTAAAGTTTAAGCATGCTTGTACTTAAGGGCTCTGATACCTGACCAAACCCAAATCTTGACTCATTCTTGGACCTTAGGGCTCTGATACCTTACTAAAAAAATTTTTGTAAACTATTAAACACTAAAGTTAACTCTTCTCCTCTGCCTTAAGTATCTTTGAAATTCATTTCTCTTAAGCAGTTTTTCAAACTTAAAACTTTCAAATCTCTTCTATTTGAAAATTCTTTTTGGAATTTTGTTAGAAAATTATTTAAGTTGAAACTTTTTCGAAAATTCGTTAAGTTGAAATTCTCTTTAAGATGCAATTAACTTCTTTAAGTTGAAAATTTTCCTTGAAAATTTTTAAGCTGGAAAAATTTTGAAATCGGAAAATTTCTGAAGTTGATTGAATTTTTTTTTGGAAACTCCTCAAAATTCACTAAGTTAAAAAGAGTTGAATTCTTATTTAACATAGCACAAAGAATAATCTCCTCAAGCAAAATCAATGGTTTAAAGTTTTTTTAAAAACTATTTTCCTTAGCAAATTTTCAAAAATGTTGTTATTAAAACCAATTCTAAGATGTTGCTTTTCTCTTAACCCTTTTTTTGCCTCGTACCTAAGTTTTTCAAACAAACTCTGCTAAGTTTTGTCTTGAAAAGTTAAGACTTTTTTCAAAACTAGCTTATTTTTGATATATGGCAAAGGGGGAGAGTAGAGAAATTCAAAAGAGAACAATAAATCCAAAGGGGAGGTTATATTAAGGGGGAGTTTGTAATGCCATGTCTTTCTTTACATCTTACTGCATATTATTACTTAACTTTGAATTTCGATTGCCATAATCAAAAAGGGGGAGATTGTTGGTCCGGGGAACATCCGACGATCGAACCTGAGTTTTGATAATGGCAAAGGATTCAAAGTTAAGGTTTGTGGTGATCTAACGTGCTGAATAAGTGTTTCAGGAAAGTCCTAGCTGTGGTTAGGCAAAGGGAAAATCCTAAGGGGTGGTCACCTTAGGTCCTAGGGGGCGGTAATCCTAGGTGGAGGAAAACCCTAAGGGGCGGCAACCTTAGGTCCTAGGGGGCGGTAACCCTAGGTAGAGGAAAACCCTAAGGGGCGGCAACCTTAGGTCCTAGGGGGCGGTAACCCTAGGTGAGGGAAAACCCTAAGGGGCGGCAACCTTAGGTCCTAAGGGGTGGTAACCCTAGGTGGAGAAAAACCCTAGGGGGCGGTAACCCTAGGTCCTACGGGGTGGTAACCCTAGGCAGAAAGTCCAGTCGGTCTGGAGGACCAGACTGGCATCAGGTAATCTCTCCTGAGGGGAGTAGGTGAGGACGCGTTCCCCGTAGAGGGAACAGTAGGCGTCGGGTCGACCTAGGGTTTTCGGTTGGAAATCCGAAGTCAGACTCGGACAGTCCGAAGACTGTCAGTTATTCCTTACTGTGTTTTATCAGATTCTAACACTGTCTTGCAGGGTATTTGCTCGGACTAACCTTGTTTTGCAGGTGAGGAACCTGCTGGAAAAAGGTGGTCCGGGCGCCCGGGATGGATCCGGGCGCCCGGAGGTCCGGGTGCCCGGAACAGGTCCGAGCGCCCGGGACCAAATTTTATCCCTGCCGTGACTTCGCCATGTGGAGCATCCTGGTTGGTTGGCCACGTCACACTCCAGGCGCCCGGAAGGGATCCAGGCGCCCGGAACCGCATATAAAAGGAGGGTTGAGGTGCAGCTTCAAAGAACAACGAATTCCAAGCTTTCTTTTGTGAAGTGCTGCCAACGAGACGACCTTGAAGTGCTACTACTCGACGTCGACAACCCGAAGCTCAGACTCTTCAATCTTTTGTTGTCGGTATTAGTTTACTTATTGCATTAATTGTAATTCTAATTGTAATCTTTCCGATATATAGTTGTTGCCCACCGAAAGCGGTCAAGGACCGCGGGCCTTCGAGTAGGAGTCGCCATATGCTCCGAACGAAGTAAAACACCTGCGTCTCTGTGTGTTTGATTTTACTTTCCGCTGCGTTATTATTCTGTGTTTAAAATCGTTAAAATAGCCACGAGCGCTATTCACCCCCCTCTAGCGCTTTCGATCCATCAATTACGAATGGAGTCAAGGTAAAGCAGTCCTTATTAAAAATAGCTCATGCACTAAGTTCAAGTAACTAAAGAATCAAGATAAGAAGTACCCGCCTTTATCTGTCGATCATGATAAATAATCTCACATCAATACACTCATCTCAAATCAACGTCCTGTAAATAATACAATATATGGTTTAGCTAATCACATATACAACAACTGGCTAAACCCTAAAACTCAATCCTAATTCGAATAGGTAACTTTAAATCGAATACAATCCTTGATTAACCACATAAATCATAATTAAATTGGTTTAACCCTAATATTCCATAAACAATTAGATTAGGTTCAAACATGATTTACCTTTAAACCCTCATACCCATAGTTTCCAATCCAAAATCCCAAATCTAGTATCAACATGGATTCAACAATACATGCTAATATATCTAAACAAGAACAAAAACCCTACAG
This sequence comes from Zingiber officinale, assembly GCF_018446385.1. Lineage (NCBI taxonomy): Eukaryota > Viridiplantae > Streptophyta > Magnoliopsida > Zingiberales > Zingiberaceae > Zingiber > Zingiber officinale. The sequence goes on along the minus strand of NC_055990.1, from coordinate 60,088,333 downwards.
TCCATAGAAAACCTAATTACGTAACATACTAATGAATCCAACAGAAATAACTCATTGGAACATCACTTACCTTGAGATTTGGCAACATTCAGCAGCTCACCTCCCAAAAATCCACTGTCCAAAAGCTACAAAACATCACAACCAATTTCTTCCAAGAATAAATCCAGAATCCAATCATACAGTAGGGGATTTGCTGAAACCCTAATCCATAGTACTAAACTCACCTCATTAACCCTTTACCTCCTCACCCGTGACCTCCCGTGACCTCCACAACTTCAAGAATTGAAGTGGCAGTGATCGACAACAGGGACATCCACCAATGCTTTGATCCGATGCCTTCCTCTATGTCAGAAATCCCAATACTATGGCGGTGCAGAGCTAGGGCAGAGGCAAAGGTAGCTCGACGTCAGCTATTAAGGCTCGTAGCTGTCGGCGATCTAGGGTAGAGACGGGAGAGAAACGCTCGGCACTGCTTGGCTAGCTCTTGTCGTGGCCGGAGGTGGCAGTGGATCGGACGTGGAGAGATCGCGAGGAAGGGGAGCTGTGCAATGAACGAGAGGCTGGCGGCTAGGGCTCGTTTCAACCAGCAGTGGTGCAGCGTCTCTGGTTCTGGCGTGAGGAGAGGCCGACAGCGTCCGAGGTGCCCGCGTGAGGGAGAGCTGGCGTCACGAGGTGTCCGCGTGAGGAGGACCGGCGGCTGGGTCGCGGGAGATTGCGAGAGGGGGAGGGAAGAGAGGTCGGCGTTGTGAGTTATGGCGCAGGGAATAAAACTTAGGGTTATTAATATAAACCTTAGGTTAATTAAAATAATCAACTCCCTAATAAATAGATATTCCAAACAGGCTTTTCTCAAGTCCAGTAATGCATCCCCATTAAATACGTCGTACGAGCTCTGATTAATTCCAGAAAAATTTCTAAAAATTCCAAAAAAAAAACCCAATAAGGTTATTTGTCAAATAACCTTATTATTTAATTATTATTTTATTGTCATATTTTTCATGAAATGCTTTTGAAAATACTTAGTTTTGTAAGGTAGTTAGATAAATTAAAAAAACTTAGTAATTTTTCTAAGAATATTTCTAAAAAAAACTTTATTTGATTTTCTGAAAACAACTTGGTTTTAGATAGAGATTGATACAGGATTAGTTAAGTTAAATATGATGAAAAGTTTAAAGCTTAATTAAAGAACTTTTTTTTTTTTTGAAAAATTGGATTTGCTTTAACTTTTCAAAGAGTTTAACTTTTAAAAATAATTAAAAGCACAAAATTTATTTTAAAAGAAGCTTAGCTTGACTCGACTCACTCCCTCTTAATTAATGTCAAAATAAATCCTTAGGGTCCTAGAGTCCAAGCATGAGTTGTGAATCAATTTGTTTTAGCGAGGTATCAGAGCCCTAAAGTGCAAGCTGAGTCAGTTTGGAATTTTAATACCCTTAACCAACTGTCTAACCTTTAGCTATTGGCTGAATACCTAAAGGACACCAGTTTTCACTTGGTTAGTCAAGTTAAATTAGTAATCTAGTTAGATTTGACTAGGGATGGATCATTTAACTTGATTAATGTAGAGTTACTTTTTAACGCCCAGACTCACTATGATGCATAGATATAAGCATTCTGGAGTCTAGACTGTACCCTATGCATCTCATGTAACGACCCGACCATTTGACCTCTTGGGAGGCCCTTGTGGCGGCCCAACTGGCGGCCCTTATGTCGTCGGCCCATTTGGCGACCTCTCATGTCGTCGACCGACAACCCTTTGGTCGTGTCGTTACTCACTAGGACTTTCCACCCCTGGCCAGTGGATTTTTTGCCTCCCCCAGGATTCGAACTCTAGACCTCCAGGCTAAGTAGTAGAGTTTATGAATCCTGGTAGCCAAGTGAGAGGCATCTCACTTGGTTACCAGGATTCATAAACTCTAATACTTAACCCTAGAGGTTTAGAGTTCGAATCCCGGGGGAGGCAAAAATCCACTGCCAGGGGTGGAAAGTCCTAGTGAGTAACGGCACGGCCAAAGGGTCGTCGGTCGATTACATGAGAGGTCGCCAAATGGGCCGACGACATAAGGGCCGCCACAAGGGCCTCCCAAGAGGCCAAAGGGTCGGGTCGTTACAAGAAAAAGGCGTCTTTTTATTGTAACGACCCGACCCTTTGGCCTCTTGGGCGGCCCTTGTGGCGGCCCAACTGGCGGCCCTTATGTCGTCAGCCCATTTGGCGACATCTCATGTCATCGACCGACGACCCTTTGGCTGTGCCGTTACTCGCTAGGACTTTCCACCTCTGGCAGTGGATTTTTGCCTCCCCCGGGATTCGAACTCTAAACCTCCAAGCTTAAGTATTAGAGTTTATGAATCCTGGTAACCAAGTGAGATGATCACTTGGTTACCAGGATTCATAAACTCTAATACTTAAGCTTGGAGGTTTAGAGTTCGAATCCCGGGGGAGGCAAAAATCCACTGCCAGAGGTGGAAAGTCCTAGCGAGTAATGGCACGGCCAAAGGGTCGTCGGTTGACGACATGAGAGGTCGCCAAATGGGCCGATGACATAAGGGCTGCTAGTTGGGCCGCCACAAGGGCCGCCCAAGAGGCCAAAGGGTCGGGTCGTTACATCTCACGCCGTTCTAAGTTTCTTTCAAACACAAACAAGTTATGTCTAGTGTGTTTGTGAGATGCTCTGGCTGAAGCTAGGGGAGCATGATATCTAAGGGGAAGTTTCTAGGCTAAGTCCAAATTTTGAAAGACTAATAAGATTGGGATTTTGAAAACATCATTTTCCTAGAATTTAAAAGATAATTTTAACATTAGGCAATTTTGAAAAAAAATTTAAAGTTAGATGTAGGAAATTTATTTGAAAATCAAGATCTATTCTACCCAGCACATTCCTACTTGTCTTCTAAGTGTACTGCACACGAGTTCAGGTAAGGGTTTTGTGAAAATGTCAACTAGGTTAGATTTGGACTCAACATGGTTAAGTACAATTTCACCTCTAGCTACATGATCCCTTACAAAATGGTGTTTTACTTCTATGTATTTAGTTCTAGAGTGGTGAATTAAAATTTTGAAAATATTAAAGTTAAATTAAATTTGAAAAATATTGAGTTAATTAAAATTTAAAAAGTTAATTAAATTTTAAAAAATATTTAAGTTAATTGATTTTTGAAAAATATTAAAGTTAATTGAATTTGAAAAATATTTAAGTTAATTGAATTTGAAGAATATTTAAGTTAATTAAAATTTGAAAAGTTAATTAAAGTTTGACAAATATTAAGTTAATTAAAATTTGAAAGGTTAGTTAAATTTTGAAAAATATTATGTTAATTAAAATTTGAAAAGTTAATTAAATTTTAAAAAATATTAAGTTAATTAAATTTTGAAAAATATTAAGTTAATTGATTTTTGAAAAATATTAAAATGAATCGAATTTGAAAAATATTTAAGTTAAATTAAATTTGAAAAGTATTGAAGTTAATTGATTTTGAAAAATATTTAAGTTAATTCAAATTTGAAAAATATTGAAGTTCATTTTATTTTTGAAAAATATTAAAGTTAATTTAAATTTAAAAAATATTTAAGTTAATTGATTAAAGTTAATTGAATTTGAAAAATATTTAAGTTAATTAAATTTGAACAATATTGAAGTTAATTTTGTTTAAATTTTGACTTGATTTTTAAATAATATTTTATAATAATTTTTAGAGTGATTTAAATAATTTTTCAAATAACGTGATTAATTTTAATCCTTAGTCATCTCACCCGATTTAGATTTTTCAATCAAGGGATCCTATAATTTTGTGAGATGAATTGGTTTTATTATAGGGTTTAGTTTAACTTTGTGTTAGATTCAGATTTAGCTTTGGGCTCAACAAATGGGCATTCTTTGGATAAACTTCTGGGCTATGGTGAGTCACTTGGCCATCATTAAAGTAACCATGCATTCGAGGTTTTCCAAATAGTCTTATCCACTGAACTTAGTACAAAACCTTGGTCTAACTAGTTAGGATTCATAAAGGGTAGTTTCGGTCAGTTCCACTTAGCCAAATGCACCAGGTCGAAGCCATATCTTCCTAGACATGCATAGACTAAGCTTCCCTAACGTACTATCATCCAATACTTCACCAGTACCGTGGGTCAAGTTAAACTTAGCCCTTTTTATTCTAGTCCTAATTACCCTGCCGGGTAGGTTACGTCCGGTTACCCTGTCGGGTAGATTCCTTTTTGGAGGTGCCAGCTATTCTGGAGCCTCCTTTATTGATTAATTATTTGTTGAGATAATTTTTATTTATTTATTAATTGTTTATTTGTTAAGATTGTTTATATTTATTTATTAATTATTTATTTGTTAAGATTATTTTTATTTATTAATTATTTATTTATTTATTAAGATTATTTTTTTATTATATATTTGTTAAGATTATTTTTATTTATTAATTAATTATTTATTTGTTAAGATTATTTTTATTTATTTATTAATTATTTATTTGTTAAGATTATTTTTATTTATTTATTAATTAAAATAGTTTTTCTTTTTGCTCCCCCTGGATCATAACCTCGATAAGGTTTTTCAAGATAATGTACTTGATCCTTGGGGACCCAATATTTACCAAGTCCAACTTGATTGACCAAGTTGGACTTGGGTACCCATGTTTGGACTAGTTTGCTATTTGGTCTGTTGACTAAGGATAGATAGGCTTTATATTTCTTTTTGGATTTAAATCCTAGTCCAGTTCTATTGTAAACGGCTCTTTGAGTCCCAAGAATTAGGTCAAGGTTCTTGGACCCCAAAGAAAACCGTTCTAGGGTCTTCTCTAAATCCTTGACCTGAGTTTTCAGACTTGAATTTTCTCTAAATCCTTGAACTGGGTCAGGCAAGGTTATGGGGTTAGTCACTTCTTTAAGGAGTATTACCTCCTTTAGAAGCGACTTGATTCGAACTTTCGACTTAGCTACTTTATGCATTAAATAATTGATTAAACTATACAAACGACATTTACTTATAGAGGGGTTTGGCCCTTCGAAAATGGATGTGGATCCGTGGCTTCTCTCGGACTCAGCTTCTGATTCGTCCTCGCTTTTGGTGTAGTCCCGGGCTGTCAATGCGAGGAGGCTTGCCTGCTCGACTTCTTCATCGTCGGATTCCTCGAAAGAAGATTCATCCCAAGTGGCCTTCAGAGCCTTCTTCCTTCTTGGTTTCTTTGGATCCTTTTGGTTCGGGCAGTTCACCTTGATGTGCCCCTTCTGATTGCACCCGTAGCAAGTCACCTCGAATTTGACCTTTGAGCTTGATTGAGCTTCTTTGGTCTGGATGACCTTTTTGACATCCTTTTTGTTGAAGCCCTTCTTTTTGTAGAGTTTCTTCATCAGGTTGACAAATTCGGTTGTGAGCTCGTCGTTGTCTTCCGAATCTTGTTCCTCTTCTGATTCTTGTTCGGTACTACGTTTTGATTTTGACTCGCGTGCTCTTCCTGTACCTGCAATCAAAGCCAACCCTTTCTCGGCCGGACGTGAGTTAGTCTGTTCATGAAGCTCAAACTCAAAAAATAACTCATCTAACTTAATAGTAGAGAGGTCCTTAGAAACCTTGTAGGCATTTACCATGGATGCCCACAAGGTGTTCCTCGGAAAGGCGTTTAAGGAGTACCTTATGATGTCTCGGTTATCTACCTTCTGTCCGATCGCATAGAGTCCATTTAGTAGTTCTTGAATTCGGGCGTGGAGCTGGCTAGCCGTCTCACCTTCCTGCATTTTTAAGTTATACAATTTATTGAATAACAAATCTCGCTTACTTACTTTGGTATCGGAGGTCCCTTCGTGAAGCTCGATCAGCTTCTCCCATAGCTCCTTGTGCTCAAGAATGGACCGACGTGGTTTAGCTCCTCCTTTGTTAGTGCACACTGGAGGGTACAAGTTGCTCTGGCATTTGCCTCCACCTTCTTGATTAATGCTGGTTCCCAGTTCTCGCAGGGTGTAGGTTTGCCATCTTTATCAGTTGGTAATTCCAATCCAGCCTTGATGATCATCCACGTCTCGAACTGGATCTTCAGGAAGTTCTCCATTCTTCCCTTCCAGTAACCGAAGTCCTCTCCGGTGAAGAGCGAGGGACGGACAGTGCTATAACCCTCTTGTTGGGCCATTGATACCTTGCACGACAAAAACAATAAAATCTATTTCAAGACTTGGTCTTGGATTAGTAGTGCGGGAATAAAAAGAAAACGAACTCGAGTGGTGTTGCACCAGCTTCGAGCAAAACTGATTCAAGCGAGAAATAGATCAGAATATAGTAATTATACTAATTCCGGTCGACTCTGAAAAATTGAAAATACCACGAAAAAATTGCTTGATTGGTGGTTGCACCAAATTGAAGCGACCCCGCTCTGATACCAATTGTTGGATCGAAAGCGCTAGAGGGGGGTGTGAATAGCGCTCGTGGCTTTCACTTGTTTCGGAATCACAAAACTCGAGTAATGACGCAGCGGAAATAAAATAATCAACACGCGAACACAAGTGATTTACTTGGTTCGGAGCCTGTGGCGACACCTACTCCAAGGCCCACTCTCGTTGAGCGTTTACATTGGGCAACAACTATAATCTCGTAAAATTCAGTACAAGTATAGAATGAGTACACAAGAACTTTAAAGTAATACCGACAACTAAATTATAGAAAATGGAGTGCCTGGTTGTCGGGAACTTGTCGCAGCTTGATCAGAAGCTTTCGTTAGCAGCACGTTGGAGATGGATCGCTTTTGAATTGTTGTGTTTGGCTGTTGCTCGAATCCCTCTTTTATACAGTGCTGGAGGCGCCTCCAATACCATCCAAGGCACCTCCAGGCCTCCGAGTCAACCGCGTGGATCATTACTGAACTCGTCGCACCTTATCGGCTTGAAGGCGCCTCCATGGCCGTCCAAGGTGCCTCCAATCCTTGGTCCAAGGCGCATTCAATCCTCATGAAGGCGCCTCCAGCTCCTCTGGACAGCTGGCGTCGGCTTGCAACCGAGGCGCCTCCAAGCTCCATGGAGGCGCCTCGGACACTGTTCATCCGAGGTATAAGTTGCTTCTTTGTTCCTGCAAAATATGTTAGTCCCAAACACATATCCTGCAAAACAAAGTTAGCACAGAATAGGTATACTAAATGAAATATCGACAGTCAACAGACTGTTCGGTCTGACTTCGGAGGTCAACCCGACGCCTACTGTTCCCTCTGCGGGGAACGCATCCTCACCTACTCCCCTCAGGAGAGATTACCTGGTTCCAGTCCGGTCCTCCAGACTGACTGGACTTTCTGCCTAGGGTTACCACCCCCTAGGACCTAGGGTTACCGTCCCCTAGGGTTTTTCTCCACCTAGGGTTACCACCCCCCTAGGACCTAAGGTTACCCCCCCCCCCCCCTTTAGGATTTTCATCACCTAGGGTTACCACCTCCTAGGACCTAAGGTTACCGCCCCTTAGGATTTTCCTTCACCTAGGGTTACCACCCCTAGGACCTAAGGTTACCGCCCCTTAGGGTTTTCCTTCACCTAGGGTTACCACCCCCTAGGACCTAGGGTTACCACCCCCTAGGATTTTCACCTTGCCTAACCGTAGCTAGGACTTTTGCCTAAGAACACTTAGGACTTTCCTACAAGTTTAATCAAGCACATTAGATAACAAGGAATCTTAACTTTGAATCCCTTTGTCATTATCAAAACTTGGGTTCGATTGTTGGATGCTTCCCGCACCAACAGTAAGGTGAGGCACCTCTACCCTCTCTTTTATATTCCTTGGTCTTGGCAAATCAGGAAAGTTTTAAACATAATTAAAAGGAATTTTAAAAGAGAGATTTTAATTTTTGTTTAAAATCTTTCCTTGTTTGGACATGATGTGGTTGGCAATGTAAAGGAATAAAAGGAAGTTTAATTTATTTTTTTTTGAAACTTTCCTTTTTTGGATTCACCAAGGATTATAAAAGAGAGGGAGATGGTGCATCATTTGTTGGTGCAATATTCCCTAGGTCAAGGTTGACCTGGTTGACTGAGCTTGAATTGGTTCATGTTTGAGTCTTGATGTTTGGGTTTCGATGTTTGACAATACATGTAGACAACACATGGAGATTGCAGGTGCGATTGTTCATGTGGGGAGATTATGAAGGAGAGTCAAGTAGGTCAAGGTTGACTGGATACTTGACTGGAAAATCCTGGTGAGTGATGCCAGGTGAAAGACCTAGTGAGTGAAGCTAGGCAGAAGGGAAGTCCTAGTGAGTGAAGCCAGGCAATTGTGAAAGACCCAGTGAGTGAAGCTAGGCAGAAGGGAAGTGGAAAGTCCTAGTGAGTGAAGCTAGGCAGAAGGGAAGTCCCGGTGAGTGAAGCCGGGCAGTTGAAAATCCTGGTGAGTGAAGCCAGGTGAAAGACCTAGTGAGTGAAGCTAGGCAGAAGGAAAGTCCTGGTGAGTGAAGCCAGGCATAGGAAATTCAGATGGATCAAGATTGATCAGACATCTGGTGCTGGGAAGTCTAAGTAGGTCAAAGGGATTTACCGAATACTTGGCACAAGGAAATCCAGATGGGTCAAGGTTGACCAGACATCTGGTGGAAGTCCAAGTGGGTCAAAGGGATTGTCCGGACACTTGGTGAGGGAGTCCTAGTAGGTCAAGGGTAACTGGATGCTAGGCATGATGAACCAACAGGTCATGGTTGACCGGATGTTGGTGTAGGGGGCTTTGGACTTATTTTTGGATAAAAACATGAGCTGAATCGATCAGTCGATAGATTGGCTCATGCCCAATCGATCGGTTGATCGATTGGGTGAGTCCCCACGACAAGGCTCCTCCCAATCGATCAGTGGATCGATTGGGGAGAAGTGTCGCGCGAACAGAAAGCCTCCCAATCGATCAAGCGATCGATTGGGAGCCTCCAATCGATCGGGTGATCGATTGGGAGCTGTGATTTTGCGTGATAAACCCTGGATCAATCAGCCAATCGATCCAGGCAATTCCCAGGAGCACAGAGGTGCTCTGGATCGATCGGGCGATCGATCCAAAGCCTCCCCAATCGATTGGGAGCAATCCGATCGATTGGGATTTGACCGTTGGCGCAGGATATAGCTGTTGGCGAGCGTTTTCCACAGGAGAATCTCCTCGATTCTTCTCCACGCGATACTGCGATCCTCTCCTGCTCTCTTCACCAGATCTTGAAGGATCTTGGAGGCTAGTGCTGGTGCATGTCCAAGTCAAGAAGCGAACTTCAACAAGAAGAAAAGCTAGGGTTAGGGTTTTCTTGTGCATATCTTGTATGCTTTTGCTTATATTATATTTCCCTTCCCTTTCTTCTTGTACTGTGAGCTTGTAGGGCTTCTCCACCTTCAGTAGTTACCAAAAAGGAGTGTTTACATAGTGGAGGGTGCGTGAGTGTGTGGATCCTTGGATTAGTCACCTCTTCTTGAGGTGGATACCATGTAAATCCCTAGTGTTAGCGTTGAGTGTTGTTTCTTTGTATTTTCCGCTGCACATCATCTTAAGAAACAAGCAACGACGAGCACGGGATCACGCTGACCTATTCACCCCCCCTCTAGCTATATTTCGATCCTATCAAGTGGTATCAGAGCGAGGTCGCTCTTCACCGGAATCATCGTCGGAAGGGGCAAAAAGCTAGAGGGTGAAGAAGTTAGAGCAATTCTATAAGTCGAAGACTTCATCAAATGGATCAACTTCAACATGAAATTCCAAGACGGACTTGGATTCGACACGGGGGTGCCTCCACCATTCACATGATGAGGTTCGATCTTTGGAGATCAAGGATTGAGAATTTCTTGATGGTGGAGTTAGAGCAATGGTTTGCTCTCATGGAAGGCTTCGAAGCTCCAAGAAATCCAAAGGGAAAAATCCTCAAGAAGAGCAAATGGAGCCAAGAGCAAATCCAAAGATATAAGGCCAATGACAAAGTGACCAAGCTTTTGGTCAATCTATTGCCGAGCAACATCTTGGAGAAAATTGGAGAATTTGAAGATGCCAAGGAGCTTTGGAGCAAATTATCAAAAATTCATGAAGTCCCCTCCACTATACCAAACCAAGAAGAATCCAAAGAGGGTGACTCATTGGATCAAGACCAAGAGGAAGAGGACTATGAGGTTGAGAGATGCTCAACTTCCGAAGAAGAAGTCCAAGAAGCTTCATCTTCAAAGGAATTAAATGAAAATGGCAAAGAGGGAGCATACTCTTTGTTTCATGTACAAGAGGAAGATGAAGAAGCCTCCACCTTTAGGATTGAGGGGGAGCGACCTTTGTTGACATCGGATCAAGAAGAAGGAGAAGCTTCTACATCCGGGTCAAATGGAGAAGAAGACATTGCATCCTCCAAAGATCAAGAAACATCAAATGGAGGATCAAGTGTCATCCCTACATGTGAAGGTATTAATATTTCAATTAAAAATAAAAATCATATCATATATTTTGAATGTAGGGAACATGGACATTATAAGAGCAAATGCCACAAATTGTCCAAGGAGAATGACCAAGTGGAACAAAAGGACAAGGAGAAGCCCAAGGAGACCACCCCCACAAAAAGGAAAAACAAGGAACACATTGTGTGCTTCTTGTGCAACCAAAAGAGACATTATAGAAGTCAATGTCCTAAGGGGAAGAAGGCGATCAAGCCTAAGGAAGGAAGCATGAGTCAAGGGGGAGCCTCAAAGGTAAAACGAAAGGTAACATTTATAAAGCCTATCCCTTTAAAAAATGGTAAAAAGCATGCTAATTCAATTTTTTTTTTTATCATTTTAATGCTATTTACCATAAAAATAAGGAGCATGATAGCATTAAAGAAAAACATATGACTCTCCATGCTAAGACTACCACACCTAGGGTTAGGAAGGTAGGTAAAATGTTAGGCAATAACACTAAGGACCATAGTTATAAGCCTAGAAATAAAAATGCTCAAAGATTTAAAGAAAAATCAAAATCTAGGGATTTATGGGAAGAAAATCAAGTCTTGAGGTCAAGGCTTGATAAAATGGAAAAGACCCTAAAAAGGATGGAAAGTATCCTAAAAGGGCAAAAAGAGCAAAACCTAGGTGTAGCACAACAAGAGTCATTCAAGGGTCATAGGAGTTTGGGATACAAACCTAAAACTAAAAAGGATGTGCCCTCTTACCATATGGTTCCATATAATTATGGAACCAGCCCTAGGTCAAATGGTCAAGTCAAAAACACTAGGGAGGTTATCCCTAGAAGTATTTTTGCAACACCAAACGTGACCAAGACTTCTAAGAAGTCTAAGAAAGTCACTAAAAAGGTCACAAGGGAAGCAATCCCTAGGGTTGACCTAGAAAATGTGACCAAGGCCCCTAAGAAGCCGAACAAGGTCACTAGGAAGGTATCTAGGGAAACTATCCCTAGTGAGTACCTAGAGCATCCAAGGAGCATCAATAGGTGTTAGGTTCCTAGGAGCATTTTCTCTACCCCTTAGATGGGTTAGAGAGTGTCAACTCTAATTGAAAGAGTAGTTAACCCAACCATAATGAAGTTGACACTCTAAGAGCATTTTCAAGGTTATTATTGACCTTTGAAAATGAAATGGATAACCAAGTTACTCTTGGAAAGGGTAAGATGTGCCATAATGTGAGAAATTTGTTTTAAAAATTAAATTAGCACATTTAGGAAAATCATAAGAACTACCAAGTTGGAATTGTGGTATATTCTTAGGAATTAGAGGCAACTTAAGCCTTAACTTAATTTGTTACTCTTTAAAAGAGTAAATGTGTGCCAAAAATTTGAGGAGTTTGCTTAATTTAAATTGGCACAAAATTAGGAAAATCAAAGGAAATGTCAAAATTGAATTTTAACATTTTCTCGGGAAATAGTGGACAATCTAGGTTTTAAATTTTAATTTAGCTAAGGATTAAGGATACTTAGATAGATAATCTAGGTATTTCATTTATACTAAATTACCATGCGATGTTTTCTCATCATATGCCATGACATCATATTTTGCATTCATGTTTTATTATGAAAAACACAAAAATACCATGTCATGTCATACATACATCATGTAGTCATAAGAAATTTTCTTTTGAAAATTATTTATCCTTGATGTATGCCATAACACATCATGCATTGTTCTTAATTCCTTGCAAATTAAGGATGAATGACATTCATTAACAAGTAACATCCTTGGTGGATGTTTCTAACCTCAAAATGCCTAGATAGATATGCATGATCCCTAGACTAGGACAAAACCAAAGTTTATATCTCACTAAGAACCTTAAGGTGACTTGTATGTGGTTTTTGTACACATTAAATACAAGTGAGATGTTAGGATGATGAACAAAACTCAAGATGTTGATTTAGTGCATTCTTTTGAGTTTTTAAATTCATCAAAACACATAGTTATGTGTTTTCCAATCATTGGGAATGCTAATGTACAAGTCATGTGCATTGAGCCCAAAGAACATGGTTGGATATCGATTTTGAAAATGATTTTAAATATATTTTGGAAAACCTTGATGAAGGCTATCTTTTGATAGTAATGATCATTGAATAGTTGAGCACAAACTTGAAAGAAATGCTAAAGTTTTTACAAGTTTCAAATTTTGTGTCAATTTTTGAATATAGGAAGTATTTTCATATAAAACTATTTTTCCTTGACAATATATGCCCTAAGAAATGTCTACATGAATTTTCATGATTTTTTGATTTTTGTAGAATTTTAGGGGAGTTTCTGAAATTCACTGAAATAAATCTTCAGTTTTTCAGAGCTCCAAATCGATCACCCGATCGATTGGAGTGCCTCAATCGATCAGGCGATCGATTGAGAGGAGTTTTCCCGCGAGCAGAAGCTTGCTGGATCGATCAGTCGATCGATCCACGCAGTCTGAATCGATCAGTGGATCGATTCAGCAATGTTCAATCGATTGAGACCCAACTCCAATTGATTGGGGATGCTGATTTTAGCTGGGAAAGCTTATTTTCAGCATTTTGAATCATTTTTAGTCTATAAAACCATTCCTAACCCCTTGAAACACATTTTCACTCATTTAGGGAGAGTTTTTATGATAAAAACTAGGATGGATTGGTTGAGGAAGACTAAGTAGAGGTTTGGTTTCAATATTGACTTTTTGAACCTCAAAACTTCTAAATTTGGGTTTCCTAAAGATTTAGGAGTTCCAAGTCATTGTTGGTGCAATGACAGAAGTTACATGCATGTCTTTAGGGGGAGTTACTCTTTAAGGACATGAAAATCTATTTTTCATACACCTTGGAAGGTGGTTAACCTTCTTTAGCAAAACTACTCAAGGTTGGGCATTTGAATATAATGGAGAGTGGATATCTTCATTATTCAAGTGGTGTATGCTCACGGATGAGCATTTGATGATAATGAAGGGTATGAGACCTTCGTTATTATGTTGTGAACAATGAGTGAAGTTGTAAACAATGTTGGGTAACTCTTCAGGGGGAGAGTTTTTGATGTGTGCCAATAGGGAGAGAATGTGTGGTTAAGTTAGGCTTTCATTACCTGAAGAGGGAGGTTGCCCTCTGGGAAAGGGGAAGAATGAAGGAAACCATCATTCATATATTGGCATGAAGGAAGTTGAGGCTAGGGATTAGTCTAACTTAAAGTAGGTATTGTCAAACATCAAAAAGGGGGAGATTGTTGGTGCAATTTCCCTAGGTCAAGGTTAACCTGGTTGACTGAGCTTGAATTAGTTCAAGTTCGAGTCTTGATGTTTGGGTTTCGATGTTTGACAATACATGTAGTCAACACATGGAGATTGCAGGTGCGATTGTTCATGTGGGGAGATTGTGAAAGAGAATCAAGTAGGCCAAGGCTGACTGGATACTTGACTGGAAAATCCTGGTGAGTGAAGCCAGGTGAAAGACCTAGTGAGTGAAGCTAGGCAGAAGGGAAGTCCTAGTGAGTGAAGCCAGGCAATTGTGAAAGACCCAGTGAGTAAAGCTAGGCAGAAGGGAAGTCCTGGTGAGTGAAGCTAGACAGTTGTGGAAAGTCCTAGTGAGTGAAGCTAGGTAGAAGGGAAGTCCCGGTGAGTGAAGCCGGGCAGTTGAAAATCCTGGTGAGTGAAGCCAGGTGAAAGACCTAGTGAGTGAAGTTAGGCAGAAGGGAAGTCCTGGTGAGTGAAGCCAGGCGCAGGAAATTCAGATGGATCAAGACTGATCAGACATTTGGTGCTGGGAAGTCCAAGTAGGTCAAAGGGATTGACCGGATACTTAGCACAAGGAAATCCAGATGGGTCAAGGTTGACCAGACATCTGGTGAAAGTCTAAGTGGGTCAAAGGGATTGACCGGACACTTGGTGAGGGAGTCCTAGCAGGTCAAGGGTGACCGGATGCTATGCATGATGAACCAACAGGTCATGGTTGACCGGATGTTGATGTAGGGGACTTTGGTCTTATTTTTGGGCAAAAACATGAGCTGAATCGATCAGCCGATCGATTGGCTCAAGCCCAATCGATCGGTTGATCGATTGGGTGAGTCCCCATGACAAGGATCCTCCCAATCGATCAGTGGATCGATTGGAGAGAAGTGTCGCGCGAATAGAAAGCCTCCCAATCGATCGAGCGATCGATTGGGAGCCTCCAATCGATCGAGCGATCAATTGGGAGCTGTGATTTTGTGCGATAAGCCTTGGATCGATCAATTGATCGATCCAGGCAATTCCCAGGAGCACAGAGGCGCTCTGGATCGATCGGGCGATCGATCCAAAGCCTCCCCAATTGATTGGGAGCAATCTAATCGATTGGGATTTGACCGTTGGCGCAGGATATAGCTGTTGGCGAGCGTTTCCCACAGGAGAATCTCCTAGATTCTTCTCCACGCGATACTGCAATCCTCTCCTGCTCTCTTCACCAGATCTTGAAGGATCTTGGAGGCTAGTGCTGGTGCATGTCCAAGTCAAGAGGCGAACTTCAACAAGAAGAAAAGCTTGGGTTAGGGTTTTCTTGTGCATATCTTGTAAGCTTTTGCATGTATTATATTTCCCTTCCCTTTCTTCTTGTACTGTGAGCTTGTAGAGCTTCTCTGCCTTCGGTAGTTACCGAAAAGGAGTGTTTACATAGTGGAGGGTGCGTGAGTGTGTGGATCCTTGGATTAGTCACCTCTTCTTGAGGTGGATACCAAGTAAATCCCTAGTGTTAGCGTTGAGTGTTGTTTCTTTATATTTTTCGCTGCACATCATCTCAAGAAACAAGCAACGACGAGCACGGGATCACACCGAGCTATTCACCCCCCCCCCCTCTAGCTACATTTCGGTCCTAACATCATTGAGAACAACCTAAGCCTTGCATCCTCTCTATTGTGGCCGAAACTCCTCTCTTCTATTCCCTTGGTGGCCATCCCTCTTCTTTCTATCTTCTCTTTTTGTTTTCTCTCTTGGAGGTCGGCTGCATCAAGTTTGGTTTTCTCTTGGTGGTCGGTTGCTTGAAGGAGAAGAAGAAGAGAAGGAAACTCTCTTGTCTAACATCCCTTGGAGTTTGGTTGGTGGCCGAAACTTGGAAGCAAAGGAAAGGCTTTGGTGGATTTCATCTTGTTAGACTGTCACTCACACGACGTCCAAGAGGAGGAGAGGGATATAATAAAAGATCAAGAGGTCTTTAGCTACAAAGAAAGGTATAACTAATTAATGGTTTCCGCTTCGAATTAATTAGTTAGTTTTCTTTACATGGATTCTGAAACACCAACACTAGAGACTATCGATTTTAGGCTGTAACACCCCACCTTCGACTGACTAAACAGTAAGGCCGGGGGTTACGGTTGCTAAACTATTCTGTGGCTATCACTAAAGTATAATGTGCGGAAAGCTGAACTAATTAAAATCTCTGCTAATTGCTATAACATCTGGAATTTATGTTCAAAAACTATTTCATTGTTGTACATATGCTAAAGGATGGAATCTAAACTTGTCATGCAATTGTTATACGATAGAACACATACTATCTATTCTAAGCTATTTAATATATGTTTCTATGAAATTTAGCATGCTTTGGCATTTTCTAAGCATACGAGTGGAGCCATGGGCTTTGTATTAACTTTATACTAAAACCAAGCATTTATACAAACTAAACATGCCATATAACAGAGTAAGTGCATGATAAGCATTTCTCAACTAATTCGTATACAATTCAATGTATCAAGTGAAAAGCATCATAACATTACTAGGCATGTCATTACTGTCATTGTTCATAGTTTATTAACTAACATCAAAATAACTAATAGTCGAGGCATAGCATGGTGCATACTTTCACAATTCATGACATTTAAACATTCTAAAGGTGCGGAATAACAAGAATGTAAGAAATTCTAATTCTTTAAACTTGCTAGTCCCCAAGAGTCTTTATTCCAAGTTCCTTCTCACACATATCTTGACACATTGCCCTCCAGCCTCCGCTAATCCATCTTCCCTTTACCTTTATCTGCAGTATAAGGAAAAAGAAAACTATAAGCTTGGAAGCTTAATAAGAACCATCTACCTCACAAAACACGCATTCGATGAAATCATGCTTTTAAAAGATACTATTTGTAACATATGTTGATAATTATGCTGGAAATGCTAAAAACATGGCATACTGATATATGAGTCATGGCAATCAAATACAGATCATAGAACTATCTTGTAGTATCAATAAAAAATAACTGGACTGATACATAAGATGAGCTAAACTGATGCTAGGCTAATGCTGAATCTGAACTGTATAACTGATTTGTGAAGTTTCGAAAACTATTTTCATAATTTATAAAAATAATAATCATGCTGCTGATGGGCCCGGCAACTGTACTTGCTATGCGCGCATCCCTAACTAGACCCGAGGTAGCTAGTCCCGAATCTAGTAAGGTTTACTAGGTTATCTAAACCTAGGGACGACTATGGGAGCCCAACCCAAGGACAACTAAGAGTCCAGTACAGTGTCACTGATAAAAGTAAAATACTGATTCATAAGCTGATTTATCTTATCTTGCTCTTACTAGGTTATCTGAACCTATGGACCGTAGTCCCATATAAATTGAAGCAAGACTAAGCATACTAGTTAAAATGCTTCTATGACATTTAACTGAGCTATTACAATGCCTACTGTATCATTTAACTATACTAGTCATTTTATCGAGCACTTGGTGTGCTCTAACTTTCTTCTCTATTAGAAACCACCTCTAGGCACCCGACAACGTCTAAAACCCCATAACTGGAGGGGAAAGCACGTCTAGCCCATCTAGAGGTGCTCAAATAAACTCTAAACTTGCGGGGAGGGTCAAATACACCCTACATACCGAGAAAAAAAATCTGTATATGGCTGAACTAAAAACGTAAAATTGTGCGATTAGCTACTTATACTGCAGGTGAGGGGTTATTTACTTCCTGCGCTAGGTTTCTTACAATTCTGATCGCTAGATTCCGGAGGAGAAGATCTCTACGGCGATCTTCTTGTGTCTACGCGTTCTTCTCGCGGAGAGGAGCGTCCTCGTGTCGAAGTCGTCGCCGGAAGGTGCTCCTACGACCCTAGGAATGGAACCCTAGGTCTCTTGGGGCTTGGTGTGCCGAGAGGATGAGGAAGAAGGAGAGGTCGGCGTTTTTTTTTTTTTTTTTGTGGTGAGGAAGAGGTGCCGATCCAAAAAAATAAACCCTCACTTAAATTCCCTATTTATATTAAGTGATTAATACGACCCAACTCGATCATAAATATAATTTCTCTCCTCTTCTTTCAGTACACCCCTGCTGGGGCCACCTGGTTACTAAAGTCATGCTATAAGTCATAGGGTCTGATAGGTCATGGGTTCAATTCCTGCTTAGGCTATTTTACGTTTTTTATTTAATTTTGCTACTTCTGCTACTCCAAAAATTCTATAAAAATATTCTAAAATTCCAGAAAAATAATAGAATATTTCTAAAATTTATTTGAGAATTTTTAGGTGTTACAATCCCCCATACCTTATAAAAAGTTCATCCTCGAACTTAAAATAACTCTGGGTACTTCTGTCTCATAGTAGCTTCTATCTCCCAAGTTGCCTCTTCTGCTGTGTGATTTTACCACATCACTTTTACTAATAGTACCTCCTTGTTCCGCAATTTCTTAACTGCTCGGTCTATTATCTGAATAGGCCGACTATCATAGCTGAGGTCTTCGCGGACTTATACCGACTTAGGCTCAATCACCTAGGTAGCATCTGGGATATGCTTCTTCAGCATAGAGACATGAAATACATTATGGATAGCTGACATCTCCTGGGGTAGCTCTAACTCATATGCTACCTTGCCAACTCTTTTGGTGATAAGGTATAGTCCCACATATCTAGGACTTAATTTGCCCTTCTTCCCAAAACACATTACTCCCCTCATGGGAGCCACTCGGAGGAATACTGTATCCCCCACTGAAAACTTTAAGGGTCGGCGCCGTGTATCAGCATAGCTTTTCTGGCGGCTCTGAGCTGTCTCTATCCTCTGGCGGATCTGCTGTATAGCTGCTGTGGTATCTACTACTAGATCTGTCTAAAGTTCTAGTTCTTTCTGTTCGCCACTTTCATACCAGCAGATTGGAGATCTACACCTCCGTCCGTAAAGAGCCTCATAGGGTGCCATGCTGATAGTGGCATGATAGCTATTGTTGTATGTAAATTATGCTAAACACAGATATTTGCACCAACTTCCCTTGAAGTCTAGGGCACACGCTCGGAGCATGTCTTCAAGTACCTGATTTACTCGCTCCGTCTGACCATCTGTCTGAGGATGGAAAGTTATACTAAACTTTAACCTGATGCCCATTGCAGACTGTACACACTCCCAGAAGTGTGACGTGAATCTACTGTCTCTGTCTGAAATAATGGTCCATGGGACTCCATGCAGTCTAACAATCTCCTTGAGATACAACTGAGCTAATTGCTCCAGCGAGTAGGTTATCCTGATAGCTAAGAAGTGGGTTGATTTAGTCAATCTGTCGACTATTACCCAGATGGTGTCAAAACCATTCATGGTTCTGGGTAGTCCCACTATAAAATCCATGGAGATATCCTCCCACTTCCATTCTGGGATCTGAATAGGCTGCAGAACTCCTCCTGGTCTCTGGTGTTCTGCTTTGACCCTCTGGCAGGTCAGACAGGTACTGACATATCTAGCGATGTCTCTTTTCATCCCAGGCCACCAAAAACGTCTCTTTAGGTCTTGGTACATCTTGGTGGAATCAGGATGTGTCGCATAAGAAGTCCTGTGAGCCTCGTCTAGGATCTTCCTCTGTAGTTCCTCCTGATCCGGAACGCATAGTCTGTCACCAAAATACAATACCCCCCATCAGATACTTTGAACTCTCCACTTCCTGATTCTGCTATCCCTTGCTTGATTTTCTGAATTTCAGGATCCTGATCCTGAGCTGTTTGGATGTCACCAAGCAGAGTAGATACTAATGTCATGGTAGAGAGCTGTCCAACTATAAGTTCGAGACTAAAATCTGTAATCTCCTTTCGTAAGGGCGGTGACATGGCTGATAGGGATAGTAAGGTGGCACTGGACTTCCTGCTAAGTGCATCTGCCACCTTATTGGCTTTTCCTGGGTGGTAGAGGATGTCTATGTCATAGTTTTTGACCAGCACGAGCCATCTGTGCTATCACATATTCAGATCCTTCTGAGTGAAGAAGTACTTCAGACTCTGATGATCTGTATACACTCTGCACTGAGCTCCATACAAGTAGTGTCTCTAAATTTTGAGGCCGAAGACGACTACTGCAAGCTCAAGGTCATGAGTAGGGAAGTTCCTCTCATAGTCCTTGAGTTGTCTGGAGGCATAGGCGATCACCTTGCCATTTTGCATCAGTACTGCTCCTAGTCCCAATTTAGAGGCATCACTGTAAATATCAAAGCTGTCTGTGTTTCCTGGCAAAGTCAGAATGGGAGCACTGGTCAATCTTTTTTTTAGCTCGATGAAGCTATTCTCACAGTCCTCTATCCACTGAAATTTTCTGTTCTTCCTGGTGAGAGCTGTCAGTGGGGAGACTATCCTGGAGAAATCCTCTACAAATTTTCTGTAATAGCCTGCTAGTCCCAGAAAGCTTCTGATTTCACTGGCGTTCTTAGGTATTTTCCAGTTACTCAGCCTCTATCTTACTGGGGTCTACCATGATACCATCCTTAGAGATGATGTGACCCAGGAAGGATACCTGATTGAGCTAGAATTCACATTTCGTGAACTTGGCGTATAGCTGGTTCTGCTGGAGGGTCTGTAGTACTATTTTCAGGTGCTCTGCGTGTTCTTCCTGAGTTCTGAAATAGATAAGAATGTCGTCGATGAACACGATAACAAACTTATGTATGTATTCTTTAAATACTCAGTTCATGAGATCCATGAAAGTAGCTAGAGCATTTGTCATGCCAAAGGGCATGACTACGAACTCATAATGTCCATATCTGGTCCTGAAAGCTATCTTGGGTCTATCACCTTCTTTAACTCTCACCTGGTGATATCCCGATCTGAGGTCTATTTTAGAGAACACTGCTGCTCCCTTTAGCTGATCAAACAGGTAATTTATTCTGGGAAGAGGATACCTGTTCTTAATCGTGACTTGGTTTAGTGCCCGGTAGTCTATACACAGGTGCATGCTCCCGTCCTTCTTCTTCACGAACAACACAGGCACTCCCCATGGTGAGTGACTAGAGCATATGAAGCCCTTGTCGAGCAGCTCCTGTAGTTGCTCCTAAAGTTCCTTCAGTTCTGCTGGAGCCATACGGTAGGGTGCTTTGGAGATGGGATTTGTACCAGGGATGAGTTCTATCTCAAATTCAATCTCTCTGTCTGGTGCTAGGACCGGTAACTCTTCAGGGAAGACTACTGGGTAGTCACATACAACTCAGATCTCTTCTAGCTTTTGGTCCTTGTCCTGACTGGTACTGACTACATGTGCTAGGAACCCCGTACATCCTGAATCTAGTAGTTTCTGTGCTTTCAGAGCTGAGAGAAACTTCTTGGCCTTTCTCTTTGGTTCTCCGATGTACCCAAACTGCACTTCTGCTTCAGGTTGGAATACAACTTTCTGTTTACGGCACTCTATGGAGGCACCGTACTTGATCAGGAAGTCCATTCCCAAGATGACATTATAGTCAGCCATATCGAGCACTATAAGATCACCAACGAGTTCTCTGTCCGCTATAATGACTGGCACTGCTCGGAGCCAGTGCGTGGATGCCATGATTTCTCCGGAAGGTAGTGTTATCAAAAACTGACCACTGAGTACATCCGGAGGTATCGCTAACTTTTCGGCAAATGCCCTAGATATATAAGAATGGGTTGCCCAGTATTGAATAAGACAGTTGCACTTTGTTGTAAAATACTGATCTGACCTGTAACAACTGTCGAGACATTCGCTACGTCCTCTCTGGTTAGTGAGTAGATTCTCGCGTTCTCGTGGCTGAGGGGGCTTCTAGTCTGCCCTGGCTGATGTGTGGACCATCTAAAGCATCCTGCATCTGGTGCAACTGTGCTGACTTGCCTCCGTACTGAATCAGCTTTGGTGGGGGGAAAGTTGGTCTTGTTCGAGCATTATTTAGCCATATGCCCTTCCTGGCCACATTCGAAGCATCCTCGAGTGCCCTTACGACAAACTCCTGGGTGGAATTTTCCACAAGTAGAACACTTGGGATAGCTAGGTTGTTTACTAGCTGGTCCTCCTTTTAGGTAACTCCCTGGTTTACGTTTGTTACTGGAGTTCCCTTTCCAGTTAGAGCTGTGGCCCTGGTATTTCTGAGTACCTGAGCCTCCTTGGCCTTTGGACTCTGAGAAGGCTTGCTTCTGTTGTTTGATGTTGTTCTGGTAATGCTCGGTGATCAGAGCACTACTTACTAGTTCTTCAGTGGTTTGCAGCCTATGGATGTCGCTGGCCACGTTCAGTGCTATTTCCGGCCTTAGCATTTTGAGCATCAGCCGGACTCGTTCTCTTTCGGTGCTGACTAGTTCGGGGCACAGACGAGCCAACCTGTTGAATTTCTTCACGACCTCCTCAACTGAAAGGTTGCCCTAACGAAATTCAGTGAACTTGTCATAGTGGCGGTTTGTGACCCGCATGTGAAAGAACTCCTCAAAGAATTCCCTTTCGAAGTCGGCCCAAGTCATCTGGTTCACTGGGCGCTTCACTTTAATCCTCTCCAACCACATACGTGCGTCTCCTGCCAGGCAGAAGGAGGCACATTTCACCTTTTCATGCTCTTGCCAGTCCAGAAGCTCCATCGTACTCTCCAGTGTTTTGAACCAGGCTTGGGCATCCCATGGTTCACTGGTGCCTGAGAAGTTCTCTGGCTTGATTTTCTACCACTGGATCAGATATGCTTCTCTTCTTGCCCCCGCTGCTGGGGCTACTGGTGCTGTAGGTTGGGCTGGTGGAACCTCTGTAACTATTGGGGTCGCTATGTTAGGTTCCGGGGTGGCAGTGGGAGTATTCTGCTGATTAGCCCTTAGGGTGGTTATCTCCTGTTGCTGTTCAGCTAGTTGCTTCTGTAACTGAGCCACTACCTCTATAAGGTCTGGGGGAGGCACTAAGCTGTCCGCCTCATGCTGGGGCTCAGTAGCTGATGCCCTTCTAGCTGGGCGTCCTCGTACCATTTCCTAGAGAAGTAGAGGACATACATAACTACTACAATCATGTTCACATAACTACTACTATCATGTTAGATGCTACCATATATAAACATGCTTTAGTTATCTATAAACATAGAGTTATCTATAACCATGGAAGCAAGAAACATAAATAAGTTGAGGTATTCTTACTTGGAAGCTGCAGGTTCAATGCTGATGTGTGTGTGGAGGAAGTATGGAACTTGCTCTGATACCACTCTGTAACACCCCGCCTTCTACTGACTAAACTGTAAGGCTAGGGGTTACGGTTGCTAAACTATTCTGAGGCTATCACTGAAGTATAATGTGTGGAAAGCTGAACTAATTAAAATCTCTGCTAATTGCTATAACATCTGGAATTTATGTTCAAAAACTATTTCATTGTTGTACATATGCTGAAGGATGGAATCTAAACTTGTCATGCAATTGTCATACGATAGAACACATACTACTATTCTAAGCTATTTAATACATGTTTCTATGAAATTTAGCATGCTTTGGCATTTTCTAAGCATACGAGTGGAGCCATGGGCTTTGTATCAACTTCATACTAAAACCAAGCATTTATACAAACTAAACATGCCATATAACAGGGTAAGTGTATGATAAGCATTTCTCAACTAATTCGTATACAATTCAATGTATCAAGTGAAAAGCATCATAACATTACTAGGCATGCCATTACTATCATTGTTCATAGTTTATTAACTAACATCAAAATAACTAATAGTCGAGGCATAGCATGGTGCATACTTTCACAATTCATGACATTTAAACATTCTAAAGGTGCGGAATAATAAGAATGTAAGAAATTCTAATTCTTTAAACTTGCTAGTCCCCAAGAGTCTTTATTCCAAGTTCCTTCTCACACATATCTTGACACATTGCCCTCCATCCTCTGCTAATCCATCTTCCCTTTACCTTTATCTGCAGTATAAGGAAAAAGAAAACTATAAGCTTGGGAGCTTAATAAGAACCATCTACCTCACAAAACACGCATTCGATGAAATCATGCTTTTAAAAGATGCTATTTGTAACATATGTTGATAATTATGCTGGAAATGCTAAAAACATGGCATACTGATATATGAGTCATGACAATCAAATACAGATCATAGAACTATCTTGTAGTATCAATAAAAAATAACTGGACTGATACATAAGCAGAGCTAAACTGATGCTAGGCTAATGTTGAATTTGAACTGTATAACTGATTTGTGAAGTTTCGAAAACTATTTTCATAATAGATAAAAATAATAATCATGCTGCTGATGGGCCCGGCAACTGTACTTGCTATGCGCGCATCCCTAACTAGACCCGAGGTAGCTAGTCCCGAATCTAGTAAGGTTTATTAGGTTATCTAAACCTAGGGACGACTATGGGAGCCCAACCCAAAGACAACTAAGAGTCCAGTACAGTGCCACTGATAAAAGTAAAATACTGATTCATAAGCTGATTTATCTTATCTTGCTCTTACTAGGTTATCTGAACCTATGGACCGTAGTCCCATATAAACTGAAGCAAGACTAAGCATACTATTTAAAATGTTTCTATGACATTTAACCGAGCTATTAAAATGCATACTGTAGCATTTAACTGTACTAGTCAATTTATTGAGCACTTGGTGTGCTCTAACTTTCTTCTCTATTAGGGGACCACCTCTAGGCACCTGACAGCGTCTAAAACCCCATAACTGGAGGGGAAAGCACGTCTGGCCCATCTAGAGGTGCTCAAATAAACTCTAAACTTGCGGGGAGGGTCAAATACACCCTACATACCGAGAAAAAAATCTGCATATGGCTGAACTAAAAACATAAAATCGTGCGATTAGCTACTTATGCTGCAAGTGAGGGGTTACTTACTTCCTGCGCTAGGTTTCTTACAATTCTGATCACTAGATTTCCGGAGGAGAAGATCTCTTCGGCGATCTTCTTGCGTCTACGCTTTCTTCTCGCGGAGAGGAGCGTCCTCGTGTCGAAGTCGTCGCCGGAAGGTGCTCCTACGACCCTAGGAATGGAACCCTAGGTCTCTTGGGGCTTGGTGTGCTGAGAGGGTGAGGAAGAAGGAGAGGTCGGCATTTTTTTTTTGTGGTGAGGAAGAGTTGCCGATCCAAAAAAATAAACCCTCACTTAAATTCCCTATTTATATTAAGTGATTAATACGACCCAACTCAATCATAAATATAATTTCTCTCCTCTTCTTTCAGCACACCCCTGCTGGGGCCACCTGGTTACTAAAGTCATGCTATAAGTCGTAGGGTCTGATAGGTCGCGGGTTCAATTCCTGCTTAGGCTATTTTACGTTTTTTATTTAATTTTGCTACTTCTGCTACTCCAAAAATTTTATAAAAATATTCTAAAATTCCAGAAAAATAATAGAATATTTCTAAAATTTATTTGAGAATTTTTTAGCGTTACATAGGCTATCATTTTTGTTATCAATTTTGTGTTTCGATTTCATGTTTCGATATTGTACTTCTATTGAGGTCTCTGTAGTTAAAACTTGTTTACTGTAAGAAGTCAAATATCTGATTTCTTTGAGAGGCTTTGTCTAGGAAGTGGTGGATGATCTCATACCCAAGAATGCCTAGTGTCTCACCATGTTTAGCCTAGAAATCAATCTTTGAAATAGATATTTAATCAACTTCTGTAATATGGTTTAACTTAGGAAGATCACATCGGTCAAACTTGGAGTAAAAATGTTAAGAATCGTTTCCAATCCAAGTTTAACTTCTGAAGGACAATTTAAATTAATAATGTTAAGCATCGTTTGCAATCCAAATTTAACTTCAGTAGAGCACATGGATATCTAGGATATTTCTATGCTTGTACAAATTTTTGTACAGGGGAACTAGAACGGTATTCTAAGTAGCAACCAACACCTCTGCCTCTCGTGCCGTTGTGCCCTGTCTACCCACAAGACGTCGGGGTTGCCAGCCATCGACATTGTCGGCCCCTCTCTGGCCACGATCAAGGAGCACCGATCATCGCCTTGTTCCCTTTTCTCTCAGGTTTTTTGTCAATGCCGAGTCTTCTTATATGCCATCGACGCTAACATCCATGATGAACTGATCATCACCGGTGTGGCTTCTCCGATCACAAGCAAATAGAGTTTCATCCTCCCCTTCCTTAACGCATGGCGCTATACACCAATGTTTGTGTCGCCCTCACCACAAGCAGATCATCGACGTAGCTTCTTCCACAAGTCGTGTCATCCCGCTGCCCTCTAGTCGAGCTGTAACAGCGCCATCGTAGCTCCTACGTTGTCACTCTCCCAATCCCCTTTTATCGCATGTCTACACTGGCCACCGATAGTTCCTCACTATTGCCGACAATACCTCCATCTATGAGCCACCTCTTCGACTGTGAGCCACCATCAACCGCTATCGTGTTGGGTTCTTCGAGCCGCGAAAACCGCTTTTCCGCGTCGCGGAAACCCCGAAGGACCCAAAGCCGTAGATCCGTGCAAAGACTAGCACCTTGGTAAGGCTCAGCCAAGTAAGGAGGAGAGGGAGAGGGAGAGCCTGAGAGGAAGGAGGAAGAAGATGCACCACTTGAATGAAAAATCCAATTCACATTCACAAACACAGTGGCCGGCCACTCTCCATGGTAGATATCGATAACCCTATTTGTCACCTTTATACAATGATTTAGTTCATCTCAATTAACCTTAGTCTATTTGGCACTAATACAAATAAGTATAATAACCAAACAAATGCCTTTATTAATATACAAGAATATGATATACATGAGTCCATACAATCATCAAATGATTGGCTCTAGGGCTCTAACTAACATATCGGGCTAGGTGAGGTTTAGGAATAATGATTGATATGATTAGTTTAATGGATTATAACTCATTTAGGTATTGTTTTGATTTAGGTTGATATAAGCTAGCTAGTTGATTTAGTAGGTTAATGATTGCGTGATAAGATAGATTAATAGATTCATTGATTAGTAAATTATGGATATAGAATAGTGAATGAATTGGTTAGAAATTGATCATGTGGATGGATTAATTCATAGGAAGAGTGGATGTGAAGGAAAAAGAGATTAACTGAAGTTAATCACTAATCGAGGTTAATCAAGATCATGTTTGATTAGAGTTACCCTAATTAGTTTTAGAGATTTTATTTAGCTATTTAATTCATATTAATTTATCTAAGTAAATATATTGATACAAGACTTTGATTCGAGACGAGCATCTTGACATGAAATTGTTTAGCACGATCGATAGATAAACGCGTGTATTTCTTCCTTGGCCTCTCTAATTCTCTAGGTGACGTTTGGTTTAGAGGTTTGGGAATGAGGGAATGGATTCAATCCCAAATCTTGTGTTTGGCTGATGGGAATGGAATCAAGATTTTGGAATGAAATCCAAAAATTTGGGTATGGATGAAACTCACCCCCTCCCTTGGGTTTTGATGGAATGGGAATAAAAATTAAGTTTTGGACAAAAATACCCTTAGTATATTTGTTCAATTTTTCTTTCATTTCACTCTCTCTCCTTGTTCTCTCTCATCATACTTTCTCTCTCCTCATTCTATCATCATATTTTCTCTCTCCTTATTATTTCTCTCTCCTTATTCTATCTCATCACACATTCTCTACCATTTTCTCTCCGTATTCTCTCTCATCACACACACTCTCTCATTATTTTCTCTCTCTTCATTCCCTTCATTTTTTCATCATATTTTCTCTCTCATCATTCTTTCTCTGTCTTCAATCTCTCTTACCATACTCTCTCTCCATATTTTATCTCATCACACTTTCTCTCTCTCTTCATTCTCTTCCATCATACTCTCTCTCCTCATTCTCTCTCATCACACATTCTCTACCATTTTCTCTCTGTATTCTCTTTCATCACACACTCTCTCTCAATATTTTCTCTCTCTTCATTCTCTTCTCATTTTTTCATCATACTTTCTCTCTCATCATACTTTCTCTTTCATCATACTTTCTCTCTCATCATACTTTCTCTCTCCTCAATCTCTCTTTCTCCATATTTTCTCTCATCACACTTTCTCTCTCTTCATTCTCTTTCATCACACTCTCTCTCCTCATTTTCTCTCATCACACGTTCCCTCTCTTCATATTTTCCCATCCCACTTTCTCTCTCATAATATTTTCTCTCTCTTCAGTTTTTTTCCATCACTCTTTCTCTCTCATCATACTTTTTCTCTTCTCAATCTCTCCTATCATGCCCTCTCTCCTCATTTTCTCTCATCACACTTTCCCTCTCTTCATTTTTTGCCATCACATTTTCTCTCTCATCACACTTTCTCTCTCATCATTCTCTCTCATCATATGTTTCTCTCACATTCAACTTTATCTTCCATCTAATTTTTTCTCTTATCTTTCTTTAAGGGTAAAAAGGAAATTTAAGTTCATTCCGATTGAAAATATTCAATAAACCAAATATTATTTTTAGGAATGATACTCAAGCTCATACTCATTCTCATTCCACAATACTATGATACTCATTCTCATTCCGATTCTTAAGAGAGAACCAAACGCCACCTTAGTTCATAGTTATTTTGATTAATGGGTTAGGTTACTTTATCTTAAATTTGTTCATTTATTATCCTACTTTATACTTATCTTCTTGACTTTAGAGATGATCTAGTTATTTTATATATAGTTTTGGCTTTAGATATCTATACTCTGTTGTGTATACACATGTAGAATATGTACAATAGGGGATATATATTGACTTTGTTAACATGCTGATTATGCATATGTTGTTGAGTGTACACATGTTTGGTATGTATTATATGAGTCACCTTATTGACTGTCTATTTACATGTTGGGTGTACACATGTGTCTAGGGTGTACTATTACAGGAATCATGTTAATCATGCCTATGTTGTGTGTATAATGTGTTTGGTATGCACTATCAGAGGAATCATGTTGATTATACTTATGTTGGATGAGCACATGTATTTATTGTGATTCTTAGAGGTATCAGGATGATTATACTTATGTTGTAGGGTGCATACGTGTCTAGTGTTGCTACTTATTATATTTGTTGATTAGTAGACACTTGTTGGATCTACTCGAACCTATAGACTTAGGTGATTGATAGATCATGTAATGGGGGCACTTATATGGATTGGGGTGTTGCATTGATGATGATTGTATCAGTATCATGATTATTTACATCATATTCATCCTTGCACTATATGCATGTTGAGGACCATTGCTCCCTTGTGGTATAAGCTAGTCGACAGTCATATATATGCATGCTGATGACCATTGTTCCTATGTGGTATAAGCTAGTTTGATGACCATTACTCCCTTGTGGTATAATCTAGCCATGAGTCATGTAAGCTGCTCATTCGTCCACTAAGGGAGAGTGGTAACTTAGAGTGGAGCTAGTCCTATCGTGCTCACTCAGCCGCTCAATGTTATACATTGTCTGCCTCGGTCACTCTAGAGTCATAGTATCTAGATGGTAGTATAATTTTCAGGGGGGCTAGAGATGTGAGCAGTTAGGGACTCTAATACTATGTAGTTAGATAATTACTTAGCAAACTATTTACCTCGGCCACTCTATAGTGGTATCTAGAGGGTAGTGCAGTTGTCATTATCTAGCCTCTCGGCGACATAGGGGTCGTGGTATGTTGAGGGGTGGGCGGGGTGACCATGTTGCATGCACGTGCATTTTGTGTATAATGCACGGTGCATCTTTTGAAGATATATTTGCTTGAGATATGATTGTTGCATATAGTTGCCATGTTTCATACATGTTCTTTTATCATACATGTATATGCTGTAAGTTATATTGCTCAGGTGTTAGAGTAGATATATTGTGGATCCCTTGTGAGTTTACTGATCATTATACCATATGTATCGGTTCCAGATTGAGTATGTGCATTCATTATGTCAGTTATAGTTATGTTCATTGATTATGTCAGTTATGATTATGTGCATTGATTGTAACACCCGTAAATTTCCTTTATTTTTTTACAAAGCGCAAAAAAAAAGAAATAGAAGAAGAGAAAATAAATAAAAATATATGCATAAATGGCCCGAGCTAGGATTTGAACCCGAGACCTCTTGCTTGAGAGTTGTTTAAGTAGTCATTAGGTGGTGGTAAAGCATCACATGAGCAATATGAAACAATTCCTTATATGTGGATTATGTACGAAGAGATGCTCCAACTTCCACTTAGTATAAAAGGAGTTGGATGAGATCAAAACCTAATCTTTTGCCTCCTTTTTCCTCTCTAGTCGAATCCTCTTCTCCCTCCTTTCAAGTTTCGGCCAAGGAAACCTAGGGCTTCAAGTCTTGAAGCTTTCCCAAGGAGGGAATCTAAGGGGAGGGTTCTTCCACGAAGGTAGTACACAAAAGGAGAGTGACTTGGAGATTAAGGTATACGAGGGAGGATTTTGGGGTCTTCGTTGCACCTTATAATCGTAAGATCTAGCGAAAGGATGTAAGTATCTCTCACCTGCAGTATGAGTAGCTTCGTTAATACATGTTACGATATGCTTTAAATGTGTCGCATGATAAAGGAGATAGATGCTATGATATGTAAGATGCCCGTAAAGTTTTGGGATTAAGAGCTTTCTTAGATCATCTTGGTTTGCTTCCCATTAAGTTTTGAGACTAAGAAGTATAATCAAGTGTCTAAAGTGCTTCCCTATAAGTACGGGGTAATTAAGCGCACATAAGGTGTTTGGTTAAATGCTAAGCAAGTGCAAGTACAAGAAATTATTAGTTAAAAGGAAGTATTTTACTTTAGAAAGGTATGTACTGGACACAAGGTCCTTGGGTGGGCTCCTAGATCACCCCTAGGCTCCTAGACCGCCTATTAGTACCTTAATGAGTTCGGGATTTCCTATCTCGGATCTTATTAAGGATCCGCGCAAAATGGTACAATGTCGGGCCCAAGCAAGTGATTACTATTTTCACTATTATGTAATATAAAGTTTTAAACTTCATGATTCGTCTTAGTGGAAGTTTCCTAAGTTGAGAATTGAGTTATGTAGTGCAGTAGTGATAAACTCAATAATATGCCAAGATGACTGTTTTAGTTCGTTACTTGCATGATTTTCATGTTGATGGTTTGCATGATAAACTGGTTTGAAAATACATGTCATGTACATATTTCCACAGTACGCTTTTAGTGTGAACTATTGACAAAAGCATGTTTACAATGTTGCATTTCTCTTCAAGCAGTTTAAAAAGTATGTCTTCTTTTAATGTATCATTTTGTGAGTAGATGATATTTACTAAGCATCCGCTTATAGATTGCATTTCCTTATACTGCAGATAAAGGTAAAGGAAAGCTCGAGTAGGAGGAGGCAGCATGAGCAGTGCTTAGGGGTGTGTGTGTGGCAGAACAATGGAAAGAAATTAGAGAATTTGTTATTTTGGGGGCCATGTAGAACTTTGGTTTTGTTTCTTCTCTCCACTTTACCTAAGGTACTAACACTACGGGTGTAGAATGAATTTGACAGCTTGGTAGAATTTTGAAAGGCAAGTGAAAGTGAAAAAGAGGATAACCAACTTTTCCGGCAGAAAATGGGGATCCTCCGCACGACCCGTGGCATGGCGGTGCGGGTTCGCACGGCCTTGCACTATCTCCCCTCGGCCAAGGTGACACGGCCGTGTGGAAGCACACGGTCGTGCCCTTCCTCCTCTCGGCCAAAGGTAACACGGCCGTGTGAAATCACACGGTCGTGCCTTTCTTCCTCTCGGCCAAGGTGACACGGCCGTGTGGAATCACACGGCCAGGCACCTCCTCCTCTCGGCCAATGCTACACGGCTGTGTGATTCCACACGGTTATGCCTCTCCATCTCTCGGCTGAAGTGACACGGTCGTGCCCCTTCCATCCTCCACCAAGGGTCATGGTCGTGCGACCCTCACACGGTCATGCCCTATGTCATTTGGGAGTACAATACCTGTCAGGGCCACATGGCCCAAACTCACTAGAAGCGTCAGACTCCCTTCGGCCCTACGTGGATGCAAGTCATGTCCTACCAATCGTAACAGGTTAAAATAGATCCATGGACTATGCAACATGTAACAGGTAAGAAGTCAAAATTTTAAGATGTATGATAAAAGAGTAACGTTTGTCCTGTAGCTTAAGGATATGAGTAAGGGCAGGCGTTACAGTTTGGTATCAGAGCCAGTTCCATCCTTCTGTCATACACCTCAAGCATAGATCCTGCAGCTTCCAAGTAAGAAAGTACCGTTTTCATAACTTCTATGCATCTAGTTTCGTTATGATTAGTAAGAAATGCTTGTTAAGATTTAGCGTGCTTATAAATGAAAGTACAAATAATAATAAATGAGAATGATGATAGCCTGACGAAATATCTCACTGGTTGGTCTATGGATATGTAGAATGGCTAGAGGACGACCGGCTAAACAACCGAGAGTTAATGAACCTCAACCAGTGGAGAATGAGTCTGCACCCCAGCCCAACCTTCTAGAAGTAGTAGCTCAACTATAGAGACAATTGGCGGAGCAGCAGCAGGTTATTGCCACCCTGACTGCTAATCAGCAAGCTCCTCTGGTTGTCCCACCGGAAGCCACTATAGTGACACCTACTACAGTCGAAGTTCCATCAGTTACACCTGTGGCACCAGCAAAGGTAGTGAGGCAAGAAGCGTACCTCATCCAGTGGCAAAAACTGAAACCTGAGAATTTCTCTGGCGCCAATGAACCATGGGATGCCCAGTCATGGTTCAAAAACCCTGGAGAGCATAATGGAGCTACTGGACTGGCCAGAGGTAGAAAAGATTAAGTGCACTTCCTTCTTCTTTACTGGTGATGCAAGAATGTGGTGGGAACGGGTCAAGGCAAAAAGAAAAGTGGATCAAAAGACCTGGTCTGACTTCGAGAATGAGTTCTTTGAAGAGTTCTTCCATATACGAGTCACGAATAAACATTATGAAGAATTCATGGAATTTCGTCAAGGAAATTTAACGGTGGACGAAGCCATGAAGAAATTTAATAGACTAGCTCGCCTATGCCCCGAGCTGGTCAGCACGAAATGAGAAAGGGTGAGGCTAATGCTCAAGATGTTGAGGGCAGAGATAGCTCTGAATGTAGCTAGTGGAATAAATAGACCGCAGACTGTAGAAGAACTGGTTAGTAGTGCATTGTTCACAGAGCATTACCTGAACAACATCAAGCAGCATAAGCCAGTATAGATTGAGAACAAAGGTCAAGGGAGTTCTGGCACTCAGAAAACTCAGGGCCAAGGTTCAATCTAGAAGGGAGCTCCAAGAGAAAGCAGTGGAGTAATAAGAAGGGAGGATCCATAAGTAAGCAGCCTAAGTATGCCACGTGCTCCACGTGCAGAAAGATGCATCATGAAATCTGTCGCAAGGGCACTAGTGGTTGTTATACGTGTGATCAAGAGGGGCATATAGCCAAGTATTGCCCGACCAAGAGCAACCTACCTCCAGCACCACCTGTTCAGTATGGAGGCACCCAGGCACAGTTACACCAGATGCAGGCCACATTGGAGGGTCCTCAAATTAGCTAGGGTAGACTGGAGGCTCCACCAAGTTCTACAAATGCTCGAGTTTTCTCCCTTATAGAGAGGAGGTAGCAGACGCCTCCACCATTGTCATAGGTCATATACACATTTTTAATCTATATGCAAATGTGCTATTTGATACTGGGGCAACCATTCGTTTGTCTCCATAGTATTTGCTGAAAGGATAGGTATACCCCCGGATGTCCTAAGAGGACAGTTCTTAATGACACTACCCTTGAGAGAGATAATGACATCTACGCACTGGCTACGTGCTGTGCCAATCAAAATTTCAGACAAAGAATTATATAGTGATATGATAATGTTGAACATGTTAGATTATGATGTCATTTTTGGGATGGACTTTCTGAGCAAATATGGTGCTTCCATCGAGTGTCATAAGCGAAGAGTCCTATTCCAACCGAAAGCACAGTTTAAGTTTGAGTTCATCGGAGAATCAAGAAAGAGAACCCAGAAATTCTTATCAGCCATAAAAGCTCAGAAAATGTTAGCCGATGGATGTTACGGGTTTCTAGCTCATGTGGTTAACACCCAGCAAGAAAGAACTCAAAAGATAGAGGAGGTTAGAGTCGTATGTGACTACCCAGAAGTGTTTCCGAATGAGTTGCCAAGCTTAGCTCCGGATAGGGAAATTGAATGTGAGATTGAACTCATCCCTGGTACCCATCCAATCTCAAAAGCACCCTACCGCATGGCTCCGGTAGAATTGAAAGAACTCCAGGGACAACTAAAGGAGCTTCTGGACAAGGGTTTTATTCGCCCTAGTCACTCACCATGGGGAGCTCCGGTGTTGTTTGTAAAGAAGGACGGGTCCATGCGAATGTGCGTGGACTACCGAGCGCTAAACAAAGTAACCATCAAAAATAGGTATCCCCTGCCGAGAATTGACAATCTATTTGATCAGTTAAAGGGAGCCACAGTCTTTTCCAAGATAGACTTGTTATCCGGATATCATCAAGTGAAAGTGAAAGCGGAGGATGTGCTGAAGACGGCATTCCGAACGAGGTATGGGCACTACGAGTTTGTGGTTATACCTTTTGGAGTGACGAACGCTCCTACCACTTTTATGGATCTGATGGACAGGATATTCAAGGCGTATCTGGACAAGTTTGTAATCATTTTCATAGACGATGTCCTTATATACTCCAGAACTCAGGAAGAACATGCTGAACATCTGAAGACAGTATTAAAGATTCTTCAGTAGAGCCAGTTGTATGCAAAGTTCTCCGAGTGCGAGTTCTGGCTTGAGCAAGTGTCCTTCCTAGGCCACATTATTACTAAGGATGGGGTTATGGTAGACCCGACAAAAATAGAAGCTGTGAGTAACTGGAATAGACCTAAGAATGCCAGTGAAATCAGGAGTTTCCTTGGGTTAGTAGGCTACTACAGGGAATTTGTAGAGGACTTCTCTAGGATCGCCTCACCACTGACAGCACTTACCAAAAAGAACTGAAAGTTTGAATAGATAGAGGGTTGTGAGAAGAGTTTCACTGAACTGAAAGGGAGACTGACTAGTGCCCCAATCTTGACTCTCCCAGAGAATAACAAAAGCTTCAATATTTACAATGATGCTTCTAAATTGGGACTCGGGGCTGTACTGATGCAGAATGGTAAGGTCATCTCTTATACCTCGAGATAACTCAAGGATTATGAGAAGAACTATCATACTCATGACCTTGAGTTAGCAGTGGTAGTGTTCGCTCTCAAAATTTGGAGGCATTACTTATATGGAGCTCAGTGCAAGATTTACACAGATTACCAGAGTCTTAGGTATATCTTCACTCAAAAAGACCTGAATATAAGACAACGGAGATGGCTGGAGCTGGTCAAGGACTATGACTGTGAAATCCTCTACCATCCAGGGAAAGCGAACAAAGTGGCAGATGCACTGAGTAGGAAATCTTGTGTAACGTTATCGTCTATAGCTGCTATGGCCCATCCCCTACAAAAAGAAATAGTAGAGTTTGGGCTTGAAATTATTACAGGGCAGCTCTCTACCTTGACACTAGTGTCAACCCTACTTGATGATATACAGAAAGGGCAAGATGAAAATCTCAATATTCAGAAGATCAAGCAGGGAATACAGGAAGGAGAAAATGGGGAGTTCTGGGTATCAGATGGTGGGATACTATATTATCGTGATCGCCTCTATGTCCCTAATCAAGAAGAATTGCGACAAAAAATTCTAGAGGAAGCCCATGGAATGCCCTGTGCTATGCATCCTGGTTCCACCAAGATGTACCAAGATTTAAGGGGACGCTTCTGGTGGTTAGGAATGAAAAGAGATATTGCAAGATATATCAGTACTTGCCTAACATATCAACAGGTTAAGGCAGAACATTAGAGACCAAGCGGAGTTCCACAGCCAATCCAGATTCCAGAATGGAAGTGGGAGGATATATCTATGGACTTCATAGTCGGACTACCTAGGACTATGAATGGATTCGATGCTATCTGGGTAATAGTGGACAGATTGACCAAGTCCGCTCATTTTCTAGCTATCAGAACCTCCTACTATATTGAACAGCTAGCACAAATGTATGTTAAAGAGGTTATCAGATTGCATGGAGTTCCCAAAATCATAATTTCTGATATAGATGGTCGCTTTACTTCACACTTATGGGAGTGTGTTCAGAGAGCTCTTGGCACTAAGCTGCGATTTAGCACAACATTTCATCCTCAAATTGATGGGCAAACAGAATGAGTAAATCAAGTTCTGGAGGATATGCTACGAGCTTGTGCCTTGGATTTCAAAGGGAGTTGGTGTCGATACCTATTCTTAGCAGAGTTCGCATTCAATAATAGCTATCAAGCTACTATCAGAATGGCACCCTATAAGGCTCTATATGGGAGAAGATGAAGATCTCCTATCTGTTGGAATAAACGTGGCGAAAGGAAGGAAATGGGACTCCAGACAGACCTTATCGAGGACACCACCAAAGCCATTCAGAACATTCGCCAGAGAATAGAAACTGCTCAGAGCCGGCAGAAGAGCTATGCGGATGTGCGCCGAAGACCGCTAGAATTTGACGTGAGGGATTTAGTATTCCTTAAAGTAGCTCCTATGAAAGGAGTAATGAGGTTTGGGAAGAAGGGGAAGTTGAGCCCACGTTATGTGGGGCCATACCGGATCACCAAAAGGGTTGGCAAGGTAGCGTATGAGCTGGAACTACCTCAGAAAATGTCAGCCATTCATAATGTATTTCATGTCTCAATGCCGAAGAAGCATGTTCCCGATGTGAATCAAGTGATTGAGCCATAGACGGTACAAGTTCAAGAGAACCTCAGTTATGAAAGTCGATCTATTTAGATAATAGATCGAGAAGTTAAGAAGCCGAGAAACAAAGAGATACCGTTAGTGAAAGTGTTGTGGCAAGGTCAACGTTATGAAGAGGCAACTTGGGAACGCGAAGATGATATGAGACGGAAGTATCCACACTTTTTCTAAGTTTGAGGATGAACTTTTTATAAGGTATGGGGAATTGTAACACCCGTAAATTTCCTTTATTTTTTTACAAAGTGCAAAAAAAAAGAAATAGAAGAAGAGAAAAGAAATAAAAATATATGCATAAATTGCCCGGGCTAGGATTTGAACCCGAGACCTCTTGCTTGAGAGTTGTTTAAGTAGCCATTAGGTGGTGGTAAAGCATCATATGAGCAATATGAAACAATTCCTTATATGTGGAT
Organism: Zingiber officinale; assembly: GCF_018446385.1. Classification (NCBI taxonomy): domain Eukaryota; kingdom Viridiplantae; phylum Streptophyta; class Magnoliopsida; order Zingiberales; family Zingiberaceae; genus Zingiber; species Zingiber officinale. The sequence continues at coordinate 60,051,573 of NC_055990.1, read as the reverse complement.
TATGTGCGAAGAGATGCTCCAACTTCCACTTAGTATAAAAGGAGTTTGATGAGATCAAAACTTAATCTTCCGCCTCCTTTTTCCTCTCTAGCCGAATCCACTTCTCCGCTCCCTCCTTTCAAGTTTCGACCAAGGAAACCTAGGGCTTCAAGTCTTGAAGCTTTCCCAAGGAGGGAATCTAAGGGGAGGGTTCTTCCACGGAGGTAGTACACAAAAGGAGGGTGACTCGGAGATTAAGGCATACGAGGGAGGATTTTGGGGTTTTCGTTGCACCTTATAATCGTAAGATCTAGCGAAAGGATGTAAGTATCTCTCACTTGCAGTATGAGTAGCTTCGTTAATACATGTTACGATATGCTTTAAACGTGTTGCATGATATAGGAGATAGATGCTATGATATGTAAGATGCCCATAAAGTTTTGGGATAAAGAGCATGCTTAGATCATCTTGGTTTTCTTTCCATTAAGTTGTGGGACTAAGAAGTATAATCAAATACCTAAAGTGCTTTCCAATAAGTACGAGGTAATTAAGCGCACATAAGGTGTTTGGTTAAATGCCAAGCAAGTGCAAGTACAAGAAATTATTAGTTAAAAGGAAGTATTTTACTTTAGAAAGGCATGTACTGGACACAAGGTCCTTGGGTGGGCTCCTAGATCGCCCCTAGGCTCCTAGACCGCCTAATCGTATCTTAATGGGTTCGGGATTAGCTACCTCGGATCTTATTAAGGATCCGCGTAAAATGGTACAATGTCAGGCCCAAGCAAGTGATTACTATTTTCACTATTATGTAATATAAAGTTTTAAAATTCATGGTTCGTCTTAGTGGAAGTTTCCTAAGTTGAGAATTGAGTTATGTAGTGCAGTAGTGACAAACTCAATAATATGCCAAGATGACTGTTTTAGTTCGTTACTTGCATGGTTTTCGTGTTGATGGTTTGCATGATAAACTGGTTTGAAAATACATGTCATGTGCATATTTCCGTAGTACGGTTTTAGTGTGAACTACTTGCAAAAGCATGTTTACAATGTTGCATTTCTCTTCAAGCAGTTTAAAAAGTATGTCTTCTTTTAATGTATCGTTTTGTGAGTAAATGATATTTACTAAGCATCCGCTTATAGATTGCATTTCCTTATACTGCAGATAAAGGTAAAGGAAAGCTCGAGTAGGAGGAGGCAGCAGGAGCAGTGCTTGTGGGTGTGTGTGTGGCGGAACAATGGAAAGAGATCAGAGAATTTGTTATTTTGGGGACCATGTAGAACTTTGGTTTTGTTTCTTCTCTCCGCTTTACCTAAGGTACTGGCACTACGGGTGCATAATGAATTTGATGGCTTGGTAGAATTTTGAAAAGCAAGTGAAAGTGAAGATCATCTTGGTTTGCTTCCCATTAAGTTTTGAGACTAAGAAGTATAATCAAGTGTCTAAAGTGCTTCCCTATAAGTACGGGGTAATTAAGCGCACATAAGGTGTTTGGTTAAATGCTAAGCAAGTGCAAGTACAAGAAATTATTAGTTAAAAGGAAGTATTTTACTTTAGAAAGGTATGTACTGGACACAAGGTCCTATGGTGGGCTCCTAGATCGCCCCTAGGCTCCTAGACCGCCGATTAGTACCTTAATGAGTTCGGGATTTGCTATCTCGGATCTTATTAAGGATCCGCACAAAATGGTACAATGTCGGGCCCAAGCAAGTGATTACTATTTTCACTATTATGTAATATAAAGTTTTAAACTTCATGGTTCGTCTTAGTGGAAGTTTCCTAAGTTGAGAATTGAGTTATGTAGTGCAGTATGACAAACTCAATAATATGCCAAGATGACTGTTTTAGTTCGTTACTTGCATGGTTTTCATGTTGATGGTTTGCATGATAAACTGGTTTGAAAATACATGTCATGTACATATTTCCACAGTACGGTTTTAGTGTGAACTACTGACAAAAGCATGTTTACAATGTTGCATTTCTCTTCAAGCAGTTTAAAAAGTATGTCTTCTTTTAATGTATCATTTTGTGAGTAGATGATATTTACTAAGCATCCGCTTATAGATTGCATTTCCTTATACTGCAGATAAAGGTAAAGGAAAGCTCGAGTAGGAGGAGGCGGCATGAGCAGTGCTTAGGGGTGTGTGTGTGGCAGAACAATGGAAAGAAATTAGAGAATTTGTTATTTTGGGGGCCATGTAGAACTTTGGTTTTGTTTCTTCTCTCCACTTTACCTAAGGTACTGACACTACGGGTGTAGAATGAATTTGACGGCTTGGTAGAATTTTGAAAGGCAAGTGAAAGTGAAAAAGAGGATAACCAACTTTTCCGGCGGAAAAAGGGGATCCTCCGCACGACCCGTGGCATGGTCGTGCGGGTTCGCATGGCCTTGCACTGTCTCCCCTAGGCCAAGGTGACACGTCCGTGTTGAAGCACACAGTCGTGCCCTTCCTCCTCTCGGCCAAAGGTAACACGGCCGTGTGAAATCACACGGTCGTGCCTTTCTTCCTCTCAGACAAGGTGACACGGCCGTGTGGAATCACACGGCCAGGCACCTCCTCTTCTCGGCCAATGCTACACGGCCGTGTGATTCCACACGGTTATGCCTCTCCGTCTCTCGGCTGAAGTGACACAGTCGTGCCCCTTCCATCCTCCACCAAGGGTCACGGTCGTGCGACCCTCACACGGTCGTGCCCTATGTCAATTGGGAGTACAATACCTGTCAGGGCCACACGGCCCAGACTCACTAGAAGCGTCAGACTCCCTTCGGCCCTACGTGGATGCAAGTCATGTCCTACCAATCGTAACAGGTTAAAATAGATCCATGGACTATGCAACATGTAACAGGTAAGAAGTCGAAAATTTAAGATGTACGAGGAAAGAGTAACGTTTGTCCTGTAGCTTAAGGATATGAGTAAGGATAGGCGTTACAGTTTGGTATCAGAGCAAGTTCCATCCTTCTGTCATACACCTCAAGCATAGATCCTGCAGCTTCCAAGTAAGAAAGTACCGTTTTCATAACTTCTATGCATCTAGTTTCGTTATGATTAGTAAGAAATGCTTGTTAAGATTTAGCGTGCTTATAAATGAAAGTACAAATAATAATAAATGAGAATGATGATAGCCTGACGAAATATCTCACTGGTTGGTCTATGGATATGTAGAATGGCTAGAGGACGACTGCTAAACAACTGAGAGTTAATGAACCTCAACCATGGAGAATGAGTCCACCCCACCCCAACCTTCTAGAAGTAGTAGCTCAACTATAGAGACAATGGAGCAGCAGCAGTTATTGCCACCGATCGCTAATCGCAAGCTCCTCTGGTTGTCCCACCGAAGCCACTATAGTGACACCTACTACCGAAGTTCCATCGGCCACACCTGTGGCACCAAGCATACCTCATCCAGGGCGAAACTGAAACCTGAGAATTTCTCTGGCGCCAATGAACCATGGGATGCCCAGTCATGGTTCAAAAAACCTGGAGAGCATAATGGAGCTACTGGACTGGCCAGAGGTAGAAAAGATTAAGTGCACTTCCTTCTTCTTTACTGGTGATGCAAGAATGTGGTGGGAACGGGTCAAGGCAAAAAGAAAAGTGGATCAAATGACCTGGTCTGACTTCGAGAATGAGTTCTTCGAAGAGTTCTTCCATATACAAGTCACGAATAAACATTATGAAGAATTCATGGAATTTCGTCAAGGAAATTTAACGGTGGACGAAGCCATGAAGAAATTTAATAGACTAGCTCGCCTATGCCCCCGAGCTGGTCAGCACGAAACGAGAAAGGGTGAGGCTAATGCTCAAGATGTTGAGGCCAGAGATAGCTCTGAATGTAGCTATCGGAATAAATAGACCGCAGACTGTAGAAGAGTTGGTTAGTAGTGCATTGATCACAGAGCATTACCTGAACAACATCAAGCAGCAGAAGCCAGTATAGATTGAGAACAAAGGTCAAGGGAGTTCTGGCACTCAGAAAACTCAGGGCCAAGGTTCAATCTAGAAGGGAGCTCCAAGAGAAAGCAGTGGAGTAATAAGAAGGGAGGATCCATAAGTAAGCAGCCTAAGTATGCCACGTGCTCCACGTGCGGAAAGATGCATCATGGAATCTGTCGCAAGGGCACTAGTGGTTGTTATACGTGTGATCAAGAGGGGCATATAGCCAAGTATTGCCCGACCAAGAGCAACCTACCTCCAGCACCACCTGTTCAGTATGGAGGCACCCAGGCACAGTTACACCAGATGCAGACCACATTGGAGGGTCCTCAAATTAGCTAGGGTAGACTGGAGGCTCCACCAAGTTCTACAAATGCTCGAGTTTTCTCCCTTACTAGAGAGGAGGTAGCAAACGCCTCCACCATTGTCATAGGTCAGATACACATTTTTAATCTATATGCAAATGTGCTATTTGATACTGGGGCAACCCATTCGTTTGTCTCCATAGTATTTGCTGAAAGGATAGGTATACCCCTGGATGTCCTAAGCGGACAGTTCTTAATGACACTACCCTTGAGAGAGATAATGACATCTACGCACTGGCTACGTGCTGTGCCAATCAAAATTTCAGACAAAGAATTGTATAGTGATCTGATAATGTTGAACATGTTAGATTATGATGCCATTTTTGGGATAGACTTTCTGAGCAAATATGGTGTTTCCATCGAGTGTCGTAAGCGAAGAGTCCTATTCCAACCGAAAGCACAGTTTAAGTTTGAGTTCATCGGAGAATCAAGAAAGAGAACCCAGAAATTCTTATCAGCCATAAAAGCTCAGAAAATGTTAGCCGATGGATGTTACGGGTTTCTAGCTCATGGGGTTAACACCCAGCAAGAAAGAACTCAAAAGCTAGAGGAGGTTAGAGTCGTATGTGACTACCCGGAAGTGTTTCCGAATGAGTTGCCAAGCTTAGCTCTGGATAGGAAAATTGAATGTGAGATTGAACTCATCCCTGGTACCCATCCAATCTCAAAAGCACCCTACCGCATGGCTCCGGTAGAATTGAAAGAACCTGTGGACAACTAAAGGAGCCTGGACAAGGGTTTTATTCTACTAGTCACTCATGGGGAGCTCCTGTTGTTTGAAGAAGGACGGTCCATGCGAATGTGACTACCGAGCTGCTAAACAAAGTAACCATCAAAATAGGTATCCCCTCACGAATTGACAATCTATTTGATCAGTAAAGGAGAGCCTTTCCAAGATAGACTTGTTATCCGGATATCATCAAGGAAAGTGAAAGCGAGGATGTCTAAGACTTTATTCCAACGAAAGGGCACTACGAGTTTGTGGTTATACCTTTGGAGTGACGAACGCCCTACCACTTTTATGGATCCGATGGACAAGATATTCAAGGCGATTCGGACAAGTTTGTAATCATTTTCATGACGATGTCCTTATATACTCCGTAACTCAGAAGAACATGTCGAACATCCACAAGACATGTGATTCTTCAAGAGAGCCATGCAAAGTTCTCCGAAAAGTAGTTCTGCTTGAGCAAGTGTCCTTCCTAGCCACATTATTACTAAGGGGTTATGGTAGACCCGACAAAAATAGTCGTGGAATCGAATAACGAATGCTGGAATGGAGTTTCCTGGGTTAGTAGGCTACTACTGTGAATTTGTAGAGGACTTCTAGGATCGCCTCACCACCGACAAACTTACCAGAAAGAACTGAAAGTTTGAATAGATAGAGGGTTGTGAGAAGAGTTTCACTGAACTGAAAGGGAGACTGACTAGTGCCCCAATCTTGACTCTCCCAGAGAATAACAAAAGCTTCAATATTTACAATGATGCTTCTAAATTGGGACTCGGGGCTGTACTGATGCAGAATGGTAAGGTCGTCGCTTATACCTCGAGATAACTCAAGGATTATGAGAAGAACTATCCTACTCATGACCTTGAGTTAGCAGTGGTAGTGTTCGCTCTCAAAATTTAGAGGCATTACTTATATGGAGCTCAGTGCAAGATTTACACAGATTACCAGAGTCTTAGGTATATCTTCACTCAAAAAGACCTGAATATAAGACAACGGAGATGGTTGGAGCTGGTCAAGGACTATGACTGTGAAATCCTCTACCATCCAGGGAAAGCGAACAAAGTGGCAGATGCACTGAGTAGGAAATCTTGTGTAACGTTATCGTCTATAGCTGCTATGGCCCATCCCCTACAAAAAGAAATAGTAGAGTTTGGGCTTGAAATTATTACCGGGCAGCTCTCTACCTTGACACTAGTGTCAACCCTACTTGATGATATACAGAAAGGGCAAGATGAAGATCCCAATATTCAGAAGATCAAGCAGGGAATACAGGAAGGAGAAAATGGGGAGTTCCGGGTATCAGATGGTGGGATACTATATTATCGTGATCGCCTCTATGTCCCTAATCAAGAAGAATTGCGACAAAAAATTCTAGAGGAAGCCCATGGAATGCCCTGTGCTATGCATCCTGGTTCTACCAAGATTTAAGGACGCTCGTGGTTAGGAATGAAAAATATTAAGATATTTCAAGATTTGTATCATATCAACAGTAACATCGTACCAAGCAGAGTTCCACAGCCAATCCAGATTCCGAAGGAAGGATATATCTATGGACTTCATAGTCGGACTACCTAGGACTATGAATGGATTCTGCTATCCGGGTAATAGTGATGATTGACCAAGTCCGCCATTTTCTAGCTATTAACCTCCTACTATATTGAACAGCTAGCACAAATGTATGTTAAAGAGGTTATCAGATTGCATGGAGTTCCCAAAATCATAATTTCTGATATAGATGGTCACTTTACTTCACACTTATGGGAGTGTGTTCAGAGAGCTCTTAGCACTAAGCTGCGATTTAGCACAACATTTCATCCTCAAATTGATGGGCAAACAGAATGAGTAAATCAAGTTCTGGAGGATATGCTACGAGCTTGTGCCTTGGATTTCAAAGGGAGTTGGTGTCGATACCTATGCTTAGCAGAGTTCGCATTCAATAATAGCTATCAAGCTACTATCAGAATGGCACCCTATAAGGCTCTATATGGGAGAAGATGTAGATCTCCTATCTGTTGGAATAAACGTGGCGAAAGGAAGGAAATGGGACTCCAGACAGACCTTATCGAGGACACCACCAAAGCCATTCAGAACATTCGCCAGAGAATAGAAACTGCTCAGAGCCGGCAGAAGAGCTATGCGGATGTGTGCCGAAGACCGCTAGAATTTGACATGAGGGATTTAGTATTCCTCAAAGTAGCTTCTATGAAAGGAGTAATGAGGTTTGGGAAGAAGGGGAAGTTGAGCCCACGTTATGTGGGGCCATACCGGATCACCAAAAGGGTTGGCAAGGTAGCGTATGAGCTGGAACTACCTCAGAAAATGTCAGTCATTCATAATGTATTTCATGTCTCAATGCCGAAGAAGCATGTTCTCGATGTGAATCAAGTGATTGAGCCACAGATGGTACAAGTTCAAGAGAACCTCAGTTATGAAAGTTGATCTATTTAGATAATAGATCGAGAAGTTAAGAAGCCGAGGAACAAAGAGATACCGTTAGTGAAAGTGTTGTGGCAAGGTCAACGTTATGAAGAGGCAACTTGGGAACGCGAAGATGATATGAGACGGAAGTATCCACACTTGTTCTAAGTTCGAGGACGAACTTTTTATAAGGTATGGGGAATTATAACACCCGTAAATTTCCTTTATTTTTTTACAAAGCGCAAAAAAAAGAAATAGAAGAAGAGAAAATAAATAAAAATATATGCATAAATTGCCCGGGCTAGGATTTGAACCCGAGACCTCTTGCTTGAGAGTTGTTTAAGTGGCCATTAGGTGGTGGTAAAGCATCACATGAGCAATATGAAACAATTCCTTATATGTGGATTATGTGCGAAGAGATGCTCCAACTTCCACTTAGTATAAAAGGAGTTGGATGAGATCAAAACTTAATCTTCCGCCTCCTTTTTCCTCTCTAGCCGAATCCTCTTCTCCGCTCCCTCCTTTCAAGTTTCGGCCAAGGAAACCTAGGGCTTCAAGTCTTGAAGCTTTCCCAAGGAGGGAATCTAAGGGGAGGGTTCTTCCACGGAGGTAGTACACAAAAGGAGGGTGACTCGGAGATTAAGGCATATGAGGGAGGATTTTGGGGTTTTCGTTGCACCTTATAATCGTAAGATCTAGCGAAAGGATGTAAGTATCTCTCACTTGCAGTATGAGTAGCTTCGTTAATACATGTTACGATATGCTTTAAATGTGTTGCATGATAAAGGAGATAGATGCTATGATATGTAAGATGCCCATAAAGTTTTGGGATTAAGAGCATGCTTAGATCATCTTGGTTTTCTTTCCATTAAGTTGTGGGACTAAGAAGTATAATCAAGTACCTAAAGTGCTTTCCAATAAGTACAAGGTAATTAAGCACACATAAGGTGTTTGGTTAAATGCCAAGCAAGTGCAAGTACAAGAAATTATTAGTTAAAAGGAAGTATTTTACTTTAGAAAGGCATGTACTGGACACAAGGTCCTTGGGTGGGCTCCTAGATCGCCCCTAGGCTCCTAGACCGCCTAATAGTATCTTAATGGGTTCGGGATTAGCAACCTCGGATCTTATTAAGGAACCGCGTAAAATGGTACAATGTCAGGCCCAAGCAAGTGATTACTATTTTCACTATTATGTAATATAAAGTTGTAAAATTCATGGTTCGTCTTAGTGGAAGTTTCCTAAGTTGAGAATTGAGTTATGTAGTGCAGTAGTGACAAACTCAATAATATGCCAAGATGACTGTTTTAGTTCGTTACTTGCATGGTTTCCGTGTTGATGGTTTGCATGATAAACTGGTTTGAAAATACATGTCATGTGCATATTTCCGTAGTACGATTTTAGTGTGAACTACTAGCAAAAGCATGTTTACAATGTTGCATTTCTCTTCAAGCAGTTTAAAAAGTATGTCTTCTTTTAATGTATCATTTTGTGAGTAAATGATATTTACTAAGCATCCGCTTATAGATTGTATTTCCTTATACTGCAGATAAAGGTAAAGGAAAGCTCGAGTAGGAGGAGGCAGCAGGAGCAGTGCTTGTGGTTGTGTGTGTGGCGGAACAATGGAAAGAGATCAGAGAATTTGTTATTTTGGGGACCATGTAGAACTTTGGTTTTGTTTCTTCTCTCCGCTTTACCTAAGGTACTGGCACTACGGGTGCATAATGAATTTGATGGCTTGGTAGAATTTTGAAAAGCAAGTGAAAGTGAAAAAGAGGAGAACCAGCTTTTCTGGCGAAAAAAGGGTATCCTCCGCACGGCCCATGGCACGATCGTGCGGGTTCGCACGGCCTTGCGCTGTCTCCCCTAGACCAAGGTGACACGGCCGTGTGGAAGCACACGGTCGTGCCCTTCCTCCTCTCAGCCAAAGGTAACACGGCCGTGTGAAATCACACGGTCGTGCCTTTCTTCCTCTCGACCAAGGTGACACGGCCGTGTGGAATCACACGACCGAGCACCTCCTCCTCTCGGCCAATGCTACACGGCCGTGTGATTCCACACGGTCGTGCCTCTCCTTCTCTCTGCTGAAGTGACACGGTCATGTGGGTTCATACGGCCGTGCCCCTTCCATCCTCCAACAAGGGTCACGTCCGTGCGACCCTCACACGGTTGTGCCCTGTGTCAGTTGGGAGTACAATACCTATCAGGGCTAGTCCTACCAGTCGTAACAGGTTAGAATAGATTTATGGACTATGCAGCATGTAACAGGTAAGAAGGCCGAAAATTTAAGATGTGCGAGGAAAGTGTAATGTTTGTCCTGTAGCTTAAGGGTATGAGTAAGGGCGGGCGTTACATTGATTATATCATATATGATCATGTTCTTATTTCCCTACTAAGACTGTATACTTTAATCTCCATATTTTATATGGATCATGCATTATATTGTCTATTATCCGCTGAGTGGCCGACACTCACCACCCTAATTGTGTATTATCTTTTTTCTCAAGTAGCAGGTGGATGATTGTAGAGTTGCTTGGAGTAACCTATCTGCCAGTCCCACATCACATCTAAGGATGGTATTCTGGTTTTGTTTTATGTTTTACACGCATTACGTATTTGTGGACTTGGCATTGTATAATTCAACTTTGTTTTCGAGTTTTGCTATGTAGTGTCTGTTGGGACCGAAAAGTAGCTAGAGGGGAGGTGAATAGCTCGTCGCGTGCTTCGTGGTTGACGTTGCTTGTTTCTATGAAGATGTGCAGCGGAAATACAAGAAACAAAAACATACAATGCTAACACTTGGGATTTTACTTGGTATCCACCTCACAAGAGGTGACTAGTCCAAGGATCCACGCACACACACACACCTCCACTATGAAACACTCCTTTTCGGTAACTACTGAAGGCGGAGAAGCCCTACAAGACTCTCAATACAAGAAGAAAGGAAACAAAATACAAGCGCAAAGCTTACAATGAGTACAGAAACCCTAACCCTAGCTTCTCTTCTTGGCTTTGATCCGCCTTTTGACTTGAAACCTCCAAGATCCTTCAAGAACCGCCATCTAAGCTTGAGAGCGCCTGCGAGGAGTCTGCGATCTGAGATGAAAACATGGAGAGCCATCAAGGAGACACCGCATTTCTCAATACGACGCATCGGTCGGATCCCGATCGATTCGAAAACTCCCATCGATCGGGAGGCTTTGATCGATCCATGGATCGATCCAGCGCCTGCTGTAAAATGGTCCGATCCATCCACGCATCGATCCGTATTATCGCTGGCGAAAGTCGTCCCAATCGATTCATCGATCGGGGGATCGATCCACCGATCAATCCAGGCTTTCGGCATGGTCCCGATCGATTCACTAATCGATCTCGATCGATCCACCGATCGATCCAGCTCGGTTTTGCCCAAAACCAAGTCCCAAGCCTCTCAAACCAACATCCGTCAACCTCGACCTCATGCCTAGCATTTGGTCACCCTTGACCGCCAGACTCAAGTGTCCGTCCCCTTGACCTACTTGGACTTTTCTCCTCTTGCCAAGTATCCGGTCCATTCCTTTGACCTACTTGGACTTTCCTTCATCATGCCAAGTATCCGGTCACTCTTGACCTACTTGGACTTACACCGATGTCCGGGTCAACCTTGACCCATCCGGATTTTCCCTCGGCTCGGCTTCACTCACCAGACTTCCAACTGCCTAGCTTCACCACTAGGACTTCTTTCACCCTTAACTCAAGAGGATTTCTCTCACTCAGACTTTCACCTAGCTTCACTCACTAGGATTTCTCTTCTGCCTGGCTTCACTCACCAGGACTTTCACCTAGCTTCACTCACTAGGATTTCTCTTCTGCCTGGCTTCACTCACCATGACTTTCACCTAGCATCACTCACCAGGATTTCTCCGCTGCCTGGCTTCACTCCCAGGACTTTCACTTCGCCTAACATCCCAGTTAGGACTTCTCAGTCAAGTATCCGGTCAATCCTTGACCTACTTGACTCTTCTTCAATCAACCTTGTATTGTCAAACATCGAAACCCAAACCAAGACTCAAGCTTGGTCAACCAGGTCAATGTTGACCTGAGAGATGTTGCACCAACAATCTCCCCCTTTTTGATGTTTGACAATACCACAATAACACTTACAATACCACATGTAAGTTTGGCTAATCCCATAGCCTAAATCTTCTTCATGCCACTAGGTAATGGAAGCATAAATTAAGCTCTTCATTCTCCCCCTAAGAGGGCAAACTCCCTCTTAGATAATGAAAGCCTAACTTACCCCCTTTCATAAGTCCTTTCATTCTCCCCCTATTGGCACACATCAAACCATGCCCCATTCTTGGGCACACATCAACAAATCCACTTGTTGAAAACTCTCCCCCTGAAGAGTTGCTCATCGTTGTTCACAACTTCACTCGGTGTGATCAACACGACAATGAAAGTCTCATACCCTTCATTATCCTTAACCCTACATTCTCCCATTAATGTAGTCAAATGCCCATCCTAGAGCATTTCTATCTTAAACCACTTGAACAATGAGGATATCCAATCCCCATTAAAGTTCAAACGCTCAACCTTGAGCATTTTCTGAAAAGAAGGTTAACTACCTTCCAAGGTTCATGAAAAAAATAGTGTTCATGTCTTTAAAGAGTCCCTCCTGTTGGTGCAACCTTAAGTCAAGGTTGACCTGGATGACCCGACTCGAGTTGACCTGACTCGAGGTATATTTTAATGTTTGACAAGAATAGAGAAGGTGTATTTTGATGTTTGACAAGAATAGAAACTTGGGGGATTGTGGGTGCAACCTTTGGTCAAGGTTGACCCGACTCGAGTTGACTGATTCTGGAAAAGTCCAAGTATGGAGACTTTGCACCGGAAAAGTCCAAGCGACTTAAAAGTCAGTCGATTGGCACAAAAGTCAGGGACTTGGATGTGAGAGTAGACTCACTTATAGCTCGGTCGAATGGCCCAAGAGTTTGGGATTTGGTCCTGAGAGCAATCTCACTCATAACTTGGCCGAAAGTCTAGGAATTAGGCTTCTTGAGTTGAGTTTGCCTGCACTCACTAAGTAGAAACTTTTGACAAAAGGCACTAATTTATTACAGACATACTCTCAAGCTCGATAGAGTTATAGATGATTCATACTCCATGGACGATCCAGGTTTTTTCGTTCTACATCTTGGCGATAATCGGAGTTCGATGCAATCTTTTGCACTACTCTGTACAGTCCATCCCGTTGATACTCCAACTTACTTACATCATCGATCGATCGCACCACACAAAAAGTTTTTTATGGATTATCCGATCGGCCTCGGTGACCGATCGATAGAAGCGATGGATTCGTAAAACACAGATCGGCCCGTGACCGATCCACTTATAGGCCGATCGGTCCACGCATCGATTGATTTTCGGACCGACAGGCATAGCCCCGATCGGTCTGTGCCAGCCGCTGAGTCACAATGACTAGATTTCTCTTCTTTGTCTTCTTCGCAGTGAGGATATAAATCGAGGTTGAAGGCCCTACAAAAAAAGAAGGTAAAGGTCGTTGCTTTCTCCTTGCCCGCGATCCGAGTCGACCCACTGCCATGAGCTTCCCTACCGACTCCAACTCGGTCACTTGTTGTTGGCATCCGTGAAGTGGTTGCTTCATCACCAGTCGACGAGAAGGAAGAAACGTGAATTTGGGGTCGGCTATTCACACCCCCCCTCTCTAGCCGCGTCCGAAGGTCCTAACAAGTGGTATCAGAGTGAGGTCGCTCTTCATCGGATTAACACCCGGGGGAGCACGAGCTAGAGAATGGATCAACTTGGAGAAGACGTCACGATTCCACCCTTCTACGATCGCGACGACTTCACATATTGGAAGGTAAGAATGAAGTATTTTCTTATGACTAACCTAGTAAATTAGAATTGTGTACAAGTAAGTTTTATTCCTCCGATGGATAAAGAAGGAGAACCTCTCGAGAAGAAGAAGTGGACGAAGGAACAAATCCACCAATCCATAATCAACGACGAGGTAACAAAAATCTTTGAATTTTCATTACCTAATGATATCTTGTGTAAGATAGGTAGATACAACAATGCCAAGGAGTTGTGGAACAACTTGGCTAAGTTCCATGAGGAGAGCTCCAATTCAAGTCATGAAGAGGAGTCAAGTGAGCCAAGTAGCTCACATCATGGAGGTATGGAATTAGAAGTTGAGGGCTACTCAACATCTAAGGAAGAAGAGGAGGAGAGTTCTTCTTCAAGACTGGAGCAAGAAGAAGAAGCCTCTACCTCCGGAAGGGGTGAAGGAGAGAGCTTATATCCATCCTCAACCCTAGGTAACTCAAGCAACTTAATTTCAAGTAAATTACATATAATGTGCTTTGAGTGTAGGGAATATGGGCATTACAAAAGTAAATGTCCAAGAGGATTAGGAAGACTCCACCGGCACCAAAAGTCAAGGAAGCTGGAGTCCCGATACGCAAGGGCAAGGAGCACGTGGTGTGCTTCTAATGCAAGCAAAGGGGACATTATAGGAGTCAATGTTCAAGGGGGAGGCAACCTCACAAGGACAAGAGACCAAGCACATCTATGGGGGGAGCTAAGGCAAACCCTAAGGTATCCTTTAAGGCACATTCTTGTAATTCTAATAAGACACATGATAGTAGTTTTATTGCAATTGTTAATAATGATAAGCATGATAACCATAGAAACCGATACATGTGCTTAGGTGCCAAACATGTTAGCCTAGATAAGGACAATGCTAGAAATGTCAACCCTAGAGTTAACTCATCTAAGGTTAAGGAAAACCTAGATAGGAATCCCAAAACAACTAGACATATGCCTAGGAATACCTCAAAGAAAAATGGAAAATTAAAGCTTGAGGTATTAAAGAAGGAAAATCTAGTCTTGAGGTCAAGACTTGACACTTTAGAAAAGGCTCTTAAGAATTTGGAGAAGTCAACTCTAGGGTCTAAGGGTCAAAAATCAAAGCCCAAGGACATGAGAGGTTTGGGTCACAAACCTAAGTCTCAAGTGGTCAAGCCCGCTTATCATAATGTTCCATTCGATTATGGAACAAGACCTAGGGCTAAGAAGACCATCACCAAGGTCACAAGGGGAGTCACCCCTAGAGTTGATCTTGATGAATCCCAAATGACCAAGGCTTTAAAGCCTAGGAGGGTCATTAGGAGGGTTGCTAGGGAAGTCATCCCTAGTGAATATTTAGTGAACCCAATGAGCTCAAATAGGTATTGGGTTCCTAGGAGCGTGATTCCTTCACGCTAGATGGTTTAGGGTGTGCCAACCTTAATAGGATAGGTAGTTAACCTACTCATGGCAAAAGGTGACATTTTAGGAATTTTCAAGGTGTAATCAAGCCTTGAAAATGAAATTAAAAAATATTCCTAAGGTGATTAGGATGTGCCAACCACATTTGAGGAGTTTTCTAGGGTCAATCTAATTGGCACATAGTGATCTAAAAATCTTTAGTATATGATTTTAGGTCTATTACACTTAGGAATATAGAATTTATGGTAAAATGATCAAAATTATCAAAAATGGCAACTAAGGCTAGAATTAGGTATTTTCTATACCTTTTTATGTTATTTGCCATACATTGTTTGTCATATGTCATGCCATGAAATCATATTTATTTTATTATCATTTGAAATGTCATGATAATGCTTAGGTCAGTTATATGTCATGCCTTATTTAAGTTTCATACTTGATGACATGACATCATGACATTGGCACATGTTTCCACTTATGATATTATTTTATGTCATGTCATCATCTCTTGCATTTATGATCAATTAATTTGATTTAAGGATAGAAACACAATTTGATATGGAGATCAAATTGTTGTTTAGAAAATGCATGAGAACTTAGCTTAAGATGACCTAAACCCATATCTCACATCAAAATTGACTTGGATGTGTTTGATACACCTTAGATGTGTGTGAGATATTAGGATGATGAGTTAGGATCAAGGTGCATAGTTCTTGTACCTAGATGAGCCTAATTCGAATTTGAGGATCATAGGAAAAATTTGTGTACAAGTCATGTACATTTAGCCCTAAGATTGTGGTCCTAAATTGAATGGTTTAAGATCATTTCAAAATTGATTTGAAAAACCTTGATGAAGCTTTTCTAGTGATAGCATTCATCATTGAGCAAGTTGATACAAAGATGGATTAACCTTGAGCTATTTCAAAGTCTTTCGAACTTTGTATCAAGATTAAAAAATGGGAGTTATTTTCATAGAAAACTATTTTTCCATGATAATATATGTTATGAGGAATGTATCCTCAAAATTTTACAATTTTTAGAATTTTCTGTAATTTTTTAGGGGTTTCTGAATTTTGGGAGAAAAATCAGAAATTCTTATCAGAGATTTGTGGACCGATCAGAGAAGATTCTGATCGGTCCAGGGAAGTCTGGATCGGTCACTGGACCGATCCAGGGCAGTGTGGATCGGTCTGGTGACCGATCCAGTGGGGTCCTGATCGGTCTGGTGACCAATCAGAGCGTGCCAAAATGTTGATTTTCGACTGTTGTCTGAAATTTCAGCTATGGAAGTTGGTACTTTAGATTTCTAAAGGGTTGAAACTCTCCAAGACTTTGTTGGTGCAATGGTCAAGGAGGAGTTGACCTTTAGGGGGAGTTTTACCTAATGGTCAAGGGAGAGTTGACTTTTAGGGGGAATTTTTGCTCGTCAAGTTTTTTTTTTGATAAGTGATTATCACTAAGTTGATTGTTGATTTTAGTATCAAGGGGGAAATTAAGGGTTTCAATGAAAGGTATGGGACTTTCATTAGGAAGAAACTCTTGACCTTGATTCACTCTTTTTGATGTGTGTCAAAAAGGGGGAGAATGTTCAAGGAAGAACATTGGAGTTTAGGGAGAATGTTCAAGGAAGAACATTGGAGATTGGAAAATGTTAGGGACATTTTTAGAACATTCGACCGAGTTGACCTCGACTCGAGGTATATTTTGATGTTTGACAAGAATAGAGAAGTATTTTGATGTTTGACAAGAATAGGAACTTGGGGATTGTGGGTGCAACCTGGTCAAGGTTGTTTTGACACTGATTCAAGAAAAGTCAAGTATGGAGACTCTGAGACGAATCTGGGAGTCATGTGGGAAAAGTCCAAGCAGGGAACTTGGTACGGGAAGTCCAAGTATGGAAGCTTGGCATGGAGGCGAGCGGGTGAGACTGCGTCGTGCGGGGCGCCAAGCGCCTGAGTGATCAGCCCGCGGCCGGCACCGATGAAGCCGCGGACTCGCCCGAGTAGGATCCTCGCGGTGAGCGATGGGATCTGCAGCTTTCCTGAGAGCTGCTGCAGCTGGACCCGATCAGTAGCCCGAGAGGTAGCCCGAGCTCGCTCTCCCAGAGCCGAGAGGCCTGACTCAGGCTAGCCTGTTGCCTTCAGACTAGAAGAAAGGGTTTAGGGTCAAAGCTCTAAAACCACCACAGAGGCTATTGGATCGGTCCGCTGACCATCCAAAGGAGAAGTTGATGTTCATTCGACCAGCGATATTCAGTGTCGATCGGCCGCATCGATCGTGAACCACACGTTGTATCATGATCCGGTCGGGTCGACCGATCGACAGGCAGATGGGTTATCAAAAACTGATCCGTGACCGGATATTCAGCGAAGCGATGGATTCAAATAGGGGACTGATCGGGTCCATCCACTCGATCGGTCCATCAGTCGATTTTGGACCGATCCAGGCCGTAGATCGGCGGTTCTCAGCCTGGCTGAGCTAATTTATGTCTTCTTTGTCTTCTTCGTTGATATAAATCGAGGTGAAGGTCTCTCACAAAAAGAAGGTAATAAAGGTCAGCTTTCCTCGCCTCGCATCCGAAGCTGCTGAGCTCGCTGAAGCCGTGTGAAGCTCTACCGACTGGAACTGACCGCCTTCTTGTTGTTGGCATCCGTGATGGTTGCTTCATCACCGTCGATGCGAGGAAGAACGAATTTGGGGGCATTCATTGCACCCCCCTCTCCGTCAGTCAAGGTCCTAACTAACACCTCCCTAAAGACATGGTATTAACCGTCATTGCACCAACAATAACTTGGAATACCTAAACCTTTAGGAAACCCAAATTTGAAGTTGTGAGGTTCAAATATTCAAAACTTTGAAACAAACCTCAACTCAATATAGTCTTCCTTAACCAATCCATCCTTGTTTTCAAACTCCCTTTTATGTATACAAATGTATTTTGAGGGGTTTGGAATGGTTACCTAGACTAACATAGGTTCAAAATCGAAATCAGGCCTTACCAAAATCATCAACTTGGATCGATTGAGTTGGGTTCCGATCGATTGATCCAGCGACGATCGATTCGATGGAAAATGCTGATCGATCTCGCCGGTCCGAAATTCCGCCATCTGATCACCGAATCGATCGATGTGAGCACTCGATTCATGGATCGATCGGAGCTCTGATAGTTGTTGAATTTGAAATTCAGCCAACTTCAGAAATCCCTAGAAAATTCTACAAAAATCCAAAAATCATGAAATTTTGTGTAAACATTATTTAGGGCATACTTTATCATGAAAAAATAGTTTTCTGTGAAAATACATCATATTTTCAAAGATTGACACAGCTTGAAAACTTGCTAAAAACTTTAGCGTTTTCTTCAAGTTTGTGTTTAACTATTCAATGGTGATTACTGTCAAAAGCTAGCCTTCACCAAGGTTTTCCAAAAGCATTTTAAAAAAAAATTCAAAACCAATATCCCATCACATTCCTTGGGCTTAATGCACATGACCTGTACATTAGCTTTCCCAATGATGGGAAAACACATAACTATGTGTTTTGATGAACCTAAAACTCAAAAGAATGCACTAAATCAACATCTTGAGTTTTGTTCATCTTCCTAACATCTCACTTGTATCTAATGTGCACTAAAACACATACAAGTCACCTTATAGTCCTTGTGAGATGTGAGATTTTGGTTTTGCCCTATTCTAGGGATCATGCATATCTATCTAGGCATTTTAGAGATATTAGACATCCATCTAGGATGTCACTTGTTGATTCCACTTGTTTATAAATGTCATTTGTTTATACCACTTGTTGGTAAAAACATTTGTCCTTAATTTTAAGGAAATAAACATGATGCATGATTATTTTATGGCATACATCAAAAGGATATAATTTTCAAAAGAAAATATCCTATAACTACATGATGTATGAATGTCATGACATGGTATTTTTGTATTTTTCATAATAAGTCATGAATGCAAAATACAAAACTAAAACATGATGTCATGACATATAATGGGCAAACAATCATGGCAAGGTTTAGCATAAATAAAATATACCTAGATTACTTATCTAAGTATCCTTAACCATTTAGCTAACTCAAAATACACCACTTGTTTTAACTTAACACGTTAAACCTAGATTGCCCTAAATGGTTCAAAGAAATGCCAAAACCTAAATTGACATTTCTATTTCTCTTGATTTGTTTATGCCACTTAAAAATTAAGCATATCCTCAAATGTTGGCACATTCCATTTTTTCTCAAGAGTAATCACATAAATCAAGGCCCAGATTGCCTTAAATTTCTAAGAGAATACCAAAATCTCAACTTGGTATTTCTCTAGGTTTTCCCAATTTATGCCATTTTAAGATAAAATCAATTTTTTCGCCATTAGGCACATTTTGCTCTTTCAAGGAGTAAATAATAACTCCATTTCATTTTAAGGTTAACAAAAACCTTGAAAATGCTCCTTGAGTGTCAATTTCCTCAAAGCTGAGTTAATTACCCTTCTAATCGGAGTTGACACTCTCTAACCCATCTATGGGGTAGAGAAGATGCTCCTAGGAACCCAGCACCTATTGGTGCTCCTTGGATGCTCTAGGTACTCACTAGGGATAACTTCCCTAGATACCTTCCTAGTGACCTTGTTGGGCTTCTTAGAAGCCTTGGTCACATTTTCTAGGTCAACTCTAGGGATAGCCTCCCTTGTGACCTTGTTAGTGACTTTCTTAGACTTCTTAGAAGTCTTAGTTGCAAAGATACTTCTAGGGATATCTTCCCTTGTATCCTTGACTTGACCTCTAGACTTAGGGTTTGTTCCATAACTATATGGAACCCTATGATAACTAGGCACATCCTTTTTAGCTTTGGGTTTGTATCCCAAACCTCCATGGCCATTGGATGACTTTTGTACCCCTAAACCTAGGTTATGCTCATTTTGTCCTAATAGGATATTTTCCAATCTTTTTAGGGTCTTTTCTAACTTATCAAGTCTTGACTTCAAGACTTGATTTTCCCTCACTAAGTCCTTAGTATTTGATTTTTCATTTGATCCATGAGCATTTTTATTCTTGGGCTTGTATCTATTATCCTTAGTGTTCTTGCCCAAATTTTTATCTACCTTCCTAACCTTAGGTTGGGCAGTCTTGGCATGTAGGGCCACATGCTTTTCCTTAACGCCCTCATGCTTTCTATTCTTATGGTAAATTGCATTAAGATGATAACAATTAGAACTATCATGCTTTTTACCATAATGTAAAGGGGTAGGCTCAATAAATATTACCTTCTTCTTTACCTTGGAGGCTCCCCCTTGACTAGTGCCTCCTTGAGCCTTGACTATCTTCTTCCCCTTGGAGCATTGACTTCGGTAATGCCCTTTTTGTTGACACAAGAAGCACACAATGTGCTCCTTGCTCTTCTTTGTCCCGGTGGTGGTCTCTTTGGGCTTCTCCTTGCCCTTTTGTGTCACTTGACCCTTCTTCTTGGCCAAGTTGGGACACTTGCTCTTGTAGTGCCCACTTTCCCTACACTCAAAACATATTATATGATTTTTATTTTTAATTGAAACATTTATACCTTCATGTGTAGGGTTGACACTTTCTCCTTTGGATTCGGAGGTAGAGACTTCCTCTTGATCCGCAAATGATTGTCCTCCCATTGATTTAGCTTGACTTGTGGAGGTGGAAGTTACTTCATCCTCTTCTTCTCTTGTCCCGGATGTAGAAGCTTCTTCTTCTTCTTGATCCGGCGTCACAAAGGATTGCTCCCCCTCAATCCTAGAGGTGGAGGCTTCATCATCTTGTACATGGAACAAGGAGTATGCTCCCTCCTTGTTCTCTTCATTGCACTCCCTTGAAGATGAAGCTTCTTCTTGGACTTCTTCTTGGGAGGTTGAGCATCTCTCAACCTCGGAGTCCTCCTTTGCTCTTGCTCCAAAAAGTCACCCTCTCTGGATTCTTCTTGCTCTTGTACAGTGGAGGGGATCTCTTCATGAAGCTTTGCCAATTTACTCCATAATTCCTTTGCATCTTCAAATTCTCCAATTTTGCAAAGGATGGTGCTTGGCAATAAATTGACCAAAAGCTTGGTCACTTTGTCATTGGCCTCGCACCTTTGGACTTGCTCTTGGCTCCACTTGCTCCTCTTGAGAACTTTGCCCTTTGAGTTTGTTGGAGTCTTGAAGCCTTCCATAAGAGCAAACCATTGCTCTATCTCCACCATAAGAACTTTTTTGATTCTTGATTTCTAAGAATCGAAGCTCGTGGAAGTGTATGGTGGAGCCACCCTCGTGTCGAATCCGAGCCCATCTCGGAATTCCATTGTAGAAGTTGAGCTTTTGAATTTCTTTAACTTTGACAATTTTGCTTCAACTTCTTCACCCTCTAGCTCTTCTTGTTATGCTTGACCCTTCCGGCGATGATTCCGGTGAAGAGCAACCTTGCTCTGATACCACTTGTTGGGACCGAAAAGTAGCTAGAAGGGGGGTGAATAGCTCGTCGCGTGCTTCGTGGTTGACGTTGCTTGTTTCTTTGAAGATGTGCAGTGGAAATACAAGAAACAAAAACATACAATGCTAACACTTGGGATTTTACTTGGTATCCACCTCACAAGAGGTGACTAGTCTAAGGATCCACGCACACACACACACCTCCACTATGAAACACTCCTTTTCGGTAACTACCGAAGGCGGAGAAGCCCTACAAGACTCTCAATACAAGAAAAAAGGAAAGGGAAACAAAATACAAGCGCAAAGCTTACAATGAGTACAGAAAACCCTAACCCTAGCTTCTCTTCTTGGCTTTGATCCGCCTCTTGACTTGGAAACCTCCAAGATCCTTCAAGAACTGGCGATCTGAGCTTTGAGAGCACTGTGGAGGAGCTGGCGAGAGATCTGAGATGAAAACAGTGGAGAGCCACTGAAGGAGACGCTTGCCTGCAGCTCAAATACGACGCAACGGTCGAATCCCGATCGATTCAAAAACTCCCAATCGATCAGGGAGGCTTTGGATCGATCCACGGATCGATCCAGAGCGCCTCTGTGCTATGGAAAAACGCCTGGATCAATCCACGCATCGATCCAGCGCTTATCGCACGAAGCAGCAGCATCCCAATCGATTCACTGATCGATTGGGACCTCTGGATCGATCCACTGATCAATCCAGTGGCTTTCTGTGCGCTGGGAAAAGCCTTGATCGATCCACTGATTGATCCAGCTCTTGGTTTTTGCCCAAAACCAAGTCCCAAGCCTCTCAAACCAACATCCGATCAACCTTGACCTGTTGGTACATCCTGCCTAGCATTTGGTCACTCCCTTGACCTGCCAGGACTCCCCACCAAGTGTCCGGTCAATCCCTTTGACCTACTTGGACTTTTCTCCTCTTGCCAAGTATCCGGTCAATTCCTTTGACCTACTTGGGCTTTCCTTCATCATGCCAAGTATCCGGTCACTCTCTTGACCTACTTGGATTTACACCTGATGTCTGGTCAACCTTGACCCATCTGGATTTTCCCTCGTGCCTGGCTTCACTCAACAGGACTTCCAATCTGCCTAGCTTCACTCACTAGGACTTCTTTTCTGCCTGGCTTCACTCAGTAGGATTTCTCTTCTGCCTGGCTTCACTCACCAGGACTCTCACCTAGCTTCACTCACTAGGATTTCTCTTCTACTTGGCTTCACTCACCAGGACTTTGACCTAGCTTCACTCACCAGGATTTCTCCGCTGCCTGGCTTCACTCCCAGGACTTTCACTTCGCCTAACATCCCAGTTAGGACTTCCCAGTCAAGTATCCGGTCAATCCTTGACTTACTTGACTCTTCTTCAATCAACCTTTTATTGTCAAACATCGAAACCCAAACCAAGACTCAAGCTTGGTCAACCAGGTCAACCTTGACCTGAGAGATGTTGCACCAACAGTGTCTTGTATTTGCCTTGTTGTGGTTGTGTAAAGCCTAGCTGGTTAGCAATCTGTCATTTTTTGTTTATGGGTTTTTTTTTTGTCTTCCATTGTGTTTTTAGTATAGTCGTGTGAGCTGCTTATTTAACTATGTGGTTGTGATTATTTCTAGTTGTGTGGGTTGGATATACAACTGTGTGGTCATGTTTGTTTTTTCTAGCCATGTGGGTTGTCATTTATTATTATTGTACAACTATGTGACTATGTATTCAGGTTTCAATTATCTCCGTTACAGAGGAGATATTCGTTTATCAGGTAGAGACTCCTCTGGGGAGTGACAATTGATATCAGAGCAGGAGGATCTGATCGGATTGACCGCCGAAGGAGCAAGCAGACCACAAATTAAGGGGGAGAAGGGTAAAAAGGTAATTTTATTTAATGTCAATATTTAAATCACATATTATATGCTTTAAATGTAGGTAAAGAGGGTATTATAAAAATAAGTTCCCTACTCATAAGAATCGAACGACACCACCGGTGGTTAAGGAGGAACTGATGCCCAGAGTTCGGAGGAGTAAGAATCATATCCAATGCTTCAAGTGTCAAGAGTTTGGACACTACAAGAACCGTTGCTCAACAATGAAAATTACAAAAAAAAAAAAAAAAAAAAAACATGGTAAAGGAGGAACTAAAATTTTAATTAATAATTCTAAAATTTTAAATCAATTAATAATTATAAAACTTTAATTAATAATTTTAAAATTTAAATAAAAATTCTAAAAATTTAATTAATAATAATAAAAATTTAAATAAAATTTTTGAAAATTTAATTAATAATTTTGAAATTTTTAATAATAATTTAATTAATAAATATAAAAATTAAATTTAAATAATTCAACAAATGTAAATAAATTAATTAATAAAAATAGTAAAAATTTAGAAATAAATAATAAGATAAATTCAAATTTTAAACTTAAAAAATTAAAAATATTTAATCAAGATATTTAACCAATTAACTGTCAAACCTTAGTCTAACTAAAGTATAAATTAATTCTTTGATTAAAAATTAAATTTTAAATCAGATAAAACTGACAAAATATCTCACAAAATCCATAAGGGTACCCTGATTGATTGTGTTGAAACACTTAGAATAGATGAGATGATAAGGACTATTAAATTAAAAGCATTTTGAAAAAGTTTTAAAATTCATAGATAATTTTCTAAAATTATTTTTAAAATAGTAATTCAACATAATAATATTTTAATGAACTTTATGCTTGATTAGGTATATTTATATATAAATTTTGAAAAAACTATACATTTGAAAAATATTGATTGTTGAGAAATACTTAGAAATCCACATCCCAAGGTCAACATTAGAACTTAGTCCCCTAGATAATTAGGTAGATTTTCACATGATTAACAAGGATAGTCAGAGTATGTCAGGTTAAAGGGGAGGTGCTTTTGAAAATTTAGGAAAATACTTAAAAAAAATTAGGGATTTTTTTTGGAAAAAAGTTATAATTATTTTTAATTATTTGAAAACTCTTTAAAGAATTTGAAATGTTTTCTTAAAAATATTTTTAAAAAATATTTGAAAATTCTTTAAACACACTTGAAAATCTTTTAAAAAATTATTTTAAAAATTTATGTTTCGAAAAATATATTTTAAATGATCTTTTGATTTGGATCAACCCCTAGACATATAGGTAGTTATCCTTATAGTTAACTAGGTTTCCTAAGGATATATCAAGTTGAGGGGAAGTTTTGATTGAAAGATGACATATATGTTGGAGCAATCTTAATGGTCTGTGCGACCATGTATTTTCGTGTTTGGGCAAAAGGTTTAAGTTAGGTTCACCCTTGTATTTGATATGCGTATATGAGTGTGCAGGATACATATATGACCCAAGTTGATGGCTTCAGGTCAGTGAAGGATGGAGCATTTGAGGGACCATGGACAAGGAAGCAAGGATAAGGGCCAAGGGAAGCAACTTCGAGGCATACGCGAAGGATGACATTGGGGATGAGCCACGGGCAAAAGGAAGTAGCCTTGAAGGCAAGAGGTCAAAGCTATGAAGAAGAGTCAAGTGAGTCGTGAGGGTTTGAGTACGAGAGAAATGTACTCAAGAAGGGAAACTCTAGGTTTAGGATTGTGACAGTCGGCTGATACTGGGACCAGTCGACTGGGGGTGAGTACAGAGAGGTTCTGTACTCGAATAGTAGGGATAAGTCGACTGGTGTTGACACAAATCGACTGGTAAAGAGCCGTTGGCCAGGCACCAGTCGACTGGTACAAAGACCAGTCGACCAGTAATAGTAAAATAGCCTTGCTATTTCTCCCCAAGCTTTATAAGATGGAGCTTGAGATGGCTGGCCAAGGTGACGAAATTAGTGGTGGTTAACCCTAATTAGTAGTCACCAAAGTTCTCAAGTGCTCATGTAATCCAAGTGGTCTTGGTGAGTGTTGTGATGAGGTTTCTCCACCCACATGGAGACTTGAGATAGTCGGAGTTTATCAGGGGTTGATCCATCGAAGGATTAAGGGGTCATTCACTTTACGGACAGCTATAGAGTAGGAGCCCTAATCTCCGAACCACGTTAAAGGAAACGTGTTAGCGATATACATTTCTTATTATCTTTATCTTTCATATTTGTATTTGTATTTGTATTGTTTGTTTTTCGCTGTGCACTAACGAATACGTAGGGAGCAATCAAATTGGATGCAATGTCTATCCAACCCCCCTTCTAGCTAGCCATCCGATCCTCAATAATATACTTTTATAAATTCTTTGAAAAGTTTGAAATATCATTTTGAAAAAGTTTGAAACCCATGCTTCTCAAATATTTTTTTTAAAATACTTTTGAAAACTTCTAAAAATAATTTCCTTATAAATTTTTATAAAATATTTTGAAAAATACTTTAGTTGTCCTTTTAATTTGGATCAATCTCTAAGACACATAGGATGCATTCCTTATGGTTAACAAGGTCCTAAGAAAGTGTTAGATCGAGGGGAGTCTTGATTGAAAGATCAAATATAGTTTTTAAAATTCTTTTAAAATTAATTTTCAAAATTCTTTAAAACTGCATTTGAAAAAAAATTTAAAATTATTTTATCTTTTAACTGCATTTTCAAAAGTTATATTTTCAAAATAATTTTTGAAAATAAATGCTTTAACAAAGATTTTGCAAATGTTTTTAAAATTGTTAGTACAAAACCAAGGAAACCTTAGGTAATCTTTTTTATGTGTGTCAAAGGGAGAGAGTGACCTTAAGTTAGAAATATTTTGACTCCCAACTTTGGTATATAACCCTAAAGACCAAATATCTAACTTAAGAAAATCGTCAACATCAAAAAGGGAAAGATTGTTGATGCAATAAGCTTCCAGGGTTTTGATGTTTGAGATTGTACCTAAGTCTAGTCAGTTTGAACAAGGTTTGATCCAAATAGGATTTGATATTTAAAAGAGAAAAGTCTAGTCAGGACTAGATGACTGCAAGGAAAAGTCCTAACTTAGTTAGTCAAGGGTAAATTCTAATTAGTAAAGATAGATAGTGAAAATCCTAGGAGGAAGCAACCCTAGGTGGTGGAAGTCCTGGTGAGTGAAGCTAGGCAATGAAAATCCTAGGGGGAGGTAACCCTAGGTGGAGAAAGTCCTAATAAGTGAAGATAGGCAGTGAAAATCCTAGGGGAGGTAACCCTACGTGGTGGAAGTCTTGGTGAGTAAAGCTAGGCAGTAGAAATCCTAGGGGGAGGTAACCCTAGGTAGTGGAAGTCCTAGTGAGTGAAGCTAGACAGTGAAAATCCTAGGGGGAGGTAACCCTAGGTAATGGTAAAGTCTTGGATACAGTTCAAGCATGAAGCCTAGTAGGTTGGGTAGACTTACAAGAGTGTGGTTTGATCCCAAGGGATTGACCCTTAGGTGGTAGAATTAGAGGAGGGACCTCCAAGTAAAAGGCAAGCCTAGTAGGTCAGCTATACTTATAGATATAGGTTAGGTTCCTTGTTTGTATTTTGTATGGTTGTTTTGCAAGAACCTGGAGTTGGAAGCAAAATAGAGAGAAGATAAACACATATGAGTGAACCGGACTTGACTCGGGTTGAACTAGACCCAAACCAGTTCAATAAACTGAACTAGCGGTTTGGTAGACCGATTGAGTTCGATCCAAATTGCTGAGTTGTGAAATGTTGATATGGAAGATGATGTGATAAAAGATCTGGTTCATCTTTATGATTTGGATGAGGATAAGGATAAATCAGATGATATGGATAGAGATAAGGCTTAATCCAGATATTGCTTCATCTAGATAGACTTTATCCAGATATGTTTCATCAAGATTGTCACACCCCGAGGGTAAGGTTGTCCGATGAAAATCAGACATCACCTCCCCTATAGCAATGACAAATGAAACATGAATATAATGCCACAAGGCTACTCACAAGCTATCAACAACACATAACCCCTAATATAAAACATAACCATGCAGTT
This sequence comes from Zingiber officinale, assembly GCF_018446385.1. Lineage (NCBI taxonomy): Eukaryota > Viridiplantae > Streptophyta > Magnoliopsida > Zingiberales > Zingiberaceae > Zingiber > Zingiber officinale. The sequence goes on along the minus strand of NC_055990.1, from coordinate 60,024,502 downwards.
ATATACACAGCTCACAGGGCAGGAACAAAAAAAACATAACCATGCAGTTATATAATAAGCAACTCATACAACTGTAGCAAAGCACAACGGAAGTCACAAAATATCGAAAAAAAACTATAATACAATTATCTACGAGTCGGCCCCGCTTGACTAAACGATATGAAAACAAATACAAGAAACCACAAAACTGAACTCCATACCAAAGATACATATGCATAAACAAGCCCAAAGCCAATAATGCAAACGAAAGTAATAACAGAACAAGTTGCTCGATGTGACATTGGACTAGCGAACATAATCTCTAGGCGACTCCATAAATTCTTTATATGCTACATGGCGAAAGCATACTAGTTTAAGGGGTGGTGAGTGCTAAGACTTAGAGGGTAATAGACAAATAGTACATGAACATAATAAAGAACTAGAAATATAAAGGTATACAGTCTCATAGGAAAAATAGTAGATATTACAATGATATCATAGTAAATGTCCATACCTGAAACCATATCCTAGGCTAGCAATATAATGTCAGGAGTAGTACAGATCTGCTACAATACTGCTCATATCTACAAGGGTAACATGCGAGGTATATACATACTACTAACAAGCAAATGTCTAAGTACATGCAACATTTATATAACTCAATGTATATAAGCATATCACATGAAGCCAGAAATCAGGTATGCTACATGAAGCCAGCATGCTCAACAAGGTATATGAATAGACATCAATAAAAGTAAATAAGCATGGTATCTAATGTCTGCTAAATATCATGGATAGCAACATGAGACTGTATAGATATCAAGTCGATTATCTCAAAGATCGAGTGTATAAGTATCAAACATAGGAAAAATACTAGTAGAGTCAATGTAAATACAACAACTATCTGAATATAAAGCTCATGCACTTGGGTCAAAGTACTAAAAAGACAAAGCAGGAAGTACTCGTCTTTATATGTCGATCATGCTAAATAATCCCACATTGAGATGCTCGTTTCATATCAACATCCTGTAAATCACATGATATATAATTTAGCTAATTACATATGCAACAACTAACTAAACCCAACCCAAATAAATTAGGGAAACCCCTAATTGAATGATCATTAATTATCCTAATTAATTATTAATTTCAATTACTCTCATCCATGAATCTCTTAATTATAATCCATTCAATACTACTAACAAGAAACAGTATAAATCCAACCCATCACCACTAATCACAATATCAATATAATGATTCTGATAATGATCATATACCCCTCTAAATCAACCAATCATTTAATCCATTACATCAACTACTAAGCATCATAAATCCAACATACATACTTTATCCACATGATCAATTGATAACCAATAAATCTTATAATCAACCAAACACAATAATCCCTTTAGGTTTAACTCAATCCATTTTATTAATCCACATGCTCCAATTTAATCCAAGCAAAATATCAATTAATAATCCACCTAACCCCTTAATAAAATAAATCATCTAAGATAGAAATCAAAAGGGGGAAAACATTATAGAAGACTTACACTGATAAAAGGGATTGATTGGATGTCTACGCCTCAGTAACGGCCTAAATCTGTCAATACCCAAAACGTAACAATCAATCCACATGATAATCAAACACAAACCCAAATTCACTCAAGCAACATATCACAACTAAATAGAATTAGGACACCTAACCATTCCACAACTATTATCAAATCTAGTTCATATGCGAAATTAGCTCCACAACTTACCCAAATCTGATCCACTGTTTGATGAAGAAATCTAATCAAAACAACAATAGAAGTAGAACTCTCCTCTCAGATCTGATAAGAGGATGGTGTCACAGCGATGACCAGATCTAGGTGAAGGTGTTGTTCGCAAACAAATGTCCTAACACACAAGCAACGCTTTAACATCTAAGCATAATACCCAACTCTTAGTATAACACCTTATACCGACCAACTTACCCTCAATCGATACCTAATTGCTAACTGGAATGGTGCTGTCTAACCAGAATAAAGAATCCTAGGGGGTCGGATCTATGGCACACACTATGGCGATGGGAGTTTGATGCTAAAGCTCAGATCTCCCCTCTTGGCTAAAGTAGAGGTTGGCGACATGGCACTGTGGTGGTTGTGGACAACCACTTATGTGTAGCCATTGTGGATGCGGAGAACGGAGCAGAAGAGGGGTGAAGGAGGGAAGTCGGGTAGAAACTTGGGCACAACTCAGCTAGTCAAAGGGAGAGAAAGACTGGCAAGCATCTCTCCCTCTCAATGGTCAACACCGATGGTCAAATGGTAACATCGATGAAGATACTTGAGATCGGCGATGGATCAGGAGGGAAAGAGGAGAAATCAACACAGAGAGAAGGGAGAGGAGTGGCGACGAAGAGGTCGGCAACTCCATCCTTCCCACGGTGATGGCAGCCTCAGCGATCGATCTGTGCTAGCGCTCGACGAGGAAACGAAGACGCAACCGGCGATCGGGTGAGATAGAGTGAGAAGGGGCGTTGACTGTATGGGAAGGGGAAGTGAGGAAGTGAACTTAGGTTACTCTATTTATATTTAGGTTAATAATTTTTAAATTAGGTTAATTAATCCAATCAACTCCCACTTATTGGATAGTCTAATAGACTTCATACCATCTCAACAGATCCATCCACTTAACTCATGTCATATGACCTCTATTTAAATCCTAAAAAATTTCTAAAAATTTTCTAAATATCCAATAAAGTTATTTTGTAATAACACTTATTATTTAATTATCGGATCTTATATTCTCCCTCATTAACAAAAATTTAGTTCCTAAAATTTCCTACTCAACTCAAGGATCCTCATCGAGGGGTAACAACAAAGCAACATACCCATATACTACTCCATCCAAGAATCATGAGCAAATCTCCAACCGTGAGGGATCAAAGATTCCCTTATAAAACTACCTGATCTATTAGTATTAGCCCTAATATCAATTATGAGATGATTATAAAGGGATCTTTTGTATCATATTTCATTATTAATAAAAGACAAAGTTGGTTATTATATTTATTTCAATTCCGTGTTGAATGAATAAGTATAATAATATCCTAGAGTAGGAGGTTCTAATCTACAACATATCAATTGGTTGAATTGATAGTGAGATATTGTAAATATACATAAAACACTACTCTTAACTATTCTTAATAAAGCATTAATATGTAAGGATAATATTAATGCGTTGAGACTAGCATGTAGGTCAACGGATGACTTAATCTCACAAGTCATGGATATGAGATATCAGGTTGATACATGGGTATATATTAGAGAATATATACTAAATGACTCACCATGACAATATTTCATGGATGTTATATGAGTGTTATAAACATTCTCATGTGACTATTAGTATGAATAGTCCTTATACCTAAAGTTACTACGGTTCCCTACATAAGGCGTTGTATACTTTGATAATGGCAAATGTCACCTGTAATAGGGTGTACTATAAAGTCGATCACTGATTATGCAGTAACTTATGCGAAGGGATGTGAGTGATGTAGATGAGATCTATCCCTTCCATATGATGGAAGTGATATCTATGGACCCCTTGATTAGTAAAACACAAGAAAGTATGGTCATGCTCAAATGAGTCAATATAAGATATTGAGCTTATTTGATTGAGTGTGTCTACTTAGAGATCAAGAAACACAAAGATTGATAAGAGGATGACACGGTCTATGCCTCATTGATCAATCTAGGTATCAAGGATAGAAGGACCAAGTCATACAAGATAATAGCCACGAAAAAGTTAAGACTGATCTCGACATTTTCGTCACTTGGGTAGCAATAATGTCATGCTAGATGTCACTCATTGTTTATGTATCTAAAATATTGATTTGGATATATTGCCAACGTTACGAGAATCTATTGGGTCACACACAAAGAACAAGTTGATTTGGAGATGAGTTCATATGATGGATGATTGAATTAAACCTACTCCAAATTAGACTCAATTGGATCCAATTATTGGATTGAGTGTAATTCGAATTAGATTTATGGAGTCAATTTAGATTGATGTTCATGGAGTCAATTTAGATTGATGAGGCTTAATGAGTTAGACTCGTTAGGTGAACTTGAATTCACCAAGGAAGATAAAAGGTCAATTTTGAAATGACCATTGACCCATGAAGAATTCAAATGTTGATTTGAATTCTAGAAGGAAGACCACAAGACTTTTCATGAAAGATGATTAAGATTAATTCATAAAGGAAGATCAAAAGACACATGACCTTTGATATTCCTTAGATGATATAAATATGATTTATGAATGGAATTTTCATGAGATGAAAACTTGTTGTTCCATTGAGCTTCCTCCTTCTCTTCCTCCCTATCTTGGTCGAACCTCCTTTCTTGGTTGCTAGCACAACCTCAGGTGGTTTTCTTCTCTAATCCTTGAGTTCGTGAGATGGACAAGAAGTTTGTTCGTGTGGATACCGTTAAAGGTGCAAGCGTTTGATCATGCTGAGATCCTAGCTATCGGGAGATCGAGTGCATACATCAAAGGTATAACCCTCTAATCAATCTTAGTATATGATAATTTTCCCTTCACATGGATCTTCTAGAGAGGATCTAGGCCCCCGGGGCTTGTTGGGATGTATACTATAAGCCTAACTTTTGTATGAACATCTGTCTTGAAATATTTTGAAATGAGAATCACTTTGGTCAAATGTTTGCATTTTATATTTCTATATATGTCAATGTAGTTGTCCATTTAATTTATATTGTAAATAACATGGTGTGTGGTGTCACACAGAAGATCATGTTATCGGTTCCTTATAAATTATAAATAGTAGCTCACAACCAAGATGGATTGGGGCAAACCATTGGAATAGTTGTAGTGTAATTTGGTATTAGTCTGTCTTGGCTATAAAATTACACTAGTATACTATGTGTGTATTGAGCAGGACTGTTTGAGGTTGTTTGATTTGTACTAACTACATAAAAGAATAGAACCTCTGTTATTATGGATGTGAGTCCTCTTAATCCCTATATAATAACAAGCACGTATACTTAGTATTTATTTCTTTAAATTATCAATGGGTGAGATTTATTCGTTAAATCAATAGGCTCGATGAGTTGAGAGATAGTATTATTTATATGGTGTGTTATTGATTATAAAAGGAAACTGTTGTTGGTCCCATTGGAGACCGGCAAGAGGGGAGGGGTGAATTGCCCAACAAAATAAAACTCGAACCTTTCTCGGATTTCAACTATATCATAAACACTTGTAATAAAAAGTAGAGACTAAGTAAAGAAATCATACACCAGAGATTTACTTGGTTTGCAATCAGAGGATTGCTAATCCAAGAAAAGTAAGCGCACTATGATCTCCTCTGGGCTGAGAAGCCTCTTTACAACGTTGACAGTACAAATGAAAAGAACACAACTGAAAGCACAGCAAGAATTGATTACAAGTGAGTTGCATTCAATATACGGATCAGTAATTTATTTATAGTACTGGTCCGGGCGCTTGGAAGTGGTTCCGGGCGCCCCAGGGGGGATAAATTTTATCCCCCAACGGTCAGATTGCGAAAATCACGATCCTGGTCAAAATCATGGTCCGGGCGCCCGGAAGCATTCCGGGCGCCCCGGACAGCTCCGGGTGCCCGGAGCTAAAAGTCAACTGTGGTTGACTTTTTGTCCGAGATCACTTCTCCGTTAAGTCCCAGTCTCGGTCCGGGTCTGTTCGCTCCGGCTCCGCTAGCTTGGGTGATCTCGGCCTTCCGGAATAGGGCTCACCCGAACCCATGTTCCGGCCTTCTCCTCGAGCAGCCTTCCTTCCCGGTTTCTCGTCCCTCGAGCGCTGCGCACGCTCTTCTCGTCCACCGGTGTACTCTTTCGCGGACACCTCATCCCTCGGACACACCGAGCCCGTCGGCTCTCTCCCGTGCCGTCCTTCTCGCTAGCCGCGTCTTCCGCTCGACTTCATGTGTTCCTAAGCTCCTGCACACTTAGACACAAGAGTTAAACAAACACAGGACCTAACTTAGCTTGTTTGATCACATCAAAACACCTTGGGGTTCCAACAATCTCCCCCTTTTTTATGTGAGCAACCCAAGTTAAGTTAGGGTAAACATATGCAATAAAAACAATTTGTATTCAAATAAGTCCAAGTATTTTTCAAATGAAAAATTATATTACCTCCCCCTAGACTTAACATATTTCTCCCCCTTTGATCACATAAAAATTAGGGTTATAAACAAGTCTAAGGTAAAATAAAAAAACTTAGAGTGTAACATAAAAAAAATGTCTAAGTAAAGACACTCTTCAGAATTTTTCTTTCGAGAAAAGTAAAACATTTTTCAGATAAAAAAATAGTCATAAGTGTTAAAAAAAATTTTAAGTTTGAAACTTATTTCAACATTCCCAAAAAAAATTTCTAATTTAATATTCATAAGAAACAATTCTAAGTCAATTTTAAGCAAAATTATAAGGCAAAAAAATTCTAAGTTAATTTTTTTTTCAAAAAAAAAATTCTGAGTCAATTTTCATAAAAAATTTCTAAGATAATAAAAAAATTTTCTAAGTTAAGTTAAAAAATTTTTTAACTATTTTCTAACACAAATTGAATAACTATTTTTACAGCATTAAGTAATTTAAATTAATGCTTTTTCAGTTAGTCAATTAAACTTTTTATTTCGATACTTGGCTTCCAGGTCGTGGCGAGGCACTAGGCCTTCTTGGTTATTGGAGCAACAACCACTTCCTTAGACAAAGCCTCATAAAGAAATTAGTTGTTTAATTTCCTTGCTGAAATTGCTAAGTCTGACTTTAATTTTAAGTTAAACAGGTTTTTGGAACCCAGTAGAGGTTCCTACCTACAGGATTAACCAAGTATTTTCTAGGTATATAGATTTTTGATATATTTCTAATTTGACTTTGATGAAATCTATAATACCAATTTAAACCTCTATAATTTCTAAAAGTAGAAATATTTGAACCATTGGATTTTTTCAATCTTTCTATTTCTTCTTTTAGTTTTTCATTTTCAATTTTCAATTTTTCAAAATCCTCTATAAGACATGATTTTGCCAAAATTCTCTTTGTTTCTAAAATTTCATTTTCTAATTTAGCATTTTTATTTTCTAATTTATACATGGATTTAGTCATAGCTTTGATACCGGAGTAAAGCTGATCAGGGGGTAAGAGGCATACCTCACTTACCATGTCGGACTTGAAGCCTGAATCTCCCCCTGCTTCACTGCTTTCATCCGAGGTCGCTCCCCCTTCATCGATGCTAGGTTCTGATATACTTTGTCTATCATAGCTTGCCATTAGTGCTATCCCGGCATATTCTTGAGCTTCTGATTTGGATGAAGAAGTGTCGTCCCAAGTTGCTTTTAGGTTGTGTTTCTTGGGAGACTTCCTTTTGACCTTTTTGAGTTCTGGGCAGTCTTCTCTTAGGTGTCCCTCCTTCTGACACTGGTAGCACCGCACCTTTCTTCCACCTTTTTGATTCTTTTTATTCTGCATTTTAAATTTATTAGATCTAAAAAACTTTTTAAAATTTCTTACCATGTATGCTTCTTGATTGTCTTCGGAGTCTGACTCGAATTCATCCTTCTGGGTTGCATTCAGCGCCATAGTCTGGGTTGTATCCTTTGTCGTTCCTGCACACCTGGTTTCATGCAATTCAAGAGTAGAAAACAACTCTTCTAAAGTACTTACCTCCAGGTCTTTTGAGATGTAGTAGGCGTCGACGATTGATGTCCACTCCGAAGTTCTTGGAAACGCGTTGAGCGCGTAGCGTATAGTGTCCCGGTTTGTTACCGTTTCACCAAGGTTTTCGAGACCAGTAACTAGTTCTTTTACCTTCGCATGTAGACCATCTACTTTCTCACCTTTCTCCAGACGGATGTTCATCAGTTTGTTGCGGAGGATGTCTCTTCTAGCGAGCTTCGCTTCGGACGTGCCTTCGTGGAGTTCCAAGAACTTCTCCCAAAGTTCTTTAGCAGATAAATAGTTTCCGATGCGGTTGACCTCTTGAGGCGGTAACACGCTCAGCAGGTGATGTTCCGCACGGCTGTTTGCTACCGACTCATTCTGCTCCTTCTTTGTCCAGTCGCTCTCTTCTTTTTCTTTTCCATCTTTATCTATTGGAGCTACAAAACCATATTTCATAATAAACCGAATTTCAAAATCTGTTTTTAGGAATACCTCCATACGACGCTTCCAGTCTGCGAAGTTCCCCTCGAATTTTGGTGGAACAATGCTTGGTCCGGCCATCTTTGTTGCTTCGATCGGCGGTTAGTCCTCCTGAAGCGCCTTGCTCTGATACCACTTGTTGGTCCCTTTGGAGGTCGGCAAGAGGGGAGGGGTGAATTGCCCTACAAAATAAAACTCGAACCTTTCTCGGATTTCAACTATATCATAAACACTTGTAATAAAAAGTAGAGACTAAGTAAAGAAATCATACACCAGAGATTTACTTGGTTTGCAATCAGAGGATTGCTAATCCAAGGAAAGTAAGCGCACTATGATCTCCTCTGGGCGGAGAAGCCTCTTTACAACGTTGACAGCACAAATGAAAAGAACACAACTGAAAGCACAGCAAGAATTGATTACAAGTGAGTTGCATTCAATGTACGGATCAGCACTTTATTTATAGTACTGGTCCGGGTGCCTGGAAGTGGTTCTGGGCGCCCCCGGGGGGATAAATTTTACCCCCCAACGGTCAGATTGCGAAAATCGCGATCCTGGTCAAAATCATGGTCCGGGCGCCCGGAAGCATTCTGGGCGCCCCGGACAACTCCGGGCGCCCAGAATGGTTCCGGGCGCCCCGGAGCAAAAAGTCAACTATGGTTGACTTTTTGTCCGGGATCACTTCTCCGTTAAGTCCCAGTCTCGGTCCGGGTCTGTTCGCTCCGGCTCCGCTAGCTTGGGTGATCTCGGCCTTCCAGAATAGGGCTCACCCGAACCCATGTTTCGACCTTCTCCTCGAGCAGCCTTCCTTCCCGGTTTCTCGTCCCTCGAGCGCTGCGCACGCTCTTCTCGTCCACCAGTGTACTCTTCCGCGGACACCTCGTCCCTCGGACGCACCGAGCCCGTCGGCTCTCTCCCGTGCCGTCCTTCTCGCTAGCCGCGTCTTCCGCTCGACTTCCTGTGTTCCTAAGCTCCTGCACACTTAGACACAAGGGTTAAACAAACGCAGGACCTAACTTAGCTTGTTTGATCACATCAAAACACCTTGGGGTCCAACAACTGTATCCTAATTATTTAGGTTGATGATGTCCCCTTAAGGAGCTCATAAGGATTATCATGTAAATACTATAGGCGGACTTAGTCCGGCATGATAATAAAGTTGAGTGGTACTACTCTTGGAATTATATGTTAATTGATTGGGTTCTCAGTAACTCAATTAATTAATGGACATACGATATCTTAAATACAGGGAGATTAACACACTCATGATAAGAAGTAGCCCATATTATAATATGGGATTGGTGTGGTAGTTCAATAATAATCCTTTAGTGGTATGAGTTATTATTGATGGACTTAGGTTGGGTGTTTGGGCCGAACACAGGAAGCCCAAGCCCATCATGAGGCCTAAACCAATTTCTTCTTTAGGTCCCTGTTGTAGCCTCTATATAAAGTCTCGCATCCACCCATCCATAACTTGGTCTGGTTTAACTTGGTTTGGTTTAACTTGGCTTGATTTAACTTGGATTGGTTTAACTTAGTTTGGTTTAACTTGGCTTGGTTTAACTTGCTTATAGAAAGGGAGATTTTTTCTAAATAGAATTTTGTTATTTTTCTTTCTTTGTAACCGACGGCAAGCCTATAAAAAGGAGCAGGTGGTGGCTCCTAAAACCTAATTTTCTCTCTTCTCCTCCTTGTGGCCGGCACCCTCCCTTTCCTCCTCACCTAGGGCCGGCGCCCCTCCCCTCCTCTTGCTAAGAACCGGCGGCCCCTCTCCTTGCTAGGGTTGGTTGCCCTCTCCTTGCTAAGGTTGGTGCCCCCCCCTCTTCTACTCCTTGGTGGGGGGTGGCTTGGAGAAGAGTAAGAAGAGGAAGAAGAGGAAGAAAAAGAGAAGGTGCCCCATCCTAGTGCCTCCTTTTGTAGTCGACGATTTGGAAACCGAGAAGAGAAGGAGGGTGGTATTGTCTTGGTAGATCGTCGCTCAAACAACATCCAAGAAGAGGAGAGGAATACGGCATAAGATCAAGAGGTCTTTAGCTACAAAGGAAAGGTACAACTAGTTCTTTAATTCCGCTGCGTAATTAGTTAGTTTTTCTTTATATCATTTTTGGAATACCAACACAAGAGGCCAGCGATCTTGTACTTTGATCAAGGTGTTCTTTGATCATTCAAGAACTTGCTTGATTGATCAAACACATGTTTGATCGAATATGCGGGTTGCTAGGAAAGTTCTGTTCTTGTATAATTTTTTGTACAGGAAAATTAAAACAGAATGGAATTTCAGCGCCCTTCAAGTGGTATCAGAGCATGGTTTCTGGTTCTGTGTGATTGATTTTCAATTAAATTATGCACTATTTGTACATAAGTTTAGGTCGGATAATAGTAGGATGTGCAAGATAGATTAACTCTGTGGTTGCAGGCGTCCTAGATTCAACTATTATGGCTCTTTGTGTGTTTGTGTATAATTTGAACCCTCGGGCATGTCGAGGTTGTTTGTGTGTGCATGATTGTAATAATTAAATACAGTCGGTTGCCGCATTATTTTTTACATTTGTTCGATCTAGATTACATGTAAATTCTTTTGTGGAATATAGGTTGATAAATGTAAATTTTTATTTTTTGTTGCAGCTTGTATCCTTGCTATGCGTGGTGCTATTTTGAGGACCAGAGGCACGGCGAAGAAGGAAGCAAGATAGATGCAACGGCTTGATCCATTGGCGGCATATTGACGGCATATTGGAGGACAGCGTTGGATGAGGCCATAATAGTTGGAAATTTTATTTTCATATCTATTGTCTTTATATGTTGCTTTTATGTGTTGTGATGCTATGTGATGTGATGCTATGTGCTGTGATGTGTGTGCATGTTAAAATTCCTCAATTTAAATAACTAAGTTGGCGAGAGATTATTTAAATAAATTCCACGGTGTCCATTACTGGTTTGTAGGTGATGCATTCAAACTTGCGCGTTGACTTTAAGTGTCTTCCTCCATATCAGATGATTTTGTTTGTGAATCACTAGATCAAACTTCATCTATGGATGATTATAGGAAATTATTTAGGTATGTGTGATCTTCTCCATCTGAAGGGGCACAATCCTAATTAATGGACTAAGTATCAAGTAATGGTATACACTTAAGCCCATTTAATAGTATCCTCCCCATCAGAGTCACTGCTATTATTTGTATGACTGAAGATGAACCAACTATTAATTTTATTTGTCATAAAGTTAGGTTGACAAGATAATAAAATTAATGGGCAAAACCTCCTCTTACAAATGTTTGAATTAGTATACGTCCACACTATCGTGGCATACGAAATTCATGGTATTTTGAGATGTTGGTGAATTTAAATTATATTGTTTGAGAAATCAATATTATTTTAAATTCTAAAGTTTTGACCAAATATTTTATTTCATGATTCTTAGGATTTCAAAATGGCTTTCAATCCTCTTACTGTTATTTTAAAAGAAAACAAACTTACTGGTCCAAATTATATTGATTGGAAACGGAACTTGAACATTGTCTTAACTGTAGAAGAATACAAGTTCGTACTTCTTGAGGTCTGTCCTAACGTGCCTGATAAGGATTCTAGTGAAGAGGAGATAGAGAGACATAGGAAATGGATCAAGGCAGATAAGATAGCGTGGTGTTACATTTTGACTTCTATGTCAAATGTGCTGTAACATCAGCATCAGGCCCTACCCACTGCTTATAACATGATGCTCAATCTCAAAAAACTCTACGAACACCAGAATCGGGTTGTCAGGCAGGAGGCCATGAGAAACTTAATGACGACCACCATGACTGAGGGGACACCTGTAAGGGATAATATGCTCAAGATAATGGCTCATTTGAATGAGATGGAAGTCCTTGGAGATGAAATCGATGGGAAAACCCAGGTTGATATCATTCTCCAAACGCAACCCAAGAGTTTTGAGCGGTTCCGTCTGAACTATAATATGAACAAAAGGGTTTATTCGTTGGTGGAACTTCTGACAGAACTCCAAGCAACAGAAGGGCTATTTCGTCAAAGTTCTCAAGTTCAGATTGCTGAAAACGTTTCTGCCTCTAAGATGAAAGGCAGAAAGAAGAAGAAGAAACAAGTTGGTTTGGTAAAGAAAGTGATTCGACCTCTAGGGACTAGGCCGTAGGCAGGTGTGAAGAAGTCGAAAGGCAAGTGCTTCACCTGCAAGTAGTCTAGACATTAGAAGGTGAACTGTCCTCGTAGAAAGGAGAACAATAAAGGTATATCTTATTCATTAGTTATTGAAACATGTTTAGCGGTGTTATCTATCGGCACCTAGTGTGTAGATACGAGAGACATTGATCATGTCTGCAATTCATTGCAGGAGTTTCAGGAAACCAGACGACTATATGAAGGGGAGATCATTGTCTACATGGGCAATGTTACGAGAGTGGCGGCTGTTGTAGTGGGAGATGTTTATCCATCTTTTGATAGGAATAAAAATTTGATTTTGAAAAATTATCTTTACTTACCATGTTTTAGAAAGAACTTGATTTCAGTTTCTAAATTATTTATGGATGGATATTCTGTTTCTTTTGATGATAAAGTAGTTATCAAGAAAAATAGGGTGGTTATCTATTCTGGTATGTTGGTTGACAATTTGTGCACTCTAAATCCAATAACTCCCATAATGCAACAAATGGAAATTAATAACACATCTTCTAATTCTAATAGGAGAAAGCAACATTCGAAAATGAACCAAATATATCTTTGGCATCTAAGGCTAGGTCATACTAACTTGAGTAGGATTGAAAGGTTAATAGTCGATGGACCTTTGGGCTCATTGGTAGTGAAAAACTTTCCGACTTGCGAGTCTTGGTTGGAAGAAAAAATGATCAAAAGACCTTTTAAGGTAAGGAGTATAGAGCCAAAGAAGTGTTGGAATTGGTTCATTCTGATTTGTGTGGGCCTATGACTATCCAGGTATGAGATGGTTTCGAATATTTTGTCTCCTTTATAGATGATTATTCGAGATATGGGTACATTTACTTGATGCGTCGCAAGTCTGAGTGCTTTGATAAGTTCAAAGAGTACAAGGCTGATGTGGAGAAATGTCATGGTAAAAGTAACAAGACACTACGGTCTAATCATGGTGGAGAGTGTTGGTTGCTACTCGAAAAATCCAATGGCTCCACTGTACAAAAATTTTGTACGTGATCTGAACCTTTCCTAGCTACCATGTGTTCTTTTAAGTTAAACTTGTATCTCCTGCGGAACTTAACACGTTTGATTCCAAGTTTAACTTATATGTTCTTTTAGGTTTAGATTTGGATCTCCTACGGAACTTAGCACGTTTGATCCAAATCACCTAGGTTATAAATTCAATTAAATATTAGTTTCCAAAATTGGCTTCCAGTACTACATGGCGAGGCACTTGGCCTTCTTGGATATGGGAGCAACCACCACCGACTAGACAAAGCCTTTTAAGGAAAGTTAATATTTAATTTCCTTATATAACTCTAGGTTAACCAAAAGGAACAATCAAATCACAAGGAAAAAAGAAAAAAAACACAACATCGAAATCAAATTCGAAAAACAAGAATCAAATGTCTCTTGTATTTGGTATTTATATAAAGAAAAATTAACTAGTATAATGCAAAAATTAAATACTAGTTATACCTCTTCCTTATATGCTAAAAACCTCGAGATCTTCTGCCGTATCTCTTGCCTCCTCTTAGACGTCGTGTGGGTGATGATCCTCCAAGACGAACACCACCCGGAAAGCTTCTCCTCCTTCTCTAGAATTCGGCCACCACCACCACAAAGGAGCAAAAGAGAGCAAAGGGAAGAGAGAGAGAGGGGCCGGCCACTTGATGATCTCCAACAACACAATATCAATTGTTATGTGTTTCAAGGCCTCCCCTTCCCCCCTTTTTATATTAGTTTCCCAACGGAAAATTATGGAAAGAGTTTTATAAAAAATTAGACTCATTCCTATTTCCTTTTAATTTTTTCTTTTTCTTTCCTTTTAATTAATCAATCCTAGATTGATTTATTAATTAAACAACTATTTGTTGATGTTTAATTATTTGACCTGCCCCTTGCTTGGGCACCAAGCAAGGTGGCCGGCCACTTATTAAAAGGGAAAGAAAGAAAAAAATTTTATAAAATTTTAAAAGAAGAAAACTTCTAATAAAATTTTACAAACTCTCTTTTTTTTTTCTAATGTGGATATTAAAAGGAAAGTTTTAAAATTTAAAACCAAGTTTTAAAATTTAAAACATCTCTAATAATATTTCTTTTTAAAAGAAAATTTTATAAATTTTACAACTCTCTTTTAAAACCTTGTGGCCTAATTTAAATTAGGAAAATTTTATAAATTTTTAAAATCTCTCTTTTTACAAATTATAAATATCTGAGAAAATTTAAAAATTTAAAAACAACCTTCCTAATTTAAATATTGCGGCCGGCCCCTTTGCCCAAGGCAAGGGTTGGCCACTTCTAGAGAATATGTGGCCGGACATTGCTTGGTCACCAAGCAATGAACCGGCCCCTTCTTGGACACCAAGATAGGCTTTTCTTTGGATGGACTTGAGGCTTTATTGAGGCTACAACAGGGACCTAGAGGAGAAATTGGTTTTGGCCTTCCGATGAGCTCGAGTATCCCGTGCTCGCCCCGAACACACAACTCAAGTTCATCGATAATAACTCATTCCACTAGAGAGTTATTACCGCACTACCGCACCAATCCCAAATTACATTATGGGATCCTTCTTATCATGAGTGTGTTAGTCTCCCTATGTTTAAGATTACGAATGTCCACTAATTAAGTGAGTTACTGACAACTCATTTAATTAATATCTAGCTCCAAGAGTAGTACCACTCAACTTTATTGTCATGTTGGACTAAGTCCACCTGCAGGGTTTAACATGACAATCCTTATGAGCTCCTCTTGGGGACATTCTCAACCTAGATTACTAGGACACAGTTTCCTTCTATAATCAACAACACACACTATAAGTGATATCATTTCCCAACTTATCGGGCTTATTGATTTATCGAACTAAATCTCACCCATTGATAAATTAAAGAAATAAATATCAAATATATATGCTGCTTATTATATTAGGATTAAGAGCACACACTTCCATAATAACTGAGGTCTTTGTTCCTTTATAAAGTCAGTATAAAAGAAACGACCTCTAATGGTCCTACTCAATACACTCTAAGTGTACTAGTGTAATTATATAGTTAAGATAAACTTATACCTAATTATACTACGACCTTCCAATGGTTTGTTCCTTTCCATCTTCGTCATGAGCTACTGTTTATAATTTATAAGGTACTGATAACATGATCCTCTGTGTGTGACACCACACACCATGTTATCTACAATATAAATTAATTGAACAACTACATTTATCATAAATGTAGACATTTGACCAATGTGATTCTTATTTCTAGATAAATGTTTATACCAAAAGCTAGACTTTTAGTATACATCCTAACAGAGAGTACCTCTTAGCATAGTTTAAGAGTTACTTATCAGAGGCTAGGATTCAATCCCAATTGTCTGCACCTGGTACACCCCAACAGAATGGTGTGGCAGAACGAAAGAATAGGACTCTTATGGAAATGGTTAGATCAATGATGAGTTATTCAGAATTACCAAATTCGTTTTAGGAATATGTTTTGGAAACGGTGACGTATATTTTGAACTTGGTATCTTCTAAGTTAATACTCTCTACTCCCACAGAATTGTGGAATGGACGTAAGCCTAGTTTGAAACACATTTGGATTTGGGGTAGTCCAGCACATGTGCTGAACGGAGACACTGATAAGTTGGAATCACGTACAGAAATTCGTTTATTCGTGGGATATCCTAGAGGAATGAAAGGTGGTTTGTTTTATAGTCCTAAAGATCAGAAGGTCATTGTTAGCACCAATGCCCAATTTTTAGAAGAGGACTATGTAATGAACCACAAGCCCATAAGTAAAATTGTTCTTTAGGCAACCTGAAAGATTCATTTTTTTGGGAGAGTCTTTAGACTTGATCCCTGGTGAACATAAAGCTGATCCTTGGACATATGATGAAGCACTCCAAGATAAAGATGCAGCATCTTGGCAAAGTGCGATGAACTCTGAAATAGAATCTATGCATTCTAATCAGGTCTGGGAGCTTGTAGAACCACCATATGGTGTAAAATCCATTGGATGAAATGGGTCTACAAAAGAAAAAGAGGAACAGACGGGAAGGTGGAAACCTTTAAAGTGAGGCTTGTTGCGAAGGGGTATACTCAGAAAGAGAGAATCGATTATGAGGAAACTTTTTCGCCAGTAGCCATGTTTAAGTCTATCCAGATTCTTTTATTTATTGCTGCTTATATGGATTATGAGGTTTGACAAATGGATGTCAAGACAGCTTTCATTAACGGAAGTCTAAAAGAAAATATTTATATGAAGCAACCAGAGGAATTCATTGCGAAGGGCAAAGAGCATCTTGTATGTAAGCTCAATCGGTCCATTTATGGGCTGAAGCAAGCTTCGAGATCTTGGAATATCCTGTTTGATGAAGTGATCCAGTCTTATAGATTCATTCAGTGTCTGGATGAATCTTGTGTATACGAGAAAAGTGACAGAAACGTGGTGGTATTTCTTGTAATATACGTAGATGACATTTTGCTCATTGGCAATAATGTCAAAGTGTCGTTAGACGTAAGGATATGGATGTCCTAGCAGCTTGATATGAAGGACTTGGGAGAATGTGGACATATTCTTGGGATCAAAGTAATAAGGGATCACAAGAAAAAGATGTTGTGCTTATCCCAAGCTTCATACATCGATATTATCGTAACTCATTTTAGAATGCAAAACTCTAAGAAAGGTTTTCTACCTTTTCGATATGGAGTACCTTTATCTAAAAGATGTGTCCTAACACATCAAAGGAGATAGAGGAGATGAAGGCAGTTCCTTATGCTTCGGTTGTAGGAAGCCTAATGTATGCAATGCTATATACGAGACCGGATATCTATTTTACCATGGCCATGGTTAGTAGATATTAAAGTAACCCAAGACTGGGACATTGGACTGTCGTAAGTATATATTAAAGTACCTGAAAAGGACTAGAGATTATATGCTAGTTTACCAGGCAGATGATTTGCTCCCTGTGGGTTACACGGATTCAGACTTCCAATCAGATAAGGACAGCAGTAAATTAACCTCGGGGTATGTGTTTACTTTGGGAGGTGGAGCCATAGCATGGAGGAGTGTTAAGCAGAAATGTGTTTCAGACTCCACCATTGAAGCTGAGTATGTGGAAGCCTCTGAGGCAGCCAAAGAAGTTATATGGCTCAGAAACTTCTTGATGGACTTAGATGTGATTCCTGGTTTACCCATAGTTATCACAATTTATTGTGACAACAGTGGTGCAATAGCAAACTCGAAGAAACCACGAGCCCATAAGGCAAGTAAACACATTGAGCGCAAGCACCACCTGATACGAGATATCATAAAACGAGGAGAAGTTGTTGTCGCGAAGATTACATTAGTAGATAACCTGGCAGATCCTTTCACTAAGGCCCTTCCGGCGAGAGCTTTTGATGGGCATGTTAAGGGGATGGGAATCAGATGTATGGCAGCATTTATGGTTGCATAATCTTTTAGTATAAGTGGGAGATTGTTGGGATGTATACTATAAGCCTAGCTTTTGTATGAACATCTGTCTTGAAATATTTTGAAATGAGAATCACTTTGGTCAAATGTTTGCATTTTATATTTCTATATATGTCAATGCAGTTGTCCATTTAATTTATATTGTAGATAACATAGTGTGTGGTGCTACACAGAAGATCATGTTATCGGTTCCTTATAAATTATAAATAGTAGCTCACAACCAAGATGGATTGGGACAAACCATTGAACTGATTGTAGTGTAATTTGGTATTAGTCTGTCTTGGTTATAAAATTACACTAGTACACTATATGTGTATTGAGCAGGACCGTTTGAGGTTGTTCGATTTGTACTGACTACATAAAATAACAGAACCTCTGTTATTATGGATGTGCATCCTCTTAATCCCTATATAATAACAGGCACATATACTTAGTATTTATTTCTTTAACTTATCAATATGTGAGATTTATTCATTAAATCAATAGGCCCGATGCGTTGGGAGATAGTATTATTTATATAGTGTGTTATTGATTATAGAAGGAAATTGTGTCCTAATTATTTAGGCTGATGATGTCCCCTTGAGGAGCTTATAAGGATTATCATGTAAACCCTGCAGGTGGACTTAGTCCGGCATGATAATAAAGTTGAGTGGTACTACTCTTAGAATCAAATGTTAATTAATTAGGTTGTCAGTAACTCAATTAATTAATGGACATACGATATCTTAAACATGGGGAGATTAACGTACTCATGATAAGAAGGAGCCCATATTGTAATATGGGATTGGTGCGGTAGTTCAATAATAACCCTTTAGTGGTATGGGTTATTATTGATGGACTTGGGTTGGGTGTTCAGGTCGAACACAAGATGCCCAAGCCCATCACGAGACCTAAACCAATTCCTTCTCTAAGTCCCTATTGTAGCCTCTATATAAAGTCTCGTATCCACCTATCCATAACTTGGTTTGGTTTAACTTTGTTTGGTTTAACTTGATTTGGTTTAACTTGGTTATAGAAAGGGAGATTTTTTCTAAACAGAATTATGTTATTTTTCTTTCTTTGTAACCGACGGAAAACCTATAAAAAGGAGTAGGTGGTGGCTCCTAAAACCTAATTTTCTATCTTCTCCTCCTTGTGGCCGGCACCCCTCCCTTTCCTCCTCACCTAGGGTCTACGACCCTCCCCTCCTCTTGCTAAGAGTCGGCGGCCCCTCTCCTTGCTAGGGTCGGCGACCCCCTCCTTGCTAAGGCTGGCGTCCCCTTCTTCTACTCCTTGGTGGGGGGTGGCTTGGAGAAGAGGAAGAAGAGAAGAAGAAGAGAAGGTGCCCCATCCTAGAGTCTCCTTTTGTAGCCGGCGGTTTGGAAACCGAGAAGAGGAGGGTGGTGTTGTCTTGGTAGATCGTCGCTCACACGACGTCCAAGAAGAGGAGAGGAATATGGTAGAAGATCAAGAGGTCTTTAGCTACAAAGGAAAGGTACAACTAGTTCTTTAATTCCGTTATGTAATTAGTTAGTTTTTCTTTGTATCGTTTTCGAAATACCAACACAAGAGGCCAGCGTTCTTGTACTTCGATCAAGGTGTGCTTTGATCATTTAAGAACTTGCTTGATTGATCAAACACATGTTTGATCGAACATGCGAGTTGTTAGGAAAAGTTTTGTTCTTGTATAATTTTTATACAGGGAAATTGAAATAGAACGGAATTCTAACGCCCTTCAGGGCTAAGGTGCAGTGGCAGGACATCCAGGTTGCCACCTAGGCACCCTCGGTTCGAGCCCCAGCTATGGCGAATTTGTAAGAAATTTTCCTCTAAATGAGACACGCAACTAAAGAATGTTGGGCTCCTGGGCTGCCCACTGCTAGCATTTCCCGATTACCCTGGTGGCCAGTGGAAAACTTTCATGGGGTCGGGCCAGTCACTCCAAGCTCGACGTTGCCTAGCCTGGTTAATTATTTTTTTTTTTAGAGAGGATCTAGTAAATTTTCGCTGCACTTTTCACGTGTTTAGTATGCTAGATCCCTACATGAACCACTTCCAAGTAGATAGTGATGACTTTATGGGTTGAGTTCACCATGCTTCCATAACTTTCACACTGTTATCTAGCCAATTGTGGATAAATCAACTACTTCTGAAATATATAACACACACTATCAGTAGATCCTCTAACATCTATATAGTGCACTCAGACTATCCATATGCATGAGGGTGAAAAGTTGTACTAAAACAGAGCTCTATACTCATGGTCTGCTATAAAATCTGCCAAAACTGTAATGTGAATCATAGATCTCCATTCGATATAATACTCAAAGATATACTATGAGGTCTGGTAATCTCTCTACAGTATAACTCTACTAATCAATCTAAAGAATCCATCTTACTGATCAATAGAATGGGAGAAAATTAGTCAACCAAACAACGATTACCCACATTGCATCATTTCCTCTCCATGTCCTGGGTAATATCCCACAACAAAGTCCATCATAACATGCTCCCAATTCCATTCTAGTATACGTATCTACTAATACAATCATAATAGTCTCTGATGTTCATCCTCCACTTGTGACATGCTAGACATCAAGCTATAAAATCTGCAATATCTTTCCTCATGTTGCTCCACCAATAGGAATACTCTAAGTCTCCAAACATTCGGGTACCATCCATATGTATCTCAACTCTTGATCAATGTGCTTCCTAGAGTAACTACCCTCGGATAGAATAAGACTCAAGAACATACATAAACTCTAATGGAAATAATAAATCCCGTAAAAATAATGTCTCCACATTTTCAACGTGAAAATGATAGCTAATAACTCCAAATCATGAGTCAAATAATGCTTCTCATGGTCTTATAGTTGTCGAGAAGCATATGAAACTACTCGACCGTGCTGCTACAGAACTGCACCTAACTCCTAGTATGTGTTGGGTTCTTCGGGCCACGAAAACCGCTTTTTCGCGTCGTGGAAACCCCGAAGGACCCAAAGCCGTAGATCCGTGCAAAGATTCATATACAAAATTCGAAAAACTATTTCTTGTACGAGTTCAAAAACTGATCTACTACTTAGATCTACGAGAAAAATGTTTGCCCTTGTAGCGATGCCCTTCGCGTTCCCGCTCGTCCAAATGATGCCGGATCTCAAGACCGTCAAGCGCCGGTCCTCTAGAAGTATCCACACGGACACACTAGATGGAGATGACCAAAAACCAAGGTGTGCTAGCACCTATGTGGTTCGGCCAAGGGAGGAGGAGAGGGAGAGGGAGAGCTTGAGAGGAAGAACACAAGGAAGAAGAAGAAGTTACACCACTTGAATGGGAAAAATGAAATTCACACCCAAAAACCAAGTGGCCGGCCACTTTCAAAAACTCACCAATTAATTGCATTAATTGCAATTAATATGAAACCATTACAATTAATTGCATTAATTGCAATTAATATGAAACCATTAAGAGAGTGGCTTTGTAACTTCCATGAGGTGGCACCCATGATGATGTGGAACATCATTATTGGTCCACCTAATGCCAACTCACCAATGAGGTGGCAAAAGGTCAAGTCAAAATTGACCTTTGGTCTTCCTTCTCAAGTCAAGTCAAACTTGACTCAATCTCTACCATAGTGGATCTAATCCAACCATTTGATTCGAGCCAACTTAATATAATGAATCTAATTCATTAAATTGAATTGATTCAATGAGTCAAAATCTAAATTAGACTCATTTAACACATGAATCAACTTGAGTCGAACTCAAGTTAGCCTAATTAGGATTACTCTTAATCCAATTTGATTCATCAAATGAATCTAATCCTCTTGGTTCATCAAATGAACCTAATCTCCACCTAATTGTCCTAAGTGTGTGACCCTATAGGTTCTTGTAACGTTGGCAATGCCCTAAACCCATTTAGGAGCATAAGTAATGAGCGGTATCTAGCAACACATCATTACTACCCAAGTTACAAGAATGTCGAGATCCGACATCACCTTGTGACTACCAATTGTGACTACTCACAAAATAATGACAAGTGTCCTTCTATCCTAGACATCTAGATTGATCAATGTGAGGCATAGACCGTGTCATCCTCTAATCAATCTAAATCTTGAACTCCAAGTAGACTCACTCGATCAAATGAGCTCAACATCTAATGTTGACTCATTTGGGCATGGCCATGCACTTAGTGGTCTCACTCTATCAAGAATACCGATGTCGCTCCCGTCATATGGGAGGGATAGATCCCATCTACATCACTCACATCCCTCTACATAATTCGTTATATACCCAGTAATCGCCTTTATAGTCCACCCGATACGGGTGACGTTTGACGAAACTAAAGTACATAACTCCTTATGTAGGGATCCATGGTGACTTCAGGTCTAAGGACTAATAGTCATACTAATAGCCACATGATAAAGTATATGACACTCATATAACGATCCATGATACTTTCTCATGGCGGGTCATTCAGTATACATTCTCTAATGCATACCCATGTGTCAGCTTGATATCTCTATATCCATGACTTGTGAGATCAAGTCATCGAGCTGACCTACATGCTAGTCTTATTGTATTAACATTGTCCCTGAATGTTAATACTCAACTAGGAATGATTTAGAGTAGTGTTCCCTATATCATCTCACTATCGATTCAACTAATCGATTGATATAGGTATGAACGTTCTACTCAAGGATGTTACTATACTTATTTTATCTGACACTAATACAAATAAGCATAATAACCAAAAACCAATGCCTTTATTAAGAATATGATATACATGAGTCCATACAATCATCAAATGATTGGCTCTAGGGCTCTAACTAACAGTATGATACATTTGTGCAAAGTGCAAATCCATCTACACAAGAAGGTAAAACTAAAATGAGTGCAATTATGAGCTTTTACTTAAGCTCCTTAAACTGATCTCACAAGGCTTTGTCCAGGTAAGCTTCATTCCTTTCCTGGTCAATCAAGTCAATGACAAAGCATTGTTGGAAAAACCATAAACAAGTCCTCGGTAATATCTAGCTAATCTAGAGAACTATAAACTCCCTATATTTTTTTCGGTTGTTCCCAGCTTGTAACAGCCTCTATTTTCTGTGGGTCCACTAGTATACCTCTACTAAAGACAATGTGTCTCAGAAATTCCACAGAAGACAATCAAAATGCATACTACTCAACTTCGCATAGAGATGTTCTCGTCGAAGCATCTCTAGAAGTATGCGAAGATATTGTTCATGGTCCACCTCGGATCTGAAATATATCACAATATTGCCAATGAAGATAATTACCAATTTAATCCATATTCCCTAGGAATACCATATTCATCGGATCGATGAAAACATCTAGGGCACTAGTAAGCCTAAATGGCAATACCAAGGACTCGTAATATCTGCACAATAGGCACACTCAACCGTAAGATCACTGATAACGAGTTTGTAATCTGGTCATCAACTACTAATTACTAAATCCATAAATATCACAGATATGCCACTCCTCATGTCACTATCAACAATAAATACCAAATAATAGACCATCAAGTTAAATATCTACCAATATATCATCAAAAGACAACATATCACACAACTATTCTCATAATATCCACCAATTCTAAATCATCCTCAGCATCAATCATCCTTGATACTCTCCTGAACAATGATAGAGTAAAAGAAAGTCACCCAACCTTCAACACCCACTACCAACAAGATGAACTATATCTACCATGGTTCAACATTGTACATCTATGTTGTACCACTACAGGGATTATATCCAGTGGGGAAATTATTATCATATATCTTTAGTGAGACAGACCAGTCATGTCCTCACAAATCTAACTTCTAATGATCCGCTCTCATCATGGAGTACTATCAAGATGTAAAAATATATCACCATCCAACCAATGATGTATAACTACTGAAGTCCAAGGGATATCTCTTGACTTCTTGATCGATAATCAATAATTCTCCAAATGGTAGAGATATGGTCAATCCATGAGATACGAGTATAAAACTCTACTAATCTTATCCAAAAAATATCTAAAAATTATGTCGGATCTCATTCTTTCAGATACTCAAATATCCACAGTAAAGAAATGGCAATCCAAAGTCTGAAAAGTCACTCAACCTCCTGATTGAGAGTCTACCCATCAAGAGAGTATCTCTAAAATTCTCTTAATCGTGCCTATAAATGTCCCTTGATAAATATCGATAAAAAGTTGAACCCTCTAATATGAGATATAAACTTCAAGACCTTGAGTAAATGATCATGTGGTCAAGGTCCTGAGTTACTCAATGGAGACAATGTTAGCTGAGTCGACCAACCATTATCTTGTAACCCATCAAATTACGTTTGCTCCACCTGAGATTCAGTAACCTCTAGTGGCGAGCCATGCGTACAAGGGTAGAGGAGTACTATCACTAAATAGATGGTTGAAATAACTATCAATCGTCACTCTGCCCCTCAAAGATCATCATATGATATTTCACTTAGTATCAGCTTGATTTTATAGGTGTTAATCAACTAACACCATGTTCTCCACGTAATCACGAGTCGTATATCTCTAGGGATCATCAAGGATATCCAACCATATCTGATCGGTACATGAGTCAGTATCTCCCATGAAATAGTGTTAGATGAGTCGACTGACCCTCGCCTTGTTCTCAAAAATCGTCTTCTGCATCTTCCTTCATGTGGTGCCTGGTCACGTAAAGGATACACAACTAACTTCATATTTTCTGCATTAGTACAAGTCATATATAGGATTGTACATCTCCCAGTTATACACCCATGCAATGGTTGCATTCCTGTAAGTGTTAAGCAGCTAGTTCTACACTTTTCCACATCAGTATGGGTCATCTTGTTCGAATATACCTTCTAGGTTATTCTACTAGGTACATACAGTCCATGGTCAAAGTCCCCATGAAATAGAATACATCGATCCTCTACAGACTAGTCAAGCCAACAATAGTATACAACTAATTCAGTCCATTCTATGTCTGTATAAGTCATGTACTCTAATGCTCCTTCCAAGTTATCTAACCAAGCACAAATAATCCAAAGATTAGAATCTCTATGAAATAGAGTAAGTCAGTCTCCTACTGACTAAGTTAAAAAGAGTAAATCAGTCTTCTACTAACTAAACCAACAAGAATGAATCAGTCCTCTACTGACTAAACCAACAAAATAAATCGATCTTCTACTGACCGAACCTCTACGAGTAAATCGATATTCTACTAACCAAGCCAACATGATATTTAGCATATACTATCCACTACCCAACTAGTAATAGTAGAACTAGTAGTACTGGTGGTATGGTAGAAGAAATCCTATGAGACTATAATCCCTAATCTCTAGTAGGAACTGATAAACCTAAACAATGGCTGACCCAACACATGCTATAAATAACTAGACAAGTACCAATAAACGTGTATGATAACAGTACACAAACATACCTCCTATAGCTTGGAGATGTCCTATCACTGTCTGGTCCCAAAATTCAAAAAGTCACATCAAGAAAACCAATCACAAAATCCAAAATATGAAAAATAACCCTTGTAAACATGTTTCTCTGATACCAAGAAATTGTGACGCCCCGAGGGTAGGGTTGTCCGACGAAAATCTAACATCACCTCCCCTATAGTAATGACAAATAAAATATGAATACAATGCCACAAGGCTACTCACAAGCTATCAACAGCCCACAAGACTCGATATAAAATGCAACCACACATTTATATACACAGCTCACATGGCTGGAACACAAAGAACATAACCACGCAGTTGTATAATAAGCAGACTACACGGTTGTAGCAAAACACAACAGAAGTCACAAAATAACGAAAGCAAAACCACAACACAACTAACTATGAGCCAGCCCAGCTTGACTCAACGACATCAAAATAAATACAAGAAACCACAAAACTGAACTCCATACCAGAGATACATATACATAAACAAGTCCAAAGGCAATAATGCAAATGGAAGTAATAATAAAAGAAGTCGCTCGATGTGACATTGGACTAGCGAACAGGATCTACAGGCGACTACATAAATTCATTACCTGCTACCTGACGAAAGCATACCAGTTTAAGGGGTGCTAAGTGCTAAGACTTAGAGGGTAATAGACAGATAGTGCATGAACATAATAAAGAACTAGAAATATAAAGGTATATAGTCTCATAGAAAAAATAACAGATACTACAATGATATCATAGTAAATGTCCATACCTGAAACCATATCCTAGGCTAGTAATAGAATGTCAGGAGGAGTACAGATCTGTACAGTACTACTCATATCTACAAGGGTAACATATGAGGTATATACATACTACTAACAAGTAAGCTAATGTCTAAGCACATGCAACAGGTATATAACTCAACGTATGTAAGAATATCACATAAATATAATAAAATAACTATATAAATAGGCAATCAACAGCCTCAATAGGTATAATAATAACAGTATATGCATGAATGGTCACCCCACCCACCCCTCTGCACTATGACCCCTGTATGGTCGAGAGGCTGGATCATTGACAACTGTACAACACTCAAAGGCCACCACTACTCTCGAGTGACCGAGTGGATAGGTGCTGAGTTGCTATCTAGCTACATAGCGAAGGGGGTCCCTACTGCTTACAACTCCAGCTATCACTACCCATGAGTGGTTGAGTGTGGCATGACAGGACAATCGGTATCTGCTCCAGCTACCACTAACCATGAGTGGTCGAGCGTGCGGCTCTGGCCAACGACCCTCTCAACCATAAGGGAGACATGGTCGTCGGCATGCATGCAATGACATGATGTACAAGATGCATCAGTCATCACATATATAAACAAAAATCAGGTATGCTACATGAAACCACCATGTTCAACAAGGTATATGAATAAACAATAATCAAAGTAAGTAAGCATAGTATCTAGTATATGCTAAATATCATGGATAACAACGTGAGACTATATAGATATGAAGTTGATTATCTCAAAGATCAAATGGATAAGTATTAAGCATAGGAAAAAATACGAGTGGAGTCAAGGTAAATATAACAACTATCTGAATATAAAGTTCATACACTTGGGTCAAAGTACTAAAGAGATAAAGCAGGAAGTACCCACCTTTATATGTCGATCATGCTAAATAATCCCATGTCGAGACGCTTATTTTAAATCAACATCCTACAAATCACATGATGTATAGTTTAGCTAATTATATATGCAACAACTAGCTAAACTCAACCCAAACTAATTAAGGAAAACTCTAATCAAATGATCATTAATTATCCTAATTAATGATTAACTTCAATTATTCTCATTCATGAATCTCTTAATTACAATCCATTCATACTAATAACAAGAAACCGTATAAATCCAACTCATTACCACTAATCACAATATCAATATAATGATTCTGATAACGATCATATACTCCTCTAAATCAACCAATCATTTAATCCATTGCATCAACTACTAAGCATCATAAATCCAACATATATAGTTCATCCACATGATCAATTGTTAACCAATAAATCTTATAATCATCCAAATACAGTAATCCCTTTAGGTTTAACTCAATCCATTTTATTAATCCACATGCTCCAATTTAATCCAAGCAAAATATCAATTAATAATCCAGCCAACCCCTTAACAAAATAAATCATCTAAGATAGAAATCAAAAGGGGGAAAACAATGAAGAAGACTTACATTGATAAAAGGGATCATATGTCTATATCTCAGCAATGACCTAATCTGTCAATACCCAAAACCTAATAATCAATCCATATGATAATTAAACACAAACCAAAATTCACTCAAGCAAAAGATCACAACTAAATTGAATTAGGACACCCTAACCATTCCACAACTAGTATCTAATCTAGTTCATATGTGAAATTACCTCCACAACTTACCCAAATCCGATTCACTACTTAATGAAGAAATCCAATTGCAACAGCAATAGAAGTAGAGCTCTCCTCTTAGATCCAATAAGAGGATGGTGTCACAATGATGACCAGAGCTAGGTGAAGGTGTTGTCTACAAACAAATGTCCTAACACACAGGAAATGCTTTAACATCTGAGCATAATACCCAACTCTTAGTATACCACCTTATACCGGCCAACTTACCCTCAATATAGACCTGATTGCTGACTGGAATGGTAATGTCTAGCCGGAATAAAGAATCCTAGGGGGTCGGATCTGCGGCACACAGTGTGGCAATGGGAGTTTGACGCTATAGCTCATATCTCCCCCTCTTGGCCAAAGTAGAGGTTGGGACATGACACTGTGGTGGCTGTGGACAACCACTTGTGTGTAGTCGTTGTGGATGAGGTGATCGGAGCAGAAGAGGGGCGAAGGAGGGAAGTCGAGTGGAAACTTGAGTATGACTCAGTCGGTCAAATGGAGAGAACGATTAGCAGGCATCTCTCCCTCTCAATAGTCGACACCGGTGGTCAGATGGTGGCATCGGTGAAGATACGTGAGATTGTCGATGGATCAGGAGGGAAAGAGGGGAAATCAACATAGAGAGAAGGGAGAGGAGTGGCGACGAAGAGGCTGACAACTCCCTCCTTCCCACGGCAATGGCAGCATTGGCGATCGATCGGTGCTAGCGCTTGACGAGGCAACGAAGATGCAATCGGGGATCGGGTGAGATCGCGTGAGAAGGGGCATCGACTGTAGGGGAAGGGGAAGTGAGGAAGTGAACTTAGGTTACTCTATTTATATTTAGGTTAATGATTTGTAAACTAGGTTAATTAATCCAATCAGCTCCCACCTATTGGATAGTCCAATAGACTTCCTACCATCTCAACAGATCCATCCACTTAACTTATGTCATACGACCTCTATTTAAATTTCAAAAAATTTTCTAAAAATCCAATAAATTTATTTGTGTAATAACACTTATTATTTAATTGTTGGATCTTACATATATATAACTTCATCCAAATAAGAATTGATCCAGATAAGGATCTGATCCAACTTTATAAAAGGAGATGAATGCTTTATGTTCAAGACATCTATTTTTCAACTACTCATATTCCGTGCACTCAAAAGAAAAGCTATGACACGAAGCTCTGCGACCAGGGAAGCTCTAGGAAGGGTGTGCTATGCTCAAAACTTCTGGATTGGATCAGCAAAGTGTTTGTTTGTATTTTTATGCAAGCCATATTTATTTTATTAATCTTTTATGCTTGTACTTGATAAACTGTAATACGAGTTTCTCCATCTTTGGAAAGTTTTCAGAAAGGAGATCACTAGTGGACTTGTGTTTGAATGCGTATGCCTTGGACGTACTAACCCTAGAAGGTTGGGAACCAAGTAAATTTCATGAGTATTCTTTTTTTTTCATACTTTATTTTATATTTTACTGCTACTAACAACTTTGATAGAAAGAACAAACTAAATCAAAAAGAAAGTGACAAGTCAAGATTCACCTCTCTCTTTCGACAACACCAATCCTATAGATGATGTGATCAAATTGTTTGATTTCATTAAGAATAAAGATGAACCTTGTGTCTATAAGAGGATTAGTGGGAGCACAGTCATCTTTCTCATCTTATATGTAGATGACATACTTCTCATTGGAAATGATATCCCTACTCTACTCTTCAGTCAGTGAAGACTTGGTTTGAGAATTATTTCTCAATGAAAGACTTAGGTGAAACACCCTATATTTTAGGTATCAAGATCTATAGAGATTGATATAGGAGATTGCTTGGTATAAGTTAGAGTATATATATTGACAAGGTGCTTATTCGTTTTGCCATGCAGAATTTTAAAAAGGGATTTCTGCTAATGTCACATGATGTGAGCCTTTTGAAGATTCAAGGCTCATCTTCTAAGGAAGAAAAGGACTGCATGAATCAAATTCATTATGCATCTACAATATGGTCTATCATGTACGCCATGCTTTATACTCGTCTTGATGTTTCATATGCCTTAAGCATGACAAGTAGATACCAGTCAGGTGAAGGTCACTAGATAGCAATTAAGAATATTCTTAAGTACTTGAGAAGAATGAAAAAATATTTCTTGATCTTCGGAGATGAAGAAGAGCTTGTTGTAAAGGGTTAAACCAATGCTAGCTCCCAAATTGACAAGAATGATTCTATATCATAGTTAGGGTATGCATTTTACTTAAATGGTGGTGCTGTGAGTTGGAAAAGTTTGAAACAAGCTACAGTAGCTAATTCTACTATAGAGGCCGAGTATATTGCTACTTCAAATGCAACAAAAGAGGCTATTTGGATCCAGAAATTTATTTCAAAGCTTGGTATCATTCCGAGTATAGTAGACCCAATATACCTCTATTGTGAAAACCATGGGGTTATTGCATAAGCTAAGGAACCTCACTCTCATCAACAATCTAAACACATTCTACAGTGGTTCTATCTCATTTAAGAGATCATTGATAGAAGAGATGTGAGAATATGTAGAGTACCGACTGATGTTAACATTGTGAACCCTTTGACCAAGGATTTGACACAGAGGAAGCATGATAGTCGCACTAGGTCCATAGATATTAGATATCTCAGTGATTGACTCAGTGCTAGTGGGAGATTATCAGTGTAAGCCCTAAGAGTCAATCAAAAGTTGATTGACTTAGAACGTATTGTATCATATTTCATTAATAAAAGGTAATAATTATTATATTTACTTCAGATCTGTACTAGATAAATAAGTATAATAATGTTCTAGGGTAGTAGGTTTTAGTTTACAATATATCAATTAATTGAATTGATAGTAAAAGCTTGTAGATATATATAGACACTACTCTTAACTATCTCTAGTCAAGTATTAATATATAAGAACAATATTAATGCATTGTGACTGGCATGTAGGTCAATTGATTACTTAATCTCATAAGTTATGGATATGAGATATCATATTGACACATAAGTATATATTAGAGAATATGTATTAAATTGACCCGTCATGAGATATTTCATGAATTATTATATAAGTGTTATAAACATTCTTATAGTGACTATTGATATGAAAATTCCTTAGACCTGACGTCACTACAATTCCTTATATAAAGAGTTGTGTACTTTGGTTTCGTTAAACGTCACCTGCAACAAGGTGAACTATAAAGTCGATAATTAGGTATGTAATAAGTTATGCGGAGGGATGTGAGTGATGTAGATGAGATCTATCCCTTCCATATGACAGAAGAGATATCTGTGGACCCCTTGATTAAGTAGGACACAAGAATGCATGATCATGCTCAAATTAGTCAATATGAGATATTGAGCTTATTTGATTGAGTATGTCTATTTAGGAATCAAGAAACATAAATATTGATAAGGGGATGATACGGTCTATGTCTCATTGATCAATTTATATATCAAAGATAGAAGGATTGAGTCGTACAAGATAATCGACACAGAAAAATTAGGCCGAATCTCGATATTCTCGTCACTTGGGTAGCAATGATGCATTACTAGATGTCACTTATTGTTTATGTATCTAAAATTATTTTAGATATATTGCAATGTTACGAGAGCCTATTGGGTAACACATAAAGAACATGTTGTAGGATCGAAAAGAATTTAGATATCTCCACAATGGTATGATATTGCCCACTTTTGACCTAAGCCCTCATGATTTTTCTCTTGGGCTTTACCCAAAAGGCCTCATACCAATGGAGATATCTTTTCTTTTATAAACCTATGATCTTTCCCATGTGTTTTCAATGTGGGACTATGTTTACAACCTTGCAACCCCAACACATGTTGACTTAGAGATGCATTATAGTGTTAAGTCTAATCTGAATTAGACATATTGAGTTAGGTTCGAATGAATTCGGATTAGACTCATTAAGTAATGAGTTTAACTCATTGGTTTATTAGGTTAATAGCTTATTGGGTTAATGATTAATCTATTATACTAAATCTAATCCATTAAGATTAATAAATATTAATAGAGATTAATATATCATTAATCAAAAGGAAGATCAAGAGATAAAATTTTCATATTAATTGGATGAGTACAAAAGTTATTTATAAAAAGTAACATTTAGGTGAAGTAACCTTTTTGATAAAGTAATCTTTTAGTGAAGTAACTCTTTTGGTAAAATAATCCTTTTGTGAAGTAATCTTATATATATAGGTGAAATAATCTTTTAAGTGAGGGTGATCTTCTTTGTTTTTGCTCTTTTTCCTTTTCTTCTCTTGGCCAAAAATAACCTTGTGTAGCTACTAACACAACAAAGGTTGTTTCTTCTCCATATCATAAATTCGTGAAATAGACGAAGAACATATTCGTGTGGATACTGTAGAGGTGCAGACATACTGATCACGCTCAGATCTATATCCGAATCAAAGTTACTGTTAAGAATATCAATTCATGAAATAAAGATAACTATTCTATCTAATAGAATAGAAAAATATAATATACAATATTCAAAAGGATATCTGAAAAAATCTTTTTTTTCTGTTATGTTATGGGTTAGTTTTCATAAAAAGATCCCTATAAAGATAACTCCTTCCTGATATACCATCTTTGGCTGGCAATGAACATTAGGTGTTCCTTTCCTCTACGGCTGCCTACTAAAACTAGGCCGATTGTAAAATGCCTCTTAGTTTGGAGACCATCTGTCATACTTAGGATGAGACTTTCCTCTCCATACAACTGAAGCTGGAACACTGCAGCTCCGGGAAACTCCACGAGACATTCCACAAGAATCCATATCTACTCAAAACTGACCTTAGAAATTACACCCACAACGCCTTCTGCTACATTTGTCATCGTACCGTTGATAAATAGTGCCATGACATATAAAAATCTCAGTCAAACTCCTTCCCGCTTTGCCTAAGTTAAGCATTGATGGGGGTATTTCCCGAGCTTCATAAAGAAAACAGGGCGATTTTGTTAAAAGGTAAACATTAGAATGCTTTATACCAAAAGGGTTAACAAACACGCCCCAATCAATTGGACGAGCTCAAATCAGTGGGGGGGCTTCAGCCCCCCCCCCCCCCCCCAACTTGTTGCCGTCCACTATACATCACCGGAATGAGGAGGCTTCAGCCCCCCCACCTCCACTTGGACCACTGGACGTCGGCGCACCGCCCACTGGCCACTGCCATTGCCGGACGCCGATGGCCCTCCCCTGTGGCGGAGCGTCATGCGCCGCCGGCGTGCCGCGACGGCTGTGCCTGCGCTGTGCCGCTGTGCGTAGTGCGTGCGCCGGCGCCGGCCTGTGAAGCGTGAAGCGTGTGTGCAGTTTGCGTCTGTGTCACTGTATGGCTGTGCCGAAGAAGACGAAGTTTTGTTTTGTTTTTTTTTTAAATTTTTTTACCAATTTTAATTAAACAATAATAGGTGGGGCCCATTGTTAAATAAATTAAATTAAAAAAAAACATTAAACAGGGTTGGTAAAAAGTAAAAGCCCCAAATTGCTTTGCAGAATTGCAGCTGCTGCCTGCTGCTTCACATTTCGCAGACGGCGATTCAAACTTCAAACCCTAAGTCCTTAACTCCACTTCTTCCTCCTCAGTCCTCAGCTCTTCTCCCACTCCCACTCAAGTTACTCAACTCTCCTCCAAGTTCCAACTCTAACTCTCCAACTCCAAGCCTCCAACCAAGGTTCTAGAGACTAGAGTCCAACTGTCCAAGCCCAAGGAGTAAGGACCAAGGTCTCCAGCCTCCAACTCCAACTCGTAGTCTCTCTCGACTCTAACTCTAAGCCTCCAAATCCAAGCTTCAACACCATTTCTTCACAAGGTTAGAACTTAGATTTGCTATGTTTTAAATTTTTTTTATTATTTGATTTTTTTTGAAAATGTACAGTCCATATTACAATTTAGTGAATTTACCATAGTTTAGTTTTCTATTAGATTGGTAGTTTTCCATTATTATTTATTTTATTTTTTTTGTAAAATATGCAGAATTACATTTATAGTTTAGACTATTTAGTTTTCCATGAGTATTCTATATTTCTATTAAATTGGCAATGGTACTGTGGTCTATGGTAGTTTATTAAAGTTTTAGTTCAACATATATTTTTCCATTACATTTGTAGTTGTTCATTACATAATTTATTTTTAGTTATTTATTTGTGTAGGATATGGAGAGATTTTTTAAACGAACTCGTAGTTCCGGCTCTAGCTCCTCTAATGAGCCGAATGTTATTGAACAAGTAGAAAATCAATCCCGTGTAGAATTGAATTTGGATGATATTGTTAGTGATCCGGGATTACGAAAACCAATTGAAGAATTTGATATTACTATTCGAGATCAAGCTCGAAGAGAGTATGCGCTCCGAGGGCCTTGTCAACCAAATGGTCATGTGTATCCGAAAACAACTTTTGGTAATCAAGAAAGAAGTTTTCAAGGAACTTGGTATAAAAAATATACATGGCTAGAGTATAGCATATCAAAAGATGCTGCATTTTGTTTTTGGTGTTATCTCTTCAAACCTTTAAATAAAGAAAATGTAGATAATGCCTTTATAAAAGATGGATACAACAATTGGAAAAGGGCATTAGAAAGATTCAATCGTCATATGGGGACTGTGAATAGTTGTCACAATGAAGCTAGAATACAATTTGAGGCTTTTCAAGATCAAAGGCATAGTGTGGGGAATATTTTACGAGTACATAGTCGCGATATGGAAATTGATTATCGGACTCGTTTAACAGCAATGCTGGATGTGACACGCTTTCTATTGAAGCAAGGGTTGCCCTTTCGTGGACACGATGAGTCAACTAGTTCTTCAAATAGAGGTAATTTTCTTGAGTTGCTTGAATGGTATAGTCAACAAAATGAAGAGGTTTCTAAAGTTATAAAATAAAATGCTCCTGCAAACAATCAATTGACTTCCCCAAAAATTCAAAAGGATTTAACACGTGCTTGTGCTTCAGAGATTACACTTGCTATAATCAATGATATTGGAGATAAATTCTTTTCTTTGATGGTTGATGAGGCTAGGGACAGTTCAGTGAAGGAGCATATGGGAGTTGTTTTGAGGTATGTGAATAAAAAAGGATGTGTGATTGAACGATTTCTTGCAGTTGTGCATGTGCCTGACACCAGTTCTCATTCTTTGAAAATGGCTATTGATGCTTTATTTGTGCAACATGGTTTATCATTATCTAGATTGAGAGGCCAAGGATATGATGGAGCTTCAAATATGCGTGGTGAGTTCAATGGATTGAAATCTCTGATACTACAAGAAAATCCATTTGCAATGTATGTTCACTGTTTCTCTCACCAGCTCCAATTAGTTCTTGTTGTTGTTGCCCATGACAATTTTACTGTGAGTGAATTTTTTGGGTATATCACTATGATTGTGAATATATCTGGAGCATCTTGTAAGAGGAGAGATCAACTTAGAAAGATTCAACATGATAAAATAATTGCTGAATTGGAAAGTGGAGAAATTACTAGTGGAAAAGGAAAAAATCAAGAAACTAGTTTAGCAAGACCTGGAGATACTCGTTGGGGATCACACTACTTAACATTACTTCGTTTATGCTCTATGTGGTCCTCAGTGATAGAAGTGTTAGGAAATGTATATGATGACGCCTCTTATTCTGCAAATAAAGGTGTTGCCGCAGGTTTAATTGAGAAGATGGAGAGTTATCAATTTGTTTTTGTGTTACATTTGATGAAGTATATATTGGGAATTACAAATGAGTTATCACTTTCCTTACAACAAGGGGATCAAAATATTGTTCAAGCCATGTCCTTGGTTAGAAGTGTGAAATGTCGACTACAAGACTTCAGGGAAGATGGATGGCAGATAATTTTGGAACAAGTTAACACATTTTGTGAATTGAATATGATTCCAATACTTGATATGGAGGACAACATGCTAACTCGTGGTCATGGTAGGCGTAGAGGGCAGCTCATCACCAATTTTCATCATTATCGTGTGGAGATTTTTTGTCAGGTATTATTTCTAAATATCTATTTTTTTTGTTAAAGATATTTCATTGATTATTAATGTTATCATGGTTGCAAATTTGAATGATAGGTTGTTGATTTAATTATACAAGAGATGAATAATCGTTTTACAGAAGTTAGTACAGAATTGCTTGGTTGCATATCATGTCTTCATCCAAGAAATTCTTTCTCTCAATTTGATGTTCACAAACTCATCCATCTTGCTGATTTTTATCCTGAGGACTTCTGTGGTACTGATTATTTATTTTTGGAACAACAACTTATGAGTTACTTTTATAATCTGCGGGATGATCCTTACTTTTCTTCAATTGATGACTTGGGAATTCTTGCTCAGAAATTGGTTGAGACTGAAAAACATTTGGTGTTCCCATTGGTTTATCGTATGATAGAGTTGGCATTAGTTTTACCAGTTGCAACTGCTTCGGTTGAACGAGTATTTTCTGCAATGAAGACTGTGAAGACTGATTTACGCAATAGAATGGGAGATGAATGGATGAATGACAGTCTAGTTGTATACATTGAAAAGGATATTTTTTCTACAATTGAAAATGAGCAAATATTACAACATTTTCAACAAATGCAGTCTCGTAGAATCCAATTGCCTCCTCTTGTACCGACTCGTCAGTCGTCGCAGACTTCTGTGCCAACCCGGAAATGAAGCTCACCTATGGAAGAAAGGTAGACTAATCTTTCCTAAACTTCTAGTTTTTTTCTCTTGCAAGTTAGATTAAATGTTCTCAATGTTAATTTATCAGGTTATGGAGAATCGGTCTAGTATTAAGTGGGACAAGGGAAAGGCTCTCGAGTTCTAGTCTCTTGGACTCTTGGTAAACTCTAACAATATCATTTCAATCAGATATTGCAAGTATTAGTATTGCAGCTTGTTATATGATTTAAATGAGAATCTTAAGTGATCAATAAGATCAATTGGTTATTTGGTTGTGATTAACTTAATAGGCTAAATGGCTAATAGCTTTTGCATGGAGAGTGTTTCCTGTTGTTAGTCATCAAGTGAGTTGCAAAATGAGATGTAGACCTATTTCTTATTGCTTCTGTATTGACAGAAACATTTGCTATTAAAGTGTTATTTGTTCATCACTGATTCCTCAAAATTCTGAACTTCTTTTTTTTGCTCTGTTCTACACTATATCTCATAAGAATTCCATGCATATTATGATTTATATGAGTGACGTTCATGTTTATTTGGCTGTAGTTTCTGCAGCAACCTATATTATGCAAGAGTTGGAGCCTTGGAGGGATCAACACAGTGGAAATGAATAGACTAGAGTCTAGAGCTTAACTCCTTTGTTCGTTAAATTTCAGACTTTATGTGTATAGTTTCTGTAGACTGTAGTATCGTATATTATGCAAGAGTTGAAGTAAAACTTTAATTATTAAATATTTTTATTTAGTCGTAAAAAAAATATCTGTACAATTCAGCCCCCCTGAAATTTTTTTTCTGGTTCCGCCCCTGGCTCAAATCTTCTAAATCACTTTTGTAGTTCAGAAAATGATCCTTAGATATATATTGATAAAAATGAATGATCCCTATTTATTTTATAAATGAAAATTATATATTCTATCAATGAATAATTTAGAGATCATCATCAGAATTGTAAAAAGTAGTTCAGATGATTTACCCTCCATTTAGACACGGAACACAAAATCCAAAAAAGAAAGAGGTCAATGGGAAAGCAACGACTTCTTTCCGCACATTGAGGACGTTAGGGCCGTTCTCGGTCTAACCTTTTGATTTGGACACCGACGGCTGATATTCACGGTATCGGACCACTGCTATCCAACCCAGAGTGTGACGTACCCACCGCACATACCATCCGATTGGCTGGCTCCTGCCATAAATGCCGGATTGAGTCATTAAAATTCTGAGTAATTTGTTTTTTTAATGGATGCAGTCATCGAATCGTTTTGAGCAGTCGGTTTTCTCCCAGATCTCTGTGATACAGCGCTAGATCGTTTTTTCTTCCGGTGAGCTTATTTAAGGCTTCAATATGGTTATTGGGCGGCTCTTGATCTTCATCCAGAGTCCTCGTGGTCCAAGCGGGCATAGATTAATACGTTCCAATGCATTTCTAGAGAACAGAAGCCGTCAAAATGAAGTCAACGCTGTATGTTTGTTGATGGCATACATGCATCCTGTGGATTTGTTCTTTCTTAACTTGGATCTCGTACCTTGGATCTCGTACCATGTTGATGGCATACATGAAGTCAACGCTCGTACCTTGGATCTCGTTGTTCAAATTTCTGTATGGCAAAATGTTGATAAGGAGACAGAATCTGGAAAAAAATCATTGCACTTTATTTAACTAAAATCAGCTTGATTAAATCACAAGTTATTACCTTTACGCTACGCTGGTGTATGGTATGAATGATTGCATTAGTGTTGTGTATTTGGTGCTAGTTTTCAAAAGTTATTTCACATCTCATGTTGCTTAAATCATCGTCAAATAGAATGATTGACTGAGATCATTTATGAAATGTTCTGTGCTTGAAATATTACCAGACGAATAATTATCTTTTTATTTTTGTTTTGTTTTTATGTCCAGTCATCACTTTATCTAATCTGTGTCATACCAAATGAAAAGCAATAAATTCACCCTTGATCTAATTATCATGGTGATTCTGTCACCCTTGCTTCTAGATCTCCATTTATCTCTTCAATAAATTCCATTCTTCAAAGACTAATTGATTCTTGCTCTATTATTTTCCCTTCTATTTTGAACAAAGTGTCAACCATTTGTTGATTGATCAGAAGAAGATTAAATATCTTGTTATTAATTAAATGGATTGTTGTTTATTCTCAGGTATGGAAGAAGGTAGTCCTCAGTTGTGCCTTCCATTGAGAGATTTCTATATCCCTAGTTACATAATAGTACCAGAAACAGAAAGGGAGGATATTAAAGAAGAACCAACATGCCCTGTAATTGTTTTTGTCAATTCTAGAAGTGGTGGTCAGCTAGGAGGTGATTTGATTAAAACATACCGCGAGCTTCTCAATATAGTTCAGGTACTTTAGTTCTTAAGTTAGTTGTTGGAAGAAAGAAAGCTTCAGTTTGAATAAAAACAATATGTAGAAGATTTTCATACCAACTATGCAACATTCTATTTCAGGTTTTTGATCTGGGTGAGGAGGCTCCTGATAAAGTTCTGTATAGACTCTATGCCAACTTTGAAAAGCTTAAGTCTGAAGGGGATAGGCTTGCTGAGCATATCGAGAAGAAATTGAGATTAATAGTGAGTGAAACATTGAGTAAATCTTAGATCAAATTATCTCAAACAATATTTGTTGCTCTAGCATATTCTTCTTTTTGTTGCATTCCTTCATATTTTCTTACTCATTTTGTTGAGTAGCAACTTGTATATTAGGTTGCAGGTGGTGATGGTACAGCTGGTTGGCTTCTTGGTGTAGTTTGTGATCTTAAACTTGTTCAGCCACCTCCAATTGCTACTGTGCCTTTGGGAACTGGAAACAATCTTCCCTTTTCATTTGGTTGGGTAGGTTAATTATCTATTTTCCCATTTATTGCCCATCAACTGGGGTTCCTTGACCTTGCATCTAAAATAATCTATCACATTGTTTTGCATTCTTATTTATTTTTGGGGGAAAAAATATTCAATACCATGACCAATTCCATGAAAGTTTTTTACTTTTGAATATTTCAGGGAAGATTACATTTTTTCTTAAAAAAAATATTGTGATTGCAATCACTTTACCACATAGCAGGGAAAGAAGAACCCTGGTACAGATGATCATTATGTGAAATATTTCCTTAACCAAGTCAAGGAAGCAAAGGAGATGAAAATTGACAGGTATACCTGCTACCATAAGTTTTAGGGCTGTTGACATTCTTACTTAGTTCCTTAGGATCAAGCCTACAAGTCATT
Source organism: Zingiber officinale (assembly GCF_018446385.1). Lineage (NCBI taxonomy): Eukaryota > Viridiplantae > Streptophyta > Magnoliopsida > Zingiberales > Zingiberaceae > Zingiber > Zingiber officinale. The sequence continues at coordinate 59,984,905 of NC_055990.1, read as the reverse complement.
TAATATACTTTACCTCAAAAAGAGAGACATTTTATCTTCATTGTCACTGCAAGGATATATTACTAATACACCATGAATAGGGTATTTGGAAAAATGTGTTCCTTACACCGTTGATAATTGTAGTTTGTTATACCATTGTCATTAAGTAATTTCCTTCATACATAATTAGATTGCTAACCATTATTTAGTTACTAATGAAACCTACACGGTTGTTGTAGTCCATTCATATACTTTTCCATTCATATCTCTAAAAAGTAAATCTCTTGTCGTTATTTAGGTACAATTGATCTTTCTAACTAATCCATTATAAATCTTACCTAATCCTTCATAACTATTTAAGTAGAGTATTTTTCGAGTTCTAAGCTAGGTTGATATGGTCATACAGATATGTTTAAAGGCAACCAATAAATTCTATAGTTAGAAGGGTTGAATCTATTATAATTGATGGTGCAAGAGATAGAGGGAGGTAAAGAAAACATTAGTTAATGAAGTAAATATAGTATATTAATTCAAATATTCTAGTAGTATAGTCTTGCATAAAGCAGTATAAAATTCATATAATCATGCATAAATAGTTGGGACACGCATGAGTTGGTGATGATGTTGACACTCATGATGATGATTTTAGTGCTTTGAGTGGGTTATTTTATGCAAGATCATTTATGGACGGATAGGCGTGAATTGATAGACCCAAATTGTGATGTCCCCAGTTTTTCTTTAAAATGTGCGGGCACCATGACTCATATTTACACTTACAACCATTTCATATTCTCAAATTGAATAAAGTACTTAGTTCATAAGCAAATAACTACTAGCGACTTTTGGTACCGGTCATAAAGTCCCAGAACTTATTATGCGAAAGGAACATGTATCTAATGCGAAAACTAAACTAGAAGATCTTCGGGTTGTACTGTCATTGTCCAGAGATGACTCATTGTCATTGTCTCTTGCCCCATTCGTCTCACTACCTGAAATAGTTAAAATCTGTGAGTCGAGAGACTCAGCATATTCCAAACCCTGTTATGCAATAGTTAGCGTCTATAACCTAGTGTACTGAGGGAAACACATGCTAGGTAACTTAGAACCTGACTACTGGCATATCATGAACATAAGCATAGGTGTTGGTATAAGCATAAAATAAACATAATCATGAGCATGTACGTAAGAAGACACAAGCATATTTGCATGACATAAATATATACATAAAAATAGACTTAATCATGAGCATAAACATAAGCATACTAGCATGTCATAAACATACACGTAAGAATAGACTTAATCATGGGCATGTACATATACAGTTATAAACATATCAACGTAGGATGTTAGAGTAGGTGCCCTGCAAAGCCAACTGTTGGCTAGGGATTTATGGACTCTTGTAAATAAACAACCTTTATTTTAATATAATTCAATTCAGTTTGACATTACTTTATCTTTATACCCATGCGATATGCATAGATAAAGTCCTTGAATATACTATAGTGAGATGTAATGGTATATATGATGGTCATTATGAAATACATCAATATTCACTATATATTCTAAATTTGTCCCTAGTCAATTGGGCCGCCTTATAAATAAGGATAAAAGGCTGCTTGAGTTAGAGACTAGCATCTGTGATATAGTGTACCATGTTTCATTGGTAAGGATATAGAGATGTTCAAACATACAGATGAGTGATCATAAGATGAGTTCATCTAACATCCCTCATACAGACTTTCCAAGTGGTTATCATTTATCGAGTGGATAAGTCTTTGATTGTGGTTGTACACTAATAATCCTGACCCAGGACAACACTGAGACTTTATATGTTGGGGCTGCACTTTGACTCATTTACCGACTCTATTAGGGTCATCAAGTGGTGAGATTGGATGTAGTAACGAAACATATATGAGTCACTGTATTGTAGTCGGGGATTCACCACACATCCACAGGTGTGGATATCCTATGTAATATATTGTTTTATAGTGTATGAAGTCTCTGATCAGAGTTGTAAGATGTACTTTAGGAAAGGAGTTTTTTTAATTACACATGCGATATCACTATAAGATATATCACATGATTGTCGAATCAATATACAATCCTTGATGTACCAATGATTGTAGATTCGACCGGGATATATGAGATGAAGGGATCGGACTGTACGTTAACCATAATCGACTAGTTCTTGCAGACACTATTCAGTGATACCTAGGGAATCATGGGGTGGTGCTGCTAAACGCCCTTACCATGATTCGTTGGGTGTTAATCAGAATTAATTTTGACGTCCTATAATTAAGGAGTTAATCATAGGATGAGGCTATTAAAGGTATGCCCGAATAGAGGACAAGTATAGTCCTGAATCACAAGGAGTTGTGAACCCACGGCTAGCTATATCCCTGAACCATTGAGGGTCACACAAGTATTGGTTTCCCTATTTCCCGTTGAGAAAGTCAAATTCAAGTAGTTGAATTTGGCGAATAAAGTTTGATGTGATCAAACAGTGTATTGACAAATAAAGATTGATATGATCAAATGTTAGATTGATTTTCAATCAATAGAAAACAAGGAGAGTGGAAGAGTTCCACGTAAACTCTATAAATTAGATTTATATTATTGTAATAGCGAGCAAATGCGCTTGCCGTGTCAACGATATTGGATCGTTGATATGATTACAATGGACTTGTATTATTGGGTTATAGAAAAGTTCTAAAAATCCAATAGGTAAAGATGGAAGAGATATTGGGCTTTAAAAGTTTAAGCCTAAAAGGAAATGCAATAAACTAAATATTGCATCATGAAATAAGAAAATGAGATTTTCATTTCAACGTGATGAGACTAAGGAAAGAAAAGAAAAGAAAAGAAAAATAAATTAATTTTTTGCTTTTCCCTTTTCCTCCACTTTCCCACCATTTGCACGTTCACCACTTCTCCACTCATGCCAATCACTCATTCTCTCCCACTCATCCACTAGCCCACTTCCATCACGTTTTGTTTTCTTTTTTTTTTGCTTGCTACTTGCTTGATAGAAAAAATATACGACAACAACAATTTTGAGTAGAGTAAGAATAGGTTGCTTCTTCCGTGGAGTGTCTTCGGTGGAGAGAAGAGATTCAGAAGTCAATTTTTGAGTCTTGCCAAAATTCGGACAGCAAGCATTTTTCTATTCTCCTTGAGAGTTTTCAGCAGTCACTTCCCGATAAGAAGATAGAGATCTTCTTCACTCTCTTCCATCGAAAAGTTCGATCTCCTTGTTTGGTACTTCTCCTCTTTGAGAAGCATTGTCGGCGCCCACCTTCTTGCAAAATTTCGGAAGGCGTAGCACCTTATTGAGAGCTATTAGACAACCCCTTGTGAAGAGGTAATTGGGTAGTCCTTTCCTCATCTTCGAGGAAGTAGTTTTGATCGTCTCGACGAAAAACTACACTTAATCTCTAGTGCGATCAAGTGTTGGAAAAAGGACTCTAATCGTGGACCGGATTAGACGAAGGAAGTATGAGCTCGTGACAACAACAAGGAGCTATTTCGCTATAACCGGAATAGTTGGAGTCATCTCTAAACACAGACTGTTTGGAAGGTATGTTTATGCTTGTACTATGATTCATATGTATGTTAATGCATGTTAATAGTTTTATTTATGTTATGCTTAAATGATCTAATATGTTTATTTTAGATAGTTTAGCATGTATAAATAAAATGATTAAATTAGCATTATATGAATCAATCACATGATAGTGTATCTTTGTTATGCTTTTAGGATCTTACTTATACGGTTAGATTGTAATGCATGCTTAGATAAAAATCATGCTTATGTTTGTTTTAAAAACCATACGGACGCTCTTTTGATTTAATTGTTAAATCACAAATAAAATTTTAAATTTTCACTGTGCATAGGACTGTAGAAACACGATCATCGATTTTCGAATTCGATCCCAACAATGGTATCAGAGCCAAGTTATCATTGTTTATCGTATGAACTTTAAGACAAAAGTAAATATGTTCGTGTTAATTAGTTTGACCACGTATAATATTTGGTAATATATTATGGTGAAACACGATTTTACCTATAATAATTGGTTTATCAAAATTGTTTATAGATAAATTGATTTATTAATTTAGTTGATAATCTTGTGGTCAATTTAAATAATTAACAAAAAGCATAAGTTGATCAATTAATTAATTGTTAATTAATTGATGTAAAATATTTGATATTATGCATACGATGCAAGAAGGATGATCAAATGGCTCTCACTGATTGCTCATCCTTAAAATATGATATATTTGATATATAGTATTAGATATATGTATGTATGTTATTCTATAACATAGTTGCTTGAATCCGACAAACATACATAAAACATATTATATCTTCCAAGTTATGATATAAATATTTAAATTAAAATCCCTCATTTTGAATATGATTGAAAATTTATATCAAGCCATAAAGGGAAAAATAAAAGAGTATATTTTTCACTGTCTTTTATCAACGGTGGTTGCATGATGAAAGCTATCCGCGGTCAGTGTTTGGCTCTTATCATTGGGGAGGCCTGGACACCGGAAAGCTGTGTCTTCCACTGACATAAATGATGTGGATTGGGTGGAACTCTCATGACTTCGACTCATATCATTGAGGGAACGCATGACGATCGTCCATTACAATCTAACATTGATGGGTCGGCTTGACACGCAAAGATAATTGACGTCATATTATTGGGCCCTTATCAAACGTGAGGCGAATTACATAGTAGAGGCTGCATATGATGTAATTGAGTTCTACCTTTTAGGAATTATGATCGGCTGATATCATTCAGGGATCACAATTAGCTAATTGGGTTGTACTCACTAAGGAAATATAACTTCTCGTTTCCATTAGAGGGTGATGGAAATGTTAAAAATAGTGGAAAGTAATTCAAAATATAAAAGTTCACATATTTTGTCTTATGAATTATTTAAAATAATTAGTAATATTAATTATTTGTTTTCATTTTAGTATATTTTCGATATGGCATCTCGGAATCCACTATCTATGATACTTGATCAGAACAAATTAACTGGACTTAACTATTCTGACTGGCTAAGAAATTTAAAGATTATTCTGGCATCTGAAAAGATTGCATATACATTGGATAAGACACCTCCAAAAGAGGCTCCGTGCCACTCCTGATGAGTTGGAAAAGCTTGAAAAATGGTCGGACCATAATCTTCAAGCAAGATGTTATATGTTGGCTTCAATGTCAAATGAACTGCAAAGACGGTTCGAGGAGACTGTGGATGCTAAAGATATTCACATACACCTACAAGAGTTGTATGATGCACAGACTCGTTCAGTTAGGCACGCGATTGTCAAGGAGCTCATGACGGCTTGTATGCGAGATGGGGCTTCGGTCCATGAGCATGGAGTTAAGATGATTGGGCTTATTGAAAAGTTGGTGAACCTTGACTTGGTTATTCCACACGAGCTATCGACAGACATCATATTGTTCTCTCCCCTCCTCATTTGACAATTTTGTGGTCAACTTCAATATGAATAAGCTAGAGGCTACCCTTGAAGAGCTAGTCAATATGCTTGCAAATTATGAAGCAACCATATGAAAAAGGAAAAATCTGTTTTCCTTGTGGGTTCATCTTCTGGATCCAAGAAAGGACCCAAGAAAAAGGGAAAAAAGCGTTCTGCCCCTATGAAGAAGATTAAGCCTAATAAGAAGTTAAGGCCCACAAAGCCTAATCAGTCAAAACATGTTTGTTTCCACTGCAATAAGCCTGGACATTGGAGGCGCAATTGTAAGGAGTATCTTGCTCAGAAGCGTTCTGCATAGGTATGCTCTATATAGAAGTTAATGTCTCTATTAACTCTACTTCTTGGGTATTGGATACTGACTGTGGTTCTCATCTTTGCAATGAATTGCAGATGATGACAAGAAGTAAAAGACTTAGAGGGTGAGACCTTCTTAAGACTTGGAAACGGAGCAAGAGTTGCTGCGAAAGTTATAGGAGATATTACTTTGATCTTGAGCAATGATTTTAAGTTGTATTTAAGAGATGTTTATTTATTCCAGACCTAGTTAAAAACATTGTTTCTATTTCTATGTTTGATAGATATGGTTATTCTTGTCTTTTTGCAAAAGGTGTTTGCAATATTTACAAGGATGAATGTTTGATTGGGACTGGTGAATTAGAAAATGATCTTTATAATTTAAAATTGAAAGATATTCCAGTAAACAATATACAAGCACAATCAACAACAAAGAAAAGAAAAGAAGATAGTACAAATCAAGTACACATATGGCACACTAGACTAGGTCATATTTCTCAAAGAAAGATGACTAAGTTAGTAAGTGAAGGATTGTTTGATTCGTCAGACATAAATTCCCTACCAACTTGTGAATTCTGTCTGAAAGGAAAAATGACTAAGACACCTTTTAAAGGTCAAGTGGAACGTGCGCATGATATGTTGGATTTGATCCATACTGATGTGTGTGGTCCATTAAGTGTTAGTACGAAATATGACCATTACTACTTCATTACTTTTACTGATAACTATTCACGGTATGAGTATATATATTTGATGAAATATAAGTCTGAATATTCTGAAAAGTTCAAAGAGTTTAGAAATGAAGTACAAAAAAAATTGGGAAAAAGTATTAAAAATCTTCGATCAGATCGAGGTTGAGAACTTGAGTACAGAGTTTAAGGACTATCTAAAAGATAATGAGATTCTCTTACAGTTGACTCCTCCTGCAACACCACAGCTTAATGGTGTAGCAGAACGTCGTAATCGAATGTTGATGGACATGGTTCGATCTATGATAGGATTCACTAATTTATCGTCATCATTTTGGGGCTATGCACTCAAAACTGCGGTAATGTTGTTGAATAAAGTTCATACAAAAATAGTAGAAAAGACACCATATGAAATATAGATGGGAAAACCTCCCAAGTATTCATACTTGAAAATATGGGGATGCCCTGCTTATGTGAAGCAGGCAGTGGGAGACAAAATGGATAGTAGATCCACTTTGTGTTATTTTGTGGGATATCCAAAGAACTCTGTTGGATATTATTTCTATAATCCCAAGAAAATAGAAGTTTTTGTTTTAAGAAATGTCACCTTCTTAGAAAATGAGTTTCTATTAGATAGAAAAGGCGGGATGATAGAACTCGAAGAGGTTCGAGACGATTCCACAACTAATATAATAGAGCCCACACCCCAACAGCTAGTAGAACAAGTACACACTTTAAGGAGATCAAATAGGGTCTTAAGACTACTTGTGAGGTATGGTCTACTCCTTGAAAGAAATCAGGATGATCTTAATCATGGATGTGATCTAAGATCCTTTAAGGAGGCGATATTTGATATCGACTCGATGCAATGGCTAGAAGCCATGAAATCCGAAATGGACTCCATGTACTCAAACAAAGTTTGGTCAATAGTGGATCCACCTGAAGGAATCGTTCCCATAGGATGTAAATGAATTTACAAGAGGAAACTTGGAGTTGATGGAAAGGTATTGACCTTCAAAGCTAGATTGGTGGTAAAAGGATATAATCCAAGACAAAGAATTGACTATGATGAAACTTTTTCACCAGTTGCAAAGCTTAAGTCTATTCGGATATTGCTTGTCATAGCTGCATGGTATAACTATGAGATATGGCAGATAGATATGAAGACGGTGTTTCTTAATGTTGATATTAAGGAAGAGATTTACATGTCTCAGCCTAAAGGCTTCACATCTGTGGGAAGTAAGCATAAAGTATGCAAACTTCAGAGATCAATTTATGGTCTCAAACAATAGTCGAGAAGTTGGAACCTCAAATTTGATGATACAATTAGACAGTTTAATTTTATTAAAAATCCCGAGGAACCATGTGCGCATAAGAAGGTTAGTGGGAGTGCAGTGACATTCCTAATACTGTATGTTGATGACATTCTACTCATTGGGAATGATGTAGGAATGTTTCAGTCAACAAAAGTATGGTTAGCAGTAGAAGGATTTGGGTGAAGCATCTTATGTATTGGGAATACAGATCTACAGAGATAGATCAAAGAGAATGCTGGGGCTGACCCAATCCACATATATAGATACCATACTCAGAAGATTCTCAATGGAAGAATATATAAGAGGATACTTACCAATGTGTCATGGTATAACTTTATCCAAGTCTATGTGCCCTAAGATAGACGAAGAGATAGAGATGATGGCACACATTCCCTATGTGTCTGCCATTGGTAGTATCATGTAGAGTATGATATCTACAAGATCTGATTAGCATACGCTCTGAGTGTCACGAGCCGATATCAGTCAAACCCCGGTTTATTGCACTGGAAAGATGTGAAAGATATTAATACTTACGAAGGACTAAGAATTTGTTCATTACATATGAGGTTGGAGAAATAAAATTGGAAGGCTACACTGACTATAGCTTCCAATCATATGTGGATGATTCAAAATCAACCTCTGGATATGTATTCACATTGAATGGTGGTGCTATCTCTTGGAAGAGTTCCAAATAAGACATAATTACGGATTCCACCATAGAGGCAGAAAACATATACTGAGAAAATTCCATATCATCCGAGAGATTGTGGGAAGAGGTGACATTACAGTTGAGAAAGTTCCCTCCGCATATAATATTGCTGCTCCACTTACAAAGCCCTTGATAGGACCATCTTTTGAAAAGCATCGCGAACTGATGGGTTTAAAACTAGTGAGTAGTTGGCTTTAGGGCAAGTGGGAGTTTGTTAGAGTAGGTGCCCTGCAAAGTCAACTATTGGCTAGGGCTTTATGGACTTTTGTAAATAAACAACCTTTATTTTAATATAATTCAATTCAGTTTGACATTACTTTATCTTTATACTCATGCAATATGCATAGATTAAGTCCTTGAATATACTATAGTGAGATGTGGTGGTACATATGATGGTCATCATGAAATACATCAATATTCATTGTATATTCTAAATTTATTCCTAGTCAATAGGGCCGCCTTATAAATAAGGATAAAAGGCTGCTTGAGTTAGATACTAGCATCTGTGATGTAGTATACCATGTTTCATTGGTAAGGACATAGAGATGTTCAAACCTACAAATGGGTGATCATATGATGAGTTCATTGAACATCCCTCACACAGACTTTCCAAGTGGTTATCATTTATCAAGTGGATAAGTCTTTGGTTGTGGTTGTATACTAGTAGCCCTTATGACCCGGGACAACACTGAAACTCTATAAGCTGGGGCTGCACTTGACTCATTTACTGACTCTATTAGGGTTATCAGGTGGTGAGATTGGGTGTAGTAATGAAACATATAGGAGTCAGTGTATTGTAGTCGGGGGATTCACCACGCACCCACAGGTGTGGATATCCTATGTAATATATTGTTTTATAGTGTATGAAGTCTCTGATCAGAGCTGTAAGATGTACTTTAGGAAAAGAGTTTTTTAATTACACATGCGATATTACTATAAGATATATCACATGATTGTCGAATCAATATACAATCCTCGATGTATCAATGATTATAGATTCGACCGGGATATATGAGATGAAGGGATCGGACTGTACGTTAACCATAATCGACTGGTTCTTGCAGGCACTATTCAGTGATACCTAGGGAATCATGGTGTGGTGCTACTAGACGCCCTTACCATGATTCGTTGGGTATTAATCAGAATTAATTTTGACGTCCTATAATTAAGGAGTTAATCATAGGATGAGGCTATTAAAGGTATGCCCGAATAAAGGACAAGTATAGTCCTGAATTAGAAAGACTTGTGAACCCACGGCTAGCTATATCCCTGAACCATTGAGGGTCACACAAGTATTGGTATTCCTATTTCCCGTTGAGAAAGTCAAATTCAAGTAGTTGAATTTGGCGAATAAAGTTTGATATGATCAAACAATATATTGACAAATAAAGTTTGATATGATCAAATGTTATATTGATTTCCAATCAATAGAAAACAAGGAGAGTGGAAGAGTTCCACATAAACTCTATAAATTAGATTTATATTATTGTAATAGCGAGGAAATACGTTTGCCGTGTCAACGATATTGGATTGTTGATATGATTACAATGGATTTATATTATTAGGTTGGATTGTTGATATGATTACAATGAACTTGTATTATTGGGTTCTAGAAAGTTCTAAAAATCCAATATGTAAAGATGGAAGAGATATTGGGCTTTAAAAGTTTAAGCCTAAAAGGAAATGCAATAAATTAAATATTGCATCATGAAATAAGAAAATGAGATTTTCATTTCAACGTGATGAGACCAAGGAAAGAAAAATAAATTAATTTTTTTCTTTTCCCTTTTCCTCCACTTTGCCACCATTTGCACATTCACCACTTCTCCACTCATGGCAATCACTCATTCTCTCCCACTCATCCACTAGCCCACTTCCATCATGTTTTGTTTTCTTTTTTTTTTGCTTGCTACTTGCTTAATAGAAAAAAATATACGGCAACAACAATTTTGAGTAGAGTGAGAATAGGTTGCTTCGTCTGTGGAGTGTCTTCGATGGAGAGAAGAGATTTAGAAGTCAATTTTTGAGTCGCTAAAATTCGGACAGCAAGCATTTTTCTATTCTCCTTTAGAATTTTCAACGGTCACTTCCAGAGAAGAAGATAGAGATATTCTTCACTCTCTTCCATCGAAAAGTTCGATCTGCTTGTTTGTTATTTCTCCTCTTCGAGAAGCATTGTCTGCGCCCACCTTCTTGCAGAATTTCAGAAGGCGTAGCTCCTTGTTGAGAGCTATTAGACAACCCCTTGTGAAGAGGTAATTGGGTAGTCCTTTCCTCATCTTTGAGAAAGTTGTTTTGATTATCTCGACGAAAAACGACATTTGATCTCTAGTGCGATCAAGTGTTGGAAAGTGGACTCCGATCGTGGACCGAATTAGACGAAGTAAGTACGAGCTCGTGACAACAATGAGGAGCTATTTCGCTACAACTGGAATAGTTGGAGTCATCCCCAAACATAGGCTGTTTGGAAGGTATGTTTATGCTTGTACTATGATTCATATGTATGTTAATGCATGTTAATAGTTTTATTTATGTTATGCTTAAATGATCTAATATGTTTATTTTAGATAGTTTAGCATGTATAAATAAAATGATTAAATTAGCATTATATGAATCAATCACATGATAGTGTATCTTTGTTATGCTTTTAGGATCTTACTTATACGATTAGATTGTAATGCATGTTTAAATAAAGATCATGCTTATGTTTGTTTTAAAAACCATACGAACACTCCTTTGATTGAATTGTTAAATCACAAATAAAATTTTAAATTTTCGTTGTGCATAGGAGTGTAAAAATACGATCACCGAATTTCGAATTCGGTCCTAACATAGGATTGGTGAGCTTCCGGGCTAAGATCAGTGGTCACATTCAACACACCTAGGGTTGGGTGAGCTCTTGGGCTAAGGACACCGGTCACACTCGACTACGCAGATTTGGTGAGCTCCCAAGCTAAGGATACCGGTCACACTCGACCACGTAGATTTGGTGAGCTCTCGGGCTAAGGACATCGATCACACTCTACCACATAAGATTTGGTGAATTCGCGGGCTAAGGACACCGATCACACTCTACCACATAAGATTTGGTGAATTCTATACCACATAGATTTGGTGAGCTCCCGCGTTAAGGTCACCGACCACACTCTACTACATAAGATTTGGTGAGCTCCTGCGCTAAGGTCACCAGTCGCACTCTACCACGTTTATTACATGAGCATAGGCATAAACATAAACATAAACACGAAGATAACCATGATTATGTACCTAGACATGCATTCACGCCATAATAATGAACATAAACATGTACATAAACATGATTACGACATAAGTATGTCATAATAGTAAATCTAAACTTAGGCATGCCATTTCATAACATAAGCTAAGGCATTGACCTGTGCATCAACATAGCATAATCATAATTGTAAAGAAAGAAAATGAGATTTTAAACCCCACAAAACGGGTGTGGAAATCGTCCCCGTAAAAATCTGAAACTTGGAAGTTCTACACTATACACAGTATGCACATTACTTGGCTAGCTGGTTAGGCAGAACAAGGATAGCCTGGACAGTATGATTATAGGAGATCAATCATTTTCGCAACCTATGCTTTGGTCTAATGGTATCATTCATGCACTTGAATTCGTTAGATAAACATCACAACATGTGGCTGTTATATAAAGCAGAAAAAAATTAATAATAACAGATAAATAATCGAGGCATGTTGTAGATGAGGTGCTACACAACTGTTGATTAGATTCATTTTTCTCATCAAACAATTCATCTTCTAATTAAGTTTGATTCACAAGATATATATATTTAATGAACTTTGTTTTCCAAAAATGAATGAATGCATTTCGATATTAAAGCAGATTGTAAATGGTAGAATTCATCATAACATGTGACTTGTATTTTTAGTGAAGGAAAACGTTCTGAAGGGCAAATATTAGGGGTCTAAATGTACATACAAGCAAGCTATTTGTGAACTGCATATATTTTAAGGATAAGTAATATTTCAATCAGGGATAATACAAGCAGAAGGACTACAAGTAATATTTCCCATTTATGTGGTTCATAAAATCCACCCTTTTTGGTGAGACTTACAATTCCCCTTCTAAAGTTTTCATCAAATTCCCAAACTATGGGATGAAAATTCCTATAGAATTATATATCTTCCAAAAACTACTCTTGTTATCACATCGTCTTATCTCGAAAACGGTTGAAACTTGTTGGTACAATATCCCTAGGTCAAGGTTGAGTTTTGATATTTGAGTTTCGATGTTTGACAATACATAGAGATTGCAGATGCAATCATCCGTTTGAGGAGATTGTTGATACAATTCCCCTCTGGTCAAGATTGACCAGTTAGATGTGAAGAAAAGTCAAGTAGGTCAAAGGGTTGATTGGATACTTGACTGGAAAAGTCCTAACTGGAGGTTAGGTAGTTGGAAAATCCTGGTGAGTGAAGCCAAGTGAAAACCCTAGTGAATAAAGCTAGGTGAAAGTCCTGGTGAGTGAAGCCAGACAGATGGGAAGTCCTAGTGAGTGAAGCTATGCAGATGGAAAGACCTAGTGAGTGAAGCTAGGTACGTGGAAATCCTGGTGGGTCAAGGTTGACCGGACACCTGGTATTGAGAAGTCCAAGTAAGTCAAAGTATTGACCGGATACTTGGCACAAGGAAATCCAGATGGGTCAAGGGTGACCGGACATCTGGTGGAAGGAAGTACAAGTGGTTCATGGAGTACCAGATACTTGGTACGAGACGGTAAAATCTAAGTGGGTTAAGGAGGACCGCACTTGGTGATCAGAAGTCCAACAAGAAGTTGGCAAAGAGAAAGTCCAGATGGGTCAAAAGTTGACTGAACACTTAGCAGTCGTAAGTCCAATAGGGAGTTGGCATGGAACTAGGAAGTTCGGACATAATAAACTTCCGAAGGCCATAACTTTTGACTCAGATATCGGAATGAGGTGATCTCGGATGCGAAACGAAGCTCATTTCAAGCTTTACACATTTTTCTGCTTGCCAATCAATTAACCAATCAATTGGGGGATTCAATCGATCAGCCAATCGATTGGTTGATACGATTTTGTGCAGAAACTGTCTTGATCGATTGGGTAATCGATCAAAACTTCTCCAATCGATTGGTCAATCGATTGGGAGAGTTTCTGGGCAAACAATGAGCTTCTAAATTGATTAGTTGATCAATTGAAACCTCCAATCGATCAGCCGATCGATTGGGGGGGGGGGGGGGGGGGAAATCGCGCGATAGAGGCTGAATCGATCGGGCGATCGATTTAGGCATTTTCCATAGAGTACAGAGGCGCTCTGAATCGATCAATCGATCGATTCAAAGCCTTCCCAATCAATTGAGAGTTATTCAATCGATTGGGATCCGACCGTTACGCAGGTTATAACCGTTGGCAAGCGTCTTCTTCGTGTGATTCCTCTCCAACGACTACAGTGCGATCTCAACGACGATTCACGAGCTTCTTCGCACTTTCATAGCCAGTTCTTGAAGGCACTTGGAGACAAGTGTAGTTACACTTCCAAAGTTCAAGAGGCAACAACAAGCAACAAGTAAGCAAGAAGAAAGAGTTTTCATTTGTATTTTTTGTATTTTCTTCTTGTGGGTGTTGTATATTGTTGTGTGAGTTTGTACGAGGCTTCTCCGCCTCCGGCTACGACCGAGAAGTAGTGTTTTGATTAGTGAAGTGTGTCTTGCATGTGGATCCTTGGATTAGTTACCTATTCTTGAGGTGGATACCAAGTAAATCCCTTGTGTTAGCGTTGTAAGTTTGTTTCTTGTTCATTCTGCTGCACATCATCACCAAGAAGCAAGCAACGAGACGCGCGAAGGGCTATTCACTCCCCCTCTAATACCAAAACGACCCTAACAAAATTGACAGAACCTATTCCTCATACCTTGACCAACTAACAAATAATATGAAACTAAAAGACGAAGTATAATTATGCTAGATAGAAGGAAAGCAACCCCCACATCCTATATCACTTGAAATTCACAAGTTAGAGAAACCAATTAAAGCATTAATAAAGTAGGGAACATGCCTTCAGTCTTTAACTACTAACTCCTCTTCTTATCTTTCCTTGGAGCTGTAGAACCGGTGGAGAACAATGGGGAGGAGAGGAGCTCCTTAGGGCCGGCCACACATCAAGGGGCTAGGGCTTTTGGAGGTAGGGTTTTAAAGAGATGGAGCTTAGGATTTTGTGTAAATTTTATCCATAAGTTTTATAAATTTTATACAAAATAAAAATCTATATCAATAGTTATATAGATTATATATATATATATATATATTAATCTTATAATTTTTTTTTCTTATTCTTATTTAATTATATATTTTATATTATATATAATTTATTATTTATATTTTCTTTCTATATATGTTACACGTTACATAATATATTAATCTTGTAATTTTTTTCTTATTCTTGTTTAATTATATATTTTATATTATATATAATATATCTTATTATTTTCTTAATTTATTAATCCAAATTTCTTAATTATACGTTAACTTAATTAATTAAATCTATGTACATTGATAAATTCTTAATTAAATCAAATGAACCTCTTTATTAAATCATTGGGTTTTCGGATGCTACACAAGTTGTTGACATTCCTTACATAAAACATAAGCTCAAACAAATATATTAGTAGCGAGTGCATACGTGTGATGATTCAAGTGCTCAAATCCGAATGAGAACAAATATAAAATAAAATAACACACTGCTAAGAATATTTAACGTGATCTAAAGCTCCACTTCTCCTACACGACCTACAATTTATCTATCATCATCCCTTGAAATGAGGCAATGAAGTAAGGCTCAACAAATCAAGGTTTGCAACCTCTAAGTATACACCTTCACCCAAACAGTGGAATTTTGCAAGCTCCCCCCAAGCTTGATCCTAATTGGGATTTTCGTAACAAAGACTCATTATCCATTCCTGAAGATGAAAATGAAAGACTAGGAAAGAAAGATAAATTACCAAGAGCTTAAGATGTTAAAGATTTCAACTTTTGGTCCAAGTTCTTGAACTCCTTTAAGCATTTGATCCTAATGAGCACAGATGTTTTAGGATTTTTTTCATGATTTCGAAGTGCCCAAACACAATTTGAAAAAGTAATACGGATGTACATAGATTAGGTAGTCACAAACATAATTCGAAAAAGTGTCCTTAGTTTTGTGATAGTGTGATTGTCGTAAAATTAAACAATTTTCATATCTCATGATGAGTGGTTATCTATTAAGAGGGAATGGGAATAGAATGACAACTATTAGATTTGGTCTTTAGTACCCAGGTTACTAATTTTAGATTGTAATATCATTTTTCTATGCGTATCTAATCTTTGGCTTTATTTGATTGTCGAATGATTCCTCGCTTAATTATTAGAGGAGAGGGGCTTAGATCTTGATCATCTTATATAGGATTACTCTCAAATAAGAGCTCCACGATATTCGTTTCTTGCAAAAAAAAAAGTGGTTTAGGAATTTCCTATAACATTATTATACTCCCTTGTAAGTACTTATGACACATTCTAGTTTAAGAAGATTTGGTTAGTATGTTGGTATACCATGGTGTTCATATATTGGTTCCCCTATAAGATTATCACACCTTGCATAAGCTAAGCTTGCTGTGAAACTAACTTCGCTTGTTATATGTGAACTGCAGTAATGCCACAGCAAAAATATTAGAAAAAATAACCAAACAAACTAAATGCATACCTTTAAAGAAACTCCACCAATATTATGCATAAGCCATAGTAAACAACCTAGAGTTTAAAACACTAGAACATGAGCAATAAATAGTTAAGATCATCATTTTTAGTTACTTTAATCTTATTAATCTCTTATCATACTTTTTAAAAAATTATCTTAGACAATTTCATCATTTCTTGTGTTTCTCATTTTTATTCTTACAAGTATTCCTAATTTAATTTTTCAAGGAGTCAACATGCATATTATATATCATATTCGATAGACGATCCACAATTTGGCCACTAAAAATTGCATCGTACATAGGGGTGAAGGACTCACAATCCACCTAGTACTAAGTGTATCATAAAGATATAAATATATATAGGGTGAATGATGTGAAATATATATATATATATATATGTTTGAAGTTGAAGTTGGGTGTTAGAAGTTTTAACACCAATATTTTTAGGAAATTATTATTTGCTGATGATATAAAAATCGTCATTGTTTTGGTGTTTTTAAGGATTTAGGATGAATTTAGACAATTTGGAAGGGTATATGCTTCGTGTTTGAAGTTGAAGTTGAGTGTTAGAAGTTTTAACACCAATATTTTTAGGAAATTACTATTTGCTGATGGTACAAAAATCGTCATTGTTTTGGTGGTTTTGAGGATTTAGGATGAATTTAGACAATTTGGAAGGGTATTTTCCTCTTAATTGCTTCTCACTAGTGAGTCTCATCTATTAGGAAGCAACAAGAATCATAGGTATTATTGTTTAAGCTTTATCAGGTCTTACAACGAGCTTTTAGTAGCTCTTGCTGCCTAACTTAGTCAGCACAAGTTTCGAGCTTTCAGTAGCTCTTGCTGCCTAACTTAGTGATCAGCACAAGTTTTACAAGCTTAGAACAACGAGAAAGTTCCATCCTCTTCCTTATATAGTTAGCTTTCTATAGACTCTGTACTCAGATAAGGTCTGAGGATTCTTTAAGACAAGAGAAAGGAAAACAGAGCCTTATATATATATATGGTGAACATCCTCCAATCCAACCAATGTGAAGAATATAAAGTGTATCATAAGTATATATAAGGTGAAAGACTCACAATCTATCTAATAAAGACTAAATCACTTACCTATCTTGAACAAGATTAAATTAATGAAAGTAGATGATATCATTATAAATGTTGAATACAACAACAACAACAATAACAACAACAACTAAGCCTTATCCCACTAGATGGGGTCGGCTATATGAATCCTTTTACGTCATTGAGCTCTATCTCCAATTATACTGTCATCTATATTTAAATAAAGTTTATCTTGGTTTATCATGGCTAATCAAGTCTTTTGGTCTTCCTCTTCCTCGTTTGATATGCGTGTTTGTCATAGTTTTACATTGCCTAATTGGAGCATTTATTGGTCATCTAAGTACATGCCTGTACCATCTTAAACGTGTGTCTCGGAGTTTTTCCTCAATAGATGCAACTCCGACTTTTTCTCTAATGCTCTTATTTCTAATTCTGTCCATTCTCGTATGTCCACACATCCACCTTAATATTCTCATCTTCGCAACTCTCATCTTCTACTCATGTGCTCGAGTTATAGTTCAACATTCAGGTCTAACTGCGATTTTATAGAATTTTTTTTTAAATTTTAGAGGTACTTTATGGGCACATAAAATACCCGACGCTCTCCATTTCAACTGTAACGCCCGCCCTCCTTGCTAACTCTAAGGGACGGGGCTACGATACTCCATGTACAAATTTTTTTTTTTAAAACAGCGGAAGACTTAAAATAATTTTCTTAGTTTAATAAAAACTTTTCTTTTGTTTTTCTTTTCATCAAATCTGAACTATACTATCATGGCATCAATAACATGATATCAAAATTAGTAGAAACATAACATCAAGTCACACATACGGTACTACAATTCATGATACCAAAGCATAGTTCTTTAAAAGTTTTTAAAGCAGGTTCTTATTTGGTTGCTTAGCCACTGCCACACACATCTCCTTGCCTCTCCTGCTGCTCCTTTAGCTCATCCAGCTTTTTCCTTTATCTGTGGTACAAGGAAAGTAAGCTATGAGCACTCATGGCTCAGTAAGTTCCTTTCCTACTCACTAAAACCAAAAAATCATCACATGATCAAAGAATGTCTCAACATAACATGATCTCAACTAGTCATGGCATAACATATCATACTCTTTAAGCATATCATGCAACATAACAAAATCATAACTAGTCATGGCATATCATCTCTTAAAGCATAGCATGAAACATAACATAATCATATCTAATCATGGCATATCATAGTATCATCATAAGGTGGCATGACATATCAAGCTCTTAAAGCATAGTATGAAACATAACATAATCATATCTAATCATGGCATATCATAGTATCATCATAAGGTGGCATGACATATCAAGCTCTTAAAGCATAGCATGAAACATAACATAATCGTATCTAATCATGACATATCATAAATCATAACATCATCACAACATGATCATAAGGTATATGGAATATGATTTTGAAAACATGTATCCGAAAAACATGTGTATGTCTCATGATCTTTAAAATCATTTCTTCTTACATATATACTTGAACATAATATCAACATAATCAGGGCCCCGGCTTGTACCACACATAGATAAATCACGTAGATATGCGCGCTTCCTAAGTATATCCAAGGTAGCAAGTCTTGAATCATACTAGGAACTAGGTCCGGATCACACAGCCATAGACCTAGGGGCGTACTAAGGAGCCCATCCCTTTGTTTTTACTAGCCTGGATCACACAACCAAAGGCCTAGGGACTGATTAGGAGCCCACCCTTGGTACAAGCCTTACAAGGTAAAGTAGCATGTATAAAAATGCATCATTTAGTCACATAGCATATCATAGAAGTATGCATCACTTAGGCATACGTTATGTCATAAAAGTATGCATCACTTAGGCATACATCATATCATAAATAGTATGCATCACTTAGGCATACATCATGTCATAAAAAGTATGCATCACTTAGGCATACATCATGTCATAAAAACATGCATATTTTCACCACATAGCATATCATGAGAGCATGCATATTTTAGGCACAGCATATCATCAAAGCATGCATATTTCTATCCACATAGCATATCATAAAAGCATGCATATTTTAAGCACATAGCATATCATCAAAGCATGCATATTTCTAAGCACATATCATATCATGGAAAGTATAGATCACAAGCATACATGTTTAAGCATAAGGGTGTATCATGTGATTATACTGTCATAAGAAACATGGTAACATAGTTAGCTTGGGTTCTAAGCTTCCTAATCCCTTGGGTTCTTATCATGGCCGAACCCCCTTTAGATCTCAATTTAGGTAAAAACAACCTCCAAGCATGTGGAACCTAAATTATCATCACATCAATTTCATAGGAAGCATTATAAGCATGATTAACTTGGTTTCTAAGTTCTCCAAGTCCCTAAACTTCATGTGGCCGAACCCTATCAGGTGTGAAACAAGGTCCCAAACGTCATGAAAGCATGAAAACCTTAAACCATATTTATAGCATTTTTTTCCAAGTAACATAGTAAGCATATTTGAGCTAGTTTCTAAGTTCTTCAAGCCCTTAACATATGTCATGGCCGAAATTTAACAAGTATTCATTAGGGCTAAAAGCAAGCATACAAGCATGTGAACTTGAACTAACATCATGTATAAATTCATAATAAGGCATCATACAATGGGTATGGCCGAAACTTACCCTAGCCTCATTTTAGGTCATTAAACAACATATAGCATGAGAACTTTGGCTTTCTACTTATCATATTTCATGTAGAGTGACATGGGCATATTTAATTTTTGTTCTAGAGTTTCTAGGGCATCTATCCCTTCATGGCCGAAACATACAATGGTCCATTTAGGTCATGGAAAAATTATACAAGCATGTGACACAATCAACATATTATCATATTTCCATAAGAAGCATTTTTAACACAATTGGTTTCAATTCTAAGGCCTCTAGGTCATTTAAACCCTACTTGGCCGAGACTCATCAGTGTTTAAACTTTCTTCAAATAGCCTAAAAGCATAGGAAGTCATACAAGTTTCATAGCATGTATAAAGACAAGCATAATACACATACAAGTGAATTGTGCCTTAGGCTTCCTAGGTTTCTTTCCTTTTTCTTTTATTTCTCCTCATGGCCGAAACCTACCAATCTCTAAACTAGGTTTTAAGTGGCCTAAAGCATGGAAAACCTAAGTAAGTTTCATGGCAAAAATTACTAAGAACATCATATACGAATTTGGTTCATAAACAAGCTAGGACCCTTGTAATCTTACATGTCATATATCATGTAACTAAATCCTCTATACCCTAATTAAGCATGAGAGCATTAAACAACTTTCATATCTTAATATCACAGAGGTCTTGATTGAGTTAGTTCCTAACTCCTTTAAGCCCTAAAAATTATGTCTTGGCCGAAACTTACAAGTACTCATTTAGGGTTTCAAGCAAGCATACAAGCATGTGAACTTACCCTAACATCATGTATAAATTCATAAGTGGCCTCATACAAGTAGTCATGGCCGAAACTTCCCTTAGCATCAATTTAGGTCACTAACAACATATAGCATGTAAATTTTAGCTTTCTACATTTCATATTTCATGGAGAGTGACATGAGCATGTTCAAGTAAGTTCTAGGGTTTCTAAAGCATGTATTCCCTTCATGGCCGAGACCCAAAGTGTCCATTTGAATCATAGTTAAATATATAAGCATGTGAACACAATCAACATGTTATCTCAATTTCATAAGAAGCATCTTTAACACATGAGGTCTAAATTTTAGGGTTTCTAGGTCTTTAAACCCTACATGGCCGAACCTCATCAAGCAAAGAATTTGTTCAAATGGCATAAAAGCATAGAAAATCATAACACATTTCATAACATGTATAAAAGTCAAGCACTATAAGCATACATTCAAGTTGTGTCTTAGGTTTCCTAGGTTTTTCCTTTCTTTATCTCATAGCATATGTTTGGCCGAAACCTTCCAAGTCTTTAAACTAGGTTTTAGGTGGCCTAAAGTATGGAAAACCTAAATAAGTTTCATGGAAAAAATTACTAAGAACATCATATACGAATTTGGTTCATAAACAAGCTAGGACCCTTGTGATCTTACATGTCATATATCATGTAACTAAATTCTCTATACCCTAATTAAGCATGAGAGCATTAAACAACTTTCATATCTTAATATCACAGAGGTCTTGAGCATGTTAAAATTTTGTTTAAGCTTTTCTAAGCTATCCATCTTATCATGGCCGAAAATCTTAATGAAGAGTTCATGAATTTCTAGCAATATTCAACATGCAATTCTTTAAGAGAACTCTATATTCTATCATATAAACATGGTTACTTAAATTTAAAGGTCTTCCTAACCCTAAGCTATTTTCTTGGCCGAAACATATGAGTGGATTTCTTTTGGTTCCAAGTAACTTTTAAGCAAGAAAAACCAACAAAAGACCCTTAGTAATTCATGGAGGGAATCTTGTACTAGTTTGGTTAAACAATGATTTCCCTAACCTCTTTAAAATATTTTTGGCCGAAATTCTAGGGTTAGGTACTCCTCTAACCAAGCATCATATAGGTATAAAAACATGAAGGAAAACCTTCCTACATAGCATAGAAAGATATCATGAAATGAGGACTTGTTTAAACCTTCCTAGATTTGAAAACTCTTCTTTGGCCGAATTTTTCTTAAATTCTATTCTAGGTTTTCTAATCCTCATAAAATCCGAAAAGCACATAAAACGCCTTGTACCACAGGTGAGGGGAAGCTTACATCCTTTTCGCTTGTGGATCTAAGGTGTGGTGATGGAAGAAGTAGCCTCTTCTTCTAGTTCCCTTCCCTTGATTCCCTTGCTAAGTCCTCCTTGTATCTTAGGCTTTCTTAGGAGAAAACCTTGGCTTGGGGCCGAAGATGGAGGAGAGGGGACTGAGGGTTCGGTGAGGCAGAGGGGAGAATGAGAGAAATGAGAGAAAATAAAATCTTCTCTTTACATATTCTCTTTTATGTTAAGGGGGAAGAGGTAGCAAACTTGGTTTTTGCTTTCCTTCTCCCTTAGCCCTTTTTTTCATTTTTTTTTCTTTTTATTTTATTTATTTATTTGTTCTCATCATTCATAATGAAACAAGGGGGAATGAATCCCCTTAATGTTCCTCTTTAAGTCACGGCAAAAAGAGAGAGGAAGAGGGAGAGAAAAGAAGGAAGGCAAGTTGTCTTTCTCTTGTTCTTTTCTTGTTTTCTTTTGGCTAGCTTTTACTCTCACCCTTATCATGAGTTTCCCTCCTTTGCTATCAATATATTATTCCTATCCCAACTGGTTATTACCCATTAATCTTATCATTTACATCATGAGAGGTTCAAGGTTCAATCCTTGACCATTCCCTATTTTTATTTCTTTTTATTTCTTTTTGGTTCAACATTCTACTAATATTTTTCTAAGGTAAATTCATCATTCTCTTATTTATCTTAAAAGCTTAGTGGGTGTTACATCAACCATCCTGTTTGTATTCTATGTAAGACATCTCTCTCAATCCCTCTGTCATTTTGCAAAAATGATATTAAATATCTAAACCTCTCGATTCTGGGTAACTCGTCGTCTCTTATTTTAACAATTGTCTCATTATATTTAATATTGCTAAACTAAAATTCTATATATTCTGTCTTTAGTCTACTAAACCTAAAACCTTTCCTTTCTAGTATTTCCCACCAAGTTTCTAGTTTAGCATTTATTCCTTCATGTGTTTCATTTACCAAAATAATATCATCTGCAAACAACATGCACCACGGTACTATGTCTTGGTCGGGTTGGGTCAGGTTAATTTTTTTTTTAACCCAACCCGAACCCGAATTCAACCCGAAACCCCTAAACCAGGACCCGATCAACTCGAGCAACTCGAACCCGACCTGGGTAACCCGAAAATCTGATTCAAAATATTTTTTTTGGGGCTATTTTTCCTATAATTCTTCACTTTTATCTCAATATTTTATCATTATCATACTAATATTGATATTAATATACATAAAAACATCTTAATTTTCAAAATAAAATTTGATTTAACCCCCAAAAAATCCCACTAAACCCTATATTTGGGTCAACCCGGGTTAACCCTAACCCGACCTGACCCAACCCAAAAATTTTCAATCCGAAAATCCTCCAACCTAAACCTGACCCAAACCCGAAAATGTCTAACCCGAACCTGATTTTTTTCGGGTCAATTCGGGTTGGGTCATCGGATCGGGTTCATTTTTGACACTCCTACCTTAATATTTTTTCTATTACTTTTTCTCAAAATTTCATGGTATGACTCATTAGTTTAATACCTCCATAGTTTGCATAATTTTGTATATCTCCCTTGTTTTTATATAGGGAACTAGAGTACTTATCTCATGTTAAATAATTTTGTAAGTCATTCAATCCCTTATTTTCCCAAGCACTTCCATACCTCTATTTGAATATTATCTGGTCCAACGGCTTTTACATTGTGCATCCCATTTAAAACTTGTTCTACTTCTGAAGTTTGAACTTTTCCATGCTCATTTGACCTACTTAAATTACCTAAGTTAAGTTGATCACCTAAGCCTTCATTAAAAAGTTGATAAAAATACCTCTTCCATCGCTCTTTTATTTGACCCTCGTTTCCTATCCTATTACATTAATCTTTAATACATTTTATTTGGATAAGATCTCTTGTCTTACTTTCTCTTAATTTAGCTATTCTATAAATATCTCTTTCCCCTTCTTTTGTATCCAATTTTTGATATAATCATTCAAAAATTTCATTCTTTGCTTCATACACTACTCTCTTAGCTTCTTTCTTAGCTATTGTATATTTTTTTAGCTTTTCCTCGTTCTTACAAATATATAATTTCTTATAAACTATTTATTTTTTCTTCACTTTCTCTTGTACTTTCTCATTCCACCACCATGATTCCTTACTTAATGGTGCATGACCCTTTGACTCATTGAGTACACTCTTAGCTACTATTTTCAACTTTGATACCATTTTATCCCAAGTTATACTAGAATCACTGTATATTTCACCCTGTGTTGTTAAAGGCGCGCCCGAGGCGTCGGGCGCACAAATCACCGAGAAAACCGCCTCTGCCCACGCGAGGCGGGCGTTGTTCGCCAGGCGTGCGCCTAGGCGCGCTTGGGCGCACCTTCACACCTCAATGGAGGCGCGATGAGGCGACGAGGCGTGATCGCGGGCGCGATTACACGCGCGATCATGAACAATATCTATATTCTTAACCAAAAAAAATGAATTAGGGCACGGGGAGAAGAAAAAAAACGCAAGAAGGGAAGAAGAGAACGCAAGCAGAAGAAGAAAAGAACGCAAGAACGAGGAAGAAGAAGAAACCTGAACCGTTCGCCGCCGCCGTTGCTGAGTCGCGCCGTCACCCAAGTATGTGTTTTTTCCTTCTTTTTTTTTGTTTTCCTGTTCTTCGATTCTTCCTCTCTTCTTCGTTTTTCTTCTGTTATCTTCTTGATATCTTCTCTTCTTCTTCTTCTTCTTCTTCTTCTTCTTCTTCTTCTTCTTCTGCTATTTCTTTTCTTCTATTTTTCTCTTCTTCGTTTTCACTTTTTCTTCTTCTTTTTTCTTTTCTGTGTTATGGTATCTTCTTTTCTTCTTCTTTTTCTGTTTTTGCTTCTCGTTGAGTTGCTTTAATGTTCTTGTCGCTGCTTGAATTTGTTTTCTTCTTCTCGTTTTTGCTATTTTTGCAGCTTGTAATCTTGTTTGCTATCCGTTTTGCTATTTGTTTGATCCTGTTTTATCACTTTTGCTGGTTCGTGCTGCTGTACAATATTTCATTTGTTTTTTTTTTCATGTTTTTTCATTTTTTAATCCTGTTTTTCTTTTTGTTTTTCCATTTTTGTATTGCCGGTACACTGTTCTTGTTGTTGTGCTGTCCGCTTTGCTGTATTTTTGATCCTGTTCATCCGTGCTGCAGATGCTATCTAGTTATTAATTTGTTTTTTTTTCTATTTTTTTCATTTTTTTTATTCTGTTTGCTTTTTTTCTAGTTTTTCTATTACAGGTACAGTGTTCTTGTTGTGCTGTCCATTTTTGCTGTATTTTTGGTCTTGTTCGGGTTGTTGTCCTATTTTTCATTTGTCTTTTTGTTCTCTTTTTACCGGTATAGTGCTTTTCTATTCCTGACAGCGTTGATTTTATTTTATTTTTGATTTTTCAGGCTATTTTCTTGTTCGATTATCATGGAAGGTAGTAGTGATACTCCAACATATATATCAAAAGATCCTGGATGGAATTATTTTCAAAAAGTAAATCCGAATAACAAAAATGATTTGATTTGTAACTTTTATCAAAAAGTTACCAAAGGGGGTATCTATCGTGCAAAACAACATCTTGTTGGAGGGTTTCGAAATACTACGACTTGCAAAAAATATCCACCTCATGTACGTGAAGAAATTAAAATTTTCATGGAGAAAAAGACGGAGAAAAGTAATATTTCTAAACTTGCGACATTGGACTTTGAGGATGTAGACCCTCTTGGTGATGATATTGATATGGATGATATTGGAACTAATGTTGTGCCGCCGCCTACAAGTACAAGTTCTAGATCAGTGAATATGCAAAAAAAAGGCCTAGACAAATAGGTCCAATGGATACGTATTTTGCTCCCAATGTGCAAAAAAATATTAAAAGTAGAAAGGGTAAAGAGAGACAAACTACAATAAATGAGGCATACAAGAAAGAATTGAGGGAAAAAGCTTGTATGGTCATAACTGAGTGGATGTATGATGCAGCGATTCCTTTTAATGCCGTTAACTATTCAAGCTTCAAAAAGATGTTGGACTTGGTCGGCCAATATGGTATAGGTCTAAAAGGACCTAGTTATCATGAGGTGCGGATTCCTTTTCTAAAAAAAACTATTGATAGTGTGACAAATGATTACATTAAGTCATGTGAAACAGAATGAGCCAAGTATGGTTGTAGTTTGATGGCAGATGGGTGGACAGACAAAAGACACAGGACATTGATTAATTTTTTAGTGAATTCTCCTAAAGGTTCAGTTTTCATCGAATCAGTTGATGCTTCTGATTATGCAAAGACTGGAGAGAAAATATTTCAGTTGCTTGATCGATTTGTGGAGCGTGTAGGAGAAGCAAATATTGTTCAAGTTGTTACGAATAGTGCAAGTAACAATGTGCTTGCTGGTAAGAATCTATTTAATTATTTCTTATCAATATGCGTTTTCTTATACATGTTAAACTTATCTAGTTTTCTAACTTCTTTTATAGGAAAATTATTAAAAGCAAAAATGTCACACTTGTATTGGACTCCTTGTGCTGCTCACTGTGTCGACTTGATCTTAGAAGATATTGGGAAATTGCTTGATTTTAAAGCAACATTGAAGAAGGCAATGAGTGTGAATGCTTACATTTATGTTCGCCCAGGCATGGTAAATATGTTGAGGCAATTCACAAGACAAAAAGAGTTTTGTCGGGCAGGTGTCACAAGATTTGCTACTGCTTTTCTCACTCTTGAAAGGATGCATCTACAGAAGCAAAATTTAAGAAAAATGTTCATTTCAAAGGATTCGACAGAGAGTAAATGGGCAAAAGAAGCGGCGGGGAAAAAGGTAGCTAAAATCATCATGACACTTAGATTTTGGAGCAGTGTTGTGCATATTTTAAAGATATATACCCCTTTAGTTCGTGTTCTGAGACTGGTTGATGGGGAAAGAAAACCTGCAATGAGCTATATTTATGAAGCTATGGATAGGGCAAAAGAAACAATTATGAAGGCCTTTAAGGAGAAAGAAGAGAAATATAAAGAAGTGTTTGAGATCATTGATATGAGATGGGAATGTCAACTTCATCGGCCTTTGCATGCTGCAGGACATTATTTGAATCCAGAATATTTTTATTCATACACAAATTCAAATATATGTGGAGAAGTGGTGAATGGTTTGTTTGAAACTATGGAGAGATTGGTTCCAAGCGCTGCTGAGCAAGATAAAATCACTACCCAACTCTCTATATATCGAAAGGCAGAAGGGCTATTTGGGAGAAATGTGGCAATTAGACACAGAAGAGCATTATCTCCAGCAGAATGGTGGGAATGTTATGGAGCAAATACCCCATAATTGCAAAAGTTTGCTATTAAATTGCTTAGCCTCACTTGTAGTGCTTCTAGTTGTGAGCGCAATTGAAGTGTATTTGAGCAGGTATGTAATAAATATAAATGTTTAATACTATTAGTATGTTACTTTTATAAGTAGAAAATATTCTTTGCTATTTTATTATACTTATTATGATTTTTAACATTTTGTAGATTCACAGCAAAAAAAGGAATAGGCTGGCTCAGCAGCGCTTAAAAGATTTAGTATTTGTGAAATATAATCGTGCCTTAAAACTTCGGTATGATGTACGTGATAAGATTGACCCCATTTCTCTGGCAGATATTGATGATAGTAATGAATGGCTGATGGGTAGAATGGATGGAGAAAGTGATAATGAAGAAGATGAGTTGGTTTTTGAAGGTAATGACTTAACATGGGATGCCGTTGCTAGGGCTAGTGGAGTTGAAGAGCCTGAATATTATACTAGAGGAAAAAATATTACATCCATGACTTCCAGTTCACATGCTAGGCCTAAACGAGTTGAGAAGGGAAATACATCTTCCTCTATGAGACTCTCATCTCTAAGACTTACAGATAAGAAGAAGAAGAAGAAGAAGAAGAAGAAGAAGAAGAAGAAGAAGTAGAAGAAATTGAATTTGAAGAAGATGAAGATAAAGAAGAAGAAGAATACAATGAGGATGATCTTGAGCTTGATGATTAATTTGACTTATTACGCTTGTTTTGATGAACTTTGTTAGTTTAAATTAGAAAGTTGAAACTTGAAAGTTTGAAACTTTTATTAATTTTATTATGGTGTTGCTTTGCTTCTCATATTTGATATTGATGTGTGTGGAATATTAATAGTTATCATATTTGGCATATTATATGAGTGTGTTAATAGTTTAGTAGTCATCTACCTTATGTTCAAGAGGTGCGTGCCTTGGGCGTGCCTCGTGCCTCGGGCTCTAGTAGCCCCTTTGTGCCTCGGTGCGCCTCGCGCCTCTAACAACACTGATTTCACCTAATGTTTATACTTCTATCTTCTCCTTGAATATATTTTGTTTCCCATCCTTTAACTTCCACCACTTAATTCTAGTAGTCGTATATATTTTCTTTATATTTATATTATTCTTGAGACGTATATCCAACACTACTAACCTATGTTAGGTAGTTAACCTTTCTCCAAGGATGATCTTGCAATCTTTACAAATCTTTTTATCCTTTTTCCTAACCATAAGGAAATTAATTTGTGATGTATTATTCCCATTTTTGAACGTAACTAAGTGTTCTTCTCTTTTCTTAAAAAACATATTAGCTAATATAAAGTCATATGCTATCGTAAAATCTAATATAGTTTTCCCTTCCTCATTTCTTGTTCCAAACCCATAAACTCATGTACCCTCTCATATTTCTCATTTTTCACACTGACATTTAGATCATCTCATATTAAAATCATTTCATTTGGTGGAATGTTTTGTAATATTTCATCCAGGTCGTCCCAAAACCTTGATTTGATAACTTCATCTAATCCCTACTTGTGGTGCATATACGCTAATTATGTTCATAGTTTCTTTCGCTACTATTATCTTAAGGGTTATAATTTTATCCCCTTTTCTAACTACTCCTATAATCTCATCCTTTAACGAACTATTTACAACAATACCCACTTCATTTCTTGCTTTACTCTTTCTTGTGTACCATAACTTAAAACCTGAGTTCTCTATCAGTTTTGCTTTCTCGCCTACTCATTTTGTCTTTTGTACACACAAAATACTAATTCTTCTCCTATTCATCTTATTTACTACATTCATTGATTTACCTGTGAGGGTTCCTATGTTCCATATTCTAAATCTTAGATTATTAGTTTTCCTATCATATTTGTTTTTATCCAACCTATGGTATGAGAACTCTTGCCTATTTAACACTACACCCAAGTTCTCATGGAGATGTAGTGGTCCTTGTCGATACGTTACAGTCGGACCCTACAACGTGAACTCTTACATATTTAGTACTACACTCGAGTTCTGGAGATGTAGCAGTCCTTGCCGAGACATTACAGTCAGACCCTGCAACGCGTTCCTTCCGGGGCACAACCTAGCATTAGCATAATAGTTTAATGGATCTATTCATTGAATATTTACCATAGTTTTAGCGTTGGCTGACAACCTAACGCAATCCTCTTTCTTTATCCGGGCTTGAGATCAGTCATAATTAGATCGTCATGGGCCATAATTAGATCGTCATGGGCGGAATTAATTATAAATGTTAAATAAAGAGAATTATTTCTATAATTGTCTCTACCTTTTTTATTTTGCAAAAAAACGAGTGGAGACTATTATAGAAGTATTTATCTTTATTCAACATTTATAATTATATCATCTACTTTCATAAATTTTATCTCATACAAGATAGGTAAGTATAATGACCCACCTCAATTGAAGAATCTTTTTAAGTGGCGCTAGCATGACAACACAATGCATCTTTATACATAATCACCACTAAAATCTACGAGATATAAATCAAAATATCATTGACCGTGACTTTACAATATCAAATGAAGAAAAGGTTAATCTTTTGACTACACCTTTCCCACTATGACTTTACAGTAGCAAATCAAGATACAATGAAGGAGCTTACCTTATCTTATGACTATGCCTCTAGAGAGGTAAACCAAACAATGCTCCCAATTCTTGAAACTTATATATCACATTATCCATGAAGGCCAACATGCAATCAAGTTTGATTTTTGTCACACGGGTTGTTAATGCTATACAACTACACAAAGGGATTATTGTTGTTCACCCTAAAAGTGAAAGGAGTTGATTTAGGGTTGTGACTATTGTTGTGACTTTAGTAAAAAACGATGATTGCTACTTCTAGTAGCAGTGATTGCCGATTTAGGAAACAATAACGACATCATATACATTCGAAGTTGAGACTAAGAGAGGGGGAGAGGACATGAATCCTGAGAATGATGTAGTCCATGATACAATTGGTGATAAGCGACCATATTGCAATCAACAGTTACGCATTTGATTGGCGAGTGTAGGAGTTGATATTGGGTGAAATCGTGCAAGAGGAAGAGGACTTGATGTAGGTGGCAACTAAGGTGCAAACAAATTGAACATATATCTTTTCGAGCTAGCTCAAAAAATATTTGATTCGTATTCGAAATTGTCAAATTCAAGCTGAACTTGAACATGCTCAATAATTTTTTCGAGCTAAATTTGAACCCATAATATTTTGTTAGATTGTGCACGTGCCACCCGATAGCCGAACTTGAATCGAACTTGAATTATTTTTATGCAATTTTAATTTAAATATGCTCAAATTAAGGTTCGAACCAAACTCAAATTTATGTCATTTCGAACTATAATTCGATTATGCTTGAATCAAGGTTCAAACAATTCAAACCAAACTCAAGCTCAAATTTTATTTTGAATAGAGCTCGTGCCAAAATTAGTTGTATTTTATAGCTTCAAATCGCATTCGAATATCTCATTTATTTTTCGAGCTTGAATTCAAATATCAATATTTTCATATAATTCGACTCGATTCGATTCATTTGCACCCCTAGTGACAACAATGACAATGTGGAGTGCCGAGATTGCACACGAGAGAAAAAGAGGACTTTTCAAATGGGACAATGGCTTTGTTGGTGAAGAAGATGGAAAGAAATGAAAAAAAAAGGATAAGAAGAAGAGATTACGGTTTTAATTGACATTTTTGTAAATTATTCTATTTATTTTTGTAAGTTACAACTGGACCCTAAAAAAATACTATAACACAAATACTACATCTGTATAATAACAACAATAAAAATCAAGTCTTATTCCACTATGAGAGTCGGATATATGAATCTTCTAAAGGTATTGAGCTTTATCTTCTATTATATCATTATCTATAATTAAATAAATTTTATTCTATTTTATCATTGCTAACCAAGTTTTCTTTGTTCTTGCTCTTTCTCATTTAATGCACCTATTTATCATATTATAGGGTATAACTAGACAAATTTTTTTTCCTTTAATGTTGTATGCATTTAGTCTCAAATCTTGTCTAACTTAAACATGTAGTTCTCTTTCTCAATTTATGTTTAAATATTGTTTACATGGCTGTCTGCTTAGCCTCGACTTTTATGCCCTATTTACTCCTAAGGATAGATGAAGAAAAGGATAAATTGCACGAGAGTTGAGACACTTACCCTCTAAAGGATGGATTCCAAATCCATCAGTGAATCCATTTTTTTTCTTATTTTTCATTCCTCTGGCCAATTCCAAGGACCCAACTTATGTCCCAACTTCATTTTTGTGTACCTAGTCCCAGTAGCCCCCAACGGGCAGCCAACTTGCCTTCAGTGAACCAACAACCAAACTTCACAGCATTTAGGCAAGGTCATGGTTTGTGCTAGTCAAACCAAGTCGCTAGTTGCCGCCTTGTGGATGCCAGAGTTGGCCACGAGCTTGTGGTAGCCTCGCGAAGGCCAAGCCTGGCAGTGAGCTCTCTGTGAGGCCACCGTAAGCTCGTGGTAGCTTGACTTAGCCAAGAACTCACAGCGGATTTACGATTGTCAAACTTGGCTATGAATTTGCAATAGACACATCGGCTAGCCAAGTCGGAAGCTCATGTCCTAGTGAGTTTCTCTTCCTCTTTTCTGCTTTCCTTTCCTATTGACTTTCCCACTGCTAATCTTTCCTTCTCCAACATTAATCCTTTACCTTTCCATTGCTAATTTATTTCCATCCTTGATCCCTTTCTATTTTATATCCACCCTTTAGTGTAAAAAGAGCATGAGCTAATGAATAAGTAAATAAAGCATGTTCCTTCTCTTTGCTAATGGAATTTGAAAAAGTCTTCTTGGGTGATGCATCCATGGATTCTTATTATAATGATGATTGTGTCATAGAAACACTAGTAAGTTCTAAAATTGGCATAGGGTGCTTTTAGTGCTAAGTCTGAATATTAGTTAATTTATTGAAAGTGGTGGTGATCAGGAGCAGTCATTGACAATAAATATTAGGTGCAATTCATGTTCTTATATGTATGTGTAACATATTGTATATTTTGGACAGCAAACTCATGGTTTAGAAAGCTATTTTCCACATAATTCAATGATGTTATTTGTTTGATTTTGTCTATAGATGTTTACATATTTGACTTTTAAGAGCAAGCATTTTTGAATTACTGCTTCTATGGTTTATTTAAGCTGGCATATTGTTATGAGGATGAAAGCTCCCAAGGAAAGTACATGTGATCAAATTGCTCTGCTCGAATTACCACATTCCCTCCATGCATTTCAGCGTGTATCAAGCTCAGATTCACTTAATGTGGTAAGAAAAATTAATGGATTGTCTCTTATCCTAGTGATTGTATGTGGATTAGAATTATTACATTGCCAAAGTAACATCACAAAGCAATATGGAACTTTTTCAAATAGTCTTAGCAGATAAGTTAGTATTATTTATGTTTATAATACTATTGATTCTTCAAATGTTTAACTGTTTTATGATGATTCTCTCAATACCTTATCCTTCAGGAAGGCTATCACACTTTTCGTGGTGGTTTCTGGAATTACTTCAGCATGGGTAAGAAAATTTATATTTTTTAAAAATGCAACTAATTATTAATTGAATTAATAAAGACTAAGCAGTCATCAAATTGGTTAGTATGTCTGTACTATGAAGGTAAAATTTATCTAGATTGTGGCTCAATTTGTGAGCTTGACATGAATGCCATGTTATACCTTCTTTTTTTGTTTTGATTACGATGTGTCCATTATTCACTTTCTTCTTTTATGACCTTTATGGCTTATTGTCTCTGTATTTGGTTATTCGGTTTTTATTTCTATCTATGCTTCAGAATTCAGGTTTGAACAATGTTCTACTAGTTTAAACAAAAATTACTAGGGAGTCTACTACAGACTTACTTTTATTATTAGCCTCTTTAATGTTCATAATTTATTCTTTTATTGTACATTCTTTTCTTTATCTTCCTTTTCTAGGAGTAGATTACATTTTAGGCAATCCTAGAAGCATGACTGCAGGTTCCGGAACTGTCGATGTACTGTAATATTATGTTCATGATATTATATATATTTGTGCTTTGTTGAAATATCCATCTTCTCCATTTACTTTCAAAGAGAAAAAATAGTTGTTTTTTCATCTTAATTAAAGATGAATGTAACATGGACCATATATGTGATGTATCAAGCGTGTACTCAGGAATGGATGCCCAAGTATCATATGCATTTCATTCTGAGCGAAAGCTACACCCTGAAAAATTCAAGAACCAGATAGTTAATCAGGTACTGCTTTTCCCATTTTCTGTTATAACCTCATAATACTATCTTCAACTCTTTGTAGACACCCATTATTGATCATAAAAATTGTGACATTGATGTTACCTATACTTATTTTTGCTAGCACTATAATGTGTACAATCATGGTATATATTTTTTAGCCCGAGATTATGTACTTTCTTAAAACTTCTATACTCAACACCAACTTGTTGAGATCTACTTTCATATTCAGATAGTCATTTGGGCCAAAAAACAGGTACCTGAAGAATTTGCATGAGAATTTAGGGAATAAAAATAAGAAAACTATTCCTAATAAAGAGATTTTCTTGGTTTTGACAAATACTTTTATCCAAAGAAAAGATTTTCTGTATCATATTATGTTCTTAAACTGCTGAATGTCTTTGTACAGACTACGTATGCTAAACTTGGGTGCACACAAGGGTGGTTCTTTGCTTCTCTAGTTCATCCTTCTTCAAGGTAATTTCAAGAATATTTGATTCCTCCAGATGTAATTTTAAGTTCAGTTTAATAACAGAAAAGTTTGATATTCTAGGTTGCAGCTCAGCAGTGTAGAGTTCATTAGCAAGTTAATTTTATGGACTCGTCATGTAAACAAGGAAAAGAATTATAAGCAATGTGCCATCTATTATGATTCTATTTACTAAATTGAGAAGAAAATAATTACTTGGTTTATTAAATGAAAGCTCCTTTAAAGAGGTTATGTATAATATATTTTGCAAGAACAAGTTCAGAAAATTAGTCAAGCAACTAAAGTTTTACAAATTATTTTAATACCATTCATATCCATTAATCTGATAAAAAGTTAATTGACTATATTAGATAAAAATATAACATAGTCTAATGCCTATGTTTTATATAGAATTATTTGTTTTTATTATGATGTTTATGTTGAATCTATAAATAGATACAAGTGTCCTTTGAGAAAAAGATATACAATACAAGTATCTACTTTCCCTAATTTCTACATGGTATCCATAGGTTTTCTCAAAGA
The DNA here is from genome assembly GCF_018446385.1 of Zingiber officinale. Classification (NCBI taxonomy): domain Eukaryota; kingdom Viridiplantae; phylum Streptophyta; class Magnoliopsida; order Zingiberales; family Zingiberaceae; genus Zingiber; species Zingiber officinale. The sequence goes on along the minus strand of NC_055990.1, from coordinate 59,950,214 downwards.
GCTATTTCCCTAAGGGTGAGGTCAACCACCTCTTGCTCTCTCATCTCTATCTTGATTCCTCTTTGGTTGATCTACCCCTCTCTCATCTCTATCTCAATTCCTAGGTAACCAAGTAAAGGGAAACCTTACTGCCCAAAGTTTGTGATATAATATTGGAAATAGGTGAACGGGGCCCTACTACCAAAACTACTATGATAAACACTGAAACTAAGAGAAGAGGAGTGCACCTCTATTGATAACCCTATTGCCTAAACCATTGTGTGAGGATAATCAACCAACAACCATTAACTGTTTCTCCAAAATTACCCATATCACGCCATAGTACATCCTCACATGATAAGAACTAAAGATCATCTTATTTGAATGCTTATGGTCATGCCTGTCAAGTTACAATTACTAGTGCTGATTAAATATCAAATCACCTGATTATTGTTAATCACAATAGAGGAATCAACAAATAAGAGTCAATATCTTAAAGAAATCAAAATGTGGTTGACTTGTTCTCACCTTTCAGAGGACTTGTGGATGTGACAAACTATGCACAACAAGGTTATGTTAATTCTGCTCCTCTGAGAACATGAACCTGTCTTTACGGCATTGGAATAGTTTAAATATATTCTCTACTCTTTCAATGTATGGTGACTTCTGGACAGAAAACTTTGCCTATCAGGATTCTCATAAACTAAAATTTTCTATAGGATTCTCCATCAAAATAAATTCTCCCCAAAAGCTTCCCTCTTAAAGCGAGGATAAATGTGGCCCCACTGCTTTCTTTGGAAGGAAATGGATGCTAATGTCATCTATCCATTGTCAGACAGCAATACTTCTGATGGACTGAGGATATACATGGATAAGAAGGGTTTGACTGATTGCTCATACATGTCATTTCTTTATAGCATTTATATCTCAATCGAAGGTTGTATACTATGTGGTACTTGAATGACTATTTTGTCAGGGACAGTTTAGGTGCTTGAAACAATTTTTTTCAAGAAAAGCTTTGCCAACTATATGCACAACTTGCAAAAGTGAAGATCATGAAAAGTCCTGGTCACTGGGAAGATCTAAATGTTCCTCATAGGTACCCAAATAATTCAACATTTCACATGAGTCTAGTTCTCAGATTTAATATTTCACTATCAATCAAATGCCCAATTGCCAGACACATTCTACCATACCAGACTGTTGGATATTAGTTGCTATACTTAGGAAGGAATAAATGACAATTAAGTTTTAGTAATTCTTTTTTTTTATGCTTAACATTGCAGTGGAATGAAAGAGTTTTCATGGTTGATTGAGTGTAACTTTTGTTTGTCCTTTTGTTTCTATTTTTTGTTTGTGTCAGTTTCATTTGGACTAAAAATCAGGTCCTTTAATAACTTTCATATGGTTATCATTTTACTTGTGTTAGCCCAATACACTGCAAACCAATAAAGATAATATTCTGATTCTTTTAGTTGATTGATCCAAACTCTCATATTTTTGTAGTTTTTATTATTATTATTATTTATTGTATTGTTTCAATCTCTTAGGCAATAGCATAAAATGAGAAAAGTCCAAATTTTTTCATAAGCTTTATATGATTGTCATCTTACATAATTCGGAATGACTTACTAGGCAACAATTTAGTTTCACTTCCTGAATTATGTTTTGGTTTTTTTGTGTATTGATTTTTATTTGTAGCTTGTTGGAGACATTAGAAGTGTTGATCAACATGAATGGAGTTTGAGATATTATAATAAGTTTCTTCATAATTTTTCTAGATTGAATTGTCATTATTTGTTTGTAAAACTAGATTCATCAACTTTTGATGTACAACTTCTCAATTACATTTCATTCTTTTAAGGTGTACCTATTGATTTTATTTTGTCTTACATTTTGGGATAAAATTACCATATATAGGCTATCAACTCATAAACTGCTTGTGTATCTACAGCATTCGGTCAATTATTTGTCTCAATTTGCCTAGTTTTTCTGGGGGACTTAATCCATGGTGAACTCCTAATTAGAAGAAAACCAGAGATGTGAGTTGCTCTATATGACAAACAGTAATAGTATGCATGAAATAATGTCCCCTGTAAAAATTCATTCCACCTGTTTGGTTCTTTTCTAAAGGGATCTAACTCGGCCATATGTTGATGATGGCCTTCTTGAGGTGGTGGGTTTTCGTGATGCCTGGCATGGGCTTGTTTTACTAGCTCCAAATGGGCATGGAACCCGCCTTGCACAGGTGAACATACATCTTATGAAGCCATGACAATATGTTGGCTGATCTTTAAAATTTAGTGTTCCGAGAGATTAGTTTCTTAACAAAGCACAAGCCTTGAATCTATTAACATCATACTAAGTCTATTTTAAAACATAAACTGATTCCTGGTTAGTAATTCCTAACCAAGCAGATGAAAGATAAGCTGAATATAGTTTCTTTCTACAGGCACATAGAATCCAATTTGAGTTCCACAAGGGTGCAGCAGACCACACATTCATGAGAATTGATGGGGAACCGTGGAAGCAGCCTCTACCAGCAGACGCGGAAAAACGGAAGCGGAAAAATGAAGGTGAAAAATGAAAAGCACTTGATTCACTAGAAGGAAAGAGTACAAAAAAGTTAAAACTTAGAAACCCTCAAGTAAAGCTCAAGTAGATGCTTGATGCCTTGCAAGAGGGGATCACCTTCTTTCTTATAGCAAACGTCGGGTGCTCTTTGGTGCCCATCGACTCGTTTGGTGATAAGAAGATAAGAAGGAATCTTGTTTTACAGCACACCTATGCTACTTTACAGCACACTTATGCTACACTCAATTCTGCTTTATACAAAGTTGCCAGAATCTTCTTTATTAAAGTTGAGTAGTCGTTTCATGGGTCCATCATGCTTGCTGCTTTAGACTTTAAAATTCTTCATCCTGGATACACAATCTTGAAGGAGATATGCTGCCTGTGATAATTGTTCGTCGTTTTGTTTGACAGCAGGATACCAGTCATTCCACCAGTTGTCCTTTCCTCTTCTTTTATTGCACTCTTGTTTCTTTAATGAGTGTATGATTCGAAGCTGTTGTAGTGCGTTGACGGTTTGGATTGCGGCTCTTTACTCAAGCATGTGTAACTCTTTTGAGAATTGATTGTATTTGTCCAATGAGATTGGGTAGGAGCTATGTATTTCACTAAGCTTCCGTTGGTACTGCTCAGAGAGGTTGAGAGGATCTGCAGCATCCTGCTCAACGTTGCTTGTGCTTCTGGGTTGGGTTGATTCTCCACCTCCTTGAGTGCTGGTACCACCAAGGCTAGTTGACTTAGCTCCTGTTCCGGCCATTCTGCCAAAATTAACACAGATATTAATCGAGATAAAGAATCTGCTATCTGATTATTCTTCTCGTCAATATGTTCAAACTAAACTGATGGGCCGGCTCTAGTGATATAATCAGTAAAAGAAATCCACCGTACTCTAGAGGGCTTGTGATTAGCGGTTTTGCCGAAAAAACTGATAATGGCCTGACAATCGGTTCTAATGAGTAGTTCTGATTTATCAAGGAAATAGATTTTTAGAGCTTCCATTGTATTCATCACCGCATAAATTTCAGCATCAATTGTTGATTTTGGAGGATTAAACTTTCCACTAGAATAGGCGCATATTTTTTCAGAGGAAACTGAGTCAAATTTCCTTTTCTTTCACTTGCACACGCCTCCCCATCCATTCATACACCCATCAACTTCTAGAATTATATAGCAATCTGGAGGGGGTATTTCTAGGTCTGGGAGCTGCTTCACCTTCTCTTTGACTTGATGAATTAAATCCCAATCTTGATGATTTAGTCTCTTTTCTCCGTTAGGAGATGTTTTTGCATAAAGGGGTCCTAGGAGTGTCTTGAGTAATCCTGAATCAAACACTGAATGGATAAACCCGTTCGCCATCAACAAGAACATCTCCTAGGACCCAAACTTGGGAAAAGTCGAGCATGTGAATCATGATGTTTACCTTTGTAAGTCTTTGATTGTCTTATAACTCACAAAGATCAATATAGCCTGCCTGACATCAACACTATCCTTAAGAAGGTTAGTAATAGCTGCATTTTTTCAAAATTCGATTTAAAGAGTGGGTTTCATCAGGTTGCAATGCATCCTGACTCTATTGAGTGGACGACCTTCTGGGTTCTCGACGGATTATATGAATGACTGGTAATACCATTTGGGTTAAAAAATGCACCCACGGTATTCCAAAGAAAAATGGACTTATGCTTTAAGGGAATAGAAAACTTCATAGCTGTATACATCGATGATATATTGGTATTTTCACCAGATGAAAAGAGCCATGAACAACACCTTCAAAGAATGTTCCAAATCTGTCAAGCAAATGGGCTAGTTCTGAGCCCAACTAAAATGAAAATTGCTGTACCAGAGATTGAATTTCTTGGAGCCATTATAGGAAATTGCAGAATCAAACTACAGCCTCATGTTATATCCAAGATCGCAGACTTCAAAGATAATGATCTCAAGACTACCAAAGGTATGCGATCATGGCTGGGATTATTAAATTATGCAAGAAATTACATCCCAAACTTGGGAAAACTCCTAGGACCCCTTTATGCAAAAACATCTCCTAACGGAGAAAAGGGACTAAATCAGCAAGATTGGGATTTAATTCATCAAGTCAAAGAGAAGGTGAAGCAGCTCCCAGACCTAGAAATACCCCCTCCAGATTGCTATATAATTCTAGGAGTTGATGGGTGTATGGATGGATGGGGAGGCGTGTGCAAGTGGAAGAAAAGGAAATTTGACCCAGTTTCCTCTGAAAAAATATGCGCTTATTCTCGTGGAAAGTTTAATCCTCCAAAATCAACAATTGATGCTGAAATTTATGCGATGATGAATACAATGGAAACTCTAAAAATCTATTTCCTTGATAAATCGGAACTACTCATTAGAATCGGAACTACTCATTAGAATCGATTGTCAGGCCATTATCAAGTTTCTTGACAAAACCGCTAATCACAAGTCCTCTAGAATACGGTGGATTTCTTTTACTGATTATTTCACTAGAGCCGGCCCATCAGTTCAGTTTGAACATATTGACAGGAAAAATAATCAGGTAGCAGATACTTTATCTTGATTAATATCTGTGTTAATTTTGGCAGAATGACCGGAATAGGAGCTAGGCCAACTAGCCTTGGTGGTGCCAGCACTCAAGGAGGTGGAGAATCAACCCAACCCAGAAGCACAAGCAACATTGAGCAGGATACTACAGATCCTCTCAACCTCAATGAGCAGTACCAACGGAAGCTTAGTGAAATACATAGCTCCTACCCAATCTTATTAGACAAATACAATCAATTCTCAAAAGAGTTACAAATGCTTGAGCAAAGAGCCGCAATCCAAACCGTCAACGCACTACAACAGCTTCGAATCATACACTCATTAAAGAAACAAGAGTGCAATAAAAGAAGAGGAAAGGACAACTGGTGGAATGACTGGTATCCTGCTGTCAAACAAAACGACGAACAATTATCACAGGCAGCATATCTCCTTCAAGATTGCGTATCCAGGATGAAGAATTTTAAAGTCTAAAGCAGCAAGCATGATGGACCCATGAAACGACTACTCAACTTTAATAAAGAAGATTCTGGCAACTTTGTATAAATCAGAATCGAGTGTAGCATAAGTGTGCTGTAAAGTAGCATAGGTGTGCTATAAAACAAGATTCCTTCTTATCTTCTTATCACCAAACGTGTCGATGGGGTCCCAAAGAGCACCCGACGTTTGTTATAAGAAAGAAAGTGATATCCTCTTGCAAGGCATCAAGCATCTACTTGAGCTTTACTTGAGGGTTTCTAAGTTTTAGCTTCTTTGTACTCTTTCCTTCTAGTGAATCAAGTGCTTTTCATTTTTCACCTTCATTTTTCCGCTTCCGTTTTTCCGTGCCCTCTCTCCTGGTATCAGAGCTTGTTATACTCTTCTTGTTTGGGCTTGTTGGTATTATGCAACTTGAAGAAGCAAAAGGATAGATCCTAACTTGGCAAGAAAGGCAGGAGGCCTAAGATAGCCCAAGGGTACATCTATATGAGGTTCTCCGGGAAGGAACTGCCCTCGCCCAAAGTCCAAGAGTCCCTGTAAGTCCTGATAAGTTTTATGAGCACTTTTACTACTACAAGAAATACTACCTTTTACAGAGAAGCAATTTCTTCAACTGATCCTATATAAACCCCCTCTATTGGTTTTGCTAAACCAAGCGACTACCAAGGTATTACACCTGGAATTTGCTACAATTATCAAACAAAATAATACCCAAATCCAATTGTTAGTCCAAATAGCTGAGACCTTAAAAGAAATCCAATCTGATCTTCGAAAACAACAATCACCTCCTTTTCCACAAGACCTTATTTCCAAATTACAAAATCTATCTCTTGGTCCCCCTAAACCAAAGGAGAAAGTAGGAAGACTCCGGGTATTCAAAGACCCTTATAAAATTCTGAAGGAGGAGCAAGAAAAGCTAAAGGGAGTATGGCCACCACCAGAACAGAACAACAAGTAGCCACAACTCCATTATTTGGAGATCAAATAAGAAGCTACCGAAGAACTCAACGAAGGCTCCAAAACGCTTAACAAGCAGCACGAAGAATTGGGCGACAACTCACTGGAGTAGCAGCTACGGGATATACAACTGGAACAACAAATTGAACCCGAAGCTCAATTACAACTATCAATGCAAGAACGTGCTTCCATAGTACCAGCTGAGGTACTTTATCATTCAAAGACGAAATGATGCACATCACAGAGTCTATGTGCACAGATCTGAAGAAGCCATGTTAGTTACTGACAACCATCAAGTTGATAGAAGCTTTATTCAAGAAGAAAGCTTTAATCAATTAAGAAGAAGCCGAATGCAATACATTCACCTGGACATTCTCCAGGTACGTGTCCAAATATTACATTGACAACGAGAAGGAACAATGACTCTTATTGTATTCAAGGACAACTGATGGCGAGGTGACCAAGCAATATTGGCAACCATGGAAGTGGATTTAACATCTGGAAGCCAAATGATTTATGTCATCCCACAAATCATGATGACCATCGGGGATTTCTACCGAAACATTCAGATCTCTATTCTTACAAGAGGATATGAAGCCTGGCAAAACAGTGAAGCCAACCTCTTAATAACAAGAGGACTTGTAGGTAGGCTTTCTAACACTCATAATGTAGGCTTTGCTTATGAGATACACGGGTTGGTAGATTATTTAACCTCCCCTAGAGTTAATGCCTTACCTGGACGAAGTTTCTCAACAAGAAGCCTACAAGGTCTTAATTGGGTAATTAATCCTACCCAAATATCAATCCCATTACAACCATCAGAAGTCAACAGTCAAACAATGATGGATGGACGAATCTCACTCAGCTTTAGCAATTATGCTACTGCACATCCATCAGAACAACCAATATATAATAACAAAGACGAAGAAATTCTGGCAATTCTTATAGAAATAAAGCCAGGAGCCTTTACAAACTTTGAAGGAACAGTTGATGAGTATTATGAGGAATATGGTGATATTGACGACTATATTGAAATAGGAAAGCAGATTATTGATCAAGATGAAAGGTACTCTTCGACACCTGAACCCCATGTTCTTGTTAATAAAATTTCTCAACATGCAACTTTACCACAAAGACAAACAGAGGGATCAGCAGGACTTGATATTTCTGCAAGTCATGCTGCTATAATTGAACCATATGGGCGGGATTTAATTCATACAGGGCTACGAATTGAAATTCCCTATGGCTACTATGGACGATTAGCCTCACGCTCAGGTTTAGCATGTAAGAGTGGAATTGAAGTCGGAGTCGGAGTTATTGACTTTGATTATCGAGGTGAAGTTAAAGTTCTTCTATTTAATAGAACTAATATTCCAGTTTATATTTCTCCGTAGCAAAAAATTGCACAATTAATACTGGAGAAAATATCTTTTCTAGAAGTTTATGAAGTACCTCACCTCAGTTACTCTGAACGAGGTGATAAAGGGTTTGGTTCTACTGATAAACCAAACACTGTTCCTGAACCAGCTCAAAATAAAGCCTCCACCTCACAGCAACCTCGTCATTTTACAACCAACGACATTTTCTCTCTCCTAATGCCTCGAGAGACAGCTGCAGTCCTAGTACAAGATGATTCAATCCAAAATAATTCTGAGCAAGACCAGGCAGCGACTACAAGCCTATGGGCCTCTGTACCGCGATCCCTGGACCCTAGACAAACGGAGGGATCAGCAGGACTTGATATTTCTGCAAGTCATGCTGCTATAATTAAACCATATGGGCGGGATTTAGTTCATACAGGGCTACGAATTGAAATTCCCTATGGTTACTATGGACGATTAGCCTCACACTCAGGTTTAGCATGGAAGAGTGAAATTGAAGTCGGAGCCAGAGTTATTGACTCTGATTATCGAGGTGAAGTTAAAGTTCTTCTATTTAATAGAACTAATATTCCAGTTTATATTTCTCCACAGCAAAAATTGCACAATTAATAATGGAGAAAATAGCTTTACCAGAAGTTTATGAAGTACCTCACCTCAGTTACTCTGAACGAGGTGATAAAGGGTTTGGTTCTACTGATAAACCAAATACTGTTCCTGAACCAACTCAAAATAAAGCCTCCACCTCACAGCAACCTCATCATTTTACAACCAACGACATTTTCTCTCTCCCAATACCTCGAGAGACAGCTGCAGTCCTAGTACAAGGTGACTCAATCCAAAAATAATTTCGAGCAAGACCAGGCAGCGACTACAAGCCCATGGGCCTCTGTACCGCGGTCACTGGACCCTACTCCTAATTATGAGGATACCGATGATTCTTATCTGGACTATATTGCATACTTGGCATCCCTTTCAACTTCTAACAAACCAATTTAGGATGATTATCTTGAATCAGACACTGAATGGATAAACCCGTTTGCCAGCAAAGGTGGTGGGGAAAGTGAGCTTATCGCAGCAAATTGCGAAATGGAATACCCAAGCTTAAGGCGGCTAGTTGATGAAATAACACCAGTATCAGAACAAATTTATTCCACAAGTACGGTGATATCTCCATACCGACCCCCTACAGACACTGCAATGGGACCGCCAGGGTATCCGCCAGTAAATAATACGGCAAATCCTCCAGCCTTCCAACCAATCTATGAGCAGCAACATCCAAAAGCAAAGTTTAAGGGAGAAATGAATAATGAACTATGGACTTTACCCTCTGCACAACAGTAAAGTGGGGCATTATTTGTGATACCAGAACAATTAAATCTCTTTGATGACGCCTTTTCTCGGTGGGAATCCATAACCAAAAATTTTGTGGCATCACAAGCATTTATAGATTCCAAAGAGAAAATTGAGTTCATAGAAAATTTATTGGGGGAAATTGAAAAGATAACATGGGTTCAATGGAGGATGACCTATGCCACTGAATACGATGCTCTTATATCTATCAGTGAAGGGAGGGAGGGAACCCAAAACATTTTATCTCAAATGAGGCGGGTTTTCTCAGCAGAAGATCCCACTCAAGGCTCTACAGAAATACAAAATGCTGCATATAGAGATCTGGAGAAGTTATTCTATGATAATATGAAGAATATTATCCAATATATCAATGATTATATGAGGCTAGCAGCAAAAACAGGACGACTCTATGCAAGACCAGAATTATCTGAAAAGTTTTGGCTTAAAATGCCCGGAGATCTTGGAAACCGGATAAAAGCAGCATTTGAAGCAAGACACCCAGGATTAACAGTGGGAGTATTTCCAAGAATCATCTTTGCCCATAAATTCCTTGAACAAGAATGCAAAGATGCAACCTTTAAGCGATCTCTAAAGGATTTATCTTTTTGTAGCCAAATTCCCATACCAGGAGCAAAGAAATTATATTATATGGTGCGAAGAAGAAATCAAGAGGTTAAAAGAGGAAGTCGATTATTATAAATCTCACTATAAAGCTCTACAATTAGAAAGAGATTTGTAAAAAGACTTTGAGGATTTAGAAGATGAAGAAGCAGCTCACATGCTTATTGAAGAAACAGTAGCTGCTACGTAGAACCCGAGGTTAGTGAAAAATATGTTGTATAACTTAACAGTGGAAATTGAAATTCCAAGAATCCCAAGATTCAAACTAAAGGCGATTCTTGATACGGGAGCAACCACTTGTTGTGTGGACCAAAGATCAATCCCGAAAGAAGCATTAGAGCAAAACAACTTTGTGGTTAATTTCAGCGGTATAAATTCACAACAAACCGCTAATATGAAGCTAAGGAATGGAAGAATGATGATCGGAGATAATATTTTCCGGATTCCCTACACTTACAGCTTTCCAATGATGACACAGTTGTGGTTGAAATTTCACATCTTGTGCAGGTCAATATGTTGGCTACCCGTGACTGCATCTCCAAAAGCATCAGTGATCCTTCAACACCCATGAGCCATCATGGCGATGAGGATGGGAGTGAGAACTCTGATGATGAATGGGAAGGAGGGAGGAAGAAATTTGGTGCAGCAGAGACGTTCAAGATTTCTGAGGATATGGATATCTCTCATCTTAGTTAAGTTCTCCTTGTGCTTGCTTTGCTTCTTCATATCTGTAATTCAGTCCTTGCATTGTTGTCCATTTGGGTTGATTTATCACAATATCTGGTAATTGTGAGATCAAGTGTTTGATGAAAGCTTTATCCATATGCATTAAGTATGATTGGATTTAATTTTAAGTGCATCCACGTTCAATGCGTTAGAGAACAACTAGATAGCTTGTTATTCGCTGGAGAGTTTTATTTTCAAAAAAAGAGAAGAGTGGTGAGAGTACTAGTCTCCAACCACACTTGAATATATTATTAATTCAAAACAACTGCTAGTAGCTGAGACCAATTAGAAGTATGGCAATTTCTGTAAACCTGCACCATAAAATGTCTGACATTTGGTGCTAGATCTCTTGTTTATTCTGTCGATCTACACCATATTTGAGAATTATTATTAAGTTCCATATATCTTTGTAGAAGTTTTACTTTGTGTTGATTGTGTCGTGCAAATGAGAGCTAAGATTGTAACTTCAATTTTACTAGCACTGAATGCTTCCAGACATTTTAGTAAACTACACGCTATTACCAGTATTTGACAGTTCATATGCGGTTTTTCCACTGAGCATTAAGCAGTTGAATTATAGAAACTGAATCTCTCTCTGGTGTCTAGCAAGATCTTGTATTCTTAAAGTTATGTCTTTGATCTGCTAAATGTTAAGAAAATCTACTTTGCCATTTAATTACAAATCCAGGTCCCAATCAGAAGATTCAACTCCTTGATTCTGCTTAACTTGTCTGAGCTATCCTGGTTGAGTATTGGAATAATAATAATAATAATAATCTCATGCCATCACCATACCATCCCATTCCTTTTCTCTTTCTCCATATTCTCTCCCGTTCTCTCTTTTTCTTCTTTCTTCTTCTTTTCCTCCTTCTGCACCTCATCTCCTCTACCAGCAAAGAGCAGAGTAGGCAGTTTTGTTGTCTTTTTCTCAAGGCACCAACCCTTGCTTCCCCTTCCTTGTTGTCCCTGCTTCTTGGCAACACCGTCGGAGCTTCTCGGAGTTTGTTGTCCTTGCTTCTTGGCAACACCGTTAGAGCTCCTCAGAGTTTGCTGAAGCTCGTCGAACCACGAGCTAAGAGGGGGAAGACAGTCCTAGTTGTTATCCTCTTTTCTAGTCAAGTACAGTCGCCATCAGAGCTAGTTGTGGTCTTCACTAGACCTCGTTGAGACCAGTGAAAAGGGAAAGGTTTTTTTTTCCTTTCCCCTTCACTATCCTAACAACCTTCTTTGTTTTTAGCCTTCCTTAATTGACATAGTTACCTCTCGTTTTCTCCAACAACAACCCTAGCTGTTGCTGTCCTTTTCATGTCAGCACCGTTGGAGTTCATCGGTGCTTGCTGAAACTAGCTGAGATTTCCAGTGACAAAGAGAAGACAACCCTAGTTGTTGCCCTCTCCTAACAACAAGAGGTACATTGCTGCTTTCTTTTCCAGCAACCATAACAATCCTAGAAGGTATACCTTATGCTAATCGATTTGTAGTTAGGATGGATAAATAATTAGATCATAATGAAGGTCTAGTTTAGAAATGAGCAATATTACGAAGAAGCGATATCGAAAATGATCTTTCGACTTCGAGTCATGGATAATGTTCAAATCTTATATACTTATTCTTATTGGGTAACATTTTGATTATTTGAGTTGTGTTTGATATTATGTTTGTTGATACGAGCTCGAGTGGAGCACAATGATCTGCCGACACTTAAAGATTTTATTGTATATAAAGTGGGTAATTTCGATCCGTTGGCTTTTTAAATATTTCCTTGTGCATGAATAAATAGAGAAATTGATTTTATATATATATATATATATAACTATTTTAAAAAAAATTTAAATATCATTTAAATAATATTTAAAATAGTGAAATAATGGTTTAAAATAATTAAATTGTTGGAGGGTAAATAATTGATGTTATTTTCTATTCATATGTGAGTTCATATGGGGATTAAGATGGGGAAGATTATTTTAAAAATTAAAGGGATATTCACTTACTCTTCTATTGATACATGTCTTTACGTTGCTTGACCTTCCATGCTCCTTGATATTTTATACTATTGATACTTGTAGTTTTTTAAAATATTAATTGATCTTTCGATATGAAAGAGAACAGATATGATAAATGGATAAAATGGAATTCTAAAAGTAAAATAACAAAGATGGTAAATGAAAAATACTAAAAAGTGAAAACTATGAGCATAACTTTATACGAGAGTACTAGACTGCCTACATGATATGTAGTAGCGCGTTCACCCATAGTCCAGTCCAGAGTATCTAACCGCCTACATGATATGTGATAGCGTGTTTACTCGCGGTCAGTGTTTATTATGTCTTCCACTAGTGAGGGCTTGTAGTTCGCATGTTTGATGATGTATACAACAATATTACTCTAAGAAGACTTTTATCCTATATGTGTGACATTATTATACTCTGATGATATTGGCTTAAGTTGTTCACTTCTATATATGTTGACTCGTGTGATTTATGGCATTTATCCATGATATTATACCATGGATGACCTATATTAAATAATAAGACTTAAGAATTGATTTTAATTGATGATAACCAATGATAATAAAGTGAATATGGTTATATATATATACAGAACTGTTCCGCTGTGGAACAATTCATGTGGACTGATGCGGACCTGCCCTCGTGGCAAGTCCACATCATTTTTTTCTTTGCCATATCATGGTTTTTGTTTTCTATTTTTCGAAAGGTAACTTCTCCAGCAGCCCTAATCTCTCTCGCTGAGCGATTCTTCTCGCCGTATGATGACTCTCACAAGTAACCTCCCTCATCGAGTATCGTGCCCTCGTGATTCTTCTAGCCGCGAGCTCTCTCGTCATGCTTGAAGCTCCCTGCCCGCGGCGTAGCGCCCGAAGATAGGGTTTCCACGCACCTCCCTACCATGAGTGCGGTCCGTAGTGACCCTCTCCCTTCTTCTCACATTCACCACCCTTGCTTGCAGAAGACTCCTCGGTGTGCCCTCAGTCACCGCACCAAAGCTAGGGTTTCCTAGTTGCACCCTCCCTCGACAAGCCAAAACTAGGGTTTTCTTGCACCTCACTCCCCTTCATTTGTAATCCTCGATGGTACACTCTATTGATTGGTTTTCTTTTCTCTATTTGTTTGTGACCTACAAAGATTTGTGTTGGAGCAATCCCAATGGTCCGTGCGACCATGTGTTTTGGTGTTTGGGCAAAGGGTTTAAGTTAGAATTACCCTCATTATTTGATATGTGTATGTGAGTGTGCAGGTTTACAGGATACACATATGACTCATCTTGATGGCTTTGGGTCTGGTGAAGGATGGAGCATACGAGGGACCGTGGACAAGGTGACAAGGACAAGAGTCGAGGGAAGCTCACATTGAGGCATACACGAAAGATGACATTGGGATGAGCCGCGGGCTTGGATGCATCCGAGGGACGAGAGCCAAAGGAAGTAAACTTGAAGGAAAGAGGTCAAAGTTGCAAAGAAGAAGAGTCAAATGAGTTGTGAGGGTCCGAGTGTGAGAGAAATGTACTCGGGAAAGAGAACCCTAAGTTTAGGGTTGTACCAGTCGACTGGTACTGGGATCATTCTACTGGGGGAGAGCACAGAGAGCTTCTGTGCTTGAAATGGCTGGGATCAGTCGACTGGTACATGGCACCAGTCAACTGGTATAGAGTCGTTGGGTTGACACCAATTGACTGGTGCAAGGACCAGTCGACTGATAACAGTAAAACAGTAGGACTATTTTCTTCCAAGCTCTATAAGAAAGAGCTTGGGATGGCCGACCAAGGTGACGAAATTAGACTTGGTTAAAGCCTAATTAGTAGTCACAAGAGTTCTCAAGTGCTTGTGTAATCTAAGAGGTCTTGGTGAGTTTTGTGATGAGGTTTCTCCACCCACAAGGAGCAACTTGAGATAGCCGGAGTTTGCCAGAAACTAATCCACCGAAGGATCGGTATCACCCACCTCAAGGACAGTCGTGGAGTAGGAGGCCTAATCTCCGAACCACGTTATATCGATGTGCATTGATTTTCTTGTTCTTTTTCTTTGTTTTTAGCTTTTGTATTCATATTAATATTTGTATTTCCGCTTGCGCACTAACAAATACATAGGAAGCAATCAATTGGGGTCAACGTCTATTCAACCCCCCTTCTAGCCGGCCACCGATCCTCCAACATTGGTATCATAATAAGGTCGCTCTCCATCGGACTAACCGCCGAGGAAGCTAAGAAGATGACTGACTTGATTGATCCGTCGAAGTATGAAGGAGGAAGCTTATGGGATATCACTTTTTGGATGGTGAAAATGAAGAATTTCTTCGAACAGATTGGGACATAATGATGGTCATCGAGGAACCATTTGAAGTTCCAAAAGATAAGAAAGGGAAGAAACTCCGACTGCGATATTGGATGGAGGAGCAAACATCACGGTCAAAGGTAAATGATAAGGTAATATCAATGTTGATTGAAATTTTACCTTCTAACGTGATAAGTCGTGTAGGTGAATACAAAAATGTCCACGAGTTGTGGAGTAAGGTAAAGATGATTTTAGGTGAAGAACTCATGCCTACACACAAAGAGGAGAAATCCAAAGAAAGGAATGAAGTGACTCAAATAGAGGAGCAAACTGAAGTTGAGCCATTCTCAACATTCAAGAAGGAGAAGGAAGATGAGGCATCATCAACATCCTCAAAGGTTGAAGATGAATCTAAGACGGATGAAGAAGAGGTCTTGGAGGTCAACTTAGTGAGCATCTCCACCGAAGTAAAGTCAAAGGACCACATTATTTGTTTCTGGTGTAATGAAAAGGGGCACTACAAGAGTAGGTGTCCAATGGGTAAGAAGAAGGTAACTCCTAAACCAAATCAAATTATTTTAAATACTAACATGGGTTGTAGGAATGAAGAAACCTAAGGAAGGAGATCACCCATCATATGTTTCATGTGTGGAGAGAAGGGTCATTACCACACCAAATGCCCTAAGAAGAGAGCGATCAAGAAGCTAGCGCATTTAAAGAAATGGGAGAAGAAGAGAAGCTCAAGTTAAGGGGGAGCTTCAAGGGTAAGGGAGGTATACCCTAATTTGAAATGTAATTCAAATTTAAATTCTTATGCTCTCATGCATGCTAGAAATAACTTTCATTATTTACCCATATAAAATTTTGGCTTTAGGTATCATGATAGAGATAGGGTCAATGTAGATCATAACCTTAAGAGACTCATTCATGATAACTCTAGAAATGATAGACCTAAGGAGAACCAAAATATTAATCTCAAGAAGGGGAGACACATGCCTAGGAAGGATAGGTCTAGGAATGTCCAATGTGAAAAAATTAACTCTAGGGTTAGGAATCTAGAAAGGGAGAATCAAGCTTTGAAGGCAAAGGTTGACCAATTGGAGAAAACCCTAACAAGATTCAATGTTGGATCTAGAGGGTTAAGTATGGTGTTGGGTAGTCAAAGACCCAACAATGATAAATCGGGTTTAGGATACCGATCTAATGTCTCCAAGGCTAAGAAAAAGTCTTATACTAGGGTTGCATATGACTATAGCAAGGAGAAGTCAATAAATGACATGGGAAAGTCATTTAAAGGTAAGAAGAAGTTAATCAAAGACAAGGTGTCCAAGGTTAAAAAGGTTAGGTTTGTAAGCCAAGTGTCATCGGAGATACACTGATGTAGCCTAGCAATTGTGATGAGTCACTTAGGGAGGTGACTAAGATTAAGAGCTCTAGGGGGAGCTCAAAGAGTTATTTGAGACCCATGGCAAATGGATTTCAAGTGGATTTTACTTGGGAGTCTAGAGGAGCCATGGAATGTGCCAAGTGGTTTGGAGACGGACTTGAGTCTCAAACCTAGAGATTTGGCACAATTAGTTTGTGTTTCATGCAAGAAATATGACATTGGGGTCATATAGCATGATAATTGATTTTGGATGTATAGATGTCATATAACCCAATGCTAGGGATGCATTGTGGGTAAGTATGAGCAAATACATCAAGAGGAAGCCAAAACTAGGACTTTAGGTCAAGGTTTAATTGAATCATTTAGCTAGTTTTGGATATATGTCAATCTTGGGATTAGTGATAGATATATTTTGTAATATATTTTTTCCAAGTAGACATGAGTAAAACAGACCTTTCCACAAAATTTAAAATTTTTTGGAGTCTGTGGAATGTTTGTTGCATTTCTAAAGTTTATCAGACAAGGTTGATTTTTACAAAATATGGTATCAGTCAACTGGTGTAGATACCAGTCAATTGGTAATAGTATTTTTGAGCACAGAATGTCTCTGTAAGCTCATTTTGATGGGTACCGGTCGACAGGTGCAGATACCAATCGACTGGTAACAGTGAATTTTGAATACAAAGGGCTATGTGAGTTGAAATCAAAGGGGGCAGTCGATTGGTACTTGCGGGTAGTCGACTGGTACCAGCCTGAAAGTATTTTTCAGCGCTGATTTTGACCGTGTTAACTCGTTCAGATGTATGAGATCCATGGGGGATAAATACATGAGTTTAGGGTCAGTTTGGATAACAAGTTTTCAATAATTGGGATATTGTTGGAGAGCTTTTGAATGTTAGGCAAAGGGGGAGAAGTAAGGTTTGGTTGAGAAAACCTTTAGTGCCTTTGCGTAGACGGAGCCTTGTGATAGATTCGTAAAAATCCTTGTGGGAAAATCCTAGCTCATTGGGAAGCTTAAGTGTAGGAGGAGCCTTGTGATAGGAGGTTCTAATGCATGTTTGCATTTCCATTCGACAGTGTAAGTCTAAGTGTTGTAACCTTGGCAACGTAAGTCCATTCGACGGTGTAAGTCCAAGTGTGTAGCCTTGGCAACGTAAGTCCATTCGGTGGTGTAAATCAAAGTGTGTAGCCTTGGCAACGTAAATCCATTCGGCGGTGTAAGTCTAAGTGTGTAGCATTAGCAATGTAAGTCCATTGTTTCTTTTTAGCATGCTTATTTTACTATATGTTTTTCCTAACTTAAACGTATTACCAAAGATCAAAAAGGGATAGATTGTTGGAGCAATCCCAATAGTCTGTGCGACCATGTGTTTTGGTGTGGGCAAAGGGTTTAAGTTAGGATTACCTTCGTTATTTGATATGTGTATGTGAGTGTGCAGGTTTGCAAGATATACATATAACTCAGTTTGATGGCTTCGGGTCCAGTGAAGGATGGAATATCCGAGAGACCGTGGACAAGGTGCCAAGGACAAGAGCCGAGGGAAGCACACTCCGAGGTATACGCAAGGATGACATTGGAACGAGTCGCGGGTTTGGATGCATCCGAGGGACGAGAGACAAAAGAAGTAATCTTAATGGTAAGAGGTCAAAGTTGCGAAGAAGAAGAGTCAAGTGAGTTGTGAGGGTCCGAGTGCGAGAGAAATGTACTCGGGAAAGGGAACCCTAGGTTTAGGGTTGTACTAGTCAATTGGTACTGGGATCAATCGACTGGGGGAGAGTACAGAGAGCTTCTATGCCTGAAATGGTTGGGATCAGTCGATTGGTATATGACATCAGTCAACTGGTAGAGAGCCATTGAGAGAGTCGTTGGGTTGGCACCAGTCGACTGGTGTAAGGACCAGTCGATTAGTAACGGTAAAATAGCAGGATTGTTTTCTTCTAAGCTCTATAAGAAGGAGGTTCGGATGACCGGCCAAGGTGAGGAAATTAGACTTGGTTAAAGTCTAATTAGTAGTCACAAGTGTAACACCCCGGTCCGGGCGGGCCCCACCCAGACTGAACCGGGGCATTACAGGTGATATCAGAGCGACCTTGCGACCGTGAGTGCACCTGTGGCAGGAGCACATAGGGCACCACCTAGTAAGGGAGATTCTGGGATTTGTCTATGGTGTGATTCTTATTTACACAACGAGGACGTTGTGTCTTTAAGTGGGGGTGATTGTAATAGCCCGATTCTGAGATTTTGGTTAAGTATGACTTAAAGGTTAGATGGTACTATCCATATCATCAAGGTGCACCTTCCTTTTCGAAAGCCCAAACTTAAGAACTCCAAAGTTAAGCGTGCTTGGCTTGGAGAAATCTGAGGATGGGTGACCTCTTGGGAAGTTTTCCAAGGTGCGTGCGAGTGAGGACAAGGCACGCTGAAAGGACCTCCGGTGGTCTGTGGAGCTAGTCGTCAACCCGATGGGCAATTCTGATGGCGTTCTTGGTTCGGTCCGGGTGGGGCCCGCTCAGGCTGGGGCGTTACAACAAGAGTTCTTAAGTGCTTGTGTAATCCAAGAGGTTTTGGTGAGTTTTGTGGTGAGGTTTCTCCAGCCACAATGAGTGACTTGAGATAGCTGGAGTTTGCCGGGAGCTAATCCACTAAAGGATCGGGATCGTCCATCTCAAGGACAACCGTGGAGTGGGAGCCCTAATCTCCAAACCACGTTACATCGACGTGCATTGGTTTGCTTGTTCTTTTTCTTTGTTTTTAGCTTTCATATTTATATTAGTATTTGTATTTCTGCTTGCGCACTAACGAATATGTAGAAAGCGATCAATTGAGGTCAACGTCTATTCAACCCCCCCTTTCTAGTCAGCCACCGATCTTCCAACAATTTGTGCCCTTTATCTTGTTATTTATGCCTTTTGTAATGTACAATATCTTGATTATTTGTTACTTCGATATTGATTAAACCCAAAGTGATACACTTAATCTGACTTCTTATAGTTGAAAAATGAGAATTTTTTAGCACAGAATGCAAGAAAAACCTCAAGCGCTGTGTTTAACTTAGAAGAGATCATTAGGGACTTATTTAGTGTTTAAATGCAACATAGATAGGGGTTATTTATTTCTTCTTATTCAATTAAAGGTTTTATCTCTATTAAGTTACTTGCAATTTTGACTTTATAAGAAATAAGTTGTATTTTTTATTTATTTATCTACTTATCTATTGTCAAATATAATGCGAGGGCCCTCAGAAATAGAAGAAAATAGAGTTGATAATGAAGAATTCATTCCCCAAGTTGCAGATGATCGAAAGTTAAAAATTAGAATGGAATTCTCATCACTAGAGGAGGCATATTCATTCTATAACCAATATGTATGAGAAGTCGGATTTAGTTCAAGGAAAAATACAAACAAGAAAAATAAGATAACAAATGAAGTGACGTGAAAACAAATTGTATGCTTTAAAGAGAGTCATATAGATCTAATGCGATGAAATAAACATGCAAAAGCTGACCAAATGACAAAGGAAAGAGCATGTGGCACAGTTAGAACGGATTGTAAGTTAAATATTACATTTGTCAAGAAACAGACTAAACCTAATTGGGTTGTCAGTAACTTCATAGAAACCCATAATCATCCACTCTTGACTCCATCAAAGGTGCATTTATTATGCTCACATTGTAATGTTTCGGCAGCAAAGAAAACATTGACAAAATAGTTTGCAAAGGCCAATGTACCATCTTGTCAACAAATACGAATATTGGAGATAGAGTATGGAGGGTCTGGGAGAGTCGGTTGCACAGAAAGAGATATTAGAAATTTTGAGAAAAATCTAAGGAATAAACAAAAGGGTATTGATGTCAAAACACTAATAGAGTTTTTTACATCTGAGCAAGAGAAGAATTCAGCTTTTTTCTTTGATTATGAGACTGATTCAGATAAAATATTTGGTAGGTGTTTTTGGGCTGATCATGTATCAAGGAGGGCATACAATGTATTTAGTGATATAGTTATATTTGATACAACATACAACACTAATAAATATGACTTGATTTTGGCACCATTGGTAGGGGTTAATCATCATCATCAGGCAATTCTTTTTGGTTGTGAGTTTCTAAGTGACGAGAAAATTAAATCATTTGTTTGGTTGCTTACGAAGTTCTTAGAACCCATGCCTAAAGGTCCACCAAACGTTATTATCACTTATCAGGATCCTTCCATGACAAAAGTCATTGCACAAGTTTTCCCTCAAACTGTACATCAATATTTTTTGTGGCACATATTGAGCAAATTTTCAAAAAAATTACAGCCTTTGACTTTTCGAAACCACTATTAGATCATAAAGAATGTCATTGTAAATTTTACAATACCTGATGGTTTTGATAAGTCATGGGAAGAGGTTATCAAGTGTGCTAACTTAGAGACAAATGATTGGTTGATCTTGATGTATGAATTGTGACACAGATGGGTGCTAATATATTTTAGCCATGTATTTTGTGCTGAAATGTCAAGTAGTCAAAGATCTGAAGGCTCACATGTATTTTTCAAGAGATATGTCTGAAATAAGAACTTTTTAATGGATTTTATCACTCGTTTTAATAGAGCACTGAGATATCAAAGACACAATGAGTTAGTTGCAGACCATATTGATATGAATGAGCACCCCAAGATTAAGATAAACTGGCTAATGGAAACTCAAATGGTTAAGCTGTATACAAAAAATAAATGGCTAGAGTTTCAAAGTGAAATGAGCGAGAGTCGTGGTTATTATGTGGAACAAGCATTTATAGGAGTTGACTCAGTGGTTTACCATGTGATGAAATTTTAAAGTTGTTCTTCCTCCAAATCAAGGGTGCTCACACTTGACAAATAAATGGACTACATATCATGTAGCTACAAGAAATTTGAGTTTGAGGGCATTCTATGTAGGCATATGTTTTTTCGTATTAACTAAGTGTTTCATTTACCTGATACATATATACTCAAACGATGGCCATGAGATGCAAAAGTTGGAGCAATATATGCTTTAGGGGAGCAAAATTTCATCGATGATCCAGATCCAGAAAGGTTTTTGATGTCGAGACACTTGAGATTATCCTATAAAGCTTTAATATTAATTGATGATGCATCTTTGGCTATTGAGGGGACAACTTTCTTAGATGAACAACTCGATTGTATCTATAACAAAATTCAAGAGATGAACATTAATAGAATATATAGTGATAGAAGTCAAAGGAAGAAATCCATGGATGAGGACCTTGGTATTATTGATCCTTCTTCAGTAAGAACTAAGGGATGTGGGAAGAGATTGAAATCATCAAAGGAGAAATTAACCTCAAATTCCTAGTTATGTCATGGATGCGGACATTGAGGATTGCCACATGACAAGCGCAACTGTCCAAATTTACAGCAAGGGTATGTTTTGATTAATTCTTCATTTCTATAATAATTTTACTTGCAAACAAAAATTTATTTTATTACATTATGTAAATATAACAATGTGTCGATTGTTAGATCAATTGAAGATAATAATCATAACAGTGTTGACGACACATATGCCCCAAATTTGACATCTATAGCTGGTACTATCAAAGTTTTAATTTGTTAAATTATAGTTGTTCATTGAGAAAATAAAATTAATAATTGTCTTTATTATTGCAGGTTCTAACAACATGTACTAGGATGTTTGTAATTATCCACGATTGGTATTCATCTAAATCCTTTGTTTGTATATTTGATTGGTTTAGTGCATTTATTTTATTGAGGTGTTTGAATACAATATGCTTCTTGTTATTTGGTAGAAATTTTGGTATGCTTTTTGATTTTAGTTTGCTTTTCTAAGGTCAAGAACATTGATTTCTCTTAATTGAATACCCTAAACTTGAAAACTGTAGTTTGTTTCAAAATTGATATCCTTGCTATTCATACCTAAATGTTTCAAAGAACAGATATAATAAAAATGAGATACATTAAAATTAACATTTATAAATGGCACTGATACAGTATCAAAGAACATCAACTTCAAACACAAAATGATCTTTTGATGGATTAACTTTGGAGCTAAAAATGAGACCTATTTTGGTAGGTATCTATGAACTGATGTGACAAGCGCTAGTTTTTGTTTATGGAAATGGAAATGATCTCTCCTATTGCCATTGATCTGGACAAATATTTACTCAAAGAGTTTTTTTTCAACACTTTTCCAACTAGTCTCCTTCAAAGGTATGCTTTTCTTCGAGTTTAAGACTAAACATTTCTATCGTCGTTGATTGTATTTAGCTTCATGTATATTTTTTTTCAGTGAATTCAAAACCATGGGGTTGCAGGATGTTGCCTTGGCTTTGGTTTTGATGAGGTCTATTCCCTTTGCTCCAGTGTTAGAGAAGTTTTCACTCATCGAGAATTATGGTTCAGTGAGGAAGTTGAATCTGGTATAGAAGACTGCTTGATTATTTTGTGAAGCCAAAATCACGGGGTTGCCATCAAAAAAGTGTTGGATCGAGTCACACGTGAGAGAGCGGGAGGGGTGAATCACATGATTTTCAAAAATCTTATTTTATCATTTTAAAAGAAAAAGTATGCTCAACGGAAAAGAAATAATAAAATGGAAAGTTATGAAGAGAACACAAGCGATTTACTTGGTTTGGAGCCATCGACGACTCCTACTCCAAGACCCAGGTCTTGCGGACCTATCAATGAGTAATCCACTAAAAGCCTCTTCCGGTAACTCCGGAAGAGGAAATCGAGTACATAAAGGAGATCAAAGAAATGTAATAGACTACACTTTTTGTTTGCAAAATTTAAGTGCAATTAACAAACGTTATCAAACTATGTTTGAAGTTGGTCAGTTCGCGCTTGGTGTTTGGTCAGCTTCTCGGTGACAGTTGGGTGTATCAGAGTCATAGTAGGGCAATAGCAAAAGCTTGGAGCAATCGGAAAGCCATTTGGATGTGTAGAAGCTCGTATGAGTGTTGTGTATGAAGCTTTGGGTGAGCATCCTCATAAAGGGCTTGGAAGGTGCCTTCAACCCAAGAAGTCTGATCCCGATCATCCCGGCTCGTATTCGTGTTGACATCCAAAGTTCATCCTGCGGAAGACGCCTTCTAAAGCCTTTGAAGGCATCTTCCATGAATAGTATGAAGGCGCCTTCTATCAACCTTGAAGGCGCCTTCGGGTATTGTTCATTCGAAGACTTTTTGCTCTTTTGTTCTGCAAAAAGATATTAATCCAAAACTAAAACATCTACCCTGGAAAATAAAGTTAGCATAGTTATAATAATGAGTAGTAATTAGTTCCTGTCCTCTCAGGACCCAAAACTTGTCAAGGTCTCAGATTAGGGATCTGAAATGGACCTAACATGGATCGACGCCTATTGTCCCCTCAACCGGGACGCATCTTCACTTAGTCACTTTCTTCTAGTGACTTACCTTTACTTACCAATTTTCCAGTTGTCTGGTCTGCAGACCTAGTTAGACTTCTTGCCAGATATCTGATCGGCTCGTCAACCTATCTGGACTTCTTTCCAGATTTTCGGTCAGCCTGTCGACCTATCTAGACTTTTTGCTAGATATCCGATCGGTCCGTCACCTATCTGGACTTCTTGCCAGATATTCAGTTGGTCTGTTGACCTATCTGGACTTCGCACCAGATATTCGGTTGATCCGTTGACCTATCTGGTTAACTCCTGCACACTTAGTAAAGTGGTTAGATCACAGCAATACTTAACTTAATTTATTTTGTCATTCATCAAAACCTTAGTTATACCGTTAGTGCAAACTGTACCAACAATTTCTCCCTTTTTGATGCAATGACAATCTGGGTTAAGTTAGAAAAAAAATATGCAAAGCAAGCAGAAGAAATGATTAAGAGAAACAAGAATTAAGACAATTAGTTTTGTTCTCTTGATCATTTTTAGGGTTAAGTTATTTTTAATTTTTCTTTGTTTTCTAACTTAAACCCTAACCCTCTATTTTGACATTCATCAAAAAGCATGAGTAAATAACTGCTAAGTAAAAAGATAATGAATATTTCGCGGCAAGGAAATTTTAGGATTATCGAGGGAGTTTAAAGAATATTATAATATTAACTGTTCAAAATACTTTAGGCAGGAATTTGAACTTAGAAAATATTTTTAAGATGCTTTAAACATGAAAAATTTTAAGGAAAATTGAAAAGAAGTTTTGCAAGAATGAAACATTTCCAAGGTGGTTAAAAACATCTTTCAAAGTTGGTTTAAAGCAATTTTAAAAAATTTAAGAAAAAATCAAATTAATTTTTCAATACATAATTTAAGAAAGCATCAAAATACAAATAATTTTCAAAATAAATCATTAATGAAATATTTTACAAAACAACTTTAACATTAAACTTTAAAAAAATATACTTTTAAAAATTTAGAAATAGTCTATTTTTAAGAAGTTTCTAACTTAGAATCATTTTCTCCCCCTGAACTTGATATTTAAAAGTAATCTAGTCATCTAGAAATTATCCTTGCATGTATAACTAGTAGTTATTAACTGACTATCAGAAGATAACAGTGTTCATTGGGTTAGTCAAGTTAAGTATATTTGCCCAGTTAGTTTTTAACTAAGATTGATTACTTAACCTGATTATTATTCTGTTTGTTATTTTAGCCTAGACTTATGTTGATGCATTGATATAAGTATCTTAAGTCCAGGCAAAGATCCTACGCATCTTACGCTATTATAGGTTTTGGAATACACAATCAAGGGAGTCCTAGTGTGTATGTGAGATGCTCAAGTCCTAGGTCTATAGGAACATATTTTCTATGGATCTGATTTAGACTAAAGCTGAAATCAATTTCAAAAGTCTAAGGAAATGAAAATTTTTAGAAAAAAAATGCCCTTAGAAATTTTAAATTATTTTAAAGAAAGAAAAAATTAGCAGTCCTATTCTATGAAATACATTCCTAGTTGTCGTCATAAGTAGCTAAATTCATTTTCAATGAATGGCTTGGTGAAGATGTCAACTAAGTTGGACTTAGACTCAATATAATTGAGTTCAATATCTCCTCTAGCGACATGATCCCTGATAAAGTGGTGTTTAATTTCAATGTGTTTAGTTCTTGAATGATGCACTGGATTTTTTATTAAGTTGATTGAACTCATATTATCAATTAACACTTTTGTGTGTTTAAAATTTAGATTGTAATCTTTTAAGGTATGCATCATCCATAATAGTTGTGCAACACATTATCTTATTGTAATATACTCTGCCTCAATAGCTGATAATGCATCACAGTGCTCTTTCTACTAAAATAGTTGATAAGTGATGATCCAAGTAGTTGACAACCATGACTTGTACTTTTCATATCGAGTTTACAGCCAGCATAATCGGAGTTAGAGTATCCTAACAGTTCAAAATTGCCTACTCGAGAGTATCACATTCCTACATTAGATGTACCTTTTAAGTATCTAAAAATTCTTTTAACACTAGCCAAGTGTGATTCCTTGGCACAAGTCTGGTACCTAGCACACATATTGACTGCAAATAAGATATCTGGTCGACTTGGAGTTAGGTACAGTAGGCTTCCTATGACATTTCTATAATATTTGAGGTCTATAGATTTTCCACTTGGGTCACTATCTAGGGTTGTATTTGTAGCTATTGGAGTTTTAGTGTCTTTGGAGTTTTCCATTCTAAATTCTTAAGTAATTCAAGTGTATACTTGTGTTGATAAACATAGTTACCTTCATTTGTTTACTTGATTTGTAGACCTAGGAAGAATATTAGTTGTCCTACCAAACTCATTTTAAACTCTTGTTCCATTAGAGTTATGAGTTCTTGTAACCATTTTAAGTTAGTTGATCCAAATATTATATCATCCACATAGACTTGAGCTATAAATTGATCTTGATTAATTACTTTAACAAAAAAGGGTTGGGTCTATTTGACTTTGTTTGAAGCTTTTTGAGATTAAGTATGTGATTAGCCTTTCATTCCAAGCTCTGGGGCCCTATTTTAGGCCATACAAGGCATTTTTAATTTGAACACATGATTAGGGTTTACTAAGTCTTCAAACCCGGGAGGTTGACCTACATACACCTCTTCTTTAATTAGTCCATTTAGTAAGGCTGACTTAACATCCATTTGATATAATTTGAATCCCTAATGGGCTGCATAACTTAGTATTCTAATTCATTCAAGTCTAGCAACTGGTGTATAGGTTTCATCGTAGCAAGTCCCTCAACTTGGTTGAAACTAATCTGACCTTGTTTTTAATAACTTCCCCTTTTTCATTTAGTTTGTTTCTAAAGACCCACTTGGTTTCGATTATCCTTTTATTTTCTGTAATGGAACTAAATTCCAAACTTCATTTCTTTCAAATTAGGCTAGTTCCTCTTACATGGCCAAAATCTAATCTGGATCACTTAATGATTCTTCTAATATTTTGGGTTCAATGTTAGAGATTAACGCTATTTGACTTAAGTTTCTAAAGGCTGATCTAGTTTGGACTCTTAGGTCTGGGTCACCAATTACTTGGTCAAGTGGATGGTTTGGGTTAACCCTTATGGTTCTAGTTTGTTGTTCTTGAGGTTGATTGTCTTCTTTGTCACTTGCTCCCCCTAGATTGGTGTTACCTCTCACAAAGTCAATTGGTTGAATATAAGTTTGTTCTAAGTTCAGATTGGATTCTTCAAATTTTACATTTATGGTTTCTTCGATTCTTAGTGTACTCTTATTATATACTCTGTACCTTCTACTATTTAATGAGTAACCCACAAAAATTCCATTTTCTACTTTTGAGGTAAATTTTTCTAAGTGTTCTTTTGTATTTTATATATAAGCTGGGCACCCAAATACTTTAAAGTATTTAATATTAGGTTTTTATTATAATAGCGTTTGAATGAGGTCTTATTATAAGTTTTATTTATTGTGGTTTTGTTTTGCACATAGCATGCTGTATTGACAGCTTTTCGCAAAAATATTTTGGAAGTTTATACTTATTTAGTATTATCTCGGAGGCTTCAAGTAGAGTTCTATGTTAGAATGTATACTAAAAGCCTAACTTTTTGTATAAACATTTATTTTGAAATAAGAATCACGTTGGTCAAATATGTTCATTTATGTTAAATGTAGTTGTTCATTTAATTTATATTATAGATAACATGGTGTGTGGTGTCACACAAAAGATCATGTTATCAGTTTCTTATAAATTATAAATAGTAACTTATGACCAAAATGGATAGAGACAAACCATTGGAACGGTTGTAGTATGATTTAGTATTAGTTTATCTTGACTATAAAATTATACTAGTACACTCTGAGTATATTGAGCAGGACCATTTGAGGTTGTTCTTTTATACTGATTACATGAAAGAACAGGACCTCTGTTATTATGGAAATACGTACTCTTAATCCCGATATAATGACAAACACATATATTTAGTATTTATTTCTTTAATTTATCAATGAGTGAGATCTAGTTCATTAAATCAATAGGCCTGATAAGTTGGGAAATAATATTATTTATATGGTGTGTTATTGATTATAGAAGGAAACTGTGTCCTAATTATCTAGGTTGATGATGTCCCCTTGAGGAACTCATAAGGATTATCATGTAAACCCCACAGATGGACTTAGTCCGACATGACAATAAAGTTGAGTGGTACTACTCTTGGAGCTAGATGTTAATTAAGTGAGTGTTAGTAACTCATTTAATTAATGGACATTCGATATCTTTAATATAGAGAGATTAACACATTCATGATATGAAGGAGCCCATAATATAATTTGGGAATGGTGCGGTAGTTCAGTAATAACTCTTTAGTGATATAAATTATTATTGATGAACTTGATTGGGTGTTCGGGGCGAATACAGGAAGCTCAAGCTCGTCGGGAGACCAAAGTCAATTCCTCCTCTAGGTCCCTATTGTAGCCTCTTATATAAAACCTTATATCCACCCAAAGCCCAACTTATTAAGCCTAAGCTAGGGCCGGCCAAGCCTTGCTTGGTGTCCAAGCAAGGGGTCGGCCAAGCCAAGCTTGGAGCCGAAGCTAGGGCTGGCCAAGCCTTGCTTGGTGCCCAAGCAAGGGGCCGGCCAAATATAGAAAAGGAAGTTTTATTTTTTTGTAAAATCTTTCCTTTATAGAGATCCATAAAAAGGATTTAAAAGAATGATTTTAATTATAAAATTTTCTTTTTTTAGATCGGTCATAAAAGGAAATAAAAAGACTTTTTATCTTGTTAAATCTTTCCTTTTATAGAGATCTATAAAAGGAATTTAAAAGAGAAATTTTAATTATTGAAATCTTTTCTTTTATAGACATCCACAAAAAGATTTAAAAGAGAGATTTTAATTCCTTTTATAGCTATCCACAAAAGGGATTTTAAAAGAGAGATTTAAATTTTTTTTTAAATCTTTCCTTGTTTGATGAAAGGGGTTTTGGCCGGCCATGATCAAGGAATTAAAGGAAATTTTAATTTTATTTTAAAACTTTCCTTTTTTGCATTCACCAAGGATTATAAAAGAAGAGGATGTGGTGCCTTATGGTTGAACACATCTTCTATTCCTCTTCCCTTCCTTGGTGGCCGACCTCTTCATCATCTTCTTCTCTTCTTATTTTTTGTGGCCGACAGCATTAAAGCTTGGAGTTCCTTTGGTGGACGGATACTTGGAGGTAAAGAAGAAGAGAAAGGAAGCTCTCTAGTTGTGACATCCCTTGGTGGCCGAAAGCTTAGAAGGAAGAAGAAGGTTTGGGTGGATTTCATCTTGGTAGATCATCGCCCACACGACATCCAAGAAGAGGAGAGAAATATAATAGAAGATCGAGAGGTTATTAAATCTTCAAAGAAAGGTATACCTAATTATAAGTTTCCGCATCATAATTAGTTCATATTCTTTGAATGGATCCTAAAATACCAACACAAGAGGCTATCGATTTTAGGCTATCGGTTTTATGTTATCGATTTTGTGTTTCAATTTCATGTTTCGATCTTGTGCTCCTATTGAGGTCTCTTTAGTTAAACCGAGGGTTACTATAAGAAGTTTAAACATCGAATTTCTTTGAAAGGCTTTGTTTAGGAAGTGGTGGATGATCCCATACCCAAGAAAGCCTAGTGTCTCGCCATGTTTAACATAGAAGCCGATCTTTGAAATAAATGTTTAATCATCTTTTGTAATATGGTTTAACTTAGGAAGATCACATCGGTTAAATTTGGAGTAATACTATTAAGTATCGTTTCCAATCCAAGTTTAACTTCTGAACAGTAATTTGGATTAATAATGTTAAGCATCGTTTGAAATCCAAGTTTAACTTCAGTATAACACATGGGTAGCTAGGAAAAGTTCTGTGCTTGTACAAAATTTTTATACAGGGGAACAGAACAGAATCCAGGTGTAGCAACCAACAATTGGTATCAGAGCTAGTTTTCTGCCTCTGTGTGTTTGGTCTTCAGTTTAATTATGCACAAGTCATACATAATTTAGGCAGGATAATAGTAGGATGTGCAAATAGACTAACTCTGTGGTTGCAGGCATCCTAGATCCAACTATTATGACCCTATTGTGTTTTGTGTGTGATTGGACCCTCGGACATGTCGAGGGCATTTTATGTGTGTGCATGATTGTATTTATTAAATACAGCAGGAGCTGTATTAGTTTTAGGATTTTACATTTTATTCGACCTAGATTATATGTATATTCCCTTGTTGAATATAGGATCGATAAATGTAAAATTTTATTTTTGTCGCGAATCGTATCCTTGCAAGGCGTGGTACTAGTTGAGGACTAGAGGCGCAGCGGAGAAGGAAGCACGATAGACGCGACGACATTAACCCTAGGGCTAGTAGCTAGGGTTGGTGGCACATGAAGGATAACTATGGACAAGGCCATAATAGTTGGAAAATATTTTTCATATTTATTGCCTTTTATGCTGTGCATGCGTGATGTGTTTGCATGTTAAAATTCCTTGTCTTAAATAACTAAGTGGGAAAGGAATTTAATCAAATTCCACGGTACTGGTTTGTAAGTGATGCATTCAAACTTGTGCGTTGGCTTTGAGTGCTTTCCTCCACATCGAATGAGTTTGTTTGCGGATCACTAGATCAAACTTCCTTTATGAATGATTATAGGAAGTTATTTAGGTGCGTGTGATCTTCTTCATCTGAAGGGGCACAATCCAATTTAATGGACTAAGTATCAAGTAATGGTATACACTTAGGCGCATTTAATAGTATCCTCCCCATCGGAGTCACTACTATTATTTGGGTGACCGAAGAAAACCAACAATTAATTTTATTTGTCACAAAGACAATAAAATTAATGGGTAAAACCTCCTCTTACAAATGTTTGAATTTGTACACGTCCACACTATCGTGGCATACAAAATTCACGGTGTTTTGAGGTGTTGGTGAGTTTAAATGATATTGTTTGAGGAATTAATATTATTTTAAATTCTTAATTTTTGACCAAAATTTATTTTGTGATTCTTAAGATGACCTTCAATCCACTTGTTGTTATATTAAAAGAGAACAAACTTACTGGTCCCAATTACATTGATTGGAAACGAAACCTGGACATTGTCCTAACTTCTGAAGGCTATAAGTTTGTACTTCTAGAGGTCTATCCTAATGTGTATAATAGTGATTCTAGTGAAGAGGAGATTGAGAGTCATAGAAAATGGGTCAAGACAGATGAGATGACGCGGTGTTACATTATGACTTCTATGTCAAATATGCTGCAACATCAGCATCAGGCCATGACTATTGCCTTTGACATGATGTACAATCTCAAGGAACTCTTCGGACACCAGAATCGGGCTGCTAGGCAACAGGCTATGAGAAACTTAATGACAACCACCATGACTGAGGGGATACCCATAAGGGATCATATCCTCAAAATGATGGCTTACTTGAACGAGATATAAATCCTTTGAGCTGAAATCGATGGGGAAACCCAGGTTGATATTATTCTCCAAACGTTACCTAAAAGTTTTGAGTAGTTCTGCCTGAACTATAACATGAATAAAAGGGTTTATTCGTTGGCGAAACTTCTGACAGAACTTCAAGCAGAAGAAGGGCTATTTCGTCAAAGTTCTCAAATTCATTTTGCTGAAAATGGTTCTACTTCTAAGTCGAAAGGCAAGAAGAAAAAGAAGAAACAAGTTGGTTCAGCAAATAAAGTGAATCGATCTCTAGGGATTGGACTGAAAGCAGGTGTGAAGAAGCCAAAGGGCAAGTGCTTCACATGCAAGCAGTCTGGACATTGGAAGGCGGACTGTCCTCGTAGGAAGGAGAACAATAAAGGTATATCTTAGTTGAAACATGTTTAACGGTGTTATCTACTAGTACCTGGTGTGTAGATACGGGAATCATTGATCATGTCTGTAATTCATTGCAGGGGTTCCAGGAAACCTGACGACTATATGAAGGAGAGATAACCGTTTACATGGGCAATACTACGAAGGTGGCGGCTGTTGCAGTAGGATATGTTTACTTATTTTTTGATAGGAATAAAACATTGATTTTGAGTAATTGTCTTTATGTACAAAGTTTTAGAAAGAATTTAATTTCAGTTTCTAAACTGTTTATGAATGGATATTCTGTTTCTTTTGATGACAAAGTGGTTGTCAAGAAAAATTGGGTAGTTATCTGTTCTGGTACGATGGTTGACAATTTGTATACTTTAAATCCAATAACTCCCACGATGTAACAAACGGAAATTAATAACACATCTGCTAATTCTAATAAGAGAAAGTAGCCTTCGGAAATGAACCAAACATATCTTTGGCATCTAAGGCGTGTTCATATTAACTTAAGTAGGATTCCAAGGCTAATAGCTAATGGACTTCTGGGTTTATTAGTATGGAAAACTTTCCAACCTGCGAGTCTTGCTTGGAAGGGAAAATGACAAAGAGACCTTTTAAGGGGTATAGGCCAAAGATGTGTTGGAATTGGTTCATTCTGATTTGTGTGTGTTGGTGCAATTGACCTCTAGGGTTTCGATGTTTGACAATATGACCAAGGGTTGACCCAAACTGGACTTGATGTTTGGGAGAGAGAAGTCTAGTCTGGGTAAGTCCTAACCAAAGGTTAGGCAAAGTGGAAGTCCCGGTGAGTGAAGCCGGGCCCTAGTGAGTGAAGCTAGGTGGAAGAAGTCCCAGTGAGTGAAGTTAGGCCCTAGTGAGTGAAGCTAGGTGGAGGAAGTCCTAGTTAGTGAAGCCAGACCCTAGTGAGTGAAGCTAGGTGGAGGAAGTCCTGATGAGTGAAGCCGGGCAATGAAAGCCCTAGTGAGTGAAGCTAGACAACCCTAGGAGGTAACCTTAGGTTATACTTGATATCTGTTAATACTATGCTAACTCAGTGTTGCAGGGAAGCTCAGCTAGGTTGACGGGCTGACCATGTAGCTGACACGAAGTCTATACGAGTCGAAGGGCTGACCGAACGTCTGGAAGGTATGTGAAGGTAAGTCACTGGAGGAGAGTGATTGTGAGGACGCATTCTCGGGAAGGGAACATTAGGCGTCGATTCGACTTAGATCCATTTCGGATATCTAAGTTGAGATCGTGACTAGATTCCAGTCTCGAGGAGACGGAATCTAATTAATATTCTGTTTGATTTTAAACTGTGCTAATACTCTATTTTGCAAGATATATATCTTGTATTTGCCCCCGGACTAACATTTTCTTGCAGGAAGGAAGCTGCTGGAAAACAGGTCCAGGCGCCCGGAATGGATCCGGGCGCTCGGAAGCAAACTTTATCCATTTCGTGCGTCGACACGTGGAGCTTTGTGATTGACTCGGCTACGTCACATTCAGGGTGCCCGAAAGGATCCAGGCGCCCCGAACCTCCTATATAAGGAGAGTAAAGGCTGGAGTCAAGACACAACAACGAAAGATCTATTCCTCTGTGCTCCTGCAATGCTGTGAAAGCTCTCCGACAAAAGTGCTATTTCTGTTTCTATTTTTATTTATTGTCGGCCTTTCTTTTTCGCTAATTAATTCTTGTACTTAATTTGTAATCAAACTTTTCAAATTATTAGTGATTGTCTATCGAAAGAACCCTTGCGTGCGAGCTTTGGAGTAGGAGTCGCCAAAGGCTCCGAACCAAGTAAATCTTTGTGTTTGCTTTGGCTTAATTATTTTCCGCTACTTACTCTCGAATTTTTAATCACTATTCAGCCCCCCTCTAGCGAAACTCATCGATCCAACAAGTGGTATTAGAGCTGGTACCACTCTGATTTGGTGAAACCACCAATCAGGCAAAGGGGGTCTTTTTAAAGAAAAATTAAATATCGTTTGTTCTTAAAAGATATCAGAGGTGGTACGCCTTTCGTTTTTTCCCTCCAAAATTATTTTTGAAAACTTCATTTTCATCTTTTCACCATTGGTCGGTGTTAGCGAAATATCGCATTTTCAAAAAATTTGTAATAATATTTTTTTAATATTTTATTATTAAAAAAATTATTATTATTTTTTTCACGCATATTTCTTTTCCTCCAGCACTGCTAATCTAAGACCAAGTCTTGGGATCTTTCTTTTGTTTTCTTGTGTGTAAGACCAATGTCTCTTCTAGAAGGACGGAGCATCAACGAACCACCTCTATATGAGATGTACGAGAGACATGAATTCAATTTGTGGAGGATGTATATGGAAAGCTTCATTTTCATGAACGACTTTGATAGTGGCTTGGCACTGAGAAGATCAACACAAAATTCAGAAGCAAACCAAAACGTAGTAAAGTTAGTTTCAGATTTATTACCTAACAAAGTTAATTGCAGGATAGGAAAAGTCAAGGATGCCCACGAGTTTTGGACCTGTCTGACAAAGCTTCATGAGGAGTCATTGGAGTTAGACGATCAAGTCAGAATTGAATCCGGACTCGAGTCAGATCCAACGGAAAAACCTACTAAATTAGGGGTTGCGCTCAAGGTTAGTAATATTTACCAAAATACCCCTACTAATAGTAGTTTAAATAATATCCATGTTAATTTGGATATTTCTGAAAATTTATGTGAAAATAGTATAGTTGACAATACTTGCAAAAATATCCCTAGGATATTTTCTGATAAAACAAATCTAATTAATTTAGAGAATACAGAAAATCTGAAAATAATTAATAAACCTGAAAATTAAAATTTAAACCTAAACAAATCTGAAAATTCAAATGATAAAGATGACAAGGTCAATATTGATCTAGATAAAATTAATAAATTTCTCAATAAATTATTTAATAATCTAGACAATATCAATTTAGAAAATCCTATCCAAACCCAAGATAATTTAATTAACAAAAAATTAAATTTTAATGATAAGGTTAATCTAATAAACTCCACTAATCATATCAACTTAAAAGGCAAAGAAAAACAAGGATAAAATCAAAACTAAATTTAACAAACTTAAAATTAAATGTTAAAAATAACATATTAAACAAAGATAATCTAGAAAATTCAAAATTAACAAAAGGTTAAAAAATAAACCTTTAAAAAAATATAATTAAAATAATTTAATTAATTTAAATTTAAAAATTAATAAAAATATAAACTTTAAAAATAAGCTATCAAAGAAAGATAATTCAATTAACTTAATAAAATTAAAATTGAATGAAAATTTAAACATTAAATATAATTCTTTAAAGAAGGACAATTTGACCAATTTAATTAATTCAAAATTAAAACTTAAAACTAAAAACTTAAATTAAATTAAAACTTAAATTAATTCAAAATTAAAAACTTAAATTTAATGTTACAAATTAAACATAAAATCTTAACCAAAAATAAAACCTAAATCGGATCAATAATTCAGGGGAGACTCTAGAATAACTGGCACCTCCAAAACAAACCTACCCGACAGGGTAACCAAAACCAACCTACCCGACAGGGTAATTAGGACTAGTTTAAAGGGACAATAGTTTAACTTGACCTACGGTACTGGTGAAGTTTTAGATGATAGTACGTTAGGGAAACTCTGTCTATGCATGTCTAGGAAGATATGACTTCGACCTGGTGTATTTGGCTTAGTGGAACTAACCGAAGCTACCCTTTACGGATCCTAACCAGTTAGACCAAGGTTTTGTATTAAGTTCAGTGAATAGGACTATTTAGAAAACCTTGAAGGCATGGTTACTTTAATGATGTTCAAGTGACTCACCATAGCCTAGAAGTTTATACAGAGAATGCCTATTTGTTGAGCCCAAAGCTAAACCTGAATCTAACACAAAGTTAAACCAAATCTTGAAATTATAGGATTCCCTGATTGAAAACCTAGATCAGGTGAGATGACTAAGGACTTCGAATCGAATCGAAACAAATCGAATCGAACCAATTCGAATCAAATCAAACCAAATCGAATCAAACTAAATTAAATTAAATTAAATCAAAGCAAATTCAATTTAATTAAAATTAAAATTAAATTAAAATCACATAAAATTAAATTTACTTTAAAAATAATTTTAAAAAATTATTTTAAAAATTCGTTTAAAAAAACTTTAAATTCAGTTTAAAAATTATTTTTTTTAAAAAAAAAACCTATTTAAAAATCTTTTAAAAACTTAAAAAATTATTTAAAAATCTTTTAAAAATTATTTTAAAATATTTTAAAAAATTATTTTAAAGACTATTTAAAAAATATTTTAAAAAATCTTTTAAAAATTATTTAAAAATCTTTTAAAAAATTATTTTAAAGACTATTTAAAAAATATTTTAAAAATTCTTTTAAATTATTTAAAAATATTTTAAAAATTCTTTTAAAAATTTATTTTAAAGACCGCTATTTAAAAAATATTTTAAAAAATATTTTAAAAATTATTTTAAGTTATCTAAAAATCTTTTAAAAATTCTTTTAAAAAATTATTTTAAAGACTATTTTATAAATTGGGAGAGAGAAGTCTAGTCTGGGTAAGTCCTAACCAAAGGTTAGGCAAAATGGAAGTCCCGGTGAGTGAAGTCGGGCCCTAGTGAGTGAAGCTAGGTGGAGAAAGTCCCGGTGAGTGAAGCCGGGCTCTAATGAGTGAAGCTAGGTGGAGGAAGTCCTAGTGAGTGAAGCCGGACCCTAGTGAGTGAAGCTAGGTGGAAGAAATCCTGGTGAGTGAAGTCAGGCCCTAGTGAGTGAAGCTAGGTGGAGGAAGTCCTGGTGAGTGAAGTCAGGCCCTAGTGAGTGAAGCTAGGTGGAGGAAGTCCTGGTGAGTGAAGCCAGGCAATGGAAGCCCTAGTGAGTGAAGCTAGGAAATCCTAGGAGGTAACCCTAGGTTATACTTGATATCTGTTAATACTGTGCTAACTCAGTGTTGCAGGGAAGCTCAGCTAGGTCGACGGGCTAACCGGACGTTTGGTAGGTAAGTGAAGGTAAGTCAATGGAGGAGAGTGACTGTGAGGGCTGTTGGTGCAGTAGAGGCCGGCAAGAGGGGGGTGAATTGCCTGAAAATAAAAGTAACCCTCGTCAAGGCTTTCAACTCAAAATTAAAGCAGCTATACTAATAAAATAGAAAAGAAATAGAGAAGACCTGGATTTTAATTCGGTTACAACTAGGACGGTTGTTAATCCAAGGCGGTGAAAGAGCGCACTAATAAAGTCTCCTTTACAGTAGGCGGAGAAGCCTTTTTACACACTGAGAAAGCTCACAAGCTGCTAGGAATTGATTATAGAGTTGATGATTTCATTCATTTTTAATTCCTAGCTTCAGGGGCCTTTTTATAGCTCCTGGAAAGTCTATCTCGGAGGTCCAAGGTGCCTCCAACAGAAGTCCAAGGTGCCTCCAACAGAAGTCCAAGGCGCCTCCAACCGAGTCAGTGGATAAAACTCTATCCGCGCACAAACGGTCACTTTGGACCAGTTGAAGGCGCCTTCAAGGTGAAGGCGCCTTCAAACCATGATGAAGGTGCCTTGAGCAGATTTTCCAGCTCAGTTACTTCTTTGCTTCAACTTCCGAAGCTCCGTTCTTTTGGGTGATTCCGGCCAACCGAAATAGGGCTCACCCGAACCCAATTTTCGGCCTTCTCATCGAGCAGCCTTCCTCCCCGGCTTAACGTCCCTCGAACGCCGCGTATGTTCTTCTCGCCCACCGGTGTACTCTTCCGTAGGTCTCTCATCCTTCAGACGCACTGAGCCCGTCGGCTCCCTTCCCGTGCCATCCTTCTCGCTAGCTGCATCTTTCGCTCGACTTCCTGCGCTCCTAAGCTCCTGCACACTCAGACACAGGGATCAAACACAAAGCAGGACCTAACCAACTTGGTTGATCACATCAAAACAACCACGAGGTCCAACAAGGGCACGTTCCCAGAAAGGGAACATTAGGCGTTGATCCGACTTAGATCCATTTCAGATATCTAAGTTGAGATCATGACTAGATTCCCGTCTCGAGGAGACAGAATCTAATTAATAGTCTGTTTGATTTTAAACTATGCTAATATTCTATTTTGCAGGATATATATCTTGTATTTGCCTCTGGACTAACGTTTTTTTACAAGAAGGAAGCTGCTGGAAAACAAGGTCCGGGCGCTCGGAATAGATTCGGGCGCTCGGAATGGATCCGGGCGCCCGGAATGGATCCGAGCGCCCGGAAGCAAACTTTATCCATTTCGTGTGTCGACACGTGGAGTTTCATGATTGGCTCAGCTACGTCATATTCAGGGCGCTGGAAAGGATTCAGGCGCCCTGAACCTCCTATATAAGGAGGGTAAAAGCTGGAGTCAAGACACAACAACGAAAGATCTACTCCTCTGTGCTCCTGCGACACTGCAAAAGCTCTCCGACAAAAGTGCTATTTCTGTTTCTATTTTTATTTATTGTCGGTCTTTATTTTTTGCTAATTAATACCTATACTTAATTTGTAATCAAACTTTTCAAATTATTAGTGATTGCTCATTGAAAATACCCTTGGGTGGGGGCCTTGGAGTAGGAGTCACCAAAGGCTCCAAACAAAGTAAATCTTTGTGTTTGCTTTGGCTTAATTATTTTCCGCTGCTTACTTTCGAATTTTTAATCGCTATTCACCCCCTTAGCGAAACTCATCGATCCAACAGTGTGGACCTATGACTATTCAGGCGAGAGGTGATTTTGAATATTTTGTCTCTTTTATAGACGACTATTCGAGATATGGGAATATTTACTTGATGCGCCACAAGTTTGAGTGCTTTGATAAGTTCAAAGAATACAAGACTGATGTGGAGAAGCGTCATGGTAAAAGTATTAAGACACTATGGTCTGATCGCGGTGGTGAGAATCTCTTGGGAGAGTTTAGGAATTACTTATCAGAGGCTGGGATTCAATCCCAATTATCTGCACCTGGTACACCCTAACAGAATGGTGTGGCGGAACGAAGGAATATGACTCTTATGGAAATGGTTAGATCGATGATGAGTTATTCTGAATTACCAAATTCATTTTGGGGATATGCTCTGGAAACGACAGCGTGCATTCTGAACTTAGTACCTTTTAAATCAGCATCCTCTACTCCCATAGACTTGTGGAAAAAGCGCAAGCCTAGTCTAAGACATGTTCGGATTTTGGGAAGTCCAGCACATGTGCTGAAGGGAAACACTGATAAGTTGGAATCATGAACAAAAGTTCGCTTGTTTGTAGGTTATCCTAAAGGAACGAAAGGTAGTTTATTTTAAAGATCAGAAGGTCATTGTTAGCACCAATGCCCAATTTTTAGAAGAGGACTATGTAATGAACCACAAGCCCATGAGTAAAATTGTTCTTGAAGTAATAAGAGAGGGCACGTCTAATCTAGTACCAACAGTACAAGATGAAATACCACAAGAAACTGCAACACGTGTCATAAATAATGTACAATTACAAGTAGTGCCTCGTCGTAGTGGGAGGGTTGTTAGACAACCTGATAAATTCATGTTTTTAGGAGAGTGTTCGAACTTGATCCTTGGTGAACATGAACCTGATCCCTCGATATATGACGAAGCACTCCAAGATAAAGATGTAGCATCTTGGCAAAGTGCAATGAACTCTGAAATAGAATCTATGTATTCTAATAAAGTCTGGGAGCTAGTAGAACCACCAAATGGTGTAAAAGGCATTGGATGTAAGTGGGTATACAAAAGGAAAAGAGGGGCAGATGGAAAGGTGGAAACCTTTAAAGTAAGGCTTGTTGCGAAAGGATATACTCAGAAAGAGGGAATTGATTATGAGGAAACCTTTTCACCGGTAGCCATGCTTAAGTCTATCCTGATTCTTTTATCTATTGCATCTCATATGGATTATGAGATTTGGAAAATGGATGTCAAGATAGCAACCAGAGGGACTCATTGCAAAGGGTAAAGAGCATCTCGTATGTAAGCTCAATCGGTCTATTTATGGACTAAACTGTTGGGACTTTCGAGCCGCAAAAATCGCTTTTTGTGTTGCGGAAACCTTGAAGTCTTGCCACGGATCCGTGCGAAGATATATAAAAATAAATCATGTACAAGTTTCTAACCTAGATCTACCTTAGATCTACATGAATAAGAAGCGTTACCCTTGTTGCGAAGCCCTTCGCTTATCCCGCTCATCCAAAAGGTTGTTGGATCTCGAGAGTGTCAAGCGTACACTCCTCTATACGTATCCACACGGACAATAGGTGGAGAAGAACAACTTAGAGTGTGCTAGCACTCTTGGGTGGCTCGGCAATGGAGGAGAGGGAGAGAGAGCTAGAAGAGAGGAAGAATAATGATGATCCGTTCATAATGAAAAATAAGAGTAAAAATGGCTTAAGTATTTTCATCTAATGAAAATACTTAATGCTCATTAACTCCATTAATGAGCCTCATTAATGAGTCTTAATGAGTATTTAATGAATATTCATTCTTCATTAAATAGCCGTTTTGAAACTCCTCTTCTCTTCATAATTTGAATCGAAATTTGAATCTAATATTCAAATTGAATTTATAATTTAATGAATATCACCATTTATCATTGAATTCAAAATTCAATGAATATCATCATTAAGCCTCACTTGAGTCTAACTCAAGTCTAGCCTCACTTGAGTCTAACTCAAGTTTAACTCAATCGAGTCTTACTCAATTAATCTAATTTGGATTACACTTAATTCAATTTGGTTCATCATATGAACCTAATCCTCTTGGTTCATCATATGAACCTAATCTCCATCTAATTGCCCTTTGTGTGTGACCCTATAGGTTCTTATAACGTTGACAATGCTCCTAAACCCATTTAGAAACATAAGTAATGAGCGGTATCTAGCAACACATCATTACTACCCAAGTTACAAGAATGTTGAGATCCAACATCACCATTGTGACTACTAATTGTGACTCTCACAATATGTGATAATGTCCTTCTATCCTTGACATCTAGATTGATCAATTGAGGCATAGACCGTGTCATCCTCCAATCAATCTATGTCTTGAACACCAAGTAGACTCACTCTAAACAAATGAACTCAATATCTCATATTGACTCATTTGGGCATGGCTATGCACTTAGTGGTCTCGCTCTATCAAGAATCATGATGTCACTCCCGTCATATAGGAGGGATAAATCCCATCTACATCACTCACATCCCTCCGCATAATTTGTTACATACCCAGTAATCGCCTTTATAGTCCACCCAGTTACGGGGACGTTTGACGAAGCCAAAGTATGCAACTCCTTATGTAGGGAACCATGGTGACTTCAGGGCCAAGGACTAATAGTCATACTAATAGTCACATGAGAAAGTATATGACACTCATATAATGATCCATGATAATTTCTCATGGCGGGTTATTCAGTATACATTCTCTAATGCATACCCATGTGTCAACTTGATATCTCTATATCCATGACTTGTGAGATTAAGTCATCGAGTTGACCTACATGCTAGTCTCATCGCATTAACATTGTCCCTGAATATTAATACATGACTAAGAATGATTAAGAGTAGCGTTCTCTATATCATGTCACTATCAATTCAACCAATTTATTGATATAGATAAGAACCTTCTACTCAAGGACACTATTATACTTAGTTATTTGGCACCAATACAAGTAAGTATAATAACCATAAAGAAATACCTTTATAAGTATATAGGAATATGATACAACGAGTCCATATAATAATCATCATATGATTGACTCTAGGGCTTTAACTAATAATCTCCCATTAGCACTAGTGCTAATCAGTGTAGGCTCTAAGCCCAATGACCTAGTGTGACCATCATGCTTTCTCTGTGCCAAAGCCTTGGTCAAGGGATCAGTGACGTTAGCTTTTGTGAACTCTTCCAGCTCACAACACCACCATTCAAGCAAAACACGAACCCAGACTGTGATCTATAATCATCCTGGTCAGTTTGGAAGCTGACATCATTGTAACCCTTTATAGCTAGCTCGTCATCGCCTCCAAATATCAAGAAATATTCTTTAGTCCTTCTTAAGTTATTCTTTAGTCATTTTTAAGTACTTAAGAATATTCTTGACTGCTATCCAGTGACGTTCACCTAGATCTGACTGGTATTTGTTCGTCATGCTCAAAGCATATGAAACATCAGGACGAGTACATAGCATGACGTACATGATAGATCCTATGGCTGAAGCATAAGGGATCTTATCCATGCGGTCTCTCTCCTCTCTAGAAGAGGGACTTTGAGTCTTCGAAAGACTCACACCATGTGACATCGACAGAAATCCTTTCTTGGAATTCTACATGGCAAATCGTTGTAATACCGTGTCAATATATATACTTTGACTTAGGCCAGGCAACCTCTTAGATCTATCTCTATAGATCTTTATGCCTAGAATACAGGTTGCTTCACCTAAGTTCCCCAGCCAAGTCTTTACAGACTGCAGCAAAGGGATGTCATTCCCAATGAGTAGTATGTCATCCACATACAATACAAGGAAGACAACTGTGTTCCCAACAACCTTCTTGTAGACACAGGGTTCATCTTTATTCTTGATGAAACCAAACTGTTTGATCACATCATCGAATCAAAGATTCCAGCTCTGAGAAGCTTGCTTTAGTCCATAAATGAACTTATGCAGCTTGCATACTCTGCCAGTATGGAGTGGATCTACAAAACCCTCAGGTTGTGTCATGTACACATCCTTGAGCAAGTTTCCATTCAGAAACGCGGTTTTGACATCCATCTGCTAGATCTCATAATCGTGGTATGCTGCAATAGCAAGCATGATCCGAATGGACTTAAACATCGCTACTAGAGAAAAGGTTTCATCATAGTCAATACCATGAATTTGCTTGAAACCTTTAGCTACCAAGCAACCCTTATAGGTAATAAGTCCATCCATGTCAGTCTTTCTCTTAAAGACCCACTTACACCCAATGGGTTTGACGTCTTCAGGTGGATCAACCAAAGTCCATACTTGGTTGGTGTACATGGATTCCATCTCGGATCTCATGGCCTCTAGCCATGACTCAGAATCTGGTCTCATCACAGCTTCCTGATAGGAGGTAGGCTCATTCTGAACGAGCATAATATCGTCATGGTCAGGCAAGAGAAATGAGTATCTCTCAGGCTGACGACGTATCCTGTCAGATCTGCGAAGAGGTAGGTCTTCTTGAAATGGTTGTTGTTTCTCAACTCCTTGTGGAACAATCTCATCATCCATAATATTTTGTGGTTTAAGTTCAACTTCCATCAAGACTTCAGTGCTATGGTCCATATCTTGAACTTCTTAAGATCTTCCAGGTATCCTTTGTAGTTCCTCTTCCAGTGCCCTGCTTGTCCTTGATATAGTTGACGAAGATGT
Organism: Zingiber officinale; assembly: GCF_018446385.1. Taxonomy (NCBI): domain Eukaryota; kingdom Viridiplantae; phylum Streptophyta; class Magnoliopsida; order Zingiberales; family Zingiberaceae; genus Zingiber; species Zingiber officinale. The sequence continues at coordinate 59,907,288 of NC_055990.1, read as the reverse complement.
TCAACCATTTAGAAACATAAGTAATGAGCGATATCTAGCAACACATCATTACTACCTAAGTTACAAGAATGTTGAGATCCAACATCACCATTGTGACTACTAATTGTGACTCTCACAATATGTGATAGTGTCCTTCTGTCCTTGACATCTAGATTGATCAATTGAGGCATAGACCGTGTTATCCTCTAATCAATCTATGTCTTGAACTCTAAGTAGACTCACTCTAAACAAATGAGCTTAATATCTCATATTGACTCATTTGGGCATGGTCATGCACATAGTGGTCTCACTCTATCAAGAATCATGATGTCACTCCCGTCATATAGGAGGGATAAATCCCATCTACATCACTCACATCCCTTCGCATAATTTGTTACATACCCAGTAATCGCCTTTATAGTCCACCCAGTTACGGGTGACGTTTGACGAAGCCAAAGTATGCATCTCCTTATGTAGGGAACCATGGTGACTTCAGATCCAAGGACTAGTAGTCATACTAATAGCCACATGAGAAAGTATATGACACTCATATAACGATCCATGATACTTTCTCATGGTGGGTCATTCAGTATACATTCTCTAATACATACCCATGTGTCAACTTGATATCTCTATATCCATGACTTGTGAGATTAAGTCATCGAGTTGACCTACATGCTAGTCTCATCGCATTAACATTGTCCTTGAATGTTAATACTTGACTAGGAATGATTAAGAGTAGTGTTCTCTATATCATCTCACTATCAGTTCAACCAATTGATTGATATAGATAAGAACCTTCTACTCAAGGGCGCTATTATACTTAGTTATTTGGCACCAATACAAGTAAGTATAATAACCATAAAGAAATACCTTTACAAGTATATAGGATTATGATACAACGAGTCCATACAACAATCATCATATGATTGACTCTAAGGCTCTAACTAACATAAACCAAGCTTCAAGATCTTGGAACATCCGGTTTAATGAAGTGATCCAGTCTTATGGATTTATTCAGTGTCTGGATGAGTCTTGTGTATACAAGAAGAGTGACGGAAACGTGGTGATATTTCTTGTACTATACGCAGATGATATTTTGCTCATTGGCAATAATGTCAAAGTATTATCAGACGTAAGGGTATGGTTGTCCAAACAGTTTGATATGAAGGACTTGGGAGAATGTGGGCATATTCTTGGGATCAAAGTAATAAGGGATTGCAAGAAAAAGATGTTATGCTTATCCCAAGCTTTATACATCGATACTATCCTTACTTGTTTTAGTATGCAAAACTCCAAGAAAGGTTTCTTACCTTTTCGGCATGGAGTACTTTTATCTAAAGAGATGTCTCCGAAGACATCAAAAGAGATAGAAGAAATGAAGGCAGTTCCATATGCTTCAGTTGTAGAAAGCCTAATGTATGCTATGTTATGCACGAGACCAGATATTTGTTTTACCGTGACCATGGTTAGCTGATATCAAAGTAATTCAGGATAGGGACATTGGACTGCCATAAAGCATATATTAAAGTACCTGAGAAGGACTAAAGATTATATGCTTGTTTACCAGGTAAATGACTTGCTCCCTGTAGGTTACACGGATTCTGGCTTCCAATCAGATAGGGATAATAGTAAGTCAACCTCAGGTTATTTGTTTACTTTGGGAGGTGGAGCCATAGCATAGAGGAGTGTTAAGCAGAAATACGTTTCAGACTCTACCATGGAAGCTAAGTATGTAGTAGCTTCTGAGGCAGCCAAAGAAGCTGTATGGCTCAGGAACTTTTTGATGGACTTAGGTGTGATTCTTGGTTTGCCCAAAATTATCATGGTTTATTGTGATAATAGTGGTGCAGTAGCAAACTCGAAGGAACCACGAGCCCATAAGGCAAGTAAACACATTGAGCGCAAGTACCACCTAATACGAGACATCGTAAAGCGAGGAGAAGTTGTTGTCACCAAGATTGCATCAGCAGATAACCTAGCAGACCCTTTCACTAAGGCCCTTCCGGTGAGAACTTTTGATGGGCATGTTGAGGGGATGGGAATGAGATGTATGGTAGCTTATATGACAGCATAGTCTTTTAGTATAAGTGGGAGATTGTTAGAATGTATACTAAAAGCCTAGCTTTTTGTATAAACATTTATTTTGAAATAAGAATCACATTGGTTAAATATCTTCATTTATGTTAAATGTAGTTGTTCATTTAATTTATATTGTAGATAACATGGTATAGTGTCACACAGAAGATCATGTTATCAGTTCCTTATAAATTATAAATAGTAGCTCATGACCAAAATGGATAGGGACAAACCATTGGAACAGTTGTAGTGTGATTTAGTATTAGTTTATCTTAACTATAAAATTACACTAGTACACTATGAGTGTATTGAGCAGAACCATTTGAGGTTGTTCTTTTATACTGATTGCATGAAAGAACAAGACCTCTATTATTATGGAAATACATACTCTTAATCCCGATATAATGACAAATACATATATTTAGTATTTATTTCTTTAATTTATCAATGGGTGAGATTTAGTTCATTAAATAAATAGGCCGGATAAGTTAGAAAATAATATTATTTATATGGTGTGTTATTGATTATAGAAGGAAACTGTGTCCTAGTTATCTAAGTTGATGATGTCCCCTTGAGGAACTCATAAGGGTTGTCATGTAAACCCTGCAGGTGGACTTAGTCTGACATGACAATAATTTTGAGTGGTACTACTCTTGGAGCTAGATTTTAATTAAGTGAGTGTCAACAACTCATTTAATTAATGAACATTTGATATCTTAAATATAGGGAGATTAATGCATTTATGATATGAAGGAGCCCATAATATAATTTGGGAATGGTGCGGTAGTTCAATAATAACTCTTTAGTGGTATGAGTTATTATTGATGAACTTGAGTTGGGTGTTTGGGGCGAACACGGGAAGCTCAAGCACATCGAGAGACCAAAGTCAATTCCTCCTCTAGGTCCCTATTGTAGCATCTTATATAAAGCCTTATATCCGCCCAAAGCCCAGCTTCTTAAGCCTAAGCTAGGGCTGACCAAGCCTTTCTTGGTGTCCAAGCAAGGGGCCGGCCAAGCCAAGCTTGGAGCCGAAGCTAGGGCTGGCCAAGCCTTGCTTGGTGCCCAAGCAAGGGGCCTACCACACATAGAAAAGGAAGTTTTATTTTTTTGTAAAATCTTTCCTTTATAGAGATCCATAAAAAGGATTTAAAAGAATGATTTTAATTATAAAACTTTCCTTTTTTAGATCGGTCACAAAAGGAAATAAAAGGAGTTTTTATCTTGTTAAATCTTTCCTTTTATAGAGATCCATAAAAGGAATTTAAAAGAGAAATTTTAATTATTGAAATCTTTTCTTTTATAGACATCCACAAAAGGATTTAAAAGAGAGATTTTAATTCCTTTTATAGCTATCCACAAAAGGGATTTTAAAAGAAAGATTTTAATTTTTGTTTAAAATCTTTCCTTGTTTGATGAAAGGGGTTTTGGCCGACCATGATAAAGGAATCAAAGGAAGTTTTAATTTTGTTTTAAAACTTTCCTTTTTTACATTCACCAAGGATTATAAAAGAAGAGGAGGTGGTACCTTATGGTTGAACACATCTTCTATTCCTCTTCCCTTCCTTGGTGGCCGACCTCTTCATCATCTTCTTCTCTTCTTCTTTTTTGTGGCATGCGGCATCAAAGCTTGGAGTTCCTTTGGTGGCCGGATACTTGGAGGTGAAGAAGAAGAGAAAGGAAGCTCTCTAGTTGTGACATCCCTTGGTGGCCAAAAGCTTGGAAGGAAGAAGAAGGTTTGGGTGAATTTCATCTTGGTAGATCGTCGGCCACACGACGTCCAAGAAGAGGAGAGGAATACAATAGAAGATCGAGAGGTTATCAAATCTTCAAAGAAAGGTATAACTAATTATAAGTTTCCGCATCATAATTAGTTCATATTCTTTGAATGGATCCTGAAATACCAACATAAGAGGCTATCGATTTTAGGCTATCAGTTTTATGTTATCGATTTTGTGTTTTGATTTCATGTTTCGATCTTGTGCTTCTATTGAGGTCTCTTTAGTTAAACCGAGGGTTACTGTAAAAAGTTTAAACATCGAATTTCTTTGAAAGACTTTGTCTAGGAAGTGGTGGTTGATCCCATACCCAAGAAGGCCTAGTGCCTTGCCATGTTTAACTTGGAAGGTAATCTTTGAAATAAATGTTTAATCATCTTTTGTAATATGGTTTAACTTAGGAAGATCATATCGGTTAAATTTGAAGTAAAAATTTTATGTATCGTTTCCAATCCAAGTTTAACTTCTGAAGAGTGATTTGGATTAATAATGTTAAGCATCGTTTGCAATCCAAGTTTAACTTCAGTAGAGCACATGGGTAGCTAGGAAAAGTTCTGTGCTTGTACAAAATTTTTGTACAGGGGAACAAAATGAAATCCAGGTGTAGCAACCAACATTCTATTCTTTCTTTCTACTATTCCATTTTGTTGGAGGGTTTTATGTCATGAAAATTCATGATGATAATCATTGTCAAGGAAAAATAGGTTCAATTTATGATTCTTAAATTTACCTCTATTATTACTTCTAATTCTTTTGATTTTCTGATCTTTTTCATTTTCAGTTTGTTTGTAAAATTTACTAAACACTTCAAAGGTTTCATCTTTATGTTTTAGGAATTTTACCTAGATAAATCTTGAGTAATCATCTATTATTACTAGGCAATAGAGACTCCTATTAATGGATTTGATTCCATGAGTGTCAAATAGGTCCATGTGTAGTAATTCTAGTATTGAACTGGTTTGAGTTTGATTAGTTAATTTGTGGGTTGATTTGGTTTGCTTTCCTAGCTGACAGACATTACAGATTGTTGGATCTAAGTTGGGTAATTTTTGTAAGCCTCTGACTAAGCCATTTAATTTTGTTAAGTTTCTAAAATTTGTGTAGGACATTCTTCTATGTCATAACCAGATTTCTTCTTTTTGTGTCAAGTGACGCTCAAGTGAAGAGACAATTAGATTGATTGCATAGATATTGCCCTTCCTGAACCCTTTTAGGTTTATGTTAGTGTTATGTAAGTGCTTGATTAAGCATTCAGAAGATAGAGACCAAATCTTATATCCAGAATCACACAGTTGACTAATGCTAAGTAGATTATATTTGAAGTTATCAACCAATAATACATTTTTAATAATAAAGTTAGTTTTGAGTTCAATATTACCTATCCCAATTACCTTGAGTTTGTCGTTGTTACCAAATGCAACTGTTCCTAAGCTTTTGTATATTAGTTGAGTGAACTTGATGTGATCTCCAGTCATGTGTTTGGAACAACTACTTTCCAATATCTACTTGGTTTCGTACAAAAGGTAGGAGTCACTTATTAACTGAATCAAGGATGAAGTTTATTTTAATTTTTACTTGAATTTGAGTTTAATTTAATTTAATTTAATTTTAATTTGATTTGATTTAATTTAATTTAATTTAAATTTGATTAAATTTAATTTGATTTAATTTAAGTTTGATTAAATTTAAATTTAATTTAATTTAAGTTTATTAATTTTGATTTAATTTAAGTTATGATCCTTATGTTGGTCCCTTTGGAGGCTGGCAAGAGGGGAGTGGTGAATTGCCCTGAAAAAATAAATTCGACCTTTCTCGAATTTTTAACTAAATACAGAACACTTGTAATTAAAAAGATAGAGACTAATAAAGAAAATGAACACAGAGAAGTTACTTGGTTTGCAATCAAAAGATTGCTAATCCAAGGAGAATTAGGTGCACTATCTGAAGATCTCCTTTGGGCGGAGTAGCCTCTTACAACGTTAACAGCACAGAAGAAAAGTAAAGCATAGAGAAATAGATTACAAGTGAGTTGATTAAAAGCTTCTGGACCAAGGTTATATTTATAGCCTTGGTCGGGGTGTCCCGAAGCGCCCGGGGGGAGGGGGGGAGGATAAAACTTTATCCCCAATGCAACGGATCACGCTTGACGCGATTTGATCAAAAAGTCGACTCCGGGCGCCCGGAATAGTTTTGGGCGCCTGGACTGTCCGGGCGCCCGGAATGGATCCGGGCGCCTAGAATGGATCCGGGTGCCCGGACCACTAAGTCAACTCAGTTGACTTTCTGGTCCGGGCCTTCTGCTCTGGTACTGCTCGCCTTGGTCCGGGTCTTCCTCTCCGGCTCCATTAGCTTGGGTGATCTCGCCCATCCGGAATAGGGCTCACCTGAACCCAACTTCTGGCCTTCTCCTCGAGCAGCCTTCCCAGTTTCTCGTCCCTCTAACGTCGCATACGTTCTTCTCGTCCACCGGTGTACTCTTCCGCGGTCACCTCGTCCCTCGAACGCACCGAGCCCATCGGCTCTCTCCCCGCGCCATCCTTCTCACTAGCCGCGTCTTCTGCTTGATTTCTTGTGTCCCTAAGCTCCTGCACACTTAGATACAGGGGTTAAACAAAACAAGACCTAACTTAACTTGTTTGATCACATCAAAACACCTTGGGGTTCCAACAATCTATCCCTTTTTGATATGAACAACCCAAGTTAAGCTATGGTAAAACAAACATAATGTAAAAACAAATAATGTTTAAAGATAAGTGTAATTAAGATTTTTTCAATGAATATTTAAATACACCTCCCCCTAGACTTAACATTCTTCTCTCCCTTTGATTACATAAAAAATAAGATGTTTTAACAAGTCTAAGGTAATTTCTAAAATATTTCTAAGTAAAAAAAACATATTTAAAAAACTTTCTAAAAAAAAATTCTAAGTTAAGAATTTAGTGCAACGAAATAAAAAAAATATTTTTCAAGGTTTGAGACATATTTCAAAATTTTCAACAGAAAATAAAAATTTTCATAAGTGTTGAAAAATATTTTCTAAAAAAATGAATATTTTCTAAAAAAAAATAAAATTTTCTAAGTTTTCGTAAATATGAATATTTTTGAAAATATTTTCTAAAAGAATGTTTAAAATACTTTTTTAAAGCATTATTAGATTTCAACCTTAATGCTTTGTCAGAAAGTTAATTAAGTATTTTATTTCAATATTTTGGCTTCCAAGTCATGGCGAGGCACTAGACCTTCTTGGTTATTGGAGCAACAACCACTTCTTTTGACAAAGCCTTTTAAAGAAATTCACTGTTTAATTTTCTCATTGAAAAGCGCTAAATTTAATTGACAGTTCAAGTTAAACACGACTTTGGAACCCAATATATATTCCATCCTATAGGGTTAATCAGGTATTTTCTAGGTACATAAACTTTTGATATTTTTCTAATCTGACTTTTATGAAACCTATAGTACCAGTTTAATCCCTTATAATTTCTAAAAGCAGAAAAATTTGAACAGGTAGAGTTTTTCAATTTTTCAATTTCTTCTTTTAATTTTTCATTTTCAAGTTTAATTTTATCAAAATCCTCTATCAGACATGATTTTTCTAAAGTTCTTTTTATTTCTAAGTTTTCATTTTTTAATTTAGTATTTTCACTTTTTAATTTATACATAGACTTTGCCATAACCTTATTACCGAAATAAAGTTGATCAGGAGGTAAGAGACATACCTCACTTACCATATCAGACTTGAATCCTGACTCTCCCCCTGCTTCGTTGCATTCATATGAAGTCGCTCCCCCTTCATCGATGCTGGGTTTCGATGTACTTTGTCCTTCATAACTCACCATCAGTGCTAGTCCTACATATTCTTGTACTTCGGATTCAGATGATGAAGTGTCATCCCAAGTAGCTTTTAGATTCTTGTGCTTCTTGGGTATCTTCACTTTGTCCTTCTTGAGTTCTGGGCAGTCCTCTTTTAAGTGTCATTCTTTTTGACACTGGTAGCAATGGACCCTTCTTCTATTTCTTGGATTCTTCTTATTATGTATTTCTTTAAATTTATTATATCGAAAGAATTTTTTAAAATTCTTACCATATACTCTTCTTGATCTTCTTCTGAGTCTGACTCGGGTTCATCCTTCTTGGTTGCGTTTAGCGCCATTATCTGACTTGATTCCTTTGTTGTCCCTGCACATCTGGTTTCATGTAATTCAAGAGTAGAAAATAACTTCTCTAGGGTACTTACCTCCAGGTCTTTTGAAATGTAGTAGGCGTTAATGATTGACGCCCATTCTGGAGTTCTAGGAAAGGCGGTGAGTGCGTAGCGTATGGTGTCCCGGTTGGTTACCGTTTAACTGAGGTTCTCGAGTCCCATAACTAATTCTTTTACCTTTGCATGTAGATCAGCTACTTTCTCACCTCTTTCCAGACGAATATTTGTCAGCTTATTCCGAAGTATATCTCTTCAAGCGAGTTTGGCTTCGGACGTGCATTCGTGAAGCTCCAGGAATTTTTCCCAGAGTTCTTTGGCCGATGCGTAGCTTCCGATGCGGTTGACTTCTTGAGGCGGCAGCACGCTCAACAAGTGATACTCCGCTCGGTCATTCGCTACAGAATCATTCTGCTCCTTCTTCGTCCAAAGACTCTTCTTTTTCTTCTCAATTTTGATTCGTCGGAGCTACAAACCGTACTTTAGTATTAAACGAATTTCAAAATCGTTTTTCAGAAATACCTCCATACGACGCTTCTAGTGTGCGAAGTCCCCCTCGAATTTTGGTGGAACGATGCTTGGTCCTCCCATTGGTTACTTGCTTCGGTCGGCGGTTAGTCCTTCTGAAGCATTCTCGCTATGATACCACTTGTTGGTCCCTTTGGAGGTCGGCAAGAGGGGAGGGGTGAATTTCCCTGAAAAAATAAATTCGACCTTTCTTGGATTTTCAACTAAATACAGAACACTTGTAATTAAAAAGACAGAGACCTATAAAGAAAATGAACACAGAGAAGTTACTTAGTTTGCAATCAGAAGATTGCTAATCCAAGGAGAATTAGGCGCACTATCTGAAAATCTTCTTTGGGCGAAGTAGCCTCTTACAACGTTAACAGCACAGAAGAAAAGTAAAGCACAGAGAAATAGATTACAAGTGAGTTGATTAAAAGCTTCTGTACCAAGGCTATATTTATAACCTTGGTCGGGGCGCCCTGGGGGGATAAAACTTTATCCCCAATGCAACGGATAGTGTTTGACGCGATTTGGTGAAAAAGTCGACTCCGACCGCCCGGAATGGTTCCGGGCGCTCGGACCACTAAGTCATCCCAGTTGACTTTCTGGTCCGGGCCTTCTATTCCTGTGCTGCTCGCCTTAGTCCGAGTCTTCCGCTCCGGCTCCGCAAGCTTGGGTGATCTCGGCCATCCAGAATAGGGCTCACCCGAACCCAACTTCCGGCCTTCTCCTCGAGCAGCCTTCCTCCTCGGTTTCTCATCCCTCGAACGTCGCGTACGTTCTTCTCGTCGACTAGTGTACTCTTCCGCGGTCACCTCATCCCTCGGGCGCACCGAACCCGTTAACTCTCTCCCCGTGCCGTCCTTCTCGCTAGCCGCATCTTCCGCTCGACTTCTTGTGTTCCTAAGCTCCTACACACTTAGACACAAGGGTTAAACAAAATAGGACCTAAATTAATTTGTTTGATCACATCAAAACACCTTGGGGTTCCAACACCTTAGTTATCTCACCTGATTTATGTTTTCAATCAGGGTATCCTATAATTTTGTGAGATGAGTTTAGGTTGAATTTTAGGGTTGGGTTTAACATTGTGTTCGATTTAAGTTTAGCTTTGGGTTCAACAAATAAGTATTTTTCGGATAAACTTCTGGACTATGGTGAGTCACCTAGACATCATTAGAGTAACCATGCCTTCGAGATTTTCCAATTAGTCCTATCCACTAAACTTAATAACAAAACTCTAGTCTAACTAGTTAGGATTGTTGGGACCGAAAAGTAGCTAGAGGGGGGGGGGGGTGAATAGCTCGTCGCGTGCTAGATGCTCGTCGTTGTTTGTTTCTTCGAAGATGTGCAGCGGAAAATACAGAAACAAATCACACAACGCTAACACGGTTGGTTTACTTGGTATCCACCTCACAAGAGGTGACTAGTCCAAGGATCCACATCTACACACACACCCTCCACTAATAAAACTCTCCTTTATGGTAACTACCAAGGGCGGAGAAGCCCTACAAGACTCAATACAAGAAGAAAGGGAAAGGTAATGAAATACAAGTTCACAAGCTTACAATGAGTGCAAAAACCCTAACCCTAGTTTCTTCTCCTTGCTTTGATCCGCCTCTTGACTTGGAAGAACCTCCAAGAACCTTCAAGAACTGGCGATCTCGGGCTTGAGAAGAGCTGTGGAGGAGCTGGTGAAGATGTGAAATGAATCGGTGAAGTGATGCTGAAGGAGACGCCCGCCTGCAGCTCAAATACGACGCAACGGTCGGATCCCGATCGATTCGAAAACTCCCAATCGATCGGGGAGGCTTTGGATCGATTCACGGATCGATCTAGAGCGCCTCTGTGCTCTGGAAAAAACGCCTGGATCAATCCACGGATCGATCCAGCGCTTATCGCGCGAAGCAGCAGCGTCCCAATCGATCGGCTGATCGATTGGGACCTCTGGATCGATCCACTGATCGATTCAGAGGCTCTCTGTTCGCTAGGAAAGTCCTGGATCGATCCACTGATCGATCCAGCTCTTGGTTTTTGCCCAAAACCAAATCCCAAGCCTCTCACACCAACATCCGGTCAACCTTGACCTGTTGGTACATCATACCTAGCATCTGATCACTCCCTTGACTTGCTAGAACTCCCTACCAAGTGTCCGGTCAATCCCTTTGACCCACTTGGACTTTTCTCCTCTTGCCAAGCATCCGGTCAATCCCTTTGACCTACTTGGACTTTTCTTCCTCTTGCCAAGTATCCGGTCAATCCCTTTGACCTACTTGGACTTTCACCAGATGTCTGGTCAACCTTGACCCATCTAGATTTCCCCGTGCCTGGCTTCACTCACCAGGACTTCCCTTCTGCCTAGCTTCACTCATTAGGACTTCTCTTCTGCCTGGCTTCACTCACCAGGTCTTTCACCTAGCTTCACTCACTAGGATTTTCACCTGACTTCACTCACTAGGATTTTCCTTTGCCTGGCTTCACTCACCAGGACTTTCACCTAGCTTCACTCACTAGGATTTCCTCACTGCCTAGCTTCACTCACTAGGTCTTTCACCTGGCTTCACTCACCAGGATTTTCCTTCTGCCTAACATCCTAGTTAGGACTTCTCAGTCAAGTATCCGGTCAATCCTTGACCTACTTGACTCTTCTTCAATCAACCTTGTATTGTCAAACATCGAAACCCAAACCAAGACTCAAGCTTGGTCAACCTTGACCTGAGGGATGTTGCACCAACAATCTCCCCCTTTTTGATGTTTGACAATACCAACACTATCACTTACAATACCACATGTAAGTTAGGCTAATCCCATAGCCTAAACCTTCTTCAAGCCACTAGGTAATGAATACATAAGTTAAGCCCTTCATTCTCCCCCTAAGAGGGCAAACTCCCTCTAGGTAATGAAAGCCTAACTTACTCTCTTTCATTCTCCCCCTATTGGCACACATCAAACCATGCCTCATTTTTGGGCACACATCAACAAATTCACTTGTTGAAAACTCTCCCCCTGAAGAGTTTCTCATCGTTGTTCACAACTTCACTCGTTGTGATCAACACGATAATGATGGTCCCATACCCTTCATTATCCTTAACCCTACATTTCCCATTAATGTAGTCAAATGCCCATCCTTGAGCATTTTTAACTTAAACCACTTGAACAATGAGGATATCCACTCCCCATTAAAGTTCAAACACTCAACCTTGAGCATGTTCTTAAAAGAAGGTTAACCACCTCCCAAGGTTCATGAAAAATAATTTTAATGTCTTTAAAGAGTCCCTCCCCCTAAAGACATGGTAGTAACTTCTGTCATTGTACCAACAATGACTTGGAATCCCTAAACCTTTAGGAAACCCAAATTACGAAGTTTTGAGGTTCAAATATTCAAAAATTTGAAGCAAACCTCAACCTAAACTTCAACTTAGTCTCCCTTAACCAATCCATCCTTGTTTTCAACATGAAAACACCCTTTTTATGTATACAAATGTATTTTGAGGGGTTAGGAATGGTTACCTAGACTAAAATAGGTTCAAAATACTGAAAATAAGCTTTCCCAGCCAAAATCAACATCTTCGATCGATTGGAGTTGGGTTCCAATCGATTAAACCCTGCTGAATCGATCCATTGATCGATTCAGTCTTCTTGGATCGATCCATTGATCGATCCAGCGAGCTTCTGCTCGCGAGAAATGTCTTCTCAATCGATTGGCTGATCGATTGAGGTACTCCAATCGATCCACTGATCGATTGAAGATCTGAAATTGCTGAAATTCAATTTCAGCCAATTTCAGAAACCCCTAGAAAATTCTACAAAATTTAAAAAATTGTGAAAATTTGTGTAGACATTATTTAGGGCGTATATTATCATGGAAAAATAATTTTCTATGAAAATACATCATATTTTCAAATATTGACACAAACTTGAAAACTTGCATAAACTTTAGTGTTTTCTTCAAGTTTGTGTCTAACTATTCAATGGTGATTACTATCAAAAGATAGCCTTCACCAAGGTTTTCCAAAATCATTTTAAAACCTTTTCAAAACCAATATCCCATCATGTTCCTTGGGCTTAATGCACATGACTTATACATTAGCTTTCCCAATGATGGGAAAACACATAACTATGTGTTTTGATGAACTTAAAACTCAAATAAATGCACTAAATCAACATGTTGAGTTTTGTTCATCATCCTAACATCTCACTTGTATCTATTGTGTACAAAACACATACAAGTCATCTTATAGGTCTTTGTGAGATGTAAAGTTTGGTTTTGCCCTAATCTAGGGATCATGCATATTTATCTAGGCATTTTGTAGATATTGGACATCCACCTAGGATGTCACTTGTTGATACACTTCGTAAATGCCATTTGTCCTTAATCTTAAGGAATTAAAAATAATGCATGATAATGTTATGGCATACATCAAAATGAAATAGTTTTCAAAAGAAAGATTCCTATAACTACATGATATATGTATGTCATGACATGATATTTTTGTGTTTTCATAATAAGGCATGAGTGCAAAATACAAAGCTAAATATGATGTCATGACATATAGTGAGCAAACAATCATGGCAAGGTTTAGCATAAATAAAATACCTAGATTACCTATCTAAGTGTCCTTAAACCTTAGCTAAGTTAAAACTTAACCCTAGATTGCCCTCTAAATGCTCCAAGAAAATGCCAAAGCCTAAATTTGCATTTCTAGTTCTCTTGATTAACTTATGTCAATTGAAATTAAGCTTATTCCTCAAATGTTGGCATATTTCGTTCTTCCACAAGAGTAGCATTTTAAATTAAGGCTTAGATTGACCTTAAATTTTCTAAGAACATACCAAAATCCCAACTTGGTAGTTCTTATGATTTTCTCAATTTGTGTCACTTAAAATATCATCCAATTTATCAAATTGTGACACATTTTACTCTTCCCAAGAGTAAACATAAATCCACTTCATTTTCAAAGGTTAATAATAACCTTAAAAATGCTCCTTGAGTGTCAATTTCTTCAAAGTTGGGTTAACTACCCTTCTTCTTAGAGTTGACACTCTCTAACCCATCTATGGGGTAGAGAAGATGCTCCTAGGAACCCAAAACCTATTGGTGCTCCTTGGATGCTCTAGGTATTCACTAGGGATAACTTCCCTAGATACCTTCCTAGTGACCTTGTTTGGCTTCTTCGAAGCCTTGGTCACTTTTTCTAGGTCAACTCTAGGGATAGCCTCCCTTGTGACCTTGTTAGTGACTTTCTTAGACTTCTTAGAAGTCTTAGTCACATTTGTTGCAAAGATACTTCTAGGGATGACTTCCTTGTATCCTTGACTTGACTTCTAGACTTAGGGTTGGTTCCATAGCTATATGGAACCCTATGGTAAGTAGGTACATCCTTTTGATTTTAGGTTTGTATCCCAAACCTCTATGGCCCTTGGATGACCCTTGTTGTCCTAAACCTAGATTTTGCTCATTTTGCCCTTTAAGGATATTTTCCATCCTTTTTAGGGTCTTTTCTAGTTTGTCAAGTCTTGACCTCAATACTTGATTTTCCATCACTAAGTCCTTAGTTTTTGATTTTCCATTAAATCCATGAGCATTTTTGTTTCTAGGCTTGTAGCTAAAATCCTTAGAGTTCTTGCCTAGACTTTTACCTACATTCCTAGCCCTAGGTGTAGTGGTTTTAGCATGAAAAGCTATATGTTTTTCCTTAACGCTATCATGCTTCCTATTTTCATGGTAAATAGCATTAAAATGATATAAGTTAGAACTATCATGCTTTTTACCATAATTTAAAGGGGTAGGCTCAATGAAAGTTACCTTTCTTTTTACCTTGGAGGCTCCCCCTTGACTTGAGCTTCTTCCATGAGCCTTGACCACCTTCTTCCCTTTAGGGCATTGACTTCTGTAATGCCCCTTTTGATTGCACAAGAAGCACACAATGTGCTCCTTGCTCTTCTTTGTTCAGGGGATGGTCTCCTTGGGCTTCTCCTTGCTCTTTTGTGCCACTTGGCCCTTCTTCTTGGCCAATTTAGGGCATTTACTTTTGTAATGCCCATGTTCCCTACATTCAAAGCATATAATATGATTTTTATTATTAATTAAAATGTTTATACCTTTTTGTGTAGGGATAACACATTCTCCTTTGGATCCGGAGGTAGAAACTTCCTCTTGATCCGAAGGTGATATTCCTCCATTTGATTTTGCTTGACTTGTGGAGGTGGAAGCTTCTTCATCCTCTTCTTCTCTTGACCTGGATGTGGAGGATTCTTCTTGCTCTTGTTCCGGTGTCAATGAAGATTGCTCCCCCTCAATCCTAGAGGTGGAGGCTTCACCTTCTTCTTCATCTTCATCCTCTTGTACATGAAACAAGGAATATACTCCTTCCTTGCTCTTTTGATTGCTCTCCTTTGAAGATGAAGCTTCTTGGACCTCCTCTTCGGAGGTTGAGCATCTCTCAACCTCGGAGTCCTCCTCTTCTTGGTTTTGATCCATTGAGTCGCCCTCTTTTGATTCTCCTTGATTTGGTATAGTGGAGGGGATCTCATGAATCCTTGCCAATTTGCTCCAAAGCTCCTTGACATCTTCAAACTCTCCAATTTGCTCCAAGATGTTGCTTGGCAATAAATTGACCAAAAGCTTGGTCACTTTATCATTTGCCTCACATCTTTGGAGTTGCTCCTTACTCTATTTGCTTTTCTTGAGAGCTTTGCCCTTGGAGTTCTTTGGAGCTTCAAAACCTTCCATAAGAGCAAACCATTGCTCTATCTCCACCATTAAGAAATTCTCGATCCTTGATCTCCAAAGATCGAAGCTTGTAGATATGTACGGTGGAGCCACCCTTGTGTCAAATCCAAATCCATTATGGAATTGCATCTTGAAGTTGAGCTTCTTGAATTCTTTGGCTTTGATGAATTTGCTCCAACTTCTTTGCCCTCTAGCTTTGCTTGTTTTGTTTGTCCCTTCCGGCGATGATTCCGGTGAAGAGCGGCCTCGCTCTGATACCACTTGTTGGGACCGAAAAGTAGCTAGAGGGGGGGGGGGGGTGAATAGCTCGTCGCGTGCTAGATGCTCGTCATTGCTTGTTTCTTCGAAGATGTGCAGCGGAAAATACAGAAACAAATCACACAATGCTAACAAGGTTGGTTTACTTGGTATCCACCTCACAAGAGGTGACTAGTCCAAGGATCGACACCTACACACACACCCTCCACTAATAAAACTCTCCTTTATGGTAACTACCAAGGGCGGAGAAGCCCTACAAGACTCAATACTAGAAGAAAGGGAAAGGTAATGAAATACAAGCTCACAAGCTTACAATGAGTGCAAAAACCCTAACCCTAGTTTCTTCTCCTTGCTTTGATCCACCTCTTGACTTCGAAGAACCTCCAAGAACCTTCAAGAACTAGCGATCTCGGGCTTGAGAAGAGCTGTGGAGGAGCTGGTGAAGATGTGAAATGAATCGGTGAAGTGATGCTGAAGGAGACGCCCGCCTGCAGCTCAAATACGACGCAACGGTCGGATCCCGATCGATTCGAAAACTCCGAGGCTTTGGATCGATTCACGGATCGATCCAGAGCGCCTCTGTGCACTGGAAAAAACGCCTGGATCGATCCACGGATCGATCCAGCGCTTATCGCGCGAAGCAGCAACGTCCCAATCGATCGGCTGATCGATTGGGACCTCTGGATCGATCCACTGATCGATTCAGAGGCTCTCTGTTCGCTAGGAAAGGCCTGGATCAATCCACTGATCGATCCAGCTATTGGTTTTTGCCCAAAACCAAATCCCAAGCCTCTCACACCAACATCCGGTCAACCTTGACCTGTTGGTACATCATACCTAGCATCTGGTCACTCCCTTGACCTGCCAGAACTCCCTACCAAGTGTCCGGTCAATCCCTTTGACCCACTTGGACTTTTCTCCTCTTGCCAAGCATCCGGTCAATCCCTTTGACCTACTTGGACTTTTCTTCCTCTTGCCAAGTATCCGGTCAATCCCTTTGACCTACTTGGACTTTCACCAGATTTCTGGTCAACCTTGACCCATCTAGATTTCCCTGTGCCTGGCTTCACTCACCAGGACTTCCCTTCTGCATGGCTTCACTCACTAGGACTTCTCTTCTGCCTGACTTCACTCACCAGGTCTTTCACCTAGCTTCACTCACTAGGATTTTCACCTGACTTCATTCACCAAGATTTTTCTTTGCCTGGCTTCACTCACCAGGACTTTCACCTAGCTTCACTCACTAGGATTTCCTCACTGCCTAGCTTCACTCACTAGGTCTTTCACCTGGCTTCACTCACCAGGATTTTCTTTCTGCCTAACATCCTAGTTAGGACTTCTCAGTCAAGTATCCGGTCAATCCTTGACCTACTTGACTCTTCTTCAATCAACCTTGTATTGTCAAACATCGAAACCCAAACCAAGACTCAAGCTTGGTCAACCTTGACCTGAGGGATGTTGCACCAACAAGGATTTGTAAGGGGTAGCTTCAGTTAGTTTCATTAAACCAAATATACCAGGTTGAAGTCATATCTTCCTAGACATGCATAGACAGAGTTTCCTTAATCTACTATCATCCAAAACTCACTAGTACCATTGATCAAGTTAAACTTTTGTCCCTTTTTGACTAATTCTAATTACCTAGCCGGGTAAACTATTATTTTATAGGTGCCAACTAATTTGGAGCCTTCCCCTAAATTATTTGACTAATTTTTAAGTTTTGGATTTGTGTTGATTACTTTTATAAATACAGTGAACTTGATGTTAATTTAAGTTATTTGATTTGAATTTATTTTGTTTGTTTAAGTTTGACTTTATTTTACCTTTTAGATTTAGGTTTGATTTATTTAAATTTATTTTGGAATTTAACTTTTTATTTTGGTTTGGTTTTAAATTAATTTTTAGGTTCAGTTTTAAAATTTTAGTTGGATTTGGTTTTAGATGGTGGATTTCATTTTTAGGTACATAAAATTGTTAAGTCCTACTTGCATGGTTAGACATGCTTTCGGAACTCAAGCTTTAATTTAATTTTGGTTAACTAATGATATAAAGGTTTTGTTGGTTGAGCTAGACTTGTATCCAAGTTCAGACTTGTTGTACACAGCTCTTTGTGATCCAAGTATCATGTCAAGATATAGGGATCTGGTTGTAAATTTCTCCAGTAATTCTTTTAGTTTGACTATTTCATTTTTCAATCTGAAATTGTTCTCCTCAAGTTTTACAATTTGAGTTGGGATTTCAGGTTGAATTGGCTTAACTGTTGAATTTGATTTTAATTGTTCATTAAGTGTTTTATTTTCTTTGGTTAGTTTGTTTATTTTATTTTTAGAGTTAGTTAGTTTCTTATTTAAACATGCAATAATTTTAAAAAACTTTTTTCTTAAACCAAAATGTACCTCATCAGAACCTTTGGAAACAAGTGTGGACTCGTGACTCGACTCAAGTTCGGACTATTCTTCTGATTCGCTCTCCGATTCTAGTCCGTACGCCATCAGTACGAGATAGTTGGTATGCTTTGGTTCTTCACCATCCGATTCATCTGCGGATGATTCATCTGAAGTCGCCTTGAGGTCTTTCTTCTTCTTCAGACTCGGGCAGTCGTTCTTGTAGTACCTCTTCTTGTTGCATCCAAAGCATGTCACATTCTTGTTGTTACAGTTGGGGGTGGAGTTGATCTTCTGCAGGTCCTTATTGGGGAAGTTGTTCTTTCTCCTAATGAACATTTTTCTTATCAAGTTCATAAGGTATTCTTCATCATCTGAGTCTGCGTCAGACTCGACTTTAGGTTTCGGCTTAGTTCTAGATTTTCCTTTTGACATTCCTGCAACAAGAGCAATACCTTTCTCGATTTTGACATTAGTCAGTTCGTTTAGCTCTAATTCACAAAAAAGTTTATCTAATTTTAACTTGGACAAGTTCCTCGAAATCTTATAGGCATCCACGATGGATGCACACAGTGCATTTCAAGGAAATGCATTTAGAGTATACCTTATAAGATCCCAATTCTCCATCCGGTGGTCTATTGTAGGAAGTCCATTGAGGATATCTTTTATTCTTGCGTGCAGTGGACTAGTAGTCTCACCTTCCTACATTTTTATATTAAATAGTTTATTTAAATATAAATCTCTTTTCATTACTTTTGCGTCATTAGTTCCCTCGTGTAGTTCTATGAGTTTGTCCCATAGTTCTTTGTCATTTTCATGAGGGCCGATGCAGTTCAGTTCCTCCTTGGTTAACCCGCACTGGATTATATTAAGGGCGTTGAAGTCAATTCAGGCCTTCTTCTTCATTTTCGAATTCCAATTTTTCGAGTCCATTCGGCATCCGGTGTTGTCAGTTGGCGCCTTGTATCCTTTGGTGACGCTGAACCATTGGTCGAAGTCAGTCTTTAGGTACATCTCCATCCACTTCTTTCAGTATGGGAAATCATCCTCGTTGAAGAGTGAGGGAAAAACAGTGTTGTACCCTTCGTTTTGGGCCATTTGAGTATTGAAAAGACAAACTAAAGAGGGTACCAAGACTTGGTCTTGGATTAATAAAGTTTGAGAAATAAAATATCGAAGAGCTCGAGTGATGTTGCACCAACTTCGAGTTAAAACCGAACGAGAAAATATTATCTAAATAGGTAAAGTTTTACTAATTTAAAAAGTCCAGAAACAATTCCCTTGGCTTAATTAGTGGTTACACCAATTCAGAGCAAAATCTTGCTCTGATACCACTTGTTGGATTGAGTCACACGTGAGAGGGGGGGGGGGGGGGGGGGGGAATCACGTGGTTTTCAAAAATCTTGTTTTATTGTTTTAAAAGAAACAAGTACGCGCAGCAGAAAAAGAAATAAAAAAATGGAAAGTCACAAAGAGAACACAAGCAATTTACTTGGTTTGGAGCCTTCAATGACTCCTACTCCAAGACTCAGGTCCCGCAGACCTATCGATGGGTAATCCACTAAAAGTCTCTTCTGGTACCTTCGGAAGAGGAAATCGAGTACAGAAAGGAGATCAGAGAAGTGTAACAAACTACACTTTTCGTTTGCAGAATTTAAGTGCAATTAACAAACATTACGAAACTATGTCTGAAGACGGTCAATTCATGCTCGGTGTTTGGTCGGCTTCTTGGCAATAGTCGAGTGTAGCAGAGTTGTAGAAGGGCAGTAGCAGAAGCCTGGAGCAGTCTAAAAGTCATTTGGATGCATAGAAGCTCATATGAGTGTTGTGTATGAAGTTTGGGCGAGCATCCTTATAAAGGGCTTGGAAGGCGCCTTCTATAGTCATTGATGGGGCCTTCCATAGCCATTGAAAGTGCCTTCAACCCAAGAAGTCTAATCATGATCTCCCCGACTCTTATTTGTGATGATATCCAAAGTTCATCTTGCGAAAAGCACCTTCCAAAGCCTTTGAAGGTGCCTTCCATGAATAGTACAAAGACGCCTTCCATCAGCCTTGAAGGCACCTTCGGGTACTGTTCATCCGAAGATTTTTTGCTCTTTTCTCTTGCAAAAAGATATAGTCCAAAACTAAAACATCTACCCTGTAAAACAAAATTAGCATAGTTATAATAATGAGTAGTAATTAGTTCCTATCCTCCCAAGACTCGAAACTAGTCAAAGTCTCAGATTAGGGATCCGAAATGGACGTAACATAGACCGACGCCTACTGCCCCTTAGTCGGGATGCGTCCTCACTTAGTCATTCTCTTCTATTGACTTACCTTACTTACCAGTTTGCTAGTTGTCTGGTCTGCAGACCCAACTAGACTTCTTGCCAGATATACGGTCGGCCCGTCGACCTATCTAGACTTCTTGCCAGATATCTAGTCGGCTCGTCGACCTATCTGGACTTTTTCCTAGATATCCGGTCGGTCCGTTGGCCTATCTAGACTTTGCACCAGATATCCAGTCGACCCATTGACCTATCTGGTTAACTCCTGTACACTTGGTAAAGTGGTTATATCATAACAATACCTAACTTAACTTACTTTGTCATTTATCAAAACCTTAGTTAGATCGTTAGTGCAAACTGCACCAACAAAAATTGCTATTTTATTTGATTATTTTGTATAAACTTAGAAAGCTAGAGACTTGCAATTGTGGTTTGGACTTCTAAAATCTGTTTTGGTTGGAAGTTGAATCTGGTATAGAAGATTGTTTGATGCCATAAGAACATCTGGATCCATTGCTTATTGTCATCAACATTATCACAGATGATATGAATTTGTATTGTTCGGATTTTTTTTTTCTTATCGTTGTTGTATGTCACATAAAGCATAAGTTTATCTCGCTGTTCTTCCATGGGAGTGGCAATATAGATTTGAACACTAAATTAACAAATAACAATGCTTCTCTACGAACTTTTGGGATCAATGAAGGAGATAAGGTCTGCACTGCAACTGGAAGTCCATTAGTTTTTTCATATAAATGTTTGCCTCATTGTGGATCAATGCACACCTCATTCAAGTGCTTCACTACTTGTTCAATTCATACTTCAACTGAGCACCTTATCACTTCAGTGTTTTCCCTTGGATTTGAATCAACATATTAAACTACTACGGACCTTTATTTTTGTAAATACTCACTGACCTAGAAACATTCAATAATTTTAAAAATTGAGTGTTGAAAATTGTTGGAGTGATTGCTATCGATACTAACCTGCAACTTAGGCTTGAGACTGAGTTTTTGTATACCAAATAAACTAAAAATTAACAAAGCACCTTATCACAATAATTTTTTTTTATGAAACATAACAGGAAATCAACATAATGAAATACTGAACAACCCAAATAAACTGCAATTTCATGTTTACCGGTGCACAAGTATTACACAAATACTACACTTGCAATTAAAAAAAGCCAAATATCAACATCATCCATAATTACATTTCTTTATCACATTACAATACTAGTTCTACTTAACTAGACCAACCAACAAACAAAACAAATATATAGCCAAAAGAATTAAGTTTACTATCACTAATATCCAGACCGTAAGTGGAACATTCTAATTTCCTATATTATGTCCAGGATAAGCAACGCGTTCACTTCCTACCCTTGATTCCACTCTTGACAACATCCTAAAATATATATCATTGGTGTTTTTATTTATTCCAGTATCAGACCTCATCCACTTTAACCATCCATGCTACTTACATCCATAATATAATTTTCCTGGGGTCTTGATCGATATAGAGACTAGCACCAATGTTCTTAGTCCACAGTCTCTGCATCGTACAATTTTATATTTGGTATGATTGATACTATTGTTACTTAATGATGTCATTCAATAGCAACCTAAAAAATAAAATTTGATAAAATTAAGATAAATAATAGCAGTTTGTAAAAGTAATGAAAAATCATAGAATTTTATGAAAAAATTAAAAAATTTACTCAAAGTAGTCATAATTTACATTAAAATACCTATATTTTATGACACCATATTTTGGAATACCTAGATAATAGTATTTGGAGTGAGATAAAAATAATCCAATTTACAAGAAATTAGATTACAGTGTTTAGAATATCTTTAATGAATCATATAGATGATATTCAAGTGACAAAATATGGAACATTCCAAAGAAATGATTGTAACTTAAAGCACAACTAGAATTTAACTATAGAAAGAATTGCATATGCACTATTTAAACATGAACAAAAATCATATTGTTCACCTGCTAGTAAACTTCATACACTTCTTAATGACACTGATATTGCAAATTACAAAAATTAAGGAATGAGATAAGGTATTGATGTTATATATTTTCTTTTTTTTTTTTTTAAAAAAAATAACAGATCTATTTCATCATACATATATGATGTAATTATGACATCTAATAGCTAAATACTAAATGTGGGATTAAAACTACTCAACATGTAATTAATATACTATGCTAATTCTAACAGCAAATACTATTTTTTTCTCTGCTATTCCATCTTCATCATTGTTTTGATTTTTTTTTTACTTTCATTTGCATTATTTTCTACATTATTTTCTACGTCAATGTTTTGTTTCCTAATTTAAAGAGTTTAGATTGACTCAATTCTATTGGTGCAGAAAGCATCCGACGATCGAACTTCAGTTTTGAAAATGACAAAGGGATTCAAAGTTAAGATTATTTATTATCTAATATGTTCATGGAGTTTGCAAGAAAGTCCTAAGTGATACTTAGGCAAAAGTCCTAGCTGCGGTTAGGCAAGGTGAAAACCCTAGGTCCTAGGGGGTGGTAACCCTAGGTGAAGGAAAAAAACCTAAGGGGGGAAGGGGTAACCTTAGGTCCTAGGGAGTGGTAACCCTAGGTGAAGGAAAAAAACCTAAGGGGGGGAGGGGTAACCTTAGTTCCTAGGGGGTGGTAACCCTAGGTGGAGAAAACACCTAAGGGGCGGCAACCTTAGTGTTGGAGCAATCCCAATGGTCCGTGCGACCATGTGTTTTGGTGTTTGGGCAAAGGGTTTAAGTTAGGTTCACCCTTGTATTTGATATGTGTATTTGAGTTGTGCAGGTTTGCAGGATACACATGTGACTCAGGTTGATGGCTTCGGGTCCGGTGAAGGATGGAGCATCCGAGGGACCGTGGACAAGGCAGGGAGGACAAGGGTCGAGGGAAGCGACTTGGAGGCATACGCGAAGGATGGCATTGGGGACGAGCCGCGGGCTTGAATGCATCCGAGGGACGAGAGCCAAAGGAAGTAGGCTTGAAGGCAAGAGGTCAAAGCTGCAAATGAAGCGTCAAATGAGTCATAAGGGTGAGGGTACGAGTGCATGAGAGATTGTACTCGGAGTAAAATCATAGTTTTAGGGTTTTACCGTAGTAGTACTGTAGCGCTACAGTACTGTAGCAGTACTATAGCAGTCGACTGCATGTTTTAGCAGTCGACTGGGGTAGTCAACTGGCAGCGAACAGAATGTCTCTGTTCGCTCGGTTAGTGTGGAATCGAGCCGTTGGGATGTAACAGTCGAATTTTCACAGAGGGCAATCGACTGCATGTTTTAGCAGTCGACTGGTAGGCGGGGTTTTCCAACCCGTGGCCTATATAACCAAGCCTTGGAAGCTTGGTTGAGGTTGACGAAATAGAGGTGGTTAACCCCTATTAGTAGTCTACCAGTGCCCTAGCTTCTCAAGAGTCCTTGGTAAGAGTTGTGGTGAGGTTTCTCCACCCACAAGGAGCTACGTGAGCTAGCCGGAGGTCTTCCGGGGAGTAATCCACCGACGGATAGGGATCGTCCACCTTACGGACAGCCGTGGAGTTGGAGCCTTATCTCCGAACCACGTAAATGATCGTGTAGCTTGGTTTGCATTCTTTCCTTTAGTATTTAGCTTTCTACTTGCTTTGTTTGCATTTCCGCTTGCGCACTAACGTTGTAGAAAGAAGTGATCGATTTGTGGGTGCCGTCTATCCAACCCCCCTTCAAGCCGGCCATCCGATCTCTAACAAGTGGTATCAGAGCAAGGACGCTCTCCATTGGACTAACCGCCAAGGAAGCAAAGATGACCGGCTTGATTGAACCGCCAAAGCTTGAAGGTAGAGGCTTATGGGACATCACATATTGGATGATGAAGATGGAGGTCTTCTTCAACACAGATTGGAACACCATGATGGTGGTCAAAGAGCCGTTTGAAGTCCCGAAGGATAAGAAAGGGAAGAAGCTCCGACCACGACATTGGACAGAGGAGCAAACGTCTCGGTCAAAGGCAAATGACAAGGTAATATCTATATTAATTGATATTTTGCCTAATGATGTAATGAGCCTTGTAGGTAAATACGAGAATACTCATGATTTGTGGAGCAAGATAAAGAAGGCTCAATGGGAAGAACCTATGCCTACACAAGAAGAAGAAAAATCCGAAGAAACGGATGAAGAAGCTCAAGTAGAGGAGGAGCAATCGGAAGGTGAAGAGCACTCAACTTCCGAGGAGAAAGAGGAGAAGGATGAAGAAATGCCATCCACTAGTGTGGATGAGGAGACATCCTCAAAGGTTGAAGAACAATCCAAGACAAGCGAAGAAGAAGAAGAAGTCTTGGAAATCAACCTAGCAAGCACCTCCACCGAAGTGAAGTCAAAAGACCATATAATATGCTTCGGGTGCAATGAGAAGGGACACTACAAGAATAGATGTCCTATGGGTAAGAAGAAGGTAAATTCTAAACCCGCTCAAGTTAATTTAAACACTAACAAGCGTTGTAGGAATAAAGAAATCCAAGGAAAAAGGATGCGTATCATATGCTTCACGTGTGGGGAGAAGGGACATTACCACACAAAATGCCCCAAGAAGAGGGAGATCAAGAAGCTTGTGCAATTAAAGAAATGGGAGAAAGAGAAGAAGAAGAAAAGCTCAAGTCAAGGGGGAGCTTCAAGGGTAAGGGAGGTATACCCTAACTTGAAGTGTAATTCAAATTCAAATTCTTATATTCCCATGCATGTTAGGAAAAATAATGTTAATCATTATATGCCCATGCAAAATTTTGGTTTCAAATATCATGATAGAAGTAGGGTAATTGTAGATCAAAATCCTAGGATACCCATTCATGAAAAATCTAGAAATGATAGACCTAAGGAGACCCAAGGCATTAATCCCAAGAAGGGGAGACATATGCCTAGAAAGGGTAGGTCTAGGAATGTCTAATTTGGACAAATTAACTCTAGGGTTAGGAACCTAGAGAAGGAGAATCAAGTCTTAAGGGGAAAGCTTGATAAGTTAGAACAATTTCTTAAGAGATTCAATGTTGAATCTAAGGAATTAAATATGGTGTTGGGTAGCCAAAGACCCAACCATGATAGATCGGGCTTGGGATACCGATCTAGTCCCTCCAAGGCTAATGAGAGATCATGTGCTAGGGTGGCAAATGATCATGGCAAGAGAGAGTCCTCCAAAGCTAAGGGAAAGTCTTATGCTAGGGTTGCATATGACTATAGCAAGGAGAAGACAATAAATGGCAAGGGAAAGCCATTTAATGGTAAGGATAAATTAACCAAGGACAAGGTGTCCAAGGTTAAGAAGGTTAGGTTTGTAGGCCAAGTGTCACCGGAGGTGCACCGGAATGGCCTAGCCATTGTGGATGAGTCACCTAGGGAGGTGGCTAAGGATAAGAGCTCTAGGGGGAGCTCAAAGAGTCAATTTGGGACCCATGGCCAATGGATCTCAAGTGGGTTTTACTTGGGAGTCTAGGTTAGGTCATGGAATGTGCCAAGTGGTTTGGAGACGGACTTGAGTCTCAAACCTAGGGAATTGACACACATGGGTTGTGTTTCATGCTTGAAAATATGACATTGGAGTCACATAGCATGATAATTGGTTTTGGATGTATAGATGCCATATAAACCAATGCTAGGGATGCATTGTGGGTTAGTATGGGAAAATACATCAAGAGGAAGCCAAAACTAGGACTTTAGGTCAAGGTTCAATTGAACTTTTTAGCTAGTTTTGTGTTTTGTGTCAATCTTGGGATTGGTGATAGATATATTTTTATATATATTTTTCCCAAGTAGATATTAATATAATAGACCTCTCCACAAAATTTGGGGATTTTTGGAGGTCTGTGGAATTTCTCGCGCATTTCTGAAGTTGGCAAGAAAATGCTGATTTTTTCATGAATAGTGTACCAGTCGACTGGTACAGTTACCAGTCGACTGTAAGCTCGTTTTCATGGGGGCAGTCGACTGATACCAGTCTGAAAGTGTTTTCAGCACTGGATTTTGACCGGGTCAGCTCATATAGATGTATGGGATCCATGGGGGATACATACATGAGTTTAGGGTCATTTAGATGACAAGTTTTCAATAATTGAGATATTGTTGGAGAACTTTTTGGATGTTAGGCAAAGGGGGAGAAGTAAGGTTTAGTTGGGAAAACCTGAAAGTACCTTTGCCTTGGGATAGGTTCTTAAAAAGCCGTTGTAAAATCCTAGCTCATTAGGAGTATAGGTGTAGGGGACTTGATGAGTTCAAATGCATGATGCATTGATTCGATTGCGTTAGTCAGCTTGTGCCATAAGTAATTCCCGATAAGTCAAGTGTGTAAGTGTAGCCTTGGCATCGTAAGTCCATTGTATGTATTAGCATGTTTATTTGCTATTTGTTTTCCTAACTTAAGCGTGTGCCAAACACGGAGATTGTTGGAGCAATCCCAATGGTCCGTGCGACCATGTGTTTTGGTGTTTGGGCATAGGGTTTAAGTTAGGTTCACTCTTGTATTTGATATGTGTATTTGAGTTGTGCAGGTTTGCAAGATACACATGTGACTCAAGTTGATGGCTTCGGGTCCGGTGAAGGATGGAGCATCCGAGGGACCGTGGACAAGGCAGGGAGGACAAGGGTTGAGGGAAGCGACTTGGAGGCATACGCGAAGGATGACATTGGGGATGAGCCGCGGGCTTGAATGCATCCGAGAGACGAGAGCCAAAGGAAGTAGGCTTGAAGGCAAGAGGTCAAAGCTACAAATGAAGCGTCAAATGAGTCATAAGGGTGAGGGTACGAGTGCATGAGAGATTGTACTCGGAGTAAAATCCTAGTTTTAGGGTTTTCTTGTAGTATGTAGCAGTTACTGTAGCGCATTGAAGCATGTTTGTAGCGCATGTAGCAGTCGATTGGTGATGGATCAGTCGAATAGAATGTCTCTGTTCGCTCGGTTAGTGTGGAATCGAGTCGTTGGGATGTAACGGTCGAATTTTCACAGAGGGCAGTCGACTGCATGTTTTAGCAGTCGACTGGTAGGCGGGGTTTTCCAACCCGTGGCCTATATAACCAAGCCTTGGAAGCTTGGTTGAGGTTGACGAAATAGAGGTGGTTAACCCCTATTAGTAGTCTACCAGTGCCCTAGCTTCTCAAGAGTCCTTAGTAAGAGTTGTGGTGAGGTTTCTCCACCCACAAGGAGCTACGTGAGCTAGCCGGAGGTCTTCCGGGGAGTAATCCACCGACGGATAGGGATCGTCCACCTTACGGACAGCCGTGGAGTAGGAGCCTTATCTCTGAACCACGTAAATGATCGTGTAGCTTGGTTTGCATTCTTTCCTTTAGTATTTAGCTTTCTACTTGCTTTGTTTGCATTTCCGCTTGCGCACTAACGTTGTAGAAAGAAGTGATTATTTGGGGGTGCCGTCTATCCAACCCCTCTTCAAGCCGGCCGTCCGATTTCCAACACTTAGGTCCTAGGGGGCGGTAACCCTAGGTGGAGAAAACCCTAGGGGGTGGTAACCGTAGGCGGAAAGTCCAGTTGGTCTGGAGGACCAGACTTGTAAAATACCGAAAATAGTCGAATATTAATAAGGGAATTTTCTGGAATTTTTGGAAATTTTTCGGGAATTTTTCGGAGCTCATATGGACGAGTTAACGGGGATAAGATTTGGGATCCGGGAAAGCCTGTTTAGGCTACCCATTTAAGCTAGGAATTGTTTATTTTATAAATTACTTTTTCCTTATTCTTTTTTTTTTTCCCGCTGATTCCTTTCTCCCTGCCGAACTCGCGCTGACGCCAAGCCTTCTTCTCCGAGCCCTAACCGCGGCAGTTCCTCCTCCCCCTCGCGACAAATCCCCACAGCCACATCTTCTTCCTTCTCCTCTCCTCTGCCGCCATCACAGCGACGCCGCACCCCTCGGTGCCCTAGCGCCGGTCATCGCGTGCCCTAGCCGAGCTCGCAGATGCCGCTGCCCTCTTTGGACCGGAGCAGCGCCAGCCATGCCCTAATTCGGTTGTGCCGCCGCCGATATTGCTTCGCCGCCACCGACCTAGTGTTGCCGCCGGCCTTCCTCCGTCCTACAGCCGACTTCCACCGGTTTTCTTCTCCCTGTTGCCGGTGCCCTAGCCAGCCCGACGCCATTGCCGACCACCTCGTGCCCAAGCCGAGTTTCCTCCCCACAGCAGAGCACCCCAGCAGAGCACCACTTCTCCCCTTACTGTGCCGTGCCTAGTTTAGGTTCGGCCGAGCCTTCCTCTGTGTCCTAGCTACGATCCTCAAGGTAAGCAGGGACGAGAAATTTCTGCATTTCAATGATTTTGATTAATTGGGTTTAACAGCTTGTAACCTTCTTCCTATTTTACACTAGGAGGAAGATTTTGGATCGTTCTTGCTGTTTTTCCTGATCGGAGCTTGGATTCCTTCTTTGCAGAGGGAATTTAGGGCTACTGGTTGGAGGTAAGTGTCATACCTGGCTGTGGATTTGGGTTTGATTTTCTGTTGGTTGTAGATTGCTTGATCTCACTTTGATCCGGAAACACAGCAGATTGGCTCACTCTGTTCCAACAGCTACTACCTTGAAATTCTAGCAGCAAATACCCTTTGGTTCAGCAACAACAGCAATTGATAATTTGAGGTAAGGTGTAGTGCAGTTGTTTCTTTTGCTGTAGTATGCACCGAATTGAAGGAAGGTTAGGAAATGAAATTGGATTTGAATTTATTATGTTAGGTCGGATATATATATATATATATAGACCTTGATCAATTGAAGGGTGGAAGGGTTAGGGTTAATGAGTTTAACTCTAATTGATCAATGAAATTATGATTTGGTTTAGTTAATGGAGGCATGATAGAATTAACTAAATTAAATATTGTAACACAGGATTTTGACACGAGACGAGTATCTCGGAGTCGGATTGGACATTTCGATTGGAGGCGGGTACTTTTGACTTATTATCTTTGATATGCTTAGTAATGAAATTAACATGTTGCATTAATTGTGTTTCTTATTTGTTTGGTTAATCACTGCCCAATACATGTTACCTGTTTGATTGGTTGTTCGTTTGCATCTCGTATTCATCTCGTACCTGATTTTTCATGCTCATGGGTAGTGATATAACCATGTTTCACATGTTCAGGACCTAGGTTTGATACCTTATTGATCAGTATATCTTGATATGATTTATTCACTATGGTGCCCATTGTTATATGTCCAGAGGTTGGTTTAGTATATTACCATGCTTAGTGACATGCACCATTTGCATGATCGCATGCTGTGCGATAGATTGCTCCATTATTGTTGAGCACATTGCCAGTTTCATCACCGTTGGTTGCCTGGCGCCCAGGGTAGCGTGACACACGTGCCGCTTTGGCTCTTCCAGGTGCTCCGTTGGTCCGCTCATGGGTAGTGTGACGCGTGTAGCACGTTAGAGATCCCTCCCGTACCGGCGTTGAGGAGATGAGAGCATTGCGCTCCCCATTTATGATTTGGGGTAGGAGCGTGTGTACTCCGATAGCATCCGTCCACTCGGTCACCATCGTAGTGATGCAGAGTGCACTTGTCATGCTCTACCCACCGGTCCCACTTTTATTATGAGTTGGCTGATGGCGTCGGGGACCATGACATTGGCATCATATGCATGATGCATTTATTGTTTGTGATTGTGTTTGCTGCATTTATATGCTGCATATTGTTTGGATACCTATGTTTGACATGCATATGGGTCTTCTATACCTTCAATCGCTTTGTCCTTATACCGGTCTGGTTAGTATCAGATTCTCTCCGTCTACTTGTTTGCATTTATCTTTATTTTTATCAGGAAACTCATGATTAGTGCTAGGTGTTATTTCTTTACTTTGCATATCAATTGTACTGCTGAGTGTTGGACTCACCCGCCTCCATTGTTGATATTTTCAGGTTGATGCTGTCGGGAGAGTTCGAGTTGTTGCAGACCTCGAGGATATGATTGGTTTTCTTTTGGTTTCTTTTCTGTTATAGACTGTTTTGAACTTGTTATGTTTTGGATTATTTTACTTATGGACATTGTATGGATTTTATTTTGTCGATGGATTTGGATTTGGATTTATTCTACTACATGCCTGCCTGGACGGCAGAAGAGGTGAGTTCATCGGATTTGAGTTTTACGAGTGTAGTGGAGTAGGGTTGATTTCGAGTCAGGGTATTATCTTTCTGTTTACTTGTTATATAAACTGCGTGGAATGTGTGATTGTTTTTATTTATTTTTATTATTCCAGCAGCCTGTGGCTGAGGTATGTGAGGATGTAGAAAAGTTTCAGATTATCCACCGTACAGGGGAGATGCTGCCGAAATTTTCTCGGATAGGGACTCCTCTGGGGCGTGACAATTTAGTGGTATCAGAGCACAGGTATACGATATTTTGTTTTCGTATTTTTGATGTTTGGGATAACCTGATACCAATTTATTTACTTGGTATCAGAGAGCCAAGTTTGGCGATACTTGTTGGATTTATGTAGTTTGGATTTTCGAGATTTATCTGATACCAATTTATTGGTATTAGAGCA
Organism: Zingiber officinale; assembly: GCF_018446385.1. Classification (NCBI taxonomy): domain Eukaryota; kingdom Viridiplantae; phylum Streptophyta; class Magnoliopsida; order Zingiberales; family Zingiberaceae; genus Zingiber; species Zingiber officinale. Next base: position 59,876,553 of record NC_055990.1, on the reverse strand, counting down.
AGTTATGGATACCTGCTTTTGGTGTTCTGGATTTTTGGATGTCTATTTTGGTTTGTACGGATTTCTATTATGGTTATGTTTCAGACTTTCGTTTCGGATTTATATGGATTTTCGGTGATTTTCTCGTTCGGAATTTTGAGGTCAGAAGTTGGGGACTGGACAGCGATGGAACATCTCCAGATGGCAAATAGGTATGATGTTTATTTTATGATGGTTTGGACATCTATTAGCACTTTATCTTTATTACCTGTCTGGTTGTTGTAGCCATATTACATGTGATGGGTTAGCCACTGATCTTGGTCGACCCTAATAGAGATCAAGGATTATAGTCTCTGGTGATTTTTCATATCATACCGTCAGTAGTTTTAGCTTCTGTTACTACTATTAGAAGATGGAGGCACATATCAGCCTCTGCTATTGTTAGCTGGGTAATAGATGATACCTATATATTCCTGTGGACTTAGCCAGTAGAGTTTTTATACTCGTATCTTTTGGATATTAGGGTATCCGATACGATGAGCACCATTTTACCATGCTTAGTGACATGCACCATTTGTATGATCGCATGCTGTGCGATAGATTGCTCCATTATTGTTGAGCACATTGCCAGTTTCATCACTGTTCGGTGCTCCGTTGTGACGCTCATGGGTAGCGTGATACAGCGTGGTAGCACGTCAGTTTGGCTCTTCCGGTGCTCCGCTCATGGGTAGTGTGACGCAGCGTGTAGCACGTTAGAGATCCCTCCCCGTCATAGCGTACCGGGAGATGAGAGCATTGCGCTCCCCCATTTATGATTTGGGGTAGGAGTACGTGTGTACTTCGACAGCATCCCGTCCACTCGGTCACTCATCAGGGGTAGTGATGCAGAGTGTACGGTTGTCACAGCTCTACCCACTCGGTCCCACTTTGTTATGAGTTGGCTGACTGGCGTCAGGGGTGACCATGACATTGGCATCATATGCATGATGCACTTATTGTTTGTGATTGTGTTTGCTGCATTTATATGCTGCATATTGTTTGGATACCTATGTTTGACATGCATACAGGTCTTCTATACCTTTCGGACTATTTGTCCTTATACCGGGTCCTGGTTAGTACAGTTTCTCTCCTGTCTACTTCGGTTTGCATTTATTTTTATTTTTATCAGGAAACTGTACGCATGATTAGTGCTAGGTGTTATTTCTTTACTTTGCATATCAATTATACCTGCTGAGTGTTGGACTCACCCCGCCTCCATTGTTGATATTTTCAGGTTAATGCTGTCAGGAGAGAGTTCCAGTTGCTGGTCCCTGCAGACCTCGAGGATATGATTGGTTTTCTTTTGGTTTCTTTTCTGTTCTAGACTGTTTTGAACTTGTTATGTTTTGGATTATTTTACTTATGGACATTGTATGGATTTTATTTTGTCGATGGATTTGGATTTGGATTTATTCTACTACATGCCTGCCTGGATGGCAGAAGAGGTGAGTTCATCGGATTTGAGTTTTACGAGTGTAGTGGAGTAGGGTTGATTTCGAGTCAGGGTATTATCTTTCTGTTTACTTGTTATATAAACTACGTGGAATGTGTGATTGTTTTTATTTATTTTTATTATTCCAGCCGCCTGTGGCTGAGGTATGTGAGGATGTAGAAAAGTTTCAGATTGTCCACCGTACAGGGGAGATGCTGCCGAAATTTTCTCGGACAGGGACTCCTCTGGGGCGTGACAAGACTAGCACTAGGTAATCTCTCCTGAGGGGAGTAGGTGAGAGCGTCTTCCCCGTAGAGGGAACAGTAGGCGTCGGGTTGACCTAGGGTTTCCGGTCGGAAATCTGAAGTCAGACCCGGATAGTTAGATGACTGTCAAACTCTTAATTTATCATGTTTATATCAGTTCTAACTTTGTCTTGTAGGGTACCGTATTGTTTTGGGACTACCATATCTTGCAGGTACAAAAGGAACAAGTTAAGCCTCGGATGAACAGTGTCCGAAGCGCCTCCATGGAGCTTGGAGGCGCCTCGGGTGCAAGCCGAAGCCAGCTGTCTAGAGGTGCTAGAGGCGCCTTTTTGGGACTGAAGGCGCCTTGGACCAGGGCTTGAAGGCACCTTGAAGAGGCTTGAAGGCGCCTAAAACCTGATAAGGTGTGACCAGGTCTGTGCTGATCCATGCGTGCGACTCGGCGGCCTGGAGGCGCCTTGGACAGGCTTAGAGGCGCCTCCAGCACTATATAAAAGAGGGATTCGAGTAGCAACCAAGGAGAACAATTCTAAAGCGATCCATCTCCAACGTGCTGCTAATGAAAGCTTCCGATCAAGCTGCGACAAGTTCCCGACAACCAGCGCTCCATTTTCTATAATTTAGTTGTCGGTATTACTTTAAAGTTCTTGTGTACTCATTCTATACTTGTACTGAATTTTACCAGATTATAGTTATTTCCCAACGTAAACGCTCAACGAGCGTGGGCCTTGGAGTAGGAGTCGCCACAGGCTCCGAACCATGTAAATCACTTGTGTTCGCTTGTTGATTGTTTTATTTTCGCTGCGTTTATTACTCGAGTTTTGCGATTCCGAATCGAGTGAAAGCCACGAGCACTATTCACCCCCCTCTAGAGCTTTCGATCCAACAATTGGTATCAAAGAAGGGCCGCTTTGAATCGGTGCAACCACCATTCAAGCAATTTTTTCGTGGTATTTTCAGTTTTACGAAGTCAATTAGAATTAGCTTAATAGCTAAATTCTAATTATTTTTCCTTCAAATCGGTTTTAACTCGAATTTGGTGCAACACCACTCGAGTTCGTTATTTTATTAAACTCATTCCCGCACTACTAATCCAAGACCTAGTCTTGGGACATCTCTTCTATTGTGTTTTTACATATTAACTAAATGGCTCAGCAAGAAGGATATAGCACCGTTCGTCCCCCGCTCTTCACCAGAGAAGACTTCGGATATGGGAAAGGACGAATGGATAATTTCCTCAAAATCCAGTTCGAGACGTGGATGATCGTCAAGACTGGATTGGATCTACCAACTGATAAAGACGACAAACCAACACCCTACGAGGACTGGGAACCATCATTAATCAAGAAGGTGAGGCAAATGTCAGAGCAACTTGTACCCTCCAGTGCGGACTAACAAAGGAGGAGCTAAACCGCGTCGGTCCATTCTCGAGCGCCAAGGAGCTATGGGAGAAGCTGATTGAGCTTCACGAAGGGACCTCCGATACCAAAGTAAGTAAGTGAGATTTGTTTTTCAATAAATTGTATAACTTAAAAATGCAGGAAAGTGAGACGGCTAGCTAGCTCCACGCCCGAATTCAAGAACTACTCAATGGTCTCCATGTGATCGGACAGAAGGTAGATAACCGGGACATCATAAGGTACTACTGAAATGCCTTTCCGAGGAACACCTTGTGGGCATCCATGGTAGATGCCTACAAGGTTTCTAAGGATCTCTCTACTATTAAATTAGATGAGTTGTTTTCTGAGTTTGAGCTTCATGAATGCATTAACTCACGTCCGTAAGAAGGGTTGGCTTTGATTGCAGTAGTGGAAGAGCACAGTCAAAATCAAAACGTAGTAGAACCGACAAGAATCGGAAGAGGAACAAGATTCGGAAGACAACGAGAGCTCACAACCGAATTTGTCAACCTGATGAAGAAACTCTACAAAAGAAGGGCTTCAACAAAAGGATGTCAAAAGGTCATCGGCAACAGAAAACAAGTTCAAAGGTCAAATTCGAGGTGACTTGCTATGGGTGCTAATCGTGTTCTTCGGACATGAAACCGGCTCGCCGCTGAAACCCAGTCACCCAAAGTAGATCCGCAAAGATTCGTAAACAAAACTTTTGAAAAACCTTTCTTGTACGAGTTTGTAAAACTTTAGATCTACACTAGATAAGGGTTATACCTTGAGCGTGCCTTCGCAAATTCCGCTTGTCCAACCGCCAAGCGCCGGTCCTCTAGAAGTATCCACACGGACACGTAGGTGGAGAAAACCTCACACAAAGGTGTGCTAGCACCTTGGTGAGATTCGGCCAAGCAAGGAGGAGAGGGAGAGGGAGAGCTTGAGAGGAAGAAGGAGGAAGATTCACCACACTTGAATGAAAATCAATCCCAATTCAAAAGTGGCCGACCACTTCTCATCAAGAGTAACTCCCCATTAAATGCAATTAATGTGAAGTTAATAAGAAAATGGCTTTGTAACTTCCATGAGGTGGCACACCATGATGATGTGGAACATCATCATTGGTCCACCTAATGCCAACTCACCAATGAGGTGGCAAAAGGTCAAGTCAAAATTGACCTTTGGTCTTCCTTCTCTAGTCAAGTCCAACTTGACCCAATCTCTACCATGGTTGATCTAATCCAACCATTTGATTCGAGCCAACTTAATATAATGAATCTAATTCATTAAATTAAATTGATTTAATAAGTCATAATCTAAATTAGACTCATTAAATACATGAATCAACTTGAGTCGAACTCAAGTTAGCCCAATTAGGATTACTCTTAATCCAATTTGATTCATCAAATAAATCTAATCCTCTTGGTTCATCATATGAACCTAATCTCCATCTAATTGTCCTAAGTGTGTGACCCTATAGGTTCTTGTAACGTTGGCAATGCCCTAAACCCATTTAGGAGCATAAGTAATAAGCGGTATCTAGCAATACATCATTACTACCCAAGTTACAAGAATGTCTAGATCTGACATCACCTTGTGACTACTAATTGTGACTCCTCACAATATGTGACATTGTCCTTCTATCCTAGACATCTAGATTGATCAATGTGAGGCATAGACAGTGTCATCCTCTAATCAATCTAAATCTTGAACTCCAAGTAGACTCACTCGATCAAATGAGCTCAACATCTAATGTTGACTCATTTGGGCATGGCCATGCGCTTAGTGGTCTCACTCTATCAAGAATAGCGATGTCGCTCCCGTCATATGGGAGGGATAGATCCTATCTACATCACTCACATCCCTCTGCATAATTCGTTACATACCCAGTAATCGCCTTTATAGTCCACCCGTTACGTTTGACGAAACTAAAGTACATAACTCCTTATGTAGGGATCCATGGTGACTTCAGGTCTAAGGACTAATAGTCATACTAATAGCCACATGAGAAAGTATATGACACTCATATAACGATCCATGATACTTTCTCATGGCGGGTGATTCAATATACATTCTCTAATGCATACCCATGTGTCAGCTTGATATCTCTATATCCATGACTTGTGAGATCAAGTCATCGAGTGACTACATGCTAGTCTTATTGTATTAACATTGTCCCTGAATGCTAATACTAGACTAGGAATGATTTAGAGTAGTGTTCTATATCATCTCACTATCGATTCAACTAATCGATTGATATAGGTATGAACCTTCTACTCAAGGATGCTATTATACTTAGTCTATTTGGCACTAATATAAATAAGTATAATAACCAAACAAATGCCTTTATTAATATACAAAAATATGATATACATGAGTCCATACAATCATCAAATGATTGGCTCTAGGCTCTAACTAACAATCACCCACTAGCACTAGTGCCAATCAATATAGGCTCTAAGGCCTAAAGACCTAGTGTGACCATCATGCTTCCTCTGTGCCAAAGCCTTGGTCAAGGGATCCGCGATGTTAGCCTCGGTGTACTCGCAAATCTTCACATCTCCTCTATCGATAATCTCTCGAATGAGATGGAAGCGTCGTAGTGCTTGTTCCCTTGGTGTGAGCGAGGTTCCTTCGCTGTTCTATAGCTCCATTGTTGTCACAATAGAACTCAACTGGTCGTGCTAGACCACCCAAGTTCGAATGAACTTGCGGATCAAGCGCTCTTTCCGATGCAGCTATATACTGTTGCTCCATTGAATCACCGTATCCTGCTTGAACTCTTCCACCAAGACACCCATTAATGCAAAATACGAACCCCGGTGGATCGGTAATCATCCCGACACAATCAGAATCAACTAGCTAGTTAGCTCATGTCGTTTTCCATATATCAAGAAATATTCTTTAGTCCTCGTAAGTACTTAAGAATATTCTTGACCGCTATCCAATGACTTTCACTGGATCTGGTATCTCGCGTCATGCTCAAAGCATACGAGACATCGGGAGCATGGCGTGCATGATCGATCCTATGGTGAGGCATAAGGGATCTGATCCATGCGGTCTCTCTCCTCTCTAGAAGGACCTTGAAGACTCACGCCATGTGACATAGGTAAATCCCTTCTTGGAGTTCTTGGCAAACCGAAGGAGTACCTTGTCAATATATGACTGACTTAGGCCAAGCAATCTTAGATCTATCTCTATAGATATGTATCCTAGAACGGGATGCCTCACTAAGTCCTTCATTGAGAAGCAACTCCCCAGCCGTGTCTTGACAGATTGAAGCATAGGGATGTCCTTCCCAATGAGTAGTATGTCATCCACATATAATATGAGGAAGACAACTATGTCCCCTACAACCTTCTTGTAGACACAAGGCTCATCTTCGTTCTTGATGAAACCAAACTGCTTGATCGCATCATCAAATCGAAGATTCCAGCTCAAGAAGCTTGCTTTAGTCCATAAATGGACCTATGAAACTTGCTACTGTGGATCTACAAAACCCTCAGGTTGTGTCATGTACACATCCTAGGTTTCCATTCAGAAACGCGGTTTTGACATCCATCCGCCATATCTCATAGTCATGGTAATAGCAAGCATGATCCGAATGGACTTAAACATCGCCATTGAGAAAAGGTTTCATCATAGTCAATACCATGAATCGCTTGAAACCTTTAGCTACCAAGCACCCTTATAGATAAGTCCATCCATGTCAGTCTTTCTCTTAAAGACCCACTTGCACCCAATGGGTTTTACCCTTCGTGGATCAACCAAAGTCCATACTTGGTTGGTGTACATGGATTCTATCTCGATCTCATGGCTTCTAGCCATTTCTCAGAATCTGGTCTCATCACAACTTCTTGATAGGTGGTAGGCTCATCCTATGAGCACAATGTCATCATGGTCGAGACAAGAGAAATGAGTATCTCTCGGGCTGACGACGTACCCTATCGGACCTGCGACGAGGAATGTATATCTACTTGAACCGGTTGTTGTTCCTCAACTCTTTGTGGAACATCATCCACAACACTTTGTGGTTCCAGTTCAATTTCCATGGCATCAGTGCTATTGTTCACATCTTGAACTTCTTCAAGATCGAAGCGCTCCCAGTCTTTCTAGAAACAAAGTCCCTTTCTAGAAAGACGTCTCTTTCAACTACCTTGTGCCGATCGGAATGTAGAAGTAATATCCCTAGTTTCCTTGGGATATCCAATGAAATAACACTTGTCGATTTGGGTCCTAATTTGTCCGAGACTTGACGTCTTACGTAAGCCTCACAGCCTCAAATCCTCATGAAAGACACCGGGCATCTCTCCCACCATATCCTATATGGTGTCTTTATCATGGCCTTTGATGGAACTCGGTTGAGTATGAAAGCTGCGTCTAGAGCATATCCTCATAGATATGTCGGAAGATCTGTGACTCATCATAGATCGTACCATATCTAATAAGGTACGATTCCTCCTTTCGGATACACCATTCCACTGTGGTGTTCCAGGAGGAGTGAGTTAAGATAAAATCCCACACTCAGCTAAGTAGTCACGATACTCACGGCTTAAGTATTCACCACCTCGATCTGATCAAGTACCTTAATACTCTTGCCAAGTTGGTTCTGACTTCATTCTTGAATTCTTTGAACTTTTCAAAGGATTCGACTTATGTGTCATCAAGTACACATAACCGTATCTACGAAATTATCAATAAATGTGATGAAGTACCTATAACCGTCTCTAGGACATTGAAAGGGCCACATACATCACTATGTATGAGTCCCAACAAATCAGCTTGCTCTCTCGCTATGCCCACTAAAGGGCGTCTTGGTCATCTTGCCTCGTAGGCATGACTCAGATATCTCATATGATTCAAAATCAAATGAGTCCAAAAAACCATCCTTATGGAGGGATAAGCGCTTGTCATTTATATGACCTAAGCGACATGCTAAAGTAGGTTTGGTTCATGTCATTTGACTTGAACCTCTTGGTACTAATGTTATAGATAGGGCTCTCAAGGTCTAGAATATAGAGTCCGTTTATTAGAGGTGCACTACAATAGAACATATCTTTTAAATATACGGAACAACATTTGTCTTTTATTATAAAGAGTATCCTTTCTTGTCTAAACAAGAAACTGAAACTATGTTCTTAGTAAGAGCAAGCACATAACAACAATCATCTAAATCTAGTACAAGCCCGAGGGCGTAGATAGTGATAAGTTCCTACAAAGAAGCAAAGAACCCGCTCCATTGCTACTGTAGGTCCACCTCGCCTTGCCAATGCTCGCTATTTCTCACCGACATCAAGACAAATGTGAGAAGCACATCCAAATATCTAATACCCATGATGTAGAAATAGATAGATTGACTTCTATAACATATATACCTGAAGTGGAAACTTCACTTCTTCTTTAGATCCTCCAAGTATACCTTGCAGCCTCTTCCAGCAGTCTTCCCCGTGTTGGGTAGCATCCTCATGCGACCCCTCTTTAGGCTTGATGGCTTGCCTTTGCCCTGGTTTGGGACTTTCCTTATTGGGCTTGCCTGCCCTTGTGCTGACCATCGAATGGGCTTAACCTTCTTAAGGTTAATCTCAGCAGTTCGTAACATACTAAGTAACTCGGGCAGTGGCTTGTCAATCTCGTTCATGTTATAGTTGAGAACGAATTGACTATAGCTATCTGGCAAGGACTGCAAGATCAAGTCAGTGGCCAACTCTTGGCCAAGTGGGAACCCCAGTCTTTGTAGGTTCTCTATGTACCCAATCATCTTGAGTACATAAGGACCTACAGGAGCCCCGTCTGACATCTTGCACTGAAACAGTGCCTTCGAGATCTCAAATCTGTTGGGGTTGCAAGGTTGCAAACATAGTCTCATATTGGAAACACATGGGAAAGATCATGGGTTTATAATAGAAAAGATATCTCCATTGGCATGAGGCCTTTTGGGGAGAGCCCAAGAGCAAAATCATGAGGGCTTAGGCCCAAAGTGGACAATATCATGCTATTGTGGAGATATGTAAATTCTTTACGATCCTACAATTGGTATCAGAGCCCGGACTGCCAGAAGGTTTAACCGCCGACTGTGCACAAGAGCTATGGTCTGATTGAGCCATGTGGGTACAATATTGACCTCGAACAAAGAAAGTGGAGGCTCCTATGTTCGGATCAAGAGGACCAGACACCAGACAGGAAGTCCTAGTTGAGACTAGGCAAGGAAGTCCTAGTAGGTCAGGTGGACCGAGGGACAGGAAGACCTGGTGGGTCGAGGATTGGATATGGGAAGCCTATGGTCCTTTGTTTGAGGGGGGGATTGTTGGGGTTGCAAGGTTGCAAACATAGTCCCATATTGGAAACACATGGGAAAGATCATGGGTTTATAATAGAAAAGATATCTCCATTGGCATGAGGCCTTTTGGGGAGAGCCCAAGAGCAAAACCATGAGGGCTTAGGCCTAAAGTGGACAATATCATGCAATTGTGGAGATATCTAAATTCTTTTCGATCCTACAAAATATCTCATGCCTCGCTTGTCCCTGATATAGTTGGCGAAGATGCTCAACCATATCAAAAGCGCCCATCAACTCATGTTGCTTCTGAAGCTCTGAGTTCATGGTCGCGAGCATTAGATAGGACACATCTAATGCGTCGTCTTGATGCTTCTTGTAAGCATCTTTGTCGGCTCGCGGGGCATTGGCAGGAGGAGCCTCCGGAATGGCCTGCTCCAGAACGTACAGCTTACGCTCCTGGGTGAGAACTATTCTCAAGTTCCTGTACCAGTCCAGGAAATTCGCTCCGTTGAGCTTGTCCTTCTCAAGGACAGATCGCAGGGAGAAGGAATTCGTGTTCGACGTCATGGTTATCTACAACAGAAAATTTGCAGAAATAAATATCATATTCTTTAAAAATCATTTAATTAGGCCTTTAATTAAATGATGCTCTCACTGAATTCTATAATTCTTGTGGGACAAGATCCACATCATGAGTTAGCTTTGGCTAATACGCCCAAGGCTTAGTATGATCGGTAGGTAACGATTACCAATTACATCTCTATGCAACTCTTGTTTATAGAATCAATATCCGCATTTATATTAAAACTCGAGTTAGCTTTGGCTAATACGCCCGAGAGTTAATTGACCTATCTTTCCAACTATTGGAAGAATGCCTATAGTTGACTCGATCCAACCGAGTAACTATGAATACTCAATCTAATTGAGTTTGTATTCACCCATGCGTTGATAGACGGGACCAAGATTGTCCCTCCGTATCCTACCAAGATAATATGTATTGCTCGCTTTGGCAGATTCAACAATACATGTGATCGAGGTAGTGATAGGTATCACGGCACAGTTAGGCATTAGAGTTGAGTCGATTGAGATCTAATCTAATCGAAAGGGATGCATCTTGTGCACGACTTAGATCTAATCTAATCGCAAGGGTGCATCATGTGCACGACTTAGATCTAATCTAATCGTAAGACACTAATTAATTAACTACTTATTAAATATGCATCACATACACAAGCAATTAATTAATCTATTTGTGATTTAGTCATGGCCCTACTACGATCTTCTCAAGCCAATGAGAAGATCGATTGGTCAACCTAGGGTCAACAGCTTCTCCAAGCTCCTCCCTTTGACCACCTTGTGTTGCTCGTGCCCGCCTCGGAACTCCGTCTCGTGTGGACCCTCCACCGCTCCAATTTGTACATTACAATTTGAAACTCGAGTTACATTCGAGTCTAAATCTAATTTACAACAAGAAAATAAGAGAAGGCACGACGCGTAGGTCGCGAATATAATACAACACTCTCAAACACATAACGGCAGGCCTTATTATGAATTACAACACAACCAATCATATTGGGCTTTGGGCCATGACTATCACCAAATTAATATATAATTCAAAATTATATATTTTCATAATTTTCTATAATTTTAAAATTAATTTTTACAATTTTTACGAATAAAATTTCCCGGCGGTCCCGTTTAGTGGTTTGGGCAATCGCTGAGCGGATCCCCTTGTGGGGCCAGGGGCACCCCTACCCGTGATCTAACCATCGCGAGGGTTCCTTTGCGATCCAACAGCGCTAAACCCGCTGTTCCAAAACGACGAGACATTGCCGGAAAATCTTCTCGCTTTTAGCGATTTCGGTGCAATCGCGACAAATTCCTTTGGGTTAGGGCTATGCCCCTCTACCCACGATCTAACCATCGTGAGTTGCTCCTTTGCGATCTAATGGCACCGACCCCGCTGTCCCAAATGGATTTTGGGCAAACGAAGCCGTTTTGAAAGAACTTTCCAGTAGCCGAAGCCGCTTCGCTTCTACGGAAAATTACTCATAAAAACTCTAAAAACTCAATTTTACAGAAAATTACAGAGGGTTTATTTTCATAAAAATACAAACGAACTCGTACAAGTCTTTGCACGTGGCTCGATACCACTATTGTCGCGGAAACCCCGAGTCACCCAAAGCCGTAGATCCGTGCAAAGATTCGTAAACAAAAACTTTTCGAAAAACCTTTTCTTGTACGAGTTTGTAAAACCTTTAGATCTACACTAGATAAGGGTTATACCTTCGAAGCGTGCCTTTCGCTTATCCCGCTCGTCCAAGGAGTTGCCGGATCTCTAGACCGTCAAGCGCCGGTCCTCTAGAAGTATCCACACGGACACGTAGGTGGAGAAAACCTCACACAAAGGTGTGCTAGCACCTTGGTGAGATTCGGCCAAGCAAGGAGGAGAGGGAGAGGGAGAGCTTGAGAGGAAGAAGGAGGAAGATTCACCACACTTGAATGAAAATGAATGAAAATCAATCCCAATTCAAAAGTGGCCGGCCACTTCTCATCAAGAGTAACTCCCCATTAAATGCAATTAATGTGAAGTTAATAAGAAAATGGCTTTGTAACTTCCATGAGGTGGCACACCATGATGATGTGGAACATCATCATTGGTCCACCTAATGCCAACTCACCAATGAGGTGGCAAAAGGTCAAGTCAAAATTGACCTTTGGTCTTCCTTCTCTAGTCAAGTCCAACTTGACCCAATCTCTACCATGGTTGATCTAATCCAACCATTTGATTCGAGCCAACTTAATATAATGAATCTAATTCATTAAATTAAATTGATTTAATAAGTCATAATCTAAATTAGACTCATTAAATACATGAATCAACTTGAGTCGAACTCAAGTTAGCCCAATTAGGATTACTCTTAATCCAATTTGATTCATCAAATGAATCTAATCCTCTTGGTTCATCATATGAACCTAATCTCCATCTAATTGTCCTAAGTGTGTGACCCTATAGGTTCTTGTAACGTTGGCAATGCCCTAAACCCATTTAGGAGCATAAGTAATGAGCGGTATCTAGCAACACATCATTACTACCCAAGTTACAAGAATGTCGAGATCCGACATCACCTTGTGACTACTAATTGTGACTCCTCATAATATGTGACATTGTCCTTCTATCCTAGACATCTAGATTTATCAATGTGAGGCATAGACCGTGTCATCCTCTAATCAATCTAAATCTTGAACTCTAAGTAGACTCACTCGATCAAATGAGCTCAACATCTAATGTTGACTCATTTGGGCATGGCCATGCGCTTAGTGGTCTCACTCTATCAAGAATAGCGATGTCACTCCCGTCATATGGGAGGGATAGATCCCATCTACATCACTCACATCCCTCTGCAAAATTCATTACATACCCAGTAATCGCTTTTACGGGTGACGTTTGACGAAACTAAAGTACATAACTCCTTATGTAGGGATCCATGGTGACTTCAGGTCTAAGGACTAATAGTCATACTAATAGCCACATGAGAAAGTATATGACACTCATATAACGATCCATGATACTTTCTCATGGCGGGTCATTCAGTATACATTCTCTAATGCATACCCATGTGTCAGCTTGATATCTCTATATCCATGACTTGTGAGATCAAGTCATCGAGCTGACCTACATGCTAGTCTTATTGTATTAACATTGTCCCTGAATGCTAATACTCGACTAGGAATGATTTAGAGTAGTGTTCCCTATATCATCTCACTATCGATTCAACTAATCGATTGATATAGGTATGAACCTTCTACTCAAGGATGCTATTATACTTAGTCTATTTGGCACTAATATAAATAAGTATAATAACCAAACAAATGCCTTTATTAATATACAAAAATATGATATACATGAGTCCATACAATCATCAAATGATTGGCTCTAGGGCTCTAACTAACAATCAGAAGGGGCATATCAAGGCGAACTGCCCGAATTAAAAGTACCCAAAGAAACCAAGAAGGAAGAAGGCTCTGAAGGTAACTTGGGACGAATCTTCTTTCGAGGAATTCGATGACGAAGAAGTCGAGCAGGCGAGCCTCCTCGCATTGACAGCCTGAGACTACACCAAAAGCGAGGACAAATCGGAAGCCGAGTCCGAGAGAAGCCAAGGATCCGCATCCGTTTCCAAAGGGCCAAACCCCTCTGTAAGTAAAAGTCGTTTATACAGTTTAATCAATTACTTAATGCATAAAGTAGCTAAGTCCAAAGTTTGAATCAAGTCGCTTCTAAAGGAGGTAACACTCCTTAAAGAAGTGACTAATACCGAATCATTGACTGACCCAGCTCAGACTGGAACCTCAACTCAAGTTCAAAAATTTGAGGAAGAGAATTCTAAAGTGAGAAGTCAAGTCAAGGATTTGAAGATTACCCTAGAACAGTTTTCTTTGGGGTCCAAGAACCTGGACCTAATTCTTGGGACTCAAAGAGCCGTTTACAATAAAACTGGACTAGGTTTTAAATCTAGAAGGAAATATCGGTCTTACCTATCGTTAGTCAACAAAACAAATAGTAAACTAGTCCAAGCATGGGTACCCAAGTCCAACCTGTTGGTGCAATCGACCTAGGTTTTGATCGGTACGATCATAGTTTTGATGTGTGTGTCAAAGAGTTTAAGTTAGATTCATCCTTGTATTTGATATGTGTATTTGAGTTGTGCAGGTTCGCAAGATACACATGCGACTCAGGTAGATGGCTTCGGGTCCGGTGAAGGATGAAGCATCCGAGGGACCGTGGACAAGGCAGCGAGGATAAGGGCCGAGGGAAGCAATTTCGAGGCATACGCGAAGGATGGCATTGGGGACGAGTCGCAGGCTTGAATGCATCCGAGGGACGAGAGCCAAAGAAAGTATGCTTGAAGGTTCTGTTAAAGCTGCAAAGGAAGCGTCAAAAGAGTCGTAAGGGTGAGGGTACCAGTGCACGAGAGATTGTACTCGGAATAAAAGCATAAGTTTTAGGGTTTACTGTGGCAGTGCTGTAGCGTTACTGCAGCAGTACTGTAGTGTTACTGTAGCAGTACTGTAGCGTTATTGTAGCAGTCGACTGCATTTTTGGCAGTCGACTGGTGCAGTCGACTGCGCAGTCGACTGCGCAGTCGACTGGGCGCGAACAGAATGGTTCTGTTCGTTCGGTCGGTGTAGATCAGTCGACTGCAAGTTTTAGCAGTCGACTGCAAGTTTTAGCAGTCACACTGCACCAGTCGACTGCTAGTTTTAGTAGTCGACTGGTAAATGACCGTTGGAGCTGGAAAGTAGTCGTTAGCTACCTCTAACGGTAACACCAGTCGACTGATGGTTTTGCCTGTCGACTGGTGCCGAGATGAGTTGATATGATGATCAACTCTCTACTCTTATTTATAGGAAGCTTTGGGGCTTGAAGGAGGTTACTAATGCTTATTGAATAACTCCTTGTCATTGCCCAAAAGCTTCCAAGCCTACACTCTTCCTCCTAAACCTAAGTTCATGATTGTAAAGAGGAAGAGATCCTTTGTGAGAGGTTTGCTCCACCGAGAAGGAGAAAGCTCTAGCCGGAGATTGCCGGGGACTGATCCACCGAAGGATCAAGGGCTCGTCCACCTCAAGGACACGCCATGGAGTAGGAGCAAGCAATCTCCGAACCACGTAAAAGAATCGTGTTAGCGTTTGTGTTCTTACTCATTGCTTTCTTGTTTTAGTTTCATTTCCGCTTGCGCAAACTAACCGTGTAGAGAAGAAATCGAAGTTGGGGGTGACCTAGCTATCCAACCCCCCTTCTAGCCGGCCACCGATCCCCTACACAACCTAGTCAATCAAGTTGGACTTGGTCAATACTGGGTCCCCAAGGATCAAGTACATTACCTTGATAGACCTTATCGGGGCTATGATCCAGGGGGAGCAAAAAGAAAAGTTATTTTAACTAATAAATAATTAAACTATTTAAATTATCTTAAAAAATCAATAACTTAAATTATTTTAATAAATAATCAATTAAATTAAAATTATTTTAATCTTATAGGAAAATCAATAATGGAAGCTCCAGAATAGCTGGCACCTCCAAAAAGGAACCTACCTGACAGGGTAACTAAACGCAACCTACCCGGCAGGGTAATTAGGACTAGAATAAAAAGGGCTAAGTTTAACTTGACTCATGGTACTGGTGAAGTATTGGATGATAGTACGGTAGGGAAGCTTAGTCTATGCATGTCTAGGAAGATATGGCTTTGACCTGGTGCATTTGGCTAAGTGGAACTGACCGATCCTACCCTTTATGGATCCTAACTAGTTAGACCAAGGTTTTGTATTAAGTTCAGTCGATAGGACTATTTGGAAAACCTCGAAGGCATGGTTACTTTAATGATGTCCAAGTGACTCACCATAACCCATAAATTTATCCAAAGAATGTCTATTTGTTGAACCCAAAACTAAACCTGAATCTAACATAAAGTTAAACCAAACCCTATAATTAAACCTAACACATCTCACAAAATTATAGGATTCTCTAATTTAGAAATCAAGATCGGGTGAGATAACTAAGGACAAAACTTTAAAAGTAAATTAAAATTAAAGTAAATTAAAATTAAGTTAAATTAAAATTAAATTAAATTAAAATTAAATTAAATTAAATTAAATGCAAATTAAAATTAAATTAAATTAAATGTAAATTATATTGAATTAAAATTAAATTAAATTTAAATAAAATTAATATTTTTCAAATTTAATTAATTTAATATTCTTTCAAAATTTAATTAACTTAATATTTTTCAAATTTAATTAATTTAATATTCTTTCAAAATTTGATTAATTTAATATTCTTTAAAAATTTAATTAACTTAATATGTTTCAAATTTAATTAATTTAATATTCTTCAAAATTTAATTAACTTAATATTTTTCAAAATTAATTTAAACTTAATATTTTCAAATTAACTTAATATTTTTTAAAATTTTAATTAACTTAAATATTTTTTAAATTTTAATTAACTTAAATATTTTTTAAAATTTTAATTAACTTAAACATGTTTCAAATTTAATTAATTTAATATTCTTTCAAAATTTAAATAACTTAATATTTTTCAAATTTAATTAATTTAATATTCTTTCAAAATTTAATATTTTCAAAATTCAATTAACTTAATATTTTTCAAAATTTTAATTAACTTAAATATTTTTTAAAATTTTAATTATCTTAAATATTTTTCAAACTTAATTAACTTAAACATTTTCCAAAATTTAATTAACTTAAACATTTCCAAAATTTAATTAATTTAAACATTTTCCAAAACGTAATTAATTTAATATTTTTTAAATTTAATTAACTTTAACATTTTTCAAAATGAAAAATTACTTAACTATTTTCAAAATGAAAATTATTTTTATCTAATTATTTATTCAAAAAAAAACCTGTTAGACACATAGGCGCGCATCGGAGGCGCCTCCCACACGAGGGAGGCGCCCTCAATCACGGCGGGAAATCTCCCGCCGCTTTAACTAAAGGCGCCTCGGATGCTCTTCGAGGCGCCTCCAATAGCCTACTTAAGGCGCCTTAAGCATCGTCTAAGGCGCCTTAAATCCCGAATTTCAGAAATGAACAGAATACTTTCTGTTCGTTCACGGCTCAAGTTCCACGCGATTTTTTTCTCAAAATCTGGCAATTTCTTCCCTCTAAGGCGCCTTCAACCCGTCCAAACTCCTTCAATCATCCTCCAATGCCTCCTAGGTACACCTTAAACCATCCTATTGTCCTTTTATGTTATTGTTCTGCATCCTTTTTAGTTTTATGTTGCATAAATCAGAAAACACCGACATGCTGAACCTACACATGCTGAACCTACACAGGCAGGTATGATCCTAGATAAATCTCGAAAATCCAAAACGCATAGCATGTATCGTAAACTTGCTCTGATACCAAAAATTGGTATCAGATAAATCTCAAAATCCAGAACACAAAACAAAACAGGTATCGTACCTGCTCTGATACCAAAAATTGTCACGCCCCCAAAGGAGTCTTTGCCAGACAAAAATCCGGCAGCATCTCCCCTGTACCGGTGACAATCTGAAGCATCACTACAAGCAAAATACATCAGCCACATGCGGCTGGAATATTTATATACACAACCACGCAGTTATAATAACAGCCCACACGGACAACCACGCAGTTATATATATAACAGCCCACACGGCTGTACCAAAACACAGCGGAAAAATGAAGGAAAGCCCACACAATACAAATAAATACAATGCATGCCGGCACGGCTTAAACACAAATACAACACCAAAACCATAGGATAGCCACATGGCTATACACAAATACAATGCCAAAAATAAGAAAAGAACATACAAAAGAAAACAAGCACGGTCTTCGGATGTGACGTAGGACTCGGCAAACAGGATACTCCAAGCGACACCAACCATCTACAAGCTACCTGAAAACATAAATGTATACATGCGGTGGTGAGTATAGGTAACTCAGCGGGTAATAGACAAGATAGTGCATGGTCTACAATAAAACATGGAGATCAAAAGTATACAGTCTCAGTAGGGAATAAGAACATGATCATACTATCATAATCAATGCATCTGAACATACCTGACATAATAACCTGACATAAACTATACAAACCACAACTAACATAATGACAGATACATACCCAATCTGGAATCGACACATGGTACAATGATCAGTAAACTCACTGGATCTGCAACAGATATACCCGTGACACCTGTGCAATATAAATACGACTGCATATACATGTAAAATAAATGACATGTATGCAGTATGGCAACCAAATCCAACAACCATATCTCAAAAAAGTGCAACAACGACAATCACATGCAACTAGTATCTACTAGGAATGTATGCAAATGCATATGCACCGCGCATCAAATGCAGGAATAATAACTGCGTATGCATGCTCCATGGTCACCCCCGACACCTCTCCAGACACCACGACCCCAGTATGGCCGAGAGGCTTGGGTCTGTGACAAACCATACTAACCTCAACAGGGCGTAACCGCTATAAAGCGGCTGAGGCGTTCGGTACGCTAAGTAGTTATCTAACTACATAGCATCAGGGTCCCTGACTACTCACATCATAAGCCCCCTGACTACTGAACCCTCTAGACCCACTACTCAAGAGTGATCGAGGCGGACAGAGTACACACTGAGCATCCTAATGAGCAGGACAGGACAGCGGCAACTGCTCCAACTACCACTACCCATGAGTGGTCGAGTGTGCGGAGCTAGATATGACTCACGACTCTCTCTCACCACAAGGGAGACAACAGTCGCCAGCATGCAATGAATGATGAACATGATATATATATAATCATGATACAAACATCGTCATCATCCATGCAACCTCTAAATCCACATAAGTACTCCACAACGTGAATATAATCATCATGGTAAATCCACACATCCCACCAAACACATGTACACAACTACACACGTATAATCAACCAAAAATCTCCAATAATCCCACTGGACATATGCACAGAATGTAAGTACAATCAACATGTATCCTCCAATAATAAACACATAAGACACGTGTATAAACCACAAACATACAATCAACACAACTCCTCCAAAAGTACACAACCAAACACGTGTGTATATATAACATGTAAATGTATGGTCAACCTGATGACTCCTAAAACACATACCAAGCTACATACAATCCACAATATATGCAAAATCAGCATGGTAAAATCCAACAACTCGACAATCCCTACAACACATACTCTATACGTGTGAACATAGCAGAGTAGATATCAAGAGTGGAAACTGTATATGAATTAAATAGATCATCACAAGGGTCAAGCATAAGAATCATGCAGGAAAAACAGCAACCGATCATGATATAAGATAAAGCAGCTTAATTCATCCAATAATAACCATGCACTAAGTACAAGAAAATCTACATAGAGGCAAAGGAAGAAATACCCGCCTTTATCTGTCGACCGTGTCAGATAAATCCCACGTCGAGACGCTCGTCCCGAATCCAAATCCCAACCTGGGCTTCCCCTTAGTCGATTCTCTGCTTGAAATTGGTAGCTAGGGTAAGGTGGGGTTGCTGCACTCCCAAACAAATATCCATATTTGGATTGCTCCTCCATCGACTCACGGCCGGAGAGGTCACTGTCGGAACAGGAATGGCCAGAACCATGGTTATCCAGCGAACAAGGATGGCCAAAGCTACAAAGACCAGTCAAGAATCAACAAATCTCCTTATCCTAATACAAAGAATAGAATAACTGACCTCTGTTACCTCAAATTGAACCATACCTTGTGGTCTAGAAACTCCTCGTCAAGCCATGGAATAGATCGGATCATATGTCCCGGTGATCAGAGACGATTGGTGGCAACCAACTCACACTCACAGTGGAAACAGATCAAGAAGAGGGAAGCTAGGGCTCGGGTGAAGGGCGATGGTGGCGCTGCCCAAAGCTAGGGCACGAGTGGTTGCGACAGGGATCGTTGGCAGCTAGCTCGGTAGATCCTCTGACCACCATCATCTCAAACAAGAAATGGACTAGGCGACGCCACTCAATGGAAGACGACCGACGATCGAGCAACCCACGATTGAAGGCGTCGGGGTCAGATGCGGCGACGTTGATCACGTCTAGGGCAGAGGCGATCCGGGTTGATTGCGCTTGAAACGTCGCCTCCTCGCACCGGGAGGAAGGGAAGGCAGTGGCGTACTGGGAGAGTCGTCTGCGTCGAGCCCAATGGCCGGCGATGAACTCACGGTGGTCGGTGATCGGGTGAGGAGGAATCGCCGGAGAGGGAAGAAAGGTTTCGGGCGGAGAAGGGATTTCGGGGAGAAAAGATCGGGAATTTAGGGATTTAAAGTTAGGTTAACTTAATTAACCTTAAGTTTATTCCTCAATCAACTCCTATTTAAGGGGTATTTCAAACAGGTTTTCACTGTACCCCGAATCCATCCCCTCAAAACGGGTCATACGGACTCCGTTTAAATTTCGAAAAATTTCTAAAAATTCTGAAAAAATCCAATAAGATTTTTCGTCCAATAATATTTATTATTTAATTTTACGATATCTTACAATTTTTTTCCCAGTTCTGTCACCCCACAATCCAGATGATAGAACACTATCAGTTAGGGAAATTGGTTTACTGGCAACCATACAGTAAACCAGGATTTGTGTGCACAGTTCTATCACAACCTCGAGAAGGTTGATGATAGTACGTATTCCACCAGAGTTGGTGGATCATACATCCAGTTTACTCCCTCCCTGATTCGCACTAGTTTAGAGCTTAGGGAGTCTACATGTACATTCCTATGCTACCCGGGTAGGGATCTACCATTCGGTGATCTCTATTCCCATATCACATTAGACACCATCTATATGCACTTTTTCAGGGAGGAGTGACCATTTGGCCTGACTGAGTTCAGGTCAACTCTTCTTAGGGTTCAGAAGTACGTTATGTACAGAGTCCTGACAGCATGCATCTTGCCGATCATATCTCGGGACGTCACGAAGATGTGATCCTCTCACTCATTCTTTCTGTACGCCCTGATTCAGCGTTTAGATATAGATATTGCACTGCATATGTTCCACAACATCATACATGCATCTAGTACAGTCACATCAGGAGTAGTCCACATGCCCTACTATCATATCTTGACTCAGATCTTTTCCTCCCTCAGGATAGACACGGCCATAGGGACACTTATCCCCCTAACACTATACGATGAGTTAGGGCAACATAGTCTTTGGTTAGCTAGTATAGATGTCACCGCAGAGGGGATTCTAGCCTGGAAGGGTCGGCCACAGCCAGCCGCCACTCCTATTGCTCCAGAGGACAAGGATGCACCGCCCGACATTGTCCCGGGCGAGGGAGAGGAGTGGCCCAACTTCTTGCCGAGGAGTTCTTCGGAGATCCATTACCTTCCACCTCCGCCAGGCCTTCCACTTCAGCCGGACCTTCGACTTCGGCACCACTTTTCGTCGAGGATAGACTCGCTCGTCTTGAGGTACAGTCCATTCAGACGCGATGGGGTGTTCTAGATAGCCATTACTTCCTCCGATTCCTTCGATCCGAGATAGCTGCCGGATTCGCTTCTCTCCGGGGTGAGATACGTCGCCAGGGACAGCCAACACCCGAGCAGACTCTTGCACCACCTCCAGCTAACGACCCTCTAGTTGATGACCCTACTCTTTGACGCTATCATCTCATGCATTGTACCCTGGATTTTAGACACAGACACCTTCATCTTCCAGTCTAGTTGTACTCAGTTACTCTACTTATTTTGTGCTTACCATTCATACTTGTGCTTAGTAACATTCATCTACTTACCAGTCTTCTTTTGCTTAATTCTGCACACATAGAAATGTGATTGAGTAGAATAGATCTTGATTTTTAAACAAATTTCCTACATCTATTTTAAAATGTTTTTAATCTTAAAATTATATTCTAGGAAAAATAATATTTTCAAAATCCCAGTTTTATAAGTTTTTTAAATTTGGACTTAGATTAGGAATTTTCCTCTAGAAATCATGTTCCCCTAGTTTCAGCTAGAGCATCTCACAAGCACACTAGGTTTAACTTGTTTGTGTTTGCAAAATTTAGAACGGTGTGAGATGCATAGGGTTCAGCCTGGACTCTAGAATGCTTATTTCTGTGTATCATAGTGAGTCTGGGCGTTAAAAACTAACTTTACATTAATCAAGTTAAATGATCCAGTATTAGTCAAAACTAACTGGATTACTAACTTAACTTGACTAACCAAGTGAAAACTGTTGCCCTCTAGGCATTCAGTCAGTAGCTAAAGGTTAGACAGTTGGTTAAGAATATTAACACTGCAAATTGACTCAGCTAGCGCTTTAGGGCTCTGATACCTTGCTAAAGAAAATTGAATAATTTACAATCTATTTAACCGAGCTCATGCTTGGACATTAGGGTCTTAAGCTTATTACTCCTCCATTGCCTTTAAGAATTTTCAAATTCTTAAAATTTCTTTTAACCTCTATAGCCATCTTCAAAATTAACTAAAGGACTTTTTGAATTTTATTTCAAAAATTAAGTTAACCCAACTTTTTAAAAGCTTTTAAAAAAAATAATGGTTTTTAAAAGGCTTTAAAAAAATTTTACAAAATATTTTTTCAAAAAAGCCTCTTCAATTGCAAAACATAGCCTACTATTTTTGAAACTTGCCTTTCGAAAATTGTTTGTTTCAATCTTTCAAAACTTAACCTAAGTTTACACAAATTTTGGCTAAGTACCTTTCAAAACTAAGTATTTTCAAAAGCATTTCAAGTTTTAGCAGCTAAATATTTTTCAAAGAACTTTCAAATCTAACTAAATATCTTTCCAAAAAGCTTTTTTCAAGATTTGCTAAGTATTTGTTCAAAGTTTAACTAAATGTTTTGATATCAAAAATTAGCTAAGTAACTTTTCAAAGTCAATATAATTTTATCTTAGCTAGTTTTAAACGAAAAAGTTATGTTTTCAAAATTTTTTCTCACTTAGCTAAAGGTTCTACAATGATTATTAATTCTTAAAAAAAAGCTAAGTGCTTATCAAATTTTGGTTAACCCTCTATTTTTCCTTCTCTAAACCTTTTTGAAAAGTTAAGTTTCTCAAAATAAGATAAGGCCATTGATCATTCTTCCTTATTTATTTTTGATATATGGCAAAGGGGGAGAGTAGAAGAAATTCAAAAGGAAATTAAACAAAGTTTGAATTAAAGAAAGTTTGAAAATTTATAAATTTAAGGAGAGCTTTTATTAAGGGGGAGCATTCTACAAAATTTATAAAACTCTTGGACTAACTTATTTTTTTCCTTGTGCTAAATTTATGCTAGTTTGCCTTTCTTTATCGCATCTTTTTTCTTAACTTTGAATTTCGGTTGCCATAATAAAAAAGGGGTAGATTGTTGGTGCGGGAAGCATCCGACAATCGAACTTTAGTTTTGATAATGGCAAAGGAATTCAAAGTTAAGATTATTTGTTATCTAATATGTTCATGGAGCTTGCAGAAAAGTCCTAAGTGATACTTAGGCAAAAGTCCTAGCTGCAGTTAGGCAAGGTGAAAACCTAGGGGGTGGTAACCCTAGATCCTAGGGGGTGGTAACCATAGGTAAAGGAAAAAAACTTAAGGGGGGGGTAACCTTAGGTCCTAGGGGGTGGTAACCCTAGGTGGAGAAAAACCCTAAGGGGCGGCAACCTTAGGTCCTAGGGGGCGGTAACCCTAGGTGGAGAAAAACCCTAGGGGCGGTAACCCTAGGTCATAGGGGGAAGTAACCCTAGGCGGAAAGTCCAGTTGGTCTAGAGGTCCAGACTGGCACCAGGGAATCTCTCCTAAGGTGAGTAGGTGAGGACGCATTCCCCGTAGAGGAAACAGTAGGCGTCGGGTCGACCTAGGGTTTCTGGTCAGAAATCCGAAGTCAGACCCGGACAGTCCGGTGACTGTCAAACTCCTAATTTATCATGTTTATATCAGTTCTAACTTTGTCTTGCAGGGTAGCATATTGTTTTGGGACTAACATATCTTGCAGGTACAAAAGGAACAAGTTAAGTCTCGGATGAACAGTGTCCGAGGCGCCTCCATGGAGCTTGGAGGCGCCTCGGGTGCAAGCCGAAGCCAGCTGTCCAGAGGAGCAGGAGGTGCCTTCTTTGGGACCGAAGGCACCTTGGACCAAGGCTTGAAGGCGCCTTGAAGAGGCTTGAAGGCGCCTAAAACCAGATAAGGTGCGACCAGGTCTGTGCTGATCTACGCGTGCGACTCAGCGGCCTGAAGGCACCTTGGACAGGCTTGGAGGCACCTCCATCACTGTATAAAAGAGGGATTCGAGCAGCAGCCAAGGAAAACAATTCTAAAGCGATCTATCTCCAACGTACTGCTAACGAAAGCTTCCGATCAAGCTGCGACAAGTTCCCGACAACCTAGCGCTCCGTTTTCTATAATTTAGTTGTCGGTATTACTTTAAAGTTCATGTGTACTCATTCTATACTTGTACTAAATTTTATGAGATTATAGTTGTTGCCCAGCGTAAATGCTCAACGAGCGTGGGCCTTGGAGTAGGAGTCGCCACAGGCTCCGAACCAAGTAAATCACTTGTGTTCGCTTGTTGATTGTTTTATTTCCGCTACGTTTATTACTCGAGTTTTGCGATTCTGAATTGAGTGAAAGTCACGAGCGCTATTCACCCCCTCTAGTGCTTTTGATCCAACAATCTCATGCTTAAAAACAAAACAGGAGAGCTCTATAATGAAACATTTGAGAGTTCAAGTCTAGCTGTTCATGATGAGGAACATTTGGATGAACAGAACAATTGTTCTTGCTGGGGAATTCACCCTCACAGAGAATGTTAATAACATGGGGGAAAAGTCTAAAAAAAACTTCAAAGTGAACTTTTAGAAACTCCAAATCCAATTTGATTTTGATTCTGAATAAAAACATTACTACCTATAAAGGAAACTATTACCATTTTAATTTTGGTGCATCTACACATTGTATGATGTCCAAATCAAATTCAAAAACCCTAAGATCGAACATCATATCTAACGATATAACATAGAAGTAAAACAACAGTTTCAAATCATGTTTTAAAATTTGTAACAGAAACAATAGACTTTGATCATAAATAATATGGTATTACACAGAAGGAAAACAACAATTTCAATTAACAGTAGATAAAGCTATAATTTCAAATAACAACATAAAAAATCAACAAAAATAATAAAATTTCTAAAAATGAGGTTTTACTTGTAATAAAGTTCGTCGCATCAAGAGAAACCCTAGATTCGTTGGGGAGACGAGTGTAAGAGCCTTGTCTGGGTGAGGGAGGGTGGCGGACGCGAGAAGAAGGCGAGGGAGGGCACGCCAAGGAGTCTTCTGTGAGTGAGGGCAGAAGACATGAGAAGAAAGGCGAGGTTGCTATGGATTGCACTCATGGGAGGGAGGTGCGGGGAAACCCTAGGTCCAGGCGCGATGCCGTGGGGAGGGAGCTTTGGGCAAGATGAGGGAGCTGACGACGAGAAGAAATGTGAGGGTGCAATGCTCAACGAGGGAGGGCGCTTGTGAGAGTCATCCCGTAGTGAGAAGAATCACTCGACGAGAGAGATTAGGGATGCTGGAGAAGTTACCTTTTGAAAGATAGAAAACAAAAACCATGATATGGCGAAGAAAAAAAATTGATGTGGACCTGCCATGAGGGCAGGTCTGTAGGAACTATTCTGCAATGGAATAGTTCTGTATATATATATATATATATATATATATATGGAGAATTTTATGAAGAACTTAAGTTTGTAATAAGAGATTGTGATGTGATTTTACTCTACTTCTTTGACTTCTTAAGCAAGATTAAATTCATTCACATCTTTCCTGATTACCCACTTAGTCATTTACCTTATTGTCTGCATTCCTTAGTCTTAAGTTTTGTAGGCATAAGAACCTTTTTGATATTATATTTGGTTTCAACCTTACATAGAGTTGCTCAGAGATTTTTACATGCTAATTCCTGGTTTATTTTTATTTACATGTCATTATATTTATATTTGTTTTATATGTCATTATATATGTATCGTTTTGTAGTCTATGAAGCATATAATATATAAAATTGATGAATTTTTGTTATTCTATTCAAATGGTTCATAGGATAAAATAAACATAGATTATACTCATGAAATACTAGTAGATTTATATGTGTAGGCTATATATATTTTTAGACATTGTTTGACGCACATATACTTATATTTTATTAATATAATCTATGTTTATTACACCATCTTCTATTATATCGTACTTCTATTCTATTCATTCAAAGATCTGCTCTTTGCATGTTTTTATTGATAGGATGCAAATTGGAGAGAAAATAGAGTGGAAAGGCATGTTGAAGCAACTTGTGAAGATCTAGCAACTTGGTTGTGCCCCTGGCATGGCCATGTGTCATCTCCCGAAGCAATCCCTTGGTAGGCCATGCCTTGAAGCACGGTCGTGCTTCCCGCTAGTTGCCACCTAAGGGGCGACCATGTGAAATCACACGTTCATGCCTCCTTAAGCTAAATCATGGTTTGGTCATGCCAGATTTCTAGAGATGATTTAGAGGTTGATCGTGCCCCATGGCACGACTGTACCTCTTCACTCGAGGCCATTCATGCCTCGGTCGTGCCTCTAAGCACGACTGTGTTGCATATAACACAAGGGGATCATGCCCCCTTGCTATAAAAGGGGATTTCCTCCCCTTTTCACTCATCATTGGTTTAAGGCTCCACACCCATTCCTTGGGGAAGGGTTCTCCCCCAAGGGGGAACTCTAAAAACTTTATCTTCGTAGATCCGCACCATTCATCCTCCTCCGTAGTAAGGGAACTCCTTCAAAGATGTCATGCTTCAAGGATAAGCACTCTCTTCTCTCTATTTCGATATATTAAGTTATAGTTTGCTAATTTCTTTATTCTTTGGTTGTATTCTCTTATAATAGAGTAGATTATCTGATTCTTAGGATATAGGGAGTAATTATGGTGTGTTATTAATGCATGAATTATGTATTTGCTTGTTTCCTTATTCAATGAAGTATTTATGTCATGTTCTATGTGTCTTATACCTTGTAAGTGTTTGATGAAATGTGTGAATGATGTAAACATGTTGATATGAGGGATTAATTACCATATAAAGGAGATACTTTGGATTGTATGACCGGGGGATCTAGTGATAGATGGTAACCCTTTAACTGGACTTTCTGGAGTATCACCTTGAATTGGGAGCTAATCCTCCAAAAGGGATTAGCTAATTAAATCTTAATGAGTGTTTAACAATTCCATGCTAGGAAGTGATTTGTATAAACTAGATCGTATGACCGAGAGACCCCCTTGGTGACAAAGGGTAATCCTTTAACCTGCCCTTTTACATTACCTTTTCTACTTAGTAGCACTAAATGCCAATGGGGAGAACATGTAGGGATCTTTTTTTGAAAAAAATAAATATACACAATGAAAAAAACTAGTCTCTCTAGAGATTCATGTGAATATAGTATACATGTTTAATCGAGTTATTACTTTAATTACGTGAATGATACAATCTTGACAACAACTTTGATTCATCAGCAGATCTTAGCGCGATCAGAATGTCTATGCCTCTACAGTATCCACATGAGCAAGTCTCTCAGTTCTTCTCCAAGAACTTTAGAAGTTGAGAGCTCTCTCTCTCTCTCTCTCTCCCTTGACCCATGAAAATGGAAGAGAAAGAATGGAATGTCATGCCAACTTCTTCATGCATCTTCCTAGAGATGACTTATATATTGGTAATCCAAGAGACACCCAACACCTCTTCACCTTCATAGCCTCTTTATGGCTATTTAAGGTGGCATTAAAAAGAAAGATAACATTAATTCTTCATCTTCTTCGATGAACTCTTCATCTTCTCTAATGACTCTTCATATTCTCCGATGACTCTTCATCTTCTCTGATGACTATTAGTATTTATCTTAGTGGGTAGATCTCAGCGTAATCAAAACATCTGCGCCTCTACGGTTCCACATGAGCAAGTCTCTCAATTCTTCTCTAAGAACTTCAAAATTGGATAGCACTCTTTCTCTTGACCGATGGAAATGGAAGAGAAAGAATGGAATGCCACGCCAACTTCATCTTGTTAGAGATGACATATATATTGGTAATCCAAGAGACACCCAAAACCTCTTCACCATCTTAGCTTCTTTATGGCTATTTAAGGTGACATTAAAAAGGAAGATAAATACTAACTCTTCATCTTCTCCGATGAACTCTTCATCTTCTTCGATGAACTCTTCACCTTCTTTAATGAATCTTCATCTTCTCTATGACTATATTAGTGTTTATCTTTCTCGAGTATCACCTTGAATTGAGAGATAATGCTCTATAAGGGATTGACTAATTAGAGCTTAATAAGTTTTCACCAATTCCGTGCTAGGAAGTGATTTATATAATCTAGATCGTATTATCGGGAGGCCCTCAGTAACAAAAGGTAACCCTTTAACCAAACCTTCTACATCACCTTTTCTACTTAGTAGCACTAAATACCAATGGGGAGAACATGTTGGGATCTTTTGTAAAAAATAATAAATATATGTAGCGGAAAAAACCAATCCCTCCAAAGATCCATGCAAATACAATATACATGTTTGATTGAGTTGTTACCTTTATTGTATGAACGGTACAATCCTGGCGGTAACTTTGATTTGTTGGTAAATCTCAACATGATCAAAACTTCGACGCCTCTACGGTATCCACACAAATAAGTCCCTCGATTTTTCTTCAAGAACTTTGAAATTGGAAAGCTCCTTCTCTTAACCCATGGAAATGGAAGAGAAAGAATGGAATGTCACGCCAACCTCTTCATCTTGCTAGAGATGACATATATGTTGGTAATCCAAGAGACATCCAAAACCTCTTCACCTTCTTAGCCTCTTTATGGCTATTTAAGATGACATTAAAAAGGAAGATAAACACTAACTCTTCATCTTCTCCGATGAACACATCATCTTCTCTGATGACACTTCATCTTCTCCAATGACTCTTCATCTTCTCCTAGGGATCACACGGGCAAGCCGTTCATAATAACCCAAATCCTCTACTTAATTTTTCTTATCTATTTTTTTTTGTAGGATTC
This sequence comes from Zingiber officinale, assembly GCF_018446385.1. NCBI lineage: Eukaryota > Viridiplantae > Streptophyta > Magnoliopsida > Zingiberales > Zingiberaceae > Zingiber > Zingiber officinale. The sequence goes on along the minus strand of NC_055990.1, from coordinate 59,847,535 downwards.
AAAGTTATGGAGGGATGTGAATATTACATTGGGGAGTTTTTAAGCACATGAATGTCTCAACCATTTGGATCTCATCACTTGGTAACTTCTCTTACTTTAAAACCTCCTCCCTATTACATTTTTAGTTTTTATTGGGATAATAAAAAGTTTAAGTCTAGAGGGATATATTGAGTTTAGATTAGTTTTTGTCATATTTATTTTTATATAATACAATTTGCCTAGTTGCATAATACATTATGTCATGATTGTTTGTTCCTTAATACAAAATACTAGCATTCTTATTCTAGATTTTATGTGGTTTATTTGTTACTTATGGTATTAGTATGTTTAGTGATCTATCTTTTTCTATCTATGTTAGTATAAAGTGAGCAATATTTTTACTATAAGAGTTTAAGTATTGGCATTGTTTTAGGATCTCTTTACACTTTGCTTAATTTTAATAGTGTATAACTCTAAAAAGTCATGATTCTTAGAACTGGACTGGTACTTGCCTTTCTAAGATGACATCTTAATTATATTTAGTTATAGCTGGATGATCTCAGATCATGAAAACTCACTTGAAAAAATTAAAATCCTTGTATTTTCATTTATATATTTGTATTTGTGTTAGTACTACACTTTTAAAGCACAAAAAAATCATTTGAATAAGCGATAGAAAGCAGTTGTCATGAGTGGAATCTAACAATTTATCTCTTTGAGACTAATTTAGGTTACTAGGGAAATAAATATTATGTTTCTCTTGATTCTGAGTAATCCTTTAAGAGCTTGTGTAGTTTGAGAGATATGAACCATGCCAATGGCAAGTAAATGCCTATCATTGGGAGCATAAAGAAAACAGTCTTATGATGACTTAACTAGGCTTAGGGATTAATACTTGAAAATTTTAAGCCACTATTGCATTGAGCATTGAGAACTATTACTTAAGTTGTATTCAAAGTATTTTTATATCTTGCTCACTTATGAAATCATTTGATAGGATTAAATTGACTTGTTAGATATTACGATGCATTATTTAACCACATGAGTTTAGATATAGTTTTTTCTTGAGGACAAGCAAAGATTTATATCTGGGGGTATGATATGCATAGGTTATATATATTTTTAGGCATAGTTTGACACACATCTACTTGCATTTCATTAATATAATCTATGCACCCTATTCCATTATTATGTTGTACTTCCATTCTATTCATTTGGAGATCTGCTCTTTGTATGTTTTTATTGACAGAACATAAATTGGAGTACAAATGGAGTGAAAATGCACATTGAAGCAACTTGTGATGATCTAACAATCTGGTCGTGCCCCCTGGCATGGCCATGTGCCCTCTCCTAAAACAATCTCAGGGTAGGCCATGCCTCCCACCAGCAACCACCCCGATGGGTAGCCGTGCCCCCCTTCAAGAACCGAATCATAGTCCTGCCGTGCCAAATGGTACAGTCGTGCCAGATTTCCAAAGACTATTCAGAGGTTAGCCATTCCCGAAGGCACAACTGTTTCTCTTCACTCGAGGTCATTCATGTCCCGGCTATGTCTCCAGGCATGATCGTGTGGCAGAGAACATGAGGAGGACATGCTCCCTTGCTATAAAAGGAGATTTTCCTCTCCTTTTCACTCATCTTTGGTTTGGGACTCTGCCTCCATTCCTTGAGGAAGGGTTCTCACCCTTGGGGGAATCCTATAAGCTTTATCTTTTTCTGATTAGCACCAACCATCTTCCTCTAGAGCAAGGAAACACCTCCAAAAATGTCGGGCTTCAAGAATAAGTATTCTCTTCTCTCTATTTCTACATATTAAGTTGTAGTTTGTGACTTTCTTTGTTCATTGGTTGTATTCTTTTGTAATAGAGTAGATTCTCTAATTCATAAGATATAAGGAGTAATTATGATGTATTGTTGAAGCATGAACTATGTATTTGCTTGTTTTCTTATTCAATAAAGTGTTTATGTTATGTTTTATATGTCTTATGCCTTGTAAGTGTTTGATGAATTATGTGAATGGTGTAAATATGTTGATATGAGAGATTAGTTACCATGTAGAGGAGGTACTTTGGATTGTATGATTGAGGGGCCCAATAACAGAGGATAACCTTTAACCAAACTTTTTGGAGTATCACCTTGAATTGGGAGTTAATCCTCCACAAGGGATTAGCTAATTAGAGCTTAATGAGTTTTCACCAATTCCATACTAGGAAGTTATTTGTGTAATCTAGATTCTATAAATGAGGGCCCCTTGGTGACAAAGGGTAACCCTTTAACTGGACCTTCTACATTACCTTTTCTACTTAGTAGCACTGAATGCTAATGGGGAGAACACTCCGATGAGAACGCCACGGGGTTTTACCGGTAACTTTATTAGAATCCCTATAAGATTGCAAGCATGAAAGTAAGAAAATGACTAATACATACGGACATTAACTAGCATCATAGTAAAACCAAAATCCTAGGATCTTCCCCCAATCCATCTCCCTAGGACCACTTACTTTCCCTTGACCTCACTTGCTCTCTATCTAACTCTCTCTCTCTCTCTCTCTCTCTCTCACACACACACACACACACACACTTGCTCTCTTGCGTTTGTGACCAACTCGACCTTCGATTTTCTAGATAACTTACTTTACAAAATCACTAGTGCTTAATCAACAGTCCCTGTGGGATCAATATTTTTATTACTGACAACATAGTCATGTACTTACGTACTGTACAATAAGTTTTTGGTGCTATTTGGGGGGGGATTGAACCTGGATCTCTCGCATGATAGGCGGGGATACTCACCACTATACTACATATTTAATCTATGTGCATCCGCATACTTTCCTATAATTATTATATATAATGAGTATGATATATAATCTAAGTTACTCACACTTACTTTACTAGATTTACTCAGCTAGTTCAATGTTATCAAGAAATTAGCCTTTATTGATTCTACACACTTGAACTTGTGCCAAGCAATCAACCTCTAGCTGATTCCACTCACTTGTACTTTTTATCAAGTAATCAACCTCCAGCTGATTCCACACACTTAGACTTATGTTACCTAGCACCAGATAGGAATTTTTCCTGTCAAACTTTAATCACTTCAACTTGATTCACCTAGCTTCCCGCTAGGAATTTTGTCTACCAAGCCTTAATCACTTGGACTTGATTCACTAGCTTCTAGAAAGAATTTGTCTACTAAGTCTTAACCACATTAAATTGATTCACCTAGCTTCTAGCTTGAAATTTGTCTACTTGGTCCCAACCAAGACTTAGCTCATGCCTAGATCCACTAACCTTTTCCTAGCTTATAGTAATTGCCTGAAGTAAACACTCAGCGAGTGTGGGCCTTGGAGTAGCAGTCGCCCAAAGTTCTGAACCAAGTAAAAATACTTGGGTCCTTCTGTGTTATGTTTTATATTTCCGCTGCATTTACTCAATATGTTTTCGAATACGAAAAGTGAAAGCCACGAGAGCTATTCACCCCCCCCCCCCTCTAGCGCTTTTCGATCCAACAATACTAGCTTGATCCATATCCTATGCCACTAAATGGTAATGATTTCTATGAAGTCCATTAACGGGTACACCTGTACTAACACCCCCTCAATCATAAATCATAAGAACACACTAACACTCAATAACATAGAGATAGAATTAACAATTATGCTCAATTCCCTACTTCCTTGTGGAGAATTACTTCTCCTTTCAAGTTCATACCCTAGATGTTCGTTAATAGATTATCCCTGTCACTAAGGCCCCTCAGTTTCTAGGGCATCTCCATATCGGATCAACAAATTCTACACAACCCATTCAATCAAACATGAGAATTAAGCCCAAAACACATGCATTCACATAAGATTAAATAGATGCAAGACATGATAATGTCATCTAAATAGGAAATTGGCATATCCATGAGTTTTTACATCAATCTACACCATAATTACTCCCTTAATCCTAGAATAATAGATCTACTCTATGGCAATAAGAAAAAGATCCAAAGGCATAAGAATTACAAGCATCCAAACCCCAATGAGAAAGAGAAGGGAAGAGAAGCTTATCTAATCACGTAGAGTGATCTTTGGATCCAATCCTTTTACTTCTGGAGTTGATGAGGTGATGGAAATGTCTTTAGATCATTGAACGGAGGTTAGAAAGGTCATGGATCAACACCAAGATGGATCTCCCAAAGAGAGAACCTTCCTCCCCTTGAAAAGAGAAAGAAACCCCCTTATATAGTACAGGGCATAGGCTTGGCATGACCCGTACCATGGCCTTGTGGAATCCATATGACCATGTTCTTCTTCGCTTTGGGTCAAGTGGCATGTCCATGTGGAATTACACGGTTGTGTTCTACTTAGTCTCTGGTCGATCCACACGACCGTGTGGATCCACATGATTGGTATCTACATCGGCTCTGGAAAGTTACACGGTCGTGTAAGGTCACACGGTCAGATTCTATTTCTCTTCTGGAAGGTCACACGACCATGTGAAATCACACGGCTATGGCTAGATTCTTCTCTGCTTCATTGCACGAACGTGTGGAATCACACGACCAAGGTCTTCTCCTTCTCTGGTAGGTGGCATGATCGTGTGGGATTCACACGGCCGAGCACCTTTTTCTTTGTTTGCTCCTCGGGATCATCTCCGAGCACCGTTTTCACTCCAAAAGTAGTATTTGTTGGGGTTGCAAGGTTGCAAACATAGTCCCACATTAAAAACACATGGAAAAGATCATGAATTTATAAGAGAAAGATATCTCCATTGGCATGAGGCATTTTGGGTAGAGCCCAAGAGCAAAATCATGAGGGCTTAGGCCCAAAGTGGACAATATCATGCTATTGTAGAGATATCTAAATTCTTTTCGATCCTACAATTGGTATTAGAGCCCGGACTGCCAGAAGGTTTAACCGCCGACTGTGCACAAGAGCTATGGTCTGATTGAGCCATGTGGGTACAATATTGACCTTGAACAAAGAAAATGGAGGCTCCTATGTTCGGATCAAGAAGACCAGACATTAGGCAGGAAGTCCTAGTTGCGGCTAGGCAAGAAAGTCCTAGTAGGTCGGGTGAACCGAGGGGCAGGAAGTCCTGGTGGGTCGAGGATCAGATGTGGGAAGCCTGTGGTCCTTTGTTTGAGAGGGGGGATTGTTGGGGTTGCAAGGTTACAAACATAGTCCCACATTGAAAACACATAGAAAAGATCATGGGTTCATAAGAGAAAGATATCTCCATTGGCATGAGGCCTTTTGGGTAGAGCCCAAGAGCAAAACTATGAGGGCTTAGGCCCAAAGTGGGCAATATCATGCTATTGTGGAGATATCTAAATTTTTTTCAATCCTATAGTATTGTCAATAGAAAAATACACAAAGTGTAGATCTCTGACAAAGAAGAGTAATTATGCTGAAAATATAACAAGATGTGTAAAAATGAATAGATCAATTGTAGATAAAGTACATGAATATACGTCAAAGTATACACAAAAATATATATAATATATGTACATCACACTCCCAGACTTGAACCTTTGCTTGCCCTTAAGCCAAATGCCACAATCTAAATTTATGTAATCTCATAATGCATCATAATCCCTAGTGCACTTATCTAACTCTATCAAATAGTTTCATTGGTGAGCATGATTGTGGAGTAACCCAAGTATGGCCTAAACATAAGTTCTTTTGCATAGTGCAATAGCTCTTCAAATTTCAATCTCTATCCTAGTCAAGTCATCATCTAATTAAGATCCTAACATTTCTGGTGATATGCACTTACCTGCCACATACTTGGTTCATATTCCTTAGACTACACAAGGTCTCAAAGGATTACTCAAAATCAAGAGAAACATAACATTTATTTCCCTAGAAACTTGGTCTTAAAGGGGTAAATTGTTAGTTTCCACTCATGATAACTATTTTTTATTCCTTATTCAAATGATTTTTTTGGTGCTTTAAAGGTGTAACATTAACATAAATGTAAGTATAATACAAATGTTGGGATTTTGATTTTTCTAAATAAGTTGGCATGATCCAAGGTCATCTAGTAACCAAAATACAATCCAAGAAATCACCATAGGAACTAAAATACTAAACAATTCAAATGAATCATGACTATTCTAAAGTTATCTAATATCCAGGTTTTAGTAAAGTGAGGTAAGATCGTTAAGGTTAGGACAAAACTCAAACTTATCTCCGTATAATACTTAGTTTATTTCATGCTACTATAGATAGAGAAAAGAAGTACACTAAACTTAATAACACTATATCCACAGCAATATGAATCAAGAAATGAATGTGCTAACAATTTTTCTATTAGAAAAGTCAACAATAATGTGAGGAATGATGCTTTTAACATTCCACAAAATAATTAAAAATATAGTTGAAGTGACAATCAAAACAAACTGAATAAAGACTAGCAAAACACTAACATGACAATAAGTAGCAATGCAACATAGAACTAAGAAATTAAAACAAGCAAAACAAAATAGAAGTGCAGGAGATGTAAAGGAAAGAAAATGCAAAGGACTCAGGCTATGTAAACACCTCCCCAGACATAAACCTTTCATCATCCCAATGAAATCAATATGGTGGTGGAGGGGGGGGGGGGGGGAACGGGGACCTCGTCCATGTTGGCTGGAAGGGAAACTAGGCATACCAAGGGTCTGGCCAAAGTACTCATGGTAGTGGTAAAGAGTGTCAATCTGATGTCTAGTGGTGTCCATGGCCTCCATAAATTCTCATTCTTGCCTAGTCAATGTCATACTCCTTAACAAACTTAGCCAACTAGCCTTGGAAATTTCTTGTAAACTGAAAATGATCACGTACCGCCTAGAACTGGTCATCAGATAATTTGAAGCACCCCTCCAACATTTGTTGTTGGACATTGTGCTTCTCATGAAGTGAATCTAAAGAGGCACGGAAGTTAGAAAAGTCAAATCTAGAAGGACCCGTACCATAGGCAAAAGAGTGCCTAGCAGGTTCCAGATGTCTGGACGGCTACGGGTGTCCAGATGACGATGGCTCAAGGTGGGGCTACATCAATAATAACTCAATTAGCGAGGTTGTGAACTATTGTACGCTCGGGATAAGGTAAAGGTATCGGAAAACCATCCTTTCTAAGAAAGGTATACCCGTTCTCATCTCGGCAAATCATCTTCATGGTGAGACAAGCATCGATATCGATCATGTTGTTGCCATGAATAACTTCTAACTCATCGAGTTCATAGCCCAAATTTATAGTTATTTGGGTGATCAGACTGCGAAAGACTATCAACCCCGAGGATGCTTTCCCGGCTCTTACAAGGTTTTGCAAAAAATGAAAATCGGAATCAAAATCAACTTTATTAAGCATAGCCTAAAGAGAATAAAGCTCCACCTTTCTAATTACCCCATCACTATCCCCTCTACAAAAAATGGTTTTACTCATAACACGGTGGAGGTATCTGAACATGGGGTTTTACATGTGGGAAGCTTTAGATTTAGAGGGCTCATAAGGATTGTTTGATCCAGTAATAGATGTCCAAAATGCATTCCAATTAAAATTTAGATCAAATCTTCGAGCACCACCGGTAGGTAAGCCAAAATAATTACTAAACTGACTAAATATCCACTAAAATTCTTTTTTCATTAATCTAAAGCTGATATTACCAATATAATCATCTTCAAAAGAGAAGTAGACATCAATTGAACTTAAAAATTCAAGGACAAGGCGAGGATATGTTGCAGGATGTGCGTACATCATATCATTCCAATTAAAAGTACTAATCACCCAATCTACATCATCCCTAATTCCCAAAATATCCATGGTAGTTGGATCCATATATCTAGTACGCACACAATCTTTCTAACAATAAGAGAATCATATTTAGATTTATGCTCTTCATTTATGAAAATAATATGATGCTCATTATCATTACCTTCATCTCATGTCATCCTCTTGCCTTTGCCCTTTGATGAGACTTTTTCCTTGCCTTTATCCCTTGCCAATTCTTTTCCTCCACTAGATCTACCACTTGTTCTTCGGATTCTTTTCAAAAGATGAGACATGATGGCAAGATAAGTGAGGAAAAGTGATTGATTGAAGAAAAAGGAGAAAAGATCTTATGAGAAGAAGTAGATCTTGAGGAAGAAGGAGGAGAAGAAAATGGAGAATTATTAGATCTAAAAGTAGGCATTAGATCTAGATCTAGATTTGGATATTGAAGAAAAGGAGTCTATGATCTAGATTTATAAGGTGGATGAAGAGGGATTGAGGAGGAAAAGGCTTGGAGAGAAGAAATGAGTGAAGATGGTGTGCTCTTGGGAAGATTTTGTGGCTAACACGGCTTTGGCAAGGCCGTGTCTTATAGACACGGCACAGTCGAGGGAAACTTTACACAGCCATGTCGAGTGACACGACCGACTTCTTCCTCCTTTCGACTTGATCCACATAGCCGTGTTGATTGACATGGGCCATGTCTACTTCCTTTCTGTAATCATCACACGACCATGTGAAGTCACATGATCATGTTCTTCTCCCTCTTGGTTGAGTTCACACAGCCGTGTGAAATCACACGGCCTTCTTCTTCTTTTTCTCTACTAGGGTCACACATCCGTGTGAGGTCACACGGCCTAGTGCTTTTCCATTTTTGCTTGCTTCACACGACCGTGTAAGGTCACACAGTCGCTTTCTTGAAGTGTACAAGAACTAAATTTTCTCCGTTTTAACTTCATCAATGCCTCCATGCCCATGAGATGATCAATGGCCAATTCATGGAGGCAGCTCACAACCTGAAAAAAATTAAGAAACACTTAGATGAGCTAACTAAGAGAGAAAAATTGAAAACTGAACTAACTAAAAAGAACCCTTGGGTTTCCTTCCAAGAAGCGCTTGTTTTAGGTCTTTAGCTCAACTCTGTCTCTGTTGACATGGATTATACCCATGGAGGCACAACTTTCCCTCCATGGGTAGGTCTTGCCATATCTCCCTTCATTCTGGCCCTTGCAGGGTAGATGTACTTTTCATTATTTATTGGGGGTCTTCTCCCAATTTCTGCCAGATTATGTACCACATCCAGCAGCCTCCCATGAGGATGGAAGTTCCATTCCTCAATCTTATGGGCATCTGCCTTGTTGCAATTGCTCATAAGAAAAGAAGAGATAAGTTTAGAAGATTCAGATAGATCAAATTCTAACCTTTCCTTACCATTAACCAGAGATAGCTTATGATATCTATGATAGTTCCGACAGTTGCAAGGAAGGGTCTTTCCAATATGATTGGGATCTTTGGATCCTCCTCCATGTTCAATACCATAAAATCAATGGGTATGATACAACCCTCCACCTCTACTAGCACATCTTCGATGATACCCATAGGGTACCTACATGAGTGATCAGCTAATTGAAGTGTCAAAGTGGTAAGTTTAAATTTGTTTAGACACAGCTTATTATAAACTGAATATGGAATGAGGCTAACACTCACCCCCAAATTACAAAAATCTTTATCTATAAATTCAGTCCCTATAGTGCAAGGAATTAAGAAGCTTCTAGGATCTTGAAGCTTTGGGGTAGCAGTCGCCAAGAATAGAGTGATGCACTCTTCTATTAATGTCACGGTCTCAAACTCTCCTTTCTTTCATCTGTTAGACATAATCTCCTTCAAAAATTTGGCAAACTTGGGCATTTGGTGAAGAGCATCAATAAGAGGAACCTCAATATAGATCTCCTTGACCTTCTCCAGAAATTTGTTGAATTCTTCGTCCTTTTGTGTTATGACTAGTGTTTGTGGGAAATGGACTATTTGACTTTGGAGTGGAAGTGAAAGAGTCTCTTCAACCTTCTTGGTAATCTCCTCATCAACTCAGATCTTGGGTTTAGTGTTGGAGGAGAGGGCTCTTCTTGAATGTCAACCCCTTTAGGAGCGGTCACTTGGGGATCTCCCAAGGTTCATCCGCTCTGGAGTTTTATTTGTTACAATGTTCCACTAGATATACATCAAGCTTGCCTAGGAATGCTCCTGGTGTTCTTGAAGAAGATGAAGCTATTTGGACAATCTGGCTATTTTACATCATTTGGTGTTTTTATATGTTTTCCATTCTTTGAGTAAGCTGCTTGATTTTATTTTTGATTCTCTTTTGGTCGGCAAGGACTTCCTCAAGCAACTTTTCTATCCTGGATAGTTGATTGCCTTGTGATGGTTGCTGTTAATAGCTTTGTTGTCTAGGTTGGTACCTTCACCTTGCCCCTGTGGATGGTTCTTGATCTTAGTTGTTCTGGTAAGAAAAGTTTGGATGATTCTTTCACCCCGGGGTGTATGTGTTAGAATACGGATTATTTTGTCGTTGATTATAACTCACTATTGCATCGCATTGCTCAAGTTGATCTATTTGTACAGAGATGACCCCCAAAGGACAAGTGTCTTGAGTATGATCTGTGCTTCCACAAGTGTCACATACACAAACAATCGCATTGGTCATACTAATTCCCATATTCTCAAGCTAGTTAGTTAGTGTAGTATCCGAAATCACTTATTTAATTAAGGGAATTTATTGGATCAAATTATAATTTAATTAGAATTTGAATTTTTTAATTAAGAGGATTTATTGGATTAATCACAATTTAATTAGATTTCAAATTTATTTAAGTATGGATAATTATAAAAATTAAGTGTAATTAATTAGATGTTATATTTAATTTTGAAATTTATGATTTATGCTTAAAATTTATAAAGACTTATTCATCTAAATAATATAGAAGTAAAATATAAATTTATATGGTGTACACAAAATTAAATAAAAGATTAATAACTAAGCACTATAAAATCTATAACAAATGGATTATATATATATATATATATATATATATATAGACTTAGTATTAAGTTTATAAAAAAAAAAGGGAGACAAAGTCCAAGAACTACCATCTTCTATAAAACACTTATCTAAAAGTCCCATCTTGCTCTTTGGATTTCGGCCGGTCCTAAGCCCCCATCCTCACCAAGATTGTACCAGTTCCATAGCTCCAAGGGAAGACAAGGAGAGGGGTAGTAGCTAAAGAACCAAAGGCATGTTCTCAACCATGTTATTTTTTTAGATTAGCTTCTATAGTCTTGTGAAGTTTCGGATTTTGGCTTGTAAGGTTTTGGTTATTTTCTTACTAAGATATCATGTTTCAGACTAAATGAATTGGACATGCTCCCAATTTTATTAATGCTCTAGTTTGTTCTATAATTCGTAGAGTTTGGATCCTAGAGTCCTTGAAGTACCTTCGGCTTTTAAGAAGTTGGTGTGATAATTGATATTATGTGTTTCCATGATTAGAAGTTGGTATGACAAATCTTTAGTATTTGTTTCCGTGTTCATGCAAAGGTCCAAAATAGAAACCTTCTTTTTATTTTCTATGAAGTATATAATATTATTGCATGCCTAAAGTGACACTTGCATATGATTATTGAAGCTTATATGCACGTGTGATGTGCGTAGATTATATACACTTTTATGTATATTTTGACACACATCTACTTGTCCTTCATGCATATAATGTATGCTTATTGCACCCGATTTCATTATAATGTCATACTTCCATTACATTTTGTTCGGAGATATACTCTTTGCATATTTTGATTGACAGGACGTGATTTGGAGCAAAAACGGAGCTTAAATGGATTCTAGAGCTTCCAAAATGCCCGGGTCGTGCTTATGAGGCATGGATGTATGAAAATATGGCACAAACAAGGTCCACACGGCCTGTTGGAACCCCAAGGTTGTTTTAGTGTGATCAACAAGTTAAGTTAGGTCCTGTGTGTTTTTAACCTTGTGTCTAAGTGTGCAGGAGCTTAGGAGCACAGGTAGTCGAGTGGAAGACGCAGCTAGCGAGAAGGACAGCACGCGATGCGTTCGAGGGACGAGGCACTGCGGAAGAGTACACCAGCGAACGAAAAGGAAGCGTGCAGTGGTTCCAAGGGACGAGAAGCCAGAGCGGAAGACTGCTCGAGGAGCAAGATATGTAGCTAGGGAGAAGGTCAGCACGGAGTGCGACCGAGGGATGAAGACAGCGGATGAGTACGCTGGCGGACGAGAAGGAACCACGCGGCGATTCCGAGGGATGAGAAGCCAGAGCGGAAGCCTGCTCGAGAAGACCGGAAGTTGGGTTCAGGTGAGCCCTATTCCGGATGGCAGAGATCACCCGAGCGAGCGAAAGACTCGGTCTGAGGCAAACGGAGCCGGAGCAGAAGACCCGGGCTGGAAAAAGTCAACATGGTTGACTTTTCCTTCCGGGCACTCGGAGTTGACTTTTTGGCCAAATCCCGTCAAACGTGATTTGATCGTTGGGGGATAAAGTTTTTTCCCCCTAGGGTGCCCGAAATCCCTTCGGGGCATCCCGACCAAGGCTATAAATACAGCCTTAGTCCAGAAGCTTTTTAACAACTCAAGCAATTCATTCTTTCTACACTTGTACGCTTTCTCTGTAGTTAAGCTTCTGTTTTCTGCGCTTCATCATTGTAAGAGGCTTCTCCGCCTGAAGGAGTTTTTAGTACGATCATTTTCCTTGGATTAACAACCTCCCCGGTTGCAACCAAGTCAAATCTGGTGCCTAGTCTTTTCTGATTTACTTTCTATTTAGCTAATTTATGCAAGTGTTAGTTTAAGAGTCCGAGAAGGGTTTGTTTTTTATTTTCAGGCTATTCAACCCCCCTTCTAGCCAGCCGCCGCAATCCAATAAGTGGTATCAAAGCCAAGGCGCTTTAGGAGGACTAACCGCCAATCGAAGTAAAGATAATGGCAGGACCAACTATCTACCCGCCGAAGTTCGAAGGGGACTTCGTTAGTTGGAAAAAGCGAATGCAGGTATTCTTTAAAACTGATTTCGATTTAATGTTAATTATGGAATTCGATTTTACAGCACCAGAAGGTAAGGAGAAACACCACTGGACAAAAAAGGAGCAGGCCGACTACATTGCAAATGGCAAAGCTGAGTATCATCTACTAACCATTCTTCCGCCACAAGAAGTCAACCGGATCGGCAACTACGACTCCGCGAAGGAACTTTGAGAGAAGTTCCTTGAGCTGCACAAACGAACGTCCGAAGCAAAGCTCGCAAAACAAGATCTACTCCGCAACCAACTCACCAGCCTGCGACTTGGGGAAGACGAGACAGTTGCGCATCTGCATTAAAGGATAAAGAAAAGCATCACCGGACTTTCGAATCTCGGAGAGATGGTAAGTAACGGAGATTCGCTAAGGTACGCGTTAAATCCTTTTCCGAGAAATTCAAAATGGGCGTCACTAGTAGATGCCTTTTACATTTCGAAAGATTTAGAGAAAATTACATTAGAAGAATTCTTTTCGACATTTGAAGTGCATGAGTCAAGTTGTGCAGGTACGAAAGAGCCTAAGCACAACGTCGCCCTCAAAGCATCGAGAGACGAACCTGAGTTGGAGTCTTCTCTCGACGACGAGTAAATGGTAATGATGGTAAGCCGGTTTAAGAAGTTTTGTAAATCTAGGAAATCTAACCATCCGCAGGGGAAAAAGAAAAGGACCATCCGCTGCTACCACTGCGACGAAGAAGGGCACGTCAAGGACAACTACCCCAAGATAAAGAAAAGGACAAGGATAAAGGTAAGAAGCCTGTCCAAAAGCGCAAAGCCCTAAAGGTGACGTGGGACGATACGTGTCACGCCCCGGAGGAGTCCCTGTCCGAAGAAATTCCGGCAACATCTCCCCTGTACGGCGGACAATCTGAAACTTTTCTACATCCTCATATACCTCAGCCACATGCGGCTGGAATAAAAATAATAATAAAATACAACCACACAAACATCCACGCAGTTTATATATAAGTAAACAAAACAGTAATACCACGACTCGAAACCAACCCTACTCCACTACACCCATAAAACATAAATCCGACAAACTAACCTCTTCTGCCGTATAGGCAGGCATGTAGTAAAACATATCGAATAAAAATCCATCGACATCACAAAATCCATACAATGTCTATACCATCAACCAGAACAAGTTTAGCACAATCTAAGTAAGAAAACCAAAAGACCAACAATATCTTTGAGATCTGCAGGGACTAGCAACTGGAACTCTCTCCTGACAGCATCAACCTGAAAAATAACAACAATGGAGGTGGGGTGAGTCCAACACTGAGCAGGTACAACTGATATGCAAAGTAGGGAAATAACATCTAGCACTAATCATGCGTACAGTCTCCTGATATAAAAGGATGAAATGCAACTGAAGTAAATAGGAGAAAAATTGTACTAACCAGGACCTGGGTATAAGGACAAACAGTCCGAGTGGCATAGAAATCCTGTATGCATGTCAAACATAGGAGTCCAAACAATATACAGTATATAAATGCAGCAAGCACAAACACAAGCAATAAATGAATCATGCATATGATGCCAATGATGCGTCCTGGTCACCCCTAACGTCAGTCGATCATCTCACACACAATAGTGAGGCCGAGTGGGTAGGGCTGTGACAACTGTGCACTCTGTCGTCACTGCTCCTGATGAGTGACCGAGTGGACGGGATGCTGTCGGAGTACACCTATTGTCACGCCCCAAGTAGTCCCTGTCCGAAGAAATTTCGACAACATCTCCCCTGTACGAGTGACAATATGAAGCTCAGTATACATATATCTATACCTCGGCCACACTCGGCTGGAACAATACATACAAATAGTAAACAATCCATGCAGTTATATTCAACATTTCTACACAGATATAATATGAACAATCCACGCAGTTATATAAAGAAAAGATGATATAGAAATCAACGAAGATATACGTACACATCCTACTCCACTACAACGAAGAAACAAAATCCACGAAGTAATGAAATATTCGCAGCGGAAAACAAAAGTAGTAAACCCAATGTGCGTCATAAAGTCCACAATACAAACCCACATCACAAGTATACGTATAAAAGCGAATACAGAAAACGATATCTAGAAATCCTCGCGACCAAGGGGCTAACGACTGGAATCTCTCCTGACGGCCTCAACCTGAAAAAATAGTAACAACGGGGTGAGTTCAAAGAACTCAGCAGGTAATCCAATAGATATGTACAGCAACATATAACTACCAGCAACAATCCTACGGTACAGCATCCTAACAGTATACATATATAGTACAGTCTGCTAAGTATAACAGGTATGCATAACTAAATAAACTGCAGTAACCAACAATAAGCATGAAATACAATCTACTGCAAGAATATAAGAAGTGCATAACTCAAATAAACTGTACTCACCTGCGAGGCTTGGGCGAATGATTGTGGACATACACAGATAAAGATAGTCAGAGCAAATACGCATGTATCCTGTATGCATGTCAATCATATGCAGTCACCCAAGTGCACCATCCAATATGCAACAATCACAATAAGTGCAATTTGTGCATATGATGCAATATGACATGATCACCCCTGACGCCAGTCAGCATCTCACACACAATGGTGAGACCGCGTGGGTAGGGCTGTGACATCGTGCACTCTGCCGTCACTACCCCTGAAGAGTGACCGAGTGGACGGGATGCACCGGAGTACACCTATCCTCCAACCTCAACTATAGGAGGGAGCGCAATGCTCTCATCTCCCGGTACACAATGACGGGGAGGGACCCCGGTGTGCTACCACGCTGCCTATCACACTACCCATGAGTGGAGCCTCCAGCGGAGCACCACCGGGCAACCTACACACCCTGTGTGTTGTGCCACTACCCATGCAGTGGTCACGTGGTGCGCAGGTCAATGTAGTCGGCCGATGAGCTCAACAATAATGGAGTCATCAATCGCCCAGCATGCAATCATGCGATATGGTGCATGCGGCTACAATATGTCATACCTGAACATATCCTCCATATGTGTAGATGCCAAACAGAAAAACACATATATAACGATGATAATAAACAGCTTGAATCCAATATCACATATCCAACATATCTATCATCTAGTCCAGTATAGAGGGAAGCACAATAAATACATCTATCTCTATGAACACAGATAAGCATAGCAAGGAAGAAAAGCATTCTACACTAAGGTATAGCAACTATCAGTAGAAGCATATATCAGGTATCAACTAAACTAACTAGGGAAGCACTAACTACTAACAATAGTAAGTATATATAAACTGCACATATCATAAGACACTATCAAGAGATAAGTCAAAGGGTACCCACCTCAAATAGAAGGTACAATCCAAATCCGAAGTCGAGACGCCCGTCTCGAATCAGAGTCCTGTGTCAAACAAACAGTTTTATTTAGCTAAATCAAATGAATAGCTAAATAAAATCCCTAAAACTAAATTAGGGCAAAACCCTAATCACATCCAGCTCCTACCTACCTAATAAATCTAACAATCAGTTAGGGTTAGTTACATAATCCCTAATCACCAATAGATTAGAAATCTAAGCTTAGATTAAATCCAATAGTTGACTAGGGTTAAGTGTCTTAACCCTAATTATTCCATTAGATTAATCTAAGCAATTAAATCTAACCACAATCAACATAACCCTAATTCAAATCTACACATCATGTATCAACTAATCAGGGATTAATCCAATGTATTCATAATCCAATACATGAATCTAATTCATCAACATGTAACAATTACTCTACTCCTTACCTTGATTCTCAACTGTTAGAAGGGTTACTGCTGGAACCAAGAAGCCACAGAACCCAATTCCAGATCCACAGTAAGAGCACAGAACCTCCCTGATGGATTCACCTCCCGAATCTCAGAAACTAACCTCACTGGATCAAACAATGAATCAAGCCGAAATTTGATCAGATTAAGATTGAAGATCATGGATCAATCAAGTTTCCAACAACAACCTAATTCAAGAAAACAACCTACTCCTCTTGCCTTAACCTCTCTAATCCCGTGAGCTCAATCCGTAGCAAAGAAGTGAAGATCCAAGGTCTAATCAAGAAAAAATCCAGCACAATTGATCTGATACCTTTCCCTAACCAGAACAGAAGAATCAATGAGGAACAAAACCCAATCGAACCAAAAACCTTGAATCTATGAAATGCCCGACAACTCTTACATCTATCGATCACCTCCGGACGACGTCGCACAACCCGATCCGGCTGAGAAGACATCAATTGCTCTGTGAGCAGCTCGTGGAGAAGGAACGAAGGGTTGATAGGCTAGGGACGACACAGATCGTGCACCTGTCGTGCCCTAGCCACCTCGTCGTTGACACTAGGCCGCCGAATCCACCGAACAGCACCCCTACATCAGATCCAGCTTATCTTCCTCGGCACCGACGAGCCTCCTCCGGTGACGAGCCTCCTCCGGCCTCGGCGTTGAGTCATCCGCGAGAGAAGGGGGAACAGAGAAGAAGAGGGAGGTAGGAATCGTGTCGAGGCAAGAGGAAAGCTTGGGGAAGGAAGGATCGGGATCGCAGGGGTTGGGGGAAGAAATAGATCGGGATCGGCGATGGAGGAAAAGACATAAGGAAAAAGGTATTTAAAATTTTAAACATTAACTCACTTGAACGGTATCCTAAACAGGCTTTATCCGTGCCCGCCGATCGATCCCTTCGAAACCCTCCATACGAGCTCCGAAAAATTCTCAGAAAATTTCTAAAAATTCTAGAAAAATTTTATAAGGATATTTCTGAAATACCCCTATTTATTTAAATTTTCTGAGATCTCACATCCTCCCCTACTAATAAAAAATTTGGTCCCCAAATTTCGCTATAACCAACAGTCAACACTATAACATAACCAAACAGTATAAATGCTGAAAGAAACTCTAACCCACATACCTCAAGTAAAAAGATGAGGGTATCGAGTTCGGATCGTATCCTCCAACTCCCAAGTAGTCTCCTCGTCAGAATGATGCTGCCATCCGACTTTAACCAGCCGGACAGTCTTATTCCGCAACTGACGCTCTCTACAGTCCAGAATTCGTACAGGAACCTCTTCGTAAGTAACGTCAGGCTGAATAGGAACTGATATATCTGACAGAACATGTGCCGGATCGGATACGTATCTCCTCAGCATAGATACATGGAATACATCGTGAATGCCAGCTAGAGATAGTGGTAGCGCCAGACGGTAAGCTACTGCTCCAATCCTCTCCAAGATCTGGAATGACCCGATATATCGCGGAGCTAACTTACCTCGAAGACCAAATCTCTTCACCCCTTTCGTGGGTCAAACTCTAAGAAATACATGATCACCAATGGAGAACTCCAGGGGTCTCCGTCTCTGATCAGCATAACTCTTCTGACGGTCCTGAGCCCCAGACATCCTCCGCCTAATAGTACGAACCAACTCTGCCTCCTGCTGAGCTCTCTGAGGTCCTAACAGCTGAGCCTCACCAACCTCCTCCCAAAGGATGGGTGTCCGACAAGGTCTACCATACAACGCCTCAAACGGTGCCATCTGGATAGCCGAATGATAGCTGTTGTTGTAGGCAAACTCCACCAAGGGCAGGTGATCCTCCCAACTGCCTCCAAAGTCCATGACACAAGACCTCAGCAAGTCTTCCAAAGTCTGAATGGTCCGCTCTTGTAACGCCCGAAAATTCTCAAAACTATATTAGGAATATTTTATGATTTTTCTGAAAATTTTAGATATTTTTCCGGAATTTTTAGAATAGCGGAAGTAGCAAAAATAATTAGAAAAGCAAAATAGCTCAAGCGGGAATCGAACCCGGGACCTCTCGGGTCCGCTAAACCTTTAGACCGCTTAAGTAACCAGTTGCACCCAGCAGGGCCGTGCTGAAGGAAAGAGAAACAATTATATTTATGTTAGAGTTGGGCGAATTAATTCCTTGATATAAATAAGGAATTAAGTGAGGAGTTTTATTTTTTATAACGTGACCTATCTCTTCTCCTCAACCCTCACCGCCGCCCACTTCTCTTTTCCCCTCCCTCTCTCGGCGCCAACCACAAGCCAACCCTAGGGTTCCCTCCCTAGGGCCCCAAGGTCACTTTCCGGCGACGACTTCGACACGAGGACGCTCCCCTCCGCGAGTGGAACGCATAGACGCGAGAAGATTGTCGAAGGGGTCGTCTCCACTGGAATTCTAGCGAATAGAATTGTAAGGAAATTAGCGTACGAGGTAAGAAACCCCTCACCTGCAGTATAAGTAGCTTCCGTTTGGTTTTCCATGCATTAGTTTAGTTATATGTAGATTTTTCGGACACATAGGGTGTATTTAACCCTCCTCGCAGGTTTAGGGATTTAGTGAGTACCTTTGGATGGGCCGGACACGTCTTCCCCCCTTCAGTTGGAGGTTTTAGATGTTGTCGGGTGCCTAGAGGTAGTCTCCCTAATAGAGGGGAGAGTTTAAGCACACTAGATGTTCGATTAAATGATTAGCTCAGTAAAATGCAACTTAGGTATTTTTAATAGCTCAGTAAATGCAATAGAAGCATTTAAAATAGCTTAGTTAGCCTTACTACAGCTTACATGGGACTACGGTCCAATGGGTGGGCTCCCACAGTCGCCTCTAGGTTCAGATAACCTAGAAACAGCAAGATAAGCAATTAGTAGTTATGTTCAGTATTTTATTTTCAGTGGCACTGTACAGGATTAGATATCCACTAGGCTGAGCTCCCATAGTCGGTCCCTAGGTTTAGATAACCTAGTAAACCTTACTAAATTCGGGATTTGCAACCCCGGGTCTAGTTAAGGATGCGCGCATAGCATGTACAGTTGCCGGGCCCACTAGCAGTATGATTATGTACTTTAATCTATTACATTATTAGTTTTTCAAAACTCACGAAGATTAGTTATGTTAGTTGAGTTTGAATTCAGCTCCAGTCTAGCTCAGTTTATGTTCAGATCAGTTTAGTTTTCTGTTGATACAAATGATAGTTTATCATTAGCTTTATTGCCATGATCAGTTTACTTCTATGTGTTGTATGCCATGTCATGCTTAGCATATTCAGTATGTATTTTCAAATAGCATGTTTTAAAAGCATATTGCATCGTATACATGTTTTAGTGAGGTAGATGGTTTCTTACTAAGCTTAAAGCTTACAGATACTATTTTCCCTTATACTGCAGATAAAGGTAAAGGGAAGATGGACTAGCAGAGGAAGCTGGAGGTCAATGCAGGGATGGTGTGTGTGGCAGGAACATGGAATAAAAGATCCTTAGGGGATCTAGCAAGCTTAAACAATTGAACCTTTAGTATTTCTATTTTCACGCACTTTTAATTGTTAAATGCTACGAACTAGTAAACCATGCTTTATATCCAGTTTAGAATGCTAGCTTTATGTCATTAGAATATATTCTATGGATTGTATAAGTGAAATGTGAGATTTTGGCACGAACAAGTGCTGAAATCAGAGTTTCAGTCCGAAATCAGAAACCTAGATCGATCCACGGATCGATCAGAACTGGGTTGTGCCACTGGATCGGTCAGCTGACCGATCCAGTCGCGAATATAGAGTTTATGGATCGGTCAGCCGACCGATCCAAATGCGAACAGAGGGTGCAGCAACTCACTGATCGGTCAGTCGACCGATCAGTGAGCCACTGGATCGGTCTACCGACCGATCAGTGCACTCCTGGATCGGTCACTGGATCGGTCTACCGACCGATCAGTGCACTCCTGGATCGGTCGGTAGACCGATCCAGCCGCGTACAGAAACAAGACAGCTTGTGGATCGGTCAGCCGACTGATCCAAGGCTTTTCTCGGTGCCAGTATCAAGTTAGATCGATCACTGGATCGATCCGACAGCCCAATCGATTCATGGATCGATTGAAATGCCTGATTACAGCTAGCAGGACATCCGAGAGGCATAGATTATCTTCCCTAGCATGTGTACAACTCCTAGGTACACCTAGAATATTAAGTTCAGATTTTACAGTTGTCAGTTTAGTCAAATTTTAATCAATCCAGATTTCCGCAATAGTAATTTAGCACAGCATTACGTAACGATCGGCTTTACAGCCTAGTTAGTAGAAGGCGGGTCGTTACAGCTCTGACTGTCCATCTGTCTGCGGATGGAATACCGTACTGAAACGAAGCTATGTGCCCAAGGCCTGCTGCAGACTCTGCCAGAATCGGGACGTGAACTGTGAGTCTCTATCTGATATAATACTCAACGGAACACCATGCAATCTGATAACCTCTCGACAATATAACTCTGCTAATCGATCCAGAGAATCAGTCTTCCGGATCGCTAAAAAGTGTGCGGATTTGGTTAATCGGTCAACGATTACCCAAATTGCATCATGGCCTCGTCGAGTCCTAGGCATCCTACCACAAAATCCATAATAATATGCTCCCACTTCCACTCTGGAATAGGGATCCTCTGAAGTAAACCAGCAGGTCTCTGGTGCTTAGCCTTCACCTGCTGACAGACAAGACATCTAGCTACAAAATCTTTAATGTCTTTTTTCATACCATTCCACCAATAGGAACGTCTCAAATCACGATACATACGGGTCCCACCTGGGTGGATAGCAAATCTAGAACGATGAGCCTCCTGAAGTAACTCCTCCATGACCGGGTGAGACTGAGGTACACATAATCTACCTCGGAAATAAACAATCCCCTCATCATCTCGTGTAAACTCGTTCTGCTGTCCAGAAGCTATCTGGCTGCTAATGACCTGTAAATGCTGATCTCCGGCCTGGGCCTCTCGAATCCTCATCCTGATCGATGACTGAGCAACCATGGTAACAAGAATACCCTGCTCTGTCCGTCCCTGCTCCTCAAGGCCCAACAGTTGACAAGCTAAAGTCCCTCTGGACTTCCTGCTAAGTGCATCAGCAACCACATTAGCTTTACCCGGATGGTAGCTAATAGTACAATCATAGTCCTTCAGGAACTCCATCCATCTCCTCTGTCGGAGATTGAGTTCCTTCTGTGTAAAAATATATTTGAGACTCTTATGATCAGTAAGAATCTCAAAAGTAATACCATAAAGATGATGTCGCCAAATCTTCAAAGCAAAGATAATAGCGGCTAGCTCTAAATCATGTACTGGGTAGTTCTGCTCATGCTCCTTCAACTGACGAGAAGCATAAGAGACTACCCTACCGTGCTGCATCAATACAGCGCCCAAGCCCTGAAGAGATGCGTCTGTATAAAGTACGAATCCGTCATCACCAGAAGGTAAAACCAAAACTGGTGCTGATACTAATCTCCGCTTCAGCTCCTGGAAGCTGGTCTCACAAGCCTCTGACCACGTGAACTTCACGCCTTTCCTAGTCAGACGTGATAGCGGCATAGCAATACTGGAGAAACCCTCAACAAATCGTCTATAATATCCAGCCAATCCCAAGAAACTGCGGATCTCCTGGACTAACTAAATTGTCCTCTCGGAACAGAAACTCCGGACGCTACATGCTAAGCCTTCAGCGAATAGTCTCGGCTCAAGTGCCCAGGCAGTTTGCAATAATAGCAAACTGACTATCCCAGGGTGCATGCAGAGGTGATGTGATCTGGGGATCCACATCAAGTGCAGTAAGAGTCACCAATAGACTATTTTCGGTTCTGCTGAGAAGACCGGGAACATCCTGATGAACAGCATCCTGACTTCTGGGGTCGGCCAGATGACCTAGAAGTACTCTGACCCATCTGAGGGTGATTTCTCTGCTGCTGCCCAGTAGTCTGTGGCTGCTGGATCCGTCCGGAAGTCCGATCAGTCTGCTTCCTCTTCTTATCTGCATTCACTCTCCGATGAGTAGACTCAATCATGAGAACTCTATCCAGTGTCTCGGTGTATGATGCTATACCAAGACCGACAACCTTCACCTGAAGATGCCCGTCGAGTCCCTGGACAAACTAGAGCATACGAGATTTATCCTCGACAACCAACTCAGGACAGAATCTGGTCAACCGATTAAATTCGGCATTATACTCCATCACTGAGCAGTTATTCTGTCGAAGCTTCAGAAAATCCTGCCGATGTGTCATCTGATATGCTCGGGGGAAATACTGACTCTCGAACGCCTCCCTAAATCTCGCCCAAGTAATATGCTGCTCGCCTATAATCGAGCGCTGTGTGTCCCACCAGATCTCTGCCCCGTCTCGTAAGTGGTAAGTAGCCAGCTCAGCCTTCTCCCACTTGGAGCAGGCCATGTAAAAGAATGTCCACTCCATAGACTCTATCCAAGATTGAGCCACGCTCAGATCAGTCTTCCCGCGAAATAGCGTGAATCGATTTTTCACCGACTCCGCCAAGGCTGGAATCCGTACTCGTGCCACAACCATATCCGTAGATATCACTGCGGAACTAGGCAGAATCACTAGAGCTGATCCTATGGGTGGTACTGATGGATAGATTGGAAGGTACCACTGGTGCTACCGCATAAACAGGGGTAGGTACTGCTGGTGGAACTATAGGGTAGACATAAGTAGGGACGACTGGAGGTACGGTGGGCGGTACCGGGTAATAAGTAACCGGTACTGCTGGTACAGGTACCGAGTATGTAGTAACCAGCACAGATGTCTGTGGTGGTACCGAGTACGCAGTAGGCACGGATAGAGAAGGTGCCGGGTACACTATAGATACTACTGGCGGAACTGGCGAGGTAGGTACCTTTGAAGTCGGAACCGTCGAGGTCTTATAATCCGACGTGCTTATAATATCCTGACGAGTCTGTCCCTGACGAACAGTCTTGACCCTAACAGACCTCTCTGGAGACTCTGTCTCCGGAGAATCTATCGGCCTCTTACGTGGATGTCCACGTCTCGGTACCGGTACACGTGTATGTGTCATATCAGTAAACAAAACATTACCCAGACATCACTACAGGTATAAAAACTATAGAATTACCTGTTTTACCTATTTACCGTCTGGAGATATCCTGTCGCTGCTTAGCCCCAAATAGAACCAATAAAACCTCGTAAAAATACCTCAAAATTCCGAAACGAGTAAGTCGACGAAATCCGTACAAATCCGAAATACCGAAATATCCAAGCTAAATAAAAAATTTAGCTCTGATACCAAATAAATTGGTATCAAATAAAATCCCAAAAATCCAGATACACTAACAAACTCCAGGACACAAAAATCCGAAATCGGAGCCTAGCTCTGATACCAAATAAATGCAACTGAAGTAAACAGGAGAAAAATTGTACTAACCAGGGCCTGGGTATAAGGACAAACAGTCCGAGTGGCATAGAAATCCTGTATGCATGTCAAACATAGGAGTCCAAATAATATACAACATATAAATGCAGCAAGCACAAACACAAGCAATAAATGCATCATGCATATGATGCCAATGATGCGTCCTGGTCACCCCTAACGCCAGTCGATCATCTCACACACAATAGTGAGGCCGAGTGGGTAGGGCTGTGACAACCGTGCACTCTGTTGTCACTGCTCCTGATGAGTGACAAAGTGGACGGGATGCTGTCGGAGTACACCTATCCTCCTACCCCAAATCATAAATGGGGGAGCGCAATGCTTTCAACTCCCGGTACACGATGACGAGGAGGAATCCCTGTCGGCTACCATGTTGTGTCACACTACCCATGAGCGGACCAACGGAGCCAAACAAAGTCCCTGCTGCAACACACTCTGCCTGAATCGACCACTAACCCATGAGTGGTGGTGTGTGCAGATCCATGTAACTGGCGATGTGCTCAACAATAATGGAGCGGACTATCGCACAGCATGCAATCATGCAAATGGTGCATGGCACTAACCACAAAATATCCTGAGCTAATCCATATATATATAAAAGTGCACCATAGGTCAACGAATCAAATCAAAGGTATACTGAAGGTATAAAACCTAGGTCCTGAACATGGTGAATCATGGTATATCACTACCCCTATAAGCATGTATCAACAGGTAAGGAATACATGAGATGCAAAACAAGCAATCAACCAATCATGTAACAGGTATCGGGTAGTGATTAACCGAAAGAAATAAGAGAACATAATTATTGCTACTTGTTAAATTCACTACTATGCATATCAAAGACATAAAGTCAAAAGTACCCGCCTCCAATAGGAATGTCCAAATCGGTCCAAATCCGACGTCGAGATGCTCGTCTCGCGTCAAGGCCCTGTGTTACCAATTGAATATATTTTTATTTAGCTACATTCTTATAAATAGCTAAATAAACTCTCTAACTCTAAATTAGGGCAAATCCCTAATCAACACATAAACCTAATTCAACCCATACATGATCAACAGCATAAATCAAATTCCTATGCCTTACCTTAAACTCACAACCGTTTATCACTGTTGGAAGTAGGGTCATTTGCTGGTGGAATCTACCTGCTGCCGAAGATCAAACGATGCTGCAGGAAAACATTCACTACCACAGTGATTAGCCAAATCCGTTCAGCGTAAGACCCCAAATCAAAATCCAAATACCTAACATACCTTACCTAAATATTCTTCCTCTCTGTCAATAGGCTATAGCAATCTGTTGATGCACGAAATCCTGTGGCCGACCACAACACAGAGGGAAGAAGGCTTGTTTGCCAACACTAGGGCAGAGGAACAGGTTGGCTACCGGTACTAGGGCAAAGGCAGAGGCGGCACAGTGAGGCTAGGTGGCTGCGGCGGTGGAGAACTAGGGCACTACTAGGCCCATCGGTGGCACGGCAGCACCTGGTGATCAGCAACCAGTGCCGAGGCGTGAGGTCGGCAGAGAGGGGCGACCGTCTGTCGTCGCTAGGGCAAAGGAAAAGAGAGTTGGCTTGATCGACACTGCTCAGGGCTTTGGCCGGCGGTAAAATGAGAGGAGATGGGTCGGCGGCGGTGCTAGGGCTCGGATGCTGAAAGAAGGAGAAGGTGGCCAGCGTCGCTGACCGCCTAGCTTCGGGCGGCGGCTCACACTGTAGTAGCGTCGGGCGTGCGTGAGGAAGAGATCGGCTTTTTTTTCCTTGGCTCTCGTCAGCCGGCGAGGATGGATTGACCGAGAGAAGGCGCGCTGTAGATCTAGGGCACAACAATGCAAAGAAAGGGGAAAAGAAGAGGGAAATCAGGTTTGACGAGGAGGTGAAAACCGCTGTGCAGCGGTTAGGGCAGAAAATCAAGGAAGAAGGAGAAGGCGCGAGGGGGAGGGGGCGCGGCGTCAAAGAAAAAGCGGAGGAGAGAAATTAAATAAAAGAAAATAAAAGAAAAAGTAAACTTTTCCTCGCTTAAATGGGTAGCCTAAACAGGCTTTTCCGGGCCCCATTTTCATCCCCGTTAACTCGTCTATACGAGCTCCGAAAAATTCCCGAAAAATTTCCAAAAATTTCAGAAAATTCCCTTATTAATATTCTCCTATTTTCGGTATTTTTACATTCTCCCCCACTAATAAAAATTTGGTCCCCAAATTTCATTATGTACCATCAGCAAGTACTAACAACAGATATAAAGTATAAATGCTGAACGGTAAATTAAATCACCTACCTCAAGTGAAAAGATGGGGGTATCGAGCTCGGATAGTATCCTCGAGCTCCCAAGTAGCCTCCTCGTCCGAATGATGCTGTCATCCGACTTTAACTAGCCAGATAGTCTTGTTCCTCAACTGACGCTCCTTCCAGTCTAAAATCCATACCGGAACCTCCTCATAGGTGACGTCAGGCTGAACAGGAACTGAGATATCTGTCAGCACATGTGTCGGGTCATGTACGTATCTTCTCAGCATCGATACGTTGAATACATAGTGCACGCCTGCCAAGGACGGTGGTAGTGTCAGCCGGTAAGCTACTGCTCCAATCCTCTCCAGAAGGTAAAACCAAAATCGGAGTCGACACAAATCTCCGCTTCAGCTCCTAAAAGCTGGTCTTGCAATCCTCGGACCACGTGAACTTCACGCCTTTCCTGGTCAGGCGTGTCAGTGACGTAACTATGCGGGAGAAACCCCCGACGAAAGGTCTGTAATATCCTGCCAGTCTCAAGGACTGCAGATCTCCTGCACTGATTTCGGCTGCTCCCAACGGTAATAACCTCTATCTCCTGTGGAACCACGGTATAATCCTACTGGTGACCGTGTGTCCCAAACATCTCACATAAGACAATCCAAATACGCTCTACTGATCTTCACATATAGATGTTCTCGTCGAAATGTCTCTAGAACTATGCGAAGATAGTGTACGTGATACACCTCAGATCAGGAATAAAACACCACGTCATCAATAACGATAACGAATTCTGATCCAATATCCTAGGGATACCCAAATCATCGAGTCCATGGAAACATCTAAGGCTCCGCAAGCCCTAACGGTAAAACCAAGACACATAATGTCCGTATCACAGACATTCCTAACCATAAGATCCTCGACAATAAACAGGTCTGATCATCAACGATATAAATCACCAAAGAATAAATCCACCAATGTGAGAGCAACGCTCCATCACAGAAAATACCACATATGTGGGAGCAATGCTCTACCACAAGAAATCCTCAATATGTGGGAGCAACGCTCCACCACAACCAAATCCGTAATATGTATCTACAATATATACATAGGGGCAATACTCCGCTACAAGCAATCCACAATAGGTGGGAGCAACGCTCCACGACAAACATCCCACAAGTGACCAAGACACCTGACTATCCAACTAGAGACTGCACGAGATCACTCTACCCCATATTACTGTGGGCAGCCAACGGTATAACAACCTAGTAAGAATATCAAATCCCTTGTCAACTCTCTCCACGTCATAGTGGGTCACTCACTAGTAGAAGAAGTAGTTGAGAAGGTGTACAACCAAAGACATAATGATAAACACTCAACATAGGTAGAATCATCATAAGACTACCAATAATGAACCTGATACACGTGCACACACAACTAGGGTATGATCAACATGATCCTCTAATTAGTACACACCCAACACACTCATAACACAGGTATAAATCAGTGTGATACTTCCAACAAATCATAATAGACACGAGTGTACACACAGAACAAACATAATCAACAAGATACCTCGAATATTACACCGGACACATCTGCACATATCACAACTCAGATTAAATCGATAAGATACCTCCAATATACAATCAGACATGTATGCCTAACCACTCGGGTATAATCTACTAGAAACCCACAATAATCATAACTGGACAAGTATACAGCCACTATGTGCAATTTAAACCGTCTATCAAGAACTCCTACAACACATAATAATCATATGTACACACCTCATAGATATGTAAAAATCAACATACTTAATCCAATCAACCTGACATTCCCTATTTTACCTTCTATGTTATCCAAATCCGACACAATACTCAACCATTTCCATCCAGCCTTGACATTGATGAAAAATTGGTTACATTTAACACTTTAATAAAATTTATATCCTCAATATCTGAAACCATTACTAATCATTCATATGGAGTTATATGATCAAAAATTTTTTGCCAGGATTCACAAACTAATCCAATCATAATCAACTGGATATCATGTTCCATACATGTATCCATTATAATTGTAATACTTGAAAGAAATCCATGCAAATTCGAAACCATCTTATACTAAACATAGGTTTAGTACATCTTTAGAATACTGCTCAGTTTTCCCGACTCATACACTGTTTAGAGACATTTTGCTTCATGGAGATTTTAATAAGATTATATACATTTGAGAAGAGAAATGAATTTCTTGTATAAATAAACACAACGGTCAACATATCCACTCAGTAGACCCCGAAAAATTTCCAACTATGACAACCAAAGGCAGCACAACAAAAATCCTACCAGTTCATTGATCCATAATCCATACAGAACTATCCGAAGGGATCCATCTTTATAGACACCAGAGCAAGTAACAACTTGACCCCCAAATAAATTGTCAAATAACTAAATCAGTTCATGGGTCAATTCAACACTAATTACATCAACTCAAACTAGAAAATGCCAACCCACATAATATCATATGTATAAATGTGTACGACCCAAAAGCAAAAAGTCAGAATTCAATATTATCAAGACACTCTCATTTTTATCCTCAAAAATATCAGCCCATATAATATCAGATTAATTAGTCTCTACTCCCCATGAGAGCAAGTTAGCATTCAAAACATCAAATCATTATTTATCCACATAGTCCAATATCAGAGGAAGCAAATATCAATTTTATCATCCTGTTAACTAACCACAACTAACCAGATTTATCCAAATCTCATAGGCACACTCAACCGTAAACTCTCTAGCACCCGATTTATAATCCGATCACCAACTATAATCATCAAACCTATGAATATCATACATGACATTCACTATGTCACCATCAACGACAACCCAAATAATAGATCATCAAAATAGTTATCCACTAATAGATCATCAAAACAAATATCTAGTAATAGATCATCAGACAACCACATAACATTTACTCTCATAAATCATTAAAAATCAACATATCACAATATCTGATCTCACAATATCCCTCAACCTCAAACCATTCTCAACAATGATCAAACATGATAACTCCCCAATGACCAATTTTTCATCGTATCGGGTACCCTAATATCCAAAAGATATGAGTATAAAAACTCTACCGACTAAGTCAACCGGAATATGTAGGTATCATCCATTACCCAACAAACAATAGCTGAGGCTGATACATGCCTCCATCTCCTACTAGTAGTAACAGAACTAAAACTACTAATGGTATGATATGAAAAATCACCAAAGACTATAATCCTTGATCTCTATTAAAGTCAAAACATGCTCAATGGCTAACCCATCACATGTAATATGTGTTACAACAACCAGACAGGTACTAAATAAAGAATGCTAATACATGTCATATACATAATGGAGATGTTCCATCGCTGTCCAGTCCCCAACTTCTGACCTCAAAATTCCGAACATGAAAATCACCGGAAATCCATATAAATCCGAAACGGAAATCCATAACATATACATAATGAAAAATCCGTGCAATCCAAAATATCTACCCAGTTTGACTCGCAAACTTGGGCTAACCCAAATATCCAGAATACAAAAAGCAGGTATCACACCCTGCTCTGATACCAATAAATTAGTATTAGATAAATCTCAAAAATCTAACACACGAAAATCAAACAAGTATCGCCAAACTTTGGTACTCTGATACCATATAAATTGGTATCAGGTTATCCCAAATATCCAAAATACGAAAACAAAGATCGTAAAACTTAAGCTCTGATAACACTAAATTGTCACGCCCCGGAGGAGTCCCTGTCCGAAGAAATTCCGGCAGCATCTCCCCTGTACAGTGGACAATCTGAAACTTTTCTACATCATCATATACCTCAGCCACATGCAGCTGGAATAAAAACAATAATAAAATACAACGACACAAACATCCACGCAGTTTATATATAAGTAAACAAAACAGTAATACCACGACTCGAAACCAACCCTACTCCACTACACCCATAAAACACAAATCCGACAAACTCACCTCTTCTGCCGTCCAGGCAGGCATGTAATAAAACATATCGAATAAAAATTCATCGACATCACAAAATCCATACAATGTCTATACCATCAACCAGAACAAGTTTAGCATAATCTAAGTAAGAAAACCAAAAGACCAACAATATCTTTGAGATCTGCAGGGACTAGCAATTGGAACTCTCTCCTGACAGCATCAACCTGAAAAATAACAACAATGGAGGTGGGGTGAGTCCAACACTCAGCAGGTACAACTGATATGCAAAGTAGGGAAATAACATCTAGCACTAATCATGCGTACAGTCTCCTGATATAAAAGGATGAAATGCAACTGAAGTAAACAGGAGAAAAACTGTACTAACCAGGACCTGGGTATAAGAACAAACAGTCTGAGTGGCATAGATATCCTGTATGCATGTCAAACATAGGTGTCCAAACAATATACAGCATATAAATGCAGCAAGCACAAACACAAGCAATAAATGCATCATGCATATGATGCCAATGATGCGTCCTGGTCACCCCTGACGCCAGTCGATCATCTCACACACAATAGTGAGGCCGAGTGGGTAGGGCTGTGACAACCGTGCACTCTGTCATCACTACTCCTGATGAGTGACCGAGTGGACGGGATACTGTCGGAGTACACCTATCCTCCTACCCCAAATCATAAATGGGGGAGCGCAATGCTCTCAACTCCCGGTACACGATGATGGGGAGGAATCCCTGCCGGCTACCACGTTGTGTCACACTACCCATGAGCGGACCAACGGAGCCAAACAAAGTCCTTGCTGCAACACACTCTACCTGAATCGATCATTAACCTATGAGTGGTGGTGTGTACAGATCCATGTAACTGGCGATGTGCTCAACAATAATGGAACGGACTATCGCACGGCATGCAATCATGCAAATGGTGCATGGCACTAACCACAAAATATCCTGAGCTAATCCATATATATATAAAAGTGCACCATAGGTCAACGAATCAAATCAAAGGTACACTGAAGGTATAAAACCTAGGTCCTGAACATGGTGAAGCATGGTATATCACTACCCCAATAAGCATGTATCAACAGGTAAGGAATACATGAGATGTAAAACAAGCAATCAACCAATCATGTAACAGGTATCGGGTAGTGATTAACCGAAACAAATAAGAGAACATAATTATTACTATTTGTTAAATTCACTACTATGCATATCAAAGACATAAAGTCAAAAATACCCGCCTCTAATAGGAATGCCAAATCGGTCCAAATCCGACGTCGAGATGCTCATCTCGCGTCAAGGCCCTGTGTTACCAATTGAATATATTTTTATTTAGCTACATTCTTATAAATAGCTAAATAAACTCTCTAACTCTAAATTAGGGCAAATCCCTAATCAACACATAAACCTAATTGAACCCATACATGCTCAACAGCATAAATCAAATTCCTATGCCTTACCTTAAACTCACAGCCGTTTATCACTGTTGGAAGTAGGGTCATTTGCTGCTGGAATCTACCTGCTGCCGGAGATCAAACGATGCTGCAGGAAAACATTCACCACCACAGTTATTAGCCAAATCCGTTGAGCGTAAGACCCCAAATCAAAATCCAAATACCTAACATACCTTACCTAAATCTTCTTCCTCTCTGTCAATAGGCTATAGCAATCTGTTGATGCCTGAAATCCTGTGGCCGATCGCAACACAGAGGGAAGAAGGCTTGTTTTCCGACACTAGGGCAGAGGAACAGGTTGGCTACCGGTACTAGGGCAGAGGCAGAGGCGGCACAGTGAGGCTAGGTGGCTGCGGCGGTGGAGAACTAGGGTACTACTAGGCCCATCGGTGGCACGGCAGCACCTGGTGATCAGCAACCAGTGTCGAGGCGTGAGGTCGGCAGAGAGGGGCGACCGTTTGTCGTCGCTTGCGCAAAGGAGGCTAGGTGGCTGCGGCGGTGGAGAACTAGGGCACTACTAGGCCCATGGGTGGCACGGCAGCACCTGGTGATCAGCAACCAGTGCCGAGGCGTGAGGTCGGCAGAGAGGGGCGACCGTCTGTCGTCGCTAGGGCAAAGGAAAAGATAGTTGGCTTGATCGGCACTGCTCAGGGCTTTGGCCGGCGGTAAAAAGAGAGGAGATGGGTCGGCGGCGGTGCTAGGGCTCGGATGCCGAAAGAAGGAGAAGGTGGTCGGCGTTGTTGACCGCCTAGCTTCGAGCGACGGCTCACACTACAGTAGCGTCGGGCGTGTGTGAGTAAGAGATCGACTTTTTTTTTCTTGGCTCTCGTCAGCCGGCGAGGATGGATTGACCGAGAGAAGGCGCGCTGCAGATCTATAGCACAACAACGCAAAGAAAGGGGAAATGAAGAGGGAAATCAGGTTCGGCGAGGAGGTGAAAACCGCTGTGTAGCGGTTAGGGCAGAAGATCGAGGAAGAAGGAGAAGGCTGTTGGATCGAGACCGCGCTAGAGGGGGGGGTGAATAGCGCTCGTGGCTATTTTGTTCGATTATCGGAATCGTAAGAATTATCGGAGTAATTAAGCAGCGGAATAAAGCAAAAACAAGCACACAGAGACAGGAGGATTTTTACTTCGTTCGGAGCCTTGATCGACTCCTACTCGAAGGCTCGCGATCCTTGATCGCTTCCGGTGGGCAACAACTATAAGCTCGGAAAAAGGATTACAAGATGAAGTACAAGTAAATGGAAAAACTAGTTATACCGGCAACAAGAGTAGAATTTTGGAGCTTCGGGTCGTCGGAGACTTGTAGCAGCACTTCCGGGTGTCTTTCGGAGCAGCACGTTGATGAGAGATCACTTGATATTTGTTGTCCTGAAGTGCTGGTCGAAACCCCCTTAAAAAGGGTAAACGCCTTCAAGGCGCCTCCAGGCTGGCCGCATCTCCCGCGTGGATCAAAACTGACCTGGTCGAATTTATCCATTCAAGGCGCCTTATATCCCTCTCAAGGCGCCTTCCAAGGCGCCTTCTGCCTGCTTCAAGGCGCCTCCAGTGGTGCTTCGAAGCCAGCTCAGCTTTTGCACCCGAGGCACCTCCAAGCTCCATGGAGGCGCCTCGGACACTGTTCATCCGAGGCTTTAGGTTGCTCTTTTGCACCTGCAAGATACGTTAGTCCCAAACACTATCCTGCAGTACAAAGTTAGCACAATAAACATGATTCCGGACTGTCCGAGTCTGACTTTGGATTTCCATCCAGAAACCCTAGGTCAACCCGACGCCTACTGTTCCCTCTACGGGGAACGCGTCCTCACCTACTCCACTCAGGAGATCTGCCACTCAGGAGTTAGCCAGATCGACTGGACTTTTGCTCAGCACTCGATGCTTCCGGACTTTCTCCTGAACATCCGCTTCCCCGGCTAGTCCAGTCTTTCACCTGGTTCGCGACACCAGGACTTTTCACCTAGGGTTACCACCCCCTAGGACTTTTGCCTGAAGCCATCGACCTGCCAAGACTTTCCGCATAGGGTTACCACCCCCTATGACCTAGGGTTACCGCCCCCTAGGGTTTCCCTTTGCCTAACCGCAGCTAGGACTTTCCTGAAATCCTCAAGTAGACTTGTTAGACTACAAAACATCTTAACTTTGAATTCTTTGTCATTATCAAAACACAAGTTCGATCGTCGGATGCTTCCCGCACCAACAATCTCTCCCTTTTTTATTATGGCAACTCAAATTCAAAGTTAAGTAAAACAACCGAATCGATGAACGTTTTTAACACAGGCAAATTTGCTAAGTTTAGATGAACACAGTAACTAAAGCAAATTTGCCCTATATGCTCCCCCTTAACTTTTGCTCCCCCTTAACTTGAATTTTATATTTACATTTTTGCTACTCTCCCCCTTTGCCATATATTAAAAAAATGGACAATAATAGACATTGAATTGTACATGAATTTACTGAGGTTAACAGTGTTCAACAGGGTTTGAAAGTTAAGGTCAATTGGAACTTAGTGTCAATAATATTTTAAGTTTTAGGACCAGGTTATTTATTTAAGTTCAGTTTGTCCTTAAGTCCAAGCACAAGTCATGTTAACCAGATTGATTTACGAGGTATCAGAGCCATAAAGAACAAAACATTTTTAACTAGAAAAATTGAGTATCTTTTACCAACTGTCTAACCTTTAGTTACTTGCTGATTGTCTACAGGACAATAGCTTTCACGTGGTTAGTCAAGTTAAGTTATTTTGGTCCAGATAGACTTGACTAGAGCTGGAGAACTTAACTTGATTAATGTTTATTGCATATTTAACGCCCAGACTCATATTGATGCACAGATATAAGCATTCTTGAGTCCAGGCTATAGCCTATGCATCTCACGCCGTTTTATGTTTTTCAATCACAATCAAGGTAAACCTAGATGTTTGTGAGATGCTCTGGCTTAATTCTAGGGGAACATGATATCTAGGGGGAAACCCTAGGCTAATTCCAGAAAATTTTAAGAATCTAGCAAAATTGGAGTTTTGAAAACTGTTTTTCCTAGAATTTGAAAACACAATAATAGAAATAATAGTAAGATGTCTACTCTACCCAACACATTCCTATTTGCCTTCTAAGTCCTAGTAGGTAAATATCTTGTGCATTTGTTTCTGAACTCAAGTTCAGGTAAGGGTTTTGTAAAGATGTCAGCTAGGTTTGATTTGGACTCAACGTGGTTGAGTGCACTTTCACCTTTAACTACATGATCCCTTACAAAGTGGTGTTTTACCTCTATGTGTTTGGTCCTAGAATGGTGTATAGGATTTTTGGTCAGATTAATTGAGCTGATATTATCAATAAAGATTTTAGTATTTTTATAGTCTAGTTTGTTTGGATCTTAGATGGCTAGAGAGGGGGGGGGGGGTGAATAGCCCTTTAAAAACTTAAACACAAATTTCTACAAAGAAACTTGTTAGCACAGCGGAATTAGGAAACTAAAACAAAGAGGAAACAAGCACACTAACACACGGATTTACGAGGTTCGGGGATAACTTGCCCCTACTCCTCGGCGTGTCCGTAAGGTGGACAAGTCCTTGATCTTCGGTAGATCACACCCCGGATGACTCCGGCTAATGAAGCTCTCCTTCTCAGTGGAGAAACCTCTCCACAAAGTCTTCGAACAGATTTAAAATGAAGCACACAAGACTTACAGATCACAGTGGCTCAAAGAAAATCGAAGTAAGCTCACAGCCACGAAGATGATGAAGACAGAGTCCAAGAACACAGCAAGCTCTCAACCGAAACACACAGCTTTTTTCTTGCTTCTCGTTTACTTCTTCTTTCCAGCATACACTGCTTCTTATGTCTCTGCATTCGATCAGCCTGCACCAGATCGCTGCCAATCTGCACCGAATCCCTGCTGCAAGCTACGGCGTCGCCAATCGCTTCTCTTCCTCTTCTGATTCTCTGAGCTCACACCAATAGAATCACGGTCTTCACTGGTGCCTCTGAGCTTGAACCAATCACCAGGAGTTAAGCCAATCGCCGCCTGATCACTGCCAGAAACACAGCCAATCGCAACCTGTAGTCGTTGCTGCTTCAAATGCATTTGACGCAGAGAAAGCAGTGGAAAGATCCTTTGTCTCATTCCTTTGATGAGGCTTAATTTGAAATTAAGCACTGATATGGTACCTGCAACCTGTATCTCCAAAAGACTCACAGCAGAAGGTTAAACAGAGATGGGCAAAAAGAAGTGCGAATCAGAAAATATCAGAGAAAGCGCATGCACAATGAACTTAACTGTGGATTGGTCGCCAGATCACAGATCCTGGACCGACCATGTAACGATCGCGGCTGATACGACGGTCGTGGCGATCGATCGATTGATGGATCGTCCATGGACCGATCCACACCCTATTTCTTTCTCGATCGGGTCCCATGGACCGATCAGTTACCTCGATGTGCTTCGAGTGTTTCTATCGATCAGATTACACCTGATGTGCTACTAAGTGTTTCTGATCGGTCACCGCATCGATGAATTTCGTCTCACTAGATCGGTCTGCGGACCGATCGGTCATCCAGTATCCTTGGTTCCTGACCGATCCAACGCCTATGTGATACTAGGATTGGTCCGAGAACGAGCTACCGAGCCCTCTCTGACCTAATCCGGTCCAGAGAACGAGCTCCCGAGCCCTCTCTGACCTAGTCCGGAGAACGAGCTGCCGAGCCCTCTTCGACTTCGTCTGGTCCAGAGAACGAGCTACCGAGCCCTCTCTGACCTAGTCCGGAGAATGAGCTACCGAGCCCTCTCCGACTTTGTCAGGTCCAGAGAACGAGCTACCGAGCCCTCTCTGACCTAGTCCGGAGAACGAGCTACCAAGCCCTCTCCGACTTCATCCGGTCCAGAGAACGAGCTACCGAGCCCTCTCCGACCTAGTCCGGAGAACGAGCTACCGAGCCCTCCCCGACTTCGTCCGGTCCACTTGATCAACCTTGATCATTAATCAAACCGAGTTTAATTAACATCTGATACAAACTTAAATCCGTGTCAACATCAAAACAACAGCCAGGTCAGACTGTATCAACAATCTCCCTCTTTTTGTTATTTGACAACACGATTTAAGTTTAGATCAGAAATGTTCTTATTTTCATAATTTTAGGGGAATCAAGATCCTCCCCCTAAGATGAATACACCACGATGTAAGGAAGTCAATAACGGGAATCAAGATCCTCCCCATTATATTCTCCCCTAAAATCAAACCTTCATACATCTCTAAACTTAGATATTCTCTCCCCCTTTGTCAAACACCGAAAAGGTGCGAATGGGGTGATAAGACTCAAAAGACTCCTCCTTAACCCATACTGTCTTTTTCTTAATGCACCTAGAATTCCCTCTAAGTGCATTATGAGACAGTAATAAAGAAATAAGAGGCAGTCAAGATAAAGCATATGAACAGCATATCAATAGCCAATAGGAAATGACACATAAAGAAAAACAAGAAAATAAGCAGCATAAATAGATGAAATAAGCAAATACCCAGGTCATACAAAAATATCCAACAAAATAGCATCCAAAATACAGACAGTCAAAGTGACAAACAGAATGTATCAATCAATGTCCTCAACATGAGGAACATCATCATCATCTGTGGGAGGCACGTAACCTTGAGGCGGCATGCTGGAGCTCGAAGGTGGATGGCCCGAGAAACGCTGCGGAGGTGGGTAGTTGGCCATCCAGCCCAGAAGCAGCTGCTGCGTCACCAACTGCTGACTGCGTAAGTCATCGTAGCGCTGGTCGATCCGAACACGCAGTCCATGGAGCTCAGCAGACAGCAGCTCATCGTGCTGATCGAAGCGGCTCTCTAGCTCAGCGATCTGCCAGCGCAGATCAGGATCGGCCTCATCAGCAGCAGGAGGAGCAACAGGAGCAGCTGCAACCTGTCGTGGAGGTCCCCGTGGTAACTCACCTAAAGCTCTCCCATCTTTCCACCGAACATCCCCATTTTGTCCTATGATTCCAGACTTGGAAAATGCCCGCTTCCCAAGTCTGCAATCCTGTCTGACCATCTTGACTATTCTACCTTTAGAGACATCAATCTGAAGGGTCTCGAGCCAATCTGTAATTATATGCCCATAAGGCATATAAACAGTGGAGCTGCTAGGCTGAGTATATGAGATGATCGAAGAATAGATGCTCGACATGATATCAAAATCGAGACGCCGACGTAAACCATAAAGCATCAGGCAGTGGTATGGTCGGATCTCTGCTAGAGGTTTGGATGTGATTGGAAGAAGACAGTTTGTGACTATCTTAAAAAGAATATAGTCAGGAGAAGATAGTCTCAGAGCCACAAAAGTAGGAAACTCGACATCCAACTCATCCAGTCCATCCGGTCTAGGGTGTCCAAAGAAATACTCATAGATAGTGTCAGGTGATACATCAAGTGGAGGAGGTAATTGTTCTGGTAAATCAGGATAAATGGGAAAAGGATCTCTTGAACACATTCGGCAACCTAGATACCCAAATAATCCTACGACGGAGAAATCAATAGTTCTCTTAGCGACTCTGGTTTTATAAGCACCATCACTGGTCTGATGAAGATTGTTGCAGAATTCAGATACTAGGTCATAGTTGATGTCCCTTTCTAGGTAGACTAACGAGTCAAGTTTATAATATGCCAGTGTTTCGGATACAAAGGGACAAAACTCATCCATGTACTTTCGATCCACAGATCGACATGGGAGTAGCTTGAATGTCCTATGTTGAAATGCTTGTTCAAACTGTCGGTTCGGGAATCTCGAAGAAGTGGAAGGTTGAGGTCGGGAGGGTGCCTGGGACTTGTATTTCTCAGCAGATGACTTAGAAGTACTCTCACCGGCTGATTTCTTCCTAAATAGGTCAAAAATGGAACATGGCCGGGACAAGTGAGAGTGCACGGGAGCCCCAAACAATCAAGAACCGAGACAAGAGACAATATACAGAGATTCAGTGAGAAATGAAATCAAAATGCCAACAATGAACAGATTTCGGGAAGGAAAAAGGAGTTACCTGGGCGGCATTTGTAGCTTTCGGAGAAGGTGGAGAGAAGAATCGGGACTGAGGAGAGTGCTGAGGAGAATGTCGGCTAGGGTTCTTTGGCGTGAAATGAGAGGAGAAAGGGTTGGGGCAAGTTAAAGAGGGTGAGCAGATCATAAGATCGGACAGTTGTCCGATCAGGAGAAATCCTGACCGATCAGGGAACGTCCTGATCGATCAGGGATTGTCCTGATCGGTCGTGGAGACCGATCAGGGAACCTCCTGATCGGTCCCCGGACCCATCAGAGGTGGATCAGAGGTCGCGTGCCAGAGCCTCCTGATCGGTCGTGGAGACCGATCAGGGAACCTCCTGATCGGTCCCCGGACCGATCAGGTATTGAACAGAGAGGTCAAATGACTCCTGATCGGTCGTGGAGACCGATCAGGCATCATCCTGATCGGTCCCTGGACCGATCAGTGTCTGATAATCAGTGATTTCAGTTTCTGAAATTCGTATCGAAAGCTCTGAAACTTGGTTCAACAACTTCCAAGTTCAGAACCTAGGATCTGAAGAGCCCACAGATTATATTCAGTGATACCAATGAATATTTCCTAATGATGAGCTCTAATGATCTGGAATTATTTAGGGCTCGAAAGTTTCAGACACTTCATAACGAATGTGTTGAATCTTAAAGTTTCAAAACCAGAGAAGTTTGTTTTGTTTGTTTGCTGAAACCATGATCTATAGTGAACCAAGGTAATAAATCTGACTCAGGCTATCGGTTCAAAATATATCCTTGATATGAGTAGTTACAAGTTTGTCAAAATATGTCAAAATTTCTTCACCAACTTGTCCTATTTTCAATCAAAATCAGGAAGGTATCAATCAACACATCAACAAGGTTAGATGATTTCTAGACACAGGTCCAACCAAGATTCCTTGGTTGGAATATATGAGTAAGATCTAGGAGCCAAATACACATGAATTATGTAATGGCCTTCCCCATACTCAATTTATGTCTCTTCAACCTAATTATTCAAGGGATGCATGATATATTTTGAATAATTTGGTTGATCCTAGCATCTCACCCCATATTTAGCAAACAAAAACAATTTGTTAAACCTTATAGTTTGTGTGAGATGTCCCCAAGTTGCCCAAATTAATTTCTCAATTTCTCTTGTCATTTTAGTTGTCCTTATTGATCATGATGAAATCCTAATGGCCTATTGAGCCAAACACATCCCCAATTCTCTCCTTAAATGACTAAATTCATTTTCCGGAAGGGGTTTAGTGAAAATGTCGGCTAAGTTTGACTTTGACTCAACATATGTGAGTGCAATGTCTCCCCTAGCTACGTGATCTCTAATGAAGTGATGACGCACTTCAATGTGTTTGGTCCTAGAATGATGGACTGGATTTTTCGTTAGGTTTATTGTGCTAATGTTGTCACACAACACTTGCACTCCCTTATATGAAAGTCCATAATCTTCTAGAGTGTGAATCATCCACAACAATTGTGATACACTCTCTCCCATGGCAATGTATTCAGCCTCGGTTGTGGAGAGAGCAACACAATGTTGCTTCCGACTTGACCAACTAACCAATGATGATCCTAAAAATTGGCAACCCCCACTAGTGCTTTTCCGATCCAATTTGCATCCAGCATAATCGGAATCGGTATAGCCTATCAAATCAAAAGACTCCGTACGAGGGTACCACAGTCCTACTCTAATTGTGCCCTTGAGATATCTTAGAATTCTCTTAACTGCAGTTAAATGAGATTCCTTGGCACAAACTTGATTTCAAGTCCAAGGAAGAATGTCAATTCTGCCACCAGACTCATCTCAAACTCACTTTCCATGTGAGTGATAAATTCATTCAAATAGTCCTTGTTATTTGAGCCATAAATTATGTCATCGACATACACTTGGGCTATAAAAATATTTTCACCATCTCTACGCAGAAATAGTGTTGGATCTATTTGACCTCTCACAAAACCCTTTTCTAGTAGGTAAGTTGACAACCTTTCGTACCAAGCTCGAGGTGCTTGTTTAAGCCCATAAAGAGCTTTCTTGAGCTTGTACACGTGGTTTGGAGCTTCGGTATTCACAAACCCTGGTGGTTGTTCAACATAGACCTCTTCTTTGATGAATCCGTTTAAGAAGGCCGATTTAACGTCCATTTGATAGAGCTTGAAACCTCTATGTGCAGCAAAAGCTAGCATTAAACGAATGGACTCTAATCGTGCCACGGGAGCATAAGTCTCATCATAATCGAGGCCTTCGACTTGATTATAGCCCTTGGCTACAAGTCTCGCCTTGTTTCTTACGACTTCTCCCTTTTGGTTTAACTTATTTTTGAAGACCCATTTAGTTCCAATAATGGTGGTCTTCTTAGGTCTAGGAACTAAGTCCCACACTTGGCTCCTTTCAAATTGACCTAACTCATCTTGCATAGCTATGATCCAGTCAGGATCGTGCAATGCCTCATCAACTATTTTTGGTTCAATTTCTGAGATCAAGGCGACCTCATTAGACTCATTTCTAAAGAATGATCTAGTCCTAACCCCTTGTTGGATGTCTCCCACAATCTGGTCTTGGGGATGACTAGAGACTATCCTAGATTGCCTTGGTGTTGGCGGTGCCTCATGAATGGTCTCACTAGGTACAGGCAGAGACTCAGTATCAGGCAAATGATCAGCCTGAGCCCTTTGTTGCCTTTTCTCATCGTCATCAGAGTCAACCTCGACTCTTTCTTCATTTTGATCATTCAAACTTAGATTTCTAAGTTCAAGTTGAATTTCTCCTACATCCCTTGATTGATCATTCGATTTAGGGATTTCTTCAAATGCTACATCTGAGGACTCTTCAATCAATTTAGTCCTATTGTTGTAGACTCGATAGGCTTTGCTGAAGAGAGAGTACCCGACCAGTATCCCTTCATCAGCCTTAGCCGTGAACTTTCCAAGATGATCCTTGGTGTTCAAGATAAACACCTTATAACCAAACACCCTAAGATGTTTAATTGTAGGGGGTTTCCCAAACCAAAGTTCATGAGGAGTTTTTCCTAAAAACCTATGTATCAGGACTCGGTTTTGCACATAGCAAGCTGTATTCACAGCTTCAGCCCACAAGTAGCTCGGTAGTGAGTACTCATTGAGCATGCTTCGTGCAGCCTCTTGCAAAGCTCGGTTCTTTCTCTCCACAACCCCATTTTGTTGTGGGGTCCTTGGAGTAGAGAACTCATGCCTATATCCTTTTTCTTGACAAAACTCTAAAAATCTATGGTTTTGAAATT
Source organism: Zingiber officinale (assembly GCF_018446385.1). NCBI lineage: Eukaryota > Viridiplantae > Streptophyta > Magnoliopsida > Zingiberales > Zingiberaceae > Zingiber > Zingiber officinale. Next base: position 59,805,518 of record NC_055990.1, on the reverse strand, counting down.
CTCCACCATGATCACTTCTAATTGTTTTAATTGTTGTTGATTTTTCATTTTCAGTTCTTCTACAAAAAGAAATAAAAATATCTATGGTTTGATCCTTATTTTTCAAAAAGAAAGTCCATGTATATCTAGTAAAATCATCAATAATCACTAAGCAATATCTACTACCATTCAAAGAAATGACACTACTACAATCAAACAAGTCCATATGCAGTAAATCTAAAACAGTAGAGGTACTTACAGCGCTTTTACCTTTATGAGTTGCTTTTGTTTGCTTACCCTTTTGACATGCATCACATAGTTTTGTCTTTTGGTACTTGATACTTGGTAAGCCTCGCACTAACCCTTTGTTGGCCAGCTTTCTAATATTCTTCATGTTCACATGAGCCAACCTCCTATGTCAAAGCCACGATTCTTCTTCTTTTGACATGAAACACTTAGCAAGAGCATTAGTAGCACTTTTAAAAGAAACTTGATAAATGTTATCTACCCTTGTGCCTACTAGTACCGTGTCAAGTGTGTCAATGTTTTTGACTAAACATTGACTCGAATGAAACTCAATTGTGTAACCCGTATCACACAATTGACTGGCACTTAGGAGATTAAAAGTCATCCCCTTGACTAGAAGGACATTCTTGATTTGGAGATATTCGGATATATGAATGTCTCCAACCCCTATAACCTTAAGGCTACCATTATTACCAAAGGACACATTACCTCTATTTTTGTTTTGAATGGTAGAAAATAGTGACTTGTCCCCGGTCATGTGCTTGGAGCATCCACTATCAACAAACCAAGTTGATAGACGCTCCCCCTTTACCAGTGCCTACAAGACACGAAAGATAGATGTTTTAGGTACCCAAATCTTGGGACCTAATGCATCTACAATGAAAGACTTAGGCACCCATGCCTTTGTTACCTTCTTCCTAGTTTCATGAACCCTAGAAACATGCTATCTATGAAATTGGGTTCTTGACACTAAGGAAATAAAGCTAGACTCCTTAGGTTGGTATCCTAATCCAGCCTTGTTGTAGACAGCCCTTTGGGCATTTAGAATCATGTCTAGGGTCTTAGAGCTAGTTGAGAATTTTTCAAGCATTTTCTTGAGTTTCTCAACCTCACCCTTCAAGGTCTTGTTCTCATCGTCAAGGACCTCTAGATGTAGGTCATCAACCTCATCTTCCCTAAGGGCCCTTAAGTTTTCTACTTCTTCTTTTAATGATTTATTTTCTGTTTTTGATTTTTTAAGCAAGGTAGACAAATGTGTAATAGTCTTATAGCATTTTTCTAAGTGAGAAGAGGTTACCTCTTCATCATCCGAAGATGATGAAGCCGCGGCTGAAGTGCTTGCATCATCACTCTCGGACTCGGACTCCTCCCTTGCCATGAGTGCCAATTGCCGAGTACTCTTCTCCTTCTTCTCTTCCTCCTCCGATGAGCTTGAGGAAGATTCATCCCAAGTGGCCTTGAGAGCTTTCTTCTTCTTGGCTCTTTCCTCCTTCTTTTTGGCCCGTTCCTCTTTCTTGAGTTTTGGACACTCACTCCGGTAGTGGCCTTTCTTGCTACACTCATAACATGTAACATTAGTCTTATCGATATTTTGATCATTAGGTTTACCTTTTCCTTTGTATCTTCGGCTTCTTCTCATAATTCTCCTCACGAAGTTGGCCATCTCGCTTGATGATGATCCGCCTTCATCATCAGACTCGGAGGAAGATGTAGATGAAGAAATCTCTTTCTCCTTCTTCTTTTCCCTCTTTCTTCTTCCATCCTTGTTCTTTGGTCCTGCAACTAAGGCAATACCTTTCTCTCTTTGACCTTTGTTAGCAAGTTCATGAAGTTCCATTTCACAAAAGAATTCGTCTAATTTAAAAATGGAAAGATCCTTGGAAACCTTGTAGGCATCTACCATAGATGACCACAAGGCATTTCTTGGAAAGGCTTTAAGAGCGTACCTTACTAGATCACGATTCTCCACGCGTTCATCTATGGAATGTAGACCATTGATGATTTCCTTGAACCTCCCATGTAGTTCACTTACCGTTTCATTTTCCTTCATGGTGAGATTTTGTTGTTGATTCAAGAATAGGTCCCTCTTGGCTATCCGAGAATCTTGAGTTCCTTCTTGGAGCTCGATAAGCTTGTTCCATAAATCTTTTGCACTTGAGAATGGACCTACCTTGACGAGTTGGTCCTTGGCAATCCCACATTGTAAGGTGACTACCGCCTTGGCATCGGCTTGCCCTTTACGAGTTTGTTCGGTAGACCACCTTGATGAATCGAGTTCCTTACCTTCTTCGTCCTTCGGTGGTGTGAATCCTTCCTTGACCGAGAACCACATGGAGATATCAGTCTTGAGGTAATACTCCATGCATCTCTTCCAATACTGAAAATCTGCTCCATCGAAGAAGGGTGGTCTGTTGGTGTTGAATCCTTCCTTCATGGTCATCTTCTTGCTCCTTAGGATGTTAGTCCAGATGAAGAGCACCAGGCTCTGATACCACTTGTTGGGATCTTAGATGGCTAGAGGGGGGTGAATAGCCCCTTAAAAACTTAAACACAAATTTCTACAAAGAAACTTGTTAGCACAGCGGAATTAGGAAACTAAAACAAAGAGGAAACAAGCACACTAACACACGGATTTACGAGGTTCGGGGATAACTTGCCCCTACTCCTCGGCGTGTCCGTAAGGTGGACGAGTCCTTGATCTTCGGTAGATCACACCCCGGATGACTCCGGCTAATGAAGCTCTCCTTCTCGGTGGAGAAACCTCTCCACAAAGTCTTCAAACAAATTTAAAATGAAGCACACAAGACTTACAGATCACAGTGGCTCAAAGAAAATCGAAGTAAGCTCACAGCCACGAAGATGATGAAGACAGAGTCCAAGAACACAGCAAGCTCTCAACCAAAACACACAGCTTTTTTCTTGCTTCTCGTTTACTTCTTCTTTCCAGCATACACTGCTTCTTATGTCTCTGCATTCGATCAGCCTGCACCGGATCGCTGCCAATCTGCACCGAATCCCTGCTGCAAGCTACGGCGTCGCCAATCGCTTCTCTTACTCTTCTGATTCTCTGAGCTCACACCAATAGAACCACAGTCTTCACTGGTGCCTCTGAGCTCGAACCAATCACCAGGAGTTAAGCCAATCGCCGCCTGATCACTGCCAGAAACACAGCCAATCGCAACCTGTAGCCGTTGCTGCTTCAAATGTATTTGACGCAGAGAAAGCAGTGGAAAGATCCTTTGTCTCATTCCTTTGATGAGGCTTAATTTGAAACTAAGCACTGATATGGTACCTGCAACCTGTATCTCCAAAAGACTCACGCAAGGTTAAGAGAGATGGGCAAAAGAAGTGTGAATCGAGAAAATATCGAGAAAGCGCATGCACAATGAACTTAGCGTGGATCGGCGCGGACCGATCATCACAGATCCTGACCGATCGGACATCACCGATCGGCTTCGAGGTCGGTTCCGACGGCCGTGGCGATCGATCGATTGATGGGATCGGTCCATAGACCGATCCACACCCTTTTCTTCGCGAGATTTTCTCCCGATCGGCCCGCGCATCGATCGATTGCACTCGGTGCTATCGAGTGTTTCTGATCGGTCTGCACCGATCGATTACACTCTGCATGTGCTCGAGTGTTTCTGATCGGTCACCGACCGATCAAGAAATTCTCACTAGATCGGTCTGCGGACCGATCAGTCATCCAAAGTATCACTGGATTGGTCTGTTGACCGATCCAACGCCTATGTGATACTAGGATTGGTTCGAGAACGAGCTACCAAGCCCTCTCTGACCTAATCCGGTCCAGAGAATAAGCTCCCGAGCCCTCTCTGACCTAGTCCGGAGAACGAGCTGCCGAGCCCTCTCCAACTTCGTCTGGTCCAGAGAACGAGCTACCGAGCCCTCTCCGACTTTGTCAGGTCCAGAGAACGAGCTACCGAGCCCTCTCTGACCTAGTCCGGAGAACAAGCTACCGAGCCCTCTCCGACTTCGTCCGGTCCAGAGAACGAGCTACCGAGCCCTCTCCGACCTAGTCCGGAGAACGAGCTACCGAGCCCTCTCCGACTTCGTCCGGTCCACTTGATCAACCTTGATCATTAATCAAACCGAGTTTAATTAACATCTGATACAAACTTAAATCCGTGTCAACATCAAAACAACAGCCAGGTCAGACTGTATCAACATAGTTGATAGTCTTTTAGTGTATGCATCATCCATAACAATTGAGATGCACATTCTCCTAGAGCTATGTATTCAGCTTCTGTAGTGGATAGAGCAACATATTGTTGTTTTCTGCTTGACCAACTTACTAGGCACTGACCTAGAATTTGACAGCTACCACTTGTACTTTTCCTATCTAACTTGCACCCAGCATAGTCTGAATCAGAATAGCCATAAAGGTCAAAAGTGCAAGTTCTTGGATACCAAAGTCCTACATTTAGAGTTCCTTTAATATACCTCAGTATTCTTTTAACATATGTTAGGTGTGACTCTTTTGCACAGGATTGGTATCTTGCACACATACCTACTGCAAACAGTATGTCAGGTCGACTTGCAGTTAGATAAAGTAAACTACCTATGACACTCCTATAGTATTTTGGGTCTACAGGTTTTCCTTCAGGGTCAGAGTCAATGTTTATGTTGGTTGCCATTGGAGTATTTATAATTTTTGAATTTTCCATGCTGAATTTTTTGATTAATTCCTTAGCATACTTAGTTTGATAAATGTAGATTCCATCTTTGGTTTGTTTTATTTGTAAGCCTAAGAAAAAGTTGAGTTCCCCAACCATGCTCATTTCAAATTCACTTTCCATTAACTTAATAAATTCTTTTAGAAATTTTGAGTTAGTTGAGCCAAAAATTATGTCGTCAACATAGATTTAGGCTATAAAGATGTCTGTTTCTACAGTTTTCACGAACAAGGTCGGATCGATTTGACCTTGGTTAAAGTCTTTGGATATTAGGTAATTAGATAATCTTTCATACCATGCTCTAGGGGCTTGTTTTAATCCATATAATGCCTTTTTTAACTTAAATACATGGTTAGGATAGTCTATATCTTCAAACCCTGGAGGTTGGCTTACGTAGACCTCTTCCTTGATAAAACCATTTAAGAAGGCTGACTTAACGTCCATTTGGTACAACTTGAACCCTTTATTTGCTGCATAGGCTAGTAACATCCTAATGGACTCGAGTCTAGCTACCGGAGCATAGGTTTCATCATAGTCTAAGCCTTCGACTTGACTAAACCCTTTGGCTACTAGCCTAGCTTTGTTTCTTATTATTTCACCGTGATCATCCAACTTATTCCTAAAAACCCATTTGGTGTCTATTATTGATTTATCTATGGGTTTAGGTACGAGGTCCCAGACTTGGTTTCTCTCAAATTGTGCTAATTCTTCTTGCATTGCAATGATCCAGTCTGGGTCAGGAAGAGCTTCTTCTATAGTTTTAGGTTCAATTTTGGAAATGAGGGTAATCTGACTAAGGTTTCTATGGGATGACCTAGTTCTGACTCCTAGGTTTGGGTCACCCAGAATCTGGTCAGGTGGGTGAGAAGTACTTATTCTAGTTGGTCTTGCCTGTGGTTCAAGTACTGGTTCTTCTGTCTCATTAAGATTAGGTTGGATTTCATCATCTTCTGTAGCTCTTGGATGAATGTCAGCATTGTTAGTTATATTAGGTAAATTGTTTTCTTCATCAAATATTACATTAGTTATTTCTTCAACTTTCAATGTGTTTTGATTATATACTCTAAAGGCTCTACTGGTTGAGGAGTATCCTAAAAATATTCCTTAGTTAGATTTGGGTGTAAATTTTCCTAAGTAGTCTTTAGTATTTAAAATGTGAACTTTACAACCAAATACTTTTAAATAGTTTAGGTTGGGAATTTTATGATAGTAGAGTTCATACGGTGTTTTGTTGTGATATTTGTTTATTAAAATTTTGTTTTGAATATAATTTGTCGTATTTATTGCTTCAGCCCAAAATTGGTGGCTTAACTCATATTCGTTTAACATTGTCCTAGCGGCTTCTTGTAGTGTTCTATTTTTACGTTCTACTAGTCCATTTTGTTGGGGGGTTCTAGGACATGAAAATTCATGTTGGTATCCATTTATTTTACAAAATTCGGTAAACCTATGATTTTCAAATTCTCCCCCGTGATCACTTCTTATTCTTTTAATTTTAGTATCTTTTTCATTTTCCGTTAATTTGCAAAAGTTACTAAATATTTCATAGGTTTCATCTTTTGTTTTTAGGAATTTTACCCATGCATACCTGGAGTAGTCATCAATTATTACTAGGCAATATTGGTTCTTGCTTAGTGACTTGGCTCCATGTGAGTCAAATAGGTCAATATGAAGAAGTTCGAGTATTGTGTTGGTTCTTTCTAGATTGGTTGATTTGTGGATTGACTTGGTTTGTTTTCCTTTTTGACACGTATCACAGATTGAATTTTCAATGAATTTTAATTTGGGCAAACCTCTAACTAGACCATTGTGACTCATTTTTGAAATGAGTCTAATGTGGGTGTGACCTAGCCTTCTGTGCCACAGTTGGGTTTCCTCTTGTTGTGTCAAGAGACACTTTATTGAGGATATTGATAAGTCAATCGTGTAGATGTTATTCTTCCTAAGTCCCTTAAGTCTAATTTCAGGGTTTTCTATGTTTTTAACTAAATATCCAGATCTGTCAAAATTGACTAGATATCCACTGTCACATAATTGACTTATACTTAGTAAATTAAAGTTAAAATTTTCAACCAATAAGACATTTCGAATAATGAAATCGGAACTAAGTTCAATATTACCTTTTCCGATTACTTTATGTCACGCCCCAGGTAGTCCCTGTCTGAAGAAATTTCGGCAGCATCTCCCCTGTACGGTGGACAATATGAATCTCAGTATACATATATTTATACCTCGGCCACACTCGGCCGGAACAATACAATACAAATAAGAAACAAACCACGCAGTTTATATCAATATTCCACACAGCTCAACATATAATCAATCCACGCAGTTTAATAAGGAAGAACGATATAAAACCAACAAAGATATACGTACACATCATACTCCACTACAACGAAGAAAACAAATCCACGAAGTAGTGTGAAAATCTGCAGCGGAAAACAAAAGCAGCAAACCCAAAGGTTCGACATAAAGTCCACAATACAAACCCACAATACAAGTATATAAGACGCAAAAGCAGAATAAATCCGACAAAGAAAATCCTCGCGCTAATGGGGCTAGCGACTGGAATATCTCCCGACGGCCTCAACCTGAAAAATAGTAACAACGGGGTGAGTCCAAAGAACTCAGCAGGTAATCCAATAGATATGTACAGCAACATATATCTACCAGCAACCATCCTACGGTACAGCATCCTAACAGTATACCTATATAGTACAGTCTCCTAAGTATAACAGGTATGCATAACTAAATAAACTGCAGTAACCAACAATAAGCATGAAATACAATCTACTGCAAGAATATAAGCAGTGCATAACTGAAATAAACTGTACTCACCTGCGAGGCTCGGGCGAATGACTGTGGACATACACAGATAAAGATAGTCAGAGCAAATACGCATGTATCCTGTATGCATGTCAATCATATGCAGTCACCCAAGTGCACCATCCAATATGCAACAATCACAATAAATGCAATCTGTGCATATGATGCAATATGACATGGTCACCCCTGACGCCAGTCAGCATCTCACACACAATGGTGAGACCGCGTGGGTAGGGCTGTGACACCGTGCACTCTGTCGTCACTACCCCTGAAGAGTGACCGAGTGGACGGGATGCAACGGAGTACACCTATCCTCCAACCTCAACTATAGGAGGGAGCGTGATGCTCTCATCTCCCGGTACGCAATGACGGGGAGGGACCCCGGTGTGCTACCACACTGCCTATAACACTACCCATGAGTGGAGCCTCCAGCGGAGCACCACCGGGCAACCTACACACCTTGTGTGCTGTGCCACTACCCATGCAGTGGTCACGTGGTGCGCAGGTCAATGTAGCCGGCCGACGAGCTCAACAATAATGGAGTTGTCAATCGCCCAACATGCAATCATGCGATATGGTGCATGCGGCTACAATATGTCATACCTGAACATATCCTCCATATGTGTAGATGCCAAACAGACAAACACATATATAACGATGATAATAAACAGCATAAATCCAAAGACATCGCATATAACAATGATGTAAGTATCATGAATCCAAGAGCATGTATCACACATGTAAAGCAACTAATCCAGTAGAGTAGAGTACTATAGATATGCATCTCTATGAACATATATACACATGGCAAGAGATATAATATCCAATCCTGAAGTAAAACAACTAGCAGATGAAGCATGTGATAGGTATCAACTAGCTAAAACCAGGGAAGAAATAATCTACTATCTACCACTAGTAAATATATATAAGCTACACATATCATAAGACATTATCAAAAGATAAGTCAAAGGGTACCCGCCTCAAATAGAAGGTACAATCCCAAATCTGAAGTCAACTTCGAGACGCCTGTCTCGAATCAGAATCCTGTGTCAAACAACATATATATTTTATTTAGATAAATCCAAATGAAATAGCTAAATAAAATTCCCAAAACTAAATTAGGGCAAAACCCTAGTCAACATAACCACAACTTACTTAACTAAACCTAAATTAACTAACCTACAGCAAGATCAAAAACCATACCTCAATTCCACAGCTACTGTGGCTATTGGGATAAGAGGATTGTTGCTGCCGAGACCAAGAAATTGCTGGAATCAAGAACAAGAAACCTCATAGCCACACCTATTGATCCACAGCCCTCAATTTCACCGCAATGATCACAATTCCAGCCTCACAGCAACAGACCCTCACTTCACTGATCACTAAACCTCACCTGGAATCACAGAACCTAACCATGCTGAACTTCTTCCCTGCTGTTCGATTCATTGTGAGATCAAGAAATGGAGATCACGGATCAACTAGCAGATCACACCATGGAAATCATAGATCAAACAATACCCTAACCTTACCTTAACCAATTGTCTCCAGAAGGTGTCGCCCGATTCGATCGAATCTGTGAAGCAACTACCAAAGATTTCTCTGATCCTCAAATCATCAATCAACAAGGAAGAGAATCCAAGACCTGAGCTAGGATCGCCAACAATCAGGGAGGCAACGAGCAAGAAACAGGAAAGAAGACTCGATCTAGGGCACAAACCAGAGAACAGAAAAGAGGAATAAGGTTCGGATTGCTTACCTTTGAAGCCCTAATCGCCCCTTCATGTCGGCGATCATGTGGATCTCGCTCGATCCAGTGGCATCAGTGATCGGCGCAAGGAGACGCGAGTGTCTATAACGCGGAGACGAAAGGTGTCGGCCAGATTTGAGCACAATCCAAAGGTGCCGGAACAAGAACTAGGGCTCGACAGGTAGGCGTGAGAAGACACGATGCTGTGAACCCGAAGAGGGAAACGCCAGCCGAATCTAGGCTCAAACGGAGACGATGCCGGCGGAGAAAGATCGCCGGAGTTGGGGCATCTCTCACATCGGCGTCACTCGTCCGCGAGGAAGAACAGAGAAGGAAAGGGTCGGGGAAGGAGAGGAAATCGCAAGGAGAGGAGAAGAGCACGGGTTCAACGTTTGGGGAGGAAATAAAAAGAAAAATGAAAATGTTTTATAAATAACACATTTCCTCCATTAAACGGGTATCCTAAACCGGCTTTATCCGTACCCATAATTGATCCCCTCAAAACCCGTCGTACGAGCTCCGAAAAATTCTCAGAAAATTTCTAAAAATTCTATAAGGTTATTTCTGAAATAACCCTATTTATTTAAATTTTCCGAGATCTCACACTTTAAGTTTACCGTCATTGTCGAATGCAACCGATCCTAACTTTTTGTACTTCAGTTTAGTAAACTTCAACTTATCTCCAGTCATATGTCTAGAGCATCCGCTATCCAACATCCATTGATCTAACTCCTACACATGAAGGAGTTTGAGTTGGATTTAAATGGATTTAAAGATGGCTTACTTGAAGTAGACTCCTTAGATTTTCTATTTTACTCAATTATATTTGAAGTAATTCAGCAAATACTTAAACCTATTTTGAAGTTTTGAATTGATATAATTAAATTTTGACAAGAATAATAAAGTTAGTTAACTTTGGAATAATATTAAAAATAGTTTTAAATTTTGGAATTTGAGTTTAAAATAATTTTGAAATTTAAGTTTTTTAAAATAATTTTGAAATTTAAGATTTTTTAAAATAATTTTGAAATTTAGGTTTTTTTTTAAATAATTTTGAAATTTAAGTTTTTAAAATAATTTTGAAATTTAAGTTTTTTTAAAATAATTTTGACATTGAAGTTTTTTAAAATAATTTTGAAATTAAAATTTTTTATTTTAAAATAATTTTCAAATTTAAGTTTTTAAAATAATTTTGAAATTTAAGATTTTTAAAATAATTTTGAAATTTAAGTTTTTAAAATAATTTTGAAATTTAAGTTTTTAAAATAATTTTGAAATTTAAGTTTTTTTTTTAAATAATTTTGAAATTTAAGTTTTTTTTTAAAAATAATTTTGAAATTTAAGTTTTTAAAATAATTTTGAAATTTAAGTTTTTAAAATAATTTTGAAATTTAAGTTTTTTTTTTAAAATAATTTTGAAATTTAAGTTTTTAAAATAATTTTGAAATTTAAGATTTTTTAAAATAATTTTGAAATTTAAGCTTTTTTTTTTTAAAATAATTTTGAATTTTTTTTTTTTAAATAATTTTGAAATTTAAGTTTTTAAAATAATTTTGAAATTTAAGTTTTTAAAATAATTTTGAAATTTAAGTTTTTTAAAATAATTTTAAAATTTAAGTTTTTAAAATAATTTTGAAATTTAAGATTTTTTTAAATAATTTTGAAATTTAAGTTTTTTTTTTAAAAAAATTTTGAAATTTAATTTTTTTTTTAAAAATAATTTTGAAATTTAAGTTTTTAAAATAATTTTGAAATTTAAGTTTTTAAAATAATTTTGAAATTTAAGTTTTTTAAAATAATTTTGAAATTTAAGTTTTTTAAAATAATTTTGAAATTTAAGTTTTTTTAAAATAATTTTGAAATTTAAGTTTTTAAAATAATATTGAAATTTAAGTTTTTTAAAATAATTTTGAAATTGAAATTTTGAATTAATTATCAGTTTGATTTTAATTACTTAGTCATCTCACCCGATCTAAATTTTCAATCAGGGAATCCTATAATTTTTGTGAGATGAATTATGGTTGAATTTTTAGGGTAAGGTTTAACTTTGTGTTAGATTCAGGTTTAGCTTTGGGTTCAACAAGTATGCATTCTTTGGATAAACTTCTGGGCTATGGTGAGTCACAAGGAACTCATTAAAGTAACCATGCCTTCGAGGTCTTCCAAATAGTTCTACCCATTGAACTTAATACTAATCCTTGGTCTAATTAGTTAGGATCCATTTAAGGGTAGCTTCGGTCAGTTCCACTTGGCCAAATGCACCAGGTCGAAGCCATATCTTCCTAGACATGCGATGCCCAAGTTTCCCTAACGTACTATCATCCAAAAACTTCACCAGTACTGTGGTTCAAGTTAAACTTATCCCGTTTTAATCTGACCTTAATTACCCTGCCGGGTAATCTATTCTTGTTTACCCATTCCGGGTAAATTAGGTTCAGTTACCCTGTCGGGTAGTTCAGTTAGAGGTGCCAGCTAGTTTGGATCCTCCATCTATTTTTCAATTTCGAATTTTTGATTTTGAATTAAAATTTAATTTCGAATTTTTTATTTTGATTTTGAATTTTGAATTTTGAATTTTGAATTTTGAATTTTTTAATTTTAATTTTTAATTTTTGAATTTTTAATTTTTGAATTTTTGAATTTTTAATTTTTGAATTTTGAATTTTGAATTTTGAATTTTGAATTTTGAATTTTGAATTTTTAAATTTGAATTTTGAATTTTGATTTTTTTATTTTGATTTTTTAATTTTGATTTTTAAATTTTTAAGATTGTTTTTCTTTTAGCTTTCCCTGGATCATAGCCTGGATTTGGTCTATCGAGGTAGTGTATTTGATCCTTCGGAACCCAGTATTGGCCAAGTCCAACTTGATTGATCAATTTGGACTTGGGGACCCATGCTTGGACTAGTTTACTACCTTGTTTGTTTATTAGGGATAAATAAGATTTATATTTCTTTTTACTTTTATATCCCAGTCCAGTTTTGTTGTAGACGGCTCTTTGTGTTCCAAGAATTAGATCCAAATTCTTGGAGCCCAGAGAGAACTTTTCTAAAGTAATTTTTAAATCTTTTAACTGATTTTTCATACTTGAATTTTCTTTCTCAAGTTGTTGTACTTGAGTTGAATCTTCAGTTTGAACTTGATCAGGTAAAGATTTAGTGTTTTCCACTTCCTTAAGGACAGCTACTTCCTTTAGAAGTGATTTAATCCTAAGGTTTGATTTAGCTAGTTTGCGAAGTAAGTAATTAACTAAATTGTTAAGCCTTGGAATACTTACATTGGATTCTGGCCCTTCTGAAACGGATGCGGATCCGTGGCTTTGCTCGGACTCGGCTTCTGACTCGCTCTCGGATTCGATGATCTGGTCCCGGGCCATCAATGCGAGTAGACTCGTTTGGTTGAGTTCGTCGTCTTCGTCCTCTGAAGAAGATTCGTCCCAGGTTGTCTTTAGGGCCTTCTTTCTTCTTTGCTTCTTGGCTTCTTTTTGGTTGGGGCAGTTGGCTTTTATATGCCCCTTCTGGTTGCACCCGTAGCAAGTGACTTCGAACTTTGCCTTTGAGTTCTATTGAGCCTCCTTGGATTGAACTGCCTTCTTTAGATCTTTCTTGTTGAATCCCTTCTTCTTCTTGTAGAGCTTCTTCACGAGATTCACTAGTTCGCTGGTCAGTTCATCCTCTGAATCTTCTAAGTCGGGTTCGTCTTCTGATTCCGATTCAATCTTTCGCCGTACTCTTGATTCCCTTGTTTGACTTGTACCTGCAACCAAAGCAATGCCCTTCTCGGATGGCTGTGCATTAGTTTGTTCATGGAGTTCAAATTCACTAAATAATTCGTCTAATTTTAAGGAAGACAAATCCTTAGAGACTTTGTAGGCATCTACCATTGATGCCCACAATGAGCTCCTAGGAAATGAGTTAAGAGCATACCTTATTATATCTCTGTTTTCTACCTTTTTCCCGATTCCATGAAGGGAATTCAAAATATCTTGAATTCGAGCGTGTAAAGAACTTGCCGTCTCGCCTTCCTGCATTTTCAATTTGTATAGTTTATTAAGTAACAAATCACGCTTACTTACCTTGGTTTCCGAGGTGCCCTCGTGAAGTTCGATCAGTTTCTCCCATAGCTCTTTTGCGGAGGATAATGGACCAACTCTGTTGAGCTCTTCTTTGGTAAGACCGCACTGGATGGTATAGGTGGCTTTGGCGTCGGCTTCCACCTTTTTGATAAACGCTGGCTCCCAGTTCTCATAGGATGTAGGCTTACCATCTATACCAGTTGGTAGTTGCAGTCCTGTTTTGACTATCATCCAGGTGTCGAACTGGATCTTCAGATATATTTCCATTCGCCCCTTCCAATATCCGAAGTCTTCTCCGGAAAATAGTGGGGGACGAATGGTGCTATATCCTTCTTGTTGGGCCATTTAGATCTAAAAAACAGAAACAACAAGATCTATTCCAAGACTAAGTCTTGGATTAGTAGTGCTGGAAGAAAAGAAAAAAAACGAGCCCAAGTGGTATTGACCAACTTTGAGCAAAACCGATTTGAAAAGAATTAGAATATAACTATGAGGCTAAATTCTAATCGACTCCGAACAAAACCACGAAAAAATTATCTCGAATAGTGGTTGCACTGATTCAAGAAGACCCCGCTCTGATACCAATTGTTGGATCGAGACCGCGCTAGAGGGGGGGGTGAATAGCGCTCGTGACTATTTTGTTCGATTATCAGAATCGTAAGAATTATCGGAGTAATTAAGCAGCGGAATAAAGCAAAAACAAGCACACAGAGACAGGAGGATTTTTACTTCGTTCGGAGCCTTGATCGACTCCTACTCGAAGGCCCGCGATCCTTGATCGCTTCCGGTGGGCAACAACTATAAGCTCGGAAAAAGGATTACAAGATGAAGTACAAGTAAATGGAAAAACTAGTTATACCGGCGATAAGAGTAGAATTTTGGAGCTTCGGGTCGTCGGAGACTTGTAGCAGCACTTCCGGGTGTCTTTCGGAGCAGTACGTTCATGAGAGATCACTTGATATTCGTTGTCCTGAAGTGCTGGTCGAAACCCCCTTATAAAGGGTGTTCAAGGCGCCTTGAGAGCAGTTCAAGGCGCCTCCATGCTGCATGGTCTTCCGCGTGGATCAAAACTGACCTGGTCGAATTTCATCCATTCAAGGCGCCTTATATCCCTCTCAAGGCGCCTTCCAAGGCGCCTTCTGCCTGCTTCAAGGCGCCTCCAGTGGTGCTTCGAAGCCAGCTCAGCTTTTGCACCCGAGGCGCCTCCAAGCTCCATGGAGGCGCCTCGGACACTGTTCATCCGAGGCTTTAGGTTGCTCTTTTGTACCTATAAGATACGTTAGTCCCAAACACTATCCTGCAGCACAAAGTTAGCACAATAAACATGATAAATAAAGTATAGACAGCCTCCAGACTGTCCGAGTCTGACTTTGGATTTCCATCCGGAAACCCTAGGTCGACCCGACGCCTACTGTTCCCTCTACGGGGAACGCGTCCTCACCTACTCCACTCAGGAGATTTACCTGTTGCCAGTCGATCCTCCAGATCGACTGGACTTTTTCCGTACTTTCTGCTGGACATCCGCTTCCCCGGCTAGTCCAGTCTTTCACCTGGTTCGCGACACCAGGACTTTTCACCTAGGGTTACCACCCCCTAGGACTTTTGCCTGAAGCCATCGACCTGCCAAGACTTTCCGCATAGGGTTACCACCCCCTATGACCTAGGGTTACCGCCCCCTAGGGTTTTCCCTTTGCCTAACCGCAGCTAGGACTTTCCTGAAATCCTCAAGTATACTTGTTAGACTACAAAACATCTTAACTTTGAATTCTTTACCATTATCAAAACACAAGTTCGATCGTCGGATGCTTCCCGCACCAACAAAGGCGGAGGGGGAGGGGGCGCGGCGCCAAAGAGAAACCGGAGGATAGAAATTAAATAAAAGAAAATAAAAGAAAAAGTAAACTTTTCCTCACTTAATTGGGTAGCCTAAACAGGCTTTTCCGGGCCCCGTTTTCATCCTCGTTAACTCGTCCATACGAGCTCTGAAAAATTCCCGAAAAATTTCCAAAAATTTCGAAAAATTCCCTTATTAATATTTGCCTATTTTCAGTATTTTTACAATACGTCGTCGGAATCAGAAGTCGAGGCGTTCTCCGGGCTTGCACTAATGGCAAGTCATCAAGACGACGACTGTGATCCAAGCTCTTCCAAAATGAGCATCGAGAGCATCAATTAAGGGGGAGCTACGTCGGAAGAAAGCAGCACTTCAAGGGGAGACACGGACAACGAGATCGACAAGGTAAGGCAGGTACGATCTCTTCATCCTAATAAATTGTTTAAATTCGTTAAACTATTAACAAAAGATTGCTGCAAATTAGAAAAAGAAAATAAAAAATTAAAAGTAATATTAGCTAAATCTTGTCCTCTAGAAGATTTAGACAAATTAAAATTAGAAAATAAAAAGTTGAAATCAGAAAATAATAATTTGAAAATGCAAATAGACAGTTTAAAAAATCATGCATATTCAAATAAAATATATTTTAGAAAATACAACAATTTAAATTGGTATTTTCGATATCATAAGGGGAAGATTAGAAACATTTCAAAGAAAAATGTCCCTAAGAAATTCCTAATTAATCCAGTAGGCCGGAACCTATATTGGGTTCCTAAGTCTTGTTTAACTTGAATTTTTAATCGGATTTAGAGCTTTCAGCGAGAAAATTAGACATCAAAATTTCTTTATGAGGCTTTGTCTAAGGAAGTAGTTGTTGATCCAATAACCAAGAAGGCCTAATGCTTCACCACGACCTAGATGCCAAAATATTGAAATAAAAATGTTTAATTAACTTTCTGATAAAAGCATTAAGGTGGAAACTTAATAATGCTTTAAAAAAAATTTTAAAACATTTTTTAAATTTAAAAAAAAATTACTTAAGATTCTTTTTGCGTAAAACTTACTTAAAAGTTAAAAGTTTCTTTTATTAGAAATTTCTGCTTAAAATCGTTACTTAGAAAAATCCTTCAAAAAATTTTTTGCAAAATTTCCTAAGTTAGGACTTTTTCAAATTTTTTTTACTTACTAAATAAATTTTTACTTAGAAATTATTTATCTTAGAATATATTTTATTTTGCTGAAAATTATTGTAAATTCTATAACTTAGAGTTTATTCAACTTAGAATTTTTTTTAAGAAAGTTTAGAAAAAATTTTTAACCCTTAGATTTTTTTGAAACCCCATTTTTTATGTGATCAAAGGGGGAGAAGGAAAAGTATAAGTCTAGGGGGAGGCAGACCAAAATTTAAATTTTTAATTTTTTACACTTAATTGCAAATTTAGTTAGTTTATTTTCATGTCTATTTTTACCCTAGCTTAACTTGGGTTGCTCACATCAAAAAGGGGGAGATTGTTGGAACCCCAAGGTTGTTTTGGTGTGGTCAACAAGTTAAGTTATATCCTGTGTGTTTTTAACCTTGTGTCTAAGTGTGCAGGAGCTTAGGAGCACAGGTAGTCGAGCGGAAGACACGGCTAGCGAGAAGGATGTCATGCGATGCGTCTGAGGGACAAGGTGCTGTGGAAGAGTACACCGGCGGATGAAAGGAAGCGTGCCGTGGTTCCGAGGGACAAGAAGCCGGAGTAGAAGACTGATCGAGGAGCAAGAGATGCAGCTAGCGAGAAGGTCGGCACGGGGTGCGACCGAGGGACAAAGACTGCGGATGAGTACGCTGGCGGACGAGAAGGAACCACGCGGCGATTCCGAGGGACAAGAAGCCGGAGTGGAAGCCTGATCGAGAAGACCGAAAGTTGGGTTCGGGTGAGCCTTATTCCGGATGGTAGAGATCACCCAAGCTAGCGGAAGACTCGGTCTGAGGCAAACGGAGTCGGAGTAGAAGACCCCGGCTGGAAAATGTCAATGGGGTTGACTTTTCCCTTCGAGGCGCCTGGAACTGTCCGGGATGCCCGGAACAGTTCGGGGCGCCTGGGACCCTTCAGGGCGCCTGGAGTTGACTTTTTGACCAGATCATGTCAAACGCAATTTGAACGTTGGGGGATAAAATTTTATCCCCCCAAGGGCACCCAGAATCACTTCGGGGTGCCCCGATCATGGCTATAAATATAGCCTTGGTCCAGAAGTTTCTCAACAACTCAAGCAATTCATTCTTTCTACACTTGTATGCTTTCTCTGTAGTTAAGCTTCTATTTTCTACGTTTCATCATTGTAAGAGGCTTCTCCTCCTAAAGGTGTTTTTAGTACGATCATTTTCCTTAGATTAACAACCTCCCCGGTTGTAACCAAGTCAAATCTGGTGCCTCGTCTTTTCTAATTTACTTTCTGTTTAGCTAATTTATACAAGTGTTAGTTTAAGAGTTCTAGAAGGGTTTGTTTTTTATTTTCAGGCTATTCAACTCCCCTTTTAGCCGGCCGCCATGATCCAACACGTCCTAGCCGTGCCTAAAAGGCATGAACATGTCAATTCCACACGGGTGTGTCAATTCCACACGGCCATGTCATTTTCAACACAACAGCTCGATTAGATTTATGATCCATTCCAGATATTAAAATGTAGATAACTTCAAGATCTACAACTCTTATGAAGACATCAACCTGAGAAAACTAAGTCTTGAAGGTCTAAAATACGTTTCTATGACATGATCATGTCAAATCCTACACTGCACACCAAGAGTAAAATGGGCATAACTTTGTGGTTGGTTAGAGTTTCATACTATTATTTATACTGAATTGTAGATAACTTCAAGATCTACAACTTTACTGAAGAATGTAACTCAAGAATACCAAGATAAGAGGTGCTAAAATGGCCTACAAGTGTACACATCCTTGACACAAGGCCAAAATCAGCTAGGTCGTGTGAGCCACACGACCGTGTCACCCAACCAGCACAACCAGAGCATGGTCGTGTGAGCCACACAGATGTGGAATATTTCCAGAGGGTAAGCAGTGGTGGGTCGTGTGATCCACATGGCTGTGCAGCATTTCTAGAGGTCAAAAAGAGCTAGGTCATGTGAGCCGCATGGCTGTGTGAGCCGCATGGCCGTGTGAGCCACATGGCCGTGTGAGCCGCACGACCGTGTGAGTCACATGGATGTGTGAGCCGAATGGCCATGTGAGCCACATGGCCGTGTGAGTCACATAGCTGTGTAAGCCACATGGTCGTGTAGCCTTTCTAGAACTAAAGCAGAACATGCCCGTGTGAGCCACACGACTGTGTCACCTTGGCCGAAAGCAAGATGTGTGAGGCCATGTGGATCCACACAACCATGTGGTACCCATGCCCTGCTCTATAAAATGAATTTTTCTCCCCTTTTCACTCATCTTCGGCTTGGGGCTCACCCCCATTCCTTGGATGGAGATCAGTGATTTCATGTCATGGTTTGATTATGGTTACAGTAGACTTTGGATTAGAAGTTTCACTTTAGTATAGATTTTCATCTCAGACTGATGGATAGTTTGAGCGCCTTATACAGATGTTGGAGGATCTGTTGAGAGTGAATCATGGATTTTAGAGGTAGTTGATTTATTCATATTTAGCTAGATTACAGAGTGGAGTAGTTGAGGAGGATGTTATTTGATTGATGCCCTTGGAGGAGGATCCCTGAATTGATCAGTAAATTTGGGGACCAAATTTTTATTAGTGGGGGAGAATGTAATATACGGCAAATAAATAATAAGGTTAAATAGACAAATAACCTTAACGGAATTTTTCAGAATTTTTAGAAATTTTCTGGGAATTTTTCGGAGCTCGTACGGAGGGTTTTGAGGGGATCGATCGACAGGTATGGATAAGGCCTGTTTGGATACCCATTTAAGTGGGAGTTGTTTTGGGAATGGACTTAGGTTTTAATTAATCAAACCTAGGTTTAAATTTTGGATTTTATTAAATTTTTCCCGATCCTTATTCTTCTCCCCGATTCTCTCTGCCCGAAACCCTTCTCCGGCGATTTCTCGCCTCAACGACGCCAAGCTCGCGACTGCCGGCAGCAATCTCCTCCAGCGTGTCTCGGCCGAGCCTCCCCCTCCCTCGCGATTTCCCTTTCCTCTCTCGTGCGAACGCCCGACGCCGACGATGCGCGATCTCCACCCCGATCGCAGCCTCGTTGAGTCGCCGGAGGAAGAGCCGCTGGATATCGAAGGGGATCGATTATCTCCGGCGTAGTAGGCGTCTCGGTGGCTGTTTCTTGCTGGCAAGTGATGGCGATCCAGTGGCTAGGGCACGGCGGGGCTAAGGCCGATCAAGCCCTTTCGCTTCTCCCCTTCGATCTGGGCATTGGAGGGCAAGTTGGGTCATCACCAGTGGGAGTGGATCACGCGACACCATTGGAGGTGATCGATTGAGGTAAGGGCAGTGTTGGGTAATGCTGTGAGTTCAAGAATCTCATGTGAATTTGTTTCTTTTCGTGATATTCTTCCTGATCTAGGATGGAGGATGCTTCGGATCAATCTAGTGATGGATCTTCCTTGAGCAGGACTTCATCTTCTCCAATTCTTGTGGCTGGGTTCTGTGGAAGCTGTCGGATGAGGAGGTAAGGTTCTGTTAAGGTGAATCTTGTACTGTGGATTGGAGTTTTAGCAATTCTTTGCTATACAATTGAGTTCTAGATTGATTCTTGGGAGAATTGGTGTGTAGGCATTTTTGTAGATTTTGGACAGTGGGAGTAGGGGCTGTGAGCTCTTGATTTGTGGCACTATCTCGAGGTGAGTTTCCTTTGATGGTGTATCTCTAGATCCTTCTATTAGTGCTCTGTTCTATCAGTGTTGTTATTGGATATTAGATCATGTTTAGTTTAGAGCACATGGAAGCATGTAGAGGGATTCGTTGTAGTTGGATGCTCTTGTGTTGGATTAATTAATGGCTGGTAGGTTATGTTTGGAAAGATTGAAGGAGTTATAAGGAGATTTGATTAGTGAGAATTAAGGAAATCAATTGAGATGTAGGTTGATAAGGATTTGTATTATATTATGTTGGAGATTTCGTGATCTGGGTTTGTTTGGATAAATTGTGATTAGTGGGTTTAGAAGGATTTATGATGAGTTTGGATTAGTGTTTGATTGATGATGATTTATGTGAATTGGATTTAAGATGTGTTAATTATGCAGATTGAGGATTATTGGAGTTGTTGGATGATGTAATGAGTTTTGATTAGTAATAAATTTGTGAGGATTTAGGGATTAATTTGTGGAGTAAGGATGAATTTATCATCTAATTGGATCTTTAGGTGGAATCTACCTTGATTACCTAATCAAGGTAGGATTAGGTTTTGGGTTTGGTTAGTTGTTGATTATGTGATCAGCTAAACAATAATATATATATGTTGATTTATGCAGGATTTTGGATATGGGACGATCATCACGATGTGAGATTTATTTTATCACGATCGACAGATTTAAGGCGGGTATTTCTTCCTTGCCTCTATGTAGATTTTATTGAGCTTAGTGCATGGTTTTATGTGATGGTTTAGGATGCTTTATCTTATATCGTGTTCGTTTGTTGCTTTCCTGCTTGATACCGATGCTTGACCCTTGTGATGATCTATTTAATTCTTATACAGTCTACACTTTGGATTATCTATACTCTGTGGTATTTGTGTACATGTAGAGTATGTATGGTAGGGGTTACTTCGTTGGTGGTATTCATATGAGGCTTGTCCATCCGTATGTCGTGTATACTTCTGCCCGGTGTGATGATTGGAGTTGTGTTGATTGTATGTCTGTGGTTTATACACGTATTTGATGTGTTTTTACTGGAGGATACATGTTGATTGTACACGTGGGGTTGTGTAGGTGTGTCTGTTGAGGTTATTGGAGATTTTTGGTTGACTATACATGTGTAGTTATATACAGATGTTTGGTGGGATATATGGAGGTATCATGATGATTATACTCATGTTGTGGGACACTTAGGTGGATTTAGAGTTGCATGGATGATGACGGTGTCCGTATCATGATTATATATATATATCATCATGTTCATCATTCATGGCATACTGACGACTATCGTCTCCCTTGTAGTTGAGAGGGTTGTCAGTCTTTTATAGCCGTCCATTCGGCCACTGATGGAGAGTGGTAGTTTGGAGTGGAGCTAGTCCTGTCGCGCTTACTCAGCTGCTCAGTGTTCTGTCAGCCTCGACCACTCTGGAGTAGTGAGTCTTGAGGGTACAGTGTCAGAGGGCTAGAGATGTGAGTGGTCAGGGACCCTTAGCTAGGTAGTTATATAACTACTTAGCTGACCGTCCGCCGGTGTTTGTACTGGAGGCTAGTACGGTTTGTCACGGACCCAAGCCTCTCGGCCATACAGGGGTCGTAGTGTCTAGAGAGGTGGCGGGGGTGACCATGGAGCATGCATGCACATTTGCATTTGATGCGCGGTGCATCGTTGGAGATATATTTGCATACATGCCTAGTAGATACTAGTTGCATGTGTTTGTGGTATGTTGCATTTGTTTGCGATATGATTGTTACATATGGTTGTCATGCTGCATACATGTCATTTATTTTACATGTATTTGCAGTCGTATTTATATTGCACAGGTGTCACGGGTATGTCTGTTGCAGATCCAGTGAGGTTACTGATCTTGGTACCTTGCGCTGATTTCAGATTGGGTATGTATTTACCATTATGTCGGTAGTGGTTTGTGCAGTTTGTATGTCAGTTATGATTATGTCGGGTTACCACGTCAGGTATGTTCAGATGCATTGATTATGATAGTATGATCATGTTCTTTGTTTCCCTACTGAGACTGTATACTTTTGATCTCCATGTTTATTATTGACCATGCACTATCTTGTCTATTACCCGCTGAGTTACCTATACTCACCACCGCATGTATATCTTTATGTTTTCAGGTAGATGGTTGGAGTGTCGCTCGGAGTATCCTGTCTGCCGGGTCCTACATCACATCCGAAGGTCGTTTTTGGTTTTGTATATGTTTTATTTATATTTGTTGTATTTGGGGGGTTGTTGTATTTGTGTTGTTGTGGTTGTTGTATAAAGCCTAGCCGGCTAGCAGTGTGTTGATTGTGTTGTATTGGGCTTTCCGTTTTCGTTTTCCGCTGTGGGCTGTTTTATATATAACTGCGTGGTTGTGATTGTTTCATTCCAGCCGTGTGGGCTGTTATTATAACTGCGTGGTTGTGTATATAAATATTCCAGCCGCATGTGGCTGATGTATTTTGCTTGTAGTGATGCTTCATATTGTCACCCGTACAGGGGAGATGCTGTCGGATTTCGGTCTAGCAGAGACTCCTTTGGGGGCGTGACACCTTGGCCGAAAGCAAGATGTGTGAGGCCATGTGGATCCACACAACCATGTGGTACCCATGCCCTGCTCTATAAAATGAATTTTTCTCCCCTTTTCACTCATCTTCGGCTTGGGGCTCACCCCCATTCCTTGGAGGAGGGTTCTCCCCTTTGGGGGAACCCTAGAAACTACATCTTCGCCGATCCGTCCACCTCCGGAGCAAGGGAGTGCTTCCAAGGACGCTATGCTTCAAGGATAAGCACTCTCCTCTCTCTACTTCTTTGTATTGGGTTGTAGTTTACTTCTTTCTTCATCTTTGGTTGTATTTCCTTTGCTATGGAGTAGATCTCTAGATTTAGGATGTATGAAGTAACTGTGATGTGATTGTGAATGTATGAACTATGTATTTGGATATTTTCCTATGCAATGAAGTGTTTATATCATCATCCATGTGTGTTGTGCCTTGTATGCGTTTGATAAAATTGTGTGAGGTAAATCCATGTAGATGTAGGGTTAGATCACCATGTAGAGGAAGAACCTTGGAATGTTAGATCATGGGACCTTGTGACAGAAGGTATCCCTTACTTTCTACAGTAGTTCCTTGAAACAGGGATCGACTCTCTACTAGGAAAACTAATTAGAGATTAAAGCGTTCTCCCAAATTAATGTTAGGAAGTGACTTGTGTAATCTAGAAATGTGGACCATGGGCCCTTGTATGAGAAGGATGTTCCCTACAATCAGACTTCCTAAATTACCCTTCTACTTAATTTCATTAATCTACCATTAGGAAGTGATCAGTGTAATCTAGGAATGTAGACCATGGGCCCTGGTGACAGAAGGATGTTCCCTATAATTAGACTTCCTAAATTACCTCTTTTACTTAATGATGGTAGAACTTGGGTAAACTCTTTTGTGTGATCTTTGCAGGATAGTACCGGATTTTAGTTAGAACTCCTACACAAGTGTAAGCATGGAGTTAAGTAGATGAACAATGCATAGGGACATTAACTAGAATCATAGTGAAACCGAAATCCTAGTATCTATCCATCCCCAAATCCAACTCTCCCTCTTTTTCTACTCTTTACATTCTCTATTTTCTGTTGGATCAAAAGCACTAGAGGGGGGGGGGGGTGAATAGTGCTCGTGGCTTTCACAATTCGGATTCGTAAATCGTTCGATTAAATGCAGCGGAAAGTAATAGCACAAACAGAAGACACAGTCAATTTACTTCGTTCGGAGTCTAGCTCGACTCCTACTCGAAGGCTCGCGATCCTTGATCGCTTTACATGGGCAACAACTATAAATCCAGAATTATTACAAGCTAGAAGCAATTACAGTTAAGTACAAATAAGAAAGTTATACCAACGAACAAGAAAATAGAAGAGCTTTGGAGTTTCAGTTCGTTGTAGCAGCAGGGCGTTGTTGAAGCGTACGAAGCACACAAGAGCACAGAACTTCTGTTCGAGAGTTGTTGTACTTGGCTGCTTCCCGAGGCTTCCTTAAATAGGCTCCTTGAGACTGATCCAGATCCCCAAGTCTCGGGATCAGTTTTGACTCGAAGCGGATCGGTCGACCGATCCTCATGTCCGGTCGACCGATCAGATGATCTCCATCTAATCCGTCGATCTATCGCTCTGCTTCGATCTGGTCAAACTCTATCCCTATGTTTGGTCGACCGATCCCAGGGTCCAGTCGACCGATCAGTCTCCTCTGACCCGCTCACCTCGGCCTGATCTAGTCAACACTTATCCCAGGTTCGGTCGACCGATCCCGAGGTCCGGTCGACGGATCCCTGGTCGAGCCCGGTCCAACTTCTGGAGACTTGATCTGTTAGCTTGGAGGTTCGGTCGACCGATCCCAAGGTTCGGTCGACTGATCCTAGTCAGTTCTATCCCTGCACAAAAATATTAATTTCCTGCAAAACAGAGTTAGAACACAAAAGATAATATATATAAATAAATTTGATAGTCACCAGACTGTCCGGGTCTGACTTCGGGTTTTCGACGGGAAACCCTAGGTCGACCCGACGCTTACTGTTCCCTCTACGGGGAACACGTCCTCACCTACTCCACTCAGAAGATTTACTTGATGCTAGTCCGGTCCTCCAGACTGACTGGACTTTTCGCCTAGGGTTACCACCCCCTAGGACCTAGGGTTACCGCCCCTTAGGGTTTTCCTCCACCTAGGGTTACCTCCCCCTAGGACCTAGGGTTACCACCCCCTAGTGTTTTCACCTGCCTAGCCACAGCTAGGACTTTTGCCTAAGTATTACTTATGACTTTCCTGCAATCTCCATGAACCTTGTTAGATAACACCACAGCTTAACTTTGAGCCCTTTGCCATAATCAAGACTCAGGTTCGATCATCTGGTGCTCACTGCACCAACAATCTCCCCCTTTTTGATTTTGGCAACTTCGGGTCAAAGTTAAGTAAAACATAAGATTAATTAAAGGAATAAATAATGGAAGTTAACCATGAGTATGAATGTAATTTAACGTTTATGCTTCCCCTTTCATTATGTTTAAAGTTTATGCTTCCCCTTTCATTATGTTTAATATTTTGACTTATCACTTCCCCTTTGACATAAATCAAAAAAGGAATTAACACAAGAGAGAAATCGTCTCTTTAATTTTAAGCTCCCCCTAAATGGTAGCATAGTTTAAGTACTTAGACTTTTAATTTAAAAAAGACTTTTCTTTTTAAAACAAATTGTTTTGAAAACCACTTAGCTAAATTTGAAATGCTTAGCTATGTTTTCAGCTTAAAAATGATTAAGTTGAGAAAGTATCTTGCCAAGTGGCTAAGTTTAGAAGATAATTTAACTCAGTTTAGTTAGAGAAAACTTAATTAAGTACTTAGCTTTAGCTTCTAGAGGAGTTATAATTTAAAAGTCAGGTCATGAATAACTTTAATTTTAAAGCTAAGTTAAAAAATAACCTGATTTTTGAAGATAAGGAGAAATTAATTTTTAATTTTTAAGTCAAGTCAAAGATAATTTTATTTTAAAAACCAAGAAAAAATTACTTTAATGAACAACTAACTTGAAAAAAAAACTAACTTTAAGACCAACCCAAAATCACTCCCCCTTAATTAATGCTTTAATAACTTTAAGTAAGGTTATTCATTCAAATTTAGTTGGTCCAAGCATAAGTCAATATGTTTCAGACTATTTACTTTTGAGAGGTATCAGAGTCCTAAAGTTCATGCCTGAGTGAACTCAAACTGGTTTAAATATCAAGCACGTTGTTTTGCGGCCACATGTCTAACCATTTAGCTACTAGGTGATTACCTAGAGGGCAACAGCTTTCACTTGGTTAGTCAAGTTAAGTCACTAAATCTAGTTAGATTTGACTAGTGCTGGAAGACTTAACTTGATTACTGTTAACTTGGTGTTTAACGCCCAGACTCATATTGATGCACAGATATAAGCATTCTTGAGTCCAGGCTGTACCCTATACATCTCACACCGTTCTATGTTTTTTCAAACACAAGCAAGGTAAGCCTAGGTGTTTGTGAGATGCTCTGGCTGAAAATTAGGTGAGCATGATTTCTAAGGTTGAGCCTAGGCTAAAACCACATTTTTGAAAATCTAGTAAAAGCTGGAATTTTAAAATCAATATTTTCCTAGAATTTTTAAAAGGAACGGGATGGTTAAAATAAGAGTTTTGAAGTAAGACTACGAATTTGAAAATCAACACCTATTCTACCCAACACATTCCTATTTGTCTTCTAAGTGAGCTGAACTCAAGTTCAGGTAAGGGCTTTGTGAAGATGTCAGCTAGGTTTGATTTTGACTCAACATAGTTGTCAATATCACCCTTAGCTATGTGATCCCTTACAAAATGGTGCTTTACTTCTATATGTTTAGTCCTTGAGTGATGAATTAGGTTTTTTGTTAAATTTATTGAGCTTATATTATCAATTGAGATTTTTGTTTTATGATACTCAAGTTGATAGTCTTTAAGGGTATGCATCATCCACAGCAACTGAGATGTGCATTCACCTAAGGCTATATATTCAGCTTCAGTGGTAGATAAAGCAACACAGTGTTGCTTTCTACTTGACCAACTTACTAGGCACTCGTGCTTTTTCTGTCTAGCTTGCATCTGACATAGTCTGAGTCAGAGTAGCCGGTTAGGTCAAGGGTGCCAGATCTAGGATACCATAGTCCTACATTTAGGGTTCCCTTAACATACCTAAGGATTCTTTTGACAAGGGTTAAGTGAGACTCCTTTGCACAAGATTGGTATCGTGCACACATACCTACTGCGAAAATAATATCTGGTCGACTCGCAGTTAGGTACAGTAGACTTCCTATCGTACTTCGATAGTATTTCAAATCTACTGATTTACCTTCTAAGTCTGAGTCAACTTTAGCATTTGTAGCCATTGGTGTATTAATTATTTTTGAGTTCTCCATGTCAAATTTTCTAACTAATTCCTTAGCATATTCAGTTTGATAAATATAAATTCCATCTTTAGTTTGTTTAATCTGTAAACCTAAGAAGAAGTTAAGTTCTCTTACCAGACTCATTCCAAATTCATTTTCCATTAGTTTGGTGAATTCTTTTAGAAATTTAGAGTTTGTGGAACCGAAAATAATATTGTCGACGTAGATTTGGGCTATAAAAATGTCGTTTTCTAAGGTTTTTACGAAAAGGGTTGGGTCTATTTGACCTTGGTTAAATCCTTTTGATATTAGATAATTGGACAGACATTCATACCAAGCCCTAGGTGCTTGTTTTAGTCCGTATAGGGCCTTTTTTAATCTAAAGACATAATTTGGTTGTTCTAAGTCCTCAAATCCTGGGGGTTAACCTACATATACTTCTTCTTTAATAAATCCGTTTAAAAATACGGATTTTACGTCCATTTGAAATAGCTTGAATCCTTTGTGTGCTGCATAGGCCAGCAACATCCTAATGGATTCAAGTCTTTCTATAGGAGCATAGGTCTCATCATAGTCTAACCCTTCTACTTGACTAAATCCTTTTGCTACTAACCTAGCTTTGTTTCTAACTATTTCACCTTGATCTTTTAATTTGTTTCTAAAAACTCATTTAGTGTCAATTACGGATTTATTAATGGGTTTAGGCACTAATTCCCATACTTGATTTCTTTCAAATTGGGTCAATTCTTCTTGCATTGCTAGAGTCCAATCTGGGTCTGGTAGGGCTTCTTCTATGGTTTTGGGTTCGATTTTTGAAATCAGGGCTATTTGACTCTGGTTTCTATAGGATGACCTAGTTCTGACTCATAAAGTTGGGTCACCCAAAATTTGGTCAGATGGGTGATTTGTGCGTGTTCTTGTTGGTCGTATACCATTTGAGTTGGTGATTTGTTCTTCAGATTCAATAGGTTCAGGTTGAATTTCATCATCTTCTCTGTTTATTGGGTTAGCATTTTCTGTATTTTCATTTTCATTTATTGTGTTGGGTAATTTATTTTCTTCATCAAATATTATATTTATTGTTTCTTCTACTTTTAGGGTATTTTTGTTATACACTCTATATGATCTACTAGTTGTTGAATATCCTAAAAATATTCCCGGGGTCATTTTTTGATGTAAATTTCCCTAAGTAGTCTTTAGTGTTTAAAATGAAGACTTTACACCCAAACACTTTTAAATAGTTTAAGTTGGGAATTTTATTATAATAAATTTCATAGGGTGTTTTATTTTGAAATTTGTTAATTAAAATCCTATTTTGAATGTAACAGGCTGTATTAATTGCTTCAGCCCAGAATTGATTAGATAGTTTATATTCATTCAACATGGTCCTAGCAGCTTCTTGTAGGGTTCTGTTTTTACGTTCTACTAAACCATTTTGTTGAGGGGTCCTAGGGCAAGAATATTCATGTTTGTACCCATTTATTTCACAAAATTCAGTAAAGTTGTGATTCTCAAATTCTCCTCCATGGTCACTTCTGATTCTTTTTATTTGAGTACCTTTTTCATTTTCTATTAGTTTACAAAAGTTACAAAAGACTTCAAAGGTTTCAGCTTTTGTCTTTAGAAATTTTACCTAGGTGAACCTGGAGTAGTCATCGATTATTACTAAGTAATACTGGTTCTTGCTTAGTGACTTGGCTCCATGTGAATCAAATAGGTCTAGGTGAAGGAGCTCAAGTAGACAAGTAGTTCTAACTAAATTGGTTGACTTGTGGGTTGACTTGGTTTGTTTTCCTTGTTGACATGCATTACAGATTGAATTTTCAATAACTTTTAATTTGGGCAACCCTCTAACTAGTCCATTTTGACTCATTTTTGAAATGAGTCTAGTGTGAGTGTGACCTAATCTTCTGTGCCACAACTCAGTTTCCTCTAGTTGTGTTAGAAAACACTTTATTGAGGATGTTGGTAGATAAATGGTGTAGACATTATCTTTTCTAGTTCCCTTAAGTATGATTTTTGGAATTTCAATATGTTTAACTATACATTCAGACTTGGTAAAATTAACTGAGTAACCAGTATCGCATAATTGGCTTATACTTAATAAATTAAAATTGAGATTTTTAACTAATAAAACTTTTTGAATAATAAAATCGAAGTTAAGTTTGATATTACCTTTTCCGATTACCTTAAGTTTACTGTCGTTGTCGAACGCAACCGATCCTAGGTTCTTTAGTTTGAGCTTAGTAAATTTCAATTTATCTCCAGTCATATGTCTGGAGTATCCACTGTCCAGTATCCATTGATCTAATTCCTACACATAAAGTAGTTGAATTGGATTTTTCCTCTTTGATCAAAAGACAGTTTAATTGAGGTAAACTCCCTAATTTTCAATTTTACCCAATCTAGGTTAATTATCAGTTAGTCCTATGGGGGATTGTTAGATGGTTTGAATAATTAAAACATTAATCTTAAGGGTTTTGAGTTAATTAAAAAAAATTAAGTTAATTGAATTTTGAAAAATATTTTAAGTTAATTAGTTTTTCTTTAAAAAAATATTTTAAGTTAATTGAAATTAAGTTTTATTTGGAAATATAATATTAATTATGAATTTGAATTTGAATTAATTATGAATTTTAATTTTGAATTTCAATTAATTATAATTATGAATTTAATTTTGAATTTCAATTCCTTAGTCATCTCAACCGATCTAAATTTTCAATTAGGGATTCCTATAATTTTTGTGAGATGAATTGAGGTTCAATTTTAGGATTATGTTTAACTTTGTGTTAGATTCAGGTTTAGCTTTGGGTTCAACAAGTAAGCATTCTTTGGATAAACTTCTGGGCTATGGTGAGTCACAAGGAACTCATTAAAGTAACCATGCCTTCGAGGTTTTCCAAATAGTCCTACCCATTGAACTTAATACTAAACCTTGGTCTAACTAGTTAGGATTCATTTAAGGATAGCTTCGGTTAGTTCCACTTGGCCAAATGCACCAGGTCAAAGCCATATCTTCCTAGACATCCGATGCCCAAGCTTCCCTAACGTACTATCATCCAAAAACTTCACCAGTACCGTGGGTCAAGTTAAACCTAGCCTATTTTATCTAACCTTAATTAATTACCCTTCCGGATAGTCTACTCTTGTTTACCCATTTCGGGTAGATTAAGTTTGGTTACCCAGTCGGGTAGTTTAGTTGCGGGTGCCAGCTATTCTGGATCCTCCTTCTAATTTTTTTTTAATTGAATTTAGAATGTTAAATTTTGATTTTGAATTTTGAATTTAATTTCGAATTTTGATTGAATTTTGAATTTTGAATTTAATTTCAAATTTTTTAATTGAATTTTGAATTTTAATTTCAAATTTTTAATTGAATTTTGAATTTTAATTTAATTTCAAATTTTTATTGAATTTTGAATTTTAATTTTGAATTTTTATTGAATTTTGAATTTAATTTCGAATTTTGATTAAATTTTGAATTTTGAATTTAATTTCGAATTTTTTTTTTAATTGAATGTTGAATTTTAATTTCAAAATTTTTAATTGAATTTTGAATTTTAATTTCGAATTTTTATTAAATTTTGAATTTTGAATTTAATTTCGAATTTTGATTGAATTTTAAATTTTGAATTTAATTTCAAATTTTTTTTAATTGAATGTTGAATTTTAATTTCAAATTTTTTAATTGAATTTTGAATTTTTAATTTAATTTAAATTTAGTTTTATTTTAATCGTTTTTCTTCTAGCTCCCCCTGGATCATAGCCTCGATATGGTCTATCGAGGTAATGTATTTGATCCTTAGGAACCCAATATTGTCCGAGTCCAACTTGATTGATCAGGTTGGACTTGGCAACCCATGCTTGGACCATTTTTCTATTTATTTTTTGTATGAGAGATAAATATGACTTATACTTCTTTTTCGATTTGTATCCTAGTCCAGTTTGATTGTAGATTGCCTTTGTGTTCCAAGAATCAAGTCAAGATTCTTGGACCCCAAGGAAAATCGTTCTAAGGTTGTCTTTAAATCCTTGACTTGACTTTTCAGGTTGGAATTCTCTTCCTCAAGTTTTTGAACATGAGTTGAGATTCCAGTCTGAACTGGATCAGTCAAGGATTCGTTATTAGTCGTTTCTTTAAGGAGTGTTACCGCCTTCAGAAGCGACTTGATTCGAATTTTGGACTTTGCTACTTTATGCATTAAATAATTAATTAAGCTATATAAACGATTTTTACTTACAGAGGGATTTGGCCCTTTGGAAACGGATGTGGATCCGTGGCTTCTCTCAGACTCGGCTTCCGATTCGTCCTCGCTTCCGGATTCGTTGGTGTAGTCCTGGGCTGTCAACGCGAGAAAATTCGTCTGCTCGAGTTCTTCGTTGTCGGATTCCTCAGAAGAAGACTCGTCCCATGTTGCTTTCAAAGCCATCTTCCTTTTTGGTTTCTTTGGATCCTTTTGGTTCGGGCAGTTTGCCTTGATGTGCCCCTTCTGATTGCACCCATAGCAGGTCACTTCGAATTTGACCTTTGAGCTTGGTTGGGCCTCTTTGGACTGGATGGCCTTTCTGACATCCTTTTTGTTGAAGCTCTTCTTTTTGCAGAGTTTCTTTACCAGGTTGACTATTTCGATTGTAAGCTCGTCGTCATCTTCCGAATCTGGTTCTTCTTCTGACTCTGGTTCGGTTCTGCGCTTTATCTTTGATTCGCGCATTCTCCCTGTTCCTGCAACCAAAGCCAACCCTTTCTCGGTCGGGAGTGCATTAGTCTGTTCATGAAGTTCAAATTCTGCAAAAAGTTCATCTAACTTAATGGTAGATAGGTCCTTAGAAACCTTGTAGGCATCTACCATGGATGCCCACAAGGTGTTCCTCGAAAAGGCATTTAAAGAGTACCTTATGATGTCATGGTTATCTACCTTCTGTCCAATTGCATGAAGTCCGTTGAGCAGATCTTGAATCCGGGCGTGGAGTTGGGCAGCTGTCTCACCTTACTGCAGTTTGATATTAAATAACTTATTGAAGATTAGGTCTCTTTTACTTACTTTGGTGTTGGACGTTCCTTCGTGAAGTTCAATGAGCTTCTCCCACAACTCCTTGGCACTGTTGAAGGGGCCGACGCGATTAAGTTCTTCTTTTGATAGGCCACACTGGAGGGTGCAAGTCGCCTTGGCATTAGCTTTCACCTTCTTAATCACAGATGCATGTGAGATCTCGAAAAATTTAAATAAATAGGGTTATCTCAGAAATAGCCTTATAATATTTGTTCGGAATTTTTAGAAATTTTCTGGGAATTTTCGGAGCTCGTACGACGAGTTTTGAGGGGGACTAATTACGGGTACGGATAAAGCCTGTTTGGGATACCCGTTTAAGTGAGGAATTGTTTAATTATAAATTCCTTTTATTCCTCAACCAAACGCCGTTTTCCCGAATCGAGCCTCTTCCTCCTCTTTCCCGATCTCCCCTCCCTTCTCTCTGTTCTCTCTTGCGGACGAAGCAAAGACGACGGTTCCGGCGGCTGTCGACCTCGACGGAAACCAGTGGAGTCATCGGAGCTTGCTGGAGCACGACGGGATTGGTGGAGTACCGATCACCTTCGATCGAGGGGTTGCGGTTCGGTGGATTCAACGCTCGATCGTCGGTGATTCGGCAAATAGGGCACGACGGGGGGGTTGATTCGTGTTGTCTCCTAGCCAATCGACCTTCCCTTTCCTTTCCTCGCACTGCTCACAGTGCGATCCATCTCTTCCTTGGCCGGATCTGGATCGAGCCGTGCCACCCGATCGCCGGCGTGGAAGGGGCGATTAGGGCTTCAATGGGTAAGCAATCCGAACCTTATTCCTCTTTCCTGTTCTTTGATTTGTGCCCTAGATTCGATTCTTCTTCTTCTCTTGACCCTTGCGGACCCATGCCCTAGATCGCCGGGAGCCATTCCCCCGATCTCTTCTCTGTTCACCGATACCCTGTTCTTGATCCTCATCTTCTTGTGGTTGATTAGGTCTCGGTTGAAGATGATGGGATCATTTGAGCTGTCGGCAGAGGCTATGAGAGTTCTTGCTTGATTGGTGATCTTCATCGCTTGACCTCCTGCTTGATCAGATTGATAGCAGCAAGGTGAGGTCTTGTTCTGTTCTTGCTGTGGAGTTGTTCTTGGTTCCGACAACACTTCAACCAGTAGCTTCTCTGGTTCCAGCAATCAACAGCAACTGGATCGAGGTAAGGTGTGTAGGGTTTGTTTTGTTTTAGATGATTGATCTTAGTGTGGATGAATTAGGGTTTATGTATTGGTTGAGTAGTTGGATGTAGATTTGATTATTTAGGTTTGGATTCTAGTAGTGGTTATTTGTGATTAGATCTAATTGCTTAGATTAACCTAAATGGAATGATTAGGGTTAAGACAAGTAACCCTAATCGACTATTGGATTTACTTTAGGTATTAGATAACTAATCTAATTGGTAACTAAGGATTAGGAAATTATTCCTAATTAACCGTTAGAAAGGTGGAGGGTTATAGGTTAGGGTTTGTCCCTAAATTTCTATTTAGGATTTATTTAGCTATTTGTTTGTATTCTAGCTAAACAAATGTAAATGTATTTATTTACACAGGACGCTGATTCGAGACGAGCATCTCGACATTGGATTAAGACTGGATTGTATCTTCTATTTGAGGCGGGTACCCTTTGACTTATCTTTTGATACTGTCTTATGATATGTATAGTTTATATATAATTACTAGTGATAGATGGTAGATTTATTTCTTCCCTGGTCTTAGCTTAGTTGATACCTATCACATGCTTCTACTGTTAGATGCTTTACATTAGTCTGGTTTACTTTTATCTCTTGCCATGTGTATATGTGTTTGTGGTTATGGTTACTTACAGTACTTATCTACCCATGATTAGATGCTGGAGATACTTGTTATATATTGTTGGATTCATGTTGTTTATATCTCTGTTATATATCTGCGTTTACCTTTTTGGCACCTACACATATGGAGGAGGATACGTTCAGGTATGACATTCTGTAGCCGCATGCACCATACCGCATGATTGCATGCTGGGCGATGGACGACTCCATTATTGTTGAGCTCGTCGGCCGGCTACATGAGGGCCTGCACACAACGTGTCTACTGCATGGGTAGCACTCAGGGTGTGTATGGCAGGTTGCTCGGTGGTGCACCGCCGGGGTGCTCATGGGTAGCACGACACAGCGGGGTTGCAGCCGGGATCCCTCCCCGTCATCGCGTACCGGGAGTTGAGAGCATTGCGCTCCCTCACTATGTTTGAGGTAGGAGGATAGGTGTACTCCGACAGCATCCCGTCCACTCGGTCACTCTTCAGGGGTAGTGATGGCAGAGTGCACGGTGTCACAGCCCTACCCACGCGGTCTCACCATTGTGTGTGAGATACAGACTGGCGTCAGGGGTGACCATGTCATATTGCATCATATGCACAGATTGCATTTATTGTGATTGTTGCATATTGGATGATGCACTTGGGTGACGGCACATGCATACAGGATACATGCGTATTTGTTCCGACTATCTTTATCTGTGTATGTTCACAATCATTCGCCCAAGCCTCGCAGGTGAGTACTTTTATTTCAATTATGCATTTCTTATTATTCTTGTAGTAGCTTCTAGTTACTCATTACAGTTTATTCACTATGCATTTATATTGTTAGGAAGCTATCTTAGGGTCCTATGGTTTAGGAGACTGTACTTAGGATATTATTGGTAGTTATATGTTCTGTACATATCTATTGGATTACCTGCTGAGTTCTTTGAACTCACCCCGTTGTTACTATTTTTTTCAGGTTGAGGCCGTCAGGAGAGATTCCAGTCGCTAGCCCCATTATCGCGAGGATTTTCTTTGTCGGATTATATTTTGCTTTTGCATCTTATATACTTGTATTGTGGGTTTGTATTGTGGACTTTACATTGAACATTCGGGTTTGCTACTTTTGTTTTCCGCTGCGGTTGTATTTTCATTACTTCGTGGATTTGTTTTCTTCGTTGTAGTGGAGTAGGCTGTTTACATATATCTTCGAGGTTCTATATCGTCTTTCCTTATTAAACTGCGTGGATTGATCATATATTATATCTGTGTGGAATGTTGATATAAACTGCGTGGTTTGTTTCTTAATTGTATTGTATTGTTCCGGCCGAGTGTGGCCGAGGTATAGATATATGTATACTGAGATTCATATTGTCCGCCGTACAGGGGAGATGCTGCCGAAATTTCTTCGGACAGGGACTACCTGGGGCGTGACAATTTATTTGGTATCAGAGCCAGGCTCACGATACTTGATCTTCATTTTAGATTTTCGAGGTTTATCTGATACCAATTTATTTGGTATCAGAGCAAAGTTTTGCGATACCTACTTGTCGGGTTTCGGATTTACGAGGCTTACTTTCGTGAGCATTTCTCGGTATTTTGGATTTGTACGGATTTTCGTCGACTTACTCGTTTCGGAATTCCGAGGTATTTTGACGAGGATCTATTGGTTCTATTTGGGGGCTAAGCAGCGACAGGACATCTCCAGACGGCAATTAGGTAATACAGGTAACTTTATAGTTTTTATACCTGTAATGATATCTGGGTAACATTTTGTTTACAGATATGACACATACACGTATTCTAGTACCTAGACGTGGTCGCACACGTAAGAGGGCGATAGATTCTCTGGAGACAGAGTCACCAGAGGGATTTGCTAGGGTCGAGTCTGTCCGTCAGGGACAGATTCGTCAGGATTTTATAGGCACGTCGGATTATAAGATCCCGATGGTTCCGACTTCAGAGGTACATACCTCGACTATACTACGAGTGGTATCACCTTCAGTATACCTAGCACCCCCTCCAGTCGTGCCTATTACTACGTACTTGAGGTACGAGACGGGGCAGAGATCTGGTGGGACACGCAGTGCTCGATTATAGACGAGCAACATATTATCTGGACGAGATTTAGGGAGGCATTCGAGAGTCAGTATTTTCCCCGGGCGTATCAGATGACACGTCGGCAGGAATTTCTGAGTCTTCGACAGAATAACTGCTCAGTGATGGAGTACAATGCCGAATTTAATCGGTTGGCTAGATTCTGTCTTGAGTTAGTTGTTGAGGATAGACCTCGTATGCTTCAGTTTGTCCAAGGACTGGACGGGCATCTTCAGGTGAAGATTGCCGATTTTTGTAGTTCATCATACGCAAAGGCACTGGATGGAGCTCTCATGATTGAGTTTGCTCATCAGAGAGTGAAAGTAGACAAGAAGAGGAAGCAGACTGATTGGACTTCCAGACAGACCCCAGAAGTCAGGACGATCTTCATCTGGACGTTCCCGGTCTACTTAGCAGAACCGGAAACAGTCCACCGGTGACTCTCACTGCATCCGATGCGGGTCTCGAGATCACATCATCTCTGCATGTACTCTGGGACAGTCAATTTGCTATTATTGCAAACTTCTTGGGCACTTGAGCTGAGATTGTTCGCTGAAGGCTCAGCATGTAGCTTCCGGGATTTCTGTTCTGGGAGGATAGTTTGGTCAGTCCGGGACTCAGCGAGGCGGGCCGAAAGCCCAATCCTCACAACGTTAGCAGAGGACAGCTCCTCCTGCAGCAGCTGCATATAACATGCACGGTCAGGAGCATTATGGTATCCTTGTGGAGAACCCCACAGTATTCCGCCCTAGTGTTCTCCTGTACTATTCGTCAAGAAGAAGGATGGTACTCTGAGGTTGTGCATCGATTATAGGCAGCTGAATGCAGTGACTATCAGAAATAAGTACCCCTTGCCACGGATTGAGGATTTATTTGATCAGCTTAGAGATACATCAGTATATTCTAAGATTGATCTGCGGTCTGGATATCATCGGCTGAGAGTCAAAGATTCTGATATTCAGAAGATAACATTTCGCACCAGATACGGATATTACGAGTTTTTGGTGATGCCGTTTGGGCTTACCAATGCTCTAGCAGTATTTATAGATCTGATGAACCGTATCTTTTTGGAGTATCAAGATCAGTTCGTTATTGTGTTTATCGATGACATATTGATCTATTCGCGTTCCGAGGAGGAACATGCACAGCATCTTCACATAGTCTTGGAGACTCTACGACGACATCATCTGTATGCGAAGTTCAGCAAGTGTGCATTTTGGCTATCCTCAGTTGTTTTTCTGGGGCACGTGGTGTCCAGCCGAGGTATCTCAGTAGATCCTCAGAAGATCGAGGCTATCACTAGCTGGGAGCAGTCGAAGTCAGTCCAGGAGATCCGTAGTTTCTTGGGCTTGGTTGGATATTACCGACGATTCGTTGAGGGTTTCTCCAGCATTGCTATGTCATTGACACGTCTGACCCGGAAAGGCGTGAAGTTCATGTAGTCAGAGGCTTGTGAGACCAGCTTCCAGGAGCTGAAGCGGAGATTAGTATCAGCACCAGTCTTGGTTTTACCTTCTGGTGATGACGGATTCGGGCTTGGGCACTGTTTTGATGCAGCACGGTAGGGTAGTCTCCTATGCTTCTCGTCAGTTTAAGGAGCATGAGAAGAACTACCCAGTACATGATTTAGAGCTAGCTGCTATTATCTTTGCTTTGAAGATTTGGCGACATTATCTTTATGGTATTACTTTTGAGATTCTTACTGATCATAAGAGTCTCAAATATATTTTCACCCAGAAGGAACTCAATCTCCGACAGAAGAGATGGATGGAGTTCCTGAAGGATTATGATTGTACTATTAGCTACCATCCGGGTAAAGCTAATGTGGTTACTGATGCACTGAGCAGGAAGTCCAGAGGGACTTTAGCTTGTCACCGAGTTGTAGTCACGGACTTGATTCAGGGATTCTCCGAGTTGGGCCTTGAGGAGCAGGGACGGACAGAGCAGGGTATTCTTG
The DNA here is from genome assembly GCF_018446385.1 of Zingiber officinale. NCBI lineage: Eukaryota > Viridiplantae > Streptophyta > Magnoliopsida > Zingiberales > Zingiberaceae > Zingiber > Zingiber officinale. The sequence continues at coordinate 59,767,700 of NC_055990.1, read as the reverse complement.
TTACCATGGTTGCTCAGTCGTCGATCAGGATGAGGATTCGAGAGGCCCAGGCCGGAGATCAGCATTTACAGTTCATTACCGGACAGCAGACTGAGTTTACACGAGACGACGAGGGGATTGTTTATTTCCGAGGCAGATTATGTGTACCTCAGTCTCACCCGGTCATGGAGGAGTTACTTCAGGAGGCACATCGTTCTAGATTTGCTATACACCCAGGTGGGACCCGTATGTATCGTGATTTGCGACGTTCCTATTGGTGGAACGGTATGAAGAAAGACATCGCGGAGTTTGTAGCCAGATGTCTTGTCTGTCAGCAGGTGAAGGCTGAGCACCAGAGACCTGCTGGATTACTTCAGAGGATCCCTATTCCTGAGTGGAAGTGGGAGCACATTACTATGGATTTCGTGGTTGGGTTGCCTAGGACTCGTCGAGGCCATGATGCGATTTGGATAATCGTTGACCGATTAACCAAATCTGCACATTTTTTAGCGATCCGAAAGACTGATTCTCGGGATCGATTAGCTGAGTTATACTGTCGAGAGATTATCAGATTGCATGGAGTTCCGTTGAGCATTATATCTGATAGAGACCCACGGATCACGTCCTGATTCTGGCAGAGTCTGCAGCAGGCCTTGGGCACAACACTGTTTGATGCGGCATTCCATCCGCGGAGATGAGCGATCGAAGCGGACTATTCGACATTGGTGGACTTGTTGAGGTATTGTGTCATGGACTTCGGAATTGGGAGGACCACCGCCATTAGTGGAGTTCGCCTACAACAACAGCTATCATTCGGCTATCCGGATGGCACCGCTTTGAGGCGTTGTATGGGAGGCGTACACCCACCCTAGGAGGTTGGGGAGGCCCGTTAGGACCTCGAGCTCAGCGATGCGAGTTAGTTCGCACTATCGGACGGAGGATGTCGAAGCGTCAGAAGAGTTATGCTGATCAGAGACGGAGACCCCTGGAGTTTTCCATTGGTGATCATGTATTTCTTAGAGTTTCACCCATGAAAGGGGTGAAGAGATTTGGTCTTCGAGGTAAGTTAGCTCCACGATATATTGGGTCATTCCAGATCTTGGAGAGGATTGGAGCAGTAGCTTACCGTCTGGCGCTACCATCATCTCTAGCTGGCATTCACGATGTATTCCATGTATCTATGCTGAGGAGATACGTATCCGATCTAGCACATGTTCTGTCAGATATATCTGTTCCTATTCAGCCTGATGTTACTTACGAGGAGGTTCCGGTGCAGATTCTGGACCACAGGGAGCGTCAGCTACGGAACAAGACTGTCCGACTGGTTAAAGTCGGATGGCAGCATCATTCTGATGAGGAGGCTACATGGGAGCACGAGGATACGATCCGAGCTCGATACCCTCATCTTTTTGCTTGAGGTATGTGGGTTAGAGTTTCTTTCAGTATCTATACCGTTGGTTATATTCTAGTGTTTGTTGTTGATTATAGCGAAATTTGAGGACCAAATTTTTATTAGTAGGGGAGGATGTGAGATCTCGAAAAATTTAAATAAATAGGGTTATCTCAGAAATAGCCTTATAATATTTGTTCGGAATTTTTAGAAATTTTCTGGGAATTTTTCGGAACTCGTACGATGAGTTTTGAGGGGGACTAATTACGGGTACGGATAAAGCCTGTTTGGGATACCCGTTTAAGTGAGGAATTGTTTAATTATAAATTCCTTTTATTCCTAAACCAAACGCTGTTTTCCCGAATCGAGCCTCTTCCTCCTCATTCCCGATCTCCCCTCCCTTCTCTCTGTTCTCTCTTGCGGACGAAGCAAAGACGACGGTTCCGGCGGCTGTCGACCTCGACGGAAACCAGTGGAGTCACCGGAGCTTGCTGGAGCACGACGGGATTGGTGGAGTACCGATCTCCTTCGATCGAGGGGTTGCGGTTCGGTGGATTCAACGCTCGATCGTCGGCGATTCGACAACTAGGGCACGGCGGGGGGGTTGATTCGTGTTGTCTCCTAGCCAATCGACCTTCCCTTTCCTTTCCTCGCACTGCTCACAGTGCGATCCATCTCTTCCTTGGCCGGATCTGGATCGAGCCGTGCCACCCGATCGCCGGCGTGGAAGGGGCGATTAGGGCTTCAATGGGTAAGCAATCCGAACCTTATTCCTCTTTCCTATTCTTTGATTTGTGCCCTAGATTCGAATCTTCTTCTTCTCTTGACCCTTGCGGACCCGTGCCCTAGATTGCCGGGAGCCATTCCCCCGATCTCTTCTCTGTTCACCGATACCCTGTTCTTGATCCTCATCTTCTTGTGGTTGATTAGGTCTCGGTTGAAGATGATGGGATCATTTGAGCTGTCGGCAGAGGCTAGGAGAGTTCTTGCTTGATTGGTGATCTCCACCGCTTGACCTCCTGCTTGATCAGATTGATAGCAGCAAGGTGAGGTCTTGTTCTGTTCTTGCTGTGGAGTTGTTCTTGGTTCCGACAACACTTCAACCAGTAGCTTCTCTGGTTCCAGCAATCAACAGCAACTGGATCGAGGTAAGGTGTGTAGGGTTTGTTTTGTTTTAGATGATTGATCTTAGTGTGGATGAATTAGGGTTTATGTATTGGTTGAGTAGTTGGATGTAGATTTGATTATTTAGGTTTGGATTCTAGTAGTGGTTATTTGTGATTAGATCTAATTGCTTAGATTAACCTAAATGGAATGATTAGGGTTAGACAAGTAACCCTAATCGACTATTGGATTTACTTTAGGTATTAGATAACTAATCTAATTGGTAACTAAGGATTAGGAAATTATTCCTAATTAACCGTTAGAAAGGTGGAGGGTTATAGGTTAGGGTTTGTCCCTAAATTTCTATTTAAGATTTATTTTGCTATTTGTTTGTATTCTAGCTAAATAAATGTAAATGTATTTATTTACACAGGACGCTGATTCGAGACGAGCATCTCGACATTGGATTAGGACTGGATTGTATCTTCTATTTGAGGCGGGTACCCTTTGACTTATCTTTTGATACTGTCTTATGATATGTATAGTTTATATATAATTACTAGTGATAGATGGTAGATTTATTTCTTCCCTAGTCTTAGCTTAGTTGATACCTATCACATGCTTCTACTGTTAGATGCTTTACATTAGTCTGGTTTACTTTTATCTCTTGCCATGTGTATATGTGTTTGTGGTTATGGTTACTTACAGTACTTATCTACCCATGATTAGATGCTGGAGATACTTGTTATATATTGTTGGATTCATGTTGTTTATATCTCTGTTATATATCTGCGTTTACCTTTTTGGCACCTACGCATATGGAGGAGGATACGTTCAGGTATGACATTCTGTAGCCGCATGCACCATACCGCATGATTGCATGCTGGGCGATGGACGACTCCATTATTGTTGAGCTCGTCGGCCGGCTACATGAGGGCCTGCACACAACGTGTCTACTGCATGGGTAGTGGCACAACACGGTGTGTATGGCGGGTTGCTCGGTGGTGCACCGCCGGGGTGCTCGTGGGTTAGCCAGTAGGGATCCCTCCCCGTCATCGTGTAACGGGAGTTGAGAGCATTGCGCCCCTCACTATGTTTGAGGTAGGAGGATAGGTGTACTCGGACGGGATCCCGTCCACTCGGTCACTCTTCAGGGGTAGTGATGGCAGAGTGTCACATCCCTACCCACGCGGTCTCACCATTGTGTGAGGGATCTGGCGTCGGGGGTGACCATGTCATATTGCATCATATGCATTGCATTTATTGTGATTGTTGCATATTGGATGATGCACTTGGGTGATTGCATATGATTGACATGCATACAGGATACATGCGTATTTGTTCGACTATCTTTATACATGTATGTCCACAGTATTCGTGAAACCTCGCGGTGAGTCTGTTTATTTCGATTATGCATTTCTTATTATTCTTGTTGTTACATGCTTCAGTTACTCATTCTGATTTATTCGACTATGCATACTGTTATATTGTTAGGAGATCTTCTTAGGGTCCTATGGTTTAGGACTTAGGATATTCTTGGTAGTTATATGTTCTTTGTACATATCTATTGGATTACTCCGAGTTCTTTGAACTCACCCCGTTATTACTATTTTTCGAGTTGAGGCCGTCGGGAGATTCCATCGCTAGCCCCATTATCGCGAGGATTTTCTTTGTCGGATTATATTTTGCTTTTGCATCTTATATACTTGTATTGTGGGTTTGTATTGTGGACTTTACATTGAACATTCGGGTTTGCTACTTTTGTTTTCCGCTGCGGTTGTATTTTCATTACTTCGTGGATTTGTTTTCTTCGTTGTAGTGGAGTAGGCTGTTTACATATATCTTCGAGGTTCTATATCGTCTTTCCTTATTAAACTGCGTGGATTGATCATATATTATATCTGTGTGGAATGTTGATATAAACTGCGTGGTTTGTTTCTTAATTGCATTGTATTGTTCAGGCCGAGTGTGGTCGAGGTATAGATATATGTATACTGAGATTCATATTATCCGCCGTACAGGGGAGATGCTGCCGAAATTTCTTCGGACAGGGACTACCTGGGGCGTGGTAATGCATCCCAGTCCTCGTACGGTAGTGGCTTGCCGGCGCTGTCAGTTGGTAGTTGGAGTCCGGTTTTGACGATCATCCAGACTTCAAAATGAGGTTGGAGATATGCCTCCATCCGACCCTTCCAGTATCCAAAGTCGTCTCCGGTGAATAGTGGGGGGTGAGCTGTACTGTAGCCTTCTTGAAGGGCCATTTTAGATCAACTCTGAAGAAAATAAATGACAAGAAATTTCCAGGACTTGGTCCTGGATTAGTAGTGTTGGAAATATTAAAAAGAAAACGAATTCAAGTGGTGTTGCACCAACTTCGAGCAAAAACCGATTCAAGAAAATAATTGGAATATAGCTATAAGGCTAAATTCTAATTGACTTCGAAAAATCTGAAACCACCACGAAAAATTGTTTTGAATGGTGGTTGCACCGATTCAAAACGACCCCGCTCTGATACCAATTGTTGGATCGAAAGCGCTAAAGGGGGGTGAATAGCGCTCGTGGCTTTCAAAATTCGGATTCGTAAATCGTTCGATTAAATGCAGCGGAAAGTAATAGCACAAACAGAAGATACAGTCAATTTACTTCGTTCGGAGTCTAGCTCGACTCCTACTTGAAGGCCCGCGATCCTTGATCACTTTACGTGGGCAACAACTATAAATCCGGAATTATTACATGCTAGAAGCAATTACAGTTAAGTACAAATAAGAAAGTTATACCAACGAACAAGAAAATAGAAGAGCTTTGGAGTTTCAGTTCGTTGTAGCAGCAGGGCGTTATTGAAGCGTACGAAGCACACAAGAGCATAGAACTTCTGTTCGAGAGTTGTTGTACTTGGCTGCTTCCTGAGGCTTCCTTAAATAGGCTCCTTGAGACTGATCCAGATCCCCAAGTCTCGGGATCAGTTTTGACCCGAAGTGGATCGGTCGACCGATCCTCATGTTTGGTCGACCGATCAGATGATCTCCATCTGATCCGTCGATCTGTCGCTCTACTTCGATCTGGTCAAACTTTATCCCTGTGTTCGGTCGACCTTCCCAGGGTCCGGTCGACCGATCAGTCTCCTCTGACCCGCTCACCTCGGCCTGATCCAGTCGACACTTATCCCAGATTCGGTCGACCGATCCCGAGGTCCGGTCGACCGATCCCTGGTCGAGCCCGGTCCAACTTCTGGAGACTTGATCTGTTAGCTTGGAGGTTCGGTCGACCGATCCCAAGGTTCGGTCGACCGATCCCGGTCAGTTCTATCCCTGCACAAAAATATTAATTTCCTGTAAAACAAAGTTAGAAAACAAAAGATAATATATATAAATAAATTTGACAGTCACCACACTGTCCGGGTCTGACTTCGGGTTTCTGACCGAAAACCCTAGGTCGACCCGACGCTTACTGTTCCCTCTACGGGGAACGCGTCCTCACCTACTCCACTCAGGAGATTTACCTGATTCCAGTCTGGTCCTCCAGACCGACTGGACTTTCCGCCTAGGGTTACCACCCCCTAGGACCTAGGGTTACCGCCCCCTAGGGTTTTCCTCCACCTAGGGTTACCTCCCCCTAGGACCTAAGGTTGTCGCCCCATAGGGTTTTCCTCCACCTAGGGTTACCTCCCCCTAGGACCTAGGGTTACCACCCCCTAGGGTTTTCACCTGCCTAGCCGCAGCTAGGACTTTTGTCTAAGTATTACTTAGGACTTTCCTGCAATCTCCATGAACCTTGTAGATAACACCACAGCTTAACTTTGAACGCTTTGCCATAATCAAAACTCAGGTTCGATCATCTGGTGCTCACTGCACCAACATTTTCTTCACTCTCTCTTTTCCAATTATCCTTCGATTATCTAGATAATTCACCGTATGAAGGTAATTAAAGTTTAATCAACAGTCCCTATGTGATTGATAATCTTTTATATTACTGATGACGTAACCGTGCACTTGTGGTGGCATAACAAGTTTTTGGCGTCGTTGCCTGGTACTATTTTTTATTAACATTAGTTGATTAGCATATGAGTTACTTTAGGCATTTTTATCTTTCTTTTACTTTTTATATTTTCTTTCTTATTTTTATTATGCACTTTCTTTCTTGCAATTTAAATTCTGCATTTTCGTTCTTATTTTTCATATAGCATTTTGTTCTTATCTTTAATTCTTCATTTTTGTTTTTTTTCTCATAATTTTTTCTTAGATATCCATGAGCACTAACATGTCAAGCAGGACTTTAAGAGATTTTTCTGCACCCATTTGTGTAGGATTTTTATCTCCGATTGTGCAACCTCATATTGAAGCAGAAAGTTTCCAACTAGACCCAGAATTAATCACCATGATACAAGGCTACAAATTTGGAGGAGAAATATCAAAAAATATGTATATCCACCTTGAAGAATTCCTGAGGCTTTGTCATATGGTTGTTAGAGTGTATACTAAAAGTCTAACTTTTTGTATAAACATATAAGAATCACATTGGTCAAATGCCTATATTTATGCTAAGTATAGTTTGTCAATTTAATTTATATTGTAGATAACATGGTATGAGGAGACACACAGAAGATCATGTTATCAGATCCTTATAAAATATAAACAGTTGCTCACAACCAAGATGGAATGAGACAAACCATTGGAGTGGTTGTAGTGTAATTAGGTATTAGTTTATCTTGACTAATAAATTACACTAGTACACTATGAGTGTATTGAGCAGGACCAATTGAGGTAGTATCTTTTTATATTGACTATATAAAAGAACAATATCTCTGTTATTATGGAAGTGTGTACTCTTAATTATGATATAATAACAAGCACATATACTTAGTATTTATTTCTTTGATTTATCAAAGGGTGCGATTTAGCTCGTTAAATCAATAGGCCTGATAAGTTGAAAAATGATATTATTTATATGGTGTGTTGTTGATTATAGAATGAAACTGTGTCCTAGTAATCTAGGTTGATGATGTCCCCTTGAGGAGCTCATAAGGATTGTCATGTAAACCCTACAGGTGGACTTAGTCTGACATGATGATAAGGTTGAGTGGTACTACTCTTGGAGCTAGATATTAATTAAGTGAGTTGTCAGTAACTCATTTAATTAGTGGGCATTCAATATATTAAACATAGGGAGACTAACACACTCATGATAAGAAGGAGCCCATATAGTAATATGGGATTGGTGTAGTAGTGCAATAATAACTCTTTGGTGGAATGAGATATTATTGATGAACTTGAGTTGGGTGTTCGGGGCGAATACGGGGAGTTCAAGCTCATTGGGAGACCAAAATCAATTCCTCCTCTCGGTCCCTATTGTAGCCTCTTATTTATAAAGTCTTATATCCACCCAAACCCAACTTCTTACCCACCTTAAGGTGGCTGGCCAAGTCAAGATTAGAGCCCAAGCTAGGGTCGGCCAAACCAAGGTTAGATGGGTTCAAGTTGTGGTCGGCCCTAGCTTGGAGCCCAAGCAAGGGTGGCCGGCCATATTGAATTCAAAAGGAAGTTTTATTTTGTAAAATATTTCCTTTTATAGAGATCCATTAAAAGGATTTAAAAGGATGATTTTAATATAAAACTTTCCTTTTTTAGATCGGTCATAAAAGGAAATAAAAGGAAGTTTTTATTTTGTTGAAAACTTTCCTTTTTTGTTGGTTTTAAAAGAGAGTTTTAAAATTTTAAAATCTTTCCTTTTATAGCTTTCTACAAAGGAATAAAAGAGATATTTGAAATCTTTCCTTATTTGTAGTTATCTATAATGTGAAAGAAATATTTTAATTTTTTGATAAAACTTTCCTTTCTTGAAACCATGTTTTATTTTAAATCTTATCTTTTATAGATATCCATAAAAGGATTTAAAAGAGAGAGATTTTAATTTATAAAACATTTCTTTTAGAGCTATCCACAAAAGGGATTTTTAAAAGAGAGATTTTAATTTTTTGTTTAAAATCTTTCCTTACTTGGAGAACAAGCATGTGGTCAGCCATGACAAGAAGAAAAGGAAGTTTTAATTTTTTGTTTTAAAACTTTCCTTTTTAGTCATTGGCAAGGAATATAAGGAAGTTTTAATTATGTTTAAAACTTTCCTTATTTTTCAAGACCAAGGAATATAAAAGAGAGGGTAGAGGTGCCTCACCTCACAACAATATACATCTTCTATTCCTCTCCTCTCTTCCTTGGTGGTGGACGTCCCTTACTCTTTCTCTCTTCTCCTTTGTTTTCCCTCTTGGTGGCCGATGGCATATTGGTGTGGAGATCGATTGATGGTCGGTTGCTTGAAGGAGAAGAAGAAGAGAAGGAGGTTCTCTTGTCTAGCATCCCTTGGAGGAAAGTTGGTGGCCAAACTTCATCATCTCATGGAGAAAGTTGGTGGCCGAAACTTAAAAGGAAGAAGAAGGCTTGGGTGGATTCTCATCTTGGTAGATCGTCGCCCACACGACGTTCGAGATAAGAAGAGGAATACAATAGAAGATCAAGAGGTCTATAAATTACAAGAGGTATAACTAGTTATTAGTTTCCGCATCATAACTAGTTCATCTTTTGTATAGATCTTGAAAAACCAAACACAAGAGTTTATCAATTTTAATTATCATTTTTATTATTGATTTTCATTTTGATTTCATGTTTCGATAATGTTTTTTTATTGAGATCTCTATTGTTAAACCTTGTTTATTGTGAGAAGTTTAAATATCCGATTTCTTTGAAAGGCTTTGTCTAGGCAGTGGTGGATGATCACATACCCAAGAAGGCCTAATGCCTCACCACGTTTGACCTGGAAGTCGATCCTTGAAATAGATATTTGATCAACTTCTGTAATATGGTTTAACTTAGGAAGATCACATCGATTGAACTTGAAGTAAGAATGTTAAGTTTCGTTCCCAATTCAAGTTTAACTTCTAAAGGAAAAATTTGGATTAATAATGTTAAGCATCATTTGTCATCCAAATTTAACTTTAGTAGAACACATGGGTAGCTAGGATAGTTCTATGCTTGTACAAATTTTTGTACAAGGGAACTAGGACGGTATTCCGAGAAGCAACCAATAATGGTAAACTGTGAGGGTGTCTCAGCGGATGCAGTTCGATTGATGGCATTCCCTTTCAGTATCAAAGATAGGACAAAATCTTGGTTTAATTCTCTCCGTCCTCAAAGCATCACAAGTTGGAAACAATTGGAGCAGCAATTTCTAAATCATTTTTTCCCTCTAAGTAGAACAGTGTATATGAGGAATTTTATCACAAACTTTATTCAGATAGATGGAGAATCATTATTTGAAGCATGGGATAGATTCAAGAGTCTACAAAGATAGTGCCCTTATCATGGTTTGGAAAAATGACCAACCTTGCACATATTTTATAGGAGAATTTATTTCTCAGACAAATATTTATTAGATTCATCAGCTGGAGGTTCTTTTATGAACAAAAGTATGGGCGAACCATATATATTAATTGATCAAGTGACATTGAATCTCTAAGAATGGTCAGATAAAAGTTGGATAGAATCTCCCTTAAAAATTTAAGAAGTGCAAGCCATAATTACAAGAGAACCTATCAAATGAAATGCAGTTCAACCTTCCAATATTCTGGGAAATCTCCAGTCACAAAATGAGAGGTTCAAATAATTGGAGGCAAAGATTGATAGTATTGTTACAAAATAGTTCAAGCAAGATTCCTCTCCTACACAGACAAGATCTAGTGAAATTTGTAATGATACTAAGTTGAGAAGTGGCAAAAATCATGAACAACTTCTGAAAAAGGACTTGTACAGAATTGAGGAGATAAATAATAGAAGATCACAAGAACTCAGTTCCATTACTCTACAAAGTTCTCAAAGGCTACAAGTACCTTTCCCTCAATGGTTGATCACACCATCACTAAACAAGCAATTTGAACCTCAGCCACAAGCTCAACCATTCCCAAAACCTTCACTAAGGGTTCCTTTTCCATAAAAGCTAGTGGGGGCTAACAAAGATAAAGATTTTGGCAAATTCTGTGATCCAAATATTGTTGAGTGTAGATTTCATGATGTATATAATGATGAAGACTCTTCGGATAAGGATTGTGATGATAATGTAGTGGATAACAAGTTTTCAGATCTACCTCCAAGTTTTACAGGATGTTATAGTGAAATTGAATTTTCAGATGATGAATGTGATGTGGTAAATCAACTTAAGAATGCAAATGAAGTTAGTGATCCTCCTATAGTTGATTCTCTTATTGAGGATATTGATGTTGGTTTATTTTTGATGTGTGTGGAGATGATAATGATATGGAAGGATGTGAAGGGAGTTGTGTTGTGGAAGCAGCATCTCAAGAATCACCTCCTTTGTCCACACAACCTTCTGAGATTATGAGAATTGCAAGGATTGAGTATGTTGTGGATCACTGTGTAGGGACTTATGCAGAGTTAGCAGAGTCTCAAGAATCACCACCTTTGGTAGCACCAACACTTGAGCCAGAGCCAGAACCATCATTGGTTTCAGAGAAGGTCACATCCACTGATTTGGAACTTTTAGGTAACTCTTAGCATTGCCAGGTGAGTATTCTTAGTGATCTTTTAGAAAGTTTCATTGTGGTACCTGTAATTAATTTTGTTGGATGTGATTCAATTATTGATACATACTCAGTTCATTCTAATATGGTTCTAGTTCTTTCTTATATAACATGTTTGTGGGAGATTTGTTTTTCTTTTGTGTGTGCAGATTTCACTTGGGTTGAATACTAGAAGCTCAATCTGAACCATCTCTGACTGCTGGAAAGGACTTTTAAGGAGACGAAGATGAAGAGAGTGGTGATACACTACATTATTCTTATAACAACAACTCTCTTCATAATAACATGGGTCATTGGAAGAAAAGTCCATAAGTTTCTCACTCTGGCAAGATCGCGATTTCAATGAGCCTAATAAGGAGTCGAGCTAATGACCTTAAACAAGCGCTTCTTAGGAGGCAACCCAAGTTTAATCTTTCTTTCATTTTAGTTTTAGTTTCTTTCTAGTTTCTTTACTTTGTTCATAATAACTCTAATCCCTCTACTTAATTTTTCTTGTCTATTTTTTTTTTGTAGATTTCAAAGTTGTGGAGGAATGTGAGCATCGGTTAGAGGAGTATCTTCAAGCACATGAATGTGTCAATCATTTAGAGCTCACCACTTGGTAACTTCTCAAAACTTCATAAATCTCCTCCACATTACATTTCTAGTTTTCATCGGGATGATGAAAAGTTTAAGTCTGGGGGGATGTTTGGATTTAGTTTGGTTTAGTGCTTCTTATACTTCTTAGTGTTTGCTCATTTCTTTTTGAAATTTTTACTAGTTGCATCACTCATCATGTCATTATTGTTTGTTCCCTAATGCAAAATACTAGCACGTTTCATCTAGATATTTATGTTGTGTGATTTGATATGCTAGTATGTCTATTGATATATGTTTTCCTATCCATAGTAGCATGAAGTGAGCATTGTATTACTAGAAGAATTTGAATGTTGGCCTAGTTTTAGGATCTCTTCACATTATGCTTGACTTTGATGGTAGATATTTTTGAAAATAATCATGATTCATAGAACCGGACTAGTACTCTTGCTTCTATGGTGACCTCTCAACTATATTTTGGTTTCTGGGTAAACTCAGATCATGCAAGCTCATTTGGAAAAGTCAATCTCTAAAAAAACTAAAAGTTTGTTCAAGTTTGATACTTTGCAAACATTCAAAGAAAAAAAATAATAAGGGATAAAAAAATAGTTATCATGAGTGGAAACTAGTAATTCACCCCTTTGAGACCGAGTTAGGTTACTGAGAAAATGAATACTATGTTTCTCTTGATACTGAGTATTCCTTTGAGACCTTGTGTAGATGATGCATAGCATTTTTTATGGGGAACGAACCTTGCGTGTGGCAAGTAAGTGTCTATCACTGGAAGTATAAGGAACACAGTTAAATGAAAAATTGACTAGGCTTAGAGATTGACACTTGAAAAAGTTAAGCCACTTATCACACTGAGCACGGAGAACTTCTACTTAGGTCACAGTTAAATAATTTTTGTATCATGCTCATCAATGAAACTATATGATAGGTTTATATTGATTCATTAGAGATTATTACATGTCATCTACGCACATAAATCTAGATTGCGGGTTTTGCTTGAGGACAAGCAAATGTTTAAGTTTGGGGGTGTGGTGTGCGTAGATTATATACATTTTTATGCATACTTTAACGCACATCTACTTGTACTTCATTTATATAATGTATGCTTATTGCACCCTATTTCATTATAATGTCATACTTCCATTACATTTTGTTCAGAGATCTACTCTTTTCTTATTTTGATTGATAGGACATGATTTGGAGCAAAAACGGAGCTTAAATGGAGTCTAGAGCTTCCAAAATGCCCGGGTCATACTTATGAGGCATGGATGTGTGAAAATATGGCACAAAACAAGGTCAACACGACATGGTCGTGCATAAAAGGCATGGTCATGTCAATTCCACACGGGTGTGTCAATTCCACACGGTCATGTCATTTTCAACATTGCAGACCAAAAGTAAAATGACCATAACTTTCTGCTTGGTTAGATTATGAGCCATTCCAAATATCAAAATGTAGATAACTTCAAGATCTATAACTCTTATGAAGACTTCAACCAGAGAAAACCACGTCTTGAAGGTCTAAAATACGTTTCTATGAGACACGGCCTTAGCAAACGGCCGTGTCAAATCTTGCACTACACACCAAGAGTAAAATGGGCATACATTTGTGGTTAGTTGGAGTTTCTGACTGTTCTTTATACTGAATTGTAGATAACTTCAAGATCTACAATGTTGCTGAAGACTGTAACTCAAGAATACCAAGATAAGAGGTGCTAAAATGGCCTACAAGTGTACACATCCTTGACACACGGCCAAAAACAGCTAGGCCGTGTGAGCCACACGGCTGTGTCACCCCATCAACACAACCAGAGCATGGTTGTGTGAGCCACATGGTCGTGCAATATTTCAAGAGAGTAAGCAGTGGTGGGTCGTGTGAGCCACACGACTGTGCAGCATTTCCAGAGGTCAAAAAGAGCTAGGCCGTGTGAGCCGCATGGCCGTGTGAACCGCACGGCCGTGTGAGCCACATGGTCGTGTGAGTCACATGGTCGTGTGAGCCACATAGTCGTGTAGCTTATCCAAAACTAAAGTAGAACATGGCTGTGTGAGCCACACGACCATGTCCCCTTGGCTGAAAGCAAGATGTATGAGGTCGTGTGGATCCACACGACCGTGTGGTGCCCATGCCCTGCTCTATAAAAGGGGGTTTCTCCCCCTTTCACTCATCTTTGGCTTAGGGTTCACCCCCATTCCTTGAAGGATGGTTTTCCCCCTTGGGGGAACCCTAGAAACCACATCTTCACCGATGTGTCCACCTCCAGAGCAAGAGAGCTCTTCCAAGGATGCTACACTTCAAGGATAAGCACTCTCCTCTCTCTACTTCTTTGTATTGGGTTGTAGTTTTTTTCTTTCTTCGTCTTTGGTTGTATTTCCTTTGCTATAGAGTAGATCTCTAGATCTAGGATGTAGAAAGTAACTGTGATGTGATTGTGAATGTATGAACTATGTATTTAGATATTTTCCTATGCAATGAAGTGTTTGTATCATCATCTATGTGTGTTGTACCTTGTATGCGTTTGACGAAATGTGTGTGAGGTAAGTATATGTAGATATAGGGTTAGATCACCATGTACAGGAAGAGCCTTGGAATGTAAGATCATGAGACCTTGTGACAAAAGGTATCCCTTACTTTCTATGGCAGTTCTTTGAAACCGGGATCAACTCTCTACAAGGAAAACTAATTAGAGTTTACAAGGTTCTCCCAAATTAATGTTAGGAAGTGACTTGTATAATCTAGGAACATGGACTGTGGGCTCTTATGTGAGAAGGATGTTCCCAATAATCAGACTTCCTAAATTACCTCTTCTACTTAATTGCATTAATCTACCATTAGGAAGTGATCTGTGTAATATAGGAACGTGAACCGTGGGCCCTGGTGACAGAAGGATGTTCCCTATAATCGGACTTCCTAAATTACCTCTTGTACTTAATGGCGGTAGAACTTGGGTAAACTCTTCAGTACGATCTTCGCGGGATAGTACAGGACTTTAGTTAGAACTCCTACACGAGTGTAAGCATACAGTTAGGTAGATGAACAATGCATAGGAGCATTAACTAGCATCATAGTGAAACCAAAATCCTAGTATCTATCCATCCCCAAATCCAACTCTCCCACTTTCTCTACTCTTTACATTCTCTCTATTCTTCACTCTCTCTTTTCCAATTAACCTTCGATTGTCTAGATAATTCACCGTGTGAAGTTAACTAGTGCTTAATCAACAGTCCCTGTGGGATCAATAATCTTTTATATTATTGATGATGTAACCTGCACTTGCGATGGCGTAACAACGTCCTTTTTGTGTCCTTGTGATATATATATCTAAACTTTATGATTAGAGGGAAGGACCAAAAAAATTATTCAAGCAAGTAATGATATGACAATGATTATTATTTGTTTCCATGTTCATGCAAAAGGTGCAATGCTGTAACCTTTATTTTGACATTCATGAAGCAATATGGTTGCATGCCTAATGTGACATTTGCTTATAATTTTTGAAATTTATATGCACGTTCCTACTTCCTTAGTTAAATAATAAGATCCCGTAGAATGCCAATAACATGTTTAAGGAAATATATGCTTTGATTTTTTTCTCCGTTGGTCTAACATCTCTTTAAATGCACTACACAATTCGTGAATCATGCTATCTGTTTTAAAGAGCATCCATGCAGTAATTATCTTTCATGTTCATGCACTAATTTTCTTCCATGTTCATTAGGACCGGTGTCCATAGTCCGAGAGCTCACCAAAACTACGCAGATGAGTGTGATCGGTGTCCATAGCCCAGGAGCTCACCAAAACTATGCGGTTGAGTGTGACCGGTGTCTATAGCCCTAGAGCTAACCAAAATTATATGTGGTTATGTGTGACGGGTGTCTTTAGCTCGGGAACTCATCAAAATTCTATGTGATTAAGTGTGACTGGTGTCCTTAGCCCGGGAGCTCACCAAAATTCCATGAGGTTGAGTGTGACCGGTGTCCTTAGTCGGGAGCTCACCAAAATTCTATGTGGTGGAGTGTGACTGGTGTCCTTAGCCCGGGAGCTCACTAAACTATGTAGTTGAGTGTAACCGATGTCCTTAGTCCGGGAGCTCACTAACCCTATGTGATTATGTTTATGCTTAGCTTATGTACACGATGATTCTTATGTTCATGCCCATCCTTAGTGTAGGACCGTTAGATTCGATAGAGGGGGGGTGAATATCGATTCGAAAAGTCGAGTAAAAATATGCAGCGGAAAAGTAAATGAACACAGTTGTTTTTACTTCGTTCGGAGCCTGTGACGACTCCTACTCGAAGGCCCGTGGTCCTTGACCACTTTCGTTGGGCAATCACTAACAATTCGAATATAATTACAAAATGAATACAGGGAATGCTAGTGAAACAAAGTAATACCGACAAGGAAATTAACTAAAAACCGAAGGAGCACTTTGTCGGAGCTTTGTTGGCGTCGCAGTAGAGCAGCAGGACCAGCAGTAGAAGAGTTCTCAGATTGATGATTCTGAAGCTCCTGCCTGGGGCTTCTTTTATATGTTGCTCCGGGCGCCTGGATTCCTTCCGGGCGCCTGGAATGTGACGTAGCTGCTCAAACCGAGATGCTCCACGTGGCGACGACTTGGCTGGATATAATTTGCCTTCCGGGCGCCCGGACCACCTTGTTCCAGAAAACTCCCTTTTCCTGCAAAACAAAGTTAGTCCGAGGCAATATATATCCTGCAACATAGATTGTTAGCACATTTTATAATAGTATGAATTAGCACAAATAGTATGACTTAGATTCCGTCTTTCCGAGACCGGAATCTAGTCACGATCTCGACTTAGACATCCGAAATGGATCTAAGCCGGATCGACGCCTAATGTTCCCTTCCCGGGAACGCGTCCTCGCAGTCACTCCCCTCCAGTGACTTACCTCACTTACCTGTCAGACGTCCGGTCAGCCCTTCGACCCGTCTGGACTTCTTGCCAGCTATCCGGTCAGCCCGTCGACCTAGCTGGACTTCTTGCCTAAGCGTCCGGTCAGCCCGTTGACCCGCTTGGACTTCGTGCCAGCTATCCGGTCAGCCCGTCGACCTAGCTGGGCTTCGTGCCAGACATCCGGTCAGCCCGTCGACCTGTCTGGACTTCTCCTGCACACTTGATCAAAGTGTCAGACAACGACAAACTAACTTAACCTGATTTGTCATTCATCAAAACCTGGGTTAAATCGTTAGTGCTAACCGCACCAACACTTAGTATATATGTTTATGTCATGCAAGAATGCTTATGCCTATGTTTATATACATGCTCATGATTATGTCTATTTCATGCTTAGTTATTTACTTGCCTATGCTTATGTTTATGCTTGTATGCCTATGTTCATGCCCATAATATGTCAGTAGGTAAGTCCTAAGTTACCTAGCCTAGGCATTCCTTAGTACAGTAGATGATGGGCGCTAACTATTGCATAACACGGTTCTGAATGTGCTGAGTCTCTCGACTCACAGATTATAACTTCTTTTTCAGGAAATAAGATGAATGAGGTAGGAGGTCATGACCAGTGAGCCATCTTGGGACAATGGCAATACAACCCGAAGATCGTCCAGTTTAAATTCCTCATTTAGTTATGTTTTCTTTTGAACCGTCTATATACTTTTATTTGAACTAAGAAATCATTACGGAAGTATAAGTAAGTGACGCCCGCAGTTTATGTATTTTCTTAAAAGTTATGAATTCAAAAAAATAACATGGGGTGCTACAGTTAGAGCATCTAATTTTGCAGTCATAAGAGTGATTGTATCCACGTAAAATTTTCCTGATGCTTTGATAGAGTTTCTAGAGAAAGAGTCTCCACATCTTTCAGATGCCCACTTATGATGGTTCTGTGATACACTTTCTATGATGTCTTCGGGCTCATCTAAACTTTTATTCATTAATGTCCCTCCAACTGCTGAGTCCAGGGATACCTTTGTGTGATAATTGATGTCGTTATAAAAACTGTGCAGAACTAACCACTTTTCAAGTCCATAATACGCACATTGCCTGAGCACATTTTGAATATATCTTATGCCTCAAATAATGATTCTGAATCTGATTATCTGAAACTTGTTATAAGATTCCTCATATGGGAAGTTTTACTAGGAGGATAGAATTTATCAAGAAATTATTGCTCATATTATTTCCAAGATGTGATTCTATTAGTTGATAAGGAGTTAAGCCACAATTTGGCTCTATCTCTTGAGGAAACCCCAAATAACAATAATCTTACTATTTCTACTAGAACTCTATTCATCTTCATTGTATTTTAAATTTCATAAAAAACTTGGTTCAGATCTTCATGCGGTCCCCCTTTAAATTAATTTTTTTGAACCATTGTGATCACCACATGTTTAATCTCAAAATTATTAACTTCAATAGATGGTCTGATGATGCTAGACCGACGTGTGATTTCTCTGTCTTCCTATGCCTCTAGGTTGAAGACAACTAACCACAAACATATAAATTAACAATTAATCTAATTTCTAACTTCATACATTGTGTGGGTCGTGTACTAGAGAATCCAATCCAAGCAATAACATCCACCGCATGCATAACAATGGTGGATCAAACATGAGTCACGATATCGAACAATAGCAGAATGAAGAAATTATCAAATTACGTGGGAACTAGGAAAGTCACAACCCGACAAAACAACCATGGACAGTGGTAATGGCCAGGTTAATCTTCTGTTGTGAATATATCAAGAACCCAATTAATCATCTAGATTCATTGAGGGAACTTCGAGGAACATAACTGACATGGGAAGAAAATTACCTAGCACGTTTTCACCCATTCCCATGGAAATCACACTATAATTAAAATAAAAGTGGCAACAAAAGAGGTTAGAACGTGCTACATAGAAAGGAATTAATGTATGGCTTAAACCCAGATAGGGGTGTCAAAAATGAATCCGATTCGACGACTTAATCCGAGTCAATCCGAAAAAAATCAGGTTCGGGTTAGACATTTTCGGGTTCGGGTTGGAGGGTTGGAGAGTAAAAAAGTTTCGGGTTGGGTCGGGTCAGGTTCCGGTTGACCCGGGTTGACCCGGGTTGACTTAAATATAGGATTTTGTAGATTTTTTGGGGGTTAAATCAAATTTTATTTTAAAAATTTAGATATTTTTATGTATATTAATATCATATTTGTATGATAATGATGAAGTATTGAGATAAAAGTGAAGAATTATAGGGAAAATAGTCCAAAAAAATCGTGTTGAATAGGATTTTTGGGTTATATGGGTCGGGTTCGGGTTGGTCGGGTTCGGGTTTGTGTTGAGATGTTTTGGGTTGAACTCAGGTTCGGGTCGGGTTCGGATTGGGTTAAAAAAAAAATTCAACCCGACCCAACCCAATCTGACCCACCCGAATTGACATCTCTAAATCCACGTGATATAGTTTATATTTGATCCCCTTCCAAATTTGCATAATAGTATCACATTAGACTCATTAATCTTTATGGCGTTATATCATGATACACAAGGTTTTGTAGAGGAAATCAAATAGCCAAAAGGGAGGGTTAATGGTACATGCTACATAGAAAGGAATTTAAGTATCTGTATGGGGAGGTTGATACATTGATATTCATCAAAGTTTAATTAACAGGGGCATGGTACCCTCAACCCCTATAGTTTATAGAACTAATTAATACATGATATGAGATATAGAATGTGGCTTTGATTTCTTGCTAATAGCCTCTCCTTCTCCTCTTCTTAGAGCTTGAACCGATAGAATTTAGTAAAAATTCAAGGTGAGGAGGCTTGGGGTCGGTAGATTCAAACTTTGGGAGGTGACAGAACCATCGCATCACTTTGATTCGGGTATATTTTATAAGTCTAGGATCAACTTTGAATGTTTCCGTCCTAATTAATTAGTCTTATAATTTTTTTATAAAATTCATATTCATGACTTATATAAATTTTATGCATACCTAGTCATGTAAATTTTTTATATAATAAAATTTATATCGATAGGTTATATAAATTTTATACATAGCTAGTCTTATAAATATTTTATATATAATTCGGATTCCTTGTATCTTTAATAAATTTTTATATAATAAAATTTATATCCATGGGCTATATAAATTTTATACATACATCGTCTTATACAAATTTTATATAGACTAATTTATATAAATTTTTATATAATAAAAATTCATATCCATGAGTCATATAAATTTTTATACATAATAGAATTTATATCCATACGTCATATAAACTTTTATACATATTAATTTATATAAATTTTATATACATAATAAAAATTTATATCCTAAGTCATATAAATATTTATACATACTAATTTATATAAATTTTTATTTATACATATTTTGGGTCTCCTCTATCTTTAATAAATTCTATATTCAAAATTTACTTAATATAATTAATCAAATCTGAATTTCCTGTATAGCTATAAGATAACTTAATTAATTAAACCTAATTAAATCTATCTATTTAACCTAACCAATTCTAATTAAATCTGAATAAATCAAATAAATCTCCTTAATTAAATAATTAATTTTGAACACTACAATGGATATCACTAGACATCAGGTGGATACTTTTTTCCACCACCATGAGTACTACCTTGGCCAGCTCCCTGGTATGGCTAGTTTCTCTTTCGGCCTTTGTGGACAAGGTCCTCACTTTCCTCCACCTCTACCACCATATTGATTTCATCGGGACGAAGAAAAATTTAAGTATGGGAGATGTACATAGTCTGATTTCCTTTCTTTGCATTTTCAGTATTTTTTATTATTTTCATGTCATTTCTTATTTTGAGTTCAATTTTTTAATTTTTCTCCTATTGTTTTGATTATCACTTTAACTGTCTTTTAATTATTTTGTGGCATGTCGAGAATATCAATTCTCATATTACTGCTAACTTGTCTAATTGCAAAATGTTAGCACATTCATTTCTTCATTCATGTTCTTGTAAAGATAATGGTAGTATATTTAGTGGACTTCTTTTCTCTATCTTTAGTAGCATGCAATGAGTTAAGTATTGTAAGGAGATAAATTTGAGTTTTGGCCTAACCTTAAGGATCTTACCTTCACTTTACTGAAGCTTGAATAGTAGATAACTTTGGAATAGTCGTGATTCATTTGATTTGTTTAGTACTTAGGCTCCCATGGTGATTTCTTGGATTACATTTTGTTTACTGAATGTCCTTGGATCATGTCAACTCATTTAGAAAAATTAAAATATCTACATTTGCATTATACTTGCATATGTGCTAATGCTTCACCTTATAAAGCAAGCACCAAAAAAAACATTTGAATAAGGGGGAAAAATAATTGTCGTGAGTAGAAACTAACAATTCACTCCCAATGAGATCAAATTATGTTACAGGAAAATAAATGTTATATTTCTCTTGATTCCGAGTAGTCCTTTGAGACTTGTGTAGTCTAAGAAATATGAACCAAGTGTGTGGTAAGTAAGTGTCTATCATCAAAAACATAAGGAATTCAATTGGATGACGACTTGACTAGGATAAAGATTAAAACTTGAAAAGCCTGAATCACTTATTATACTGTGCACAAGAACTTATGCTTAGGCCATAGTTAGGTTACTCCACAATCATGCTCACAAATGAAACTAGATGATAGAATTAGGCAAGTGCACTAGGGATTATGATGCATTATAGGAGCACATAAATTTAGATTGCGGTATTTTGCTTGAGGATAAACAAAGGTTCAAGTCTGGGGGTGTGATGTGCGCAGATTATATACACTTTCATTCATATTTTGATGAACATTCACATACTTTATTTACGCTTGGTCTATGTACTTTTATACCTCTTATTATATTTTCAGTATAGTTACTCTTCTTTGTTATAGATATGCTCTTTGTGTGTTTTCCTATTGACATAATGCACTTTTGGAGTGAAAATGACACTTGGAGATAACTTGGTGAACAAACAAAGAAAAAGGGCCCGGCC
Source organism: Zingiber officinale (assembly GCF_018446385.1). NCBI lineage: Eukaryota > Viridiplantae > Streptophyta > Magnoliopsida > Zingiberales > Zingiberaceae > Zingiber > Zingiber officinale. The sequence goes on along the minus strand of NC_055990.1, from coordinate 59,746,098 downwards.
ATGTGAAATCCACATGGCCATGCCACTCACCAAAGGACGAGAAGGGTCCGGTCATATAAACTCACTCTACCATGCCACCAAATAGACAAGGAACAAGACCCAGCAATGTGGATTCCACACGGTCGTGTTAACAAAATAGAGAAGGAGCAGACCTTGGCTGTGTGGATTATTAATATTAGCCCTAGTACAAATTATGTAAAGGAATCATTTTGTATCATATTTCATTATTAATAAAAGGCAAATTTAGTTATTATATTTATTTCAGTTCAGTGTCAATTGAATAAGTATAATAATGTCCTTGGGTAGTAGGTTCTTATCTACAGCATATCAATTGGTTGAATTGATAGTGAGCTATTGTAGATATACATGGAACACTACTCTTAACTATTCCTAGTCAAACATTAATATACGAGGATAATATTAATGCATTGAGACTAGCATGTAGGTCAACGGATGACTTGATCTCACAAGTCATGGATATGAGATAACAGGTTGACATTGTTGGTGTGGGAAGCATCCGACGATCAAATCGGTGTTTTGATTATGTTAAAGGGTTCGAGTTAAGTTGGTTTGTTATCTAATGTGTGTGAATGAGCTTGTAGTAAAGTCCTAACTGAGGTTAGGCAGGTGAAAAATCTTAGGGAGTGGTAACCCTAAGTCCTAGGGGGTGGTAACCGTAGGTAGTGGAAAACCCTAAGGGACGGTAACCTTAAGTCCTAGGGGGTGGTAACCCTAGGTGCTGGAAAATCCTAACGGGCGGTAACCCCAGGTCCTAGGAGACGGTAACCCTAGGCAGAAAGTCCAGTCGGTCTGGAGGACCGGACTGACAGTAGGTTTGCTCTACTGAGTGGAGTAGGTGAGGGCGCGTTCCCCGTGGAGGGAATAGTAGGTGTCGGTTCGACCTAGGGTTTCCGGTCAGAAATCCGAAGTCAGAATCGGGCAATTCGGTGATTGTCATACATTTATTTTTATGTCATTATTATGTGCTAACTTTATTTTGCAGGATATGTTGTTATTTTTTGGACTAACATATGTTGTAGGGACAAAAGAGCAAAGTTTGCCTTGGGTGAACAGTACCCGAGGCACCCTCCATGGAGCTTGGAGGCGCGTCGAGTGCAAGGCTGAGAAGTTCACGCAGCAAAGCTGGAGGCGCCCTCATGGAAGCTTGAGGCGCCACGGACGGCATTGAAGGCGCCTTCAAGGAGGATAAAGGCACCCTCAAGTGGATAGGCATAGACTTCTTCGGAGTTGATCCATGCTGTGGATCCGGAGGTGATGGAGGCGCCCAAGGGGCTTGGAGGCACCTTCAACAGCCCTTATATGAAGATCTCGACTAGCAGCTCTAGCACTCACTTGAAAAGCCATCTTTCTTCAGTGCGCTGCTAACAAGAAGTTTCGGCTAAGCTACGACAAGTTTCCGATGACCTGGAGTTGCGATTTTATGATTTCTTGTTGTCGGTATAAGTTTCCAGTGCACTTAATTGTAATCGTTTATTGTAATCCTATTTACGCAATTATAGTTGTTGCTCAAAGTAAACACTCAACGAGCGTGGGCCTTGGAGTAGGAGACACTCTAGGCTCCGAACCAAGTAAATACTTGGGTCTTCTGTGTTATGTTCTTTATTATTCCACTGCTTTATTCGATAGTTTTCTGATATGAAAAGTCAAAGCCACGAGCGCTATTCACCCCCCCCCCTCTAGCGCGTCTCGATCCAACAATTGATATCAGAGTTGAGTCACTTTGATTTGGTGCAACCACCAGTCAAGCACATTTTCATGGTGTTTTTTAGTTTTTCAAAGTTGATCGGAATCGGTATTCTTGCCACCTTCCGATCCAATTTTTTTTTCGTAATCGAATTCTTCTCTCGAAGTCGGTTCAACACCACTCGAGATCATATTTTATTTTTCTTTTAAACTGCACTACTAATCCAAGATCAAGTCCTGGGATGAGTTTTTCAATTTTGCTTTGTGCAGTTGATTTCATTTTTATGGCACTCCAAGAAGGCTATAGCACCGCTCGCCCACCGCTCTTCACCGGAGAAGACTTCGGCTACTGGAAGGGCCGAATGGAGGCATACCTTCAGACTCACTTTGAAGTCTGGGTAATCGTCAAAACCGGGTTGGAACTACCAACTGACGGCGCCGGTAAACCAATACCATATGAGAACTGGGATGCAACTCTGATAAAGAAAGTATAAGCCAATGCCAAGGCGACATGCACCCTCCAATGTGGACTGACGAAGGAGGAGTTGAACCGTGTCGGCCCGTTCTCGAGCGCCAAAGAACTGTGGGAGAAGCTAATTGAATTACATGAAGGAACATACGACATGAAGGTAAGTAAGAGGGATCTAATTCTCATCAAATTATATAATATAAAATTATAGGAAGGTGAGATGGCTAGCCAGCTCCACGCACGGATACAAGATCTACTCAACGTACTCCATGCAATCGGACAGAAAGTGGAGAACCGTGACATCCTAAGGTATGCCCTAAACGCCTTTCCAAGGAACACCTTGTGGGCATCCATGGTAGATGCTTATAAGGTTTCTAAGGACTTATCTTCAATTAAATTAGATGAACTATTTGCTAAATTTGAATTGCATGAACAAGTTAACGCACAATCGACCGAGAAGGGTATAGCTTTGATTGCAGGTACAGGCAGATCACGCAAATCAAAACCAAGACGCAGAACCGAAGCGGAGTCAGAAGAAGATCTAGACTCGGACGATGATGACGATGAACTCACAGCCGAACTCGTCAATTTAGTGAGGAAGCTCTACAAAAAGAAGAAGGGCTTCAACAAGAAGGACGTTAAAAAGGTGATCCAGTCCAAGGAGGTCCAACCAAAGGTGAAATTCGAAGTAACATGCTATGGCTGCAACCAAAAGGGCCATATCAAAGTCAATTACCCGAACCAGAAAGATGCAAAAAAACAAAGAAAGAAGAAGGCTCTGAAGGTGACCTGGGATGAGTCTTCCTCAGAAGAATCCAATGATGAAGAGCTCGAACAGACGAGTTTTCTTGCAATGATGGCCTGGGATCAAATCAACGAATCCGAAAGCGAGGACGAATCAAAAGCTGAGTCCGAGAGAAGCCACGGATCCATATCCGTTTCCGAAGGACCCAACCCCTTTATAAGTACTTCTCGTTTGTACAATTTAATTAATTATTTGATGCATAAATTAGCTAAATCTAATGTTCGTATCAAGTCACTTCTGTTGGGACCTTGACGTCCGCTAGAGGGGGGTGAATAGTGTCTCACCCAAATCGATCGCTTCCTATAATGTTAGTGCACAGCGGAAATACAAAAACAAATACTAACAAAAGAAAGCAAACCTAACACGTTGATTTAACGTGGTTCGGAGATAAAGCTCCTACTCCACGGCTGTCCGTAAGGTGGACGATCCCGATCCGTCAGTGGATGACTCCCCGGAAAACTTCCGGCTAGCTCAAGCTCCTTGTCGGTGGAGAAACCTCGCCACAAACACTTGAATACAAGCACACCGATCACACGAGGGCTTGGGAGACTCTAATAGGCTTTAACCAAGTCTATTTCGTCAACCATGCCCAAGCACCTCGAGCTCTATTAAATAGAGATCGAGATGAAAACAGTAAGTGAAGCTGACCATTACCCAACGGTCGATTACCAGTCGACTGCTACAGTGTACCAATCGACTGCTACAGTCACCAGTCGACTGCTACAGTCACCAGTCGACTGCTACAGTACTGCTACAGTGTTACAACATTGTTGCTACAGTAACGCAACAGTGCTGCTACAATGTCGCTACAGTAAAATCTAAAACCATAAGATTTCGCCCCGAGTACAATCACTCAGCACTCGTCCTTGCCCGACCAATCTAGACCTAGCCTTCTAGCCTCCTCCATCATCCTCGCGTCCCTCGGATGTCTCCCCATCCTTCACGTCTTGCCTTATGGAGCTTCTTTCGGCCTTGTCCTTATTGTCGGGTCTTCCTTTGCCAAGAGGCTCCTCACCTCCGGGACTTCATCCATTGCCAAGTCACACTTGGACTTACATTGCCAAGACTACATACTTGGACTTACACCGCCAAGACTCATCCTTGGACTTTTCTCCTTTGCCAAGATTACACTTGGACTTTCCTTGTTGTACCTGTATCCTGCACACTCACAATGCATATCAAATACAACAATAAACCTAACTTAAACCTTTGCCCAAACATCAAAACCTAGGGCACCTAGATTGCTCCAACAATCTCCCCCTTTTTGATGTTTGGCAACCTGTTTAAGTTAGGGAAACATAAATACAATAATAATGTGAATAAGCATAAAATCTACACATACATAAGTCATGGAACCTAACGCTAGGCTCCCCCTTCACCTAAGCTCCCCCTTGAGCTAGGATTTCTCGCAATGGTAATCTTCTCCCCCTTTGCCTGAACAATTGCTCCCGCTTCACCTAAACTCCCCCTCGAGCTAGGATTTCTTGCAAAGGTGTATAGGTTTCCCACTTAAACCTAAACTTCTCCCCCTTTGCCATACATCAAAAAGAGCTCCAACAACTTCTATAGGAGGTAACAACCCTTAAAGAAGTAACTAACTCTGAATACTTGATTGACCCAATTCAGATTGGAACCTCAAATCTGTTGGTTGCTACTCGGAATACTGTCCTAGTTCCCCTATATAAAAATTTGTACAAGCATAGAACCATCTGTAAGGGATCGGTAGCCGGCTAGAAGGGGGGTTGGATAGACGACACCCCCAAATCGATAGCTTCCTACAATGTTAGCTTGCGTAGCGGAATACAAACAACACAAACAATCTAAAGACTAAAACTAAGAAAGGAAATGCAAACCGCTAACACATTCGTTTAATGTGGTTCGGAGATTGCTTACTCCTACTCCACGGCGTGTCCTTGAGGTGAGCGATCCCTATCCATCAGTGGATTAGCCCCCGGCAAACTCCGGCTAACTCAAGTTGCTCCTTGTGGGTGGAGAAACCTCACCACAACACCAACCAAGACTCTTGAGACTAGTAGACTACTAATTAGGGTTTACCACCACTAATTTTGTCAGGGATAACCAAGCTTCCAAGCCTTGGTTATATAGGCCGCGAGTTGAAAACCACGCCTACCAGTTGACTGCCAAAACATGCAGTCAACTGCCCTCTGTGGAAATTCGACCGTTATATCCCAACGGCTCGATACCAGTCGACTGCTAAAACTAGCAGTCGACTGCTCCACACTGACCGAACGAACAAAAGCATTCTGTTTGCTCCCAGTCGACTGCACGGTCGACTGCTACAGTAACGTTACAGTACTGCTACAATAACACTACAGTACTGCTATAGTAACGCTACAGTAAACCCTAAAATTAGAATTTTACTCCGTGTACAATCTCTCATGCACTCGTACCCTCACCCTTATGACTCACTTGATGCTTCTTTGCAACCTTGACCTCTTGCCTTCAAGCCTACTTCCTTTGGCTCTCGCCCCTCGGATGCATTCAAGCCTGCGGCTCGTCCCCAATGTCATCCTTCGCGTATGTCTTGAAGTCGCTTCCCTCGGCCCTTGTCCTCGCTGCCTTGTCCACAGTCCCTCGGATGCTCCATCCTTCACCGAACCCGAAGCCATCAACCTGAGTCACATGTGTATCCTGCATACCTACACACTCATATACACATATCAAATACAAGGGTGAACATAACTTAAACCCTTTGCCCAATCACCAAAACACATGGTCACACGGACCATTGGGATTGCTCCAACACTATCCTTGCTACCCATGTGCTCTATTGAAGTTAAATTTGGATTACAAATGATGCTTAAAATTATTAATCCAAATTGTCCTTCAGAAGTTAAACTTAGATTGGAAACGATACTTAACATTTTTACTCCAAATTTAACCGATGTGATCTTCCTAAGTTAAACCATATTGCAGAAGTTAATCAAATATCTATTTCAAAGATCGGCTTTCAGGTTAAACATGGCGAGGCACTAGGCCTTCTTGGGTATGGGATCATCCACCACTTCCTAGACAAACCCTTTCAAATAAATCAGATATTTAACTTATTACAGTAAACTAGGTTTAACTATAGAGACCTCAATAAAAGCACAATATCGAAACATGAAATCAAACAATAAAATCGATAAAAAAAAATGATAACCTAAAATTGATAACCTCTTGTGTTTGGTTTTTCAAGATCTATACAAAAGATGAACTAGTTATGATGCAGAAACTAATAATTAGTTATACCTTTTGTAGCTTATAGACCTCTTGATCTTCTGCTGTATTCCTCTCCTTCTCTTGGACGTCGTGTGAGCGACGATCTTCCAAGATAAAATCCACCCAAGCTTCTTCCTTTGCTTCCTAGATTCGGCCACCAACTAACCTCCAAGGGATGCTAGACAAGAGAGCTTCCTTCTCTTCTTCTTCTCCTTCAAGCAACAGGTCACCAAGAGAAAGCAATGCTTGATGTTGTCGGCCTACAAGAGAGAAAACAAAAGGAGAAGAGAAAAGGAAAAGGATCGGCCACCAAAGGATTGGAAGAGAGGAATAGAAGATGTCTTATCTCGTGAGGCATCCCTCCATCTCTTTTATAATCCTTGGTCTTGGCAAAAAAGGAAAGTTTTACACATAATTAAAACTTCCTTATATTCCTTGCCAATGATTAAAAAGGGAAGTTTTAAAACAAAAAAATTAAAACTTCCTTTAATGCTTGTCATGGTCGGCCCTATACTTATGCTCTAAATAAAGAAAGTCTTAAACATAAAATTAAAACTTTCTTATTTGTTTTTTGTAAGAAATTTTAATAAAAAATTTCTCTTTTAAATCCCTTGTTGGTTATAAAAGAAAATTTTCATAAATTAAAATCTCTCTTTTGAAACATGTGGATGGTTACAAAAAAGGAAAGTTTTATCAAAAATTAAAATCTTCCTTTAACTACAAATAAGGAAAGATATGAAACCTCTTTCTTAATCCTTTGCAGATAGCTATAAAAGAAAAGATTTTAAAATTTAAAAACTCTCTTTTAAAACCATGGCTTCCACAAAAGGAAAGATTTTAAAATTTAAAATACCCTTTTAATTTTATGTGGCTAACCACCTAGCTTGGGCTCCAAGCTTGGCCAGCTACAACTTGGCTCCAATCTTTGGCTTGGCTGGCCCTAGCTTGGGCTCCAAGCTTGGCTTGGCTGGCCACAACAAGATGGATAAGAAGCTTGGCTTTAAGTGGATATAAGGCTTTATAAATAAGATGCTACAATAGGGACTGAGAGGAGGAATTGGTTTTGGTCTCCCGATGAGCTTGAGCTTCCCGTGTTCGCTCCGAACACCCAACTCAAATTCATCAATAATAACTCATACCACTAAAGAGTTATTATTGCACTATCGCACCAATCCCATATTACAATATAGGCCCCTTCTTATCATGAGTGTGTTAGTCTCCCTGTGTTTAAGATATCGAATGTCCACTAATTAAATAAGTTACTAACAACTCACTTAATTAATATCTAGCTCCAAGAGTAGTACCACTCAACCTTATTATCATGTTGGACTAAGTCCACCTGCAGGGTTTACATGACAATTCTTATGAGCTCCTTAAGGGGACATCATCAACCTAGATTACTAGGACACAGTTTCATTCTATAATCAACAACACACCATATAAATAATATCATTTCCCAACTTATCAGACCTATTGATTTAACAAACTAAATGTCACCCTTTGATAAATTAAAGAAATAAATATTAAGTTTACGTGTTTGTTATTATATCATGATTAAGAGTACGCACTTCCATAATAACAGAGGTTTTATTCTTTTATGTAGTCAGTATAAAAAGAAACTACCTTAAATGGTCCTCCTCAATACACTCATAGTGTACTAGTGTAATTTTATAGTCAAGATAAACTAATACCTAATTACACTACAACCACTCCAATGGTTTGTCCCATTCCATCTTGGTTGTGAGCTACTATTTATAATTTATAAGGAACTGATAACATGATCTTCTATATGTCACCTCACACCATGTTATCTACAATATAAATTAAATGGACAACTACACTTAGCATAAATGTAGACATTTGACAAATGTGATTCTGATTTCAAAATGAATGTTAATACAAAAAGCTAGATTTTTAGTATACATTCTAACAAACTCAAGTCTAAGAGCTTGAGGAAGAGAATTCCAGCCTGAAAACTCAAGTTAAGGATTTGAAGATTGCATTGGAATGGTTTACACTGAGATCCAAGAATCGTGACTTGATTCTTAGAAAATAGAAAGTCATATACAATCGATCCGGACTAGGATTTAGAACTTAAAGAAAATACCGGTCTTATTTATCACTTGTTAACACACCAAATAGAAAGGTAGTCCAAGCATGAGTACCTAAGTCCAACTTGGGCAATCAAGTTGGACTTGGTCAATATTGGATCCCCAAGGATCAAGTCCATTACCTCGATAGACCATATTGAGGCTATGATCTAGGGGGAGTCAATAGAAAAACTATCTTTATAAATAATTAAAATTGTTTGATGATTGTTTTTTCTTTTCTTTATAATATGCATGCTTAGACTAGGATAGATTAAAGACCTAGGTGTAATTTACACTTGATTAGTTAGACCTAGGAGTTTCAAAAAGGAAATTAAATATATAATTTCTTTGAAAGGCTCTGTCTAGAAGTGGTGGATGATCTCATACCTAAGAAAGCCTAGTGCCTCGCCACAGCCTGGGAGCTGATCCTTGAAATATGTATTTAATTGACTAATTAGAAAACCTGAGTCTAACCCAAATATAAATTAATCCTTAGACATAATCTAAATTAAACATAACCGTCTCACAAAAATACATAAGATTCCCTGATTGACAACTTAAAATCGGGAGAGATGGACCTAGGATGAACTTAATCGAATTTAATCAACCTAATTTAATTTAATCTAATTAATCAACTTAATTCAATTTAATCAATTTAATAAATTTAACTTAATTAATTTTAATCTTAATTTCGAAATCATAATTATTTTCAAAATCATTATCTACAAAATTAAAATTTCAAATCATAATAATTTCAAAATTCAAAATCAGTATTTACAAAATTAGAATATTTCAAATCATAATTAAATTTCAAATTATTAATTATTAAAATTTTAATTTTCAAATCATATAATAATTAATTTTCAAATTATAGTTAATTAAAAATCTTAATGATAATTAATTTTTAAAATCTTAATTAATTCTCAAATCATATATTCAAATTATGATTTAAAACTGAATTAATTATATTTTCAAAATATTCAAAATTTTAAATGTTTATTCATTTGAAATTTAAACTCACTAAATTTTCAAACTTATCTCAATTTCAAATATTGATAAAAATTAAATAAAGTTAACTCCGTCTCACACTCACTCATAAGTTGAACATGCTTGATAATCTAAAATGGGTGAGATGAAAACTTAGGAAAATCATATGTAACAATTGCTAAGTTTTTGTTAATTTACATGCTTGGACTCTAGTAGCCTAAGAATTTATTAAGGGATTAATCAAGGGGGAGTGAAGGAAGTCTAGCTAAGTTTTTTTTAATTTTTTAAAAAATATTTCCAAAAGTTCAATTTATTTTTAAAATGAAAAATAAATTATCTATAAAAACTAAGTATTTGCTCAAGTATTTTTCAAATCACTTACTTATTTAAGTAGTTTTTCAAGAAAATATTTTTTAGTTAAGTTTTTAACTTTAAATCTAAGATTCTATTAAATTTTTTCTTTAGCTAAAGCTTTTATCAAAATTTGTTTTAAGTTGAGTACTTTTTCAAATCCTTTACTTGAAGCTAAGTGTTAAAATTCTCAAAGTCTTTTTAAAAGCTAAGTCTTTTTAAGGCTAAACACTTGACAAAACGATTATTTTCAAAAGTTTAGCTAAGTCTTTGATAAAAGTATTTTCAAAGAAAAAATTTAACTAAGTTTTTTTACAAAAATAAGGATACGTTTTTGTTGAAAAAGCTAAGTATTTTTGCAAGAAATTTTTCTTTCAAAGGGGGAGAGAAAAGTCAAAGTTAATAAGAAGTTACGTAAATTAATAATTTAAACATAAGGAGGAGCATAAGTTTTATAATTTTCTACATTCATGCTCATGTCTAAATTTCTTATTTATTGTCATATTTTTTTTACTTAACTTTGAACCGTGTTGCCATAATAAAAAAGGAGGAGATTGTTAGTGCGGGAAGCATCCGACGATCAAACTGGTGTTTTGATTATGTCAAAGGGTTCAAGTTAAGTTGGTTTGTTATCTAATATGTGTGAATGAGCTTGTAGGAAAGTCCTAATTGTAGTTAGGCAGGTGGAAAATCCTAGGGAGTGGTAACCCTAAGTCCTAGGGGGTGGTAACCCTAGGTTCTAGGGGGTGGTAACCCTAAGTGGTGCAAAACCCTAAGGAGTGGTAACCTTAGGTCCTAGGGGGTGGTAACCCTAGGTGGTGGAAAACCCTAAGGGGTGGTAACCTTAGGTCCTAGGGGGTGGTAACCCTAGGTGGCGGAAAACCCTAGGGGGAGGTAACCCTGTTGGAATGTATACGAAAAGCCTAGCTTTTTGTATAAACATTTACTTAGAAATAAGAATCATATTCATCAAATATCTACATTTATAAGCTAAGTGTAGTTGTTCAATTAATTTATATTGTAGATAACATAGTGTGTAGTGTCACACACAGAAGATAATGTTATCAATTCCTTATAAATTATAAATAGTAGCTCACGACTGAGATGGAAATGAACAAACCATTGGAATAATCGTAGTGTAATTAGATATTAGTTTATCTTAACTGATAAATTACACTAGTACACTCTGAGTGTATTGAACAGGATCATTTAAGGTAAGTTCTTTTTATACTGACTTAATACAAGAACAAGACCTTAGTTATTATGGAAGTGTATGCTCTTAATCCTAATATAATAACAAGCACATATATTTAGTATTTATTTCTTTGACTTATTAAAGGGTGAGATTTAGCTTGATAAATCAATAGGTCCGATAAGTTGGGAAATGATATTACTTATAGTGTGTGTTGTTGATTATAGAAGGAAACTATATCCTAGTAATCTATGTTGATAATGTCCCCAAGAGGAGCTCATAAGGATTGTCATGTTAAACCCTATAGGTGGACTTAGTCCGATACGATAATAAGGTTGAGTGGTACTACTCTTGGACTAAGATATTAATTAAAATGAGTTGTCAGTAACTCAATTAATTAGTGGACATCCGACATCTTAAACGCAAGGAGATTAATACACTCATAATAAGAAGGAGCCCAAAATATAATTTGGGATTGGTATGGTAGTTCAATAATAATTCTTTAGTGGTATGAATTATTATTGATGAAATTAAGTTGGGTATTCGGGGCGAACACGGGAAGCTTAATTTCATCGGAAGACCAAAATCAATTCCTCCTCTCGGTCCCTATCGTAGCCTCTTGTACATAGAGATTTATACCCACCACATACTCACTTCTTACCCACCTTTATACCCATCCTAAAGGGGGCCGGCCAAGCAAGCTTGGAACTCAAGCTTGGGCCGGCCAAGTAAAGAGGATGAGTTAAGTGGTGTGGCCGGCCACATCATATTAAAAGGATTTTAATTTTTTTTTTTAAAAAAAAACTTATATGGATATCATGGTTTTAAAAGAGAGAGTTTAAAATTTAAATCTTTCCTTTTATAGTACTTTTCTACAAAAGATTAAGTGAAAGATTTGATATCTTTCCTTATTTGTAGTTAAAAGGAATATTTTAATTTTTGATAGAACTTTTCTTTTTTGTAACCATGTTCATGTTTTAAAAAGAGAGTTTTAAAATTATATATTTCCTTTTATAAGTTTCTACAAAATATTAAGAAAAGATTTGATATCTTTCCTTATTTGTAGATTGAGAGGAAGATATTAATTTTAAAAGATAACTTTTCTTTTTGGAAATCATCCACATGTTTTAATAGAGAAATTTTAATTTATAAAATTCCTTTTATAACCAACCATGAAGGGAAAAATTATTAGAGAAATTTTTATTTTAAAAATTTTCGGAAACAAATTAGGAAGTTTTAATTTTGTGTTAAAACTTTCCTTGCTTGGAGCAATGAGGTGGCCATCCATGATATTTAAGAAAAGGAAATTGGTTTTAATTAATTAAGATTTCTTTGTCATGGTAAAGAAAATAAGGAAGTGTTATTTAAATTTTCCTTATTTTCCAAGACCAAGGATTATAAAAGAGGGGGTAGGGGTGCCTTCATAGGTAACAACTCTATTCTATATTTCTCTCTTTTCTTCCTTGGTGTGGCCGGTCATCCTCTTCTCTTCTTCTCTTCCTTTTGGTGGCCGAACCTCATCACTCTTAAGGAGACTCTTGTGGTGGTCGGATCCTACTTGGAGAAGAAGAAGAGGAACGAGTTTCTTGCATCCCTTGGAGCTTGGTGGTGGTGGCCGAACCTCTACATCCTTGGAGGAGTTTTGGTGGTCGGAACTTGGTGAAGAAGAAAGAAGGGCTTGGGTGGTTCTCATCTCGGTAGATCGTTGCCCACACAACGTCCGAGATAAGAAGAGGAATACGGTAGAAGATCAAAAGGTTATTGCTTACAAAGAAAGGTACAACTAGTAATTGTTTTCTGCATCATACTAGTTTTTCTTTGTATGAATTCCAAACACAAGAGGCATATAATTCTAGGTTTCGAATTTGTGATTCGAGTTTGTATTTTTTTTTTGTTTTTTAAATTTGTGATTCGATTGTTCTTTTTGGTTAAACCTAGAGTTATATAAGGAAATTAAATATTAGATTTCATTAAAAGGTTTTGTCTAGGAAGTGGTGGTTGCTCCCATATCCAAGAAGGACTAGTGCCTCGCCATGTTTAACCTGGAAGTTGATTTTCGAAATTAATATTTAATTGAATTTATAATGTAGGTGGATTTGGATCAATAGTGTTAAGCATCATTTGCTATCCAAGTCTAAACCATTAAGAATAGATAAGTTAAATTTGGAATCAATAATGTTAATTTCCGTTTGTGATTCCTAATTTAATTTCTAAAGAACACAATAGGTTGTTAGGAAAGGTTCGACACTTGTATAAAATTTTTGTACAATGGAACTGGTACGATCTTCCTAGGACCAACCAACAAACCCTAGGTCCTAAGAGGTGGTAACCCTAGGTCCTAGGAGGTGGTAACCCTAGGCAGAAAGTCCAGTCAGTCTGGAGGACCGGATTAGCAGCAGGTATGCTCTTCTGAGTGGAGTAGGTGAGGGCGCGTTCCCCGCGGAGGGAACAGTAGGCATCGGTTCAACCTACGATTTCCGGTCGGAAATTCAAAGTCAGAACCGGACAGTCTGGTGACTGTCATACATTTATTTTTATGTCATTATTATGTGCTAACTTAGTTTTGCAGGATATGTTATTGTTTTGTGGACTAACATATGTTGCAGGGACAAAAGAGCAAAGTATATCTCGGGTGAACAGTACCCGAGGCGCCCTCCATGGAGCTTGGAGGTGCCTCGGGTGCAAGGCTGAGAAGTTCGCGTAGCAAAGCTGGAGGCACCCTCATAGAAGCTTGAGGCGCCTCAGATGACATTGAAGGCGCCTTCAAGGAGGATGAAGGCACCCTCAAGTGGATAGGCGAAGACTCTTAGGATCTAGCACGCCAAAGATGTGGAAACGCAGCGGAAAAATAACTAGATCCTTATCCAGCAGATCCATGCGAAGGGAAGAAACATTTTCTGAAAACAATCTATACTAAGCTACATGATAGGATTATACCCTTGATGCGTGCACACGATCTACCGACAGCTCGGATCTCTGCACGATCACATGTCCGCACTTCTATGGTATCCACACGAACAAGCCTTGTCTTTGCTTGTCTCACAAACAAAGCAAGATGGAGAAGAAAGCACACAAGGTTGTGCTAGCAACCTCCAAGTGTGTTTCAGCCAAGAAGGGGAAAGGAGGAAGAAGAAGAATGCCAAGGGTCTCAACACATGAAAAATCTAGAAAAATATCATCCAAAATGATATTTATAACCATCTCATGGTATACCAAGAGTCTCCACCCTTTCATCTTCTAATCTAATGGCTCAAAATTAACCATTCAATTCAATGGTTCAATTTTGACCATTCAACTTCCTTGGTGAACTCAAGTTCACCCAATGAGTCCAACCCATTGATTCTCAAGAAACTCGACTCAATCCAACAATTGGATCCCTTTGAGTCTAACTCAATGAGTCAAATTCAGATTACACTTAATCCATTGATTCATCACATGAACTCACCTCCATATCAACTTGTTCTTAGTGTGTGACCCTATAGGTTCTCGTAACGTTGGCAATGTACCCAAATCACCATTTAGATACATAAGCAATGAGTGACATCTAGCAAGGCATCATTGCTACCCAAGTGACGAGAAAGTTGAGATCCGACCTAACCTGTCCGTGGCTATCATCTTGTATGACTTGGTCTCTCTATCCTTGATATCTAGATTGATCAATGAGGCATAGACCGTGTCATCCTCTTATCAATCTTTGTGTTTCTTGATCTCCAAGTAGACACACTCAAACAAATGAGCTCAATATCTCATATTGACTCATTTACACATGACCATGCTTTCTTGTGTCCTACTAATCAAGGGGCCCACAGATATCACTTCCGTCATATGGAAGGGATAGATCTCATCTACATCACTCACATCCCTCCACATAATTTATTGCATACCCAGTGATCGACTTTATAGTCCACCCTGTTAAGCGTAGCGTTTGACGATATCAAAGTATACAACTCCTTATATAGGGAACCGTTGTGACTTCAGGTCTAAGGACTATTCATATCAATAGTCATATGAGAATGTTTATGACACTCATATAACGATCCATGAAACATTCTCATGGCGGGTCATTCAATATATATTCTCTAATATATATCCATGTGTCAACCTGATATTTCATATCCATGACTTGCGAGATCAAGTCATCCGTTGACCTACATGCTAGTCTCAACGCATTAATATTGTCCTTGTATATTAATGCTCGACTAGGAATAATTAAGAGTAGTGTTCTCTATAATATCTCACTATCAATTTAACTAATTGATATACTGTAGATAAGAACCTACTACCAAGGATATTATTATATTTATTCAATCGACACTAAATTGAAATAAATATAATAACCAACTTTGCCTTTTATTAATAATGATATATGATACAAAATGAGCCTTTTACAATCTTCTCATAATTGGTATTAGGGTTAATACTAACAAAGACTTCTTCAGAGCTGATCCACGCTGCGGATCCGGAGGTGAAGGAGGCACCCTCAAGGGGCTTGGAGGCGCCTTCAATAGCCCTTATATGAAGATCTCGACCAGCAGCTCTGACACTCACTTGAAAAGTCATCTTTCTTCAGTGCGCTGCTAACAAGACATTCTGGCTAAGGTATGATAAGTTCCCAACGACCTGGAGCTGTGATTTTACGATTTCTTGTTACCAGTATAAGTTTCTAGTGCACTTAATTGTAATCATTTATTGTAATCCTATTTACACGATTATAGTTGTTGCCCAAAGTAAACGCTCAACGAGCGTGAGCCTTGGAGTAGGAGTTGCCCTAGGCTTCGAACCAAGTAAATACTTGGGTATTTCTGTGTTAAGTTCTTTATTATTCCGCTGCTTTACTCGATAGTTTTCTGATATGAAAAGTGAAAGCCACGAGCGTTATTCACCCCCCTCTAGCGCATCTCGATCCAACAAACACATGGGTATATATTAGAGAATATATACTGAATGACTTGCTATGAGAATATTTCATGGATCGTTATATGAGTGTCATAAATAGTCTCATGTGACTATTGATATGGATAGTCCTTAGACCAGAAGTCACTACGGTTCCCTACATAAGGAGTTGTGTACTTTGGTATCGACAAACGTCACCTATAACAAGGTGGACAATAAAGTCTATCACTAGGTATGTAATGAATTATGCTGAGGGATGTGAATAATGTAGATGGGATCTATCCCTTCCATATGATGGAAGTGATATCTGTGGGTCCCTTGATTAGTAGGACACAAGAAAGCATGACCATACGTAAATGAGTCAATATGAGATATTAAGTTTATTTAATTGAGTGTGTCTACTTAGAGATCAAGAAACACAAAAGGTTGATAAGAAGATGACACGGTCTATGCCTCATTGATCAATCTAGATATCAAGGATAGAGGGACCAAGTCATACAAGATAATAGCCATGGATAGGTTAGATCAGATCTCGACTTTCTCGTCACTTGGGAGCAGTGATGTCTTGCTAGATGTCACTCATTGCTTATGTACCTAAATATTGATTTGGACAAATTGTCAACATTACGAGAATCTATTGGATCACACACAAAGAACAAGTAGATTTGGAGATGGGTTCATATGATGAATCATTGGATTAACTCTAATTCGAATTGGACTTATTGAGTTAGACTCAATTTGATCTAATTATTGGATTGAGTCCAATTCAAACTAGACTCAAGGAGGCAATACGAATTAATGAAATAATAATTCATTATATTTGAAATTGTATGAGATTAATTGAGTAAGACTCGATTGAATTGGACTTGAGTTAGACTCAAGTGGATTAGACTTGAGTTAGACTCAAGTGAAGAGGTTCAAATGTGGTCCTTAATGGAGTGTAAATATTCACTAATGCTCATTAATTTAATTAATTTTCATTAAGTATTTTCATTGGATGAAAATACTTAAGCATATTTTTTCTCTCATTTTGGGGTACTTCTTCATTCTCTTTCCTCCTCTCTTCTCCTCTAGTCCGAGACCTCCTATCAAGGTTTCTAGCACAACCTTAGGTGGTTGCCTTCTCCACTTTGCGAGTTTGTGAGACAAACGAACACTTGTTCGTGTGTATACTATAGAGGTGCGAACGTGTGATCGTGCTGAGATCCAAGCTGTCTGGAGTTCATGTGCACGTATCAAAGGTATACTATCATGATATAAACTTAGTATAGATTGTAACATGTATTTCCCTTCGCATGGATCTTCTGGAGGAACTAGAAGTTTTCAGCTGCGCTTAAGCGTGTTTAGCACCCTAGTTCCTTATATGGATCCATACGACCATATGGATTTTCTAGAGCTGGAGCCGACTATGGCCATGTGGAATCCACATGGTTGTGCCACTGGTCCAGAGTCTAGGATGACCTTGGCTGTGTGGATGCCACATAGCCATGGCACGGACAATGCCAGGCCCATGCCTAGCTCTATTTAAGGGGATTTCTTCACCTTCTCAAAGGAGGAAGGTTCTCCACTTTAGGAGATCTATCTTGGACAATATCTGGACTTCTTTAGCACATTCTCAAATGATTCAAAGCTATATTTAGCATCTCTATCTCTCTAGAAGCAAAAGATTGGATCCAAAGATCACTTGATGTATCATATAATCTTCTTCTCCCCGCTTTCTCTAGATTAGGTTTTGGATGCTTTCAATTTCATTGTCATTGGATTCTTTCCTCCTAGCTATGGAGTAGATATCTTATTCTAGGATTAAGGGAGTAATTGTGATGTGAATTTATGTAAAACTCATATATTTGTCAATTTCCTATCAATATGATATTGTTATGCCTTGTATCTATTTGATCTTATGTGTGTACATTGTGCTTCAGCTTAATTTCCATGTTTGATTAAATGTTTGTATTGATTTGCTAATCTTGTATAGGGAATGCCCTAGATTGTATGACCGAGGGGCCCTAGTGACAAGGGTATCCCATTTTCGAGCATCTAGGGCATTACCTTGAAAGGAGAAGCAATCCTCCACAAGGAAGTAAGCAATCCTCAACTGCTGATCGTTTAGCTAATTCTAGTTCTTATAACCAATTCTCATGGGATCGATAATATTTTATTACTTGACAACACTCGTATACTAGTGGACTCACATTACAGACTATTTGGACTTTTACTCAACATTCGAGACATCAAGACTTTCCACTGACATCTGATCCTCGACTCGTATAGTCTTTCGCCAGGTGTCCGCAACCCATAGGAATTTCACCCAGTGTCCCAGACCTAAGGATTTCGCCTAATACTCTCGACCGGCTAAGACTTTGCCCAGTCCTCCAGACTAGGACTTATATCAAAGTCAGTTTAGAAAAATACCTCTATTCTGTAGGGGATCGGTGGCCGGCTAGAAGGGGGGTTGGATAGTCGTGCCCCCAAATACTCATTTCTTCCTAAACTTGTTAGTTACGTAGTGGAAATACAAACAAACATGTAGAAAGCTAATCTAAATACAAGACAAGAAATGCAAACCAATACACGCCGATTTACATGGTTTGGAGATAAAGCTCCTACTCCACGATTGTCCGTAAGGTGGACGATCCCAATCCGTCGGTGGATGACTCCCTAGCAAACTCTGGCTAGCTTAAACCTCCTCGTGGGTGGAGAAACCTTGCCACAACTCTCATAAGAACTCTTTTGACGCTAAGACACAGGTAGACTACTAATAGGGGGTTAACCACCTCTATTTTGTCAACTATAACCAAGCTCCCAAGCCTTTGTTATATAGGTCACGGGTTGAAAAACCCTGCCTACCAGTCGACTGCTAAAACCATCAGTCGACTGCCCTCTGTGGAAATTTGACCGTTACATCCCAACGGCTCGATATCAGTCGACTGGTAAAAGTACCAGTCGACTGGTCGACTGTCCAGTCGACTGCACCAGTCGACTGGTGTTTTCACTAGTCGACTACTACAGTAACTGCTACAGTAATTGCTACAGTACTACTATAGTAAAACCCTAAACCTAGGATTTTACCCTGAGTACAATCTCTCATTCACTCGTACCCTCATGACTCACTTGACCCTTCATTGCAGCCTTGACCTCTACCGTTCAAGCCTTCTTCCTTTGGCTCTCGTTCCTCGAATGCATCCAAGCTCGTGGCTCGTCCCCAAAGCCATCCTTCACCTATGTCTCGAAGTCGCTTCCCTCGACCCTTGTCCTTGCTGTCTTGTCCATGGTCTCTCGGATGCTCCATCTTTCACCGGGCCCGAAACCATCAACCTGAGAAATATGTGTATCATGCAAACCTGCACACTCACATACACATATCAAATAACAAGGATGAACCTAACTTAAACCCTTTGCCCAAACACCAAAACATATGGTCTCACGGACCATTGGGATTGCTCCAACAATCTCCCCCATTTTTATGTTTGACAATACGTTTAAGTTAGGAAAAACATAATAGCAAATAAATATGCTAAAACAAATGGACTTACGTTGCCAAGGCTACACACTCTGACTTACACCACCGAATAGACTTACGTTGCCAAGGCTACACACTTGGACTTACACCGCTGAATGGAAAATGCACCATGCATTGGAACCTATTCCAAAGCTCCCCCTACACTTAGGCTCCCCATTGAGCTAGGAATTTATCACAAGTTTATTTAAGAACCTATCATAAGGCTCCCCCTACGCAAAGGTACTAAGGTTTTCCCAACTAAACTTTTCTTCTCCCCCTTTGCCTAACATTAAAAAGCTCCAATAATATCCCAATTGTTGAAAACATGATCACCAAATTGACCCTAAACTCGTGTATTCATTCCCCATGGATCTCATACACATATACGAGTTGACCCGGTCAAAATACAGTGCTGAAAACAATTTCAGACTGGTATCAATCGACTGTCAGAAGTACCAGTCGACTGTCCTTATCGAAATGAGCTTACAGAGACATTCTATGCTAAAAATACTGTTACCAGTCGACTGGTACCCTATTTCTATAAAAATTAACCTTTTCTGACCAAATTCAGAAATGCACCAGAAATTCCACTGACCTCTAAAAATTCTCTAATTTTGTGGAGATGTGTATTTTATCAATATCTACTTGGAAAAAATATATATAAAAATATATTTATAACAAATCCTAAGATTGACATAAAACATAAAACTAGCTAAAAAGTTCAATTGAATTTTGACCTAAAGTCCTAGTTTTGGCTTCCTCTTGATGTATGTGCCCATACTAACCCACAATGCATCCCTAGCATTGGTTTATATGACATCTATACATCTAAAACTAATTATCATGCTATATGACCCCAATGTCATATTTCTACGCATGAAACATAAACCAATTGTGTCAAATCCCTAGGTTTGAGACTCAAGTCCATCTCCAAACCACTTGGTACATTCCATGGCTCATCTAGACTCCCAAGTAAAACCCACCTGAGATCCATTGGCCATGTGTCCCAATTTGACTCTTAGAGCTCCCCCTGGAGCTCTTAACCTTAGTCACCTCCCTAGGTGACTCATCCACAATTGCTAGGCCACATCGATGCACCTCCGGTGACACGTGGCCTACAAACCTAACCTTCTTAACCTTGGACACCTTGCCCTTGGTTAATTTCTCCTTACTTTTAAATGGTTTTCTCTTTCCATTTATTGTCTTCTCTTTGCTATAATCATATAAAACCCTTGCATAATACTTTCTCTTAACATTGGAGACACTAGATCAATATCCTAGACCCGATCTATCATTGTTGGGTCTTTGACTACCCAACACCATACCTAAACCCTTAGATCGAACATTGAATCTTTTTAGGGTTTTCTCCAACTTATCAAGCTTTACCTTCAAAGCTTGATTTTCCCTTTCTAGGTTCCTAACCCTAGAATTTACTTGTCCAAATTGAACATTCCTAGACCTACCCATTCTAGGCATGTGTCTCCCCTTCTTGGGATTAATGCCTCGGTTTTCCTTAGGTCTACCGTTTCTAGATTCGTCATGCATGGCTCTCCTAGGGTTATGATCTACAATTACCTTATTCCTATCATGATATCTAAATCTAAAATTTTTCTTTTCTACATAATGATAATTATTATTTTTCCTAGCATGCATGGAGGAATTTAAATTTGACTTCAAATTTAAATTAGGTTTTACCTTACCCTTTACCTTTGAAGCTCCCCCTTGACTCTTGCTTCTCTTCTTTTTCCATTTCTTTAGATGCACTAGCTTCTTGATCTCTCCCTTCTTGGGACATTTGGTGTGGTAGTGCCCCTTCTCTCCACACGTGAAGCATATGATACACATTCTTTTTCCTTGGGTTTTTTCATTCCTACAACCCTTGTTAGTTTTTAAATTAACTTGAATGAGTTTAGGATTTACCTTCTTTTTACCCATTGGACACCTACTCTTGTAGTGCCCCTTCTCATTGCACCTGAAGCAAATTATGTAGTCCTTTGACTTCACTTCGGTGAAGGTGCTTGCTAGGTTGACTTATTGCAAGATCTCTTCTTCATTCGTCTTAGACTCTTCTTCAACCCTTGAGGATGTTGATGATACTTCATCTTCCTTTTCCTCCTCGGATGTTGAGCATGACTCAACTTCTGTTGGCTCCTCCTCAACTTGAGTCACTTCATCCTTTTCTTTGGATTTTTCCTCTTCGTGTGTAGGCATGAGTTCTTCCCATTGAACCTTCTTTATCTTGCTCCACAAATCGTGAGCATTCTTGTACTCACCTACACACCTCATCACATTAGAAGGCAACATATCAATTAAAATTGATATTACCTTATTGCTTGCCTCCAATCTTGAGGTTTGCTCCTCCGTCCAATACCGTGGTCGGAGCTTCTTCCATTTATTGTCTTTCGGGACTTCGAATGGTTCCTTGATCACCATCATGGTATCTCAATCCATGTCGAAGAAGACCTCCATCTTCATCATCCAATAGGTGATGTCCCATAAGCCTCTGCTTTCAAACTTCGGCAGTTCAATCAAGCCGGTCATCTTTTTGTATTTGCTCTTCTCGGCGATTAGTCTGGTGAAGTGCGACCTCGGCTCTGATACCATTTGTAGGGGATCAGTGGCCGGCTAGAAAGGGGGTTGGATAGTCGTGCTCCCAAATACTCGTTTCTTCCTACACTTGTTAGTTACACAGCAGAAATACAAAAAAACAAGTAGAAAGCTAATCTAAATACAAGAAAAGAAATGCAAACCAATACATATTGATTTACATGGTTCGGAGATAAAGCTCCTACTCCACGGCTGTCTATAAGGTGGACGATCCCGATCCGTCGGTGGATGACTCTCTGGTAAACTCCGGCTAGCTTAAATCTCCTTGTGGGTGGAGAAACCTCACCACAACTCTCACAAGAACTCTTTTGATGCTAGGACATAGGTAGACTACTAATAGGGGTTAACCACCTCTATTTTGTTAACTATAACCAAGCTCCCAAGCCTTGGTTATATAGGCCACAGGTTAGAAAACCCCGCCTACCAATCGACTGGCCTCTGTGGAAATTTGATCGTTACATCCTAACGGCTCGATACCAGTCGACTGATAAAAGTATCAATCTACTGCTCTACACTGGTCGAGCGAACAGAAGCATCATGTTCGCTCCTTGTCGACTATCTAGTCTACTACACCAATCGATTGGTGTTTTCACCAATCGATTGCTACAGTGATTGCTACAGTACTTCTATAGTACAATTACAGTACCTACTACAGTAAAACCCTAAACCTAGGATTTTACCCTAGTACAATCTCTCATGCACTCGTACCCTCACGACTCACTTGACCCTTCATTGCAGCCTTGACCTCTAGCCTTCAAGCCTTCTTCCTTTGGCTCTTGTCCCTCGAATGCATCCAAGCCCGTGGCTCATCCCCAATGTCATCCTTCACGTATGCCTCAAAGTCGCTTCCCTTGACCCTTGTCCTTGCTGCCTTGTCCATGGTCCCTCGGATGCTCCATCCTTCACCAAACCCGAAGCCATCAAGCTGAGTTATATGTGTATCCTGCAAACCTGCACACTCACATACACATATCAAATAACAAGGGTGAACCTAACTTAAACCCTTTTCCCAAACATCAAAACATATGGTCTCACGGACCATTGGGATTGCTCCAACATATTCTTCGTTTTCAGAATGTGAACTCCCCCTTGAACATTGATGGATAGATGCTAGCACCAGTCATTTCTTATGCTTTAGTTGGCGGTTAGTCCTTCTAAAATATCCTTGCTCTGATACCACTTGTTAGTCCCTTGTGGCCGGCTAAAGGGGGGTGAATAGCCTGAAATAAAAAAAAAATGAACACCTTTCTCGACTTATAGTTTTATCAACATAAACACTTATACAATAAGCAAATAACAAGCAAATTAACAAGAGAAAGAGGCATAGAGATTTTACTTGGTTTACAATTAGAAGATTGCTAATCCAAGACATTGAAAGCCCACTAAAGTCTTCTTCAGGAAGAAAAGCCTCTTATAACAGTTAAAGCACTCAATTACAAAGCTAAACTGAAAGTAGAACGTTTACAAGTATTATATTTATCTTCTGGGATCAGGGCTATATTTATAGCCCTAATCGGGGTGTCTGGAAGGGTTCCAAGTGCTTGGACGTGGGTAAAATTTTATCCACATCGCAACGGATTGCATCACAATTGATTTGGATAAAATCTCTGGTCCAAGGGATTGGAAGGGTTCCAGGCGCCCGAACCATTTCGTACAAGGGCGCGTCGCCAAGGCGCCCGGCTAGACCAAGCCGGTCCAAGCAGCCGGAGTAGCTCAAGGCACCCAGAATGGCTCCAAGCGCCCGGACTCTAGTCAACCTGAAGTTAACTTTTCATCCTGGTCTTCCGCTCCAGCTCCGCTCGCTTGGGTGATTTTGACCATCCGGAATAGGGCTCACTCGAACCCATTTTCTGGCCTTCTCGAGCAACCTTCTACTTCAACTTCTCGTCCCTCGGAAATGTCATGCACCTCCTTCTCATCCACCAGTGTATTCTTCCATAGCTCCTTGTCTCTCCGACGCACCGAGCTCGTCGACTCTCTCTCATGTCATCCTTCTCACTAGCCGCGTCTTTCGCTCGACCTCCTATTCTCCTAAGTTCCTGCACATTCAGAAATAGGACATCAAACCACAATAGAACCTAACTTGACTTGGTTGATCACATTAAAACTACCATGGGGTACTTACAGTAAGTATCTCATAGTAGTTTTGATGTGATCAACCAAGTCAAGTCAAGTCCTATTATTTTCTTTGATACCTTGTGTCTAAGTGTGTAGGAACTTAGGAGCACAAGAAGTCGAGCAAAAGATGTAATTAATTAGAAGGATGGCACGGTAGAGAGTCGACGAGCTTGGTGCGTCAAAGGAACAAGGCGCTACAGAAGAGTACGCTGGCGGATGAGAAGGAAGCACGTGGCATTTTAGAGGGACGAGAAGTCGGAGCGGAAGGTTGCTCGAGAAGGCCAGAAAATGAGTTCGAGTGAGCCCTATTCCGGATGGCTGAAATCACCTAAGCGAGCGGAGCCAGAGCGGAAGACCTGAATAGAAAGTCAACGTGGTGTTGACCATGGTCCGAGCGCCCAGAGCTACTCCTAGCACTTGGACCGATTTTGTCCAACCGAGGCATCTTGGTGAGGTGCCCTTATGCGAAGGCGGTCTGAGCCCTCGGAGCTATTCCAGGTGTTTGGGCCAGATAAAATATTATCTTTCGCCCGTTGTGTAGACGTTGCGACGTGGATAAAGTTTTATCCACACCCAAGCGTCCGGAGCCCTTCTAGGCGCTCGGACCGTGCCATGTCGACAATGGTCAGATTTGACCAGTGGGCTATAAATAGAGCTCTGGTCTTCTCTTTTCAGAATAACACACTTGGTACTTCAAGTTCTATTCAGTTCTTTATTTCTGAGCGTCAATTTCGTGTACGAGACTTCTCCGCCTCCGACATTTTGTTCAAGAAGGAGATTTTTCTACTAAGCTTACTTTTCTTGGAGTAACAATCCTCTGATTGTGAACTAAGTAAATCGTTGCTTGTTCATACTTATTTTTCTTTCATTCTATTTAATTAATTGTGTAGGGTAATTCACTCTCCTCTTATCGGCTTGTTAAGCTCGATCAAGTTGAGAAAGGTGTTTGTTTTAAATTGTGTAGGGTAATTCACTCTCCTCTTATCGGCTGCAAGGGACCTACACTAAGGACTATTCATACTAATAATTAATATGAGAATGTTTATGATACTCATATAACGATTCATGAAATATTCTCATGATGGATCATTCAGTACATATTCTCTAATATATACTCATGTATTAACCTGATATCTCATATTCATGACTTGTGAGATTAAGTCATCCGTTGATCTATATTCTAGTCTCAACGTATTAATATTATTCTTGTATATTAATACTTGACTAGAAATAGTTTAGAGTAGCGTTCTATATATCCATAATATTCTACTATCAATTCAACCAATTGATATGTTGTACTCTAGAACATTATTATATTTATTCATTCGGCACTGAATTGAAGTAAATATAATAACTAACTTTATCTTTTATTAATAAGTGAAATATGATATAAAAAGTACCCTTGTTAACCATCTCATAAATAATACTAGAACTATTACTAATATTTTAACCTGTTAAATTTCATTATTTACCTAGAGTCCACTGCTCTATAACTTAATTATTGTCTAACATCTAATTAAACTTCATTACATGCCAAATATTCAATTTTTATGACTTACACATTAAATTTTCAATAATCTACTTAGACTTCTTCCATATGACTAGCATGCAATCATTCATGATGACCTATTAAACCTTCCTAAGTGAAGGGTCAAAGTTGCACTAGGAGCGAATGATCAAATCTAGAGGTTGGTAGGGCATAAATCTTTATATCTCAGCACAACTCATCCTCTCGTCAACATTAGCTCTCAGTACTGTGATTTATTTCTCTTGTGATAGTCCTAGAGTAGGTTGATGGGGGCATTGGGACGAGCATATTTACCTTTTGCGCTATAATAACCTATTAAACCTTTTACAATTATCAAATATTTAGTTTACTTGTTCTTTATAGACTTCGAACAATATTAAATATTTAGTCAATTGTAACCCATTTAAATTTCATTCCGTGTTAAGAATTTAATTACCCTTAACCTTTTGGCATATTATAAACATCAAATATTAAAATAAAATTTTAGCCTATCAAAATCAAATTAGAGCATCAACTCCTGTGGCTATGGTGGGCAAAACTTAAATAAAGTCGATAAAATATGAGATTGGGAGGCTAATCAAGTGTCTAATTTTATTATTTTTATCTACTCCGCTACTAAAGTTTCTCATGGCAAAGAATGTACGAGGTCAGTGGTATTTTTTATGGAAAGGTATATCCTTTGGGTCTCATCTCATGGGTCTTTTATATCTCATCCAGATTATACAGAAGAACAAGATAAATTACAGGATCAATTTATATGACCACTAATAACTAAAATGTATCAAGAATTTTTCCATACAGATATACATCCGTCAGAAAATTATTTACTAGACTATTAGGCTCAGGGGGAGTGTTCTTTCTCTTATGGTCGCACATGTAGAATCAATACACCAACCATGTAGAATCAATGCACCAACTTTGTGGTGGGCTTTTATTATATACGGTACGTCACATTATAATTGAGTAAACTAAAAAATATAAACGAACTAATAGTTAATTTACTCTTTAATTAAACTTTTTTGGGGATACTTTAATTAATTACCTTTTGGATTGATTGTAATTTAATTAGCCCATTATTTTTTAAAAAAAAAATAGACAAAGACATGTCTTTTAAGTTTCGAACATTTGACTTTGAGTTGCCATATTTACATAATGAATGAGAAATTTAATGGAACAATAAAATTATTATCCTGACTTAATTACCACAATAAAAGTAAGAAAAGACGGTATATAATAAACCTTTTCTCAAGGCACCATATGGATGAAGTTTCATATTTTTTTTTTGTTATACGTATATAATACAAAAATTTATTGTGTATTAGATTTACAGAAGTTTTAAAACAAAGTTTAATACAATTAAATTCTATAAGACTAGGCAAATTAAGTAATTGTCGAAATTAAACTTTATTTGAAAGATAATATACTACAAAAAAAAAAAAAAAAACAATCGTTTAGGGAAGAATATTTGCACGAATTTATTTTTCTTCCCAAACTTTTCAACAAAATTTATGATAAAATAATAAATTGTTACAAATTAGCAACGAATTTAGCAACGAAAATAATTTGTTGCAAATTAGCAACGAAACATATTTTGTCGCTAATTTTCTTGGAAAGTTAGCAACAAGAAATAAAATTTGTTGCAAAATTTGCAACGAATAATATTTTCGTCACAAAATTTGCAACGAATAATATTATTCGTTGGAATTTACCAACAAATTCATAATTTGTCGCAATTTTCCAACAAATAACAAATTCGTTCCAAAGAGTTTTTACATGTAAGAATTTACAACGAATACATAAATTCATTGGAAATTTCCAACAAATTTGCATATTCGTTGGAAATTCCCAACGAATTCGTGATTCATTGGAAAGTATGCAATTTCCTAAATACACGATTAATGGACCTAGAAATCTCGGAATCGAATGAAACAAGTTTCTATGTGCTCCTCTTGGTCTCCTGATTCTATAAATGAGCTCAAATATTTTTTTGGACATAGGATGACACTTTTCACATCTAGGTCAAGGATGAAACAAGATTCGTTGGAAATTTCCAACAAATTTGCATATTCGTTGGAAATTCCCAACGAATTCGTGATTCATTGGAAAGTATGAAAATTCCTAAAAACACGATTAATGGACCTAGAAATCTCAGAATCGAATGAAACAAGTTTCTATGTGCTCCTATTGGTCTCCTGATTCTATAAATGAGCTCAAATATTTTTTTGGACATAGGATGATACTTTTCACATCTAGGTCGAGTAAGTGAATTTTAATGTTCGTTGAAAGTGTTAGAGTTTTAAATCAAATTAATCTAGTTGAACTTGTAAGATTTACAAAATAATGTTCGAGTGCTTAGAACAAGATGAAATCAGATTGTATGTGTTAGTAAAGTTTTCATAATTATATCCATGAATTAAAAATAATTTTAGAGCCAATGTATTTTGATTTGTGAATTTTTAAACCGAATTTGATTTTTCCGACACATTGATGTTTGATAAATTATTGACAAAAATATATTTTGGAAAAAAAAATATTTGAGGACATATATAAAATTAGGATAAATAGAGGAGCATATAGAAACTTGTTTCATCGGATTCCGAGATCTCTAGGTCCATCAACCGTGTTTTTAGGAAATTATAAACTTTCCAATGAATCATAGATTCGTTGGAAATTTCCAACAAAACTACAAATTCGTTGGAAATTTCCAACGAATCATAAAAACACGGTTGATGGACATAGAAATCTCAGAATCATATAAAACAAGTTTCTATGTGCTCCTCTTGGTCTCCTGATTCTATAACTGAGCTCAAATATTTTTTTGGACATAGGATGATATTTTTCAGATCTAGGTCAAGTAGGTGAATTTTAATGTTCGTTGAAAGTGTTAGAGCTTTAAATCAAATTGATCTAGTTGAACTTGTAAGATTTATAAAATAATGGGCAAGTGCTCAGAACAAGATGAAACTAGATTGTATGCGTTAGTAAAGTTTTCATGATTATATCCATGAATTAAAAATAATTTTAGAACCAATTATGTATTTTGATTTGTGAATTTTTAAATCGAATTGAATATTTCTGACACATTGATGTTTAAAAAATTATTGACAAAAATATATTAGGTAAAAAAATATTTGAGGGCATATATAAAATTAGGATAAATAGATGAGCATATAAAAACTTGTTTCATCCGATTATGAGATCTCTAGATCCATCAACCGTGTTTTTAGGAAATTGCATACTTTCCAACGAATCATGAATTCGTTGGAAATTTCCAACGAATTTGCAAATTCATTGGAAATTTCCAACGAATTCGTGATTCGTT
Source organism: Zingiber officinale (assembly GCF_018446385.1). Lineage (NCBI taxonomy): Eukaryota > Viridiplantae > Streptophyta > Magnoliopsida > Zingiberales > Zingiberaceae > Zingiber > Zingiber officinale. The sequence continues at coordinate 59,717,311 of NC_055990.1, read as the reverse complement.
AGAAAATATACAATTTACTAAAAACATGGTTGATGGACGTAGAGATCTTAGAATCGGATGAAACAAGTTTCTATGTGCTCCTCTTGGTCTCCTGATTGTATAAATGAGCTCAAATATTTTTTTGGACATAGGATGATATTTTTCACATCTAGGTCAAGTAGGTGAATTTTAATGTTCGTTGAAAGTGTTAGAGGTTTAAATCAAATTGATCTAGTTGAACTTGTAAGATTTACAAAAATAATGTTCGAGTGCTCAGAATAAGATTAAATCAGATTGTATGCATTAGTAAAGTTTTCATGATTATATCCATGAATTAAAAATAATTTTAGAGCCAATGTATTTTGATTTGTGAATTTTTAAACCGAATTAAATTTTTCCGACACATTGATGTTTGAAAAATTATTGACAAAAATATATTAGGTAAAAAAAATATTTGAGGACATATATAAAATTAGGATAAATAGAGGAGCATATAGAAACTTGTTTCATCCGATTCTACGATCTCTAGGTCCATCAACTGTGTTTTTAGGAAATTGTAAACTTTCCAACGAATCATAGATTTGTTGGAAATTTCCAATGAAACTGCGAATTCGTTGGAAATATTTCCAACGAATTTGCAGATTCGTTGGAAATTTCCATCAAATTCGTGATTCGTTGGAAATATTACAATTTCCTAAAAACACGGTTGATGGACCTAGAGATCTCGGAATCGGATGAAACAAGTTTCTATGTGCTCCTCTTGGTCTCCTGATTATATAAATAAGCTCAAATATTTTTTTGGACATAGGATGATATTTTTCACATATAGGTCAAGTAGGTGAATTTTAATGTTCGTTGAAAGTGTTAGAGGTTTAAATCAAATTGATCTAGTTGAACTTGTAAGCTTTACAAAATAATGTTCGAGTGCTCAGAACGAGATAAAATCAAATTGTATGCGTTAGTAAAGTTTTCATGATTATATCCATAAATTAAAAATAATTTTAGAGCCAATTATGTATTTTGATTTGTGAATTTTTAAATCAAATTGAATATTTCCGACACATTGATGTTTGAAAAATTATTGACAAAAATATATTAGGTAAAAAAAATATTTGAGGACTTATATAAAATCAGGATAAATAGAGGAGCATATAGAAACTTGTTTCGTCCGATTCTGAGATCTCTAGGTCCATCAACCGTGTTTTTAAGAAATTATGAACTTTAGAATTAGAGATTTTGGAAATTTCAACAAAAGCTTTTGGATGTTGGTATATAAATGTTGCATGGATTTTTCATAAATCAAGAAATCAATAAATAATTAATTCATTAAGGAATTAAAAGTCATTGGTTAATTTCAATTCGAGATTCGTTGGCAAGAACCCTAATAATTGCTCTACCCGGCCCGATCTTTTCTCCTCACCTCTTGACCTAATTTTTCCCCTTTGCTTGCGAGTACGGTTGCGGGGATTTTTCAGTCGATCTCTGGACTGGTAAGCTATCTTGACCTAATTTTCTCCTCACCGTCCCGCAGATGGCCGCTCAGGGTCGCAGGAGGCCGCGCCTAGCCGCGAGCGGCCACGCATGTCCGCTCGCGCCTGCTCATGGCCTCTCGCGCTTACGGCGGTGCTTGGACCTAGCGTCGTCACCTGGCCACTGCTGCCTGGCCCTAGCGCCGTCGCCTGGCCCTAGCCTCGCCGCCTAGCCACTGTTGCCTGGCCCTAGTACCGCCGCCTGGCCGTTGGAGGGCGCGGCTGGCCGCTGGCGCCAAGGTTGGCCACTAGCAGACTCACCTGGCCACTGTCAGCATAGGCTGGCTGCTGGTGGCCTCCCTAGCTGCTGCTTGGCGTTGGCTCCCGTTGGCTGGCCGCTGCCAACATTGGGTGACCTCTGTTTGTAAATCGGCAAGTCACTATTTGGGGTCGGCTGGCCATTCTCGACCTTGGTTGGGCGTGGGGCGTTAGTGCCTTAGAGCGGCACAGCTGGCCGGGGGTAAGTGCCTTGCTGCAGGGGCCAAGATTATATTTGATAATTTGTAGACTTTTTTATTTTATTGTAAATTTGATATTATTGTTTGTGCAGGTTTGGATTTGACGTGCCTGGGAGAGACGTTCGGTCACATTTATCTTTGTTAGGTATATTTATTTACACATGCTATTTTAATAATAATTGCATGTTTTTATTTTCCTCTATTATATGTTATTTGCAGTTGTATGTGAACTAAGAAATATCGTTCTAGGAGTTTTTATTACTATATATAATTTATTTGCAGTTGTATGTGAACTAAGAAATATTTAGCATTAGCATGTTATTTGCAGTTGTAATTAGAATTTTTGACTTCTTTTATTTTATTGATTTTGTAAATTCTTAATTTTTTGTATTTTGATTAGTATTGTTATTTTTGTTTCAAACATGGTTGGTAGGTGAAGATGATGTTGGTATTGACGTAAAAATATGTAAGTCTTTACTTATTTATTTTTGTGTTGGTTTATAAGATTTTCTTTTTGTTTGTTTATGTAGGTAGAAGAAGGATTTGGATTGAGAAGGATCTCCATAAGATTAGCTTCCACTCTACCTTTTTCATGTTTTTGTATGACATTGAAATTGGATACTATGACATGTTTGTTGTAACTTTATTGTAGTGTTTGGTTTAGGGTGTTAGTTGTAGTTGTATATTGTTGTAATTTGTATTGTTGCATGATGATGTGTGTTGTATTGTTAGTTTTATGCTCTTAGTTTAGGTTGTATTTGGAACATGTTTTGATGATGTATGTGTTTGGATTTATATTATTGATGTTTGTATTCATTTTGTTGTACACTAATATGTTAGTTGATTTTTTGTTTATATTTGTATTATTGTGTTTAGTTGTGTATTATATATATATATAATACACAACTAAACACAATAATACAAATATAAACAAAAAATCAACTAACATATTAGTGTAATCTGTTTGAAAAAGAAATTGTAATAGAAAAAATATTAAAATTAGATGATTTTAGTTGTTTTTTTTTTAATTTTGGGGTGAATTTTACAACGAAATTAGATTTGTTGGAAATATCTTATTTTATCGAAATACTACAACGAAAATACATTTTCGTTGGAAATTGCCAACGAATTTCCAATGAAAATATAAATTCGTTGGCAATTTCCAACGAAACTATATCCAACGAATTTATAGTTTCATTGGAAATTTCCAACGAATTTATATTATCGTTGGAAATTACCAATGAAAACATGATTCGTTGGAAACTTCCAACAAATTATGAACTTCGTTGGAAATTTCCAACAAACATATGGATTCGTTGAAAATTTCCAACAAAAATATAAATTCGTTGGAAATTTTCAACGAAAATATATTTTCGTTGCAGAAATTGTATTCTTGTAACTTTTCTAACAAATAATCATTCGTCACAAATCTGTTTGCAACGAATACGTTTTTTCGTTCCTAATTTGGGCCAAATTTAGGGTTTGTTGGAGATTTTTTGTGCTGATATTTCCAACAAATATTTAGTTTCGTTGTAGTAGTTCCAACGAATTTTGCAACGAATTTTATTTTTGTTGCAAAATTTTCAACGAATTTTGCAACGAATATTGTTTTTGTTGTAAAATTTTCAACAAATTTACAATTTTTCGTCGCAAATTTTTGTGACAACATATTTGCAACGAATTTTTTTTGTCGCAATTTTCGTCCCAAATTCAATTTCCAACGAATTTTTTCTAAAATTTATTGCAAAATTCGTCCTAAATGACCATATTTTTATAATGATAATTAAGAATAATTATATATTTAGTGTCACCCAGCGCCCCCGCCAACCCGTCGCTAGGTCAACACGGAGGAGGTAAATCACAGGTGGCTACTAGCTATTAGTGCAAATGGCCAAGACATGGGGGAAGTTATGCTCGGTCACGCCGAGTTTCGACCCAAGACCTCATGTGATAATACCTCATGTCTTAATCATCGCACCGTCCCGAGGGGACAATTTTTTGGAGCATCAGTATCATATGATGGTGAGGGCTAATATGAGCTCTTATGAAATGAGAATTCGAATTTCTCATATAATCCATTTATACTTTTTGAATTTACCTAGACAAATCGATGAGAATTAAACATTTTAAAAATTATATAGTTATATTATCAAAAATAGAATAAAATAAAAAATGATTAATTTTTGATGGAAAAACATATTTGATTTTACATTTATTAATAGATAGAGAGAAAACGTAATTAATCTGTGGTTGATTATCAACGACAAATTATTGAATAACACGACTCGAGAAATGCGCTTTTTTATCAAATATTAATATAATATTTAACTAAAAACAAACGCAACCGGAAGCATATTACTCTGTCAAACGAGAAATCGTCTTCACGCATGTCTTTTATTTTAGAATTTTGGATCATATTTGTAATTATAAATATTTAATTTCATTAATTAAATAAATCATAATTTAATATGATCAAATTTATAATTAAAAAATATGATTTAAAAATTTAATTATTATGAATAAATTAATATAGATATCATATATAATTTTTAATTTGTTGAGAGGTCAAATTAGAAATAGATAAACTTATGTTTCTATAAATAAAAATTATGGTCCCAATTTACAGATGATACTTTTATTTTATTACCTCATCGACAAAATTCTCTACATACTAAAGAAGATCTTGTCGAAAATAATTACATACTATATATTCTGATACACTTCCGTAATTTTATTTATTCCATTTATAAATTCTTAATAATTGAATAGAATCCACAAATTTTGAATTGAGATTTCTCAATCCAATTTTTCTATCAATTGATATCAGAATTTTCTATTTCAAATTGTTAAGAAAATTTTTTTATTTTAAATAGAAAATTTTATCTTTGTATCATCTCAATTTTGATTCATGATATATCATATTACGATTTTATTTTATCATCAAAATTTTCGGCACGCTTCTGTGTCGCAACTGGATTAAAAAAAATCCACGTTCTGTTGCGTGGTTTAGATATGAAACGAACCCACATTTGTTTACCCACGTTTGGTTTAAATGTATTATTTACCTATAAGAATTGAAATTATTTTATAAATAATATAATTTAATTGGACTATAAGCTTCTATTAATATTTATTATTTTAATTAAATTAAATTTAAATTATATGTCACCAAAGTGACCTCTATTATTTGAATTTGATTTTATTTAAAATATTGAGATATTTCTGAGGTATTAAATAAAGTATAAATGTGTATATTTATAGGAGTATTAATCGGCTCAAAGGAAGATTTATACTTAACAAATTATATAGTTACTTGTGATAATAAACGCGTAACAATTATCAGGTTTTATTTATTATGTTTCATACGTATAATAAATCGATCCAAAGATATGTTTATTATTTAGAGTACCACTTGCAAATAATATTACTGTCCAAAGATTTGATATTGTTGTTGCACTAGGTATCTTTAGATGAGATTTATCATTTATTTTAATTGATTCAAAATGAGCATGTTATTTATGTTATAATTCTTATGTTCTCTTTTCACCAAATGTTACTACTATTTCTGCTAATTTAAGTTCAGTGCCAGTCCTTAATAGTACAAATTTTAAGGATTGGAAGGAAAATATTCTAATTGTTCTTGGCTGCATGGATCTAGACCTTGCACTTCAAATAGAGTAACCCACTGCCTCTATAGATACTAGTTCCTCTGAACAGAGGGCTAAATATAAGAAGTGGGATCGCTCTAACCGCATGAGACTTATGATTATCAAGTGCGGCATACCTGAGGCTTTTAGGGGCGCGGTGTCTAATAATGTCACCCAAGCTAAGGAATATCTCGATGAGATTGAAAAGCGCTTTGCCAAAAGCGATAAGGCGGAAACAAGTACAATTCTAAAGAGCTTGATTTCCATGAAGTATAAAGGCAAGGGAAATGTTCGGGAATATATCATGGAAATGTCTAACCTTGCATCAAAATTGAATGCACTTAATCTTGAATTGCCAGATGACATGCTTGTGCATTTAGTGTTTATATCTTTTCCGAACCAGTTCAGTCAGTTTCAGATCAATTATAACTGTCAAAGAAAGAAATAGACTCTTAATGAGCTCATTTCTTACTGTATTCAAGAGGAAGAGGGGTTGAAGCAAAACAAGGCTGAAAGTGTCTATTTGGCAAGCACCCTTAAATATAAGGGCAACAAAAGAAAGAATGAGACTACTAAAGGTCCTTATGTGAAGAAACAAAAGCAGGATACAGATAAGAAAGGTTGTTTCTTCTGTAACAAGTCTGATTATATTAAGAAAGAATGTCCTAAGTAACATGTCTGGTGTGCGAAAAAGGGTACATTTTTTAATTTGGTTTGTTCTGAAGTAAATTTAGCTTCAATACCTCGAAACATTTGACATCAGTGTTTCATTGTAGGGTTGCCTGAGCTACCGAAAGTCAACTAATGCTGAAAGATGCATTTATGTGGGTGATGGCAAGTCGGTTGAGGTGGAAGCAATAGAGCATTTTATATTGTTGTTAAACACTAATTATTATTTAGACTTAATAAATACTTTTGTTGTACCGTCGTTTAGACGGAATTTGGTTTCTGTTTCTGTTTTGGACAAATTAGGTTACTGTTGTTCGTTTGAAAACAATCAATTCAGTTTATCTATTAATTTTATTATTGTTGGAACCGGTTCACTTATAATTTATGACAATCTATATATACTTGATATAAATGATTCTTATATTGAAACCCTGAATGTGGAATCACGTGGTACTAAGCCTAAATTTAATAATGAAAACTCAGGTGTCTTATGACACAAACGTTTAGGACACATCTCTAGAAATAGAATTGAACGACTTATATCGGATGGAATTTTACACTCCGTTGATTTTACAGACCTAAATGTTTGTGTTGACTGCATTAAAGGCAAACAGACTAAAAGAAAGAAAGATGGTGCATATAGAGCTACAGAAGTATTGGAATTAATATATACAGATGTTTGTGGATCATTTCTAACACTTTCTTGGAATGGTCAACAATATTTTGTATCATTCATTGATGATTATTCTCGATATATATACCTATTTCTTATTTATGAGAAGGCTCAAACATTGGACGTTTTCAAATCATTTAAGGTTAAGTTGAGAACCAACTAGACAAAAGAATTAAGAAAGTTAGATATGATCGTGGTGGTGAATACTACGGTAGATATGATGGTTCACGTCAATATCTAGAGGAGTGTGGAATCGTCCCACAGTACACCGTGCCAGGCTCACCAAGCATGAATGATGTAGCTGAACGACGTAATCGAACTCTTAAGGATATGGTAAGGAGTATGATTAGTCATTCAACCTTACCAATGTCACTCTGGGGAGAAGCATTAAAAACGACAGCTTACATTCTAAATTGAGTACCCACTAAAGCAACTACTAAAACACCTTTTAAGTTTTGGACAAGGCAAAAGCCAAGTCTCAAATATTTTCATATTTGGGGATGTCCAGGTGAGGCTAGACCGTATAGGCCACATGAAAAGAAATTGGACTCCAGAACTATGAGTAGCTACTTTATTGGATATTCTGAGTGATCACGGGGGCTATAAGTTTTATGATCCCAAAGTAAAGACCATCTTTGAGACGGGAGCAACAACGTTCTTTGAGGACATTGAGTTTGGAGGGAAGAATAAAGTAACAGATCTTGTTTTTGAGGAGGAATGTATTCCCACTACTTTTCAAGAGGAAATGATTTATATTCCTATGATTGCTTCTGATAATAATCAGGATTTTATTCCTATCAATGATTAGGATGCAATACAAGAACAATAAGACATTGTTAATCAACTCCCAGAAGAACAAACTCAACAACCTCAAGAACCAGTGTATGTAGAACAAGTGCCTTTACGAAGGTCCACTAGAGAAAGAATGAGTGTTATTTCGGATGATTACATAGTATTACACTCAAGAACATGAGGAAAATGATGGTATAGCGGAGGATGATCCAATCAACTTTCGTCAAGCCATGCAAGATTCAAATTCTCAAAAGTGGATTGAGGCAATGAATGAGGAGTATAAGTTAATGCAAGACAATAAAGTTTGGGAACTTGTCCTATTACCAGAAGGTGTGAAACACATTGGTTGTAAGTGGAATTTTAAAATCAAACGGGATTCAAACGGTAATGTGGAAAGGTATAAAGCATGTCTTGTAGCTAAAGGCTATACTCAGAAATATTAGATTGACTTTAAAGAGACATTTTCTCCAGTTTCAACGAAGGACTCTCTAAGGACAATCATGACACTTGTCGCACACTTCGATATGGAACTCCATCAGATGGGTGTTAAGATAGCTTTTCTCAATGGAGACATTGAGGAAACAATCTATACGGTGCAACCAGAATACTTTGTATCAGGAGATCCAAAGAGTATGGTTTGCAAACTTAAGAAGTCCATCTATGGATTAAAACAAGCATCTCGTCAATGGTACTATAAATTTCATCAAATAATCATCTCATTTAGTTTTGAGGTAAATGTGGTAGATGATTATGTGTATTATAAGTTCAGTGGGAGTAAGCATATCTTCCTGGTTCTATATGTTGATGACATTTTGCTTGCTACAAACGATATAGGTATGTTAAACGATACCAACAAATTTCTATCTAGATATTTTGAAATGAAAGATCTTGGTAACGCATCTTTTGTATTAGGAATCTAAATACATCGAGATCGTTCTCGAGGTATTCTTGGATTATCACAAAAGAACTATATTGATAAGGTGCTTAAAAAATTTGGCATGCAAGATTGCAAACCAAGTAATACCCCAGTCGCTAAAGGAGACAAATTTAGTGTTAAACAATGCCCTAAAGGAAGCCTCGAGATTCAAGAAATGCAAAAGATTCCTTATGCTTCAGCTGTAGAAAGTCTTATGTATGCTCAAGTTTGTACGCGTCCAGATATTGCGTACATTGTTGGAGTATTGGGCAGATATTTAAGCAACCTAAGAATGGATCATTGGAAAACATGAGATATTTAAAGAGAACTAGTGATTACATGCCCACATATAAGAGATCGGATACTCTTGAGATCATGAGATATTCGACTCGATTTTGCGGGATGCCAAGATAGCATGAGGTCCACTTCAGGCTATGTTTTTTGTTGGCAGTCGGAGCTATCTCTTGGAGAAGTTCCAAGCAGGCATTAACAACTTCTTCCACCAGGGCAGCAGAGTTTATAGCATGTTATGAGGCATCTAATCATGGAATATGGCTGAAAAATTTTGTCACAGGGCTGCGTATTTTGAAAATGGTTTAAAGACCACTGAAGTTATTTTGTGACAATCGATCAGCTGTATTGTATTCTAACAACAATAGGAGCTTGACAAAATCGAAGCACATTGATATCAAGTTCCTTGTTGTTAAAGAAAGAGTACAAAGTGGACAAATTTCAATAGAACACATAGGCATAAACTCCATGATAGCAGATCCTTTTACGAAAAGTTTACCACCCAATGTCTTATATGAGCATACCACTCATATGAATGTTATTCAATTTGGTGAAATCTAGATCTAATGGGAATTTGTACTATACATATTTTCTATTTTTGTTTGGTTATGTTGATGAAACATATGTATTTGGAGATTATCTGATCAGATATAAAGTTCAATGTTTACTTCATTACATTTTGTATAACTTAAGTTAAAGTTTTGATCTCACTTTGGTTAAAGAGAAACAGTTGAAAATTGACATGAATAGATCATCTTGCATGTAATTTTCATGTCACATATTCATAATTGATCTGTGTCATTTGATTATATTGATGTACGTGACCATTGATGGTTTAGTTGTGAAAGATACAACAAAGACTACATTGATCCTATGTCTATATAATTAATGGACGAGATTGTTAAGGAAACCCTACAACTATGATGACAAAAGTTATGAGCTCATTAAGGTTAACATTTATAAGTTTACACATATGGTCCAGTGAAAGATTGTTAGAATTTTAGGATCATAATTGTAATTATAAATGTCTAATGTCATCAATTAAATAAGTCATAATGTAATGTGATCAAATTTATGATTAAGGAATATGACTTAAGGGTTTAATTGTTATGAATAAATTAATGTGGATACCATGTGTAATTTCTAATTTATTGAGAGCTCAAATTAAAAATAAACAAATTTATGTTTCTATAAATAAGAGTTACGGTCCCAGTTTGCAGATGATGCTTTTGTTTTGTTTCCTCATCGACAAAACTCTCTGGATACTAATGAAGATCTGTAAATTGAAGATTTTGTCGAAAATCGATTGCATATTGTGAATTATAGTATGTTTTCATAATTTTATCTATTCCGTTTATAATTTCTTAAGAATTGAATAGAATACACAAATTTTGTGTTGAGATTTCTCAACCCAATTTTTCTATCATTTTAAGTTAAAGAGGATCATTCAATGCTATGAGCATACGAGCTAAAATGAAATTACTAAAGTAGATAGTCCCTCAATCAACGAATTGAAAAAGGAAAAGGACAATGAAAAACTCCACGAATAATCTTTTACTCACATAAACACAAACTCGGCTTCACCCAATTAGAGCATTAGAGTAGAAACACAAACTCACGACTAGATTAGAGCCTTCATTAGGCGGAGGAAGGCTGATGGATGGATGGATGGATGGATAACACTGGAGAGTAATTGGATCACAGTCCACAAAAAGAGAACACCTCCCATCCGAGGGCAAGGGATGGTCACGGTCGGTGGACGGTTGGTGACCAAAGTTGAAAGAGGCCATCAGACATAGAAGACTCGTGGCCAAAGAACACTTTTGGATGGATACAAGAAAGACTGTACATTCTCTTTGAGAAGGAAAACATATTTTCATCATCATGCCGTCAGTCAGATGTGAAATTTTCAACTTCATAAGCATAAAGTTTAGGCTCAACTTAGTTTCCAACAATTAATATAGGGACGACGGCCTCAGAATCAGCTCTAAACAAAATACTTTAAACCATAGACATGCACTAGATGTGCGTGTATTTGATAGAGTTGTGAAATCAATGTATAAAGAACAATAAAATTATAAAGAAGACATTGAACAACACAATACGTTATTGATTTAGTAGTCCCTAGCATCAAAAGGAATCTGCCAATCTCATGACATCATGATATCATAATTTCAAAAATCTCACAGAATCATATCGACACCCCAGTTATGTAGACATTAGTTGTCTTTAACATATAGTTCTATTTGATGAAACTTTCCTATTAGGAAAGTAGATGAATTAAATCAGCTTCAGCAATTTGACCAGAAGAGCATAGGGAGTAACAATTTGCCGTAGCAATGGACAAGCTTCATGTTAAGTGGCTCAATCTAAGATGGGGTTAAATGCAACTCTTCTTGTATAAACAATTATTTACCAAGAACAAAAATTGTAAGCAACAGTGACTTTAGTTTGGGTATAACTGATAACTTGAGTAGATCATTTGAAATTTTCACTATCATAAATTTATGAAGAAAGTGAACATATTGCTTTACTATGTATAATGGATGTGTTTGTGATAAACTAACAAAGCAAATTCTGGCACCAACCTATTACAACTCTCCTTGCCAGGATTTAGACTGTTGAGTAGACATCCCAATGTGTAGGCCTGAACTTGTTATCGTCATGATCACTCAATATTATCTGCCTTCTTAATGGAACCTTCTGAATGCTTGATAGCTTTAACTGGAGATATTGCAGGAAATCAGAACGAGCATTCGGATCCCTTTTGTTGTATTCATCGCCCACAAGTTCCTTGGGAGCAACCACCACAAAAGACTCGAGAGAACTAGCCTTCTCCAATAAAAATCTTACCAACCGCATCTCATTGCTGTGATCTTTGAAGTTACTGATCTTTATCATCTTAAGGTACTCAAATTCAACCTCTGGAGGATCCTCCTCTGAAATCTCCAAATACTTCTCAACAAAAGGATCACGAGTATTGGTAGGAAGCTGCAAGGACAAGAGATACAGATTTGAATGATTTACAATAACTCCAGTTCTGTATTACAAAGCAACTTTGATCAACTAACCTCTATAAACAATTTCTCCAACCTTGGGCATTCACATAGCCTAAAGAATCCATAGATATCCATTAGATTTTCATCAGTCATCATGCCCATCACTAGTTGAATTTCTCTCAAGCTTCTCAAACTCCTTAAACCCCCCATCAGTTTTGCACCTTCAACAACAATGTACTGAAAAGAAAACAAGGGAACACACTGCAAATTTACTACAAAGGTCAGTTTTGTTCACTCAGAGAAGAGAGGCAAAATGTTACCTGAAGTGAGAGATTGCAGAGGGTCAAGACCTTAAGATTAAAGAGCCCGCAGAGCACTTTCACCCAATTACTCCGAGGAAGGCTTGATACGGGAATCCCTGCGAGTATGTGCACATCCTCAAGCCTGCTGGGGTTATCAAACGTGTAGGTTGTGAGGTAATTTCCAGCGAATCTAAAACGCCTAAGGCCTGGAGCTGAGACCGTGACCTCCACCGCTCTTACACAGTCGATGATGGTAAGGCTGGTGAGGGGACTGCCGGTGGCGGTGATGGCAATTCTCCGGAGCTTCCGACAGAAAGAAAGATCAAGCGAGCGGAGGCGAGGGCATGCAGCAATAATCCTCTTCAAGGCAGCGTCGGTGACGGGTGTAGCATAGAGGCTAAGAACCTCGAGGGAGGATAGGCGCTTGATATTGGCGCCGGGACTGGCAAGGTGGAGGCCGCAGAGAGTGAGGCGGGACAGATTGGAGCACTCGCAGATGGAGAAGAAAAAGGCGGTCGGCACGGCGGCGCGATCGTTCCTTCGGGCAGCACGGCGGGCAGGGCGAGCGGAGGTGGTAGCAGCCGAAGGGAAGGAGACCGCGAGGTGGAGATCCTCGACGCCGCAGCAGGAGGCGTACTCGAGCCAGCGTTTGATGTCGGCGTCGTAGCGGCGGCCGGGAGGGAGGGCGAGGGAGAGAGAGTCGATCCGGAGGGAGCGGTCGCGGAAGGAAAGGCATCGGTCGATGGAGGAGACGAATTGTTCAGCGGAATCGGTAAGCGCGGTGCTGGAGGGGGAGAATTGGAGAGCAGCGGGGTGGGGCCAGCGGAGGCGCCAGAGGCCGCGCCAGCGGGAGGATAGGGCGCCGGTGCGGATGGCGTACTTGAGGGGGAGAAGGGTGAGGATGTGGAGACGGATGGTATCGGGGAGTTGGGTGAGGAGATCGTCACCTCCGTCGTCGGATTCGGAGGAGGAAGAGGCAGCGGTAGCGGCGGCGGCGGTGGAGGGAGGGAGGTGGAGGAGGGCAGAGAGAGAGTTCGGCCGCCCACCGGGATTTCTTCTTCTTGTGCCTCATGGGGATTTGGTTTGGCTTTCGGAGAAGGCAACTCGGTTTGGTTCTTCTTCCTCGTCTTCTTTCTACTGCTTTGGAGTTGTTGGCCGTCTCCTCCTCCACTTGCTTTGCTAATTGCTGCTTTCCCTTTGCCTTTTGGTTCGGTCTTCTAATACGGACAGAGGGAAGAGCGAGGCTGTGCTGTGCTTTGCTGTGCTGTGCGGCTGCTGCCCTTTCAATTAATTATGAATCGTGAAATATCGTCAAAAGCCCAACTTTGGTCCGCCCTCCCCTTTGCTCTGCTGTGCTGTGCGGCTGCTGCCCTTCCAATTAATTATGAATCGTGAAATATAGTCAAAAGCCCAACTTTGGTCCGCCCTCCCCTCTTTTCCATAGTAATATTAAAGATTTTTTTATTTTTATTTTTTATTAAAAAAAAACATTAACAAATTCTACACTCAACTCCGTACGTAAAGTTAAGATAATAATTATAAGAAAATATATTAACACAGTCACAATTTAATTTTATTAAAAATTATATAAATTTTTAGTTTATAATTTATTAGAATTTTAAATAAATTAGTTAATATACTTTTTAAAAAATTATTAGCTATTATTAAATTGATTAAAATTTTATCAAAAATTATTTTTTACCAAGAATAGGACTCTAAATCGTATTATCAAATTATAAAAAAGATTAGAATTTTGTGTTACAAAGAATTGGTAATTTTCTTTTTGAAGAGGATTGTATATTTATTCGTTTGTTCTACTATTCTCAGTAACAATTTTAAATTTTTAATTTAGTATTTGATATTTTCCCATCAATCTCTTTCCTTATTGTTTCCCTCTTCTCACCATTAGCACTCTTCCACATCGGCAATCTACTTGGTACAAATTTTTTAAGTAGAAGAGGCTCGCATCAACCTAATATATTGTTCTAACTTGAAAATCATTTTTATTTATATTTAATAGGTTAATTATTTTTTGTTTATCTTTTATTGGACACACATATAATCTTGTTTCCATTAATTATTATCAATTTCATTTTTAGTTAACCTACACTAATATCTCATTATTTCCTAAGTTTCAATTTGTTTCCTTAAAATTATTATATTGTTTAAATTGTAAATTTCAGTACTCGTCAACCTTCACAAATATCTCATTATTTCCTAAGTTTCAATTTGTTTCCTTAAAATTATTATATTGTTTAAATTGTAAATTTCAGTACTCGTCAACCTTCACAAATATCTCATTATTTCCTAAGTTTCAATTTGTTTCCTTAAAATTATTATATTGTTTAAATTGTAAATTTCCGTACTCGTCAACCTTCACAAATATCTCATTATTTCCTAAGTTTCAATTTGTTTCCTTAAAATTATTATATTGTTTAAATTGTAAATTTCAGTACTCGTCAACCTTCACAAATTTCTCATTATTTCCTAAGTTTCAATTGGATTCCTTAAACTTAACATAATGTCTAGACTGTAGATTTAAAACTAGATCAGAAATATAAACTAATAAACGAGTCAACTTAAATGGCCCTAGTTTTGATGGTTATTGATGGGCTCAGTGAAGGACACGAAGATCATCACATGAGAAAGGGGTGCATCTAGGGACGGTCGTATCATTGGACACGATATGGTCGTGCCATTGGACATGATATGGTCGTGCCCAGTTCTGTGCACGATAAGACAAAGCCATCCCTCCGAACATGGCTTGGCCATGCCAAACTCTACATGATAAGGTCGACCTTTGGACACAGTGTGACCATGTCCAATTCTGGAGTTTTGGTCACCCAAGCCCAAGTGTGTTCTCTGACATGGCAGGCTGTGTCCAATTCTAGAAACCCTAACACGATACGACACGACTGTGCCAAGAAGCATGACCTGGCTGTGTGGTGTTTTGGAGGCGACGAAAGAACTAGATTTCTAGGTGTTTTTGGTCTTTTCGTCCAAGAGATCATGGAGGGATTTAGGCATTATAAATATAGGATCATTATTGTTGGGGTTGCAAGGTTGCAAACATAGTCCCATATTAGAAACACATGGGAAAGATCATGAGTTTATAAGAGAAAAGATATCTCCATTGGCATGAGGCCTTTTGGGGAGAGCCCAATAGCAAAACCATGAGAGCTTAGGCCCAAAGTGGACAATATCATGCTATTGTGGAGATATCTAAATTCTTTTCGATCCTATAATTGGTATAAGAGTCTGGACTGCCATAAGGTTTAACCACCGACTGTGCACAAGAGCTATGATCTGATTGAACCATGTGGGTACAATATTTACCTCGAACAAAGAAAGGGGGGCTCCTATGTTCGGATCAAGAGGACCAGACACCAGGCAGGAAGACCTAGTTGTGACTAGGTAAGGAAGTCCTAGTAGGTCGGGTGGACCGAGGGGCAGGAAGACCTGGTGGGTCGAAGATCAGACGTGGGAAGCCTATGGTCCTTTGTTTGAGGGGGGGATTGTTGGGGTTGCAAGGTTGCAAACATAGTCCCATATTAGAAACACATGGGAAAGATCATGAGTTTATAAGAGAAAAGATATCTCCATTGGCATGAGGCCTTCTGGGGAGAGCCCAAGAGCAAAACCATGAGGGGTTAGGCCCAAAGTGGACAATATCATGTCATTGTGGAGATATCTAAATTCTTTTCGATCCTACAATTATAACTTTATGAATGGTGTTGAGGGAATTCTAATAAAAGCTTAAAGGTTCGGCCATTTTGTGGAGTAGGCACTCAACCGAACCATGATAATCCTACATTGTCTCTTCTTCTTTCTTGTTCTAATTCTTCGTTTTCTTCCTGTGTTTCCTCTTGAGTGGGATTTCTTCATTTTCTTATGGTGAGTGATCCTATTCCACCTCTCCTCCTCTTCTTCCACGATTAGAGACGGAGAGGGAGAAAGTAGCTAGGGGCGCAATAATTGGTATCAGAGCATAGGAATTTAATTATTCTCAACATGTCAGGGACATCTTCTACGAAGTTTGATATAGTGAAATTTGATGGAACTGAAAAATTTGAATTATGACATGAGGAGGGTTAAAGACTTGTGGGTACAACAAGACATGGTGAAGATGTTAGGAAAAAGGAAACCAGATATCATGAAAAGGACAGATTAGGAGGAGCATAAGGTGAAAGAGACGACATCAATCAAACTTTATCTTATAGATGATGTGATGTATCATGTCATGGATGAGGAGTCACTAGCAGTAGTTTGGAAAAAGTTAGAAAGTCGATATATGTCAAAGTCATTGACAAATAAGTTGTATTTTAAGTAGAAACTATTTGAGCTAAATATGATAGAGGGAACTGATATGACCCATCATATCAATGTTTTCAACCAGATTATGAATGATCTGAAGCGGGTTGATGTGAAGATCGAAGATGAAGATAAGGTGCTAATGTTGCTGAATTATCTACCTTTATCTCCTATGCACAAGAATTTGGTTACTACTATAATATGGGGAAAGCAATCTCTAAAATTGGAGGAGATCACAAATAATTTGTTGAACTTTCATCAAAGGAAGAATGCTAGTGATGAAATTTCTCAAGGGGAATGACTTGGGTGAATAGTACTAAGAGCGCGATAGGAGCACAACTTGGTATGAATCGAGCAGCGACAACAAGACCCGTTCTAAGTCAAAAAGGAAGAATGTGATCACATGATACAAGTGTGGAGGTAAATGTCATATGAAGAGAGATTGTTCAAAGATAAAGAAACATGCTACAGAGAACAAAGATAGCCCGGCAAAGTCTGTAAATATTGTTGAACAAGAAAATTCAGAGGGTAGTGATGGAGATATGCTATCAGTTATACCGAGTTTGGAGTTTCTATAGATGCATGGATCTTAGATTCTACATGTTCTTATCACATAACTCCAAATAAGGAGTAGTTTGACACCTATAGGGTAGTGGATTCTGGTTTAGTATTGATAGGGAATGATGCATCTTGCAAAGTAATCAACACAAGGAACATCAAAATCAAGATGTTTGATGGTGTGATCATAACTTTATGTGATGTCAGACACATACCAGATCTAAAGAAGAATTTGATCTTATTAGATACACTTGATGGTATTGGCTATAGTTACAATTCAGTGAGCGGGATGATAAATATCAACAAGGGAGCTTGGACGATAATGAAAGGACAAAAGTTAACAGAGAACATCTACAAGTTGATATGAACTATAGTTGTAGGTGGAGTCTCCTTTGTAAAGTTTGAATCAGATAATATTGTCTTGTCTTGTGGCATATGAGCGAACTTGGGATGTCAGAACTTCACAAGTGAAATTTGTTGAAGGACGTCAAGATGTGCAAGCTTGAATTCCATAAATTTTGTATTTTGGGGAAATAGAGCAAGCTATAATTCAAGATAGAAACACACAAGATAGAAGGGATTTTGGACTACATATATATATAGATCTTTGTAGATCATTCAATGTAGCATCATATGGAGAACACTTATATTTTGTGAGTTTTACTGATGATTACTCATAAAAGATCTAGGTATACTTCATGCATCATAAATAAAAAACTTTTGTAAAATTTAAACTATAGAAAACTATAGTATGAAACTAGACTGGAAAGAAGATCAAATGTCTTAAGTTAGATAATAGGACTGAGTATATTTATTCAAAGTTTTAGGAATTTTATGAGTAACATGGAATAATGATGCATTTCTCAGTTCACAGAACACTTCAATAGAATAGGGTAGTAAAAAGGGTTAATAGGACAATCAGTGATAAGACAAGATGTCTTAGGTTAAATACAATGCTTGCAAAGAACTTCTAGCCTGAAGTGATTAACATGGCAAATTATCTAATTAATAGATCACCATGTGTAGCATTAGAGGGCAAAGTATTAGAGGAGGTGTGGATAGGAAATCCAATCTCATCTTTGAGTTTTTGGATATCCAGCCTATATGCACATATATAGTGAGGAAAGATCAAAGCTATATGTGAAGTCAAAGTAATATATTTTTTTTGGGTATTAGAAAGGAATTAAAGGCTTCAATCTTTGGGATCCTAAGTCAAATAAGGTGGTGATCAACAGAGATATGGTGTTTGACAAGAAGTTCAGGTTATAGGCGACTTAGGAAGAAGAAAAGGAAACACCATAGAGTAACAAGGAAAAATACCACATTGTGTAGGTGGAGCTAGAGACTTGAGTTTGATGATACGAGCTCAGAACACACATAATATCGCACTATAGCTGGAGGCAGGATGAGACCAGTCTTAAAGCCACCTACCATATACGAATTTAAAGACTTGTTATCTTATACACTTATTACTAGTAGTGGAGACTCTATATCTTTTTAGGAGACAATACACAAATCTGAGAAGGATAAATGGATAGGTGCTATGGCAAAAGAGATGTAGTCGTTACATAAGAACAGCATGAGGGATCTAGTGTAACTTCCTGAAGGAAAGTAAGCTATAGGGTGCAAATGGATATTTAAGAAAAAGGAAGCAATGTCAAAGAAAGAAGAAGTGAAGTTGAATGTTCGATTGGCACCAAAGGGATACTTACAGAGAAAGGGGATAAACTATAAAGAGATTTTCTCTCTAATGGTGAGACGCACGTCAATTAGAGCGATGTTCACATTAGTGGCACATCATGATTTGTAGCTAGAGCAAATGGATGTGAAGATGACATTTCATCATGGTAATTTGTAAGAGTATATTTTTATGTCACAACCTAAGGGATTTAGTTAGCCTAGACAAGAGCGGTTGGTTTGCGAGTTGAAGAAATCATTCTATGGATTGAAAAAATCTTCTAAGCAATGGTATAAGTATTTTAATTCATACATAATTCAAAATGGATATAGGAGATGTGAGTATGATTGCTGCATATATATGAAGAGCCTTGAAGATGAATCATTAGTTTTATAACTACTGCATGGGGATAATGATAAGTGTGAAGTATATAGGATTTTCATCATATTTTCACTCTACATTTGACCTAATTTTACATGCATGATTTGTGATATCTTGATTCTATGCTTCATTTTCATATTTTATTACTCCTAGATATTGCTCTTATGTATTTTAGTTGACAAGAGTGAAGCTTAGAGTGAAATAGGGGGCAAAGGTGATCAAGGGGAGAAGCCATGCTCTGTTACGGGCACCTAAGCCTCATGACATGGGCTGTGTCTTGTTTGGGAGCAATACCACGGGTGACCGTGTGACTCCCCATGGCTCATGCCCGATTTTGCTTTCCTACCATGGTCCGCCCGTGCCCAGCAGTAGGGGGCATGCCATGTTCGGATGCCTCACCATGGGTGGTCGTACCCAATGGCATGAGCTATGCCACATTTGACTGCCTCACCATGGACACTCGTGCCTAGCGACATGAGCTATGTCCTGTAAGATTTTCTCCTAAATGCCTGACACAGGTACCCATGCCTAGCGGCACGGTCTGTGTTAGGTAACCGTCTTTAGCGCCTATATAAGGGGACTCACCCGATTGAATTAGGGATCTTGGACAGGAGGACTTCATCCTCTTCCTTGGGAGAGGGTTTCCCCCTCTCACGGGAACCCTAAAGCACTCATCTTCTTCATTTTGGTGATCTGTCCACCTCCGTCGTAAGAGAACCACTCCGAAGACACTAGGAATCTTCTCCCTAAGCATGTCTCCATCTCTATACTCTGTTTTGATATGTATGAATGTTTTTATTAGTGTCTTTGGTTTGTAATTTCCATATAATAGAGTAGTTCTCTTGATTCTAGGATGTAGGGAGTAGTCCTTTTGATATATGAACATCTTTCCATTTAATCTATATGTTTGTATGTTTCTTATTTGATGAAATATGTATTTATGGTCAAGATCTACTGTATTAACACAATCTCGATGCCAAAAGTATGAGATTCGTATCCCATAAGGGTTTGGGGATGAACCAAAAGGAGAACTCAACCCTCTGACCCGTACAAAATCGAGATGTGGAGAGTCGGATAAGAAAGTGCAACCCAATATGCTGCGAGGAAACATAGGCTGCCATAGAGATTATTGGATCAAATGTAATCCATTGTCACATAGTAGGAAACGCGGTTAATTAGAGGTTGAGGGATCTTATGATAAGGTCCCCCTAGGTTTTGATTACTAGTTATATTCCTTCCAAAAGTAGATAATGATTAGGGTTGATACGCTATTGTAGAAGCAAAAGTTCACAACGAATATCATAAAATAATCTACCTATATAAATACCCATTGAGGATAGGAAATAAACATAGATAAGGAATTTATGATTAGTTAGGTGAAACTGAAGTCCTAGAATTGCCTTCACCAATGTCTCTTTCTATGATCTTTCTATCTTCCTTTTATGATATCTCTGCCTTCTGATTTAGATCACTCTGGCTTCCTTCTATGATCTCTCTTCCTTCTGATCTAGATTACTCACTGATTTCTACTTTGATCACTCTACCTTCTCTCTATGATCATCTTTGTCTTCTTAATAGGATTTTACTGCTTCTCACTGTGGTCTCACTAATTTTTGCTCTGATTTCTCTGCCTTCTTTCTGTGATCTTCTCTCTCTCTCTCAACTCTAGCTTCCTTCCTTGCTCTAGTGACACACACAAACCCTTGATTGTCTAGATAACCTATTTTTCAATACTGACTAGTACTTGATTCACAATTCTCGTGGGATCAATATCTTTTATTACTTGATGGCATCTCTGTGCATTTGTGGATTTTCCACACATCAAGTTTTTAGCGTCATTGTCGGGGATTGTGCCAATCAATATTAGTTGGATAGTATTGTGGTTAATCTAGATTTCATTTCTTTGTTCTCTTTTGTTGCATTTTCGTGTATTTCTCTGGTAAAGCAAAATGGATGCTCATAATTAATGGTTTATTCGATTTAATGCTGTGAATTTTTCTCCTTATTATTGTGAGATTTGTTGTACAATATGACATGTGATTGATGATTGTCCACTACTAGTTGACCCTACATATAGAGTACGTAGTGAAAAATGGGGTGTTCTTCCCGACTATAATGATTGGTTGCAACAATAATTATATTTGAGGTGTGTGAAATAATAGGATATACAACCAATAATTACAGTAGGTCTCGTAACTTACAATTCATATTTGAAAATTTTATTACAACTCAAAACCAAGCAAATGAAGCCATGAAGATAACACTTGAAGAAAAGGATTTAGTTGTGTCTACCAATATTATTGTTACTCCTGTTGTTGATGTTAATCTTAATATATTCTATCCTACCTATGATGATGTTATGGATGAAAGTGTAGAGACTTGTACTATGGAAGCAATACCCCAAGAATCATTTCTTTCTATCGCACAACCACTAGACACTATGGATGTTGTAGGATTAGAATTTTTTGATGATCAAAGTGTAGGGACTTATGTAGTGGAGAATAAGCCCCAAGAATCACCTCTTTTAGTCACTCACCTACCATAGCTAGAACCTAGCCTAACCACACATAAAAACATGCTTGATAATTTACTCATTTTCATGATTGTTGTAAGTAAAATTGCATTTGATATATCTGAAGCTACTAATCAATATTTTCTTGAGCATGTTTGTGGTAGGGCATATTTTTCACACCAACTACATGGACAATTTCATGGGAATCATTTGAAGATGGGCATATTCAATGATGGCCTAAGAACTGGAGCAAGCAAGTACCTTGCTCCTCCATGAGCAAGATTCAAGACAAATGCAAGGCCAAAAATCCTTAGCAAGAGGGTTCTAAAATATCTCACTCCTCTAAGGGAGAGATTTAGATGAACCTAATAAGGGTTTGAGCTTATTATCGTAAACAAGCGCTTCATAGGAGGTAACCCAAGTTTCTTTCTTATTTTCGTTTATGTTTTTTTTTTCTTATTTTGTAGTTTTAATCCTAACCCCTACTTGATTTTCCTTGTCTGAATTTCATTTTAAGATTCAAAGTTAAGGAGGAATGTGAATACCGGATAGAGGGGTGTCTTCAACACATGAATGACTCAAATGTATGGCACGCATCACTCGGTAACTCCCCTCACTCTAAACTTCCTCTAAATTTTAGTTATGATTTTTTTGGGACAATGAAAAATTTAAGTCTCGGGGAATGTATATATTTTGGGTTGTTAATTTAGTTCTTGTCGATGTTTTGGATTCAGATAGAAGCACTTATACATGCTTTGTCTATTAAGCAATATTTTGATGTGTGTAGTATTAGTGACATCATGTGAATGCATTCTCTTATTTTTAGTGATTCATGTTTCCTTATATAGTTGTAAAATTTTATAGAAGCGATGTTCATTAAGTTAATTTTTATTTCACCATATGCTTACTTGACACTTTGACCTTTACACTTCTCTTTTGATTTGTTCCCAAAAGGTTGATTTAATACAACATAATCATGATTCATTTTGTTAGACTAGTACCATAGAGATCATA
This sequence comes from Zingiber officinale, assembly GCF_018446385.1. Classification (NCBI taxonomy): domain Eukaryota; kingdom Viridiplantae; phylum Streptophyta; class Magnoliopsida; order Zingiberales; family Zingiberaceae; genus Zingiber; species Zingiber officinale. The sequence goes on along the minus strand of NC_055990.1, from coordinate 59,694,602 downwards.
GGTGTCCTTTCCTAATATTTTAGTTATTAGATTATGCTAAATTTGTGATAGCCTATTTGGAAAAATTCAAAATCCCAAGTGAGAGAAAAATAAAAGAAAAGAAAATATTTGAGATGCAATAAAATATTTGAGTGAAAAAATGGAAAGAGACAATAATTGGGTAAAAAATGGTTGTCATGCGTGGAAAGGATAATATGCCCTTTTAAGATCAAGTTAGGTTATTGAAAAAATATTTATCCATATCTCTTGATACCGAGCATACCTTTGAGACTTTGTGTTGGAAAGAGGAGAAGAACCTCACATATGACAGTTAAGTGCCTACCGTTGGAAACTTTGGGAATACAATTAAATGATGACTTGAGTAAGTAGGAATTTGAGACCCTAGGGACAAACCATGCACTATGCACTTAACTAGCTTATAAGCTTGGTAAAATGAATTAAGTACCCTCGCTATAAGACGATACTACTGGATAGCATTAGATGATTTCATTGAAGTTAAGAGAGTGTTATTCACATGCTTTCTAGGTTATATTTGTTAGTATTAGCCCTAGTACCAATTATAAGATGATTGATAGGGCATTTTTATATCATATTTTATTAATTAATAAAAGATAAAATTAGTTATGATATTTATTTCAGTTTAGTGCCGAATTAATAAGTATAATAATGTCCTATGGTAGTAGGTTCTAGTCTATAGTATATCAGTTAGTTGAATTGATAGTGGGAGCTTGTAGATATATATAGACATTACTCTTAACTATTGCTAGTCAAATATTAATATACAAGGATAATATTAATGTGTTAAGACTAGCATGTATGTCAACAGATGACTTAATCTTACAAGTCATGGATATGATATATCAGGTTGACACGTGGGTATATATTAGAGTATATGTACTGAATGACCTACCATAAGAATATTTCAAGGATTGTTATATGAATGTCATAAACATTCTCATGTGACTATTGGTATAAATAGCCTTTAAACCTAAAGTCATTCTGATTTTCTATATAAGGAGTTGTGTACTTTGGTATCGGCAAACGTCATCTATAACAAGTTGGACTATAAAGTCGATCACTGGGTATACAATAAGTTATACGAATTGATATGAGTGATGTAGATGGGATCTATTCCTTCCATATGATGGAAGCAATATTTGTGGGTCCCTTGATTAGTTGGACACAAGAATGTAAGGTCATACTCAAATAAGTTAATATGAGATATTGAGCTTATTTGTTTGAGTGTGCCTACTTAGAGATCAAGAGATACAAAGATTGATAAGAGGATAACACAGTCTATACCTCATTGATAAATCCAGATATCAAGGATAGAAGGATTGAGTCATACGAGATAATAGACACGAAAAGATTAAATCGGATCTTGACATTCTCGTCACTTGGGTAGTAACGATGCTTTGCTAGATGCCACTTATTGCTTATGTATCTAAAGTAATTTTTAGATACATTGCCAATGTTACGAGAGATTATTGGGTTACACACAAAGAATAAGTTAATTTGGAGATGAGTTCATATGATGGATCATTGGATTAAGTCTAATCCAAATTAGACTCATTGAGTTAGAATCAATTGGATCTAATCATTGGAGTGAGTCTAATTCAAACTAGACTCATTGAGTCAATTTAAATTTAATGAGATGGTGACTCATTGAATTTGAATCGGATGAAGGAAGAGGAATGGCCAATTTCAAAATTGACCATTCATTCAAGAAGAAAGGTGTTGATTAACTTGGCTTAATCATGAATTTAAGGAGGAAGACCAAAGGGCAAAAACCCTTGGTATTCATTAGATGAATATAAAAGGATTTTTGCATTTCATGTTGGGATGAGACCTTTAGTCATCTTCTTCTTCTCTCTTCCTTCTCTTTGGACAAAACTCCCTTGTGGGTTGCTAGCATAATCAAAGGTTGTTTTCTTCTCCAAGCAGTAAACTTGTTCGTGTGGATACTGTTAGAGGCACGAACTCATGATCATGTCGAGATCCTTGCTGTCGAGAGTTCGTGTTTGCGCTATAAAAGTATAACTCCCTCTCATCAAACTTAGTATATATGATTTTTCTCCTTTGCATGGATCTTATGAAAAGGATCTAGTTAGTTTTTCCACGCTTATTTGCTTAAGGATAAGCAAAGGTTTGGTCTAGGGGAACTTGATAAGTGTTAAGTATATATGTTTTTTTTTCATGTTTTCACGCTACATTCAACCTACTTTTGCATGCATGATTTGTGATATCTTGATTCTATGCTTCATTTTCATATTTTATTACTCCTAGATACTGCTCTCATATATTTTAGTTGACAAGAGTGAAAGTTGGAGCTAAACAGGGAGCAAAGGTGATCAAGTGGAGAAGCCCTACTATGCCATGGGCATCCATGCCTCATGGCACAGGCCATGCCCTGTTCGGGGGCCATGCCACAGGTGGTCATGCCACTCCTCATGGCCAATGCCTGACTCTACTTCCCTACCATGATCTATCTATGCCTAGTGGCATGGCCCGTGCCACATTCAGTTGCCTCACCATAGGCGGTCATGCCTAGTGGCACGAGTCGTGCCATGTTCGGCCACCTCACCATGTGCGCCCGGCGAGATCTGCTCCTCAACACCCAACACAAGCACCTATGCCCAATGGCACAGTCCGTGTCAGGCAACCATCTTCAATGCCTATATAAGGGGACTCACTCGATTGGATTAGGGATATTGGACATGAGGACTTTATCCTCCTCCTTGGGAGAGGGTTTACCCCTCTAGGTGAAACCCTAGAGCACTCATCTTCATCACTCTGCTGATTCGCCCACCTCTGGCGCAAGAGAACCACTCCGAAGACACAAAAAATCTTCTCCCTAAGCATTTGTTTATCTCTAATCTCTATTTTGATATGTATAAATACTTTTATTAGTATCTTTGGTTTGTAATTTTCTTGCAATAGAGTACTTCTCTTGATTATAGGATGTAGGAAGTAGCTCTTTTGATATGTGAACATCTTTCCATTTAATCTATATGTTTGTATATTTCTTATTTGATGAAATATGTGTTTATGGTCTAGATCTACCATATTAACACGATCTCAATGCCAAAAGTACGAGATTTGTATCCCATGAGGGTTTGGGGATGAACCAAAAGGAGAATCTAACCCTTCAACCCGTATAAAATTGAGATGCAGATAGTCATATATGAAAGTACAACTCGGTATGCCGCGAGGAAACCTAGGCTGCTATAGAGATTAATGGATCAAAAATAATTCATTGTCATGCAGTAGGAAATGTGGTTAATTAGAGATTGAGGGATCTTGTGGCAAGGTCCCCCTAGGTTTCGATCACTAGTTATGATCCTTCCAAAAATATATAATGATTAGAGTTGATATGCTTTTGTAGAAGAAAAAGTACACATCAGATATCATAGGATAGTCTACCTACATAAATACTCAATTGAGGATAGAAAACTAAATATAGATTTGGTGTTTACGATTAGTTGAATGAAACCAAAGTCCTAAAATTATCTTCACCATTGCCTCTTCTATGGTCTCTCTGCTTTCTAATCTAGATCTCTCTGTCTTCCTTCAATGATCTCTTTGCTTTCTGATCTAGATCACTCACTAATTCCTACTTTGTTCACTTTGCCTTCTCTCCATGATCATCTCTATCTTCTCATTAGGATTTTACTACCTGCTCACTATGATCTCACTAATTTTTGCTCTGATTTCTCTTCCTTCTTTTTGTGATCTTCTCTGCATCTTTATCTCATGCTCTCTCTCTCTCTCTCTCTCTCTCTCTCTCAACTCTAGCTTCTTTCCTTGCTCTAGTTACACACATAAACCCTTTATTGTTTAGATAACCTATTTTGCAATTTGACTAGTACTTTATTCACAATCTTTGTAGGATCAATATTTTTTATTACTTGATGACATCTTTATATAATTATGGATTTTCCACACATCAGATGACATGTTTATTATTGCGAAAAAGATAAAAGTGGTTGACAAATTGAAAAGACTACTAAGTAAAGAATTTGACATGAAAGATTTGGTCAGGGTCAAGAAGATTCTTGGGATAGAGATTCACAGGGATAAAGTTGTAGGAAGATTATGGTTGTCTTAATATGACTATGTTAGGAAGGTGTTGGATAGAATCAACATGAAGAATGCAAAATCAGTGAGTACACCATTGGCACATTACTTCAAGTTATCTAGTACATAATGCTTGAATATAGATGAGGAGATCAAGAGATGTCAATGGTTCCTTATGCTAGTGTAGTAGGTTATTTAATGTATGTCATGGTTTGTACAATACCAGATTTGACATAAGTAGTTGGTTTAGTGAGTAAGTTTCTCTCAAATCCTGGTTGACTACTGTGATGCAGTGAAGTGGATTTTCATATACTTGAGAACAATAACTGATTATGACATCATGTTCAACAAAAAACTAGAAGATCCTTTAGTTGCTAAGTGAACACAGACTATGCAGGGAATTTAGATGATAGAAGATCTACTATAGGATACATGTTTACTATGATGGGAGAACCTATATGTTGGAAATCTATGATTCAAGCTATTGTTAAATTGTGCACTATAGAGTTGAAGAACATGAAAGTAGCTGAAGCAACGAAGGAAGCTTTATGGCTTACAAGGTTGGTCAGAGAACTGAACATTTAACAAGATGGAGTTAAGCTATTATGTAATAGTCAGAGTGCTATCTATTCAACAAAGAATTAGGTGTATCATGCAAGAACCAACCATATTAATATAAAGTTTCATAAGATTAGAGAGTTGATTATTTTCAAACAAATTCAACTTAAGAAGGTTAACACTGTAAATAATGTTGTAGACATGTTGATGAATCCAATGACTATAGAGAAGTTCAAGCACTACTTGAACTTGATCCATGTCTTTAGATGCTAGAAGAAGGAAGCTAAAACCTAGAGTTCCAGGTGGAGTTTTGCTCAGATGCTCATATTCTCTAAAATGGATGGATATTCACCAAGGTAGAGATTGTTGATGGGTGGCTCATATCTGAGTGAAGGATACATGAAGATCCTCATGGAAGAAAGGAGAAAGGGGTAAGGACAAGCACAATCATGCCCATCAAACACAGCTTGATCGTGTTTGATTATGTGCAGTGTGCTACACGGTAGTGTCCTCGGACATGACCTGGCCATGTTCAGCTTTGTGCTCAGCATGACATGGCTGTGCCCCTGTACACTGCATGGTCATGTCTAGTTCTGGAGTTTTGGCATGCCTAGGCACTGGCGTGCCCTCGAACACAGCTGATGTGCATAGATTATATATACTTTTATGTATGTTTTGACGCACACTCACTTGCTTTATTTGCATATGTTTTATGCAATTTCACCCCTCTTTATCATATTTTTAGCATAATTATTCCCTTTATCAGAGATTTGTCGTTTATTTTTTTGACAGGATGTATATTCAGAGTGAAAATGGCGTTGAGACGTGCTTCGGAGAGATCAAAGAAGAAGAGAAGAGCCCCAGTCATATGGTTTCACATGGCTGTGGATCCACACTCATGGGCAAGAAGACCATGGTCATGCCAAAGGGCATGACCGTGCCATTCCACCAGAGCACAAGCAAGCCTAAGCCATGTGATTTTACATGGCCGTGCCAAATTTTCAGAGTCAAAGCAAGGTCAGGTTATGCCAAATCTCTAGAGAAAATTTAAGGTGTGGATGTGCTAATTGGCACGATTGAGCCACTTTACCCAAGCCACTTCATACCACGTCTGTGCCACTTTTCAGAGCCAAGTTAAGCCCCAACCATGCCCATAGTTGTGTCCTACTCTATATTAAGGAAGTTCTTCTCCTTTTGAAGGGGAGGAAGATTCTCCGATCCATCTTGGGAGATCCATCTTGGTCTAGATCTACATCTCTTTTGTGCTCCGATTGGAGATCCAAAGCAATATTCGATGTCTACTTCGACTTCGGAAGCATAGAATTGGATCCGAAGACCTCTCGTCATCTTGGATAAGCTTTTCTCCCTCTTCTCTTTAGATTGGGTCTTAATCTTGTAATTTCAATTTCTTTGGATTTATCTCCTCTTGTCATGGAGTAGATCTTCTTGTTCTATGATTAAGAGAGTAGTTCTGATATGTGATTGATGCATACTCATTGGATTTGTCAATTTCCAATCTATATGACATATTTATGCCTTATATTCATTTAATCTTATGTGTGTATAGTATGTTTTATGCTTAAATCTCATGTTTGATTGAATTATTACATTATTTTGTTCACCCCATAGAAGGGATGTTCTAGATTGTATGATCGGGGGACCCTAGTGACAAGGATAGCCTTTTAACTGTTGGGATCTAGTGCGCTAAACACGCGAAAGTGCAGCGGAAAAATACTAGATCCTCTTATCTAGCGGATCCATGCGAAGGGAAGAAAACAATTTTCATGACAAATAATCTATGCTAAGCTACATGATAGGATTATACCTTTGTTACGTGCCCTTCGCAATCACGACAGCAACCTTTTCTTTGGATCTAGATCTCAGCGCGTTCAAGTGTCCGCGCCTCTATGATATCCACACGAACATATCCTTCGTTCTTCCCATGAACGAAGCCTTCGGAGAAGAACCATCTTCTTGTGCTAGCAAGAAGTATGGTTCGGCCATGGAAGAAAATTCGTCTATGGAAGAAGGAGGAAGATCAAGAGACATCCATCTCATCTAATGAAAAATCTCACCAAAAACCTATTTATATTCATCCAATGAATATGAAGGGTTTTTTTGTTTCTTTATATTTCTCTTAATGGGTTGGATTATTATATTGGATTAACCATTAATCCGATAACCCAATAAGTCTAACTCATTGAGTGTAACTCATCAATCCAATTTGTCTAATTCGGATTGAACTCAATCCAATGAGTGGGTTCATTTGAGTCTAACTCAATTAGTAACCAAAAGGCCTAATCATCTCATGATTGGCTCTTAGGGCTAATTACTAACAATCTCCCACTAGCACTAGTACCAATCACCACTAAGATGACACCAACACTTTGGATTTACCCATTATTCTTAATATCCTTAGTATTTTAGTCAAACTAAAATACCCATTTCCGAACCAATATGTTCTTTGTGTGTGACCCTATAGGTTCTTGTAACGTTGGTAATGTATCCAAATCAACATTTGAGATACATAAACAAAGAGTGACATCTAGTAATGCATTATTGCTACTCAAGTGATGAGAAAGTCGAGATCCGACCTAACCTGTCTGTGACTATTATCTTGTATGACTCAGTCCCTCTATCCTTGATATCTAGATTGATCAATGAGGCATAGACCGTGTCATCTCCTTATCAATTTTTGTGTTTCTTGATCTCTAAGTAGACACACTATACAAATAAGCTCAATATCTTATATTGACTTATCTGAGTATGACCATACATTCCTGTGTCCTACTAATCAAGGGGCCCACAGATATCGCTTCCGTTATATAGAAGGGATAGATCTCATCTACATCACTCACATCCCTCCACATAATTTATTACATACCCAGTGATCGACTTTATAGTCCACCCTGTTACGGGTGACGTTTGACGATACCAAAGTACACAACTCCTTATGTAGGGAACCATAGTGACTTCAGGTCTAAGGACTATTGTTACGTTCCGCAAGTGTACGGAAATTTCGCAAGTAATATAAAAGATTATCGTATCCACAGAGACTAGAATAAGCACTAGAAATATCTCAAAGCGAATTAGCTAAACAACTAATCAATTAATTTCAAATGCTAAGGATGAAAAACAAATCTAAAATGAAAGACTAACAAACAAGAATTTGGGGGTGAGTTATGATAAAGAGAGGTTCTAGGAGTTTTGGTTTCTTTGTAAGATCTCTTGAATGTATGTGGTTTACCAATTCTTGTTTCTCAATTGTCTAAAAATTGTAGAAGGTTGTCGGTTCTCTCTTGCAATAGATCACCGACTTTGGACTAAAATTGTACCTAAATGTAATCAATTAGATATGAACCTATGTTGTCCTTACACAGGATTGCACCTATTACTATGCTTCCCTCGGATATCAACATAGAAGTTCATAGCTTCTTAACCCATAAAGACACAAGGATTGAATCATAAAATCTATCCTACCCTCTTGAATATTCTCATTTCCCCTTCAAGATTATCCCCCAAACGTCCTTACACGGACTTGCACCTGTCACGTGGATCCCTCAAAAAATCGAGTGAGGGTTTATCCCTACAAAGTTTATAAGATATGCAAACGATCAATCAAGAATGAGAATTAAGCCCTAATCACAATTAATCATTCAAGATCCAATCGATACAAACTAGGCAACATCATAGAAAACAAGAAATGGCAAATCCACAAGAGTTTACATCAATTTATCTCACAAATACTCCCTCCATCCTAGAACAACAAGATCTACTCTATAAAACGAAGGATGAAGACCAAAGATAAGAAGATTACAAGCATTCTTCAATCCCAATCCAAGAAGAGGAAAGAAAGAAAACTTATCTACAATATAGCTCCATCTTCGGATCCAATCCTCGCTTCCGGAGTCGAATTTGCCAAGATCTCCCTTTAGATCGCCCAAAAATCCTCCCAAGAATGAGAGGAATCCACCAAATCTTGCTTTCTCCCAAAGGGGAGAAGATCCCCTTTCAAATCTCCAAGGAGGCCTTAAATAGAGGGAAGCTTTTGGGCGCCACACGGCCCCGAGGCATGGCCGTGTGAGGTTCACATGGCCAGAGCCTTTCCCCTCTCTGCCATCTATACACGGCCGTGTGTGGTACATGACCGTGGACAACTCTCTTCAAAACCTCCAAGCACGGCCGTGTAGATCCACACGGCCTGGACTGCCCCAGCTTCTGGAAACTTGGCACGGCCGTGTGGTGCACACGGCCATAACACTTTTAAGCTTTGGGAACCCTGCATGGCCGTGTGGTGTACACGGTCAGGGCCTTCCTAGTCTCTGGAAACCTAACACGGCCATATAGATCCACACGACCATTTAAGGTTTGAACTCTGATTTGCTTCAAAACTTGACACGACCGTGTGAGGTTCACACGGCCTGGACTTCTTCCTTTGCTATTGTTGTCACACGACCTCTGAACTCCACACGGCCAGAGCTCCCTACCAATGCAGGGCCGTGTCTGGTACATGACCAGGTGCTTTCTCACTTGCTTAGCTCATAAGTTTTATCCAAGAATGCAGAATCTTCACCGAATTCGACTCCTGTGTACAGAAAATGTACAAAAGCAGATCTCCGAACAAAAAGAGTAAATATGCTAAAAGGAAGAATGGAAGTACAAAAATGCATAGATCAAGTATGCTAAAAGTATGTAAATGTGCGTCAAATCATACATAAAAGTATATAAAATCTACGCATATCACACCCCCAGACTTAAATCTTTGCTTGTCCTCAAGCAAAATGCTGCAATCTAAATTCATATGTTCTACAACGCATTCATAAACCCTAATGTACTTTCCTAACTCTATCAAAGAGTTCCAATAACAAGCATAATCATGGAAATAAATCAAGTATGGCTCAAGCTTAAGCATCCTGTGCACAGTGTAAAAGTAACTCAAAAACTCTTCAAGTTTCAATCTATGTCCTAGTCAAGTCGTCATCAAATTTGAATTCCTAATGTTTCCGGTGAGAGACAAGTAACTAGTGATAGGCACTTACTTGCCACCACTTGGTTCATATTTCCCAATCAACCCAAGGTCTCAAAGGTGTGCTCAATCTCAAGAGAAACTAAGCAGTCATTTCCCCAGTAACCTAACTCGGTCTCAAAGGGGTGACTTGCTATATTCCACTCACGACAATTATTTTTTATATCCCATATTCACTTTTTTTTTCAATTTTTTTCATAAACATTTGCATTGTGTTGCATTGTGCAAATCTTATTTCACAAGTGTACTTTTAGCACAAATGTTGGGATATTTTGATTTTTCCAAATGAGCTTGCATGAGTTGAGCCTCATCCAGTAACCAAAATGAAGTTTGAAAAATCACCATGGAAACCAAGTATTAAGCAAACAAGATGAATCATGACTATTTCAATGATATCAACCATTCAAGCATCAAGTCGAAGTGTAGTGAAAATAAGATTCTTAAGGTCAAGCCAAGACTAAAGCTCATCTCCATATGATTCTTAGCTTATTTCATGCTACCCAAGATAGAGAAAAGAAGTACATAAAGCTTACTACTAGCATCATTTACAACATCATGAACCTAGATAATGAACGTGCTAACATTTTATCTTGAAGACAAGAAAGCATATAAGTGAAGTTTTGATGCTCTCAAGATGTTTGCCAAAATTATTTCAAAAACAAAAACAAAAACTCAAGCAAGACAAAAAACTACACATGCAGAAAACAAAAAGAAATCAGGTTTGACACCCCCCCCCGGACTCAAACTTTTCATCGTCCCGATGAAATCAATATGGTGGAGGTGGAGGAAATTCAGGCAGAATAAAAGGGAAATAATCTATAAACCACCTTACTTCATTTCTAACAAACATATGATATTCGAAAAGTTTGTCAACATCATCTTGGAAAAACCTCATATACCCCCGAAAATTTTCATTAAACTCAAAATGGGTCCTATAGGAATTCATAAATTGAGAAATCTTTTCACACAATTCCCTCTCACTCCTAACACAATCTTGTAACTTTTAAAATTGTTCCTCTTCCATGTGTTCCTTACTTGTAAGGAATTCATTAGTCGAGTCTAAATCATTATGAATATTGTTCAAAACAGAGTGAAGTTCTTGGAAAATGAAACTATGGACATCTTGACTAGCCTTGGGAACATTCCTTGGGGTAAAAGATGACAATGTTCTAAATTGTTGCCTAGCTAATTTCAAACACCAATTTTCTTTATCATGGATGGTAGTAAGATCATGATTTGGAAATTTCAAAGGAAAACCATCTTTAATAATTAGACTAAATCCATGTTCTTCACGCTTAATCATTTTAATTGCTAAACATGAATCTAAATCCAATCCACAAGAATTTTCAACCATTTCCAATTCGCTTAAATCACACCCTAATATTAAAGCCACTTGAGTAAGTAATCCTCCTAGAATAATGGGTGTAGTAGAATCCGATTTTCCTAATTTCACCAAATGTTTAAGAAAGAAATAACCAGAATTAATTGGTGCACTTTCAACCATTGACCACAAGCAATACAAATCCATAAGTCTTATCGACCCCTCTTTATTTTCTCTTCCAAATATGGTATTCTTCATGACCAAATAAGCATATTTAAAAATCGGGTTAATAATGTGAAGAGCTCTGGAATTATGAGGGTTAAAGTGTGATTGTTCAGAAATGTGTTGCCAAAAACGTGAACTTTTAAATTGAGGTAAAATTGTACACAAATCATTCTGAGGCAACTCATAACAAGTGTTAAAATCGCTTAATGTCCATTCATAATCATCATTAAATAGTCGAAAACTTAGTTTACCCCCACCTTGAACATTATCAACCACTATAGAGCTTAAAAATTCAAAAACAATTCTAGGGTAGGTAGGGTATTTCATATTCATTAAACCATTCCAACCTATTCTTTCAAATAACCAATTCAAATCATCCCTAAACCCTAGAGTTTCCAAAGTTACTTCATCCATAAACTTAGTGCTCACAAGAGGACGTTTACATAAAGAAGTATATCTAAGTTGTTGCTCTTCACTAGAGAAAATGATATCAAAGTTATTAGAGATACCTTTAAAACAAGAATTCCTCCCTTTTATTGCAACCATCTTCTCTTTTCCTTTTCCCATGGATGAAGTCTCCTTAATCACATTTGCCATGAAGAAACGATTCAATCCCTTTTAGAGGGTATAGACTGGGCTGTGTTTCATTACACGACCTCATTCATGCCCCATCACACGGCCGTGTTTGGGACACGGCCATGCCCATCTTCTTTTCTGGAATTTTTTACACGGCCGTGTCTGAGACACGACCAAAACTTCCTTCTTCTCGGCTTTCTCGCACGGCTGTGTCTGGGACACGGCCAAAGAACTCTCCTTCTCTGGATTCTTTGCACGGTCGTGTCTGGTACACAGCCATGCTCCCTTCCTTCCCTGTAGACTTCACACGGTCGTGTCTGGTAGACACGGCCAGATCCTTTTCCTTCTCTGCATCCTTTGCCTAGCCGTGTGCAGTACACGACCATGCCCTGTTTTATTCCATTTGATGTTTACTCTCCTAATCCACTTCTCCAATACTTCCATACCCATGAAGAAGTCATGGCCAGCTCATGGAAGTAGATTTCAACTTGAAAACAAAACTAAAACATAGTGAAAACAAAATAAAGATGAAAATACAAAATACAACTAACAAAAAGAACCCTTGGGTTGCCTCCTAAGCAGCGTTTGTTTAGGGTCTTTAGCTCGACCAATCCAACTTATTCTTCTCGTTTCCTTGCCCTCGGAGGGCAAACATATTTTTCATTTTTGTCAGGAGTTCTCCTCCCAACATCCTCCACCAAATTGTTCTTTTCATTAGGTGGCCTTCCATGAGGATGGAAATTCCATTCCTCAAGTTTGTAAATGCTTGCCCTACTACAAGCATTTAAAAGAGAAGAAACATGGTTAGAGACATTAGATAAATCATACTCCAACCGTTCCTTACCAATTACCAATGCCAACTTATGATTTGTAACATCAATAATTGCTCTAGCTATAGCAAGGAATGGTCTTCCTAATATGATAGGAATTTTAGTGTCCTCTTCCTTGTCCAACACAACAAAATCTGTGGAAATAATACTCCCACCAACTTCTACTGGCACATCTTCAATAATACCCATAGGGTACCTGCAAGAATGATCAGCAAGTTGTAGTGCCATAGTAGTAAGTTTAATGTTTTTAAGACCTAACTTATTACAAATTGAATAGGGAATGAGGCTAACACTTTCCCCCAAATCACAAAAAGCTTTTTCAATGAATTTTGTTCCTATATTGCAAGGAATATAAAAGCTCCCTGGATCCTTCAATTTCGGGGAAGTGTTCTTAACCAAAAGAGCGCTGCATTCCTCAGTAAGTGCAATGATATCTACATCTCCTCTCTTTCTTTTATTTGACATGATGTCCTTCAGGAACTTGGCAAACTTTGGCATTTGAAGAATAGCATCTATAAGAGGAACTTCAACGCATATCTCTTTAACCTTCTCCAAAAATTTGCCAAATTCTTCATCCTTTTTAAACATATTGAGTCTTTGGGGAAAAGGGATAACTTTGCTCTAATGATTCAGTGGGAGAGTCTCTTCAACCTCAATGGTATTCTCCTCATTATTAAACATCTGATTAGGTGTAAGAGGAGAGAGCTCTTCTTCATTTTGCATCCCTTTTTGAGCAATCACTTGGGGATTTTCCAAGGTCCGTCCGCTCCTAAGCTCAATTATGTTGCGATGCTCTATAGGATTTACATCAGGTTTTCCAGGAAGTTGTCCTGGTGCTCTAGAAGATGAGGAAGCTAGCTGGGCAATTTGGCTATCCTGAATCTTTTGATGCTTTTCAGAATTATCCATTCTCAGAGTAAGCTTCAATAGATCCTGCTTCATTTCAATTTGAGTGGAGATAATTTCTTCAAGCATCTTTTCAATTTTGGATGTAGGAAAGCCTTGAAAAGATTGTTGCTGGAAATTTTGTTGCCCAGATTGAAAATTTGGTCTTGCCCCCATAGATGGTCCTTGATCTTGATTATGTTAGTTAGAGCCCTAGAGCCAATCATTTGATGATTGTATGGACTCATGTATATCATATTCATGTATATATATTAAGGCATTTGGTTTTTGGTTATTATGCTTATTTGTATTAGTGCCAGATAAAATAAGTATAGTAACGTCCTTGAGTAGAAGGTTCTTACCTATATCAATCGATTGGTTGAATCGATAGTGAGATGATATAGGAAACACTACTCTAAATCATTCCTAGTCGAGTATTAACATTCAGGGACAATGTTAATACAATAAGACTAGCATGTAGGTCAGCTCGATGACTTGATCTCACAAGTCATGGATATAGAGATATCAAGCTGACACATGGGTATGCATTAGAGAATGTATACTGAATGACCCGCCATGAGAAAGTATCATGGATCGTTATATGAGTGCCATATACTTTCTCATGTGGCTATTAGTATGACTATTAGTCCTTTGACCTGAAGTCACCATGGATCCCTACATAAGGAGTTATGTACTTTGGTTTCGACAAACGTCACCCGTAACATGGTGGACTATAAAGGCGATTACTGGGTATGTAATAAATTATGCAGAGGGATGTGAGTGATGTAGATGGGATCTATCCCTCCCATATGACGGGAGCGACATCAATATTCTTGATAGAGTTAGACCACGAAGTGCATGGCCATGCCCAAATGAGTCAACATGAGATGTTGAGCTCATTTGATCGAGTGAGTCTACTTGGAGTTCAAGATTTAGATTGATTAGAGGATGACACGGTCTATGCCTCACATTGATCAATCTAGATGTCAAGGATAGAAGGACATTTGTTATATTTTGTGAGGAGTCACAATTGGTAGTCACAAGGTGATGTCGGATCTCGACATTCTTGTAACTTGGGTAGTAATGATGTGTTGCTAGATACCGCTCATTACTTATGCTCCTAAATGGGTTTAGGGCATTGCCAACGTTACAAGAACCTATAGGGTCACACACTAAGGACAATTAAATGGAGATTTGGTTCATATGATGAACCAAGAGGATTAGATTCATTTGATGAATCATATTGGATTAAGAGTAATCCAAATTGGGCTAATTGAGTTGGACTCAAGTTGATTCATGTATTTAATGAGTCTAATTTAGATTATGACTCATTAAATCAACTTAATTTAATGAATTAGATTCATTATATTAAGTTGACTTGAATCATATGGTTGGATTAGATCAACCATGAGAGAGATTTGATCAAGTTTGACTTGATTTGAGAGGAAGAGAAAAAGTCATGTTTGACTTGACTTTTTGCCACATCACTAGTGAGTTGGCAAGATGTGGACCAATAGGATTGCTCCACATCATCAATGTGTGCCACCTCATGGAGGTTACAAGCCTCCATAGCATTTAATGTGGCCGACCCACATTAAATGAGGAGCTTACACTTGTTGCCATGTCATTTAGTGAGGTGGCAAGATGTGGACCAATAGTGTTGATCCACATCATCCTAGAGTGCCACCTCATGGGGGTTACAACTCTTAATGGTCTCCACATTAATTGGAATTAATGTGGGGGGTTTACACCTCCTAGAGTGGCCGGCCACTTGATGGCTAAGGTGTTTTTTGAATTTCCTCTCAATTGATTCATTCACTCTTCTTCTCCCTTGGGTGCTCTCTCTTCTCCTTCTCCCATTCCTTGGCCGAACACTCCATTGGTGCTAGCACACCTTGTGTTTTGGTCATCTCCTTCTACTTGTGTCCGTGTGGATACATATAGAGGTTGTCTACTTTGACAACTAGAGATCTGGCGACATCTTGGACAAGCGGGAACGCGAAGCGCTTCGCTACAAGGGTAATGATCTTAACTTTAGTGTAGATCTAAAGTTTTTACAAACTCGTACAAGAAAAGGTTTTTCGAAAATTTTGTTTACGAATCTTTGCATGAGATCCATGGCTTTGGGTGACTCGGGGTTTCCACGACGCGAAAAAGCGGTTTTCGCGGCCCGAAGAACCCAACAGTGGTATCAGAGCCACGTGCAAAGACTTGTACGAGTTCGTTTGTATTTTTATGAAAAATTTACCTTCTGTGATTTTCTGTAAAAATTGAGTTTTTAGAGTTTTTATGAGTAATTTTTCCGTAGAAGCGAAGCACAAGTGTCTCGGCACTTGTAGGCTTCGGCTACCTGAAAGTTTTCTTTTAAACGGCTTCGTTTTGCCCCAAATCCGTTTGGGACAGCGGGGTCGGGTGCCATTAGATCGCAAAGGAGCAACTCACGATGGTTGGATCGTGGGTATGGGCATTGCCCCTAACCCCGCAAGGGAATTTGCTTAGCGATTGCACCCGAAATCGCTAAAAACGAACCCGCCGGGAAGATTTTTCCGAAACGGCAATGTCTCGACCCAAATCGTTTTGGGACAATGGGTTTAGACGCTGTTGGATCGCAAAGGAACCCTCGCGATGGTTAGATCGTGGGTAGGGGCGCTGCCCCTGGCCCCGCAAGGGGATCCGTTCCGCGATTGCGCCCGAAACCGCTAAATGGGACCGCCGGGAAATTTTACTCATAAAAATTGTAAAAAATTATTTTTAAAATTACAGAAAAAATTATGAAAAATATATAATTTTGAATTATATATTAATTTGTGATAGTCATGGCCCAAAATACCCAATAAGATTGGATTTGTGTTGTAATTCATAATACGGCTTACGTGCCGTCATATGATTGTGTGTGCTGTATTTTTATTTTTTCCCACGGCCTGCGCGTCGTGCCTTTCTCTTATTCTGGTTGTAAATTAGATTTAGACTCGAATGTAACTCGAGTTTCAAATTGTAATGTACAAATTGGAGCAGTGGAGGGTCCACACGAGACGGAGTTCCGAGGCGGGCACGAGCAACACAAGGTGGTCAAAGGGAGGAGCTTGGAGAAGCTGTTGACCCTAGGTTGACCATTCGATCTTCTCATTGGCTTGAGAAGATCGTAGTAGGGCCATGACTAAATCACAAATAGATTAATTAATTAATTGTTATGTATATGATGCATGTTTAATAATTAATTAATTAATTAGTGCCTTAACGATTAGATTAGATCTAAGTCGTGCACATGATGCACCCTTGCGATTAGATTAGATCTAAGTCGTGCACAAGATGCATCCTTCTCGATTAGATTAGATCTAGATCGAACCAACTCTAAATGCCTAACCGTGCCGTGATACCTATCACTACCTCGATCACATGTATTGTTGAATCTGCCAAAGCAGAGCAATACATATTATCTTGGTAGGGTACGGAGGGACAATCTTGGTCCTTCCTATCAACGCATGGGTGAATACAAACTCAATTAGATTGAGTATTCCTAGTTACTCGGTTGGATCGAGTCAACTATAGGCATTCTTCCAATAGTTGGAAAGGTAGGACAAAATCACGTTTATATTAACTCTCGGGCGTATTAGCCAAAGCTAACTCGAGTTTTAATATAAATGCGGATATTGATTCTATAAACAAGAGTTACATAGAGATGTAATTGGTAATCGTTACCTACCGATCATACTAAGCCTTGGGCGTATTAGCCAAAGCTAACTCAAGGGTTATTATGATGTGGATCTTGTCCCACAAGAATTATAGAATTCAGTGGGAGCATCATTTAATTAAAGGCCTAATTAAATGATTTTTTTAAGAATATGATATTTATTTCTGCAAATTTTAAGAATTATAGTTAGTATGCACTGTCTGAGCATACTATTGTATCTATCCCAAGCTTCAAATAGAGATTCTGAGTCAGCTTGTTTGAAACTTGCAATCAAATTCCTCATATGAGCAGTTTTACTTGGGGGATATAACTTATCAAGGAATTGTTGCTCACATTGTTCCCAGGTGGTGATACTGTTAGGAGCCAAAGAATTCAACCATTGCTTGGCCCTATCTCTCAAAGAAAACCCAAATAATAATAACCGCACCGCTTCAGAAGGAACACCATTCATTTTCATTGTCCCACATATTTCATAAAAGACCTCTAAGTGCTGATTAGGGTCTTCATGTGGTCCTCCACCAAATTGATTTTGCTGCACCATGGGAATAATTGCAGGTTTGATCTCAAAATTATTTGCCACCACTAAGGGTCTTAAAATACAAGATCTAAAACCCCTAGCATTAGATGTTGAATAATCCATTAGTGGTCTATTAGCCATGTTCAAATGCTCTTGTTCTTCAATTTATCTCTGCAGAATTCTTCTTCTATGAAATGTTCTATCAATTTCAGGGTCAAGAGGAAAAAGTTCTCCTGCAAAATTAGATCTTCGCATACACAAGAACAAGATTGCAATAGAAACTAAATCGAACAAAAAAAAATAAAAACAGAGAAAAGTAAGATTGGAATGTTAAAAAACAAAAGAAATGTAGAATTAAAATTGCTACAAAAGAGTTTCCAAGAAGTTAGAAAGTATACAGGAAAATGAAAACACAAAACTAGAGATTAGTTACAAATATGCAAATAAAAAGAAATAGAAATGTTATGTTTAGTCTAACTCAATTGATAATTTCCAATGTTATAGCGCAGTCCCCGGCAACGACGCCAAAAACTTGTTACGTTCCGCAAGTGTACGGAAATGTCGCAAGTAATATAAAAGATTATCGTATCCACAGGGATTGGAATAAACACTAGAAATATCTCAAAGCGAATTAGCTAAACAACTAATCAATTGATTTCAAATGCTAAGGATGAAAAACAAATCTAAAATGAAAGTCTAACAAACAAGAATTTGGGGGTTTGAGTTATGATAAAGAGAGGTTCTAGGAGTTTTGGTTTCTTTGTAAGATCTCTTGAATGTATGTGGTTTACCAATTCTTGTTTCTCAATTGTCTAAAAATTGTAGAAGGTTGTCGGTTCTCTCTTATAATAGATCACCGGCTTAGGACTGAAATTGTACCTAAATGTAATCAATTAGATATTGTAATGCACGCCCTTCCTGCTAGTAGGGCGGGGTTACTGTACGGGGAACATACATGCATATTAAAATTTCTTTTCTAAAGCAGCGGAAGTACTTATTTATATATTCTTGTATATCTCTAAGTGAATGAGGTCATGAAATCAATTTCTATCATAAACATGAACAAGTGTCAAGTAATCATGCAAAACATTAACATAAGATAGACATAGTTCATGTCATGCATAAATTAATATAAGTAGGTCTTTTCATTAGCCGAGCAACTACCACACACATCTCTTGCCTCTCTTGCTGCTCCCTTAGTTCACCCATCCTTTGCCTTTATCTGCGGTACAAGAAAAGTAAACTATAAGCACATAGGCTTAGTAAGATCCTTTCCTACTCACAAAAACCATATATCATAGCATAATCACATAAGCATATAGCATGGAGACATAATCATCTGAACATCATATCATGTAAAAGAGTATCATAACATATCATATCATAAAGTAAACATCATGCTATATCATCTCGTAAAATAAAAGAGCATCATATCATATCATATCATAAAGAAGTATCATGCTATATCATCTCATAAATAAAAGAGCATCATATCATATCATATCATAAAGAAGCATCATGCTATATCATCTCATAACATATCATATCATCACATATCATATCATAACTTATCATATCGTATAAGTATATGCAAGATGTCTTTCAAAAACATGCGTCATGTCATGTGCAAAATGTCTTTAAAGAAAATATATCATATAATACTTAAACATAATCTCAACATGAGGGCCCGGCTTGTACCACATACATACATAAATGCGCGCATCCTAAATAGATCCAAGGTAGCAAATCTTAAACCTACTAGGAACTAGGCCCGTTTCATAGACCATTGACCTAGGGGCACTTAGGAGCCCATCCCTTTTACTAGACCCGTTCATAGACCGTCGGCCTAGGGGCGCTTATGGAGCCCACCCTTGGTACAAGCTATACAAAGTAAAATAGCATGTCATAGTTACTTATCATATCATGAAGAGTGCTCTTAGTCCCAACTAATAGGGAAGCAACTCTTAGGTCTTTACTTATCATATCATGAAGAGTGCTCTTAGTCCCAACTAATAGGGAAGCAACTCTTAGGTCTTTACTTATCATATCATGAAGAGTGCTCTTAGTCCCAACAAAAAGGGAAGCATCTCTTAGGTCTTTGCTTGTCATATCATAAAGAGTGCTCTTAGTCCCAACAAAAAGGGAAGCATCTCTTAGGCCTTTACTTGTCATATCATAAAGAATGCATACTTGAGCATATAGCCCATCATAAAAGTCATTATCATACATGATTCATAAGCATACATAAGTAAGCATAAAACATATCATAGGGAAACATAATCATGCATGGAAAACATTAACTAGCATCTCTTAATTCATATCATAGCATGTGAAACACATAGTGAATCATGATTGGGTCTCTAACCCTAATTCCATAGAGTGGCCAAAACATGCAAGGGATTTCCCTAGGTTACAAGCAACATAAAAGCATATAACCCTAAACCAACTTCATAACACTTATCATAAAGAACATCATAAGCATATTTAGTTTAGGTTCTAAGCTTCCTAGGTCTTTTAATCCTATCATGGCCGAAACTTGCCAAGCATGGATCTAGGTTAAAGCAACATAAAAGCATGTAAACGCTAAACCAATTTCATATAATATACCATAAGGAACATCATGAGCATGTTTAGTTTAGGTTCTAAGCTTCCTAGGTCCTTTAACTTGTTGTGGCCGAAACTTGTTAAGCATGTCTCTAGGTTACAAGCAACATAAAAGCATGTAAACCCTAAACCAATTTCATATCATATACCATCAGGAATATCATGAGCATATTTAGTTTAGGTTCTAAGCTTCCTAGGTCCTTTAATTGGTTGTGGCCGAAACTTTAAGGAGCATGAAACTAAGTCTAAGCAACCTACGAGCATAAGAACATCAAGCTAACTTCATATCATATCATAAGGAAAATCATGAGCATGTTAGATTTGGTTTCAAGCTTTCTTAGGCCCTTAAATCTTATCATGGCTGAAACCCTAAGTGGAGGCATCTAGGTTTTAAACAACATGTAAGCATAAGAACTTCATATCATATCATAAAGAAAAACCATGAGCATATTAGATTTGGTTTTAAGCTTTCCCAAGCCTTTAATAATATCATGGCCGAAACCCTAAGTGGAGGCATATAGGTTTTTTAATAACATGTAAGCATAAGAACTTCATATCATATCATAAAGAAAACCATGAGCATATTAGATTTGGTTTTAAGCTTTCCCAAGCCTTTAATCTTATCATGGCCGAAACCCTAAGTGGAGGCATCTAGGTTTTTAACAACATGTAAGCATAAGAACTTCATATCATATCATAAAGAAAACCATGAGCATATTCGATTTGGTTTTAAGCTTTCCTAAGCCTTTAATCTTACCATGGCCGAAACCCTAAGTGGAGGCATCTAGGTTTTTAACAACATGTAAGCATAAGAACTTCATATCATATCATAAAGAAAACCATGAGCATATTAGATTTGGTTTTAAGCTTTCCCAAGCCTTTAATCTTATCATGGCCGAACCCTAAGTGGAGGCATCTAGGTTTTAAACAACATGTAAGCATAAGAACTTGATATCATATCATAAAGAAAACCATGAGCATATTAGATTTGGTTTTAAGCTTTCCCAAGCCTTTAATCTTATCATGGCCGAACCCTAAGTGGAGGCATCTAGGTTTTAAACAACATGTAAGCATAAGAACATCATATCATATCATAAAGAAAACCATGAGCATACTAGATTTGATTTTATGTTTTCATAAGTTTTCTTTCATGCTTTAGTGGCCGAAAGTTTCAAGAAGAAACCTTATGTTTTGTTTTGCACAATCTAAACTCATGGAAGACATATAAATAACTTGTACCACATGTGAGGGGATACTCACATCTTCTTGCTTGGTTTTTCTTAAAAGATAGTACCCTTGTGAAGAGGAAGAGGAAAGCTTCTCCTTCTTGTTCTCCCTTTTGTTTTCTCTTGCTTGTAAGGAGTAGATCTTAAGGAATCCTTCTTGTGAATTAGTTTTCTTAGGGAGAAAACTTAACTTGGATTCATAAATGGGAGAGGGAAGTGCTCTAGGTCTCGGTGGAGGAATAAGGAGAAAGAAGGAGGAGGAAGAAGAAGGAGGAAGAAGTAGCCAACATCTCTTTCCCATCTCTTCTCTTATTCGTATTTATCCTTAATGAGGAAAAAGGGAGAATGTCTCAATTCATCCCCTTGACTCCTCTATTCCTTCACCCTCTTCATTCCCACAAAAATGGTAAGAGGAAGAAGAAAAAGGCAATTTGTCCTTTGTCTTACTTCTTCTCTTAACCAAGAGGAAGAGGAGGAAAGCTACTTGATATTTTCTTGCTTCCTTACATAATCATACTCTCACCTTTAACTACAATTTCCATTCCTTGCTAATCATATATCATTCATAATTCTATTGGTTATCATACACCAATTTAGCTTTATCTATTGTGAGAGGTTCAAGGTTCAAACCTTAACTCCTCTCTCTTTTTATTTCTTTTTGGTTCTATTTCCCTTTTTTTTTATTTTATTCTCAAAGAGAATACCCATATGTATATCTTAAATATTTCGTGGGTATTACAGTGCCCCATACCTCATAGAAAGTTTGTCCTCGAACTTACAATAGCGACATAAGGTGGCACAGGTCTTCCTGTTGAGTGCATCGGCCACTTTGTTCGCTTTTCCTGGATGATAAAAGATTTCGCAGTCATAGTACTTGACTAGCTCGAGCCATCTACGTTGTCTCATATTCAGGTCTTTCTGTGTGAAGAAATATTTCAGACTCTGGTGGTCGGTATAAATCTTACACTGGGCTCCATACAAATAATGTCTCCATGTTTTGAGAGCAAAGACCACGGCTGCTAGTTCTAGGTCATGAGTGGGGTAACTCCTTTCATGCTCTTTGAGTTGTCTAGAGGCATAGGCAATGACCTTGCCGTCTTGCATGAGTACAGCTCCAAGTCCTAATATAGAAGCATCGCTGTACATATCGAAGCCTTTGTCACTTTCCGGAAGAGTAAGGATCGGAGCACTGGTCAGTCTCCTTTTCAATTCTGTGAAACTCTTCTCGCAGTCATCTGTCCATTCATACTTTTTGTTCTTCTTGGTGAGAACGGTCATAGGGGCTGCAATTTTGGAGAAGTCCTCTACAAACTTCCTATAGTAGCCTGCTAGCCCGAGAAAACTTTTGATTTCACTGGCATTCTTTGGCCTGCTCCAGTTACTTACAGCTTCGACCTTGTTCGGATCTACCATTACTCCATCCTTGGAGATAATATGACCCAAGAATGATACTTGATCGAGCCAGAACTCACATTTGGAGAACTTTGCATATAATTGTTTCTCTCAAAGAATTTGTAGTACGGTATTCAGGTGTTCAGCATGCTCTTCTTGGGTTCTCGAATAGATGAGAATATCGTCAATGAAGATGATGACAAATTTATTGAGATATGCCGTAAATACCCGATTCATCAGATCCATAAATACAGTAGGAGCATTTGTCACTCCGAAGGGCATAACTATGAACTCATAGTGTCCGTATCTCATTCGAAATGCTGTCTTCGGTATATCATCCTGTTTTACCTTTACTTGATGATAGCCGGATCTTAGGTCAATCTTAGAGAAGCGGTTGCACCCCTTAATTGGTCGAACAGGTCGTCGATCCGTGGAAGAGGGTACCTGTTCTTGATTGTCACATTATTCAGCGCTCGGTAGTCTATACACATTCGCATAGACCCATCCTTCTTTTTTACAAACAGTACTGGAGCTCCCCATGGAGAGTGACTCGGGCGAATAAGTCCCTTGTCGAGTAACTCTAGTAGCTGTTCCTGAAGTTCCTTCAACTCAGCCGGCGCCATACGATAAGGTGCTTTAGAGATTGGTTTAGTACCAGGAATCAATTCGATCTCAAATTCTATTTCTCTATCGGGGGCTAATCCTGGTAGCTCATCGGGAAACACCTCCGGATAGTTGCATACCACCCTGACATCTTCTAACTTCTGGTCCTTGGTTTGACTTGTTTCGACCACGTGTGCTAGAAATCCAGTACATTCCTTATCTAACATCTTTTGTGCCTTCATGGCTGATAAGAATCTCTTAGTTTTTTTCCTTGGTTCCCCAACAAATTCGAATATCGGTTCAGCTTCAGGTCAGAAAACCACTTTTCTTTTACGGCACTCGATCGAAGCACCGTACTTGCTTAAGAAGTCCATGCCCAATATAATATCATAGTCCTGTATGTCGAGCACTATCAGATCATAGTAGAGTTCTCTGCCTACGATTCTGATGGGCGCAGCTTGCAGCATATGAGTAGATGGCATCACTTCTCCCGAAGGTAGGGTCGTTAAGAATTTGCCATTTAAGGCTTGTGGTGACATCTCTAACTTCTCCATAAAGGGTGTAGAGACAAACGAATGTGTCACCCCAGTATCAAATAACACAGTAGCATACTGACTAAAAATAGGTAGCTAACCTGTGACAACTGTAGAAGCACTCGCCACATCCTCTTTGGTGAGAGAGAAAACCCTGGCATTCGTCGTAACTGGCGGGGCTTCCAATCTCCCTTGGCTAATCGGAGTCCCTTCAATCACAGCTTACATCTGGTGTAGCTGTGAGGGGGCACTCCTGTTCTGGTTATACTGCTGGGATGGTGTCTGGGACTGGATAGGGTAGTCTCTGGCCATATGTCCTTCCCGTCTGCAACTGTAACACTTTCTCGTACCCTTGTGGCATACTCCGGAATGCTGCTTCCCACAAGTGGTACACTGAGGGTACTTAGGTTGCTTATTCGCTGGACCTCTTTTAGTGTTGTTCCATTGCTTTCTTTTTCCATTAAGGTTTCCTTTCCAGCTTGCTTTGGTACCTTAAGGTTTCTGTCCTTCTGTTTGTGCTTGATTCTTACTCTCGTTCATCGCCTTCTGATAGTGTTTGGTGATCAGGGCACTGCTGACCAGCTCTTCTGTAGTCTGCGGTCTATTAATTCCGCCGGCCACATTCAAAGCTATCTCGGGTCAGAGCATCTTGAGCATCAGTCTGACCCTTTCTCTTTCCGTGCTGACCAACTCTGGGCAGAGGCTATAACGCCCGCCCTCCCACTGCTCAAGGAGGGGCGGGGTTACTTACTTACATACGTGCATACATATAAATTCATGGCAGCGGAAATAGTTATTTAATTTTTTTTTCTACACTAACTGCAGTAAACATCAGGCTTATCATACTGAACATGTAAACATACTAGTATTCATACATACTACATAATTAATGCCAACAACTTGAAACATAATTCATGATATCATAAGCATACTCGTATGAAACATGAGGGATATAAGTGCAGTACTATCCATACTAGTTAAAGTACTATCAAGGCATAAAAATAACACATGGTTCATATGCAAACTTAGGACATAAAACATATAGCAGTTTTGTTTTCTTCCACCATGCCACTGCCACACACACACTTGCCCTTCCTGCTGCTCCTCTTAATTCAGCCATTCCTTTCCTTTTTCTGCAGTACAAGGAAACATAAAGAAAAC
The DNA here is from genome assembly GCF_018446385.1 of Zingiber officinale. Classification (NCBI taxonomy): domain Eukaryota; kingdom Viridiplantae; phylum Streptophyta; class Magnoliopsida; order Zingiberales; family Zingiberaceae; genus Zingiber; species Zingiber officinale. The sequence continues at coordinate 59,669,377 of NC_055990.1, read as the reverse complement.
TATAAGCCCATAGGCTTAGTAAGTTCCTTTCCTAGTCACAAAAACCATAATTCACGTATGAACATAAAGTGATAACATGTTCATTTGGTAAATCCTAACATAACATGTGAGAGCATAACAATGAGTCATATCATATCATGTGAGGCATACACATAAAATCATATAATATCATGTGAACATAAACATAGAGTCATATCATATCCTGTGAACATAAACATAGAATCATATCATATCATATGAACATAAACATAGAGTCATATCATATCATGTGAACATAAACATAGAATCATATCATATCATGTGAACATAAACATAGGATCATATCATATCATGTGAACATAACATAAGATCATATCATATCATGTGAACATCATGGACATATCTCAAGAGCATCTTAAAGAAGCATAAGGGAAAACATATATCATGAGCTCGTAGATGCAAGATGTTCTTTTGAAAACATGAATCGTGAATGAGTATATGCGAGATGTCCTTTTGAAAACATATATAGTATACATACTTAAACATAATCTCAACATGAGGGCCCGGCTTGTACCACTTACATACATGAATGCGTACAATCCCTATGACAGGGTAGCTAGCCCCGAACCTACTAGGGAACTAGGTCCGTACTACGACCGTCGACCTAGGGGCGTACTAAGGAGCCTATCACTTTTTACTAGACCCGTTCATAGTCTGTCGGCCTAGGGGCGCTTATGGAGCCCACCCTTGGTACACGCCATACAAAGTAAAATAGCATGTCATATCATGTCATATCATAGCATATCATAGCATTTCATGTTCTTGTTATATCATGAAGAGAGCTCTTGATCCCAACTTAAGGGAAGCATCTCTTTGTCATATCATGAAGAGTGCTCTTGATCCCATCTCAAGGGAAGCATCTCTTAGGCTTTTCATTTTACATAAGCCTTTCATAAACATATCATAATAGCATGAGGTGCACATAGCATAAATCATATCATAAGAAATCATAACATGAGTGCACATAACATTAAGCATATCATAAGGAATCATATCATGATGTCATAGTACACATAACATAAAGCATATCCTAAGGAATCATAACATGATGTCATATAAAGCATATCATAAGGAATCATAACATGAGTGCTCATAACATTAAGCATACCATAAGGAATCATATCATGATGTCATAAATGCACATAGCATAAAGCATATCCTAAAGAATCATAACATGATGTCATAAGTGCACATAACATAAAGCATATAACATACAACATGGTGACCTAAATTTCATAGCACATCATAAGGAGTCATTATCATGTATGGTTGGGGGTTTTGATCTTCCTACAAACCCTAATTCCTTGTTGGCCGAAACCTAAGGTGAGGTTCCAACTTTTAATACCACATGTAGCATGAAACCAACAACATATAAGACATCATATTTCATAAGGAAGCATAAATAGGCATGGTTAGGTATCAAAACTTTGCCCTAAGTCACAATTTCAACCTTGGCCAAAACCTAAATGTGAGGCATTTAACTTTTAAATACAACATGAAGCATGAAACTTAAACCAACCATATAATAATGATCATACGTAATAAGGAAGCATATACAAGCATGAATAGATTTCAAAGCCTTGCCCTAGACCTTATTTCCAACTTGGCCGAAATATCAAGGTAAGGATTCTAAATTTTTAATACCACATGGAGCATAAAACTCTTAACTAACAGCATATACGAGATCATGTTTCATGAAACAACATAAACAAGTATGTTTTCATTTCAAAACTTTGCCCTAGACCTTGTCTCTTAACTTGGCCGAAACTTCAAGGTGGTGTTCTAGGTTTTTCATGCAACATAAGCCATGGATATTTAACCTAACATAGCATAAGAAAGCATACATCATGAAGAAACATCAAACAAGTATAGTTAGGTCAACAACTTTTCTCTAAGCCTTTTAATTCAACCTTGGCCGAAACCTAAGGGTAGGGTTTCTAGGGTTTTCATGCAACATAAGACATGAAAATTTCAATCTAACTTTGCATAGAAAATCATACATCATGAGGAGCACAAACAAGTATAGTTAGGTCTCAAAATCTTGCCCTAGACCTTGTATTCATCTTTGGCCGAAACTTAAAGAAAGGTTCTAGGTTTTGTTATACATATGTAGCATGAAAACTTATCTAACCACATATAATAGATCATGTATCATGAAGGAGCATAAATAAACATGTTTAGATTTCAAAATCTTACTCTACACCTTATATTTTATTTTGGCCGAAACCTAAGGTAGGGTCCTAGGTTTTATTTCATACATCATGTAGCATAAAAACTTATCCAACAACATATGAAAATTCATGTATCATGAAGGAGCATAAATAAGCATGTTTAGGCTTCAAAATTTTACTCTAATCCTTGTATTCTCTCTTGGCCGAAACTTCAAGAGTGAGGTTCCAACTTTTTGTTACAACATGAAGCATAAATTTCAACTTGACAACCATAAGTGACCACAACTCCTTATCTTGGCTGAAACTTACAAGGAAAGTCCCTAAGTTTTTTTTCAAACAAATTTTTAAACGTCAAGCGTACGAAAACTATTGTACTGCAGGTGAGAGGATACTTACATCCCTTGCTTAACTCTCTAAGAGAAGAATCCTTGGTTGTGAAGCTTTTCCTAGAGAGCAACCCTTCTTGCTTGGTTCGGCAATGGTGAGGGAGAGGAGGGTGGTTTCGGTGGAGAGGAGGAGGAAGGAGAAAGAGAGCAACAAAAATGAAAAATTTCATTCTTTCCTCCTTTTATTCAAATTGAATGGAAGAAGAAAACATGAATTTTTTTTCCTTCCCTTTTCCTTTACTCATCCTTAATGAAGGGAGAAAGTAAAAAACTTTCTTTTCATTGTGAGAAGAGGAAGGAAACTTGGGCTTCTCCTCCTTAGTAAAGAGAGCCTCCACTTCCTTACCTTTAACAACAATTCCTCTCTTTTCATATCAGCACACCCCTGCTGGGGCTACTGGTTATGACATGAAACCATTTACCAAGAGGTCCAAGGTTCAATCCTTGGTCATGCCTCTTTTTGGTCCTTTTTATTTTATTTTCTAAAGAAGAATCCACATAAGGCCCATGTTATATCATGTATAAATCTATTTGAATTATTAAGACTTATTTTAATTATGCATAAATCTATATTAATCATGCATAAATCTACATGAATTATTAGAGACCCTATGGGTGTTACAGTCCCCCATACCTCATAAAAGTTCATCCTCGAACTTAAAATAACTCTGAGTAAATAAGGTGGCCTAGAACTTCCTGCTGAGTGCGTAAGCCACTTTGTTCGCTTTTCCTGGATGGTAGCAGATCTCGCAGTCATAGTCCTTGACTAGCTCAAGCCATCTACATTGTCTCATGTTTAGATCCTTCTGTGTGAAGAAATATTTTAGGCTCTGGTGATCTGTATAGATCTTACATTGTGCTCCATATAGATAATGCCTCCATATCTTAAGAGCAAAGACCACGGCTGCTAGTTCTAAATCATGAGTAGGGTAATTTCTTTCATGTTCTTTGAGTTACCTAGAGGCATAGGCAATGACCTTGCCGTTCTGCATGAGTACAACTCCGAGTCCTAATTTGGAAGCGTCGCTGTACATATCAAATCCTTCGTTGCCTTCCGGAAGAGTGAGAATTGGAGCACTGGTCAGTCTCCTTTTCAGTTCTGTGAAACTCTTCTCGCAATCATCTGTCCATTCGTACTTCTTATTTTTCCGGGTGAGAGCTGTCATAGGGGTCGCAATTCTAGAGAAACCCTCTACAAACTTTCAATAATAGCCTTCTAGCCCAAGAAAACTTCTGATCTCACTGGCATTCTTTGGCCTGTTCTAGTTACTTACAGCTTCAATTTTGATTGGGTCTACCATCACTCCATCCTTGGAGATAACATGACCCAAAAATGATACTTGATCGAGCCAGAACTCGCATTTGGAAAATTTCGCATACAGCTGCTTCTCTTGAAGAATCCGTAAAACTATGTTCAGGTGTTCGGCATGCTCCGCTTGGTTTCTCGAATAGATAAGGATATCGTCGATGAAGACGATCACAAACTTGTCGAGAAGTGCTGAGAATACCCAATTCATCAGGTGCATAAACAGAGCAGGAGCATTCGTCACTCCAAAGGGCATTACTACGAACTCAAAGTGTCCGTATCTTGTTCGGAAAGTCGTCTTCGGTATATCATCCTGTTTCACTTTTACTTGATGATAGCCAGACCTTAGGTCAATCTTAGAAAAGACGGTGGCACCCTTCAACTGGTCAAACAGGTCGTCAATCCGTGGTAGAGGGTACCGGTTCTTGATCGTCACTTTGTTTAGTGCTCGGTAGTCTATGCACATTCTCATAGACCCGTCTTTCTTTTTCACGAATAGTACCGGAGCTCCCCATGGAGAGTGACTAGGGTGAATAAGTCCCTTGTCGAGTAACTCCCGTAGTTGTTCCTGAAGTTCCTTCAATTCAGCTAGCGCCATACGGTAAGGTGCTTTAGAGATCGGTTTAGTACCCGGAATCAATTCGATCTCAAATTCAATTTCTCTATCTAGGGATAATCCTGGTAGTTCATTGGGAAATACCTCTGGGTAATTGCATACAATTCTGACATCTTCCAGCTTCAGTTCCTCTGCATGTCTTGTATCAACTACATGTGCTAGAAACCCAGTGCATCCGTTGTCCAACATCTTCCGTGCCTTTAAGGCTGATAAGAATTTCTTAATTTCTTTCCTTGTCTCTCCGATAAATTCGAAAGTCGGTTCTGCTTCAGGCCAGAAAATCACTTTCCTCTTACGGCACTCTATTGAAGCACCGTACTTGCTCAGGAAGTCCATGCCCAATATAATATCATAATCATGCATGTCAAGCACTATCAGGTCACAGTAGAGTTCTCTGTCTGCGATTCTGATGAGCGCGGCTCACAATATATGAGTAGATGGCATTACTTCCCCCGACAGTAGGGTTGTTAAGAACTTGCAATCTAAGGCTTGGAGTGGCATGTCTATCTTTCTTGTGAACAGGGTAGAGATGAACGAGTGCGTTGCCCCAGTATCAACTAATACAGTAGCATGCTGATTGAAAATAAATATCTGACCTGTGACAATAGTAGAAGCATTCGCCACATCTTCCTTGGTGAGGGAGTAGATTCTGGCATTCGTCGTAACTAGCGGGGCCTCCAATCTTCCTTGGCTTATCTGAGGACCTTCTATCGCAGCTTGCATCAGGTGTAGTTGTGGGGGAGCACCTCTGTTCTGGACATACTGCTGAGGAGGTGTCTGACTCTGAGTAGGACAGTTTCTGACCATATGTCCTTCCAATCCACAGTTGTAGTACTTATTTGTGCCTACACGACATTTTCCTGGATGCTTCTTCCTGCATGTGGTACACTGAGGGAACGTAGGTTGTTTGCTCTCTGGACCACCTTTAGAGTTGTTCCATTGCTTCCTCTTGCCACTGTGGTTTCCCTTCCAGTTGGCTTTGGTGCTTTGAGATTTCTGTCCTCCCGACTGGGTTTGACTTTTGCCCTCGTTCAGCGCCTTCAGGTAGTGTTCAATGATCAGGGCACTGCTGATTAACTCTTCGGCAGTCTGCGGTCTATTAACTCCGCCGGCCACATTCAGAGCTATTTCAGGTCTGAGCATCTTCAGCATAAGTCTGACCCTTTCTCTTTCTGTGCTGACCAATTCTGGGCATAAGCGCTAGACGGTTGAATTTCTTCATAGCTTCATTGACTGAGAGGTCACCTTGTCGGAACTCTGTTGAATTTCTTCACACCTTGTTCTTCAATTTATCTCTGTAGAATTCTTCTTCTATGAAATGTTCTATCAATTTCAGGGTCAAGAGGAAAAAGTTCTCCTGCAAAATTAGATCTTCGCATACACAAGAACAAGATTGCAATAGAAACTAAATCGAACAAAAAAAAAATAAAAGAAGAGAAAAGTAAGATTGGAATGTTAAAAAACAAAAGAAATGTAGAATTAAAATTGCTACAAAAGAGTTTCCAAGAAGTTAGAAAGTATACAGGAAAATGAAAACACAAAACTAGAGATTAGTTACAAATATGCAAATAAAAAGAAATAGAAATGTTATGTTTAGTCTAACTCAATTGATAATTTCCAATGTTATAGCGCAGTCCCCGGCAACGACGCCAAAAACTTGTTACGTTTCGCAAGTGTACGGAAATGTCGCAAGTAATATAAAAGATTATCGTATCCACAGGGACTGGAATAAGCACTAGAAATATCTCAAAGCGAATTAGCTAAACAACTAATCAATTGATTTCAAATGCTAAGGATGAAAAACAAATCTAAAATGAGAGACTAACAAACAAGAATTTGGGGGTTTGAGTTATGATAAAGAGAGGTTCTAGGAGTTTTGGTTTCTTTATAAGATCACTTGAATGTATGTGGTTTACCAATTCTTGTTTCTCAATTGTCTAAAAATTGTAGAAGGTTGTCAGTTCTCTCTTGCAATAGATCACCGGCTTAGGACTGAAATTGAACCTAAATGTAATCAATTAGATATTGTAATGCCCGCCCTTCCTGCTAGTAGGGCGGGGTTACTGTATGGGGAATATACATGCATATTAAAATTTCTTTTCTAAAGCAGCGGAAGTACTTATTTATATATTCTTGTATATCTCTAATTGAATGAGGTCATGAAATCAATTTCTATCATAAACATTGAACAAGTGTCAAGTAATCATGCAAAACATTAACATAAGATAGACATAGTTCATGTCATGCATAAATTAATATAAGTAGGTTTTTTCCTTAGCCGAGCAACTACCACACACATCTCTTGCCTCTCCTGCTGCTCCCTTAGTTCACCCATCCTTTGCCTTTATCTGCGGTACAAGAAAAGTAAACTATAAGCACATAGGCTTAGTAAGATCCTTTCCTACTCACAAAAACCATATATCATAGCATAATCACATAAGCATATAGCATGGAGACATAATCATCTGAACATCATATCATGTAAAAGAGTATCATAACATATCATATCATAAAGTAAACATCATGCTATATCATCTCGTAAAATAAAAGAGCATCATATCATATCATATCATAAAAAAGCATCATGCTATATCATCTCATAAATAAAAGAGCATCATATCATATCATATCATATCATAAAGAAGCATCATGTTATATCATCTCATAACATATCATATCATCACATATCATATCATAACTTATCATATCGTATAAGTATATGCAAGATGTCTTTCAAAAACATGCGTCATGTCATGTGCAAGATGTCTTTAAATAAAATATATCATATAATACTTAAACATAATTTCAACATGAGGGCCCGGCTTGTACCACATACATACATAAATGTGTGTATCCTAAATAGATCCAAGGTAGCAAATCTTGAACCTACTAGGAACTAGGCCCGTTTCATAGACCATTGACCTAGGGGCACTTAGGAGCCCATCCCTTTTACTAGACCCGTTCATAGACCGTCGGCCTAGGGGCGCTTATGGAGCCCACCCTTGGTACAAGCTATACAAAGTAAAATAGCATGTCATAGTTACTTATCATATCATGAAGAGTGCTCTTAGTCCCAACTAATAGGGAAGCAACTCTTAGGTCTTTACTTATCATATCATGAAGAGTGCTCTTAGTCCCAACTAATAGGGAAGCACCTCTTAGGTCTTTACTTATCATATCATGAAAAGTGCTCTTAGTCCCAACAAAAAGGGAAGCATCTCTTAGGCCTTTGCTTGTCATATCATAAAGAGTGCTCTTAGTCCCAACAAAAAGGGAAGCATCTCTTAGGCCTTTACTTGTCATATCGTAAAGCATGCATACTTGAGCATATAGCCCATCATAAAAGTCATTATCATACATGATTCATAAGCATACATAAGTAAGCATAAAACATATCATAGGGAAACATAATCATGCATGGAAAACATTAACTAGCATCTCTTAATTCATATCATAGCATGTGAAACACATTGTGAATCATGATTGGGTCTCTAACCCTAATTCCATAGAGTGGCCAAAACATGCAAGGGATTTCCCTAGGTTACAAGCAACATAAAAGCATATAACCCTAAACCAACTTCATAACACTTATCATAAAGAACATCATAAGCATATTTAGTTTAGGTTCTAAGATTCCTAGGTCTTTTAATCCTATCATGGCCGAAACTTGCCAAGCATGGATCTAGGTTATAAGAAACATAAAAGCATGTAAACCCTAAATCAATTTCATATCATATACCATAAGGAACATCATGAGCATGTTTAGTTTAAGTTCTAAGCTTCCTAGGTTCTTTAACTTGTTGTGGCCGAAACTTGTTAAGCATGTCTCTAGGTTACAAGCAACATAAAAGTATGTAAACCCTAAACCAATTTCATATCATATACCATCAGGAATATCATGAGCATATTTAGTTTAGGTTCTAAGCTTCCTAGGTCCTTTAATTGGTTGTGGCCGAAAATTTAAGGAGCATGAAACTAAGTCTAAGCAACCTACAAGAACAAGAACATCAAGCTAACTTCATATCATATCATAAGGAAAATCATGAGCATGTTAGATTTGGTTTCAAGCTTTCTTAGGCCCTTAAATCTTATCATGGCTGAAACCCTAAGTGGAGGCATCTAGGTTTTAAACAACATGTAAGCATAAGAACTTCATATCATATCATAAAGAAAAACCATGAGCATATTAGATTTGGTTTTAAGCTTTCCCAAGCCTTTAATATTATCATGGCCGAAACCCTAAGTGGAGGCATCTAGGTTTTAAAACAACATTTAAGCATAAGAACTTCATATCATATCATAAAGAAAACCATGAGCATATTAGATTTGGTTTTAAGCTTTCCCAAGCCTTTGATCTTATCATGGCCGAAACCCAAAGTGGAGGCATCTAGGTTTTAAACAACATGTAAGCATAAGAACTTTATATCATATCATAAAGAAAACCATGAGCATATTAGATTTGGTTTTAAGCTTTCCTAAGCCTTTAATCTTACCATGGCCGAAACCCTAAGTGGAGGCATCTAGGTTTTTAACAACATGTAAGCATAAGAACTTTATATCATATCATAAAGAAAACCATGAGCATATTAGATTTGGTTTTAAACTTTCCCAAACCTTTAATCTTATCATGGCCGAACCCTAAGTGGAGGCATCTAGGTTTTAAACAATATGTAAGCATAAGAACTTGATATCATATCATAAAGAAAACCATGAGCATATTAGATTTGGTTTTAAGCTTTCCCAAGCCTTTGATCTTATCATGGCCGAACCCTAAGTGGAGGCATCTAGGTTTTAAACAACATGTAAGCATAAGAACTTCATATCATATCATAAAGAAAACCATGAGCATACTAGATTTGATTTCATGTTTTCTTAAGTTTTCTTTCATGCTTTAGTGGCCGAAAGTTTCAAGAAGAAACCTTAGGTTTTTTTTTTACACAATCTAAACTCATGGAAGACATATAAACAACTTGTACCACAGGTGAGGGGATACTCACATCTTCTTGCTTGGTTTTTCTTAAAAGATAGTACCCTTGTGAAGAGGAAGAGGAAAGCTTCTCCTTCTTGTTCTCCCTTTTGTTTTCTCTTGCTTGTAAGGAGTAGATCTTAAGGACTCCTTCTTGTGAATTAGTTTTCTTAGGGAGAAAACTTAACTTGGATTCGAAAATGGGAGAGGGAAGAGCTCTAGGTCTCGGTGGAGGAATAAGGAGAAAGACGGAGGAGGAAGAAGAAGGAGGAAGAAGTAGCCAACATCTCTTTCCCTTCTCTTCTCTTATTCCTATTTATCCTTAATGAGGAAAAAGGGAGAATGTCTCAATTCATTCCCTTGACTCCTCTATTCTCTCACCCTCTTCTTTCCCATGAAAATGGTAAGAGGAAGAAGAAAAAGGCAATTTGTCCTTTGTCTTACTTCATCTCTTAACCAAGAGGAAGAGGAGGAAAGCTACTTGATATTTTCTTGCTTCCTTATTTAATTATACTCTTACCTTTAACTGCAATTTCCATTCCTTGCTAATCATATATCATTCATAATTCTATTGGTTATCATACACCAATTTAGCTTTATCTATTGTGAGAGGTTCAAGGTTCAAACCTTAACTCCTCTCTCTTTTTATTTCTTTTTGGTTCTATTTCCTTTTTTTTCTTTTATTCTCAAAGAGAATACCCATATGTATAACTTAAATATTTCGTGGGTGTTACAGATATGAACCTACGTTGTCCTTACACAGGATTGCACCTATTACTATGCATCCCTCGGATATCAACATAGAAGTTCATAGCTTCTTAACCCATAAAGATACAAGGATTGAATCATAAAATCTATCCTACCCTCTTGAATATTCTCATTTCCCCTTCAAGATTATCCCCCAAACGTCCTTACACGGGCTTGCACCTGTCACGTGGATCCCTTGGAAAATCGAGTGAGGGTTTATCCCTACAAAGTCTATAAGGTGTCCAAACGATCAATCAAGAATGAGAATTAAGCCCTAATCACAATTAATCATACATGATCCAATCGATACAAACTAGGCAACATCATAGAAAACAAGAAATGACAAATCCACAAGAGTTTACATCAATTTATCTCACAAATACTTCCTCCATCCTAGAACAACAAGATCTACTCCATAAAACGAAGGAAGAAGACCAAAGATAAGAAGATTACAAGCATTCTTCAATCCCAATCCAAGAAGAGGAAAGAAAGAAAACTTATCTACAATATAGCTCCATCTTCGGATCCAATCCTCGCTTCCGGAGTCGAATTCACCAATATCTCCCTTTAGATCGCCCAAAAATCCTCCCAAGAATGGGAGGAATCCACCAAATCTTGCTTTCTCCCAAAGGGGAGAAGATCCCCTTTCAAATCTCCAAGGAGGCCTTAAATAGAGCGAAGCTTTTGGGCGCCACACGGCCCCGAGGCATGGCCGTGTGAGGCTCACACGGCCAGAGCCTTTCCCCTCTCTGCCATCTATACACGGCCGTGTGTGGTACACGACCGTGGACAACTCTCTTCAAAACCTCCAAGCACGGCCATGTAGATCCACACGGCCTAGACTGCCCCAGCTTCTGGAAACTTGGCACGGCCGTGTGGTGCACACGGCCATAACACTTTTAAGCTCTGGGAACCCTGCACGGCCGTGTGGTGCACACGGCCAGGGCCTTCCTAGTCTCTGGAAACCTAACACGGCCATGTAGATCCACACGGCCATGTAGATCCACACGGCCATGTAAGGTTTGAACTCTGATTTGCTTCAAAACTTGACACGGCCGTGTGAGGTTCACACGACCTGGACTTCTTCCTTTGCTGTTGCTGTCACACGACCTCTGAACTCCACACGACCAGAGCTCCCTACCAATGCAGGGCCGTGTCTGGTACACGGCCAGGTGCTTTCTCACTTGCTTAGCTCATAAGTTTTATTCAAGAATGCAGAATCTTCACCGAATTTGACTCCTGTGTACAGAAAATGCACAAAAGCAGATCTCCGAACAAAAAGAGTAAATATGCTAAAAGGAAGATTGGAAGTACAAAAATGCATAGATCAAGCATGCTCAAAGTATGTAAATGTGCGTCAAATCATGCATAAAAGTATATAAAATCTACGCACATCAACTATTCATACCAATAGTCACATGAGAATGTTTATGACACTCATATAACGATCCATGAAACATCTTATAGCAGGTCAATTCAGTATATATTCTCTAATATATACCCATGTGTCAACCTGATATCTTATATCCATGACTTGTGAGATCAAATCATCCGTTAACCTACATACTAGTCTCAACGCATTAATATTGTCCTTGTATGTTAATGCTCGACTAGGAATAGTTAAGAGTAGTGTTCTCTACAATATCTCACTATCAATTCAAGCAATTGATTATTGTAGATAAGAACCTACCACCCAAGGACATTATTATATATATTCATTCGACATTGAATTAAAGTAAATATAATAACCATAACCTTTGCCTTCTAATGAAATAATGAAATATGATACAAAATGTCCTAAGTCAATCAACTCTTGATTGCCTCTTAGGGCTTACACTAACAATCTCCTTATATCACTAGCGCCAATCGCTAAAATATCTCATATCCATTGACCTAGTGTGACCATCATGCTTTCTTGGTGCCAAAGCCTTGGTCAAAGGATCTGTAATGTTAGCATTGTTTGGTTATCTGCATATCCTCATATCTCATATATCGAGGATCCCTCTAATGAGATGAAATTGTTGTAGTATCCAATACCCAAGACCACCATTTAAGTACAATACATGCCCTAACTGCGATCTAGAAACGTCCTTGTCAATTTTGGAAGCTTGCACCACTGTAACCCTTTACAGCAATTGTAACGCTTTATAGCAACAACTCTTCATCACCTCCAAAGATCAAGAAATAATCTTGAGTCCTTCTCAAGTACTTAAGAATATTCTTGACTGCTATCTAGTGACCTTCACCTGGATCTGACTAGCATCTGCTCATTATACTTAACGCATACGAGACATCTGGGCGAGTACAAAGCATGGAGAATCTTTTAAGCACCTTGTCAATATATGTACTCAGGCTTAGAACAAGCCATCTCCTGGATCTATCTCTATAGATCTTGATGCCCAAAATATAGGCTGCTTCACCTAAGTCCTTTATTGAGAAATAATTCCCAAGCCAAGTCTTTACTAACTGAAGAGTAGGGATATCATTTCTAATGAGATGTATGTCATCTACATACAATATGAGAAAAATGACTGTGCTGCCACTAACCTGTTGGGACCTTGACGTCCGCTAGATCGCTTCCTATAATGTAAGTTCACAGCAGAAATACAAAAACAAATACTAACAAGAGAAAGCAAACCTAACACGTTGATTTAACGTGGTTCGGAGATAAAGCTCCTACTTCACGGCTGTCCGTAAGGTGGACGATCCCGATCCGTCGGTGGATGATTCCTCGGAAAACCTCCGGCTAGCTCAAACTCCTTGTCGATGGAGAAACCTCGTCACAAACACTTGAATACAAGCACACCGATCACACGAAAGCTTGGGAGACTCTAATAGGCTTTAACCAAGTCTATTTCGTCAACCATGCCCAAGCACCTCGAGCTCTATTAAATAGAGCTCGAGAGGAAAACACTAAGCTGTTTTCCCGCTACCAGTCGACTGGTCCTTTAAATGAAGCTAACCGTTACCCAACGGTCGACTACCAGTCGACTGCTATAGTGTACCAGTCGACTGCTACAGTGTACTAGTCGACTGCTACAGTGTTGCTACAGTGCTGCTACAGTGAAACCTAAAACCATAAGATTTGGCCCCGAGTACAATCACTCAGCACTCGTCCTCGCCCGACCAACCTACACCTAGCCTTCTAGCCTCCTCCATCAGCCTCGTATCCCTCGAATGTCTCCCCATCCTTCATGTCTTGCCTTCTGGAGCTTCCTTCTGCCTTGTCCTTATTGACAGGTCTTTCTTTGCCAAGGGCTCCTCACCTCCGGGACTTCATCCATTGCCAAGTCACACTTGGACTTACGTTTCCAAGACTACATACTTGGACTTACACCGCCAAGACTCATCCTTGGACTTTTCTCCTCTGCCAAGATTACACTTGGACTTTCCTTATTGTACCTATATCCTGCACACTCACAATGCATATCAAATACAACAATAAACCTAACTTAAACCTTTGTCCAAACATCAAAACCTAGGGCACCTAGATTGCTCCAACAATCTCCCCCTTTTTGATGTTTGGCAACCTGTTTAAGTTAGGGAAACATAAATACAATACATATGCAAATAAATATGCAAATCAACTCATGCATAAATAATGGAACCTAAATCCCTAGGCTCCCCCTTCACCTAAGCTCTCCCTTGAGCTAGGATTTCCCGCAAAGGTAAACTTCTTCCCCTTTGCCTAAACAATCGCTCCCCCTTCACCTAAGCTCCCCCTCGAGCTAGGATTTCTTGCAAAGGTGTATATGTTTCCCACTTAAACCTAAACTTCTCCCCCTTTGCCATACATCAAAAAGAGCTCTAGCAATATCCCAATTGTTGAAAACATGTCATCAAATTGACCCTAAACTCATGTATTTATCCCCCATGGATCTCATACATTTAAACAAGTTGGCACGGTCAAGAACAATGTTGAAAAACACTTTTAGGATGGTATCAGTCGACTGAACTAGGTACCAGTCGACTGCCCCCTTCGATTTCCACTCACAGAACCTTCTGTGTTCGAAATACATTGTTACCAGTCGACTGATATCAGAACTTGTCGACTGGCCTCATCAAAATGAGCTTCCAGAGATATTCTATACTCAAAAACATTGTTACCAGTCTACTAGTAACTGTACCAGTCAACTGGTACTCTTTTTAGCCAAAAATCAGCCTTTTTTACTTACTTTCAGAAATATGCCAAAAAATTCCACAGACCTCCAAAAATTTCTAAATTTTGTGGAGAGGTCTATTTTATCTATGTCTACTTGAGAAAAATATATATAAAAATATATTTATCACAGATCCCAAGATTGACATAAAAGTCAAAACTAGCTAAATAGTTCAATTGAACATTGACCTAAAATCCTAGTTTTGGCTTCCTCTTGATGTATTTGCCCATACTAAACCACAATACTTCCCTAGCATGGGTTTATATGACATCTATAAATCAAAAACTAATTTTTATGCAATATAACCCCCAATGTCATATTTTCATGCATGAAACACATCCCAATTGTGCTAACCCACTAGGTTAGAGACTTAAGTCCGTCTCCTAACCACTTGGCACATTTGATAACCCATCTATCATGGGTCCCAAAGGCTCTTCCTAACCTTAGGAATCTTAACCTTAGTCACCTCCCTTGGTGACTCATCCACTATGGCTAGGCCACTTCGGTGCACCTCGGGTCACACTTGGCCTACTAAACTCACCTTCTTAACCTTAGACACATTGTCTTTGATAATTTCTTCTTGTCCTTAATCTTGGACACCTCATCCTTGGTATAATTATATACTATCCTAGTATATTCCTTCTTATTGGCCTTGGATGACTCTCCCTTGTCCTTGGTAACACCTCCCATATCAATGTCATGTGCTACCTTAACACTTGACCTCCTTTTGGTCTTGGAAAAGAGTTTTATGTTTTCAAAGAGTAACTCCCCCTAAAAATATGGTCAAACTTCTATCATTGCACCAACAATGACTTGGGGTTCCTAAATAATTAGGAAAATCAAAACTTGAAGTTTTGAGGTTCAAAATTCAATAATGAAACTAAACCTCAACCGAAACTTCACTTTGGTTTTTCTTAACCAATCTATACTTGTTTTCATCATGAAAACTCATGTAGACATTATTTAGGGTATACTTTATCAGGGAAAAATAGTTTTCTATGAAAATACTTCCTATTTTCAAAGATTGACACAAATTTGAAAACTCTTGAAAACTTCAATGTTTTCTCCGAATTTGTGTCTAACTTTTCAATGATGATTACTATCAAAAGATAGTCTTCACCAAGGTTTTTCAAAAACATTTTGAAATCATTTTCAAAACCAATATCCAATCACGTTCTTTGGGCTCAATGCACATGACTTGTACATTAGCTTTCCCAATGATTGGAAGACACATAACTATGTGTTTTGATGAACCTAAAACTCAACAAGATGCACTAGATCAACATCTTGAATTTTGTTCACCATCATAACATCTCACTTGTATCTAACATGTATTAAAATACATACAAGTCACCTTATAGTTCTTTGTGAGATGTATTTTTGGTCTTGCCTCTAAACTAAGGGATCATGCATCTCTATCTAGGCATTGTAAAAATCATGATCATCCATCTAGGATGTCACTTGATATGATCCCTCTTGTTGGGACACTTCTATACATAATAAATGCCTTTTGTCCTTAATTACAAGGAAATTGACATACTGCAGGATGATTAATGGCATACATCAAAATAAGCAATTTTCAAAAGTAAAGCATGTTATAGCTACATGATGTATGTATGACATGACATGATATTTTTGTATTTTTCATAATAAAATGTGAATGCTAAATATGATGTCATGTCATATGATGGGCAAACAATCATGGCAAGTTAGGATAAATAAAATTTACCTAGATTACCTATCTAAGTATTCTTAACCCTAGCTAACTCAAAATTTAACCCTAGATTGCCCAATTTCATCAAGAAAATGTCAAACCCCAACTTGACATTTCTTTAATTTCTTTCTAAATTTGTGCCATTTTAAATTAAACAAATTCCTCAAAGTATGACATATTTCACTCTTTCCAAGAGTAAATGAAATCAGATTAAGACTTAGATTTGCCTATAACCTTCTAAGAAAATGTCAAAACCCCAACTTGGCATTTCTTATCCTTTTCTAAATGTGTCAATTTAAATTAAGTTCAAAATCTCAAAGTTTGACACATTTTACTCTTCCAAAGAGTAAACATCTTACATTAGGACCTAGATTTTCCTTTAATTACCCTAAGAAGATACCAAAACCCCAATTTGGTATTTCTTATGTTTTTCCACATTGTGCTAATTTAATTCAAATATAATTCCTTAAGATTTGGCACATGTTACTCTTTCCAAGAGTGACAATTTGGATAAGGTTTACATTTCCCTTAATTCCATAAGAAAATGGCGAATTCCAAATTTGGCATCACTATTGCTTCTCTCTAGTGTGTCAATTTAAATTAGATTTAACTCCTCAAATTTTGACACATTTTGCTCTTCAAGGCTTTAATCACATTTGATTAAAGCATGAGTTTTCTCTTAATTCCTTAAGAAAGTATCAAAATTCTAACTTGATTTTTCTTATACTTTTCTTAAGTGTGCCAAGTTAGATTAAATTCAACTCTTCAAATTTTGGCACATATATTACTCTTTCAAAGAGTAACCCTACAATCATTTTCATTTTCAAAGGTTAACAATAACCTTGAAAATGCTCTCAAGTGTCAACTTTAACAAGTTTGGGTTAACTACCCTTCTAATTGGAGTTGACACTCTCTAAACCTATCTTGGGTGTAGAGAATATGCTCCTAGGAACCCACAACCTATTGATGCTCCTTGGATGCTCTAGGTACTCACTAGGGATGACTTCCCTAGATACCTTCCTAAGGACCTTTCTAGGCTTCTTAGAAGCCTTGGTCACCTCTACTAGGTCACTTCTAGGAATAACTTCCCTTGTAACCTTCTTTGTGACTTTATTAGGCCTTTTTGGAGCCTTAGTCACCTTTACTAGATCAACTTTAGGGATGACCTCCCTTGCGACTTTCTTTGTGACTTTGTTAGACTTCTTAGAAGTCTTAGTCACATTTGTCTTGTCAAAAGTACTCTTAGGGATTCCTTCCCTAGTATCTTTGACTTGACCTCTACACCTAGGGTTGGCCCCATAGCTATATGGAACCCTATGAAAGGAAGTCACATCCTCCTTGGCTTTAGGTTTGTATCCCAAACCCCTGTCGCCATTGGATGGCTCTTGTCTAGCTTTTCCTAGGTTATGCTCATTTTGACCCCTAAGCATGCTTTCCATTCTTGCTAAGGTCCTTTCTAAATTATCAAGTCTTGTCCTCAAGACTTGATTTTCACTCCATAAATCCCTAGATTTTGGTTTTTTATTGAATTCTTGAGCATTTCTATTTTTAGGCATATATCTAAAATCCTTAGTGTTATTGCCTAAGTTGTTATTTACCTTCCTAACCTTAGGTGTGGTAAATCTAGCATGAGGAGGAATATATTTATCCTTAAGGTTATCATGCCTCCTATTCTCATGATAAATAGCATTAAGATGATAAGAGTTATTTCTAGCTTGCTTTTTATCATGTGTCAATGGAATGGATTCATCAAATGATACCTTGGTTTTTACCTTGGAAGCTCCCTTATTCTCCCACTTCTTCAAGTGCACCATTTCTTGAGCTCTCCTCTCCTTGGGCACTTTGTGTGGTAGTGACCCCACTCACCACATGTAAAGCACCTAATGTGCTTCTTCTCCTTCTTCTTCTTCCTACAACTCACATTAGTTTCTAAATTAACTTTAGTGAGTTTAGGGTTTACCTCCTTTACCTTATTGAGCGAAGGACACCTACTCTTGTAGTGCCCCATCTTACCACACTCAAAACATTTGATGTGGTCCTTTGTGCTCTTCTTGGTAGTTGAGGTGGAGGGTTGAGCTTCCAAGATCTCCTCTTCCTTGGATTTCTCTTCTTCCTCTTCACTTGAAGATGTGGATGATTCCACTTCTTCCTCCCTTGAAAATGTGGATGATACCTCCTCATCTTCCTTCTCCTCCTCGGATGTTGAACTCGTGTCAACATTCGATTGGTCCTTCTCTTCTTGGACCAATGAGTCATTCTCCTTGGGTTCCTCCTCTTCTTGGATTTGTGTAGGGACTCTCATAAAGTGCAATTACCTTTTTCCAAAGGTCGTTTGCATTCTCGTACTCACCTACACTCAAAATTATGTTAGAGGGTAATAGATTTAACAAAATTTTTGTTACCTTCTTATCCGCCTCCGCTTGCTCCCTTTGTTCCACGGTCCAATATCGAGGTCAGAGGCACTTCCCCTTTTTATCCTTTGGAGGCTCAAATTGGTCACTCAAGACAACCTATTGGTTCCAATCCATTTGGAACCATGTCTCTAACCGCTTCCTCCAATAATTGAAGTCTTCTTTGTCGTACAGAGGTGGAATTTGGATATCCCATCCGAGCGGTCCTTCGGACTCCATCTTCTTCTTCCTCTAGCTTCTTGCTCTCTTGGCGGTTAGTCCGTAGAAGAGCGACCTCGCTCTGATACCAATTGTTGGGACCTTGACGTCCGCTAGTGGGGGAGTGAATAGCGTCTCACCCAAATCGATCGCTTCCTATAATGTTAGTTCACAACGAAAATATAAAAACAAATACTAACAAGAGAAAGCAAACCTAACACGTTGATTTAATGTGGTTTGGAGATAAAGCTCCTACTCCACGGCTATTCGTAAGGTGGACGATCCTGATCCGTCGGTGGATGATTATTTGGAAAACCTCCGGCTAGCTCAAGCTCCTTGTCGGTGGAGAAACCTCGCCATAAACACTTGAATACAAGCACACTGATCACACAAAAGCTTGGGAGACTCTAATAGGCTTTAACCAAGTCTATTTCGTCAACCATGCCCAAGCACCTCGAGCTTTATTAAATAGAGCTCGAGAGGAAAACACTAAGCTATTTTCCCGCTACCAGTCGACTGGTCCTTTAAGTGAAGCTGACCGTTACCCAACGGTCGACTACCAGTCGACTACTACAGTGTACCAGTCGACTGTTACAGTGTATCAGTCGACTACTACAGTGTTGCTACAGTGTCACAACAGTGCTGCTACAGTGTCACTACAGTGTTGCTACAGTGTGCTACAATGCTGCTATAGTGAAACCTAAAACCATAAGATTTCGCCCTGAGTACAATCACTCAGCACTCGTCGTTGCCCGACCAACCTAGACCTAGCCTTCTAGCCTCCTCCATCAGCCTCGCATCCCTCAGATATCTCCCCATCCTTCATGTTTTGCCTTCTGGAGCTTCCTTCGACCTTGTCCTTATTGTCAGGTCTTTCTTTGCCAAGAGGCTCCTCACCTCCGGGACTTCATCCATTGCCAAGTCACACTTGAACTTACGTTGCCAAGACTACATACTTGGACTTACACTGCCAAGACTAATCCTTGGACTTTTCTCTTCTGCCAAGATTACACTTGGACTTTCCTTATTGTACCTGCATCCTGCACACTCACAATGCATATCAAATACAATAATAAACCTAACTTAAACCTTTGTCCAAACATCAAACCTAGGGCACCTAGATTGCTCCAACATAACCTTCTTGTAGACACAAAGTTCATCTTCATTCTTAATGAAACCAAACATTTTGATTGCATCATCGAATCGAAGATTCCAGCTTCTAGAAGCTTGTTTCAATCCATAAATGGATCTTTGCAACTTACAAACCTTTCTAGCATGCTCTGGATCTATAAAACCCTCAGGTTGTGTCATGTACACATCCTCGAGTAGATTTTCGTTAAGAAATGCGATTTTGACATCCATCTGCCAGATCTCATAATCATAGTAAGCAGTAATAGCAAGCATGATCCGAATGGACTTGAGCATCGCAACTAGTGAAAAGGTTTCATCATAGTCTATACCATGAATCTGTTTGAATCCTTTAGCCACCAATCTACCTTTGTAGGTATGCATATGACCATCCATGTTAGTCTTCACCTTGAAGACCCACTTACACCCAATGGGTTTGATCCCTTCAGGTGGATCAACCAAAGTCCATACTTGATTAGTGTACATGGATTCCACCACGGATCTCATGACCTCTAGCCATTTCTCAGAATCTGGGCCCTGTATAGCTTCTTGATAAGATGTTGGCTCATTGAGACCAATAAGCTCTACATCACCGTGGTCAGACAAGAGAAAAATATCTCTCAGGTTGACGACGAATCCTATCAGATCTGTGTAGAGCATGTGCTACTTGAATAGATTGTTGTTCCACAACCTCTTGTGGTGCAACAAAACCCTGATCCACAACATCTTGTGGTACCTGTTCAATTTCCATCATAGTGTCAGTGCTAGTATCTCGAACTTCTTCAAGATCGACTTCACTCCCACTAGTTTTTCTAGAAATAAATTCCCTTTCTAGAAACACACCAGTTCTGGCAACAAACACCTTGCCATGTGTGGGATTATAGAAGTAATATCCCTTTGTTTGCTTGGGATATCCTATAAAATAGTACTTGTCCAATTTGGGTCCTAGTTTATCTGAGACTAGTCGTCGAACGTAAGCCTCACAATCCCAAATCTTCATAAAAGACATCTTGGGACTCTTCCCTATCCATATCACATATGGTGTCTTTATGACAGCCTTAGATGGAACTTGGTTAAGTGTGAAAGCAGGTGTCTCTAGAGCATGTCCCCAGAAGGAAACAGGAAGATCTGTATGACTCATCATCGATCGTACCACATCTAATAAAGTACGATTTGTAACGCCCGAAAATTCTCAAACTTGCATTAGAATTATTCTATGATTTTTCTGGAATTTTTAGATATTTTTCCGGAATTTTTTCGAGTAGCGGAAGTAGCAAAAATAATTAGAACCGCAAAATAGCTTAGGCGGGAATCGAACCCTGAACCTCTCGGATCCGATAACCTTTAGTTAGCCTTAGTAACCGGTGAATCCAGCAGGGCCGTGCTGAGAGAAAGGAGAATCAAATATAATTATAATTGAGTTGGGCCAAAATACCCACTTAATATAAATAGGGAAACATAAGTTGGTTTGGTTTAGGTTTTATTTGTTTCGGCACAATCTTTTCCACCGAGACCCAACACCACCGCCGCCTCTCCCTTCTTCTCCTCTTCCTCACGCACGACACACCAAGCCCCAAGGGCCAAGGGAACTTCTTCCGGCGAGATCTTCGATACGAGGACGTTCCCCTTCGCGAGAAGAACACGTGGACGCGAGCGGATCGTCGAGAAGAGCATCTCCATCGGAAACCTAGCGATCAGATTTGTAAGAAACTACGCGCAGGATGTAAGAAACCCCTCACCTGCAGTATAATAGCTTCCGTTTGAGTTTTTATGCTTTAGTTAGAATTTATGCAGATTTTTATCGATATCTAGGGTGTATTTAACTCTCTTCGAAGATTAGGGATTTAGATGAGCACCTCTAGATGGGCTAGACACGTTTTCCCTCTTCAGATAGGAGGTTAGACGTTGTCGGGTGCCTAGAGGTGGTCACCCTAATAGGGAGAATAGTTAGAGCATCCTAGGTGCTCGATTAAAGGTCTAGCTCAGTAATAGACAGTTTAATTCACTTATTAAATGCACTAGAAGCATTTAAAACAGCAAATTAGTTTTATTTCAACTTATATAGGACTACAGTCCAATGGGTGGGCTCCCACAGTAGCCTCTAGGTTCAGACAACCTAGTTCTAGGTTCAGATAACCTAGATTCAGCAAAGTAAGTATATAGCATTCAGTATTTTACTTTCAGCAGTGGCACTGTACTGGATTAGATATCCACTGGGCTGGACTCCCATAGTCGTCCCTAGGTTTAGCTAACCTAGTAAACCCTACTAGATTCGGAACTTGCAATCCCGGGTTTAGATAGGGATGCACGCACAGCAAGTAAACAGCATGTTTAGTATTTTCACCTATTATATATATAGTTCTCTTTAAACTCTCATAAGTCAGTTAGGTGAACTTAGCATCAGCTTAGTTTCAGCTTCAGTTTCAGTTTAGCTCTTCCTTGTTGATACATTATGATAGCTTATGTTCAGTTCTTGATTGCTATGCTTGTATGATCACATGCCATGCCATGTTTAGCCTAGTCAGTATATTTCAAATAGCATGTTTTAAAAACCATATCTGCATCGTATGCATGTTTTTGTGAGGTAGATGGTTTCTTACTAAGCTTTTTAGCTTACAGATGCTACTTTTCTTATACTGCAGATACAGGTAAAAGAAAAGTGGACTAGTGGAGGCTGGAGGGCAATGCAGATCAAGATGTGTGTGGGAGGAACCTGGAATAAAGATCTTAGGGATCTAGCAAGTTTATCTTATGTTTTGGAATATTTAGCAAGTTTATTGCCTTACAACTTTAGAGAGTTAACTATCAGAACATTGTTAGTTGTTTTCTGCACTTAGCGTGGTTACTTGTCATGAAGTAATGAATCATATCTCACATCATGTTTAGTATGTTAGCCATTACCTAGTAGAATGTTCATTTAGCTTTTATAGTGTTGTATAATGATTTTGGCACGCATCAGTGCTGATATCAGAGTTTCTGATACGAAATCAGAAACCCCTGATCGGTCAACAGATCGATCAGGGGGTCTCGGATCGGTCGGTAGACCGATCAGGGAGCTGGTTTCGCGCCTAACTCTGTTCGCGCATCGATCCAGCCGCGAACAGAAAGAATCCCGATAGTGGGATCGCGAATAGCACACCACTGATCGGTCAGCTGACCGATCAGTGAGCCACTGGATCGGTCTGCCGACCGATCAGTGAGGTCCTGGATCGGTCGGCAGACCGACCCAGGTGCGTACAGAAACTCTAGTGAATCATGGATCGGTCAGTCGACCGATCCAAAGGTTCTTCTCCGTGCCAGTGTCAGTGGACCGGTCCGTGGACCGATCAGAAGTCCGGTATCAGTGGTAAATACCTCCCCTAGCATGTGTACAATTATTAGGTACACATAGAACATTCAGTTTCAGCGTTCCCAGCAATTAGATTAGCAAAATTTTAATTAGCCCAGCTTTCCACACAGTATAGTTTAGCATAATTGTAGCGACCGGCCTTACAGCCAGTACCCAGAAGGTGGGTCGTTACAGAGTGGTATCAGAGCCAAGTTCCATACTTCCTACACACACATCAGCATTGAACCTACAGCTTCCAAGTAAGAATACCTCTACTTTATTTATGCTCCTTGTTTGTTATTATAGTTCATGTTTATATGCCTACTGCTTGGTAGTATGTGATAGTTTTAAACATGATATCAGTAGTTATATAACTGTGATTACATTAGTTATGTTATGTTCTCTATGTCTTTAGAAATGGCACGAGGACGCCCAGCTAGAAGGGCACTAGCTACTGAGCCCCAGCAAGAGGCAGGCAGTTCAGTGCCTCCTCCAGACCTTACAGCATTAGTGGCTCAGTTACAGCAGCAGCTAGCTGAACAGCAACAGGAAATAGCCACCTTAAAGGCTAATCAGCAGAATACCCCCACAGTCACCCCGGAACCGAATTTGACGACTCCGGTAGTCTTAGAGGTTCCACCAGCTCAGCCTACAACATCAGCACCAGCACCAGCACCAGCACCAGCAGCTGAGCAAAGAAAGGAAGCCTATCTGATCCAGTGGCAGCGGGTCAACCCAGAGAACTCCTCAGGCACTAGTGAACCATGGGATGCACAAGCCTGGTTCAAAACACTGGAACTTTTGGACTGGCCGGAACACGAGAAGGTGAAGTGTGCCTCCTTCTGCCTATCTGGTGAAAGAATCAGAACGAAGCGCCCAGTGAACCGGATGTCATGGGTGACTTGAAAGGAGTTCTTCGAGGAGTTCTTTCACATACGAGTTACAACGCCACTACGACGAGTTCACGAAGTTTCGTCAGGGCAACCTTTCGATTGAGGAAGCCGTGAAGAAATTCAACAGGGTTGGCTCGTCCTATGCCGAGCTAGTCGGAGAAGGAACAAATCGGTTGATGCTCAAGATCTGAGGCCGAGATAGCGATGAGCGTGGTGGTGGCATACATAGGCCACAAACCACGGAGGAGTTAGTGAGCGTGCCTTGACCACGAGCATTACGCAGCAAAGCCGTAAGAAGGTCTCCTCAGAGTCCAAAGGCCAAGGAAACCCTCACACTCAAAAACAGCAAGGCCACAGCTCTGACTGGAAAGGGAACTCCAACAGCAAGCGCAAATCAGGGAGTGACCCAAAGGGAGGACCATCTAGCAAGCGACCCATTTATCCAAAGTGTGCTACTTATGGGAAATTCCACCCAGGGATTTGTCGCAAGGGCACACGAGGATGCTTTGAATGTGGACAAGAAGGGCACATGGCCAAGCAGTGCCCGAACAAGACTGGCCTCCCTCATCCACAGCAGATTCAGTATGCAGGCCAGCCAGCTCAGTTATATCAGATGCAGGCCGCTCTAGAAGGTACACTTATCAGCCAGGGCAGATTAGAAGCCCCTCCAGCTATGGTGAATGCGAGGATCTACTCACTCACCAGAGAGGACGTAGCCAATGCCTCGACAGTTGTCACAGGTCAGATTAGCATTTTTCAGTATAGTGCTACTGTTCTATTTGATACTGGGGCAACCCATTCATATATAGCCAGGGTGTTTTCCGAAAAATTAGAAATACCCTCAGAGGTACTCAGTGGTCAGTTTTGACGACACTACCTTTAGGAGAGATCATGACATCCACGCACTGGCTCAGAGCAGTGCCGGTCATTATAGCAGACAGGGAACTCTTTTGTGATCTGATCCTGCTGGAAATGACTGACTACGACGTCATCCTTGGAATGGACTTTCTGATCAAATACGGTGCTTCCATAGAGTGCCATAAACAGAAGGTCGTATTCCAACCCGAGGCAGAAGCACAGTTCGAGTACATCAGAGAACCAAAGAGAAAAGCCAGAAAATTTCTCTCAGCTATGAAGGCACAGAAGTTGATGGATTCGGGATGTACGGGGAACTTAGCACATGTAGTCAATACCAGCCAGGACAAGGACCAATAGCTAGCAGGGGTCCAAGTTGTATGTGACTACCCAACAGTCTTCCCTAAAGAGTTACCAGGCTTAGCACCAGACAGGGAGATTGACTTTGAGATAGAGCTCATTCCCGGTACAAATCCTATCTCTAAAGCGCCTTATCGCATGGCTCCAGCAGAACTGAAGGAACTTCAGGAGCAACTACAGGAGCTGCTTGACAAGGGCTTCATACGCCCTAGTCACTCACCATGGGGAGCGCCTGTACTGTTCGTGAAGAAGAAGGATGGAAGCATGCGGCTATGCATAGACTACAGGGCACTGAATCAGGTCACGATCAAGAACAGGTATCCTCTTCCCAGAATAGATGACCTGTTCGACCAGTTAAAGGGAGCAGTAGTGTTCTCTAAGATTGACCTCAGATCAGGATATCACCAAGTCAGAGTCAAGGAGGGTGATATACCGAAGACAGCATTTAGGAACAGATACGGACATTACGAGTTCGTAGTCATGCCCTTTGGCATGACCAATGCTCCAGCTACATTCATGGATCTCATGAACAGAGTATTCAGGGAGTATTTAGATAAGTTTGTTATTGTGTTTATCGATGACATTCTTATCTACTCAGGAACTCACGAAGAACATGCAGAACACCTGAAGACAGTACTACAGACACTTCAGCAGAATCAGCTATATGCCAAGTTCACGAAATGTGAATTCTGGCTTGATCAGGTGTCTTTCCTAGGTCACATCATCTCAAAGGATGGTGTCATGGTAGACCCCAGCAAAATAGAAGCAGTAAGTAACTGGAAAAGACCGAAGAATGCCAATGAAATCAGAAGCTTTCTGGGATTAGCAGGTTATTACAGAAAGTTTGTAGAGGACTTCTCCATGATAGCCTCCCCACTGACAGCTCTTACCAGAAAGAACAGGAAATTTCAGTGGACAGAGGACTGTGAGAACAGCTTCAGCGAGCTAAAAATAAGATTGACCAGTGCTCCCATTTTGGCTCTACCAGACAACACCAGCAGCTTTGACATCTATAGTGATGCCTCTAAGTTGGGACTAGGAGCAGTACTGATGCAAAATGGCAAGGTGATCGCCTATGCCTCCAGACAACTCAAGGATTATGAGAAGAATTACCCTACTCATGACCTTGAGCTGGCAGCAGTAGTGTTCGCTCTCAAAATTTGGAGACATTACTTATATGGAGCTCAGTGCAGAGTGTATACAGATCATCAGAGTCTGAAGTACTTCTTCACTCAGAAGGATCTGAACATGCGACAGCGCAGATGGCTTGAGCTGGTCAAAGACTACGATATAGACATCCTCTACCATCCAGGGAAAGCCAATAAGGTAGCCGACGTACTTAGCAGAAAATCCAGTGCTACCTTATTATCTCTTACAGCCATGTCACCGCCCCTACAGAAGGAGATCGTAGATTTCGGTCTCGAACTCATCGTTGGACATCTCTCTACTATGACCTTAGAGTCTACCTTGCTTGGTGATATCCAGTCAGCTCAGGAGCAGGACCCTGGAATTCAGAAAATCAAGCAAGGGCTAGCAGAATCAGAAAGTAGAGAATTCAGAGTGTCCGATAGCGGGGTATTGTACTTTGGTGATAGACTCTGTGTTCCAGATCAGGAGGAGCTACGGAGACATATTTTAGATGAGGCTCACAAGACTCCCTATGCGATGCATCCAGGTTCCACCAAAATGTATCAAGACACGAAGAACCATTTTGGTGGCCGGATGAGCGAGACATCGCCAGATATGTTAGCATCTGCCTCACCTGTCAGAGGGTCAAGGCAGAACATCAGCGACCAGGAGGAGTTCTGCAGCCTATACAGATTCCAGAATGGAAGTGGGAGGATATCTCTATGGATTTCATAGTGGGACTGCCCAAAACCACGAATGGTTTTGACGCCATCTAGGTCATAGTCGA
This sequence comes from Zingiber officinale, assembly GCF_018446385.1. Classification (NCBI taxonomy): domain Eukaryota; kingdom Viridiplantae; phylum Streptophyta; class Magnoliopsida; order Zingiberales; family Zingiberaceae; genus Zingiber; species Zingiber officinale. The sequence goes on along the minus strand of NC_055990.1, from coordinate 59,642,184 downwards.
CAGTTTGACTAAATCAACCCACTTCTTAGCTATCAAGGTATCCTACTCCATGGAGAAGCTAGCTCAGTTGTATCTCCAGGAGATCGTCAGACTACATGGAGTCCCACGAACCATCATTTCAGACAGAGACAGCAGATTCACATCACACTTCTGGGAGTGTGTACAGTCAACGTTGGGCACTAAGTTAAAGTTCAGCACAGCATTCCATCCTCAGACAGATGGTCAGACGGAGCGAGTAAATCAGGTACTCGAAGATATGCTCCGAGCGTGTGCCCTAGACTTCAAAGGAAGTTGGTGCAAATATCTGAGTCTAGTAGAGTTTGCATACAACAACAGTTATCAGGCCACTATCGGTATGGCACCTTACGAGGCTCTCTACGGGCGGAGGTGTAGATCTCCAATCTGCTGGTATGAGAGTGGTGAACAGAAAGAACTAGAGCTTCAGACAGATCTAGTAGCAGATACCACAGCAGCCATACAGTAGATCGAGCCACCAGAAGAGCTATGCTGATACGCGGCGCAGACCCTTAGAGTTTTCAGTTGGGGATTCAGTGTTCCTTAGAGTGGCTCCCATGAAGGGAGTAATGCGTTTTGGGAAGAAGGGCAAGCTTAGTCCCAGATATGTGGGACCATACCTTATCAGCAGAAGAGTGGGCAAGGTAGCATATGAGCTAGAGCTACGCTAGGAAATGTCAGCTGTCCACAATGTATTTCATGTCTCTATGTTGAAGAAGCATACCCCAGATGCCACCCAGGTGATTGAGCCCCAGTCGGTACAGATCCGCGAGGACCTCAGCTATGATAGTCGGCCTATTCAGATAATAGACCGAGCATTTAAGAAATTGCGGAACAAGGAAGTACCATTAGTCAAAGTCATTTGGCACAGTCACACAGCAGAAGAGGCAACTTGGGAGACAGAAGCCAGCATGAGACAGAAGTACCCAGAATTGTTCTAAGTTCGAGGACGAACTTTTTATAAGGTATGGGGGATTGTAACGCCCGAAATTCTCAAATTTGCATTAGAATTATTCTATGATTTTTCTGGAATTTTTAGATATTTTTCCGGAATTTTTCTGAGTAGCGGAAGTAGCAAAAATAATTAGAACCGCAAAATAGCTTAGGCGGGAATCGAACCCGGAACCTCTCGGATCCGATAACCTTTAGTTAGCCTTAGTAACCGGTGAACCCAGCAGGGCAGTGCTGAGAGAAAGGAGAATCAAATATAATTATAATTGAGTTGGGCCAAAATACCCACTTAATATAAATAGGGAAACATAAGTTGGTTTGGTTTAGGTTTTATTTGTTTCGGCACAATCTTTTCCACCGAGACCCAACACCACCGCCGCCTCTCCCTTCTTCTCCTCTTCCTCACGCACGGCACACCAAGCCCCAAGGACCAAGGGAACTTCTTCCGGCGAGATCTTCGATACGAGGACGTTCCCCTTCGCGAGAAGAACACGTGGACGCGAGCGGATCGTCAAGAAGAGCATCTCCACCGGAAACCTAGCGATCAGATTTGTAAGAAACTACGCGCGGGATGTAAGAAACCCCTCACCTGCAGTATAATAGCTTCCGTTTGAGTTTTTATGCTTTAGTTAGAATGTATACAGATTTTTATCGATATCTAGGGTGTATTTAACTCTCTTCGAAGATTAGGGATTTAGATGAGCACCTCTAGATGGGCCGGGCACGTTTTCCCTCTTCAGATATAAGGTTAGACGTTGTCGGGTGCCTAGAGGTGGTCACCCTAATAGGGAGAAGAGTTAGAGCATCCTAGGTGCTCGATTAAAGGTCTAGCTCAGTAATAGACAGTTTAATTCACTTATTAAATGCACTAGAAGCATTTAAAATAGCAAATTAGTTTTATTTCAACTTATGTAGGACTACAGTCCAATGGGTGGGCTCCCACAGTAGCCTCTAGGTTCAGACAACCTAGTTCTAGGTTCAGATAACCTAGATTCAGCAAAGTAAGTATATATCATTCAGTATTTTACTTTCAGCAGTGGCACTGTACTGGATTAGATATCCACTGGGCTGGACTCCCATAGTCGTCCCTAGGTTTAGCTAACCTAGTAAACCATACTAGATTCGGAACTTGCAATCCCGGGTTTATATAGGGATGCGCGCACAGCAAGTACAGTTGCCAGGGCCCATCAGCAGTATGTTTAGTATTTTCACCTATTATATATATAGTTCTCTTTAAACTCTCATAAGTCAGTTAGGTGAACTTAGCATCAGCTTAGTTTCAGCTTCAGTTTCAGTTTAGCTCTTCCTTGTTGATACATTATCATAGCTTATGTTCAGTTCTTGATTGCTATGCTTGTATGATCACATGCCATGCCATATTTAGCCTAGTCAGTATATTTCAAATAACATGTTTTAAAAATGATATCTGCATCGTATGCATGTTTTTGTGAGGTAGATGGTTTCTTACTAAGCTTTTTAGCTTACAGATGCTACTTTTCTTATACTGCAGATACAGGTAAAAGAAAAGTGGACTAGTGGAGGCTGGAGGGCAATGCAGATCAAGATGTGTGTGGGAGGAACCTGGAATAAAGGTCTTAGGGATCTAGCAAGTTTATCTTATGTTTTGGAATATTTAGCAAGTTTACTACCTTACAACTTTAGAGAGTTAACTATCAGAACATTGTTAGTTGTTTTCTGCACTTAGCGTGGTTACTTGTCATGAAGTAATGAATCATATCTCTCATCATGTTTAGTATGTTAGCCATTACCTAGTAGAATGTTCATTTAGCTTTTATAGTGTTGTATAATGATTTTGGCACGCATCAGTGCTGATATCAGAGTTTCTGATACGAAATCAGAAACCCCTGATCGGTCAGCAGATCGATCAGGGGGTCTCGGATCGGTCGGTAGACCGATCAGGGAGCTGGTTTCGGCAGTCCTAACTCGCTGTTCGCAGCTGGATCGTTCAACAGATCGATCCAGCCGCGAACAGAAAGAATCCGTATAGTGGGATTGCGAACAGCACACCACTGATCGGTCAGCTGACCGATCAGTGAGACACTGGATCGGTCTGCCGACCGATCAGTGAGGTCCTGGATCAGTCGGCAGACCGACCCAGGTGCGTACATAAACTCTAGTGAATCATGGATCGGTCAGTCGACCGATCCAAAGGTTCTTCTCCGTGCCAGTGTCAGTGGACCGGTCCGTGGACCGATCAGAAGTCCGGTATCAGTGGTAAATACCTCCGCTAGCATGTGTACAATTATTAGGTACACATAGAACATTCAGTTTCAGCGTTCCCAGCAATTAGATTAGCAAAATTTTAATTAGCCCAGCTTTCCGCACAGTATAGTTTAGCATAATTGTAGCGATCGGCCTTACAGCCAGTACCCAGAAGGTGGGTCGTTACACGATTCCTCCTTTCTAATACATCATTCCATAGTGGTGTTCTAGGTGGAGTGAGTTAAGATATGATCCCACACTCAACGAGATGGTCATGAAACTCTTGACTAAGGTATTCCCCACCTCGATCTAATCGAAGCATCTTAATACTCTTACCAAGTTGATTTTATACTTCATTCTTGAATTCTTTGAACTTTTTAAAGGATTCTGACTTGTGTCTCATCAGAAACACATAGCCATATTCACTGAAATTATCAGTAAAAAGAATGAAGTAATGTTAGCCTCCTCTAGCTGCTACTCTAAAAGGGCCACATACATCAGTATGTATGAGTCCTAAAAGATCATTAGCCCTTTCGTGGTGTCCACTGAATGGAGTCTTTTTTATCTTGCCTCGAAGATAAGATTTGCATGCCTCATATGATTCAAAATCAAATGAGTCCAAAATCCATCCTTATGGAGTTGGGATATGCAACTCTCATTTTGTGAACTAAGCGAGAATGCCAGAGATATGTTTGATTCAAATCATTAGACTTGAACCATTTGGTATTTATGTTATAGATTGGGTTGCCAAAGTCTAGAACATAGAGTACATTAACAGGATGTGCACTACAATAGAACATTTCATTAAAATAAACGGAACAACATTTGTCTTTTATTACAAATGAAAAACCTTTCTTGTCCAAACAAGAAATAGAGATAATGTTCTTGGTCAAGGTAGGCACATAGCAGCACTCTTTAAGTTCTAAAATAAGCCCAGTAGGCAAAGATAAGGAATATGTTCCTACAGTGACAACAGCAACTCTTGCACCATTGCCTACTCGTAGGTCCACTTCGCCCTTTGTCAACACTCTACTATTTCTCAACCCCTGCACATTCGTACAAATGTGAGACGCACATCCGGTATCTAATACCCATGAAGAAGAAATAGATAGATTGATTTCTATAATATATATACCTGAGGCAGAAGTCTCACTTCTCTTCCTTTTCCAGTTCCTCTAGGTATACCTTACAGTTCCTCTTCTAGTGTCCGGTCTCACCACAGTGGAAGCAGGTTCCTTCCTTAGCAACCCCACCTTTGGGTTTCAGTGCATGAGTCTTGCTCTTTCCTTTGGCTTGGGTCTTACCCTTACTTTAGGCTTCCACTTGCCTTTGCCCTTAGACACCATCAAAATGGTACTAGGCTTTGCCTTCTTAAGGTTGAGTTCAGCAGTTCTCAACATGCTCAACATCTTAGGCAGCGGTTTATCAATTTCATTCATGTTGCAGTTTATGACAAATTGACTATAGCTATGGGCAATGATTGCAAGATAAGATCAGTGGCCAATTCTTGGCCTTTTGGGAATCCCAACCTTTGTAGATTCTCCACATTCTTGATCATTTTGAGCACATATGCCCTACAAGACTTCTGTCTTGCATTTTGCATTGAAACAGTGCTTTAGAGATCTCAAATCTCTCATGCCTTGCTTGTCCTTGATATAGTTTTCTAAGGTGTTCAACCATATTATAAGCATCCATGTTCTCATGTTACTTATGAAGCTCAGAGTTTATGGTGACGAGCATAAGGCATGATACATCTAACGCATCATCTTGATGCTTGTAAGCATCCCTATCAACTCTAGTGGCTGTAGCAGGGGGCACTTTAGGAATAGACTGCTCTAGGGCGTACAGTTTTCTTTCTCTATTGAGAACTATTCTTATGTTTCTATACCAGTCTAGAAATTAGCTCCATTGAGCTTATTCTTATCAAGGACAAATCGCAGAGATATTGTCTTCTACTTACTAGATGACATGGTGGTCTACAACAATAAAATACAGAGAAGTATCATACTCAGATAATTTAATTAGGCCTTTAATTAAATGATTCTCCCACTGAATTCTAAAGCTTGATAGAAGCAAGTCACTACTAGTTATATACCCATAAGCAAAGACATTCTAGTGGGACAAGATCCACATTATACCTCATCTTGAGTTAGCTTTGGCTAATCATCCAAGACTTGTATAAATAGGTAGGCAATGTGTACCAATTGGACAAAATCCATCTTATATTTTTCTTGAGTTAGCTTTGGCTAATCGCCCAAGATTTATATAACTTAGGTAGACAACGTTCACCAATTACATCCTATGTAACTCTTGTATCCTTAGGTGAACAACACTGTTTGTTCGTTTTCCCATCTTATGAAATCCATATTATAATTCATCTTGAGTTAGTTTTGGCTAATCGCCCAATACTAGTGTAATATGATTTACATCTTATGGGATATGCCTTTAAGTTCTCAATTCAATTAAAGTAACTTAATTAAGTCATACCCAAAGGTCGGTAGTCGGACATCACAATTGTCCTGTCACACTCTACCAAGATAAAACGAGCCACTTTGCTTTGGCAAACCTGACTACAGATGATCGAGGTAGTAATGAGTAATAAACTCTGGTAGGCATATGTAAATGACCTAATTACGATAGCTACACATGCATCACATACATCATGGCATATCATGGCATATATCAACATATACACAAGTTTAAACGTGACAAGGTTATGACCCCCATAAACTATGATCTTCTCAAGCCAATGAGAAGAGCGATAAGTCAACCTAGGTCTAAGCCGCTTCTCCAAGCGCTTCCTTGGTTGTCGTGTGTTGTTGTCCTTCTTTCCTTTTCACCTGTCTTCCAGAAGACTAACTCTTTCTAATTTTGTACATTACAAAATCTAAAGAAACTCGAGTTACATTCGAGTGTAATCTAATTACAACAAGAATAAAAGGGATGAAGGCACGACACGCAGGCCATATTATGAATTACAACATTACACACATCCAATCACATTGAGGTTAAAGGGACATAACCATGCACCATGTCATATCTATTCATAATATTTTATAACATAAAATTTACTATGATTTCAGTAAACAAATTATGAGCTGCAACACAAGGTGGTCCTGAGACCCTACTATGAGTATGCAAATAAATTTTGCATACTCATTTTATGAGTTGCTACTTTACCCGAGATCCTACTACCTATAATACCAACTATGTTTTGTTCTAAACAAAACACCTCTGGCCAAGACCTTGTTGGTCACACACCAACTATGTTTTGTTCCTAACAAAACACCCCTGGCCGAGACCTTGCTGGTCACACACCAACTATGCTTTGTTCCCAACAAAACACCCATTTCGATCAAGGCTTAGGATTTGGCCGAGACACAAAATCTAGCCAAGACTCATAGTCTGGCCGAGATTCACTCTCTTGGCCGAAACCTTGTTTGGCCAAGACTCATAAATCCTTTTGTAAATCATAGTAAACCCTATCAAGTAATTTCTATATCATATATAAAAATTCTAACTCAGCATAGCCCTTCGCAAGTGGCTCTGATACCACTGTTGGGATCTAGCACGCTAAACACGCGAAAGCGCAGCAGAAAAATACTAGATCCTCTTATCCAGCGGATCCATGCGAAGGGAAGAAAACAATTTTCATGACAAATAATCTATGCTAAGCTACATGATAGGATTATACCTTTGTTGCATGCCCTTCGCAATCCCGACAGCAACATTTTCTTTGGATCCAGATCTCAGCGCGTTCAAGTGTCCGCGCCTCTATGGTATCCACACGAACATATCCTTCATTCGTCCCACGAACAAAGCCTTCGGAGAAGAACCATCTTCTTGTGCTAGCAAGAAGTATGGTTCGGCCGTGGAAGAAAATTCGGCCATGGAAGGAGGAGGAAGAAGGAGGAGGAGGATCAAGAGACATCCATCTCATCTAATGAAAAATCTCACCAAAAACCTATTTATATTCATCCAATGAATATGAAGGGTTTTTTGTCCCTTTGTATTCCTCTTAATGAGTTGGATTATTATATTAGATTAACCATTAATCCAATAACCCAATAAGTCTAACCCATTGAGTGTAACCCATCAATCCAATTTGTCTAATTCGGATTGAACTCAATCCAATGAGTGGGTTCATTTGAGTCTAACTCAATTAGTAACCAAAAGGCCTAATCATCTCATGATTGGCTCTTAGGGCTAATTACTAACATTAACTGGACATCTAGAGTATTACCTCGAAAGGGAGGATAATTCTCTAAAAGGAAGTATTGAATTAGTCTTAATGAATTATTTCTAGATCTATGTTATTAAGTGTTTAGTGTATCCTTATGAATGTATGACTGGGGGCCCTAGTGACAAGGATATCCCTTTAACTGGGCTTCCTTGGTAACCACTTATACATTGTAGCATTAGATACTAATGAAGATAACACTCTGTCACAATTGTTACGGGGTAGTATCGATTTGATTTAGACTTCCTACATGCGTATAAGCATAAAGGAAGGGTAATAGGTAATTCTAATTACATCAATCAACATCACAATAAAACCAAACTCCTAGAACACTCCTCTAGACCAAATTTCCTCAATCAACTCTCTTTGCTTGTGCTCTCTTTCTCCCTACTTTACTTATTTCTACTTTAAGAGCACAAATTCTCAAATCTCGATCATTTAGTTAATTCACTGTGATTCGTCTCTAGTGCTTATATCCAATTCTTGTGGATTTAATATCTTTTATTACTTGACGACAACCTTGCACTTGCCGATTGTACACATCAAGTTTTTGGCGTCGTTACTAGGGATTATGCATATAACATTAGTGGGCAAACACTTGAGTTAGTATAAACATTATTTTCTTTTACATTTTATAAATATTTTCTGTAATTTTCATTTTGCATTTACCTTGCATTTCTCTTACTTTTATTCCTACAATTTCTTTTCTACACTTGAAAATTTGCACTTTGTTTTTCTATATTCTATTTTTATGAAAATTAGTTTATGCATTTCTTAATTTATGCAAAATCTTGATTGAAATTAGTCTTGTTCTTGTATGCAAAAATCTAATCCTATAGGATTATTACTAGCCCTTGATCTTGAGATTGATAGAACATTCTAAAGAAGAAGAAACCTGTAGAAGCAACAAGAAGAACAAACAACATCTCAAATGGTGAACAAACCTCTCAAGGATTACACGACACCTTATGCTCGAGGGATCCGGTCAAGCATCATAAGACCATCTATTGAAGCTAATAATTTTAAGATAAAACCTGATGTAATAACTATGGTGCAACAACATCAGTTTAGGGGAGGAACACATGAGTATCCCAATCAAGACCTAAAGGTTTTCTATGAAATTTGTGGGACAATGAAGATAAATGGAGTACCAGCTAAGGCAATCAGACTACTCCTATTTGGCTTTTCTTTAAGTGATAGGGAAATACAATGGCTCACTTCTCTACCAGCAAGTAGTATTACATTATGGGAATAGTGTGAGCAGTTATTTTTGGATAAGTTTTACCAACCTAGCAAAATGACACATATGCAGAATTTGATTGCTAGCATCAGATAGTTTGACACTAAATCTCTTTATGAGGCGTGGGATAGATTTAAAAATATGCTCAGATCATGCCATCACCATGGTTTAGAAAAATGGTTAGTGATCCATATATTCTATAATGGGATCAATTATAATACAAAGGTATCTCATGACTCTGCGGCTGGGGGAGCACTTATGAAAAAGAATCTTTATGAAGTTGAAGAAATAATAGAAAGTGTGGCTCTTAATCATCATTAGTGGACATCAAAAAGAAGTGAAGCTCTTTTCCTAGAAATTTGATTAAGATGCTTGGAAAATATGACGTTGATGCAATAAGTCTTTTGTCAGTAAAAAAGGATGCCTTAACAAAAAAAGTTTGAGTCTATGGGGACCAACACGGTGAACGCAATTGTAGGAGTATGTGATTCATGTGGAAGCATGGAACATGCCTAGGAAGCTTGCCCACTCAGAGCTATCACTATTCAAATAGGTCAAATGGAGTAGTGTGATGCTATTGGCAACTTCAACATACGGCAGAATAATCTATACTTCAATACGTATAATCCAGGTTTGAAGAACAACCCCAACATCTCCTATAAAAATAACCAAGATCAAGGGTAGTCCTTTGGGCAACGTCAAAGCTATCCACCTCAACAAGAACCTAACTATCAATCATCCCGAACTGATAAATTGCTTGAGGAGATTCTAGCTGCATAGTTAGAAATGAATAATGACATCAAACAAGTAACTCAAAGGGTGGAAAATGTTGGTGCAAGGCGCACTAGAATTAAACCTGAGTTTTGATGTTGTCAAAGGTTCAAGTTAAGTCATGTTGTTATTTGATAAATTGACTAAGTGTGTAGACTGTATACTCAACCGAGAAAGCCCTAGTCATGGCTCGGTAGTAAAGTCTAAATAGGCCTAGAGGACGCGATGTTTGACAGATAGGTTGAGATAAGTGTAAGGATCTTGTGTGCAAAAATAATATAAGCACAGTGAAATAAACAACAAGATCCTTTCCAAAAGATTCATGTGAAGGAAATTGTATACTAGTTGAATTGAGAATTCTACCTTTGTTGTGTAAACATGAACTCTTGACAGCAACTTTGTTCTTAGTGGATCTCGGCATGATCAAGTGTTCATACCTCTTTCGATATCCATACGAACGCATTCCGTTTGTCTCATGTACTCACAAACTTGGAGAAGAAGAACCACCTATGGTGGTGCTAGCAACCAAACAAGGGGGTCTCAGCCAAGGAGGAAGAAGAAGGAGAAGACAAGCCATTACACAAATGTCATCCACGAAAATCATCAAGTATCCTTTTGTACTCATCCAAGAATGCCAAAGGACTTTTGGCTTTTGGTCTTTCTTTGATTAATGATCCATTAATCTCTATTAATGGACATTAACCTTCTTAAGTGGTTGAGTCTAATCTAATGAATTAGATTCGTATTAGACTCAATCCAATAATTCAACTATTGGATTCATTTGAGTCTAACTCAATGAGTCTAATTCATATTAAACTTAATCCTATAGCCTTAGGGCCAATCATATTTTAGTCAACCTAAAATAGACCCATCTCCAAATCAACATGTTGTTTGTATATAATCCAATAGGCTCTTATAACATTGGCAATGTATCTAAAACCACTTAGATACATAAGCAATGAGTGGCATCTAGTAAGGCATCATTGCTACATAAGTGACGAGAATGTCAAGATCCGACCTAACCTTTCTATGTCTATTATCTTGTATGACTTGGTCCTTTTATCATTGATATCTAGATTGATCAATGAGGCATATACCATGCCATCCTTTTATCAATCTTTGTATTTCTTGATCTCTAAGTAGACACACTCAATCAAATAAGCTCAATATCTCATATTGACTAATTTGAGCATGACCATGCATTCTTGTATCCTACTTAATCAAGGGGCCTATAAATATCACTTCCATTATATGGAAGGGATAGATCTTATCTACATCACTCACATCCCTTTGCATAACTTATTGCATACCTAGTAATCGACTTTATAGTCTACCTTGTTATAGGTGACGTTTGACGATACCAAAGTACATAACTCCTTATGTAGGGAATCGTAGTAACTTCAGGTCTAAGGGCTATTCATACCAATAGTCATTATGAGAATATTTATGACACTCATATAACGATCCATGAAATATCTCATGGCAGGTCAATTCAGTACATATTCTCTAATTTATATTCATGTGTCAACTTGATATCTTATATCCATGACTTGTGAGATTAAGTTATCAATTGACTTACATACTAGTTGCAGTGCATTAATATTGCCCTTACATATTAATGTTTGACCAGGAATAGTTAAGAGTAGTGTTTATATATATCTACAATAACGCACTATTAATTCAACCAATTGCTATGCTGTAGACTAGAACCTACTACCCTAGGACATTATTATATTTATTCATCTAGCACAGATCTAAAGTAAATATAATAACCATTACCTTTTATTTATAAAATATGATATAATATATCCTAAGCCAATCAACTCTTGATTGGTTCTTAGGGCTTATACTAACAGTAATCAACTGGAGTGGAGCGACGGGGAGGTCATGTCTTGGGAAGGGACAAACCCTAGGTCCCTGATCCAACTAAAGAAACCAATGGAGGTTTTTAAGTTGAGATCAAGACAATCCTAACTATCATACTCATACATATTTTATATTTATTATCTAACTCTATTTTATAGGATCAATATCTATTATCTAACTCTATGTTGCAGGATCATATGATCCCTTAAACTTCAAAGGGTTATAACTTTTGACTCAAAACATTAAATTAGGCTCTGTCAATGGCCACGTGTGCACAACTCAAAGATCTTCATTTGACCAAGGGTTCAATTGATTGAATAGAAGCTTCAATCAACTAATCAAGCCATTTTTTTAGTCGATCAAACGGAGGTTCGGTCGATCGAATAGGCAAGAATGAATAAATAGATCAAGCTCATAAAAATGATATCACATTATGATTGGTTTACCAATCAAGGTGATTAGTCGACCAAACATTAAATGACATTAATGACATGAAGATTGAATCTCGATGAAGAAGGAAGGCTGGTTGATCAGTCAACCGATAGGTTGATCGGTCGACCGAAAGGATCAGTCTACCGAATAACTTTTTGGTTAATCAAACGTGTCTTATAAAAGAACAACTCAAGGTCCAAGCTAGAACAACTCTTGTGCTACTTTTTGTTCCTCTCTTCTCATGATGCTACTTCTTTATGCTTCAGTTCCATGTGTAAGATACAACGCCTAGAAGCTTTGACGATCTTCATCTTACATCGTAATTATCTGTGTATTTATTTTAAGCTTGTATAATTCTTTGTAAACTTTATTATATGAATTGCCCCTTTTCCAAGGACTTCAAAAAGAGGAATTTTAGTGAATTTCCTAATGGTACAATCAAGGATCGTGAGTCTTGGAGTAGAGTCAACACAAGCTCCGAACCAAGTAACCAACTATGTCTTTGTGTGTGAGTTGTTTTTAATTCCATTACTATACTTTGTTTTTGTCTTAATATGAAAAAGAAAAGATTTGTAATGAGAGATATTCACCCCCCCCTCCCTAATCACTATTTCGATCCTTTAGAAAATTCTAAAATGCTCTTAAAAATACTTGATAGTCAGGTGGCACAAATAGCTTCATCACCCTCAAGAGCACCAGGGATATAAATCTTGTAGAGCATTGTAATATAATTGAGCTTCAGAGCTGACAAATCATGGGAGATCTGTTAGTATCAGCCCTAAGAACCAATTGTGAGATGATTAGGCTTATTAGGTTAATGCTATATTGGATTAACGGTTAATCAAATATACTAAAACCCAATTCATTAAGAAGATAATGGAGATTAATTGGTATCATTATTGAAAGAAGACTAAAAGGAAAAACTCTTTGCATTCCTTGAAGAATATAAATGTGACGCCCGAAAAATTCTCAAAACTATTTTAGAAATATTCTGTTATTTTTCTGGAATTTTAGATATTTTTCCGGAATTTTCCAAGTAACGGAAGTAGCAAAAATAATTAGAACCGCAAAATAGCTTAGGCGGGAATCGAACCCGAGACCTATGGCTTAGGGATAATGTTGGGAACCAGTTGAACCCAGCAGGGCCGTGCTGAAAGGAAAGGGAACCAATAAAATTTATATTGGAGTTGGGCGAATTAAGTCTTTAGTATAAAAAGGAAGGTTAAGTGGGAGTTGGGTTATTTTGTTTTGGTTCGGCACATTATTTTCACCGTGACCTATCCCTCTTCCAAAAACCTCACCGCCGCCCACACCTCTTCCTCTTCCTCTCTCGGCGCCCAAATCCCGAGGGCTCTTGGATCACTTTCCGGCGACGACTCCAACACGAAAGAGGTTCTTCTCCGCGAGAGGAACGCGAAGACGTGATCGGATCGTCGAGAGGATCATCTCCACCGGAACCCTAGCGAATAGAATCGTAAGAAATTACGATCAAGAGGTAAGAAATCCCTCACCTGCGGTATAATAGCTCCGTTTGGTTTCATACGCATTAGTTTTAGCTATATGAAGGTTTTCCGGCACATAGGGTATGTTTAAACCCTCCTCGAGGATTTAGGGATCTAGTTGAACACCTCTAGACGGGCCGGACATGTTGTCTCCTTTAGTTGGAGATTCTAGACGTTGTCGGGTGCCTAGAGGTGATCTCCCTATTAGAGGAGAGAGTTGGAGCACACCAAGTGTTCGGTAAAATGTTAGTGTAGCTAAATGCCACCTCAGTTATGTTAATAGCTCAGTTAAATGCATCAGAGGCATTTAAACCAGCACATTAGTTTAGTTCAGTTTTATGGGACTACGGTCCAATGGGTGGGCTCCCACAGTCGCCTCTAGGTTCAGATAACCTAGCTCTAGGTTCAGATAACCTAGAAACAGCATGTAATATCAGTTAGCTATAGATATCAGTATTTTATTTTCAGTGGCACTGTACTGGATTAGATATCCATTGGGTTGGACTCCCACAGTCGTCCCTAGGTTCAGATAGCCTAGACAACCCTGCTGAATTCGGGACTTGCGGGTCTAGTAGGGATGCGCGCACAGCAAGTACAGTTGCCGGGCCCAACAGCATGTTTAGTATTTTCACTTATTATGTATTAGATTTCAAAACTCAAAATCAATTATGCTAGTTGAGTTTGTTTCCAGTTACAGATTTAGTTCAGTTAGTTTAGCCTATATTCAGTTCAGTGTTTATTTGGTTGCTTTGCCATGATCCAGTGCTTATGCCATGCTTATGTGTTATGCTTTATGATTTCAGTATACCATGACTTAGCAAGTTCAGTGCATATTTTCAAATAGCATGATTTAAAAGCATATTGCATCGAATGCATGATTTTGTGAGGTAGATGGTTTTTTAGTAAGCTTTAAGCTTACAGATTCTACTTTTCCTTATACTGCAGATAAAGGTAAAGGAAAGATGGACTAACAGAGGAAGCTGGAGGGCAATGCAAAGATGGTGTGTGTGGCAGGAACCGGAATCAAAGGTCCTTAGGGGACTTAGCAAGTTTAACCAATTAGAACTCTAACAATTTTACTTTCATACACTTTCAATTGTTAAATGTGTTTAGTGACTTAAAATGCCATGAACCAGTGAACCTTACTCTAGCTTAAGTCTAAAATTGTTATTACATGTTGTTAGAATAGTTATCATGCATGGGATAGTTGATAGGTGGAGTCTTGGCACAACCCAGGGGCTGAAATCAGAGTTCAGATTCGAAACAGATCGATACAGTAGCCTACTGTATCTCCTTGGATCGGTCAGCCGACCGATCCGAGACAGATCTGATATCTCTCATATCCTCATGGATCGATCGGTGACCGATCCGAGGCTGTGAGACATGGAGGTGAAGCGGTGGTCATGACCGATCGGTGCTCTGGATCGGTCGGTGAGCCGATCAACGCATCAAGCGCGGAGGCTCACCGATCGGTCAATCCGACCGATCGGTGAGGTCTTGATCGATCGGCGGACCGATCCAGTCTTGTCAGGAGGAAGAAGAGAAAGCTTTTGGATCGGTCTGCCGACCGATCCAGAGACTTCTACCGTGCCAGTATCAAGCTGGATCGATCTCGTGATCGATCCGACAGCCCAATCGATCTGGGGATCGATTGAAATGCCTGATTACAGCTAGCTGGCCATCCGGGAGGCATAGGTTGTCTCCCCTAGCAAGTGTACAACTCTTAGGTACACCCAGAGCATTAAGTTTTGATCAGTTTAGTAGAAAAGTTTTAATTAGCCTAGCTTTCCGCACAGTATAGTTTAGCAATTATTGTGACGATTCGCCTTACAGCCTAGTAGTAGGAGGCGGGTCGTTACAGAGTGGTATCAGAGCGAGGTTCCATACTTCCTACACACACATCAGCATTGTACCTGCAGTTTCCAAGTAAGAACACCTCTACTTTATTTATGCTTCTTGTTTATTATTACAGTTCATGTCTATATGCCTACTTCCTGCTAGTATAAGATAGTCTTTGAACCTGATATCAGTGATTATAGAACTGTGATAGTATTAGTTATACCTATGTTCTCTATGTCTTTAAAAATGGCACGAGGACGCCCAGCTAGAAGGGCACTAGCTACTGAGCCCCAGCAAGAGGCAGGCAGTTCAGTGCCTCCTCCAGACCTTACAGCATTAGTGGCTCAGTTACAGCAGCAACTAGCTGAACAGCAACAGGAAATAGCCACCTTAAAAGCTAATCAGCAGAACACCCCCACAGTCACCCCGGAACCGAATCTGACGACTCCAGAAGTCTTAGAGGTTCCACCAGCTCAGCCTACAGCGCCAACACCGGCACCAGTACCAACACTAGCAGTCCCAACAGCTGAGCCAAGAAAGGAAGCCTATCTAATCCAGTGGCAGCGAGTCAAGCCAGAGAACTTCTCATGCACTAGTGAACCATGGGATGCCCAAGCATGGTTCAAAACACTGGAGAGCACGATGGAGCTTCTGGACTGGCCAGAACACGAGAAGGTGAAGTGTGCCTCCTTCTGCCTGACAGGAGACGCACGCATGTGGTGGGAAAGAATCAGAACGAAGCGCCCAGTGAGCCAGATGACATGGGCTGACTTTGAGAAGGAATTCTTTGAGGAGTTCTTTCATATGCGGGTTACAAACCGCCACTATGACGAGTTCACTGAGTTTCGTCAGGGCAACCTCTCAGTTGAGGAAGCTGTGAAGAAATTCAACAGGTTGGCTCGTCTATGCCTAGAGCTAGTCAGCACGGAAAAGGAACGGATCAGGTTGATGCTCAAGATGCTGAGGCCAAAGATAGCAGTGAACGTGGCTGGTGGCATACATAGGCCACAAGCCACAGAGGAGTTAGTGAGCAGTGCCTTGACCACAGAGCATTACCAGAACAGCATGAAGCAGCAGAAGCAAGTCTCCTCAGAGTCCAAGGGCCAAGGAAACTCTCACACTCAAAAACAGCAAGGCCACAGCTCTAACTGGAAGGGGAACTCCAACAACAAGCGCAAATCAGGAGCCGACTCAAAAGGAGGACCATCTAGCAAGCGACCCGGTTATCCAAAGTGTGCCACTTGTGGGAAATTCCACCTGGGTTTGTCGTAAGGGCGCACGAGGATGCTTTGAATGTGGACAAGAAGGGCACATGGCCAAGCAGTGCCCGAACAAGACCGGCCTTCCTCAGCCATAGCAGATTCAGATGCAGGCCGCTCTAGACATCAGATGCAAGCCGCTCTAGAAGGTCCACTTATCACCAGGGGCGATTAGAAGCCCCTCCGGCTATGGCGAATCGAGGATCTACTCACTCACCGAGAGGACGAGAAAATTCCTCGGCAGTCGTCCGGTCGATTAGCATCTTCAAAGATAGTGCTACTTTATTCTATTTGACATCTGGGGCAACCCATTCATATATAGCCGTGGTGTTCTCCGAGAAACTAGAAATACCCCGAGATACTCAGTGGGTTGGCACTACCTTCAGGAGAGGTCATGGCATCCACGCACTGGCTCAGAGCAGTGCCAGTCATTATAGCAGATCGGGAACTCTTTTGTGATCTGATCCTGCTAGAAATGGCTGACTACGACGTCATCCTTGGGATGGACTTTCTGATCAAATATGGTGCTTCCATAGAGTGCCGTAAACAGAAAGTCGTATTCCAACCCGAAGCAGAAGCACAGTTCGAGTACATCGGAGAACCAAAGAGAAAAGCCAAAAAATTTCTCTCAGCTATGAAGGCACAGAAGTTGATGGATTCGGGATGTGCGGGGTACCTAGCACATGTAGTCACTACCAGCCAGGACGAGGACCAACAGCTAACAGAGGTCCGAGTTGTATGTGACTACCCAGCAGTCTTCCCTGAAGAGTTACCAGGCCTAGCACCAGTCAGGGAGATTGAATTTGAGATAGAGCTCTTCCCCGGCACCAATCCTATTTCCAAAGCGCCCTACCGCATGGCTCCAGCAGAACTGAAGGAACTTCATGAGCAGCTACAGGAGCTACTTGACAAGGGCTTCATACGCCCTAGTCACTCACCATGGGGAGCGCCTGTGCTATTCGTGAAGAAGAAGGATGGAAGCATGCGGCTATGTATAGACTACAGAGCACTGAATCAGGTCACGATCAAGAACAGGTACCCTCTTCCCAGAATAGATGACCTGTTCGACCAGTTAAAGGGAGCAGCAGTGTTCTCAAAAATTGACCTCAGATCAGGATATCACCAAGTCAGAGTCAAGGAGGGTGATATACCGAAGACAGCATTCAGGACCAGATACGGACATTACGAGTTCGTAGTCATGCCTTTTGGCGTGACAAATGCACCAGCTACATTCATGGATCTTATGAACAGGGTATTCAGGGAGTATTTAGATAAGTTTGTGATTGTGTTTATCGATGACACTCTTATCTACTCAGGAACTCAGGAAGAACACTCAGAGCATCTGAAACTAGTATTGCAGACCCTTCATCAGAACCAGCTATACGCCAAGTTCACGAAATGTGAGTTTTGGCTAAATCAGGTGTCCTTCCTGGGTCACGTCATCTCAAAGGATGGTATTATGGTATATCCCAGCAAGATAGAAGCAGTAAGTAACTGGAGGAGACCTAAGAACGCCAGCGAGATCAGGAGCTTTCTGGGATTAGCAGGATATTACAGAAAGTTTGTAGGGGACTTCTCCAGAATAGCCTCCCCACTGACAGCTCTCACCAGGAAGAACAAGAAATTTCAGTGGACAGAGGACTGCGAGAACAGCTTCAGCAAACTCAAGAGGAGATTGACTAGTGCACCTATTCTGACACTGCCAGAAAATACAGACAGCTTCGATATATATAGTGACGCCTCTAAATTGGGATTAGGAGCAGTGCTGATGCAAGATGGCAAGGTAATCGCCTATGCCTCCAGACAGCTCAAGGATTATGAGAAGAACTACCCTACTCATGATCTTGAGCTTGCAGCAGTAGTGTTCGCTCTCAAAATTTGGAGACATTACTTGTATGGAGCTCAGTGCAGAGTGTATACAGATCATCAGAGTCTGAAGTACTTCTTCACTCAGAAGGATCTGAATATGCGACAGTGCAGATGGCTAGAGCTGGTCAAAGATTATGACATAGACATCCTCTACCACCCAGGGAAAGCAAATAAGGTAGCCGACGCACTTAGCAGAAAATCCAGCGCTACCTTATTATCTCTTACAGCCATATCACCGCCCCTACGGAAGGAGATTGTAGATTTTGGTCTCGAACTCATCGTGGACAGCTCTCTACTATGACCTTAGAGTCTACCTTGCTTGGTGATATTCAGTCGGCTCAGGATCGGGACCCTGAAATTCAGAAAATCAAGCAAGGGCTAGCAGAATCGAAAGTAGAGAATTCGGAGTGTCCGATAGCGGGGTGATAGACTCTGTGTTCCGGATCGGGAGGAACTACGGAGGCAGATTTTAGATGAGGCTCACAGACTCCTATGCGATGCATCCAGGCTCCACCAAAATGTATCAAGACCTGAAGAAACACTTTTGGTGGCCGGGATGAAGCGAGACATCGCCAGATATGTTAGCATCTGCCTCACCTGCCGAGGGTCAAGGCGGAACATCGGCGACCAGGAGGAGTTCTGCAGCCTATACAGATTCCAGAATGGAAGTGGGAGGACATCTCGATGGACTTCATAGTGGGGCTACCCAGAACCACGAATGGTTTGATGCCATCCGGGTAATAGTCGACAGGTTGACTAAATCAGCCCACTTTTAGCTATCAAGATATCCTACTCCATGGAGAAGCTAGCTCGGTTGTATCTCCAGGAGATCGTCGACTACATGGAGTCCCACGAACCATCATTTCATGCAGAGAGGCAGATTCACATCACACTTACGGAGTGCGACGATCGATTGGGCACCAATTGAAATTGACAACATTCCATCCTCGCGGATGGTCGACGGAGGCGGTAAATCGGTACTCGAAGATATGCTCGGCGTGTGCCCTAGACTTCAAGGGAAGTTGGTGCAAATATCCGAGTTTAGCGGAATTTGTATACAACAACAGCTATCGAGCCACTATCGGCATGGCACCTTATGAGGCACTCTATGGGCGGAGTGCGGATCACCAATCTGTTGGTATGAGAGTGGTGAATGGAAGGAACTAGAGCTTGAGACGATCTAGTGGCGGATACCACAGACCATCCAGCAGATCCGCCAGAGAATAGAGAGCAGAGCCGCCTGGAAAAGCTATCTTGATACACCACATACCCTAGAGTTTTCGATTGGGGATTAAGTTTTCCTCGAGTAGCTCCCATGAAGAGTCATGCATTTTGGGAAGAAGGGCAAACTAGCTCCCAGATATGTGGGCCCATACCTTATCACGAAGAGAGTGGGCAAGGTAGCATATGAGCTAGAGCTACCTCGGGAGATGTCAGTCCATAACGATTTCATGTCTCCATCAAGAAGCACACCCGGATGCCACCCAGTGATTGAGGCCCCGTCAGTGCAGATCCGCAAGACCTCGGCTATGACATGATCGGCCTATTCGGATAATAGACCGAGCAAGAAAGAAATTACGGAACAAGGAAGTACCATTAGTCAAGGTCGGCAAAATCACACAGCAGAGGCGACTTGGGAGACAGAGGCCGACATGAGACAAGTACCAGATTGTTCTAAGTTCGAGGAACTTTTATAAGGTATGGGGATTGTGACGCTTGAAAATTCTCAAAACTATTTTAGAAATATTCTTTTATTTCTGGAATTTTAGATATTTTTCCGGAATTTTCCAAGTAACTGAAGTAGCAAAAATAATTAGATAAGCAAATTAGGCGGGAATCGAACCCGAGACCTATGGCTTAGGGATAATGTTGGGAACCAGTTGAACCCAGCAGGGCCGTGCTGAAAGGAAAGGGATCCAATAAAATTTATATTGGAGTTGGGCGAATTAAGTCTTTAGTATAAAAAGGAAGGTTAAGTGGGAGTTGGGTTATTTTGTTTTGGTTCGGCACATTATTTTCACCGTGACCTATCCCTCTTCCAAAAACCTCACCGCCGCCCACACCTCTTCCTCTTCCTCTCTCGGCGCCCAAATCCCGAGGGCTCTCGGATCACTTTCCGGCGACGACTCCAACACGAAAGAGGTTCTTCTCCGCGAGAGGAACGCGAAGACGTGATCGGATCGTCGAGAGGATCATCTCCACCGGAACCCTAGCGAATAGAATCGTAAGAAATTACGATCAAGAGGTAAGAAATCCCTCACCTGCGGTATAATAGCTCCGTTTGGTTTCATACGCATTAGTTTTAGCTATATGCAGGTTTTCCGGCACATAGGGTATGTTTAAACCCTCCTCGAGGATTTAGGGATCTAGTTGAACACCTCTAGACGGGCCGGACACGTTGTCTCCTTTGGTTGGAGATTCTAGACGTTGTCGGGTGCCTAGAGGTGATCTCCCTATTAGAGGAGAGAGTTGGAGCACACCAAGTGTTCGGTAAAATGTTAGTGTAGCTAAATGCCACCTCAGTTATGTTAATAGCTCAGTTAAATGCATCAGAGGCATTTAAACCAGCACATTAGTTTAGTTCAGTTTTATGGGACTACGGTCCAATGGGTGGGCTCCCACAGTCGCCTCTAGGTTCAGATAACCTAGAAACAGCATGTAATATCAGTTAGCTATAGATATCAGTATTTTATTTTCAGTGGCACTGTACTGGATTAGATATCCATTGGGTTGGACTCCCACAGTCGTCCCTAGGTTCAGATAGCCTAGACAACCCTGCTGAATTCGGGACTTGCGGGTCTAGTAGGGATGCGCGCACAGCAAGTACAGTTGCCGGGCCCAACAGCATGTTTAGTATTTTCACTTATTATGTATTAGATTTCAAAACTCAAAAATCAATTATGCTAGTTGAGTTTGTTTCCAGTTACAGATTTAGTTCAGTTAGTTTAGCCTATATTCAATTCAGTGTTTATTTGGTTGCTTTGCCATGATCCAGTGCTTATGCCATGCTTATGTGTTATGCTTTATGATTTCAGTATACCATGACTTAGCAAGTTCAGTGCATATTTTCAAATAGCATGATTTAAAAGCATATTGCATCGAATGCATGATTTTGTGAGATAGATGGTTTCTTAGTAAGCTTTAAGCTTACAGATTCTACTTTTCCTTATACTGCAGATAAAGGTAAAGGAAAGATGGACTAACAGAGGAAGCTGGAGGGCAATGCAAAGATGGTGTGTGTGGCAGGAACCGGAATCAAAGGTCCTTAGGGGACTTAGCAAGCTTAACCAATTAGAACTCTAGCAGTTTTTACTTTCATACACTTTCAATTGTTAAATGTGTTTAGTGACTTAAAATGCCATGAACCAGTGAACCTTACTCTAGCTTAAGTCTAAAATTGTTATTACATGTTGTTAGAATAGTTATCATGCATGGGATAGTTGATAGGTGGAGTCTTGGCACAACCTGAAATCGGAGTTGATTGAAATCGAACTCGATCGGTCTCAGCCGATCGAGCTGGCTCGGTCACTAGATCGGCGGTGACCGATCGAACAGAATCTGATGTACTCTGTATCCTCATGGACCGTCAGTCGACCGATCGAGGCTGACAGAGACATGAGGTGGCGGTCGGTCTGGCGATCCGTCGAGGGTGCTCTGGATCGGTCGGTGGACCGATCCGTACGCGCCAACGCATCGGACGGAGGCTCACGATCGGTCAATCCGACCGGTCGGTGAGGTCTGAATCGGATCGGCGGCCGATCCAGTCGTCTGAGCGAAGGAAGAAGAGAAAGCTTTTGGATCGGTCTGCCGACCGATCCAGAGACTTCTACCGTGCCAGTATCAAGCTGGATCGATCCCGTGATCGATCCGACAGCCCAATCGATCTGGGGATCGATTGAAATGCCTGATTACAGCTAGCTGGCCATCCGGGAGGCATAGGTTGTCTCCCCTAGCAAGTGTACAACTCTTAGGTACACCCAGAGCATTAAGTTTTGATCAGTTTAGTAGAAAAATTTTAATTAGCCTAGCTTTCCGCACAGTATAGTTTAGCAATTATTGTGACGATTCGCCTTACAGCCTAGTAGTAGGAGGCGGGTCGTTACAATAAAAGGCCTTTTGAGTGAGATTTTCTTATATGACTCTTGATCTTCTTCTTCTTCCTCCTGTTCTTGCTCTTTGCCGAATCACCTTGTGTGGCTAGCACTATGAAGGTGATTCTTCTCTAAAGGATTAGTTCGTGTGATGAATGAAGGATGTGTTTGTGTGGATACCGTAGATGCACGACCATTTGATCGTGCTAAGATCCATCGAGGACAAAGTTGCCGTCGAGAGTTTGTGTTTATACAACAAAGGTCAAACTTTTAATTCAACTAGTATATGATTTTCTTTGCATAGATATTCTAGAAAGGATCTTATTATTTATTCCACTACTCTTGTATTATTTTATGCCCAAGATCCTAACAAGATCCCCAAGTGACTGCTCCTAACAAAGGAATTGACACTCTTGGAGAGCCCTCTCCTTCTTCATCTCACTTAAGTGGCACATAAGAAGAGGAGGAGAGTACTAATCAGGTTGAAGAGCTTTCTCTACCAATTACCCAAAGTCAAGCAATTATTTTTCCCTAAAGATGAGCCATCACCTAAAAGGATAAAGAATTTGGTAAAATTTTGGAGAAAGTCAAATAATTCTGCATCGAAGTACCATTGATTGCTATAATAAATGCCAAAATTTATCAAATTTATGAAAGTGATCATGTCCAACAGAAAAAATAAGGAGGGCTATGAGACTGTGGCGTTAACAAAGGAGTGCAACGCTCTTTTAATATGTTAGGGTGTATACTAAAAGCCTAGATTTTTGTAAATATTTATTTTGAAATAAAGAATCACATTGGTCAAATGTCTACATTTATGCTAAGTGTAGTTGTTCAATTAATTTAAATTGTAGATAATATGGTGTGTGGTGTCACATACAGAAAATCATGTTATTAATTCCTTATAAATTATAAATAGAAGCTCATGACTAAGATGGAAAGGAACAAAGCAATTGGAATAGTCGTAGTGTAATTTGGTATTAGTTTATCTTAACTATAAAATTACACTAGCACACTCTGAGTGTATTGAGTAGGACCATTTAAGGTAAGTTCTTTTTATACTGACTGCATAAAAGAACAAGACCTTTGTTATTATGGAAGTGTGTGCTCTTAATCATGATATAATAACAAGCACATATACTCAATATTCATTTCTTTAATTTATTACAGGGTACGATTTAGTTCGATAAATCAATAGGCCCGATAAGTTGAGAAATGATATTATTTATATGATGTGTTGTTGATTTAGAATGAAACTAAGTCCTAGTAATCTAGGTTGATAATGTCCCCAAGAGGAGCTCATAAGAATTGTCATGTAAACCCTGCAGGTGGACTTAGTCCGACATGACGATAAGGTTGAGTGGTACTACTCTTGGAGCTAGATATTAATTAAGTGAGTTGTTAGTAACTCATTTAATTAGTGGGCATTCGATATCTTAAACACAGGAAGATTAACACACTCATGATAAGAAGGAGCGCATATAGTAATATGAGATTGGTGTGGTAGTTCAATAATAACTCTTTAGTGGTATGAGTTATTATTGATGAACTCGAGTTGGGTGTTTGAGGCGAACACGGGAAGCTCAAGTTTATCAGGAGACCAAAACTAATTCCTCCTCTTGGTCCCTGTCGTAGTCTCTTATTTATAAAGTGTTATACCCACCCATACCCACCTTCTTAACCACCTTAAGGTGGCCGGCCAAGTCTAGCTTGGAGCCCAAGCTAGGGCCAGCCAAATAAGATGAGATGGTTTAAAGAGGTGGCCGACCCTAGCTTGAACCCAAGCTTGGTGTGGCTGACCACAATAAATTAAAAGGATATTATTTTTAAAATCTTTTCTTATGTGAAAGTCGTGGTTTTAAAAGAGAGTTTAAAATTTAAATCTTTCCTTTTATAGTTTTCTACAAAAGATTAAGAGAAAGGGTTGATATCTTTCCTTATTAGTAGTTAAAATAAAGATTTTAATTTTTGATAAAACTTTCCTTTTTTGTAACCATCCTCTTGATTTAAAAGAGAGTTTTTAAAATTTAAATCTTTCCTTTTATAATTTCTACAAAAGATTAAGAGAAAAGATTTGATATCTTTCCTTATTTGTAGTTTGAAAGGAAAATTTTAATTTTGAGAAAACTTTCCTTATTGTAATCATTCACATGTTTTAATAGAGAGATTTTAATTTATAAAAGTTTCCTTTTATAACCAACCATGAAGGGAATTTTTAAAGAGAAATTTTTATTTTAAAAATTTCTGGAAAAAATTAGGAAGTTTTAATTTTTTGTTAAAATTTTCCTTGTATGGAGGATATTAAGATGGCCGACCAAATAGAAACAAGAAAGGAAATTTTAATTAAATTTTCCTTTCATTGCCAAAGAGGATAAGGAAGGTTTTATTTAAACTTTCCTTATTTGCCAAGACCAAGGAATATAAAAGAGAGGGTAGAGGTACCTCACCTAAGAACAACCTATCATCTATTCCTCTCTCTTTTCTTCCTTGTGGTGGCCAGCCCTCTTCCTTCCCTTATCTTTTTCTTGTGACCGAACCTCATCTTCTCTTGGAGTTCTTGTGGTGGCCGGATCTTTCTTGGAGAAGAAGGAGAGAAAGGAGGTTTTGTTTCTAGCATCCCTTAGAGCTTGGTGGTGGTGGCCAAACCTCATCTTTTCTTGGGGTTCTTGTGGTGGCTGAAACTTGCTTGGAGAAGGAGGAAACTTGGGCAGATTCTCGTCTCGGTAGATCGTCGCCCATACGACGTCCGAGATAAGAAGAGGAATACGACAGAAGATCGTGAGGTCTATAAGCTATAAAAGGTATAACTAGTTATTAGTTTCCGCATCATAACTAGTTCATTCTTTTATTTAGATCTTGAAATACCAAACACAAGAGGCTAATGAATCTAGGTTATCGAATTTAACATGGGTGGATTTGGATCAATAATGTTAAGCATTGTTTGCGATCCAAGTCTAAACCACTAAGAACAGATAAGTTGAATTTTGAATCAATAATGTTAAGTTCCGTTTACGATTCCAAAATTAATTGATAAAGAACACAATATGTTGTTAGGAATGGTTCAGGACTTGTATAAAATTTTTGTACAGGGGAACTGGTACGATATTCACAGTAGCAACCAATAATTGGTATCAGAGCTAGGGTTTGCCTCTGTGCGTTTGGTTTTCAGTTTAATTATGCACATGTCATACATAATTAAGGCAGGATAATAGTAGGATATGCTAACTCTGTGGTTGCAGGCTCCAACTATTGTGGCTTATAGAGATTGTGTGTGATTGGATCCTTGGACATGTCAAGGGCATTTTATTTGTGTGCATGATTGTATGTATTAAATATAGCAGGAGCTGTATTAGTTTTAGGATTTTACATTTTTGTTTCGATCTAGATTATATGTACATTCCTATGTGGAATATAGGATTGATATATGTAAAATTCTATTTTTATCGCGAATCGTATCCTTGCGAGGCGTGATACTATTTGAGGACCAGAGACGCAGTGGAAAAGGAAGTAAGATAGATGCGGCAACTAGACCCGATTGCGGTGACTAAAGATGGCAGCACACGGAGGATAGTGATGGAAAAGGCCATAATAGTTGGAAAATTGTTTTTCCATATTTATTGCTTTATTTGCTGTGATGTGTGTATGCATGGTTAAAATTCCTCACCTTAAATAACTAAGTGGGAGAGGAATTAGTAAATAAATTTCATGGTCTCCATTACTGGTTTGTAAGTGATGCAACAAACTTGCGTGTTGGCTCTGAGTGCCTCCCTCCACAACGGATGAGTTTATTTGCGGATCACTAGATCAAACTTCCTTTATGGATGGTTATAGGAAATTATTTAGGAGCGTGTGATCTTCTCCAACTGAAGGAGCATAATCCTATTTAATGGACTAAGTATCAAGTAATGATATACACTTAGGCACATTTAATAGTATCCTCCCCAACGGAGTCACTACTATTATTTGTGTGACCAAAGGAATACCAACTATTAATTTTATTTGTCATAAAGTTAGGATGAGAAGATAATAAAATTAATGGGTAAGACCCTCCTCTTACAAATGTTTGATTTTGGATACGTCCACACTAATGTGGCATGCAAAATTCACAGTATTTTGAAGTGTTGGTAAATTTAAATAATATTGTTTGAGGAATCAATATTATTCTAAATTTAGAGTCTTGACCAAAAGTTTATTTTGTGATTCTTAGGATGACTTTCAACCCACTGGCTATTATACTGAAAGAGAAGAAACTTATTGGTCTCAACTACATAGATTGGAAAAGAAACCTGGATATTGTCCTAACTGCTGTAAGCTATAAGTTTGTACTAATGGAGGTCTGCCCTAATGTGCCTAATAGTGATTCTAGTGAAGAGGAGATTGAGTATCATAAGAAATGGGTCAAGGAAGATGAGATGGCGCGGAGTTACATTTGGCTTTTATATCAAATGTGCTGCAACATCAGCATCAGAACATGCCTGCTGACCATGACATGATGTACAATCTCAAGGAACTCTTCAGACACTAGAATCAGGCTGACAGGCAAGACTGTATGATCTCTAGGTACTGGACTAAAAGCTGGAATGAAGAAGCCGAAAGGCAAGTGCTTCATTTACAAGCAGTCTGGACATTTGTAGGCGGACTGTCCTCGTAGGAATCAGAATAATAGAGGTATATCTTATTCTCTTGTAGTTGTTTAGCGGTGTTATCTACCAGTACCTGGTGTGTAGATACAGGAGCCACTGATCATGCCTACAATACATTACAGGGGTTCCAGGAGACCTGACGACTATATGAGGGAGAGATAACGGTCTACATGGGCAATGCTACGAAAGTGGCGGCTGTTGCAGTGGGAGACGTCTACTTATCATTCAATAGGAATAGAAGTTTAGTTTTGAGAAATTGTCTTTATGTACAAACTTTTAGAAAGAATTTAATTTTAGTTTTTAAACTATTTTTGAATGGATATTATGTTTCTTTTGATGACAAAGTAGTTATCAAGAAGAATAGGGTTATTGTCTATTTTAGTACATTAGTAGGCAATTTGTATACTCTAAATCCAATAACTCCCATAAAGCAACAAATGGAAATTAATAGCACATCTTCTAATTCTAATAAGATAAAGGTGTAGGACCGTTAGATTCGATAGAGGGGGGGGTGAATATCGATTCGAAAAGTCGAGTAAAAATACGCAGCGGAAAAGTAAATGAACACAGTTGTTTTTACTTCGTTCGGAGCCTGTGACGACTCCTACTTGAAGGCCTGTGGTCCTTGACCACTTTCGTTGGGCAATCACTAACAATTCGAATATAATTACAAAATGAATACAGGGAATGCTAGTGAAACAAAGTAATACCGACAAGGAAATTAACTAAAAACCGAAGGAGCACTTTGTCGGAGCTTTGTTGGCGTCGCAGTAGAGCAGCAGGACCAGCAGTAGAAGAGTTCTCAGATTGATGATTCTGAAGCTCCTGCCTGGGGCTTCTTTTATATGTTGCTCCGGGCGCCTGGATTCCTTCCGGGCGCCTGGAATGTGACGTAGCTGCTCAAACCGAGATGCTCCACGTGGCGACGACTTGGCTGGATATAATTTGCCTTCCGGGCGCCCAGATCCCTTCCGGGCGCCCGGACCACCTTGTTCCAGAAAACTCCCTTTTCCTGCAACACAAAGTTAGTCCGAGGCAATATATATCCTGCAACATAGATTGTTAGTACATTTTATAATAGTATGAATTAGCACAAATAGTATGACTTAGATTCCGTCTTTCCGAGACCGGAATCTAGTCACGATCTCGACTTAGAGATCCGAAATGGATCTAAGCCGGATCGACGCCTAATGTTCCCTTCCCGGGAACGCGTCCTCGCAGTCACT
Source organism: Zingiber officinale (assembly GCF_018446385.1). Lineage (NCBI taxonomy): Eukaryota > Viridiplantae > Streptophyta > Magnoliopsida > Zingiberales > Zingiberaceae > Zingiber > Zingiber officinale. The sequence goes on along the minus strand of NC_055990.1, from coordinate 59,614,017 downwards.
CCCCTCCAGTGACTTAACTCACTTACCTGCCAGACGTCCGGTCAGCCCTTCGACCCGTCTGGACTTCTTGCGAACTATCCGCTCAGCCCGTCGACCTAGCTGGACTTCTTGCCAAGCGTCCGGTCAGCCCGTCGACCCGCTTGGACTTCTCGCCAGCTATCCGGTCAGCCCGTCGACCTAGCTGGACTTCGTGCCAGACATCCGGTCAGCCCGTCGACCTGTCTGGACTTATCCTGCACACTCAATCAGAGTGTTAGATAACGACGAACCTAACTTAACCTGATTTGTCATTCATCAAAACATGAGTTAGACCGTTAGTGCTAACCGCACCAACAATCTCCCCCTTTTTGATGGAATGACAACCTGGTTAAGTTAGTGATAAATATATGCAAAAATCAAGCATGATTTTCGAGGTTTTTAAGGTTTTAAGTTAGTTTTTCAAGTTTGCATTTAGTTGCTCTAACTTAACCACCTAACCCTCCCCCTTTGGCATTCATCAAAAAAACAAGGGTAAACAATCATAGTGTAGAGTTACTGTAACAAGTAATCAAATTAAAAAATAGCTAATTTTGAAAAATATCTACAATTTTTTAACACAAAGTTAAAAATAGTCAAGTTGACTTGGGGAAGACATGTTGAATTTTGAAAAGTATAATTTTAAAGTTAATCAAGTTTAACTTTTCAAGTGTGTAAAATTCTTAAATCAGGTTTTTAAATTTACTTTTCAAGTTTAAGTAACATTTACATTTTTCAACAACGTAAATTTTCAACTTCAATTTTTCAAAACAAAGTAAAAATTAAACAAGTAAGATTAAATTTGCCAAAATAAATTTTTAAGGCTAATTTGATAAAAGCTCAATTTGGAAAGTTTAATTTTCAAGCATATGTTACAAAACTGAATAAATTTAAATTTGCAATAGTCAACTTTTTAAATCAGGTTTAAAAATTAGGTGGGATTAAACTTCCTTTCAAACACTTAGTTAACTTTAACTTTTGAAAACTGGTGTTTTAAAAAAAATTAGTTTTATAATAGATGTACAAAAGCATTTTTCAAACACGCAAAATTTTAATTAATTTCTCCCCCTAAACTTGATACTTAAATTTAAACGGTTTGTCTAACCAATTAGGTACTAACTAACTATCAGAAGATAGTAGCTTTCACTTGGTTAGTCAGATTAAGGTGATTATAAACAGTCAGTGTTTGACTTGACTGATGATCTTAATCTGATTACTGTCTGATTTGTATTTAACGTCCAGACTTATGCTGATGCACTGAAATAAGCATCTTAAGTCCAGACAGTTGGCCTATGCATCTCACCCCTTTCTATGTTTGTCAAACACAAGCAAGGTAAGCCTAAGGTGTTGGTGAGATGCTCAAAAACTAGTCCTATGGGTACATGTTTTCTAAGGATTCAAAACTAGTCTAAGGCCAAAACTGTTTTTGAAAATCTAAAAATGGAAAGTTTTAAAAACACACAATTTTAACTTAAAATTTGAAAGAATTATTTTTGAAAACAATTTTAAAATTTAAAATTCCTAGGCTACCAAGATAGAACATAATCAATGCAGGTCTTGAAATATCACTAGATAAATCCAAAATATTTTACAGGTAGGTAGTGTAGCTACAGAAGTGAGTAATAACTAGAGCTACTGAGATGATGAAGGGGGTGGTCCAGATCCCAAGGATCGGAGAAGCGCAATCAGCTCAGTGTGTCGGGTGTCCCCGGCAGCTCGTAACTCGGCAACCTCTCGCCGTATGTCCCGATGAAAATCAGAGTTCTCCTGTTGGAGACTCGCCATAGCTCTCTCTAGTCCGGTCATACGGTCGGCCAGAGTGCGGGGAGCGTGACGTGGTGCTCGAGCTGGGGGCGGTGGTGGAGCCGGTGCGGCTTCCTCTGGAAACAGTGCGAGCATGAACTCGTCCACCTGTGCGTCTGGATCGGGCTGGTGCTGTGCCCCCCTCCGCCAAGACATAGTCCCGTCATCCCTATCTATTTGGACACCAGCTAGGGAGAAGTTCCGAGCTGTTATAACATCGAACTCGGTCATATGGGCAATGTCTCCTCTAGTGACATCAATGTGCAACGAGGACATATAGGCTGTCAGAATGTGACAAAATGGCATGTGGACTCGTCTATCAGTCACGAATCCAGCCGAGTAGATAATGGTGGAGAAGATATGTAGGCTGATGTCAATATCTAACCTATGACTAAGGGCATAGAGTAAGAACGAATGGAATGGGTGCATCACAGCGATGTCCCGAGTAGTCAGTGGTAAAATGCAAAGGACTAAAACCCTATAAAGAGCGTAGTCCTGGACCCGAAGTTCTACCGACCTAAACTGTGTCACAGTGGGATCTCTCTCTCCCCCAAAAAAATACGAATAAATCGTATCGAGAGTAATATGTGAGTAGGGATCTCCGAATGGTAGATCCCTCGGAGGATAGCACAAAAAAGAACAAGTAGATGGACGCAACTCTAAAAACTCTCGGATAGTCGTAGGGGAAAATGTGATATCAGTGCCCGCTGCCCTAGTGGTATAGGTGAGATCGTCTACTTTCACTAGGTTATTGCAAAATTCGGCACACAGACTTATGTTTATTGGACTGGTACATTCGACAAGGTTCCTTAAGTTATAGTGGTCTATAACCTCTAAAGCGGAGGGACATGACCTTGGAAAGAACGATCTATCTATGCAGGTAGTCCTAATGGCCTTATAAATGGTTGACTCAAACTTAATCCTTAGTTCTTCTGTGAGAAACCTAGAGTCAGTACTAGCATTAGAGGGTCCAGCACCAGTATTTGTTCGTTTCCTACTGTTTATAAAAAAGATATTCTAAGAAAGGTTTCAAAGATAACTTCAAATAAATTTTCAGATAGGGGAAGAAGATTTACCGAGGAGCCATCGATAAGATATAGATCTGACGACCTCGGTTGAATCGCAACAGCGTCTTCACCGCAAGAAAATTTGATTTAAAATACTCTCGCACTTAGGTTCGGAGTGAACCTTGGCAAAAGTGAAGTTGTTGTGGGGCAAGGATTGGGGGCGCCTGCTGCCCCCTATTTATAGGGAACTCCGGGCGCCCGGATCCCTTCCGGGCGCCCGGGGTTGATTTAGGGCGGGGCGCCCGGATCCCCTTCCGGGCGCCCGGGGTTGATTTAGGGCGGGGCGCCCGGATCCCCTTCCGGGCGCCCGGGGTTGATTTAGGGCGGGGCGCCCGGATCCCCTTCCGGGCGCCCCGGAGGGGAATACCAGGGAAGCCCGCCCCTGATTTTTGACCTTTTTTTTTTTTTTTAGGTTTGAAGTTAAGTTTTAAAATTAAAATTTTGAGTTAAATAATTTTTGAAATTAAATTTTGGAAAAAAATTTTAGGTTTAAAATTAGAATTTTGAAATTACTTTTTAAGTTTAAAATTAGAATTTTGAAATTAATTTTAAAATTAAAATTTTGAAATTAGTTTTTAAGTTTACAATTAAAATTTTGAAATTAATTTTTAAGTTTTTAAAATTTTGAAATTAATTTTTAAGTTTAAAGTTCAAATTTTGAAATTAATTTTTAAGTTTAAAATTAAAGTTTTGAAATTAATTTTTAAGTTTAAAAATTCAAATTTTGAAATTAATTTTTAAGTTTTAAAATTAAAATTTTGAAATTAATTTTTAAGTTTAAAATTAAAGTTTTGAAATTAATTTTTAAGTTTAAAAATTCAAATTTTGAAATTAATTTTTAAGTTTAAAATTAAAATTTTGAAATTAATTTTTAAGTTTAAAATTTAAAATTAAAGTTTTGAAATTAATTTTTAAGTTTAAAAATTCAAATTTTGAAATTAATTTTTAAGTTTAAAATTAAAATTTTGAAATTAATTTTTAAGTTATAAATTAAAGTTTTAAAATTAATTTTTAAGTTTAAAAATTCAAATTTTGAAATTAATTTTTAAGTTTAAAATTAAAATTTTGAAATTAATTTTTAAGTTTAATAATTGAAATTTTGAAATTAATTTTTAAGTTTTAAAATTGAAATTTTGAAATTAATTTTTAAGTTTAAAAATTGAAATTTTGAAATTAATTTTTAAGTTTAAAATTAAAATTTTGAAATTAATATTTATGTTTAAAATTAAAATTTTGAAATTAATTTTTAAGTTTAAAAATTGAAAATTTGAAATTAATTTTTAAGTTTAAAAATTGAAATTTTGAAATTAATTTTTAAGTTTTAAAATTGAAATTTTGAAATTAATTTTTAAGTTTAAAATTAAAATTAATTTTTAAGTTTAAAATTCAAATTTTGAAATTAATTTTTAAGTTTAAAATTAAAATTTTGAAATTAATTTTTAAGTTTAAAATTAAAGTTTTGAAATTAATTTTTAAGTTTTAAAAATTAAAATTTTGAAATTAATTTTTAAGTTTAAAATTAAAATTTTGAAATTAATTTTTAAGTTTAAAAATTCAAATTTTGAAATTAATTTTTAGGTTTAAAATTAAAATTTTGAAATTAATTTTTAAGTTTAAAAATTTTAGCCTTATTCATCTCACCCGTTCTATATTATCAATCAGGGAATCCTATGATTTTGTGAGATGAAATTGGATTGTTAATTGTGGAGTTTTGGTTTAACTTGTGTTAGATTCAGATTTAGCTTTGGTTTCCACAAATAGGCAATCTTCGGATAAACTTCTAAGCTTGGTGAGTCACATGGACGTCATTAGAAGTAACCAACCTTTCGAGATTTTCCGAATAGTCCTATCCACGGAGCTTAGTACTAAATCTTGGTCTAACTGATTAGGATCCATTTAAGGGTAGCTTCGGTCTGTTCCACTTGGCCAAATGCACCAGATCGAAGTCATATCTTTCTAGACATGCGATGCCCAAGCTTCCCTAACGTACTATCATCCAAAAATTTCACCAGTACCATGATTCAAGTTAAACTTGGTCTCTAATCCTAATTACCCTGCCGGGTTAGTTTGTTTTGGGTTACCCTGTCGGGTAAGTTAGTTTTGGAGGTGCCAGCTATTCTGGAGCCTCCCCCTGGATTATTGGCCATTAATTTAAATTTTGGTTTTAGGTTTGTGTCAATTCTTTTTATAGTTATGGTTAACTTGGTGATAATTTTGTTGATTTTTAAAGTGTTTAGATTTTGAATTTGATTTAGGTTTATATTTTGGATTTTGGTTTGGTTTATTCGATTTTATATAATGTATTTTTTCTTTAGGTATTTAATATTGATTAAGTCCTATTTGCGTGGTTAAGCACGTTTTCGGAACCCAAGCTAGATTGGTTGATTTGTGTTGGGTTATTAATGATTTGAAGGTTTTATTTGAATTCGACTTATATCCTAGTCCGGTTTTATTATAGCATGCTTTTTGATTATTTAGGATTAAGTCTAGATTTTTTGATCTTGTTGTGAATTTTTCTAACATTTCTTTTAAATTGTTAATCTCATTTTTTAGTGATAAATTCTCCTCCTCAAGTGTTAGATCTTGAGTTGGATTTGAATTTTTGATTTGTTCCTTGAGGTTTTGATTTTCCTCAAGAAGTGATTTGTTTTCATTTTCTATTTTAGTTAATTTACTATTTAAACAGGAAATAATTCTAAAAATTTTTTTGTTTAAATTAAAATATACCTCATTCGGGCCTTCGGAAACGAGTACGGACTCGTGGGTTCAGACCCGTCTTCATCTTCCGACTCTTCTTCTGTTTCATCTTCGCGGGCCATCAGTGCGAGGTGGCTCTGATGTTTCTGCTCTTCTTCCTTCGATTCGTCCGAGGAGTCGTCCCACGTTGCTTTGAGTGCCTTCTTTTTGGTTGGCTTTGGTTTGTCGAACTTCAGTTTTGGGCATTCGTTCTTGTAGTGTCCGTTTTTATTGCAGCCGTAGCAAGTCGCATTCTTTTGTTCTGAGGGAGAACTGATCTTTTGAAGGTCCTTTTTGCTGAAGCTCCTTTTTCTCCTGGTGAACATTTTTCTTACCAAGTTCACCAGGTGTTCTTCGTCTTCAGAATCTTGGTCGGAATCTTCTTCAAATTCAGGCTTGCTTTTCTTTTCTTTGGTGGAACCTGCAAATAAAGCTATACCTTTCTCGGCTCCAGCATTAGTTTGTTCATGTAATTCTAATTCACAGAAAAGCTCATCTAACTTTAACTTAGAAAGATTTTTAGAAATTTTGTAGGCATCCACTATTGATGCCCACAAACTATTACGTGGAAAAGAATTTAATGCGTACCTTATTAAGTCTCTATTTTCCATCTGGTGGCCTATCGCATGAAGCCCGTTGAGGATGTCCTTGATCCTCGCGTGGAGCTGATTCGCCGTTTCACCTTCCTGCATTTTTATATTAAAATTTTTATTTAAGAGCAAGTCTCGTTTGGTTACCTTGGCGTCGCTCGTTCCCTCGTGCAGCTCGATCAATTTGTCCCACAGCTCTTTAGCATTTTTGTGTGGACCGACTCTGTTTAGTTCTTCTCTTGTTAATCCGCACTGTAGAGTGTTGATTGCTTTATTTTCTGTTGACGCCTTCTTCTTCAAATCAGCTGTCCAGTCTTCAGGATCCAGTATATTCCCGGAAGTATCTGCTGGAATTTTATAGGGTCTCGTAACGCTCATCCATTGGTCGAAGTATGTTTTGAGGTAAACCTCCATGCGCTTCTTCCAGTACGAAAAATCGTCCCCGTTGAAGAGTGGAGGTCATACTGTGCTGAAGCCTTCTTGTTGGGACATCCTGTACACAGGTAAATAATCGAAAAAAATATCCCAAGACTTGGTCTTGGATTAGTAGTGCGGGAATAGAAAATAGTAGAAAAATCTAGATTGGTGTTGCACCAATTTAGATTTAATTGCAACAAAAAAAATATTAAAAAAATGATAAACCAGTTTGGAGTTTACGTGTAAAACTGAAGACCGAAAAAAAAGAAAAAAAAATTTCACCCCCAGTCTGATTGGTGGTTGCACCAAATCAGAGCGGTACCTGCTCTGATACCACTTGTAGGACCGTTAGATTCGATAGAGGGGGGGGGGTGAATATCGATTCGAAAAGTCGAGTAAAAATATGCAGCGGAAAAGTAAATGAACACAGTTGTTTTTACTTCGTTCGGAGCCTGTGACGACTCCTACTCGAAGGCCCGTGTTCCTTGACCACTTTCGTTGGGCAATCACTAACAATTCGAATATAATTACAAAATGAATACAGGGAATGCTAGTGAAACAAAGTAATACCGACAAGGAAATTACCTAAAAACCGAAGGAGCACTTTGTCGGAGCTTTGTTGGCGTCGCAGTAGAGCAGCAGGACCAGCAGTAGAAGAGTTCTCAGATTGATGATTGATTGTCTGAAGCTCCTGCCTGAGGCTTCTTTTATATGTTGCTCCGGGCGCCTGGATTCCTTCCGGGCGCCTGGAATGTGACGTAGCTGCTCAAACCGAGATGCTCCACGTGGCGACGACTTGGCTGGATATAATTTACCTTCCGGGCGCCCGGACCACCTTGTTCCAGAAAACTCCCTTTTCCTGCAACACAAAGTTAGTCCGAGGCAATATATATCCTGCAACATAGATTGTTAGCACATTTTATAATAGTATGAATTAGCACAAATAGTATGACTTAGATTCCGTCTTTCCGAGACCGGAATCTAGTCACGATCTCGACTTAGACATCCGAAATGGATCTAAGCCGGATCGACGCCTAATGTTCCCTTCCCAGGAACGCGTCCTCGCAGTCACTCCCCTCCAGTGACTTACCTCACTTACCTGCCAGACGTCCGGTCAGCCCTTCGACCCGTCTGGACTTCTTGCCAGCTATTCGGTCAGCCCGTCGACCTAGCTGGACTTCTTGCCAAGCGTCCGGTCAGCCCATCGACCCGCTTGGACTTTTCGCCAGCTATCCGGTCAGCCCGTCGACCTAGCTAGACTTCGTGCCAGACATCCGGTCAGCCCGTCGACCTGTCTGGACTTATCCTGCACACTCAATCAGAGTGTTAGATAACGACGAACCTAACTTAACTTGATTTGTCATTCATCAAAACCTGAGTTAGACCGTTAGTGCTAACCGCACCAACAAAAGGAACCTTCGCAAATGAACCAAACATATCTTTGGCATATAAGGCTTGGTCATATTAATTTGAGTATGATTTAAAGACTTATAGCCGATAGACTCTTGGGTTCATTAGTGTTGGAAAAATTTCCAATTTGAGAATTTTTCTTGGAAAGTAAAATGACCAAGAGGTCTTTTAAGGCCAAGGGGTATAGAGCCAAAGATGTGTTAGAACTGGTTCATTCTGATTTGTGTGGACCTATGTCTATCCAGGCGAGAGGTGGTTTCGAATACTTTGTCTCTTTTATAGACGATTATTCGAGATATGGATACATTTACTTGTTGCGCCGTAAGTCTGAATGCTTTGATAAGTTCAAAGAGTACAAGACTGATGTGGAGAAACACCATGGTAAAAGTATCAAGACACTAAAGTCTGATCGTAGTGGCGAATACCTCTTTGGAGAGTTTAGAAATTACTTATCAGAGGCTAGGATTCAATCCCAATTATCTACACCAGGTACACCCCAACAGAATGGTCTGACAGAGCGAAGGAATAGGACTCTTATGGAAATAGTTAGATCGATGATGAGTTATTCAGAATTACCAAATTCATTTTGGGGATATGCTCTGGAAACGACAGTGTACATTCTGAATATGGTACCTTCTAAATCAGTACCCTTTACTCCTATGGAATTGTGGAATGGGCGTAAGCCTAGTCTGAGTCATATTCGAATATGGGGTAGTACAGCATATGTGCTGAAGGGAGATACTGACAAGTTGGAATCACGTATAGAAGTTTGTCTATTTGTAGGATATCCTAAGGGAACGAAAGGTGGTTTGTTTTATAATCCTAAAAATCAGAAGATCATTATTAGCACCAATGCTCGATTTTTAGAGGAAGATTATGTAATGAACCATAAGCCCATGAGTGAAATTGTTTTAGAAAAAATACGAGAGGACACGCCTACTTAAGTACCAACAGTGCAAATGAAATATCACAAGAAACTACAATAAATATCACAAATGATACACAATAACAGACAGTGCCTCGTCGTAGTGGGAGGGTTGTTAGGCAACCGGAAAGATTCATATTTTTGGGAGAGTCGTTGGACTTGGTCCCAGGTAAACATGAACCTGATCCCCGAACATATGAGGAAGCACTCCATGATATAGATGCAGCATCTTGGCAAAAAGCGATGAATTCTGAAATAGAATCTATGTATTCTAATAAGGTCAGGGAGCTTGTAGAACCACCAAATGGTGTAAAAGTCGTTGGATATAAGTGGATCTACAAAAGGAAAAGAGGGACAGATGGGAAGGTGGAAACCTTCTAAGCAAGGCTTGTTGCTAAAGGGTACACTCAGAAAGAGGGAATCAATTATGAGGAAGCTTTTTCGCCGGTGGCCATGCTTAAGTCTATCCGGATACTCTTATCCATTGTCGCTCATATGGATTATGAGGTTTGGAAAATAGATGTCAAGACAGCTTTCCTTAACGGAAGTCTTGAAGAAAACATCCATATGAAGCAACCAGAGGGGTTCATTGAAAAAGTTAAAGAGCATCTAGTGTGCAAGCTAAATCGGTCTATTTATGGACTGAAGCAAGCTTCAAGATCTTGGAACATCCGATTTAATGAAGTAATCCAGTCATATGGATTTATTCAGTGTCTGGATGAGTCTTGTGTATACAAGAAGTGTGATGGAAATGTGGTGGTATTTCTTGTACTATACGTAGATGACATTTTGTTAGTTGGAAACAATATCAAAGTGTTGTTGGAAGTAAGGGTATGGTTGTCCAAGTAATTCGATATGAAGGACTTAGGAGAATGCACACATATTCTTGGGATTAAAGCAATAAGGGATCACAAGAAAAGGATGCTGTGCTTATCCCAAGATTCATATATCGATACAATCCTTGCTCATTTTAGCATGCAAAACTCCAAGAAAGGTTTTCTAGCTTTTAGGCATGGAGTAGATTTATCTAAAGAGATATCTCCGAAGATATCAAAGGAGATAGAAGAAATGAAGGCAGCCTAATGTATGCTATGCACGAGACTGAATATCTGTTTTGACAAGGGCATGGTTAGCAGATATCAAAATAACCCTGGACCAGGACACTAGACTGCTATAAATCATATATTAAAGTACCAGAGAGGGACTATAAATTATATGCTAGCTTACAAGGCAGATTATTTGCTCCCTCTGGGTTACACGGATTTAGACTTCCAATCAGATAGGGATAATAGTAAGTCAACCTCAGGGTTTGTGTTTACTTTAGGAGGTGAAGCCATAACTATGGAGGAGTGTTAAGCATAGATGCTTTTCGGACTCCACCATGGAAGTTGAGTATGTGGCAGCCTCAAAGGTAGCCATAGAAGTTGAATGGCTTAGTAACCTCATGATGGACTTATATGTGATTCCTGGTTTGCCCAAATTAATTTAGTGCAGTAGCAAACTCGAAGGAACCACAAGCCAATAAGGTAAGTAAACACATAGAGCGCAAGTACCACCCAATACGAGATATCATATAACGAGGAGAAGTTGTTGTCTCTTAGATTGCATCGGATGATAACCTGAAAAGATCCTTTCACTAAGACCCTTAAGGCAAGAGCTTTTGATGGGCATGTTGAGAGGATGGGAATCAGATGTATAGCAGCGTTTATGGCAGCATTGTCTTTTAGTATTAGTGGGAGAATGTTAGAGTGTATACTAAAAGCCTAGTTTTTTGTAAACGTTTATTTTGAAATAAAGAATCACATTGGTCAAATGTCTACATTTATGCTAAGTGTAGTTGTTCAATTAATTTATATTGTAGATAACATGGTGTGTGGTGTCACAGACAGAAAATTATGTTATCAATTCCTTATAAATTATAAATAGAAGCTCACGACTAAGATGAAAAGAAACAAACCATTGGAATAGTCGTAGTGTAATTTGGTATTAGTTTATCTTAACTATAAAATTACACTAGTACACTCTGAGTGTATTGAGTAGGACCATTTTATTGGTGCGGGAAGCATCCGACGATCGAACTCGTGTTTTGATAATGGCAAAGAATTCAAAGTTAAGATGTTGTGTATTCTAACTAGTCTACTTGAGGATTTCAGGAAAGTCCTAACTGCGGTTAGGCAAAGGAATAAAACCCTAGGGGGTGGTAACCCTAGGTCATAGGGGGTGGTAACCCTATGCGGAAAGTCTTGGCAGGTCGATGACTTCAGGCAAAAAGTCCTAGGGGGTGGTAACCCTAGGTGGAAAGTCCTGGTGTCGCGAGCCAGGTGAAAGATTGGACTAGCCGGGAAGCGGATGTCCAGTAGAAAGTCCGGAAGTATCGAGTGCTGAGCAAAAGTCCATTCGATCTGGAGGATCGTACTGGCAACAGGTAAATCTCCTGAGTGGAGTAGGTGAGGACGCGTTCCCCGTAGAGGGAACACTAGGCGTCGGGTCGACCTAGGGTTTCCGGTAGGAAATCCGAAGTCAGACCCGGACAGTCCGGAGACTGTCATAAATATTCATCATTATCCATGATGTTATTTTGTGCTAACTTTGTGTTGCAGGATGTTGTTTGGAACTAACAAATCTTGCAGGTACAAAATAACGATGATTTTCCTCGGATGAACAGTGTCCGAGGCGCCTCCATGGGGCTTGGAGCAGGCTTAAGGCGCCTCGGAGGGATTTAAGGCGCCTTAGACAGCTTGGAGGCGCCTTGAATGGGTTTAAGGCGCCTTCAGTTCGCGGCAGTCAAAAGATTATCCCAGCGAGCAGATCGGGATAAAATTCAGGTTTAAGGCACCTTGGAGCTTGTTTAAGGCGCCTTGAACACTGTTTATAAAGGGGGTTCGACCAGCAGCTCAATCGAACGTGTTCCAAGTCTTCTTTACTCAACGTGCTACTCCGAAAGACTCCCGGAAGTGCTGCTACAAGTCTCCGACGACCCAGAACTCCGAGATTTCTCGTTTTCGTCGTCGGTATAGATTTCTTTTATTGCATCTCTTGTAATACTTAGTTTGTAATAATCGAGCTTATAGTTGTTGCCCACCGGAAGCGATCAAGGATCGCGGACCTTCGAGTAGGAGTCGCCTTATGCTCCGAACGAAGTAAAATCGACCTGTGTTCTTGCGTGCTTGCTTATTTTTTTCCGCTGCTTTTTAACTCTGTTCTTGATTCCGATACGTACGAAATAGCCACGAGCGCTATTCACCCCCCCTCTAGCGCGTCTCGATCCAACAATTGGTATCAGAGCGGGGTTGTTTTGAACTGGTGCAACCACCATTCAAAACAGTTTTTTTTTCGTGGTATTTTGTTTCGGACTCAATTAGAAATTAGCTAATTAGCTAAAGTTCTAATTTTTTTTAATCAGTGTTGCTCAAAGTTGGTCAATACCATTTGAGCTCGTTATTTTTTTTCCCGCACTACTAATCCAAGACACAGTCTTGGAATAGATCTTTCTGTTTTTGCTTATCTAGGTCTAAAATGACTCAACAAGAAGGATATAGCACTGTTCGTCCCCCACTATTTTCCGGAGAAGACTTCGGATATTGGAAGGGGCGAATGGAGATATATATGAAGATCCAATTCGACACCTGGATGATCGTCAAGACAGGACTGCAACTACCAACTGATATGGACGGTAAGCCTACATCCTGTGAGAACTGGGAACCAGCCTTCATCAAAAAGGTGGAAGCCGACGCCAAAGCTACCTGCACCATCCAGTTCGGTCTTACCAAGGAAGAACTCAACAGAGTCGGTCCCTTTTCAACCGCAAAGGAACTCTGGGAGACACTGATCAAACTTCACGAGGGCACCTCGGAAACCAAGGTAAGTAAGCATGATTTATTATTTAATAAATTATATAATTTAAAAATGCAGGAAGGTGAGACGGCGAGCCAGCTGCACGCACGCATCCAGGACATTCTTAACTCTCTTCATGCAATAGGACAGAAAGTCGAAAACTGGGACGTCATAAGGTACGCGTTAAATTCGTTTCCAAGGAGTACATTGTGGGCATCAATGGTAGATGCCTACAAGGTCTCCAAAGACTTATCTTCTTTAAAGTTAGACGAGTTATTTTCTGAATTTGAACTTCATGAACAAACTAATGCACAGCCGTCCGAGAAGGGTATTGCTTTGGTTGCAGGTACGAGTCGAACATGGGAATCAAGAGTACGGCGAAAAATTGAATCGGAATCAGAAGACGAATCTGATTCAGAAGATTCAGAGGATGAACTGACCAGTGAACTTGTGAACCTTGTGAAGAAGCTCTACAAGAAGAAGAAGGGCTTCAACAAGAAAGATCTGAAGAAGACAGTTCAGTCCAGGGAGGCCCAACCGAACTCAAAGGTAAAATTCGAAGTCACTTATTACGGGTGCAACCAGAAGGGACATATCAAAGCCAACTGTCCCAACCAAAAGGAGGCCAAAAAGAAAAGAAGAAAGAAGGCCCTGAAAGCAACCTGGGACAAATCTTCTTCAGAGGACGACAACGATGAACTTGATCAAACAAGTCTACTCGCACTGATGGCCCGGGACCAGATCATCGAGAGCGAGTCAGATGCCGAGTCCGAGCAAAGCCACGGATCCGCATCCGTTTCAGAAGGGCCAGAATCCAATGTAAGTATTCCAAGGCTTAACAATTTAGTTAATTACTTACTTCGCAAACTAGCTAAATCAAACCTTAGGATTACATCACTTCTAAAGGAAGTAGTCGTCCTTAAAGAAGTGACAAAAACTAATTCTTTACCTAATCAAGTTCAAACTGGAAATTCTACTCAAGTTCAAAAACTTGAGGAAGAAAACTCTAGTTTGAAAAATCAGGTAAAAGATTTAAAAATTACTTTAGAAAAGTTTTCTCTGGGCTCCAAGAATTTGGATCTAATTCTTGGGACACAAAGAGCCATTTACAGCAAAACTGGGCTGGGATATAAAAGTAAAAAGAAATATAGATCTTATCTATCCTTAATAAACAAACAAAATAGTAAATCAGTCCAAGCATGGGTCCCCAAGTCCAAATTGATCAATCAAGTTGGACTTGGCCAATACTGGGTTCCGAAGGATCAAATATACTACCTCGATAAACCATACCGAGGATATGATCCAGGGAAAGCTAAAAGAAAAACTATTTTGAAGTACTAAATTCAAAATTTAAAAATTCAAAATTAAATTCTAAATTCAAAATTCAAAAATTCTAAATTCAAAATTCAAAATTAGATGGTGGATCCAAACTAGCTGGCACCTCCAACTGAACTACCCGACATGGTAACTGAACCTAATTTACCCGAAATGGGTAAAACAAGAGTAGATTACCCAGCAGGGTAATTAAGGCTAGTTTAAAAAAGAGCTGAGTTTAACTTGAACCACAGTACCGGTGAAGTTTTTGGATGATAGTACGTTAGGGAAACTTGGGCATCGCATGTCTAGGAAGATATGGCTTCGACCTGGTGCATTTGGCCAAGTGGAACTGACCGAAGCTACCCTTAAATGGATCCTAACAAGTTAGACCAAGGATTAGTATTAAGTTCAATGGGTAGGACTATTTGGAAAACCTCGAAGACATGGTTACGTTAATGAGCTCCGAGTGACTCACCATAGCCCAGAAGTTTATCCAAAGAATGCTTACTTGTTGAACCCAAAGATAAACCTGAATCTAACACAAATTTAAACCAGACCCTTAAATTCAACAATAATTCATCTCACAACAATTATAGGATTCCCTGATTGACAACCTAGATTAGGTGAGATGACTAAGAAATTAAAATTAATTATGTCACGCCCCAGGTAGTCCCTGTCCGAAGAAATTTCGGTAGCATCTCCCCTGTACGGGTGACAATATGAATCTCAGTATACATATATTTATACCTCGGCCACACTCGGCCGGAACAATACACACAAATAGTAAACAATCCACGCAGTTATATTCAACATTTCTACACAGATATAATATGAACAATCCACGCAGTTGTATAAAGAAAAGATGATATAGAAATCAACGAAGATATACGTACACATCGTACTCCACTACAACGAAGAAACGAAATCCACGAAGTAATGAAATATTCGCAGCGAAAAACAAAGTAACAAACCCGAATGTTCGATATAAAGTCCCCAATACAAACCCACATCACAAGTATACGTATAAAAGCGAATACAGAAAACGATATCTAGAAATCCTTGCGACAAAGGGGCTAGCGACTGGAATATCTCCCAACGGCCTCAACCTGAAAAATAGTAACAACGGGGTGAGTTCAAAGAACTCAGCAGGTAATCCAATAGATATGTACAACAACATATAACCACCAGTAACATCCTATGGTACAGTACACTAAACCATAGAGCCTACAGTATAATCTCCTAATAGTACAACCTACGGTACAGTCTCCTAACAGTATAACAGATATGCATAGCTGAAATAAACTATAATAACCAGCAAAAGGCATAAAGTACAGTCTATAGCAAGAATAATAAGAAAATGCATAACTGAAATAAACTGTGCTCACCTGCGAGGCTTGGGCAACTGACTGTCAACATACAGAGATAAAAATAGTCAGAGCAAAAGCATATATCCTGTATGCATGTCAATCATATGCAATCACCAAAATGCATCAATCATAACGAATGCAATCCGTGCATATGATGCAATATGACATGGTCACCCCTGTCAACCAGTCAGCCATCTCACACACAATGGTGAGACCGAGTGGGTAGGGCTGTGACACCGTGCACTCTGCCATCACTGCCCCTGAAGAGTGACCGAGTGGACGGGATGCTGTCGGAGTACACCTATCCTCCTACCTCAAACATAGTGAGGGAGCGCAATTCTCTCAACTCCCGGTACGCGATGACGGGGAGGGATCCCGACTGCAACCCCGCTGTATCGTGCTACCCATGAGCACCCACCGAGCAACCTGCCACACACCCCAAGTGCTGTGCCACTACCCATGCAGTGGTCACGCTGTGTGCAGGCCCATGTAGCCGGCCGACGAGCTCAACAACAATGGAGTCGTCAATCGCCCAGCATGCAATCATGCGATATGGTGCGTGCGGCTACAGTATGTCATACCTAAACATATCATCCTCCATATGCGTAGGTGCCAATAAAACAAACGCATATGTATAACAATGATATAAGCAATGTAAATCCAACAACATATAACAAGTATCTCTAGCAACTAATCAAGTGTAGATAAGCATCATAAATATCCATCTCTATGAACATATGTACACATGGAAAAAGATAAAACCATCCAGTTCTAAAGTAAAGCAACTAATAGAAGAAGCATGTGATAGGTATCAACTAAGCTAAGACCAGGTAAGAGATAAATCTACCATCTACCACTAGTAATTATATATAAACTATACATATCATAAGACAGTATCAAAAGATAAGTCAAAGGGTACCCGCCTCAAATAGAAGGTACAATCAAACTATCCAAAGTCCGAAGTCGAGATGCCCGTCTCGAATCAGAGTCCTACGTCAAACAAACAATACGTATATATTTTATTTAGCTACATCCAAATGAATAGCTAAATAAAATCCCTAAAACTAAATTAGGGCAAAACCCTAATCATATCCAGCTCATCCTACCTAATCAAATCTAACGCTCAACTAGGGTTAATTATATAATCCCTAATCACCAATTAGATAAGAAATCTAACGGTTGACTAGGATTATTAACCTTAACCCTACTCATTCCCTTAGATTAATCTAACCAAATAAATCTAAACATAATCACTAACCATCTAGTAATCATGTAATCCAACCATACCTAAATCTACACATAATCCACAACTAAATAGTTCACAGAAAGAAGAACTCACCTCACTAATCGAAAACCACAGGTGATGCTGCTGTAAATCACCTGAGCTGGCTGGAAAGACAAGGAAATCTTCTGGAACTAGGGAAGTTGTTGGTTGGAGTATTGCTGGACCAAGTACACCCACAATACACAGATCCTCACTGATCGGATCAAGAGAAGAGATCAACAATCCACTCTTTGTTGATCCTCAACCATAGATGGTTGCTACCGGAAGGGACACTACTGGAAACCAAGATCACCTTCAGATCCTCACTGGATTCAATCCTTCCTACTGATCGGATGAAAATAACATCTCAGGCGATCAAGAAATCAACACCATAGAATAGAATCGGATGCTCGGCTCTGCTCCCAGTGAGTAATTCATGATCTCGGCCAAAAATCTGTAGTCGGCGGCCAAGATCCCTCTCCGATGATGGTTCTAGAGCACAGATCAGAGAGAGCGAGGATAAATGTAGAGAAGAGCCCTAACCTAGCTAAAACACAAAACTAGCAACACCTTACCTCCAAGATTGCTCCTCGGTGGCATCACTCGATCCAAATCCAGCCTTGAAGAGGTGGATTGCACTGTGAGCGGCGCAAGGAGAGGAAAAGAGAGGTCAAATAAATTGAGAGACGACGTGAATCTGGCTTCTCACCGTGCCCTAGCCACCAAGGAATCACCGTTCGGCCGCAGGCACCACCGGAGCAGACTCCTCAGCCGAAGATTTGAGAAGAGTAGATCAGGATGATTCGAGCCTCCTGGTTCGGTCTCCGGCAAGCTCCGGCGATAAGCTCCTCTGACCTCAGCGCCGAGTCATCCGCGAGAGAGAGGGAGAACAGAGGAAGAAGAGAAGAGTCGGGGAAGAGATCAGTTCGGGTTCGGCGATGGGTTTAGGGGAAGAATAAGAAAAAGAAAAGTATTTATATTTAAAACTTTTCCTCACTTAAACGGGTATCCCAAACAGGCTTTATCCGGACCCGTAGTTGATCCCCTCAAAACCCGTTGTACGAGCTCCGAAAAATTCCCACAAAATTTCTAAAAATTCCGGAAAAATTTTATAAGGCTATTTCTCAAATAACCCTATTAATTAAATTTTCCGAGATCTCACAAATTACCTTAAATTTCAAAATTATTTAAAAAAAAAAAACTAAAATTTCAAAATTATTTAAAAAAAACTTAAATTTCAAAATTATTTAACTTAAATTTCAAAATTATTTAAAAAAAACTTAAATTTCAAAATTATTTTAAAAACTTAAATTTCAAAATTATTTTAAAAACTTAAATTTCAAAATTATAAAACTTAAATTTCAAAATTATTTAACTTAAATTTCAAAATTATTTCAAAAACTTAAATTTCAAAATTATTTTAAAAACTTAAATTTCAAAATTATTTTAAAAACTTAAATTTCAAAATTATTTAAAAAAAAACTTAAATTTCAAAATTATTTAACTTGAATTTCAAAATTATTTCAAAAACTTAAATTTCAAAATTATTTTTTTTAAAGAAAAAAAACTTAAATTTCAAAATTATTTAAAAAAAAAAACTTAAATTTCAAAATTATTTTATAAAAAAAAACTTAAATTTCAAAATTATTTAAAAAAAACTTAAATTTCAAAATTATTTCAAAAACTTAAATTTCAAAATTATTTAACTTAAATTTTAAAATTATTTCAAAAACTTAAATTTCAAAATTATTTAACTTATATTTAAAAATTATTTCAAAAACTTAAATTTCAAAATTATTTGAAAAACTTAAATTTCAAAATTATTTTAAAAAACTATTTAAAAATTATTTTAAAAATTTAAATTTCTAAAACATTTTAACAACTTAAATTTCAAAATCATTTGTTCGTTTTTCTGCCGACGCCGAGCATAACCTCCGCGTCCAGATTCGAGCAACCAAGGCGCCTTCATCCCATTTAATCTTCCCTCTACACTTGGCAATGCCTCCTAGGTATAATATCAAGCCTTCCTGTTCATGTTTTCTGCAATATTTCTGCTTATTTTTGTCAATTTCGTGCAAAATTTTTTGAAAATAGGAAGCGCCGACACGTTGACCCTAATCCAGTTAGAATTCCATCAGCGGATATCAGATTTCCCACTATACACCTTAAGGAGACTTTTGCTAACTATGTTTTTGAACCAGTCAAACCTAGATATGTAAATAGGACCTTTTATACCCAGTTTTGTCAGCCATCCATCCAAATTATAGAGTACTATCAACTAGACCAATTGGTTTACTGCACTGATACAGTAAACCAGGAGTTATGTGCACAGTTTTATCACAACCTTGAGAGGGTTGATGATAATATATACTCCACTAGAGTTGCTGGCGTTGACATTGAGCTGACTCCCACCCTGCTACGCACCACCCTAGGACTTAGGGTTTCAGAGACTATTTTTTTATGCTACCCCAGTAGGGACCTGCCATTTGGCGATCCTTATTCCCACATTACGTTAGATACTATCTACACGTATTTCTTTGGGGAAGAGAGACCTGTTGGCCTGACTGAATTCAAGTCAGTCTCTCTTCGGGTTCAGGACTATATGATGTATAGGGTCCTAACAGCATGTATTTTGCCGATCTCATCTCGGGATGTCCCGAAGATGAGATCTTCACACTCATTTTTCTTGTACGCCCTGTGTCATCGATTTGACATCGATATAGCCTTGCATATGTTTCAGAACATTATCTGTGCATCTGGGACAGTCACCTCCAGGACAGTACACATGCCCTATTGTCATATTCTGACACGCTTCTTTTCGACTATAGAGGGTATAGATGTGACCAGGGGAACAGTCATTCCTCTTACTATATATGATGAGCTAGGATCCCGTAGTTGTAGACTAGCCAGTGCTGATATCACAGCTGATGGAGTTCTAGCCTGGACAGGACGACCACAGCCAGCAGCTGCCCCTATCGCTCCAGCAACCGAGGATATACCAGGCGAGGGAGAGGAGTGGGCTGATTTCTTAGCCGAGGCACTTTTCTCAGATCCCTTCCTGTCTGCCAGACCATCCACCTCAGCTGGACCTTCGACATCTACATCACTCTCCGTCGAGGACGGACTTGCTCGACTTGAGGTCGAGTCCATCCAGACACGACGGATAGTTCTCTCTATTCGATCTGAGATGGCTGCCAGATTTACGTCCCTTCGTGACGAGATACGTCGTCTGGGTCAGCCAGCACCCGAGCATCCCCATGCACCATCCTCCGTTGATGACCCTCCAGCTGATGCTCCTCACATGGATGATCCATCTATTTGATATGACTATTTTTATGCATTGTACTATGAGCATCTGCACTACCTATTCATTTTGTTAGACTTCTTTGAAGGGTTATGTACTTACTTGAATACTTAGTCAGTTTCACAAATTCTGGATATACTTATCATTTTTTTTCTAGGAAAAATAATTTTCAAAATTCCCAAATTCCTAGATTGTTCAAAAAATTGAAATAGCCTAGGCTTTCCCCCTAGAAATCATGTTCCCCTAGAATTAAACCAGAGCATCTCACAAGCACCTAGGTATACCTTGATTGTGATTGAAAAACATAGAACGGCGTGAGATGCATAGGGTAAAGCCTGGACTCAAGAATACTTATATCTGTGCATCAATATGAGTCTGGGTGTTAAATACGCAATATACATTAATCAAGTTAAGTCCTCCAGCTCTAGTCAACTCTATCTGGACCAAAGTAACTTAACCCGACTAACCAAGTGAAAGCTACTGTCCTGTAGACGATCAGCAAGTAACTAAAGGTTAGACAGTTGATAAAGGATACTCAATTTTTTAGTTAAGAATGTTTTGAACCTCAAGGCTCTGATACCTAGTAAGTTAAGTGATTATAACTCATGCTTGGACTTAAGGACCAACTAAATTTTAACCTAAACCAAATTTAAAATATTATCCAAACTTAAAGTTTACTATCAATACTTCCATCTATGCAACATTACAATCTTAATATTCACATTCTTACTGAGCCTAGCTAACTGTAAAATCTATGTTTGCACTTAACTAAGAAATATCTAGTCTATTATTTTTTTTTGATATATGGCAAAGGGGGAGAGTAGTAAAATAAATTCAACAGTTAAGAGGGAGCAACAGTTAAGGGGGAGCAACAGTTAAGGGGGAGGATAGAGTTTTAGCAAAATTTGATAGAGTTTTAGCAAAATTTGTAATTAGCAAATTTGCCTGTACTAAATGGTGATTTATTTTTGTAATTAGCAAATTTTTCTGTATTAAATGGTGATTTATTTTTTGGATTACTTAACTTTGAATTTGAGTTGCCATAATAAAAAAGGGGGAGATTATTGGTGCGGGAAGCATCCAACGATCGAACTCATGTTTTGATAATGGCAAAGAATTCAAAGTTAAGATGTTGTGTATTCTAACAAGTCTAATTGAGGATTTCAGGAAAGTCCTAACTGCGGTTAGGCAAAGGAATAAAACCCTAGGGGGTGGTAACCCTAGGTCATAGGGGGTGGTTACCCTATGCGGAAAGTCTTGGCAGGTCGATGACTTCAGGAAAAAAGTCCTAGGGGGTGGTAACCCTAAGTGGAAAGTCCTGGTGTCGCGAGCCAGGTGAAAGACTGGACTAGCCGGGAAGCGGATGTCCAGCAGAAAGTCCGGAAGTATCGAGTGCTGAGCAAAAGTCCAGTCGATTTGGAGGATCGTACTGGCAACAGGTAAATCTCCTGAGTGGAGTAGGTGAGGAAGCGTTCCCCGTAGAGGGAACACTAGGCGTCGGGTCGACCTAGGGTTCCTGGTAGGAAATCCGAAGTCAGACCCGGACAGTCCGGAGACTGTCTTAAATATTCTTCATTATCCATGATGTTATTTTGTGCTAACTTTGTGTTGCAGGATGTTGTTTGGAACTAACAAATCTTGCAAGTACAAAATAACGATGATTTTCCTCGGATGAACAGTGTCCGAGGCGCATCCATGGGGCTTGGAGGCGCCTCGGGTTCAAAATCCTGAGCTGGCGCGAGGAGCAGGCTTAAGGTGCCTCGGAGGGATTTAAGGCGCCTTAGACAGCTTGGTGGCGCCTTGAATGGGTTTAAGGCGCCTTCAGTTCGTGGCAGTCAAAAGATTATCCCAGCGAGCAGATCGGGATAAAATTCAGGTTTAAGGCGCCTTGGAGCTTGTTTAAGGCACCTTGAACACTGTTTATAAAGGGGGTTCGACCAGCAGCTCAATCCAACGTGTTCCAAGTCTTCTTTACTCAACGTGCTACTCCGAAAGACTCCCAGAAGTGCTGCTACAAGTCTCCGACGACCCAGAGCTCTGAGATTTCTCATTTTCATTGTCGGTATAGATTTCTTTTATTGCATCTCTTGTAATACTTAGTTTGTAATAATCGAGCTTATAGTTGTTGCCCACCGGAAGCGATCAAGGATCGCGGGCCTTCGAGTAGGAGTCGCCTTAGGCTCCGAACGATGTAAAATCGACCTGTGTTCTTGTGTGCTTGCTTATTTTTTTCCACTGCTTTAATTACTCTAACGTTGTTATTGATTCTGATACGTACGAAATAGCCACGAGCGCTATTCACCCCCCCCCTCTAGCGCGTCTCGATCCAACACATTTAAGGTAAGTTTTTTTTATACTAACAGCATAAAAGAATAAGATCTTTGTTATTATGAAAGTGTGTGCTCTTAATCATGATATAATAACAAGAACATATACTCAATATTCATTTCTTTAATTTATCAAAGGGTGCGATTTAGTTTGATAAATCAATAGGCTCGATAAGTTGGGAAATGATATTATTTATATGGTGTGTTGTTGATTTAGAATGAAACCGTGTCTTAGTAATCTAGGTTGACAATGCCCCAAGAGGAGCTCATAAGGATTGTCATGTAAAACCTACAGGTGGACTTAGTCCGACATGACGATAAGGTTGAGTGGTACTACTCTTGGAGCTAGATATTAATTAAGTGAGTTGTCAGTAACTCATTTAATTAGTGGACATTCAATATCTTAAACACAGGGAGATTAACACACTCATGGTAAGAAGGAGCCCATATAGTAATATGGGATTGATGTGGTAGTTCAATAATAACTCTTTAGTAGTATGAGTTATTATTGATGAACTCGAGTTGGGTGTTCAGGGCGAACACGGGAAACTCAAGTTCATCGGGAGACCAAAATCAATTCCTCCTCTTGGTCCCTATCGTAGCCTCTTATTTATAAAGTGTTATACCCACCCATATCCACCTTCTTACCACCTTAAGGTGGCCGACCAAGCCTAGCTGGAGCCCAAGCTAGGGCCGTCCAAACCATGATGAGATGGTTTAAAGAGGTGGCCGACCCTAGCTTGAACCCAAGCATGGTGTGGCCGACCACAATAAATTAAAAGGATTTTATTTTTAAAATCTTTTCTTATGTGAAAGTCGTGGTTTTAAAAGAGAGTTTAAAATTTAAATCTTTCCTTTTATAGTTTTTTACAAAAGATGAAGAGAAAGGGTTGATATATTTCCTTATTTGTAGTTAAAAGGAAGATTTTAATTTTTGATAAAATTTTCCTTTTTGTAACCATCCTCATGATTTAAAAGAGAGTTTTTAAAATTTAAATCTTTCCTTTTATAATTTTTACAAAAGATTAAGAGAAAAGATTTGATATCTTTCCTTATTTGTAGATTGAAAGGAAGATTTTAATTTTGAGAAAACTTTCCTTATTATAATCATCCACATGTTTTAATAGAGAGATTTTAATTTATAAAAGTTTTCTTTTATAACCAACCATGATGGGAATTTTTAAAGAGAAATTTTTATTTTAAAAATTTTCGGAAACAAATTAGGAAGTTTTAATTTTTGGTTAAAACTTTCCCTGTATGGAGGATGTTAAGGTGGCCGCCAAATAGAAACAAGAAAGGAAATTTTAATTAAATTTTCCTTTCATTGGCAAAGAGCATAAGGAAGATTTTATTTAAACTTTCCTTATTTGCCAAGACCAAGGAATATAAAAGAGAGGGTAGAGGTGCCTCACCTAAGAACAGCCTATCATTTATTCCTCTCTCTTTTCTTCCTTGTGGTGGCTGGCCCTCTTCCTTCCCTTCTCTTCTTCTTGTGGCCGAACCTCATCTTCTCTTGGCGTTCTTGTGGTGGCCGGATCTTGCTTGGAGAAGAAGGAGAGAAAGGAGGTTTTGTTTCTAGCATCCCTTAGAGCTTAGTGGTGGTGGCCGAACCTCATGTTCTCTTGGAGTTCTTGTGGTGGCCGAAACTTGCTGGGAGAAGAAGGAAGCTTGGGTGGATTCTTGTCTCGGTAGATCGTCTCCCACATGACGTCTGAGATAAGAAGAGGAATACGACAGAAGATCGTGAGGTCTATAAGCTATAAAAGGTATAACTAGTTATTAGTTTCCGCATCATAACTAATTCATCCTTTTATTTAGATCTTGAAATACCAAACACAAGAGGCTAATGAATCTAGGTTATTGAATTTATGTTTTTGACTTTGTGTTTCTTTTGTTTTTCGAATTTGTGATTCGATTGTTCTTTTTGGTTAAACCTAGGGTTACTATAAGGAAATTAAATATTAAATTTCGTTGAAAGGCTTTGTCTAGGGAGTGGTGGATGCTCCCATACCCAAGAAGGCCTAGTGCCTCACCATGTTTAACCTGGAAGCCAATCTTTGAAATTAATATTTAATTGAATTTGTAACATAGGTGGATTTGGATCAATAATGTTAAGTATCGTTTGCGATCCAAGTCTAAACCACTAAGAACAGATAAGTTGAATTTGGAATCAATAATATTAAGTTCCATTTGTGATTCCAAATTTAATTTCTAAAGAACACAATAGGTTGTTAAGAATGGTTCAGGACTTGTACAAAATTTTTATACAAGGGGACCGGTACGATATTCCCAGTAGAAACTAACATGATAGACATTGTATCTCCAAAGCTCTAAGATCTAGGAAGTTTTTCAATCCCTTGGAAGATATTAACCACATTTATTGATAAATCTCTTTGTGATTTGAGGGTAAGTGTTAGTCTCATTCCTCTCTTAATTTGTAATATGCTAAGTCTCAAAAACTTTAAGTTGATTACTATGGCACTACAACTCACAACCATTCATGTAGATACACAATGGGTATCATTGAAGACATCCTAGTGGAGGTGGGTAGCTATATTATCCGCATTGACTTTGTCATGCTAGACATGGAAGAGGATTTAAAGATCCTAATAATTCTAGGGAGGACATTCCTCGCCACTGCAGGAGCTTTGATAGATGTTAAAAATCATAAAATTATCTTTAAAGGAAAGGCTAGACTTTGAATTATCTAAATCCTCTAATCATGCTTCTTTTCTTAAAAGTTTTTGTAACAGGTTGGATGAATTCCAACAAGATACATGTATGTTTCACTCTCATGGGCGGTCGCCGGACATTGTTTCTAGTTTGACAAATAAATAATGGAGGCCCTCAATAAAAAAATAAAAAATACATTTTTCTAACAAGAGCAAAGATGAAGGAATAACAAGAAATACAAACATTAGGAGGGAAAAGCCATCCTTCTATGGATCAAACTCTGAGTTGATCTAAGATGGGGTCGAGCTAAAGATCTCAAACAAGCATTGATTGGAAGGCAACCCAAGGATTTCTTCTTCATTTGTTTCCGTTTTCCTTTCTTTATCATTATGTCTAATGAACTTTTTAATTTTGTTTTTAGGTTTATTGTGGTCTCCATGAGCTGACCATGATCCTCCCATGGGCGTGGAGGCACCATTGAAGACGGAAAGGAGGAAGACCATGGAAATGCTTAACAACACACACACCTCAAGAACCGACCATGTCTCTTAGACACGATCGTGTCTACTCTCCATAGAAGAATGGGATATGGCCGTGTCAATTGACATGGCTGTGTAAAGCTAGTCGATCCTATTCAAGGAATAGCCGTGTCATTTGACTCGTGTCAATTTTCCAGAGAGGATCCGAGGAGAGGCCGTGTTATTTGACACGACCTTGTGATTTTAGTAAAGGAAATTCAAGCTACGACCTTGTCATTTGGCATGGCTATGTTCAAATACATGCTTAAAAAAAACTGAAGCACGATATGGTCGTGTCATTTTGACACAGTTGTGCTAGACCAACCGTGCTAGACTTGCTATGCCTAACATGGCTTGGCTATGTCTATAAGACATGGCTATGCCCCTAGACACGGCATGGCTGTGTCTAGTTCTAGAGTTTTGGCATGCCCAGGCACGAGCATGCCCTTAGACATGGCTAGGTCATGTCCAGTTTTTGGGACCCCATGTAAGGAAAAATAAGTTCCTATCCAGAAGATCCATGCAAAGGAAACCATATACTAAGTTTTGTTAAAAGATATATACCTTTGCTGCGTGCCCTTCGCAATCCCGATAGCAACGTTTCTTTAGAATGTAGATCTCAATGCGATCAACACGTCCGTGCCTCTACGGTATCCAAATGAACACGTTCTCCATTCGTCTCACGAACCCATGAAAAAACAACCAAAGGTTGTACTAGCAACCTCTTTTGGAAGTTTCGGCCAAGAGTGGAAGAAGGAAGAAGATAAAAAATCAAGAAGATCACATCACCCAAAAGGTCACTTCATCTATATAAGGTGACTTCACAAAAGGGTTACTTTACCAAATATGTTACTTCACCAAAATGTTACTTTACAAAAAAGGTTACTTCACCTAAATGTTATTTTTAAAATGTCTTTTGTATTCATCCAATGAATACAAAAACATTTTTGTCTCTTGATATTCCTTTTGATTAATGATAATATATTAATCTCTATTAATATTCATTAATCTTAATGGGTTGGATTTAGACTATTGGATTAACCATTAACCCAATAAGCCATTGACCCAATAAACCAATGAGTCTAACCCATTACTCAATAAGTCTAATCCTAATTCATTCGAATCTAACTCAATGTGTATAATTCGGATTAAACTTAACCTCATAATCCATCTCCAAATAATATGTTCTTTGTGTGTGACCCAATAAGCTCTCGTAACATTGGCAATATATCTAAAACTATTTTAGATACATAAGGAATGAGTGACATCTAGTAATGCATCATTGCTACCCAAGTGACGAGAATGTTGAGATCCGACCTAATCTTTCCGTGTCTATTATCTTGTATGACTCAATCCTTCTATCCTTGATATCTAGATTGATTAATGAGGCATAGAACGTGTCATCCTCTTATCAATTTTTGTGGTTATTGATCTCTAAGTAGACACACTCAATCAAATAAGCTCAATATTGCATATTGACTCATATGAGCATGGTCATGCATACTTGTGTCCTATTAATCAAAGGGCCCACAGATATCACTTCCATTATATGGAAGGGATAGATCCCATCTACATCATTCACATCCCTCCGCATAACTTATTGCATACCTAGTAATCGACTTTATAGTCCACCTTGTTACAGGTGACATTTGCCGATACCAAAATACACAACTCCTTATGTAGGGAATCGTAGTAACTTCAAGCCTAAGAACTATTCATACCAATAGTCACATGAGAATATTTATGACACTCATATAATGATCCATGAAACATTCTTATGGTGGGTCATTCAGTATATATTCTCTAATATATACCCATGTGCCAACTTGATATCTCATATTCATGACTTGTGAGATTAAGCCATCCGTTGACCTACATACTAGTCTCAATGCATTAATATTGTCCTTGCATATTAATGCTTGACTAGGAATAGTTAAGAGTAGTGTTCTATATATATCTACAATATCTCACTATCAATTCAACCAATTGATATGTTGTAGATTAGAACATCTTATTCTAGGACATTATTATACTTATTCATTCGACACTGAATTGAAATAAATATAATAACCAACTTTACCTTTTATTAATAATGAAATATGATACAAAAGGAACCCTTTACAATCATCTCATAATTGATACTAGAACCAATACTAACAATCTCCCACTAGCACTAGTGCCAATCACTGAAATACCTAATACCCAGTGACCTAGTATGACTATCATGCTTCCTCTGTGCCAAAGCCTTGGTAAAGAGATCCACAATGTTAGCATCGGTCGGTACTCTGCATATCCTCACATCTCCTCTATCGGTAATCTCTCGAATGAGATGGAATTGCCTAGTATATGTTTGGATCTCTGATGAGAGCGAGGTTCCTTAGCCTGTGCAATTGCTCCATTGTTATCACAATAGGGGTCTATTAGGTTCGCTATACTAGGAACAATGCCAAGCTCGGCAATAAACTTCCTAATCCAAACTTGTAACGACCCGCCTTCTACTAACTAACCTGTAAGGCCGGACCGTCACATTATGCTGTGCTAACTATTCCATGACCATCATTAAATCTAAGTGCGGAAGCTGTACTAATCAAAATTTTGCTAAACTATTATCATTTCTTTATTCTATATGTGCTAGAGGGTATAATCTAAGCTATTCGTAATATATTTTACATCCCTCATGGTCAAGGAGCTGGACTAAAGGTTTCCCGGCTAACTTCAGCCCTCCCAATCGATCCACAGATCGATTGGAACGGTCGAATCGATCCGGTGATCGATTCAGCAGGCTACTGTATCCGGGACTCGGGTTCGATCGATCCAGTGATCGATCCAGCACGCTACTGTGCTCGGGGCAATATTCTGGATCGATCGGCTGATCGATCTTGTGATCGATCCCAGAGCTCTCGAATTTGCTGGATCGATCGGCTGATCGATCCAGAGGCCTACTGTTCGCGAAACAAGTTGCCCAGTCGATCAACCGATCGATTGGGAAGCCCCCAATCGATCAGCTGATCGATTGGGGTTTCTGATTTCGTGCCTAAGGTTTGATTTCAGCACTATCTCGTGCCAAATCACATACGACAACTCCAATAATGACTGAGAAACATCCTAATGATAAATAACTAACATTCTAACATGACATAGTTCACAAATTCATAGCATTTAAACGTTCTAGAGAGCGTCACAAGAATAAACTAAAGTTCCAATGTTAAAGCAAATTGCTAGGTCCCTGAGATCTTCATTCCAAGTCCCATCCACACACATCTTCACTGCATTGACCTCCAGCCTCCACTAGTCTATCTTCCCTTTATCTTTATCTGCAGTATAAGGAAAATAGTATCTGTAAGCTTGAGAGCTTAGTAAGAAACCATCTACCTCACAAAACATGCATACGATGCAAATTATGTTTTTAAAACATGCTATTTGAAATACATACTGAATATGCTAAGCATGGCATGGCATACAACGCATAGAAACAAAACTAATCATGGCAATAAAGCTAATTATAAACTACCACATTGTATCAATAGGAAAACTAATCTGATACAGAAAGCTGAGCTAAGCTAATGCTAGACTAATGCTGAGGCTATATTGCATTCACATAACAATCTTGTGAGAGTTTGAAAACTATATATAATAAGTGAAAATACATAGTCATGTTGCTGTTTGGGCCCGGCAACTGTACTTTGCTGTGCGCGTATCCCTAACTAGACCCGGGTTTGCAAGTCCCGAATTTAGTAGGGTTACTAGGTTAGCTGAACCTAGGGACGACTATGGGAGCCCAACCCAATGGATATCTAATCCAGTACAGTGCCACTGAGAAGGTAAAATTCTGAACATAAGCTAATAATACTTGTCTTGCTTTTACTAGGTTGTCTAAACCAAGAACTAGGTTATCTAAATCTAGAGGCGACTGTGGGAGCCCACCCATTGGATGTCTAGTCCATGAAAGCTGTAGCAAGACTATATAAGCTGTAAAAAGGCTTCTATTGCATTTGTCTAAGCTAATAAAATGCCTAGGTTGCATTTTAACTGTCCTAACAATTTAATCGAACGCTTGGTATGCGCTAATTCGCATCCTTTGTGCCGAAAATCTACATACTACTAAACTGAAGCATAAAATTCATACGGAAGCTACTTATACTGCAGGTGAGGGGTTCCTTACCTCGTGCTCGAAGTTTCTTACGATTCTAATCGCTAGATTTCTCGGAGAAGACGATCCTTTCGACGATCTTCTCGCGTCTTTACGTTCCTCTCGCGGAGGGGAGCGTCATCGTATCCAAGATGTCACTGGAAAGTCCTCCTATGGCCCTAGGGACGAAATCCCTAGGTGTGCTTGGGGTTGGCGCCGAGAGAAGGAGGAGGGGAAGTGGGCGGCGGTGAGGGTTTGAGGGAGAGGAAAAGTCACATTAAAAATAACTCTTCACCTATTAATTCCCTATTTATATTAAGTGGGTAATTCCGCCCAACTCTAATATAAATTTAATTGTTTCCCTTTCCTTTCAGCACGGTCCTGCTGGGTTCACCTTGTTACTAAGGTTCACCATAAGTTGTAGAACCCAATAGGTCTCGGGTTCAATCCCCGCGTAAACTATTTTCGTTTTCTATTTATTTTTTCTACTTCCGCTACTCTAAAAATTCTGTAAAAATATCCTAAAATTTCAGAAAAATACTAGGATATTTCTAATAATTATTTTGAGAATTTTTGGTCATTACAAAACTACCTCCTTTGCTACAGCTGAAGCAGCAATATACTTGGCCTCTATTTTAGAATTAGTGACTGTGTCCTGCTTTGAACTCTTCCAGCTCACAACACTACCATTTAAGAAAAATACATACCCTGACTATGATCTGTAATCATCCTTATCTGTTTGAAAGCTAGTATTGATGTAACCCTTTACAACAAGCTCTTCATCACCTCCAAAGATCAAGAAATAATATTGAGTTTTTTTCAAGTACTTAAGAATATTCTTGACTGCTATCCAGTGACCTTCACTTGGATCTGACTGATATCTTCTCGTCATGCTTAATGCATATGAGACATCTGGGCGAGTACAAAGCATGGTGTATATGATAGACCCTATAGCTGATGCATAAGGAATTTGATCCATGCGGTCCCTTTCTTCCTTAGAAGAAGGGAATTGAGTCTTCGAAAGACTCACACCACGTGACATCGGTAGAAATCCCATTTTGGAATTTTGCATGATAAAACATTTAAGCACTTTGTCAATATATATACTCTGACTTAGACCAAGTAATTTCTTAGATCTATCTCTATAAATCTTGATGCCTAAAATGTAGGCTACTTCACCTAAGTCCTTCATTGAGAAACAATTCCCAAGCCAAGTGTTCATTGATTGAAGAGTAGGGATATCATTTCCAATGAATAGTATGTCATCTACATACAATATGAGAAAGATGACTGTGCTCCCACTAATCCTCTTATAGGCACAAGGTTAATCTTTATTCTTGATGAAACCAAACGCTTTGATTGCATCATCGAATCAAAGATTCCAGCTTCTAAAAGCTTGCTTCAATCCATAAATGGATCGTTGCAACTTACACACCTTTCCAACATGCTTAGGATCTACAAAACCC
Organism: Zingiber officinale; assembly: GCF_018446385.1. Lineage (NCBI taxonomy): Eukaryota > Viridiplantae > Streptophyta > Magnoliopsida > Zingiberales > Zingiberaceae > Zingiber > Zingiber officinale. The sequence goes on along the minus strand of NC_055990.1, from coordinate 59,582,855 downwards.
TCAAGTTGTGTCATGTACACATCCTTGAGTAGATTTCCATTAAGAAATGTAGTTTTGACATCCATCTGCCAGATCTCGTAATCATAGTAAGCTCTAATAGCAAGCATGATCCGAATAGACTTGAGCATCACAACTGGTGAAAAGGTTTCATCATAGTCTTTACCATGAATCTGCTTGAATCCATTAGCTACCAATTGCCCTTTATAGGTATGCAGATGATCATCCATGTCAGTCTTCCTTTTAAAGATACAATTACACCCAATGGGGTTGATCCCTTCAGGTGGATCAACCAAAGTTCATACTTGGTTAGTGTACATGGATTCCATTTCAGATCTCATGGCTTATAGTCATTTCTCAGAATCTGGGCCCTGTACAGCTTCTTGATAAGATGTAGGCTCATTGAGACCAAAAAGCACTACATCATCGTGGTCAGATAAGAGAAAAGAATATCTCTCAGGTTGACGATGGGTCCTATCAGATCTGCGTAGAGCTTGTGCTACTTGTGCAGGTTGTTGCTTCATAATTTCTTGTGGTGTAACAAAATCATGATCCACAATATCTTGTGGTACCTGTTTAGTTTCCATTAAGGCTTCGGTGATAGTTTGTGTATCTTAAATTCTTCAAGATCGACTTAACTCCGACTAATTTTTCTAGAAATAAATTCCTTTTCTAGAAAGACACCAGTTCTGGCAATAAACACTTTGCCTTGTGTGGGATTATAGAAGTAATATCCCTTTGTTTCCGTGGGATATCCTACAAAGTAGCACTTGTCTGATTTGGGTCTTAGTTTATCCGAGACTTGTCATCGAACGTAAGCCTCACATCCCCAAATCATCATGAAAGACATCTTGTAACTCTTCCCAGTCCATATTGTATATGGTATCTTTATGATAGCTTTAGATGGAACGCGGTTAAGTGTGAAAGCGATCATCTTTAGAGCATACCCCCAGAAAGAAGTAGGAAGTTCTGTTTGACTCTTCATCGATCGTACCATATCAAATAAAGTACGATTTCTCCTTTTTGATACACCATTCCATTGTGGTGTGCTAGGTGGAGTAAGTTGAGATATGATCCCACACTCAACGAGATGGTCATGAAATTCTTATCTAAGGTATTCCCCACCTCGACCTAATTGAAGAATCTTAATATGCTTACCAAGTTGGTTTTGTACTTCATTCTTGAATTCTTTGAACTTTTCAAAGGATTTTAACTTGTGTCTCATTAGATACACATAGCCATATCTATAAATATCATCAGTGAAAGTAATGAAGTAATGATAGTCTCCTCTAGCTGCTATTCTGAAAGGACCACATACATTAGTATATATGAGTCCTAACAAGTCATTAGCTCTTTCGCTATATCCACTAAATGGTGTTTTTGTCATCTTGCCTTGAAGACAAGATTCATATACCTCATATGATTCAAAATCAAATGAGTCCAAAAGTCCATCCTTATGGAGTTGGGATATGTGACTCTCATTTATGTGACCTAAGCAACATTGCCAGATGTTTGGTTCAATCATTAGACTTGAACCGTTTGACATTTATGTTATAGATTGAGTTGTTAAAGTCTAGAACATAGAGTTCATTCACGAGATGTGCACTACAATAGAACATTTGTAATATTCGAAAATTCTCAAAATAATTATTAGAAATATCCTAGTATTTTTCTGGAATTTTAGGATATTTTTATGGAATTTTTTAGATTAGCGGAAGTAGCAAAAATAAATAGAGAATGAAAATAGCCTACGTGGGAGTTGAACTCGAGACCTATTGGGTCCTACGAATTATAGCGAACTCCAGTAACCAAGTGAACCCAGCAGGGCCGTGCTGAAAGAAAAGGGAGGCAATTAGCATGTTTTAAAAACATAATTTGCATCGTATGCATGTTTTGTGAGGTAGATGGTTTCTTACTAAGCTCTCAAGCTTACAGATACTATTTTCCTTATACTGCAGATAAAGGTAAAGGGAAGATGGACTAGTGGAGGCTGGAGGTCAATGCAGTGATGAAGATGTGTGTGGATGGAACTTGGAACAAGATCTTAGGGAATTGCAGCGAGTTTTGTTTTAAACATTAGAACTTGTTAACATTTTATTATTCCGCACCTTAGTATGTTAAATGCCATGAACTAGTAAATTATGCACTCTACCATGCTTAGAACATTAGTTATGTGATGCTAGATTGTGTTCTAGTCATATTAGAACTTGTATGTGTGATTGAGGCACGAAGCAGTGCTGAAATCAGACTTCTGTACGAAATCAGAAACCCCAATCGATCGGCCGATCGATTGGAGGCTTCTCAATCGATCAGCCGATCGATTGAGAAGTTCGTACCGCGAACAGTAAGCTCCTGGATCGATCAACCGATCGATCCGGATGCCTTCTATCACGAACAGAAAGCCCTGGGATCGATCACTGGATCGATTGGCCAGTCTGGATCGATCAGCCGATTGATCCGGAATATTGCCCCGAGCACAGTAGCATGCTGAATCAATCACTGGATCGATCCAACCTAAGTTCCGCATACAGTGGCATGCTGAATCGATCTCTGGATCGATCAGACCATTCCAATCAATCCACCGATCGATTGGGAGGCCTGATAATAGCTGCAAACCCCTTAGTTCAGTTCCTTGACCATGGGGAATGTAATATATGACATGAATAGTTTGATTACACCCCTTAGCACATATAGAATAAAGAAATGATAGTAGTTTAGCCAAGTTTTAATTAGTATAGCTTCCGCACCTAGACTTAGTGATGGTCATGGATATAGCTTAGCACAACATATTGTGACGGTCCGGCCTTACAGCTTAGCCAGTAGAAGGCGGGTCATTACAGAGTGGTATCAGAGCAAAGTTCCATACTTCCTACACACACATCAGCATTGAACCTGCAGCTTCCAAGTAAGAATACCTCTCACTTTGCTATGTCTACTGCTTTCATATTTGTAGATAACTAAAGTATACTTTGTTGTGATAGTAACTAACATGATAGTGATAGTAGTTATATACACATGATGCTTTAGTTATGTATGTCCTTTGTTCCTTTAGAAATGGCACGAGGACGCCCAGCTAGAAGGGCACCAGCCACTGAGCCCCAGCATGAGGCAGGCAGACCTGACAGCTTTAGTGGCTCAGTTACAGTAGCAGTTAGCTGAACAGCAACAGGAGATAGCCACCTTAAAGGCTAATCAGCAGAATACTCCCACAGTCACCCCGGAACCAAACTTAGCAACGCCAGTAGTTTTAGAGGTTCCACCAGTCCAGCCTACAGCACCAGTAGCCCCAGCAACAGAGGCAAGAAGAGAGGCCTATCTGATCCAGTGGCAGAGAGTCAAGCCCGAGAACTTCTCAGGCACCAGTGAACCATGGGATGCCCAAGCCTGGTTCAAAACACTGGAGAGTACGATGGAGCTTTTGGACTGGCCAGAGCATGAAAAAGTGAAGTGCGCCTCCTTCTGCTTGACAGGAGATGCACGTATGTGGTGGGAGAGAATTAGAGCGAAGCACCCAGTGAACTAGATGACATGGGCTGACTTCGAGAAAGAATTCTTCGAGGAGTTCTTTCATATGCGGGTCACAAACCGTCACTACGACGAGTTCACTGAGTTTCGTCAGGGCAACCTATCAGTTGAGGAAGCCGTGAAGAAATTCAATAGACTGGCTCGTTTATGCCCTGAACTAGTCAGCACAGAAAAGGAACGAGTCCGGTTGATGCTCAAGATGCTGAGGCCAGAAATAGCAATGAACGTGGCTGGCGGCGTTCATAGGCCGCAGACCATCGAAGAACTAGTAAGCAGTGCTCTGACCACCGAGCACTACCAGAACAGTATCAAACAGCAGAAGCAAGTCCTCTCAGAGTCCAAAGGGCAAGGAGGCTCAAGTACTCAGAAATAATAGGGCCACAGCTCCAACTAGAAAGGGAATTCCAGCAACAAGCGCAAACCAGGGAGTTACCCAAAGGGAGGACCAGCCAGCAAACAGCCTAGTTATCCCAAATGTGCTACTTGTGGGAAATTTCACCCAGGAATTTGTCGCAAGGGCACCCGAGGATGCTTTGAATGTGGACAAGAAGGATATATGGCTAAGCAGTGCCCGAACAAGACTAGTCTTCCTCTACCACAGCCGATTAAGTATGGAGGCCAGCCAGCTCAGTTACATCAGATGCAGGCTGCTATAGGTGGTCCACACATCAGCCAGGGAAGACTAGAAGCCCCTCCAGCTATGACAAATGCGAGGATCTACTCACTCACCAGAGAAGATGTAGCGAATGCCTCGACAGTTGTTACAGGTCAGATTAGTATTTTACAGCAAAGTACAACTGTCTTATTCGATACTGGGGCAACCCATTCTTATGTATCCAAGGCAATTGTCGAGAAGTTAGCGATACCCCCAGAGGTACTCAGTAGTCAGTTCTTGACAACGTTACCTTCAGGAGAAATTATGGCATCCACGCACTGGCTCAGAGCAGTGCCAGTCATTATAGCAGACAGAGAACTCTTTTGTGATCTGATAGTGCTAAATATGACTGACTACGATGTCATCTTTGGAATGGACTTCTTGAGCAGATACGGTGCCTCCATCGAGTGCCGTAAACAGAAAGTCGTATTTCAACCTGAAGCAGAAGCACAGTTCGAGTTCATCGGAGAACCCAAGAGAAAGGCCAAAAAGTTTCTCTCAGCTATGAAAGCACAGAGATTAATGGATTCAGGATGTACGGGATTTTTAGCACACGTAGTCAGTACCGGTCAGGACAAGGACCGACAGTTAGCAGAGGTCCGAGTCGTATGTGACTACCCAGCAGTCTTCCCTGAAGAGTTACCAGACCTAGCACCAGACAAGGAGATTGAATTCGAGATAGAACTCATTCCCGGCACAAATCCTATCTCCCAAGCACCTTATCGCATGGATCCAGCAGAACTGAAGGAACTTCATGAGCAACTAAAGGAGCTTCTTGACAAGGGCTTCATACGTCCGAGTCACTCACCATGGGGAGCGCCGGTATTATTCGTGAAGAAGAAGGACGGGAGCATGCGCCTGTGCATAGATTACAAAGCACTGAACCAAGTCACCATCAAGAATAGGTATCCTCTTCACAGAATAGATGACTTGTTCGACCAGCTAAAGGGAGCAGCAGTGTTCTCTAAAATAGACCTCAGATCAGGTTATCATCAGGTGAAAGTTAAAGAAGAGGATATACCCAAGAAAGCATTCAGGACTAGATACGGACATTACGAGTTCGTAGTCATGCCCTTTGGCGTGACAAATGCTCCAGCTACTTTCATGGACCTCATGAAGAGAGTATTCAGAGAGTACTTTGATAAGTTTGTTATCGTATTCATTGATGACATCCTTATCTATTCAGGAACTCAGGAAGAACACGCAGAGCACCTGAGAATAGTACTGCAGACCCTCCAGTAGAACCAGTTGTACGCCAAGTTCACAAAATGTGAATTTTGGTTGGATCAGGTGTCCTTCCTGGGTCACATCATCTCAAAGGATGGTATCATGGTAGACCCCAGTAAGATAGAAGCCGTGAGTATCATGGTATCATCTCAAAGGATGGTATCATGATGCCTCTAAGTTGGGACTAGGAGCAGTGCTGATGCAAGATGGCAAGGTAATCGCCTACGCCTCCAGACAACTCAAGGAGTATGAGAGGAATTACCCCACTCATGACCTCGAGCTTGCAGCAGTTGTGTTCGCCCTCAAAATTTAGAGACATTACTTGTATGGAGCTCAGTGCAGAGTGTATACAGATCATCAGAGTCTGAAGTACTTCTTCACTCAGAAGGATCTGAATATGCGGCAACGCAGATGGCTGGAGCTGGTCAAAGACTACGATATAGACACCTCTACCACCCAGGGAAAGCCAATAGGGTAGCAGATGCACTTAGCAGAAATTCCATTGCTACCTTATTATCGCTAGCAGCCATGTCACCACCCCTACAGAAAGAGATCACAGATTTTGGTATCGAACTCATAGTTGGACAGCTCTCTACTATGACATTAGAGTCTACCTTGCTTGGTGACGTCCAGACAGCTCAGGAACATGATCCTGAAATTCAGAAAATCAAGAAAGGGTTAGCAGAATCAGAAGGTAGAGAATTCAGAGTATCCGATAATGGGGTATTGTACTTCGGTGATAGACTCTGTGCTCCAGATCAGGAGGAATTAAAGAGAAAGATTTTGGATGAGGCTCACAGGACTCCTTATGCGATGCATCCAGGTTCTACCAAGATGTACCAGGACTTGAAGAAACATTTTTGGTGGCCTGGGATGAAAAGAGACATCGCTAGATATGTTAGCATCTGCCTGACCTGCCAGAGGGTCAAGGCAGAACATCAGAGACCAGGCGGAGTTCTGCAGCCTATTCAGATCCCAGAATGGAAGTGGGAAGACATTTCTATGAATTTCATAGTGGGATTACCCAGAACCACGAATTGTTTTGATACCATCTGGATAATAGTCGACAGATTAACTAAATCAGCCCACTTCTTAGCTATCAGGATATCCTACTCCATGGAACAGCTAGCTAAGTTGTATCTCAAGGAGATTGTCAGATTACATGGAGTCCCACGAACCATTATTTCAGACCGAGACAGTAGGTTCACATCACACTTCTGGGAGTGTGTACAGTCAGCATTGGGCACGAAGTTAAAGTTCAGCACAACTTTCCATCCTCAGACAGATGGTCAAACAGAGCGAGTAAATCAAGTACTCGAAGATATGCTCTGAGCATGTGCCCTAGATTTCAAAGGAAGTTGGTGCAAATATCTGAGCTTAGCAGAATTTGCACACAACAACAGCTATCAGGCCACTATCGGCATGTCACCTTACGAGGCTCTCTATGGGCGGAGGTGTAGATCTCCAATCTGTTGGTATGAGAGTGGTGAACAGAAAGAACTAGAACTTCAGACAGATCTAGTAGCAGATACCATAGCAGCTATACAGCAGATCCGCCAGAGGATAGAGACAGCTCAGAGCCGCCAGAAAAGCTGTGCTGATACACGGCGCAGACCCTTAGAGTTTTCAGTTGGGGATTCAGTGTTCCTCAGAGTAGCTCCCATGAAGGGAGTAATGCTTTTTGGGAAGAAGGGCAAACTAAGTCCCAGATATGTGGGACTATACCTTATCAGCAGGGGAGTTGGCAAGGTGACATATGAGCTAGAGCTACCCCAGGAAATGTCAGCTATTTATAATGTATTTCATGTCTCTATGCTGAAGAAGCATATCCCAGATGCCACCCAGGTGATTGAGCCCCAGCTGGTACAAGTCCGCGAAGACCTCAGCTATGACAGTCAGCCTACTCAGATAGTAGATCGAGAAGTTAAGAAATTACGGAATAAGGAGCTACCGTTAGTAAAAGTCATTTGGCAAAATCACACAACAGAAGAGGTGACTTGGGAGACAGAAGCCAGTATGAGACAGAAGTACCCAGAGTTATTCTAAGTTCGAGGATGAACTTTTTATAAGGTATGGGGGATTGTAACATCCAAAAATTCTCAAATTAATTATTAGAAATATCCTAGTATTTTTCTGGAATTTTAGGATATTTTTATGGAATTTTGAGATTAGCGGAAGTAACAAAAATAAATAGAGAATGAAAATAGCCTACGCGGGAGTTGAACCCGAGACCTATTGGGTCCTACGACTTATAGCGAACTCCAGTAACCAAGTGAACCCAGCAGGGCCGTGCTGAAAGAAAAGGGAGGCAATTAAATTTATATTAGAGTTGGGCGAAATTACCCACTTAATATAAATAGAGAATTAATAAGTGAAGAGTTATTTTAACGTAACTTTTCTCCTCCTCACCCTAACCTCACGCCGCCCCCTCCCTCTTCTCCTTCTCCTCTCGGCGCCAACCACAAGCACACCTGGGGTTCCATCCCTAGGGCCATAAGAGTACTTTCCGGCGATGACTCCGACACGAGGACACTCCCCTCCGCGAGAGGAACGCATAGACGCGAGTAGATCGTCGAAGAGATCTCTCCTCTGGAAAGCCTAGCGATTAGATTTGTAAAAAAATCCGAACAGGAGGTAAGAAACCCCTCACCTGCAGTATAAGTAGCTTTCGTATGAATTTTAAGCTTCAGTTTAGTAGCATGTCGACTTTCGGCACAAAGGATGCGAACTAGCGCATACCAAGTGTTTGAATAAATTGTTAGCACAGTTAAAATGCAACTTAGGCATTTTATTAGCTTAGATAAATGCAATAGAAGCATTTTCACAGCTTAGTAGTCTTGCTATAGCTCTTATAGGACTAGATGTCCAATGGGTGGGCTCCCACAGTCACCTCTAGGTTCAGACAACCTAGCTCCAGGTTCAGATAACCTAGAATGAGCAAGACAAGTAATAATTAGCTATGTTCAGTATTTTACTTTCTCAGTGGCACTGTACTGGATTAGATATCCATTGGGTTGGGCTCCCATAGTCGTCCCTAGGTTCAGCTAACCTAGTAAACCCTACTAGATTCGAAATTTGCAACCCCGGGTTTAGTTAGGGATGCGCGCACAGCAAGTACAGTTGCCGGGCCCAAATAGCAACATGATTATGTATTTAAACTATTATGAATATAGTTTTCAAACATCACAAAATAGTTATGTGAATTCAGTACAGCTTTAACATCAGATTAGTATTAGCTTAGCTCAACCATGGTATCAGTTTAGCTTTCTGTTAATACAACGTGATAGTTTATAATTAGTTTTATTGCCATGATCAGTTTTGTTTCTATGTGTTGTATGCCATGCCATGCTTAGCATATTCAGTATGTATTTCAAATAGCATGTTTTAAAAACATAATTTGCATCGTATGCATGTTTTGTGAGGTAGATGGTTTCTTACTAAGCTCTCAAGCTTACAGATACTATTTTCCTTATACTGTAGATAAAGGTAAAGGGAAGATGGACTAGTGGAGGCTGGAGGTCAATGCAGTGATGAAGATGTGTGTGGATGGAACTTGGAACAATATCTTAGGGAATTGCAGTGAGTTTTGTTTTGAATATTAGAACTTGTTAACATTTTATTATTCCGCACCTTAGTATGTTAAATGCCATGAACTAGTAAATTATGCACTCTACCATGCTTAGAACATTAGTTATGTGATGCTGGATTGTGTTCTAGTCATATTAGAACTTGTATGTGTGATTGAGGCACGAAGCAGTGCTGAAATCAGACTTCTGTACGAAATCAGAAACCCCAATCGATCGGCCGATCGATTGGAGGCTTCTCAATCGATCAGCCGATCGATTGAGAAGTTCGTACCGCGAATAGTAAGCTCCTAGATCGATCAGCCGATCGATCCGGATGCCTTCTGTCGCGAACAAAAATCCCTGGGATCGATCACTGGATCGATGGGCCAGTCTAGATCGATCAGCCGATCGATCCGGAATATTACCCCGAGCACAGTAGCGTGCTGAATCGATCACTGGATCAATCCAACCTAAGTTCCGCATACAGTGGCATGCTGAGTCGATCACTGGATCGATCAGACCATTCCAATCGATCCACCGATCGATTGGGAGGCCTGATAACAGCTGCAAACCCCTTAGTTCAGTTCCTTGACCACGGGGAATGTAATATATGACATGAATAGTTTGATTACACCCCTTAGCACATATAGAATAAAGAAATGATAGTAGTTTAGCCAAGTTTTAATTAGTATAGCTTCCGCACCTAGACTTAGTGATGGTCATGGATATAGCTTAGCACAACATATTGTGACGGTCCGGCCTTACAGCTTAGCCAGTAGAAGGCGGGTCGTTATAACAGTTCATTGAAATAAATGAAACAACATTTGTCCTTTATTACAAATGAGAATCCTTTCTTGTCCAAACAAGAAATAGAGACGATGTTCTTAGTTAAGGCAGGCATATAACAGTACTCTTCAAGTTCTAAAACAAGCCCAGTGGGTAAAGATAAGGAATATATTCCTACAACTATAGCAACTCTTGCACCATTGCCTACTCGTAGGTCCACTTCGCCCTTTGTCAAAGATCTACTATTTCTCAGCTCCTGCACATTAGTACAAATGTGAGATGCACACCCAGTATCTAATACGCATGAAGAAGAAATAGATAGATTATCTTCTATAACATTTATACCTGAGGCAGAAGTCTCACTTCTCTTCTGTTTCACTTCCTCTATGTATAACTTGCAGTTCCGCTTCCAGTGTATGTTTTCACCATAGTGGAAGCATGCTCCTTCCTTAGCAACCCCACCTTTGGGTTTCAATGTATGAGTCATGCCCTTACCTTTGTCTTGGATCTTACACTTACCTTTAGGCTTCTCCTTACATTTTCCCTTTGGCACCATCAAAATGGTACTAAGTTTTGCCTTCTTAAGGTTGAGTTCAGTAGTTCTCAACATGCTCAACATCTCAGGCAATGGCTTATCAATTTTATTTATATTATAACTCATGATAAATTGACTGTAGCTTTCAGGCAATGATTGCAAAATAAGGTCAAAGGCCAATTCTTGACCTAGTGGAAATCCCAATCATTGTAGGTTCTCCACATACCCAATCATTTTGAGCACATAAGGCCCTACAGGACTTCCTTCTTGCATTCTGTACTAAAATAGTGCTTTAGAGATCTCAAACCTCTCATGCCTTGCTTGTCTTTGATATAGTTATCTAAGATATTCAACCATATCATAAGCATCCATGTTCTCATGTTGCTTCTGAAGCTCAGAGTTCATGGTAGCGAGCATAAGGCATGATACATCTAATGCATCATCTTGATGCTACTCAGAATACCGTTCTAGTTCCCTTGTACAAAAATTTATATAAGCATAGAACTATCTTAGCTACCCATATGCTCTACTGAAGTTAAATTTGGATTGCAAATGATGCTTAACATTATTAATCCAAATTGTTCTTCAGAAGTTAAACTTGGATTGGAAACGATACTTAACATTTTTACTCCAAGTTTAAGCGATGTGTTCTTCATAAATTAAACCATATTATAGAAGTTTATTAAATATCTATTTCAAAGATTGGCTTCCAGGTTAAACATGGCGAGACACTAGGCCTTCTTAGGTATGGGATCATCCATCACTTCCTAGACAAAGCCTTTCAAAGAAATCAGATATTTAACTTCTTACAGTAAAATATGTTTAACTACACAGACCTCAATAGAAGTACAATATCGAAAACATGAAATCAAAAAATAAAATCAATAACAAAATGATAACCTAAAACCGATAACCTCTTGTGTTTGATTTTTCAAGATCTATACAAAAAGATGAACTAGTTATGATGTGTAAACAAATAACTAGTTATACCTTTTGTAGCTTATAGAACTTTTGATCTTCTGCTGTATTCCTCTCCTTCTCTTAGATGTCGTGTGGGCGACGATCTTCCAAGATGAAATCCACCCAATCTTCTTCCTTTGCTTCCAAGTTTCAGCCACCAACTAACCTCCAAGGGATGCTAGACAAGAGAGTTTCCTTCTCTTCTTCTTCTCCTTCAAGCAACTGGCCACCAAGAGATCACCAAACTTGATGCCGCCGACCTCCAAGGAAGAAAACAAAAGGAGAAAAGAAAAGGAAGAGGGCCGACCACCAATGGATTAGAAGAGAAAAATAGAAGATGTGTTATCTCATGAGGCACCCCCTCCATCTCTTTTATAATCCTTGGTCTTGGCAAAAAAGAAAAGTTTTAAACATAATTAAAACTTCCTTATTTTCCTTGCCAATGACTAAAAAGGAAAGTTTTAAAACAAAAATTAAAACTTCCTTTTAATGATTGTCATGACCGGCCCTACACATGTGCTCCAAACAAGGAAAGTTTTAAGCATAAAATTAAAAGTTCCTTATTTGTTTCCGGTAAGAAATTTTTAATAAAAAAATTTCTCTTTTAAATCCCTTGTTGGTTATAAAAGGAAAATTTAATAAATTAAAATCTCTCTTTTAAAAACATGTGGATGGTTACAAAAAAGGAAAGTTTTATCAAAAATTAAAATCTTTCTTTTAACTATAAATAAGGAAAGATATCAAACCTCTCTCTTAATCCTTTATAGAAAGCTATAAAAGGAAAGATTTTAAAAATTAAAAACTCTCTTTTAAAACCATGACTTTCACAAAAGGAAAGATTTTAAAATTTAAAATACCTTTTTAATTTTTATATAGCTGGCCACCTAATTTGGGCTCCAAGCTCGGTCGACCACAACTTGGCTCCAATCTTTGGCTTGGTTGGCCCTAGCTTGGGCTCCAAGCTTGGCTTGGCCGGCCACATCAAGATGGGTAAGAAGTTGGGCTTGAAGTGGATATAAGGCTTTATAAATAAGAGGCTATAACATGGACCGAGAGGAGGAATTGGTTTTGGTCTCCCGATGAACTTGAGCTTCCCGTGTTCGCCCCGAACGCCCAACTCAAGTTCATCAATAATAACTCATACCACTAAAGAGTTATTATTGAATTACCGCACCAATCTCATATTACAATATAGGTTCCTTCTTATCATGAGTGCATTAGTCTCCCTGTGTTTAAGATATCGAATGCCCACTAATTAAACGAGTTACTGACAACTCACTTAATTAATATCTAGCTCCAAGAGTAGTACCACTCAACCTTATTATCATGCCGGACTAAATCCACCTGCAGGGTTTACATGATAGTCCTTATGAGCCCCTCAAGGGGACATCATCAACCTAGAATATTAGAACACAGTTTACTTCTATAATCAACAACACACCATATAAATAATATCATTTCCCAACTTATCGGGCCTATTGATTTAATGAACTAAATCTCACCCATTGATAAATTAAAAAAATAAATACTAAGTGTACATGCTTGTTATTATATCGGGATTAAGAGTACACATATCCATAATAACAGAGGTTTTGTTCTTTTATGTAGTCAGTATAAAAAGAAATAACCTCAAATGGTCCTACTCAATACACACATAGTGTACTAGTGTAACTTTATAGTTAAGATAAACTAATACCAAATTACACTACAACCACTCCAATGATTTGCCCCATTCCGTTTTGGTTGTTAGCTACTATTTATAATTTATAAGGAACTGATAACATGATCTTCTGTGTCATGCCAAACACCATGTTATCTACAATATAAATTAAATGGACAACTACATCTAACATAAATGTAGACATTTGACCAATGTGATTCTTATTTCAAAATAAATATTTACAGAAAGCTAGGATTTTAGTACACATCCTAACAATATCCCACTTGTACTAAAAGACTATGCTGCCATAAATACTGGCATACATCTGATTCCCATCCGCTCAACATACTGATCAAAAGCTCTCGCTGGAAGGGCCTTAGTGAAAGGATCTTCCAGGTTATCTTCTGATGCAATCTTGGTGACAACAACTTCTCCTCATTTCATGATGTCTCATATCAGGTGGTACTTGCGCTCTATGTGTTTAATTGTCTAGTATCAGGTGATATCCGCTAACCATACCCACGGTAAAATAGATATCCGGTCTTGAGCATAACATTGCATACATTAGGCTTCCTACAGCTGAAGCAGAAGGAACTGCCTTCATTTCCTCTATCTCTTTTGATGTCTTATGAGACATCTCTTTAGATAAAGATACTCCATGCCGAAAAGGTAGAAAACCTTTCTTGGAGTTTTGCATGCTAAAATGAGCTAGGATAGTATCAATATATGAAGTTTAGGATAAGCACAACATTCTTTTCTTGTGATCCCTTATTACTTATATCCCAAGAAAATGTTCGCATTCTCCTAAGTCCTTCATATCGAATTGTTTGGAAAACACACCCTTACTTCTGACAACACTTTAACATTATTGCCAATTAAGAAAATGTCATCTACGTATAGTACAAGAAATACCACCACGTTTCCATCACACTTCTTGTATACAAAAAACTCATCCGTGTTGGAGTGTATACTAAAAGCCTATCTTTTGTATAAATATTTATAAGAATCACATTGGTCAAGTGTCTACATTTATATATACCAAATGTAGATGTTCAATTAATTTATATTGTAGATAACATAGTGTGTGGTGTCACACACAGAAGATTGTGTTATCGGTTCTTTATAAATTATAAACAGTAGCTCACGACTAAGATGGAAAGGAACAAACCATTGAAATAGTCGTAGTGTAATTAGGCATTAGTTTATCTTCACTAATAAATTACACTAGTACACTTTAAGTGTTTTGAGCAGGACCATTTAAGGTAAGTTCTTTTTATACTGATTTAATAAATGAACTAGACCTTAGTTATTATGGAAGTGTGTGCTCTTAATCCTAATAAAATAACAAGCACATATATTTAATATTTATTTCTTTGACTTATCAAAGAGTGAGATTTAGTTTGATAAATCAAAATACCCGATAAGTTGGGAAATGATGTTACTTATAGTGTGACTTGTTGATTATAGAAGGAAACTGTGTCCTAGTAATCTAGGTTGATAATGTCCCCAAGAAGAGCTCATAAAGATTGTCATGTTAAACCCTGCAGGTCGACTTAGTCTGACATGATGATAAGGTTGAGTGATACTACTCATGGACTAAGATATTAATTAAATGAGTTGTCAGTAACTCACTTAATTAGTGGACATTCGACATCTTAAACATAGGGAGACTAACACACTCATAATACGAAGGAGCCCAAAAATGTAATTTGGGATTGGTGCGGTAGTTCAATAATAATTCTTTAGTGGTATGAATTATTATTGATGAAGTTAAGTTGTGTGTTCAGGGCGAACACGGGAAGGTTAATTTCATCGGGAGACCAAAACCAATTCCTCCTCTCGGTCCCTATCGTAGCCTCTTGTATATAGAGATTTATACCCACCACAAACCCACCTTCTTACCCATCCTAATGGGGCTGGCCGAGCTAGCTTGGAACCCAAGCTAGGGCCGGCCAAGACCAAGTGGATGACCCAAGTTGATGGCCGGCCAAAGCTTGGGTCCCAAGCTTAGGTGGCCGACCACTAGAAAATTAAAAGGAATTTTTATTAAAATTATTTCTTATGTGGATATCATGGTTTTAAAAGAGAGTTTAAAATTTAAATCTTTCCTTTTATAGCTTTCTACAAAAGATTAAGAAAAGATTTGAAATCTTTCCTTATTTGTAGATTGAAAGGAGATTTTAATTTTGAGAAAATTTTTCTTTTTTAACCATGTTCATGATTTAAAAGAAATTTTAAAAATTAAATATTCTCTTTTATTAGTTTCTACAAAAGATTAAGAAAAGATTTGATATCTTTCCTTATTTGTAGATTGAAAAGAGATTTTAATTTTTAGAGATAACTTTCCTTTTTGGAAATTATCCACATGTTTAAACGAAAGATTTTAATTTATAAAATTTTCTTTTTACTAACCAATCATGAAGGGATTAAAATTATTGAAATTTTTTTTAAATTTCTGAAAATAAATTACGATGTTTTAATTCTTGTTTTAATTAAAACTTTCCTTGTTTTGAGGAGAAAGTGGCCGGCCAAGAAATTTAGAAAAAGAAAATTGATTTTTAATTTATTAATTTTTTTTCTTTTTCATGGCAAAAAAATTAAGGAAGTTTTTATTAAAATTTTCTTATTTGCCAAGACCAAGGATTATAAAAGAGGGGGTAGAGGTGCCTTAATAAAGAACGACTCTATTCTTTTCTTTCTCTCTTTTCTTCCTTGGTGTGGCCGGCCCTAGGGTATCCTCTTCTCCTTCTTTTCTCTTCCTCCTTTGTGGCCGACAGCATCAACTTAAGGGAAGTCCATGGTGGTCGGTTCTAGCTAGGAGAAGAAGGAGAGAAAGAAGGCTTCGTTTCTAGCATCCCTTGGAGCTTGGTGGTGGTGGCCGGACCTTTACTTCTCATGGAGAATTAATGGTGGCCGAATCTAGCTTGGAGAAGAAGGAGCTTGGTGGTTATCGTCTCGGAAGATCCTTGCCCACACAACGTCCGAGATAAGAAGAGGAATACGGTAGAAGATCAAGAGGTCATTAAAGTTTATAAAGGAAGGTATAATTAGTAATTAATTTTCGCATCATACTAGTTGTTTTTCTTTTGTATGAATTCCAAACACAAGAGGCATTAGATCTAGTTTTTTGAATTAGTTTTTCAAGTTTGTGTTTTCTTCTTTTTCGAATTTGTGATTCGATTGTTCTTTTTGGTTAACCTAGAGTTATTTAAGGAAATTAAATATTAGCTTTCCTTAAAAGGCTTTGACTAGGCGGTGGTAGTTGCTCCCATATCCAAGAAGGCCATGTGCCTCACCATGCAGTCCTGGAAGCCAATTTTAAAAATTAATATTTAATGAAATTAATAACATAGGTGGATTTGAATCAATAGTGTTAAGTTCTGCTTGCGATTCAAATCTAAACCATTAAGAATAGATAAGTTAAATTTGGAATCAATGATGTTAAGTTTCGTCTGTGATTCCTAATTTAACTTCTAAAGAACACAATAGGTTATTTAAGGAAAGGTTCGACACTTGTACAAAAAATATTTGTATAGTGGAGCCGGTACGGTTTTCCTAGGACTAACCAACAATTGGTATCATAACTAGGGTTTGCTTCTGTGTGTTTGGTTTTCAAATAGATTATGCACATGTCATACATAATTTAGGCAGGATACTAGTAGGATGTGCTAACTTTGTGGTTGCAGGCTCCAACTATTTTGGCTTATTGATGTTGTGTGTGATTAGACCCTTGGACATGTCAAGGGCATTATTTTTGTGTGTGCATGATTGTATGTAACTAATATAGCAGGAGCTATATTAGCCCTAGGTTTTAGAATTTTATTTTTCGATCTAGATTACATGTACATTCCATTTATGGAATATAGGATCGATATATGTAAAATTCTATATTTGTCGTGGATCGTATCTTAGCGAGGCATGGTGCTATTGGAGGACCAAAGGCGCAGCGGAATAAGAAGCAAGATAGATGCAACGACTCGACCCGATGGCGGTGGCTAAAGATGGCAGCAGCTAGGGTTGGAGCACACGAAGGACAGTGATGGAAAATACCATAATAGTTGGAAAATTAATTTCCATATTTATTGCTTATATTTACTGTGATGTGTGTGCATATGATATATGCTAGCATAGGTTAAAATTCCTCACCATAAATATCTAAGTGGGAGAGGGATTAGTATATAAATCCCACGGTCTCCATTACTGGTTTGTAAGTGATGCGACAAGCTTGCGAGTTGGCTCTGAGTGCCTCCCTCCACAACAAATGAGTTTGTTTGTGGATCACTAGATCAAACTTCCTTTATGAATGGTTATAGGAAGTTATTTAGGATGTCTGTGATCTTCTCCAACTGAAGGGGCACAATTCTATTTAATGGACTTAGTATCAAGTAGTGGTATACACTTAGACATATTTAATAGTATCCTCCCCAATGGAGTCACTTCTTTCACTTGTGTGACCAAAGGGAAACCAACTATTGATTTGTAATAAACTACTAGGGTGACAGGATAATAAAATTAATGGGTTAAAACCCCTCTTACAAATGATTGATTTTGTATACGTCCACACTAACGTGGCATACAAAATTAACGGTGTTTGAGATAATTTTATATTTCATAAAGTTAGGTTGACAAGATAGTTAATGGGTAAAACCCTCCTCTTACAAATGATGATTTTGTATACGCCCATACTAACGTGGCATGCAAAATTCACGGTGTTTTGAGGTGTTGGTAAATTTAAATAGTATTGTTAGAGGAATCAATATTATTTTAAATTTAGAGTCTTGACCAAATATTTGATCAAAGACAGACCAACTATTAATTTTATTTGTCATAGGTTGACGAGATAATAAAATTAATGGATGAAATCTCCTTTTAGAATTTGTATACGTCCACACTAACATGACATACAAAATTTACGGGGATTTTTGAGATGTTGGTCTTGACCAAACATTTTTGTGATTCTTAGGATTTCAAATGTTAGTCAATCCCCTAGTTGTTATACTATAGAATAGACTTAGTAGTCCCAATTGTAATGATTGGAAAACTTGGACATTAAGGTAGACTGTCCTCTCAGAACTGAGAACAATAACGGTGTATTTTATTAGTTGTCAAAACCTATTTAGTGGTGTTATCTACTGGTACCTGGTGTGTAGATATAGGAACCACTAATTATGTCTGTAATTCATTGCAGGGGTTTCAGAAAATCCGACAACTATATAAATCACCGTCCACATGGGCACTACTATAAAAGTAGCAGCTGTTGCAGTGGGAGATGTTTATTCCTTGATAGGAATAAAATATAGATTTTCAGAAATTGTCTTTACGTATGAAATTTGGAAAGAACCTGATTTCGGTTTCTAAACTGTTAAAGAATAGATATTCTATCTATTTTGATAACAAACTTGTTATCAAGAAAAATAGGGAAGTTATCTGTTCTGGTATGGTGGTTGACAATTTATAATCCAATAACTCCCACAATTCAATAAATGGAAATTAATAACACATTTCTAAAGAGAAAGTAACCTTCGGAAATGAACCAATCATATTTTTGGCATCTAAGGCTAGGTTATATTAACTTGAGTAGGATTTAAAGGATTTTAACTAATGAACTCTTGGGTTCTTTGGTAGTGGAAATCTTTTCAACCTGCGAGTCTTACTTGGAAGAAAAAATAACCAAGAAGCTTTTAAGTCTAAGGGGTTTAGAGCCAAAGATAAGTTGAAATTGGTTCATTCTGATTTGTGTAGACCTTTGACTATCCATGCAAGAGGTTGTTTCAAATATTTCGTCTCTTTTATAGATAACTATTCGAGATAAGGATACATTTACTTGACACACCAAGTCTAAGTGCTTTGATTAGTTCAAGAGTACTAGGCTGATGTGGAGTAACGTCAAGGTAAAAGTATCAAGACACTATGGTAAAATCGTAGTAACGAGTACCTCTTAGGAGAGTTTAGGAGTCACTTATCAGAAGTCGGGATTTAATCCAACTAACTGCACCTGGTACACCCCAACAGAATGGTGTAGTAGAAAGAAGGTATAATGCTCTTATAGAATAATTAGATTGATGATGAGTTATTTAGAAAATTACCAAATTCGTTCTAAGGATGTACACTGGAAACGGAATTGACCATAATACCTTTTAAGTCGAAACTCTCTACTCCCATAGAATTACAGATTGGGTGTAAGCCTAGTCTGAAGCATATTCGGATTTGGGTTGTCTAGCACATGAGAGACACTGATAAGTTGGACATGAGTTCACTTGTTTGTGAGTTATCCTAGAAAAATGAAAAGAGGTTTATAATCCTTAAAATCGGAAGGTCATTGTTGGCACCAATGCCCAATTTTAGAAAAGGACTATATTATGAACCAAAAGGCCATGAGTAAAAATTGCTCTTAAGGAAATTAAAGGGCATGTCTAATCTAGTACCAACTGTACAAGATGAAATATCACAAGAAACTGCAACACGTATCACAAATGATACACAATTGCAGAAAGTGCCTCGTTATAGTGGGAGGGTTGTTAGGCAACCTAAAAGATTCATACTTTGGGAGAGTCTTTGGACTTGATCCCTGGTGGACGTGAACCTGATCCCCGGACATATGATGAAGCACTCCAAGATAAAGATGAAGTATCTTTACAAAGAGCAATAAATACAGAATTAGAATATATGTATTCTAATAGATTCTAGGAGCTTATAGAATCACCAAATAGTGTAAAAGCCATTGGGTGAAAATAAGTCTACAATAGAAAAAAGGGATAGATGGGAAAGTGGAAACTTTCAAAGCAAGGATTGTTGAAAAAGGGAAACCTTTTAATGGTAGCCATGCATAAGTCTATCCGGATTCTTTTATCTATTGCTGCTCATATAGACTATGAGATTAGGCAAATGGATGTCAAGACAGCATTCCTTTATGGAAGTCTTGAAGAATGCATCCATATAAAGTAACTAGAGAGGTTCATTACAAAGGGCAAAGAGCATCTAGTATGTAAGCTCAATCGGTCTATGGACTGAAGTAAAGCTTCAAAGTCTTGGTTCATCCGGTTTAATGAAGTAATCCAGTCTTATGGATTTAGTTACCGGATAAGTCTTGCGTATACAAGAAGTGTGATGGAAACATGGTGGTATTTCCTGTACTATACGTAGATCACATTTTTGATAGTTGGAAACAATATCAAGGTGTTATCGGAAGTAAGGGTATGGTTGTCCAAGCAATTTGTTATGAAGGACTTAGGAGAGTGAGCACATATTCTTGGGATCAAGGATCGCAAGGAAAATAATGTTGTGCTTATCCCAAGCTTTATACAATGTGTAACACCCACTAAGCTTTTAAGATAAATATGAGAATGATGAACTTGCCTTAGAAAAATATTAGTAGAATGTTGAACCAAAAAGAAATAAAAAGAAATAAAAATAGGGAGTGGTCAAGGATTGAACCTTGAACCTCTCATGATGTAAATGATAGGATTAATGGGTAATAACCAGTTGGGATAGGAATAATATATTGATAGCAAAGGAGGGAAACTCATGATAAGGGTGAGAGTAAAAGCTAGCCAAAAGAAAACAAGAAAAGAGCAAGAGAAAGGCAACTTGCCTTCCTTCTTTTCTCTCCCTCTTCTTCTTCTTTTGCCGTGACTTAAAGAGGGGAATTAAGGGGATTCATTCCCCCTTGTTTCATCATGAATGATGAGAACAAATAAATAAATAAAATAAAAAGAAAAATGAAAAAAAAGGGGCTAAGGGAGAAGGAAAGCAAAAACCAATTTTGCTACCTCTTTCCCCTTAACATAAAAGAGAGTATGTAAAGAGAAGATTTTATTTTTCTCTCATTTCTCTCATTCTCTCCTCTCCATCACTGAGAACCTCAGCCCCCTCTCCTCCATTTTCGGCCCCCAAAAACAAGGTTCCTCCTAGAATACAAGGAAGGCTACCATGGGAAATCAAAGAAGGAGAACAAGAAGAAGAGACCTCTTCTTCCATCACCACACTTTAGAACCACAAGCGAAAAGGATGTAAGCTTCCCATCACCTGTGGTACAAGGGATTTTAATGTGTTTTTGGATTTTATGAGGATTTTAAAACCTAGAAACAAAGTTGTGAAAACTCGGCCAAAGAAAGGACTTGTTGATCCTAGGAATGTTTAATATAAGCTTTGATTCATGATAATTTTTCTATGCTTTGTAAGAAGGTTTTCTCTCATATTTTTATATATATGTGATGTTGGATTAGGGATGTATCTAACCCTAGAGTTTCGGCCAAAAAGGTTTTGTAAGGGCTAGGGAATTTAATTGTTTACCTAACTTGCACAAAACCCTCTAAATAAATGGTTAAGGATCCATTATCGTTTTCATACTTGAAGGTTACTTGGAATCAAAAGTATCCCACTCACAAGTTTCGGACAAGGAAGGGTTTAGGGTTAGGAAGACTTGAATTTAAACTCACCATGTTTATATGATAGAATATAGAGTTTCTTAAAGAGTTGCATGCTTGTATGTTGATAGAAACTCATGAACATCACTTCTAATGTTTCGGCCATGGTAAGGTGGATGCTTTAGAATAGCTTAAACAGATTTTTAACATGCTCAAAACTTCCATGACAATAAGATATGAAAGTTGTTTGATGCTCCCATGCTTAATTAGAGTATAGGAAAATTGGTTGTATGATATATGTTAATTAAGACCACAAGGGTCCTAGCTTGTTTGTGAACCAAACTTGTAGGTATAGTTTCTTTGATATTTTTACCATAAAACTTGTTTAGGTTTTCCATACTTTAGGCCACCTAAAACCTAGTTTAAAGACTTGGAAGGTTTCGGCCAAACATATGCTATGAGATAAAGAAAGGAAAAACCTAGGAAACCTAAGACACAACTTGAATGTACGCTTATAGTGCTTGACTTTTATACATGTTATGAAATGTGTTATGACTTTCTATGCTTTTATGCCATTTGAACAAATTCCATGCTTGATGAGGTTCGGCCATGTAGGGTTTAAGGACCTAGAAACCTTAAAATTTAGACCTCATGTGTTAAAGATGCTTCTTATGAAATTGAGATAACATGTTGATTGTGTTCACATGCTTATATATTTAACTATGATTCAAATGGACACCTTTGAGCCTCGGCCATGAAGGGAATACATGCTTTAGAAACCCTAGAACTTACATTGAACATGCTCATGACACTCTCCATGAAATATGAAATGTAGAAAGCTAAAATTTACATGCTATATGTTGTTAGTGACCTAAATTGATGCTAAGGGAAGTTTCGGCCATGACCACTTGTATGAGGCCACTTATGAATTTATACATGATGTTAGAGTAAGTTCACATGCTTGTATGCTTGCTTGAAAACCTAAATGAGTACTTGTAAGTTTCGGCCAAGACATAATTTTAAGGGCTTAAAGGAGTTAGGAACTAACTCAATTGTGCTTACCATATTCCTTGAAACAAATGCTATAAATATGGTTAAGGTTTCCATGCTTTATGTCATTTAGAACATTGTTTCACACTTGTTAAGGTTCGGCCAAATGAGGTTCAAGGACTTGGAGAACTTAGAGTCCAAGTAAATCTTGTTTATAATACTTCCTATGAAAATTATATGTGGATGAATTAGGTTCTACATGCTTGGATGTTGTTTAAAACCTAAATTGGCACCTAAGAAGGTTTCGGCCAAGATAAGAACCCAAGGGATTAGGAAGCTTAGTACCCAAATTAATCATGTTACATTGTTCCTTATGATTGGATGAGCACATGATACACTTTTATGCTTAGACATGTATGCTTGTGAGCTATACAAGATGAGAATTTCTACGATATGTTATGAGTTTAAAATATGCATGCTTTATGTTATGATATGCGGGTAAATTTTACATGCTTTGATGATATGATATGAGCTGAAAATATGCATGCTTATGTTATGATATGTGGTTAAATTATGCAGGCTTTGATGATATGATATGAGCTGAAAATATGCATGCTTATGTTATGATATGTGGTTAAATTATGCATGCTTTGATGCTATGTTTAGTGCTTAAAATATGCATGCTTTTATGATATGCTATGTGGTTAAATTATGCATGCTTTGATGATATGATATGAGCTGAAAATATGCATGCTTATGTTATGATATGTGGTTAAATTATGCATGCTTTGATGCTATGTTAAGTGCTTAAAATATGCATGCTTTCATGATATGCTATGTGGTTAAATTATGCATGCTTGATGATATGCTTTATGCTTAAAATATGCATGTTTTTATGATTTATGCCTAAGTGATGCATATTGTTATGATATGATGTATGCCTAAGTGATGCATATTGTTATGATATGATGTTTGCCTAAGTGATGCATATTGTTATGATATGATGTATGCCTAAGTGATACATATTGTTATGATACGATGTATGCCTAAGTGATGCATATTTTTATGGTATGATGTATGCCTAAGTGATGCATACCTTTATGACATGATGTATGCCTAAGTGATGCATACCTTTATGATATGATGTATGCCTAAGTGATGCATACTTTTATGACATGATGTATGCCTAAGTGATGCATACTTTTATGATATGATGTGTGCCTAAGTGATGCATGCTTTTATGATGTATGATATGTATAAGTATGACATGTACTTTACTTTATGTGGCTTGTACCAAGGGTGGGCTCCATAAGCGCCCCGGGGTCGATGGAATAAGACTCGGACCTCGTTAGGGATGGGCTCCTAAGTGCCCTTAGGTCGATGGAGTAAGACTCGGGCCTAGTATGTTTGCCTTGTAGGGTTCAAGACTTGCTACCTTGGACCTACATAGGTTGCGCGCAATATGTAAGTGGTACATAGCCGGGATACCCTTTAAGTTGAGATTATGTTCAAGTATATATGTAAGAAGAAATGGTTTTAAAGGTCATGAGATATACACATGTTTTTCGGATACATGTTTTCCAAAATCATATTGCATATACCTTATGATGATTTATGATATGCCATGGTTAGATATGATTATGTTATGTTCCATGATATGTCCATGTGCATGATATGCCATGACTCTTTATGATGATATGCCATGATTAGATAAGATTATGTTATGCTTCATGCTATGCTTATGCTATGATATGCCATGACTAGTTATGATTTCTTCATGTTGCATGATATGCTTAAAAGAGTATGTTATATTATGTCATGACTAATTGAAATGATGCCATGTTGAGACATTCTTTGATTATACTATGATTTTCGATTTTAGTGAGTAGGAACGGAACTTACTGAGCCATGAGTGCTCACAGCTTACTGTCCTTGTACCACAGATAAAGGAAAAAGATGGATGAGCTAGAGGAGCAGCAGGAGAGGCAAGGAGATGTTTGTGGCAGTGGCTAGGCAACCAAATAAGAACCTGCTTTAAAAACTTTTAAAGAACTATGCTTTGTTATCATGAATTGTAGTACCGTATGTGTGATTTGATGTTATGCTTCTACTAATTTTGATATCATGTTATTAAGGCCATGATAGTGTAGTTCGGATTTGATGAAAAGGAAACAAAAGAAAAGTTTTTATTAAACTAAGAAAATCATTTTAAGTCTTCCGCTGTTTTAAAAAGAAAAATTTGTACATAGAGTATCGTAGCCCCGTCCCTTAGGGTTAGCAGGGAGGGCGGGCATTACACAATGAGCACATTTTAGCATGCAAAACTCCAAGAAAGGTTTTTCTACCTTTTAGACATGGGGTGGCTTTATCTAAAGAGATATCTCCGAAGATATCAAAGGAGATAAAGGGCATGAAGCAAGTTCCTTATGCTTCGGCTGTTGGAAAGCCTAATGTATGCTATGCACGAGATTGGATATCTGTTTTGCCCAGTGCATAGTTAGCAGATATCGAAGTAACCCAGGACCGAGACACTAGACTGCCAAAAAGCATATATTGAAGTACCTGAGAAGGACTAGAGATTATATGCTAGTTTACTAGGCAGATAATTTGATCCCTGTGGGTTACACGAATTTTGATTTTCAATCAGATAGGGATAATAGTAAGTCAACCTCGGGGTTTTGTGTTTACTTTAGGAGGTAAAGCCATAACTATGGAGGAGTGTTAAGCATTGGTGCGTTCTCAGACTCCGCTATGGAAGCTAAGTATATGGCAGCCTCTGAGGCAGCCATAGAAACTGAATCGCTTAGGAACCTCAAGATATACTTAGATATGATTTCTGGTTTGTCCAAAAGATTATTACAATTTTGTGATA
Source organism: Zingiber officinale (assembly GCF_018446385.1). NCBI lineage: Eukaryota > Viridiplantae > Streptophyta > Magnoliopsida > Zingiberales > Zingiberaceae > Zingiber > Zingiber officinale. The sequence goes on along the minus strand of NC_055990.1, from coordinate 59,557,716 downwards.
ATAGTGGTGCAGTAGCAAACTCGAAGAAACCATAAGTCCATAAGGCAAGTAAACACAATAGAGCGCTAGTACTACCCAATACGAGATTTCGTATAATGAGAAAAAATTGTTGTCGCCTAGATTACATCAGATGATAACCTGAAAGATCTTTTCACTAAGGTCCTAGAGGCAAGAGCTTTTGATGGGCATGTTAAAGATTTGGGAATCAGATGTATGGCAGCATTTATTGCAGCATAGTCTTTTAGTATAAGTGGGAGATTGTTGGGTGTATACTAAAAGTCTTTCTTTTGTATAAACATTTATAAGAATCACATTGATCAAGTGTATACATTTATATATACCAAATGTAGATGTCCAATTAATTTATATTGTAGATAACATAGTGTGATGTCACACACAGAAGATTGTGTTATTAGTTCTTTATAAATTATAAACAATAGCTCACGACTAAGATGGAAAGGAACAGACCATTGGAATAGTCATAGTGTAATTAGGCATTAGTTTATCTTGACTAATAAATTACACTAGTACACTTTAAGTGTATTGAGCAGGACCATTTAAGGTAAGTTCTTTTTATACTGATTTATTAAAAGAACTACACCTTAGTTATTATGGAAGTGTGTGCTCTTAATCCTAATATAATAACAAGCACATATATTTAATATTTATTTCTTTGACTTATCAAAAGGTGAGATTTAGTTTGATAAATCAAAATGTCCGATAAGTTGTGAAATGATGTTACTTGCAGTGTGACCTATTGATTATAGAAGGAAACTGTGTCCTAGTAATCTAGGTTAATAATGTCCCCAAGAAGAGCTCATAAAGATTGTCATGTTAAACCCTGCAGGTGGACTTAGTCCGATATGATGATAAGGTTGAGTGCTACTACTCTTGGACTAAGATATTAATTAAATGAGTTGTCAATAACTCACTTAATTAGTGGACATTCGACATCTTAAACACAGGGAGACTAACACACTCATAATAAGAAGGAGCCCAAAAATGTAATTTGGAATTGGTGCGGTAGTTCAATAATAATTCTTTAGTGGTATGAATTATTATTGATGAAGTTAAGTTGTGTGTTCAGGGCGAATACGGGAAGCTTAATTTCATCGGGAGACCAAAACCAATTCCTCCTCTCGGTCCCTATCGTAGCCTCTTGTATATAGAGATTTATACCCACCACATACCCACATTCTTACCCATCCTAATGGGGCCGACCAAGCTAGCTTGGAACTCAAGCTAGGGCCGGCCAAGACCAAGTGGATGAGCCAAGTTGGTGGCCGACCAAAGCTTGGGTCCAAAGCTTAGGTGGCCGACCACTAGAAAATTAAAAGGAATTTTTATTAAAATGATTTCTTATGTGGATATCATGGTTTTAAAAGAGAGTTTAAAATTTAAATCTTTCCATATATAACTTTCTACAAAAGATTAAGAAAAGATTTGAAATCTTTCCTTATTTGTAGATTGAAAGGAGATTTTAATTTTGAGAAAACTTTCCTTTTTTAACCATGTTCATGATTTAAAAGAAAGTTTAAAAATTAAATATTCTCTTTTATTAGTTTCTATAAAAGATTAAGAAAAGATTTGATATCTTTCCTTATTTGTAGATTGAAAAGAGATTTTAATTTTTAGAGATAAATTTCCTTTTTGGAAATTATCCACATGTTTAAAAGAAAGATTTTAATTTATAAAATTTTCTTTTTACTAACCAATCATGAAGGGATTAAAATTATTGAAATTTTTTATAAATTTCTGGAAACAAATTAGGAAGTTTTAATTATTGTTTTAATTAAAACTTTCCTTGTTTTGGGGAGAAAGTGACCGGCCAAGAAATTTGGAAAAAGAAAATTGATTTTTAATTAATTAATTTTTTTTCTTTTTCTTGGCAAAAGAATTAAGGAAGTTTTTATTAAAATTTCCTTATTTGCCAAGACCAAGGAGTATAAAAGAGGGGGTAGAGGTACCTTAATAAAGAACGACTCTATTCTTTTCTTCCTTGTTGTGGCCGGCCCTAGGGTCTCCTCTTCTCCTTCTTTTCTCTTCCTCCTTTGTGGCCGGCGACATCAACTTAAGGGAAGTCCATGGTGGCCGGTTCTAGCTAGGTGAAGAAGGAGAGAAAGAAGGCTTCGTTTCTAGCATCCCTTGGAGCTTGGTGCTGGTGGCCGAACCTTTACTTCTCATGGAGAATTAATGGTGGCCGAATCTAGCTTGGAGAAGAAGGAGCTTGATGGTTCTCGTCTCGGAAGATCCTTGCCCACACAACGTCCGAGATAAGAAGAGGAATACGGTAGAAGATCAAGAGGTCATTAAAGTTTACAAAGGAAGGTATAATTAGTAATTAATTTCCGCATAATACTAGTTGTATTTCTTTTGTATGAATTCCAAACACAAGAGGCATTAGATCTAGTTTTTCGAATTAGTTTTTCGAGTTTGTGTCTTCTTCTTTTTAGAATTTGTGATTTGATTGTTCTTTTTGGTTAACGTAGAGTTATTTAAGGAAATTAAATATTAGCTTTCATTAAAAGGCTTTGTCTAGGCGGTGGTGGTTGCTCCCATATCCAAGAAGGCCATGTGTCTCGCCATGCAGTCCTAGAAGCCAATTTTGCAAATTAATATTTAATGAAATTAATAACATAGGTGGATTTGAATCAATAGTGTTAAGTTTCGCTTGCGATTCAAATCTAAACCATTAAGAATAGATAAGTTAAATTTGGAATCAATGATGTTAAGTTTCGTCTGTGATTCCTAATTTAACTTCTAAAGAACACAATAGGTTATTTAAGGAAAGGTTCGACACTTGTACAAAAAAATTTTGTACAGTGGAGCCGGTACGATTTTCCTAGGACTAACCAACAATCCAGACACTGAATAAATCCATAATACTGAATTACTTCATTAAACCGGATGTTCCAAGATCTTGAAGCTTGTTTCAGTCCATAAATAAATCGATTGAGCTTACATACAAGATGTTCTTTGCCCTTTGCAATAAACCCCTCTGGTTTCTTCGTATGGATGTTTTCTTCAAAACTTCCATTAAGGAAAGCTGTCTTGACATCCATTTGCCAAACCTCATAATCCATATGAGCAGCAATAGATAAAAGTATCCGGATAGACTTAAGCTTAGCTACCGGCGAAAAGGTTTCCTCATAATCGATCCCCTCTTTCTGAGTATACCCCTTCGCAACAAGCCTTGCTTTGAAGGTTTACACCTTCTAGTCTGTCCCTGTTTTTCTTTTGTAGACTCATTTACATCCAATAGCTTTTACACCATTTTGTGGTTCTACTAGCTCCCAGACTTTGTTAGAATACATAGATTCTATTTCTGAATTCATTGCTCTTTGCCAAGATGTTGCATCTTTATCTTGGAGTGTTTGTCATATGTACGAGGATCAGGTTCATGTTTACATAGGATCAAGTTCAAAGAATCTCCCAATAACATGAATCTTTCAAGTTGCCTAACAAGCCTCCCACTACGACGAGGCACTGCCTGTAGTTGTGCATCATTTGTGATACGTGTTGCAGTTTCTTGTGATATTTCATCTTGCACGGTTGGTACTAAAATAGACTTGTCCTCTTTTATTTCTTCTAGAACAACTTTACTCATGGGCTTGTGGTTCATTACATAGTCCTCTTCTAAAAATCGGGCATTAGTGCTAACAATGACCTTCTAATCTTTAGGACTATAAAACAAACCACCATTCATTCTTTTAGGATAACCTACAAACAAGCAAACTTCTATATGAGATTCCAACTTATCATCATCTCCCTTCAGCACATGTGCTAGACTACCCCAAATCTGAACATGTCTCAGACTAGGCTTACACTAATTGCACAATTCTATGGGAGTAGAGGGTACTGATTTAGAAGGTACCAAGTTTAGAATGTACACTGTCGTTTCTAAAGCATATCCCTAGAATGAATTTGGTAATTCTGAATAACTCATCATCGATCTAACCATTTCCATAAGTGTCCTATTCCTTCATTTTGCCACACCATTCTGTTGGGGTATACCAGGTGCAGACAATTGGGATTGAATCCAAACCTCTGATAAGTAATTCCTAAACTCTTCTGAGAGGTACTCACCACCACGATCAGACCGTAGTGTCTTGATACTTTTACCGTGACGCTTCTCCACATCAGCCTTGTACTCTTTGAAATTATTAAAGCACTCAGACTTGCGGTGCATCAAGTAAATGTACCCATATCTCAAATAGTCATCTATAAAAGAGATAAAATTTTGAAACCACCTCTCGCCTGGATAGTCATAAGTCCACATAAATCAGAATGAATCAATTCTAACACATCTTTTGCTCTATACTCCTTGGCCTTAAAAGGTCTCTTGGTCATTTTACCTTCCAAGCAAGATTCGCAGGTTGGAAAGTTTTCCACCACCAATGAACCCAAAAGTCCATCGGCTATTAGCCTTTGAAACCTACTTAAGTTAATATGTCCAAGCCTTAGATGCCAAAGATATGTTTGGTTTATTTCCGAAGGTTCCTTTCTCTTATTAGAATTAGAAGATATGTTATTAATTTCCATTTGTTGCTTTGTGGGAGTTATTGGATTTAGAGTATACAAATTGTCAACTAATGTACCAGAATAGATAACTACCATATTCTTTTTGATAACCACTTTGTCATCAAAAGAAACAGAATATCCATCCAAAAATAGTTTAGAAACTGAAATTAAATTCTTTCTAAAACTTGGTACATAAAGATAATTTCTCAAAATCAAAGTTCTATTCCTATCAAATGATAAGTAAACATCTCCCACTACAATAGTCACCACTTTTGTAGTATTGCCCATGTAGACGCTTATCTCTTCTTAGTATAGTCGTCGGGTTTCCTGGAACCCCTGCAATGAATTGCTGACATGATCAGTGGCTCCTGTATGTACACACCAGGTACTGGTAGATAACATCGCTAAACATGTTTCAATTACTAGAGAATAAGATATACCTTTATTGTTCTCCTTCCTACAAGGACAATCCGCCTTCCAATATCCAGACTGCTTGCAAATAAAGCACTTGTCCTTTAGCTTCTTCACTCCTACTTTTAGTCCAGTACCTAGAGATCGATTCACTTTCTTTGCCGTGTCAGCTTGTTTCTTCTTCTTCTTCTTCTTCTTGCCTTTCAACTTAGAAGTAGAAACATTTTCAGCAAAGTGGATTTGAGAACTATGACAAAATAACCCTTCTGCTGCTTGAAATTCTGTCTGTAGTTCCGCCAATGAATAAATCCTTTTATTCATATTGTAATTCAGGTGGAACTGCTCAAAAATTTTGGGTAGCAATTGAAGAATAATATCGACCTGGGTTTTCCCATCGATTTCAGCTCCAAGGATTTGTATCTCGTTCAAGTAAGCTGTTATTTTGAGGATATGATCCCTTACGGGTGTCCCCTCTGACATGGTGGCTGTCATTAAGTTTCTCATAGCCTCTTGCCTAGTAGCCCGATTCTGGTATCTGAAAAGTTCCTTGAGATTGTACATCATGTTATAGGTAGTAGGCATGGCCTGATGTTGATGTTACAGCACATTTGACATAGAAGCCAAAATGTAACACTGCGCCATCTCATCTGCCTTGACCCATTTCTTATGATAATCAATCTCCTCTTCACTAGAATCACTATTAGGCTCATCAGGGCAGTCCCTTAATAGTACAAACTTATAGCCTTTAGTAGTTAGGACATTGCCCAGATTTCTTTTCCAATCTATATAATTGGGACCAGTAAGTTTGTTCTCTTTTAGAATAATAGCAAGTGGGTTGAAAGTCATCCTAAGAATCACGAAATAAGCTTTGGTCAAAACTTAAGAATTTAGAATAATATTGATTCCTCAAACAATATCATTTAAATTCACCAACACCTCAAACACCGTGAATTTTGTATGCCACGATAGTGTGGACGTATACAAATTCAAATATTTGTAAGAGGAGGTTTTACCCATTAATTTTATTCTTGTCAACCTATCTTTATGACAAAAAAATTAATAGTTGGTATTCATTCAGTCACACAAATTATAGCAGTGACTCCGATGGGGAGGATACTATTAAATGCGCCTAAGTGTATACCATTACTTGATACTTAGTCCATTAAATAGAATTGTGCCCCTTCAGATGGAAAAGATCACACGCTCCTAAATAATTTCCTATAATTATCTATAAAGGAAGTTTGATCTAGTGATCCACAAATAAACTCATCCGATGTGGAGGAAGGCACTCAGAGCCAACGCGCAAGTTTGTTTGCATCACTTACAAACCAGTAATGGAGACCGTGGAATTTATTTATAAATTCCTCTCCCAATTAGTAATTTAAGATGAGGATTTTAACATGCACAGACACACATCACAGCAAATAAAAGCAATAAATATGGAAAAATAATTTTCCAACTATTATGGTCCCTTCCATCACTGTCCTTCATGTGCTGCCAGCCCTAGCAGTCGTCAAAACTAGCTGTCAACCCTAGGGCTCATGTCGTCACGCCCATCGAGCTTCCTTTTCTACTGCGCCTTTGGCCCTCAAATAGCACCACGCCTTACAAGGATACGATCCACGATAAAACTAAAATTTTACATATATCGATCCTATATTTCACAAAGGAATATACATAAAGTCTAGATTGAACAAAATGTAAAATCCTAAAACTAATACAACTTCTGCTATATTTAATAAATACAATCATACACACACATAAAATGCCCTCGACATGTCCGAGGGTCCAATCACACACAATCACAATAGGCCATAATAGTTGGAGCCTGCAACCACAGAGTTAATCTATTTGCACATCCTACTATTATCATGCCTAAAATATGTATGACATGTACATAATTAAATTAAAAACCAAACACACAGAGGTAAAACCAAACTCTGATGCCAATTGTTGGTTGCTCCTCGGAATACCATTCTAGTTCCCCTGTACAAAAATTTGTACAAGCATAGAACTATCCTAGCTATACATGTGCTCTATTGAAGTTAAATTTGGATTGCAAATGATGCTTAACATTATTAATCCAAATTATCCTTCAGAAGTTAAACTTGGATTGGAAACGATACTTAACATTTATGCTCCAAGTTTAACCGATGTGTTCTTCATAAGTTAAACCATATTATAGAAGTTTATTAAATATCTATTTCAAAGATCGGCTTCCAGGTTAAACATGGCGAAACACTAGGCCTTCTTGGGCATGAGATCATCCACCACTTCCTAGACAAAGTTTTTCAAAGAAATCGGATATTTAACTTCTTACAGTAAACTAGGTTTAACTACAAAGACCTCAATAGAAGCACAATATCGAAAAAATGAAATCAAAAAATAAAATTGATAACAAAATGATAACCTAAAACCGATAACCTCTTGTGTTTGTTTTTCAAGATCTATACAAAAAAATGAACTAGTTATGATGCAGAAATAAATAACTAGTTATATCTTTTGTAGCTTATAGATCTCTTGATCTTCTGCTATATTCCTCTTCTTCTCTTGGACGTCGTGTGGACGACGATCTTCCAAGATGAAATCCATCCAATCTTCTTCCTTTACTTCCAAGTTTCGGCCACCAACTAACCTCTAAGGGATGCTAGACAAGAGAGCTTCCTTCTCTTCTTCTTCTCCTTCAAGCAACCGGCCACCAAGAGATCATCAAACTTGATGCCACCAGCCTCCAAGGAAGAAAACAAAAGGAGAAAAGAAAAGGAAGAGGGCCGGCCACCAATGGATTGGGAGATAAAAATAGAAGATGTGTTATCTCATGAGGCACCCCCTCCATCTCTCTAAAAAGGAAAGTTTTAAAACAAAAATTAAAACTTCCTTTTAACGCTTGTCATGCCCGGCCCTACATATGTGCTCCAAACAAGGAAAGTTTTAAGTATAAAATTAAAAGTTCCTTATTTGTTTCCGGTAAGAAATTTTTAATAAAAAAAATTCTCTTTTAAATCGCTTGTTAGTTATAAAAGGAAAATTTTATAAATTAAAATCTCTCTTTTAAAAACATGTGGATGGTTACAAAAAAGGAAAGTTTTATCAAAAATTAAAATATTTCTTTTAACTACAAATAAGTAAAGATAACAAACCTCTCTCTTAATCCTTTGTAGAAAGCTATAAAAGGAAATATTTTAAAATTTAAAAACTCTCTTTTAAAATCATGGCTTCCACAAAAGGAAAGATTTTAAAATTTAAAATACCCTTTTAATTTTTATGTGGCCGACCACCAAGCTTGGGCTCCAAGCTTGGCCAGCCACAACTTGGCTCCAATCTTTGGCTTGGCCAGCCCTAGCTTGGGCTCCAAGCTTGGCTTGGCTGACCACATCAAGATGGGTAAGAAGATGGGCTTGAAGTGGATATAAGGCTTTATAAATAAGAGGCTACAACAAGGACCGAGAGGAGGAATTAGTTTTGGTCTCCCGATAAGCTTGAGCTTCCCGTGCTCACCCTGAACACCCCACTCAAGTTCATCAATAATAACAATCCCATATTACAATATGGGCTAGTTCTTATCATGAGTGCGTTAGTCTTCCTGTGTTTAAGATATCGAATGCCCACTAATTAAATGACTTATTGATAACTCACTTAATTAATATCAAGCTCCAAGAGTAGTACCACTCAACCTTATTATCATGCCGGACTAAATCCACCTGTAGGGTTTACATGATAATCCTTATGAGCTTCTCAAGGGGACATCATCAACCTAGATTACTGAGGACACAGTTTCCTTCTATAATCAGCAACACACCATATAAATAATATCATTTCCCAACTTATCGGGCCTATTGATTTAACGAACTAAATCTCACCCATTGATAAATTAAAGAAATAAATACTAAGTATACGTGCTTGTTATATATCAAGATTAAGATTACGTACATCCATAATAACAGAGGTTTTGTTCTTTTATGTAGTCAGTATAAAAAGAAACAACCTTAAATGGTCCTTCACAGTACACACATGGTGTACTCATGTAATTTTATAGTTAAGATAAACTAATACCAAATTACACTACAACCACTCCAATGGTTTACCCCATTCCATCTTGGTTGTGAGCTACTATTTATAATCTCTAAGGAATTGATAACATGATCATTTGTGTCACACCAAACACCATGTTATCTACAATATAAATTAAATGGACAACTACATCTAACATAAATGTAGACATTTGACCAATGTGATTCTTATTTCAAAATAAATATTTACAAAAAGCTAGACTTTTAGTATACATCATAACAGTTCAACCATATCATAAGCATCCATGTTCTCATGTTGCTTCTGAAGCTCAGAGTTCATGGTAGCGAGCATAAGGCATGATACATCTAATGCATCATATTGATGCTTCTTATAAGCATCCTTATCATTTCTCGCATGATACTGGTTTTCCTGTGCCGTCGAGTGGGAGTGAGATGCCGGTTTTGATGATCATCCACATTTCAAACTGGGTTTGGAGGTAGGACTCCATTTGGCTCTTCTAGTAGCCGAAGTCTTCGCCAGAGAAGAGAGGTGGGCGGGCTGTGCTATAGCCTTCTTGATGGGCTATTTAAGAGGAAACCTCATACACAAGAAAAAATAGCAAAGATTCCAGGACTAGTTCTTGGATTTAGTAGTGCGGGAGTAAGAATATAATAAGAACTTGAGTGGTGGTTGCACCGATTTCGAGAAATGGAAAAACTCGATCGAAAGAAAAAAAATCGGAAAGCGACAATTTTACTGATTCCGATTGACTCCGAAAAGTTTAAAATTACCACGAAAAAATTGCTTGAATGGTGGTTTCACCAATTCGAAGCGACCTCACTTTGATACCAATTGTAGGATTGAAAGCGCTCGAGGGGGGGTGAATAGAGCTTGTGGCTTTCACTTCGCTTTTAGAATAATCGATCAAAGTAAACGTTACACAGCGAAAATAAAAGAAACAATTGCAAACATAAGTACCAAGATTTACTTGGTTTGGAGCCTGTGATGACTCCTATTCCAAGGCCTGCGATCGTTGATTGCTTTCGGTGGGCAATCACTATAAGTTCAAAAATTCTTTACAATTTGAGTACAATATTTAAAGTAGTAATAAAAATTATACCGACAATGGAAAAACAGTAAACTTAAAGCTTCTGGGTGGCGGAGTCTTGTTACAGCTTTTTCAGATTGTTCTTTGAGCAGAGCACGGAAGGAAGATTGTGATTTCAAGTTCTGTAGAAGCTGCTGCTCGAATATGCCTTAAGTAGGCTGTTGAGGGCGCCTCCAACTGCATGGAGGGCGCCCTCAAGCCCCAAGTCAACCGCACGTGGATAAGCTCCGCACTGCCAATTGCTTATCTGCCCGAGGGTGCCTTCAAGCCCCATGGAGGGCGTCCTCCACTCAGTGTCGAGGGCACCTCCAGCACCCCTACAGGGCGCATCCTGCTCTGCTGCATGGACTCTTCATGCACCGCACCCGAGACGCCTCCAAGCTCCATGGAGGGCACCTCGGGTACTGTTCATCTGAGGCTTTAAGGCTTTTTCACTCCCTGCAAGATTTGTTAGTCCAAAATATAAAACATATCCTGCAAAATAGAGTTTATCAAAATAATATAAGAAATAATAAGTCATTTTGACAGTCTCCAGATTGTCTGATTCTGACTTCGAATTTCCATCCGGAAACCTAGGCCAAACCGACGCCTACTATTCCCTCACCGAGGAACGTGCCTTCACCTACTCTACTTAGGAGAGTTTACCTATTACCAGTCTGGTCCTCCAGATTCACTGGACTTTTACTCAGTACCCGAGCCTTTCGGTCTTCATGCTAGACGCCGCTCCATGACCCGCCCAGACATCCACTCGGTCTGCGACCACCAGGATTTCAACCAAAAGTCCCCGACTCTAGGATTTTTTCCCGAAGCACTCGACCTGCCAAGACTTCCCGCCTAGGGTAACCATTCCCTAGAACCTAGAGTTACCACCCCCCAGGCTTTTCCCTTTTCCTTACCGCAGCTAGGACTTTTTCTCACCTAGGGTTACCACCCCCTAGGACCTAGGGTTACCGCCCCTTAGGGTTTTCCACCTGCCTAACCGTAGCTATGATTTTTTCCTAAGTACACTTAGGACTTTTTTGCAAACTTATTCAAACATGTTAGACCACAAATAACCTTAACTTTGATCCCTTTTCCATTATCAAAACTCAGGTTCGATCATCGGATGCTTCCCACACCAACAACCTTTTCTTCAAGGTTACAAAACTCTTCTCACATTCTTCACTCTAGTTAAATTTAGAGTTCTTTTGTGTGAGCTTGGTGAGAGGTATAGCTATCGAGGAAAATCCTTCAACGAATTTATGATAATAACTGGCTAGCCCCAAAAAGCTTTGAATCTCTGTTACTATCTTTGGTCTTGGCCAGTCTAAAATTGCTTCGACTTTCTTGGAGTCTATAGAAACTCTTTCTTTAGAGATTATGTGACCCAAGAAGGTGATGCTTTTTAACCAAAATTCATACTTCGTCAATTTGGCATATAGTTCCTTATCTCTCAGTGTCTGGAGGGTAAGGTGAAGGTGCTCTGTGTGGTCTTCTTCACTAGGTGAATATACGAGGATATCATCGATAAACACCACCCCAAATTTATTAAGATATGGTCTGAACACTCTATTCAGGAGATCCATGAATATTGCTAGGGCATTGGTTAAGTCGAATGTCATTACCATGAACTCGTAGTGTCCATACCTGGTTCTGAAAGCCGTCTTTGGTATATCTTCGACCTTAACCTTCAGCTGGTGATAACCTAACCTTAAATTGAGTATGGAGAACACTATAGCTCCTTTAAGTTGGTCAAAGAGGTCGTCTATCCTTGGAAGAAGGTACCTATTCTTGACTGTGATTTTATTCAATTCTCGCTAATCGATACACAATCTCATACAACTATCTTTCTTCTTCACAAATAAGACTGGGGCTCACCATGGAGATGCACTCGGTCTGATTTTATTTTTGTTTAACAATTCTTGAAGTTGTTCTTTTAGTTCTTTGAGTTCTGTCGGGGCCATTCAGTAGGTGACTTTGATATTAGCATCGCACCTGGTGCCAAATTAATTTCAAAGCCTACTTCACGGTCTGGAACTGTACCAGGTAGTTCCTCAGGAAATACATCTGGGAAGTCTTGAACGATTAGAATTTCTTCTAGCATAGCCCTGGTCTTCTCTTCCACCTCACTTATCATAGCTAGATAGATTCCATCACCGCTCCTCATGGCTTTCCAAGTATGAGATGTGGACAGGAGCAATCTCTTTTCCTTGGCCTTGCCATGGTAGATGATTTCTTCTTGGCTTCAAGTCCGAAGTTTGATGCTCTTCCTATGGCAATCCACTACAACATGGTTCTTAGCCAACCAATCCATTCCAAGAATAGCATCGAACTCAACCATGTTTAGTTGAATCAGATCATCTTCGAATGTATGATTACCAATACTGACCTGACAGGTTCGATGCAACTTATGAGTTTCGATGGCCTTATTAGTGGGCATAGCTACTCTATATGGTTCACTAAATATTTTAGCTCTGAGTCCTAACTTCATAATGAATCTTTTAGATATAAAAGAATGAGTGGCACCACAGTTAAACAATACATAGGCAGTCATTTTATTGATTAGAATGGTACCTGCCACCACATCACTTGCGTTGTCCACCTCTTCTTCAGTCATAGCGAACACTCGAGCATTGGGCTTATTCTCCTTTGGTTTATTCTGGATTGCAACAGAATTTGATGTCGCCCATTGTTTCTTGGGTTCAAGACAATCTGTAATTCGGTGCCCCATCTTCCCATAGTTGAAGTATGCACCGGAGATCCTATGGCATTCTCCAAGATGTTTGAAGTTACAAGTAGGACATGGCTTATTGCTTTGGGAGGGCAAAGTGAAAGAGGGTCCTTTGGACTGGCCACTTGATAGGTTGTGCCATTTTAACCTTTGTTCACTTGGAGAAGATTGACTTACGAGGGGTCACTTGTTCTTGCCTTCATCTTCACGTTGTTTGATGTTCATTTCAGCTCTAATGGCTTCTCCCATCAGATCAACGAAGTTAGTTGGCTTGAAGATTGCTAATGCTGATTGAATTCAGCTACTCAAACCCTTCTTGAAGCGATATAGCTTCAGGGTGTCATCTGCCATGATGGTTGGGGCATAGGTCCCGAGCGAGTTGAACTTTGAGGTGTACTCTAGTACGGACATACCTGGAGCCTGAGTAAAATTTTTAAATTCACTCATCTTCTATAACCTGAACTTAGTCGGATAGTACTACTTCAAGAACATCTCTTTAAATTGTTGCCATGTCATTGGTCCAACTTTAGTCATTACTGGTGAAATGATTTCCCACCACTTGCGTACCATATCTTCTAGGAAGGGTGTCACGACGTCCACTTTAAACACCTCTGAGATTTCCAATAGTCAAAACTGAGTCTCGATATTCTTGAGCTAGTTTTGACCAACTTCTGGGTCGGGGTTGCCATCATACGTCGGGGCTCTGTTCTTTCGAAGAGGCCCATAGTAGTACTTAATGCCACGTGGTTGGGCTTCTGGTGGTGGGTTGGGATTCTGGTTAGCACTTGGGGTCGCTAACCCTTGCAGTGTGGTTGCTATGATGGTAGCGATGGCCATTAAATCTTCTCGGCTTAGGCTAACTCTTGGGGGAGAGTTTGCATCTTCATTATTGTTACGGTTGGCACAGTTGGGGTTACGGTGGTTCCAGATGGGTCTGTCGGCCATTTCCTAAAATCGAATAAGTGCAATGGTTCATGATAGTTCAAAGATAACTACTTAAGTAATGAGGAGCATCGATAAACGGAATTGAATTTTGACTTTCCTACGAGAAGTTATAGGCAATCGTGAACTTTCTTTAAACGGTAAAAACGTGATTTTGGGGCCAAAATGATGGAATTCGGTAGAAAAATGGCATGCATCACGATGAAGGGATCATGATTTTTGCTAGTTAGGCCATTTCAGAGGGCATTAGCCGTTTGTTGAAAATCCAATTTCATTAGATTTACGTGCAAAACATCCCAACTGGATTAAAACTTGGCTCTAATACCACTTCAATGTCACGCCCCATGACCAAGGCGCATGACACCGGCGTTGCTCGCGAATATAAATACTTGAAAACAACAAGCCGTATAAAGTGTATACCAAACCAATAATAATATAATGAAAATATTGTCTTTACAATCTAAAAGCGAAAGCATACAAATAAAGATAACATGAACTAAAAGGAAGATCACTTGGACACGGCTTGATTACCAGCCCCAAAACATCTCTTGCTCCTCCTTCTCGACTTGTTCCTCATCTTTAGTTGGGGATGGGAGTAAGGGGGGTGAGTGATTGGGAAAACACTTAATAAGTGGGATCGATCGAACATAGCACGACAGAATACAAGACACAGCAAGACGTTCAGAATTCATGACAAAAATATATTTCATGAAACATGATGGAACATAACTTAATCAAAAACATATACTTTTAGCACTGTTAATCATCTTATTTTCCATGGTATTACTGATCAGTCCCCTATATCCCTCTAAGGGGTGAGACATATATTGATTATTATTACCCACCGCATCAGGGCTATAACTTGTCATATCTTATCAAGATTTCGGAAATTCCCTTTATTGATCAACCCCCTATATGTAATTTTTCTAAGGGGTGAGACCATATATCGATTATTATTACCCACTGCATCAGGGCCATAACTTGCCATATCTTATCATGTTTTCGGAAATTTCCTTTACCATATCTAACTTGAGTCATAACAATGCATCTTGGAATAAAAAGAAATGAATTTGCAATATAAAATGATGAAATGTAAACATAGTCCGCAGCTATACTCGAAACGAAAAGCCCACTTACTTGGTCAAAAACTTCTTTAATTTTGGATAGAAATTTTATGGGACTTGAACTTGCACTTGTTGATCGAAACTTAGGCAGAAACTTGCACTAAATGTGGATGAGGTTTGGATGAATTTCTACAGCACTTGGGCAGGAAGTTTTTCAAAGGATTCAAGTGTGCCTTTGGAAGACAATGTTGGTTGCTACTCGGAACATCGTTCTATTTTCCCTGTACAAAAATTTGTACAAGCACAGAACTTAACCTAGCTACCCATGTGCTCTACTGAAGTTAAACTTGGATTACAAACGATGCTTAACATTATTAATCCAAGTTGCTCTTCAGAAGTTAAACTTGGATTGGAAATGATACTTAACATTTTTACTCCAAGTTTAACCAATGTGATCTTCCTAAGTTAAACCATATTACAGAAGTTGATTAAATATCTATTTCAAAGATTGACTTCCAAGTTAAACATGGTGAGACATTAGGCCTTCTTGGTTATGGGATCATCCACCACTTCCTAGACAAAGCCTTTCAAAGAAATTGGATATTTAACTTCTTACAGTAACCCTAGGTTTAACTACATAGACCACAATAGAAACACAAGATCGAAACACAAAATCGAAATACAAAATTGATAGCATGAAATCAAAACATAAAATAGCTAGCCTCTTGTGTTGGTGTCAGAATCCATGCAAATAAAACTAAATAATTAATTTAAAGCGGAAACCATTAATTAGTTATACCTTTCTTTGTAGCTAAAGACCTCTTGATCTTCTGTTGTATTCCTCTCCTCCTCTTGGATGTTGTGTGAGCAACGATCTACCAAGATGGAATCCACCCGAATCACTTCTTCTCCTCCAAGACTCTCGAGCCACCAAGGGATGCCAAAATAGGAAACTCCTTCCCTTCTTCTTCCCCTCCAAGCAACCGACCACCTAGGTACTTCTTGTCTTCTCCTTCTTCTTCTTCAAGCTCCGGCCATAGAAGGAAGAAAAGGAGGAAGAAGGGGATATAGATGCCACCGGACATAAGGGAAGAGAGAAGGAGAGGGCCGACCACAAGTAAGGAGAAGAGGAGAATAATAATATGTGTTACACCATAAGGCATCACCTCCTCTTCTTTTATAATCCTTGCACATGGCAAAAAAAGAAAATTTTAAACATAATTAAAACTTCCTTATTTGTAATCTCCCTTTAAAAAAGGAAATTTTAACAATAATTAAAATCTCTCTTTTCTAAAATTCCTATTGTACATGGCAATAAAGGAATGTTTTAAAATTAATCTTTCCCTTTTAAATCAAGTAGACATCTACAAAAAAGGAAAGATTAAAATTAAAACTTCTCTTTTAAATCATGGTTACCAAAAAGAAAAGTTTTATCAAAAATTAAATTCTCTTTTAAGGAAAGATTTTAAAATCTAAAACTCTCTTTCAAAACCACGTGGATGACTATAAAAGGAAAGATTAAAATATCTCTTTTAAATTCCCTTAGTAGATGGCTATAAAAGGAAAAGCTTTAAACAAAATTAAAATCTTTCTTTTAACCATTATAGATAACTACAAAAAAGGAAAGATTTTAACAAAAATAAAATCTCTTTTTTAACCATTGTAGATAACTACAAATAAGGAAAGATTATAACAAAATTTTGTTTTTAATCAAAAACTTCTTTTCCTTTTACTTTGTTCGACCCCATACTCACCAAGCATGGCTTGATCGACCCCTATTTGGGCTCCATGAAGGTCTTGGTAGGCCACATCTTGGACAACAAGATATGCTTGGCCAGCCACAACATGGACTAGAAGATGGACTTAGGGTGGATACAAGGCTTTATAGAGGCTACAACAGGGGTCGAGAGGAGAAATTGGTTTTGGTCTCCTCATAAGCTTGAGCTTCTTGTGTTCACCCCAAACACCCAACTCAAGTTCATCAATAATAACTCATACCATTAAAGAGTTATTATTGAATTACTGCACCAATCACAAATTACATTATGGGCTTATTCTTATCATGAGTGCGTTAGTTTCCCTGTGTTTAAGATATCGAATGGACACTAATTAAATGTGTTACTGACAACTCATTTAATTAATATCTAGCTCCAAGAGTAGTACCACTCAACTTTATTGTCATGCCGAACTAAGTCCACCTGCAGGGGACATCATCATCCTAGATTACTAGGACACAGTTTCCTTTTATAATCAACAACACACCATATAAATAATATCATTTCTCAACTTATCGGGCCTATTGATTTAACGAACTAAATCTCACCCATTGATAAATTAAAGAAATAAATACTAAGTATATGTGCTTATTATTATATCGGGATTAAGAGTACACACATCCATAATAACAGAGGTTTTGTTCTTTTATGCAGTAAGTATAAAAAGAAACAACATCAAATGGTCCTGCTCAATACACATATAGTGTACTAGTGTGACTTTATAGTCAACATAAACTAATACCAAATTAAACTACAAACATTTCAATGGTTTGTCCCAATACATCTTGGTTGTGAGCTACTATAATTTATAAGAAACTGATAACTTGATCTTCTGTGTGGCACCACACACCATGTTATCTACAATATAAATTAAATGGGCAACTACATTTACATAAATGTAGACATTTGACTAATGTGATTCTTATTTAAAAATAAATGTTTACAAAAAGCTAGGCTTTTAATATACATTCTAACAATCTCCCACTTATACTAAAAGACTCTGTTGCCATATATACTGCCATACATCTGATTTCCATCCTCTCAACATGCCCATCAAAAGCTCTCATTGGAAAGACCTTAGAGAAAGGATCTGCCAGGTTATCTACTGATGTAATCTTGGCGACAACAACCTCTTCTCGTATTAGGTGGTACTTACTCTCTATGTGTTTACTTGCCGTATGGGCTCGTGGTTCCTTCGAGTTTACTACTGCACCACTAATATCACAATAAACTGTAATAATTTTGGGCAAACTAGGAATCACATCTAAGTCCATCATGAAGTTTCTGAGCCATACAACTTCTATGGCTGCCTTAGAGGCTGCCACATACTCAGCTTCCATAGTGGAGTCTGAAACGCATTTCTACTTAACACTCCTCCATTGTTATGGCTCCACCTCCTAAAGTAAACACAAAACCTCGAGGTCGACTTAATATTGCCCCTATCAGTTCGAATCTGTGTAACCCACAGAGAGTAAATCATCTACCTTGTAAACTAGCATATAATCTCTAGTCCTTCTCAGGTACTTTAATATATGCTTTACGACAGTCTAGTGTCCTGGTCCTGGATGACTTTGATATATGCTAACCATGCCCATGGCAAAACAGATATCCAGTCTCGTACATAGCATTGCATATATTAGGTTGCCTACAACCGAAGCATAAGGAACCACCTTCATCTCCTCTATCTCCTTTGATGTCTGAGGAGACATCTCTTTAAATAAGGGTACTCCATGCCGAAAAGGTAAGAAACCTTTCCTGGAGTTTTGCATGCTAAAACGAGCAAGGATAGTATTGATGTATGAAGCTTGGGATAAGGACAATATCCTTTTTTTGCGATCCCTTATTACTTTGATCCCAAGAATATGTCCACATTCTCCCAAGTCCTTCATATCAAAACACTTGGACAACCATACCCTTATGTCTGACAATCACTTTGACAATGTTGCCAATGAGCAAAATGTCATATACGTATAGTACAAGAAATACCACCACGTTTCCGTCACTCTTCTTGTATACACAAGACCCATCCGGTCACTGAATAAATCCATAAGACTGGATTACTTCATTAAACCTGATGTTCCAAGATCTCTTATTTCATCATATATCCAGGGATCAGGTTCATGTTCAACAGGGATCAAGTCCAAAGACTCTCCCAAAACAACCCTCCCACTACGATGAGGCATTACTTGTAATTGTGCATCATTTGTGACACGTGTTGTAGTTTCTTGTGGTATCTCATCTTGTACCATTGGTACTAAAGTAGATGTGTCTTCTCTAATTTCATCAAGAACAATTTTACTCGTGGGCTTGTGGTTTACTACATAATCCTCTTATAAAAATTGAGCTTTGGTGCTAACAATGATCTTCTGATTTTTTTAGGACTATAAAACAATCCTTCTTTCATTCCTTTAGGATAACCCACAAACAGGCAAATTTCTGTATGTGATTTCAACTTATCAGTGTCTCCCTTCAGCATATGTGTTGGACTACCCAAGATCCGAATAGGTTTCTGACTAGGCTTACGCTCATTCCATAATTCTGTGGGAGTAAAGGGTATTAACTTAGAAGGTACCAAGTTCAGAATATACATTGTCATTTCCAGAGCATATCCCTAAAATGAATTTTGTTATATCATGGGAGTTATTAGATTTAGAGTATACAAATTGTCAGCCAACGTACTAGAACAGATAACTACTCTATTTTCTTTACCAAAAGAAACAGAATATCCATCCATAATTTTAGAAACTGAAAATAAATTCTTTATAAAACTTGGTACATAAAGATAATTTTTCAAAATCACTATTTTATTCCTATCTAAAGATAGATAAACATCTCTCACTGCAATAGCCGCTACTTTCATAGCATTGCCCACGTAGACGATAATCTCCTCTTTATGTAGTCGTCGAGTTTCCTGGAACCCCTGCAATGAATTTGCAGACATGATCAGTGGCTCCCGTATCTACACACCAAGTAGCGATAGATAACACCACTAAACATATTTTAACTACTAGAGAATAAGATATACCTTTATTGTTCTCCTTTTTAAGAGGACAATCCACCTTCCAATATCCAGATTGCTTGCATGTGAAGCACTTGCCCTTCGACTTCTTCACACCTGCTTTCGGTCCAGTCCCTAGAGATCGATTCACTTTCTATGCTTGTTTCTTCTTCTTCATGCCTTTCGGTTTAGAAGGAGAAACGTTCTCAGCGATGTGAATTTGAGACCTTTGACGAAATATCCCTTTTGTTACTTGAAGTTCTATCAGAAGTTCCTCCAACGAATATGTCCTTTTGTTCATATTGTAGTTCAGGTGGAACTGCTCAAAACTTTTAGGCAGTGTTTGGAGAATGATATAGACCGGGGTTTCCCCATCGATGCAGCTCTAAGAATTTTTATCTCATTTAAATGAACCATCATCTTGAGGATATGATCCCTCACGGGTGTCCCCTTAGTCATGGTGGTCGTCATCAAGTTTCTCATAGCCTCCTGCCTAGCAACCCGATTCTAGTGTCCGAAGAGTTCCTTGAGATTGCGCATCATGTCATAAGAAGTAGGCATGACCTGATGCTTATGTTGCAACACATTTGACATAGAAGCCAAAATGTAACACCGCACCATCTCATCTGCCCTGACCCATTTCTTATGACACTCAATCTCCTCTTCACTAGAATCACTATTAGGCAAGCTTGGACAGATCTCAAAAAGTATGAACTTATAGCCTTCAGCAGTTAAGATAATGTCCAGGTTTTATTTCCAATCAATGTAATTAGGACCAGTAAGTTTGTTCTCTTTAAATATAATAACAAGGGGATTGAAGGTCATCCTAAGACTCACAAAACATTTGGTCAAAACTTTAGAATTTAAAATAATATTGATTCCTCAAACAATATTATTTAAATTCACCAACACCTAAAATATCATGAATTTTATATGCCACGTTAGTGTGGACATATACAAAATCAAACATTCGTAAGAGGAGGGGTTACCCATTAATTATCTTGTCAACCTAACTTTATGACAAATAAAATTACCTCAAACACTGTGAATTTTGTATGCCACGTTAGTGTGGACGTATACAAATTCAAAACATTCGTTAGAGGAGGGTTTTACCCATTAATTTTATTATCTTGTCAACCTAACTTTATGACAAATTAATAGTTGGTTCTTCTTCGGTCACACAAATAATAGAAGTGATTCTGATGGGGAGGATACTATTAAATGTGCCTAAGTGTATACCATTACTTGATACTTAATCCATTAAATAGGATTGTGCCCCTTCATTTGGAGAAGATCACACACTCCTAAATAATTTTCTATAACCATCCAGTAAGGAAGTTTGATCTAGTGATCCGCAAACAAACTCATCTGTTATGGAGGAAGACACTCAGAGCCAACACGTAAGTTTGAATGCATCACTTACAAACTAGTAATGGAGACTGTGGAATTTAAATAAAATTCCTCTCCCACTTAGTTATTTAGAGACAAGGAATTTTAACATGCACACAAACACACAAACACAAGCACACACAGCATAAAAGGTAATAAATAAGAAAAATAATTTTTCAACTATTATGGCCTCATCCAAAGCTGTCCTTCGTGTGTCGCCAACCCTAGCCGCCATCAATGGATCATGTCATTGCATCTATCTTTCTTCCTTTTCCACTGTGCCTCTGGTACTCAAATAGCACCATGCCTCGTAAGGATACGATCCACGACAAAATACAATTTTACATTTATCGATCCTATATTCAACGAAGGAATGTACATGTAATCTAGATCGAATAAAATGTAAAATCCTAAAACTAATACAGCTCCTGCTGTATTTAATAATTAAAATCATGCACACATGTAAAATGCCCTCGACATGTCCGAGGGTCCAATCACACACAATCACAATAGGCTATAATAGTTGAAGCCTGCAACCACAGAGTTAATTTATTTGCACATCCTACTATTATCCTGCCTAAACTTATGTATGAAAAATGCATAATTAACTGAAAACTAAACACATAGAAGCAAAAACCTAGCTTTGATACCAATTGTTGGTTGCTACTCGGAACACTATTCTGTTTCCCCTGTACAAAAATTTGTACAAGTACAGAACTTAACCAAGCTACCCATGTGCTCTACTGAAGTTAAACTTGGATTGCAAACGATACTTAACATTATTAATCAAAGTTGCTCTTCAGAAGTTAAACTTGGGTTGGAAACGATACTTAACATTTTTACTCCAAGTTTAACCGATGTGATCTTCCTAAGTTAAACCATATTACATAAATTGATTAAATATCTATTTCAAAGATTGGCTTCCAGGTTAAACACTACAGGCATTAGGCCTTCTTGGTTATGGGATCATCCACCACTTCCTAGACAAAGCCTTTCAAAGAAATTGGATATTTAACTTCTTACAGTAACCCTAAGTTTAACTACAGTGACTATAATAGAAACACAAGATTGAAACGCAAAATTGAAATACAAAATTGATAGCACGAAATCAAAACATAAAATAGCTAGCCTCTTGTGTTGGTGTTTCAGAATCCATGCAAATAAAACTAAATAATTAATTTAAAGTGAAACCATTAATTAGTTATACCTTTCTTTGTAGCTAAAGACCTCTTGATCTTCTGTTGCATTCATCTCCTCCTCTTGGATGTTGTGTGGGCAACGATCTACCAAGATGGAATCCACCCGAACCACTTCTTCTCCTCCAAGACTCTCGAGCCACCTAGGGATGCCAAAATAGGAAACTCCTTCTCTTCATCTTCCCCTCCAAGCAACCGACCACCTAGGTACTTCTTGTCTTCTCCTTCTTCTTCTTCAAGCTCTGGCCTTAGAAGGAAGAAAAGGAGGAAGAAGGGAATATAGATGCCGCGGGCCTTAAGGGAAGAGAGAAGGAGAGGGCCAACCACAAGCAAGGAGAAGAGGAGAATAATAATATGTGTTGCACCATAAGACATCACCTCCTCTTCTTTTATAATCCTTGCTCATGGCAAAAAAAGAAAATTTTAAACATAATTAAAACTTCCTTATTTGTGGCGTCCCTTTAAAAAAGGAAATTTTAACAACAATTAAAATCTCTTTTTTCTAAATTTTCTATTGTACATGGCAATAAATGAAAGTTTTAAAATTAATCTCTCTCTTTTAAATAATGTAGACATCTACAAAAAAGGAAAGATTAAAATTAAAACTTCTCTTTTAAATCATGGTTACCAAAAAGGAAAGTTTTATCAAAAATTAAAATCTCTCTTTTAAGGAAAGATTTTAAAATTTAAAACTTTCTTTTAAAACCATGTGGATGACTATAAAAGGAAAGATTAAAATCTCTCTTTTAAATTCCCTTAGTAGATGGCTATAAAAGGAAAAGTTTTAAACAAAATTTAAATTTTCCTTTTAACCATTATAGATAACTACAAAAAAGGAAATATTTTAATAAAAATAAAATCTCTCTTTTAACCATTGTAGATAACTACAAATATGGAAAGATTTTAACAAAATTTTGTTTTTAATCAAAAACTTTCTTTTCCTTTTACTTTGGCTAGCCCCATGCTTGGTCACCAAGCATGGCTTGGCCGACCCCTACTTGGGCTCCATGAAGGACTTGACGGTCCATATCTTGGACACCAAGATGTGCTTGGGCGGCCACAACATGGAATAGAAGATGGGCTTAGGGTGGATACAAGGCTTTATAGAGCCTACAACAGAGACCAAGAGGAGAAATTGGTTTTGGTCTCCCGATGAGCTTGAGCTTCTTTTGTTCGCTCCGAACACCTAACTTAAGTTCATCAACAATAACTCATACCACTAAAGAGTTATTATTGAACTACCACACTAATCCCAAATTACATTATGGGCTCCTGCTTATCATGAGTGCGTTAGTCTCCCTGTGTTTAAGATATCGAATGTCACTAATTAAATATGTTACTGACAACTCATTTAATTAATATCTAGCTCCAAGAGTAGTACCACTCAACTTCAATGTCATGTCGGACTAAGCCCACCTACAGGGTTTACATGATAATCCTTATGAGCTCCTCAAGGGGACATCATCAACCTAGATTACTAGGACACAGTTTCCTTCTATAATCAGCAACACACCATATAAATAATATCTTTTCCCAACTTATCGGGCCTATTGATTTAACGAACTAAATCTCACCCATTGATAAATTAAATAAATAAATACTAAGTATATGTACTTGTTATTATATCGGGATTAAGAGTATGTGCATCCATAATAACAGAAGTTTTGTTCTTTTATGTAGTCAGTATAAAAAGAAACAATTTCAAATGGTCTTGCTCAATACACATATAGTGTACTAGTGTAACTTTATAGTCAAAATAAACTAATACCAAATTACACTACAACCATTTCAAGGGTTTGTCCCAATCCATCTTGGTTGTGAGCTACTATTTGTAATTTATATGGAACTGATAACATGATCTTCTATGTGGCACCACACACAATGTTATCTACAATATAAATTAAATGGACAACTACATTTAACATAAATATAGACATTTGACCAATGTGATTCTTATTTAAAAATAAATGTTTACAAAAAGCTAGGCTTTTAGTATACATCCTAACAGACAATGCCTTGGCTATTTATTGGCCAACCATGGCTATATGGATGGCCATCCATTAAAAAGGCTTGGTGAAAGGTCTTGGCTAGATGAAGGGCCATGGATAGATGAAAAGTCATCCATTAAAAAGGCTAGGTGAAAGGTCATGGCTAGATGAAAACTCATCCATTTAAATGGCTAGGTTAAGGGTCACCATAGCTTTACAACTTAGCACATGAAACATAGGCATAGCTAGAACTAGTGTAATCTACATAAAATGATTAACACATGACTTATTGTGTTATCATGATTTAACCAAAGAAACATAGGCATAAAATTTTGACATATGACTCACTAAATCATCGTGTTAGAAAGCAAGAAAACATAGATATAACTAGAATAAAAATTTAAAACACATAAAATTAACATGTGACTCATTAAATTATCATGATGAAGAGCATAGAAGAAACATATGAGTAACTAGACCCAACATCCAAAATCCCTAAGATCCAAACTTACACATGATACAAAGTAATCATAAACTTGGGTTCAATTTTATGGTATTAAGATTTCTAGGAGTCGAACCTAACTTAACCTTCAAAGGTATCTTCACTAATGTCCATCATCATGTCCAAAATCGGGTCTTCACACATTTGATGTATACTTGTTAATGTATTAACAACTTGTTGTTTATGCGAAGATCAATCAGTTGCTAGCATAATGTGATAGTTGCATATAAGTGATATGCAATCGGTAAACTTGTTACCTGCCGCTATAGCTAAGAATGGTTTGTTGGCCAAAGTCAATGTTATTCTTATCTGTAGTGGATATAAACCCACTTGGAGAATCCCTACTATCTCCCAAATTCAAAATAACAATATTTAAATTTAAAAATAAGAGGGCTTTTATGTAAATTATTTACATAAATAATATCATATCTCTCATACATTCTCATTTTTGTATTTCTAAGTTAATCATTTAATTATAACTTTTTTTAATTTGCATTCGATTTTGGACTCGAATAAGCTGACTAGGCTGAACTTCTTAGACTAGTTTCGAAATTTGAGAATTATTCTCAAAGTTGAGAAACTAGCTTATGTCCTTGATCAACCTCTTCTCACAAGTCTTGATGCTGATGCAACTGCGGACCAATTGTTGGCCCTTTAGAAATATAAGAATGATTCTGTACTTATAAGTTCTATCATGCTAGCTGCTATGACTCCTGAACTATCAAAACAACATGAGCATTTAGATGCTTATGATATTGTCTATTATATTCATGAGCCATTTGATGAGCACGCTAGATCCAAAAGGTTTGAGATCTCTAAGCTTCTCTTTTGCTCAAAGATGCAGGAGGGTTCATCCTCAGTATAATTTGTATTAAAGATGAACGGCTACATAGAACATTTAGCATCACTCAATTTTACAATAGATCATGGGTTAAGTATTGACTTAATTCTATATAGTTTACCAAAAATTTATTCATAATTTGTGATAAACTATAGGATGAACAATTTGGAATTGACCATTCTCGAGATGATTAATATGCTCAAGACTATAGAGCCTTCTGTTAAAGGTGAACAAAAAATTGTGATATTAGTAGACTCTATCAAGAAAGGTTCTAAGAGGAAACCAAAATATCAGGCTAAGAGGAAGAGCAAAAAGGCTAAGATAGTAGAACCGGCATAAAAGGGCCCATTCCATCATTATAGTAAGATAGGACACTAGTGAAGAAACTGCAAGATCTATCTTGATTCTATGAAGAAGAATAAGACATCCAATGCCCCATCCTCTTCATATATTTTTGTTATTAATTGTCATGCTATTTTCTCAGACACTTGGATATTGGATACTAGGTATGACTCACATATATGTAATGACATACAGGGGCTAAGAAATAGCATAAGACTCGTAATGGGAGAAACAAGTCTGTAAGTTGGGAATGGAGTAAAGGTTGTTGCAGTCTCCATCGGAATATACTTGTTACAGCTTCCTAGTGGACTTGTCTTAGAACTAGATAATTATTATTTTGTTCCCACATTAATAAAAGAACATTGTTTCTATTTTTTGTTCAAATAGAAAAGGTTTCCATTTCTTATTTAAATAGAAAAGATTTCCATTTCTTGTTTAAATAGAAAAGATCTCCATTTGACTTTTAGTAACAAATGTTGTTATATAACATTGAATGGTGTTTTTTATGGCACTAGAACTTTATGCAATGATATCTACGCATTAGATACATCTAGTAATGCATTCAATATCGATACGAGTAATAAATGCCCCCGATTAGATAATCAATTAACTTCTTACTCATTTTATTGTTGCCTTGGCCATATAAGAAAGAAACACATGTCTGAATTATAAAAGATTGCAGTTCTTGAATCATTTGAATTTGATATATTTGATACATCCAATTCATGTTTAAAAGGAAAGATGGCAAAGTTACCTTTTTCTAGAAAGGGTGAACAAGTTGATGAGTTGCTTGGGCTCGTACATACCGATGTATGTGGACCAATGTCAACTTATTCACTAGGAGATTATAGCTACTTCATTACTTTCATTGATAATCACTCTCATTATGAGTATGTGTATCTAATGAAACACAAGTTTGAAGCCTTTGAAAAGTTTAGAGAATTTAGAAATAAAGTAGAGAAAGAACTTGGTAAAAATATCAATATACTTCGATCCGATCGAGGACGTGAGTATTTAAACCAAGAGTTTCAAGATTATCTAAGAAATAATGGTATATTGTCTCAATGAACTCCACCATATACGCCACAACATAATGATGTATCGGAAAGGCGTAACATAACCTTATTGGACATGATTAGGTCAATGATGGATCATGCAAATCTTCCCAAAATCTTTAGGGGTTATGCACTAATTACAGTTGTTTACTTACTAAATAGAGTCCCGATGAAGGCAATCTCAATAACTCTATATGAGGTATAGAGTAGTAAGAAACCTCTCATATCTTATTTGAATATATGGAGATGTCCTACTTATGTGAATAGACCTATATTAGATAAGTTGGATGCTAAGTCTGATAAGTGTTTATTTATTGGATATCCTAAGGAAACTAAGGATTACCAATTCTATCACCCCTTGGAACGAAAGGTGTTTGTTTCAAGGCATGCTACCTTCCTAGAGAAAGAATTTCTCTTACAAGAATTAACTAGGAGTATGGTTGAACTTGATAAAGTTCAAGAGACTCTAATAAACACTAATGAGACGCCTAGTCAAGAACTATAACCAATTATGATACAACCTCCTCATAGATTAGGTAGGACATGTAATATTCCTAAGAGATATAGATATCTTGTAAGTGAATAAAATGATGTGTTACTCATTGGGGATGAGGGACCTGCTGATTACAAAGAAGCTCTGAATAGTTCAGAAAAGGACAAGTGATTTATAGCCATGAAGTCGGAAATGGATTCCATGTACGAAAACCAAGTTTGGAATTTAGTGAACCCACCTGAAGGGATTATGCCTATAGAGTGCAAGTGGGTTTTCAAGAAGAAAATTGACATGGATGGTAATATAATTACCTACAAGGAAAGGTTGGTGGCGAAAGGCTATCATCAAATGCAAGGTATTGACTATGACAAAACTTTCTTACCTGTAGACATGCCTAAATCCATTCGAATACTCCTTGCCATATCAGCTCATCATGATTATAAGATATGAAAAATGGATGTGAAAACATCTTTACTTAATGTAAATCTGTTCGAGGATGTGTATATGATACAATCCAAAGGTTTCACATCTGTTAACAAAAATAAAGTATGCAAGCTTCAATGATCCATTTATGCACTAAAGCAAGCATCCAAGGGTTGGAGTATCTATTTTGATGAGGAATTTAAAGAATTTAATTTCTCACAAAATCTAGACGATCCTTGTGTGTATCAAAAGGTTAGTGGGAGTATAGTCGTATTTCTGATATTATATGTTGATGACATATTGCTTATAGGAAATAATGTGACAGTTATATAGTCAGTTAAAGTTTAGTTACCCAAAACATTCTATATGAAAAATATGGGAGAAGCAACTTACATCCTCGGGATGAAAATCTATTGAGATAGATTAAAAAGGTTGCTTGGTTTTTCACAATCGACATATATAGACAGAGTGTTAAAATGATTTAGCATATCTGAATCTAAGAAAGGTTTCATATCTATGAGGCATGGAATTCACCTTTCAAAGTATATGTGCCTATGCACAGAAGACAAGAGGATTTGTATTGATAAGATACCTTATGCGTCCGCAATAGATTCTATCATGTATGGTATATTATGTACATGGCCTGATGTATCGTATGCTCTGAGTATTATGAGTAGATACCAGTCTAATCCAGGAATGGATCACTGGACAACTGTCAAGATAATCCTGAAGTACTTGAGAAGAACTAAGGATATGTTCTTGGTATATAGAGATGATGATATGTGTTGGTTGCTACTAGGAATATCGTATCGGCTCCCCTGTACAAAAATTTTGTACAAGTCCTGAACCTTTCCTAACAACCTATTGTGTTCTTTAGAAATTAAATTTGGAATCACAAACGGAACTTAACATTATTGATTCCAAATTAAACTTATCTGTTCTTAGTGGTTTAGACTTGGATCGCAAACGATGCTTAACATTATTGATCCAAATCCACCCATGTTACAAATTCAATTAAATATTAATTTCAGATATTGGCTTCCAGGTTAAACATGGTGAGGCACTAGGCCTTCTTGGGTATGGGAGCATCCACCACTTTCTAGACAAAGCCTTTCAACGAAATTTAATATTTAATTTCCTTATAGTAACCCTAGGTTTAACCAAAAGGAACAATCGAATCACAAGTTCAAAAAACAAAAGAAACACAAAATCGAAAACATAAATTTGATAACCTAGATTCATTAGCCTCTTGTGTTTGATATTTCAAGATCTAAATAAAAGGATGAACTAGTTATGATGCGGAAACTAATAACTAGTTATACCTATTATATCTTGTAGACCTCACGATCTTCTGCCGTATTTCTCTTCTTATCTCAGACGTCGTGTGAGCGACGATCTACCGAGACAAGAATCCACCCAAGCTTCCTTCTTCTCCAAGCAAGTTTCGGCCACCACAAGAACTCCAAGAGAAGATGAGGTTCGGCCACCACCACCAAGCTCCAAGGGATGCTAGAAACAAAACCTCCTTTCTCTCCTTCTTCTCCAAGCAAGATCCAGCCACCACAAGAACTCCAAGAGAAGATGAGGTTCGGCCACAAGAAGAAGAGAAGGGAAGGAAGAAGGCCAGCCACACCAAGGAAGAAAAGAGAGAGGAATAGATGATAGGTTATTCTAAGGTGAGGCACCTCTACCCTCTCTTTTATATTCCTTGGTCTTGGCAAATAAGGAAAATTTAAATAAAACCTTCCTTATCCTCTTTGCCAATGAAAGGAAAATTTAATTAAAATTTCCTTTCTTGTTTCTATTTGGCCGGCCACCTCAACATCCTCCATACAAGGAAAGTTTTAAACAAAACATAAAACTACCTAATTTGTTTCCAAAAATTTTTAAAATAAAAATTTCTCTTTAAAAAATTCCCTTCATGGTTGGTTATAAAAGAAAACTTTTATAAATTAAAATCTCTCTATTAAAACATGTGGATGATTTACAAAAAGGAAAGTTTTCTCTAAAATTAAAATCTTCCTTTTAACTACAAATAAGGAAAGATATCAAATCTTTCTCTTAATCTTTTGTAGAAAACTATAAAAGGAAAGATTTATAATTTTAAAACTCTCTTTTAAAATCATAAGGATGGTTACAAAAAAGGAAAGCTTTATCAAAAATTAAAATCTTCCTTTTAACTACAAATAAGGAAAGATATCAAACCTTTCTCTTAATCTTTTGTAGAAAACTATAAAAGGAAAGATTTAAATTTTAAACTCTCTTTTAAAACCATGGCTTCCACATAAGAAAGATCTTAAAAAAATAAAATTCTTTTAATTTATTGTGGCCGGCCACACCAAGCTTGGGTTCAAGCTAGGGTCGGCCACCTCTTTAAACCATCTCACCTTGGTTTGGCCGACCCTAGCTTGGGCTCCAAGCTAGGCTTGGCCGACCACCTTAAGGTGGGTAAGAAGGTGGGTATGGGTAGGTATAACACTTTATAAATAAGAGGCTACGACATGGACCGAGAGGAGAAATTGGTTTTGGTCTCCCGATAAACTTGAGCTTCCCGTGTTTGCCCCGAACACCCAACTCGAGTTCATCAATAATATCTCATTCCACTAAAGAGTTATTATTAAACTACCGCACCAATCCCATATTACTATATGAGCTCCTTCTTATCATGAGTATGTTAATCTCCTTGTGTTTAAGATATAGAATGTCCACTAATTAAATGAGTTATTGACAACTCACATAATTAATATCTAGCTCCAGGAGTAGTACCACTCAACCTTATCATCATGTCGGACTAAGTCCACCTGCAGGGTTTACATGACAATCCTTATGAGCTCCTCTTGGGGACATCATCAACCTAGATTACTAGGACACAGTTTCATTCTATAATCAACAACACACCATATAAATAATACCATTTCTCAACTTATCGGCCCTATTGATTTATCGAACTAAATCGCACCCTTTGATAAATTAAAGAAATGAATATTGAGTATATGTGCTTGTTATTATATCATGATTAAGAGCACACACTTCCATAATAATAAAGATCTTGTTCTTTTATACAGTCAGTATAAAAAGAACTTACCTTAAATGGTCTTGCTCAATATACTCAAAGTGTACTAGTGTAATTTTATAGTCAAGATAAACTAATACCAAATTATACTATGACTATTCCAATGGTTTATTCCTATCTATCTTAGTCGTGAGCTACTGTTTATAATTTTTAAGGAACTGATAACATGATCTTCTGTGTGTGACACCACACACCATGTTATCTACAATATAAATTAATTGAACAACTACACTTAGCATATAAATGAAGACAAATGACCAATGTGATTCTTTTTTTCAAAATAAATATTTACAAAAAGCTAGGCTTTTAGTATACACTCTAACAATATGATCATACGTGGATATACAGATGTAAATTTTTAGACGAACAAGGATGACTCCAAGTCCTAGCCTGGATTCATATTTATATTAAATGGAGACACAATTAGTTGGAAAAGTTCCAAGAAAGACACTGTTACAAATTTACCTTTGAGGAAGAATACATTGCAGTTTCAGAAGGAGCAAAGGAAGGAGTTTGGATCAAGAAGTTTGTTACTGAACTTAGAGTAGTTCCATCCATTGTTGAAGCATTACCTATTTATTGTGACAACACCAAAGCTATTGCGCAAGAAAAGAAACTAAGGTCTCATCAGCGATCAAAATACGTGCTTCACCGCTATCATCTGATCAGGGAGATCATTAGTAGGGAAGAAATATATAGCTCGAGAAAATTCCTACTGAAAGGAACCTAGCAGATCCTTTGATAAAGACTCTACCACAAAGTAAGTTTGAGATTCACGTTCATGCTTATGTTTTAGGACACCGTGGCAACTAGCATTAGGCCAAGTGGGAGTGTTAGATTTTGAGGGTTGTCCTAAGCAATTGCCTTACGAGTTTTACATTGGGATGTTGAGAGTTAAACATGGATGCTAGTTATGGTAACTAGTTTATTGGAGTGACTAGCTGTAAGACTTCATATGGTTATCTATATATATGGATATGTCTGTGAAGCTCTTACTGTAGCTCGAGTTCAAGTTTCCTTTGACTTAAGGTATATAAGTCATCTTGGTCATAGAGACTTATACTTTGACATCTTAATCAAGCACCTTATTGAGGTGTGAACCCGGGATGATTGGGTATAAGTTGAAATGCCTGAAGATATTTGAATAGCCCACAGAGGATTCAATGCACCTTGTGAGGAGACGTATACCCTATGGCCACTCGTTAGGATTATTACTCAAAGTCTTTGGCCAAAGCATCACATGTTAAGAGTGTGAGACTCTTAGACACATATACGAGTAATTTGAATTCATAGAATGAGGAATTATCACTTAGGCTAGGTGTGACGTAGTCAGTCTAGTGGGGATAGACAAATAGACCATGCCCTGGAACAAGTGGGTATAAGACGAGTGAAAGGAACGAGGCATGACTCACTGTAGCTACTGAAGGGTTCACAATTAATTCTAAAATAAACTATGATTTTTCAGATAATTGGGGTGTTGGGATGTATACTATAAGTGTAACGACCCGCCTTCTACTGGCTAGGCTGTAAGGCCGGACCGTCACATTATGCTGTGCTAAGCTATATCCATGACCATTACTAAGTCTAGGTGCGGAAAACTATACCAATTTAAAACTTTGCCAAGCTAATACAAATTCTTGTTCCTACATGTGCTAAGGGATGCAATCTAAGGTATACATGGCATATCCTACATCCTCTATGGTCAAGGAACTGAATTACAAGGGTTCCTGGTCGAAACCTTGCTTCCCAATCGATCCAGATTGAACTCAATCGATTGCAAGTTGTTGAATCGATCCGTGGATCGATTACGATGGCTACTGTGCTCGGTTTAATATTCTAGATCGATCTGTTGATCGATCCAGACTGGCCAATCGATCCATTGATCGATTCTAGAGCTCTATGTTCGCGGGAGCGATTTCCCCGATCGATCGAACGATCGATCCAGGAGCTTACTGTTCGCGACAGAATGCGACTAGATCGATCGGCTGATCGATCCAGAAGCTTACTGTTCACGGAACCAGGCTCCCAATCGATCCACTGATCGATTGAGGGCCCCCAATCGATCCACTGATCGATTGGGGTTTCTGATTTCGCAACAAACTCTGATTTCAGCACTGTTTCGTGCCAAACTCACATACACAAGTTCTAAAATAACTGGAAAACATTCTAATAGCAAACAACTAACATTCCAAACATGGTTACTAACAAGCTAAGCAGATTTTCTATAATTTCATGTATTTAGATAACTAAATAGGCAAAGAGTAACATAATAAGAAGCACTAAGTTCTTGAATATTCTTGTTCTTCCAAGGTCTTTATTCCAGGTTCCTTCCACACACATCCTCATCGCATTGCCCTCCAGCCTCCGCTAATCCATCCTTCCTTTACCTTTATCTACAGTATAAGGAAAGAGTATCTGTAAGCTTTCGCTTAGTAAGAAACCATCTACCTCACAAAACATGCATACGATGTAATTTATGATTTGAAAACATGTTATTTGAAAGATACGCTGAACAGGTGAGGGCATGGCATGGTATCATACAACATGGAAACCAAAAACTGACCATAGAACTATCACATGTATCAATGATGAACTAAGCTGAAGCATGAACTGAGCTAAAACTAAAACTAAGCTAGAACTGAGTTTAAACTGTATACACAACTGATTTGTGAGTTTTGAAAACTATTTATCATACTAGATAAAAATACATAATCATGCTGCTAATGGGCCCGACAACTGTACTTGCTATGCGCGCATCCCTAACTAGACCCGGGTTTGCAAGTACCGAATTTAGTAGGGTTTACTAGGTTATCTAAACCTAGGGACGACTGTGGGAGCCCAACCCAATGGATATCTAATCCAGTACAGTGCCACTGCTAAAATAAAATACTGGTTATAGCTAAATTCTTCTTATTTTGCTATTTCTTGGTTATCTGAACCTAGAGCTAGGTTGTCTGAACCTAAAGGCGACTGTGGGTGCCCACCCATTGGACCGTAGTCCCATAAAAGCTATAGCCAGACTAAATGTGCTATAAAATGCTTCTACTGCATTTATCTAAACTATTGAAATGCCTATGGTGACATTTTACTGAACTAAGCATTAAAGCAAACACTTGGTGTGCGCTAATTCACACCCTATATACTGAAAATTCTGCATATGACTAAACTAATGCATAAAACGTATGAAGAGCTACTTATACTGCAGGTGAGGGGTTTCTTACCTCCTGCACTAGTTTTCTTACGATTCTAATTGCTAAATTCCCGGAGAAGACGATCCTTTCGACGATCTTCTGGCGTCTATGCGTTCCTCTCGCGGAGGGGAGCGTCCCCGTATCCAAGATTTCACCGGAAGAAGCCCTTGGGACCCTAGAGATGGAGCCCTAGGCGTGCTTGTGGTTGGCGCCGAGAGGAGAAGAGTAGGGAGAGGGGCGGCGTGTATGGGTTTTGAGGGAGAGGAGAGTTACGTTAAAAAAATAACTCTTCACTTAATTCTTCCCTATTTATATTAAGTGGGTAATTTAGCCCAACTCAAATATAAATATAATTGTTCCCTTTCCTTTTAGCATGGCCCTGCTGGGTTCACTTGGTTACTAAGGCTATCTATAAGACATAGGGCCTCATAGGTCTCGGGTTCAATTTTCGTGTAGGCTATTCTACGATTCTATTTATTTTTGCTACTTCTACTACTCTAAAAATTCTGTAAAAATATCCTAAAATTCTAGAAAAATCATAGAATATTTCTAAAATAATTTTGAGAATTTCCGGGTGTTACAATCTCCCATACTTTATAAAAATTTTATCCTCGAACTTAGAATAATTCTGGGTACTTCTGTCTCATACTAGCTTCTGTCTCCCACGTTGCCTCTTCTGTGGTGTGATTTTGCCAAATAACTCTTACTAATGGTACCTCCTTGTTCCGCAATTTCTTAACTGCTCGGTATATTATCTGAATAGGCCGACTGTCATAGCTGAGGTCTTCGCGGACTGGTACCGACTGGGGCTCAATCACCTGGGTGGCATCTGGGATATGCTTCTTCAGCATAGAGACATGAAATACATTATGGATGGCTGGCATCTCCTGTGGTAGCTCTAGCTCATATGCTACCTTACCAACTCTTCTAGTGATAAGGTATGGTCCCACATATCTGGGACTTATTTTGCCCTTCTTCCCAAAACGCATTACTCCCTTCATGGGAGCCACTCGGAGAAATACTGTATCTCCAACTGAAAACTCTAAGGGTCTGCGCCGTGTATCAGCATAGCTTTTCTGGCGGCTCTGCGCTTTCTCTATCCTCTGGCGGATCTGCTGTATAGCTGCTGTGGTATCTGCTACTAGATCTGTCTGAAGTTCTAGTTCTTTCTGTTCACCACTCTCATACCAGCAGATTGGAGATCTACACCTCCGCCCATAGAGAGCCTCGTAAGGTGCCATACCGATAGTGGCCTGATAGCTATTGTTGTATGCAAATTTTGCTAAACTCAGATATTTGCACCAACTTCCCTTGAAGTCTAGGGCACATGCGCGGAGCATATCTTCAAGTACCTGATTTACTCGCTCCGTCTGACCATCTGTCTGAGGATGGAAAGCTGTGCTAAATTTTAACTTAGTGCCCAATGCTGACTGTACACACTCCCAGAAGTGTGATGTGAATCGACTGTCTCTGTCTGAAATAATGGTCCGTGGGACTCCATGTAGTCTGACGATCTCCTTGAGATACAGCTGAGATAGCTGTTCCATGGAGTAGGATATCCTGATAGCCAAGAAGTGGGCTGATTTATTTAACCTGTCAACTATTACCCAGATGGTATCAAAGCCATTCGTGGTTCTGGGTAGTCCCACTATAAAATCCATAGAAATATCTTCCCCCTTCCATTCTGGGATCTGGATGGGCTGCAAAACTCCTCCTGGTCTCTGATGTTCTGCCTTGACCCTCTGACAGGTCAGACAGGTGCTAATATATCTAGCGATGTCTCTTTTCATCCCGGGTCACCAAAAACGTTTGTTTAGATCTTGGTACATCTTGGTGGAACCTGGATGCATCGCATAAGGAGTCCTGTGAGCCTCGTCTAAAATCTTCCTCTTTAGTTCCTCCTGATCTGGAACACAGAGTCTATCACCGAAGTATAATACCCCACTACCTTACACTCTGAATTCTCTACTTTCTGATTCTGCTAACCCTTGCTTATTTTTTCTGAATTTCAGGATCCTGCTCCTCAGCTGTCTGAATGTCACCAAGCAAGTTAGATGCTAATGTCATAGTATAGAGCTGCCCCACTATAAATTCGAGACCAAAATCTGTAATCTCTTTCTGTAGGGGCAGTGACATGGCTGCTAGGGATAGTAAGGTAGCATCGGACTTTCTGCTAAGTGCGTCTGCTACCTTATTAGTTTTTCCTGGGTGGTAGAGGATGTCTATGTCGTAGTCTTTGACCAGCTCTAGCCATCTACGCTGTCGCATATTCAGATCCTTCTGAGTGAAGAAGTACTTCAGACTCTGATGATCTATATACACTCTGCACTGAGCTCCATACAAGTAATGTCTCCAAATTTTGAGAGCGAACACTACTGCTGCAAGCTCGAGGTCATGAGTAGGGTAATTCTTCTCATATTCCTTGAGTTGTCTGGAGGCATAGGCGATCACCTTACCTTCTTGCATCAGTACTGCTCCTAGTCCCAACTTAGAGGCGTCACTATAAATCTCAAAGCTGTCTGTGTTTTCTGGTAGAGTCAGAATAGGTGCACTGGTCAACCTCTTTTTTAACTCGCTGAAGCTGTTCTCACAGTCCTCTATCCACTGAAGTTTTCTGTTCTTTCTGGTAAGAGCTATCAGTGGGGAGGCTATTCTGGAGAAGTCCTCTACAAACTTTCTGTAATAACCTGCTAGTCCCAAAAAGCTCCTGATCTCACTGGCGTTCTTGGGTCTTTTCCAGTTACTCACAGCTTCTATCTTACTGGGGTCTACCATGATACCATCCTTTGAGATGATGTGACCCAGGAAGGACACCTGATCTAACCAAAACTCACATTTCGTGAACTTGGCGTACAGCTGGTTCTGCTGAAGGGTCTGCAATACTATTCTCAGGTGCTCTGCGTGTTCTTCCTGAATTCCTGAATAGATAAGAATGTCATCGATAAACACAATAACAAATCTATCTAGGTAGTCCCTGAATACTCTGTTCATGAGATCCATGAAAGTAGCTGGAGCATTTGTCACGCCAAAGGGCATGACTACGAACTCGTAATGTCCATATCTAGTCCTGAATGTTGTCTTGGGTATATCCCTTTCTTTAACTTTCACCTGATGATAACCTGATCTGAGGTCTATCTTAGAGAACACTGCTGCTCTCTTTAGCTGATCGAACAAGTCATCTATTCTGAGAAGAGGATACCTGTTCTTGATGGTGACTTGGTTCAGTGCCCGGTAGTCTATGCATAGGCGCATGCTCCCGTCCTTCTTCTTCACGAACAATACAGGCGCTCCCCATGGTGAGTGACTAGGGCGTATGAAACCTTTGTCAATCAACTCCTGTAGTTGCTCCTGAAGTTCTTTCAGTTCTGCTGGAGCCATGCGATAAGGTGCTTTGGAGATAGGATTCGTATCGGGAATGAGTTCTATCTCAAATTCAATCTCCCTGTCTGGTGCCAGGCCTGGCAACTCTTCAGGAAAGACTGCTGGGTAGTCACATATGACTCGGACCACTGCTAGCTATTGGTCCTTGTCCTGATTGGCATTGACTACATGCGCTAAAAATCCCGTACATCCTGAATTTAACAATTTCTGTGCCTTCAGAGCTGAGAGAAATTTCTTCGCTTTTCTCTTTGGTCCTCCGCAATACTCAAATTGTACTCCTGCTTCAGGTTGGAATATGACTTTCTATTTACGGCACTCGATAGAGGCACCGTATCTGATTAGGAAGTCCATTCCAAATATGACATCGTAATCAGTCATGTCTAGCACTATCAGATCACAAAAGAGCTCTCTGTCTGCTATAATGACTGGCACTGTTCTGAGCCAGTGCGTGGACGCCATAATTTCTCCTGAAGGTAGTGTTGTCAAAAACTGACCACGGAGTACCCCTGGAGGTATTGCTAACTTTTCAGAAAATGCCCTAGATACATAAGAATAGGTTGCCCCAGTATCGAATAAGACAATTGTACTTTGCTGTAAAATACTAATCTGACCTGTAACAACTGTCAAGGCATTCGCTATGTCCTCTCTGGTTAAGGAGTAGATCCTTGCATTCGTCATAGCTGGAGGGGCTTCTAGTTTGCCCTGGCTGATGTGTGGACCATCTAACAAGGCTTGCATCTGATGTAGTTGTGCTGGCTGTCCTCCATACTGTATCGGCTGTGGTTGAGGAAGACTTGTCTTGTTCGGGCATTACTTAGCCATATGCCCTTCCTGTCCACATTCAAAGCATCCCCGTGTGCCCTTGCGACAAACTCCTTGGTGAAATTTCCCACAAGTAGAACATTTGGGATAACTAGGCTGTTTGCTGGCTGGTCCTCCCTTTGGGTAACTCCCTGGTTTGCGCTTGTTGCTGGAGTTTCCTTTCCAGTTAGAGCTATGGCCCTGTTGTTTCTGAGTACTTGAGCCTCCTTACCTTTTGGACTCTGTGAGAACTTGCTTTTGCTACTTGATATGGTTCTGGTAGTGCTCGGTGGTCAGAGCACTGCTGACTAGTTCTTCGGTGGTTTGCGGCCTATGAACGCTGCCAGCCACGTTCATTGCTATTTCCGGCCTCAGCATCTTGAGCATC
The DNA here is from genome assembly GCF_018446385.1 of Zingiber officinale. Taxonomy (NCBI): domain Eukaryota; kingdom Viridiplantae; phylum Streptophyta; class Magnoliopsida; order Zingiberales; family Zingiberaceae; genus Zingiber; species Zingiber officinale. The sequence goes on along the minus strand of NC_055990.1, from coordinate 59,519,113 downwards.
AACCAGACTCGTTCTTTTTCTGTGCTGACTAGTTCAGGGCATAGACGAGCCAATCGATTGAATTTCTTCACGGCTTCCTCAACTGATAGGTTGCCCTGACGAAACTTAGTGAACTCGTCATAGTGGCGGTTTGTGACCCGCATGTGAAAGAACTCCTCGAAAAATTCTTTCTCGAAGTCGGCCCATGTCATCTGGTTCACTGGGCGCTTCGCTCTAATTCTCTCCGACCACATACGTGCATCTCCTGCCAAGCAGAAGGAGGCGCACTTCACCTTTTCATGCTCTAGCCAGTCCAGAAGCTCCATCGTACTCTCCAGTGTTTTGAACCAGGCTTGGGCATCCCATGGTTCATTGGTGCCTGAGAAGTTCTCGGGCTTGACTCTCTGCCACTGGATCAGATAGACTTCCCTCTTTGCCTCTGCTGCTGGGGCTACTGGTGCTGTAGGCTGGACTGGTGGAACCTCTATAACTACTGGGGTTGCTATGTTTGGTTCCGGGGTGACAGTGGGAGTATTCTGCTGATTAGCCTTTAAGGTGGCTATCTCCTGTTGTTGTTCTGCTAGCTGCTTCTAGGTCTGGGGGAGGCACTGAACTGCCTACCTCATGCTGGGGCTTAGTAGCTGGTGCCCTTCTAGCCGGGCATCCTCGTGCCATTTCTAAAGGTACAAAGGACATACATAACTAAAGCATCATGTTTACATAGCTAATACTATCATGTTTAGTTACCATCACAAATAAGCATACTTCAGTTATCTACAAACATGAAAGCAATAACATAACAAAGGGAGTGATATTCTTACTTGGAAGCTGCAGGTTCAATGCTGATGTGTGTGTAGGAAGTATGGAACTTTGCTCTGATACCACTCTATAACGACCCGCTTTCTACTGGCTAGGCTGTAAGGCCGAACCGTCTCATTATGCTGTGCTATGCTATATCCATGACCATTACTAAGTCTAGGTGCGGAAAACTGTACCAATTTAAAACTTTGCCAAGCTAATACAAATTCTTGTTCCTACATGTGCTAAGGGATGCAATCTAAGGCATACATGGCATATCTTACATCCCCTATGGTCAAGGAACTGAATTACAAGGGTTCCTGGTCGAAACCTTGCTTCCCAATCGATCCAGATTGAACTCAATCGATTGCAAGCTATTGAATCGATCCGTCGATCGATTCTGATGGCTACTGTGCTCGGGTTAATATTCTGGATCGATCGGCTGATCGATCCAGACTTGCCAATCAATCCATTGATCGATTCCAGAGCTCTCTGTTCGCGGGAGCGATTTCCCCGATTGATCGAACGATCGATCCAGGAGCTTACTGTTCGCGATAGAATGCGACTGGATCGATCGGCTGATCGATCCAGAAGCTTACTGTTCGCGGAACCAGGCTCCCAATCGATCCACTGATCGATTGAGGGCCCCCAATCGATCCACTGATCGATTGGGGTTTCTGATTTCGCAACAAACTCTGATTTCAGCACTGTTTCGTGCCAAACTCACATACACAAGTTCTAAAATAACTGGAAAACATTCTAATAGCAAACAACTAACATTCTAAACATGGTTACTAACAAGCTAAGCAGATTTTCTATAATTTCATGCATTTAGATAACTAAATAGGCAAAGAGTAACATAATAAGAAGCACTAAGTTCTTGAATATTCTAGTTCTTCCAAGGTCTTTATTCCAGGTTCCTTCCACACACATCCTCATCGCATTGCCTTCCAGCCTCCGCTAATCCATCCTTCCTTTACCTTTATCTGCAGTATAAGGAAAGAGTATCTGTAAGCTTTCGCTTAGTAAAAAACCATCTACCTCACAAAACATGCATACGATGCAATTTATGATTTGAAAACATGCTATTTGAAAGATACGTTGAACAGGTGAGAGCATGGCATGGTATCATACAACATGGAAACCAAAAACTGACCATAGAACTATCACATGTATCAATGATGAACTAAGCTGAAGTATGAACTAAGCTAAAACTGAGTTTAAACTGTATACACAACTGATTTGTGAGTTTTGAAAACTATTTATCATTCTAGATAAAAATACATAATCATGCTGCTGATGGGCCCGGCAACTGTACTTGCTATGCGCGCATCCCTAACTAGACCCGGGTTTGTAAGTCCCGAATTTAGTAGGGTTTACTAGGTTATCTAAACCTAGGGACGACTGTGGGAGCCCAACCCAATGGATATCTAATCCAGTACAGTGCCACTGCTAAAATAAAATACTGGTTATAGCTAAATTCTTCTTATTTTGCTATTTCTAGGTTATCTGAACCTAGAGCTAGGTTGTCTGAACCTAGAGGCGACTGTGGGAACCCACCCATTGGACCGTAGTCCCATAAAAGCTATAGCAAGACTAAATGTGCTATAAAATGCTTCTACTGCATTTATCTAAACTATTGAAATGCCTATGGTGACATTTTACTGAACTAAGCATTAAAGCAAACACTTGGCGTGCGCTAATTCACACCCTATATACTTAAAATTCTGCATATGACTAAACTGATGCATAAAACGTACGAAGAGCTACTTATACTGCAGGTGAGGGGTTTCTTACCTCCTGCGCTAGTTTTCTTACGATTCTAATCGCTAAATTCCCAGAGAAGACGATCCTTTCGACGATCTTCTCGCGTCTATGCGTTCCTCTCGCGGAGGGGAGCGTCCCCGTATCCAAAATGTCACCGGAAGAAGCCCTTGGGACCCTAGAGATGGAGCCCTAGGCGTGCTTGTGGTTGGCGCCGAGAGGAGAAGAGTAGGGAGAGGGGCGGCGTGTAAGGGTTTTGAGGGAGAGGAGAGTTACGTTAAAAAAATAACTCTTCACTTAATTCTTCCCTATTTATATTAAGTGGGTAATTCAGCCCAACTCAAATATAAATATAATTGTTCCCCTTTCCTTTCAGCACGACCCTGCTGGGTTCACTTGGTTACTAAGGCTATCTATAAGACATAGGGCCTCATAGGTCTCGGGTTCAATTCCCGTGTAGGCTATTCTATGATTCTATTTATTTTTGCTACTTCTACTACTCTAAAAATTCTGTAAAAATATCCTAAAATTTCATAAAAATCATAGAATGTTTCTAAAATAATTTTGAGAATTTTCGGGCATTACAATAAGCCTAGCTTTTGTATGAACATCTGTTTTTGAAATATTTTGAAATAAGAATTACTTTCGTTAAATGTTTACATTTTATATTTATATATATATGTCAATGCAGTTATCCATTTAATTTATATTGTAGATAACATGGTGTGTGGTGCCACACAGAAGATCATATTATTGGTTCCTTATAAATTATAAATAGTAGCTCACAACCAAGAAGGATTGGGACAAACCATTGAAACGATTGTAGTGTAATTTAGTATTAGTCTGTCTTAACTATAAAATTACACTAGTACATTATGTGTGTATTGAGCAGGACCGTTTGAGGTTGTTTGTTTTGTACTGACTACATAAAAGAATAGAACCTCTATTCTTATGGGTGTGCATCCTCTTAATCCCTATATAATAACAAGCACATATACTTATTATTTATTTCTTTAACTTATCAATGGGTGAGATTTATTCGTTAAATCAATATGCCCAATGAGTTGGGAAATAGTACTGTTTATATGGTATGTTGTTGATTATAGAAGGAATCTGTGTCCTAATTATTTAGGTTGATGATGTTCCCTTGAGGAGCTAATAAGGATTATCATGTAAACCTTGCAGGTGGATGTTACGCTCCGCAAGTGTACGGAAATGTCACAAGTAATATAAAAGATTATCGTATCCACAGGGACTGGAATAAGCACTAGAAATGTCTCAATGCGAATTAGCTAAACAACTATCCAATTGTTTCAAATGCAAAGTGAAGGTAAACAAATCTAATATTAAAGATCAACAAACAAGAGTTTAGTATTTTGGGTTATGATAAGGGGAGATTCTAGGAGTTTCGGTTTCTTGTAAGATTTCTTGAATGTAAATGGTTCACCAATTCTTATCCCTCAATTGCCAAACACTTGTAGAAAGTTGCCGGTTCTCTCTTGCAATAGATAACCGGCTAAGGACTGAGAAATGTATCTAAATATGATCAATTAGACGTGAACCTACGTTGTCCTTACACAGAAGCGCACCTATTACTATGCCTTCCTCGGATATCAACATAGAAGCCCACAACTTATTAATCTATCAAGATACAAGAAACTAATCACAAGATCCATCCTACTCTCTTGAATATTCCTATTTCCTCTTCAAGATTATCTCTCAAACATCCTTACACGGGCTTGCACCTGTCACGTGGATCCCTCGGATGATCGAGTGAGAGTTTATCTTTACTAAGTCCACAAGAAATCCAAACAATCAATCAAGAATGAGAATTAAGCACAAATCACCATTAATCATTCAAGATCTAATTGATACAAGCAAGACAATGTCATTGAAACAAGAAATTGGCAAATCCATAAGAGATTACATCAATCCATCATACAAATACTCCCTTAATCCTAGAATACAAGATCTACTCCATGAATCGAGGAAGAATACCCGAAGAAATAAAGATTACAAGCATTTCTTAAATCCCCAATCCAAGAAACCAAGAAAAGGGGGAAAGAGAAAACTTATCTACGAAGAAACCTCGTCTTCGGATCCAATCCTCGCTCCGAAGTCGAAATCGTCAAGAACTCCCCTCGAATCGCCCAGAAATCCTCCCAAGAATGGGAGGATACCACCAAATCTTGCCTTCTCCCAAAGGGGAAGAGATGCCCTTTCAATTCATGAAGGAGGGTTTAAATAGAGGAGGAAATCGGGCGCCACACGGCCCCATGACACGGCCGTGTGAGATTCACACGGCCATGTCCAGTTCCTTCTCTGCCAAAGCTGCACGGCCGTGTGACTCACACGGCCAGGACCCTTCTGTTCTCTGGAAATGCTACACGGCCGTGTGGTGCACACGGCCACCACCTGCTTGGCCTCTGGAAACCTCACACGGCCGTGTAGATCTACACGGCCATGTAAGGCATCTGCTCTAATTTCTTCAAATCAAGACACGGCCGTGTGAGATTCACACGGTCCTCTTCCCTTCCTGTTAAAACTACACGGCCGTGTGTGGTACACGGCCTGATGCTCTCTCCCTTCAATTCCTTCCAAGCTTGTCCGAGGACGCATAATCTTCACCAATTTCGACTCCTGTGTACAGAAAATGCACAAAAAGCAGATCTCCGAACCAAAAGAGTAAATATGCTAAAAGGAAAGCTGGAAGTATAAAATGCATAGATCAAGCATGCTCAAAGTATGTAAATGTGCGTAAAAACATGCATAAAAGAGTATATAATCTACGCACATCACACCCCCAGACTTAAACCTTTGCTTGTCCTCAAGCAAAATGCTGCAGTCTAAATTCATATGTTCTATAACACATTCATAAAACCTAGTGCACTTTCCTAACTCTATCAAAAAGTTTCATTAACAAGCGTGATCATGGAAACAAGTAAAGTATGATTCAAGCATAAGAATCTTGTGCACAGTGTAAAAGTAACTCAACACCCTTCAAGTATCAATCCATGTCCTAGTCAAGTCGTCATCAAATTTGAATTCCTAATGTTTCTAGTGAAAGACAAGTAACCAGTGATAGGCACTTACTCACCATTCACTTGGTTCATATTTCTCAACTAACCCAAGGTCTCAAAGGTGTGCTCAATCTCAAGGGAAGCTAGGCAGTCATTTCCCCAGTAACCTAACTCGGTCTCAAAGGGGTGACTTGCTAGATTCCACTCATAACAACTGTTTTTTATATCCCTTATTTATTTATTTTTTTTATAAGTGTTTGCATTGTGAAAAACTTATTCACAAATGTACTTTTAGCACACATGTTGGGATATTTTGATTTTTCCAAATGAACTTTAATGATTTGAGCCTCATCCAGTAACCAAAATGAAAGTTGAGAAATCACCATGGAAACCAAGTACTAAGCAAATAAGATGAATCATGACTATTTCAATGACATCAACTATTCAAGCATCAAGCACAAGTGTAGTGAAGATAAAATCCTTAAGGTTGAACCAAAACTAAAACTCATCACCATAAGATTCTTAGCTTATTAATGCTTCCCAAGATAGAAAAAAGAACTACACAAAGTTTACTACTAGCATCATTCGAACATCATGAATCAAGACAATAATCATGCTAACATTTCACTTGAATCCAAGAAAGCATATAAGTGAAGATTTGATGTTCTCAATTTTTTTTTTTTTTGATACGATTATTTCAAAAACAAGCAAAATAAAGCAACAAGCAATGAAAATATGAACCAACATGAAAAACTAACAAAAACTAAAAACTGAAAACCAAACTAAACAGTAGATGACACCCCCCCAGACTTAAACTTTTCATCGTCCCGATGAAATCAATATGGTGGAGGAGGAGGAAAATCAGGAAAATCAGGGAAGAAAAATGCAAAATCTTTAACAAACCATTTAACTTCGTTTCTGAAAAAATTATGATACTCAAACAATTTATCAATATCATCCTGCACAAATGTCATAAAACCTCTAAGATCTTCATGAAATTCCATTTTAGCCTTATAAGCATTCATCATTTTAGAAATCTTATCACACAATTCTCTCTCACTCTTAAAACAATCTTGTAGCTTTTTAAATAGTTCCTCCTCCATAAGCTTCTTATTCTCAAGAAATTCATTAGTTGAATCTAAATCACTATGAATATTCTTTAAAGCAGAATTAAGTTCTTGAAACATAAAACTATGAATCTCTTGGTTACCCTTAGAAACATTTCTTGGAGTAAAAGATGACAAAGCTCTAGATTGTTGCCTAGCTAACTTTAAACACCAATTCTCTTTATTATGAATTGTAGTAAAATCATGATTGGGCAATTTTAAAGGGAAACCATTTTTAATGAATAAACTAAATCCATGCTCTTCATGCTTAATCATTTTCATTGCTAAACATGAATTCAAATCCAATGTACAAGAGCTCTCCACCACCTCTAATTCACTCAAATCACATCCTAATACTAAGGCCAATTGAGTAAATAATCCCCCTAAAATAATAGGTGTGGTAGAATTCGATTTCCCTAATTTTGCCAAATGTTTAAGAAATAAATAACCAGAATTAATTTGAACATTTTCGACCATTGCCCACAAACAATACAAATCTATAAGTCTTATTGATCCCTCTTTGTCCTCCCTTCCAAATATAGTGTTTATCATGAATAAGTAAGCATATTTAAAAATATGATTGATAATTTGGAAAACTCTAGAATTATGAGGATCAAATAGCGGTTGTTCAGAAATTTGTGGCCAAAAATATGAATTCTCAAATTGGGCAAAATCACACACACATCATTTTTTGGCAATTCATAACAAGTATTAAAATCTCCCAATGTCCATTCATAACTTTCATTAAACAAATGAAATTTAAACTTCCCCCCACCTTGAACATTATCAACCTCTATTGAGCTTAAAAATTCAAAAACAATTCTAGGATAAGTAGGATATTTTATGTTCACTAAACCACTCCATCCTATCCTTTCAAATAACCAAACTAAATCATCCTTAAACCCCAAAGTTTCTAAAGTTTCAACATCAAGAAACCTAGTGCTTAAAAGAGGTCGTTTACATAAAGAAGAATATCTATACCATTGCTCATCACTAGAGAAAACAATACCAAAGTCATTAGAAATACCTTTAAAGCAAACATTCCTCTCCTTTCTTGCAACCACCTTCTCCTTCCCTTTTCTTGTGGCCGAAATCTCCTCAATCACGTTTTCCATGGAAGAAAATCAAATATCCTTAAGAAGAATGAGAAAGAAAAATTAGAAGAAGTAGTTTAAACCTTTAGAAATGGGAAAATAGGAAAGAGGAACGAGCGGCGGGACACGACCGTGTGCCGCCCACACCCCGTGCCCTAATTCCCTAAAAAGATGTGGATCAGGCCGTGTGATATCACACGGCCATATTCATTTCTCATCGTACGGCCGTGTCTGTGACACGACCCCCTTCTCTTTCTTCTCTAGATTCCAGACACGGGCCGTGTCTGGGACACGGCCTAGACCTTTTTCTCCTCGAGATTCTTTACACGGCCGTGTTTGAGACACGACCTAGACCTTTTTCTCCTCGGGAGATCCTACACGGACGTGTCTGGATGACACGGCCCAAGCACTTCCCTTGAATGTCATGGCTTAACCTGAAAACAAAATTAAAAACAAGTAAAAACCAACAAAATGAATTTATACTAGCTAAAAGAATTCAATCTGGAGGGCGAGGTTCAGAAAAATACAACCTTTGTACCTCTTCTATTTTTGTACCATGAATATATTTTTTCAAATGTTGGCCATTTACCTTAATTATCCCAAAATCTTTGTTCCAAATATCTACAGCTCCAAAAGGATAAACCTTCTTTACCTCATATGGACCCGTCCACCTTGACTTAAGCTTCCCAGGAAAAAGTTTTAATTTTGAATTGAACAACAAAACCAAATCTCCTACATTAAAGTCTTTACGAAGAATGTGCTGATCGTGCCATTTCTTCGTCCTTTCTTTGTAAGATTTAGCATGCTCATATGCATCCATCCTTAATTCATCAAGTTCGTTCAACTGAAGCTTCCTTTTCTCCCCTGCTTCCTTTAAATCCATATTCAAATTTGCAATTGCCCAATAAGCCTTATGTTCTAGTTCAACTGGAAGATGGCAAGGCTTACCATAAACTAATCGAAATGGGGTCATCCCAATAGGAGTTTTATAAGCAGTTCGATATGCCCATAAAGCATCATCTAATTTCAATGCCCAATCCTTTCTTGAAGTGGATACAGTCTTTTCCAATATGGACTTAATTTCCCGGTTAGATATCTCAGCTTGCCCATTAGTTTGAGGATGATAAGGTGTTGCTACTTTATGCTTCACTCCATATCTTCTAAGTAAGTTTTCAAACTGTTTCTCTATAAAATGTGATCCTCCATCACTAATGACTGCCTTTGGCACCCCAAATCTTGGAAAGATAATACTCCTAAATAATTTGATAACTGTTTTCACATCGCACGTAGGAGATGCCACAGCTTCTACCCATTTGGACACATAGTCTACTGCCACAAGAATATACCTATTCCCATATGAAAGAGGGAAAGGTCCCATGAAATCAATTCCCCAAACATCAAATAACTCAACCTCGAGAATGTAATTTAACATCGTTTCATTTCTTTTAGTTATATTCCCAGTTCTCTGACATTGATCACAAGACTAAACAAACAACTTAGCATCCCTGAATAAGGTTGGCCAATAAAATCCTGCTTGAAGAATTTTCGTAATCATTTTTGAACTACCCAAATGTCCTCCATAGGACGAAGAATGGCAATGAAACAAGATATCTCTAACTTCTTCTTCAGGTATACATCTTCGATAAATCACATCATTGCACTTCTTATACAGGAGAGGTTCATCCCAAACATAATTCTTAACTTCTGAAAAAAACTTTTTCCTTTGTTGATTAGAAAAATCCGGAGGTAACACTCCACTAGCAAGGAAATTCACAAAATCTGCGTACCAAGGAGTTTTCACACTTGATAAAGCTAATAAGTGTTCATCCGGGAATATGTCATCAATAGGTAAATCAAAATCCACCTCATTTTCTGACTTTTGAGATATTCTAGACAAATGATCCGCTACTACATTTTCAGCTCCTTTCTTATCCCTAATCTCAAGGTTGAACTCTTGCAAAAGTAAAATCCACCTGATTAACCTAGGTTTAGCGTCTTTCTTTCCAAGTAGATACCGAATAGCTGCATGATCAGTATATACTATTACTCTTGATCCTACTAGATAGGATCTAAATTTATCAATAACAAATACCACTGCCAATAATTCTTTTTCTGTAGTAGAATAGTTTACTTAGGCTGCATCAAGTGTTTTACTTGCATAATGGATCGCATGTAAAATCTTATTTCTTCGTTGTCCCAAAACTGCTCCTACAGCAAAATCACTAGCATCACACATTATTTCAAAAGGAAGATCCCAATTAGGTGCTTGAATAACTGGAGCTGTTGTAAGAGCACTCTTTATTTTATTGAAGGCTTCAATACATTCGCTATCAAAACAAAACTCAACATCTTTAATCAACAGATTAGTTAATGGCTTGGAAATCTTTGAAAAGTCCTTAATAAAACGTCTATAGAAACCAGCATGTCCTAAAAAACTCCTAACTCCTTTTACATTGATGGGTGGGGATAATTTGTCTATTACTTCCACTTTTGCTTGATCTACATCAATACCACGCTCTGAGATTTTATGCCCCAAAACTATCCCTTCCTTAACCATTAAATGACATTTTTCCCAGTTCAACACTAGGTTTGTATCTTCACACCTTTTTAGAACAGTAGAAAGATTTGACAAACAAGAATCAAAGTCATTTCCATAAACTGAGAAGTTATCCATGAAAACCTCCATAATTTTTTCTATTAAATCTGAAAAAATTGCCATCATGCATCTCTGAAAAGTGGCTGGAGCATTACAAAGCCCAAATGGCATCCGACGATAAGCAAAGGTACCATAAGGACAAGTAAAAGTAGTCTTCTCCTGGTCTTGAGGATGAATTGGAATTTGAAAAAATCCAGAATATCCGTCCAAGTAACAAAAGTAGGAATGTTTAGCTAATCTTTCAAGCATTTCATCAATAAATGGTAAAGGGAAATGATCCTTCCTTGTTTCTTTATTCAACTTCCGATAATCAATGCACATTCATCACCCCGTCACTGTTCGTGTTGAAATTAGCTTATCTTCTTCATTCTTGATAACAGTCATTCCTCCTTTCTTTGGAACCACGTGGACTGGACTCACCCATTCACTATCCGAAATTGGGTAAATAATCCCTGCATCAAGAAGTTTAATCACTTCCTTCTTTACTACCTCTTTTAAATTTGGATTTAGTCTCCTTTGATGCTCAATTGAGTTCTTGTACCCCTCTTCAAGTAAAATTCTATGCATACAGAGAGATGGACTAATCCCTTTTATATCATCAATTGTATATCCAATGGCCTTTCTATGCAACCTTAACTCATCCAACAGTCTCTTTGTTTCAAACTCATTTAACTGAGCATTAATTATAACTGGATAAGTAGAATTCGGCCCAAGAAATTCATATTTAAGATTTGGTGGTAATGGTTTAAGTTCAAGTTGAGGTGGTACTATTTCTGGTAAAACTGGCTCTTGTTCTATCAACATAGTCTCCTCCTTAGCCAAGCTTTCTTCTAAAAACTCTTCATTATCTAAAGACAGATCATCCTCCTTATGATCACCAAGACATACCCCTTTTCTGTTGAAAATGCTTTTTCACCAAACATTTTTGATAATGATTCACAGCACCAAGGAAATAATGTTTGGAAATCGTTTTGATTCAAGATAAGCCCTTTTTCAACATCATCCTTTTCTCTAATGATATCCATTGTTAAGAATGAGCTATCTTGCTCTGCCCAATCATTGGAATTTTGCGTAATTCGCCAACTATCTCAAAAATTTCTTCTAGACTTTTTCAAAATGATCCTCCAGATGCTAAATCCAGTTGATTCTTATTTGAGAAAGAAAGCCCAACATAGAACAAATGCATAATTAACCATTTCTCAATTCCATGATGTGGACATAATTGCAAAAAGGAAGAATATCTTTCCTGTGCTTGGTATAATTTTTCTCCATCCAATTGCTTAAAATTTAAAATTTGACTTCTCAAATAAGTAGTTTTCCTTGGAGGAAATATTGGTCAAGGAATTTTGCTCTAACTCATCCCATGTTTTGGTACTTTGAGACTTTAGAGAATTATACCATCTTTTGCAGCATCCTTCAGACTAAAAGGAAAAGCAAGCAGCTGAACAATATCAGATGAAACTTCTTCATATTTCAAAGTATAACAATATCTATAAAACTCCATCAAATGGGAATAGGGGTTCTCAATCTCCAATCCTCCAAACTGAGTTTTCTGAACCATGGAAACAAAAGATGGTTTGAGTATAAAATTTCTTGCTTGTATGTTAGGGTAAACAATTGCTTCCATTTGTTTTGCAGACTTCGGAGCTCCATAATCTCCTAGTGACTTGCACACCATGTTTAGATATTCTTGTTCTTCTATTTGCCTTTGCAGAATTCTTCTTTTATGGAAAGTTCTGTCAATCTCAGGGTCAAAAGGAAAGAATTCCCCTGCAAAGTTAGATCTTCGCATACACAAGAACAAGATAGCAAATGACAATTCAACAAAAAAAGAAAAAAATAAAAGAATAAAAAATGCAGAATTGAATTTGTACAAAAAGAATTAACAAGAAGTAAAAGTTATACAAGAAAGTAAAAACAGAAATCTAATGATTAGTTACAACTATGCAATATGAAAGGAAAACAAATGTTATGTTTAGTCTAACTCAATTGATAATTCCTAATGTTATAGCGCAGTCCCCGGCAACGGCGCCAAAAACTTGTTACGCTCCGCAAGTGTACGAAAATGTCGCAAGTAATATAAAAGATTATCTTATCCACAGGGACTGGAATAAGCATTAGAAATGTCTCAATGCGAATTAGCTAAACAACTATCCAATTGTTTCAAATGCAAAGTGAAGGTAAACAAATCTAATATTAAAGATCAACAAACAAGAGTTTAGTGTTTTGGGTTATGATAAGGGGAGATTCTAGGAGTTTCGGTTTTTTTGTAAGATTTCTTGAATGTAAATGGTTCACCAATGCTTATCCCTCAATTGCCAAACACTTGTAGAAAGTTGTCGGTTCTCTCTTGCAATAGATAACCGGCTAAGTACTGAGAAATGAATCTAAATATGATCAATTAGACGTGAACCTACATTGTCCTTACACAGAAGCGCACCTATTACTATGCCTTCCTCGGATATCAACATAGAAGCCCACAACTTATTAATCTATCAAGATACAAGAAACTAATCACAAGATCCATCCTACTCTCTTGAATATTCCTATTTCCTCTTCAAGATTATCTCTCAAACGTCCTTACACGGGCTTGCACCTGTCACGTGGATCCCTCGGATGATCGAGTGAGAGTTTATCTTTACTAAGTCCACAAGAAATCCAAACAATCAATCAAGAATGAGAATTAAGCACAAATCACCATTAATCATTCAAGATCTAATTGATACAAGCAAGACAATGTCATTGAAACAAGAAATTGGCAAATCCATAAGAGATTACATCAATACATCATACAAATACTCCCTTAATCCTAGAATACAAGATCTACTCCATGAATCGAGGAAGAATACCCGAAGAAATAAAGATTACAAGCATTTCTTAAATCCCCAATCCAAGAAACCAAGAAAAGGGGGAAAGAGAAAACTTATCTACGAAGAAGCCTCGTCTTCGGATCCAATCCTCGCTCCGGAGTCGAAATCGTCAAGAACTCCCCTCGAATCGCCCAGAAATCCTCCCAAGAATGGGAGGATACCACCAAATCTTGCCTTCTCCCAAAGGGGAAGAGATCCCCTTTCAATTCAAGAAGGAGGGTTTAAATAGAGGAGGAAATCGGGCGCCACACGGCCCCATGACACGGCCGTGTGAGATTCACACGGCCATGTCCAGTTCCTTCTCTGCCAAAGCTACACGGCCGTGTGACTCACACGGCCAGGACCCTTCTGTTCTCTGGAAATGCTACACGGCCGTGTGGTGCACACGGCCACCACTTGCTTGGCCTCTGGAAACCTCACACGACTGTGTAGATCTACACGGCCATGTAAGGCATCTGCTCTAATTTCTTCAAATCAAGACACGACCGTGTGAGATTCACACGGCCATGTCCTCTTCCCTTCCTGTTAAAACTACACGGCCGTGTGTGGTACACGGCCTGATGCTCTCTCCCTTCAATTCCTTCCAAGCTTGTCCGAGGACGCATAATCTTCACCAATTTCGACTCCTGTGTACAGAAAATGCACAAAAAGCAGATCTCCGACCAAAAGAGTAAATATGCTAAAAGGAGAGCTGGAAGTATAAAAATGCATAGATCATGTTAGTTAGAGCCCTAGAGCCAATCATTTGATGATTGTATGAACTCATGTATATCATATTCTTGTATATTAATAAAGGCATTTGTTTGGTTATTATACTTAATTGTATTAGTGTCAAATAAACTAAGTATAATAGCGTCCTTGAGTAGAAGGTTCATACCTATATCAATCGATTAGTTGAATCGATAGTGAGATGATATAGGGAACACTACTCTAAATCATTCCTAGTCGAGTATTAACATTCAGGGACAATGTTAATGCAATAAGACTAGCATATAGGTCAGCTCGATGACTTGATCTCACAAGTCATGGATATAGAGATATCAAGCTGACACATGGGTGTGCATTAGAGAATGTATACTGAATGACCCGCCATGAGAAAGTATCATGGATCGTTATATGAGTGTCATATACTTTCTCATGTGGCTATTAGTATGACTATTAGTCCTTAGACCTGAAGTCACCATGGATCCCTACATAAGGAGTTATGTACTTAAGTTTCGTCAAACGTCACCCGTAACTGGGTGGACTATAAAGGCGATTACTGGGTATATAACAAATTATGTAGAGGGATGTGAGTGATGTAGATGGGATCTATCCCTCCCATATGACGGGAGCGACATCGGTATTCTTGATAGAGTGAGACCACTAAGTGCATGGCCATGCCCAAATGAGTCAACATTAGATGTTGAGCTCATTTGATCGAGTGAGTCTACTTGGAGTTCAAGATTTAGATTGATTAGAGGATGACACGGTCTATGCCTCACATTGATCAATCTAGATGTCTAGGATAGAAGGACACTTGTCATTATTTTGTGAGTAGTCACAATTGGTAGTCACAAGGTGATGTCGGATCTCGACATTCTTGTAACTTGGTAGTAATGATGTGTTGCTAGATACCGCTCATTACTTATGCTCCTAAATGGGTTTAGGGCATTGCCAACGTTACAAGAACCTATAGGGTCACACACTTAGGACAATTAGGTGGAGATTAGGTTCATTTGATGAACCAAGAGGATTAGATTCATTTGATGAATCAAATTGGATTAAGAGTAATCCTAATTGGGCTAACTTGAGTTCGACTCAAGTTGATTCATGTGTTAAATGAGTCTAATTTAGATTTTGACTCATTGAATCAATTCAATTTAATGAATTAGATTCATTATATTAAGTTGGCTCGAATCAAATGGTTGGATTAGATCCACCATGGTAGAGATTGAGTCAAGTTTGACTTGACTTGAGAAGGAAGACCAAAGGTCAATTTTGACTTGACCTTTTGCCACCTCATTGGTGAGTTGGCATTAGGTGGACCAATAATGATGTTCCACATCATCATGGGTGCCACCTCATGGAAGTTACAAAGTCACTCTCTTAATGGTTTCATATTAATTGCAATTAATGCAATTAATTGGTAATGGTTTCATATTAATTGCAATTAATGCAATTAATTGGGAGTTTTTGAAAGTGGCTGGCCACTTGGTTTTTGGGTGTGAATTTCATTTTTCCCATTCAAGTGGTGTAACTTCTTCTTCTTCCTTGTGTTCTTCCTCTCAAGCTCTCCCTCTCCCTCTCCTCCTCCCTTGGCCGAACCACATAGGTGCTAGCACACATTGGTTTTTGGTCATCTCCATCTAGTGTGTCCATGTGGATACTTCTAGAGGACCGGCGCTTGACGGTCTTGAGATCCGGCATCATTTGGACGAGCGGGAACGCGTAGGGCGCGCATCAAGGGTAAACACTTTTTCCTCGTAGATCTAAGTAGTAGATCAGTTTTTGAACTCGTACAAGAAATAGTTTTTCGAATTTTGTATACGAATCTTTGCACGGATCTACGGCTTTGGGTCCTTCTGGGTTTCCGCGATGCGAAAAAGCGGTTTTCGTGGCCCGAAGAACCCAACAGATCAAGCATGCTCAAAGTATGTAAATGTGCGTAAAAACATGCATAAAAGAGTATATAATCTACGCACATCAGTGGACTTAGTCCGGCATGATAATAAAGTTGAGTGGTACTACTCTTGGAATCAGATGTTAATTAATTGAGTTGTCAGTAACTCATTTAATTAACAGTCATATGATATCTTAAACATAGGGAGATTAACGCACTCATGATAATAAGGAGCTCATATTGTAATATGGGATTGGTGCAGTAGTTCAATAATAACCCTTTAGTGGTATATGTTATTATTAATGGACTTGGGTTGAGTGTTCCGGCCAATCATAGGAAGCCCAATCCCATCAGGAGGCCTAAACCAATTCCTCTTCTAGGTCCCTGTTGTAGCCTCTATATAAAGCCTCGCATCCACCCATCCACGAGTAGTTGTTGTGGTTTTTGGTTAGCCTCCTCCTTTCCTAGGGCCGGCGCCACCTCCCTCCTTTCCTAGGGCTGGTGCCACCTCCATCCCTTGCTAGGGCCGGCGCCACCTCCCTCCTTTCCTAGGGTTGGCGCCACCTCTATCCCTTGTTAGGGTCGGCACCACCTCCACCTTGATAGGGTCGGCGGTTCCTCCGCCTTGCTAAGGCTGGCGACTCCTCTTCCTTGCTAGGGCCGTCGACTCTTGCTTTCCTTGGTGGGCGGTGGCTTGGAAAAGAAGAAGAAGAGGAGAAGGTGCTTTATCCTAGAGCTTCTCTTGGTGGTCGGCGGTTTGGAAACAATGAAGGGAAGGGAGTTTGTTATCTTGGTAGATCATCGTCCACACGACGTTCATGAAGAGGAGAAGAATACAACAGAAGATCAAGAGGTCTTTAGCTACAAAGGAAAGGTACAACTAGTTCTTTGATTCCGCTGCGTAATTAGTTTAGTTTTCTTTGTATCGATTTTGGATACCAACACAAGAGGCCAATGATCTTGTACTTCGATCAAGGTGTGCTTTGATCCGTCAAGAACTTGCATGATTGATCAAACACATGTCTGATCGAACATGCGGGTTGCTAGGAAAAGTTCTGTACTTGTACAATTTTTGTACAGAAAAATTGAAACAGAACGGAATTCTAGCACCTTCAAAAGTGGTATCAGAGCAAGTTTTCTGGTTCTGTGTAATTGGTTTTCGGTTAAATTATGCACTGCTCATATATAAGTTTAGGCAGGATAATAGTAGTATGTGCAAGATGTTGGTTGCTACTCGGAAAACCTATAAGTTCCACTGTACAAAAATTTTGTACAAAGGTCTGAACCTTTTCCTAGCTACCATGTGTTCTTTTAAATTAAATTTTGGATCGCCTGCAGAACTTAACACGTTTGATCCAAAACTTAATCTATTTGTTCTTTTAGGTTTTGACTTGGATCTCCTGCGGAACTTAACACGTTCGACCCAAGTCTCCTTAAGTCATTAATTCCATTAAATATTAATTTCCATAATTGGTTCCCAGTACTGACGTGGCGAGGCACATGGCCTTCTTGGATATGGGAGCAACCACCACCGACTAGACAAAACCTTTTATAGAAAGATAATATTTAATTTCCTAAAATAACTTTAGGTTAACCAAAGAGAACAATCAAATCACAAGGAAAAGAAAAAACAAAAGAACACAACATCGAAAAACATATTCGAAATTCTAGAACGTAAGCCTCTTGTATTTGGTATTATTTCCATAAATAACTAGCATGATCCGGAAAAAAAAATTACTAGTTATACCTTGTAGAAAAACCTCTTGATCTTCTACCGTATTACTCTTCTAACCTCAGACGTTGTGTGGGCAACGATCTTCCGAGACGAGAAACCACCAATCACCTTCTTCTCCTCCTAGCTAGGTTCGGCCAACAAAGAGGAAGCTTCACCAAGGAAGAAAATCAAAACACCAACCAAGCTCCAAGAGATGCTAGCTTTCTCTCCTTCTTCTTCTTCTTCTCCGAGTAGTATCCGGCCACCACAAGAGCTCCAATGGAAGAGAAGGATTCGGCCACCACAAGAGGAAGAGAGGGAGAAGATGGCCGGCCACACCAAGGAACAAAAGAGGGAGAGAAAATAATAGAGGTTGTATCTCTTGAAGGCACCCCTATCCCTTCTTTTATATTCCTTGGCCTAGGCAAATTAGGAAATTTAATTACAATAAAATTTCCTTAATTTCCTTGACATGATTTATTTGAGAAAAATAAAATAAAATTTGCAAATAAATCTTCATTGGCCGACCACATCATTGGAGAACAAATTGGACAAGTTTCAATCAACAATTAAAACTTCCTAATTTGTTTCCGGAAATTTTAAAAAATAAAATTTCTCTTTAAAAATCTCTTCATGGTTGATAAAAGGAAATTTCTATAATTTTAATTTTATAACATGTGGATAATTTTTAAAGAGAAAATAAAATAACTCACCAATCTACAAATAAGGAAAGAGATCTAATCTCTTTCTTTAATCTTTTGTAGATCTTTTACAAGAGAGATATTTTAATTTTAATTCTCTTTAAAAAATTATTTCTTCCATAATAAAACTAAAATTAAAATCCTTTTAATTAATTTGGCCGGCCCCCACTAGCTTGGGTTCAAGCTAGGGCCGGCCACCCAATTTCTTACCTAGGCCGGCCCTAGCTTGTTCCCAAGCTAGCTTGGCCGGCCCCCTATTGGGTGGGTATAGAAGGTGGGTATAGGTGGGTATAGAACTCTACAAATAAGAGGCTACGATAGGGCCGAGAGGAGGAATTGGTTTTGGTCTCCGATAAAATTAAGCATCCCGTGTTAACACACAACTTAATTTTATCAATGATAATTCATTCCACTAGAGAACTATCATTGAACTACCGCACCAATCCCAAATTACATTTTTGGGCTCCTTCTTATTATGAGTGTGTTAGTCTCCCTGTGTTTAAGATATCGAATGTCCACTAATTAAGTGAGTTACTGACAACTCATTTAATTAATATCTAAGTCCAAGAGTAGTACCACTCAACCTTATTATCATGTCGGACTAAGTCCACCTACAGGGTTTAACATGACAATCTTTATGAGCTCCTCTTGAGGACATTATCAACCTAGTATCTCTAGGACACAGTTTCCTTCTATAATCAACAACACACACTATAAGTGATACCATTTCCCAACTTATCGGGTTTATTGATTCAACGAACTAAATCTCACCCATTGATAAATTAAAGAAATAAATATCAAATATATGTGCTTGTTATTACATTAGGATTAAGAGCACACACTTCCATAATAACTAAGGTCTTTGTTTCTTTATAAAGTCAGTATAAAAGAAACGACCTCAAATGGTCCTACTCAATACACTCTGAGTGTACTAGTGTAATTATACAATCAAGATAAACTGATACTTAATTACACTACGACCTTCTAATGGTTTGTTCCTTTCCATTTTGGTCGTGAGCCACTGTTTATAATTTATAAGGTACTGATAACATCATCTTCTGTATGTGACACCACATACTATGTTATCTACAATATAAATTAATTGAACAACTACAAACAAATGTAGATAATTTGACCAAACGTGATTCTTTATTCAAAACAAATGTTTACAAAAGCTTAGGCTTTCAGTATACACTCTAACATAAGAAAGATTAACTCTGTGGTTGTAGGCATCCAAGGTCCAACTATTATGGCCTTTTGTGTTTGTGTATGATTTGAACCCTCGGGCATGTCGAGGTTGTTTTATGTTGTGCATGATTGTAATAATTAAATACGACCGGTTGCTGTATTATTTTTTTTACATCCTATTCGATATAAATTACATGTAAATTCCTTTGTGGAATATATGATCGATAAATGCAAATTTTTATTTCTTTTTGTTGCGGCTTGTATCCTTGCTATGCGTGGTGCTATTTTGAGGACCGGAGGCACAACGAAGAAGGAAGTGAGATAGACACGACGACTTGATCCATTGGCGGCATATTGGAGGACAACGATGGATGAGACGATAATAGATGGAAATTTTATTTTCATATTTATTGCCTTTATCTGTGTTGTGATGCTGTGTGCTGTGATGTGTGTGCTGTGATGTGTGTGCATGTTAAAATTTCTCAATTTAAATAACTAAGTAGGAGAAGGATTATTTAAATAAATTCCAAGCTTTTCATTACTGGTTTGTAAGTGATGCATTCAAACTTGTGTGTTGGCTTTAAGTGCCTTTCTCCATATCGGATGAGTTTGTTTGCGGATCACTAGATCAAACTTCCCCTATGGATGATTAAAGGAAATTATTTAGGTATGTGTGATCTTCTCCATCTGAAGGGGCACAATCCTAATTAATCGACTAAGTATTAAGTAATGGTATATACTTAGGTGCATTTAATAGTATCCTCCCCATCAGATTCACTGCTATTATTTGTGTGGCTGAAGATGAACCAACTATTAATTTTATTTATCATAAAGTTAGGTTGACAAGATAATAAAATTAATGGGTAAAACCTCCTCTTACGAATGTTTGAATTAGTATACATCCACACTATCGTGGCATACGAAATTCATAGTGTTTTGAGGTGTTGGTGAATTTAAATTATATTGTTTGAGGAATCAATATTATTTTAAATTCTAAATTTTTGACCAAATACTTTATCTTGTGATTCTTAGGATTTCAAAATGTCTTTCAATCCTCTTGCTATTATTTTAAAAGAAAATAAACTTACTGGTCCGAATTATATTGATTGGAAATGGAACTTGGATATTGTCTTAACTGCTGAAGAATACAAGTTCGTACTTCTTGAGGTCTGTCCTAGTGTGCCTGATAAGGATTCTAGTGAAGAGGAGATAGAGAGACATAGGAAATGGATCAAGGCAGATGAGATGGTGCGATGTTACATTTTGGCTTCCATGTCAAATGTGCTGCAACATCAGCATCAGTCATACCCACTGCCTATGATATGATGCTCAATCTCAAGGAACTCTTCAGACACCAGAATCGGGCTGCCAGGCAGGAGGCCATGAGAAACTTAATGACGACCACCATGATTAAGGGGACACCCGTAAGGGATCATATCCTCAAGATGATGGCTTATTTGAATGAGATGGAAGTCCTTGGAGCTGAAATCGATGGGGAAGCCCAGGTCGATATCATTCTCCAAACGTTGCCCAGGAGTTTTGAGCAGTTCCGCCTAAACTACAACATGAACAAAAGCGTTTATTCGTTGGCGAAACTTCTGACAGAACTCCAAGCGACAGAAGGGCTATTTTTTCAAAGTTCTCAAGCTCACATTGCTGAAAACGTTTCTGCCTCTAAGCCGAAAGGCGGAAAGAAGAAAAAGAAACAAGTTGGTTCGGTAAAGAAAGTGGTTTAACCTCAAGGGACTGGGCCACAGGCAGGTGTGAAGAAGCCGAAGGGCAAGTGCTTCACATGCAAGCTGTCTGGACATTGTAAGGTGGACTGCCCTCGCAGAAAGGAAAACAATAAAGGTATATCTTATTCATTAACTGTTGAAACATGTTTAGTGGTGTTATCTACTGGTACCTGGTGTGCAGATACGGGAGCCATTGATCATGTCTACAATTCATTATAGGGGTTCTAGGAAACCAGACGACTACATGAAGGGGAGATCACCGTCTACATGGGCAATGCTACGAGAGTGGTGGCTATTGCAGTGGGAGATGTTGATTTATCTTTTGATAGGAATAAAACCTAGATTTTGAAAAATTGTCTTTACGTACCATGTTTTAGAAAGAACTTGATTTCAGTTTCTAAATCATTTATGGATGGATATTCTATTTCTTTTGATGACAAAATGGTTGTCAAGAAAAATAGGATGGTTATCTGTTCTGGTGCGTTGGTTGGCAATTTGTATACTCTTAATCCAATAACTCCCACGATGCAACAAATGGAAATTAATAACACATCTTCTAATTCTAATAAGAGAAGCAACCTTCAGAAATGAACTAAACATATTTTTGGCATCTAAGGTTGGGTCATATTAATTTGAGTAGGATTTAAAGGTTAACAGCCGATGGACCTTTGAGTTCATTGGTAGTGGAAAACTTTCTGACCTGCGAGTCTTGCTTGGAAGGAAAAATGATCAAGAGACCTTTTAAGACAAAGGGGCATAGAACCAAATAAGTGTTGGAATTGGTTCATTCTCATTAGTGTGGGCCAATGACTATCCAGGCAAGAGGTGGTTTCGAATATTTTGTCTCATTTATAGATGACTATTCAAGATATGGGTACATTTACTTGATGCGCCGCAAGTCTGAGTGCTTTGATAAGTTTAAAGAGTACAAGGTTGATGTGGAGAAACGTCATGGTAAAAGTATCAAGACACTACGGTCTGATCGTGGTGGAGAGTACCTCTTAGGAGTGTTTAGGAGTTACTTATTAGAGCCCGGGATTTAATCCCAATTGTCTGCACTTGGTACACCCCAACAGAATCGTGTGGTGGAATGAAGGAATAGGACTCTTATGGAATTGGTTAGATCAATGATGAGTTATTTAGAATTACCAAATTCGTTTTGGGGATATGCTCTGGAAACGGTGGCGTACATTCTGAAAGTGGTACCTTCTAAGTCAGTACCCTCTACTCCTACATAATTGTGGAATGGGCGTAAGCCTAGTTTCAAACACATTTAGATTTAGGGTAGTCCAGCACATGTGCTTAAGGGAGACGCTGATAAGTTGGAATCACATACAGAAGTTCACTTGTTCGTGGGATATCCTAGAGGAACGAAAGGTGGTTTATTTTATAGTCCTAAATATCAGAAGGTTATTGTTAGCACCAATGCCCGATTTTTAGAAGAGGACTATGCAATGAACCATAAGCCCATGAGTAAAATTGTTCTTGAGGAAATATGAGAGGTCACTTCTACTTTAGTACCAATGGCACAAGATAAGATACCACTAGTAACTGCAACACGTGTCATAAATGATGCACAATTACAGGTAGTGCCTCGTCGTAGTGGGAGGGTTATTAGACAACCTGATAGATTCATGTTTTTGAGAGAGTCTTCAGACTTGATCCCTGGTGAACACAAAGCTGATCCCTGGACATATGATGAAGCACTCCAAGATAAAGATGTAGCATCTTGGCAAAGTACATTGAACTCTGAAATAGAATCTATG
The DNA here is from genome assembly GCF_018446385.1 of Zingiber officinale. Lineage (NCBI taxonomy): Eukaryota > Viridiplantae > Streptophyta > Magnoliopsida > Zingiberales > Zingiberaceae > Zingiber > Zingiber officinale. The sequence goes on along the minus strand of NC_055990.1, from coordinate 59,496,119 downwards.
CATTCTAATCAGGTCTGTGAGCTTGTAGAACCACCTAATGGTGTAAAAGTCATTGGATGTAAATGGGTCTACAAAAGGAAAAGAGGAACAGACCGAAAGGTGGAAACCTTTAAAGCGACGTTTGTTATGAAGGGGTATACTCAGAAAGAGGGAATTGATTATGAGGAAACTTTTTCGCTGGTAGCTATGCTTAAGTCTATCCGGATTCTTTTGTCTATTGCTGTTCATATGGATTATAAGGTTTGGCAAATAGATGTCAAGACAACTTTCCTTAATGAAAGTCTTGAAAAAAACATCTATATGAAGCAACTAGAGGGATTCATTACGAAGGGCAAAGAGTATCTTGTATGTAAGCTCAATCGGTCCATTTATGGACTGAAGCAAGCTTCGAGATCTTGGAAAATATGGTTTGATGAAGTGATCTAGTCTCATGGATTCATTCAGTGGTTGGATGAGTCTTGTGTATATAAGAAAAGTGACGGAAACGTGGTGATATTTCTTGTATTATATGTAGATGACATTTTGCTCATTGACAATAATGCCAAAGTGTTGTCAGACGTAAGGGTATAGATTTCCAAGCAGTTTGATATGAAGGACTTGAGAGAATGTGGACATATTCTTGGGATTAAAGTAATAAGGAATCACAAGAAAATGATGTTGTGCTTATCTCAAGCTTCATACATCGATATTATCCTAGCTCATTTTAGTATGCAAAACTCCAAGAAATGTTTTCTACCTTTTAGGCATGGAGTACTTTTATCTAAAAAGATGTGTCCTAAGACACCAAAGGAGATAGAGGAGATGAAGGCAGTTCCTTATGCTTCGGCTGTAGGAAGCCTAATGTATACGATGCTATGTACGAGACCAGATATCTGTTTCACCGTGGGCATGGTTATAAGATATCAAAGTAACCCAGGATTGGGACATTGGACTGCCGTAAAGCATATATTAAAGTACCTGAAAAGGACTAGAGATTATATGCTGGTTTACTAGGTAGATGATTTGCTCCCTATGGGTTACATGGATTCGGACTTCCAATCAGATAGGGACAGTAGTAAATCAACCTCGGGGTATATGTTTACTTTGGGAGGTGGAGCCATAGCATGGAGGAGTGTTAAGCAGAAATGTGTTTCAGACTCCACCATGGAAGTTGAGTATGTGGCAGCCTCTGAGGCAGCTAAAGAAGCTATATGGCTCAGAAACTTCTTGATGGACTTAGATGTGATTCTTGGTTTGCCTAAACTTATCACAATTTATTGTGACAACAGTGGTGCAGTAGAAAACTAGAAGGAACCACGAGCCCATAAGGCAAGTAAACACATTGAGCACAAGTACCACCTAATATGAGACGTCATAAAATGAAGAGAGGTTGTTGTCGCCAAGATTACATCAGTAGATAACCTGGCAGATCCTTTCACTAAGGCCCTTCCCGCCGAGATCTTTTGATAGACATGTTCAGGGAATGAGAATCAGATGTATGACAGCATTTATGGCAGCATAGTCTTTTAGTATAAGTGGGAGATTGTTGGGATGTATACTATAAGTCTAGCTTTTGTATGCACATCTGTTTTTGAAATATTTTGAAATGAGAATCACTTTGGTCAAATGTTTGTATTTTATATTTATATATATGTTAATGCAGTTGTCCATTTAATTTATATTGTAGATAACATGGTATGTGATGTCAGACAGAAGATTATGTTATCGGTTCCTTATAAGAAGAACATGGTATGTAATTTGTGGATACTGACTTGATGTGCACAATATCTATTATCTTTTTATGTTGTATGAAGAATATTTATGTGTTGGTTATATGGATATTGACTTGGTGTGTTTAAATACATCGGTGCATTTTTATTTGTGATTTTCTTAGTGAATTAATAATATTAACTTAATTTTATGATTTGCTTGGAGATAATATTGGTGTTTCACTATTTTAGAAATTGAATTTGTGTCGTTAAACAATACTGATATTACATCTGTTTTCCACCGCTGCAAAATCGGTGTCCTTAACTAATATTACATCGGTCGTATACCGCAGTCAAAACTGGTGTTATTAACATATAATATTACATCGGTTTTACACCTGATGTCATTAAGTGATACTACATCGGTTTTAAACCGATGTCTAAAATGGCAGACCTTTTACATCGCCTTTATAGACATCGGTCGAAAATGTAATAGACATCGGTGGAAAACCGATGTCTATGAGGGTTTTTGTTGTAGTGAGTTTTTGGCGCCATTACCGAGGACTGTTCGCATTAACATTAGTAGATTAGCAATTTAGTTAACCTAGACTTGTGAATAGTTTTTGTTTTTCCATTTTAAATTGTAATTTATTTTCCATATACATAATCAAAAAAAAAATATCTGCATTTTCTTTCTTCTCTTCAAATTCTACATTTTGTTTCTTATTTTTCATATAGCATTTTATTTCTTATCTTTAGTTCTTCATCTTTGTTTATACTCAAAAAATTTTCTTGGATACCTTGAGCAATGTCAAGCAGGGCCTTAAGAGATTTTTCTGCACCTATTTCTGCAAGATTTATGCCTCCAATTGTGTAGTCTCATAATGAAGCAGAAAGTTTCCAGCTAGACCCAGAGTTAATTTTCATAATACAAGGTCGCAAATTTGGAGGTGAAGTATCGGAAAGTCCTTATCTGCACCTTGAGGCATTTCTAGAGCTATGCGATATGGTGAACTGTGAAGGAATGTCAGTAGATGCAGTTCGACAGATAGTATTTCCTTTTAGTATCAAGGATAAAGCAAGGACTTGGTTGTATTCTCTTCGTCCTCAAAGCATCACAAGTTGGGAACAGTTGGAGAAGCAATTTCTGAACCATTTCTTTCCTCCGAGCAGAACATTGTATATGAGGAATTGCATCACCAATTTTGCTTAGGCATATGGAGAATCATTATTTGAAGCATGGGATAGATTCAAGTGTCTTCAAAGACAGTGTCCTCATCATGGTTTGGAGAAATGGATGATTTTACACATATTCTATAGGGGAATTTCCTTTTCGAATAAGTGATTGTTAGACTCATCAACTGGTGGTTCTTTTATGGAAAAGAGTATAGAAAAAGCATATACATTGAATGATCGAGTAGCATTGAACCTCTATGAATTGTAACACCCAAAAAATTATAAAGATAAGATATGGGTGTTAGTTGCTTTAGAGCATAAAAGTAAGAAGAATCAAAAGAAAAAGAAATAAGAGAAATAAAAAGAAGAGGTGAAGGTTTGAACCTTGAACCTCTCACAAAGGATAGAAATAAAGTTATGTATGATAACCACTAGGATAATGAATAACATGTGAATGGAAATGATGGGAATGGTAGTTAAAAGTGAGTATATAATTAAGTGAGGGAACAAGAGGAAATCAAGTAGCTTTCTTCCTCTTGTTTACCTCTTGGTTAAGGAAAGGAGTAAGCAAAAGACAAGTTGTCTTTCTTCCTTTTCCTTCTCTATTTTCGTTGAGTTTAAGAGGATAATGAAGAGAAGAATTAAGGGGAAGGAATGAGGACATATTCTCATTAGGAAAAAAAATACATGCATGAATTAAGGAAAAAGGGAAGCAAAGTTCATCTTTGTATCTTCCACCCACTTAGCATAAAAAGGAAAGAAAGAAAAGGGTTTCATTTTTCTTCCTTCTCCCTCACCATTGCCGAAACTAGAAGCCCTCCTCCCTCATCTCCACAAGCCAAGTTTAGGTTTCTCCCTAAGAGGAAACTAAATTACAATAAGGAGCCTTAAAGGTGCACCCTTCCAAGCAAGAGAAATCAAAAGGAGTGCTAGCCTCCTTCCTCTTCACCAAGGGTACCATTTCTTTAAGGATTAACAAGTGAACACTAGGTAAGCTTCCCCTCACCTGTGGTACAATGGTTTATATGGTTTTCCATGAAGATAGATCGCTTAAAAACCTAAGGTTTGCTTCATGAGAATTTCGTCCAAGACAAGAGCAAGTGTTTAAGAAAAATTGTAACTAGATATGCTTATTATTTATGTTTGTGACATGTATCTTATATAAGAGGTTAATCTAAGGTTTCCATGCTAGAATGAATAAAGAAAACTTAGATCCATGAACCCTAGATTCTCGGCCAAGCATGAACAAGAGGACTAGGTAAGCTTAAGACTCAAACTAAGCATGTTTCCTTATTCTTGTGTTATGTACCCTATGATAATGATGTTGTTAACTTTTTCTCTTACTTGTATGTTGTTTGAAACTCCATTTCCATGCTCATGAATGTTCGGCCATGGAAGAACTAAAGGCCTAGGAGAGTTTTAAACCTAAAACTAAGTATGCTAAGATTTTTCCTAAGACAAGATATGAAGCTATAATGTTATGCCATGATTGTATGTTGATTATGAATCCTATTTCATGCTTATGAAGATTCAGTTATGAAGAGATTTGAAGTATAGGAAAGTTTAAACCAAGTCTAGGAGGCTCATGACCTTCTTGATAAAATGATATGAAACTAGTTGATGCTCTTATGGTTGCTTGTCACATAGAAATTTGGTTACATGTAACTTTCGGCCACACTAAGTTTTAAAGCTAGGATGCTTATATTTTTAAACTAAGTTTTCTCATGTTGTTCCTTGTAATGTTGCCATGAAAATTGTGTAGGGTTTCCATGCCTTTAGGCCATATGAAAAAAAACAAAACCAAGCTCACATGTTTCGGCCACCCTTGAGTTTAAAGGCCTAGAGAAATTTAGAACCCAACTTGGATATGCTTATGATGTTCTTGTGATAAATGCTATGAAATGTAGTTGTGGTTTCCATACTCCTATGCCATTGGAAACTTAGTTCCATGTTTGATAGGTTTCGGCCAATACTAGTTTAAAGGCCTAGAGAAATTTAGAACCCAACTTATATATGTTCATGATGTCTCTTGTGATAATTGCTATGGAATGTAGTTGTGGTTTCCATGCTCTTGTGTCACTAGAAACTTAGTTCCATGCTTGATATGTTTTGGCCACTACTAGTTTAAAGGCGTAGAGAAATTTAGAACCCAACTTATATATGTTCATGATGTCTCTTGTGATATATGCTATGAAATGTAGTTGTGGTTTCCATGCTCTTATGCCTCCAAAAACCTAGTTCCATGATTTATATGTTTCGGCCACCTTGAGTTAAGGGGTTTAGGAAGTTTGGAATTTAAAACAAATGTACTTATGATGTTCCTCATGAAAATGTATAAGATATTGGCTTAGGGTTCAACACTTTCATGCTACTTGTAACCTAGAATGAAACATGCTATGGTTCGGCCATGATAAGGTTAGAAGCTTAAGGAACTTAGAACCCAAACTAAACATGCCTAAGTTGTTCCTTATGAAACATAATATGATATGTGTTTAGGGTTTACATGTTTGCATGTTGCTTAGAACTTGATTGCTCTTCATGAAGGTTTCGGCCATGAAAGAATTAGAAACCTAGGAGGGTTTTAAAATTTAGGTTAACATGCTTATGACCTTTCTTATGTTAGTATGTGAAGATATCATGAGATTTTTATGTTTGTGTGTTGTCTAGAGATCATGCCCTACTCATGACTTTCGGCCATATGGGTTTAGTGACCTAGATGTACCTCACATGCTATGTAATGAATCAAGAAATGTTATTTAATGATTTCATGAATGGTTATGTCTTCTTATGATAAGTGATATGCTCTTTTATGTATGCTTATGATCCATGTAGGTGCTATGTGCCCAATTATGCATGCTTTATGATATGATAAAATGACATTCTCATTATGCAAGTTTATGATCCATGCATGTGCTGTGTGGCCAAATATGCATGCTTTATGATATGATAAGTGATATGTCCATGATGTACGCTATGATTCATGCATGTGCTGTGTGCCCAAATATGCATGTTTTATGATATGTTAAGAAACATGATATGCATGAAAGGATAAGAACTATGATATGTATGACATGCTATTTTACTTTATGTATGGCTTGTACCAAGGGTGGGATCCATAAGCGCCCTGGGGTCGATAGACTAAGAAACGGGCCTCGTTAGGGATGGGCTCCTAAGTGCCCCTAGGTCGATGGACTAAGAAACGGGCCTAGTATGTATGCCTTATAGGGTTCAAGACTTGCTACCTTGGGCCTACATAGGACGCGCGCATTTATGTATGTGGTACAAGTCGGGGCCCTAATCATGTTGAGATTATGTCTAAGTTTGTATATTATAAGTTTTCAAAAGACATGTTGCATATGTTGCATGATGTATGTTTAGGAATTCACCTTGCTTATACTCTATGAGTATGCCATGCTATTTATGATGATGTTATGCTATGCCAGGATACATTTGATGATCATGTTATATTATGCCATGTTACTTTATGTTATGTTACGATATGCCATGATATGCTGCTTGATATGATAAATTTGTCTTTATGCCTCTTGACTTGTGGTTTTAATATGTTTTACGGTTTTTGTGAGTAGGAAAGGAACTTACTGAGCCATGAGTGCTCACAGCTTACTTTCTTGTACCATAGATAAAGGCAAGGAATGGATGTACTAGGGGAGTAGCAGGAGGGGCTAGAAGGATGTGTGTGGTAGTGGATTGGCTAAAGGAAAAGACCTGCTTTTGTTTAATAAGAAATATGCCATGTTGATATTTTTACTTTATGACTCCATGACATTAAGTATGTGTTTGGGTATCGAGACTTAAAAATTAAGATGGGTATGCTATGTGGTTCTTTTATGTCTATGGTAATGTTAAAGTAAGAAAAGTTTTTAAATTCTCTAAGTAAGACTTCCGCTGTATTAAGCATGTATGTGTCCAAGTAACCCCCGTCGCCTTAGCAGGAGGGGCGGGGCGTTACAGTTTGGTATCAGAGCCAAGTTAGCCTTTCCACTACACACATGTCAAGCCTCCATCCTGCCGCTCCAAGTAAGATTTTATATGCTTAATTTAATTTTTGTTTGATGCTTAATATTATGCATGTTTACTTATTCTTTGATTTAGTTTAATTTAATTTTTGGTTTTAGTTTAATTTATATTCTTTGTTTTAGTTTAATTTAACTTTTTGTTAATGCCCTAATATTCTGCATGTTTACTTATACTTTGAATTAGGATAGGTATGCATGATGGTAGGATAGGAATAGTAATAACCTTATGACAGCGAATAGGGATAACGATAATTTGTTATTGTTTAATGAAGATAAGCATGGCTAGGAGACGTACTACCCGAGCAGACGAGGCAATCACTCCACCAGATCTGACTCAGGTAGTCACCGACCTTCAACGTCAGATCACGGAACAACAACAGTTGATCACGACCTTGATGGGTCAACAAGGAACCCCTACCACCCCACCAGTAGTTCAGAACGCAGTGCCCGTTGTGCCAATAGTTGCACCAGTACCACCGGTAGCTCCTGCCCCAGTGGTTCGACAGGAGACTTACTTGATACAGTGGCTGAGGCTGAAGCCGGAGAACTTCTCGGGTACTTGCAAGCCGTGGGATGCCCAGGCCTGGTTCAAGACAGTAGAAAGCACAGTGGAACTTCTGGACTAGCCTGAATCAGAGAAGATCAAATGCGTATCTTTCTGCTTCTCCGGAGATGCGAGAATGTGGTGGGAAAGAGTTAAAGCTAAGAGGAAAGTTAATCTGATGAATTGGACGGACTTCGAGACAGAGTTCTTCGAAAAATTCTTCCATACGCAAGTGACGAACCGGCATTACGACAAGTTCACCGAATTCCGGCAAGGTGACTTATCAGTGAACGAAGCAGTAAAGCGCTTCAACCGTCTAGCACGGCTTTGTCCTGAATTAGTGCGTACAGAAAGAGAAAGGGTCTGACTGATGCTGAAGATGCTTCGACCCGAGATAGCACTGAATGTGGCCGACGGAGTTAATAGACCGCAGACTATAGAGGAATTAGTCAGCAGCGCACTGATTACGGAACATTATCAGAAAGCAATGAATGAGAATAAAGGTCAGACACGAGCCGAAGGACAGAAATCCCAGAGTACCAAACCAGGCTGGAAAGGAACTTCTACAGGAAAAAGAAAGCAGTGGGACAATGTAAAAAGTGGGTCAGTAAATAAGCAACCGAGATACCCCCAGTGTTCTATTTGTGGGAAGCTACATTCTGGATTGTGTCACAAAGGTACAAGAAAGTGCTATAATTGCGGACAGGAAGGACATTTGGCCAGAGACTGTCCTACTCAGTTGCAGGCAACATTCCAACAGAACAACCAGAACAGGGGTGCCCCTTCACAGCTACACTAAATGCAAACCGCTATAGAAGGGACTTCGATCAGCAAAGGGAGATTGGAAGCCCCGCCAGCGACGACGAATGCCAGGGTGTTCACGATTACTAATGAGGATGTGGCGAACGCCTCTACTGTCGTTATAGGTCAGCTGCCTATTTTTAATCAGCATGCTTTAGTATTGTTTGATACTGGGGTGACACACTCGTTCGTCTCAACACCATTTGCAAAGAAATTAGACATACCACCTCAAACACTAAAGGGTACGTTCTTGACAACCCTACCATCCAGGGAAGTTATGCCATCGGATCAAATGCTGCGGGTCGTACCTATCCGAATCGCAGACAGAGAACTCTTCTGCAATCTGATAGTACTTGACATGCGGGATTTTGACATTATACTGGGCATGGACTTCTTGAGCAAGTACGGTGCCTCAATCGAGTGCCGTAATAAGAAGGTAGTCTTCCGACCTGAAGCTGAACCGATGTTTGAATTTGTTGGGGAATCTGGGAAAGAAACTGAAAGATTCTTATCAGCAGTAAAGGCACGAAGTATGGTAGACAAAGGTTGTAATGGATTTTTAGCGCACGTGGTTGATACAAGACTAACCGGAAGCCAGAAGCTAGAAGAGGTCAGAGTAGTATGCAACTATCCGGAAATATTTCCTGATGAACTACCGGGATTAGCACCCGATAGAGAAATAGAATTTACGATTGAATTAGTTCCGGGAACTAAACCAATTTCTAAAGCGCCTTACCGAATGGCACCGACTGAGTTGAAGGAACTTCAAGAACAGCTACGGGAGTTGCTCGACAAAGGACTTATTCGCCCTAGTCACTCTCTATGGGGAGCTCCGGTACTGTTTGTGAAAAAGAAGGATGGGTCTATGCGAATGTGTATAGATTACCGAGCACTGAACAATGCGACAATCAAGAACAGATACCCCCTTCTACTGATCGATGACCTGTTTGACCAATTGAAGGGAGCAACTGTCTTCTCAAAAATTAACTTAAGGTCCGGCTATCATCAAGTGAAAGTGAAACAAGAGGATATACCGAAGACAACCTTTCGAACAAGATATGGGCATTATGAGTTTGTAGTTATGCCCTTCGGAGTGACAAATGCCCCTGCTGTGTTCATGGACTTGATGAATCGGGTTTTTACGGCATATCTTGACAAATTTGTGATTGTCTTCATTGACGATATTCTCATCTACTCGAGAACCCAAGAAGAGCATGCCGAACACCTGAATACGGTATTGCAGATCCTTCAAGAAAAACGACTATATGTAAAATTCTCCAAATGTGAGTTCTGGCTTGATCGAATATCATTCTTGGGTCATATTATCTCCAAGGACGGAGTAATGGTGGATCCGAATAAGATTGAGGCTGTAAGCAACTGGAATAGGCCAAAGAACGCCAGTGAAGTCAGAAGTTTTCTTGGGCTAGCAGGCTACTACAGGAAGTTTGTAGAGGACTTCTCTAAGATAGCAGCCCCGATGACCATTCTCACCAAGAAGAATAAAAAGTATGAATGGACGGACGACTGTGAGAAAAGTTTTACGGAACTGAAACGGAGACTGACCAGTGCTCCGATTCTTACTCTTCCGGAAAGCAACAAGGATTTTGATATGTATAGCGATGCTTCCTTTTTAGGACTCGGAGTTGTACTTATGCAAGATGGCAAAGTCATTGCCTATGCCTCTAGACAACTCAAAGAATATGAAAGGAATTACCCCGTTCATTATTTAGAGCTAGCAGCAGTGGTCTTCGCTCTAAAGACATGGAGGCATTACTTGTATGGGGCTCAGCGCAGGATTTATACAGACCACCAGAGTCTAAAATATTTCTTCACGCAGAAAGACCTAAATATGAGACAACGCAGATGGCTCGAGCTAGTCAAGGACTATGATTGCGAGATCTTTTATCACCCTGATAAAGCAAACAAGGTAGCCGATGCACTCAGCAGAAAGTCCGGCACCACCTGACGAAGCTATTTTAAGTTCGAGGATGAACTTTCTATGAGGTATGGGGTACTGTAACACCCACAAAATTATAAAGATAAGTATATGGGTGTTAGTTGCTTTAGAGCATAAAAGTAAGAAGAATCAAGAAAAAAAAAGAAATAAGAGAAATAAAAAGAAGAGGTGAAGGTTTGAACCTTGAACCTCTTACAAAGGATAGAAATAAAGTTATGTATGATAACCACTAGGATAATGAATAACATGTGAATGGAAATGATGGGAATGGTAGTTAAAAGTGAAGATATAATTAAGTGAGGGAACAAGAGGAAATCAAGTAGCTTTCTTCCTCTTGTTTACCTCTTGGTTAAGGAAAGGAGTAAGCAAAAGACAAGTTGTCTTTCTTCCTTTTCCTTCTCTATTTTCGTTGAGTTTAAGAGGATAATGAAGAGAAGAATTAAGGGGAAGGAATGAGGACATATTCTCATTAGGAAAAAAAAATACATGCATGAATTAAGGAAAAAGGGAAGCAAAGTTCATCTTTGTATCTTCCACCCACTTAGCATAAAAAGGAAAGAAAGAAAAGGGTTTCATTTTTCTTCCTTCTCCCTCACCATTGCCGAAACTAGAAGCCCTCCTCCCTCATCTCCACAAGCCAAGTTTAGGTTTCTCCCTAAGAGGAAACTAAATTACAATAAGGATCCTTAAAGGTGCACCCTTCCAAGCAAGAGAAATCAAAAGGAGTGCTAGCCTCCTTCCTCTTCACCAAGGGTACCATTTCTTTAAGGATTAACAAGTGAACACTAGGTAAGCTTCCCCTCACCTGTGGTACAATGGTTTATATGGTTTTCCATGAAGATAGATCGCTTAAAAACCTAAGGTTTGCTTCATGAGAATTTCGTCCAAGACAAGAGCAAGTGTTTAAGAAAAATTGTAACTAGATATGCTTATTATTTATGTTTGTGACATGTATCTTATATAAGAGGTTAATCTAAGGTTTCCATGCTAGAATGAATAAAGAAAACTTAGATCCATGAACCCTAGATTCTCGGCCAAGCATGAACAAGAGGACTAGGTAAGCTTAAGACTCAAACTAAGCATGTTTCCTTATTCTTGTGTTATGTACCCTATGATAATGATGTTGTTAACTTTTTCTCTTACTTGTATGTTGTTTGAAACTCCATTTCCATGCTCATGAATGTTCGGCCATGGAAGAACTAAAGGCCTAGGAGAGTTTTAAACCTAAAACTAAGTATGCTAAGATTTTTCCTAAGACAAGATATGAAGCTATAATGTTATGCCATGATTGTATGTTGATTATGAATCCTATTTCATGCTTATGAAGATTTGGTTATGAAGAGATTTGAAGTATAGGAAAGTTTAAACCAAGTCTAGGAGGCTCTTGACCTTCTTGATAAAATGATATGAAACTAGTTGATGTTCTTATGGTTGCTTGTTACATAGAAATTTGGTTACATGTAACTTTCGGCCACACTAAGTTTTAAAGCTAGGATGCTTAGATTTTTAAACTAAGTTTGCTCATGTTGTTCCTTGTAATGTTGCCATGAAAATTGGGTAGGGTTTCCATCCCTTTAGGCCATATGAAAAAAAAAACAAAACCAAGCTCACATGTTTCGGCCACCCTTGAGTTTAAAGGCCTAGAGAAATTTAGAACCCAAATTGTATATGCTTGTGATGTTCTTGTGATAAATGCTATGAAATGTAGTTGTGGTTTCCATGCTCCTATGCCATTGGAAACTTAGTTCAATGTTTGATAGGTTTCGACCAATACTAGTTTAAAGGCCTAGAGAAATTTAGAACCCAACTTATATATGTTCATGATGTCTCTTGTGATAATTGCTATGGAATGTAGTTGTGGTTTCCATGCTCTTGTGTCACTAGAAACTTAGTTCCATGCTTGATATGTTTCGGCCACTACTAGTTTAAAGGCCTAGAGAAATTTAGAGCCCAACTTATATATGTTAATGATGTCTCTTGTGATGTATGCTATGAAATATAGTTGTGGTTTCCATGCTCTTATGCCACCAAAAACCTAGTTCCATGATTTATATGTTTCGGCCACCTTGAGTTAAGGGGTTTAGGAAGTTTGGAATTTAAAACAAATGTACTTATGATGTTCCTCATGAAAATGTATAAAATATTGGCTTAGGGTTCAACACTTTCATGCTACTTGTAAGCTAGAATGAAACATGCTAGAGTTCAGCCATGATAAGGTTAGAAGCTTAAGAAACTTAGAACCCAAACTAAACATGCCTAAGTTGTTCCTTATGAAACATGATATGATATGTGTTTAGGGTTTACATGTTTGCATGTTGCTTAGAACTTGATTGCTCTTCATGAAGGTTTCGGCCATGAAAGAATTAGAAACCTAGGAGGGTTTTAAAATTTAGGTTAACATGCTTATGACCTTTCTTATGTTAGTATGTGAAGATATCATGAGATTTTTATGTTTGTGTGTTGTCTAGAGATCATGCCCTACTCATGACTTTCGGCCATATGGGTTTAGTGACCTAAATGTACCTCACATGCTATGTAATGAATCAAGAAATGTTATTTAATGATTTCATGAATGGTTATGTCTTCTTATGATAAGTGATATGCTCTTTTATGTATGCTTATGATCCATGTAGGTGCTATGTGCCCAATTATGCATGCTTTATGATATGATAAAATGACATGCTCATTATGCAAGTTTATGATTCATGCATGTGCTGTGTGCCCAAATATGCATGCTTTATGATATGATAAGTGATATGTCCATGATGTACGCTATGATTCATGCATGTGCTGTGTGCCTAAATATGCATGTTTTATGATATGTTAAGAAACATGATATGCATGAAAGGATAAGAACTATGATATGTATGACATGCTATTTTACTTTATGTATGGCTTGTACCAAGGGTGGGCTCCATAAGCGCCCCGTGGTCGATGGACTAAGAAACGGGCCTCATTAGGGATGGGTTCCTAAGTGCCCCTAGGTCGATGGACTAAGAAACGGGCCTAGTATGTATGCCTTGTAGGGTTCAAGACTTGCTACCTTGGACCTACATAGGACGCACGCATTTATGTATGTGGTACAAGTCGGGGTCCTAATCATGTTGAGATTATGTTTAAGTATGTATATTATAAGTTTTCAAAAGACATGTTGCATATATTGCATGATGTATGTTTAGGAATTCACCTTGCTTATATTCTATGAGTATGCCATGCTATTTATGATGATGTTATGCTATGCCAGGATACATTTGATGATCATGTTATATTATGCCATGTTACTTTTTGTTATGTTACGATATGCCATGATATGCTGCTTGATATGATAAATTTATCTTTATGCCTCTTGACTTGTGGTTTTAATATACTTTACGGTTTTTGTGAGTAGGAAAGGAACTTACTGAGCCATGAGTGCTCACAGCTTACTTTCTTGTACCACAGATAAAGGCAAGGAATGGATGTACTAGGGGAGTAGCAGGAGGGGCTAGAAGGATGTGTGTGGTAGTGGATTGGCTAAAGGAAAAGACCTGCTTTTGTTTAATAAGAAATATGATAGTGAGATGATATAGGGAACACTACTCTTAATCATTCCTAGTCAAGTATTAACATTCAGGGACAATGTTAATGTGACGAGACTAGCATGTAGGTCAACTCGATGACTTGATCTCACAAGTCATGGATATAGAGATATCAAGTTGACACATGGGTATGCATTGGAGAATGTATACTGAATGACCCGCCATGAGAAAGTATCATAGATCGTTATATGAGTGTCATATACTTTCTCATGTGGCAATTAGTATGACTATTAGTCCTTGGATCTGAAGTCACCATGGTTCCCTACATAAGGAGTTACATACTTTGCCTTAGTCAAACGTCACCCGTAACTGGGTGGACTATAAAGGCGATTACTGGGTATGTAACAAATTATGTGGAGGGATGTGAGTGATGTAGATGGGATCTATCCCTCCCATATGACGGGAGTGACATCATTATTCTTGATAGAGTGAGACCACTAAGTGCATGGCCATGCCCAAATGAGTCAATATGAGATGTTGAGCTAATTTGATTGAGTGAGTCTACTTGGGATTCAAGATTTAGATTGATTAGAGGATGACACGGTCTATGCCTCACATTGATCAATCTAGATGTCTAGGATAGAAGGACACTTGTCATATATTGTGAAGAGTCACAATTAGTAGTCACAAGGTGATGTTGGATCTCAACATTCTTGTAACTTGGGTAGTAATGATGTGTTGCTTGATACCGCTTATTACTTATGCTTCTAAAAGGGTTTAGGAGCATTGCCAAAGTTACAAGAACCTATAGGGCCACACACAAAGGGATTATGTTCATTTGATGAACCAAGAGGATTAGGTACATGTGATGAACCAAATTGGATTAAGAGTAATCCAAAGTAAACTAATTGAGTTGGACTCAATTTGGTTCTTGTGTTAAATGAGTATAATTTTGACTTAGACTCATTGAGCCAATTTAATTCAATGAATAGAGATTCATTAAATTAAAATTGACTTGAACCAATGGTTATATTTGATCAACCATGGGAGAGAAGTGGTCAAGTTTGACCTGACTTGAGAGGAAGATGAAAGGTCAAGTTTGACTTGACCATTGCCACCTCATTTGTGAGTTGACATTGAGTGAGCCAATGATGATGTTCCACATCATCAAGGCTGGCACATGTGTGTGCCACCTCATGAGGGAGACCAAGAGTTGTGACTCTTGGTATCCCATGGAGATAAAATCCCCTCTTGAAGTGGCCGGCCACTTTATGTGAGCATTAGATGTGCTTGGTGTAACTTCCATCTTCTTCCTTGCTTCTTCTCTCCCTCTCCTCCTCCTCCTTGGCCGAGACCTTCAAAGGTGCTAGCACATATTTTTGTTTGGTTTCTCCATCATTTGTTTGTGTGGATACACATAGAGGGTTGTACACTTGACAACCTTGAGATCCGGCGAACCTTGGACGAGCGGGATACGCGAAGGGCTCTGCTACAAAGGTATAAGTCTCTTCCTTGTAGATCTAGTGTAGATCTAGGCTAGAAAACATGTACACGAAGTTTTACGAAATTTTATAACTTCACACGGATCCGGTGGCATGGGATTCGGGGTTTCTGCAACGCAAAAAGCGATTTTTACAGCCCGAAAACCCAACAGTGGTATTAGAGCCACGTGCGAAGCGTGTACGTGTTTTATTTGTATTTTTATGAAAAATATCAGTTCTATAACTTTCTGTAAATTTATGTTTTTATGTATTTTATGGGTATTTTTCTCGTAGAAGCGAAGCAACAAGTGTTTGAACACTTGTAGGCTTCGACTACTGAGAAACACCTTCTGAATCGGTAAGGTCTCACCCAAAATATTTTGGGACAGTGGGCTAAGGCACTGTAGGATCGCTTAGGAACACTCACGATGGTTATATCGCGAGTAGGGGTGCTGCCCCTAACCCCGCAAGGGGCTTCGTTCCGCGATTGCGCCCGAAAATCGCTAATCGGGACCGCCGGGAAGTTGTGACTCATAAAATCATAAAAATATTAGAAAAATTATAGAAATTTATGGAAATCACATAATTTAGAATTATGTATCATTTTGTGATGGTCATGGCCCAAAGAACCCAATTTTATTGGAAATATGTGTTGTAATTCATAATATGGCCTGCGCGCCATTTTTGTGTGTTTGTGCGTGCTGTACTTGATTCGCGACCTGCTCGTCGTGCCCTTCTATTTATATTCCTGTTGTAAAATAGTTTTTAGACTCGAATGTAACTCAAGTTTCACCTTTTGTAATGTACAAAATTAGAGCGGTGGGAGGTCCACACGAGACGGAGTTATGAGGAGGGTGCGAGCAACACATGACGGTCAAAGGGAGGAGCTTGAGGAAGCTGTTGACCCTAGGTTGACCAACCGATCTTCTCATTGGCTTAAGAAGATTGTAGTAGGGCCATGACTAATCATAAAATTTAATTAATTTCTTGTGTGTGTATGTGATGCATGCTAGATTAGTAATTAATTAGTGCCTTAATGATTAGATTAGATCTAAATCGCGTACATGATGCACCTCCACGATTAGATTAGATCTAAATCGCGTATATGATACACATCATCGATTAGATTAGATCTCAATCGCGTCAACTCAAAATACCTACCATGCCGTGATACCCATCACTACCTCGATCACATGTTGTTGTTGAATCTGCCAAAGCAGAGCAACGCATATTATCCTGGTAGCGTGCGGAGGGACAATTTTGGTCCCGCCTATCAACACATGGGTGAGTACAACTCAATTAGATTGAGTAACTAGTTAACTCAATTTGATCAAGTTTAACTATAGGCATTTTCCAATGATTCGTAGATAAGTCAAAATCACATTTATATTAATTCTTAGGCGATTTAGCCAAAGCTAACTCAAGTTTTAATATACATGCGGATCTTGATCCTATAAACAAGAGTTGCATAGAGATGTAATTGGTCATTTGTTACCTACCGATCAAACTAGGTCTTGGGCGATATAGCCAAAGCTAACTCAAGGCATAGTATGATGCGGATCTTGTCCCACTTGAATTATAGAATTCAGTGGGAGCATCATTTAAATAAAGGCCTAATTAGATGATTAATTGGAATATGATATTTATTTTCTGCATTTTTCTTTTGTAGATTACCATGTCGTCAAACACGAACTCCTTATCCCTGCGTTCTGTCCTCGATAAGGACAAGCTCAATGGAGCTAACTTCCTGGACTAGTATAGAAATCTGAGAATAGTTCTCACTCAGGAATGAAAACTATACGTCCTGGAGCAGCCCATTCCCAAGGCACCTCCTGCCACTGCCGCGCGAGCTGATCGTGATGCTTACAAGAAGCATCAAGATGACACATTAGATGTGTTATGTCTTATGCTCGTGACCATGAACTCTGAACTTCAGAAGCAACACGAGTTGATGGGAGCTTATGATATGGTTGAACATCTTCGTCAACTATATCAAGGACAAGCGAGGCACGAGAGATTTGAGATCTCTAAGGCACTATTTCAGTGCAAGATGCAAGATGGGACTCCCGTATGCCCATATGTACTTAAAATGATTGGGTACATAGAAAACCTACAGAGGTTGGGATTCCCACTTGGCCAAGAGCTGGCCACTGATCTGATCTTGCAATCCTTGCCAGATAGCTATAGCCAATTCGTTCTAAATTATAACATGAACGAAATTGACAAACCACTGCCCAAGCTACTTAGCATGTTGAGAACTGTTGAGCTCAACCTTAAGAAGGTTAAGCCCAACTCTATTCTGATGGTTCAGAAACACAAGGGAAAGGGCAAGCCCAAAGGTAAGGGAAAGTCCCAAGCGAAGGGTAAAGGCAAGGCATTGAAACCCAAAGGAGGGGTTGCCAAGGATGCTACCTGCTTCCACTGCGGTCAGACCGGGCACTGGAAGAGGAACTGCAAAGTGTTCCTGGAAGATCTTAAGAAGAAGAGAAGTGAGACTTCCACTTTATGTATATATGTTATAGAAGTCAATCTATCTATTTCTTCATCATGGGTATTAGATACCGGATGTGCTTCTCACATTTGTACTAATGTGCAGGCGCTGAGAAATAGCAGGGCATTGACGAAGGGCAAGGTGGACCTACGCATAGGCAATGGAGCACGGGTTACTGCTGTTGCTGTAGGAACTTATTCTCTATCTCTGCCCTCTGGGCTTGTACTAGAATTGGATGATTGTTGTTATGTGCCTGCTTTGACTAAGAACATTATATCAGTTTCTTATTTAGACAAGAAAGGTTTTTCATTTATAATAAAGAACAAATGTTGTTCAATTTATTTAAATGATATGTTCTATTGTAGTGCACCTCTGATGAACAAAATCTATATTCTAGACCTTGAAAACCCTATCTATAACATAAGTACCAAGAGGTTCAAGTCAAATGACATGAACCAAACCTATATCTGGCACTGTCGCTTAGGTCATATAAATGACAAAGCTTATCCCAGCTCCATAAGGATGGTTTGCTGGAGTCATTTGATTTTGAATCTTATGAGACATGCGAGTCATGCCTACTGGGCAAGATGACCAAGACTCCCTTTAGTGGACACAGCGAGAGAGTGACTGACTTGTTAGGACTTATACATAGTGATGTATGTGGCGCTTTCAATGTCGCTGCCAGAGGTGGCTATAGCTACTTCATTACATTTACTGATGACTTTAGTAGATATGATTTTGTGTATTTGATGACACATAAGTCAGAATCCTTTGAAAAGTTCAAAGAATTCAAGAATGAAGTACAAAACCAACTTGGCAAGAGTATTAAGATACTTCGATCAGATCGAGGTGGAGAATACCTTAGCCATGAGTTTCATGACTATCTAGCTGAGTGTGCGATCATATCCCAACTCACTCCTCCTGGAACACCACAGTGGAATGGTGTATCCGAAAGGAGGAATCGTACCTTATTAGATATGGTACGGTCTATGATGAGTCACACAGATCTTCCTATGTATCTTTGGGGCTATGCTCTAGATACAGCAGCCTTCATTCTCAACCGAGTTCCATCTAAGGCTGTAATAAAGACACCATATAGGATATGGACAGGGAGAGATGCCCAGGTGTCTTTTATGAGGATTTGGGGTTGTGAGGCTTACGTTCGACATCAAGTTTCGGACAAACTGGGACCCAAATCCGATAAGTGCTATTTTTCTGGATATCCCAAGGAAACGAAGGGATATTACTTCTACATTCCCAGTCAACACAAGATAGTTTTGGCTAAGACTGGGGTATTTCTAGAAAGGGATTTTGTTTCTAAAAAGACTAGTGGGAGTACTTTCGATCTTAAAGAAGTTTAAGATGTGGACCATAGCACTGAAACTTTGATGGAAGTTGAACTAGAACCACAAAGTGTTGTGGATGATGTTGTTCCACAAGGAGTTGAGGAACCACAACCAGTTCAAGTAGACCTACCTCTTCACAGGACTGATAGGGTACGTTGTCAGCCTGAGAGATACTCATTTCTCTTATCTGACCATGATGACGTTGTTCTCATTGAGGATGAGCCTACCTCTTATGAAGAAGCTGTGATGAGACCAGATTCCGAGAAATAGCTAGAGGCCATGAGATCCGAGATGGAATCCATGTACACTAACCAAGTATGGACTTTGGTTGATCCACCTGAAGGGTCAAACCCATTGGGTGTAAGTGGGTCTTTAAGAGAAAGACTGACATGGATGGACTTATTTATAAGGGTCACTTGGTAGCTAAAGATTTCAAGCAAATTCATGGTATTGACTATGATGAAACCTTTTCTCCAGTAGCGATGTTTAAATCCATTCGGATCATGCTTGCTATTGCAGCATACCACGATTATGAAATCTGGCAGATGGATGTCAAAACAACATTTCTGAATGGAAACCTGCTCGAGGATGTGTACATGACACAACCTGAGAGTTTTGTAGATCCACAGCATACTAGCAGAGTATGCAAGCTGCATAGGTCCATTTATGGACTAAAGCAAGCTTCTCGGAGTTGGAATCTTCGATTCAATGATGCAATCAAACAGTTTATTTCATCAAGAATGAAGATGAACCTTGTGTCTACAAGAAGGTTGTTGGGAGCACAGTTGTCTTCCTTATATTGTATGTGGATGACATACTACTCATTGGGAAAGACATCCCTTTGCTGCAGTATGTCAAGACTTGGCTAGGAACTTGTTTCTCAATGAAGGACTTAGGTGAAGCATCCCGCATTCTAGGCATATAGATCTATAGAGATAGATCTAAGAGATTACTTAGCCTAAGTCAGAGTACATACATTAACAAGGTACTACTACGGTTTGTCATGTAGAACTCCAAGAAGGGATTTATGCCGATGTCACATGGTGTGAGTCTTTTGAAGACTCAAGGTCCCTCTTCTAGAGAGGAGAGAGACCGCTTCAATCAGATCGCTTATACTTCAGCCATAGGATCTATCATGTACGCCATGCTATATACTCATCCTGATGTCTCGTATAATTTAAGCATGACGAGCAGATGCCAGTCAGATCCAGGTGAAAGTTACTAGATAGCGTTCAAGAATATTCTTAAGTACTTGAGAAGGACTAAAGAATATTTTTTGATATATGGAGGCGATGACGAGCTATCTGTAAAGGGTTACAGTGATGCTAGCTTCCAAACTGATCAGGATGATTATCGATCGTAGTCTGGGTTCGTGTTTTGCATAAATGGTGGTGCTGTGAGCTGGAAGAGTTCGAAGCAGGACACAATTGCTGATTCTACAATAGAAGCCGAGTATATTGCTGCATCAGAAGAAGCAAAGGAGGTAGTTTGGATCCGCAAGTTCATTCCTGAGCTTAGGGTGGTTCCTAGCATAGCTGATCCCATAGAGCTCTATTGTGACAACAATGGAGCAATTGCATAGGCTAAGGAACCTCGCTCACACAAGCGGACCAAACACATACTATGGCGCTTCCATCTCATTCGAGAGATCATCGATAGAGTTGATGTAAAGATTTGCAGAGTACCCACTGAGGCTAACATCACAGATCCCATGACCAATCCTTTGGTATAGAGAAAGCATGATGGTCACAGTAGGTCATTGGGCCTTAGAGCCTATACTGATTGGCACTAGTGCTAGTGGGAGATTGTTAGTTAGAGCCCTAGAGCCAATCATTTGATGATTGTTGTATGGACTAGTTGTATCATATTCTTATATATATAAAGGCATTTGTTTATGGTTATTATACTTACTTGTATTGGTGCCAAATAACTAAGTATAATAGCGTGCTAGAGTAGAAGGTTCTTACCTATATCAATCGATTGGTTGAATCGATAGTGAGATGATATAGGGAACACTACTCTTAATCATTCCTAGACAAGTATTAACATTCAGGGACAATGTTAATGCGACAAGACTAGCATGTAGGTCAACTCGATGACTTGATCTCACAAGTCATGGATATAGAGATATCAAGTTGACACATGGGTATGCATTGGAGAATGTATACTGAATGACCCGTCATGAGAAAGTATCATAGATCGTTATATGAGTGTCATATACTTTCTCATGTGACTATTAGTATGACTATTAGTCCTTGGACCTAAAGTCACCATGGTTCCCTACATAAGGAGTTACATACTTTGGCTTCGGCAAACGTCACTCGTAATTGGGTGGACTATAAAGGCGATTACTGGGTATGTAATGAATTATGCGGAGGGATGTGAGTGATGTAGATGGGATCTATCCCTCCCATATGTCGGGAGTGACATCATTATTCTTGATAGAGTGAGACCACTAAGTGCAAGGCCATGCCCAAATGAGTCAATATAAGATGTTAAGCTTATTTGATTGAGTGAGTCTACTTGGGATTCAAGATTTAGATTGATTAGAGGATGACACAGTATATGCCTCACATTGATCAATCTAGATGTCTAGGATAGAAGGACACTTGTCATATATTTTGAAGAGTCACAATTAGTAGTCACAAGGTGATGTTGGATCTCAACATTCATGTAACTTGGGTAGTAATGATGTGTTGCTAGATACCGCTCATTACTTATGCTTCTAAAAGGGTTTAGGTGCATTGCTAACATTACAAGAACCTATAGAGTTACACACAAAGGGCAATTAGATGGAGATTAGGTTCATTTGATGAACCAAGAGGATTAGGTTCATGTGATGAACCAAATTGGATTAAGAGTAATCCAAAGTAAACTAATTGGGTTGGACTCAATTTGGTTCTTGTGTTAAATGAGTCTAATTTGGACTTAGACTCATTGAGCCAATTTAATTCAATGAATAAAGATTCATTGAATTAAAATTGACTTGAACCAATGGTTAGATTTGATCAACCATGGGAGATAAGTGGTCAAGTTTGACTTGACTTGAGAGGAAGATGAAAGGTCAAGTTTGACTTGACCATTGCCACCTCATTTGTGAGTTGGCATTGAGTGAGCCAATGTTGATGTTCCACATCATCAAGGCTAGAACATGTGTGTGCCACCTCATGAGGGAGACCAAGAGTTGTGACTCTTGGTATCCCATGGAGATAAAATCCCCTCTTGAAGTGGCCGGCCACTTTATGTGAGCATTAGATGTGCTTGGTGTAACTTCCATCTTCTTCCTTGCTTTTTCTCTCCCTCTCCTCCTCCTCCTTGGCTGAGACCTTCAAAGGTGCTAGCACACCTTTTTGTTTGGTTTCTCCATCATTTGTTCGTGTGGATACACATAGAGGGTTGTACACTTGACAACCTTGAGATCCGGCGAACCTTTGACGAGCGGGATATGCGAAGGGCTTCGCTACAAAGGTATAAGTCTCTTCCTTGTAGATATAGTGTAGATCTAGGCTAGAAAACATGTACACAAAGTTTTACAAAATTTTATAACTTCACACAGATCCGGTGGCATGGGATTCAGGGTTTCAGCAACACATAAAGCGGTTTTTGTGGCCCGAAAAACCCAACAGATATAGGCGTTGGTTTACTTTTCGATGCTTGTGATGATGATGATGATGATTTGGAAGGATGTGTAGGGAGCTGTGTTGTAGAAGCAGCATCTCAAGGATCACCTCCTTCGTCCACACAACCCTTAAAGGTGAGAATTGCAAGGGTTATACATGTTGTGGACGAATGTGTAGGGACTCATGTAGATATGGGTGAGTCCCAAGAATCACCATCTATTGTATAACCAACACCTGAGCTAGAGTCAGACCCATCAATTGATTTAGAAGAGGTCACATCCACATGTTTAGAAATTTCAGGTATCTCTCAGCAAAATAAGGTTAGTATTTCTTGTGATCTTGTGAAAAATTTTATAGAGGTATCTATCATTGACTTTGTTGGATGTGATTCAGTTTTTATTTCTTATCCTGCTTATCTTAATATGATTATGGCTCTATCTTATCTAATACGTTTATGGGAGATTTGTCTTTTCTTTGCATGTGTAGATTTTCGAGAGGCCAATAATTGGAAGCTCAGACTGAACCGTCTTCGACCACCTGATAGAACTTCAAAGAAGACGAAGATGGAGAGAGTTATACTTTACTCTGTAGCTCCTTTGATGAAAGCTCTCTCCATAATAACAACCCTTGGTAAGAGGCTGATGAAATATCTTACCCCTCCTAGAGCGAGATTTCGATGAATCTAATGAGGTGGTCGAGCTAATGACCTTAAACAAGCGTTTCTTGGGAGGCAACCCAAGTTCTTTCTTATTTATGTCTTTAGTTCTTTCTAGTTTCTTTTTACTTCATTGATAATAAATCATACTCTCTACTCAATTTCTTGTCTATCTTATTTGTATAGATTTCAAAGTTGTGGAGGAAAGTGAGCATTAGATAGAGGAGCATTTTCAAAAACATAAATGTCAATGATTTGGAGCTCATCACTTGGTAACTTCTCTAAACTTCATAAATTTTCTTCACATTACATTTTTAGTTTTCATCAAGACGATGAAAAGTTTAAGTCTGGGGGGATGCATTAGATGTATTTAGTTTAGTGCTTATTTCTTTTTACATAATAAAATTTTTGCTAGTTGCATCCTACATCATATTATGATTGCTTGTTCCTTAATGCAAAATATTAGCACGTCTATTCTAGATTTTATGTGGTTCATGTGTTACTTATGTTTAGTGATCTATCTTTTTCTATCTATGATAGCATGAAGTGAGCAATATTTCTACTATAAGAGTTTAAGTATTGGCCTTGTTTTAGGATCTCTATACACTATGCCTATTTTTGATGGTTGATAACTCTAAAATAGTCATGATTCATAGAATTGGACTAGTACTTGTGTTTCTATGGTGACCTCTCAACTACATTTTGGTTACTGGATAACTCAGATCATGTAAGCTCATTTGGAAAAATAAATCCAAATAAATAAAATAAAATAATAAAAAATTTTAAAAATGAAGGTTTGTTGAAGTTTGATACTTTGCAAACATTCAATGAAAAAAATAAGAGATAAAAAAATAGTTATCGTGAGTGGAACCTAGCAATTCACCCCTTTGAGATTGAGTTAGGTTACTGGGGAAATAATACTATGTTTCTCTTGATACTGAGTATTCCTTTGAGACCTTGTGTAGACGATGCATAACATTCTTGAGGGGAGCAAACCTTGCGTGTGGCAGGTTAGTGCCTATCGCCGGAAGCATAAGAAACACAATTTTATGACAACTTGACTAGACTTAGGGATTGAAACTTGATAAATTTAGGCCACTTTCGCACTGAGCACGGAGGACTACTACTTAGGCCATACTCAAACTACTTTTGTATCTTGCTCACCAATGAAATCATCTGATAAGATTAGATTGATTTGCTAGAGATTATGATGCACTATCTAACCACATGAATCTAGATTATGGGTTTTCCTTGAGGACAAGCAAAGGTTTAAGTCTGGGGGTGTGATGTGCGTAGATCTTATGATCATTTATGCATGTTTGGATGCACATCTACTTGTATTTCATAGCATATTCTATGTTTATTACACCCTTTTTCTTTATAATGTCATACTTTCATTATATTTGTTCGGAGATCTGCTCTTTGCTTGTTTTCTTGTTGATAGGACGTTATTTGGAGCGAAAATGGAGCAAAAGTGCACACAGGAGCTTGGAACGTGCAGGCACCACACGGCCGTGTGGCCATGAGCACGTTCCGGCCGTGCCAAATGGCACGGTCGTGCTTGCAATACAGAGTTGAAGAGGGTCACTGTCGTGCTGAATGGCATGGCCTTGCCAATCACACCGTGGCCAAGCAACACACGGCCGTGCCAACATTCCAGAGAGGGAGAGGGTCATGGCCGTGCGATTCTGCACGGTTGTGTGACCCTGGGCAGAGAAGTAGAAGGCCACGATCGTGCAACCTTGCACGACCGTGTGGCCACTCCAATGCAGAAAGAAGACACGGCCGTGCGGAATCGCATGGCCGTGCCACCTAACCAGAAGAGAGGATGGGCATGGCCGTGCCAACCTCGCACGGTCGTGCCACGGGCCGCGACGCCCGTACCCTAGCGTATAAAAGGGTTAAGAAACCCTATTCAAGGGGGATCTTTAGTCCGGGGACTTCGTCGCTCTCCTTGGGAAAGGGTTTTCTCCATCGGGGGAAACACTAGAGCTTCATCCACCGCCGTCCCTTGACGATCCGTCCATCTCTGGAGCAAGGAAGCATCCCCAAAACATCGGAATCATCAAGCATCTCTTCTTCCTTTTCTTCTAGGGTTGTAAGTATAGTTTTCTTTATGTTCTAGGGTTGTTCTTCCCCCACAATGGAGTAGACATCTTGTTCTAGGATTAGGAAGGATTTGTAATATGATGGAGATGTAGAACTCTGTAGATTCGTCTTGTTTCTATTCAATGACCTGTTGATGCCTTGTTCGTGCTTGATGAGTTGCGTGTGTGCCATGTTTACGTTTCTATGCATTGATTGCTTGATGTGGAGGATTGTTGATCCGGCAAAGGGATACCTTAGAGCATATTTACCAAGGTACCCTAGTGACAGGGGTAACCCTTTCCGGACGTCTAAGATGTTTCCTTAAAAGGAGAAACAATCCCTTAGGAACTGCTACTCTTGTAAAGAGAGTGCTCTAGATCGTATACCCAATGAGCCCTAGTGACAAGGTTATCTTGTTCACGGACGTCTAGGACATTCTCTTGAAGGGAGAGGCAATTCCTCCATAAGGAGGTAGGTAACCATTATCGTTATTATTATTTACTAGATGTGTATCCTAGTGATCTACCGAGGGGCCCTCGTGACAGGGGGTTACCCGTTATAGGATTTCACAAGGATCGTCTCTATTCGATACTTAGGGATATTGAACAATCTAACTTCCTAAAAGAGCGTGGACATAGAGGGTAGAAACTAAGCAATCTATGTAGTATCTCCTAATATTACAATGAAATCGAAATCCTAGAATTCATCTCCCGAAGCTCATTTCATCCAAGATCAGTTCTTTCTCTTTCTCTCATCCTTCTCTTTCCCTTTTCAATCACCCTCGTTAGTTTGTAAACGCCAAAGCCAGCTTTCGACCGTCTAGATAACTTACCTTGTGGTATCTTTAGTGCTTAATCAACAGTCCCTGTGGATTCGATATTTTTATTACTGATGATGAAACCGTACACTTATGGTTGCGTAACACCACCTTCCTTGTGTTCTTCCTTCTTCTTCCTCTTGATCTCTCTTCTTCGCTCGTGACTAGTAACTTCCAAAAGAGAGGCTTGTACTCATAGAGTTGTCGTGAGGAGCTCGGCGTGGATACGAATAGAGGCAAGGTTCGACAATGTTGCTATGGTTGATGCCTTCTCGTTACAGGTCATTCGTAAGGTATACCTAGCATAAATTTACTTCCCTAAAATTTTAATTATGTAATCATGTTTGACGTGTTGTATCCTTATATGCGTGTGGTGTGTCTGATGTAATAATTAGGAATTATTATTTTTTATTTTCCACTGCGTATGTTTATGAAATGTGTTCTAGCACGCACCCGCATTGGGCATATCCCAACACTCTCCATCTTGTTGCTTGAATCTCATGATTTGATTTCTTAGAAGGGTCATCTTTCTTGGTCGAAAATTCTTGTTTAGAAATTTTTTCTCTAGTTCATCCCAAGCCTTGATACTTCTAGGTTGTAGGGTGTTGAGCCAAGTTATAGTTGAGTCCTTGAGGCTAAAAGGGATTACCATGAATAAGACACCATTTGAGGAAACCCCTTCATATTTCAGTATATTATAGTATTTGTAGAATTCCATAGATGTAGATAAGGATTTTCATAATCCAACCCACCAAATTATTGGTGCGGGAAGCATCCGATGATCAAACCCGAGTTTTGATAATGGCAAAGGATTCAAAGTTAAGCTGTCTTGTTATCTAATATGATTGAATGAGATTATAGGAAAAGCCCTAAGGTTTCTTAGGCAAAGTTCTAGCTGCGGTTAGGCAAGTGGAAAATCCTAAGGGTGGTAACCCTAGGTCCTAGGGGGTGGTCACCCTAGGCGAAAAGTCTTGGTGGGTGAAGCTTCGGACAAAAGTCCTAGGGGGCGAGCCGTGGAGTGGACGTCCAGCGGAAAGACCTGAAGAGTTGGGCGCTGAGCAAAAGTCCAGTCGGTCTGGTGGACCAGACTGGCAAACAGGTATACTCTCCTGAGTGGAGTAGGTGAGGACACGTTCCCCATTGAGGGAACAGTAGGCGTTGGTTCGACCTAGGGTTTCCAGTTGGAAATTCGAAGTTAGAATCGAAAAGTCTATTAACTGTCACACATTTATTTGTATGTTATTATTATGTGCTAACTTTGTTTTGTAGGATATGTTGTTATTTTGTGGACTAACATATCTTGTAGGGACAAAATAACAAGGTTTGCCTCAGATGAACAGTACCCGAGGCCCCCTCCATGGAGCTTGGAGGCGCCTCAAGTGCAAGGCAGAAGCTGCGCAGGAAGTCAGGCTGGAGATGCCCTCATGGAGGCATGAGACACCTCAGACGGCATTGAAGGTACCCTCCAGGGGATTGGAGGCGCCCTCAAGTGGATAGGCGAAGACTTCTTCGGAGCTTATCTGCGCTGCGGATCCTGCGGTGATGGAGGCACCCTTAAGGGGCTTGGAGGCACCCTCAATAGCCTTTATAAGGCAGTCTCAACCAGCAGCCTAATCAATCAACCCCGAAGCGATCTTTCAGCTGTGCACTGCTCTAAAGATGATCCAAAAAGTCTATAGCAAGAACCCGATGACCCGAAGCTGCAAATTTCATTTCTTTGTTGTTGGTATAGCTTTCTTAATATTATTTTTTAATAACTTTTTGTAATATTTTGCACTATTATAGTTGTTGCTCAAAGTAAACGCTCAACGAGCGTGGGCCTTGGAGTAGGAGTCGCCTAAGGCTCCGAACCAAGAAAAAATACTTGGGTCCTTCTATGTTTGTTTTAATTTCCGCTGCAATTACTCGTTAAGTTTTCTGAATATGAAAAGTGAAAGCCACGAGTGTTATTCACACCCCCCTCTAGCGCGTTTTGATCCAAAAATTGGTTTCAGAGTGGGGTCGCTTCTATTTGGTGCAACCACCAGTGAAGCATATTTTTTCGTGATGATTTTTAGTATTTCGGAGTCTACAAATCCAAGATCAAGTCCTGGGACTAGTTTTTTATTTTTCCTTGTGCAAGATTTCTATGGCTCTTCAAGAAGGCTACAATACATCTCGACCTCCGCTCTTCACTAGAGAGGACTTTGGCTATTGGAAGGGCCGAATGGAGTCGTACCTTCAAACACACTTTGAAGTCTGGATGATCATCAAAATCGGCCTGGAACTCCCAATTGACAGCACCGGCAAGCCAATATCATACGAGAACTGGGATGCAATTCTAATAAAGAAAGTAGAAGCCAATGCCAAGGCAACCTGCACCCTCCAATGTGGACTGAAAAAGGAGGAATTGAACTGCGTCGGCCCATTCTCGAGCGCCAAAGAACTGTGGGAGAAGCTGATTGAATTACATGAAGGAACATCCGACACCAAGGTAAGTAAAACACCATTTTGTAAGGGATCACGTTGCTAAAGGTGATGTTGTGCTTAACTATGTTGAGTCCAAATCAAACCTGGCTGACATATTCACAAAGCCCTTACCTGAACTTGAGTTCAGTGTACTTAGAAGACAAATAGAGATGTTCTTAGTAGAATAGAACTTATTCCTGCTTACTATGTTTTTAAATCAGCTTGCTTTTAAAATTGTCCTTAAAAATTCTAGGAAAAATGGTTTTCAAAATCCCAATTTTGATAGTTTTCAAAAATTTTGGCCTTAGCCTAGGAATTTACCCCTAGAAATCATGTACCCCTAGATTTCAGCTAGAGCATCTTACAAGCACACTAGGTTTAACTTGGCTGTGTATAAAAACACTTAGAATGGTGTGAGATGCATAGGGTACTGCCTGGACTTAAGAATGCTTATGTCTATGCATCGACATAAGTCTAGGCAATAAATATCATTTTACATTAATCAAGCTAAGTCATCTTATCTTAGTCAAATCTAACTGGATCACTGACTTAACTTGACTAACCAAGTGAGAGCTATTGCCTTTTAGATAAGCAGCTAGTAGCTAATGGTTAGACATGTTGCTAAGGAAACTAAGTATTTTACTCATGCTTGGACTTTAGGACTTTAGAAAATTAAATTTTGCTTTAGCAAAATTGCCTTTACTCTCTATTTTAAAAACGGCTAGTATGACTTTGGTTTTAACTAGAAAAAGACTTAAAATTTTTTGAGCATTATTTTTCTTCTCAAATTTAAGCTAAGTACTTTACAAATATAGTTAGTTTTGAAAATCCTAAAATTTTATCAAATATTTTCTCACATTTTTTAAACTAAATTTTTCTAAATCAAAGTAAGCTAAGTTACTTTTCAAAGTCAACAAACTTAGATAAAAACTTCCTTCGAAACTTAGTTTCTGAAATTTTTTTAAGGAAAAGGTTTTCTAAGTATTTTTTCAAACATCAGATTATTTCTAAAAGCTAAGTTTTTATCAAAATATTTTCTATCAAAATGGTTTCTATCAAATTTTATTTAAAGCTAAGGTTTTATAAAACTAAATTTTTAAAGCTAAGTCTATGGCCTAAGTTTTAAGATAAGTGTTAAAAGATGAAATAGTTATTAGCTGTATACTTTCAAACTAAGGCCTATGATCATCTTCTCAACTTGTCTATTATACCCTATTTTTGCTGATTTTTTTTATATTTGACAAAGGGGGAGAGTATGAAAATTCAAATATGAAATCTGAAAATTTTAAAAAGAATAAGAAAGAGCTTTTATTAAGGGGGAGCGAGCTTTAACTAAGGGTGAGTCTGGTATTTAAATTTTACTTATGCTTACACTGTTATTTTCTATTATGCTTGCATTCCTTGGAAAGTTCTTTATAGCATTATCTTTACTTAACTTTGAATTTCGGTTGCCATAATCAAAAAGGAGGAGATTGTTGGTGCTGGAAGCATTCGACGATCAAACCCGAGTTTTGATAATGGCAAAGGATTCAAAGTTATGCTGTCTTGTTATCTAATATAGTTGAATGAGATTGCAGGAAAAGCCCTAAGGTTTCTTAGGCAAAGTCCTAGCTATGGTTAGGCAGGTGGGAAACCCTAGGGGGCGGTTACCCTAGGTCCCAAGGGGTGGTAACCCTAGGCGGAAAGTCTTGGCGGGTCGAAGCTTCGGGCAAAAGTCCTAGGGGGCGGTAACCCTAGGTGAAAAGTCCTGGTGTCACGAACCAGGTGAAAGTCTGGGCGGGTCATGGAGTGGACGTCCAGCTAAAACACCTGAAGAGTCCGGCGCTGAGCAAAAGTCCAATCGGTCTGGAGGACCCGACTGGCAAACAAGTATACTCTCTTGAGTGGAGTAGGTGAGGACGTGTTCCCCGTTGAGGGAATAATAGGCGTCGGTTCGACCTAGGGTTTTCGGTTGGAAATCCGAAGTCAAAACCGGATAGTCCATTGACTATCACACATTTATTTGTATGTTATTATTATGAGCTAACTTTATTTTGCAGGATATGTTGTTGTTTTGTGGACTAACATATCTTGCAGGGATAAAATAATAAGGTTTGCCTCGGATGAAAAGTACCCGAAGCACCCTCCATGGAGCTTGGAGGTGCCTCGGGTGTAAGGCAGAAGCTGCACAGGAAGCCACGCTGGATGCGCCCTCATGGAGGCTTGAGGCACCTCGGACGACATTGAAGGCACCCTCAAGTGGATAGGCAAAGACTTCTTCGGAGCATATCTACGCTACTGATCCGGCGGTGATGGAGCCACCCTCAAGGGGCTTGGAGGCATCAACAACTTTTATAAGGTAGTCTCGACCAGCAACCTAATCAATCAACTTTGAAGTGATATTTCAACTGTGCGTTGTTCTAAGGACGATCCAGAAAATCTATAGCAAGAACAAGATGACCCGAAGCTGCAAATTTCATTTCTTTTATGTCGGTATAGCTTTCTCAATATTCTTTTGTAATAAATTTTTTTTAATCTTTTGCGCTATTATAGTTGTTTCCCAAAGTAAATGCTCAACGAGCATGGGCCATGGAGTAGGAGTCGTCCAAGGCTCCAAACCATGTTAAAATACTTGAGTCCTTCTGTGTTTGTTTTAATTTTCGCTGCAATTACTCATTAAGTTTTCTGAATATGAAAAGTGAAAGCCATGAGTGTTATTCACCCCCCCCCCCCCCTCTAGCGTGTTTTGATCCAACACAAATTGATCTTCTTGAATTTTGGAGATAAAGGTTGGGGTAATCATAAAATTAGGGGTCTCAATTTATGGAGGAACAATGAGTCCTAATTCCCTTCCAAATCTGGGAGTAGTATAGTCTTTTAGTGGCCTATTACCATCCTGGGCAATTATTTGCAACAAAGAAAGCATAGGAAATAAAGTGTGAAAATAAAAATATAGAATTAAAAAGAAGAGAAACAAGATATGTACAAAAATAAAATGAATTTATTGAATGAAAAAAATTCTAGAGTAACTAAATCACCTTTTAACTAATGTTAATCGATATAGTACCTGGTAACGGTGCCAAAAACTTATTCAGCTATTCACAAGTGCATGGAATTATCGTTAAGTAATAAAATATTGATCCTCATGGACTATGGTTTAAGCACTAACCAGGTTGATGAAGGAAGTTATCTAGACTAATAAAGGTTATGTGCAAGCTTAAGAACTAGATAGAGAAAGAGTTGAGAGGAGAGTAGAGGTCTAAGAGTGCAAGTGAAGGGAGGTTGGAAATCTATTTGGGAAAGCAACTCTAGGATTTCTCTTTCAATGCAATGTTTCTTAATGTGCTATGTATTGGTTATATCCTAAACTCAATGTGTATGAACTTGTAGGGATCCTAACTATGTACCGGTGCAATCCTCTCAAGATGGTACACAAAAGTGTTTCCCCCCATGGGAATCCAATGTCACTAAGTGGAAAAGGTAACTTAGAGAGTCCGGTTAAAAGGATACCCCTTGTAACATGAGGGCCCTCTGGTCATACGTCTCTAAATTACACAAATCACTTCCTAACACTAGACAAAGGGAAACCCATTAAGCAATTAGACCATCCCTTTAGAGATTCATCTCCATTTTAAGGCAACGCCTAAGATGTCTACTTAAAGGGATACCCTTTTTCACAAAGGGCCCCTGATTATATGATCTCAAACATTCCCTCTATTTGGCAATCAATCAATACAATAGTTTAATTAAACAACACAAATTCATAAATCAAGTTCACACAAGCATTTAATCAAACATGAACTAGGCACACACACGTCATGAGATAGGAAATTACCAAACACATAGTGTTTACATCAATAATCACATTATATTTACTCCCTACACCCTAGAGTTTGAAAATATACTCCACAAACATAAAAATTGGACTCAAAGACATAGAAGTAGGCAAGCTTCAGCACAATCAAGGAAAAAGAGGAAGAAAACTTAGTCGGAGAGAAATCTATGTCTTCAAGATCCAATTTTTTACTTTTAGAGATGATTGTGAGATGGAGCACAGCTTCAAATTATCGATTTGTGCCTAGATATCAGATGGATGTAGACCTCTTGGGTCTTCCTCAAAGGAAGAACCCTCCTCCTCAAGAAATGGGGAAGAAGTCCCCTTCAATATTTTGGGGCACACGCCCTGCTAGTTACTCAACACGGTTGTGCCTGCTAGGCACAATACAACCATGTATTTCTAAAGAAATAGGGATAGCCATTCCATTGGGCATAGCACGCCCATGTAACTCTCCAGATTTTGGGACACAAGTGTACCACTAGGCACGACACAGCCATGTAATGCTTTGGAAATCTAAGAACATGGCACGGTTGTGGCTTGTAAACATGGGTCATGCCAGCCATGTTGTTTGGTTATTTCTCCTTGCTTCGAAGTCACTCAAATGAATTTCTCTATCCGTGTAAGCTTCATATTGTGTCCTATAAATAAAAACCAAGAATATGTAGATCTCCAAACAAACAAGAGTAACCATGCTGATAAATGATAAAATAAAGTGTAATAACGTAAATCAAAAGCAAGAAATACTAGTGAATGTGCATCAAATAATGTCTAAAAACATATATAATCTACGTACATTAGGTATGATCTTCGTGAGGTTGTGTCCTACTTTAGTTAGAAGACCTATAAGAATATAAGCATGGAGTTAAGGAGATGAATAATTCATAGGAATATTAACTAGTATCATAGTGAAACTGAAATCCTAGAATCTATCATTCACCAATCCAACTTCACCTCCCTCTTTCTTTACTTGTGCTCACACTTTTTCCCTTTCTCTTCTTTCTCTCTCTTCTCCCAATTTCTAGTTTTCTAGCACTCACAAACCAACCTTTCATTGTGTAGACAATGTTAGAATGTATACTAAAAGTCTAGCTTTTTGTAAACATTTATTTTGAAATAAGAAACACATTGGCCAAATGTCTACATTTACGCTAAGTGTAGTTGTTCGTTTAATTTATATTGTAGATAACATGGTGTGAGGAGACAGACAGAAGTTCATGTTATCAGTTCCTTATAAATTATAAACAGTTGCTCACAACCAAGATGGAATGGGACAAACCATTGGAGTGGTTGTAGTGTAATTAGGTATTAGTTTATCTTGACAAATAAATTACACTAGTAATCTATGAGTGTATTGAGCAGGACCATTTGAGGTAGTTTCATTTTATACTGACTATATTAAAGAACAAAATCTCTATTATTATGGAAGTATGTACTCTTAATCATGATATAATAACAAGCACATATACTTAATATTTATTTTTTAATTTATCAAAGGGTGCGATTTAGTCCATTAAATCAATAGGCCTGATAAGTTGAGAAATGATATTATTTATATGGTGTGTTGTTGATTATAGAATGAAACTGTGTCCTAGTAATCTAGGTTTATAATGTCCCCTTGAGGAGCTCATAAGGATTGTCATGTAAACCCTACAGGTGGACTTAGTCCGACATGACGATAAGGATGAGTGGTACTACTCTTGGAGCTAGATATTAATTAAGTGAGTTGTCAGTAACTCATTTAATTAGTGGGCATTAAATATCTTAAACATAGGGAGACTAACACACTCATGATAAGGAGCCCATATAGTAACATGGGATTGGTACAGTAGTGTAATAATAAATCTTTAATGGAATGAGATATTATTGATGAACTTGAGTTGGGTGTTCAGGGCGAACACAGGTGGCTCAAGCGCATCGGGAGACCAAAACTAATTCCTCCTCTCGGACCCTATTGTAGCCTCTTATTTATAAAGTCTTATATCCACCAAAATCCAACTTCTTACCCACCTCTTGGTGGCCGGCCAAGCCTAGCTTGGAGCCCAACCTGGGACGACCAAACCAAACCAAGAAGGGAGCCAAGTTTTGGTTGGCCCTAGCTTGGAGCCCAAGCAAGGATGGCCGGTCACATTAAGATTAAAAGGAGGTATTAAATTTTAAATCTTTCCTTATGTGGAAGCCATGATTTTAAAAGAGAGTTTTTTAAAATTTTAAATCTTTCCTTTTATAGCTTTCTACAAAGGATTAAGAGAATGGTTTGATATCTTTCCTTATTGTAATTAAAAGGAAGATTTTAGTTTTTGATAAAACTTTCCTTTTTTGCAACTATCCACATGTTTTAAAAGAAATATTTTAATTTATATAATTCTCCTTTTACAACCAACAAGGGATTTAAAGAAAGGAATTTTTTAATTAAAATTTCTTACCGGAAACAAATAAGGAAGTTTTGATTTTATGTTTAAAACTTTCCTTGTTTGAAGCAATAGATATGGTCGGCCATGACAAGAAGAAAAAGAAGTTTTAATTTTTTTTGTTTTAAAACTTTCCTTTTTAGTCATTGGCAAGGAATATAAGGAAGTTTTATTTATGTTTAAAACTTTCCTTATTTGCCAAGATCAAGGAATATAAAAGAGGAGGAGGGGGTGCCTCTCCCAAGAACAAATCTATTATTCCTCCTCTCTTATTCCTTGTGGCTGGCCCTTCCTATTATGCTTCTCTTCCTCTTTGGTGGCCGGCGGCATCATCTCTTGGAGCTTGTTTAGTGGTCGGATTTTGCTTGATGAAGAAGAGGAGAAAGGAGACATTGTTTCCTAGCATCCCTTGGATATTGGTTGGTGGCCGAAACTCTTCATCCTTTGGAGGTTGTTGGAAGCCGAAACTTGGAAACAAGAAGAAAAGGATTGGGTGGATTTCATCTTGGTAGATTGTCGCCCACATGATGTTCAAGAGAAGGAGAGGAATATAATAGAAGATCAAGAGGTCTATAAGCTATAAAAGGTATAACTAGTTATTAGTTTCCGCATCATAACTAGTTCATCTTTTGTATAGATCTTGAAAAACCAAACACAAGAGGTTATCGGTTTTAGTTATCATTTTTGTTATCGATTTTATTTTTCGATTTCATGTTTCGATAATGTGTTTCTATTGAGGTCTCTATAGTTAAACCTAATTTACTGTAAGAAGTTAAATATCTGATTTCTTTGTGAGGCTTTATCTAGGAAGTGGTGGATGATCTCATACCCAAGAAGGCCTAGTGCCTCGCCATGTTTAACCTGGAAGCCGATCTTTGAAATAGATAGTTTATAACTTTTGTAATATGGTTTAACTTAGGAAGATCACATCAGTTAAACTTGGAGTAAAAATATTAAGTATCGTTTCCAATCCAAGTTTAACTTCTAAACGGGAAATTTGGATTAATAATGTTAAGCATCGTTTACAATCCAAATTTAACTTTAGTAGAGCACATGGGTAGCTAAGATAGTTCTATGCTTGTACAAATTTTTGTACAAGGGAACTAGGATGGTATTCCGAGTAGCAACCAACAATTGGTATCAGAGCTAGGTTTTAACCTCTGTGTTTAGTTTTAGTTTAATTACGCACATGTCATGTTGGTGCAGTAAGCATCCGATGATCGAACCTCAGTTTTGATAATGGCAAAGGGATTCAAAGTTAAGATTCCTTGTTATCTAACGTGGTTAAATAAGGTTTTCAGGAAAGTCCTAACTGCGGTTAGGCAGGGGTATATCCTAAGGGGGGGTAACCTTAGGTCCTAGGGGGTGGTAACCCTAGGTGAAGGAAAATCCTAAGGGGGGGTAACCTTAGGTCCTAGGGGGCGGTAACCCTAGGTGAAGGAAAATCCTAGGGGGGGGCAACCTTAGGTCCTAGGGGCGGTAACCCTAGGTGGAGGAAAACCCTAAGGGGCGGCAACCTTAGGTCCTAGGGGGCGGTAACCCTAGGTGGAAGAAAACCCTAAGGGGCAGCAACCTTAGGTCCTAGGGGGTGGTAACCCTAGGTGGAGAAAAACCCTAGGGGGTGGTAACCCTAGGTCCTAGGGGGTGGTAACCCTAGGCGGAAAGTCCAGTCGGTCTGGAGGACCGTACTGGCATTAGGTAAATCTCCTGAGTGGAGTAGGTGAGGACGCGTTCCCCGTAGAGGGAACAGTAGGAGTCGGGTCGACCTAGGGTTTCCGATTGGAAATCTGAAGTTAGACCCGGACAGTCAGGAGATTATCATAAACATTCGTTATTATTCATACTGTTATTTTGTGCTAACTTTGTGTTGCAGGATGTTGTTTGGGACTAACATGTCTTGCAGGTACAAAATAACGAAGATTTGCCTCGGATGAACAGTGTCCAAGGCGCCTCCATGGAGCTTGGAGGCGCCTCGGGTGCAAAAGCTGACCTGGCTGCGAAGCTTCAATGGAGGCACCTTGGTGTGGGTATAAGGCGCCTTAAAGGGATGAAGTTCGACCAGATCAAAATTTGATCCACGCGGAAGACTCGGCAGCATGGAGGCGCCTTGAACAGCCTTCAAGGCGCCTTAAACACCCTTTATAAGGGGGTTTCGACCAGCACTTCAAAGTATCAAGTTCTAATCTTTCTTTCTTCAACGTGCTGCTAACAAAGTCATTCCGAAGTGCTGCTGCGACATTCGGACAACCCGGAACTCCAATCTTCTTCTTTCTTAAGTTGTCGGTACAAGTTTATTTCAATACTTTTAGTGTAATTTGTAATTTCTATCGTGCTTATAGTTGTTGTCCACCGGAAGCGATCAAGGATCGCGGGCCTTCGAGTAGGAGTCGCCTTAGGCTCCGAACGAAGTAAATTCCCTGTGTCCTTCTGTTTGTGTTTCTTTGTTCTCATTCCGCTGCTTTAACTCCGATAAGTTTCACGATTCCGATAAACGTACAAAATAGCCATGAGCGCTATTCACCCCCCTCTAGCGCGATCTCGATCCAACAATTGGTATCAGAGCCCGGACTGCCAGAAGGTTTAACCGCTGACTGCGCACAAGGGCTATGGTCTGATTGAGCCATGTGGGTACAATATTGACCTCGAATAAAGAAAGTGGGTGCTCCTATGTTCGGATCAAGAGGACCAGACACCAGGCAGGAAGTCCTAGTTGCGACTAGGCAAGGAAGTCCTAGTAGGTCGGGTGGACCGAGGGGCAGGAAGACCTGGTGGGTCGAGGATCGGACGTGGGAAGCCTATGGTCCTTTGTTTGAGGGGGGGATTGTTGGGGTTGCAAGGTTGCAAACATAGTCCCATATTGGAAACACATGGGAAAGATCATGGGTTTATAAGAGAAAAGATATCTCCATTGGAATGAGGCCTTTTGGGGAGAGCCCAAGAACAAAGCCATGAGGGCCTAGGCCCAAAGTGGACAATATCATGTCATTGTGGAGATATCAAAATTCTTTTCGATCCTACATGTCATACATATTTTAGGCAGGATAATAGTAGGATGTGCAAATAGATTAATTCTGTGGCTACAGGCTCTAACTATTATGACCTATTGTGATTGTGTGTGATTGGACCCTCGGACATGTTGAGGGCATTTTATGTGTGTGCATGATTATACTTATTAAATATAACAGGAGCTGTATTAGTTTTAGGATTTTACATTATTGTTCGATCTACACTTTATGTACATTCCTTTGTGGAATATAGGATCGATATATGTAAAATTTTATTTTTGTCGCGAATCATATCCTTACGAGGTATGGTACTATTTGAGGACCAGAGGCGTAGTAGAAAAAGAAGCAAGATTGATGCGACGACTAGACCCAATTGCAGTGGCTAAAGATGGCAGCAGCTAGGGTTGACAGCATACGGAAGACAGTGATGGAAGAGGCCATATGTAACATCCATGAAATGATAAGCTATGCCTATGAGTATTTTTCTTTTAGAATAAAAGAAAAAGAGAAATGGAAATAGAAACCAAAATGAAATAAAAAGAAAGTGAGGTTAAGGTTTGAACCTTGAACCTCCCACAAATGATAGAGTTAAATTGGTGTATGGTAACCACTAGAGTAATGAATAATAGATGAATAGAAAAGAATGAAAATTGTAGTTAAAAGTAAGAAGATAGTTAAGTAAAGGAACAAGAGAAAACCAAGTAGCTTACCTCCTCTTCCTCTTGGTTAAGGAAAGAAGCAAGCAAAAGCCAAGTTGCCTTCCTTCCTTCTTTTCGTCTAATTTCGTGGGAATTAAGAGAGGGAAGAGATAGAGGGGTTAAGGGGATGAATGAGGACATGTTTCATTTACATGAGGAATAAATAGGAATGAGAGAAGAAAAGGGAAAGAAAATTTGTTAATTCTTCCTCCTTCTTCTTCCTCCTTCTTCTTCCTCCTCCTTCTTTCTCCTTCTTCCTTCTCCACCGAGACATAGAGCTTTCTCTCCCTCATTTCTAAAATCCAAGCTAAGGTTTTCTCTCTAAGAAAACCAATTCCTAAGAAGGAGTCTCAAGGTTTAATCCTTACAAGAAAGAGAAAACAAAAGGGAGAACTAGGAAGAGAAACTCCTTCTTCCTCCTCACAAGGGTACCACTTTCTTTAGGAACAACAAGCGAAAGGATGTAAGTATCCCCTCACCTGTGGTACAAGTTGTTTACGGATTTTTCCATAAGGTTAGATTGCTTAAAAACCTAGGATCACTTCTTTGAAGTTTCGGCCATGAACAAATTTAGGGTTCAAGGAAGCTTAAAATTTAATCTAGCATGCTCATGAATCTCCTTATGATATGAATTTAGCTAGATATTTATGCTTGTATGTTGTTAGAGCTTGATTTTCCTCTTCATGAAACTTTCGGCCATGATCATCTCTAGGGTTCAAAGAAGCTTAAAATTAAATCTAGCATGCTCATTGATTCCCTTATGATATGATATGAAGTTAGCTTGATATTCATGCTTGTATGTTGTTTAGAGTTTATTTTCCTCTTCATGAAACTTTCGGCTATGAACAAATTTAGGGTTCAAGGAAGCTTAAAATTTAATCTAGCATGCTCATGAATCTCCTTATGATATGATATGAATTTAGCTAGATATTTATGCTTGTATGTTGTTAGAGCTTGATTTTCCACTTCATGAGACTTTCGGCCATGATCCATTTTAGGGTTCAAGGAAGCTAAAAATTTAATCTAGCATGCTCATGAATCTCCTTATGATATGATATGAATTTAGCTAGATATTTATGCTTGTATGTTGTTAGAGATTGATTTTCCTCTTCATGAGACTTTCGGCCATGATCCATTTTAGGGTTCCAGGAAGCTAAAAATTTAACCTAGCATGCTCATGAATCTTCTTATGATATGATATGAATTTCGCTAGATATTTATGCTTGCATGTTGTTTAGAGCTTGATTTTCTTCTTTATAAAGTTTCGGCCATGAACATTTCTAGGGTTCAAGGAAGCTTAAAATTTAATCTAGCATGCTCATGAATCCTCTTATGATATGATATGAATTTAGCTAGATATTTATGCTTGTATGTTGTTTAAAGCTTGATTTCCCTCTTCATGAGACTTTCGGCCATGATCCATTTTAGGGTTCAAGGAAGCTAAAAATTTAACCTAGCATGCTCATGAATCCTCTTATGATACGATATGAATTTAGCTAGATATTTATGCTTGTATGTTGTTCAAAGCATGATTTCCCTCTTCATGAGACTTTCGGTCATGATCCATTTTAGGGTTCAAGGAAGCTAAAAATTTAACCTAGCATGCTCATGAATCCACTTATGATATGATATGAATTTAGCTAGATATGTATGCTTGTATGTTGTTTAGAGTTTATTTTCCTTCTTCATGAACTTTCGGCCATGATAAGGATCAAGACCTAGGAAAGCTTAAAAATTGGATTAACATGCTTATGACTTTCCTTATGATATGATATGAAGTTAACATGAGATTCTTATGCTTATATGTTGTTTAGAGTTTAAGTTCATACTCTTGAACTTTCGGCCATAATGGGTTTAGGAGCCTAGATGTGCCTCACATGCTATGTTATGAATTAAGAGATGTTATTTAATGATTCCATGCATGATTATGTCTTTTCTATGATAGGTGATGTGTTCATTTATGTATACCTATGAACCATGCATGATAATGTCTCTTATGATGTGCTATGTGCTCAAGTATGCATGCTTTATGATATGACAAATAATATGCTCATTTATGTATGCTTATGATCCATGCATAATAATGTCTCTTATGATGTGCTATGTGCCCAAATATGCATGCTTTATGATATGATAAGCAAAGGCCTAAGAGTTTCTTCCATTTTTGTTGGGATTAAGAGCACTCTTTATGACATGATAAGTGAAGGCCTAAGAGTTGCTTCCCCTTGGGGACTAAGAGCACTCTTCATGATATGATAAGATATGATATGCTATGTTATGACATAAACCATGATATGCTATTTTACTTTGTATGGCTTGTACCAAGGGTGGGCTCCATAAGCGCCCCTAGGCCGACGGACTATGAACGGGTCTAGTAAAGGGATGGGCTCCTTAGTACACCCCTAGGTCGACGGTCATAGTACGGACCTAGATCCCTAGTAGGTTCGGGGCTAGCTACCCTGTCCTAGGGATTGCGCGCATTTATGTATGTATGTGGTACAAAGCCGGGCCCTCATGATGATATTATGTTCAAGTACTATATGATATGTTTTAAGATATCTTGCATATGATATGACACATGTTTTAAAAGACATCTTGCATGATATGATTTATGATATGACATGCTATGCCCTTATGATTTATATGACATGATGATTTATGATATGATATAACATGATGTTCTTTATGAGATGATATGTTATGATTTATGATATGACATGCTATGCCCTTATGATTTATATGACATGATGATTTATGATATGATATAGCATGATGTTCTTTATGAGATGATATGTTATGATTTATGATATGACATGCTATGCCCTTATGATTTATATGACATGATGCTCTTATGATTTATGATATGATATAGCATGATGTTCTTTATGAGATGATATGTTATGATGCTATGTTTTCATAATATGATGTT
Organism: Zingiber officinale; assembly: GCF_018446385.1. Classification (NCBI taxonomy): domain Eukaryota; kingdom Viridiplantae; phylum Streptophyta; class Magnoliopsida; order Zingiberales; family Zingiberaceae; genus Zingiber; species Zingiber officinale. Next base: position 59,454,595 of record NC_055990.1, on the reverse strand, counting down.
AGATGATCATATTTCCATGGTTATATGCTTATGTGTTTATGCTTTGATATATGGTTTTGTGAGTAGGAAAGGATCTTACTAAGCCTGTGTGCTTATAGCTTACTTTCCTTGTACCACAGATAAAGGCAAAGAATGGATGAACTAGGGGAGCTGTAGGAGAGGCAAGGAGATGTGTGTGGTGGTGGCTCGGCTAAGACAAATAAAAGACCTGCTTATGTTATTTTGTTATGTTGACATGAACTAAGTGTATTATGTTATTGTCCCACATGACTTCATGATATTTCTACTATTTTACTTTCAAAAGAAATTTTAATATGCATGTATGTTTCCGCAAATAGTATTAGTTAAGTAAGTAACCCCGCCCTACTAGCAGGTTTGGGCGGGCGTTGCACCATAATAGTTGGAAAATTATTTTTCCATATTTATTACTTTTATTTGCTGTGATGTGTGTGTGTGCATGCTAAAATCCTCATCTTAAATAACTAAGTGGGAGAGAGATTTATAAATAAATTCCACGATCTCCATTACTGGCTTGTAAGTGAAGCAAACAAACTTGCGCGTTGGCTCTGAGTGCCTCCCTCCACATCGGATGAGTTTGTTTGCGGATCACTAGATCAAACTTCCTTTATGGAGGATTATAGGAAATTATTTAGGAGCATGTGATCTTCTCCAACTGAAGGGACATAATCCTATTTAATGGACTAATTATCAAGTGATAGTATACACTTAGGCGCATTTAATAGTGTCCTCCCCATCGGAGTCACTGCTATTATTTGTATGACTAAAGGAATACCAACTATTAATTTTATTTGTCATAAAGTTAGGATGACAAGAATAAAATTAATGGGTAAAACCTCCTCTTACAAATGTTTGAATTTGTATACGTCCACACTAACATGGCATACAAAATTCACAGTGTTTTGAGGTGTTGGTGAATTTAAATAATATTGTTTGAGGACTCAATATTATTCTAAATTCTTAAGTATTGACCAAAACCTATTTTGTGATTCTTAGGATGACTTTCAACCCACTGCCTATTATTCTGAAAAAGAACAAACTTACTGGTCCCAATTACATAGATTGGAAAAGAAACCTGGACATTATCCTAACTGCTGAAGGCTATAAGTTTGTACTGATGGAGGTCTACCCTAATGTGCCTAATGGGGGTTCTAGTGAAGAGGAGATTGAGTATCATAGGAAATGAGTCAAGGCAGATGAGATGGCGCGGTGTTACATTTTGACTTCAATGTCAAATGTGCTGCAACATCAACATTAGGCCATGCCCACTGCCTACGACATGATGCAAAATCACATGGAACTCTTCGGACACTAGAATCGGGCTGCTAGGCACGAGGCTATGAGAAACTTAATGACAACCACTATGTCAGAGGGCACACCCATAAGGGATCATATCCTCAAGATGATGGCTTACTTGAATGAGATACAAATCCTTGGAGCTGAAATCGATGGGGAAACCCAGGTCGATATTATTCTCCAAACGCTACCCAAAAGTTTTGAGTAGTTCCGCCTGAAATACAATATGAATAAAAGGATTTATTCATTGGCAGAACTACAGACAGAATTTCAAGCAGCAGAAGGGTTATTTTGTCATAATTCTCAAATTCACTTTGCTGAAAATGTTTCTACTTCTAAGTCGAAAGGCAAGAAGAAGAAAAAGAAACAAGCTCGCTCGGAAAAGAAAGTGAATCGATCTCTAGGTATTGGACTAAAAGCAGGAGTGAAGAAGCCGAAGAGCAAGTGCTTCATTTGTAAGCAGTCTGGACATTGGAAGGCGGACTATCCTCGTAGAAAGAGAACAATAAAGGTATATCTTATTCTCTAGTAGTTGAAACATGTTTAGCGGTGTTATCTACCAGTACCTAGTGTGTAGATACAGGAGCCACTGATCATGTCTGCAATTCATTGCAGGGGTTCCAGGAAACCCGACGACTATATGAAGGAGAGATAACTGTCTACATGGGCAATGCTACGAAAGTGACGGTTGTTACAGTAGGAGATGTTTACTTATCATTTGATAGGAATAAAACTTTGATTTTGAGAAATTGTCTTTATTTACCAAGTTTTAGAAAGAATTTAATTTTAGTTTCTAAACTGTTTATGGATGGATATTCTATTTCTTTTGATGACAAAGTGGTTATCAAGAAGAATATGGTAGTTATCTATTCTGGTACATTAGTTGGCAATTTGTAAACTCTAAATCTAATAACTCCCACAAAGCAACAAATGGAAATTAATAACACATCATCTAATTCTAATAAGAGAAAAGAACCTTCAAAAATGAACCAAACATATCTTTGGCATCTAAGACTTAGTCATATTAAATTGAGTAGAATTCAAAGGCTAATAGCCGATGGACTCTTGGGTTCATTAGTATTAGAAAATTTTCCAACTTGCGAATCTTGCTAGGGAGGAAAATGACCAAGAGACCTTTTAAGGCCAAGGGGTATAGAGCAAAAGATGTGTTGGAATTGGTTCATTCTGATTTGTGTGGACCTATGACTATCCATGCGAGAGGTGGTTTCAAATATTTTGTCTCTTTTATAGATGACTATTCGATATATGGGTACATTTACTTGTTGCACCGCAAGTCTGAGTGCTTTGATAAGTTCAAAGAGTACAAGGTTGATGTGGAGAAACATCATGGTAAAAGTATCAAGACACTACGGTCTGATCGTGGTGGCAAGTACCTCTCAAGAGAGTTTACGAATTACTTATTAGAGGTTGGGATTCAATCCCAATTGTCTGCACCTAGTACACCCCAACAGAATGGTGTGGCAGAACGAAGGAATAGGACTCTTATGGAAATGGTTAGATCGATGATGAGTTATTCAGAATTACCAAATTCATTCTGGGGATATGCTTTAGAAACGACAGTGTACTTTCTGAACCTGGTACCTTCTAAATCAGTACCCTCTACTCCCATGGAATTGTGGAATGAGCATAAGCCTAGTCTGAGTCATATTCGGATATGGGGTAGTCCAACACATGTGCTGAAGGAAGATACTGATAAGTTAGAATCTCGTACAAAAGTTCGCTTGTTTATAGGTTATCCCAAAGGAACGAAAGGTGGTTTGTTTTATAGTCCTAAAGATCAGAAGGTCATTGTTAGCACGAATGCTCGATTTTTAGAAGAAGACTATGTAATAAACCACAAGCCCATGAGTGAAATTGTTCTAGAAGAAATGAGAGAAGATACGTCTACTTTAGTACCAACAATGCAAGATTAAATATCATAAGAAACTGCAACACGTATCACAAATGATACACAACTACAAACAGTGCCTCGTTGTAGTGGGAGGGTTGTGAGGTAACCTGAAAGATTCATGTTTTTCCGAGAGTCTTCGGACTTGATCCCAGGTAAACATGAACCTGATCCCCGAACATATGACGAAACACTCCAAGATAAAGATGTAGCATCTTGGTAAAAAGCAATGAATTCAGAAATAGAATCTATGTATTCTAACAAAGTCTGGGAGCTAATAGAACCATCAAATAGTGTAAAAGCTATTGGATGTAAATGGATCTACAAAAGGAAAAGAGGGATAGACGGAAAGGTGGAAACCTTCAAAGCAAGGCTTGTTGCGAAGGGGTATACTCAGAAAGAGGGAATCGATTATGAGGAAACCTTTTCGTCAGTAGTTATGCTTAAGTCTATCTGGATACTTTTATCTATTGCTGCTTATATGGATTATGAGGTTTGGCAAATGGATGTCAAGACAACTTTCTTTAACGGAAGTCTTGAAGAAAACATCCATTTGAAGCAACCAGAGGGGTTTATTGCAAAGGGCAAAGAGCATCTAGTATGTAAGCTCAATCGATCTATTTATGGACTGAAGCAAGCTTCAAGGTCTTGGAGCATATGGTTTAATGAATTAATCTAGTCCTATGAATTTATTCAGTGCCCAGATGAGTCTTGTGTATACAAGAAGTGTGATGGAAACGTGGTGGTATTTCTTGTACTATACGTAGATGACATTTTGTTAGTTAACAACAATATCAAAGTGTTATTCGGAAGTAAGGGTATGGTTGTCCAAGCAATTCGATATGAAGGACTTAGGAGAATGTGCACATATTCTCGGGATCAAAGTAATAAGGGATCGCAAGAAAAGAATGTTGTGCTTATCCTAAACTTCATATATCGATACGATCCTAGCTCGTTTTAGCATGCAAGACTCCAAGAAAGGTTTTCTACCTTTTAGGCATGGAATATCTTTATCTAAAGAAATGTCTCCGAAGACATCAAAGGAGATAGAAGAAATGAAGACAGTTCCTTATGCTTCAGCTGTAGGAAGCATAATGTATGATATGTTGTGCACAAGATCGGATATCTGTTTTGCTGTAGGCATGGTTAGCAGATATCAAAATAATCCAGGTCAGGGACATTGGACTTCCTTAAAGCATATATTAAAGTACCTGAGAAGAACTAGAGATTATATGCTGGTTTACCAAACAGATGATTTGCTCGCTGTGGGTTACACAGATTCTGACTTCCAATCAGATAGGGACAATAGTAAGTCTACATCAGGATATGTGTTTACTTTAGGAGGTGGAGCCATAGCATAGAGGAGTGTTAAGCAGAAATGTGTTTCAGACTCAACCATGGAAGCTGAGTATTTGGCAGCCTCAGAGGCAGCCAAAGAAGTTGTATGGCCCAGGAACTGCTTGATGGACTTAGATGTGATTCCTAGTTTTCCCAAAATAATCACAATTTATTGTGATAATAGTGGTGCAGTAGGAAACTTGAATGAACCACGAGCCCATAAGGTAAGTAAAAACATTGAGCTTAAGTACCACCTGATATGAGACATAGTAAAGCGAGGAGAAGTTGTTGTCGCCAAGATTGCATCAGCAGATAACCTGGCAGATCATTTCACTAAGGCCCTTTCGGCGAAAGCTTTTGATCGGCATGTTGAGGGGATGAGAATCAGATGTATGGCAACATTTATGGCAGCATAGTCTTTTAGTATAAGTGGGAGATTGTTAGAATGTATACTAAAAGTCTAATTTTTTGTAAATATTTATTTTGAAATAAGAATCACATTGGTCAAATGTCTACATTTTTGCTAAGTGTAGTTATCCGTTTAATTTATATTGTAGATAACATGGTGTGAGGAGATACATAGAAATTCATGTTATCAGTTCCTTATAAATTATAAACAGTTGCTCACAACCAAGATGGAATGGGACAAACCATTGGAGTGGTTGCAGTGTAATTAGGTATTAGTTTATCTTGCCTAATAAATTACACTAGTATACTATGAGTGTATTGAGTAGGACCATTTGAGATAGTTTCTTTTTACACTAACTATATTAAAGAACAAAACCTCTGTTATTATGGAAGTGCATACTCTTAATCATGATATAATAACAAGCACGTATACTTAATATTTATTTCTTTAATTTATCTAAGGGTGCGATTTAGTTCGTTAAATCAATAACACCGATATGTTGGGAAATGATATTATTTATATGGTGTGTTGTTGATTATAGAATGAAACTGTGTCCTAGTAATCTAGGTTGATGATGTCCCCTTGAGGAGCTCATAAGGATTGTCATGTAAACCCTATAGATGGACTTAGTCTGACATGACGATAAGGATGAGTGGTACTACTCTTGGAGCTAGATATTAATTAAGTGAGTTGTCAGTAACTCATTTAATTAGTGGGCATTAAATATCTTAAACACAGGAAGACTAACACACTCATGATAGGAAGGAGCCCATATAGTAATATTGGATTGGTGTGGTAGTGTAATAATAACTCTTTAGTAGAATGAGATATTATTGATGAACTTGAGTTGGGTGTTCGGGGAGAACACAGGAAGCTCAAGCTAATCGGGAGACCAAAAATAATTCCTCCTCTCGGTCCCTATTGTAGCCTCTTATTTATAAAGTCTTATATTCACCAAAACCCAACTTCTTACCCACCTCTTGGTGGCCAGCCAAGCCTAGCTTAGAGCCCATGCCAGGGCCGACCAAACCAAACCAAGAAGAGAGCCAAGTTGTGGCCGACCCTAGCTTGGAGCCCAAGCAAGGGTGGCCTGCCATATTAAGATTAAAAGGAGGTTTTAAATTTTAAATCTTTCCTTATGTGGAAGCCATGGTTTTAAAAGAGAGTTTTTTAAAATTTTAAATCTTTCCTTTTATAGCTTTCTACAAAGGATTAAGATAAAGGTTTGATATCTTTCCTTATTTGTAGTTAAAAGGAAGATTTTAATTTTTTATAAAACTTTCCTTTTTTGCAACCATCCACATGTTTTAAAAGAAAGATTTCAATTTATATAATTTTCCTTTTACAACCAACAAGAGATTTAAAGAAATAAATTTTTTAATTAAAATTTCTTAGCGGAAAGAAATAAGGAAGTTTTAATTTTATGTTTAAAACTTTCCTTATTTGAAGAAATAGATATGGCCGGACATGACAAGTAGAAAAGGAAGTTTTAATTTTTTTTGTTTTAAAACTTTCCTTTTTAGTCATTGGCAAGGAATATAAGGAAGTTTTAATTATGTTTAAAACTTTCCTTATTTGCCAAGATCAAGGAATATAAAAGAGGAGGAGGGGGTGCCTCACCCAAGAACACATCTATTATTCCTCCTCTCTTATTCCTTGTTGCCGCCCCTTCCTATTCTCCTTCTCTTCCTCTTTGGTGGCCGGCGGCATCATCTCTTAGAGCTTGTTTGGTGGCCGGATTTTGCTTGAAGAAGAAGAGGAGAAAGGTGGCATTGTTTCCTAGCATCCCTTAGAGATTGGTTGGTGGCAGAAACTTGGAAGAAAGAAGAAAAGGCTTGGGTGGATTTCATCTTGGTAGATCATCGCCCACACGATGTCCAATAGAATGAGAGGAATACAATAGAAGATCAAGAGGTCTATAAGCTATAAAAGGTATAACTAGTTATTAGTTTCCGCATCATAACTAGTTTATCTTTTGTATAGATCTTGAAAAACCAAACACAAGAATCTTTCGGTTTTAGTTATCATTTTTGTTATCGATTTTATTTTTCGATTTCATGTTTCGATAATGTATTTCTATTGAGGTCTCAATAGTTAAACCTAGTTTACCGTAAGAAGTTAAATATCCTATTTCTTTGTGAGGCTTTGTCTAGGAAGTGGTGGATGATCTCATAGCAAGAAGGCCTCGTGCCTCACCATGTTTAACCTGGAAGCTGCTCTTTGAAATAGATATTTGATAACTTTATAATATGGTTTAACTTAGGAAGATCACATCAGTTAAATTTGGAGTAAAAATGTTAAGTATCATTTCCAATCCAAGTTTAACTTCTGAAGGGGAAATTTGGATTAATAATGTTAAGCATCGTTTGCAATCCAAATTTAACTTTAATAGAGCACATGGGTAGCTAGGATAGTTCTATGCTTGTATAAATTTTTGTACAGGGGAACTAGAATGATATTTCGAGTAGCAACCAACCTATAATTCAACATGTGAAATCAACTAGTGTTTAATCAACAGTTCTTTTGGGATTGATATTTTTATTACTGGATAACAACCATGCATGTGTGGATTGTACAAACATTGGAACAACATTAGAGAAAAATTAGGAAACATGGTCATGCCCCTTGGCATAACCATGTTCTTCAAGCTGACATGGTCATGTCTTAAGAGACACGACTATGTCTCCAAGAAGCTAGCCAAAGTAGTGCCCAAACATAATCCACGGCATGACCAGCAAGACCCAAGTAGGGATCGTGTCTAAAAGACATGGTCATGCTTCATCTCCGAAGATTTCAATGAGCATGTCATATACCCTAGAGGCATGACTGTGCCTCCTCTCAAGATTCTCCCATGGGCAGGTCGTGCCCCAGAATCATGGTTGTGCCACTTTTTAGTGAATCTCATGGAAAGGCTGTGCCACTTCTAGTCATGCCTCACATGGCCAGGTCATGACTTGAGGCACGACTATGTAGCGAATAGGTAAGAATAGTGTCACTACCTATAAAAGGGGGGTTTTCTCTACTTTTTGGGTACATCTTGGGTTTGGGGCTTAGCCCTTTTCCTTGGGGAAAGGTTCTCCCCTTGGGTGAAACCCTAGAACTTCTTCCAAGAGCTACCATCAATGATCCTTCCACCATCCGATTTATGACTTCATCTAAGAAGATCGACTTCACATTGATAATCATTTCTCTCTTCTCTATCTCATGTTTTGGATTATATAATATTCTTCTTCTTGTCTCTCAATTGTATTTCCTATGTTATGGAGTAGATTCTCTTGATCTAGGATGTAAACAGTAATTAGGATGTGATACTGATGTATAAACTATATATTTTTCTCATTTTCTTGTTCAATGATAAGTGTATGACTTGTTCTATTGTATTGTGTCTTATTCATATTTGATGAAATGTGTATATGGTAAATTTATCTAGATGTAAAGGATTGATCATAATTTAGATGAGATGCTTTAGATTGTACGACTGAGAGATTTTTAGTGATAGAGGATATCCCTTCAACCAAACTTTTTAAAGTACCACTTTAAAATGAGGATAAATCTTCTACAAGGGATTTACTTAATAGCTTTTTTCCAAGTTAATGTTAGGAAGTAAGTTGTATAATCTAGAGATTGAATGACCAGGTGACCCTTAGGGTGCGTTTGGTTCGGGGTTATTCTTGATAACCTTGGTTATCCATCCAAGGTTATCAACAAAAACCTTGTTTGGTTTAGGTATTTGATGATTCCCAAGTAATGTTACATGCCCGACACATCAGCAAAAGGGTCATGCAGCCCGGAATCGGAAAACCTCAGAAAACTAAGGTTTTTCTTGATTCCGAGGTTAACGATTTTTTTTACCAAAAATACCCTCCGATAAGAAAAAACATGAAAAAAAAAGAGAAAAAATGTAAAAAAATATTAAAAAAGAAAAAAAAATAAAAAAAAATGTTTTTAAAAAATTATTATTTTTTTTAAAAAATAAATAATTTTAAAAAATAAAAAATTAAAATTTTATAAATGTTAAAAAAATTTAAAATTTTTAAAAAATTAAAAAAAATAAAAAAAATTTATAAAAATTTAAAAATTTTAAAATTTTTTAAACATTTTAAAAAAATAAAAAAAATTATAAAAATTTTAAAAATTTAAAAATTAAAAATAAAATAAATAAATAAAAATTAAAATTAAAAAATGTAAAAAAATAAAAAATATAAATATAAATAATATAAAAATATAAAAACATTAAAAAATAAAAAAAATACATAAAAAAGTAAAAAAAAATATAGGAAAAAGAAAAGTAAAAAAACATTAAAAAATAAATAAATAATAATAATAATATTATGTATAGTTGGTTTTGCAACTGAGCGTAATACGGTAAAATATTAAACTAGGGTATTCATTAAAACCTTCAAACAAATAAGTTTTTGTTGCGTTACCTAAGTTGAACCAAAAAATATTTGGTTATGTTTTATTCCCTATAACCTTGGTTATGTGATTACCTGGTAATCACATAACCAAGGTTATACATGATGACTTGAACCAAACGCACCCTTAGTGATAGAGGGTATCCCTTTAATCAGACTTTCTACGTTACCTCTTTACTTAGTGGTATTAATCTAATGTTAGAAATTAATTGATAATACTCTAGAGATTGTATGGCTGGGGAGCCCTTAGTGACAGAGAGTGTCCCTTTAATCAGACTTTCTAGGATTCTTTCTTACTTAATGATGTTAAAAATTCATGTAAACTCTCTAGTATGATCTTCCCTAGGTCATAACGGTATTTGGTTAGAATCCCTACAAGAGTGTAGGCATGGAGGTAAGGTGATAAAAAAATACATAGGGATAATGATTAATATCATAATGAAACCAAAATCTTAGAATTATTGTCAATTCTAACTTCTCTCCTTCTCTCTTGCTCTCACTTGCTTTCACTCACTCTCTCTCTCTCTCTCTCTCAACCCTCTCTCCCTCTCTTTCATTCTCTCATGCATTCGTGACTTTAAATAACTTTTGATCATCTATATAACTTTCTTTGCAAATCGATTAGTATTTAATCAATAGTCCCTATGTGATTTATATTTAATTACTTGATGGCATTCCATACACTTGAAGATTGACAATAGGTGATTATGGCTATCCAAGTAACAAAAGTAGATTTTGAAATTCTTCACAAGTGAGATTCGACAAAGCTTGATTTTGAGTCATGAGTAAAAAGTTATAACCACTTGATATTCAAGGGGTCATGTTGGGTTGATCTTGTATCAAAACTGTAATCAAAATGGCCAAGGACTGAGCCAGTTATAGTCTAGGCTCGTAAAATGGGTCAACAGGTAACTAGCTAATGTGATCTCGTAATTGCATGGGCGTTGTCAAGTAATAAAATTTATATAAGTCAATCCCACGAGTACTAAGGATCAAATGCTAATTGGTTTTACACTTGAATTTAGCTAGACAAAATCGATAATTGTTTGATTTGAGATTATCAACAAAAATATGAAAATAAAATAAAGATAATTAAGGAAGCCCTTAATTCAAAGATATGTTATTGGCCTTCGGCTTTATTGTAATGGTGAATGTTGTACTATGAATATACCCAATCCTAGTTCTCCACTTCTATGTTTGCAGGATGACCTAAATTACTACCGAATACCACCCCACAATGGTGTATCAGAGTACTTTCCCTACTATTAATCAAGTATGTCATCAAGTGAAAAAGTAATTTAGAGAATCCATATTTTCAATTGTAACACCCACTAAGCTTTTAAGATAAGCATATGAATGTAGGATTTTTGCCTTAGAAAAATAATAAGAAGTGGGTTAAAGCAAAAAGAAATAAAATGAAACAAAAAAAGAGGAGGTCAAGGATTGAACCTTGAACCTCTTATATTATAATTCATAGGATTAATTAGTAGAAACCAATTGGGATAGAGAGAAGATATTGATAGCAAAGGAGGGAAACTCATGATAAGGGTGAGAGTAAAAGTTAGCCAAAAGAAAACAAGAAAAGAGCAAGAGAAAGGCAACTTGCGTTCCTTCTTTCTCTCCCTCTTTCTTTCTTCATTTTGCCGAAAATTTAAGAGGGAATTAAAGGGATTCATTCCCCCTTATTTCATCATGAATGGTGAGAATAAATTAGAAAATAAAATAAATAAAAGAAAAATAGAAAATGGGTTAAGGGAGAAGGAAAGCAAAAATCAATTTTGCTACCTCTTCCCCCTTAACATAAAAGGGAGCAAGAAAAGAGAAGGTTATTTTTCTCTCATTTCCTCATCCTCCCTCTCCCTCACCGAACACCACTTCCCTCTCCTCCATCTTCGGCCCCAAGCCAAGGTTTTCTCCTAAGAAAGCCTAAGATACAAGGAGGACTTAGCAAGGGAATCAAGAGAAAGGAACTAGAAGAAGAGGCTACTTCTTCCATCACCACACCTTAGATCCACAAGCGAAAAGGATGTAAGCTTCCCCTCACCTTGTGGTACAAGGATTTTTATGTGATTTTCAGATTTTATGAGGATTATAAAACCTAGAAAAGAATTTAAGAAAATTCGGCCAAAGAAGAGTTTTCAAATCTAGGAAGGTTTAAACAAGTCATCATTTCATGATATTTTTCTATGCTATGTAGGAAGGTTTTTCCTTCATGTTTTTATACCGATATGATGCTTGATCAGAGAAGTACCTAACCCTAGAATTTCGGCGAAAAATATTTTCAGAAGGTTGGAGAAATCATTGTTTAACCAAACTAGTACAAGATTTCCCCCATGAACTACTAAGGGTCTTTTATTGGTTTTCTTGCTTGAAAGTTACTTGGAACCAAAAGAAATCCACTCATATGTTTCGGCCAAGAAAAGGGCTTAGGGTTAGGAAGACCTTTAAATTTAAGTAACCATGTTTGTATGATAGAATATAGAGTTCTCTTAAAGAATTGCATGTTGAATATTGCTAGAAATTCATGAACTCTTATTTTAGATTTTCGGCCATGATAAGATGGATAGCTTAGAAAAGCTTAAACAAATTTTAACATGCTCAAGACCTCTGTAATATTATGATATGGAAGTTGTTTGATGCTCTTATGCTTAATTAGAGTATAGAAAATTTAGTTATATGATATATGACATGTAAGATCACAAGGGTCCTAGCTTGTTTATGAACCAACTTTGTATATGATGTTCTTAGTAATTTTTACCATGAAACTTACTTAGGTTTTCCATGCTTTAGGCCACTTAAAACCTATTTTACTGATTGGTAGGTTTTGGCCATGAGGAAAAATAAAGAAAAAGGGAAGGAAACCTAGGAAGCCTAAGACACAATTCACATGTATGTTTATTATGCTTGTCTTTATATATGCTATGAAACTTGTAAGACTTCTTATGCTTTTAGGCTATTTGAAGCAAGTTTATACACTGATGAGTCTCGGCCAAGTAGGGTTTAAAAGACCTAGAAGCCTTAGAATTGAAACCAATGGTGTTAAAAATGCTTCTTATGGAAATATGATAATATGTTGATTGTGTCACATGCTTGTATAATTTTTCCATGACCTAAATGGACCATTGTATGTTTCGGCCATGAAGGGATAGATGCCCTAGAAACCCTAGAACAAAAATTAAATATGCTTATGTCACTCTACATGAAATATGATAAGTAGAAAACCAAAGTTCTCATGCTATATGTTATTTAGTGACCTAAATGAGGTTAGGGTAAGTTTCGGCCATACCTATTGTATGATGTCTTATTATGAATTTATACATGATGTTAGTTCAAGTTCACATGCTTGTATACTTGTTTTTAGCCCTAAGGAATACTTGTTAAAAGTTTGGCCATGACATATGTTAAGGGCTTGAAGAACTTAGTAACTAGCTCAAATGTGCTTACTATGTTACTTGAAAAAAAATGCTATAAATATGGTTTAAGGTTTCCATGCTTTCATGACATTTGAGACCTTGTTTCACACCTGATAGGGTTCGGCCACATAAGTTTAGGGACTTGGAGAACTTAGAAACCAAGTTAATCATGCTTATAATGCTTCCTATGAAATTGATGTGATGATAATTTAGGTTCCACATGCTTGGAGGTTGTTTTTACCTAAATTGAGATCTAAGGGGGTTCGGCCATGATAAGAACCCAAGGGATTAGGAAGCTTAGAACCCAAGTTAACTATGTTACCATGTTTCTTATGTTAGTATAATCACATGATACACCCTTATGCTTAAACATGTATGCTTGTGATTTATACTTTCCATGATATGATATGTGCTTAGAAATATGCATGCTTTAATGATATGCTATGTGCTTAAAATATGCATGCTTTTATTATATGCTATGTGGATAGAAATATGCATGCTTTGATGATATGCTATGTGCTTAAAATATGCATGCTTTCATGATATGCTATGTGGATAGAAATATGCATGCTTTAATGATATGCTATGTGCTTAAAATATGCATGCTTTTATGATATGCTATGTGGATAGAAATATGCATGCTTTGATGATATGCTATGTGCCTAAAATATGCATGCTCTCATGATATGCTATGTGGTGAAAATATGCATGCTTTTATGACATGATGTATGCCTAAGTGATGCATACTTTTTATGATATGATGTATGCCTAAGTGATGCATATTTTTTATGATATGATGTATGCCTAAGTGATGCATACTTTTTATGATATGATGTATGCCTAAGTGATGCATACTTTTATGACATAATGTATGCCTAAGTGATGCATACTTCTATGATATGCTATGTGACTAAATGATGCATTTTTATACATGCTACTTTACTTTGTAAGGCTTGTACCAAGGGTGGACTCCTAATCAGTCCCTAGGCCTTGGCTGTGTGATCCGGGCTAGTAAAAATAAAGGGATGGGCTCCTTAGTACGCCCTAGGCCTTGCTGTGTGATCCAGGCTAGTAAGGGATGGGCTCCTTAGTACGCCCCTAGGTCTATGGCTGTGTGATCCTGACCTAGTTCCTAGTATGATTCAAGACTTGCTACCTTGGATATACTTAGGACGCGCGCATCTATGTTATCTATGTATGGTACAAGCCGGGGCCCTGAATATGCTGATATTATGTTCAAGTATATATGTAAGAAGAAATGGTTTTAAAGATCATGAGACATACACATGTTTTTCGGATACATGTTTTCAAAATCATATTGCATATTGTGAGATCTCGGAAAATTTAATTAATAGGGTTATTTGGAAAATAGCATTATAGAACTTTTCCGGAATTTTTAGAAATTTTCTAGGAATTTTTCGGAGCTCGTAAGACGGGTTTTGAGGGGATCAACTTCGGGTTCGGATAAAGCTTGTTTGGGATACCCATTTAAGTGAGGAAATGTTTATTATTTATATTTCTTTTGCTTTATTTTAATTCCCCCAAACTTATCACCGATCCGAACTCTCCTCTCCACCAGATCCCGATCCTTTCTTCTTCCCCCCTTCTCTGCTCTCTCTCACGGACGGGCGGCGCCGAAGAGATTAGGGTCTCCAGCTCCGGCGATCTTCCTTCACCGGCACCGACGTCTTAAGCTTAGATCCGGCTGGAGTTTTTCCTCTCCTGATCGTCATCGCATCGTGTCTCACAGCCTCGTCTCACTGCCACAACGATCGCCGGCGCAGATCAGGGCTCGGAGCACAGAGGTGAGGAGCTAGCTTCGATTCTTCTTCTTCTCTTAACTCTCTCCGAACCGTGGCCTAGCTTCATCGCTGGATTTGGACAGCGACGCCATCAGGAGATCTAGAGAGGTAAGGTTTCGTCGGATCATTGTTGACTTAGGTCTAGCTAGATTAGGGTTCTTCTTTCAGCATTGTCTTCGGTCTATTGACCCTTCGCTCTTTCTTCTTGAGCCATTCACAGAACAATCTGTGTCTCCTCTGGTTGGATCAAATTGGGCGACTTCTTCCGGAGACAACCGATTGAAGGTAAGGTTTGGCTTTAGGACTTAGGTTCTTGTTGGAATTTGGGTAATTCTTGATTAGAGATCTCCATTTCTTGTTGATCTGTGATCTCCTTGATTGATTCCAATCTTGATCAGTGATTCCATCATCCTGATCCGATCCAGTGAGGATTTGTGAAGGTGATCTTGGTTTCCAACAACTTCATTGGTGCGGCAGCAACCCATCCATCAATGTTCCCTTGATCCAGAATCAACAGCAGCTGGATTGAGGTATGGTGTAGTGAGGTTGATACATAATTAGTGTTGTGTTGATGAATTAGGTATGTATTGAATTCGGAATGAATTGGATTGGTACATGATTAGTTGATACATGATGTGTAGATTTGAATTAAGGTTATGTTGATTGTGATTAGATGTAATTGCTTAGATTAATCTAATGGAATAATTAGGGTTAAGACACTTAACCCTAGTTAACTATTAGATTTAATCTAAGTTTAGATTTCTAATCTAATAGGTGATTAAGGATTAGGTAACTAATCCTAATTAACCATTAGATTAATTAGGTAGATTGAGATTGTGTTGTTTAGGATTTTACCCTAATTTAGTATTAGGGATTTTATTTAGCTATTCATTTGGATTTAGCTAAATAAAATATTTATATGTGTTTGACGCAGGACGCTGATTCGAGACAGGCGTCTCGACTTCAGATTTGGATTGTACCTTCTATTTGAGGCGGGTACCTTTTGACTTATCTTTTGATACTGTCTTATGATATGTATAGTTTATATATAATTACTAGTGGTAGATGGTAGATTCATCTCTTACTTGGTCTTAGCTTAGTTGATACCTATCACATGCTTCTTCTGTTAGTTGCTTTACCTTAGAACTGGATGCTTTTATCTTTTGCCATGTGTATATATGTTTATGGAGATGGATAGGTACATTTAGTGTTACTTTCCACTGGACTAGTTGCTGTAGGTACTTGTTATATGTTGTTGGATTTATGTTGCTTATATCATTGTTATACATATGCGTTTGTTTTATTGGCACCTACGCATATGGAGGAGTATATGTTCAGGTATGACATACTGTAGCCGCACGCACCATATCGCATGATTGCATGCTGGGCGATTGACGACTCCATTGTTGTTGAGCTCGTCGGCCGGCTACATGGGCCTACACACAGCGTGACCACTGCATGGGTAGTGGCACAACACTCAGGGTGTGTATGGCAGGTTGCTCGGTGGTGCACCGCCGGGGTGCTCATGGGTAGCACGATACAGCGGGGTTGCAGCCGGGATCCCTCCCCATCATCGCGTACCGGGAGTTGAGAGCATTGCGCTCCCTCACTATGTTTGAGGTAGGAGGATAGGTGTACTCCGACAGCATCCCGTCCACTCGGTCACTCTTCAGGGGCAGTGATGGCAGAGTGCACGGTGTCACAGCCCTACCCACTCGTTCTCACCATTGTGTGTGAGATGGCTGACTGGTTGACAGGGGTGACCATGTCATATTGCATCATATGCACATATTGCATTTATTGTGATTGTTGCATATTGGATGATGCACTTGGGTGACTGCATATGATTGACATGCATACAGGATACATGCTTATTTGCTCTGACTATCTTTTTCTGTGTATGTCCACAGTCAGTTGCCCAAGCCTCGCAGGTGAGTACAGTTTATTTCAGTTATGCATTTTCTTATTATTCTTGCTATAGACTGTACTTTATGCCTATTGCTAGTTATTACAGTTTATTTCAGCTATGCATATCTGTTATACTGTTAGGAGACTGTACCGTAGGTTGTACTGTTAGAAAACTGTACTGTAGGCTCTATGGTTTAGTGTACTATACCGTAGGTTGTATGGTTAGAGAACTATACTATTGATTCTATGGTTTAGGAGACTGTACCTTAGGTTATTACTGGTGGATATATATTGCTGTACATGTCTATTGGTTTACCTGCTGAGTTCTTGAACTCACCCCGTTGTTACTATTTTTCAGGTTGAGGCCGTCGGGAGATATTCCAGTCGCTAGCCCCATTATCGCGAGGATTTTCTTTGTCAGATTATATTTTGCTTTTGCATCTTATATACTTGTATTGTGGGTTTGTATTGTGGACTTTATGTCGAACCTTTGGGTTTGCTGCTTTTGTTTTCCACTGCAGATTTTCACACTACTTCGTGGATTTGTCTTCTTCGTTGTAGTGTAGGATGTGTACGTATATCTTCGTTGGTTTTATATCGTTCTTCCTTATTAAACTGCGTGGATTGATTATATGTTGAGATGTGTGGAATATTGATATAAACTGCGTGGTTTGTTTCTTATTTGTATTGTATTGTTCCGGCCGAGTGTGACTGAGATATAGATATATGTATACTGAGATTCATATTGTCCGCCGTACAGGGGAGATGCTGCCGAAATTTCTTCGGACAGGGACTACCTGGGGCGTGACAATTTATTTGGTATCAGAGCTTGTCACGCCCCCAAAGGAGTCTCTGCTAGACAAAAATCCAGCAGCATCTCCCCTGTACGGGTGACAATATGAAGCATCACTATAAACAAAATATACATCAGCCACATGCGGCTGGAATATTTATATACACAACCACGCAGTTATAATAACAGCCCACACGGCTGGAATGAAACAATCATAACCACGCAGTTATATATAAAACAGCCCACACGGCTGTACTAAAAACTAACACAGCGGAAAAACGAAAACGGAAAGCCCAATACAACACAATCAACACACTGCTAGCCGGTTAAGCTTTATACAACAACCACAACAACAAATACAACAACCCACCAAATACAACAAATACAAATAAAACATATACAAAACTAAAAACGACCTTCGGATGTGACGTAGGACCCGGCAGACAGGATACTCCAAGCGACACCAACCATCTACAAGCTACCTGAAAACATAAATGTATACATGCGGTGGTGAGTATAGGTAACTCAGCGGGTAATAGACAAGATAGTGCATGGTCTACAATAAAACATGGAGATCACAAGTATACAGTCTCAGTAGGGAATAAAGAACATGATCATACTATCATAATCAATGCACCTAAACATATCTGACATAATAACCTGACATATAAACTGTACAAACCACAACTAACATAATGACAGATACATCCCAACCTGGAATCGACCCATGGTACAATGATCAGTAAACTCACCGGATCTGCAACAGATATACCCGTGACACCTGTGCAATATAAGTACGACTGCATATACATGTAAAATAAATGACATGTATGCAGTATGGCAAGCAAATGCAACAATCATATCTCAATCAAGTGCAACAACGACAATCACATGCAACTAGTATCTACTAGGCATGTATGCAAATAAAACCCCCAGATGCACCGCGCATCATATGCAAAAGTGCATGCATGCTCCATAGTCACCCCCGCCACCTCTCCAGACACCACGACCCCTGTATTGCCGAGAGGCTTGGGTCTGTTACGACTGTACTACCCTCCAGCCCACTATATAGTGGTCGAGGCGGACAGTCCGCTAGTAGCTATCTAACTACATAGCATCAGGGTCCCTGACTGCTCACAACGCCGGATCTCACTAAACCTCGTGACCGGGTGGCACGACAGGACTAGCAACAACTGCTCCAACTACCACTACCCATGAGTGGCCGAGTGTGCGGTGCTAAACCAAACCAACTGATGACTCTCTCAACCACAAGGGAGACAACGGTCATCAGATGCAATGAATGATGAACATGATATATATATATATAATCATCATCCATGCAACAACCCCAAACCTCAAAAATACCTCCAACAAGAGTGTAATCATCATGATACCTCCACGTATCCCATCAAACATATATAGACACTACACATGTATAATCAACCAAAATCATCTAATAATCCCACCAGACACATGGACACAAAAACATAAGTACAATCAATATGTATCCTCCAATAAAAACACAATAGACATGTGTATATACTCCAAACATACAATCAACACCACTCCTCCAAAAGTACATGACAAATACGTGTGTACATACAACATGCAAATGCACGGTCAACAAGATGACTCCTATAACACATCCCCACCTATGTACAGTCAACATCATATACCCAATCAGCATGGTAATACCAACAACCCGACAATCCCTACAAGACATACTCTACACGTGAAATCACAACAGAGTAGATATCAAGAGTAGAGACTGTATATGAATTAAATAGATCATCACAAGGGTCAAGCATAAGTATCATGCAAGAAAAATAGCAACCGATCATGATATAAGATAAAGCAGCATAATTCATCCAATAATAACCATGCACTAAGTACAAAAAAATCTACATAGAGGCCAAGGAAGAAATACCCGCCTTAAATATAGATCGTGCCAAGTAATCCCGCGTCGAGACGCTCGTCCCGAATCCAAGTCCTGCAGAAATCAATATATTTATATTTTATTTAGCTAAATTCATATGAATTAAATAGCTACATAAAATCTCTAACCCAATATGATCACTCTAATCAAATCTGATCTCTGATTAATCCTCCAACCAATCCTCAATCAATCCAACACATACCAATAATGATCATGTTTAACTGCACCTAGTGATCCAAATCCAATACGATATTAAATCCATCCTTAATCCAACTCCTTCCAAACCAAACATAATCCACAACCATCAATTAATCCAATCAAAACTTCTCATGAATTATTCCAATTCAATTGGTTAACTCTTCTTGTTAACATGCTTCAATTATCCAACCCATAACTCATCCAATCCAAAAATCCACCATCTAATATCCATATGAGTTAAATCAATACATCTACTCACCATTTATAATCTAAGCAAGCATAAAACCCTAGATTCCTTAGAAAACCTAATTTAGCATCATACTAATGAGAATACCATAGGTGCATCACTAGAAAACACTCACCTTGAGGTATGGCAACCAAATCCAGTAGCTCACAGCACCAAGATCCCTGTCCATAAGATACAAGAGCACACACACACCTACTCTTTCAAGAATCAACCCACAACACAATTATACAGCAGTGTATATGCTGAAATCGAACCTTAATCACCTCAATAGAACGCTATTTCTTTAGCCGAGACCCCCGTCAGCCGCAAGAAGGAAGAAGTTCAAGATCTGCTCAAGGGATATCCATCACCATGTTGATCCGACACCTTGATCAGTCGCCTCCGATGCTGTTGCCCAATCCAAAACCAGCAGGTGTGGAGCTACATATCAATGCCCGGCGAGCAGATTAAGGAGAAGACGATCGATCAGCTATAGTGTTAGGGCACGGGTCAGAGAGTATCAAGAAGAGAAGGCTAGCTTACCCTCGGTGATCACGTGACTCCAAGCAAATGAAGATGCCTGGAAACCCTAGAATTAGCGCCCCCCCCCCCCTTAGGTCAGCAGCCCGCGTGCAAGGGAAGAAGATGCGGCTACTGATGGCGGCGATCGGCGACCAAGGCTCACCGGCGTCGAAGATCAGTAGTCTGCGGCGATGAGAAGTCGGAAGAGGGCGGCGCGTGGATCGGCATTCAACAATCAGAGGAGAAGGAAATCGGGATTTTAGGGGAAATCGCAAGAAGAGGCAAAAGCTCGGGTTCAGTGGCCGGCCGAAGCTCGATCGCGAGAAGGGTGAGAATCTCCCTACCGCGATAGGGAGAGGAAGGAGGGAGGCTCAGCCGGCGGTGCACCAGGCCTTGGCGATCGGTTCCCTTATGGTGTCGTCTGCTCTGATCGCGTGAGAAGGAGCGGAGAGGAAGAAAGTCGGGGGCAGGGGACGAGAAAGAATCGGGAAAGCAAAATAAAGAAAATAAAACTTAGGTTTAATTATTAAACCTTTAAGTTAAATCCTAAATCAACTCGCATTTAATTGGGTATTCCAAATAGGCCTCCACTGTACCCCAAATCCATCTCCTCGAAACGGGTCATACGGACTCCGTTTAAATCCCGAAAAATTTCTAAAAATCCAATAAAATTTTTCGTCCAATAATATTTATTATTTATTTTACGATATCTTACATTCTCCCCCACTAATAAAAATTTGGTCCCCAAATTTACTGGTCAACTCAGGGATCCTCCTCTAAGTGACTAGTGACAACTCTGTGAGCTATGAACTCACCCTACTTCCGCTACTCCCACTCTGCAATCTACCCTACTATGGATAAATCAAACACCTCTAAAATCCAAAATCTATTATCAATAGATCCTCCAACACCAATATAAATCGCTCAAACTATCCATCAGTCTGAGATGAAAATCTATACTAAAGTGAAACTCCTAATCCAAAGTCTGCTGTAACCATAATCAAAATCATAACATGAAATCACTGATCTCCATCCAAAACAATACTCAGAGATAAATCATAAGGTCCGATAATCTCTCTAGAGTATAATCCTGCTACTTAATCCAAAAGAATTCGCCTTACAAATCGACAGTTAGGGAGCCAAGTTGTCATCCAATAATGATTACCCAAACCAAAATATCCTCTCCTAGTCCTGGATAATCCCACAACAAAATCCGTCATAACATGCTCCCAACTCCACTCTAGTATCCAAATCAACGGAGGCAATCCTACAAATCTCTGATGCTCAGCCTCCACTTGCTGACATAATAGACATCAAGCTACAAAATCCGCGATGTCTTTCTTCATATCGTTCCACCAACAAGAGTGCTCTAATGTCTCCACATATCAGATGTCACCCGAATGTATCGCAAATCCAGGTCAAGGTGTTTCCTGAAGTAACTCCTCCCGGATAAGAAATGACTCGGGAACACACATGATCTCCCACGAAAATAAAGAATCCAATTCTCATTCCATGAGAATTCTAGCTATTGGTATGAGATTACTCCGCTCATACTACACCGGAACTGTACCAAACCTCAAATACGATACATCTGTGTAGAGTACAAATCCGTCTACACTAGAAAGTACAACTAAGACAGTGCAGTTAACACTTCTTGTTTCAACTCCTGAAACTGATCTCATACACGTTTATCCATAAAAATTTCATACTCATCCTGAACAGTCCCGTCAATGGCATAATGCCAAATAAACCCTCAACCAATCTCCCGTAATATCCAGCTAGACCAAAGGAACAGCGAGTCTCCGGTATAGACTACGCCTACTCCCAACTGATAACAACCTCCAACTCCTGCGGATCCACTAATATCCCTCTACTAAAGACAACATGTCCTAGAAATCTCGTAGAAAACAATCACAATACGTACTACTGAACTTCACATATAGATGTTCCCATCGAAACATCTCTAGAACTATGCGAAGATAGTGTACGTGATCCACCTCGGACTGGGAATAGATCACAACATCGCCAATAAAGACAATGAAAACTGATCCAAACACCCTAATGATACCAAGTACATCGAGTCCATAAAAACATCCAGGTCACTGTAAACCTAAATGATAAAACCAAGGATTCATAATATCCATACAACAGACATTCTCAACCGTAAGATCCCCGACAAATCTGTGACCTGATCACCGACTATAAATCATCCAGTCCATAATATTACAGGCATGTCACTCCTCATGTCACTATCAACATCCAACGCTAACTAATAGATCATCCAAACAAATATCCACTAATAACTCATCAAAAGACAACCTATCACCACACATGATCTCACAATATCCATCAATCAAAATCGTCCTCAACATCAATCAATCATACCGGATAGTCTCCTACACAAAGATAGAGAAAAAGGAAAGCATCCAACCTTCAACACTTACTACCAACAACTAAATGTATCCCAAAAAGTCTATCAAATCTCATCATCTCATCCTCTTAGATACTCATATATCCATAGTAAAAAAAAGATCAATCCAAAGTCAAAGGGTCACACAACCTTTTGACTAAGAGTCTACCCATCTAGAAAGTATCTCCACAACTCTCATCATCATCCTATATATATCCCTCGATAAATATCGATAAAAGGTCAAACCCTCTAATATGAGATATAGACTACAAGATCTGGTAAAATGATCACGTGGTCAAAGTCTTGAACCACCTAACAGAGACAATGTTAGTTGAGTCGTCTAACCATTGTTTTGTACCCCATCATACTGTGATTGCTCCATCTAAGGTTCAATAACCTCCAGTATCAAGCAATGAACACAAAAATAGAGGAACACTATAACCAAACAGCTGATCAAAATATCTGTCAATCAACGCTCTACCCCTCAAAGATCATCATATGAAATTATACCTAGTTATGATCAGAACTCCTAGGTATTACTCAACTAATACCCCTACCTCCATATCATTACAGGTCGTAAATCACTAGGTACATCAAGGGTATCTAACTACATCCGATAGCTCTATGATTCAGGATCTCCCATGGAGCAACGTTAGACGAGTCTACTAGTCGTCGCCTTAAAATCCATCGTACTGACGAAAGAAGTAGTGAACTACTCTCTCTCCAAACCCCTCAAGGAAATCACTAAGTGATGACCTGATCTCCAAAAAGCATTCCCTGCTTCTTCCTTCACGTGGTACCGGGTCACGTAACGGTTAAGCAGCAAACTTCAACTCTTTCACATCAGTACAAATCATAAATCTGAATGTACTCTCCAAGTTATACCCTAATAACGAATGTGTCTCATAAGTGTTAAGCATGTAACCTTACACTCTTTCCCACATCAGTGGAGGTATCCTATCCGAATGTACCTTCTAAGTCATCTTATCAGGTACAAACAGTCCATAGTCAAAGTCCCCATGGAATAGGATACATCGATCCTCTATAGACTAGCTAAGCCGATAATGGTATACGGCCAATTCAGTCCTTTCTACACCGGTACAAGTCAAAATATCTAACCAAGTATGAAACATCCCAAAGATAGGAATCTCTAAAAATAGAGTAAGTCAGTCCCCTACTGGTCAGACCAACAAAATAAATCGATCAACACTATCTGATCCAACAAGAGTAAATCAATCATCCACTGATGAAACTAACTAAGGTAAATCGATACACAACTACCTAAGTCAACAAGGGTGATAAGTCAAATCAAAACCACACAAGTCGACCAAGTAAATCAATCCTAAACAGGAGTAAACTGATACTCTACCAACACAGTCAACATGAGTACACAAATACTATCCACTATCCAACTAATAGTAACCAAGACTAGTATGGGACTCTAACTCTCAACCAACTAGTAGTATGATATGAGGAAATCCCCTGAGACTGTAAATCCTTGATCTCCAGTAGGTCAACCGTGATCAGTGATTGACCCTACACATGAAATGTATGGTACAAACAAATAGGCAAGTACTAACAAAAGTCCTAACACATGTCATAACTATATGAGCAACAATACATACACCAATAGAAATGCATGATAACAACATGCAAGCATACCTCCTATAGCCTGGAGATGTTCTGCTGCTGCCTGGTCCCAAAACCCGAAAAGTCACATCAAGAATATCGAATCACGAAATCCAAAACACGAATAATAGGCATCGTACCTACTTTGATACCAAAAATTGGTATCAAATAAATCTCGAAAATCCAAAACGCATAGCAAGTACCGTATACCTGCTCTGATACCACTAAACGTCACGCCCCCAAAGGAGTCTCTGCTAGACAAAAATCCGGCAGCATCTCCCCTGTACGGGTGACAATATGAAGCATCACTACAAACAAAATATACACCAGCCACATGCGGCTGGAATATTTATATACACAACCACGCAGTTATAATAACAGCCCACACGGCTGGAATGAAACAATTACAACCACGCAGTTATATATAAAACAGCCCACACGACTGTACTAAAAACCAACACAGAGGAAAAACGAAAACGGAAAGCCCAATACAACACAATCAACACACTGCTAGCCGGCTAGGCTTTATACAACAACCACAACAACAAATACAACAACCCACCAAATACAACAAATACAAATAAAACATATACAAAACTAAAAATGACCTTCGGATATGACGTAGGACCCGGCAGACAGGATACTCCAAGCGACACCAACCATCTACAAGCTACATGAAAACATAAATGTATACATGCGGTGGTGAGTATAGGTAACTCAGCGGGTAATAGACAAGATAGTGCATGGTCTACAATAAAACATGGAGATCACAAGTATACAGTCTCAGTAGGGAATAAAGAACATGATCATACTATCATAATCAATGCACCTAAACATATCTGACAAAATAACCTTACATATAAACTGTACAAACCACAACTAACATAATGACAGATACATACCCAACCTGGAATCGACCCATGGTACAATGATCAGTAAACTCACCGGATCTGCAACAGATATACCTGTGACACCTGTGCAATATAAGTATGACTGCATATACATGTAAAATAAATGACATGTATGCAGTATGGCAACCAAATGCAACAATCATATCTCAATCAAGTGCAACAACGACAATCACATGCAACTAGTATCTACTAGGCATGTATGCAAATAAAACCCCCAGATGCATCGCGCATCATATGCAAAGTGCATGCATGCTCCATGGTCACCCCCGCCACCTCTCCAGACACCACGACCCCTGTATGGCCGAGAGGCTTAGGTCTGTGACGACTGTACTACCCTCCAGCCCACTATATAGTGGTCGAGGCGGACAGTCCGCTAGTAGCTATCTAACTACATAACATCAGGGTCCCTGACTGCTCACAACGCCGGATCTCACTAAACCTCGTGACCGGGTGGCACGACAAGACTAGCAGCAACTGCTCCAACTACCACTACCCATGAGTGGCCGAGTGTGCGGTGCTAAACCAAACCAACTGATGACTCTCTCAACCACAAGGGAGACAACGGTCATCAGATGCAATGAATGATGAACATGATATATATATATATATAATCATCATCCATGCAACAACCCCAAACCTCAAAAATACCTCCAACAAGAGTGTAATCATCATGATACCTCCACGTATCCCATCAAACATATATAGACACTACACATGTATAATCAACCAAAATCATCTAATAATCCCACCAGACACATGGACACAAAAACATAAGTACAATCAACATGTATCCTCCAATAAAAACACAATAGACATGTGTATATACTCCAAACATACAATCAACACCACTCCTCCAATAGTAGATGACAAATACGTGTGTACATACAACATGCAAATGCACGGTCAACAAGATGACTCCTATAACACATCCCCACTTATGTACAGTCAACATCATATACCCAATCAGCATGGTAATACCAACAACCCGACAATCCCTACAAGACATACTCTACACGTGAAATCACAACAGAGTAGATATCAAGAGTAGAGACTGTATATGAATTAAATAGATCATCACAAGGGTCAAGCATAAGTATCATGCAAGAAAAATAGCAACCGATCATGATATAAGATAAAGCAGCCTAATTCATCCAATAATAACCATGCACTAAGTACAAAAAAATCTACATAGAGGCCAAGGAAGAAATACCCGCCTTAAATATAGATCGTGTCAAGTAATCCCGCGTCGAGACGCTCGTCCCGAATCCAAGTCCTGCAGAAATCAATATATTTATATTTTATTTAGCTAAATTCATATGAATTAAATAGCTAAATAAAATCTCTAACCCAATAGGATCACTCTAATCAAATCTGATCTCTGATTAATCCTCCAACCAATCCTCAATCAATCCAACACATACCAATAATGATCATGTTTAACTGCACCTAGTGATCCAAATCCAATACGATATTAAATCCATCCTTAATCCAACTCCATCCAAACCAAACATAATCCACAACCATCAATTAATCCAATCAAAACTTCTCATGAATTATTCCAATTCAATTGGTTAACTCTTCTTGTTAACATGCTTCAATTATCCAACCCATAACTCATCCAATCCAAAAATCCACCATCTAATATCCATATGAGTTAAATCAATACATCTACTCACCATTTATAATCTAAGCAAGCATAAAACCCTAGATTCCTTAGAAAATCTAATTTAGCATCATACTAATGAGAATACCATAGGTACATCACTAGAAAACACTCACCTTGAGGTATGGCAACCAAATCCAGTAGCTCACAGCACCAAGATCCCTGTCCATAAGATACAAGAGCACACACACACCTACTCTTTCAAGAATCAACCCACAACACAATTATACAGCAGTGTATATGCTGAAATCGAACCTTACTCACCTCAATAGAACGCTATTTCTTTAGCCGAGACCCCCGTCAGCCGCAAGAAGGAAGAAGTTCAAGATCTGCTCAAGGGATATCCATCACCATGTTGATCCGACACCTTGATCAGTCGCCTCCGATGCTGTTGCCCAATCCAAAACCAGCAGGTGTGGAGCTACATATCAATGCCCGGCGAGCAGATTATGGAGAAGACGATCGATCAGCTATAGTGTTAGGGCACGGGTCAGAGAGTATCAAGAAGAGAAGGCTAGCTTACCCTCGGTGATCACGTGACTCCAAGCAAATGAAGATGCCTGGAAACCCTAGAATTAGCGCCCCCCCCCTTAGGTCAGCAGCCCGCGTGCAAGGGAAGAAGATGCGGCTACTGATGGCGGCGATCGGCGACCAAGGCTCACCGGCGTCGAAGATCAGTAGTCTGCGGTGATGAGAAGTCGGAAGAGGGCGGCTCGTGGATCGGCATTCAACAATCAGAGGAGAAGGAAATTGGGATTTTAGGGGAAATCGCAAGAAGAGGCAAAAGCTCGGGTTCAGTGGCCGGCCGAAGCTCGATCGCGAGAAGGGTGAGAATCTCCCTGCCGCGATAGGGAGAGGAAGGAGGGAGGCTCAGCCGGCGGTGCACCAGGCCTCGGCGATCGGTTCCCTTGTGGCGTCGTCTGCTCCGATCGCGTGAGAAGGCGCGGAGAGGAAGAAAGTCGGGGGCAGGGGAGGAGAAAGAATCGGGAAAGCAAAATAAAGAAAATAAAACTTAGGTTTAATTATTAAACCTTTAAGTTAAATTCTAAATCAACTCGCATTTAATTGGGTATTCCAAATAGGCCTCCACTGTACCCCAAATCCATCTCCTCGAAACGGGTCATACGGACTCCGTTTAAATCCCGAAAAATTTCTAAAAATCCAATAAAATTTTTCGTCCAATAATATTTATTATTTATTTTACGATATCTTACAGAGCTAGTCTCCGATTTCGGATTTTTGTGTCCTGAAGTTTCTTTGGTGTATCTGGATTTTTGGGATTTTATCTGATACCAATATTTTTGGTATCAGAGCAAACTTTTGCGATACCTACTTGTCGGGTTTCGGATTTACGAGGCTTACTTTCGTGAGCATTTCTCGGTATTTTGGATTTGTACGAATTTTCGTCGACTTACTCGTTTCGGAATTCCGAGGTATTTTTGACAAGGTTTTATTGGTTCTATTCGGGGTTAAACAGCGACAGGACATTTCCGGACGGCAAATAGGTAAAACAGGTAATTTCATAGTTTTTATACCTGTAGTGATATCTGGGTAACATTTTGTTTACAGATATGGCCCATACACGTGTTCCGGTACCGAGACGTGGTCATCCACGTAAGTGGCCGATAGATGCTCCGGAGACAGAGTCTTCAGAGAGATCTGCTAGGGTCAAGCTTGTCCGTTAGGGACAGACTCGTCAGGATATTATAGGCACGTCGGATTATAAGACTCCGATGGTTCCGACTTCAGAGGTACATACCTCAACTGTACCACTAGAGGTATCACCTTCAGTATACTCGGGGCACCCCCTCCAGTCGTGCCTATTACTGCGTACTTGAGGTACGAGACGAGCCAGAGATCTGGTGGGACCTGTAGCGCTCGATTATAGGCGAGCAACATATTATCTGGACGAGATTTAGGGAGGCATTTGAGAGTCAGTATTTTCCCCGGGCGTATCAGATGACACGTCGGCAGGTTTTTCTGAGTCTTCGACAGAATAACCGCTCAGTGATGGAGTAAAATGCCGAATTTAATCGGTTGGCCAGATTCTGTCCTGAGTTGGTTACCGAGGGCAGATCTCGTATGCTCTAGTTTGTCCAGGGACTAGACGGGCATCTTCAGGTGAAGATTACCGGTTTTTGTAGTTCATCATACACAGAGGCACTAGATAAAGCGCTTATGATCGAATCTGCTTATCAAGGAGTGAATGCAGACAAGAAGAGGAAGCAAACTGATCGGACTTCCGGACAGATCCAGTAGATACAGACTACTGAACAGCAGCAGAGCAATCACCCTCAGATGGGTCAGGGTACTTCTGGATCATCTGGTCGACCTCAGAAGTCAGGACGATCAGGACGTTCTCGGTCTGCTCAGCAGAACTGGAAACCAGTCCATGGTGACTCTCATTGCACCTGATGCGGATCCCGAGATCACATCACCTCTGCGTGCACCCTGGGACAACCAGTTTGCTATTATTGTAAACTGCCTGGGCACTTGAGCCGAGATTGCTCGCTGAAGGCTCAGCATGTAGCCTCCGGGATCTCTGTTCCGGGAGGACGGTTTGGTCAGTCCGGGACTCAGCGAGGCGGGCCGAAAGCCCAATCTTCGTATCGTCAGCAGAGGACAGCTCCCCCTGTTGCAGCTGCATACAACATGCACGGGCAGGAGCATTCCAGTGTCCTTGTGGAGAACCCCACGGTATTCCGCCCTAGTGTTCTCCTGTACTATTCGTCAAGAAGAAGGATGATACTCTGAGGTTGTGCATCGATTATAGGCAACTGAATGCAGTGACTATCAGAAATAAGTACCCCTTGCCACGGATTGAGGATTTATTTGATCAGCTTAGAGATACATCAGTGTATTCTAAGATTGACCTGCGGTCTGGATATCATCAGCTGAGAGTTAGAGATTCTGATATTCAGAAGACAGCATTCCGCACCAGATACGGACATTACGAGTTTTTGGTAATGCCATTTGGGCTTACCAATGCTCCTGCAGTATTTATGGATTTGATGAACCGTATCTTTTTGGAGTATTTAGATCAGTTTGTGATTGTGTTTATCGATGACATATTGATCTATTCACGTTCCGAGGAGGAACATGCGCAGCACCTTCGCATAGTCTTGGAGACTCTGCGACGACATCATTTGTATGCGAAGTTCAGTAAGTATGCACTTTGGCTTCCCTCAGTCGGTTTTCTAGGACATGTGGTTTCTAGCCGAGGTATTTCAGTAGATCCTCAGAAGATCGAGGCTATCACCAGCTGGGAGCAGCCGAAGTCAGTCCAGGAGATTCACAGTTTCTTGGGCTTGGCTGGATATTACCGACGATTCGTTGAGGGTTTCTCCAACATTGCTATGCCGTTGACACGTCTGACCCGGAAAGGCGTGAAATTCACGTGGTCAGAGGCTTGCGAGACCAGCTTCCAGGAGCTGAAGCGGAGATTGGTATCAGCACCAGTTTTGGTTTTACCTTCTGGTGATGACGGATTTGTACTTTACACAAACGCATCTCTTCAGGGCTTGGGCGCTGTATTGATGCAGCACGGTAGGGTAGTCTCTTATGCTTCTCGTCAGTTAAAGGAACATGAGAAGAACTACCCAGTACATGATTTAGAGCTAGCCGCTATTATCTTTGCTTTGAAGATTTGGCGACATCATCTTTATGGTATTACTTTTGAGATTCTTACTGATCATAAGAGTCTCAAATATATCTTCACACAGAAGGAACTCAATCTGCGACAGAGGAGATGGATGGAGTTCCTGAAGGATTATGATTGTACTATTAGCTACCATCCGGGTAAAGCTAATGTGGTTGCTGATGCACTTAGCAGGAAGTCCAGAGGGACTTTATCTTGTCACCGAGTTTTAGTCACGGACTTGATTCAGGGATTCTCTGAGTTGGGCCTTGAGGAGCAGGGACGGACAGAGCAGGGTATTCTGGTTACCATGGTTGCTCAGTCGTCGATCAAGATGAGGATTCGAGAGGCCCAGGCCGGAGATCAGCATTTACAGTTCATTAGCAGCCAGATAGTTTCCGGACAGCAGACCGAGTTTACACGAGATGACGAGGGTATTGTTTATTTTCGAGGCAGATCGTGTGTGCCTCAGTCTCACCCGGTTATGGATGAGTTACTTCAGGAGGCTCATCGTTCTAGATTTGCTATCCACCCAGATGGGACTCGTATGTATCGCGATTTGAGATGTTCCTATTGGTGGAACGACATGAAGAAAGACATCGCAGATTTTGTAGCTAGATGTCTTGTCTGTCAGCAGGTGAAGGCTGAGCACCAGAGACCTGCTGGTTTACTTCAGAGGATCCTTATTCCAAAGTGGAAGTGGGAGCATATTACTATGGATTTTGTGGTAGGACTACCTAGGACTCGACGAGGCCATGATGCGATTTGGGTAATCGTTGATCGATTAACCAAATCCGCACACTTTTTAGCGATCCGGAAGACTGATTCTCTGGATCGATTAGCAAAGTTATACTGTCGTGAGATTATTAGATTACATGGTGTTCCTTTGAGCATCATATCAGATAGAGACCCACGGTTTAAGTCCCGATTCTGGCAGAGTCTGCAGCAGGCCTTGGGCACACAACTTCGTTTCAGTACGGCATTCCATCCGCAGACAGATGGGCAGTCAGAGCGGCCTATTCAGACATTGGAGGACTTGCTGAGGTCTTGTGTCATGGATTTCGGAGGTAGTTGGGAGGACCACCTGCCATTAGTGGAGTTCGCCTACAACAACAGCTATCATTCGGCTATCCAGATGGCACCGTTTGAGGCGTTGTATGGTAGGCCTTGTCGGACACCCACCCTCTGGGTAGAGGTTGGGGAGGCCCAGTTGATAGGACCTCAGAGAGCTCAGCAGGATGCAGAGTTGATTCGTACTATCAGACGGAGGATGTCAGAGGCTCAGGACCGTCAGAAAAGTTATGCTGATCAGCGGCGGAGACCCCTGGAGTTCTCTACTGGTGATCATGTATTTTGAGAGTTTCACCCACGAAAGGGGTGAAGAGATTTGGTTTTCGAGGTAAGCTAGCCCCACGATATGTTGGGCCATTCCAGATCTTGGAGAGGATTAGAGCAGTAGCTTACCGTCAGACGCTACCACCATCTCTAGCTGGCATTCATGATGTATTCCATGTATCTATGCTGAGGAGATACGTATCCGATCCGGCACATGTTCTGTCAGATATATCTGTTCTTATTCAGCCTGATGTTACTTACGAGGAGGTTCCGGTGTGGATTCTGGACCACAGAGAGCGTCAGCTACGGAACAAGATTGTCCGGCTAGTTAAAGTCAGATGGCAGCATCATTCTGACGAGGGGGCTACTTGGGAGCTGGAGGATACGATCCGAGTTCGATACCCTCATCTTTTTACTTGAGTTATGTGGGTTAGAGTTCCTTTCAGCATTTATACTATTTGGTTATATCCTAGTGTTTGCTGTTGGTTATAGCGAAATTTGGGGATCAAATTTTTATTAGTAGGGGAGGATGTGAGATCTCAGAAAATTTAATTAATAGGGTTATTTGGAAAATAGCCTTATAGAACTTTTCCGGAATTTTTAGAAATTTTCTGGGAATTTTTCGGAGCTCGTAAGACGGATTTTGAGGGGATCAACTTCGGGTTCGGATAAAGCTTGTTTGGGATACCCATTTAAGTGAGGAAATGTTTATTATTTATATTTCTTTTGCTTTATTTTAATTCCCCCAAACTTATCACCGATCCGAACTCTCCTCTCCACCAGATCCCGATCCTTTCTTCTTCCCCCCTTCTCTGCTCTCTCTCGCGGACGGGCGGCGCCGAAGAGATTAGGGTCTCCAGCTCCGGCGATCTTCCTTCGCCGGCACCGACGTCTTAAGCTCAGATCCGGCTGGAGTTTTTCCTCTCCTGATCGTCATCGCATCGTGTCTCACAGCCTCGTCTCACTGCCACAACGATCGCCGGCGCAGATCAGGGCTCGGAGCACAGAGGTGAGGAGCTAGCTTCGATTCTTCTTCTTCTCTTAACTCTCTCCGAACCGTGGCCTAGCTTCATCGCTGGATTTGGACAGCGACGCCATCAGGAGATCTAGAGAGGTAAGGTTTCGTCGGATCATTGTTGACTTAGGTCTAGCTAGATTAGGGTTCTTCTTTCAGCATTGTCTTCGGTCTATTGACCCTTCGCTCTTTCTTCTTGAGCCATTCACAGAACAATCTGTGTCTCCTCTGGTTGGATCAAATTGGGCGACTTCTTCCGGAGACAACCGATTGAAGGTAAGGTTTGGCTTCAGGACTTAGGTTCTTGTTGGAATTTGGGTAATTCTTGATTAGAGATCTCCATTTCTTGTTGATCTGTGATCTCCTTGATTGATTCCAATCTTGATCAGTGATTCCATCATCCTGATCCGATCCAATGAGGATTTGTGAAGGTGATCTTGGTTTCCAACAACTTCATTGGTGCGGCAGCAACCCATCCATCAATGTTCCCTTGATCCAGAATCAACAGCAGCTGGATTGAGGTATGGTGTAGTGAGGTTGATACATAATTAGTGTTGTGTTGATGAATTAGGTATGTATTGAATTCGGAATGAATTGGATTGGTACATGATTAGTTGATACATGATGTGTAGATTTGAATTAGGGTTATGTTGATTGTGATTAGATGTAATTGCTTAGATTAATCTAATGGAATAATTAGGGTTAAGACACTTAACCCTAGTTAAGTATTAAATTTAATCTAAGTTTAGATTTCTAATCTAATAGGTGATTAAGGATTAGGTAACTAATCCTAATTAACCATTAGATTAATTAGGTAGATTGAGATTGTGTTGTTTAGGATTTTACCCTAATTTAGTATTAGGGATTTTATTTAGCTATTCATTTGGATTTAGCTAAATAAAATATTTATATGTGTTTGACGCAGGACGCTGATTCGAGACGGGCGTCTCGACTTCAGATTTGGAGTGTACCTTCTATTTGATGCGGGTATCCTTTGACTTATCTTTTGATACTGTCTTATGATATGTATAGTTTATATATAATTACTAGTGGTAGATGGTAGATTCATCTCTTACCTGGTCTTAGCTTAGTTGATACCTATCACATGCTTCTTCTGTTAGTTGCTTTACTTTAGAACTGGATGCTTTTATCTTTTGCCATGTGTATATATGTTTATGGAGATGGATAGGTACATTTAGTGTTACTTTCCACTGGACTAGTTGCTATAGGTACTTGTTTTATGTTGTTGGATTTATGTTGCTTATATCATTGTTATACATATGCGCTTGTTTTATTGGCACCTACGCATATGGAGGAGGATATGTTCAGGTATGACATACTGTAGCCGCACGCACCATATCGCATGATTGCATGCTGGGCGATTGACGACTCCATTGTTGTCGAGCTCGTCGACCGGCTACATGGGCCTGCACACAGCGTGACCACTGCATGGGTAGTGGCACAGCACTCAGGGTGTGTATGGCAGGTTGCTCGGTGGTGCACCGCCGGGGTGCTCATGGGTAGCACGATACAGCGGGGTTGCAGCCGGGATCCCTACCCGTCATCGCGTACCGAGAGTTGGGAGCATTGCGCTCCCTCACTATGTTTGAGGTAGGAGGATAGGTGTACTCCGACAGCATCCCGTCCACTCGGTCACTCTTCAGGGGCAGTGATGGCAGAGTGCACGATGTCACAGCCCTACCCACTCGGTCTCACCATTGTGTGTGAGATGGCTGACTGGTTGACACGGGTGACCATGTCATATTGCATCATATGCACATATTACATTTATTGTGATTGTTGCATATTGGATGATGCACTTGGGTGACTGCATATGATTGACATGCATACAGGATACATGCTTATTTGCTCTGACTATCTTTTTCTGTGTATGTCCACAGTCAGTTGCCCAAGCCTCGCAGGTGAGTACAGTTTATTTCAGTTATGCATTTTCTTATTATTCTTGCTATAGACTGTACTTTATGCCTATTGCTGGTTATTACAGTTTATTTCAGCTATGCATATCTGTTATACTGTTAGGAGACTGTACCGTAGGTTGTACTGTTAGAAAACTGTACTGTAGACTCTATGGTTTTGTGTACTATACCGTAGGTTGTATGGTTAGAGAACTATACTATTGATTCTATGGTTTAGGAGACTGTACCTTAGGTTATTACTGGTGGATATATATTGCTGTACATGTCTATTGGTTTACCTGCTGAGTTCTTGAACTCACCCCGTTGTTACTATTTTTCAGGTTGAGGCCGTCGGGAGATATTCCAGTCGCTAGCCCCATTATCGCAAGGATTTTCTTTGTCGGATTATATTTTGCTTTTGCATCTTATATACTTGTATTGTGGGTTTGTATTGTGGACTTTATGTCGAACCTTTGGGTTTGCTGCTTTTGTTTTCCGCTGCAGATTTTCACACTACTTCGTGGATTTGTTTTCTTCGTTGTAGTGTAGGATGTGTACGTATATCTTCGTTGGTTTTATATCGTTCTTCCTTATTAAACTGCGTGAATTGATTATATGTTGAGCTGTGTGGAATATTGATATAAACTGCGTGGTTTGTTTCTTATTTGTATTGTATTGTTCCGGCCGAGTGTGGCTGAGGTATAGATATATGTATACTGAGATTCATATTGTCCGCCGTACAGGGGAGATGCTGCCGAAATTTCTTCGGACAGGGACTACCTGGGGCGTGACACATATACCTTATGATCATGTTGTGATGATGCTTTGATTTATGATATGCCATGATTAGATATGATTATGTTATGTTTCATGCTATGCTGTAAGAGATGATATGCCATGATTAGATATGATTATGTTATGTTTCATGCTATGTTTTAAGAGCTTGATACGCCATGTCATCTTATGATGATACTATGATATGTCATGATTAGATGTGATTATGTTATGTTGCATGATATGCTTAAAGAGTATGATATGTTATGCCATGACTAGTTGAGATCATGTTATGTTGAGACATTCTTTGATTATGTGATGATTTTCGGT
The DNA here is from genome assembly GCF_018446385.1 of Zingiber officinale. Taxonomy (NCBI): domain Eukaryota; kingdom Viridiplantae; phylum Streptophyta; class Magnoliopsida; order Zingiberales; family Zingiberaceae; genus Zingiber; species Zingiber officinale. The sequence continues at coordinate 59,418,792 of NC_055990.1, read as the reverse complement.
TTTAGTGAGTAGGAAAGGAACTTACTGAGCCATGAGTGCTCATAGCTTACTTTCCTTATACCACAGATAAAGGAAAAAGCTGTATGTGCTAAAGGAGTAGCAGGAGAGGCAAGGAGATGTGTGTGGCTGTGGCTAGGCAACCAAATAAGAACCTGCTTTAAGAACTTTTAAGAATTACGCTTTGGTTTCATAAATTGTAGTACTAAATGGGTGACTTGATGTTATGTTTCTATTTATCTTATTATCATGTTATGGAAACCATATTAGTGTAGTTCGGATATGAAAACAAAAGAAAAGTTTTATTAATCTAAGAAAAATTATTTTATGTCTTCCGCTGTAATATGTACGTAGAGTATCGTAGCCCCGTCCCTTAGGGTTAGCAGGGAGGGCGGGCGTTACATCAATAGAGTGCATCCTATCACAAGGCCTCCTCCAGGTTTACATATCTAGATTACGTAGGTCACTTGCATAGCATATGATTAGGGAAATCCCATTAGGTCAAGTGAAAGACTCATCCATACATAGAATTGTTCTCCCATAGGAGGTTATGCACCATATAGAAGGATAGTTACCTTAGATACTCAATGTTAAACAAGCATACTAAAGTCATGCCGACTTATATCGGAGCATACACTTATAAGAGATCCTGGCCATTTGGCACGACCTATTCTTCAAAACTAGACTTTTCTGCTCTAGAAATCTGCATGGGTTGGATCCTGGTCGTGCCATTTGGCATGGCCTGAAAAGCTTCAGTGTTGGTTCTCCTTCCTGGTAGTGTCATTTGGCACGACCAATTTCTTTATTTGGTTCCTTTACCATGCCTTTTGGTATGGCTACCTCTTTTGGAGCTTCTCCTAGCCATACCAAAAGGCATAGCCCAGTATAATTTGACTCTGAAAGGTTATTGTCGATTGTGCTCTAAGACATGGGCACTCCAAACCATTACTTTTCTCATCACAAAGGAAGACATGGCTAGATCATAGTCTTCTTCAAATTGTCTTCTTTTGCATATTTTGAATCCTTTACCGCTCTAAACTGCACCTAAAAATGAAAATAGACACCAAGTAGATGTCTAGATGCAAAATAATAATTATGCTAAAATTAACATGATAAAGGGTGCAAAAGTATAGATCATAGGCAATGAATACAGAAAGATGTGCATTAAACAATACAAAATAATATATATAATCTACGCACATTACACCCCAGATTTAAACCATTACTTGTCCTCAAGCAAACTCTACAATCTAGATTCATGAGCTAATAATGTGTATCCCTAGTGATTCTATTTAGTTCTATCAAATTAGTGAAACTAATGAGCATAATCAAGAATGATATACAAGAAAGCATTTGATTGTTATTAAATAAAATTCTGCAGTCTAGAAACATGAGTAGGAGTAAGTGTATCATAATCCTTGGTGAATCAATTTAACTCTATCAAACAACTTCAATGATGAGCATGATCATAAATGGATTTGACTTAGCCTAAGAATGACTCCTCCATGCTCATTACAATTCATGGCCTAAATCTCTTAAGTATCAATTCCTAATCATATTTAAGTTGTCATTGAACCATCTTTTTTTTATTTTCAGCAGTAAACACTGCTTGGTTCATCTATCTTAAGTCTACCCAAGGTCTAAAGAATGTGCTCGATATCAAGAGAAATCTAGTATTTGTTTTCCCATTAACCTAACTCAGTCTCAAAGGGGCAAACAACTAGTTTCCACTTATGACAATAAATTTTTCAATCTCTTATTTTATTTACTTCTTTTTTCTTTTTTAAAAATAATTGCACATTCACAATGATGCAATTGGTGGGATTTTCATTTTTTTTCAAATGAGCTTTAATGTTTCGAGCATCAATCTAGTTACCAAGATGTAGTTAAGAAATCACGATGAGAATTCAAGTATTCATCAAGCCTAATAAATCATGACTATTTTTAGAACGTTCAACTATTGAAATAAGGCAGTATAAAGAGATCCTTAAGATAGACTAGAATCAAATCCTTTCAAATGAAATACAATACTTATATCTTGCTATTAAAGATAGAGAAAAGTAGATCACCAAACATACTAGCACTAATAACCTAACAACATAGTCCCCAGGGCGTAGCACAGATGGGGAGTGCATGGTTCTGTGGCTGAAAGGTCCGGGGGTCGATCCCCGGGGTGTCACTACCTGGGGTTAACGTCTCCGCCATGCACTTTCCACCTGTGTACCTGCATTTACCTCCCTCCATATCCGTGGGACCGGCTCTAGGGGGGCCGCTGATGTGGCGGTTCCACATTTTTTACTAATAACCTAACAACATGAATCTAAACAATAAATGTGTGAAAAATTTTTTATCAAACAAATGTTATGCTCATTTTGTTTCACTAGAGATAGAAAAAATAAATCACTAAATAGACTAACACTGAAAAGTGTAACTCATGACTTCTAGATAATGATCATGCTGTAAGTTTACTCTTGGACAAGTCGACAGTAATAGTGTGGATAGTGTAACTTAAAAAATGCCTGAAAACTTGAGAGAAAAATAATCTAAAAAACAAAGTGCAACTAAAGTATGCATCCCCCAAACTTAACTTTTCATTGTCCCAATGAAAAACAAAAGTCAAAATGAAAGAGAGTTAAGGTTAAAGGAGTTACCAAGTGAGACGTGCCATGTTAATGGGTCAATCAAGTTATGAAATTACTCCATTATCCTCATGACTCTTAAACAATGTATCCTGAAAAAGAAGTATTGACAAGAAAAACTAAGTAAAGAGATTGGGTTAAGAACAATGAAAAGAAAATAAACTGAAATAACAACAAGAAAAAACTTGGATTGCCTCCCAAGAAGCACTTGTTTTAGGTCCTAAGCTCGACCATAGCCACCAAGCTTAAATCTTAAACTTGGCGGTGTCAGATATTTTTGAACCTTCTAGTATAAGGTTCTAAAATTTTCCTTAACAAATATATCTTCCTTCAAAGGTTTATCATGAAATCATCTATGTGAATCCTTTGCAACATGTTCCCTACAGCCAACATGCTCAAAAAAGAATTGGTTAGTAGCATTAGATATATTAAATAAAAGCATACTACTACCAATTATTGGAAAAATTAAATCATTGAGTATGGGTGTTACTAAAGAAAATGATTCTTGGGGCTTTGCATCTATTGCATAAGTCCCTACATTACCATCATAATTCATATCTGGTCCTGCATCATCTATAAAATCAAGTTGTTGTATGAACCAAGGAAATGATGCTTGGGGCATTGCCCCTACACTTCCTTCCATAACTTCATCAATAGCGTGACAAAGAGAAGGCTCCTCTTGATTATTGACAATTGGAGGTATTGAAATTAGATCAGTGCACTCCTCTATCAGATTCTATGTTTTATTTGCCCCAAGCTCATTAGATTGTCATCATTCATCACATTTGATTAAGCATGGGAGGCTTTGAAGTTTTCCCACATTTCCCATAATCTATCTTCCAAGGTGTGGGAAGAAGCTTCTATATCTTGTTCCTCAAGCTCATATTCATGTATAATGCTCATCTAAGTGTCCTCTCAAATTGAGAGTAGAGTTGGCATTTTAGTGTAAGATAAGTCTACATTATTGCTCTTAATCATTTGCTTTATATCCATGAGCATTTGAGCTTGACTAGCTAAAATTTCTTCAGTCATCTTTTCCAATTTATCTTCTTGAGATGGTGGTTGAACTTCCATTATCATGCTAAAATAATTCTACCTTCCTTCTTGTTAATTATTTTTTAAAAAATTTTGTGGTTTGCTCCAGCTAGATATTTGAGAGTGTGAATTTCAATAGGACATTTTATTGAACTTTCTTTTAAGTTCTTCTAATGATTTCACCATATTATTTATCCTTAAACAAGTTGCAATGGAATGACCCATTACATTACAAGCCTCACAATAACCTTACTCCATCCCTTGATTATAATTGAGGAGGGAATCTGACAAGGAATAGTCAAATAGTGATGGACAAGTATTCTCCACATAACCTGTTGCAAAACAAAAATCATAAAACCCAATATAAGAATTCACATTAGCATTTTGGTTGAACATATAAATTAGAGCAATTAGCTTCACCTTCAAGGAGTCCATGTCTATCAAAAAGGAAATGCATTAGAAGCGGATAGATATGAAGTAACAAAATTTAAAAAAAAATAAAAAAGAAAATGTAGGAAAGAAAATAAAATGCAGAAAAGGAATTATAATGCAAAGATGAGAAATAAGGCATAAAGAATAATAAATAAAAGAATAAGGAATAGAGAATGAAAGTGCAAGAATAAAGGGTAATGAATAAAGAATAAAGAATTAAACAATTAAAAAATTAAAGAACTGTCTAGACAAACTCTAATGTAAACTAACTAGATTTAAAGCACTCAGTCCCTAGCAACATCGCCAACAATTTGATGTGATCCCATAAGCGCACAAGCATCGTCAAGTAATTAAATTTATATAAGTCGATTCCACAAGGACTGAGGATCAAATACTAATTGGTTTTACATTTTGAATTTAGCTAGACATAATTGATAATTATTTGATTTTAGATTATCAATAAAAATGTGAAAATTGAAGAAAGATAATTGAGGAAGCCCTTAATTTAAGAAGATGCTCTAGGCCTTTAGTTTCATTGTAACAGTGAATGTTGTACTATGAATTTGCCCAATCCTAGTCTCTAATTCTATATTTATAGGATGAACTAAATTACTATTGAATACCACCCTATGACGGTGTATCGGAGTACTTCCCCTACCAGTAACCAAGTATGCTATCAAGTGAAGAAGTAACTTAGAGAGTTTGGGTTTTAGTAGAGTACCTCCTATCACAAGGCCTCCCCGGATTTACTTCTCTAGATTGCGTAGGTTACTTGAGTAGCATATGATTACGGAAAGCCAATTAGGCCAGGTGAAAGACTCATCCATACATAAAATTATTCTCCTTTAGGAGGTTATGTTGCATATAGAAGGATAGTTACCTTAGATACTCAATGTTAAACAGGCATCATAAAGTCATGCCAAGCTATATCGAAGCATACACTGAAAAAAGGTGACAATCTATGTATCCATTCAATGAAATTTTAGATTCACGATTACATCTAGGTATACAACAATGTATCTAGTATAGAAATTAGATCTATATATACAGAAATATAATCTAGATCCATGGAGAAAACCTTATTACAAGCATTTCATCAAACAAAACAAGTGCCATAAAGGCTTCATTAAATAAGGAAATTGGCAAGTCCATATAGTCTTATATCATCCACACATTACAATTACTCCCTACATCATATAACAAGGTACATCTACTCCATAATTGAAATTAATACAATCCAATAACTCAAAATGATAGAAACTTCGAAAACCTAAAGAAAGGGGAGAAGAAGCTTATTCTTTGATGTCAAGTGAAGCCCTTAGATGCAGATCTTGGAGTGTAAATGAGGATGGAGCAGAAGAACAACCTCGGATCAACCAGATGATGACTCTGGGTACAAAGATTCGACCTAGAATGTCACCTCCCTTCTTGGAACTTCCTCTTTTGCAAAGGAGATGAAGTCCCCCTTATATAGAGATGGGGCATGGGGTGGTCATCCCTAGGGACACGACCCATGCTAAATGGCATGGGATAAGCCATTCTCTAGCTATCTGTGAAGGGCGCTGGAATTTCGTTTTATTTCAATTTACCTGTACAAAAATTATACAAGTATAGAACTTTTCCTAGCAACCAGCATGTTCGATCAGACATGTGTTTGATCAATCAAGCAAGTTCTTGTGGATAAAAACACACCTTGATCGAAGTACAAGATCGCTGGCCTCTTGTGTTGGTATTCCAAAAAATTATACAAAGAAAACTAACTAATTACGCAGCGGAATTAAGAACTAGTTGTACCTTTTCTTTGTAGGTGAGACCTCTTGATCTTCTATCATATTCCTCTTCTCTTCTTGGACGTCGTGTGGGCGACGATCTACCAAGATAACACCACCCTCCTTCTCTTCTCGGTTTCCAAACCGCCAGCTACAAAAGGAGGCTCTAGGATGGGGCACCTTCTAATCGACAGGGCAGGTAGACTTCGCTAACAAGACACCGTGCCCCTAAAAGTCTAACACCGATAAAACTCCTAACATCAAGGTGGACACCTAACAGCGGGTACGAAACCCGCAGCCATGAGACAATAGACAACTCATGACTTAAAAAAGAAACCCTAAGGCGCGCTAGGGAAGGCGAATGCAAGATGAACGAGTAGAGGGCTTAATAACCTACAAAACAACGAAATGAGTTAAGCAAAGGTGGGATTAGAAACCCACGGCTCACAAATAGTAGATTCGCAGCGAAGAAACTGAAGTAAGGCACTCGAAAGCATCAGGCAAACGCCCATCCGGCAAGTAAACACTAGGGACACATACGTCAGGACATGATAGCGTGCAGGGAAGACAAAAGACACAGAACTAAAACATAGTCGACCCAAGGGAAGAAAAGCTCCAATAACCACACATGGCACGAGCAAAGTACTGCACAGGGAAGGCTTTCCAAAGCAATCCCGATATCCTATGAACCAGCGGCCTCAATCTAATTCGGTAACTACCTCACAAAGGGAAATAGGTAACTTACCTGAGAGATAAAACTAGTGGACGAAAGACGGACAGATCTTCTGAAACGAAATCACACAAGGGCAACGATTGAACTCCCTTCCCAATAATTGCACCTTGGCAGTTCATAGGGCAATGTCGGTGATAACCACACTCATGGAGATGAACTCTAAGACATTGGGAGTCAGCCTGTAGGGAAGGTAACCAAGCCACAGAGAGGATTTGTAGGCCTAGCCAACGACCGACCGACAGGCAGACCACAAAGGGGGGTAGACCCATGGGTCTGGGAAACAAGGGAATTAAGGAAATTGAAAGGGGAATAAATCATACTAACACAACAACAAAGACTCGACCTACAAGGTCGAGTAAGACAGTGTTACGCTCCGCAAGTGTACGAAAATGTCGCAAGTAATATAAAAGATTATCGTATCCACAGGGACTGGAATAAGCACTAGAAATGTCTCAATGTGAATTAGCTAAACAACTATCCAATTGTTTCAAATGAAAAGTGAAGGTAAACAAATCTAATATTAAAGATCAACAAACAAGAGTTTAGTGTTTTGGGTTATGATAAGGGGAGATTCTAGGAGTTTCGGTTTCTTTGTAAGATTTCTTGAATGCAAATGGTTCACCAATTCTTATCCCTCAATTTCCAAACACTTGTAGAAAGTTGCCGGTTCTCTCTTGCAATAGATAACCGGCTAAGGACTGAGAAATGTATCTAAATATGATCAATTAGACGTGAACCTACGTTGTCCTTACACAGAAGCGCACCTATTACTATGCCTTCCTCGGATATCAACATAGAAGCCCACAACTTATTAATCTATCAAGATACAAGAAACTAATCACAAGATCCATCCTACTCTCTTGAATATTCCTATTTCCTCTTCAAGATTATCTCTCAAACGTCCTTACACGGGCTTGCACCTGTCACATGGATCCCTCGGATGATCGAGTGAGAGTTTATCTTTACTAAGTTTACAAGAAATCCAAACAATCAATCAAGAATGAGAATTAAGCACAAATCACCATTAATCATTCAAGATCTAATTGATACAAGCAAGACAATGTCATTGAAACAAGAAATTGGCAAATCCATAAGAGATTACATCAATCCATCATACAAATACTCCCTTAATCCTAGAATACAAGATCTACTCCATGAATCGAGGAAGAATACCCGAAGAAATAAAGATTACAAGCATTTCTTAAATCCCCAATCCAAGAAACCAAGAAAAGGGGGAAAGAGAAAACTTATCTACGAAGAAGCCTCGTCTTCGGATCCAATCCTCGCTTCGGAGCCGAAATCGTCAAGAACTCCCCTCGAATCGCCCAGAAATCCTCCCAAGAATGGGAGGATACCACCAAATCTTGCCTTCTCCCAAAGGGGAAGAGATGCCCTTTCAATTCATGAAGGAGGGTTTAAATAGAGGAGGAAATTGGGTGTCACACGGCCCCATGACACGGCCGTGTGAGATTCACACGGCCATGTCCAGTTCCTTCTCTGCCAAAGCTGCACGGCCGTGTGACTCACACGGCCAGGACCCTTCTGTTCTCTGAAAATGCTACACGGCCGTGTGGTGCACACGGCCACCACCTGCTTGGCCTCTGGAAACCTCACACGGTCGTGTAGATCTACACGGCCATGTAAGGCATCTGCTCTAATTTCTTCAAATCAAGACACGGCCGTGTGAGATTCACACGGCCATGTCCTCTTCCCTTCCTGTTAAAACTACACGGCCGTGTGTGGTACACGGCCTGATGCTCTTTCCCTTCAATTCCTTCCAAGCTTGTCCGAGGACGCATAATCTTCACCAATTTCGACTCCTATGTACAGAAAATGCATAAAAAACAGATCTCCGAACCAAAAGAGTAAATATGCTAAAAGGAAAGCTGGAAGTATAAAAATGCATAGATCAAGCATGCTCAAAGTATGTAAATGTGCATAAAAACATGCATAAAAGAGTATATAATCTACGTATATCACACCCCCAGACTTAAACCTTTGCTTGTCCTCAAGCAAAATGTTGCAGTCTAAATTCATATGTTCTATAACACATTCATAAAACCTAGTGCACTTTCCTAACTCTATCAAAATGTTTCATTAACAAGCGTGATCATGGAAACAAGTAAAGTATGGTTCAAGCATAAGAATCTTGTGCACAGTGTAAAAGTAACTCAACACCCTTCAAGTTTCAATCCATATCCTAGTCAAGTCATCATCAAATTTAAATTCCTAATGTTTCCAGTGAAAGGTAAGTAACCAGTGATAGGCACTTACTCACCATTCACTTGGTTCATATTTCTCAACTAACCCAAGGTCTCAAAGGTGTGTTCAATCTCAAGGGAAGCTAGGCAGTCATTTCCCCAGTAACCTAACTCGGTCTCAAAGGGGTGACTTGCTAGATTCCACTCATGACAACTGTTTTTTATATCCCTTATTATTATTTTTATTTTTTTTTATAAGTGTTTGCATTGTGCAAAACTTATTCACAAATGTACTTTTAGCACACATGTTGGGATATTTTGATTTTTCCAAATGAGCTTTAATGATTTGAGCCTCATCCAGTAACCAAAATGAAAGCTGAGAAATCACCATGGAAACCAAGTACTAAGCAAACAAGATGAATCATGACTATTTCAATGACATCAACTATTCAAGCATCAAGCACAAGTGTAGTGAAGATAAAATTCTTAAGGTTGAACCAAAACTAAAACTCATCACCATAAGATTCTTAGCTTATTAATGCTTCCCAAGATAGAAAAAAGAACTACACAAAGTTTACTACTAGCATCATTCGAACATCATGAATCAAGACAATAATCGTGCTAACATTTCACTTGAATCCAAGAAAGCATATAAGTGAAGATTTGATGTTCTAAAAAAAAAAATTTTTTTTTTTTGCCATGATTATTTCAAAAACAAGCAAAATAAAGCAACAAGCAATGAAAATATGAACCAACATGAAAAACTAACAAAAACTAAAAACTGAAAACCAAACTAAACAGTATATGACACCCCCCCAGACTTAAACTTTTCATCGTCCCGATGAAATCAATATGGTGGAGGAGGTGGAAAATCAGGAAAATCAGGGAAGAAAAATGTAAAATCTTTAACAAACCATTTAACTTCGTTTCTGAAAAAATTATGATACTCAAACAATTTATCAATATCATCCTGCACAAATCTCATAAAACCTCTAAGATCTTCATGAAATTCCATTTTAGCCTTATAAGCATTCATCATTTTAGAAATCTTATCACACAATTCCCTCTCACTCTTAAAACAATCTTGTAGCTTTTTAAATAGTTCCTCCTCCATAAGCTTCTTATTCTCAAGAAATTCATTAGTTGAATCTAAATCACTATGAATATTCTTTAAAGCAGAATTAAGTTCTTGAAACATAAAACTATGAATCTCTTGGTTACCCTTAGAAACATTTCTTGGAGTAAAAGATGACAAAGCTCTAGATTGTTGCCTAGCTAACTTTAAACACCAATTCTCTTTATTATGAATTGTAGTAAAATCATGATTGGGCAATTTTAAAGGGAAACCATTTTTAATGAATAAACTAAATCCATGCTCTTCATGCTTAATCATTTTCATTGCTAAACATGAATTCAAATCCAATGTACAAGAGCTCTCCACCACCTCTAATTCACTCAAATCACATCCTAATACTAAGGCCAATTGAGTAAGTAATCCCCCTAAAATAATAGGTGTGGTAGAATTCGATTTCCCTAATTTTGCCAAATGTTTAAGAAAGAAATAACCAGAATTAATTTGAACATTTTCGACCATTGCCCACAAACAATACAAATCTATAAGTCTTACTGATCCCTCTTTGTCCTCCCTTCCAAATATAGTGTTTTTCATGAATAAGTAAGCATATTTAAAAATAGGATTGATAATTTGGAAAACTCTAGAATTATGAGGATCAAATAGCGGTTGTTCAGAAATTTGTCGCCAAAAATGTGAATTCTCAAATTGGGGCAAAATCACACACACATCATTCTTTGGCAATTCATAACAAGTATTAAAATCTCCAAACGTCCATTCATAACCTTCATTAAACAAACGAAATTTAAACTTCCCCCCACCTTGAACATTATCAACCTCTATTGAGCTTAAAAATTCAAAGACAATTCTAGGATAAGTAGGATATTTTATGTTCACTAAACCACTCCATCCTATCCTTTCAAATAACCAAACTAAATCATCCTTAAACCCCAAAGTTTCATCAAGAAACCTAGTGCTTAAAAGAGGTCGTTTACATAAAGAAGAATATCTATACCGTTGCTCATCACTAGAGAAAACAATACCAAAGTCATTAGAAATACATTTAAAGCAAACATTCCTCTCCTTTCTTGCAACCACCTTCTCCTTCCCTTTTCTTGTGGCCGAAATCTCCTCAATCACGTTTTCCATGGAAGAAAATCAAATCTCCTTAAGAAGAATGAGAAAGAAAAATTAGAAGAAGTAGTTTAAACCTTTAGAAATGGGAAAATAGGAAAGAGAAACGAGCGGCGGTACACGGCCGTGTGCCGCCCACACCCCGTGCCCTAATTCCCTAAAAAGATGTGGATCAGGTCGTGTGATATCACACGGCCATATTCATTTCTCATCGCACGGCCGTGTCTGTGACACGGCCCCCTTCTCTTTCTTCTCTGGATTCCAGACACGGGCCGTGTCTGGGACACGGCGTAGACCTTTTTCTCCTCGAGATTCTTTACACGGCCGTGTTTGAGACACGGCTTAGACCTTTTTCTCCTCGGGAGATCCTACACGGCCGTGTCTGGATGACACGGCCCAAGCACTTCCCTTGAATGTCATGGCTTAACCTGAAAACAAAATTAAAAACAAGTAAAAACCAACAAAATGAATTTATACTAGCTAAAAGAATTCAATCTGGAGGGCGAGGTTCAGAAAAATACAACCTTTGTACCTCTTCTATTTTCGTACCATGAATATATTTTTTCAAACGTTGACCATTTACCTTAATTATCCCAAAATCTTTGTTCCAAATATCTACAGCTCCAAAAGGATAAACCTTCTTTACCTCATATGGACCCGTCCACCTTGACTTAAGCTTCCCAGGAAAAAGTTTTAATTTTGAATTGAACAACAAAACCAAATCTCCTACATTAAAGTCTTTACGAAGAATGTGCTGATCGTGCCATTTCTTCGTCCTTTCTTTGTAAGATTTAGCATGCTCATATGCATCCATCCTTAATTCATCAAGTTCGTTCAACTGAAGCTTCCTTTTCTCCCCTGCTTCCTTTAAATCCATATTCAAATTTGCAATTGCCCAATAAGCCTTATGTTCTAGTTCAACTGGAAGATGGCAAGGCTTACCATAAACTAATCGAAATGGGGTCATCCCAATAGGAGTTTTATAAGCAGTTCGATATGCCCATAAAGCATCATCTAATTTCAATGCCCAATCCTTTCTTGAAGTGGATACAGTCTTTTCCAATATGGACTTAATTTCCCGGTTAGATATCTCAGCTTGCCCATTAGTTTGAGGATGATAAGGTGTTGCTACTTTATGCTTCACTCCATATCTTCTAAGTAAGTTTTCAAACTGTTTCTCTATAAAATGTGATCCTCCATCACTAATGACTGCCTTTGGCACCCCAAATCTTGGAAAGATAATACTCCTAAATAATTTGATAACTGTTTTCGCATCGCACGTAGGAGATGCCACAGCTTCTACCCATTTGGACACATAATCTACCGCCACAAGAATATACCTATTCCCATATGAAAGAGGGAAAGGTCCCATGAAATCAATTCCCCAAACATCAAATAACTCAACCTCAAGAATGTAATTTAATATCGTTTCATTTCTTTTAGTTATATTCCCAGTTCTCTGACATTGATCACAAGACTGAACAAACAACTTAGCATCCCTGAATAAGGTTGGCTAATAAAATCCTGCTTGAAGAATTTTCGTAATCGTTTTTGAACTACCCAAATGTCCTCCATAGGACGAAGAATGATAATGAAACAAGATATCTCTAACTTCTTCTTCAGGTATACATCTTCGATAAATCACATCATTGCACTTCTTATACAGGAGAGGTTCATCCCAAACATAATTCTTAACTTCTGAAAAAAACTTTTTCCTTTGTTGATTAGAAAAATCCGGAGGTAACACTCCACTAGCAAGGAAATTCACAAAATCTGCGTACCAAGGAGTTTTCACACTTGATAAAGCTAATAAGTGTTCATCCGGGAATATATCATCAATAGGTAAATCAAAATCCACCTCATTTTCTGACTTTTGAGATATTCTAGACAAATGATCCGCTACTACATTTTCAGCTCCTTTCTTATCCCTAATCTCAAGGTTGAACTCTTGCAAAAGTAAAATCCACCTGATTAACCTAGGTTTACAATCTTTCTTTCCAAGTAGATACCGAATAGCTGTATGATCAGTATATACTATTACTCTTGATCCTACTAGATAAGATCTAAATTTATCAATAGCAAATACCACTGCCAATAATTCTTTTTCTGTAGTAGAATAGTTTACTTGGGCTGCATCAAGTGTTTTACTTGCATAATGGATCGCATGTAAAATCTTATTTCTTCATTGTCCCAAAACTGCTCCTACAACAAAATCACTAGCATCACACATTATTTCAAAAGGATGATCCCAATCAGGTGCTTGAATGACTGGAGCTGTTGTAAGAGCACTCTTGATTTTATTGAAGGCTTCAATACATTCTCTATCAAAACAAAACTCAACATCTTTAATCAACAGATTAGTTAATGGCTTGGAAATCTTTGAAAAGTCCTTAATAAAACGTCTATAGAAACCAGCATGTCCTAAAAAACTCCTAACTCCTTTTACATTGATGGGTGGGGATAATTTGTCTATTATTTCCACTTTTGCTTGATCTACCTCAATACCACACTCTGAGATTTTATGGCCCAAAACTATCCCTTCCTTAACCATAAAATGACATTTTTCCCAGTTCAACACTAGGTTTGTATCTTCACACCTTTTTAGAACAGTAGAAAGATTTGACAAACAAGAATCAAAGTCATTTCCATAAACTGAGAAGTCATCCATGAAAACCTCCATAATTTTTTCTATTAAATCTGAAAAAATTGCCATCATGCATCTCTGAAAAGTGGCTGGAGCATTACAATGCCCAAATGGCATCCGACGATAAGCAAAGGTACCATAAGGACAAGTAAAAGTAGTCTTCTCCTGGTCTTGAGGATGAATTGGAATTTGAAAAAATCCAGAATATCCGTCCAAGTAACAAAAGTAGGAATGTTTAGCTAATCTTTCAAGCATTTCATCAATAAATGGTAAAGGGAAATGATCCTTCCTTGTTTCTTTATTCAACTTCCGATAATCAATGCACATTCGCCACCCCGTCACTGTTCGTGTTGAAATTAGCTTATCTTCTTCATTCTTGATAACAGTCATTCCTCCTTTCTTTAGAATCACGTGGACTGGACTCACCCATTCACTATCCGAAATTGGGTAAATAATCCCTGCATCAAGAAGTTTAATCACTTCCTTCTTTACTACCTGTTTTAAATTTGGATTTAGTCTCCTTTGATGCTCAATTGAGTTCTTGTACCCCTCTTCAAGTAAAATTCTATGCATACAGAGAGATGGACTAATCCCTTTTATATCATCAATTGTATATCCAATGGCCTTTCTATGCAACCTTAACTCATCCAACAGTCTCTTTGTTTCAAACTCATTTAACTGAGCATTAATTATAACTGGATAAGTAGAATTCGGCCCAAGAAATTCATATTTAAGATTTGGTGGTAATGGTTATGTTCAAGTTGAGGTGGTACTATTTCTGGTAAAACTGGCTCTTGTTCTATCAACATAGTCTCCTCCTTAGCCAAGCTTTCTTCTAAAAACTCTTCATTATCTAAAGACAGATCATCCTCCTTATGATCACCAAGACATACCCCCTTTTCTGTTGAAAATGCTTTTTCACCAAACACTTTTGATAATGATTCACAGCACCAAGGAAATAATGTTTGGAAATCGTTTTGATTCAAGATAAGCCCTTTTTCAACATCATCCTTTTCTCTAATGATATCCATTGTTAAGAATGAGCTATCTTGCTCTGCCCAATCATTGGAATTTTGCGTAATTCTGCCAACTATATCAAAAGTTTCTTCTAGACTTTTTTTCAAAAATGATCCTCCAGATGCTAAATCCAGTTGATTCTTATTTGAGAAAGAAAGCCCAACATAGAACAAATGCATAATTAACCATTTCTCAATTCCATGATGTGGACATAACTGCAGAAGAGAAGAATATCTTTCCCAGGCTTGGTATAATTTTTCTCCATCCAATTGCTTAAAATTTCAAATTTGACTTCTCAAATAAGTAGTTTTCCTTGGAGGGAAATATTGGTCAAGGAATTTTTGCTCTAACTCATCCCATGTTTTGATACTTTGAGACTTTAGAGAATTATACCATCTTTTTGCAGCATCCTTCAGACTAAAAGGAAAAGCAAGCAGCTGAACAATATCAGATGAAACTTCTTCATATTTCAAAGTATAACAATATCTATAAAACTCCATCAAATGGGAATAACGGTTCTCAATCTCCAATCCTCCAAACTGAGTTTTCTGAACCATGGAAACAAAAGATGGTTTGAGTATAAAATTTCTTGCTTGTATGTTAGGGTAAACAATTGCTCCCATTTGTTTTGCAGACTTCGGAGCTCCATAATCTCCTAGTGACTTGCACACCATGTTTAGATATTCTTGTTCTTCTATTTTCCTTTGCAGAATTCTTCTTTTATGGAAAGTTCTGTCAATCTCAGGGTCAAAAGGAAAGAATTCCCCTGCAAAGTTATATCTTCGCATACACAATAACAAGATAGCAAATGACAATTCAACAGAAAAAGAAAAAAATAAAAGAATCAAAAATGCAGAATTGAATTTGTACAAAAAGAATTAACAAGAAGTAAAAGTTATACAAGAAAGTAAAAACAGAAATCTAATGATTAGTTACAACTATGCAATATGAAAGGAAAACAAATGTTATGTTTAGTCTAACTCAATTGATAATTCCTAATGTTATAGCGCAGTCCCCGGCAACGGCGCCAAAAACTTGTTACGCTCCGCAAGTGTACGGAAATGTCGCAAGTAATATAAAAGATTATCGTATCCACAGGGACTGGAATAAGCACTAGAAATGTCTCAATGTGAATTAGCTAAACAACTATCCAATTGTTTCAAATGCAAAGTGAAGGTAAACAAATCTAATATTAAAGATAAACAAACAAGAGTTTAGTGTTTTGGGTTATGATAAGGGGAGATTCTAGGAGTTTCGGTTTCTTTGTAAGATTTCTTGAATGCAAATGGTTCACCAATTCTTATCCCTCAATTTCCAAACACTTGTAGAAAGTTGTCGGTTCTCTCTTGCAATAGATAACCGACTAAGGACTGAGAAATGTATCTAAATATGATCAATTAGACGTGAACCTACGTTGTCCTTACACAGAAGCGCACCTATTACTATGCCTTCCTCGGATATCAACATAGAAGCCCACAACTTATTAATCTATCAAGATACAAGAAACTAATCACAAGATCCATCCTACTCTCTTGAATATTCCTATTTCCTCTTCAAGATTATCTCTCAAACGTCCTTACACGGGCTTGCACTTGTCACGTGGATCACTCGGATGATCGAGTGAGAGTTTATCTTTACTAAGTCCACAAGAAATCCAAACAATCAATCAAGAATGAGAAGTAAGCACAAATCACCATTAATCATTCAAAATCTAATTGATACAAGCAAGACAATGTCATTGAAATAAGAAATTGGCAAATCCATAAGATATTACATCAATCCATCATACAAATACTCCCTTAATCCTAGAATACAAGATCTACTCCATGAATCGAGGAAGAATACCCGAAGAAATAAAGATTACAAGCATTTCTTAAATCCCCAATCCAAGAAACCAAGAAAAGGGCGAAAGAGAAAACTTATCTACGAAGAAGCCTCGTCTTCGGATCCAATCCTCGCTCCAGAGTCGAAATCGTCAAGAACTCCCCTCGAATCGCCCAGAAATCCTCCCAAGAATGGGAGGATACCACCAAATCTTGCATTCTCCCAAAGGGGAAGAGATGCCCTTTCAATTCATGAAGGAGGGTTTAAATAGAGGAGGAAATCGGGCGCCACACGGCCCCATGACACGGCCGTGTGAGATTCACACGGCCATGTCCAGTTCCTTCTCTGCCAAAGCTGCACGGCCATGACCCTTCTGCTCTCTAGAAATGCTACACAGCCGTGTGGTGCACACGGCCACCACCTGCTTGGCCTCTGGAAACCTCACACGGCCGTGTAGATCTACACGGCCATGTAAGGCATCTGCTCTAATTTCTTCAAATCAAGACACGGCCGTGTGAGATTCACACGGCCATGTCCTCTTCCCTTCCTGTTAAAACTATACGGCCGTGTGTGGTACACGGCCTGATGCTCTCTCCCTTCAATTCCTTCCAAGCTTGTCCGAGGACGCATAATCTTCATCAATTTCGACTCCTGTGTACAGAAAATGCACAAAAAGTAGATCTCCGAACCAAAAGAGTAAATATGCTAAAAGGAAAGCTGGAAGTATAAAAATGCATAGATCAAGCATGCTCAAAGTATGTAAATGTGCGTAAAAATATGCATAAAAGAGTATATAATCTACGCACATCAGACAGTCTCGACACACTCGACCTAAACGGTCGAGTAAGAACACTTAACAACATCGACCTAAACGGTCGAGTAAGACAGTCTCGACACACATTTCTCATTGGTCGTTGAAAGTTTCGACAGACTCGACAAACTCGTGGTTCGAGCGGACATGACGTGTGCGAAAGACTATGCAAAACTAGAAACAAACACAGATACAAATTCCAATTAGACTAATTCGCACCTGGGCAAAAGGCATGGACGAAATAGAGGGAGGAGCCCACTCCAAGATCTGGATCACACAGTTAACCAAACAAGCCCACACAAATAGCGCGGCAAATAGGGAGCCACTGAGGAGAACAAGGAACTAGATGAGAAGTTCAGGGTGTCGCCTATTTTGTGCTCTTAAAGGACTTGACATAGCCTTTTTGACTAGATTAATTCCAGGGATGTAAAGAGGAGCCAATTAAGTCTACCAAGAGACTTGGCGCAAACCATAAATTAGCGTGAGAAATCTGACGCTAAGACACCTCGCCTGCCTGACATGCTGGATGCAAGCAAACGACGTACAAAATTGCTGCATGACGTTGGTCAGGTACCTTGCATGTCGGTCTGTAAACAACCCGATGCTCCCAGCCATTTTGAGAGTACCTACTATAGGGCGTAGGCTCTGTCAACCACCCGTCAAATTTACTTCAAAAGGCTAAAACCGAAATACCTCAGTGGGAAGATTGAATTGACTAGTGCAGTTCAGCGGACATGAGAAACTCAAAAGACAGAAACAGATGCCAGTTGTTCTCATTACCTTCCTTCTCTTCTTCTTCCTCTTATCCAATCCGCCAGCCACCAAGTAGGAGGAAGCGTTGGCCACCAAGGAGGAGGGGCGCCGACCACCAAGGATAAAGGGGGCGCCGACCCTAGCAAAGGAGAAGGGGAGGGGCACCGGCCCTAGGTGAGCAGGAAAGGGAGGGGTGTCGCCACAAGGAGGAGAAGAGAGAAAATTAGGAAAATTAGGTTTTAGGGGGCACCACCTACTCCTTTTATAGGCTTGTCGCCAGTTACAAAGAAAGAAAATTAACAGAATTCTGTTAAGAAAAATCTCCCTTTCTATAACCAAGTTAAACCAAACCAAGTTAAATCAAACCAAGTTAAACCAAACCAAACGGATGGGTGGATGAGAGGCTTTATATAGAGGCTACAACAGGGACCTAGAAGAGGAATTAGTTTAGGCCTCCTGATGGGCTTGGGCTTCCTGTGTTCGTCTCGAACATCCAACTCAAGTCCATCAATAATAACTCATACCACTAAAGTGTTATTATTGAACTACCGCACCAATCTCATATTACAATATGAGCTCCTTCTTATCATGAGTGCTTTAATCTCCTTGTGTTTAAGATATCGTATGTCCGTTAATTAATTAAGTTACTGACAACCCAATTAATTAACATCTGATTCCAAGAGTAGTACTACTCAACTTTATTATCATGCCGAACTAAGTCCACCTGTAGGGTTTATATGATAATCCTTATGAGCTCCTCAAGGGGACATCATCAGCCTAAATAATTAGGACACAGTTTCCTTCTATAATCAACTACACACCATATAAATAGTACTATTTCCCAACTCATCGGGCCTATTGATTTAACGAATAAATCTCACCCATTGATAAGTTAAAGAAATAAATACTAAGTATATGTGCTTGTTATTATATAGGGATTAAGAGGATGCACATCCATAATAATAGAGGTTCTATTCTTTTATATAGTCAGTACAAATCTTACAACCTCAAATGGTCCTGCTCAATACACACATAGTGTATTTGTGTAATTTTATAGTAAAGACAAACTAATACCAAATTACACTACAACCGTTCCAATGGATTGTCCCAATACATCTTGGTTGTAAGCTACTATTTATAATTTATAAGGAACCGATAACATGATCTTTTTGTGTGACACCACACACCATGTTATCTACAATATAAATTAAATGGACAACTGTATTGATATATATATAAATATAAAATGCAAACATTTGACCAAGGTGATTCTCATTTCAAAATATTTTAAAACAGATGTTCATACAAAAGTTAAGCTTATAGTATACATCACAATAATCTCCCACTTATACTAAAAAACTATGCTGCCATAAATGCTGTCATACATCTGATTCACATCCTCTCAACATGCCTATCAAATGCTCTCACCGGAAGGGCCTTAGTGAAAGGATCTGCTAGGTTATCTGCTGATGTAATCTTGGCGACAACAACCTCTCCACATTTTACAATGTCTCGTATCAGGTGGTACTTGCGCTCAATGTGTTTACTTTCCTTATGGGCTCATGGTTCCTTCAAGTTTGCTACTGCACCACTGTTGTCACAATAAATTGTGATAACTTTAGGCAAACCAGGAATCACATCTAAGTCCATCAAGAAGTTTCTGAGCCATACAGATTCTTTGGCTGCCTCAGAGGTTGTCATATACTCATCTTCCATGGTGGAGTCTGAAATACATTTCTGCTTAACACTCATCCATGCTATGGCTCCACCTCCCAAAGTAAACACATACCCCGAGGTTGATTTACTGTTGTCCCTATTCGATTGGAAGTCTAAATCTGTGTAACCCATAGGGAGCAAATTATCTGCCTGGTAAACCAACATATAATCTCTAGTCCTTTTCAGGTACTTTAATATATGCTTTACGACAGTCCAATGTCCCGGTCTTGGGATACTTTCATATCTACTAACCATGCCCACGACAAAAAAGATATCCGGTCTCGTACATAGCATTGCATACATTAGGCTTCCTACAACCGAAGCATAAGGAATTACCTTCATCTCCTCTATCTCCTTTGATGTTTTAGGATGCATCTCTTTAGATAAAGGTACTCCATGCAGAAAAGGTAGAAAACCTTTCTTGGAGTTTTTCATGCTAAAACGAGCTTGGACAGTATCAATGTATGAAGCTTGGGATAAGCACAATATCCTTTTCTTGCGATCCCTTATTACTTTGATCCCAAGAATATGTCCACATTTACCCAAGTCCTTGATATCAAACTGCTTGGACAACCATACCCTTACGTCTGACAACACTTTGACATTGTTGCCAATGAGAAAAATGTCATCTACGTATAGTACAAGAAATACCACCACGTTTCGGTCACTTTTCTTGTATACACAAGACTCATCCAAGCATTGAATGAATCCATAAGACTGGATCACTTCATCAAACTGGATGTTCCAAGATCTTGAAGCTTGCTTTAGTCCATAAATGGACCGATTGAGCTTACATACAAGATGATCTTTACCCTTCGCAATGGATCCCTCTAGTTGCTTCATATAGATGTTATCTTCAAGACTTTCGTTAAGGAAAGTTGTGTTGACATCCATTTGCCAAACCTCATAATCCATATGAGCAGTAAGAGATAAAAGAATCCGAATAGACTTAAGTATGACTACCGGTGAAAAGGTTCCCTCATAATTGATTCCCTCTTTCTTAGTATACCCCTTCGCAACAAGCCCCGCTTTAAAGGTTTCCACCTTCCCATCTGTTCCTCTTTTCCTTTTGTAGAACCATTTACTTCCAATGACTTTTACACCATTTGGTGGTTCTACAAGCTTCCAGACTTGATTAGAATGCATAGATTTTATTTCAGAGTTCATTGCACTTTGCCAAGATGTTGTATATTTATCTTGGAGTGTTTCATCATATGTCCAGGGAGCAGCTTCTTTTTCACCAGAGATCAAGTCCGAAGACTCTCCAAAAACATGAATCTTTCAGGTTGCCTAACAACCCTCCCACTACGACGAGGCACTACCTGTAATTGTGCATCATTTGTGACACGTGTTGTAGTTACTTGTGGTATCTCATCTTGTACCATTGGTACTAAAGTAGAAGTGTCCTCTATTATTTCCTCAAGAATAATTTTACTCATGGGCTTGTGGTTCATTACATAGTCCTCTTCTAAAACTCGGACATTGGTGCTAACAACAACCTTCAGATCTTTATGACTATAAAACAAACCACCTTTCGTTCCTCTAGGATATCCCACAAATAAGAGAACTTTTGTATGCGATTCCAACTTATCAGCGTCTCCCTTCAGCAAATGTGCTGGACTACCCCAAATCCGAATGTGTTTTAAACTAGGCTTACGCCCATTCCACAATTCTGTGGGAGTAGAGGATACTACCTTAGAAGGCACTAAGTTCAGAATGTACGCCGTCGTTTCTAAAGCATATCCCCAAAATGAATTTGGTAATTCTGAATAACTCATCATTGATCTAACCATTTCCATAAGAGTCCTATTCCTTCGTTTCGCCGCACCATTTTATTGGGGTGTACCAGGTGCAGACAATTGGGATTGAATCCCGACCTCTGATAAGTAACTCCTAAACTCTCCTAAGAGGTACTCTCTACCACGATCAGACCGTAGTGTCTTGATACTTTTACCATGACGTTTCTCCACATCAACCTTGTACTCTTTGAACTTATCAAAGCACTCAGACTTGCGGCACATCAAGTAAATGTACCCATATCTCGAATAGTCATCTATAAAAGAGACAAAATATTCGAAACCACCTCTTGCCTAGATAGTCATATGGCCACACAAATCAGAATGAACCAATTCCAACACTTCTTTGGCTCTATACCCCTTTGCCTTAAAAGGTCTCTTGGTCATTTTTCCTTCCAAGCAAGACTCACAGGTTGAAAAGTTTTCCACTACTAATGAGCCCAAAGTTCCATTGACTATTAACCTTTGAATCCTACTCAAGTTAATATGACCCAACCTTAGATGCCAAAGATATGTTTGGTTCATTTCCAAAGGTTGCTTTCTCTTATTAGAATTAGAAGATGTGTTATTAATTTCCATTTGTTGCATCATGAGAGTTATTGGATTAAGAGTATACAAATTGCCAACCAACACACTAGAACAGATAACCACCCTATTTTTCTTGACAACCACTTTATCATCAAAAGAAACAGAATATCCATCCATAGATAATTAAGAAACTGAAATCAAGTTCTTTCTAAAACATGGTATGTTAAGACAAGTTTTCAAAATCAAAGTTTTATTCCTATCAAAAGATAGATAAACATCTCCCACTACAACAACCGCCACTCTCGTAGCATTGCCCATATAGACGGTGATCTCTCCTTCATGTAGTCATCTGGTTTCCTGGAACCCTACAATGAATTACAGACATGATCAGTGGCTCCCGTATCTATACACTAGGTATCGGTAGATAACACCCCTAAACATGCTTCAACAACTAATGAATAAGATATACCTTTATTGTACTCCTTTTTGCGAGGACAGTCCACCTTCCAATGTCTAGACTGCTTGCATGTGAAGCACTTGCCTTTCGGCTTTTTCACACCTGCCTACGACCCAGTCCCTTGAGGTCGAATCACTTTCTTTACCGAACCAACTTGTTTCTTCTTCTTCTTTCTGCATTTCAGCATAGAGGAAGAAACGTTTTTAGCAATGTGAACTTGAGAACTTTGATGAAATAGCCCTTCTGCCGCTTGGAGTTCTGTCAGAAGTTCCGCCAACGAATAAACCCTTTTGTTCATGTTGTAATTCAGGCAGAACAACTCAAAACTTTTGGGCAGCATTTGGAGAATAATATTGACCTGGGGTTCCCCATCTATTTCAGCTCCAAGGACTTCCATCTCATTCAAATGAGCCATCATCTTGAGGATATGATCCCTCATGTGTGTCCCCTCAGTTATAGTGGTCGTCATTAAGTTTCTCATGGCCTCTTGCCTGGCAGCACGATTCTAGTGTTCGAAGAGTTCCTTGAGATTGAGCATCATATCATAGGTAGTGTGTAGGGTATGATGCTAATGTTGCAGTTCATTTGACATAGAAGTCAAAATGTAACACTGCGCTATCTCATCTACCTTGACCCATTTCCTATGCCTCTCTATCTCGTCTTCACTAGAATCCTTATCAAGCACGCTAGAACAGACCTCAAGAAGTACGAACTTGTATTTTTCAGCAGTTAAGACAATGTCCAAGTTTCATTTCCAATCAATATAATTTGGACCAGTAAGTTTATTTTCTTTTAAAATAACAGCAAGAGGATTGAAAACCATTTTGAAATCCTGAGAATAACAAAATAAAATATTTGATCAAAACTTTAGAATTTAAAATATTGATTCCTCAAACAATATAATTTAAATTCACCAACACCTCAAAACACCGTGAATTTTGTATGTCACGATAGTGTGGATGTATACTAATTCAAACATTTGTAAGAAGAGGTTTTACCCATTAATTTTATTATCTTGTCAACCTAGCTTTATGACAAAAAAAATTAATAGTTGATTCATCTTCAACCACACAAATAATAGCAGTGACTCCGATATAGGGATACTATTAAATGCTCCCAAGTTTATACCATTACTTGATACTTAGTCATTAATTAGGATTGTGCCCCTTCGGATGGAAAATATCACACATACCTAAATAATTTCCTATAATTATCCGATGTGGAGGAAGACACTTAAATCCAACGTGCAAGTTTGAATGCATCACTTATAAACCTGTAATGGAGACCGTAAGATTTATTTAAATAATCCCTCTCCTACTTAGTTATTTAAGTCGAGGAATTTTAACATGCACACATATCATAACACACATCACAGCACATAAAATAGCATATAAAGGAAATAAATATGAAAATAAAATTTCCAACTATTATGGCCTCATTCAACGTTGCCCTCCAATATGCCGCCAATGGATCGTTGCCCTCCAATATGCCGCCAATGGATCGCTGCCCTCCAATATGCCGCCAATGGATCAAGTCGTCGCATCTATATCGCCTCCTTCTCTGCCGCACCTCCGATCCTCAAAATAGCACCATGCATAGCAAGGATACAAGCCACAACAAAAAGAATAAAAATTTACATTTATCGATCCTATATTCCACAAGGAATTTACTGTTGGTGCAGGAAGCATCAATGATCGAATCTATGTTTTGATTATGTCAAAGGGTTCAAAGGTAAGGTGTTTTGTTATCTGATATCTTGAATGAGCAATGCAGGAAAGTCCTAAGTTTACTTAAGCAAAAGTTTGAGCTGCGGTTAGGCAAAGGAAAAACCCTAGGGGACGGTAACCCTAGGTCATAGGGGGCGGTAACCCTATGCGGAAAGCCTTGGCGGGTCGGAGCTTCGGGCAAAAATCCTAGGGGGTATTAACCCTAGGTTAAAATCTTGGTGTCGCGAACCGGGTAGAAGTTTGGATGGGTTGAGGACTGGACGTCCAGCATGAAGATCAAAAGCATCGAACGCTGAGCAAAAGTCCAGTCAGTCTGGAGGACCGAACTGGCAAAAGGTAACTCTCCGGAGTGGAGTAGGTGAGGGCGCGTTCCCCGATAGAGGGAACAGTAGGCGTCGGTTCGACCTAAGGTTTCCGGTTGGAAATCTGAAGTCATAACTGGATAGTCTGGTGACTATCGAGTATTCAATTTATCATAGTTATGGTATTTTGTGCTAACTTTGTGTTGCAGGGTATTTTTTGAGACTAACGTATCTTGCAGGTGCAAAGGAGCAACCTTAAGCCTCAGATGAACAGTGTCCGAGGTGCCTCCATGGAGCTTGGAGGTGCCTCAGGTGCAAAGCAGGAGCTGGCTGCGAAGCAGTACTGGAGGCATCTAGGATGAAGCTGGAGGCGCCTTGGACCAGAGCTTGAAGGTGCCTTGGAGTGGCTTGGAGGCGCCTTCGAGTGGATGAAGTGCGACCTATTCTGTGCTGATCCATGCGGGCGACTCGGGAGGCTTGGAGGCGCCTTGGATGGTGATTGAGGCGCCTCCAACAGTGTATAAAAGGAGCTCTCAAGGCAGCAATCAGATTAACGAATTCCAAGTGCTTCTACTACAACATGCTGCTCCAAAAGACGCCCTGAAGTGCTATCATAAGTCCCTGACGACCCTGAGCTCCGAAATTGTGATTCTGTCGTCAGTATAATTATTTTATTGTAATTGCACTTATTGTAATACATCTTTGTACAATTTTTACGCGATATAGTTGTTGCCCACAGAAAGCGATCAACGATCGTGGGCCTTGGAGTAGGAGTCGCCCTAGGCTCCGAACCAAGTAAAATCTTGGTGTCCTTTATCTTTTCTGTGTGCTTAGTTTATTATTTCCGCTGCGCTTTCTCGAACGATTTTTGAATTACGAAACGTGAATAAGCCACGAGTGCTATTCACCCCCCCCCCCTCTAGCACGATCTTGATCCAACAATTGGTATCAGAGCGGGGTCGCTTCGATTTAGTTCAACCACCAGTCAAGAAAATTTTTTCTTGGTCTTTTCAATTTTTCAAAGTCAATCTGAATTAGTATAATTGCTATATTTTGATATGTTTTTACGTTTGAATCGATTTTTGCTCGAAGTTGGTGCAACACCACTTGATTCGTGTTCTTTTTATTATACATCCTGCACTGCTAATCCAGGATCAAGTCCTGGGATTTGTTTTTATTTTTATTGTGTGCTAGATTCTTTAATGGCTCTCCAAGAAAGTTTTAGCACAGTCCGCCCGCCACTCTTTTTCGGCGAGGACTTTGGCTATTGGAAGAACCGGATGGAATACCACCTTAAGACGCAAGTCGAGATGTTGATTATTATCCAGACCGGTCTCGAACTTCCACGTGACGACGCAGGAGAACTAGTCTCATGCATCAACTGGGATGCTAGTATAAAGAAGAAGGTTGAAGCAAATGCCAAAGTAACCTGCATGCTACAATACAGACTGTCAAAGGAAGAACTCAACAGAGTAGGACCCTTCTCGAGCGCCAAAGAACTATGGGAAAAGCTAATTGAGTTGCACGAGGGCACTTCCGACGCAAAGGTAAGCAAAAGAGACTTAATATTTAATAAATTATATAATATTAAATTGCAGGAAGGTGAGACGGGCACTCAACTCCACGCCCGGATACAAGACCTACTAAGCGGGCTTCATGCGATCGGACAAAAGGTAGACAACCGAGACATAATCAGGTATTCTTTGAACACTTTCCCGAGGAACACTTTGTGGGCATCCATAGTTGATGCCTATAAAGTTTCCAAAGATTTATTATTAATTAAATTAGATGAACTCTTTTCTGAATTAAAATTGCATAAGCAGACTAATGCACAGCCGGTCGAGAAGGGTATGGCTTTGGTTGTAGGTTCTAGCAGAATGCGTGAACCGAGATCGAGGCGCAAA
The DNA here is from genome assembly GCF_018446385.1 of Zingiber officinale. Classification (NCBI taxonomy): domain Eukaryota; kingdom Viridiplantae; phylum Streptophyta; class Magnoliopsida; order Zingiberales; family Zingiberaceae; genus Zingiber; species Zingiber officinale. Next base: position 59,392,301 of record NC_055990.1, on the reverse strand, counting down.
ACCAAACTTGAGTCAAGAGATGAATCAGAGGATGACGGTGAAATTGTTTTCGAGCTATTGAGGCTTGTGCGAAAGATTTGCAGAAATAAAAAGGCGACTCAAACGAACAAAAGGACAAATTTGGAGTCACCTGCTACGGTTGTAATCAGAAGGGGCACTACAAGTCGGATTGTCCAAAAAAAAGAAATGAAGAAAGAAGGCATTGAAGGCAACCTGGTTCGAGTCGTCAGACGAATCTGAGACTGACGAAGAAGAATTGACAAGCTTCCTCGCGTTACAAGTACAAGCAAACATCGTCGAAACTGACTCTGAGTTAGAATCTGAAACCGAGAGTGAGTCAGAGACCGAGTCCGAGCAAATCCACGGATCCGCATCCGTTTTTTAAGGCCAAAACCCCACTGTAAGATCTCTACCCGTCGAGACTCAATTTGATGACTTGCAAAAACTAGTACCTTAGTTATTAAAGAAGCTGGCAAAATTCAATGTCCGGGTCAAGTCGCTCCAAAAGGAGGTAACATTCCTTAAGGAGGCGACTGACTTGAGTTCTTTAAATGAGCCAGTTCAAATTGGAAGTTCAACTCAAGTCCAAAAACTTGAGAAAGAAAATTCCAATTTGAAAATACAAATTAAAAAACTCAAGGACACGTTGGAACGGTTCACTTTGGATTCCAAGAATCTGGATCTAATTCTTGGAAAACAGCGAGCCATTTACAACAAATCTGGACTTGGATTTAAAACCAAAAGAAAATATAAATCATATCTATGCCTAGTTAATAGAAACAATAGAAACATAGTCCAAGCATGGGTCCTCAAGTCAAACTTGATTAATCAAGTTGGACTTGGAACATATTGGGTCCCTAAGGATCAGATCCATTACCTTGATAGACCATATCAAGGCTATGATCTAGAGGGAGCCAATAAAAAGACTATTTTTATCATAAAATAAATTGTATGATGCTTGAACTTTCTACTTTTTAATATGTATGTTTAAATCAGGATAGTTTAAAGACCTAGGCATAATTTACACTTGCCCAGTTAAACCTAGTGGTTTCAAAAAGTAAATTAAATATAATTTCTTTGAGCGGCTCTATCTAGGAAATGGAGGATGATCCCATACCCAAGAAGGCCTAGTGCCTCGCCACGACCTGGGAACCAATCCTTGAAATGTGTGTTTAATTGACTAATTAAAAACCCTAAGTTTAACTCAAATGTAAATTAAACCTTAGAAATAACCAAAATTAAAAGATAACCATCACACAAAATTACTTAAGATTACCTGATTCATAACCTAAAATCGGGTGAGATGGATCTAGGTTGAACTTATTCTAAAATAATTTTAATAAATTTAATTTAATTAACTCAATTTAAATAATTAACAATCTTAAATTAATTAATCAAATTTAACTAACTCAATCAAATAATTTAAATTTATTTAATTTCAAAATACTTTATTTAAAAAAAAACTTTGAAAAATTATTTAAAAATCTGTTAAAGAATTTTGAAAAATTATTTAAAAATAATTTAAAGATTATTTTAAAATCTATTTAAAAAATTTTAAAAAATATTTGAAAAATTATTTTAAAAGCCATTAAAAGTTACTTGAAAAATTAATTTAAAAACTATTAAAAATTATTAAAAAAATTATTTAAAAATATTTTAAAAATTATTTAAAAATTATTTAAAAATATTTTAAAAAATATTTGAAAAATTATTTAAAATCCTTTAAAAAATATTTGGAAAATTACTTAAAAACTTTTTAAAATTCTTCGAAAAATTATTTAAAATCCTATAAAAAAATCTTTGAAAAATTATATAAAAATTATTTAAAAATCCTTTAGAAAAATCTTTGAAAAATTATTTAAAAATATTTTAAAAATTATGTGAAAAAATATTTTAAAAAAAACTTTTAAAATACTTTTAAAAATTATTTGAAAGAATATTTAAAAATCTTTGAAAAATTATTTAAAAAACTTTTAAAAATCATAGAAAAATTATTTAAAAACTTTAAAAAATTATTTAAAATCATTTAAAAAATCTTTGAAATATTATTTAAAAATCCTTTAAAAAAATTTTTCAGAAATTATATGAAATCTTTTAAAAATTACTTGAAAAATCATTTAAAAATCGTTGAAAAATTATTATAAATTTTTTTAAAAATCTTTGAAAAATTATTGAAAAACATTTAAAAATACTTAAAAAATTATTTAAAAAACGTTTAAAGATCGTCGAAAAAATATTTAAAAACTTTTAAAAATCTTTGAAAAATTATTTAAAAACTTTTTAAAATTCTTTGAAAAATAATTTAAAATCCTTTGAAAATATTTGAAAAATTATTTAGAAATCTTTTAAAAATTATTTGAAAAATTTTATAAAAAAAATTTTAAAAATTACTTGAAAAATTATTCAAAAATACTTTAAAAATTCTAAATCTATAAAAAATTATTTAAAAATCCTTTCAAAAAATATTTGAAAAATTATTTAAAAATCGTTTAAAAATTATTTGAAAAATTATTTTAAAAAAACTTTTAAAAATTTATTAGAAATCTTTCAAAAATAGTTTAAAAACTTTTGAAAATTATTTAAAAATCATTAAAAAGTTGCTGAAAAATTTTTTAAAATCTTTTAAAAATTATTTACAAACTTTTAAAAATATTTGAATAACTATTTAAAAATCATTTAAAAATTATTTGAATAATTATTTTAAAAATCTATGAAAAATGATTAAAAAACTTTTAAAAATATTTGAAAAATTATTTTAAAACTTTTTAAAATCATTAGTAAAATTATTTAGAAATATTTTAAAAATTATTTGAAAATTATTTAAAATCCTTTAAAAAATCTTTGAAAAAATATTTAAAAATCCATTAAAAATTCTTTGAAAAATTATTTAAAAATCCTTTAAAAAATCTTTGAAATATTATTTAAAAATTATTTAAAAATTATTTGAAAAAAACTTTTAAAAATTATTTGAAAAAATAGTTTAAAAACTTTTAAAAATTATTTAAAAATCTTTTTAAAATCTTTGAAAAATTATTTGGAAACTTTTAAAAATCTTTGAAAAATTATTTTAAAAACTTTAAAAAATCTAAGAAAAATTATTATAAAACTTTTAAAAATCTTTGAAAAATTATTTAAAAACTTTTAAAAATTATTTAAAATCCTTTAAAAACTCTTTGAAATATTATTTTAAAATCCTTTAAAAAATTCTTTGAATAATTTTTTGAAGTCTTTTAAAAATTTTTTGGAAAATTATTTACAAACTTTTAAAAATCTTTGAAAAATTATCTAAAACACTTTAAAAAAATTATTTGAAAATTTATTTAAAAATCAATGAAAAATTATTTTAAAATCTTTGAAAAATTATTTTAAAAACTTTTAAAAATCTATGAAAAATTATTTAAAAACTTTTAGAAATCTTTGAAAAATTATTGAAAAATTTTTAAAAATTCATTGAAACATTATTTAAAATCCTTTAAAAATATTTGAAAAATATTTAGAAATCTTTTAAAAATTATTTGAAAAATTTTATAAAAAAAACTTTTAATAATTATTTGAAAAATTATTTAAAAATCCTTTAAAAATTCTTTTAAAAAATATTTTAAAATCCTTTAAAAAATCTATAAAAAATTATTTTAAAATCCTTTAAAAAAATCTTTGAAAAATTATTTAAAAATCGTTTTAAAATTATTTGAAAAATTATTTCAAAAAAAAATTAAAAATTATTTCAGAAATTTCTTTAAAAATATTTTAAAAATCTTTGAAAAATTGTTTAAAAACTTTAAAAAATTATTTATAAATCTTTTTAAAATCTTTGAAAAATTATTTAAAATCTTTGTAAAATTATTTAAAAACTTTGAAAAATATTTGTAAAATTATTTTTAAAATATTTTAAAAATTATATGAAAAATTATTTTTAAAACTTTTAAAAATCTTTGATAAATTATTTTAAAACTTTTAAAAATCTTTGAAAAATTATTTTTAAAACTTTTGAAAATTATTTAAAAATACTTTGAAAAATCATTTCAAAATCATTTGAAAAATTACTTGAAAATACTTTGAAAATTACTTCAAAATTATTTGAAAAGTTATTTAAAAATTACTTTGAAAATTACTTCAAATTCTTCTAAAAAACTTTCAAAAGAATTATTTAAAGAAGCTAAGTTTTTGTTGACAGTACTAAGGTTTTTCAAAACACTTTCAAAATTAAGTGTTTTTCAAACATTTTTTCAAATTTAGCTACTCTTCAGGGGGAGCTAAAAATTATATGAAAAATAGAATCCTTCTCCCTAAGTAATTTCTTTTTGATTTATGTCGAAGCGGGAGAGAGATCAAAGTTAAGTAAGGAGGGAATATAAGGAATTTTTCTTTTCTTATCTCATTTATTCCTTTGCTTTAAATTCCTAATATTATTGCTATATTTTCTTAACTTTGAACTATATTCTCATAATAAAAAAAGGGGAGATTGTTGGTACAGGAAGCATCAATGATTGAACCTATATTTTGATTATGTCAAATGGTTTAAAGTTAAGGTGTTTTGTTATCTTATATTTTGAATGAACATTGCAGGAAAGTCCTAAGTTTACTTAGGCAAAAGTCCTAGCTTCTGTTAGGCAAAGGGAAAACCCTAGGGGGTGGTAACCCTATGCGGAAAGCCTTGGCGGGTCGGAGCTTCGGGCAAAAATCCTAGGGAGCGGTAACCCTAGGTTAAAATCCTGGTGTCGCGAACCGGGTAGAAGTCTAGATGGGTCGAGGATCGGACATCCAGCATGAAGACCGGAAGTATGGATGCTGAGCAAAAGTCCAATTGGTCTGGAGGACCGAACTGACAAAAGGTAACTCTCTGGAGTGGAGTAGGTGAGGATGTGTTCCCCGGTAGAGTGAACAGTAGGCGTCGGTTCGACCTAGGGTTTCCGGTTGGAAATCTGAAGTTATAACCGGATAGTCCGGTGACTGTCGAGTATTCAATTTATCATAGAGTTAATCTATCTTGCACATCCTACTATTATCTGACATAAACTTATGTACGAACAGTGCATAATTTAACCGAAAACCAATCACACAGAACCAGAAAACTTGCTCTGATACCACTTGAAGGGTTCCGAAATTCTGTTCTATTTTAATTTCCCTGTACAAAAATTATACAAGTACAGAACTTTTCCTAGCAACCCGCATGTTTGATCAGACATGTGTTTGATCAATCAAGCAAGTTCTTGACGGATCAAAGCACATCTTGATCGAAGTACAAGATCGCTGGCCTCTTATGTTGATATTCCAAAAAATGATGCAAAGAAAGCTAACTAATTACGCAGCGGAACTAAGAACTAATTGTACCTTTTCTTTGTAGCTAAAGACCTCTTGATCTTCTGCAGTATTCCTCTCCTCTTCTTGGACGTCGTGTGGGCGACGATCTACCAAGACAACACCACCCTCCTTCTCTTCTCGGTTTCCAAACCACCAGCTACAAAATTAGGCTCTATGATGGGGCACCTTCTAATATTCTTCCTTTTCTCCAATCTGCCGGCCACCAAGGAGGAGGGTGCGGCGACCACCAAGGAGGAGGGGCGCCGACCACCAAGGATAAAGGGGGCGTCGGCCCTAGTAAAGGAGAATGGGAGGGGCACCGACCCTAGGTGAGGAGGAAAGGGAGGGGAGCCAGCCACAAGGAGGAGAAGAGAGAAAATTAGGAAAATTTGATTTTAGGGGGGCACCACCTACTCCTTTTATAGGCTTGCCATCGGTAACAAAGAAAGAAAATTAACAGAATTCTGTTAAGAAAAATCTCCCTTTCCATAACCAAGTTAAACCAAACCAAGGTAAACTAAACCAACCCATATGGGTGGATGCAAAGCTTTATATAGAGGCTACAACAGGGACCTAGAGGAGGAATTGGTTTAGGCCTCCTGATGGGCTTGGGCTTCCTGTGTTCGTCCCAAACACCCAACTCAAGTCCATCAATAATAACACATACCACTAAAGGGTTATTATTGAACTACCGCACCAATCCCATATTACAATATGGGCTCCATCTTATCATGAGTGTGCTAATCTCCCTGTGTTTAAGATATCGTATGTCTATTAATTAATTATGTTGCTGACAACCCAATTAATTAACATCTGATTCCAAGAGTAGTACCACTCAACTTTATTATTATGCCGCACTAAGTCCACCTGCAGGGTTTACATGATAATCCTTATGAGCTACTCAAGGGGACATCATCAGCCTAAATAATTAGGACACAGTTTTCTTTTATAATCAACACACCAACTCATCGGGCCTATTGATTTAATGAATAGATCTCACCCATTGATAAGTTAATGAAATAAATACTAACTATACGTGCTTGTTATTATATAGGGATTAAGAGGATGCACATCCATAATAACAGAGGTTCTGTTCCTTTATATAGTCAGTACAAATCGAACAACCTTAAATGGTCCTGCTCAGTACACACATAGTGTACTAGTGTAATTTTATAGTCAAGATAAACTAATACCAAATTATACTACAACCGTTCCAATGGTTTGTCCCAATCCATCTTGGTCGTGAGCTACTATTTATAATTTATAAGGAACCGATAACATGATCTTCTGTGTGACACCACCACTACAACAAAAATATCTTTTCGCAGCGTGCTATTAACAACGCACATTAAAAGCACGCCGTTAATAGTATTATTAATGGCGTGCATGTTGATGTGTACTGTTAATAGTATAAATTTGAAGAAAAAAAATGTATTAAAGGCGCATATTAAAAGTAAACTGTTAATATTATTATTAACTATATATACGTTAACATGCGCTATATAAATAATTAATAGCAATGATATTATCTATGGTGTACAGTATGTTGCAAATAGAATTACAATGAGCACTATATATTTTTCCGCCTCCGTCCTCTATTTTTTCCACCTTTATCTTTTTGTTTTTTCTACCTCCTGATGAGCACGTTAACATATTTTGAAACATTTGGATTGCCTGGGTCAGTAAACCCATCTTATTCATTTGTGGGTTGGTGTTATGAGGTTCAATGCGTATTAGTATCATCTAAATGTTTCAGGACTTTATGGATAATTTTTGTTAAAGGTTGTAAAATCAGTGAAGAAACTTGTTCAAATCATGAAAGATTTCTCAGTCCTTGTCATAGATCAAGTAAGCTTTTCTTTTGATACTTAGTGACCTAGAGTTTATGTGGATACCATGCATCATGTTATGATACATGTGATATTAACAAGGAACCATGCTTGATGGATTGATTACAATGTACATAATGTTACAAGTTCAGTGGAAGATGGCTTTTAACAGTTAGAGAAGGTTCTCTCTCTTATTGCTTCTTTTTTTTTGTCTTATGCTTTGTCCTTTGTCATTCTTTAATTGTCTAGATATCTAAAAGATGTGAGTTGGTTATGTTAGTCATAGAAAATATTTAAAAATGACCTCTTTTTTGCTGGTTATTTGCGATTATGAAGTAAATTTCGGTTGATGCCATAAAAGGAATTTGTTTGATGTCCATGAGCCAAATGGAGATGAATAGATAGTGGCCCTTTCACTTAAAAAGGTTATGGAACATATACCTTGGTTGGTTCATGCTCTTTGCTTTTTATCATGAGCAAATATTTGCTTGTGCATCTCTTTTTATTGTTCTACTCATTTTCACATTCTTGAATCTTGACTCTATATTACACTTTTATAAGTTTTATCAGTTGCCTAACTCTTATAAATTGCCATTTTATTAGTGTTCTTTTTCTCCAAACAATGATGTGTTTTTGGAAGTAATGGCATTATTGTGCATCAGTATTATCTTTATATACTGTTATTTCTAATAAAAGATAAATTAACTGTCTATAAGAGTGAACATGTAGTGTCCTGTGAGCTATAGATAGAAAGAAACCTTAACAAACTTTCTACATCTATTGCATGGTCTAGACTCTAGAACATGCACGTCAGCTGAACCAAGAGAAATGACAAGCTGGTTATTGCCTACATCTTTTCTTGACCAATTAGATACACCTCTTTATATGTACTCTTCAAGTTAATGTTTTGGGACACTAGAGAAGATATTAATGTTTGAACCCTCTAATACATGCTTAGTGAAGCATACATGCAGTTCGAATTTTGCTTCTACATCTTTGTTTTAAACTGCATTCCCTACATTTATAGAAATTGTATTCTGTCACGTGAATTTGATGTTGTTCAACCGTATAGAATAACCAACTCTATTGCTCTAATCAGTTGTGGATTTCTGCAGGCAGAGAAAACACAGAAAAATGGTGGAATGGTCATGTGTGCCACTGCTTATTTTATTGTGCCTCATCATGCTTGTCCTCTTGATCCTGAAAACCATACTATTCTGATCCACTTCAACCCAGATGGCACATTTGGCATTTCTTGTGAACATTCAACGCTAGTCTTCAGTTATTAAAGTGTGTTGGTCTATCTAATGAATACTCGATGAAGTGAATTACTGAGATAGGTTTTTTTAGCTTCATTCCGGGTGCGGGATTGGTCCAAATATTAGATCACAGTTAGCCTAGGAGTATCTTCTCAGATAGTAGATGGTGAGAAGCGTCAGGTTTGTGCTGCTAGCATTGAGAAATATTCTACCTAAACATCTACGGAATGATGTATTTCTGTTGGGTGCTACAATGAATTACAATATTCTGTAATAGCTAGTTTGTCAGAGGTTTTGTATCTTGTTTTGGATCTTCAAACCTTGCTTTGGTATAACTAAAAATGACGTCTTTTATTAATTTTGTGTGGATTAGATTTGCATTAAATTTGTTGTAAAATTTTGATTTATTATTTTTTTAATAAATTTTTTTTTTAATATAGATAAAACCATCAACAGTGCGTAAAGCATGCCACCAAAAATAATATCCGTAGCGTGCTTTGTGCACCACGGAAAATATTATCTGCAGTGTGCAATACACGCTGCGGATATTATTTTTCACAGCGTGTGTTGCGCACTGCTGATAATATTTTTCACAACACGCAAAGCACGCTGCCAATAATATAGGACTTTCAACAGCTTTTAATTATGAGACATGTAATGCGCGCTGCGGAAAGCAAATTTATACGCTGCGAAAGGTCATTTTTGTTGTAGTGCACACACCATGTTATCTACAATATAAATTAAATGAACTACTGCATTGACATATATATAAATATAAAATGTAAAAATTTGACCAAGGTGATTCTTATTTCAAAATATTTCAAAACAGATGTTCATACAAAAGCTAGTCTTATAATATACATCTCAATAGTATGGTCGTGCCAAATGGGATACACAAATCGATTAGTTGATTGATTAGGGCTTATTTTCTCACAAGATTGTAAGGTAGCATGAATTGATCTGTCAATCGATTCTGGGTTTATCTACGAGAGTACAGAGGCACTCTGAATCGATTAGTTGATCAATCAAAGCCTCCCCAATCAATCAATTGATTGATTGGGATATGATCGTTGTGCAGGTTGTGAGGTTTGGACAGCTAGGGTCATGTAGATCTAACATAGTAATCGATTGGGATCAGGCCTAATTGATTGGGAGCCCTAGATCGTGAGGTATAAAGGTGATGGTAAGGTTCAAATACTATAGCTCTTACATGACACTTCTCCCATTCTTCCACCAGTTCTTGAAGTTACTTGGAGCAAGGTGCTGCTATATTTTCAAGCATCAAGAGGCAATCTTCATTAACAAGATCAAGAAAGAAGAAGGTTTTATCTGTATTCTTGTGTTTTTACTTCTTGTTTGAGTTGTATCTTGTTGTTGAGTCTTGTACAAGGTTTCTCCACCTCCAGTTGTTCCGAGAAGAAGAGTTTACATAGTGGAGAGTGTGCTCAGTGTGTGGATCCTTGGATTAGTCACCTCTTCTTGAGGTAAATATCAAGTAAATCCTTGTGTTAGCATTGAGAGGATTGCTTCAAGTTTTTCCAATGCATCATCATCTTTATCGAAGCAAGTGAACGAGCATGATGAGCTATTCACCCCCCTCTAGCTCTGAAGTGTCCCAACAAGTGGTATCAGAGCGAGGTTGCTCTTTACCGGACTCATCACCGGAAGGGCAACGAGCTAGAGGAAGAAGAAGAAGTTGAAGCTCAAATTTCAACAAGTCAAATATTTCATCAAGAGGAGCTTAACTTCAAGAATGGAATTCCGAGATTAACTCCGTTATGACACAAGAGCAGCTCCACCATTTATAGCATCAAGCTTCGATTCTTGGAAATCAAGAATCAAAAACTTCTTCATGATGGAGATAGAGCAATGGTTTGCTCTAATGGAGGGCTTTGAGGCTCCAACGGATAACAAGGGAAAAATTCTTAAGAAGAGCGAATGGAGCAAGGAGCAAACTCAAAGATGCAAGGCAAATGACAAAGTGACCAAGGTATTCGTCAATTTATTACCAAGCAATGTTTTGAGCTAAATTGGGGAATATAAAGACACCAAGGAGCTTAGAGAAAATTGGCAAAGATTTATGAAGAACTCTCCACTACACCAAGTCAAGAAAATTCCAAAGAGGGCAACTCATTGGATCAACAAGAAGAGGACTCCGAAGTTGAGAGGTGCTCAACATCGAAAGAAGAAATTCAAGAAGAGCCATCCTCGGGAGAGCACAATGTTAAACGAAAAGAGGGAGCATACTCTTTGTTCCATATACATGAGGATGAAAATGAAGAGGCCTCCACCTCTAGGATTGAGGGGGAGTGTCATTTGGTGACATCGGAGGAAGAAGAGGCTTCCTCATCTAGGTCAAATGGAGAGAAAGATAGCGCCGCCTCCACAAATCAAGGAAAATCTAATGGAGGATCATGTGCCACCCCTACAAGCAAAGGTATAAATATTTCAATTTGTAAAAATAAAAGTTATATCATTTGCTTTGGGTGTAGGGAAAGAGGGCCCTACAAGAGTAAGTGTCCAAAGTTGACCAAGAAGAAGAGTCAACCAGCACCAAAGGGCAAGGAGAAATCCAAGAAGGTCGGTCCTTTGATATGCAAAGGCAAGAAGTACATTGGGTGCTTCTCTTGCAATCAAAGTGAACATTATCGAAGCCAATGTCAAAAAGGGAAAAAACCAACCAAGCTTAAAGGAGGAAGCACAAGTCAAGGGGGAGCTCTTAAGAGCAAACCCAAGGTATCTTTTATTGATGTTACTCCTTTAAGTCATGATAAAATGCATGCTAGAAATAATTTATATCATTTTAATGCAATTTATCATGAAAATAGGAAGTATGATAGGATTAAGGAAAAATATGTAGCTTATCATACCAAAACTACAGTACCTAAGGCTAGGAAGATAGATAATAATTTAGGCAAGAATTCTAACAATTTTAAATATTTTCCTAAAAGTAAAAATACTCAAGGAAATCAAGAAAAATCTAAATCTAAGGATTTAAGGAGTGAAAACCAAGCTTGAGGTCAAGGCTTGACAGATTAGAGAAGACTCTAAAAAGAATGAAAAATATTCTTAAGGGGTCAAATAAGGAAAACATAGGAATAAATAGGCAAGAACCATCCAATGGCCATAGAGGTTTGGGATGCAAACCTGAACTCAAGAAGCATGTCCCTTCATACCATAGGGTTTCATATAGCTATGGAACTGATGTGTGTATCGCAAGTGCATTGTTGTCGTCAAGTAATAAAATTTATAAAAGTCTATCCCATGAGAATTGAAGATTAAATGCCAGTTGGTCCTACACTTCAACTTTAACTAGATAAAATTGATAATGGTTTGTTTTGAGATTTTCAACAAAAATATGAAAATAAAAGAGGAATAGTTGAGGAAGTCCTTAATTCAAGAGGATGTTTTAGGGTTTTGGTTTCATTGTAATGGTGAATATATGTTGTGCTATGGAATTGCAATATTCTAGTTCTCAACTTCTATAATTGTAGGATGGTCTAAGTTATTACTGAATGCCAAGCCGCGATGGTATATCAGAGTACTTTCCCTACCAATAACCAAGTATGTTATCAAGTACAGCTTTCCTTAATGGAAGTCTTGAAGAAAACATCCATATGAAGCAACCAGAGGGGTTCATTGAAAAAGACAAAGAGCATCTAGTGTGTAAGCTCAATCGGTCCATTTATGTACTGAAGCAAGCTTCAAGATCTTGGAACATCCGGTTTAACGAAGTAATCCAGTCATATGGATTTATTCAGTGTCCGGATAAGTCTTGTGTATACAAGAAGTGTAACGGAAATGTGGTGGTATTTCTTGTACTATATGTAGACGACATTTTATTAATTGGAAACAATGTCAAAGTGTTATCGGACGTAAGGGTATGGTTGTCCAAACAATTCGATATGAAGGACTTAGAAGAATGTGCACACATTCTTGGGATCAAAGTCATAAGGGATCGCAAGAAAAGGATGGTTGTGCCTATCTCAAGCTTTATATATAGATACATTCCTTGCTCGTTTTAGCATGCAAAACTCCAAGAAAGGTTTCTTACCTTTTAGGCATGGAGTAGCTTTATCTAAAGATATGTCTCCGAAGACATCAAAGGAGATAGAGGGCATGAAGGCAGTTCCTTATGCTTCGGCTGTGGGAAGCCTAATATATGCAATGTTGTGCACGAGACCGAATATCTGTTTTACCATGGTCATGGTTAGCAGATACCAAAGTAACCCTGGACAAGGACATTGGACTGTTGTAAAACATATATTAAAGTACCTGAGAAGCACTAGAGATTATATGCTACTTACCAAGCAGATGATATGCTCCCTGTGGGTTACATGGATTCAGACTTCCAATCAGATAGGGACAATAGTAAGTCTACATTAGGCTATGTGTTTACTTTAGGAGGTGGAGCCATTGCATGGAGGAGTGTTAAGCAGAAATGCATTTCAGACTCAACCATGGAAGCTAAGTATGTGGCAGCCTCTGAGGCAGCCAAAGAAGTTGTATGGTTTAGGAACTTCCTAATGGACATAGATGGGATTCCTGGTTTGCCCAAAATCATCACAATTTATTGTGATAATAGTGGTGCAGTTGTAAACTCGATGGAAACATGAGCCCATAAGGCGAGTAAACATATAGAGCGCAAGTACCACCTGATACGAGACATCATCAAGCGAGGAGAAGTTGTTGTCGCCAAGATTACATCAGCAGATAACTTGGCAGATCCTTTCACTAAGGTCCTTCCGGCGAAAGCTTTTGATCGGCATATGGAGGGGATGAGAATCAGATGTATGGCAGCAGATATAGCAGCTTATTCTTTTAGTATAAGTGAGAGATTGTTAGAGTGTATACTGAAAGCCTAGCTTTTGTAAATATTTATTTTGAAATAAAGAATCACATTGGTCAAAAATGTCTACATTTATATGCTAAGTGTAGTTGTTCAAATTAATTTATATTGTAGATAACATGGTGTGTGGTGTCACACACAAAAGATCAAGTTATCAGTTCTTTATAAATTATAAACACTAGCTCACGACTAAGATGGATTGGAACAAACTATTGGAATAGTCGTAGTGTAATTTGGTATTAGTTTATCTTAACTATAAAATTACACTAGTACACTCTGAGTGTATTGAGCAGGACCATTTAAGGTAAGTTCTTTTTGTGCTGACTTAATAAAAGAACAAGACCTTAGTTATTATGGAAGTGGGTTCTCTTAATCCTAATATAATAACAAGTACATATATTTAGTATTCATTCCTTTAACTTATCAAAGGGTGAGATTTAGCTGGAAAAATCAAAAGGTCCGATAAGTTGGGAAATGATATTACTTAGAGTGTGTGTTGTTGATTATAGATGGAAACTGTGTCCTTATAATCTAGGTTAATAATGTCCCCAAGAGGAGCTCATAAGGTTTGTCATGTTAAACCCTGCAGGTGGACTTAGTCCGACATGACAATAAGGTTGATTGGTACTACTTTTGGACTAAGATATTAATTAAAGAGAGTTGTCAGTAACTCATTTAATTAGTGGACATTTGACATCTTAAACACAGGGAGACTAACACACACATAATAAGAAGGAGCCTAAAATGTAATTTGAGATTGGTGCGGTAGTTCAATAATAATTCTTTAGTGGTATGAATTATTATTGATGAAATTAAGTTAGGTGTTCGGGGCGAACACAGGAAGCTTAATTTCATCAGAAGACCAAAACCAATTCCTCCTCTCGGTCCCTACGTAGCCTCTTGTATATAGAGAATTATACCCACCACATACCCACTTTTCTACCCACCTTGAGGTGGCCGACCAAGCTAGCTTGGAGCCCAAGCTAGGGCCGGCCAAAGCTAATGGTGGAGCCAATTTAAGGTGGTCGACCAAAGCTTGGATCCCAAGCTTAGGTGGCCGACCACTAGAAAAATAAAAGGGATTTTATTTAAAATCTTTTATTATGTGGATATCATGGTTTTAAAAGAGAGTTTAAAATTTAAATCTTTCCTTCTACAAAAGATTAAGAAAAGATTTAATATCTTTCCTTATTTGTAGTTGAAAGGAATATTTTAATTTTTTGATAAAACTTTCCTTTTTTATAACCATGTTCATGATTTTAAAAAGAGAGTTTTAAAATTAAATATTTCCTTTTATAAGTTTCTACAAAAGATTAAGAAAAGATTTGATATCTTTCCTTATTTGTAGATTGAAAGGAAGATTTTAATTTTAGAGAAAACTTTCCATTTTGGAAATCATCCACATGTTTTAATAGATAGATTTTAATTTATAAAATTTCCTTTTATAACCAACCATGAAGGGAAAAATTATTAGAGAAATTTTTATTAAAATTTCGGAAGAAAATTAGGAAGTTTTAATTCTTGTGTTATTAAAACTTTCCTTGCTTGGAGCTATGAGGTGGCCGACCACTTAATATAAGAAAAGAAAATTGTTTTTAATCAATTAAATTTTCCTTTTCATGGTAAAGAAAATAAGGAAGTTTTTATTTAAATTTTCCATGTTTACCAAGACCAAGGATTATAAAAGAGAGGGAGGGGGTGCCTTCATGAGATACAACTCTATTCTATTTTCCTCCCTCTCTTCCTTGGTAGTGGCCGGCCCTAGTCCTTGCTCTTCTCCTTTTATCTTTTTCCTTGGTGGCCGGCGGCATCAATACTAGAGGGGTTTTTGGTGGCCGATTCTAGCTTGGAGAAGAAGGAGAGAAAGGAGACTTTGCTCTTGCATCCCTTGGAGCTCATTGGTTGGTGGCCGAATCTTGCTAGAAGGAAGGAGGCTTGGTGGTTCTCATCTCGGTAGAACCGGCCACCAACGCCCGAGATAAGAAGAGGAATACGGTAGAAGATCAAAAAGTTATTGCTTACAAAGAAAGGTATTACTAGTAATTGTTTTCCGCATCATACAAGTTTTCTTTGTATGAATTTCAAACACAAGAGGCTAGTGATTCTAGATTTTTGGATTAGATATTCGAAGTTGTGTTTCTTTTGTTTTGTTTTTTCGAATTTGTGATTCGATTATTCCTTTTGGTTAAACCTAGAGTTATATAAATAAATTAAATATTAGATTTCTTTAAAAGACTTTGTCTAGGCGGTGGTGTATGATCCAATACCCAAGAAGGCCTAGTACCTCGCCATACAGTCTTGGAAACCAATTATAGAAATTAATATTTAATTGAATTTATAACATAGGTGGATTTGGATCACTAATGTTAAGTATCGTTTGCGATCCAAGTCTAAACCATTAAGAACAGATAAGTTGAATTTAGAATCAATAATGTTAAGTTCCATTTGTGATTCCAAATTTAATTTCTAAAGAACACAATAGGTTGTTAGGAAAGGTTCAGGACTTGTACAAAATTTTTGTACAGTGGAACCGGTACGATCTTCCTAGGACCAACCAACAATTGGTATCAGAGCTAGGGTTTGCCTCTGTGTTTTTGGTTTTCAGTTTAATTATGCACATGTCATACATAATTTAGGCAGGATAATAGTAGGATGTGCTAACTCTGTGGTTTCAGGCTCCAACTATTATGGCTTATAGATATTGTGTGTTATTAGACCCTTGGACATGTCAAGGGCATTTTTGTGTGTGCATGATTGTATATATTAAATACAGCAGGAGCTGTATTAGTTTTAGGATTTTACATTTTTGTTTCGATCTAGATTACATGTACATTCCTTTGTGGAATATAGGATCGATATATGTAAAATTCTATTTTTGTCACGGATCGTATCCTTGCAAGGCGTGGTATTTTTTTAGGACCAAAAGCGCAACAGAAAAGGAAGCTCGATGGACCTAACGGCATGAACCCTAGAGCCGACAGCACGCGAAGGACAGTGATGGAAAATGCCATAATAGTTGGAAAATTAATTTCCATATTTATTGCTTTTATTTACTGTAGTGTGTGTGATGTGTTCTTGCTAGGTTAAAATTCCTCATCTTAAATAACTAAGTGGGAGAGGGATTTTAAATAAATTCCACGATCTCCATTACTGGTTTGTAAGTGATGTAAACAAACTTGCGCGTTGGCTCTAAGTGCCTTCCTCCATATCGGATGAGTTTGTTTGCGGATCACTAGATCAAACTTCCATTTGGATGATTATAGGAAATTAATTAGGAGTGTGTGATCTTCTCCATCGGAAGGGGCACAATCTTATTTAATGGACTAAGTATCAAGTAATGGTATACACTTACGCACAATTAATAGTATCCTCCCCATCGGAGTCACTGCTATTATATGTGCGACCGAAGGAAAAATCAACTATTAATTTTATTTGTCATAAAGTTAGGTTGACAAGAATAAAATTAATGGGTAAAACCTCCTCTTACAAATGATTGATTTTGTATACGTCCACACTTTTGTGGCATGCAAAATTCACGGTGTTTTGAAGTGTTGGTAAATTTAAATAGTATTGTTTGAGGAATCAATATTATTTTTAAAATTTAGAGTCTTGACCAAAGTTTGTTTTGTGATTCTTAGGATGTCTTTCAACCCACTGGCCATTATACTGAAAGAGAACAAACTTACTGGTCCCAATTACATATATTGGAAAAGAAATCTGGACATTGGCATAACTGCTGAAGGCTATAAGTTTGTACTGTTAGAGGTCTGTCTTGATATGCCTAATAGTGATTCTAGTCAAGAGGAGATTGAGGCTCATAAGAAATGGGTAAAGGTAGATGAGATGGCGCGGTGTTACATTTTGGCTTTAATGTCATATGTGCTGCAACATCAACATCAAGATTTACCAACTGCTTATGACATGATGAACAATCTCAAAGAACTCTTCGGACACCAAAGTCGAGCTGCTAGGCAAGAGGCAATGAGAAAGTTAATGACAGCCATCATGTCAGAGGGGACACACGTAAGGGATCATATCCTCAAGATGATGGGTTATCTGAACGAAATACAGATCCTTGGAGGTGAAATCGATGGGGAAACCCAGGTTGATATTATTCTCCAAACGCTACCCAGAAGTTTTGAGCAGTTCCTCCTGAACTATAACATGAACAAAAGGGAGTATACGTTGGCGGAACTTCTGACAGAACTACAAGCAGCAGAAGGAATATTTCATCATAGTTCTCAGATTCACTTTGCTGAAAATGTTTTTACTTCTAAGTAGAAAGGCAAGAAGAAGAAGAAACAGGCTATCACATTAAAGAAGGTGAATAAACCTCTAGGTACAGGACCAAAAGATGGAATGAAGAAGCTGAAGGGCAAGTGCTTCATCTGCAAGCAGTCAGGACATTGGAAGGCAGACTGTCCTCGAAGGAAAGAGAACAATAGAGGTATATCTCATTCTCTAGTAGTTGAAATATGTTTAGCGGTGTTATCTACCAGCACCTGGTGTATAGATACGGGAGCCACTGATCATGTCTGCAACTCTTTGTAGGGGTACCATGAAACCCATCGACTATGTGAAGGAGAGATAACCGTCTACATGGGCAATGCTACTAAGGTGGCGGCTGTTGCAGTGGGAGACGTCTACTTATCTTTTGATAGGAATAGAAGTTTGGTTTTAAGAAATTATCTTTGTGTACCCAGTTTCAGAAAGAATTTAATTTCAGTTTCTAAACTGTATTTGGATGGATATTCTGTTTCTTTTAATAACAATATGGTTATAAAGAGAAATAGAGTTATTATCTGTTCTGGTGCATTGGTTTACAATTTATATACTTTAAATCTAATTTCTCCCATAAAACAACAAATTGAAATTAATAACACATCTTCTAATTCAAATAAGAGAAAAATGAACCATCGGAAATGAACCAAACATATCTTTGGCATATAAGGCTTGGTCATATTAACTTAAGTAGGATTCGAAGGCTTATAGCTGATGAACTCTTGGGTCCATTAGTGGTGGAAAACTTTCCAACCTGTGAATCTTTCTTGGAAGGTAAAATGACCAAGAGACCTTTTAAGGCCAAGGGGTATAGAGCCAAAGATGTGTTAGAATTGGTTCATTCTCATTTGTGTGGTCCTATGTCTATCCAGGCAAGAGGTGGCTTCGAATACTTTGTCTCTTTTATAGACGATTATTCAAGATACTGATACATTTACTTGATGCGTTGTAAGTCTGAGTGCTTTGATAAGTTCAAGGAGTACAAGGCTGATATGGAGAAACGTCATGGTAAAAGTATCAAGACACTACGGTCTGATCATGGTGGCAAATACCTCTTAGGAGAGTTTAGGAATTACTTATCAGAGGCCAGGATTCAATCCCAATTGATCGCACTAGGTACACCCCAATAGAATGGTGTGGCAGAATGAAGGGATAGGACTCTTATGGAGATGGTTAGATCGATGATGAGAATTACCAAATTCATTTTGGGGATACGCTCTGGAAACGGCAGCACACATTCTGAACTTGCTATCTTCTAAATCAGTACCCTCTACTCCCAAAGAATTGTGGAATAGGTGAAAACTCAGTGTAAGACATATACAGATTTGGGGTAGTCTAGCACATGTGCTGAAAGCAGATGCTGATAAGTTGGAATCTCGTACAAAAGTTCGCGTGTTTGTGGGTTATCCTAGAGGAACGAAAGGTGGTTTATTTTATAGTCCTAAAGAATAGAAGGTCATTGTTAGCACCAATGCCCAGTTTTTAGAAGAAGACTATATAATGGACCACAAGCCCAGAAGTAAAATTGTTCTAGAAGAAATTAGAGAGGACACGTCTACTTTAGTACCAACAGTACAAGATGATGTACCACAAGAAACTGCAAAACGTGTCACAAATGATGCACAGTTACAGACAATGTCTCGTCGTAGTGGAAGGGTTGTGAGACAACCTGAGAGATTCATGTTTTTGGGAGAATCTTCATATTTGATCCCAGGTAAACATGAACCTGATCCCCGGACATATAATGAAGAACTCCAAGAAAAAGATGCAGTATCTTGGCAAAAGGCGATGAATTTAGAAATAGAATCTATGTATTCTAATAAGGTCTGAGAGCTTGTAGAACCACCAAATGGTGCAAAAGCCGTTGGATCCATGTGGATCTACAAAAGGAAAAGAGGGACAAACGGGAAGGTAGAAACCTTCAAAGCAAGGATTGTTACGAAAGGGTACACTCAAATAGAGGGAACGATTATGAGGAAACATTTTCACCGGTAGCCATGCTTAAGTCTATGCGGATACTCTTATCTATTGTCGCTCATATGGATTATGAGGTTTGGCAAATAGATGTCAAGACAACTTTCTTTAACGGAAGTCTTGAAGAAAACATCCATATGAAGCAACCAGAGGGGTTCATTGAAAAAGTCAAAGAGCATCTAGTGTGCAAGCTCAATCGATCTATTTATGGACTGAAGTAAGCTTCAAGATCATGGAACATCCGGTTTAATGAAGTAATCCAGTCATATGGATTTATTCAGTGTCCGGATGAGTCTTGTGTATACAAGAAGTGTAACGGAAATATGGTGATATTTCTTGTAATATACGTAGATGACATTTTGTTAATTAGAAACAATGTCAAAGTGTTATCGGACGTAAAGGTATGGTTGTCTAAATAATTTGATATGAAGTACTTAGGAGAATGTGCACACATTCTTGGGATCAAAGTCATAAGGGATCGCAAGAAAAGGATGTTGTGTCTATCTCAAGCTTCATATATAGATACAATCATTGCTCGTTTTAGCATGCAAAACTCCAAGAAAGGTTTATTACCTTTTAGGCATGGAGTAGCTTTATCTAAAGAGATGTCTTCAAAGACATCAAAAGAGATAGAGGACATGAAGGCAGTTCCTTATGCTTCGGCTGTGGGAAGCCTAATGTATGCAATGTTGTGCACGAGACCGGATATCTGTTTTGTCGTGGGCATGGTTAGCAGATATCAAAGCAACCCTGGACAAGGACATTAGACTGCTGTAAAGCATATATTGAAGTACCTGAGAAAGACTAGAGATTATATGCTACTTTACCAAGCAGATGATATGCTCCCTGTGGGTTACACGAATTCAGACTTCCAATTAGATAGGGACAATAGTAAGTCTACATCAGACTATGTGTTTACTTTAGGAGGTGGAGTCATTACATGGAGGAGTGTTAAGCAGAAATGCGTTTCAGACTCAACCATTGAAGCTGAGTATGTGTCAGCCTCTGAGGCAGCCAAAGAAGTTGTATGACTTAGGAACTTCCTAATGGACTTAGATGTGATTCCTGGTTTGCCCAAAATCATCACAATTTATTGTGATAATAGCGGTGCAGTTGTAAACTCGAAGGAACCACAAGCCCATAAGGTGAGCAAACATATAGAGCGCAAGTACCACCTGATACGAGACATTGTCAAGCGAGAAGAAGTTGTTGTCGCCATGATTGCATCAGCAGATAACTTGGCAGATGCTTTCACTAAGGCCCTTCAGGCGAAAGCTTTTGGTCGTCATATGGAGGGGATGGGAATCAGATGTATGGCAGCAGATATGGCAGCTTAGTCTTTTAGTATAAGTGGGAGATTGTTAGAGTGTATACTGAAAGCCTAGATTTTGTAAACATTTATTTTGAAATAAAGAATCACATTGGTCAAAAATGTCTACATTTATATGCTAAGTGTAGTTGTTCAAATTAATTTATATTGTAGATAACATGGTGTGTGATGTCACATACAGAAGATCATGTTATCAGTTCTTTATAAATTATAAATAGTAGCTCACGACTAAGATGGATAGGAACAAACCATTGGAAAAGTCGTAGTGTAATATGGTATTAGTTTATCTTAACTATAAAATTACACTAGTACACTCTGAGTGTATTGAGCAGGACCATTTAAGGTAAGTTCTTTTTGTGTTGACTTAATAAAAGAACAAGACCTTAGTTATTATGGAAGTGTGTGCTCTTAATCCTAATATAATAACAAGCACATATATTTAGTATTCATTCCTTTAACTTATCAAAGGGTGAGATTTAGCTCGATAAATCAACATGTCCGATAAGTTGGGAAATGATATTAATTATAGTGTGTGTTGTTGATTATAGAAGGAAACTGTGCCCTAGTAATCTCGGTTGATAATGTCCCCAAGAGGAGCTCATAAGGTTTGTCATGTTAAACCTTGCAGGTGGACTTAGTCTGACATGACAATAAGGTTGAGTGGTACTACTCTTGGACTAAGATATTAATTAAAGAGAGTTGTCAGTAACTCTTTTAATTAGTGGACATTTGACATCATAAACACAGGGAGACTAACACACTCATAATAAGAATGAGCCCAAAATGTAATTTCGAATTGGTGCGGTAGTTGAATAATAATTCTTTAGTGGTATGAATTATTATTGATGAAATTAAGTTAGGTGTTCGGAGCGAACACGAGAAGCTTAATTTCATCGGGAGACCAAAACCAATTCCTCCTCTCGGTCCCTATCGTAACCTCTTGTATATAGAGAATTATACCCACCGTATACCCACTTTTCTACCCACCTTAAGGTGGCCGGCCAAGCTAGCTTGGAGCCCAAGTTAGGGCCGGCCAAAGCTAAGGGTGGAGCCAATTTAAGGTGGCCGGCCACAGCTTGGATCCCAAGCTTAGGTGGCCGACCACTAGAAAATTAAAAGGGATTTTATTTAAAATCTTTTCTTATGTGAATATCATGGTTTTAAAAGAGATTTAAAAATTTAAATCTTTCCTTCTACAATAGATTAAGAAAAGATTTGATATATTTCCTTATTTGTAGTTGAAAGGAAGATTTTAATTTTTTGATAAAACTTTCCTTTTTTGTAACTATGTTCATGATTTTAAAAAGAGAGTTTTAAAATTAAATATTTCCTTTTATAAGTTTCTATAAAAGATTAAGAAAATATTTGATATCTTTTTTCCTTATTTGTAGATTGAAAGGAAGATTTTAATTTAAGAGAAAACTTTCCTTTTTAGAAATCATCCATATGTTTTAATAGAGATTTTAATTTATAAAATTTCCTTTTATAATCAACCATGAAGGGAAAAATTATTAGAGAATTTTTTATTAAAATTTCAGAAGTAAATTAGGAAGTTTTAATTCTTGTGTTATTAAAACTTTCCTTTCTTGGAGCTATGAGGTGGCCGACCACTTAATATAAGAAAAGGAAATTGTTTTTAATCAATTAAATTTTCCTTTTCATGGCAAAGAAAATAAGGAAGTTTTTATTTAAAATTTCCTTATTTTCCAAGACCAAGAATTATAAAAGAGAGGGAGGGGGTGCCTTCATGAGATATAACTCTATTCTATTTTCCTCCCTCTCTTCCTTGGTGGTGGCCGGCCCTAGTCCTTGCTCTTCTCCTTTTCTCTTTTTCCTTGGTGGCCAATGGCATCAATACTAGCGGGGTTTTTGGTGGCCAGTTCTAGCTTGGAGAAGAAGGAGAGAAAGGAGGCTTTGCTCTTGCATCCCTTGGAGCTCATTGGTTGGTGGTCGAATGTTGCTAGAAGGAAGGAGGCTTGGTGGTTCTCATCTCGGTAGATCATTGCCCACACAACATCCGAGATAAGAAGAGGAATACGGTAGAAGATCAAGAGGTTATTGCTTACAAAGAAAGGTATAACTAGTAATTATTTTCCGCATCATACTAGTTTTCTTTGTATGAATTCCAAACACAAGAGGCTAGTGATTCTAGATTTTCGGATTAGATATTCGAAGCTGTGTTTCTTTTGTTTTACTTTTTGGAATTTGTGATTCGATTGTTCCTTTTGGTTAAACCTAGAGTTATATAAGGAAATTAAATATTAGATTTCTTTAAAAGGCTTTGTCTAGGCGGTATTGGATGATCCGATACCCAAGAAGGCCTAATGCCTCGCCATGCAGTCTTGGAAGCCAATTATAGAAATTAATATTTAATTGAATTTATAACATAGGTGAATTTGGATCAATAATGTTAAGCATCATTTGTGATCCAAGTCTAAACCATTAAGAACAGATAATTTAGATTTGGAATCAATAATGTTAAGTTCCGTTTGCGATTCCGAATTTAATTTCTAAAGAACACAATAGGTTGTTAGGAAAGGTTCAGGAGTTGTACAAAAATTTTGTACAGTGGAACTGGTACGATCTTCCTCGAACCAACCAACAATCAGTTCCTTATTAGCTATAAAAAGTAGCTCATGACATTACAAGAAAATTGGGCTTTTACAACACTTAAAAGACAATGCTTTTTTTAAAAAACGTTGTCGTTTTTTCTTTAACAACGCTTTTAGTGAAAAGCGTTGTCTATTTCTTTATTTTCTTACTAATAGACAACGCATTTTTAAAAATCGTTGTTTATTAGTGATTTTTATGGGTCAACGACAACGCTTATTGAAAAGCGTTGTCTATTACCATTTTTTTAGTGTTGTCTATTGTCAAGTTCTCGTCTAAATTAAATCTAGAATGATACAAACCGTTGGATCAAGTAAGGAGTAGAAAAACCCTTATGTTTCACTCGCACCCACACCTATCATACGAAAACCTCCCGAACCCCTCTCACAACTTCTCATCTCTCGCCTTCTCCATCCAACTTCTCTCACGCCCTCTCCGTCCAACTTCTCTCCGGCAAACCCCTCTCTGGTGAACCCCTCTCTAAGAACCTCCCCTCCGAACTCCTCTCTATCAAGACCGTGGGAAAAATTTCCTCACCTTATTCCTTCACCTCTTCGTCAAATAGAAAATGCCCTAATCGTCCCATTTTCATTCTTAAACCCAGACAATGTCATCGTGTTGACTCAGGCGTTGTTCTTCCTTTACCCCGTCAGGTCAACTTTGGCACTATCGTGAATGCTTGGCACGGAAGCATCGCACGGACCCGATATCGACCCTTCACGAACTCCATTACCGAGCAAGCTAGGCAAAGGCCACTACAAATAGCATCACCTCGTTCCTCCTCCTCCTTCATCGGATTTCGCTTATCCTCTCTCTCATCTCTCTCTTCTGCTACTTTGCTGAGAGAGAAGCTATGGGGTACTGGGGGAAGCCACCGGTGTAATGCCCGAAAATTCTCAAACTTGCATTAGAATTATTCTGTGATTTTTCTGGAATTTTTAGATATTTTTCTGGAATTTTCCGAGTAGCGGAAGTAGCAAAACTAATAGAAAAGTAAAATGGTTTAAGCGGGAATCGAACCCGGGACCTCTCGGGTCCGCTAAACCTTTAGTTAGCCTTAGTAACCGGTGAACCCAGCAGGGCCGTGCTGAAAGAGAAGGGAAACATTTATATTTATATTTGAGTTGGGCCTAGTTACCTACTTAATATAAATTAAAAACTTAAGTAGGTTTTGGTTTATTTTTGGGTTCGGCAACTTCTCAACCCTCATCACCGAAACCTCACCGCCGCCTCTCCCTCTCCTTCTCTCTCGGCGCCCTAGCCCCAAGGTCCATAGGTTCATTTTCCGGCGATGACTCCAACACGAAAAAGGTTCTTCTCCGCGAGAGGAACGCGAAGACGCAAGTGGATCGTCGAGAGGATCGTTTCCTACGGAAAACTAGCGATCCAATTCGTAAGAAACTACGCGCAGGATGTAAGAAACCCCTCACTTGCAGTATAAGTAGCTCTCGTTTGATTGCATGCTTATAATTTAGTTATATGTAGATTTTTATCGATATCTAGAGTGTATTTAATTCTCTTCACAAATTTAGGGGTTAGTTGAGTATCTCTGGATGGGCCGGACGCGTTTTCCTCTTCAGATAGAGGTTCTAGACGTCGTCGGGAGCCTAGAGGTGGCTTCCCTATTAGAGAGGAGAGTTGGAGCACACTAGGTGTTCGATAAAATGTTTTGCGCAACATTAGACAGTTTTAACAGCATAGTTAAATGCATAGAAGCATTTAAACCAACACATCAGTTTTATTTCAGCTTTATGGGACTAGATGTCCAATGGGTGGGCTCCCACAGTCGCCTCTAGGTTCAGACAACCTAGTTCTAGGTTCAGATAACCTAGATTCAGCTAATTAGCATTTCAGTATTTTACTTTCAGCAGCGGCATTGTACTGGATTAGATATCCACTGGGCTGGACTCCCATAGTCGTCCCTAGGTTCAGCTAACCTAGTAAACCCTACTAGATTCGGAACTTGCAATCCCGGGTCTAGTTTGGGATGCGCGCACAGCAAGTACAGTTGCCAGGGCCCTACAGTAGCATGTTTAGTATTTTTATCTATTATATATAATAATTTTCCAAATCAGTTTTAAAACATAATGGAATTCAGTATTAGCTCAGCATCAGCTTAGCTCACTTTTGTATCAACTCAGCTTATTTCAGTTGTTAAATATGATAGCTTCATATACAGTTCTAGACATGTTATGATCAGTTTTATTTTATGTTCAGCTTATGTTATGCCATGCTTTGTATGATACCATGCCATGCCATGCTTGCATATTCAGTATGTTTTTCAAACAGCATGATTTAAAAGCATATTTGCATCGTCTGCATGATTTAGTGAGGTAGATGGTTTCTTACTAAGCTTTTTAGCTTACAGATACTATTTTCCTTATACTGTTGATACAGGTAAAAGGAAAATGGACTAGTAGTAGAGGCTGGAGGTTAGTGCAGATGAGGATGGGTGTGGCAGGAACTGGAATAAAGATCCTAGGGATCTAGTTTTATTTTACTACGCATTAGAACTGTAGCAAGTCTAGTTATTAAAGTCTTGTTCTCTTTTCCCTTATGCTTCGCATTCTAGTATGGTTAATGGTATGAACTAGTGAACATACATTATATTATGTCTTGAATGTTGCCCAATGCATGATAGAATAGTTATTAGTATATGTTTAGAGTGGTTGCAGGTGGTTTTGGCACGACAAAGTGTCGAAATCAGCATCTCTGATTTCGTATCAGGAAATCAGACACTGGATCGGTCTGCCGACTGATCCAGCAGTGTACCAGGCTTCTGGATCGGTCAGCCGACCGATCCAGACAGATACAGTATGCTACTGTATCCTCCTGGATCGGTCAGCCGATCCAGGGGTTTCGGGTGCCTGGATCGGTCGGCCGACCGACCGATCCAGCCACACATGGATCGGTCTGCCCGACCGATCCAGTTGGGAACCGAATGCCCCATAGCTTCGATCGATCTACGGATCGATCGGCAGGTCTGTTGTTAGTTGGGAAGTTTAGTTTCTAGTCCCTAGCCCAGTTGGGATGTTCAGTTTCCCCTCCTTAGCATATGTGCACCAGCAAAGAAGGTCTTTAGACCTTTCTTAGCAGTTGTATCCGTCATTAGTAGAGTAAAATTTTAATTAGCCCAGCTTTCCGCACAGTATAGTTTAGCATAATTGTAGCGACCGGCCTTACAGCCAGTACCCAGAAGGTGGGTCGTTACAGAGTGGTATCGGAGCAAAGTTTCATACTTTCTACACACACATCAGCATTGAACCTACAGCTTCCAAGTAAGAATACCTCTACTTTATTTATGCTCCTTGTTTTGTTATTACAGTTCATGTTTATATGCCTACTGCTTGTTAGTATGTGATAGTTTTAAACATGATATCAGTAGTTATATAACTGTGATTACATTAGTTATGTTCTGTCCTCTACGTCTTTAGCAATGACACGAGGACGCCCAGCTAGAAGGGCACTAGCTACTGAACCCCAGCAAGAGGCAGGCAGTTCAGTGCCTCCTCCCGACCTTACAGCATTAGTGGCTCAGTTACAGCAGCAGCTAGCTGAATAGCAACAAGAAATAGCCACCTTAAAGGCTAATCAGCAGAGTACCCCCACAGTCACCCCGGAACCGAATTTGATGACTCCGGTAGTCTTAGAGGTTCCACCAGCTCACCCTACAGACTCAACACCGGCCAGCGGTCAGGTGAGCCAAGAAAGGAAGCCTATCTGATCCAGTGGCGGCGGGTCAAGCCAGAGAACTTCTCGGCACTAGTGAACCATGGGATGCACAAGCTGGTTCAAAACACTGGAGAGCACGATGGAGCTTCTGGACTGGCCAGAACACGAGCTCCTTCTGCCTGACAGGAGACGCACGCATGTGGTGGGAAAGAATCAGAACGAAGCACCCAGTGAACCAGATGTCATTGGCTGACTTCGAGAAGGAATTCTTCGAGGAGTTCTTTCACATATGGGTTACAAACCGCCACTACGACGAGTTCGCTGAGTTTCGTCAGGCAACCTTTCAGTTGGAAGCCGTGAAGAAATTCAACAGTTGGCTCGTCTATGCCCGAGCTAGTTAGCACAGAGAAGGAACGAATCCGGTTGATGCTCAAGATCCCGAGGCCGGAGATAGCGATGAGCGTGGCTGGTGGCATACATAGGCCACAAACCACAGAGGAGTTAGTGAGCAGTGCCTTGACCACAGAGCATTATCAGAACAGCATAAAGCAGCAGAAGCAGGTCTCCTCAGAGTCCAAAGGCCAAGGAAACCCTCACACTCAAAAACAGCAAGGCCACAACTCTAACTGGAAAGGGAACTCCAACAGTAAGCGCAAATCAAGGAGTGACCCAAAGGGAGGACCATCTAGCAAGCGACCCAGTTATCCAAAGTGTGCTACTTGTGGGAAATTTCACCCAGGGGTTTGTCGTAAGGGCACACGAGGATGCTTTGAATGTGGACAAGAAGGGCACATGGCCAAGCAGTGCCCGAACAAGACCGGTCTTCCTTAGCCACTGCAGATTCAGTATGCAGGCCAGCCAGCTCAGTTATATCAGATGCAGGCCGCTCTAGAAGGTCCACTTATCAGCCAGGGCAGATTAGAAGCCCCTCCAGCTATGGCGAATGCGAGGATCTACTCACTCACCAGAGAGGACGTAGCCAATGCCTCGACAGTTGTCACAGGTCAAATTAGCATTTTTCAGTATAGTGCTACTGTTCTATTTAATACTGGGGCAACCCATTCATATATAGCCAGGGTGTTCTCCGAAAAATTAGAAATACCCTCAAAGGTACTCAGTGGTCAGTTTTTGACGGCACTACCTTCAGGAGAGATCATGGCATCCACGCACTGGCTCAGAGCAGTGCTGGTCATTATAGCAGACATGGAACTCCTGCTGGAAATGACCGACTACGACGTTATCCTTGGAATGGACTTCGATCGATATGGTGCTTCCATAGAGTGTCGTAAATAGAAAGTCGTATTTCAACCCGAAGTACAGCTCGAGTACATCGGAGAACCAAAGAGAAAAGCCGAAAATTTCTTGAAGGCACGAAGTTGATGGATTCGGGATGTACGGGTACCTAGCACATGTAGTCAATACCGGCCAGGACCAACAACTAGCAGAGGTCCGAGTTGTATGTGACTACCAGCAGTCTTCCCGAGGAGTTACCGGGCCTAGCAGTCGGGGAGATTGAATTTGAGATAGAGCTCTTCCCGGCACCAATCCTATTTCCAAAGCGCCATATCGCATGGCTCCAGCAGAAGGAACTCCAGGGAGCAACTACAGAGCCGCTTGACAAGGGCTTCATCGCCTAGTCACTCACCATGGGGAGCGCCTGTACTGTTCGTGAAGAAGAAGGATGGAAGCATGCGGCTATGCATAGACTACAGAGCACTGAATCAGGTCACGATCAAGAACAGGTATCCTCTTCCCATAATAGATGACCTGTTCGACCAGTTAAAGGGAGCAGCAATGTTCTCTAAGATTGACCTCAGATCAGGATATCACCAAGTCAAAGTCAAGGAGGGTGATATACCGAAGACAGCATTTAGGACCAGATACGGACATTACGAGTTCGTAGTCATGCCCTTTGGCGTGACCAATGCTCCAGCTACATTCATGGATCTCATGAATAGAGTATTCAGGGAGTATTTAGATAAGTTTGTTATTGTGTTTATTGATGACATTCTTATCTACTCAGGAACTCAGGAAGAACATGTAGAGCACCTGAAGACAGTACTACAGACACTTCAGCAGAATCAGCTATATGTCAAGTTCATGAAATGTGAATTCTGGCTTGATCAGGTGTCTTTCCTAGGTCACATCATCTCAAACGATGGTGTCATGGTAGACCCCAGCAAAATAGAAGCAGTAAGTAACTGGAAAAGACCGAAGAATGCCAGTGAAATCAGAAGCTTTCTGGGATTAGCAGGATATTACAGAAAGTTTGTAGAGGACTTCTCCAGGATAGCCTCCCCAGCGATGCTCTTACCGAAAGAGCGAAATTTCGGATGAGAGGACTGCGAGAACAGCTTCAACGAACTAAAAAGGAGATTGACCAGTGCTCCCATTTTGGCTCTACCAGACAACACCAGCCGCTTTGACATCTATAGTGATGCCTCTAAGTTGGGACTAGGAGCAGTACTGATGCAAAATGGCAAGGTGATCGCCTATGCCTCCAGACAACTCAAGGATTATGAGAAGAATTACCCTACTCATGACCTTGAGCTTGCAGCAGTAGTGTTCGCTCTCAAAATTTGGAGACATTACTTATATGGAGCTCAGTGCAGAGTGTATACAGATCATCAGAGTCTGAAGTACTTCTTCACTCAGAAGGATCTGAACATGCGACAGCGCAGATGGCTTGAGCTGGTCAAAGACTACGATATAGACATCCTCTACCATCCAGGGAAAGCCAATAAGGTAGCCGACGCACTTAGCAGAAAATCCAGTGCTACCTTATTATCTCTTACAGCCATGTCACCGCCCCTACAGAAGGAGATCGTAGATTTCGGTCTCGAACTCATCGTTGGACAGCTCTCTACTATGACCTTAGAGTCTACCTTGCTTGGTGATGTTCAGTCAGCTCAGGAGCAGGACCCTGAAATTCAGAAAATCAAGCAAGGGCTAGCAGAATCAGAAAGTAGAGAATTCAGAGTGTCCGATAGCGGGGTGTTGTACTTTGGTGACAGACTCTGTGTTCCAGATCAGGAGGAGCTACGGAGACAGATTTTAGATGAGGCTCACAAGACTCCCTATGCGATGCATCCGAGTTCCACCAAAATGTATCAAGACCTGAAGGACCATTTTTGGTGGCCCGGGATGAAGCGAGACATCGCCAGATATGTTAGCATCTGCCTCACCTATCAGAGGGTCAAGGCAAAACATCAGCGACCAGGAGGAGTTCTGCAGCCTATACAGATTCCAGAATGGAAGTGGGAGGATATTTCTATGGATTTCATAGTGGGACTGCCCAGAACCACGAATGGTTTTGACGCCATCTGGGTCATAGTCGACAGGTTGATTAAATCAGCCCACTTCTTAGCTATCAAGGTATCCTACTCCATGGAGAAGCTAGCTCAGTTGTATCTCCAGGAGATCGTCAGACTACATGGAGTCCCACGAACCATCATTTCAGACAGAAACAGCAGATTCACATCACACTTCTGGGAGTGTGTACAGTCAGCGTTGGGCACTAATTTAAAGTTCAGCACAGCATTCCATCCTCAGACAGATGGTCAGACGGAGCGAGTAAACTAGGTACTCGAAGATATGCTCCGAGCGTGTGCCCTAGACTTCAAGGGAAGTTGGTGCAAATATCTAAGCTTAGCAGAATTTGCATACAACAACAGCTATCAGGCCACTATCGGCATGACACATTACGAGGCTCTCTATGGGCGGAGGTGTAGATCTCCAATCTACTGGTATGAGAGTGGTGAACAGAAAGAACTAGAACTTCAGACAAATCTAGTAGCAGATACAGCAGCCATACAGCAAATCCGCCAGAGGATAGAGACAGCTCAGAGCCGCCAGAAGAGCTATGCTGATACGCGGCGCAGACCCTTAGAGTTTTCAGTTGGGGATTCAATGTTCCTCAGAGTGGCTCCCATGAAGGGAGTAATGCGTTTTGGGAAAAAGGGCAAGCTAAGTCCCAGATATGTGGGACCATACCTTATTAGCAGAAGAGTGGGCAAGGTAGCATATGAGCTAGAGCTACCCCAGGAAATGTCAGCTGTCCACAACGTATTTTATGTCTCTATGCTGAAGAAGCATACCCCAGATGCCACCCAGGTGATTGAGCCCCAGTCGGTACAGATCCGCGAGGACCTCAGCTATAATAGTCGGCCTATTCCGATAATAGACCGAGCAGTTAAGAAATTGCATAACAAGGAAGTACCATTAGTCAAAGTCATTTGGCACAGTCACACAGCAGAAGAGGCAACTTGGGAGACAGAAGCCAGTATGAGACAGAAGTACCCAGAATTGTTCTAAGTTCGAGGACAAACTTTTTATAAGGTATGGGGGAATGTAACGCCCGAAAATTCTCAAACTTGCATTAGAATTATTCTGTGATTTTTCTGGAATTTTTAGATATTTTTCTGGAATTTTTCGAGTAGCGGAAGTAGCAAAACTAATAGAAAAGTAAAATGGTTTAAGCGGGAATCGAACCCGGGACCTCTCGGGTCCGCTAAACCTTTAGTTAGCCTTAGTAACCGGTGAACCCAGCAGGGCCGTGCTGAAAGAGAAGGGAAACATTTATATTTATATTTGAGTTGGGCCTAGTTACCCACTTAATATAAATTAAAAACTTAAGTAGGTTTTGGTTTATTTTTGGGTTCGGCAACTTCTCAACCCTCACCACCGAAACCTCACCGCCGCCTCTCCCTCTCCTTCTCTCTCGGCGCCCTAGCCCCAAGGTCCATAGGTTCATTTTCCGGCGACGACTCCAACACGAAAAAGGTTCTTCTCCGCGAGAGGAACGCGAAGACGCAAGTGGATCGTCGAGAGGATCGTTTCCTACGGAAAACTAGCGATCCAATTCGTAAGAAACTACGCGCAGGATGTAAGAAACCCCTCACTTGCAGTATAAGTAGCTCTCGTTTGATTGCATGCTTATAATTTAGTTATATGTAGATTTTTATCGATATCTAGAGTGTATTTAATTCTCTTCACAGATTTAGGGGTTAGTTGAGTATCTCTGGATGGGCCGGACGCGTTTTCCTCTTCAGATAGAGGTTCTAGACGTCGTCGGGTGCCTAGAGGTGGCTTCCCTATTAGAGAGGAGAGTTGGAGCACACTAGGTGTTCGATAAAATGTTTTGCGCAACATTAGATAGTTTTAACAGCATAGTTAAATGCATAGAAGCATTTAAACCAGCACATCAGTTTTATTTCAGCTTTATGGGACTAGATGTCCAATGGGTGGGCTCCCACAGTCGCCTCTAGGTTCAGACAACCTAGTTCTAGGTTCAGATAACCTAGATTCAGCTAATTAGCATTTCAGTATTTTACTTTCAGCAGCGGCACTGTACTGGATTAGATATCCACTGGGCTGGACTCCCATAGTCGTCCCTAGATTCAGCTAACCTAGTAAACCCTACTAGATTCGGAACTTGCAATCCCAGGTCTACTTAGGGATGCGCGCACAGCAAGTACAGTTGCCAGGGCCCTACAGCAGCATGTTTAGTATTTTTATCTATTATATATAATAGTTTTCCAAATCAGTTTTAAAACATAATGGAATTCAGTATTAGCTCAGCTTCAGCTTAGCTCACTTTTGTATCAACTCAGCTTATTTCAGTTGTTAAATATGTTAGCTTCATATACAGTTCTAGACATGTTATGATCAGTTTTATTTTATGTTCAGCTTATGTTATGCCATGCTTTGTATGATACCATGCCATGTCATGCTATTCAGTATGTTTTTCAAACAGTATGATTTAAAAGCATATTTGCATCGTATGCTTGATTTAGTGAGGTAGATGGTTTCTTACTAAGCTTTTTAGCTTACAGATACTATTTTCCTTATACTGTAGATACAGGTAAATGGAAAATGGACTAGCAGTGGAGGCTGGAGGTCAGTGCAGATGAGGATGTGTGTGGCAGGAACTGGAATAAAGATCCTAGGGATCTAGTTTTATTTTACTACGCATTAGAACTGTAGCAAGTCTAGTTATTAAAGTCTTGTTCTCTTTTCCCTTATGCTTCGCATTCTAGTATGGTTAATGGTATGAACTAGTGAACATGCATTATATTATATCTTGAATGTTGCCCAATGCATGATAGAATAGTTATTAGTATATGTTTAGAGTGGTTGCAGGTGGTTTTGGCACGACAAAGTGTCGAAATCAGCATCTCTGATTTCGTATCAGGAAATCAAACACTGGATCGGTCTGCAGACCGATCCAGACAGATACAGTATGCTACTGTATCCTCCTGGATCGGTCAGCCGACCGATCCAGCATGATACAGTAGCGTTCCATGGGTTTCGGGTGCCTGGATCGGTCGGCCGACCGATCCAGTTGGGAACCGAGTGCCCCATAGCTTCGATCGATCTGCGGATCGATCGGCAGGTCTGTAGTTAGTTGGGAAGTTTAGTTTCTAGTCCCTAGCCCAGTTGGGATGTTCAGTTTCCTCTCCTTAGCATATGTACACCAGCAAAGAAGGTCTTTAGACCTTTCTTAGCAGTTGTATCCGTCATTAGTAGAGTAAAATTTTAATTATCCCAGCTTTCCGCACAGTATAGTTTAGCATAATTATAGCGACCGGCCTTACAGCTAGTACCCAGAAGGTGGGTCGTTACAACCGTCATCAAAGGACCTAGCGGATTTGGATCCGGCAACACCGCCGAGCAGGTCATAGAGGGCATCGACGCCTCTCGCCTCACCGTCATCGTCACCGGTACCTTTCTCTTCATTTCCTCCCACTTTGTCTACTTTCACAGTTAAGTCTACTCTAAATCCGTATAGTCTGTCGTTTCTAGCTTAAAATTGGTACTTAATAGTCTAAAATGTGTGCTATTCGCTTCAAAGAGCTGCTTCTTTTCTTCTCTGACTTATTTCCCCCCATTTTCCTCATCCTAATTGTAAAATTTATCTTCGAAGTAATAAAAAGAAAGTTGATTGGCCCTAAAAATCGGATCTTTATCCACAAAGTACCTCTTCCCTAAATCGTTTCTAGATTAACTTGATAGTTCCAGAGTGAAATGTGTATTCTCGCCTATTTTTTCTCTTATGCTCAAGCTACAATTTGTCTTCTAACTAAAGCAAGATAGTTAATCATTAGCCCAAAAAATTTGATTCTTCAGTACTGATGTCATATAAAAATAATCTTTGTTCGCAAATTAAACCATTGTTTGATCTGTTCTTGCTGACCAGGTGGAAGCAGTGGGATCAGAGTAGAGACGACAAGGGTGTTGGCTCTTAGAGGAGCCAATGTCATCATCGGTGCAAGGAACTTGGAAGCTGCTAATGCCGTGAAGCAGAACATCCTGAACAGCATTCCATCTACTAGAATTGACATCATCTAGATTGAGCTCAGGCTGCTCAGCTCACTCAAATCTGTCCGAGCCTTCGCCGAGAAATTCCTCGCCATGAATCTCCCTCTCAACATCTTGATGTAAGTAAAATAACATCATAGCTTCTCATGGTCGAGTGCTCTCATGGTTCAGCTTGAAGTTTATATCTTCGATTCGTTTTCAGAAACAACGCTAGTATGATGTACTGCCCATTCAAGCTCTCAAAGGATGGAGTAGAGATGCAGTTTACGACAAAACATCTCGGTATTTTTATTTTTTTTACTTAGCATTATCATTCAGATCTTCATCAGGATTATGAGTTTAACATGCTCCTTCTAATCTCAGGTCACTTCCTGCTGACAAATCTTCTACTTGAGAAACTGAAAACCACTGCAGAAAAGACAGGAATTGAGAGCCGCATCGTGAATCTATCCTCAGTCGCTCACGTTGGGCCTTACAGTGAAGGAATCAAGTTCGACAAACTCAATGACAAGAAAGCGTAAGTTATTCTATCATCAATTTGGCAACAAAAAAAAAAAGAAGAAGATATTCTTGATAACAATAATTGATGGTGTTGTTCTTCAGATATAACGATATGATGGAAAATACATCACATGCATTTCCACCCATTTCAGTTTATTTTGTATATGATTCGGTACCTGCGACAGTCTAGCACCCCTTTCTTTCACTTGATCTGAGAAAATCTTGTTTAGAAGACATTACCTACCATTCACTTAAGTAATCATGGACCCTTGCTTCAGGTGATAACCTTTTACAATTTATTGTACAAACATAGATGATCTTTTTATTTGATTGGTAAATGTAAGCGTATATAGCAAACAAAAGGCGATACACAATCCTGGCCCAACACTTGCTTTTGTCAATGATGCTGTGCTTTTTCTTGTTTAAGGTTGGTTCCTGCCTCTTTAATTCTGGTATCTTACCAACTGTATAACATAACAGTTGACTATCATAAACAAGAGGGCCTTGGGTGAACTTGGATGGCCAAGTAGCAAAGTTTACAATTTCCAATTCAAACTGAAGGAAAATGTCGTTGAGTTCTTCTATCCTGGGACCAAATTCTAGGCCATTTCGCCATTAACTTCATCGTGTTCTCTTTGTATTAATCTTCATGGAACAAAGTAGTCTTGTTTATTGTAAATGCATGTGATGTATTTTCAAGAAAAACAACCATTATTTGATGGAAAATTGGTATTGTACTCTTAGTATTCTGAAAATGTGACAGAAACGACTGAAAAATTTTACCGAATTCAAAAGCTTTAAACAAAGTGCGAGAAGATGCATATATTGACTAATGAGCAAAACCAACCTCAAAAGTCAAGTCTTGAGACCTTACCATATGTTTAGAACAATTTGCATTGATGGATGGCTGGTGAGCATAGCTGGTGAATGTATTGGAATGTGTTTTATGCTATATGATTTGCCAAACAAAGAATGATATACAATGAATGACAAATAATACAATCTGTAGATGTATCTTACTATTGCTTTTTCAATAGACGAGAACTATTTATTATCTTGTCAAACATTTGACAATGAGAAGGAATTTCAGTAATGGGAGAAGAATATATCTATGTGATTTATAGCATTAATATGCCTGTTAAAGAAATGTAGCCAGTAAAATATAAAACCAATCCAAGATATCATTCTAGGTTCTATGTATAGAATCATGTGTGGCTTTGGTTGTCTTTTTTCTTGTTAGATCAAAAACTTAATATAGGAAGTATTTGTATTTATATGCGCTGGAAATTATTAAAAATGATTTTAATTATTTTTTGCATATTCATCAGGATATCATCACTGAGAATGGTCATTTAACAGGTATATTTGTTTAGCAAAATACTTTCTTATTCTTGAAAAGCATAAAGATCCCATGCATGCGAACAATGAACCCTATTGTCTAGTCATCTTTTGCAGATTTGTTCATTATGATAAGTTATTCCATTTGTTGAGTACGACAAAAAACTAGCGAAGTACCTTTGTGGGCACTAGGTGCACTAATTTACCTGCCAAAGATCCATTTCTTTCTTCTTTCTCAATCCAAATTTTCTAATTACTGTATGGTGTGAACTGTGACCTTTCTTTTCAACTTTAAGAGTGAAAATTTCTTTTGCATAATACTAATGGTATTATTTTCTGTGGCAGATACACAGTGGTAGGTGTTTTGTCCCAGTCTCAAGCCGACAATCCTTTTTGATCAGTATATCTAGTAGAAGTAAGCATGCAGATCGTTGTCTTCGAGGCCAGCTAGCTATTTTGTGCTTTTTTGTTTTAAATTCAAATGTCACTATCTACTTTGAAACAGAACTATTTAGTCTTTGTGTATAGTTGAATTCTCCTGTAAATACTAATACTTTGTAATTGAATTCTATTGTTTTGGTACGAGTTTAAAATCATTAGCCGAGCTAATTAATGTTATTTTATATGTCAAATTTGAATCTATACATGGTAAAAGAAAATTAATAGTTTTGTAAATATAAAAAAATAATTTTGTAAATAGATTTTTTTTATTTTTATTTTAAAAAGACAACGCTTTTAAAGCGTTGCACAAGTGTTGTCTTTGCCAAAAACAACAACGCTTTTAAAGCGTTGTAATAATGATGTTTTTGCAAAAAAATGCACAACGCTTTTAAAGCGTTGCAAAAGTGTTGTCTTTGCTACAAACGACGACGCTTTTAAAGCGTTGTCTTTGAGCAGACTTTTAACAACAGTGCTTTTAACAACGTTTTTTCAGCCACATAGACAACGCTTTTAAAGCGTTGTCTATTAGCTTTTTTCTTGTAGTGATCATGACTAAGATGGAAAGGAACAAACCATTGGAATAGTCATAGTGTAATTTTGTATTAGTTATCTTGACTATAAAATTACACTAGTACACTCTGAGTGTATTGAGCAGGACCATTTGAGGTAGTATCATTTTATACTGACTATATAAAAGAACAATACCTCTGTTATTATGGAAGTGTGTACTATTAATCATGATATAATAACAAGCACATATACTTAATATTTATTTTTTTTAATTTATCAAAGGGTGCGATTTAGCTCGTTAAATCAATATGCCCGATAAGTTAGGAAAATGATCTTATTTATATGGTGTGTTGTTTATTATAGAATGAAATTGTGTCCTAGTAATCTTGGTTGATAATGTCCCCTTGAGGAGCTCATAAGGATTGTCATGTAAACCCTACAGATGGACTTAGTCCGGCATGACGATAAGGTTGAGTGGTACTACTCTTGGAGCTAGATATTAATTAAGTGAGTTGTTAGTAACTCGTTTAATTAGTGGACATTCTATATCTTAAACACAGGGGGACTAACACACTCATGATAAAAAGAAGCCCATATAGTAATATGGGATTGGTGCGGTAGTGCAATAATAGCTCTTTAGTGAAATGAGATATTATTGATGAACTCAAGTTAGGTGTTCGAGGCGAACACGGGAAGCTCAAGTTCATCGGGAGACCAAAACCAATTTCTCCTCGTAGTCCCTGTTGTAACCCATTATTTTTAAAGTTTTATACCCTCCTAACCCCACCTTCTTACCCATCCATAGGTGGCCGGCCAAGCCAAGCTTGGAGCCAAAGCAAGGGTCAGCCAAGATAAGCCTCGGATGGATCAAGTGGTGGTCGGCCCTAGTTTGGAGCCCAAGCTTAGGTGGTCGGCCACAATAAAAATAAAAAGGATTTTATTTTAAAATCTTTCCTAATGTCGAAGACATGATTTTAAAAGAGAGTTTTAAAATTAAATTTTACCTTTTATAAGTTTCTACAAAAGATTAAGAGAAAGGTTTGATATCTTTCCTTATTTGTAGATTGAAAGGAAGATTTTAATTTTGGAGAAAACTTTCCTTATTGTAATCATCCACATGTTTTAATAGAGATATTTTAATTTATAAAAGTTTTCTTTTATAACCAACCATGAAGGGAATTTTTTAAAAGAGAAATTTTTATTTTAATATATTTCCGGAAACAAATTAGGAAGTTTTAATTTTGTGTTTAAAACTTTCCTAGTTTGGAGGACTTGTAGGGGCCGACCATTAAAAGAATAAAAGGAAATTTTAGTTAATTTTTCTTTTTGTTGATTGACAAGGGAAAATAAGGAAGTTTTAATTATGTTATAAAACTTTCCTTATTTGCCAAGACTAAGGAATATAAAAGAGAGGGTAGAGGTGCCTCACCTCATAACAACATATCTATTTCTCTCCTCTCCTTTCCTTGGTGGTGGTCGACCCTCTCCTCTCTTCTTTCTCTCTTCTCCTTTTGTTGAGGCTGGTGGTACTTGGAGCTCTTATTTCATCTTGGTGGCCGGTTGCTTGTGGAGAATAAGAAGAGAAAGAAAGCATCCCTTAGAGCTTGGTTGGTGGCCGAAGTTCTTCATCTCTAGGAGATTGTTGGTGGCCGAAACTTGCAAGGAGAAGAAGGAAGCTTGGGTGGATTCTCATCTCGGTAGATCGTCGCCCACACGATGCCCGAGATAAGAAGAGGAATACGATAGAAGATAGTGAGGTTTATAAGCTACAAAGAGAGGTATAACTAGTTGTCTTGTTCCGCATCATATTAGTTTTCTTTGTATGGATTTTGAAATACCAAACACAGGAGGCTAACAATTCTAGGTTTCAAATTTATGATTTGATTTTGTGTTTCTTTTGTTTTTCGATCTTGTGATTCGATTGTTCTTAATGGTTAAACCTAGGCTTACTATAAGGAGATTAAATATTGAATTTTGTTGAAAGGCTTTGTCTAGGAAGTGGTGGATGATCCCATACCCAAGAAGGCCTAGTGCCTCACCATGTTTAACTTGGAAGCTGATCTCTGAAATAAATATTTAATCAAATTTGTAACATGGGTGGATTTGGATTAATAATGTTAAGCATCGTTTGCTATCCAAGTCTAAACCTCTAAGAATAGATAAGTTGAATTTGGAATCAATGATGTTAAGTTCTGTTTGTGATTCCAAATTTAATTTCTAATGAATACAATAGGTTGTTAGGAATAGTTCGGGACTTGTACAAAATTTTTATACAGGGGAACCAGTACGATATTCCGAGTAGAAACCAACAATTGGTATTAGAGTTAGGGTTTTCCTCTGTGTGTTTGGTTTTTAGTTTAATTATACACATGTCATACATATTTTAGGCAGGATAATAGTAGGATGTGCAAATAGATTTAACTCCGTGATTGCAGGCATCCTAGATCCAACTATTATGGTCCTAATGTGATTGTGTATGATTGGACCCTCGGACATGTCGAGGGCATTTGATGTGTGTGCATGATTATATGTATTAAATACAGCAGGAGTTGTATTAGTTTTAGGATTTTACATTTTTGTTTCGATCTAGATTACATGTACATTCCTTCGTGGAATATAGGATCGATATATGTAAAATTCTATTTTTGTCGCAGATCGTATCCTTGCGAGGCGTGGTACTATTTGTGGACCAGAGGTGCAGTGGAAAAAGAAACAAGATAGATGTGGCGACTAAACCCGATTGGGGTGGCTAAAGATGGCAGTAGCTAGGGTTGGCAGCACACGAAGGACAGTGATGGAAAAGGCCATAATAGTTGCAAAATTGTTTTTCCATATTTATTGCTTTATTTGCTGTGATGTGTGTGTGCATGATTAAATCCTCATCTTAAAAAACTAAGTGGGAGAGGGATTAGTAAAAAATTCCACGGTCTCCATTACTGGTTTGTAAGTGATGCAACAAACTTGCATGTTGGCTCTAAGTGTCTCCCTCCACAACGGATGAGTTTGTTTGCAGATTACTAGATCAAACTTCCTAAATGAATAATTATAGAAAATTATTTAGGAGGGTGTGATCTTCTCCAACTGAAGGGGCACAATCTTATTTAATGGACTAAGTATCAAGTAATGGTACACACTTAGGAACATTTAATAGTATCCTCCCCAACTGAGTCATTGTTATTATTTGTGTGACCAAAGGAATACCAACTATTAATTTTATTTGTCATAAGGTTAGGATGACAAGAATAAAATTAATGGGTAAAACCTCCTCTTACAAATGTTTGAATTTGTATACGTCCACACTAACGTGACATGCAAAATTCACGGTGTTTTGAGGTGTTGGTAAATTTAAATAATATTGTTTGAGGAATCAATATTATTCTAAATTTAGAGTCTTGACCAAAAGTTTATTTTTTGATTCTTAGGATGACTTTCAACCCACTAGCTATTATTCTGAAAGAGAACAAACTTACTTGTCCCAACCGCATAGATTGGAAAAGAAATTTGGATATTGTCCTAACTGCTGAAGGCTATAAGTTAGTACTAATGGAGGTCTGCCCTAATGTGCCTAATAGCGATTCTAGTGAAGAGGAGATTGAGAATCATAGGAAATGGGTCAAGGTAGATGAGATGGCGCGGAGTTACATTTGACTTTTATATCAAATGTGTTGCAACATCAGCATCAGACCATGCCTACTGGCCATAACATGATGTACAATCTCAAGGAACTCTTTGGACACTAAAATCGGGCTGACAGGCAAGACTGTATGATCTCTATGTACTGGACTAAAAGCAGGAATGAAGAAGCCAAAAGGCAAGTGCTTCATTTGTAAGCAGTCTGAACATTTGTAGGTAGACTGTCCTCGTAGGAAGAGAACCATATAGGTATATCTTATTCTCTAGTAGTTAGAACATGTTTAGTGGTGTTATCTACTGGTACCTGGCATGTAGATTTGATAACCGCTGATCATGTCTGCTAATCATTACAGGGGTTCCAGGAAACCCGACAACTACACGAAGGAGAAATCACTGTTTACATGGGCAATGCTACAGAAGTAGCAACTGTTGCAGTGAGAGATGTTTATAGGAATAAAATATTGGTTTTAAGAAATTGTCTTTACGTACCAAGTTTTAGAAAGAAGTTGATTTCAGTTTCAAAACAATATAAGGATGGATATTTTGTCTATTTATGATAGCAAAGGTGTTATCAAGAAAAATAGGGAAGTTATCTGTTCTGGTACGTTCGTTGGCAATTTGTATACTCTAAATCCAATAACTCCAACGATGCAACAAATGAAAATTAATAACACATCTTCTAAATCTAATAAGAGAAAGGAACCTTCGAAAATGAACTAAACATATCTTTGGCATCTAAGGCTTAGTCATATTAACTTGAGTAGGATTCAAAGGACTCTTGGGTTCATTAGTGTTGGAAAACTTTCCAACTTGCGAACCTTGCTTGGAAGGAAAAATACCAATAGAACTTTTAAGGCGAGCGGTATAGAGCCATAGATGTGTTGGAACTGGTTCATTCTGATTTGTGTGGTCCTATAACTATCCAGGCAAGAGATAGTTTTAAATATTTCGTCTATTTTATAGATGACTATTCAAGATACGGGTACATTTACTTAATGCACCACAAGTCTGAGTGCTTTAATAAGTTCAAAGAGTGCAAGGTTGATGTGGAGAAACGTCATGGTAAAAGTATCAAGACACTACGGTGTGATCGTAGTGGCAAGTACCTCTTAGGAAAATTTAGGAGTCACTTATCAGAAGTCGGGATTCAATCCCAACCGTCTACACCTGGTTCACCCCAACAGAATGGTGTGGTAGAACGAAGGAATAGAACTCTTATGGAAATGGTTAGATTGATGATGAGTTATTCAGAATTACCAAATTCGTTTTGGGGATATGTTCTAGAAATAACAGTGTACATTCTGAATATGGTACCTTCTAAATCAGTACCCTTTACTCGCATAGAATTGAGGAATGGGTGTAAGTCTAGTCTGAAACACATTTGGATTTGGAGTAGTCTAGCACATGTGCTAAAGGGAGACACTGACAAGTTGGAATCACGTACAGAAGTTTGTCTGTTTGTGGGATATCCTAAAGGAATGAAAGGTGATTTGTTTTATAATCCTAAAAATCAAAAGATCATTATTAGCACCAATGCTCGATTTTTAGAGAAAGATTATGTAATGAACCATAAGCCCACTAGTGATATTGTTCTAGAAGAAATTAGAGAGGGCACGTCTAGTCTAGTACCAACAGTGCAAGATGAAATATCACAAGAAACTGCAACACTTATCACAAATGATACACAACAACAGACAGTACCTCGTCGTAGTGGGAGGGTTGTTAGGCAACCTGAAAGATTCATGTTTTGGGAGAGTCGTCGGACTTGATCCCAGGCAAACATGAACCTGATTCTTGAACATATGACGAAGAACTCCAAGATAAAGATGCAGCATCTTGGCTAAGAGCAATGAATTCAGAAATAAAATCTATGTATTCAAACAAAGTCTGGGAGCTACTAGAACCATCAAATAGTGTAAAAGCTATTGGATGTAAATGGATATACAAAAGAAAAAGAGGGACAGACGGGAAGGTGGAAACCTTCAAAGCAAGGCTTGTTGCGAAGGGGTATACTCAGAAAGAGAGAATCGATTATGAGGAAACCTTTTCGTCGGTAGCTATGCTTAAGTCTATCCGAATACTCTTATCTATTGCTGCTCATATGGATTATGAGGTTTGGCAAATGGATGTCAAAACAGCTTTCCTTAACAGAAGTCTTGAAGAAAATATCCATATGAAGCAACTAGAAGGTTTTATTGCAAAGGGCAAAGAGCATCTAGTATGTAAGCTCAATCGGTCTATTTATGGACTGAAGCAAGTTTCAAGGTCTTGGAACATCTGGTTTAATGAAGTAATCCAGTCTTATGGATTTATTCAGTGTCCGGATGAGTCTTGTGTATACAAGAAGTGTGATGAAAACGTGGTGGTATTTCTTGTACTATACGTAGATGACATTTTGTTAGTTGGAAACAATATCAAAGTTTTGTCGGATGTAAGGGTATGGTTGTCCAAGCAAATCGATATGAAGGACTTGGGAGAAAGCACACATATTCTCGGGATCAAAGTAAAAAGGGATCGTAAGAAAAGAATGTTGTGCTTATCCCAAACTTCATATATCGATACAATCCTAACTCGTTTTAGCATGCAAGACTCCAAGAAAGGTTTTCTACCTTTTAGGCATGGAATATCTTTATCCAAAGATATGTCTCCGAGGATATCAAAAGAGATAGAAGAGATGAAGGCAGTTCCTTATGCTTAGCTGTAGGAAGCCTAATGTATGCTATGTTGTGCACGAGACCGGATATCTGTTTTGCCGTGGGCATGGTTAGCAGATATCAAAGTAATTCAGGGTAGGGACATTGGACTGTCGTAAAACATATATTAAAGTACCTGAGAGGGCAAGTACCACCCAATACGAGACATCGTATAACGAGGAGAAGTTGTTGTCACCTAGATTGCATCAGATGATAACCTAGAAGATCCTCTCACTAAGACCCTTAAGGCAAAAGCTTTTGATGGGCATGTTGTGTTGGGTTTTTCGGGCCGCGAAAACCGCTTTTCGCGTCGCAGAAACCTCGAATTACCCAAAGCCGTAGATCCGTGCAAGGAAAAACCGAATGAAATACAAGTACGAGTTTCAAAAACTTCTAGATCTACTCCTAAATCTATGTGTTAAGAAGTATACCTTGAAGCGTGCCCTTTCGCGTTCCCGCTCGTCCAAGGAATTGCCGGATCTCTAGACCGTCAAGTGTCGGTCCTCTAAAAGTATCCACACGAACACGTAGGTGGAGAAAACCTCACCCCAAAGGTGTGCTAGCACCTTGGTAAGATTCGGCCAAGCAAGGAGGAGAGGAAGAGGGAGAGCTTGAGAGGAAGAAGATGAAATAATTATCACTTGAATGAAAATGAATCCATTTTCATTCAAATTGTGGCCGGCCACATTTCCCAAATGTAACCCCCTCATTAATGCATTAAGTTGTCATCAAAGAGGGAATGTAACCTCCATGAGGTGGCACTCACTAGTAACTCCCATGAGGTGGCAACCATGATGATGTGGTGCATCATCATTGGTCCACATCAATGCCAACTCACCAATGAGGTGGCATAAAGTCAAGTCT
The DNA here is from genome assembly GCF_018446385.1 of Zingiber officinale. Lineage (NCBI taxonomy): Eukaryota > Viridiplantae > Streptophyta > Magnoliopsida > Zingiberales > Zingiberaceae > Zingiber > Zingiber officinale. The sequence goes on along the minus strand of NC_055990.1, from coordinate 59,347,896 downwards.
AACTTGACTTTTAATCTTCCTCTCAAGTCAAGTCAAACATGACCAAATCTCTTCCATGGTTGATTGAATCCAACCATTTGATTCAAGTCAACTTAATATAATGAATCTAATTCATTTAATTAAATTGATTCAATGAGTCAAAATCTAAATTAGACTCATTGAACACATGAATCAACTTGAGTCGAACTAAAGTTAGCCCAATTAGGATTGCTCTTAATCCAATTTGATTCATCAAATGAATCTAATCCTCTTGGTTCATCATATGAACCTAATCTCCATCTAATTGTCCTAAGTGTGTGACCCTATAGGTTCTTGTAACGTTGGCAATGCCCTAAACCCATTTAGGAGCATAAGTAATGAGCGGTATCTAGCAACACATCATTACTACCCAAGTTACAAGAATATCGAGATCCGACATCACCTTGTGACTACTAATTGTGACTCCTCACAATATATGACAAGTGTCCTTCTATCCTAGACATCTAGATTGATCAATATGAGGCATAGATCGTGTCATCCTCTAATCAATCTAAATCTTGAACTCCAAGTAGACTCACTCGATCAAATGAGCTCAACATCTAATGTTGACTCATTTGGGCATGACCATGCACTTAGTGGTCTCACTCTATCAAGAATACCGATGTCGCTCCCGTCATATGGGAGGGATAGATCCCATCTACATCACTCACATCCCTCTACATAATTCGTTATATACCCAGTAATCGCCTTTATAGTCCACCCAGTTACGGGTGACGTTTGATGAAACCAAAGTACATAACTCCTTATGTAGGGATCCATGGTGACTTCAGGTCTAAGGACTAGTAGTCATACTAATAGCCACATGAGAAAGTATATGACACTCATATAACGATCCATGATACTTTCTCATGGTGGGTCATTCAGTATACATTCTCTAATGTATACCCATGTGTCAACTTGATATCTCTATATCCATGACTTGTGAGATCAAGTCATCGAGTTGACCTACATGCTAGTCTTATTGCATTAACATTGTCCCTGAATGTTAATACTCGACTAGAAATGATTTAGAGTAGTGTTCCCTATATCATCTCACTATCGGTTCAACTAACCGATTGATATAGGTGAGAACCATCTACTCAAGGACATTATTATACTTAGTTTATTTGGCACCAATACAAGTAAGTATAATAACCAAAATCCAAATGCCTTTATTAATATACAAGAATATGATACAATGAATCCATACAATCATCAAATGATTGGCTCTAGGGCTCTAACTAACATGTTGAGGGGTTGGAAATCAAATGTATGGCAGGGTATATGGCAGCATAGTCTTCTATTATAAGTGGAAGATTGTTAGAGTGTATACTAAAAGCCTAGCTTTTTTGTAAACATTTATTTTGAAATAAAGAATCACATTGGTCAAATGTCTACATTTATATACTAAGTGTAGTTGTTCAATAAATTTATATTGTAGATAACATGGTGTGTGATGTCACACACAGAAGATAATGTTATCAGTTCCTTATAAGTTATAAAAAGTAGCTCACGACTAAGATGGAAAGGAACAAACCATTGGAATAGTCGTAGTGTAATTTGGTATTAATTTATCTTGACTATAAAATTACACTAGTACACTATGAGTGTATTGAGCAGGACCATTTGAGGTAGTATCTTTTTATACTTACTATATAAAAGAACAATACCTATATTATTATGGAAGTGTGTACTCTTAATCATGGTATAATAACAAGCACATATACTTAATATTTATTTCTTTAATTTATCAAAGAAAGTGATTTAACTCATTAAATCAATAGGCCCAATAAGTTGGAAATGATATTATTTATATGGTGTGTTGTTGATTATAGAATGAAATTGTGTCCTAGTAATCTAGGTTGATGATGTCCCCTTGAGGAGCTCATAAGGATTGTCATGTAAATCCTGCAGGTGGACTTAGTCTGACATGACGATAAGGTTGAGTGGTACTACTCTTGGAGCTAGATATTAATTAAGTGAGTTGTCAGTAACTCGTTTAATTAGTGGGCATTCTATATCTTAAACACAGGGAGACTGATATACTCATGATAAGAAGGAGCCCATATAGTAATATCGGCTTGGTGCGGTAGTGCAATAATAACTCTTTTATGGAATGAGATATTATTGATGAACTCGAGTTGGGTGTTCGGGCGAACATGGGAAGCTCAAGTTCATCGGGAGACCAAAACCAATTCCTCCTCGCAGTCCCTGTCGTAGCCTCTTATTTATAAAGTTTTATACCCACCTAACCCCACCTTCTTGCCCATCCATAGGTGGCCGACCAAGCCAAGCTTGGAGCCCAAGCAAGGGACGACCAAGATAAGCCTTGGATGGATCAAGTGGTGGTCGGCCCTAGCTTGGAGCCTAAGCTTAGGTTGCCGACCACAATAAAAATAAAAAAGATTTTATTATAAAATCTTTCCTAATGTGGAAGACATGATTTTAAAAGAGAGTTTTAAAATTAAATTTTAACTTTTATAAGTTTCTACAAAGAATTAAGAGAAAGGTTTAATATTTTTCCTTATTTATAGATTGAAAGGAAGATTTTAATTTTGGAGAAAACTTTCCTTATTGTAATCATCCACATGTTTTAATAGAGAGATTTTAATTTATTAAAGTTTCCTTTTATAACCAACCATGAAGGGAATTTTTTAAAAGAGAAATTTTTATTTTAAAAAATTTCCGGAAACAAATTAAGAAGTTTTAATTTTGTATTTAAAACTTTCCTAATTTGGAGGACTTGTAGGGGTCGGCCATTTAAAGAATAAAAGGAAATTGTAACAACCCAAATTTCCTCATTACAAGTCCTAATAGTGCTTAAAAATATTTAGAAATTATATAGAAATATTCTAGAGAATTTTAGGAATTTTAGGAATTTTTAGAGTATTTTTATACAATTTTTGGAGTTCGTTTGGTATTTTTACTAAAAGGAAGAAGTTTCAAAAAATAAAGAGGTTCAGCCGAGATTCGAACCCGGGACCTCCGACCCGATCCAAGACTTAAGTGAACCGCGATAGCCAAGCATTCAACAGGTGTTTCGTAAACAAATCAATAACGAATTGGTCTTAAGCCATAACAGAATCGGAAAATACCTAAGTATAAAAAGGGTTAAGTAAAGGAGAAGAGGGCATTACCTTCTCCCGATCCTGATTTTGAGCGGCGTCATTCTGTGCTTGGGCGAAGACGAAGCCGAGCTAGGACTTCTCTCCGGCGACCGGCCTAGGGAGATCTCCAAGCGATTTCACCACCATCACGATCCTCTCGTCGAGGAGAGTCCGTGGGCACGAAGAAGAAGCTGAAATTTCCAAGCTCTCCGCGAACCCTAGAGGCTTTCTTCTCCGGTTGTAAGTCAAGGGATTCCGGTAAGTGCTACTCACCTGCGGTAAGGGTAGTTTCGAGCTTCGATTTAGTGTTTCTCTTGGGTATTCAGAATATGCTGTAAGGATTTGTTGACTAGGAAGCTTGATGCCGTGAGTTTTATAAAGAAGATTGTTCATTCCTTTAGGCTTTCGGATTTTGTTGTAAAGAATTGCGGAAATGCTAGGGATTTAGTTTTCTTTTGGATTTTGGAATAGGCTATATAGAATTAGTTGTTAGAGGTAAGAGTAGTTTCAAGATTTTACCTTCTTCTTTACATTATTGCTGAAACATGCTTAAAGATTCTATTGCTCTATAAAGGTATAAGCTGGGAACAAGTTTTACGTAGGTTTTATTTTTAAATTTCAGTAGGCTTAGTTTGGTTGTGCAATTTGGGTGGTGCTACTAAATTGGCATGAACAGTTCTGTTTTGAGGTTTCTGTGCAGTTCGGTTTGTGCATGAAGGATTTCTGTGCAGTTCAGTTTGGAGTTTGCTTCCTTTTAGTATGCAGCCATGAATTTTATAATAGTTTAAAATCTTGTTGTTGATTGCTTCAAGTGCTATAATCCGAACCCTAGTTTTCAGATTGTGCTTATGGCTTAGTAATCCAGTTTAGATCATGTTGTAACATGCTTAAAGATTTCTAATGCTCTATAAAAGTATAAGCTTTGCATAGGTTCTACATAGGTTTTATAATCCGAACCTTACATAGGTTGCCTGTGATCTTAAATAAATTTAGTTTTGTGTTGAATAACTAAGCATGAACAGCCTTTTGAGCTATTATGCAGTTTAGCTTACTGTTTAATTGCCGAGGCAATCTTTTATTAGAAGTATACACAAGTAACAAGTATTTTATTTGAAAAGGCTAATACCCGACTTCCGAGGTTGTCGTTAAACAAATCTAGGTGACCGTTTCCGAGGTCTCGGCCCTGGTAAGATCAAGGTCTTTACCCTCGTAGGACTGGTGGCTCGCTACCTCAGTCTCTATTAGGGAGCGCGCTTTGGTACTACGCCTGGGCCCAAGAAAGAATGATTATTATTTTGAAGTATAAAAGTATAAATTTTAAATAAGTGAAATAAGCTTCACATAAGTTTAAAATTCAGCAAGTTTAGTTTCTTGTATGCTGACATGTTATTTAGATTTGCTTACATGTTTAGTATTTCAGTATGCTCTGTTTCTTTTGCTATTAGATGAGCATGAGTAGTATCTTCTTTTGAGCATTCAGTTTTTAGATTTCTTCCAATCACATGCATATTCGAGTTTTGTGAGTTAGATAGCGCTTACTAAGCAATTTTGCTTATAGTTGCATTTTCCTCTTACTGCAGATAAAGGAAAGGAAAAGCTATAGCAAACGAAGGCGACAAGGAGGTGCGGATGGATGTGTGATGTTTGGACTATAGAAGCCTTGGGACCTAGTTTAGAAATTTATTAAGATAGCAATTTATTCATGTTGATGATTTTATTATCAGAGTGACTTTATGTATTTTAGAATTCTTTCTTTTAATTGCTATGTACAATAATTGCATTGTTTGAGTTATAATATTATTGCATGCATGTTTTGATTATTAGATATGTTTTTAGCATGTATACACAGATTGATATGTTTTAGTTGGTATATATGCTGGAGTAGAATGTAGAGATAAGCTATTCATGTTTCCGCTGTCACTAATTGCATGTCTAGAGAGTTTTATGTATTGATAATTACATGTGAACAACTCTAAATAAGTATAGTTAGTTGTCCAGTAGCGCCCCATCCTCACAGACTAGTAGTGAGGAGGGTGGGGTGCTACAAGTTGGTATTAGAGCAGTTCCTATTCTCCGGCATCACACATCAGCACCAACCTTGTCGTCTTCAAGTAAGAATGTATTTATACTTTCTTTTATGCTTTTACTTTATTATTTATGTGCAGATTTCTTTTGTGTTCTATGCATGATTGTGTGTTACCTAATAGTTTCACTTATAGATGCATATCGAAAAAAAAAATGCCCTATCAGTATTTTGAGTTTAAGAAGAGTATAAGAAAGATAAAGAAAAGAAAGAAAAAGGCCAAGGCCTTAAGTAGATCCCAAAGTCAAGACTTTAGGGATTTTGGCACACAAGGTGTTTGTTAAAATGCCAAGGCATTTAATGAAGAAGTAATTAAGATATTTTACTTTGAAAGGCCAGAAATAGCACTTAATGTGAGTAGTGGAACTCACTGGTCACAGACTGGTGAAGAGCTGGTCAGCAGGGCATTAGTCGCTGAACACTATCTGAATAGCATCAAGGCACAATAAACGCAACTCAAGCCAATCAAGATAGAGGACAAGACAGCAGGGAGTCAGAAACCCCAGGCAAGTAAGCAGAACTGGGAGGGCAAGGATAACAAAATGAAACGATGGAATACAGGAGACAGCCAAAAGGAAGGTCCAGTAGACAAGCAGGCCAAATTCCCTCACTGCCCTAAATGTGGGAGACTACATCCAAGAGCCTTTCTTTTGGGTATGACTGGATGTTATTCGTGCGGTCAAGAAGGACATCTGGCTAAAGCGTGCCCTAACAAGTTTAAGGCACCTCAGCAATAGGCAGAGCCATACGGGAACAAGCCTCAGTTACACTACATGGCTGTCACTCTGGACGGACCCCAGCTTAGTCAAGGGAGGTTGGAAGCCCCACCAGTTCTAGCCAGTGCTAGAGTATTCTCCCTCACTAAAGAGGAAGATGCTAGTGCCTCCACGGTCGTAACAGGTCAAGTAGTTATCTTTCAGCATTTTGCTACGGTACTGTTTGATACCGGGGTGACCCATTCTTTTATATCAATACCCTTTGTTAAAGAATTTCAGGTACCTACAGAGAGCATGAACTATAAGTTCTTAATAGCTCTACCTTCTGGGGAAGTCGTGGAGTCCAACTAGTGACTCCGGGCTGTACCAGTCGGAATTTCAGACCGAGAGCTATATGTCGATCTAGTAGTCCTTACGATGCAAGATTTCAAAGTCATTCTAGGCATAGATTTTAGAGCGCTGAACAAAGTAACAGTTAAAGACAGGTACCCTCTTCCCAGAATAGATGACTTATTTGATCAGCTAAAGTGGGGTAACAGTGTTATCTAAAATAGACCTGCGCTCTGGGTACTATCAGTTGAAAGTGAAAGGAAGTGATAAACCCAGAATAGCTTTCAGGACCAGATATGGACACTACGAGTTTGTAGTCATGCCATTTGGAGTGACAAATGCACCTGCGGTCTTCATGGACTTAATGAACAGAGTGTTCAGAGAATACCTTGACAAGTTTGTCATTGTGTTCATCGACGACATTTTGATCTATTCAAGAACCCCAGAGGAGCATGACATCCACTTGAGGATAGTACTGCAGACCCTTCATCAAAAGCATCTTTATGCTAAATTCTCAAAGTGCGAGTTCTGGTTGGATCAGGTGGCGTTTCTAGGTCACATCATTTCTAAAGAAGGTATCCAGGTGAATACAGCCAAAATAGAAGCGGTCAACAACTGGAGTAGACCCAAGAACGCCAGGGAGATCAGAAGTTTCCTTGGTTTAGCTGGGTACTACAGGAAATTCGTGGAGGACTTTTCCAGGATAGCTTCTCCACTAACGGCCTTAACCAGGAAGAACAAGAAGTTTGAATGGTCAGACAAATGTGAGCAAAGTTTCCAAACATTGAAGAAGAGATTGACCAGTGCTCCTATCCTGACTGTTCCAGAGAGTGACAAGAGTTTTGCCATCTACAGTGATGCTTCCAAGATGGGCCTCGGAGTTGTTCTCATGCAAGAAGGGAAGGTTATAGCTTATGCTTACAGACAACTCAAAGATTATGAGAAGAACTACCCCACTCATGATCTTGAGCTGGCAGCTGTGGTCTTTGCACTAAAACTCTGGCGACATTATTTGTATGGAGTTCAGTGCAGAATCTTCACCGATCATCAGAGTTTAAAGTATTTCTTTACTCAGAAAGATTTAAACATGAGACAGCGTAGGTGGCTAGAGTTGGTTAAAGATTATGACTGTGAAATCCTCTACCACCTAGGTAAAGCTAACAAAGTGGCAGATGCACTAAGTCGAAAGTCCAGTACAACTAGGATGCACTTGTCATCATTAGCACTGCCACTGCAGAAGGAACTGTTAGATTTTAGAGTCGAAATTGTTTATGGGCAACTCTCTGCATTGACCTTAGAGTCAACCTTGCTTGAGGATATACAGAGAAAGCAAAGTGAAGATCCAGATATCCAGAAGATTAAGCAAGGGATACAAAAAGAAGAAGATACAGAGTTCCGAGTATCAGACAATGGAGTTCTTTATCAGGGGAATCACCTTTGTGTTCCCAATGATGAGGAATTAAGAAGGAAGATTCTAGAGGAAGCTCATAGCACACCATACTCCATGCATCCTGGTTCTACCAAGATGTATCAAGATTTGAAACAGAGATTCTTGTGGTCTGGACTCAAGAGAGATGTTGCAAAATATGTCGGTATCTGCCTGACATGCCAGAGAGTCAAACCAGAACACCAGAGACCAGGAGGAGTTCTATAACCTCTTCCAATACTAGAGTGGAAGTGGGAAGAAATATCCATGGACTTCATAATAGGCCTTCCAAGAACTACTAATGGATATGATGTGATATGGGTGATAGTGGACAGATTGACAAAGTCTGCCCATTTTCTAGCCATCAAGGTGTCCCACTCTATAGAGCAGTTGACACAGCTATATGTTAAGGAAGTGATCAGACTTCACGGAGTCCCGAAGTCGATTGTTTCCGATAGGGATGGACGCTTCACCTCTCATTTTTGGGAGTGTGTACAGAATGCGTTAGGCACCAAACTCAAGTTCAGTACAGCCTTCCATCCCCAGACTGATGGACAGACAGAACGAGTAAATCAGATTTTAGAAGACATACTCAGGGCTTGTGCATTAGATTTTAAAGGTAGTTGGTGCAAGTATCTGTACTTAGCTGAATTAGCCTACAACAATAGCTATCAGACCACTATCAAGATGGCACCTTACGAGGCACTGTATGGCTGAAAGTGTAGATCACCTATATGTTGGTTGGAGGCTGGAGAAAGAAAAGAGATGGAATCAGAATTGGGCAGGCAGATCGAGATGATAGAAGAAACCACACAGGCTATCCAGAAGATCAGACAGAGAATTGAGACTGCCCAGAGCATACAGAAGAGTTATGCTGACACACGCCGTAGGCCACTTGAATTCCAAGTAGGGGATTCAGTCTTTCTCAAAGTTGCTCCGATGAAGGGAGTGATGAGATTTGGCAAGAAGGACAAGTTAAGTCCCCGCTACGTAGGACCCTACCTGATCATAGAGAGGATTGGGAAAGTAGCTTACAAGCCGGACTTACTTCAAGCCATGTCAGCAATATATAATGTATTTCATGTCTCCATGCTAAAGAAGTGTCTCCACGACCCTAGTCAAGTGATTCAGCCTCAATCAGTGCAGATCCAGGAGGATCTTAGCTATGAGAGCATACCTACACAGATAGTGGATAGAGAAGTTAAGAGACTAAGGAACAAAGAAGTACCACTAGTGAAAGTCATCTGGCAGAATCAGAAGCACGAGGAGGTTACTTGGGAGCGTGAGGACAATATAAGACAGAAATATCCAGAGTTATTCTAAGTTCGAAGATGAACTTTTTATAAGGTATGGGGAATTGTAACAACCCAAATTTCCTCATTACAAGTCCTAATAGTGCTTAAAATTATTTAGAAATGCTATAGAAATATTCTAGAGATTTTTAGGAATTTTTAGATTATTTTTATGCAATTTATGGAGTTCGTTTGGTATTTTTACTAAAATGAAGAAGTTTCAAAATATAAAGAGGTTCGGCCGAGATTCGAACCCGCGACCTCCGACCCAATCCAAGACTTAAGCGAACCGTGATAGCTAAGCAATCAACAGGTGTTTCGTGAACAAATCAATAACAAATTGGTCTTAAGCCATGAACAGAATCGGAAAATACCTAAGTATAAAAAGGGTTAAGTAAAGGAGAAGAGGGCATTACCTTCTCCCGATCCTGATTTTAAGCGGCATCGTTCTGTGCTTGGGCAAAGATGAAGCCGAGCTAGGGCGTCTCTCCAGCGACCGGCCTAGGGAGATCTCTGAGCGATTTCACCACCATCACGATCCTCTCGTCGACGAGAGTCCGTGGGCACGAAGAAGAAGCCGAAATTTCCAAGCTCTCCGCGAACCCTAGAGGCTTTCTTCTCCGTTTGTAAGTCAAGGGATTCCGGTAAGTGCTACTCACCTACGGTAAGGGTAGTTTCGAGCTTCGATTTAGTGTTTCTCTTGGGTTTTCAGAATATGCTGTAAGGATTTGTTGACTAGGAAGCTTGATGCCGTGAGTTTTATAAAGAAGATTGTTCATTCCTTTAGGCTTTCAGATTTTGTTGTAAAGAATTGCAGAAATGCTAGGGATTTAGTTTTCTTTTGGATTTTGGAATAGGCTATATAGAATTAGTTGTTATAGGTAAGAGTAGTTTCAAGATTTTACCTTCTTCTTTACATTATTACTGAAACATGCTTAAAGATTTTATTGCTCTATAAAGGTATATGCTGGGAACAAGTTTTACGTAGGTTTTATTTTTAAATTTCAGTAGGCTTAGTTTGGCTGTGCAATTCGGGTGGTGCTACTAAATTGGCATGAACAGTTCAGTTTTGAGGTTTCTGTGTAGTTCGGTTTGTGCATGAAGGATTTCTGTGCAGTTCGGTTTGGAGTTTGCTTCCTTTTAGTATGCAGCCATGAATTTTATATCAGTTTAAAATCTTGTTGTTGATTGCTTCAAGTGCTATAATCCGAACCCTAGTTTTCAGATTGTGCTTATGGCTTAGTAATCCAGTTTAGATCATGTTGTAACATGCTTAAAGATTTCTAATGCTCTATAAAAGTATAAACTTTGCATAGGTTCTACATAGGTTTTATAATCCGAACCTTACATAGGTTGCCTGTGATCTTAAATAAATTTAGTTTTGTGTTGAATAACTAAGCATGAACAGCCTTTTGAGCTGTTATACAGTTTAGCTTACTGTTTAATTGCCGAGGCAATCTCTTATTAGAAGTATACACAAGTAACAAGTATTTTATTTGAAAAGGCTAGTACCCGACTTCCAAAGTTGTCGTTAATAAAATCTAGGTGACCATTTCTGAGGTCTCGGCCCTGGTAAGATCAAGGTCTTTACCCTCGTAGGACTGGTGGCTCGCTACCTCAGTCTCTATTAGGGAGCGCGCTTTGGTACTATGCCTGGGCCCAAGAAAGAATTGATTATTATTTTGAAGTATAAAAGTATAAATTTTAAACAAATGAAATAAGCTTCACATAACTTTAAAATTCAGCAAGTTTAGTTTCTTGTATGTCGACATGTTGTTTAGATTTGCTTACATATTTAGTATTTCAGTATGCTATGTTTCTTTTGCTATTAGATGAGCATGAGTAGTATCTTCTTTTGAGCATTCAGATTTTAGATTTCTTCCAGTCACATGCATATTCGAGTTTTGTGAGTTGGATAGCGCTTACTAAGCAATTTTGCTTATAGTTGCATTTTTCTCTTACTGTAGATAAAGGAAAGGAAAAGCTATAGCAAAGGAAGGCGACAAGGAGGTGCGGATGGATGTGTGATCTTTGGACTATAGAAGCCTTGGGACCTAGTTTAGAAATTTATTAAGATAGCAATTTAATCATGTTGATGATTTTATTATTAGAGTGACTTTATGTATTTTAGAATTCTTTCTTTTAATTGCTATGTACAATAATTCCATTTTTTGAGTTGTAGTATTATTGCATGTATGTTTTGATTATTAGATATGTTTTTAGCATGTATACACAGATTCATATGTTTTAGTTGGTATATATGCTAGAGTAGAATGTAGAGATAAGTTATTCATGTTTCCGCTGTCACTAATTGCATATCTAGAGAGTTTATTGTATTGATAATTACATGTGAACAACTCTAAATAAGTATAGTTAGTAGTCCAGTAGCGCCCCATCCTCACAGACTAGTAGTGAGGAGGGTGGGGTGCTACAGAAATTTTAGTTAAATTTTATTTTTATTCATTGGCAAGGGAAAATATGGAAGTTTTAATTATGTTATAAAACATTCCTTATTTGCCAAGACCAAGGAATATAAAAGAGAGGGTAGAGGTGCCTCACCTCATGACAATATATCTATTTCTCTCCTCTCCTTTCCTTGGTGGTGGCCGACCCTCTCCTCTCTTCTTTCTCTCTTCTCCTTTTGTTGAGGCCGGCGATACTTGGAGCGCTTATTTCATCTTGGCGGCCGATTGCTTGTGGAGAACAAGAAGAGAAAGAAAGCATCCCTTGGAGCTTGGTTGGTGGCCGAAGTTCTTCATCTCTAGGATATTGTTGGTGGCCGAAACTTGCAATGAGAAGAAGGAGACTTGGGTGGATTCTCATCTCGGTAGATCGTCGTCCACACAACGTCCTAGATAAGAAGAGGAATATGATAGAAGATCGTGAGGTTTATAAGCTACAAAGAGAGGTATAACTAGTTGTATTGTTCCGCATCATACTAGTTTTCTTTGTATGGATTTTGAAATACCAAACACATGAGGCTAACGATTCTATGTTTTGAATTTATTATTCGATTTTGTGTTTCTTTTATTTTTTGATCTTGTGATTCAATTGTTCTTAATGGTTAAATCTAGGGTTACTATAAGGAGATTAAATATTGAATTTCATTGAAAGGCTTTGTCTAGGAAGTGGTGGACGATCCCATACCCAAGAAGGCCTAGTGCCTCACCATGTTTTATCCTGGAAGCCGATCTCTAAAATAAATATTTAATTGAATTTATAACATGGGTGGATTTGTATTAATAATGTTAAGCATCATTTGAGATCTAAGTCTAAACTTCTAAGAACAGATAAGTTGAATTTGGAATCAATAATATTAAGTTCTGTTTGCAATTCCAAATTTAATTTCTAAAGAACACAATAGGTTGTTAGGAATGGTTCGGGACTTGTACAAAATTTTTGTACAGGGGAACCAGTACAATATTTTGAGTAGCAACCAACACTCTTGGCAAAGGAAGACCTGACAATAATGACAAGGCTGATGGAAGCTCCGGAAGGCAAGGCGTGAAGGATGGGGAGACATCCGAGGGACACGAGGCTGATGGAGGAGGATAGAAGGCTAGGTCTAGGTTATGCGGGCAAGGACAAGTGCATGAGAGACGACACTCAAGGTAAAATTCCAGTGTTACTATAGTGTTACTGTAGCATTACTGTAGCAGTACTGTAGCATTATTGTAGCAGTCGACTGGTGTTTTCATCAGTCGACTAGTAGCCGACCGTTGGTTTGTAATGGTCGAATTTCACTTAGAACCAGTCAACTGGTGGTTGTACCAATCAACTGGTGGCGAGAAACACAACTAGGTATTTCCTCCCGAGCTCTATTAAAGAGAGCTCGGTTGCTTGGCCATGGTTGATGAAATAGAGGTAGTTAACCCCTATTAGTAGTCTTCCAAAGCCTCCAAGCTCTTCTTATGATCTTAGAGTGTTTGGATCAAGGTTGTTGTAAGGTTTCTCCACTGAGAAGGAGGTTGAGCTAGCCAGAGGTTTCTAGGAGTTATCCACTGATAGATCGGGATTGTCCACCTTACAAACAGTCATGGAGTAGGAGCTTTATCTCTAAACCACATTAAATAAACGTGTTAGGTTTGTTTTCTCTTGTTAGTATTTGTTTTTGTATTCTGCTATGCATACTAACCATTGTAGGAAGCAAACATTAGGTAAGCCACTATTCACCCCCCTTCTAGCGGACATCAAGGTCCCAACAAGTGGTATCAGAGCGGGTTGCTCTTCTACGGACTAATCGCTAAGGAATCAAAGCGCTAGGGAAGATGGAGTCCGAAAGACCTCTAGGATGGGATATCTAAATCCCACCTCTATATGATCGAGATGATTTCGAGTATTGGAGGAAGTAGTTGGAGACTTGGTTCCAAATGGATTGGAACCAATGGATTGTATTGGAGGAACTGATTGAAGCTCCAATGGACAAGAAGGGAAAGCGCCTCCGGCCTCGTATTAGACCGAGGAGCAAATGGAGCAATTGGAGGCGGGCAAAGAGGTAACTAGAATTTTGATTAATTTATTGCCTCTTAATTTGATATTGAATGTAGGTGAATACAAGAATGCAAGCGACCTTTGAAAAAAGGTAATTGTGCTTCATGATGATCCTGCAAAACTCCAAGTAGTGGAGGAGCCCAAGGAAAAGGGCTCATTGGTTCAAAAGGAGAAGGATCAATCGGTTGTTGACACGTGCTCAACATTTGAGGAGGAGAAGGAAGATGAGGAAGGGTCATCCACATCTTCAAGGGAAGAGGAAGTGGAATCGTCCACATCTTCGAGTGAAGAGGAAGAGGAGTCATCCGAGGAAGAAGAGATCTTGGAAGCTCAACCCTCCACCACAACTACCAAGAAGATCACAAATGACCACATCAAATGCTTTGAGTGTGGTAAGATGGGGCACTATAAGAGTAGGTGTCTGTAAGCCCGCCCTCCTTGCTAACCCTAAGGGACGGGGCTACGATACTCTACGTACATATTACAGCGGAAGACTTAAAATAATTTTTCTTAGATTAATAAAACTTTTCTTTTGTTTGCATATCCGAACTACACTAATATGGTTTCCATAACATGATAACAAGATAAATAGAAACATAACATCAAGTCAACCATTTAGTACTACAATTTATGAAACCAAAGCGTAATTCTTAAAAGTTCTTAAAGCAGGTTCTTATTTGGTTGCCTAGCCACAGCCACACACATCTCCTTGCCTCTCCTGCTGCTCCTTTAGCACATCCAGCTTTTTCCTTTATCTGCGGTACAAGGAAAGTAAGCTGTGAGCACTCATGGCTCAGTAAGTCCCTTTCCTACTCATTAAAACCGAAAAACCATCACATGATCAAAGAATATCTCAACATAACATGATCTCAACTAGTCATGGCATAACATATCATACTCTTTAAGCATATCATGCAACATAACAAAATCATATCTAATCATGGCATATCATAGCATCATCATAAGGTAGCATGGCATATCAAGCTCTTAAAGCATAGCATGATACATAACATAATCATATCTAATCATGGCATATCATATCATCATCATAAGGTAGCATGGCATATCAAGCATAGCATGATACATAACATAATCATATCTAATCATGGCATATCATAGCATCATCATAAGGTAGCATGGCATATCAAGCTCTTAAAGCATAGCATGATACATAACATAATCATATCTAATCATGGCATATCATAAATCATAGCATCATCACAACATGATCATAAGGTATATGCAATATGATTTTTAAAACATGTATCCGAAAAACATGTGTATGTCTCATGATCTTTAAAACCATTTCTTCTTACATATATACTTGAACATAATATCAACATATTCAGGGCCCCGGCTTAGTACCACATGCATACATAATGCGCGCATCCTAAGTAGATCCAAGGTAGCTAGTCTTGATCCTACTAGGAAACTAGGCCCGTAGCTCGACCTAGGGGCACGTAAGGAGCCCACCCTTTACTAGGCCCGTAATTCGACCTAGGGGCGCATAAGGAGCCCACCCTTTTGGTACAAGCCATTCAAAGTAAAATACATGTCATACTTATACATATCATACATCATACAAGCATGCATCGCTAGGCATATATCATATAAAAGTATGCATCACTTAGGCATACATCATGTCATAAAAGTATGCATCACTTAGGCATACATCATATAAAAGTATGCATCACTTAGGCATACATCATGTCATAAAAGTATACATCACTTAGGCATACATCATATAAAAGTATGCATCACTTAGGCATACATCATATTAACATGCATATCATAAAAGCATACATATTTTAAGCACATAGCATATTATCAAAGTATGCATATTTCCTTCCACATAGCATATCATAAAAACCATGCATATTCTAAGCATATAGCATATCATCAAGCACGCATATTCTAAGCACATAACATACCGTCAAAGCATGCATATTTCTAAACACATATCATATCATAAAAACATGCATATTCTAAGCATATAGCATATCATCAAGCATGCATATTCTAAGCACATAACATATCATCAAAGCATGCATATTTCTAAACACATATCATATCATAAAAACATGCATATTTTAAGCACCTAACATATCATCAAAGCATGCATATTTCTAAGCACATATCATATCAGGGAAAGTAGAAATCACAAGCATACATGTTTAAGCATAAGGGTGTATCATGTAATTATACTATCATAAGAAATATGGTAACATAGTTAGCTTGGGTTCTAAGCTTCCTAATCTCTTGGGTTCTTATCATGGCCGAACCCCCTTAGATCTCAATTTAGGTAAAAACAACCTCCAAGCATGTGGAACCTAAATTATCATTACATAAATTTCATAGGAAGCATTATAAGTATGATTTACTTGGTTTCTAAGTTCTCCAAGTCCCTAAACTTCATGTGGCCGAACCCTATCACGTGTGAAACAAGGTCTCAAATGTCATGAAAGCATGGAAACCTTAAACCATATTTATAGCATTTTTTCCAAATAACATAGTAAGCACATTTGAGCTAGTTACTAACTTCTTCAAGCCCTTAACATATGTCATGGCCAAACTTTTAACAAGTATTCCTTAGGGCTAAAAACAAGTATACAAGCATGTGAACTTGAACTAACATCATGTATAAATTCATAATAAGACATCATACAATAGGTATGGCTGAAACTTACCCTAACCTCATTTAGGTCACTAAATAACATATAGCATGAGAACTTTGGTTTTCTACTTATCATATTTCATGTAGAGTGACATAAGCATATTTAATTTTTGTTCTAGGGTTTCTAGGGCATCTATCCCTTCATGGCTGAAACATACAATGGTCCATTTAGGTCATGGAAAAATTGTACAAGCATGTGACACAATCAACACATTATCATATTTCCATAAGAAGCATTTTTAACACCTTTGGTTTCATTTCTAAGGCCTCTAGGTCTTTTAAACCCTACTTGGCCGAAACTCAACAGTATATAAACTTGCTTCAAATAGCCTAAAAGCATAAGAAATCATACAAGTTTCATAGCATGTATAAAGACAAGCATAATAAACATACATGTGAATTGTGTCTTAGGCTTCCTAGGTTTCTTTCCCTTTTTCTTTTATTTTTCCTCATGGCCGAAACCTACCAATCTTTAAACTAGGTTTTAAGTGGCCTAAAGTATGGAAAACCTAAGTAAGTTTCATGGCAAAAATTACTAAGACATCATATACAAAGTGGGTTCATAACAAGCTAGGACCCTTGTGATCCTACATGTCATATATCATGTAACAAATTTTCTATACTCCAATTAAACATGAGAGCATTAAACAACTTTCATATCATGATATCACAGAGGTCTTGATCTTATTAGAATTTTGTTCAAGCTTTTCTAAACTATCCATCTTATCATGGCCGAAAATCTAAAATAAGAGTTCATGAATTTCTAACAATGTTCAACATGCAATTCTTTAAGAGAACTCTATATTCTATCATACAAACATGGTTACTTAAATTTAAAGGTCTTCCTAACCCTAAGCCCTTTTTCTTTGCCGAAACATATAAATGGATTTCTTTTGGTTCCAAGTAACTTTCAAGCAAGAAAACCAATAAAAGACCCTTAGTAGTTCATGGAGGGAATCTTGTACTAGTTTGGTTACACCATGTTTTCCCTAACCTCCTTAAAATATTTTTGGCCGAAATTCTAGGGTTAGGCACTCCTCTGATCAAGCATCAATTAGGTATAAAAACATGAAGAAAATCCTTCCTACATAGCATAGAAAACATATCATAAAATAAAGACTTGTTTAAACCTTCCTAGATTTGAAAACCCTTTCTTTAGCCGAATTTTCTAAAATTCTTTCCTAGGTTTTTCTAATCCTCATAAAATCCAAAAATCACATAAAAAGCCTTGTACCACAGGTGAGGGGAAGCTTACATCCTTTTCGCTTGTGGATCTAAGGTGTGGTGATGGAAGAAGTAGCCTCTTCTTCTAGTTCCCTTCCCTTGATTCCCTTGCTAAGTCCTCCTTGTATCTTAGGCTTTCTTAGGGGAAAAACCTTGGCTTTGGGGCCGAAGATGGAGGAGAGGGGACTGATGGTTTCGGTGAGGGAGAGGAAGAATGAGAGAAAATGAGAGAAAAATAAACTTCTCTTTTCTTGCTCCCTTTTATGTTAAGGGGGAAGAGGTAGCAAGATTGATTTTTGCTTTCCTTCTCCCTTAACCCATTTTATATTTTTCTTTCATTTATTTTATTTTCTAATTTATTCTCATCATTCATGATGAAATAAGGAGGAATGAATCCCCTTAATTCATCATTTAAGGTCACGGCAAGAGAGGGAAAAGAGAGAGGAAGGGAGGAAGGCAAGTTGCCTTTCTCTTGCTCTTTTCTTGCTTTCTCTTCTTAGATCTTTACTCCTATCTTTATCATGCATTCCCTTTCCTTGCTATCAATATCTTCTCTCTATCCCAATTGGTTTCTACTAATTAATTCTATAAATTATAGTATAAGAGGTTCAAGGTTCAATCCTTGACCATTCCCTATTTTTATTTCTTTTTTTTATTTATTTTTGATTCAACATTCCACTAATATTTTTCTAAGGCAATTTCATCATTCTCATATTTATCTTAAAAGCTTAGTGGGTGTTATAGTACCCCGTACCTCATAAAAAGTTCGTCCTCGAACTTTAAAATAGCTCCGGGTACTTTTGTTTCATATCGTCCTCACGTTCCCAGGTGGCTTCTTCGAATCGTTGATTCCGCCATAGAACCTTTACTAAGGGTATTTCTTTGTTCCTTAACCTCTTGACTTCTCGGTCTAGGATCTGAATAGGTCTACTTTCGTAACTTAGGTCCTCTTGAACCTGTACCGACTGTGGCTCAATCACTTGATCTGTGCTGGGAATACACTTCTTGAGCATCGATACATGGAACACATTGTGAATGGCTGCCATGTCTGGAGGTAGTTCTAGTCTGTATGCGACTTGGCCCACTCTTTCTAAAATTCGATATGGTCCTATGTATCGTGGGCTTAACTTGCTCCTCTTTCCGAATCTCATTATTCCTTTCATGGGGGATACCTTAAGGAATACCAAATCTCCGATGTTGAATTCTAGCGGCCTGCGCCGTTTATCGATCGACTCTGAGCAGTTTCTATTCGTTGGCGGATCTTCTGTATAGCTCGGGTGGTGTCATCAATAAGTTCCGTTCGGAACCCCATTTCCTTCTTTTCACCACTTTCATACCAGCATATAAGGGATCTACACTTCCTCCCATATAGAGCTTCATAAGGTGCCACTCCAATAGTAGCTTGGTAGCTATTATTGTAGGCGAATTCTGCTAGGTATAAATATCGGCACCAGCTCCCCTTGAAGTCCAGGGCACATGCTCTTAACATATCCTCCAATATTTGATTTACTCTTTCAGTCTGCCCATCAGTCTGTGGGTGGAAGGCCGTGCTAAACAACAACTTCGTGCCGAGGGCCTTCTGAACGCACTCCCAAAAGTGCGAGACAAAACGTCCATCTCTATCAGAAATAACGGTCTTAGGGATACCATGTAATCTGACGATTTCCTTAACATATAGTTGAGCTAGTTGTTCAGTTGAATAAGTCATCTTGATCGCCAAAAAGTGTGCAGACTTCGTCAATCTGTCCACGATCACCGATATAGCATCATATCCATTTGTCGTCTTGGGTAGACCTGAAATGAAATCCATGGAGATTTCTTCCCATTTTCATTCTGGTATTTGGACAGGTTGTAATAATCCGCCGGGTCTCTGGTGTTCAGCTTTTACCCTTTGGCAGGTCAGACAAGTACTGATGTACTGAGCCACTTCTCTTTTCATACCGGACCACCAAAATTTCTTTTTCAGGTCCTGGTACATCTTAGTGGAACCTGGGTGCATTGCATAAGGCGTTGTATGGGCTTCTTCCAGTATCTTCTTTCGCAACTCTGGATCCTCTGGAATACATAATCGATCCCTGAGGTATAATATTCCATCGTCTGCGATACGGAACCCGTCATTCTTTCCTTCTGCGGTCTCTTGCTTAATTCTTTGAAGGCTCGGGTCACTGGTTTGCTTCTCTAACATGTTCTCGAATAACGTTGGTGTAATGGTGAGGGTAGAGAGTCGTCCGGACATGGTTTCAACTAACGGATACGAAACATGTTTCAGTTTCTCGATGGTTTCCCTCATCAGTTCGCTTTCAGCATTGAATAAAAATTCTAGCATACTGACTGAAATTAGATAGCTGACCTGTGACGATAGTAGAGGCGTTCGCCACATCATCTTGAGCAAGAGAGTAGACTCTGGCATTGGTCATAGTGGGAGGGGCCTCCAATCTTCCTTGGCTGATTGAAGTCCCTTCTATGGCGGTATGCATCTGGTGAAGCTGTGCGGGGGCACTCCTGTTCTGGAAGTCCTGCGAAAGTGGTGCCTGAGGCTGAGCAGGGCAATTTCTTACCAAATGACCTTCCTTTCCGCAGTTGTAGCACTTTCTGGTGCTCAGAAGACATACTCCAGAATGCATCTTCCCACATGTGGCACACTGAGGGTACTTAGTCTGCTTATTGGCCGGACCACCTTTTGTTTTATTCCACTGTTTCCTCTTTCCACTTGAGTTTCCTTTCCAGTCGGTTCTGGTATTGTGCGATTTTTGTCCTCCGGTCAGTGCTTGGTTCATGCCCTTGTTCATTGCTTTCTGGTAGTGCTCGGTAATTAGGGCACTGCTGACTAGCTCCTCTGCAGTCTGCGGTCTATTAACTCCGCCGGCTACGTTCAGGGCTATCTCGGGTCGGAGCATTTTTAACATTAATCGGACCCTTTCTTTTTCAGTACGGATCAGTTCTGGGCACAGTCGTGCTAGGCGGTTGAACCTCTTGACGGCTTCATTAACTGACAGATCACCTTGCCGAAACTCAGTGAACTCGTCATAGTGCTTGTTGGTCACTTGCATATGGAAAAATTCCTCTAAGAACTCTGTCTCAAAATCTGTCCACTGCATTTGGTTTATTTGTCTTTTCGCCTTTACTCTGTCCCACCACATTCGGGCATCTCCGGTAAGACAGAACGACGCGCATTTGACCTTCTCGTGTTCAGGCCAATCCAGTAGTTCCATTATGCTTTCCACGGTTTTGAGCCAGGCTTGCGCATCCCATGGTTCGTAGTTTCCCGAGAATGCTTCCGGCTTAAGCCTTTGCCACTGAATCAGATAGGTCTCTTGTCGGACCATCGGAGTAGGGGCTGCCGGGGGCACTGGCGCGGCTGTAGGTATAACCGGTAGTGCATTCTGATTTGCCGGTGGGGTAACTGGGTTGCCTTGCTGACCCATTAAGGTAGTGATCAGCTGCTGTTGCTCGGCAATCTGATGCTGGAGATTTGCGACTACCTTCGTCAGGTCTGGTGGAGTCACTGTTCCCTCGGTTCGGGTATTGCGTGTCCTAACCATGTTTATCTAAAGAAGGACAAATAGACTAGTGTAAGTGGTTATCGTTTTTAGCCAATCTAACGTACTGTTTTGTTTCTATCTATTTGTTCTGGTATTATTCCTAACCTACCAATATGAAATCCTAATCTAAATTATAACTAAAAGCATAGAATAAATCATCAATCATAAGCAAGTAAAACATGAAGCTAAAGCATAAACAACATAAAGAAATGTAAGAAGTAGAGTGACAACAATATGACATAAGGGAATAAAGCATAAGCAATCTAGCAAAGAAAATAAAACATAGGCAATATAACAAGAAAGAAAAATAAAGCATAAGTCATATAAAATGAAACTAAGCATAAGCATATAAGAAATTCAAAGAATAAATCAAGCAAATAGTATAACACAAGAAAATAAGCATGAGCACATAAAATTAAACATAAACATCCTTACTTGGAGCCGCAGGTCGGAGGCTTGATGTGTGTGTAGTGAGCTGGCAAAAACTTTGGCTCTGATACCAACCTGT
Organism: Zingiber officinale; assembly: GCF_018446385.1. Taxonomy (NCBI): domain Eukaryota; kingdom Viridiplantae; phylum Streptophyta; class Magnoliopsida; order Zingiberales; family Zingiberaceae; genus Zingiber; species Zingiber officinale. The sequence goes on along the minus strand of NC_055990.1, from coordinate 59,326,485 downwards.
AACGCCCGCCCTCCCTGCTAACCCTAAGGGACGGGGCTACGAGACTCTACGTACATATTACAGCGGAAGACTTAAAATAATTTTTCTTAGATTAATAAAACTTTTCTTTTGTTTGCATATCCGAACTACACTAATATGGTTTCCATAACATGATAACAAGATAAATAGAAACATAACATCAAGTCACCCATTTAGTACTACAATTTATGAAACCAAAGCGTAATTCTTAAAAGTTCTTAAAGCAGGTTCTTATTTGGTTGCCTAGCCACAGCCACACACATCTCCTTGCCTCTCCTGCTGCTCCTTTAGCACATCCAGCTTTTTCCTTTATCTGCGGTACAAGGAAAGTAAGCTGTGAGCACTCATGGCTCAGTAAGTCCCTTTCCTACTCACTAAAACCGAAAAACCATCACATGATCAAAGAATATCTCAACATAACATGATCTCAACTAGTCATGGCATAACATATCATACTCTTTAAGCATATCATGCAACATAACAAAATCATATCTAATCATGGCATATCATAGCATCATCATAAGGTAGCATGGCATATCAAGCTCTTAAAGCATAGCATGATACATAACATAATCATATCTAATCATGGCATATCATATCATCATCATAAGGTAGCATGGCATATCAAGCTCTTAAAGCATAGCATGATACATAACATAATCATATCTAATCATGGCATATCATAGCATCATCATAAGGTAGCATGGCATATCAAGCTCTTAAAGCATAGCATGATACATAACATAATCATATCTAATCATGGCATATCATAAATCATAGCATCATCACAACATGATCATAAGGTATATGCAATATGATTTTTAAAACATGTATCCGAAAAACATGTGTATGTCTCATGATCTTTAAAACCATTTCTTCTTACATATATACTTGAACATAATATCAACATATTCAGGGCCCCGGCTTAGTACCACATACATACATAATGCGCGCATCCTAAGTAGATCCAAGGTAGCTAGTCTTGATCCTACTAGGAAACTAGGCCCGTAGCTCGACCTAGGGGCACGTAAGGAGCCCACCCTTTACTAGGCCCGTAATTCGACCTAGGGGCGCATAAGGAGCCCACCCTTTTGGTACAAGCCATTCAAAGTAAAATACATGTCATACTTATACATATCATATATCATACAAGCATGCATCGCTTAGGCATACATCATATAAAAGTATGCATCACTTAGGCATACATCATGTCATAAAAGTATGCATCACTTAGGCATACATCATATAAAAGTATGCATCACTTAGGCATACATCATGTCATAAAAGTATGCATCACTTAGGCATACATCATATAAAAGTATGCATCACTTAGGCATACATCATATTAACATGCATATCATAAAAGCATACATATTTTAAGCACATAGAATATTATCAAAGTATGCATATTTCCTTCCACATAGCATATCATAAAAAGCATGCATATTCTAAGCATATAGCATATCATCAAGCATGCATATTCTAAGCACATAACATACCGTCAAAGCATGCATATTTCTAAACACATATCATATCATAAAAACATGCATATTCTAAGCATATAGCATATCATCAAGCATGCATATTCTAAGCACATAACATATCATCAAAGCATGCATATTTCTAAACACATATCATATCATAAAAACATGCATATTTTAAGCACCTAACATATCATCAAAGCATGCATATTTCTAAGCACATATCATATCATGGAAAGTAGAAATCACAAGCATACATATTTAAGCATAAGGGTGTATCATGTAATTATACTATCATAAGAAATATGGTAACATAGTTAGCTTGGGTTCTAAGCTTCCTAATCTCTTGGGTTCTTATCATGGCCGAACCCCCTTAGATCTCAATTTAGGTAAAAATAACCTCCAAGCATGTGGAACCTAAATTATCATTACATAAATTTCATAGGAAGCATTATAAGTATGATTTACTTGGTTTCTAAGTTCTCCAAGTCCCTAAACTTCATGTGGCCGAACCCTATCAGGTGTGAAATAAGGTCTCAAATGTCATGAAAGCATGAAAACCTTAAACCATATTTATAGCATTTTTTCCAAATAACATAGTAAGCACATTTGAGCTAGTTACTAAGTTCTTCAAGCCCTTAACATATGTCATGGCCAAACTTTTAACAAGTATTCCTTAGGGCTAAAAACAAGTATACAAGCATGTGAACTTGAACTAACATCATGTATAAATTCATAATAAGACATCATACAATAGGTATGGCCGAAACTTACCCTAACCTCATTTAGGTCACTAAATAACATATAGCATGAGAACTTTGGTTTTCTACTTATCATATTTCATGTAGAGTGACATAAGCATATTTAATTTTTGTTCTAGGGTTTCTAGGGCATCTATTCCTTCATGGCCGAAACATACAATGGTCCATTTAGGTCATGGAAAAATTGTACAAGCATGTGACACAATCAACACATTATCATATTTCCATAAGAAGCATTTTTAACACCTTTGGTTTCATTTCTAAGGCCTCTAGGTCTTTTAAACCCTACTTGGCCGAAACTCAACAGTATATAAACTTGCTTCAAATAGCCTAAAAGCATAAGAAATCATACAAGTTTCATAGCATGTATAAAGACAAGCATAATAAACATACATGTGAATTGTGTCTTAGGCTTCCTAGGTTTCTTTCCCTTTTTCTTTTATTTTTCCTCATGGCCAAAACCTACCAATCTTTAAACTAGGTTTTAAGTGGCCTAAAGTATGGAAAACCTAAGTAAGTTTCATGGCAAAAATTACTAAGACATCATATACAAAGTGGGTTCATAAACAAGCTAGGACCCTTGTGATCCTACATGTCATATATCATGTAACAAATTTTCTATACTCCAATTAAACATGAGAGCATTAAACAACTTTCATATCATGATATCACAGAGGTCTTGAGCATATTAGAATTTTGTTCAAGCTTTTCTAAACTATCCATCTTATCATGGCCGAAAATCTAAAATAAGAGTTCATGAATTTCTAAGAATGTTCAACATGCAATTCTTTAAGAGAACTCTATATTCTATCATACAAACATGGTTACTTAAATTTAAAGGTCTTCCTAATCCTACGCCCTTTTTCTTGGCCAAAACATATAAATGGATTTCTTTTGGTTCCAAGTAACTTTCAAGCAAGAAAACCAATAAAAGACCCTTAGTAGTTCATGGAGGGAATCTTGTACTAGTTTGGTTACACCATGTTTTCCCTAACCTCCTTAAAATATTTTTGGCCGAAATTCTAGGGTTAGGCACTCCTCTGATCAAGCATCAATTAGGTATAAAAACATGAAGAAAATCCTTCCTACATAGCATAGAAAACATATCATAAAATAAAGACTTGTTTAAACCTTCCTAGATTTGAAAACCCTTTCTTTAGCCGAATTTTCTAAAATTCTTTCCTAGGTTTTTCTAATCCTCATAAAATCCGAAAATCACATAAAAAGCCTTGTACCACAGGTGAGGGGAAGCTTACATCCTTTTCGCTTGTGGATCTAAGGTGTGGTGATGGAAGAAGTAGCCTCTTCTTCTAGTTCCCTTCCCTTGATTCCCTTGCTAAGTCCTCCTTGTATCTTAGGCTTTCTTAGGGGAAAAACCTTGGCTTTGGGGCCGAAGATGGAGGAGAGGGGACTGATGGTTTCGGTGAGGGAGAGGAAGAATGAGAGAAAATGAGAGAAAAATAAACTTCTCTTTTCTTGCTCCCTTTTATGTTAAGGGGGAAGAGGTAGCAAGATTGATTTTTGCTTTCCTTCTCCCTTAACCCATTTTCTATTTTTCTTTCATTTATTTTATTTTCTAATTTATTCTCATCATTCATGATGAAATAAGGGGGAATGAATCCCCTTAATTCATCATTTAAGGTCACGGCAAGAGAGGGAAAAGAGAGAGGAAGGGAGGAAGGCAAGTTGCCTTTCTCTTGCTCTTTTTTTGCTTTCTCTTCTTCGATCTTTACTCCTATCTTTATCATGCATTCCCTTTCCTTGCTATCAATATCTTCTCTCTATCCCAATTGGTTTCTACTAATTAATTCTATAAATTATAGTATAAGAGGTTCAAGGTTCAATCCTTGACCATTCCCTATTTTTATTTCTTTTTTTATTTATTTTTGGTTCAACATTCCACTAATATTTTTCTAAGGCAATTTCATCATTCTCATATTTATCTTAAAAGCTTAGTGGGTCTTACAGTGTCCTTCGCTCAAGAAGGTAAAGGAGGTTAACCCTAAAATCGCTAAAGTTAATTTAAAAACTAATATGAGTTGTAGGAAGAAGAAGGAGAAGAAGCACATGAGGTGCTTTACATGTGGTGAGTGGGGTAACTACCACACAAATTACCCAGGAGAGGAGAGCTCAAGAAATTGGCGCACTTGAATAAATGGGAAAGGAAGAGGAGCTCAAGTCAAGGAGAAGCTTCAAAGGTAAAAGGGAAGGTAATCCCTATTTAAAAGTTTATTCCAAGCTCTAATTTTTATATGCTTGTTAGAAATAATGTAGATTATTTACCCAAGCATAATCATGGATTTATGTACAATATAGGAATAGGGTTAATGTAGGTGATAACCCTAGGAGATCTATTCATGCTAAATTTAGTATGGGTAGACCTAATAAGACCCAAACCACTTTGCTTAAGGGAAGGAAAATGGGTGAAAACCTAAGCATAAATCCCAAGAAGGGGAGACATATGCCTAGGAAGGTGGGTAGGTCTAGGGATGTCCAATGTGGGTATGTTGATTCAAGGGTTAGAACCCTAGAATTAGAAAATCATGAAGGTAAGGCTTGAAGAAATGGAAAAAGTCCTAGATAGGTTCATTATTGGACCTAGAGGACTTGACATGTGTTTGGGTGGTCAAAGATCCAAAAGTGTTAAATTGGGTCCCTCCCATGCCTAGTGGAGGTCAAGTGCTAGGGTGACACATGACATTGGTAATAGAGGTATGATAAAGGACAAGGGAGAGTCATCCAAGGCCAATAAGAAGGAATATGCTAAGGTGGCATATAATTATGACAAGGATAATGTGTCCAAGGTGAAGGACAAGATGAAATTAACCAAAAACAAGGTGTCTAGGGTTAAGAAAGTCAATTTTGTAGGCCAAGTGCCACCTATGGTACACCATGTGGGTGTAGCCATAGTGGATGAGTCACCAAGGGATGTGACTGTTAGGATGTATACTAAAAGCCTAATTTTTTATATGAACATTTATTTTGAAATGATAATCACATTGGTCAAATATCTGTATTTAGTTAAATGCAGTTGTTCATTTAATTTATATTGTAGATAACATGGTGTGTGGTGTCACATAAAAGATCATGTTATCAGTTCCTTATAAATTATAAATAGTAGCTCACAACCAAGATGGATTGGGACAAACCATTGGAATGGTTGTAGTGTAATTTGATATTAGTTTATCATGACTATAAAATTACACTAGTACACTATGTGTGTATTGAACAGGACCATTTGACATTGTTTCTTTTTATACTGACTGCATAAAAGAACATAACCTCTGTTATTATGGATGTACATACTCTTAATCCTGATATAACAAGCACATATACTTAGTATTTATTTCTTTAATTTATTAATGTGTGAGATTTATTCATTAAATCAATAGGCCCAATAATTTGGGAAATAATATTATTTATATAGTGTGTTGTTGATTATAGAAGGAAACTGTGTCCTAGTTATCTAGGTTGATAATGTCCCCTTGAGGAGCTCATAAGGATTGTCATGTAAACCCTGCAGGTGGACTTAGTCCGACATGACAATGAAGTTGAATGGTACTACTCTTGGAGCTAGATATTAATTAAGTGAGTTATCGGTAACTCATTTAATTAATGGACATTCGATATCTTAAACACAGGGAGATTAATGCACTCATGATAAGGAGCCCATAATATAATATGGAATTGGTGCGGTAGTTCAATAATAACTCTTTAATGGTATGAGTTATTATTGATGAACTTGAGTTGGGTGTTCGGGGCGAACACAGGAAGCTCAAGCTCATCAGGAGGCAAAAACCAATTCCTCCTCTTGGTCCCTGCTGTAGCCTCTATAAAGCCTGGCGTTCACCCATGTTGATTTTGCTTCTTATCCAAATGAGGGGCCGACCACATCCTTGCTTGGTGCCCAAGCAAGGGGTCGGTCAAGCCCTCTTGGTGCCCAAGATGTGGGCCGACCATACAAGAAGAGAAAAGGAAGTTTTGTTGAAAACAAAATTTTGTTAAAATCTTTCATTTTATAGCTTTCGACAATAGATATAAGAAAGATTTTAATTTTATTAAAATCTTTCCTTTTTGTAGTTATCTACAATGGTTAAAAGAGAGATTTTAATTTTGTTAAAATCTTTCCTTTTTTGTAGATATCTATAATGGTTAAAAGAGAGATTTTAATTTTGTTAAAATCTTTCTTTTTTTTGTAGTTATCTATAATGGTTAAAAGAGAGATTTTAATTTTGTTAATTTTTTTCCTTTTTTTGTAGTTATCTACAATGATTAAAAGAGAGATTTTAATTTTATTAAAATCTTTCCTTTTTTGTAACAACCATTATAGGAATAAAACGAAGATTTTGTTTTAAAAAAAATTTTGTTATAATCTTTCCTTTTATAGCTATTTACAATGGTTTAAAAGAGATATTTTAATTTTGTTAAAATCTTTCCTTTTTTGTAAACATCTACAATAGCAAATAAAATAAAATTTTATTAAAAACTTTCCTTATTAGCCGTTGGCAAAGATTATAAAAGAGGAGGAGGGGATGCTCTCTAATAAGACAACCTAAGGTTATTCAAGAGAAGCCACCTCTTGTTATGTGGAGGAAGACGGCTCGTAAGTGTTATGTGGAGATCGTCAGGACTGAAGCCAGTGCCCGCCCGAAAAATACAAAAAATGAAGGTTAATGCTATTCAAGAGAAGCCACCTGTCCTGTTTTATGAGGAAAAGGAAGAGGTCCAGATATAGACCGGTCGACCTGAAGCCACCACCTATGTCGTAGCCGATCTTGATCCTACTCTGAAAATATAGTTGATTCATTGTTTGAAGAAAAATAATGATGTCTTTGCTTGGACGACCAAGGAAGTCACGGGCGTTTCTCCTTTAGTAATGGAACATTCTTTACATGTCTTCCCAGATGCTCGGCCTGTTATGCAAAGAAAAAGGAATTTCAGTATCGAACAAAATCAGATCATCAAGGGAGAAGTGGATAAATTGATGGAAGTCGGCTACATCAGGGAGGTACAATTTCCAAGTTGGTTGGCCAATGTTGTCCTAGTCTCTAAACTAGGAAACAAATGGCGGGTATGTATTGATTTCCGTGATCTTAACAAGGCATACCCGAAGGATTATTATCCATTGCCCCGGATCGATCAATTAGTGGATTCTACAATCGGGTCCGAATATATTTCTATGCTGGACGCCTATCAAGGCTATCATCAAGTCCCTCTCGCTAAGGAAGATCAAGAGAAGGTCAGTTTTATAACATCTAAAGGTACTTATTATTATAATGTTATGTCGTTTGGACTAAAAAATGCAGGAGCAACTTATCAAAGGCTTATGAATAAGGTCTTCCAGAAACAGATCAGAAGAAATATGGAAGTATATGTTGATGATATTTTAATTAAGTCTCTTCAAGCTACTGATCTCTACAGGGATGTAGAGGAGACTTGCAGAAGATTAAGACAATATAGGCTCATGTTGAACCCGGACAAATGTTTGTTTGGAGCAAAAGGTGGAAAGTTCCTGGGGTATCTGGTGTCCGAGCGGGGAATAGAGGCCAACCCAAGAAAGATTAAAACACTTCAAAACATGGAGCCACCACGCAACATGAGGGAAGCTCAAAGACTCACCGGCCGGATCACCGCCTTGTCTAGATTCATTTCAAGGTTGGCCGATCATAGCTTTCATTTCTTCAAGATACTCTGGAAGGCTACCAAATTTCAATGGGATGAAGAATGTAACAAAACTTTCCAGGAATTAAAAGACTACTTGTCCACCCTTCCAGTGTTAGCTAAACCTGTAGTAGGAGAAACCCTATGGGTATATTTGTCAGTCAATGAAAATGTTATAGGCTCTGTGTTAGTTAGACAGGAAGGGAAAGAGCAACAACCTGTATATTTTTCTAGCTATTTATTAAAAGGAGCCGAGTGTAGATATACTACACTCAAAAAGTTGGCCTATGCATTAGTGTTAACTACCCGGAGGTTGCGCCCATATTTTTTAGCACATGCAATTATTGTATTGACCAACAGTACTCTCGGGCGGGTTTTGCTTAACCCAAAGACATCTGGTCAGTTGATCAAATGGACGACCGAACTTAGTGAGTATGATATGTAGTACCAACCCCACTCGGCCATCAAAGCACAATCTCTGGCAGATTTCATCATAAAAGTTCAGGGTCCTGAAGAAGAAAGTACTTCGAAAGTATATGTGGATGGATCTTCAACTAGACAGGGTAGTGGAATTGGTATTCTCCTTGTATCTCCAAGGGAAGATAAGCTCCAACTTTCTGTCAGGCTGAATTATAGGGCCACTAATAATGAAACAGAATATGAAGCATTGATAGCAGGATTACAAGCTGCTCGGCATGTGGGAGCAGCCCGAGTTTACATCTATTCTGATTCTTAGTTAGCAGCCCAACAATTATCAGGTAACTTCGAAATCAATAATGATAGACTCAGGTTATATGCTGAGGCATTTGATAAATTAAAGGTCCAATTTCAAGAAGTAAATATACAAAAAATTCCTCAATCTGAGAATCAAGTAGTAGATGAATTAGCCAAATTGGCCTCGGCTATAACACCATGGAGCCTGGATCAACCAGTTGAGCAGACATTATTAGTATCTTGTATTGAAAGACAGGCTGAAAGGGAGATACAAGGTGATTGGAGAGCACAAATCATATTATATTTGCAGTAGGGCATTCTTCCAGTTGATGTAGAACAAGCAAGAATATTCAAGAAGAGAGTTTCTCAATACACTATGATAGGGGAACAGTTATATAAAAGGGCTTTCTCTAGACCTCTGCTTAAATGTATCAGAACAGAAGATATACAATTTATCTTGCAAGAGGTTCATCAGGGCTCATATGACAGTCATATAGGAGGAAGATCCTTAGCCCGCAGAATTTTATTAGCAGGATATTTATGGCCTACCTTACATGAAGATACTGCCAATTTGTAAGAACTTGCATTTCTTGTCAGAAACATCAGAATATTCCACATCATCCTACACAATTATTAAGAACCTCTATAGTTTCCTGCCCTTTTGATCAATGGGGCATGGATATAGTTGGTCTATTTCCTATGGCAACTGCACAGAGAAGATTTTTATTAGTAGCAGTAGACTATTTTTCTAAATGGGTAGACACAGAACCACTTGCTCGGATTACTGAAGATGCAGTTATTAAATTCTTGTGGAAAAATATTATTTGCAGATTCGGTATTCCCCATAAATTAGTCTCTGATAATGGAAGGTAGTCAAAATCTTAGATTGGTGTAAAAGCTACAGTATTACTCAAGCATTCACCTATGTGGCGTATCCATAGAGTAACGGTCAAGCAGAAGTAACCAACAGAGAGATTATAAGAGGTCTAAAAACCAAACTGGATCATGTTGGAGGCAGCTGGGTAGATGAATTGCCCAGTGTTCTTTGGGCATATCGTACTACACCCCGAGAAGCTACAAGGATTACTCCTTTCCAACTGGTTTATGGAGGAGAAGCTATAATTCCTATCGAGGTGGGAGTAGAATCCGATATAAGACAACTATATGACGATGACAATGCAAGTAGATGACTTATAGAGCTAGATCTGATAGAAGAAATTCGAGACAAAGCTACAACTCGTCTCATATAATACCGACAATGAATGAGACAAAATTATAACAGGAGAGTCATCCCTAGATTCTTTCAAGTGGGGGATCTAGTATGGAAGCGTGCCAAGCCCGCTAGGGATGTTAACAAATTAGCACCACAATGGGAAGGACCCTACAAGGTGGTAGAAAAACTGGCATCAGGCTCATATTATCTCCAAGACATAGAAGGAAGAATTCTCGGGCGCTCATGGAGTGCAAATCATTTACAGCCCTACCAAACTTAACAAGCTTATATCGCTCGAGAAATATAGATATCCCTGAATGAGCGGACTAATGTCTCCTCAGTATAATCCAATCATCCAATCACGTGAAATTTAGCACGTCCAAAAGAACAAATCATGTTTACTTTAAGCAATTTCCCTCCTTTCAGTTCTGCAAAAAGATGACAAGTATACTTGCAATTTATGTACTTCATATAATTTTATGAATACAGTGTAGGTCAAATATCACCCGAGAAATAGAACATGGTTTAAACAACATGATGATCACCGGGCATTGTTCGGCTTAAGCATCCGTCAATTGGGAGCCTTAAGGAGTGACCGCCCAGGTTTCCTTAAGGAATCTCGAAGACGTTAAACCATCACAAGGTTAGTGAAAGCATTTTTAGTTTTACTCAAATCACAGTCGATCGGAAAATCTCTTGAAGTAACCCGGACAGGCCTTCTTGGGAGAAACCGGAGACTTTAAACTAGCATGAACATAGTCGATCAGGAAATCTCTTGAAATAACCCGGGCGGGCCTTCTTGGGAGGAACCGGAGACTTTAAACTAGTATGAACACAATCGATCGAGAAATCGCGTGAAGTGACCCAGATGGACCTTCTTGGGAGGAACCAAAGACTTTAAACTAGCATAAACATAGTCGATCGAGAAATCTCTTGAAGTAATCCGGATGGGCCTTCTTGGGAGGAACTAGAGACTTTAAACTAGCATGAACACAGTCAATCGGGAAATCTCTTGAAGTAACCCAGACGGGCCTTCTTGGGTGGAACCGGAGACTTTAAACTAGCATGAACACAGTCTATCGGGAAATCTCTTGAAGTAACCCGGATGGGCCTTCTTGGGAGGAACTGGAGACTTTAAACTAACATGAACACAGTCGATCGGGAAATCTCTTGAAGTAACCCGGACGGGCCTTCTTGGGAGGAACCGGAGACTTTAAACTAGCATGAACATAGTCAATCGGGAAATCTCTTGAAGTAACCCGGACGGGCCTTCTTGGGAGGAACCGGAGACTTTAAACTAGCATGAACACGTACAATCGATCGGGAAATCTCTTGAAATAACCTGGACGGGTCTTCTTGGGAGAAATCAGAGACTTTAAACTATCATTAGCAGAGTCATGCAGAATTGAATACCTGATCAAAATATGATAAAGAACAGGAATATATTAACTCAAATTAATTGGGATTACATGCCCGATCAAAAACTCAAAGGTTGATGAAATTCTTCATGTTAAATCGATCGGGATTATACGCCCGACTGAAAACTCAAAGGTTGATGAAATTCTTCATGGTAAATCGATCGGGATTACACGCCCGATCGAAAACTTAAAGGTTGATGAAGTTCTTCATATTAAATCGATTGGGATTACGCGCCCGATCGAAAACTCGAAGGTTGATGAAATTCTTCATATTAAATCGACCGATATTATACGCTTGACTAAAGGTGGATGAATTTTTAATATTAAATCGTTCGGGATTATATGCCTGGCCCAGATTCAAAGTTACCTGGATTTCTTTATAAAGATCACTCGGCATTACACTCCCTACCAAGATTCAAAGTTCAAATGGAATTCTTTATATATATATATATATATATAATCCTTCAAAATTACATTCCCCATCAAAAGTCATGATCATATGAAGTCCTCTATTTAAAATCGCTCGGGATTGTACGCTCGACCAAGAATACACAAATCCTATGGAGTTTTTCATATAAAGTTGCTCGGGATTACACGTCCCTCGGAAGCACTGAGGTCTTTGGAATTCCTTATATACAATCAGGCCTGAGTAGAGATCAAAGAGTTTATGGAAAAGCCTTATTGTTCAGAGCCATATGATCAATTAAGAGACCACAATAGGAAAAGCTTTTGAGCAAGACACTACTTATTCTCAAGAAGTAGCAACCAGATAATGAAGGTCAGAAAAACAGGTAAGTACAAATTTTTACAAATATTGCAAGTACTTAATTACAAGTCTTTTAATGACAAGTCTTTTATGAATACATAATCATGCTTACTCAAAATGGCTCGTCAAATTTTCGGGTAATTCCTGGTTAAGTCTGCGATGATTTATGAATAGAGAGGGGGGTTCTCAAGATAGATAACCACCTTCCCTCAATTACTGGATAACCCCTGTTACAGAATGATTTAGAGTCCCTATGATTCGACGAACATATTCGTTAACAAACGCTGGAGACCTTAGATAAGTTTAGCGCCTATCTTCCCATCGATCTTCCTCCTGCTCCTTATAACTTTGAAATTCAGTTTGTAGTTTAGTATTTTGATCTTTGAGAGTATCTCTCTCCAATTTAAGCTGTTCTAGTTCCTTTTAGAGTGAGGATATTTTTGCATCCTGAATTTTTCTTTATTCTTGCTCTTATAGAAGAGTAAACTCTTTTGAGGATGAATCTTGAGCATGATCAGAAAGAAAGATATTGTGAAGCCTCTCCACTTTTTATAAAACAGTGTTCTTATGAGAAACATATGAAATAGCTTTGTCTTTCAAAGCAGTTTCCACCTAGAGTCTGGAATTTAACCAATCCACCTGTAGCTCTAGGGTTTTTCTTTCAAGCTCTTTGTTTTTCAATGACTATTGTTGATGCTGCAATTCCTTTTTCATAGCCTCTATTTGTTGAGTCTGTGAAGCTATCTTCTCTCATAATTGAGTAAGCTCAAGGTGGGAAGGAGGAAGATTGACTTTCAGTGCCTCTACTTGAGCTTTTAACTTGCTATTGTCCCTTTCCAGAGCAATGAGTAGCTGGTCTAGATGAAGACTTGAGGAAAGGAACTAAAATAATACTACAGTTAGTGGGAAATAATAATACGTTAACAATATATAATGAAAAATACTTACGGCAACAGCTTGATGACTATGACCGTCAACGCGGTTTGAAATACTGGTGCCCCTTAACAACTCTTGGCTATGTAGCCAAGGCTCAGCCAACGGGCCTTATAGCTGTAGAAAACTGTAACTAGGAGGGTCTAAAGCTTGTCCCATTTGAGAGGGCAGACCTATAGCTTGTCTAAACAGAGGTGGAGGGACAGAAGGTGAAGAAGCCCGGGTGGAAGAAGAAGGAAGAGAAGGATAGGAAGTGGTAGAAATGGGAACAACAGAGGAAGAGCTAGAGGGGATGGAAGATGGAAGAGCAATGAAAGTGGATTCAATTGTTGAGGCACGGATAGCTGATGGTTCTGCACTCGGAGAAGATCTCCTGCAAGGTGTTCTTTTAGCTCGTGGTCCAGAAGTCAGAGGAGGTAAGGCCAATGAAAGGGGTTGAGAGAATGCAGAAGTAGTAGTAGTAGCCATCTAAGAAACAGAAGTAGCTGAAACAATAACAGAAGAGGAAGGAATAAGTAGATCTAGTCTTATCATATTAAGAGAAAGGTTGGATACAATGTGAGTAGGAGGCATTGGTTCTTTAGCTCTCTCAAAAGAAATAGGTGAAGGAACAATGGGGATCTGCACAAAAGTACCAAAAGTGTCACGAAAGGGAACTTCCTCAGTAAGCCTAGGTTTCTTGTGTATGACAACAAAAGGTTGTTCTTCTTCCTCTTCCAAGGAAGCAATAGCTTCCGCTGCTTGTTCTTCCTTAGATAATAAACCTAGAGTAGAGGTAGTAGAATTAGCTCTACGAGCTTGTAGCAATTTTCCTCCAAGTTTATTCAAAAAAGATTTGGTCATAGTTGGGTTCTAGTACATGAGAGAAGGTAGAAGAGCATCTGCTGAAATATAAAAATTAGGCGTTATTATTGAAAATAATTAACAAATGACTAATAAACATAGTCGAGAATGTCTGAACATACCAAAAGAGACCTCCAAGGGGTTTCGATGGAGCTTATTCCAAAGGGAAACATTAGACCTTCTCAGTAAGTAAAATTTAGTCCCCTTTAACTTGGGTAAGACAGAAGAAGCTGAGGGATCAGTAAGGAAGCAGTCAGTGCTAGGAACAGGAGGAAGGTCATATATCCAGTTGGTAGGAAAAGGAGGGGGAGAAGGAAGACGCATAAAGAAAAATTTGTGACGACATTCCTCTTGAGGGGGAATCCCACTAAACAAAATAGCCTTAGGGCGAGACTGAAATTTAAAGACACCAATGTCTACTTGGTGGGGAATGAAGAAGTAGTGGAAAAGGCGAGGGGGCAAAGGAAAATCTAGTAGTTTAGATACCCCAACAAAACCCACCAGGATAGAAAAAGATTGAGAAGTAAGCTGATTAAGAGGAATCTCAAAGTAGGTACTAACATCAACGAAAAAGGGATGAAGAGGGAATCGGAAACCTTGTAAAGCTTGATCCCAAAAGATAAATATACTTCCTAGAGGGGGAAGATACGGACCACTTTGAGAAGTAGGGCGAACTATATAAGAAGGAAAACCATAGTTCACTTGTAACTCCACCTCCTCTGGCTCGATAAGGCTAGAGGCGCACAAAAGAAACCATGTAGGGGAAGGAGTGGCCATGGTGGAATAGCAGAAGGAAGGCTAACAAAGGAAGAAGAAGGAATAGTCGGGAAGCAGAAGAGAGCGTCTTAAACCTTTACTTTTCTTCTGTGCCCTATACCAAGAACCCTTAAAAAGATAGGGGAAAACTGGAAAGAGAAGAAACCCAAAGATCAATAATAATTTGTGAAAAACTTAAGTACAAAAAAGAAAGGATCAAATTCAAAAAGGTCGAATCCCAAGGAAAGGAAAGTAAGCTTAGCACTCATCCTCGAAAGACGCGACAAGTTTTTCTCTCTCTCTACACTTGATTCTTAAAAAATCAAACAGGTATGAGGGAAATCGGTCGGTTATAATAGACTGGTCGAGATTGAGAATATTATAATAAACAGATCGAGATTGATGATGCTATAGTAAATCGGTTGAGATTGGTGATGCTATAGTAAATCGGTTGAGATTGGTAATGCTATAGTAAATCAGTCGAGATTGGTGATGCTACAGTAAATCGATCGGTTATAATAGACCAGTCAAGAATGAGAATATTATAATAAACTGATCGAGATTGATGATGCTACAGTAAATCGGTCGGGATTGGTGATGCTATAGTAAATCGGTCAAGATTGATGATTTTATAATATACTGGTAAAGATTAAGTCCTTGTGTAAATGGTAATAGATTGGTAAATATGATAAGGACAAGGATGAGAAGCCAGTTATGAAAAGGGGATAAATTTAGGAAGGGGCAGCAAACCGCAAATAATAATAATAAAAGCATAGAATAAGCATACAAACCAATTGGTCAGATGAATTCATTAACACAAAAAGATTAAACCTTTCATAAATAAACCAGTTGCTGATTAGAATTGTCATAGCCAGTCACAGTTAACTTTACAATAAGCAGAATTAAAGTCAAAAGGTTACTCTATAGATAGTTGAGGAAACAGATCGTCAGGCCTATTGGCAATTAGCTTGCGTCGATCCAAGAAGTTAGGAGGAGGATCACGAGATAGGAAGCTCTGCTCCTGTAACTGCTTAACAGCTCCCGCAATATAAGCTGCCAAAATAGATTTTACAATAGGCCTGTTGAACTCAGTAGATCTGATTAGGGTCGTGGCCCGATCCTTAAAGCGATCATCTTCACCAGCTTTGTACTCAACCATAGCTGTCTGGGAAGACCTCAGTTCAGCATCTTTTGTGGAGGCCTCTGTCTTAGCTGTATTCAGGGAAGTGTTTAAAGAAGCTATTTCATTATCCTTCAACTATAAAGCTTCGAGTTTGTCAGCTAAGGTGGACTCGTAATTAGACTTCAGTTTGTCTATCTCAACAATCTGTTTCAATGTTGAGGTCTGTAACTGATTTAAATTGAGATTGAAGGCTTTCAAGTTGAGCTTCATATTGTTTCTTAGATTCTTCTGAGAGGGTAGTAGAGGACATCTCTGCAACTTGTTGTTTCAGCTTCTCGTTCTCATAATATAAGTTGTGCATTAGTCCAGTTAGACCCATATTGGTCATCCATCTCTACAAACATAAGAATGGGTCATAAAGCAGTCATGGATAAATAATAAATAAGTAATAGCAAACATACCTTGGTTTCCTCGTGAAAGAATTGATCGATTATCTCGGGAGGGGTGAGTTCTCCAAAGAGAGGGTGAATTTCCTCCCAAGCAGTGGTGAAAGAGCCTCCTAGTAGTATAGGAAGAACAGGGATAGAAGAGGAAGTGGTAGAAAAAGAGGAAGTGGGAATAGAAGGGGGAGCAAAAACCAAATAAGAAGAGGATGAAGTAGGTAAAGACCCCGATTCTGGAAGAGATAGGGGAAAAGTAAAAGAAGTACTACCAGGGGTAGTACTGCTAGAAGACAGAGAGGAGGAAAGAATAAGGGAAGGATAAAGATCAGCCAAAGTAGGCTCAACAGAAGAAAGGGCAGCAGAAGCAAAACCTTCTGAGAGTAATTCCTCAACAAGAAGAATGAGCCTTCTTTTCAAGGGGGGAGCTCTAGTGAGTTTGCGTCCCGGGCGTTTGCTAGTGGCAATCTCAGCAAGGGATTTCCCTGAGCTTACAGGGGATGTAAGCTCGATAACAGGAAGGGAAGTGGCTGCTGAAGAAGCAATGGCCACTGATGAAGAAACAATTGGTAAAGAGCAGGAGTTCCTGCCGGAAGAACCTCAAGAACTTCAGGAACCACTTGAGAGCTAGAAGCTTCAACCAAAGGAACCGAAGCTTCAATTGAAGATGGCAGATTAATGGCAGCAAGAAGCTCTTGCTCTTTAGCATGATGTTCGGCCTCTTCCAGACGTAGTTCTTCGTCAATCAAAGCAGCATAAAAACCAGCCACTACACAAAATGGTAGAAAATGTTTTAGTTAGTAAAAGTTGATAGAAAAAAAAACAAAATTTTACCTAAGGAGCCGTGTATCTTAAATATGACTGGGCTCAAACCAAACAGATACAGAAGATTGATTCGCAGCCATTTAGTAATAGAAAGGCGATGACATAGCAACTTTTCACAATAAAGGATAAAAGACGAGTGAAGATGAAACTCCTTGATATCAGGTAAAGGAGGCAAAGAAGATCTCCAAGCATGGGACCAAGGAATAGGTCCCGGAAACTTTATAAAGAAGAAGCAAGACTTCCAGGCTTTAAGAGAAGAAGGCATGTCATCAAAAAGGACCATCTTAGTTCGAGATTAGAAAAGAAAAACACCTGGTTTTGCTACCTTTGGATAGGAAAACATGAAAACATTTTGACGAGTAGGAGGAATATCAAGTGTACGAAACAACATGTATAGACCACACAAATAACGAAAGGCATTAGGCACAAATTGTTGAAGAGGAATGCCAAAGTATTGGCTTACATCGATTAGAATAGGAGGAATGAGAAACCTTAAACCCCCTATCAACTGATCCCTAAAAAAAGTTACATAGCTAGCAGGAGGATGGTGAGGATGCTCATCTAGTTTAGGAATTATGATGTCATATTCCTTAGGAATTTCATATTGCCTACGAATATCAAGCCGAGCATCCTTATCGAAAGAAGATAAAATTTGAGTATACCAAGGAGCAATTGTTTCTTTAGCTATAGATAGAAGTAAGAGTTAACGGAGCAACCAATTACTTACTGAGAGCTAAGAAAGAGGATCACTGGAAGACGATGAGCGCGAGGATTGATCAAAGATGGCAGCAAAGAAGAAACGGTAAGGTAAGGAATAAAGAACAAAGTCGACAAGAAGATGAAGGGTTTAGGGTTGAAGGAACATATGATGACCGTCAGATTAGAATACCTTTTTACAACAAACACTGTTGATTATAGAAGCGCACAGACGCTGGTGTTACACAGAAGATGAGAAAAGACACCCGTCAAATGACCATAAATAGGCATTTATGATGGGCGCGATAAATCGAATCGTGTAAGGGTTGGTGGCACCTCGTCACGTGCCTCCAACATTCTCTTATCGTTGAAAATCCAATCATAATCAAGGAAATTCTGGAAAAAGGGTGTGGTTTACTATGTGTAATAAAGGAGGATGAATTGGATTTGACAGACTCTGGGTCGAAGACAGAAAATATGAAAGAATAATAGTCAGTCATGCGCGAAGCACTGTCTGAATTAATATAACTATAATAGACAGGCTAATGTCGGTCGGGATAACCTTATCTATAATATACAGGCTAATATCGGTCAGGATAACATTGTCTATAATAGACAGGCTAATATCGATCGGGATAACATGTCTACCATAGATAAGTTGGTATCAGCCAAGGTCAAAAGGGTTTAATTGAGTATAACATATCGATTGCATTTGAGGCATTTAGCCTTATATAACTCGAAGTATGTCATCAGTTAAGTAAAAATTAATAAGTTTTGCATATAGGCCAAGCCTGATCAGGCACATAATATTGCTCAAGCTATGTAACTCAACTAAACATAAATTCATGTCTAGTCAGCCGACTGACACCTCCTTCGACTAGACTCGAAGGGAAGCCCGTTGAAACACGAGCTTTCAAACTTCTTAGAAAACTTCAACCCAGCTAAAGGTAAACCCGACCAAGTCGGAGAAGTGGGAATATTTTGCCTGGCAAGAGGGTAGGATGAAAATTATGTCATCCAACGAAATTGTCCTCCCCCCTCCCCTTTTAGAAGAACCAGTGCGTTCTTTTACGCCGGGGAGAAAGTTGGAAAAGGAGTGGCCTCATGGACAAAGGAGGTGCAAACTTATTCGAGCCCCCTCAGACATGTCACGGAACAGTCCACTTCCTGCTTGAACATTTTGAGCTCTACTTCTTGAGCGTCCACCTTAACCTACAGATGACCTGGGCTTTGCTACCATCGTGACGCCAACTGGCTAGTTATTTGAACCTCCTTAGTTAACGTGAACACTTCTGAAGCATGTTGAGTCTGCAAAGCAGTCATTCCTTTGGCTTGAAGTTCTAGATCTCGATGAACTTTGTTCCTCAAGGTCGTTCCCGACCATACTTGAAACTGAGTGATCGACAGAAATACCTCCAGCTCTCGTGCCAAAGAGTTAGCTAGATCCAAAGCTTGGGCAGCTTCATCTATAGATTTAGCCTTGTCCAACAAGAATTGCCCCCAGAAAGGGGGGTCTAAAGCCATACTCTCGATAAGGGGAGGCGACCAAGGAGGAAAAGAACTGAGGCAAGTGAAGAAGGAAGGGGGGATCATAGCCCTATTTAAAGGGTCAAAAGACTCACGGGATCACTATACATGGACTCACAGGATCACTGTACTTGGGTTCACGGGATTACTGTACCAGAAGTCACGAGAACTACTATAGAGAAGGTCACGAGTCTGCTATAGTGGCCATGGCAGAATCGCAATTAAAGATAGGCAAAGAAACAAAAATAGACTTAGGTCTAGTCAGTCGGCTACACCTCCTTCGACTAGACTTGGAGGGAATGCTAGTGATATGGGTTAGGTTTAGTAGGTCCCCAGTGAAAAGGGGAAAAGAGATAGCAGAATTAAGCAAGTATGAATACCAACCGGGACAACAGGTTTAAGAAAATATAGGCCAATATCGGCGGGACAATAGACTTAAGAGAATATAGGCTAATATCGGCCGGGATAACAGACTTAAGAAAATATAGGCCAATATCGGCTGGTATAAACCTTAAGAAAGTAAGCTAATAGCTGCCGGATAATACCTTGCAAAGGATAGACCAATATCGGTCGGAATAATACCTTAGGGAAATAGGTTAATATCGTCCGAGATATACCTTGAGAAGGATAGACCAATATCGACTGGGATAATACCTTAGGAAAATAGGCTAATATTGTCCGGGATATACTTTGAGAAGGATAGACCAATATCGGTCGGGATAATACCTTAGGGAAATAGGCTAATATCGTCCGGGATATTACTTGAGAAGGATAGACCAATATCGGCCGGGATAATATCTTAGGAAAATAGGCCAATATTGTCCGGGATATACCTTAAGAAGGATAGACCAATATCAGCCGGGATAATACCTTAGGAAAATAGGCTAATAACGTCCGGCATATACCTTGAGAAGGATAGATCAATATCGGTCGGGATAATACCTTAGGAAAGTAGGCCAATATTGGCAGGGTTTAAGCGTTTAAGACAGATAATTCAAGATTGTCTGAAGTAGTACATCTAGATATAAACCGATATTGGTCAAGTATATATGATCGCCCAGGTATATAAAGATACGAGGCCTTACAAGATTTATAATATAATATCGAGTTGTCTATAACATAGTGAAAATAGGGTGAGCAGATATAAGCGATAAATATAACTAGATATAAGACAGAGCAAAAACAAATGTTTCGAGAATATTCATAAATAACCTATGTGATTGTATAACAGGTTGAATGGTTTGGCTGGAAGAATATTTCTAGACTCTTCTGTAGGTACTAGGCGACAAAGAAGGTACATCTGGGGTACAAAAAAGATTTCTTAAAAGCTATTTTATGCAAGTACATGACTTACGTCATCTCATAACAAACTCTAACAAACCGGGGTCCACTTCATGACTATAGAGGTTATATGAAGTGGTATAGAAAGGGGAATCCTCTCCGTTGGTCAGGTATGCTCTCGCTCACAACACATATAGTCATCTATTGCAAACCCTAGTTCTAGCTACAATTCATCTTCTTCCTTCCACACTAAGAGAGATCACTGACTTGAGCGTCGAAGGGCTTAGCCAGGGATTCCCACCCCGGTCTTAGGTCACTGACAGTAGTGTTGGTTGGTCTCTTGTTCGCAGGAAGCCATGGAAGCTCTAGATCTCGATATTCTTCACTGAATTCCTCTTCTCTTCCTTGGATCTTCATACAAGGAGGGTGTTCGGTGGCTTTAATCTTCTAGATCCGCTTTGGTTTTCTCGAATCAGAATTCTCGGGTGTTCTTCTTCATCAACAGTAAGTTCTCTCCCCAGCTTTCCATTTTGTCAAGCTTCTCAGACAGGATCAGGATGCATTATAGTTTAGTATGGGCTTATATATATCAAGAGGAAGCCAAAACTAGGACTTTAGGTTAAGGTTCAATTAAACCATTTATCTAGTTTGAATTTTATATCAATCTTGGGATTTGTGATAAATATATTTTTATATATATTTTTTCTAAGTAGACATGAATAAAATAGATCTCTCCACAAAATTTGGGATTTTTTGGAGGTTTGTGAAATTTTTGGCGTATTTCTAAAAGTGAGTAAGAAAGGTTGATTTTTGCCAAAATAGAGTACCAGTGGACTATTATAGTTTCCAGTCAACTGGTAACAATAATTTTGAGCACAGAATGTCTCTGTAATCTCATTTTGATGATGACAGTCGACTGAGACTTATGGGAGTCGACTGATACGGTTTGAAAATATTTTCCAGCATTAGAAAATGACCAAAAGAGTGGTGAACATGTATGGAATCTTATGGGGGATTAATACATGATGTTTATGGTCATTAGAGGTAAAAGAGTCAAATAATTAGGAAATTATTGGAGCTCTTTTTGATGTATAGCAAAGGGGGAGAAGTTTAGGTTTAAGTGGGAAACCTACATACCTTTGCAAGAAATCCTAATTCAAGAGGGAGCTTAGGTGAAGGGGGAGTGATTGCTCATTTATTTTCAAAGGGGGAAAAGTTTGCCTTTGCGGCGGAGCTTAAGTGAAGAGGGAGTGATTGCTCATTAATTTACAAAGGGGGAGACGTTTGCCTTTGTGGGGGAGCTTAGGTGAAGGGAAAACCTAGGATTAGGTTTCATGATTTATGCATGAGTAGATATGCATATTTATTTGCATTGTTATTGCATTTATGTTTTCCTAACTTAAACGGGTTGCCAATCATCAAAAAGAGGGAGATTGTTGGAGCAATCTAGTGTGACCCTAGGTTTTAATGTTTGGGCAAAAGTTTAAGTTAGGTTTATTATTGTATTTGATATGCATTGTTATTGTGCAGGATACAGGTACAACAAGAAGAGTCCAAGTGTGATCTTGAAAAAGGAGGAAAGTCCAAGGGTGAGTCTTAGTGGTGTAAGTCCAAGCATGTAGTCTTGGCAACATAAGTCCAAGTATAACTTGATAATGGATGAAGTCTTGGAGGCACAACCTCTTGGCAAAGGAAAACCTTACAACAATGACAAGGCCGATGGAAGCTCCAGAAGATAAGGTGTGAAGGATGGGGAGACATCTGAGGGACACGAGACTGATGGAGGAGGCTGGAAGGCTAGGTCTATATTGTGCGGCTAAGGATGAGTGCATGAGAGACTGTACTCAGGGTAAAATTCTAGTGTTACTGTAGTGTTACTATAACATTATTGTAGCATTACTGTAGCGTTACTATAACAGTTGACTGGTGTTTTCATCAGTCAACTGGTAGCTGACTATTAACTTGTAATGGTCAAATTTCACTTAGGACCAGTTGACTGGTGGTTGTACCAGTCGACTGGTGGCGGAAAACACAACTAGGTGTTTCCTCCCAAGCTTTATTAAAGAGAGCTAGGGGTGTTTGGCCATGATTGACAAAATAGAAGTGGTTAACCTCTATTAGTAGTCTTCCAAACCCTCCAAGCTATTCTTATGATCTAAGAGTGTTTAGATCAAGGTTGTGGTGAGGTTTCTCTACCGAGAAGGAGGTTGAGCTAGCCGGAGGTTGAGCTACAGACGGATTGGGATCGTTCACCTTACAGACAGCCGGGGAGTAGGAGCTTTATCTCTGAACCATGTTAAATCAACGTGTTAGGTTTGCTTTCTCTTGTTATTATTTGTTTTTATTTTTCGTTGTGCATACTAACAATTATAGGTAGCAAACGTTGGGTGAGCCACTATTCACCCCCCCCCCCTCTAGCGGATGTCAAGGTCCCAATAGGATCTTCCCTCCTTAGTAAGGAGATGAACTGCCCATTAAATAGAAGTGAGGCACAGGGTGGTCGTGCCTCTAAGCATGGCCTGAATATGGCTCGAACATCTGGATGTGCCATTTGGCAAGGCCAGAGCCAATTTGTCTCGACCACAAATTCTTGGTTGTGCCATTTGGCATGGCCCTTCCCTGCTTCTGGCTTCTTGGTCGTGCCATGCTATTAGGCATGACCAAAGCAGAGCAACTCTGTTTTGCTTCTTCTGGGCATGCTAATTGGCACGGCCAGCTCTTCAAAACTACACCTTCAAGTGTATAGTCGTGCCTCGAGGCATGGCCAAGTCTAATTTGTCTCTAGAAGATGGCATGAACAGCTTCTTGTCATGCTCTAAGGGATGACCGAGTCTTCATTTGTGTTAAGTCTTCTTCTTGGTTGTGCCATTTGGCACAACCCATGTCCTTTCTTGTTCCTTGGCTGTGCTATTTGGCACGGCCAACTCCTGGAGCTTCTCTTGACTGTGGTTTAAAGTATGGCTAGGTCCAATTTGTCTCTGAAATGAGTTACGTACTCCATTCCTTGCTTCAATTAATCTTCATTTGCATCTTTAGTGTCCTTTTCCGCTCTAAACTACTCTTGAATGTGAAAACAGACACTGAGTAGATCTCTGAATGTAAGATAGTAATTATGCTAAAATTAACATAATAAAGGGTGCAAAAACATAGATTATAGGCAACTAATATAAAAGGATGTGCATTAAATAGTATAAAATACTATATATAATCTATGCACATCAGGAACCAACCCTAGGTCGAGGGGTCAAGTCAAGATTACAAGGGAGTCCATTCCTAGAGTTAACCCTAAAGAGACCAATATGACTAAGGCCTTTAAGAAGCCAAACAAAGTCACTAAGAAGGTCACAAGGGAAGTTATCTCTAAAATTGACTATGAGGAGTCAAGTATAACCAAGGCTTCTAAGAAGCTTAGCAAGGTTACTAGGGAAGTTATCCTTAGTGAGTACCTAGTACACCCAAGGAGCACCAATAGGTTTTGAGTTCCTAAGAGTGTGTTCTCTACACCCTAGATGGATCTAGAGAGTGTCAACCTAAATCAGAAGGGTAGTTAACTCAACCTTGAAGAAGTTTACACTTGGAGGGCATTTTTAAGGGAGTTATACTCCTTGAAAATTAAAAGGATTAATTGTTTACTCTTTGAAAGAGTAAAATGTGTCAAAATTTAAGGAATTGGACTTAATTAAAATTGGCATAAATATGAAAAGTCAAAGAAATGCCAAGTTGGATTTTGGCATTTTCTTAGAAGAAAAAGGGAACTTAGAATTAATTTTGACTAAGCAAATTAATTAGAGATACATAGATAGATAATCTAGGTATATATATATGCTAAATTGCGATGATTGTTTACCGATTATATGCCATGATATCATATTTTGCATTCATATTTATTATGAAAAATAAAAACACAAAATACCATGTCATGTCATATATACATCATATAGTTATACAAAGTTTTCCTTTAAAAATTATTTATTTTGATGTATGTCATAATCATTTTCATGCATTATTTTAAGTTTCTTATATTTAAGGACAATGGCATTAATTAACAAGTGGCATCCTAGGTGGATGATCAAATTATAAAAATGCCTAGATAAAATGCGTGATTCCTTAGTTTAGGGAAAACCCAAAGTTTAAATCTTACAAGGACTATAAGTTGACTTGTATGTGTTTTAGTACACATTAGATACAAGTGAGATATTAGGAGGATGAACAAAACTCAAGATGTTGATTTAGTGCATCTTTTTGAGTTTTAGTATCATCCAAACACATAGTTATGTGTTATCCAATCATTGAAAAAGCTAATATACAAGTCATGTGCATTTAGCACAAAGAACATGGTTGGAAATTATTTTTGAAAAAAAATTCAAAATGCTTTTGGAAAACCATGCTAAAGACTATCTTTTG
Organism: Zingiber officinale; assembly: GCF_018446385.1. Classification (NCBI taxonomy): domain Eukaryota; kingdom Viridiplantae; phylum Streptophyta; class Magnoliopsida; order Zingiberales; family Zingiberaceae; genus Zingiber; species Zingiber officinale. The sequence continues at coordinate 59,301,625 of NC_055990.1, read as the reverse complement.
ATAGTAATCATCATTGTATATATAGACATAAACTAGGAAAAAATATTAAAGTTTTCAATGGTTTCAAGTTTTATGTCAATCTTTGAAAATCAGATGTATTTTCTTAAAAAACTATTTTTCCATAATAATATATGTCTTAAATAATGTCTACATAAATTTTTATAGTTTTTAGTATTTTATAGAATTATTGGGGCATTTCTAAATTTTGGCTGAAACTTGATTTTGAGAAATCAGAAACCCAATCAATCGATCGATTGATTGGGAGGCGTTCAATCGATCAGGTGATCAATTGAACATGGTTTTACCGTGAACAAAAGCTTGTAGAATTGATCAGTTGATCGATTAAACTTTGACTGGATTGATCGGTTGATCGATTCAATAGCTTTTCGTGACAAGCCTGACTGAATCAATTAGTGGATCAATTAAAAGGCTTCAATCGATTGAGTCCCAATTTCAATCGATTGAAAAAGCTAATTTTTGGTTGAAATGGTCTGATTTGAGTCCATTAAGCCCCGGTTAGTCATGTTAATCATCCTTAACCCTAAGAAATTCTTTTGTGAACATTTAAGGGTAGTTTTCTTGATGAAAACTAGAAAGGAATAGCCCAAGAAGACTAACTTAAGTTTTGGATGAGGTTTACATTTAATATTGATTCTTAAACCTCAACACTTCAAATTTTTTCTTTCCTAAAGTCTTTAGGAACTCCAAGTTATTGTTGGTGCAATGATAAAATTTTAGAGCATGTTTTAAGGGAGAGCTACTCCTTAAAGACATGAATTTTTTTTTCACAAAACCATGGAAGGTTGTAAACTTTCGTTATAGTGAATGCTCAAGGTTGAGCATTGGAAAATAATGGAAGATTGGATATCTTCATTGTGGTGTGTGAATGCTCTAGGAAGAGAATTGGAGACAATGAAAGGTATGAGACCTTCATTGTGATGTTGTGAACAACATGTGAGGTTGTTGAATAATGTGTGGATAACTTTTTAGGGGGAGAATTTTTTATGTGTGCCAAAGGGGGAGAATGTAGGGTTTACGTTAGGAAATTCTCTATGAGGAGATTGTTAAAGCCTTATGTTAAGGGGGAGGATGAAGGAAACTCTCATTCATGCTTTGACATGAAGAAAAAGTTAAGGCTATGAGATTAGTCTAACTTAAATGTATTGTCAAACAACAAAAAGGGGGAGATTGTTCATGCAATTTTCCTCGGTCAAGGTTGACTAGTTGACTAAGCTTGAATTGGCTCAAGCTTGACTCTTGATATTTGAGTTTCGATGTTTGACAATGTATAGAGATTGTAGGTGCAATAGTTTAATTAGGGAGATTGTTGGAGTAATTCTTCTCTGGTCAATGTTTGACCAGTTTAGTGTGAAGAAGAGTTAAGTAGGTCAAGGTTAACTGGATACTTGACTAGGAAGTCCTAACTGGAAGTTAGACAAAGGTAAGTCTAACGGGGAGGTTCGCAGATGATGAAAATCTAAGTGGGTCGGTGTTGACTGGACACTTGATATGAAAAGTCCTAGTGAGTGAAACCTCAGATGGAAAGTCCTGGTGTGTGAATCTAGGAAGTTGGAAAATTCTGGTGAGTGAAGGCGGGTGAAATGTTAGGAACTATAGCGCTAAACTTGCTTATGCGCAGCGGAAACCATCTAGTTCCTCCAAGAGATCCATGCGAAGGGCAAAGAAACATATACTAAGTTTTCTAAAAGAGTATGAAAAAGGTTATACCTTTGATGCATGCACACGGACTCCAAACAGCTTGGATCACAGCACGATCATACGTTCGCGCCTCTATAATATCCACACGAACAAGCCTTGCCTTCATTTGTCTCACAAACTCACAAATAGGAGAAGGAAAACACCTAAGGTTGTGCTAGCAACCTAGAGTAGGTGTTTCGACTAAGAAGAGAGAAGAGGAAGGAGATCATGAAGATCTATCCAAAAATGAAGACAAAAATGCTTAAGTATTTTCATCCAATGAAGACACTTAATGAGCATTAATTCAATTAATGAGGCTTAATGAATATTTACACTCCATTAAGGACCACACTTGAAACTCCTCATTTTAAATTCAATTCTGAAAATTGAATGAAATGATTCATTAAATTTTGAAATTCAATAAATATCTCTATTAATCCTCACTTGAGTCTAACTCAAGTCTAATTCACTTGAGTCTAACTCAAGTCAAATTCAATCAAGTCTTACTTAATTAATCTCATACAATTTTAAATTCAATGAATCACATTTCATTAATTTGAATTGACTCCTTGAGTCTAGTTTGAATTGGACTTAATCCAATAATTAGATCCAATTAAGTCTAACTCAATAAGTCCAATTTAGATTAGACTTAATCCAATGATTCATCATATGAACCCATCTCCAAATCTACTTATTCTTTTTGTGTGACCCAATAGGTTCTCGTAACATTGACAATGTACCCAAATCAATATTTAGATACATAAGCAATGAGTGACATCTAGCAAGGCATCATTGCTACCCAAGTGACGAGAAAGTCAAGATCCGACCTAACCTGTCCGTGGCTATTATCTTGTATTACTTGGTCCCTCTATCCTTGATATCTAGATTGATCAATGAGACATAGATCGTGTCATCCTCTTATCAACCTTTATATTTCTTGATCTCTAAGTAGACACACTCAATCAAATAAGCTCAATATCTCATATTGACTTATTTGAGCATGACCATGATTTCTTGTGTCCTACTAATCAAGGGGCCCACAGATATAACTTTCATCATATGGAAGGGATAGATCTTATCTACATTACTCACATCCCTCCGCATAATTCATTGCATACCCAGTGATCGACTTTATTGTCCACCTTGTTACAGGTGACGTTTGTCAATACCAAAGTACACAACTCCTTATGTAGGGAACCGTAGTGACTTCAAGTCTAAGGACTATTCATACCAATAGTCACATGAGAATGTTTATGACACTCATATAACGATCCATGAAATATTCTCATGGCGGGTCATTCAGTATATATTCTCTAATATATACTCATGTGTCAACCTGATATTTCATATCCATGACTTGTGAGATTAAGTCATCCGTTGACCTACATGCTAGTTTCAATGCATTAATATTATCCTTGTATATTAATACTTGACTAGGAATAGTTAAGAGTAGTGTTTTATGTATATATATAATATCTCACTATCAATTCAACCAATTAATATGTTGTAGATAAGAACCTACTACCCACGGACATTATTATACTTATTCAATCGGCACTGAATTGAAACAAATATAATAACCAACTTTGTCTTTTATTAATAATGAAATATGATACAAAATTGAGTCCTTTACAATCATCTCATAATTGGTACTAGGGATAATACTAACATGAAATACCTAGTGAGTCAAGTTAGGCAAATGGAAAATCCTGGTGAGTGAAGCTAAGCGAAAGACCTAGTGAGTGAAGCTAGGCAAATGGGGAATCGTAGTGAGTGAAGCTAGGTAAAAGACCTAGTGAGTGAAGCTAGGCCGTGAGAAAATCCTAGTGAGTGAAGCCAAGTGAAAGTCCTAGTGAGTAAAATCAGGCGTGTGGAAATCCAGGTGGGTTTGGGGTGATCAGACACTTGGTGTTTGGAAGTCTAAGTGGGTCATCGAGAACCAGACACTTGGCACAGCTAGAAAAGTCCAAGTGGCTCAAAGGATTGACCAGACACTTGGTAATGAAGTCCCAGTAGGTTAAGGTTGACCGGATGCTAGGTATGAGTGAGTCCCAACAGGTCATGGTTGACCGGATATTGGTTTTGGGACCATAAACTTGAGTTAATCGAGTTAGGGTTAGTCAATCGATCAACTGATCGATTGAACTAGAGCCCAATTGATTAGTTGATCGATTAGGAGAGCTTCATGAGCAAGGAAAGCCCAATCGATCAGCCAATCGATTCGGGCTATGCCACTCAATCAGACAATCGATTGGAGGCTACTCGAGTGAAGAGAACGGTGTGCTCCCCAATCAATCGATCGATTGGGATACTCCAATCGATCAGTCGATCGATTGGAGCTTATTTTCTCATGAAATTGTGAGGCAGCCTGAATTGATCAGTCAATCGATTCTAGGATTATCTACGAGAGTATAGAGGCACTCTGAATCAATCGGTTGACCAATCAAAGCCTCCCCAATTGATCAGCTGATCGATTGGGATATGATCGTTGCACAGGTTGTGAGGTTTGGATGTCTAGGGCCGCACAGATCTGACATGGCAATCAATTAGGATTAGACCCAATCGATTGGGAGCCCTAGATCACAAAGTATAAAGGTGATGGTGAGGTTCAAACTCTATAGATCTTACACAACACTTCTCCCATTCTTCCACAGTTCTTGAGGTTTCTTGGAGCAAGGTGTTGCTGTATTTTCAAGCATCAAGAGGCAATCTTCATCAATAAGATTAAGCAAGAAGAAGGTTTTATCTATATTCTTGTGTATTTACTTCTTTTTTGGGTTGTATCTTGTTGTTTAGTCTTGTACGAGGTTTCTCCACGTCTGGTTGTTCCTAGAAGGAGAATTTACATAGTGGAGAGTGTGCTCGGTGTGTGGATCCTTGGATTAGTCACCTCTTCTTGAGGTGGATACCAAGTAAATCCTTGTGTTAGCATTGGGAGGATTGCTTCAAGTTTTTCTGCTACATCATCATCTTCATCAAAGCAAGCAAATGAGCACGACAATCTATTCACCCCCCTAGCTCCGAAGTGTCCCAACATTGTCTAGCTTCCTAAATTCAAAATGGTTTAAAGAAGGTCAAATTGGCCCTACACTTTTTATAAAACCCCTTGACTCAGATATATTCATAGCCTAGGTTTACATAGATGACATAGTATTTGGGTCAACCAACTTAAAATTCTTAAAAGAATTTATAACTTTAGTGGAAAAATTAATTTGAAATGAGTTTAGTTAGATAGTTAAATTATTTTCTAGGATTACAAATTAAAGAAATCAAAGAAGAAAACTATGCCCATCAAAGAAAATACACAACTGAACTAATTAGGAAATTTGGTATGGAAACTCTAAAGAACTAAAAACACCAATGGCAAGTAACATAAATCTTGATAGTGGCCAAAATAACTCAGTTAAATTAAAATACTATAGAAGAATGATAGGTAGCTTACTATACTTAACTACAAGTAGACCTGACATATTATTTGTAATAAGTATGTGTGCTAGATATCAAACATACACTAAAGAATCCCACCTGTCACATGTTAAAAGAATAATTTGATATCTAAAAGGAACCATAAATGTAGAAATGTGGTATCCAAGAACATCAAACTTTAAATTAGTTGGCTACTCTAATTCAGATTATGTTGGTTGTAAGTTGGATAGAAAGAGTACAAGTGGAGGATGTCAACTACTAGGATCTTCTTTAGTTAGTTGGATTAGTAGAAAGTAACATTATGTTACCTTATTTACTGCTAGGATCTTCTTTAGTTATGGATGTCCCATACCTTAAAAGACTTTAATTTAAACTACAAAAATGTGAAAACCTTCATTGATAATATAAGTTCTATAAACTTAACTAAAAATCTAGTACATCACACTAGAACAAAACATATAAAAGTTAAACACCACTTCATTAAGGATCATGTCTCAAAAGGTAATAAAGGACTTCAATATATTGAATCCAAATCTAACCTAGCTGATATATTTACTAAACCTTTACAAGAATATGAGTTTAGTAATTTAAAAAGATATTTAGGAATGTGCTTTATAGAGTAGTGTTCATTATTTTGAAATATGTTTTGGAAAATTATTAACTATTAGTTTTTAAAAAATTATCTTCAAAATTCCCTTTCAAAATATTTTTATAAAATATTTTATCTTTATGGAGTAGCCTAGGACTTCCCAAAGAATTGCATGCTCCTATAGTTTTAGCAGTCAACATCTCACAAGTACAGTAGGATATCTTACTTGTGTATTTTGAAACATAGAATGGTGTCAGATGCTTAGTCCTTAGCCTAAGATTTTAGATGCTTATGTAAGTGCATCGCTATAAATCTGAGTTTTAAATAAAATAGATTGATCAATTTGAGTAATCTGACTAGTAAGAAACTAGTTAGAATCAAAAGTTTAAATTGACCAACTTGAGTCAACAGCTGTCATCTTGTAGTAGTTAGCTAGGTATAAAGGTAGGACATTTAATAATAAGGATATTTTTTTTAGTTGTTAAACCATGCTTGGACTTTTAGATATATATCAACTTAAGGGAAGCATAAATATCATATTTGAATTTATTTCAAGACTACAAAAATTCTGAACTTCATATTTTATCCTCTTTATCAATTTTTCAAAATTTTTAAATTTTTGAATTTTCAAATTTTCAAATATTTAGAGTTACACTAACATTTTTACATTTCAAAATTTCTTTTCTCCAAATATTTCAAAAGTTGTTTTATTATCTTTTTCAAAATTTATCTTGTTTTAAACTTAAATTTTCAACTTTAAAATTCAACACTTATATTTTTAGATTCCTCCACTTTTTTTAAAAAAAAAATTCTTCATATTTTTTATTCAAAATTCTCTTTACAAAATAATTTATTTTCTAAACAACTAATTTCATCACTTGGTTTTAATTAACAATTTTTTTTTAAATTCTTAAAATATTTTCAATAATTCTATTTATCATATATTTGTACTTAGAAATATTTTCAAAAGTCTACTTTTCAAAACTTATTCATTAGAAATCTTTATTAACTTTTTAAACCAACTCTTTTCAAATCATATTTTCATACATCTTTGGTTTCAAATTTTTCTAACTCTAAAATTTAAATCTTGTAGTACTTCAAACTTATTATTTATATTTCTCTTATTTTTGATGTGTGTCAAAGGGGGAGAGATAGTGAATTCAGGGGGAGTTAACAAACTCAAGGGAGACTTAAGTTAAAATACTTGTTTACTTATCTTTGCATATGTTATAAATTTAATTATGAACCTTGGTTGTCAAATATCAAAAAGGGAGAGATTGTTAGTGCAGGGTGCACTATAATTGAACCTGAGTTTTGATATTATCAAACATTTAAGTTAAGTCTTGTTATAATCTAACAAGTTAACTAAGTATGCAGGTAGTTTAATCAACCAGAAAAGTGTTAGTAGGTCTTGGAAGCCAAGTAGGAAGTCTAAGTGGGTCAAGAGGATCCGACACTTAGCAGGGATGCTCGATAGGTTTGGAGGATCTGGTATTGAAAGGAATCCTTGGTGAGCTGATCCAATGCTAAGCGGCAAAGTCCAAACAAGTCTAGAGGACCAATATTTGGCAGGTAGGTTGAGATAAGCAACTAGAGAGGAGCGGTGGTGAGGTCGTGTTCCGCAAAGAAACAAACCTTAGGTCGTTGATACAACTAAAGAAACTAAGAAGGTTTCCAAGTTGAGATGAAGATAGTTCTACTATCAATTACAACTCATGCATCATATATTACTGTCCTAACTTTATTTTGTAGGAATATTTTATTTAACTTTGTTTTGTAGGAACCGACCTGATCGATCGACCGAACCTATGGATCGATTGACCAAAACAAGTTGATACAGAATAGGGATAAGATTATGCCAAAGCAAAAAGAGAAGCCAGGCTGATTGGTCGATCGACCAAACCTAGGGATCATTCGACTGAAAAATTAAAGCCTTAATGGAGAATTAATGGCTAATCTCAGCGAACAGGGAAACTATTCTTCTCGATTGATTGAATAAGGTGATTGGTCAATCGATCAATTAATGCTTATAAATATACAAAGATCGAATCTTAGCGAAGAAAAACAGTAAGGGGTTAATTGACCGATAGGAGGATTAGTTGACTGAAAGGATCAGTCGATCGAATGGCTTTTGGGTCAACTAAACTAGGCTTATAAAAGGGAAACTGGAGGTCCTTGGCAAGGAATAAATTATCAGTTCATCTCTATGCAAAACTGTTGTTCATGCTCTTACTCTACATTCCATCTTCGCATTGTTTTAATTTCAACAAGATAGTAGTGTGTTACTATCTTCTAGCTTCATTTGTATGAATTAATTCTTTCTGAAGATTTTGGAAAAAAGAGTTATAGTGGATTATCCATCAGTGCAATCAAGGATCACGGGTCTTGGAGTAGGAGTTAACATAGGATCTGAACCAAGTAACTGAACCTGTCTTATTATTTTCTGCTACACTCTAATTATTTTTATGATATAAAAGAAATAGTTTTAATGAGCAATATTCACCCCCCCCCTTAATCGCTTCTTTTCGATTCAACACATGAACCTTAATTAATGAGAAGTCTTAGAGTAGTGAACACTAGATAGTGAAAAGTCTTTGAAGAGTGTGTAGGCATCTTATGAGAAAAATAAGCACATACACAGTGAAAAAATGGTTTTCTTTGTTGCATGCCCAAAGCAATCCCTATAGGAACTTATCTTTACATGCAGATCTCAGTACGATCAAGTGTTCATGCCTCTTTAGTATCCACATGAACACATTATCCGTCCGTCTCACAAACTCTCAAGTTGGAGAAGAAACAACCTTTGTTGTGCTAGTAACAAAACAAGGTAGTTTCGGCCAAGGTAAGAAGAATAAGACTAGATGAGCACTTAAAAGTCATCACCGAAAATCATCAAAAATCCCTTTTGTACTCATCCAAAAATACCAAAGGTTTTTTTGTGTTTTGATCTTCCTTATTCAATACATGATTAATCCAAATTAATCATCATTATTCTTCTTTAATGAATGGATTCAATTGAGTCTAACTCAATAAGTCAAATTTGAATTAGACTTAATCTAATGGTTGGATTCATTTGATTCTAACTCAACTCAATCCAATAATCTCAGGATCTATCACATTTTAGTCAAGCTAAAATAAACCCACCATCTCCAAATCAATATGTTCTTTGTGTATGACCCAATAAACTCTTATTACATTGGCAATGTATCTAAAATCACTTTAGATATATAAGAAATGAGTGGCATCTAACAATGCATCATTGCTACTCAAGTGACAAAAATGTCAAAATTCGACCTAACCTTTCTGTGTCTCTTATTTTGTATAACTCGGTCCTGCTATCATTGATATCTAGATTGATCGATGAGGCATAGACTGTATCATCTTCTTATCAATATTTATGTTTCTTGATCTCTAAGTAGACAGAATCAATCAAATAAGTTCAATATCTCATATTGACTAATTTGGGAATGGTTATGCATTCTGGTGTCTTGCTTAATCATGGGTCCCACAGATATCACTTCTATAATATGGAAGGGATAGATCCCATCTACACCACTCACATGCCTCCACATAACTTATTGTATTATCAGTGATTGACTTTATAGTCCATCTTGTTACAAGTGATGTTTGCCGATATTACACAAATCTTTATGTAGGGAACCATAATGACTTCAGGTCCAAGAACTATTGTCACACCCTAGGGAAGTCCCTGTCCGAAGAAATTTCAGCAGCACCTCCCCTGTACGGGTGACAATCTGAAACATTTCTACAAACACAATATACATCAGCCACAGGCGGCTGGAATATATACACAACCATGCAGTTATATAGGCAGCCTACTCGGTTGATACCACAAAAATACAACCACGCAGTTATATATAAATCTAACAGCCCACTCAGCTGTACCAAAACCAAACACAGCGGGAAACCAATAGACAACACATACAACTATAAACAAAGACTGCTAGCCGGCTAGGCTTACACCACACAACAAAACAACACTCCAGAAACATAACTGGAACACAAAGCGAAATACAGAAATTTCATATACCAAAAATGTAACTAAATAAAAATGGAGACAGATCTTCTGATGTGACGTGGGGACCGGCAGGTAGGATACTCTAAGCGACTCCATAAACAACCTGGTACCTGAAAAGATAGGGTCCACGGGGGTAAGTTCAACAACTTAGCGGGTAACAACTGATATGCATAATAAAGAAAATAACAACCAGCACTAATCATGCGTACAGTCTCCTAATACAAGAAGGGTAAATGCAATTGAAATAAGCAGGAGAAAACTGTACTAACCAGGACCAGGGTATAAGTACAACAGGGTCGTCAGACCGAGAGTGTCATAAATCCTGCATGCATGTCAATCATATGCATTAATATAAATGCAGCAAGTAAATGCAGCAAACACAAGCAATAAATGCATCATGCATATGATGCAAATGTCATGGTCACCCCTCACGCCAGTCAGCCATCTCACACACAATGGTGAGACCGAGTGGGTAGGGCTGTAACAACCGTGCACTCTGACGTCACTGCTCCTGATGAGTGACCGAGTGGACGGGATGTTGTCGGAGTACACCTATCCTCCTACCCCAAATCATAAATGGGGGAGCTCAATGCTCTCATCTCCCGGTACACGATGACGGGGAGGAATCTCTGCCGGCTACCACGGTACGTCACACTACCCATGAGTGGACCAACGGAGCCAAACAGAGTCCAACCGCCTGCCGGCTACCACGCTACTACACTAAACCAGCGGAGCCAAATAGAGCAGAACCGTCTGACGGCTACCACGTTGAGTCACCAGACCAAAGGAGCCAAACAGCAGAACTGTCACACACCTGTCTGATCTACCACTAACCCATGAGTGATGTTGTGTACAGATACATGTAACTGGCGATGTACTCAACAATAATGGAGCAGACAATCGTACAGCATGCAATCATGCGAGATGATGCATGACACTAAACATGGCAATATCCTGAACAACATAGCAATATCCATATATAAATATAAAATGTGTACCACAGGACAATGAATCAAATCAAAGGTACACAGATCAGATAGGGTATCAAATAAACCCTAGGTCCTGAACAATAATATATAACATGGTTGTGTCACTACCTCTATAACATGTATGATCAGGTAAATACTAACATGATCTGTATAACAAATAAACAAGCAAGTATGTATCAGATCGGGTAGTGATCAACCGAAGCAAATGAGAAACACAATCATTGCTATATGTTAAAAATATTATTATGCATATCGAATGACATAAAGTTAAAGTACCCACCTCCAATAGAAAAGTCCAATCTGGTCCAAATCCGACGTCGAGATACTCGTCTCGCATCAAATTCCTGTAGTAAATCGTACAGTTTAGCTAAGCTCTCTATAAACAAATTCCTAATCCACCGACCATCTAGGGTTAGCTTCATTAACCCTAATTACACCATACATATAAACAACTAATTATACATTAATCATTTCATTACCCTTCTTCTTACCTCTTCCTTACAGCTCAGATTAAAGATTATCCTGAAAATTCACCTTAGCAACCTCTTCCTTAATGTCCTCAGCCGAAACAAGATCGCTACAGCAAATTCCAAAAGCCTTATATCAAAAATATCATCACAACCGTATCAATGTTTCCAACCCAAAAACTAAATCTAAATACTCACCCAAACATAAATGCCCGAACTGTTGAGTCACTGCCGGATGTGGCTGCAGTCGGATAACGTCGAAAACTAGTGGCCAGAACAAACTCCAAGTCCAGTGGTCGTCACAGAGGAGAGCAACAACCCTCGACCGGCAGTGAAGAACTAGCAGGGTCTGGTGGTGGCTGTTGGCGTCGACAGCTACGCTAGGGCAGAAAATCAGAAGATGTCAGCCGACACTAGGGCAGAGGGGAAGCGCTCAACACTGTGGCTCGCGGTGAGAAGGAAGACTAGTGCATCGGCCTTGAGGTGGCGCTCGGGTGGCTGGCGGCTAGGGCACAAGAGGAAGATAGCAGTCGAAAATCGGGTGGTGCCGACCGGTCAAGTCGGCGTCGCTGGAGGGGAGAGGGAGGCAGCGACGCTAGGGCTGAGGAGCAGCTCGGCCGACAGTGGCTCGTGCTCGCCAGCGCTTGGGCAGGGACAGAGGAGAAGGAAACCGCTGGCGCTAGGAGGTTAGGGCACGGGGTGAGTTCGGCGGAGGAGAAGAGGAATGGCACGCGGGGGAAAAATGAGGGAAACAGCGAGGGAGAGGAGAAAAAAGAAATAAAAGAAAAGAAAAAATAAAAAGGAAATGATTTAAAGAAAATAAACATTTCCTCGTTAAAACGGGGTAGTCTAAACAGGCTTTCCCGAGACCCAGTTTTCATCCCCGTAAACTCGTCCATATGGTCTCCGAAAAATTCCAGAAAAATTTCTAAAAATTTCGAAAAATTCCCTTATCTTTATTCGCCATTTTTCGGTATTTTACATTCTCCCCCACTAATAAAAATTTGGTTCCCAAATTTCGTTATCTACCATCAGCAAATACTAACATCAGGTAAAGAGTATAAATGCTGAACGGTAAATTGAATCACATACCTCAAGTGAAAAGGTGGGGATATCGAGCTCGGATAGTATTCTTGAGCTCCCAAGTAGCCTCCTCATCCGTATGATGCTGCCATTCGACTTTAACCAGTTGGATAGTCTTGTTTCATAACTGACGCTCTTTTCGGTCTAAAATCCGTACCGAAACCTCCTCATAGGTCACGTCAGGCTATACGGGAACTGAGATATCTGTCAGCACATGTGTCGGGTCGGGTATGTATCTCCTCAGCATAGATACGTGGAATACATCGTGCACGTCTGCCAGGGACGGTGGTAGTGCCAGTCGGTAAGCTACTGCTCCAATCCTCTACAGAATCTGGAAAGGGCCAATGTACCACCGAGCTAACTTACCCCTGAGGCCAAATCTCTTCACCCCTTTCGTGGGTGAAACTAGCAGAAAAACATGATCACCAATAGAGAACTCTAGGGGTCTCCGTCTCAGATCTCTTCTCGCAGTCCTGCGTCTCTGACATCTTCCGTCTGATAGTACGGACAAACTCTACCTCCTGTAGAACTCTCTGAGATCCCAACAACTAGGCCTCCCCAACCTCAACTCAGAGGATGGGTGTCCGACAATGCCTACCATACAACTATTCAACCGGTGCCCTCTGCATAGTCGAATGAAAGCTGTTGTTGTAGGCAAACTCTACCAATGGCAAATGGTCCTCCCAACTGCCTCCAAAATCCAACACACATGACCTCAGCAAGTCCTCTAGAGTTTGAATGGTCCACTTTGACTGTCCATCTGTCTGCGGATGGAAAGTTGTACTGAAACGGAGCTGAGTGCCCAAGGCCTGCTGCAGACTCTGTCAAAACGAGACGTGAACCGGGGGTCTCTATCTGAAATAATACTCAAGGGAACACCATGTAATATGATGATCTCCCGGCAATACAGATTTGCCAATCGATCCAGGGAATCAGTCTTCCGGATCACTAAGAAATGCGCGGATTTGGTTAATCGATCATCGATTACCCAAATCGCGTCATGGCCCCGTCGTGTCCTCGGCAAACCTACCACAAGGCCCATAGTAATATGTTCCCATTTCCACTCAGGAATAGGAATCCTCTGTAGAAATCCAACAGGTCTCTAGTGTTCAGTCTTCACCTACTGACAGACAAGACATCTAGCTATGAATTTCTCGATGTCTTTCTTCATGCCGTTCTACCAATAAGAACGCCTCAAATCTCGGTACATACGGGTACCACCAGAGTGGATCGCAAATCAAGAGCGATGAACCTCCTGAAGTAGCTCCGACAAGACCGGGTGAGAGTGAAATACGCATAAACTGCCTCAGAAGTATATAATACCCGCTTCATCTCGGGGAAACTCAGTCTGCTGCCCGGAAGCTATCCGACTACCAATAGACCGTAAATACTGATCTCCAACATGGGCCTCCTAAATCCTCATCCTGATCGAGGATTGGGCAACCATGGTAACCAGAATACCCTGCTCTGTCCGTCCCGGCTCCTTAAGGCCCAATTCGGAGAATCCCTGAATCAAGTCCGTAACCACAACTCGGTGGCACGCTAAAGTCCCTCTGGACTTCCTGCTGAGTGCATCGGCAACCACATTAGCTTTCTCCGGGTGATAGCTAATGGTACAATCGTAATCCTTCAGGAATTCCATCCATCTCCTCAGTCGGAGATTAAGTTTCTTTCTAAGTGAACAGATATTTGAGACTCTTATGGTCAATGAGAATCTCAAATGTAACACCGTACAGATAATGTTGCCAAATCTTCAAGGCAAAAATAATAGCGATCAGCCATAAGTCATGTACTGGGTAGTTCTCCTCATGCTCCTTCAACTGTCGAGAAGTAGGAGACTACCCTGCCGTGCTGCATCCAAACAGCGCTCAAACCCTGAAGAGACGCGTCGGTGTAGAGGACAAATTCGTCCTCTCCAGAAGGTTAAACCAAAATTGGAGTCGACACTAATCTCCGCTTCAGCTCCTAGAAACTAGTCTCGCAGTCCTCTATCCAAGTGAACTTAACGCCTTTACTGGTAAGGTGTGTCAGCGGCATAACAATACGCGAGAAACCCTCGATGAACCGTCTGTAATATCCTACTAGTCCCAAGGATTGCGGATCTCCTGCACTGATTTTGGCTGCTCCCAACGGTAACAACCTCTATCTCCTGTGGAACCACGATATACTCTTACTGGTGACCGTGTGTCCCAAACATCTCACATAAGACAATCCAAATACTCACTACTGATCTTTACATATAGTTGTTCTTGTCGAAACATCTATAGAACTATGCAAAGATGGTGTATGTGACTCACCTCAAATCCGGAATAGTTCACAACATCGTCAACAAAGACAATGGAAACCGATCCCAACATCCTAGAAATACCATAAATCATCGAGTCCCTGAAAACATCTAAGGTACTGTAAGCCTATATGGTAAGACCAAGAACTCATAATGTCTGTACTACAGACATTCCAAATCATAAGATTCCCGATAATAAGTCAGAAATCTAATCACCAACAATATAAATCACCAAAGAATAAATCCTCCAGTGTGAGAGCAACACTCCATCACACGAAATACCACATATATGGGAGCAACGCTCTACCACAAGAAATCCTCCTTATGTGGGAGCAACACTCCACCACAAAAAATCCGAAATATGTATCTGCAATAAATATGAGAGCAATGCTCCGCTACACGCAATCCGCAATATGTGGGAGCAACGCTCCACCACAAATAATCCATAACATGTGTGGGAGCAACACTCCAACACAAACAATACATAAGTGGCCAAGACACCTAACTATCCAGCTAGAGACTGCACGAGATCTCTCTACCACAGATCATTGTGGGTAGTCTAGGGTATAACAACCTAGTAAGCAAATCAAATCCATAGTCAACTCTATCATCATCATCTTAGTGGGTCGGTCACCCACTAATAGGAGAATTAGTTGACAGGGTAATACAATCAATAACCTAATGTAGACACTCAACATTCTACATTCAACATAGGTAGAATCATCATGATGCTACCAACCATACACCTGACATACATGCACACACAACATAGGTATGATCAATATAATCCTCCAATTAGTACACACCAAACATACTCATAACACAGGTAAAAATCAGTGTGATACCTCCAACATTACATACCGAACCCGTGTGCATAAATCATCGTAGGTATAATCGACAATACACCTCAAACAACACTCACATGACATATATACACATATGCCAAGAGTATAATCAACATATACTTCCAATAAAGCATACTAAACCCAGGTGCACTCACAAATCAAACATAATCAACAAGATACCTCATATACCACACCAAACACATATGTACATATCACAACTCAGATTAAATCGACAAAATACCTCCAATAAACCATTCAGACCACTCGGGTATAGTCTACTAGAAACCCACAACAATCATAACTAGAAAAGTATACACCCACTACATGCAATTAGACCGTCCATCATAACACTCATACAACACATAATAATCATACGTACACACCGCATAGATATGCAGAATCAGCATATTTAATCCAATCAACCAGGCATTCCCCATGCTACCTTCTATACTATCCAACTAGGTGCATACAGTCAAAAAAAAAAATGCAAGTCCACATGGAATAGGATACATCGATCCTCTATAGACTGACCAAACCGATAATGGTATACCGCTAATTCAGTCTTCTCCCCGTCAGTACAAGTCATGTACCCAATGTACTCAAGATATCCAACTAAGCACGAATCACCCAAAGATCAGCATTTTTATAAAATAGAATAAGTCGATCCCTTGTTGATCGGACCAACCAAAATAATGAATTGGTGATCGACTATCTAAATCTAACAAATGTACGTTAATCCTCCGTAATCACAAAGGTATATCGATCTACGACTACCCAAGTCGACAAACGTAAATCAGTCTTCTACTGACCGATCTAACAAGAGTAAATCAATATTTACTGATGAAATTAACTAAGATAAAATGGTATACTACTGGCTAGGTCAACATGAAGATATAGATACTATCCACTACCTAGCTAATAATAGCAGAGGCTAGTATGTGCGTCAATCTGCTAACCAACTAGTAGTAACAGAAGCTAAAACTACTGGTGTATGATATGAAAAATCACCAGAAACTGTAATCCTTGATCTCTAATAGGGTCGATCATCATCAGTGACTAACCCATCACATGTAATATGGGCTACAACATCAGACAGATACCAATAAAGAATGCTAATACATGGCATAACTATCACAGTCAACAATGCATATACTAACACAAGGTAGGATAACATTATACCAACATACCTCCTACAGCTTGGAGATGTCCGGCCACTGCCAGGTCCCAAAACCTGAAAAGTCACATCGAGAAGATTAAAACACGAAATCCGAAATACCGAAAATAAGATTCGTAAATCGAGCTCTGATACCAAATAAATTGGTATCAGATAAATCTCAAAAATCCAAAACACATAGCAAGTATCGTATACTCGCTCTGATACCACTAAATTGTCATGCCCCGGGGAAGTCCCTGTCCGAAGAAATTTCGGCAGCACCTCCCCTGTACGGGTGACAATCTGAAACATTTCTACAAACACATTATACATCAGCCACAGGCGGTTGGAATATATACACAACCACGCAGTTATATATAAATCTAACAGCCCACTCGGCTGTACCAAAACCAAACACAGCGGGAAACTGATAGACAACACATACAACTATAAACAAAGACTGCTAGCCGGCTAGGCTTACACCACACAACAAAACAACACTCCAGAAACATAAATGGAACACAAAACGAAATACAGAAATTTCATATACCAAAAATGTAACTAAATAAAAACGGAGACAAATCTTCTGATGTGACGTGGGGACCGACAGGTAGGATACTCCAAGCGACTCCATAAACAACCTAGTACCTGAAAAGATAGTGTCCACGTGTAACACCCACGAAATGATAAGCTATACCTATGAGTATTTTTATTTTAGAATAAAAGAAAAAAGAGAAATGGAAATAGAAATCAAAATGAAATAAAAAGAAAGTGAGGTTAAGGTTTGAATCTTGAACCTCCCACAAATGATAGAGTTAAATTGGTGTATAGTAACCACTAGAGTAATGAATAATAGATGAATAGAAAAGAATGGAAATTGTAGTTAAAAGTGAGAAGATAGTTAAGTAAAGGAACAAGAGAAAATCAAGTAGCTTACCTCCTCTTCCTCTTGGTTAAGAAAAGAAGCAAGCAAAAGACAAGTTGTCTTTTCTCCCTTCTTCTCTATTTTCGTGGGAATTAAGAGAGTGAGGAGATAGAGGAGTTAAGGGGATGAATGGGGACATGTTCATTCGCATTGGGAATAAATAGGAATGAGAGAAGAAAAGTGAAAGAAAATTAGTTAATTCTTCCTTCTTCTTCTTCCTCCTTCTTCCTTCTCCTTCTACCTTCTCCACCGAAACCTAAACCTCTTCCTCTCTCATTTCCAAAAATCCAAGCTAAGTTTCTTCTTGCTAAGAAAAACAAATTCACAAGAAGGAGTCCTCAAAGATCTACTCCTTACAAGCAAGAGAAGAAAGGAGAAAAATAAGAGGAGAAGTTTCTTCTTCCTCTTCACAAGGGTACCATCTTCTTTAGGAAAAACAAGCAACAAGTTGTAAGTATCCCCTCACCTGTGGTACAAGTTGTTTACGTATTTCCCATGAGGTTAGAATGTTTAAAAACCTAGGATCACTTCTTTGAAGTTTCGGCCATGATTAATTCTAGGGTTCAAGGAAGCTTAAATTTTAATCTAGCATGCTCATGGATCCCCTTATGATATGATATGAAGTTAGCTTGATATTCATGCTTGTATGTTGTTTAGAGCTTATTTCCCTCTTCATGAAACTTTTGGCCATGATCAATTCTAGGGTTCAAGGAAGCTTAAAATTTAATCTAGCATGCTCATGGATCCCCTTATGATATGATATGAAGTTAGCTTGATATTCATGCTTGTATGTTGTTTAGAGCTTATTTCCCTCTTCATGAAGTTTCGGCCATGATTAATTCTAGGGTTCAAGGAAGCTTAAAATTTAATCTAGCATACTCATGGATCCCCTTATGATATGATATGAAGTTAGCTTGATATTTATGTTTGTATGTTGTTTAGAGCTTATTTCCCTCTTCATGAAGTTTCGGCCATGATTAATTCTAGGGTTCAAGGAAGCTTAAAATTTAATCTAGCATGCTCATGGATCCCCTTATGATATGATATGAAGTTAGCTTGATATTCATGCTTGTATGTTGTTTAGAGCTTATTTCCCTCTTCATGAAACTTTCGGCCATGATTAATTCTAGGGTTCAAGGAAGCTTAAAATTTAATCTAGCATGCTCATGGATCCCCTTATGATATGATATGAAGTTAGCTTGATATTTATGCTTGTATGTTGTTTAGAGCTTATTTCCCTCTTCATGAAACTTTCGGCCATGATTAATTCTAGGGTTCAAGGAAGCTTAAAATTTAATCTAGCATGCTCATGGATCCCCTTATGATATGATATGAAGTTAGCTTGATATTTATGCTTGTATGTTGTTTAGAACTTAGTTTCATGCTCCTTACTATTCTGCCAAGAACAAGAACTAAATACCTAGGAAACTTAGAACCTAACCAAATATGCTCATGATGTTCTTTATGATAAATGCTATGAAATTGATTTAGGGTTCATATGCTTTTATGTTGCTTGTACCCTAGGACAATACTTGAATGTTTCGGCCTCCCTATAGTAATGGGTGATTGAGATCCAATTGGGAATCATTATGTGCCTCACATGCTACGTTATGAATTAAGAGATGTTAGTTAATGATACCATGCATGATTATATTTTTCTATGATAAGTGATGTGTTCATTTATGTATGTCTATGAACCATGCATGATAATGTCTCTTATGATGTGCTATATGCTCAAGTATGCATGCTTTATGATATGACAAGTAATATGCTCATTTATGTACGTTTATGATCCATGCATGAAAATGTCTCTTATGATGTGCTATGTGCTCAAGTATGTATACTTTATGATATGACAAGTAAAGGCCTAAGAGTTGCTTCCCTTTGTTGGGACTAAGAGCACTCTTTATGACATGACAAGTGAAGGCCTAAGAGTAGCTTCCCCTTGGGGACTAAGAGCTCTCTTCATGATATGACAAGATATGATATGATATGTTATTTTACTTTGTATGGCTTGTACCAAGGGTGGGCTCCATAAGCGCCCCTATGCCGACGGACTATGAACGGGTCTAGTAAAAAGGGATGAGCTCCTTAGTACGCCCCTAGGTCGACGGTCGTAGTACGGACCTAGTTCCCTAGTAGGTTCGGGGCTAGCTACCCTGTCCTAGGGATTGCGCACATTTATGTATGTATGTTGTACAAGCCGGACCCTCATGATGATATTATGTTCAAGTACTATATGATATGTTTTAAGACATCTTGCATATGACATGACATATGTTTTGAAAGACATCTTGCATGATATGATTTATGATATGATATGCTTTTATGATTTATATGACATGATGTTTTTTGTTATTGATGATATGATACATCATGATATTTCTTTATGATA
Organism: Zingiber officinale; assembly: GCF_018446385.1. Classification (NCBI taxonomy): domain Eukaryota; kingdom Viridiplantae; phylum Streptophyta; class Magnoliopsida; order Zingiberales; family Zingiberaceae; genus Zingiber; species Zingiber officinale. The sequence continues at coordinate 59,281,732 of NC_055990.1, read as the reverse complement.
TGCTATGCCCTTATGATTTATATGACATGATGCTCTTATGATTTATGATATGATATAGCATGATGTTCTTTATGAGATGATATGTTATGATGCTATGTTTTCACAATATGATGTTAGATGATTATGTTTCCATTGTTATATGCTTATGTGATTATGTTATGATATATGGTTTTTGTGAATAGGAAAGGATCTTACTAAGCCTGTGTGCTTATAGCTTACTTTCCTTGTACCGCAGATAAAGGCAAAGAATGGATGAACTAGGGGAGCCGTAGGAGAGGCAAGAGATGTGTGTGGTGGTGGCTCGGCTAAGACAAATAAAAGACCTGCTTACGTTATTTTTTTTTTTTATGTTGACATGAACTAAGTTTATTTATGTTAATGTTCCGCATGAATTCATGATACTTCCGCTGTTTTTCTTTAGAAAGAAATTCTAATATGCATGTATGTTTCCGCAAGTAGTAAAGTAACCCCTCCCTACTAGCAGGAGGGGCGGGCGTTACACCACGGGGGTGAGTTCAACAACTCAGCGGGTAACAACTGATATGCATAATAAAGAAAATAACAATCAGCATTAATCATGCGTATAGTCTCCTAATACAAGAAGGGTAAATGCAATTGAAATAAGCAGGAGAAAACTGTACTAACCAGGGCCAGGGTATAAGTACAACAGGGTCGTCAGACCGAGAGTGTCATAAATCCTGCATCCATGTCAATCATATGCATCCATATAAATGCAGCAAGTAAATGCAGCAAACACAAGCAATAAATGCATCATACATATGATGCCAATGTCATGGTCACCCCTGACGCCAGTCAACCATCTCACACACAATGGTGAGACCGAGTGGGTAGGGCTGTGATAACCGTGCACTCTGACGTCACTGCTCCTGATGAGTGACCGAGTGGACGGGATGTTGTCGGAGTACACCTATCCTCCTACCCCAAATCATAAATGGGGGAGCTCAATGCTCTCATCTCCCGGTACACGATGACGGGGAGGAATCTCTGCCGGCTACCACGGTGCGTCACACTTCCCATGAGCAGACCAACGGAGCCAAACAGAGTCCAACCGCCTGCCGGCTACCACGCTGCTACACTAAACCAGTGGAGCCAAACAGAGCAGAACCGTCTGCCGGCTACCACGCTGAGTCACCAGACCAACGGAGCCAAACAGCAGAACTGTCACACACTTGTCTGATCTACCACTAACCCATGAGTGGTGGTGTGTACGGATACATGTAACTGGCGATGTGCTCGACAATAATGGAGCAGACAATCGCATAGCATGCAATCATGCGAGATGATGCATGACACTAAACATGGCAATATCCTGAACAATATAGCAATATCCATATATAAATATAAAATGTGTACCATAGGACAATGAATCAAATCAAAGGTACACAGATCAGATAGGGTATCAAATAAACCCTAGGTCCTGAACAATAATATATAACATGGTTGTGTCACTACCTCTATAACATGTATGATCAGGTAATTACTAACATGATGTGCATAACAAATAAACAAGCAAGCATGTATCAGATCGGGTAGTGATCAACCGAAGCAAATGAGAAACACAATCATTGCTATATGTTAAAAACATTATTATGCATATCGAATGACATAAAGTTAAAGTACCCGCCTCCAATAGAAAAGTCCAATCTGGTCCAAATCCGATGTCGAGATACTCGTCTCATGTCAAAGTTCTATAGTAAATCGTACAGTTTAGCTAAGTTCACTATAAACAAATTCCTAATCCACCGACCATCTAGGGTTAGCTTCATTAACCCTAATTACACCATACATTTAAACAACTAATTATACATTAATCATTTCATTACCCTTCTTCTTACCTCTTCCTCACAGCTCGGATTAAAGCTTATCCTGAAAACTCGCCTTAGCAACCTCTTCCTTAATGTCCTCAGCCGAAACAAGATCGCTACAGCAAATTCCAAAAGCCCTATATCAAAAATATCATCACAACCGTATCAATGTTTCCAACCCAAAAACTAAATCCAAATACTCACCCAAACATAAATGCCCGAACTGTTGAGTCACTGCGGGGTGTGGCTGCAGTCGGATAACGTCGGAAACCAGTGGCCAGAACAAACTCCAAGTCCAGTGGTCGTCACAGAGGAGAGCAACAACCCTCGGCCGGCAGTGAAGAACTAGCAGGGTCTGGTGGTGGCTGTTGGCGTCGATAGCGGCGCTAGGGCAGAAAATCAGAAGATGTCAGCCGTCACTAGGGCAGAGGGGAAGCGCTCAACACTGTGGCTCGCGGCGAGAAGGAAGACTAGGGCATCGGACTTGAGGTGGCGCTCGGGTGGCTGGCGGCTAGGGCACAGGGAGGTCAAGTCGGCGTCGCTGGAGGGGAGAGGGAGGCAGCGGCGCTAGGGCTGAGGAGCGGCTCGACCGACGGTGGCTCGTGCTTGCCGGCACTTGGGCAGGGACAGAGGAGAAGGAAACCGCCGACGCTAGGAGGTTAGGGCACGGGGTGAGTTCGGCGGAGGAGAAGAGGAATGGCACGCGGGGGAAAAATGAGGGAAACGGTGAGGGAGAGGAGAAAAAAAGATATAAAAGAAAAGAAAAAAGAAAAAAGAAAAAGGAAATGATTTAAAGAAAATAAACATTTCCTCATTAAAACGGGGTAGTCTAAATAGGCTTTCCTGGGGCCCAGTTTTCATCCTCGTAAACTCGTCCATACAGTCTCCGAAAAATTTCAAAAAAATTTCGAAAAATTTCAAAAAATTCCCTTATCATTATTCACTATTTTTCGGTATTTTACAACTATTCATACCAATAGTCACATGAGAATATTTATGACACTCATATAATGATCCATGAAATATTCTCATGGTGGATCAATTTAATACATATTCTCTAATATATATCCATGTGTCAACTTAATATCTCATATCCGTGACTTATGAGATTAAGTCATCAATTGACCAACATGCAAGTCTCAATACATTAATATTATCCTTGTATATTAATGCTTGACTAGGAATAGTTAAGAGTAGTGTCGATATATATATCTACAGTCTCCCTACTATCAATTTAACCAATTGATATGCTGTAGACTATAACTTACTACCCTAGCATATTATTATACTTATTCATCTGACACAGATCTGAAGTAAATATAAAAACCAAAACTTTACCTTTTTATTAATGAAATATGATATAATATGTCCTAAGTCAATCAACTCTTGATTGACTCTTAGGGCTTACACTAACAAAGTGAACTCTAAGGAAAGGGGAAAACCTAGGAGAGTGAATCCTAGGTAGTGAGAAGTCTTGGAAGAGTGAACTCTAAGAAAAGGGAAAACCCTAGGGCATTGAACCCTAGGTAGTGAGAAGTCTTAAAAGAGTGAACTCCAAGAATATTTTACTCACACGCTTTTGCATTACTATTATTACTATTATGCTAATTTGATATTGCAAGAAAGTCTTAGTAGACCAAGTCAATCGAACGCTAAGTAGAAGAAGAAGTCCAAACATATCAGACTAGATGTTTGATAAGTAAGGTAAATCTTAGAGAGGCCTTTCATTCTAGAAGGCAGTGAGGGCATGTCCTAGTTGGGACAACTTTAGTTATTAATCAAACTGAAGAAACCAATGGAGATTTTTAATTTGAGAGTAGACAGTCCTAACTATCAAGATTGATTCATGCATAATCATATGTTTCTAACTTTGTGAAGCGGGAAAATAGGTAACCAAAAGGATTTTAGAGTCAACCTAAAAATTTTTGTAATCAACCTAAAAAGTTTTTTAGTTGACCCAAAAAGTTTTTCAGTTGGCCTAAAAGTTCAAATAAGATTGACCATGATTTAAAAAGGAAACAAAGGATCAAGTGACTGATTAAGAGGATTAGTCAACTCATCAGGAGGATCAACCGACTAAACTCAATATGGAAACTATAAACAAATATGATCGGATCATGCAAGAAAGGAAACCCTTGGGGATAAGTCAACTGAACAAAGTTTAGTCTATTAAAAACCTAGATTTTGCTAGATTGATCATATCAAATCAAAGCAAACAAGGAAAGGAGCAAAGATTAGTCTCCTAATAAAGATTTAGTTGACTAATAGGGATCAGTCGATTGAATGATTTCTAGTCGATTGGATCATGACTATAAAAGAAGCCTCAGATCTAAGGCTTGAAGATAATTCTACTCTCATTCTTCAATTCTTTCTTCTACTCTTCATCATTAGCTACAGTCGAATCTCTAAATGGAAGTTCATACCTTAGTCGTGAATTTCATTTGCTAGATTTATTCTAATATGGACTTGTAGCATGAACTATTACTCTACCTCATATTCTGTATGTCTTTCTTTCTTCAAAATTTTTTGGAGAGGAGAAATTTAGTTGATTTTCCAATCGAAGTGATCAAGAATCATGGATCTTAGAGTAATAGTCATTGGGCTATGAACCAAGTAAAAAAATAATTGTGTCTTTGTATTTTTCTTATCTCTATTATTTCTGTTGTAACTTTGGTTTTAACAAAAGGAAAGAAGAGTTTTTAATGAACGAGATTTACTCCCCCCCCCATTTGTTTTGATCCAATAGAAACTAGGTTAGTGAAAGTCCTAGTTTGTCAAGGGTGACTAACATTAGGCAATCAACTAAGTCCTATCAAAGAGGAAATGAAATCCTTAAATAGAATCTTTGCCCCCTCACTGAATGTTGGATTTAATATCCCTTAAGGTGGGTTCACATGTGATTTAAGACTTGTGATACTAAAACCGATTAAATGATCTAACTTAAGGTTATTGGATATTATATTATTGGATGTGGATCTCGTATGTGTAGAAATATTATCTACATCTATTGTCATTTATGAGATCATAATGGATATGCACTATATATAGGGTTGGTCCCCAAGGATTTAGGGATTATCTTGACCAAGTTTTTTTACTACCCATTAATAAGAAACTTTTTGGTGTCATCACCCCTTAGCCACTTGAAAGATCTTCCTCGTTTGCTTCTGCTTCTTCATTTTCTTCAAGATCCACAACAAGAAATTTTGGATTTAATCACATGTAATAGACAATTGTTTTTCGAGAAACAGTTGTCTTTTTGCCATTTAACAATGATTTTATTAAAAATCATTGTTGTTCACCATAATTTTTAAATGGCAATGATTTTTTTAAAAAATTATTGTCTAATATATGTCAAAGACAACGATTTTAAAAAAATCATTGTCTTTTAGCATTTCTTACATGATAATATATAATAATTTTATTAAACTATTGTGTATTGAATGCTATTGAATCCTGAAAACATGATAGTTTTTTTAACTTCATGGGAAAAAAAACTCACGAACAAAAACCAAAAACCCACTTCTCCGCAACTCTTCCACAAACAACTCTTCCATGAACAAACACCTAGCTCCGACTCCTCCTTCGCGACTCTTCCGTGAAAGATTCTCCTCGTCGCTCTCGCCACTCTTGCAGCTTTGCTGGTAAAGTGCCAACACATCGACTTTTTGGTGCTTCCTTCGGAGGCTCCTCCACCACATCAATTCCCTTCTCTCCTTACATTTCCCACCGCCGATTCGTCAGATTCAAGGCCTCCCCTGCTCACGTTAGCCTCCGCCATCACTTCTTCAGCACCCTGCAGGCTATCCCCACCTTCACAGCAGCCAACAGAGATGGATCACTTGACGATCTTGATAGCTGTAGCGATTGCCGCAAGCAAAGGTTCTCCATTTTAAAAGCTCTATTCGGGCACAACACACCGGAGAAGGCGAATCCCGATTTGGGGGATTCTGCTGTCCTGGCCTCGGGCTTATGGATCTCAGCGCTGATCCACGACCAGAGTAAGAAAAAATACAAGAAGAAGTCAGAGGAGGATGTGCCTCCATCACGGCGTCCACAGTGGTCATTTCGCGCTTCGGAATATGAGAATGGCTTCAGTGACTTTGGCGAAGAGTACCCCATCACCTCTTCTCGGCAACATTAGAATATGTCATAAACATAATATGCATGGAGGGACCATTGGTGATGTGTAGTTAGATCTAGAGGTCTAGCAGAGATTTAGGGGATCTTAGTTGAGGTGGGTTTGGGTTGCCATGGGATCCCAATGTAGGCATTCAATTTTCATTTCCATAGGGAGCTACAACTCACGAGTGCTACATTCCTAAAGGTCTTTATATGTGAGAGTGAGCCCCTCTAAAATGGGTTAGTACTTAGTGGTGGATTAGCCTCTTGCATTAATTTTTTGATACTTATATGATTTTTGTATGATGCAGACACTTCTCAGCATTACCTACCTCTACCAGTAATGGAAGTTGTTATTGATTCAATGACCTATAGTAAGTTGGTAAGTTTCTACTTTTTTAGCATATCTGCACTTTTTTTTCAATGCTATAGGATTATGGATTATTATTTTTTATTTTTCTTTAGATGTCACTTTCTTATACAAGTGACATTATTCCATTCTTGTAAATTTTGTACAGAATGTGCTTCACTGGCACATTGTGGATGAGCAATCCTTCCCCTTGGAGATACCATCATTTCCAAGATTGTGGTTTGACTCATACTCTTATTCCAAGCAATACACTGTGGCCAATGATCTTGAAATTGTACAGTAAAATTTACTGCTTAAACAATGAAGCTTTTCATTTTTTGGTGGTCTGATTTGGTTTGATGTCACCTAGATTATTTAATAGCATTTGGTTAATTGACATAAATTTCAACTCTTTCTTAATAATATAGTCTCTAATTTACTATTGCCATCCTACTGCACCTGAATTGATAGTGCATATAATAGAAACTCTTAAAAAAGACAAGTTCTAGTCTCAAAATTGAGAGGACATATTTCTTCTGCATTGACATTAATGAAACTACTTGCAACTTGCCTTAATAGGATACATCATGCAACTAAACCTTCCAAAGTAAAACAATATTCTCATTTTATAGAACCAAACAAATGATGCTGTAAATGCCTATTACATATAGAAAGTTAAAGATCATATCTTCTTGATTGCAGTGTCTATTATACAAATAATATAATTCTTCATCTTGGACTCTCTGCTATATGTTGAATGGTAGGAGAGAAATAATTTGAGAGTTATGTGAAGCATTGGTGTATGTTAACTCATATTTATAAGTATCCTCCATATATATTTATGGTTTAAATGCTTCATATGCTTCTATCAGTCTTCTCTTATTGTGAATTAGCATGATCTTCTATGATATTATTTTTGTTTACATGGCTAACCCTTCATAAAAATTTCAGGTACACACAAAGAAGGGGAATAAATGTCTTAGCTAAGATTGATGTTCCAGGCCATTCTCACTCCTGGTAGATCAATTCTAAATCCTTTTTAGCTATTAAGATAAAAGAGCTTGCATTCATATTTAACATTAATAATTTTTCCTCTCTAGCTCAATAATTTGACTTTCAGATTCTAATTTAATGTAATGTCGATATCATGAAACCTTCATAATCAATTCTCAGAAAATGTTATTTCTTGTTGGTTTTTTAGTATGATCTAGTTGACTAGCCTACATTGCTGTGTGGATCTATGTTCCTTAGAGTGTGGTCACTTGTAGTTATTCTCTATGCACAAATATGAGTCTTGATAATCTAATAATGGTATTATATAGTTTGCAATTGAAGTTGTTCAGCTCAGATTTCTATGATATTTTCCATGTTCAGAACAACTTTGGAATGCGCTCCATCACCCTTTTTTGATAATATTTAAGATAAGGCTTCCCCACATTACAAATCATACCTCTGTTATATCAGACAGTATGAGTTTGTAATATATTAAGATTCTGAGTAAGGTATGATTGATTATATACCTTAAAAAAGACAAATTAATTCTCATCTTACATACATTACACAAAGGAGAGCTTATCTTGTTGATTTTCCAGTATTTTTCTTATCTTGTTAATCTAATATAATTGATCTTTTCTTTACTTACTAATATGATTTTAAAATAGGATTATCTAATGTTTAGATTTCTGTTACACAGGTTGACGGATATCCTGATTTTTGGCTATCATCAGAATACAATCAGCCTCTTGATGTTAGTAAGGAATTCACATTCGAAGTAATAGAAGGAATTCTTTCTGGTAAAATTCATTTCCTCGTTAGTATCTATTTTTTATGCATTAAGGTTAGAGAACTTTATGTAATAACTTGGCCTCACATAACAGAAATATGTTCAGAGTTTTCATATAGATATTTGCATCCATATGAAACAATATTATCAAAAGGTATGTGACATTGCCTTAGAGATTGCCTCGAGAAGAAATAATTGAGTATCTGACTAACTCTAGGCATTAAAACCATGAAAGGTGAGTGAGTTCAATCAAGCATAGCTGAGAAGAGTTCCTTGCAAGAAACACTACATGAACCCTTCATTGCTTAGACAGCCACCTTTGCAAAAAGAACTCATCACATAGACTACTAAGTTTCTCTCTTAAAGTAGTAGGCATGACCAAAAAGTGTTTTGTTTTTCTTCTCTATTGCACCTTTCTAGTTTTCAAATTCTATGTTGGTCGAGGTTCGCATTGTCTCGTTATTGACTCACAAACAAGGAGATAGTTGGGGTTTGGTTGATTTATTGGTAAGATTGGACTCTAGGTGGAGAAGGCTACTTCTGACCTGAAGAATACTAATAACAAGCTTGAGCACACTGTTAATTACTCGGGTTCCTACTAATTCTAGTTTGAGTAAACATTATCTATACTTTACGAGAGATTTTTATTCGACAACCTATAGCTAAGAATTTCTAACAAATAATTGTGGTTTTTCATTTTTTAACTTAGATCCAGTCGCAACTATTGCATTGATATAATCTTTCTATGTATTATTCTTGGTATTGCTGCATATCGTCATTGTAGCTTGCACTAACGTAACAAGGCTTCTGCTTCTCGACTCCGACTCCATGGCTTGCCGGCGGCATATGCTTCTCAAAGTCATCATCCTTGTGGACAAAGGGTAGATTTCCATCTCATTCAAGAGCAAAAAGTACCGTGCATATAGACACACACATTTCGATGTTGGGAAGATATCATTGATGAATAGTATGCTCTAAACTATTTTATGTATTTTTTAGCTTACTTTTGTCCAGAGAGTTAGTTCCTTTGGTGAAATTATACATCTATGATGCTTAATTTGGGATTGGATGGTATTTGTTAGACATATGAACAAGAAGTTCAACAACCAGTACAAATCAACCATTGTAGCCTACTTTTTGACCAAAGAAGTCCAAATCGATGATAGATTGTTCACCTTATAGGTTAGGAAAATTTTACAATTGCGGTTTTTTGTTATCCTCCTTTCTCCATCCTTTTTATGATTTTCTTCCTATTAATTGTGAGGTTCATGTTCTCTATGAGATTATTTTTAATGGTATAGTTTTTTTTTAAAAAATATTCTACTGATGACATGACCATATATATGAGTGAAAGGTAAAGTAGTTGTTTGGTTTAGCGGCGAAAATACTATGCCGCTAATGAATAGTTTTTGTGTTGTGTTGTTTGGTTATTTATTGAATTTTACCTCTACATGCATGATATTATCTCATGCTTTGAATGTCTACACATAATTTTTTAGTTGTTTTTTAGTTCACCAACAGAAGCTCTTCATTGTTGAAATTCTCCTTTCTACTGTCATAATTTTTAAAGTCATTGTTCCCTGAACTTTGGACCACCTAACTATGCTATTGTGGTTTATGAAATTGACAACTCTTATTTGGAAGCTTATTATCTATGTTGTGAGCAACTCACTCAAATTAACAAGTAAAGTATCTACTTGTATGTTTTGCACTAACAATCTCATTGCTTGTGTTTGCATAACACTTGACAAGAAGAAAAGAGAGTTAATCTTTAACATGTGTCTCTATTCATCTAGTTCTAAGGATAAATAAAAAAAGGACGGCTCGGTGCATGAAGCTCTCGTCATGCGGGGTCCCGGGGAAGGATCCATTGTACGCAGCCTTACCTTACTTTTTGCAAGAGATTATTTTCAGGATTCGAACCCGTGGCCAAGCCTCCCCTTCAGTTCTAAGGATAAATAATTAGTTTTTTTTTTGTTCTTGTACCATATAATAGTTTAGTGCTTTTTCTTTCCCATTTACATTGGGTTTTTGAAAATCAAACTTGGCTTGTAGTGATAGTATCAAAAATCATATCAGTATACTTTATCTAAATGTTTGTTTGAACAGTTTTATAGCATACATCTTGACGATTAATATAATTCTGAAGATCACTATCCAAGAAGAATGTTCAAAGGAAAGTAAAGGCTCAGGAGAAGAAACCATATACTCCATTCCCTCCTCAGCCACCAAGCAAGGTGAAGTTATTGTTGCACTTTGTGAACACTAAATCTTAGACTAGACATTCACACGTATAGATCATTAGTCCCTTTGCTTTCCTTGAATTTACTTTTTGTTGTGTTGCTCTATCTATAGTGTTGCCTCTTGGATCTATAGTGTTGCCTCTTCATCGACATCTAAGTAGAAAATCTCATGTGTTGTGTTACTCTATCTTTATTTTAATAATGTCGTTAGTTGTCATTTTGTTAGTTGCTTATGAAATTTCTTTGTAATGTTGTAAATATGATTTTTGAATGTTAGAAAATTTTATATTAAATTTAATTTTGAAATTTAATTTTTTGAATGATTTATAATATTGAAAAATTATATATATATATTTTTTATTTTTATCTAAAAAAAGATAATAATTTTTCACCGTTGTCTTAGACAGTTTAAAACTTTTGTTGAAAGCCATGTTATTAAAGGAATATACTCAAAGACAACGGTGAAAAATCATTGTCTTTGAAGGAAACGACAACGATTTTAAATTTGTTGCTAAACTATTGTCGATCGAGCTAAATGATAATAATAAAAAATCATTATCGTTGGTCAACGATAACGATTGTTCACTGTTGTCTTTAAGCAACCCTTTTAACAATAATTTTTAGGGCTTATAACAATGATTTTTAACCATTGTTGAATCCCAAATTTCTTGTAGTGATCTTCAAAATGACCTCATAGTAATGACACTTCCACTATAATTAGGTTCTATGTCATTACTTTTGTAATGCCCAAAACCAATTCATGTTAACACCATACACAGCTAGATTAGGTTGAAATGTTTAATTGAAATAACATTGATTTATTAGCCAAGATTTAGAAATTTATATGTATTAAAATTTATAGGTTTAAATTTTAGTACACATAAGAATTTATATGCATCAAATTTATATAATTTACAAGATTTAGTAAGTATAAAAAAAATTTATATGACTCATAGATATAAACTTTTATAAAATTTATTGCATATAAATTTTATGCAAGAAATTTAGTTAAGATATATATACACACACATGGGAATATAGTAAATTTGAATCATTCCATAAGAAATTAGATATGAAATTTGTATGTATAAAATTTCTAAACCCAAAAATGATAGAAATTGTATAAAGAGATAGTCAAAGATTTTATCGCATAAAAATCTGAATGTCATATTTATCTTGTACAAATTAAATTGGAAAAGGACAAGGCATATAAATAAAACACACACACATATACATATATATATATATATAGAGAATTGTTATGCTACGGACTCTATCCTGCGGATTGCTACGGACTTTGCCATGTCATTTTCATTTTAATTTTTTTAATACAACATTTCCTTTTTTTTTCTCTCTCTCCTGCTTCTTCGTTCTCGCCGCGCCTCGTCACAGCACCTCGCCGCGCCTCATCACCCTGCCTCGCCCAAGCCTCGTCACCGCTGGCCACCTGCTCGGCCGCCAGCCACCCTCCCGGCCGCCGGCCACGATCGCGTCCGGATTCCAACTGCTGCCGCTTGCCCATTGTTCTCGCCGAACCGAAGAAGCTCACCGCGCCTCCTCGCGCGCCGGCCACCCGCCCGGTCGCTGGCCACCCGCCCGGCCGCCAGCCATCTGCCCACCGCCGGCGGCCTCCGGCCGCCTGGACCCACCCATACTATAGACCAGAAGATGAACCCGTCGGGGATCGCGACCGAAATCCAGCTGCAATCGCGCCGGAATCCGGCTGTGATCGCGCGCCGGATTCCGGTCGCGATCGTGTCCGAAATCTGGCGTGATTGCGGCCGGATTCCGGACGCGTCACGACCGAACGCGAGGCTGCCGGGCCAGCAGCGGGGGTGGTCGGTCGGCGGCGAGGTGCGAGGCCAGCTGCGGGGCTGTCGGTCGGCGGCGGGGCGCGAGGAGGCGCGAGGGTGGAGCTGCGATGAGCTTCGGTTGCGAGAACGAAGGAAAGAGAAAAAGTTTGATTAAAAAAAATGGAAAATAAAAAACGATATTAAAAAAAATGACGTGGAGCTTAGTCCGTAGTAATCCGTAAAATATGGTCCGTAGCATAACAATGTATTATATATATATATATATATATATATATATATATATATAGAGAGAGAGAGAGAGAAATGATATCCTGCGGGACTTAAGATGCGTGACTGTGTGCGACGTCGACGTGGCATGTCCCAGACCGATCAGGACATATCCTGATCGGTCCACAGACCGATCAGGATATGTACTGATTGGTCTGTGATCAGCTTTTTTTTATTTTTTTATTTTTTTTTAATATTTTAAATTTAAAAAATCAATTAAAAAATTTAACATTTCCTTATATAAATTTTTAATACCTTAATATATCCCCTTAACATATTACAATACTCAATAAATGCTTAAATTAATTTTATTTTAATTTTTTTTTAAAACCAAACACTATAACCTAATTGGGAAGCCTAAACCCCAGAGGTAAAATCTAAAAAAAAAATAACTTTAATACTACAACCAAAGCCTGAACCCTAAAAATAAACTCTTAAAAAAATATTTTATTTTTTAATTTTTTTTTTCAATTCATAAATTAAAAAAAAATAAAATAAAATAAAAACAATTGTTATCCTGCGCGGCGCGCACAGTCGTGCACTGTGGCGTCGCGCAGGATAACAAATTTATATATATATATATATATATATATATATATATATATATATATATATATATATATGTTATGTAGTAAATTTATTTAAGGTATAAATTAAAAAGACTTATTTATGATTTGGTAAGATTGTTATTTGTAATTTTTATAGAGAAATCTGAATACTTGATTATCTTTTATAAACTAATTGTGGAATATGGGTATGCAATTAATTATATGATATACTTGACGACATATGTAAGATACCAAAAAATTAAATAATAAATATTATTGGATGAAAATCTTATTGGATTTTTTTCCGAAATTTTTAAAAATTTTTAGATAATTTTTCGGAGCTCATACGACGGATGTTGAGGGGACGAATTGACAGGTTCAGATTAAGTCTATTTGGGATACCCATTTAAGTGAGAAAATATTTTATTTTCTTTTCCTTATTTTCCTTCTCCCCAAAATGCCGATCCTTCTTTCTTGATCCTCACCTCTCCACCGGCGATCCTCTTCCTCTCTCGATGTCGCTGGCGCAAAGCAACCATCGGAGCTTTGAGGAGGAAGCGAGTTGCTGATCCTTCTTCCTCTCCCTCTTGATTTCTCTCTCACGGACGATCTGACGCACCCGACGTCGACGGAGAGCGTTCTCCACCTACGAGCTCGGCTTCAATGCATCACCGGAGGAAAGTCGCTGGATCTTGAAGGTTCTGAAGATGTCCAAGCCATCTCCGGAGGTGTGATCGTTTCCTCGGTCGGTTCTTGCGCGCGTGAGGAGATCCGATTTAGGGCTCAACGAGGGGCATGGATCCGCACCGTCTCCAGCCGATTAAACTTCTCATTCGTCCTCTTCAATTCGTTTGCTACAGAGTGACCGGTTGCTCTTCATCAGCCGGATTGAAGTGGGCGACACCACCTGGAAGTGACCGAATCAAGGTAAGCTTCATCCGAAATTATGTGATTTCAAAGATCTTACCCCTTTGTGATGTTCTTCTTGATCTGGACTTAAGGAGAATCATCGGATCAAGGTATTGGTGGATTTCTCCTACTGCCGATCACTGCTTCTCCATTTCTTGAAGTTGTGGAGGTCACAGGTGAGGAGGTAAGGATCTGTTGAGGATTTGATCTTGTGCTCAGTTATGGAAGCGTTGATTTTTTATTTAGGTTGTGTTGGGTTGCAGATTGTTGGCTGTGGCAATTCTTGTGGGGTGGAGGATTGCTGCTAGGGTCCGTAGAGGCCATCAGCTCCGGCAGCAACCTTCTCCAGCAGTGAAACATCAGTTAGGGGCATTTGGGTTGAAGCAAACTTCCTCCTTGCTCTGGTTACGAATTATGGCAGTAGGCACCTCTTCACCTTGATCCAAATTTGGGACATTTGTTTGCGGGCAGCAGCTCTACCTAGCTTCGGCCACCAGTTCTGACAGTAAGATCTTTAGCTGTGAGTTAGGGAGCAACCAGATCAAGGTAAGCTAAGTATGGAGTTTTGGTTACATTTATATGATAGATGGGTGAATAAGGATTTATATCATATTATGTTGGGGATAATGAGATGTTATGGGTGATTGGATTGGATTAGTGTATAGTGATTGTAGAAGATGACCATGATTAAATTGATTAACTCATGAGTAGGATTGTAGTGAAAGATTGTGGATTTAGTTAAACCTAATTGGATTAAAGAATTAGGTTAATTATTTCGATTAGGGTTTTCCTAATTAGATTAGGGAGTTTATTTAGCTATTTGCTACCTATGTAATTATCTAAGTATATTATGTGATCACAGGATTTTGTTTCGAGGTGAGCGTCTCGACGGGGGATTGGATTATCTGACACAGTCAACAGATAAAGGCGAATATTTCTTCTTTGACTCTTTGTAGATTTTTATTGAACTTAGTGCATGGTTATTAATCGATGGATTATGCTGTTTTACCTTATATCGTGCTTGTTTGTTACTTTCCTACTTGATACTTATGCTTGATCTTTGAGATGTTCTAGTTATATCATATACAGTCTCGTTTCTCGATACCTGGACTCTGTAGAGTATATATTATCGGGAGGTCTGGTTGGTTTAGGTTATTATGTTGTTTATGTATGCCCATGTTGAGTGTACTTATGATTGGTATGTGTTGTAAGAGTCATATGATTGACGTTCTATTTGAGTTCAGTGTGGTTATTGAGGTTTCTTGTGGATTGTACCCTTGTGTTTATGTGTATACGTCTGATTATGATACTGGAGAATTTATGTTGGTTATACCTACGTTTAAGGGAGTGTACGAGTATGTGGTGTATATGTGTTTAGTAGGGTTATTGGAGATTTTTGGTTGACTATACATGTGTAGTTGTGTACACGTGTTTGGTGGGATATATGGAGGTATCATGATGATTATATTCATGTTAGGGGTACTTATGTGAATTTAGAGGTTGCATGGATGATGATGGTATCTGTATCATGATTATATATATATCATGTTCATCATTCATTGCATACTGACGACTATGTTATCCCTTATGGTGAGAGAGTTGTTAGTCGTTTTAGTTTAGCGCCGCACACTCGGCCACTCATGGGTAGTGGTAGCTGGAGCAGTTGTCGCTCATCCTGTCGTGCCACCCGGTCACGAGGCTTGTGAGATTCGGTGTTGTGAGCAGTCAGGGATCCTGATGCTATGTAGTTAGATAACTACTTAGCATACCGTCTGCCTCAGCCGCTCTATAACAGTTAGGTGTATGAGGCTAGTATGGTTTGTCATAGACCCAAGGCTCTCAGCTATACAGGGCTCGTGGTGTCCAGAGAGGTGGCGGGGGTAACCATGGAGCATGCATATGCATATGCATATGATGCGCGGTGCATCTGTGGAGTTATATTTGCATACATGCCTAGTAGATACTAGTTGCACGTGATTGTGGTTGTTGCACTTGTTTGAAATATGCTTATTGTATATGGTTGTCATGCTGCATACATGTCATTTATTTTACATGTATATGCAGTTGTATTTATATTGCACAGGTGTCATGAGTGAGTTTGTTGCAGATCAAGTGAGTTTACTGATCATTGTACCATGAGTCGATTCCAGATTGAGTATGTGTTTATCATTTTGTCAGTTGTAGTATGTGCAGTTTTTGTATCTCAATTATGATCGTTATATCATGTGAGATAGACTGGTACTGATAGTTGTGTTTATTGGATATGTTAGTATGATCATGTTCTTTATTCTCTACTAAGACTGTATATTTTGATCTCCATGTTTATTTATGGACCATGCACTATCCTTTCTATTACCCGCTGGGTTACCTATACTCACCACCGCATGTATATCTTTATGTTTTCATGTAGCTTGTAGATGGTTGGTGTGTCGCTTGGAGTATCCTATCTGTCGGGTCCTACGTCACATCCGAAGACGATTTCATCTCATTTTTGTTTTCTTTTGTATATCCTTATATTATTTTGGCATTGTATTTGTGTTTAGCTATGTGGCTATCTTATGGTTTTGGTGATGTGTTTGTATAAAGCCTAGCCGGCTAGCAGTGTTTTGATTTATTTTGTATGAGCTTGTCTTTATGTTTTTCCGTTGTGTTGGTTTTGATTACAGCCGAGTGGGCTGATAAAAATATATATAACTGCATGGTTGTTGTTATATTTGTCCATCCGTGTAGGCTGAGATTATTAAATGCGTGGTTGTGTATATATTCCAACCGCACGTGGCTGATGTATATTTTGTATGTATGTATGATTTGGATTATCACAGGTACAAGGGAGATGTTGCCAGATTTTTGTCTGGCAGGGACTCCTCTGGGGGCGTGATATATATATATATATTCTTTTTGTACTTCTGCCAAACCCCTAGCCTACACCACCACCAATCCTAGCCTCCACCACTGTCAGACCAAGCTTTAAGGGAAGAATAAGAGCCTCCAGGGCGTAGCACAGACGGTGGGCGCATGACATCTTTGTCGTAATGGCCAGGGGTCGATTCTCAATAACTAATGACTTGGGGTTTACCCCACCATGCGCCTACACCTGTGTACCTACATGTACCTTCCTCCATATCTGTAGGGCCGACATTAGGGGGGTCGTTAATGTAATGGATCTACATTTTTTTATAAGGGAAGAAGAAGAAGAGGAGGAGGAGAAGAAGAAGAGGCTTAGTCACAAGAAGGAGTTGAAGGCATGTTCTTCTCATATTATGTTTTATTTTAGTTCCTTAAATACATGGTTGTTTAGATACCTTTGAAGTTCAGTTTAATGGTGTTAGGAGTTCTTGAAATCTTCATGTTTTGATAGTTGTACCATACCATGTGATCATGCACGTTTTACATATTATATCTTGTATTTGATAGTTCTTGTATACTATGTATGTTTAGATACCATGGTATATTAGGTGACGATTTTAGAATTTAGTTTAAGTTATGTTGTGTTTATGCTTCTACTTGCTTCTCATCATGATAATATTATGTGCTCTATGTAGATTTTGGACTCTAGATGAGGTAAGTTTTGGATTGGGTTTAGTTGTGCTCGTGTTCTTTTTATTTCTTAGCATGATAACCTTATAAGTTAAATGTGAGATTTAGGAGTTTGTTTAGTTATGCATGTGTTTATTCTTACTCCTCACCATGTTCACTTAAATCCTTAGGTTTCATATTTGGCATCTATAGAGCTCTCGATTTCTTTTAGTTATAACTTATAACATATGTGTTCTATCCATGTTACACTTTAAAGTATTAGAAGATTAGCTACCATGTTTCCATAAATTTTTAGGTTTCGGATTTTGCATCTATGGGGCTCTCCGTTTCTTCTAGTTATAACTTATAACATGTGTGTTCTATCCATGTTACACTTTAAAGTATTAGAAGATTAGCTACAATGTTTCCCTAAATTTTTAGGCTTCATTTTTTGTTATAACTTATGTGTTTCATCCATGTCACGGCTTGATGATGTAATCACCATGTTCTTTAATATAGGTTTCGGTTTGGACACCTATGGCTTTCGGATTTTGTGATAACATGTGTGTTTAAATGGTTTGTAAAATATGTAGATTTTGGATTATGTAGGAATTATTTTCCTCATTGTTTTTAGGGGTTAATAATCCTATTTTTGACTTTACAACCATGCTTAGGTCCTTCTACTTGTTTCCAATTAAAAGTTGGTAATTATGTTTTGATATCATTACAATACAAATTAGTTTCTGACTAGGGTTAGGTGTATATGAATTCAAACATGTTTTGATGCCTTAGCCATTCTTATGTAGTGATAATTTTATGCTTATTGACATGTTTATGTCCATGCTTATGTAGGGATCAAGTTTGTGTTGTGTACACGTTTATGTTTATGTCCATACTTATGACGTGATCAAGTTTATGTTAGGTGCATGTTTATGGTTATGTCCATGCTTATAGAATGTTCCTGTTTACATTTACACACATGTTTATAATTATGTTCCATGTTTGTGTAGTGATCATGTTTATGATTATGTACATGTTCAAGTGTAACTAGTGTGAATCTGGGGACCCATGCCCAGGCCACTTACCTAGTTAAGTTCCGAGGACCTACGCATAGAAAGCTTACCATTAGAATTAGTTACATATATATTAGTAAGATATGCTCCGAGGTCCAAGCCCGAGAAGCTTATCTTAAAATTTGTTAGGCATGTATGGGGAGGATATGTCTCGGGCAAGCCCAAGAAGCTTCCCAAGTGTTGATCCGAGGAGATCTTGCATCTTGGGGATCTTACCAAGCTATGATTCGAGTACCGTGTATCACTCTCGTCCCAAGGTTCGGGTGCAGGTACCTTTTATCCGGGGAGCTTCGAGGTCGATATGGGGATCTCCTCCCAAGTAGCTCACATTATGGGTAAGATATATCTTGGGCGAGCCGAGGGAGCTTATACTATAGTATCAATTAAGGTATGTATGGGTAGGGGTGTCTATTCCAAGGCTCAAATCCCTACCAATTATGGTAGGAGCAAGGGGATGAGTAAAATATGTCTAGGGCAAGCCCGGGAACCTTACCTAAGAAATTAATTAACTCCATATATGGGACGGTGGTATGATTTGGAGACTCATGCCCGAGGAGCGCACAAACCCATGAAGGCTTATGTTTATGCTTATGTTCATGTGTATGTTTATGTTATGTATATTCATGCTCATGTTCATGTTCATGTTTATGTTCATATATGTTTATGTTTATGACTAAGTATGTTCATGCTCATGTCTATGCTTTTATGTTCATGTTCAAGTGTATGTCCTTGTACGTAGTATGTTTACACATTCATGCTTTAGTAAGCCTAAGCAAGGAAAATGCTTTAATATGAATAGAGATTTAGTTTAACATATCTCTGATTAGGGCAGATAGATATAGGAACTAATTAATGCATATTATGGTTTGAATGTGTTGAGTCTCTCGACTCACAAATTTTAATTATTTCAAGTAATGAGGCGAATGAGGCAGAAGGCATTAACAAGTGATCAAGCTCAAGAAATGGCAGTACAACCCGAAGACCTTCCAGTTTAGTTTCTGCATTAGTTAAATGTTTCTCTTGAAGAATAAATTCTAGAACTATATGACTAGTACCAAATGTTGTAGTAGTTAATGGTTTTTAAGAATTATTTAAGTATCATAGTTAAATCAAGAGTATGTTATCGTTGTTGTTGGTGCAATCGACCTCCAAGGTTTTAATGTCAGTCAAATATGTTTAAATATGTTTAAGTATAGAGCTTAATCAAGGGAAGCCCTAGTTGCAGGCTAGGCAAGGAAAATCTCGGTAGATCGTGGAAGCTAGGTAGATAGGTATGAAGGACCTGATCCCTGGGTAGCCAAATACTGAGGCAAGGGAAATCTCGGTATATCGTGGAAGACAGGTGGATATGTTTGGAGGACTTGATCTCTGAGTAGTCGAATACTGAGTCTTGGTGAGTGAAGCCAAGTGGTGAAAAATCTAGGAGGAGATAACCTTAGGTAATGAGAAGTCTTGGAGGAGTGAACTCCAAGCAAGGTTGATTGATGGTTTCTGGTGGACCGCGCGCGGTCGACCGGACCAGCAGATCTCAGTAAATCTAGGTTTAGGTTTACTATTATATTTTGTATTACTATTATTGCTGTTGGCTAATATAGTATTGTAGGAAAAGTCTTAGTGGATCAAGCGATAAGACACTGAGCAGGTAAAGTTCAAACTTGTCTGGAGGACCATGTTTGGTAGGTAAGTTGAGGTAAACAACTGGAGGAGCGACAGTGAGGTTGGGTTCCTGAAGGGAACAACCTAAGGTTGCTGATCCAACTGAAGAAACTGAGAAAGTTTCCAAGTTACGATCAAGACA
Organism: Zingiber officinale; assembly: GCF_018446385.1. Classification (NCBI taxonomy): domain Eukaryota; kingdom Viridiplantae; phylum Streptophyta; class Magnoliopsida; order Zingiberales; family Zingiberaceae; genus Zingiber; species Zingiber officinale. The sequence goes on along the minus strand of NC_055990.1, from coordinate 59,261,487 downwards.
GTTCTACTGTCTAATATTACTTATGCATTATATATATTACTGTGCTAACCTTTGTGTTGCAGGGATACATTGTTTAACTCTGTGTTGTAGGTTCAGCTGGATCGGTTGACCGAACGTAGGGATCAGTCGATCGAACCACGTTGACTCAGCACAGGCCAGTTCATCAGCATTGATCAGAAACAAAAGGAAATAGAGCTGATCGATCAACCAAACCCTTGGATCGGTCGACCGAACCAATCAACCATTAATGCACAGTAAATGCGCATCTCGACAAATCTCGACAAACAGGGAAGGAGCCTGTTCGGTCAACCGAACAAGGGGATCGGTTGATCGAACCTTTAATGACCAGTTAATGCTGAAGATCGAATCAGCGTCAGACTCTAGCCAGGAAGGAACGGAGCTGGTTCGGTCAACCGAACAGAGGGATCGGTCTACCGAACGTCAATTACACTTATAAAAAGGGGCTCGAGGTCTAAGGCTTTAGAATACTATTTTTTGATCATCACAAAGCTCGTCTCTACAAGCGAACCGTGCTACAAGTCTTCTACGACTCTTCAAGCTACTCCGTCCAGAAGTACCGATCACGCTTCAATCTTCACTTACTATTGTTGGTAAAAGTTTATTTGTATTGTACTTAAATTCATATAAGATAGTAGGATTGTTACTATCCTATATCTTTGTATCTGTACGATCTGCTTTTTTTCGAGGATTTCGGAAAGAAGAGTTATAGTGGATTGCCCATCGGTGCGGTCAAGGATCGCGGGCTTTTGAGTAGAAGTCGACCTAGATTCTGAACGAAGTAAACAAACTTGTCTTTCATTTTACTTTCCGCTGCACGATTCTGATTTCCAAAGAAAGATAAAAGTTTTAAAAGAATGCGATATTCACCCCTCCTCTATCACACTTATCTGATCTAACCGTTGTAAGTGTAATTATGATTTAAGACATCTATGTGTTTGGAAAAAAGAAAAAAAATTAAAAGAATTAAAAAAAAATAGTCAGGGACGTTTCAACTTTACAATTTTTTATATTTGTTATGCCTTGATTCATAAAAACTAGATCCATGCTCTTATTTCTATATTTCCTTGAATTTTATTTCAATTTTAAAATCTATGGCATAAGTTTCATCCTTTCATCCAATTCACTTATATGAAGACATAACTTTTCTTTAAATTTCATGGTTTAAAGTTAGAGTTTTTTTTATCAATCTTTAATTCTAGCAATTTAATCCTCGAATTACTATAAGAAAAACCTAGGAAAGGCTTAGGGTTTTTGATATTTTTTCATTTTCATGAGGAACACGAAGAACAGCGAGCGAATCATCACTTCTTCATCGAAAACTGTCATGATTTTAGGTTAAATTGTGATGGATTAATCGATTGGTTTGGTTGGTCAATCGATTATTAATCCTAAATAATGAACATTATTGATGGGAATCGATTGATTCAATTGATTTAGTTGACACCAATTGATTAGTGAATTTCACAGATCGATTAGAATGACAGGATCACACAGGGGATCAATTTTAATCGATCAGGTTAATCAATTCAATGCTACCAATCGATTGACACAATTGATTAACAGTGTAAAATCATAATAAAATTAATTAGAATTGATTAGCTTAATCGATAGATATCTTCAATTGATTAGGAATAGTATGTAATTGATTAACAGAAGAAAAATCATGATAAAATCAATCAATTAGGAAATTTTCAAATTGATTAACAACATTAATTTTGCGACCAGAGCTATTATCAATTGATTAAAAGCATTTGGTAATCAATAAAAGTATTATTAATCGATTCCATTGATTTCTAATTGATTAAATGATTTCTAATCGATTAGAATATTTCTTAATCAATTCATTTTGTTTCTAATCGATTAATATACTTTCTACAGTAAGCATAAGATTTATATTTTATGGAAATGCCATTAAAAGGCATTAATCAATGCATGTTTTTCATGCATGAGAAGGTAATAAATGTCATTGTTTCATGTATAAGAATGGGATTAATTGATATTAAATAATGATTAAATTATAGAACTTACAGGAAGTTTTAGTTTCTTAAGGGAGGATTATATATGTTCATATAGGATAATTAATTGGATAATATTAGTTTATTATTATAAGGTATCAATCAATTAATAATCCTAATTTTGAATTGTTAAAGTTGATTAAGTAATTTTTCTTCAAATAAAGTTCCTAAGATTTTTTAAGTTTATCTACACAAAGTGCTATTAAATTGAACTATTATGTCAGCTAAAGGAAGGAACCTTAGGTAAGTTTAGTACATTGTGTATTGGTAAATGTATATCTATGCTAAAAGTAATCAGTCTAAATGAATGTTATTTTAATGTCAGATATATGCACAATGTAGCATACAAATTTAGAATAAAAATATTATTTTATTTAGATCATGTACAAAATATGTTGGTCCAAATGAAAACATATTATATGGTTGATTAAAGTTGTTGTGAGCCATGGACCAAAATATAACTTATATAAATTTCATATTATGTACATAATGGGTTGACCCACAGGAAGACACATTGTGTGGTTAATTAAATTTTTGAGTTATATCAGAGAGTATCGATAACAAATTATATTTTAGTCCATAGATTAAAATATAGTATTGGTATCTCAAAAGAACCCATGTATATGCATTTAAATTTTATTTTATTTGCATAATCTTATATTATTATATATTTATATATTCTTGGCTTTAATTAAATCATGAGCTTATACTATTTTCTCTCTTTTATTACTACAGTGTAATCAATGACTGCCAATCTTAATAACATCCCTATATTAACTAGTTTGAATTTTATTAAATGGAAAGAATATGTGATTGTAGTCTTAGGTTGCATGAATTTAAACTATGCATTAAGGAACTATCGCCACACACCTCTGACCAGTGCTAGTACTATAGTGCAGAGGGATGAATTTTATTATGGGAGAAATTAAATTGCATGTGTCTGAGTAACATGAGACTTTCCATATCGGTACCAATACTCAATAAAGAGGGAGGAGATGCTAGGAGTTTCCTTAACCAACTAGCAGCCCGATTCGCCTCAAATGAAAAGGTCGAGACTACCACACTTCTTATGAAGTTGGTAACCATACAATACAATAGTAAAGGAAACATAACGGAGTACATAATGGAGATGCCCAATGTAGTGACATGTTTGAAAGCACTAAAACTCAATTTGTTAGAGAGTATGTTAGTGATGGCGCTACTCGAAATTCCGTTCTGTTTCCCCTATACAAAAATTTGTACAAGCACAGAACTTTTCCTAGCAACCCATGTGCTTTTCAAAAATTAAACTTGGATTGCAAACGAAACTTAACATTATTAATCCAAGTTCAACCCATGTGTTCATCAGAAGTTAAACCATATTACAGAAGTTGATTAAATATCTATTTCAAGGATTGACTTCCAGGTCATTGGAGAGGCACTCATCCTTCTTGAGTATGAGATTATCCACTACTTCCTAGACAAAGCCTTTCAAAGAAATTGAATATTTAAACTCCTTACAGTAACCTTAGGTTTAACAACAGAGACCACAATCGAAGCTCAAGATCGTTGGCCTCTTGTGTTGGTATTTCAGGATCCATACAAAGAAAATAAACTAACTAATACTCAGCGGAATAATTAACTAGTTGTACGTTTTCTTTGTTTCAATAGACCCCTTGATCTTCTACTGTATTCCTCTCCTCCTCTTGGATGTCGTGTGGGCAACGATCTTTCAAGACAACACCATCCGAACAACTTCTTTGCCTCCAAGACATTCGGCCACCAATGTCACGCCCCGGAGGAGTCCCTGTACGAAGAAATTTCGGCAGCATCTCCCCTATACGGCGGACAATATGAAACTTCTACATAACACATATACCTCAGCCACAGGCGGCTGGAATCATAGCAATAAAAAAAAGCAAACACCAGGCAGTTAATATAATTTAATCAGCCTCTGGCTGTCACAACCATGCAGTTAATAATAGTAAACAAAAAATAATAGTACTCTGACTCAAATCCACCCTACTCCACTACTCTCGTAAAACTCAAATCCGACGAACTCACCTCTTCTGTCGTACAGGCAGGCATGTAGTAGAATAAAATCCAAATCCAAATCCATCGCAATAATAAAATCCATACAATGTCCATAAGTAGAATAATCCAAAACATAACAAGTTCAAAACAGTCTAGAACAGAAAAGAAACCAAAGAAAACCAATCATATCCTCGAGGTCTTCAGGGACCAGCAACTGGAACTCTCTCCTGACAACATCAACTTGAAAATATCAACAATGGAGGCGGGGTGAGTCCAACACTCAGCAGGTACAATTGATATACAAAGTAGGGAAATAACACCTAGCACTAATCATGCGTACAGTCTCCTGATAAGAAAGATAAAAATACATCTGAAGTAAACAGGAGAGACTGTACTAATCAGGACCTAAGTATAAAGTCAAACAGTCCGAGGGATAGGGAAAATCCTGTATGCATGTCAAACATAGGTATCCAAACAATATTCAGCATATAAATGCAGCAAACACAAACACAAGCAATAAATGCATCATGCATATGATGCCAATGATGCGTCCTGGTCACCCCTGACGCCAGTCGATCATCTCACACAATAGTGAGGCCGAGTGGGTAGGGCTGTGACAACCGTGCACTCTGTCGTCACTACTCCTGATGAGTGACCGAGTGGACGGGATGCTGTCGGAGTACACCTATCCTCCTACCCCAAATCATAAATGGGGGAGCGCAATGCTCTCAACTCCCGGTACACAATTACGGGGAGGAATCCCTGCCGGATAACACGTTGTGTCACACTACCCATGAGCGGACCAACGGTGCCAGAGTCCCTGCTGCAACACACTCTGCTGAATCGACCACTAACCCATGAGTGGTGGTGTGTGCGAATCCATGTAACGGCGATGTGCTCAACAATAATGGGCGGACTATCGCGACGATGTAATCATGCAAATGGTGCATGGCAATAACCATAAAAACATCCACCTAATCCATATATATAAAAATGCACCGGTCAACGAATCATATCGAATCAAAGGTACAAAGTAAAAACCTCGGTCCTGAACATGGTGAAGCATGGTATATCACTACCCCCTATAAGCATGTATAAACAAATAAAGTATACATGGGATGCAAATCAAGCAATCAATCAATCATGTATCAGATATTGGGTTGTGACTAACCGAAACAAATAAAGGACATAATTAATGCAACTTGTTAAATTCACTACTATGTATATCAAATGACATAAGTCAAAAGTACCTGCCTCCGATAAAATAAAGGTCCAATTCTGACTCCGAGATACTCGTCTCGCGTCAAAGTCCTGTGTCAAACGATATACATACATTTATTTAGCTAGAACTCAACGAATAGCTAAATAAAATCTCAACGACCAATAGGATAAAATCCTAATCAACCTACATAAACATCTCTTTCTAACACAACTAACAATCCAATCTACATAACAAAAATTCATTGGCCGAAAACACTTACACTGATCTAATCAAAATGGTGATCAAGAAAATAACCAGCCATTCTGTGCTGTAGTGGCTGGAATCCAACAACTTTGTACCAATCGCCCACTGCTATCCAGAAGAAAACAAATCCCAAAATAAATCAATCAAGAGTTCTTACAGTAAGATATCAAATTCTCTACAGCATGTCTCACGATTTAAAATAATCAAATTACACTAAGATCTACTACTAAGACCAAAACCCAGTATCTTACCTGAATTCACAGCTAAGTGACTGCGGTGAAAGGTTGCTTGCTGCCGAATTTGAACAAGCAATTGTATCTTGATCCACAGCACACAAAAACCCGCTGTAATTCTTCCTTCAATTCACAGTCCTCACCTCTGTGGACTATGGTCCTCTATTGCTGATCAAATAACACTTCTGTTGCTGATCAAATAACACTTCTGTTGCTGATCAAATAACACTACAACCCCACTTCCTCACCAATCTGTGACCTCCCAAGATCGACTAGGGCACGTTACTGTGGCTAGAACAGAGGTCATCAGAGGAGAACTAGTGTAGAGAAATGAATACCCTCGGTTGGCTCTTGTCGGCCGGTGAAGATAGCATCGACAGAAGAGAGGAGAAGAGAGTCTTCGGCGTGAACGGCTGTGAACCCAAAACTAGGGCACAGAAATCGGTCGAATAGGTGGTGGTGGTGGAGACGACTACGTCAGAGAAGAAATTGGCCGGCGGAGATGCTAGGGCACCGAGGCGGATGACATGCGCTACCGGCGATTGGCGTCGTAGGAAGGAAGATTGTCAGTGCTGTGAGGGCTCGGGAGAGAAGAACAAAATGGAGGCTCGCGGCTCGCTAGGGCACAAGGACGGCGTCACTGAGTCGGCAGTACTCTGGCGGCGTCAGCTGTGTGTTGTGGCACTTGGCGTCCCGACGGCAGTGAAGAGGAGTGTCGCTGGCGAGGAGAGGGAGAAGGTAACCGGCAGTTAGGGCAGAGAGAGGCGCGAGGGTGAGGAGTCGGCGTGAGAAGGGTTGGGTGAGAGTTTCGGCAGGGGAGAAGAAAAGAAATAAAGAAAAATAAAATAAAAAGGAAATGTAAATATAAACATTTCCTCGTTTAAACGGGGTAGCCTAAACAGGCTTTTCCGGGCCCCGTTTTTGTCCCTGTTAACTCGTCCATACGAGTTCCGAAAAATTCTCGAAAAATTTCCAAAAATTCCGAAAAATTTCCTTATTAATATTCGCCTATTTTCCGGTATTTTACATTCTCCCCCACTAATAAAAATTTGGTCCCCAAATTTCGTTATCTACCATCAGCAAGTACTAACAACAGATATAGAGTATATATGCTGAACGGTAAATAAATCACATACCTCAAGTGAAAAGATGGGAATATCGAGCTCGGATCGTATCCTCGAGCTCCCAAGTAGCCTCCTCGTCCGAATGATGCTGCCCTCCGACTTTAACTAGTCGAATAGTCTTATTCCGCAGCTGACGCTCCTTCCGGTCCAAAATTCGTACCAGAATATCCTCGTAAGTGACATCAGGATGAACAGAAACTGAGGTATCTGTCAGCACATGTGTCGGGTCAGGTATGTATCCCCTCAACATAGACACGTAGATCACATCGTACACGCCTACCAAGGGCGGTGGTCGTGCTAGCCAGTAAGCTACCGCTTCAATCCTCTCCAAGATCTGGAAAGGTCTAATGTATCGTGGAGCTGGCTTACCTATGAGGCCAATCTCTTCACCCCTTTCGTGGGTGAAACTCGCAGAAATACATGGTCGCCAACAGAGAACTCTAGTGGTCTGCGTCTCCGATCAGCGTAACTCTTTTGGCAGTCTTATACCTCTGACATCCTTTGTCTAATAGTACGGACCAACTCTGCCTCATGCTAGGCTCTATGAGGTCCCAACAACTGGGCCTTCCCAACCTCATCCAGAGGGTGGGTGTCCGACAAGGCCTACCATACAACATTTCAACAGTGACATTTGGATAGTCGAATGCAAACCGTTGTTGTAGGCGAACTCTACCAATGGCAAATGGTCCTCCCAACTGCCTCCGAAAATCCAATACACAAGACCTCAGCAAATCCTCTAGAGTCTGAAAGGTCCGCTCTAACGGTCCATCTGTCTGCGGATGGAAAGTTGTACTGAAACAGAGTTGCGTGCCCAAGGTCTGCTGCAGTCTCTGTCAAAAACGAGACGTGAACCGGGGGTCTCTACCCGAAATAATAGTCAACGGAATATCACGTGATCTGATAATCTCCCAGCAAAATAGATCTACCAATCGATCCAAGAAATCAGTCTTCCGGATCGCTAACGAGTACGCGGATTTGGTTAATCGATCAACAATTACCCAAATCGCGTCATGGCCTCGTCATGTCCTCGGCAAACCTACCACGAAGTCCATAGTAATGTGTTCTCATTTCCACTCAGGATTAGGAATCTGCTGAAGTAAGCCGGCAGGTCTCTGGTGCTCGGCCTTCATTTGTTGACAGACAAGACATCTAGCTACAAAATCCACGATGTCTTCTTTCATGTCGTCCTTCATGTCGTTCCACCAATAGAAACATCTCAAATCTTGGTACATACGGGTACCGCCTGGGTGGACAGCAAATCATGAGCGATGAGCCTCCGGAAGTAACTCCTATAAGACCGGATGAGACTGAAATACGCAAAATCTGCCTCGGAAGTGTATAACACCCTCCTCGTCTCGTGTGAACTCGGTCTACTGCCCGGAAGCTATCTGGCTGTAAATAAACTACAAATACTGATCAGCAGCCTATGGCTCTCGTATCCTTGTCCTGATCAACGACTGAGCAACCATGGTAACCAGAGTACCCTGCTCTATCTGTCCTTACCCCTCAAGGCCCAAATCAGAGAAACCTTAAATCAAGTCTGTGACCACAACTCGGTGGCAAGCTAAAGTCCCTCCGGACTTCCTGCTAAGCGTATCGGCAACATATTAGTTTTTCCCCGGTGATAGTCAATTGTACAGTCACAATCCTTCAGGAACTCCATCCATCTCCTCTGTCGGAGATTAAATTTCTTCTGGGTAAAAATATATATTTGAGACTCTTATGATCAGTGAGAATCTCAAATGTAATACCGAACAGATGCTGCTGCCAAATCTTCAAGGCAAAATAATGGCAACTTGCTCCAGATCATTTACAGGGTAATTCTCCTCATACTTCTTCAACCGTCGAAAAGTAGGAGACCACCCTACCGTGCTGCATCAAAACAGCGCCCAACCCTGTAGAGATGCGTCGGTGTAGAGGACATATCCGTCCTCTCCAGAAAGTAAGAAGACATATCCGTCCTCTCCAGAAAGTAAAACCAAAATCGGAGCCGACACTAGTCTCCGCTTCAGCTCTTAGAAGCTGGTCTTGTCATCCTCAGTCCAAGTGAACTTCACACCTTTCCAGGTCAGCCGTGTCAGTGACATAACTATTCGAGAGAAACACTCAACGTATCTCTGGAAATATCGAGCCAAACAAAGGAAGTTGCGAGCCTCTTCTATAGACTCCGTCTACTTCCAACGGTAACAACCTCGATCTCCTGTGAAACCACGGTATACTACTACTGGTGACCGTGTGTCTCAAACATCTCACAGAAGACAATCAAAATACGCACTACTGATCTTCACATCTAGACGTTTCCATCGAAACATCTCTAGAACTATGCAAAGATGATGTGCGTGATACACCTCAGATCAGGAATAAAACACCACGTCCTCAATAACGATAACAAATTCTGATCCAATATCCTAGGGATACCCAAATTATCTAGTCCATGAAAACATCTAAGGCTCCGCAAGCCCTAATGGTAAAACCAATACACATAATGTCCGTATCACAGACATTCACAATCCATAAGATCCTCGACAATAAACAGATTTGATCACCAACGATATAAATCACCAAAAAATAGATCCTCCAGTATAAGAGCAACGCTCCATCACACGCAATACCACATATGTGGGAGCAACGCTCTACCACAAACAATCCGTAATAGGTGGGAGTAATGCCCCACCACAACAATCCAAAATATGTAAGAGCAACGCTCTATCACAAACCAACTATAATATGTGGGAGCTCCGCTCCACCACAAACGATCCATAAGCGTCCAAGGCACTTTACTATCCAACTAGAGGCTGCACGAGATCACTCAACCACATATCACTGTAGGCAGCCAAAGGTATAAACAACCTAGTAAACAAATCAAATCCATAGTGAACTCTATCATCATCCTAGTGGGTTGGTCACCCACTAATAGGAGAATTAGTTGACAGGGTTATACAACCAATAACATAATGTAGACACTCAGCATTCTACATTCAACATAGGTAGAATTATCATGATGCTACCCACCATACACCTGGTACACATGCACACACAACATATGTATAATCGACATAATCCTCCAATTTGTACACACCAAACACACTCATAGCACAGGTATAAATCAGTGTGATACCTCCAACAATACCTATCAAACCCGTATGCATATATCAACATAGGTATAATCAACAATACACCTCAACAACACTCACATGACATATGTACACCTATGCCAAGAGTATAATCAACGTAATACTTCCAATAAATCATAATCGACACGAGTATACTCTCAAAACAATCATATAATAAACAAGATACCTCAAATATTACACCCAACACATCTGCACATATCACAATTCAGATTAAATCGATAAGATACATCCAATAAATCACTCAAACATATGTGCACATTCCACAACATAGTTTTTAATTGACAAATACCTCCAATAAATAATCAGACATGTATGTCTAACCACTCGGGTATAATCTACTAGAAACCCACAATAATCATATGTATAAAGGTATACGACCCAAAAGATAAAGTCAGAATTCAAGAACATCAAGACACTCTCATTTTTTATCCTCAAAAATATCAGCCCACATAATATCAGATGAATAAGTCTCTACTCCCCATGAGAGCAAGTTAACATTCAAAACATCAAATCATTATTTATCAACATAGTCCAATATCAGAGGAAGTAAACATCAATTTTATCATCCTGTTAACTAACCACAACTAACCAGATTTATTAAAATCTCATAGGCACTCTAAACCATAAACTCTCTAGCACCCGATTTATAATCTGATCACCAACTATAAACATCAAACCTGTGAATATCATACATGACACTCATTATGTCACCATCAACAACAACCCAAATAACAGATCATCAAAATAGTTATCCACTAATAGATCATCAAACAACCACATAACATTTACTCTAATAAATCATTAGAAATCAACACATCACAATATCTGATCTCCCAATATCCCTCAACCTCAAATCATTCTCAACAATGATCAAACATGATAACTCTCCAATGACCAATTTTCATCGTATCGGATACCCTAATATCCAAAAGATACGAGTATAAAAACTCTACTGGCTAAGTCCACAGGAATATATAGGTATCATCCATTACCTAGCTAACAATAGCAGAGGCTGATATGTGCCTCCATCTCCTAATAGTAGTAACAGAAGCTAAAACTACTGATGATATGATATGAAAAATCACCAGAGACTATAATCCTTGATCTCTATTAGGGTCGACCAAGATCAGTGGCTAACCCATCACATGTAATATGGCTACAACAACCAGACAGGTAATAAAGATAAAGTGCTAATAGATGTCCTAACTATCATAAAATAAACATCATACCTATTTGCCGTCTGGAGATGTTCCATCGCTGTCCAGTCCCCAACTTCTTACCTCAAAGTTTCGAACGAGAAAATCGCCGGAAATCCATATAAATCCGAAACGGAAGTCCGAAACATAACCATAACGGAAATCCGTACAAACCGACATAGACATCCAAAAATCCAGAACACCAAAAGCAGGTATCCATAACCTGCTCTGATACCAATAAATTGGTATCAGATAAATCTCGAAAATCCAAAATACAAAAATCCAACAAGTATCGCCAAACTTGGCGCTCTGATACCAAGTAAATAAATTGGTATCAGGTTATCCCAAACATCAAAAATATGAAAACAAAAGATCATATACCTGTGCTCTGATACCACTAAATTGTCATGCCCCGGAGGAGTCCCTGTCCGAAGAAATTTCGGCAGCATCTCCCCTGTACGGCGGACAATCTGAAACTTCTACATAACACATATACCTCAGCCACAGGCGGCTGGAATCATAGCAATAAAAAAAAGCAAACACCACGTAGTTAATATAATTTAATCAGCCTCTGGCTGTCACAACCATACAGTTAATAATAGTAAACAAAAAACAATAGTACTCTGACTCAAATCCACCCTACTCCACTACTCTCGTAAAACTCAAATCCGACGAACTCACCTCTTCTGCCGTACAGGCAGACATGTAGTAGAATAAAATCCAAATCCAAATCCATCGTAATAATAAAATCCATACAATGTCCATAAGTAGAATAATCCAAAACATAACAAGTTCAAAATAGTCTAGAACAGAAAAGAAACCAAAGAAAACCAATCATATCCTCGAGGTCTTCAGGGACCAGCAACTGGAACTCTCTCTTGACAGCATCAACCTGGAAATATCAACAATGGAGACGGGGTGAGTCCAACACTCAGCAGGTACAATTGATATACAAAGTAGGGAAATAACACCTAGCACTAATCATGCGTATAGTCTCCTGATAAGAAAGATAAAAATGCATCTAAAGTAAATAGGAGAGACTGTACTAATCAGGACCTGAGTATAAGGTCAAACAGTCCGAGGGATAGGGAAAATCCTGTATGCATGTCAAACATAGGTATCCAAACAATATGCAGCATATAAATGCAGCAAACATAAACACAAGCAATAAATGCATCATGCATATGATGCCAATGATGCGTCCTGGTCACCCCTGACGCCAGTCGATCATCTCACACAATAGTGAGGCCGAGTGGGTAGGGCTGTGACAACCGTGCACTCTGTCGTCACTACTCTTGATGAGTGACCGAGTGGACGGGATGCTGTCGGAGTACACCTATCCTCCTACTCCAAATCATAAATGGGGGAGCGCAATGCTCTCAACTCCCGGTACACGATGACGGGGAGGAATCCCTGCCGGATAACACGTTGTGTCACACTACCCATGAGTGGACCAACGGTGCCTAACAGATTCCCTGCTGCAACACACTCTGCCTGAATCGACCACTAACCCATGAGTGGTGGTGTGTGCAGATCCATGTAACTGGCGATGTGCTCAACAATAATGGAGCGGACTATCGCACAGCATGCAATCATGCAAATGGTGCATGGCAATAACCATAAAAACATCCTGACCTAATCCATATATATAGAAAAGTGCACCCTAGGTCAACGAATCATATCGAATCAAAGGTACACAAAAGGTATAAAAACCTAGGTCCTGAACATGGTGAAGCATGGTATATCACTACCCCCTATTAGCATGTATAAACAAATAAAGTATACATGGGATGCAAATCAAGCAATCAATCAATCATGTATCAGATATTGGGTAGTGACTAACCGAAACAAATAAAGGACATAATTAATGCAACTTGTTAAATTCACTACTATGTATATCAAATGACATAAGTCAAAAGTACCCGCCTCCGATAAAATAAAGGTCCAATTCTGACTCCGAGATACTCGTCTCGTGTTAAAGTCCGGTGTCAAATGATATACATATATTTATTTAGCTAGAACTCAACGAATAGCTAAATAAAATCTCAACGACCAATAGGATAAAATCCTAATCAACCTACATAAACATCTCTTTCTAACACAACTAACAATCCAATCTACATAACAAAAATTCATTGGCCGAAAACACTTACACTGATCTAATCAAAATGGTGATCAAGAAAATAACTAGCCATTCTGTGCTGTGGTGGCTGGAATCCAACAACTTTGAACCAATCACCCACTGCTATCCAGAAGAAAACAAATCCCAAAATAAATCAATCAGGAGTTCTTACAGTAAGATATTAAATTCTTTACAGCATGTCTCACGATCTAAAATAATCAAATTACACTAAGATCTACTACTAAGACCAAAACCCAATATCTTACCTGAATTCACAGCTAAGTGACTGCGGTGAAAGGTTGTTTGCTGCAGAATTTGAACAAGCAATTGTATCTTGATCCACAGCACACAAAAACCCGCTGTAATTCTTCCTTCAATTCACAGTCCTCACCTCTGTGGACTAAGGTCCTCTATTGCTGATCAAATAACACTTCTGTTGCTGATCAAATAACACTACAACCCCACTTCCTCACCAATCTGTGACCTCCCAAGATCGACTAGGGCACGCTACTGTGGCTGGAACAGAGGTCATTAGAGGAGAACCAGTGTAGAGAAACGAGTACCCTCGGTTGGCTCTCGTCGGCCGGTGAAGATAGCATCGACAGAAGAGAGGAGAAGAGAGTCTTCGGCGTGAACGGCTGTGAACCCAAAACTAGGGCACAGAAATCGGTCGAATAGGTGGTGGTGGTGGAGACGACTACGGCAGAGAAGAAATTGGCCGGCGGAGATGCTAGGGCACCGAGGCGGATGACATGCGCTACCGGCGATTGGCGTCGTAGGAAGGAAGATTGTTAGTGCTGTGAGGGCTCGGGAGAGAAGAACAAAATGGAGGCTCGCGGTTCGCTAGGGCACAAGGACGACGTCACTGAGTCGGCAGTACTCCGGTGGCGTCGGCTGTGTGCTGTGGCGCTTGGCGTCCCGACGACAGTGAAGAGGAGCGTCGCTGGCAAGGAGAGGGAGAAGGTAACCGGCGGTTAGGGCAAAGAGAGGCGCGAGGGTGAGGCGTCGGCGTGAGAAGGGTTGGGTGAGAGTTTCGGCAGGGGAGAAGAAAAGAAATAAAGAAAAATAAAAGAAAAAGGAAATGTAAATATAAACATTTCCTCGTTTAAACGGGATAGCCTAAACAGGCTTTTCCGGGCCCTGTTTTTGTCCCTGTTAACTCGTCCATACGAGCTCCGAAAAATTCCCGAAAAATTTCCAAAAATTTCCAAAAATTTCAGAAAATTCCCTTATTAATATTCGCCTATTTCCGGTATTTTACAACCAAGGGATGCTAGAATAGGGAGCGTCCTTCTCTTCTTCTTCTCCTCCCAGTAACCAGCCACAAGAAGATGGAGCCTCTTGATGTCGTCGGCCCTTGGTAAAGAAAACAAGGGGAGAATAGAAAGGGAAGAGGGTCGGACAAAACAAGGATTAAAAGAAGAGACTTAGGTTGTGTTATACCATAAGGCACCATCTACCTCTCTTTAATAATCCTTGGAGAATGCAAAAAAAGAAAATTTTAAAATTAAAACATTCCTTTTAATTCCTATTATGTGTGACCGACCCTTATTTGGACAACAATTAAGGAAAAATTTTAAATTAAAATCTCTCTTTTAAACCATTGTGGATTACTACAAAAAAGGAAAGATTTTAAAAATAAAATATCTCTTTTAAATCCCTTTGTGGATGACTATAAAAGGAAAGTTTTTAAATATTAAAATCTCTCTTTTAAATCCCTTGGAGGATGACTATAAAAGGAAAGATTTTAATATTAAAATTTCTCTTTTAAATCCCGGACGATGGCTATAAAAGGAAAGATTTTAAAAAAATTAAAACTCTCTTTTAATTCCTTGTGGTTGGCCCCTTGCTTGGGCACCAAGCAAGGCTTGGCCGACCACCTCTTGGGCTGCAAGCAAAGCTTGGCTGGCCCTTGCATGGGCACCAAGCAAGGATGTAACCGACCCATTACTTGGGTAAGAAGTGGATTTTGTTGGATACAAGGTTTTTTATAAAGAGGCTACAACAGGTACCGAGAGGAGGAATTAGTTTTGGCCTCCCGATGAGCTTGAACTTCCTGTGTTCGATCAGAACACCCAACTCAAGTTCATCAATAATAACTCATACCACTAAAAAATTATTATTGAACTACAACACCAATCCCATATTACATTATGGGCTCCTTTTTATTATGAGTGCGTTAATCTCCCTGTGTTTAAGATATCGTATGTCCATTAATTAAATGAGTTACTGACAACTCACTTAATTAACATCTAACTCCAAGAGTAGTATCACTCAACTTCATTATCATGTCGGAACTAAGTCCACCTGCAGGGTTTATATGATAATCCTTATGAGCTCCTCAAGGGGGCATCATCGTCCTAATAAATAGGACACGATTTCCTTCTATAATCAACAACACACCATATAAATAATATTATTTCCCAACTTATCAGGCCTATTGGTTTAACGAATAAATCTCACCCTTTGATAAATTAAAGAAATAAATACTAAGTACATGTGTTTGTTATTATATCTGGATTAAGAGTACGCGCATCCATAATAACAGAGGTTCTGTTCTTTTATGCAGTCAATATAAAAGGAGAAACCTCAAATGGTCCTGCTCAATACACATATAGTGTACTAGTGTAATTTTATAGTAAAGATAAACTAATACTAAATTACACTACAACCATTCCAATGGTTTGTCCCAATCCATCTTGGTTGTGAGCTACTATTTATAATTTATAAGGAACTGATAACATGATCTTCTGTGTGACACCACACACCATATTATCTACAATATAAATTAAATGGACAATTGCATTTAACTAAATGCAGACATTTGACCAATGTGATTCTCATTTCAAAATAAATGTTTATACAAAAGCTAGGTTTTTAGTATACATTCTAACAATCTCTCACTTATACTAAAAGACTATGCTGCCATATATGCTGCCATACATCTGATCCCCATCCCCTCAACATGTCCATCAAAAGCTCTCGTCGGAAGGGCCTTAGTGAAAGGATCTGCCAGGTTATCTTCTGAAACAATCTTGGCGACAACAACTTCTCCTCGCTTTACGATGTCTTGTATCAGGTGGTACTTGCGCTCAATGTGTTTACTTGCCTTATGAGCTCATGGTTCCTTCGAGTTTGCTACTGCACCACTATTATCACAATAAATTATGATAATTTTGGGCAAATCAGGGATCACATCTAAGTCCATCAAGAAGTTTCTGAGCCATATAGCTTCTTGGCTGCCTTAGAGGCTGCCACATACTCTGCTTCCATGGTGGAGTCTGAAACGCATTTATGCTTAACACTCCTCCATGCTATGGCTCCACCTTCCAAAGTAAACATATACCCTGAGATCGACTTACTATTGTCCCTAACTGATTGGAAATCCGAATCCATGTAACCCACATAGAGCAAATCATCTGCCTGGTAAACTAGTATATAATCTCTAGTCCTTTTCAGGTACTTCAATATATGCTTTATGGTAGTCCAATGTCCTTGTCCTGGGTTACTTTGATATCTGCTAACCATGCCCACGGTAAAATAAATATCCAGTCTCGTACATAACATCGCATACATTAGGCTTCCTACAGCCGAAGCATAAGGAACTGCCTTAATGTCCTCTATTTTCTTTAATGTTTTAGGATACATTTCTTTAGATAAAGGTACTCCATACCGAAAAGGTAGAAAACCTTTCTTGGAGTTTTGCATGCTAAAATAAGCTAGAATAGTATCGATGTATGGAGCTTGGGATAAGCACAACATTCTTTTCTTACGACCCCTTATTACTTTGATCCCAAGAATATGTCCACATTCTCCCAAATCCTTCATATCAAACTGCTTGGACAACCATACCCTTATGTCTGACAACACTTTGACATTGTTGCAAATGAGCAAAATGTCATCTACATATAGTACAAGAAATACCACCATGTTTTCGTCACTCTTCTTGTATACACAAGACTCATCCGGACACTGAATAAATCCATAAGACTATATCACTTTATTAAATCGGATGTTCCAAGATCTCGAAGCTTGCTTCAGTCCATAGATAGACCGATTGTGCTTACATACAAGATGCTGTTTGCCCTTCGCAATGAATCCCTCTGGTTGCTTTATATGGATATTTTCTTTAAGACTTCCATTAAGGAAAGTTGTCTTGACATCCATTTACCAAATCTCATAATCCATATGAGCGGCAATAGATAAAAGAATCCGGATAGACTTAATCATGGCTACCGGCGAAAATGTTTCCTTATAATCGATTCCCTCTTTCTGAGTATACCTTTTTGCAACAAGTCTTGGTTTGAAGGTTTCCACCTTCTCGTCTGTCCCTCTTTTTCTTTTATAGACCCATTTACATCCAATGGCTTTTACACCATTTGGTGGTTCTATAAGGTCCCAAACCTGATTATAGTACATAGATTCTATTTCGGGTGTGGACATAGATTCTATTTCAGAGTTCATTGCACTTTGCCAAGATGCTGCATCTTTATCTTGGAGTGCTTCATTATATGTCCAGGGATCAGGTTCATGTTCACCAGGGATCAAGTCCGAAGATTCTCCCAAAAACATGAATCTATCAGGTTGCCTAACAACCCTCCCACTACGATGAGACACTACTTGTAATTGTGCATCATTTGTGACACGCATTGCAGTTTCTTGTGGTATTTCATCTTGTACCGTTGGTACTAAAGTAGACGTGTCTTCTCTTATTTCCTCAAGAATAATTTTACTCATGGACTTGTGGTTTATTACATAATCCTCTTCTAAAAATCAGGCATTGGTACTAACAATGACCTTCTAATCTTTAGGACTATAAAATAAACCACCTTTCATTCCTTTAGGATAACCCACAAACAAGCAAACTTCTGTACCTGATTCCAACTTATCAGCGTCTCCCTTCAGCACATGTGTTGGACTACCCCAAATCTGAATATGTTTCAGACTAGGCTTACGCCCATTCCATAATTCTGTGGGCGTAGAGGTTACTGACTTAGAAGGTACAAAGTTCAGAATATACACTATCGTTTCCAGAGCATATCCCTAAAACGAATTTGGTAATTCTGAATAACTCATCATTGATCTAACCATTTCCATAGGAGTCCTATTCTTTCGTTCTGCCACACCATTCTGTTAGGGTGTACCAGGTGCAGACAATTGGGATTGAATCTCAACCTCTGATAAGTAACAACTAAACTCTCCTAAGAGGTACTCGCCACCACGATCAGACCGTAGTGTCTTGATACCTTTACCATGACGTTTCTCCACAACAACCTTGTATTCTTTGAACCTATCAAAGCACTCAGACTTGAGGCACATCAAGTAAATGTATCCGTATCTCGAATAGTCGTCTATAAAAGAGACAAAATATTCGAAACCACCTCTCGCTTGGATAGTCATAGGTCCACACAAATCAGAATGAACTAATTCCAACACAACTTTTGCTCATTACCCCTTGGCCTTAAAAGGTCTCTTGGTCATTTTTCCTTCCAAGCAAGATTCGTAGGTTGGAAATTTTTCCACCACTAATGAACCCAAAGGTCCATCGGCTATTAGCCTTTGAATCCTACTCAAGTTAATATGACCAAGCATTAGATGTCAAAGATATGTTTGGATTATTTCCGAAGGTTGCTTTCTCTTATTATAATTAGAAGATATATTATTAATTTTCATTTGTTGTATCATGGGAGTTATTGGATTTAGAGTATACAAATTGCCAACAAACGTAGCAGAACAGATAACTATCCTATTTTTCTTGACAACTACTTTATCATCAAAAGAAATAGAATATTCATCCATAAATAGTTTAGAAACTGAAATCAAGTTCTTTCTAAAACATGGTACGTAAAAATAATTTCTCAAAATCAATGTTTTATTTCTATCAAAAGATAAATAAACATCTCCCACTACAACAGCCGCCACTTTTGTAGTATTACCCATGTAGACGATAATCTCCCCTTCATGTAGTCGTCGAGTTTCCTGGAACCCCTACAATGAATTGCAGACATGATGAGTGGCTCCCATATCTACACACCAAGTACCGGTAGATAACTCCACTAAACATGTTTCAACCACTAGAGAATAAAATATACCTTTATTGTTCTCCTTTCTATGAGGACAGTCCACTTTCCAATGTCCAGACTGCTTGCATGTGAAGCACTTTCCCTTCGACTTCTTCACACCTGCATGCGTCCCAGTCCCTAGAGATCGATTCACTTTCTTTGCTGAACCAACTTGTTTCTTTTTCTTCTTTCTGCCTTCCATCTTAGAAGCAGAAACATCTTTAGAAATGTGAATTTGAGAACTTTGATGAAATAGCCCTTCTGCTACTTGAAGTTCTGTCAGAAGTTCCACCAACGAATAAACCCTTTTGTTCATATTGTAGTTCAGGCAGAATTGCTCAAAACTTTTAGGCAACGTTTGGAGAATGATATCGACCTAGGTTTCCCCATCAATTTCTGCTCCAAGGACTTCCATCTCATTCAAAAGAGCCATCATTTTGAGGATATGATCCCTTATAGGTGTCCCCTCAGACATGGTGGTCATCATCAAGTTTCTCATAGCCTCCTTCCTAGCAGCCCGATTCTGGTGTTCGAAGAGTTCCTTGAGATTGCGCATCATGTCATAAGCGGTAGGCATGACCTGATGTTGATGTTGCAGCACATTTGACATAGACATCAAAATGTAACACCGCGTCATCTCATCTGCCCTGACCCATTTCTTATGATACTCAATCTCCTCTTCACTAGAATCGCTATTAGGCAGGCTTAGACATATCTCAAAAAGTACGAACTTATAACCTTCAACAGTTAAGACAATGTCCAAGTTTCGTTTCCAATCAATGTAATTGGGACCAGTAAGTTTGTTTTCTTTCAATATAACAGTAAGAGGATTGAAAGTCATTTGAATTCCTAAGAATCACAAAATATTTGGTCAAAACTTTAGAATTTAAAATAATATTGATTTCTCAAACAATATCATTTAAATTTATCAACACCTCAAAACACCGTGAATTTTGTATGCTACGATAGTGTGGACCACACGTATACAAATTCAAACATTTGTAAGGGGGGTTTTACCCATTAATTTTATTATCTTGTCAACCTAACTTTATGACAAATAAAATTAATAGTTGATTTTTCTTTGGTCACACAAATAATAGCAGTGACTCCGATGGGGAGGATACTATTAAATGCACCTAAGTGTATACCATTACTTGATACTTAGTCCATTAAATAGGATTGTGTCCCTTTAGATGGAGAAGATCACACAAACCTAAATAATTTCCTATAATTATCCATAAAGGGAGTTTGATCTAGTAATCCGCAAACAAACTCATTCGATGTGGGGGAAGACACTCAAAGCCAACGCGCAAGTTTGAATGCATCACTTACAAACCAGTAATAGAGACCTTGGAATTTAAATAATTCCTCTCTCACTTAGTTATTTAAAACGAGGAATTTTAACATGCACACACACACATCACATATAAACAACATAAAAGGCAATAAATATGAAAAATAATTTTCCAACTATTATAGCCTCATCCATAGCTGTCCTCCGTATGCCACCAACCCTAGCCGCTGCCAACGGGTCATGTCGTCGTGTCTATCTTGCTTCCTTTTTCGCTGTACCTCTGGTCCTCAAATAGCACCACGCCTCACAAGGATACGATCCGCAACAAAAATAAAATTTTATATTTATCGATCTTATATTCCATAAGGGAATGTACATGTAATCTAGATCGAACAGAATGTAAAATCCTAAAACTAATACAGCTCTTGCTGTATTTAATAATTACAATCATGCATACACATAAAATGCCCTCAACATGCTCGAGGGTCCAAATCACACACAAACATAATAGGGCCATAATAGTTGGAATTAGGATGTCTGCAACCACAAAGTTAATCTATTTGCACATCCTACTATTATCCTGCCTAAATTTATGTATGAAAAGTGCATAATTTAACTGAAAACCAACACATAGAGGCAAAAAAATAGCTCTGATACCAATTATTGGCGCTACTCGGAATTCCATTCTATTTCCCCTGTACAAAAATTTATACAAGCACAGAACTTTTCCTAGCAGCCCATGTGCTTTTCAGAAGTTAAACTTGGATTGTAAACGAAATTTAACATTATTAATCCAAGTTCAACCCATGTGTTCATCAAAATTTAAACCATATTACAGAAGTTGATTAAATATCTATTTCAAGGATTGACTTCCAGGTAGTTGGCGAGGCACTCGGCATTTTTGGTATAAGATCATTAACCACTTTCTAGACAAAGTCTTTCAAAGAAATTGAATATTTAAACTCCTTATAGTAACCTTAGGTTTAACTACAGAGACCACGATCGAAGCACAAGATCATTGGCCTCTTGTGTTGGTATTTTAGGATCCATACAAAGAAAATAAACTAACTAATACGCAGCGGAATAATTAACTAGTGGTACCTTTCCTTTGTTTCAATAGACCTCTTGATCTTCTGCTGTATTCCTCTCCTCCTCTTGGACGTCATGTGTGTAACGCCAGCCCTCCCCTCCTGCTAAGTGGAGGCAGGGTTACCTTCTATTATACATAACGTACGTACAAAATAGTTTTTTATGATTTTTCTTTTTTTAAAACAGCGGAAGTAATTGTTCATTTAAATCACAACTAATCATACCAATATGCCCATCATAGTTATAAACCTAAAGAAACATAATTATCCATTCCTAACATAAGCGTAAGTAAAAGTGGTCATGCAAGTCATCAACATAAAATAAACATATTTCATATCATTCCTAAGTTCACATAAGCAGGTCATTTATTTCCTTTAGCCAAGCCACCACCACACACATCTCTTGCCCCTCCTGCTGCTCCTTTAGTTTATCCATCCTTTACCTTTATCTGTGGTACAAGGAAAGTAAGCTATGAGCACACAAGGCTCAGTAAGATCCTTTCCTACTCACAAAAACCGTACATATCATATAAGAGTAATCATATCACATATCATAGCATAAATGAAACTCATATCATATCATAAATGAAAATCATATCATGGTATAAAATAACAATCATATCATAGCATAAAGTGAGCATCATATCGTGGCATAAACTTATCATATCATAGCATAAAGTAAGCATCATATCATGGCATAAACTTATCATGGCATAAATGACAATCATATCATAACGTAAAGTAAACATCATAACATATCATGTCATATCGTAAAAATAAGCATCATGACATATCATATTATAGCATAAAGAACATCCTATCATAGCAGGTGAGTAAGAGTCATATCATATCATTCCATATTATAAACATATATGCAAGATGTCCTTTAAATCATGAGTGATGTCATGTGCAAGATGCTTTTCAAAAACATGCCTCATGTCATGTGCAAAATATCTTAAAAAACAATATCATATAGTACTTAAAAATAATCTCAACATAAGGGGGCCCGGCTTAGTACCACATACATATATAAATGCGCGCATCCTAAGTAGACTCAAGGTAGCTAGTCTTGAACCTACTAAAAAACTAGGCTCGTAGCTCGACCTAGGGGCACGTAAGGAGCCCACCCTTTACTAGGCCCATTTCTTAGTCCATCGACCTAGGGGCGCATGAGGAGCCCAACCTTTTGGTACAAGCCATACAAAGTAAAATATTATGTCATATACATATCATATCATAGCATATCATGTTCATGTCATTCATAGCATATCATATACATGTCATTCATAGCATATCATATTCATGTCATTCATAGCATATCATGTACATGTCATTCATAGTATATCATATTCATGTCATTCATAGCATATCATGTACATATCATTCATAACTTTTCATAACATAGAGAGTGCTCTTAGTCCCACTTGATAGGGAAGCAACTCTTAGGCCTTTCACTTAGCTTGTCATAAAGAGTGCTCTTAGTCCCAACAATAGGGAAGCATCTCTTAGGCCTTTTCTTTTCATTTCATAAAGCATACATATTTGAGCATTTAGCACATCATAGAAGACATTTTCATGCATAATTCATAAGCATACATAAATGAGCATTTAACATATCATGGAAAACATAAGAATGCATGGAACATAAGTTAGCATCTCCTAATTCATATCATGGCAAAGTGAAGCACATAAAGAGTCATAATTGGGTCTCAAATATCAACCTACTAAGGGTGGCCGAAACATGCAAGGGTTCTTCTAGATTGCAAGAAATCATAAAAGCATATGAACCTTAAATCAATTCATAACATTTATCATAAGGAACATCATAAGCATATTAAATTTAGGTTCTAAGCTTCCTAGGTCTAAACTTCATAATGTGGCCGAACCATGCAAGGCCTAGATTTAGGTTACAATTAGCATATCAACATGTGAACCCTAAACAATTTTCATAACATTTATTATAAGCAACAACATGAGCATATTGAGTTTAGGTTTCAAGCTTCCTAGGTCTACAAACTATAAGTGGCCGAATGTCATAAGGTGTGGAGCTAGGTTCTCAACCAAATACAAGCATGAGAATATCATGTAAATTTCATATCATATCATAGGGAAAAACATGAGCATGTTAGAGTTGAGTTTAAGCTTGCCTAAGCCTTAAATTCTATCTTGGCCGAAAGTTTTAAATGTGGAAACCTAGTTCTAAACAACATGAAATCTTAAGTACATCAAGTTATCTTCATATCATATCATGAGGAAGATCATAAGCAAGTTAGATTTGAGTTTGAGCCTCACTAGGGTTTTTTAATCCTTTCATGGCCGAAACCCTAAGGTAAGGTTCACCTAGTTCCAAACAACATACAAGCATGAAACATCAAGGAAACATTCATAACATATCATGAGAAAGATCATAAGCATGTTAGTTTGAGTTTTAAGCTTCTCTAGGGTTCTTATTCCTTTCATGGCCGAAACTCTAAGGTAAGGTTCACCTAGTTCCAAACAACATACAAGCATGAAACATCAAAGAAACATTCATAACATATCATGAGAAAGATCATAAGCATGTTAGTTTGAGTTTAAGCTTCTCTAGGGTTTTTTAATCTCTTCATGGCCGAAACCCTAAGGTGGGGTTCACCTAGTTCCAAGCAACATACAAGCATGAAACAACAAGAAAATATTCGTATCATGTCATAAGAAAGATCATAAGCATGTTAGTTTTGAGTTTGAGCTTTCCTAGGGTTTTTAATCTCTTCATGGACGAACCCTAAGGTGAGGATTCACCTAGTTCCAAGCAACATACAAGTATGAAATATCAAGGAAATATTCATATCATATCATGAGAAAACCCCTAAGCATGTTGGTTTTGGGTTTAAGCTTCCATAGGTCTTACAACTCATCATGGCCGAAAGTTTCAAGGGAAACCCTAGGTTTTTAAGCCATCTAAACTTGAAGAAAAACTACATAACTACTTGTACCACAGGTGAGGGAATGCTTACCTTCTCTTGCTTGTTCTTTTTCTTAAGAAATATACCCTTGTGAAGAAGAAGAAGAGAGCTCCTCCTTCTAGTATTTCCTTCACTTCTCTTGCTTGTAAGAAGTAGGTCTTGAGGCTTTCTTCTTGAGGTTTAGTTTTCTTAGGGAGAAAACCTAGTTGAATCTCGGAAACTTGGGAGAGGGATGGCTCAAGGTCTCGGCAATGGTGAGGAAAGGGAGGAGGAAAATGAAACTCTTTTTTTCTATTTTCCTTCTTATGTCAAGTGGGAGGAAGAAGCAAAGATGAATTTTGCCTTCCCTTTCTCATTAACTCCTTCCTAATTATCCTTAATGAGGCAAAGTGTCCCCATTCATCCCCCTAATTCCTCTCATCTCATTCTCTCATGCATCTCCACGAAAATGGAAGAGAAGGAAGAAGGAAAAGACAACTTGTCTTTTGCTAGCTTTCTTCTTAATCATGAGAAGGAGGAAGAAAGCTACTTGAGATTTTCTTATTTCCTTACTCTTACTTTTTATCTAAAATTTCCATTCTCTATTCAACAATAATTTATGATGGCCTAGTGGTTAATCCATAATCCTTAAAGCTTACTATTAGATTAAAAAGGTTCAAGGTTCAATCCTTGACCAATTCCTTTTCTTTTATATATTTTTGGTTCTATCTTATCTTTTTATTCTAAAAGAGAATCTTCACATACTTAGCTTATGAAATTCGTGGGTGTTACAATGTGAGCGACGATCTTCCAAGACAACACCACCCGAACCACTTCTTTGCCTCCAAGACTTTCGCCCACCAAGGGATGCTAGAATAGGGAACCTCCGTCTATTCTTCTTCTCTTCCAAGTAACCGGCCACAAGAAGATGGAGCCTCTTGATGCCGCCAACCCTTAGTAAAGGAAACAAGGGGAGAATAGAAAGAGAAGAGGGCCGGCCAAAACAAGGATTAAAAGAAGAGACTTAAGTTGTGTTATACCATAAGGCACCATCTACCTCTCTTTTATCATCCTTGGTGAATGCAAAAAGGAAAGATTTAAAATTAAAACCTTCCTTTTAATTCCTATTATGTGTGGTCGGCCCTTATTTGGGCAACAATTAAGGAAAATTTTAAATTAAAATCTCTCTCTTAAACCATTGTGGATGGCTACAAAAAAGAAAAGATTTTAAAAATAAAATATCTCTTTTAAATCTCTTTGTGGATGGCTATAAAAGGAAAGTTTTTAAAAATTAAAATATCTCTTTTAAATCCCTTGGAGGATGGCTATAAAAGAAAAGATTTAAAAAAAATTAAAACTCTCTTTTAATTCCTTGTGGCCGACCCCTTGCTTTGGTCGACCCTTGCTTGGGCACCAAGTAAGGATGTGGCCAACCCATTACTTGGGTAAGAAGTGGACTTGGTTGGATATAAGGTTTTTTTATAAAGAGGCAACAACAGGGACCTAGAGGAGGAATTGGTTTTGGCCTCCCGATGAGCTTGAGCTTCCTGTGTTCGACTAGAACACCCAACTCAAGTTCATCAATAATAACTCATACCACTAAAAAATTATTATTGAACTACAACACCAATCCCATATTATATTATGGGCTCCTTTTTATTATGAGTGCGTTAATCTCCCTGTGTTTAAGATATCGTATGTCCATTAATTAAATGAGTTACTTACAACTCACTTAATTAACATCTAACTCCAAGAGTAGTACCACTCAACTTCAGTGTCATGTCGGAACTAAGTCCACCTGCAGGGTTTACATGATAATCCTTTTGAGCTCCTCAAGGGGGCATCATCATCCTAATAAATAGAACACGATTTCCTTCTATAATCAACAACACACCATATAAATAATATTATTTCCCAACTTATCGGGCCTATTGGTTTAACGAATAAATCTCACCCTTTGATAAATTAAAGAAATAAATACTAAGTACATGTGTTTGTTATTATATCTGGATTAAGTGTACGCACATCCATAATAACAAAGGTTCTATTCTTTTATGTAGTCAGTATAAAAGGAACAACCTCAAATGATCCTACTCAATACACACATAGTGTATTAGTGTAATTTTATAGTTAAGATAAACTAATACCAAATTACACTACAACCATTCCAATGGTTTGTCCCAATCCATCATGGTTGTGAGCTACTATTTATAATTTATAAGGAACTGATAACATGATCTTCTGTGTGACACCACACACCATGTTATCTACAATATAAATTAAATGGACAACTACATTTAACTAAATGCATGCATTTGACCAATGTGATTCTCATTTCAAAATAAATGTTTATACAAAAAGCTATGCTTTTAGTATACATTCTAACAGTTAGTGTATTTCATCTTGATGTCTATGCCTGTATGGTTCACTCCTTTTAAGATATCCTATGATACTTAAAAGGAAAAATGAACATTGAATGAGCTCATTGCTCAATGTGTGCAAGAGGAGGGGAGACTAAAGATTGAGATATCTGAGAGTGTTCACTTAGCATCTGGTTCTCAAAGTGCTAGTAAGAAGTGAAAGAGGATCAATGATAATGGAAAAGGAAAATAAACTTCAGATTCTGGAGGTAATGGTCATAAGGAGCACAAGAAGAAGAATAAGGAATACACTTTTTTTTTTTGTAAGAAGAAACGTCATATGAAGAAAGGTTGCCTCAAGTATGCCAACTGGCATGTAAAGAAAGATAAACTTCTAAACTTTATTAGTTCAGAAGTCAATTTAATGATTGTATCCACTGACACTTGGTGGACAGATACTAGTGCTAGTACTCACTTAAGTGTCACTATATAGGGTTATATCAGGAGATGACTTTCGCTTTATAGTGAAAGATACATCTATATATGAAATAGAAAGAAGGCTAAAGTTAAGTCAATTGCTATTTTTAGGCTTTGTTTAGTAACTAATATCTTTCAGGATTTAGAAAATACATTTATTATACCATCTTTTCAATGAAATTTAATTTTAATTTCTTGTTTGGACAAATTAGGTTATTCTTATTCATTTAGAAATGAAATTTTCATTATTTTCTTTAATTTAGTGTTGGTTGGAAATGGTTTCATAGTTGATAATCTTTATAAATTGAATATCTTTATTCCTACAATTGACAACATAATAATGTATGGTATAGGTATGAAACACAAATTAACCAATGAGAATTCTTCCATATATTGGCATAGGCCTTAAGGACATATATCAAAACAACGCCTAGAAAGGTTATGCCATATGGAATTCTTAATTCCCTTAACATGCCAGATTTTGATGTCTGCATAGAGTGTGTTAAGGGGAAGACCACTAACAAAAGGAGCAAGGGGATATCCATTGTAGCGATATTAGAGCTAATACAAACAGATATTTGTGGACAATTCCTTAAGTCATCTAGGATTGAACACATATATTTTATTAGTTTCATAGATGACTATTCCATATTTGACTATCTGTATCTTATTCATGAGAAGTCTTAATTTTGGACATGTTCAAAATTTTTAAATCCGAAGTTGAACATCAACTAGGAGATAAAATTAAAGTCGTCTGATCTGACCATGGAGGTGTAATTACGGTCGATATAATGGATCAAGTGAACAACGCCCAGGACCTTTTGTGAACTACCTTATTGAGTGTGAGATTGTGCCTCAATATGTCATATCTAGTACACCCAGTCAAAATGATGTAGCTGAGCATCATAATCAAATCCTGAAAGACATAATGAGACGTACAATAGCCTTCACTTCTCTACTAGAATCTTTGTAGGATGAGGCACTCAAGGCTGAAGTTCTCCTACTTAATAGAGTACCTGGTAAGATAGTTACTAAAACCTCATTCAAGATATGGATGGGTAGACAACCTAGCATTAGGTATTTACATATCTAGGGTTGTCCAGCTGAGGCTAGGCCTTACAGGTCTAGTGAAAAAAAACTGGACTCAAGAACTATTAGTTGCAATTGTGTAGGTTACTCCGAGAAGTCAAGAAGGTATAAATTTTATGATTCTTCTAAGAGGTCCTTCTTTAAAATGAGAAATGTCAAATTTATTGAGGACAGTTAGAGTGATAAAATTAGGGAAGATTTCTTTAGAAGAAAGAGTTAGCGATCCTCCTGTGATCACTACTAGTGTGATCAGTAATGGTATGATTGTCATACCAAACATTATGGATATGACACATCCAGTAAGCAAAGTGAACTAAGATATTCACATGACATCTCTAATGAAATTAGAGCTTCCATTGAAATTGATATATTACCTTACATTGATAAATAAGTACTTTAACCACTTCAAACACAAGTGCCTTTAAGGCGATCCAAAAGGAAATGGAGAACCATGAATTCTCATGATTATGTTTATCTCCAAGAGTATGATTTTGACATAGGATTAGAAAGTGATCCAACTTCATTCCAAGAAGTCAAATAATGCTCTAATCCTGAAAGGTAGATTAATGTCATGCAAGAAGAGTTGAAGTTTATGACAAATAATAATGTTTGGGAACTTATCAAATTACTTGAAGCTAAGAAGCCCGTTGAACGGGCTTCAAGGGGCAATGT
The DNA here is from genome assembly GCF_018446385.1 of Zingiber officinale. Taxonomy (NCBI): domain Eukaryota; kingdom Viridiplantae; phylum Streptophyta; class Magnoliopsida; order Zingiberales; family Zingiberaceae; genus Zingiber; species Zingiber officinale. The sequence continues at coordinate 59,232,201 of NC_055990.1, read as the reverse complement.
CTAAAAGTGTAAGTCTCATCTTATTGCCAAGGGTATCACTCAAAATGAAAACATTGATTACAAGGAGACTTTCTTACCTGTGTTGACGAAAGACACCCTTAGGGTAATTGATGTGCGCAGAATATATATATTTTTATGCATGCTTTAACGCACATTTACTTGCTTTTCTTGTGTATGTTCGATGCATTTGATGCCTATTTGTCATTGTTGGGACCGATTATGTAGCTAGAGGGGGGGGGGGGGGGGGGGAATAGCTCATCGCGCTCCTCGTGCTCTTCGTTGCTTGTTTCTTCAAAGATATGCAGCGGAAATACAAGAAACAAAATACACAACGCTAACAAAAGGATTTACTTGGTATCCACCTCACAAGAGGTGACTAATCCAAGGATCCACACACTCACGCACCCTCCACTATGAAAACACTCCTTTATGGTAACTACCAAATGCGGAGAAGCCCTACAAGTTCACACTACAAGAAGAGAGGGAAAGGGAACAAAATACAAGCAAAAACTTACAAGTTTGCATAAGGAAACCCTAACCCTAGATTTCTTCTTCTACCGTAGATCCGCCTCTTGACTTGGAAGAACCTCCAAGAACTTCAAGAACTGGCGGTGAGAACTCTGTGGAGAAGCTTTGGAAGCGCTGTGAAGATCTGAAATGAAAAACTATGAGCTCTACCGAGAGAAGCGCTCGCTAACAGCTATATCCTGCGCCAACGGTCGGATCCTGATCGATTGGATTGCTCCCAATCGATCGAGGAGGCTTTGGATCAATCGGTCGATCGATCCAGAGTGCCTCTGTGCTCTCGGGAAACACCTTGACCGATCCACCGATCGATCCAGGTCCCATCGCGCGAAATCGCGCCTCCCAATCAATCGCTCGATCGATCGAAGGCTCTCAATTGATTGGCTGATCGATTGGGAGGCTTTCTGTTCGCATGACACTTCTCCCCAATTGATCCACTGATCGATTGGGAGAAGACTTGTCGTGGGAACTCACTCAATCGATCGGCCGATCGATTGAGCATGTGCCAATCGATCGACTGATCGATCCAGCTCTTGTTTTTACCCAAAAACAAGTCCAAAGTCCCCTAAACCAACATCCGATCAACCATGACTTGTTGGTACATCATGCCTAGCATCTGGTCACCCTAGACCTGCTAGAACTCGCTCACCAAGTGTCTGGTCAATCCCTTTGACCCACTTGGACTTTTCTCCTCGGGCCAAGTGTCCGGTCATCCTTGACCACTTGGACTTATCTCCTTATGTCAAGTATCCGGTCAATCCCTTTGACCTACTTGGACTTTCCAACACCAGATGTCTGATCAGTCTTGATCCATCTGGATTTCCTCGTGCCTGGCTTCACTCACTAGAACTTTCCCAATTGCCTGGCTTCACTCACCAGGACTTCCTTCTGCCTAGCTTCACTCACTAGGTCTTTCACCTGACTTCACTCACCAGGATTTTCCCAATTGCCTGGCTTCACTCACCAGGACTTCCTTCTGCCTAGCTTTACTCACTAGGTCTTTTACCTGGCTTCACTCACCAGGATTTTCCTTCTGCCTAGCTTCACTCACTAGGTCTTTCAGTTAAGTATCCAGTCAACCTTGACCTACTTGACTCTCCTTCACTATTTCCCCACATGAACAATTGCACCTGTAATCTTCATGTGTTGTCTCCATGTATTGTCAAACAATGAAACCCAAACATCATGACTCGAGCTTAACTCAATTCAAGCTCAATCAACACGGTCAACCTTGACCTGGGGAATATTGCACCAATAATCTCTCCATTTTTGATGTTTGACAATACCTCAATCAATACCTCGTTTAAGTTAGGCTAATCTCATAGCCTCAACCTTCTTCCTGCCACTAGGTAATGAAAACGTAAATTAAACCCTACATTCTCCCCCTAAGAGGGCAAACTCCTTCTTAGATAATGAAGGCCTAACTTAAACCCTTCATTCTCTCCCTATTGGCACACATCAAATTCAAACTCTCCCCCTGAAGAGTTATCCAAACATTGTTCACAACTTCACTCGTTGCTCACAACACAATAATGAAGGTCCCATACCCTTCATTATCATCACATGCTCAACCATGAGCATGCACCACTTGAACAATGAAGATATCCACTCTCCATTGTAGTCAAATGCCCAACCTTGAACATTTTCCCAAAAGAAGGTTAACTACCTTCCAAGGTGTATGAAAATTAAATTTTCATGTCCTTAAAGAGTAACTCCCCCTAAAGATATGGTCGTGACTTCTGTCATTGCACCAACAATGACTTGGAATCTCTAAGACTTTAGGAAACCCAAAGTTAGAAGTTTTGAGGTTCATAAATTCAATATTGAAACCAAACCTCAACCTAAACCTCTACTTAGTCTTTCTTAACCAATCAAATCTTGTTTTCATCATGAAAACTCCCCTAAATGTATACAAATATGTTTTGAGGGGTAAGGAGTGGTTACCTAGACTAAAGGTGGTTCACAATGCTGAAAATAAGCTTTCCCAGCTAAAATCAGCATCCCCAATCGATTGGAGTTGAGTCTCAATCGATTCAACCCTTCTGAATCGATCCACTGATCGATTCAGACTGCTTGGATTGATCGGTTGATCGATCCAGTGAGCTTCTGCTCACGAGAAATGCCTTCTCAATTTATCGCCCGATCGATTGAGGCACTCCAATCGATCGGGTGATCGATTGAAGCTCTGAAATTGTTGAAATTCTATTTCAGTCAGCTTCAGAAACTCCCCAAAAATTCTACAAAATTCTAAAAATCGTGAAAATTATTGTAGACATTACTTAGGGTATATACTATCAAGGAAAAATAGTTTTCTATGAAAATACATTCTATTTTCAAAAATTGATACAAACTTGAAAACTTGTAAAAAGTTTAGTGTTTTCTTCCAATTTTGTGCTCAACTATTCAATGATGATTACAATCAAAAGATAGTCTTCATCAAGGTTTTCCAAAGACATTTTAAAACATTTTCAAAATCAATATCCAACCATGTTCCTTGTGCTCAATGCACTGACTTGTACATTAGCTTTCCCAATGATTGGAAAACACATAACTATGTGTTTTGATGAACCTAAAACCCAAAGGAATGCACTAAGTCAACATCTTGAGTTTTGTTCATCATCCTAACATCTCACTTGTATCTAATGTGTATTAAAACACATACAAGTCACCTTAAATTTTGTGTGAGATGTAAAGTTTTGGTTTTTCCCTAAACTAGGGATCATGCACATCTATCTAGGCATTTTGAGGTTATGAACATCCACAAAGGATGTTACTTGTTCATAAATGCCATTTGTCCTTAATTTCAAGGAATTAAACAAAATGCATGATATGTTATGGCATACATCAAAAAGAAATAATTTTCAAAAGAAAATTTCTATACCTACATGATGTATGTATGACATGACATGATATTTTTGTATTTTTCATAATAAAGCATGAATGCAAAAATAAACATGATGTCATGACATATGATGGGCAAACAAAGCATGACAATTTAGCATAACTAAAATACCTAGATTAACTACCTAAGTATCCTTAAACCTTAGCTAAATTAAAATTTAAAACCTACATTGTCCACTATTTCCCAAGAAAATGCCAATAATCCAATGTTGACATTTCTTTTGATTTTCCTAATTTGTGTCAATTTAAATTAAGCATATTCCTCAAATTTTGGCACAATTTACTCCTTCAAGGAGTAATCATCTGAGTTAAGGCATAAATTGCCTTTAATTATTCTAAGAACATACTAAAATCCCAACTTGGTAGTTCTTATGGTTTTCCCAATTTGTGTCACTTAAAATATCATCCAATTTATCAAATTGTGAAACATTTTACTCTTACCAAGAGTAAACATATTACCCTTATCATTTTCAAAGGTTAATAATAACCTTGAAAATGCTCTCCGAGTGTCAACTTCATCAAAGTTGGGTTAACTACCCTTCTAATTGGCGTTGATACTCTCTAACCCATTTATGGGGTAGAGAAAATGCTCCTAGGAACCCAACACCTATTGGTGCTCCTTGGATGCTCTAGGTACTCACTAGGAATAACCTCCCTAGATACATTCCTAGTGACCTTGTTAGGCTTCTTAGAAGCCTTGGTCACCTTTTCTAGGTCAACTCTAAGGATTTCTTCTCTTGTGACCTTCTTAGTGACTTTCTTAGACTTATTAGAAGTCTTAGTCACGTTTGTTGCAAAAATACTCTTAGGGATGACGTCCCTAGTATTTTTGACTTGCCCCTTAGACCTAGACTCGGTTCCATAGCTATATGGAACCCTATGGTAAGAAATTACATCCTTCTTAGCCTTAGGTTTGTATCCCAAACCTCTATGACCCTTGGATGACCCTTGTTGTACTCCTAGACTTGGGTTTTGCTCATTTTGCCCTTTTAGGATATTTTCCATTCTTTTTAGGGTCTTTTCCATTTTATCAAGCCTTGACCTCAAGACTTGATTTTCTATCATTAAATCCTTAGTTTTTGGTTTTTCAATGAATTCATGAGCATTTTTATTTCTAGGCTTATAACTATGTTCCTTAGTGTTATTGCCTAACATTTTACCTACCTTCCTAACCCTAGGTGTGGTAGTCTTAGCATGAAAAGCTACATGATTTTCCTTAATGCTATCATGCTTTCTATTTTCATGGTAAATAGCATTGAAATGATATAAATTAGAACTAGCATGCTTTTTACCATTGTTTATAGGGGTAGTCTCAATAAATGATACCTTTCGTTTTACCTTGGAGGCTCCCCCTTGACTTGTGCTTCCTCCATGAGCCTTGACCGCTCTCTTCCCCTTAGGACATTGACTCCGGTAATGCCCTTTTTGATTGCACAAGAAGCACACGATGTGCTCCTTGTTCCTCTTTATTGTGGGGGCGGTCTCCTTGAGCTTATCTTTGCCCTTTAGTGCCACTTGGCCCTTCTTCTTGACCAATTTGGGGCACTTGCTCTTGTAGTGCCCATGTTCCCTACACTCAAAACATATAATATGATTTTTATTTTTAATTGAAACATTTATACCTTCATGTGTAGGGATGACACATGATCCTCCATTTGATGTTTCTTGATTTTTGGAGGATACATCGTCTTCTTCTCCATTTGGCCCGGATGGAGAAGTTTCTCCTTCTTCTTGATCCGGCGTCACCAAAGGTTGCTCCCCCTCAATCCTAGAGATGGAGGCTTCTTCATCTTCATCTTGTATATGGAACAAAGAGTATGCTTCCTCTTTGCCCTTTTCATTGCATTCCTTTGAAGATGAAGCTTCTTGGACTTCTTCTTCGGAAGTTGAGCATCTCTCAACTTCGGAGTCCTCTTCCTCTTGGTCTTGATCCAATGAGTCACCCTCTTTGGATTCTTCTTGTATTTGTACAGTGGAGGGGATCTCATGAATCTTTGCCAACTTGCTCCAAAGCTCCTTGGCATCCTTGAATTCTCCAACTTAAGCCAAAATATTGCTTAGCAATAAATTGACCAAAAGCTTGGTCGCTTTATCATTTACCTTGCTCCTTTGAACTTGCTCTTGACTCCATTTGCTTTTCTTGAGAGGCTTGCCCTTAGAGTTTGTTGGAGTCTCGAAACCTTCCATGAAAGCAAACCATTGCTCTATCTCCATCATCAAGAAATTCTTGATCTTTGATTTCTAAAGATCGAAGCTTGTTGAAATAAATGATGGAGGCACCCTTGTATCGAATCCAAGCCCATCTTGGAATTCCATTTGAAGTTGAGCTTCTTGTGATGAAGTCTTCGACTTGTAGAATTGCTCCAACTTCTTCACCCTCTAGCTTTTTCCCTTTCCGGCGATGATTCCAGTGAAGAGCAACCTTGCTCTGATACCACTTGTTGGGACCGATTATGTCGTGCTCTTCGTTGCTTGTTTCTTCAAAGATATGCAGCGGAAATACAAGAAACAAAATACACAACGCTAACAAAAGGATTTACTTGGTATCCACCTCACAAGAGGTGACTAAGCCAAGGATCCACACACTCACGCACCCTCCACTATGAAAATACTACTTTATGGTAACTACCAAAGGCGGAGAAGCCCTGCAAGTTCACACTACAAGAAGAGAGGGAAAGGGAACAAAATACAAGCAAAAGCTTACAAGATTGCACAAGAAAACCATAACCCTAGATTTCTTCTTCTGCCGTAGATCCGCCTCTTGACTTGGAAGAACCTCTAAGAACTTCAAGAACTGGCGGTGAGAACTCTGTGGAGAAGCTTTGGAAGCGCTGTGAAGATCTAAGATGAAAAACCGTGAGCTCTACCGAGAGAAGCGCTCGCCAACAGCTATATCCTGCGCCAACGGTCGAATCCTGATCGATTAGATTGCTCCCAATCGATCGGGGAGGCTTTGGATCGATCGGTCGATCGATCCAGAGCGCCTCTGTGTTCTCGGGAAATGGCTGGATCGATCCACCGATCGATCCAGGTCCCATCGCATGAAATCGCGCCTCCCAATCGATCGCCCGATCGATCGGAGGCACCCAATCGATCGTCTGATCGATTGGGAGGCTTTTTGTTCGCACGATACTTCTCCCCAATCGATCCACTAATCGATTGGGAGAAGACTTGTCGCGGGAACTCACTCAATCGATCGGCCGATCGATTGAGCATGTGCCAATCGATCAGCTGATCGATCCAACTCTTGTTTTTGCCCAAAAACAAGTCCAAAGTCTCTTAAACCAACATCCGGTCAACCATGACCTGTTGGTACATCATGCCTAGCATGCGGTCACCCTAGACCTGCTAGAACTCGTTCACCAAGTGTCCGGTTAATCCCTTTGACCCACTTGGACTTTTCTCCTCGTGTCAAGTGTCCGATCATCCTTGACCACTTGGACTTATCTCCTTATGCCAAGTATCCGGTCAATTTCTTTGACCTACTTTGACTTTCCAACACCAGATGTCTAATCTGTCTTGATCTATCTGGATTTCCTCGTGCCTGGCTTCACTCACCAGGACTTTCCCAATTGCATGGCTTCACTCACCAGGACTTCCTTCTGCCTAGCTTCACTCACTAGGTCTTTCACCTGACTTCACTTACCAGGATTTTCCCAATTGCCTGGCTTCACTCACCAGGACTTCCTTCTGCCTAGCTTCACTCACTAGGTCTTTTACCTGGATTCACTTACCAGGATTTTCCTTCTGCCTAGCTTCACTCACTAGGACTTACAGTCAAGTATCCAGTCAACCTTGACCTACTTGACTCTCCTTCACTATCTCCCCACATGAACAATTGCACCTGCAATTTTCATGTGTTGTCTACATGTATTGTCAAACATTGAAACCCAAATATCATGACTCGAGCTTAACTCAATTCAAGCTCAGTCAACACGGTCAACCTTGACCTGGGGAATATTGCACCAACAGTCATATTTTCATCATAATTACACTCTTTATCAAAGATTGGATTTTGTTCGATTTTCTATCAATAAGATGTATTTTTGGAGCGAAATCGGTGTGAAACGTGCTTCAGAGAGACAAAAGAAAAAGAGTAGATTTTTGGCAATGTGGTTTCACACAGTCGTGTTCCTTTAACCCTGAACAAGCAGCACATGACCATGCCGAAAGGCATCGCCATGCCGAAAGGCATGGCCATGCCATTTATCCAGTGAAGAGGAAAACTCTAGTTGTGTGGTTTTACATGGCCATGCCAATTTACCAAAGCTCAGTCAAACCTTGGACATGCCAAAGGGCATGGCCGTTCCAAGCAAATAGAGCTGAGTAAAACCATAGCCATGCTAAAAGGCATGACCATGCCACTTAAAACGAGTGACTTCAAGCCCTAGTCGTGCCAAAGAGGCACGACCGTGATACGGGTCGTGCTCTAGCCCTTGCCCTACTCTATTTAAGGGGAGTTCTTCCCCTTCCTCAAAAAAAATAAGCTTCTCCCCTTTAGAATATCCAACATATTCCAAGTTTACGTCCTCTCCACACTCCATTTGACGATACCAAGCCATTTTCATCATCTTCCTTGACTCTAAAAGCAAAGGATTGGATCCAAAGATTACTCAATGCATCAGATAAGGTTCTTCTCCCTTCTTCTCTTATATTAGATTTTGATGCATTTAATTTCATTGTCTTTGGATTCTTCCCTCCTTGTTATGGAGTAGATCTATTTATTCTAGGATTACACTACAAGAAATACCTTCATAGACATCGGTGGAACAACAATAGTTTTAAGCAAAAATCGATGTCTTTGAGTATTTTACATCGGTTTTTCCAAAAATCGGTGTCTATAAGCGCAGATTTTCGCTCATAGACATCGATTTTTAAGCCAATGTCTATGCGCGCCATTTTTTTTGTTAATAGACACTGATTTTAACAGCGGTTTTTAAAACCCGGTGTCTATGATAAAATAAAATAATTTAATTTTCCCACCAATACTTAGCCGAAATTTGTAACACTTTACTCTTCCCTCCAAACCTAAACCTATATTGCGCCGTCCACCGTATACCGTCGCATCACCACCACCAATTTCCTCCTCGACGCTACCCGTCCAACCATCTCTCTCAGTCTCATCTCCCTCTTCCCCTTCCTAGATCGATGCACAGCACAACTTGCCTTGTGTTTGACTGAGGACGCAGTGGGTAGCAGCATAGGCGGCCTAACCCATGGAGGACGAGGTGACGGAGTTGCATTCCATCCCTTGACGCCGCCTCCAGAATTGGTAGCAGTGATGGCAGCTCATTCTCGCCCTCCGATCTTCGCTCCTCCATCTCAGCTCCACTCTCCGTCACTCATGCGATCACCCCTGCTGCCTTTGGCGACCCCGCGGTCGGCCACCCCGCGGACGACGATGCCATGCACGCTGAGTACGCCCAGCCGCTGGCCAGCCCCATGCGGAAGGTCGTGGTCAGCATGCGCCGATACCTGGAGGAGATCGACCACCTGACCAAGCTCGACCCTCAGGACGCGTGGCTCCCCATCACGGAGTCGAGGAACGACAACACCTACTACTCCTCCTTCCACACCCTCACCTCCGGTATCGGCTTCCAGGCACTCATCCTGTCGGTTGCCTTCACGTACCTCGGCTGGTATTTCCTCAAACACCTTTCCTGCTCTGCGTCAACAGCACTAGCATACCAATAACTCCTTTTGTTCCATATTCACGATAGGTGTTGATTTTTCTCACAAAAAACAAACGTAAAAAGAATTTAAAATGGGCTATGCAAGAAAAATAGACACAGGTTTCCTGATCATAAGCAATTGATTGACAGTGTTTATTATATACAATCAAAGTAGCTTTAGGTCTCATCATATCAATCCATATTAGAAACTCAAATAAGCTTGAAACTTTGCTTGTCAAGGCCTTGTTCTTGCATGTGTAACCTAGAAACTCAAGTATAGTGGAAGCTAAAAAATATTAGAGTTTCATCTTCTTGATCTCTTGATTGCAAGTATTAATTGATTGATGCATGCAATGTGTTGGATGAATTTCCTCAAACACTACCCTGAGTTGATTTTATCATTTTTGTTTGCTAGATTGAGGAGTTGTTATTTCCTATTGCTAACGAGTTGAGTAGCCGCTCTCACTCATGAGTTTCTTCCTATTTTCCATTCAAATTATGCTTTTTGTTTTATGATAATCTTATCTATACTAGTGCTTCTTCCTCTTAGTTGGAATAAGGCATGCTTGTATTCAAAGTTGTGTGATACTAAATGTATTTCTCTTTAATAACGTGTAGGTTTGGCATAATTATAGCTTTGATAGTCATATAATAGGAAACAATGGGATCAAGCTTGCTGGGTTCCATGTGGATACCATGCATCTTGCACGACTTTTTGATTCTTCTAGGACAACTGATGGGGGTTATTCACTTGAAGCACTTACAAGTGACCCAAAGATCATGTCTCAAGGAAACTCAGATGATGATGTTGAATTAATCAGTGGAAAGATGTCAATGAAATCCATCTTTGGTAAGAAAAAATTAAAGAAAGATGGAACTGAAGGAAAAATTATCACACTTCCTCATGTTGATGTTCTACAAAGAGAAGAACGAAGATCATGGATCAGATATTCTGCTTTAGATGCAGTGAATACATTAAAACTTTTTAATCGCTTGAAAGAAAAACTTATGCATGTACCATGGTTTTTGAAAGGCAGTATACAAGGAACAATGTATGACTTCTATGAAAAGTGTTGGCGCCCTTTTGGTGTTCTATTAGTAAAGATGGAATCTGAAGGAATTCTGGTCGATAAAGTCCATCTATCAAAGATTGGAAAGCTCGCTGTTGGTGATAAGCAAATAGTTGCAGATAAATTCAGACAGTGGGCATCCAAGTACTGTGAGGATGCCAAGTATATGAATGTGGGAAGTAATACTCAAATAAGGCAGCTGCTATTTGATGACACATTGAGGAGGTACTTAATATTTTTTTTAGCTATAGTTGTTTCTAACATTTTTACAATGTCGTATGGCCACACCAAAATGCCAAACACTATAGTTGATTACTAAAGTCTCCAAACACTATAGTTGATTACTAGACTTTTCAAAATTTTTCCATGAAGTTTATAGCATTTTGACAGATTTTTTTTTAGCTACCAGTTTGTTGACTGTCAATTTTTATTAAGATTGGTAGAAGCCCCAGATTTGAACATTTTCCTAGAGTAAGCATGTCTTGTTTGATTATTTCATTTATAATTGCTTTATATATTGCCTACTCAATAGTACTTGGAAGACCAAATTTACCTTGTTGGTTATCAAGTTGCATGTTGCAGTGCCGGAAGATGGTAGAAGTTTTGTGAAAAAAATCTTGAGTATGTTTTTTTCTGATTTGCTTGATAAAACATTTTTATGTTTATGCAGGTGGTCTATGTGTGCACCAATCAAGGTTGCTTGATGTTATGATTGTTACACATCAAGTTAATCACACTGTTTATGAACTGCTTTACCTGTTTATCAGATGAGTTCAACCCTATTATTGAATCAACAGTTCTGTAATTTTTCCCTTTTTGTCATTATGTTTTACAGAGGTCGCAATGAGATGAATTTTGAGTCAAAGCCATTGTCGAAGTTATTTAAGGTCCTTAATATTGAGAAAATATTTGAAGAAGGGAAGAAGGCTCCTCTCAAGTATCGTACAATTCATCTACATAAGATTTGTGAAGGTTTGCAAACTGATATGTATACAGCTAGTGGGTTTCCGTCTTTAAGTGTTGATGCTCTAAAAGTATTTGCTGGAAACATCCCCAGCAAGCAGATTGATCGGATCGGTAATGCATGTAATGATGAGTATGTCACTGAAGAAGGGATAATGGATGACCACAAGCTGTCAGATACAGGGACAGATTATGAAGACTACTCTTATGGTACTGCATTTGAGGCATTTGGAGGAGGTAATAAAGGAAGGGAGGCCTGTTAAGCTATTGCTACTCTTTGTGAAACTTCTGCCATTGATTCACTGATAACAAATTTCATTATTCCCTTGCAGGTAAATTGATGAAACATATGTTCTTGCTTGCAAAATTTTTGTATGAAGTGGAGAAATGTTGCCTTATAACAGATTATTTAAAATGTGCATATCAAAGAAGCTGAGCAAACAAGTAAAAATTATCAGCAAAAGATTACTTATCTCATTTTTAATCTCTATTTCAGTAGAATTTACAACAAATCCCTTATGTAAGCAACAAACTGCTTTATATCCATATTGACTATTTTATTCTATTCAGGTAAGAGAATTGGAGAATCAATTAAATGGTGAGAGGACAACCAAGAAGGATGTTGCAAAGTTCCCAAAGCCTTCAGTGGCTCCTTTAAGATGGAGGCCTCCTTTACAAAGAATCACCAATCAGTTGTCACCCTCAGGATATCAAACAAACAGAGGTGTCCATCCAGTAATAGATAAAGAGAATTGTCTATTAACAAATAAAACTACTAGGGAAGATTTAGTTAAATCTCTGCACAAAGCAAGAAGGATAACGTTGGCACCAGTAAGAAGAATATTTGTGTACTATCTATTACCTTTTGATGTTGTAAGAAGAATAGTTATGTGTAATTTGTGGATACTGACTTGATGTGCACAATATCTATTATCTTTTTATGTTGTAAGAAGAATATTTATGTATTGGTTATATGGATATTGACTTGGTATGTTTAGATACATCGTTGCATTTTTATTTGTGATTTTCTTAGTGAATTAATAATATTAACTTAATTTTATGATTTGCTTGGTGATAATATTGGTTTTTCACTATTTCGGAAATCGAATTTGTGTCGATAAACAATACTGATATTACATCGGTTTTCCATCGCTGCAAAACCGGTGTCATTAACTAATATTACATCGGTTGTATACCGCTGCCAAAACTGGTGTTATTAACATATAATATTACATCGGTTTTACACCCGATGTCGTTAAGTGATACTACACCGATTATAACCCGATGTCTAAAATGGCAGACCTTTTACATTGCCTTCATAGACATCGGTCGAAAATGTAATAGATAGCGGTGGAAAACCGATGTCTATGAGGGTTTTTCTTGTAGTGTTAAGAGAGTAATTGTGATGTAAGATTGATGTATACTCTTGGATTTGCTAATTTCCATTCCATATGGCATTGCTTATGCCTTGTATTCATTCGATCTAATGTTTGTGTGATTTGTTTGTGCTTAATTCTCATGTTTAGTTGAATGATTGTGTGATTTTGTTCACCCTGTAAAGGGATGTTCTAGATCGTATGACTAAGGGCCCTAGTGCTATGGGTTACCCTTTAACTAGACATCTAGAGCATCTCCTTGAAAGGGGGAGAAATTCTCTACAAGGAGGTGTAGAATTAGGCTTACTGGGTTGTTTCTATGTTCATGCTATCAAGTGTTTAGTGCATTCTTATGGATGTATGACCGAGGGGCCCTAGTGATAGGGGTATCTCTTGAACCAAACTTCATAGGAATCACTTCCATTAGGTAGCATTGGAAATCAATAGAAATGACAATTTGGCATAACCACAACAGGGAAGTGTCAGTAACGAAATGAACTTCCTACATGTGCATAGGAATAGAGAATGGGTAATTAGTGATCCTTAGTTCATTGATTAGCATCATAATGAAACCGAACTCCTAGCACGTTTTCCTTAAACAAAGTCTTCAATCAATCCTCAACTCTGTCAAAGTCTCTCCCTCTCCCTTTTCTCCTCTTTCTCTCAATCTTACTTCTTTAGTGTAGGATTCTCAACCAAGGCTCATTTAGCTAATTCACTATGATTGATCTGTAGTGCTTATATTCAATTCTCGTGGGATCGATATTTTTTATTACTTAATGACAATAGTGCACTTACGGATTGTACACATCAATAATCAGGGCACTAGTAGCTCATTATGATTTGGAGCTACATTAAATCAATGGAGACATAAAGGAATATATATATATATATATGGTGTAACAAGAAAACTTTGAGTCTAAGGACTTAAAACACCTAGTTTGTAGATTAAAGACATTCATTTATAGTTTAAATAGGCGTCTCATCAGTAGTACCAGATATTTGATCAAGTGGTAACCTCATTTGGATTTAAGGAGAACCCCGTTGATCAGTGTATATATGTCAAATTAAGTGAGAGTAAGTTTGTTATACTTATTTTGTACATAGACGATATATTGCTTGCGAGCAATAATAAGAGTCTTCTACATCAAACTAAATCATTTCCATCTAGTGATTTTGAAATAAAAGATCTTGGTGAAGTATCCTTTATTTTAGATAAATAGATCTGTCATGATTGTTTAAGAGATATTCTTGGACTTTCACAATATGCCTATATTAGAAAGGTACTTATAAGGTATGACATGTAGAACTATACACCTTGTGGCACACCTGTGTCAAGAGGTGGCAAGTTCAACTTACAGTAGTATCAACATCTTGAACTTGAAATAAAGGAGATGAAATAATTCTCAAATGCATCAACCGTGGGAAGTTTCATGTATGCACAAGTTTTTACTCTACCTAATATAGAGTTTATAGTGGGAAAGTTAGGAAAATATATTAGTAACCTAGTATCATCATACTGGAAAGCAATTAAGATAGTGATGCGGTATTTATAAAGATCTAAAGGACACATGCTCACATATCAAAGATCAAATCACCTAGAGGTGATTGGATATTTAGACTTCATTTTGTTTGGTACTTAGATAGCAAGAAGTCCACTTCGGGCTATATTTTCATACTTACTAGAGGGGCTATATCTTGGAAGAGCGTCAACCAAACGCTAATAGCCACTTCTATGGAGGCATGGTTGGTAGCTTGCTATGAAGCATCTAATCATAGGATTTAGTTGTGGAATTTAATGACAGCATTGTAGATTGTTGATGGTATTAACAGGTCACTGAAGATCAACTATGATAATAAAGCCGGAGAACTTTATACCAAGAACAATAGTAGTTTATCAAAGTCTAAGCACATCGACAAAAAGTTTTAGCGGTTAAAGAATGAGTTCAGAGTCGTCATGTCATGATAGAGCACATGAGCACAAATTATATGTTGGCCGATCCACTCACCAAAGGCTTGGTGTCTAAGGTGTTTCATGGGCATGTTGTGGATATAAGAGTTCTTCTTATAGAAGAACTTATCTAGTAGGAGTCTATATTTATTTTATTTCTCTATGTTGATTAATAAAGATAAATATTTATTTTGATTATTGTACATACTTAAAGTTTAAAATATTTATGGGTATTTTGTTTGTTTAACACTCTAAATAAAATATATCATGATTTACTGTTGTTGTTTAACATTTGGTGTTTGTAAATATGATATATAGATTCCTTTTCTAATCATAAAGTTGATCATAATTTGTTATTACAGTTTAGCATAAAATATTTTGTAAATATGATCTGACCTCTTTTGAAGTCACCTTAGGACTAGTTGGAAATTGATATGTATTGATCACATTTCATGTAATTTTCATCTACACATCCACATCTTGATCTATGTTATTAATGACATTGGTATTGTGATTACTATTAGACATATTATGATCATATGCAGTAACTATGACCTCTTTAGTCCTATACCAATGAAATTAATGGACCTGATTATTTACAAGGGTATTCTGTAACTATTAAGTATGATATTATCTGAAGTTATATTCATATGTTGTTTATAATCATATATAACCCAAGTGAGAGATTGTTGGATTTAATATCTCTTAAGGTGGGCTCACATGTGATTTAAGGCTTGTGATACCGAAACTCATTAAGTGATCTAACTTAAGATTATTATGTATCGGGTTATTGGATATGGACCTCGTATGTGTAGAACTCATTATCTGCATCCATTATCATCTATGGGCTAATAATGGATGTGCACTATATATAGGGTTGGTCCCTAAGGGTTTAAATTTTCTTGACCTAGTTTCTTGTTCCCCATTTGCAAGAAACTTTTCAGTGTCGTCACCCTTGAGCCCCTTGGAAGATCTTCCCAATTTTCTTTCGCTTGTTCATTTTCATCAAGATCTTCCAAAAGATTCTATAGCAATGACGCTTCCACTACAATCAGGTTATGTGTCATTGCTTTAAATTTTTTTATTCTTGTTATGTCATGATTCGTAGAAACTATATCCATGCTCTCGTTATTATATTTCCTCTTTGAATTATTATTCGGCTTTTAGAATTCATGCTGCAAAAGGTTTTACAACATCCTTTCATAGAATAATTGCATATGAGACTTCATACACCTTCAAGTCTATAGAGTGAAAAGTGATTGTAGGCTAAGGTCCACTAGGTATTATGCAAGGATGAAGTTCTCAATAAGTTGAGATCAACTCATGCTAGGTAGATCAGAAAATCAAAGATACATAGTTAGCTAGAACTAGAGTATCTATCAATCAATAAAAATTGGCAATCAACTATTGGAGTAGTCAATTGACAAACCAAATAGAGGATTTAACACTCTAGAATTGATTGATCGGTCAGATTCCAAAAAACATATGATTATAAAAGGAGGAAGACTTGAAGATTTCTACAAGATTCATGATCGATTCTAGGGAGAGTGCTCCTCCATTCCAAGGTTATTATGAGCAATCCATAATAATAAAAACTAAGCAATCAAAATTTCTTATGTATAATTTTTTTTCTTGTGGTATTCTTGTCATTTGTTTGTATTCTTGTATTTATTATATTTTCAGTAAGAATAGAAGTTATAAGTGATTTCATTGCCCACCGAAAGTATACAAAGAGGAGGAAAAAAACAAGATAATGATGATTTAAGGAGTGATGGATTGAACCCTTTTTTTTCTACTCTATTCGAAAGCTTAACGTTCTTATTCTTTTTCTATACTTATTTCAATTGTAAACCTTTTTTTTTTATAAAATTTTTTCGACCTCTGAAAGAGTGACGAAGGAAAATATTAATGAATTTGAGAGGCCTGACTTAACTTATGTGTTCACAGTCCATGGAGTAAGAGTCTCTGGGGCTATGAACCATATAAAATACATATATTTTATCTTTTAGTATTTATTTCTTTTCTTTTACTACAAATATTTATTATAGTAAAATTACTACAACAATTTATTTACTATTTCCTTGGTGTTTATATTCATTATATCCTCATACCTCATTTTTAAGGGGCATTTGATTAAATGATAGGAATAACTATGGATACTAGTTTGATAGTAGGATGAAATGAGAATAGGAATGGAAATAAAACTCATCAAATTATATGAATTTAATTGATTCCCATAAATTTAATAATTATTCCCAAAATATTATTCCTAAACCCACAATCTAAACACAATCTTATATTCACTGAGTACTTTTTCATTCTCAATTTCAATCTTAAGATATTCGGTAATTTATTAAATCGCGTGAGAAAATTTCATAATTATCCATTTCATGTACATATGTTTTAAAATAGCCCAATCATCTAGCATATTTCCGAAATACCTCTTCTTTATCTACGTAGGTTGTCATTCCGTCCAAAATTGATGAAATTAGAGACTCTATCACTTCAAATAAAAAATCAAAATTCTTTTGGAAGTCTCTTTAATCTATTTATGATAACATATATTGAGAATAATAAATTAAATTTAAAATATTGTTGGATAATTTATCAGAGATTTTTAATAAAAATTATTGAATTAAAATTATAAAAAATTAATTCTAACTTATCTATTACGTTGACTTGAGCGGATAATCTCAGGCTACCAGCGGGGTTGGCTCTGCTAAGCTTCCGGTGGTCCAAGTCATAGAGTCAATGCGGTGCACATCCGAATCGGGAAAGGAATTCGTAGAGAAAGATGTCGAAGCCTGCGTTCAACGCAGTTTCCTTGAAACAGATTCATCCTATCTTCGGCTGTGCTTTGAGATTCTCTTGGGTCGTCTATTTTCTAAGATACAATGACTGAACTACGCACACAACTAAGCATTGGTTGTTCATGACGAACTGAGAAAGCATCTGAGTTCTATAATGAGTAGTTAAGAAAGCATTGGATGTACAACTAAGAAGAATGAATTGGAGAATGAAAGTGGAGGAATTCTTTTGCTATTGCGCTTTCGCTTATCTTCCACTTCTCTATTCTTTTCTCAATATCCAACCACTTTATATAGGAGTTCTCACATTGTCTATAATGAATGACCAAATTATGGTCATTTAATGTTAGATTTAATATCATCATTAATGTCGAGATGTTACGAAATCATCATTAATGGATTTAATATTGCTATAAATGCCGAGACATTATGAAATCACCAATAATAAGATTAATGTCGCCATTAATGTTGAGATGTTATGGAATTATCATTAATTTTATATTAATACTTCCGTTACACTCTTGAGCAGGTAGCAAAATGAGATTCAGATGGTAAAACATTGGTTCATTCGCTTGGATAAATTTTGCCTCGTTCGGTCCAACATTCGATGTACATAGGTTGTGCTTATACACAATTCAACTTAGTATAGTACAATCTAGGCCCTGGATATGTACCCTTTATGCACCCACGTGTTGAAGAAAGTCTCTCCCTATGCATTTGTTCACATTATATATGCATGTGAACCAATATAAACCAACCAATATCCCTTTAAACTCCTAATGTTGGACTAAAGTCTCATTCACAATGGAGTCTCTTTCTGTAAAATACTGAAAATGGGTGAATCACTATAAGGGAATTTTTTGGAATTTTTAGAAATTTTTTGAGAATTTTTCGGAGCTCGTATAACGAGTTTACGAGGATAAATATTGGGTCTCGGGAAAGCCTATTTAGGCTACCCCATTTTAACGAGGGAAAGTTGAATTTTTATTTTATTTTATTTTATTTATTTATTTATTTTCTCTTTATTTCTTTTCCTCTGTTTCCTCTACTGTGTCGTTTCTTCCTCCCTTCCTCAACCCGTCGCCGTTTCTCTTCTCTTCCCCAACGGACGCGCTGCCACCGCCACCGTCCATTTCTTCCCCTCCGGTACGAAGGCAGTGGCCGAGGGAAGCTTTGAGTTTCCCCTTCCTTCCGGAGCCGCACCGCTGAACCCTTCCTCTTCTTCTCTTCCTGCACGGAGCAGCGCCGACACCACGAATCGAAGCCAACCGAGCATCAACTACATGAGCTCCTATACCCGATCCTCTTCCTCTCGTGTTGTTGTGTCACGACCTTGAGACGTCAACGCCCGGCATTGCCAACCACTGCCGTCACCGTCCTTGCCCGTTGCCGCCTCCCATTGCCGACATGCCGCCCTCTTTCGATCGCACATCGTCGTCGACCATCAAGCCTCGACGCCGCCCCTGCACAAGTTGATCTCCAGCGCTCTGGAATCGGTCTACTATCGGTGACCTATTCCTTGCTGATCATCAGGTTCTGCCCTGTGCCCTAGCTGCCACGCCACTATCGGAGAGGTTTTGTTGGTTCTCCAGCAGAGAGGATGCTGTCGACACTGAGTTGGGGTAAGCTATGGCTGAGATCAGATTGGTAGGAAGTGTAGTTTGCATTTTCTGTATAGGTTTGTAGAGATTAGGTGTTGATTTTAGTTGTGCTAATAGGAGTTATTGTTCATGGCAGTAGATTCATAGTAGCTCCGTCCACAAAGCTCCGGTAGCAGGCACCTTCAGTCGCTTTCCAGTCGTGAGCCAAAAGGAAGTTTTTGACTTGGGTGAGTTTTGGAGTGATTATGCTTATAATAAATTCTTTTAGAAGGAGAAATGATTAGGGTTGCTAAATTAAATTGATTAGGGATTAGAGATTTATTTATTAGTTGACATCTTTAGTTGGACTAATTCAAGGATATCAACTGTAAAGGAAGGATTGGGATTTTGTTTAGCTATTTTGTTTTTAGCTAAACTGTACGATTTATTACAGGATTCAGATTCGGGACGAGCACATCGACATAGAGGTTGATTAGCTCGATCTATATTGGAGGCAGGTGTACCTTGACCTATCTATTTTGAGATATCTTGTTGATATGTTTAGCAGATTTTAACAATTAGTACTAAATATGTTTATATCTACATCGGCATGTCACTATTTATTTTCCGAGCATGATTTGTTTGTTACTTGTTTAGCGTTCATGCCCTGTTTATTATTTATATTATGGAGGTAGTGACATGTTATGCTTTATGATATACCGGAGTGGTTAGATACCATACCTGACATGTGTAGCTAGATCATATTATTTGATCCACGTATATGGTACATGTTTTTATGGAGGTAGATAGGATCAGGATCTTTCTATGTATAGTGTCATGCACCATCTCACATGATTGCATGATGTGACATAGTCGGCTCCATTATTGTTGAACGCATCGCCAGTTACATGGGTCTGCACACACAACCACTCATGGGTTAGTGGTTTTTATTCAGACAGGGTGTGTGCAACAGGTTGCTCTGTTTGGCTTCGTTGGTCCGCTCATGGGTAGTATGACCCAGCGTGGTAGCCGGAAGGGATCCCTCCTCTGGACTGGCTTAGGGAGATGAGAGCATTGCGCTCCCCCACTTATGATTTGGGGTAGGAGTATAGGCGTACTCCGACAGAATCCTGTCCACTCGGTCACTCATCAGGAGCAGTGACGACAAAGTGCACGGTTGTCACAACCCTACCCACTCGGTCTCACCATCGTGTGTGAGACGGCTGATTGGCAGTAGGGGTGACCAGGACATGTCATTGGCATCATATGCATGATGCATTTATTGCTTGTGTTTGCTACACTTCATATGCTGCATTTTTGGTGGATGTATGGTTTGACATGCATACAGGATTTATGATACTCTGGGTCTAACGGCCTTGTGTTTGCTACACTTTATATGCTGCATTTTTGATGGATGCATTATTTGACATGCATACAAGATTTAAGATATTCTGGGTCTGACGACCTTGATATCCCTATACTCAGGTTCCGGTTAGTACAGCTTCTCCTTACCTTACAGTTTTGCATTTTCTATCCAGGAGACTATACGCATATTTATTACTGCTAGTTATTATTTACTATGCATGTCAACTAGGTATCCGCTGAGTGTTGGACTCACACCCCGTTATTACTATTTTTAGGTTGAGGTTGTTCAGGAGGTTCCAGTCGCTAGTTCCCCACCACTGCACATCGCGATGAGTTCGCATGTTTTGGTTTTCTTATTATGTTGGACTATGTTTTAGATTTGTGTCTTCTAGTATTTGGATCTTGTACATTTCCTTATTATCGATGGATTTTCGTTTGGATGTATGCTGGTGATTGTGTTTTATGAGTGTAGTTGAGTAGGATATCCTGTGTTTTATGAGTGTAGTTAAGTAGGATATCGGATTTGTGTTTTATGGGTGTAGTTGAGTAGGATTTTTGCGATGATTTCCTTATCTTTGCTTATGTTTAGTTGTTACTATTAAACTGTGTAGATGCTTGCTATATTTGTACTGTTATATATTATTATTGTTCCGGCCGTGTTGTTCGAGGTATATGTGGCCCTGAGGGCATTGTAGAAAGTTTCATATTGTCACCCATATAGGGGAGATGTTGCCGAAATTTCTTCTGGCAGGGACTACTTGGGGCGTGACACTTTCCTTTCCACATCTTCCCCATTAACATATATCCAACAATCCCCAACATGAATGGAGACAAGGTATGTGATAACATTTAGCAGTTGAGTCCAATATAAGACAAGTAGATTTTACCCTTTGAACTATCCTTTATGAAGATATATTTTCTTACTGGTTGACAATAGATACATTGTCTTTGAAATATTATGTTGTCTGTGTAAGCATTGACATATCTCACCTAAGACTCTCCCAAATACAACTCAGTTTTCATAAGTGTGTTCATTTTTGGCAATCAACATACCTGGTTCTGTGAGAAGTTCTAAGAATTATGCTTCCAATTCTCTTTGAAGTGGTCTCATTTCTTCCTCACATAGGTGATCTCTTAAGAGTATTCCACATTACTCTACTGGATCATTAAAAGTCGTGTACTCAACTTCCATCCTTCACTAATCCATTGTGCCACTCCCCCATAGTGAGCAACTTGGTTGATATAATTAGATTATCCCTTTGAACCTAGTTCTTAGGATCTCCAATCTACATAGGTTGGGTTTTCTTTGTACAAACATTTCCTATTGGCATCAAGCTCATTCCTCTCAATGATCTTACAACTAACTCTCTATTTAATCCTTTAGTTAACAGATCTATCAAGTTATCCTTTAACTTCACATGATGAACAGTGATAACTCCCGTGGAGAGTAGTTGTCTAATAGTATTATATCTATGACGTATATGTCTACATTCAACATTATACAGATGGCTCTATGTCCGACCAATTTTTGATTGACTATCACAATATATGCAAATTGTTGGCACCAATTATGGTCATCTTGGAACATGTTTTAAGAATTATCATAGTCCTTCAGCCTCTTTACCACATTTGTTAAGAGCTAAAAACTCAGATTTTATCATAGATCTAGTTATTGTAATTTGCTTAGAAGATTTTCAGAAAATGACTGCACCTCTAAGAGTGAATATATATCCATGTTGGAGCAATCCTAATTGTCCGTGAGACCATGTGTTTTGATATTTGGGAAAAGGATTTAAGTTATATTCACCCTTGTATTTGATATGTGTATATGAGTGTACAGGTTTGTAGGATACATATATGACTCAATTTGATTGATTCGAGTTCGATGAAGGATGGAGCATTCAAGGGATCGTGGACAAGGCAGTAAGGATAAGGGTCGAGGGAAGAAACTTTGAGGCATACGCGAAGGATGACATTGGGGATTAGTCGCGTTCTTAAATACATCCAAGGGACGAGAGACAAAGGAAGTAGGCTTGAAGGCAAGAGGTCAAAGTTACGAAGAAGAATCCAGTGAGTTGTGAGGGTATGAGTGTGAATGTACACGGAAAGGGAAACCCTATGTTTAGGGTTTTACCAGTTGACTGGTACTGGGACCAGTCGACTAGGGCAGAGCACATAGAGTTTCTGTACCCGAATGGTAGTGATCAGTCGACTGGTGCATAGACTAGTCGACTGGTAAAGAGCTGTTGGAGAGTCGTTAGCCAAGCACCAGTCGACTGGTAACAGTAAAAATAGCAATTCTATTTCTTCCATTCTCTATATAAGGGAGCTTTGGATGGGCGGCGAAAGTTGACAAAATTAGAGGTGGTTAACCTTAATTAGTAGTCACTATGTGCTTAAGGTTTTCTTTGTGTCCAAGAGGTCTTGGTTGGAGTTGCGGTGAGATTTCTCCACCCACAAAGAGATTTGAGATAGTCAGAATTTGCTAGGGGCTAATCCACCGAAGGATTGAGGGATCATCCACCTTACCAATAGCCGTGGAGTTGGAGCCCTAATCTCCAAACCACGTTAAAGGAAACATGTTAGCGGTTTGCATTTCTTACAATTTAGCTTTCATATTTGTATTTGTATTTGTATTTGTTTGTTTTTCATTGTGCACTAACAAATACGTAGGAAGTAATAAACTTAGGGTCAACGTCTATTCAACCCCCCTTCTAGCCGACCACCGATTTCTCAACAAGTGGTATCAAAGCGAGGTCACATTTCACCGCACTAATTGCCGAGAAGAGCAACTTCAAGAAGATAACCGGCTTGATTGAACCTTCAAAGTATAAAAGAGGAAATTTATGAGACATCACCTATTGGATGATGAAGATGGAGGTCTTTTTCGACACAGATTCGGACACCATGATGGTGGTCAAGGATCCGTAGTCCCAAGAGATAGGAAAGTGAAGACTCTGACCACGTTATTGGATAGAGGAGCAAACTTCATGATCAAAGGATAATTCAAAGGTAATATTGATTTTGATAAATACTTTATCTTCTAACGTGATAAGTAGTGTAGGTGAATATGAGAACACCCATGATTTGTTAAGCAAGATAAAGAAGGTTCGATGGGAAGAGCCTTTGCCTACACAAGAGGAAGAAAAATTCGAAGAAAAGGATTAAGTGGCTCAAGTAGAGGAGGAGAAACCGAGAGGTGGCGTATGTTCAACTTCCGAGGAGAAGGAGGATGAGAAAATGCCATCCACAAGTGTGGATGAGGAGACATCCTCAAAGGTTGAAGAAGAATCCAAGACAAGTGAAGATAAAGAAGAAGTCTTGGAAGTCAACCTAGTAAGCATATCCACCGAAGTGAAGTCAAAGGATCACATCACTTGCTTTGGGTGCAATGAGAAGGGGCACTACAAGAGTATGTGTCTGTTAGGTAAGAAGAAGGTAACTCCTAAACTCATTCAAGTTAATTTAAATACTAACAAGGGTTGTAGGAATGAAGAAACTCAAGGAAGGAGATTGCGCATCATATGCTTCACATGTGGAGAGAAGGGCCACTACCACACCAAATACCCCAAGAAATGGGAGATCAAGTAGCTTGCATAATTGAAGAAATGGGAGAAGAAGAAGAAGAACTCGAGTCAAGGGGGAGCTTCTTGAATTGTAATTCAAATTCTTATTCCCCCATGCATGTTAGAAATAATTATTATCATCATTTTCCCATGCATAATTTTGGTTTTAGATATCATGATAGGAGTAGGGAAAATGTTAGAAATAACCCTAAGCTACCTATGCATGATAAACAATGACATGTTAGACTCTCATTACCTAAGAATAAGAAGGTAATGGAGAACCTAGGCAAAATTCCCAAGAAGGGGAGACATATACCTAGAAAAATGGTTAAGTCTAGGAATATCCATGGTGGACATGTTGACTCTAGGTTTAGGAACCTAGAAATAGAAAATCAAGCTTTGAAGGCAAAGCTTGATAAGTTAGAAAAATTCCTTAAGAGATTTAATGTTTGATCTATGGGATTAGGTATGGTGTTGGGTAGCCAAAGACCTAACAATAAATCGAGTTTGGGATATTAATCTAGTTCCTCCAAGGACAAGGAGAGATCATATGCTAGGGTGGCAAATAATCATGGCAAGGGAGAGTCATCCAATGACAATAAGAAGAAATATGCTACGGTTGCATATGATTATGGCAAGGATGAGGTGCCCAAGGTGCACCATTGTGGTTTGACCATAGTGGAGAGAGCATCTAAGAAAATGGATAATATTAAGAGCTCTAGGGGGAGCTCAAAGAGTCAATTTGGGGTCCATAGCCAATGGATCTCAAGTGGATATTACTTGGGATTCTAGATAGATCATGGAATGTGCCAAATGGTTTGAAGATGGACTTGAGTCTCAAACCTAGGGAATTGGCACAATTGGGATGTGTTTCATGCATGGAAATATGAATTGGGTTCATATTGTATGAAAATTAGTTTTTGATGTATAGATGCCTTAGAAACTAATGCTAGGGATGTATTGAGGATAGTATGAGCAAAGACATCAAAAGGAAGCCAAAACTAGGACTTTAGGTTAAGGTTCAATTGAACCATTTAGCTAGTTTTGGATTTTATGTCAATCTTGGGATTGGTGATAGATACATTTTTAAATATTTTTTTTCCCAAATAGACATCGGTAAAATAGACTTTTTCATAAAATTTGAAGATTTTTAGATGTCTATGAAATTATTGGTGTATTTCTAAAATCGGATCAGAAATGTTGATTAGGTTGAAATTAGGGTACCAGTCTACTGGTGCAGTTACCACCCTATTGGTAATAATGTTTTTCGACCACAAAATGCTTCTGTGAGTTTGTATCGATGAGGGCAGTCGACTGGTTTTTGGGGTAGTTGACTAATACCAGTCTGAAACTATTTTTCAGCACTGATTTTGACCGGGTCAACTTGCATATGTGTATGAGATCTTAGGGGGATAAATACACGAGTTTAGGATCAGTTTGGATAATCAAGTTTCGACAATTGGGATATTGTTAGAGCTTTTTAATGTTAGGCAAAGGGGGAGAAGTAATGTTTAGTTGAGAAAACCTTAGGTTCCTTTGCGTTAGGGGAGCCTTGTGTTAGGTTCTTAAATATTCCTATAGCAAAATTCCTAGCTCAATGGGGAGTTTAGGTGTAGGGGGAGCCTTGTGATAGGTTCCAATGTATATTTGCATTTTTAACTCGGCAGTGTAAGTCCAAGTATATAATCTTGGCAATGTAAATCCATTTCTCGGAGGTATAAGTCCAAGTGTGTAGACTTGGCAACGTAAGTTCATTTGTTATTAGAATATTGTCTTTCTATTATGTTTTCCCTAACTTAAATGTATTATCAAACATCAAAAGGGGGAGATTGTTGAAGCAATCCAAATTCTCTGTGCGACCATGTGTTTTGAGATTTGGGCAAAAGGTTTAAGTTACATTAACCCTTGTATTTGATATGTGTATATAAGTGTGCATGTTTGCAGGATACACATATGACTCAGCTTGATGTCTTCGAGTCCGATGAAGGATGGAGCATCCGAGGGATCGTGGACAAGGTAGCAAGGACAAGGGTCGAGGAAAGCAACTTCGAAGCATATAGGAAGGATGACATTAGGGACGAGTCATGAGCTTGAATGCATCTAAGGCACGGGAGCCAAAGGAAGTAAGCTTGAAGGCAAGAGGTCAAAGCTATAAAGAAGAGTCCAGTGAGTCATGAGAGTTCGAGTGCGAGAGAAATGTACTCGGGAAGGGAAACCCTATGTTTAGGATTTTACCAGTCGACTGGTGCAAAGCATAGAGAGTTTCTATTCCCGAACGGCAAGGATCATTCGACTGGTAAAGAGCCGTTGGAGAGCCATTAACCAGGAACCAGTCGACTGGTGCATGGATCAATCGACTGGTAACTGTAAAACAACAAGGCTATTTCTTCCAAGCTCTATATAAGGGAGCTTGGGATGGCTTACCAAAGTTAACAAAATTAGAGGTGGTTAACCCTAATTAGTAGTCACTAAGTGCTCAAGATTTTCTTTCTATCCAAGAGGTCTTGGTTGGAGTTGTGGTAATGTTTCTCCACCCACAAGGAGATTTGAGATAGCTAGAGTTTGTCATGGGCTAATCCACCGAAGGATTGAGGGATTATCCACCTTACGAACAACCATGGAGTAGGAGTCATTATCTCCTAACCACGTTAAAAGAAACATGTTAGTGGTTTACATTTCTTTCTTACTCTTTAGCTTTCATATTTGTATTCGTATTCATATTTGTTTATTTTCTACTGTGCACTAACGAATACATAGGAAGCGATCAACTTGGGGTCAAAGTTTATTCAACCCCCTTCTAGCCGGTCACCGATTCCCCAACAATCCACTCATAGACATAGAGTCTTTTTTGTCAGATATCTAACTTGCATCGTTGTATCCTTCAATCATAGTAGGATATCTTGTATAGTGCAACCCATATTCACGATTATACCTCAAGTACTTCAGTACTCTTATTATCCCTTTCCAGTTCTTAACACCAGGATTACTCATATATCTACTCAGTTACTTACTGCGTAAGCTTATTCTAATCATGTACAATTCATTAGGTATATCAGACTTCTAATCACTTGAGAGTACTCTATCTAAGAGATACTTTCTTCTCAATTTTTTTGATAGATGTTGACTCATATTTATCGATGTTCATACCAACACAGTATCAACCTTAATGAATTTCTCAAGAATCTTATTCATGTAATGGGACTGACTAAGAATAAATACTTCTGTTGTTCTAAGAATTTTGATTCTAAAAGCACATTAGATATGCCTATGACTTTAATGTCACATCTTGAGTTCAACATATCTTTAGTGGATTTGATTATCTTATCATTACTCCCAATAATATGTATTCCATTTATATATAGGCACAAGATAACATAATCATTCTCTATAGCTTTCATATAGACACATTTATCACACTCATTGATTTTGAATCCACATTCCTTCATGACATTGTCAAGTTTCTCATGTCACTATTTTGGTACTTGTTTTAAGTCGTATAGCAACTTCATCAATCTACACCTTGTTTTTCTCTCTTGGCATAAAAAACCTTTCAGGTTTCTCCATGTAGATTTTCTCTTTTAAATCCCCATTTAGAAAGATTATCTTTATATCCATCTAATGCATTTCAAGATTCCATAGAGCGGCTATAGCCAATAATACTCTAATGGAAGTTATTCTCAACATCGAAGAATACCTATCAAAGAAATTAGGGCCTTCTCGTTGTCAGTATCCTTTGATTACCAATCTGCCCTAATACTTATCAATCATGCCATCTGATTTTATTTTCTTCTTGAAAATATATTTTTAACCTAGTTGTTTTCTTTCCTAAAGATCCATAAGTTCCTAAGTATGATTTTATAAGATAGAGTTTATCTTAGATGTAATTACCTCTTTCTAGTGAGGTCCATCAGAAAATCTTACTGCTTCTGAGTAACTGTGGAGCTCACTTTCCAACAAGAAAGTGATAAAAGTCATTCCATAGGATTTTTCCACCGAAGCTCTTTTACTCGATCTAAGCTCAACCTCAACTGATTCATCATCATCATCTTCTTCTTGTGTTTCATATGCTCATTTTGAGGAGCTAGCTTCCTCTTGGTGTTATACAGAAATGCATTCTCAAAGAATAAGGCATTTCTCGATTCTATTATCAATTTATTATGTATATCTAGTATTTATGACACATACACTAAGAACTGATACACACTACTATTATGTGCATATCCAATAAATATGTAATTAATAATTTTGGTTTTATCTTAATCCTTTTCAGATCAGGCACCAAAATTTTGTCAGGACACCCTCACATTCGTAAATATTTATAGAACAATTATCTTCTATTCCACAACTCACAAAGGCTCTTATTTATTTTCTTTCAGGACATCTTATTTAAATGGTAATTAGATTTGAACATGGCTTCTTCTCATATGAACTTTAGTAGTCTAGAGCTTAATAGAAGAGAATTCACCTTGTCCTTTAGAGTGGAGTTCTTCTACTCAACAACACCATTTTACTAAGGAGTATAAAGAGCGTAATTAGTTTTGTGTCTGATCCAATCTTTAGGACAAAACTCAGCGAACGGTGATATATATTCACCATCTCGATCACTTCAAACCACCTTAATCTTTTTGTTAAGATAGTTTTTAACTTCATTCTTATAGAGTGTGAATTTCTCTATAGCTTCATCCTTACTTTTGAGAAGATATAAAAAATAATATTTTGTGTTATAATCAACAAATGTGATGAAGTACTGATTACCACTACGTGTTGGCGCACCTTTTAGGTTACACACATCAGTGTGGATTAGGCTAAGTGGTTCATTACTTATTTCAACATGTTTAAAGGATGACCTTATTATTTTTACTTTAACACAAATTTCACACTTGTGTTTCGGGTCAAGAAAGAATGTAGGTATATTTCGTATGTTGATTAATCTACGCAACATATTATAGATTGAGTGTGGTTAAGTAGAAGAGCATCTTCTATTGTCACCTCTTGATGTTCAATCAAGTGAACTTCTCTGGCATTTCCCCATGGTTGATTGACATAATTCCAATTAGAGTTGAGGGAGCCTTCATGTGTTAAGTATGTAGCACCTCAACACTTTGTTATGTGGCTATCTCAATAGAACCAACTCTTTTTTAAGATTGTTGGGCAATCTTTCAGAGTTTTTTTAGAAAAGTTACTAATTAAAATTACACAAAATCAATGCTAACTTATCTGTTGTGATGCCCAGAGTAGATAATCTTAGGCTATCAACAGGGTTGATTCTGCAAAGATTCTAGTGGTCCAAGTCATATAGTTGATATAGTGCACAACTGAATCGATAAAGAAATTTGTCGAGGAAGATGCTAAGACCTGTGCTCAATGATGTTTCCTTGAAACAAATTCATTTCACCTTCAGTTGTGCTTTGTGATTCTCTTGGCTAGTCTCTTTTCCAAGATACAATGGCAGAACCATGCACACAACCAAGCATTGATTGTTCATGGTAACTGAGAATGCACCTGAGTACTATCATGAGTTATTCACTCGAGTGGATGCACAACTGAGAATTAATGGATTTAATATCGCTATTAATACCAAGACATTACAAAATCACCATTAATGAGGTTAATATCCCCATTGATGTCGAGACATTACTTAATCGCCATTAATTTCATATTAATACTTCCGTTACACTTTTGAGTAGATAGCAAAAAGAGATTAAGATGGTAAAACATTGGTTTATTCGATTAGGCAAATTTTGCCTCGATTGGTCCATCATTCGACTTGCGTAGGTCATGATCACACATAAGTCAACTTGGTATAGTACAATTTGGGCCCTGGATTTGCATCCCCCTATGCTCCTATGCATGAGAGAGAATATGTTCTTATGCATTTCTTCACATCATACATGCAGGTAAGCTAATATAAATCAACCAATATATCTTGAAACTCACAATATAGGACTAAAGTCTCATTCACAATGGAGGCTCTTTTCTTTCCACCTCTTCTCCATTCGCATATATCCAACAAGTACATCTTTAATTTTTTACTCTACCCATTCAAAAATTCACCTTTTTTAATTTATGCCATCAAATTCAAATATGAAGGTATATATACATTAAGAAAGTTTTAAGGAGTACATTAGTTTTACTTTGAATGAAACTGGCTGATAGACTAACATCATTTGAAAATTTAATAATTGATATTTTCAAATCAAGAGAGTTCTACAAACTTGTTGTTGATGTTGGTTAGTAAGTATCATTGTCCTACACCTTATAATGAACTTGTTATAAATTCTATTGAGCCTTTATGAATTTAAAAATTCACTCTATTAATTTATGATATTGAATTCAAATCTAAATGTATAAATATATTGGTTTTAATTCAAATCTTTGAATATATTGGTTTCAATTTGAAAAAATTTAGAGTTCTCTAAATTTGTCAATCAGTTTCAGATAAAATTGACCAATGAACCTACAAAAAGAGAAGAGTATTTTGGGAATATATTATGCAAATTGAGTATTTTGAAATTTAGATATGTGAAATAGATAATAGTGAAACTTACGCATGTGGTTTAGCAAATTGTTGTATTGTATTAATATCTATTCAAGTTGCCATGCATGATCCAACAACTTCTGCTAATTGATAGTCAAGCGTTCATTAGGTGATTTACATTTTCATCAAATGGTAGCAAAGTTGAAATATGCATACTTTATCGCATATTCATAGTTTTATCTCGAGTATGTTCTATGCATTTCCATTTCCTTTCATCATTATTTCATCATAATTACTCTTTTAATTCGGAGATATGCTCTTATATATTTTGTTATAACAGGAACGCTTTGGGAGCAAAAACGGAGCAGAAACATGCAAAGGAGCAACTTGCGGAGAAAAGAACAAAGCATGGTCGTGCCTCTTGGCACAGCTGTGTTTCTTCACCCAAAGGCAACAAGAGGTTAGTCGTGCCCCCAGGCATAGCCATGCGGATCAACCAACAACAAACCCCACTCAGGCCATGTGGATTCACATGACCATGTGGGGGATCCATAGCTCAACTCGATTGAGGCCATGCTAATCGGCACGATCGTGCCTCACGACCAGAGACCAACCTTATCGGGGTCGTGTGGATACCACACGACCCTGCGGCAAGACTTTGTGGCCAATAGGCTTTGGCCATGCCAATTGGCATGGCCTGTGGCATGGGCCGCGCTAGCATATATAAGGGGTCTTCTTCCCCATTTCAAGGAGAGGAAGTTTTTCCCTTTAGAGAAGACAATCAGAGATTAGATCTGGTGTCCCAAAGGTCCCAAATCAATGATTCAAGGCCAAAATCTAGCTCTCCATCCCTCTATCAATAAGGATTGCTCTGGACATCACTCGTTAGTATTCGCTAAGTCTCTTTTTCACTTCTCTCTTGATTTGAATGTTGAGGCCTACTATCTTTGTCTTCGGATTCAATTTTCTTCTTGTTATGGAGTTGATTTCTCATTATGTGGATTAGGGAGTAATTGTAATGAGAATTTTATGTAAACTCTTGGATTATGCTAATGTCCTATTCAAGTGATGTTCTTATTGCTTGTTCTTGTTAAATCTAATGTGAATGTGGAATTGTGCTTTATGATCATGTTAACTTTGATGGATGTGGTGGATTGTTAACTTAATATGGATTGGTCTCTAGATTGTATGATCGAGGGATCCTAGTGATAAGGATACCCTCTTAACCGGACATCTAGGGGGTAGATATTAATGAAGGAGGCAATTCCCCCATAAGGGAGATCGTAAGTCCATGTAATGGATTTTTCCTAATCTTGTACTCATAAGTGACTTATGTTATTTAGAAATATATGACTGAGGGATCCTAGTGATAGGAATAGCCTCTTAACCAAACTTCATAGATTACCATTTTCATTTTGGAGAATTGGATGACAATTGGGAAAGTACTCTGACACATAACTCTAGATTAGTGTTAGTACTTCGATAGGGCTTCATACATGTATAAGAATTGATGATAGGAAATGGATCAATCCAATCACATTAAGTTCCATCACTTTGAAACCGAAACCCCTAAAACATTTTGCTAAACAAGACTTCCTCACTTTTATCTTTAGTTTACTTAACTTTGCTTCTATACGTCCTTTTGTGCAAACACACCTCCTCGAGAATCTGTTAGTTTAGCTAATTCAAAGTGTGAGTCCTTGAGTAGTCCCAATCTCTGTGAGATCAATATTTTTATTACTGATGACGTAGTCATACACTTGTGGCTTCATAATAAGTTTTTGGCATCATTGCCAGGGATTAGCATAACACTTACTGATTTTCATTTTGAGTTAGTCTAGACTGTGTTTCTTTTCCTTTTGCAAGTTTGCTCAGACATACTTTTTATACATTTTGTATTTATTTTATTTCTATTTTTGCATTTCTTTTTCTTCATTCCTACTCATTTATTTTTCCATTCCATATCTGCAATCTAGATTTTTGTGAATTCTATTTTGCCTTGTCAACTGCATTTTATAGTCTCTCTAGCATACCTAGCTTACTTAGATAAATATGGTTCTAAGGATGTTGAAGGATTATGGTGCCCCCTAAGTTAGCCATAGAGTTAAGGCCTATTGTACCATCAGAAATTCTGGCGAATAATTTTATGCTTAGACCATCTTTCATCTCTATGATTCAGGAGGACTAGTTTAGGTGATCAGATTTGAAAAATCTATATTAGCATCTTATAGAGTTTATCAGATATTGTGACACATTGAAATATGAGGGGGTTTCTGATTCGACTTATGGTTTTCCCTTTCGGTCTTAGAGATACTTCAAAGGTATGGTTGAACACTCTATAACCTGAAAGTATTAGAACTTGTAAAGAAATGAAGCATAAGTTTTTGAATAAATATTTTCCACAAAGGAAGACCACCCATTTGAGGAATCAAATTTTATATTTCAAGTAGCTAGACGGGAAAGCATTACATCAAGCTTGGGATAGATATTTATCTCTTTTGCACTAGTGTCCACATCACGGTATTAAAAATTGGCTGATCATCCACCTATTTTACATTGGGCTATCTTTTCAAAATAAGAGTCAGTTAGATGTTCCGCTGGAGGTTCTTTCATGAGAAAGAGTTTAGATGAAGCACATAAAATAATCTATCGAGTAGTATCAAATCTTAATAATTGGTCAGGTGAAAATTTGATGACCCTCTCATTGGTTGCACTTGAAGAAAAAGGGAAAAAGGAAAGATTGATTGAAAAAAAATAGACTAGAGCATGAAGATGCTAAAACTTGAAACATCTCAGAAGAAGACATCTATTTACAAAGTGAGGAATTCCAAGACTAATTCCCTTGGTGTGATGAGTCCTTATCACAATTGTTAGGAGAAATAACTTCCTCAACTGAACCTATTGTTGAGGAAAAATGTAGTGATATCTTGTGCACAAGGGAGAATCTGGACTATAAGGAAATGGAAGATATGGCTCAAGAAACTAGGAGAATATCATAAAGCATTTTAGAATAGGGGGAAATAAAATTATTAGAACAAGATGCAACTATGCCTAAGATCATGCTGCCACAGGTATAACTTAAACCTTTGCCACTCAACCTCAAATATACATTCCTTGGTCCAAATTCCACTTTTCTAGAAATAATTAATGTAGATTTAACTGAACTAGAGACATAGAAATTAATTAATGAGCTAAGGTTACATAAGAAGGTGATTGGATACACAATAAATGATATTAAAGGAATTAGTACCTCTATATACATGCATAGAATTCTACTTGAAGAAGGGTACAAATATTTAGTTGAACATCAGAGAAGATTAAATCCAAACATGAAAGAGGTGGTGAAGAAGGAAGTGTTAAAACTTTTGGATACAAGGATTATCTACCCTATCTCTGATAGTGAATGGGTGAGTTCAGTGCATGTAGTTCTAAAAAAGGAGGAATTGTTGGAGCAATCCCAATGGTTCGTGGGACCATGTGTTTTGGTGTTTGGGCAAAGAGTTTAAGTTAGGATTACCCTTGTTATTTGATATGTGTACTTGAGTTGTGCAGGACTGCAGGTGACACATGTGACTCAGGTTGACAGCTTCGGGTCCGGTGAAGGATGGAGCATCCGAGAGACCATGGACAAGGCAACAAGGACAATGGCCGAGGGAAGCGACTTCGAGGCATACGCGAAGGATGGCATTGGAGACAAGCCGCGGGCTTGGATGCATCCGAGGGACGAGAGCCAAAGGAAGTAGGCTTGAAGGCAAGAGGTCAAGGCTGCAAAGAAGAGTCAAATGAGTCGTGAAGGTACGAGTGCATGAGAGATTGTACTCGGAGTAAAATCCTAATTTTAGGGTTTTTACTATAGCGGCACTGTAGCAGATACTGTAGCGTACTGTAGCAGTCGACTGGTGTATGGACCAGTCGACTGATGCACTGTAGCAGATAGCCGTTGAGAGAGTCGTTGGGCTGACATCAATCGACTGGTGCAAGGACCAGTCGACTGGTAACGGGCAAATCAGGTTCTGATTTGTTCCAAGCTCTATAAGAAGGAGCTTGGTATGGCCGGCCAAGGCGACGAAATTAGACTTGGTTAAAGTCTAATTAGTAGTCACAAGAGTTCTCAAGTGCTTGTGTAATCCAAGAGGTCTTGGTGAGTTTGTGGTGAGGTTTCTCCACCCACAAGAAGCGACTTGAGATAGCCGGAGTTTGCCGAGGGCTAATCCACCGACGGATAGGGATCGTCCACCTCAAGGACAAGCCGTGGAGTAGGAGCCCTAATCTCCGAACCACGTTAAACTAACGTGTTAGCGGTTTGCTTGCTCTTTCTTATAGTATTTAGTTTAGCTTGTTTGTTTTTATTTGTATTCCTCTGCGTAAGCTAACAATAGTGTAGAAAGCGAGTATTTGGGGGTGCCGTCTATCCAACCCCCCTTCTAGCCGGCCACCGATCCTCCAACAAGTGGTATCAGAGCAAGGGCGCACTTCATCGGACTAACCGCCGAGAAGAGCAACGCATAAGAAGATGGCCGGGTTGATTGTCCCTCCAAAGTTCGAAGGAGGAAGCCTTGGGGACATCACCTATTGGATGATGAAGATGGAGACCTTCTTCAATACGGATTGGGACATAATGATGGTGGTCAAAGAGCCATTCAAAGTCCCAAAGGACAAGAAAGGAAAGAAGCTCCGAACACGACATTGGACGGAAGAGCAAACCTCACGATCGGAGGTAAACTCAAAGGTAATAGCAATTTTAATTGATTTATTGCCTCCTAATGTGATAAGTGATGTAGGTAAATATGAGAACGCCCATGATTTGTGGAGCAAGGTGAAGATGGTTCTACGGGAAGAACCTAAACCTACACAAGAAGAAGAAGAACCCAAGGAGATGGGTTTAATTGTTCAAGTTGAGGACGAGCAAACGGAAGTTGAGCCATGCTCAACATCCGAGGAGGAGAAGGAAGATGTAGCATCATCAACATCCTCAAGGGTTGAAGAAGAATCCAAGACGGATGAAGAAGAGGTCTTGGAGGTCAACCTAGTGAGCACCTCCACCGAAGCTAAGTCAAAGGAACACATTGTGTGCTTCGGGTGCAATAAAAAGGGACACTACAAGAGTAGGTGTCCAATGGGTAAGAAGAAGGTATCTCCTAAACTCAATTCAATCTCTTTAGAATCTAATTTGAGTTGTAGGAAGAAGAAGGAGAAGAAGCACATTAGATGCTTCACGTGTGGAGAACTTGGACATTACCACACAAGATGCTCGAGGAAGGGAGAGTTCAAGAAGTTGGAGCATCTAAAGAAATGGGAGAAGAAGAAGAGGAGCTCAAGTCAAGGGGGAGCTTCAAGGGTAAGGGAGGTATACCCTAATTTGAAGTGTAATTCAAATTCAAATTCTTATGTTCCCATGCATGCTAGGAGAAATAATGATTATCATTATGTAGCAATGAAAAATTTTGGATTTAGATATCATGATAGGAGTACGGTAAATGTGGATCATAACCCTAGGAAATCTATGCATGATAAATTTAAAAATGGTAGACCTAAGGAGACCCAAGGCATTAATCCCAAGAAGGGGAGACATATGCCTAGAAAGGGTAGGTCTAGGAATGTCCAAGGTGGATATGTTGACTCTAGGGTTAGGAACCTAGAAAGGGAGAATCAAGCTTTGAAGGCAAAGCTTGATGGTTTAGAGAAATTCCTTAAGAGATTCACTATTGGATCTAAGGGATTAAGTATGGTGTTGGGGAGTCAAAAATCCAACAATGATAGATCGGGTTTGGGATACCGATCTAGTCCCTCCAAGGCCAAAAGGAGACCATGTGCTAAGGTGGCACATGATAAGGGCAAGGGAGAGTTATCCAAGGCCAAAAATAAATATGCTAGGGTTGCATATGATTATGGCAAGGATGATGTGCCCAAGGTCAAGAAGATAAGGAGATCTTCTAAGGGACAACATTGTAGTTTGGTCACAATAGATGAGTCACCAATCAAGGTGGCTAAGGTTAAGAGCTCTAGGGGGAGCTCAAAGAGTCAATTTGGGACCCATAGCCAATGGATCTCAGGTGGGTTTTACTTGGAAGTCTAGAGGAGTCATGGAATGTGCCAAATGATTTGGAGACGGATTTGAGTCTCAAACCTAGGGATTTGGCACACATGGTTTGTGTTTCATGCAAGAAATATGACATTTGGGGTCATATAGCATGATAATTGGTTTTGGATGTATAGATGCCATATAAACCAATGCTAGGGATGCATTGTGGGTTGGTATGGGCAAATACATCAAGAGGAAGCCAAAACTTGGACTTTAGGTCAATGTTCAATTGAATAATTTAGCTAGTTTTAGATTTTTGAGTTAATCTTGGGATTGGTGATAGATATATTTTGTAATATATTTTTCCCAAGTATAAACTGGTACAATAGACCTCTCCACAAAATTTGGGAATTTTTGGAGGTCTAGGGAATTTCTGGTGCATTTCTGAAGTTGGTCTGAAAAGGCTGATTTTTGCAGAATTAAGGTACCAGTCGGCTGGTGCAAATACCAGTCGACTGGTAACAGTATTTTTGAGCACAGAATGTCTCTGTAAGCTCATTTTATCGATACTAGTCAACTGGTGCCGATACCAGTCGACTGGTAACAGTAGATTTCGACCACAGAATGCTTCTGTAAGGTTCTGTCGAAGGGGGCAGTCGACTGGCACTTGGGGCAGTCGACTGATACCAGTCTGAAACTGTTTTCAGCATTGGTTCTTGACCATGTCAACTCATTTAGATGTATGAGATCCATGGGGGATAAATACATGAGTTTAGGGTCAGTTTGGATGATAAGTTTTCAACAATTGGGATATTGTTGGAGAACTTTTTGGATGTTAGGCAAAGGGGGAGAAGTAAGGTTTAATTGGGAAAACCTTAAGTTCCTTTGCGTAGGGGGAGCCTTGGGATAGGTTCTTAAAAAGCCCTGTGGGAAAATCCTAGCTCAATGGGGAGCTTAGGTGTAGGGGGAGCATTGTGATAGGTTTCAATGCATGTTTGCATTTTTGATTCGGCGGTTGCCAAGTGTGTAGCCTTGGCAACGTAAGTCCATTCGGCGGTATAAGTCCAAGTGTGTAGCCTTGGCATCGTAAGTCCATTTGTTTTAGCATGTTTGTTTTGCTATTTGTTTTCCCTAACTTAAACGTATTGCCAAACACCAAAAAGGGGGAGATTGTTGGAGCAATCCCAATGGTTCGTGGGACCATGTGTTTTGGTGTTTAGGCAAAGGGTTTAAGTTAGGATTACCCTTGTTATTTGATATGTGTACTTGAGTTGTGCAGGACTGCAGGTGACACATGTGACTCAGGTTGACAGCTTCGGGTCCGATGAAGGATGGAGCATCCGAGGGACCATGGACAAGGCAGCAAGGACAATGGCCGAGGGAAGCGACTTCGAGGCATACGCGAAAGATGCATTGGAGACAAGCCGCGGGCTTGGATGCATCCGAGGGACGAGAGCCAAAGGAAGAAGGCTTGAAGGCAAGAGGTCAAGGCTGCAAAGAAGAGTC
Source organism: Zingiber officinale (assembly GCF_018446385.1). Classification (NCBI taxonomy): domain Eukaryota; kingdom Viridiplantae; phylum Streptophyta; class Magnoliopsida; order Zingiberales; family Zingiberaceae; genus Zingiber; species Zingiber officinale. The sequence continues at coordinate 59,194,419 of NC_055990.1, read as the reverse complement.
AAATGAGTCATGAAGGTACGAGTGCATGAGAGATTGTACTCGGAGTAAAATCCTAGTTTTAGGGTTTTTACTGTAGCGGCACTGTAGCAGTACTGTAGCGCACTGTAGCAGGTACTGTAGCGTACTGTAGCAGTCGACTGGTGTATGGACCAGTCGACTGATGCATTGTAGCAGATAGTCGTTGAGAGAGCCGTTGGGCTGGCATCAGTCGACTGGTGCAAGGACCAGTCGACTGGTAACGGGCAAATCAGGTTCTGATTTGTTCCAAGCTCTATAAGAAGGAGCTTGGTATGGCCGGCCAAGGTGACGAAATTAGACTTGGTTAAAGCCTAATTAGTAGTCACAAGAGTTCTCAAGTGCTTGTGTAATACAAGAGGTCTTGGTGAGTTTGTGGTGAGGTTTCTCCACCCATAAGAAGCGACTTGAGATAGCCGGAGTTTGCCGGGGGCTAATCCACGGACGGATAGGGATCGTCCACCTCAAGGACAAGCCGTGGAGTAGGAGCCCTAATCTCCGAACCACGTTAAACGAACGTGTTAGCGGTTTGCTTGCTCTTTCTTATAGTATTTAGTTTAGCTTGTTTGTTTTTATTTGTATTCCGCTGCGCAAGCTAACAATAGTGTAGAAAGCGAGTATTTGGGGGTGCCGTCTATCCAACCCCCCTTCTAGCCGACCACTGATCCTCCAACAGGAATGACCATCATCTAAGATGAAAGCAATAAACTGATTCCAACCCAAACTGTTACAAGATGGTGGATGTGTATTGACTATAGGAAATTGATCAAAGAAAGTAGGAAAGATCATTTGTCCTTACCATTCATTGATCAGATGCTTGAAAGTTTTTTTTCTAGTTTTTTTCAAACACTTATATTTCTGCTATTTTGATGGATATTCTAGTTTTTTTTTTCAAATTCCAATACATCCTCAAGATCAAGAGAAGACTACATTTATATGCCCCTACAAGACCTTTTCTTATTGATGTATTCCATTTAGACTTTGTAATGCTCTGGCTACTTTTCAATGTTACATGATGGCAATCTTCTCAGATTTGATAGAAGAAATAATGGAGGAATTTATGGATGATTTCTCAGTTTATGGGAATAACTTTGATAATTGTTTATTAAATCTTTCTCTAGTCCTTCAGAGGTGTGGAGAGGTGAATTTGGTCCTAAATTAGGAGAAATGTCACTTCATGGTTAAGGAAGGAATCATATTGGGACACAAAATTTCAAAACAAGAAATTGAAGTGGATCAAGCAAAAATAGAAGCAATTGAGAAGTTAGCTCCGCTAATTAAGGTTAAAGGAGTAAGGAGTTTCTTGGGGCATGCTGGATTCTATCGACATTTTATAAAAGATTTTTCCAAAAGCTCTAAGCCATTAACTAATCTGTTGATCAAAGATGCAGAATTCTATTTTGAAGATAACTACTTGGAGGCCTTTATGAAAATAAAAAATGCCATGGTTACAGCTTCAGTAATTCAAACTCTAAATTGGGAGCTTCCATTTGTGATCATGTGTGATGCCAATGACTTTGCAGTAGGCGTCATATTGGGGCAAAGGAAAGACAAAATGTTACATGTCATTCATTATGCTAGCAGGACATTAGATGCTACCTAAGTAAACTATTCTACTATAGAGAAAGAATTATTGGTAGTAATATTCACATTTGATAAGTTTAGATCTTATTTGGTTAGTTCAAAAGTTATAGTATACACTAATCATGTTGTCATTCGATATTTGCTTAGTAAAAAAGATGCTAAGCCATGACTTATTAGATAGATTCTAATTCTTTAGGAGTTTAATTTAGAAATCAAGGATAAGAAAGGGGCAGAGAATGTAGTGGCGAGCCATCTATCTTGAAAAATGATGCAAAATTTGATCCACCTATTAATGACATCTTTTTGGATGAACATCTCTTAGCCTTGTTCTGTGAAAAGGACCCTTTGTATGTAAATTTTGCTAATTTTCTTGTAGGTGGAGTCTTATCCCCAAACCTCTCTAGACAACAAAGGAAAAAGTTTTTCTCAGATGCCAAGTACTACATGTGGGATAAACCATTGCTTTATAAGAAATGTGGGGATGCAATTTACTGAAGGTGTGTTCTTGAAGATGAAGTCAAGAATATTTTGTCCCATTTCCATTCATCGTCATATGGAGGGAACTTAGAAGCTTTGAAAATAACTATAAAGATTTTGCAAGCAGGATTTTTTTAGCCACATTTATTTAAGGATGCTCAAGAATATGTGCAGTCTTGTGATCAATGTCAAAAGACTGGAAGTATCACATAATGAAATGAAATGCCACTAAATTATATCCTTAAAGTTGAGCTATTTGATGTATGAGGAATATACTTTATGGGGCCTTTTCCTTCATCATGTGGTAATAAATATATTTTGGTGGCAATAGACTGTGTGTCAAAATGGGTAGAAGCAATAGCTTCTCCTACAAGTGATTCTAGAACCATTATTAAATTATTCAAAAAGTTGATTTTTTTTCACCCATAATTTGGTGTACCCAAGGTAGTTATTAGTGATGGAGGTTCTCACTTCATTGGAAAATAGTTTAAGAATCTTCTCAAGAGGTATGGGGTAAGTCACAAAGTTACAACACCTTATCATCCACAGACATGAGGATAGGTTGAGATTTCTAATAGACAAATTAAAGAAATATTAGAAAAGATAGTGTCCACATCACGTAAGGACTGGTCACTAAAATTAGATGATGCTTTATGGGCATATCGTACAGCTTATAATACTCCAATTAATGTTACTCCATTTTGACTAGTTTATGGAAAGTCTTGTCATCTTCCAGTAGAATTATAATATAAAGCTTATTGAGCAATCAAACTACTTAAGTTGGATCTCAAAGCGGCAGGGGTAAAAAGGAAGCTCCAATTAAATGAACTTGATAAATTGAAGATGGATTCTTATAAGCATGCAAAATCTTACAAAGAAAGAACAAAGAAATGGCATGATCGACATATACTACGAAAGGAATTTAAGGAAGGGGATTTAGTGCTATTGTTCAATTCAAGGTTGAAACTTTTTCTCGGGAAATTGAAGTCAAAATGGATAGGAGCATTTAAAGTTAAAAAAAGTTTATCCATTTGGAACAATCAACATTAGGAATTAAGAGTTTGGATTATATAAAGTAAAAGGACAATGTTTAAAAAGATATCTAATTGGCACGCAAGTTGAAGAAAGCAAGAAGTTATATTTTTCTTATCTATGGCCTCCGGATTGAGCTCATATGGGTAAAGCTAAAGACATTAAACAAGCTCTTCTTGGGATGAGCAGAACAAGGTGTAGCCATGTTAATTAACATGGTCGTGTGATCTTGGCCAACACCAATTTAGCTAAAGTCATGTCAAATAACACAGCCATGTGATCTCGACAGAGCTAAATGCAAGCGAGGTCGTGTTGATTGACACGCTCGTGGGGCACAAAAGGCAGGCCCAAGCCCACTTCACACATGGCTAGGGCATGGCGAGCATAAAAAGAAGATGTTCTTTACACACGGCCATCAAACAGCCATGTGAAACGTCACAGGTTGCTCAAACTTCTTCCCACTCCTCTTCTTCAATTTTATTTTCTTCATCCACATTCACTCCTTTAATATTAGGTTGCTTCTACTTCTAGGTTCTTAGATAGATTTCACTTTCCTCTGCAATGTTGACCTAGTTTAAGAGAAGAATGGGTGCTAAGAGCAAGGAAAAGCGTGAATTTTTACAAGGTTTGAACACACGCTTCAATGGTATAAATGATAATTTTAGTATTATCTTTGGTAATGAAGATCAGAAACATCGCTATGATTCTTTAGTAAGATGTTCTATTTTATGCATTAAGTTCTTGGATCACTCTATAGGATTGAAAAGAATTTATATATCTCTATAATGGTATGATATTATCCACTTTGGGTCTAATCCCTTATGTTTTGCTCTTGGGCTCTATCCAAAAGGCCTCATACCAATGGAGATATCTTTTTCTTATAAACTCATGATCTTTCCCATGTATTTTTAATGTGATACTATGTTTGTAATCTTGTAACACCAACAATCTCCCCTCAAATAAAGGACCACACGGTCCCCCTTAAGCATCAGGTCACTGTTGACCTGCTCTAGGCCTCCCCTCGAGCATCAGGTCGCTTACTTGCTCAAGGCCTCCCCTACTTTATTTACGATTTCACCCACATAGTTCAATCTTAGAGCATGACTCTGACTCGTGCTTCTTCCAACAGTTAGTCCGGTAAAGAGCGACATTACTCTGATACCAATTGAAGGATCAAAAGATGCGATAGAGGGGGATGAATATCACATGTTAAAAACTTTTCCTTTTGAAGCGTTGAAACAAGAGTAGTGCAGCGAAAAATAAAGAACGCATATCAATTACTTGGTTCGGAGCCTAGGTCAACTCCTACACCAAAACCCAAGATCTCTTGATCGCACCGTTGGGCAATCCACTAAATCTCTTTTTTCTGAAACATTCAGAAAGAAGTAATTCGTACAAATAAAAAATATAAGATAGTAATAGCCTACTATGTTATTTGAATTTAAGTACAATACAAACTAAATTATACAGAAAAAATATGAAGTGATGGAGATCGTCGGAGTAGTAGCTTGCTTGAGGATGTGATGTAGAGTTGAAGCATGAACAAAGACTTTACAGAGAAATGAATAGAAAACTTGATTGCTACCTTGAACCTTGAGCTTCCCTTTTATAAGCATGGTTCGATCGACTGACTAACCCATCGGTCTACTGATCCATTCAGTCGGCTGAACCTCCTATCGGTCAATTGAACCCTATGCTTTCCTTCTTTGCTAAGATCCAATCCTTGTGCATTTATAAGCTTTAATAGTTCAGTCAACCGATCACCTTGTTCGGTCAACCAAATAGTGAACTTTCCCTGTTCATCGAGATTTACACTTAATTCATCATTAATGAGGTGATCATTCGGTCTACTGATCCCCGAGTTCGGTTGACCGATCAGCCTGACTTCCTTCTTTACTTCAACTTGATCTAGTCTATGTTCAGCGCCATATCATCAAGGTTTGATGCACCAACCTACTGGTTCTGTCAATTGATCAGGCTTTGATCAAACTCCACTTTGTTCTGCTCTGGTCTGATCTCTAGTTTGATTTAATCTGGTTCAGTCAACCAATCTCTTAGTTCAATCGACCACGATAAGACTGGTTCTTGTAAAACAGAGTTAAACAGTATATATCCCTATAAAACAAATGTTAGCACAGTTATTTGATGCATGAGTAGTATTTGATAATAATACTGTCTTAATCTCAACTTGGAAACCTTCCCGATTTCTTCAATTGGATCAGCGACCTAGAGTTTGTTCCTTTTCAGAACACGACCTTACTATCGCTCCTAATTGCTTACCTTAATCTACCTGTCAAACATTGGTCCTCCAGTCCTATTTGGACTATGCTACTTAGCATCTGATTGTCTCACTAGGACTTTCCCTTGATCTTCGGTCCTCTAGACCTATCGAGCTTCCCTATCAAGTGTTGGGTCCTCTCAATCCACTTGGGCTTCCTGCATAGTTTCCACGATCTGCTAAGACTTTTCTTGCCTAGTTGCGACTAGGGCTTTCACTGGTGAGTAAACAACCTGGACACTTAGTCAACATGTTAGGTCACAACAAGACTTAACTTGAACCTTTGACAACATCAAAACGCAGGTTCGATTCTAGTGCACCATGCACCAACAATCTCGCCCTTTTTTATATTTGGCAACCAAGGTTCACAATTAAGTTAATAACATATGCAAAGATAAGTAAACAAGTATTTTTTTTATTTAACTTTCCTCCTGAATTTAATAACTCCCCCTGAATTCATTATCTCCCCCCCCCCCCCTTGACACACATCAAATATAGGGGAAACGCAAATAACAAGTTTGAAGTTAGAAAAAATATTTGAAATTCGCGAGTAGAAAAATCCTAAAGATAGTGGATTTTAAAATTTTGAAAGCAAGTTCGAACCATTGAAGATGTAAGATTTAAAAAGATGGTTTTGAAAAAGGATTGTTTAAAAAGTTTAATCAAGAATCCAAGACAGTTAGATTTTAAAAAAAATAAAAGTATGAAAATTTGAATTTAAAGATAAATATTTGAAAAAATAAATTCTAAGAAAATAAATTTTAAAAATATTTGCTAATTTGGAAAGAATAATTCTAAAAATTTTGAAAGGATAAATTTGAAAATTTTATAAAGATTGAAAAGTATCTTGAAAACTTAGTAACTAAAGTACGAATTATTTTTTGAAAATAATTCTAAAAATTTGGTAGAGATAAATTTTGAAAGTAATTTCTTAAAGAAAAATAATTTTGAAAATTTGATAAAGGCAAATTTTGAAAATAATTTTAAAAATTTGTTAAATAAAAATTTTGAAAGTAATATTGAAAATTTATAAATTTTTTAAAATTGGGTAAGGATAAATTTTAAAAAATTAAGTTTCAATTTTCTTAGCCCTGAAAAATTATAAAAAATGATTTTAAAGCTTCCCCTAAAATTGATAAATACCTAAAAATCCAAGCATGATTTTAAAAACTAGAAAAAATGACCTTATGATGAAATATTCAACCTTCATACTTAGTTGACTACCACAAGATAGTATCGGTTGATTTAGATTGGCCAATTTGAATATCGTCATAGCCAGATTACTCAAATTGATCAATATATTTTAATTTTAAATTGAGTTTAGTTATTAAGTAAAATTTAAGTTTTAATTAATTTTAAGATTTTGTTAAGTTTAAATTTAAGCTTAAGTTTTTTTAAAAAAATATTATTAAGTTAGTTTTTAAATTAATTAATTTTAGTTTAAGTTTTTTATGTTAAGTTTTTAATTAATTTAAGTTTTTAATTATGTTTATAATAATTTAGTTTTGGAATTTTAATTAATTTTAAGTATTAATATTTTAAGTAAGTTTAGTTCCAATTTAAGTTAAGCTAGTTTTAATTAATAATTTAAGTTTTAAATTTAATTCAAAGTAAAGTTTAGCTTTAATTAATAATTTCAATTTAAGTTTTTATTTCATTTTAGTTTTAATTTTAAGATACGTTTATTATTTTTTTTGTTAAAATAATTTTAAGTTAGATTTAAGTTTTAATCATTTCAATTTAATTTTTAATAAATCTAAGTTAAGTTTAATTTTAATTTAAGTTTATTTTTTAAGTTAAGTTTATATTTTTTTAAAAAATAATTTTAAGTTAGGATTTAATTTAAATAATTTTAATTTAAATTTTTAATTAATTTAATGTTTTTATTTAAATTTAATTTAAAATTTTAAATTAATTTATTTTAATTTTAATTAAGTTTAATTTTAGTTTTAATTTTAATTAAGTTTAAGTTTAATTTTATTTTTAATTAAGTTTTAATTTTAATTTAGTTTTAATTAAGTTTTAATTTTAATTTAGTTTTAATTATGTTTTAATTTTAATTTTAGTTTTAATTATGTTTTAATTTTAATTTTAATTTTAATTTTAATTTTAATTAATTTAAATTTTAAGTTTAATTTTAATTTAGTTTAATTTTAATTAAGTTTAAGTTTAAGTTTAGTTTTAATTAGTTTTTCATTTTAAATTTAATTTGTATTTTATTTTTAATTAAGTTTTAATTTCAATTAAGTTTAAGTGTACTTTTAGTTTTAAGTAAGTTTTAATCTTAACTTTAATTAAGTTTAAGTATTAATTTTGGTTTAATTTTAATTTTAATTTTAATTTAAGTTTAATTTTAATTAAGTTTTAATTAAAATTTAGATGTAATTTTAATTTTAAATTTTAGTTTTAATAAAACGGTTGTTGACCCCATGTTAGATTCAAACTTAGCTTTGCGTTAATCAAGCAAGATTCTTATAGATAATTTTTCAGTCAATGGCGAAACATATGGTCTTCTTGTCTACCAACGGTGGACTACTTTTTGAATATTTTTCAAATAGACCTTCCCAAAGAACTTAATACTAGGTTTTCGTCTAACTAGCCCATGTTTGACTGGGGTAGCTTCAGTCAAATCTACTAAGTCTAGTGTACCAGATAGAATACACAAGATTCAGTCTAAACATGCCTTCGATAAAGCTTCCTTGACGTACTATCATCCCAATCCATTCCGATACTATGTTATTAGGGTTTGCTAAACCTTTTTAACTAATCATTCTAAACTAAGTAGAAAAGTAAATCTAATCCTAAGCATGTATAGTTTATGAATCAAGTTGGTTAAACAGTTTTTCTATTTGCTCCCCCAGTCATAACTTAGATATGATCTATCTAAGTAGTGAATTTGACTCTTAGGGATCAACTATTGGTTTGGTTTGATTATTTTGGTTATGCATATTTTAGGAACCCATGCTTGGACTTGATTTCTAATATTTTGACTAATTAAAGATAGATATGGTTTGTTGGTTTTATTTGGGTTATAGCCAAGTCTCGATTTATTGTACATGGCTCGTTGCGACCCAAGTACCACGTTTAGACATTTGGATCCTAGTTCAAACTTTTCTAACATTTTCTTAAGTCACTCGACTTGACCTTTCAAGTTGAAATTTTCTTCCTCAAGTTTTGCAACTTGAGTTGAAGTTCCAACTTGAACTTAGTTAGTCAAGTTACTCAAGTTAACTTGCTCCTTAAAGTGGTCTACTTCCTTAAGTAGTAAGTTATTTTGTTTTTTAGATTTTGTAAATTTTTTAAACAAATATTTAACTAATTTAAGTAACTTTGACTTAGAATAAAAAGTTACCATATCGTGACCTTCATAAACGAATACGGATCTGTTGCTTCTCTCTCAGACTGGTATTCTTCCTCAGACTCGAAATCTTCATTTCTCGCCATAAGAGTAAGATGGCTTTAGTGCTTTAGTTCTTCCACATCGGACTCCTCGAAGGATGACTCATCCCATGTCACTTGAATGACCTTCTTTCTTATTGTTGATTTTGGTTTTTCCACCTTCCAGTTAGGACATTCGTTTTAAAATGCCCCTTCATGTTGCATCCATGACAAATCATTTCTAATTTATTTTGTGTCTGGTTGATTGGTGCCTTCTTGGTTCTTCTTTTGAACTTCTTTCTTATTAGTAGTTTTCGGACCATGTTGATTAGCTCTTCTTCATTAGTTGAGTCTGTGTCAGACTCACTTTCTAGTTCATTCTTGATTTTGGTCTTGGTTTTGTTAGTAATTAGCCCTAAGAGCCAATCATGAGATGATTAGGCTTTTTGGATTAATCATTGAGTTAGACTCGAATGAACTCACTCATTAGATTACGTGTAATCCGAATTAGACTCATTGAGTTAGACTCAAATAGATCCAACTATTGGATTGAGTCAAATTCCATGGGAATCAATGTAATGCCCGAAAATTTCCAAATAAATTAGTAGAAATATTCTATTATTTTCCTGGAATTTTAGGATATTTTTAGGGGATTTTTAGAGTAGCGAAAGTAGCAAAAACAAATAGAAATGTAGAATGGTCTAGGCGGGAATTGAACCCGAGACCTATGGGCCCTATGCCTTATAGAGGACTCTAGTAACCAAGTGAACCCAGCAGGGCTGTGCTGAAAGAGGAGGGAACCAATTATATTTATATTTAAGTTGGCTGAATTAAACACTTAATATAAATAGGAGACTTAAGTGGGGATTGATTAATTTTAATCGTTAAATTTCTCTTCCTCAAACCCTCACCGCCGACCCCTCTCCCTTCCTCACCTCTCGGCGCCCAAGTCCAAGGAAGAACCTAGGGTTCCATCCCTAGGGCCATAGGAGTGTCTTCCGGCAACATCAAAGTTACGAGGACGCACCTCTCCGCGAGAAGAACGCATAGACGCGAGAAGATCGTCGAAGAGATCCCTTCTCCGGAAAACCTAGCGAGTGGATTGTAAGAAAAACTAGCGCAGGATGTAAGAAACCCCTCACCTACAGTATAAGTAGCTATTCGTGTGTTTTATGCATTAGTTTGGTAGTATGCAGATTTTCAGTACGTAGTGTGTGTTCTAGTGCACACCAAGTGCTGGATATAATGTTTAGCTCAGTAAAATGCTACAATAGGCATTTTAATAGTTCAGTAAATGTCGTAGAAGCATTTAGAATAGCATATTTAGCTTTGCTACAGCTTATATGGGACTACGGTCCAATGGGTGGGCTCCCACAGTCGCCTCTAGGTTCAGATAACTTAGCTCTCGGTTCAGATAACCTAGAAATAGCAAGATAAGAAAATTCAGCTATAATCAGTATTTTATTTTCAGCAGTGGCACTGTACTGGACTAGATGTCCATTGGGTTGGGCTCCCATAGTCGTCCCTAGGTTTAGATAACCTAGTAAACCCTACTAGATTCGGAATTTGCAACCCCGGGTTTAGTTAGGGATGCGCGCACAGCAAGTACAGCTGCCGGGCCCATCAGCAGCATGATTATGTATTTTCATCTATTTATGATAAATAGCTTTCAAAACTTCACAATATACTTTATGTGAATATAGAGCAGCTTAGCATCAGTTAGCAGTAGTATAACTTAGCTTTTATTTCAGTTCAATTCGTATGGATCCACATGATGGTTTTATGCTCAGCTATGATTTCCATGTATCGTATGTGATTATGCCATGTTTTAGAATCCATGTTTAGCAATGTCAGCATATATTTCAAATAGCATGTTTTAAAAGCATAAATTGCATCGTATGCATGTTTTGTGAGGTAGATGGTTTCTTACTAAGCTCTTGAGCTTACAGATACTTCTTTTCCTTATACTGCAGATAAAGGTAAAGGAAGGAGGGATTAACGGAGGCTGGAGGACAATGCAAGGGAGATGTGTGTGGATGGAACTTGGAATAAAGATCTTGGAGAAACTAGCAAAATTAGAAACCTTTAGCATTTTCTTAAGTTATTACGTTTCCGCACTTCTAGTTATTTAAAAGTCTGGAATCATGAAAGACCTATTTAGATTGTTAGTGATCATGCTTAGAATGTCAGTTAATTGTTATTGGTATGTTTATAGCCATGTTAGAACTTATGTGGGTGAATTTGGCACGAAACAGTGCTGAAATCAGACTCCTGATATGAAATCAGAAACCCCGATCGATCAGCCGATCGATTGGGGGTCTTCAGTCGATCAGTTGATTGATTGAGGAGTTTGTACCGCGAATAGTAAGCTCTGGGATCGATCCTCCGATCGATCCGAACGCGTTCTGTCGCGAACAGAAGGCCCTGGAATCGATCAGTGGATCGATCAAATGACTCCAATCGATCCACCGATCAATTGGAAGGCCTGATAACAACTGGAAACCCTCAGCCCTTGACCATATGGGAAGCCTAGACTACCTCCCTTAGCATAGGAACAGTATTCAAGATGTAGTTTAAACATGGATTGCAGATCCAATAGTAATTAGTAGAAGAAGTTGTATTAGTTAGCAAAATTTTTAAATCAGATCAGTTCTCCGCGCATTAAGAATAGCTAGCAACAGTATAATGTGACGATCCGGTCTCACAGCTTAGCCAGTAGAAGGCGGGTCGTTACAGAGTGGTATCATAGCAAAAGTTCCATACTTCCTACACACACATCAGCATTGAACCTACAGCTTCCAAGTAAGAACATCTCTCACTTCATTTATGTTTTGCTTTCATGTTTATAGATAATTAAAGCATGCTTATGTATTTATAGATAATTAAAGCATGCTTATGTATGATAGCCTCTAGTGTGATTATGGTAGCTAATTAAACATGATAACAATAGTTATGCAATACGATCCTGTTAGTTATGTATGTCCTCTGTGTCTTTAGAAAATGGTACGAGGACGTCCAGCTAGAAAGACACCAGCTACTAAGCCCCAGCATGAGGCAGGCAGCTCAGTGCCTCCTCCGGACCTTACAGCAGTAGTGGCTCAGTTACAGCAGCAATTAGCTGAACAACAATAGGAAAATAGCCACTTTAAGGGCTAGTCAGCAGAACACTCCCACTATCACTCCGGAACCTAACATGGCAACCCCAGCAGTAATAGCGGTTCCACCAGTCCAACCTACAGCACCAGTAGCCCCAGCAGTAGGGGCAAGGAGGGAAGCTTATCTGATCCAGTGGCAGAAAATTAAGCCAGAGAATTTCGCAGGCACCAGTGAACCATGGGATGCTCAAGCCTGGTTCAAAACACTGGAAAGTACGATGGAGCTTCTGGACTGGCCAGAGCATGAGAAAGTGAAATGCGCCTCTTTCTGCCTATCAGGGGACGCACGTATGTGGTGGGAGAGAATTAAAGCGAAGCGCCCAGTGAACCAGATGACATGGGCTGACTTCGAGAGAGAATTCTTTGAAGAGTTCTTCCACATGCGAGTTACCAACCGCCACTACAACGAGTTCACTGAATTTCGCCAGGGCAACCTTTCAGTGGAGGAAGCCATGAAGAAATTCAACAGATTGGCTCGTCTATGCCCTGAATTAGTCAGCACTGAAAAAGAACGAGTCCGGTTGATGCTCAAGATGCTAAGGCCGGAAATAGCAATGAACGTGACCAGCGGCGTCCATAGGCCGCAAACCACTGAAGAACTAGTAAGCAGTGCTTTGACCACCGAGCACTATCAGAACAATATCAAACAACAGAAGCAAGTCCTCTCAGAGTCGGAAGGTCAAGGAGGCTCAGGTACTCAGAAACACCAGGGCCATAGCTCCCACGGCTCCAACTGGAAAGGAAACTCCAACAACAAACGTAAACCAGGGAGTTACCCAAAAGGAGGACTAGCTAGTAAACAGCCCAGCTATCCCAAGTGTTCTATTTATGGGAGATTCCACCCAGGAGTTTGTCGCAAAGGCACACGGGGATGCTTCGAATGTGGACAAGAGGGGCATATGGCTAAGCAGTACCCGAACAAAACCGGTTTTCCTCAACCACAGCCGATTCAGCATGGAGGCCAGCCAGCCCAGTTACACCAGATGCAGGCTGCTTTAGATGGTCCACACATCAGCAAGGGCAGATTAGAAGCCCCGTTAGCCACAACGAATGCGAGGATCTACTTACTCACCAAAGAGGACGTAGCGAATGCCTCGACAGTTGTTACAGGTCAGATTAGTATCTTACAGCAAAGTACAACTATCTTATTCGATACTGGGGCAACCCATTCTTATATATCTAGGGCATTCACCGAAAAGTTGGCAATACCTCCAGAGGTACTCAGTAGTCAGTTCTTGACGATGCTACCTTCGGGAGAGATTATGGCGTCCACGCACTGGCTCCGAGCAGTGCCGATCATCATAGCAGACAGAGAGCTTTTTGGTGATCTAATAGTATTAGATATGGCTGACTACGACGTCATCTTAGGAATGGACTTTCTGATGAAATATGGTGCCTCCATAGAGTGCCGTAAACAGAGAGTTGTATTCCAACCCGAAGCAGGAGTGCAGTTTGGATTCATCGGAGAACCAAAGAGAAAGGCCAAGAAATTTCTCTCAGCTCTGAAAGCACAGAAACTAATGGATTCAGGATGTATGGGATTCTTAGCCAATGTAGTCAGTACCAGCCAGGACAAGGACCGAAAGCTAGAAGAGGTCCGACTCGTATGTGACTACCCAGCAGTCTTTCCTGAGGAATTACCAGGCCTAGCACCGGACAGGGAGATAGAATTTGATATAGAGCTCATACCCGGTACAAATCCCATCTCTAAAGCACCCTACCGCATGGCTCCAGCAGAACTGAAGGAACTTCAGGAGCAACTACAGGAGCTGCTTGACAAGGGCTTCATACGTCCTAGTCACTCACCATGGGGAGCGCTTGTATTGTTCGTGAAGAAGAAGGACGGGAGCATGCACCTGTGTATAGATTACAGAGCACTAAACCAAGTCACGATCAAGAACAGGTATCCTCTTCCCAGAATAGATGACCTGTTTGATCAGTTAAAGGGAGCAGCAGTGTTCTCTAAAATAGACCTCAGATCGGGATATCACCAGGTGAAAGTTAAAGAAGGTGATATACCCAAGACGGCTTTCAGGACCAGATACGGACATTATGAGTTCGTAGTCATGCCCTTTGGCGTGACGAATGCACCAGCTACTTTCATGGACCTCATGAATAGAGTATTCAGAGAATACTTAGATAAGTTTGTTATCGTATTCATCGATGATATTCTTATCTATTCCAGAACTCAGGAAGAACATGCAGCGCACCTGAAAATAGTATTGCAGACTCTTCAGCAGAACCAGTTGTACACCAAGTTCACGAAATATGAATTCTGGCTAGATCAGGTAGCCTTTCTGGGTCACATCATCTCCAAAGATGGTATCATGGTAGACCCCAATAAGATAGAAGCTGTAAGTAACTGGAAAAGACCCAAGAACGCCAGTGAAATCAGAAGCTTTTTGGGACTAGCAGGTTATTACCGAAAGTTTGTAGAGGATTTCTCCAGGATAGCCTCCCCACTGACAGCTCTCACCAGGAAGAACAGAAAATTTCAGTGGACAGAGGACTGTGAGAATAGTTTTATGGAACTCAAAAGAAGACTGACCAGTGCACCCATTCTGACTCTACCAGAAAACACAGACAGCTTTGATATTTATAGTGATGCCTCTAAGTTGGGACTAGGAGCAGTACTGATGCAAAATGGCAAGGTGATCGCCTATGCCTCCAGACAACTCAAGGACTATGAGAGGAACTACCCTACTCATGACCTTGAGCTTGCAGCAGTTGTGTTCGCCCTCAAAATTTGGAAACACTACTTGTATGGAGCTCAGTGTAGAGTATATACAGATCATCAGAGTCTAAAGTATTTCTTCACTCAGAAGGATCTGAATATTCGACAGCGCAGATGGCTTGAGCTGGTCAAAGACTATAACATAGACATCCTCTACCATCCAGGAAAAGCCAATAAGGTGGCAGACGCACTTAGCAGGAAGTCCAGTGCTACCTTATTATCCCTAGTGGCCATGTCACCGCCCCTACAGAAGGAGATCACAGATTTCAATCTCGAACTTATAGTGGGACAGCTCTCTACTATGACATTAGAATCCACCTTGCTTGGCGACATCCAGACAGCTCAGGGACAGGATCCTGAAATTCAGAAAATCAAGCAAGGGTTAGCAGAATTAGGGAGTGGAGAGTTCAGAATATCCGATAGTGGGGCATTACATTTTGGTGATAGATTTTGTGTTCCAGATCAGGAGGAACTAAAGAGAAAGATTTTAGACGAGGCTCACAGGACTCCCTATGCGTTGCATCCTGACTCCACCAAGATGTACCAAGACCTAAAGAAATATTTTTGGTGGCCGGGGATGAAAAGAGACATCGCTAGATATGTTAGCACCTGTCTGACCTGCCAGAGAGTCAAGGCAGAACACCAGAGACCAGGAGGAGTTCTGCAGCCTATCCAGGTCCCAGAATGGAAGTGGGAAGACATTTCTATGGATTTCATAGTGGGACTACCCAGAACCATGAATGGTTTTGATACCATCTGGGTAATAGTTGACAGGTTAACTAAATCAACCAACTTCTTAGCTACTAGGATATCCTACTCCATGGAACAGCTAGCTCAGTTGTATCTCAAGGAGATCGTTAGACTACATGGAGTCCCACGGACCATTATTTCAGACAGAGACAGTAGATTCACATCACACTTCTGGGAGTGTGTACAGTCAGTGTTGGGCACTAAGTTAAAATTTAGCATAGCTTTCCATCCTCGGACAGATGGTTAGACGGAGCGAGTAAATCAGGTACTCGAAGATATGCTCCGAGCATGTGCCCTAGACTTCAAGGGAAGTTGGTGCAAATATCTGAGTTTAGCAGAATTTGCATACAACAACAGCTATCAGGCCACTATCGGTATGGCACCCTATGAGGCTCTCTATGGGCGGAGGTGTAGATCTCCAATCTGCTGGTATGAGAGTGGTGAACAGAAAGAACTAGAACTTCAGACAGATCTAGTAGCAAATACCACGGCAGCTATACAGCAGATCCGCCAAAGGATAGAGACAGCTCAGAGCCGCCAGAAAAGCTATGTTGATACACGGCGCAGACCCCTAGAGTTTTCAGTTGGGGATACAGTGTTCTTCAGAGTAGCTCCCATGAAGGGAGTAATGCGTTTTGGGAAGAAGGGCAAACTAAGTCCTAGATATGTGGGACCATACCTTATCACCAGAAGAGTTGGCAAGGTAGCGTATGAGCTAGAGCTGCCTCAGGAGATGTCAGTTATCCACAATATATTTCATGTCTCTATGCTGAAGAAGCATATCCCAGATGCCACCCAAGTGATTGAGCCTCAGTCGGTACAAGTCCGCGAAGACCTCAGCTATGACAGTCGGCCTATTTAGATAATAGACCAAGCAGTTAAGAAATTGCGGAACAAGGAAGTACCATTAGTAAAAGTTATTTGGCAAAGTCACACAGCAGAAGAGGTAACTTGGGAGATAGAAGCTAGTATGAGACAGAAGTACCCAGAGTTATTCTAAGTTCGAGGATGAACTTTTTATAAGGTATGGGGGATTGTAACGCCCGAAAATTTCTAAATAAATTAGTAGAAATATTCTATTATTTTCCTGGAATTTTAGGATATTTTTAGGGAATTTTTAGAGTAGCGGAAGTAGCAAAAATAAATAGAAATGTAGAATGGTCTAGGCGGGAATTGAACCCGAGACCTATGGGCCCTATGCCTTATAGAGGACTCTAGTAACCAAGTGAACCCAGCAGGGCCGTGCTGAAAGAGGAGGGAACCAATTATATTTATATTTAAGTTGGCTGAATTAAACACTTAATATAAATAGGAGACTTAAGTGGGGATTGATTAATTTTAATCGTTAAATTTCTCTTCCTCAAACCCTCACCGCCGACCCCTCTCCCTTCCTCACCTCTCGGTGCCCAAGTCCAATGAAGAACCTAGGGTTCCATCCCTAGGGCCATAGGAGTGTCTTCCGGCAACATCAAAGTTACGAGGACGCACCTCTCCGCGAGAAGAACGCATAGATGCGAGAAGATCGTCGAAGAGATCCCTTCTCCGGAAAACCTAGCGATTGGATTGTAAGAAAAACTAGCACAGGATGTAAGAAACCCCTCACCTGCAGTTTAAGTAGCTATTCGTGTGTTTTATGCATTAGTTTGGTAGTATGCAGATTTTCAGTACGTAGGACGTGTTCTAGTGCACACCAAGTGCTGGATATAATGTTTAGCTCAGTAAAATGCTACAATAGGCATTTTAAAAGTTCAGTAAATGCAGTAGAATCATTTATAATAGCATATTTAGCCTTGCTACAGCTTATATGGGACTGCGGTCCAATGGGTGGGCCTCCCACAGTCGCCTCTAGGTTCAGATAACCTAGCTCTCGGTTCAGATAACCTAGAAATAGCAAGATAAGAAAATTCAGCTATAATCAGTATTTTATTTTCAGCAGTGGCACTGTACTGGACTAGATGTCCATTGGGTTGGGCTCCCATAGTCGTCCCTAGGTTTAGATAACCTAGTAAACCCTACTAGATTCAGAATTTGCAACCCCGGGTTTAGTTAGTGATGTGCGCACAGCAAGTATAGTTGCCGGGCTCATTAGCAGCATGATTATGTATTTTTATCTATTCATGATAAATAGCTTTCAAAACTTCACAATATAGTTTATGTGAATATAGAGCAGCTTAGCATCAGTTAGTAGTAGTATAACTTAGCTTTTATTTCAGTTCAGTTCGTATGGATCCACATGATGGTTTTATGCTCAGCTATGATTGCCATGTATCGTATGTGATTATGCCATGTTTTAGAATCCATGTTTAGCAATGTCAGCATATATTTCAAATAGCATGTTTTAAAAGCATAAATTGCATCGTATGCATATTTTGTGAGGTAGATGATTTCTTACTAAGCTCTTGAGCTTACAGATACTTCTTTTCCTTATACTCCAGATAAGGGTAAAGGAAGGAGGGATTAGCGGAGGCTGGAGGACAATGCAAGGGAGATGTGTGTGGATGGAACTTGGAATAAAGATCTTGGAGAAACTAGCAAAATTAGAAACCTTTAGCATTTTCTTAAGTTATTACGTTTCCGCACTTCTAGTTATTTAAAAGTCTGGAATCATGAAAGACCTGTTTAGATTTTTAGTGATCATGCTTAGAATGTCAATTAATTGTTATTGGTATGTTTAAAGCCATGTTAGAACTTATGTGGGTGAATTTGGCACGAAACAGTGCTGAAATCAGACTCCTGACATGAAATCAGAAACCCCGATCAATCAGCCGATCGATTGGGGGTCTTCAGTCGATCAGTTGATCGATTGAGGAGTTTGTACCGCGAACAGTAAGATCCGGGATCGATCCGCCGATCGATCCGGACACGTTCTGTCGCGAACAGAAGGCCCTGGAATCGATCAGTGGATCGATCAAATGACTCCAATCGATCCACCGATCGATTGGAAGGCCTGATAACAGCTGGAAACCCTTAGCCCTTGACCATATGGGAAGCCTAGACTACCTCCCTTAGCATAGTAACAGTATTCAAAATGTAGTTTAAACATGGATTGCAGATCCAATAGTAATTAGTAGAAGAAGTTGTATTAGTTAGCAAAATTTTTAAATCAGATCAGTTCTCCGCGCATTATGAATAGCTAGCAACAGTATAATGTGACGATCCGGTCTCACAGCTTAGCCAGTAGAAGGTGAGTCGTTACAATTAATGAGTTAGACTCATTGGGTGAACTTGAGTTAACCAAGGAAGTTGAATGGTCAAAATTCAACCATTGGATTGAATGGTTGATTTTGAGCCATTGGATTAGAAGATGAAAGGGTGGAGACTCTTGGTATTCCATGGGATGGCTATAAATATCATTTGGATGATATTTTTCATAAGATTTTCATCACTTGAGAAGGTGAAAGGTCTCTTTGCTTCTTCTTCTTCCTCCTTTCCTTGCTTGGCCGAACACACCCTTGAAGGTTGCTAACACAACCTTATGTGTTATTCTCCATCTTGTTGAGTTTGTGAGACAAACGAAAGCAAGGCTTGTTCATGTGGATACCGTAGAGGCGCGAACGCTTGATCGTGCTATGATCCGAGCTGTCGAGAGATCGTGAGCACGCTTCAAAGCTATAACTCTATCATGTCTTTAGATCTAAC
This sequence comes from Zingiber officinale, assembly GCF_018446385.1. Lineage (NCBI taxonomy): Eukaryota > Viridiplantae > Streptophyta > Magnoliopsida > Zingiberales > Zingiberaceae > Zingiber > Zingiber officinale. The sequence goes on along the minus strand of NC_055990.1, from coordinate 59,175,377 downwards.
TTAGTATAAGACTATGTTTCCCTTCACATGGATCTTCTAGAGGAAATAGATTTTTCCCCTGCGCGCTTGCGTGTTTAAGCAACCTATTCCCTTACACTGGTATCAGAGCCACTTGTGAAGGGATATGCTAAGTTATTAGAATTTTTATATATGATATAGAAATTGCATGATAGGGTTTTCTATGATTGGAAAATTGTGAGTTTCGTCCACACAAAACTCTCGGTCAGATTATGGGTCTCGGCCAGACTATGAGTCTTGGCTAGATTCGGAGTTTCGGCCAAGTCTTGAGTCATGACCGAAAGTTGGTGTGTGACCAACTTGGCCAAATCTTGAGTCATGACCGAAAGTTGGTGTGTGACCAACAAGGTCTCGGATAGAGTTGTTTTGTTTGGAACAAAACGAAGTTGTTGTATGACCAACAAGGTCTCGGCTAGATATGTTTTGTTTAGAACGAAACAAAGTTGGTATTGTGGGTAGTGTCTCGGGCATGGCAGCAACTCCTAAACGAGTATGCAAAATTAATTTTGCTTCGGGAGCGCTGCCCCCTGAAACCCCTGCAAGGGGCGTTGCTCCTTGACCCCGCCCGCTAACCGGCTAGCGGGACCATCGTGGTATTACGGCTCATAATTAGTTACTCCAATCATAGTAAAATTTTATGTCATTAGTATATTGTGAATATAAATGACATGGTGCATGGTTATGGCCCTTTGACCCCAATGTGATTGGATGTGTGTAATGTTGTAATTCATAATACGGACTACGTGTCGTGCCTTCATCCCCTTTTATTCTTGTTGTAATTAGATTACACTCGAATGTAACTCGAGTTTCTTTATATTTTGTAATGTACAAAATTAGAAAGAGTTAGTCTTCTGGAAGACGGGTGAAAAAGGAAGGAAGGACAACAACACACGGCGCTTGGAGAAGCTGCTTGGACCTAGGTTGACTTATCGCTCTTCTCATTGGCTTGAGATGTAGCGACCACCCTTCTTACTATACTATACTACACTCTAAGGATGACCGTTACTTAACTACTAACTCTACTTAACCGGTATGATTAAAAATCACATGGAAACTCTACCGAAAAATTTCGGCAGAGTCTCCCCTGTACCGGTGACCTTAAACTGACATACATAACATAATATACACAACCACAGGCGGCTGGAACACATATCAAACACAAAAGGAATAACATCACCACGCAGTTTAATGAAATCAAATCATGCAAGTAATGAATAGCGGAAACAAAATAAACATACAATTAACTAACAGCGGAAGACTAAATGACTCATCTAATACATTCTTAATAAATGGCAATCTTAATAAATTCTTAAACTAAGTCCCAAGGCTTCCATAGTCCTGGCATCACACACCATCCGCGCCACCTTGTCGCCTTCCTTTCTATATCTTTTCCTTTCCTGTATCTGCAGTAAGAGGAAGTGTAGTCTATAAGCAAAAATTTGCTTATTAAGCGCTATCTAACTCACAAAATCATGAATGTGCATGTATACGAAAAGAACTAAAAACTATATGCTCTAAAAAGAAATAAAGCATAAACATAACTGCTCATGTCAAACTAATAGCAAAGAAAAGCTAAGAAATCTACTCATGTAATTCTAATCGCTAATCATGCTACTCATCTAATAGGTAAACATGAAAACTACTCATCCACTAGATAAACATGGTAGAATAAAGAACTTAAACTTACTGAATTCTAAACACCTTCTGAATCTTATTCCACTTGTTTAAAGAACTATTCTTTAATACTTTATACTTATGTAAAACTTTCAAAAACTTATACTTATAATACTTCAAAATAATAATCAACTTCTTCTTGGGCCCGACAACTGTGCTTTTACTTTTGTAACGACCCGACCCATTCGGCGGCCCATTTGGCGACCCTATGGTCGTCGACCGTCGGCCGTCGGCCGAGCCGTTACTACTAGGTTATCTAAACCTAGGGACGACTATGGGAGCCCAGCCCAAGGACAGAGAGTCCAACACAATGCCACTGATAAAAGTAAAATACTTGTTATCTTTTAATACTTCTATATAATGCCTCGGCATTTTCTTAAGCACCTTGTGTGCCAAAAATCCCTAAAGTCTTGACTTTGGGCTTAAGGCCTTGGCCTTTTTCTTTCTTTTCTTTATCTTTCTTATACTTTTCTTATAAAAGAATGCTTCTTACAAAACTGAAATGTTTAAACCAATTCTAACACTGCAATGCTTAAACAAAATCTACATACAAGTTTAAACAGAAATCTGCATATTAAGCTTAATTAAAATCTGCATATTAAGCTTATCTAAAATCTGCATACTAAGCTTATTTAAGATCTGCATATTAATACTTTATAAAATCTACATTGATCAACATGTAAATCTCTTTTCTCATCTTCTAAACTAAACTTCTATTCTGAACTTATTACTTGCATAACCAAATCATTCGCATACTTCTCACCTTTAGACTAAACTAACCTCAATAGTCGGTACAGGAATTATCTTCCTAAATATGGAACCCAAACTTACATCAAACCGATTTCATCTAAACCTTTCTAAAACAGTTCATAGCTATTTCAGTTAACAGAAACATATAAGAACTTAAATCCTATTGCTTCACACAAGAACATTGACCTTAATCTTGTTTTACCTCCATTACGCATTTCAGCAAAGAAAGATCTAAACTCCACAGGAACATAAGAAATAGTAGAACACTACCAATCTAAGCTCAACTCATCTTAAGTTTAGATTCTGTTGAATGTATTCCAAACTAATCAAGCACGGTACTGTTAACCCAAACAGAAATTCCATTAGGCACAAATTAAAACCCACACATGGAGCAAAACACCTTACACCCAAAACATTACTTCCAATCTGCTCAGCAACCGTAACTCTCCGTGAAAACAATACACGTTAAGCTAGCACAAGCAACCCAACACAACAATTCCAATTGTCCAGCAAATTAAAACTAACTCAGAAAACAACCTTGGATCCAACCCAAAATCTGCTCACAAGAAACCAACAAAGCAGAAAGGTGACACATCTTTAAAGGGAACCCAAATCTGTCCCCAAAACTATAGGCTATCTTGAAGAACCAACACAACATAGAAATCAAATCTATGGCTCCAAATCTGATTCAAAATTCCATACAAGGCTACATAGACTAAACTAAAGCACTTCCATAATTGAAACATGCACCTTTCATTAAAACTGAAATATCTTAACAAGGAACAAACTTAACTCCCTTCAAACTTCCAATACTTAAATCATGCTACTGCCGAATTTATGGACATAACTCAAGAATACATCAAAACTCTAGGCAACAAACAAATCCAAAAGCTGAAACGCAAGAAAATTCAAGCAAAGCTTCGGAAACCAGGAGAGGAATACAAAATATGCTTCGGAGCTATCTTACTGCAGGTGAGTAGCGACTTACCTTGGGTTTCTTGGACTTACAACCGAGAAGGAGGCTTCTAGGACCTTGGCTGGCCGCCGGAGATGATGCCCTAACTCCCTTTCATTTTCTGCCCGAGCTCCGCCATCGTACGCAGAAGAGAAGGAGAGAATGGTTTAAGTCACGGGAAAACAGAGCATCAACTTATCCCTTTTTATAACTTAATATTTCTGTTAACTCCTTAAATAAATTCGCTATCTTTTCTAAACAGACAAATCCAACATCAACTTATCCCTTTTATAATCCAATATTCTGTTAATTATCTTAAATAAATTCGCTACTTTTTCTAAACAAACAAATCCAACATCAACTTATCCCTTTTATAATATTCTGTTAACTATCTTAAATAAATTCGCTACCTTTTCTAAACAAACAAATCCAAGACCAACTTATCACTTTTATAATCCAATATTCTGTTAACTATCTTAAATAAATTCGCTACCTTTTTTAAACAGAAAAATCTGTTTGCCCACCTGGTCAGCCAGGTTTTGACCGAGTCAAAGGTCGTGGGTTCAATTCTCGGCTTGGATATTTTTTTGTCGAAATTTCCTTCGTTTAGTAAAAATACCAAACGATCTCCAAAAATTACATAAAAATACTCTAAAAATTTCTAAAAATCCCTAGAATATTTCTATAGCATTTTTAAATATTTTTAAATTACTTTTAGGACTCTAATTGAGGAAATTTGGGGTGTTACAATTCTCCCTACCTTATAAAAAGTTCGTCCTCGAACTTAGAATAATTCTGGATATCTCTGTCTCATACTGTCCTCACGCTCCTAAGTAACTTCCTCGTGCTTCTGATTCTAAATGACTTTCACTAATGATTTTCTTTGTTCCTTAGTCTCTTAACTTCTAGGTCCTTTATTGTTCATATCGCATCGTACCCATTAGTGGTCCTTGGAAGGCTTGGTATCTTTTCTATCCATTCTAAGCATACTTATGTATATGAATATAAGAGAAACAAAACTAAAATTGTCTCTATTCTTTCTAAGCATATGTATCAAAACATAGAAAATTAAAACATAAATTTTCTTCTTTCCTAAGCACATATAAGCAGATACTCTATACTGCAAATAATAAAGAAAGCATAAAAGAAAATTAAATACTTTCTTACTTGAAGACGACAAGGATAGTGCTGATGTGTGATGCTGGAGAATGAGAACTGCTCTGATACCAACTGTAGCGACCACCCTTCTTACTATACTATACTACACTCTAAGGATGACCGTTACTTAACTACTAACTCTACTTAACCGGTATGATTAAAAATCACATGGAAACTCTACCGAAAAATTTCGGCAGAGTCTCCCCTGTACCGGTGACCTTAAACTGACATACATAACATAATATACACAGCCACAGGCGGCTGGAACACATATCAAACACAAAAGGAATAACATCACCACGCAGTTTAATGAAATCAAATCATGCAAGTAATGAATAGCGGAAACAAAATAAACATACAATTAACTAACAGCGGAAGACTAAATGACTCATCTAATACATTCTTAATAAATGGAAAACTTAATAAATTCTTAAACTAAGTCCCAAGGCTTCTATAGTCCTGGCATCACACACCATCCGCGCCACCTTGTCGCCTTCCTTTCTATATCTTTTCCTTTCCTGTATCTGCAGTAAGAGGAAGTGTAGTCTATAAGCAAAATTTGCTTAGTAAGCGCTATCTAACTCACAAAATCAAGAATGTGCATGTATACGAAAAGAACTAAAAAACTATATGCTCTAAAAAGAAATAAAGCATAAACATAACTGCTCATGTCAAACAGCAAAGAAAAGCTAAGAAATCTACTCATGTAATTCTAATCGCTACTCATGCTACTCATCTAATAGGTAAACATGAAAACTACTCATCCACTAGATAAACATGGTAGAATAAAGAACTTAAACTTACTGAATTCTAAACACCTTCTGAATCTTATTCCACTTGTTTAAAGAACTATTCTTTAATACTTTATACTTATGTAAAACTTTCAAAAACTTATACTTATAATACTTCAAAATAATAATCAACTTCTTCTTGGGCCCGGCAACTGTGCTTTTACTTTTGTAACGACCCGACCCATTCGGCGGCCCATTTGGCAGCTCATTTGGCGACCCTATGGTCGTCGACCGTCGGCCGTCGGCCGAGCCGTTACTACTAGGTTATCTAAACCTACGGACAACTATGGGAGCCCAGCCCAAGGACAGAGAGTCCAACACAGTGCCACTGATAAAAGTAAAATACTTGTTATCTTTTAATACTTCTATATAATGTCTCGGCATTTTCTTAAGCACCTTGTGTGCCAAAAATCCCTAAAGTCTTGACTTTGGGATCTACTTAAGACCTTGGCCTTTTTCTTTCTTTTCTTTATCTTTCTTATACTTTTCTTATAAAAGAATGCTTCTTACAAAACTGAAATGTTTAAACCAATTCTAACACTGCAATGCTTAAACAAAATCTACATACAAGTTTAAACAGAAATCTGTATATTAAGCTTAATTAAAATCTGTATATTAAGCTTATCTAAAATCTGCATACTAAGCTTATCTAAGATCTGCATATTAATACTTTATAAAATCTACATTGATCAACATGTAAATCTCTTTTCTCATCTTCTAAACTAAACTTCTATTCTGAACTTTTTACTTGCATAACCAAATCATTCACATACTTCTCACCTTTAGACTAAACTAACCTCAATAGTCGGTACAGGAATTATCTTCCTAAATATGGAACCCAAACTTACATCAAACCGATTTCATCTAAACCTTTCTAAAACAGTTCATAGCTATTTCAGTTAACAGAAACATATAAGAACTTAAATCCTATTGCTTCACACAAGAACATTGACCTTAATCTTGTTTTACCTCCATTACGCATTTCAGCAAAGAAAGATCTAAACTCCACAGGAACATAAGAAATAGTAGAACACTACCAATCTAAGCTCAACTCATCTTAAGTTTAGATTCTGTTGAATGTATTCCAAACTAATCAAGCACGGTACTGTTAACCCAAACAGAAATTCCATTAGGCACAAATTAAAACCCACACATGGAGCAAAACACCTTACACCCAAAACATTACTTCCAATATGCTCAGCAACCGTAACTCTCCGTGAAAACAATACACGCTAAGCTAGCACAAGCAACCCAACACAACAATTCCAATTGTCCAGCAAATTAAAACTAACTCAGAAAACAACCTTGGATCCAACCCAAAATCTGCTCACAAGAAACCAACAAAGCAGAAAGGTGACACATCTTTAAAGGGAACCCAAATCTGTCCCCAAAACTATAGGCTATCTTGAAGAACCAACACAACATAGAAATCAAATCTATGGCTCCAAATCTGATTCAAAATTCCATACAAGGCTACATAGACTAAACTAAAGCACTTCCATAATTGAAACATGCACCTTTCATTAAAACCGAAATATCTTAACAAGGAACAAACTTAACTCCCTTCAAACTTCCAATACTTAAATCATGCTACTGCCGAATTTATGGACATAACTCAAGAATACATCAAAACTCTAGGCAACAAACAAATCCAAAAGCTGAAACGCAAGAAAATTCAAGCAAAGCTTCGGAAACCAGGAGAGGAATACAAAATATGCTTCGGAGCTATCTTACTGCAGGTGAGTAGCGACTTACCTTGGGTTTCTTGGACTTACAACCGAGAAGGAGGCTTCTAGGACCTTGGCCGGTCGCCGGAGATGATGCCCTAACTCCCTTTCATTTTCTGCCCGAGCTCCGCCATCGTATGCAGAAGAGAAGGAGAGAATGGTTTAAGTCACGGGAAAACAGAGCATCAACTTATCCCTTTTTATAACTTAATATTTCTGTTAACTCCTTAAATAAATTCGCTATCTTTTCTAAACAGACAAATCCAACATCAACTTATCCCTTTTATAATCCAATATTCTGTTAATTATCTTAAATAAATTCGCTACTTTTTCTAAACAAACAAATCCAACATCAACTTATCCCTTTTATAATATTCTGTTAACTATCTTAAATAAATTCGCTACCTTTTCTAAACAAACAAATCCAAGACCAACTTATCACTTTTATAATCCAATATTCTGTTAACTATCTTAAATAAATTCGCTACCCTTTTTAAACAGAAAAATCTGTTTGCCCACCTGGTCAGCCAGGTTTTGACCGAGTCAAAGGTCGTGAGTTCAATTCTCGGCTTGGATATTTTTTTGTCGAAACTTCCTTCGTTTAGTAAAAATATCAAACGATCTCCAAAAATTACATAAAAATACTCTAAAAATTTCTAAAAATCCCTAGAATATTTCTATAGCATTTTTAAATATTTTTAAATTACTTTTAGGACTCTAATTGAGGAAATTTGGGGCGTTACATGAGAAGATCATAGTTTATGGGGGTCATAACCATGTCACGTTTAAACTTGTGTATATGTTGATATATGCCATGATATGCCATGATGTATGTGATGCATGTGTAGCTATCGTAATTAGGTCATTTACATATGCCTACCAAAGTTTGGTACTCACTACTACCTCGATCATCTGTAGTCAGGTTTGCCAAAGCAAAGTGGCTCGTTTTATCTTGGTAGAGTGTGACAGGATAATTGTGATGTCTGACTATTGACCTTTGGGTATGACTTAATTTTACCTCAATTGGATTGAGAACTTAAAGGCATATCCCATAAGATGTAAATCATATTATACTAGTCTTGGGCGATTAGCCAAAGCGAAATCAAGATGAATTATAATATGTATTTCATAAGATGGGAAAACAAACAAACTGTGTTGTTCATCTAAGGATACAAGAGTTACATAGGATGTAATTGGTGAACGTTGTCTACCTAAGTTATACAAATCTTGGGCGATTAGCCAAAGCTAACTCAAGAAAAGTATAATATGGATTTTGTCCAATTGGTACACATTGTCTACCTATTTATACAAGTCTTGGGAAATTAGCCAAAGCTAACTCAAGATGAGGTATAATGTGGATCTTGTCCCACTAGAATGTCTTTACATATGGGTATAGAACTAGTAGTGACTTGCTTCTATCAAGCTTTATAATTTAGTGGGAGAATCATTTAATTAAAGGCCTAATTAAATGATAGATATATGATACTAAGACCTGCATTTCACTGTTGTAGATTACCATGTCGTCAAGTACAACAAATACCCTCTCTTTGCGATCTGCCCTTGATAAGGACAAGCTCAATGGAGCTAATTTCCTGAACTGGTATAGAAACTTGAGAATAGTCCTCAAACAAGAATGAAAACTGTATGTCCTAGAGCAGCCTATTCCTGAAGCACCCCTTGCTAATGCCACTAGAGCTGATAGGGATGCTTACAAGAAGCATCAAGATGATGCAGTAGATGTGTCATGCCTCATGCTCGCCACCATAAACTCTGAGCTTCAGAAGCATCATGAGAACATAGATGCTTATGATATGGTTGAACATCTTAAACAACTGTATCAAGGACAAGCAAGGCATGAGAGATTTGAGATCTCTAAAGTACTGTTTTAATGCAGAATGCAAGAAGGAACTCTCGTAGGGCCTTATGTGCTCAAAATGATCGGGTATGTGGAGAATCTACAAAGGTTGGGATTCCCACTAAGCCAAGAATTGGCCACTGACCTTAACTTGTAGTCGTTGCCTGACAGTTATAGTCAGTTTGTCATGAACTACAACATGAATGAAATTGACAAACCACTGCCTGAGATGTTAAGTATGTTGAGAACTGCTGAAATCAACCTTAAGAAGGCAAAGCCTAGTTCCATTCTGATGGTATCTAAGGGCAAAGGCAAGTGGAAGCCTAAAGGTAAGGGTAAGACCTAAGCCAAAGGCAAGGGCAAGGGCAAGGCTCATGCACTGAAACCCAAAGGAGGGGTTACTAAGGAAGGGACCTGCTTCCACTGCGATGAGATCGGACACTGGAAGAGGAACTGCAAAAGGTACCTAGAGGAAATGAAACGAAAGAGAAGTGACACTTCTGTCTCAGGTATATATGTTATAGAAGTTAATCTATCTATTTCTTCTTCATGGGTATTAGATACCAGATGTACATCTCACATTTGTACTAATGTGCAGGCACTGAGAAATAGTAGATTATTGACAAAGGGCGAAGTGGACCTACGAGTAGGCAATGGTGCAAGAGTTGCTGCTGTCGCTGTAGGAACCTATTCCTTATCTTTGCCTACTGGTCTTGTTTTAGAACTGGAAGAGTGTTGTTATGTGCCTGCTTTAACCAAAAACATAATCTCTGTTTCTTATTTAGACAAGAAGGGATTCTCATTTATAATAAAGGATAAATGTTGTTCTATTTATTTAAATGACATGTTTTATTGTAGTGCACCTCTGATAAATGGACTCTATGTTCTAGATTTTGAAAACCCGATCTATAACATAAATACCAAGCGGTTCAAATCTAATGATTTGAACCAAACATATCTCTGGCATTGTCGCTTAGGTCACATAAATGAGAGTCGCATATCCCAACTCCATAAGGATAGACTTTTGGACTCATTTGATTTTGAATCATATGAGGTATGTGTATCTTGTCTTCAAGGCAAGATGACAAAGACTCCATTTAGTGGATATGGCAAAAGGGCTAATGATCTTTTAGAACTCATTCATACGGATGTATGTAGCCCTTTCAGAATAGCAGCTAGAGGAGGCTATCATTACTTCATTACCTTCACTGATGATTTCAGTAGATACGGCTATGTGTATTTGATGAGACACAAGTCAGAATCCTTTGAAAAGTTCAAAGAATTCAAGAATAAAGTACAAAACCAACTTGGTAAGAGTATTAAGATACTTCGATCAGATCAAGGTGGGGAATACCTTAGCCAAGAGTTTCATGACCATCTCGTTAAGTGTGGGATAATATCTCAACTCACTCCACCTGGAACACCACAATGGAATGGTGTATCAAAAAGGAGGAACCGTACTTTATTAGATATGGTACGATCGATAATGAGTCATACAAATCTTCCTACTTCCTTCTGGGGACATGCTCTAGAGACAGCCGCTTTAACACTTAACCGAGTTCCATCCAAGGCTGTTATAAAGACAACATATACGATATGGACGGGGAAGAGTCCCAATATGTCGTTTATGAAGATTTAGGGCTGTGAGGCTTACGTTTGACAACAAATCTCAGATAAACTAGGACCCAAATCAGATAAGAGTTACTTTGTTGGATATCCCAAGGAAATAAAGGGATATTACTTCTATAATCCCACACATTGCAAGGTGTTTGTTGCCAGGACTGGTGTATTTCTAGAAAGTGAATTTATTTCTCGAAAAACTAGTGGGAGTGAAGTCAATCTTGAAGAAGTTCAAGATTCATTGACACCTTGATGGAAATTGAACAGGTACCACAAGATGTTGTGGATCAAGATCTTATTACACTATAAGAAGTTGTGGAACAACAACCTGTTCAAGTAGTACAAGCTCTACGCAGATCTGATAGGATTCGTTGTCAACCTAAGAGATATTCTTTTCTCTTGTCTGACCACGGTGATGTAGAGCTTATTGGTCTTGATGAGCCTTCATCTTATCAAGAAACTGTACAGGGTCTAGATTCTCAGAAATGGCTAGAGGCCATGAGGTCCGAAATGGAATCCATGTACACTAACCAAGTATGGACTTTGGTTGATCCACCTGAAGAGATCAAACCCATTGGGTGTAAGTGGGTCTTCAAGGTGAAGACTGACATGGATGGAAATATGCATACCTATAAAGGTAGATTGGTGGCTAAAGAATTCAAGCAGATTCATGGTATAGACTATGATGAAACCTTTTCACCAGTTGCGATGCTCAAGTCCATTCGGATCATGCTTGTTATTGCTGCTTACTATGATTATGAGATCTGGCAGATGGATGTAAAAATCATATTTCTTAACGAAAATCTACTCGAGGATGTGTACATGACACAACCTGAGGGTTTTGTAGATCCAGAGCATGCTGGAAAGGTATGTAAGTTGCAACGATCCATTTATGGATTAAAGCAAGCTTCTAGAAGCTGGAATCTTCGATTCGATGATGCAATCAAAATGTTTGGTTTCATTAAGAATGAAGATGAACATTGTGTCTACAAGAAAGTTAGTGGGAGCACAGTCATCTTTCTCATATTGTATGTAGATGACATACTACTCATTGGAAATGATATCCCTACTCTTCAGTCAGTGAAGACTTGGCTTAGGAATTATTTTTCAATGAAAGACTTAGGTGAAGCAGCCTATATTTTAGGCCTTAAGATCTATAGAGATAGATCTAAGAGATTGCTTGGCCGAAGCTAGAGTACGTACATTGACAAGGTACTTAAACATTTTACCATGGAGAATTCCAAGAAGGGATTCCTGCCTATGTCACATGGTGTGAGTCTTTCAAAGACTCAATGTCCCTCTTCTAAGGTAGAAAGGGATCGCATGGATCAGATCCCTTATGCATCTGCTATAGGGTCGATCATGTACACCATGCTTTGTACTCGCCCAGATGTCTTGTATGTGTTAAGTATGATGAGCAGATACTAGTCAGATTCAGGTGAAGGTCACTGGACAGCAGTCAAGAATATTCTTAAGTACTTGAGAAGGACTCAAGATTATTTCTTGGTATTTAGAGGCGATGAAGAGCTTGTTGTAAAGGGTTATACCGATGCTAGCTTCCAAACTGATAAGGATGATTATAGATCACAATCAGGGTATGTATTTTACTTAAATGGTGGTGTTGTGAGCTGGAAGAGTTCAAAGTAGGACACAGTCGCTGATTCTACAATAGAAGCCGAGTACATTGCTGCATCAGCTGCAACAAAGGAGGCTGTTTGGATTAGGAAGTTTATTACAAAGCTTGATGTTGTTCCTGGTGTAGCAAACCCAATAGACCTCTATTGTGATAACAATGAGGCTATTGCACAAGCTAAAGAACCTCGCTCTCATCAGAGATTCAAACACATACTCAGGCGATTCCATCTCATTCGAGAGATCATCGATAGAGGCGATGTAAGGATATGCAGAGTCTCAACCGATGCTAACGTTGCGGATCCTTTGACCAAAGCTTTGGCACAAGGAAAGCATGATGGTCACACTAGGTCAATGGGTATTCGATACCTCAGTGATTGGCACTAGTGCTAGTGGATTGTTAGTATTAGCCCTATTACCAATTATAAGATGATTGTAAAGGGATCATTTTGTATCATATATCACTATTAATTAAGAGGCAAAGGTTATGGTTATTATATTTATTACAGTTCAGTGTTGATTGAATAAATATAATAATGTCCTTGGGTAGTAGGTTCTTATCAACAATAATCAATTAGTTAATTAATAGTGAGATATTGTAAAGAACACTACTCTTAACTATTCCTAGTCGAGCATTAATATACAAGGACAATATTAATATGTTAAGACTAGCATGTAGGTCAACAGATGACTTGATCTCATAAGTCATGGATATGAGATATCAGGTTGACACATGGATATATATTAGAGAATATATACTGAATGACCCGCCATGAGAATGTTTCATGGATCATCGTATAAGTGTCATAAACATTCTCATGTGACTATTGGTATGAATAGTCCTTAGACCTGAAGTCACTACGGTTCCCTACATAAGGAGTTGTATACTTTGGTATCGTCAAACATCACCTGTAATTGGGTGGACTATAAAGTCGATCACTGGGTATGTAATAAATTATGCGGAAGGATGTGAGTGATGTAGATGAGATCTATCCCTTCCATATGACGAAAGTGATATCTGTGGGCCCCTTGATTAGTAGGATACAAGAAAGTATGGTCATGCGTAAATGAGTCAATATGAGATATTGAGCTTATTTGATTGAGTGTGTCTACTTAAAGATCAAGAAACACAAAGATTGATAAGAGGATGACACGGTCTATGCCTCATTGATCAATCTAGATATCAAGGATAGAGGGACCAAGTCATACAATATGATAGCCACGGAAAGATTAGGTCGAATCACGACTTTCTCGTCACTTGGGTAGCAATGATGCCTTGCTAGATGCCACTCATTGTTTATGTATCGCAAATGTTGATTTGGATGCATTGCCAACGTTACGAGAGCCTAGGGTCACACACAAAGAACAAGTAGATATGGAGATGGGCATTTTAGTTTGACTAAAAAACAAAGGATATTAAGAATAATGGGTAAATCCAAAGTGTTGGTGTCATCTTAGTGGTGATTGGCACTAGTGCTAGTGGGAGATTGTTAGTAATTAGCCCTAAGAGCCAATCATGAGATGATTAGACTTTTTGGATTAATCATTGAGTTAGACTCGAATGAACCCACTCATTGGATTAAGTGTAATCCGAATTAGACTCATTGAGTTAGACTCAAATAGATCCAATTGTTGGATTGAGTCGAATTGCATGGGAATCAATGGGTTATACTCATTGGGTGAACTTGAGTTCACCAAAGAAGTTGAATGGTCAAAATTCAACCATTGGATTGAATGGTTGATTTTGAGCCATTGGATTAGAAGATGAAAGGGTGGAGACTCTTGGTATTCCATGGGATGGCTATAAATATCATTTGGATGATATTTTTCATAAGATTTTCATCACTTGAGAAGGTGAAAGGTCTCTTTGCTTCTTCTTCTTCTTCCTTTCCTTGCTTGGCCGAACACACCCTTGAAGGTTGCTAGCACAACCTTGTGTGTTCTTCTCCATCTTGTTGAGTTTGTGAGACAAAAGAAAGCAAGGCTTGTTCGTGTGGATACCTTAGAGGCGCGAACGCTTGATCGTGCTGTGATCCGAGCTGTCGGGAGATCGTGAGCATGCTTCAAAGGTATAACTTTATCATGTCTTTAGATCTTACTTAGTATAAGATTATGTTTCCCTTCGCATGGATCTTCTGGAGGAAATAGGTTTTTCCGCTACGTGTTTAAGCAACCTATTCCCTTATAGGTTTCGTTGCTTGATCTTACATAGAAAGCAATCCCTTTCTCGGCTTGACTCAAGTTAGACTGTTCGTGTAATTCTAATTCACAAAAAAGTTCATCTAATTTAAGAATTAAAAGATCCCTTGAAACTTTGTATGCATCTACTATAGATGCCTACAAAGTATTTTTCAGGAAGGCATTTAGTGTGTACCTTATCGTGTAGCGATTCTCTAGGTTGTGTCCGATCAAATGTAAGCCATTGAGGATATCCTTCAGTTGAGCATGTAGTTGCATGTTCATCTCTTTAAGAAGTATTTTAATATTAAATAAATTATTCAATAGTAAATCTCTCTTATTTACTTTAGATTCATCGGTTCCTTCGTGTAGCTTTACCATATGGTCCCACAATTCTTTTGTATTTTCATACGACCTAACTCCGTTTAGTTCATCCATGGTTAACCCGCATTGGATGGTGTTGATTGCCTTGTAATTTAGTTTTCCCTTCTTGATCATCGGGGGAGTCCAATCTTCTAATTCTATGAGCTTTCCATCTACTATCAGAGGAGTGTATCCTTTGAGTATGGTGAACCAGAGCTCGATGTCGGACTTGAGGTAGTACTCCATTCTATTCTTCTAGTAGCTAAAATTCTACCTTTTGAACAATGGATGGTGGACGGTGTTGTACCCTTCTTGGTAAGAGTTCAACATCCTTGCTATCAAAGAATAAAAAGGAAGAAAGTTTTCAAAATTCTCATCTTGGGATTAGTAGTGCGGGATAAAGAATTAAGCATAAAAAAATTAAAGGAAAAAAGAAAAAGTTTTTAAATTTTGCTCAAAAAACTAAGTAATTTTAGAGCTACCATGCTCTTATACCAATTATAGGTTCGAAAAGAATTTATGTATCTCCACAATAGTATGATATTGTCCACTTTGGGCCTAAGCACTCATAGTTTTGCTCTTGGGCTTTATCCAAAAGGGCTCATGCCAATAGAGATATCTTTTTCTTATAAACCCATGATTTTTCCCATATATTTTCAATGTAGGACTATATTTACAACTTTGCAACCCCAACACACTCAACTCTAGAGATTTTAGGTTTTAAAGATGATGTTGATTGGTTATTTGATAGAATAGGATGGAAGACATTCATGAGTATGCACTATCCAACATACCCTAGGATAGTCTTAGAGATTTTAAGTTCTATCAAAATCCATCATGCCCATTTAGGACCAATTACATTTAGATTGTATAATGAAGATTTTGTGTGGTCCTTTGATGACTTTAATGCATGCTTTGAATTACCTTGCAATGAAGAATATGTAATGCTACCTAATTTTAATAGTTCCAAAATGTGGGCATCATGGATGCTAAATCTATTTTTGATTTAAAACCTCTAAAGCCACCGATATCTTTAATCCTATTTTCCATTTTCTTCAAATTGTCATAAGGAACATGATTTTTGGACGTAGTGAGAGTGAAAGCATCATAAGGCTGTCAGAATTGTATTATTTATGGGCAATAGTGGAGAAAGTCCCAGTTAATACAAGATCAATGTTTTTAAAACATCTTATAAAAGAGGAACCTTTCACTCTAATAGTCCAATCATTTTGGGTGGGTTGCTCACTTGAATGGAAATTGTCTTGGGGTGTGACCTTGATGGTTTAGAAATAGTAGAAAATATACCAGAACTTGATCTGAATGCTTGTTTCGCAATGCACATCATAAAGAGGGACGGATTTGGCTATTGTCTTGTCTTGAAAAATAATTGTTGGATCCCGTGGTTATTTTGATGTGATCAACCAAGTTAGGTTAGATCCTATTTAGTTTTGATCCTTGTGTCTAAGTGTGCAGGAGCTTAGGAGCACAGGAAGTCGAGCGGAAGAAGCAGTTGGTGAGAAGGATGGCACGGGAAGAGAGCCGACATCGGTGCGTCCGAGGGACGAAAGAGCTACGGAAGAGTATACCGGTGGACAAGAAGAACGTACGTGATGTTCAAGAGACGAGAAGCCAGACCGAAAGCCTGCTCGAGGAGAAGGCCGAAAATTGGGTTCGGATGAGCCCTATTTCGGTTGGCCACAATCACCCAAGCGAACGAAGCAGCGGAAGATCCAAAGGAAAGCTGGAACTATTTATACGCTGCAGCATTGAGGGCTCCCTCCATAGCATTGAGGGCGCCCTCAAACTAGTCAAAGTGATCGTTTCACATTTGGATAAAACTTTATCCAAATACCACGTTGGAGACACCTTCCATACTTATGGGGGGCGCCCTCAAGCCAAGATAGAGTTTCCAGACCCTATAAAAAGGGCCCTGGAGCTAGGGAATTGATCATCAACTCTTGTACTGACTTCCTAGCAACTACTTAAGCTTTTATTATGTAAAAGACTTCTCCACCTTCAGAGAAGGAGATTCTGACTGAGCTTTTCAACCGCCTTGGATTAACAACCACCTAGGTTGTAACCAAGTCAATCCCTGAGTCTCTTCTTTAATTCTGTTCTTTTATTTTTATTTATTATTGTTGCACCTTAAGAGTTGAAAAAATGAGGAGGGTATTTTTTTTGTTTCATGCAATTCACCCCTCTTCTCTTGCCAGCCCGTTGCACCAACAATAATTTCTCTTTAAAATTGCCAAATCCAAACTTTACCACCATTCGTAAGGTTGACAATTGACGATTATTAGATGCTACCAATCAAAATATTCCAATTCCTATGCTAATCTCCTCCACTATTCCTTCAAGTAGTAGAGATCTTGCAAGATTTAATTTTTTTGAACTTTGTCTAACTTTAGACGCTTTACATCATGACTACACCTTACATTACAAAGAACTAGGGAAACAGAGTAAACTATCAGATGAACAATTCAAATATTTAAGAGACTTGTTTGAGAATGAGAAACGCTTGAACAAGAAAATTTTTGATTTTATGATTGCCTAAATGGAAGAAATGAAATTGAATGAGGATTTCAGGGGATTTATGCATTGCATTCAATCTGAAATCAATTCTATTTATTAATATCACAAATCTTTGCACAGAAGAAAGGCATGGCACATCGAGTCTTTCCCTAACTTGCCATAGTTCCCCGATATTTTTCCTCCTCCATTTTGATTTCATCGAGACTGTTAGTGAGAGCCCTAGAGCCAATCATGTGATGATTGTTGTATGGACTAGATGTGTCATATTATTATATATTTATAAAGGCATTTCTTTATGGTTATTATACTTACTTCTATTGGTGCCAAATAACTAAGTATAATAGCGTCCTTGAGTATAAGGTTCTTATCTATATCAATCGATTGGTTGAATTGATAGTGAGATGATATAGAGAACACTACTCTTAATCATTCCTAATCAAGTATTAACATTCAGGGACAATGTTAATGCGATGAGACTAGCATGTAGGTCAACTCGATGACTTGATCTCACAAGTCATGGATATAGAGATATCAAGTTGACACATGGGTATGCATTAGAGAATGTATACTAAATGACCTACCATGAGAAAATATCATGGATCGTTATATGAGTGTCATATACTTTCTCATATGACTATTAGTATGACTATCAGTCCTTGGACCTGAAGTCACCATGGTTCCCTACATAAGAAGTTGCATACTTTGGCTTCGTCAAACGTCACCCGTAATTGGGTGGACTATAAAGGCGATTACTGGATATGTAACAAATTATGCGGAGGGATGTGAGTGATGTAGATGGGATCTATCCCACCTATATGACGGGAGTGGCATCATGATTCTTGATAGAGTGATACCACTAAGTGCATGGTCATGCCCAAATGAGTCAATATGAGATATTAAGCTCATTTGTTTAGAGTGAGTCTACTTGGAGTTCAAGATATAGATTGATTAGAGAATGACATGGTCTATGACTCAATTGATCAATCTAGATGTCAAGGATAGAAGGACATTATCACATATTGTGAGAGTCACAATTAGTAGTCACAAAGGTGATGTTCGATCTCAACATTCTTGTAACTTGGGTAGTAATGATGTGTTGCTAGATACCGCTCATTACTTATGTTTCTAAATGAGTTTAGGAGCATTGCAAACGTTACAAGAACCTATAGGGTCACACACAATGGGCAATTAGATGGAGATTAGGTTCATATAATGGACCAAGAGGATTAAGTTCATATGATGAACCAAATTGGATTAAGAGTAATCCAAATTAAACTAATTGAGTTGGACTCAATTCAATTCATGTGTCAAATGAGTCTAATTTAGACTTGGATTCATTGAGTCAATTTAATTCAATGAATAGAGATTCATTAAATTAAATTGACTTGAATCAAAGGTTGGATTTGATCAACCATGGGAGATAAGAGGTCAAGTTTGACTTGATTTGAGAGGGAAGATGAAGGGTCAAGTTTGACTTGACCAAATGCCACTTCATTTGTGACTTGGCATGAGGCTGGCCAATGATGATGTTCCACATCATCAAGGCTACATCAAGTGTGTGCCACCTCATGAGGAAGACCAAGAGCCATGACTCTTGGTATTCCATGAGTGGTTGGCCACTTAAAAGGGGAATAAGTGCAAGTGTGTGCTAACTTTAATTCTCTCTTCTTCTTCCCCTCTACTCCTCTCTCCCTATCCTCCATTGCCATGACCATCCAAGAGTGCTAGAACACTTTAAGTGGTTTTTCTCCATCTCTTGTCCGTGTGGATACGTGTAGAGGAGTGTACACTTGACACTCTACGAGATTCGGCTACCATTTGGACGAGCGAGATAAGAGAAGGCCATCGCTACAAAGGTATAACTTCTATCATGTAGATCTAGTGTAGATCTAGGAGAAAACTATGTGTATGTAAATTTTTATCTTCACACAGATCCGTGGCAAGAACTTTGAGGTTTTTCGCAACGCAAAAAGCGGTTTTTGCTGCTAGAAAGTTCTAATAGTTGTATCAGAGCCACGTGCGAAGCATATACTAGTTTTATTTGCAATTTTATCTAACATTTGCAAATCTGTAAATTTCTATAAATTTACTAAATTTTAATATTTTTATGAGTATTTTTCTCTTGGGAGCGAAACAACAAGTGTATAGTCACTTGAAGGTTTCGACCACTAAGAGAAAATTTTTCCGCAAACGAGTTAGTCTCGGCCAAATCGGCGATGTAAATGATTTTAGGTGCTGTAAGGTCTATGTAACACTCACAAAATTAATTTTGTGAGTAGGGGTGATGCCCCTAACCCCGCAAGGGCAGTTGTTACTTGACCTCGGCCGAAAAATCAACAAACTAGACCGCCGCGAAGTTGCGGCTCATAAAGGATTGTTAGAATGGTAGTAAATTTATGAAAATTTATGAAAAATGCATATTTTGAATATGTGTGTGATGTGTTGTCACGCCCCCAAAGGAGTCTCTACCAAACAAAAATCCGACAGCATCTCCCCTATACCGGTGACAATCTGAAGCATCCATACAAGCAAAATATATCAGCCACACGCGGCTGGAATAATTATATACACAACCACGCAGTTATAATAACAGCCCACTCGGCTGGAATGAAACAATCACAACCACGCAGTTATATATAAAACAACCCACACGGCTGTACTAAAACACAGCGGAAAAATGAAGGAAAGCCCACACAACACAAATAAATACAATGCATGTCGGCACGGCTTGAACACAAATACAACACCAAAACCATAAGATAGCCACATGGCTATACACAAATTCAATGCCAAAAAATAAGAAAAGAATATACAAAATAAAATAACCACGATCTTCGGATGTGACGTAGGACCCGGCAGACAGGATACTCCGAGCGACACCAACCATCTACAAGCTACCTGAAAACATAAATATATACATGCGGTGGTGAGTATAGGTAACTCAGCGGGTAATATAGATAAGATAGTGCATGGTCCATAAACAAACATGGAGATCACAAGTATACAGTCTCAGTAGGGAATAAAGAACATGATCATACTATCATAATTAATGCACCTAAACATATCTGACATAATAACCTGACATATAAACTGTACAAACCACAACTAACACAATGACAGATACATACCCAATCTGGAATCGACACAAGGTACAAAGATCAGTAAACTCACCGGATCTGCAACAGATATACCCGTGACACCTGTGCAATATAAATACGACTGCATATACATGTAAAATAAATGACATGTAGCAGCATGAAAACCAAATGCAACAACCATATCTCAAACAAGTGCAACAATGACAATCACATGCAACTAGTATCTACTAGGCATGTATGCAAATGCAGATGCACCGCGCATTAAATGCAAGAATAATAACTGCGTATGCATGCTCCATGGTCACCCCCGCCACCTCTCCAGACACCACGACACCTACATGGCCGAGAGGCTTGGGTCTGTGACGACTGTACTACCCTCCAGCACACTATATAGTGGTCGAGGCGGACAGTCCACTAGTAACTATCTAGCTACATCGTATCAGGGTCCCTGACTGCTCACAACGCCGGATCTCACTAAACCTTGTGACCAGGTGGCACGACAGGACTAGCAGCAACTGCTCCAGCTACCACTACCCATGAGTGGCCGAGTGTGCGGTGCTATTCCCAAACCAACTGATGACTCTCTCAACCACAAGGGAGATAATGGTCATCAGATGCAATGAATGATGAACATGATATATATATATATATATAATCATCATCCATGCCAACACCCCAAACCTCATAAATACATCCAACATGAATATAATCATCATGATACCTCCACGTATCCCACCAAACATATGTACACCAAATATAAGTACAATCAACATGTATCCTCCAGTAAAAACACAACAGACATGTGTATATACCCCAAACATACAATCAATACAACTCCTCCAAAAGTACATGACAAATACGTATGTACACACATATGTAAATGCACGGGCAACAAGATGACTCCTATAACACATACCCACCTATGTACAGTCCACATCATATACCCAATCAGCATGGTAATACCAACAACCCGACAAACCCTACAAGACATACTCTACACGTGTAATCACAACAGAGTAGATATCAAGAGTGGAGACTGTATATGAATTAAATAGATCATCACAAGGGTCAAACATAAGTATCATGCAGGAAAAACAGCAACTGATCATGATATAAGAAAAAGTAGCCTAATTCATCCAATAATAACCATGCGCTAAGTACAAGAAAATCTACATAGAGGCCAAGGCAGAAATACCCGCCTTGATATATCTCGTATCAATAGAACCGCCCATATCGAAATGAACATCCCATATCAAAGTCCTGCATAAATCAATACATATATTTCATTTAGCTAAATTCATATGATTAAATAGCTAAATAAAATCCCTAACCCAACTAGGATCACTCCAACTAAATCCGATCTCTGTTTAATCCTCCAAATAATCCCTAATCACACAACCCATTTAGTATCAGCTAATCATAAATCCAACATAACAACCTACCCTAATTCATCCATTAATCAAACCTCATTATAAAGCCCTTCTAAATCCACCGATCACAATTTATCCAAGCACCCACAAATCACAAAATCTCCAACATAATACAATACCAATCCTTATCAATTCATCACACACCAATAATGATCATGTATCTATCTGTATAAATCATTCACCGAATAACCATTATAAATTAACTCCAAAACAACTTGAATAAATTTCTACAATCCATCACTACTAAACCAATCCACCACATAATGATATCAACCCACAATAATCTATCATAGAAATCAAATCTCCACCATAAATCACATCTATCTATATCATCATCAACAACTAACCAAACCACCACATAATAACACATACTAAAACTAGTATCAATATATTCATTGACCGGATCAATGTTAACCATAAAAACTAACCTTAATAGCCTCCTCCTTTCAATCCTCAGCTGAAGAAGGATCATCACAGCCAATCATGCACCCTAAATCTGCCACTGAATTTCCAGAAAATGGTATCAACCCAACAAGATAACCAAGAAAGAATTCCTCCTAGTATCAATCGAAATCTACATACTTACCCTAAATCCAGATTTGTAGTCACACAAAGAAATATCCCTCAAGCTACCGTGATGCCAATCCAGGACAGAGAAGGGCAGCGATGGTGCTAAGGCATGACTTAGTGATCGGAGGAAGGAACTAGGGCAATGGATCTCCTTGATCCAAAGAGAATCCGGTGATAAGGAGGCAGCTAGGGTTCAGGTTTGGTGGCTAGCTGTAGTTTGATCGCAAGAAGGGTAAGGGAAGGCTCCACGCCGCCAGAGAGAGGGAAGGAGAAAGGAGGCTCGGTCGGTGGTGGACTGAGCTTCGTCGATACAAACGGAATGCCCGCAATGTTGTGGCTCGGTGGGAGAGACTCGGCGTTGACAATCTAGGGCACAACGACGAGATTGGGAGAAAGGAGGGTTGTGCTAGCGGGGAAGAGGAGAAGAGAGGAAGAAAGACTCCACACCTCGAGAGGGAGAGGGAAGAGGGAGGCTCGGCCGAGGTTACACCGGCGGACGGTGGCGTGCACGGTGTCGCTGGGAAGAAATCGCCGGAGAGGGAGAGGTTTTGGGCAGAGGGAATCGGGGAGGGAGAATAAGAATCGGGGAAGGATTAAGGAAATCGGAAAATTAAACCTAGGTCAAACTAATTAAAGCCTAAGTACATTTCCAAATCAACTTCCACTTAAATGGGTATTTCAAAACAGGCTTTATCCGTATCTACCGAACGATCCCCTCAAAACCTGTCGTACAAGTTCCGAAAAATTCCTAGAAAATTTCTAAAAATTTCAAAAAAATTTATAAGGTTATTTCTCAAATAACCCTATTAATTTTTTTCCGATATCTCACATTCTCCCCTACTAATAAAAATTTGGTCCCCAAATTTACTGGTCAACTCAGGAATCCTTAGGGATGGCAACGGGGCGGGGCGGGGCCGGGTTTGCCATTCCCATCCCCGCCCCGTTTTCATTTTTTCGGGTTCGGGGATTCCCCGAACCCGAACCCACGGGTTCGGGGATTCCCCATCCCCGCCCCATTTCTAAATTAATAATTATTAATAATAATATTAATATTAATATCAATATCAATAATATTATTATTAATAATATTTTCAAAAATTTTAATATTAATATTAACACTATTATTAATATTTTTTTAAAAAATCATATTATTATTTATTAATATTAATAATAATAATATTCGGGGCGGGATCGGGGATGGGGATAGTATTCCCATATCCGCCCCAAACCCACCCCATCCCCGAAAAATCGGGGATCCCCATCCCCATTTCGGGTTTTCCCCGCGGGGCCCCAAACCCGCGGGGAAAATTGCCATCCCTAGGAATCCTCATCCAAGGTAACCACCAATCAACATACTCATATACCACTCCACCCAAATATAATAACCAAATAGCATCCTCATCCACTACTCCACCCTAGTATCATAAACATATCTCCAAACATGACAATCCACCACTAAGTGACTAGCGACAACTTTGTGAGCTATGAACTCACCCTACTTCCGCTACTCCCACTCTGCAATCTAGCCAACTACGGATAAATCAAACACCTCTAAAATCCAAAATCCACTATCAATAACTCCTCCAACACTTGTATAGAGCGCTCAAACTATCCATCAGTCTGAGATGAAAATTTATACTAAAGCGAAACTCTAAATCCAAAATCTGCTGAAATCTCGATCAAAACCAAGATGAAAAATCGCGGATCTCCATCCAATACAATACTCAAAGATATAACATAAGATCCGATAATCTCTCTACAGTATAATCATGCTACTCAATCCAAATAAATCCGTCCAACAAATTGATAGCTAGGGAGCAAGTCGTCGCCCAACAATGATTATCCAAACCATCATATCCTCCCCATATCTTGGATAATTTCACAACAAAATCTGTCAAAACATGCTCCCAACTCTACTCTAGTATCCAAACCAACAGAGACAATCCTACTAACATCTGATGTTCAGCCTCCATTGGCTAACATACTAGACATCCAGTTATAACATCTGCGATGTCTTTCTTCATGTCGTTCCACTAATAACGCTCCAAATCTCTATACATCAGGTGTCAACCGAATGTTTCACAAATCCAGATCAAGGTGTTCCCTGCAGTAACTCCTCCCGGACAAGAAGTGACTCGAGAACACACATAATCTCCCATGGAAATAAAGAATCTCATTCTCATTACACGAGAATTCTAACTACTGGTATGAGACTACTCCGCTCATGCTACATCAGAACTACACCAAATCCCAAATACGATACATCTGTGTAGAGTGTAAATCCGTCTACACTAAAAAGTACCGCTAAGATAGGTGCAGCTATCTAAACTGATCTCGCAAGCATCTAGCCAAGAAAGTTTCATATCATTCCTAGACAGTCCAGTCAACGGCATATCAATGCTAGAGAAACCCTCTATCAATCTCCGGTAATATCCAGCCAAACTAAGAAAACTGCGAGTCTCCTGTATAGACTACGCCTACTCCCAACTGATAATAGCCTCTATCTCCTGTGGATCTACGGTATAGTCCTACTGGTCACCACATGTCTCAGTAATCTCACAGAAGACAATCACAATACGCACTACTGAACTTCGCATATAGATGTCCCCATCGAAACATCTCTAGATCTATGCTAAGATAGTGTACGTAAACCACCTCAGATCAGGAATAGATCATAACATCATCAATGAAGACAATGAAAAATGACTTAACACCCTAAGAATACCAAGTACATCAAGTCCATGAAAAACATCTAGGCACGGTATGCCTAAATGGTAACACCAAGGACTCATAATATCCGTACAACAAGTACACTCAACCGTAAGATCTCCAACAGCAAACCTATGATCGGATCACCAACCACAAATCGTCAAATCCATAAATATCTCAGACATATCACTTCTCATGTCACTATCAACATCAAACCAAATATCCACCAATAGATCATCAACAAATAACCTATCACCACACCTGATCTCCCAATATCCACCAATCTCATCCTCTTAGATACTCAAATATCCACAGTAAAAGAATGTCAATCCCAAGTTAAAGGGCACACAATCTCCTGACTAAGAGTCCATCCATCAAGAAGATATCTCCACAACTCTCATAATCATCCCATATTTATCCCTCGACAAATGTCGATGAAAGATCGAATCCTCTATCCTAAATAGCTGGTCAAAATATCTATCAATCGACGCTCTACCCCTCAAAGATCATCATCTGAAATCATACCTAGTTATGATCGGAATTTCTAGGTATTACTCAACTAATACCACTACCTCCGTCTCATTACAGGTCGTAGATCACTAGGTACATCAAGGATATCTAACTACATCCGATAGGTCTATGAGTCAGGATCTCCTATGGAGCAACATTAGGCGAGTCTACTTATCATCACCTTAAAATCCATCATGCTACTGAAAGAGGTAAAGAAGTACTCACTCTCCAAAACCTCAAGGAAATCACTAAGTGATGACCTGATCTCCAAGAACATTCTCTGCTTCTTCCTTCACGTGGTACCGGGTCACGTAAAGGTTAAGCAGCTAACTTCAACTCCCTCACATCAGTACAAATCATATATCCAATTGTACTCCCCAAGGCATACACCCTAGTGACAATTGTATATCATAAGTATTAAGCAAGTAGCTTTACACTTTCCCACACCGTGGGATATCCTATCTGAATGTACCTGCTAAGTCATGCAACCAGGTACAGACAATTCATGGTCAAAGTCCCCATGGTATAAGATACGATAATCCTCTACAGGCTGACCCAGCCGACATTGGTATACGGCTAATTCAGTCTTTTCCACGATGGTACAAGTCATGTACTCAAATGTATCTCCCAAATATATAACCAAGCACAAGTAACCCCAAAGATCAGAATCTCTAAAATAGAGTAAGTCAGTCCTCCTGGTCGGACCAACAAAATGAATTGATCCATTACTATCTGATCCAACAAAAGTAAATCTATCATCCACTGATGAAACTAACTAAGGTAAATCGATACACGACTACCTAAGTCAACAAGGGTGATAAGTCAAATCGAAACCACACAAGTCGACCAAGTAAATCAATCCTAAACAAGAGTAAACAGATACTCTACCAACAGAGTCAACATGAGTATACAAATACTATCCACTATCCAACTAATAGTAACCAAGACTAGTATGGGACTCTAACTCTCAACCAACTAGTTGTAACAGACACCAAGGCTACTAGTAGTATGATATGACGAATCCCCTGAGACTATAAAACGTTGATCTCCAGTAGGTCAACCGTGATCAGTGATTGACCCAACACATGAAATGCATGGTACAAACAAATAGGCAAGTACTAACACATGTCATAAGAAACTATCATGGACAATAGTACATATACCAACATAAATGTATGATAACCATATGCATACATACCTCCTCTAGCCTGGAGAAGTCCTGCTGCTGCCTGGTCCCAAATCCCGAAAGTCACATCAAGAAAATTGAATCACGAAATCCAAAACACGAACAACAGACATCGTACCTGCTCTGATACCACTAAATTGTCACACCCCCAAAGGAGTCTCTGCTAGACAAAAATCCAACAGTATCTCCCCTGTACCGGTGACAATCTGAAGCATCCATACAAGCAAAATACATCAGCCACACGCGGCTGGAATATTTATATACACAACCACGCAGTTATAATAACAGCCCACTCGGCTGAAATAAAACAATCACAACCACGCAGTTATATATAAAACAGCCCACACTGCTGTACTAAAACACAGCGGAAAAATGAAGGAAAGCCCACACAACACAAATAAATACAATGCATGCCGGCACGGCTTAAACACAAATACAACACCAAAACCATAAGATAGCCACATGGCTATACACAAATACAATGCCAAAAAATAAGAAAAGAATATATAAAAGAAAATAACCATGATCTTCGGATGTGACGTAGGACCCGGCAGACAGGATACTCCGAGCGACACCAACCATCTACAAGCTACCTGAAAACATAAATATATACATGCGGTGGTGAGTATAGGTAACTCAGCGGGTAATATAGATAAGATAGTGCATGGTCCATAAACAAACATGGAGATCACAAGTATACAATCTCAGTAGAGAATAAAGAACATGATCATACTATCATAATTAATGCACCTAAACATATCTGACATATAAACTGTACAAACCACAACTAACACAATGACATATACATACCCAATCTGGAATCGACGCAAGGTACAAAGATCAGTAAACTCACCGAATCTGCAACAGATATACCCGTGACACCTGTGCAATATAAATACGACTGCATATACATGTAAAATAAATGACATGTATGTAGCATGCCAACCAAATGCAACAACCATATCTCAAACAAGTGCAACAACGACAATCACATGCAACTAGTATCTACTAGGCATGTATGCAAATGCAGATGCATCGCGCATCAAATGCAAGAATAATAACAGCGTATGCATGCTCAATGGTCACCCCCGCCACCTCTCCAGACACCACGACCCCTGTATGGCCGAAAGGCTTGGGTCTGTGACGACTGTACTACCCTCCAGCCCACTATATAGTGGTCGAGGCGGACAGTCCACTAGTAACTATCTAGCTACATAGTATCAGGGTCCCTGACTGCTCACAACGCCGGATCTCACTAAACCTCGTGACCGGGTGGCACGACAGGACTAGCAGCAACTGCTCCAGCTACCACTACCCATGAGTGGCCGAGTGTGCGGTGTTATTCCCAAACCAACTGATGACTCTCTCAACCACAAGGGAGATAATGGTCATCAGATGCAATGAATGATGAACATGATATATATATATAATCATCATCCATGCAACACCCCAAACCTCATAAATACCTTCAACATGAATATAATCATCATGATACCTCCACATATCCCACCAAACATATGTACACCAAATATAAGTACAATCAACATATATCCTCCAGTAAAAACACAACAGACATGTGTATATACCCCAAACATACAATCAATACAACTCCTCCAAAAGTACATGACAAATACGTATGTACACACCATATGTAAATGCACGATCAACAAGATGACTCCTATAACACATACCCACCTATGTATAGTCCACATCATATACCCAATCAGCATGGTAATACCAACAACCCGACAAACCCTACAAGACATACTCTACACGTGTAATCACAACAGAGTAGATATCAAGAGTGGAGACTGTATATGAATTAAATAGATCATCACAAGGGTCAAACATAAGTATCATGCAGGAAAAACAGCAACTGATCATGATATAAGAAAAAGTAGCCTAATTCATCCAATAATAACCATGCGCTAAGTACAAGAAAATCTACATAGAGGCCAAGGCAGAAATACCCGCCTTGATATATCTCGTATCAATAGAACCGCCCATATCGAAATGAACATCCCATATCAAAGTCCTGCATAAATCAATACATATATTTCATTTAGCTAAATTCATATGATTAAATAGCTAAATAAAATCCCTAACCCAACTAGGATCACTCCAACTAAATCCGATCTCTGTTTAATCCTCCAAATAATCCCTAATCACACAACCCATTTAGTATCAGCTAATCATAAATCCAACATAACAACCTACCCTAATTCATCCATTAATCAAACCTCATTATAAAGCCCTTCTAAATCCACCGATCACAATTTATCCAAGCACCCACAAATCACAAAATCTCCAACATAATACAATACCAATCCTTATCAATTCATCACACACCAACAATGATCATGTATCTATCTGTATAAATCATTCACCGAATAACCATTATAAATTAACTCCAAAACAACTTGAATAAATTTCTACAATCCATCACTACTAAACCAATCCACCACATAATGATATCAACCCACAATAATCTATCATAGAAATCAAATCTCCACCATAAATTACATCTATCTATATCATCATCAACAACTAACCAAACCACCACATAATAACACATACTAAAACTAGTATCAATATATTCATTGACCGGATCAATGTTAACCATAAAAACTAACCTTAATAGCCTCCTCCTTTCAATCCTCAGCTGAAGAAGGATCATCACAGCCAATCATGCACCCTAAATCTGCCACTGAATTTCCAGAAAATGGTATCAACCCAACAAGATAACCAAGAAAGAATTCCTCCTAGTATCAATCGAAATCTACATACTTACCCTAAATCCAGATTTGTAGTCACACAAAGAAATATCCCTCAAGCTACCGTGATGCCCATCCAAGACAGAGAAGGGCAGCGATGGTGCTAGGGCATGACTTAGTGATCAGAGGAAGGAACTAGGGCAATGGATCTCCTTGATCCAAAGAGAATCCGGTGATAAGGAGGCAGCTAGGGTTCAGGTTTGGTGGCCAGCTGTAGTTTGATCGCAAGAAGGGTAAGGGAAGGCTCCACGCCGCCAGAGAGAGGGAAGGAGAAAGGAGGCTCGGTCGGTGGTGGACTGAGCTTCGTCGACACAAACGGAATGCCCACAATGTTGTGGCTCGGTGGGAGAGACTCGGTGTCTACAATCTAGGGCACAACGACGAGATTGGGAGAAAGGAGGGTTGCGCCAGCGGGGAAGAGGAGAAGAGAGGAAGAAAGACTCCACACCTCGAGAGGGAGAGGGAAGAGGGAAGAGGGAGGCTCGGCCGAGGTTACACCGGCAGATGGTGGCGTGCTCGGTGTCGCTGGGAAGAAATCGCCGGAGAGGGAGAGGTTTCGGGCAGAGGGAATCGGGGAGGGAGAATAAGAATCGGGGAAGGATTAAGGAAATCGGAAAATTAAACCTAGGTCAAACTAATTAAAGCCTAAGTACATTTCCAAATCAACTCCCACTTAAATGGGTATTTCAAAACAGGCTTTATCCGCACCCGCCAAACGATCCCCTCAAAACCTGTCGTACAAGTTCCGAAAAATTCCTAGAAAATTTCTAAAAATTTCAGAAAAATTTATAAGGCTATTTCTCAAATAACCCTATTAATTTTTTTCCGATATCTCACATGTGTTCATGGTTATGGGCCAAAAGACCCAATATGATTGGAAATTATGTGTTGTAATTCATAATACGGCCTGCTAGCCGTCATTTGGTTATGAGTGTTGTATTTTGTTACACGACATATGTGTAGTGCCCTCCTTCTTTTAATATTCTTGTTGTAAAATAATTTTAGGCTCAAATGTAACTCGAGTTTCACTTTTGTAATGCACAATTGAAGATGGAGTTACAAGAAGGAAGCCGACAACACAAGGTGGTCAAATGAAGACCTTAGAGAAGGTGCTATCCCTAGGTTGATCATTCGATCTTCTCTTTGGCTAGAGAGGATCGTAGTAGGGCCATAACCATGTCATATTATTTTTTAATATTGTTATATTCTTTGTGTGTATGTGATGCATGCTATTGTAGGGTAATTAGTGCCTTGATACGTATATGATACACATTAATGATTAGATTAGATCTTAATCAAGTCAACTCGAAATGCCTACCATGTTTTGATACCCATCACTACCTCGATCATTTGTTATTGTTGAATATACCAAAGCAGAGCAACGCATATTATCTTGGTAGGGTGCGGAGGGACAATCTTAGTCCCACCTATCAAAGCTTGGGTGAGTACAAACTCAATTAGATTGAGTATAACTAGTTAACTCAATTGGATCTGGTAAAACTATAGGCATATTCCAATGGTTGGGAAGATAGGATAAAGATCACATTTATACTAAATCTTTGGTGATTTAGCCAAAGCTAACTCAAGTTTTAATATAATTGAGGATCTTGATTCTATAAACAAGAGTTGCATAAAGATGTAATTGATAATTAGTTATCTACCGATCATACTAAGTCTTGGGTGATTTAGCCAAAGCTAACTCAAGGCATAGTATGATGTGGATCTTGTCCCACATGAATTATAGCCCATTAGTATGAATCTAGTAGTGTGGTTTGACCACATCCATGACTTGATTCTACAAAAGTTCTATAATTCAGTGGGAGCATCATTTAGTTAAAAGCCTAATTAAATGATAAATGGAATATGATATTTACTTTCTGCATTATTTCTGTTATAGATTGTCATGTCAACAAACACGAACACTTTCTCCCTGCGTTCTATCCTTGACAAGGACAAGCACAATGGAGCTAATTTCCTGAACTGGTATAGGAATCTGAGAATCGTTCTCACACAAGAAAGAAAGTTGTACGTCCTGGAGCAGCCCATTCCGGAGGCACCTGCTGTCACTGCCACGCGAGTTGACCGAGATGCTTATAAGAAGCATCAGGTTGATGCATTAGATGTGTCATTCCTCATTCTCGCAATCATGAACTCTGAGCTTCAGAAGCAACACGAGTTGATGACTGCATATGATATGGTTGAGCATCTTCGTCAACTATATCAAGGACAAGCGAGGCATGAGAGATTCGAGACCTCTAAGGCACTGTTTCAGTGCAAGAGGCAAGATGGGACTCCCGTAGGTCCATATGTACTCAAGATGATTGGGTACATAGAGAACCTACAAAGGTTGGGATTCCCACTTGGCCAAGAGCTGGTCACAGACTTGATCTTGCAATCCTTGCCAGAGAGCTACAGTCAATTTATCATGAATTACAACATGAACGAAATTGACAAGCCACTGCCTGAGCTGCTAAGCATGTTGCGAACTGCTGAGCTCAACCTTAAGAAGGTAAAGCCCAACTCCATTTTGATGGTGCAAAAAAATAAAGGCAAGGGCAAGCCTAAAGAAAAGGGAAAGTCCCAAGCCAAGGGCAAAGGTAAGGTAATGAAACCGAAAGGAGGGGTTGCCAAGGATGCTACCTGCTTCCACTGCAGTCAGACCGGGCACTGGAAGAGGAACTACAAAGGATACCTAGAAGATCTTAAGAAGAAGAGAAGTGAGACTTCTACTTCAGGTATATATATTATAGAAGTCAACCTATCTATTTCTTCATTGTGGGCATTGGATACCGGATGTGCTTCTCACATTTGTACTAATGTGCAGGCGCTGAGAAATAGCAGGGCATTGACGAAGGGCGAGGTGGACCTACGAGTAGGCAATGGAGCACGGGTTGTTGCTGTTGCTGTAGAAACTTACTTTCTATCTCTGCCCTCTAGGCTTGTACTAGAATTAGATGAATGTTGTTATGTGTCTCCTCTCACAAAGAACATCATTTCAGTTTCTTGTTTAGACAAGAAAGGTTTTTCTTTTATAATAAAGAACAAATGTTGTTCTGTTTATTTAAAAGATATGTTCTATTGTAGTGCACCTCTGATGAATGGACTCTACATTCTAGACTTAGAGAACCCCATCTATAACATAAGTACCAAAAGGTTCAAGTCAAATGAAATGAACCGGACCTATCTCTGGCATTGTCGCTTAGGTCATATAAATGAGAATCTCCTATCCCAACTCCATAAAGATGGTTTACTGGACTCATTTGATTTTGAATCATATGAGACATGCGAGTCATGCCCACTAGGCAAGATGACCAAGACTCCCTTTAGTGGACACGGTGAGAGAGAAACTGACTTGTTAGGACTTATACATAGTGATGTATATGGCTCTTTCAATGTCACTGCCAGAGGTGGTTATAGGTACTTTATTACATTTACTGATGACTTCAGTAGATATGGTTATGTGTATCTGATGACACATAAGTCACAATCCCTTGAAAAGTTCAAAGAATTCAAGAATAAAGTATAAAACCAGCTAGGCAAGAGTATTAAAATACTTCGATCAGATCGAGGTGGTGAATACCTTAGCCATGAGTTTCGTGACTATCTAGCTGAGTGTGGGATTCTATCCCAACTCACTCCTCCTGGAACACCACAGTAGAATAGTATATCCGAAAGGAGGAATCGTACCCTATTAGATATGGTACGATCTATGATGAGTTACAAAGATCTTCCTATATCCTTTTGGGGATATGCTCTAGATACAGCAGCCTTCACACTTAACTGTGTTCCATCCAAAGCTGTGATAAAGACACCATATAAGATATCAACTGGGAAAGATGCCCAGATGTCTTTTATGAGGATTTGGGATTGTGAGGCTTACGTTCGACGTCAAGTCTCGGACAAACTAGGACCCAAATTAGATAAGTGCTATTTTATTGGATATCCTAAGGAAATGAAGGGATATTACTTCTACATTCCCAGTCAGCACAAAGTGTTTATGGCTAAGACTGGAGTATTTATAGAAAAGGACTTTGTTTCTAGAAAAACTAGTGGAAGTAAGTTCGATCTTGAAGAAGTTCAAGATATGGACCATAGCACTGAAGCCTTGATGGAAATTAAACTAGAACCACAAAATGTTGTGGATTATGATATTGTTCCACAAGGTGTTGAGGAACAACAACCAGTTCAAGTAGACCTACTTCTTCGCAGGTCTGATAGGGTACGTCGTCAGCCTGAGAAATACTCATTTCTCTTGTCTGACCATGATGACGTTATGCTCGTTAAGAATGAGTCTACCTCCTATCAAGAAGCTGTGATGAGACCAGATTCTGAGAAATGGCTAGAGGCCATGACATGGATGGGGACACCAAAGTCCAAAGTTCACCAACCAAGTATGGACTTTGGTTGATCCACCTGAAGGTGTCAAACTCATTGGGTGTAAGTGGGTCTTTAGGAGAAAGACTGACATGGATGGACTTATTACCTATAAGGGTCGCTTGGTAGCTAAAGGTTTCAAGCAAATTCATAGTATTGACTATGATGAAACTTTTTCTCCAGTAGCGATGTTTAAGTCCATTCGGATCTTGCTTACTATTGCAGCATACCACGATTATAAGATCTGGCAGATGGATGTCAAAACCGCGTTTCTGAATGAAAATTTGCTCGAGGATGTGTACATGACACAACCTGAAGGTTTTGTAGATCTATTGCAATCTGGCATAGTATGCAAGCTGCATAAGTCCATTTATGGACTAAAGCAAGCTTCTTAGAGTTGGAATCTTCGATTCGATGATGCGATCAAACAATTTAGTTTCATCAAGAATGAAGATGAGCCCTATGTCTACAAGAAAGTTGTTGGGGACACAGTTGTCTTCCTTGTATTGTATGTGGATGATATACTACTCATTGGAAATTGCATCCCTTTGCTGCAGTCTGTAAAGACTTGGCTGGGGAATTATTTCTCAATGAATGACTTAGGTGAAGCAGCCTTTATTCTAGGCATAAAGATCTATAGAGATAGATCTAAGAGATTACTTGGTCTAAGTCAAAGTACATATATTGACACGGTATTACTACGATTTGCCATGCAAAATTCCAAGAAAGGATTTCTGCCGATGTTACATGGTGTGAGTCTTTCGAAGACTCAAAACCCCTCTTCTAGAGAGGAGAGACCCCGCATGGATAAGATTCCTTATGCCTCAGCCATAGGATCTATCATGTACGTCATGCTATGTACTTGTCCTGATGTTTCGTATGCTTTGAGCATGACGAGCAGATACCAGTCAGATCCAGGTGAGAGTCACTGGATAGCAGTCAAGAATATTCTTAAGTACTTGAGAAGGATAAAAGAATATTTCTTGATATTTGGAGATGATGGCGAGCTAGCTGTAAAGGGTTACAGTGATGACAGCTTCCAAACTAACCAAGATGATTATAGATCGCAGTCTGGGTTCATGTTTTGCTTGAATGGTGGTACTATGAGCTGGAAGAGTTCGAAGCAGGACACAGTTGCTGATTCTACAATAGATGCCAAGTATATTGCTGCATCAGAAGCAGCAAAGGAAGCAGTTTGGATCCGCAAGTTCATTACTGAGCTTGGGTTGGTTCCTAGCATAGTTTATCCTATAGAGCTCTATTGTGACAATAATGGAGCAATTGCACAGGCTAAGGAACCTCGCTCACACCAGCAAACCAAACACATTCTATGGCACTTCCATCTCATTCGAGAGATCATCGATAGAGGAGATGTGAAGATTTGCAGAGTACCCAAAGAGGCTAACATCGTTGATCCCTTAACCAAGGCTTTGGCACAGAGAAAGCATGATGGTCACACTAGGTCATTGGGCCTTAGAGCCAATACTGATTGGCACTAGTGCTAGTGGGAGATTGTTAGTGAGAGCCCTAGAGCCAATCATGTGATGATTGTTGTATGGACTAGATGTATCATATTCCTATATATTTATAAAGGTATTTCTTTATAGTTATTATACTAACTTCTATTGATGCCAAATAACTAAGTATAATAGCGTCCTTGAGTAGAAAGTTCTTATCTATATCAATCGATTGGTTGAATTGATAGTGAGATGATATAGAGAACACTACTCTTAATCATTCCTAGTCAAGTATTAACATTCAGGGACAATGTTAATGCGATGAGACTAGCATGTAGGTCAACTCGATGACTTGATCTCACAAGTCATGGATATAGAGATATCAAGTTAGCATATGGGTATGCAATGTATAATGATGCCCCGCCATGAGAAAGTATCATGGATCGTTATATGAGTGTCATATACTTTCTCATGTGACTATTAGTATGACTATCAGTCCTTGGACCTGAAGTCACCATGGTTCCTTACATAAGGAGTTGCATACTTTGGCTTCGTCAAACGTCACCCGTAACTGGGTGGACTATAAAGGCGATTACTGGGTATGTAACAAATTATGCGGAGGGATGTGAGTGATGTAGATGGGATCTATCGCTCCTATATGACGGGAGTGACATCATGATTCTTGATATAGTGAGACCACTAAGTGCATGACCATGCCCAAATGAGTCAATATAAGATATTGAGCTCATTTGTTTAGAGTGAGTCTACTTAGAGTTCAAGATATAGATTAATTAGAGAATTACACAATCTATGACTCAATTGATCAATCTAGATGTCAAGGA
Source organism: Zingiber officinale (assembly GCF_018446385.1). Taxonomy (NCBI): domain Eukaryota; kingdom Viridiplantae; phylum Streptophyta; class Magnoliopsida; order Zingiberales; family Zingiberaceae; genus Zingiber; species Zingiber officinale. The sequence continues at coordinate 59,139,174 of NC_055990.1, read as the reverse complement.
TAGAAGGACATTGTCACATATTGTGAGAGCCACAATTAGTAGTCACAAAGGTGATGTTGGATCTCAACATTCTTGTAACTTGGGTAGTAATGATGTGTTGCTAGATACCGCTCATTACTTATATTTCTAAATGAGTTTAGGAGCATTACCAATGTTACAAGAACCTATAGGGTCAACCACAAAGGACAATTAGATGGAAATTAGGTTCATATGATGGAACAAGAGGATTAGGTTCATATGATGAACCAAATTGGATTAAGAGTAATCCAAATTAAACTAATTGAGTTGGACTCAATTTGATTCATGTGTCAAATGAGTCTAATTTAGACTTGGATTCATTGAGTCAATTTAATTCATTAATAGAGATTCATTAAATTAAATTGACTTGAATCAAAGGTTGGATTTGATCAATCATGGGAGATAAGAGGTCAAGTTTGACTTGATTTGAGAGGGAAGATGAAGGGTCAAGTTTGACTTGATCAAATGTCACATCATTTGTGACTTGGCATGGGGCCAGCCAATGATGATGTTCCACATCATCAAGGCTACATCAAGTGTGTGCCACCTCATGAGGGAGACCAAGAGCCATGACTCTTGGTATTCCATGAGTGGTCGGCCACTAAAAAGGGGAATAAGTGCAAGTGTGTGCTAACTTTAATTCTCTCTTCTTCTTCCCCTCTACTCCTCTCTCCCTCTCCTCCATTGCCGTGACCATCCAAGAATGCTAGCACACTCTAAGTGGTTTTTCCCCATCTCTTGTCCGTGTAGATACGTGTAGAGGAGTCTACGCTTGACACTCTACGAGATCCAGCTACCGTTTGGACGAGCGGGATAAGCGAAGGGCATCGCTACAAAGGTATAACTTCTATCATGTAGATCTAGTGTAGATCTAGGAGAAAACTATGTATATATAAATTTTTATCTTCGCACGGATCCGTGGCAAGAACTTCGAGGTTTTCCGCAACGCAAAAAGCGGTTTTTGCGGCTCGAAAGTTCTAACAGAGATAATGAAAAAGTTTAAGTCTGGGGGAGTGCACATAGCTGTACATAGTTCCTTTTTTCGTACTTTCACTTGCTTTAGTTGAACTTTTGCTTATCTCAGTTGAATTCAATTTTTCATTTAATACAATTTAGTTCTAGTTTTGTTGCAATTTCTTGAGCAACTTTTGTGGCAAGAGAGTTACATCATTCTCCACTTTACTTGTTAACTTATTTTAGAGCAAAAATCATAGCATGTTTATATCTCGATGCATGTTGTAAGACTTGTTCTAATAGTTTTAATGGATTTCCTATTTCTATCCCTAGTAGCATGAAATGAGCAATGAATTGTTATGAATTCTTTTTGGGCATTAGTTTGATATTGAGTTTTTCATTTCACTTAACTTATGTCTTGAATAGTTGATAACCTTGAAATTAGTCATGATTCATCGAGTTTGTTTAGTACATATTCTCCTATGGTGATTTCTTAAACTATATCTTAGTTACTAGATGTTGCTCAATTCATTAAAGCTTTCATGGAAAAATCATGATATCCCAAAAAAAAAGTTGAATAAATCCTAAGTATTGCATAATGCAATGACTTGGTGAAGAAAAATAATATATAAATAAGGGATATAAAAAATAGTTTCACAAGTAGAAACTAGCAAGTTACCCCTTTGAGACCGAGTTAGGTTACTGAAAAAATAAATATTATGTTTCTGTTGATTTGGTGCACTCCTTTGAGACCTTGGGTAAATTAAGAAGGATGAACCAAGTATGTGACAGGTAAGTGCTTATTGCTAGGAGCACGAGAAACTCAACATGATGACAACTTGACTTGGATTAGGGATTGAGACTTCAAGAGTATAAGTCACTTACTGCACTGCGCACGAGAACTTAATTTCAGGCTATACCCATAGTATTCTATGATCATGTTCACAAATAAAACTAGTAGATAGAGAAGGATCCATTGATTAAGAATTACAATGAACAGTCTAAGCATTTGTGTCTTGATTGTGGGTTTTTGCTCGAGGATAAGCAAAGGCTTAAGTCAGGGGGTGTGATATGCATAATCTACATATGCATTTATGCATACTTTATTGCACATTCACGAATTTATCTCAAGTATGCTCTACACATTTGCATTTCCTTTTATCATTATTTTAGTATAATTACTCTTTTGGTTCATAGATCTACTCTTATGTATTTTATTGTGACCCGAATGCTTTTGGACTAGAAATGGAGCAGAAACGTGCAAAGGAGCAACTTGCGGAGAAAAGAGTAGAGAACGGCCGTGCCTCTTGGCATGACCGTGTTTCATCACTCGAAGGCAACAAGAGGTTGGTCTTGCCCAACAACTAACCTCACTTAGGCCGTGTGGATTCACACACCCGTGTGGAGGATCCAGAGCTCAACTCGATTAAGGTCATGCCAATCGGCACGGCCATGCCTCACCACCAGAGACCGACCTTACTGGGGCCATGTGGATTCCACACGACCGTGCACCAAGACTTTGAGGCCAATAGGCTTTGGCCATGCCGATTGGCACGGCCCGTGGTAGGGGACATGCCAATGTATATAAGGGGTCTTCTTCCCCATTTTAAGGAGAGGAAGTTTTCCCCCTTTGGAGAAGATTATCAAAGCTTAGATTTGGTGTCCTTGTTGGGAATTTCGGGCCGTAAAAACCGCTTTTTTGCGTTGCAGAAACCCGATTCCCATGCCACCGGATCTATGTGAAGTAAAATAAAACAAAATTTTGGGTATGAGTTTACTAAAGCCTAGATCTACACTAGGAGAAGAGCCTTTTACCCTTGATGCGTTGCCCTTCGCAATCCCGCTCATCCAACGGTTCGCCGGATCTCGAGATCGTCAAGCGTACGATCCTCTAGAAGTATCCACACGAACAAACTAGGTGGAGAGGCCAAACAAAAAGGTGTGCTAGAACCTATGAAGTGTTCGGCCAAGAGAGGAGAGGGAGAAGAAAATTGAGAGCAAGAGGATGCAAGGAGGAAGATGATGGAATCAATTGGCTTGAATGAAAAATCAATCTCATTCACTCACAAAAGTGGCTGGCCACATGTGTAACTCCTTCTCATTTAATGTGGTCGGCCACATTAAATTGAAAGGGGATTTGTAACCTCCATGAGGTGGCACACACATGTGCTAGCCTTAATGATGTGGCACATCATCATTGGTTCTCCTATTGCCAATTCACAAATGAGGTGACAAATGGTCAAGTCAAACTTGACCTTTTATCTTCCTTCTCAAGTCAAGTCAAACTTGACCAAATCTCTCTCATGGTTGATCTAATCTAACCATTTGATTCAAACCAACTTAATATAATGAATCTAATTCATTTAATTAAATTGATTCAATGAGTCATAATTTAAATTAGACTCATTGAACACATGAATCAACTTGAGTCCAACTCAATTAGCTCAATTAGGATTACTCTTAATCCAATTTGATTCATCACATGAATCTAATCCTCTTGGTTCATCATATGAATCTAATCTCCATCTAATTGTCCTTTGTGTGTGACCCTATAGGTTCTTGTAACGTTGGCAATGCTTCTAAACCCATTTAGAAGCATAAGTAATGAGCGGTATCTAGCAACACATCATTACTACCCAAGTTACAAGAATGTTGAGATCCAACATCACCTTGTGACTACTAATTGTGACTCCTCACAAAATATGACCAATATCCTTCTATCCTTGACATCTAGATTGATCAATGTGAGGCATAAACCATGTCATCCTCTAATCAATCTAAATCTTGAACTCCAAGTAGACTCACTCAATCAAATGAGCTCAACATCTCATATTGACTCATTTGGGCATGGCCATGCACTTAGTGGTCTCACTCTATCAAGAATATCGATGTCGCTCCCTTCATATAGGAGGGATAGATCCCATCTACATCACTCGCATCCCTCTGCATAATTTGTTACATACCCAGTAATCGCCTTTATAGTCCACCCAGTTACGGGTGATGTTTGACGAAACCAAAGTACATAACTCCTTATGTAGGGATCCATGGTGACTTCAGGTCCAAGGACTAGTAGTCATACTAATAGCCACATGAGAAAGTATATGACACTCATATAACGATCCATGATACTTTCTCATGGCGGGTCATTCAGTATACATTCTCCAATGCATACTCATGTGTCAACTTGATATCTCTATATCCATGACTTGTGAGATCAAGTCATCGAGTTGACCTACATGCTAGTCTTATTGCATTAACATTGTCCCTGAATGTTAATACTCGACTAGGAATGATTAAGAGTAGTGTTCCCTATATCATCTCACTATCGATTCAACCAATCGATTGATATAGGTAAGAACCTTCTACTCAAGGACGCAATTATACTTAGTTATTTGGCACCAATAATAGTAAGTATAATAACCAAAACAAATGTCTTTATTTATATAAGAATATGATACAACGAGTCCATACAACAATCATCAAATGATCGACTTTAGGGCTCTAACTAACAATCTCCCACTAGCACTAGTGCCAATCAGTGTAGGCTCTAAGCCCCAATGACCTAGTGTGACCATCATGCTTCCTCTGTGCCAAAGCCTTGGTCAAGGGATCTGCGATGTTAGCCTCTGTGGGTACTCTACAAATCTTCACATCTCCTCTCTCGATAATCTCTCGAATGAGATGGAAGCACCGTAGTATGTGTTTAGTCCGCTGGTGTGAGCGAGGTTCCTTCGCCTGTGCTATAGATCCATTGTTGTCACAATAGAGCTCAATAGGGTCAGCAATGCTAGGAACCACCCCAAGGTCAGTGATGAACTTGCGGATCCAAACTACCTCCTTTGCTGCCTCTGATGCAGCAATATACTCGGCCTCTGTTGTAGAATCAGCGACTGTGTCCTACTTCGAACTCTTCCAGCTCACAGCACCACCATTTAAGCAAAACACGAACCCTGAGTGCGATCGATAATCATCTTGATCGGTCTGAAAGCTGGCATCACTATAACCCTTTATAGCTAGCTCATCATTGCCTCCATATATCAAGAAATATTCTTTAGTCCTTCTTAAGTACTTAAGAATATTCTTGACCGCTATCCAGTGACTTTCGCCTGGATCTGACTGGTATCTGCTCGTCATGCTCAAAGCATACGAGACATCAGGATGAGTACATAACATGGCATACATGATAGATCCTATGGCTGAGGCATAAGAGATCTGATCCATGCGGTCTCTCTCCTCTCTAGAAGAGGGACCTTGAGTCTTCGAAAGACTCACGCCATGTGACATCGGCAGAAATCCCTTCTTGGAGTTCTACATGGCAAACCGAAGGAGTACCTTGTCAATGTATGTACTCTGATTTAGGCCAAGCAATCTCTTAGATCTATCTCTATAGATCTGTATCCCTAGAATGCGGGATGTCTCACCTAAGTCCTTCATTGAGAAACATGTCCCTAGCCAAGTCTTGACAGACTGTAGCAAAGGGATGTCTTTCCCAATGAGCAGTATGTCATCCACATATAATATAAGGAAGACAACTGTGTTCCCTACAACCTTCTTGAAGACACAATGTTCATCTTCATTCTTGATGAAACCAAACTGTTTGATTGCATCATTGAATCGAAGATTCCAGTTCCGAGAAGCTTGCTTTATTCCATTAATGGACCTATGCAGCTTGCATACTCTGCTAGTATCCTGTGGATCTACAAAACTCTCAGGTTGTGTCATGTACACATCCTCGAGCAGGTTTCCATTCAGAAACGCGGTTTTGACATCCATCTGCCATATCTCATAGTCATGGTATGCTGCAATAGCAAGCATGATCTGAATGGACTTAAACATCGCTACTGGAGAAAAGGTTTCATCATAGTCAATACCATGAATCTGCTTGAAACCTTTAGCTACCAAGCCACCCTTATAGATTAGTCCATCTATATCAGTCTTTCTCTTAAAGACCCACTTACACCCAATGGGTTTTACCCCTTCAGGTGGATCAACCAAAGTCCATACTTGGTTGGTGAACATGGATTCCATTTCGGATCTCATGGCCTCTAGCCATTTCTCGGAATCTGGTCTCATCACAGCTTCCTGATAGGTGGTAGGCTCATCCTCTATGAGCACAACGTCATCATGGTCAGACAAGAGAAATGAGTATCTCTCAGGCTGACGACGTACCCTATCAGACCTATGAAGAGGTATGTCTACTTGAACTGGTTGTTGTTCCTCAACTCTTTGTGGAACAACATCATCCACAACACTTTGTGGTTCCAGTTCAACTTCCATCGAGGCTTCAGTGCTATTGTTCGCATCTTGAACTTCTTCAAGATCGAACGTACTCCCACTAGTCTTTCTAGAAACAAAGTCCCTTTCTAGAAAGACCCCAGTCTTTGCCACAACTACTTTGTGCTGACTGGGAATGTAGAAGTAATATCCCTTAGTTTCCTTGGGGTATCCAATAAAGTAGCACTTGTCGGATTTGGGTCCTAATTTGTCTGAGACTTGACGTCGAACGTAAGCCTCACAACCCCAAATCCTCATAAAAGACACCTGGGCATCTCTCCCAGTCCATATCCTATATGGTGTCTTTATCACGGCCTTGGATGGAACTCGATTAAGTATAAAAGCTGCCGTATCTAGAGCATAGCTCCAAAGGAATGTCGGAAGATCTGTGTGACTCATCATAGATCGTACCATATCTAATAGGGTACGATTCCTTATTTCGGATACACCATTCCACTGTGGTGTTCCAGGAGGAGTGAGTTGGGATAGAATCCCACACTCAGCTAAATAGTCACGAAACTCATGGCTAAGGTATTCCCCACCTCGATCTGATCGAAGTATCTTAATACTCTTGCCCAGCTGGTTCTGTACTTCATTCTTGAATTCTTTGAAATTTTCAAAGGATTCAGACTTATGTGTCATCAAGTACACATAACCATATCTACTGAAGTCATCAGTAAATGTGATGAAGTACCTATAACCGCCTCTAGCAGCGATATTGAAAGGGCCACATACATCACTATGTATAAGTCCTAACAAATCAGTCGCTCTTTCGCTGTGCCCACTAAAGGGAGTCTTGGTCATCTTGCCTAGTAGGCATGACTCACATGTCTCATAAGATTTAAAATCAAATGAGTCCAGCAAACCATCCTTATGGAGCTGGGATAAGCGCTTGTCATTTATATAACCTAAGCGACAGTGCCAGAGATAGTTTGATTCAAGTCATTTAACTTGAACCTCTTGGTATTTATGTTATAGATAGGGCTCTCAAGGTCTAGAATATAGAGTCCGTTCATCAGAGGTGCACTACAATAGAACATATCTTTTAAATAAATAGAACAACATTTGTCCTTTATTATAAAAGAGAAACCTTTCTTGTCCAAACAAGAAATTGAAATTATGTTCTTAGTTAAAGCAGGCACATAACAACATTCATCTAATTCTAATACAATCCCAGATGGCAGAGATAGATGATAAGTTTCTACAGCAACAGCAGCAACCCGTGCTCCATTGCCTACGCGTAGGTCCACCTCGCCCTTTGCCAATGCCCTGCTATTTCTCAGCGCCTGCACATTAGTACAAATGTGAGAAACACATCTGGTATCTAATACCCATGATGAAGAAATAGATAGATTGACTTCTATAACATATATACCTGAAGTGGAAGTCTCACCTCGCTTCTTCTTAAGATCCTCCAAGTATACTTTGCAGTTCCTCTTCCAATGCCCGGTCTGACCGCAGTGGAAGCAGGTAGCATCCTTGGCGACCCCTCCTTTAGGCTTCAGTGCCTTGCCTTTGCCTTTGGCTTGGGACTTTCCTTTGCCTTTGGGCTTGCCCTTGCCCTTGTGTTTCTGAACCATCAGAACAGAGTGGGGCTTAACCTTCTTAAGGTTCAGCTCAGCAGTTCTTAACATGCTAAGCAGCTCGGGCAGTGGCTTGTCAATTTCGTTCATGTTGTAGTTTAGAATGAATTGACTATAGCTATCAAGCAAGGATTGCAAGATTAGGTCAGTGGCCAGCTCTTAGCCAAGCGGGAATCCCAACCTCTGTAGGTTTTCTATGTACCCAATCATTTTGAGTACATATGGGCCTACGGGAGCCCCATCTGACATCTTGCACTGAAACAGTGCCTTTGAGATCTTGAATCTCTCATGCCTAGCTTGTCCCTGATATAGTTGACGAAGATGTTCAACAATATCATAAGCTCCCATCAACTCATGTTACTTCTGAAGCTCAGAGTTCATGGTCGTGAGCATCAGACAAGACACATCTAATGCGTCATCTTGATGCTTCTTGTAAGCATCTTTGTCAGCTCACGTGGCATTGGCAGGAGGAGCCTCCGGAATGGGCTGCTCCAAAACGTACAGTTTACATTCTTGGGTGAGAACTATTTTCAGGTTCCTGTACCAGTCTAGAAAATTTACTCCGTTGAGCTTGTCCTTCTCAAGGATAGAACGCAGGGAGAAAGAGTTTGTATTCAACGTCATGGTAATCTACAACAGAAATTAAAGCAGAAAGTAAATAACATATTCTTTTAAATCATTTAATTAAGCCTTTTAACTAAATGATGCTCCCACTGAATTCTATAATTCATGTGGGACAAGATCCACATCATACTACGCCTTGAGTTAGCTTTGGCTAAATCGCCTACGACTTAGTATGATCGGTAGGTAACTAATTACCAATTACATCTCTATGCAACTCTTGTTTATAGGACAAGATCCGCATGTATATTAAGACTTGAGTTAGCTTTAGCTAATACGCCCAAGAATTAATATAAATGTGATTTTGACCTATCTACCAACCATTGGAAAATGCCTATAGTTAAACTCGATCCAATTGAGTTAACTAGTTACTCAATCTAATTGAGTTGTACTCACCTATGCGTTGATAGGCGGGACCAAGATTGTCCCTCCGTACCCTACCAAGATAATATGTGTTGCTCTGCTTTGGCAGATTCAACAACACATGTGATCGAGGTAGTGATAGATATCACGGCACGGTAGGCATTTGAGTTGACGCGATTGAGATCTAATCTAATCAAGAGGGTGTATCTTGTACACGATTTAGATCTAATCTAATCGTTAGGCACTAATTAATTACTAATCTAGCATGCATCACATACACACACACAAGCAATTAATTAAATTTTGTGATTAGTTATGGCCCTACTACGATCTTCTCAAGCCAATGAGAAGATCGGATGATCAACCTAGGGTCAACAGCTTCTCAAGCTCCTCCCTTTGACCACCTTGTGTTGCTCGCGCCCTCCTCGTAACTCCGTCTCGAGTGGACCTTCCACCGCTCTAATTTTGTACATTACAATTTTGAAACTCGAGTTACATTCGAGTCTAAACTAATTTACAACAAGAATATAAAAATAGAGAAAGGCACGACGCGCAGGTCGCGAATCAAATATACAACACGCACATCACATGACGGCACGCAGGCCGTATTATGAATTACAACACATTTCCAATCAGATTGGGTCTTTTTGGGCCATGACTATCACAAAATAATACATAATTCTAAATTATGTATTTTCTATAATTTTCTGTAATTTTTACTACAATTTTTACAATTTTTATGAGTAAAATTCCCGATAATTCCGTTTAGCGGGTTTTCGGGCGCAATCGCGGAACGAATCCCCTTGCGGGGCCAGGGGCAGCACCCCTACCCGCGATCTAACCATCGCAAGTGTTCCTTAGCAATCCTACAGCACCTTAGCCCACTGTCCCAAAAAGATTTGGGGCGAAACCTTGCCGTTTTGGAAAAATCTTCTCGGTAGTCGAAGCCTACAAGTGTCGAAACACTTGTGTTTCGCTTCTACGAGAAAAATACCCATAAAAACTATAAAAATAGGAAATTTACAGAATATTATAGAACTGCTATTTTTCAAAAACATACAAAATAAACTCGTACAAGACTTCGTACGTGGCTCTGATACCACTGTTGGGAATTTCGAGCTGCAAAAATCGCTTTTTCGCGTTGCGGAAACCTCGATTCCCATGCCACCGGATCCGTGCGAAGTAAAATAAAACAAAAATTCTAGTACGAGTTTACTAAAGCCAAGATCTACACTAGGAGAAGAACCTTTTACCCTTGATGCGTTGCCCTTCGCAATCCCGCTCGTCCAACGGTTCGCCGGATCTCGAGATCGTCAAGCGTACGATCCTCTAGAATTATCCACACGAACAAACTAGGTGGAGAGGTCAAACAAAAAGGTGTGCTGGCACCTATGAAGTGTTCGGCCAAGAGAGGAGAGGGAGAAGAAAATTGAGAGCAAGAGAATGCAAGGAGGAAGATGATGGAATCAATTGGCTTGAATGAAAAATCAATCTCATTCACTCACAAAAGTGGCAGGCCACATGTGTAACTCCTTCTCATTTAATGTGGCCGGCCACATTAAATTGAAAGGGGATTTGTAACCTCCATGAGGTGGCACACACATGTGCTAGCCTTGATGATGTGGCACATCATCATTGGTTCTCCTAATGCCAACTCACAAATGAGGTGGCAAATGGTCAAGTCAAACTTGACCTTTCATCTTCCTTCTCAAGTCAAGTCAAACTTGACCAAACCTCTCTCATGGTTGATCTAATCTAACCATTTGATTCAAACCAATTTAATATAATGAATCTAATTCATTTAATTAAATTGATTCAATGAGTCATAATTTAAAATAGACTCATTGAACACATGAATCAACTTGAGTCCAACTCAATTAGCTTAATTAGGATTACTCTTAATCCAATTTGATTCATCACATGAATCTAATCCTCTTGGTTCATCATATGAACCTAATCTCCATCTAATTGTCCTTTGTGTGTGACCCTATAGGTTCTTGTAACGTTGGCAATGCTTCTAAACCCATTTAGAAGCATAAGTAATGAGCGGTATCTAGCAACACATCATTACTACCCAAGTTACAAGAATGTTGAGATCCAACATCACCTTGTGACTACTAATTGTGACTCCTCACAAAATATGACAAGTGTCCTTCTATCCTTGACATCTAGATTGATCAATGTGAGGAATAGACCGTGTCATCCTCTAATCAATCTAAATCTTGAACTCCAAGTAGACTCACTCAATCAAATGAGCTCAACATCTCATATTGACTCATTTGGGCATGGCCATGCACTTAGTGGTGTCACTCTATCAAGAATATCGATGTCGCTCCCGTCATATAGGAGGGATAGATCCCATCTACATCACTCACATCCCTCTGCATAATTTGTTACATACCCAGTAATCGCCTTTATAGTCCACCCAGTTACGGGTGACGTTTGACGAAACCAAAGTACATAACTCCTTATATAGGGATTCATGGTGACTTCAGGTCCAAGGACTAGTAGTCATACTAATAGCCACATGAGAAAATATATGACATTCATATAACGATCCATGATACTTTCTCATGGCGGGTCATTCAGTATGCATTCTCCAATGCATACCCATGTGTCAACTTGATATCTCTATATCCATGACTTGTGAGATCAAGTCATCGAGTTGACTTACATGCTAGTCTTATTGCATTAACATTGTCCCTGAATGTTAATACTCGACTAGGAATGATTAAGAGTAGTGTTCCCTATATCATCTCACTATCGATTCAACCAATTGATTGATATAGGTAAGAACCTTCTACTCAAGGATGCTATTATACTTAGTTATTTGGCACCAATAAGAGTAAGTATTATAACCAAAACAAATGCCTTTATTTATACAAGAATATGATACAACGAGTCCATACAACAATCATCAAATAGTTGGCTCTAGGGCTCTAACTAACAGTCCTAGAGGTCCCAAATCGACGATCCAAGGCTTGAATCCAGCTCTCCATCCCTCCATCAGCAAGGATTACTTCAGAGATCACTCGTTGGCATTCGCTAAGTCTCTTCTTCGCTTATCTCTTGATTTGAATGTTGAGCCCTGCTATCTTATCTTTGTCTTCAGATTTAATTTTCTTCTTATTATGAAGTAAATTTCTCGTTCTAGGGATTAGAGAGTAATTGTAATGAGAAGTTGATGTAAACTCTTGGATTATGATAATGCCCTATTCAAGTGATGTTCTTATTGCTTGTTCTTGTTAAATCTAATGTGAATGTGTGGAATTGTGCTTAATGATCATGTTAGGTTTGATGGATGTGGTGGATTGTTAACTTAGTATGGATTGATCTCTAGATTATATGAGCAGAGGGTCCAAGTGAAAAGGATACCCTCTTAAGCCGACATCTAGGGGTAGATCTTGATGAAGGGGGCAATTCCCCCACAAGGGACATCGTAACTCCACGTAATGAGTTTTTCTTAATCTTGTACTCATAGGTGACTTGTGTGATTTAGGAATGTATGACCAGAGGATCCTAGTGATAGGGATACCCTCTTAACCAGACCTCCTAGATTTCTATTTTCATTTTGGAGAATTGGATGACAATAGGGAAAGCACTCCAACACATAGCTGCAGATTAGTGTTGATACTTTGGTAGGGCTTCCTATATGTATAAGAATTGATGATAGGAAATGGGTAAATCCTAGCACATTAAGTCCCATCACTTTGAAACTAAAACCCCTAGAACATTTTGCTAAACAAGACTTCCTCACTTTTATCTTTAGTTTACTTTGCTTTGCTTCTATACTTACTTTTGTGCAAAAATACTTCCTTGAGAATTTGTTAGTTTAGCTAATTCAAAGTGTGAGTCCTTGAGTGTTCTCAATCCCTTTGAGATTGATATTTTTATTACTACTGACGTAGTCATGCACTTGCAACTTTGTAACAGTATCAAAGTTGAAATTGCCACCCCAACATCCCACACAGTGGTCCCACGACCATATGTTGTTGGTGCTGGAAGCACCAGCTAATCAAACTTGTGTTTTGATATTGGCAAAGGTTCAAATTTAAGCTATGTTATTGTCTAATAAGTTGAACTGAGTGTGCAGGAAAGTTCTAAGTGATCTTAGATAAAGGAAAGTCATAGTTGAGACTAGGCAGGTGGAAAGTCCTAGCTGCGATTAGGCAACGAAGTCTTGGTTCGGGGGATCAGGTAAAGTCTTGGTGGGTCAAGGTTGTTGTATGAAATTCTAAAGTCGAGAACACTAGATGAAAATCCTAGGGGTCATAAACACCAGGTGGAAGATTGGAGAAGTCTGGGGTGAGACGTCCTGAATGAAGTCTTGATGAATTGGACGTTGAGCAAAAGTCTAGACAGTCTAAAGGCCCGATCTTGCAAAAGGTAATCTCTCCTGAGAGGAATAAATAAAGACGTGTTCTCCGAAGAGGGAAATATAGACATTGGTCCAACCTAGAGTTTCAGCGAAACTCAAACTTAGGATCGGACAATCCAAAGGTTGTCAAAACTTATGCTTTACATATTACTTGTCTGGACTAACTTTATTTTATAGGAAGATGAAGCTGGCAAAAAAGTTGGTTCGGGCGCCCAAACTTCGGGCGCCCGGACAAGCTTCATAATAGAAGAAGCCCCGGACGAGTGCTTGGCCAGGCACCTGGGCGGTCCAAGGCCCCCGAAGGTGTACCTAGCTCCCAAATAGCCAAAACTTCATCTTCTCGCTAAGCTGGAGCATGACGAGTGGTTGACCATGTTAGCGGTCCAGGAGCTCGGAGAGGGTCCGGGTGCTTAGGTGGATAAACTTCAGGGATGAAGTTTCGATGAGAGTTTGTCATGTCAACACAGTCCAGGCACCCGAGAGGTTATCGAGGCGCAGATGTGTTAGAGCTTTGCAACTGTCACTTGCGCTTATCAAATTAGTAAATGTATTTTCCACTGAACCCCTTAATTAAACAATAATGTCGTAGTAACGAGCCCAGGATCGCTCTCGAGGAACCAACGATGATATGTAATCTAAGATTGTATTTTATTCCTATTTTTGGGGTTTTCTATATAAAAATGGAGTTGGGGGGATTTAAGCTTGAATCTAAATGTAACAAAGGAAAAGCGCAGCAATAAAGAGATTAATCTAAAGCAAGAGTAAAACCTAACTATGTGTCAATAATCAAACCTCAACGTATTGTCACTCTACGTTGTGATTAAACCATCGACACACACTTAAATTAAAGATAAAATAGTAAGACACAATTAAATCTGATCTAAACAGAAATGAAACCCTAACTTAGAATTTAAACACTAAACAAGTAACCAAGCTTCAAAGAAGTCTTAAACTAAGCTTCAATTAAGTAAAGAAATGTTAAACTACTTGCTAAAACATAACAACCACTAAATAAATCTATAAAAATCTTTAAAAACATAAACAAAACGAAATAAACCCTAACCAATCCATTCTCACAACCAATCTCACCAAACTTCACACTCAAGCAGTCACACAAGAGGTCGAAATCGTGACCACCCAATTCCGGACCTTAGTGGAGCATCTCAGTGGCGTATCAGCTCGAGGAATGCTCACAAGTGCCGACGGACCACCCCCGGCACGTTGGAAACAACCCAAAACCCCAAGAATGGCCGAAATCTGAAATCTGGTCTCTGGATCTGATGGAAGGCTTTGGAACGCTGATGAACGTCGAGTGAAGCTCAGGAACACCGGAAGACCACCTCCGCATGTTGCTGATGAGAATCGGAGCCGTCGATTGGAAGACCACCTCCAAATCGAGCTGGAAAAGGGAGATGCCGCGAGCCAAATTCCACCAGAGAGAACACCCTCCAATGGCTCCAGAAGATTGGGATGATGCCGCCGAGATGCTCACTACCGAGATTGAAGCTCGGGAGAGTGATTGGAGAAGGAAAGGGGCCGAAATCCGGAAGATTGCCGTAAGGATGAGGCTGCTGCGCGCTGTGGAGTCGACGAAGAAGAAAGGGAACTATAGCTTCTGTTTTAAATCTGATCCAGATTTGAACGGACGGCTGGGAGCAATTTGGAGCTAAATCAACGGTGAAAGCTTGCCCAAAATCCGATCCAAAGGTACTGATGTTGATCTAGGGTCTGGATCTACCCTCCCGTAGGTTGGATCGATCAGATAATCACTGGATGGCCTAGATCCGCCTAGTCTTCAATGAACGGCCCAGATTAATTTGGCTTGATGAATGGCTAGATGAACTCATATATGGATCAAAACTTCTGGATCTTCATCAATGGCTTAGATCTCCTCCCCATTAAGTTGGATCGGCTAGATCTTCAACGGATGGTCCAGATCTGTCCTATTCTTGATAAACGGCCAAAATCGACCCAAAGCTTGATCTTGTCTTTTGAACTCCGATTCGAGCCCAATTCCGGTCCAAATAGATCCAAATCTAAGATCCTTTGATGCCTACAAAATAAGAATCAAATATTAGCATCAAATAACACCAAAAATAATATAATTTGTAATTAAGTCCAAAATCTATGCAATGCACAAAAATGTAATGTAACCATGATTTAAACTATGAAACCAACATCAAAACCATGCATAAATGAATCAAAATAATGCTATAAAATCATGGTTATCAAATCCCCCACACTTAGTCTTGAACGTCCCGTGCAAGTAAAGAGAACTAAAAATCATCTCCATAGAAAATTCCCTAGCAATACCTAAAAGATAGTAAAAAGAATTTAACTAAGACCATCTAAAAACCATAAACAATCATGAATACAATCCAAACAATAATCAGTAGGTATGGTAGTTTCAATCTAATCGAAAAATTAAGCAAGTTGCAATCTCACAAGGAATTTACCTATTCTAGCTCTCACACTCAAACTTGTGTATAAGTGGAGCTCACTCAATGCAACTCACAACATTTCACTACCATAAGCTTGCTTATTTTCTAATTCTCTACCACTATAGAACATAGCATACATGAATCAAAAGGATAATATCATGAAGAATTGAAATTGAAGCAAAAAGAACAATGAAAATGGATGAAATTGGCAAAAGAAAGTATTAAATGAAGGAAATGAAAAGATGAGAGTTTTTGAGGAATATACTTGATGAGTTGACCATTTTGATGTGAAAAGAGATGAATACCATTTGTTTTTATCAATTCAAAACATCAAGCTAACCTCTACTTCAATTTAATAAGCAACATAGAGTCTTGATACATTGTCTCCCTTTTGACACTCTCTTGAATGTGCCAATTTTCAAAAAAAAATCTTTCACTGTTTTTCCACTTCAATTTCTGCAATTTGAAACAAAAACAAACTCACATTAGCTAATGGAAAATAGCTCCCTCCCCCACACTTAAAATCTTGTCCGTCTCGGATAATTAAACAAATCAAACTTTCCAATGGCTTGATACTCTTCCTTTCCACTTTCTTTGTCATTCTTCAATCTGCAAGTGTCTTCCCTGCAGTTTCAACAGCCGGACTAAAATTCTGTCCCTCAATATCAGAATTGATAGCTCAAATATAACTCCAATCAATCCAAGTTGAAACACCTCTAGCCACTTTTTCTATAGAATTTTCTATTACTGTTTTTACAGATTCAAATAACAGACTTTTGTTCCCTTTCCAACAGCAACCTTCTTCTATATCAGTGTTCTAGCTATCAACTGAAACTTAGCATTTTAAACTCCAATTGACACTCAACATATATGCTTCTGAACTCAGCTCGTTGACTTACAGCAGCTTTATCCTAGAATTACAAACCTCATTTCGGATAAGCAAACTAGTAAAAAGATTGGTACAATCTAATATGTGGTTGCACAAAGTTCCAAAATACCCAACATCATATTCAACTAGACTAATCCAAGCTCAGCATATTTAATTGAATTTCAGAAATGCAATCAAAGCAATAAATCAGCTTCCTGTGGTTTTTAAGTGCAGAAATTAAAATCAATCAGATTTCTCAAGGAACTCTTAATTTTCTGCAATTCATGAATTAAGTGAACAGATTTCAACAAATCTTCATGAAGTATTTCTGTTTGTACAACTTTCAGCTTCAAATTGAGTTCATTATCTTTTCTTCATATGCAATTAGTACTCCTCCTTAAGTTAGCTGAAAAACCAGCCAACATATTGACCGGCATTAAATTTTGACCTTCTTTCCTGCATTTCTATGCATCTCACCAGTTCACAAAGTAACATCCACAACTTGCACAAAATAAATCAAAAATTCAGTTCATTTATGAAATTCCATATTTTTCTAGACAAATTAAGTTTCAAAACTTGGAACCAAAAATCTTCTCAGCAGTTAAAAATTCTTCTCAGCAACAATTAATGAAGAATAGAAGTCATAGGAAGGTCTCATTCATCACTATAAAGAAAAGAAACTAGTTCCATATTGTTACTGAATTCGTTCCCCTTTCTGTTTCTGCAACCAAATGCTGCAGTAACAGTTTCAAAAACAGAGTTTACCTACTGCAGCAACAGCTTATTTCAGCTCAAAATTGACTTAAGTTCTTAATATACACCTTAATCAGCAATAACATACAAAGATCAGTAGTCTTGCTGCGCCATTTCAGAATTAAAACTTGAGTGCAGCAAGAAATTCAGAACTGAAACACAGAACTGAAGAATAGCATTTTGACATCTCCATTTGTTGGATTAAACATCACTTCTCAACATCACTACCCTCTCTTATTCTTATCATTCCACCAATTTCAGCCTTCAATTGCTTAAAAGCATTTGATACATCACAACTACCTTGTTTCTGCAGATCCTGTTTCTTTAATAAATTCCATTCTGAATTTCCTCCACTTCAATGTGATTCCTCACTGAAATTTTCACAACATCCTAGCATTACCCATTAGTCATATGCTTAGATCAAAGGCTCGGAACAGACATAATTTGCTACTGATCAAACACATATATGAATTCTCTGCAGGTTCTGTTTTTACCTCTTCTCTTATACTTAACCATGTTTCTGAATTTGGAACTGGATTCTGGTTTCGAATACTAACTTCCCTGTTTAATCAAAACTTTTTCCAGTTCCAACATCCGAAACCAACATTGACAATTTGTTGTGAGCTTTGCAAATATAGTCCTGCCCCCTTCAAGCAGAATAAAACAGAATTTGGAATTGGCAGAAATTTGGCACGCAATAGCTTAGCTCCCAAGTATCAACTTCGGAGACTAATGTAAATTTCAAATTCTGAGTTACACAAACCTTTACTAAACTCTATGGCATCAATGACAGCAACAAAAATTATCCAATTTAGGATGATGCTCTATCAATAGCTACACAACAGCAAGAAAAATTTAGCATGAAGCTTCAGCACCTTCTCAACAGCAGTAATCTTGTAATTCAGTTTCAGTTAATGTAAAGACCTCTCTACATCTCCTATAAGATCAGCAACAAAATTTAGCATCTCAACCTTATAAATCTAGAATACTAAATTCCTGTGCTGTCACTGCATTTCTGATTTCTAAAGCTTGAAAAGATGGTAAAAAGCTGAAATACCATGTTGCTTCTGATTTTATTTCTTTTTACTTGATACAAAACAATTCTGAGCATTTCAAATTCTATTTTCTGCATCTCTGCATTCTACACATTTAAATTGCTCTATACACACATTCTTCTTACCACTGAACTTCCTCTCTAATCTAGGCTGATAGGATTTAAACTTGAAGTTGTTGCTAGCATAATGGACATATGGACTTAGACAGTTATCACTAAGTTCTGAAAATTGATATTGCATTACTACCCTTATCAATTCCCGAAATCATCTTGTGTATGGCTGTTGTCACTACATCCTTGACTGATCAAGAAACTACATAGCATTATCAGCATTCCCTTCTTCAAGTTGCATTTTTCTGATAATAATCCAGCTAGCATTCACGTTAGTTCCAATATTCAGCAATTCAGAAATTCAAGTTCCTAAAATTCATTTCAGATCTTCACTTGAGTTACCTCATTTGATATTCAAAAGCTTCCAACTTCCCCGCAGTGATCAGATGAACAAACCACCTCTAAAATCACTGCTTTTCAGTTTCCGAAATCTGCCATTGTATAGATATTGCAAAACTCCATAAACTTATAACCAGTTATTCACCATTCCTTTCTTTTATTTTCTTCTTGGAAACTAAAGAAATTTCTGATTTCAAATGTCAATTGCTGCTGTTTTAACTCTTAGTTTCAGAAATGTAATTACAGTTTGAGAAAATCAAAGTCAATGAGATTGCAGCCTTTGATTCTTGCAAATTTATGTTTCTGCAGCCTACTCTAAACAAGCCTTTTCATTGACACCAGCAATGTCCAGATTCAGTCATGTTCACTAGCATTCCTTCAGCCTTTCATTACTCCACAATTTCAGTATCTATTCCTGCAGAATTCAGCACAGTAGCTTCTCCACTTACTTGCTTCAATTCTCCTATCTCCATATAGGTTTACTGATAACCACATTCTCAAAAGGATATAGTAAAGCTCCTGGTCAGCAGCTCTAACATAATGTTCAGATTCAGCAATTTTAACAACCTCTTGCCACATAGTCTTGAATGTATCAACATAGTATCAAGTCTTAAAATTCAAAGCAATTGAAACTTGCTCTTTACATGATAAAGCTCAAGAAATGGATACATTTAACATGAAATCTTAAGAGCACTCCATCATTGGCTTTAATTTGAACCCCTACCATTAGTAAATGAATCCAACATTCCAAAAACACTATACACTTCCCCCACACTTAAAACATATTATCTTGCACAATCTAACTCATCAAGCGATTCATCCAAACATCTCAATGAAATAATGACAAGTAAAGATAATCAAAGGTTTGAATGCTAGATGAAATGAAATTGTTTCAAGAAAATTGTGAGGAAAGAAATTAGAATTTATGATGGAATAAAAATGACAAATATCATTTCTTTTCATGGATACATATGCTATTGTGACTTTGAAAAGAAACTAAGCAAGTTCTAGAGTTTCAATTGTTGTAAGTGCATGCCACACAAAAATAAAATAGAGTATAGGCTTAAAGTAGTCCTCTCTAGGTATTTTTATGCAATCAAGCTCAATTAATCAAAATAGAATCCACCACCATTTAAACCAATTTCATGTAAGTAGAGCATCCAATCATGTCATATGACCTAAAATTGATGATCAAATTTAAGAGACTTTTACCATCCTAAAAGTATCACTAAACAATTCATGGATACTTTTATTCAAAGTGACATGCTATGTATACCAAATGCAAAGTATGAAAGTAAAATTCAAAATAAAATGCAAAATGTAAAAACAAAATGCAAATGCTAAGTACGAAACCAAAGAAACGTATAACGAATTTATTAGACTCAAAACACGAATTAAAAATGCAAAAGAAAGCTGAATTGGAACTAAATCCCCTTTCATTCCCGGTGGTTGAAGAAGATTTAGAACTAGTAGCCACCCCGGAAGTGGAGTAATCGTAGTTCCACTCAAATTCTTCTTATTACTCATTTTTCCTTTCAAAATTCTTTCTGGAGGTCTAAGTCGGTTCAGTTTAAGCACCCACTCCGGAAGCTTATGTTCTCCTACAACATCAATAAAACAAAACACCTCCCACACACATGTGGGGCAAAAAGGAAATAGGAGAATATTAGTGTGGGTAAAAGATATATCAAGAAATGCATCACATCTAATAAAATCAATAATTGGTACCTCTATAAAATTCTCTGAAAAATTACACAAAATACTCACCTTGTCATCTTGAAAGATACCTGGAGTGGTGCTTGTTACCTCTATCTCATCAACTAATGGCTTAGACTCCAGTTCTGGTGTGTGTACATCTTCATGTAGTGATTCTTGGGTGTTTGGCTCCATAGCACAAGTCCCTACACTTACATCCTCCATTCTTGGTGATTCTTGAGGTAATGCTTCCAGTAAGCATTCCCCTACACATAAATTATCTTCAACATCAAAACCTACATCTTCAACAACATCTAAAGCAACAGCATTAGTAGAATCAGAAATCTGAACAATTACATCATCACCACAAATAAAATTAGATAAATCTTGTGAATAAATGGGAATAGGGTCAGGCCTGACAAAATCACTACTCTCCATCTCTCCACTGGAGTTCTGTGCTTGTAACTGATTAATGGATGATGCAATCTGATCTAACTGACTTTGAATATTCTGTATCCTTGCAAATTGTTGCTCTTGATGCTCTAACATTTGTTGCATAACTTCATTACATTTCCACATTGCCTCTTCAATTTGTTCTTGTGCATCCTCATACCTATTCCGTTGCTCCATAGGTAGGTGGCACTGAGATTCAGGCTGATAAAACTGAGTCTGAGGCTGATAATAATAATTCTCCATCACATCTCCAAAATACGGATAATGTGGATCCATGGTAAAAAGAATTTCTTGTTCTTACACTGAAACACTAGCAAATAAAATCAGAAGACTCAGAAACAAATAAAATCAAACACATGGATATATAAACATGAAAGCAATCAAAACAATCCTAAAATTACCAAACACTGCATATAATGTGCTTCCCTGGCAACGGCGCCAAAATTTAATGTGTTAGAGATTTGCAACTGTCACTTGCGCTTATCAAATTAGTAAATGTATTTTCCACTGAACCCCTTAATTAAATAATAATGTCGTAGTAACGAGCCCAGGATCGCACTCGAGGAACCAACGATGATATGTAATCTAGGATTGTATTTTATTCCTATTTTTGGTGTTTTCGATATAAAAATGGAGTTGGGGGGATTTAAGCTTGAATCTAAATGTAACAAAGGAAAAGCGCAGCAATAAAGAGATTAATCTAAAGCAAGAGTAAAACCTAACTATGTGCCAATAATCAAACCTCAACGTATTGTCACTCTACGTTGTGATTAAACCATCGACACACACTTAAACTAAAGATAAAATAGCAAGACACAATTAAATCTGATCTAAACAGAAATGAAACCCTAACTTAGAATTTAAACACTAAACAAGTAACCAAGCTTCAAAGAAGTCTTAAACTAAGCTTCAATTAAGTAAAGAAATGCTAAACTACTTGCTAAAACATAACAATCACAAAATAAATCTATAAAAATCTGTAAAAACATAAACAAAATGAAATAAACCTTAACCAATCCATTCTCACAACCAATCTCACCAAACTTCACACTCAAGCCGTCACACAAGAGGCCAAAATCGTGACCACCCAATTCCGGACCTTAGTGGAGCATCTCAGTGGCGTATCAGCTCGAGGAATGCTCACAAGTTTCGACGGACCACCCCCGGCACGTTGGAAACAACCCAAAATCCCAAGAATGGCCGAAATCCGAAATCTGGTCTCTAGATCTGATGGAAGGCTGTAGAACGCGGATGAACGTCGAGTGAAGCTCAGGAACACCGGAAGACCACCTCCGAATGTTGCTGATGGGAATCAGAGTCGTCGATTGGAAGACCACCTCCAAATCGAGCTGGAAAAGGGAGATGCCGCGAGCCAAATTCCACCGGAGAGAACACCCTCCAATGGCTCCAGAAGATTGGGATGATGCCGCTGAGATGCTCACTACCGAGATTGAAGCTCGGGAGAGTGATTGGAGAAGGAAAGGGGCCGAAATCCGGAAGATTGCCGTGAGGATGAGGCTGCTGCGCGCTGTGGAGTCGACGAAGAAGAAAGGGAACTACAGCTTCTATTTTAAATCTGATCCAGATTTGAACGGGCGGCTGGGAGCAATTTGGAGCTAAATCAACGGTGAAAGCTTGCCCAAAATCCGATCTGAAGGTACTGATGTTGATCTAGGGTCTGGATCTACCCTCCCGTAGGTCGGATCGATCAGATCATCACTGGATGGCCCAGATCCACCTAGTCTTCAATGAATGGCCCAGATTAATTCGGCTTGATGAATGGCTAGATGAACTCAGATCTGGATCAAAACTTCTGGATCTTCATCAATGGCTTAGATCTCCTCCCCATTAAGTTGGATCGGCTAGATCTTCAACGGATGGTCCAGATCTGTCCTATTCTTGATAAACGGCCCAAATCGACCCAAAGCTTGATCTTGTCTTTTGAACTTTGATTCGAGCCCAATTCCGGTCCAAATAGATCCAAATCTAAGATCCTTTGATGCCTACAAAATAAAAATCAAATATTAGCATCAAATAACACCAAAAATAATATAATTTGTAATTAAGTCCAAAATCTATGCAATGCACAAAAATGTAATGTAACCATGATTTAAACTATGAAACCAACATCAAAACCATGCATAAATGAATCAAAATAATGCAGTAAAATCATGGTTATCAGGCGCCCGGACAGGTAGCTTCAATACATCAATGCAAACAACATTCCAAGTATCTTCTGCTTCTACTCCGATAAAGTCTTTACGATGCCCGAAAACTGCTATGACGATTACTACACTGAAGATCTGATTCTCCAAGTCATCAGTACTATTTTTATTCAAGTTACTTAAACTCCAAATTATAATCATTCTTGTAACTTTCTAATTGATTAGTATTTGCCCACCGAAAGCACTCTCACGTGCGTGTTTTGGAGTAGGTGTCGTCACAGGTTCCGAACCAAATAAATCTTGGCGTGTTAGCATTGTCTCTTTTCGTCTCTTTCTTTATTCCACTGTGATTACTTTTTACGTGGATATTTTCAAGGCAAAGTGAAAGCCATGAGTACTATTCACCCCCCCCCCTCTAGCACAACAATCCTATAATTGGTTCCAGAGCAAGGCCGCTTCGAATCGGTCTAACCATCATTTAAGTAAATTTTTCGTGGTATTGTTTTTAAATTTTTCAGAGTCGATCAGAATCAGTACGATCACCCCTTTCGATCTTTGTTTTACAATCTAGTTTTTTGTTTTCTCAAATTTAGTGCAACACCACTCGATTTCTTTTAGCCTTTTGTAAGTTCTTTATACTATACTGCTAATCCAAGATCAAGTCTTGGGACAAGTCCCCTTGTTTTTGTTAGTTAGAGCCCTAGAGTCAATCATTTGATGATTGTATGGACTCATGTATATCATATTCTTGTATATATATTAAGGCATTTGGTTTTTGGTTATTATGCTTATTTGTATTAGTGCCAGATAAAATAAGTATAGTAACGTCCTTGAGTAGAAGGTTCTTACCTATATCAATCGATTGGTTGTATCGATAGGGAGATGATATAGGGAACACTACTCTAAATCATTCCTAGTCGAGTATTAACATTCAGGGATGATGTTAATACAATAAGACTAGCATGTAGGTCAGCTCGATGATTTGATCTAACAAGTCATGGATATAGAGATATCAAGCTGACACATGGGTATGCATTAGAGAATGTATACTGAATGACCCGCCATGAGAAAGTATCATGGATCGTTATATGAGTGTCATATACTTTCTCATGTGGCTATTAGTATGACTATTAGTCATTTGACCTGAAGTCACCATGGATCCCTACATAAGGAGTTATGTACTTTGGTTTCGTCAAACGTCACCCGTAACAGGGTGGACTATAAAGGCGATTACTGGGTATATAACAAATTATGCAGAGGGATGTGAATGATGTAGATGGGATCTATCCCTCCCATATGACGGGAGCGACATCGGTATTCTTGATAGAGTGAGACCACTAAGTGCATGGCCATGCCCAAATGAGTCAACATTAGATGTTGAGCTCATTTGATCGAGTGAGTCTACTTGGAGTTCAAGATTTAGATTGATTAGAGGATGACACGGTCTATGCCTCATATTGATCAATCTAGATGTCTAGGATAGAAGGACAATGTCATATATTGTGAGGAGTCACAATTAGTAGTCACAAGGTGATGTTGGATCTCGACATTTCTTGTAACTTGGGTAGCAATGATGTATTGCTAGATGCCGCTCATTGCTTATGTTTCTAAAGGAGTTTAGAAACATTGCCAACATTACAAGAACCTATTGAGTCACACACAAAGAACAAGTGGATGGAGATTAGGTTCATATGATGAACCAATTGGATTAGGTTCATATGATGCACCAAAGATTGGATTCAAATTAGACTTATTGAGTTAGACTTAATTAGATTCAATTGTTGAATGAGTCTAATTTAAATTTTATTCATTGAGTCAATTTATATTAATGAATTGAGATTCATTAAATTGAAATTGACTTGAATCAAAGGTTGAATTTAACTCAACAAGGAAGACAATTGGTCAAGTTTGACTTGACCAAGTAGAAGTTGAAACATCAAGTTTGACTTGATGTATTGCCACATCATAAGGATGACTCATCCTTGCCACATCACATGCCACCTCATGGAGGTTACAACACCTCCCATTCCATTTAATGTGGCCGGCCACATTAAATGAGGGAGTTATGTGTGTGGCCGGCCACACTAAAGGAGAAAAGGTTTTCATTTAGTGTGTAATTGATGTGTGGTAATTGTCTCATCTTCTTCCTTGCTTCTTCCTTCTCTTCTCTTACTGTTGCCGTGACTTCCATGGTGTGGAGAAGGTGGTTGAGTGAATTCCAAGAGCAAAGGAAGAGTGAAGGTCACAAAGGAAGGATACTACTAGTGAGTGTATGAGATTTCCTTTTGTATCTTCTTCTTTTCTTCCTTTCCAATCCCATTCGAGAGCTCTAGAAAGTGCTAGCACACTTGGGGCTTTCTTCTCCATCCTTTGAGTGTGAGAGACACTCCTTGTTCGTGTGGATATCATTAGAGGAGTGTCTACGTTGACACTCTCGAGATCCGGCGTACCGTTGGACGAGCGGGATTTGCGAGGGCACGCTTCAAGGGTAAAAGCTCTCAACACATAGATCTAGGAGTAGATATAAAATTTTGAAACTCGTACTCGTAATTTCCATTTGGTTTTCCTTGCACGGATCTACGGCTTTGGGTGATTCGGGGTTTCCGCGACGCGAAAAGCGATTTTCGCGGCCCGAAGAACCCAACAGTGGTATCAGAGCCACGTGCAAGGCTTGTACGAGTTTGTTTTTGGTTTTATGAATACTAAAGTTTCTTTAATTTTCTGTAAAATTATGTTTTTCGAGTTTTTATGGGTAATTTTTCCGTAGAAGCGAAGCACAAGTGTCTCGCCACTTGTAGGCTTCGGCTACCGGAAAGATTTTTCCAAAACGACTTCGTTTCGCCCCAAAATTTTTGGGGACAGTGGGCTTGGGTGCCATTAGATCGCTTAGGAGCAACTCGCAATGGTTAGATCGCAGGTAGGGGTACTGCCCCTAACCCCGCAAGGGGATTTGCTCCGCGGTTGCACCCGAAATCGCTAAAAACGAACCCGCCAGGAAGATTTTTCCGAAACGGCAATGTCTCGGCCCAAATCGTTTTGGGACAGCGGGTTTAGGCGCTGTTGGATCGCAAAGGAACCCTCGCGATGGTTAGATCGCGGGTAGGGGCGCTGCCCCTGGCCCCGCAAGGGGATCCGTTCCGCGATTGCGCCCGAAACCGCTAAATGGGTCCGTCGGGAAATTTTACTCGTAAAAATTGTGAAAATTAATTTTAAAATTACAGAAAATTATGAAAAATATATAATTTTGAATTATATATTAATTTTGTGATAGTCATGGCCCAAAAACCCAATATGATTTGATTGTGTTGTAATTCATAATACGGCCTGCGTGCCGTTATGTGTTTGCGAGTGTTGTATTATATTCGCGACCTGCGCGTCGTCCCTTCTCTTATATTCTTGTTGTAAATTAGATTTAGACTCGAATGTAACTCGAGTTTCAAATTGTAATGTACAAATTGGAGCGGTGGAGGGTCCACACGAGACGGAGTTCCGAGGCGGGCACGAGCAACACAAGGTGGTCAAAGGGAGGAGCTTGGAGAAGCTGTTGACCCTAGGTTGACCAATCGATCTTCTCATTGGCTTGAGAAGATCGTAGTAGGGTCATGACTAAATCACAAATAGATTAATTAATTGCTTGTGTATGTGATGCATATTTAATAAGTAGTTAATTAATTAGTGCCTTACGATTAGATTAGATCTAAGTCGTGCACATGATGCACCCTTGCGATTAGATTAGATCTAAGTCGTGCACAAGATGCATCCCTTTTCGATTAGATTAGATCTCAATCGACTCAACTCTAATGTCTAACCGTGCCGTGATACCTATCACTACCTCGATCACATGTATTGTTGAATCTGCCAAAGCAGAGCAATACATATTATCTTGGTAGGGTACGGAGGGACAATCTTGGTCCCGCCTATCAACGCATGGGTGAATACAAACTCAATTAGATTGAGTATTCCTAGTTACTCGGTTGGATCGAGTCAACTATAGGCATTCTTCCAATAGTTAGAAAGGTAGGACAAAATCACGTTTATATTAACTCTCAGGCGTATTAGCCAAAGCTAACTCGAGTTTTAATATAAATATGGATCTTGATCCTATAAACAAGAGTTGCATAGAGATGTAATTGGTAATCGTTACTTACCGATCATACTAAGCCTTGGGCGTATTAGCCAAAGCTAACTCAAGGCTTAGTATGATGTGGATCTTGTCCCACATAAATTATAGTATTCAGTGGGAGCATCATTTAGTTAAAGGCCTAATTAAATGATTTTTAAAGAATATGATATTTATTTCTGCAAATTTTCTGTTGTAGATAACCATGACGTCGAATACGAACTCTTTCTCCCTGCATTCTGTCCTTAAGAAGGACAAGCTCAACGGAGCAAATTTCCTGGACTGGTACAGGAATCTGAGAATTGTTCTCACTCAGGAACGTAAACTGTACGTTCTGGAGCAGCCCATTCCGGAGGCTCCTCCTGCCACTGCCACTCGAGCAGACCGAGATGCTTACAAGAAGCATCAAGATGACGCATTAGATGTGTCATGTCTTATGCTCGCGACCATGAACTCTGAGCTTCAGAAGAAACATGAGTTGATGGGCGCTTACGATATAGTTGAGCATCTTTGTCACCTATATCAAGGACAAGCAAGGCACTGGAAGAGGAACTCCAAAGAATACCTGGAAGATCTTAAGAAGAAGAGAAATAAGATTTCTACTTCAGGTATACATGTTATAGAAGTCAACCTCTCTATTTCTTCATCGTGGGTATTAGATACCGGATGTGCTTCGCATATTTATACTAATGTACAAGCGCTGAGGAATAGCAGGGCATTGATGAAGGGTGAGATAGACCTACGAGTAGGCAATGGAGCACGAGTTGCTGCTATTGCTGTAGGAACTTATCATCTATCTCTTCCCTCTGGGCTTGTACTAGAATTAGATGATTGTTGTTATGTGCCTGCCTTGACTAAGAACATTATATCAGTTTCTTGTTTGGACAAGAAAGGATTCTCGTTTGTAATAAAGAACAAATGTTGTTCTGTCTATTTAAACGATATGTTCTATTGTAGTGCACCTCTGATGAACGGACTCTATATTCTAGACCTTGAGAGCTCTATCTATAACGTTAATACCAAGAGGTTCAAATCAAACGATATGAACCACACCTATCTCTGGCACTGTCGCTTAGGTCATATAAATGACAAGCTCTTATCCCAGCTCCATAAGGATGGTTTGCTGGACTCATTTGATTTTGAATCATATGAGATATGCGAGTCATGCCTACGAGGCAAGATGACCAAGACTCCCTTTAGTGGGCACAGCGAGAGAGCGACTGATCTGTTAGGACTCATACATAGTGATGTATGTGGCCCTTTCAATGTCGCTGCTAGAGGCGGTTATAGATACTTCATCACATTTATTGACTTCAGGAGATATGGTTATGTGTACTTGATGACATAAGTCTGAATCCTTTGAAAAGTTCAAAGAATTCAAGAATGAAGTATATAACCAACTTGGCAAGAGTATTAAGATACTTGATCGATCGAGGTGGAGAATACCTTAGCCATGAGTTTCGTGACTACCTAGCCGAGTGTGGGATTCTATCCCAACTCACTCCTCCGGAACACCACAAGTGGAATGGTGTATCCGAAATGAGGAATCGTACTTATTAGATATGGTACGATCTATGATGAGTCACACGATCTTCCGACATATCTATGGGGATATGCTCTAGACACGACTTTCATTCTCAACCGAGTTCCATCCAAGGCCGTGATAAAGACACCATATAGGATATGGATCGGAGAGATGCCCAGTGTCTTTCATGAGGATTTGGGGTTGTGAGGCTTACGATGACGCCAAGTCTCGGATAAATTAGGACCCAAATCGACAAGTGCTATTTCATCGGATATCCCAAGGAAACTAAGGATATTACTTCTACATTCTCGGTCAACACAAGGTGGCAAAGATCGGGGTCTTTCTAGAAAGGGACTTTGTTTCTAGAAAGACTAGTGAGCGCGTTCGATCTTGAAGAAGTTCAAGATGCGAACAATAGATGCCTCGATGGAAATTGAACCGGAACCACAAAGTGTTGTGGATGATGTTGTTCCACAAGGAGTTGAGGAACAACAACCGGTTCAAGTAGACATACCTCTGATAGGGTACGTCGTCACCCGAGAGATACTCATTTCTCTTGTCTGACCATGATGACGTTATGCTCATAGAGGATGAGCCTACCACCTATCAGGAAGCTGTGATGAGACCAGATTCTGAGAAATGGCTAGAAGCCATGAGATCCGAAATGGAATCCATGTACACCAACCAAGTATGGACTTTGGTTGATCCACCTGAAGGGGTAAAACCCATTGGGTGTAAGTGGGTCTTTAAGAGAAAGACTGACATGGATGGACTTATCTATAAGGGTCGCTTGGTAGCTAAAGGTTTCAAGCAAATTCATGGTATTGACTATGATGAAACATTTTCTCCAGTAGCGATGTTTAAGTCCATTCGGATCATGCTTGCTATTGCAGCCTACCATGACTATGAGATATGGCAGATGGATGTCAAAACCACGTTTCTGAATGGAAACCTACTCGAGGATGTGTACATGACACAACCTGAGGGTTTTGTAGATCCACAGCATACTAGCAGAGTATGCAAGCTGCATAGATGGACTAAAGCAAGCTTCTCGGAGCTGGAATCTTCGATTCGATGATGCAATCAAACAGTTTGGTTTCATCAAGAACGAAGATGAGCCTTGTGTCTACAAGAAGGTTGTAGGGGATATAGTTGTCTTCCTCATATTGTATGTGGATGACATACTACTCATTGGGAAGGACATCCCTATGCTTCAGTCTGTCAAGACTTGGCTAGGGAGTTGTTTCTCAATGAAGGACTTAGGTGAGGCATCCCGCATTCTAGGTATTTAGATCTAAGAGATTGCTTGGCCTAAGTCAGAGTACATACATTGACAAGGTACTCCTTCGGTTTGCCATGCAGAACTCCAAGAAGGGATTTCTGTCGATGTCACATGGCGTGAGTCTTTCGAAGACTCAAGGTCCCTCTTCTAGAGAGGAGAGAGACCGCATGGATCAGATCCCTTATGCCTCAGCCATAGGATCGATCATGTACGCCATGCTATGTACTCGACCTGATATCTCGTATGCTTTGAGCATGACGAGAAGATACCAGTCAGATCGATAGCGGTCAAGAATATTCTTAAGTACTTACGAAGGACTAAAGAATATTTCTTGATATATAGAGGCAATGATGAGCTAACTGTAAAGGGTTTCCAGACCGATCAGGATGATTACCGATCGCAGTCAGGGTTCGTGTTTTGCTTAAATGGTGGTGCTGTGAGCTGGAAGAGTTCGAAGCAGGACACAGTAGCTGATTCTACAACAGAGGCCGAGTATATTGCTGCATCATAGGCAGCAAAGGAGGCAGTTTGGATCCGGATGTTCATCACTGAACTTTGGGTGGTTCCTAGCATCGCTGACCCAGTTGAGCTCTATTGTGACAACAATGGAGCTATAGCACAGGCGAAGGAACCTCGCTCACACCAGCGGACCAAGCACATACTACGGCGCTTCCATCTCATTCGAGAGATTATCGATAGAGGAGATGTGAAGATTTACAGAGTACCTACAGAGGCTAACATCGCAGATCCCTTGACCAAGGCTTTGGCACAGAGGAAGCATGATGGTCACACTATGTCATTAGGCCTTAGAGCCTATACTGATTGGCACTAGTGCTAGTGGGAGATTATTAGTTAGAGCCCTAGAGCCAATCATTTGATGATTGTATGGACTCATGTATATCATATTCTTGTATATATATTAAGGCATTTGGTTTTTGGTTATTATGCTTATTTGTATTAGTGCCAGATAAAATAAGTATAATAACGTCCTTGAGTAGAAGGTTCTTACCTATATCAATCGATTGGTTGAATCGATAGTGAGATGATATAGGGAACACTACTCTAAATCATTCCTAGTCGAGTATTAACATTCAGGGATGATGTTAATACAATAAGACTAGCATGTAGGTCAGCTCGATGACTTGATCTCACAAGTCATGGATATAGAGATATCAAGCTGACATATGGGTATGCATTAGAGAATGTATACTGAATGACCCGTCATGAGAAAGTATCATGGATCGTTATATGAGTGTCATATACTTTCTCATGTGGCTATTAGTATGACTATTAGTCATTTGACCTGAAGTCACCATGGATCCCTACATAAGGAGTTATGTACTTTGGTCACCCGTAACAGGGTGGACTATAAAGGCGATTACTGGGTATATAACAAATTATGCAGAGGGATGTGAGTGATGTAGATGGGATCTATCCCTCCCATATGACGGGAGCGACATCGGTATTCTTGATAGAGTGAGACCACTAAGTGCATGGTCATGCCCAAATGAGTCAACATTAGATGTTGAGCTTATTTGATCGAGTGAGTCTACTTGGAGTTCAAGATTTAGATTGATTAGAGGATGACACGGTCTATGCCTCATATTAATCAATCTAGATGTCTAGGATAGAAGGACAATGTCATATATTGTGAGGAGTCACAATTAGTAGTCACAAGGTGATGTTGGATCTCGACATTTCTTGTAACTTGGGTAGCAATGATGTATTGCTAGATGCCGCTCATTGCTTATGTTTCTAAAGGAGTTTAGAAACATTGCCAACATTACAAGAACCTATTGGGTCACACACAAAGAACAAGTGGATGGAGATTAGGTTCATATGATGAACCAATTGGATTAGGTTCATATGATGCACCAAAGATTGGATTCAAATTAGACTTATTGAGTTAGACTTAATTAGATTCAATTGTTGAATGAGTCTAATTTAAATTTTATTCATTGAGTCAATTTATATTAATGAATTGAGATTCATTAAATTGAAATTGACTTGAATCAAAGGTTGGATTTAACTCAACAAGGAAGACAATTGGTCAAGTTTGACTTGACCAAGTAGAAGTTGAAACATCAAGTTTGACTTGATGTATTGCCACATCATAAGGATGACTCATCCTTGCCACATCACATGCCACCTCATGGAGGTTACAACACCTCCCATTCCATTTAATGTGGCCGGCCACATTAAATGAGGGAGTTATGTGTGTGGCCGGCCACACTAAAGGAGAAAAGGTTTTCATTTAGTGTGTAATTGATGTGTGGTAATTGTCTCATCTTCTTCCTTGCTTCTTCCTTCTCTTCTCTTGCTGTTGCCGTGACTTCCATGGTGTGGAGAAGGTGGTTGAGTGAATTCCAAGAGCAAAGGAAGAGTGAAGGTCACAAAGGAAGGATACTACTAGTGAGTGTATGAGATTTCCTTTTGTATCTTCTTCTTTTCTTCCTTTCCAATCCCATTCGAGAGCTCTAGAAAGTGCTAGCACACTTGGGGCTTTCTTCTCCATCCTTTGAGTGTGAGAGACACTCCTTGTTCGTGTGGATGTCATTAGAGGAGTGTCTACGTTGACACTCTCGAGATCCGACATACCGTTGGACGAGCGGGATTTGCGAGGGCACGCTTCAAGGGTAAAAGCTCTCAACACATAGATCTAGGAGTAGATCTAAAATTTTGAAACTCGTACTCGTAATTTCCGTTTGGTTTTCTTTGCACGGATCTATGGCTTTGGGTGATTCGGGGTTTCCGCGACGCGAAAAGCGGTTTTCGCGGCCCGAAGAACCCAACAGTTTTATTGTGTGCGAGGTTTCTTTTTCAATGACCCACCAAGAAAGCTACAACACCACACACCCACCACTATTCTTCGGAGAAGATTTCGACTACTGGAAGAGTCGAATAGAGTACCGCCTCAAAACAAAAGTCGAAATGTGGATTATCATCCAAACTGACTTCTCACTTCCACTCGACAGCATAGAAAACCAGTATCATGCAAAAACTAGGACCAAAGCATGATGAAGAAGATCGAGACCGATGCCAAAGTTGAAGGGCGCTGGAATTTCGTTCTGTTTAAATTTCTCTATATAAAAATTGTACAAGTACAGAACTATTCCTAGCAACCCGCATGTTTAATCAGACATGTGTTTAATCAATCAAGCAAGTTCTTGATGGATCAAAGCACACCTTGATAGAAGTACAAGATCACTGGCCTCTTGTGTTGGTATTCAAAATCGATACAAAGAAAACTAACTATTTACGCAACGGAATTAAAGAACTAGTTGTACCTTTTCTTTGTAGCTAAAGACCTCTTGATCTTCTGTCGTATTCCTCTCCTCTTCTTGGAGGTCGTGTGGGCGATGATCTACCAAGACAACACCACCCTCCTTCTCTTCTCGGTTTCCAAACTGCCGCCTACAAAAGGAGGCTCTAGGATGGGGGACCTTCTAATCTTCTTCCTTCTCTTCTCTCCTTCCTCTTCTTCCTCTTCTTCAAGTCGCTGCCCACCAAGGGAGAAGGGGCGCCGACCCTTAATAATAGGTGAAGGGGTGCCGACCCTTAGCAATAGGTGAAGGGGTGCCGACCCTAAGCAAGAAGGAAGGGGGGGAGGAGATGAGGGGAACCAACCACAAGGGGAAGAATGTGTGCCGTCGGCCCTAGGAGGAGAGAAGAGAATTGTGGGGAAAATTAGGTTTTAGGGGGCACCACCTACTCCTTTTATAACCTTTGCCGTCAATTACAAAGAAAGAAAAATAATAGAATTCTGTTTATAAAAAATCTCCCTTTCTATAACCTTGTTAAATCAAACCAAGTTAAACCAAATCCAATTAAACCAAACTGGATGGGTGGATGCGAGGATTTATATAGAGGCTACAACAGGGACCTAGAGGAGGAATTAGTTTAGGCCTCCTGATGGGTTTGGGTTTCCTGTGTTCGGCCCGAACACCCAACCCAAGTCCATCAATAATAACTCATACCACAAAAGGGTTATTATTGAACTACCGCACCAATCTCATATTACAATATGGGCTCCTTCTTATCATTAGTGCGTTAAACTCCCTGTGTTTAAGATATCGTATGTCCGTTAATTAAATGAGTTACTGACAACTCAATTAATTAACATCTGATTCCAAGAGTAGTACCACTCAATTTTATTATCATGTCGAACTAAGTCCACCGGCGGGGTTTACATGATAATCCTTATGAGCTCCTCAATGGGACATCATCAGCCTAAATAATTAGGACACAGATTCCTTCTATAATCAACAACACACCATATAAATAATACTATCTCCCAACTCATCGGGCCTATTGATTTAACGAATAAATCTCATCCATTGATAAGTTAAAGAAATACATACTAAGTATACGTGCTTGTTATTATATAGGGATTAAAAGGGTGCACATCCATAATAACAGAGATTCTATTCTTTTATGTAGTCAGTACAAATCGAACAACCTCAAATGGTCCTGCTCAATACACATATAGTGTACTAGTGTAATTTTATAGTTAAGACAGACTAATATCAAATTACACTACAACCGTTCCAATGGTTTGTCCCTATCCATCTTGGTTGTGAGCTACTATTTATAATTTATAAAGAAACAATAACATGATCTTCTGTGTGACACCACACACCATGTTATCTACAATATAAATTAAATGGGCAACTGCATCGACATATATATGAATATAAAATGAAAACATTTGACCAAAGTGATTCTCATTTCAAAATATTTTAAAACAGATGTTCATACAAAATCTAGGATTATAGTAAACACCCCAACAAAAGGAACTCAGACACTCCAATGTGTCCTAACCAAAGAGGAGCTAAACTGAGTCGACCCTTTCTTAAGTGCAAAAGAATTGTGGGAAAACTCATTGAACTGCACGAGGGGACTTTCGACAGAAAGGTAAGTAAGATAGATTTAATTCTTAATAAATTATACAATATTAAAATTCAAGGAGGTGAGTCAGTGAGTTAGTTGCATGCACGCATCCAAGACCTTCTCAACGAGCCCCACACAATCAGACAAAAAGTGGAGAACCGTGATATCATCAGGTATGCGCTAAATGCTTTTTCGAGGAATACATTGCATGTGGGCATCAATGGTAGATGTCTACAAGGTATCTAAGGACCTTTCCTTAATTAAATTAGATGAGTTATTTTCCGAATTTGAACTTTACGAATAGATTAATGCACTTTCGACCAAGATAGATATTGCGTTGGTTATAAGTACAAGCAAGATAAAGGAGACTAGGAACAAGTGTCAGACTGAACCAAAGTCCAAAGATGAATCAGACTCAGAAGATGATGATGAAATCACCCCTAAGCTTGTTAATCTAGTACAAAAATTGTGTAAGAAAAAGAAGAGTTTCACAAAATGGAAGATCAAGAAAGTGATCCAATCAAAGATGAAACAATCGAGTCCAAAGTTGAACTCGAAGGCCAAGTCATAAGTCACCTGCTACAAGTGTAACGCCCGAAAATTTTCAAAATAATTATTAGAAACATCCTAGTATTTTTCTGGAATTTTAGGATATTTTTATGGAATTTTTAGATTAGCGGAAGTAGCAAAAATAAATAGAGAACGAAAATAGCCTACGCGGGAATTGAACCCGAGACCTATTGGGTCCTACGACTTATAGCGAACTCCAGTAACCAAGTGAACCCAGCAGGGCCGTGCTGAAAGAAAAGGGAGGCAATTAAATTTATATTAGAGTTGGGCGAAATTACCCACTTAATATAAATAGAGAATTAATAAGTGAAGAGTTATTTTAACGTAACTTTTCTCCTCCTCACCCTAACCTCACGCCGCCCTCTTCTCCTTCTTCTCTCGGCGCCAACCACAAGCACACCTAGGGTTCCGTCCCTAGGGCCATAGGAGTACTTTTCGGCGATGACTCCGACACGAGGACACTCCCCTCCGCGAGAGGAACGCATAGACGCGAGTAGATCGTCGAAGAGATCTCTCCTCCGGAAAGCCTAGCGATTAGATTTGTAAGAAAATCTGAACATGAGGTAAGAAACCCCTCACTTGCAGTATAAGTAGCTTTCGTGTGAATTTTAAGCTTCAGTTTAGTAGCATGTAGACTTTCAGCACAAAGGATGCGAACTAGCGCATACCAAGTGTTCGAATAAATTGTTAGCACAGTTAAAATGCAACTTAGGCATTTTATTAGCTTAGATAAATGCAATAGAAGCATTTTCACAGCTTATTAGCCTTGCTACAGCTCTTATAGGACTAGATGTCCAATGGGTGGGCTCCCACAGTCGCCTCTAGGTTCAGACAACCTAACTCTAGGTTCAGATAGCCTAGAATGAGCAGGACAAGTAATAATTAGTTATGTTCAGTATTTTATTTTCTCAGTAGCATTATACTGGATTAGATATCCATTGGATTGGGCTCCCATAGTCGTCCCTAGGTTCAGATAACCTAGTAACCCTACTAAATTCGGGACTTGCAAACTCGGGTCTAGTTGGGGATGCGCGCACAGCAAGTACAGTTACCGGGCCCAAACAGCAGCATGATTACTATTTTAATCTATTATGAATATAGTTTTCAAACATCACAAAATGGTTATGTGAATTCAGTACAGCTTTAGCATCAGATTAGTATTAGCTTAGCTCAACCATGGTATCAGTTTAGCTTTCTGTCAATATAGCATGATAGTTTATTATTAGCTTTATTGCCATGATCAGTTTTGCTTCTATACGTTGTATGTCATGCCATGCTTAGCATATTCAGAATGTATTTCAAATAGCATGTCTTAAAAACATAATTCGCATCGTATGCATGTTTTTGTGAGGTAGATGGTTTCTTACTAAGCGAAAGCTTACGGATACTTTTTCCTTATACTAAAGATAAAGGTAAAGGAAAGATGGACTAGTGGAGGCTGGAGGTCAATGCAACGATGAGGATGTGTGTGGATGGAACTTGGAACAAAGATCTTAGGGAATTTCAGTGAGTTTTGTTTTGAACATTAGAACTGTGAAGAAATAGAACATTTATGGACTTAGCATTTCTTATTGCACTACTTTTGCTTATTTAAGTATTTATATACATGGAGTAATAGAAACTCTGCTTAGATTGTTAGTAACCCTGTTTAGAATACTAGTTGTTTGTTATTAGAATGTCTCCCAGTCATTTTAGAACTTGTATGGGTGATTGAGGCACGAAACAGTGCTGAAATCAGACTTCTGGTACGAAATCAGAACCCCAATCGATCGGCCGATCGATTGGAGGCTTCTCAATTGATCAGCCGATCGATCGAGAAGTTCATACCGCGAACAGTAAGCTCCTGGATCGATCAGCCGATCGATCCGGATGCCTTCGGTCGCGAATAGAAAGCCCTGGGATCGATCACTGGATCGATTGGCCAGTCTGGATCGATCAGCCGATCGATCCAGAATATTGCCCCGAGCACAGTAGCGGGCTGAATCGATCACTGGATCGATCCAACCTGAGTTCCGCATACAGTAGCATGCTGAGTCAATCACTGGATCGATCAGACCATTCCAATGGATCCACCGATCGATTGGGAGGCCTGATAACAGCTGCAAACCCCTTAGTTCAGTTCCTTGACTACGAGGAATGTAATATATGACATGAATAGTTTAGATTACACCCCTTAGCCCATATAGAATCAAGAAATGATAATAGTTAGCAAAGTTTTAATTAGTACAGCTTCCGCATCTAGACTTAGTGATGGTCATGGATATAGCTTAGCACAGCATAATGTGACGGTCCGGCCTTACATCTTAGTTAGTAGAAGGCGGGTTGTTACAACAAGTGCAACAAAAAGGGGCACATTAAGGCGAATTGTACAAACCTAAAGGAAGCGAAGAAGTAATGGAGGAAAGAGTCGTTACAAGCAATGTGGGATGAATCTTCATCAGAAGATTCCGACGAAGATCTCGAGCAGACAAGCTTCCTTGCACTTCTAGCCTAAGAACAAGTTGACAAGTCCAAAATCGAGAGTAAATCAGAAGCTGAGTACGAACGAAGTCATGGATCCGTATTTGATTCAGAAGGTTCCCAATCCATTGTATGTATTTCTTTAAATAGATCACATAATTTAATTTCCTACTTGTCTAGAAAGTTGGATAAATCTAACCCCCGGGTCATGTCACTCCAAGAGGAGGTCAAAGCCCTCAAGGAAGTGACTAACACAAGCTCCTTGATAGAACATATTCAAGCTGGAACCTCAACTCAAGTCCAACAACTTGAGGAAGAAAATTCTAACTTGAAAAGTCAAGTCAAGGAACTTAGAGACTAATTGGAATGGTTCACTTTGGGTTCCAAGAATCTTGACTTGATCCTTGGAAAATAAAGAGTTGTATACAATCAATCCAGACTCAAATATAAGGCCAAAAATAAATTTAAATCTTACCTGTCTCTAGTTAATTGAACAAATAGGAAAAAAAATGTCCAAGCATGGGTCCCCAAGTCTAACTTGGTTAATCAAGTTGGACTTGATCAATATTGGAACCCTAAGGATCAAATCTACTATCTTGATAGACCTCATCGAGGTTATTATTCAGGGAGAGTCAATAGAAAAACCATCTTCATTATTAGATCAACTTGTTTGATGTTTGTTTTACCGCTTTCCTTATACATGCTTAGATTAGGATAGATAAAGACTTAGGCTTGATCGACACTTGTTTAGTTAGACCAAAGATTCTCAAAAAGAAAATTAAACATTTAATTTCTTTAAAAAAAAATGTAGATCTGTTACATTAATTTCTTTAAAATGCTTTGTCTAGAAGTGGTTGTTGCTCTAATATCTGTGAAAGCCTAGTGTCTCGCCATAACTTGGAAGCCAATTATTGAAATAAATATTTAATTGACTAATTGTTAAACCCTAATCTAACTCAAATATAAATCAATCCTTAGATTTTAACCTAAATTGAAGATAAAATTAATCGTCTCATAGAACATATAAAATTCCCTAATTGATAATCTAGAAAAGGTTGAGAAAGATTTAGGTTTAAAATAAAAATTGGTTAATTAATTTAATTAATCTAATTAAACTTAAATTAAATAAATTTAAATAAATTAATCTAATTAAACTTAAATTAAATAAATCTAATTCAAACTAATCTAATTAAAGTTAAATCAATTAAATCTAATTTAATTAATCTAATCAAACTTAAATTAATTAAATCTAATTCAATTAATCTAATTAAAATTAAACTTAAATCAATTAATTAAATTAATCTAATTAAACTTAAATTAAATAAATCTAATTCAATTAATCTAATTTAAATCAATCAAATCAGATCAAAATTAATCAAAATTAAACTCAATCAACCATCTCACAAACACCCATAAGGATAATATAATTGACAATCTATATTGGGGTGAGATGAAAAATAAAAAGTTGAATTTAATCAATCTATCAGATTATCCATTAAAATTGGATCCAAATCAAATACTTTATGTATAAGAATATAATGATTTGGACTAATGGATGTTGGATAGTGGAGGCTTCAAACACATGACTGGAGACTGATTGAAGTTCACCAAACTAAAACTCAAGAAGTTAGGGTCAGTTGCATTTGGTAATGACTAAAAACTTAAGGTAATTAAAATAGTTAATATCGAACTGAGTTCTAATTTCATTATTCAAAATGTCTTTTCAATTAATAAATTTAATTTTAACTTAACATAAGTCAATTGTGTGACTCTAGATATATAAGAGGAAACCAAATTGTGGTACTGAAGACTGGGTCACCTTACATCATACTCATTTTAAAATGAGTCAAAATGGCTAAGTTAGAGGTCTACCTAAATAAAAAATTTTAAAAATACAATTTATAATGTTTGTCAATAAGGCAAACAAACTAAGTCAACTTACAAACCAACAAACCTAAATCAAATCAACTCGATACTTGAGTTCCTACACTTGCACCTATTTAATTCACACAAAGCCAAGTCACTAAGCAGAAACCAATACTGCTTAGTAATAATTGATCACTACTCAAGGTTTGCTTGGATAAAATTTCTAAAACTAAAGATGAAACTTTGAAACCTTTAGTAATTTTTTCAAATTAATAGAAAATGAAAAAGATACCAAAATTAAAGGAATTAGAAGTGATCAGGGGTGGGGGGGATTTGAAAATCATAGGTTTACTGAATTTTACCAAACTAATGAATATAATCATGAATCTTCATGTCTTATAACTCCCCAATAAAATGGACTAGTAGAACAAAAAAAATAAAATATTACACGAAGCTACTAGAACCATATTAAATGAATATAACCTAAGTAACCAATTTTGGGTAGAAGGAATAAATACAAAATATTATATTTAAAATAGAATATTAATTAATAAATTTTAGAATAAACCCCCCTATGAAATATATTATAATAAAATTCTCAACTTAAAGTATTTAAAGGTATTTGTGTGTAAAGTCCACATATTGAACACTAAAGATTATTTAAGTAAATTTACATCTAAATCAACAACTGGTATTTATTTAGGGTACTCCACAACTAGTAGAACTTATAGAGTCTATAACAAAAATACCCTAAAAGATGAAGAAACAACCAATGTAATTTTTGATGAAGAAAATAACTTAACTAACATAATCAATGAGAATGATAATCAAAACACTAGAAACATAGAAGATGATGAAGATAGAGAAATTACACCTAAATCAAGGGAATTAGAAGACACAAGTACTAACCCTGAAATAAGAATATCTAGGGTCAGATCCAACCACCCACCTGATCAAATTTTGGGTTGATCCAACTCTAGGAGTTTAAACTTGATCATCTTATAAAAACCTAAGTTAAATAGTTCTTATTTCTAAAACTCAACCCAAAACTATAGAACAAGCCCTACCTGACCCAGATTGGATAATTACAATGCAAGAGGAACTAGCTTAATTTGAAAGAAACCAAGTCTGGAAACTAGTGCCTAAACCTATAAATCAATCTATAATTGATATTAAGTGAGTCTTTGCAAATAAATTGGATGATAAAGGTGAAATAGTAAGAAATAAGGCTAGATTAGTTGCTAAGGAGTTTATCCCAGTAGAAGGGTTAGATTATGATGAAACTTATTTATCTGTAGCTAGACTTGAATCCATCATGATGTTGCTAAACTATACAGCACATAAAGGATTCAAGTTATACCTAATGGACGTAAAGTCTGCATTCCTTAATAGGTTCATTAAAGAAGAGATTTATGTAAATTAACCCTTAGGATTTAAAGATTTAGACCATCCAAACCATGCCCTTAAGTTAAAGAAAGCTTTATATTGACTAAAACAAGCACCTAGGGTCTGGTATGAATGACTATCCTAATATCTAAGGGGTTTAACCAAGGCCAAACAGAACAGACCTTATTTATTAAAGCTGTAGAAAAAGATATTTTTATAACTCAAATTTATGTATGTGACATAATCTTTGGATGAACAAACACCAAATTTTTCAAAGAATTTATTAAATTAATGAAAAATAAATTTGAAATGAGCTTAGTAGGAGAACTTAATTTTTTTTCTTAGTTTTACAGATAAAAAAAAAGAAAAGAGGGAAACTATATTTTTCAAATAAAATATGCTAAAGAGTTAATTAAAAAGTTTAGAATAGAAAATTCTAAAAATATTAATACCTTAATGGCAATCAATGTTAACATTAACTTAGACTTAAAAGAAAAACCAATAAACAAAAATATTATAGAAGTGCAATAGGTAGTCTACTATACCTAACTGCAAGTTGACCTGATATTTTATTTATAGTTGGTATATGTGCCAAATACCAATCATATGTAAAA
Organism: Zingiber officinale; assembly: GCF_018446385.1. NCBI lineage: Eukaryota > Viridiplantae > Streptophyta > Magnoliopsida > Zingiberales > Zingiberaceae > Zingiber > Zingiber officinale. Next base: position 59,097,391 of record NC_055990.1, on the reverse strand, counting down.
AAATCATACTTAACTAATGTAAAAAAGAATACTTAGATACATTAAGGGGATACTAAGTGTAAGAATTTGACACCCTAGGACTAGTACATTTGACTTAGTTGGATACTCTCACTCAGACTATGCTGGGTGTAAACTAGCTGGAAAAAGTACTAGTGAGAGCTACCAACTTCTAGGTCAGTGCCTAGTTAGCTGATCTAGTAAAAACAACATTGAGTTGCCTTATCCACTACTGAAGCAGAGTATATAGCAATGGGAGAATGTGCATCTCAACTCTTATAGATGATGCATACTTTAAAAGATTATCAATTATAATATAAGAATACAAAATTTTCAATTAATAACATAAGCTCAATCAATTTAATCAAAAATTTAATACTCCACTCAAGGAATAAACACATAAAGGTTAAACACTACTTTGTAAGGGATCAAATAGCTAGGGGTGATATTATATTTAACTATGTTAAGTCCCAGTCAAACCTAGTAGATATTTTCACAAAATCCTTACCTGAACTTGAGTTCAGTACACTTAGAAGATAATTAGGTATGTGCTTAGTAGAATAGATTCTAAACTTAAATCATTCTTTTGTGTTTTGCCTTTTCAAAAATTATGGTTTTTCAAAATAATATTATCTCTTCAAAAACCTTATAAACTTTAAAAAAAAATTAGCTTAGTTTTAAAATTTTATGATAAATTATTTTATTTTCTTCAAAACACCTAATTTTGCTAGCGCTTTCAAAGATTAGACTTAGCCTAGGTTTTTCCCCTAGAAAGCATGTACCCATAGGTTTCAGCTCGAGCATCTCACAAGTACACTAAGAATACCTTGCTTGTGTATGAAAAATACTGAGAATGGTGTGAGATGCATAGGATATTACTTGGACTTCAGAATTCTTATGTTTGTGCATCAACATAAGTCTGAAGTATAAATACCAATTCAAATTGATCAAGTTAAGTCATCCTTTTTAGTAAATCTAACTAGATCATGTACTTAACTTGACTAACCAAGTAAACGCTACTACCTTATGGTAAATGGCTAGTAACTAATGAGTAAACATTTCTTCTAAGGAAAATAGATGACTATTTTAAAAAAAATCCAAAAATTCTCTTTACTATTTGCATGCTTAGACTCTAGGGTCATAGTCGTTAATCAAGGTATTAATTAAATTATTTAAGCTCACTGTCTCCTACATATTTCTTAAACTTTTTAAGAGGGAGAGAAATAGTGAGTTAATTTTTTTTTCAAAATTTAAGTTTTTTTGGATTATATTTCAAAAGAAAATTTATAAGTTAATCTCTTTCAAAATCAATTACTTCTTCAAAATTTTAAAAGAAATTCTTTTTTAAAAAGATATGTATTTAACTAAGTTTTTTTTTTACAAGAAAAATCTTTTCAAAGCTAAGTATTTTTCAAAGAAATTATTTTAAAAGCTAAGTAAGAAATCTTTTTCAAAGCTAAGTATTTTTCAAAGACATCCTTTTCATAGCTATATATTTAGCTAAGTATTTTTTAAAAAATCATTTTCAAAGCTAAGTATTTAGCTAAATATTTTTAAAGAAATTCTTTTCAAAACTAAATATTTAGATAAGTTTTTTTTAGAAACTCTTTTTAAAACTAAGTATTTAGCTAAGTATTTTTCAAATAAATCCTTTTCAAAGATAAGTATTTAGCTAAGTTTTTTTTAAAAAAATGCTTTAAAGCTAACCACATTTTTCGAAAAGAAAGTTAAGTGCTACTTTCAGGGGGACTGGGCAAAGACTGGATAGGCCAGGAATCGGACATCTAGCATGAAGTTTTGATAACTCGGATGCTAAGCAAAAGTCCAGATAGTCTATAGGACCAATTTGACAAAATATAATTTCTCTTGAGAGAAGTAGGTGAGGGTGTGTTCCTCGAAGTGGAAATTATAGGCATCAGTTCGACCTAGAGTTTCATCGAAACTCAAAGTCAGGACCAGAAAGTCTGTAGGCTGTCAAAACTTATGCTTGGCATATTATTTGCTTTGACTAACTTTATTTTACAGGAAAACAATTGTCACGCCCTAGAGGAGTCCTTGCTTGACAAATAGACAGTATCTCTCCTATAACACTGACAAATGAAACATGTATGCAATGCCCCAAGGCTACTCACAAGCCAACAACAGCCCACACGGCTGGATGTAAATACAACCACACAGTTGTATAATAAGTAGTCCACATAGCTATACTAAAAATACAGTGAAAGATATAAACAAAATGTAAAAACAATACAACTGACTGTGAGCCGACCCAGCTTGACACAACAAGTAAATAACCAAATATAAACACATCACAAAATGGAAACCATAATTATGTTAATTATTGCACAACCAAGTCTAAAAACTAGAATGAAAATATCAATAAAAACATGGAAAACAAGATCTCGATTGTGATGTGGGACTGACAGTCAGGACCTCCAAGTGACACGACACATCCTATACCTACTAACTTGGAAATAAAGGAAAAGTAAGGGTAGTGAATATAAAATACTCAGCAGGTATAAGAAGATAGTGCATGATACTATATATATATATAAGGAGATCAAAGGGTGAGTCTTAGGAGAAATACTTACCATAGAAGTAAGAGTATCCATATAATCATCTACTATGTAAAAACATAACTCATAATATAACATCCACTAACCTGCTCAATCAGGTACAACCAATAAATCTAGATTACATACATTACACTCAAACCCTGCACAAACAAATGCATAACCAGCCAATAGCAAGTTCTAACTAGCTCAACAATATGCTACCACAAATGGGTCTCGTGACAGTCAAGGTTTATATGCGATAGCTCAAGATCACTACTTGGTCTAATAGGTAGTTTAAATGTAATATACCAAATATATAAAGATTTAAGATAATTAAAATTTAACATAAATGAATTTGTTAAATGAAATAAAAATAGAATATTTAAATATAAATATGGAAATAAATTCATAAAAATATAAAGAACTCTATAATTAGATATTTATGGATTATTGTATCGGAATAATTATTTATGGATTATTGTATCGGAATAATTATTTATGGATTATTACATTGGAATAATTCTATGAGGTTGAGGAAAGAGTTTCATTATATTATTCTATTAAAAGATAAGTGGATTGGATCCATACCCTAAGTTTATTCGTTAAAACCTAGGGTTTGTTCTTTTTTTCAACCGTTGCTGCCTACTTCTGTTTTCCCTCTTTTTGCCTTCGACAAAGCTATCCACCACCATCCCTCTTTCCCTTGTTCATCAGCACATCTTATGAGGTCCATGGTGTTCGCCTCTGATGCCTATGCACCAATCCGACGAGGTTGTGGCTCGCACTCGCTCGACCACCTTCCACCCATCTCTGAACTCGCACTCATTTGAGAGCGATTGGTTCCTCAATTGCCGAAGGAGACTCACTGCCCTCAATTGTTGAAGGAGACTCACTGCCCTTCTGGTCCAGTTGTTGCCCTCCTTCCTCGGCATTGTGATCCCTACCCTACATCACCTCCGTCGACCACGTGAACAACCGGCTGAGGAGAAGAGGGAGCCGACTATAGGGTAACATATGCCATTAACTTGAATTTTTATTGTTTAATCCTACTAATAGTAAGTAACTAATTGATTAATTGATGATTAACATAGTAACTAGGTAATTTAAAATTTGTTGGATATAAAGAGAAGTTAAGTGATTAATTAAAAAAAATAGGATGTATTACCTTGATTGTTTAATTGAATTTGATTGTTAATTTGTTTGAGTAACTAAACAATTAAATGTGGTTAAAGAGTTGATTAGTTATTGATTAGTTAATGGATGTGAATTGAGTTATATGAAATTTATTTAGTTGATAAATTAATTAACAAGTTAGCTAATGCAGTTAATTAATGTTTAATTAATACCATATGGGTAAATTAATGACTCATTCAATTATTCATAAATTGAGCTACTTGGTTAATTAATAGGTTGGGTGATTAATGAACCCACATAACTTTATAATTAATTGAGAAACCTAGATAACCATAAAAGGGGATATAAATGTTTAACATGCCTAGATAATACCTAGTTATTAGGATTGTTCTAGTACTTAGTTTTGTTTCATATCCTATACTTGTAGGATTCGAGCTCGAGGTTAACCTTTTGACATAAGGATGGATAAGATATTCTACAGTTGAGGTGGGTAGCTATGATTATAATGCATGATTAATTACTATCATGTTTTGATGAGGTCGCAGTTATTCGCTTACCATAAATCTATCCTATATTGCTCCTAAGTTTGATATCTTATTGTTTGTCCTTATATGTTGACCTATTGTTGATAATTATGCAGTTATGTTGGTGATCTATGATTGTGTTTATATATATGTATGATATTACCATATCATAGTGTAGGATGTTGGATATTCTACTAGACCCCTTGGTAAATAATTTGAGTTTATGCTTATTATTAGGATGATCATACCGTAGTATAGGAGATCGAGCATCTTACTAAACTTTTGTTTGTTATTTCATACCGTAGTATAGATATTGAGTATCCTAATGGACCATTGTTGTTATTAGGCATATGCCTATACACTAGTGAGGTTAGACCAAGGTGTGGTTATAGAGTGTTATATTGGATGTGATTATACTTATTTAGCTTATAGTTTTGTTGGTATATCCTAATGACTATTGTCTCCCATTCGTGGTCAAGAGAGTCGTTAGTGATTGTTGGTATGTCCTGTCGACTATTGTCTCTCATTCGTGGTTGAAAGAATCGTTAGCGATCAGGATACATAGGACTGCCCACTAGACCAGATAGTGGTAGCGTATATTGTCACCCGCAGACAGTGACATTCATACACTACAAGAAAATCCTCATTCAACAACACTCAAACGACAACTGTTTTATACCAAATTGTTGTCTTTTTGCCTTTTAACAACGGGTTTAACAAAAACCGTTGTCTTTTAGTAGTTTTTTTTGCTTACGACAACGGTTTTTAAAAATCGTTGTCTATTTATGTTTTTTTGGGGCTACGACAATGATTTTTAAAGGCTACGATAACAGTTTTTAAAAACTGTTGTCTATGTGTATTTTTTTTGGTATTACGACAACGGTTTTTGAAAACTGTTGTCTATTAAGTGTTGTTGAATACCATTGTTTTTTTCCTTCGCCGTTTTTTCCCTTCGCTATTTTTTGCCGCCGTGTTTTTTCTTTCCCTCTCCTCGAAATTTTTTGCCACCGCATTCCCCCCTTTACATCCCTAAGCATTTTTGTCCAACCTATAATCTCTTACTTCATGTTTTTTTTCTCCTTCCTCTCCAAGCCCTAAACCTGCCGCCCCTTCTCCTTTCCTCTCCTAGCCCTAAATCCATCGCCCTTCATGACTCGTAGCGAACGAGTCGCGGGGAGGGAGAGAGATGGCCAACAGAGACCACAAGCGTAGGAGCAACCAGGGGGGATCAGCAACGGAGGTCGCATTATCCAGAGGACGATGATGAAAAATCCCCAGCTGGAGGGGCTTTAACCGTCCTCCTTGGATAGCTTCAAATCCATGGAGAACGATGATGGAGTTTCTTTGGAAAGTGGCGAAAGAAGTCCTCTGCTGGATAAGGTGGCTCTCAGATCTCCTTTCCTACCGCTTTTTTCATTGTCATTTTGTTCATGCTGATCATGAATAAAGATGGTGATTTAGCAATTAAATCTTGTTCCAACCTCTGAAGAAACTTGAATTTATTTTGTTTTACTTGTTCTTATAGGTTGGTAAATTCGCTAGTGGGTTCCTAAGAACCCTTTGCCGTCTAGGGTTAATAAGTCCATTCCATGGTTGAAATTTTTGTATTTTTCCTGCACTTTTGCTTCATCTATAGTCTCTTTCCCTTATTTTTCCTTTTTTAAAACCTCAGTTGCTCGATCTGTAGAACATCTATCTCAATGGGCATTTGGGTGGAATTTCTTGTTTTTACATGCGTAGATTCGTGAGGTTTAACTTTATTTGTGGATAATTTTTACAGGGTAAACCATTGTTCCTTGATTGGCGCACCTTGAGTTGTTGTGAGGATGACTAATTTTACAAGTGCAGTAATGATTTTCTCTCCTTCCTTTGAAGTTCTATAAGCCATTGTTCCTTTATCTTATCGTGAATCTTAGAGTTGTGGCAAGGATAACCAAGTTCATGAAGGAAGCATAGATTCTCTCTCCATACTATAAGTTCTATAAAAATCAAGTGGGATTGAAGGAAAGGATAGATTGATCAAGTTCTTCAAAGCCATCTCACTTTGACCAAATTAAACAGGGTTTCATCATTTTAATTCTCAATTTAACCAAATTTTAGTGAGTTGTGTCAATTTTCTAATCTAATCTAACTAATTTCTAGTTAATTTCTTTAAATCTCTCCTTTTTAAAAAACTTCTCAATTTTGTGAGATGATGATTGTTTTTTGAAAACAAAATGAGATAGACTATTGCCGATACTGATCTAACTCAGACAATCCTAGCTACATCATTGTTTCCCTTTATGTATATTTGAAAAGTTAAACAAAATATCATGCAATAGTATTTGGAGTGCTTTTACTGTGACTAGATTCTAGAAGTATGATGATCTCATATGGACTGGCAAAACGAGATACTAGTTCATTACTTACTAGTTACTTGGACACTCATTGCAGAACCAATCATCAAGGCATTTTGAAGACAATGGTTCTGAGGAGATCGATCAAAGATCTGAGCCACAAAGTGTAACTTCCTATCTCCAAGGCACCACCAATAATCTTAGGTAAGTATCGATTATATTTTTCTCATACTTTATGTGATAGCCTTTGTCTTATCAAGAACGGATACTAACAATATCTGGTAGTACATCCTATGAAAATTAATTGAACAATCATATATTCCTAAATACTTGAACGTTAGTAATATGCTATGTTGATGTTGCAGCATTTTCGTTCTTGGAAGGTATTGCTTTCAATGGCATTGGCATAAACTTAGTTTTGTATCTTTGTTCTGTCCTTCATTGGCCTATTTCCTATGCAGACATACATAATCAATTAGTAGATAGGATGAGTGGTGCATCAATTAATCAATTAGTTTTGGTGCTAAGTTGCAATGGGTAATGAACATCTTTAATATCATTTTCAATTGACTATTTTAGTTAATTGTATGCACTAATTTTGTATTTGTGTGTAGTTTCCATTGGAATTTGACTGTCATTAAACCTCATAAGGAGATTGTTTACGTGTTGGATTCTTTAAGTCATCGCATTTGTGATGAACATTGGAAATATGTTATGGAAATGTGAGTTTATATATGCTTTTTATTATGTATTTAATTTAGTCATAAAACACTTATATATCAACTATGTTGAATGTATATATGAAGGGCATTAAGATTATTTAATTCGAACAATGGAAGGAAAGGAAGAAAGCATGTACAATGGGAAGTAATCAAGGTATGGGTACTTCTATTTCAATCAAATATTTTAATGTGTATATTTATCATTAACAATATGAATTGCCTTTAACGTAGGCTCCTAGGCAGCCAGATGTGAAACAATGTGGTTATTACGTGATGAAATTTATGAGACAAATTACTGAAGAAATTGCAATGATCGAGGGGGATACACTACCATCAATAGTAATATTATCTTTATCATCTCAAATAATTAGAAGTTATTTAGTTATTATTTTTTTCCAATTAATTATATTTTGTTCTTTAAGATCATATAATTTATGTGTGTTCACAGTTCACAAAAGCGGAATACTCTCAAGAAGAAATTGATGAAGTGCACTCTGAAATAGCCGAATGCATACAAGATCATATTTATGAATAGGTATATACATGAGTTCATCTTATTGCATTTGACAATGATAATATTCAGTTAAATTGAAACAAATTGGCAATGTTTCAACATAGGAAACCAACGTCTATTTTTAGGATCTGCTATATGAAAATACTATATGAGAAGTTTAATTTAGAGTATATCACAATGAAGAAAATAATAAACCTTGTTAGCCAGTTGTTGTTATATACTTTACAAACTCTAAAGCTCTATATTACTGGAGACTAGCTAGACTTCTTGTTGTTGAATTGGATTAAAATCATGTGATTTTTATTTTCACAAGAAGTAAAAGGGTGTTTAATATTAATAAGACAAGAGCAGCTTATTAAGAAAAATAGAAACTCAAGTTGAGAAGGAATTTGAGCAATACAGAACAATTCAAGAACTATAATCTGAAACTAAATTGTTTAGAATTTTGTATCCAGTATTAAGACTAGGTACCTAATTTGGAAATTATTGTGTTCAAGATTAAATTGAAAGAAATGTGATGTGAGAATCATTATGTGACCGAATGGTAAAAGGAGATCAGAAGTTAGCCAGATTGTAGAATTATAGTACTGCAGAATCTGAATATAGAAGCTAATTTATAGGAATCAGAATTGAATTGCGGAATGGAAGGAGTTATAGGTTCATAAATTAGCAAATTAAGGAAACAATTGGAAAAGAACTTGGAGTCTGAGTTTTGGACTGAAAACAGTGAAGACAGCATTTGCAGTATAGTGTAAATTCTATGCAGTGCAGATTCTGTGCAAGTCTTGTAAAGGCTGAGAATTGAATTGAAATGAAGGAAGTATACTTTAACTGAGAATTAATGAAATGTTTCCCTAGGCATATATCTAAGAAAATCAAGCTCAGGTTTTGAGAACATTAGAAAAAAAAATCAGCTTGAATAATATTGAGATTTTGAGATAAGTTTGCTGTAATATAATGGAAACCAAAATAAAGTGTGTCTTATTAATTTGTTGTTGTTGTTTGTGCCTAGAAAGAAGTATTGTTATCATATTCAATTGTGTACAGCATCTTTGTCATCATCATCTTTATGCCATTTACTCTGGGGAAATGACTTAACTTACAATCATATGCTATTTACCTCAGGGAAAAGATAATGACCATACCCAGAAAGGAGAAGAAAAGAGAAGCTAGGAGGGAGGAGAAAGCACAGGGTGTTTAGAAAGCATATATAAACTCTGCATAATACCTCAGGGAAAAGGCTGCAGTTCTCGATATGGTGTTTAGAAGATGCACAGGGTATTTAGAAAATGCACAGGTAGAGAAGATTTGATCCAACAAAACAAGATATTTTGGACTTCATATATATGTGTGATATATTGTTATGGGTACTATTTAGTTTTGTAAACTTTTGTGATGTTTGGATGTTGATGTTTGGTACTTTAATGATGTTTGGATGATGATGTGTGGTACTTTAATGAAATTTGCACTGGATGATGATGTTTGGATCGGATTGTAGGTTTTTGATATGTGATATTTTGTAGATATATTATTTAAATAAAATAATGGTTATTAAATGATGGAAAAAATTCAGTTTTTTATTTATTGTCAAAATATTGTATATTGTACCCAAAGACATCAGTTTAAATATGTGAAACTGTTGTCAATGGCATTAAAAGACAACAGTGAAAAATCATTGTCAAACTGATGTTAAATAACATTGTTGGCTAAAAAGACAACGGTTTTTAACCGTTGTCAAACCATTGTCATTGGCTAAAAAGACAACGATTTTTAGCCGTTGTCGTAGACAGTTCAAAACTGTTGTTGAAGTACCTATTATTAAAGGCATACGTTCAAAGACAACGGTGAACAACTGTTGTCAATGACAAGACAACGGGTTTTACCGTTGTAAAACTGTTGTCTGTCTTCAAAGACAACGGTTAAAAACTGTTGTCTTTGTCTTCAAAGATAACGGTTAAAAACTGTTGTCTTTGAGCACCCCCTTTAACAACACAGCCTTTAACAACAGTCCGAAAGGGACTACGACAACGGTGAAAAACCGTTGTTGTAAGGCTTTTTTCTTGTAGTGATATGCTATGATTTCCCACTAGACCAGGAAGTGGTAACGTGTATTGTCACCCGCAGTCAGTAGATAAGGAGCTAGATAGCTACCTCTCCCTATCTGCCCACTAGATCATATGGTGGTAGCGTGTATTGTCGCCCGCAGATAGTAGATACTCTGGCTGCCCACGAGACCCATTCGTGGTAGCATGTTATTGCATGCAGTCAGGATTTTGTTATATGTTTGTTATATGTTGGTTATGTGTTTCTTATGTGTTGAGTTTATGCAATTCGTCATTTTAGTTTTCGATGTACGGTATGTACTCTCGATTTGTTGGTTATACTTGGTTGAGTAGGTTAGTGTAGTATTATGTTATTGGTTATGCTTTTAGTTAGCATGTGATTAGGTTGAGACACTTACATTGGTTAGTAAGTACTTTATCTAAGACTGCATCCTTTGATCTCCTATTAGTATATTATTCATGTACTATGTTCTTCTACCCACTGAGTGGTTGTACTCACTACCCTTTGTTTTCCATTGACTTTCAGGTTAGTAGATAGAGGAGGTGTTGTGTCGCTCAAAGGTCCTGGTTGTCGGCCCCACTTGAATTGAATTTCCATTTTAGTTGTTTGAATTGTTTTATTCTTCTATTCTACTGCCACTATTTATGTTTTCTTTACCTTGTCAAATTGATGAAGTTTTATTAAAATGGTATAACTATTTGGTCAGTTTAATATGATCACATGTTCATGCATATATACACGCATTATTATTTGTGACTTAGTGTTATTATATTACATTGGTGTTTTATATTGGCTTGCATTGGTTTGATATTGATTGTTTCCTATATTGTCACTAGGGGGTATCATTCGATTTAGAATACAAGTATACGCTCAGGGTATAACATTAAATGCATAGACATGCATTAAATAAGAAGTCTAATAACATATGTCTAGGTACCACATAGTAAGTGTTGGAACCCGAAGGTTATTTTGGTGTGATCAACAAGTTAAGTTAGGTCTTGTGTATTTTAAACCTTGTGTCTAAGTGTGCAGGAGCTTAGGAGCACAGGTAGTCGAGCGGAAGAAGCAGCTAGCGAGAAGGACGACACGTGGTGCGTCCGAGGAATGAGGCGCTGTAGAAGAGTACACCGGCGGATGAGAATGAAGCGTGCGGTGGTTCCGAGGGACAAGAAGCCGGAGCGGAAGATTGCTCGGGGAGCAAGAGACGCAGCTAGCAAGAAGGTTGGCATGGGGTGCGACCGAGGGACGAAGACTACAGATGAGTACGCTGGCAGACGACAAGGAAGCACGCAACGATTCCAAGGGATGAGAAGCCGGAGCAGAAGCCTGCTCGAGAAGACCGGAAGTTGGGTTTGGGTATGCCCTATTTCAGATGGCAGAGATCACCCAAGCGAGCAGAAGACTCGGACTGAAGCGAACGAAGCCGGAGCAGAAGACCCGGGCTGAAAAAGTCAATAGGGTTGACTTTCCCACCCGGGGGCGCCCGGAACTGTCCGGGGTGCCCGGAACTGTCCGGGGCGCCCGGACCAGTCCGGGGTGCCCGGAACTGTCCGTGGCGCCCGGACCAGTCCGGGGTGCCTGGACCAGTCTGGGGCGCCCGGAACCCTTCCAGGCGCCAAGACCGAAAATATATCCAGATCTCGGTCAAACTAAGATCTATGCGTTGGGGATAAAGTTTTATCCCCCCCCAGGGCGCCCGGAACACTTCGGGGCACCTCAACCAAGGCTATAAATATAGCCTTGGTCCAGAACCTTTTCAACAACTCAAGCAATTCATTTCCAACACTTATAAGCTTTCATTTAGAGTTTAGCTTCTTTCTTTGTGCGCTTCATTGCTGTAAGAGGCTTCTCCGCCTGAAGGAGATAGTTAGTGCGACACTTTCCTTGGATTAACAACCTCCCCGGTCGTAACAAAGTAAATCCTTGTGTGCCTCTTCTTTTCTGTTTTAATTTATCGCTTTTATATTTTTTTTCAAGTGTTAGTTTAAGAAAAGTCGAGAAGGGTTTTCATTTTATTATTTTTTAGGCTATTCAACCCCCCTTCTAGCCGGCCGCAGTGGTCCAATAAGTGGTATCAGAGCCAATTCGCTTCAGGAGGACTAACCGCCGAACAAAACAACGAAATAATGGTCGGACCGAGTATCTACCCGCCGAAGTTCGAAGGGGAATTCGCTAGCTAGAAAAAGCGAATGCAGGTATTTTTTAAAACCGATTTTGATTTAAAGTTAATTATGGAATTTGGTTTTACAACACCAGAAGGTAAGGAGAAATACCACTGGATGAAAAAGGAGCAGGCCGACTATGTGGCAAACGGAAAAGCAGAGTACCATCTATTAACCGTTCTTGTAACACCCCACCCTCCTCACTACTAGTCTGTGAGGGTGGAGCGCTACTGGACTACTAACTTATCTTAATTATGTTGCTCACATGTAAATATAAGTATGTAACAGCGGAAAACATAAATAACTCATCTATACAAACTACTCAGGCTTATGTTCACAACTAAATCTATACATCAATCTGAACATGCTAAAACAAAATATATATTAATCTGATCATGCATGCAATAATAATACCACTCAAATAATGGAACTAATGTTCATAACAATTAAAAGGAAGAGTTCTAAAACATAAAATCTTCATTACAAAATCTTAATGAACTTTAAACTAATTCCCAAGGCTTCCATAGTCCAAACATCACACATCCATCCGCACCTCCTTGTCGCCTTCCTTCACTATAGCTTTTCCTTTCCTTTATCTGCAGTAAGAGAAAAATGTAACTATAAGAAAAATTACTTAGTAAGCGCTATCTAACTCATAAAACTCGAATATGCATGTGAATAAGAATAAATCTAAAACTGAATGCTTTAAAGGAAATACTACACATGCTCATCTGATAATAGAGGAATCAAAACATATTGAAATGCTAAGCATGTATAACTACTCATCTAATAGCAAATAACAGCAAGAAGGTTCTAAACAACATGCTAGCATAAAAGAAACTAAACTTGTTGAATTTTAAACTTATGTGAAGCTTATTTCACTTGTTTAAAATCTTATACTTTTATACTTGAAAATAATAATCTTTTGGGCCCAGGCTTAGTACCATTGCGCGCTCCCTAATAGAAACTGAGGTAGCGAACCATCAGTCCTACAAGGGTAAAGACCTCGGTCTTACCAGGGTCGAGACCTCGGAAACAGCCACCTGGATTTGTTTAACGACAACCTCGGAAGTCGGGTACTAGCCTCTTTAAGTAAAATACTTGTTCTTGTTAATACTTCTACTAGAAGAATGCTTCTTTTAAAACTGAAATGTTTAAACAAATTCTAACATTGAAATGCTTAAACAAAAATTTGCATTCGAAGCTTTAACAAAAATCTGCATACAAAGCTTAACAGAAGAAAACTGCATACTATGCTAATCAAAATTCTGCATTCTTTGCTAACACAATTCTGCATACTATGCTAATCAAAATTCTGCATACTAAGCTAACAAAATTCTGCATACTATGCTAATCAAAATTCTGCATATTAAGCTAACACAATTCTACATACTATGCTAATCAAAATTCTGCATATTAAGCTAACACAATTCTGCACACTAGCTTAATAATTCTACACAAAAACTAAATCTGTTTAAGGTCACAAGTAACCTAAAAACATAGAACTGTCTCATACTAAAAAAAAAACTAAAAACAATAATCCTTCTTCATGTTAAATGCCACGGCAAGGAAACAAAAGAAACCGAAGGCTACACATAACCATTCAAAACTAGAACCTGTTGAAGCCATCTGCAGTGCCATGGCAAGGAAACCAAAAGGACCAAAATGTTTCACATAGCCATTCTAAACTAAGCAACTTGTTCATATCCAAATCTAACAAATTCTGAATTAAATTTCATGGTAGCAAACTTCAGAAACCAACCGAAATCACAACTAATCCCCCTGTTCCGTGCCACGACAAGGAAATTATAAGGAACAAATTTCTCAACATACTTAACCCTTCCCTGTTCTTTCTTTGAGTCTCACGGTAGCAAGCCCTAAACCAGAATCTTCACAGCAAAATTTGAAAACAAGAAGAAGCTAGATCCCTAGCAAATCCAAAATTCCTCACGGCATATTCCAAAACTAAAAGAAACTTTAAATCGAAGCTCGAAACTACCCTTACGCAGGTGAGTAGCACTTACCTTGGTTTCTTGGACTCACAACCAAGAAGAAGCTTCTAGGGTTTTTGGAGAGCTTGCAAATTCAACCTTTTCTTCGTGTCTACAGATTCCCTCGATGAGAAGGTCTCTAATCCGTGAAGAGCTCCCGGGATTTGCCCTTCGCTGGCCGCCGGAGAGAAACCCTAGCCTCTCTTTCATTTTCGCCCAACATAACCGCCGCACGTGCCGTCGGGAGAAGAGGAGAGGAGAAGTTTAGGTTTTGGAAGATAATCCTTAAGTTCTCCCTTTATAACTCGAGTATTCTATTATCAACTACTACTTAAATTATTTACGCTCCTTCTTTAATCAACACGGCCCTGCTGGGTTCTTGGTCATCACGCTTTGCTTAAGTCTCGGATCGGGCCGGAGGTCACGGGTTCGAACCTCGGCCGAACCTCTTTATTTTTTTGAAACTTCTTTCTTTTGGTAAAAATACCAAACGAACTCCAAAAATTGCATAAAAATACTCTAAAAATTTCTAAAAATCTCTAGAATATTTCTAAAGCATTTCTAAATATTTTTAAGCACTATTAAGACTTGTAATGAGGAAATTTGAGTTGTTACAGTTCTTCTGCCACAAGAAGTCAACCGGATCGGCAACTATGACTCCGCGAAGGAACTTTGGGAGAAGTTCCTTGAGCTGCACGAAGGAACGTCCGAAGCCATGCTCGTAAAATGAGATTTACTCCGCAACCAGCTCACCAGCCTACGACTTGGGGAAGACGAGACAGTTGCGCATCTGCACTCAAGAATAAAGGAAATCATCACCAGACTCTCGAATCTTAGAGAAAAGGTAAGTAACCGAGATTTACTCAGGTACGCACTAAACTCTTTTCCTAGAAATACAAAATGGGCATCACTAGTAGATGCCTTTTACATTTCGAAAGATTTAGAAACAATTACATTGGAAGAATTATTCTCAACATTTGAAGTGCACGAATCAAGATGTGTAGGAACGAAGGAGCCCAAAAACAACGTCACCCTCAAAGCATCGAGAGACGAACCTGAGTCGGAGTCTTCTCTCGACAATAAGGAAATGGTAATGATGGTAAGACGATTCAAGAATCTTTGTAAGTCTAGAAAAACTAATCATCCACAGGGTAGAAAGAAAAAGACCATCCGCTGCTACCATTGCGACGAAGAAGGGCACGTCAAGGACAACTACCCCAAGCTAAAGAACAAGGACAAAGATAAAGGTAAGAAGTCTGTCCAAAACCGCAAGGCATTAAAAGCTACGTGGGACGATACGTTGTCCGAATCGGAAGTCGAAGCCTTCTCTGGACTTGCATTAATGACAAGTCATCAAGACGACGACTACGAGTCAAGCTCTTCCAAAATGAGCATCGAGAGCATCGATGAAGGGGGAGCTACGTCGGAAGAAAGTAAGAGTTCAGGGGAGAAACGGACAACGAGATCGATAAGGTAAGTCAGGTACGATCTCTTCCTCCCGACAAACTATTTAAGTTTATTAAATTGTTAACTAAGGATTGTTGTAAATTAGAAAAAGAAATTAAAAATTTAAAAATAATATTAGCTAAATCTTGCCTAATAAAAGAATTCGACAGAATTAAATTAGAAATTGAAAAATTAAAAGTAGAAAATGATAATTTAAAAGTACAAGTAAATAACTTGAAAAACCATGCATACTCATCTAATACCAATGTTAGAAAATTTAACAATTGAAATTGGTATTTTAGATATCATAAGGGACAAATTAGAAACATTTCAAAGAAATATGTCCCTAAGAAATTCTTAGTTAATCCAGTTGGTTGGAACCTATATTGGGTTCCTAAGTCATGCTTAATCTAAATTTTAATCGGATTTAGCGCTTTCAGCGAGAAAATTAAACAGTGAGTTTCTTTATGAGGCTTTGTCTAAGGAAGTGATTGTTGCTCCAATAACCAAGAAGGCCTAGTACCTCGCCACGACCTGGAAGCAAAAATATTAAAATAAAATATTTAATTAACTTTCTGATAAAGCATTAAGGTTGAAATTTAATAATGCTTTAAAAAGTTTTTTAAACATTTTTTTACTTAGAATTTTTTTCGTAAAACTTTTACTTAGAAAAAATAAGTTAAAAAGTTCTTCTGAAATTAGAAATTTCTGCTTAAATTTTTACTTAGAAAAATTTTTCAAAAATATTTTTGCAAAATTTCCTAAGTCAGAATTTTTTTTTAAAGTTGTACTTAGAAAATTTTCTTACTTAAAGTTTTAGTTAGAAATCTTTTAACTTAGAACATTTCTTTTTCATTGAAAATTATTGCAAAATTTTTCAGAGTTACAAATTTTTCCCCTAGAGTTTTTTCCTAGAACCCCAATTTTTTATGTGATCAAAGGGGGAGAAGGAAAAGTATAAGTCTAGGGGGAGGTAGACAAATCTTTCTATCTTTTTACACCTTATTTCAAAATTAGTTAGTTTATTTTTTATATCTATTTACCCTACCTTAACTTGGGTTGCTCACATCAAAAAGAGGGAGATTGTTGGAACCCCAAGGTTGTTTTGGTGTGATCAACAAGTTAAGTTAGGTCTTGTATGTTTTTAACTTTGTGTCTAAGTGTGCAGGAGCTTAGGAGCACAGGTAGTCGAGCGGAAGACGCAGCTAGCGAGAAGGACGGCATATGGTGCGTCCGAGGGGCGGCGCGCTGCGGAAGAGTACACCGCCGGATAAGAAGGAAACGTGTGGTGGTTCTGAGGGGCGAGAAGCCAGAATGGATGACTGCTCAGGGAGCAAGAGACGCTGCTAGCGAGAAGGTCGGCACGGGGTGCGACCGAGGGACGAAGACTACGGATGAGTACGCTGGCGGACGAGAAGGAAGCACGCGACGATTCCAAGGGATGAGAAGCCGGAGCGGAAGCCTGCTCGAGAAGACCGGAAGTTAGGTTCGGGTGAGCCATATTCCGGATGGTAGAGATCACCCAAGAGAGCGGAAGACTCGGACTAAAGCGAATGGAGTCGGAGCAGAAGACCCAGGCTGAAAAAGTCAATAGGGTTGACTTTCCCACCTGGGGCGCCCGGAACTGTCCGGGGCGCCCGGAACTTTCCGGGGCGCCCGGAACCCTTCCAAGCGCCCGGATCGAAAATATATCCAGATCTCGGTCAAACTGAGATCTATGCGTTGGGGATAAAGTTTTATCCCCCCAGGGCAGCCGGAACACTTCGGGGGACCCCGACCAAGACTATAAATACAGTCTTGGTCCAGAAGCTTTTCAACAACTCAAGCAATTCATTTCCAACACTTGTAAGCATTCATTTAGAGTTTAGCTTCTTTCTTTGTGCGCTTTATTGCTGTAAGAGGTGTCTCCGCCTGAAGGAGATAGTTAGTGCGACACTTTCCTTGGATTAACAACCTCCCCAGTTATAACCAAGTAAATCCTTGTGTGCCTCTTCTTTCTGTTTTAATTTATTGCATTTCTATTTTGCAAGTGTTAGTTTAAGAAAAGTCGAGAAGGTTTTTCGTTTTATTATTTTTCAGGCTATTCAACCCCCCCTTCTAGCCGGCCGCAGCGGTCCAATATAGTAAGTACCATAATAACAATCTAAATCTAAGGGTATCCTAACCATCTAGTCATAATATCCTCTCGGCTTCCATGGTGTCATCATACATAATATAAACAACAAGATCAAGATCAAGTAGTCTTAGATAGTGATCCGAAGAGAATAGCCTAGTGGAATATGCTACTCCGGGAGAGTGATTTCTATCAAGTATAGGCAAGTATGATCTCACTAACCTATATGCCCTTACACACGCATACAACTATGCTACATATGATATCAGTAACCTGTAGGCAAGAGCCTAAGTATATTACCATATTATAATATAAATGCACAAACATAAGTCTATAACTAACTATGGTCTGGTAATATCATGCAAATATATAACCAACCCAATGATGACTAACAAATGAGATTACATAGATATCCAATAGATCAAAATATAAGGACAAGCAATAAAGTATCAAACTCAAGAACGGATCTAGATTAGAGTCAAGGTAAGTAAATTAGTACTGACAAATCAATAAAATAGATCATTCACTAAAGTCAAAGATTTAAAGAAACAAGTCAAGAAATACCCGCCTTAAATATAGATTGTGTCAATATAACTCACACGTTGAGACATTCATCTCAAATCAAAGTCCAAATTTGATGATGATCACTGGTGGCTCATGATCAGAGGATAATCCACGACCAAAAATCACTGGCGATGCCTACTGCTGTCACGCCCCAGAGGAGTCCCTGTCCGAAGAAATTTCGGCAGCATCTCCCCTGTACAGCGGACAATCTGAAACTTTTCTACATCTCATATACCTCAGCCACAGGCGGCTGGAATAATAACAATCAATAAAAACACATTCCACACAACCATCCACGCAGTTATATATAATCAAACAAAGTAGTAATACTCTGACTCGAAAACCACCCTACTCAACTACACTCGTAAAGCTCAAAACCGACGAACTCACCTCTTCTGTCGTCCAGGCAGGCATGTAGTAGAGTAAATCCAAATCATACCAAAAGTCCATCCAACGGAAAGATTCCATACAATATCCATATGTAAAGTCCAAAACAAAACTAAAACAAAGTCTGATAGCGGAAAGCTAAAATAAAACAACAACACAAAAACCAGCAGAGGAGTAGCACTACGTGCTGTGGGGACCAGTGACTGGAACTCCCTCCTGATAGCATCAACCTGAAAATAACAACAATGGAGGCGGGGTGAGTCCAACACTCAGCAGGTACAATTGATATGCAAAGTAAAGAAACAACACCTAGCACTAATCATGCGTACAGTCTCCTGATAAGAAAGACAAAAATGCATCTGAAGTAAACAGGAGAATACTGTACTAACCAGGTCCTGAGTATAAGGTCAAACAGTCCGAGTGGTATAGGGATCCTGTATGCATGTCAAACATAGGTATCCAAACAATATGCAGCATATAAATGCAGCAACCACAAACACAAGCAATAAATGCATCATGCATATGATGCCAATGATGCGTCCTGGTCACCCCTGACGCCAGTCGATCATCTCACACAATAGTGAGGCCGAGTGGGTAGGGCTGTGACAACCGTGCACTCTGTCGTCACTACTCCTGATGAGTGACCGAGTGGACGGGATGCTGTCGGAGTACACCTATCCTCCTACCCCAAATCATAGATGGGGGAGCGCAATGCTCTCAACTCCCGGTACACGATGACGGGGAGGAATCCCTGCCGGATAACTCGTTGTGTCACACTACCCATGAGCGGACCAACGGTGCCTAACAGAGTCCCTGCTGCAACACACTCTGCCTGAATCGACCACTAACCCATGAGTGGTGGTGTGTGCAGATCCATGTAACTGGCGATGTGCTCAACAATAATGGAGCGGACTATCGCACAGCATGCAATCATGCAAATGATGCATGGCAATAACCATATAAACATCCTGACCTAATCCATATATATAGAAAAGTGCACCCTAGGTCAACGAATCATATCGAATCAAAGGTACACAAAAGGTATAAAAACCTAGGTCCTGAACATGGTGAAGCATGGTATATCACTACCCGTATAAGCATATATAGACAGGTAAAGTATACATGGGATGCAAAACAAATCAATCAATCAAACATATATCAAGATTTGGGTAGTGATTAACCGAAACAGATAAGAAACACAATTGATGCAATATGTTAATTTCATTACTAAGCATATCAAAGACAAAAAGTCAAAAGTACCCGCCTCCGATAAAATGGTCCAAATCTGACTCCGAGATACTCGTCTCGCGTCAAAGTCCTGTGTTAAATCGCTCAGTTTAGCTAACTTAATTATAAACAAATAGCTAAACTAATTTCTAATCCACTGACCAGTTAGGGTTAGTTTCATTAACCTCAACTACACCGTTATACAACTTCTAAACCTAAATTAAAAATTATTGCTAACACAACTAGCAATAATCTAACACAAAGATCAAAACCATAAACCTTACCTCTATTCAACCGCACTGGTTTATGCCCAAAGCTGTGAATCGCCCACGCACAAAGATGACCGGAGTTGTATTCACCGACCGAGCCTTAATTATCAACAATTTAATAATGATAACAGAAATTAGGTCTTCTCTAATCGAAATAAGATGTTAATATCACCAATTAAAATACCCAATTACATAACACAAAATTCCTTACCAAGAATCCAACTTACCCCTTGTCTCCACTCTGCCGGCGGCATGGCAACACTGAAGAAAAAGAGTGGCTCCGGCAGTGCTGAACTAGGGCACAGTGTTGGCGCAAGGGAGATCGGAGAGGGGCGGCAAACCTGAGATCTCCACAATGAGAGGCGACGACAGAGGACAGGAAGCTTCTGTGTGCACCGGCGTCGCGACAAGGAAACTAGGGCACAGCGCGACGACGGCCAGTGCTGGGAAATCTATGCCGACAGTGGCGTCGGGCTGGCTAGGGCACACGGTGGCCGGCACTAGGGCTGAAGGGAGAGCGTCGGCGGTGGCAAATCGCCGTCACTGAGGCACGGGTCTCGGACAGCACTAGCAAAGATCGCCGCAAAGTGCTCACTGGCGTCGGCAAGGTAGGCTAGGGCACAAGCACAGAGTAGGGAACCGGCGATGGAGTGAGCGTCGCCGACACTTGGGGAAAAGGAGGAGCGGCACTCGGCGGTTAGGGCAAGGGGAGAGGGCGTCGGACGGTTTGGCATGAGGAGTAGAAGGGAAATCACGCGAGGGGCTCGGGAACGCGGGGAAGAAAGCACAGTGACGAGAGGAAATAAATAAGAAAAGAAAGAATAAAAATAAAACTTTTCCTCTTTAAAGCGGGGTAGCCTAAACAGGCTTTTCCGGACCCCGTTTTTATCCCCGTCAACTCGTCCGTACGAGCTCCGAAAAATTCCCGAAAAATTTCCAAAAATTCTGGAAAATTCCCTTATTAATATTCGCCTATTTTCCGGTATTTTACATTCTCCCCCACTAATAAAAATTTGGTCCCCAAATTTCGTTATCTACCATCAGCAAGTACTAATAACAGACAGAAAGTATAAATGCTGAACGGTAAACTAAATCACATACCTCAAGTGAAAAGATGGGGGTATCGAGCTCGGATCGTATCCTCGAGCTCCCAAGTAACTTCCTCGTCCAAATGATACTGTCATCCGACTTAACCAGCCAAATAGTCTTGTTCCGCAACTAACGCTCTTTCCGGTCTAAAATCCATACTGGAACCTCCTCATAGGTGACGTCAGGCTGAAGGGAACTGAGATTATCTATCAACACATGTATCGGATCGGGTACGTATCACCTCAGCATAGATACGTGAAGTACGGCGTGAACGACTGCCAAGGACGGCGATAGTGTCAACCAGTAAGCTACTGCTCCAATCCTTTCCGAGATCTGGAAAGGTCCAATGTATCATGGAGCTAGCTTACCTCTGAAATCCAATCTCTTCACCCCTTTCGTGGGTGAACCCCGCAGAAATACATGGTCGCAAATAGAGATCTCTAAGAGTCTCCGACTCCGGTCTGCATAACCCTTCTGGCGGTCCTACTCTTCTAACATCCTTCGTCTGATAGTACGGACTAACTCTGCCTCATGCTGAGCTCTATGAGGTCCCAACAACAGGGCCTCCCCAACCTCATCCCAAAGGGTGGGTGTCCGATAAGACCTACCATATAACGCATCAAACGGTGTCAACTGGATACCCGAATGAAAACTGTTGTTGTAGACGAACTCTACCAATGGCAGGTGGTTCTCTCAACTGCCTCCAAATCCAATACACAAGACCTCAACAAGTCCTCTAAAGTCTGAATGGTCCGCTCTACTGTCCTTCTGTCTGCGGACGGAAAGTTGTATTGAAACAGAGCTGCATGCTCAAGGCCTGCTTCAGACTCTGTCAGAAATGAGACGTGAACCGTGGGCCTCTATTCGAAATAAAAGTCAACGGGACACCACATGATCTGATGATCCCCCGGTAAAAATAGATCTACCAATCGATCTAGGAAATCAGTCTTCCGGATCGCTCACGAGTGCGCGGATTTGGTTAATCGATCAACGATTACCCAAACGCGTCATGGCCTCGTCGTGTCCTCTACAAACCTACCACAAAGTCCATAGTAATGTGTTCTTATTTCCACTCAGAAATAGAAATCTGCTGAAATAAGCCGGCAGATCTCTGGTGCTCGGCCTTCACTTGCTAACAGACAAGACATCTAGCTACAAAATCTGCGATGTCTTCCTTCATGTCGTCCTTCATGTCATTCCACCAATAGGAACGCCTCAAGTCTCGATACATACGGGTCCCACCTGGATGGATCACAAATCGAGAACGGTGAGCCTCCTGAAGTAGCTCCTGTAAGACCGGATAAGACTGAGGTACGCATAATCTGCCTCGGAAGTATATAACACCCTCCTCGTCTCGTGTGAACTCGGTCTGCTGCCCGGAAGCTATCTGGCTGTAAATAAATTGCAAATACTGATCAGCAGCCTAGAGCTCTCGTATCCTCGTCCTGATCATCGACTGAGCACCCATGGTAACCAGAGTACCCTGCTCTGTCTGTCCTTACCCCTCAAGGCCCAAATCGGAGGAACCTTAAATCAAGTCTGTGACCACAACTCGGTGGCAAGCTAAAATTCCTCCGGACTTTCTGCTATGCGCATCGACAACCACATTAACTCTCCCTAGGTGATAGCAAATGGTACAATCAAAATCCTTCAGGAACTCCATCCATCTCCTCTGTCAGAGATTAAGTTCCTTCCAAGTAAATAGATATTTGAGACTCTTATGGTCAGTGAGAATCTCAAAGGTAACGCTATATAAATAATGTCGCCATATCTTCATGGCAAAATAATGGCGACTTGCTCCAGATCATGTAGAGGGTAGATCTTCTCATGCTCCTTCAACCGACGAGAAGCATAGGAGACTACTATATCATGCTGCATCAGAACAGCGCTCAAACCCTGAATAGATGCGTCGGTGTAGAGGACATATCCGTCCTCTCCAGAAGGTAAAAATTCAAAATCGGAGCCGACACTAGTCTCTGCTTCAGCTCCTAGAAGCTGGTCTTGTCATCCTCAGTCCAAGTGAACTTCACGCCTTTCCAGGTCAGGCGTGTCAGTGACATAGCTATCCGAGAGAAACCCTTAACGTATCTCCGGAAATATCGAGTCAAACAAAGAAAGTTGCAAGCCTCTTCTATAGACTCCGTCTACTTCCAACGGTAACAACCTCGATCTCCTGTGGAACCACGGTATACTCCTACTGGTGACCGTGTGTCGCAAACATCTCACAGAAGACAACCAAAATACGCACTACTGATCTTCACATCTAGATGTTTCAGTCGAAACATCTCTAGAACTATGCAAAGATAGTGTACGTGATACACCTCAGATCAGGAATAAAACACCACATCATCAATAACGATAACGAAATATGATCCAATATCCTAGGGATACCCAAATCATCTAGTACATGAAAACATCTAAGGCTCTGCAAGCCCTAATGGTAAAACCAATACACATAATGTCCGTATCACAGACATTCCCAATCCATAAGATCCTCGACAATAAATCTGAAATATGATCACCAACGATATAAATCATCTAAGCATAGATCCTCCAGTGTGAGAGCAACGCTCCATCACAGAAAATACCACATATGTGGGAGCAACGCTCTACCACAAGAAATCCTCAATACGTAGGAATAACACTCCACTACAATAATCCATAACATGTATCTGCAATAGATATGGGAGCAATGCTCCGCTACAAGAAATCCGAAATATGTATATGTGGGAGCTCCGCTCCACCACAAACGATCCATAAGTGTCCAAGACATCTAACTATCCAACTAGAGGCTGCACGAGATCACTCAACCACATATCACTGTGGGCAGCCAAAGGTATAACAACCTAGTAAACAAATCAAATCCATAGTCAACTCTATCATTATCCTAGTGGGTTGGTCACCCACTAATAGGAGAATTAGTTGACAGGGTTATACAACCAATAACATAATGTAGACACTCAGCATTCTACATTCAACATAGGTAGAATCATCATGATGCTACCCACCATACACCTGGTACACCTACACACACAACATATGTATGATCGACATAATCCTCCAATTTGTACACACCAAACACACTCATAGCACAGGTATAAATCAGTGTGATACCTCCAACAATACCTATCAAACCCGTGTGCATATATCAACATAGGTATAATCAACAATACACCTCAAATAACCTCACACGGCATATATATACCTATACCAAGAGTATAATCAACGTAATACTTCCAACAAAACCTAATAGACACAAGCACATCCACAAATCAAATATAATCAATAAGATACCTCAAATATTACACCGAATACATCTGCACATATCACAACTTAGATTAAATCGATAAGATACATCCAATAAAACACTCAAACATATGTGCACATTCCACAACATAGTTTTTAATTGACAAATACCTCCAATAAACAATCAGACATGTATGTCTAACCACTCGGGTATAATCTACTAGAAACCCACAATAATCATATGTATAAATGTGTACGACCCAAATGAAAAAGTCAAAATTCAAGCTCATCACGACACTCTCATTTTTATCCTCAAAAATATCAACCCACATAATATCAGATAAATCAGTCTCTACTCCCCATGAGAGCAATTTAGCATTCAAAACATCAAATCATTATGTATCCACATAGTCAAATATCAGATAAAGCAAATATAAATTTTATCATCCTGTTAACTAACCACAACTAACCAGATTTATTAAAATCTCATAGGCACACTCAATCGTAAACTCTCTAGCACCCGATTATAATCTGATCACCAACTATAATCATCAAATCTGTGAATATCATACTTGACACTCACTATGTCACCATCAATGACAACCCAAATAATAGATCATCAAAATAATATCTAGTAACAGATCATCAGACAACCACATAACATTTACTCTCATAAATCATTAGAAATCAACATATCATAATATCTGATCTCATAATATCCCTCAACCTCAAACCATTCTCAACAATGATCAAACATGGTAACTCCCCAATGAAAATTTTTCCATTGTATCGGGTAATCTAATATCCAAAAGATATGAGTATAAAAACTCTATTGGCTAAGTCAACAGGAATAGGTAAATGTCATCCACTACCCAACTAACAATAGCAGAGGCTGGTATTTGCCTCCATCTCCTACTAGTAGTGACAGAAAATTAAAACTACTGATGGTATGATAAGAAAAATCACTAGAGACTATAATCCTTGATCTCTATTAAGGTCAACCATGTTCAGTGGCTAACCCATCACATGTAATATGGCCACAACAACCAGACAGGTAATAAAGATAAAGTGCTACTAGATGTCCTAACCATCATAAAATAACCATCATACCTATTAGCCGTCTGGAGATGTTCCATCGCTGTCGAGTCCCCAACTTCTGACTTCAAAATTTCGAACGAGAAAATCGACGGAAATCCATATAAATCCGAAATGGAAATCCGAAACATAACCATATCGAAAATCCGAAAATGACCAGTTTGACTCACAAACCTGGCTAACCCAAATATCCAGAATACCAATAACAGGTATCCGATAAATATCCAAAACACCAAAAGCAGGTATCATAACCCGCTCTGATGTCACTAAATTGTCACGCCCCAGAGGAGTCCCTGTCCGAAGAAATTTCGGCAGCATCTCCCCTGTACAGCGGACAATCTGAAACTTTTCTACATCTCATATACCTCAGCCACAGGCGGCTGGAATAATAACAATCAATAAAAACACATTCCACACAACCATCCACGCAGTTATATATAATCAAACAAAGTAGTAATACTCTGACTCGAAAACCACCCTACTCAACTACACTCGTAAAGCTCAAAATCGACGAACTCACCTCTTCTGCCGTCCAGGCAGGCATGTAGTAGAGTAAATCCAAATCATACCAAAAGTCCATCCAACGGAAAGATTCCATACAATATCCATATGTAAAGTCCAAAACAAAACTAAAACAAAGTCTGATAGCGGAAAGCTAAAATAAAACAACAACACAAAAACCAACAGAGGAGTAGCACTACGTGCTGTGGGGACCAGCGACTGGAACTCCCTCCTGACAGCATCAACCTGAAAATAACAACAATGGAGGCGGGGTGAGTCCAACACTCAGCAGGTACAATTGATATGCAAACTAAAGAAACAACACCTAGCACTAATCATGCCTGATAAGAAAGATAAAAATGCATTTGAAGTAAACAGGAGAATACTGTACTAACCAGGTCCTGAGTATAAGGTCAAACAGTCCGAGTGGTATAGGGATCCTGTATGCATGTCAAACATAGGTATCCAAACAATATGCAGCATATAAATGCAGCAACCACAAACACAAGCAATAAATGCATCATGCATATGATGCCAATGATGCGTCCCGGTCACCCCGCCATCGATCATCTCACACAATAGTGAGGCCGAGTGGGTAGGTGTGACAACCGTGCACTCTGTCACTACTCCCGATGAGTGACCGAGTGGACGGGATGTTTGAGTACACCTATCCTCCTACCCCAAATCATAGATGGGGGCGCGCAATGCTCAACTCCCGGTACACGATGACGGGAGGAATCCCTCCGGATAACTCGTTGTGTCACACTACCCATGAGCGGACCAGCGGTGCCTAACAGAGTCCCTGCAACACACTCTGCCCGAATCGACCACTAACCCATGGGTGGTGGTGTGCAGATCCATGTAACTGGCGATGTGCTTAACAATAATGGAGCGGACTATCGCACAGCATGCAATCATGCAAATGATGCATGGCAATAACCATATAAACATCCTGACCTAATCCATATATATAGAAAAGTGCACCCTAGGTCAACGAATCATATCGAATCAAGGGTACACAAAAGGTATAAAAACCTAGGTCCTGAACATGGTGAAGCATGGTATATCACTACCCGTATAAGCATGTATAGACAGGTAAAGTATACATGGGATGCAAAACAAATCAATCAATCAAACATATATCAAGATTTGGGTAGTGATTAACCGAAACAGATAAGAAACACAATTGATGCAATATGTTAATGTCATTACTAAGCATATCAAAGACAAAAAGTCAAAAGTACCCGCCTCCGATAAAATGGTCCAAATCTGACTCCGAGATACTCGTCTCACGTCAAAGTCCTGTGTTAAATCACTCAGTTTAGCTAACTTAATTATAAACAAATAGCTAAACTAATTTCTAATCCACTGACCAGTTAGGGTTAGTTTCATTAACCCCAACTACACCGTTATACAACTTCTAAACCTAAATTAAAAATTATTGCTAACACAACTAGCAATAATCTAACACAAAGATCAAAACCATAAACCTTACCTCTATTCAACCGCACTGGTTTATGCCCAAAGCTGTGAATCGCCCACGCACAAAGATGACCAGAGTTGTATTCACCGACCGAGCCTTAATTATCAACAATTTAATAATGATAACAGAAATTAGGTCTTCTCTAATCGAAATAAGATGTGAATATCACCAATTAAAATACCCAATTACATAACACAAAATTCCTTACCAAGAATCCAACTTACCCCTTGTCTCCACTCTACCGGCGGCATGGCAACACTGAAGGAAAAGAGTGGCACCGGCAGTGATGAACTAGGGCACAGTGTTGGCGCAAGGGAGATCGGAGAGGGGCGGCAAACCTGAGATCTCCACAATGAGAGGCGACGGCAGAGGAGAGGAAGCTTCTGTGTGCGTCGGCGCCGCGACAAGGAAACTAGGGCATAGCGGCTATCAGGCAGTGCTCGGGAAGGAAGAGGGCTGAAGGGAGAGCGTCGGCGGTGGCAAATCGCCGTCACTGAGGCACGGGTCTCGGACAGCACTAGCAAAGATCGCCGCAAAGTGCTCACTGGCGTCGGCAAGGTAGGCTAGGGCACAAGCACAGAGTAGGGAACCGGCGATGGAGTGAGCGTCGCCGACGCTTGGGGAAAAGGAGGAGCGGCACTCGGCGGTTAGGGCAAGGGGAGAGGGCGTCGGACGGTTTGGCGTGAGGAGTAGAAGGGAAATCACGCGAGGGGCTCGGGAACGCGGGGAAGAAAGCACAGTGACGAGAGGAAATAAATAAGAAAAGAAAGAATAAAAATAAAACTTTTCCTCTTTAAAGCGGGGTAGCCTAAACAGGCTTTTCCGGACCCCGTTTTTATCCCCGTCAACTCGTCCGTACGAGCTCCGAAAAATTCCCGAAAAATTTCCAAAAATTCTGGAAAATTCCCTTATTAATATTCGCCTATTTTTCGGTATTTTACAACTGCTACCCACACCTCCATCACCTACTAACCCCAATTCCGGAGATGGTTGATGTTGGTTCACGGCTGACAACAGAGGGCTACTACTGCCCCCACTCCCTTCACTTGCTAACCTTAATCAAAATCTACAGATTACTCTCAGATGAAATCTGAATGCCACTGTGGTGGCATGTCGTGGTAGAGAAAGGTAGTGACGACACTAGGGCACCGACTCGAAGGAAATCAGGAGAAGAGGAAGGATCGGCGGTGGCACCTGGTTGAGACCGTGGCCTGCTCTAACGAAGATCAATGTGAAGGGATCATCACCAATGTTGGTGATGTCAGCGAGGAGATCAGGCAAAAACACATGAGGTAAACGACTGACTCGGTTGAGACAAAGAGCAACAGCCATAGCTGCACCCCATGTTCACAGTTGAATCCAACCCAGTATGGAGCAACTCGGGTGGAGAAGGAGACGGTGGAACCACGCTAGGGCACGACAATGGTGGATCTGTGTCGGCACGACAACAAGTCGGGATCGGGAGAGCGGTACGCTAGAGTGGAGCTAGGGTACGTCGCCAGCCGGTAATCAGCACCAGCGATGAGCCGAGGAAGAGGATGGCAATCGCAAGGTGGGAATTAGGTGAAGATGGGAGAAGGGAATCAGCGTGGTGAGGAAGATATATATATATATATACTTAGGTTAATACATTGGTTAATTAACCTAATCAACTTCCAACTTAATTAGGATATCTAAACAGATTTTCCCCCACCCCAATAGATTCATCATGTCATACGAAATCGGTTTAAATCCCGAAAAAATTTCTAAAAACTCTAATAAGGTTATTTCTATAATAACACTTATCATTTAATTGCTGGATCTCACAAAGATGCTCGCAAAAACATTTGTTCGGGTGCTTGGAAGGGATCCGATTGCTCAGACTATAGGAGCTTGAATTCTGGGCGCTCAGATAGGCTTCATTGCAGAGGAAGCCCTGGGTGAGTGCTTGGCCAGGCACTCGGCAGTCCGGGGCCTCCAAGGTGATCCAAGTACTCGGATGGCCAAAACTTCATCTTCTCGCTGAGCTGGAGCGCAACAAGTGGCCGACCCACGTCAGCAATCTAGGCGCCCGAAGAGAGTTCGGGTGCTCGGACGTCGATAATGAAGTTTCCACGAGAGTTCGCCATGTTAGCATAGTTCAAGTACCTGAGAGGGAATCCAGGCGCCTGGACGAGCCTATAAAAGGTGGTTTCAACCAGCAACTTCAACACATCAACACAAACAGCACTCCAAACATCTTCCACTTCTGTGTGTTGCTCCAATAAAGTCTCTACAATGCTCGAAAGCTGCTCTGATGATGACTACATTGAAGATATGATTCTTCAAGTCATCGGTATTATTTTTATTCAAGTTACTTAAACTCAAAATTGTAATCATTCTAATAACTTTCCGATTGATTAGTATTTGTCCATCGAAAGTACTCTCACGTGTGAGACGTGGAGTAGGAGATGTTACATGCTCTAAACCAAGTAAATCTTGGTGTGTTAGCATTGTCTCTTTTAGTCTCTTTCTTTATTCTGCTGTAATTACTTTTACACGAATGTTTTCTGAGTAAAGTAAAAGCTACCAGCATTATTCACCCCCTTCTAGCACAACGATTCTATATATATGTGAGAAAGTAAATCAAGAAGTTGTAGCTGGCCAGTGTGAAGAAAGATTTTTTTTCTCGACTTTATTAAGATTGGAATCCTTATTATATGATAGTAATTTTATCCTATATTAATCAACTCAATCATGTTCTGAGTGCTGCCATTTCTTCAACGGATGCAAGGGGAGAGGCTAGAATAGTAGTTCTTTTCTTCAACGGATGCAGGGGGAGAGGGTAGAATTGTAGTTACGAAAATTGACCCAATGCTTCGGCGAAAACCATATCTTATTTGGGACCATGTGAAACCTAAGACGTCTAACTAGTATTATTAATCATGTGGTAGCTACAACATCAAAATTGAAAAGAAATACCTTGTTTAAACGAGGGGCATCCTACGATGGGGTTGTGGCACCCAATTCAACCTCTCTCAGAAAGGTACTCAAGTGCGGAGTCCTCCGCATAATGCCTTATTTGAAGGTCCATCTCACCTTACATTCATTGGATGTATTATTATTATTATTATTATTATTATTATTATTAAATATCCTACTCAACTTTTTCTACTCATACAGTACTTTGACTGTGTGACATAGGATGATCGTTTCGAAGGATGCCATCAAGTTCCATAAAAGATTAGGTAAACTATCATATATCCCTAAATAATATTTACGAAAAGTGATTGGTTGTTTGCCGTATGAGATTTTGGGATCTAATCATAGAGTTTATGGGGCAGAAATTTATACACCCCATGTAATTTATCCCTCATTTATTTATCTTCGAGTGGTTATGATTTATCTCTGTATTTATTTTGGAACGGACTGACTACAGCGTTAGAGGTGAACTGTTCACCTTTTACCCCAGGAAAATTTATTTATTTAATTTTTATAATGTATTTTATGTTATTAGAATTTAATTGATTCAACTTAATGCAGGGTCAGATCCAACGAGAAAGGCGCGTAACGTCTACGTTTTTATAATTTGTAGTCCTGTTATTGCAGGATAAAAATAATTGTATCTTAAAATGCTTTAAAAAAAAAAGTCCAACACCTTTGAACTTGTGTAAAACCACCTATCGGATCAAAAGCGCACTTGAGCTCTAATCTGTTCATCATAAGTCCCAGGGATGTAATGCAGTCTCCCATATATTTGAGGAATATTTGAAGAGAATATTCAAATATCACTCCCTTTCAAATATTTTATATTGGAGGATAATATTTGAGAGTTATTATAAATTATCAGATATAAATTTATATCCGATGATTTTTTAAAAAATTGTATAGAGTGGACCCATCAAAAAATAGACCATCATTATTGTTTTTTTTTCAAATTTAATTAAAATTTAGAAAAATTAACGGAAATGAAATATTTAGGAGTAAGATATGTGAGGAATAAAGCTATAAATATTTATTTGGTAAAATATTTTAAAAATATTGAAATAATAATTAATTTGAAAATTAATGTAAAAATAGATTATAAATATTTAGAGAAATATTATACTCTAATATATAAGAGGACTAGAGGACGGAGCAACAGCGAGCACAGCAATGCCCCGTGTCATCTCCATGTGCGTACGTGTGATAGATATTTACGATGTACGCCACGGTGGAGCGCTTGAAAACTACTTGTCGTGGAGGCCAGATCATTCTTGCCCCCCTTTCAAATCCCGCCACTGCTTCCTTATCCTCATCTTCCCCCTCAAATTCTCCCACTCCACCGAAAAAAAAATGAACTCAATTGATCGACCTACATGGACCACTTGTTCATCACCATGCAGCCAGCCACAGGATGCGTATAGCGATTCACCAATCCGAACTTGGAAAACAGAGGCGCGTAACGTACGGTATCCCTCTATATAGAGTATCCATGGTGTCAACGGCGGAGTGAGCCGCCGATGGACTCCGTTTCTGGCGGAGAAGACGCGGAAGCCACGATCGTCGTGCTTGAGGCACTGGCGCACTCGCTGGAGCGGATGGTGGTCCGCAACGAGCTGGTCGCCAGCGAGGAGGGGACAGAGGCGGAGAAGAAGAGTAGGGGGC
The DNA here is from genome assembly GCF_018446385.1 of Zingiber officinale. Lineage (NCBI taxonomy): Eukaryota > Viridiplantae > Streptophyta > Magnoliopsida > Zingiberales > Zingiberaceae > Zingiber > Zingiber officinale. Next base: position 59,065,367 of record NC_055990.1, on the reverse strand, counting down.
TCGCGGCGTTCCGTGGAGCGCAGCCTCCGGGGATCGACCTACGGAAGTATATGGAGCGGCTCCATCGGTACACTCGGTGCAGCGCCTCGTGCTTCGTGGTGAGCTACGTGTACATCGACCGAGCTGCACACCAGCATCCGAGCTCCGCAGTTGTCTCGCGCAACGTCCACCGCCTCGTCCTCACCGGCCTCCTCCTCGCCTCCAAGTTCCTCGACGACACGTACGTACGTTAATAATTATCCTCCGCTGACGAGCTAGGTAGTTTATTGTAAAATTGTTTCCGAGTAATTAATTACGCTGCAATCATCGGAACTACAGGCATCGCAACAACGCATTCTTTGCGAAGGTGGGAGGTGTGTGCAATGGGGAATTGAACCGAATGGAACTAGAGCTGCTCTTTTTGCTTGACTTCAACCTGGTGGTTGGTTGGCGCGAGTTTGAGACCTATTGCCGCCATCTAAATGTGGATATGGGAAAGCTGATGCCGACGAAGGATGTAGAGACTCGCGTTTCCACCAAAATAATTAATACTGATCAAGTCGAAGTTTTTCTCAATGGACTCGCTCCTTCTGCCTCGCATCGCCGTTCTATAGATTTGTGAAGATGCTCTCCTCTTACAAACTGGTTGGCTTCCGTGTACAAATTCTTGATGATCGAGAACAAAGTAATGTCTCATGAGTTTTATTTTATTTTATTTTTTTTACATTGTTTTTCAACACTGACGATAAAAATATGTTTAATTATCGAACAATGCCGTGGGCACTACTATTATTATTCTCCTCATAAACATAAGTGGCAAAATATACCAAGTCGAACTCAGCTTAGTTATTTATTTACTGGATTTGTTCAAATTTATTTATTAAAAATTTTATCAAATTTGAGTAGAGCTCAAATGATGCAACGGAACTTCACCTCCACGATGGATGCTAAAATAGAAGACTTGGCCACGATGAAGAATGTCCTGTGCAAAATAACATACATATGCCAAAGTTATCTAGTAAAGCTCCTTTATACTTAACTCGAATAGTAAAAAATAAAATAAAATAATGGAGAAAAAAAATGAGATTAAGTTTAGATCAGCATCATAAACCTAGTAATACGATGATGAAGAAAGACCCAACTAAAAATAAGTCAAATTAAGAAAAATCAGTTAACGTGGAGATTAAAGTCAAGAAAGATAAAGGGGCGTTGTCCTCAGATCAGGCAAGGTCGATCTTTCAGCTAAGTTATGGCAGGACGAGGCGGTATGCTCGAACGGACGAGCAAGGCCAGGCAAACAACAGAAGGCTAAGAGATAAATAGGCAATACCTCCCTTGGCCATCGTTACTGTCGAGCGGGGGGTGTGTCCATTCCGAAAGGAGCCCTCCGATTATGAAAAGACTAAGTGAAGAGATTGCTTTGGGCAGCACAACCGAGCGGAGGGTGTCCTGGCTGAGTGGCCATCGGTTGGCCTACAACAGGACCCACCTCCTCATACTCTTTTAGAGGTTTGTGCCACTGACAATAAAGCATGTTCCTCAAGTAAATAGTATGATAGAAGTTTTTAGCCTATCACATCAGGGATTTGCATATTTGCTTAAGGAAAGGTGTCAGAGACACTTTTGGATTATCTTTCCCTAAGATGCATGGGAAAATGTGCCCCGTCTTAAGATGCATGAGCAGATATTACAGTGATACTATAAAAGGGGGTTTCCTGTTAGACGTTGCATTACTTGCAACGTTAGGAAGATGAAGGGACGCTTTTTTCACCTCATCTTCCTCCATAATGTGTCATCAAAGCATCGCTTACAAACCAATACATTCTTCTTATATAATGAAGCGTCCAAGAGCAATCAAGAAGGGAGAGGAAGAGGGTGATCAGTGTGACCACAGTGGAGGCGACGATGGGCAAAGGAGAGCATCCGAATGAAACAGCCCACAAACTGAATTTTGCATTTCATTCACCTTCACAATCAAGCTTGACACTTAATTCGATTACCAAATCTTCAATTCATTCCACAATCAACTAAGTTAACAAAAGTAAACTGTTAACACAACTCAAGTAAACCATTCAATGTCTAAAACAGTCCACAATCACTAAGATCTGATATATTGATCAAGAATTCCTCAAACATTCAAGAAGTAAACTTAACACTAGCTGGACTAAACTGAAATCAGGAATTTAAAATAAGAAACAAACTATGAACACATTAAGCAACTTAACAAGGGATTTGATTACAAAAATCTAAAGGAGATTCAGAGCAAAGCTAAGAAATCAATCAAAATTGCAAAGATAGGAAATCAGATCATCAGATCTAAGCAAGAACATCAACAATTCAAAAGGAAACAAAATCTAATAATCATCCACAACCGAACCCGATCTCAAACTCCTTCCTTTTTGCTGTAAAATAGAGATGAATCAAGGAACGCCCATCAAGCAATCACTGGCGAAGATCTGAACTCTCAGCTTATTCAAGTGAAATCCAAGGCTACTTGTAACGCCCGCCCCTCCACTACTACCTTAGGAAGGACGGGGTTCCTTAAAACATACATACATGCATAAATATGAAATCATGGCAGCGGAAGTAATTTAAATTTTTAATAATATCATCATATCATCATACTCATATAAACATGTTAACATGACATGGCATGGAGAACTACATGATCATACTATCATAGTAGCATTTTTTAACTAAACATGTGAACAGGGTAGTCATGCAACCTATTAAACATGCTAACTTGCTAATCCTTTCAACATATCATGTGAACATGCTAGCATTCATGCATATAACTTGACTTAGAAAGTAGCATGTGAACAAGTGGAAACATAATTATCCAAACAGGTTAAACATGTTCAAGTTATTATATTGTAGCAACCATCAAAACCTAAGGTAGAAAACATAGAATAGTTCACATGCATATTTTAAAACATATATAATTTTTGACACACAAAACAGATCTTCATCCACCATGCCACTTCCACACACATCTTTGCCCTTCCTGCTGCTCCCTTTAGTTTAGTCATTCTTTTCCCTTCTCTGCAGTACAAGGAAAAGTAAAACTATAAGCACATAGGCTTAGTAAAATCCTTTCCTACTCACAAAAACCATGAATCATGAAATTAAACATATAGTAGTGACATATTCATTTATTCAACCTATAACTTGAACATTTACATGCTAGCATAAAGTAGTGGCATACTCACTTAATCCAATCATAACATAACATGTGAGAGCATAAGCATAAGGTAATAGCATGTTCATCTAGGCATCATAAACCTATCTCAAAAGAGCATAAATCATAGCATATGGAAGCATAAGCATATATAGTATGAAACATCTCAAGAGAGAATCTACCTAAAGCATAAGAAATCATATAGCATGAGATATGTAGATGCAAGATGTTCTTTTGAAAACATGTATCATGTAGCATGAAATGAATATATGCGAGATGTTCTTTTGAAAACATATATCATATAAGTACTTAAACATAATCTCAACATGAGGGTTCAGCTTTGTACCACATACATACATGAATACGCGCATCCTAAGTAGATCCAAGGTAGCTAATCTTGAACCTACTAGGAACTATGCCCGTTTCATTGACCATCGACCTAGGGGCAACTTAGGAGCTCATCCCTTTTACTAGGCCCGTTTCATAGACCATCGACGTAGGGGCAACTTAGGAGCTCATCCCTGGTACAAGCCATACAAAAGTAAAATAGCATACATATTTCTTGTCATAGCATAGGATATCATGTTTCTTGTCATATCATAGCATATCATGTTTCTTGTCATATCATGAAGAGTGCTCTTAGTCCCAACTTAAGGGAAGCATCTCTTAGGTTATCATGAAGAGTGCTCTTAATCCCAACTTAAGGGAAGCATCTCTTAGGCCTTTCATCTTACATAAGCCTTGCATAACCATAACATGATGTCATAAGGTGAACATAGCATATAGCATAGCATGTAGAGTCATAACATGATGGCATGAAGTGCACATAACATATAGTATATCATAGGAATCATAACATGATGGCATGAAGTGCACACAACATATAGCATATCATAGGAATCATAACATGATGGCATAAGTGCACCTAACACATAGCATATCATAGAAAGTCATAACGTGATGGCATGAAGTGCACATAACATAAACCCTAGCTTTCTTAGTTTGGCCGAAACTTACAAGCCATGGTTCTAGGTTTTTCAAGCAACATCTAAGCATGAAACTTTAACTAAGATCACACCATATATAACATAGCAAGTGAGACTCTTAGCAAGCATAAATGAGCTCCTAACCCTAATTTCCAAACCTTGGCCGAAACATACAAACATGATTATGGGTTATTCAAGCAACATTTAAGGATGAAGACCTTAAACTAACATCATATAATGGATTGCACATCATGAGGAATCATAAGCTAGCATAGTTTAGGTCTTAAATTTCCCTTAATCCCTTTATCTCTTCTTGGCCGAAACCCTAAGAGTATAGTGCTAGTTTCTAAGCAATATAAAGCATGAAAAACTTTAAACTAACAACATATAATGGGTTACACATCATAAGGAATCATAGCAAGCATAGTTAGGTTTCTAAATTTCCCTTAATCCTTTTTATTCTTTCATGGCCGAAACTTTAAGGGAGCATGATCTAGATTTTTAAGCAACATAAAATATGAAAACTTCACACTAACATCCTATAGTGGCTATACATCATAAGGAATCATAAGCAAGCATAGTTAGGTTTCTAATTTCCTCTAATTCCTTTTTATCTCTTCTTGACCGAAACCCTAAAAGCATGAATCTAATTTCTAAGCAATATATAGCATGAAAGACTTTAAACTAACATCATATAATGGATGTCATATCATGAGGAATTATAAGCAAGCATGATTTAGATTTTAAATTTTCTCTAAGCCCTTTATCTCTTCTTGGCCGAAACCTATTAGGTACATGGTTCCATGTTTTTAACCAACATAAATCATGAAGACATCTAGAAATCATAGATGGCCTCTTAACCTTATTTTCTCATCTTGGCCGAAATCTATAAGGTAAGATCCTAGGCTTTCAAGAATTCTTTAAGCGTAGAAACATGTAGAAGCTACTTGTACTGCAGGTGAGGGGAATACTTACATCCTCTTGCTTGATTTACTAAGAGAATACCCTTGTCTCGTGAAGCTTTCCTAGGAAGGAGACCTTAGCTTGGTTCGGCAATGGTGAGGAAGGAGGGCTTGATTTCGGTGGAGAGGAGGAGGAAGGAGGAAGAGGGAAGCAAAAATGAAGTTTTTCTTTCCTATTTTCCTATTTATTCTCAATGAAGGAAGAAGGTAAAACCAACTTCTCATTGAAAGAAGAAGAAGAAAACTTAAATTTTTCCTTCTTAGTGAAAGGGAGTCTTCTCTTTCCCTACCTTTAACTACAATTTCCCTCTCTTTTATAACAGCACACCCCTGTTGGGGCTACTGGTTATCACATACATGCATCTAACAAGAGGTCCAAGGTTCAAACCTTGGTCATGCCTCTTTTTGGTTCTATTTTTCTTTTATTTTGGAAAAATCCATATAAGGTCTATTCTAATTCATGCAACAATTCATACGAAATCATTAGGGATCCTATGGGTGTTACAGTCCCCCATACCTCATAAAAGTTCGTCCTCGAATTTAAAATAACTCTGGGTACTTTTGTTTCATATCGTCTTCGCGTTCCCAAGTGGCTTCTTCGAACCGTTGATTTTGCCACAGGACCTTTACTAAGCGCACCTCTTTGTTCCTTAGTCTTTTGACATCTCGATCTAATATCTGAACCGGTCGGCTCTCAAAACTTAGGTCCTCTTGAACCTGCACTGTCTATGGTTCGATCACTAGGTCTGTGCGAGGAATACATTTCTTGAGCATTGAAACATGGAACACGTTGTGAATCACCGACATCTCCGGGGGCAACTCTAGTTCGTAAGCTACCTTGCCGACTCTTCTCAGAATCTGATAGGGTCCCACATAGCGCGGGCTTAGTTTTCCCTTCTTTCCGAATCTCATCACTCCTTTCATAGGAGCTACCTTGAGAAATATCGAATCCCCGACACTGAATTCCAACGACCTACGCCGCTTATCTGCATAGTTCTTCTATCGACTCTGAGCAGTTTCTATTCTTTGGCGGATGTTCTGTATAGCACGGGTGGTGTTGTCAATGAAATCTGTTCGGAATCTCATCGCCTTCTTTTCGTCACCTTCGTACCAGCATATAGGGGATCTACATTTCCTCCCGTACAAAGCCTCGTAAGGCGCCATTCCAATAGTAGCCTGGTAGCTATTGTTGTAGGCAAATTCTGCTAAGCATAGATATCGGCACCAACTCCCCTTAAAGTCTAAGGCGCAAGCTCGTAACATATCTTCTAGTACTTGGTTCACCCTTTCTGTTTGTCCGTCGGTCTGAGGGTGGAAGGCAGTACTGAACAATAACTTCGTACCAAGAGCCTTCTGAACACATTCCCAGAAATGTGAAACAAAGCAACCATCTCTATCAGAAATGATGGTCTTAGGAATCCCATGTAATCTAACAATTTCCCTGACATATAATTGAGCCAGTTGCTCAATTGAGTAGGTCATCTTGATTGCTAGGAAGTGGGCGGATTTTGTCAATCTGTCCACGATTACCCATATAGCATCGTAATCGTTCATCGTTTTGGGTAGTCCGGAGATGAAATCCATAGAAATGTCCTCCCATTTCCATTCTGGAATCTGAATTGGCTGCAGTACTCCTCCAAGTCTCTGGTGTTCTTCTTTAACTCTCTGACAGGTCAGGCATGTACTGACATACTGAGTCACGTCTCTTTTCATACCGAACCACCAGAATTTCTTTTTCAAGTCTTGATACATCTTGATTGATCCAGGATGCATCGCATAGGGTGTTGCATGAGCTTCTTCCAGTATCTTTTTTCTTAACTCTGGATCGTCGGGAATGCATAAGCGGTCCCTGAGGTATAATACTCCTCGCACGCCAGAACCGTCATTCTTTCCTTCTAATATCTCTTGCTTGATCCTTTGATGCTTGGGTCACGGTTTGCTTCCCAATATATCGTCGAATCGGCTTGGTGCTATTGTCGGTAGAGAGTCGTCGACATATTTTCGAATGTAACACATTCCTCGCTTCCCAATAAACTTAAACATCGGCTCGCTGCGAGCCGAAAGACCACTTTTCTTTTCTGTGATCAAGATCGAGCACTTTCAGGAAATCCATGCCCAATATAATATCATAATCCCGCATGTCGAGCACTATTAAGTCGCAATAGAGTTCTCTCTGCGATTTCGATGTGACTCGCACATATGAGTAGCGACATCACTTCTCTCGAGGGAGTGTGGTAACTTGCAATCTAAAGCTTGTGGTATGTCTATCTTCCTTGTGAAAGGTGTAGAGACGAGAGGCAGTGTTGAAATATCAAATAATACAGAAGGCGTCTTGATCGAAATAAATATCTGACCTGTGACAACCGTAGAATCATTCGCCACATCTTCCTTGGTGAGGGAGAAAATCCTAGCATTCGTTGTAACTGGCGGGGCTTCCAATCTCCCTTGGCTTATCTGAGGGCCTTCTATCGCAGTCTGTATCTGGTGTAGCTGTGAAGGAGCACCTCGGTTCTGGAAATACTGCTGAGGAGGTGTCTGAACCTGAGTAGGGTAGTATCTAGCCATATGTCCTTCCAATCCACAGTTGTAGCACCTACTTGTACCCATATGACATTTTCCAGGATGCTTCTTTCCACATGTGGTACACTGAGGGAACATAGGTTGCTTGCTCGCTGGACCACTCTTAGAGTCGTTCCATTGCTTTTTCTTGCCACTGTGGTTTCCTTTCCAGTTGGCTCTGGTGCTTTGAGATTTCTGTCCTCCCGACTGGGCTTGACTTTTGCCCTCGTTTGGCGCCTTCAAGTAGTGTTCGGTGATCAGGGTACTGTTGATTAGCTCTTCTGCAGTCTGCGGTCTATTAACTCTACCGGCCACGTTCAGAGCTATCTCGGGTCTGAGCATCTTCAGCATGAGTCTGACCCTTTCTCTTTCTGTACTGACCAGCTCTAGGCATAAGCGCGCTAGTCAGTTGAATCTCTTCACAACTTCATTAACTGATAGGTCACCTTGCCGGAACTCGGTGAACTCGTCGTAGTGCTTGTTCGTCACACGCATATGGAAGAATTCTTCGAAAAATTCAGTTTCGAAGTCCGTCCATCTCATTTGATTTACTTGTCTCTTTGCTTTGACTCTGTCCCACCACATTCTGGCATTACCCGTAAGGCAGAACGATGCACACTTGACTTTCTCATGTTCCGGCCAGTCCAATAGTTCTACTATGCTCTCCACAGTCTTGAACCAGGCTTGAGCGTCCCATGGTTCGCAGTTACCAGAGAAACCTTCTAGCTTCAACCTCTGCCACTGAATTAGGGACACCTCTTGTCGAGCCACTAGGGCAGGGCCTACCGGTGGTATTGGTGCCAGTGGTACTGGTACAGCTGTAGGTACGACTGGTATTTGTGGGGTGGCAGTGTTCCTCTGCTGATTCATCAGAGTATCTATTACTTGCTGTTGTTCTGTGACATGACGCTGAAGCTTTGTGACTACATGCATCAGATCAGGTGGGGGTACCGCCTCATTGGCTCTGGTATTGTGTCTTCTAGCCATGCTTATCTTCATAAATGACAACAAGGCTAGCATAAGTTATTATTATTCCTAACCAGGCTAGCATAAGGTCATTATCATTCTTAACATGGCTTAGCATAAGTTATCATCATTCCTACCCTACCTTCATGCATACTTAGACTAAAACATTCCTTATCATAATTAAAAAAATAGAGTAGGCATGCATACTTAGATTAAAGCATTTCTTATCATGCATAAAAGAAATAGAGTAGGCATAAAGATGGCATAGAAATTCTTACTTGGAGCGGCAGGATGGAGGCTTGATGTGTGTGTAGTGGAAAGGCAGACCTGCTCTGATACCAAACTGTAACGCCCGCCCCTCCACTACTACCTTAGGAAGGACGGGGTTACTTTAAACATACATACATGCATAAATATGAAATCATGGCAGCGAAAGTAATTTAAATTTTTAATAATATCATCATATCATCATACTCATATAAACATGTTAACATGACATGGCATGGAGAACTACATGATCATACTATCATAGTAGCATTTTTAACTAAACATGTGAACAGGGTAGTCATGCAACCTATTAAACATGTTAACTTGCTAATCCTTTCAACATATCATGTGAACATGCTAGCATTCATGCATATAACTTTACTTAGAAAGTAGCATGTGAACAAGTGGAAACATAATTATCCAAACAGGTTAAACATGTTCAAGTTATTATATTGTAGCAACCATCAAAACCTAAGGTAGAAAACATAGAATAGTTCACATGCATATTTTAAAACATATATAATTTTTGACACACAAAACATATCTTCATCCACCATGCCACTTCCACACACATCTTTGCCCTTCCTGCTGCTCCCTTTAGTTTAGTCATTCTTTTCCATTCTCTGCAGTACAAGGAAAAGTAAAATTATAAGCACATAGGCTTAGTAAAATCCTTTCCTACTCACAAAAATCATGAATCATGAATTAAACATGTAGTAGTGACATATTCATTTATTCAACCTATAACTTGAACATTTACATGCTAGCATAAAGTAGTGGCATACTCAATCCAATCATAAAATAACATGTGAGAGCATAAGCATAAGGTAATAGCATGTTCATCTAGGCATCATAAACCTATCTCAAAAGAGCATAAATCATAGCATATGGAAGCATAAGCATATATAGTATGAAACATCTCAAGAGAGCATCTACCTAAAGCATAAGAAATCATATAGCATGAGATATGTAGATGCAAGATGTTCTTTTGAAAACATGTATCATGTAGCATGAAATGAATATATGCGAGATGTTCTTTTGAAAACATATATCATATAAGTACTTAAACATAATCTCAACATGAGGGCCCGACTTTGAACCACATACATGCATGAATGCGCGCATCCTAAGTAGATCCAAGGTAGCTAATCTGGAACTTACTAGGAACTAGGCCCGTTTCATTGACCATCGACCTAGGGGCAACTTAGGAGCCCATCCCTTTTACTAGGCTCGTTTCATAGACCATCGACCTAGGGGAAACTTAGGAGCCCATCCCTGGTACAAGCCATATAAAAGTAAAATAGCATACATGTTTCTTGTCATAACATAGGATATCATGTTTCTTGTCATATCATAGCATATCATGTTTCTTGTCATATCATGAAGAGTGCTCTTAGTCCCAACTTAAGGGAAGCATCTCTTAGGCTATCATGAAGAGTGCTCTTAATCCCAACTTAAGGGAAACATCTCTTGGGCCTTTCATCTTACATAAGCCTTGCATAACCATAACATGATGTCATAAGGTGAACATAGCATATAGCATAGCATGTAGAGTCATAACATGATGGCATGAAGTGCACATGACATATAACATATCATAGGAATCATATCATGATGGCATGAAGTGCACATAACATATAGCATATCATAGGAATCATAACATGATGGCATGAAGTGCACACAACATATAGCATATCATAGGAATCATAACATGATGGCATAAGTGCACCTAACACATAGCATATCATAGAAAGTCATAACGTGATGGCATGAAGTGCACATAACATAAACCCTAGCTTTCTTAGTTTGGACAAAACTTACAAGCCATGGTTCTAGGTTTTTCAAGCAACATCTAAGCATGAAACTTTAACTAAGATCACACCATATATAACATAGCAAGTGAGACTCTTAGCAAGCATAAATGAGCTCCTAACCCTAATTTCCAAACCTTGGCCGAAACATACAAACATGATTATGGGTTATTCAAGCAACATTTAAGCATGAATACCTTAAACTAACATCATATAATGGATTGCACATCATGAGGAATCACAAGCTAGCATAATTTAGGTCTTAAATTTCACTTAATCCCTTTATCTCTTCTTGGCCGAAACCCTAAGAGTATGGTACTAGTTTCTAAGCAATATAAAGCATGAAAAACTTTAAACTAACAACATATAATGGGTTACACATCATAAGGAATCATAGCAAGCATAGTTAAGTTTCTAAATTTTCCTTAATCCTTTTTATTCTTTCATGGCCAAAAACTTTAAGGGAGCATGATATAGATTTTTAAGCAACATAAAATATGAAAACTTCACACTAACATCCTATAGTGGTTATACATAATAAGGAATCATAAGCAAGCATAGTTAGGTTTCTAATTTCCTCTAATTCCTTTTTATCTCTTCTTGGCCGAAACCCTAAAAGCATGAATCTAATTTCTAAGCAATATATAGCATGAAAGACTTTAAACTAACATCATATAATGGATGTCATATCATGAGGAATCATAAGCCAGCATGATTTAGGTTTTAAATTTCTCTATTCCCTTTATCTCTTCTTGGCCGAAACCTATTAGGTACATGATTCCAAGTTTTTAACCAACATAAATCATGAAGACCTCTAGAAATCATAGATGACATCTTAACCTTATTTTCTCATCTTGGCCGAAATCTATAAGGTAAGATTCTAGGTTTTCAAGAATTCTTTAAGCGTAGAAACATGTAGAAGCTACTTGTACTGCAGGTGAGGGGCATACTTACATCCTCTCACTTGATTTACTAAGAGAATACCCTTGTCTCGTGAAGCTTTCCTAGGAAGGAGACCTTAGCTTGGTTCGGCAATGGTGAGGAAGGAGGGCTTGATTTCGGTGGAGAGGAGGAGGAAGGAGGAAGAGGGAAGCAAAAATGAAGTTTTCTTTCCTATTTTCCTATTTATTCTCAATGAAGGAAGAAGGCAAAACCAACTTCTCATTGAAAGAAGAAGAAGAAAACTTAAATTTTTCCTTCTTAGTGAAAGGGAGTCTTCTCTTTCCCTACCTTTAACTACAATTTCCCTCTCTTTTATAACAGCACACCCCTGCTGGGGCTACTGGTTATCACATACATGCATCTAACAAGAGGTCCAAGGTTCAAACCTTAGTCATGCCTATTTTTGGTTCTATTTTTATTTTATTTTGGAAAAAACCATATAAAGCCTATTCTAATTCATGCAACAATTCATATGAAATCATTAGGGATCCTATGAGTGTTACACTTCTGGGAATGCCCTAACTAGCTGTGAGTCACTGAATTTGCCAACCATCGAAGAGCAGAGGTGCTTCAATCGATTAATCGGATCGATTCAATAGCTGTAGAGGTGGAAATGATGTAGAGGCTTTTGGGAACACCCTTCGAGCTCCGATGATTGACTGGATCCCACAGATCTGGGGAACGCCCTCTAATCTGTAGTTGTTGTGGATTGCGGAAGAGAAATTAAGGATCGGGGAACGCCCTCAAAACTTGATTTGTACCTCGATTGCTGGTCGTCGGTTCATCGGAAGCTTGCCGGAGATGAAGAAGTTCAATCTTGGATCCGAAATGTGGAAGGGAGGCTTCGACGTCGCTGAAGAAGAAGGATGAATAGTAGATTATCGCGAGGAAACGCCGAGCTCAGGGAACACTGTAGCTTCTCACGCGATTTAAATCAACCTCACATCTGATCGGACGGTCCAGATTGCTTCGAGTCTTGATCAACGGTGAGAACTTCTCAGATCTGGATCAAAAGCTTCTGGGTCTTCATCAATGGCTGTGATGTATTTCCTCTTAGCTTGGATGGACCAGATCCTTGACGGATGGCTCAGATCTCTCCGATCTTCGATGGACTATCCAAATCACTCCAAAGCTTGATCGTCTTATTTAGCCCTAGATTTGATTGTAAATGTGGTCTGATATGATCGGATCCATGACACTTTTGACACCTACAAAGAAAATATCAAAATATTAGCATCAAATACCATGAAAATAAATTAATTTGTAATTAAGTCCAAGATAAATGCAATGCATGAATTATGATGTCAATATAGATTTCATCTATGAACAAGATCATTAAAAACATGTATTATGTATCAAAATAGTGTAGCAAAATCATGGTTATCAGTACCGTCTGTCGTGATGAAGCTAACCTTCTCTTGATCCTCTAGTGCCAAAGGGATTTGGTGGTATCCTTGGTAAGTGTCGAGCATGCAAATCCTTCCATAGTCTGAGATCGAGTCCACCATCTGATCAATCCTGGGCAGCGGGTAGCAGTCCTTGGGGCTGACGCGATTAAGATCTCGAAAGTCGATGTAAACTCGTCACTTATTATTGGGTTTAGCTACTAGGACCACATTAGAGAGTCAGGAGGGGAATTGTACCTCTCTAACGTGACCTGCTTTCTTGAGCTGGTCCACCTCAGCTCGGATGATCTTATTTTGCTAGACCGAGAAATTCCTCTTCTTCTACTTAACTGGTTGGGAATCAAGCAGAACGTGTAATCTGTGCTCGACCACCTCGGGCAGGTAGCTCTTCGGGTGACCAAGCGAAGACATCCCTATTGTGAGTCAAACATTGGACTAGGTCCGTCTTGACTTCGATAGGAAGGTCGGTTGATATGCGGGTGAGGCTCTCCGGGCGTTCAGAATAGAGCTGGACCTCCTCCCAAGGGATGAACTCCTCTGCTATAAGCACAGGCTCCTCTTGAATGACGTGGATCCCGCCATCCTAGGTTCACTGAGCCTTGCGAGCCTCCACCTTCACCATGTCAATGTAACACCTGCAAGAGACCAATTGCTCCCTTCTAACTTCCCCGACCTGGTCTCCCACAGGGAATTTGATCTTCTGATGAAAAGTGAAAACTACCGCTTGGAACTCATGCAGTGTTGGTCTTCCTAAGATGACGTTGTATGAGGATGCCGAATCCACTACTATGAAGGTGCTCCTCTGCGTCCTCACCAGGGGCTCGCTACCCAAAGATATGGCTAGCTTGATCTAGCCCATGAGTCATACTTCATTGCTGGTAAAACCATACAATGAAGTAGCCACGGGCTGGAGTTCACCGACATCGATTTGCATGCTCTCGAATGTGCTCCTGAACAACACATTGACAGAGCTTCCGGTATCTACGAAAAATCTGGTCACGCGACTGTTGGCGATGACGACTTTGATTATTAGGGCATCATCATGAGGAAGCTCGAGCCCCTCCAGGTTTCGTGGCCCAAAGCTGATGACGGGCCTCGCGACTTGCTCCGGGTTGCACCCCACAGCGTGTATCTCCAAGCGTCACTCATGAGACTTTTGAACCCTAGCAGAGTCTCCATCTGTAGGCCCTCCTGAGATTATACTGATCTCGCGAATGGCCGCGTTTCCACTGTTCTCCTCTTCCCGGACTTCCCCTGGCTTCAAGTTGCAGCTAGGCTGCTGATTTCCTTGTCTCGTATTGTCGGGCAGGGGTTTACTAGACTGACCTGCCCCGAGCTATTGGCCGACCAACATCCTCTACTGAGTCCTGGGTGCGATCTCAGGTGGAGGCAGGCCCAGCTCGGCTGCTAGCCGACAGTCTCGAGTGAACTGGAAGCAATCACTTGTGGCATGAGTGTGAGACTGATGGTAAGTGCAATAACGTCGTCCTCATTGCCCGGGCCTTGGGGGTTGAACGACTGCCACACATTGCGCCGGCTTGGGATCCTAACTAGGTGGGAAGGGCGGTGGGGCATCCCCGTTGCGTGGAAGAGGCTGAGCTGGTGGGTGGGGCGGCCTCTTCTCTGGCTTGTTGGCGGGAGTAGGCACCTTGTCTGCTTTGCGCCGAGCAGCCTGAGCATCCTCCACGTTGATATAGCTAGCTGCCTTCCCGAGCATCTCATCGAAGTTCTTCACGGGATCTCGAATGATATCTTAGAAGAACTCTCCCTCTACTAGTCCATGAGAGAAGACGCTCATCAATATTTCCGAGGTGGCAGATGGGATCCTGAGCCACCTAGTTGAAGCGCTTGATATAACTTCGCAAGGGCTCGTTCAACCCCTACTTAAGAGCGAAGAGACGGTTGTCTGTCTTCTGGTACTTCCTGCTGTTGGCGAAGTGACGCAAGAAGACAGTCTTGAAATCATGAAAACAGGTGATGGATTCGTTCGGCAAGCCATCAATCCATTTCTATGCCAAGCCAGATAGAGTATTCAAGAATACTCGGCACTTAATAACATTGCTATATTGATGCAACAGCGCAGCGTTCCTGAACTTGTAGAGATGATCCTCCGGATCTTTACTGCCATCGAATTCTCCAATGGCCAGGGCTTGTACCCCTTCGGTAGCTTCTTCTCTAGTACCCTTAGAGAGAATGGCACTTGCTCATCGGATTCCCCTCGGGGCTCCTCCTTGAGGACTATGACTTTCCCCTTCTGTGAGTCCTTGGGCAGGGAGCTTTCCATTATAGAGGCCTGCAGTTGCTCTTTCTTATTATAACAGTCCAGACCCTTATGGTAGTAGTCTGGGACTGGTTCCCAGTAGAAGGCCAGGGGGAACTCCTTAGGTTGCTTCCTCTTAGACCCTCTGTCGGACACATGAGTCGGGTCCTTGGAAACAGCAAGCATTTTGTATTGTCGCAAGGCAGTAGTCTATTTTTCGGAAGCCGCTCGTCTCTTAGCTTCCTTGAACAGTTCGTACTCCCTTACCGTCATGGTCACGTTGATTCGTCCAATATCCTCTATCTTCACGTTCTAGAACATGTGGAGAAGATTCCCACAGATGGCGCCAAATTGATCCTATCCGGAATCTGAGTCAGATGAAGGCTGGGTGAGCTATTGCTGGTGTTGACCGGGGTTGAGGAGGGAGGGGGGGGCGACTGAGACACCTTTCTCGTATGCGCTTCCAAAAATGGACTCCCACGTAACGTTGATGGACGACGATGACTAAGCCGATGGTACCTGAGCTTTGCGCACACTCAGACAAGTACACGAGCATTAGAGGCCAGAAATCAAGGAAAAAGTCCCCGGATCAGACCCTCCGACGCTCAAATCTGGTACTTTTTCCCAGAAGAACAGTGTACGAAGGAGAAATAAAGTAGAAGACAAGTGCGAATGTGTGAGAGAGCGTACCTACATGAGGGAAAGGACCTCCTTCTTTATATGACAGTGCGTACCTTCTGGAACCTGACTGATATCAGAGAATGTCGGGTGTCAGAACTTGTCAGGTAATGGAGGACACATGACATCCTTCTGTAAACTAAAGGAAGGTTCCATTCGCAGGTGGCTGCAGACCGTTGGAATGTTCGCTGACACTTAGCAGTTATTCTCTGACAGACGATTATAATTCCCTAATTTTGTTGTCATGTAGCACCTTCTGTCCCGACCGGGTATAAATAAGGCAGCTTGGGATGATCAGTCGGGTATAACACCTGGCCCAGACCTTGGGAGGTCGAGAGCTGTGGAGAGATCGTCCAGGAGCCGACCGAGAGTTGGCTAACCGAAAATTAGCTTACTGAAAGAACTAGACCTAGATACAACTAGGTCGTGAGAGCCTGACCAATCAAATCCCAGTCAGGTATCACCCCGCCTGTCTACCAAGTCTTAGATCAAGAGGTCTCATATATGGAGTCCCAATCTGTGAAAACCCGACCGGGAATCATGTTGGTAACGTTGTCGCCCGGTCTTACTTCCTCTTTTCATAGCTGTTGATTGCCACATCTCCTTGACTTCTGATTGTCATGCCCTCTTGACTTCTGACTATCACGTCCTCTTAACTTCTGACTACCTAACCTTATCGGATCTCACCATTATATGCAGATCATTAGACATTTTTCAATCTAGAAGTGAAAAATTATTATTTTATATCAGATTTATAAATATTTTTAAAAATATTTTAAAGATAATTTAAAATTAAATATATGTGAAAAAGAGTTTTCTATCTATTGAAAAAACATAGTTTTCCCTTATACTGTTTTTTATTAAAGCAAAAGACAAATTATCCTAAAAAATTTGTAGATAACGTTCTTTCTGCAGGTTACCTTAGATCTCGTATAGCAAGTATGCCTTTAGGATGCCTCTCGACGGTGGTAGAAATGTTTGATGGATAATCAGAGAAAATATTAAAAATAGCATAAAATACGATTAATTAAGTGGGTTCGGGCGTCCCGACTTAGCAGAGCGACTACTGTCCATGATTTTAATACTCATGATGATGATAAAAAATGAATATATTTATTTTAATATTTTTATCAATTTATCTCAGGGATAATACAGAAAAGATAAATTACGGACGACTACTAATCTTTGAAATAATGATTAACATATAAGAGAGACATTTACCTTGATTTTATCGAAATTTGAATCTCAAATTTTATGATGACAACATCTCATGAGCTAATCACTAGACCGTTCTAAGAGAACTATATGTAGTGTATAATGATGAGTCGATTATGGAGGTCGATTGTCACTGATTTTTAACGTGAATACGTTTCGAAATATTAATCAATTTTTTTATAAGATTAGTTTCATCATCTTTAAAATTAATCAATTTATATAATTAAACATTTAAATTTATAAAATAAATAAATCAGGGTATAGGATTTCTCAATGGAAAAGTTTACAACCATACAGTAGTCCTTGCGATTAGAAAATGGCTTCTTATCAACTTTATTAGTATGTGGGATTCCTGTCAACTTTATCAGGACGTAGTTGGTATTAAGAAGTTGATTGCACTATAGCTCGAGTAATTATATAATTTATATTTATATATAATACAACTTTTTGTATGTATATATAATATATATATACATATGAAGTGAAGTTTTCACTATACAGCTGTATCTATATAAGATACACTACTACCCTACACTAAACGCATGCAAAAATAATTTTTTTTACAAAAAAGGTTCACCCTGTACAACTGTAGATATTTAACTTTAACAGGAAAACAAATTAACAACTAATTTTTTCCTCTCTCTCCGCAGTACTTTTTTTTGAGAGAAATTTCCGCGCTACTATTGATACACGAATTCATTGGTAAGTTTAGAGGGGTGGACATGCTATGCCATCGTGCAATTAATGCCCTACGTAGTACAAGTCAGTGTGAGTAACGAATACCTATAGAATACTTGGCGCTTTACATGCCAAGCCAACCCCCCTCGTCCCCTTTTTCTAGCCCCCGCTCGTCTCTTCTCATATCATCGTTAGCTTAGCTTCTTCCCGACCCAGTCACTGTCCCTGTCCGCCTGTCCTCAGTCTCCTCCTACCTTCTATCCCATCCCATCCCTTCCTTTCCTTTATCTCTCTTTCCACTACTGGGAAATGGGAATAGATTGATCAAGGCAGCTAGTTGAGTCAAGGCAACACTCGTTCGCTTTCCAATTCTACGCCGCAAATCTTGTAAGCTCATGAAGATGCCGCCTTATCCTCTTCAATCCTCAACTCTAGATCCAGAGAAGTCCTTTTCTCCGAACCAGCAAGTTGTGTTCAGCACGTCCCCTTCCACTCTCAACCTCAGCCCCTACCCGTACCCCCACCCCTACTGCTTCTCCTCCATCTCTTCTCCTTCCTTCTCTGATCTCTCGACCTCCAACTACGATTCCCTGCTCGAGGCCTCCCTTGACGGTGTGTCGGTGGTAGCAGCAGCGCCATCTCCGCCTCTTCCTCATCCAGCGGCCAAGGAGGTTGCCGGTCCTGCAGCTGCAAAACCGGCTGCAGGGACGGAACCTAGCAACCGGCGAAAGCGTTTCAGAACCGACCGACACAGCAAGATACTCACCTCCCAAGGCCTGAGGGACCGGCGGATGCGGCTCTCCCTCGGAGTCGCCCGCCAGTTCTTCCGTCTCCAGGACATGCTCGGCTTCGACAAGGCGAGCCACACCATTAATTGGCTGCTCCACCAGTCCAAGCCCGCCATCGATCTCCTCGCTACATGTTCTGCGCTCAACAATACAAACACCCAAACCCTCAACAGTAGTGGCATTTTCTGGACCACCCAGTCGTCTGCTTCATCCGAGTGCGAAGTAGTCTCCAGTTACTCCACCCCCAAGGCCATGCCAACCACTGACGTCACGCCACTGTTTCCTCCTCCGTCTAAACCCAAGGGACATTCTCGGTTTGCAGTGGAAGCTTCGCTTGATGGAAGATTCACGAGGGAGTCGAGAGAGAAAGCGAGAGTTAGGGCAAGGGAGAGAACGATGGAAAAGAAGAAGACTAACAGCTCCGAGCACCACCAGTTTTGACCTCTGAAATAATCACGAGCGTGGAGAAGATTTCTGTGTGTGTCACTGAGGTGTACGAGTGTAGCCAGACGACCTTGTTTCATTGTGCCTCATGTACAAGAAGAAGGAGGAGGAGGAAGGAGGATGAGGAGAAGGAGGAGGAGGAGGAGGCCGCAAATTTCAAGGGTAGCGATAGGCTTCTTAGGTAACAAAGAAGAAGTGCATTTTCTTGGCTGATGTTTGCGCATATTCTATTCATTGTCTGCCTAATTAATTTAAGTTTCAGTATTGTTGTTCTTAATGGTGGTGTAGGTTTAATTTGGTGGTAATTTAAATTTATGCAATATTGTACCATGAAGCTGAGTTCGTTTCCATTTCCATCTGCATTGTGAAAGATCACGGTGATAGCTTGCCTTTAATATTGACATTTTCTGCAAATTAAATGTATAGAAAGTGAAATTTGGCTTATCTTTTTATCCCAAAAAAGACAGAAAAAAAAAACTTTCGTGGTATAATTTCTGTTTTGGTCGACCTAGGACGTTGATCAAATCAAGTCAGAAACAGATAATTAAGAATAATTCAATTGTATCATCCTAAAAATATTTGATCTAACAAATGATTCAACTTGTATAATCTTTGTTTAGGCTATTGTTATGTTTAAAAGATATTGCAGGACTAAGCAAATAATGTAATTTGCCAGCCTTAGTTGTCCATCTTTCTTGGCATTACTGATAAAGTTAATATGATATCTGTTCTTTTCTTGTTTAATTTAGTTAATATAGTGCTTGTATGAGATAACTAAGTCAGACCTAGCACAGTAGTTAATTAGGGTGAAAATGAATAGAATCTATTGAGCACCAATTTGGATTACTGTAAACCATTCATGCTTTTTCATGCCAATGCTAAGAATGTCATCAATTTGTAGAATATGTCTAAAGTCTCTGTAGGCTGTTCATGCTTCAACCAAGAAGCCAAAAAAAAAAAAAATGTAATCTCAAAGGTGATAAAAAAAAATCAATTATACAAAGTTAACTAATGCTTAATGTTGAACTAAAATAGATGTCTGAAACATGTATTTCTTCTCTAGACACTAAATGATGACATATAATCTGTCACTTGTAAGCTATTTGATCTTTATATAATTTGCATACAATATGAGAGTGCGGTTTTAGCAACCATATCTAACTAGATTTAGCTTGTACCTAAATTTTTTATGCTGAACATACTTATTAAGGTTAATTGGTCACTAATATTTTTGCATGCATATGAAAAGTTGGTTATATAACTTCAATTATGAATTCAAACTCTTGCAAAAATTGTATTCGTCTTCATTACACATCCTTCTAATAGCTAGATAAGCCTACCCTTTGTTGTCATTGTTGATGCAAATGCATGTTATAAACCCTAAGTGTCATGAATAGTACAGTTGTGGATGCCAGACAGTAAATGCTCATCTTGCATTGGCTTGGGATATTTTAGAGCGATTTAACTCATTCCTCACCTCCCGTTTTGACAGGTTAATTTCCAAATGTCGTGAATTAAGCATGTGTGCTTTGTCTGTTTGTCATATTGAGAGGTTTTCATGTCGAAGTGTCTTGTTGAAAAGAGATAGCTGGCCAAGAGATATTGCTCGCTTGTCATCTTTCAAAGATATAATTTTATCACGAAGCTGCAATTTCTGCCCTAGGAATCTGAAAAGATTGGCGTGTCTCCTTTTTGTCTTCTTGATTCAGAAACAGTTCATGATATTTGATTGAATGCCATGATTAACACAAATAACTATACCTTTCCAACAATAATAGTATAAAAAGAATATGCATTCCAGTCCAAATCAATCAGCTTGCAAAGTAGTAGGATCTCTTTACATATCCAATTGATTATATCTCTCTCTATGTCTTCAGAACCATATCATAATTTCTGGGATGAATCTTTTTTTTTTCTTAAGCCGCAGAAGTTATGGAACTTTTCAAACAAACTTAAATAATTTACAACTAATGAATAACATGAATAAGTTCATGCTATGAAAATTATGCCAACAACCTGCGAAGTGATAAATAATCAATTCTAGACAGAGTGGTAGTTGGATAAAAAGTTGGCATGAAGGAACCCGATTCTCTAATATCACTGACTGAAGTCATATTAATAATCAATCAAAAGTGATATTTTATTTACAGAAATCCTAAACAATCCTCAAACAGATTAACCATTTAGTGTAGGTAATTAAACTTTCTTTGCAATTTAATAATTAGATTGATTGAATCTTAACAAATCAGTTTTAACTTTTTAATTGACAGTGAATGATGAAAGAGAAAATTTGAAATGACATAAGAATAAATAGTAATGGAAATTGTATTAAAAGTGAAATCCTTTTCTATAAGATTAAAATCTAGTTACTACCAATGATATCTGATGTATAGAAATTACTAATTATGAATTAACTTTTCAATCGTCCAACATTAGACCATTTTGATTACTAAATTTTTCAGTTATAGAATTTGACAGAATAACTGGAGGAACTCAAAAAAAAAAAAAAAAAAAAAAATCTACATCATAACCAGTCAAATATTACAAAAGGTTATTGTGAAGAATACAAACGTGCAAGCACCAAATTGTCTATAAATAATAATTACATATGTGATGAAAAAAATATATAAAATTTTATCATTATTGTTTTATTTAATGAAGATCGTATAAAATATATAGTATCAAATGATGATAAATATTTGTTAATAATGTCATGTTTAGTTACAAATAATTTAATAGAATCATTAATACTTTTAACCATGAGACTTATATCTATAAATAAATTTTTTATCACAAACTATTAGTAACAAATTATTGATTTAATTTTTAGTGATAATTTTTTTATAACTAATACACATCCCTTTTATATTGAGTATAATTTTTATTAACATCATTTTTTGTTTACTTACTCTTTAGGTTTGTAAGTCTGTAAATGTCTCTTATACATCCTTTAGATGCTACTAATTTTTTGAATGAATATCTGTGGTTCTTTCTTCAAAAAGATTTTTTTTAAAATTATTTTCATTTCTTCCTTTCATCTCCTCTTAATTGATTCCTTGGACTATATGAATAACATCACTTATCGATGCTTTTTCTATTTCAAATGATGCAGAAAGCATCAATATTGAAAATAAACAGCATCAATATTGGAAGTAAATAGAGATGCTTACTAAGCGTTGATAATTTTGATAACTCTTCAAACATTGCCATAGAGATTCTATAACATTGTTAACTTGGTGCATGGAGCTTCAGCATTATCAAACTAGAGACTTTTTAGTGTGGAAAATTTGACACATTTATGACACTTAGCATCATGAATCTTGACATTATAATATTGTCGACAAATTGATTAAAATTTAAGCATTTGTCATTTAACAATATATAATGTTAAGAATTTTACGAATAGTTAATATAAACTCATTTTTCATTTATTTAAACTTATATATTTTCATAACTACTTTTAATTAATATGAATACAAGATAACAACAATTTACACCTGCCATTATACAAATAAATACATTGATAGCAACTAAAAAATCAACTTAATAGACATCATATTAGATGTACCAATCAAGATTACCAAAATTTAAACAAGAGTATCAAGTTACATAAGAGTATATATATGTACCATGCACTCTCAGGTAATGGTGTAGTGACACGACATTTGGTAGACTAACCAAGTATCCATATTTTGATTCCTAATTACAGCGTATTGTATGGTATTTTCCTCTAGTGGGATGAAAAATCTGGGATGTTAATTGTTGGGTGAGGATCAGCGCAAGCTTCTTGGTGGTCAATGGAAGCTTTCTATGAGGTTGGATCAATCATCCCTAAGACTTAGTGGGTTTGAAAAATTAAATATATGAATTATCAAAAAATAAAGGTATATGTACCAAACAAGAGTGCTAGTTTAAACCAGAGTCAAAGTTACACGAGTGTAGATATCAAAAATTAGTGTCAAAATATAAATCACTTAGAATACATTATTAGGAAATATATTTTTCCTTTAAGAAAACGGCAAATGGGATTAGTTAATTCTTTAAAATGCCCGCTAGAAAATAAGATTGTGAAATAAATTGATAATTTATAAAATTTTACTTATAACACATATGCCATTAAATAAACATCTTACGTCTAAGGAACTATTTAAATAATTGAGATGATTGGATTGTTGCCTTCATGCTATCTTTTTATATTAATTTTGAGCAGATCTAATTGCATTTTAAATATACATATCAAAATATGTAGAGATTTGAGGAAATGTCTATTATAAATTTAAATGTTGCATCGTATAATTATTTTTAACATACTTTATGTTGGTAGAATGATGCCCCTTCAGCGTGTGATTTTGATGGTTGATGAAAGATTTATGTTAGGGTTATATTGTATTTTTTTTAATAACATGCATCTAGATTTTGCCATCCGATTAATCCTGAGATAGATGGTCCGATCTCACATTCCTCCCATCAAGTAAATCCAGAAAGTACATTAACTTATGGCACCCAAATTTCACTAATAGTTCAATCATCGTATGTCTATCCTACATTAACATTATATTGTTACTACTTACATAGTGTGTTAAATGTGCATGTTGCTTGACATTGATGTTATAGGTGCAATAGTAGAAGTCAAAGTAGGTGAAAGATTGAATCCTTTGTAAGTGAAAGCCCAAATGGGTTGATGGCTAGATATTTAATAGTAGAAGTCAAAGTAGGTGAAAGACTGAATCCTTGGTAAGTGAAAGCTCAAATGGGTTGATGGCTAGATACTTGACATGTGGAAGTCTAGCTAGATTGATGTCAAAATATATGTTCAAGTGGAAGGTTAAGTATGTTAAGGGTCAAATACTTGATAAGTGGAAATTCAGGAGGATGAGAACCAAATGCATGGTGGATTGAAGTTTTGATAAGTTAAGGACTAGATACTTGACATATAAGGATGTTCCATAGATACAATCACTTGGCATATGAAGTTTCTGTTAAAGTAGGTGACCTACAAGTCAATTATTGATTAGGACTTTATTAACTCATGTAAATAAATATTCTTTATTTTAGTATAATTTAATTTAGTATGACATTTACTTTATCTTTATATGCATATTAGATGCATAGATAAAATCCTTGATTTTTTTTGGATAAAATAAAGTCCTTGAATATACTATAGTGAGATTGGGTGGTACATATAATAATCATCATGGAATACATCAATATTCATTGGATATTCTAAACATGTTCCTAGTCAATTGGGCTGTCAAATAAACAAGGATAAAAGGTCGCTCGAGTTAGAGACTAGCATCTGTGATGTAGTGTATCATGTTTTATTGGTAAGAATATAGAGATGTTCAAGCATACATATGGATGCTGATGAGTTCATTGAACAACCCTCACATAGACATTTCAAGTGGTTATCATTTATCGAATGGATAAGTCTTTAGTCATTGTTGTACACTAGTAGTCTTTATGACCCGAAATAACACTGAGACTCTGTATGTTGGGGCTATACTTTACTCATTTACCGACTCTATTAGGGTCATCAAGTGGTGAGATTGGGTGTAGTAACGAAATATATAGGAGTCAGTATATTATAGTCAAGGATTCACCGCACACCCGTGGGTGTGGATATCCTATGTAATGTATTGTTCTATAGTATATGAAGTCTCTGATCAGAGCTATAAGATGTGCTTTAGAAATGAGTTTTCTAGTTACACATGTGATGTCACTATAAGATACATCACATGGTTATCAAATCAATATACAACCGTCGACCAATGGTTGTAGATATGACCAGGATATATGAGATGAAGGGACCAGATTATACATTAACCATAATTGACTAGTTCTTGCAGGCACTATTCAATGATACCTAGGGAGTCATGGGGTAGTACTGCTAGATGCTCTTATCATGATTCGTTGGGTGGTAATCAAAATTAGTTTTGACATCCTATAATCGAGTATTGATCATATGATGGAGCTATTAAGGGTATGCTCGTATAAAAGACGAGTATATTCCTAAATTATAAAGAGTTGTGAACCCACAGCCAGCTGTATCCCTGAACTATTGAGAATCACACAAGTATTGATTTTCCTATTTTTCGTTGAGAAAGTTCAATTCAAATAGTTAAATTGGGCGAATAAAGTTTGATGTGATCAAATAGTGAATTTGTTGGTACAATCGACCTCCAAGGTTTTAATGTCCGACAAATATGTTTAAGTATGATCATGGGAAGTACTAGTCATGGCTAGGCAAGGGTGAGAAGTCATCTGAGTCTTGGAAAGTCCTAGTTGTAGGCTAGACAAGGGAAATCTTGGTATATTATGGAAGCCAGGTGGATAAGTTTGGAGGACCTGATCCCTGGGTAGCCGAATACTGAAGCAAGGGAAATCTCGGTATATCGTGGAAGCCAGGAGGATAGGTCTGGAGGACCTGATCCCTGGGTAGCCGAATACTGAGTCTTGGTGAGTGAAGCTAGGTGGAGAAAACCCAAAGGGGTGGTAACCTTAGGTAACAAGAAGTCTTGGAGGAGTGAACTCCAAGCTAGGTTGATCAGGGTCGACCGGACCAGCGGATCTCGGTAAATCTTGGTTTAGGTTTACCATTATATTCTGTATTACTATTGCTGTTGGCTAATATAGTATTGCAGGAAAAGTCTTAGTGGATCAGGTGATCAAATACTGAGCAGGCAAAGTCCAAACATGTCTGGAGGACCATGTTTGGAAGGTAAGTTGAGGCAAACAACTGGAGGAGCGACAATGAGGTCAGATTCCTGAAGGGAACAACCTAAGGTTGCTGATCCAATTGAAGAAACCGGGAAGGTTTCCAAGTTGAGATTAAAACAGTTCTACTGTCTAAATATTACTCATGCATTATTATTGTGCTAACCTTTGTGTTGTAGGGATAGTTTGCTTAACTCTGTGTTGCAGGTTCGGGCTGTGTTGCAACACAGCCCAGTTCATCAGCATCAATCAGAAGTAAAAGGAAAAAAGAGTTGATCGATCGATCGAACCCATGGATCAGTCGATCGAACCAATCAATATTAAATCACCATTAAATGAGGATCTTGGCAAATCTCGACAAACAGGGAAATAGCCAGTTCGGTCAATCAAAAAAGAGGATCAGTCGATCGAACCCTTAATGACCAGTTAATGTAAAAGATTGAGCCAGCGTCAGACTCCAGCCAGGAAAGAAGGGAGCTGGTTCGGTCGTCCGAACAGAGGGGATCGGTCGACTGAACCTCAAAGACACTTATAAAAAGGGGCTTGAGGTCTGAGGCTGAATAATACTATTTTCTGATCATCACAAAGCTCATCTCTACAAGCGGACCATGCTACAAGTCTTCTACGACTCTTCAAGCTACATTGTCCGGAAGTACCGACCGCGCTTCAATCTTCACTTACTATTGTCAGTAAAACTTTATTTGTATTGCACTTAAAATTCATATAAGATAGTATGATTGTTATTATCTTAGTTTATATCTTTGTATCTGTATGATTTGCTTCTTTTCGAGAATTTCAGAAAGAAGGGTTATAGTGGATTGCCCATCGGTGCGATCAAGGATCGCGGGCCTTCGAGTAGGAGTCGACCTAGACTCCGAACGAAGTAAACGAACTTGTCTTTCATTTTACTTTCCGCTGCACGATTCTGATTTCCAAAGAAAAAGAAAAGTTTTAAAAGAGCGCGATATTCACCCCCCTATCACATTTATCCGATCTAACAATTGGTATCAGAGCCTGATAGCTCTGAAATTACTTAACCATTTTTCGAGCAATTTTTAAAACTTTTTCTTTTTCTTTAAAAGTGTTTCCTTTAAGAAATATTTTTTTTCTTTATCTCGCACTGCTAATCCCAAGACGAAAGTCTTAGAATTTTGTTTTCTATTTTTTTTCTTGCAAGAATGTCGACATCCTATCAAGAAGGGCGAAGCATCTACGACCCTCCACCGTATGATCAAGTCTACTTCAATTCTTGGAGACAAATGATGGAATGCTTCATTGGAAGCCACAATTTCGACAACTGGATCGCAATGAGACAACTGTAGAATCGAAAAGAATTTATATATCTCCATAATTGCATGATATTGTCCACTTTGGGCCTAAGTTCTCATGGTTTTGCTCTTGGGCTCTCCCCAAAAGGCTTAATACCAATGAAGATATCTTTTCTCTTATAAACTCATGATCTTTCCCATTTATTTTCAATGTGAGAATATGTTTGCAACCTTGCAACCCCAACAATCCCCCCTCAAACAAAGGGCCACAAGCTTCCCACGTCCGATCCTCGACCCACCAGGTTTTCCTGCCCCTCGGTCCACCTGACCTACTAGGACTTCCTTGCCTAGTCACAACTAGGACTTCCTGCTTGGTGTCTTGTCCTCTTGATATGAACATAGGAGCCCCCACTTTCTTTGTTTGAGGTCAATATTGTACCCACATAGCTCAATCAGACCATAGCTCTTGTGCACATTCGGCGGTTAAACCTTCTCGCAGTCCGGGCTCTAATACCAATTGTTAGATCGAGATCGCGCTAAAGGGGGGGCGTGAATAGCGCTCGTGGCTTTCACTTGTTTCGTCTTCGGAAAACGTTCAAGTTACAACAGCGGAAATGATAAACGAAATAAGCACAAACACAGAGAGACACCAAGGGTTTACTTGGTTCGGATCCTAGGCCGACTCCTACTCCAAGTCCTGCGATTGTTGATCGCTTTCGGTAGGCAACAACTATAATATCGTAAAAGATTTACAAATGAAGTACAATTAATGGCAAATAAATATATCGACGACAAAAGAAGTGGCAAAAATAAAACTCCAGGTCGTCGGCGTCAAGTTGTAGCTTCGTCGGAACTTCTTGTTAGCAGTCGGTTGCAGAAAGGTTGCTTGGAATCTTATTCTCCTGCTGCTGCCTCGAGACCTGCTTAAATACTTCATTGAGGGCGCCTCCAATGCCCCATGGAGGCGCCTCCAAGCCGAAGTTTTATCCCGCAATCCTCGCTGTCGATGAGCTCTCGCCACTGCCTCTTATCCGCCTGAGGGCGCCTCCAATGCCCCATGGAGGCGCCTCCAAGAAGTAGTCCAGGGCGCCTCCACTGTCCTCTAAGGCGCCTCTAAGCTCACTTCGTAGACAGCTCCAGCCTTGCACCCGAGGCGCCTCCAAGCTCCATGGAGACGCCTCGAACACTGTTCATCCGAAGCTTAGCTTGTTCCTTTTATACCTGCAAGACACATTAGTCCCAAAACAACAACATACCCTGCAAGACACAGTTAGAACAGATATAAACATGATAAATCAAGTGATCGACAGTTATCAGACTATCTGGGGTCTGACTTCGGATTTCCGTCCGGAAACCCTAGGTCGACCCGACGTCTACTGTTCCCTCTACGGGGAACGCGTCCTCACCTACTCCCCTCAGGAGAGATTACCTGATGCCAGTCCGGTCCTCCAGACTGACTGGACTTTCTGCCTAGGGTTACCACCCCCTATGACCTACGATTACCACCCTCTAGGGTTTTTCTCCACCTAAGGTTACCTCCCCCTAGGACCTAAGGTTACCCCCCCTCCCCTAAGGATTTTCACCACCTAGGGTTACCACCCCCTAGGACGTAAGGTTGCCGCCCCTTAGGGTTTTCCTCCACCTAGGGTTACCACCCCTAGGACCTAAGGTTACCACCCATTAGGATTTTCACCTTGCATAACCGTAGCTAGGACTTTTGCCTAAGAACACTTAGGACTTTCCTGCAATCTCCATCAGACATATTAGATCACAAATAAGCTTAACTTTGATTCCTTTGCCATTATCAAAACTTGGGTTCGATCGTCGGATGCTTCCCGCACCAATAATCTCCCCCTTTTTGATTATGACAATTGAAATTCAAAATTAAGTAAAATAGATGCATAAATGATCTTCAAAGTTTAAGTAAGAAACATAAGCAACCTTAAGTAAATCAATTTAAATGCAAGCATAACTTAAACTAAAACATACTTAAGCTAAAACATACTTAAACTTTTAACGATGTAAGGCTCCCCCTTAATAAGAGCTCTTTTTTAAATTTTAAATTTTGCTTTGAATTTTCCTACTCTCCCCCTTTGCCATATATCAAAATAAAAAAGGGAGTAAAAAGGAACAGTGATTAATGGCCTTAGCTTGTTTTTAACTTTTCAAAAATGTTTAGAAAAGATAAAGGCGTTTAATATTTAGCTTTTAGGAGTTAATATTATTGTAAAACTTTTATCTAAGTGAAACTTTTAACTTTTAGAAATTAATATTCTTGATTAAGTTTGAAAAATGACTTTAGCCAAGGAAAATTATTTTGACTTTGAAAAGTAATTCAGCTAAATTTGAAAAAATATTGAAAGGCTTAAAAAGTTAGGTAAGCTTGTAAAATACTTAATTTGAAAAGCTTTTTGAACAATATTAAGTTAAGATTAAAAAAGGCTTTTTCGAAAAATACTTAGCTTAATTTTGAAAGAATCTAAAAAATATTTAGCTAAATTTTGAAAGAAGTAAAAAGATACTTAATTTAGAAGGCTTTTTGCAAAAAGAATTGAATTTTGAAAATACTTAAAAAACTTTAAAACACTTAGTTAAATTTGGAAACCTTGTAAATAATATTTATCAATTTTTGAAAGAGCTAAAAAGCATTTAGCTAAATTTAACAAGCCTTTGGAGGGATATCTAGCTAAGGTTTAGGTTAATTGGAAAAAGTATTTGGTAAAGTAATTTGAAAATATGGATTTTGAAAAGACTTCGAAAATGACTTGTCACGCCCCGGGGGAGTCCTTGTCCGAAGAAATTTCGGCAGCACCTCCCCTGTACGGGTGATAATTTGAAACATTTCTACATATACACTATACATCAGCCACAGGCGGCTGGAACACACACACAACCACGCAATTTATATACAGCCTACTCGACTGATACAAAATATGCAACACAACCACGCAGTTATATGTAAAACAGCCCACTCGCCTGTACCAAAAACCAAACTACAGCAGAAAAGGATAGAAAGCCAAATATACAAGACTACTAGCTGGCTAGGCTTACACCATACCACAAAACACCACTTCGGAAACAAAATCGAAACACAAGCTAGATACACAAATACCAGAGTACAAATGGACAACAGCGAAGACAGGTCTTCTGATGTGACATGGGGACCAGCAGGTAGGATACTCCAAGAGACTCTATAAACAATCTGGTACCTGAAAAAATATAGTGTCCACGGGGGTGAGTTCAACTACTCAGCGAATACCAATAGACATGCCTAGTAAGATATATCTAACAATAATAAACATGGAATATAGCTTCCTAATCATATATAGGAAATATGCAAAACTGAAAGGTAACTGAGGAAGCTGTACTCACCAGGAACTCCTATCCAGAACAAAAGGGTCGTCAAACCGAGAGTGTCATAAATCCTGTATGCATGTCAAACATATGCATCCAACCAAATGCTGCAAATAAATGCAGCAAACACAAGCAATAAATGCATCAATGCGTATGATGCCAATGACATGGTCACCCCTGACGCCAGTCAGTCATCTCACACACAATGGTGAGACCGAGTGGGTACGGTTGTGACAACCGTGCACTCTGACATCACTACCCTTGATGAGTGACCGAGTGGACGGGATGCTGTCGGAGCACACACATACTCCTACCCCAAATCATAAATGGGGGAGCGCAATGCTCTCATCTCCCGGTACACCATGACGGGGAGGGATTCCGGCGTGCTACCACGCTGCGTCACACTATCCATGAGCGGACCAACGGAGCACCACCGAGTAAACTGACGTGCTACCACGCTGCGTCTCGCTACCCATGAGCGTCCCAGCGGAGCACCGAACAGTGATGAAACTGGCGATATGCTCTACAATAATGGAGCAGCCTATCACGCAGCATGCAATCATGCGAATGGTATATGACACTGAGCATGACAATATCCTGAACCAATCCATATATATATATAAATGTGAATCCTAGTACCAGTAAGTCAAATCCACAGATCTAGGGTATACAGGTCCTCTATGGTATAACAACCTAGGTCCTGAACATATCCACCTCCATAAAATATGTACCAACAATATACATGGATCAAAGCAAAATGGTCTAGGTACACAGATCAGATATGATATAAAAATATAGGTACACATGCCAGATAATAAGAATCCAGAATCTAGTCCTAAACTCAGTAAAGCATGGTATGTTACTTACTCTAGGAACTAAGGTACTCATGGCAATAATCACGAGGTATAAACATGGATACATAACAAGTGACAAAACAGAACATGCTATGGGTATCAAACCGTGCCATACCAAAGGTAAACATGATCATTGCTTGTAGCTATAAAATACTATGCATATCCAATTGACAATATCATATAAGATAAGTCAAGAGGTACCCACTGTTGGGTTTTTCGGGCCGCGAAAACCACTTTTTCGCATCGCGGAAACCCCGAAACCCCCTAGCCATTGGATCCGTGCGAAGAAAACTTTCAAAAATACGAGTACGAGTTTCAAACTATGATCTACAGTAGATCTACAAAGGAAAAACATTTTATACCTTTGAAGCGTGCCCTCGCAAATCCCGCTCGTCCAACGGTACGCCGGATCTCGAAGTTATCAACGTAGACAACTCTCTAGTGATATCCACACGAACAAGAAGTGTTCTCTAACACTCAAGGATGGAGAAGAGAGCACCATAAGTGTGCTAGCACTCTCTAGGGCTCTCGGATAGGATTGGAAGAAGAAGAAAGAAAAAGAAGAGAATACACTCCTCTAAAATCTCTATGTGACTTTCACTAACCTTTCTTCTTGGATTAGATTCACTCTCCTTTCTTCTCCCTTGCTTGAAACCCACGACCAAGAGAAGAGAAGGAGCAAGAAGAGAGCTTAGGAGGAGGAAGATCACTTGAATGAGAGTTACACTTGCAAAATGAAACTCTTTTCATCTAATTAAGCGGTTTGTAACCTCCATGGGATACCAAGAGTCACAACTCTTGGTAACTCCCATGAGGTGGCACTTCACTTAAGTAACCATGATGATGTGGAGCATCATCATTGATCCACTTAATGCCAACTCACCAATGAGGTGGCATAAAGTCAAGTCAAACTTGACTCTTCATCTTCCTCTCAAGTCAAGTCAAACTTGACTTAATCTCTCTCATGGTTGATCTAATCCAACCATTTAATTCAAGCCAATTTAATATAATGAATCTAATTCATTTAATTAAATTGATTCAATGAGTCATAATATAAATTAGACTTATTGAACACATGAATCAACTTGAGTCCAACTCAATTAGCCCAATTAGGATTACTCTTAATCCAATTTGATTCATCAAATGAATCTAATCCTCTTGGTTCATCATATGAACTTAATCTCCATCCACTTGTTCTTTGTGTGTGACCCAATAGGTTCTTGTAACGTTGGCAATGCCCCTAAACTCATTTAGAAACATAAGTAATGAGCGGTATCTAGCAATACATCATTACTACCCAAGTTACAAGAATGTTGAGATCCAACATCACCTTGTGACTACTAATTGTGACTCCTCACAATATATGACAAGTGTCCTTCTATCCTAGACATCTAGATTGATCAATGTGAGGCATAGATCGTGTCATCCTCTAATTAATCTAAATCTTGAACTCTAAGTAGACTCACTCAATCAAATGAGCTCAATATCCTATATTGACTCATTTGGGCATGGCCATGCACTTCGTGGTCTCACTTTATCAAGAATACCGATGTCTCTCCCGTCATATAGGAGGGATAGATCCCATCTACATCACTCACATCCCTCCGCATAATTTGTTACATACCCAGTAATCGCCTTTATGGTCCACCCAGTTACGGGTGACGAAACCAAAGTACATAACTCCTTATGTAGGGAACCATGGTGACTTCAGGTCTAAGGACTAGTAGTCATACTAATAGCCACATGAGAAAGTATATGACACTCATATAACGATCCATGATACTTTCTCATGGCGGGTCATTCAGTATACATTCTCTAATGCATACCCATGCGTCAACTTGATATCTCTATATCCATGACTTGTGAGATCAAGTCATCGAGTTGACCTACATGCTAGTCTTATTGCATTAACATAGTCCCTGAATGTTAATACTCGACTAGGAATGATTAAGAGTAGTGTTCCCTATATCATCTCACTATCGGTTCAACTAACCGATTGATATAGGTGAGAACCGTCTACTCAAGGACGTTATTATACTTAGTTTATTTGGCACCAATACAAGTAAGTATAATAACCAAAAACCTAATACCTTTATTTATATAGAATATGATACAATAAGTCCAAAATATAATCATCAAATGATTGACTCTAGGGCTCTAGCTAACAATCTCCCACTAGCACTAGTGCCAATCAGTGTAGGCTCTAAGCCCAAATGACCTAGTGTGACCATCATGCTTCTTCTGTGCCAAAGCCTTGGTCAAGGGATCTGCGATGTTAGCCTCTGTAGATACTCTGCAAATCTTCACATCTCCTCTCTCGATGATCTCTCGAATGAGATGAAAGCGCCGTAGTATGTGTTTGGTCCGCTGGTGTGAGCGAGGTTCCTTCGCCTGTGCTATAGCTCCATTGTTGTCATAATAGAGCTCAATAGGGTCAGCGATACTAGGAACCATCCCAAGTTCAGTGATGAACTTGCGAATCCAAACTGCCTCCTTTGCTGCCTCTGATGCAACAATGTACTCGGCCTCTGTCGTAGAATCAGCTACTGTGTCTGACTTCGAACTCTTCCAGCTCACAGCACCACCATTAATGCAAAATACGAACCCCGACTGCGATCTATAGTCATCCTGGTCGGTCTGGAAGCTAGCATCACTGTAACCCTTTACAGCTAGCTCATCATCGTCTCCATATATCAAGAAATAT
Organism: Zingiber officinale; assembly: GCF_018446385.1. Lineage (NCBI taxonomy): Eukaryota > Viridiplantae > Streptophyta > Magnoliopsida > Zingiberales > Zingiberaceae > Zingiber > Zingiber officinale. Next base: position 59,031,354 of record NC_055990.1, on the reverse strand, counting down.
TCTTTAGTCCTTATTAAGTACTTAAAAATATTCTTGACCGCTATCCAGTGACTTTCACCTGGATCTGACTGGTATCTGCTCGTCATGCTCAAAGCATACGAGACATCAGGTCGAGTACATAGCATGGCGTACATGATTGATCATATGGCTGAGGCATAAGGGATCTGATCCATGCGGTCTCTCTCCTCTCTAGAAGAGGGACCTTGAGTCTTCGAAAGACTCACGCCATGTGACATTGGCAGAAATCCCTTCTTGGAGTTCTGCATGGCAAACCATAGGAGTACCTTGTCAATGTATATACTCTGACTTAGGCCAAGCAATCTCTTAGATCTATCTCTATAGATCTGTATCCCTAGAATGCGGGATGCCTCACCTAAGTCCTTCATTGAGAAGCAACTCCCTAGCCAGGTCTTGACAGATTGAAGCATAGGGATGTCCTTCCCAATGAGTAGTATGTCATCCACATACAATATGAGGAAGACAACTATATCCCCTACAACCTTCTTGTAGACACAAGGCTCATCTTCATTCTTGATGAAACCAAACTGTTTGATTGCATCATCGAATCGAAGATTCTAGCTCCGAAAAGCTTGCTTTAGTCCATAAATGGACCTATGCAGCTTGCACACTCTGCTAGTATGCTGTGGATCTACAAAACCCTCAGGTTGTGTCATGTACACATCCTCGAGTAGGTTTCCATTCAGAAACATGATTTTGACATCCATCTACCATATCTCATAGTCATGGTAGGCTGCAATAGCAAGCATGATCCGAATGGACTTAAACATCGCTACTGGAGAAAAGGTTTCATCATAGTCAATACCATGAATCTGCTTGAAACCTTTAGCTACCAAGCGACCCTTATAGATAAGTCCATCCATGTCAGTCTTTCTCTTAAAGATCCACTTACACTCAATGGGTTTTACCCATTCAGGTGGATCAACCAAAGTCCATACTTGGTTGGTGTACATGGATTCCATTTCGGATCTCATAGCCTCTAGCCATTTCTCGGAATCTGGTCTCATCACAGCTTCCTGATAGGTGGTAGGCTCATCCTCTATGAGCACAATGTCATCATGGTCAGATAAGAGAAATGAGTATCTCTCAGGCTGACGACGTACCCTATCAGATCTGCGAAGAGGTATGTCTACTTGAACTGGTTGTTGTTCCTCAACTCCTTGTGGAACAACATCATCCACAACACTTTGTGGTTCCAGTTCAACTTCCATCGAGGCTTCAGTGCTATTGTTCGCATCTTGAACTTCTTCAAGATCGAACGTGCTCCCACTAGTCTTTCTAGAAACAAAGTCCCTTTCTAGAAAGACCCCAGTCTTTGCCACAACTACCTTGTGCTGACTGGGAATTTAGAAGTAATATTCCTTAGTTTTCTTGGGATATCCAATAAAATAGCACTTGTCGGATTTGGGTCCTAACTTGTCTGAGACTTGACGTCTAACGTAAGCCTCACAACCCCAAATCCTCATGAAAGACACCTAGGCATCTCTCCCAGTCCATATCCTATATGGTGTCTTTATCACAACCTTGGATGAAACTCGGTTGAGTATAATAGCTGCCGTGTCTAGAGCATAACCCCAAAGGTATGTCGGAAGATCTGTGTAGCTCATCATAGATCGCACCATATCTAATAGGGTGCGATTCCTCCTTTCGGATACACCATTCCACTGTGGTGTTCCAGGAGGAGTGAGTTGGGATAGGATCTCACACTCTGCTAGATAGTTACGAAACTCATGGCTAAGGTATTCTCCACCTCGATCGGATCGAAGTATCTTAATACTCTTGCCAAGCTGGTTCTGTACTTCATTCTTGAATTCTTTGAACTTTTCAAAGGATTCAGAATTATGTGTCATCAAGTACACATAACCATATCTACTGAAGTCATCAGTAAATGTGATGAAGTATCTATAACCGCCTCTAGCAGCAATATTGAAAGGGCCACATACATCACTATGTATGAGTCCTAACAAATCAGTTGCTCTCTCGCTGTGCCCACTAAAGGGAGTCTTGGTCATCTTGCCTCGTAGGCATGACTCGCATATCTCATATGATTCAAAATCAAATGAGTCCAACAAACCATCCTTATGGAGCTGGGATAAGCGCTTGTCATTTATATGACCTAAGCGACAGTGCTAGAGGTAGGTTTGGTTCATGTCATTTGACTTGAACCTCTTGGTTTTTATGTTATAGATAGGGCTCTCAAGGTTTAGAATATAGAGTCCGTTTATCAGAGGTGCACTACAATAGAACATATCGTTTAAAAAGACGGAACAACATTTGTTCTTTATTATAAACGAAAATCCTTTCTTGTCCAAACAAGAAATTGAAATTATGTTCTTAGTCAAGGCAGGCACATAACAACAATCATCTAATTCTAGTACAAGCCTAGAAGGCAGAGATAGATAGTAAGTTCCTACAGCAATAGCAGTAACCCGTGCTCCATTGCCTACTCGTAGGTCTACCTCACCCTTCGTCAATGCCCTGCTATTTCTCAGCGCTTGTACATTAATACAAATGTGCAAAGCACATCCGGTATCTAATACCCACGATGAAGAAATAGAGAGGTTGACTTCTATAACATGTATACTTGAAGTAGAAATCTTATTTCTCTTCTTCGTAAGATCTTCCAGGTATTCTTTGGAGTTCCTCTTCCAGTGCCTCGCTTGTCCTTGATATAGGTGACAAAGATGTTCAACCATATCGTAAGCGCCCATCAACTCATGTTGCTTCTGAAGCTCAAAGTTCATGGTCGCGAGCATAAGACAGGACACATCTAATGCGTCATCTTGATGCTTCTTGTAAGCATCTTGGTCTGCTCGTGTGCCAGTGGCAAGAGGAGCCTCCAGAATGGGCTGCTCCAGAACGTACAGTTTACGTTCTTGGGTGAGAATTATTCTCAGGTTCCTGTACCAGTCCAGGAAATTTGTGTAACACCCCACCCCTCCTGCTAAGGCTACGGGGGTTACCTTGCGACACATACATACTTAACACAGCGGAAGTCTTACTTAGAGAATTTAAAAACCTTTTTCTTACTTAAAAATCACAATAGACATAAAAGGTCCACATAGCATACTTATCATAAACTTTGGGTCTTAATACCAAACACATACTTAAAGTCATGGAGTCATAAAGTAAAAACATCAACATGACAAATTTCTTATTAAATGAAAGCAGGTCATTTCTTTTAGCCAGTCCACTACCGCACACATCCTTCAAGCCCTCATGCTGCTCCCCTAGTACATCCATTCCTTGCCTTTATCTGTGGTACAAGAAAGTAAGCTATGAGCACTCATGGCTCAGTAAGTTCCTTTCCTACTCACAAAAACCGTAAAGCATATATGATCACAAGTCATAAGGTATAAAGACAATTTCAACATATCAAGCAGCATATCATGGCATATCATACATAACATAAAGTATCATGGCATAATAAACGTGATCATCAAGTGTATCCTGTCATAGCATAACATCATCATAAAAATCATGGCATAATCATAAAGCATAAGCAAGGTAAAGTCCTAAACATATATCATGCAACATATGCAACATGTCTTTGAAAACTTATACAATATATACTTAAACATAATCTCAACATAATTGGGATCCCGGCTTGTACCACATACATAAATACGCGCGTCCTATGTAGGTCCAAGGTAGCAAGTCTTGAACCCTACAAGGCATACATACTAGGCCCGTTTCTTAGTCCATCGACCTAGGGGCACTTAGGAGCCCATCCCTAACGAGGCCCGTTTCTTAGTCCATCGACCCCGGGGCGCTTATGGAGCCCACCCTTGGTACAAGCCATACATAAAGTAAAGTAGCATGTCATACATATCCTAGTTCTTATTCTTACATGCATATCATGTTTCTTGACATATCATAAAACATGCATTTTTTTGGGCACACAACACATGCATGAATCATAGCATACATCATGAACATATCACTTAGCATATCATAAAGCATGCATATTTGGGCACATAGCACATGCATGAAACATAAGCTTGCATAATGAACATATCATTTTTTATCATATACTAAAGTATGCATGATTGAGCACATAGCACATACATGGATCATAAGCATACATAAAGGAGCATATCACTTATCATAAAAAAGACATAACCATTCATGGAATCGTTAAATACCATCTCATAATTCATTCATAGCATGTGAGGTACATCTAGGTCACTAAACCTATATGGCCGAAAGTCATGAATAGAGGCATGATCTCTAAACAACATACAAATATAAAAATCTCATGATATCTTCACATACTAGCATAAGAAAGGTCATAAGCATGTTAACCTAAATTTTTAAGCCCTCCTAGGTTTCTATTTCTTCATGGCCGAAACCTTACATGTAGAGCAAACAAGTTCTAAGTAACATGCAAACATGTAAACCCTAAACTCATATCATATCATATTTCATAAGGAACCACTTAAGCATATTTAGTTTGGTTTCTAAGTTCCTTAAGCTCCTAAGCCTATCATGGCCGAACCCTAACATGTCTCCTTCTAGGTTACAAGTAGCATGGAAGTGTTGAACCTTAAGCCAATATCTTATACATTTTTCATGAGAAACAACATAAGCCTATTAGTTTTAAATTCCAAGCTTCCTAGACCCCTTAACTCAAGGTGGCCGAAACCTACAACTCATGGAATTAGGTTTATAATGGCATAAGAGCATGGTAACCACAACTACATTTCATAGCATATATCACAAGACATCATAAGCATACATAAGTTGGGTTCTAAGTTTTCTCTAGACTTTTAAACTTGTAGTGGCCGAAACATATAAATCATAGAACTAGATTTTTTGTGACATAAGAGCATAGGAATCACAAATACATTTCATGGTACTTATTACAAAAAAAAAACATCATGAACATTTGTAAGTTGGTTTCACATTTTTCTCTAGGCCTTTGTACTATTATTGGCCGAACCCTAATAAACATGTACTACATTTCTAGTGGAATAAGAGCATGGAACCATAACTATATATCATAGTACTTACCACAAAAAGCATCATGAACATATATAAGTTAGGTTCTAAGTTTTCTTAGTCCTTTAATTCCAAGGTGGCCGAAACATGTGAGTTAGGTTTTTTACTTTTCATATGGCCTAAAAGCATGGAAAACCTTACACAATTTTCATGACATCATAACAAGGAGCAACATGAATAAATTTAGTTAAAAATCTATACCTACTAGCTTTAAAACTTAGTGTGGCCGAAAGTTACATGTACTCAAAATTCTATGCAACAAACAACCATAAAAACATCCACTAGTTTCATATTATTTTATCAAGAAAGTCATGAGTTTCCTAGCCTTAGTTTAAATTTTCCTAGACTTCAAATCTCATCATAACCGAATCCTTATAAGCATGAAGTAGGATTTATAACTAACATACAATCATAGCATAAAACTTCATACCTTGTCTTAGGAAAAATCTTAGCATGCTTAGCCCTAAATTTAAAACTCTCTTAAGCCTTTTCTTCTTACATGGCCGAATAGTCATGGGCATGAAAATGGAGTTTCAACAATATATGAGTAAGAGAAAAAGTTAACAACATCATTATCATAGGTCACATAATTCAAGAATAAGGAACATGCTTAGTTTGAGTCTTAAACTTACCTAATCTTCTTGTTCATGCTTGGCCGAAAGTTTAAAGCTTATGGATATAAGTTTTCATCATTTATTCTAGCATGGAAACCTTAGATTAACCTTTTACATAAAATACATATCACAAGAAAATAGTAAGCATATCTAGTTACAATTATCTTAAACTCTTCTTCTTCTTTTGGCCGAATTTTCTTAAGGCAAGTCCTAGGTTCTTAAGCGATCTAACTCCATGAAAAACCATACAAACTATTGTACCACAGGTGAGGGGAAGCTTACCTAGAAATCACTTGTTAATCTTTAAGAAATGGTACCCTTGGTGAAGAGGAGGTAGGGAGCCTCTTCTTCTAGCACTCCTTTCGATTTCTCTTGCTTGGAAAGGCACACCTTGAAGGCTCCTTCTTGTAGTTTAGTTTTCTCTTAGGGAGAAACCTAAACTTGGCTTGTGGAGATGAGGGAGGAGGATGCTAGTCTCGGCAAGGGTGAGGGAGAAGGGAAAAAAAAATGAAATCCTTTAGTTCCTTTCCCTTTTATGCTAAGTAGGTGGAAGTTACCAAAATGAACTTTGCTTCCCTTCCTCCTTAATTCATGCATGTATTTTCTTAATGAGAATATGTCTTCATTCCTTTCCCTAAATTCATCTCTTTACTTCCCTCTTAAACCCCACGAAAATAGAGAAGGAAAGGGAGAAAGACAACTTGTCTTTTGCTACTTTTCTTTCTTAACCAAGAGGTAAACAAGGGAAGAAAGCCACTTGATTTTCCCTTTGTTCCTTCACGAAATTTTAACTTTACTTTCAACTACAATTCCCATCATTTCCCTTTCACATATTATTCATTATCCTAGTGTTTAACATACATAAATTTTATTTCTATCCTTGGTGGGAGGTTCAAGGTTCAAACCTTCACCTCTTCTTTTTATTCCTCTTATTTCTTCTTTTCTTTGATTCTTCTTCTTTTATGTTCTAAAGCAAATAACACCCATATACTTATCTTATAATTTCCTTTTTGTGGGTATTACAATTTGCTCCGTTGAGCTTGTCCTTCTTAAGGACAAAACGCAGAGAGAAGTTGTTCGTGTTTGACGTCATGGAAATTCTACAACAGAAATAAATGCAGAAATAAATATCATATTCTTTAAATCATTTAATTAGGCCTTCAACTAAATGATGCTCCCACTGAATTCTATAATTCATGTGGGACAAGATCCACATCATACTAACTCTTGAGTTAGCTTTGGCTAATACGCCCAAAACTTAGTATGATCGGTAGGTAACGATTACCAATTACATCTCTATGCAACTCTTGTTTATAGGATCAAAATCCGCATTTATATTAAAACTCGAGTGAGCTTTGGCTAATACGCCCGAGAGTTAATATATATGTGATTTTGACCTATCTTTCCAACCGTTGGAAGAATGCCTATAGTTATACTTGATCCAACCGAGTTAACTAGGAATACTCAATCTAATTGAGTTGTACTCACCCATGCGTTGATAGGTGGGACCAAGATTATCCCTCCGTACCCGACCAAGATAGTATGTGTTGCTCTGCTTTGGCAGATTCAACAACAACATGCGATCGAGGTAGTGGTAGGTATCATGGCATGGTAGGCATTACGAGTTGACGTGATTTAGATCTAATCTAAATGATGATGCGTATCATATACTCGATAGATCTAATCTAATCGAAGGGTGCATCATGTGCACGACTTAGATCTAATCTAATCGTAAGGCACTAATTAATTACTTAATTAACTAGCATGCATCACATACACACAAAACAATTAATTAAATAATTAATCAAATAATTTTGTGATTATGTCATGGCCCTACTACAATCTTCTCAAGCCAATGAGAAGATCAGATGGTCAACCTAAGGTCAACAGCTTCTCAAGCTTCTTCGTCTGACCACCTTGTGTTGCTCACGCCCTCCTCGTAACTCCGTCTCGAGTGGACCTTCCACAGCTCCAATTTTGTACATTACAATTTTGAAACTCGAGTTACATTCGAGTCTAAATCTAATTTACAACCAGAATATAAGAGAAAGGCACGACGCGCAGGTCGCGAATAAAATAAAAAATAAAAATACAAGTACAACACGCACATCACATCACGGCGCGCAGGCCGTATTATGAATTACAACACAAATTGTCCAATTGAATTGGGTCTTTGGGCCATGACTATCACAAAAATAATATATAATTCAAAATTATATATTTTTCATAATTTTTTTGTAATTTTTCATAATTTTACAGATTTTATGAGTAAATTTTTCCCGGCGGTCCCGATTAGTGATTTCGGGCGCAATCGCGGAGCAAATCCCCTTGCAGGGTTAGGGGCAGTACCCCTACCCGCGATCTAACCATCACGAGTTGCTCCTAAGCGATCCAAGAGCACCTTAGCCCGCTGTCCCAAAAAATTTTGGGGTGAAACTTTGCCGTTTTGGAAAATTCTTCTCGGTAGTCGAAGCCTACAAGTGCCGAAACACTTGTGTTCGCTTCTACGAGAAAAATACCCATAAAAACTCTAAAAACCATAAAATTACAGAATATCACAGAACTGAATTTTTGTCATAAAAACAAAAACTAAACTCGTACAAGCTTCGCACGTGGCTCTGATACCACTGTTGGGTTTTTCGGGCTGCGAAAACCGCTTTTTCGCGTCGCGGAAACCCCGAAATCCCCTAGCCATTGGATCCGTGCGAAGAAAACTTTCGAAAATATGAGTATGAGTTTCAAACTATGATCTATAGTAGATCTACAAAGGAAAAACATTTTATACCTTTGAAGCGTGCCCTCGCAAATCCCGCTCGTCCAACGGTACGCCGGATCTCAAAGTTGTCAACGTAGACAACTCTCTAGTGATATCCATACAAACAAGAAGTGTTCTCTAACACTCAAGGATGGAGAAGAGAGTACCATAAGTGTGCTAGCACTCTCTAGGGCTCTCGGATAGGATTGAAAGAAGAAGAAAGGAAAAGAAGAGAACACACTCCTCTAAAATCTCTATGTGACTTTCACTAACCTTTCTTCTTGGATTAGATTCACTCTCCTTTCTTCTCCCTTGCTTGAAACCCACAACCAAGAGAAGAGAAGGAGCAAGAAGAGAGCTTAGGAGGAGGAAGATCACTTGAATGAGAGTTACACTTGCAAAATGAAACTCTTTTCATCTAATTAAGCGGTTTGTAACCTCCATGGGATACCAAGAGTCACAACTCTTGGTAACTCCCATGAGGTGGCACTTCACTTAAGTAACCATGATGATGTGGAGCATCATCATTGATCCACTTAATGCCAACTCACCAATGAGGTGGCATAAAGTCAAGTCAAACTTGACTCTTCATCTTCCTCTCAAGTCAAGTCAAACTTGACTTAATCTCTCTCATGGTTGATCTAATCCAACCATTTAATTCAAGCCAATTTAATATAATGAATCTAATTCATTTAATTAAATTGATTCAATGAGTCATAATATAAATTAGACTTATTGAACACATGAATCAACTTGAGTCCAACTCAATTAGCCCAATTAGGATTACTCTTAATCCAATTTGATTCATCAAATGAATCTAATCCTCTTGGTTCATCATATGAACCTAATCTCCATCCACTTGTTCTTTGTGTGTGACCCAATAGGTTCTTGTAACATTGGCAATGCCCCTAAACTCATTTAGAAACATAAGTAATGAGCGGTATCTAGCAATACATCATTACTACCCAAGTTACAAGAATGTTGAGATCCAACATCACCTTGTGACTACTAATTGTGACTCCTCACAATATATGACAAGTGTCCTTCTATCCTAGACATCTAGATTGATCAATGTGAGGCATAGACCATGTTATCCTCTAATTAATCTAAATCTTGAACTCTAAGTAGACTCACTCAATCAAATGAGCTCAATATCCTATATTGACTCATTTGGGCATGGCCATGCACTTCGTGGTCTCACTTTATCAAGAATACCGATGTCTCTCCCGTCATATAGGAGGGATAGATCCCATCTACATCACTCACATCCCTCCGCATAATTTGTTACATACCCAGTAATCGCCTTTATGGTCCACCCAGTTACGGGTGACGTTTGACGAAACCAAAGTACATAACTCCTTATGTAGGGAACCATGGTGACTTCAGGTCTAAGGACTAGTGTCATACTAATAGCCACATGAGAAAGTATATGACACTCATATAACGATCCATGATACTTTCTCATGGCGGGTCATTCAGTATACATTCTCTAATGCATACCCATGTGTCAACTTGATATCTCTATATCCATGACTTGTGAGATCAAGTCATCGAGTTGACCTACATGCTAGTCTTATTGCATTAACATAGTGTAACGACCCAACTCCTGGGTACTAAACTGTGAGCCGGATCGCTACATTAACTACTGAAACTACTGTGCGGAAACTGGGTAAAATAAAATTTCACTAACTGACTCTGTTAAACTGACAACTGATACACCCATGCTGTTATAAGGAAGGATTCAAGACCCTTTCCGGTTGGTGTACATGTGCTAAGGAGGATACTTGACCTCCCACCTGAGCTAGGAACTCAAAACTAACTTCCCAGCTAGCTGCTGATCGATCCACGGATCGATCAAACTCGCTACGTTTCTGTGCCCTGCTGGATCGGTCTGCGGACCGATCCAGGAACCTGGAGACGCTGTGATGCTCTCTGTTCGGTGCTGGATCGGTCGGACGACCGATCAGATAGCATACAGTAGCATACTGTATGCCTCTGGATCGGTCGGCTGACCGATCCAGGACCCTGATACTGCAACGGATCGGTCGGCAGACCGATCCAACTCTGATATGAAATCAGAGTTTCTGATTTCAGAACTTTCAGGCACTGGAACGTACCACAACTCACAGACATAGGTTCTAGATACATGAAAAAAACAATCTAACATTAACCTACATGCGTCCTAAACTGGACAAACTGAATAGTGGATTAAAACATTTAACCAGCTAAGGACTAAACCATAAGTAAACTAACAACGTATATGCTGGAATTAAGCTGTTTCGACCCCTAGGATCTTTATTCCAAACCCCTTGCACACACACACCTCCATAGCATTGTCCTCCAGCCTCCGCTAGTCCACTTTTCTTTTACCTGTATCTGCAGTATAAGAAAAGTAGTACCTGTAAGCTAAAGAGCTTAGTAAGAAATCATCTACCTCACAAAATCATGCATACAATGCAAATATGATTTTAAATCATGCTGTTTGAAAAATATACTGAATATGCAAGCATGGCATGGCATGGTATCATACAAAGCATGGCATAACATATAAACTGAACATGCTGTAAACTGAACATGGCATACTTATAAACTGAGCATGAAACTGAACTAGTCATGCATATATCTAGATCTGTACATGAACTCAAATCATATAAACTGAACCTGAACTGAACTGAAAGCTAAATTAGTGTTCTCATCACTGGTTTCAAGTTTGAAAACTATACATATAATAGATGAAAATACTAAACATGCTGCTGGGGCCCTGGCAACTGTACTTACTGTGCGCGCATCCCTACGAGACCCGGGATTGCAAGTTCCGAATCCAACAGGGTTACTAGGTTATCTGAACCTAGGGACGACTGTGGGAGTCCAGCCCATGGATATCTGATCCAAGTACAGTGCCAATTGAATAAAAGTAAAATACTGATCTTTATTTTATCTTACTTTTTCTAGGTTATCTGAACCTAGAGCTAGGTTATCTGAACCTAGAGGCTACTGTGGGAGCCCACCCAATGGATATCTGATCCATATAGCTGTAACAACTGATAATAAACTGAATAAAATGTTTCTAATACATTTTACATGCTGTTAGGACGCCTACTGGTGCATCCTTCTGAACTGGGCATTCTACCGAATGCTTGGTGTGCACTAAAAGCACACCCTAAAACTGGAAACTGTAAAACTACTGAACTAACGCCAAAACTAACAAGCGAGAGCAATTATACTGCAGGTGAGGGGTTTCTTACCTCAATCGCAAGGTTTTTCTTATGATTCTATCCTCTAGGTTTTCCGGAAAACCGATCCTCTCGACGATCCGTTCACGTCTTCGCGTTCCTCTCGCGGAGATGGACCGTCTTCGTATTGGAGTCGCTGCCAGAAGGTGCACCTATGGCCCTAGGAGAGAAGCCCTAGGTTGGCTTCTGCTTGGGTGCGCCGAGAGAAAGAAACGGGAGAAGGAGAGTTGCGTGAGGTTTTCTTTGTGAGGAGGGGCTGCCGAACCAATAAAACCAACCCAACTTATATTTCTAATTTATATTAAGTGGTTCAATTAAACCCAACTCTAACATAAATTTATTTGATTCTCCTTTCTTTCAGCACGGCCCTGCTGGGTTCACCGGTTACTAGCATTGTCCGTAAACCATAGGTCTCGGGTTCAATTCCCGCCTAAGCCATTTTACGGTTCTAATTATTTTTTGCTACTTCCGATACTCGGAAAATTCCGGAAAAATATCTAAAAATTCCAGAAAAATCATAGAATAATTCTAAAATAAATTCGGGAATTTTTCGGGCTTTGCACATAGTCCCTGAATGTTAATACTCGACTAGGAATGATTAAGAGTAGTGTTCCCTATATCATCTCACTATCGGTTCAACTAACCGATTGATATAGGTGAGAACCGTCTACTCAAGGACGTTATTATACTTTGTTTATTTGGCACCAATACAAGTAAGTATAATAACCAAAAACCAAATACCTTTATTTATATAGAATATGATACAATAAGTCCAAAATACAATCATCAAATGATTGGCTCTAGGGCTCTAGCTAACACCCACCTCCAATAGAAAGGTCCAATCCGAAATAGATCCCTCGTCGAGACACCGTCTCGAATTAAAGTCCTGCAGATAATGTGATATACAATTTAGCTAATTTTATAAACAACAACTAGCTAAATCCAACCCAACTTAATTAGGAAAAACCCTAATCGATCCATCATTAATTAATCCTAATTAATGATTAACTTGAATTAATCTCCTTAATCAATAATCATCAATCAACACAATCATTTCCTTTCACTGATCAACTTACGATTAGCAATATGATCATCTCTAATAAATCCAAGGATTAAATCTAATCCAACATAAATCAACTGTACTTAATTCATCACAACTACAATAGATTAAGCCTTCCATAATCACATTAGGTTAAGTTAAGCATGAATCCATCATAACTTACCTAAATCCACAACTAACCAAGCAACTGCAGGTTACAATATCTCCAACATAATCCGATATAAATGCATATCCTCCAAATACTCATAGAAATACAACCAAAACTCCACACATAGCTTACCTTGAATCAATATCCCCAATACCGATCTAAAATCTTCACATTCCATATGCCCAATTGAATTCCTAATCCAAACAGAATAGTCTAACATAAAAATCAACGAGGCAACCTTGAAACGAAACCAAACCAACAAAGGAGCAATGATTTGATGCATTTACCTCATCAATGATCTGATGGAACTGCTCCTTGTAAATCTGAAAATCAATTGGGCAGTAGAAGCAAGATCAAGCTCACAACCAAAACAAAGGTAAATGGATGATGAGTATGTGACTGTGAAGCCGCTGTTGGAGCTCATCCTGACCAGAACACACAAGAGAAACTAGTCCCAGTGAGGAAGAAAATCTGTTGAGTACAACCACTCACCGGCAGTACAGGTGGCGATGACTAGGGCACCATCCCGCAGGGAAACCCAGGAATAGGTGGTCTACTGTGGGGTCGACGGTGCCTAGCTAGAGACGGTGGCCGGCGTTGGGTCAGTGTCGGCATACAGAGAAAGAGAGGAAGGGTGCCAGCGCTGAGTTGGAGAAGAAAGGCTAGGGCACGGTCAAGTGGAGAAGGCCGGCGCTGGGGTCGAGAGACGGCGGTGTTGGCAAGCACTGTGGTGGTCGGCTAGGGCAAAAAAAAAACTTGGCCGATGACAGTGCTGCGTAGAAGCCGATCTAGGGCACGGTGAGGAGAGGCTGGCGATCGGCGCCGTCGCTCGGCGAGGAGGAAGAGAAGGGGGTCTCGACCGTGTCGGTTGTGGCGACAACAGCGGTGCTAGGGCACGGATCGGCAGTGTGCGAGCGCAGGTGAGAGGGAGTTGGCCGGCTCTCTGTTCCCTGGAGTCGTCGGCGTCGGGCAGAGGAGAGGAGAAGTGATCGGCGCAGAGTGAGGGAAAAAGAAAAGAGGGGGGAACAGTTATGGCACGGGAGAGGAAAAGAAGAAAAGAAAAATAAAATAGAAAAGAAAATTCAACTTTTCCTCGTAAAAATAGGATAGCCTAAACAAGTTTTCCCGGGTCCTGTTTTTATCCCTGTAACTCGTCCATACGAGCTCCGAAAAATTCCGGAAAAATTCCCAGAAATTCTGGAAAATTCCCTTATCATTATTCGCCATTTTTTTTCCGGTATTTTACATGACTAGCTTTTAAAAGGATTTTGAGAAAAAAAATAAGCTTGTAAAGTTACAACTAAGGTCATTTTCACATAAGTTCAAGAAGTCCTAAAGTCCAAGCATGAGTAACTTGAAAATTAAAATTAATCATTTAGTTTTTTTTTTGAAAATAATTAAGATAACAAATCAGATTTTGAGATATTTTTAAATTGATTTTCAAATGGATTTTTAAAAATGGATTATATTTAATTGATTTTCAAAGGGATTTTTCAAATTATTTTTAAATGATTTTCAAAGGATTTTTAAAATAATTTTTAAATGATTTTCAAAGAGATTTTTCAAATAATTTTTAAAATTATTTTCAAAGGATTTTTAAAATAATTTTTAAATAATTTTTGAAATGATTTTAAAAAGATTTTTAAAGTAATTTTAAAATGATTTTTAAATGATTTTTAAATAAGAATTTTTAAATAATTTTTAAAATGATTTTTAAAAGATTTTTAGAGTAATTTTTAAAATGATTTTTTGAAAGAATTTTTAAATAATTTTTAAATAGTTTTAAAATAATTTTTTAAATGATTTTTAAAGTAATTTTTAAAATGATTTTTTGAAAGAATTTTTAAATAATTTTGAAAGAATTTTTAAATAATTTTGAAATTATTTTTAAAATATTTTTAAAGTAATTTTTAAAATTATTTTCAAATGATTTCTAAAAATATTTTTTGAAAGAATTTTTAAATAATTTTTATAATAGTTTTTAAATAATTTTTGAAATAATTTTTAAAGTAATTTTTATATGATTTTTAAATGATTTTTTGAAAGAATTTTTAAAAGATTTTTAAAGGAATTTTTAAAATGATTTTTTGAAAGAATTTTTAAATAATTTTAAAAATATTTTTAAAGTAATTTTTAAAATGATTTTTAAAATGATTTTTTGAAAGAATTTTAAAATAATTTTTTAAATAATTTTTAAAGTAATTTTTAAAATGATTTTTAAATGATTTTTCAAAATGATTTTTTAAAAGAATTTTTAAATAATTTTTAAATAGTTTTTGAATAATTTTTGAAATGATTTTTAAAGTCATTTTTAAAATGATTTTAAAATAATTTTTAAAATTATTTTTACATAATCTTTTAATAATTTTTAAAATGATTTTTAAATAAGTTTTAAAAAAAATTTTAATTAATTTTTAAAATGATTTTAAGATAATTTTTTTAAAATTTTTTTAAATAATTTTTAATATGATTTTAAAATAATTTTTAAAAAATAATTAATTTTTATTATTTAGGTAAATTAGACTAAGTTAATCTTAGATCTATCTTACCTGATTCTAGTTTTCAATCAGGGAATTCTAAGTAGTTTTGTGTGATGGTTATCTTTAATTTAGATTATTTCTATGGATTAATTTACATTTGAGTTAAACTTAGATTTTCCAATTAGTCAATTAAATATACATTTCAAAGATTGACTCCCAGACAGTGGCGAGACACTAGGCCTTCTTGGGTATGGGATCATCCACCACTTTCTAGACAGAGCTGCTCAAAGAAATTATATATTTAATCTTCTTTTTGAAACTCCTAGGTTTAACTAACAAGTGTAAATTACACCTAGGTCCTTAATCTATCCTATTCTAAACATGCATATTACCAAGAACATAAATAAACAATTATCAAACAATTTTATCTATTAATGAAGATAGTTTTTCTATTGGCTCTCCCTGAATCATAGCCTCGATATGGTTTATCAAGGTAATGGACTTGATCCTTGGGGACCCAATATTGACCAAGTCCAACATGATTAACCAAGTTGGACTTTGGTACTCATGCTTGGACTATCTTTCTATTTTGTTTGTTAATAAGCGATAAATAAGACCGATATTTCTTTTTAACTTTAAATCCTAGTCCAGATCGATTGTATATGACTTTCTGTTTTCCAAGAATCAAGTCAAGATTCTTGGAACCTAGTGTGAATCGTTCCAACGCAGCCTTAAGTTCTTTAACTTGAGTTTTTAAATTGAAATTTTCATCCTCAAGTTGTTGCACTTGCGTTGAATTTCTAATTTGAACTGACTCGGTTAAAGGACTCGAATTAGTCACTTCCTTAAGGGCTGTTATCTCCTTTTGGAATGACTTGATCCGGATGTTGGACTTAGCTAATTTCTTTAACAAATAAGAAATTAAATTTTCTAATTCGTCTACTTGAGTACCAACGACTAGAGAACTTACAGTGGGGTTCGTCCCTTCGGAAACGGATACGGATCCGTGGCTTTGCTCAGACTCGGTTTCTGATTCACTCTCAGTTTCAATCTCGAACTTGGACTCGGTTTCGGCAACATGTGCTAGTATTGGGAGTAGGCTAGATTGTTCTTCTTCATCGGATTCGGATTCGTCTGACGACTCGGACCATATAGCCTTCAGTGCTTTCTTCGTCTTGCTTGTTCCTGCAAATAATGCAACACCTTTCTCGACTAGAGTAGTATTGGCCTGCTTAAATAATTTGTCTATTAAATTACACTTACTTACTTTCATGTCTAATGTACTCTCGTGTAGCTTAATCAACTTCTCTCATAACTCCTTTGCACTTGAGAAGGGGCCGACGCGGTTCAGCTCTTCATTGGTTAAGCCGCACTAGAGTGTATACGTTGCCTTGGCATTTGCCTCGACCTTCTTGATTTGATTTGCATCCCAGTTCTCGTATGGAATTAGATTGCCGACGCCGTCAGTTGGTAGTTCCAGCCCGATTTTGATGATCATCCAGGCTTCGAAATTGATTTGAAGGTACACCTCCATCCGTCCCTTCTAGTAGCCGAAAGCTTTTCCGGTGAAGAGCAGAGGTCGGGCTGTGCTGTAGCCTTCTTGATGAGCCATAAATTCTTGCACAAGGAAAATAATAAAAAACTCGTCCCGAGACTTGATCCTGGATTAGTAGTGCGGGAGAAGGATAAAAATAACAATTCACTAATTTTGGGGAAAAATAATAAAATATTAATAAAATATTTAAAAAATATTAAAAAAATATTATTTTAAAATTTTGAAAATGCGATATTTCGCTAATGCCGACCAATGGTGAAAAGATGAGAATGAATTTTTTGAAAACAATTTTGGAGGGAAAAAGACGAAAGGCGTAACCCCCCTGCTTTGATTGGAAACCACCAATCAGAGCGGCCTGACTCTCATACCAATTGTAAGATCGAAAAGAATTTAGATATCTCCACAATTGCATGATATTGTCCACTTTGGGCCTAAGCCCTCATGGTTTTGCTCTTGGGCTCTCCCCAAAAGGCCTTATACCAATGAAGATATCTTTTCTCTTATAAACTCATGATCTTTCCCATGTGTTTTCAATGTGGGACTATGTTTGCAACCTTACAACACCAACAACAACCTTCTCAAAACTCAGAAGCAAACACAAAGGTAGTAGATATTTTAATTAGTATTTTTCCTAGCAAAGTTCTGTGTCAATTAGAAGATTACAAGAACGCATTTGAGATGTGGATCAAATTGATAGAGCTTCACGAGACTTCGTCGAGGCTAGAAGATCAAGACGAAAGTGAGTTTGAATCCGAAGAGCTATCCTTTGAGCAAGATCTAGAAGAACAAGACCAAATCAACTTCATCGCTCTAGTGGATGAGGAGGAGGCTGATGGATCAGAACTCAAGTCAGAATAAGTGTCTAAACCTGAACCTGAGTCTGACCAAATGCACGAGCCTAAATCTGAAATGACAATGGTCAAGGGGGAGAATCCTAATGAGGATTCAGAAGGTAAAATTATCAATTCAAAATTTAAGGTTCATATAACATGTTTTAATTATAGAGAAAACAAACACTACAAAAATAAATGATCGATGAATCGATCTGCACAACCGGAGGCAAAGGAGGAACAGATGCCTAGAGTCCAGAAAAGGAAGGACCACATCAAATGTTTCAAGTACAAAAAGATGGGACACTACAAATTTCAATGTCCAGAGAGAAGACCCAAGGATTCAAGGGGAGCAATTATGGTAAATAAATTATATGAAAATTTTCATACTTTAGATTTAAAAAATATTAGAAAAAGGGTAGATAATAATAAGGGAATTTTTTAGAATTTTTAGAAAATTTTCGGGAATTTTTCGGAGCTTGTATGGACGAGTTTACAGGGATAAAATTAGGCCCTGGGAAAGCCTGTTTAGGCTACCCATTTAAGCGAGGGAATGTTTATTTTCTTAATTCCTTTTTCTTTTATTTTTATTTTCTTTTCTTTAATTTCTTTCTTTCCTTCCTCGCCGAACCCCGCGTGCCTGACACCCCGCCCGCGCTCGATCCATGCCCTAACCGGCGCCGCTCGGCGGTTTCCTTGCCTCCTCGTGTACAAAAGCTGTCGGCCAGGGAAGTCTTGTTCCTTCCTCTCGCACATGAACCCGAGCCCTAGGTCTTTTCCTTCCTCTCCGATCGATGTCGATCCGCCGCCTGTTTTCCCCGATTCTTTGCTGCCACCACCGACTTCCTCCTCCTTGGGTTCGCGATATCGACGGTTGCCTCCTCTATGCAGGCCACCAGGTTCGACCCAGTGCTGCCACCACTGCTGACTCTCGACCCGAGCAGCGCCACTGCACCCTCTGCCCTAACGTCGACTGCCTCCTCTCTGCCCTCTTCCGATCCGGAGGGATTCTTTCGTGCCGGCACAGAGCCGCCACAGCGCCTGGGTTGATTTCTCTAGCCGACGCCCTCTCCATAGCCTTCTCTACCATCGTTGACTTAGGGTTTCCGGTGGCCGGATTGGAGGTAGGTTTTCCTCCTATATTTGGATTTAGTAGTAGGGTGTTATTCTTATTGAATTTGACAACCAAACTGAGTTGCGCAGGGATCTCATCACTTCCGGCCAGATCCGAGGAAAAACTGTAGCTTTCTGTTGGAACCAGCCCTGCCCCACTGTTTGAATTCTGTTCCGGCAGTGAGGAAAAAACTTTCGGAGCTGCCAAATCTGAGTGGTATCGCAGCGTGTACCTCCAACAACGACCAGCGGAGAAATCCCTCTATCTGAGTGAGTTTTGGATAGAGGTAAGGGCATTGTTATTAGAATAAATATGGATTACATGGTTAGTAGGATTATGTAGATTTGATTAGCTTTAGATTTTTAATCTAATGTTATGATTAGGGTTAAGGCAATTAACCCTAGTTAATCGTTGGGTTTATGGATTAGGGTTTTTGCCCTAATTTAGTGTAAGAGATTTTATTTAGCTATTTTATAGGAATGTAGCTTAATAAAATATATTTATGTTGGTGATACAGGACTTTGACGCGAGACGAGTATCTCGACGTCAGCTTTGGACGGGATTGGATCCTTTCTTTTGGAGGCAGGTACTTTTGACATTATGCCATTTGATATTCATAGTAATGTTTTTAACAAATAGCAATGATTGTGTTTCACATTTACTTCGGTTGATCACAACCCGATCTGTTACATGCTTGTTTGTTTATTGGTTATGCACATCATGTTAGTATTTACCTGATTATATATGCTTATAGAGGTAGTGACACAATCATGTTATTTATTATGTTCAGGACCTAGGGTTTTGACACCTTATCTGATCTGTGTACCTTTGATTTGATTCATTGTCCTATGATACACCTTTTATATTTATATATGGATATTGCTATGCTATTCAGGATATTGGCATGTTTAGTGTCATGCATCATCTCGCATGATTGTATGCTGTGCGATAGTCTGCTCCATTATTGTCGAGCACATCACCAGTTACATGTATCTGTACACACCACCACTCATGGGTTAGTGGTATATCAGACAGGTGTGTGACAGTTCTGCTATTTGGCTCCGTTGGTCTGGTGACTCAGCGTGGTAGCCGGCAGACAGTTCTGCTCTGTTTGGCTGCGCTGGTTTAGTGTAGCAGCGTAGTAGCCGGCAGGCGGTTGGACTTTGTTTGGCTCTGTTGTTCCGCTCATGGGTAGTGTGACGCAGCGTGGTAGCCAGCAGAGATTCCTCCCCGTCATCGTGTACCGGGAGATGAGAGCATTGAGCTCCCCCATATATGATTTGGGGTAGGAGGATGGTGTACTCCGACAGCATCCCGTCCACTCGGTCACTCATCAGGGGCAGTGATGGCAGAGTGCACGGTTGTCATAGCTCTACCCATTCGGTCTCACCATTGTGTGTGAGATGGTTGACTGGCGTCAGGGGTGACCATGACATTGGCATCATATGTATGATGCATTTATTGTTTGTGTTTGCTGTATTTACTTGCTGCATTTATATGGATGCATATAATTGACATGCATACAGGATTATGACACTCTCGGTCTGACGACCCTGTTATACTTATACCTTGGTCCTGGTTAGTACAGTTTTCTCCTGCTTATTTCAGTTGCATTTATCCTTCTTGTATTAGGAGACTGTACGCATGATTAGTGCTGGCTGTTATTTTCTTTATTATGCATATCAATTGTTACCCGCTGAGTGTTGGACTCACACCCTCCTCCGTTGTTATTTTCAGGTTGATGCTGTCCGGAGAGTTCAAGTCACTAGTCCTCTGCAGTCCACGAGGAGGTGTGTTGATCTTTTAGTTTTTCTTATTTAGACTATGTTAGACTTATTCTGCTTTTGACATCTGGACTTGTATTAGTTACTTTATGGATATTGTCTATGAGTTTTATTTGGATTTGTTTTACTACATGCCTGCTTAGACGATAGAAGAGGTGAGTTGATTTTACCATCGGATTTGTGCTTTATGGGTGTAGTCGAGTAGGAAATATGTTTTGAGCTTTATGGGTGTAGTTGAGTAGGGTTGTTTTTGAGTCTTCTTATCATTGCTTTAGTTGTTCACAATTAAACTGCGTGGATGTTTGGATGTGTGTTATGTTTTATTATTGTTATTGTTCTGGCCGTGTTGGCCGATGTATATGTGGCCCTGAAGGCATTGTAGAAGTTTCAGATTGTCACCCGTACAGGGGAGGTGCTGCCGAAATTTCTTCGGACAGGGACTTCCCCGGGGCGTGACAATTTATTTTGGCGCCGTCTTTGGACAGGGACTTCCACTCACTTGGCTACCAGGATTCATAAACTCTAGTACTTAGCCTGGAGGTCTAGAGTTCGAATCCTGGGGAAGGCAAAAATCCACTGGCTAGGGGTGGGAAGACCTTATGAGTAACGGCACGGCCAAGGGTGGTCGGTCAACGACATAAGGGGTCGCCAGTTGGGCCGCCCAAGGGACCGCCAAGGGGCCTCTAAATGGGCCGCCCAAGGGGCCGGGTCGTTACAATAAAAAGATGCCTTTTTATTGAAACGACCCGACCCCTCGGCCCCTTGGCCGGCCGCACTAGCGGCCCAATCTGGTGGCCTCTTGGCGGTCCCAATGGCGGCCACAATGGTGGCCCAACTTGTCACGCCCCAAGTAGTCCCTGCCAGAAGAAATTTCGGCAGCATCTCCCCTGTACGGGTGACAATATGAATCCAGAATACATATATCCATACATCGGCCCACACGGCCGGAACAATACTATACAGATAATAACCTAACCACGCAGTTTATATCAACATTCCACACAGTTTAATATGAAAAATCCACACAGTTTAATATAAAGAAAAGACGATATAGAAATCATCGCAGATATATGTATAACATCCTACTCCACTAGAACGAAGAAAATGAAATCCACGAAGTAATGAAAATATCCGTAGCGGAAAACAAAAGTAGCAAACCCAAAGGTTCAACATAAAGTCCACAATACAAAACCCACATCACAAGTGAACAAGTGTAGTAACGAAAATAGAGATCGACTACAGAAAATCCTCACGACAAGGGGGCTAGCGACTGGAATATCTCCCAATGGTATCAACATGAAAGGTAGTAACAAAACGGTGTGAGTCCAAAGAACTCAGCAAGTAATCCAATAGATATGTACCGCAACATATAACTACCAGCAACAATCCTACGGTACAGTATCCTAACAGTAAAACATATAGTACAATCCTAACAGTATAACAGGTATGCATAACTGAATAAACTGCTGTAACCAACAATACGCATGTAATACAGTCTACTGCAAGAATAATAAGAAATGCATAACTGAAATAAACTATACTCACCTGCGAGGCTTGGGCAAATGACTGTGGATATACACAGATAAAAATAGTCAGAGCAAATAAGCATGTATAAAGTACAAATCCATCATCACCAGAAGGTAAAACCAAAACTGGTGCTGATACTAATCTCTTCTTTAGCTCCTAGAAGCTGGTCTCACAAGCCTCTGACCACGTGAACGTCACGCCTTTTCTGGTCAGACGTGTCAATGGCATAGTAATACTGGAGAAACCCTCAATGAATCGTCTGTAATATCCAGCCAGTCCCAAGAAACTACGGATCTCCTGGACTGACTTCGGCTGCTCCCAGCTAGTGATAGCCTTGATCTTCTGTGGATCTACTGAAATACCTTGGCTCGGCACCACGTGTCCCAGAAAACCAACTGAAATAGCCAAAATGCACACTTACTGAATTTTGCATACAGATGATGTCGTCGCAGAGTCTCCAAGACTATGCGAAGATGTTGCGCGTGTTCCTCCTCAGAACGCGAATATATCAATATATCATCGATAAACACAATAACAAACTGATCTAAGTACTCCAGAAAGATATTGTTCATCAGATCCAAAAATTATAATGCCTGAAAATTCTCAAATCAATTTTAGAAATATTCTATGATTTTTCTGGAATTTTAGAATATTTTTATGATATTTTTGGAGTAACAGAAGTAGCAAAAATAAATAAAAATCATAAAACAGCTTAAGCAGGTATCGAACCCGAAACCTAGCGAACTCTATGCCTTGTGGATGACTTAGTAACCATATGACCCAGCAGGGGTGTGCTGAAAGAAGAGGGAAACAATTATATTTAAGGTTGAGTTGGGGTGAAATTAATCACTTAATATAAATAGGAGATTTAAGTGGGGGATGATTTTTATCGATAGTTTCTCTCCCTCAAACCCTCTCCCGCCGACCCCTCTTCCTTCCTCACCTCTCGGCACCCAAGTCCAAGGAAGAACCTAGGGTTCCATCCCTAGGGCCATAGGGGTATCTTTCGGCAACATCAAAGTTACTATGACGCTCCTCTCCGCGAGAAGAACGCATTGACGCGAGAAGATCGTCGAAGAGATCCCTTCTCTGGAAAACCTAGTGATTGGATTGTAAGGAAATCTAGCGCAGGATGTAAGAACCCCTCACCTACAGTATAAGTAGCTTTTCATGTGTTTTATGCATTAGTTTAGTCATATGCACTATTTTCAGTATATAGGGTGTGAATTAGCGCACACCAAGTGTTTGCTTAAACGCTTAGTTCAGTAAAACACCACCATAGGCATTTCAATAGTTTAGATAAATGTGGTAGAAGCATTTTATAGCACATTTAGTCGTGCTACAACTTTTATGAGACTACGGTCCAATGGGTGGGCTCCCACAGTAGCCTCTAGGTTCAGACAACCTAGTTCTAGGTTCAGATAACCTAGTAAGATCAAGGTAAAGTATATTAGCTACAAATCAGTATTTTACTTTTCAGTGGCACTGTACTGGACTTCAGTTGTCCATGGGCTGGGCTCCCATAGTCGTCCCTAGGTTTAGATAACCTAGTAACTCTACTAAATTCGGGACTTGCAACCCCGGGTCTAGTTAGGGATGCGCGCATAGCAAGTACAGTTGCCGGGCCCATCAGTAGTATGATTAGTATTTTCATCTATTTATGATTAATAGTTTTTCAAAGCCTCATAATTTAGTATGTGATTACAGTTCAGGATTTATACCAACTTAGCAATGGTTTAGTTAGCAATTGTATCAGTTTAGTTCTATTTTGTTGATACCAGAAGATATTGCTATGATCAGCTTTTGCTTTCTATGTTTTGTATGCCAGAATACCATGTTTTAGCATGTTCAGCACATATTTCAAATAGAATGTTTCCAAAGCATAAATTACATCGTATGCATGGTTTTGTGAGGTAGATGGTTTCTTACTAAGCGTAAGCTTATAGATACTTCTTTTCCTTATACTGCAGATAAAGGTAAAGGAAAGATGGACTAGCGGAGGCTGGAGGTCAATGCAGTGAAGATGTGTGTGGATGGGGACATGGAATAAAGATCTTGGAAAAACTAGTGAAATTAGAAACCTTTAGCATTTGCTTATGTTATTACTTTTCCGCACTTCTAGTTATTTTAACGTTTTGAATCATGAAAGATCTGCTTATACTGTTAGTGATCATATTTAGAATGCTAGTTAATGGCCATTAGTATGTTTTTCAGCCACTTTAAAATCTATGTATGTGAATTGGGCACGAAACAGTGCTAAAATCAGATTTCTGATACGAAATCAGAAACCCCGATCGATCAGTCGATCGATTAGGGGTCCTCAATCGATCAGCTGATTGATTGGGGAGCTTGTTTCCGCGAACAGTAAGCTTCTGGATCGATCCGTAGATCGATCCAGTCGCATTCTGTCGCGAACAGAAGGTTAAGGGATCGATCAACCGATCGATCGAGGAATTAGCTCTCGCGAACAGAGAGCTTCGGAATAGCGTGCTGAATCGATCAGTGGATCGATCAAATAACTCCGATTGATCCACCGATTGATTGGAAGGCCTGATGTTGGCTAGGGAGCTCTGTGTACAGTTGCTAGGCCATTGGGAAGATTAGGTTCCATCTCTTAGCATATTTGGTATAATGAAAAGACATTATGAACAGAGGCTACAGCTTGTAACAGTCATTAGCATGAAATAAGTTTTAAATTAGTTCGCCTCTTCGTAACTCGTAGCTTAACACAGCATAATGTGACGGTCTGACCTTACAGCTTAGACAATAGAAGGTGGGTCGTTACAGAGTGGTATCAGAGCAAAATTCCATACTTCCTCACACACACATTAGCATTGAACCTGTAGCTTCCAAGTAAGAACATCTCTCACTTCATTTATGTTGTTTGTTTCATGTTCCTAGATAACTAAAGCATGCTTATATGTGTATGATAGTACATAACATGATAACAATAGTTATGCAATATGATTCTGTTAGTTATGTATGTCCTCTGTGTCTTTAGAAAATGGTACGAGGACGCCCAACTAGAAAGACACCAACTACTGAGCCCCAGCATGAGGCAGGCAGCTCAGTGCCTCCTCCAGACCTTGCAGAGATAGTGGCTCAGTTACAGAAGCAACTAGCTGAGTAGCAATAGGAGATAGCCACTTTAAGGGCTAACCAGCAAAACACTCCCACTGTCACCCCAGAGCCTAACTTAGCAACTCTAGTAGTTATAGAGGTTCCACCAGTCCAACCTGCAGCACCAGTAGCCCCAGCAGCAGGGGCAATGAGGGAAGCCTATCTAATCCAGTGGCAGAAGATCAAGCCAGAGAATTTCTCAGGCACCAGTGAACCATGGGATGCTCAAGCCTGGTTCAAAACACTGGAGAGTACGATGGAGCTTCTGGACTGGCCAGAATATGTGAAGGTGAAATGCGCCTCTTTCTGCCGACAGGAGACGCACGTATGTGGTGGGAGAAAATTAAAGCGAAGCACCCAGTGAATCAGATGACATGGGCTGACTTCGAGAGGGAATTCTTCGAGGAGTTTTTCCACATGCGGGTCACAAACTGCCACTACGACGAGTTCACTGAATTTTGTCAGGGCAACCTTTCAGTCGAGGAGGCCGTGAGGAAATTCAGCCTCGTCATGCCCGAACTAGTCGACCTTGAAGGGAGAGTCGGTGATGCTCAAGATGTTAAGGCCGGAAATAGCAATGAATGTGGCGGGCCGTAGGCCGCAAACTATAGAAGAACTAGTGAATAGTGCTCGACCATTGAGCATTATCGAGCGAGCGGCAAGTCCTCTCCGAGGTCAAAGGCCAAGGAGGCTCAGTACTCGAAACACGGGGCCCACGGCTCCCGGCTCTAGCGGAAGGAACTCCGGCAACAAATGCAAACCGGGAGTTACCCAAAGGAGGACCAATAGTAAATGTATCCCAAGTGTTCCACTTATGGAAAATTTCACCCAGGAGTTTGTCGTAAGGGCACTTGAGGATGTTTCGAATGTGGCCAAGAGGGGCATATGGCTAAACAATGCCCAAACAAGACCAGCTTCCCTCCCCCACAACCGATTCAGTACGAAGTCAAGCCAGCCCAATTGCACCAGATGCAGGCCGTTTTAGATGGTCCACACATCAGTCAAGGCAGACTAGAAGCCCCCTCAGCCATAACGAACGCGAGGATCTACTCACTCACCTGGGAGGATGTAGCGAATGCCTCGACAGTTGTTACAGGTCAGATTAGTATTTTACAGCAAAGTGCAACTGTCTTATTCGATACTGGGGCAACCCATTCTTATATATCCTGGGCATTCACCGAAAAGATAGCAATACCCCCAGAGGTATTCAGTGGTCAGTTTATGATGACGCTACCTTCGGGAGAAATTATGGCATCTACGCACTGGCTTAGAGCAGTGCCAGTCATTATAGCAGACAGAGAGCTTTTTAGCGATCTGATAGTGCTAGATATGGCTGACTACAATGTCTGTTGGTGCGGGAAGCATCCGACGATCGAACCTGAGTTTTGATAATGGCAAAGGATTCAAAGTTAAGATGTTTGTGATCTAACGTGCTTGACTAAGTGTTTCAGGAAAGTCCTAACTGCGGTTAGGCAGGTGAAAACCCTAGGGGGTCGTAACCCTAGGTGGAGAAAAGTCCTAACTGCAGTTAGGCAAGGTGAAAACCCTAGGGGGTGGTAACCCTAGGTCATAGGGGGTGGTAACCCTATGCGGAAAGTCTTGGCAGGTCGATGGCTTCAGGCAAAAGTCCTAGGGGGTGGTAACCCTAGGTGGAAAGTCCTGGTGTCGCGAACCAGGTGAAAGACTGGACTAGCCGGGAAGCGGATGTCCAGCAGAAAGTCCGGAAGCGTCGAGTGCTGAGCAAAAGTCCAGTCGATCTGGAGGATCGCACTGGCAATAGGTAAATCTCCTGAGTGGAGTAGGTGAGGACTCGTTCCCCGTAGAGGGAACAGTAGGCGTCGGGTCGACCTAGGGTTTCCGGTCGGAAACCCGAAGTCAGGCTCGGATAGTCCGGAGACTATCATTATCACTTCTATTATGCTTTATGTGCTAACTTTGTGCTACAGGGTATATTTGGGATTAATGTATCTTGCAGGGACCAAAGTGCAAAGAGGCGCCTCCATGGAGCTTGGAGGCGCCTCGGGTGCAAAAGCTGACCTGGCCGCGAAACAGGGTTGAAGGCGCCTCAGCTGGCTTTGGAGGCACCTTGGAAGGCACCTTGAAGACACTTGAAGGCGCCCTCAAAGGTGATAAGCGCAAACTGGTCAGCGCTCATCTGGACGGTGGACTCGGAGATATGAAGGCGCCTTCGGAGGCTTCCAAGGCGCCTTGGATGCCCTTTATAAGGGGACTTCGAGCAGCATTGAAGAACAACAATTTCCAAGCTTCCATTCTGCTGTGTTCTGCTCAAGTACTGCTTCCGAAGTGCTGTTGCAACATTCCGACAACCCAGAGCTCAGATTTCTTTTCTACTACTGTCGTCGGTATAATTTTAATTGCAGTT
The DNA here is from genome assembly GCF_018446385.1 of Zingiber officinale. Taxonomy (NCBI): domain Eukaryota; kingdom Viridiplantae; phylum Streptophyta; class Magnoliopsida; order Zingiberales; family Zingiberaceae; genus Zingiber; species Zingiber officinale. The sequence goes on along the minus strand of NC_055990.1, from coordinate 59,003,732 downwards.
AAATTTGTAATTAGTTTGTAATATTCATACGAGCTTATAGTTGTTGCCCACGGAAAGCGATCAAGGATCGCGGGCCTTCGAGTAGAAGTCGACCAAGGCTCCGAACGAAGTAAACGATCGTGTCTCTGTGTTTGTGTTTATTTACATTTCCGCTGCGTAGTTTACTCCGATAGTTTTTCGATAATCGAACGAAATAGCCACGAGCGCTATTCACCCCCCCTCTAGCACGTCTCGATCCAACAATGTCATCATGGGAATGGACTTTCTGATCAAGTACGGTGCTTCCATAGAGTGCCGTAAACAGAAAGTTATATTCCAACCCGAAGCAGGAGTGCAGTTTGAGTACAGCGGAGAGCCAAAGAAAAGAACCAAGAAGTTTCTCTCAGCTCTGAAAGCATAGAAACTGCTGGATTCAGGATGTATGAGATTCTTAGCACATGTAGTCAGTACCATCCAGGACAAGGACCGAAAACTAGAGGAGATCCGAGTCGTATGTGACTACCCAGCAGTCTTTTCTGAGGAGTTACCAGGCCTAGCACCAGACAGGGAGATAGAATTTGAGATAGAACTTATTCCCAGTACAAATCCCATCTCCAAAGCCCCCTACCGCATGGCTCCAGCAGAACTGAAGGAACTCTATGAGCAACTACAGGAGCTGCTCGACAAGGGCTTCATACGCTCTAGTCACTCACCATGGGGAGCGCCTGTATTGTTCATGAAGAAGAAGGATGGGAGCATGCGCCTGTGTATAGATTACAGAGCACTGAACCAAGTCACAATCAAGAATAGGTATCCTCTTCCCAGAATAGATGACCTGTTTAATCAGCTAAAAGGAGCAGCAGTGTTCTCTAAAATAGACCTCAGATCGGGGTATCACCAAGTGAAGGTTAAAGAAGGCGATATACCCAAGACGACTTTCAGGACCAGATACGGACATTACGAGTTCGTAGTCATGCCCTTTGGCGTGACAAATGCTCCAGCTACCTTCATGGATCTCATAAACAGGGTATTTAGAGAATACTTAGATAAGTTCGTTATCGTATTCATCGATGACATCCTTATCTATTCCAGAACTCAGGAAGAACATGCAGAGCACCTGAAGATAGTACTGCAGACCCTTCAGCAGAACCAGCTGTACGCCAAGTTCATGAAATGTGAATTCTGGCTCGATCAGGTAGCCTTCCTGGGTCATATTATCTCCAAGGATGGTATTATGGTAGACCCCAGCAAAATAGAAGCGGTGACTAACTGGAAAAGACCCAAGAACGCCAGTGAGATTAGAAGCTTTTTGGGACTAGCAGGTTATTACAGAAAGTTTGTAGAGGACTTCTCCAGGATAGCCTCCCCACTGACAGCTCTTACCAGAAAGGACAGAAAATTTTAGTGGACAGAGAACTGTGAGAACAGCTTCAGCGAGTTAAAAAGGAGATTGACCAGTGCACCTATTCTGACTCTACCAGAAAATACCGATAGCTTTGATATTTACAGTGACGCCTCTAAATTGGGACTAGGAGCAGTACTCATGCAAGAAGGTAAGGTGATCGCCTATGCCTCCAGACAACTCAAGGATTATGAGAGGAACTACCCTACTCATGACCTCGAGCTTGCAGCAGTCATGTTCGCTCTCAAAATTTGGAGACATTACCTGTATGGAGCTCAGTGTAGAGTGTATACAGATTATCAGAGCCTGAAGTACTTCTTTACTCAGAAGGATCTGAATATGAGACAGCGTAGATGGCTTGAACTGGTCAAAGATTATGATGTAGACATCCTCTACCATCCAGGAAAAGCCAATAAGGTGGCAGATGCACTTAGCAGGAAGTCCAGCGCCACCTTACTATCACTAGCAGCCATGTCACCGCCCCTACAGAAGGAGATCACAGATTTCAGCCTCAAACTTATAGTGGGACAACTCTCTACTATGACATTAGAATCCACCTTGCTTGGTGACCTCCAGACAGCTCAGGGACAGGATCCTGAAATTCAGAAAATCAAGCAAGGGTTAGCAGAATCAGGAAGTGGAGAGTTCAGAATATCCGATAGTGGGGCATTACATTTTGGTGACAGACTTTGTGTTCCAGATCAGGAGGAACTAAAGAGAAAGATTTTAGATGAGGCTCACAGGACTCCCTATGCGATGCATCCGGGTTCCACCAAGATGTATCAAGATTTAAAGAAATATTTTTGGTGGCCGGGGATGAAAAGAGACATCGCTACATATGTCAGTACCTGTTTGACCTGTCAAAGGGTCAAGGTAGAACATCAGAGACCAGGAGGAGTTCTGCAGCCCATTCAGATCCCAGAATGGAAGCGGGAGGATATTTCCATGGATTTTATAGTGGGACTACCCAGAACCACGAATGGTTTCGATGCCATCTGGGTAATAGTCGACAGATTGACTAAATCAACCCACTTCTTAGCTATTAGGATATCCTACTCCATGGAGCAGCTAGCTCAGTTGTATCTCAAGGAGATTGTCAGACTACATGGAGTCCCACGAACCATTATTTCAGACAGAGACAGTCGATTCACATCACACTTCTGGGAGTGTGTGCAGTCAGCACTGGGCACCAAGTTAAAGTTTAGCACAGCTTTCCATCCTCAGACAGATGGTCAGACGGAGCGAGTAAATCAGGTACTCGAAGATATGCTCCGAGCATGTGCCCTAGACTTCAAGGGAAGTTGGTGCAAATATCTGAGTTTAGCAGAATTTGCATACAACAACAGCTATCAGGCCACTATCGGTATGGCACCCTACGAGGCTCTCTATGGAAGGAGGTGTAGATCTCCAATCTGCTGGTATGAGAGTGGTGAACAGAAGGAACCAGAACTTCAGACATACCTAGTAGCAGACACCACAGCAGCTATACAGCAGATCCGCCAGAGGATAGAGACAGCTCAGAGCCGCCAGAAAAGCTATGCTGATACACGGCACAGACCTTAGAGTTTTCAGTTGGGGATTCAGTGTTTCTCAGAGTAGCTCCCATGAAGGGAGTAATGCGTTTTGGGAAGAAGGGCAAATTAAGTCCTAGATATGTGGGACCATACCTTAACACTAGAAGAGTGGGCAAGGAAGCATATGAGCTAGAGCTACCCCAGGAGATGTCAGCTATCCACAATGTATTTCATGTCTCTATGCTGAAGAAGCATATCCCAGATGCCACCCAGGTGATTAAGCCCCATTCGGTACAAGTTCGCGAAGACCTTAGCTATGACAGTCGGCCTATTCAGATAATAGACCGAGCAGTTAAGAAATTGCGGAATAAAGAGGTACCATTAGTAAAAGTTATTTGGCAAAGTCACACAGCAGAAGAGGCAACTTGGGAGACAAAAGCTAGTATGAGACAGAAGTACTCAGAGTTATTCTAAGTTCGAGGATGAACTTTTTATAAGGTATGGGGGATTGTAACACCCGAAAATTCTCAAATCAATTTTAGAAATATTCTATGATTTTTCTGGAATTTTAGAATATTTTTATGAAATTTTTGGAGTAGTAGAAGTAGAAAAAATAAATAAAAACCATAAAACAGCTTAAGTAGGAATCGAACCCGAGACCTAGCGAACTCTATGCCTTATGGATGACTTAGTAACCATGTGACCCAGCAGGGGTGTGCTGAAAGAAGAGGGAAATAATTATATTTAAGGTTGAGTTGGGGTGAAATTAATCACTTAATATAAATAGTAGATTTAAGTGGGGGATGATTTTTATCGATAGTTTCTCTCCCTCAAACCCTCACCCACCGACCCCTCTCCCTTCCTCACCTCTCAGCGCCCAAGTCCAAGGAAGAACCTAGGGTTCCATCCCTAGGGCCATAGGGGTATCTTTCAGCAACATCAAAGTTATGAGGACGCTCCTCTCCGCGAGAAGAACGCATAGACGTGAGAAGATCGTCGAAGAGATCCCTTCTCCGGAAAACCTAGCGATTGGATTATAAGGAAATCAAGCGCAGGGTGTAAGAACCCCTCACCTGCAGTATAAGTAGCTTTTCGTGTGTTTTATGCATTAGTTTAGTCATATGCAGAATTTTAAGTATATAGGGTGTGAATTAGCGCACACCAAGTGTTTGCTTAAATGCTTAGTTCAGTAAAACACCACCATAGGCATTTCAATAGTTTAGATAAATGCGGTAGAAGCATTTTATAGCACATTTAGTCGTGCTACAACTTTTATGAGACTACGGTCCAATGGGTGGGCTCCCACAGTCGCCTCTAGGTTCAGACAACCTAGTTCTACGTTCAGATAACCTAGTAAGATCAAGGTAAAGTATTAGCTACAAATCAGTATTTTACTTTTTAGAGGCACTGTACTGGACTTCAGTTGTCCATGGGCTGGGCTCCCATAGTCGTCCCTAGGTTTAGATAACCTAGTAACTCTACTAAATTCGGGACTTGCAACCCCGGGTCTAGTTAGGGATGCGCACATAGCAAGTACAGTTGTCGGGCCCATCAGCAGTATGATTAGTATTTTCATCTATTTATGATAAATAGTTTTTCAAAGCCTCATAATTTAGTATGTGATTACAGTTCAGGATTTATACCAGCTTAGCAATGGTTTAGTTAGCAATTGTATCAGTTTAGTTCTATTTTGTTGATACCAGAAGATATTGCTATGATCAGCTTTTGCTTTCTATGTTTTGTATGCCAGAATGCCATGTTTTAGCATGTTCAGCACATATTTCAAATAGAATGTTTCCAAAGCATAAATTGCATCGTATGCATGGTTTTGTGAGGTAGATGGTTTCTTACTAAGCGTAAGCTTACAGATACTTCTTTTCCTTATACTGCAGATAAAGGTAAAGGAAAGATGAACTAGCGGAGGCTGGAGGTCAATGCAGTGAAGATGTGTGTGGATGGGGACATGGAATAAAGATCTTGGAGAAACTAGTGAAATTAGAAACCTTTAGCATTTGCTTATGTTATTACTTTTCCGCACTTCTAGTTATTTTAACATTTTGAATCATGAAAGATCTGCTTAGACTATTAGTGATCATATTTAGAATGCTAGTTAATGGCCATTAGTATGTTTTTCAGCCACTTTAAAATCTATGTATGTGAATTAGGCACGAAACAGTGCTGAAATCAGATTTCTGATACGAAATCAGAAACCCCGATCGATCAGTCGATCGATTGGGGGTCCTCAATCGATCAGCTGATCGATTGGGGAGCTTGTTTCCGCGAACAGTAAGCTTCTGGATCGATCTGTAGATCGATCCAGTCGCATTCTATCGTGAACAGAAGGTTAAGGGATCGATCAACCGATCGATCGAGGAATTAGCTCTCGCGAATAGAGAGCTTCAGAATCGATCACTGGATCGATTAGCAAGTCTGGATCGATCAGTCGATCGATCCAGAATATTTCCCCGTGCACAGTAGCGTGCTGAATCGATCAGTGGATCGATCAAATAACTCCGATCGATCCACCGATCGATTGGAAGGCCTGATGTTGGCTAGGGAGCTCTGTGTACAGTTGCTAGGCCATTGGGAAGATTAGGTTCCATCTCTTAGCATATGTGGTATAATGAAAAGACATTATGAACAGAGGCTACAGCTTCTAACAGTCATTAGCATGAAATAAGTTTTAAATTAGTTCGCCTCTTCATAACTCGTAGCTTAGCACAGCATAATGTGACGGTCTGGCCTTACAGCTTAGCCAATAGAAGGCGGGTCGTTACATAAATACTGCAGGAGCATTGATAAGCCCAAATGGCATTACCAAAAACTCGTAATGTCCATATCTGGTGCAAAATGCTGTCTCCTGAATATCAGAATCTCTAACTCTCAGCTGATGATATCCAGACTGCAGATCAATCTTAGAATACACTATTGTATCTATGAGTTGATCAAATAAATCCTCAATTCGTGGCAAGGGGTATTTATTTCTGATAGTCACTGCATTCAGCTGCCTATAATCGATGCACAACCTCAAAGTACCATCCTTCTTCTTGACGAATAATACAGGAGAACACTAAGGCAGAATACCGTGGGGTTCTCCACAAGGTCACCATAATGCTCCTACCCGTGCATGCCATATGCAGCTTCTACAGGAGGAATTGTCCTCTGCTGACGATGCAAGGATTGGGCTTTCGGCCCTCCTCGTTGAGTCCCAGACTAACCAAATGGTCCTCCCGAAACAGAAACTCCGGAAGCTAAATGCTGAGCCTTCAACGAACAATCTCGGCTCAAATGTCCAGGTAGTTTTCAATAATAGCAAACTGACTGCCCCAGAGATGCATTCAGAGATGATGTGATCTCGGGACCCACATCAGGTGCAGTGAGAGTCACCGATGGGTTGTTTCCAGTTCTGCTGAGAAGACCGGGAACATCCTGATGTAGAGCGTCCTGACTTCTGGGGTCGGCCAGATGACCCAAAGTACTCTGACCCGTCTGAGTGCGATTGCTCTGCTGCTGTCCCGTAGTCTGTGGATACTGGATCTGTCCAGAAGTCCGATCAGTCTGCTTCCTCTTTTGTCTACCTTCACTCTCTGATGAGCAGACTCAATCATAAGAGCTCTACCCAGTGCCTCTGTGTATGATGAACTACCAAAGCCAGCAATCTTCACCTGAAGATGTCCATCCAGTCCCTGGACAAACTGAAGCATACGAGATCTGTCATCGGCAACCAACTCAGGATAGAATCTGGCCAACCGATTAAATTCAGCATTATATTCCATAACTGAGCGGTTATTCTGTCGAAGACTTAGCAAATCCTACCGACGTGTCATCTGATACGCCCGAGAAAAAACTGATTCTCGAATGCTTCCATAATTCTCGCTCGTGTAATATGCTGCTCGTCTATAATCGAGCGCTGCGTGTCCCACCAGATCTCTGCCCCATCTCATAAGTGGTAAGCAGCCAGCTCAGCCTTCTCCCACTCGGAGCAGGCCATATAAAAGAATGTCCGCTCCATAGTCTCTATCCAAGACTGAGCCACGCTAGGATCAGTCTCTCCGCGAAATAGCGTAAATCGATCTTTTCACAGACTTCGCTAAGGCTAGAATCCGTGCTAGTGCCTCAACCATATCCGTAGATATCGCTACGAAACTGGACAGAACCACTGGAGCTGATCCTAAGGGTGGTACTACTGGATAAGCCGGAGGAGGTATTACTGGTGTTGCCACATAAACTGGGGTAGGTACTACTGGTGGAACAGGCGAGGTATGTACCTCTGAAGTCGGAACCGTCGAGGTCTTATAATCCGACGTGCCTATAATATCCTGATGAGTTTTCCCCTGACAGATAGGCTCGACCCTAGCAGATCTCTCTGGAGACTCTGTCTCCGGAGAATCTATCGCCCTCTTATGGGGGCGACCACGTCTCGGTATCGAAATATGTGTATGTGTCATATCTTTTAACAAAATGTTACCCAGATATCACTACAAGTATGAAATCTATAAAATTACCTCATTTACCTATTTGTCGTCTGGAGATGTCCTGTCACTGCTTAGTCCCAAAATAAAACCTCGTCAAAATACCTCGGGATTTCGAATCGAAAAATCGACGAAAATCCGTAAAATTCAAAAATATTGAAATATCCAATAGAAAAGCACGTATCGTAAACCTCGCTCTGATACCAAATAAATTGGTATAAGATAAAATCCTAAAAATCCAGAATGCCAAGCAAGTATCGTAACCTGCTCTGATACCAAAAATATTGTCACGCCCCAGGTAGTCCCTGCCAGAAGAAATTTCGGCAGCATCTCCCCTGTATGGGTGACAATATGAATCCAGAATACATATATCCATACATCGGCCCACACGGCCGGAACAATACTATACAGATAATAACCAAACCACGCAGTTTATATCAACATTTCACACAGTTTAATATGAACAATCCACGCAGTTTAATATAAAGAGAAGACGATATAGAAATCATCGCAGATATATGTATAACATCCTACTCCACTACAACGAAGAAAATAAAATCCACGAAGTAATGAAAATATCCGCAGCGGAAAACAAAAGTAGCAAACCCAAAGGTTCAACATAAAGTCCACAATACAAAACCCACATCACAAGTGAAAAAAATGTAGTAACGAAAATAGAGATCGACTACAGAAAATCCTCACGACAAGGGGGCTAGCGACTGGAATATCTCCCGACGACATCAACCTGAAAGGTAGTAATAAAACGATGTGAGTCTAAAGAACTCAGCAGGTAATCCAATAGATATGTACAACAACATATAACTACCAGCAATAATCCTATGGTACAGTATCCTAACAGTATAACATAAAGTACAGTCCTAACAGTATAACAGGTATGCATAACTGAATAAACTACAGTAACCAACAATACGCATGTAATACAGTCTACTGTAAGAATAATAAGAAATGCATAGCTGAAATAAACTGTACTCACCTGCGAGGCTTTGACAAATGACTGTGGACATACACAGATAAAAATGGTCAGAGCAAATAAGCATGTATCCTGTATGCATGTCAAACATATGCAGCCATCAAAATGCATCGTCCAATATGCAACAATCACAATCAATGCAATCTGTGCATATGATGCAATATGACATGGTCACCCCTGACGCCAGTCAGCCATCTCACACACAATGGTGAGACCGAGTGGGTAGGGCTGTGATACCGTGCACTCTGCCGTCACTACCCCTGAAGAGTGACCGAGTGGACGGGATGCACCGGAGTACGCCTATCCTCCAACCTCAACAATAGTGAGGGAGCGCAATGCTCTCATCTCCCGGTACACAATGACGGGGAGGGACCCCTATCCTGCTACTACGCTACATCACACTAACCCATGCGTATACCAGCGGAGCCTCGACAGAGCAACCTACCATACACACCTTGAGTGTTGTGCCACTACCCGTGCAGTGGTCACATGTGTAGAGGTCCATGTAGCCGGCCGACGAGCTCAACAATAATGGAGTTGTCAATCGCGCAGCATGCAATCATGCGATATGGTGCATGCGACTACAACATGTCATACCTGAACATATCCTCCTCCATATGTGTAGGTGTCAAGAAGATAAACACATATATAACAAGGATAATAAACAACATGAATCCAACATCACATATCCAACATATCTATCAACTAATCTAGTATAGAGGGAAGCACAATAAACACCTCTATCTCTATGAACATAGATAAACATAGCCAGAAAGAAAAGCATGCTAGACTAATGAATAGCAGCTAACAGTAGAAGCATGTATCAGGTATCAACTAAACTAAACTAGGGGAGTACTAACTACCAACAGTAGTAAGTATATATAAACTGCACATATCATAAGACACTATCAAGAGATAAGTCAAAGGGTACCCGCCTCAAATAAAAGGTACAATCAAGCAAATCCAAAGTCAACGTCGAGACGCTCGTCTCGAATCAAAATCCTGCGTCAAACAATATATATATTTTTTAGTTAGCTAAATCCAAATGAATAGCTAAACAAAATCACTAAACTAAATTAGGGCAAAACCCTAATCACCACAATCACACCTACCTAGTTAAATCTAACAGTCAATTAGGGTTAGTTACCTAATCCCTAATCACCAATTAGATTAGAAATCCAAACTTAGATTAAATCCAATAATTGGCTAGGGTTAATTGTCTTAACCCAAATCCTTCCATTAGTTTAATCTAAGTAAACAAATCTAATCACAATCGACAACTAATTATAACCTTAAATCTAAAACATGATCTACCACATGTTCCATTCTAAATTCAATTCAAGCATAACCCTAATTCAAATATAGAACATGTCTCAATTACTCCTACACATACCTCAAATCTCAGCTCTCTGCTCTTGATCCGTAGCCAAAGAGGAGCTGCTGGTTGGAGTGTTGCCGAAAAGGAAACACTCCACAGAACAGAGCAACCTACTAGAATCAACCGGTCACGTAGAGATCAAGACATCACAGACCAAACAATACCGCCTCTGCCCGACAGCTCAAGAACACTTCACCATCATCAACCGAAACCCCCAATCAACCACAAGAATAGGAGGTGCAAGATCTGCTCAGAAAGAAATACTAGCACAAGAAGAGTCAATGCCGGAATAACCCTAACCTAACGAACCTTTGAATCTACCAAAGATCCGGTGATGCCTTACCTCCAAGATCACTGCTCGGCGGCGTCACTCCGTCCAATCCGGCCAATAAAGGGTGGATCGCACTGTGAGCAGCGCGAGGAGAGGAAAGGGAAGGTCGATTGGCTGGGAGACTGTAACGCCCGAAAATTCTCAAAACTATTTTAGAAATATTCTATGATTTTTCTGGAATTTTAGAATATTTTTATGGAATTTTTAGAGTAGTGGAAGTAGCAAAAATAAATAGAAAACGAAAATAGCTTAAGCGGGAATTGAACCCGAGACCTATTGGGTCCTACGACTTATGGTGAACCATGGTAACCAAGTGAACCCAGCAGGGCTGTGCTGAAAGGAAAGGGAAATAATTTTATTTAAGTTGGAGTTGGGTATATAAATAGGAAATAATTAGGTGAAGAGTTATTTTTCTTGGATCGTAGCTTTCTCCACCCCAACCTAATTCCGCCGCCCACTTCTCCTCTCCCTCTCTCGGCGCCAACCACAAGGAAGGCTGAGGTTCGGCCCAAGGACACTTTCCGGCGACGACTTCGACACGAGGACGCTCCCCTCCGCGAGAGGAACGCATAGACGTGAGAAGATCGTCGAAAGGATCGTCTCCTCCGGAAATCCAGCGATTAGAATCGTAAGAAAATCCAAACAGGAGGTAAGAAACCCCTCACCTGCAGTATAAGTAGCTTCCGTGTGAATTCCATGTTTTAGTTTAGTAATATGTAGACTTTCGGCACAAGGATGCGAATTAGTGCATACTAAGTGTTTGATTAAATTATTTAGCACAGAAAAATGCAACTTAGGCATTTTAATAGCTCAGTAAATGCAATAGAAGCATTTAAATAGTTTAGTTAGCCTTGCCACAGCATATATGGGACTACGGTCCAATGGGTGGGCACCCATAGTCGCCTCTAGGTTCAGATAACCTAGTAAAAGCAAGGTAAATTAATTAGCTATGATCCAGTATTTTATTTTCAGTAGTGGCACTGTACAGGATTAGATATCCATTGGGCTGGGCTCCCATAGTCGGTCCCTAGGTTTAGATAACCTAGTAAACCTTACTAAATTCGGGATTTGCAACCCCGGGTCTAGTTAAGGATGCGCGCATAGCATGTACAGTTGCCGGGCCCACTAGCAGTATGATTATGTATTTTAATCTATTATATTATAGTTTTTCAAAACTCACAAAGATCAGTTATGTTAGTTGAGTTTGAATTCAGTTCCAGACTAGCTTAATTCATGTTCAGCTCCGTTTTCTTTATTGTTACACATGATAGTTATGGTTAGCTTTGTATGCCATGCTTTGGTGTTCATGTTCAGTGATTTCAGTATGCCATGTTTTAACAAGTTTGACATATGTTTGATAGCATGTTTTTTTTTAAAAGCATAAATGCATCGTATGCATGTTTTAGTGAGGTAGATGGTTTCTTACTAAGCGAAAGCTTATAGATACTTTCTTTTCCTTATACTGCAGATAAAGGTAAAGGAAAGATGGACTAGCGGAGGCTGGAGGGCAATGCTACGAAGATGTGTGTGGGCAGGAACTTGGAAAGAAGATCTTAGGGAACTCTAGCAAGCTTTGTTTAAACATTAGTACTTTTTAGTGTTTTAGCAATTTGCACTTTAGTATGTTGATCGCTATGAATTAGTTAACCATGCACTCTATTATGCTTAGAACATTGTTCTTTATGATGTTAGAATGTTAGTTGTGGTTGTTAGAGTGTTTCCTAGCCATCTTAGAACATGTAATGTGATTGAGGCACGAAATAGTGCTGAAATCAGGGGTTCTGGTTCGAAATCAGAAACCCAGATCGATCTACAGATCGATCAGAATTGGGTTGTGCCACTGGATCGGTCAGCTGACCGATCCAGATGCGAACAGAGAGTACAGAAGCTCACTGATCGGTCAGCCGACCGATCAGTGAGCCACTGGATCGGTCTACCGACCGATCAGTGTACTCCTGGATCGGTCGGTAGACCGATCCAGCCGCATACAGAAGCAATATAGCTTATGGATCGGTCAGCCGACCGATCCAGCACTACAACAAAAGTGACTTTCCGCAGCACATCATTAACGGCGTGCAGTTAAAGTGCGCCGTTAATAATAGTTTTTATGGCGCGCCTAATTATGTGTGCTGCGAATAGTATAATATTTATATAAATAACGACGTACAGAAAAAGTATGCTGTTAATAAAATTTTCTACGATGTGCAAAGTGCGCTGTTAAAACTTAATATTAACAGCGCACGGAGCGCGCTGTTAATAATTATTATACCCAATTAAAATTACTTTTAACGGCGCATTATTCGCAGCTCGCTGCAAATACACTAGTGTAAAATCCTGTTTTTTTTTAAGTAGCCCCGTGTGTACTCTTCCCCTTCGTCAAAAAAAAAAAAATCCCTACCCCCTTTCCTCTCTTCACCTCGTCCCTTTGCCCCTCTGTTTGTGGAACGCCGCCCCCCGCCAGCGACAAAGGCGCTGCCCCTCCCCCTTCGAGCACCATCAGCGGTAGAGGCGTCGTCCCCTCCCTCTCTTCGAGCCCTATCAACAGAGGCGCCTAGCTCTCCGAACACCATCTCCCTCCCTCCCTCTCTTCGAGCACCATCAATGGCAGAGGTGCTGTCCCCTCCCCCTTCGAGGACCATTAGTGTTAGAGGTACCTCCACCCTCTTTGAGCCCTATCAGCAGCCCCTCTTCGAGGCCCATCAGCAAAGGCACCCATCAATGGCAAAGGCCCTCCCTTCGAGCTCTATCTCAGTAAAGGCGCCCCAGCACCATCTGCGAAGGGGACGGAACGAGGCGTGACAATTTTTTTGGCCCGATAATAATCAGACTACATCTTGGCGTTGAGAGAACCCTCAGCCATTTCGGTTTTCCCTTCTTTGAATCAAGACATCATGGCGGCGGAGGACAGCTCGTCGGCGGGAACAGTAAGTGATCCTTGTGTTTGCCTTCTTATCTTTGGATCCATTGTGCTAGTACCCGGTTGATCCTTGCGATTGGTGTATTTCTGAACCTTAGCTCAAGGTGGATGAGGAACAGTTATTTATTGCCGAATCCCGCTGGGTCGAGGCTCTAACGACCTGTGACCACCTGTCATCGTTGTGCTACGACCTATCCTAAATTCCTCTTCCGGTTACCCCTGCTCTAGGTTTGCCTCTTCATCAACTTATGAATATCTGAATATCTAATTCAAGTTTCTTTTTTTTCGACAGCAAATTATCATACTATGGTTCCATGAATCTGGAGATCAAGACGAATCAAGGTAGGAGATAAACCCTAACGATTTTAGAGGTTTTGTAAGGCCCTTCCTCGATTCGAATGGTTCACTATGTCTAAACTCCATCACCTGCTCGTTATAACATCCCTGAAACATCATTTAGTTAACTGGTTGTGTTAAAGGAAATTTCAGGTGTCATCACCCTGCTGAAAACTGGTTGTGTTTGAGCTGCAAAGATGTTTTCTTCAATCATTTTATCAATAAGCACATGGTGAACCATCACCAAGAAATTGGGCACTGCCTTGCTTTGAGTTTCAGGTTAGATAAATTACCCTCTTAGTCCATAAGCTGATTAACTTCGAGTGAGTGCATGTTTAATGCTTTGTGATTAACAACATCCAGAAACGATCTATCAGTTTGGTGCTTTAACTATGATGCATATCTAGATGTTCAGATGATCAGGCAACTACGACCTATTTATGAAGTTACCCATCTGCCAAAATTTGGTGAGCAACCTTCAACTATCACTCAGACTTTAAAGACAAAAATCAAAAACTTGCATCTTTGTTAGCAAGTTGATTTTCTTCCATTGTGTTTTATTATTCCCTAGTGTTTCCTTCAACTATTATGAAAGCTTTAATCCTTCTGAAACCACAAGTTAAGTTACATGCAGTTGTTATCATATCTGAGCCTTTTTAGTTTGGTAGAAATCTATATGAGCTTTATTAGGTGGCAGTAAAATGTCACGTTCTATATGAGCTTTGATAATTTTTCAAAAGAGTTACTATAATGCGACATTCTAGTTGCGTTGTGTAGGTGGCAGTAAAATGTAGGCCATTGACTGAAGGAGAACAAAAGCAGTGCATGCATATTATTCAAGTTATGGATGATAAGGTGTTAACTATAGTTAATACGACAATCTGTTCTTTGGAAGATTACAACAAGCAAATTGAACAATTGAAACAAGAAATGAATGATGCTACTCATGGAGCTGACAACATACGGAGTGATATTAGTGCCCTTGCTCAAAGATATGCTGAAATTGATCGTGATGAAGAATGTGGGGTATTGCTCTGACTTACATTTGTATATTTTTCAAGAAATTAAAAGTCTTTGGTCATCTTATGATAATGGAGATTATAACTGTTATGTTTGTTGACTTGATGTTAATATCTAGCTCAGTCAACATTTTCTAAATTGAATAGCTTGTGAAGTTGTGTCCTATGAAGTGTCTATAGTTAGCTCCTAGATTTGCAGAATCAGATTGCATTAGCAATGATGTAATGGAATATGGATGTAACTTCACTTGCATTGTTTATTAAGTATAGATTAAAATGTTTAAACATGAAGTTAATTAGAAATTCACCTTTCTTCAAATTGTTATGCTAATCTTCTCTTTTGATTGATAGGTTTGTAAAAGGAAAATATTAATGGCTGGAGGGGCACCTCTTCTGGCTAGGGGATATACATCAACTGGACCTATGACCCCCCTTCTTTATTTTCCCGTGTGGTCATTCCTTTCATGCAAATTGTCTGATTGCTCATGTGACTCGATGCACAAGTCGAACCCGAGTAAGTAAAAATTAGTTGTTTATTTGCATTTAATCTCAATGTTTCAGTGTTTATCTTTCATCTATGAGAGAATACTCTACTATTAACTCCTAGAGCTTGTAAAGCTACGTGCTGTATATTTTTTAGAGTTTCTTGTTTGAGTTTCTTCTATTTTTTTTTGCATATTGCAAGCTACACGATGACAACAGGGCTTGATAGGCTTACTAAATCAAAGGAAGCAGCATTATCTTATGCAATGTGTTTTTAGTGATGCAGAACCTTGGGCTTGTTCCTTGAAGACCAATGCTCGATATAGAGTTTGAGACAACAAAGTGATGAGTGGATGTGGTTCTTTCTGGGCTTTTATACAACTTTTGTAGTATTTTTTTTCCTCTGTATCGTTGGCGTTGGCTCCTGAAGGCAAAGGCTAACTTCTACTTAGGAAGACTAGATCAAGCATTTGAATTACTGAAGAAGCTTGAACAAGGGAAAAGTATAGTGGACAAAATTTCACTATATTTTTTCAGAATTTAAAAGGATAATGTTTTTCTCTTCAAATATATTCTTACAAACTATGACTTTTATTAATAGTCAGTTTGTAATAGCAAAATTTAACAGGATTATGTAATAGTTACTTTGTTATAGATTTGGTATCTTGCTTTGGATCTTCAAACTTTGTTTTGGTATAATGAAAAACTGACTTTCATTAATTTTGTGTGTATTTGATTTTCACTAAATTTGTTGTAAAATTTTATTTTATTGTATTTATTCATGAAATTGATTTTTTTTAAATATAGATAAGATTATCAACAACATATGTTTGCACGTTGAGGATGATTATCCGCGGCGTGCAATGCACGCCACAGCAAATAGTATTTGCAGCGCACAATGCACACCGTAGAAAATATTTTCTGCGGCGTGCATTGCGCGCTGCAGATACTATTTGCTGCAGCGTGCACTGCACGCTGCGGATAATATTTTCCGCGGTGTGCATTGAGCGCTGCGGATAATATTTTCCGCGGCGTGCATTGCGCGCTGCGGATAATCTAGGACTTTCAACAGCTTTTAATTGTGCAGCGCGCAATGCACGCTGCGGAAAGCGAATATGCGCGCTGCGGAAAGTCATTTTTGTTGTAGTGCAGAGTTTTTCTCCGTGCCGGTATCAAGCTGGATCGATCACTGGATCGATCCGACAGCCCCAATCGATTCATGGATCGATTGAAATGTCTGATTACAGCTAGTAGGACATCCGAGAGGCATAGATTATCTTCCCTAGCATATGTACAACTCCTAGGTACACCTAGAATATTAAGTTCAGAATTTACAGTAATCAGTTTAGTAAAATTTTAATCAATCCAGATTTCCGCAATAGTAATTTAGCACAGCATAATGTAGCGATCGGCCTCACAGCCTAGTCAGTAGAAGGCGGGTCGTTACAGAGACAACACGAATCAAGCCCCCCGCCGTGCCCTAGCCGCCGCATCGTTGACGATCGGTCGCTGAATCCACCGAACAACAACCCCTCGACCGAAGAAGATCTGTACTCCACCAGTCCCATCGTGCTCCAGCAAGCTCCGGTGACCCCACTGGTTTCCATCGAGGTCGACAGTCGCCGGAACCGTCGGCTTTGCTTCGTCTGCAAGAGAGAACAGAGGAAGGGGAGAAGAAAAGATCGGGGAAGGAGGAGAAGGTTAGGGTGAGGAGAGGATCGGGGTCGCCGTTTGGGGAAGAAAAATAAAAGGAAAATGTTTTATAAATAAAACATTTTCTCAATTAAACGGGTATCCCAAACAGGCTTTATCCGAACCCGCCGATCGATCCCCTCAAAACCCTTCGTACAAGCTCCGAAAAATCCCTAGAAAATTTCTAAAAAGTCCAGAAAAATTTTATAAGGCTATGTCTCAAATAACCCTATTTATTTAAATTTTTTGATATCTCACACAACTGGCGACCTTTTATGTCGTCAACCGATGACCCTCAGCCGTGTCGGTACTCACAAGGTCTTCCCACCCCCTGGCCAGTGGATTTTTGCCTTCCCCAGGATTTGAACTCTAGATCTCCAGGTTAAATACTAGAGTTTATGAATCCTGGTAGGATTCATAAACTCTAGTATTTAACCTGGAGATCTAGAGTTTGAATCCTGGGGATGGCAAAAATCCACTGGCCAGGGGTGGGAAGACCTTGTGAGTAACGACATGGCCGAGGATCATCGGTTGATGACATAAGGGGTCGCCAGTTGGGCCACCATTGTGGCCACTCAAGGGACCGCCAAGGGGCCGCCAGATTGGGCCGCTAGTGTGGCCGGCCAAGGGGCCGGGTCGTTACAAGATTCTTCTTGTTTGAATTGTGTTATGAATTTAAAAAGACATGAAAATCCTACATAACTTAACAAAACTAATTTAATTAATAAAAATTGAATAATTCAAATGTAACTCAAATTGATCAAATCAACCCAAACCTTAATCAAGATTCAGATCTAGTTAATCAAAACTTATTTATTCAAGATGATTTGAATTTAAATTAAAATAATAATAATCTAAAATTAACTACAATAAACAGAATTTAACTAAAAATTTAGAATATAAAAACAAGAAACTAAATTATAAATTAAATACAAAATCAAATTTTAGAAAACTAGAAAAACAAAATAATGTTTTGAAAAATAAAATTAATATATTAGAACACCTTATTAATAATTTTATCAACTTACAAAATCTAGATTTAAGTTATAAATCAAAACCAAATTTAAACCAAAACTTCCATAAACCTAATTATAATCATGTACCCTTTAATTATGAAACTAATCAATATTAATAATAATAATAATAATAATAATAATAATAATAATAATAATAATAATAATAATAAATAAAAACTAGAATGATAACAACAATAACAATAAAAATAATAAATAAAAACAATAATGATAGCAATAAAATAACAAACAATAATAATAAATATAATACAACAACAATAATAATATTACTTGTTTGAATTGTTTGGCTTACCATGATCATGCATATTTATATGTTATATACCATGTCATGCATCTTCTCTTTATGCTGTTAGTTTAGAATGGTTAGTTATAAAAGGTTTACCAAACCCTAACAACATAGCATCGAAATGGATTGAGATGATAATGCATCAAGGAAGCTTTGTCACAGGTATGTCTAGGCTGAATCTTGTTTATTCTACCTGGTGCACTAGACTTAGTGGAACTGACCGAAGCTACCCCAGTCAAATATAGGCTAGTTAGACCAAAATTTAATATTAAGTTTTTTGGGTGGGAGCAGTTTGGAAAGTCTTCAACAAGTGGTCCACCGTTGATACACAAGAAGGTCATATGCTTCGCCACTGAACTGAAAACTTATCCTTAGGAAGCCTGCTTGATTAACCCAAAGCTAAGTTTGAATCTAACGTGGGTTTAATAACCTTTTTCAAATTCAACTAAAAACTTAATTAAAATTATTTTAAAACTTTAATTTAAAATCAAATATTAAACCTAATTATGAAAACCCAATTTAAATGTAAAATTAAATTACAACTTTAAATTAATCAAAATTTAATTCAAACATCATTAAAACTTTAATTAATAAAACTAAAATTAAACTAAAATAAACTTAATTTAAACTAAACTTAAACTTAAATTAAATCAAGTGTAATTTAAAAAGGAAACTAAATCAACTTTAAAATAAAACTAAATTAATTGATTAACCCAAATCAATAATTAACTTTACAATTTAACTTAATGCATTTAATTATTTCTTAATGAATTTCAACTTGAAATCTTAACTTTAATCAACAAATAAAGTACTTTAACCTTAAAAAAAATTTAAATTAATTAAAACTAATTCTACAATCTTTACCAAATTAATTCCTAAGAACAAATTAAATTAATAATCAATTAATTCATAACTATTAATTATGAAACTTATAATCAACCTTAATTGAAATAAGCAATAATTAATCTAAAAATTATATATCAAATTTTTAATCCTTAATTAAAAATAAATAATCATACTAAATTAAACTCAATTAAAACTAACTTTTAAATTAAGTTTAAATCAATCATTAATCTAACAATCAACCTATAACCATAACTATTAAAAATAATTCTTAACCGAATCAACTTAATTAAACCTTAATTAGCTAATTATCATTAACAAATAACTTTAAAATCTCTAAACTAAACATTGATTTATACATTCAAATAATGTTACCATTAATTGATCTTAATAATTTATTTTAACCCAAAATTAACTTAACATAATCAAAGTTCAACTAAAATTTAAATTTCAACAAACTCAGAATCAATAAAGTCATCTCACATAATTATAGGATTACCATGCTTGAAAATTTAGAATGGGTGAAATGCTAAGAAAATTAAAATTTATAATATTTTTTTTTAAAAAGTGTTTTGAAAACTTATAAATCTATTCTCTTAAGAAATATTTTTTTTTTTCAAATTTTGATTGATGATTGATTGGATGTATTATTTATATAAATTATTGTTATTCACAACCTAAGTCTTTAGATCTTTAAGTCAACCATGACCCTTAGACACATCTAGGAATATCTTCCTTGTGGGTAATAAGGATATCTAAAAAGAGTGTCTGGTTAAGGGGGAGAGACTATACTGAAGGACATATTTTTTTTTTAAAAAAACAATATATCTTCAAAAAGGGTTTCAAAAGTTTTGATTTCAAGCATTTTTTTTAATCTTACTTTTACATATTTTGGAAAAATGCTTGATAATTTTTTTTTTAAAAAAATTATCTTTAAAATCTCTTAATTCATATCAAATATTTTTTTTTTAAATTACTTTTACAAAATTTCTTGATTTTTTTTTAAAAAACATCTTGGTTTTAAAATTAGCTAGAAAATATTTTTGAAAAATAATTCCAAATACTATCTTTTAAACATAGCTCAAGCATTATCTTTTCAAAATCATATTCTTCAAACTCAAACTTTTTGAAAACTTTTTGAAAAATCATAGTTTAAAAAACTACTTTGAAAATTCATTTCAAACTTTATGTTTCATACTTTGTAAAACTCTTTGGAAATCTTTTTGAAAATTATTTTTATGTAACTCTTATTCCTTGACAAATATTTTTAAAAGCTTCATATCTTGGTCGGTATTAAATCTTTGCAAAAAATATTATAGCCTTGGAATATCTTAGTAACATCCTTGTAAATATTTTTCAAATTAGCCTTGAAGTATTTTATTTTGAAAATAAAAATGATGTATGTTCAATTCGACACTAAGAAACAATATTTTTCAAAATATAAATGATGTATGCTCAATTTAAAAACCCAATTACATCTTATTATTATCTTTCAAAAGAGTGAGGGAATACCTTAGGAATATCTTGAGGATGTTTCAGGTTTTACATCATTGTTGGTGCAAAACTTAGGGGTACCTTAGAATATGAAGGATTCTTTTTGATGAATGACAAAAGGGGTAGAAGAAGGTTTTAAGTTAGAAATCTAAATCTTATGAATATACCTAACTTAAACATATTTGTCAAACATTAAAAATGGGAAGATTGTTGGTGCAATCGACCTCCAAGGTTTTAATGTCCGACAAATATGTTTAAGTATGATCATGGGAAGTCCTAGTCATGACTAGGCAAGGCTGAGAAGTTAGCTGAGTCTTGGAAAGTCCTAGTTGTAGGCTAGGCAAGGAAAATCTCGGTATATCGTGGAAACCAGGTGGAGAGATATGGAGGACCTGATCCTTGGGTAGCCGAATACTAAGGCAAGGGAAATCTCGGTATATCATGGAAGCCAGGAGGATAGGTCTGGAGGACCTGATCACTAGGTAGCCGAATACTGAGTCTTGGTGAGTGAAGCCAGGTGGAGAAAACCCTAGGGGGTGATAACCTTAGGTAACAAGAAGTCTTGGAGGAGTGAACTCCAAGCAAGGTTGATCGCGCGGTCGACTAGACCAGAGGATTTCAGTAAATCTAGGTTTAGGTTTACCATTATATTCTGTATTACTATTGTTGTTGGCTAATATAGTATTGTAGGAAAATTCTTAGTGGATCAGGTGATCAGACATTGAGCAGGCAAAGTCCAAATATGTCTGGAGGACTATGTTTGGCAGGTAAGTTGAGGTAAACAACTGGAGGAGCGACAGTGAGGTCGGGTTCCTGAAGGGAACAACCTAAAGTCGCTGATCCAACTGAAGAAACCGGGAAGGTTTTCAAGTTGAGATCAAGACAATTCTACTATCTAAATATTACTCATGCATTATTATTGTGCTAACCTTAGTGTTGCAGGGATAGTTTGCTTAACTCTGTGTTGCAGGTTCGGTCGGATCGGTCGACTGAACGAAGGGATCGATCGACTGAACCATGATGACTCAGCACAACCTAGTTCATCAGCATCGATCAGAAGCAAAAGGAAAAAGAGCTAATTGGTCGACCGAACCAATCAACATTAAAGCACCATTAAATGAGGATCTTGGAAAATCTTAACGAACAAGGAAGGAGCCTGTTCGATTGACAAAAAGAGGATCGATCGACCGAACCTTTAATGACCAGTTAATGCAAACGATCGAGCCAGCGTCAGACTCCAGCCAGGAAGGAAGAGAGCTGGTTCGGTCGATCGAACAGAGGGATCGGTCAACCGAACCTCAAAGACACTTATAAAAAGGGGCTCAAGGTCTGAGGCTGAATAATACTTTTTTCTGATCATCACAAAGCTCATCTTTGCAAGCGGACCGTGCTACAAGTCTTCTACGACTCTTCAAGCTACACCGTTCGGAAGTACCGACTGTGCTTCAATCTTCACTTACTATTGCTGGTAAAACTTTATTTGTATTGCACTTAAAATTTATAAAAGATAGTAGGATTGTTACTATCTTATATCTTTGTATTTGTACAATCTGCTTCTTTCCGGGGATTTCGGAAAGAAGGGTTATAATGGATTGCCCATCGGTATGATCAAGGATCACGAGCCTTCGAGTAGGAGTCGACCTAGACTCCGAACAAAGTAAACAAACTTATCTTTTATTTTACTTTCCGCTGCACGATTCTGATTTTCAAAGAAAAAGAAAAATTTTAAAAGAGCGCGATATTCACCCCCCCGCTATCGCACTTATCTGATTTAACAGAATTGACAACTAAAGTTTGATATGATCAAATGTTATCATGATTATGATAGACTCACATTATTGAATTTTAAAAATGTTCTAATATACCATGGACCAAGATGGAAGAAAGAAAAATGTCTTAGATTAATTTAGTTGCCACACATGTCTCTTCATATTCCTTGGAGAGATGAAGAGACACTTATCTCTTTATATTCCTTGGAGAGGTGAAGAGATAAATGTCTCTTCATCTTCCTTGGAGAGGTAAAGAGACACATGTCTCTTCATCTTCCTTGGATAGATGAAAAGACACTCATCTTTTCATCTTCAATAGAGAGTTGATTAACTATATAAAGAGATGTGACTATCCTTCGAAATGAGAGACCAAGAGTGTAGAAGTGAGAGAGAAGTGAGGTGGGTGAAGAGAGAAGTATTTTATTTCTAGTTGTCGCCCCCTCTCAAGAAGATAGAGATCTTTCCATTTCTTCCATCAAGAGAAATCCATCTCTTTGTCAATTGTTTGTTACAACCGTCAAATGAAAAATGACATTTGATCTCTACTGCGATCAAGCATTGGAAAGGGGACTCTGATCGTGGGCTGGATTAGAGGGAGGAAGCACAAGTTCAATACAAACAAAGAAGAGCTATTTCGCTAAACTCGAGATAGTTGGAGATATCCCGAAATAAAGGTTGTTTGAAAGGTATGTTTTCACTTATGTTTTGATTCATTTGTATAATGATGCATGTGTTAATAGTTTTATTTAGATTTTGATAAAAGATCTAGTATATTTAAATGAGATAGTTCTTCATGTATAAATAAAAGGATTAAAATGATATTAGATGAATCATTCAAATGATAGTTTATCTTTGTTATGCTTTAAGGATCTTAGTTGAATAGTTAGATTGTAATGCATACTTAGATTAAATATCATACTCATGTTTATTTTTGAAAATCCATATGAACACTCCTTTGATTTAATTGTTAAATCATAAAATAAATTTTAAACTTCTGCTGCACATAGGGGAGTAGAAGCATAATACGTGAATTTTGAATTCTGTTCCAACAGTTGTATCAGTGTCAGGTTATCATTGTTTGTCATATGAATTTTAAGACAAAAGAATATATGCTCCTTATAATTTGTTTGGCCACATAAAATATTTGGTAACATATTATGATAAAAATATGATTTTATCTATACTAATTATTTTACCAAAATTGATTATAGATAAATTATTTTGTCAATTTATTAGATAATCTTGAGGTCAAATATAAAGAATCAACAAGAAGCATAAATTGATCAATTACTTAATTATTAATTAATTGATATAAATGCATATGATGCAAAAAGGATGATCCAATGACTCTCATTTATTGCTCATCCTTAAAATTATGTGATAATGATATATAGCAATATATATGTTGGTCCTCTTGTGTTAGGACCAAAGGGAATTTAGATATCTTCACAATGATATGATATTATCTACTTTAGGCCTAAGCCTTCATGGTTTTGTTTTTAGGCTCTACCCAAAAGACTTCATAAGAATGGAGATATCTTTCCCTTATAAACCCATGATCTATTTTCAATGTGGGACTTTGTTTGCAACTATGCAACCGAACAATCCCCCCTCAAACGAAGGACCACAAGCTTCCCACATCCGATCTTCGACCCACCAGGTCTTTTTACCCCTTGATCCACCCGACCTACTAAGACTTCCTTGCCTAGCCATAACTAGGACTTCCTGCTTGGAGTTTGGTCCTATTGATTCAGACATGGGAGCCTCCACTTCCTTTGTTCGAGGTCAATATTCTACTCACATGGTTCAATTAGACCATAACTCTTGTGCATAGTCTACAGTTAGACATTCTAGCAGTCTGGCCTCTGATACCAATTGTCAGGACCAAAATAAACGTAGATATCTTCATAATGACATGATATTATCCACTTTAGGCCTAACCCCTCATGGTTTTATTTTTGGGTTCTACCCAAAATGCCTCATACCAATGGAGATATCTTTCTCTTATAAACTCATGATCATTCACATGTGTTTTCAATGTGAGACTTTGTTTACAACCTTGCAATCTAACACCTTGTAGCTGACAAGAGGGGGGGGGGGTGAATTTCTCTACATAATAAAAATAACAAATACCTTTCTTGATCTTTTTAAACTAAGTTAAAAACACTTGTTTAATAAGATACTAGAAAAGAGAAAGAAGAGGAAGATCTTTTACTTAGTTTACAATAAGGGGATTGCTAATCCAAGACGTTGAAAGCTCACTATCAAATCTCCTTCTGGCGGAGATGCCTCTTACAACAGTTAAAGCATTCGATTACAAAACTAAACAAAAAGAAGATCGTTTGCAAGTGTTGTTCTAACTAATAAAATCCGGGTTGTATTTATAGCACTGATCTGGGCACCTGGAAGGGTTTTCGGTGCCTAGGTGTGGATAAAATTTTATCCATGACACAACAGATAACAATAGCTGGCATTTTGATAAATTTTCTGGTGCAAGCGCCTGGATCAGGCTGAACTAGCCCTCTACCAGGGCACGAGCCTGGGGCACCCTGGTCGCCCTGGGAGTCCGGGCACCCGAACTAGAGTCAACTATGTGTTGACTTTCGATATGATTTTTTCCGCTCTGGCTCTGTTCACTTGGGTGATTTTGGCCATCTAGAATAGGGCTCACCCAAACCCATTTTCTGGCCTTCTAAAACAACCTTCCTCTCCAGCTTCTCGTCCCTCGGAACCGCCGCGCGCTTCCTTCTCGTTTGCCAACTTATTCTTCCGTAGCGCCTCATCCCTCAGATGCACCGAGCCCATCGACTCTCTCCCATACCATCCTTCTCACTAGATGTGTCTTTCGCTCGACTTCTTGTGCTTCTAAGTTCTTGCATACTCAGACACAGGGCATCAAAACACAACAGGACCTTACTTGACTTAGTTGATAACATCAAAGCTACCACGGGGTATTTACAATCTCTTCCTTTTTGATATGAGCAACCCAATTTAAGTTAGGATAAACTAAAAAAAATAATTAGAAAATAGCAAGTATAAATTTTACAATTTAAAAAATGTACAAAAATAAAGATGAAAATGTGCAAAAATCAAGATATGTTACCCTCCCCTAGACTTAACCTCTACTTCTCCTCCTTTAATCACATGAAAAATAGGGGTATGCTATGAAAGTAATTTGAAATAAATTTAAAGCAAAATCTAAGGGATAAAAATATAATGACTAGTATCCAGAAAAATCATCAAGTATAAATTTTTAAAATATGGATTTTTACTATTTATTAACAATTTTTGAAAAAATAATTTAAGAATTATGTTTAATTGTTCAAAAATTTTCACAGGTAAATAGATATATCCAAAGCTATTATAAAATTTTCATAAAATTATGGATTTTATTTAAGCAATAATAATTTATCTTCTAAAAAATTTGAATTTTTGAAAAAAAAGTTTAAAAATAGTTTCCATGCAAAAAAAAGTTATGAAAATTATTTTGAAAATGTAATAAAGCAAGTATTTTTATAATTTTTTTTAAAATTAAATGAAAATCAAATTTTTAATATTTAAAATATGATTTTTATAAAAAAATCATAGAAAAATAATACAATGGTAAAAAAATTCATTTTTTTTTCTTTAATCAATAATATGATAAGAGTTCACAAAAAAAATGAAGTTGGTAAAAATTGCTTTGTGAATTATTTTTAATTTAAAAAGTATTATTTTTGTTAAAAAATTCATAAAAAATAATTTATTGGTAAACAAATTTGAATTTTTTCCTACAAATAAGTGATGAAATTATCTTTTTTTTCAAAAAGATAAATTCTAATTAATTTCTAAAAGAAATCATACAAAGTAATTTATTTGAAAATATTATAAAATTATAAAAAACTTTAATTTAATTTAAAAATAAGGTATGCATAAAAATTTAATCTAAGCATCAATTTGGAACCCAATATAAGTTCCTACCTATTGGATTAATCAGAAATTTATTCAGAATATATTTTGATAATAATTTGTTGATTTAACCCTTATGATATCTAAGATACCAATTGAGTCCTTGATAATTTCTAAAATTTGAATGAATAACATTTGAACATGTAGAATTTTTCAAATTTTATATTTGTTCTTTTAAATTTTTATTTTCTATTTTTTGTTTATCAAAATCTTCCAATCGATAAGATGTTGCAAAGGTTCTTTTTAACTCATTATTTTCTTTTAATAATTTTTTATTATCATTTTCTAATTGACATGATGTTTTAGACAAGATTTTTATAAATTTATACAACTTGTCAGGAGGCAGAGACCATACCTGACTTACCTCGTCGATCCCTTAATCTGAATATCCTTTTGACGTTGCTCCCTCCTCATCGATGCTCTCGATGCTCATTGTGGATGAGCTTGCTTCGTCTTCTTCTTCTTGGTGACTTGCCATCAGCACAAGTCCAGTGTGTGCTTCGATCTCTGATTCTGATGATGTTTCATCCCACGACGCCTTTAGGTTTCTATACTTTGTCTGGATCGACTTCTTGTTCTTCTCCTTGTTCTTTAATTTTGGATAGTTGTCTTTGACGTTTCCTTCTTTATTACAGTGGTAGCATCTTACATTTCTTTTCCTTCTTTTACCCTACACTTGATTAAACTTATTAGTTTTAAAAAATTTTTTGAACTTCCTTACCATGAATGTCATTTCATCATTGTCAAGGGATGTTTCAGACTCTGGTTCATCCATTTTTACCTTTAGGGCAATGTTCTACATCATCTTCATATTTAGATCTGCACATCTAGATTCATAAATTTTAAATGTCAAAAATAATTCCTCTAAATTACTTACCTCTAAGTCCGTAGAGATGAAATATGCATCTAGTAGGGCCGACCATTTAAGAGTCCTATGAAATGCGTTAAGTACGTATCTTAGTGAATCTCGGTTGGCTACCTTTTCTCTGAGATTCATGAGTCCCATGATGAATTCTTTGATTCTCGAATAGAGGTGTGCGACAGTTTCACCTTCTTCAAACCGGAGGTTGTTCATCTGGTTTCGAAGCAGGTCTCGTCTCGTGAGTTTTGCCTCTAAGGTCCCTTCGTGTAGTTCTAGGAATTTATCACAGCGCTCTTTAGTTGACTCATAGGCTCTGATCTGGTTAACTCAGCAGATGGAATTCTACCCTGCCATTTATCATGAAGTCGGCTTGCTCCTTTTTTGTCCACCGATATTCTTTTTTTCCTTTGGTGCTACAAAATAATACTTCATAATAATTAATAATTCAAAATCTATTTTGAAGAATATATCGATCTTCATTTTATAGTTCATGAACTCCCTCTCGAAGTTCAGTGGGTAGATACTCGGTCCGACCATCGTCTTCTATGCTTCGATTGACGATTAGTCCTTCTGAAGTGGTTGGGCTCTAATGCCACTTGTTGGTCCCTTGAGGTCGGCAAGAGGGGGGTGAATTGCCTTGCACGATAAAAATAACAAGTAACTTTCTCGATCTTTTCAAACTAAGTTAAAAACACTTGTTTAATAAGAAACTAGAAAGAGAAAAAAGAGGCAGATCTTTTACTTGATTTACAATCAAGGGGTTACTAATCCAAGACGTTAAAAGTTCACTATCAAATATGCTTTTGGAGGAGAAGCCTCTTATAGCAGTTAAAGTACTCGATTACAAAATTAAATAGAAAGAAGATCATTTACAAGTGTTGTTCTAATTACTAAGATCAGGGTTGTATTTATATAATTGATCCGGGAGCCTGGAATGGTTCTGGACACCTAGGTGTGGATAAAATTTTATCCATGACATAAAAGATCATAGCAGCTGGCATTTTGATAAGTTTTCTGGTCTAGGTACCTAGATTAGGTTTGGGTTCTCGGACCGAGCTGAACTAGCCCTCAACTAGGGCATGAGCCCGGGGCACCCTGGTTCCCTGGGGGTCCGGGCTCCCAGACCAGGTTTGGGTGTCTGGAGTCCGGGCACTCATAATAGCACTGAGCACCCGGACTAGAGTCAACTCTGTGTTGACTTTCAGTTCAGGTCTTCAGCCCTAGCTCTACTCACTTGAGTAATTTTGGCCATCTGAAATAGGACTCACCCGAACTCATTTTCTGGCCTTCTTGAGCAACCTTCCACACCGGATTCTTGTCCCTCGAACCGTCGTGCGCTTCCTTCTTGTTTACCAGCATACTCTTCCATAGTGCATCGTCTCTCGGACGCACTGAGCCTGTCGACTCTCTCCCTTACTATTCTTCTCACTAGCTGCGTCTTTCGCTCGACAACCTATGCTCCTAAGTTTCTGCACACTCAGACACAGGGCATCAAAATACAACGGGACCTAGCTTGACTTGGTTGATACATCAAAACTACTACTGGGTACTTACAATATATATGTATGTTTGTTATTTTATAACATAGTTGCATGAATTTGGCAAACATACATAAAGCATATCTTCAAAGTAATGAGATAAATGTTTAAAATCTCTCATTTTGAATACGATTCAAAATTTAGATCCAGCCATAAAGGGAAAAATAAAAGAGTATATTTTTTCTCTACCTTCCATTAACAGTGGTTGCATGATGATGGCTACTCGCAGTCAATGTTTGGCTTATATCATTAGGGAGGTCTGGACACCAGAAAGTTGTGTCTTCCATTGACATAAGTGATATGGATTGGTTAGAACTCTCATGACTTCAGCTCATATCATTGGGGAAATGCATGGTGATCGCCCATTTTAATCTAACATTGATGGGTCGGCTTGACACGCAAAGATAATTGGCATCATATTATTGGGCTCTTATCAAACATGAGGCAAAATACATAGAGATTGCATATGATGTAATTGAGTTCTACCTTTTGGGAAGTGTGATCGGTTGATATCATTCAGGGATCACAATTGGCTAATTGGGCTCTATGTACTCGCTAAGGAAATATAATTTTCAGTTTCTATTAGAAGGTGATGGAAATGTTCAAAATAGTGGGAATAAATTCAAAATATAAAAGTCCACATATTTTGTCTTATGAATTATTTAAAATAGTCAGTAATGTTAATTATCTATTTTTCGTTCCAGTATATTTTTGATATGACATCTCGAAATCCTCTATCTATGAAACTTAATCAAAACAAATTAGCTAGACCTAACTATTCTGACTGGTTAAGAAACTTAGAAATTATTCTAGCTTCTGAAAAGATCACATATACACTGGATAAGACACCTCCAAAAGAGGCTCCTATCAATGCCATGTTGGGATATAGCCGATGCGGTATGTGCTAAAAACATATTTCATAAACAGACATAACAGAAGACTTAACGATAAATAAATTAATTTATTACATTACACACACCACACACATGCAAGATACAATCGCATAAACAAGATCATAAAATAAACCGAAATTGAATAACAATTATTCAAGGTATACCTTATGGATGACCTATAGCGAGAAGGGCATCAACCTTTTGCGATGTTATCGAACATTGCCTCTATTTGTATCCACGCCAAGCTCTTTAAGACAACTTCAAGAGAACAAGCTTCAACTTCAGAAGGTACTAGCCACAAGCGAAGGAGAAGGATTAAGAGGAGGATGAAGAAGTAAAAGAAAGATCTTCTTCCTTTGGGTGGCTAACGGCAACAAGAGGAGACCCTCTTGTTGTGGTCAGTGGCAAGAGAGAGGGAGAGGGAGAGAGGTATGGTTTATAAAGCTTAAATCCAACCCATTATGCCTTAACCAAAATTAGCCCATTAACCCCTTGGTTTGGTTCACAACTAAATCAAATTGGTTCATGCCTAAGCCAAATTGGTTCATGACTAAACCAAATAGGGTCTAACTCTTTCATAAGAGATGTGGCCCATTCATGCTTCTGTTTCGATAAATATTTTCATATTTATCTTATGTATGGTCTAACCAAATATTTATCTTTTGATTTGAGAATCTTATTTTCTAACTTGTTTTAAGTCTTTTAGAGACTCGTAGTACATGTGACCCAATAGGTTCCTGGTTTATCTTGGTCATCTATAATTAGCTTCTTAATTATAGAACGATCCTGAGTGACACCTAGTAGTATATTATGATCCCCAATTAAGTGAAAAATCATAATTGATCTTAGAACTAATTCTGAATCCTTTAATAGGTATAGTGAGTTGTGCCTTATTCTTTTCACTCATCTTATACCCACTTGGTTCAGGACATGGTCACACCTAGCTCAAGTAATACTAGGCTTACTATGTCACACCTACTAGGCTTACTATGTCAGACCTAGCCCTTGTAATACTTCCTTGTTTTATGGATTCAAATTACTTGTATATGTGTATAAGAATCCCATACTCTTAACATGTGATGTTTTGACCAAAGACTTTGAGTAATAATCCAAACGAGTGTCTATAGGGTATACGTCTCCTCGCAAGGAGTGGTGAATCCTCTATGGGCTATCCAAATACCTTCATGTACTTCAACTTATACCCAATTATCTCGGGTCCGTACCTTCAAGAAGATGCTTGATTAAGATGTCAAAGTATAAGTCTCCATAACCAAGGTGACTTGTATACCTCAAGTTGAAGGAAACTTGCACTCAAGCTACAGTAAGAACTTCATAGAAATATCTATATATGTAGAGAACCATATGAAATCATATAGTAGGTCAC
Source organism: Zingiber officinale (assembly GCF_018446385.1). Lineage (NCBI taxonomy): Eukaryota > Viridiplantae > Streptophyta > Magnoliopsida > Zingiberales > Zingiberaceae > Zingiber > Zingiber officinale. The sequence goes on along the minus strand of NC_055990.1, from coordinate 58,973,167 downwards.
TCCAATGGACTAGTTACCATAACTAGCATCTACGTTTAACTCTCGACATCCCAATATCTCTGGTTAGTGAGAAATAGTTGCTTGACTGAACCAAGGAGTACAACCCATGCTAGTTTTACAGAATTGATGATGTTTGAATACACCAATTCAATGACTAGGAAAATTATAATATGTTTATAATTACACATGTAGAGATAATTACAAGTTGTGATCCAATCATAAATTCTTTCATGCTATGAATTGTATTGAGGACATTTAGTAAATAGGTATAAGACTATTTAAACATATAATATGTGTTAGTATTATCCCTATGAGCCAATTATGAGATGATTAGGCTTATTGGATTATTAGGTTAATGGTTAATCTAATATAATAATCCAACCCATTAAGAGGAAAATAAAGAGATCTTTAATTTGAATTAGACTCATTGAGTTAGACTCAATTAGATCCAATTATTAGATTGAGTGTAATTTAATTTAGATTCATGGAGTCAATTTGGATTGATGTTCATGAAGTCAATTGGGATTGATAAGGTTCAATGAGTTAGACTCATTGGGTGAACTTGAATTCACCAAGGAAGAGGAAAGGTCTTTTACATGATTTGATCATGTAAAAGAAAAAAGACTAAAAGACTCTTCATGGAAGATGAAAAGCCTCTTCATGAAAGATGACAATTCATGAAGGAAGATCAAAAGGCACAAGGGATTTTGGTATTCCATGAGAATATAAAAGGTGGTGCATTGATGATTTTTTGGTGAGAAAAAAAAAATGAAAGATGTTCATTTGGTCTCTTCTCCTTCCTCCTCTTCTTCCTCTTGGTTGTTCCTTCCTCATGGCCGAATCACCTTGTGTGGCTAGCACCACAAAGTTGGTTCTTCTCCAGATTGAGAGTTCATGAGATGAACGGAACATGTTGTGTGGATACTGTAGAGGCACGACCACTTGATCGCGCTGAGATTTGCATCCAAAGAAAAGTTGTTGTCGGGATTACAAAGGGCACGCAACAAAGGTATATCTCTCATATAAAACTTATTGTATGTAGTTTTAACCTTCGTATGGATCTTTTGGGAGAGGATCTAGTTAATGTTTCTGTTGTGCTTTCTCCTGTTTAGCGCCCTAGATCCCAACAGTGGTATCAGACTCACTTGCGAAGGCATATACTAAGTTGTTAGATTTTATGTGTGATATAGAAATTGCATGAGATATTTACTATGGTTTACAAGATTATAAGTCCTTTGTTTTGTTGGGACTGAAACAAAGTTGTTATGAACAAACTAGGTCCCGACCATACAAAGTTTTCGGCCAAACTAGGTTTTGGACAAACTATGTCTCGACCATCCAAAGGTCTCGGTCATACAAGGTTTCGGCCAAACTAGGTTTTGGCCAAATTGGTCTCGGTCAAAATATAATTGTAAATAGAAAGATTTTATGGGTAGTAGGGTCTCGTGTATGATAACAGCTCATACAATGAGTATGCAAAATAATTTTACTTCGCAGACGCTGCACCCTGAAACTCCCACAAGGGGCACTGCCCCCTTGACCCCCGCCCTCTAACCAGCTAGAGGGACCACCATGGCGTTGCGACTCATAAGTATTTGTAGAAATCATAGTAAATTTTATGTCATAAAAAAATATTATGAATGTTATATGACATGGTGCATGGTTATGATCTTTAACCCTAATGTGATTGGATATGTGTGTATGTTGTAATTCATAATATAGCCTATGTGTCATGCCTTCATCTTTTATCACTCTTGTTGTAAATTTAGACTACCCTTGAATGTAACTCAAGGTTTCTTTAGGTTTTGTAATATACAAATTAGAGAATAATTAGTCTACAGGACGACGGGGTGAAAAAGGAAAAGGATAACAACACACGACGACCAAAAAAGCACTTGGAGAAGATGCTTATACCTAGGTTGACTTGTCGATCTTCTCATTGGCTTGAGAGAATTGTAGATTATGAGGCCATAACCATGTCACATTTTTCCTTTATGTATATATGTGATGTATGCTATGATATTCCATGAATGTATGTGATGTATGTGTTGCTATCATAATTAGGTCTTTTTCATATGCCTATCAATGTTCGGTACTCACTATTACCTCGATCATTTGTAGTCAGGTTTGCCAAATCAAAGTGACTCATTTTATCTTGGTAGAGTGTGACAGGACAATTGTGATGTCCGACTATTAGACTTTTGGTGTGACTTAACTAAGTTATCTCACTTGGATTGAGAACTTAGAGGCATAACCCATATGATGAAATTCAAATTATATTAGTCTTGGGCGATTAGCCAAAGCTAACTCAAGATGAGCTATAATGTGAATTTCATAAGATGGGCAAATGAACAAATATTCTTGTTCACCGAAAGATACAAGAGTTACATAGGATGTAATTGGTAAACGTTGTCTACCTAAGTTGTATTAAGTCTTGGGCGATTAGCCAAACTAATTCAAGATGAGGTATAATGTGGATTTTGTCCCACTTGAATGTCTTTGTTTTTGGGTTCAGAGCTAGTAGTGACTTGCTCCTTGTAACGCCCGCCCTCCCTGCTACTAAAGGGACGGCGCTACTTACTTACCTAACTATTCCAGAATACACATGCATATTTAAAATTTCTTTCTAATAACATAAGCAGCGGAAATGTCATGAAATTATGCTGGAATGTAACATAATACAATTGGTTCATGTCAATTATAATAAAAATATAACATAGCAGGTCTTTATTTGTCTTAGCCGAGCCACTGCCACACACACCTCCTTGCCTCTCCTGCAGCTCCCTTAGGTCATCCATCCCTTGCCTTTATCTGTGGTACAAGGAAGTAAGCTATGAGCACACAGGCTCAGTAAGATCCTTTCCTACTCACAAAAATCGTATCTCAAAGCATAATCATATCAGCATATAATCAATGAAGACATAATCATCCAACATTATGTAATGTGAACATAGCTTCTTATCATATCATATCATTATGAACCAGGATTCTATCATACCATAAATAAAGGGGTCATGTGATGTGAAGCATAAGAAGCATAACATATCATCAGGTCATATGAATCATAAACAAAACATCCCATAACATCATGTCCTATAAGTCATAAGAGTATGACATAACATCACGTCATATAATTCATAAAAACATATCATATTATGAATGAGTGCATTATGCAAAATGTCCTTTTTAAAACATATGTCATGTCAAGTGCAAGATGTCTTTAAACATATCTTTTAATACTTAAACATAATATCATCATCATGAGGGTCCGGCTTGTACCACATACATACATATATGCGCGCAAATCCCTAGGACAAGGTAGCTAGCCCCGAACCTACTAGGGATCTAGACCCGTTCATAGTCCGTCGGCCTAGGGGCGTACTAAAGAGCCCATCCCTTTTTACTAGACCCGGGCGCTTATGGAGCCCACCCTTGGTACAAGCCATACAAAGTAAAATACATGTCATGCATATCATATCATCATAACTGTCATATCATATCATCATAAATGTCATGCTCTTGTCTTAACATGAAGAGTGCTCTTAATCCCTACTTAAGGGAAGCAACTCTTAGCCATTTTCTTATCATATCATAAGGCATACATTCTTGGGCACATAGCCATCATATAAAATCATTATCATGCTTGGTTCATAAGCTTACGTAAATGAGCATGCTACATATTTGAAATCATACATGCTTGGGTACATAGTCATCATAAGACTCATTTCATTCATAGTTCATAAACATACATAAATAGACATGTTACTTGTCTTATCATAAAGCATGCATACTTAAGCATAAAACACATCATGAGAGTCATCATCATGCATAGTTCCTGAGCATCCTTAAATAAGCCTATAAAGCATCATAGACAACCATAATCATACATGGAAAACATTTACTAGCATCTCCTAATTCATATCCTAGTATGTGAGACACCTAGCAAAGTCATAATTGGGTTTCTAACCCTAATTTCATATGGTGGCCGAAAGTCACCATGCTTAGTTTTAGGTTACAACAACATATAAGCATGTGAACCTTAAATCAATTTCATGTAATAAACTATAAAGAATATCATGAGCATAGGTAGTAGGTTCTAAGCTTCCTAGGCCTTTTAACTTAGTTGTGGCCGAACCTTTAAGAGCATGAAACTAAGTTCTACATAAGCATAAAAATACCAAGCTACCTTCATATCATATCATAAGGGAAATCCATGAGCTTGCTAAGTTTAAATTTAAACTTTCTTGAACCCTAGGTTATAGTCATGGCCGAAAGTTCATGAAAAGGGAAATGACTTCTAAACAACATACAAACATGAATACCTAGCCAATTTCATAACATCTCATAAGGAAGTCTATGAGCATACTAAATTTGGTTTTGAGCTTCATGAACCCTAAAACTCCATCATGGCCGAAACTTCATAAAAACAAGAAATAAACCTCTAAGCAACATGCAAACATGAATACCTAGCCAAGTTCATATCATATCATAAAGAAGTCTATGAGCATGCTAAAATAGGTTTTAAACTTCATGAAACCCTAAAAATCCATCATGGCCGAAACTACAAGGAAAGGAAAATAACTTCTAGGCTACATACAAACATGAATTCCTAGCCAATTTCATAACATATCATAAAGAAGTCTATGAGCATACTAAATTAGGTTTTTAGCTTCATGAACTCTAAAAACCCATCATGGCCGAAACTACAAGGAAAGGGAAATAAACTTCTAAGCTACATACAAACATGAATACCTAGCCAATTTCATAACATATCATAAAGAAGTCTATGAGCATACTAAATTAGGTTTTGAGCTTCATGAACCCTAAAATTTCATCATGGCCAAAACTTCATAAAAACAAGAAATAAACTTCTAAGCAACATATAAACATGAATACCTAGCTAATTTCATAACATATCATAAAGAAGTCTATGAGCATGCTAAATTAGGTTTTGAGCTTCATGAACCCTAAAATTTCATCATGGCCGAAACTTCATAAAAACAAGAAATAAACTTCTAAGCAACATATAAACATGAATACCTAGATAATTTCATAACATATCATAAAGAAGTCTATGAGCATGCTAAATTAGGTTTTGAGCTTCATGAACCCTAAAACTCCATCATGGCCGAAACTTCATAACAACAAGAAATAAACTTCTAAGCAACATATAAACATGAAGACTTAGCCAAGTTCATATCATAACATAAAGAAGTCTAGGAGCATGTTAAATTAAGTTTTAAGCTTCTTAAAGCCCTAGAATATTCATGGCCGAAACATATCAATAAGAAGATCAAGCTTAAACAATATCTAACATAAATCTTTAACTAAGTTCATATCATAACATAATAAGATCCATGAGCATGGGTTCTTCTCTTTTATGTTTATTTTTAAGTGTTCTAACCTTTCGAAAATATCATAAGCGACTTGTACCACAGGTGAGGGAATACTTACTTCCTTGTTTGATTTACTTAAGGAGAAAATCTTGCTTGTGGAGCCTTCCTAGAGAGGAGTCCTCCTTTGTTTTTGGATTTCGGCAAGGAGAGGTGAGGAGGAGGCTTGGTCACGGTGAAGAGAAGGAGGGAGGAGGAAGAGGAGAAAATGAATTTTCTTCTTTAATTTCCCCTTTTATTCATCATGAGAGGAGGAAGGGAAAATGCACTTTTCCTTCTCCTTTCTTTTACTTCTCCTTAATGAAAAAGAGGAAGCAAGAATCCTCTTTTCTTTTGAGAGGAAGAAGGCTACTCTAACTTCTCCTTCTAAATGAAAGAAGCTCTTTTCTTACTCTTAACTATATTGTCACTTCTCTCTCTAACAATAACTTCTCTTGGTCTATTGGTTAACACATACATGTATCTAGTAAGAGATCCAAGGTTCAAACCTTGGTCATCTCTTTTTGGGTTCTATTATTATTTGCCAATTCACACATAAGACTTATTTTCTTTTTATTCATGATAAAAATATCTAAAAAAAAATCTTGCTAAGTACCCTAGGGGTATTACACTCCTACCAAGCTTTAACATTCAGTCGGAGAATCATTTAATTAAAAAGCCTAATTAAATTATCCAAGTATGATATTTTCTACATTTTATTGTAGACCACCATGTCGTTTAGTACGTCGAATACACTCTTTCTGTGATCTATCCTTGATAAGGACAAGGTTAATGGAGATAATTTTCTAGATTGGTATAGGAACTTGAGAATAATTCTTAATCAAGAGAGAAAACTATACGTCTTAGAGAAATCCATTCCTGAAGCACCCCCACTACTGTCACTAGAGCTGATAGGGATGCTTATAAGGAGTATCAAGATGATGCATTAGATGCATTATGCCTTATGCTCGCCATCATGAACTTTGAGCTTTAGAAGCAACATGACAACATGGATGTTTATGATATGGCTGAACATCTTAGACAACTATATCAAGGACAAGCAATGCATGAGAGATTTAAGATCTCTAAGGCTCTGTTTCAATGCAAAAGGGGCAAAGGAAAATGAAAGCCCAAAGGTAAGGGTAAGACCCAAGCCAAAGGAAAGGGAAAGACCCATGCATTGAAACCTAAAGGTGGGGTTGCTAAGGAACAAACCCGCTTCCACTGCGGTGAGACCGGGCACTGGAAAAGGAACTGCAAGGTGTACCTGAGGAACTGAAAAGGAAGAGAAGTGAGACTTCTGCCTCAAGTATATATGTTATAGAAGTCAATCTATCTATTTCTTCTTCATGGGTATTAGATATCAGATGTGCATATCACATTTGTACTAATGTGCAGGGACTGAGAAATAGTAGAGCATTGACAAAGGGTGAAGTGGACCTATGAGTAGGCAATGGTGCAAGAGTTGCTGCTGTCGCTATAGGAATATATTCCTTATCTTTGCTCGCTGGACTTGTTTTAGAACTAGAAGAGTGTTGTTATGTACCTGCTTTAACTAAGAACATTATATCTATTTCTTATTTAGACAAGAAGGGTTTTTCATTTATAATAAAGGACAAATGTTATTCCGTTTATTTGAATGATATGTTCTACTGTAGTGCACCTCTAATAAATGGACTTTATATTCTAGACTTTGAAAACCCAATCCATAATATAAATACCAAATGGTTCAAGTCTAACGATTTGAACCAAACATATCTCTGGTATTGTCGCTTGGGTCACATAAATGAGAGTCACATATCCCATCTCCATAAGGATGGACTTTTGGACTCATTTGATCTTGAATCATATGAGGCATGCGAATCTTGTCTTCAAGTCAAGATGACAAAGACTTCATTTAGTAAACATAGCGAAAGAGCAAATGACTTGTTAGGACTCATACATACAGATGTATGTGGCCCTTTCAGAATAGCAGCTAGAGGAGGCTACCATTACTACATTACTTTTATTGATGATTTCAATAGGTACGACTATGTGTATCAGATGAGACACAAGTCATAATCCTTTAAAAAGTTCAAAGAATTCAAGAATAAAGTACAAAACCAACTTGGAAAGAGTATTAAGATGCTTCGATTAGATCGAGGTGGGGAATACCTTAGATAAGAGTTTCATGACCATCTGGTTGAGTGTGGGATCATATCTCAACTCACTCCACCTGAAACACCACAATGGAATGGTGTATCAAAAAGGAGAAATCATACTTTATTAGATATGGTACGATCAATGATGAGTCAAACAGATCTTCCTATTTCCTTCTGGGGGCATGCTCTAGAGACGACCGCTTTTACACTTAATCACGTTCTATCTAAGGTTGTAATAATTGTTGGGTTTTTCGGGCCGCAAAAATAGCTTTTTGCGTTGCGGAAACCCCGAAACCCCAGCCACCGGATCCGTGCGAAGATTAAAATTTTGAAAACATTACGAGTACGAGTTTCTTACACTAGTTCTAAACTATATCTATAAGGAGAAAGAATTTACCCTTGATGCGAAGCATCCCGCTCGTCCTCGGTTCGCCGAATCTCGAAAGTGTCAAAGTAGACACTTCTTTATGTGTATCCACACAAGAAAGAGATGGAGAAGAACCTCTAAGGATGTGCTAGCAACCTTGGAGATCAGTAATGGAGGAGAGGGAGAGCAAGAAGAAAACTAGAGAGGAAGAAGATGATGGAGTTACTCACACAAGCACACAAAATGCACTAACTCCTTATCAAAAGTGGCCGGCCACTTTAAGGGGAATTGTAACCTCCATGGGATGCCAAGAGTCACAACTCTTGGTAACTCCCAAGAGGTGGCATTCCACTTAAGCAACCATGATGATGTGGAGCATCATCATTGGACCACTTAATGCCAACTCACTAATGAGGTGGCAAATGGTCAAGTCAAAATTGACCCTTCATCTTCCTCTCAAGTCAAGACAAACTTGACCACTTCTCTCCCTTGGTTGATCTAATCTAACCATTGGTTCAAGTCAATTTTAATTTAATCAATCTCTATTCATTGAATTAAATTGATTAAATGAGTCTAAGTCCAAATTAGACTCACTTAACACATGAACCAAATTGAGTCCAACTCAATTAGCCAACTTTGGATTACCCTTAATTCAATTTGGTTCATCATATGAACCTAATCATTTAGGTTCATCAAATGAACCTAATCTCCATCTAATTGCCCTTTGTGTGTGACCCTATAGGTTCTTGTAACGTTGGCAATGCTCCTAAACCCATTTAGAAGCATAAATAATGAGCGGTATCTAGCAACACATCATTACTACCCAAGTTACAAGAATGTTGAGATCCAACATCACCTTGTGACTAGTAATTGTGAGTCCTCACAATATATGACATTGTCCTTCTATCCTAGACATCTAAATTGATCAATATGAGACATAGACCGTGTCATTCTCTAATCAATCTAAATCTTGAACTACAAGTAGACTCACTCAATCAAATGAGCTCAATATCTCATATTGACTCATTTGGGCATGGCCATGCACTTAGTGGTCTCACTCTATAAAGAATATCGATGTCTCTCCCGTCATATAGGAGGGATAGATCCCATCTACATCACTCACATCCCTCCGTATAATTTGTTACCTACCCAGTAATCGCCTTTATAGTCCACCCAGTTAGGGGTGACGTTTGACGAAGCCAAAGTATGTAACTCCTTATGTAGGGAACCATGGTGACTTCAGGTCCAAGGACTAGTAGTCATACTAATAGCCACATGAGAAAGTATATGACACTCATATAATGATCTATGATACTTTCTCATGGCGGGTCATTTAGTATACATTCTCCAATGCATACCCATGTGTCAACTTGATATCTCTATATCCATGACTTGTGAGATCAAGTCATCTAGTTGACCTACATGCTAGTCTCATCACATTAACATTGTCCCTAAATGTTAATACTCGACTAGGAATGATTAAGAGTAGTGTTCCCTATATCATCTCACTATCGATTCAACTAACCGATTGATATAGGTAAGAACCCTCTACTCAAGGACACTATTATACTTAGTTATTTGACACCAATACAAGTAAGTATAATAACCAAAACAAATGTCTTTATTTATATACAAGAATATGATACAATGAGTCCATACAACAATCATCAAATGATTGACTCTAGGGCTCTAACTAACAATAATGACACCATATACGATATGAATTGGGAAGAGTCCCAAAATGTCTTTCATGAAGATTTGGGGTTGTGAGGCTTACATTCAATGACAAGTCTCAGATAATCTAGGATCCAAATCAGACAAGTGATATTTTAGTAGGATATCCCAAGGAAACAAAGGGATATTACTTTAATAATCCCACACAAGGCAAAGTGTTTGTTGCCAGAAATAATGTCTTTCTAGAAAGGGAATTTGTTTCTAGAAAACTAGTGGGAGTAAAGTCGATCTTGAAGAAATTCAAGATGCACAAACTAGCACTGACACCTTGATGGAGACTAAATAGGAACCATAAGATATTGTGGATCTTGTTGTTGTTACACCACAAGAAGTTGTGGAGCAACAACCTATTCAAGTAGCACAAGCTCTACTTAGATATGATAGGGTCCGTTGTCAACCTAAGAGATATACTTTTCTCTTGTCTAACAATGGTGATGTAGTGCTAGTTGGTCTCAACGAGCCTACATCTTATCAGTAAGTTGTACAGGGCCCAGATTCTGAGAAATGGCTAGAGGCCATGAGATCCAAAATGAAATCCATGTACACTAACCAAGTATAGACTTTGGTTGATCCACCTGAAGGGATCAAACCCATTGGGTGTAAGTGGGTCTTTAAGGTGAAGACTGACATGGATGGTCATATGCATACCTATAAAGGTAGATTGATAGCTAAAGGATTCAAGAGATTCATGGTATAGACTATGATGAAACCTTTTCACCAGTTGCGATGCTAAAGTCCATTCGGATTATGCTTGCTATACTTGCTTACTATGATTATGAGATCTGGTAGATGGATATCAAAATCATATTTCTTAATGAAAATCTACTCGAGGATGTGTATATGACACAACCTGAGGGTTTTGTAGATTCAGAGCATGCTGGAAAGGTATGTAAGTTGCAACGATCTATATATGGATTAAAGTAAGCTTCTAGAAGCTGGAATCTTCGATTTGATGATGCGATCAAAGCGTTTAGTTTTATTAAGAATGAAGATGAACCTTGTGTCTACAAGAAGATTAGTTAGAGCACAGTCATCTTTCTCATATTGTATGTAGATGACATACTTCTCATTGGAAATGATATTCCTACTCTTCAATCAGTGAAGACTTGGTTTGGGAATTGTTTCTCAACGAAGGAATTTAGTGAAACATCCTACATTTTAGGCATCAAGTTCTATAGAGATAGATCTAAGAGATTCTTGGTCTAAGTTAGAGTACATATATTGACAAAGTTCTTAATCATTTTACTATGCAGAATTCCAAGAAAGGATTTCTGTCGATGTCATATGGTGTGAGTCTTTCGAAGGCTTAATGCCCCTCTTCTAAGGAAGAAAGAGACTACATGGATTAGATTTCTTATGCTTCTGCTATAGGGTCTATCATGTACACTATGCTTTGTACTCGCCTAAATGTCTCGTATGCTTTAAGCATGACGAGCAGATACTAGTCAGATATAGGTGAAAGTCACTGGACAACAGTCAATAATATTCTTATGTACTTGAGAAGAACTCAAGATTATTTCTTGATCTTTGGAGGCGATAAAGAGCTTGTTGTAAAGGGTTACAACGGTTGTTGTAAAGGGTTATCATCGTTCAAGCTTCCAAATTAACATGGATGATTCTAAATCACAGTTAGGGTATGCATTTTATTTAAATGGTGGTCTTGGGTATTGAATACTACAATGATTCCATCTTATTGAGGGATCATCGATATATGAGATGTGAGGATATGTAGAGAACCAAACAATGCTAACATTACAAATCCTTTGACCAAGGCTTTGGCACCGAGAAAACATGATGGTCACACTAGGTCAATGGATATTAGATATTTCAGTGATTGACACTAGTGACATAAGGAGATTGTTAGTGTAAGCCCTAAGAGGAAATCAAGAGTTGATTGACTTAGGACATTTTGTATCATATTTCATTATCAATAAAAGGTAAAGTTGGTTATTATATTTATTTCAATTTAGTGTCGAATGAATAAGTATAATAATATCCTAGAGTAGGAGGTTCTAATCTACAAGATATCAATTGGTTGAATTAATAGTGAGATATTATAGATATACATAGAACACTACTCTTAACTATTCGTAGTCAAGCAATAATATATAAGGACAATATTAATTCGTTGAAACTAGCATGTAGGCCAACCGATGACTTAATCTCACAAGTCATGGATATGAGATATCATGATGGCACATGGGTATATATTAGAGAATATATACTGAATGACCCGCCATGAGAATGTTTCATGGATCATTATATAAGTGTCATAAATATTCTTATGTGTCTATTGGTATGAATAAACCTTAGACCTGAAGTCACTACGGTTCCCTACATAAGGCGTTGTATACTTTGGTATCGGCAAACATTACCTGTAACAGGATGGACTATAAAGTCGATCACTGGGTATGCAATAACTTATGTGGAGGGATATGAGTGATGCATATGGGATATATCCCTTCAATATAGCAGAAGTGATATCTGTGGGTCCCTTGATTAGTAGGACTCAAGAATGCATGACCATGCTCAAATGAGTCAATATGAGATATTGAGCTTATTTGTTTTGAGTGTGTGTACTTAGAGATAAGAAACACAAAGATTGATAAGAGAATGACACGGTCTATGCCTCATTGATTAATCTAAATATCAAGGATAGAAGGATTGAGTCATACAAGATAATAGCCACGGATAGGTTAAGTCAGATCTTGACTTTCTCGTCACTTAGGTAGTAATGATGCATTGCTAGATGTCACTCATTATTTATGTATCTAAAATATTGATTTGGACACATTGCCAACGTTACTAGAACCTATTGGGTCACACACAAAAAATATGTTGGTTTGGAGATAGGTATTTTAGTTTGACTAAAATACTGAGGAACTTTAGATTAATGGGTTAATCTAAAGTGTTGGTGTCATCTTTGTAATGATTGGCACCTAGAGCTAGTGGGAGATTGTTAATATTAGCCCTATGAGCCAATTATGAGATGATTAGGCTTATTGGGTTATTGGGTTAATGGTTAATCCAATATAATAATCCAACCCATTAAAATGAAAACAAAGAGATGTTTAATCCGAATTAGACTCATTGAGTTAGACTTAATTGGATCCAATTATTGGATTGAGTCTAATTTAAATTAGATTCATAAAGTCAATTTGGATTGATGTTCATGAAGTCAATTGGGAATGATAAGGTTCAATGAGTTAGACTCATTGGGTGAACTTGAACTCACCAAAGAAGAGGAAAGGTCTTTTACATGATTTAATCATGTAAAAGAAAAAAAGACTAAAAGGCTCTTCATGGAAAATGAAAAGCCTCTTCATGAAAGATGACAATTCATGAAGGAAGATCAAAAGGCACAAGGGATTTTGGTATTCCATGAGAATATAAAAGGTGGTCCGTTGATGATTTTTTAGTGAGAAAAAAAATGAAAGATGTTCATTTGGTCTTCTTCTCCTTCCTCCTCTTCTTCCTCTTAGCCATTCCTTCCTCATGGTCGAATCACCTTATGTGGCTAGCACCACAAAGTTGGTTCTTCTCTAGATCAAGAGTTTGTGAGATGAACGAAACATGTTCGTGTGGATACCATAGAGACACGACCACTTGATCACGCTGAGATCTGCATCCAAAGAAAAGTTGCTGTCGAGATTACAAAGGGCACGCAACAAAGGTATACCTCTCATATAAAACTTATCATATGTAGTTTTATCCTTCACATGGATCTTTTGGGAGAGGATCTAGTTAATTTTTTGCTACGCTTTCGCGTGTTTAGCGCCCTAGTTCCTTACAATATGCACTCAAATAGTGAATTTATATTTATCAAATAAATAGTAAAATTATAACGTGATTGCCTTAAGACATCCCTCAAAATCTAACACTCCCACTTGGCCTAATGCCAATCACCATGATGTCTTAAATCGTAAGCATGGATGTGACTCTCAAACTTGCTTTGTGATAGAGCCTTTGCCAAAGGATCCACTAGGTTCCTTTTAGTGGAAATTTTCTTGAGTTGGTTTTCTTTCCTACTAATGATCTCCTTGATTAGATGATAGCGGTGAAGCACGCATTTGGATAACTGATGAGACCTAGGTTCTTTTGCTTGTGCAATGACTCTAGTATTGTCATAGTAAACAAGTAATGGTTTAACAGTGGATAGAACCACACCAAGTTTGGTAACAAACTTCTTGATCCAAACTGCTTCATTTGCTACTTCCGAAGCTGCAATGTATTTTGCCTCACAGGTTGAATCTACAATAGTGTCTTATTTGGAGCTCTTCTAATTAACTACACCTCCATTTAATATGAATATGAATCCAAACTGAGACTTGGTGTCATCCTTATATGTCTTGAAACTAGCATCCGTATACCCGCGTATGATCATATTACCATCTCCATATACCAAGAACATATCCTTAGTTCTTTGAAAGTATTTATGGATTATCTTGAAGGCTATCCAATGATCCATTCCTAGATCTGACTGGTATCTTCTTGTTGCACTTAGAGCATATGATACATCGAGCCTTGTACATAACATAACATACATGATAGATCTTATTACGGATGCATAAGGTATTTTATCCATGAAAATTCTCTCGTCTTTTGTATGTGTGCATATAGACATCGAAAGGTGAATTCCATGCCTCATAGGTATGAAACCTTTCATAGATTTAGACATAGTAAACTATTTTAGCACTTTGTTTATATATGTTGATTGTGAAAAACCAAATAACCTTTTAAGTCTATCTCTATAGATCTTCATCCATAGGATGTAAGTTGCTTCTCACATATCTTTCATGGATAATGTCATGAACAACAAAACTTTAATTGACTGTAGAACTGACACATCATTTCCTATAAATAATATGTCATCAACATATAATATTAAGAATATTGTCACATTCCCACTAACCTTTGGATACACATAAGGTTTATCTGAATTTTATAAGAAATCAAACTCTTTGATCATCTAATCAAAATGGATATTCCAACTCCTAGATGATTACTTTAGTCCATAAATAGACCGTTGAAGCTTGCATACTTTATTCTGGTTAACAGATGTGAAGTCTTCAGGTTGTATCATATACATGTCCTCGAGCAGGTTTCCATCAAGGAAAGCTGTTTTCACATCCATTTTCCATATCTCATAATAATGATAAGCTAATATGGCCAAGAGTATCAGAATGGATTTAAGCATGGCTACAGGTGAGAAGATTTTGTCATAATCAATGTCTTGCTTTTAATGATAGCCTTTCGCCACCAACCTTGTCATGTGGATAATTATTAGTATTAGCCCTAGTACAAGTTATGAGATGATTAATAAGGACACTCTTTGTATCATATTTTACTTATTAATAAAAGATAAAGTTGGTTATTATATTTACTTTAGTTCAGTGATGAACGAATAAGTATAATAATGTTCTACAGTAGGAGGTTCTAGTCTACAACATATCAATTGGTTGAATTGATAGCGGGATATTGTGGATATATATAGAATGCTACTCTTAACAATTCCTAATCAAGCATTAATATATAAGAATAATATTAATGTGTTCAGACTAACATGTAGGTCAACCGATGACTTAATCTCACAAGTCATGGATATGAGATATCAGATTGACACATGAGTATATATTAGAGAATATGTGCTGAATGACCAGCCATGAGATGTTTCATGGATTGTTATATGTGTTGGTGCAATATCCTTTAGGTCAAGGTTGACTGAGTTGACCAAGCTTGAGTCTTGGTCATAGTTTCGATGTTTGACAATACATGTAGACATATGGACAATGCAGGTGCAGTTGTTCATGTGAGGAGATTCTGATCAGGGACTGATCAGTGTGGATGAAGAAGAGTCAAGTAGATCAAGGATGATCGGATACTTGACTGGAAAGTCCTGGTGAGTGAAGCCAGGCAGAAGAAAAATCCTAGTGAGTGAAGCTAGGAAGAAGGGAAATCCTGGTGAGTGAAGCCAGGTGAAAGTCCTAGTGAGTGAAGCTAGGCAGATTGAAAACACTAGTGAGTGAAGCTAGGTGAAAGTCCTGGTGAGTGAAGCCAGGCAAGGGAAATCCATATGGATCAAGGATGATCGGACATCTAGTGTTGGGAAGTCCAAGTAGGTCAAAGGATGCAGGTGCAGTTGTTCATGTGAGGAGATTCTGATCAGGGACTGATCAGTGTGGATGAAGAAGAGTCAAGTAGATCAAGGATGATCGGATACTTGACTAGAAAGTCCTGGTGAGTGAAGCCAGGTAGAAGAAAAATCCTAGTGAGTGAAGCTAGGAAGAAGGGAAATCCTGGTGAGTGAAGCCAGGTGAAAGTCCTAGTGAGTGAAGCTAGGCAGATGGAAAACCCTAGTGAGTGAAGCTAGGTGAAAGTCCTGGTGAGTGAAGCCAGGCAAGGGAAATCCAGATGGATCAAGGATGATCGGACATCTGGTGTTGGGAAGTCCAAGTAGGTCAAAGGATTGACTGGATACTTGGCACGAGAAAATCCAGATGGGTCAAGGTTGACCAGACATCTGGTGGAAGCTCAAGTAGGTCAAGGGAGTGACCGGATACTTGACACGAAGAGAAAAGTCCAAGTGGGTCAAAGGGATTGACCGGACACTTGATGGGGAGTCCTGGCAGGTCAAGGGAGTGACCAGATGCTAGGCATGATGTACCAACAGGTCAAGGTTGACCGGATGTTGGTTTGAGAGGCTTGGGACTTGGTTTTGAGCAAAAACCAAGAGCTGGATCGATCAGTGGATCGATCCAGGAGCGGGATTGATTAGTGGATCGATTCAGGCCTTTCCCAGCGAACAGAGAGCCTCTGGATCGATCCGTGGATCGATCCAGAGGTCCCAATCGATCAGTGGATCGATTGGGACGCTGCTGCTTCGCACGATAAGCACTGGATCGATTCGTGGATCGATCCAGGCATTTTTCCAGAGCACAGAGGCACTCTGAATCGATCCGTGGATCGATCCAAAGCCTCCCCGATCAATTGGGAATAATCGAATGGATTGGGATCCGACCGTTGCGTCGTATTTGAGCAGCAGGCGAGCGTTGTCTTCGGTACTTCTTCACCGATTCATTTCAGATCTTCACCAGCTCCTCCACAGCTCTCTCAAAGCTCCAGATTGCCAGTTCTTGAAGGTTCTTGGAGTCTTCCAAGTCAAGAGTCGGATCAAAAGCAAAGAAGAAGAAAGCTAGGGTTAGGGTTTTTGTACTCATTGTAAGCTTGTGCTTGTATTTCATTACCTTTCCCTTTCTTCTTGTATTGAGAGTCTTGTAGGGCTTCTCCCCCTTTGGTAGTTACCATAAAGGAGGGTTTTATTAGTGGAGGGTGAGTGAGTAGGTGTGGATCCTTGGACTAGTCACCTCTTGTGAGGTGGATACCAAGTAAACCAACCTTGTTAGCATTATGTGGTTTGTTTCTTGTATTTTCACTGCGCATCTTTGAAGAAACAAGCAACGATGAGCACCTAGCATGGGACGGGCTATTCACCCCCCCTCTAGATACTTTTCGGTCCCAACAAGTGGTATCAGAGTGAGGTCGCTCTTCACCGGAGTCATCGCCGGAAGGGGTAAACAAAACAAGCCAAGCTAGAGGGTGAAGAAGTTGGAGCAAATTCTTCAAGTTCAAGATTTTATCAAGCTCAACTTCAAGATGCAATTCCAAGATGGACTTGGATTTGACACAAGAGTGGCTCCACCATATTCATCTACAAGCTTCGATCTTTGGAAATCAAGGATCGAAAACTTCCTAATGGTGGAGATAGAGCAATGGTTTGATCTCATGGAAGGTTTTGAAGCTCCCACAAATTCCAAGGGCAAAGTACTCAAGAGGAGCAAGTGGAGCCAAGACAAAATCCAAAGATGTGAGGCAAATGACAAAGTGACCAAGCTTTTGGTCAATTTATTGCCGAGCAACATCTTGGAGAAAATAGGAGAATTTGAAGATGCCAAAGAGCTATGGAGCAAATTGGCAAAGATTCATGAGATCCCCTCCACTGTACAAGATCAAGAAGAATCCAAAGAGGGTGACTCATTGGATCAAGACCAAGTGGAGGAAGACTCCGAAGTTGAGAGATGCTCAACTTCCGAAGAAGAGGAAGTCCAAGAAGTTTCATCCTCAAAGGAGTGCAATCAAAAGAGCAAGGAAGGAGTATATTCCTTGTTTCATGTACAAGAGGATGAAGAAGAAGATGAAGTCTCCACATCTAGGATTGAGGGGGAGCAATCCTTGGTGACACCGGATCAAGAAGAAGGAGAAGTCTCTACATCCGGGTCAAGAGAAGAAGTGGAGGAAGAAACTTCCACCTCCACAAGTCAAGCTAAATCTATAGGAGGAAAATCATTTGCGGATCAAGAGGAATCCTCTACCTCCGGATCCAAAAGAAAAAGTGTCATCCCTACACAAGAAGGTATAAATAGTTCAATTAATAATAAAAATCATATTATATGTTTTGAGTGTAGGAAGAATGGGCACTACAAGAGCAAGTGTCCCAACTTGGCCAAGAAGAAGGGCCAAGTGACAAAAAAGGGCAAGGAGAAGCCCAAGGAGACAATCCTCGGAATAAAGAAGAGCAAGGAGCACATTGTGTGCTTTTCTTGCAACCAAAAGGGGCATTACCGAAGTCAATGCCCTAAGGGGAAGAAGGTGGTCAAGGCTCATGGAGGAAGCTCAAGTCAAGGGGGAGCCTCCAAGGTAAAAAGAAAGGTAACTTTCATTGAGCCTACCCCTTTAAATTATGGTAAAAAGCATGATAGTTCTAACTTATATCATTTTAATGCAATTTACCATGAAAATAGGAAGCATGATAGTGTTAAGGAAAAACATGTAGCTTATCATGCTAAGACTACCACACCTAGGTTTAGGAAGGTAAACAAAAATCTAGGCAATAACCCTAAGGACAATAGTTACAAGCCTAGAAACCAAAATGCTCATGGACGTAATGAAAAATCCAAATCTAAGGACTTAGTGATGGAAAATCAAGTCTTGAGTGTTGGATGATCGGTGGACGGCTTGAAGGGGGTTGGATAGACGGCGCCCCCAAATCCTTGCTTCCTATGATGTTAGTGCAGCGAAATACAAACAAACACAAATAGAAAGCTAAACACTAAATACAAGAATGGAAATGCAAACCGCTAACACGTTCGTTTACGTGGTTCGGAGATAACTTGCTCCTACTCCACGGCGTGTCCGTAAGGTGGACGATCCCTCAATCCGTCGATGGATTAGTCCCCGGCAAACTCCGGCTAGCTCAACCTCCTTGTGGGTGGAGAAACCTCACCACAACACTCTCCAAAAATACTTGGACACAAGGGAACCTTGAGCACTTTGGTGACTACTAATTAGGCTTTAACCAAGTCTAATTTCGTCAAGTTAGCCGGCCATCCCATGCTCCTTCTTATAGAGCTTGGGGAAATCAGCCTTGCTGATTTGCCCGTTACTAGTCGACTGATCCTTGCACCAGTCGACTGATGCCAGCCCAACGGCTCTTTCAACGGCTATCTGCTACAGTGCATCAGTCGACTGGTCCTTACACCAGTCGACTGCTACAGTACGCTACAGTAACTACTACAGTGCACTACAGTAACTGCTACAGTGCCGCTACAGTAAAACCCTAAAAGTAGGATTTTACTCCGAGTACAATCTCTCATGCACTCGTACCCTCACGACTCATTTGACTCTTCTTTGCAGCCTTGACCTCTTGCCTTCAAGCCTACTTCCTTTGGCTCTCGTCCCTCGGATGCATCCAAGCCCGCGGCTTGTCTCCAATGCCATCCTTCGCGTATGCCTCGAAGTCGCTTCCCTCGGCCATTGTCCTTGCTGCCTTGTCCATGGTCCCTCAGATGCTCCATCCTTCACCGGACCCGAAGCTGTCAACCTGAGTCACATGTGTCACCTGCAGTCCTGCACAACTCAAGTACACATATCAAATAACAAGGGTAAACCTAACTTAAACCCTTTGCCCAAACACCAAAACACATGGTCCCACGAACCATTGGGATTGCTTCAACATTGAGGTCAAGACTTGACAAATTAGAAAAGACCCTAAAAAGGATGGAAAATATCCTTAAAGGGCAAAATGAGAAAAATCTAGGTCTAGGAGTATCAAAGTCATCCAATGGCCGTAGAGGTTTGGGATACAAACCTAAGGCTAAGAAGGATAAAATTTCATACCATAGGGTTCCATATAGTTATGGAACTAACCCTAGGTCTAGTGGTCAAGTCAAAAATACTAGGGAAGTCATCCCTAAGAGTATTTTTGCAATAAATGTGACTAAGGCTTCTAAGAAGTCTAAGAAAGTCACAAACAAGGTCACAAGGGAGGCTATCCCTAGAGTTGACCTAGAAAAAGTGACCAAGGCCTCCAGGAAGCCAAACAAGGTCACTAGGAAGGTATCTAGGGAAGTCATCCCTAGTGAATACCTAGAGCATCCAACGAGCACCAATAGGTGTTGGGTTCCTAGGAGCATCTTCTCTATCCCATAGACGGGTTAGAGAGTGTCAACTCTAAGAAGAAGGGTAGTTAACCCAACTTTGATGAAATTGACACTCAAGGAGCATTTTCAAGGTTATTATTAATCTTTGAGAATGAAAAGGATTATGAGTTACTCTTTGGAAGAGTAAAATGTACCAAAATTGAAGATATTAATTTTAATCTTAAATGTCACGTATTGGGAAATTCATAAGAACTACCAAGTTGGGATTTTGGTATGTTCTTAGGAAATTAAAGGCATTTTAAGTCTTAATTTAAAAGTGCTACTCTTGTGGAAAAATGAAATATGCCAACATTTGAGGAATATGCTTAATTTCAATTGGCATAAACTAATCAAGGGAATTAGAAATGCTAATTTAGGTTTTGGCATTTTCTTGAAGCACTTATGGGCAATCTAAAGTTTAATTTTAAGTTAGCTAAGTTTAAGGACACCTAGATAGGTAATCTAGGCATTTTATTTATGCTAAATCTTGCCATGATTGTTTGCCCATGATATGCCATGACATCATATTTAGTTTTGTATTTTGCATTCATTCTTTTATTATGAAAAATACAAAAAATATCATGTCATGTCATACATACATCATGTAGTTATAGGAATATTTCTTTTGAAAGCTATTTCTTTTTGATGTATACCATAACATTATCATGCATTATTTTATTTTCTTTAAATTAAGAACAAATGGCATTTGTTTAACAAGTGGTGTTAACAAGTAACATCCTAAGTGGATGTTCAATATCCACAAAATGCCTAGATAGATATGCATGATCCCTAGATTAGGGTAAAACCAAACTTTACATCTCACAGAGACCAATAAGATGACTTGTATGTGTTTTAGTGCACATTAGATACAAGTGAGATGTTAGGATGATGAACAAAACTCATGATGTTGATCTAGTGCATTCTTTTGAGTTTTAAATTCATCAAAACACGTAGTTATGTGTTTTCCCATCATTGGGAAAGCTAATGTACAATTCATGTGCATTAAGCCCAAGGAATATGGTGGGATATTGGTTTTGAAAATCATTTTAAAATACTTTTGGAAAACCTTGGTGAAGGCTAACTTTTGATAGTAATCACCATTGAATAGTTAGACACAAGCTTGAAGAAAACACTAAAGTCTTTGCAAGTTTTTAAGTTTGTGTCAATCTTTGAAAATATGATGTATTTTTTTAGAAATCTATTTTTCCTTGATAGTATATACCCTAAATAATGTCTACACGAAATTTCATGATTTTTGGGTTTTTGTAGAATTTTCTAGGGGTTTCTTAAGTTGGCTGAATTTGAAATTCAGCAACTATCAGAGCTCCGATCGATCCATGGATCGATTGGAGTGTCTGAATCGATCAGTGGATCGATTCAGAAGGTAATTCTCACGAGCAGAAGCTCGCTGGATCAATCAGCCGATCGATCTACACATCCTGAATCGATCAGTGGATCGATTCAGATAGGTTCAATCGATTGGAACCCAACTCCAATCGATCCAGGATGCTGATTTTGGCTGAGAAAGCCTGATTTCAGCATTTTGAACTTTGTTTAGTCAATGTAACCATTCCAAACCCCTCAAAATACATTTGTATACATAAAAGGGTGTTTTCACGTTGAAAACAAGGATGGATTGGTTAAGGAAGACTAAATTGAAGTTTAGGTTGAGGTTTGTTTCAAATTTTTGAACATTTGAACCTCACAACTTCTAAATTTGGGTTTCCTAAAGGTTTAGGGATTCCAAGTCATTGTTGGTGCAATGACAGAAGTTACCACCATGTCTTTAGGGGGAGGGACTCTTTAAAGACATGAAAAATTATCTTTCATGAACCTTGGAGGGTGGTTAACCTTCTTTAGAGAAAATGCTCATGAATGAGCATTTGAACTTGAAATGGGGAGTGAATATCCTCATTATTTCAAGTGGTATTTTTCAAGTGGTTGAAAAATGCTCAAGGTTGGGCATTTGTCTACATTGCGGGAGAATGTAGGGAAAATGAAGGGTATGGGACCTTCATTATGATGTTGATCACAACTGTAAGAAACTCTTCAGCGGGAGAGTTTCAAAAGGCATAAAGGTTCAACGAGTGAAGTTGTAACCAATGATGAGTATCTCTTCAGGGGGAGAGTTTTCAACAATGGATTTGTTGTTGTGTGCCCAAAAATGGGGCATAGTTTGATGTGTGCCAATAGGGGGAGAATGTGTGGTTTAAATTAGGCCTTCATTACCTATGGGGGAGGTCATAGGGGGAGAATGAAGGGAACCAACATTCATACTTTGGCATGAAGAGAGTTAAGGCTATGGGATCAGCTTAACTCAGAGTGGTTCTAACTTAAAGGTATTGTCAAACATCAAAAAGGGGGAGATTGTTGGTGCAATATCCTTTAGGTCAAGGTTGACTGAGTTGACCAAGCTTGAGTCTTGGTCATAGTTTCGATGTTTGATAATACATGTAGACATATGGACAATGCAGGCGCAGTTGTTCATGTGAGGAGATTCTAATCAGGGACTGATCAGTGTGGATGAAGAAGAGTCAAGTAGATCAAGGATGATTGGATACTTGACTGGAAAGTCCTGGTGAGTGAAGCCAGGCAGAAGAAAAATCCTAGTGAGTGAAGCTAGGAAGAAGGGAAATCCTGGTGAGTGAAGCCAGGTGAAAGTCCTAGTGAGTGAAGCTAGGCAGATGGAAAACCCTAGTGAGTGATGCAAGGTGAAAGTCCTGGTGAGTGAAGCCAGGCAAGGGAAATCCAGATGGATCAAGGATGATCGGACATCTAGTGTTGGGAAGTCCAAGTAGGTCAAAGGATGCAGGTGCAGTTGTTCATGTGAGGAGATTCTGATCAGGGACTGATCAGTGTGGATGAAGAAGAGTCAAGTAGATCAAGGATGATCGAATACTTGACTGGAAAGTCCTGGTGAGTGAAGCCAGGCAGAAGAAAAATCCTAGTGAGTGAAGCTAGGAAGAAGGGAAATCCTGGTGAGTGAAGCCAGGTGAAAGTCCTAGTGAGTGAAGCTAGGCAGATGGAAAACCCTAGTGAGTGAAGCTAGGTGAAAGTCCTGGTGAGTGAAGCCAGGCACGGGAAATCCAGATGGATCAAGGATGATCGGACATCTGGTGTTGGGAAGTCCAAGTAGGTCAAAGGATTGACTGGATACTTGGCACGAGAAAATCTAGATAGGTCAAGGTTGACCAGACATCTGGTGGAAGCTCAAGTAGGTCAAGGGAGTGACCGGATACTTGACACGAAGAGAAAAGTCCAAGTGGGTCAAAGGGATTGACTGGACACTTGGTGGGGAGTTCTGGCAGGTTAAGGGAGTGACCAGATGCTAGGCATGATGTACCAACAGGTCAAGGTTGACCGGATGTTGGTTTGAGAGGCTTGAGACTTGGTTTTGGGCAAAAACCAAGAGCTGGATCGATCAGTGGATCGATCCAGGAGCGGGATTGATCAGTGGATCGATTCAGGCCTTTCCCAGCGAACAGAGAGCCTCTGGATCGATCCGTGGATCGATCCAGAGGTCCCAATTGATCAGTGGATCGATTGGGACGCTGCTGCTTCGCACGATAAGCGCTGGATCGATCCGTGGATCGATCCAGGCATTTTTCCATAGCACAGAGGCACTCTGAATCGATCCGTGGATCGATCCAAAGCCTCCTCGATCAATTGGGAATAATCGAATGGATTGGGATCCGACCGTTGCATCGTATTTGAGCCGCAGGCGAGCGTTGTCTTCGGCACTTCTTCACCGATTCATTTCAGATCTTCACCAGCTCCTCCACATCTCTCTCAAAGCTCCAGATCGCCAGTTCTTGAAGGTTCTTGGAGTCTTCCAAGTCAAGAGGCGGATCAAAAGCAAAGAAGAAGAAAGCTAGGGTTAGGGTTTTTGTACTCATTGTAAGCTTGTGCTTGTATTTCATTACCTTTCCCTTTCTTCTTGTATTGAGAGTCTTGTAGGGCTTCTCGGCCTTTGGTAGTTACCATAAAGGAGGGTTTTATTAGTGGAGGGTGTGTGAGTAGGTGTGGATCCTTGGACTAGTCACCTCTTGTGAGGTGGATACCAAGTAAACCAACCTTGTTAGCGTTGTGTGGTTTGTTTCTTGTATTTTCGCTACGCATCTTTGAAGAAACAAGCAACGACGAGCACCTAGCACGCGACGAGCTATTCATCCCCCCCCCTCTAGCTACTTTTCGGTCCCAATAATATGAGTGTCATAAATATTCTCATAGTGACTATTAGTGTGAATAGTCCTTAGACTTGAAGTCACTATGATTCCCTACATAAGGAGTTGTATACTTTGGTATCGACAAACGCCACCTGTAATATGGTAGACTATAAAGCTAATTACTGGGTATGTAATAAATTATATGGAGGGATGTGGGTGATATAGATGGGATATATCCCTTCCATATGATAAAAGTGATATCTATGGGCCCCTTGATTAGTAGGACACAAGAATGCATGACCATGATCAAATGAGTCAATATGCAATATTGAACTTATTTGATTGAGTATGTCTACTTAGAGATTAAAAAACATAAATATTAATAAGAGGATGACATGGTCTATGTCTCATTGATCATTCTAGATATTAAGGATAGATAGATTGAGTCATACAAGATAATAGACATGGAAAGGTTAAGTCAAATCTTGATATTCTCACCACTTGGGTAGCAAAGATGCCTTGTGTAAAATACCAAAAATAGGAGAATATTAATAAGGGAATTTTCCGGAATTTTTGGAAATATTTCGGGAATTTTTCGGAGCTCGTATGAACGAATTTACGGGGATAAAAACAGGACCTCGGGAAGGCCTATTTGGGCTACCCTATTTTTAAGAGGAAATGTTTATTTTCTTTAACTCATTTCCTTTTTCTTTTAATTTAATTTATTTTGATTTATTTCCTCTTCTTCGCCCCGTGCCTCACCCGAGCTCCCTCACGCGATCTCCCTCCTCGCGCCCGACTCTTCCCCCATGCCCTAACCGGCGCCGCACGAGCGGTTCCTCCTCCCCGAGTGCACAAAACCCCTCGGCCACTTCTTCTTCTTGCTTCTTCTCACCACTGCCCGAAGCTTCTTCATCTTCCTTGACTTCAAATTGGCGCCGACTCCTCCTCCCCTTTGGGCTCGCGACACCGCCGACCTACCTCCTACTCATTTCTCCTCTCCTCTGCCCGACGCCGACGACGCCGACGCCGGGGAAAAGAGAGCCGACCCGTGACTCCCACACCCTCCCGAGACACCGCCGGCCACTGGAATCCAGTGCCACCACTGTGCCTGCCGACGCCGCCGTCTTCGACCCTAGCGCCGACCTCCTCCACTTGGCCGTGCCCTAGATTTGCAGCGGCACCGAGCCCTCTTTGCCTTGGCTCCGGCAGCAGACCCTGTCTTCAGCTTCTGCCCTAGCGCCGGCCGCTGCTCTGAGACCTAGATCCGTCTCCACTGTAGAGATCAGAAACACGCCGAGACCCCCCTTCTCTTTCTCCTTGCCGATTTCCGATAGTAAGCGTTCCTCTGCCGGACTAGGTACCATATCAGCCCTTACCAGATTTCTTTTGTTTCTCTTTCTGATTGTTATTGCAACCTCCTCACTGTGCCCTAGGGCCTAACCATGCTATGTTCAGGTTAAAGGGAGAGGAGGGTCGGCAGAGGCATCATCTTTATCAGAAGCTCACAGATTTGGATTTGGGTAAGTTGTTAGCATAAAGGTTATGGGAGTAAGGTAAGGGTTTGGTTTATGGATTGAGTTGATACATTTTGATACATGTTTTAGGTATGTATTGATACATATCTAAATTGGTTATAGGGTGATTTAGGTATGTTATGCTATGATACATAATAAATTATAGTCATGTGTCGGTTGATTAGGTTTATGTGTTTTTGGAATTAGGGTTTTTGCCCTAATTTAGGGTTAAAGAACTTATTTAGCTATTTATAGGAATTTAGCTAAATAATTGTATATATATTGGTGACACAGGACTTTGACGCGAGACGAGTATCTCGGAGTCAGATTTGGACTTTTCGATTGGAGGCGGGTACTTTTGACTTATTGTCTTTGATATGCATAGTAATGAAATTAACAAGTTGCATTAATTATGTTCCTCATTTGTTTCGGTTAATCACTACCCGATTACCTGTTACCTGCTTGATTGATTGTTTGTTTTGCATTTCATGTTATTATGTACCTGATTACACATGCTCATAGGGGTAGTGATATAACCATGCTTCACCATGTTCAGGACCTAGGTGTGATACCTTATCTGATCTATGCACCCTTTATATGATTTACTGACTATGGTGCACATCATATATGTATATAGATTTGGTTCAGTATATTACCATGCTTAGTGTCATGCACCATTCGCATGACTACATGCTGTGTGATAGATTGCTCTATTATTGTCGAGCACATCTCCAGTTTTCATCACTGTTCGGTGCTCCGTTGTTGATGCTCATGGGTAGCGTGATGTAGCGTGGTAGCACGTCAGTTTGCTCTTCCGGTGCTCCGTTGGTCCACTCATGGGTAGTGTGATGCAGTGTGTAGCATGTAAGGGACCCCTCCCCATCATCGTGTACCGGGAGATGAGAGCATTGCGCTCCCCCATTTATGATTTGGGGTAGAAGTATGTGTGTACTCCGACAGCATCCCGTCCACTCGGTCACTCATCAGGAGTAGTGATGCAGAGTGCACGGTCGTCACAGCCCTACCCACTCGGTCCCACCTTTGTTGTGAGTTGGCTGACTGGCGTCAGGGGTGACCATCACATTGGCATCATATGCATGATTCATTTATTGCTTGTGTTTGTGTTTGCTGCATTTATATGCTGCATATTGTTTGGATACCTATGTTTGACATGCATACAGAATTTCCATATCACTCAGATTGTTTATCCTTATACACAGGTCGTGGTTAGTACAGTTTCTCTCCTGTTTACTTTAGATGCATTTTTATATTCCTTATATCAGGAGACTGTACGCATGATTAGTGCTAGGTGTTATTTCCTTACTTTGCATATCAATTGTACCTGCTGAGTGTTGGACTCACCCGCCTCCATTGTTGTTATATTTCAGGTTGATGCTGTCAGGAGAGAGTTCCAGTTGCTAGTCCCCTGCAGACCACGAGGACTTATTGATCTTTTAGTTTTCTTCTCTATTAGACTATGTTTTGAACTTGTTATATTTTGGATTGTTTTTACTTATGGATCTTGTATGGATTCTTATCATTGAGGGACTTTGTTGTGGTTTGGATATGTTTTACTCCATGCCTGCCTGGACGGCAGAAGAGGTGAGTTTGTCGGATTTGAGCTTTACGAGTGTAGTGGAGTAGGGTTGCTTTCGAGTCATGGTATATTGATTTGTTTATTTCTTATTAAACTGCGTGGAATGCCTGTGTGATGTGTTTTATTACTGTTATTATTCTAGCCGCATGTGGATGAGGTATGTGGATATGTAGAAAGTTTCAGATTGTTCGCCGTACAGGGGAGATGCTGCCGAAATTTCTTCGGACAGAGACTCCTCCGGGGCGTGATAATTTATTTGGTATCAGAGCTTAAGTTTTATGATCTTTGTTTTCATATTTTGGATAGTTGGTATAACCTGATACCAATTGATATGGTATCAGAGCGCCAAAGTTTGGCGATATTTGTTTGATTTCCGTGTGTTGAATTTTTGAGATTTATCTGATACCAATTTATTGGTATCAGAGCAGGGTGTGATACATGCTTTTAGTATTCTGGATATATTGTGCTAGCCCTAGTTTGCGAGTCAAACTGGGTAGTTATTTTGGTTGCACGGATTTGTTATTACGTATATGTTTGAACTTCCGTTTCGGATTTTATTTTGGATTTCCGGTGATTTTCGTGTATGGAATTTGGAGGTCAATTTGGGGACTGGACAGCGACGGAACATCTCCAGACAACAATTAGGTATGATGTTATCTTGGTAATTGATGATACTTGTAGTAATATCTGTGATATAATTTAACAGATATGAGGCGATCTACGCGTATTGCTGCGAGACATGGAGCTGGACGACCACGTACGAGGACCGCGGGATCTCTGGATGTGCCAGAGATGCCTTCTATTGATGAGCCTGTCAGCCAGGGACAGACTCAGCATGCTGCGGGCGCGTCGAGCTCTCAGACCCCGATGGCTCCCTTAGAGGTACCTACCTCAGCGGCACCGACAGTATCCACTCCTACTGTATTTCCGGTACCACCAGGGGTACCATTGACATACCCGACACCAGCTCCAGCCCAGCCTATGGCGTACTCGGCACCACCGCCACCTGGGCCTACAGTATACCCGACACCAGCGGCACCTGTGCTCCCAGTACATACGGTGTACCCAGCAGTACCTGTATTAGGGATACCGGCTACTCCACAACCGGTACCATTGCCTACCGTTCATCCAGCCGCGGCCACCTATGTTCACCCTACAGTGCCATCGACGGCATATGCTCTAGTTTACCCAACAGCACCGGGAGTACCTCCTCCGGTTTATACAGCGGTACCACTCGTAGCACCAGCTCCAGTGGTTCCGCCAGTTCTGATAGCCGTTCTGACACACCTCACTGACATTGTTGCGGCACGAGCCAGGATTCCAGTGTTGGCAGAGTCGATGAAGAGTTGATTCACACTCTTCCGAGGAGACCGAGATCCGAGTGTGGCCTTGTCTTGGATTGAGACTATAGAGCGGACCTTCTTCTATATGGCTTGCTCCGAGTGGGAGAAAGTAGAGCTGGCTGCTTTTCATTTATGGGACGCGGTCGACACTTGGTGGATTACTCAGCGTTCCATCATCGACGAGAAGAACATCACGTGGGCCAGATTCAGAGAGGCTTTTGAAAGCCGTTTCTTTCCACGAGCTTATCAGATGGCTCGCCGGCAGGATTTTCTAAGTTTGCGACAGAACAATCGATCGGTGACAGAGTATAATACAGAGTTTGACAGATTGGCCAGATTTTGTCCAGAGCTAGTTGCTGAGGACAGTTCACGTATGCAGCAGTTCATTCAGGGGCTGGATGGACATTTGCAACTAAGACTTGTGGGTCTTGGTATCACATCTTATGCGGAGATGTTGGACAGAGCCCTCATTATTGAGTCAGCTCAGCAGAGAGTTTTTCCGGATAGGAAAAGGATGCAGCCGAGTTAGACATCTGGACAGATCCAGCAGTCATAGGCTACACCACAGCAGAGTAGGCGCTGTCGGTCAGATCAGGGTACTTCTGGGGTATCTCGTAGGCCTCAGAAATCAGGACAGTCTTCTTCAGGACGTTTCCGGTCTCCACAGCAGAACCAGAAACAAACCGCCAGCGACATTCGGTGTTTCAGATGTGGGTCCAGAGATCACATCACCACAGCCTGTACTATGTAGCAGCCAGTTTGCTTTTATTGCAAATTTCCTGGGCACCAGAGTTAAGATTGCCAGCTGAAGGCTCAACATACTGCTCCCGAAGTTACTACTCAGGGAGGACAGCACAGTCAGTCAGGGTCTCGACAAGGAGGGCGGAGATTCCAGCCCTCACATCATTAGCAGGGGACAGCTTCACCTGCAGCAGCATTTGGCATGCATGGATAGGAGTACTCCAGTGCTTCCATAGCACCCTAGAGTTCTGTTCCGGGACCTTATTATTCGACGCAAGGGCAGTATCAGATGCAGCCTCAGCCTCTGGGCCAGTACCAGACTCAGTCCCAGCCATCGGCACAGTATCAGTCGCCGCCTTCTCAGTCTTCTCTGGCACATTTTCCAGCAGCGCCTCAGTGGCAGGCTTCTGCCCAGCTGCAGTAGCCGCTGGCAGCGTTACCACCTCCTCCTCCGCCAGAGACTGAACGTGTTCATGCGATTACCAGGGAGGATGCACAGCGGGCCGACGGATCCATTTTCCGCGGTATGATTTCCATTTATGCATTTTCCGCTGATATATTGATTGATACTGGTAGCTCGCATTCTTTTATATCCTGTACCTTTATGCGGGAGATTGGTAGATTACCTACTTTTAGACTGCAGCGATTGACCGTCTCCCTACAGTCCGGTGATACTTTAGATGTCACCCAGGAGGTCAGAGGTTGCCCGTTAGACTTTGGCAACATGATACTTACGGTAGATCTTCTAGTATTGGAGATGGTCGAGTTTGATATTATTCTTGGCATGGATTGGCTGTCAGTATATCATGCTACCGTTGATTTCCAGACGAGGGTGGTCACTTTCCAGCCTCCGAACCAACCCTCGTGGGATTTCACTAGCATCAGAGATGACGGCATATCGATCATTTAGGCGATTCAGGCTCAGAAGCTGTTGTCACATGGCTGTCATGGTTTCCTATTATCTCTGATTAGTACTGAGGACAGCAGTAGTTTGCAGCTCTCCGACGTTCCTATAGTCCAGGAGTACCCAGATGTATTTCCTGAGGAGCTGCCAAGTTTGCCTCCCAGAAGGCAAGTGGAGTTCGGTATTGAGCTGATTCCGGGAACCGCGCCGACATCGAAAGCTCCTTATCGTATGGCACAAAAAGAGTTGAACGAGCTGAAGGTTCAACTCCAGGAGCTTTTAGACAGGGGATTTATTCACCCTAGTGTTTCTCCATGGGGTTCTCCGGTGTTATTTGTCAAGAAAAAGGACGGCACTATGAGGTTATGTATTGACTACAGACAGCTGAATGCAGTTACTGTCAGAAATAAATATCCTCTACCATGGATCGAGGATTTGTTTGATCAGCTCAGAGGTACTTCAGTGTATTCTAAGATTGATCTGCAATCCGGATATCATCAGCTGAGAGTCAGAGACTCAGATATTCAGAAGACAGCTTTCCGTACCAGATACGGTCATTATGAGTTTTTGGTAATGCCATTTGGGCTTACCAATGCTCCAGCGGTGTTTATGGACTTGATGAACCACATTTTTCTTGAGTATCTAGATCAGTTTGTTATCGTTTTCATTGATGACATATTGGTCTACTCTCATTCTGAGGAGGAGCATGCACAGCATCTTCGTATAGTCTTGGAGACTCTTAGACTACATCAGCTGTACGCGAAGTTCAGCAAGTGTGCATTCTGGTTATCCTCAGTCGGTTTTCTGGGACACGTGGTTTCTAGCAGAGGTATTTCAGTTGATCCTCAGAAGATCGAGGCTGTCATCGGTTGGGGCGGTAAAGTCGATTCGAGATCCGTAGTTTTCGATTGGCGGATATTACCGACATTTTGTCGAGGTTTCTCGCGTATTGCTATGCTGCTGACCTTACAGGAAAGGCGTGAAGTTCATGTGGTCCGAGGATTGCGAGACCTTTCAGGAGCTGGAGCGGAGATTAGTGTCGGCTCCAGCTTTTGTTTTACCATCCGGAGGGCGGTTGTACTCTTCACCGACGCGTCTCTTGAGGTTTGGGTATTACGATGCAGCACGGCAGAGTAGTCTCTTATGCTTCTCGTCAGCTGAAGGAGCATGAGAAGAACTACCCAGTTCATGACTTGGAGTTAGCTGCCATCATCTTTGCTCTGAAGCTTTGGCGGCATCATTTATACGATATTACATTTGAGATTTTCACTGATCATAAGAGTCTCAAATATATTTTCACTCAGAAGGAGCTTAATCTCCGACAGAGGAGATGGATGGAGTTCCTGAAGGATTACGATTATACCATTAGCTACCACCCGGGGAAAGCTAATGTGGTTGCTGATGCACTCAGCAGAAAGTCCAGAGGGACTTTGGCTTGCCACCGGACTTCAGTCACGGACTTGATTCAGGGTTTCTCTGAGTTAGACCTTGAGGAGCAGGGACAGACAAAGCAAGGTATTCTTGTTACTATGGTTGCTCAGTCGTCGATCAGGACGAAGATCCGAGAGGCTCAGGCTAGTGACAAGCATTGTCAGTTCGTTGGCAGCCAGATAGCTTCCGGGCAGCAGACCAAGTTCACACGAGACGAGGAGGGTGTTATATACTTCCGAGGTAAATTATGCGTACCTCAGTCTCATCCGGTCTTACAGGAGCTACTTCAGGAGGCTCACCGCTCTCGATTTACGATCCATCCAGGCGGGACCCGTATGTATCGAGACTTGAGGCGTTCCTATTGGTGGAATGGCATGAAGAAAGACATCGCGTATTTTGTAGCTAGATGTCTTGTTTGTCAGCAGTTGAAGGCTGAGCGCCAGAGACCTGTAGGATTACTTCAGCGGATTCCTATTCCTGAGTGGAAGTGGGATCACATTACCATGGACTTTGTGGTGGGATTGCTGAGGACACGACGTGGCCATGACGCGATTTGGGTAATCGTTGATCGATTAACCAAATCCGCACACTTCTTAGCGATCCGGAGGATAGATTCCATGGATCGATTGGCAGATCTATATTGCCGGGAGATCATCAGATTACATGGTGTTCCGTTGAGTATCATTTCGGATAGAGATCCACGGTTTACATCTCGTTTCTGGTAGAGTCTGCAGCAGGCCTTGGGCACGCAGCTCCGATTTAGTACAACCTTCCATCCACAGATAGATGGATAGTCAGAGCGAACCATTCAGACTTTAGAGGACCTGCTGAGGTCATGTGTTATGGATTTCGGAGGCAGTTGGGAGGACCATCTGCCGTTAGTAGAGTTTGCTTACAACAGCAGCTTTCATTTGGCTATCTAGATGGCACCGTTCGAAGCGTTGTATGGTAGACCTTGTCGGACACCCGTCCTCTGGGATGAGGTTGGAGAGGCCCAGTTGTTGGGACCTCATAGAGTTCAGCAGGATGCAGAGTTGGTCTGTACTATTAGACGGAGGATGTCAGAGGCGCAGGACTGCCAGAAGAGTTACGCTGATCAGAGACGCAGACCACTAGAGTTCTCTGTTGGCGACCATGTATTTCTGCGAGTTTCACCCATGAAAGGGGTGAAGAGATTTGACCTTAGAGGTAAGCTAGCTCTGCGGTACATTGGCCCTTTCGAGATCTTGGAGAGGATCGGAGCAGTAGCTTACCGACTGGCACTACCACCGTCCCTGTCAGGCGTTCACGATATATTCCACGTATCTATCCTGAGGAGATACGTACCCGACCCGACACATGTGTTGGCAGATATCCCAGTTCCAGTTCGGCCTGACATTACTTATGACGATGTTCTGGTACGAATTCTCAACTGGAAAGAGCGTCAGTTGCGGAACAAGACTATCCGGCTGGTTAAAGTCGGATGACAGCATCATTCGGACGAGGAGGCTACTTGGGAGCTCGAGGATACAATCTGAGCTCGTTATCCCCATCTTTTCACTTGAGGTATGTGATTTAATTTACCGTTCAGCATTTATACTTTATATTTGTTGTTAGTACTTGTTGATGGTAGATAACGAAATTTGGGGACCAAATTTTTATTAGTAGGGGAGAATGTAAAATACCAAAAATAGGCGAATATTAATAAGGGAATTTTCCGGAATTTTTGGGAATTTTTGGGATTTTTCGGAGCTCGTATGAACGAGTTTACGGGGATAAAAATAGGACCTCGTGAAGGCCTATTTGGGCTACCCTATTTTTAAGAAGAAATGTTTATTTTCTTTAACTCATTTCCTTTTTCTTTTAATTTATTTTATTTTGATTTATTTCCTCTTCTTCGCCCCGTGCCTCACCCGAGCTCCCCCACGCGATCTCCCTCCTCGCGCCCGACTCTTCCCTCATGCCCTAACCGGCGCCGCACGAGCAGTTCCTCCTCCCTGAGTGCACAAAACCCCTCGGCCACTTCTTCTTCTTGCTTCTGCTCACCACTGCCCGAAGCTTCTTCATCTTCCTTGACTCCGAATTGGCGCCGACTCCTCCTCCCCTTTGGGCTCGCGACATCGCCGACCTACCTCCTACTCATTTCTCCTCTCCTCTGCCCGACGCCGACGACGACGACGCCGGGGAATAGAGAGCCGACTCGTGACTCCCACACCCTCCCGAGACACCGCTGGCCACTGGAATCCAGCGCCACCACTGTGCCTGCCGACGCCGCCATCTTCAACCCCAGCGCCAACCTCCTCCACTTGGCCGTGCCCTAGATTTGCAAACCTCCTCCACTTGGCCGTGCCCTAGATTTGCAGCGACACCGAGCCCTCTCTGCCTTGGCTCCGGCAGCAGACCCTGTCTTCAGCTTCTGCCCTAGCGCCGGCCGCCACTCTGAGACCTAGATCCGTCTCCACTGTAGAGATCAGAAACACGTCGAGACCCTCCTTCTCTTTCTCCTTGCCGATTTCCGATAGTAAGCGTTCCTCTGCCAGACTAGGTACCATATCAGCCCTTACCAGATTTCTTTTGTTTCTCTTTCTGATTGTTATTGCAACCTCCTCATTGTGCCCTAGGGCCTAACCGTGATATGTTCAGGTTAAAGGGAGAGGAGGGTCGGCAGAGGCATCATCTTTATCAGAAGCTCACAGATTTGGATTTGGGTAAGTTGTTAGCATAAAGGTTATGGGAGTAAGGTAAGGGTTTGGTTTATGGATTGAGTTGACACATTTTGATACATGTTTTAGGTATGTATTGATACATATCTAAATTGGTTATAGGGTGATTTAGGTATGTTATGCTATGATACATAATAAATTATAGTCATGTGTCGGTTGATTAGGTTTATGTGTTTTTGGAATTAGGGTTTTTGCCCTAATTTAGGGTTAAAGAACTTATTTAGCTATTTATAGAATTTAGCTAAATAATTGTATATATATTGGTGACACAGGACTTTGACGCGAGACGAGTATCTCGGAGTCAGATTTGAACCAGTTTGGACTTTTCGATTGGTGGCGAGTACTTTTGACTTATTGTCTTTGATATGCATAGAAATGAAATTAACAAGTTGCATTAATTATGTTCCTCATTTGTTTTGGTTAATCACTACCCGATTACCTGTTACCTGCTTGATTGATTGTTTGTTTTGCA
The DNA here is from genome assembly GCF_018446385.1 of Zingiber officinale. Lineage (NCBI taxonomy): Eukaryota > Viridiplantae > Streptophyta > Magnoliopsida > Zingiberales > Zingiberaceae > Zingiber > Zingiber officinale. Next base: position 58,938,205 of record NC_055990.1, on the reverse strand, counting down.
TTTCGTGTTGTTATGTACCTGATTACACATGCTCAAAGGGGTAGTGATATAACCATGCTTCACCATGTTCAGGACCTAGGTGTGATACCTTATTTAATCTATGCACCCTTTATATGATTTACTGACTATGGTGCACATCATATATGTATATAGATTTGGTTCAGTATATTACCATGCTTAGTGTCATGCACCATTAGCATGACTGCATGCTGTGTGATAGATTGCTCCATTATTGTCGAGCACATCGCCAGTTTCATCACTGTTCGGTGCTCCGTTGTTGACGCTCATGGGTAGCGTGACGTAGCGTGGTAGCACGTCAGTTTGCTCTTCCGGTGCTCCGTTGGTCCGCTCATGGGTAGTGTGACACAGCGTGTAGCACGTTAGGGACCCCTCCCCATCATCGTGTACCGGGAGATGAGAGCATTGCGCTCCCCCATTTATGATTTGGGGTAGAAGTATGTGTGTAATCCGACAGCATCCCGTCCACTTGGTCACTCATAAGGAGTAGTGATGCAGAGTGCACGGTCGTCACATCCCTACCCACTCGGTCCCACTTTTGTTGTGAGTTGGCTGACTGGCGTCAGGGGTGACCATGACATTGGCATCATATGCATGATGCATTTATTTCTTGTGTTTGTGTTTGCTGCATTTATATGCTGCATATTGTTTGGATACCTATGTTTGACATGCATACAGGATTTCCATATCACTCGGACTGTTTGTCCTTATACCCAGGTCCTGGTTAGTACAGTTTCTCTCATGTTTACTTCAGATGTATTTTTATCTTCCTTATATCAGGAGACTGTACGCATGATTAGTGCTAGGTGTTATTTCCTTACTTTGCATATCAATTGTACCTGCTGAGTGTTGGACTCACCCCGCCTCCATTGTTGTTATATTTCAGGTTGATGTTGTCAGGAGAGAGTTCCAGTTGCTAGTCCCCTGCAGACCACGAGGACTTATTGATCTTTTAGTTTTCTTCTCTATTAGACTATGTTTTGAACTTGTTATATTTTGGATTGTTTTTACTTATGGATCTTGTATGGATTCTTATCGTTGAGGGACTTTGTTGTGGTTTGGATATGTTTTACTCCATGCCTGCCTGGATGGCAGAAGAGGTGAGTTTGTTGGATTTGAGCTTTACGAGTGTAGTGGAGTAGGGTTGCTTTCGAGTCATGGTATACTGATTTGTTTATTTCTTATTAAACTGAGTGGAATGCCTATATGATGTGTTTTATTACTGTTATTATTCCAGCCTCATGTGGCTGAGGTATGTGGATATGTAGAAAGTTTCAGATTATCCGTCGTACAGGGGAGATGCTGCCGAAATTTCTTCGGACAGAGACTCCTCCGGGGCGTGGCACCTTGCTAGATGTCATTCATTGTTTATGTTTCTAAAATAGTTTTAGAGATATTGCCAATGTTACGAGAGCCTACTGGATCACGCACAAAGAATAGGTTGATTTAAAGATAGGTTCATATAATGGATCATTGGATTGAGTCTAATCCAAATTAGACTCATTAAATTAAACTCAATTGGATTCAATTATTGGATTGAGTCTAATTCATATTAGACTTATTGCGTCAATCTGAATTATTGAGATGGTGACTCATTGAATTTGAATTGCATGAATTACATGAAGGAAGATAAAAGGTCAATTTTAAAATTGACCATTGACTCATGAAAAATTCAATGTTGATTTGAATGCTTGAAGGAAGACCAAAAGGCTCTTGTCTTAATGGAGTGTTAATGCTCATTAAGTGTATTCATTCGATGAAGTACATATGACCTTTTTCATCTCATTTTTGATATGTGAATCTTCTTCTTCTCTCTTCTTCCACCTTTGGCCGAAACCTTCCCATTGTAGTTATTAGCACAATCTTTGGTTGGTTTTCTTCTCCACTTCGTGAGTTCATGAGATGGACAGAAGGCTTGTTCGTGTGGATACCGTTAGAGACATGGACATGTGATCATGCTAAGATCCTAGCTATCAATTTATGTTTATGTACCAAAGGTATAACTCCCTTTTAACAAACTTACTATATATTTTCTCCTTTGCATGGATCTCCTGAAAAGGATCTAGTTAGTTTTTCGCTACGCTTTCTTCTTGTTTAACACACTAGATCCTTATAAGACCTTCCTCCAACACAATGAAAGTCTAGTAAATATTGTAATAATTTTAAGCTAAGAAGTGGCTGGAATAATAATGAATTTAAGAAGAAAGATGAGTATGGATATGAGATGAGGAATAAAAGAGAATCACAAAATCTCACCTCCATGACTCCAACAAAAGACTATAGGTCACCAGTATCATTTCCTCAACGGTTAATGAGTTCAAGCCTAGACAAGTAATTTGCACCTCTCTTACATATTCAAGGAGAATATGTGGAAAAGAAAGATAAAATAATTCTACCATCTCTATCGAGAACTTATGAACCACTCCGTCCCCTTTCCATATGGGTTAGTGTAAGCCAAGAATATAAAGAATTTGATGTACTTTGTAATGATGTGGTGGAAACATGCAACTTTTTGGATATAGCTACTAAAGCTATAGGTGGTTATAAAATTTCAGATTCTTCTAATGGAGATTGTGATGATGATGTAGTGGATTATAAATTTTTGGATTTACTTATTGAGGGTAAAGGTTGCTGCAGTGATATAGAGTTTTTGGATGATGATGGTGATGAGTATGCTCAACATGAAATCTCTAATGATGTTGTTGATCCTTCTATTGATGATCTTGATATTAGTGTACTCTTCACCTCTTCTAAAGCTATTGATGTTGTGGATGAAAATGTAGGGACTTTTGCAGTAGAGGCAGAGTCCCAAGAATCACTTTCTTTGGAGGCACCATCACTTGAGCCAAAGCAAGAACCTTTACCTAATCTAGAAGGATTCACATTCAATTATTTATAACATTCATGTACCTCTTTGAAATACAAAGTATCACTAGTGATCTTTTAGAAAACTTCATAGAGGTACACATCATTGATTTTATTGGATCTAGTTCATCTTTTGAAACATGCTCTATTAAACCTAATATTTTTATAGTTCTTTCTTATCTTTCTCTTGTATGGGAGGTGTTCTCTTTCTTTGCATGTGCATATTTCACTTTGGCCAAAAATTAGAAGCTCAATCTTAATCGTCTTTGACCACCTGAAAGAACCTCCAAGAAGATTAAGATGGAGAGAGTGATACTTCACTTTATATATATCCTATGATGAAAGCTCTCTCTATAATAAGAGCTCTTGATAAGAGGGTGTTGAAATATCTTACCCCTCGAAGAGCAAGATTTAGATGAATCTAATGGGGTGGTCAAGCTAATGACCTAAAAAAAGTACTTATTGGGAGGCATCCCAAGTTCTTTTCTATTTTTTATTTCAATTTTTAGTTTCTTATTCATAACCCAAATCCTCTACTTAAGTTTTCTTGTCTATCTTCTTTGTATAGGATTCAAAGATTTGGAAGAGCATGGCTACTTGATGGAGAAGTTAATGACTTGGGTCTTTGAACACATCATTTGATAACTTCTCTACAAACCTCCTCCATATTACATTTCTAGTTTTCATTAGGACAATAAATAGTTTAAGTCTGGGGGGATGTGTTGGGTTTAGTTTATTTTTTTCATATTTCTTTTTGCATAATAAAATATTTTCTAGTTGCATCATTAATCATATCATGATTGTTTGTTCCTTAATGTAAAATTCTAACACGCTTGTTCTAGATTTTATGTGATTTATTGGTTACATATGGTGCTAGTATGTTTAGTGATTTATCTTTTCCTATCTATGTTACCATGAAATGAGCAATGGTCTTACTGTAGAAGTTTGAGTGTTGGCCTTGTTTTAGGATCTCTTTACATCTTGCCTAATTTTGATGGTAGATAACTCTAAAAATAGCCATGATTCATTAAAATAGACTTGTACTTGTGTTTCTAAGGTGACCTCTTAATTACATTTTGGTTACTGGATGATCTTGGATCATAGCAACTCACTTGAAAAAATTAAAATTCTTGCATTTGTATTTGTATATTTACATATGTGTTAGTGCTACACTTTTAAAGCACCAAAAAAATCATATGAATAAGAGATAAAAATTAGTTGTCATAAGTAGAAACTAATAATTTACCCCTTTAAGACTGAGTTTAGTTACTAGGAAAATAAATGTTATGTTTCTCTTAATTTCGAGTAGTCCTTTGAGACCTTGTTTAGTTTTAAAGATATAAACCATGCATGTGGCAGGTAAGTGCCTATCGCTAGAAGTATAAGGAACGTAGTTTTATAATGACTTGACTAGGCTTAGGGATTAAAACTTAAAAAACTTAGGTCAATATTGCACTGAGTATGGAGAACTATTTCTTAGGTCATACTCAAATAACTTGTCTCTTGCTCACCAATGAAATCATTAGATAGGATTAGATTGACTTGCTAGAGATTATGATGCACTATTTAGCCACTGGAGTCTATATTGTAGTTTTTATTTGAGGACAAGTAAAGCTTTAAGTCTAGGGGTGTGATGTGCGTAGATTATATATATTTTTATGCAGCCTTTGACGCACATCTACTTATTTCCATGAGTATAATCTATATTTATTGCACTCTATATCATTATTATGTCATACTTCCAGTCTATTTGTTCAAAGATTTGCTCTTTGCATATTTTGATTGACAAGATGTCATTTGGAGTGAAATGGAGTAAAGGTGCCTTCAACCAGGCTGATTTTGCCGTTAGCAGTGGATAAACTTTTATCCACTGGCGCCTCGCTGGAGGCGCCTTCCAGCTCTATGGAAGGCACCATCAAGCCACAAATAACATTTTCCAGGGGATATAAAAAGACCCCTGGACCTAGGAAGTAAATATCAACTCTGGTTTCCTAGCAACTTTCAAAGCTTTCAACGAGTGCAAGAGGCTTCTTCGCCTTCAATGAAGGATATTTTCTTTTAGTGCTTTCATTGGTCTTGGATTAACAACCACCTAGGTTGTAACCAAATAAATCTGGTGCCTCATCTTTAAGTTGTTATTTTCATTATTATTATAGTTGCTTTTAATTAGAGTTGAAAGAACAAGAAAGGTTTTTATTTATTTTTTCAGGCAATTCACTCCTTCTTACCGGCCCGATGCATCAACAAGTGGTATCAGAGCCCAACCGCATTAGAAGCACCAAAACGATGCCCGGACCGACAATTTACCCACCAAAGTTTGAGGGAGAATTTGTGTCTTGGAAGAAACGCATGGAGGTGTTTTTTAAAACTAATTTTGAATTATTGTTAATATTAAAATATGGATTTGTAGCACCGAAAGAAAAAGAGGAGTATCAATGGACCAAAAAGGAGAAAGAAGATTTCGTGGCAAATGGACGAGCTGTATTCCATCTACTGAGTGTGCTACCTCCACAGGAAGTCAACAGAATCAGCACCTATGAATCATCAAAGACACTTTGGAAGAAGTTCCTGAAATTACATGAAGGTCGTCCGAAGCCAAACTCGTAAAACGGGACCTACTCCGGAACCAAATAAGCAATCTCCAAATGGAAGAAGGTGAATCAGTTGCTCAACTACACAGAAGAATTAAGGAGCTAATTACTGCTTATTGAACCTCGGAGAAACGGTAACCAATCGGGACACACTGAGGTATGCTTTAAATGTATCCCTAAGAACATCGGAATGGGCATCTATAGTAGACTCCTACTGTATCTCCAAAAATCTCGAGGTGAATACTTTAGAAAAAATTTTCTCCACTTTGGAATTACATGAATCTTGGTGTGTAGGACAAAGAAAGGGACCGAGTTAAAACATTACCCTAAAGGTAGGAATGAACGATCCAGACTTTGAAGAGTCAATTGATGAAGACAAAATGACTTTAATGGTAAGGAAATTTAATAAGTTTATTCGATCTATTAAGTTTAAATTGCAAACAAAAAAGGATTATCGAAACAAAAGGAAGGTCCGATGCTACAACTACAATGAAGAAGGACACATCAAGGATGAATGGTCTAAACTAAAGAAGAAGGAGAAAGACAAGGGCAACAAACCAAAACACAAGAACTTGAAGGCCACATGGGATGAATCATCATCCTCTGAGTCTGAGATCGAGACCTTCTCTGGACTAGCCCTAATGGCAAACCATCAAATAGAAGATGAAAGCGGTTTAGAGATGAGCATCGATGAAGGGGGAGGATCATCAGAAGAAAGCTGCGATGAAGAAGGGAGCATTAGATCATGAGGTAAGTGAGGTACATGTACTATCTCCTTAGCAGTCTTTTAATTTTATCAAAATGCTTTATAAAAATTTGTACAAATTAAAAAAAGAAAGTATTGTTTTAAAAAGATAATTAGCTAATGCATGCCCTCTAGAATTATATGATCATCTAAAATTAGAAAATAAAAAAATAGAAGATAGAAATCAAAAAATTGAAAAATGACCATGCATGCTTGAATTTGAATAATTGTTAAAGCCAAAATCTAGAAAGTATGGTAGACTAAACTGGTATATTAGATATCACTAGGGGCAAATTAGGAATATTCCTAAAAATTATGTACCCCTCAAATTTTTAATTGACCCAATAGATAGGAACTTATATTGGGTTCCAAAAACATACTTAGAGTCAAAACATACTTAGAGTCAAATTCTTTTTAAAAGGGTTAAATGTGAGAAAGGAAATTAGATATTAATTTCTTTAAAAGGCTTTGTCTCGGAAAGTGGTTGTTGCTCCAATATCCAAGAAGGCCTAGTGCCTCGCCACAGCCTGGAAGCCTATTATTGAAACAAATAGTTAATTGACTAATTGTTAAAATGATTTACTATTATAATCTGTTAACAAGTTAGATTTTTTTTTTCAAAATTTCACACTTAACAAAATATTTTTGTTAACTCTTTTATTGTTTTTAAGTATAACTTTATGAAAATTTTTAACCATTCTATTTACTTTTTTTTTTAAGTTCCCCTCAAAATTAATTTCAAAATATTCTAACTTCTTATGTTATTTTTCCTATTTTTTTGATGCGATTAGGGGGAGAAATAGGTACAAGTTAAGGAGGAGTTAGGATATATTTTTATCATTTTTTTTACAAAATTCTTTAATTCAATATATTTTTACTCTAACATGAACTTGGGTTGATGCACATCAAAAAAGGAGAGATTGTTGGAACCTTGTGGTAGTTTTGATGTGATCAACCAAGTTAAAGTTAGGTCCTATTATGTTTGATCCTTGTGTCTAAGTGTACAGAGCTTAGGAACACAAGAAATTGAGCGGAAGACACAGTTAGTGAGAAGGATTGCATGGGAAGGGAGTTGACAGGCTCAGTGCATCCGAGGGACGAGGTGCTACGAAAGAGTATACCGGTGAATGAGAAGGATGTGTGCGATGTTTAGAGGGACGAGAAGCCAGAGCGGAAGCCTGCTTGAGGAGAAAGCCGGAAAATGGGTTCGGGTGAGCTCTATCCCGGATGGCCACGATCACCTAGGCAATTAGAGCAGCAGAAGAGTAAAAAGAAGGCTGGAAATACTGCTGGAGGTGCCTTCAAAGGGAGTTGAAGGCGTCTTCGTATGCCTCCACGACCTTCAGGAAAAAGGCTCCTTCAGCTGGCTTGAAGGTGCCTTCAACCAACCATGGAAGGCGCCTTCGACCAGGCAGATTTTGCCATTAGAAGTGGATAAACTTTTATCCACTAGCGCTTTGCTAGAGACGCCTTCCAGCTTTATGGAAGGCGCCCTCAAGCCACAAATAAGATTTTCCAAGGGATATAAAAAGACCCCTGAACCTAGGAAATAAACATCAACTCTGGTTTGAATTTCCTAGCAACTTTCTAAGCTTTCAACGAGTGTAAGAGACTTCTCCACCTTCAATAAAGGAGATTTTCTTTTAGTACTTTCATTGGTCTTGGATTAACAACCACATAGGTTGTAACTAAGTAAATCTGGTGCCTCATCTTTAAGTTGTTATTTTCATTTATTATTATAGTTGCTTTTAATTAGAGTTGAAAGAATGAGAAAGGTTTTTATTTATTTTTTTAGGCAATTCACCCCTCTTGTCGGCCCCGCTGCACCAACAGTACTTCCTCAATGAGTTTTTCCATCCTTGATAGTTGATTGTTTTGTTGATATCTATCTCATTTCCCTTGATCTTGATTATTTATATAGGAGAAGTTTAGGTGAATCCTCTATTCAGGATTATATATGTTGGAGAATGGATTATTTTGTCTTTAGTTGAAGTTGTCTACTATATCAACTTGTTCTAATTGAGCTAATTGTAGAGAGAAGGCTTCAAGTGGGTAACTTTCTTTGATGTGCTCTATGCTTCCACATCCTTCACATGTAACGATAATGGCATTCACCAGATTTACACTCATTGTATCAAATTTCTTTGTCAGGGCATCCAACTTTGCACAAAGTAAACTCATCGCATCAACATTGTATTTTCCAGGAACATTGATTAGATTTCCTCCTCTTTCAAAAGCCCATTAATGGTGGTTGAGTGCTACCCTCTCGATAATTTCTTTAGCTTCATCTAATCCCTTATTCATTAGAGCTCCACCAGCTGTAGAGTCTAATGAGACTTTAGTTTGGTAATTACTGTCGTTATAAAAAGTGTGTATCACCAACCATTTTTCTAGACCGTGGTGAGGGCATTGCCTGAGCATTCGTTTGAATCTATCTCATGCTTCATGTAATGACTTAGTTTCATTTTGTTGAAAGTTGGCAATCATATTCCTCTTGGAAACTGTTTTACTAGGAGGAAGAATTTCTCCAAGAATACTTGCTCACACTTCTCCCATGAGGTAATGCTATTTGCAGGTAAAGAATTTAACCATGCTTTAGCTCTATCTCTGAGGGAGAATCCAAATAATTGCAATCTCACTATTTCAGGAGGGACCCCATTCATCTTCATAGTTCCACAAATTTCATAAAAAGTTTCTAGATATTGATTTGTGTCTTCAGTGGGTCCTCCCCCAAACTAATTATACTGTACTATTGATATCATAGTTAGTTTAATCTCAAAATTATTGACCTTGACAATAGGTCTAGTAATGCTAGACTTCAGACCTCTAGAATAGGGAGCAGAATAATCCTTCAGTGGTTTGTTAGCCATCTCAACCTGTTCATATTCTAATTGTCTCTATAGAATTCTTATTCTTCTAAATGTTCTATCAATCTCAGGATTGACGAACAATAATTCTCTTGCAAGGTTAGATATTTGTATACAAGAACAAAATTTATATCAGTTTTATGTTTTTGTCAATAAGAAAACAAATGTAGAAATTGAAAATGCAAAATTGAATGTACAGAAATTAAAAGTAAGGGAGTGCAAGCTATGTATGAAAGGAAAATGTAAAATATTTACAAACAATATTTATTATAACTCAAGTTTTCATTACAAATGTTAATTACAATCTCTGACAATGATATCAAAAACTTGTTATGCTATCGCAAGTGTACAATTACGTCCACAGGGATTAGTTAAGCACTAGTGATTTCACATAGAGAACTAGCTAAATGATCGAGAAGTTTGTAAGTGTTTGAACTATGAGAAAGATAAAGAGAAGTTTAAAAGAGAGTCAAGAGTTGTTGTGAGGAAATTGGTCAAGGGGAGTATTATAGGGGTTTAGTTTCATTGTGATGTTAATTAATGTCCTATGTATGGATTGCCCATCTCCAACCCTCTATCCTTATGTACAAGTAGGGAGTCTTACTAATAACCGACACTACCCTATGATGGTCGTATTGGAGTATTATCTCTATTGTTATTTGATGCCACTAAGCAATTATGGTAACTTATGAAATTCAGTTAATGAGTTACCTTCGTCACTAAGGGTCACCTAGGCTTTTCAATCACTAAATTACATAGGACACTTCTTAGTACAGGATTAGAGATAATCTATTAAGCCTAATTAGACACTTCCAGAATTCCTCTCCCTTTTCGGTGACACCCTCAAAATGTCACTTTATATGGATAACTCCCTCTCACGGAGCTTCCACGGCTATACGATCTAGGACATCATCTATCTAGGATGAGAATCCAATAAATCCATTTAATCAAACATGCCATTCAAGGATAAAAACTCCACACACATATTTAATCAAAGAGATACAAGGCATAAGCATGTCATTTGAATAGAACATTGGCAAATCTATAGAGTAAGCATCAATTATTCACACATCACAATTATTCCCTTAATCATAGAACAAGATTGATCTTCTCCATAACAAGAGAAACTAGATCCAAATACACAGAATTGATATGCTTCTGCTCAAATCTATGAGAAAGGAGAAAGAAGTCTCATCCAATACTTCGAAGAGTCTTTGAACCCAATCCTTTTCTTCCGGAGTGATGGAGATATTGAAAGCAGCTTTAGATCATTGTTCGCAATGCAAAAGAGGTGTAGATCTAGATCAAAAGGAACCCCCCCAAGGGAAAAAGTCTCCTACACACAAAAAGGTGAAAGAACACCCTTTTATAGGCATGGACATGGCCCCTACCTGGGCCATGTCATGGCCATGTGAAAGGGCATGACCCTGTGTTGGTTTTTCCAACACTGGTGAGGCACGACCGTGTGGAATCCACACAGCCACCCCCTGTGTATCTTCTGTTGGGCACTGTAAGTACTCCAAGTTAGTTTTGATGTGGTCAACCAAGTCAAGTTAGGTCTTGTTATATTTTTATCCTTGTGTCTAAATGTGCAAGAAGGATGGCACAAAGAGTGAGTCGATGGTTTCAGTGCATCCGAGGGATGAGAAGTTGTGGAAGAGTACACTGGTGGAACGAGAAGGATGCATGCAACTTTTTCGAGGGATGAGAAGCTAGAGCGAAAGACTGCTCGAGGAAAAGGTTAAAGTTGGGTTCAAGTGAGCTTAACTCTGGATGGTCAGAGAATCACCCAAGAGACCAGAGCAGATGATCGAAAAAGTCAACATAGTGTTGACTTATCTAGGCATTCGAAGAGGGTTTGGGTGCCTAGACTGCCTCAGATTAGAATGGGTACCTCGTCGAGGAGTCGTTGCTAGGGATGACGTTCGGGTTCATGTCAAGAGCACTGCGAGCACCCAAATTGGTCCTGGCACCCGAAAATGGATAAGGTGTTGCCATCACACTGTTGAGTAGCTGTTACGAGCAGTTAAGATGAACAACTAGGGGCGCTCGGAGATGCTACGTCAGGAAACGACTATTTTCGACCAGTGAGCTATAAATAAAGCCTTGGTTTTCTTCAGTAAAAACAACACTCAACAACACTTTCTGTACTTTTATTTCCATACTCTATACTTTCTTTTTTGTTCTTCAACATGTGTACTAGCCTTCTCCGCCTCTGAGGATTCGCTCATAGAAGGATATCATAGTGAGCTTCCATTATCTTGGAGTAGCAATCTTCTAATTGCAAACCAAGTAAACCTGGTTGTCTTGTACTTTCTTTTAATTTTGTTCTTATTTAATTAAGTGTTTGTCTTGTTAGTATTAGCCTTATGAGCCAATTATGAGATGATTAGACTTTTGGGTTACTCATTGAGTTAGACTCAAATGAATCCACTTATTAGATTGAGTCCAATCTAAATTACACACATTGGATTAATGGGTTATACTCATTGGGTTGTTGGTGCAGTGAGCACCAAACGATTGAACCTATGTTTTGATAATGGAAAAGGATTCAAAGTTAAGTTGTCTTGTTATCTAACAAGTGTGATCAGCTTGCAAGAAAGTTCTAAGTGTTCTTAGGCAAAAGTCCTACTGGATACTAGGCAGATGGAAAACCCTAGGGGGAGGTAACCCTAGGTCTTAGGGGGTGGTAACCCTACATTATGGAAAACCCTAGGGGGAGGTAACCCTAGGTGGAAAGTCTTGATGGGTCGTGAACTTTAGGAGAAAACCTAGAGTTGGGGACTTTAGGTGAAAATCCTAGTGGTCGCTAACCAGGTGAAAGTCTGGATGGGTTATGGAGCGGACATCCAGCATGAAGACCTGAAGTCTCGGGTGTTGAGAAAAAGTCTAGTAGGTCTAGAGGATCGGTCTGGCAACAGGTAACTTCTCCTAAGAGGAGTAGGTGAGGACACGTTCCCCGTTGAGGGAACAGTAGGCGTTAGTTCGACCGAGGATTTTCAAAGGAAATCCAAAAGTCAGAACCGAATAGTTCGGAAGCTATCAAAATTTATTCTTTAATATTACTTTATTTGCTATTTGTCTAACTCTGTTTTATAGGAGACTAAAACTTTTTTTAGGGTTAGATTTGACCTTGATTGATCGACCAAACGTCTGGATCGGACAACTAAACCCTCAAACAAAACGATCAGATTTCTAGCGAGATGATCGGGTTCGACCAAGGGATCGGTCGACCGAACTTGGGGTTTAGTTAACCGAACAGTGGATAGGCGTCAACGTGGTCGAGCCTAGTTGATCGGACTAGATAAGCTGGGGATCGATCGACTAAACTGCGGGATCAGTCGATCGAACAAAGATTTCCATCCAAGCAGTGGAACTTGGACAGGAAGCTGGGACAATTCAGGTAGGATCGGTCGACCGATCCGAGGGATCAATCAATCGATTAGAGTCGAGTCAAACCTACTCCCGAATTTAGACTCCTCTGTGATACTCCAAAGTGCTTTGACAATGTGTAATTGCTGCTCTAACAATCGATGAACTTCTATTTAATCTTTTATTGTTGGTAACACAGTTTCTTTTCATTGTTTTTATACACTATGTGAAAAACGACTTTTTACTTCGCCACAATTTACTTCGGCAATTTAAATATACGAAGTAAAAGTGTATAAGCAACTTCGCTGCAAAAACCGACGAAGTATATACAAATATAGACTTCACAGATTTAAAAACACGGGCTTCGCTTTAAACTGAAATAAACTATTACTTCAGAAATTTGTTAAATACCGAAGTAGTAACGTCGTGAATACATTTTTTAGTGTTTACTCCGAAGTAATAGTACAAGAGTTAACTTTTATTTTTACAAAAAGACTCTGACTTTTTCTATAGACCTTTGTTCCCCCCACTTCCTTTCATTTTCTTGGGTTAGGGCTTCCGATGCTCCTCTTCCGAAATTGAGTTGTTGGACCTCCTCTTCCTTCCCCTTCATTTCAGTCCTCTCCGTTCCCCCTCGTTAGGGCTTCCAATTAGGAGTCTTAGGCAACAGAGACAAAGGTTTGTAGCAGTCAGCCAAAAATAAGGTTTGGCAACTTGAACTTTCTTACGCAGGGTTTAGGTTGCAAGTGTTTGAGATATACCGTATGTTTTCAATTTGACAGAGCTGGCGGAAGGCTAAGGTCCAGGTTTCTTTCCATCGATTTCTTTTTCTTATTCTTCTTCTTTTTCTCCTCCTTTATTTTGCAAAATCATGTTTTAGACAGTCTCCAATTTGTTGCAGGTTTGGTGCTATTCTTCCAACAAAGACAAGTAAACATTATGCTTCCGATCTAAGCACAACTTTCCTGAGAATTTAGAGGGTGTAGATGGGTATGTCTTCTATTGGTGAGAGCCAGCGTTGCCTTGCTGTAATCTTTCTTGTAAATTTAATGGACTGGTATTGAGAGGCCAAAACAAGATTTTTTTAATGGATATATTCTCTTTTTAAAACAAGATTCTATTTTATACTAACAATTTGATTTCATGTCATTATTCGTAGGAGTTAATGATATTCAATTTTTTGGTTTAGTTTTGTTTGGTTGCTTGGCTTTTATGTATTTCCAATATTTTAAAGCATGCCACATGAAAACATAATCCAAGCTTTTTTCCTGTAAATTTTCCAAGTGAAATCAATGTTCAAATTCCGATTACCTATTCACAATGTCAATTATTACATTCAATTAGGTTACTGATTGTTTATTAAACTTTGTCAATTATTATATTTAATGAAGTTACTGGTTGTTTATTAAACTTTGTCATATGAATTTCTTGCCTATATTCTATAAATCATTAATACATTTTCAAGTAACAATATTTGGCCTGAAAATTGAAAGTAATCCATGGAACATTATATTTGGCCTGAAATTTTATTAGAGTTTGAGAAAGGTAAAAATTATGTGAAACAAATTGATGGCACTTTATTATTTGGAAAATGTTTTTTTCATTTTTTTTCAGTCTCTGTGTTTGTTGTCTTGTTGTCTTGTTCTGCTCTGTAATCTGGAAATTTTTTTTGCTTTTTTTCAGTGTCTATGTTTACGAGGTCATTACCTAAAGGGCTGATTCATGATGCTTTCTTGGAGTAGATACTTCTATTTTTGGTTGTTCTTTATTTGGTTTGTTGTTGTGGATCGTGTATTGTGGGATTGATTTCTGTTGTAAAAGTTTATACCAATTAAAATTGTTGGTTTTTGACGTAGAAGAATGCATTTCAGCTGCACAAATATAGATTTTCATTGAGCACTGACTATACTTCATGAGATTTATGAGTCATCCCATGCTTTCGTTCTTTATATATCCACATATTGTACAAAATACGCATTTGATGAAGTCATGTTTGGACGTAATGTGAGTACATTCCTTATGTTGTTAGACTGATGACTGAGGAGGAGACCATTCCTATCGAATTTGATGAAGTCATGTTTGGACGTAATGTGAGTACATCATTGTTGAGAGAGGATGTCATGCGTTGTATGGAAATGAGAGAGATAGGGTCCAGGCAAATTTTAGTTTACATGGGGTAAGTTATGTCTTATATACAATTCTTCTCTTTGCATGAGTTGATGTCTTAAGTAACCATGTTTTTTATTACTTGAATGCAGTTACTTGTACAAGTACATGAAGGAAACAAACAGGGCTGAGTATGTGTCGTTTGTGGATCCCAACAAAATACCAGCCGCTCAAGATGGCAGTACCTCTTCACAACACATTGCTAATCAGTTGGAAGCATCAAACGGAGACAGCATATGCCATATCCCATACAACACTGGGTATATTTTTAATCCCTGCTCAATTCATAATACATAGTAGCTTAGCTATATATTGACAATCGTGTAGGTACCACTGGATTTTGACCGTTATAAACGAGGACAAAGATACAATTTATTTGTTGGACTCAATGGGTAATAGGAACCGAGATGACGCTTGGAAAAATACAGTGTGTAAGTATGTTTTAGATTATGTAGATTGTGAATAGATTGATTACCAAATATGAAATGAAATAAGTTCTATTTTTACAATGTAGTGGAGTGAGGACGTACCTTTGTATGAGGGGTAATCCAAAACGACCAACTTTCAAACAGTTGACGGTATGTCTTATTGAAAACATGCATTCCTGGTTCTTATATATTTGGTTTTTCACTTTGCATTAACTTTGATTCATTAGGGTAATCTAAAACAACAAGGTTGTGTTGAATGTGGATATTGTGTCATACGGTACATGAAAGAGATTGTTGAATGTGAGGATATACAGTTGGAGAGGAAGGTGTGTGAATTTCTTCCATTTTGAACAGGAATGTACATACTGAATCAAATCGATATAGTGTTGTTGCACATTGAATCAAATCGTTCACGCCTTGCTACTGCTTTCTTCTCATGCTTTGATATGGCTTCTTTCCTTCTTTTTTTTCCTCGCCCTTAGATGACACCCTGTTTATGGTTTTATACAAAACTGTGTTATGCATAGTTCTATTAGTAGCTGGGGGAAATTAGTAACTGATTTGGGGCCAACATGTGTACTTTCCCATATGTTATATTTATTTAGGCTTCTGTGACCCACATGTTATAATTCGAACAAAATGTTACTATAAGAGTGCATATAAAAATACATATTTATTTGTCTTATCATGCTTATCATGCTTTTGTTAATTTAATTCATGATTTTTTTTGTCAACTTACTGTGTTTTGATTTAAAGTTTTCAGCTACAAAACATAACATGATGGTTCTTTCTAAATTGCAGTTTGCAGGTTGTGTGAAGAACCAGTACTATACGCAGACACAATACGATGAAGTGAGAATTGAATGGAGTGAATTTGTGTACTCGTTCTTAGGTGTCTGACTTGTATGTACTGATATTTTTATTTACGATATTATGAGGTGATGGCTGCTCCCTTTTTTGGTTTTTTATGGCTTATTTTGACCATATTTAGGGAGATTTGTTTTGTATAAACATATGCTGAAATCAAGGCTTATGAAGTTACCTTTTGTGATGCTCAAAATTTGTTGCTGTAAAATAGTATCAACTACTTCGGTTATTACCGAAAATTCCGAAGTAGTATCCATCTATTACTTCGATCCAGAATGAAGTTAAATGTAATTTAATTGATAATTACTTCAAGAATTAACGATATATGTCGAAGTAAAAGTAATCCATTACTTCATTTTTAACCGAAGTTAAAGTAGGTATATTACTTCACAACAAATACTAAACGATGAAGTCGAAAAGGATTAATTACTTCGGTGTTTTTAAAAACCGACGAAGTTAAATGCACTTTTTACTTCGTAATATGTCCAAACCTGACACCCAATACGACTTCGTTTTTCTGGGCCTACGATTTCGGAGTTTATCCGAAGTAAAATGAATCTTTTTACTTCACGTGCGTCTACTTCGATAAAAACAGGTATTTTACTTCAGGTAATCAACAAAGTAAAAAGTCATTTTTCACATAGTGTTAATACATGAACTTGCATATCTGTAAAGCCTTTATGAATTAATAGTGGATTTCCCAATGTAAGTGATCAACGATCGCCGACCTTGGAGTAGGAGTCGTCACAGGCTCCAAACCAAGTAAAATCAAAGGTGTCAACTTGGTTTTTGTTCTCTTACTTTTTGCTCTTTAATTTCCACTGCACAAACTCTTACGCGATCGAGTTTTTCAAAATGAGTGAAAAGTCACGAGTGCTATTCCCCCCCCCCCCCCCCCAGCACGTCATCGATCCTACAATTGGTATCAGAGCTAGGCTGCTCCGAATTGGTGAAACCACTAATCAAGTAGGGGGATCCTTTTGAAAGCAAAATATATATCGTCTTTGTGTAAAAAATATCCTTACGTCTTTCATTTTCCCACCAAATTTCTTTTTTTTTTTTAAAAGTCATTTTCATTTTTTCACCATTTGTCAATGTTGATGAAATATCGCATTTAACAAAATTTATAATAATATTTTAGTATTATTATTATTACTATTATTATTTTTTATTATTTTTTCTTAAAATTAGTGAAATACTATTTTCTTTATCTCCCGCACTACTAATCCAAGACTAATTCTTGGGACAAGTTTTTGTATTTGTTTGTGTGCAAGATCTCTTTTTATAAATGGTCCACCAAGAAGGTTACAGTACAGCATGCCCACCTCTTTTCTTCGGCGAAGACTTCAGCTACTGGAAGGGTCGAATGGAGTACTACCTCAAGATGCTAGTTGAGATGTGGATGATCATCCAAATAGGCCTCGTGTTCCCACTCGACGGCACTAGAAAACCAGTATCATGTGAGAATTGGGACACAAATCTGATGAAGAAGATCGAGGCCGATGCCAAAGCAACATGTACTCTACAATGCAGACTAACCAAAGAAGAGCTGAACCGAGTCAGTCCATTTTCAAGCGCCAAAAACCTATGGGAGAAGCTAATCGAACTGCATGAAGGGACTTCCGACACCAAGGTTAGTAAGCATGATTTGATTTTAAATAAACTTTATAATATAAAAATGTAGAAAGGTGAATCGGCCAGGCAACTTGATGCTCGGATCCAAGATCTGCTAAATGACCTCCACGCGATCGGACAAAAAAATGGAGAATTGTGATGTCATAAGGTACGCACTAAATGCTTTTTGGAGGAATACCTTGTGGACATCAATGGTAGGTGCTTACAAAGTATCCAAGGATCATTCAATATTAGATTAGATGAATTATTTTTTGATTTTGAGTTACATGAACAAACTAATGCATGCCCGACTGAGAAAGGTATTGCTTTGATTACAGGAACAAGCAGAATGGGGAACCAAAAATCAAGTGCTAAATCAAACTCGAGTCTGAAGATGAATCGGACTCAGAAGAAGACAAAATCAACACCGAACTAGTCAAACTAGTTCGGAAAGCACTCAACATGAAAAAAAGGTGACTTAATCAAACATGAAGGGCAAGTCTGGAGTTACATTCTATGGCTACAATAAGAAGAGACACTACAAGCCTGAATGCCCAAACAAAAAGAAAGGAATAATAAAGGCGTTGAAGGCAACATGGTCTAAGTTGGATGAAGAAGAATACAAGCAAGCCAACTTCATCGCTCTACCAGCACAAGCATACCTTCTCAAAACTTAGTCTGATTCCATAACTGGAGCAGAATCAGAAACCGAGTCTGAAAGAAGCCACGAATCCGCATCCATTTCCGAAGGGCCAAACAACATTGTAAGTTCTTTATTCGTTGGTACTCAAATAGATTTATTGCAAAATTTAATTGAATACTTATTAAGAAAATTGGCAAATCCAATCTCAAGGTCAAGTCACTCCAAAAGGAGGTAATATCCCTTAAGGTGTAACACCTGTCCTCCCTGCTTTCTAAGAGTTGGGTTACGTTCTTTGACTTTTACTTCTTCTTTAATTTAAGCACTACTCTACTTGGCAATAATTAAATGAATTTCTTTTACTCTTTAAAATTAATCCACATACAATGCATCAATTAGCATACCTTACGTGCTAAAAGTATCAATCTGTAAAAACTAATTAAGCATTTCTTCATTTTATTACTTTAGAATCTCATGCATATTCCTTAAAAGACATGGAATCATAATATCCAACAAATATTAACTAAAACTAATCTATTTCATCACTAGCAACAGAAATACTAAACAATATCCAACATATGCAAAATTAACAATTTATAAAATCTTCTTAACAATGAATAGAAAGTAAACTCTCTAAATTTTCTTAGTAATTTAAAGAAAAATCTTAATATGTTCTTAACAAATTCCCAAGGCTTTCCATAGTCCAAGCATCACACACACCATCACGCACCCCCTTGTCGCCTTCCTTCAAATTTGTTTTCCTTTTCCTTTGTCTGCAGTAAGAGGAAATGCAACTAGTAAGCAACATGGCTTAGTAAATACTACCTAACTCACAAAAATCTCGAGATGTGCAAGCATGTTTTTTTTTTTAAAATACTTTTCATGACAGAATCTTTACCACTACTTACACTGATGGTACATGTAAACATGCATAAATACTTTCGTATTAATAGAGGAACTAAAACAGGTTTAACTCAAGGAAACATGCATATACAAGCATTTAACTTTCTTAAACATATACAAGCATTTAACTTTCTTAAACATATAAAAACATTTAACTTTCTTAAACATATACAAGCATTTAACTTCCTTAAACTCGCTTTTTCTTAACTTAACTTGAAACTTGGAAATTCTTCAACTTGAAAACTTTGCTAAAGCATATACTTGAAAATAAATAGCTTCACTTGGGATCCCTAAGGCGTAAATACCATCTTATGCGCGTTCCCTAATAGGTTGGGGTAGCGAGCCACCAATCCTAAAAGAGTAGACCTTGGTCTACCAGGGCCAAGACCTTGGAATTGGACACCTGGATTTATTTACGACAACCTTGGAAGTCGGGTACTGGCCTTTCAAAGTAAAATATCTTAATTACTTCTTCTTTAAATGTCTTGGCATTTTAACAAGCACCTTGTGTGCCAGAATCCCTAAAGTCTTGATTTTGGGATCTACTTAAAGCCTTGGCCTTTTTCTTTCTTTTCTTTATCTTTCTTATACTTCTCCTACGCCCACCATACTGATTGGGTATTCTTCCATATGCATCTACAAGTGAAATCAACTAGGTAACACACAATCATGCATAGAACACAAAATAAATCTGCACATATAATATTTCTACGACGAGAAATCAACGGAAAACACCTCTTACTATAGGTTAGCGGTACTTACCGTGTTATCTTGAACTTACTAACACGAAACCCCTCTAGAATTCCAGTGAAACTTGAGATCCTCGTGGTTTGCTCACGTCCACGCGTTCTTCTCGTCGAGACGAGTAGGAAAATATCAAAAGCTCCCTCGAAGCTCGTCCTAGCCGGCCACCACAGGAAGCCCTAGGCTTCTTTTGTTTTTTTTTCTCCCAAGCCAAGGAGGAGTCGGCGCACGGGAGGAAGAGGAAAGATTAGGTCGAGAAAATCCCATTATTTCACTTAAGTTTTCTATTTATGCCTAGGGACGTATTTATTTCTACATAAAATTATTCTGCTCTCTTTTCTTTTAGCACACCCCTGCTGGGGCACTTGGTCATCCTAAACATTCTTAAGACTTTGCTTACAAAGGGTTCTGGGGTCGAACCTCAGCTTGACAATTTTTTGCCACAACTTTAATTCTTTTTGTAAAAATACCAAACGACCATCGAAAATTCTATAAAAATACTCTAAAAATCTCTAGAATATTTCTAAAGTATTTCTAAATATTTATAAGCACTTATAGAACTCAAAACAAGGAAATATGGGTTGTTACAATTCCCCATACCTTATAAAAAGATCGTCCTCGAACTTAGAATAATTCTGGATATTTTTGTCTCATACTGTCCTCATGCTCCCAAGTAGCTTCCTCATGCTTCTAATTTTGCCAAATGACCTTCACTAGTGGTATTTCTTTGTTTCTTAGTCTCTTAACTTCTCTGTCCACTATTTGTGTAGGTTTGCTCTCATAGCTAAGATCCTCCTAGACCTGTACTAACTGAGGCTGAATCACTTGGCTGGGGTCGTGGATGTACTTCTTTAGCATGGAGACATGAAACATATTGTGTATTGCTGACATGTCTTGTCGTAAGTCCAGCTTGTAAGCTACTTTCCCAATCCTCTCTGTAATCGGTTACGGTCCTACATAGCGAGGACTTACTTTGCCCTTTTTGCCAAATCTCATCATTCCCTTCATAGGAGCGACCTTGAGAAAGACCGAATCCCCTACTCGGAATTCAAGCGGCCTACGGCGTGTGTTAGCATAGCTTTTCTGCCTACTTTGGGCAGTCTCGATTCTCTGTCTGATCTTCTAGATAGCTTGAGTGGTCTCATCTATCATCTCAGTCTGAATGCCTAACTCTACTTCCATTTCTTTCCTTTCACCTGCTTCTTGCCAGCAGATGGGTGATCTGCACTTCCTACCATACAACGCTTCGTACGGTGCCATCTTAATAGTGGTTTGACAGCTATTGTTGTAGACGAATTAAGCTAAGTACAGATACTTGCACCAACTGCCCTTAAAAGCTAATGCGCAAGCCCTAATCATATCTTTTAAAATCTAATTTACTCGTTCTGTCTGTCCATCAGTCTGAGGATGAAAGGCTATGCTGAACTTGAGTTTGTTACCTAGTGCATTCTGAACACACTCCCAAAAATGAGAGGTGAAACACCCATCTCTATTAGAAACGATGGATTTCAGAACTCCATGAAGTCTGATCACTTCCTTAATATATAGCTGTGCCAACTGCTCTTAGAGTAGGACACCTTGATGGCTAGAAAATGGGCAGACTTGGTCAATCTATCCACTATCACCTATATCGCATCATATCCATTAGTGATTCTTGGAAGACCCGTTATAAAGTCCATGGATATTTCCTCCCACTTCCACTCCGGTATTGGAAGGGGTTGTAGGACTCCTCCTGGTCTTTGGTGCTTCGCTTTGACTCTCTGGCATGTCAGGCAGGTGCTGACATATTTAGCAATATCTCTCTTGAGTCCAGACCACCAGAATCTCTGTTTCAAATCTTGATACATCTTGGTGGAACCAGAATGCATGGAGTAAGTGTTGGAACCTTGACATTTGCTAGAGGGGGGGGGGGGTGAATAGCGTCTCACCCAAATCATCGCTTCCTACGCTTGTTAGTACACAGCGGAAACAAAAATACTAACAAACAAAAGCAAAGCTAACCCTAGAAAACAATAAACAAGAAGCAAACCCAATGACACGTTGTTTAACGTGGTTCGGAGATAAAGCTCCTACTCCACGGCTGTCTGTTAGGTGGACGATCCAAATCTGTCAGTGGATGACTCCCCAGAAAACCTCCGGCTAGCTCGTGTAGCTCCTTGTGGGTGGAGAAACCTCGCCACAAACTCTCACCCAGGACTCTTGAGAAGCTAGGGCACTGGTAGACTACTAATAGGAGTTAACCACCACTATTTCGTCAACCTTAACCAAGCTTCCAATGCTTGGTTATATTGGCCATGGGTTGGAAAACCCCGCCTACCAGTCGACTGCTAAAACATGCAGTCGACTACCCTTCGTGGAAATTCGACCGTTGCAGCCCAACGGCTCGATACCAGCCCTCTGTTCGCTCCCAGTCGATTGCACCAATCGACTGCACCAGTCGACTAATAAAACATGCAGTCGACTGCTATAGTAACGCTACAGTTCTGCTACAGTAAACCCTAATTTTGGGATTTTACCCCGAGTACATTTACTCAACACTCATTCTCGCCCGACCAACCTAGACCTAACCTTCTAGCCTCCTTCATCAGCCTTGCGTCCCTCGGATGCCTCCCCATCCTTCACTTCTTGTCTTCTGGAGCTTACATCAGCCTTGTCATTGTTGTCGGGTCTTCCTTTGCCAAGAGGTCGCGCCTCCGGGACTTCATCCATTGCCAAGTCACACTTGGACTTACGTTGCCAAGACTACATGCTTGGACTTACACCGCCAAGACTCATCCTTGGACTTTCCTCCTTTGCCAAGATCACACTTGGACTTTCCTTGTTGTACATGTATCCTGCACACTCATAATGAATATCAAATACAACAATAATCCTAACTTAAACCTTTGTCCAAACATCAAAACCTAGGGTCACTAGATTGCTCCAACAATCTCCCCCTTTTTGATGTTTGGCAACCCGTTTAAGTTAGGGAAACATTATATCAATAATAATGCAAATAAATATGCAATCTACACATGCATAAATCATGGAACCTAATCCTAGGCTCCCCTTTCACCTAAGCTCCCCCTTGAGCTAGGATTTCTTGCAAATGTAAACTTCTCTCCCTTTGCTAATAAATGAGCAATCACTCCCCCTTCACCTAATCTCCCCCTTGAGCTAGGATTTCTTGCAAAGGTCTATAGGTTTCCCACTTAAACCTAAATTTCTCCCCCTTTGCCATACATCAAAAAGAGCTCCAACAATATCTCAATTATTGGACTCTTTGACCTCTAATGACCATAAACATCATGTATTAATCCCCCATAAGATTACATGCATGTTCACCACTCTTTTAATCATTTTCTAATGTTGAAAAATATTTTCAGACCGTATCAGTCGACTGCTATAAGTACCAGTCGACTGCCATCATCAAAATGAGCTTACAAAGACATTCTGTGCTCATGAACAGTGTTACCAGTCGACCGGTAAACAAGTAGTCGACTGGCCTCGTCAAAATGAGCTTACAGAGGTCCTCTGTGCTGAAAATTACTGTTACCAGTCGACTGGTAACTGTTAGCTAGAGCCCTAGAGCCAATCATTTGATGATTGTATTATGGACTTGTTGTATCATATTCTATATAAATAATGGCATTTGGTTTTTGGTTATTATACTTACCTGTATTGGTGCCAAATAAACTAAGTATAATAACGTTCTTGAGTAGAAGGTTCTTACCTATATCAATCGGTTAGTTGAACCGATAGTGAGATGATATAGGGAACACTACTCTTAATCATTTCTAGTCGAGTATTAACATTCAGGGACAATGTTAATGCAATAAGACTAGTATGTAGGTCAACTTAATGACTTGATCTCACAAGTCATGGATATAGAGATATCAAGTTGACACATGGGTATGCATTAGAGAAAGTATACTGAATGACCCGCCATGAGAAAGTATCATGGATCGTTATATGAGTGTCATATACTTTCTCATGTGGCTATTAGTATGACTACTAGTCCTTGGACCTGAAGTCACCATGGATCCCTACATAAGGAGTTATGTGCTTTGGTTTCTTCAAACGTCACCCGTAACTTGGTGGACTATAAAGGCGATTACTGGGTATGTAACGAATTATGCAGAGGAATATGAGTGATGTAGATGGGATCTATCCCTCCTATATGACGGGAGAGACATCAGTATTCTTGATAGAGTGAGACCACGAAGTGCATGGCCATGCCCAAATGAGTCAATATAAGATATTGAGCTCATTTGATTTAGTGAGTCTACTTGGAGTTCAAGATTTAGATTGATCAGAGGATGACACGGTCTATGCCTCACATTGATCAATCTAGATGTCTAGAAGGACACTTGTGATATATTGTGAGGAGTCACAATTAGTAGTCACAAGGTGATGTTGGATCTCAACATTCTTTTAATTTGGGTAGTAATGATGTATTGCTAGATACCGCTTATTACTTATGCTTCTAAATGAGTTTAGGGGCATTTCCAATATTACAAGAACCTATTGGGTCACACACAAAGAACAAGTGGATGGAGATTAGGTTCATATGATGAACCAAGAGGATTAGATTCATGTGATGAATCAAATTGGATTAAGAGTAATCCTAATTGGGCTAATTGAGTTGGACTCAAGTTGATTCATGTGTTCAACGAGTCTAATTTAGATTATGACTCATTGAATCAATTTAATTAAATGAATTAGATTCATTATATTAAATTGGCATGAATTAAATGGTTGGATTAGATCAACCATGAGAGAGATTAAGTCAAGTTTGACTTGACTTGAGAGGAAGAGGAAGAGTCAAGTTTGACTTGACTATTTGCCACATCATTAGTGATTTGGCATTAGGAGGACTAATGATGATGTGCCATATCATCAAAGTGTGCCACCTCATGGGGGTTACAAATCTATTCTCTTTAATGGCCACATTTAATGAGAATGGGGTTACCTTTTTGGTTTTGAATTAGAATGAATTTTTCATTCACTCACATTCACATCATCTTCATCCTCAAGTTCTCTTTTTGCTCCTTCTCTTCTCTTGGTCGTGGGTTTCAAGAAAGGAAGAAGAAAGGTGAGTGAATCTAATCCAAGAAGAAAGGTTAGTGAAAGTCACATAGAGTTTTAGAGGAGTGTGTTCTCTTCTTTTCCTTTCTTCATCTTCCAATCCTATCCGAGAGCCCTAGAAAGTGCTAGCACACTTGTGGTGCTCTCTTCTCCATCCTTGTGTGTTAGAGAACACATCTTGTTCGTGTGGATACTTCTAGAGGATTGTCTACGTTGACAATCTTGAGATCCGGCGTACCTTGGACTTGCGGGATTGCGAAGGGCTTCGCTTCAAAGGTATAACCTTTTTCCCTTGTAGATCTAAGTGTAGATCTAGGTAAACTCGTACTCGTAGTTTTTCAAATTTTTTCTTTGCACCGATCCGTTGGCTAGGGAGTTTTGGGGTTTCCGCGACGCGAAAAAGTGGTTTTCGCGGCTCGAAAAACCTAACAGTGGTATCAGAGCCACGTGCGAAGACGAATACAAGTTTATTTTGGTTTTTATGAAATATAAAAATTCTGTGAATTTCTGTAATTTCATGATTTTTATAGTTTTAAAGGGTATTTTTCTCGTAGAAACGAAGCACAAGTGTTTAGACACTTGTAGGCTTCGACTAACGAGAAGATTTTTCCGTAACGGCAATGTTTCGACCCAAAATCTTTTGGGACAGCGGACTAACGCGCTGTAGGATCGCTTAGGAGCAACTCGTGATGGTTAGATCACGGGTAGGGGTACTGCCCCTAACCCCGCAAGGGGATTTGCTTCGCGATTGCGCCCGAAATCGCTAATCGGGACCGCCGGGAAAAATTTACTCATAAAAAATTGTAAAAACTATGAAAAATTATAGAAAATTATGAAAATATGTTATTTTGAATTATATATTATTTTTGTGATATTCATGGCCCAAAAAGACCCAATATGATTGGATTTGTGTTGTAATTTATAATACGGCCTGCGTGCCGTCATGTGTTTGTGTGTGCTGTATTTGATACGCGACCTGCGCATCGTGCCTCCCTATTTATATTCTGGTTGTAAATTAGATTTAGACTCGAATGTAACTCGAGTTTCAAAATTGTAATATAAATTTTGAAGCGGTGGAAGGTCCACTCAAGACGGAGTTACGAGGAAGGCGTGAGCAACACAAGGTGGTCAAAAGGAAGACGCTTGAGAAGCTGTTGACCTTAGGTTGACCTTCCAATCTTCTCATTGGCTTGAGAAGATCGTAGTAGGGCCATGACATAATCACAAAAATTATTTAATTAATTGCTTTTGTGTGTATGTGATGCATGCTAGTTAATTAAGTAATTAATTAGTGCCTAACGATTAGATTAGATCTAAGTCGTGCACATGATGCACCCTTCGATTAGATTAGATCTATCGAGTATATGATACGCATTATCGTTTAGATTAGATCTAAATCACGACAACTCGTAATGCCTACCATGCCGTGATACCTACCACTACCTCGATCGCATGTTGTTGTTGAATCTGCCAAAGCAGAGCAACACATACTATCTTGGTAGGGTACGGAGGGACAATCTTGGTCCCGCCTATCAACGCATGGGTGAGTACAACTCAATTAGATTGAGTAACTAGTTAACTCAATTGGATCGAGTTTAACTATAGCCATTATCCAATGGTTGGTAGATAGGTCAAAATCACGTTTATATTAACTCTTGGGCGTATTAGCCAAAGATAACTCAAGTTTTAATATAAATGCGGATCTTGATCCTATAAATAAGAGTTGCATAGAGATATAATTGGTAATTGTTACCTACCGATCATACTAAATCTTGGGCGTATTAGCCAAAGCTAACTCAAGGGTTAGTATGATGTGGATCTTGTCCCACATGAATTATAGAATTCAGTGGGAGCATCATTTAGTTAAAGGCCTAATTAAATGATTTAAAAGGAATATGATATTTATTTCTGCATTTATTTCTGTTGTAGAATTTCCATGACGTCAAACACGTACAACTTCTCTCTGCGTTCTGTCCTTAAGAAGGACAAGCTCAATGGAGCAAATTTCCTGGACTTGTACAGGAACCTGAGAATAGTTCTCACCCAAGAATGTAAATTGTACATTCTAGAGCAGCCAATTCCGGAGGCTCCTCGTGCCACTGCCACGCTAGCAGACCGAGATGCTTACAAGAAGCATCAAGATGACGCATTAGATGTGTCATGTCTTATGCTCGCGACCATGAACTCTAAGCTTCAGAAGAAACATGAGTTGATGGGCTCTTACGATATGGTTGAATATCTTTGTCACCTATATCAAGGACAAGCAAGGCACTGGAAGAGGAACTTCAAAGAATACCTGGAAGATCTTAAGAAGAAGAGAAATAAGATTTCTACTTCAGGTATACATGTTATAGAAGTCAACCTCTCTATTTCTTCATCGTGGGTATTAGATACCGGATGTTCTTCGCACATTTGTACTAATGTACAAGCATTGAGAAATAGCAGGGCATTGATGAAGGGTGAGATAGACCTACGAGTAGGCAATGGAGCACAGGTTGCTACTGTTGCTATAGGAACTTATCATCTAACTCTGTCCTCTGGGCTTGTACTAGAATTAGATGATTGTTGTTATGTGCCTGCATTAACTAAGAACATTATATTAGTTTCTTGTTTGGACAAGAAAGTTTTCTCGTTTACAATAAAGAACAAATGTTGTTCCGTCTATTTAAATGATATGTTCTATTGTAGTGCACCTCTGATAAACGGACTCTATATTCTAGATCTTGAAAGCCCTATTTATAACATAAATACCAAGAGGTTCAAGTCAAATGACCTGAACCAAACCTATCTTTGGCACTGTCGCTTAGGTCATATAAATGACAAGCACTTATCCCAGCTCCATAAGGATGGTTTGCTGGACTCATTTGATTTTGAATCTTATGAGACGTGCGAGTCATGCCTACTAGGCAAGATGACCAAGACTCCCTTTAGTGGGCACAGCGAAAGAGCGACTGATTAGGACTCATATATAGTGATGTATGTGGCCCTTTCAATGTCGCGGCTAGAGGCGGTTATAGGTACTTCATCACATTTACTGATGACTTCAGTAGATATGGTTATGTGTACTTGGTGACACATAAGTCTGAATCCTTTGAAAAGTTCAAAGAATTCAAGAATGAAGTACAGAACTAGCTTGGCAAGAGTATTAAGATACTTCGATCAGATCGAGGTGGAGAATACCTTAGCCATGAGTTTCGTGACTATCTAGCTGAGTGTGGGATTCTATCCCAACTCACTCCTCCTGGAACACCACAGTGGAATGGTGTATCCGAAAGGAGGAATCGTACCTTATTAGATATGGTACGGTCTATGATGAGTCACACAGATCTTCCGACATTCCTTTAGGGCTATGCTCTAGACACGGCAGCTTTTATACTCAACCGAGTTCCATTTAAGGCCGTGATAAAGACACCATATAGGATATGGACTGGGAGAGATGCCCAGGTGTCTTTCATGATGATTTGGGGTTGTGAGGCTTACGTTAGACGTCAAGTCTCAGATAAATTAGGACCCAAATCCGATAAGTGCTACTTTATAGGATATCCCAAGGAAACTAAGGGATATTACTTCTACATTCCCAGTCAACACAAGATAGTTGTGGCAATGACTGGAGTCTTTTTGGAAAGGGACTTTGTTTCTAGAAAGACTAGTGGGAGTACATTCGATCTTAAAGAAGTTCAAGATGCGGATCCTAGCACTGAAGCCTCGATGGAAGTTGAACTGGAACCACAAAATGTTGTGGATGATGTTGTTCCACAAAGAGTTGAGGAACAACAACCAGTTCAAGTAGACCTACCTCTTCGCAGGTCTGATAGGGTACGTCGTCAGCCTGAGAGATACTCATTTCTCTTGTCTGACCATGATGACGTTGTGCTCATAGAGGATGAGCCTACCACCTATCAGGAAGCTGTGATGAGACCAGATTCTGAGAAATGGCTAGAAGCCATGAGATCTGAAATGGATTCCATGTACACCAACCAAGTATGGACTTTGGTTGATCCACCTGAAGGGGTAAAACCCATAGGGTGTAAGTGGGTCTTTAAGTGAATGACTGACATGGCTGGACTTATCTATAAGGGTCGCTTGGTAGCTAAAGGTTTCAAGCAAATTCATGGTACTGACTATGATGAAACCTTTTCTCCAGTAGCGATGTTTAAGTCCATTCGGATCATGCTTGCTATTGCAGCTTACCATGACTCTGAGATATGGCAGATGAATGTCAAAACCGTGTTTATGAATGGAAACCTACTCGAGGATGTGTACATGATACAACCTGAGGGTTTTGTAGATCCACAGCATACTAGTAGAGTATGCAAGCTGCATAGGTCCATTTATGGATTAAAGCAAGCTTCTCGGAGCTAGAATCTTCGATTTGATGATGCAATCAAACAGTTTGGTTTCATCAAGAACGAAGATGAGCCTTGTGTCTACAAGAAGGTTGTAGGGGATATAGTTGTCTTCCTCATATTGTATGTGGATGACATACTACTCATTGGGATGGACATCCCTTTGCTACAGTCTGTCAAGACTTGGCTATGGACATGTTTCTCAATGAAGGACTTAGGTGAAGCATCCCGCATTCTAGGGATACAGATTTATAGAGATAGATCTAAGAGATTGCTTGGCCTAAGTCAGAGTACATATATTGACAAGGTACTCCTTCGGTTTGCCATGCAGAACTCTAAGAAGGGATTTCTGCCGATGTCACATGGCATGAGTCTTTCGAAGACTCAGGGCCCCTCTTCTAGAGAGGAGAGAGACCGCATGGATCAGATCCCTTATGCTTCAGACATAGGATCTATCATGTACGTCATGCTATGTACTCGACCTGATGTCTCGTATTCTTTGAGAATGACGAGCAGATACCAGTCAGATCCAGGTGAAAGTCACTGGATAGCGGTCAAGAATATTCTTAATTACTTAAGAAGGACTAAAGAATATTTCATGATATATGGAGGCGATGATGAGCTAGCTGTAAAGGGTTACAGTGATGCTAGCTTCCAGACCGACCAGGATGATTATCGATCGCAGTCAGGGTTCGTGTTTTGCATAAATGGTGGTGCTGTGAGCTGGAAGAGTTCAAAGCAGGACACAGTAGCTGATTCTACGACAGAGGCTGAGTATATTGCTGCATCAGAGGCAGCAAAAGAGGCAGTTTGGATTTGCAAGTTCGTCACTGAACTTGGGGTGGTTCCTAGCATTGCTGACCCTGTTAAGCTCTATTGTGACAACAATGGAGCTATAGCAAAGGCGAAGGAACCTCGCTCACACCAGCGGACCAAACACATACTACGACTCTTCCATCTCATTCGAGAGATTATCGAGAGAGGAAATGTGAAGATTTGCAGAGTACCCACAGAGGCTAACATCGCATATCCCTTGACTAAGACTTTGGCACAGAGTAAGCATGATGGTCACACTAGGTCATTGGGACTTAGAGCCTACACTGATTGGCACTAGTGCTAGTGAGAGATTGTTAGCTAGAGCCCTAGAGCCAATCATTTGATGATTGTATTATGGACTTGTTGTATCATATTCTATATAAATAATGGCATTTGGTTTTTGGTTATTATACTTACCTGTATTGGTGCCAAATAAACTAAGTATAATAACGTTCTTGAGTAGAAGGTTCTTACCTATATCAATCGGTTAGCTGAACCGATAGTGAGATAATATAGGGAACACTACTCTTAATCATTTCTAGTCGAGTATTAACATTCAGGGACAATGTTAATGCAATAAGACTAGTATGTAGGTCAACTCGATAACTTGATCTCACAAGTCATGGATATAGAGATATCAAGTTGACACATGGGTATGCATTAGAGAATGTATACTGAATGACCCGCCATGAGAAAGTATCATGGATCGTTATATGAGTGTCATATACTTTCTCATGTGGCTATTAGTATGGCTACTAGTCCTTGGACCTGAAGTCACCATGGATCCCTACATAAGGAGTTATGTACTTTGGTTTCGTCAAACGTCACTCGTAACTGGGTGGACTATAAAGGCGATTACTGGGTATGTAATGAATTATGCAGAGGGATGTGAGTGATGTAGATGGGATCTATCCCTCCTATATGACGGGAGAGACATCGGTATTCTTGATAGAGTGAGACCACGAAGTGCATGGCCATGCCCAAATGAGTCAATATAAGATATTGAGCTCATTTAATTTAGTGAGTCTACTTGGAGTTCAAGATTTAGATTGATAAGAGGATGACACGGTCTATGCCTCACATTGATCAATCTAGATGTCTAGGATAGAATGACACTTGTCATATATTGTGAGGAGTCACAATTAGTAGTCACAAGGTGATGTTGGATCTCAACATTCTTGTAACTTGGGTAGTAATGATGTATTGCTAGATACCGCTCATTACTTATGCTTCTAAATGAGTTTAAGGGCATTGCCAACGTTACAAGAACCTATTGGGTCACACACAAAGAACAAGTGGATGGAAATTAGGTTCATATGATGAACCAAGAGGATTAGATTCATGTGATGAATCAAATTGGATTAAGGGTAATCCTAATTGGGCTAATTGAGTTGGACTCAAGTTGATTCATGTGTTCAATGAGTCTAATTTAGATTATGACTCATTGAATCAATTTAATTAAATGAATTAGATTCATTATATTAAATTGACTTGAATTAAATGGTTGGATTAGATCAACCATGAGAGAGATTAAGTCAAGTTTGACTTGACTTGAGAGGAAGAGGAAGAGTCAAGTTTGACTTAACTATTTGCCACATCATTAGTGATTTGGCATTAGGAGGACTAATGATGATGTGCCACATCATCAAAGTGTGCCACCTCATGGGTGTTACAAATCTATTCTCTTTAATGGCCACATTTAATGAGAATGGGGTTACCTTTTTGGTTTTGAATTAGAATGAATTTTTCATTCACTCACATTCATATCATCTTCATCCTCAAGCTCTCTTTTTGCTCCTTCTCTTCTCTTGGTCATGGGTTTCAAGAAAGGAAGAAGAAAGGTGAGTGAATCTAATCCAAGAAGAAAGGTTAGTGAAAGTCACATAGAGTTTTAGAAGAGTGTGTTCTCTTCTTTTCCTTTCTTCTTCTTCCAATCCTATCCGAGAGCCCTAGAAAGTGCTAGCACACTTGTGGTGCTCTCTTCTCCATCCTTGTGTGTTAGAGAACACATCTTGTTCGTGTGGATACTTCTAGAGAATTGTTTACGTTGACAATCTTGAGATCCGGCGTACCTTGGACTTGCGGGATTGCGAAGGGCTTCGCTTCAAAGGTATAACCTTTTTCCCTTGTAGATCCAAGTGTAGATCTAGGTAAACTCGTACTCGTAGTTTTTCGAATTTTTTCTTTGCACCGATCCGTTGGCTAGGGAGTTTCGGGGTTTCCGCGATGCGAAAAAGTAGTTTTCGCGGCCCGAAAAACCTAACAGTAACTGTACTAGTCGACTGGTACTCTTTTTGGGCAAAAATCAACCTTTTTTACCCACTTTCAGAAATACGCCAAAAATTCCACAGACCTCCAAAAAATCTCAAATTTTATGGAGAGCTCTATTTTATCTATGTCTACTTGGGAAATATATATATAAAAATATATTTATCACAGATCCCAAGATTGACACAAAATTCAAAACTAGCTAAATGGTTCAATTGAACCCTGACCTAAAGTCCTAGTTTTGGCTTCCTCTTGATGTATCTGCCCATACTAAACCATAATGCATCCCTAGCATTAGTTTATATGATATATATACATCAAAAACTAATTTTCATGCAATATGAACCCAATTCATATTTCCATGCACGAAACATATCCCAATTGTGCCAACCCACTAGGTTAGAGGCTTAAGTCTGTCTCCTAACCACTTGGCACATTTGATAACCCATCTACCATGGGTCCCAAAGGCTCTTCCTAACCTTAGGAATCTTAAACTTAGTCACCTCCCTTGGTGACTCATCCACTATGGCTAGGCCACTTCGGTGCACCTCGGGTGACACTTGGCCTACAAAACTCACCTTCTTAACCTTAGACACATTGTCTTTGGTTAATTTCTTCTTGTCCTTAACCTTGGACATCTTATCCTTGCCATAATTATATGCCACCCTAGCATATTCCTTCTTATTGGCCTTAGATGACTCTCCTTTATCCTTGGTCACACCTCCCTTACCAATGTCATGTGCTACCTTAGCACTTGACCTCCTTTTGGTCTTGGAGGGACCTAATTTGATATTTTTGGGTCTTTGACCACCCAAATACATGTCAAGTCCTTTAGATCCAATAATGAACCTCTCTAGTGTTAGGATCCTTTGTACGGCTAGAGAGGGGGGGTGTGAATAGCCGACCCCAAATCGCTCGCGTTTCTTTCTACAAATTAGGTTAGCAGCGGAAATAACAAAAGGAAACGAAAACAAAACAAATCAAACCTCAACTCGTCGATGTAACGAGGTTCGGAGATGAAACTCCTACTCCTCGGCGTGTCCGTAAGGTGGACGAAGCCTACCAATCCGTCGGTGGATGAGTCCCCGGAAACCCGGCTAATAGATACTCCTTGTGGGTGGAGAAACCTCACCACAATCTTTGCAACAGCAATAGGAGTACAAATAGGAACAAGAAAACAAGAACAGAAATGTAAACAACACTTGCTTGCCTTCTCGAAGTCAGCAGGAACCCTGGTGAAGCAGCAGCTTCTCGGATCCAAGCCTAGCTAGAAAACCAGCAACAGGAAGAAGCTCACGCGAAGCTTTAGCACCCAACGAGCTCAACAAAGCTCAGCAGGAAGAAGAAGTAGAAGCTTCAGGCAGAAGAGTACTTCCAGAAGGAAGAAGAAGAAGCAAAAGTTACCGAGAGAACGTTCCCTGTAGAAGCCTTATATCTCCTGATGTCCCCCTGCAACCTGTGGAGAAAACAGACGAAGCAGACAACGCAGAGAACTATCCGTTGTGTCACAACGGCTAGGGCTGGACCGATCAGGCTCCATCCTGATCGGTCCAGATCCTCTCTGATCGGTCTTGGGGACCGATCAGGACCTGTGCTGATCGGTCCCCAGACCGATCAGTGCCTGTTCTGATCGGTCCCCAGACCGATCGGCATTCTTCACAGAGAACTTGCCCAAGTTCTCTGATCGTCTCCTGATCGGTCTGTGGACCGATCAGGACACAGCTGGATCGGTCCACAGACCGATCCCACCTCTCTCGGCTTCGTCTCTGATCTCCTTCTGATCGGTCTCCAGACCGATCAGATAACCATCAGTAGCATACTGATCGGTCACTGATCGGTCACCAGACCGATCAGAAAACACTGAGTATCACTGGATCGGTCTGCAGACCGATCCAACTCCTAGGTTTAGAGTGCCCTCTCTAACCTAGTTCGGAGAACGAACTACCGAGCCCTCTCCGACTCCATATGCCAAGCTTCACTCACTTGGACTTCTCAACACCAGATGTCCGATCACCCTTGATCCATCTGGATTTTCCCTTGCTCGGCTTTACTCACCAGGACTTTCCACCTGGCTTCACTCACCAGGATTTCCACACTGCCTAACATCCCAGTTAGGACTTTCTCCTCGGCTTCACTCACAGGACTTTCCATGCCAACTCCACACTTAGGACTTTCCCCTTGTCAGCTCCATACTTGGACTTTTCCCGTGCCAAACCTCCAGACTTGGACCTTTCCCTGCCAAGTCTTCATACTTGGACCTTTCCCGTGCCAAGTCTCCATACTTGGACTTTTCCATGCCAAGTCTCCATACTTGGACTTTTCCAGTGCCAAGTCTCCATACTTGGACTTTTCGCGTGCCAAGCTCCCTGCTTGGACTTTTCCGTGCCAAGTCTCCATACTTGGACTTTTCCAGTGCCAAGTCTCCATACTTGGACTTTTCCGTGCCAAGTCTCCATACTTGGACTTTTCCCGAATCAGGTCAACCAGGTCAACCTTGGCCTACGGTTGCACCAATAATCTCCCAAACATCTATTCTTGTCCCACATCAAGAATAGAACTCTCTCACGAGTGTCAAACATCAACATGCAACACAACTAGGTCAACCTTGACCTAAGGTTGCACCGACAATCTTCCCAAGTCAAACATCAAAATACAACTCGAGTCACGTCAACTCGAGTCGGGTCAACCAGGTCAACCTTGACCTAAGGTTGCACCAACAATCTCCCCCTTTTTGATGTTTGACAAAACCATAATTAAGTTAGGTTAACCCGATAACCTAACTTAGGTTTTCAATCATCTTCCAATGTCCAATGTTCCTTCCTTGAACATTCTCTGGACATTCTCCCCTTAGGTTAATCCTAACTTGGGTTCTCCAATAATTCTCCCCCTTTTTGACACACATTAAAAAGAATTCCAATGTTCTTCCTTGAACATTCCTTGACATTCTTCCCCTAGCTTAGGTTAACCTGATAACCTAACTTGGGTTCTCCAATAATTCTCCAATGAACACTCTCCCCTTTTTGACACACATCAAAAAGGAAAAAGGAGGGTATCAAGGTCAAGAGTTTCTTCCTAATGAAAGTCCCATACCTTTCATTGAAACTCTTAATTTCCCCCTTGATACTAAACTCAACAATCAACTTAGTGATAATCCCATATCACTAATCCTTAAAAGTCTTTTGGAGTAAAAACTCCCCCTAAAAGTCAACTCCCCCTTGACAATTAGGTAAAACTTCCCCTAAAGGTCAACTCCCCCTGACCATTGCACCAACAATGTCTTGGCGAGTTTCAAACCTTTAGAAATCCACAAAACCTAACTTCCACAGCTGAAATTTCAGACCACAGTCGAAATTCAGCAACTAGCACGCACTGATCGGTCCCCAGACCGATCAGAAACCCCATGGATCGGTCCCCAGACCGATCAGCCCTTCACCAGATCGCACCAAGCTCTCTGGATCTTACTGGATCGGTCTGCAGACCGATCCATGCTTCACTGGATCGGTCCACAGACCGATCAGGACTTACCTGGATCGGTCTCCAGACCGATCCAGACTCTGATAGGCAGATTTCTGAAATTTCCTTCCCGAAATTCAGAAACTCCTAGAAAATTCCAGAAAATTCCAAAAATCGTAAAATTTTGAGGATACATTCCTCATACCATATACTATCATGGAAAAATAGTTTTAGATGAAAATAACTTCCATTTTCAAATCTTGATACAAAGTTTGAAAAGTTTTGAAATAGCTCAAAGTTTCAAAAACTTTGTATCACTTTGTTCAATGATGAATGCAATCACTAAGATGGCTTCATCAAGGTTTTCCAAATAAATTTCAAAATGATTTTAAACCTTTTAATTTAGGACCATAATCTTAGGGCTAAATGTACATGACTTGTACACAAGCTTTCCCTATGATCCTCCATTTCTTGAATTAGGCTCATCTAAGTACAAGAACTATGCACCTTGATCCTAACTCATGATCCTAATATCTCACACACATCTAAAGTGTATCAAACACATCCATGTCAATTTTGATGTGAGATATGGGTTTAGGTATCTTAGACTAAGGTCTCATGCATTTTCTAAACACAACTTTGATCTCAATATCAAAATGTGTTTTTCATCCTTAAATCAATTCAATTGATTATTAATGCAAGAGATGATGACATGGCATAAAATGGTATCATAAATGAAAACATGTGCCAATGTCATGATGTCATGGCATAAAGTTTGAAACTTAAATAAACATGACATAAAAACTAGCCTAAGCATTATCATGACATTTCAAATGATAATAAAATAAATATGATGTCATGGCATGGCATATGGCAACCAATCATGGGAATTTAGCACAAATAAAATACCTAAATTCCCTATCTAAGTATTTTTAGCCTTAGCTAACTTAGAATCTAACCCTAGATTGCCCATATATCCCTAAGAGACAACCAAAATCCCAATTATGGTATTTCTCTAGGTTTTCTTAAATTGTGCCAAATAAGATTAAAATCGATATTTTTCAAATATGACACAATTTACTCTTTAAGGAGTAAATAACAATCCTCTTTCATTTTCAAAGGTTATCTAAACCTTGAAAATGCTCCTTGAGTGTCAATTTCCTCAAAGTTGGGTTAACTACCCTTCTAATTGGAGTTGACACTCTCTAACCCATCTATTGGGTAGAGAAGATGCTCCTAGGAACCCAATATCTATGTGAGCTCATTGGGTTCACTAAATATTCACTAGGGATGACTTCCCTAGCAACCCTCCTAATGACCCTCTTAGGCTTTGAAGCCTTGGTCATTTGGGACTCATCAAGATCAACTCTAGGGGTGACTCCCCTTGTGACCTTGGTGGTGGTCTTCCTAGCCCTAGGTTTTGTTCCATAATCGAATGGAACACTATGATAAGTGGGCTTGACCACTTGGGACTTAGGTTTGTGACCCAAACCCTTTTTGTCCTTGGACATTGGTTTTTGACCCTTAAACCCTAGAGATGACTTCTCCAAGTTCTTAAGAGCCTTTTCCAAAGTATCAAGTCTTGACCTCAAGACTTGATTCTCCTTCTCTAATACCTCAAATTTTGATTTATCACTTTTCTTTGAGGTATTCCTAGGCATGTGTCTAGATGATTTGGGATTTCTATCTAGATTTTCCTTAGCCTTAGATGAGTTAATCCTAGGGTTGACTTTCCTAGTGTTATCCTTATCTAGACTAACATCTTTGGCACCTAAGCACATATATTGGTTCCTAGAATTAACATGCTTATCATTCTTGACAATAGCAATAAGGCTACTAGCATGCATCCTACTAGAATTGCAATAATGTGCCTTAGAGGTTACCTTAGGGTTTGCCTTAGCTCCCCCTATCGATGTGCTCGGTCTCTTGTCCTTGTGAGATTGCCTCCCCCTCGGACATTGGCTCCTATAGTGTCCCCTTCGATTGCATTGGAAGCACACCATGTGCTCCTTGCCCTTGCGTGTTGGGACTCCGGCTTCCTTGACCTTTGGCGCCGGTGGAGTCTTTCTAACCCTCTTTGGACACTTACTCTTGTAGTGCCCAAATTCCCTACACTCAAAACACATTATATGCAATTTACTTGAAATTAACATGTTTGAGTTACCTAGGTTTGAAGGTGGATGAATGCTCTTTTCTTCATCCCTTCCGGAGGTAGACGCTTCTTCTTCTTCTTGCTCCGAACTTGAAAAAGAACTCTCCTCCTCTTCTTCTTTAGATGTTGAGTGGCCCTCAACTTCTAAATCCATTCCTCCATGAAGTGAGCTACTTGGCTCACTTAACTCCTCTTCATGGCTTGAAGTGGAGCTCACTTCATGGAACTTGGCCAAGTTGTTCCACAACCCCTTGGCGTTGTTGTAACCACCTATCTCACACAAAATGTCATTAGGTAATGAAAACTCAAGAATTTTCGTTACCTCATCGTTGATCTCGGATTGGTGGATTTGTTCCTCCGTCCACTTCTTCTTTTCTAAAGGTCCTCCTTCTTTATCCATCGGAGGATTGAACCCAAATTGTACACAACTCCAATGCACTAAGTTAGTCATAAGAAATAACTTCATTCTTACCTTCCAAAACGCGAAATCGTCGCGGTCGTAGAAAGGCGGAATTGTGACATCTTCTCCGAACCGATCCATTCTCTAGCGCTTGTGCTCCCACGGGTGTGAATCCGATGAAGAGCGACCTCGCTCTGATACCACTTGTTAGGATCCTTTGTACGGCTAGAGAGGGGGGGTGTGAATAGCCGACCCCAAATCGCTCGCGTTTCTTTCTACAAATTAGGTTAGCAGCGGAAATAACAAAAGGAAACGAAAACAAAACAAATCAAACCTCAACTCGTCGATGTAACGAGGTTCGGAGATGAAACTCCTACTCCTCGGCGTGTCCGTAAGGTGGACGAAGCCTACCAATCCGTCGGTGGATGAGTCCCCGGAAACCCGGCTAATAGATACTCCTTGTGGGTGGAGAAACCTCACCACAATCTTTGCAACAGCAATAGGAGTACAAATAGGAACAAGAAAACAAGAACAGAAATGTAAACAACACTTGCTTGCCTTCTCGAAGTCAGCAGGAACCCTGGTGAAGCAGCAGCTTCTCGGATCCAAGCCTAGCTAGAAAACCAGCAACAGGAAGAAGCTCACGCGAAGCTTTAGCACCCAACGAGCTCAACAAAGCTCAGCAGGAAGAAGAAGCAGAAGCTTCAGGCAGAAGAGTACTTCCAGAAGGAAGAAGAAGAAGCAAAAGTTACCGAGAGAACGTTCCCTGTAGAAGCCTTATATCTCCTGATGTCCCCCTGCAACCTGTGGAGAAAACAGACGAAGCAGACAACGCAGAGAACTATCCGTTGTGTCACAACGGCTAGGGCTGGACCGATCAGGCTCCATCCTGATCGGTCCAGATCCTCTCCGACGGTCTTGGGACCGATCAGGATTCTTGATCGATCGGTCCCGGACATCGATCAAGGTTCGATCGGTCCCCGCACGATCAAGATTCTTCATGCAGAACTTGCCCAAGTTCTCCGATCGCTCGATCGGCGTGGACCGATCAAGAACATGATCGGTCCACGCACCGATCCCACCTCTCGCCGTCGATCTTCCGATCGGTCTCGCACCGATCAGATAACCATCGCATACATCTGATCGGTCACTAATCGGTCACCGCACGATCAGAAACACTGAGATCACTGACGGCCTGCGACCGATCCAACTCCTAGGTTTAGAGTGCCCTCTCTAACCTAGTTCGGAGAACGAACTACCGAGCCCTCTCCGACTCCATATGCCAAGCTTCACTCACTTGGACTTCTCAACACCAGATGTCCGATCACCCTTGATCCATCTGGATTTTCCCTTGCCCGGCTTTACTCACCAGGACTTTCCACCTGGCTTCACTCACCAGGATTTTCACACTGCCTAACATCCCAGTTAGGACTTTCTCACTGCCTGGCTTCACTCACCAGGACTTTCCAACTGCCTAACATCCCAGTTAGGACTTTCCCACTGCCTGGCTTCACTCACCAGGACTTTCCAACTACCTAACATCCCAGTTAGGACTTTCCCACTGCCTGGCTTCACTCACTAGGACTTTCCCCGTGCCAAGTCTCCATACTTGGTATTTTCCAGTGCCAAAATTATTTAAAAATATTTTCAAAATTAATTTCAAAATTACTTAAAAAAAAAACTTTTCAAAATCAATTTCAAAATTATTTAAAAATCATTTCAAAATCAATTTCAAAATTATTTAAAAAACTTCTCAAAATCAATTTCAAAATTATTTAAAAAAATTTTCAAAATTAATTTCAAAATTATTTAAAAATCTTTTCAAAATTAATTTCAAAATTCTTTAATAAACTTTTCAAAATTAATTTCAAAATTATTTTAAAAACTTTTCAAAATCAATTTCAAAATTATTTAAAAAACTTTTCAAAATCAATTTCAAGATTATTTAAAAAACTTTTTAAAATCAATTTCAAAATTATTTAAAAAATCTTCTCAAAATCAATTTCAAAATTATTTAAAAATCTTTTCAAAATTAATTTCAAAATTATTTAAAAATCTTCTCAAAATCAATTTCAAAATTATTTAAAAAACTTTTCAAAATCAATTTCAAAATTATTGAAAAAACTTTTCAAAATCAATTTAAAAATTATTTAAAAAACTTTTCAAAATCAATTTCAAAATTATTTAAAAAACATTTCAAAATCAATTTCAAAATTATTTAAAAAACTTTTCAAAATCAATTTCAAAATTATTTTAAAAACTTTTCAAAATCAATTTCAAAATTATTTAAAAATCTTTTCAAAATTAATTTCAAAATTACTTAAAAAAAAACTTTTTAAAATCAATTTCAAAATTATTTAAAAATCTTTCAAAATTAATTTCAAAATTATTTAAAAATCTTTTCAAAATCAATTTCAAAATTACTTTAAAAAAAACTTTTCAAAATTATTTAAAAATCTTTCAAAATTAATTTCCAAATTATTTAAAAATATTTTCAAAATTAATTTCAAAATTATTTAAAAATCTTTTCAAATTCAATTTCAAAATTATTTAAAAAACTTTTCAAAATCAATTTCAAAATTATTTAAAAATCTTTCAAAATTAATTTCAAAATTATTTAAAAATCTTTTCAAAATCAATTTCAAAATTATTTAAAAATCTTTCAAAATTAATTTCAAAATTATTTCAAAATCTTTCAAAATTAATTTCAAAATTATTTAAAAATCTTTTCAAAATTAATTTCAAAATTACTTAAAAAAAAAACTTCTCAAAATCAATTTCAAAATTATTTAAAAATCTTTCAAAATTAATTTCAAAATTATTTAAAAATCTTTTCAAAATTAATTTCAAAATTATTTAAAAAACTTCTCAAAATCAATTTCAAAATTATTTAAAAAACTTTTCAAAATCAATTTCAAAATCTTTCAAAATCAATTTCAAAATTATTTTAAAAACTTTTCAAAATCAATTTCAAAATCTTTCAAAATTAATTTCAAAATTATTTAAAAAATCTTTTAAACTCAATTTCAAAATTATTTGGAAA
Source organism: Zingiber officinale (assembly GCF_018446385.1). Lineage (NCBI taxonomy): Eukaryota > Viridiplantae > Streptophyta > Magnoliopsida > Zingiberales > Zingiberaceae > Zingiber > Zingiber officinale. The sequence continues at coordinate 58,896,840 of NC_055990.1, read as the reverse complement.
AACTAATTTCAAAATCCTTTGAAAAATATTTGGAAATACTTATTTCAAAATCCTTTGAAAAATCTTTGGAAAACTTATTTCAAAATCCTTTGAAAAATATTTGGGAAAACTTATTTCAAAATCCTTTGAAAAATACTTGAAAAACTAATTTCAAAATCCTTTGAAAAATATTTGGAAAAACTAATTTCAAAATCCTTTGAAAAATACTTGAAAAACTAACTTGAAAATCTTACTTCCCTAAATTTACTAGACTTACAAGAATATGGAATTAGCCCTGAAGGAAATGGAGATTTGAAGTTTGAGCATGCTCATATTTTAGGGCTCTGATACCTGAACAAAACAATCTAGATAACTTAAAATCTATTTAACATCATGCTTGGACTTAAAGACCAACTAAAATAAATAACCTAAATTAAACATTTAGCTACTCCCTCTTCATCCTAAAAATTAACAAGATCTTACTCCTATTTTTCAAAATTAAGCCTTTAAGCTAAGTACCTTTTTAAATTGAACTTGCATTCTCAAATTCATTGTTTGCAAAAGGCTTAGCTAAAGTGACTCATATAGCAACCTTCAAACTTTCTCAAACTTAGCCACCTTATAAATTTTAACTCTAAATGCTAAAATACTTTTCTAAGTTAAAAGTATTAAAAAGCATATTTCTTTACTTACAAAATTAAACTCATGGCTTTCAAAAGACTTTTGCTAAGTAAATTGAGACTTTAAATTTCTTTACAAACAACTTGGCTCCAAAATTTTAAAAAAAATCTAGCTAAGTTTTTCTAACTTTAGTTAGGTATGTCTTTCTAAAAACAACTAAGTCCCAAAAGTGGCTAAAGACATCATTCGAAATAATCCATATATTAGCCTTTTAAACTTAGGTGAAAAATATTCCGTTTAACTAAGTTTCACAAGCCTTCTTCTTCCTTCTCTCAAAAAGATTGTTTTTGCTTTCAACTGATTTTTGATATATGGCAAAGGGGGAGAGTAGAAGAAAATTCAAAACATTAAAGAAAATTGAAAGAAATTCAAATTTTAAAAAGTGAGCTTTTATTAAGGGGGAGTCCTTATATTAAGGAGGAGCTCTGCACTTAACTATCATTATGCTTGTATTTTCATGCTTATCTTTTAATGGCATTATTTTCTTAACTTTGAATTTTTGTTGCCATAATTAAAAAGGGGGAGATTGTTGGTGCAGGAAGCATCCGACGATCGAACCTAAGTTTTGATAATGGCAAAGGGATTCAAAGTTAAGATACTCTGTTATCTAATATGTTGAATGAGTGTTTCAGGAAAGTCCTAACTGCGGTTAGGCAGGTGAAAACCCTAGGGGGTGGTAACCCTAGGTGGAGAAAAGTCCTAGCTGCGGTTAGGCAAAGGGAAAACCCTAGGGGGTGGTAACCCTAGGTCATAGGGGGTGGTAACCCTATGCGGAAAGTCTTGGCAGGTCGATGGCTTCAGGCAAAAGTCCTAGGGGGTGGTAACCCTAGGTGGAAAGTCCTGGTGTCGCGAACCAGGTGAAAGTCTGGACTAGCCGGGAAGCGGATGTCCAGCAGAAAGTCCGGAAGCATCGAGTGCTGAGCAAAAGTCCAGTCGATCTGGAGGATCGACTGGCAACAGGTAAATCTCCTGAGTGGAGTAGGTGAGGACGCGTTTCCCATAGAGGGAACAGTAGGCGTCGGGTCGACCTAGGGTTTCCCATAGAGGGAACAGTAGGCGTCGGAAACCCGAAGTCAGACTCGGACAGTCCGGAGACTGTCTATACTTCATTTATCATGTTTATTGTGCTAACTTTGTGTTGCAGGATATTGTTTGGGACTAACGTATCTTGCAGGTGCAAAGGAGCAACCTAAAGCCTCGGATGAACAGTGTCCGAGGCGCCTCCATGGAGCTTGGCAGGCTCAGGTCAACAGGTTAGCTAAGTTCATAGGGCTTGAAAGTATAAGGCAATTGGAACTTAGTATAAGTTTTAGGATAAGGTTATTTACAGTTCTGCTACTCTCCCCCTTGCCATAACTCAAAAATGGGCGATTATAGACATTTGATTGAGTTGTACACAATTAAGGTCAACAGGTTAGCTATCTTCAATAGCGTTTGAAGTCTAACAAAGTCATTCCGAAGTGCTGTTGCAACATTCCGACGACCCGGAGCTTCGTTTTTCTCTTCTTTAAGTTGTCGGTACAAAGTTATTCTAATTGCTGTTACATTTTGTAATCTGTAATTCTTATCGAGATTATAGTTGTTGCCCACCGGAAGCGATCAAGGATCGCGGGCCTTCGAGTAGGAGTCGCCTTAGGCTCCAAACGAAGTAAATCCCTTTGTGTCTTTGTGTTTATTTTATTCCGCTGCATTTTAATTACTCCGATAGTTTTCCGATAATCGAACAAATAGCCACGAGCGCTATTCACCCCCCCTCTAGCGCTTCTCGATCCAACACTCACCTAGCTCTGATACCACTTGTTGGGACCTTGACGTTCGCTAGAGGGGGGTGAATAGCGTCTCACCCAAATCGTCGCTTCCTACGCTTGTTAGTGCACAGCGGAAACAAAAATACTAACAAACAAAAGCAAAGCTAACCCTAGAAATTAATAAACATGAAGCAAACCCAATGACACGTTGTTTAACGTGGTTCGGAGATGAAGCTCCTACTCCACGGCTGTCCGTAAGGTGGATGATCTCGATCCGTCGGTGGATGACTCCCCGGAAAACCTTTGGCTAGCTCGTGTAGCTCCTTGTGGGTGGAGAAACCTCGCCACAAACTCTCACCAAGGACTCTTGAGAAGCTAGGGCACTGGTAGACTACTAATAGGAGTTAACCACCACTATTTCGTCAACTTTAACCAAGCTTCCAATGCTTGGTTATATAGGCCACGGGTTGGAAAACCCCACCTACCAGTCGACTGCTAAAACATGCAGTCGACTGCCCTTCGTAGAAATTCGACCGTTGCAGCCCAACGGCTCAATACCAGCTCTTTGTTCGCTCCCAGTCGACTGCACCAGTCGACTGATAAAACATTCAGTCGACTGCTATAGTACTGCTACAGTAATGCTATAGTACTGCTATAGTAAACCCTAATTTTGGGATTTTACCCCGAGTACATTCACTCAACACTCGTTCTCGCCCGACCAACCTAGACCTAGCCTTCTAGCCTCCTTCATCAGCCTTGTGTCCCTCGGATGCCTCCCCATCCTTCACGTCTTGTCTTCTGGAGCTTACATCAGCCTTGTCATTGTTGTCGGGTCTTCCTTTGCCAAGAGGTCGCGCCTCCGGGACTTCATCCATTGCCAAGTCACACTTGGACTTATGTTGTCAAGACTACATGCTTGGACTTACACCGCCAAGACTCATCCTTGGACTTTCATCCTTTGCCAAGATCACACTTGGACTTTCCTTGTTGTACCTGTATCCTGCACACTCATAATGCATATCAAATACAACAATAATTCTAACTTAAACCTTTTCCCAAACATCAAAACCTAGGGTCACTAGATTGCTCCAACAGTAAGGTGTACTATGAGCCTCTTCTAGAATCTTCTTTCTCAGTTTATCATCATTGGGGACACAAAGGAGGCTTCCCAGATAGAGGATTCCACTGTCTGAGACTCAAAACTCTGAATTTTCTTCTTTTTGTATCCCTTGCTTGATCTTTTGGATATCTGGATCCTCACTTTGCTTTCTCTATATATCCTCAAGCAGGGTTGACTCTAAGGTCAATGCAGAGAGTTGCCCATAAATAACTTCAACTCTAAAGTTTGACAATTCCTTCTGCAGTGGCAATGCTAATGACGATAAGGACATCAGGGGTGCACTGGATTTTCGGCTTAGTGCATCCACCACTTTATTAGCTTTACCTAGGTGGTAGATGATTTCACAATCATAATCTTTAACCAACTCTAGCCACCTACGCTGTCTCAAGTTTAAATCTTTCTGGGTAAAGAAATACTTCAAACTTTGATGGTCTGTGAGGATTCTACAATGAACTCCATACAAATAACGTCGCCAGAGTTTTAGTGCAAAGACCACAGCTGCCAGCTCAAGATCATGAGTGGGGTAGTTCTTCTCATAGTCCTTGAGTTGTCTGGAAGCATAAGTTATAACCTTCCCCTCTTGCATGAGTACAACCCCAAGGCCCATCTTGGAAGCATCACTGTATATATCAAAACTCTTGTCACTCTCTGTAATAGTCAGAATGGGGGCACTGGTCAGTCTTTTCTTCAGCTCTAGAAAACTTTGTTCACATTTGTCTGACCATTTAAACTTCATATTCTTCCAAGTTAGGGTTGTTAGTGGAGAGGCTATCCTGGAAAAGTCCTCCACAAATTTTCTAGAATACACAACTAAACCAAGGAAACTTCTGATCTCACTGGCGTTCTTGGGCCTACACCAGTTGTTGACTGCCTCTATTTTGGCAAGGTTCACTTGGATACCTTTCCCTAGAAGAGATGTGACCTAGAAATACCACCTGATTTAACCAGAACTCGCACTTGAGAATTTGGCATAAAGCTATTTTTGCTGTAGGGTCTGCAGTACTATTCTCAAGTGTGTGTCATGCTCCTCTGTGGTTCTTGAATAGATCAGAATGTCATCGATGAACATTATGACAAATTTGTCGTGGTATTCTCTGAACACCCTGTTCATTAAGTCCATGAAGACCGCAGGAGCATTAGTCACTCCAAAAGGCATGACTACGAATTCGTAGTGTCCATATCTAGTTTTGAAAGCTATTCTAGGTATATCACTTTCTTTCACTTTCAACTGATGGTATCCAGAGCGCAAGTCTATCTTCGAGAAAACTGTGGTCCCTCTCAGCTAGTCAAAGAGATCATCTATTATGGGAAGAGGGTACTTGTTCTTAACTGTTACTTTGTTCAGCACTCTATAATCTATGCACATCCACATAGATCTATCCTTCTTCTTAACGAATAACACTGGAGCTCCCAAAGGTGAATGACTAGGGCGGATGAAGCCTTTGTCTAGAAGCTCCTGGAGTTGTTCCTGTAATTCTTTTAGCTTTGCTGGGGACATTCTGTAGGGTGCCTTGGAAATTGGACCGGTACCAGGTACTAATTCAATTTCAAATTCAACTTCTCGTAGGGGAGGTAGCCCAGGTAGATCTTCTGGAAATACTTTGGGATATTCACAGACCGCCCGAACCACCTCCTTCTTGAGTTCTTTCTGTTCTTCTGCATTCACTATGTATGCAAGGAACCCAGCACACCCTTTAGCTAACATCTGGTGAGCTGTTAAAGAAGATAGGAACTTCTTGGTCCTCCTCTTTGGTGCTCCAATGAACTTGAATGGGACTTCACCCTCTGGACTGAATGTTACCTTTCTCTTACGGCACTCTACAACAGTATTGTACTTGCTTAGAAAATCTATACCCAGGATGTCATCATAGTCTTGCATAGCAAGTACTACTAGGTCAACATATAGCTCTCAGTCTGAAATTTTGACTAGTATAGACCGGAGCCACTGGTTGGACTCCATGACTTCCCTAGAAGGTAGGTTCGCCAAGAACTTGGAGTTTATGCTCTCTGTAGACACCTGGAATTCTTTGGCAAAGGGTACTGATATAAAAGAATGGGTCGCGCCAGTATCAAATAGTGTAGTAGCTAAATACTGAAAAATAACTGCTTGACCTGTTATGACCGTGGAGGCACTAGCAGCTTCCTCCTTAGTGAGGGAGAATACTCTGGCACTGGCTGAAACTGGTGAGGCTTCCAACCTTCCTTGATTGAGCTGGGGTCCATCTGGAGATACAGACATGTAGTGTAGCTGAGGCTTGCCCCCGTACTGCACCGTCTGCTGCTGGGATGCTTTGTACTTATTAGGGCAGTCCTTGGACCTATGTCCTTCTTGCCCACAAGTATAGCATCCTGTGACACCCAAAAGACACGTCCCTGGGTGTGTTCTCCCACATTTAGGATAGGGAGGGTACTTGACTTGCTTGCTCTCTGAACCGCCATTCTAACTGCCTGGCCACTGCTTCCACTTATTGCTCTTGACCTTCCAGTTCTGATTACTTGACTAGCGTTTCTGACCCCCTACTGTCTTATCTTCTATCTTAACTGGCTTGAGTTGCGTTTGTTGTACCTTGATGTTGTTAAGATAGTGCTCAGTGATTAATGCACTACTAACCAGCTCTTCTCCAGTCTGCGGCCGATGAGTTCCACTACTCACATTAAGTGTTATCTCTGGTCTCAACATTCGGAGCATCAATCTGACTCACTCCCTCTTTGTACTTACTAGCTCTGGGTAGAGATGAGCTAGCCTATTGAACCTTTTGACTGCTTCTTCCACTAGCAGGTCATCTTGTCTGAATTCTATAAATTCTTCATAGTGTTCATTGGTGACCCATAGATGGAAGAATTTTTTGTAGAACTCTATCTCAAAGTCAGCCCAGCTCATCTGGTTGGCTGCTCTCTTGCTCAAAATTCTCTCCCACCACATACGAGCATCTCCAGAAAGGCAGAATGAGGCACATTTGACCTTCTCAACTTTTGGCCAGTCAAGAATTTCCATTGTGCTCTCTAGCGTCTTGAACCAAGCCTGGGCATCCCAGGGCTCAGTCGTGCCCAAGAAGCTTTCCGGTTTCAGCTTCTGCCACTGGATAAGGTATGTTTCTTGTCTTTTAACTGTTGTGACGACTTCCGGGGCAGCTAGTGGGACCTCAGTCACCACTGGAGTCTCCACGTTTATAGTTGGGGGAGTGGTAGGAATTGGCTACTGATTAGCCATCAGATTGAAAATCACTTGTTGTTGCTCTGCTACTTGTCTCTGGAGTTGAGCAACAACTTCAAAAAGATTGGTCTCAGTTGTTCTGGGCTCCTCATTCTCCTAAGCTCGGTTCTCAGTACGAGTGGTACGGGGACGTCCTCTTCTTGCCATCTAGTCATACAGAGGGAAAACTTGAAATCATCACTATACTTTCTAGATATATCTTACTTAAGCATGATTCTTGACTTTAAACACATATGAGCAGGTACTTCTAAACATTTCTCTATTCTACAAGCACTAAAGGAAAAGCATAACAGAAAGTATAAATACATTCTTACTTGAAGGCGGCAAGGCTGATACTGATGTGTGTAATGTTGGAGAATGGGAACCGCTCTAATATCAACCTGTAACACCCCCGTCCTCAATGTTTTCTACGAGTAGGGTTACGTTATTTCACTTTTACTTCTTCTTTAATTTAAGCGCTACTCTACTTGGCAATAGTTAAATGAATTTCTTTTACTCTTTAAAATGAATCTACATACAATGCATCAATTAACATACCTCACGTGCTAAAAGTATCAATTTGTAAAAACTAATTAAGCATTTCTTCATTTTATTACTTTAGAATCTCATGCATATTCCTTAAAAGATATGGAATCATAATATCCAACAAAGATTAACTAAAACTAATCTATTTCATCACTAGCAACAAAAATACTAAACAATATCCAACATATGCAAAATTAACAATTTATAAAATCTTCTTAACAATGAATAGAAAGTAAACTCTCTAAATTTTCTTAGTAATTTAAAGAAAAATCTTAATATGTTCTTAGCAAATTCCCAAAACTTTCCATAGTCCAAGCATCACACACACCATCACGCACCCCCTTATCGCCTTCCTTCAAATTTGTTTTCCTTTTCCTTTGTCTGCAGTAAGAGGAAATGCAACTAGTAAGCAACATGACTTAGTAAGTACTACGTAGATCACAAAAATCTCGAGATGTGCAAGCATGTTTTTTTTTTAAATACTTTTCATGCCAGAATCTTTACTACTACTTACACTGATGGTACATGTAAACATGCATAAATAATTTTGTACTAATAGAGGAACTAAAACAGGTTTAACTCAAGGAAACATGCATATACAAGCATTTAACTTTCTTAAATATATACAAGCATTTAACTTTCTTAAACATATACAAGCATTTAACTTTCTTAAACATATAAAAGTATTTAACTTCCTTAAACATATACAAGCATTTAACTTCCTTAAACTCGCTTTTTCTTAACTTAACTTGAAACTTGGAAATTCTTCAACTTGAAAACTTTGCTAAAGCATATACTTGAAAATAAATAGCTTCACTTGGGATTCCTAAGGCGTAAGTACCATCTTATGCGCGTTCCCTAATAGGTTGGGGTAGCGAGCCACCAATCCTAAAAGAGCAGACCTTGGTCTACCAAGGCCAAGACCTTTGAATTGGACACCTGGATTTATTTACGACAACCTTGGAAGTCGGGTACTTGCCTTTCAAAGTAAAATATCTTAATTACTTCTTCTTTAAATGTCTTGACATTTTAACAAGCACCTTGTGTGCCAGAATCCCTAAAGTCTTGACTTTGGGATCTACTTAAGGCCTTGGCCTTTTTCTTTATTTTATTTATCTTTCTTATACTTCTCCTAAGCCCACTATACTGATTGGGTATTCTTCCATATGCATCTACAAGTGAAATCAACTAGGTAACACACAATCATGCATAGAACACAAAAGAAATCTGCACATATAATATTTCTACGACGAGAAATCAATGGAAAACACCTCTTACTGCAGGTGAGCGGTACTTACCGTGTTATCTTGAACTTACTAACGCGAAACCCCTCTAGAATTCCGGTGAAACTTGAAATCCTCGCTGTTTGCTCACGTCCACGCGTTCCTCTCGTCGAGACGAGTAGGAAAATATCAAAAGCTCCCTCGAAGCTCGTCCTAGCCGGCCACCACAGGAAGCTCTAGGCTTCTTTTGTTTTTTTTCACCCAAGCAAAGGAGGAGTCGGCGCACGGGAGGAAGAGGAAAGATTAGGTCGAGAAAATCCCATTATTTCACTTAAGTTCTTCTATTTATGCCTAGGGACGTATTTATTTCTACATAAAATTATTCTGCTCTCTTTTATTTTAGCACACCCTTGCTGGGGCACTTGGTCATCCTAACATTCTTAAGACTTTGCTTGCTAAGGGGTTCCAGGGTCGAACCTCGGCTTGACAACTTTTTCCCGCAACTTTATTTATTTTTGGTAAAAATACCAAATGACCTTCGAAAATTCTATAAAAATACTCTAAAAATTTCTGAAAATCTCTAGAATTTTTCTAAAGCGTTTCTAAATATTTATAAGCACTTTTAGAACTCAAAACAAGGAAATTTGGGGTGTTACAATTCCCCATACCTTATAAAAAGTTCGTCCTCGAACTTAGAATAATTCTGGATATTTTTATCTCATACTGTCCTCATGCTCCCAAGTAGCTTCCTCATGCTTTTGATTTTGACAAATGACCTTCACTAGTGGTACTTCTTTGTTTCTTAGCCTCTTAACTTCTCTGTCCACTATTTGTGTAGGTCTACTCTCATAGCTAAGATCCTCCTAGACCTGTACTAACTGAGGCTGAATCACATGGCTAGGGTCGTGGATGTACTTCTTTAGCGTGGAGACATGAAACACATTGTGTATTGCTGACATGTCTTGTGGTAAGTCCAGCTTGTAAGCTACTTTCCCAATCCTCTCTGTAATCGGTTAGGGTCCTACGAAGCGAGGACTTAATTTGCCCTTTTTGCCAAATCTTATCATTCCCTTCATAGGAGCGACCTTGAGAAAGACTGAATCCCCTACTGGGAATTCAAGTGGCCTACGGCATGTGTCAGCATAGCTTTTCTGCCTACTCTGGGCAGTTTCGATTCTCTGTCTGATCTTCTAGATAACCTAAGTGGTCTCATCTATCATCTCAGTCTGAATGCCCAACTCTACTTCCATTTCTTTCCTTTCACCTACTTCTTGCCAGTAGATGGGTGATCTGCACTTCCTACCATACAACGCTTCATACGGTGCCATCTTAATAGTGGTCTGATAGCTATTGTTATAGGTGAATTAAGCTAAGTACAGATACTTGCACCAACTGCCCTTAAAATCTAATGCGCAAGCCCTAATCATATCTTCTAAAATCTGATTTACTCATTCGGTCTGTCCATCAGTCTGAGGATGGAAGGTTGTGCTGAACTTGAGTTTGGTGCCTAGTCCATTCTGAACACACTCCCAAAAATGAGAGGTGAAATACCCATCTCTATCCGAAACGATGTATTTCGGAACTCCATGAAGTCTGATCACTTCCTTAATATATAACTGTGCCAACTGCTCTATAGAGTAGGACACCTTGATGGCTAGAAAATGGGCAGACTTGGTCAATCTGTCCACTATCACCCATATCGCATCATATCCATTAGTGGTTCTTGGAAGACCCGTTATAAAGTCCATGGATATTTCCTCCCACTTCCACTCCAGTATTGGAATGGGTTGTAGGACTCCTCCTGGTCTTTGGTGCTCTGCTTTGACTCTCTGGCATGTCAAGCAAGTGCTGACATATTTAGCAACATCTCTCTTGAGTCCAGACCACCAGAATCTCTATTTCAAATCTTAATACATCTTGGTGGAACCAGTATGCATGGAGTAAGGTGTACTATGAGCCTCTTCTAGAATCTTCTTTCTCAGTTCCTCATCATTGGGGACACAAAGGCGGCTTCCCAGATAGAGGATTCCACTATCTGAGACTCAAAACTCTGAATTTTCTTCTTTTTGTATCCCTTGCTTGATCTTTTGGATATCTGGATCCTCACTTTGCTTTCTCTGTATATCCTCAAGCAGGGTTGACTCTAAGGTTAATGTAGAGAGTTGTCCATAAATAACTTCAACTTTAAAGTCTGACAATTCCTTCTGCAGTGGCAATGCTAATGACGACAAGGACATCAGGGGTGCACTGGATTTTCGGCTTAGTGCATCCACCACTTTGTTAGATTTACCTGGGTGGTAGATTATTTCATAGTCATAATTTTTAACCAACTCTAGCCACCTACGCTGTCTCATGTTTAAATTTTTCTGGGTAAAGAAATACTTTAAACTCTGATGGTCTGTGAAGATTTTGTTGGTTAGTCTTAGGAAAACATACCGGTTCCACTGTACAAAAATTTTTTGTACAAGTGTCGATCCTTTCCTTAAATAACCTATTGTGTTCTTTAGAAGTTAAATTAGGAATCATAGATGGAACTTAACATCATTGATTCTAAATTTAACTTATCTGTTCTTAATGGTTTAGATTTGAATCGCAAGCGGAACTTAACACTATTGATTCAAATCCACCTATGTTGTTAATTCCATTAAATATTAATTTCCAAAATTAGCTTCCAGGACTGCATGGCGAGGCACATGGCCTTCTTGGATATGGGAGCAACCACCACCGCCTAGACAAAGCCTTTTAAGGAAAGCTAATATTTAATTTCCTTAAATAACTCTAGTTTAACCAAAAAGAACAATCGAAACACAAATTCGAAAAAGAAGAAAACACAAACTCGAAAAACTAATTCAAAAAACTAGATCTAATGCCTCTTGTGTTTGGAATTCATACAAAAGAAATACAACTAGTATGATGCGAAAATTAATTACTAATTATACCTTCCTTTGTAAACTTTAATGACCTCTTGATCTTCTACCGTATTCCTCTTCTAACCTCGGACGTTGTGTGGGCAACGATCTTTTGAGATGAGAACCACCAAGCACCTTCTTCTTCCTTCTAGGTTTCGGCCACCAAGAGTCCTTCTTGATGGATAGGTTCGGCCCACCACCAATGAACCAAGGGATGCTAGAGACTAGGCATACCACCAAGGAAGAGAGGGAGGAAGAAAAAGAATAGAGTCGTTACACATGAAGGCACCTCTACCCCCTCTTTTATAATCCTTGGTCTTGGCAAATAAGGAAATTTAAATAAAAAACTTCCTTAATTCTTTTGCCATGAAAAGGAAAATTTATTTAATTAAAAATAATTTTCTCTTCTCACATTACATGATCGGCCACATCTATAAGCTATATACAAGGAGAGTTTTAAGAATTAAAACTTCCTAATTTGTCTCCGAAAATTTATAAAAAATTTCTCCAATAATTTTTTCCTTCATGGTGGATTATAAAAAGGAAATTTTATAAATTAAAATCTTTCTTTTAAACATGTGGATGATTTCCAAAAACGAAAGTTATCTCTAAAAATTAAAATCTCCTTTTAATCTACAAATAAGGAAAGATATCAAATCTTTTCTTAATCTTTTGTAGAAACTAATAAAAGAGAATATTTAATTTTTAAACTCTCTTTTAAATCATGAACATGGTTAAAAATGGAAAGTTTTCTCAAAATTAAAATCTACCTTTCAATCTACAAATAAGGAAAGATTTTAAATCTTTTCTTAATCTTTTGTAGAAAGCTATAAAAGGAAAGATTTAAATTTTAAACTCTCTTTTAAAACCATGAAATCCACATAAGAAAAATTTTAAAAATAAAATTACTTTTTATTTTAATAGGGCCGGCCACCTAAGCTTGGGTTCAAGCTAGGGCTGGCCACCTCATGAACCCATGAACCATGCCTTTGGCCGGCCCTAGCTTGGACTCCAAGCTAGCTTGGTCGGCCCCTATAGGATGGGTAAGAAGGTGGGTATAGGTGGGTATAGTACTCTATAATTAAGAGGCTATGATAGGGACCGAGATGAGGAATTGGTTTTGGTCTCCCGATGAAATTAAGCATCCCGTGTTCACCCCGAACACAAAACTTAATTTCATCAATAATAATTCATTCCACTAAAGAACTATTATTGAACTACCGCACCAATCCCAATTTACATTTTGGGCTCCTTCTTATTATGAGTGTGTTAGTCTCCCTGTGTTTAAGATAATGAATGTGTTGGGTTTTTCAGGCCACGAAAACTGCTTTTCGCATCGCGGAAACCCCGAATCACCCAAAGCCGTAGATCCGTGCAAGGAAAACCGAACGAAAGTTACGAGTACAAGTTTTTAAATATCTAGATCTACTCCTAGATCTATGTGTTAAGAAGTATACCTTGAAGCGTGCCCTTTCGCGTTCCCGCTCGTCCAAGGAATTGCCGGATCTCTAGACCGTCAAGCGTCGGTCCTCTAAAAGTATCCACACGGACACGTAAGTGGAGAAAACCTCACACAAAGGTGTGCTAGCACCTTGGTAAGATTCGGCCAAGCAAGGAGGAGAGGGAGAGGGAGAGCTTGAGGAAGAAGGAAGAATAATGCACACTTGAATGAATGAATGAAAATCAATTCACCCCATTCAAAATGTGGTCGGCCACTATCTTCATGTGTAACTCCCCATTAAATGCAATTAATGTGAAGTTATTAAGAAAATAGCTTTATAACTTCCATGAGGTGACACCCATGATGATGTGGAGTAACATCATTGGTCCACTTCAATGCCAACTCACCAATGAGGTGGCATAAAGTCAAGTCAAACTTGACTTTTAATCTTCCTCTCAAGTCAAGTCAAACTTGACCAAATTTCTTCCATGGTTGATCGAATCCAACCATTTGATTCAAGCCAACTTAATATAATGAATCTAATTCATTTAATTAAATTGATTCAATAAGTCATAATCTAAATTAGACTTATTGAATACATGAATCAACTTGAGTCCAACTCAATTAGCCCAATTAGGATTACTTTTAATCCAATTTGATTCATCAAATGAATCTAATCCTCTTGGTTCATCATATGAACTTAATCTCCATCTAATTGTCCTAAGTGTGTGACCCTATAGGTTCTTGTAATGTTGGCAATGCCCTAAACTCATTTAGGAGCATAAGTAATGAGCGGTATCTAGCAACACATCATTACTACCCAAGTTACAAGAATGTCGAGATCCGACATCACCTTGTGACTACTAATTGTGACTCCTCACAAAATATGACAAGTGTCCTTCTATCCTAGACATCTAGATTGATCAAAGTGAGGCATAGACTGTGTCATCCTATGACCAATCTAAATCTTGAACTCCAAGTAGACTCACTAAATCAAATGAGCTCAATATCATATATTGACTCATTTGGGCATGGCCATGCACTTCGTGGTCTCACTCTATCAAGAATACCGATGTCGCTCCCGTCATATGGGAGGGATAGATCCCATCTACATCACTCACATCCCTCTGCATAATTCGTTATATACCCAGTAATCGCCTTTATAGTCCACCCAGTTACGGGTGACGTTTGACGAAACTAAAGTACATAACTCCTTATGTAAGGATCTATGGTGACTTCAGGTCTAAGGACTAGTAGTCATACTAATAGCCACATGAGAAAGTATATGACACTCATATAATGATCCATGATACTTTCTCATGGCGGGTCATTCAGTATACATTCTCCAATGCATACCCATGTATCAACTTGATATCTCCATATCCATGACTTGTGAGATCAAGTCATCGAGTTGGCCTACATGCTAGTCTTATTGCATTAACATTGTCCCTGAATGTTAATACTCGACTAGGAATGATTTAGAGTAGTGTTCCCTATATCATCTCACTATCGGTTCAACTAACCGATTGATATAGGTGAGAACCATCTACTCAAGGACATTATTATACTTAGTTTATTTGGCACCAATACAAGTAAGTATAATAACCAAAATCCAAATGCCTTGATTTTATATAGAATATGATACAATAAGTCCAAAATACAATCATCAAATGATTGGCTCTAGGGTTCTAGCTAACAGAATGTCCACTAATTAAATGAGTTACTGACAACTCACTTAATTAATATCTTAGTCCAAGAGTAGTACCACTCAACCTTATCGTCATGTCAAACTAAATCCACCTGCAGGGTTTAACATGAAAATCCTTATGAGCTTCTCTTGGGATCATTCTCAACCTAGATTACTAGGACACAGTTTCTTCTATAATCAACAATACACACTATAAGTAATATCATTTCCCAACTTATCGGGCTTATTGATTTATCGAGCTAAATCTCACCCATTGATAAGTCAAAGAAATAAATACTAAATATATATGTTTGTTATTATATTAGGATTAAGAGCACACATTTCCATAATATTAAAAATCTCACCCTATGGCTGAGGCATAAGGGATCTAATCCATGCGGTCTCTCTCCTCTCTAGAAGAGGGACCTTGAGTCTTCGAAAGACTCACGCCATGTGACATCGGTAGAAATCCCTTCTTGGAGTTCTGCATGGCAAACCGAAGGAGTACCTTGTCAATATATGTACTCTGACTTAGGCCAAGCAATCTCTTAGATCTATCTCTATAGATCTGTATCCCTAGAATGTGGGATGCCTCACCTAAGTCCTTCATTGAGAAGCAACTCCCTAGCCAGGTCTTGACAGACTGAAGCATAGGGATGTCCTTCCCAATGAGTAGTATGTCATCCACATACAATATGAGGAAGACAACTATATCCCCTACAACCTTCTTGTAGACACAAGGCTCATCTTCGTTCTTGATGAAACCAAACTATTTGATTGCATCATCGAATCGAAGATTCCAGCTCCAAGAAGCTTGCTTTAGTCCATAAATGGACCTATGCAGCTTGCATACTCTGCTAGTATTGTATCGCCAGCCCTCCATGTACACTCTAAGCGGGGTTTCGATACGTGGTTTTGACATCCATCTGCCATATCTCATAGTCATGGTAGGCTGCAATAGCAAGCATGATCCGAATGGACTTAAACATCGCTACTGGAGAAAAGGTTTCATCATAGTCAATACCATGAATCTGCTTGAAACCTTTAGCTACCAAGTGACCCTTATAGATAAGTCCATCCATGTCAGTCTTTCTCTTAAAGACCCACTTACACCCAATGGGTTTTACCCCTTCAGGTGGATCAACCAAAGTCCATACTTGGTTGGTGTACATGGATTCCATTTCAGATCTCATGGCCTCTAGCCATTTCTCGGAATCTGGTCTCATCACAGCTTCCTGATAGGTGGTAGGCTCATCCTCTATGAGCATAACGTCATCATGGTCAGACAAGAGAAATGAGTATCTCTCAGGCTGACGACGTACCCTATCAGACCTGCGAAGTGGTATGTCTACTTGAACTGGTTGTTGTTCCTCAACTCCTTGTGGAACATCATCCACAACACTTTGTGGTTCTAGTTCAATTTCCATCGATGCATCAGTGCTATTGTTCGCATCTTGAACTTCTTCAAGATCGAACGCGCTCCCACTAGTCTTTCTAGAAACAAAGTCCCTTTCTAGAAAGACCCCAGTCTTTGCCACAACTACCTTGTGCTGACTGGGAATGTAGAAGTAATATCCCTTAGTTTCCTTGGGATATCCAATGAAATAGCACTTGTCGGATTTGGGTCCTAATTTATCTAAGACTTGACGTCATACGTAAGCCTCACAACCCCAAATCCTCATGAAAGACACCTGGGCATCTCTCCCAGTCCATATCCAATATGGTGTCTTTATCACGACCTTGGATGGAACTCGGTTGAGTATAAAAGCTGCCGTGTCTAGAGCATAGCCCCAAAGGTATGTCGGAAGATCTGTGTGACTCATCATCGATCGTACCATATCTAATAGGGTACGATTCCTCCTTTCGGATACACCATTCCACTGTGGTGTTCCAGGAGGAGTGAGTTGGGATAGAATCCCACACTCAACTAGATAGTCACGGAACTCATGGCTAAGGTATTCTCCACCTCGATCGGATCGAAGTATCTTAATACTCTTGCCAAGCTGGTTCTGTACTTCATTCTTGAATTCTTTGAACTTTTCAAAGGATTCAGACTTATGTGTCATCAAGTACACATAACCATATCTACTGAAGTCATCAGTAAATGTGATGAAGTACCTATTACCGCCTCTAGCAGCGACATTGAAAGGGCTACATACATCACTATATATGAGTCCTAACAAATCAGTCGCTCTCTCGCTGTGCCCACTAAAGGGAGTCTTGGTCATCTTGC
Source organism: Zingiber officinale (assembly GCF_018446385.1). Taxonomy (NCBI): domain Eukaryota; kingdom Viridiplantae; phylum Streptophyta; class Magnoliopsida; order Zingiberales; family Zingiberaceae; genus Zingiber; species Zingiber officinale. The sequence continues at coordinate 58,880,080 of NC_055990.1, read as the reverse complement.
CTCATAGGCATGACTCGTATACCTCATATGATTCAAAATCAAATGAGTCCAGCATACCATCCTTATGGAGCTGGGATAAGCGCTTGTTATTTATATGACCTAAGCGACAGTGCCAGAGGTAGGTTTGGTTCATGTCATTTGACTTGAACCTCTTGGTATTTATGTTATAGATAGGGCTCTCAAGGTCTAGAATATAGAGTCCGTTTATCAGAGGTGCACTACAATAGAACATATCGTTTAAATAGACGGAACAACATTTGTTCTTTATTGTAAACGAAAATCCTTTCTTGTCCAAACAAGAAACTGAAATTATGTTTTTAGTCAAGGCAGGCACATAACAACAATCATCTAATTCTAGTACAAGCCCAGAGGGCAGAGATAGATGGTAAGTTCCTACAGCAATAGCAGCAACCCGTGCTCCATTGCCTACTCGTAGGTCTATCTCACCCTTCGTCAATGCCCTACTATTCCTCAGCGCTTGTACATTAGTACAAATGTGCGAAGCACATCGGGTATCTAATACCCACGATGTAGAAATAGATAGGTTGACTTCTATAACATGTATACCTGAAGTAGAAATCTTATTTCTCTTCTTCTTAAGATCTTCCAGGTATTCTTTGGAGTTCCTCTTCCAGTGCCTTGCTTGTCCTTGATATAGGTGACAAAAATGTTCAACCATATCGTAAGCACCCATCAACTCATGTTGCTTCTGAAGCTCAGAGTTCATGGTCGCGAGCATAAGACAGGACACATCTAATGCGTCATCTTGATGCTTCTTGTAAGCATCGATCCATTCAGTGGCGGTGGCGGGTGAGGAACCTCCGGATAGGCCTGCTCGAGCGTCATGATTTACGCTCCGAGTGAGAACTATTCTCGGTTCCCGATCCGAAATTTGCTCCGTTGAGCTTGTCCTTCTTAAGGACAGAACGCAGGGAGAAAGAGCTCGTATTCGACGTCATGGTTATCTACAATAGAAAATTTACAGAAATAAATATCATATTCTTTTAAAATCATTTAATTAGGCCTTTAATTAAATGATGCTCCCACTGAATTCTATAATTCTTGTGGGACAAGATCCACATCATACTAACCCTTGAGTTAGCTTTGGCTAATACGCCCAAGACTTAGTATGATCAGTAGGTAACGATTACTAATTACATCTCTATGCAACTCTTGTTTATAGGATGAAATCCGCATTTATATTAAAACTCGAGTTAGCTTTGGCTAATACGCCCGAGAGTTAATATAGATGTGATTTTGACCTATCTTTTCCAACCGTTGGAAGAATGCCTATAGTTGACTCGATCTAACCGAGCAACTAGGAATACTCAATCTAATTGAGTTTGTATTCACCCATGCATTGATAGGCGGGACCAAGATTGTCCCTCCGTACCCTACCAAGATAATATGTATTGCTCTGCTTTGGTAGATTCAACAATACATGTGATCGAGGTAGTGATAGGTATCACGGCACGGTTAGGCATTTAGAGTTGGTTCGATCGAGATCTAATCTAATCGAAAAGGATGCATCTTGTACACGACTTAGATCTAATCTAATCGCAAGGGTGCATCATGTGCACGACTTAGATCTAATCTAATCGTAAGGCACTAATTAATTAATTACTTATTAAACATGCATCATATACATAAGCAATTAACTAATTAATCTATTTGTGATTTAGTCATGGCCCTACTATGATCTTCTCAAGCCAATGAGAAGATCGAATGGTCAACCTAGGGTCAACAACTTCTCCAAGCTCCTCCCTTTGACCACCTTGTGTTGCTCGTGCCCGCCTCGGAACTCCGTCTCGTGTGGACCCTCCACCGCTCCAATTTGTACATTACAATTTGAAACTCAAGTTACATTCGAGTCTAAATCTAATTTACAACACGAATATATGAGAAAGGCACGACGCACAGGTCGCGAAAAAATAAAAACATACAACACGCGCAAACACATAACGGCACGCAGGCCGTATTATGAATTACAACACAATCCAATCATATTGGGTTTTTGGGCCATGACTATCACAAAATTAATATATAATTCAAAATTATATATTTTCATAATTTTCTATAATTTTAAAATTAATTTTTTACAATTTTTACAAGTAAAATTTCCCGGCGGTCCCGTTTAGCGGTTTCGGGCGCAATCGCGGAACGGATCCCCTTGCGGGGCCAGGGGCAGCGCCCCTACCCGCGATTTAACCATCGCGAGGGTTCCTTTGCGATCCAACAGCGCCTAAACTCACTGTCCCAAAATGATTTGGGACGAAACCTTTGAGAAGAATTTTCCCGGCGGTCCCGATTAGCGATTTCGGGCGCAATCGCGAAGAAAATCCCCTTGCGGGGTTAGGGGAAGTGCCCCTACCCACGATCTAACCATCGTGAGTTGCTCCTAAGCGATCCTACAGCGCCTTCACTCGCTGTCCCAAACAGATTTGGGTCGAAACATCACCGTTTTTGGAAAAATCTTCCCGGTAGTCGAAGCCTACAAGCGTCTAAACACTTGTGCTTCGATTACTCGAGAAAAATACTCATAAAAACCCAAAAAACATAATTTTACAGAAAATTACAGAAACTTTAGTTTTCATAAAACCAAAAACAAACTCGTACAAGCCTTGCACGTGGCTCTGATACCACTGTTGGGTTTTTCGGGCCGCGAAAACCGCTTTTCGCGTCGCGGAAACCCCGAATCACCCAAAGACGTAGATCCGTGCAAGGAAAACCGAACGAAAGTTACGAGTACGAGTTTTTAAATATCTAGATCTACTCCTAGATCTATGTGTTAAGAAGTATACCTTGAAGCGTGCCCTTTCGCGTTCCCGCTCGTCCAAGGAATTGTCGGATCTCTAGATCGTCAAGCGTCGGTCCTCTAGAAGTATCCACACGGACACGTAGGTGGAGAAAACCTCACACAAAGGTGTGCTAGCACCTTGGTAAGATTCGGCCAAGCAAGTAGGAGAGGGAGAGGGAGAGCTTGAGGAAGAAGGAAGAATAATGCACACTTGAATGAATGAATGAAAATCAATTCACCCCATTCAAAATGTGGTCAGCCACTATCTTCATGTGTAACTCCCCATTAAATGCAATTAATGTGAAGTTATTAAGAAAAATAGCTTTGTAACTTCCATGAGGTGGCACCCATGATGATGTGGAGTAACATCATTGGTCCACTTCAATGCCAACTCACCAATGAGGTGGCATAAAGTCAAGTCAAACTTGACTTTTAATCTTCCTCTCAAGTCAAGTCAAACTTGACCAAATTTCTTCCATGGTTGATCGAATCCAACCATTTGATTCAAGCCAACTTAATATAATGAATCTAATTCATTTAATTAAATTGATTTAATAAGTCATAATCTAAATTAGACTCATTGAATACATGAATCAACTTGAGTCCAACTCAATTAGCCCAATTAGGACTACTTTTAATCCAATTTGATTCATCAAATGAATCTAATCCTCTTGGTTCATCATATAAACTTAATCTCCATCTAAGTGTCCTAAGTGTGTAACCCTATAGGTTCTTGTAACGTTGGCAATGCCCTAAACTCATTTAGGAGCATAAGTAATGAGCGGTATCTAGCAACACATCATTACTACCCAAGTTACAAGAATGTCGAGATCCGACATCACCTTGTGACTACTAATTGTGACTCCTCACAAAATATGACAAGTGTCCTTCTATCCTAGACATCTAGATTGATTAAAGTGAGGCATAGACTGTGTCATCCTCTGACCAATCTAAATCTTGAACTCCAAGTAGACTCACTAAATCAAATGAGCTCAATATCATATATTGACTCATTTGGGCATGGCCATGCACTTCGTGGTCTCACTCTATCAAGAATATCGATGTCGCTCCCATCATATGGGAGGGATAGATCCCATCTATATCACTCACATCCCTCTGCATAATTCGTTATATACCTAGTAATCACCTTTATAGTCCACCCAGTTACGGGTGACGTTTGACGAAACCAAAGTACATAACTCCTTATGTAGGGATCTATGGTGACTTCAGGTCTAAGGACTAGTAGTCATACTAATAGCCACATGAGAAAGTATATGACACTCATATAACGATCCATGATACTTTCTCATGGAGGGTCATTCAGTATACATTCTCCAATGCATACCCATGTGTCAACTTGATATCTCCATATCCATGACTTGTGAGATCAAGTCATCGAGTTGACCTACATGCTAGTCTTATTGCATTAACATTGTCCCTGAATGTTAATACTTGACTAGGAATGATTTAGAGTAGTGTTCCCTATATCATCTCACTATCGGTTCAACTAACCGGTTGATATAGGTGAGAACCATCTACTCAAGGACATTATTATACTTAGTTTATTTGGCACTAATACAAGTAAGTATAATAACCAAAATCCAAATGCCTTGATTTTATATAGAATATGATACAATAAGTCCAAAATACAATCATCAAATGATTGGCTCTAGGGCTCTAGCTAACAGAATGTCCACTAATTAAATGAGTTACTGATAACTCACTTAATTAATATCTTAGTCCAAGAGTAGTACCACTCAACCTTATCGTCATGTCGAACTAAATCCACCTGCAGGGTTTAACATGAAAATCCTTATGAGCTTCTCTTGGGATCATTCTCAACCTAGATTACTAGGATACAGTTTCCTCCTATAATCAACAACACACACTATAAGTAATATCATTTCCCAACTTATTGGGCTTATTGATTTATCGAGCTAAATCTCACCCATTGATAAGTCAAAGAAATAAATACTAAATATATGTGTTTGTTATTATATTAGGATTAAGAGCACACATTTCCATAATAACTAAGGTATAGTTCTTTTATAAAGTTAGTGCAAAAAGAACTTACCTAAAATGGTCCTACTCAATACACTCAGAGTGTACTAGTATAATTTATTAGTCAAGATAAACTAATACCTAATTACACTACGACTATTCCAATGATTTGTTCCTTTCCATCTTAGTCGTGAGCAATTGTTTATAATTTATAAAGAACTGATAATATGATCTTTTGTGTGTGACACCACACACCATGTTATCTACAATATAAATTAATTGAACAACTACATTTAACAAATAAATGTAGGTATTTGACCATTGTGATTCTTTATTTCTAAATAAATATTTATACAAAAAGCTAGGCTTTTAGTATACATTCTAACAATCACCCACTTATACTAAAAGACTATGCTGCCATAAATGCTGTCATACATCTGATTCCCAACCCTTCAACATGCCCATCAAAAGCTCTTGCCTTAAGGACCTTAGTGAAAGGATCTACAGATCATCACCTGATGCAATATAGGTGGCAACAACTTCTCCTCGTATATACGATGTCTCATATTGGGTGGTACTTGCGCTCTATTATGTTTACTTATCTTATGGACTTATGTTTTCTTCGAGTTTGCTACTGCACCACTATTATTACAATAAATTGTAATAATTTTTGGATAAACCAGAAATCATATCTAAGTCCATCATGAAGTTTCTAAGCCATACAGCTTCTATGGTTGCCTTAGAGGCTGCCACATACTCAGCTTCTATGGTGGAGTCTGAAAAACATCTATGCTTAACACTCCTCCATTGTTATAGCTTTACCTCCTGAAGTAAATACAAAACCCCGAGGTTGACTTATTACTGCCCCTATCTGATTAGAAGTCAAAATCCTTATTACCCACAGAGATCAAATCATCTGCCTAGTAAACTAGCATATAATCTCTAGTCCCTCTAAGGTACTTTAATATATGCATTACGGCAGTCTAGTGTCCCGGTCCTGGGTTACTTCAATATCTACTAACTATGCCCTAGGCAAAATAGATATCTAGTCTCATGCATAGTATACATTAGGCTTCCGATAGCCGAAGCATAAGGAACTACCTTCATTTTCTCTATCTCCTTTGATGTCTTCGGAGACATCTCTTTAGATAAAGCTACTCCATGCTGAAAAGGTAAGAAACCTTTCTTAGAGTTTTGCATGCTTAAATGAGCAAGGATTATTTCGATATATGAAGCTTGGGATAAGTAAAATATTCTTTTCTTGCGATCCCTTTTTACTTTGATCCCAAGAATATATGCATTCTCCCAAGTCCTTCATATCAAATTGTTTCGACAATAATACTCTTACTTCTGACAACACTTTGATATTGTTTCCAACTACCAAAAATATTATCTACGTATAGTACAAGAAATACCACCACATTTTCATCACACTTCTTGTATACACAAGACTCATTCAGTTATTAAATAAATCCATAGGTCTGGATTACTTTATTAAACCAGATGTTCTAAGACCTTGAAGCTTTACTTCAGTCCATAGACTGATTGAGCTTACACAAAAGATGCTCTTTGCTCTTTGCATGAACCCTTCTAGTTGCTATATATGGATGTTTTCTTCAAGACTTCCATTAAGGAAAGCTGTCTTGACATCCACTTGCTAAATCTCATAGTAATAGATAAAAGAATCCGGATAGACTTAAGCATGGCTACCGGTGAAAAAGTTTCCTTTTTCAACAAGCCTTGCTTTGAAAGTTTCTACCTTCCTGTCTATCCCTCTTTTCCTATTGTAGACTTATTTTCACCCAATGGCTTTTACACTATTTGGTGATTTTATAAGCTCTCAGACTCTATTAGAATACATATGTTCTAATTTTATTGCTCTTTACAAAGATGCTGCATCCTAATCTTGGAGTGCTTCGTCATATGTCCGGGGATTAGGTTCATGTCTACCAGGGATCAAGTCCAAAGATTCTCCTAAAACATGAATCTTTTAGGTTGCCTAACAACCCTCCCTCTATGACGAGGCACTTTCTGTAATTATGTATCATTTGTGATACGTGTTACAGTTTCTTGTGATATTTCATCTTGTACAGTTGGTACTAGATTAGACATGTCCTTTAATTTCCTTAAGAACAATTTTTACTCATGGGCTTGTGGTTCATAGTATAGTCCTTTTCTAAAATCAGGCATTGGTGCCAACAATGACCTTCCGATTTTAAGGACTATAAACCTCTTTTCGTTTTTCTAGGATAACTCACAAATAAGTGAACTCATGTTCAACTTATCAGTGTCTCTCATGTGCTAGACCACCCAAATCCGAATATACTTCAGACAAGGCTTACGCTCATTCTGCAATTCTTTGGGAGTAGAGAGTTCTGACTTAGAAGGTACTATGTTCACTTCCGTTTTCAGTGTATATCTTTAAAACGAATTTGGTAATTTTCTGAATAACTCATTATCGATCTAATTATTCCATAAGAGTCTTATACCTTCTTTCTACTACACCATTCTGTTGGGGTGTACCAGATGGAGTTAGTTGGGATTAAATCTCGACTTCTAATAAGTGACTCCTAAACTCTCCTAAGAGGTACTTGTTACTACAATTTCACCGTCGTGTCTTGATACTTTTACTTTGACGTTACTCCTCATCAGCCTAGTACTCTTTGAACTAATCAAAGCACTTAGACTTGTGACGCGTCAAGTAAATGTATCCTTATCTCGAATAGTCATCTATAAAAGAGACGAAATATTCGAAACAACCTCTTGCCTGGATAGTCAAAGGTCTACACAAATCAGAATGAACCAATTCCAACATATCTTTGTCTCCATACCCCTTAGACTTAAAAGCTTCTTGGTTATTTTCCTTCCAAGTAAGACTCGCAGGTTGGAAAGATTTTCACTACCAATGAACCCAAGAGTTCATTGGTTATTATCCTTTGAATCCTACTCAAGTTAATATAACCTAGCTTTAGATGCCAAAAATATGATTTGTTCATTTCCGAAGGTTACTTTCTCTTATTAAAGTTAGAAAATATGTTATTAATTTCCATTTATTGCATCGTGGGAGTTATTGGATTATAAACTGTCAACCAACGTACCAGAATAGATAACTTCCCTATTTTTCTTGATAACAAGTTTGTTATCAAAATAGACAGAATATCTATTCTTTAATAGTTTAGAAACTGAAATCAGGTTCTTTCTAAACTTAGTACGTAAAGATAATTTCTGAAAATCCATATTTTATTCCTATCAGAGGATAAACATCTCCCACTGCAACAGCTGCTACTATTACAGTAGTGCCCATGTAGACGGTGATTTATATAGTTGTCGGGTTTCCTGGAACCCCTGTATTGAATTGTAGACATAATCTGTGGTTTATGTATCTACACACCAGGTACCGGTAGATAACACCACAAAATATGTTTCAACAACTAATACACCGTTATTGTTCTCAGTTCTAAGAGGACAGTCTACCTTAATGTACAAGTTTTTCAATCATTACAATTGGAACTACTAAGTCTATTCTATAGTATAACAACTAGTGGATTGACTAACATTTGAAATCCTAAGAATCACAAAAATATTTGGTCAAGACCAACATCTCAAAATCCCCGTGAATTTTGTATGCCACGATAGTGTGGACGTATACAAATTCTAAAAGGAGATTTTATCCATTAATTTTATTATCTTGTCAACTTATGACAAATAAAATTAATAGTTGGTCTGTCTTTGATCAAATATTTGGTCAAGACTCTAAATTTAAAATAATATTGATTCCTCTAACAATACTATTTAAATTTACCAACACCTCAAAACACCGTGAATTTTGCATGCCACGTTAGTGTGGACGTATACAAATTCAACATTCGTAAGAAGAGGGTCTTACCCAATAATTATCTTGTCAACCTTAAATTACATCAAACACCATGAATTTTGTATGCCACGTTAGTGTAGACGTATACAAATTCAATTGTCTGTAAGAGGATACTTGTTCTTAACTGTTACTTTGTTCAGCGCTCTATAATCTATGCACATCCACCTAGATCCATCCTTCTTCTTAACGAACAACACTGGAGCTCCCCAGGGTGAATGACTAGGGTGGATGAAGCCTTTGTCTAGAAGCTCCTGGAGTTGTTCCTGTAATTCTTTTAGCTCTGCCGGGGACATTCTGTAGGGCGCCTTGGAAATTGGACCGGTACCAAGTACCAATTCAATTTCAAATTCAACTTCTCGTAGGAGAGGTAGCCTAGGTAGATCTTCTGGAAATACTTCGGGATATTCACAGACCACCCAAACCTCCTCCTTCTTGAGTTCTTTCTGTTCTTCTGCATTCACTATGTATGCAAGGAACCCTGCACACCCTTTAGCTAACATCTGGTGAGCTGTTAAAGAAGATAGGAACTTCTTGATCCTCCTCTTTGGTGCTCCAATGAACTCGAATGGGACTTCACCCTCTGGACTGAATGTTACCTTTCTCTTATGGCACTCTACGATAGTATTGTACTTGCTTAGAAAATCCATACCTAGTATGACATCATAATCTTGTATAGCAAGTACAACTAGGTCAACATATAGCTTTTGGTCTGAAATTCTGACTGGTATAGACCGGAGCCACTGGTTGGATTCCATGACTTCCCCAGAAGGTAGGGTCATCAAGAACTTGGAGTTCATGCTCTCTGTAGACACCTAGAATTCTTTAGCAAAGGGTACTGATATAAAAGAATGGGTCGCCCTAGTATCAAATAGTGCAGTAGCTAAATACTGAAAAATAACTACTTGACCTGTTATGACCGTGGAGGCACTAGCAGCTTCCTCCTTAGTGAGGGAGAATACTCTGGCACTGGCTGAAACTGGTGGGGCTTCCAACCTTCCTTGATTGAGCTGGGGTCCATCCGGAGTTGCAGACATGTAGTGTAGCTGAGGCTTGCCCCCGTACTGCACCGTATGCTGCTGGGAAGCTTTGTACTTGTTAGGGCAGCCCTTGGACCTATGTACTTCTTGCCCACAAGTATAGCATCCTGTGACACCCAAAAGACACATCCCTGGGTGTGTTCTCCCACATTTAGGACAGGGAGGGTACTTGACTTGCTTGTTCTCTGAACCTCCCTTCTGACTGCCTAGCCACTGCTTCCACTTATTGCTCTTGCCCATACAGTTCTGATTACTTAACTGGGGTTTCTGACCCTCTATTGTCTTGTCTTCTATCTTAACTAGCTTGATTTGCGTTTGTTGTACCTTGATGCTGTTCAGATAGTGCTCAACGATTAATGCACTACTGACTAGCTCTTCACCAGTCTACAGCCGGTGAGTTCCACTACTTACATTAAGTGTTATCTCTGGTCTCAGCATTCAGAGCATCAATCTGACTCGCTCCCTCTCTGTACTTACTAGCTCTAGGCAGATACGAGCTATCCTATTGAACCTTTTGATTACTTCTTCCATTGGCAGGACACCTTGTCTAAATTCTATAAATTCTTTATAGTGTTTATTGGTGACCTGTAGATGGAAGAATTCTTCGTAGAACTCTGTCTCAAAGTTAGCCCAGCTCATCTGGTTGGCTGCTCTCTTGCTCTTAATTCTCTCCCACCACATACGAGCATCTCTAGATAGGCAGAATGAGGTACACTTGACCTTCTCGACTTCTGGCCAGTCAAGAAGCTCCATTGTGCCCTCTAGCGTCTTGAACCAAGCTTGGGCATATCAGGGCTCAGTCGTGCTCGAGAAGCTTTTCGGTTTCAGCTTCTGCTACTGGATAAGGTATGCTTCTTGTCTTTTAACTGTTGTGACAACTTCCGGGGTAGTTGGTGGGACCTCAGTCACCACTGGAGTCTCCATGTTTATAGTTGGGGGAGTGGTAGGAACTGGCTACAGATTAGCCATCAGATTGACAATCACTTGTTGTTGCTCTGCTACTTGTCTCTTGTGTTTAGCAATAACTTCAAAAAGATTGGTCTCAGTTGTTCTGGGCTCCTCATTCTCCTGTGCTCGGTTCTCAGTACGAGTGGTACGGGGATGTCCTCTTCTTGCCATCTAGTCATGCAGAGGGAAAACTTGAAATCATCACTATACTTTCTAGATATATCTTACTTAAGCAAGATTCTTGACTTTAAACACATATGAGCAGGTACTTTTAAACATTTCTCTATTCTGCAAGCACTAAAGGAAAAGCAAAAAAGAAAGTATAAATACATTCTTACTTGAAGGCGGCAAGGTTGATGCTGATGTGTGTAATGCTGGAGAATGGGAACCGCTCTGATACCAACCTGTAACACCCACGTCCTCAATGTTTTCTACGAGTTGGGTTACGTTCTTTCACTTTTACTTCTTCTTTAATTTAAGCGCTACTCTACTTGTCAATAATTAAATGAATTTCTTTTACCCTTTAAAATGAATCCACATACAATGCATCAATTAGCATACCTCACGTGCTAAAAGTATCAATCTGTAAAAACTAATTATGCATTTCTTCATTTTATTACAATAGAATCTCATGCATATTCCTTAAAAGACATGGAATCATAATATCCAACAAACATTAACTAAAAATAATCTATTTCATCACTAGCAACAGAAATACTAATCAACATCCAACATATGCAAAATTAAGAATTTATAAAATCTTCTTAACAATGAATAGAAAGTAAACTCTCTAAATTTTCTTAGTAATTTAAATAAAAATCTTAATATGTTCTTAGCAAATTCCCAAGGCTTTCCATAGTCCAAGCATCACACACACCATCACGCACCCCCTTGTCGCCTTCCTTCAAATTTGTTTTCCTTTTCCTTTGTCTGTAGTAAGAGGAAATGCAACTAGTAAGCAACATGGCTTAGTATGTACTACCTAGCTCACAAAAATCTCGAGATGTGCAAGCATGTTTTTTTTTAAAAATACTTTTCATGCCAGAATCTTTACTACTACTTACACTGATGGTACATGTAAACATGCATAAATACTTTCGTACTAATAGAGGAACTAAAACAGGTTTAACTCAAGGAAACATGCATATACAAGCATTTAACTTTCTTAAACATATACAAGCATTTAACTTTCTTAAACATATACAAGCATTTAACTTCCTTAAACTCATTTTTTCTAAACTAAACTTGAAACTTGGAAATTCTTCAACTTGAAAACTTTGCTAAAGCATATACTTGAAAATAAATAGCTTCACTTGGGATCCCAAAGGCGTAAGTACCATCTTATGCGCGTTCTCTAATAGGTTGGGGTAGTGAGCCACCAATCCTAAAAGAGTAGACCTTGGTCTACCAGGGCCAAAATCTTGGAATTGGACACCTGGATTTATTTACGACAACCTTGGAAGTCGCGTACTGGCCTTTCAAAGTAAAATATCTTAATTACTTCTTCTTTAAATGTCTTGGCATTTTAACAAGCACCTTGTGTGCCAGAATCACTAAAGTCTTGACTTTGGGATCTACTTAAGGTCTTGGCCTTTTTCTTTCTTTTCTTTATCTTTCTTATACTTCTCCTAAGCCCACCATACTAATTGGGTATTCTTCCATATGCATCTACAAGTGAATTCAACTAGGTAACACACAATCCTGCATGGAACACAAAAGAAATCTGCACATATAATATTTCTACAATGAGAAATCAACGGAAAACACCTCTTACTATAGGTGAGCAGTACTTACCGTGTTATCTTGAACTTACTAACACGAAAACCCTCTAGAATTCCAGTGAAACTTGAGATCCTCGCGGTTTGCTCACGTCCACGCGTTCCTCTCGTCGAGACGAGTAGGAAAATATCAAAAGCTCCCTCGAAGCTCGTCCTAGCCGGCCACCACAGGAAGCCCTAGGCTTCTTTTGTTTTTTCTTCGCCCTAGGCAAGGAGGAGTCAGCGCACGGGAGGAAGAGGAAAGATTAGGTCAAGAAAATCCAATTTTTTTCACTTAAGTTCTTCTATTTATGCCTAGGGACGTATTTATTTCTACATAAAATTATTCTGCTCTCTTTTCTTTCAGCACACCCTTGTTGTGGCACCTGGTCATCATAAACATTCTTAAGACTTTGCTTCCTAATGGGTTCTGGGGTCGAACCTCGGCTTGACAATTTTTGCCGCAACTTTATTTCTTTTGGTAAAAATACCAAACGACCTCCGAAAATTCTATAAAAATACTCTAAAAATTTCTAAAAATCTCTAGAATATTTCTAAATATATATAAGCACATTTAGAACTCAAAACAAGGAAATTTGCGGTGTTACATAAGGAAGTGACTTACTCGAGTTCTTTAACTGAGCAAGTTCAAGAAGGAACCTCAACTCAAGTCCAACAACTTGAGAAAGAAAATTCCAATTTAAAAACTCAAGTCAATGAACTCAAGGACTCATTAGAGCAGTTCACTTTGGATTCCAAGAACCTTGATTTGATTCTTGAAAAACAAAGAGTTGTATACAATTGATCCAGACTTGGTGTAACGCTCGAAAAATTCTCAAAATTATATTAGAAATATTCTATGATTTTTATGGAATTTTAGAATATTTTCCCGGAATTTTTGGAGTAGCAGAGTAGCAAAAATAAATAGAAACGTAAAATAGCTTAAGCGGGAATCGAACCCGGGACCTATCGGGTCCGATAACCTTTAGATAGCTTTAGTAACCAAATGAACCCAGCAGGGCCGTGCTGAAAGAAAAGGGGAACAATTATATTTATATTTGAGTTGGGTCGAATTACCCACTTAATATAAATAGGGAATTTAAGTGAGGAATTGTTATTTTCTTAACCGAGAAAAACTTTTCCCTCAAACCTCACCCGCCGACCCTCTCTCTTTCTCCCTCATCTCTCGGCGCCAACCTCAAGAAGACCTAGGGTTCCATCTTGAGGAGCGTAGGAGTACCTCCCGGCGACATCAAGGATACGAGGGCGCTCCTCTCCGCGAGAAGAACGCATAGACGCAAGAAAATTGTCGGAGAGATCTCTTCGCCGGAAAGCTAGCGACTAGAATCGTAAGAAATCTAGCGCAGGAGGTAAGAAACTCCTCACCTACAGTATAAGTAGCTCTTTTCGAGGTTTTACGCATTAGTTTAGTTGTATGCAGAATTTTAGTATGTAGGGTGTGAACTAGTGCACACCATATGTTTGATAAAATGTGTAGCTCAGTTAAATGCTACCACAGGCATTTTAATAGCTCAGTAAATGCAATAGAAGTATTTTTACAGCATGTTCAGTTTTATTACAGCTTTTATGGGACTACGGTCCAATGGGTGGGCTCCCACAGTCGCCTCTAGGTTCAGACAACCTAGTTCTAGGTTTAGATAACCTAGAAATAGCAAGATAAAAAAAATTCAGCTATAACCAGTATTTTATTTTCAGCAGTGGCACTATACTGGACTAGATGTCCATTGGGTTGGGTTCCCATAGTCGTCCCTAGGTTTAGATAACCTAGTAAACCCTACTAGATTCGGAATTTGCAACCTCAGGTCTAGTTAGGGATGCGCGCATAGCAAGTACAGTAGCCGGGCCCAACAGCAGCATGATTAGTATTTTCATCTATTTATGATAATAGTTTTTAAAACTTCATAAAATAGTTATGTGAATTCAATACAGCTTTAGCATTAGTTTAGTATTAGCTTAGCTCAGCTTTTGTATCAATTTAGTTTCTTGTTGATACAATACAATAGTTATGATTAGCACTTGTTGTCATGCCTAGTCTAATGTTATGCCATGTGTAGTGTTTTCATCATGATCTTCAGCTTGGATTTCGATTGACAGCATATATATGTTAAGTGGCATGTTTTAAAAATCATAAAATGCATCGTTTGCATGTTTTGTGAGGTAGATGGTTTCTTACTAAGCGTAAGCTTACAAATACTTCTTTTCCTTATACTGCAGATAAAGGTAAAGGAAAGATGGACTAGCGGAGGCTTCAGGACAATGCTACAAAGATGTGTGTGGACAGGAACTTGGAATAAAGATCCTTGGAGAAACTAGCAACCTTTAGAACTTAGTATTTTCTTATAGTATTACTTTTCTACATTTCTAGATATTTAAGTGTCCGAATTATGCAAGATATGCTTAGATGGTTAGTGGACATGCTTAGAACACTAGTTGTTTGCTATTAGAATGTTTTCCAGTTATTTTAGAACTTATGTATGTGATCTTGGCACGAAACAGTGCTGAAATCAGAGCTTAGCTGCGAAATCAGAAACCCCAATCGATCCACCGATCCATTGGAGGCCCTCAATCAATCAGCTGATCGATTGGGGAGTTTTCCTCGTGAACAGTAATCTCCTGGATCGATCAGCTGATCGATCCGGTCGCGTTCTATCGCGAACAAAGAGTCTTAGAATCGATCACTGGATCGATCAACAAACTTCTGTCGCGAACAGAGAGCTCTGGAATCGATCCTTGGATCGATTGACAAGTTTGGATCGATCAGCCGATCGATCCTGAATTTACCCCGTGTACAGTAGCAAGCTAAATCGATCAGTGGATCGATCAGACCACTCCAATCGATCCACTGATCGATTGGGAGGCCTGATAACAGTTGGAAACCCCTTATTTCAGTCCTTGTTCATATGTGAAGTCTAGATTACTTCCTTTAGCATAGGAACAGCATTCAAGATGTAGTTTAAACATGAATTTCAGATCTAATAGCAATTAGCAGAAGAAATAGTAGTAGTTAGCAAAATTTTGAATTAGTTCAGCTTTTTTGCACCTTAAAAATAGTTTAGCACAGCATAATGTGACGGTCCGACCTCGCAGCCTAGCTAGTAGGAGGCGGGTCGTTACAGTGTGGTATCAGAGTGAAGTTCCATACTTCCTACACACACATCAGCATTGAACCTGCAGCTTCCAAGTAAGAACATCTCTCACTTTATTTATGTTTCATGTTTCCATGTTTAGAGATATCGAAAGTACGTTTATTTATGATAGTATCTAACATGATAACAATAGTTATGCAAATATGATTGTCTTAGTTATGTATGTCCTCTATGTCTCTAGAAATGGCACGAGGACACCCAGCTAGAAGGGCACCAGCTATTGAGCCCCAGCATGATGCAGGCAACTCAGTGCCTCCCCCAGACCTTACAGCTGTAGTGGCTCAGTTACAGAAGCAGCTAGCTGAACAACAGCAGGAGATAGCCACCTTAAGGACTAGTCAGCAGAACACTCCCACTGTCACTCCGGAACCTAACCTGGCAACCCCAGCAGTAATAGCGGTTCCACCAGTCCAACCTACAGCACCAGTAGCCCCAGCAGCAGGGGCAAGGAGGGAAGCTTATCTGATCCCGTGGCAGAAAATTAAGCCAGAGAACTTCTCAGGCACCAATGAACCATGGGATGCTCAGGCCTGGTTCAAAACACTGGAGAGTACGATGGAGCTTCTGGACTGGCCAGAATATGAGAAGGTGAAGTGTGCCTCCTTCTGCTTGACAGGGGATGCACGTATGTGGTGGGAGAGAATTAAAGTGAAGCACCTAGTGAACCAGATGACATGGGCTGACTTCGAGAAGGAATTCTTCGAGGAGTTCTTTCACATGCGGGTCACAAACCGCCACTACGACGAGTTCACTAAGTTTCATCAGGGTAACCTATCAGTTGAGGAAGCCGTGAAGAAATTCAACAGATTGGCTCGTCTATGCCCTAAATTAGTTAGCACTGAAAAAGAACGAGTCCGGTTGATGCTCAAGATGCTAAGGCCGGAAATAGCAATGAACGTGACCAGCGGCGTCCATAGGTCGCAAACCATTGAAGAACTAGTAAGCAGTACTTTGACCATCGAGCACTACCAGAACAATATCAAACAGCAGAAGCAAGTCCTCTCAGAATCCAGAGGTCAGGGAGGCTCAGGTACTCAGAAACACCAGGGCCACAGCTCCCACGACTCTAACTGGAAAGGGAACTCCAGCAACAAACGCAAACCAGGGAGTTACCCAAAAGGAGGACCAGCTAGTAAACAGCCCAGCTATCCCAAGTGTTCTACTTGTGGGAGATTCCACCCAGGAGTTTGTCGCAAGGGCACACGGGGATGCTTCGAATGTGGACAAGAGGGGCATATGGCTAAGCAGTGCCCGAACAAGACCGATTTTCCTCAACCACAGCCGATTCAGCATGGAGGCCAGCCAGCCCAGTTATACCAGATGCAGGCTGCTTTAGATGGTCCATCCATCAGCCAGGGCAGACTAGAAGCCCCCTCCGCCACGACGAACGCAAGGATCTATTCACTCACCAGAGAGGATGTAGCGAATGCCTCGACAATTGTTACAGGTCAGATTAGTATTTTACAGCAAAGTGCAACTGTCTTATTCGATACTAGGGCAACCCATTCTTATATATCCAAGGCATTCGCCGAAAAGTTAGCAGTACCCCCAGAGGTATTCAGTGGTCAGTTTCTGACAACACTACCTTCGGGAGAAATTATGACATCCAAGCACTGGCTCAGAGCAGTGCCAGTCATTATAGCAGACAGAGAACTCTTTTGTGATCTGATAGTGCTAGATATGACTGATTACGATGTCATTTTTGGAATGGACTTTCTGATGAAGTATGGCGCCTCTATAGAGTGCCGTAAACAGAGAATTGTATTCTAACCCGAAGCAGGAGTGCAGTTTGGGTTCGTCGGAGAACCAAAGAGAAAGGCCAAGAAGTTTCTCTCAGCTCTGAAGGCACAGAAACTACTAGATTCAGGATGTAGGGGATTCTTAGCACATATAGTCAGTAGCAGCCAGGACAAGGACCGAAAGCTAGAGGAGGTCCGAGTCATGTGTGACTACCCAGTAATCTTTCCTGAGGAGTTACCAGGCCTTGCACCAGACAGGGGGATAGAATTTGAGATAGAACTTATTCCCGGTACAAATCCCATCTCCAAAGCACCCTACCGCATGGCTCCAGCAGAACTGAAGGAACTTCAGGAGCAACTACAGGAGCTTCTTGACAAGGGCTTCATACGTCCTAGTCACTCACCATGGGGAGCGCCTGTATTGTTCGTGAAGAAGAAGGACGGGAGCATGCGCCTGTGTATAGATTACAGAGCACTAAACCAAGTCACGATTAAGAACAGGTATCCTCTTCCCAGAATAGATGACTTGTTCGATCAGCTAAAGGGAGCAGCAGTGTTCTCTAAAATAGATCTCAGATCAGGATATCACCAGGTTAGAGTTAAAGAAGGTGATATACCTAAGACAGCCTTCAGGACCAGATATGGACATTATGAGTTCGTAGTCATGCCCTTTGGTGTGACAAATGCTCCAGCTACTTTCATGGACCTCATGAACAGAGTATTCAGAGAACACTTAGATAAGTTCATTATCATATTCATCGATGACATCCTCATCTATTCCAGAACTCAGGAAGAACACACAGAGCACCTGAAGACAGTACTGCAGAACCTTCAGCAGAACCAGCTGTACGCCAAGTTCACGAAATGTGAATTCTGGCTCGATCAGGTAGCCTTCCTGGGTCACATTATCTCCAAGGATGGTATTATGGTAGACCCCAGCAAAATAAAAGCTGTGAGTAACTGGAAAAGACCTAAGAATGCCAGTGAAATCAGAAGCTTTCTGGGACTAGCAGGTTATTACAGAAAATTCATAGAGGACTTCTCCAGGATAGCCTCCCCACTCACAGCTCTTACCAGAAAGAACAGAAAATTTCAGTGGACAGAGGACTGTGAGAACAGCTTCAGCGAGCTAAAGAGGAGATTGACCAGTGCTCCCATTCTGGCTCTACCAGAAAACACAGACAGTTTTGACATTTATAGTGATGCCTCTAAATTGGGACTAGGAGCAGTACTGATGCAAAAAGGTAAGGTGATCGCCTATGCCTCCAGACAACTCAAGGATTATGAGAGGAACTACCCTACTCATGACCTTGAGCTTGCAGCAGTGGTGTTCGCTCTCAAAATTTGGAGACATTACTTTTATGGAGCTCAGTGCAGAGTGTATACATATCACAAGAGTTTGAAGTACTTCTTCACTCAGAAGGATCTGAATATACGACAGCGCAGATGGCTCGAGCTGGTCAAGGACTATGATATAGACATCCTCTACCACCCAGGAAAGGCCAATAAGGTGGCAGACGCACTTAGCAGGAAGTCCAGCACCACCATGCTATCACTAGCAGCCATGTCACCACCCCTACAGAAGGAGATCACAGATTTCAGCCTCAAACTTATAGTGGGACAACTCTCTACTATGACATTAGAATCCACCTTGCTTGGTGATATCCAGACAGCTCAGGGACAGGATCCTGAAATTCAGAAAATCAAGCAAGGACTAGCAGGATCAGAAAGTGGAGAGTTCAGAGTATTAAATAGTGGGGAATTATATTTTGGTGATAGACTTTGTGTTCCAGATCAGGAGGAACTACGGAGGAAGATCTTAGACGAGGCTCACGGAACTCCTTATGCGATGCATCCTGGTTTCACCAAGATGTACCAGGACCTAAAGAAACATTTTTGGTGGCCTAGGATGAAAAGAGACATCGCTAGATATGTTAGCACCTGTCTGACCTGCCAGAGAGTCAAGGCAGAACACCAGAGACCAGGAGGAGTTTTGCAGCCTATCCAGATCCCAGAATGGAAGTGGGAAGACATTTCTATGGATTTCATAGTGGGACTACCCAGAACCACGAATGGTTTTGATACCATCTGGGTAATAGTTGATAGGTTAATTAAATCAGCCCACTTCTTAGCTATCAGGATATCCTACTCCATGGAACAGCTAGCTCAGTTGTATCTCAAGGAGATCGTTAGACTGCATAGAGTCCCACGGACCATTATTTCAGACAGAGACAGTAGATTCACATCACACTTTTGGGAGTGTGTTCAGTCAGCATTGGGCACCAAGTTAAAATTTAGCACAGCCTTCCATCCTCAGACAGATGGTCAGACGGAGTGAGTAAATCAGGTACTCGAAGATATGCTCCGAGCATGTGCCCTAGACTTCAAAGGAAGTTGGTGCAAATATCTTAGTTTAGCAGAATTTGCATACAACAACAACTATCAGGCCACTATCGGCATGGCACCTTACGAGGCTCTCTATGGGCGGAGGTGTATATCTCAAATCTGCTGGTATGAGAGTGGTGAACAGAAAGAACTAGAACTTCAGACAGATCTAGTAGCAGATACCACAGCAGCTATACAGCAGATCCGCCAGAGGATAGAGACAGCTCAGAGCCGCCAGAAAAGCTATGCTGATACACGGTGCAGACCCTTAGAATTTTCAGTTCGGGATACAGTATTCCTCAGAGTAGCTCCCATGAAGGGAGTAATACATTTTGGGAAGAAGGGCAAACTAAGTCCCAGATATGTGGGACCATACCTTATTACCAGAAGAGTTGGCAAGGTAGCCTATGAGCTAGGGCTACCTCAGGAGATGTCAGCTATCCACAATGTATTTCATGTCTCTATGCTGAAGAAACATATCCCAGATGCCACCCAGGTGATTGAGCCCAGTCGGTACAAGTCCGTGAAGACCTCAGCTATGATAGTCGGCCTATTCAGATAATAGACCGAGCAGTTAAGAAATTGCGAAACAAGGAAGTACTCTTAGTAAAAGTTATTTAGCAAAGTCACACAACAGAAGAGGCAACTTGGGAGACAAAAGCCAGTATGAGATAGAAGTACCCAGAGTTGTTCTAAGTTCGAGGATGAACTTTTTATAAGGTATGGGGGATTGTAACGCCCGAAAAATTCTCAAAATTATATTAGAAATATTCTATGATTTTTCTGGAATTTTAGAATATTTTTCCAGAATTTTTGGAGTAGCGGAAGTAGCAAAAATAAATAGAAACGTAAAATAGCTTAAGCGGGAATCGAACCTGGGACCTATCGGGTCCGATAACCTTTAGATAGCTTTAGTAACCAAGTGAACCCAGCAGGGCCGTGCTGAAAGGAAAGGGGAACAATTATATTTATATTTGAGTTGGGCCGAATTAACCACTTAATATAAATAGGGAATTTAAGTGAGGAATTGTTATTTTCTTAACCGAGAAAAACTTTTCCCTCAAACCTCACCCGCCGACCCTCTCTCTTTCTCCCTCATCTCTCGGCGCCAACCTCAAGAAGACCTAGGGTTCCATCTTGAGGAGCGTAGGAGTACCTCCCGGAGACATCAAGGATACGAGGGCGCTCCTCTCCGCGAGAAGAACGCATAGACGTAAGAAAATTGTCGGAGAGATCTCTTCGCCGGAAAGCTAGCGACTAGAATCGTAAGAAATCTAGCGCAGGAGGTAAGAAACCCCTCACCTGCAGTATAAGTAGCTCTTTTCGAGGTTTTACGCATTAGTTTAGTTGTATGCAGAATTTTAGTATGTAGGGTGTGAACTAGTGCACACCATATGTTTGATAAAATGTGTAGCTCAGTTAAATGCTACCACAGGCATTTTAATAGCTCAGTAAATGCAACAGAAGTATTTTTACAGCATGTTCAGTTTTATTACAGCTTTTATGGGACTACGGTCCAATGGGTGTGCTCCCACAGTCGCCTCTAGGTTCAGACAACCTAGTTCTAGGTTGAGATAACCTAGAAATAGCAAGATAAAAAAAATTCAGCTATAACCAGTATTTTATTTTCAGCAGTGGCACTGTACAGGACTAGATGTCCATTGGGTTGGGCTCCCATAGTCGTCCCTAGGTTTAGATAACCTAGTAAACCCTACTAGATTCGGAATTTGCAACCCCGGGTCTAGTTAGGGATGCGCGCATAGCAAGTATAGTAGCCGGGCCCAACAGCAGCATGATTAGTATTTTCATCTATTTATGATAATAGTTTTTAAAACTTCACAAAATAGTTATGTGAATTCAATACAGCTTTAGCATTAGTTTAGTATTAGCTTAGCTCAGCTTTTGTATCAGTTTAGTTTCTTGTTGATACAATACAATAGTTATGATTAGCACTTGTTGTCATGCCTAGTCTAATGTTATGCCATGTGTAGTGTTTTCATCATGATCTTCAGCTTGGATTTCGATTAACAGCATATATATGTTAAGTGGCATGTTTTAAAAATCATAAAATGCATCGTTTGCATGTTTTGTGAGGTAGATGATTTCTTACTAAGCGTAAGCTTACAGATACTTCTTTTCCTTATACTGCAGATAAAGGTAAAGGAAAGATGGACTAGCGGAGGCTTCAGGACAATGCTACAAAGATGTGTGTGGACAGGAACTTGGAATAAAGATCCTTGGAGAAACTAACAACCTTTAGAACTTAGTATTTTCTTATAGTATTACTTTTCTACATTTCTAGATATTTAAGTGTCCGAATTATGCAAGATATCCTTAGATGGTTAGTGGACATGCTTAGAACACTAGTTGTTTGCTATTAGAATGTTTTCCAGTTATTTTAGAACTTATGTATGTGATCTTGGCACGAAATAGTGCTGAAATCAGAGCTTAGCTGAGAAATCAGAAACCCCAATCGATCCACCGATCGATTAGAGGCCCTCAATCGATCAGCTGATCGATTGGGGAGTTTTCCTCATGAACAGTAAGCTCCTGGATCGATCAGCTGATCGATCTGGTCGCGTTCTGTCGCGAACAGAGAGTCTTGGAATCGATCAACAAACTTCTGTCGCGAACAGAGAGCTCTGGAATCGATCCTTGGATCGATTGACAAGTTTGGATCGATCAGCCGATCGATCCAGAATTTACCCCGTGTACAGTAGCAAGCTGAATCGATCAGTGGATCGATCAGACCACTCCAATCGATCCACCGATCGATTAGGAGGCCTGATAATAGCTGGAAACCCCTTATTTCTGTCTTTGTTCATATGTGAAGTCTAGATTACTTCCTTTAGCATAGGAACAGCATTCAAGATGTAGTTTAAACATGAATTTCAGATCTAATAGCAATTAGCAGAAGAAATAGTAGTAGTTAGCAAAATTTTGAATTAGTTCAGCTTTTCCGCACCTTAAAAATAGTTTAGCACAGCATAATGTGACAGTCCGGCCTCGCAGCCTAGCTAGTAGGAGGCGGGTCGTTACACTTGGATATAAGGCTAACCACAAGTTTATATCTTATTTATCACTTGTTAACTGAATAAATAGAAAAATAGTCCAAGCATGTGTCCCCAAGTCTAACCTAATTAATCAAGTTAGACTTAATCAATATTGGATCTCCAAGGGTTAAATCCATTACCTTGATAGACCCTATCGAGGCTATGATCCAGGGGGAGCCAATAAAAAGACCATATTCATTAGATAAATTTATGTGATGTTTGCTTTACTATTTTTTATTATTCGTGCTTAGATTAAGATAGATAAGAAATTAGACTTGATTCACACTTGACTAGTTTGACCTAGGATTTTCATAATGGAAATTAAATATTTAATTTCTTTAAAAGGCTTTGTCTAGAAGTGGTTGATGATCCAATACCCAAGAAGGCCTAGTACCTCGCCACAGTTTGGAAGTCAATTATTGAAATGAATATTTAATTAACTAACTGTTAAACCTTAGTGTAACACAAATGTAGATCAATCCTTAAATTTTAATCTAAAGTGAAAATTAAATTAACCATTTCACAAAACCATTTAGATTTCCTGATTGAAAATCTAGAAAAGGTTGAGATGGACCTAGGTTTAAAATAAAAAGTAGTTTACCAAATTCAAATTAATTAAACTCAATTCAATTAAAATTAATTAAAATTAATTAATCTAAGTCACTTCAATTTTTAAATCATAATTAATTTCAAAATATTAATTCTAATTAATTTCAAAATATAAATTCTAATTAATTTCAAAATATTAATTCTAATTAATTTCAAAATATTAATTCTAATTAATTTTAAAATTAGAATTTTAAATCATAATTAATTTTAAAACTATAATTAATTTTAAATCATAATTAATTTCAAAATTATGATTAATTTTAAACATTAATTATTTTCAAAATTATAATTATTTTCAAATCATAATTAATTTTCAAAATCTTAATTATTTTCAAATCATAATTAATTTTAATTTATTTTCAAATCATAATTAATTTTCAAAATCTTGATTATTTTTAAATCATAAATTTTTAAAATCTTAATTATTTTCAAAAGTTAATTAATCTTTAAAATTTTAATTATCCTCAAATGTTCAAATCTAATTAACCTTCAAATTCTAATTAATTTTTAAAATTCAAATTTAAAATTCAAAATTCAATATTTTAATCTTAAATTTAAATTCAAACTGAAAATTCAATATTTGATATTTTTGAAATCCAAATTTAAACTCAAACTTAAATATTGTTCAATACCATAAATATTTTCTAAAGTGATAGATAAAATTAACTTCAGAATTAACTTAACTCCATCTCTTAAACTCATAAGCTGAACATGTTTAATAACATAGAAAAGGTAAGATGGAAAATTAGGAAACTAAATAATTACTTTTTACTTTAAACTTGTGTTTTAACTTTGAACTCTCATGCTTGGACTCTAGAACTCTAAAATTTAAAATATTCATTTTTTGTATTAATTAAGGGGGAGTGAAAGGAAGTGAAGACATTAATTTTTCTTAAATGTTTTCTCAAAGTTATAGTATTCTTTTTCAAGATTTTAAAAAAGAAGTATTTTTCAAAAAGGAAGTTCAATTTTTTTTTGCTTAACTATTTTTGAAAAAAAAGTTTAACTATTTTTGAAAAGTAACTTTAATACTTTATTTGAAAAATGAAGATCAAATATTTCTAGCTGGAAAACTAAGTTTTTGAAAAAGTATTTTTAAGTAAGTGTTTAATTTTTTTTTTTCAAAAAGAAATGTACTTGATATAGTGTTTCTAACTTAGCTAAGTATTTTTCAAAGAAATCATTTTCTTAGTTAAGTATTATTACAAGGAATTCTTTTCAAAACTTAAATTTAGCTAAGTTTTTTTTAAACTAAGTTTTTGTCAAAATCTTTTTAAAGCTATGTACTTAACTAAGTTTTTTCTTTATCAAAATCTTTTTAAAGCTAAGTACTTAACTAAATTTTTATCAACCATTTTTTTAAGCTAAGTATTTAACTAAGTTTTTGCTAAATTTTTTTAAAAGCTAAGTTTCTTTAAAAGAAAATCTTTTCAAAGCTAAATTTTTTTAAAGAAAATATTTTCAAAGCTAAGTATTGAGTTAAGTATTTTTCAAATATATCCTTTTCAAAGCTAGGTATTTAGCTATTTTGTTTAAAAGATAAATGATTTTTAAGCCAAGTAAGTACTACCCTTCAGGGAGGATTTAAAAGATTAAAAAAATCATCTTTCAAATTTAAAGATTCTTTTTCTCTCTAACTTAGTTGTTGGGATGTATACTATAAATCTAGCTTTTGTATGAACATCTGTTTTTAAATATTTTGAAATGAGAAACACTTTGGTCAAATGTTTGCATTTTATATTTATATATATGTCAATACAGTTGTCCATTTAATTTATATTGTAGATAACATAGTGTGTGGTGCCACACAGAAGATCATGTTATCGGTTCCTTATAAATTATAATATAACGCCCCGGGGAAGTCCCTGTTCGAAGAAATTTCGGCAGCACCTCCCCTGTACGGGTGACAATCTGAAACATTTCTATAGGCACAGTATACATCAGCCATAGGCGGCTGGAACATACACACAACCATGCAGTTTATATGCAGCCTACTCTGCTGATACAATAAAAACACAACCACGCAGTTATATGTAGATCTAACAGCCCACTCGGCTGTACCAAACCAAACACAGCGGAATACAATAGAAAACCAAATACAAACCAAAATACAAGACTGCTAGCCGGCTAGGCTTACACAACCAACAAACAATACAAAATAGCACGTAACAACAACAACACTCCAGAAATAAAACCGGAGCACAAAGCTAAATACACTGACACATAAAATAATTAAAATATATAGGGAAACTGTAAGTCTTCTGATGTGATGTGAGTACCGGTAGACAGGATACTCCAAGCGACTCCATAACAACCTGGTACCTGAAAAAGATAGTGTCCAAGGGGGTGAGTTCAACAACTCAGCAGATACCAGTTGACATGTATAGTAAGCTATAACAAACAGTAATAACTATGGAGGACAGTCTCCTGGACAAAAGCTGGAAGATGCACAATAGAAAGGCTGAAGAGAACTGTACTCACCAGGGCCTCCTATCAGAATAGTCAGGTCGTCAGACCGAAAGTATCATAAATCCTGTATGCATGTCAAACATATGCATCCATCCAAATGTAGCACATAAATGCAACAAACACAATCAGTAAATGCATAAATGCATATGATGCCAATGACATGGTCACCCCTGACGCTAGTCAGCCATCTCACACACAATGGTGAGACCGAGTGGGTAGGGCTATGACAACTGTGCACTCTGCCATCACTGCCCCTGATGAGTGACCGAGTGGACGGGATGCTGTCGGAGTACACCTATCCTCCTACCCCAAATCATAAATGGGGGAGCTCAATGCTCTCATCTCCCGATACACAATGACGGGGAGGGATCCCTGACGTGCTATCACGCTGCGTCACACTACCCATGAGCGGACCAACGGAGCACCGATAAAGCAAAACTAACGTGCTACCACGCTGCGTCATGCTATCCATGAGCGGACCAACGGAGCACCGACAGAGATGAAACTGGCGATGTGCTCAACAATAATGGAGCAGACTATCGCGCAGCATGCAATCATGCGAATGGTGCATGACACTAAGCATGACAAAATCCTGAATAGTATAGCAATATCCATATATATAAAATATGTACCGTAGTATCGATGATCAAATATGAAGACCTAAGGTACACAGGTCAGGTAGGGTATAAAAATCTAGGTCATGAGTATAATAAGGCATGGTATGTCACTGACATATGAGCATATATATAATCATGTGGATACTAACATAAAATGCATAACAGGTGAGCAAACAAGCATGTAACAGGTATCTTGTAGTGACATATTGAAACAAGAACGAACATAATTATTACTAAAAGCTATAACCTACTAAACATATCAATATGACATTATCAAAGATAAGTTAAGGTACCCGCCTCAAATAGCAGGTCCAATCCAGTCAAATCCAACGTCGAGATGCTCGTCTCGAATCAGAGTCCTGTAATACATGATATACAAATTTAGCTAATTATATATAAATAAATTAGCTAAATCAAATCCTCGAAAAGCTAACATAAATCCAAATCTAGTTATAAACCCTAATTGGATCATCTAACTCCTCCCCCACATCTGATAATCATTTCTATACTCTGAATAGTAATCATTAAATCATAAAACCCTCATGAATCACCTACCAATGAAATACAATAAGATATGGTTTCATTCTATCAAAAAAAATCAGATGCTACCTCCTTACACATCCCCTTCTCCACATCAAATTAAAACCATTTAACTACTGATACGTCATCACTCTGCATCAACCCGAAAGCTGAATAAAACTCACCTCAACCTCTACACGTAGCCCTTCATGAATTACTACTGGAAAGGACAGCCAATACCAGATGGAGCTGTTGTCATCCAACAAAAATTCTCCAAACCAGCGTTGTAACTAGACCCATACTCTAGATCAATCCAGCTTTAGTCAATCCTATAAACCAATTCGAGTTTAATTCAACACCTTACCATAGATCTGTGTCAGCAGTGCAAGGTCCCACGGTGGTCCTAGATCGGTTGCATCTGGTGGTGAAGCAGTAGACAACGCTGATCAAAGCTAGGGCATAGATCTTTGCCCCTGGTTTAAGCCCAAGTCATGTAGAGGTGGCACCTCAGATGGAGAAAACCAGAAATCGTCGGCGGTGGACCAAGAGCTAGGGCAAAAGAAGAGGAAGTGGCGTCAGGACGGCGGTGGCGCACGTGAGGAGCAAGGTGGTCGGCGCTCATGTGGTGTCGTCGGAAAAGAAGGGAGACCGGCAGAGGGTGCTAGGGCACAGGCGACGGCTCGAGTGCCGACGAGGAGATGGAGTCAGCGCCGACCAGAGTTGAGGAAAGTGAAGAGGAGAAGAGGATCGGCGAGGAAGAAGAGTGAAGGGAAAGGGAATGTGCATCCCTCGGCCAAGGCTTTGTACGAGAGGGAGAAGGAAACCGCCGCCGGGTAGGGCAAGGATCGGGAGTTCGGGGATGGCTCGGCATGCGGCGCGGGTTTGGGGAAGAAACGACGATGGAGAAGAAAGAAATAAGGAAAAAGAAAGAAAATTAAAAACGAAAATCAAACATTTCCTCATTTAAATGGGGTAACCCAAATAGGCTTTCCCGGTGCCCAATTTTGTCCCCGTAAACTCATCCATACGAGCTCCGAAAAATTTCGGAAAAATTTCTAAAAATTCTGAAAAATTCCCTTAAGGTGTTATGCCCATTTTCGGTATTTTACATATAAATAGTAGCTCACAACTAAGATGGATTGGGACAAACCATTGGAACAGTTGTAGTGTAATTTGGTATTAGTCTGTCTTAACTATAAAATTACACTAATACACTATGTGTGTATCAAGCAGGACCATTTGAGGTTGATTGATTTATACTGACTACATAAAAGAACAGAACCTCTGTTATTATGGATGTGCATCATCTTAATCCCTATATAATAACAAGCACATATACTTTGTATTTATTTCTTTAACTTATTAATAGGTGAGATTTATTCATTAAATCAATAGACTCGATGAGTTGGGAAATAGTACTATTTATATGATGTGTTGTTGATTATATAAGGAATCTGTGTCCTAATTATTTAGGTTGATGATGTCCCTTTGAGGAGCTCATAAGGATTATCATGTAAACCCTGCAGGTGACTTAGTCCGGTATGATAATAAAGTTGAGTGGTACTACTTTTGGAATCGGATGTTAATTAATTGAGTTGTCGGTAACTCATTTAATTAACGGACATATGATATCTTAAACACAGGGAGTTTAATGCACTTATGATAAGAAGGAGTCTATATTGTAATATTGGATTAGTGTGGTAGTTCAATAATAACCCTTTAGTGGTATGGGTTATTATTGATGGACTTGGGTTGGGTGTTCGGGCCGAACAAAAGAAGCCCAAGCCCATCAGGAGGCCTAAACCAATTCCTCCTCTAAGTCACTGTTGTAGCCTCTATATAAAGTCTCACATCCACTCATCCATAACTTGGTTTGGTTTGATTTTCTCCATCCTCCTAGGGCCGGCGGTAAGGTTATAGGAAAAGATATTTTTTTTTCTAAATAGAATTTTGTTATTTTTATTTCTTTGTAACCGACAGAAAAGGTTATAAAAGGAGTAGGTGGTGCCCCCTAACACCTAATTTTCCCACAAGCCTCCTCTTCTCCTTACCTAGGGTTGGCAACATCCCACCTCTCCCCTCTTCCTTGGTGGCTGACGCCCCCTCCTCCTTAGTGGCCGGCGAATTGGAGAAGAAGAAGAAGAAGAGAAGGAAGAAGATTAGAAGGTACCCCATCCTAGAGCCTCCTTTTGTAACCGGTGGTTTGGAGAAACAAGAGGGGAAGGGTGGTTGTTGTCTTGGTAGATCGTCACCCACACGACGTCCAAGAAGAGGAGAGGAATATGACAGAAGATCAAGAGGTCTTTAGCTACAAAGGAAAGGTACAACTAGTTCTTTAATTCCGCTGCGTAATTAGCCGAGTTTTCTTTATATCGATTTTGAATACCAACACAAGAGGCCAGCGATCTTGTACTTCGATCAAGGTGTGCTTTGATCCATCAAGAACTTGCTTGATTGATCAAACACATGTCTGATCGAACATGCGAGTTGCTAGGAATAGTTTTGTACTTGTATAATTTTTGTACGGGGAAATTTAAATAGAACAGAATTCTAGCGCCTTCAAGTGGTATCAGAGTGAGTTTTCTGCCTCTATGTGATTGGTTTTCGATTAAATTATGCACTGCTCATATACAAGTTTAGGTAGGATAATAGTAGAATGTGCAAGATAGATTAACTCTGTGGTTGTAGGCATCCTAGGTCTAACTATTATGGCTTTGTGTGTTGTGTATGATTTGAACCCTCAGGCATGTCGAGGTTATTTTGTGTGCATGATTATAATAATTAAATACGGTCGGTTATCGTATTATTATTTTTTTACATTCTGTTCGATCTAAATTACATGTAAATTTCTTTTTGGAATATAGGATCAATAAATATAAATTTTTATTTCTTTTGTTGTGGCTTGTATCCTTGCTATGCCTGGTGCTATTTTGAGGACTGGAGGCGCGGCGAAGAAGGAAGCAAGATAGACGCGATGGCTTGATCCATTGGCGGCATATTGGAGGATAGCGTTGGATGAGGTCATAATAGTTGGAAATTTTAATTTCATATTTATTTTCTTATATGCTGTATATGTGTGCTGCGATGATGGTTTTATGTGCTATGATGTGTGTGCATGTTAAAATTCCTCAATTTAAATAACTAAGTAGGAGAGGGATTATTTAAATAAATTCCACTGTCTCCATTACTGGTTTGTAAGTGATGCATTCAAACTTGCACGTTGGCTTTAAGTGCATTCCTCCATATTGGATGAGTTTGCTTGCGGATCACTAGATCAAACTTCATCTATGGATGATTATAGGAGATTATTTAGGTATATGTGATCTTCTCCATCTAAAGGGGCACAATCCTAATTAATTGATTAAGTATTAAGTAATGGTATATACTTAGGTGCATTTAATAGTATCCTCCCCATCGGAGTCACTGCTATTATTTGTGTGACCGAAGATGAACCGACTATTAATTTTATTTGTCATAAAGTTAGGTTGACAAGATAATAAAATTAATGGGTAAAACCTCCTCTTCCAAATTTTTGAATTAGTATATGTCCACACTATCATGGCATACGAAATTCACGGTGTTTTGAGGTGTTAGAGAATTTAAATTATATTGTTTGAGGAATCAATATTATTTTAAATTCTAAAGTTTTGACCAAAGATTTTATTTTTTGATTCTCAGGATTTCAAAATGGCTTTTAATCCTCTTTCTATTATTTTAAAAGAAAACGAACTTACTAGTCCAAATTATATTGATTGGAAATGAAACTTGGATATTGTCTTAACTGTTGAAGAATACAAGTTTATACTACTTGAGGTCTATCCTAGCGTGCCTAATAAGGATTCTAGTGAAGAGGAGATAGAGAGACATCTATCTATTCCTTGACACATCTCATCTGCCTTAACTCATTTCCTATGTCTCTTTATCTCCTCTTCTTTAGAATCCTTATCAGGCACGCTAAGACAGACCTCAAGAAGTACGAACTTGTATTCATCAGCAGTTAAGACAATGCCCAAATTCCATTTCTAATCAATATAATTTGGACTAGTAAGTTTATTTCTTTTAAAATAACAGCAAGAGGATTGAAAGCCATTTTGAAATCCTGAGAATCACAAAATATTTGCTCAAAACTTTAGAATTTAAAATAATATTGATTCCTCAAACAATATAATTTAAATTCACCAACACCTCAAAACACCGTGAATTTTGTATGCCACGATAGTGTGGACGTATAGTAATTCAAACATTTGTAAGAGGAGGTTTTACCCATTAATTTTATTATCTAGTCAACCTAACTTTATGACAAATAAAATTAATAGTTGGTTCATCTTCGGTCACACAAATAATAGCAGTGACTCTAATGAGGAGGATACTATTAAATGCACCTAAGTATATACCATTACTTGAAACTTAGTCCATTAATTAGGATTGTGCCCCTTCAGATGGAGAAGATCACACATACCTAAATAATTTCCTATAATCATTCATAGACGAAGTTTGATCTAGTGGTCTGCAAACAAACTCATCCGATATGGAGAAAGGCACTTAAAGTCAACGCGCAAGTTTGAATGCATCACTTACAAACCAGTAATAGAGACCGTGGAATTTATTTAAATAATGTCTCTCCTACTTAGTTATTTAAATTGAGGAATTTTAACATGCACACACCTCACAACACATAAAACCATCATCACAGCACACACAAACATCATATTAAGGCAATAAATATGAAAATAAAATTTTCAACTATTATGGCCTCATTCATCGTTGTCCTCCAATATGCTGCCAATGGATCAAGCCGTCGTGTCTTTCTTGCTTCCTTCTTCGTCGTGCCTCCAATCCTCAAAATAGCACCACACATAGCAAGGATACAAGCTGCAACAAAAGAAATAAAAATTTACATTTATTGATCCTATATTCCACAAAGGAATTTACATGTAATCTAGATCGAACAAAATGTAAAAAATAATACGGCAACAGACCGTATTTAATTATTACAATCATGCACACACATCACAACCTCGACATGTCCGAGGGTTCAAATCATACACAACACACAAAAAATCCATAATAGTTGGATCTAGGATGCCTGCAACCACAGAGTTAATCTTTCTTGCACATCGTACTATTATCCTGCCTAAACTTATATATGAGCAGTGTATAATTTAACTGAAAACAAATCACACAGAATCTGAAAACTTGCTCTAATACCACTTAAAGGTGTTGGAATTCCGTTTTGTTTAAATTTCTCTATACAAAAATTGCACAAGTACAGAACTTTTCCTAGCAACCCGCATGTTCAATCAGACATGTGTTTGATCAATCAAGCAAGTTCTTGACGAATCAAAGCACACCTTGATCGAAGTACAAGATCGCTGGCCTCTTGTGTTGGTATTCAAATTTGATACAAAGAAAACTAAACTAATTACGCAGCGGAATTAAAGAACTAGTTGTACCTTTCCTTTGTAGCTAAAGACCTCTTGATCTTCTGTTGTATTCCTCTCCTCTTCTTGGATGTGGTGTGGGCGACGATCTACCAAGATGACAAACACCCTTCCTTTCTTTGTTTCCAAATCACCGACCACCAAGAGAAGGCCTAGGATGGGGCGCCTCCTCTTCTTCTTCCTTCTCCTCTTCTTCCTCTTCTCCAACCCGCCGGCCGCCAAGGGATCTAGGATGGGGCGCCGACCCCTAACAAGGAAGAGAAGCCGCCGACCCTAGGAAAGGAAGAGGGGCGCCGACCCTAGCAATGGGAGGAGGTGGTGCCGGCCAAAAACCAAAAATAAAAACAAACAACATGGATGGGTGGATGCGAGGCTTTATATAGAGGCTACAATAGGGATCTAGAAGAGGAATTGGTTTAGGGCTCCTAATGGGCTTGGGCTTCCTATGTTCGGCTCTAGCACCCAACTCAAGTCCATCAATAATAACTCATACCACTAAAGGGTTATTATTGAACTACCGCACCAATCCCATATTACAATATGGGCTCCTTCTTATCATGATTGCGTTAATCTCTCTGTGTTTAAGATATCGTATGTCCATTAATTAAATGAGTTACTGACAACACAATTAATTAACATCTGATTTCAAGATTAGTACCACTCTATTTTATTAACATGCCAGACTAAGTCCACCTGCAGGGTTTACATGATAATCCTTATGAGCTCCTCAAGGGGACATCATCAGCCTAAATAATTAGGACACGGATTCCTTCTATAATCAACAACACACCATATAAACAGTACTATTTCCCAACTCATCGGACCTATTGATTTAACGAATAAATCTCACCCATTGATAAGTTAAAGAAATAAATACTAAGTATACGTTCTTGTTATTATATAGGAATTAAGAGGACACATATCCATAATAACAGAGATTCTATTCTTTTATATAGTCAGTACAAATCAAAAAATCTCAAATGGTCCTGCTCAATACACACATAATGTACTAGTGTAATTTTATAGTCAAGACAGACTAATACCAAATTATACTACAACCGTTCCTATGGTTTGTCCCAATCCATCTTGGTTGTGAGCTACTATTTATAATTTATAAGGAACCGATAACATGATCTTCTGTGCGGCACCACACACCATGTTATCTACAATATAAATTAAATGGATAATTGCATTGACATATATATAAATATAAAATGTAAACATTTAACCAAAGTGATTCTCATTTCGAAATATTTCAAAACAGATGTTCATACAAAAGATAGGCTTATAGTATATATCCCAACAGTATGGACTTTAGTTGATCCACCTGAAGGGATCAAAACCATTAGGTGTAAATGTGTCTTTAAAAGAAAGACTAACATGGATGGTCATCTGCATACCTATAAAGGGTGATTGGTAGGAAAAGGATTCAAGTAGATTCATGGTATAGACTATGATGAAATCTTTTCACCAGTTGTGAAGCTTAAGTCTATTCAGATTTTACTTACTATTGCAGCTTACTATGATTATGAGATCTAGAAGATGGATGTCAAAACTATATTTCTCAATGAAAATCTACTCGAGGATGTGTATATGACACAACCTGAGGGGTTTGTTGATCCAAAGCATGCTGGAAAGGTATGTAAATTGCAATGATCCATTTATGGATTGAAGCAAGCTTTTAGAAGTTATAATCTTTGATTCAATGATGCAATCAATGTGTTTAGTTTCATCATGAATGAAGATAAACTTTGTGTCTACAAGAGGGTTAGTGGGAGCACAGTCATCTTTCTCATATTATATGTAAATAATATAATTCTCATTAGAAATGATATCCCTACTCTAAAGTCAGTGAAGACGTGGCTAAGGAATTGTTTCTCAATAAAGGACTTAGGTGAAGCAGCCTACATTTTAGGCATCAAGATCTATAGAGATAGATTTAAGAAATTGCTTAGTTTAAGTTAGAGTACATATATTGATAAGGTGCTTAATCATTTCGCCAAGCAGAATTTCAAGAAGGGATTCTTACCTATCTCACATGGTATGAATCTTTCGAAGACTCAATGCCCCTTTTCTAAAAAAAAAAAGCGACCGCATGGATCATATTCCTTGTGCATCTGTTATAAGGTCTATCATGTACGCCTTGCTTTGTACTCACCCTAATGTTTCATATACGTTAAGCATGACAAGCAGATACCAGTCAGATCCAGGTGAAGATCACTGGATAGCAGTCAAGAATATTTTTAAGTACTTGAGTAGAACTCAAGATTATTTCTTGATCTTTAGAGGCGATGAAAAGCTTATCGTAAATGGTTACACCGATGCTAGCTTCCAAACTGATAAGGATGATTTCAGATCACAGTTAGGGTATATATTTTGCTAAATGATGGTGATGAGTATTAGATACTACAATGGTTCCATCTTATTCGAGAGATTATCGATAGATGAGATGTGAAGATATGAAGAGTATCGACTGATGCTAACATTACAGATCCCTTGACCAAGGCTTTGGCACAGAGGAAGCATGTTGGTCACACTAGGTCAATGGATATTAGATATTTCAGTGATTGACACTAGTGATATAAGGAGATTGTTAGTATTAGCCCTAGTACCAATTATGAGATGATTGATAGGGAAATTTTGTATCATATTTTATTAATTAATAAAAGGCAAAGTTGGTTATTATATTTATTCTAGTTCAGTGCCAAATGAATAAGTATAATAATGTCCTAAGGTAGTAGGTTCTAGTCTACAATATATCAAATTAGTTGAATTGATAGTGGGATGTTGTAGATATATAGAATACTACTCTTAATTATTCCTAGTCAAGCATTAATACACAAGAACAATATTAATGCGTTGAGACTAGCATGTAGGTCAACGGATGACTTTATCTCACAAGTCATGGATATGAGATATCAGGTTGACACATGGGTATATATTAGAGAATATGTACTGAATGACCCTCCATGAGAATATTTCATGAATCATTATATGAGTATCATAAACATTATCATGTGACTATTGGTATGAATAGTACTTAGACCTGAAGTCACTACGGTTCCTGACATAAGAAGTTGTATACTTTGGTATCGGTAAATGTCATATATAACAAGGTGGACTATAAAGTCGATCACTGGATAAGCAATAAATTATGTAGAGGGATGTGAGTGATGTAGATGGGATTTATCCCTTCCATATGATGAAAGCGATATCTGTAGGTCCCTTGATTAATAGGATACAATAATGCATGACTATGTTCAAATGAGTCAATATGAGATATTGAGCTTATTTGTTTGAGTGTGTCTACTTAGAGATAAAAAAAACACAAAGATTGATAAGAGAATGAGACAGTCTATGCCTCATGGATCAATCTAGATATCAAGGATAGAAGGATTAAGTCATATAAGATAATAGACACAAAAATGTTAAGTTGGATCTCGACATTCTCATCACTTGGGTAGCAATGATGCATTGTTAGATGTCACTCATTGCTTATCTACCTAAACTGTTGATTTGGATACATTACCAATGTTACGAGAGTCTATTGGGTCACACACAAAGAACATATTAATTTGGAGATGAGTGTATTTTAGTTTGACTAAAATACTATGGACCTTAATAATAATGGGTTAATCCAAAGTGTTAGTGCCATCTTTATGGTGACTGGCACTAGTGCTAGTGGGAGATTATTATTATTAGCCTAAGAGCCAATTATGAGATGATTAGACTTTTTAAATTACTCATTGAGTTAGACTCAAATGAATCCACTTATTAGATTGAGTCCAATCTGAAGTACACACATTGGATTAATGGGTTAGACTCATTGGATTATTAGGTTATTGGATTAATGGTTAATCTAATATAATAATCCAACCCATTAAGAGGAATACAAAGAGACAAAAACCCTTGTTATTCATTGAATGAATATAAATAGATTTTTTGATTGAATTTTTCATATGATGAAAAAGTGAGACTTTTCATCTTCTCCTTCTTCCTCCTCTTCTTCCTCCTCTTCTTCCTCTAGGTTGAATTCTTGCTCTTGGCTGAACCATCCTTGTGGTTACTAGCACAAACTTGGTTGATTTTCTTCTCCACTTCTTGAGTGTATGAGACAGATAGAAGGCGTGTTCATGTGGATACCGTAGAGGCACGAACACTTGATCGCACTTAGATCTGCATCCAAAGAAAAGTTGCTGCCAGGATTGTGGAGGGCACGCAACAAAGGTATAACTCTCTCTCATCATACTTAGTATATGCGGTTTTACCTTTTCATGGATGTTTTAGAAAGGATCTAGTTAGTTTTTCCACTGCGCTTTCTGTGTGTTTAGTGTTCTAGATCCTTACATGTCTAACTCAAGTCAAAAGATCAACAGAGTGGAAATGAAGGTAGCGGACTTCAAGACAACGCAAAGGATGCCTGGAGAGGAGCCACATGCTTGAGTGCATCTGAGGGATGAAGGCTGAGGAAGAGGATTTCAAAAGGAAAACTCCAGAGAGGATAAGAGTTGAATGTGTAATCGGGAATAATCAACTAATGGAATTAGTAGTTGACTGCCCAGTCGACTACTAGTCTACTGGGAGTGAATAGAAGTATTTTGTTCGCTTAGCCAATAGTGATCAGTCGACTGGTATCTTTTCTAGTCGATTGGTAAGTAGTCGTTGGCGACCGTTGACACAAACCATGATTCTATTAAGTAGCCGTTGGCTTTGTTCAATCGTAGCTTCAGTCAATTGTTGTTGTTATCAATCGACTAGTGCACAGGAATTGAGTTGATTGATGATAAAATCTTTCCACTCTATTTATAGAAAACTTGGGGCATTGAAGGAGGTTACTATTTTGATCATATACTCCCAATCTTTGCTTCCAAGCTTCCAAAGCCTTCACTCTTCTTCCTACACCTAATTCCTAATCATGTAAAGATGAAAGTTTCCTTGTGGGAGGTTTTGCTCCACCAAGAAAAAGCTCATTTAGCCGAAGATTGCCGAGGACTAATCCATCGAAGGATTGAGGGTTCATCCACCTCAAGGATAAGCCGTGGAGTAGGAGCAAACAATCTCTGAATCACATTACATCAATCTTGTTAGCATTTTTATTCTTATTTAGTTTCATTAGTTCATTATGCATTAACAAATTGTAGGAGCAAGAATTCAAAGAATGCCTATTCATCCCCCCCTTCTAGCCGGTCTAAGATCCTCAACAATTGGTATCAGAGCAAGGATGCCCTTCAACAGACTAATCACCGAGAATAACACTTCCAACAAAATGGTCGATTCAAGCATTCATCCACCCAAATTCGAAGGAGAAATCTCTTGGTGGAAAAAGAGAATGGAGGTATTTTTCGAAATCGATTTCAATATTACACTAATCATGAAAAATGATTTTGAGATGCTTAGGGATCAAAATAATGAGATAATCGAGAAAATAAGATGGAGCAATAATCAAAGGGAATAACATTTGGCAAACTCAAGGGCAATGCATCATTTACTAAATGTTCTTCCCCAACAAGAAGTAACAAGGATTGGAAACTACACGATTGCTAAGGGTTTGTGGGAAAAGCTAGTAGAGCTTCATGAAGACACATCGAAACCAAAGTTGACAAGAAGAGATCTTCTCCCAACTCAACTCAACAATGTCAAACTTGAAAAAGGAGAAAAGGTAACCACACTTCATTTGTAAAATTAAGGAAATTTTGAATGGACTAACAAGTGTAGGTGAGAAACTCTCCAACCGTGACATAATGATGAAAGCCATCAATGCTTTCTCAAGAACCATAACTTGGAGTTCAATTGTAGACTCATTCTACATTTTAAAGGATCTAGAGATGTGCTCTCTAGATGAATTTTTCTCAACAATGGAGCTTCATGAAACTAGAGTTGAAGGGTTAGAAGGAGAAACCCATAGATCAAGGGGAGTAGGCTTCATAGCAAACAAAGAGAAGGGTAAGAAGAAGAAGTGTCCATCCCCTCCATCTTCCATCTCCGAGGAGTCAAGCGTCTCAATGGATAGTGATCAAGATGCATATGTGGTAAGAAAAATGAGAAAAGCATTTAACAAATTTTGTACTAACAAATATCATGCTAGGAGAAGTTCAAGGGGCAAGAGTAGGACAAGGAGGGTCATTGGCTACAATTACCAAGAAGAAGGACACATGAGGGATCTATTAGGACCCTTGGCGACAAACTAGAGAGGGGTGAATAGCCCCTATACAAAAACAAAACAAAACCATTCTCGGACTTATAACATATTTAAAAGAACACTTGCATAAGAAGGATAAAGAAACTAAAAGACAGAGGCAACGAGAATTTATTTGGTTACAACTGGGGAGATTGTTAATCCAAGGAAGTAAATCACACTAATTTCTCCTTCAGGCGGAGAAGCTTCTGTTGGAGCAATCCCAATGGTCCGCGGGACCATGTGTTTTGGTGTTTGGGTAAAAGGTTTAAGTTAGGTTTACCCTTGTTATTTGATATGTGTACTTGAGTTGTGCAGGACTGCAGGTGACACATGTGACTCAGGTTGACAGCTTCGGGTCCGGTGAAGGATGGAGCATCCGAGGGACCATGGACAAGGCAGCAAGGACAATGGCCGAGGGAAGCGACTTCGAGGCATACGCGAAGGATAGCATTGGGAACGAGCCGCGGGCTTGGATGCATCCGAGGGACGAGAGCGAAAGGAAGTAGGCTTGAAGGCAAGAGGTCAAGGCTGCAAAGAAGAGTCAAATGAGTCGTGAGGGTACGAGTGCATGAGAGATTGTACTCGGAGTAAAATCCTAGTTTTAGGGTTTCACTGTAGCGGCACTGTAGCAATACTGTAGTGCACTGTAGTAGTTACTGTAGTGTACTGTAGCAGTCGACTGGTGTATGGACCAGTCGACTGATGCACTGTAGCAGAGAGCCGTTGGGCTGGCACCAGTCGACTGGTGCATGGACCAGTCGACTGGTAACGGGCAAATCAGCTTACTGATTTCTTCCAAGCTCTATAAGAAGGAGCTTGGGATGGTCGGCCAAGGTGACGAAATTAGACTTGGTTAAAGCCTAATTAGTAGTCACCAAAGTGCTCAAGGTCTCTTGTGTCCAAGTGTTCTTGGTTGGTGTTGTGGTAAGGTTCTCCACCCACAAGGAGTTGCTTGAGTAGCCGGAGTTTGACGGGGGCTAATCCACCGAAGGATCGGGATCGTCCACCTTACGGACAGCCGTGGAGTAGGAGCATCATCTCCGAACCACGTTACATCGACGTGCATTGGTTTGCTTGTTCTTTTCTTTGTCATTAGCTTTTGTATTCGTTATTAGTATTTGTATTTCCGCTTGCGCACTAACGAATACGTAGGAAGCGAGTATTTGGGGGCGCCGTCTATCCAACCCCCCTTCTAGCCGGCCACCGATCCTCCAACAAGTGGTATCAGAGCGAGGACGCTCTCCATTTGACTAACCGCCAAGGAAGCAAAGATGACCGGCTTGATTGAACCGCCAAAGCTTGAAGGTAGAAGCTTATGGGACATCACATATTGGATGATGAAGATGGAGGTCTTCTTCAACACGGATTGGAACACCATGATGGTGGTCAAAGAGCCGTTTGAAGTCCCGAAGGACAAGAAAGGGAAGAAGCTCCGACCACGACATTGGACGGAGGAGCAAACCTCTCGGTCAAAGGCAAACGACAAGGTAATATCTATATTAATTGATATTTTGCCTTATGACGTAATGAGCCTTGTAGGTAAATACGAGAATGCTCACGATTTGTGGAGCAAGATAAAGAAGGCTCAATGGGAAGAACCTATGCATACACAAGAAGAAGAAAAATCCGAAGAAACGGATGAAGAAGCTCAAGTAGAGGAGGAGCAATCGGAAGGTGAAGAGCACTCAACTTCCGAGGAGAAAGAGGAGAAGGATGAAGAAATGCCATCCACTAGTGTGGATGAGGAGACATCCTCAAAGGTTGAAGAACAATCCAAGACAAGCGAAGAAGAAGAAGTCTTGGAAATCAACCTAGCAAGCACCTCCACCGAAGTGAAGTCAAAAGACCATATCATTTGCTTCAGGTGCAATGAGAAAGGACACTACAAGAGTAGATGTCCTATGGGAAAGAAGAAGGTAAATCCTAAACCCGTTCAAGTTAATTTGAATACTAACATGGGTTGTAGGAATAAAGAAGCCCAAAAGAAGGAGAAGAAATGGCACATAGTGTGCTTCACGTGTGGTGAGCGGGGTCATTACCACACCAAATGCCCAAAGAAGAAAGAGCTCAAGAAGTTGGCGCATTTGAAGATGTGGGAAAAGAAGTGGAGGAAGAATGGAGGCTCAAGTCAAGGGGGAGCTCCAAAGGTAAAGGGTAAGGTAAACCCTAATTTAAATTTGAAGTCAAATTTAAATTCCTCCATGCATGCTAGGAATAATTCTTATTATTTACCCATGCAAAATTTTGGATTTAAGTATCATGATAGGAATAGGGTTAATGTAGATAAAAACCCTAGGAGGCCAATTCATGAAAAACCTAGGAATGGTAGACCTAGGCAAGTTAAATTCTCATTACCTAAGGAGAAGAAGGTAATAGAGAACCAAGGCATTAATCCCAAGAAGGGGAGACATATGCCTAGAAATGATAGGTCTAGGAATGTCCAAGGTGGACAAATTAACTCTAGGGTTAGGAACCTAGAGAAGGAGAATCAAGCTTTAAGGGGAAAGCTTGATAAGTTAGAACAATTCCTTAAGAGATTCACTATTGGATCTAAAGGATTAAATATGATGTTGGGTAGTCAAAGACCCAACAATGATAGATCGGGCATGGGATACCGATCTAGTCCCTCCAAGGCCAAAAGGAGACCATGTGCTAGGGTGGCACATGATAAGGGCAAGGGAGAGTCATCTAAAGCCAATGAGAAGAAATATGCTAGGGTTGCATATGATTATGGCAAGGATGATGTGTCCAAGGTCAAGAAGATAAGGAGATCTTCTAAGGGACATCATTGTGGTTTGGCCACAATAGATGAGTCACCTAGGGAGGTGGCTAAGGTTAAGAGCTCTAGGGGGAGCTCCAAGTGTCAATTTGGGACCCATGGCCAATGGATCTTAGGTGGGTACTACTTGGGAGTCTAGAGGAGCCATGGAGTGTGCTAAATGGTTTAGAGACGGACTTGAGTCTCAAAACTAGGGTTTTGGCACAATTAGATTGTGTTTCATGCAAGAAATATGACAATTGGGGTCATATTGCATGATAATTGGTTTTAGATGTATAGATGCCATATAAACCAATGCTAGGGATGCATTGTGGGTTGGTATGGGCAAATACATTAAGAGGAAGCCAAAACTAGGACTTTAGGTCAAGGTTCAATTGAATCATTGAGCTAGTTTTGGATTTTGTGTCAATCTTGGGATTGGTGATAGATATATTTTGTAATATATTTTTCCCAGGTGGACACTGGTACAATAGACCTCTCCACAAAATTTGGGAATTTTTGGAGGTCTAGGGAATTTCTGGTGCATTTCTGAAGTTGGCCTGAAAAGGCTGATTTTTTCAGAAATAGGGTACCAGTCGACTGGTACAGATACCAGTCGACTGGTAACAGTGTTTTTGAGCACAGAATGTTTCTGTAAGCTCATTTTGTCGATACCAGTCGACTGGTGATGATACCAGTCGACTGGTAACAGTAAATTTCGACTACAGAATGTTTCTGTAAGGTTCTGTCGAAGGGGGCAGTCGACTGGCACTTAGGGCAGTCGACTGATACCAGCCTGAAAGTGTTTTTCAGCGCTGTTCTTGACCATGTCAACTCGTTTAGATGTATGGAATCCAAGGGGGATTAATACATGAGTTTAGGGTCAGTTTGGATGATAAGTTTTCAACAATTGGGATATTGTTGGAGAACTTTTTGGATGTTAGGCAAAGGGGGAGAAGTAAGGTTTAAATTGGGAAAACCTTAAGTGTCTTTGCATAGGGGGAGCCTTGGGATAGGTTCTTAAAAAGCCCGTGGTAAAATCCTAGCTCATTGGGGAGCGTAGGTGTAGGGGGAGCCTTGTGATAGGTTCTAATGCATGTTTGCATTTTGATTCGGCGGTTGCCAAGTGTGTAGCCTTGGCAACGTAAGTCCATTCGGCGGTTGCCAAGTGTGTAGCCTTGGCAATGTAAGTCCATTCGGCGGAGTAAGTCCAAGTGTGTAGCCTTGGCAATGTAAGTCCATTCGGCGGTTGCCAAGTGTGTAGCCTTGGCAACGTAAGTCCATTCGGCGTTGTAAGTCCAAGTGTGTAGCCTTGGCATCGTAAGTCCATTCGGCGGTTGCTAAGTGTGTAGCCTTGGCAATGTAAGTCCATTCGGCGGTTGTCAAGTGTGTAGCCTTGGCAACGTAAGTCCATTCGGCGGTTGTCAAGTGTGTAGCCTTGGCAACGTAAGTCCATTCGGCGGAGTAAGTCCAAGTGTGTAGCCTTGGCATCGTAAGTCCATTGTTTTTAGCATGTTTATTTGCTATATGTTTTCCCTAACTTAAACGTATTGCCAAACACCAAAAAGGGGCAGATTGTTGGAGCAATCCCAATGGTCCGCGGGACCATGTGTTTTGGTGTTTGGGTAAAAGGTTTAAGTTAGGTTTACCCTTGTTATTTGATATGTGTATTTGAGTTGTGCAGGACTGCAGGACACGACTCAGGTTGATGGCTTGGTCCGGTGAAGGATGGAGCATCCGAGGGACCATGGACAAGCAGAAGGACAATGGCCGAGGGAAGCGACTTGAGGCATCCGCGAAGGATGGCATTGGGCCCGGGGCTTGGATGCATCCGAGGGACGAGAGCGAAAGGAAGTAGGCTTGAAGGCAAGAGGTCAAGGCTGCAAAGAAGAGTCAAATGAGTCGTGAGGGTACGAGTGCATGAGAGATAGTACTCGGAGTAAAATCCTAGTTTTAGGGTTTCACTGTAGCAGGACTTTGTGATAGGCTTGATTCACACAGTGAGATCGCGAGTAAGACCGACGATGGACCACCAACCGAAGTTATGTGAATAGCGAGAGAGAGCCGTTGGTTGTCACATCGATCGGTGCAAGGACCACGATCGGCCGCATCAGTTCGATTTGTTCCAAGCTCTATAAGAAGGAGCTTGGTATGGCCGGCCAAGGCGACGAAATTAGACTTGGTTAAAGCCTAATTAGTAGTCACCAAAGTGCTCAAGGTCTCTTGTGTCCAAGTGTTCTTGGTTGGTGTTGTGGTGAGGTTTCTCCACCCACAATGAGTTGCTTGAGTAGCCGGAGTTTGCCGGGGGCTAATCCACCGAAGGATCGGGATCGTCCACCTTACGGACAGCCGTGGAGTAGGAGCATCATCTCCGAACCACGTTACATCGACGTGCATTGGTTTTCTTGTTCTTTTCTTTGTCATTATCTTTTGTATTCGTTATTAGTATTTGTATTTCCGCTTGCGCACTAACGAATACGTAGGAAGCGAGTATTTGGGGGCGCCGTCTATCCAACCCCCCTTCTAGCCGGCCACCGATCCTCCAACAGCTTCTTTACAGCAATGACAACACAGAAACAGAAAGCTAAAATCGAAAGTGTCTACAAGTGTTGTTTCACTATTTTTTGTTCTACTGAGCTTCTGAAAGCAGGGTTGTTTATATAGCCCTGCTCGGGGCACCTGAAAGCGTTCTAGGCGCCTGGAATGGGATAGAATTCTATCCCTGACATAACGTTCAAATGCCACATCAAAATAACTAAGAATTAGGTTCCAGACACCCAGAAGGGTTCCAGGCACCCGGAGTCCGATTGCTCTGGACTGGTCAGGGCACCCCGGGCATCAGAAGTCAGCCTTTTGCTGACTTTTGGTCCGGGCCTTCTTCTTCAGTTCCACTCTCCTCAGGTGATTGCAGTCATCTGGAATAGGGCTCACCCGAACCTAACTTCCAGCCTTCTCGTCCAAACTTCTGCTCTGGCTTCTAATCCCTCGAAATCACTACTTCGTTCTTTCTTGTCCGTCGATGTACTCTTCCATAACTATTCGCCCCTAGGATAGTTGTGTCTTTTGTTCCTCGAGCAATCTGCTGCTCTGGCTTCTCGTCCCTCGAAAACATCGCACGTTCCCTTCTCGTCCGCCAGTATACTCTTCCGTAGCACCTCGTCCCTCAGATACACCGAACTCGTCGGCTTTCTCCCATGCCGTCCTTCTCGCTAGCTGCGTCTTTCGCTCAACTTCCTATGCTCCTAAGTTCCTGCACACTTAGACATAGGGTTAAACACAACAAGATCTAACTTAACTTATTTGTGTT
Source organism: Zingiber officinale (assembly GCF_018446385.1). Classification (NCBI taxonomy): domain Eukaryota; kingdom Viridiplantae; phylum Streptophyta; class Magnoliopsida; order Zingiberales; family Zingiberaceae; genus Zingiber; species Zingiber officinale. The sequence goes on along the minus strand of NC_055990.1, from coordinate 58,835,424 downwards.
GGGATGTATACTAAAAGCCTAACTTTTTGTATGAACATAAGAATCACATTGGTTAAATGTCTGCATTTATGTTAAATGCAGTTGTCCTTTAATTTATATTATAAATAACATGGTGTGTGGTGCCACACAGAAGATCATGTTGTTAGTTCCTTATAAATTATAAATAGTAACTAACAACTAAGATGAAATGGGATAAACCATTGGAGTGGTTGTAGTGTAATTTGGTATTAGTTTATCTTGACTATAAAATTACACTAGTACACTATGTGTGTGTTGAGTAGGACCATTTGAGGTAGTTTCTTTTTACACTGACTACATAAAAGAATAAAATCTCTGTTATTATGGATGTGTGTACTCTTAATCTCGATATAATAACAAGCACATATACCTAGTATGTATTTCTTTAATTTATCAATGGGTGAGATTTAGTTCGTTAAATCAATAGGCCCAATAAGGTGGGAAATAATATTATTTATATGGTGTGTTGTTGATTATAGAAGGAAACTGTGTCATAGTAATCTAGGTTGATTATGTCCCCTTGAGGAGCTCATAAGAATTGTCATGTAAACCCTGCAGGTGGACTTAATCCGATATGACAATGAAGATGAGTGGTACTACTCTTAGAGCTAGATATTAATTAAGTTGTCAGTAACTCATTTAATTAATGGACATTCGATATCTTAAACACAGGGAGATTAATGCACTCATGATAAGATGGAGCCCATAATGTAATTTGGGATTGGTGTGGTAGTTCAATAATAACTCTTTAGTGATATGAGTTATTATTGATGAACTTGAGTTGGGTGTTCGGGGTGAACACAGGAAGCTCAAGCTCATCGGGAGACCTAAATCAATTTCTCCTCTCAATCTTCTTACCCAAGTAATGGGCCGGACACAACCTTGCTTGGTGCAAGGGGGCCGGCCAAGCATTGGCTTGGAGCCCAAGTAGTGGTCGACCAAACCATGCTTGGTGACCAAGCATGGGGCCGACCATAGGTAAAGAATAAAAGGAGTTTTAATTTTGTATTAAAAACTTTCCTTTTATAGCCATCCATATGGTTTTAAAAGAGGGTTTTTTAATTTTTAAAATCTTTCCTTTTCTAGCTATCTACAAAGGATTAAAGAGATATTTTAATTTTTCTAAAATCTTTCCTTATTTGTAGTTTAAAAGAGAGATTTTAATTTTTGATAAAACTTTCCTTTTTTGTAACCATGATTTAAAAGAGAAGTTTTAATTTTAATCTTTTCTTTTTTTAGATGTCTACATGATTTAAAAGAGAGAGATTAATTTTAAAACTTTCCTTTTGTTGCCATGTACAATAGGAAATTTAAAAGAAAGAGATTTTAATTGTTATTAAAATTTTCTTTTTAAAGGGGAGGTCACAAATAAGGAAGTTTTAATTATGTTTAAAACTTTTCTTTTTGCCATGACCAAGGATTATAAAAGAGAGGTAGAGGGTGCCTTCATATACAACCTAAGCCTTGCCTCCTCTCCTCTCTTCATTGTGGCTGACACCTTTGTTTCGTCCCTAAGGGTCGGCGGATCACATCTCCTTTAATCCTCGGTGGTTGGCTCTCTTCCTTTCTCTTCTCTTTTGCTTTCTTCCCTTAAGGCCGGCGGCATATCAAGCTCCATCTCCTTGGTGGCCGGTTGTTTGGAGGGGAAGAAGAGAAGGAAATTTCCTATTTTGGCATCCCTTGGTGGCTTGAGAGTCTTGGAAAAGAAGAAGTGGTTCGGGTGGAATTCATCTTAGTAGATCATCGTCACACGACGTCCAAGAGGAGAAGAGAAATATAACAGAAGATCAAGAGGTCTTTAGATACAAAGAAAGGTATAACTAATTAATGGTTTCCACGTTGAATTAATTAGTTAGTTTTTTTTGCATGAATTCTGAAACACCAACGCAAGAGGCTAGCAATTTTATGTTTCGATTTCGTGCTATCGATTTTGTATTTCAATTTTGCATTTAGATCTTGTGTTTCTATTGTGGTCTCTGTAGTTAAACCTAGGATTACTGTAAGAAGTTAAATATCCAATTCCTTTGAAAGACTTTTTCTAGGAAGTGGTGGATGATCCCATAACCAAGAAGGCCTAGTCCCTCGCCATGTTTAACCTGGAAGCCAATCTTTGAAATAGATATTTAATCAACTTCTATAATATGATTTAACTTAGGAAGATCACATCGGTTAAACTTGGAGTAAAAATGTTAAGTATCATTTCTAATTCAAGTTTAACTTCTGAAGAGCAACTTGGATTAATAATGTTAAGCATCGTTGTAATCACATTTAGTAGAGCACATGGGTAGCTAGGTTAAGTTCTGTGCTTGCACAAATTTTGTCACAGGGGAAGCAGAAGAATTCCGTGTAGCAACCAACAATTGGTATCGAGCTAGGTTTTGCCTCTGTGTGTTTGGTTTTCAGTTAATTATGCACTTTTCATACATAAGTTTAGGCGAGATAATAGTAGGATGTGAAAGAACTTTATCGTTGTAGGCTTCAACTATTATAGCCTATTGTGATTGTGTGTGATTGGACGAGAGTATTTTATATGTGTGCATGATTGTAATTATTAAATACAACAGGAGCTGTATTAGTTTTAGGATTTTATATTCTGTTCAATCTAGATTACATATACATTCCTTCGTGGAATATAGGATCGATAAATGTAAAATTTTATTTTTTTGTCACGGATCATATCCTTGCGAGCCGTGGTGCTATTTGAGGACCAGAGGTGCAATAGAAAAAGGAAGAAAGATAGGCACGATGACATGACCCATTGGTGGCGGTTAGGATTGGCGGCACACGGAGGACAGCTATGGATGAGGCCATAATAGTTGAAAAATTAGTTTTATGCTATGATATGATGTGTATGTGTGCTTGTGTACATGTTAAAATTCCTCGTTTCTAAATAACTAAGTGGGAGAGGAATTAATTAAATTCCACGGTCTCCATTACTAGTTTGTTAGTGATGCATTCAAACTTGCGCGTTAGCTCTGAGTGTCTTCCTCCACATCGGATGAGTTTGTTTGGAGGATCACTAGATCAAACTTCCTTAATGGATGATTATAGGAAATTATTTAGGAGCGTGTGATCTTCTCCATCTGAAGGGGCATAATCCTATTTAATGGACTTAGTATCACGTAATGGTATACACTTAAGCACATTTAATAGTATCCTCCTCATCGGAGTCACTACTATTATTTGTATGACCAAAGAAAAATCAACTATTAATTTTATTTATCATAAAGTTAGGTTGACAAGTTAATAAAATTAATGGGTAAAACCTCCTCTTACAATTGTTCGAATTTGTATACGTCCACACTATCGTGGCATACAAAATTCACGGTGTTTGAGGTGTTTATGAATTTAAATGATATTGTTTTAGGAATCAATATTATTTTAAATTCTAAAATATTGATCAAATATTTTATGATTCTTAGGATTTCAAATGACCTTCAAACCTCCTGCTGTTATATTAGAGAATAGACTTACTATTCCCAATTATAATGATTGGAAACAAAACTTGGACACTAAGGTGGATTGTCTTCTCAAAAAATGAGAACAATAAAGGTATATCTTATTCATTAGTTGTTGAAACATATTTAGTGGTATTATCTACCGGTACCTGGTGTGTAGATACGGGAGCCACTGATTATGTCTATAATTCATTGTAAGGGTTCCAGGAAATTCGACGACTACATGAAGGGGAAATCACCGTTTACATGGACAATGCTACGAAAGTGGTGGTTGTTGCAGTGGGAGATGTTTATTTATCCTTTGATAGGAATAAAATATTGATTTTGAGAAATTGCCTTTATGTATCAAGTTTTAGAAAGAATTTGATTTCAGTTTCTAAACTATTTGAAGATGGATATTCTATTTCTTTTGATGACAAAGTAGTTGTCAAGAAAAATAGAGTAGTTATCTGTTCTGGTACATTGGTTGACAATTTGTATACTCTAAACCCAATAACTCACACGATGCAACAAATGAAAATTAATAATACATATTCTAATTCTAATAAGAGAAAGCATCCTTCGGAAATGAACCAAACATATCTTTGGCATCTAAGGCTAGGTAATATTAACTTGAGTAGGATTCAAAGGTTAATGGTCGATGGACCTTTGGGTTCATTGGTGGTGGAAAACTTTCCAACCTGGGAATCTTGCTTAGAAGAAAAAATGACCAAGAGACCTTTTAAGGCCAAGGGGTATAGAGCCAAAGATATGTTGGAATTGGTTCATTCTGATTTGTGTGGTCCTATGACTATCCAGGTAAGAGGTGGTTTCAAATATTTCATCTCTTTTATAGACGTCTATTCGAGATACGGGTACATTTACTTGATGCACTGCAAGTCTGAGTGCTTTGATAAGTTCAAAGAGTACAAGGCTGATGTGGAGAAACATCATGGTAAAAGTATCAAGATATTATGGTCTGATCGTGGTGGCGAATACCTCTTAGGAGAGTTTAGGAGTTACTTATTAGAGGTCGGGATTCAATCCCAACTGTCTGCACCTGGTACACCCCAACAGAATGGTGTGGCAGAATGGAGGAAGAGGACTCTTATGGAAATGGTTAGATCAATGATGAGTTATTCAGAATTACCAAATTTATTTTGGGGATATGCTCTGGAAATGGCAGTGTACATTCTGAACATGGTACCTTCTAAGTCAGTACCCTCTACTCCCATAGAATTGTGGAATGAGCATAAGCCTAGTCTGAAGCATATTTGGATTTGGGGTAGTCCAGCACATGTGCTGAAGGGAGACATTGATAAGTAGGAATCATGTACAAAAGTTCGCTTGTTTGTGGATTATCCTAAAGGAGCGAAAGGTAGTTTATTTTATAGTCCTAAAGATCAGAAGGTCATTGTTAGCACCAATGCCTGATTTTTAGAAGAGGACTATGTAATGAACCACAATCCCATGAGTAAAATTGTTCTTAAGGAAATAAGAGAAAGACACGTCTACTTTAGTACCAACGGTACAAGATGAGATACCACAAGAAACTACAACACGTGTCACAAATGATGCACAATTACAAGTAATGCCTCATCGTAGTGGGAGGGTTATTTTTGAGAGAGTCTTTGGACTTGATCCCTGGTGAACATGAACCTGATCCCTGGACATATGATGAAGCAAGAGATTTTGGAACACCCGATTTAATGAAGTGATCCAGTCTTATGAATTTATTCAGTGACTAGATGGGTCTTGTGTATACAAGAAGAGTAACGGAAACGTGGTGGTATTTCTTGTACTATACGTAGATGACATTTTGCTCATTGGCAACAATGTCAAACTGATTGTCAGATGTAAGGGTATGGTTGTCCAAGTGTTTTGATATGAAGGACTTGGGAGAATGTGGACATATTCTTGGGATCAAAGTAATAAGGAATCATAAGAAAAGGATATTGTCCTTATCCCAAGCTTTATACATCAATACTATCCTTGCTCGTTTTAGCGTGCAAAACTCCAAGAAAGATTTCTTACCTTTTCGGTATGGAGTACCCTTATCTAAAGAGATGTCTCCTCAGACATCAAAAGAGATAGAGGACATGAAGGCGCCTTATGCCTCCTCTTTGTGGAAGCCTAATGCGCTATCGAGACGAGACCAGATATCTGCTTTGGGCATGGTTAGCGATATCAAAGTAACCCAGATCGGAACATTGAACTGCAGTAGCATATAAGGACTAAAGATTATATGTTAGTTTACAAGGTAGATAATTTACTCACTCGTGGGTTGCGGATTGGACCATGGGATAATAAGTACGACTCGGGTTTTGTATTTACTTTAGAAGGTGGACAATGGAGAGGTGTTAGACGCTTCGACTTTGCCATGGAAGCATGTGTGGACAGAGACAACCATAAAGCTGGATCGAAAACTTCATTATGGACTTAGATGTGATTCTTGGTTTTCCCAAAATTATTACAATTTATTGTGATAATAGTGGTGCAGTAGCAAACTCGAAGGAACCATGAGTCCATAAGGCAAGTAAACACATAGAGCGCAAGTACCACCTAATACGAGGAGAGGTTGTTGACGCCAAGATTACATCAGACGATAACCTGGTAGATCCTTTCACTAAGGTCCTTCCGGCGAGAGCTTTTGATCGGCATGTTGAGAGGATGGAAATCGGATGTATGGAAGCATAGTCTTTTAGTATAAGTGGGAGATTGTTGCGATGTATACTAAAAGCCTAGCTTTTTGTATGAACATAAGAATCACATTGGTCAAATGTCTATATTTATATTAAATGTAATTGTCTATTTAATTTATATATTATGAGATGTAGCCACATGTAAGATCATGTTATCAGTTCCTTATAAATTATAAATAGTAGCTCACAACCAAGATGGAATGGGACAAACCATTGGAGTGGTTGTAGTGTAATTTGGTATTAGTTTATCTTGACTATAAAATTACACTAGTACATTATGTGTGTGTTGAGCAGGACTATTTGAGGTAGTTTCTTTTTACACTGACTACATAAAAGAACAAAATCTCTATTATTATGGATGTGTGTACTCTTAATCCCGATATAATAGCAAGCACATATACTTAGTATGTATTTTTTTTAATTTATCAATGGGTGAGATTTAGTTCGTTAAATCAATAGGCCCAATAAGGTGGGAAATAATATTATTTATATGGTGTGTTGTTGATTATAGAAGGAAACTGTGTCATAGTAATCTAGGTTGATTATGTCCCCTTGAGGAGCTCATAAGAATTGTCATGTAAACCCTGCAGATGGACATAGTCCGACATGACAATGAAGTTGAGTGGTACTACTCTTAGAGCTAGATATTAATTAAGTAATATTCAGTAACTCATTTAATTAATGGGCATTCGATATCTTAAACACAGGGAGATTAATGCACTCATGATAAGATGGAGCTCATAATGTAATTTGAGATTGGTGCGGTATTTAAATAATAACTCTTTAGTGGTATGAGTTATTATTGATGAACTTGAGTTGGGTGTTCAGGGCGAACACAGGAAGCTCAAGCTCATCGGGAGACCAAAACCAATTTCTACTCTCGGTCTCTATTGTAACCTCTATAAAGCATTGTATCCACAAAGTCCACTTATTACCTAAGTAATGGGCTGGACAAAACCTTGCTTGGTGCAAGGGGGTCGGCCAAGCATTGGCTTGGAGCCCAAGTAGTGGCCGGGCAAACCATGCTTGGTGACCAAGCATGGGGCCAGCCATTGGTAAAGAATAAAAGGAGTTTTTAATTTTGTGTTAAAAACTTTTCTTTTATAGTCATCCACATGGTTTTAAAAAAGAGTTTTTTAATTTTTAAAATCTTTCCTTTTATAGCTATCTATAAAGGATTAAAGAAAGATTTGAATTTTGCTAAAATCTTTCCTTATTTGTAGTTTAAAAGAGAGATTTTAATTTTTGATAAAACTTTCCTTTTTGTAACCATGATTTAAAAGAGAAGTTTTAATTTTAATCTTTCCTTTTTTGTAGATGTCTACATGATTTAAAAGAGAGCGATTAATTTTAAAACTTTCCTTTTGTTGCCATGTACAATAGGAAATTTAAAAGAGAGAGATTTTAATTATTGTTAAAATTTTCTTTTAAAAGGGGAGGCCACAAATAAGGAAGTTTTAATTATGTTTAAAACTTTCCTTTTTTGCCATGACCAAGGATTATAAAAGAGAGGTAGAGGGTGCCTTCATATACAACCTAAGCCTTGCCTCCTCTCCTCTCTTCATTGTGGCCAGCACCTTTGTTTCTTTCCTAAGGGTCGACGGATCACATCTCCTTTAATCCTTGGTGGCCGGCTCTCTTCCTTTCTCTTCTCTTTTGCTTTCTTCCCTTAAGGCCGGCGGCATATCAAGCTCCATCTCCTTAGTTCTCCTTAGTGGCCGGTTGTTTGGAGGGGAAGAAGAAGAGAAGGAAATTTCCTATTTTGGCATCCCTTGGTGGCTTGAGAGTCTTAGAAAAGAAGAAGTGGTTCGGGTGGAATTCATCTTAGTAGATCGTCACCCACATGACGTCCAAGAGGAGGAGAGGAATACAACAGAAGATCAAGAGGTCTTTAGCTACAAAGAAAGGTATAACTAATTAATGGTTTCTGCTTCAAATTAATTAGTTAGTTTTCTTTGCATGGATTCTAAAACACCAACGCAAGAGGCTAGCAATTTTATGTTTTGATTTCGTGCTATCGATTTTGTATTTCGATTTTGCATTTTGATCTTGTGTTTCTATTGTGGTCTCTGTAGTTAAACCTAGGGTTACTGTAAGAAGTTAAATATCCAATTTCTTTGAAAGGCTTTGTCTAGGAAGTGGTGGATGATCCCATAATCAAAAAGGCCTAGTGTCTCGCCATGCTTAACTTGGAAGCTAATCTTTGAAATAGATATTTAATCAACTTCTGTAATATGGTTTAACTTAGGAAGATCACATCGGTTTAACTTGGAGTAAAAATGTTAAGTATCATTTCCAATCCAAGTTTAACTTCTGAAGAGCAACTTGGATTAATAATGTTAAGCATCGTTTGCAATCCATGTTTAACTTCAGTAGAGCACATGGGTAGCTAGGTTAAGTTCTGTGCTTGTACAAATTTTTTGTACAGGGGAAACAGAACGGAATCCACGTGTAGCAACCAACAATTTGATCATATCAAAATTACCTTGGGGTACCAACAATCTCTCCCTTTTTGATGTGAGCAATCCAAGTTAAGTTAGGGTAAACTAACATAATGTACAAGAAATAAATTTTGCAATAAAGTGCAAAAGTTGAAAAAAGTTAAGCTACCCCCTAGACTTAATCTTCCCTTTTCCCTGTTGGTGAAATATTCCCTAGGTCAAGGTTGACCTGGTTGACTGAGCTTGAATTGGGTCAAGCTCGAGTCTTGATGTTTAGGTTTCGATGTTTGACAATACATGGAGACAAGACATGGAGATTGCAAGTGCAATTGTTCATATGGTTAGATTGTGAAGGAGAGTCAAGTAGGTCAAGGTTGACTGGATACTTGACTGGAAAATCCTAGTGAGTGAAGCCAGGTGAAAGACCCAGTGAGTGAAGCCAGGTGAAAGACCTAGTGAGTGAAGCTAGGTAGTATGGAAAGTCCTGGTGAGTGAAGCCAGGTGAAACACCTAGTGAGTGAAGCTATGCAGTATGGAAAGTCCTGGTGAGTGAAGCTAGGTAGAAGGAAAATCCTAGTGAGTGAAGCTAGGTGAAAGTCCTGGTGAGTGAAGCTAGATGGAAGACCTAGTGAGTGAAGCTAGGTAGTATAGAAAGTCCTGGTGAGTGAAGCCAGGCACAGGAAATCCAGATGGATCAAGTTTGATCAGACATCTGGTGTTGGGAAGCCCAAGTAGGTCAAAGGGATTGACCGGATACTTGGCACGGGAAATCCAGGTGGATCAAGGTTGATCGGACACCTGGTGAAGATAAGTCCAAGTGGGTCAAGGATGACCGGACACTTGGCACAAGGAGAAAAGTCCAAGTGGGTCAAAGGGATTGACCGGATAATTGTTGAGGGAGTCCTAGCAGGTCAAGGGTGACCGGATGCTAGGCATGATATACCAACAGGTCATTGTTGACCGGATGTTAGTTTAGGGGACTTTGGACTTGTTTTTGGGAAAAAAAAAAACAAGAGCTGGATCGATCAGCCGATCGATTGGCTCATGCCCAATCAATCGACCGATCGATTGGGAGAGTCCCCGCAATAAGCCTTCTCCCAATCGATTGGTGGATCGATTGGGGGGAAGTGTCGCGCGAACAGAAAGCCTCCCAATAGATCAGTCGATCGATTGGGAGCCTCCGATCGATCGAGAGATCGATTGGGAGGTGCGATTTCACACAATAAGCCCTGGATCGATCAGCCGATCGATCCAGTTAATTCCCGAGAGCACAAAGGCGCTCTGGATCGATCGACCGATCGATCCAAAGCCTCCCCGATCGATTGGGAGCAATCCAATCGATCAAGATTTGACCGTTGGCGCGGATAAAGTTGTTGGCAAGCGTTTTTCTGCACATCTCTTCCTCTCTTCTCCACGGGCGATTACAGCATAGCTCCACAGCGATCTTTTCTTCCTCACCGCCAGTTCTTGAAGGTTCTTGGAGGCTCATCCAAGTCAAGAGGCGAGTTGCAATAAGAAGAAGAAGAAGCTAGGGTTTTCATTGTAATCTTGTAAGATTCATTTATATTTTGCTTCTTTCTTTCTCATTGTTGTATTGTGAAGTTGTAGGGTTTCTCCACCTTCAGTAGTTACTGAGAAGGAGTGTTTCTATAGTGGAGGGTGCGTGAGTGTGTGGATCCTTGGACTAGTCACCTCTTCTTGAGGTGGATACCAAGTAAATCCCTAGAGTTAGCGTTGTGTGTTTGTTTTCTTGTATTTCCGCTGCACATCATCGCAAGAGGCAAGCAACGACGAGCACGAGATCGCGAAGAGCTATTCACCCCCCCCCCCCTCTAGCTCCATTTTCGGTCCCAACAAGTGGTATCAGAGCAAGGTTGCTCTTCACCGGAATCATCGCCGGAAGGGGCAAAAAGCTAGAGGGTGAAGAAGTTGGAGCAATTCTACAAGTTGAAAACTTCATTCAAGAAGCTCAACTTCAAGATGAAAATCTAAGATGGACTTGGATTTGATACAAGGGTGCCTCCACCGTTCACCATGACAAGCTTCGATTCTTGGAAATCAATGATCGAGAATTTTCTTATGATGGAGATAGAGCAATGGTTTGCTCTAATGAAAGGCTTCAAAGCTCCAATGTAACGACCCACCTTCTACTGACTAGGCTGTAAGGCGAATCGCTACAATAACTACTGAAACTACTATGCGGAAACTGGGTAAAATAAAATTTCACTAACTGACTCTGTTAAACTGACAACTGATACACCCATGCTGTTATAAGGAAGGATTCAAGACCCTTTCCGGTTGGTGTACATGTGCTAAGGAGGATACTTGACCTCCCACCTGAGCTAGGAACTCAAAACTAACTTCCCAGCTAGCTGCTGATCGATCCACGGATCGATCAAACTCGCTACGGTTCTGTGGTGTGTCTGGATCGGTCTGCGGACCGATCCAGGAACCTGGAGACGCTGGGATGCTCTCTGTTCGGTGCTGGATCGGTCGGACGACCGATCAGATAGCATACAGTAGCATACTGTATGCCTCTGGATCGGTCGGCTGACCGATCCAGGACCCTGGACGATACTCTGATATGAAATCAGAGTTTCTGATTTCAGAACTTTCAGGCACTGGAACGTACCACAACTCACAGACATAGGTTCTAGATACATGAAAAAAAATAATCTAACATTAACCTACATGCGTCCTAAACTGGACAAACTGAATAGTGCATAGTTTTACTGGATTAAAACATTTAACCAGCTAAGGACTAAACCATAAGTAAACTAACAATGTAAATGCTGGAATTAAGCTGTTTCGACCCCTAGGATCTTTATTCCAAACCCCTTGCACACACACACCCGTCCTCCAGCCTCCGCTAGTCCACTTTTCTTTTACCTGTATCTGCAGTATAAGAAAAGTAGTACCTGTAAGCTAAAGAGCTTAGTAAGAAACCATCTACCTCACAAAATCATGCATACGATGCAAATATGATTTTAAATCATGCTGTTTGAAAAATATATTGAATATACAAGCATGGCATGGCATGGTATCATACAAAGCATGGCATAACATATAAACTGAACATGCTGTAAACTGAACATGGCATACTTATAAACTAAGCATGAAATTGAACTAGTCATGCATATATCTAGATCTGTACATGAACTCAAATCATGTAAACTGAACCTGAACTGAACTGAACTGAAAGCTAAATTAGTGTTCTCATCACTGGTTTCAAGTTTGAAAACTATACATATAATAGATGAAAATACTAAACATGCTGCTGCAATCGGATTATCGGCGCGCATCCCTACGAGACCCGGATTGCAAGTTCCGAATCTAGCAGGTTACTAGGTTATCTGAACCTAGGGACGGTGTGTCCAACCCATGGATATCTGATCCAAGTACAATGCCAACTGAATAAAAGTAAAATATTAGTTTACTTTGCTGTTCTAGGTTATCTGGACCTAGAGGTAGGTTATCTGAACCTAGAGGCTACTGTGGGAGCCCACCCAATGGATATCTGATCTATATAGCTGTAATAACTGATAATAAACTGAATAAAATGTTTCTAATACATTTTACATGCTGTTAGGACGCCTACTGGTGCATCCTTCTGAACTGGGCATTCTACCAAATGCTTGGCGTGCACTAAAAGCACACCCTAAAACTGAAAACTGTATAACTACTGAACTAACGCCAAAACTAACAAGCGAGAGCAATTATACTGCAGGTGAGGGGTTTCTTACCTCAATCGCAAGGTTTTCTTACGATTCTATCCGCTAGGTTTTCCGGAAAACTGCTCCGTTCGACGAACCGCTTACGTCCTCGCGTTCCTCTCGCGGAGAAGAATCTTTTTCATGTTGGAGTCGTCGCCGGAAGATGTTCCCTTGACCCTTTGCTTGGTGTGCCGTGCGTGAGGAAGAAGAGGAAGAAGAGAGGTGCGGCGGTTTTAGGTTTCGGGTGAGGAAAAGCTACGGTGAGAAAATAATCTAAAACTTCTCACATAAATCCTTATTTATATTTACTAATTAATTCACCCAAAATCAATTATAAATATAATTGATTCCCTCTTCTTTCAGCACGGCCCTGCTGGGTTCACTGGTTTCTAACATTATCCGTAAACCGTAGGTCTCGGGTTCCATTCCCGCTTAGGCCGTTTTACGATTCTATTTATTTTTGCTACTTCCGCTACTCAGAAAATTCTGGAAAAATATCTAATAATTCCAGAAAAATCATAGCATATTTCTAATATAGTTTTGAGAATTTTCGGGCGTTACAATCCCCATACCTTATAAAAAGTTCGTCCTCGAACTTAAAACAATTCTGAGTACTTCTGTCTCATGTTGGCCTCTGTCTCCCAAGTCGCCTCTGCTGTGTGATTTTGCCAGCTGACTTTGACTAATGGTACTTCCTTGTTCCGTAATTTCTTTACTGCTCGGTCTATTATCTGAATAGGCCGACTGTCATAACTGAGATCATCACGGACCTGTACCAACTGGGGCTCAATCACCTGGGTGGCGTCTGGAATATGCTTCTTCAGCATGGAGACATGAAATACGTTGTGGACAGCTGACATCTCCTAAGGTAGCTCTAGCTCATATGCTACCTTGCCCACTCTCTTCGTGATAAGGTATGGTCCCACATATCTGGGAGCTAGCTTGCCCTTCTTCCCAAAACGCATGACTCCCTTCATGGGAGCTACTCTGAGGAAAACTGTATCCCCAACTGAAAACTCTAGGGGTCTGCGTCGTGTATCAGCATAGCTCTTCTGACGGCTCTGTGCTGTCTCTATCCTCTGGCGAATCTGCTGTATGGCTGCTGTGGTATCTGCTACTAGATCTGTCTGAAGCTCTAGTTCCTTCTGTTCACCACTCTCATACCAGCAGATTGGTGATCTGCACCTCCGCCCATAGAGTGCCTCATAAGGTGTCATGCCGATAGTGGCCTGATAACTGTTGTTGTATGCAAATTCTGCTAGACTCAGATATTTGCACCAACTTCCCTTGAAATCTAGGGCACAAGCTCGGAGCATATCTTCGAGTACCTGATTTACTCGCTCCGTCTGACCATCTATCTGAGGATGGAAGGCTGTGCTGAATTTTAACTGGGTGCCCATAGCTGACTTTACACACTTCCAGAAGTGTGATGTAAATCTGCTGTCTCTGTCTGATATAATGGTTCGTGGGACTCCATGCAGCCTGACAATCTCCTTGAGATACAACTGAGCTAGCTGCTCCATGGAATAGGATATTCTGATAGCTAAGAAGTGGGTTGATTTAGTCAACCTGTCGACTATTACCCAGATGGCATCAAAACCATTCGTGGTTCTGGGTAATCCCAATATGAAGTCCATAGAGATATCCTCCCACTTCCATTCTGGGATCTGGATCGGCTGCAGAACTCCCCCTGGTCGCTGATGTTCTGCCTTAACCCTTTGACAGGTTAGACAGATGCTGACGTATCTGGCGATATCTCGCTTCAAACGTTTCTTCATGTCTTGATACATTTTGGTGGAGCTCGGATGCATCGCATAGGGCGCCCCGTGAGCCTCATCTAAAACTGCCTCGTAGTTCCTCCCGACCGAACACGTAGTCTGCCACCACAAGACACTACCCCAGCGGACACTCAACTCTCCACTTTCTCGATTCGCTAACCTTGCTTGATTTTCCGGATTTCGTGATCCGCTGAGCCGGGATATCATCAAGCAAGGTAGATGCTAAGGATATAGTGGAAAGCTGCCCGACTATAAGCTCGAGACTAAAAGTCGTAATCTCCTTCCTTAGGGGTGGTGACATAGTTGCTAAAGATAATAAGGACTTCCTGCTGAGTGCGTCTGCTACCTTATTAGCTTTCCCTGATGGTAGAGGATATCTATGTCATAATCCTTGACCAGCTCTAACCATCTGCTACTGTCGCATATTCGATCCTTCGAGTAAAGAAATACTTAGACTTTGATGATCTCAGATACACTCACCGAGCTCCGACAAATAATGTCTCCAAATCTTGAGAGCGAACACCATCGCTGCAAGCTCAAGGTCGTGAGTAGGATAGTTCCTCTCATAATCCTTGAGTTGTGGAGGCATAGGCAATCACCTTGCCGACCGCTCCTAATCCCAATTTAGAGGCGCCACCGTAGATGTCAGCTATCTGTTTTCCGTATAGCTAAAATAGAGCACCGGTCAATCTTCGCTTTAGTTCTGAAGTGCCCTCCGCCCACCGAAATTTCTTGTTCTTCCCGTGAGAGCCGCTGGGAAGCTATCCCGAGAAGTCACGAAGTAGCCCCGCTAATCCCGTAAAGCTTCGATTTCACCGCCTCGGGTCTCTTCCAGCTACTTACTACTTCTATCTTGCCGGGATCTACCATAACACCATCCTTGGAGATGATGTGACCTAGAAAGGCTGTTCAGCCAAAATTCACATTTCGTGAATTTGGCATACAGCTGGTTCTGCAGAAGGATCCAGATGCTCGCATGGTCCTCCTGAGTGCTCGAATAGATAAGAATGTCATCGATGAACACGATGACAAACTTGTCTAAGTATTCTCTGAATACTCTGCTCATGAGGTCCATGAAAGTAGCCGGAGCATTTGTCACGCCGAAGGCATGACTACGAACTCGTAATGTCCGTATCCGGTCCTGAAAGTTGTTTTAGGTATATCACCTTCCTTGACTCTAACCTGGTGATATCCTGATCTGAGGTCAATTTTAGAGAACACCGTGGCTCCCTTTAGCTGGTCAAACAGGTCATCTATCCCGGGGAGAGGGTACCTATTTTTAATTGTGACTGGTTCAAGGCACGGTAGTCTATGCATAGGCGCATGCTTCCATCCTTCTTCTTCACGAACAGTGCTCCCATGGTGAGTGACTAGGGCATATGAAACCCTTGTCAAGAAGCTCCTGAATTGCTCCTGAAGTTCCTGCTGGAGCCATGCGATACGGTGCCTTGGAAATTGGATTTGTGCCGGAATGAGCTCTATCTCTAATTCAATCTCCGTCAGTGCTAAGCCCGTAGCTCTTCAGGAAGAGCTGGTAGTCACAAACGACTCGAACCTCCGATAGCGCTGGTTCTGTCCGGTGTTGACTACATTTGCTAAAAATCCCATGCATCCCGTATCCAATAGCTGAGAGAAACTTCCTGGATTTTCTCTTTGGTTTTCCCATGTACTCAAACTGTATCGCTTCAGGTTGGAATATGACTTTCATTCTGCTTACGGCACTCTATAGAAGCGCCGTATCTGATTAGAAAATCCATTCCAAAGATGACATCGTAGTCAGTCATTTCTAGCACTATCAGATCACCAAAAAGTTCTCTGTCTGCTATAATGACTGGCACTGCTCTGAGCCAGTGCATAGATGCCATAATGTCTCCTGAGGGTAGCGTTGTCAGAAACTGACTATTGAGTACCTCTGCATGTGTTGCTAATTTCTCGGCAAATGCCCTGGATACATAAGAGTGGGTTGCCCCAGTATCGAATAAGACAGTTGCATTATGCTGTAAAATACTGATCTGACCTGTGACAACTGTCGAGGCATTTGCTACATCCTCTCTAGTCAGTGAGAAAATCCTAGCATTCGTGGTAGCTGTGGGGGCTTCTAATCTGCCCTGACTGATCTGTGGACCATCTAAGACAGCATACATCTGGTGTAGCTGTGCTGGCTAAGCTGAGGAAGATTGTTCTTGTTCGGGCACTGCTTAGCCATGTGCCCTTCCCGTCCACATTCAAAACAACCTCGCGTACCCTTGCGGCAAACTCCTGGATGATGTTTCCCACAAGTAGCACACTTGGGATGTCTGAATGTTTCCCACTGGTCCTCCTTTGGGTCCCGCTACGTTTCCCCTTCCAGCTTGGAGCTATGTCCTGTTGTGAGTACTTGAGCCACTTGTCCCTTGGACTCGTGGAAACTCACTGGGTGATGTTGTGCCGATAGTGCTCGGTGATCGAGCACTACTCACTAGCTCCTCGTGGTTTGTGGCCTATGAACGCCACCACCACATTCATTGCGATGTCCGTCGAGCATCTTCAGCAGATCAACCGTACGCGTTCCTTCTCTGTCGACTAGTTCTAGACACGACGGGCCGTTGAATTTCTTCACGATCCCGAATCGATAGGTTACCCCGACGCAAACTCATCATAGTGTCGGTTCGTGACTTGCATGTGAAAGAATTCCTCGAAGAATTCTTTCTTGGCCATCTGGTTTACTGGCCACTCGATTTAATCCACTCCCACCACATGCGTGCATCTCTTGTAAGGCAGACTTCACCTGTTCTGGCCGCCTAGAAGCTCCATCGTGCTTTCCAGGTGTTCGCTGGTGCCTGAGAAGTTCTCGGGCTTAATTCTCTGCCACTGGATAAGGTAAGCTTCTCTCTTAGCCCTTGCTACTGGGGCTACTGGGACTGGTATTGCAGGCTGAGCTGGTACAAACTCTGTGATTACTGGAGTCGTGAGGTTCGGTACTGGAGTGACTGGGGGAGTAGTCTGCTGGTTAGCCTTTAAAGAGGCTATCTCCTGTTGCTGTTCAGTGAGCTGCTGCTGTAACTGAGCCACTAGTGCTGTAAGGTCTGGAGGAGGTACTGAACTGCCTGCCTCTTGCTGGGGCTCAATAGCTAGTGCCCTTCTAGCTGGGCGTCCTCGTGCCATTTCTAAAGGCATAGAGAACATAGGTATAACTAATACTATCACAGTTATCTAACTACTGATATCATGTTTAAACTATCACGTACTAACAAGCAATAGGTATATAAACATGAACTGTAATAATAAACAAGAAGCATAAATAAAGTAGAGGTATTCTTACTTGGAAGCTACAGGTACAATGCTGATGTGTGTGTAGGAAGTATGGAACACTGCTCTGATACCACTCTGTAACGACCCGCCTTCTACTGACTAGGCTTTAAGGCAAATCGCTACAATAACTACTGAAACTACTGTGCGGAAACTGGGTAAAATAAAATTTCACTAACTGACTCTGTTAAACTGACAACTGATACACCCATGCTGTTATAAGGAAGGATTCAAGACCCTTTCCGGTTGGTGTACATGTGCTAAGGAGGATACTTGACCTCCCACCTGAGCTAGGAACTCAAAACTAACTTCCCAGCTAGCTGCTGATCGATCCACGGATCGATCAAACTCGCTACGGTTCTGTGCCCTGCTGGATCGGTCTGCGGACCGATCCAGGTGTTTCTGGATCGGTCTGCGGACCGATCCAGGTGTGTCTGGATCGGTCTGCGGACCGATCCAGGAACCTGGAGACGCTGGGATGCTCTCTGTTCGGTGCTGGATCGGTCGGACGACCGATCAGATAGCATACAGTAGCATACTGATACTGCAACGGATCGGTCGGCAGACCGATCCAACTCTGATATGAAATCAGAGTTTCTGATTTCAGAACTTTCAGGCACTGGAACGTACCACAACTCACAGACATAGGTTCTAGATACATGAAAAAAAACAATCTAACATTAACCTACATGCGTCCTAAACTGGACAAACTGAATAGTGCATAGTTTTACTGGATTAAAACATTTAACCAGCTAAGGACTAAACCATAAGTAAACTAACAACGTAAATGCTGGAATTAAGCTGTTTCGACCCCTAGGATCTTTATTCCAAACCCCTTGCACACACACACCTCCATAGCATTGTCCTCCAGCCTCCGCTAGTCCACTTTTCTTTTACCTGTATCTGCAGTATAAGAAAAGTAGTACCTGTAAGCTAAAGAGCTTAGTAAGAAACCATCTACCTCACAAAATCATGCATACGATGCAAATATGATTTTAAATCATGCTGTTTGAAAAATATACTGAATATGCAAGCATGGCATGGCATGGTATCATACAAAGCATGGCATAACATATAAACTGAACATGCTGTAAACTGAACATGGCATACTTATAAACTGAGCATGAAACTGAACTAGTCATGCATATATCTAGATTTGTACATGAACTCAAATCATGTAGACTGAACCTGAACTGAACTGAAAGCTAAATTAGTGTTCTCATCACTGGTTTTAAGTTTGAAAACTATACATATAATAGATGAAAATACTAAACATGCTGCTGGGGCCCTGACAACTATACTTACTGTGCGCGCATCCCTACGAGACCCGGGATTGCAAGTTCCGAATCTAGCAGGGTTACTAGGTTATCTGAACCTAGGGACGACTGTGGGAGTCCAGCCCATGGATATCTGATCCAAGTACAGTGCCAACTGAATAAAAGTAAAATACTGAATACTGTTTTATTTTACTTTGCTGTTCTAGGTTATCTGGACCTAGAGGCTACTGTGGGAGCCCACCCAATGGATATCTAATCCATATAGCTGTAATAACTGATAATAAACTGAATAAAATGTTTCTAATACATTTTACATGCTGTTAGGACGCCTACTGGTGCATCCTTCTGAACTGGGCATTCTACCGAATGCTTGGCGTGCACTAAAAGCACACCCTAAAACTGAAAACTGTAAAACTACTGAACTAACGCCAAAACTAACAAGCGAGAGTAATTATACTGCAGGTGAGGGGTTTCTTACCTCAATCGCAAGGTTTTCTTACGATTCTATCCGCTAGGTTTTCCGGAAAACTGTTCCGTTCGACGAACCGCTTACGTCCTCGCGTTCCTCTCGCGGAGAAGAATCTTTTTCGTGTTGGAGTCGTCGCCGGAAGATGTTCCCTTGACCCTTGGCTTGGTGTGCCGTGCGTGAGGAAGAAGAGGAAGAAGAGAGGTGCGGCGGTTTTAGGTTTCGGGTGAGGAAAAGCTACGGTGAGAAAATAATCTAAAACTTCTCACTTAAATCCTTATTTATATTTACTAATTAATTCACCCAAAATCAATTATAAATATAATTGATTCCCTCTTCTTTCAGCACGGCCCTGCTGGGTTCACTGGTTTCTAACATTATCCGTAAACCGTAGGTCTCGGGTTCAATTCCCGCTTAGGCCGTTTTAAGATTCTATTTATTTTTGCTACTTCCGCTACTCGGAAAATTCCGGAAAAATATCTAATAATTCCAGAAAAATCATAGCATATTTCTAATATAGTTTTGAGAATTTTCGGGCGTTACATCCAACAAGTTCAAAGGGCAAGATCCTCAAGAAAAGCAAATGGAGTCAAGAGCAAATTCAAAGGAGCAAGGCAAATGATAAAGTGACCAAGCTTTTGGTCAATTTGTTGCCAAGCAGTATATTGGCTCAAATTGGAGAATTTGAGGATGCCAAAGAGTTATGGAGCAAGTTGGCCAAGCTTCATGAAGAACCCTCCACTATACAAAACAATGAAGAATCCAAAGAGGGTAACTCATTGGAGCAAGACCAAGAAGAGGAGAATTCCGAAGGTGAGAAATGCTTATCTTCCAAAGAAGAAGTCCAAGAAGCTTCATCTTCAAAGGAATGCAATGAAGAGGGCAAGGAGAGGGCATACTCCTTGTTCCATGTACAAGATGAAGATGAAGAAGCCTCCACCTCTAGGATTGAGAGGGAGTGTAGATCATTGACACCGGAGCAAGAAGAAGCCTCCACATCTGGGTCAAGAGAAGAAGAGGATGAAGAAGCTTCCACCTCCACAAGTCAAGCTAAATCAAATGAAGGATCAAGTGTCATCCCTACACATGAAGGTATAAATGTTTCAATTAAAAATAAAAATCACATTATATATTTTGAGTTTAGGGAACATGGGCACTACAAGAGCAAGTTCCCCAAATTGACCAAGAAGAAGGGCCAAGTGGCACTAAAGGGCAAGGTGAAGCCCAAGGAGACCGCCCCCGGAATAAAGAAGAGCAAGGAGCACATTGTGTGCTTCTCTTGCAATCAAAAGGGACATTATCGGAGTCAATGTCCCAAGGAGAAGAGAGCGGTCAAGGCTCAAGGAGGAAGCACAACTCAAGGGGGAGCCTCCAAGGTAAAACGAAAGGTATCATTTGTTGAGCCTACTCCCTTAAATAATGGCAAGAAGCATGACAATTCTAATTTTTATCATTTTAATGCTATTTACCATAGAAATAGGAAGCATGATAGCATTAAGGAAAAACATGTAGCTTTTCATGCTAAAACTACCACACATAGGGTTAGGAAGGTAGATGAAAATCTAGGCAAGAAAACAAAGAATTTTAGTTATGTGTCTAGAAACAAAAATGCTCATGGATTAAATGAAAAACCAAAAACTAAGGACTTAATGGTGGAAAATCAAGTCTTGAGGTCAAGACTTGATAAATTAGAAAAGACCCTAAAAAGGATGGAAAATATCCTTAAACACTACAACAAAAACTGCAAACAACAACGGATATTATCCGTTGTCGTAGGGTCAAAAAATCGTTGTAACTAAGGGCGTTGTAGAATGTATTGCCCTACGACAACGGTTTTGAATCTGTTGTCTTTGTAGACATTTTACAACGATTTTTATCCGTTGTTGTTTATATGCTCAAAATTTATTTGCGAAGGATACGACAACGTTTTAAAACCATTGTGGTAGATAATTTCAACAACAAAAATAAACCGTTATGGTAGACTCTCTTTACAACAGATATAAACCGTTGTGGTAGATAATTTAAAACATTGCGATTTTAAATTTTACAACAGTTATAAACTGTTGTGGTATATAATTTTAATATATTTTACAATCGATAAAATCGTTGTCTTTTATCACTTTTCACAAAAAAAATTCCGTTGTAATTACGTACTTTTTACAACGTTTCTAACCGTTGTCTTTAATGTTCATGTTGTAACATGATAATAACAAACAACCAATCTTTTTTTAATATAAGCATGACCACCAATACAAAACTAAATATTTACTATATTCAATCTAAAATATGCCAGCTCAAATATACAAAAAGAGTTGTACACTCATTAACCTTAGTAGTATCAAACCATAAATCACATGTTTTCCAGTTCGTCAAATGGCTTCTTCGCATAAGCAAGGCCATATAGAAACTAAAGAAAGCTCACTCCTTGCATCAAAAATCCCAATCCTCATGAATTGCCCCTGTGTTACGTACCTACAAGAGAAAAGTCAATTAATCAATACTTAAAACTCAAACCATTGATTTAATACAAACAAAGTCAAAAGGAGAGAAAAATTAACAAAACTTATCAAAGAAAAATATAAAATATAACAGAAAAGAGAATTGTAATAACTGCATGAACTGTAACTAGAGAAAACAAGAAGGCTTCTTCTCTTCTCATCCAAAATTAGTATAGTATCATTTTCTAAGTACTTGAGAAAGAAAATATCAAAATGTAGTAGCATTTAATAGACGTATAATCAGTAACAAAATTGTTAAACTATTCTTGGAACTCAAAAATTACCATCCTCCTTGTTTCCACTCTCCCCATCCCAATTTGGATCGAACTCAAAGCCACACAAGCGAATCTTTTTCTCTTCCCCTTTGTCTGGATAGAGAGAGTTGGCTTTCAACTCCCTGGAACCAGAACCTTGTGCTGCCACACCAGTTTCCATTTCTTCAGTAGGGATATTGGATGAAGAGTCAATGTTGGATAAAACTCATCCTTATACTAAGCTGACATGACTTTTCTCATCAGTAAATTAATGTTTCTCCACAGCAAATGCATTGCTAGAGTCAATCAAAGGAAAAAAAATCAAAATACAAAGAGCATCACCAAGTGGTTGCAACTTTTGTTTTATATTTTTCTTCTACATGATAGCATGCTCTGGAAGTTTCAGTGTTTCAATAAACAAAGTGGAAAAATACTAATAACAAAAGGAGGACAAGATTAGTACCACTTAACAGAAAATCCAACTTTGTTTGCAAATAAACGTGAGAATAAGAGAGCATATCACTTGAAATCTTAAAAGGTGGAAAGCTAGAGATGCATTTGTGTAGCTCCACAACTTTGTCCTACCAATTCAATATAAAACAAAAATGAGAAAGAAACTTGTTTTTTGCTTACCATGCTTAACATCTTGAAGCACTGGTCTACTACGGCAGGTTGATTGGCCTCATACCTAGTAAAGTTAGAGAAATAATAGTACTTATGCAGCTATTTGCATAATCACACACATGAGTGTGAATCAAAGAGGAAAAGAAGTATGAATATTATAAATGCAGATGACAAGAGAGTGACTTAAAGGTACACAACCTAATTTTGGTCGAAAAAAAAAAGAGAATATAATGAGTGGATAGTGATGTAAGCAAGTATTAACAATGTTGATAATATCAGAAAATATCTTCTTTAGAACCAAAAGCAAAGGATTGCCTATGAGTTAGTTGCTAAGCTCTATGATAGACAAAGACAAGCCAATGAATAAGAGTTGAACAGAAAATTTTCAAGAATATTAAACTCGATTGTTAAATGTATGTTAAATGTATTCATGGATATTAAACTCACAAAGGGACAACCAACTTCAGTATGTTAAATGTATTCATGGAGCGCTATATTCAAAGCAATATTTCAAGATAGCTAATTATCATAGTACAGTTTCATGAGTTCATCTTCAGTAACTTTCATTTAGGTCAAAGAGTATTCAAGCACCCTAAGAGATGACCAATGAGACCCAACTATGACAAGCAGATGTACAGACTAGGTAGAGTTCAATGTGTTACAGCTCAGGCAATTAAAGAAGGCAGAAGTTGCAACCAACATAAGGATAAACTACAGTAGCTTCAGTGCTTCACTCATAATATTTATGGGAAAGATAGCAGGTGATGTAGATTTATAGAGATGCAAGCTGGAAATGATTAGCTTATTTCGTTGTATTTTTACAGTACTGAGTGAGAGGGCAGGAAACCTGTGGACCATCTCCCATGTTCTAATTACCTCTTCTAACAGAACACCTGTGACAAAAATCTTCCATGAGTTACAAGAAGATAATTCAGGTCAAACTTCAAATGATTAGATATTCTATTATTGAGGTGGATATATGCTTGCTCTCTGTTTGCTTTAATGGGGATCCAACCAATGTCCCTCATTATCCTAAAAACCTGCAAAAGTACCATGGTTCTGCATATATTAGTTGATACTTTGCTAGAATTTGAGATTATTTAAAAGAGCACACATGAGTATCCACTGGGAAATCATCTTGCTGAAGCTTGAACATTAGAATACACGCTACCTAGCATGTAGAAAGTGATTAAAACATGATTGATAAATAAGGACTGTTTTGATTGCACAGAATAGAACAATAACAAATTCGATGAACTTGAGCTCACAAAGTTACAAGATTTGTAGTTACAAAATGACATGCTTAGGCCATCAACGATTTTCCTAATTGCTTTGTTCTTTGTGTCAACAACATAAATGTTACCCTTGCTATCGACTGTGAGCCCTGTTGGATGGTTCATCCTTGCTTCACGTGGTTTGCCATCAACATGACCGCTCCAACCTTTAGCTGAACCAGCAACAAGCTTAGGCCTGTTGTCTATCCAAAAAATTCACAGTGGAAGTCAGTGATAATATCAAAGAGATTTAGTTATTCAACAAACCACAATAAGAGCGCATTTAGAACAATCATATTCAAGAATGTATCTGGAACAAATGCTTAAAAGATTAACTAAATTAAAAGATTAAAAATACAATGTCATATTCAAAGTGCCAACATCAGCATAGAAATTCTGGAATCAAACACATCGTGTTACTTATTAGTAGTTATCTTCTTTGGCCCCTTTCTAATGGAAGACAATCACAAAATTGGATCGTCATGGTATCAGAACAGTGAAACCATCATCACCAACCAGCAACTATTGCTGATATTTTTTAGAACAATTTAGGCTGCTCCTCTAGACCATCACTTGGCTTCACATCCAGTAACTTTAAGAACACTCAAATATTCCACTGTCAAGATATCAATCTCATATCGGACAAAATCAAACAAGTATCAGTCATAAGTCCCTGGGACTAATAGATTCAGTAAGTATTTTACAGAAACCATTTAACATCTTTAATTTATATTCACATCAATAGAAAGTTTGAATGCCTACTTAGAGCATTGAACATGGATATTGAGGAGATAGATGAAGAGTCTAAGCATTAAAATTCTTATGAAATTGCACATTATAGGCCTCATTCATGGTGTTTCATGTGGTATCATTGGTTATATTTGTGTCATGCAAATGGACACTTCGATCTTTATGAGAGGATAAACACACTCACATTTAGACAAGGGCAAAGAAACCTTGTAGATGTTACTGTTCTTGGAATCCAGTACCAAAAGCTCCCCTCCCGGCGTGACTTCGACCGAGAACGGCTCGATTCCATGCTCACTCCCATCGAAAACAGTCTCGATGCCGTATCCACTCTCAATCCTCACAATCGAAGGGCTCAAGATCGCTGATTAATCCAAAACACCAAATCAACTAAACAAAAAGAAGAGAGAGAGAGAGAAATCAATCTTCGAGTCTTACCAATCCTCGAATCCAACGTCGCCGACCAAAGCCGCCACAGAAGGGAAGAAAAGAGGTTGAAGAACAACACGCTTACCAGCCCTAAAAAAAAAAAGTAAAACAGAACGATCAAAGCTCAACAAGGAACCCGTGAAACCCACAACCTCTCCCCTCCCTCACACTCGCGCACACACACACAAACATCAAAATCCACGCTCACTAGCTAGGGATGCAGCAGATACGCAGCAAAACACCGAGAAAAATAGGAACAAAAGGAGCAACACCACCATCTTCTTCCGCCTCATCACTTCCAATTCACCTTGTACCTTGACCTTACGATGTATGTGGTTTGTTTGGTCGGATGCAACTATTCGATTCTGACAGGAAGAAGAAAGCGAGCCATGGGAGGTGTTCACTTCATCATGGAGGAAGATCCAGCGATCGACGGGATGGCATGAAGAGATTGTATAAGGAGAGGAAAGAAAAATGACTTAGGTTTGAGAGCGCGAAGGGGAAAAGAAGGCGTCGAAAAGATTTGCGGAGAGAGGGAAAGCAAAACTACGAGGGGGAAATGACGAAATGAATAAAGTCAAAGACAACGGTTTTTTTAAAACTGTTGTCGTAGTCGCTAAAAACGCGGATAAAGACAACGGTTTATAAAACCATTGTAAAAAGTGTTGTCGTTTTAAAAAAAAATTGCTCAATGACAACAGTTTTGCCAAAACCGTTGTCTTTTAAATTTAATGGGGAGTTCAAAGACAACGGTTTTGGCAAAAACCGTTGTCTTTGAGCAAATACACAACCCTTTCTCTTAAAACCGTTGTCGTAGGGGTGTTGTTGTTTGCAGTTTTTGTTGTAGTGAAAGGGCAAAATGAGCATAACCTAGTTTTAGGACAACAAAAGTCATCCAATGGCCATAGAGGTTTGGGATATAAACCAAAGGCTAAGAAGGATGTAATTTCTTACCATAGGGTTCCATATAGTTATGGAACCGAGTCTAGGTCAAATGGTCAAGTCAAAAAATACTAGGAAGGTTATTCCTAAGAGTATTTTTGCAACAAAAGCGACTAAGACTTCTAAGAAGTCCAAGAAAGTCACAAAGAAGGTCACAAGGGAAGAAATTCCTAGAGTTGACCTAGAAAATGTGACCAAGGCTTCTAAGAAGCCTAACAAGGTCACTAGGAAGGTATCTAGGGAAGTTATCCCTAGTGAATACCTAGAGCATTGTATCTAGGGAAGTTATCCCTAGTGAATACCTAGAGCATCCAAGGAGCACCAATAGGTTTTAGGTTCCTAGGAGCATTTTCTCTACCTCTTAGATGGGTGAGAGAGTGTCAACCCAAATTGAAAGGGTAGTTAACCCAATCATGATAAAGTTGGCACTCTAAGAGTATTTTCAAGGTTACTATTAACCTTTGAAAATGAAGTGGATTTTCACTTACTCTTGGAAAGAGTAAGATGTGCCATAATGTGAGAAATTTAAATTTTACATTTAGTTTGGCACATTTGGAAAAATCATAAAAACTACCAAGTTGGGATTGTGGTATGTTCTTAGGGAAGTTAAAGGCAAATCTAAGCCTTATTTCAATTTGTTACTCTTTAAAAGAGTAATTTGTGTCAAAATTTGAGGAATATGCTTAATTTAAATTGGCACAAAATTAGGAAAATCAAAAGAAATGTCAAAATTGAATTTTGCCATTTTCTTGGGAAATAGTGGACAATCTAGGTTTAAATTTTAATCTAGCTAAGGGTTAAGGACACTTAGATAGATAATCTAGGTATTTCTTTTATGCTAATTTGTCATATTTTATTTGCCCATCATATTCCATGACATCATATTTATTTTTGCATTCATGTCTTATTATGAAAAACACAAAAATACCATGTCATGTCATACATACATCATGTAGTTATAGGAAATTTTCTTTTGAAAATTATTTCTTTTTGATGTATGCCATAACATATCAAGAATTATTTTAATTCCTTGCAATTTAAGGACAAATGACATTTATTAACAAATAACATCCTTGGTGGATGTTCATAACCTCAAAATGCCTAGGTAGATATGCATGATCCCTAGATTAGGGCAAAACCAAACTTTACATCTCATAAAAGAACTATAAGGTGACTTGTATGTGTTTTAGTGCACATTAGATACAAGTGAGATGTTAGGATGATGAACAAAACTCAAGATGTTGATTTAGTGCATTCTTTTGAGTTTTAAGTTCATCAAAACACATAGTTATGTGTTTTCCAATCATTGGGAAAGCTAATGTGCAAGTCATGTGCATTGAGCCCAAAGAATATGGTTGGATATTGGTTTTGAAAATGATTTTAAAATGCTTTTGGAAAACCTTGGTGAAGACTATCTTTTGATAGTAATCATCATTGAATAGTTGAGCACAAACTTGGAAGAAAACACTAAACTTTTTACTAGTTTTCAAGTTTATGTCAAACTTGGAAAATATAAAGTATTTTCATAGAAAACTATTTTTCCTTGATAATGTATGCCCTAAGGAATGTCTACATAAATTTTCATAATTTTTTGAATTTTGTAGAATTTTTGGGGAGTTTCTGAAATTGACTGAAAGTGAATTTCATCTTTTTTAGAGCTTCAATCGATCACCCAATCGATTGAAGTGCCTAAATCGATCGAGTGATCGATTGAGAAGGCATCTCTCGCGAGTAGAAGCTCGCTGGATCGATCCACATAGTCTGAATCGATCAGTGGATTGATTCAGCAGGGTTCAATCGATTGGGACCCAACCCCAATCGATTGGGGATGCTGATTTTGGCTGGGAAAGTCTGATTTTAGCATTTTGAACCACCTTTAGTCTAGGTACCCATTCCTAACCCCTCAAAACATATTTGTATACATTTAGGGAGAGTTTTCATGATGAAAACAAGGACGGATTGGTGAATGGAGACTAAGTAGAGGTTTAGGTTGAGGTTTGGTTTCGATATTGAATTTTTGAACCTCAAAACTTCTAAATTTGGGTTTCCTAAAGGTTTAGGGATTCCAAGTCATTGTTGATGCAATGACAGAAGTTACGTGTATGTCTTTAGGGGGAGTTACTCTTTAAGGACATGAAAATTTATTTTTCATACACCTTGGAAGGTGGTTAACCTTCTTTAGCGAAAATGCTCAAGGTTGGACATTTGAATATAATGGAGAGTGGATATCTTCATTATTCATGTGGTGTTTGCTCACAGATGAGTATTTGATGACAATGAAGGGTATGAGACCTTCATTTGAATCGTATATGAATATACCAAGTGGTATATGCTCAAGGATGAGCGTTTAAAATAATGAAGGGTATGGGACCTTCGTTATTGTGTTGTGAACAACGAGTGAAGTTGTCAACAACGTTGGATAACTCTTCAAGGGGAGAGTTTTTTATGTGTGCCAATAGGGGGAGAATGTGTGGTTAAGTTAGGTCTTCATTACCTAAGAGGGAGTTTTCCCTCTAGAAAAGGAGGAGAATAAAGGAAACCATCATTCTCATATTGGCATGAAGGGAGTTGAGGTTATGGGATTAGCCTAACTTACTAGTGGTATTGTCAAACATCAAAAAGGAAGAGATTGTTGGTGCAATATTCCCTAGGTCAAGGTTGACCTGGTTGACTGAGCTTGAATTGGGTCAAGCTCGAGTCTTGATGTTTGGATTTCGATGTTTGACAATACATGGAGACAAGGCATGGAGATTGCAGGTGCAATTGTTCATGTGGTTAGATTGTGAAGGAGAGTCAAGTAGGTCAAGGTTGACTGGATATTTGACTGGAAAATCCTAGTGAGTGAAGCCAGATGAAAGACCTAGTGAGTGAAGCTAGGCAGTATGGAAAGTCCTGGTGAGTGAAGCTAGGTGAAAGACCTAGTGAGTGAAGCTAGGCAGTATGGAAAGTCCTGGTGAGTGAAGCTAGGTAGAAGGAAAATCCTAGTGAGTAAAGCTAGGTGAAAGTCCTGGTGAGTGAAGCCAGGTGGAAGACCTAGTGAGTGAAGCTAGGCAGTATGGAAAGTCCTGGTGAGTGAAGCCAGGCATAGGAAATCCAGATGGATCAAATTTGATCAGACATCTGATATTGGGAAGCCCAAGTAGGTCAAAGGGATTGACCGGATACTTGGCACGGGAAATCCAGGTGGATCAAGGTTGATCGGACACCTGGTGAAGATAAGTCCAAGTGGGTCAAGGATGACCGGACACTTGGCACGAGGAGAAAAGTCCAAGTGGGTCAAAGGGATTGACCAGACACTTATTGAGGAAGTCCTAGCAGGTCAAGGGTGACCGGATGCTAGGCATGATGTACCAACAGGTCATGGTTGACCGAATGTTGGTTTAGGGGACTTTGGACTTATTTTTGGGCAAAAACAAGAGCTGGATCGATCAGCCGATCGATTGGCTCATGCCCAATTGATCGGTCGATCGATTGGGAGAGTCCCCGCGACAAGCCTTCTCCCAATCGATAGGTGGATCGATTGGGGGGAAGTGTCGCGCGAACAGAAAGCCTCCCAGTCGATCAGCCGATCGATTGGAAGCCTCCGATAGATCGGGAGATCGATTGGGAGATGCGATTTCGCATGATAAGCCCTGGATCGATCAGCCGATCGATCCAGGCAATTCCCGAGAGCACAGAGGCGCTCTGGATCGATCTACCGATCGATTGGGAGCAATCCAATCGATCGGGATTTGACCGTTGGCGCGGATAAAGCCGTTGGCAAGCGTTTTTCTGCGTATCTCTTCCTCTCTTCTCCACGGGCGATTACAGCACAGCTCCACAATGATCTTTTCTTCCTGACCGCCAGTTCTTGAAGGTTCTTAGAGGCTCATCCAAGTCAAGAGGCGAGTTGCAACAAGAAGAAGAAGAAGCTAGGGTTTTCATTGTAATCTTGTAAGATTCATTTGTATTTTGCTTCTTTCTTTCTCATTGTTGTATTGTGAGGTTGTAGGGCTTCTCCGCCTTCGGTAGTTACCGAGAAGGAGTGTTTCTATAGTGGAGGGTGCGTGAGTGTGTGGATCCTTGGACTAGTCACCTCTTCTTGAGGTGGATACCAAGTAAATCCCTAGAGTTAGCATTGTGTGTTTGTTTTCTTGTATTTCCGCTGCACATCATCGCAAGAGGTAAGCAACGACGAGCACGAGATCGCGAAGAGCTATTCCCCCCCCCCCCCCCACTCTAGCTCCATTTTCGGTCCCAACACTCCCCCTTTGATCACATAAAAAATGGGGTACCTAAAAAAAAAATCTATGGGTAACTTTTCAAAAATAAAAAAGTTTTTAGTTAAAAAAAATTCTGATTTTCCAACATTTTGAAAAATTTATCAAGTTTTTAAAAACTTTGAAAATAACTTTGATATCACTTTAAAAAAATTACAGTAATTTTAGAAATTTTAAGTTTTGCAAAAAAAATTCTAAGAAAAAAAATAGTTGAGTAACTATTTAAATCATTAATTACAATTAAATGCTTTATCAGTCAGTCAATTAAATATTTTATTTTATTAATTGGCTTTCAAGCTGTGGCAAGGCACTAGGCCTTCTTGGTTATTGAAGCAACAACCACTTTATAGATAAAGACTCTTAAGGAAATTAAACATTTAATCTACTCTCTGAAAGCCCTAAGCCCAATTAAATTTTAATTTAGACAAGATTTTGGAATCCGATATAGGTTCCAACCTACTGGATTAATTAAAAATCTTTTGGGTATGTATTTCTTTGAAATTTTCTTTATTTGTCCCTTGTGGTGTTTAACCTACTAGTTCAAATTATTATATCTTTTATTGTTTTGATTAAATGAACATGCAGGATTTTTCAAGTATGCTATTTTTGTTTGTAAATTATCATTTACCAATTTTATTTTGTCAAATTCTTCTAATGGACAAGATTTGATTAGAATTAACTTTAACTTTTGGTTTTATTTTTCTATCTTATAGCAATGCTTTGACAATAATTTAACAAACTTGAATAATTTATCGGAAGGTAGAGATCGTACATGACTTACCTTGTCGATCCCATCATCCGTAGCTCCCCCTGAACTGCTGCTTTCATCCGATGTAGCTCCCCCTTCATCAATGCTCTCAATGCTCATTTCGGACGAGCTTGCTTCGTGTTCATTTTCTTGATGGCTTGCCATTAACGCAAGTCTAGAGAAAGCCTCAATCTCTTATTCAGACGACGTTTCGTTCCACATAGCCTTTAGCGTCTTGTACTTGTTAGATTGGATAGACTTCTTGTTCTTGCCCATGTCTTTGTTCTTCAATTTAGGGTAGTTATCTTTTATGTGCCCTTCTTCATCACAGTGATAGCATCTGATTCTTCTTCATTTTCTACCCTGCAAATTATTAGATTTTCCAAATTTAAGCAATTTTTTAAATTGCCTTACCATCATTGTCGTTTCGTCGTCATCGAGAGAGGATTCTGAATCTTATTCATCCATCTTTACCTTAAAGGCAACGTTGTGCTTCGGCTCCTTCGAATCTGTACATCTTGTTTCATGGATTTCAAAAGTTGAAAATAACTCTTCTAAGATAACAGATTCTAAATCCTTAGAGATATAGTAGACATCTACTAATGATGCCCATTTTGTATTTCTAGGGAATGCATTAAGAGCGTACCTTAGCGAATCTCGATTGCTTACCTTTTCTCTGAGATTCGAAAGTTCGGTGATGAGCTCCTTGATCCTCGAGTGAAGATGTGCTATAGTTTCATCTTCTTCTAATCGGAGGTTGCTGATCTGGTTGTGAAGTAAGTCCCGTCTCACAAGTTTTGCCTCCGAGGTTCCTTCGTGAAGTTATTTGAAATTTTTCCCAGAGCTCCTTGGCGAACTTGTAAGCTCTAATCCAGTTGACTTCTTGCGGCGGTAGGACCAACTTGTAACGCCCGCCCTTTTCAGGTATGACGGGGTTACGGGAACATACATGCATATTAATCTATTTCTAAACAGCAGAAGTATTTATTTATATATTCTTTTATGTTTTTAATTTACTTTTCTTTTAAACACCAATAACTAATTATCTAAGCATTTATAATCATATGAGCATATTAAGCATAAATTTTAAATTTAAAAAGTCATGATATCAATTTCCAACATAAGCATGAATAAGTATTAAGTAATCATGCAAAACATTAACATAAGGTAGGCATAGTTCATATCAAGCATAAATTAACATAAGCAAGTCTTTTTCCTTAGCCGAGCCACCACCACACACGTCTCTTGCCCCTCCTGTTGCTCCCTTAGTTTATCCATCCTTTACCTTTATCTGCGGTACAAGGAAAGTAAACTATAAGCACACAGGCTTAGTAAGATCCTTTCCTACTCACAAAAACCATGTATCATAGCATAATCACATAAGCATATAGCATGGAGACATAATCATCTAAAACATCATATCATGTAAAAGAGCATCATAACATATCATATCATATCATTCTATATAAATGCATCATGTCATACCTATCATATCATGGAAGAGCATCATGTCATATCATAACCTATCATATCATAAAAGTATATGCAAGATGTCTTTCAAAATCATGTGTCATGTCATGTGCAAGATGTCTTTTTAAAAAAAATATCATATAATACTTAAATATAATCTCAACATGAGAGTCTGGCTATGTACCACATAACATAAATGCGCGCAATCCCTAGGATGGGGTAGCTAGTCCCGAACCTACTAGGGAACTAAGTCTGTACTATGTCCGTCGACCTAGGGGCGAACTAAGGAGCTCATCCCTTGGACACTAAGGTCCGGTACAAGCCACATAAAAAGTAAAGTAGCATGTCATATTTACTTATCATATCATGAAGAGTGCTCTTAGTCCCAACTAATAGGGAAGCAACTCTTAGGCCTTTACTTGTCATATCATAAAGAGTGCTCTTAGTCCCAACTAATAGGGAAGCATCTCTTAGGCCTTTACTTGTCATATCATAAAGCATGCATACTTGAGCATATAGCCCATCATAAGAGTCATTATCATGCATGATTCATAAGCATACATAAAGGAGCATATGACATATCAAAGGGAAACATAATCATGCATGGAAAACATTAACTAGCATATCCTAATTCATATCATAACATGTGAGACACATAGTAAATCATAATTGGGTCTCTAACCCTAATTCCATGGAGTGGCCGAAACATGCAAGGTATTGTCCTAGGTTACAAGTAACATAAAAGCATTTGAACCCTAAACCAACTTCATAACACTTATTATAAAGAACATCATGAGCATGTTTAGTTTAGGTTCTAAGCTTCCTAGGTCCTTTAATCTTGTTAGGGCCGAAACTTGCCAAGCATGAATCTAGGTTACAAGTAACATGAGAGCATATGAACCCTAAACCAACTTCATAACACTTATCATAAAGAACATCATGAGCATGTTTAGTTTAGGTTCTAAGCTTCCTAGGTCTTTTAATCTTGTTATGGCCGAAACTTGCCAAGTATGAATCTAGGTTACAAACAACATAAACACATGTGAACCCTAAACCAATTTCATATCATATATCATAAGGAACATTATAAGCATGTTTAGTTTAGGTTCTAAGCTTCCTAGGTATTTTAATCTTATTATGGCCGAAACTTGCCAAGCATGAATCTAGGTTACAAACAACATAAAAACATGTGAACCCTAAACCAAATTCATATCATATATCATAAGGAACATTATGATCATGTTTAGTTTAGGTTCTAAGCTTCCTAGGTATTTTAATCTTGTTATGGCCGAATGTTTAAGGAGAATGAAACTAAGTCTAAGCAACATACAAGCATAAGAATATCAAGCTAACTTCATATCATATCATAAGGAAAACCATGAGCATGTTAGATTTGATTTTTAAGCTTTCTTAGACCCTTAATCTCATCATGGCCGAAACCCTAAAGTGGGATGCATCTAGGTTCCAAGCAACATGCAAGCATGAAAACACTAAGAAATCTTCATACCATATCATAAGGAAAGTCATGAGCATGATAGATTAAATTTTACACACTCCTAGGCCTTCATTTCTATCATGGCCGAAACCCTAAAACCCTAAAGTGGCATGGATTTAGGTTCCAAGCAACATACAAGTATGAAAACACTAAGAAATCTTCATACCATATCATAAAGAAAGTCATGATCATGATAGATTAAATTTTAAACTCTCCTAGGCCTTCATTTCTATCATGGCCGAAACCTACTAGGCATAGATCTAGGTTACATGCAGCATAAAGAAAAAAAAACATTAGAATTCTAAACAGAACTCATATCCTAAGTTACATATCATAAGGGACATCATGAGCATGTTTAGTTAGGTCTTAAGCTTTCCTAGGTCTTCTTTTCATGCCTTGGCCGAAAGTTTAAAGAACATGAATCTAAGTTCTAAGCAACGTACAAGCATAAGAACACTAAACTAATCTCCTATCATAGGGTACATATCATAAGAAACATAGTGAGCATGTTTAGTTTAGGTCTTAAGCCTCCTTAAGTTTTTTTTATATATATACTTTGGTGGCCGAAAGTTTCAAGAAGCAACCCTATATTTTTATGCAATCTAAACTCATGGAAAAACACATGAACTACTTGTACCACAGGTGAGGGGATACTTACATCCTCTTGCTTGGTTTTTCTTAAAAGAAGGTACCCTTGTGAAGAGGAAGAAGGAAGCTTCTCCTTCTAGTTTTCCCTTTTGCTTCTCTTGCTTGTAAGGAGTAGATCTTGAGGACTCCTTCTTGTGAATTAGTTTTCTTAGGGAGAAAACCTTAGCTTGGATTTGGAAATGGGAGAGGGGAGAGTTTTAGGTCTCGGTGGAGTAGGAAAAAGGAGAAAGAAGGAGGAGGAAGAAGAAGGAGGAAGAAGTAGCCAACCTTTCTTTCCCTTCTCATTCCTATTTATTCTCAATGAGGAAAAAAAGAAAAATGTCCCAATTC
This sequence comes from Zingiber officinale, assembly GCF_018446385.1. Classification (NCBI taxonomy): domain Eukaryota; kingdom Viridiplantae; phylum Streptophyta; class Magnoliopsida; order Zingiberales; family Zingiberaceae; genus Zingiber; species Zingiber officinale. Next base: position 58,800,586 of record NC_055990.1, on the reverse strand, counting down.
ATCCCCTTGATTCCTCTATTCCCTCACCCTCATTCATTCTCACGAAAATAGAAAGAAGAAAGAAGAAAAAAAACTTGTCTTTGTCTTTTGCTTGCTTTTTCTCTTAACCAAGAGAAAGAGGAGGAAAGCTACTTGACATTTTCTTGCTTCCTTACTTAATCATACTCTTACTTTTAACTACAATTTTCATTCCTTGCTAATCATATATCATTCATGACTCTATTGGTTATCATACACCAATTTAGCTTTATCTATTGTGAGGGGTTCAAGGTTCAAGCCTTAACTTCTCTCTCTTTTCATTTTTTTTTTTGTTCTATTTCCCTTTTCCTTTCATTCTAGAAGAGAATACCCCATATGTATAGCTAAAAATTTCGCGGGTGTTACACGCTCAGTAGATGAAACTTTGCCTTGTCGTTTGCCACGAAGTCGTCTTATTTCTTCTTCGTCCATTGATACTTTTCCTTGACCTCGGGTGCTTCAAAACCAAATTCCATTATTAATAATAAATCAAAATCTATTTTGAAAAGTACCTCCATTTTCTTTTTCCAGCTCGTGAACTTCCCCTCTAACTTTGGTGGGTAGATGCTTGGTCCGGCCATCTCGTATGCTTCATTCGGCGGTTTATCCGCTTGAAGCATCCTCGCTCTGATACCACTTGTTAGGACCTTTGGCGTCCGACTAGAGGGGGGTGAATAGCCCCTGCACAAAAATATTACAAAACCTTTCTTAGACTTATAACTTAATTAAAAGAACATTTGCATAAGAAAGATAAAGAAACTAAAAGACAAAGGCACCGAAAATTTACTTGGATATAACCGGGGAGGTTGTTAATCCAAGGAAGTAAAGCGTACTAATTTCTCCTTCAGGCGGAGAAGCCTCTTTACAGCAATGACAGCACAAAAATAGAAAGCTAAAACAAAAAGTGTCTACAAGTGTCGTTTCACTATTTTTTGTTCTACTGAGCTTCTGAGAGCAGGGCTATTTATATAGCCCTGCTCAGGGTGCCTGGAAGCATTCCAAGCACCTAGAATGGGATAGAATTCTATCCCTGATGTAACATTCAAACACCACGTTAAAATGTCTAAGAATCAGGTTCTGGGTGCCCAGAGTCTGAGCGCCCCAGACTGGTCTGGGCACCCTGACGTAGTCCGGGCACCCCGGGCATCAGAAGTCAGGCTTTTGCTAACTTTTGGTCCAGGCCTCCTTCTTCGGTTCCACTCACCTCGGGTGATTTCGACCATTAGAAATAGGGCTCACTCGAACCCAACTTTCGACCTTCTCGAGCAAACTTCCGCTCCGGCTTCTCGTCCCTCAGAATTAATGCTTGCTTCCTTCTTATCCGCTAGCGTACTCTTCCATAGCTTTTCGTCCCTCGGATAGCTGCGTCTTTTGCTCTTCGAGCAATCTTCTGCTCCAGCTTCTCTTCCCTCGGAAATACCGCATGCTCCCTTCTCGTCTGTCGGTGTACGCTTCCGCAGCACCTCATCTCTCAAACACACCTAGCCCATCGGCTCTCTTCTGTGTTTTTTGCTCTACTTCTTGTGCTCCTAAGTTCCTACACACTTAGGCACAGGGTTAAATACAACATGACATAACTTAACTTATTTGATCACATCAAAACTACCTTGGGGTACCAATAGGATCAATGCCCTCTCTTGAAGAAAAAGGAAGGAAAGAAGAAGGAAGTAAAGAAGAAGACAAAAGAAAAAGGGAGGAAGACCCAAAATTTAATAGCAACATGAGATGATTCATCATTATTGGAGGAAGAAGAACACCATGTATCTCATTTTACTCTAATGGGAATTGATGACATTATCTCCACTTCATCTGAAATAGAAGAGGAAAGGAGCTCATGTGAAGAAGAGGGGAGCTCAAGTGAAGGGGGAGGGCAAACATCAGACTCAGACTTCTCGGTAAGTGAGGTATACAATCTACCCACTCAAACTTTAGTCATGATTATTACAAGTACAAATAAGGTTTTGTTTAAGGAATAAAGCAAGAATAAGTCTTTGAAAAATGATATCATTTTCTTTGAAGAAAAATTAGAATCTATGTCTCTTAAGGATAACAATGACTCTAGTATGTATGCTTCTTCTAGTTTAAATGTATCATCTTTAGAAAAAGAAAATAAGGATTTAAGGAAAAAGGTAGAATACCTTACCAAAGTTCTTAACAAATTTGAATTGGCTCTAAAACCCTAAACATGATCAATTAAGAGCCAAAGGATAAGTTTCAACAAAAAGGGTCTAGGGTATAAGGAATCCAACAATGAAAAGTCATACCACTGTCTAATTGCTAAGGGGCAATTAAAGACAAAAATCATAGATAGAAAATAGATTCCCAAGGAATATTTGCTTAACCCAATTAGAAAGAACCTCTATTAGATGTCAAAGTCAATCCTCAAGGGTTAGTGAATTTTGGGATAGTCAACCATAGAAGATTTAATTCAAATACTTTATAAATGGTTGACTTGAGATCTAAAGGAGACACTTAGCCTTGGATAGAAATTCATGATAAAAGGGCTAAGTAGAAGTTGCTTTCATGACATCTCACAACAAACTATAGGCATGACTTGCTTTACATATTTCTAGACCTGGATGTGAGATGATAGGATGATACTTTTAATTCACTTATGCTTATGGTATTTTGATGAGTTATTAATTATATCAAATTTTAATAATCATTGACCAACCATCATGAAAGTAAATGTTTAATTAATGGACATCTTGTCAGATCATAGTTGGATATTTTAAATGTTTTGAAAATAATTCTATGTTGTGTAAACAGTAACATAGCTTTTGAAAAATATATGAATTCAAAACAAGTTTTAAAGTTGATACAAACTTGAGTGGTTTTCAAGGTTTTGAGTTTTTGGTAAAACTTCAAAAATATAATAAACTTTCATGAAAATATATTTTTCCTTGTTAGAAGACATTAAAAGAAATATATTTTCAAAATTTTATGATTTTTAAAATTTTATGGATTTTTTATGTATTTCTGAAGTTGGCTTCGGAAGCTGAAATTCGAACTGACTATGTGCTAGTCGATTGGTGACTGTGTTTTTTAGTATTTTGCTTATATTTTAAAAAATTAAACTTGGTTCAAATTGAGTCAAAATTTGATGCCACGGTATGCATGATTGGTTGGCATAATCTTTTTGATGGTGTCAAAGAGGAAGAAATGAGAAGGTATAAGTTAGATACTTTTATTTCTCCATATTTGAACAAATTTGATAATTAAGTGATAGAGAATATGTTCAGGAGAAGATTGGATTTTATGCTTCATGTTTATATATGCTTGTAAATTTTCAAGTTGTTATTTATCCCTAACTTAAACATATTGTCACACATCAAAAAGGGAGAGATTGTGGGTGCAATAAACCTAGGTTTGATCGGGTACAACCATGGTTTTGATGTGTGTATCAAAAAAAGTTATGTTTCATATTGGTGGTATGTGTAGTTGAGTCATGCAGGGCTTGGTAAACCACATATGAGAAGCTTAGTGCGGCCAAGCTTGGGAAGGTTATCCTAGGGCTCGGGTCCTTGAGATCGGTGTCGAATGACGTGAAAGGCATCCGAAGGATCGCTGGATGATTAGCAATGGAGTGGAGCAGAAGGAAGCAGACTTCAAGGCCATGCGAAGGATTCATGGAGATAAGCCGCAGGCTTGAGTGCATTTGAGGGACGAACGCTAAGGAAGAGGGTTTCAAAAGGGCAACTCTAGAGAGGATGAGAGTTAAGTGTGTAACCAGGAACAATCGACCAATGGAATTGGCAGTTGACTGCCCAGTCAACTTCCTAGTCAACTACCCAATCGATTGCCAATATATTGGGAGTGAATAGAAGCATTCTGTTTGCTCAGCCAATAGCGACCAGCCGACTGGTAAGTAGCCATTGGCGACCATTGATAGGAACCCTAATTCTGTCAAGTAGTCGTTGGTTGTGTCCAACGATAGCATCAGTTAACTGATGCTGTTATCAGTCGACTGGTGCACAGGAATTGAGTTGATTGATGATCAACTCTTTCCACTCTATTTATAGGGAGCTTGGAGTATTGAAGGAGGTTATTATTTTGATCATTTACTCCTAGTTTTTTGTCTCCATCTTCAAAATCCTTCATTGTTCTTCCTACACCTATTTCCCAATCTTGTAATGAAGAAGAGTTTTCTTGTGGGAGGTTTTGCTCCATCGAGAATGAGCTTATTTAGCTAGAGATTACCAGGGACTAATCTACCAAAGGATTGAAAGTTCGCCCACCTCAAGGATAAGCCATGAAGTAGGAGCAAACAATCACTGAACCATATTAGATTGATCTTGTTAGCGTTTATATTCTTATTTAATTTCATTAGTTCATTAAGCACTAATAAGTTGTAGGAGCAAGAATTCAAAGAACGCCAATTCATCCCCCCCCCCCCCTTATAGTCGACCTAAGATCCTCAACAAGTTTGAGGGGGATTTTTCATTTTCAAAATGACTAATGGAAGTATTCTTTAAAATTGATTTTAATATTTATTAACAATTTAATATGATTTTGAAGCACCCAAGGACAAGAATGGAGAAGAACTCGAAGAACACCGCTGGACTAAAAATAGCGCGATGAATTTGAGGCGAATGGTAAGGCCAAGTTCCATCTTTTGCATGTGCTACTTGCTCAAGAACTCAGAAGAATCAACGCTTATAAATGTATAAAAGAACTTTGGATAAAGTTCTTGTGACTCCACGAAGAACCAAGAAAAGAAGAATCTGACTCTTTGATAGATATCACTTCGTCATCTAACTCTTCAATGGACATCACCTCATCATCAGAGAAATTCGAGACCGAAGAAATCACTGACACAGTACTAGTAGTCACATACCTACACGAAGACAAAGCCACTTCAAAGGAGTGCATTGATGAAGGGGGAGCATTTATTGACGAATGTGATATGATAAGTCAGGTATGTAAGCTTTCTCTACATCAACTACATGAGTGTATTAAAATGCTAAGTAGATCTTTGTGTAAAACTAGATCTAAATATCTAAAATCAAAGGAAGAATATGAATGCCTGCAAGAAAATTTTAACAAACTTAAGGATGTAAATAAAAAATTATAAGACCAACTACAAACATTTAAAATGAAATATGCATGTTCAGATGTTCAGAATTCTAGAAATTTTCAAAGGCTAAGTTATTATTTTAGATTTTACAAGGGATAAATTAGAAAAATTCTTAGAAATTATATAGTACAAAAACTTCTGATAAATCTAGTAGGTAGGAACTTATTTTGAATTTCTAAATCATGCTTAGTTTAAATCTTTATGCATGTTTTACTTTAAATTTGACTTAATTTTTTTCTGCATGCTCAAAAATTGTCATATAATTAAAAGTTTCAAATAAATTATTTCATATCCTTTCTGTTCGAAATTAATTAGATGTTAATTTTTCTGTGAAAAATAAATTTATTATTTAAATATTTATTTTTTTATTATAAAATATTATGTTCTCTATCACAAAAAAATTTTCTATATTTTTTGACTGATATCTGATTTATTTTAAATTATTTATCGAAAATAAAGTTCTTATAATTAAAAATTATTTAGAAATTATCTTTGAAAAATTTATTTTTTTGAGATAAACACTAAATTTTCTATATTTATAAAAATTATCACAATTTTTATATGTCAAATTCTATTTTATAAGTATTTAACTTTGAAAATTTATATTTATGATTATATAATTCTTACTAGTCAAAATATATATCTACTTGTTATCAAATTTTTTATTTTGACCTTTCTATTTTTGATTGACCATCATAATTTTTTAAAAATATTTTTCAAAATATAAAAATAACTTTAAAATTATTTTTGCCAAAACTTATTTTTAAATTTTGAAAATTTGTATATTCAACAATATTTCTTAAAAAAATTTATCAAATGTGGACATTGTTTAATCACCTTAGAATTTTTTATATATATATTTACCCTTAATTTTTTATATGATCAAATGGATAGAGAATTTAGAGGGTTAAGAGGAGTTAAAAATTGCAATATTTTGTTTGTAAATTAAAAAAAAAAATCTTACCTGTAAAAATTTAAATTATTGTATTACTACAATAATTACTTATTTTATCTTTTGATTTACCTTACCTTAACTTAGATTGTTGCACATCAAAAAGGAGAAAATTGTAAGTGACCAGGGTTGATTTTGATGTGGTCAACCAATGCAAGTTAGGTAATGTTATGTTTTAATCCTTGTGTTTAAGTGTGCAGGAACATAGGAATACAAGAAGTCGAGCGGAAGACACAGTAAACGAGAAGTATGACATAAGGACTAAGTTGACAGGTTGAGTGCATCCGAGGGATGAGAAGTTGTGGAAGAGTACGTTAGTGGAACGAGAAGAATAGACATAGCGTTTTAGAGGGACGAGAAGTCGGATCAAAAGACTACTCGAGGATAAGGTCGAAGTTGGGTTCGGGTGAGCTCAACTCTGAATAGTCGGAGAATCACCCAAACGATCGGAGAGGAAGACTGGACAAGTCAACACAGTGTTGACTTGTCCAGGCGCCCGGACTCTGAGCGCCAGGAGAGGGGCCGAGTGCTAGGACCACCTGGGATCAAAACAGGTGCCTCATTGAGGACGGTTGTTGTGGATGATGTTCAGCTCCACATCAGCAGCACTCTAGGCATCCGAACTGGTCCAGGTGCCTGGACAAGGATAAAGTGTTACCATCGTGCCGTTGAGTAGTCGTTGTGAGCAGATAAGGGCCATAGCTAGGGGTGCCTAGAGAGGGTCCAAGCGCCCAAAGATGCCACATTAGCAAACGATTATTTTCGATCACTGGGCTATAAATAGAGTCTCGGTCTTCTTCATTAAAAACAACACTCGACAACACTTTCTATACTTTCATTTTCATACTTTGTACTTTCTTTTCTATTCTTCAACACATATATGAGGCTTCTCCACCTCCGAAGATTCACTCGTAGAAGGAGATCATAGTGAGCTTTCATTATTTTGGAGTACCAATCTTCTATTTACAAACCAAGTAAACCTGGTTGTCTCGTACTCTTTTTAATTGTGTTCTAATTTAATTAAATGTTTATCTAATTCAAGTCAAAAGATTAAGAAGGGTATTTTTATAATTTTAGGACAACTCACCCCTCTCATGTTGGCTGCATGGGACTAATAGGCATGACTTGATTTCCCGGAGAGAGGCACGACCGTGTGAATTCACACGGCTACCCTCACTTTACCTTATGGTGAACATAACCTGATTGCAAGTAGAAGCACGACCATGTGAATTCACATGACTACGCTCGTTTTGACTTCTGATGGGGCACGGATTCCTTGCATCAAAGACATGTCCATGCTTGAAAGGCCCGACCACGCCGCGGCTGGGCTCTAGCTGGGTGTCACGACCATGCCTTAAGGCATGACTAGCTTCTTCTCCCCTTCATGAATTGTTCTAAAGTGCGCTTTAATTCCATTTTCACTCCAAAGCGCATCCTGTTCAAAGAAAATGATGCAAGAGCAGATTTCCGACAAAGAATGCAATAATATTGAAATATTGATAAAGCAAGATGCAATTACATAGATCATACTCAAAAAACACAAGTAGATGTGCGTGAAAATCTAAATAAAAGTATATATAATCTACGTATATCATCTATCAAAGAAGTTTGATATAATGAATGTAAATCGAGTGAATGTCATTATCACTACATGTGAAGGATGTGGAAACACATAACACATCAAGGAAAGTTGACCACTTGGAGCCTTCTCTTCTCAATTGGCTCAAATAGAACAAGTCGATGCAGTAGGCAACTTCAACCAAAGGCAAAAAAATCCATTCTCCAACACTTATAACCCCGAATGGAGGAATCACCCAAACTCTTCTTATAAAAATAACTAAGATCAAGGGCAATCAGCTGCCTATCAATAGAACAATCAACAATCGAGAATAGAAAAGCTCCTTGAGGAGATACTAGCTAACCAAGGAGAGATGAAGAGCGACATCAAGCAACTTAACAGAAGATTGGATAACACGAAAAGACATTAGAAGATACTTGATACACCAATAGCACAGGTGGCAAGTTCTTCTTCTTCAAGGGTCCAAGGAAGTTTTCCAAGAAAGTCAGAACAAAACCAAGTTGAACACTGCAATAGAATTGAATTGAAGAGCGGATGAACCTTGAGAGATCCTCAAGTGACCACAAAAGATAAGGGAATTGAGTATAATGGAGAGTCGCTTCCTTCTACCTCTAGAGATGAAGTTGTTCAAGAGGAGTAGGATACCATACAGGTTCAAGTGCCTCCACCAAGAAAATTTGTTCCATCAATTCTCTTTCCTCGAAGAATCTCCAAAGCCATGAAGGATGTAGAATTTGACAAATTTATAGAGAAAATCAAAGAAATATGTATTTACATTCCCCTCTTGGATGTCTTGCAACAGATGTCAAAATTTGCTAAGTTCACAAAGGAGATCATTTCAAACAAAAGAAAAAAAAGAAGGATTTGAGACCATTGCATTGATAGAAAAATGTAGTGCTCTACTTATCGACGCATAACCTCCTAAACTTCAAGATCCATGAAGCTTTTTTGTACCATGTAAGATTGGTACCATAGCTATTGGTATGACTTTCTGTGACCTAGGGGCAAGTGTAAGTCTCATTTCCTATTCATTGTGCAAAAAGTTGGGTATTAATGATATGAAACTAACTACCATAGCGCAGCAAATAGCATACCATACTCATAGATATCCTTTGGGTGTCATAAAGGATGTCTCGATGGAGATAGGGAATCTTATTTTTCCTACGGACTTCATGGTCTTAGACATGGAGGAAGATGAAGATGCCGATAATTCTTGGAAGGTCATTCCTTGCCACAGCTAAGGTTGTAATAGATGTTAAAAATCATAAACTGTCTTTAGGATTTGGCAAGGATAAATTGGAGTTTGTTTTATATAAGGCTTCTAACAAAATTTTTGCTGTTGAGAACTCATGTTTTAGGTTGGATGATCTCCAAGTTTTGAAGGAGCACAATCCCTTTAGGAGACCACCGGAGAAAGCATCAACTCCAGCAACCAAAGAAAAGCAGTCCCGCAGCTCTAACGAGAAATACACTATTCTAGTGAGAGCACAGAAAAACGAAGGGGCCGAAGCAAGCAAACACAACGGAGGGGAGCATCTCCCCTTCAAGGCCAAGACTCCTAGATGAACTGTATTGGAGTTGAGCTTACGACCTTAAACGAGTGTTTCTTGGAAGGCAACACAAGTGTTTCTTTATTTTCATTCTATTTTCATTTTGTTTTCTTTGTGTTTAATGCATTTTCATTTTTATTTGCAGGTTTTCAGGCATCCACAAATTGGCCATGACATCTTCATGGGTGTGGAGGCACCGGAGGTGACAAACCAATGAAAAGAAGGCCTAATGCAGATTTTCGACTTTGGCTGTGTCTTTTGACATGGCCATATCTCTCTGATAGAAGATAACCATGTCATGGCCATGTCTTTTTACACAACCGTGTCCCTCTGGCTAAGCCTAACCATGTCTTGGCTGTGTCTTTCAACACAGCTATGTCAATGCTCTAAAAAAAACAACTAACCCTGTCATTTTGACACGGTCATGCCAACTAGACCACAACAAAACATGGTCTAGCCATGCCTATAAGGCACAAACATGGGAAATAAACCAATCCAAGGTATAAAACCTTGTCCATGGTCGTGCCATCCCTAGGCATGATCGACACACCTGACACACCCCCACCTCCTTCTTCTTTCTCTCCTTCTCCAAGACCCCTCTCCTCCAAAACCTCTTCTTCCTTACTTAATCTTGATCAAGGGGCCTCCAATCTCTTCTTCCTTCCTCGATTTTGAGCAAGAGACCTCCAAGACTTCTCTCTCTCCAAGATCTAGTCTAGATCTAGATTTCTCCCTTCTTTCCCAAGATTTCTCTTCTCTTTCTCATCTTTTTTTGACATTCTCCATCCCATTACTTGACTTTCAAAGATGTTCAATATCTTGAAGAGAATCCAAAGGAGAGTTGGAGGATCGAGCGATGGTGATGATCATGATAAAGGCAAAGGAAAGGGCATTGAGAAAGGAAATGCAAAGGTACAGAGCAAAAGCAATGGCAAGCACACGACATGTGATAAAGGTATTGATAATGATTTCAGCATTATTTTTAGAAATCAAGAGCAAAAGGATAGATTTGATAATCTTGTTTTGCGTAGAATTGTTTGCACTCATTATCTTGATGAAATTACTATGAATGTGTTAGGAATTAAGGATGATATAGATTGGTTAATAAGCGCTTTCGATTGGAATGACTTAATGTGCACACATCATCCAACCTACACCCGCCTTGTCCTCAAATTTCTAAGTTCGATAGAGACCTACTTTACCTTTGATGAAGATCATTATGGTAATATCAATTTTTGATTAATGAATCATGACTATCAATGGACTCTATTCAATTTTAAAACTTATTTCAGCTTACCTAAGGGAGGGTCTCATAAATTTGATTATAGCTTCAATAGCAATTCTTTTCGGCATAATATCACTAATTTAAAGGCACCCTATGACCATTCATGATCTAAAACTTCACACATCCAGAACCCTGTCTTTTGATACCGCCACCGGCTTATGAGCAAAACTATCTTCGGTAGATATAAGAGTGATGGGGTTGTACAAAAAGTGAAACTTTACTCATTTTGAGCAATGTTAAACAAGATGGATATTGATTTGGGGTACCACTTTTTGCAAACCCTTGTGAGCCAGGAAAGGCATTTTAGGTATGATAGTGTTTGGCAAAGTAATAATCCAAACTGCTTAACACTTACAATTAGAACTGTTTTTTCTGAATATTATTCTTGGCAACTCTAAAATTGGCATCGATACATATCTTGTTATGAAAATGATCTGCAAAGGTGAAAATAGCTTTATTTTTTTCAATAGAGAGGGATTTCTACTCCCTCTTTCTAACCCCAATCAAACCAGAGTCTGCAACCCTGCTAATTGATTTATTAGGGACATAACACCAGAGGTTGTCTCCACCCATGTTGAGTTGAACCTTCATTGTCTAGATACTCGGAGTTGATTAACTATCTAAAACCAACTAGGCATTCTGTTGCTTACGGTAGTATGGGCCCTTCTAGATTTAATTTCTCAAATTTTCATGCTTCTTTGGATACTCTTCATGAGAGGTAAAGTGTCGGCCAATGCATGTTGGTGTTAGTTAGAGCCCTAGAGTCAATCATTTGATGATTGTATTATGGACTTGTTGTATCATATTCTTATATAAATAAAGGTATTTGTTTTGGTTATTATACTTACTTGTATTGGTGCCAAATAAACTAAGTATAATAGCGTCCTTGAGTAGAAGGTTCTTACCTATATCAATCGATTGGTTGAATCGATAGTGAGATGATATAGGGAACACTACTCTTAATCATTCCTAGTCAAGTATTAACATTCAGGGACAATGTTAATGCAATAAGACTAGCATGTAGGTCAACTCGATGACTTGATCTCACAAGTCATGGATATAGAGATATCAAGTTAACACATGGGTATGCATTGGAGAATGTATATTGAATAACCCGTCATGAGAAAGTATCATGGATCGTTATATGAGTGTCATATACTTTCTCATGTGGCTATTAGTATGACTACTAGTCCTTAGACCTGAAGTCACCATGGATCCCTACATAAGGAGTTACATACTTTGGTTTCGTCAAACGTCATCCGAAATTGGGTGGACTATAAAGGCGATTACTAGGTATGTAACAAATTATGCGGAGGGATGTGAGTGATGTAGATGGGATCTATCCCTCCTATATGACGGGAGTGACATCGATATTCTTGATAGAGTGAGACCACGAAGTGCATGGCCATGCCCAAATGAGTCAATATGAGATATTGAGCTCATTTGATTTAGTGAGACTACTTGGAGTTCAAGATTTAGGTTGGTCAGAGGATGACACGGTCTATGCCTCACATTGATCAATCTAGATGTCTAGGATAGAAGGACACTTGTCATAAATTGTGAGGAGCCACAATTAGTAGTCACAAGGTGATGTTGGATCTCAACATTCTTGTAAATTGGGTAGTAATGATGTGTTGCTAGATACCGCTCATTACTTATGCTCCTAAATGGGTTTATGGGCATTGCCAACGTTACAAGAACCTATAGGGTCACACACAATGGACAATTAAATGGAGATTAGGTTCATATGATGAACCAAGAGGATTAGATTCATGTGATGAATCAAATTGGATTAAGAGTAATCCTAATTGGGCTAATTGAGTTGGACTCAAGTTGATTCATGTGTTCAATGAGTCTAATTTAGATTATGACTCATTGAATCAATTTAATTAAATGAATTAGATTCATTATATTAAATTGGTTTGAATCAAATGGTTAGATTAGATCAACCATGAGAGAGATTTGGTCAAGTTTGACTTGACTTGAGAAGGAAGATGAAAGGTCAAGTTTGACTTGACCATTTGCCACCTCATTTGTGAGTTGACATTAGGAGGACTAATGATGATGTGCCACATCATCATAGTTAGCATATGTGTGTGTCACCTCATGGAGGTTACAAGTCTTCTCTTTAATGGTCGGCCACATTAAATAAATGGAAGTTACAATTGTGGCCGGCCACATTTGAATTGCAAGTGAATGCAATTCAAGGCATTCATTCTCATTCAACTCATCTTCTTCCTCAAGCTCTCAACCTTTATCCCTCTCCTCTCTTGGCCGAACCTTACCAAGGTGCTAGCACACCTTTGTGTTAGGTTTCTCCACCTATTTGTTCGTGTGGATACTTCTAGAGGGTTGTACACTTGACAACCTCGAGATCCGGCATCACTTGGAAGATAGGGATACGCGAAGGGCTTCGCACCAAGGGTAAAGATATTCTCCTAATGTAGATCTAGATGTAAGAAACTCGTACTCTTAAATTTTGTTTTATTTCACTTCGTACGGATCCGGTGGCATGGGGATTTCGGGGTTTCCGCGACGCGAAAAAGTGATTTTCGCAACCCGAAAAATCCAACAGTGGTATCAGAGCCACGTGCGAAATCTTGTACGAGTTTATTTTGTATTTTTATGAAAAATAGAAGTTCTATAATATTCTGTAAATTTCCTATTTTTATAATTTTTATGGGTATTTTTCTCGTAGAAGCGAAGCACAAGTGTTTCGACACTTGTAGGCTTCGACTACCGAGAAGATTTTTCCGAAACGGCAAGGTTTCGCCCCAAATCTTTTTGGGACAGCGGGCTAAGGCGCTGTAGGATCGCTAAGGAACACTCGCGATGGTTAGATCGTGGGTAGGTGCGCTACCCCTGGCCCCGGAAGGGGATTCGTTCCGCGGTTGCGCCCGAAAACCCGCTAAACGGAACCGCCAGGAATTTTACTCATAAAAATTGTAAAAATTGTAGTAAAAATTACAGAAAATTATAGAAAATACATAATTTAGAATTATGTATTATTTTGTGATAGTCATAGCCCAAAAAAGACCCAATCTGATTGGAAATGTGTTGTAATTCATAATACGGCCTGCATGCCGTCATGTGATGTGCGTGTTGTATATTTGATTCGCGACCTGCGCGTCTTGCCTTTCTCTATTTTTATATTCTTGTTGTAAATTAGTTTAGACTCTAATGTAACTCGAATTTCAAAATTGTAATGTACAAAATTGGAGCCGTGGAAGGTCCACTCGAGACGGAGTTACGAGGAGGGCGCGAGCAACACAAGGTGGTCAAAGGAAGTAGCTTGAGAAGCTGTTGGCCTTAGGTTGACCATCTGATCTTCTCATTGGCTTGAGAAGATCATAGTAGGGTCATGACTAATCACAAATAATTTGATTAATTGCTTGTGTGTATGTGATGCATAATTAGTAATTAATTAGTGCCTAACGATTAGATTAGATCTAAATCGTGTACAAGATGCACCCTCTCGATTAGATTAGATCTCAATCGCGTCAACTCAAATGTCTACCGTGCCATGATACCTATCACTACCTCGATCACATGTGTTGTTGAATCTGCCAAAGCAAAGCAACACATATTATCTTGGTAGGGTACGGAGGGACAATCTTAGTCCCTCCTATCAACGCATAGGTGAGTAGAGACTCAATTTGATTGAGTACAACTAGTTAAATCGAGTTTAACTGTAGGCATTCTTCTAATGATTGGAAAGATAGGACATAAATCACATTTATATTAATTCTTGGGCGTATTAGCCAAAGCTAACTCAAGTTTTAATATAACTGCAGATAATGATCCTATAAACAAGAGTTGCATAGAGATGTAATTGGTAAATCGTTACCTACCGATCATACTAAATCTTGGGCGTATTAGCCAAAGCTAACTCAAGGGTTAGTATGATGTGGATCTTGTCCCACATGAATTAAAGAATTTAGTGGGAGCATCATTTAAATAAAGGCCTAATTAAATGATTTAAAAGAATATGATATTTATTTTCTGCATTTTTCTATTGTAGATAACCATGACGTCAAACACGAACACTTTCTCTCTGCGTTCTGTCCTTGACAAGGACAAGCTCAACGGAGCAAATTTCCTGGATTGGTACCGGAATCTGAGAATAGTTCTCACCCAGGAACGTAAATTGTACGTTCTGGAGCAGCCCATTCCGGAGGCTCCTCCTGCCAATGCCACGCGAGCAGACAAAGATGCTTACAAGAAGCATCAAGATGACGCATTAGATGTGTCCTGTCTAAAGCTCGCAACCATGAACTCTGAGCTTCAGAAGCAACATGAGTTGATGGGCGCTTACAATATGGTTGAACATCTTCGTCAACTGTATCAAGGACAAGCGAGGCACGAGAGATTTGAGATCTCAAGGGCACTATTTCAGTGCAAGATGTCAGATGGGGCTCACTCTGTTCTAAACTACAACATGAGCGAAATTGACAAGCCACTGCCCGAGCTGCTTAGCATGTTAAGAACTGCTGAGCTGAACCTTAAGAAGGTTAAGCCCCACTCTGTTCTGATGGTTCAGAAACACAAGGGCAAGGGCAAGCCCAAAGGCAAAGGAAAGTCCCAAGCCAAGGGCAAAGGCAAGGCACTTAAGCCTAAAGGAGGGGTCGCCAAGGATGCTACCTGCTTCCACTGCGGTCAGACCGAGCACTGGAAGAGGAACTGCAAAGTGTACCTGGAAGATCTTAAGAAGAAGCGAAGTGAGACTTCCACTTCAGGTATATATGTTATAGAAGTCAATCTATCTATTTCTTCATCATGGGTATTAGATACCGGATGTGCTTCTCACATTTGTACTAATGTGCAGGCGCTGAAAAATAGCAGGGCATTGGCAAAGGGCGAGGTGGACCTACGCGTAGGCAATAGAGCACGGGTTGCTGCTGTTGCTCCCTCTGGGCTTATACTAGAGTTGGATCATTGTTGTTATGTGCCTGCTTTAACTAAAAACATAATTTCAGTTTCTTGTTTGGACAAGAAAGGTTTCTCTTTTATAATTAAGGATAAATGTTGTTCTGTTTATTTAAAAGATATGTTCTATTGTAGTGCACCTCTGATGAACGGACTCTACATTCTAGAGCTTGAAAGCCCTATCTATAACATAAATACCAAGAGGTTCAAGTCAAATAACTTGAATCAAACCTATCTCTGGCACTGTCGCTTAGGTCATATAAATGACAAGCGCTTATCCCAGCACCATAAGGATGGTTTGCTGGACTCATTTGATTTTGAATCTTATGAGACATGCGAGTCATGCCTACTAGGCAAGATGACCAAGACTCCCTTTAGTGGACACAGCGAAAGAACGACTGATTTGTTATGACTTATACATAGTGATGTATGTGGTCCTTTCAATGTCGCTGCTAGAGGCGGTTATAGGTACTTCATCACATTTACTGATGACTTCAGTAGATATGGTTATGTGTACTTGATGACACATAAGTCTGAATCCTTTGAAAAGTTCAAAGAATTCAAGAATGAAGTATAGAACCAGCTTGGCAAGAGTATTAAGATACTTCGATCAAATCAAGGTGGTGAATACCTTAGCCATGAGTTTCGTGACTATCTAGCTGAGTGTAGAATCCTATCTCAACTCACTCCTCCTGTTACACCACAGTGGAATGGTGTATCCGAAAGGAGGAATCGTACCCTATTAGATATGGTACGGTCTATGATGAGTCACACAGATCTTCCTACATTTCTTTGGGGCTATGCTCTAGACACGGCTGCTTTTATACTCAACCGAGTTCCATCAAAGGCCGTGATAAAGACATCATATAGGATATAGACTGGGAGAGATACCCAGGTGTCTTTTATGAGGATTTGGGGTTGTAAGGCTTACGTTCGACGTCAAGTCTCAGATAAATTAGGACCCAAATCCGACAAGTGCTACTTTATTGGATATCCCAAGGAAACTAAGGGATATTACTTCTACATTTCCAGTCAGCACAAGGTAGTTGTGGCAAAGACTGGGGTCTTTCTAGAAAGGGATTTTGTTTCTAGAAAGACTAGTGGGAGTACGTTCGATCTTGAAAAAGTTCAAGATGCGGACCATAGCACTGAAACCTCGATGGAAGTTGAACTAGAACCACAAAGTGTTGTGGATGATGTTATTCCACAAAGAGTTGAGGAACAACAACCAGTTCAAGTAGACATACCTCTTCGCAGGTCTGATAGGGTACGTCGTCAGCCTGAAAGATACTCATTTCTCTTGTCTGACTATGATGACGTTGTGCTCATAGAGGATGAGTCTACCACCTATCAGGAAGCTGTGATGAAACCAGATTCCGATAAATGGCTAGAGGCCATGAGATCCGAAATTGAATCCATGTACACCAACCAAGTATGGACTTTGGTTAATCCACCTAAAGGGGTAAAACTCATAGGGTGTAAGTGGGTCTTTAAGAGAAAGACTGACATGGATGGACTTATCTATAAGGGTCGCTTGGTAGCTAAAGGTTTCAAACAGATTCATGGTATTGACTATGATGAAACCTTTTCTCCATTAGTGATATTTAAGTCCATTCGGATCATGCTTGCTATTGCAGCATACCATGACTATGAGATATGGCAGATGGATACCAAAACCACGTTTCTGAATGGAAACCTACTCGAGGATGTGTACATGACACAACCTGAGGGTTTTGTAGATCCACAGCATACTGGCAGAGTATGCAAGTTGCATAGGTCCATTTATGGACTAAAGCAAGGTTCTCAGAGCTGGAATATTCTATTCGATGATGCAATCAAACAGTTTGGTTTCATCAAGAATGAAGATGAATCTTGTGTCCACAAGAAGGTTGTAGGGGACATAGTTGTCTTCCTCATATTGTATGTGGATGACATACTACTCATTGGGAAAGGCATCCCTTTGCTTCAGTCTGTCAAGACCTGGAGCATCCCGCATTCTAGGGATACAGATCTATAGAGATAGATCTAAGAGATTGTTTGGCCTAAGTAAGAGTACATACATTGACAAGGTACTCCTTCGGTTTGCCATGCAGAACTCCAAGAAGGGATTTCTGCCGATGTCACATGGCATGAGTCTTTCGAAGACTCAAGGTCCCTCTTCTAGAGAGGAGAGAGACTGCATGGATCAGATCTCTTATGCCTCAGCCATAGGATCTATCATGTACGTAATACTATGTACTCGTCCTGATGTCTCGTATGCTTTGAGCATGACGAGCATATACCAGTCTGATCTAGGTGAAAGTCACTGGATAGCGGTCAAGAATATTCTCAAGTACTTAACAAGGACTAAAGAATATTTCTTGATATATGGAGGCAATGATGAGCTAGCTGTAAAGGGTTATAGTGATGCCAGCTTCCAGACCGACCAGGATGATTATCGATCGTAGTCGGGGTTTGTATTTTGCATAAATGGTGGTGCTGTGAGCTGGAAGAGTTCGAAGTCGGACACAGTAGCTGATTCTACGACAGAGGCCGAGTACATTGCTGCATCAGAGGCAGCAAAGGAGACAGTTTGGATCCGCAAGTTCATCACTAAACTTGGGATGGTTCCTAGTATCGCTGACCCTATTGAGCTCTATTATGACAACAATAGAGCTATAGCACAGGCTAAGGAACCTCACTCACACCAGCGGGCCAAACACATACTACGGCACTTCCATCTTATTCGAGAGATTATCGAGAGAGGAGATGTGAAGATTTGCAGAGTACCCACAGAGGCTAACATCGCAGATCCCTTGACCAAGGCTTTGGCACAGAGAAAGCATGATGGTCACACTAGGTCATTGGGGCTTAGAGCCTACACTGATTGGCACTAGTGCTAGTGGAAGATTGTTAGTTAGAGCCCTAGAGACAATCATTTGATGATTGTATTATGGACTTGTTGTATCATATTCTTATATAAATAAAGGCATTTGTTTTGGTTATTATACTTACTTGTATTGGTGCCAAATAAACTAAGTATAATAGCGTCCTTGAGTAGAAAGTTCTTACCTATATCAATCGATTGATTGAATCGATAGTGAGATGATATAGGGAACATTACTATTAATCATTCCTAGTCAAGTATTAGCATTCAGGGACAATGTTAATGCAATAAGACTAGCATGTAGGTCAACTCAATGACTTGATCTCACAAGTCATGGATATAGATATATCAAGTTGACACATGGGTATGCATTGGAGAATGTATACTGAATGACCCGCCATGAGAAAGTATCATGGATCGTTATATGAGTGTCATATACTTTCTCATGTGACTATTAGTATGACTACTAGTCCTTAGACCTGAAGTCACCATGGATCCCTACATAAAGAGTTACATACTTTGGTTTCGTCAAACGTCACCCGTAACTGGGTGGACTATAAAGGCGATTACTGGGTATGTAACAAATTATGCGGAGGGATGTGAGTGATGTAGATGAGATCTATCCCTCCTATATGACGGGAGTGACATCGATATTCTTGATAGAGTGAGACCATGAAGTGCATGGTCATGCCTAAATGAGTCAATATGAGATATTGAGCTCATTTGATTTAGTGAATCTACTTGGAGTTCAAGATTTAGGTTGGTCAGAGGATGACACGGTCTATGCCTCACATTGATCAATCTAGATGTCTAGGATAGAAGGGCACTTGTCATAAATTGTGAGGAGTCATAATTAGTAGTCGCAAGGTGATGTTGGATCTCAACATTCTTGTAAATTGGGTAGTAATGATGTGTTGCTAGATACCGCTCATTACTTATGCTCCTAAATGGGTTTAGGGGCATTGCCAATGTTACAAGAACCTATATGGTCACACACAAATGACAATTAGATGGAGATTAGGTTCATATGATGAACCAAGAGGATTAGATTCATGTGATGAATCAAATTGGATTAAGAGTAATCCTAATTGGGTTAATTGAGTTGGACTCAAGTTGATTCATGTGTTCAATGAGTCTAATTTAGATTATGACTCATTGAATCAATTTAATTAAATGAATTAGATTCATTATATTAAATTGGTTTGAATCAAATTGTTAGATTAGATCAACCATGAGAGAGATTTGGTCAAGTTTGACTTAACTTGAGAAGGAAGATGAAAGGTCAAGTTTGACTTGACCATTTGCCACCTCATTTGTGAGTTGGCATTAGAAGGACTAATGATGATGTGTCACATCATCATAGTTAGCATATGTGTGTGTCACCTCATGGAGGTTACAAGTCTTCTCTTTAATGGCCGGCCACATTAAATAAATGGAAGTTACAATTGTGGCCGACCACATTTGAATTGCAAGTGAATGCAATTCAAGGCATTCATTCTTATTCAACTCATCTTCTTCCTCAAGCTCTCAACCTTTCTCCCTCTCCTCTCTTGGCCAAACCTTACCAAGGTGCTAGCACACCTTTGTGTTAGGTTTCTCCACCTATTTGTTCGTGTGAATACTTCTAGAGGGTTGTACACTTGACAACCTCAAGATCCGGCATCACTTGGAAGAGCGGGAGACGCGAAGGGCTTCGCACCAAGGGTAAAGATCTTCTCCTAATGTAGATGTAGATGTAAGAAACTCGTACTAGTAAATTTTGTTTTATTTCACTTCGCACGGATCCGGTGTCATGGGGGTTTCGAGGTTTCCGCGATGCGAAAAAGCGATTTTCGCGACCCG
Organism: Zingiber officinale; assembly: GCF_018446385.1. NCBI lineage: Eukaryota > Viridiplantae > Streptophyta > Magnoliopsida > Zingiberales > Zingiberaceae > Zingiber > Zingiber officinale. The sequence goes on along the minus strand of NC_055990.1, from coordinate 58,780,491 downwards.
AAAAATCCAACAGTTGGAAGGGCACTATGCTCTAACTCATCAACAATTCCAAGTGGTACGTGAACATTTTCAATTCACAAGGAACTTTCAGGGTCGGGTATATGAATTTGTGAATGATTACTATGTTGATAGAGAGAGAGAGAGGAGGAGGAATTTAGATACACCATGTGTTATACTGGCCAACAGGTAGCCACATTTTATTAGTTTCCTGAGGGTCTTGGCACTCAACATGGTTTCCCTAGCTTTTCTACTGGGCCACCTCCTCCTAATCCTAGAGACCTACACCCGACCCATATCCACCCTCTCGACATCCTACACATGGTCCTCCACCATCTTATTAATTTCATTGGGACAATAAAAAATTCAAGTCTAAAGGGGTGATTTGTACATATTTGTTGCCTTTCCATTACAAATTTTTTAGTTGCACTTTGATTGTCTTGTTTTAGTCTTGCTTCAGTTTAAGTTCAGTAAATATTGCAGTTTGTTTTAGTTGTTTTGCTTGTTTAGATCTATTGCTTTTGTGTCATGTGAGTGCATTGTTCTTCACCTTATTGCTAACTTGTCCAATAGTAAAATTTCTAGCACATTTATTGTTTAGATTGTGTTGTTGTGTAAATAGTGTTAGTATGTTTAGTAAGCTATTTTCTTCTATCTCTAGTAACATAAATTGAACAATGCATTGTATTAAGAAAAACTTGAGGAATGGTCTAACTTAGGGATCTCATTTTACTTAGCCTAAGTTTGGATAGTTAAAAACTCTGAAAATAGTCATGATTCGTAGAACTTATCAGTACTTGTATATAGATGGTGACTTTTCAATTTACATCTTGGTTACTGAATAATTCACGAATCATGTAAGTTGGCTTGGAAAAATTAAAATATCCCTACATTTGTATCTTTTTCATATGTTTTAGTACTACATTTAAAGCACTAAAAAAATAATGAAAAAAGGATATAAAAAATAGTTATTGTGAGTAGATCTAGTAATTTATCCTTTTGAAACTGAGTTAAGTTATTGGGAAATAAATACTATATTTCTCTTGATATCGAGCATGTCTTTGAGAACTTGGGCAGATTTAGAGGATAAACCAAGTATGTGGCAGGTATGTGCCTATGACTAGGAATAGAAAGAAAGAAGTTAGATGATGACTTGACTAGACTTAGGGATCGATACTTGAAAAACATAGGTCACTCATCGTACTATGCACAAGGACATATTTAAACCAAACTCGAGTTACTCTATGATCATTCTCACTAATGAAACTAATCAATAGAGTTAAATTTATTCACTAGTGGTTATGATGCAATGTACGAGCACATAAGTCTAGATTGTAGAATTGTACTTAAGGACAAGCAAAGGTTTAAAACTATTTGTATTTCTTGAGTATGATCTATGGTATTGCACCCTGCTTTATCATTATTTTAGCACTATTACTCTCTTTGTTGGAGATATGCTCGTGCTTCATTTTCTATTGACAGGACGTGCTTTAGAACGAAAGTGGAATTAAAGCATGTTTGGAGCAACCATAGAAGAAGAGCAAAGGCTGATTGTGTCTCATGGCACGACCATGTCCCCCACCAGAGCCCAGCCAAGGCATGGTCGTTCCCTACAGGCACGGCCAGCACGACCATGTCTCTCACACAAGGAGGGTTATGCCCAACATAAGCCAAAATGGAGGCAACCATGTGGATTTACATGGTCGTGCCTCCCCTGGTTTGGAAAAACAATAGTGTGGTCGTTTCCCAGAGGCACGAGCATTATATGGCCCGGGCAAGGGTTCTATCCACACCTATAAAAGGGGTGTTCTTCCCCTTTTAAGAAGAGAAAGAGTTTTTCCTTTGGGGAGACTCACTTGATCTATATCTACACCTCTTTCACACTCCGATCGATGATCCGAAGCTATTTTCATCTTCTCTATCTCCTCCGGAAGTAAAGGATTAGATCTGAAGACTTTTCGATGTATTAGATAAGTCTTCTTTCTCTTTTCTTGTATATTTGAGTAGAAGTTTGTGATTTTAACTTAGGGTTTCTCTTGTTATAGAGTAGATTCATCTTGTTCTATGATTAAGGGAGTAATTGTGATGTGTGATTGATGCTAACTTTATGGATTTGACAATGCCCTATTCAAATGATATGCTTATGTCTTGTATCTATTTGATTAAATGTGTGCATGATGTCTTTATGCTTGAATGTCATGTTTAATTGAATGAATGTATTGATTGCTCGTTCCGTAGAGGAGATGCCCTAGATCGTATGACCTTGGGAGCTCCATGACAGAAAAGTATCCTTCTAAACAGTAATTTCAAGGGTGCCATCTTGAAATGGAGAGTAATTCTCTACTAGAAGTGTCAAATTAGGCTTAATGGATTATCTCTAATCCTGTGTTAATAAGTGTCCTATATTATCTAGCTATTGTATCAGGGGGGGCGGCGACCATAGTGACAAAGGGTATTCCATTAACTAGACTTCCTGGGTTACCTTGACTACTCAGTGGCATTGTATAGCCATTGGGGTAATACTCTGATACAACTATCATGGGGGAGTGTCGGTATTTTGTTAGATTTCCTGCTTGCACATAAGGATAGAGGGTAAGAGATGTGCAATCCATAAGGCATTAATTAGTATCACAATGAAACCAAACCTCACGAACATCTCCCTTGACCAATTTCCTCACAACTACTCTTAACTCTTTTTTCTACTTCTCTTTCTCTTTCTCTTAGTGCAATCATTTATAAACATTTCGATCATTTAGTTAGCTCACTGTGGGAACTCACTAGTGCTTAACCAAATCTCTGCGGGATCGATAACTTTTATTACTGACAATGTAATCGTGTACTTATGAAAATGTAACAATCCTATAACGAAGTCCATCATAAAATGTTCCTATTTCTATTCTGGAATTTCTAATGGTAGTAAAAGTCCCCTAGGTCACTAGTGTTCTTCCTTCACTTATTGACGCATCAAACACTTAACCATGAAGTTTGTTATGTCTTGCTTTATTCCATTCCACCAGAAACTTTTCTTCAACTCTCTATATGTTCTTGTGCTTCTAGGGTGAATTGAGAATTTGGATTTGTGTGCCTTGGATAGTACTTCCTTTCGGAGGTTATTAATATCTGATACACATAGTCGTTCTCTCATCCAAAGTATGCTATTACCGTCTACTTGAAATTTTGAGGCTTTTCAATCTTAAGCTTGAGCTTTGAGTTTTATCAAATTAGGGTCTTAGTTTAGACCTACTTTGATTCTTTCACATATGTATGGTTCGGCCGACACTGAGAAAAATATTCTCTCTCCCAAGCTTTTACGACTTAAAGCCTCTGCCACATTGTTGGTTTTTCCTAGATGGTAATTGATTGTGAGATCATAATCCTTAAGAACCTCAATCCACTGTCTCTGCCTCATATTTAATATCTTTAAGTAATAAGTATTTAAGGCTATGGTGGTATATAAAGATCTCATATTTGACTCTGTATAATTAGTGTCTCCAAATTTTTAAAGTAAAGACTACTGCTACGACTCGAGGTTGTTGGTGGGGCAATTATACTCGTATGGTTTTAACTGTCTTGATATATATGTAATCACCCTGCCATCTTGCATAAGCACGCACCCAGGCCTCCTTTTGAAGCATCACTATAGATGGTAAAACCATTGACTTTGGTGGGTAGAAGCAGTATCGATGTTGACGCCAGCTTCCTTTTTAAGGTCTTAAAGCTCCCTTCACATCTCTCATCAGTTTGGTCAGAGGTATGACTATTGAAAAAAATTCTTGACGAATTTCCTATTATAGCTGGCTAATTCTAAGAAACTTCAAACCTTGGTAATAGTCGTCGGCTATGACCATTCTAGTATTGCCTCCACCTTCTTTGGGTCCACTGATATGCTCTCCTTCGATATGATATGACCCATGAAAGTTACACTCTGTAGCCAAAATTTACATTTCTTGAACTTGGCATATAATTATTTTTCACAAAGAGTTTCGAGTGTGAGTCGGAGGTATTCTATGTGGTATTCTTCATTTGATGAGTAGACGAGTATATTGTCGATGAATACTACCATAAAATTATTAAGGAATGGCTTGAAGACATGATTCATAAGATCCATGAATGTCTTAGGAGAATTTGTTAATCCGAATGGCATTATTATAAATTCGGCATGCCCATATCTCGTTCAGAAGGTAATTTTCAAAATATTCTCTCCTTTGATCTTTAATTGATGGTATCCCGGCCTTAAATTGAGATTCGAATACACTTTAGCACCTTTTAGTTGGTTGAATAGGTCATTAATTCTCAGTAAAGGGTATTTGTTCTTAATTGTAATCTTATTTAATTCCCTGTAATTAATGCACAACCGCATGTCGTCATCCTTTTTCTTTACAAATAATGCTGGTGCTCCCCATGGTGATGCACTTGGCCTTATCTGCTTCTTTTCCAACAATTCTTGGCACTTTTTGCTAAGTTCCTTGAGTTCAGCTAGAGCCATTGGGTATGGAACCTTTGGAATTAGCGTGGCGTTCGATACTACATTGACCATGAATTAGATTTCTCAATCAGGAGGCGACCCTAGTAGTCCATCCGGAAAAACATATGAAAACTCCCTTACTACCGTCTTATCTTCTATTCTTAACTCGGAGTCTCCCTTAACCTCACTTATTACTGCAAGGTATACTACCTCCCCACATTTCATAACTTTCCAGGTTTGAGAAGAGAATAAGAGAGATTTCTGCTCCTTAACTTTACCATGGAAAATAATCCTCTCTTGATTCGAGGTTTATAATCAAACAATCTTCGAATGGCAGTCCATCACTGCATGGTTTTTAGCTAGCCAATCCATCCCCAAAATCACATCTAATTCTACCATGCTGAGTTGAATCGGATCAACCCTAAACACTTAATTTGTTATTTGGGCACTACTTCCTATATAGAGTGTGTGTTTCTAAAGTCTTATTCGTTGGTGTCGTAACTTTATAAGGTTTTGATAGGTTTTCTAATTTAGTCCCTAATTCTTTAGCAAATCTCTTAGAGATAAATGAATGTGTGACATCATAATTAAACAATGCATAAGCAGGTAGATTCTAGATTAGAATAGTACCTTCCACAACATCATTAACTGCATTTACTTGTTCTTGGGTTATGGCATATACGCAAGAATTTGTAGCTAGTTCATTATCCCCTTAAGCCCTTGTACCTACACCATTGCTAGAACCTCCATCCTTTCACTTCAGATAAGAATATTGAGAGATATAATTGTTGGTGCAACCTTAGGTCAAGGTTGACCTGGTTAACCCGACTCGAGTTGACGTGACTCGAGTTGTATTTTGATGTTTGACTTGGGAAGATTGTCGGTGCAATCTTAGGTCAAGGTTGACCTAGTTGTGTTGCATGTTGATGTTTGACACTTGTGAGAGAGTTCTATTCTTGATGTGGGACAAGAATAGATGTTTGGGAGATTATTGGTGCAACCGTAGGTCAAGGTTGACCTGGTTGACCTGATTCGGGAAAAGTCCAAGTATGAAGACTTGGCACGGAAAAGTCCAAGCAGGGAGCTTGGCACTGGAAAAGTCCAAGTATGGAGACTTGGCACTGGAAAAGTCCAAGCAGGGAGCTTGGCACGTGAAAAGTCCAAGTATGGAGACTTGGCACGGGGAAAGTCCAAACAGGGAGTTTGGCACGGGGAAAAGTCCTGGTGAGTGAAGCCAGGCAGTCGGGAAATCCTGGTGAGTGAATCCAGGTGAAAATCCTAGTGAGTGAAGCTAGGTGAAGGTGAAAGTCCTGGTGAGTGAAGCCAGGCATTCGGGAAAATCCTGGTGAGTGAAGCCAGGTGAAAATCCTAGTGAGTGAAGCTAGGTGAATGGGAAAGTCCTGGGATGTTAGGCCGGTGGAAAGTCACGTGAGTGAAGCCGGGCGGTGGGAAAGTCACGTGAGTGAAGGAGGGAGAAAGTCCTAACTGTTAGGCGGTGGAAATCAGTGAAGCCGGTGAAAGTCCCGTGAGTGAAGCGCAAAGAAAATCCAGATGGATCAGGTAGGATCGGACGTCTGGTGGGGGAAAGTCCAAGTAGGTCGAAGGGATTGACCGGACACTGGGCAGAGAGGGCGAGCGGGTCAAGGGAGTGACCAGATGCTGGGGGTGAATCACGAAGAGGTCAAGGTTGACGGATATTGGTTTGGAAGTCTTGGGACTTGGTTTGGGCAAAAACCGCACGATCCACAGGATACTAGTTTTCTCGATCGGTCGATGGCGACCGATCGATACCGAATAAGTTCGTTTCGATGCGGTGACCGATCGCCGAGGCGAAAGGGCAGGTCGATCGGTCCACGCATCGATAAATCTGTGATGCGGGGGACCGATCAGAGACAATGTCGCAAGCACGGCCGGAGTTAGGATCGGTCGGTGACCGATCCAACAGGTTCTAATCGGTCCACGATCGATCGTAGTACGCACGAGGGGCTTCGCATCGACCGATCGGGGCCGAGTCCCGATCGGTCCCGAGACCGATCGAGTTCTAGCGCTTGCGCAACGCTAGTTTCTTCATCGCTTTTCTTCGCGGTATAAAGGATCGAGGGCATCTGCCGTGCGTCTCTCTCCTTCTTCCTCCTGGAAGCTTCCTGCTGAGCTTTGTTGAGCTCGTTGGGTGCTAAAGCTTCGCGTGAGCTTCTTCCTGTTGCTGGTTTTCTAGCTAGGCTTGGATCCGAGAAGCTGCTGCTTCACCAGGGTTCCTGCTGACTTCAAGAAGGCAAGCAAGTGTTGTTTACATTTCTGTTCTTGTTTTCTTGTTCCTATTTGTACTCCTATTGCTGTTGCAAAGATTGTGGTGAGGTTTCTCCACCCACAAGGAGTATCTATTAGCCGGGTTTCCGGGGACTCATCCACCGACGGATTGGTAGGCTTCGTCCACCTTACGGACACGCCGAGGAGTAGGAGTTCATCTCCGAACCTCGTTATATGGTTTGTCTTTCTTCTCCTGTTTTCTTTCTACGTTGTATTTCCGCTGCACTAACCTAATCGTAGGAAGAAACGCGAAAGATTGGGGTCGGCTATTCACACCCCCCCCTCTCTAGCCGTACGAAGGATCCTAACAGGGTCGACCACCAAGGATCAGACAGGAGGAGCACGGGCTGAGATGGATCTCTATGGAGAAGACATCACCATTCCACCCTTCTACGATGTATTGGAAGGTAAGGATGAAGTACTTTCTTATGACTAACATAATGAATTGGTTTTATGTACAAGAAGGTTTTACTCCTCCGGTGGATAAGGAAGGAAAACCACTTGAGAAGAAGGAGTGGACAAGAGAACAAATTCACAAATCCGAAATCAACAAAGAGGTAACGAGAATAATTGAATTTTCATTGCCTACTAACATCTTGTGTAAGATAGGTTACAACAATGCCAAGGAATTATGGGATAACTTGGCCAAGTACCATGAGGAGAGCTCCACTTCAAGCCATGAAGAGGAGCCTAGTGAGCCAAGTAGCTCACATCATGGAGGGAGCGAATTGGAAGTTGAGGGTTACTCAACATCTAAGGACAAAGAGGAGGAGAGTTCTTCTTCAAGTTCGGAGCAAGAAGAAGAAGCTTCTACCTCCGGAAGGGATGAAGATGAGAGCGTTCATCCATCCTCAACCCTAGGTAACTCAAGCATTTTAATTTCTAGCAAATTACACATAATGTGCTTCGAGTGTAGGGAATTTGGACATTACAAGAGTAAGTGTCCAAAGAGGGTAAGAAAGACTCCACCGGCGCCAAAGCTCAAGGAAGCCGGAGTCCCGAAACGCAAGGGCAAGGAGCACATCGTGTGCTTCCAATGCAAGCAAAGGGGACACTATAGGAGTCATTGTCCGAGGGGGAGGCAACCTCACAAGGGCAAGAGACCGGGCACATCGATAGGGGGAGCTAAGGCAAACCCTAAGGTAACCTCTAAGGTTCATTTTTGCAACTCTAATAAAATGCATGATAGGAATTTTATTGCACTTGTCGATAATAACAAGCATGATAACCTTAGGAATCAATACATGTGCTTAGGTGCCAAACATGTGAGCCTAGATAAGGATAACACTAGGAAAGCCAACCCTAGAATTACCTCATCTAAGGTTAAGGAGAACCTAGGTAGGAATCCCAAATCAACTAGACACATGCCTAGGAATGCCTCAAAGAAAAATGACAAATCAAAAATTGAGGTATTAGAGAAGGAGAATCAAGTCTTGAGGTCAAGACTTGATACTTTGGAAAAAGCTCTTAAAAACATGGAGAAGTCATCTCTAGGGTTTAAGAGTCAAAAACCCAAGTCCAAGGACAAGAAAGATTTGGGTCACAAACCTAAGTCCCAAATGGTGAAGCCCACTTACCACAATGTTCCATTTGATTATGGAACAAAACCTAGGGCTAGGAAGACCATTACCAAGGTCACAAGGGGAGTCACCCCTATAGTTGACCTTGATGAGACCCAAATGACCAAGGCTTTAAAGCCTAAGAGGGTCATTAGGAGGGTTGCTAGGGAAGTTATCCCTAGTGAATATTTAGTGAACCCAATGAGCTCAAATAGGTATTGGGTTCCTAGGAGCATCTTCTCTACCCCATAAATGGGTTAGAGAGTGTCAACTCCAATAAGAAGGGTAGTTAACCCAACTTTGAGGAAATTGACACTCAAGGAGCATTTTCAAGGTTTTGAGAACTTTTGAAAATGAAATGGAATTATCATTTACTCCTTTGAAGAGCTAAATGTGCCTAATGGTGGAAATATCATTTTTAATCTTAAGTGGCACAATTTGAGGAAAACCTAGAGAAATACCATAATTGGGATTTTGGTTTTCTCTTAGGGATATATGGGCAATCTAGGGTTAGATTTTAAGTTAGCTAAGGCTAAGGATACTTAGATAGGGATTTAGGTATTTTATTTGTGCTAACTTGCCATGATTGGTTGCCATATGCCATGCCATGACATCATATTTATTTTATTATCATTTGAAATGTCATGATAATGCTTAGGTTATCTATATGTCATGTGTTAGTTTCGTTTTCATACTTTATGCCATGACATCATGACATTGGCACATGTTTTCCATTTATGATATCATATATGTCATGTCATCATCTCTTGCATTATAATCAATAAAATTGATTTAAGGACAAACATATAATTTGATATTGAGATCAAATTGATGTTTAGAAAATGCATGAGAACTTAGCCTAAGTTGACCTTAACCCATATCTCACATCAAATTGACTTGAATATGGTTTGATGCACCTTAGATGTGTGTGAGATATTAGGATCATTAGTTAGGATCAAGGTGCATAGTCATTGTACCTAGATGACCCTAATTCAAGAAATTAAGGATCATAGGGAAAGCTTGTGTACAAGTCATGTACATCTAGCCCTAAGATTATGGTCCTAAATTCAAATGGTTTTAAAAGCGTTTTAAAATTGATTTGAAAAACCTTGATGAAGCTTTTCTAGTGATAGCATTCATCATTGAACATTGTGATACAAAGTTGAGTTAACTTTGAACTATTTCAAAGTTTTCGAATTTTGTATCAAGATTTGAAAATGGAAACTATTTTCATCTAAAACTATTTTTCCATGATAGTATATGTTATGAGGAATGTATCCTCAAAATTTCACAATTTTTCGAATTTTCTGTGATTTTCTAGAGGTTTCTGAATTTCGGAAGGAAATTCAGAAACAGAAATCAGAGGTTGTGGACCGATCAGAAGGGAGTCTGATCGGTCCAAGCAGTTGTGGATCGGTCACTGGACCGATCCAGAGGAGTCCTGATCGGTCCGGTGACCGATCAGGGGTGCCAACTTGCCTGATTTCAGTCTGTTATCTGAAAGTTCAGCTAGAAGTTGGGTTTTATGAATTTCTAAAGGTTTGGAACTCACAAAGACATTGTTGGTGCAATGGTCAAGGGGGAGTTGACCTTTAGGGGGAGTTTTACCTAATTGTCAAGAGGAGTTGACTTTTAGGGGGAGTTTGTACTTCTTAAGACTTTTGAGGATTAGTGATATGGGATTATCACTAAATTGATTGTTGAGTTTAGTATCAAGGGGGAAATTAAGAGTTTCAATGAAAGGTATGGGACTTTCATTAGGAAGAAATTCTTGACCTTGATACTCTCCTTTTTCTTTTTGATGTGTGTCAAAAAGGGGAGAGTGTTCATTGGAGAATTATTGGAGAACCCAAGTTAGGTTATCGGGTTAACCTAAGCTAGGAAAGAATGTCGAGGAATGTTCAGGAAGAACATTGGAACTCTGATGTATGTCAAAAGGGGAGAATTATTGGAGAACCCAAGTTAGGTTATCGGGTTAACCTAAGGGAAGAATGTCCGAATGTTCAAGGAAAGAACATTGGACATTGAAAGATGATTGAAAACCTAAGTTAGGTTATCGGGTTAACCTAACTTGATTATGGTTTTGTCAAACATCAAAGGGGAGATTGTTGGTGCAAGGTTGACCTGGTTGACCCGACTTGAGTTGACGTGACTCGAGTTGTATTTGATGTTTGACTTGGGAAGATTGTCGGTGCAACCTAGGTCAAGGTTGACCTAGTTGTGTTGCATGTTGATGTTTGATACTTGTGAGAGAGTTCTATTCTTGATGTGGGACAAGAATAGATGTTTGGGAGATTATTGGTGCAACCGTAGGTCAAGGTTGACTGGTTGACTGATTCGGAAAAAGTCCAAGTATGAAGACTTGGCACGGAAAAGTCAAAGGAGCTTGGCACGGGAAAAGTCAAGTATGGAGACTTGGCACTGGAAAAGCAGGGAGCTTGGCACGTGAAAAGTCCAAGTATGGAGACTTGGCAGGGAAAAGTCCAAGCAGGGAAAGTCCCGTGAGTGAAGCCAGGGGAAATCTGGTGAGAATCCAGGTGAAAATCCTAGTGAGTGAAGCTGGGTGAAGGTGAAAGTCAGGTGAGTGAAGCAGGCATTCGGGAAAATCTGGTGAGTGAAGGGTGAAAATCTAGTGAGTGAAGCTAGGTGAATGGGAAAGTCCTGGTGAGTGTGTGTGGAAAGTCTGGTGAGTGAAGCAGGCGGTGGGAAAGTCTGGTGAGTGAAGGTGAAAGTCTGGCGGGATGTGTGGAAATCACGGTGAGTGAAGCGGTGAAAGTCCGTGAGTGAAGCCAGGAAAATCCGATGGATCGGGATGATCGGACTTACGGTGTTGGAAAGTCAAGTAGGTCAAGGATTGACCGGACACTTGGCGGGAGTTCAGTCGAGGGAGTGACCGATGCTAGGGATGAAGTACCAATGGTCGAGGTTGACCGGATATTGGTTGAAGTCTTGGGACTTGGTTTGGGCAAAAACCAAGCTCGGATCGGTCACCGACCGATCGGTTATCTTTTTCTCGATCGGTCGACCGATCGATATTGATTCTTGTCGATCGGTGACCGATCGACAAAAGAAAGGCGGTGATCGGTCCACGGACGTCGAGCCATCTGATCGATGCGGGACCGATCAGAGACAATGTCGCGGAAGCACGGCCGGAGTTAGGATCGGTCCGTGGCGACCGATCCCCGATCGGTCCACGCATCGAATGTAGTAACAGGCTGGCCGGTCGATGCAGGGACCGATCAGCCAGTCTGATCGATCAGAGTTCTAGCCGTTGCGACGCAACGGCTAGTTTCTTCACTGTTTCTTCTTCGCAGGTATAAAGGATCGAGGGCATCTGCTGTGCGTCTCTCTCCTTCTTCCTTCTGGAAATACTCTTCTGCCTGAAGCTTCTGCTTCTTCTTCCTGCTGAGCTTTGTTGAGCTCGTTGGGTGCTAAAGCTTCGCGTGAGCTTCTTCTTGTTGCTGGTTTTCTAGCTAGGCTTGGATCCGAGAAGCTGCTGCTTCACCAGGGTTCCTGCTGACTTCAAGAAGGCAAGCAAGTGTTGTTTACATTTCTGTTCTTGTTTTCTTGTTCCTATTTGTACTCCTATTGCTGTTGCAAAGATTGTGGTGAGGTTTCTCCACCCACAAGGAGTATCTATTAGCTTTGCCGGGACTCATCCACCGACGGATTGGTCTTGTCCACCTTACGGACCGCGGGAGTAGGAGTTCATCTCGAACCTCGTTATATGGTTTGTCTTTCTTCTCCTTTTTCTTTCTACGTTGTATTTCCGCTGCACTAACCTAATCGTAGGAAGAAACGAAAAGATTGGGGTCGGCTATTCACACCCTCAGAAGGATCCTAACAAGTGGTATCGGAGCGAGGCCGCTCTTCGACGGATCAACACCCGGGGGAGCACGGGCTAGAGATGGATCTCTATGGAGAAGACATCACCATTCCACCCTTCTACGAATGCGGCGACTTCGCGTATTGGAAGGTAAGGATGAAGTACTTTCTTATGACTAACATAATGAATTGGTTTTGTGTACAAGAAGGTTTTACTCCTCCGGTGGATAAGGAAGGAAAACCACTTGAGAAGAAGGAGTGGACAAGAGAACAAATTCACAAATCCGAAATCAACAAAGAGGTAACGAGAATAATTGAATTTTCATTGCCTACTAACATCTTGTGTAAGATAGGTTACAACAATGCCAAGGAATTATGGGATAACTTGGCCAAGTACCATGAGGAGAGCTCCACTTCAAGCCATGAAGAGGAGCCTAGTGAGTCATCAAGTAGCTCACATCGTGGAGGAGAGGAATTGGAAGTTGAGGGTTACTCAACATCTAAGGACAAAGAGGAGGAGAGTTCTTCTTCAAGTTCGGAGCAAGAAGAAGAAGCTTCTACCTCCGGAAGGGATGAAGATGAGAGCGTTCATCCATCCTCAACCCTAGGTAACTCAAGCATTTTAATTTCTAGCAAATTACACATAATGTGCTTCGAGTGTAGGGAATTTGGACATTACAAGAGTAAGTGTCCAAAGAGGGTAAGAAAGACTCCACCGGCGCCAAAGGTCAAGGAAGCCGGAGTCCCGAAACGCAAGCAAAGGGGACACTATAGGAGTCATTGTCCGAGGGGGAGGCAACCTCACAAGGGCAAGAGACCGGGCACATCGATAGGGGGAGCTAAGGCAAACCCTAAGGTAACCTCTAAGGTTCATTTTTGCAACTCTAATAAAATGCATGCTAGGAATTTTATTGCACTTGTCGATAATAACAAGCATGATAACCTTAGGAATCAATACATGTGCTTAGGTGCCAAACATGTGAGCCTAGATAAGGATAACACTAGGAAAGCCAACCCTAGAATTACCTCATCTAAGGTTAAGGAGAACCTAGGTAGGAATCCCAAATCAACTAGACACATGCCTAGGAATGCCTCAAAGAAAAATGACAAATCAAAAATTGAGGTATTAGAGAAGGAGAATCAAGTCTTGAGGTCAAGACTTGATACTTTGGAAAAGGCTCTTAAAAACATGGAGAAGTCATCTCTAGGGTTTAAGAGTCAAAAACCCAAGTCCAAGGACAAGAAAGATTTGGGTCACAAACCTAAGTCCCAAATGGTGAAGCCCACTTACCACAATGTTCCATTTGATTATGGAACAAAACCTAGGGCTAGTAGACAAGGGAAGTCACCCCTATAGTTGACCTTGATGAGACCCAAATGACCAAGGCTTTAAAGCCTAAGAGGGTCATTAGGAGGGTTGCTAGGGAAGTTATCCCTAGTGAATATTTAGTCGAAATAGGTATTGGGTTCCTAGAGCATCTTCTCTACCCCAAATGGGTTAGAGAATGTCAACTCCAATAAGAAGGGTAGTTAACCCAACTTTGAGGAAATTGACACTCAAGGAGCATTTTCAAGGTTTTGAGAACTTTTGAAAATGAAATGGAATTATCATTTACTCCTTTGAAGAGCTAAATGTGCCTAATGGTGGAAATATCATTTTTAATCTTAAGTGGCACAATTTGAGAAAACCTAGAGAAATACCATAATTGGGATTTTGGTTTCTCTTAGGGATATATGGGCAATCTAGGGTTAGATTTTAAGTTAGCTAAGGCTAAGGATACTTAGATAGGGAATTTAGGTATTTTATTTGTGCTAACTTGCCATGATTGGTTGCCATATGCCATGCCATGACATCATATTTATTTTATTATCATTTGAAATGTCATGATAATGCTTAGGTTATCTATATGTCATGTGTTAGTTTCGTTTTCATACTTTATGCCATGACATCATGACATTGGCACATGTTTTCCATTTATGATATCATATATGTCATGTCATCATCTCTTGCATTATAATCAATAAAATTGATTTAAGGACAAACATATAATTTGATATTGAGATCAAATTGATGTTTAGAAAATGCATGAGAACTTAGCCTAAGTTGACCTTAACCCATATCTCACATCAAATTGACTTGAATGTGGTTTGATGCACCTTAGATGTGTGTGAGATATTAGGATCATGAGTTAGGATCAAGGTGCATAGTCATTGTACCTAGATGACCCTAATTCAAGAAATTAAGGATCATAGGGAAAGCTTGTGTACAAGTCATGTACATCTAGCCCTAAGATTATGGTCCTAAATTCAAATGGTTTTAAAAGCGTTTTAAAATTGATTTGAAAAACCTTGATGAAGCTTTTCTAGTGATAGCATTCATCATTGAACATTGTGATACAAAGTTGAGTTAACTTTGAACTATTTCAAAGTTTTCGAATTTTGTATCAAGATTTGAAAATGGAAACTATTTTCATCTAAAACTATTTTTCCATGATAGTATATGTTATGAGGAATGTATCCTCAAAATTTCACAATTTTTCGAATTTTCTGTGATTTTCTAGAGGTTTCGAAGGAAGGAAATTCAAACAATCGAGGTTGTGGACCGTCGAGTCCGATCGGTCAGCGGTTGGATCGGTCATGGACCGATCCAGGAAATCTGATCGGTCCGGTGCCAGGGTCGCTGGTGCCATTTCCTTATCCGAAAGTTCACTAGAAGTTGGGTTTATGAATTTCTAAAGGTTTGGAACTCACAAGACATTGTTGGTGCAATGGTCAGGGGTTGACCTTTAGGGGAGTTTTACCTAATTGTCAAGAGGAGTTGACTTTTAGGGAGTTTGTACTTCTTAAGACTTTTGAGGATTAGTGATATGGGATTATCACTAAATTGATTGTTGAGTTTAGTATCGAGGGAAATTAAGAGTCAATGAAAGGTATGGGACTTTCATTAGGAAGAAATTCTTGACCTTGATACTCTCCTTTTCTTTTGATGTGAAAAGGGAGAGTGTTCATTGGAGAATTATTGGAGAACCCAAGTTGGGTTATCGGGTTAACCTAAGCTAGGGAAAGAATGTCGAGGAATGTTCAAGGAAGAACATTGGAACTCTTTTGATGTATGTCAAAAGGGGAGAATGTTGGAGAACCCAAGTTAGGTTATCGGGTTAACCTAAGGGAGAATGTCAGAATGTTCAAGGAAAGAACATTGGACATTGAAAGATGATTGAAAACCTAAGTTAGGTTATCGGGTTAACCTAACTTGATTATGGTTTTGTCGAACATCAAAAGGAGATTGTTGGTGCAACCTTAGGTCAGGTTGACTGGTTATTGACTCGAGTTGACGTGACTCGAGTTGTATTTTGATGTTTGACTTGGGAAGATTGTTGACCTTAGGTCGAGGTTGACCTAGTTGTGTTGCATGTTGATGTTTGACACTTGTGAGAGTTATTCTTGATGTGGGACAAGAATAGATGTTTGGGAGATTATTGGTGCAACAGTCAAGGTTGACTGGTTGACCTAATTCGGGAAAAGTCCAAGTATGAAGACTTGCGGAAAAGTCAAGTAGGGAGCTTGGAAAAGTCAGTATGGAGACTTGCTCGAAAAGTCAGCAGGAGCTTGGCGTGAAAAGTCCAAGTATGGAGACTTGGCGGGGAAAGTCAAACAGGAGTTTGGGCGGGGAGAAGCCAGGCAGTCGGGAAATCTGGTGAGTGAATCCGGTGAAAATCCTAGTGAGTGAAGCTGGTGAAGGTGAAAGTCACGGTGAGTGAAGCCGGTATTGGAAAATCAAGTTAGGTGAAAATCCTAGTGAGTGAAGCTAGGTGAATGGGAAAGTCCTAGCGGGATGTTAGGTGGAAAGTCCGGTGAGTGAAGCGAGGCGGTGGGAAAGTCTCGTGAGTGAAGCGAAAGTCCTGGCGGGAATGGGCGGTGTGGAAATCTGGTGAGTGAAGCGGTGAAAGTCCGTGAGTGAAGCGTAAGGAAAATCCAGGATGGATCGGGATGATCGGACTTACGGTGTTGGAAAGTCCAAGTAGGTCGAAGGGATTGACCGGACACTTGGCGAGTGGGTCGGGAGTGACCAGATGCTAGGGATGAAGTACCAATAGGTCGAGGTTGACCGGATATTGGTTTGAAGTCTTGGGACTTGGTTTGGGCAAAATGCGGATCGGTCACCGACCGATCGGTGTCTGCTCGATGGGTCGATGATCGATATCGAAGCTCTGTTGTATTCGATCGGTGCGAAGCTCGATTCTGCAAAGGCGAAAAAGCGGTGATCGGTCCGCCGATCGATGCCCGGGGACCGATCGAGAGACAATGTCGCAAGCACGTTAGGATCGCGGTGACCGATCTTCGGTCCACGCATCGATGTGCGCGGTCCGGGACCGAGTCTGATCGAGTAGACCGATCGAGTTCTACGCACGGCCAGTTTCTTGTTTCTTCTTCGCGGTATAAAGGATCGAGGGCATCCGTCTCTCTCCTTCTTCCTTCGAAATACTCTTACACCGCTTCTTCTTCTGAGCTTTGTTGAGCTCGTTGGGTGCTAAAGCTTCGCGTGAGCTTCTTCTTGTTCTTGGTTTTCTAGCTAGGCTTGGATCCGAGAAGCTGTTGCTTCTTCAAGAAGGCAAGCAAGTGTTGTTTACATTTACATTCTTGTTTTCTTGTTCCTATTTGTACTCCTATTGTTGTTGCAAAGATTGTGGTGAGGTTTCTCCACCCACAAGGAGTATCTATTAGCCGGTTTGGACTCATCCACCGACGGATTGGTAGGCTTCGTCCACCTTACGGAAGGAGTAGGAGTTCATCTCCGAACCTCGTTATATGGTTTGTCTTTCTTCTCCTTTTTCTTTCTCGTTGTATTTCCGCTGCACTAACCTAATCGTAGGAAGAAGCGAAAGAAGATTCGGTTATTCACACCCCCTCTCTAGCCGTGCGGATCCCAAGTGGTATCGAGGCGAGGCCGCTCTTCGACGGATCAACACCCGGGGGAGCACGGGCTAGAGATGGATCTCTATGGAGAAGACATCACCATTCCACCCTTCTACGAATGCGGCGACTTCGCGTATTGGAAGGTAAGGATGAAGTACTTTCTTATGACTAACATAATGAATTGGTTTTATGTACAAGAAGGTTTTACTCCTCCGGTGGATAAGGAAGGAAAACCACTTGAGAAGAAGGAGTGGACAAGAGAACAAATTCACAAATCCGAAATCAACAAAGAGGTAACGAGAATAATTGAATTTTCATTGCCTACTAACATCTTGTGTAAGATAGGTTACAACAATGCCAAGGAATTATGGGATAACTTGGCCAAGTACCATGAGGAGAGCTCCACTTCAAGCCATGAAGAGGAGCCTAGTGAGCCAAGTAGCTCACATCATGGAGGGAGCGAATTGGAAGTTGAGGGTTACTCAACATCTAAGGACAAAGAGGAGGAGAGTTCTTCTTCAAGTTCGGAGCAAGAAGAAGAAGCTTCTACCTCCGGAAGGGATGAAGATGAGAGCGTTCATCCATCCTCAACCCTAGGTAACTCAAGCATTTTAATTTCTAGCAAATTACACATAATGTGCTTGAGTGTAGGGAATTTGGACATTACAAGAGTAAGTGTCCAAAGAGGAAGAAAGACTCCACGCCTCGGAATCCCGAAACGCAAGGGCAAGGAGCACATCGTGTGCTTCCAATGCAAGCAAAGGGGACACTATAGGAGTCATTGTCCGAGGGGAGGCAACCTCACAAGGGCAAGAGGCACATCGATAGGGGAGCTAAGGCAAACCCTAAGGTAACCTCTAAGGTTCATTTTTGCAACTCTAATAAAATGCATGATAGGAATTTTATTGCACTTGTCGATAATAACAAGCATGATAACCTTAGGAATCAATACATGTGCTTAGATGCCAAACATGTGAGCCTAGATAAGGATAACACTAGGAAAGCCAACCCTAGAATTACCTCATCTAAGGTTAAGGAGAACCTAGGTAGGAATCCCAAATCAACTAGACACATGCCTAGGAATGCCTCAAAGAAAAATGACAAATCAAAAATTGAGGTATTAGAGAAGGAGAATCAAGTCTTGAGGTCAAGACTTGATACTTTGGAAAAGGCTCTTAAAAACATGGAGAAGTCATCTCTAGGGTTTAAGAGTCAAAAACCCAAGTCCAAGGACAAGAAAGATTTGGGTCACAAACCTAAGTCCCAAATGGTGAAGCCCACTTACCACAATGTTCCATTTGATTATGGAACAAAACCTAGGGCTAGGAAGACCATTACCAAGGTCACAAGGGGTCACCTATAGTTGACCTTGATGAGACCTGACCAAGGCTTTAAAGCCTAAGAGGGTCATTAGGAGGGTTGCTAGGAAGTTATCCCTAGTGAATATTTAGTGAACCCAATGAGCTCAAATAGGTATTGGGTTCCTAGGAGCATCTTCTCTACCCCATAAATGGGTTAGAGAGTGTCAACTCCAATAAGAAGGGTAGTTAACCCAACTTTGAAATTGACACTCAAGGAGCATTTCAAGGTTTTGAGAACTTTTGAAAATGAAATGGAATTATCATTTACTCCTTTGAAGAGCTAAATGTGCCTAATGGTGGAAATATCATTTTTAATCTTAAGTGGCACAATTTGAGGAAAACCTAGAGAAATACCATAATTGGGATTTTGGTTTCTCTTAGGGATATATGGGCAATCTAGGGTTAGATTTTAAGTTAGCTAAGGCTAAGGATACTTAGATAGGGATTTAGGTATTTTATTTGTGCTAACTTGCCATGATTGGTTGCCATATGCCATGCCATGACATCATATTTATTTTATTATCATTTGAAATGTCATGATAATGCTTAGGTTATCTATATGTCATGTGTTAGTTTCGTTTTCATACTTTATGCCATGACATCATGACATTGGCACATGTTTTCCATTTATGATATCATATATGTCATGTCATCATCTCTTGCATTATAATCAATAAAATTGATTTAAGGACAAACATATAATTTGATATTGAGATCAAATTGATGTTTAGAAAATGCATGAGAACTTAGCCTAAGTTGACCTTAACCCATATCTCACATCAAATTGACTTGAATATGGTTTGATGCACCTTAGATGTGTGTGAGATATTAGGATCATTAGTTAGGATCAAGGTGCATAGTCATTGTACCTAGATGACCCTAATTCAAGAAATTAAGGATCATAGGGAAAGCTTGTGTACAAGTCATGTACATCTAGCCCTAAGATTATGGTCCTAAATTCAAATGGTTTTAAAAGCGTTTTAAAATTGATTTGAAAAACCTTGATGAAGCTTTTCTAGTGATAGCATTCATCATTGAACATTGTGATACAAAAGTTTAGTTAACTTTGAACTATTTCAAAGTTTTCGAATTTTGTATCAAGATTTGAAAATGGAAACTATTTTCATCTAAAACTATTTTTCCATGATAGTATATGTTATGAGGAATGTATCCTCAAAATTTCACAATTTTTCGAATTTTCCGTGATTTTCTAGAGGTTTCAATTTGGAAGGAAATTGAAAGCAATCGAGGTTGTGGACCGATCGGGAAGGAGTCCGATCGGTCCAGCGAAGGATGTCACGGACCGATCGGAGAATCTGATCGGGGTGGCCAACCCGATTTCATCATATCGAAAGTTCAGCTAGAAGTTGGGTTTATGAATTTCTAAGGTTTGGAACTCACAAAGACATTGTTGGTGCAATGGTCAGGGGAGTTGACCTTTAGGGGAGTTTACCTAATTGTCAAGAGGAGTTGACTTTTAGGGGAGTTTGTACTTCTTAAGACTTTTGAGGATTAGTGATATGGGATTATCACTAAATTGATTGTTGAGTTTAGTATCAAGGGGAAATTAAAGAGTTTCATTAGGAAGAAATTTTTGACCTTGATACTCTCCTTTTCTTTTGATGTGTGAGGGAGAGTGTTCATTGGAGAATTATTGGAGAACCCAAGTTAGGTTATCGGGTTAACCTAAGCTAGGAAAGAATGTCAAGGAATGTTCAAGGAAGAACATTGGAACTCTTTTTGATGTATGTCAAAAAGGGGAACCCAAGTTAGGTTATCGGGTTAACCTAAGGGGAGATGTCCAGAGAATGTTCAAGGAAGAACATTGGACATCGAAGATGATTGAAAACCTAAGTTGGGTTATCGGGTTAACCTAACTTGATTATGGTTTTGTCAAACATCAAAGGAGATTAGTGCAACCTTGGTCAAGGTTGACCCGACTCGAGTTGACGTGACTCGAGTTGTATTTTGATGTTTGACTTGGGAAGATTGTCGGTGCAACCTTAGGTCAAGGTTGACCTAGTTGTGTTGCATGTTGATGTTTGACACTTGTGAGAGAGTTCTATTCTTGATGTGGGACAAGAATAGATGTTTGGGAGATTATTGGCAACCGTAGGTCGAGGTTGACGACTGATTCGGAAAAGTCCATGAAGACTGCACGGAAAGTCCAAGTAGGGAGCCCAAGTATGGAGACTTGACTGGAAAAAAAGCGGAGCTTGGCGTGAAAATCCAAGTATGGAGACTTGGGGGAAAGTCCAAACAGGAGTTTGGCGGGGAAAAGTCCCGTGAGGAAGCAAACTGGTGAGTGAATCGGTGAAAATCTAGTGAGCTAGGTGAAGGTGAAAGTCCTAGTGAGGTGAGTGAAATCGGGCAGTGGGAAAATCCTAGAGTGAAGCTAGGTGAATGGGAAGTCCTAACTGGGATGTTAGGCGGTGTGGAAAGTCCCAGTGAGTGGCAGGGCGGAGAAAGTCCCATCTGGGATGTTGGAAGGTGTAAATCGGTGAGTGAAGCGGTGAAAGTCCCGGTGAGTGAAGGCAAGGAAAATCCAGATGGATCGGGGATGATCGGACTTGGTGTTGGAAAGTCAAGTAGGTCAAGAGATTGACCGGAGTTAAGGGAGTGACCAGATGCTAGGGATGAAGTACCAATAGGTCAAGGTTGACCGGATATTGGTTTGAAGTCTTGGGACTTGGTTTGGGCAAAACAGATCGTCACCGACCGATCGATTCTCTGATCGGTTACGAAGATCGTCGATCGATGGCCGAAAACAAGCGGTGATCGGTCCGCGACTTCCACGGACCGATCAGAGACAATGTCAGACGAGTTAGGATTGGCCGATCCGGCTTTGATCGGTCATGATCGATACGGTGATGGTACGGGACCCGGCCGAGTCTGATCGGTCCCGATCGGAGTTCTTTTTTCTTCTGCGGTATAAAGGATCGAGGGCATCCGCGTCTCTCTTCTTCCTGAAATACTCTTACGCAAGCTTGCTTGAGCATTGTTGAGCTCGTTGGGTGCTAAAGCTTCGCGTGAGCTTCTTCTTGTTGCTGGTTTTCTAGCTAGGCTTGGATCCGAGAAGCTGCTGCTTCACCAGGGTTCCTGCTGACTTCAAGAAGGCAAGCAAGTGTTGTTTACATTTCTGTTCTTGTTTTCTTGTTCCTATTTGTACTCCTATTGCTGTTGCAAAGATTGTGGTGAGGTTTCTCCACCCACAAGGAGTATCTATTAGCCGGGTTTCCGGGGACTCATCCACCGACGGATTGGTAGGCTTCGTCCACCTTACGGACACGCCGAGAAGTAGGAGTTCATCTCCGAACCTCGTTATATGGTTTGTCTTTCTTCTCCTTTTTCTTTCTACGTTGTATTTCCGCTGCACTAACCTAATCGTAGGAAGAAACGCGAAAGATTGGGGTCGGCTATTCACACCCCCCCCCTCTCTAGCCGTACGAAGGATCCTAACAATAATGTCCCACTTGTCCACATTAAAATTACGCTCCTATCTTCTTGCGACACTCCCTAGAATGTGCAAATATGCAAGTGGGGTGCGTCTAGGTCTTCTGGTTGATTTGAGGATGCGCAAGTCATTTGGGTTTGTGGTTTGAAAGATTTGGCCTCTTGGTCGTTTGCCCATTTCTCTTTTTCATGTTTTCATTTAAGGTTTTAGTTTCTTTCTAATTTCTTTTCTTTATTCATAATAACCTAATCCCTTTGCTTTATTTTTCTTGTCTAATTTCTTTTGGTAAGATTTAAAGTAGTGGAGGAATGTGAATACCATATAGTGGAGTACTTTTAAGCATATGAATGTTTCAACCATTTGGAGTTCATCACATAGTAACTTCTCTAACTTTAAGATTTCCTCCATGTTATATTTTTAGTTTTCATTGGAACAATAAAAAATTTAAGTCAGGGGATATATTGAGTTTAGGTTAGTTTTTGTAATATTACTTTTTTAATAATATTTTTTCTAGTTGCATCATACATTATATCATGATTGTTTGTTCCTTAACGTAAAAATACTAGCATACTTATTCTAGATTTCAAGTGATTTATTATTGATTTATAATGATAGTATGTTTAGTGATCTATCTTTTTCTATCCATGATAGCATGAAGTGAGTAATGTTTTACTGTAGGAGTTTGAATATTGACTTTGTTTTAGGATCTATTTATACTTTGCCTAATTTTAATGGTAAATAACACTAAAAATAATCGTGATTCAAAGAACTGGACTAGTGCTTGTGTTTCTAAGGTGATATCTCAATTATATTTTGATTACTGGATGATCTTGGATCATGACAACTCATTTGAAAAAAATCAAAATTCATACATTTGCATTTGTATATTTTCATTTGTGTTAGTGCATCACCTTTAAAGCACAAAAAAATTAATAATAAAAAATAACATTTGAATAAGGGATAAAAAATAATTGTCGTGAGTGAAATTAATAATTTATCCCTTTGAGACTGAATTAGGTGACTGGAGAAATAAATGTTATGTTTCTCTTGATTTTAATTAATCATTTATGACCTAGTGTAGTATGAGAGGGAGGAATCATGCATATGAGAGGTAAGTGTCTATCGCTAGAAGCATAAAGAATACAGTGATATGATAACTTGGCTAAACTTAAGGATTGAAACTTGAAGAAACTTATGTCACTATTGTACTGAGCATAGAGAACTATTCCTTAGGCAATAGTCAAACAACTTTTATATTTTGCTCACCAATGAAATTACTTGATAGGATTAGACTGATTTGTTAAAGACTATGATGCATTATTTATCCACATGAGTCTAGATTGCATGTTTTTATTTGAGGACAAGTGATATGCATAGATTATATATGTTTTAATATATTCTTTGACGTACATCTACTTTTATTTCATAAGTATAATCTACATT
Source organism: Zingiber officinale (assembly GCF_018446385.1). NCBI lineage: Eukaryota > Viridiplantae > Streptophyta > Magnoliopsida > Zingiberales > Zingiberaceae > Zingiber > Zingiber officinale. The sequence continues at coordinate 58,757,163 of NC_055990.1, read as the reverse complement.
TATTGTATCATATTTCATTATTATGTCATACTTCCACTCCTTTTGTTCGAAGATCTACTCTTTACTTATTTTAATTGACAGAACATAAATTAGAGTGAAAATAAAATTAAACAGATAAATAAATTTGTTAAAGTGACTTCAAAGAAAAGAGAGGAATCAAACAGAGTCAAATAGGAGCTTACACATCCCCTACATAGCTAACACAGTCCGTGTCTACAAGAAACGATGTGTCGTGTTTTCTAAAAATTCCAGAGAATTACACGACCGTGCCTCGGATTTCTAGAGAGTTATATGGTCGTGTCATGCCCAATGGCACGACCATGCCCCCAAATCAAGAGAATTACATGGTTGTGTCCATATTTTCCAAAGAAATACATGATAAAGGCATGCTTGGCGGGCACGGTCGTGTGGAGTAGTGATAGCAACCTATATGTTGTATTACAAACAATTACAATTCAAAATGAATATCAAACCCCTCCAATTACACTAATGCAGTATAGGGTATGACCCAGATCATTTCTTACAATAAATGTAGAGAGTGCATGATAAATTTAAGGATCGATTTATTTGATACTAGGGGTTTAGGGTTCTGAATGCTAAACCTAATGAATGAAAAACACTATATGAAATTAAACTTAAACTAGCTGAACTAAAATTGTAAAAGAATTAAAGAAAACAACCTAATATATTGCATCTAACCTAAGATCACAAACATAAAGGAAAGCATACGATGAAAGAGCAACTATCACTAACATTTAACCAAACAACATTTAACCAAACAAAGCATTGCAAGAGATTAAGAACCTAAAATCCATTAACAGAAGTTTCAAAAGTGTTTGGGGGCATTTCATCAAACTGATTGAGTGCGTCATAGATTGAAATCTAAAACATAGAACATTGAATCTATTACAATCAATAATCAAGAACTCATTCAAACATAACAATCAATTCAAGAAACAATCAACACATCAGAGAGATCGAACCAATACAACAGAGAGGGCTTCGGATGTCTGCTGTCCGGATGAAGAGGATGATGAAATCTCGGCTGATTTCCGGCGATGGGGAACCCCAACTCGGTTCCGTCCAGATCTGTTGGAGGGCTGCTGCGGATCCGATAAAGAGGACACTGACCAACTGAGAAGAGAATCCCCTTAACTCATTGGTGTTGACTTGCGGTGGAGGATGGGCGGATCTGTTCGGGATGGATGAAAGACGCGGCTGATGGTTGATCAGAGAAACTCAGAGGTGGAAGAAGAAAGGCTCGCGATGTGGAGAGGGAGGATGATAGGTAGGGAACCCCGTTACCAAGGAGGAAGAGATGGCCAGTTGAGGAAGGGAAGCCCCCTTGACGTCTCCGATGGTGGTGGAGGTGAGATCGGCGACGAGATGCGGTGGAAGCGTCGGTTTGGAGAAGAAGATGATTTACGGATCTATGGGATGGAGGGAGAGGTGGATCTCCGGTTAAAGTAGGGAATCCCCTTGCTTCTTGCCGGTGATGGTGATGTGGTGTCGGTCAGGAAGGAAGGAGGAAAGACGATCGGGCGGAGAAGATGAGAAGATGCGGTCCAGAGCCCTGTCACGCGTCTTTGTTTTTGACGAAATCTTAAGATCTGCATCAACGACTATAATCAATCAGATCTGATCCAACGGTTGTGATCCTTCGAATCTGAACCCAAAGCTCCCTATCTTGATTAATAGTGCTAAGCTACTGGTCTATTATTTAGACTAGTAATCATGCACACGTGTCATGTGTGTAATATAATATATTGAAATCAACTCTTTATAATGAAATTATATTAATTAAAGTATTTTAGTATTAAAATACTAAAGTAATTAGTAAAGTGGGTAAAGTACCGAACTGTTGAAAATATGAATTATTTGGGTCTTTGAAAATCCGAATTGTTTGGATTTTCGAGTGTCACCCTTACGGCTTCCCTATGAAAAAAATTAATTTAATTTAATATTATACTTATCTTAGTAAAAAAAACTAAGAAAAGTATATTTTTTAATATTATTGGCCTAAATATTTATAGAATCTTCTTTGATCATAGTATTATCAATTCTAAGATGTGGGCCTAAAGAGAACTATATTTTTTTATATAAAACAACCAGAGAAAATTAATGATGAAAAAAATTTATAATAATATGCCGCAGCTGAGTCTCGAACTCTAGATCACTGATTGTTTCACTTGTGGAATTACTAATAAACCTTGGAATTATTTTTAGTGTGAATAGAAAAAAGGATATTAACGTAAATTCATTTTAGGCTTCACCAAAGTTAGTTAGTAAAGGGGGGAAATTTTTAATAAAATAGTAAGATAAATCAAATCTTTGACAGATGACTCAGATTTTCTTGGATCATGGATAAACAACTTTGATTATTTCAAAGTTTGATTTGCTCATTTGAACTCAGGTTTGAGCTTAATTTGGTTTGATTTGATCAGAATATATGATCCTTTGATTTTTACAAAGAATAAATTCATATATTAGCATCAATCATAAATATGATATAATTTACAATTAAGTTCATAAATAAATCCAACTCATGAAATGTAGGATGAATAGAAATTAGACACATGGATAGATCAAAAACACAAGTATACATGTCAAAATCTCATATCAAAATCTTCCATACTTATTCTTATACGTCCCGGACAAGCAAACAAAACAAAACTCATCTCCCTAAGAATATTCCTAGCAATACCTTAAAGATAATAAAAGGAATTTAACTAAGACCATTTAAAGATCAAAACAATCATGAATATCATCCCTACAATAATTAATAAGCATATTGATTTTAATCCACTTGTAATAACTAAGCAAGATACAACTTCACAGAGTAAATATACCTACTCGAACTCTCAAAATCACGTGTGTAAGTGGAACTTACTCAATACAACTCACAACATTTCAATACCATGAGCTTGCTTATTTTCTAATTTTCCACCATCATAAAACCTAGCATATATGAATCAAAAGGTTTTATTATGAGTCAAAGGTACCCGCCTTTAATTGTTGATCGTATCGGAACGAACCCATGTCAAGACGCTCGTCTCGAATCAAAATCCTGCAAATCACATGATATATGGTTTAGCTAATTACATATACAACAACTAGCTAAACCCAAAATCCAATCCTAATTTGATTAGTAATCATGTTTTAACTCCACCTAATGATCCAAATCCAATAAGATGATAAGTTCATCCTTAATCCAACTCCTTCTAAATCCAAATATAATCCACAATCTATTAATCAATCCAATACAACATAAATCAATTCCTGCAATCCATTAACCCATCTATCAATCCTACTTTCATTCCACCATATGAAAATCAACATTTTCAGTGAACAATTCATCTTCAACTTAACTACCAAATAACCTAACCACCATAGGAAATCTGAAATCAAACCTCCTTCAACCACACATGAACAAACCGGCTTCAATATTTAAATCAATCCATGATTTACAACTAAGTGCAGCTTAATCCACTCAAATTCCAATTCCAAACACATCCCCTTTTTATCAACTAGTTAATCAAGCTAAAACATAAATGAATTCAGATATGTATCAATCTAAAGCTGCACAAATCTTACCTTAATCCAATCTGTAGATCTACAGTAGCTTGATGAAGCATCCGGATGTAGCCATGAAGAAAATAGAACTCATGACTTTAGATCTGATGAAGAGGACAAGATAAAGTCCGGTGAAGTGATCGAGTTCGTCCTCTCGTCTCTAACCGATCGAATGCTCCAAAGCACTGGACGACAATGGTGTTGCCAAGCTGAGCACCAAGTAAGACACCGAATGCGAGATACTGTGAGTGAGGAGGTGCTAGGCCTCAAGACTTAGGGCACGGCGACATCGAATCTGCTCGGCAATGAAAGGGAAAGGGAGGATGGCTAATCCCCTATGGTAGCCATGACGCTAACCGCTAGTGGTGGTTCTGGCTGTGGAATAGCCCTTGTGAAGAGACCTCGGCGTCGACAATTAGGAGGTGACGATGGCGTCGGGAGTAAGGGCGACACGATGAGATCAAGCAAGAGGGCGGCAACTCAAAGAGGTTGAGGAAGAGACAGACAACGGTAGTGATCGAGCGGAGTGGGGCACGAGGAAGAGAAGAGAAGGTTGGCGGAGATCGAGGAAGAGTAAGGAATCGGGAGAATTAATAGGTTAGATTGCTGTAGCGATGTATAAATACTTAGGTTTTGCTTAATTAAACCCTAAGTACACTCCTAAATCAACTCCCACTAAATAGTTATTCCAAACAGACTTTTCCCACAAGCCTATAAATTCATCCCCTCAAAATACGTCATACGAGCTCTGAAAAATTTTCAAGAAATTTCTAAAAATTTCTAAAAATTTTGATAAGGTTATTCGTCCATTAAACCTTATTATTTTATTATTATTTTGTTACGGTATTTTTCATTTCGCATGGAAAAGTTTTGTCGAAAATTAATTAGGGACGCTAGATGTTTCGGTGAAAACCAGTTGAAAAGTTTGATGACTTTTAATGGCGCATATTGCATGCTGTTTAAATTTTATAAGTTTTATTGGTAACGTGTATTTTTGTACGTCGTAATTTATATATGTATAATAATTATTAATAGTGCGTTTTGCACGTTGTTAATATTAAGTTTTAACAACGCACTTTGTACATTGAAAAAAATTTTTTTAACATCATACTTTTTTTTGTGTACGCTGCCCTTTATTGTATAAATATTACACTATTCACAGTGTATATAATTAGACATGCCGTAAAAATTATTATTAACGACATATTTTAATTCCGCGCTGTTGATAATGCACAACAGAAAGAAACTTTTGTTACAGGGTTGAATAGTCAAGTTTAGATATCAATGTTACCGATATCTATTAGTAGTTGGATGAATTCATACATACTTGAAAATATGTTATTCTTATTTGTTTAAAGGATAATACTTGATGTTCATATATTAAAGTCTGTGAAAATATTATTTGGTTGTTAAGGTGGTGTTTGGTTCTCTCCTAGAAATCGAAATATGAATGTGGATCATAGTATTGTAGAATGAGAATGTGTATGAGCTTGGGTATCATTCTTAAAACTAATGTTTGGTTAATTGAATATTTTCAATCGGAATGAACCTAAATTTTTTTTTACCCTTAGAGAAAAATAAGAGAAAAAATTAGATGAAGAGAAAGTTGAATGTGAGAGAAACATATGATGAGAGAGAAAGTGTGATGAGAGAGAAAGTATGATGAGAAAAAAATAAAGAGAGGGAAAGTATAATGAGAGAAAATGAGGAAAGAGAGTGTGATAAGAAAGATTGAAAAGAGAAAAAGTATGATGATAGAGAAAGAGTGATGGGAAAAAAATGAAGAGAGAGAAAGTGTGATGAGAGAAAATGAGAGATTGAGGAAAGAAAGTATGATGAAAAAATATGATGAGAGAGAAAGTGTGATGGAAAAGAATGAAGAGAAAGAAAGTAAGATGATAGAAATTGAGGAGAGAGAGTGTGATGGAAGAGAATGTAGAGAGAGAAAGTGTGATGAGAGAAAATATGGAAAGAGAGTATGGTAAGAGAGATTGAGAAGAGAGAAAATATGATAAAAAAAAAGGAGAGAATGAAGAGAGAGAAAATAATGAGAGAGAGTGTGTGATGAGAGAGAATACAGAGAGAAAATGATAGAGAATGTATAATGAGAGAGAATAAGGAGAGAGTGTGTGATGGAAGAGAGTGAAGAGAGAGAAAGTGTGATGAGATAAAATATGGAGAGAGAGTATGATAAGAGAGATTGAGGAGAGAGAAAATATGATGAAAAAATGAGGAGAGAATGAAGAGAGAGAAAATAATGAAAGAGATTGTGTGATGAGAGAGAATACAGAGAAAAAATAGTAGAAAATATGTGATAAGAGAGAATGAGGAAAGAGAAAATATATTGAGAGAGAAAATGTGATGATAGAATGAGAAGAGAGAAAGTATGAGGAGAGAGAGTTAAATGAAAGAAAAATTGAACAAATATATTAAGGGTATTTTCGTCCAAAACTTAATTCTTATTCCCATTCTATCAAAATCCAAGAGAAGGGGTGAGTTTCATCTATACTCAAATTTTTAAATTTCATTCCCAAATCTTAATTTCATTCTCATCAACCAAACACAAACTTTGGGAATGAATCTATTCTCTTATTCCCAAATCTTTAAACCAAACGCCATCTAAAATCTAAAATTATGTTAATGTTATTTCATATATATTTTTATTAAAAGGTTTGATAGTAATGTGAGCTCCCTCCCATTTTAATGTTTCTTTCTGAATTCCAGTATCTAACTTTTGCGAATCAATTGTTTCTATAATAATTAATTTAGTTTTATAAAAAGAAATTTCTATCCATACAATCAGCTAGATATAGATTCAAATAATATAATAATTTTTCAGTACAATTTCCTTGGAAGAAAAAAATAAAAGGTTTACATGGAAACACAGAAGCATCCCGCACAGTCGAGAGGAATCAACTTCTCATTGTTAAAAAATTAAATTTATGAGATCTTGGACACGCACGTTAGTGTTCTTTGCAACTGCCCATGTGACCTACCACTTGGTGACCTCGTGAGCACATGCATCTGCATCATTTCCCATCTATTTAATTCACCCTCGATCCCTTTTTGTCGCCTCCTTGCCGTCCTCCTCTTCAATTCGCATTTCCCTTCTCCTCCTCCAATTCCAAATCCAACCCCAAACTCCTCCCCTGCAAATTACAAGAGATAAATTAAGAGACATATACATGGGCAACGCCATAGGCGCCAAGAAGAAGTCCGCGAAGGTGATGAAGATAGACGGCACGACCTTCAAGGTAAAACCACTCGTCCTGGCCATGAAGCTGCTCCGCGACCATCCCGGTCACGACCTCCTCGAATCCGACGACGTCAAGTGCCACGGCGTACGCGCTAGGCCCCTCCACCCCACCGCCCCACTCAAGCCTGGCAAACTCTACTTCCTAGTGGAGCTTCCCCTCCGGCTACAGCGCAGAGCCTGGTCGGGGAATCTCCAGGTAAGCGCCAAGGAGCGGCTGGAGAGCCTCAAGATCATCCGCCGCTCCATGTCAGATATGTCGCTGGCCAACGAGGCCTCTGCCTACGCCACCGCCGGTGATGTCGAGGAGACTAAGGGCGGAGGCGTGCGCATGCGGGTGAGGCTGCCGAAAGTGCTGGTGGAGAAGCTGATGCAGGAGAGCAAGGACGCGACTGAGGCGGCAGAGAAGATCATGAAGCTTTGCGCCGAGAAGGACTGCGGCGCCACCAGGGCGGTTCACCAGACTCTATCCTCCGTCAAATCAGCCCAGCAGGAGGTACAATTCAAAATCTTGACTTAATCTGTGCCAATTTTCATTTACGTAACGACCACATGACTTCCGATTTTGAATAGTCATCTCCATTAACTAAATGGAGAACAATTACCGACTCCACATGGCCACGAGAACCCTTACTCGTGACTCTCACTTTGTCTTCATAGGTACCACAATATTCTCTCGATTATTAAAATTGGCTTGAATTATTTAATGGGTCTTATTAATTTAACTACACAGAAGCACGCAAGGTTTGCTCTCGCGCCAGACGAGATCATTGGATGATAAATCTGTTGAGAGACACAATTAGTTTTTAACTCACATACATCAAGCAGTGAAGAGAGATTTGAGGACGAGAAGGATTGTTGGCGGTGGTGATACGGTGCGGGTGGAACGTGAGAAGCTGCTGAACATGGCTTCCTGTTGCCCGTCAAGCTTTCTATCTTAATTGTGTTGCTTCTTACCTGCAAACATAATTTATCCTCCATGTCATGTATGGACGGAAGGATGGATGGATGTGGGGTTTTGTTTATGGTACTGTAAATCCAGGGCATCGATCTCTTATCTCGGTTGTTAATTTTCCTTATTGATAGTGATGCCTCTGTTCTTCTTTATATATTGTTGAAGGTGCAGAAGGGCTGAGATTTTTCACTTACATATATACACATTAGTGTTTTTGAATAGGACAATAAAATTTTTACTCTGGTGCGGTTATAAAGGGAGCCACTAAGTGCAGATGAAAAGAAAAAGATAACAATCGACGTGAAGGTCAAAGTTAAGGAGGTCAACGTCAGAGAATCAACAAGGCCCACTAAAAGGTCAAAGAGACACGGGCCTGGCACGGGAAGGCCCACCAAAAGATCAGAGAACCAGCTAGCGAAAACCCTTCCCTAGGGAGAGGGACGAAGTCTCAAACCTAAGATGAGTGAAAAGAGACACGGGCCTGGCACGACCCATGCCATGGCCATGTGACATCCACACGGCCAATGTCTACTTGGTTTCTAGAAATTTCACGCTATCGTGTGGATTTACATAGCCGTGTGTCAAGGCCGTGTGAGTGTTTTGAGACTTTTATCACATCTTAACTTGGTATTATCAAGTTAAAGTATTCATTAAAGTTGTAGATCTTGAACTTATCAATATTGTGGTATAAAGATCAACCTGAAAAATTAACTGACCAAAATGTTATGACCATTTTACTTTTAATGTGCAGTGTAGAAAATCTAGAATTTAACATGGTCGTGTGAATCTTATAGAGACTTTTAGGATATCTAAATGTGGTTTTCTCTAGTTGAAGTCTCAACAATGTTGTTGATCTTGAAGTTGTCTACATTTAGGTATAAATATCTACCTGAAACTCCTACCGAGTAAATCATTATGGCCAATTTACTTTTGGTATACAGTGTTGAAATCTCTAGAAATTCCACACGACTGTATGGACTCCACACAGTTGCAGCCTGCTTCTGTTAGAGTGTTTACTAAAAGTCTAGCTTTTGTATAAACATTTATTTAGAAATAAAGAATCACAATGGTAAAATACCTACATTTATATGCTAAGTGTAGTTGTTCAATTAATTTATATTGTAGATAACATGGTGTGTGGTGTCACACACAGAAGATCATGTTATCAGTTCTTTATAAATTATAAATAGTTGCTCACGACTAAGATAGAAAGGAACAAACCGTTGGAATAGTCGTAGTGTAATTAGCTATTAGTTTATCTTGACTAATAAATTACACTAGTACACTCTAAGTGTATTGAATAGGACCATTTAAGGTAAGTTCTTTTTATACTGGCTTAATAAAAGAACAAGACCTTAGTTATTATGGAAGTGTGTGTTCTTAATCCCAATATGATAACAAGCACATATATTTAGTATTTATTTCTTTGACTTATCAAAGGGTGAGATTTAGCTCGATAAATCAAAAGGTCCGATAAGTTGGGAATTGATATTACTTATAGTGTGTGTTGTTGATTATAGAAGGAAACTGTGTCCTAGTAATCTAGGTTGATAATGTCCCCAAGAGGTGCTCATAAGGATTGCCATGTTAAACCCTGCAGGTGGACTTAGTCCGACATGATAATAAGGTTGAGTGGTACTACTCTTGGACTAAAATATTAATTAAAGAGAGTTGCCACTAACTCATTTAATTAGTGGGCATTCGACATCTTAAACACAAGGAGACTAACACACTCATAATAATAAGAAGCCCAAAACGTAATTTGGTATTGGCGCGGTAGTTCAATAATAATTCTTTAGTGGTATGAATTATTATTGATGAAATTAAGTTGGGTGCTCGGGGTAAACACGGGAAGCTTAATTTCATCGGGAGACCAAAACCAATTCCTCCTCTCAGTCCCTATCGTAGCCTCTTGTATATAGAGAATTATACCCACCTTTACCCACCTTCTTACCCACTCTTTGGTGGTCGGCCAAGCTAGCTTGGAGCCCAAGCTAGGGCCGGCCAAGACCCAAAGATTGAGCCAAGTAAGGGGGTCGGCTAATGCTTGGAGCCCAAGCATAAGTGGCCAGCCCTAACCAATTTAAAAGGATTTTAAATTTAAAATTTTTCTTATGTGGGTTCCATGGTTTTAAAAGAGAGTTTAAAATTTAAATATTTCCTTTTATAACTTTCTACAAAAGATTAAAAAAAGATTTGATATCTTTCCTTATTTGTAGATTGGAAGGAAGATTTTAATTTTAAGAAAACTTTCCTTTTTTGTAACCATGTTCATGATTTAAAAAGAGAGTTTTAAAATTAAATATTTCCTTTTATAAGTTTCTACAAAAGATTAAGAAAAAATTTGATATCTTTCCTTATTTGTAAATTGAAAGGAGATTTTAATTTTAAAGATAACTTTCCTTTTTGGAAATCATCCACATGTTATAAAAGAAAGATTTTAATTTATAAAATTTCCTTTTATAACCAACCATGAAGGGATAAATTATTAGAGAAATTTTAATTTTAAAATTTTTAGAAACAAATAAGGAAGTTTTAATTTTGTGTTTAAAACTTTGAGCATTGGTGTGTGGCCGGCCATAGCATGGTTAAAAGGAAAATTTAATTAATTTTTTCCTTAATAACCAAAGGCAAGGAATGTAAGGGAATTTTAATAACAATTAAATTTCCTTATTTGCCAAGACCAAGGAATATAAAAGAGGGGGTAGAGGTGCCTTCACCTTACAACATCTCTTCTATAGTTCTTCCTCTTTTCCTTGGTATGTGGCCGGCCCTATTCCCTCCTCGTCTCTTCTTCTTTAGTGGCCGGATCATCTTTCTCTTGGAGCTCTTGTTAGTGGCCGGTTCTAGCTAGGAGAAGAAGGAGAGAAAGGAGGCTTTGCTCTTGCATCCCTTGGAGCTTGGTGGTGGTGGTCGAACCTCACATCTCTTGGAGACTTAGTGGTGGCCGAAACTAGCTTGGAGAAGAAGGGCTTGGGTGGTTCTTATCTCGGTAGATCGTTGCCCACACAATGTCCGAAATAAGGAGAGGAATACGGTAGAAGATCAAGAGGTCATTGTATACAAAGGAAGGTATAACTAGTAATTATTTTCTGCATCATACTAGTTTTTCCTTTGTATGAATTCCAAATACAAGAGACATATGATTCTAGAGTTTCAAATTTGTGATTCGAGTTTGTGTTTTTTTTTTATTTTTCAAATTTGTGATTTGATTGTTCTTTTTAGTTAAACCTAATGTTATTTTAGGAAATTAAATATTTAATTTCGTTAAGAGGTTTTATCGAGGCAGTGGTGGATGCTCCCATACCCAAGACGGCCATGTGCCTCGCCATGTTTGTCCTGGGAACCGATTTTTGAAATAGATATTTAATTGAATTTATAACATAGGTGGATTTGGATCAATAGTGTTAAGTTCCGCTTGCGATCCAAGTCTAAACCATTAAGAACAGATAAGTTAAATTTGGAATCAATAATGTTAAGTTCCGTTTGCGATCCCGAATTTAATTTCTAAAGAATACAATAGGTTGTTAGGAAAGGTTCGACACTTGTACAAAATTTTTGTACAGTGGAACCGGTACGATCTTCCTAGGACCAACCAACAATTGGTATCAGAGCTAGGGTTTGCCTCTGTGTGTTTGGGTTTTCAGATAAATTATGCACATGTCATACATAATTTAGGCAGGATAATAGTAGGATGTGCTATCATTGTGGTTGTAGGCTCCAACTATTATGGCTTATGGTTATTGTGTGTGATTGGACCCTTGGACATGTTAAGGGCATTTTATTGTATGTGCATGATTGTATTTAACTAATACAGCAGGAGCTATATTAGCCCTAGGATTTTACATTTATGTTCGATCTAGACTTGATGTACATTCCCTTGTGGAATATAGGATCGATGTATGTAAAATTTTATTTTATTTTTGTCGCGGATCGAATCCTTACGAGGCGTGGTGCTATTGGAGGACCAGAGGCGCAGCGGAAAAGGAAGCTCAATGGACCCGACAGCATGATCCCTAGGGCTGGCAGCATGCGAAGGACAATGATGGAAGAAGCCATAATAGTTGGAAAATTAATTTCCATATTTATTGCTTTTATTTACTGTGATGTGTGTGTGTGCATATTATGTATGCTTGCATAGTTAAATTTCCTCGCCTTAAATAACTAAGTGGGAGAGAAATTTTTAGATATATTCCACGGTCTCCATTACTGGTTTGTAAGTGATGCGACAAACTTGCGTGTTGGCTCTGAGTGCCTCCCTCCCCATCGGATGAGTTTGTTTGCAGATCACTAGATCAAACTTCCATTTTGGATGGTTATAGGAAATTAATTAAGAGCATGTGATCTTCTCCATCGGAAGGGGCATAATCTTATTTAATGGACCAAGTATCAAGTAATGGTATACACTTAGGCACATTTAATAGTATCCTCCCCATCGGAGTCACTGCTATTATTTGTGTGACCGAAGGAAAACCAACTATTAATTTGTCATAAAGATAGGTTGACAAGATAATAAAATTAAAACCCCTCTTATAAATGTTGAGATTTTGTATACGTCTACACTATCGTGGCATACAAAATTCACGGTGTTTGAGGTAATTTTATTTGTCAGGTTGACAAGATAATAAAATTAATGGGTAAAACCCCTCTTACAAATGTTTGAATTTATATACGTCCACACTATCGTGGCATACAATATTCACGATGTTTGAGGTAATTTTATTTGTCATGAAGATAGATTGACAAAGTTATTAATGGGTATAACCCTCCTCTTACAAATGTTCAATTTTGTATACGTCCACACTATCGTGGCATGCAAAATTCACGGTGTTTGAAGTGTTGGTGAATTTAAATGATATTGTTTTGAGGAATCAATATTATTTCAAATTCAAAGTTTTGACCAAATATTTGATCAAAGATAGACTAACTATTAATTTTATTTGTCATAAAGTTAGGTTGATGAGATAATAAAATTAATGGATAAAATCTCTTCTTTGATTTTGTATACATCCACACTATCGTGGCATACAAAATTCATGGGGATTTTAAGGTGTTGGACTTGATCAAATATTTTTGTGATTCTTAGGATTTCATATGTTTGTCAATCCCCTAATTGTTATACTATATAATAGACTTAGTAGTCCCAATTAAGATTAGAAACAAAAACTTGGACTCTAAGATGGGTTGTCCTCTCAGAACTAAGAATAATATAGGGGTATTTTATTCATTAGTTGTTGAAACATGTTTAGTGGTGTTATCTACCGGTACTTGGTGTGTAGATACGGGAGCCAATGATCATGTCTGCAATTCATTGCAGGGGTTCCAAGAAATCCGACAACTATATGAAGAGAAAATCACCATGGGTACTACTGCGAAAGTAGCGGCTGTTGCAGTGGAAGATGTTTATCCTTCGATAGGAATAAAACATGGATTTTTGAGAAATTGTCTTTATATACCAAGTTTAAGAAAGAACTAATTTTCAGTTTCTAAACTATTCAAAGAACTTGATATTCTGCCTCTTTTAATAACAAAGTTGTTATCAAGAAAAAGAGGAAAGTTATCTATTCTGGTACGTTGGTTGGCAATTTAAAAATTCAATAACTCTCACGATGCAACAAATGGAAATTAATAACATATCGTCTAACTCTAATAAGAGAAAGCAACCTTCGAAAATAAACCAATCATATCTTTGGCATCTAAGGCTAGGTTATATTAACTTGAGTAGGATTCAAAGGATAATAGCCGATGAACTTTTGGGTTCATTGGCAGTGGAAAATTTTCCAACCTGCGAGTCTTACTCGGAAGGAAAAATAACCAAGAAGCTTTTTAAGTCTAAGGGGTATAGAATCAAAGATATGTTGGAAATGGGTCATTCTGATTTGTGTGGATCTATGACTATCCAGGCGAGAGGTGGTTTCGAATATTTCGTCTATTTTATAGACAACTATTCAAGATACGGGTACATTTACTTGATGCGCCGCAAGTCTAAGTGCTTTGATAAAGTTCAAAGAGTACTAGGCTGATGTGGAGTAACGTCAAGGTAAAAGTCTCAAGACACTACGGTTAGATCGTAGTGGCGAGCACCTCTTAGGAGAGTTTAGGAGTCACTTATCAGAAGTCGGGACTCAATCCCAACTAAACTGCACATGGTACACCCCAACAAAATGGTGGAGAAAAAAGAAGGTATAGGACTCTTATGAAAATGAGTAGATCGATGATGAGTTATTCAGAAAATTACCAAATTCGTTTTAAGGATATACTCTGGTAACGGAAGTGAGCATAGTACCTTCTAAGTCAGAACCCTCTACTCTCATAGAATTATAGAATGTGTGTGAGCTTAGTTTGAAGCATATTCGGATTTGCGTTAGTCCAGCACATGTGCTGAAGGGAGACACATATAAGTTGGACAGGAGTTCACTTGTTTATGAGTTATCCTAGAGAAACGAAAGGAGGTTTATAGTCCTAAAAATCAGAAGGTCATTGTAAGCACCAATGCCCGATTTTTAGAAGAGGACTATGTAATGAACCACAAGCCCATAAGTAAATTTGTTCTTAAGGAAATAATAAAGGACACGTCTAATCTAGTACCAACTGTACAAGATGAAATATCACAAGAAACTGCAACATGTATCACAAATGATAAAAAGTGCCTCGTCGTAGTGGGAGGGTTGTTAGGCAACCGGAAAGATTCATGTTTTGGGAGAATCTTTGGACTTGATCCCTGGTGAACGTGAACCTAATCCCCGGACATATGATGAAGCACTCCAAGATAGAGATGCAGCATCTTGGCAAAGAGCAATGAATACTGAAATAGAATCTATGTATTCTAATAGAGTCTGGGAGCTTATAGAATCACCAAATGGTGTAAAAGCTGTTGGGTGTAAATAGGTCTGTAATAGGAAAAGAGGGATAGACGGGAAGGTTGAAACTTTCAAAGCAAGGTTTGTTGAAAAAGGAAATTTTTTCACTGATAGCCAAGCTTAAATCTATCTGGATTCTTTTATCTATTGTTGCTCATATGGACTATGAGATATGGCAAGTGGATGTCAAGACAGTTTTCCTTAATGGAAGTCTTGAAGAAAATATCCATATAAAGCAACCAGAAGGGTTCATTGTAAAGGGCAGAGAGCATTTTATGTGCAAGCTTAATCATTCTATGGACTGAAGCAAAGCTTCAAGGTCTTGGTGTTGGGTTATTCGGGCCGCGAAAACCGCTTTTTCGCGTCACGGAAACCCTGAAACTCCCTAGCCAACGGATCCGTGCGAAGAAAAACATTCGAAATTACGAGTACGAGTTTCTACCTATATCTACTCCTAGATCTACATGAAAAGATTCATTACCCTCATTGCGTGCCCTTTGCGTTCCCGCTCATCTCGACGGTGCCAGATCTCGAGTGTCGAAGTAGACACTCCTCTAGAAGTATCCACACGAACACGTAGGTGGAGAAAACCACACAAAAGGGTGTGCTAGCACCTTGTGTGGTTCGGCCAAGGAGGAGGAGAGGGAGAAAGGAGGAGAGCACTTGAGGAAGAAGATGGAATAATGGCACTTGAAGGAAAATGAATCCAATTCATTCAAAATTGTGGCCGGCCACATTTCCAAAATGTAACCCCCATTCTCATTAAATGTAGCCATTAAAGAGAATGACTTTGTAACCCCCATGAGGTGGACACTTTGATGATGTGGCACATCATCATTAGTCCTCCTAATGCCAAATCACTAATGATGTGGCAAATAGTCAAGTCAAACTTAACTCTTCCTCTTCCTCTCAAGTCAAGTCAAACTTGACCAAATCTCTCCCATGGTTGATCCAATCCAACAATTTGATTCAAGCCAACTTAATATAATGAATCTAATTCATTTAATTAAATTGATTCAATGAGTCATAATCTAAATTAGACTCATTAAACACATGAATCAACTTGAGTCTAACTCAATTAGCCCAATTAAGATTACTCTTAATCCAATTTGATTCATCAAATGAATCTAATCCTCTTGGTTCATCATATGAACCTAATCTCCATCTAATTGTCCTTAGTGTGTGACCCTATAGGTTCTTGTAACGTTGACAATGCCCCTAAACCCATTTAGGAGCATAAGTAATGAGCGGTATCTAGCAACACATCATTACTACCCAAGTTACAAGAATGTTGAGATCCAACATCACCTTGTGACAACTAATTGTGACTCCTCACAAAATATGACAAGTTTCCTTCTATCCTAGACATCTAGATTGATCAATGTGAGGCATAGACCGTGTCATCATCTAATCAATCTAAATCTTGAACTCCAAGTATACTCACTAAATCAAATGAGCTCAATATCTCATATTGACTCATTTGGGCATGGCCATGCACTTCGTGGTCTCACTCTATCAAGAATACCGATGTCTCTCCCGTCATATAGGAGGGATAGATCCCATCTACATCACTCACATCCCTCCGCATAATTTGTTACATACCCAGTAATCGCCTTTATAGTCCATCAAGTTATGGGTGACGTTTGACGAAACCAAAGTACATAACTCCTTATGTAGGGAACCATGGTGACTTCAGGTCTAAGGACTAGTAGTTATACTAATAGCCACATGAGAAAGTATATGACACTCATATAACGATCCATGATACTTTCTCATGGCGGGTCATTCAGTATACATTCTCTAATGCATACCCATGTGTCAACTTAATATCTCTATATCCATGACTTGTGAGATCAAGTCATCGAGTTGACCTACATGCTAGTTTTATTGCATTAACATTGTCCCTGAATGTTAATACTCGACTAGGAATGATTAAGAGTAGTGTTCCCTATATCATTTCACTATCGATTCAACCAATCGATTGATATAGGTAAGAACCTTCTACTCAAGGACGTTATTATACTTAGTTTATTTGGCACCAATACAAGTAAGTATAATAACTAAAAACCAAATGCCTTTATTTATATAGAATATGATACAACAAGTCCAAAATACAATCATCAAATGATTGGCTCTAGGGCTCTAGCTAACAATCTCCCACTAGCACTAGTGCCAATCAGTGTAGGCTCTAAGCCCCAATGACCTAGTGTGACCATCATGCTTCCTCTATGCCAAAGCCTTGGTCAAGGGATCTGCGATGTTAGCCTCTGTAGGTACTCTGCAAATCTTCACATCTCCTCTCTCGATGATCTCTCGAATGAGATGGAAGCGTTGTAGTATGTGTTTGGTCCGCTGGTGTGAGCGAGGTTCCTTCGCCTGTGCTATAGCTCCATTGTTGTCACAATAGAGCTCAATGGGGTCAGCGATACTGGGAACCACCCCAAGTTCAGTGATGAACTTGCGGATCCAAACTGCCTCCTTTGTTGCCTCTGATGCAGCAATGTACTCGGCCTCTGTCGTAGAATCAGCTACTATGTCTTGCTTCGAACTCTTCCAGCACACAACACCACCATTAATGCAAAATACGAACCCCGACTGCGATCTATAGTCATCCTGGTCGATCTGGAAGCTAGCATCACTGTAACCCTTTACAGCTAGCTCATCATTGCCTCCATATATCAAGAAATATTCTTTAATCCTTCTTAAGTACTTAAGAATATTCTTGACTGCTATCCAGTGACTTTCACCTGGATCTGACTGGTATCTGCTCGTCATGCTCAAAGCATACGAGACATCAAGTCGAGTACATAGCATGGCGTACATGATAGATCCTATGGCTGAGGCATAAGGGATCTGATCCATGCGGTCTCTCTCCACTCTAGAAGAGGGACTTTGAGTCTTCGAAAGACTCACGCCATGTGACATCGGCAGAAATCCCTTCTTGGAGTTCTGCATGGCAAACCGAAGGAGTACCTTATCAATGTATGTACTCTGACTTAGGCCAAGCAATCTCTTAGATCTATCTCTATAGATTTGTATCCCTAGAATGCGGGATCCTTCACCTAAGTCCTTCATTGAGAAACAAGTCCCTAGCCAAGTCTTGACAGACTGTAGCAAAGGGATGTCTTTCCCAATGAGAAGTATGTCATCCACATACAATATGAGGAAGACAACTATGTCCCCTACAACCTTCTTGTAGACACAAGGTTCATCTTTGTTCTTGATGAAACCAAACTATTTGATTGCATCATCGAATCGAAGATTCCAGCTCTGAGAAGCTTGCTTTAGTCCATAAATGGACCTATGCAGCTTGCATACTCTGCTAGTATGTTGTCGATCTACAAAACCCTCAGGTTGTGTCATGTACACATCCTCAAGTAGGTTTCCATTCAGAAACGCGGTTTTGACGTCCATCTGCCAGATCTCGTAATCGTGGTAAGCTGCAATAGCAAGCATGATACGAATGGACTTAAACATCGCTACTGGAGAAAAGGTTTCATCATAGTCAATACCATGAATCTGCTTGAAACCTTTAGCTACCAAGCGAACCTTATAGATAAGTCCATCCATGTCAGTCTTTCTCTTAAAGACCCACTTACACCCAATGAGCTTTACCCCTTCAGGTGGATCAACCAAAGTCCATACTTGGTTGGTGTACATGGATTCCATCTCGGATCTCATGGCCTCTAGCCATTTCTCAGAATCTGGTCTCATCACAACTTTCTGATAAGTGGTAGGCTCATCCTCTATGAGCACAACGTCATCATGGTCAGACAAGAGAAATGAGTATCTCTCAGGCTGACGACATACCCTATCAGACCTGCGAAGAGGTAGGTCTACTTGAACTGGTTGTTGTTCCTCAACTCTTTGTGGAATAACATCATCCACAACACTTTGTGGTTCAAGTTCAACTTCCATCGAGGCTTCAGTGCTAGGATCCGCATCTTGAACTTCTTCACGATCGAATGTACTCCCACTAGTCTTTCTAGAAACAAAGTCCCTTTATAAAAATACTCCAGTCTTTGCCACAACTATCTTGTGCTGACTGGAAATGTAAAAGTAATATCCCTTAGTTTCCTTGGGATATCCTATAAAGTAGCACTTGTCGGATTTGAGTCCTAATTTATCTGAGACTTGATGTCTAACGTAAGCCTCACAACCCCAAATCCTCATGAAAGACACCTAGGCATCTCTCCCAGTTCATATCATATATGGTGTCTTTATCACGGCCTTGGATGGAACTCGGTTGAGTATCAAAGCTGCCGTGTCTAGAGCATAGCCCCAAAGGTATGTCGGAAGATCTGTGTGACTCATCATAGATCGTACCATATCTAATAGGGTACGATTACTCCTTTTGGATACACCATTCCACTGTGGTGTTCCAGGAGGAGTGAGTTGGGATAGAATCCCACACTCAGCTAGGTAGTCACGAAACTCATGGCTAAGGTATTCTCCACCTCGATCGGATCGAAGTATCTTAATACTCTTGCCAAGCTGGTTCTGTACTTCATTCTTGAATTCTTTGAACTTTTCAAAGGATTTTGACTTATGTGTCATCAAGTACACATAACCATATCTACTGAAGTCATCAGTAAATGTGATGAAGTACCAATAACCGCCTCTAGCAGCGACATTGAAAGGGCCACATACATCACTATGTATAAGTCCTAACAAATCAGTCGCTCTCTCGCTGTGCCCACTAAAGGGAGTCTTGGTCATCTTGCCTCGTAGGCATGACTCGCATATCTCATATGATTCAAAATCAAATGAGTCCAGCAAACCATCCTTATGGAGCTGGGATAAGCGTTTGTCATTTATATGACCTAAGCGACAGTGCCAGAGATAGGTTTGGTTCAGGTCATTTGACTTGAACCTCTTGGTATTTATGTTATAGATAGGGCTTTCAAGGTCTAGAATATAGAGTCCGTTTATCAGAGGTGCACTATAATAGAACATATCATTTAAATAGACGGAACAACATTTGTTCTTTATTGTAAACGAGAAACCTTTCTTGTCCAAACAAGAAACTGATATAATGTTCTTAGTTAATGCAGGCACATAACAACAATCGACTAACTCTAGTACAAGCCCAGAGGGCACAGATAGAAAGTAAGTCCCTACAGCAATAGCAGCAACCCGTGCTCCATTGCCTACTCATAGGTCCACCTCGCCCTTTATCAATGCTCTGCTATTTCTCAGCGCCTGCACATCAGTACAAATGTGAGAAGCACATCCAGTATCTAATACCCATGATGTAGAAATAGATAGATTGACTTCTATAACATATATACATGAAGTGGAAGTCTCACTTCGCTTCTTCTTAAGATCCTCCAAGTATACCTTGCAGTTCCTCTTCCAGTGCCCGGTCTGACCGCAGTGGAAGTAGGTAGCATCCTTGGTGACCCCTCCTTTAGGCTTCAGTGCCTTGCCTTTGCCCTTGGCTTGGAACTTTCCCTTGCCTTTGGGCTTGCCCTTGCCCTTATGTTTCTGAACCATCAGAACAGTGTTGGGCTTAGCCTTCTTAAGGTTCAGCTCAGCAGTTCTTAACATGCTAAACAGCTCGGGCAGTGGCTTGTCAATTTTGTTCATGTTGTAGTTTAGAACGAACTGACTATAGCTATCCGGCAAGGATTGCAAGATCAGGTCAGTGGCCAGCTCTTGGCAAAGTGGGAACCCCAACCTTTGTAGGTTCTCTATGTACCCAATCATTTTGAGTACATATGGACCTACAGGAGCCCCGTCTGACATCTTGCACTGAGATCTCAAATCTCTCATGCCTCGCTTGACCTTGATACAGTTGACGAAGATGTTCAACCATATCATAAGCGCCCATTAACTCGTGTTGCTTCTGAAGCTCAGAGTTCATGGTCACGAGCATTAGACAAGACACATCTAATGCGTTATCTTGATGCTTCTTGAAAGCATCTCGGTCAGCTTGTGGGGCAGTGGCAGGAGGAGCCTCCGGAATGGGTTGCTCCAGAACGTACAGTTTACGTTCTTGGGTGAGAACTATTCTCAAGTTCCTGTACCAGTCCAGGAAATTTACTCCGTTGAGCTTGTCCTTCTCAAGAACAGATCGCAGGGAGAAAATGTTCGTATTTGACGTTATGGTTATCTACAACAGAAAAATACAGAAAATAAATATCATATTCTTTAAATCATTTAATTAGGCCTTTAACTAAATGATGCTCCCACTGAATTCTATAATTCATGTGGGACAAGATCCATATCATACTAACCCTTGAGTTAGCTTTGGCTAATACGCCCAAGACTTTGTATGATCGGTAGGTAACCAATTACCAATTACATCTCTATGCAACTCTTGTGTATAGGATCAAAATCCGCATTTATATTAAAACTCGAGTTAGCTTTGGCTAATATGCCCAAGAGTTAATATAAACGTGATTTTAACCTATCTACCAACCATTGGATAATGCCTATAGTTAAACTTGATCCAATTGAGTTAACTAGTTACTCAATCTAATTGAGTTGTACTCACCCATCCGTTGATAGGCGGGACCAAGATTGTCCCTCCGTACCCTACCAAAATAGTATGTGTTGCTCTGCTTTGGCAGATTCAACAACAACATGCGATTGAGGTAGTGGTAGGTATCACGGCATGGTAGGCATTACGAGTTGATTCGATTTAGATCTAATCTAAACGATGATGCGTATCATATACTCGATAGATCTAATCTATTCGAAGGGTGAATCATATGTACGACTTAGATCTAATCTAATCGTTAGAAACTAATTAATTTCTTAATTAACTAGCATGCATCACATACACACAAAAGCAATTAATTAAATAATTTTGTGATTATGTCATGGCCCTACTACGATCTTCTCAAGCCAATGAGAAGATCAGATGGTCAACCTAAGGTCAATAGCTTCTCAAGCGCCTTCCTTTTGACCACCTTGTGTTGCTCGCGTCTTCCTTGTAACTCCGTCTTGAGTGGACCTTCCACCGCTTCAAAATTTACATTACATTTTGAAACTTGAGTTACATTCGAGTCTAAATCTAATTTACAACCAGAATATAAATAGTGAGGCACGACGCGCAGGTCGTGTATCAAGTACAACACACGCAAACACACAAAATGGCACGCAGGCCATATTTTGAATTACAACACAAATTATCCAATCGAATTGGGTCTTTGGGCCATGACTATCACAAAAATTATATATAATTCAAAATTATATATTTCTATAATTTTTTGTAATTTTTCCTATAATTTTTACAATTTTTACGAGTACAATTTCCCGGCGGTTCCGTTTAGCGGATTTCGGGCGCAATCGCGGAACGA
Source organism: Zingiber officinale (assembly GCF_018446385.1). Classification (NCBI taxonomy): domain Eukaryota; kingdom Viridiplantae; phylum Streptophyta; class Magnoliopsida; order Zingiberales; family Zingiberaceae; genus Zingiber; species Zingiber officinale. The sequence continues at coordinate 58,735,215 of NC_055990.1, read as the reverse complement.
ATCCCCTTGCGGGGCCAGGGGCAGCGCCCCTACTCGCGATCTAACCATCGCGAGGCTTCCTTTGCGATCTAACAGCGCCTTAGCCCACTGTCCCAAAAAGTTTTGGGGCGAAACTTAGCCGTTTTGGAAAAAACTTCTCGGTAGTCGAAGCCTACAAGTGTCGAAACACTTGTGCTTCGCTTCTACGAGAAAAATACCCATAAAAACTATAAAAATCATAAATTTACAGAATATTACAGAACTGAAAAGTTTTCATAAAACACAAAATAAACTCGTATTCGTCTTCGCACGTAGCTCTGATACCACTGTGGGTTATTCGGGCCGCGAAAACTGCTTTTTCGCGTCGTGGAAACCCCGAAACTCCCTAGCCAACGGATCCGTGCGAAGAAAAACATTTGAAATTACGAGTACAAGTTTCTACCTAGATCTACTCCTAGATCTACATGAAAAGATTCATTACCCTCGTTGCGTGCCCTTTGCGTTCCCGCTCATCTCGACGGTGTCGGATCTCGAGAGTGTCAAAGTAGACACTCCTCTAGAAGTATCCACACGAATACGTAGGTGGAGAAAATCACACAAAAGGGTGTGCTAGCACCTTGTGTGGTTTGGCCAAGGAGGAGGAGAGGGAAAAAGGAGGAGAGCACTTGAGGAAGAAGATGGAATAATGCCACTTGAATGAAAATGAATCCAATTCATTTAAAATTGTGGCCGGCCACATTTCCAAAATGTAACCCCCATTCTCATTAAATGTAGCCATTAAAGAGAATGACTTTGTAACCCCCATGAGGTGGAACACTTTGATGATGTGGCACATCATCATTAGTCCTCCTAATGTCAAATCACTAATGATGTGGCAAATAGTCAAGTCAAACTTGACTCTTCCTCTTCCTCTCAAGTCAAGTCAAACTTGACCAAATCTCTCCCATGGTTGATCTAATCCAACCATTTGATTCAAGCCAACTTAATATAATGAATCTAATTCATTTAATTAAATTGATTCAATGAGTCATAATCTAAATTAGACTCATTGAACACATGAATCAACTTGAGTCTAACTCAATTAGCTCAATTAGGATTACTCTTAATCCAATTTGATTCATCAAATGAATCTAATCCTCTTGGTTCATCATATGAACTTAATCTCCATCTAATTGTCCTTAGTGTGTGACCCTATAGGTTCTTGTAACGTTGGCAATGCCCCTAAACCCATTTAGGAGCATAAGTAATAAGCGGTATCTAGCAACACATCATTACTACCCAAGTTACAAGAATGTTGAGATCCAACATCACGTTGTGACTACTAATTGTGACTCCTCACAAAATATGACAAGTGTCCTTCTATCCTACACATCTAGATTGATCAATGTGAGGCATAAACCGTGTCATCCTCTGATCAATCTTAATCTTGAACTCCAAGTAGACTTACTAAATCAAATGAGCTCAATATCTCATATTGACTCATTTGGGCATGGCCATGCACTTTGTGGTCTTACTCTATCAAGAATACCGATGTCTCTCCCGTCATATAGGAGGGATAGATCCCATCTATATCACTCACATCTCTCAAATAATTTGTTACATACTCAGTAATCGCCTTTATAGTCCACCCAGTTACGGGTGACATTTGACGAAACCAAAGTACATAACTCCTTATGTAGGGAACCATGGCGACTTCAGGTCTAAGGACTAGCAGTCATACTAATAGCCACATGAGAAAGTATATGACACTCATATAACGATCCATGATACTTTCTCATGGCGGGTCATTCAGTATACATTCTCTAATGCATACCCATGTGTCAACTTGATATCTCTATATCTATGACTTGTGAGATCAAGTCATCGAGTTGACCTACATGCTAGTCTTATTGCATTAACATTGTCCCTAAATGTTAATACTCGACTAGGAATGATTAAGAGTAGTGTTCCCTATATCATCTCACTATCGATTCAACCAATCGATTGATATAGGTAAGAACCTTCTACTCAAGGACGTTATTATACTTAGTTTATTTGGCACCAATACAAGTAAGTATAATAACCAAAACCAAATGCCTTTATTTATATAGAATATGATACAACAAGTCCAAAATACAATCATTAAATGATTGGCTCTAGGGCTTTAGCTAACACTTGGAACATCCGGTTTAATGAAGTAATCCATACCTATGGATTTATTCAGTGTCCGGATGAGTCTTGTGTATATAAGAAGTGTGATGGAAGCATGGTGGTATTTCTTGTACTATACGTAGATAATATTTTTGATAGTTGAAAATAATATCAAAGTGTTGTCGGAAGTAAGTGTACGGTTGTCCAAGCAATTTGATATGAAGGACTTGGGTGAATGCGCACACATTCTCGGGATCAAAGGGATCACAAAAAAAAAAGAATGTTGTGCTTATCACAAGCTTCATATAACGAGCTCGTTTTAGTATGCAAGATTCCAAGAAAGGGTTTATACTTATTAAACATGGAGTAGCTTTATCTAAAGAGATGTCTCCGAAGACATCAAAGAAGATAGAGGACATCAAAGCAGTTCCTTATGCTTCGACTATCGGAAGTCTAATGTATGCTATGTTGTGAACGAGAACAGATATCTATTTTGCCATGGGCATGGTTAGCAGATATCAAAATAACCCTGGACAGGAACATTGGACTGTGGTAAAGCATATATTGAAGTACCTTAGAGGCACTAGAGATTATATGCCAAGGCAGATAATTTTATTCCTGTGGGTTACACGAATTTTGATTTTCAATCAGATAGGGACAATAGTAAGTCGACCTCGGGGTTTTGTGTTTACTTTAGGAAGTGAAGCCATAACAATGGAGGAGTGCTAAGCATAGTTATTTTTTGGACTCCACCATAGAAGCTAAGTATGTGGCAGCCTCTGAGGCAGCCATAGAAGTTATATGGCTCAGTAACTTCATGACAGACTTAGACATGATTTCTGGTTTTTCCAAAAATTATTACAATTTTTGTAATAATAGTGGTGCAGTAGCAAACTCGAAGAAACCATAAGTCCATAAGGCAAGTAAATACAATAGAGCGCAAGTACCACCCAATACGAGACATCGTATAACGAGGAGAAGTTGTTGCCGCCTAGATTGCATCAGATGATAACCTGAGAGATCCTTTCATTAAGGCCCTTAAAGCAAGAACTTTTGGAGGGCATGTTGAAGGGATGGGAATCAGATGTATGGTAAAGTATATGGCTGCATGATTTTTTAGTATAAGTGGGAGATTATTAGAGTGTATACTAAAAGCCTAGCTTTTGTATAAACATTTATTTAGAAATAAAGAATCACAATGGTCAAATATCTACATTTAAATGCTAAGTGTAATTGTTCAATTAATTTATATTGTACATAACATGGTGTGTGGTATTACACACAGAAGATCATGTTATCAGTTCTTTATAAATTATAAACAGTTGCTCACGACTAAGATGGAAAGGAACAAACCGTTGGAATAGTCAAAGTGTAATCAGGTATTAGTTTATCTTGACTAATAAATTACACTAGTACACTCTAAGTGTATTGAGTAGGATCATTTAAGGTAAGTTCTTTTTATACTGACTTAATAAAAGAACAATACCTTAGTTATTATGGAAGTGTGTGCTCTTAATCCCAATATGATAACAAGCACATATATTTAGCATTTATTTCTTTGACATATCAAAGGGTGAGATTTAGCTCGATAAATCAAAAGGCCCGATAAGTTGGGAATTGATATTACTTATAGTGTGTGTTGTTGATTATAGAAGGAAACTGTGTCCTAGTAATCTAGGTTGATAATGTTCCCAAGAGGAGCTCATAAGGATTGTCATGTTAAACTCTGTAGGTGGACTTAGTCCGACATGATGATAAAGTTGAGTGGTACTACTCTTGGACTAAGATATTAATTAAAGAGAGTTGCCAGTAACTCATTTAATTAGTGAACATTCGACATCTTAAACACAAGGAGACTAAGACACTCAAAATAAGAAGGAGCCCAAAACGTAATTTGGGATTGGTGCGGTAGTTCAATAATAATTCTTTAGTAGTATGAATTATTATTGATGAAATTAAGTTGGGTGTTCAGGGTGAACACGGGAAGCTTAATTTTATCGGGAGACCAAAACCAATTTCTCCTCTCGGTCCTTATCGTAGCCTCATGTATATAGAGAATTATACCCACCTATACCCACTCTTTGGTGGTCAGTCAAGCTAGCTTGGAGCCCAAGCTAGGGTCGACCAAGACCTAAAGATTGAGCCAAGTAAGGGGGCCGACCAATGCTTGGACCCCAAGCATAAGTGGCCGACCCCAATCAATTTAAAAGGATTTTAAAGTTTAAAATTTTCTTATGTGGGTTCCATGGTTTTAAAAAAGAGTTTAAAATTTAAATCTTTCCTTTTATAGCTTTCTACAAAATATTAAGAAAAGATTTGTTATCTTTCCTTATTTATAGATTGGAAGGAAGATTTTAATTTTGAGAAAACTTTCCTTTTTTGTAACCATGTTCATGATTTAAAAAGAGAGTTTTAAAATTAAATATTTCTTTTTAGAAGTTTCTACAAAAGATTAAGAAAAAATTTGATATCTTTCCTTATTTGTAGATTGAAAGGAGATTTTAATTTTAAAGATAACTTTCCTTTTTGGAAATCATCCACATGTTATAAAAGAAAGATTTTAATTTATAAAATTTCCTTTTATAACCAACCATGAAGGGATAAATTATTAGAGAAATTTTAATTTTAAATTTCCAGAAACAAATAAGGAAATTTTAATTTTGTGTTTAAAACTTTCCTTATTTGGAGCATTGGTGTGTGGTCGGCCATAGCATGGTTAAAAGGAAAATTTAATTAATATTTTCCTTAATAACCAAAGGCAAGGAATATAAGGGAATTTTAATAACAATTAAATTTCCTTATTTGCCAAGACCAAGGAATATAAAAGAGGGGGTAGAGGTGCCCTCACCTTACAACATCTCTTCTATAATTCTTCCTCTTTTCCTTGGTATGTGGCCGGCCCTATTCCCTCCTCGTCTCTTCTTCTTTAGTGGCCGGATCATCTTTCTCTTGGAGCTCTTGTTGGTGGCTAGTTCTAGCTAGGAGAAGAAGGAGAGAAAGGAGGTTTTGCTCTTGCATCCCTTGGAGTTTGGTGGTGGTGGCCGAACCTCTACATCTCTTGGAGACTTAGTGGTGGCCGAAACTAGCTTGGAGAAAAAGGGCTTGGGTGTTTCTCATCTCGGTAGATCGTTGTCCACACAACGTCCGAGATAAAAAGAGGAATACGGTAGAAGATCAAGAGGTCGTTGTATACAAAGGAAGGCATAACTAGTAATTATTTTCCACATCATACTAGTTTTTCCTTTGTATAAATTCCAAACACAAGAGGCATATGATTCTAGAGTTTCAAATTTGTGATTCGAGTTTGTATTTTTTTTTATTTTTAAAATTTGTGATTCGATTGTTCTTTTTGGTTAAACCTAATGTTATTTTAGGAAATTAAATATTTAATTTCGTTAAGAGGTTTTGTCGAGGCAATGGTGGATGCTCCCATACTCAAGAAGGCCATGTGCCTCGCCATGTTTATCCTGGCAACCGATTTCCGAAATAGATATTTAATTGAATTTTTAACATAGGTGGATTTGGATAAATAGTGTTAAGTTCCGCTTGCGATCCAAGTCTAAACCATTAAGAACAGATAAGTTAAATTTGAAATCAATAATGTTAAGTTCCGTTTGCGATCCGAATTTAATTTCTAAAGAACACAATAGTTTGTTAGGAAAGGTTCGACACTTGTACAGAATTTTTGTACAGTGGAACCGGCACGATCTTCCTAGGACCAACCAACAACTTCGTCTCTAGAACTTCACACGATCATGTGATTTCACATGGCTCGGGCATTTTAGACACTCTACACTCCATTTTAGATCCATTTTCTGTCAAATTTCTTTTGTAGGAATATGCATGAGTCAAGGAATATGGCTAGAGTGTATTCCTTGATTAAATATCCAATTGGAAGGTCTTTTGAAAGCTTTTTTCTTTATGTATATTTTATGAGACCATGCTCTTTTCTTTAACTTCATGTTTTAAGACTTTTTACTCTGAAGATATGTCTTATTAATCAAAATAAGCAAAAGGAGTGGAAATATGATATTATAATGAAATAGAGTAAAATGAACATAGATTATGCTCATGAAATATAAGTAGATGTGTGTTAAAGTATGTTTATACACTACAAGAAAAAAACTAATAGACAACGCTTTAAAAGCGTTATCTATGTGGCTGAAAAAGCGTTGTTAAAAGCACTGTTGTTAAAAGTCTGCTCAAAGACAACGCTTTAAAAGCGTTGTTGTTTATAGCAAAGACAACGCTTTTGCAACGCTTTAAAAGCGTTGTCATTTCTTACAAAGACAATGCATAAAAAGCGTTGTCTTTGTTAAAGACAACACATAAAAAGCGTTGTTTTTTATAGTAAAAGATAAGAAGTTTAAACTATTGTCTTTTAATACCAAAGATAACTAAGAGATAAATGAAAATAAATATATTTCAATTAACAACATATTATTAAATAAACAACTAATATCAATATAGAAATTATCATCTTTACACTTCTATAACAAACATAATTACTTGCATACAAAGAAATTTTAATTAGGAGACACTCAAAACTACTCATATCGATTACATCTTATTGCATGAACTTAAAGAATCTTGATAGATGCTACTTATCCTCTTGACTTGAATGTTCTTTACTCATTGGCTTTAACCATCTTCTCGTTTAAATCCAAAGTCTTCTTAATAGTTCTTCGCCAAAGTACTTTCCAGTCGCACCCTTGAGGTTTGGGTGCAATGCCACATAGCATATAGTTGTTGCTTCTATAATCATCCATATCTGAGCTGTTTAGCTGGAGTTTCTGAATACCTCCATTCACCATTCAAAATATCTGAAAAGACACTGCATGTAAAATTTCCAAAATCTCAATATTTAATGAAAGTCAACAGGAATAAGCAAACGACATGTGAAATTTTCACAATATCAACTTCTATCATCTAAGAAGTCAAAACCTTATTTCAAAAAAGTTAAGAAATTGATCCATTAGAACATAGTCAACTGGAATAAAACTATCAACTAAACATAAAGACAAACATAGGAAAAATAAATACCTTGCAGATGACATATAAGATTATTTCTGTAGTCCACATGGCAAGGTCTAACTAGGATAATTAGTCCTGTTCTATGTAGTTGTTTATAGATTCACAATGTTGAGATACAGACTCAGTCACAGTTTTGTTACCCAAAACTAACTCCTGCAATGATGCAATGATAATCATCCAATGACAAACTATATATGCATGTCAACAATTTGCAAGGGAAAGTAGGAAACTCACTTGTTCGCAGTGTGGATTTTTGATCCAATCTAACCTAGAGCATGGAAAGTAAAAACACATCAAGTAAACATATAGTGAAACAAAAACTTGAGCATGTAACAAAACCTAAACTAATTGCATTCAAATAAAGAACAAATATCATAGGAACATAAATCACTAAACTAACAAGCATTACATGGAATTAAATTAAAGAGATTTCACCGAACACCTACTATGCATGAAACAAATAAAGCAAGATGAGTGCAATTCAAACATAGGGAATTAAGTTCAATACAAGCATTCAAACAAAACTCTGCTGGTGGTTGCACACTTCGACACGACGATGGTGAACGACTCTTCACTTGAAGAAACCCTCTCTAAATGAAGTTGGCAAGCTGTGGAAATGCACTACAAAGGAAATTTATGATCACTACTGATTCTGAAGATTACCAAATATCTAGTATCTTTTGTTAACAAAAGAAATAAGGTTGAAATTTAGAAATTTAGATTACCAAATAAAGATCAAACATTTACCCAAGGACATGTGAAAGCTACAATAAAACATTCTTAACGGCAGGAATTGGAGTTCAAAGAAACACTTGTGGGACATTCACAAACTCAAAGTTAATTCTATCAGTTTGAAAGGATAAGTGATATTATACAAGGCTAGAGCTAAGTTCTGTTACAACTGCTAAACACTAACAAAGAAATAATATTTCTCACATGTCCTTGGATAAATATTACAATTGCAAGAGGAACAAGAGTTTCACAATACTAAGATCATTCAATGATAAATCTAGAAATTATAAATGCATCCCTTTCCAGTGAGAAAAATATCACAAACACTTAGTTAATCTGCTGGAGTCAAACATTTAAGATCCACATAAACAACTAAAGATGACATTTAGAAACGACATAAAATTCTTGTGTTTTTGATTCAAAATCCCGTGAGAATCCACCTACTCAAGTTCCTAACTTTAGTGAGCACACAACTAGTTCCATCACGCGGACTTTAAGGAAACTTGTCTAAGAGGAAAATTCACAAACACTTGAAAGCATGAGTCAAGGGACACCAACCTCCATCGCTTGCCGGTACCTTCGGCGCACACGGAGCTCTCTGATTATATTCTGGAGCTCTACGTGTCGTACAGATTTTCTCTTGTCGACCCAACGGTCGAGCACCGGCGAGAGGTTAATGTTGGGGTCACCTAGCGGCCATATCGTGGACTGCAGTGTCAGACGACGGGGTTTCCTGGTGCAGTAATGCCTGTCATTCGCCAGCGCCGAATCCCAGCGGAGGAGACAACTTTCGAGGAAATTTAAAGTTAGAACTTCTTTTCTAGAACAAAATCTACTTGATTCTGAAGATTACTAATGGCTAAGAAAGAAACTTCAAAACACAGAAATTTAAGAGAACAACGAAGAGGAAGCATTGAGCCACTTGAGATCCATATCTAAACTCAAGAAAGAGGCCGGGAGAAGGAGGGGATGCCTCATCGGCGGGGGCGGAACATTGAGCGACGTCTCTCTCCAAGGCGGCTGCCTCATCGACCGGGGCAGAAGAAAGAGGCCGGGAGAAGGAGGGGCTTCGTCGCCGATGGAGCAGGAACGGGAAGCGCGCATTGGAAGTAAAAGATACAGCGGTGGGCACACCTCGTTGTCGTCCTCTTCCTCCCAGTTCACTTCGGAGAGGGGTTTGTCGGAGAGGAGTTGGAAGGAGAGCCATGAGAGGAGGAGTTGGATGTAGAAGGCGTGAGATGATGAGTTGGGAGAAGGGTTCAAGAGGTATTCTAGTGGAGGATAGGTGGGCGAGTGAAACCTAGGGGGTTTTCTACTTCTTGCTTGATCCAACAGTTTGTATTATTCTATATTTAGATGAGAACTTGATAATAGATAATGCTTTTTAAAAATCGTTGTCGTAGACACTAAAAAAAAGACTAATAGACAACACTTTTTACGAAGTCTTTGACCCATAAAAATCACTAATAGACAACGGTTTTTAGAAAAACGTTGTCTATTAATAAGAAAATAATGAAATATACAACGTTTTTCACTAAAAGTGTTGTTAAAAAAAATAGACAACATTTTTTAAAAAAACATTGTCGTTTAAGTGTTGTAGAATCCCAATTTTCTTGTAGTAATAATCTATGTACATCACCATTGTCCGAGCTTGCTCACCCATTAAGGCCTCCTGTCTCATTCATCTTATTATCTAAAATAGTTAAAAATCTATGAGTCGAGAGACTCAGCACATTCAAACCATATTATGCATTAATTAGTTCCTATATCCATGTGTCCTAACAAGAAATATGGCTAACTACATCTTCATTCATATTAAAGCATTTTCCTTGTATATGCAAACTAAAGCATGAATGTAAACATATTACGTGCAAGGACATACACCTGATCATGAATATAAAAGCATAGACATGAGTATGAACATACTCAGTCATAGACATAAACATATATGAACATAAACGTGAACATGTGCATAAAAACATAGGTATGAACATGAACATACATAACATAAACATACACATGAACATAAACGTGAACATAAGCTTTCATGATATGGCACACTTCTCGGGCGTGAGTCCCTAGATCATACCACTGTCCTATACATGAAGTTAACTGATTTCTTAGGTAAGCTTCCGAGGCTTGCTCGAGACGTATTTTACCAATCCCCTTGCTCCTACCATAAGTGGCAGGGATCTGAACCTTGGAATGAACTAAAGGCGTTGGAATTCGGTTCTATTTCAATTTCCCCTGTATAAAAATTGTACAAGTACAGAACTTTTTCTAGCAACCCACATTTTTTATCAGACATGTGTTTGATCAATCAAGCAAGTACTTGAAGGATCAAAGCACACCTTGATCGAAATACAAGATCGTTAGCCTCTTGTGTTGGTATTCAAGATTGATACAAAGAAAACTAAACTAATTACATAGCAGAATCAAAGAACTAGTTGTACCTTTCCTTTGTAGCTAAAGACCTCTTGATCTTCAGTTGTATTCCTCTCCTCTTCTTGGACGTTGTGTGGGTGACGATCTACCAAGATAACAAATACCCTTCCCTTCTTTGTTTCCAAACCGCCGACCACCAAGAGAAGCTCTAGGATGAGGCACCTTCTCCTCTTCTTCTTCTTTTCCAAGCCACCATCCACAAAGGATGCTAAGCAAGGGGCACTGACCCTAGCAAGGAGGAGGAGCCGACCCTAGCAAGGAGATGGAGGTGGCGTCGACCCTAGCAAGGAGGTGGAGGTGGCGCCGACCCTAGCAAGGAGGTGGAGGCGGCGCCGACCCTAGCAAGGAGGTATTAACCAAAAACAAAACATGGATAGGTGGATGCGAGGCTTTATATAGAGGCTACAACAGGGACCTAGAGGAGGAATTGGTTTAGGCATCCTGATGGGCTTGGGCTTCCTATGTTCGGCCCGAACACTCAACTCAAGTCCATCAGTAATAACTCATACCACTAAAGGATTATTATTGAACTACCGCACCAATTCCATATTACAATATGGGCTCCTTCTTATCATGAGTACGTAAATCTCCCTGTGTTTAAGATATCGTATAGTCGTTAATTAAATGAGTTACTGACAACTCAATTAATTAACATCTGATTCCAAGAATAGTACCACTCAACTTTATTATCATGCTGGATTAAGTCCACCAGCAAGGTTTACATGATAATCCTTATGAGCTCCTCAAGGGGACATCATCAACCTAAATAATTAGGATACAGATTCCTTCTATAATCAACAACACACCATATAAACAATACTATTTCCCAACTTATTGGCCCTATTGATTTAACGAATAAATCTCACACGACCGTGCCATGTCCTGCATATGAAACATTAAAGTCAGATCCTGTTATAAGTCAACTCTTGCTGAGCCTTCCAGTTCGAAAAGTTGTGAGTTTCTAGGGCATGGATGTTGAAACTCTCTGATTCAACTTTGTTTTTTTTGTCACTTCACTAACAAGCTCATGAATCGACTTGAATGAATAGATATTCAATAATGGTGATTAAGCTCATGCTACTAAAGTGCTTAAGAAGTTGGATCTGGAAGATTGTTTTGATACTGTTATTTGCTTTGAGACAGTAAACCCACCATCCTCTTCATTTAGAGAAGATAATTTAGCCAACATCTTCGACATAATTGGCTACTTATCAAAACCTGATCCAAATGTTGATCTACCAAAGACATCAATATTTTGTAAACCATCCATTCAAGCCATTGAGCACGCTCTCAGGATTGCAAACATTGATCCCCAAAGAACTGTAAGTTGCATTTATGAATGAGTCTTCATTTCTATTTGGTTGCTGATAACCTATGTTAGGATTTAATAAGTATCTTGACCTTCCTGTTTGTTAGAGTGTATACTAAAAGACTAGATTTTTGTAAACATTTATTTTGAAATAACTGTTAGCTATTCTTGTTGCTTGTTATGACTGTAACTATATTTTTTTTACAGTAAAAATGGAGAAAGCATGGTTTGCAAGTATCTGAAATTCTACATTCGATGATTAGTATGTAGAAAAGGGATGAGAGAAAGCATGGTTATCGTCTACTTCTGTATAAACTTAACATGTTGTAAAAACATATGCATGTGTATTTATTATTCTTTCAGAACAAGTTTTTTCATACATATAATAGTGTATTTCTTTTGATATCAACAGGTTGTTGATCTCCTGGTGCCTTATCAAAAGGGTGGAAAGATTGGACTTTTTGATGGAGCTGGTGTGGGGAAGACTGGATTTATTATGAAACTGATGGTCAATAATATTGGAAAAGGTTGGTATAAAAGAATCAGCAAATGAGAAAAAAGAGTTCAATGAAATCCTACAAGTTGAAGATTGTGATGGGACTTGGGTTGATAATAATTAAGTGCAATCCTACATGGCATGAAGCACCATCACAAGTTTCTAGTCTTTTGGCTATTGTTCATTAGTTGTAAATGGAACTTATTTGTTTATTTGTAATGATATAAATTTTATTTGAATATGATACATATTTCTTCTTTTGTGATTGTAATTCTTATATAAGTAACATTCTGAATGGCATTGATGTCGAGAATATGCTTTCTTTTGTGATTATGATTCTTTATTATATATTTATATTGAAATATGATATATTGGTATTAAAAGATAATAATTTAAAAGACAACGGTTTAAAACTGTTGTTGTTGTCTCCCTCAAAGACAACGGTTAAAAACCATTATTTTAGCCCCAAAAACGGTTGTAACTGGCTGTTTTATTAAAAAAATGCTCTAAACAACAACAGTTTTAAACCGTTGTCTTTTCATTCAAAGACAACGGTTTAAAACTGTTGCATAACTGTTGTCTTTTCATTCAAAGACAACGGTTTAAAACCGTTGTCGTAGTCCCCCACTTTTAACAACACTGTCAATTACAACGGTTTTAAAGGGCCTACGACAACGATTTTTAACCGTTGTCTTTTAATGTTTTTGTTGTAGTGGTAAGTCCATTCGGCGGTGTAAGTCCAAGTGTGTAGCCTTGGCAACGTAAGTCCATTTGTTATTAGCATTGTTATTTGCTATTTGTTTTCCCTAACTTAAATGTTTTGCGAAACATCAAAAGAGGGAGATTGTTTGAGCAATCCCAATGGTCTCTGCAACCATGTGTTTTGGTGTTTGGGCAAAAGATTTAAGTTAGGATTACCCTCGTTATTTGATATGTGTATGTGAGTGTGCAGGTTCGCAGGATACACATATGACTGAGCTTGATGGCTTCGGGTCCAGTGAAGGATGGAGCATCCGAGGGACCGTGGACAAGGAAGTAAGGACAAGGGTCGAGGGAGGCAACTTTGAGGCATACGTGAAGGATGACATTAGGGATAAACCATGGGCTTGTATGCATCCGAGGGACGAGAGCTAAAGGAAGTAGGCTTGAAGGCAAGAAGTCAATGTTGGTGCGGGAAGCATCCGACGATCGAACCTAAGTTTTGATAATGACAAAGGGTTCAAAGATAAGGTTATTTGTTATCTAATGTGTTTCAATGAGTTTGCAGAAAAGTCCTAAGTGTACTTAGGCAAAAGTCCTAGCTGTGATTAGGCAAGTGAAAACTCTAAGGGGTGGTGACCCTAGGTCCTAGGGGTGGTAACCCTAGGCGGGAAGTCTTGGCGGGTCGAGGACTTCAGGCAAAAGTACTAGAGTCGAGGACTCTAGGTGGAAAGTCTTGGTGTCACGAACCAGGTGAAAGACTAGGCAGATCATGGAGCGGACGTCCATCAGAAAGTCCTAGAGCCTCGGGCACTGAGCAAAAGTCAAGTTGATCTGTAGGATCAACTGGCAACAAGTAAACTCTCCTGAGTGGAGTAGGTGAGGGCACACTCCCTAATGAGGGAATAGTAGGCGTCGGTTCGACCTAGGGTTTCCGGTCAGAAATCCGAAGTCAGAACCGGAAAATCCTATGACTGTTAAATACAACCAAACCAAGTTAAGTTAAACCAAACCAAGTTAAACTAAACCAAGTGGGAGGATGCGAGGCTTTATATAGAGGCTACAACAGGGACCTAGATGAGGAATCGGTTTAGGCCTCCTAATGGGCTTGGGCTTCCTGTGTTTGACCCGAATACCCAACCCAAGTCCATCAATAATAACTCATACCACTAAAGGGTTATTATTGAACTACCACACCAATACCATATTGCAATATGGACTCCTTCTTATCATGAGTGCGTTAATCTCCCTGTGTTTAAGATATTGTATATCCGTTAATTAATTGAGTTACTGACAACTCAATTAATTAACATCTGATTCCAAGAGTAGTACCACTCAACTTTATTATCATGTCGAATTAAGTCCACCTGTAGGGTTTACATGGTAATCCTTATGAGCTCCTCAAGGGGGCATCATCAGCCTAAATAATTAAGACACAGATTCCTTCTATAATCAACAACACACCATATAAATAATACTATCTCTCAATTCATCGGGCCTATTGATTTAACAAATAAATCTCACTCATTGATAAGTTAAAGAAATAAATACTAAGTATAGTGCTTGTTATTATATAGGGATTAAGAGGGCGCACATCTATAATAACAGAGATTATGTTCTTTTATGTAGTCAGTACAAATCGAACAACCTCAAACGATCCTGCTCAATATACACATAGTGTACTAGTGTAATTTTATAGTCAAGACAGATTAATACCAAATTACACTACAACTATTCCAATGGTTTGTCCCAATCCATCTTGGTTGTGAGCTACTATTTATAATTTATAAGAAACCGATAACATATCTTCTGTGTGGCACCACACACCACGTTATCTACAATATAAATTAAATGGATAACTGCATTGACATATATATAAATATAAAATGCAGACATTTGACCAAAATGATTCTCATTTCAAAATATTTCAAAACAAATATTCATACAAAAGCTAGACTTATAGTATACATCCCAACACTAACAAGGTTGAAAGAGATTGCAGGAAAGTTCTAAGTGTTCTTAGGCAAAAACCCTAGTTACGGTTAGGCAGGTGGAAAACCATATGGTGTGGTAACCCTAGGCGAAACATCCCTAGACTTAGGCAATTTTTTTTTTATTTCGACTGATATACTTGAAACATCACCGTCGGGCAATATGAAAACAAGTGAATCAAATATAAGACCATAAACTCCAGTAACAATTTTATTTTTAATAGACTCAAAACTACACGACACTCCTGGAACTTCTGGACAATAACGTGCATCCATCTGGTCTCCTCGACTACCTCATCTGCATTTCCTCCCTCCCATCCTGAGGCACATCTTCCTCACCTGTAAGTAGGCATCATGAGTCTACAGCCCAACAATTACAAACTGATATGAAGGGTATGACATTCAAGAACAATAAACAATCCAAAGCAGTACTATATCTAGATATCTAAGTTGATTACATTATATCTAGATATCTAAGTTGATTACATTAAGAAGAAGAATGATGTATCTCACGGAAAAATAAAACCTCCTTAGTTAACTAGGGTGTATATGTCACACTGTGCTAACAACAATTAGAGCCAGTCTATTAGTCCAGTCCATGACTCTAGATGTACCTCCTAGGTGAAAGTGCAGCCATAGGGCCAAAGCCCACATGAGTTACAGTCTCTGTCATAGCATATAATTCCAGTCACTTTTTGGAATGGCCCTCCCCAGAGCTCATCCTGGGGCACCCAACCCGTACTGTCCCCACATGTGTTCATATACATCCAGTTAACCTCTTAATCCCTATTATTAATATATATATATATATATATACCACTAACTTCAAGATCCAAAAAAAAATAAGAAAGCAACAGATAATTTCAAGTTGTGAAGGAACTAAACTTTCGAATCAAGGGCTAACATAACAAGGCAACTAACACTAACAAACCTCCTACTACAGAGAACTAACAATTTAAACATGGAAGCTAGCATAGCATGCCAATTTAGCATTAATGAAATTCCTACTATACTAAGCTAGCATAACATGGCCGTTAGCATTAATGAAATTCCTTCTAATATGAACTGCAATTCAAAAAGGTGCAAGCTATCTTAGAATGGCAATTAACACTAGAAGAAAAATCATATTGTACAAGAACTAAATTCCTTAACTAGCAACCAACATAACATGGCAATTCTTACTAAGAGAAAATCATGTTGTATAGGAGTTAAACCCATGATTAGAACCTAATCTAACTTTTCAATTGCTACTAAAGAAATTGAAAGTAAGGTAGACAATTATTTCAGTACTAGGTAGCCCTCATAACATTCCAATTAATACTAAGGCAAAATAAGTGAAGCAATTAATCATGGATTCTATCCAAACTAGAACCCATTCTCCCTGTATAAGCTCCATTCATTCATAACAGTAATAAGCATTCCCTTGCAGTAGAGATAACTACCAAAACATCGTTTATAGCACCGAATGCAATTCCAACAGCGAAGGGAATCAACATAAAACCTCGAACACACAAACCTTCGATCGATTCAAGAATCTGCACATACTAAGATCGAAATCACCAACTGCTAACTCCTATCAGCCACAAATCCCTCTTTTAAAAATTCCCTTCATGATTGGTCATAAAAGAAAACTTTGATAAATTTAAATCTCTCTATTAAAACATGTGGATGATTTACAAAAAGAAAAATTTTCTTTAAAATTAAAATCTTCCTTTCAATCTACAAATAAGGAAAGATATTAAATCTTTTCTCTTAATCTTTTGTAGAAACTATAAAAGGAAAGATTTAATTTTAAAACTCTCTTTTAAAATCATGAGGATGGTTATAAAAAGGAAAGTTTTATCAAAAATTAAAATCTTCCTTTTAACTACAAATAAGGAAAGATATCAAACCTTTCATTTAATCTTTTGTAGAAAACTATAAAAGGAAAGATTTAAATTTTAAACTCTCTTTTAAAATCATGACTTCCACATAAGCAAGATTTTAAAAAATAAAAACCTTTTAATTTATCGTGGTCGGCCACACCAAGCTTGAGTTCAAGCTAGGGCCGGCCACCTCTCACCTTGGTTTGGTCGGCCCTAGTTTGGGCTCCAAGCTAGGCTTGGCCGGCCACCTTATGGTGGGTAAGAAGGTGGGTATGACACTTTATAAATAAGAGGCTACGACATGGACCGAGAGGAGGAATTGGTTTTGATCTCCAGATGAACTTGAGCTTCTCGTGTTCGCCCCGAACACTCAACTCGAGTTCATCAATAATATCTCATTCCACTAAAGATTTATTATTGAACTACCGCACCAATCCCATATTACTATATGCGCTCTTCTTTATCATGAGTGGGTTAATCTCCCTGTGTTTAAGATATCGAATATCCACTAATTAAATGAGTTACTGACAACTCACTTAATTAATATCTAGCTCCAAGAGTAGTACCACTCAACCTTATCGTCATGTCGGACTAAGTCCACCTGCAGGGTTTACATGACAATCCTTATGAGCTCCTCTTGGGGACATTATCAACTTAGATTACTAGGACACAGTTTCCTTCTATAATCAACAACACACACTATAAATAATATCATTTCCCAACTTATCATGCCTCTTGATTTATCGAACTACATCTCACCCATTGATAAGTCAAAAAAATAAATACTAGATATATGTGTTTGTTATTATATCAGGATTAAGAGCACACACTTCCATAATAATAAAGGTCTTGTTCTTTTATTCAGTCAGTATAAAAAGAACTTACCTTAAATGGTCCTGCTCAATACACTCTGAGTGTACTAGTGTAATTTAATAGTCAAGATAAACTAATACCAAATTACACTATGACTATTCCAATGATTTGTTCATATCCATCTTAGTCGTGAGAAACTATTTATGATTTATAAAGAACTAATAACATGATCTTCTGTGTGTGACACCATACACCATGTTATCTACAATATAAATTAATTGAACAATTACACTTAGCTTATAAATGTGGATATTTGACCAATATGATTCTTATTTCTACGTAAATGTTTATTCAAAAAGCTAGGTGTTGACCTCCGCAAGTGTACGGAAATGTCGCAAGTAATATAAAAGATTATCGTATCCACATGGACTGGAATAAGCACTAGAAATGTTTCAACACGAGTTAGTTAAACAACTAATCAATTGGTTTCCAAAGCTAAATGTAACTAATGAAAAGTAAATATAGAAATGAAAGATCAACAAACAAGATTATGGGCTATGACAAAGGAATGTTCTAGGAGTTTTGGTTTCTTTGTAGACTTCTCAATGTAAATGATCTACCAAATCCTATTTCTCAATTGTCCAACATTTATAGAAGGTTGCGGGTTCTCTCTTGCAATAGACAACCGACCTAGGACTGAAATCTATACCTAAATGTGATCAATTAGATATAAACTTATGTTGTCCTTACACGAGCATGTTCCTGTCACGAAGATCCCTCGGATAATCAACACAAAGATCATACTTATCAACCCATAAGATATAAAGATTATCCCTAAATCTCTCCAACCCTCTTAAATCATCCTATTTTTCCCTAAATCTTATCCCTCAAATGTCTTTACATGGGCTTGCACCTTTCGCGTGCTTCCCTCGGAAAATTGAGTGGGAGATAATCTCTACAAGATCCATAGGACATTCAAACAATCAATCTAAAATGAGAATTAGGTCCATATCACAACAATTCATTCAAGATTGAATTGATACAAACAACACAATATCATAGAAACAAGGAAATGGCAAATCCACAAGGGTTTACATCAATTCATCATACAAATACTCCCTCCATCCTAAAATAAAGAGATATACTCCATGAATCGAAGAGAGAAATCCGAAAATACAAAAATTACAAGCATTTCTTGATCCCCAATCCGAGAAGAGGAGAGAAAGAAAACTTATCTAAGATGAGGCTTGGTCTTCAGATCCAATCCACGCTCTCGGAGTCGAACCTGTTGAAGATCTTCCTTTAGATCGCCCAGAAATCCTCCCAAGATTGGAAGGAAAGACCCAAATCTCACTTTATCCCAAAGGGGATAAGATCCCCTTTCAAATCAAGAAGAAGGGCTTATATAGAGGTGAGTTTTAGGCGCCACACGGCCCCGTGGCACGGCCGTGTGAGATCCACATGGCCAGAGCCACTCTCCTCTCTGCCAACTTCACACGACCGTGTGGTGTACATGACCGTGGCCTTCACCTTCCATGGCCCTCAAGCATGGCCGTGTAAATCTACACGGCCTGGACTGCTCCTGCCTCTAGAAACCTGGCACGACCGTGTGGTGCACACGGCCATGTCATGTTCTGCTTCTGTTTTCTTTACACGACCGTGTAGATCTACACGACCATGTGAGGTTTCAACACTGGATGGCCTGCACAGTCGTGTGGCACACACGACCATGTTCTTCTCCTGCTCTATTAAGGTTACACGACCGTGTGGATTCACACGGCCATGTCAGTCTTCATAAGAGTTGTAGATATTGAAGTTATCTACATTTTGATATCTGGAACGGCTCATAACTCCAACCGACCAGAAAGTTAGGATCATTTTACTTTTGGTCTGCAGTGCTGAATTTTCACACGGCCGTGTGATGTTCACACGGCCTTCACACAGCCGTGTGAAGTTCACACGGCCTTAGCACGCCCCCTACACGGCCTTGACATGGGGGTGTGGTCTCCACATGGCCTAAACTTGGGAAAACTATATTTTTGCATGCCCGTGACACTCCGAAAGATCTAGACTTCATTTAAGCTCCGTTTTTGCTCCAAATTGCATCCTATCAATCAAAACAAGCAAAGAGTAGATCTCCGAACAAAATATGATGGAAGTATGACATTATAATGAAATATGGTGCAATAAACATAGATTATGCTAATGAAATACAAATAGATGTGCGTCAAAGCATGCATAAAAGTATATATAATCTATGCACATCACTAGGCTTTTAGTATACATTCCAACAATCTCCCACTTATACTAAAAGACAATGCTGCCATATACCCTGCCATACATCTGATTCCTAACCCTTCAACATGCTCATCAAAAGCTCTTACCTTAAGAGCCTTAGTGAAAGGATCTCCCAGGTTATCACCTGATGCAATCTAGGCGGCAACAACTTCTCCTCGTTATACGATGTCTCGTATTGGGTGGTCCTTGCGCTCTATTGTGTTTACTTGCCTTATGGACTTGTGGTTTCTTCGAGTTTTCTACTGCACCACTATTATTACAATAAATTGTAATAATTTTTGGGCAAATCAGAAATCATGTCTAAGTCCATCATGAAGTTTCTGAGCCATATAACTTCTATGACTGCTTTAGAGGCTGCCACATACTCAGCTTCTATGGTGGAGTCCGAAAAAATATCTATGCTTAACACTCCTCCATTGTTGGCTTCACCTCCTAAAGTAAACATAAAACCCCGAGGTCGACTTACTATTGTCCCTATCTGATTGGAAGTCAAAATCCGTGTAACCCACAGGGATCAAATCATCTGCCTAATAAACCAACATATAATCTCTAGTCCTTCTCAAGTACTTCAATATATGCTTTACAGCAGTCCAATGTCCTTGTCCAAGGTTACTTTGATATCTGCTAACCATGCCAACGGTAAAACAGATATCCGGTCTCGTGCATAGCATACATTAGGCTTTCTACAGCTGAAGCATAAAGAACTGCCTTTATATCCTCTATCTCTTTCGATGTCTTCGAAGACATCTCTTTATATAAAGTTACTCCATGTCTAAAAGGTAGAAAACCTTTCTTGAAATCTTGCATGCTAAAACGAGTTAGGATTGTATCGATATATGAAGCTTGGGATAAGCACAATATTCTTTTCTTGTGATCCCTTATTACTTTGATCCAGAGAATATGTGCGCATTCACCCAAGTCCTTTATATCGAATTGCTTGGATAACCATACCCTTACTTCCGACAACACTTTGATATTGTTTCCAACTATCAAAAATGTCATCTACGTACAGTACAAGAAATACCACCACATTTCCATCACACTTCTTGTATACACAAGACTCATCTGGACACTGAATAAATCCATATGACTGGATTACTTCATTAAATCGGATGTTCCAAGACCTTGAAGCTTGCTTCAGTCTATAAATAGACCGGATGAGCTTACATACTAGATGTTCTTTGTCATTTGCAATAAACCCTTCTGGTTGCTACATATAGATGTCTTCTTCAAGACTTCCATTAAGGAAAACTGTCTTGACATCCATTTGCCAAACCTCATAATCCATATGAGTGACAATAGATAAGAGTATCTAGATAGACTTAAGCATAGCTACTGGTGAAAAAGTTTCTTCATAATCGATTCTCTCTTTCTGAGTATACCCCTTCGCTACAAGCCTTGCTTTGAAGGTTTCCACCTTCCCATTTATCCCTCTTTTCCTTTTGTAGATCCACTTACATCCAACGGCTTTTACACCATTTTGTGGTTCTATAAGCTCCCAGACCTTATTAGAATACATAGATTCTATTTCAGAATTCATCGCTCTTTGCCAAGATGCTACATCTATATCTTGGAGTGCTTCGTCATATGTTCGGGGATCAGGTTCATGTTTACCTGGGATCAAGTCCGACGACTCTCCAAAAACATGAATCTCTCCGGTTGCCTCACAACCCTCCCACTACGACGAGGCACTGTCTATAACTTTGCATCATCTGTGTCATGTGTTGTAGTTTTTTGTGGTATCTCATCTTGTACTATTGGTACTAGATTAGATGTGTCCTTTATTATTTCTTTAAGAACAATTTTACTTATGGACATAGTCCTTTTCTAAAAACAAGCATTGGTGTTATCAATGACCTTCTGATTTTTAGGACTATAAAATAAATCTCCTTTCGTTTCTCTAGGATATCCCACAAACAAGCGAACTTCTGTTCGTAATTCAAACTTATCAGTGTCTCTCTTCAGTACAAGTGCTGGATTACTCCAATTCTGAATATACTTCAGACTAAGCTTACACTCATTCTACAATTCTATGGAAGTAGAGGGTACTGACTTAGAAGATACTAAGTTCACTATCGTTTTCAGAGTATATCCCTAAAACGAATTAGGTAATTCTTAATAACTCATCATTGATCTAACCATTTCCATAAGAGTCCAATACCTTCGATTTGCCACACCATTCTTGTTGGGGTGTATCAGGTGCAGTCAGTTAGGATTAAATCCCGTCTTCTGATAAGTGACTCCTAAACTCTCCTAAGAGGTACTTGCCACTACGATCTTACCGTAGTGTCTTGATACCTTTATCATGACGTTTCTCCACATTAGCCTTGTACTCTTTGAACTTTATCAAAGCACTCAGACTTGCGATGCGTCAAGTAAATGTACCCGTATCTCGAATAGTCATCTAAAAAAAATGAAATATTCGAAACCACCTCTTGCCTGGATAGTCATAGGTCCACACAAATCAGAATGAATCAATTCCATCACGTCTTTGGCTCTTTACCCCTTAGACTTAAAAAGGTCTCTTGGTTATCTTTCCTTCCAAGCAAGACTCGCAGGTTGGAAAGTTTTCCACCACCAATGAACCCAAAAGTTCATCGGCTATTATCCTTTGAATCCTACTTAAGTTAATATGACCTACCCTTAGATGTCAAAGATATGATTGGTTTATTTCCGAAGGTTGCTTTCTCTTATTAGATTTAGAAGTTGTGTTATTAATTTCCATTTGTTGCATTGTGGGAGTTTTTGGATTTATATAGATTGCCAACCAACATACTAGAATAGATAACTTCACTATTTTTCTTGATAACAACTTTGTCATCAAAATAGACAGAATATTCATCCTTAAATAGTTTTAAAAATTGAAATCAAGTTCTTTCTAAAACTTGATACGTAAAGATAATTTCTCAAAATCCATGTTTTATTCCTATCAAAGGATAAACATCTCCCACTGCAACTGCTGCTACTATTGCAGTAGTGGCCATGGTGATTTCCATTTTATATAGTTGTCGGGTTTCCTAGACCCCTGCAATGAATTACAGACATGATCAGTGGCTCCTGTATCTAAACACAAGGTACCGGTAGATAACACCACTAAACATATTTCAACAACTAATGAAATACACCTTTATTATTCTCATTTCTTAGAGGATGATGTGCGTAGATTATATACACCTTTTATGCATGTTTGGACGCACATTCACATACTTTTCACATGCTTTGTCTACGTATTTTCGTACTTCCAACTTTCCTTTTAGCATATTCTTTTTGTTCGGAGATTTGCTTTTGTGCATTTTCTATACACAAGAGTTGAATTTGGTGAAGGATTCATGTTCGAGGTCAAATCTGCAAGCGAAGCTAGAGAGGAAGGCATCATTCCTTAACCTCACACGGCCCTGTCATAGGGGGTTACCCAGGCCGTGTGGAGATCCTTGCCCGTGTGGCTGTAGTAGAGGAGGAAATTGCCACAGCCGTGTGAACCTCACACGGTCGTGCCAAGATTTGAAGCTAAATAGAGCCAGGTCGTGTACACCACACGACCATGTAAGATTTCCAGAGACTAGGGAAGCCCTGGCCGTGTACACCACACGGGCCGTGGAGGGTTTCCAATGAGCAAGAGGGCTCTGGCCGCCGTGTACACTACATGGTCGTGCCAGGTTTCTAGAGGCAGAAGCAGTCCAAGCCGTGTAGATCTACACGGTCATGCAAGGGGGGGGGGTCATGAAAGATGCATGTCACAGCCGTGTACCACACATGGCCGTGTAAGATTGGCAGAGAAGGGAATGACTTTGGCCGTGTGAACCTCACACGGCCGTGCCTCAAGGCCGTGTGGCGCCCAAACCTCACCTCTATATAAAGCCTCCTTCATGTTTTGAGAGGGGATCTTCTCCCTTTTGGGGGGAAATAAGATTTGGGGTGTTCCTTACCATTCTTGGAGGGATTTCCGGCGATCTAAGGGCGAATCTTCATCGAATCGACTCCAGGGGAACGAGGATTGGATCCGAAGACGGTTCTTCATCATAGATAAGCTTTTCTTCCCTTTCTTTCTCAGATTTGGGATCAAAATTCTTGTATTCTCTTTATCTTTGAATTTCTTTCCTTGTTCTATGAATTAGATCTCTTGTTCTAGGATGAAGGGAGTATTTGTAATAGGGATTTGATGTAAAACTCTTGTGGATTTGCCTAATTCCTATTTCTATGATTTTGCCCTATTTGTATCCATTTGATCTTGTGTGGATTGTTGTGATTATGACCTAATTACCATGCTTGATTGAATGTTTGAATATCTTGTGGATCTTGTAGAGATTGTTGCTCATTCGATTTCCTGAGAGACGTTCGTGACAGGAACAAGCCCGTGTAAGGACGTTTGAGGGGTAATCTTGAAGGGGAAATTAGGTATTTCAAGAGGGTAGGATAGATTGTATGCATTAATCTTTGTATCTTAATGAGGTTGAGAAGTGATGAATTTTTATATTGATTATCCGAGGGACACACGTGACAGGCAAGCCCGTGTAAGGACAACATAGGTTTCATTCCTAATTGATCGCATTTAGATATATTTTAGTCCTAGGCTGGTTGTCTATTGCAAGAGGGAACCGACAACCTTCTACAAATGATGAAAAATTGAGGAATAAGATTTGGTAGATCATTACATTGAATAACATTACAAAGAAACCAAAACTCCTAGAACATACATTTGTCATTGCCCTTATTCTTGTTTCTTATTCTTTCATTTCTTTGTTTACCTTTCATAGTTACATTTAGCTTTTGAAAACCAATTGATTAGTTGTTTAACTAACTCGCGTTGAGACATCTTTAGTGGTTATTCTAGTCCCTATGGATACGATATCTTTTATTATTACTTACGACATTTCTGTACACTTGTGGAGAGTCAACAAGTTTTTGGCGCCGTTGCCGGGGATTGCGCTATAACATTAGGGATTATTAATTGAGTTAGACTAAACATAAATTTTCTTTTCTTTTCATTTGCATAGTTAAATCTAACTTTTAGAATCCTGTTTTCATAACTTTTTCTTGTATATCTTGATACCTCTTAATAATTTTTTGATCGTGGTAACTGTAATTTTGTATCTCCTATTTCTCTTCTTTTGCACATCAAACATGATATTCAGGTCATTAGGAGATTATGGTGCCCCAAGGTCTGCCAAAGGATTAGGACCAATTATTTACCCTGAAATTTAAGCAAGAGATTTTATGCTTAAACCAGCCTTTATCTCAATGATTCAGCAAGCTCAGTTTTCATATCTAACGGAATTCTATAGATATTGCTATACTGTAAAATATGAGGAGGTTCTGTCTGATGTTATACAACTACTGGTTTTTCCTTTTAGTCTGAAAGATGCTGCGAAGAGATGGTATAATTCTCTGAAATCTCAAAGTATCAAAACCTGGGATGAGTTAGAGCAGAAGTTCTTGGGCAAATATTTTCCCCCTCAGAAAACTACTTATTTGAGAAGTCAAATCTTGAATTTTAAGCAACTTGTTGGGAGGAGCTACATCAAACCTGGGAAAGATATTCATCTCTTTTACAGTTATGTCCGCATCACGGTATTGAGAAATGGTTAATCATGCACTTATTCTATGTGGGACTTTCTTTCTCAAATAAAAGTCAATTAGATATAGCCTCTGGAGGATCTTTTTTGAAGAAAAACTTAGAGGAAGCCAATGAGATAATTTGTAGGATTGCATCAAATTTTAATGATGGGTCAGGACATAATAACACAACTCTAACGACTAATATGATTGAAGAAAAGGAAAATGGTGAGAAAGGAATTACTCTGAATCAAAATGATCTTCAAGTATTATTGTCTTAGTGTTATGAGTCTCTTTCAAAAATATTTGATGCAGAAATAGTTTCAACGGAAGAGATGAAAGGAGATGATATTTCTCTAGAAGATGAAGAAGATTTGGAGAAGGGATCTCAAGAAGAAGAAATTAAGTTGATAGAGCAAGAGCTAACTGTGCCAGAAATAGCACCACCTCAACTTGAACTTAAGACATTACCATCAACCCTAAAATATGAATTTCTTGGACCAAATTTCACTTTTCCAGTTATAATAAATGTCAATTTAACTGAGTCTGAAACACAGAGATTGATTGAAGAGTTAAAGTTGCATAGAAAAGCAATTGGATATACAATTGATGATATCAAAGGGATTAGTCCTTCCCTTTGCATGCATAGGATTTTACTTGAAGAGGGTTATAAAAATTCAATTGAACATCAGAGGAGGTTAAACCCAAATCTAAGAGGTAGTAAAGAAGGAGGTGCTCAAACTTCTTGATGCCGGGATCATTTATCCAATTTCAGATAGTGAATGAGTGAGTCCAGTACACGTAGTCCCAAAGAAAGGGGGAATGACTGTTATAAAAAATGAGGATAATAAACTGATTCCAACACGAACAGTAACGGGGTGGTGAATGTGTATTGATTATCGAAAGTTGAATAAAGAAACTAGAAAGGATCATTTTCCCTTGCCTTTTATTGATGAAATGCTTGAGAGATTGGCTAAACACTCATATTTTTGCTATATGGATGGATATTCAGGATTTTTCCAAATCCCAATTCATCCTCAAGATCAAGAGAAGACTACTTTTACATGCCCCTATGACAATTTTGTTGATACAGTCTGACCTGGATGTTGTTTTGCTGTTGACACTGATTTAAGTTTGTATCAGATATTTAACTCAGATTAATTACTAATCTAGGTTGACTTGGTTGACCTGATTCGGGAAAAAGTCCAAGTATGGAGACTTGGCACTGGAGAAGTCCAAGCAGGGAGCTTGGCACGAGTGGAAAGTCCTAACTGGGATGTTAGGCAGTTGGAAAGTCCTGGCGAGTGAAGGTGGGAAAGTCCTAATCGGGATGTTAGGCGCTTGCAAGTCCCGTGAGTGAAGCTGCAGGAAAATCCAGATGGATCAAGGTGATCGGACATCGGTGTTGAAAAGTCCAAGAAGGAAGCTTGGCATGCGGCAAGAGAGGGCTCGGAGCTCGCCTTCAGGACCGATGAAGCCGAGAGAGCTAGGAGCTCGTTCCTCCGGACTAGGTCGAGAGGGCTCGGGATCGAATCAGAAGTCGGATCGGCCTTGCACCGATGGAAACTTGACACCGGATCGGCCCCGCACCGATCCAGGAAATTTTATACCGATCGAATCAGAATGATCGATGGCTACCGAACGCTTTCGATCGGTCGATCGAAATCGATCGAGCCCATTATTTTACCGACGGTCATGGACCGATCGAAATCGATCGAGCCCATCGGATTTTACCGACGGTCATGGACCGATCGAAATCAATCAAGAGCTCATCGAGATTTCATTGATCGTCCGGGGCCGATCGCTTAATGCTTGATCGGTCCGCAGATCGATCGAGCCGCGCACCGAAGCGACGCTGATCGGTCCGGGACCGATCGAGTTCTGATCGTCCGCACCGACGAGATGACCAGAATCATGGATCGGCCGCACCGATCCACATGATGGCTTGTTTTGCATGCGCTTTCTCTTATTGTTTCTGATTCGCAATTGCTTTTACCTATTTCGTTTCTAACCATCTGCTGTAAGCTTTTTCGAAGTTACAGGTTACAGATTACTTGATGTTGGATGAATTCAAATTGAGGATCATTAGTAGAAGGCGACGAAAAAGCTTTTGCTGTGTCTCGCTGCAGACAAACCAGTTTTGGTAGCAACGTCTCGTTTGCGATCTGCTGGCAGTCGTTTGGTCGAAATCAACTTGACTTGTGCTGATAGGTTCAAGCTCAGAGGTACCAGTGGAAACGAGGATGCCATTGGTGGGAGCTGAGACAATCAGACAAGGAAGAAGCGTGATTGGCGACGTCGTGGACGGTTGCAGGGATTTGCTGCAGGTTTGGCAGAGATCCGTTACAGAGCAGAGAGGCATATGAAGCTGGAGAGGAGAGACTCTCGCAACAATGCTTTTTGGTGCTCTTGCTGTGAAAAACACTGTGGAGAAAAACTCTCTGGAAGATTGAAGCAGTGTGCTTGTTCTTCGCTGATTGTGGCTGTGAGCTTCTTTTTGATCATTTCACTTGAGCCACTACTGTAAGTCTTGTGCTTAATTTCTTACTGCTGTTAAAGACTTTGTGGAGAGGTTACTCCACCGAGAAGGAGAATCCTTTAGCCGGATAGCTTCCGGGGTGTGATCTACCGAAAGATCAAGAGGATTCGTCCACCTTACGGACACGCCGAGGAGTAGGGGCAAGTTATCCCCGAACCTCGTAAATCTCTGAGTTAGTGTGCTGTGCTTTCTTGTTTTAGTTTTCTAATTCCGCTGTGCTAACAAAGTTCTTGAAGTAATTTGTGTTTAGTGTTTTTCAAAGAGGCTATTCACCCCCCTCTAGCCATCTAAGGTCCCAACAAGTGGTATCAGAGCCTGGTGCTCTTCATTACGGCTTAACAACCCAAAGAGCTAAACAATGGCCATGAAGGAGGGACTCAGCACCAACCGTCCACCTTATTTCGATGGAGTAGATTTTCAATACTGGAAAAGCCGCATGGAGTATTACCTCAAGACTGATATCTCCATGTGGTTCTCGGTCAAGGAGGGATTCTCACCTCCAAAGGACGAAGAAGGTAAGGAACTTGACTCATCGAGATGGTCAACCGAGCAAACTCGCAAGGGACAAGCCGATGCCAAGGCGGTTGTCACTTTGCAATGTGGGATAGCCAAGGATCAACTTGTCAAGGTTGGTCCTTTCACAAGTGCGAAGGATCTATGGAACAAGCTCATCGAGCTCCAAGAAGGAACTCGAGACTCTCGGATCGCCAAGAGGGATTTGTTCTTAAACCAACTACAGAACCTTGTCATGAAGGAAAATGAAACTGTAAGTGAGATACATGGAAGGTTCAAGGAGATCATCAATGGTCTCCATTCGGTGGATGAACGAGTAGAAAACCGTGACCTCGTAAGGTATGCTCTAAAAGCTTTTCCTAGGAATGCCTTGTGGTCATCCATGGTGGATGCCTACAAGGTATCCAAGGATCTTTCCATTGTTAAACTAGATGAATTTTTCTGTGAGATGGAACTTCATGAGCTTGCTAACAAAGGTCAAAAAGAGAAGGGTATTGCTTTATTTGCAGGACCAAAGAGCAAGGATGGAAGAAGGAAGAAGGAAAAGAAGAAAGAAAAGGAGATTTCCTCATCCACCTCTTCTTCCGAATCCGATGATGAAAGTGGATCATCATCAAGCGAGATGGCGAACTTCGTAAGGAGGATTATGAGAAGAGGCCGAAGATACAAAGGAAAAGGTAAAACTAATGATCAAAATTTTGATAAATCTAATGTTACATGTTATGAGTGTAGCAAGAAAGGACACATTCGGAGCGAGTGTCCGAAACTAAAGAGGAAGGAGGAACGAGCCAAAAGGAAGGAGGAAAGAGCCAAGAAGAAGAAGGCTCTCAAGGCCACTTGGGATGAGTCCTCATCAAGCTCATCGGAGGAAGAAGAGAAGATGGAAAAGAGCACTCGGCAATTGGCACTCATGGCAAGGGAAGAGTCGAATCCGAGAGTGATGACTCAAGCGCTTCAACCACGGCTTCATCATCTTCGGATGATGAAGAGGTAACCTCTTCTCATATAGAAAAGTGTTATAAAACTATCACTCATTTATCTACATTGCTTAAAAAGTCAAAAACAGAAAATAAATTGTTGAAAGAAGAAGTAAAACCTTAAGGACCCTTAGGGAAGATGAGGTCGATGACCTACATCTAGAAGTCCTTGAGGATGAGAACAAGGCCTTAAAGGGTGAGGTTGAGAAACTCAAGAAAATGCTTGAGAAATTCTCAACTAGCTCTAAGACTCTAGACATGATTCTAAATGCCCAAAGGGCGCTTTACAACAAAGCCGGGTTAGGGTATCAACCCAAGGAGTCGAGTTTCATTTCTCTAATGTCTAGAACTCAAAATAGTAGATCACATGTTTCTAGAGTTCATGGAACTAGGAAAGGTATGACCAAGGCATGGGTTCCTAGGTCTTTCGTTGTAGAAGCATTAGGTCCCAAGATTTGGGTACCTAAAACCTCTATTTTTCGTGTATTGTAGCCATTGGTCGAGGGGAGCATCTATCAACTTGGTTTGTTGATAGTGGATGCTCCAAGCACATGACCGGAACAAATCACTGTTTACTACCATTCAAAACAAAAGTAGAGGTAATGTGTCTTTTGGTAATAATGGTAGCCTTAAGGTTGTAGGAATTGGAGACATTCATATATCCGAATGTCTTCATATCAAGAATGTCCTTCTAGTCAAGGGATGACTTTTAATCTCCTAAGTGTCAGTCAGTTGTGTGATACGGGTTACACAATTGAATTTCATTCAAGTCAATGTTTGGTTAAACACATTGACACACTTGACACGGTACTAGTAGGCACAAGGGTTGACAATATTTATCGAGTATCATTTAAAAGTGCTACTAATGCTTTGATTAAGTGTTTCATGTCGAAAGAAGAAGAGTCTTGGTTATGGCATAGAAGATTGGCACATGTAAACATGAAGAACATCTGGAAGTTGGCCAACCAAGGATTAGTGCGAGGCTTACCAAGCATCAAGTTCCACAAGACCAAACTATGTGATGCATGTCAAAAGGGTAAGCAAACAAAAGCTGTCCATAAAGGTAAAAGCAATGTAAGTACATCTACTGCTTTAGATTTATTGCACATGGACCTATTTGATTGCAGTAGTGTAATATCATTGAATGGAAGTAGATATTGTTTGGTGATCGTTGATGATTTTACTAGATACACATGGACTTTCTTCTTGAAACATAAGGACCAAACTATAGATATTTTTATTTCCTTTTGTAGAAGAACTGAAAATGAAAAATCGACTACAATTAAAACCATTAGAAGTGATCATGTGGGGAATTTCAAAATCATAGGTTTTAGAGTTTTGTCAAGAAAAGGGATATAGGCATGAGTTCTCTACTCCAAGGACCCCACAGCAAAATGGGGTTGTGGAGAGAAAGAACCGAGTTCTACAAGAGGCTGCACGAAGCATGCTTCATGAGTACTCACTACCGAGCTACTTATGGGCTGAAGCTGTGAATACAGCTTGCTATGTGCAAAATCGAGTTTTAATACATAGGTTTTTAGGAAAGACTCCCCATGAACTTTGGTTTGGGAAACCGCCTACAATTAAACATCTTAGGGTGTTTGGTTGTAAAGTGTTTATCTTAAACACCAAGGACCATCTTGGGAAGTTCACGGCTAAGGCTGATCAAGGGATACTGGTCGGGTACTCTCTTACCAACAAAGCCTATCGAGTCTACAATGAGAGGACTAAATTGATTGAAGAGTCCTCAGACGTAGCATTTGAAGAAATCCCTAAATCAAATGATCAATCAAGGGATGTAGGAGAAATTCAATTCGAACTTAGAAATCTAAGTTTGAATGATCAAAACATTGGAAGAGTCGAAGTTGACTCTGAAGATGATGAACAAAGGCAACAAAGAATTCAATCTGATCCTTTGCCAGATATTGAGTCCTTGCCTGTGCCTAGTGAGACCATTCATGAGGCACCATCAACACCAAGACAATCTAGGATAGCCTCTAGTCATCCCCAAGACCAAATTGTGGGAGACATTCAACAAGGGGTTAGGACTAGGTCATTCTTCAGAAATGAGTCTAATGAAGTCGCGTTGATTTCAGAGATTGAACCGAAATTAGTTGATGAGGCATTGCACGATCCTGATTGGATCATAGCTATGCAAGACGAATTAGGTCAATTTGAAAGGAGCCAAGTGTGGGACTTAGTTCCTAGACCTAAGAAGACCACCATTATTGGAACTAAATGGGTCTTCAAAAATAAGTTAAATCAAAAGGGAGAAGTTGTAAGAAACAAGGCAAGACTTGTAGCCAAGGGCTATAGTCAAGTCGAAGGTCTCGATTATGATGAGACTTATGCTCCCGTGGCACGATTAGAGTCCATTCGTTTGATGCTAGCTTTTGCTGCACATAGAGGTTTCAAACTCTATCAAATGGATGTTAAATCTGCCTTCTTAAATGGCTTCATTAAAGAAGAGGTCTATGTTGAACAACCCCCGGGGTTTGTGAGTACCGAAGCTCCAAACCACGTATACAAGCTCAAGAAAGCTCTTTATGGGCTTAAACAAGCACCTCGAGCTTGGTACGAAAGGTTGTCAACATATTTACTAGAAAAGGATTTTGTGAGAGGCCAAATAGACCCAACACTATTTCTGCGTAGAGATGGTGAAAATATTTTTGTAGCCCAAGTATATGTCGATGACATAATTTGTGGCTCAAATAACAAGGGCTATTTGAATGAATTTATCACTCACATGGAAAGTGAGTTTGAAATGAGTCTTGTGGGAGAATTGACATTCTTCCTTGGACTAGAAATCAAACAAACTAGAGATGGCATTTATGTCCATCAAGCAAAATACACTCAAGAGATGCTTAAGAAATTCAAAATGAGTGATTCTAAGGAAGTATCCACTCCTATGGCGACGAGCACTCGTCTTGACAATGATGAGAGTGGAAAATCAGTTGATCTAACGCAATATAGAAGCATGATCGGTAGTCTTCTATATCTCACAGCTAGTCGACCGGACATACTCTTTGCTGTGGGCATGTGCGCTAGGTATCAAGTCTGTGCCAAGGAATCTCACTTAATTGCAGTTAAGAGAATTCTGAGATACCTTAAAGGCACAATTAGAGTAGGTCTTTGGTACCCTCGTACTGAATCATTTGACTTGATAGGTTATACCGACTCCGATTATGCTGGGTGCAAATTGGATCGGAAAAGTACGAGTGGGGGTTGCCAATTTTTAGGTTCATGTTTAGTTAGTTGGTCAAGTCGGAAGCAACATTGTGTTGCTCTCTCCACGACCGAGGCTGAGTATATTGCCATGGGAGAGAGTGTATCACAGTTGTTGTGGATGATACACACCCTAGAAGATTATGGACTCTCCTATAAGGGTGTACAAGTGCTATGCGACAACATTAGCACAATCAACCTAACTAAAAATCCAGTCCATCATTCGAGGACCAAACACATTGAAGTGCGTCATCACTTCATAAGAGATCACGTAGCTAGGGGAGACATTGTGCTCACATATGTTGAGTCAAAGTCAAACCTAGCCGATATCTTCACAAAACCCCTTCCGGAGAATGAATTTAGTCATTTAAGGAGGGAGTTGGGAATGTGTTTGGCTCCTTAGGTCATTAGAACTTCACCATGATCAATAAGGACTATTAAAATGACAAGAGTAATTGGGAAACTGATTTGGGCAATTTGGGAACATCTCACACAAACGATAAGGTTTAACAAATTGTTTTTGTTTGCTAGAAATGGGGTGAGATGCTAGGAACAACCAATTTATTCAAAATGTATTATGCATCCCTTGAATAAGTAGGTTGAAGAGACATAAATTGAGTATGGGGAAGGTCATTACATAATTCATGTGTATTTGACTCCTAGATCTTACTCATATATTCCAACCAAGGAATCTTGGTTGGACTTTTGCCTAGAAATTTTTCTAATCATGGTTGATGGTTGATGGTTGATGTGTTGATTGGTATTGTTGTTTGGTTCATGTCATGACTTTTGATTGATAAAACGATAGGTTATTAAAGGAAATAATAATAAATTAGATATATTTTGACAAACTTGAGACTAAACATAACAAGAATCAAGAATTTCAGCTTTCATGCCTTGATTGCAAATTAGGACAAGTTGTCTATTTTGACAAACTTGAAACTTGTCTGAAATCTCAGTGCTTGTAGTCGAATTTGAAAGTCACAAATTATAAACAAATTCACACCATAAGAGCCCATCGTTAGGACATAGTTATGCTTGTAGATTCTCAGGGTTCTAGATATTGATTTTGAAAGTTTTACTGGAGAAACTTCTACGAACTATCAAACATATCTAAGATTTCTACATCGAAATCACGAAAATTTCGATCGACATCGATCGGGCTACGGCGATCGGGAGAATATGGATCGGTCGGGGCATCGATCCCAAAACTCTAATCTTTACGCATCCGATCGGTCCAGGACCGATCAGTGTTATTGTGCTCACCGATCGGTCCAGGACCGATCAGGGATAACTGACACGATAGGCTCTTCCGATCGGTCCATAGACCGATCGGTGGTTCCATTGGTTAAGGCGTGACTTGGGGCTTCGTTCGATCTCGATCGGTCTACGGACCGATCGAAGTTCCCGATCGCCGGTGACCGATCGAACTACTCTTGATCACCTTCGATCGGTCCACGGACCGTCAGAGGTTCTCGATCGGTCCGGTGACCGATCGGGCCGGATACCTTCTGATCGGACAACCGTCCGATCATTTCTTCACTGTACACCCATCTTAACCCTTAAAACCTCCCGATCCCCTCTTTCCCTCATTCACGCGAACCCTAGCCGACTCTTTCCACCAGCCCACCCTTTCTCTTCTCCTTGCACGCCGAAGCTCCAGCCCTCGGAAACCTTAGCCGAGAGTTCCATGGCTCCAAGGTAACTCCTACCTCTATAGAACTTGGCATTGTGTTTTCATTTCTCATCTTCTGTTGTTGTGTTTGTCTCGGTTCTTATTTGTTGGTGGCTCCGGTGCTCACTCATTGCCTCATTTTACCCCATTGTATCCCCTTAGAAAGAAACCCACTGATGGTGAGGGAACCTCTAAGGAACCAACCAAGACATCCAAATCCAAAACTCCTGCTGCTTCTTCCCGACCCCAACCAGCTAGTTCCAGTAGATTCCCAAACCGCCAGTCTGAGCAAGCTTTTCAACAAAGGACTTTTAAATTACTCCCTTGTAGGTCCGTGGATAGAAAATTCATGGACGAATTTTGCCCACAAGTGTCCGAAATCATAGCATACTACAAACTCGATTCGCTAGTCTACTTGGAAAGAGATATCAACTATGACCTGGTCTCTGAGTTCTATAATAACCTTCATGAGACTAGTGATCAAGGTTTTAAAACAAGAGTTGCTAAGCGGACTCTTGATTTCAGTATCTCATCTTTCTTTGAGTATCTCGATTGTCGGAGGTGTTCCGGTGATGTTTTCTCGATATTTCCTGACTTACCAGAACAATTACTTCCACCGTTTGATATCTCACCTGACGACATATATGAGTACTTCTTCAGACAGCCTAGACAAGGGCTAGATGAGCTAGATGTTGACTTCCCTACTTTTGCTGCCTTGAGATTATCTCCTCAAGATTACATTCTTTTTAAAATTGTCACGAACTGCCTTCTACCTATCACATCTAAACCATTATCAGAGATTCGACCGTATCATTGTCTGATGCTTTACGAGTTGCGTAGGCGTCTTGATTTTGATATCATGTCGAGCATCTACTCCTCGATCATATCTTATTCTCAGCCTAGCGGTTTCACTATTTATATGCCTTATGGGCATATAATTACTGATTGGCTTGAGACCCTTCAGATTGATGTCTCTAAGGGTAGAATAATCAAAATGGTCAGGCAGGATTGTCGACTTGGGAAACGGGCATTTTCCAAGTCTGGAATCATAGGGCGAAATGGGGATGTTCAGTGGAAGGATGGGAGAGCCTTAGGTGAGTTACCACGGGGCCCTCCACGACAGGTTGCAGCTGCTCCTCCTGCTGACATTGGCGAGGCGGATCCTGATCTGCGCTGGCAGATCGCCGAGCTGGAGAGCCGCTTTGATCGACACGAGGAGATGGTGACTGCTGAGTTCGATGGACTACGCTTACGGATTGACCAGCGCTACGATGACCTGCGCGGGCATATTGACCAGCGCTTCGATGATATGCGCAGTCATCAGGTGGTGACACAGCAGTTGCTACTCGGATGGATGGCACGATACCCGCCTCCGCAGTCTTACCCAGGCTATCCATCCTCCAGCGTGCCGTCTCAGGATTTCACCCTTCCTGCCGATGATGATGATGCTCCTCATGTTGAGGACGTTGATTGATGTAGTCTGTGTGTCACCTAGTCTGTATGTATTTTGGATGCTATGTGTTAGTCTGACCTGGATATTTGTACTTCTGATGCTACTCATATATTTATGCTCCTCGGTTTTATATTTACTTGCTCTCTATTATGCTTCATTGTCTCTGTTTTCTTTTATTATGCTGTTCCTATGCCATGATTGGATTGTATCTTTTGTCTATCTTATTGTCATATTGAAACCTTAGAGGGAACTCTAGGTTGGTTATGAGAAGGCAGGATGGATTAAGGGGGAGCCTTTTCGGTGTTTGACAAAGGGGGAGAGGATACCTAAGTTTAGAAATGTATGAAAGCTTAATTTTAGGGGAGAGGATAACGGGAAGGATCTTGATTCCCGTCATTGACTTGGTGGTGTATCCGTCTTAGGGGGAGGATTCCGATTTCCCTAAAATTATGGGTAAATGAGCACTTCTGATCTAAACTTAAATCGTGTTGTCAAACAACAAAAAGGGGGAGATTGTTGATACAGTCTGACCTGGATGTTGTTTTGCTGTTGACACTGATTTAAGTTTGTATCAGATATTTAACTCAGATTAATTACTAATCTAGGTTGACTTGGTTGACCTGATTCGGGAAAAAGTCCAAGTATGGAGACTTGGCACTGGAGAAGTCCAAGCAGGGAGCTTGGCACGAGTGGAAAGTCCTAACTGGGATGTTAGGCAGTTGGAAAGTCCTGGCGAGTGAAGCCAGGCAGTGGGAAAGTCCTAACTGGGATGTTAGGCAGTTGGCAAGTCCTGGTGAGTGAAGCCAGGCAAGGGAAAATCCAGATGGATCAAGGGTGATCGGACATCTGGTGTTGAAAAGTCCAAGAAGGAAGCTTGGCATGCAAGTAAGAGAGGCGGTAGCTCGTTCTCTAGGACCAGATGAAGTCGAGAGAGCTAGGAGCTCGTCTCCTCGGACTAGGTCGAGAGGGCTCGACTCGGCCGATCAACAGAAGGTCGGATCGGCTCGCACCGATCCGGAAACTTGACACCGGATCTGCGATCCGCTGAAATTCTTATACCGATCGGTGCCCGCCGACCGATCGGAATTGTCGCTGGCTATCGAGCGTTTGCGATCGGTGCGGACCGATCGAAATCGATCGAGAGCCCACGTGTTTTACCGATCGGTGCGGACCGATCGAAATCGATCGATAGCCCATCAGGATTTTACCGATCGGTCATGCGGACCGATCGAAATCAATCGAGCTCATCGAGATTTCATTGATCGATGCGGGGACCAATCATTAGTGCTTGATCGGTCCGCAGACCGATCAGGTGCGTCCAAAGAGCGACCTGATCGGTCCGGGACCGATCAGATTAGTTCTGATCGGTCCGCAGACCGATCAGATGACCTCATGGATCGGCTGACCGATCCACAGTATGGCTTGTTTTGCATGCGCTTTCTCTTATTGTTTCTGATTCGCAATTGCTTTTACCTATTTCGTTTCTAACCATCTGCTGTAAGCTTTTTCGAAGTTACAGGTTACAGATTACTTGATGTTGGATGAATTCAAATTGAGGATCATTAGTAGAAGGCGACGA
Source organism: Zingiber officinale (assembly GCF_018446385.1). Taxonomy (NCBI): domain Eukaryota; kingdom Viridiplantae; phylum Streptophyta; class Magnoliopsida; order Zingiberales; family Zingiberaceae; genus Zingiber; species Zingiber officinale. The sequence goes on along the minus strand of NC_055990.1, from coordinate 58,697,910 downwards.
AAAAGCTTTTGCTGTGTCTCGCTGCGGACAAACCAGTTTTGGTAGCAACGTCTCGTTTGCGATCTGCTGGCAGCCGTTTGGTCGAAATCAGCTTGACTTGTGCTGATAGGTTCAAGCTCAGAGGTACCAGTGGAAACGAGGATGCCATTGGTGGGAGCTGAGACAATCAGACAAGGAAGAAGCGTGATTGGCGACGTCGTGGACGGTTGCAGGGATTTGCTGCAGGTTTGGCAGAGATCCGTTACAGAGCAGAGAGGCATATGAAGCTGGAGAGGAGAGACTCTCGCAACAATGCTTTTTGGTGCTCTTGCTGTGAAAAACACTGTGGAGAAAAACTCTCTGGAAGATTGAAGCAGTGTGCTTGTTCTTCGCTGATTGTGGCTGTGAGCTTCTTTTTGATCATTTCACTTGAGCCACTACTGTAAGTCTTGTGCTTAATTTCTTACTGCTGTTAAAGACTTTGTGGAGAGGTTACTCCACCGAGAAGGAGAATCCTTTAGCCGGATAGCTTCTGGGGTGTGATCTACCGAAAGATCAAGAGGATTCGTCCACCTTACGGACACGCCGAGGAGTAGGGGCAAGTTATCCCCGAACCTCGTAAATCTCTGAGTTAGTGTGCTGTGCTTTCTTGTTTTAGTTTTCTAATTCTGCTGTGCTAACAAAGTTCTTGAAGTAATTTGTGTTTAGTGTTTTTCAAAGAGGCTATTCACCCCCCCTCTAGCCATCTAAGGTCCCAACAAATTTTGCTTATCGTCGTATGCCATTTGGGCTTTGTAATGCTCCAACTACTTTTTAGAGATGTATGATGGAAATTTTTTCAGATTTAATAGAGAAAATTATGGAAGTGTTCATGGATGATTTCTCAGTTTATGGGAATGACTTTGACACTTTTTTGTCAAATCTTTCTACAGTTCTTCAAAGATGTGAAGAGGCAAATTTAGTATTAAACTAGGAAAAATGTCATTTCATGGTTAGAGAATGAATTGTTTTGGGACATAAAATATCAGAACGTGGGATTGAAGTGGATCAAGCAAAAGTAGAAGTAATAGAGAAGTTACCCCCACCAATTAATGAAAAAGGAGTAAGGAGTTTCTTGGGGCATGCCGGATTCTATAGGCGTTTTATCAAGGACTTCTAAAAAATTTCTAAGCCTTTAACAAATTTGTTAATTAAAGATGTTGAATTTTGTTTTGATAGTGATTGCATGGAGGCTTTTAATAAAACAAAAGTACTCTTACTTCAGCTCTAGTAATCCAAGCTCCAGATTGGAATTTTCCATTCGAGATAATGTGTGATGCTAGTGACTTTGTAGTAGGAGCAGTTTTAGGACAAAGAAAAAATAAAATTCTATATGCAATCCATTATGCAAGTAAAACACTTGATGCAGCTCAAGTGAATTATTCCACTACCGAAAAAGAAATCCTAGCCGTAGTATTTGCATTTGATAAGTTTAGATCGTATCTGGTAGGTTCAAAGGTGATAGTTTATACTGATCATGCATCCATCCGATATTTACTAGGCAAGAAAATGCTAAACCTCGGCTTATCAGATGGATTTTATTGCTTCAAGAGTTTAACCTTGAGATTAGAGATAAAAAGGGAGCAGAAAATGTAGTGGCTGATCATTTATCTAGAGTATAGCAAAATAAATAAAAGGATGCAGATTTTGACTTACCTATTGATGATATTTTTCCCGACGAGAACCTTCTAGCTTTGTCAAGTGTTAAAATTACCTTGGTATGCAAATTTTGTCAATTTCCTGGCAAGTGGAGTTTTACCCCTAAATTTCTCCAATCAACAAAAGAAAAAGTTTTTTTCAGATGTGAAGAACTATATTTGGGATGAACTCCTCCTTTGTAAGAAATGCAATGATGTGATTTATCAAATATGTGTACTTGAGGAGGAAGTCAGAGATATCTTATTTCATTGTCATTTTTCTTCTTATGGAGGACATTTGGGGAGTTCCAAGACAATAGCGAAAATTCTTCAAGTAGGTTTTTATTGGCCAACTCTATTCAAAGATACTAAGATATTTGTATAGTCATGCGATCAATGTCAGAGGACTAGAAATATCACTTAGAGGAATGAAACACCACTGAATTACATACTTGAAGTAGAATTATTTGATGTATGGGGAATAGACTTCATGGGGTCGTTTCCTCTCTCATATGGGAATAGGTTTATCCTTGTAGCAGTGGATTATGTATCTAAATGGGTAGAAGTTATAACCTCTCCTACAAGTGATGCCAGAACAGTTATCAAATTGTTTAGAAGCATAATTTTTCCAAGATTTGGTATACCTAAAGCAGTCATTAGCGATGGTGGATCGCACTTTATACAAAGACAGTTTGAGAATTTACTTAGAAAATATAGAGTGAGCCACAAAGTAGCAACACCATATCATCCACAAACTAATGGGAAAGATGAGATTTCTAACCATGAAATTTAAGCCATACTAGAAAAAACAGTATCTACTTCACGGAAGGACTGGTCATTAAAGCTAGATGATGTCTTATGGGTATATCGTACTGCATACAAGACTCCTATTGGAATGACTCCGTTTCGGCTAGTTTATGGAAAACCTTGTCATCTTCCAGTAGAACTAGAACATAAGGCTTATTGGGCTATTACAAATCTAAACATGAATCTCAAGGAAACAGGAGAGAAAAGGAAGCTTCAGTTAAATGAGCTTGATGAATTAAGATTGGATGCCTATGAACATGCTAGATTTTATAAGAAAAGGACAAAGAAATGTCATGATCAACACATTCTCCGCAAAAGTTTCAAGGAAGGAGATCTAGTTTTATTGTTCAATTCAAGACTAAAGCTTTTTCCGGGAAAGCTTAAATCAAGGTGGGCGGGTCCATTCGAGGTTAAAAATTTTTATCTTTTTGGAGCGGTAGATATTTGGAATAAAGAACTTGGAATAATTATGGTAAATGGCCAACGGTTGAAGGAATATGTGCACGGTATAAAATTAGAGGAGAAACAAAGGTTGTATTTTTCTAAACCTCGTCCTCCGGATTGATTATGTCGTTAGTTCCATTTTATGTTTCTATTTTTCATTGTAGTATTTTTTACTTGATTTTTGCTTTGTTTTCAGGTTAAATTCCACTTCCATGAGCTGGCCATGATATTTTCATGGGCATGGAAGCGTAGGAGAAATAAGGAAGAAGTGGAACTTTCTTTTGAAATGAAGCAGAGCATGGCCGTGTGTCATACACGGCCAGGTATATCTTGTAGAGGAGAAAGTTGAATGGGTCGTGTCTACATGACACAGCTGTGTGGAGACTCCAGAGGAGGAACGCTTCTTGGTCGTGTCTTACACACGGCCGTGTGAAGATTCCAGAGAAGGAAAGGTTCTAGGTCGTGCCCCATACACGGCCGTGTGTAGTTCCAGTGGAGAAATTTGCGCTGCCGTGCCAATTGGCACGACCGTGTATGACATCCCGAGGAAGGGATGGGCATGACCGTGTCTAAGACACGGCCGTGCAAAGAAAAATGAATTAGGCCGTGCAATAATATATGGCCCAATCCATACCCTTAAAAGGGGTTAGGGCACGGGGTGTGGGCGGCACACGGCCGCACACCCCTTTCTTCTTCCTTTTCCTCTCTCATTTCCTTATCTCTAGGGTTTCAAACTACCACTTCTAATTTCTTCCTCTCATTCTTCTTTTAAAGGCTCAAATCTCTTCTACCATGGAAAATGTGATAAGGGGGACTTCTTCTACAAGAAAAGGGAAGGAGATGCTGGTTGCAACAAAAGAAAGAAATTCTTGTTTCAAAGGTATTTCTAATGACTTTGGTATTATTTTCTCTAGCGAGGAACAACATCTTAGGTATTCTTCCTTATGTAAACGCCCCCTTGTGAGTACCAAATTTATGGATGACACACCTTTGGGAACATTAGGGTTTAAGGATGATTTAAATTGGTTATTTGAAAGAATAGGTTGGAGTAGTTTAATGAATATGAAATATCCTACTTACCCTAGAATTGTTTTTGAATTTTTAAGTTTTATAATGGTTGATAATGTTCAAGGTGGGGGTATACTAAAATTTGACTATTTAATGAGGATTATGAATGGACGTTAAGTGACTTTAATACTTGTTATGAGTTGCCAAAGAATGATATGTGTATAATTTTACCTCAATTCGAAAATTCATGTTTTTGGCAACACATTTCTGAACAATCACATTTTAACCCTCATAATTCTAGAGCTCTTCACATCATTAACCCCATTTTCAGATATGTTTATTTAGTCATGAAAAATACTATATTTGGGAGAGAAAATAAAGAGGGGTTAGTAAGACTTGTAGACTTGTATTGTTTATGGGCAATGGTTGAGAATGTTGCAATTAATTCTGGTTATTTCTTCCTTAAACATTTAGTAAAACTTGGGAAATCTAACTCTACCACACCTATTATTTTAGGAGGATTGTTAACTCAGGTTGCTTTAGTATTAGGATGTGATTTAAGTGAATTGGAAATGATTGATAATTCTTGTAGATTAGACTTGAATTCATGTTTAGCAATAAAGATGATAAGGCGTGAAGAACATGGATATAGTCTTCTTATTAAGAACAATTTTCCTTTAAGATTGCCAAATCATGATCTCACTACCATTCATGTTAAGGAAAATTGGCATTTGAAATTAGCAAGTCAACATTCTAAAACATTGTCAACTTTAGCTTCAAAAAGAGTTCCTTTGGTCGATCGTGATATTCATAGTTTTAATTTCCAAGAACTTCATTCTGCTCTAGACAATGTTCATAATGATTTAGATGTGACTAAAAATTTTCTCACTAGAATGAGCGCATGGAAGAGGAACAATTTAATAAACTGCTAGAATGTTTCAAAAGCGAGAGAGAATTGTGTGAAAAGATTTCTCGATTTATGAATTCTTATAGAGCTCATATGGAATTTAATGAGGATTTTCGTGGCTATATGAGATTGTTCCAAGATGATGTTGATAAACTGTTTGAGTATCATATGTTTTTAGAGATGAAGTAAGGTGGTTTATTAATTCCTTTCCTTTTCCCCTTCCTGAATTTCCTGATTTACCACCTCCTCCACCATATTGATTTTATCGGGACGATGAAAAGTTTAAGTATGGGGGGTATCGAACCCGATTTTTCTTTTTGCATTCTAGTTTTCAATTTTTGTTTGTTTTCTGCATGCTTAGTTTTTGTTTTGCATTTGTTCTTGCTTTGATTGCTTGATTTTTTGATAATCACTTGACTATCTTGTGAAAATCTTGTGGCATATATCTTGAGAATATCAAAACTTCACTTATATGCTTTCTTGTCTTCAAGTTTAAATGTTAGCACATTCATTATCTAGATTTATGATGTTTTAAATGATGTTAGTAGTATGCTTAATGAACCTCTTTTCTCTATCTTGGGTAGCATGACATAAGTTAAGTATCTTATAGAGATAAGTTTTAGTTTTGGCTTGACCTTAAGGATCTTACCTTCACTTCACTATACTTGAGCTTGAATGGTTGACATCATTGAAATAGTCATGATTCATCTTGTTTGTCTAATACTTGGTTTCCATGGTGATTTCTCAAACTTCATTTTGGTTACTGGATGAGGCTCAAATCATGTAAGCTCATTTGGAAAAATCAAGATATCCCAACATTTGTGCTAAAAGTGTTGGTTAGTCCTAGGAAAACCGTACCGGCTCCACTGTACAAAATTTTTGTACAAGTGTCGAACCTTTCCTTAAATAACCTATTGTGTTCTTTAGAAGTTAAATTAGGAATCGCAGACAGAACTTAACATCATTGATTCCAAATTTAACTTATCTGTGCTTAATGGTTTAGATTTGAATCGCAAGCGAAACTTAACACTATTGATTCAAATCCAGTTATGTTATTAATTCCATTAAATATTAATTTCCAAAATTAGCTTCCAGGACTACATGGCGAGGCACATGGACTTCTTGGATATGGGAGCAACCACCACCGCCTAGACAAAGCCTTTTAAGGAAAATTAATATTTAATTTCCTTAAATAACTCTAGGTTAACCAAAAAGAATAATCGAATCACAAATTCGAAAAATAAAATAAAAGAAACACAACTTCGAAACAAATCCGAAAACTCTAGAATCATATGCCTCTTGTGTTTGGAATTTCCAAAAATAATTATACAAAGAAAATTAGTATGATGTGGAAACAATTACTAGTTATGCCTTTCTTTGTAAGCAAATAACCTCTTGATCTTCTACCATACTCCTCTTCTTATCCCGGACGTTGTGTGGGTAACGATCTACCGAGATGAGAACCACCAAGAACCTTCTTCTTCCTTCTAGGTTTCGGCCACCAAAAGCTCCTCCAAAGATGATGAGGTTCGGCCACCACCAAGTACCAAGGGATGATAGAAATATCGTCTCCTTTTCTCTCCTTCTCCAAGCAAGATCCGGCCACCACAAGGACTCCAAGGATGAGATGAGGTTCGGCCACAAGATGGAGAAGAGAGAAAGAGGAGGGGCCGACCACACCCAAGGAGAAAAAGAGAGGAGAAAAATAATAGAGTCGTTCCCATGAAGGCACCTCTACGCCCTCTTTTATAATCCTTAGTCTTGGCAAATAAGGAAATTTTAATAAAAACTTCCTTAATTCTTTGGCCATAAAAAGGAAAATTTATTTAATTAAAAATAATTTTCTCTTCTCAATTTGTAATGGCCGGCCACTTTTAAAAACAAAACAAGGAGAGTTTTAATTAACACAAGAATTAAAACTTCCTAATTTGTTTCCGGAAATTTATAAAAAATTTCTCCAATAATTTTTCCCTTCATGGTGGATTATAAAAAGGAAATTTAATAAATTAAAACTTTCTTTTAAACATGTGGATAAAAAGAAAGTTATCTCTAAAAATTAAAATCTCTTTCAATCTACAAATAAGGAAAGATATCAAATCTTTTCTTAATCTTTTGTAGAAACTTATAAAAGAGAATATTTAATTTTTAAACTCTCTTTTAAATCATGAACATGGTTAAAAAAGGAAAGTTTCTTTAAAATTAAAATCCTACTTTCAATTTACAAATAAGGAAAGATTTCTAATCTTTTCTTAATCTTTTGTAGAACGTTATAAAAGGAAAGATTTAAATTTTAAACTCTCTTTTAAAACCATGGAATTCACATAAGAAAAAATTTATAAATAAAATCCTTTTTAATATGATGTGGCCGGCCACATCTTGCTTGGACTCCAAGCATTAGCTGACCACCAACTTGGCTCAACCTTTGGGTCTTGGTCGGCCCTAGCTTGGGTTCCAAGCTAGCTTGGCCGACCACCAAAGAGTGGGTAAGAAGGTGGGTATAAATCTCTATATACAAGAGGCTACGATAGGGACCGAGAGGAGGAATTGGTTTTGGTCTCCCGATGAAATTAAGCATCCTGTGTTCGCCCCGAACACATAACTTAATTTCATCAATTATAATTCATTCCACTAAAGAACTATTATTGAACTATCGCATCAATCCCAAATTACATTTTGGGCTCCTTCTTATTATGAGTGTGTTAGTCTCCCTGTGTTTAAAATGTCGAATGCCCACTAATTAAATGAATTACTGACAACTCACTTAATTAATATCTTAGTCCAATAGTAGTATCACTCAACCTTATCGTCATGTCGGACTAAGTTCACCTGTAGGGTTTACCATGACAATCCTTATGAGCTCCTCTTAGGAACATTATCAACCTGGATCACTAGGACACAGTTTCCTTCTATAATCAACAACACACACTATAAGTGATATCATTTTCCAACTTATCGGACTTATTGATTTATCGAACTAAATCACACTCATTGATAAATTAAAGAAATAAATATCAAATATATGTGCTTGTTATTATATTAGGATTAAGAGCACACACTTCCATAATAACTGAGGTCTTTGTTCCTTTATAAATTTAGTATAAAAAGAAACGACCTCTAATGGTCCTACTCAATACACTCTAAGTGTACTAGTGTAATTATATAGTTAAGATAAACTAATATCTAATTACACTACGACCTTCCAATAGTTTGTTCCTTTCCATCTTAGTGGTGAGCTACTGTTTATAATTTATAAGGTACTGATAACATGATCCTCTGTGTGTGACTCCACACACCATGTTATCTACAATATAAATTAATTGAACAACTACATTTATCATAAATATAGACATTTGACCAATGTGATTCTTATTTCTAGATAAATGTTTATACCAAAAGCTAGGGTTTTAGTATACATCCTAACAATCTCTCACTTATACTAAAAGACTAAGCTGTCATATTTGCTGTCATACATCTGATTCCCAACCCTTCAACATGCCCATCAAAAGCTCTTGCCTTAAGGATGTTAGTGAAAGGATCTACAGGTCATCACCTGATGCAATCTAGGCGGCAACAACTTCTCCTCGTTATTTGATGTCTCATATTTGGTGCTACTTGCGCTCTATTGTGTTTACTTGCCTTATGGACTTATGGTTTCTTCAAGTTTGTTACTGCACCACTATAATTATAATAAATTGTAATAATTTTTGGGCAAACCAGAAAACATGTCTAAGTCCATCAAGAAGTATCTGAGCCATACAGCTTCTATGATTGCCTCAGATGCTGCCACTTACTCAGCTTCTATGGTGGAGTCCAAAAAAACACCTTTGCTTATCACTCTTCCATAGTTATGACTTCACCTCCTAAAGTAAGCATAAAACCCCGAGGTCGACTTATTATTGTCCCTATCCAATTGGAAGTCAAAATCCGTGCAACCCACAGGGACCAAATTATCTACCTTGTAAGCTAGCATATAATCTCAAGTGCCTCTAAGGTACTTCAATATATGCTTTACCGCAGTCTAATATCCTTGTCCAGGGTTACTTTGATATCTGCTAACTATGTCCTTGGCAAAATAGATTTCTGATCTCGTGCATAGCATACATTAGCCTTCCGACAACCGAAGCATAAGGAACTGCCTTCATTTCCTCTATCTCCTTTGATGTCTTCGGAGACATCTCTTTAGATAAAGTTACTCCATGCTGAAAAGGTAAGAATCCTTTCTTGGAGTTTTGTATGCTTAAAACGAGCAAGGATTGTTTCGATATATGAAGCTTGGGATAAGTAAAATATATTCTTTTCTTGTGATCCCTTTGATCCCAAGAATATATGCATTCTCCCAAGTCCTTCATATCGAATTGTTTGGACAACCATACCCTTACTTCTGACAACACTTTGATATTGTTTCCAACTACCAAAAATGTTATCTACGTATGGTACAAGAAATACCATCATGTTTCCATCACACTTTTTGTATACACAAGACTCATTCGGTTATTAAATAAATCCATAGATCTGGACTACTTTATTAAACCGGATGTTCCAAGACCTTGAAGCTTTACTTCAGTCCATAGACTGTTTGAGCTTACACACAAGATGCTCTTTGCTCTTTACAATGAACCCTTCTGGTTGCTTTATATGGATGTTTTCTTCAAGACTTCCATTTAACGAAAGCTCTCTTGACATCTATTTGCTAAATCTCATAAATAAAAGAATCTGGGTAGACTTAAGCATGGCTACCGGTAAAAAGTTTCCTTTTTCAACAAGCCTTGCTTTGAAAGTTTCTACCTTCTTGTCTATCTCTCTTTTCCTATTGTAGACTTATTTTTACCTAATAGCTTTTACACCATTTGGTGATTTTATAAGCTTCCAGACTCTATTAGAATACATATATTCTAATTCTGTATTCTTTACAAAGATGCTACATCTTTATCTTGGAGTGCTTTATCATATGTCCGGGGATCAGCTTCATGTCCACAAGGGATTAAGTCCAAAGACTCTCCCAAAACATGATTCTTTTAGGTTGCCTAACAACCCTCCCACTACGACTAGGCACTTTCTGCAATTGTGTATCATTTGTGATACATGTTGCAGTTTCTTATGATATTTCATCTTGTACAGTTGGTACTAGATTAGACGTGTCATTTCTTTAAGAACAATTTGTTGGTGCGGGAAGCATCCGACGATCGAACCTAAGTTTTAATAATGGCAAAGGATTCAAAGTTAAGGTGCTTTGTTATCTGACAGCTTTTGCTGAGTGTTTCAGGAAAGTCCTAACTGCAGTTAGGCAAGGTAAAACCCTAGGGGGTGGTAACCCTAGGTCATAGGGGGTGGTAACCCTAGGTCATAGGGGGTGGTAACCCTATGCGGAAAGTCTTGGCAGGTCGATGGCTTCAAAGTCCTAGGGGTGGTAACCCTAGGTGGAAAGCCACGTGTCGCGAACGGTGAAAGTCTGGCTGGCCGGTGGCGGATGTTCGTGAAAGTCCGGAAGCATCGAGTCTGAGCAAAGTCCATCGATCCGGAGGATCGTCTGCAGTGTAAATCTCCGAGTGGAGTAGGTGAGGCGCGTTCCCGTAGAGGAACAGAGCGTCGGGTCGACCTAGGGTTTCCAGTAGGAAACCCGAAGTCAGACTCAGAGACTGTTAAATATTTCAATAGTTATATCATTATTTTGTGCTAACTTTGTGCTTGGTATTTTGGGATTAACATATCTTGCAGGAACAAAGCAAAAAAGACCTCGGATGAATAGTGTCGAGGCGCCCATGGAGCTTGGGCGCCTCGGGTCTGTCGAGAAAAGGCCGGTATGAGGGGGCGCCTTGAATGGAGTTCAAGGCGCTTGAACCGAGGTCAGGCGCCTGGATGGTCAAGGCGCCTTGAACCAGATAGAGTTCGACCAGGTCTGTGCTGATCCACGCGGGTGACTCGGCTCGTTCAAGGCGCCTTGGTGAACAGTATAAGGCGCATTGAACCCCCTTTATAAGGGGTCTCGACCAGAAGCTTCAAAACACAACTTTCAAGTGATCTTACTGCTACAAGCTGCTCACGAGACGATTCCGAAGTGCTGTTGCGAGACATCGACGACCCGGAGCTCTGAATCTTCAGATTACGATATTGTCGTCGGTATAACTGTATTCTTTTTAATACTTAACTGTAATACTTGTACTCTTGTCGAGCTTATAGTTGTTGCCCACGGAAAGCGATCAAGGATCGCGGGCCTTCGAGTAGGAGTCGTCGCAGGCTCCGAACGAAGTAAAAATCCCTTGTCTCTCTGTGTTATTTTATTCCGCTGCATTAACTCTTACGTTTTACGATTCCGATAATTGAACGATTATAGCCACGAGCGCTATTCATCCCCCCCCTCTAGCGCGTCTCGATCCAACAATTGGTATCAGAGCGGGGTCGTTTTGAATTGGTGCAACCACCTTTCAAAACAAATTTTTCGCAGTTTTTTCCGTTTTCGGAGTCGAATTAGAATTTAGCCTTATAGCTATATTCTAATTTTTGTTTCCCTCGAATCGACTTTTGCTCGAAGTAGGTGCAACACCACTCGAGTTCGTTTTTATTATTCTTTATTCCAGCACTACTAATCCAAGACTTAGTCTTGGAACAGATTCTGTTGTTTTCTTTTGTTACATATTATAAATGGCCCAACAAGAGGGTTTCAGCACTGTACGTCCCCCGCTATTCTCCGGAGAGGATTTTGGCTACTGGAAGGGAAGAATGGAAACGTATCTAAATATACAATTCAAAACGTGGATGATCATAAAGACGGGACTGAAACTGCCAATCGATGACGACGGCAAAACTACACCTTGCGAGAAGTGGGACGCTTCTCTAATAAAAAAGGTGGAAGCCGACGCCAAAGCTACCTGCACCCTCCAGTGTGGTCTTACCAAGGAAGAACTCAACAGAGTTGGCCCGTTCTCCTCTGCAAAGGAGCTCTGGGAAAAGCTAATCGAACTCCACGAAGGCACTGACGACACCAAGGTAAGTAAAAGAGATCTTTTACTTAATAAATTATATAATCTAAAAATGCAGGAAGGCGAAACGGTGAGTTCTCTTCACGCGAGAATACAAGACATCCTTAACTCTCTTCACGGAATTGGCCAGAAGATAGAAAATCGGGACGTAATAAGGTATGCCCTAAACTCGTTTCCAAGGAATACATTGTGGGCATCAATGGTAGATGCCTACAAAGTTTCCAAGGATTTATCTTCTTTAAAACTAGATGAACTTTTTAGTGAATTTGAACTTCATGAGCAGACTAATGCACAGCCTACCGAGAAAGGTATTGCGTTGGTTGCAGGTACAAGCCGAACCCGGGAACCGAGACCACGACGGAGAACCGAACCAGCATCGGAAGCTGAACCAGACTCTGACGATGAAGAAGGTGACATTACAACCGAACTGGTAAACCTCGTGAAGAAGCTCTACAAGACGAAAGGATTCGACAAAAGAGATCTAAAGAAGGCAGTAAAATCAAAGGAAGGCCCACAAAATACAAAGATGAAGTTTGAAGTTACATGCTACGGGTGTAACCAAAAAGGGCACATCAAAACCAACTGCCCTAACCTGAAGGAGGTCAAAAAGCAAAGAAGGAAAAAGGTCCTTAAGGCAACATGGGACGAATCTTCATCGGAGGACGACGACGACGAAACGAGTCTACTCGCATTAATGGCCCAGGACCAAGTCGTCGAATACGGATGCGAGAGCGAGTCTGAGGCAGAGTCCGAGCAAAGCCACGGATCCGTATCCGTTTCCGAAGGACCAGACCCCGCTGTAAGTATCTCCCGGTTGAACATTTTAGTTAGCTATTTATTGCGCAAATTAGCTAAGTCAAACCTGAAAGTTAAGTCACTTCTAAAGGAAGTAAGTGTCCTTAAAGAAGTGGCTAACACCAAACCCTTACCTGACCAGAGTCAGACTGAATTTCCAACTCAAGTTCAAAAACTTGAGGAAGAAAATTCAAGTCTAACAAATCAGGTTAAAGATTTAGAAAATACCTTAGAACGGTTTACTTTGGGCTCCAAGAATTTGAACTTGATTCTTGGGACACAAAGAGCCGTCTACAACAGAACTGGGCTGGGATACAAAAGTAAATATAGATCTTATTTATCATTAATAAACAAACAAAGTATTAAATCAGTCCAAGCATGGGTCTCCAAGTCTAACTTGGTCAATCAAGTTGGACTTGGCCAATACTGGGTTCCGAAGGATCAAATATACTACCTCGATAGACCACATCGAAGCCATGATCCAGGGGGAGCAAAAAGAAAAACAATCCTAAAAATTTGAAACTCAAAATTCAAAATTAAAAGCAACTTCAAAATTTAAAATTAAGTTATAAATTCAAGATTCAATTAAAACTCAAAATGAAGATGGAGGATCCAGACTCGCTGGCACCCCCAACTAAACTACCCGGCAGGGTAACTGAACCTAATCTACCCGAAATGGGTAAAACAAGAGTAGATCACCCGGCAGGGTAATTAAGGTTAGATTAAAACGGAGTAAGGTTAACTTGAACCACAGTACTGGTGAAGTTTTTGGATGATAGTACGTTAGGGAAGCTTGGGCATCGCATGTCTAGGAAGATATGGCTTCGACCTGGTGCATTTGGCCAAGTGGAACTGACCGAAGCTACCCTTAAATGGATCCTAACTAGTTAGACCAAGGTTTAGTACTAAGCTCAATGGGTAGGACTATTTGGAAAACCTCGAAGGCATGGTTACTTTAATGAGTTCCTTGTGACTCACCCAGAAGTTTATCCAAAGAATGCTTACTTGTTGAACCCAAAGTTAAACCTGAATCTAACACAAAGTTAACCCAAACCTTAAAATTGAATTATAATTCATCTCACAACAATTATAGGATTCCCTGATTGAAAATTTAGGTCGGGTGAGATGATTAAGAAATTTAAAATTAAAATTCAAAATTATTTTAAAATCAAATTTCAAAATTATTTTAAAACTAAATTTCGAAATTAAACTAAATTTCAAAATTATTTCAAAACTAAATTTCAAAACTCTTTCAAAATTTATCTCTAACAAGTTTACTTCAATTTAACTATCGTGAAATCCATTAAAACAATTCAACCACTTCCTATGTAGGAATTGGATCAATGGATGTTGGATAGTGGCTGCTCCAGACACATGACTGGAGATAAATTGAAGTTTACTAAACTCACGTACAAGAACTTAGGATCAGTTGCATTCGGTAACGAAGGTCAACTTAAGGTAATCGGAAGAGGTAATATCGAACTCAACTCCGATTTTATTATTCGAAAAGTCCTTTTAGTTGAAAATTTCAAGTTTAATTTACTAAGTATAAGTCAATTGTGTGATAGCGGATACTTAGTAACTTTTGACAAAACCAGGTGTTTAGTTAAAAACATTGAAAATCCTGAAATCTTACTTAAGGGACTTAGGATAAATAATATGTATTCAATTAATCTACCGACATCCTCAACAAAGTGTTTTCTAACACAAGAAGAGGAAACTGATTTGTGGCACAGAAGATTGTGTCACACTCACACTAGACTTATTTCAAAAATGAGTCATAATGGTTTAGTTAAAGGTTTACCAAAACTAAAATTCATTGAAAATTCTATCTGTAATGCTTGTCAACAGGGAAAACAAACTAAGTCAACACACAAATCAACAAATCTTGAAAGAACCAGCTCCTTACTTGAGCTCCTTCACCTTGACTTATTTGATTCACATGGAGCTAAGTCACTAAGCAAGAACCAGTATTGCTTAGTAATAATTGATGACTACTCTAGATTTTCATGGGTAAAATTCCTAAAAACTAAAGATGAAACCTATGAAATATTTAGTAACTTTTGTAAATTAATAGAAAATGAAAAAGATACTAAAATTAAAAGAATAAGAAGTGATCACGGAGGGGAATTTGAAAATCATAAATTTACCCAATTTTGTAAAATAAATGGATATCAACATGAATTTTCATGTCCTAGAACCCCCCAACAAAATGGTCTGGTGGAACGTAAAAATAGAACTCTACAAGAAGCCGTTAGAACCATGTTAAATGAATATAATTTAAATCACCAATTTTGGGCAGAAGCAATAAATACTGCAAATCATATTCAAAATCGAATCTTGATCAACAAATTTCACAAGAAAGCCCCTTATGAACTATATTATTATAAAATTCCTAACTTAAATTATTTAAAAGTATTTGGATGTAAAGTTCACATTTTTAAATACTAAAGATTATTTAAGAAAATTCACACCCAAATCTAACAAAGGAATATTTTTAGGATACTCCTCAAACAGTCGAGCCTATAGAGTCTACAATCAAAACACCCTAAAAGTTGAAGAAACAACTAATATAATATTTGATGAAGAAAATAATCTACCAAATATAAATGAGAATGTTGAAATTGATCCAAGAAATATAGAAGATGATGAAATTCAACCAAATCTTAATAAACCAGAGGAACCAGCCCCTGACCCACTTATAAGACCAACTAGGGCCAGCACCTCTCACCCATCTGATCAAATTTTGGGTGATCCAAATCTAGGAGTCAGAACTAGATCCTCCTATAGAATCCACAGTCAGATTGCCCTAATTTCTAAAATCGAACCAAAAACAATAGAAGAAGCACTACCTGACCCGGACTGGATCATAGCTATGCAGGAAGAGTTAGCCCAATTTGAGAGAAATCAAGTCTGGGAACTTGTATCTAAACCCTCAAATAAATCAATAATCGATACAAAATGGGTATTTAGAAACAAGCTAGATGATCAAGGCGAAATAATTAGAAATAAGGTTAGGCTTGTAGCTAAAGGATTTAGCCAAGTTGAAGGTTTGGACTATGATGAAACCTATGCCCCAGTAGCTAGACTCGAATCCATTAGAATGTTGTTAGCCTATGCAGCAAACAAAGGATTTAAACTATACCAAATGGATGTCAAGTCAGCATTCTTAAATGGATTTATTAAGGAGGAAGTATATGTAAGTCAACCCCCAGGATTTGAGGACTTAGGATATCCTAATCATGTATTTAAGTTAAAAAAGGCCTTGTACGGACTTAAACAAGCCCCTAGGGCATGGTATGAACGATTATCAAATCACTTAATATCCAAAGGTTTCAACCAAGGTCAAATAGATCCAACTCTATTTGTAAAAACTGTAGAAAAAGACATCTTCATAGCTCAAATCTATGTTGATGATATAATTTTTGGATCAAATAACTCTAAATTTTCAAAAGAATTTATTAAATTAATGGAAAATGAATTTGAAATGAGTATGGTTGGTGAACTTAATTTTTTCTTAGGCTTACAAATAAAACAAACTAAAGATGGAAGATATATTTATCAAACTAAATATACAAAGGAATTAATTAAAAAATTCTGCATGGAAAATTCAAAAATAATAAATACTCCAATGGCAACCAACATTAACATAGACTCTGACCCTGAAGGAAAACCAGTAGATCCAAAGTACTATAGAAGTGCCATAGGAAGCTTGCTTTACCTAACTGCAAGCCGACCCGACATATTATTTGCGGTTGGTATGTGCGCAAGATACCAATCTTGTGCAAAAGAGTCACATTTAACCTATGTTAAAAGAATACTTAGGTACATTAAAGGTACTCTAAATATAGGACTCTGGTACCCTAGAACTTGCACCTTTGACCTTCTTGGCTATTCTGACTCCGATTACGCCGGATGCAAGTTAGATAGAAAAAGCACAAGTGGTAGTTGTCAATTTCTAGGACAATGCCTAGTAAGTTGGTCAAGTAGAAAGCAACATTGTGTGGCTTTGTCTACCACTGAAGCTGAATATATAGCCTTAGGTGAATGCACATCTCAATTGCTTTGGATGATGCACACTCTTAAAGACTATCAACTGAACTATCATAACACAAAAATCTCAATTGATAATATAAGTTCCATAAATTTAACAAAAAACTCAATTCATCACTCAAGGACTAAACATATAGAAGTGAAGCACCATTTTGTAAGGGATCATGTAGCTAAGGGTGATATTATACTCAACTATGTTGAGTCAAAATCAAATCTAGCTGACATCTTCACAAAACCCTTACCTGAACTTGAGTTCAGCTCACTTAGAAGACAAATAGGAATGTGTTGGGTAGAATAGACAATGTTTTTTAAAAATTGGTTATAATTTTCTTTCCAATTTCTTAGAATTTTCAAAAATTCTGGATTTAGCTTAGGTTTTCCCCTAGATATCATGTACCCCTAGATTAAAGCCAGAGCATCTCACAATCACCTAGGTATACCTTGCTTGTGTTTGACAAACTTAGAATGGCGTGAGGTGCATAGGGTACAGCCTGGACTCAGGAATGCTTATATTTGTGCATCAATATGAGTCTGGGCGTTAAACACATCATAAATAATAATCAAGTCAAGTCTTCCAGCTCTAGCCAACTCTAGCTGGACCAAATAGACTTAATTTGACTAACCATGTGAAAGCTACTACCCTCTAGGCAATCAGCAAGTAGCTAAAGGTTAGACAATTGAGAAAAGTGTGTTTCAATTTTTTTTAAGCATGATTGCACTTTAAGGTTCTAATCAAATTACTTTACCTGATTATTTTAAGGCTCTGATATTTAATCAAATTAAATTCAGTAATTTAATTTGACTAATGCATGGACTAGAAAACAAACTACTGCTACTCCCTGTGTCCTAAAACTAAATATTTTTTAATATCAAAGTTTCTTCAAAATGCATATTCAAAACTTAATTACAGTTTTTTAAAACTTGTCCATGTAATTGAGTATTCAAATATTTTCAAATCTAGTCAACTTTTTATAACGTTTTATAGTTTTCAAGTGACCTCATATTTTATAACTTCTAAGCAAATCCCTTTATTGAAAATTCAAATACTCATATTTTCAAACTTAGTTAATTTTAAGACTATTTTAACTAGACTTAATTAGATTGTACTCTAAACTTAGCTATTTGACAAAATATTTTCTCAATACAAATCATTTCGAAGCTAAATATATAGCTAAGTATTTTCAAATTTGGCAATCTAAGAAGAAAATTTATTGTTATCCCTCTTTGAAAATTTTCCTTCAGAAAAATACAAATCTACTTTCAAACTGGTTTATTTTTGATATATGGCAAAGGGGGAGAGTAGGTAAATTAAAGTTAAATGAAAATTCAAAGTATTTAATAAAGGAGGACTTTTATTAAGGGGGAGTCTAATATTACCAAGTTAAAAGTTTCCAGCTTAATTGTTATTGCATTTGAAGTTTATTTACTTAAGCATGGTTAACTTTATGCATATGTTGTTTTTCTTAACTTTGAATTACATATTGCCATAATCAAAAAGGGGGAGATTGTTGGTGCGGGAAGCATCCGACGATCGAACCTAAGTTTTAATAATGACAAAGGATTCAAAGTTAAGGTGCTTTGTTATCTGACAGCTTTTGCTGAGTGTTTCAGGAAAGTCCTAACTGCGGTTAGGCAAGGTAAAACCCTAGGGGGTGGTAACCCTAGGTCATAGGGGATGGTAACCCTATGCGGAAAGTCTTGGCAGGTCGATGGCTTGGGCAAAAGTCCTAGGGGTGGTAACCCTAGGTGGAAAGCCCAGTGTCGCGAACCGGTGAAAGTCTGCAGGCCCGCCGGTGGGCGGATGTTCGTGAGAAAGTCGCATCGTCAGTCGAGCAAAAGTCCAATGATCCGGAGGATCGTCGGCAACAGTAAATCTCCGAGTGGAGTAGGTGAGGACGCGTTCCCGTAGAGGGATAGGCGTCGGGTCGACCTAGGGTTCCGGTAGGAAACCCGAAGTCAGTTAAGAGACTGTTAAATATTTCAATAGTTATATCATTATTTTGTGCTAACTTTGTCTGCAAGGTATTTTTGGGATTAACATATCTTGCGAGGACCAAGTACAAAAAGACCTCGGATGAAGCAGTCGGGCGCCTCCATGGAGCTTGGGCGCCTCGGGTCAAGTCGAGGAAAAGGCCGGTATGATGGGCGCTTGAATGGAGTTCAGGCGCCTGGATAGTGAAGGCGCCTTGAACCAGATAGAGTTCGACCGTACATGCTTGATCCATGCGGGTGACTCGGCTCGTTCAAGGCGCCTTGGTGAACAATATAAGGCGCCTTGAACCCCTTTATAAGGGTCTCACCAGACTTCAAACCACACTTTCAAGTGATCTTATCGCTACAAGCTCTCACGAGACGATTCAAGTGTTGCGAGACATTGACGACCGGACTCAATCTTCGATTCGATATTGTCGTCGGTATAACTGTATTCTTTTTTATACTTAACTGTAATACTTGTACTCTTGTCGAGCTTATAGTTGTTGCCCACGGAAAGCGATCAAGGATCGCGGGCCTTCGAGTAGGAGTCGTCACAGGCTCCGAACGAAGTAAAAATCCCTTGTCTCTCTGTGTCATTTTATTCCGCTGCATTAACTCTTACGTTTTACGATTCCGATAATTGAACGATTATAGCCACGAGCGCTATTCATCCCCCCCTCTAGTGCGTCTCGATCCAACACAATTTTACTTATGGGCTTGTGGTTCATTGTATAGTCCTTTTCTGAAATCGGGCATTGGTGCTAACAATGACCTTCCGATTTTGAGGACTATAAATCTCCTTTCGTTTTTCTAGGATAACTTACAAACAAGTGAACTCCTGCCCAACTTATCAGTGTCTCTCATGTGCTAGACCACCCAAATCCGAATATGCTTCAGACTAGGCTTACGCCCATTCTGCAATTCTATGGGAGTAGAGAGTTCTGACTTAGAAGGTACTATGTTCACTTCCATTTCCAGTGTATATCCTTAAAACAAATTTGGTAATTTTCTGAATAACTCATCATCGATCTAATTATTCCATAAGAGCCTCATACCTTCTTTCCACTACACCATTCTGTTGGAGTGTACCAGGTGCAGTTAGTTGGGATTGAATCTCTACTTCTGATGAGTGACTCCTAAATTCTCCCAAGAGGTATTTGCTACTACGATCTCACCGTAGTGTCTCGATATTTTTACTTTGACATTTTTCCGCATCAGCCTCGTACTCTTTGAACTAATCAAAGCACTTAAACTTGCGGTGTATCAAGTAAATCTATCTGTGTCTCGAATAGTTGTCTATAAAATAGATGAAATATTCGAAACTACCTCTTGTTTGGATAGTCATAGGACCACACAAATCAGAATGAACCAATTCTATTATATCTTTAGCTCCATACCCCTTAGACTTAAAATTTTCTCGGTTATTTTTCCTTCCAAGTAAGGCTCTCAGGTTAGAAATATTTCCACTACCAATGAACCCAAAAGTTCATCAGCTACCAATGAATCCTACTTAAGTTAAAATAACCTAGCCTTTGATGCCAAAGATATAATTGGTTCATTTCTGAAGGTTTCTTTCTCTTAATAGTTAGAAGATGTGTTATTAATTTTCATTTATTGTATCGTGAGAGTTATTGGATTTATAAATTGTCAATCAATGTACCAGAACAGATAATTTTCCTATTTTTCTTGATAATAAGTTTGTTATCAAAATAGACAGAATATCTATTCTTTGATAGTTTAGAAACCGAAATCGAATTCTTTCTAAACTTGGTATATATAGACAATTTCTCAAAATTCATTTTTATTCCTATCATTGGATTAACATCTCCAACTGCAATAGCTGTTACTTTTGTAGTAGTGCCCATGTAGACAGTGATTTCTCTTCATATAGTTATCGGGTTTCCTGGAGCCCCTGCAATGAATTGCAGACATGATAGTAGCTCGCGTATCTACTCACCAGGTACTGGTAGATAACACCACTTAACATGTTTCAACAACTAATGAATCAAATACACATATATTGTTCTTAGTTCTAAGAGGACAATCTACCTGAATGTCTAAGTCTTATTTTCTATCATAATAATTGGGACAACTAAGTCTATTCTATAGTATAACAACTAGGAGATTGACTAACATTTACAAACCTAAGAATCACAAAAATATTTGGTCAAGACCAACATCTCAAAATCCCCGTGAATTTTGTATGGCATGATAGTGTGGACGTATAAAAATTCTAAAAGGAGATTTTATCCATTAATTTTTATTATCTTGTCAACCTATGACAAATAAAATTAATAGTTGGTATGTCTTTGATCAAATATTTGGTCAAGACTCTAAATTTAAAATAATATTAATTTCTCAAACAATACTATTTAAATTTACCAACACCTCAAAACACCGTGAATTTTGCATGTCACGTCAGTGTGGACGTATATAAAATCAACATTTGTAAGAGGAGGGTTTTACCCATTAACTATCTTGTCAACCTAACTTTATGACAAATAAAATTATCTCAAACACCGTTAATTTTGTATGCCACGTTAGTGTGGACGTATACAAAATCAATCATTTGTAAGAGGGGTTTTAACCCATTAATTTCATTATCTTGTCACCCTAGTTTTATGACAAATCAATAGTTGGTTTCCTTTTGGTCACACAAGTAATAGCAGTGACTCCGTTGGAGAGGATATTATTAAATATGTCTAAGTGTATACCATTACTTGATACTTAGTTCATTAAATAGAATTGTGCCCCTTCAGTTGGAGAAGATCACACATATCCTAAATAATTTCCTATAACTATCCATAAAGGAAGTTTGATCTAGTGATCCGCAAACAAACCCATCCGTTGTGGAGGGAGGCACTCAGAGTCAACACGCAAGCTTGTTGCATCACTTACAAACCAGTAATGGAGACCGTGAGATTTATATACTAATCCCTCTCCCACTTAGTTATTTATGGTGAGGAATTTTAACATATGCTAGCATACATTACATGCACACACACATCACAGTAAATAAAAGCAATAAATATGGAAATTAATTTTCCAACTATTATGGCATTTTCATCACTGCCCTCTGTATGTTTCAACCCTAGTTGCTGCCATCTTTAGCCACCGCCATCGGGTCAAGACGTCGCATCCATCTTGTTTCTTATTCCGCTGCGCTTCTGGTGCTTCAAAAGTACCACGCCTCACAAGCATCTGATTCACGACAAAAATAAAATTTTACATGTGTCGATCGTATATTCCATAAAGGAATATACATATATTCTAGATCGAAAATAAAATTCTAAAAATAACACAGCTCCTGCTGTATTTGATACATACAATCATGCACACACAATAAAATGCTCTTGACATGTCCAAGAGTCCAATCACATACAATATCTATATGCCATAATAGTTGGAGCCTGCAACCACAAAGTTAACACATCCTACTATTATCCTGCCTAAATTATGTATGACATGTGCATAATCTATTTGAAAATCAAACACACAGAGGCAAACCCTAGCTTTGATACCAATTGTTGGTTAGTCCTAGGAAAACCGTACCGGCTCCACTGTATAAAATTTTTGTACAAGTGTCGAACCTTTCCTTAAATACTCTATTGTGTTCTTTAGAAGTTAAATTAGGAATTGCAGACGGAACTTAACATCATTGATTCCAAATTTAACTTATCTGTTCTTAATGGTTTAGATTTGAATCGTAAGCGAAACTTCACACTATTGATTCAAATCCACTTATGTTATTAATTCCATTAAATATTAATTTCCAAAATTGGCTTCCAGAACTGCATGGCGAGGCACATGGCCTTCTTGGATATGAGAGCAACCACAATCGCCTAGACAAAGCCTTTTAAGAAAAACTAATATTTAATTTTCTTAAATAACTCTAGGTTAACCAAAAAGAACAATCGAATCACAAATTCGAAAAATAAAATAAAAGAAATACAACTTCGAAACAAATCCGAAAACTCTAGAATCATATGCCTCTTGTGTTTGGTATTTCCAAAAATAACTATACAAAGAAAACTAGTATGATGTGGAAAACAATTACTAGTTATACCTTTCTTTGTAAGCAAATAACCTCTTGATCTTCTACCGTATTCCTCTTCTTATCCTAGACGTTGTGTGGGCAACGATCTACCGAGATGAGAACTACCAAGAACCTTCTTCTTCCTTCTAGGTTTCGGCAACCAAAAGCTCCTCCAAAGATGATGAGGTTCGGCCACCACCAAGCTCCAAGGGATGCTAGAAATATCGCCTCCTTTTCTCTCCTTTTTCTCCAAGCAAGATCCGGCCACCACAAGAACTCCAAGGATGAGATGAGGTTCGGCCACAAGATGGAGAAGAGAGAAAGAGGAGGGGCTGACCACACCCAAGGAGAAAAAGAGAGGAGAAAATTAATAGAGTCGTTCCCATGAAGGCACCTCTACCCTCTCTTTTATAATCCTTGGTCTTGGCAAATAAGGAAATTTTAATAAAAACTTCCTTAATTTTTTTGTCATGAAAAAGAAAATTTATTTAATTAAAAACAATTTTCTCTTCTCAATTTGTAATGACCGACCACTTTTAAAAACAAAACAAGGAGAGTTTTAATTAACACAAGAATTAAAACTTCCTAATTTGTTTTCGAAAATTTATAAAAAATTTCTCTAATAATTTTTCCCTTCATGGTGGATTATAAAAAGGAAATTTTATAAATTAAAACTTTTTTTAAAACATGTGCATAATAAGAAAGTTATCTCTACAAATTAAAATCTCTTTCAATCTACAAATAAGGAAAGATATTAAATCTTTTCTTAATCTCTTGTAGAAACTTATAAAAGAGAATATTTAAATTTTAAACTCACTTTTAAATCATGAACATGGTTAAAAAAAAGTTTCTTTAAAATTAAAATCCACCTTTCAATCTACACATAAGGAAAGATTTCTAATCTTTTCTTAATCTTTTGTAGAACGTTATAAAAGTTAAGATTTAAATTTTAAACTCTCTTTTAAAACCATGGAATCCACATAAGAAAAAATTTATAAATAAAATCCATTTTAATATGATGTGGCCGACCACATCATGCTTGGACTCCAAGCATTGACCGACCACCAACTTGGCTCAACCTTTGGGTCTTGGCCAGCCCTAGCTTGGGTTCCAAGCTAGCTTGGCCGGCCACCAAAGAGTGGGTAAGGAGGTGGGTATGTGGTGGGTATAAATCTCTATATACAATAGGCTATGATAGGGACCGAGAGAAGAAATTGGTTTTGGTCTCCCGATGAAATTAAGCATCCCGTGTTCGCCCCGAACACATAACTTAATTTTATCAATAATAATTCATTCCACTAAAGAACTATTATTGAACTACCACACCAATCCCAAATTACATTTTGGGCCCCTTCTTATTATGAGTGTATTAGTCTCCCTGTGTTTAAGATGTCGAATGTCCACTAATTAAATGAATTACTGACAACTCACTTAATTAATATCTTAGTCCAAGAGTAATATCACTCAACCTTATCGTCATGTCGGACTAAGTCCACCTGCAGGGTATAACATGACAATCCTTATGAGCTCCTCTTGGGGGCATTATCAACCTAGATCATTAGGACACAGTTTCCTTCTATAATCAACAACACATACTATAAGTGATATCATTTCTCAACTTATCGGGCTTATTGATTTATCGAACTAAATCTCACCTATTGATCATAAACAACTACATTTATCATAAATGTAGACATTTGACCATTGTGGTTCGTATTTCTAGATAAATGTTTATACCGAAAGCTAGGCTTTCAGTATATATCCTAACAAAAAGTACATTTGTAAATAAGTTTTGCACAATGCAAATATTTATGAATAAAAAAGTGAAAAAATAGAAAAAAAAAAAGTGAATAAGGGATATAAAAAATAGTTGTCGTGAGTGGAATCTAGCAAGTCACCCCTTTGAGACCGAGTTAGGTTACTAGGGAAATGACTGCTTAGCTTCTCTTGAGATTGAGCATGCCTTTGAGACCTTAGGTTGATTGAGAAATATGAACCAAGTGTTTGACAAGTAAATGTCTATCATTGGTTACTTGTCTATCACCGAAAACGTTAGGAATTCAAATTTGATGACGACTTGACTAGGACATAGATTGAAACTTGAAGAGTTTTGAGTTACCTTGCACTGTGCACAAGAGACTTATGCTTAAGCCATACTTATCTTGTTTCCATGATCATGCTTGTTAATGAAACTTTTCGATAGAGTTAGGAGAATGCATTAGGGATATGAGAGCATTGTAAAACATGTGAGTTTAGATTGTAGCATTTTGCTTGAGGACAAGCAAAGGTTTAAGTCTGGGGGTGTGATGTGCGTAGATTATATACACCTTTTATGCATATTTGAACGCACATTCACATACTTTTCACATGCTTTGTCTACATATTTGCATACTTCCAGCGTTCCTTTTAACATATTTACTCTTTTTGTTCGGAAATCTGCTTTTGTGCATTTCCTGTACACAGGAGTCAAATTTGATGAAGGATTCATGTTCGAGGCCAAATCTGCAAGCGAAGTTAGAGAGGAAGGCGTCATTCCTTAACCTCACACGACCCTGCCATGGGGGATTGCCCAGGCCATGTGGAGATCCTTGGCCGTGTGGTTGTAGTAGAGGAGGAAATTGCCATGGCCGTGTGAACCTTATACGACCATGTCAAGATTTAAAGACAAATGGAGTCAGGTCGTGTACACCACACGACCATGTAAGATTTCCAGAGACCAGGGAAGCCCTGGACGTGTACACCACACGGGCCGTGGAGGGTTTCCAGTGAGCAAGAGGGCTCTGGCCGTGTACACCACATGGTCGTGCCAGGTTTCCAGAGCCAGAAGCAATCCAGGTCGTGTAGATCTACACGACTATGCAAGGGGGGGTCATGGAAGATGCATGTCATGGGGATGTACCACACATGGCCGTGTAAGATTGGCAGAAAAGGGAATGACTTTGGCCGTGTGAACCTTACACGGCCGTGCCTCGAGGTCGTGTGTCGCCCAAACCTCACCTCTATATAAAGCCTCCTTCATGTTTTAAGAGGGGATCTTCTCCCTTTTGGGGGGGAAACAAGATTTGGAGCGTTCCTTACCATTCTTGGAGGGATTTCCGGTGATCTAAGGGCGAATCTTCACCGAATCGACTCTGGGGGAACGAGGATTGGATCCGAAGATGATTCTTCATCGTAGATAAGCTTTTCTTCCCTTTCTTTCTCGGATTTGGGATCAAAATTCTTGTATTCTCTTTATCTTTGGATTTCTTTCCCTGTTCTATGGATTAGATCTCTTGTTCTAGGATGGAGGGAGTATTTGTAATGAAAATTTGATGTAAAACTCTTGTGGATTTACCTAATTCCTATTTCTATGATTTTACCCTATTTGTATCCATTTGATCTTGTGTGGATTGTTGTGATTATGACCTAATTACCATGCTTGATTGAATGTTTGAATATCTTGTGGATCTTGTAGAGATTGTTGCTCATTCGATTTTTCGAGGAACGTTCGTGACAGGAACAAGCCCGTATAAGGACGTTTGAGGGGTAATCTTGAAGGGGAAATTAGGTATTTCAATAGGGTAGGATAGATTGTATGCATTAATCTTTGTATCTTAATGAGGTTGAGAAGTGATGAATTCTTATGTTGATTATCCGAGGGACGTACGTGACAGGCAAGCTCGTGTAAGGACAACATAGATTTCATTCCTAATTGATCGCATTTAGATATATTTCAGTCCAAGGTCGGTTGTCTATTGCAAGAGGGAACCGGCAACCTTCTACAAATGATGGACAATTGAGCAATAAGATTTGGTAGATCATTACATTGAATAACATTACAAAGAAACCAAAACTCCTAGAATATATCATTACCATTGCCCTTATTCTTGTTTCTTATTCTTTCATTTCTTTGTTTACCTTTCATAGTTACATTTAGCTTTTGAAAACCAATTGATTAGTTGTTTAGCTAACTTGCGTTGAGACATCTTTAGTGGTTATTCCAGTCCCTGTGGATACGATATCTTTTATTATTACTTACGACATTTCTGTACACGTGCAGAGAGTCAATAGAGGACAGTGCACCTTAGTGTCCAAGTTTGCAATCATTATAATTGAGATTATTAAGTCTATTCTATAGTATAATAGCTAGGGGATTGACAAATATTTGAAATCCTAAGATTCACAAAAATATTTGGTCAAGACCTCAAAATCCCCGTGAATTTTATATGCTATGAAAGTGTGGATGTATACAAATTCAAACTTTAAGAGGAGATTTTATCCATTAATTTTATTATCTCGTCAACCTGACTTTATGACAAATAAAATTAATAATTGGTCTGTCTTTGATCAAATATTTGGTCAAAACTTTGAATTTAAATAATATTGATTCCTCGAAACAATATCATTTAAATTCACCAACATCTCAAACACCGTGAATTTTGTATGTCACGTTAGTGTGGACGTACAAAATCAAACATTTGTAAGAGGAGGATTTTACCCATTAATTATCTTGTCAACCTATTCTTATGACAAATAAAATTATCTCAAACACTGTGAATTCTGTATGCCACGTTAGTGTAGACGTATACAAATTCAAACATTTGTAAGAGAGGGTTTTGCCCATTTAATTTTATTATCTTGTCATCCTAACTTTATGACAAATTAATAGTTGGTCTTTCTTTGATCACACAAATAATAGCAGTGACTCTGTTGGAGAGGATACTATTAAGTGTGTCTAAGTGTATACCATTATTTGATTACTTATAAGATTGTGTTCCTTCACCTAGAGAAGATCACACAAACCTAAACAATTTCCTATAATTACCCATAAATGAAGTTTGATCTAGTGATCCACAATCAAACTCATCTGTTGTGGAGGAAGATACTCAGAGACAACACGCAAATTTGAATGTATCACCTACAAACCAGTAATTATAAAGGAAGTTTGATCTAGTGATCCACAAACAAACTCATCCGTTATGGAGGAAGGCACTCAGAGCCAACACGTAAGTTTGAATGCATCACCTACAAATCAGTAATCATTCATAAAGGAAGTTTGATCTAGTGATCCACAAACAAACTCATCCGTTGTAGAGGGAGGCACTTAGAGCCAACACGCAAGTTTGTTGCATCACTTACAAACTAGTAATGGAGACCATGGAATTTATTTACTAATCCCTCTCCCACTTAGTTATTTAAGGTGAGGAATTTTAAACTATGCAAGCACACATCACATGCACACACATATCATAGTAAATAAAAGCAATAAATATGGAAATTAATTTTCCAACTATTATGGCTTTTTCCATCACTACTCTCCGTGTGCTGCCAACCCTAGCTGCTGTCATCTTTAGCCACTGCAATCGGGTCCAGTCGCCACATCCATCTTGCTTCTTTTTCCACTGCGCCTCTGGTCCTCAAAAAGTACCACGCCTCGCAAGGATATGATCCGCGACAAAAATAGAATTTTACATATATCGATCATATATTCCACAAATGAATGCACATGTAATATAGATCGAAACAAAAATGTAAAATCCTAAAACTAATATAGCTCCTGCTGTATTTAATACATACAATCATGCACACACATAAAATGCCCTTAACATATCCAAGGGTCCAATCACACACAATATCTATAAGTCATAATAGTTGGAGCCTGCAACCACAGAATTAACACATCCTCCTATTATCCTACCTAAATTATGTATGTCATGTGCATAATTAAACTGAAAACCAAACACACAGAGGCAAACCCTAGCTCTGATACCAATTGTTGATTGCTATTGGGAATATCGTGTCGGTTCCCCTGTACAAAAATTTTATACAAGTCCTGAACCATTCTTAACAACCTATTGTGTTATTTAGAAATTAAATTTGGAATCGCAAATGGAACTTAACATTATTGATTCCAAATTCAACTTATCTGTTCTTAGTAGTTTAGACTTGGATCGCAAACGATGCTTAACATTATAGATCCAAATTCACCCATGTTACAAATTCAATTAAATATTAATTTCAAAGATTGGCTTCCAGGTAAAACATGGCGAGGCACTAGGCCTTCTTGGGTATGGGAGCATCCACCACTTCCTAGACAAAGCCTTTCAATGAAATTTAATATTTAATTTCCTTATAGTAACCCTAGGTTTAACCAAAAAGAACAACCGAATCACAAATTCAAAAAACAAAAGAAACACAAAATCGAAAACATAAATTCAATAACCTACATTCATTAGCCTCTTGTGTTTGGTATTTCAAGATCTAAATAAAAAAATGATCTAGTTATGATGTGGAAACTAATAACTAGTTATACCTTTTATAAC
This sequence comes from Zingiber officinale, assembly GCF_018446385.1. NCBI lineage: Eukaryota > Viridiplantae > Streptophyta > Magnoliopsida > Zingiberales > Zingiberaceae > Zingiber > Zingiber officinale. The sequence continues at coordinate 58,668,952 of NC_055990.1, read as the reverse complement.
TTATAGACCTCACAATCTTCTGTCATATTCCTCTTCTTATCTCGGACGTTGTGTGGGCGACGATCTACCGAGACGAGAATCCACCCAAACTTCCTTCTTTTCCAAGCAAGTTTCGACCACCACAAGAACTCCAAGAGAAGATGAGGTTCATCCACCACCACCAAGCTCCAAGGGATGCTAGAAACAAAGCCTCCTATCTCTCCTTCTTCCTCTAACAAGATCCGGCCACCAACCAAACTCTTTGAGATGAAGATGTCGCCGGCCAAGGAAGAAGAATAGGAGATGGAGAGGAAGAGAGGGGTCTGCCACCAACCAAGGAAGAGAAGAACCAAAGAAGATATCTTGTGATGAGGTGAGGTACCTCTACCCTCTCTTTTATATTCCTTGGTCTTGGCAAATAAGGAAAGTTTTATTAAAACTTCCTTATTCTCTTTTCCAATGAAAGGAAAGTTTAATAAAATTTCCCTTTCAAACTATTATGGTCGGCCACCTTAATCCCTCCAAAAAAGGAAAGTTTTAAACATAAAATTAAAACTTCCTAATTTGTTTCCAGAAATTTTTAAAATAAAAATTTCTCTTTTAAAAATTCCCTTCATGGTTGGTCATAAAAGGAAATTTTTATAAATTAAAATCTCTCTATTAAAACATGTGGATGATTTACAAAAAGGAAAGTTTTCTTTAAAATTAAAATCTTCCTTTCAATCTACAAATAAGGAAAGATATCAAATCTTTTCTTTTAATCTTTTGTAGAAACTATAAAAGGAAAGATTTAATTTTAAAACTCTCTTTTAAAATCATGAGGATGGTTACAAAAAGGAAAGTTTTATCAAAAATTAAAATCTTCCTTTTAACTACAAATAAGAAAAGATATCAAACTTTCACTTAATCTTTTGTAGAAGACTATAAAAGGAAAGATTTAAATTTTAAACTCTCTTTTAAAATCATGGCTTCCACATAAGTAAGATTTTAAAAAATAAAAACCTTTTAATTTATTGTGGCCAACCACACCAATCTTGAGTTCAAGCTAGGGTCGGCCACCTCTCACCTTGGTTTGGTCGGCCCTAGTTTGGGCTCCAAGCTAGGCTTGGACGGCCACCTTAAGATGGGAAAGAAGGTGGGTATAACACTTTATAAATAAGAGACTATGACAGAGACCGAGAAGAGGAATTGGTTTTAGTCTCCAGATGAACTTGAGCTTCCCGTGTTCGCCACGAACACCCAACTCGAGTTCATCAATAATATCTCATTCCACTAAAGATTTATTATTGAACTACCGCACCAATCTCATATTACTATGTGGGCTCCTCTTTATCATGAGTGTGTTAATTTTCCTGTGTTTAAGATATCGAATATCCACTAATTAAATGAGTTACTGACAACTCACTTAATTAATATCTAGCTCAAAGAGTAGTGTCACTCAACCTTATCGTCATGTCGGACTAAGTCCACCTGCAGGGTTTACATGACAATCCTTATGAGCTCCTCTTGGGGACATTATCAACCTAGATTACTAGGACACAGTTTCCTTCTATAATCAACAACACACACTATAAATAATATCATTTCCCAACTTATCGGCCCTCTTGATTTATCGAACTAAATCTCACCCATTAATAAGTCAAAGAAATAATTACTAGATATATGTGCTTGTTATTATATTAGGATTAAGCGCACACACTTCCATAATAACAAAGATCTTGTTCTTTTATTCAGTCAGCATAAAAAAAACTTACCTTAAATGGTCATGTTCAATACACTCTAAGTGTACTAGTGTAATTTTATAGTCAAGATAAACTAATATCAAATTACACTACGACTATTTCAATGGTTTGTTCCTATCCATCTTAGTCGTAAGCAATTATTTATAATTTATAAAGAACTGATAACATGATCTTCTGTGTGTGTAACACCCCAAATTTCCTCAATTAGAGTCCTAAAAGTTATTTAAAAATATTTAAAAATGTTATATAAATATTCTAGGGATTTTAAGAAATTTTTAGAGTATTTTTATGTAATTTTTAGAGGTCATTTGATATTTTTACTAAACGAAGGAAGTTTCGACAAAAAAATGTCCAAGCCGAGAATTGAACCCACGACCTTTGACTCGGTCAAAACCCGGCTGACCAGGTGTGCAAACGGATTTTTCTGTTTAGAAAAGGTAGCAAATTTATTTAAGATAGTTAACAGAATATTGGATTATAAAAGGGATAAGTTGATCTTGAATTTGTCTGTTTAGAAAAGGTAGCGAATTTATTTAAGATAGTTAACAGAATATTATAAAAGAGATAAGTTGATGTTGGATTTGTCTATTTAGAAAAGGTAGCGAATTTATTTAAGATAGTTAACAGAATATTGGATTATAAAAGGGATAAGTTGATGTTGGATTTGTTTGTTTAGAAAAGATAGCGAATTTATTTAAGGAGTTAACAGAAATATTAAGTTATAAAAAGGGATAAGTTGATGCTCTGTTTTCCGGTGACTTAAATCATTCTCTCCTTCTCTTCTGTGTACGATGGCGGAACTCGGGCAGAAAACGAAAGGGAGTTAGGGCATCATCTCCGACGGCCGGCCAAGATCCTAGAAGCCCTTTTTGTTCGGTTGTGAGTCCAAGAAGCAAGGTAAGTGTTTCTCACCTGCAGTAGGAGTAATTTCGGACCTTTGTTCTTCTTAAATTCAAAGCATAAGAAGCACTTATAGTACAGATTTTTAATTAAGTCCATAGTGCAGATTTTAATTAAGATTATAATGAAGATTTTTATGTAGAGCTTATATTGCAGATTTTAATTAAACGCTTATAGTGCAGATTTTTAATTAAGCCTATAGTGAATATTTTAATTAAGCTTATAATGTAGATTTTTATGTAGAGCTTATATTGCAGATTTTAATTAAGCGCTTATAGTGCAGATTTTTAATTAAGCCTATAGTATAGATTTTAATTAAGTTTATAGTGCAAATTTTTATGTAGGCTTATAGTGCAGATTTTAATTAAGATTATAGTGCAGATTTTTAATTAAGCTTATAGTACAGATTTTAATTAAGCTTATAATACAGATTTTTATGTAAGCTTATAGTGCAGATTTTAATTAAGTCTATAGTGCAGATTTTAATTAAGCTTATAGTGCAGATTTTTAATTAAACTTATAGTACATATTTTAATTAAGTTTATAGGTGCAGATTTTAATTAAGCCTATAGTGCAGATTTCAATCAAGCTTATAGTGCAGATTTTTATGTAAGCTTATAATGCAGTTTTTAAAGAAAAAGATTATAGTACAGTTTGGTTAAGTATTATAGTGCAGAATTTATGTTTGCATAGTATGCAGAAATAGTGTAGCATAGAATGCAGAATCTTGATTAGTATAGTATGCAGAATTTTGATTAGCATAGTATACAGATTTTTGTTTATGCATGTCAAAGTTAGAATTTGTTTAAACATTTCAATTTTTAAAGAAGCATTCTTTTATTAGAGGTATTAACAAGTATAAGAAAGATAAAGAAAAGAAAGAAAAAGGTCAAGGCTTTAAGTAGATTCCAAAGTCAAGACTTTAGGGATTTTGGCACGCAAGGTGCTCGTTAAAATGCCAAGGCATTTAAAGAAGAAGTAATTAAGATAAATCAGCTTATGAATTAGTATTTTACTTTTATCAGTGGCACTGTGCTGGACTCTCAGTTGTCCTTGGGTTGGACTCCCATAGTCGTCTCTAGGTTTAGATAACCTAGTAGTAACGACACGGCCGACGGTCGACGGTCGACGACCCGAGGGTTGCCAAATGGGCGGCCAAATGGGCCGCCAAATGAGTCGGGTTGTTACAATAGTAAACCCTACTAGATTCGGGACTAGCTACCTTGGGTCTAATTAGGGATGCGCGCATAGCAAGTACAGTTGTCGGGCCCAAGAAGAAAGTTGATTATTATTTTGAAGTATTAAAGTATAAGTTTTCAAACAAAAAAAATAAGTTTCACATAAGTTTAAAATTCAGTAAGTTTAGCTTTCTTATATACTAACATGTTGTTTAGATTTTCTTACATGTTTAGTTTTTCAGTATGCTATGTTTCGTTTGCTATTAGATGAGCATTCAGTTTCTAGATTTCTTTCAGCTTACATGCATACTCAAGTTTTGTGAGTTAGATAGCACTTACTAAGCAATTTTGCTTATAGATGCATTTCCTCTTACTGCAGATAAAGGAAAGGAAAAGTTATAGTAAAGGAAGGCGACAAGGAGGTGCGGATGGATGTGTGATACCTGGACTATAGAAGCCTTGGGATTTAGCACAAGAATTTATTAACAAAGAGTTGAGTAAAATGTATTAGATGAGTCATTTAGTCTTCCGCTGCTAATTAATTGTATGTTTTGAGTTCTCCGAGAGTTTTAGGAATTACTATTAACATGTGTGCAATGTTAGTTAAGTAAAGTTAGTAATCCAGTAGCGCTCCGCCCCCACAGTCCAGTAGTGAGGAGGGTGGGGTGTTACAGTGTATGACACCACACACCATGTTATCTACAATATAAATTAATTGAACAACTACACTTAGCTTATAAATATAGATATTTGACCAATATGATTCTTATTTCTATGTAAATGTTTATAAAAAAACTAGGCTTTTAGTATAGCCCCCATAACATTCCAATTAATACTAAGGCAAAATAAGTGAAGCAATTAATCATGGATTCTATCCAAACTAGATCCCATTCTCCCTGCATAAGCTCCATTCATTCATAACAGTAATAAGCATTCCCTTTCAGTAGAGATAAATACCAAAACATAGGTTTTAGCACCGAATGCAATTCCAACAGCGAAGGGAATCAACATAAAACCTCGAACACACAAACCTTCGATCGATTCAAGAATTTGCACATACTAAGATCGAAATCACCAACTGCTAACTCCTATCAGCCATAAATCCGATGTCAATTCAAAATACCATTTACAAACCCGGTAAAACAAGTAACAACAACTATTCCATTGAATCAAAGAACAACCTACAGGAAACAGCTATGTCAAAGGCAACAACATAGACATTTAAACTTCAATCAATCCGGAACTCTGAACGTATAAAAATAAAATCCTGAACCTTAATAGAAGAGATTTCAAATCAAAGATTCAATTCAGTGAGACATACCAAAACTACCTCGCAATCAAATTTTCAATTACCAAAACTGGAACCATCTGAAAACTCTATGTCACACCAACTCTGAAATTCCCAACCATACATAAAAGCCAGAAAACTTGAAGTGAATCTGGACCGGTTCCTTTGAAATTCCCAATCTGAACAACCATCCGAAGAACTCAAATCAACCTGAAGGACCCTAAAGAATGGCCAAATCTTGCGAAGTTCCTGTATCCAGTGCGGAAAATCCAAAAAAAAGAAGGAATAACTCGCAAGAAACAGCAAGACCGAACAGAATATCTCAAAACCCCAAATCGCAGCTCAATAACAACCGATCATCCTCTGCATAAACCCTAGGAACAGATTTCACCGATCGCCTATCCATTCTATTTGAACCCCATACCCTCATAAGCGGAATGTACTTGCCTCTCTCCTTCGAAGTCTCTGCCGGAAAGGAGCTGCACCGTGCGCGGCTTGACCAGAGCTCTGGCACTGTGAATCGTCGCCCGGTCACACTGTCGGAGGCGCCAAGACGGAGACTACTTTGGGAACTCAACGAATGAGGAGAAGAAATACCGACACAGTAACCTAGGTGCTTTTATACTTAGGTTTTGATTGTTTTAACTTAGGCTAACTAAGATTAATCATCACTAACTTAAATAAGGTATTTCCCTTATGATTCCATTAAATCCCATAATTCTATTTTATTGTAATGTGCGGTACGAATTTATTTTACAAGAAGTCAGGTAGAACTTTATTCAATTTGGTAAAATAAATTATATAACTTCAAACCCTTAATTAGCGCTCATGTGTCCTTAATTTATTTTGTAAATAAATTCTTTAGTTACGCTCCTGAGGCTTTACATTAGGTCTTAGGGGGAGGTAATCCTAGACAGAAAGTCTTGGCGGGTCGAGTACTTCGGGTAAAATCTTAAAGTCGGGGACTCTAGGTTGAAATCCTAGTGGTCGCGGACCTGGTGGAAGTCTGGATGGGTTATGGAGCGAACATCCAACATGAAGACTGGAAGCCTCGGGTATTGAGCAAAAGTCCAGTCAGTCTGAAGGACCGGTCTGACAACAGGTAACTTCTCCTGAGAGGAGTAGGTGAAGACGTGTTCCCCGAAGAGGGAACAGTAAGCGTCGATTCGACCTAGAGTTTCAACGAAACTCAAAGTCAGAACTGGTCAGTCAAAAGCTGTCAAATTTCATATTATATATATTATTTTTGCCTGGACTAACTTTATTTTACAGAAAATAAGGGGCTTGAAAAAACTGGTCCGGGCGCCCGGAATTCGTCCGAGAGCCTCGAGCTAGTTCGGGCACCCGGAGTCGGTCCAGGCACCCCGGAACTCAAAAGTTATTGCCAAGCTGATGTGGAGCTCGCGAAGTGGCCGAGCCACGTGGTCCAGGCGCCCGGAGGGGTTCCGGGCGCCCGGAGGGGTTCCGGGCGCCCGGAACAGCTTATAAAAGCAACTTCGACCAAGAGGTTGAGAACAAAACAACGAACGACTTCCACTTCTTCGAGCTACTCAGAAAATGCTTCTATGACATCCAAAAGCTCCGACAACGATTCTACTGAAGATTTTCTTATACAAGGTTGTCGGTATTCTTTAAATTTCTAATTACTTGTAAAACTCTATTTGTAATCTTTCCGATTGATTAGTGATTGCCCATCGAAAGCACTCTCATGTGCAGGCCATGGAGTTGGAGTCGCCATAGCCTCTGAACCAAGTAAATTCTTAGTGTTTATGTTGTCTATTTTTGTTTGTCGTTGCGTATTTACTCAAAATGAACGAATCAGCCACGAGAGCTATTCACCCCCCCCCTCTAGCGCTTTAGGATCCTACAATTGGTATCAGAGCGAGACCACTCTGTTTTGGTGAAACCATGAATCGAGCAGGGGGATTCTTTTTTCAAAAACAAAATTACATATCATTTTTGCTTAAAAAAGATTCTTACCCCTTTCATTTTTTTCCCTCAAAAACTATTTTTGAAAAATTCATTTTCATCTTTTCACCATTTATTAGTATTGACAAAATATCACATTTAACAAAATTTAAAATAATATTTTTTATATACAGTTTATTAATATTTTATTATTTTTTTCTCGAAATTAGTGAATTGCTATTTTTATTTTTCTCCCGCACTACCAATCAAAGACCAAGTCTTGGAACATTTGTTATTATTTTTTTGTGTGTGTGAGATTCTTCTTTAATGGCCCACCAAGAAGGGTATAGCACTGCACGCCCTCCCCTCTTCTCTGGCAAAGACTTCTGCTACTAGAAGAGTCGAATGGAGTACCACCTCAAGACGCAAGTCGAGATGTGGATAATCATCCAAACTGGTCTCGAACTCCCACTCGACGGTACTAGAAAGCCAGTATCATGCCAGAACTGGGACACAACCTTAATGAAGCAAATTGAGGCTGACACCAAAGCAATATACACTCTTCAATGCGGCTTAACCAAAGAAGAATTGAGCCGAGTCGGCCCATTCTTAAGTGCCAAAGATCTGTGAGAAAAGCTAATTGAGCTGCACGAATGGACTTCTGACATGAAGGTAAGCAAACGTGACTTAATATTAAATAAACTTTACAATATAAAAATGTAGGAGGATGAATTGGCAAGCCAACTTCATGTGTGGATTCAAGACCTCCTCAATGGCCTTCACGCAATTGGACAGAAGATGGAGAATCGCGACATCATCAGGTATACGCTCAATGCATTTTCAAGAAATACCTTGTGGGCATCAATGGTAGATGCTTACAATGTATCCAAGGACCTTTCTTTAATTATACTAGATGAGCTTTTTCTTGAATTTGAACTTCATGAACAAACTAATACTACTCGAACTGAGAAAGGTATTGTTTTGATTGCAGGAACAAGCAAAATGCGGGAATCAAAAGCAAAACGTAGAACTGAACCCGAGTCCAAAGATGAATCACACTCAGAAGATGACGATGATGAGATTACAACCGAACTCATCAACCTTATACGAAAACTCTACAAAATGATGAAAGGATTCACCAAGGAAGACATCAAGAAAGTGATTCAGTCCAAGACGGTGCAATCAAGTTCAAAAGTGAAGTCCGAAGTAACCTGCTACAGCTATAACAAAAAGGGACACATCAAAGCCAACTATTTGAACCAAAAGGAAATAAAGAAGAAAAGGAAGAAGAAAGCACTGTAGGCAACATGGGATGAGTCATCTTCAGAAGACTCTGATGAAGAGCTCGAACAGACGAGCTTCCTTGTGCTTACAACCTGGGAACAAGTTGTTGGATCTGAAATTGAGAGCAAGTCAGAAATAGAATATGAGAGAAGCCATGGATCCACATCCGAAGGGCCTAACCCCACTGTAAGAACTTCTTAGATATATAAATTGCATAATTTAGTTAACTATCTCATGCATAAGTTAACCAAATCCAACCTCTGAGTCAAGTCACTCCAAAAGGAGGTAACAATCCTTAAGGAGGAGACTAAGCTAAGTCCTTTGACTGAGCCAGTTCAAAATAGAAATTCAACCCAAGTCCAACAACTTGAGGAAGAAAATTCCAATTTGAAAACTCATGTTAAAGGACTTAAGGACATGTTGGAATGGTTCACCTTGGGTTCCAAGAATCTTGATCTGATTCTTAGAAAACAAAGAGTCATTTACAACCGATCTAGACTTGGATTTAAGGCAAAACAAAAATACAGATATTACTTTTCACTTGTAAATAGAACAAATAGAAAATTAGTCCAAGCATGGGTCCCCAAGTCAAACTTGATTAATCAAGTTGGACTTGGTCAATATTGAGTCCCTAAGGATCAAATCCACTACCTTGATAGACTCTATCGAGGCTATGATCTAGGGGGAGCCGATAGAAAGACCATTTTTATCGATAGATAGATTTGTTTGATGCTTGCTTTACTGCTTTCACTATACATGCTTAGACTAGGGTAAATAAGGACCTTGGCTTGATTCACAATTGACTAGTTAGACCGAGGAGTTTCAGAAAGAAAATTAAATATCTAATTTCTTTAAAAGGCTTTCTATAGAAGTGGTGAAGGATCTCATACCCAAGAAGACCTAGTGCCTCACCACAGCCTGGAAGTCAATCATTGAAATAAATATTTAATTAACTAGCTGTAAAACCATAGTCTAACTCAATTATAAATCAATCCTTAGATTGTAATCTAAATTGAAGATAACATCAACCATCTCACAAAATTCTATCAAGGTTCTCTGATTGATAATCTAGAAAAGGGTGAGATGGACCTAGGTTTAAAAAGTAGTTAATCAACCTTAAATTAATTAAACTCAATTCAATCAAGTTAACTCAATTAAAATTCAATTAAGTTTAAAATATAATAAATTTTAAAATCTAATTAATTTCAAAATCTTAATTAATTACAATGATTTTAAAAATCTTAATTATTTTCGAATGTTCAATTAATCTTCAAATTTTAATTATATTTTAAAATTAGAAATTCAAACTGATATTCTAAATATTTAAAATTTAAATTTATTCCAAAATTCAAAATTCAAACTCATTGAAAATTCAAAAATCTTAATTTTAATATTTTTTAATATTGATAAAATTAAAATAACTTTAACTCTGTCTCACACAAATTCATAAGTTTTACATGTTTGATAACTTAGAAAGGGTGAAATGGAAAATCAGGAAAATAGAAAACTACCTTGGAAAATTAGAAAAATGGATAATTTCTTTTATCTTATATATGCTTGGACTCTAGGATCCTCAAAATATTTTTAAGGTATTAATTAAGAGGGAGTGAAGGGAGTCAAGTTAAGTTAATTTTTTATTTTGAAAAGTTAAAGTATTCTTTTTTAAACTTTTCTTTTGCTCTTTGAAAAATTAAAGTTTTTTCAAAAGGAAATTCAGTTTTCCTGTTTAACTATTTTTTAAAATGATCCTTAAATATTTTATTTGAAAAAGTAAGTTTAAATATTTTTGTATCTAGAAAAATAAGATTTTTTTTTTTTAAAAAGGAAGGGGTACTTAACTAAGCTTCTTATCGAAATCATTTTTAAACTAAGTACTTAACTAAGCTTTTTATCAAATTTTTTAACTAAGTACTTAACTAAGATTTTTATGAAAATCCTTTTTAATCTAAGTACTTAACTGAGCTTTTATCAATATCTTTTTAAATCTAAGTACTTAACTAATTTTTATCAATTTTTTTGAAACTAAGCTTTTATAAAAAAAAATTAAGCTAAGTACTTTACTAAGCTTTTTATCAAAATTTTTTTTAAAAGATAAGTACTTAATTAAGTTTTGATAAAGTTAAGTATTTGATAAAGTTTCTTTTTAAAAGAATTCATCTTCTTAGCTAAGTATTTTTACAAGGAATCCTTTTTAAAGTTAAATGTTTTATCAAAATCTTTTTCAAACCTAAGTGTTTATCAAAATCCTGTTAAAGCTAAGTTTTTATCTAACTCTTTTTCAAAAGCAATTATCTTCAAAGCTAAGTTTAGTTAACTTTTTTTTTTCAAAAGCTAAGTCATTTTCAACTCTTAAAAAATAGCTAAGTTTCTTTTTGCTAGCTTTTAGGGGTAGCTTAAAGTTAAACAGAGTAAATTTTTTATCTTTATATATTAAACAAACTTTCTCTCTACTTATTTTATTTTTTATTTTTGTCAAAGTGAGAGAGAGAGATTAAAGTTAAGTGAAACATAATTGTTATGAAAGGGGGAGCATAAAGTTTTTTTTACAAATCATTATATTTATGCTCATACTAAAATTCCTTAATTATTGTTATATTTTACTTAACTTTAAACCAGGTTATCATAATAAAAAAGGGGGAGATTGTTGGTGCAGGGAGCACCAGATGATCGAACCTGAGTTTTGATTATGTCAAAGGGTTCAAAATTAAACTGTCTTGTGATATAACAAGGTTGAATGAGATTGCAGGAAAGTCCTAAATATTCTTAGGCAAAAGCCCTAGCTGCGATTAGGAAGGTGGAAAACCCTAGGGGTTGGTAACCCTAGGTCCTAGGGGGAGGTAACCCTAGGCGAAAAGTCTTGGCGGGTTGAGCGCTTTGGGCAAAATTTTAGAGTTGGGGACTCTAGGTTGAAATCCTGGTGGTCATGGACCGGGTGGAAATCTGGATGGGTCGTGGAGCGGACGTCCAACATGAAAATCGGAAGCCTCAGGCACTATGCAAAAGTCCAGTTGGTCTAGAGGACTTGTCTGGCAACAGGTAGCTTCTCCTGATAGGAGTAGGTGAGGGTGTGTTCCTCGAAGAGGGAATAGTAGATATCGGTTCGACCTAGAGTTTCAACGAAACTCTAAGACAGAATTGGATAATCAAAGGCTATCAAATTTCATATTATATATATATATATATATATATTATTTTTTCCTGGACTAACTTTATTTTGCAGAAAATAAGGAGCTGGAAAAAGCTAGTTCAAACGCTCGGAACTGGTCTGAACGCCCCGGGTTGGTCTGGGTGCCCAAAGTTGATTCGGGCGCCCGGAGTCGATCCAGGCGCCCAGAACTCAAAAGTTATTGTCATGCTGATGTGGAGCTCACGGAGTGGCCGAGCCACATGGTCCAAGCACCCGGAGGGGTTCCATGTGCCCGGAACAGCTTATAAAAGCAGCTTTGATTAAGAGCTTGAGAACGATACAACGAACGACTTTCGCTTCTTCAAGTTGCTCAGAAAATTCTTCCACGATGCCCAAAAGCTCCGATGATAGCTCTACTAAAGATTTTCTTATACAAGGTTTTTAGTATTCTTTAAATTCCTAATTACTTGTAAAACTCTATTTGTAATCTTTCCGATTGATTAGTGATTGCCCATCGAAAGCACTCTCACGTGCGGGCCTTGGAGTAGGAGTCACTACAGGCTCCGAATGTAACGACCCGCCTCCTACTAGCTAGGCAGCGAGGCCGATCGCTACAGTTATTGCTGTGCTGGACTATTAATGCAGAATGAAAACTGGCCAATTTAAAATTTTACTGAACTAAATGCTGTAAAGTTTAACTTAGTGTTCTGGGTGTACCTAGGAGTTGTACACGTGCTAGGGGAGGTGTTTACAACTGATAACAAACCTCGGATCTATCCACAGACCGATCTACTGATACTGACACGGTAGGAAGCTCCGGATCGTTCAACCGACCGATCCATAAACTACACTGCAATTCTGTACGCTGCTGGATCGGTCTGCCGATCGATGGTCCGATCCAGTAAAACCTTGGACACTTGATCGGTCTGGCGACCGATCGGAGCCACTTTCTGGAAACGCGCCTCGATCGATCCACGGATCGATCGGGACGAGGTAAAGCTTCGCGAGAACGGGTCCTGATTGGTCTGGCCGATCGAGAATCCATGATCGGTCTGGCGACCGATCGTGTTCGATTTCGTGTCGGACCCTAATATCGACCGATCGTGCAAAGCCATTACACAACACTATAAAAGCTAAAGGAAACATTCTACGAGGTAATGGCTAACATACTAAACATGATTAAGGCATAGAATACTAATTCATGGCATGTAAACACATGGAAACCAAAACTAACAAGGTTTTAAACTGTTCTCTTGCTAACTAACAGAAACATAAGATAACGCTTGCTATAAGTACTAATGCATACTGAACACGTTCTAATGCATAATAAAATAAAACTAGATACCTAGGATCTTTATTCCAGTTCCTTCCACACACATCTTGATCTGCATTGACCTCCAGCCTCCACTGCTAGTCCATTTTCCTTTTACCTGTATCTGCAGTATAAGGAAAATAGTATCTGTAAGCTAAAAGCTTAGTAAGAAACCATCTACCTCACTAAAACATGCATACGATGCAAATATGATTTTAAATCATGCTGGTTGAAAGGATATGCTAAGTATACTGAATAAACTAAACATGGCATGGCATATAAGCATACAATCATGGCATATCTAAAGCTGAACATGATATCAATCACATGGTATCAATGAAAAACTAAGCTGATACTAAAAAAAACTGAGCTACTGCTAGGACTATACTGGATTCACGAACTAATTTGTGAAAGGTTGAAAACCATATACATATAGTAAGTGAAAATACTAAACATGCTGCTGATGGGCCCTGGCAACTGTACTTGCTGTGCGCGCATCCCTAACTAGACCCGGGATTGCAAGTTCCGAATCAAGTAGGGTTTACTAGGTTAGCTAAACCTAGGGACGACTATGGGAGCCCAACCCAATGGATATCTAATCCAGTACAGAGCCACTGAAAAGTAAAATACTGAAATAGCTAATACTATTTTACTGAATCTAGGTTATCTGAACATAGAACTAGGTTGTCTGAACCTAGAGGCGACTGTGGGAGCCCACCCATTTGGACATCTAGTCTCGTAAAAGCTGAAATAAAACTGATCATGCTAATTAACATGTTCTATGGCATTTAACTAAATGCCCACTGTATCATAAGGCTGTGCTAGGCATTTTGTCGAGCATTTGGCGCTCTCTAACTCTCCTCTCGATCAGGGAGACCACCTCCAGGCACCCAGCAGCGTCTAAACCCCTATCTACAGAGGATACACGCGCTCGACCCATCTAGAGATGCTCACTAATCCCTAAATCTCTGAGAAGAGTTAAAATACACACTATATGCTGACGAAATTCATTAAAACTAATCTAATGCATAAAAGGAAACACGCGAGAGCTACTTATACTGCAGGTGAGGGGTTTCTTACCTCGTACCCTAATTTCCTTACAATTCTATTCGCTAGAATTCCGGTGGAGACGACTTCTCGGCGATCTTCTCGCGTCTAAGCGTTCCCCTCGCGAAGGAGAGCGTCCTTGTGCCGGAGTTATCGCCGGAAGATGTCCTTGGGGCCCTAGGGAGAGAACCCTAGGTCCTCTTGTGGTTGGCGCCGAGAGAAGGAGAAGAGGAAGGGAGCGGCGTGAGGTTAGGTCTCGGTGGAGAAGTTGCCGAACCAAACAAAATAAACCAAACCCCACTTAACTTCCTATTTATATTAAGTGGGTAATTTGACCCAACTCTAATATAAATTAAATTGAATCCCTTTCCTTTCAGCACGACCCTGCTGGGTTCATCTGGTTACTAAGGCTAACTAAAAGTTATCGGATCCGAGAGGTTCCGGGTTCGATTCCCGCTTAAACCATTTTACTTTTCTATTTATTTTTGCTACTTCCGATATTCCAAAAATTCCAGAAAAATATTTAATAATTCCAGAAAAATCATATAATATTCCTAAAATAGGTTTGAGAATATTCGGGCGTTACAATCCCCATACCTTATAAAAAGTTCGTCCTCGAACTTAGAATAATTCTGGGTACTTCTGTCTCATGCTGGCTTCTGTCTCCCAAGTTGTCTCTTCTGCTGTGTGACTGTGCCAAATGACTTTGACTAATGGTACTTCCTTGTTCCGCAATTTCTTAACTGCCCGGTCTATTATCTGAATAGGCTGACTATCATAGCTGAGGTCTTCGCGGATCTGTACCGACTGGGGCTCAATTACCTGGGTGGCATCTGGGGTATGCTTCTTCAGCATGGAGACATGAAATACGTTGTGGACAGCTGACATTTCTTGGGGTAGCTCTAGCTCATATGCTATCTTCCCCACTCTTCTGCTGATAAGGTATGGTTCCACATATCTGGGACTAAGTTTACCCTTCTTCCCAAAACGCATCACCCCCTTCATGGGAGCTACTCTGAGGAACACTGTATCCCCGACTGAAAACTCTAAGGGTCTGCGCCGTGTATTAGCATAGCTTTTCTGGCGGCTCTGAGCTGTCTCTATCCTCTGGCGGATCTGCTGTATAGCTGCTGTGGTATCTGCTACTAGATCTGTCTGAAGTTCTAGTGCTTCCTGTTCACCACTCTCATACCAGCAGATTGGAGATCTACACCTCCGCCCATAGAGAGCCTCGTAAGGTGCCATGCCGAGATAGTGGCACGATAGGCGTTGTTGTATGCAAATTCGCTAAGCTCGATATTTGCACCAACTTCCTTGAAGTCTAAGGCACATGCTCGGAGCATATCTTCGAGCACCGATTTACTCTCTCCGTCATCTGAGGATGGAATTGTGTTGAACTTTAACTTAGTGCCCAATGTCGACTATACACACTCCCGAAGTGTGATGTGAATCTGCTGTCTCTATCTGAAATGATGGTTACTCTGACGATCTCCTGGAGATACAACTGAGCTAGCTTTTCCATGGAGTAGGATATCTTGATAGCTAAGAAGTGGGCTGATTTAGTCAACCTATCGACTATTACCGGATGGCGTCAAAACCATTCGTGGTTCTGGCAGTCCCACTATGAAATCCATAGAGATATCCTCCACTTCCATTCTAGAATCAGATAGGTTGAGAACTCCTCCTGGTCGTGATGTTCGCCTTGACCCTCGGCGGGTGAGGCGGATGCTAACATATCTGGCGATGTCTCGCTTCATCCCGGGCCACCAAAATGGTTCTTCGGTCTTGATACATTTTGGTGGAACACGGATGCATCGCATAGGGGGTCTTGTGAGCCTCATCTAAAATCTTCGTAGATCTGGAACCACAGTCTGTCACCAAAATACAACACCTCGTTATCGGACACTCTGAACTCTCTACTTTCGATTCCGCTAGCCCTTGCTTGATTTTCTGAATTTCGGGGTCATGCTGACTGAACATCACCAAGTAAGGTAGACTCTAAGGTCATAGTAGAGAGCTGTCCAACGATGAGTTCAAGACCGAAATCTACGATCTCCTTCTGTAGGGGTGGTGACATGGCTGCTAGAGATAATAAGGTAGCACTGGACTTTCTGCTAAGTGCATCTGCTACCCTATTTGCTTTCCCTAGGTGGTAGAGGATGTCTACATCGTAGTCCTTGACCAGCTCTAACCATCTGCGCTGTCGCATATTCAGATCCTTCTGAGTGAAGAAGTACTTCAGACTCTGATGATCTGTATACACTCTGCACTGAGCTCCATACAAATAATGTCTCCAAATTTTTAGAGCGAACACCACTGCTGCAAGCTCAAGGTCATGAGTAGGGTAATTCTTCTCATAATCCTTGAGTTGTCTGGAGGCATAGGCGATTACCTTGCCGTTTTGCATCAGTACCGCTCCTAGTCCCAACTTAGAGGCATCACTATAAATATCAAAGTTATCTACGTTCTCTGGTAGAGTCAGAATAGGTGCACTGGTCAATCTCCTTTTTAGCTCACTGAAACTGTTCTCACAGTCCTCTGTCCACTGATACTTTCTGTTCTTTCTGGTAAGAGCTGTCAGTGGGGAGGCTATCCTGGAGAAGTCCTCTACGAATTTTCTGTAATAGCCTGCTAATCCCAGAAAGCTTCTGATCTCACTAGCGTTCTTGGGTCTCTTCCAATTGCTCACAGCTTCTATCTTACTGGGGTCTACCATGACACCATCCTTTGAGATGATGTGACCCAGGAAGGACACCTGATCTAACCAAAATTCACATTTTGTGAACTTGGCGTATAGCTGATTCTGCTGAAGGGTCTGCAATACTGTTTCAGGTGCTCTGCGTGTTCTTCCTGAGTTCTGGAATAGATAAGAATGTCATCGATGAACACAATAACAAACTTATCTTAATACTCCCTGAATACTCTGTTCATGAGATCCATGAATGTAGCTGGAGCATTGGTCACGCCAAAGGGCATGACTACGAACTCGTAGTGTCCGTATCTGGTTCTGAATGCTGTCTTGGGTATATCCCCTTCTTTAACCTTCACCTGATGATAACCTGATCTGAGATCTATCTTAGATAACACTGTTGCTCCCTTTAGCTGGTCGAACAGGTCATCGATTCTGGGAAGGGGATACCTGTTCTTGATCGTGACTTGGTTCAGTGATCTGTAGTCTATGCACAGTCGCATGCTTCCATCCTTCTTCTTCACGAACAATACAGGCGCTCCCCATGGTGAGTGACTAGGGCGTATGAAGCCTTTGTCAAGCAGCTCTTGTAGTTGCTCATGAAGTTCTTTTAGTTCTGCTGGAGCCATGTGGTAAGGTGCTTTGGAGATAGGATTTGTACCGGGGATAAGCTCTATCTCAAATTCGATCTCCCTGTCTGGTGCTAGGCCTGGTAACTCTTCAGGGAAGACTGCTGGGTAGTCACATACGACTCGGACCTCTACTAGCTGTGGGTCCTTATCCTGACTGGTACTGACTATGTGTGCTAAGAACCCCGTACATCCTGAATCCATCAGCCTCTGTGCCTTCATAGCTGAGAGAAACTTCTTGGCCCTTCTCCTGGGTTCTCCGATGAATTCGAACTGTGCTTCCGCTTCAGGTTGGAATATGACTTTCTGGTTACGGCACTCTATGGAGGCACCGTATTTGATCAAGAAGTCCATCCCGAAGATAACGTCATAGTCGGTCATCTCTAGCACTATCAGATCACAAAAGAGCTCTCTGTCTGCTATAATGACCGACACTGCTCTGAGCCAGTGCGTGGATGCCATGATCTCTCCTGAAGGTAATGCCGTCAAAAATTGACCACTGAGTACCTCTGAGGGTCTTTCTAATTTTTTGGAAAACATCCTGGCTATATATGAATGGGTTGCCCCAGTATCAAATAGAACAGTAGCACTATACTATAAAATGCTAATATGACCTGTGACAACTGTCGAGGCATTGGCTACATCTTCTCTGGTGAGTGAGTAGATCCTCGCATTCGCCATAGCTGGAGGAGCTTCTAATCTGCCCTGGCTGATAAGTGGACCTTCTAGAGCAGCCTGCATCTGATATAACTGAGCTGGCTGGCCTGCATACTGAATCTGCTGTGGCTGAGGAAGACCGGTCTTGTTCGGGCACTGCTTGGCCATGTGCCCTTCTTGTCCACATTCAAAGCATCCTCGTGTGCCCTTGCGACAAACCCCTGGGTGGAATTTCCCACAAGTAGCACACTTTGGATAACTGGGTCGCTTGCTAGATGGTCCTCCTTTTGGGTCACTCCCTGATTTGCGCTTGCTGTTGGAGTTCCCTTTCCAGTTAGAGTTGTGGCCTTGCTGTTTTTGAGTGTGAGAGTTTCCTTGGCCTTTGGACTCTGAGGAGACTTGCTTCTGCTTTATCTGCTCGGTAATGCTCGTGGTCAAGGCACCGCTCACTAACTCCTCGTGGTTTGTGGCTATGTATGCCACCACCACGTTCCTCATCGCTATCTCGGCCTCGGCATCTTGAGCATCAACCGGATTCGTTCCTTCTCTGTGCTGACTAGCTCGCATAGACGAGCCAACTTGTTGAATTTCTTCACGGCTTCCTCAACCGTGAAAGGTTGCCTTGACGAAACTCGGTGAACTCGTCGTAGTGGCGGTTTGTAACCGTATGTGAAAGAACTCCTCGAAGAATTCCTTCTCGTCACCAAAACATCTGTTCCTGGGCGCCTGTTCGATTCTTTCCACCATATCGTCGTCTCCTCGTCGTGTAAGGAAGGCACACTTCACCTTCTCGTGTTACGGCCGTCCGAAGCTCCATCGTGCTCTCCAATGTTTTGAACCAGCGGCTTGTGCATCCCATGGTTCACTAGTGCTTGAGAAGTTCTCGGCTTGACTCACGCCACTGGATCGAGATAGGCTTCCTTTCTTGGCTCGGTTGCTGGGACCGCTGGTGCTAGTACTGGTCTGGCGTTGGCTGGACTGGTGGAACCTCTAAGACTTCGGAGTCGTGGGTTGGTTCGGTGTGGGGTACTCTGATTAGCCTTGAGGTGGCTATCTCTGTCTTTGTTCACTAGGCTGCTATGAATGAGCCACTAATCTGTAAGGTTTGGGGAGGCACCTTGCCTCTTCTTTGCGGGGCTCAGTAGCTAGTGCCCTTCTAGCTTGGCGTCCTCGTGCCATTGCTAAAGACATAGAGAAGAACATGAATAACTATTACAATCATAATTGTATAACTATCGTTATCATGTTATATACTATCACATACTATCATGCAGCAGTTTATCTATAAACATGAGCTATAACAAGAAAATAGAAAGCATAAATAATGTAGAGGTATTCTTACTTGGAAGCCGCAGGTTCAATGCTGATGTGTGTGTAGGAAGTATGAAACACTGCTCTGATACCACTCTGTCTACTAGCGTAGCACTGGATTATTCTGCTTGGACTATTAATAACAGAAAGCTGGCTAATTTAAAATTTTACTGAACTAAATGCTGTAAAGTTTAACTTAGTGTTCGGGTGTACCTAGGAGTTGTACACGTGCTAGGGGAGGTGTTTACAACGATAACAAACCTCGGATCGATCCACGGACCGATCTACCGATACCGCACGGTAAGCTCGGATCGTTCAACCGACCGATCCATAAACTACTTGCAATTCATGACTGCGGGATCGGTGCATCGACCGATCCGGTGGTCTCGATCGGTCAATAAGACCGATCGGTGGCTTATTGATCGGTCTGGCGGCGATTAGTGAGCCACCGCGAACCACTCCGATCGATCCACGGATCGATCGTGGGACAACAACAAGCATTCGCGAGAGTCAGTCCCGATCGGTCTGCGTCGATCGAGACTCACGATCGGTCTGCTGACCGATCAGGGGTTTCTGATTTCGTATCAGACCCCTGATATCAACACTGATGCGTGCCAAAGCCATTACACAACACTATAAAATCTAAAGGAAACATTCTATGAGGTAATGGCTAACATACTAAACATGATTAAGGCATAGAATACTAATTCATGGCATGTAAACACATGGAAACCAAAACTAACAAGGTTTTAAACTGTTCTCTTGCTAACTAACAGAAACATAAGATAACGCTTGCTATAAGTACTAATGCATACTGAACATGTTCTAATGCATAATAAAATAAAACTAGATCCCTAGGATCTTTATTCCAGTTCCTTCCACACACATCTTGATCTGCATTGACCTCCAGCCTCCACTGCTAGTCCATTTTCCTTTAACCTGTATCTGCAGTATAAGGAAAATAGTATCTGTAAGCTAAAAGCTTAGTAAGAAACCATCTACCTCACTAAAACATGCATACGATGCAAATATGATTTTAAATCATGCTGGTTGAAAGGATATGCTAAGTATACTGAATAAACTAAACATGGCATGACATATAAGCATACAATCATGGCATATTTAAAGCTGAACATGATATCAATCACATGGTATCAATGAAAAACTAAGCTGATACTAAAAAAAACTGAGCTACTGCTAGGACTGTATTGGATTCACGAACTAATTTGTGAAAGGTTGAAAACCATATACATATAGTAAGTGAAAATACTAAACATGCTGCTGATGGGCCCTGGCAACTGTACTTGCTGTGCGCGCATCCCTAACTAGACCCGGGATTGCAAGTTCCGAATCTAGTAGGGTTTACTAGGTTAGCTAAACCTAGGGACGACTATGGGAGCCCAACCCAATGGATTTCTAATCCAGTACAGAGCCACTGAAAAGTAAAATACTGAAATAGCTAATACTATTTTACTGAATCTAGGTTATCTGAACCTAGAACTAGGTTGTCTGAACCTAGAGGCGACTATGGGAGCCCACCCATTTGGACATCTAGTCTCGTAAAAGCTGAAATAAAACTGATCATGCTAATTAACATGTTCTATGGCATTTAACTAAATGCCCACTGTATCATAAGGCTGTGCTAGGCATTTTGTCGAGCATTTGGCGCTCTCTAACTCTCCTCTCGATTAGGGAGACCACCTCCAGGCACCCAGCAGCGTCTAAACCCCTATCTACAGAGGATACACGCCCTCGGCCCATCTAGAGATGCTCACTAATCCCTAAATCTGTGAGAAGAGTTAAAATACACACTATATGCTGACGAAATTCATTAAAACTAATCTAATGCATAAAAGAAAACACGCGAGAGCTACTTATACTGCAGGTGAGGGGTTTCTTACCTCGTACGCTAATTTTCTTACAATTCTATTCGCTAGAATTCCGGTGGAGACGACTTCTCGACGATCTTCTCGCGTCTAAGCGTTCCCCTCGCGAAGGAGAGCGTCCTTGTGTCGGAGTTGTCGCCGGAAGATGTCCTTGGGGCCCTAGGGAGAGAACCCTAGGTCCTCTTGTGGTTGGCGCCAAGAGAAGGAGAAGAGGAAGGGAGCGGCGTGAGGTTAGGTCTCGGTGGAGAAATTGCCGAACCAAACAAAATAAACCAAACCCCACTTAACTTCCTATTTATATTAAGTGGGTACTTTGGCCCAACTCTAATATAAATTAAATTGAATTCCTTTCCTTTCAGCACGGCCCTGCTGGGTTCATCTGGTTACTAAGGCTAACTAAAAGTTATCGGATCCGAGAGGTTCTGGGTTCGATTCCCGCTTAAACCATTTTACTTTTCTATTTATTTTTGCTACTTCCGATATTCCAAAAATTCCAGAAAAATATCTAATAATTCCAGAAAATCATAGAATATTCCTAAAATAGGTTTGAGAATATTCGGGCGTTACACCGAACCAAGTAAATTCTTGGTGTTTGCATTGTCTATTTTTGTTTCCCGCTGCGTATTTACTCAAAATGAATGAATTAGCCATGAGCGCTATTCACCCCCCTCTAGCGTTTTATGATCCTACACATTCATCTTCCTTGATGAACTCAAGTTCATCCAATGAGTCTAACTCATTGAACCTTATCAATCCCAATTGACTCCATGAACATTAATCCAAATTGACTCCATAAATCTAATTCGAATTAGACTCAATATGATAATTGAATCCAATTGAGTCTAACTCAATGAGTCTAATTCATATTAGATTTAATCCAATAATCCATTATGAACCCATCTCAAAATCAACTTGTTCTTTGTGTGTAACCCAATAAGTTCTCATAATAATGGCAATGTATCCAAATCAACATTTTAGATACATAAACAATGAGTGACATCTATCAAGGCATCATTGCTACCTAAGTGACGAGAATATCGAGATTTGACTTAAATTTCCCGTGGCTATTATCTTGTATGACTTGGTCTTTCTATCCTTGATATCTAGATTGATCAATGAGGCATAGACCGTGTCATCCTCTTATCAATCTTTGTATTCCTTGATCTCTAAGTAGACACAATCAAATAAGCTCAATATCATATTGACTCATTTGAGCATGTTCATGCTTTCTTGTGTCCTACTAATCAAGGGGCCCATAGATATAACTTCTGTCATATGTAAGGGATAGATCTCATTTACAACACTCACATCCCTCAACATAAGTTATTGCATACCTAGTGATCGACTTTATATTCCACCCTATTACAGGTGATGTTTGCCGATATCAAAGTATACAACGCCTTATGTATAGAACCATAGTGACTTCAGGTCTAAGGACTATTCATACCAATAGTCACATGAGAATGTTTATGCCACTCATATAACGATCCATGAAACATTCTCATGGTGGGTCATTTTGTATATATTCTCTAATATATACTAATGTGTTAACATGATATCTCATATTCATGACTTGTGAGATTATATCATTCGTTGACCTACATGCTAGTCTCAACACATTAATATTGTCCTTGCATATTAATATTTCACTAGGAATAGTTAAGTGTAGTATTATATGTATATCTACAATATCACACTATCAATTCAACCAACTGATATGTTGTAGATTAGAACCTCCTAATCTAGGATATTATTATACTTATTCATTCGGCACTGAATAGAAGTAAATATAATTACCAAATTTACTTTTTATTAATAATGAAATATAATACAAAAGGAGTCCTTTTCAATCATCTCATATTTGGTACTAAGGCTATAATACTAATAATATGGAAGGGATAGATCTTATCTACGTTTCTTACATCCCTCAGCATAACGTATTACATACCCAGTGATCTACTTTATAGTCCACCTTATTAGAGGTGACATTTGCCAATACCAAAGTACACAACTTCTTATATAGGGAACCGTAGTGACTTCAGGTCTAAGGACTATTCATACTAATAGTCACTATGAAAATATTTATGATATTCATATAACCATCTATGAAACAGTTCATGGTGGGTTAATTCAGTATATATTCTCTAATATATACCCATGTGTCAATGTGATATCTCATATCCATGACTTATGGGATTAAGTCATCAATTGACCTACATGCTAGTCTCAACGCCTTAATATTGTCCTTGCATATTAATGCTTGATTAGGAATAGTTTAGAGTTGCATTCTATATAGCTACAACATTCCATAATCAATTCAATCAATTTATTGTTGTAGACAAGAACTTACTAGCCTAGGACATTATTATACTTATTTATTCGGCACTGAACTGAAGTAAATATAATAACCAACTTTATATTTTATTAACTAATAAAATATAATATAAAAATACCCTTGTCAATAGTCTCATAATTGGTACTAGGGCTAATACTAACAATTCCCAACTAGTACTAGTGTCAATCACTAAAATATCTAATACCCAGTGACCTAGTGTGACCATCATGCTTCCTCTATGCCGAAGTCTTGGTTAAAGGATCCACAATATTAGTATTGGTCAGTACTCTAGACATTCTCATATCTCCTCTATCGATGATCTCTCGAATGAGATAGAATCACTATATTATGTGTTTGGATCGCTGATGAGAGTGAGGTTCCTTAGCCTATGAAATAGGCCCTTTGTTATCTCAATAGAGGTCTATTGGGTTCTCTATACTAGGAATAACACCAAGATATGTAATAAACTTCCTGAATTAAATATCCTCTTTAGCTACTGCTGAAGTGGCAATGTACTCAGCCTCTGTTACAGAATCAGTGATTGTGTCTTGCTTCAAAGTCTCCCAGCTCACATCACCACCATTTAAGCAAAATGTATACCCTAACTGTGATCTAGAATCATCCTTGTTAGTTTTAAAGCTAGCATCAGTGGAACCCTTTACAGCAAGCTCTTTATTGCCTCTAAAGATCAAGAAATAGTCTTAAGTTCTTCTCAAGTACTTAAGAATATTGTTGACAGCTGTCCAGTGACCTTCACCAGGATCAGACTGGTATCTACTCGTCATGCTTAACGCATACGAGACATTTGGGCGAGTACAATGTATGGCGTACACGATAGACCAAATAGCAGATGCATAAGAAATCTGATTCATGCAATCCCTTTCTTTCTTAGAAGAGGGGGATGAGTCTTCAAAAGACTCACACCATGTGGCATTGGTAGAATCCGTTTTTGGAATTCTTCATGGCAAAATTATTAAGCACCTTGTTAATATATATACTCTGGCTTAGACTAAACAATCTTTTAGATCTTTCTCTATAGATTCTAATGCATAAAATGTAGGCTGCTTCATTTAAGTCTTTTATTAAAAAATAATTCCTAAGCTAAAGATTGGGAATATAATTTCCAATGAGAAGTATATCATCTACATGTATTATGAGAAATCTTACTGTGCTCATACTAACCCTCTTGTAAACAAAAGGTTAATCTTCATTCTTGATAAAACCAAACACTTTGATTGCATCATCAAATTGAAGATTCCATCTTCTAGAAACTTGCATTAGTCCATAAATGGATCTTTGCAACTTACATACCTTTCCAACATTCTTTGAATCTACAAAACCCTCATGTGTTGTCATGTACACATCCTCGAGTAGATTCCCATTAAGAAATGTAACTTTAACATCCATTTTCCATATCACATAATTATAGTAAGTTGCAATAGCAAGCATGATCCATATAGACTTAAGCATCGCAATAGGTGAAAAGTTTTCATCATATCTATGCCATGAATTTAGTTAAATTTTTTAGCTACTAATCAACCTTTATAGGTATGCATAAGACCGCCCATGTCAGTCTTCACTTTGAAGACTCACTTACACCCAATGGATTTGATTTCTTTAGCTGGATCAACCAAAGTCCATACTTGGTTATTGTATATGGATTACATTTTAGATCTCATGGTCTCTAGCCATTTCTCAGAATCAGGGCCTTGTACAACTTCCTAATAAGATGTAGGTTCATTGAGACCAACAAACACTACATCTGTTGGTATCTATCACGCCAAAGACGGGGAAACGCAACGGAAAAAATACTAGATCCTCTTCAAGTAGATCCATGCGAAGGGAAGAAACATTTTTTGAAAACTATACTAAGCTACATGATAGGATTATACCTTTGTTGCGTGCCCTTTGTAATCCCGACAGCAACCTTTTTCTCTGGATCCAGATCTCAGCGCGTTCAAGCGTCCGTGCCTCTATGGTATCCACACGAACATATCCTTCGTTCATCGCACGAACGAAGCTTTCAGAGAAGAACCATCTTCTTGTGCTAGCAAGAAGTATGATTCGGCCAAACATTAAGAATCGGCCATGGAAGGAGGAGGAAGAAGATGGAATCTCAAGAGACACCTTTTTCTCATCTAATTCATCTAATGAAAAATAAATGACAAAAACCTATTTATATTCATCCCATGAATACCAAAGGTCTTTTGTCTCTTTGTATTCCTCTTAATGGGTTGGATTTATTATATTGGATTAACCATTAATCCAATAACCCAATAAGTCTAACCCATTGAGTCTAACCCATTAATCCAATGTATCTAATTCGGATTGGACTCAATCCAATGAGTGAGTTCATTTGAGTCTAACTCAATTAGTAACCAAAAGGCCTAATCATCTCATGATTGGCTCTTAGGGCTAATTACTAACAATCCCCCACTAGCACTAGTGTCAATCACCACTAAGATGACACCAACACTTTGGATTTACCCATTATTCTTAATATCCTTAGTATTTTAGTCAAAATAAAATACCCATCTCCAAACCAATATGTTCTTTGTGTGTAACCCTATAGGCTCTCGTAACATTGGCAATGTATCCAAATCAACATTTACGATACATAAACAATGAGTGGCATCTAGCAATGCATCATTGCTACCCAAGTGATGAGAAAGTCGAGATCCAACCTAACTTGTCCGTGGCTATTATCTTGTATGACTCAGTCCCTCTATCCTTGATATCTAGATTGATCAATGAGGCATAGATCATGTCATTCTCTTATCAATCTTTGTGTTTCTTGATCTCTAAGTAGCCACACTAAGCAAATAAGCTCAATATCTCATATTGACTCATCTGAGTATGACCATACATTCCTGTGTCCTACTAATCAAGGGGCCCACAGATATCGCTTCCGTCATATGGAAGGGATAGATCCCATCTACATCACTCACATCCCTCCGCATAATTTATTGCATACCGAGTGATCAACTTTATAGCCCACCCTGTTATGGGCAACGTTTGACGATACCAAAGTATACAACTCCTTATGTAGGGAACCGTAGTGACTTTAGGTATAAGGACTATTTATACCAATAGTCACATGAGAATGTTTATGACACACATATAACGACGATCCATGAAACATCTCATAGCGAGTCAATTCAGTATATATTCTCTAATATATACCCATGTGTCAACCTGATATCTCATATCCATGACTTGTGAGATCAAGTCATCCGTTGACCTACATGCTAGTCTCAACGCATTAATATTATCCTTGTATATTAATGCTAGACTAGGAATAGTTAAGAGTAGTGTTCTCTACAATATCTCACTATCAATTCAACCAATTGATATATTGTAGATAAGAACCTACTACCCATGGACATTATTATATTTATTCATTTGGCACTGAACTGAAGTAATATAATAACCATAACCTTTGCCTTCTAATGAAATAATGAAATATGATACAAAATGTCCTAAGTCAATCAACTCTTGATTCCCTCTTAGGGCTTACACTAACAATCTCCTTATGTCACTAGTGTCAATCACTAAGATATCTAATATCCATTGACCTAATGTGACCATCATGCTTTCTTGGTGCCAAAGCCTTGGTCAAAGGATCCGTAATGTTAGCATTGTTTAGTTCTCTGCATATCCTCATATCTCATATATCGATGACCCCTCGAATGAGATGGAATCGTTGTAGTATCCAATACCTAAGACCACCATTTATGCAAAATACATGCCCTAACTATGATCTAGAATGATCCTTGTCAATTTGGAAGCATGCACCACTGTAACCCTTTACGGCAACAACTGTAACCCTTTATAGCAAGCTCTTCATTGCCTCCAAAGATCAAGAAAAATCTTGAGTCCTTCTCAAGTACTTAAGAATATTCTTGACTGCTATCCAGTGACCTTCACCTGAATCTGACTAGTATCTGCTTGTCATGCTTAACGCATACAAGACATCAGGCAAGAATCCCTTCTTGGAATTCTCCATGGTAGAACGTTTAAGCACCTTGTCAATGTACATACTCTGGCTTAGGCCAAACAATCTTTTAGATCTATCTCTATAGATCTTAAGGCCTAAAATATAGGCTGCTTCACCTAAGTCTTTCATTGAAAAATAATTCCCAAGCCAAGTCTTCACTGATTGAAGAGTAGGGATATCATTTCCAATGAGAAGTATGTCATCTACATATAATATGAGAAAGATGACTGTACTCCCACTAATCTTCTTGTAGACACAAGGTTCATCTTCATTCTTAATGAAACCAATCATTTTGATCGCATCATTGAATCGAAGATTCCAGCTTCTAGAAGCTTGCTTCAATCCATAAATGGATCTTTGCAACTTACAAACCTTTCCAGCATGCTCTGGATCTACAAAACCCTCAGGTCATGTCATGTACACTGTAACACCCACGAAATGATAAGCTATACCTATGAGTATTTTTCTTTTAGAATAAAAGAAAAAGATAAATGGAAATAGAAACCAAAAAAAAAAAATGGAAAGAAAGGGTGAGGTCAAGGATTGAACCTTGAACCTTCCACAAATGATAGAATTAAGTTGGTGTATGGTAACCACTAGAGTAATGAATAATATGTTAATAGAAAAGAATGGAAATGTTAGTTAAGAGTGAGAAGATAGTTAAGTAAAGGAACAAGAGAAAACCAAGTAGCTTACCTCCTCTTCTCTTGATTAAGAAAAGAATAAGCAAATGACAAGTTGCCTTCTTCTTGTGTTCTTTTCTTTTCTTCTCTTTCTTTCTTCTATTTTCGTGGGAGTTAGTGAGAAGAGGGATTTGAGAAATCAAGGGGGATGTATAGGGACATTTTCCCTTTATTTTATCATTAAGGATAAATAAGAAAGGAGAGTACCATTTTTATTCCTTTCTTCTTCCTCCTTCCTCACCATTGCCGAGACCTAGAGCCTCCCCTCTCCCAAATTCCAAAATCTAACTAAGTTTTCTCCCTAAGAAAACTAAACCACAAGAAGAAGTCCTCAAGATCTACTTCTTACAAACAAGAAGGGCAAAAGGGAATATTAGAAGGAGGAGCTCTCTTCTTCTTCTCCACAAGGGTACCTTCTCTTAAGAAAAGATCAAGCAAAAGGAGGTGAGTATCCCCTCATCTGTGGTACAAGTGGTTTATGGTTTTTCTATAAACTTGAATGGTTAGAAAAAAAAACCTTAGGGATGTCCTGGTAGGATTCGACTATGAGAAGTTTAAAGCATAGGAAAGCTTAAACTCAAAACTAACTTGCTTATGAATTTTCTTATGATACGATATGCATATTTCCTTGGTGTTTCATACTTGTATGTTGCTTGGAAATAGATAAACCCCACCTTAGGGTTTCGGCCATCACAAGTTTAAAGGTATAGGAAAGTTTAAACTCAAAACTAACATGCCTATGATTTTTCTTATGATATGATATGAATATTTCCTTAGAGTTCATGCTTGTATGTTGCTTGGAATTAGATAAACCCCATCTTAGGGTTTCGGCCAAGATAGGTTTGAAGGCCTAGGCAAGCTTAAACTCAACTCTAACATGCTCATGTTCTTCCTTATGATAGGATAAGAAGATGACTTGATGTACTTATGATTTCATGTTGTTTAGAACTAGGGTTTTCATGTTTGAACTTTTGGCCAAGATAGGTTTGAAGGCCTAGGCAAGCTTAAACTCAACTCTAACATGCTCATGTTCTTCCTGTTGGACCGATGCGGCCGGCTAGAAGGGGGGGTTGAATAGCCCTGAAAAATCAAACGCAACCCTTTCTCGTACGATTAAGCTAACACATAAAAAGTAGATTAAATAGAAAATAAAGCATAAAATCGAGGCACCGAATTTGACTTGGTTACAACTGGGGAGGTTGTTAATCCAAGGATGAAGATCGCACTAAGAGCTCCTTCAGGCGGAGAAGCCTCGTTTACAGCAGTGTAAGCACAGAAAGACAGAAGCTAATCTAAACAGTGAAAGCACACAAGTGTTGTTTACAATTTCTGAACTGATGAAAAGCTTCTGGACCAAGGCTAAATTTATAGCCTTGGTCGGGGCGCCTGGAAAGGTTCCGGGCGCCCTGGGGGGATAAAATTTATCCCCCAACGTTCAGATCGAGATAATTCTCGATCTAGTCAAACTTACTGTTCCGGGCGCCCGGATGGATTCTGGGCGCCCCGGAGGGGTCCGGGCGCCCCGGTCAGTTCCGGGCGCCCCGGACCCCGAAAGTCAACACAGTTGACTTTTTCATCCGGGACCGCTTCTCTGGTTCAGTCCCGCTTCGGTCCGGTTCTTCCGCTCCGGATCCGCTTGATTGGGTGATCTCTGCTATCCGGAATAGGGCTCACCCGAACCCAACTTCCGGTCTTCTCGAGCGGGCTTCCCTCCGGCTTCTCGTCCCTAGGAACCGCCGCGTGTTTCCTTCTCGTCCGCCAGCGTACTCATCCGCAGTCTTCGTCCCTCGGATCGCTAGCTGCGTCTCTTGCTCCCCGAGCAATCTTCCGCTCCGGCTTTCGTCCCTCGGACGCACCTCGTCCCTCGGACTGCTGTCCTTCTCGCTAGCTGCGTCTTCCGCTCGAATACCTGTGTTCCTAAGCTCCTGCTTACTTAGACACAATGTTAGAAAACAACAGAACCTAACTCAACTTGTTGATCACACCAAAACCAACCTTGGGGTTCCAACAATCTCCCCCTTTTTGGTGTGATCAACCCAAGTTAAGCTAGGGTTATCTAGACAAAAAATAAAGTAACTAAATTTACAATTTAGTGCACAAAGATAGAAAAAAAATAGTTTTAGGCTACCTCCCCCTAGACTTATACTTATCCTTCTCCCCCTTTGATCACAAAAAAAATGGGGTTCCAAGGAAAAATCTAAGGGTTAAAGACTTAGAAAATTTTGAAAAGCTACCTGAAAAAAAATTTCTAAGTCAAAAGATTCTAAAAAATTTCTAAGTCAAAAGATTCTAAAAAATTTCTAAGTCAAAAGATTCTAAGTAAAATTTTAAGTAAAAGATTTTTAATATATATATATATTTTTAAAGATTTTAACTTAGGAAAAAATAATTTTTGAAAATTTTTCTAAAAACTCTAAGTAAAAATTATTTTTGAAAATAGAATTTAAAAAAATATTTAAAAAAAATTTAAGTCAAAATTTTGAAACATGTTTGAATAAATTTTTTTTTAAAAAAAAACATTAAGTAATTCTAGTATTAATGCTTTATTAATTAATCATTTATTTCAATATTGGCTTCCAGACAGTGGCGAGGCACTAGGCCTTCTTGGTTATTGGAGCAACAACCACTTTCTAGTCAAAGCCCATAAAGAAATTTTTGTTTAATTTTCTCACTTAAAGCGCTAACTTTGATTTTAGAATTTACACTAAGCAAGATTTAGGAACCCAATAAAGGTTCCAACCTACTGGATTAATTAAGAATTTCTTAGGGACATATTTTCTAGAGATATTTTTAATTTGTCCCTGGTGATATCTATAATACCAATTCAAATTATTGAACCTTCTAAAATCGG
Organism: Zingiber officinale; assembly: GCF_018446385.1. Lineage (NCBI taxonomy): Eukaryota > Viridiplantae > Streptophyta > Magnoliopsida > Zingiberales > Zingiberaceae > Zingiber > Zingiber officinale. Next base: position 58,638,149 of record NC_055990.1, on the reverse strand, counting down.
TTTTAGATGAGCAAGCAAAGTTTTTCAAGTTTTCTACTTGAATTTTTAAATTTTGAATTTCTAATTTTAATTTTTTATTTTCTAAATTTGATTTATCTAGCATTTCTAACGGACAAGATGTAGCTAATATTGCTTTTAAATCTTTATTTTCATTTTCTAATTTGCAGCAATCTTTTGTTAAAATTTTAATGAATTTAAACATTTTATCAGGAGGAAGAGATCGTACCTCACTTACCTTGTCGATCTCGTTGTCGGTTTCTCCCCCTAAACTGCTGCTCTCTTCGGACGTGGCTCCCCCTTCATCGATGCTTTCGATGCTCATTTCGGAAGAGCTTGACTCGCAGTCGTCGTCTTGATGACTCGCCATTAACGCGAGCCCGGAGAACTCCTCGACTTCCGATTCCGACGACGTATCGTCCCACGTCGCTTTTAGGGCCTTGCGCTTTTGGATAGGCTTCTTACCCTTGTCCTTTCCTTTGTTCTTCAGTTTAGGGCAATTGTCCTTGACGTGCCCTTCTTCATCGCAATGGTAGCAGCGGATGGTTCTTTTCTTTCTTCCCTGCGGATGGTTAGATTTCCTAGATTTACAAATATTTTTAAATCGTCTTACCATCATTACCATTTCCTCGTCGTCGAGAGAAGATTCTGACTCAGGTTTGTCTCTCGAAGCTTTAAGGGCGACATTATTCTTGGGCTCCTTCGGACCTGCACATCTTGACTCATGCACTTCAAAAGTTGAAAAGAATTCGTCTAATGAAATTTTTTCTAGATCTTTTGAAATGTAAAAGGCATCTACTAGTGATGCCCATTTTGAGTTTCTAGGAAAGGAATTTAGGGCATACCTTAGCGAATCTCGGTTACTTACCTCTTCTCTGATATTCGTAAGTCTAGTGATGAGTTCCTGAATCCTCGAGTGTAGATGTGCAATTGTTTCACCTTCTTCAAATCGGAGGTTTGTAAGCTGGTTACGAAGTAAATCCCGTCTTGCAAGTTTGGCTTCGGATGTTCCTTCGTGTAACTCAAGGAATTTCTCCCAAAGCTCCTTTGCCGAGTTGTAGGTACCGACTCGATTGACTTCTTGCGTTGGAAGTACACTTAGCAGATGAAATTCTGCTTTCTTGTTTGCCACGTGGTCATCCTGCTCCTTCTTTGACCATTGATTTCTTGCTTTGCCCTCTGGTGCTTCATAGCCAAATTCCATTGTTAGTAATAAATCATAATCTGTTTCAAGAAATACTTCCATTCGCTTTTTCCAGCTAGCGAAGTCCCCTTCGAATTTTGGTGCGTGGATGTTAGATCCGGCCATCTTGTTGCTTCGTTCGGCGGTTAGTCCTCCTGAAGCGACTCGGCTCTGATACCACTTGTTGGACCGATGTGGCCGGCTAGAAGGGGGGGTTGAATAGCCCTGAAAAATCAAACGCAACCCTTTCTCGTACGATTAAGCTAACACATAAAAAGTAGATTAAATAGAAAATAAAGCATAAAACCGAGGCACCGAATTTGACTTGGTTACAACCGGGGAGGTTGTTAATCCAAGGATGAAGATCGCACTAAGAGCTCCTTCAGGCGGAGAAGCCTCGTTTACAGCAGTGTAAGCACAGAAAGACAGAAGCTAATCTAAACAGTGAAAGCACACAAGTGTTGTTTACAATTTCTGAACTGATGAAAAGCTTCTGGACCAAGGCTATATTTATAGCCTTGGTCGGGGCGCCTGGAAAGGTTCCGGGCGCCCTGGGGGGGATAAAATTTATCCCCCAACATTCAGATCGAGATAATTCTCGATCTGGTCAAACTTACTGTTCCGGGCGCCCCGGACCCCGAAAGTCAACACAGTTGACTTTTTCATCCGGGGCCGCTTCTCTGGTTCAGTCCCGCTTCGGTCCGGTTCTTCCGCTCCGGATCCGCTTGATTGGGTGATCTCTGCTATCCGGAATAGGGCTCACCCGAATCCAACTTCCGGTCTTCTCGAGCGGGCTTCCCTCCGGCTTCTCGTCCCTCGGAACCGCCGCGTGTTTCCTTCTCGTCCGCCAGCGTACTCATCCGCAGTCTTCGTCCCTCGGATCGCTAGCTGCGTCTCTTGCTCCCCGAGCAATCTTCCGCTCCGGCTTTCGTCCCTCGGAACCACCGCGCGCTTTTCCTTCTCGTCCGCCGGTGTACTCTTCCGCAGCACCTCGTCCCTCGGACTGCTGTCCTTCTCGCTAGCTGCGTCTTCCGCTCGAATACCTGTGTTCCTAAGCTCCTGCTTACTTAGACACAAGGTTAGAAAACAACAGAACCTAACTCAACTTGTTGATCACACCAAAACCAACCTTGGGGTTCCAACACTTCCTTATGATATGATAAGATGATGACTTGATGTACTTATGATTTCATGTTGTTTAGAACTAGGGTTTTCATGTTTGAACCTTCGGCCAAGATAGGTTTGAAGGCCTAGGCAAGCTTAAACTCAACTCTAACATGCTCATGTTCTTCCTTATGATATGATAAGAAGATAACTTGATGTACTTATGATTTCATGTTGTTTAGAACTAGGTTTTCATGTTTGAACTTTCGGCCAAGATAGGTTTGAAGGCCTAGGCAAGCTTAAACTCAACTCTAACATGCTCATGTTCTTCCCTATAATATGATATGAAGTTACCATGAACTTCTTATGCTTGTGGTTGGTTTAGAATTTAATTCCACTCTTCATGACTTTCGGCCACATCATGAGTTTAGACTTAGGAAACTTAGTACCTAAATTAAAAATGCTTATGATGTTCCTTATGATAAATGTTATGAAATTGGTTTAGGGTTCATATGTTTATATGATTGCTTGTAACCTAGGTTTAGACCTTTGCATGTTTCGGCCACATCATAAATTGTGGACCTAGGAAGCTTAGAACCTAAACTAAATATGCTTATGATGTTCCTTATGATAAATGTTATGAAATTGGTTTAGGGTTCATATGTTTATATGATTGCTTGCAACTTAGATGATCTCTTGCATGTTTCGGCCACCAATGAGGAATTGATGATTGAGACCCAATTATAACCTTTTATGTGCTTCACATGTCATGATATGATTTAGGAGATGTTAACTTATGTGTCATGCATGATTATGTTCCCATGATATGTTATATGCTCATTTATGTATACTTATGAATCATGCATTTAAAAGATCTCCTATGATGTGCTATATGCTCAAGTATGTATGCTTATGAAATGACAATGTAAAGGCCTAAGAGTTGCTTCCCTATCAAGTGGGACTAAGAGCACTCTTTATGATATGCTAAGTGAAAGGCCTAAGAGTTGCTTCCCTATCAAGTGGGACTAAGAGCACTCTTCATGTTAAGTTAAGTTATGAATGACATGAACATGATGAATTATGAATGACTTGAACATGATATGCTATGGATGACATGTACATGATATGCTATGAATGACATGAACATGATATGCTATGATTATATGACATGTTATTTTACTTTGTATGACTTGTACCAAAAGGGTGGGCTCCTTATGCGCCTCTAGGTCGAAGTACGGGCCTAGTAAAGGGTGGACTCCTTACGTGCCCCTAGGTCGAGCTACGGGCCTAGTTTCCTAGTAGGTTCAAGACTAGCTATCTTGGGTCCTTAGGATGCGCGCATTTATGTATGTATGTGGTACTAAGCCGGGCCCCCTCATGTTGAGATTATTTTCAAGTACTATATTATATTGTTTTTTTAAGACATCTTGCACCATGACATGAAGCATGTTTTTGAAAAGCATCTTGCACATGACATTACCCATGTTTTAAAGGACATCTTGCATGTATGATTATGAAATGATATGATATGATGCTTACATTTATGCTATGATATGATGTTCTTTATGCTATGATAGGATATGTCATGATGCTTATTTCCTTTTATGATACGATATGACCTGATGCTTTCATATGTCATGCTATGATGCTCCTTTATGCTATGATGTTTCCTTTATGCTATGATATGATTTTCATTTATGCCATGATATGATTTCCATTTATGCTATGGTATGAGTTCCATTTACATTCATGCTATGATATGATGTTCATGTATGCTATGATATGTGATATGATTACTCTTACAAAATATGTGGTTTAGATGTTCTGTATGTCCATGTTATCTGTATTATGTTGAATGATTATGTTATGACATATGGTTTTTGTGAGTAGGAAAGGATCTCACTAAGCCTTGTGTGCTTATAGTTACTTTCCTTGTACCACAGATAAAGGTAAAGGATGGATAAACTAAAGGAGCAGCAGGAGGGGCAGGAGATGTGTGTGGTGGTGGCTTAGCTAAGAAAGAAAGACCTGCTTATGTTGATTTAGGATTGATATGAACCATGCTTATTTTATGTTGATGACTTGCATGATCACTTTACTTATGCTTATGTTAAGATATGGATATTATGACTCTTTAAGTTGGTGACTATGCTGAGCATGCTAGTATGATTAGTTGTGAAAAAAAAAATGAACGATTACTTCCGCTGTTTAGAAATTCATGTACGTACGTTATGTATGTAGAAAGTAACACCGCCTTCACTAGCAGGAGGGGGCGGGCTGTTACATACACATCCTCGAGTAGATTTCCATTAAGAAATGTGGTTTTAACATCCATCTGCCAGATCTCATAATCATAGTAAGCAGCAACAACAAGTATGATCCGAATGGATTTGAGCATCGCAACTAGTGAAAAGATTTCATCATAGTCTATACTATGAATCTGCTTGAATCCTTTAGCCACCAATCTACCTTTATAGGTATGCATATTTCCATCCATGTCAGTCTTCACCTTGAAGACCCACTTACACCCAATGGGTTTGATCCCTTCAGGTGGATCAACCAAAGTCCATACTTGGTTAGTGTACATGTATTCCATCTTGGATCTTATGGCCTCTAGCCATTTCTCAGAATCTGGGCCCTGTACAGCTTCTTGATAAGATGTAGGCTCATTGAGACCAATAAGCTCTACATCACCGTGGTGAGACAAGAGAAATGAATATCTCTCAGGTTGATGACGAATTCTATCAGATCTGCGTAGAGCATGTGCTACTTGAACAGGTTGTTGTTCCACAACTTCTTGTGGTGTAACAAGATCCCGATCCACAACATCTTGTGGTACCTATTCAATTTCCATCACGGTGTCAGTGTTAGTATCTTGAACTTCTTCAAGATCGATTTCACTCCCACTAGTTTTTCTAGAAATCAATTCCCTTTCTAGAAATACACCAGTTCTGGCAACAAACACCTTGCCATTTGTGGGATTATAGAAGTAATTGTTGGGTTCGTCGGGCCTCGAAAACCGCTTTTTCGCGTCGCGGAAACCCCGAGTCACCCAAAGCCGTAGATCCGTGCAAAGATTCGTAAACAAAAACTTTTCGAAAAACCTTTTCTTGTACGAGTTTGTAAAACCTTTAGATCTACACTAGATAAGGGTTATACCTTCGAAGCGTGCCTTTCGCTTATCCCGCTCGTCCAAGGAGTTGCCGGATCTCTAGACCGTCAAGCGTCGGTCCTCTAGAAGTATCCACACGGACACGTAGGTGGAGAAAACCTCACACAAAGGTGTGCTAGCACCTTGGTGAGATTCGGCCAAGCAAGGAGGAGAGGGAGAGGGAGAGCTTGAGAGGAAGAAGGAGGAAGATTCACCACACTTGAATGAAAAAATGAATTCACTTTCATTCACAAAGTGGCCGGCCACTTTCTTCTAGTGTAACTCCCCATTAAATGCAATTAATGTGAAGTTAATAAGAAAATGGCTTTGTAATTTCCATGAGGTGGCATCCATGATGATGTGGAATATCATCATTGGTCCACCTAATGGCAACTCACCAATGAGGTGGCAAAAGGTCAAGTCAAAATTGACCTTTGGTCTTCCTTCTCTAGTCAAGTCAAACTTGACTCAATCTCTACCATGGTTGATCTAATCCAACCATTTGATTCGAGCCAATTTAATATAATGAATCTAATTCATTAAATTAAATTGATTTAATAAGTCATAATCTAAATTAGACTCATTAAATACATGAATCAACTTGAGTCGAACTCAAGTTAGCCCAATTAGGATTACTCTTAATCCAATTTGATTCATCAAATGAATCTAATCCTCTTGGTTCATCATATGAACCTAATCTCCATCTAATTGTCCTAAGTGTGTGACCCTATAGGTTCTTGTAACGTTGGCAATGCCCTAAACCCATTTAGGAGCATAAGTAATGAGCGGTATCTAGCAACACATCATTACTACCGAAGTTACAAGAATGTCGAGATCCGACATCACCTTGTGACTACCAATTGTGACTACTCACAAAATAATGACAAGTGTTCTTCTATCCTAGACATCTAGATTGATCAATATGAGGCATAGACCGTGTCATCCTCTAATCAATCTAAATCTTGAACTCCAAGTAGACTCACTCGATCAAATGAGCTCAACATCTAATGTTGACTCATTTGGGCATGACCATGCACTTAGTGGTCTCACTCTATCAAGAATACCGATGTCGCTCCTGTCATATGGGAGGGATAGATTCCATCTACATCACTCACATCCCTCCGCATAATTTGTTACATACCCAGTAATCACCTTTATAGTCCACCCAGTTACGGGTGACGTTTGACGAAACTAAAGTACATAACTCCTTATGTAGGGATCCATGGTGACTTCAGGTCTAAGGACTAATAGTCATACTAATAGCCACATGAGAAAGTATATGACACTCATATAACGATCCATGATACTTTCTCATGGCGGGTCATTCAGTATACATTCTCTAATGCATACCCATGTGTCAGCTTGATATCTCTATATCCATGACTTGTGAGATCAAGTCATCGAGTTGACCTACATGCTAGTCTTATTGTATTAACATTGTCCCTGAATGCTAATACTCGACTAGGAATGATTTAGAGTAGTGTTCCCTATATCATCTCACTATCGATTCAACTAATCGATTGATATAGGTATGAACCTTCTACTCAAGGGCGCTATTATACTTAGTCTATTTGGCACTAATATAAATAAGTATAATAACCAAACAAATGCCTTTATTAATATACAAGAATATGATATACATGAGTCCATACAATCATCAAATGATTGGCTCTAGGCTCTAACTAACAATCTCCCACTAGCACTAGTGCCAATCAAGATAGGCTCTAAGGCCTAAATACCTAGTGTGACCATCATGCTTCCTCCGTGCCAAAGCCTTGGTTAAGGGATCTGCGATGTTAGCCTCTGAGGTACTCTGCAAATCTTCACATCTCCTCATCGATAATCCTCGAATGAGATGAGCCGTAGTATATGCTTGGTCCGCTGGTGTGAGCGAGGTTCCTTCGTTGCTATAGCTCCATTGTTGTCACAATAGAGCTCAATGGGTCAGCGATATTAGGAACCACCCCAAGTTCAAAATGAACTTGCGGATCCAAATCGCCTCCTTTCTGCCTCGATGCGGCATATACTCATTGTAGAATCAGCCATCCGATCCGCTTGAACTCTTCCACCGACAAGACCACCATTAATGCAAAATCGAACCGACTCTGCGATCGGTAATCATCCCGATCGGTCTGAAGCCAGCATCACTGTAACCCTTTATAGTTAGCTCATCATTGCCTCCATATATCAAGAAATATTCTTTAGTCCTTCGTAAGTACTTAAGAATATTCTTGACCGCTATCCAGTGACTTTCACCTGGATCTGACTGGTATCTGCTCGTCATGCTCAAAGCATACGAGACATCAGGTCGAGTACATAGCATGGCGTACATGATTGATCCTATGGCTGAGGCATAAGGGATCTGATCCATGCGGTCTCTCTCCTCTCTAGAAGAGGGACTTTGAGTCTTCGAAAGACTCACGCCATGTGACATCGGCAGAAATCCCTTCTTGGAGTTCTGCATGGCAAACCGAAGGAGTACCTTGTCAATATATGTACTCTGACTTAGGCCAAGCAATCTCTTAGATCTATCTCTATAGATCTGTATCCCTAGAATGCGGGATGCCTCACCTAAGTCCTTCATTGAGAAGCAACTCCCTAGCCAGGTCTTGACAGACTGAAGCATAGGGATGTCCTTCCCAATGAGTAGTATGTCATCCACATACAATATGAGGAAGACAACTATATTCCCTACAACCTTCTTGTAGACACAAGGCTCATCTTCGTTCTTAATGAAACTAAACTGTTTGATTGCATCATCAAAATGAAGATTCCAGCTCCGAGAAGCTTGCTTTAGTCCATAAATGGACCTATGCAGCTTGCATACTCTACTAGTATGCTGTGGATCTACAAAACCCTCAGGTTGTGTCATGTACACATCCTCGAGTAGGCTTCCATTCAGAAACGCGGTTTTGACATCCATCTGCCATATCTCATAGTCATGGTAGGCTGCAATAGCAAGCATGATCCGAATAGACTTAAACATCGCTACTGGAGAAAAGGTTTCATCATAGTCAATACCATGAATCTGCTTGAAACCTTTAGCTACCAAGCGACCCTTATAAATAAGTCCATCCATGTCAGTCTTTCTCTTAAAGACCCACTTACACCCAATGGGTTTTACCCCTTCTGGTGGATCAACCAAAGTCCATACTTGGTTGGTGTACATGGATTCCATTTCGGATCTCATGGCTTCTAGCCATTTCTCGGAATCACAGCTTCTTGATAGGTGGTAGGCTCATCCTCTATGAGCATAACGTCATCATGGTCAGACAAGAGAAATGAGTATCTCTCAGGCTGACGACGTACCCTATCAGACCTGCGAAGAGGTATGTCTACTTGAACTGGTTGTTGTTCCTCAACTCTTTGTGGAACAACATCATCCGCAACACTTTGTGGTTCCAGTTCAACTTCCATCGAGGCATCAGTGCTATTGTTCGCATCTTGAACTTCTTCAAGATCGAACGCGCTCCCACTAGTCTTTCTAGAAACAAAGTCCCTTTCTAGAAAGACCCCAGTCTTTGCCACAACTACCTTGTGCTGACTGGGAATGTAGAAGTAATATCCCTTAGTTTCCTTGGGATATCCGATGAAATAGCACTTGTCGGATTTGGGTCCTAACTTGTCTGAGACTTGACGTCTAACGTAAGCCTCACAACCCCAAATCCTCATGAAAGACACCTGAGCATCTCTCCCAGTCCATATCCTATATGGTGTCTTTATCACGGCCTTTGATGGAACTCGGTTGAGTATGAAAGCTGCCGTGTCTAGAGCATATCCCCATAGATATGTCGAAAGATCTGTGTGACTCATCATAGATCGTACCATATCTAATAAGGTATGATTCCTCCGTTCGGATACACCATTCCACTGTGGTGTTCCAGGAGGAGTGAGTTGGGATAGAATCCCACACTCAGCTAGATAGTCACGGAACTCATGGCTAAGGTATTCTCCACCTCGATCGGATCGAAGTATCTTAATACTCTTGCCAAGCTGGTTCTGTACTTCATTCTTGAATTCTTTGAACTTTTCAAAGGATTCTGACACATAACCATATCTACTGAAGTCATCAGTAAATGTGATGAAGTACCTATAACCGCCTCTAGCAGCGACATTGAAAGGGCCACATACATCACTATGTATGAGTCCTAACAAATCAGTCGCTCTCTCGCTGTGCCCACTAAAGGGAGTCTTGGTCATCTTACCTCGTAGGCATGACTCGCATACCTCATATGATTCAAAATCAAATGAGTCCAGCATACCATCCTTATGGAACTGGGATAAGCGCTTGTCATTTATATGACCTAAGCGACAGTGCCAGAGGTAGGTTTGGTTCATGTCATTTGACTTGAACCTCTTGGTATTTATGTTATAGATAGGGCTCTCAAGGTCTAGAATATAGAGTCCGTTTATTAGAGGTGCACTACAATAGAACATATCATTTAAATAGACAGAACAACATTTGTTCTTTATTATAAACGAGAATCTTTTCTTGTCCAAACAAGAAACTAAAATTATGTTCTTAGTCAAGGCAGGCACATAACAACAATCATCTAATTCTAGTACAAGCCCAGAGGGAAGAGATAGATGATAAGTTCCTACAGCAATAGCAGCAACTCGTGCTCCATTACCTACTCGTAGGTTTATCTCACCCTTCGTCAATGCCCTGCTATTTCTCAGCGCTTGTACATTAGTACAAATGTGCGAAGCACATCCGGTATCTAATACCCACGATGAAGAAATAGAGAGGTTGACTTCTATAACATGTATACCTGAAGTAGAAATCTTATTTCTCTTCTTCGTAAGATCTTCCAGGTATTCTTTGGCGTTCCTCTTCCAGTGCCTTGCTTGTCCTTGATATAGGTGACAAAGATGTCATAAACGCCCATCAACTCATGTTGCTTCTGAAGCTCAGAGTTCATGGTTGCGAGCATAAGACAGACACATCTAATCTTGATGCTTCTTGTAAGCATCCCGGTCAGCTCGCGTGACAGTGGCAGGAGGAGCCTCCGGAATGGGCTGCTTCAGAACGTACAGTTTACGTTCCTGAGTGAGAACTATTCTCATGTTCCTGTACTAGTCCAGGAAATTTGCTCCGTTGAGCTTGTCCTTCTTAAGGACAGAACGCAGGGAGAAAGAGTTCGTATTCGACGTCATGGTTATCTACAACAGAAAATTTGCAGAAATAAATATCATATTCTTTTAAAATCATTTAATTAGGCCTTTAATTAAATGATGCTCCCACTGAATTCTATAATTCTTGTGGGACAAGATCCACATCATACTAACCCTTGAGTTAGCTTTGGCTAATACGCCCAAGGCTTAGTATGATCGGTAGGTAACGATTACCAATTACATCTCTATGCAACTCTTGTTTATAAAATCAATATCCGCATTTATATTAAAACTCGAGTTAGCTTTGGCTAATACGCCCGAGAGTTAATATAGATGTGATTTTGACCTATCATTCCAACTATTGGAAGAATGCCTATAGTTGACTCGATCCAACCGAGTAACTAGGAATACTCAATCTAATTGAGTTTGTATTCACCCATGCGTTGATAGGCGGGACCAAGATTGTCCCTCCGTACCCTACCAAGATAATATGTATTGCTCTGCTTTGGCAGATTCAACAATACATGTGATCGAGGTAGTGATAGGTATCACGGCACGGTTAGGCATTTAGAGTTGGTTTGATCGAGATCTAATCTAATCAAAAAGGATGCATCTTGTGCACGACTCAGATCTAATCTAATCGCAAGGGTGCATCATGTGCACGACTTAGATCTAATCTAATCGTAAGGCACTAATTAATTAATTACTTATTAAACATGCATCATATACATAAGCAATTAACTAATTAATCTATTTGTGATTTAGTCATGGCCCTACTACGATCTTCTCAAGCCAATGAGAAGATCGAATGGTCAACCTAGGGTCAACAGCTTCTCCAAGCTCCTCCCTTTGACCATCTTGTGTTGCTCGTGCCCGCCTTGGAACTCCGTCTCGTGTGGACCCTCCACCGCTCCAATTTGTACATTACAATTTGAAACTCGAGTTACATTCGAGTCTAAATCTAATTTACAACAAGAACATAAGAGAAGACACGACGCGCAGGTCGTGAATAAATAAAACCATACAGCACGCGCAAACACATAACGGCACGCAGGCCGTATTATGAATTACAACACAACCAATCATATTGGGTTTTGGGCCATGACTATCACAAAATTTATATATAATTCAAAATTATATATTTACATAATTTTATATAATTTTAAAATTAAATTTTAAAATTTTTTACCAGTAAAATTTCCCGGCGGTCCCGTTTAGCGGTTTCGGGCGCAATCGCGAAACGGATCCCCTTGCGGGGCCCAGGGGCAGCGCCCCTACCCGCGATCTAACCATCGCGAGGGTTCCTTTGCGATCCAACAGTGCCTAAACCCGTTGTCCCAAAACGATTTGGGCCGAGACATTGCCGTTTCGGAAAAATCTTCCCGGCGGGTTCGTTTTTCGCGATTTCGGGTGCAATCACGGAGCAAATCCCCTTGCGGGGTTAGGGGCAGTACCCCTACCCACGATCTAACCATCGTGAGTTGCTCCTTTGCGATCTAATGGCACCCGACCCCGCTGTCCCAAACGAATTTGGGGCAAAATGAAGCCGTTTACAAGAAAACTTTCCGGTAGCCGAAGCCTACAAGTGCCGAGACACTTGTGCTTCGCTTCTACGGAAAAATTACTCATAAAAACTCTAAAAACTCAATTTTTACAGAAAATCACAGAAGGTATATTTTTCATAAAAATACAAACGAACTCGTACAAGTCTTTGCACGTGGCTCTGATACCACTGTTGGGTTTTTCGCGTCGCGGAAACCCCGAGTCACCCAAAGCCGTAGATCCGTGCAAAGATTCGTAAACAAAAACTTTTTGAAAAACCTTTTCTTGTACGAGTTTGTAAAACCTTTAGATCTACACTAGATAAGGGTTATACCTTCGAAGCGTGCCTTTCGCTTATCCCGCTCGTCCAAGGAGTTGCCGGATCTCTAGACCGTCAAGCGTCGGTCCTCTAGAAGTATCCACACGGACACGTAGGTGGAGAAAACACACAAAGGTGTGCTAGCACCTTGGTGAGATTCGGCCAAGCAAGGAGGAGAGGGAGAGGGAGAGCTTGAGAGGAAGAAGGAGGAAGATTCACCACACTTGAATGAAAAAATGAATTTACTTTCATTCACAAAGTGGCCGGCCACTTTCTTCTAGTGTAACTCCCCATTAAATGCAATTAATGTGAAGTTAATAAGAAAATGGCTTTGTAACTTCCATGAGGTGGCATCCATGATGATGTGGAATATCATCATTGGTCCACCTAATGGCAACTCACCAATGAGGTGGCAAAAGGTCAAGTCAAAATTGACCTTTGGTCTTCCTTCTCTAGTCAAGTCAAACTTGACTCAATCTCTACCATGGTTGATCTAATCCAACCATTTGATTCGAGCCAATTTAATATAATGAATCTAATTCATTAAATTAAATTGATTTAATAAGTCATAATCTAAATTAGACTCATTAAATACATGAATCAACTTGAGTCGAACTCAAGTTAGCCCAATTAGGATTACTCTTAATCCAATTTGATTCATCAAATGAATCTAATCCTCTTGGTTCATCATATGAACCTAATCTCCATCTAATTGTCCTAAGTGTGTGACCCTATAGGTTCTTGTAACGTTGGCAATGCCTTAAACCCATTTAGGAGCATAAGTAATGAGCGGTATCTAGCAACACATCATTACTACCCAAGTTACAAGAATGTCGAGATCCGACATCACCTTGTGACTACCAATTGTGACTACTCACAAAATAATGACAAGTGTCCTTCTACCCTAGACATCTAGATTGATCAATATGAGGCATAGACCGTGTCATCCTCTAATCAATCTAAATCTTGAACTCCAAGTAGACTCACTCGATCAAATGAGCTCAACATCTAATGTTGACTCATTTGGGCATGGCCATGCACTTAGTGGTCTCACTCTATCAAGAATACCGATGTCGCTCCCGTCATATGGGAGGGATAGATTCCATCTACATCACTCACATCCCTCCGCATAATTTGTTACATACCCAGTAATCGCCTTTATAGTCCACCCAGTTACGGGTGACGTTTGACGAAACTAAAGTACATAACTCATTATGTAGGGATCCATGGTGACTTTAGGTCTAAGGACTAATAGTCATACTAATAGCCACATGAGAAAGTATATGACACTCATATAACGATCCATGATACTTTCTCATGGCGGGTCATTCAGTATACATTCTCTAATGCATACCCATGTGTCAGCTTGATATCTCTATATCCATGACTTGTGAGATCAAGTCATCGAGCTGACCTGCATGCTAGTCTTATTGTATTAACATTGTCCCTGAATGCTAATACTCGACTAGGAATGATTTAGAGTAGTGTTCCCTATATCATCTCACTATCGATTCAACTAATCGATTGATATAGGCATGAACCTTCTACTCAAGGACGCTATTATACTTAGTCTATTTTGCACTAATATAAATAAGTATAATAACCAAACAAATGCCTTTATTAATATACAAGAATATGATATACATGAGTCCATACAATCATCAAATGATTGGCTCTAGGGCTCTAACTAACAGTAATATCCCTTTGTTTCCTTGGGATATCCAACAAAGTAGCACTTATCCGATTTGGGTCCTAGTTTATCTGAGACTTGTCATCGAACGTAAGCCTCACAACCCCAAATCTTCATAAAAGACATATTGGGACTCTTCCCTGTCCATATCGTATATGGTGTCTTTATGATGGCCTTGGATGGAACTCGGTTAAGTGTGAAGGCGACTGTCTCTAGAGCATGTCCCCAGAAGGAAGTAGGAAGATCTGTATGACTCATCATCGATCGTACCATATCTAATAAAGTACGGTTCCTCCTTTCTGATAAATCATTCCATTGTGGTGTTCCAGGTGGAGTGAGTTGAGATATGATCCCACACTCAACAAGATGGTCATGAAACTCTTGGCTAAGGTATTCCCCACCTTGATCTAATCGAAGCATCTTAATACTCTTACCAAGTTGGTTTTATACTTTATTCTTGAATTCTTTGAACTTTTCAAAGGATTCTGACTTGTGTCTCATCAGATACACATAGTCATATCTACTGAAATCATCAATGAAGGTAATGAAGTAATGATAGCCTCCTCTAGCTGCTATTCTAAAAGGGCCACATACATCAGTATGTATGAGTTCTAACAGATCATTAGCCCTTTCGCCATGTCTACTAAATGGATTCTTTGTCATATTGCCTCGAAGATAAGATTCGCATACCTCATATGATTCAAAATCAAAGGAGTCCAAAAGTCCATCCTTATGGAGTTAGGATATACGACTTTCATTTATGTGACCTAAGCGACAATGCCAGAGATATGTTTGGTTCAGATCATTAGATTTGAACCGCTTGGTATTTATGTTATAGATTGAGTTTTCAAAGTCTAGAACATAGAGTCCATTTATCAGAGGTACACTACAATAAAACATGTTATTTAAATAAACAGAACAATGTTTGTCCTTTATTATAAATGAGAACCCCTTCTTGTCTAAACAAGAAACAGAGATTATGTTTTTGATTAAAGCAGGCACATAACAACACTCTTCAAGTTCTAAAACAAGCCTAGTGGGCAAAGATAAGGAATAGGTTCCTACAACGACTGCAGCAACACTTGCACCATTGCCTACTGATAGGTCCACTTCGCCCTTTGTCAATACATAATTTCTCAGTGCCTGCACATTAGTACAAATGTGAGATGCACATTCGATATCTAATACCCATGAAGAAGAAATAGATAGATTGACTTCTATAGCATATATACCTGAGGCAGAAGTCTCACTTCTCTTCCTTTTCAGTTCCTCTAGGTATCCCTTGCAATTCCTCTTCCAGTGTCCGATCTCACCATAGTGGAAGTAGGCCCCTTCCTTAGCAACCCCACCTTTGGGTTTCAGTGCATGAGTCTTGCCCTTGCCTTTGGCTTGGGTCTTACCCTTACCTTTAGGATTCCACCTGCCTTTGCCCTTAGACACCATCAAAATGGAACTAGGCTTTGCCTTCTTAAGGTTGAGTTCAGCAGTTCTCAACATGCTCAACATCTCAGGCAGTGGTTTGTCAATTTCATTCATGTTGTAGTTCACGACAAATTAACTATAACTATCAGGCAACGACTGCAAGATAAGATCAATGACCAATTCTTGGCCTAGTGGAGATCCCAACCTTTATAGATTCTCCACATTCCCAATCATTTTGAGCATATATGGTCCTACGGGACTTCCGTCTTGCATTTTGCATTGAAATAGTGCTTTAGAGATCTCAAATCTCTCATGCCTTGCTTGTCCTTGATATAGTTTTCTAAGGTGTTCAACCATATCATAAGCATCAATGTTCTCATGTTGCTTCTGAAGCTCAGAGTTCATGGTGGTGAGCATAAGGCATGATACATCTAATGCATTGTCTTGATGCTTCTTGTAAGCATCCCTATCTGCTCTAGTGGTAGTAGCAGAGGTGCTTCAGGAATAGGCTGCTCTAGGACGTATAGTTTTCTTTCTCTCTTGAGAACTATTCTCATGTTTCTATACCAGTCTAGGAAATTAGCTCCATTGAGCTTGTCCTTTTCAAGGACAGATTGCGAAGAGAGTGTATTCATTGTACTTGACGATGTTGGTAATCTACAACAGTGAAATGCAGAACTTAGTATCATATATCGATCATTTAATTAGGCCTTTAATTAAATGATTCTCCCACTGAATTCAAAAGCTTGATAGGAGCAAGTCACTACTAGCTCTAAACCCAAAAGCAAAGACATTCTAGTGGGACAAGATCCATATTATACTTCATCTTGAGTTAGCTTTGGCTAATCGCCCAAGACTTGTATAAATTAGGTAGGCAACGTGTACCAATTGGACAAGATCCACATTATACCTTATCTTGAGTTAGCTTTGGCTAATCGCCCAAGACTTAGTACAACTTAGGTAGACAACATTTACCAATTACATCCTATGTAACTCTTGTATTCTTAAGTGAACAACACTATTTGTTTGTTTCCCCATCTTATGAAATCCATATTATAATTCATCTTGAGTTAGCTTTGGCTAATCACCCAAGACTAGTATAATATGATTTACATCTTATGGGATATGCCTTTAAGTTCTTAATCCAATTGAGGTAACTTAATTAAGTCATACCCAAAAGTCAATAATCGGACATCACAATTGTCCAGTCGCACTCTACCAAGATAAAATGAGTCATTTTGCTTTGGCAAACCTGACTACAGATGATCGAGGTTTGGTAGGCATATGTAAATGACCTAATTACGATAGCTACACTTGCATCACATACATCATGGCATATCATGGCATATATCAACATATACACAAGTTTAAACGTGACATGGTTATGACCCCCATAAACTACGATCTTCTCAAGCCAATGAGAAGAGCGATAAGTTAACCTAGGTCTAAGCAGCTTCTCCAAGCGCCTCCTTGGTTGTCGTGTGTTGTTGTCCTTCCTTCCTTTTCACCCACCTTCCAGAAGACTAACTCTTTCTAATTTTGTACATTACAAAATCTAAAGAAACTCGAGTTACATTCGAGTGTAATCTAATTACAACATGAATAAAAGGGATGAAGGCACGACACGCATGCCGTATTATGAATTACAACATTACACACATCCAATCACATTGAGGTTAAAGGCCATAACCATGCACCATGTCATATAACATTCATAATATTTTATGACATAATATTTACTATGATTTCAATAATAAATTATGAGCCGCAACACCATGGCGGTACCGCTAAATTTATTTTGCATACTCATTTTATGAGTTGGTGCTTTACCCGAGACCTTACTACCCATAATACCAACTATGTTTTGTTCTAAACAAAACACCTCTGGCCAAGACCTTGTTGGTCACACACCAACTATGTTTTGTTCCCAACAAAACACCTGGCCGAGACCTTGCTGGTCACATACCAACTATGCTTTGTTCCCAACAAAATACCCATTTTGGTCAAGGCTTAGGATTTGGCCGAGACACAAAATCTAGCCAAGACTCATAGTTTGGCCGAGATTTACTCTCTTGGCCGAAACCTTGTTTGGCCAAGACTCATAAATTTTTGTAAATCACAGTAAACCCTATCAAGTAATTTCTATATCATATATAAAAATTCTAACTTAGCATAGCCCTTCGCAAGTGACTCTGATACCAGTGTTGGGATCTAGCGCGCTAAACACGTGAAAGCGCAGCGGAAAAATTACTAGATCCTCTTATCCAGCGGACCCATGCAAAGGGAAGAAATAATTTCTATTCATAATCTATGCTAAGCTACATGATAGGATTATACCTTTGTTGCGTGCCCTTCGCAATCCCGACAGCAACCATTTTCTCTGGATCCATATCTCAGCGCATTCAAGCATCCGCGCCTCTATGGTATCCACACGAACATATCCTTTGTTCATCGCACGAACGAAGCCTTCGGAGAAGAACCATCTTCTTGTGCTAGCAAGAAGTATAATTCGGCCAAACATCAAGAATCGGCCATGGAAGGAGGAGGAATAAGATGGAATCTCAAGAGACACCTTTTTCTCATCTAATTCATCTAATGAAAAATAAATGACAAAAACCTATTTATATTCATCCCATGAATACCAAAGGTCTTTTGTCTCTTTGTATTCCTCTTAATGGGTTGGATTTATTATATTAGATTAACCATTAATCCAATAACCCAATAAGTCTAACCCATTGAGACTAACCCATTAATCCAATGTGCCTAATTTAGATTGGACTCAATCCAATGAGTGGGTTCATTTGAGTCTAACTCAATTAGTAACCAAAAGACCTAATCATCTCATGATTGGCCCTTAGGGCTAATTACTAACAACATCACCATAGTCAGACAAGAGAAAAGAATATCTCTCAGGTTGATGGTGGGTCCTATCAGTTCTGCATAGAGCTTGTTCTACTTGAACAAGTTGTTGCTTCACAACTTCTTACGATGTAATAAAATCATGATCCACAACATCTTGTAGAACCGTTGAATTTCCTTCAAAGCTTCGGTGCTAGTTTATGTATCTTGAATTTCTTGAAGATTAACTTTATTCCCACTAGTTTTTCTAGAAATAAATTTCCTTTCTTAAAAGACACCATTTCTGGTAACAAACACTTTGCCTAATTGTGTGGAATTATAAAAGTAATATCCTTTGTTTCCTTGAGATATCCTATAAAATAACACTTCTCCAATTTGGGTCCGAGTTTATTTGAGACTAGTCGTCAAAAGTAAGCCTCAGATCCCTAAATCTTTATAAAAGACATCTTGGAACTCTTCCAAGTGTATATCATATATGCTGTCTTTATGACGACCTTAGATGGAACATGGTTAAGTGTGAAAGCGACCATCTCTAGAGCATGCCCCCAGCAGGAAGTAGGAATATCTGTTCGACTCATCATCGATCATATCATATCTAATAAAGTATAATTTCACCTTTCTGATGCACCATCCCACTGTGGTGTTCTAGGTGGAGTGAGTTGAGATATGATCCCACACTCAGATGATCATGAAACTCTTGACTAAGATATTCCCCACCTCGATCTGATAGAAGCATCTTAATATGCTTACCAAGTTGATTTTGTACTTTATTTTTAAATTCTTTAAACTTTTCAAAGGATTCTGACTTGTGTTTCATTAGATACATATAGTCGTATCGATTGACATCATTAGTAAAAGTAATGAAATACTGATAGCCTCCTCTTGTTGTTATTTTAAAAGGTACATTAGTATGTATGAGTTCTAATAAGTCATTAGCTCTTTCACCGTGTTTGCTAAAAGGAGTCTTAGTCATGTTGCCTTGAAGACAAGATTCTCATGCCTCATATAATTCAAAATCAAATTAGTCCAAAAGTCCATCCTTATAGAGTTGGGATAGGCCAGAGGTATGTTTGGTTCAAACCATTTGGTTTGAACTGTTTGGGATTTATATTATAGATTGAGTTTTCAAGATCTTAGATGCTTATTTGTGCAAAATGTAAATATTATCTACTAACAAAAAAATTTTAAAAATTTTAAAATATATATTAATTTTTATGAATTTCTCAAAAAAATCATATTTTCAAAACTAAAATAATTTCATAGATTTTTTTTTGAAATATTTATTTTTCTATGATAAAATATTATGTTCTCTATTAAAATAAAGTTTTTAAAATTTTCTGACAGTTAAATAATATTCTATAATTTTTTGTCCAAATATTATTTTTATTATTAAAAATTTTCAAAAAGAAAATCTTCTAAAATTTAATATTTCTATAGTTATATATTCTATTTTAAATAATTTTAAAAATTAAGACAATTTTTAGCTATGAAAATCTATATTTAAAATTTATTTTTCAAAAAATTAGGTTTTGTCATGAAATAATTGATTTCTATTAAAATAAAAAATATTTTTTAGTGAAAATATTTGGATTGATCTAACTGCTTCTAATTGACTTTGATAAAAAATTTTAGGATTTTTTTAAGCTAAAAAATTATTTTGAAATTATTTTTGTTAAAACAAAGAATTAATTAGTAAAGTTAAATTAGAAAGTTTTGAAAATTATTTTTGAAAATATTAGTTTACTGTTAATTTTGTTCACAAACCCCTAAAAAAATTTTCTAAATTTTTATAACTATGTTATATTTTTCTCCCTATTTTTTTGATGTGATCAACGAGGGAGAAATAGGAAGTAAGTTAGGGGAAAGTTTTTTTTACTTAATTGTAAATTCTTGTTATAATTGTAAATTTATTTACTTAGTACAAATTATTTTATTTTGGGTTAACCCTAACTTAACTTGGATTGATATACATCAAAAGGGGGAGATTGTAAGTACCCTACGTTAGTTTTGATGTGGCCAACCAAGTTAAGATAGGTCTTGTATATTTGATCATTGTATCTAAGTGTGCAGGAGCATAGGAATATAAAAAGTCGAGCGGAAGACGCAGCTAACGAGAAGGATGTCACGGGAAGGGAGCTGACGGGCTTAGTGCATCTGATAGACGAGGTACTGCAATAGAGTACACCAGCGGACGAGAAGGATGTGTGTGACATTCAAGGGATGAGAAGCCAAGAAGGTAGCCTGCTTGAGGATAAAGCCAGAGTTAGCTTCGGGTGAGCTCAACTCTGGAAGGCCGGAGCATCACTCAAACAACTGGAGATGAAGTCAGTAATTGAAGAAGATGATGAATAGTCAGGACAAGGCTCACCAATCTGGGAGCCCGAACCACTTTGGTGCTGAAAGGCCGCCTCACCGCTGTGGTTCACGTTTGGTTCCACATCAGCACTGGTCCGGGTGCTCGGACATGGTTTAGGCACCCAGAGATGAAAAAGTCTATCTTCCAACCATTGTGTGAAGCCATTGCGTGGAGATATCATTTGCCACCCTAGTGACACCCAGAGAGCATCCAGGCGTCCGAACTGTGCCACGACAGTAATGGATAAATTTCACCAGAGTACTATAAATAGAGCCCCAGTTCAGTCAATTACAAAAAACATGAGTTAACAAACTCTGAGCTTTTATTTCTAATTATGTAGTTTCTTTTCTATACTTTAATTTCTATGGGAGCCTTCTCTACCTACATCAAAGGAGATTCTTAGTAAGCTTCCACTGCCTTGGATTAGCAACCATCTCGGTTGCAAACCAAGTAAAACATTCATGTCTCTTCTTTAATTTATGTTCATTTTATTTGTTAATTTAACTTGTATTTGTCTTTGTTAAACTTGGAAGCAAAAGAAAGTATAAATTTGATTGTAGGGCTATTCACCCCCTCTAGTCGGCCGCACAAGCCCAATAGAAACAACTTACCCTCGAATGAAATGTGGGAAATTGAAGCTCCCCAAATTGGCAGGTTTGTTGTAAATTATATAACCAAAAAATTTAACTTTTATTAAAAAAAAGATTATTAACGTTGTAAGATAATACATTGTAGGCTTCAAAAGCTCTTATTGTATCCTGTTTACTCTCGAATGACATAGTGCATAGCGTCCTTAAAATGATTAACTTGTATAGATGCTTCTATCCAAGTGTCACAAACACCAGGCTGATGTTAAATAAAGACAACATTTATTTTCCCTATATTAATTAAATAGATAATTTAGAATCATGTATAAATAATAATTAGAAATAAAGAAAATTACAACTTAAAATGAAATGATTTACCAAGTAGTTGCTACACGTTGTAGCAGCTACTTAGATAGTTAGCTGCTAGAAATTATAGCAGCTAAATATTCAAGTAGTTGCTACAACATATAGCAGCTAAATGTCCAAGTGGCTGCAGGCATTGTAGTAGGTGTCGATCATGTATATTGTAGCATAAATCCTTCTAATATATATTAGGATCATGGTAGTAAATTTCAACTTTAAATGAAACAAATTACCATTGGTTATGAAATGTGGGAATTGATGTTTGGCAAGTTTCCTGCAAATTATATAAGCATAAAATGGTAAGAAAGCAGCTAGGGCTTCTACATTGTAAGACTTATCAAAGCTAAAAAAATATTATATAGAGTTGAAAAATAGATAGTGGAGTCGAAAGGCTTATGATCGAGAATGGAAAGAGTGCTAAGAAAACCGGCGATAGTTATATGTTTAGTGGTAATTTAGGGAGCTTCCAGCCATCTTAAGAATAAATATGCGACTGTAAGTCATTGTGCTAAGCTTGCAGTGCCTTTGCTTTGCTTGCGGGTAGGAACGAGCTACAATGGAAGATAGCGATAAAGGAATGAGCGAGAGAGATGGAGAGCAAGGGAAATTTATATTTAGAAAAAATTCTCGTCACTGTTTTGAATACAAGGCGGAAGGGGAGAGAGAATAAAAGAAATATTTTAAAAAAAATAAATTGAGCTAGTAATGTCACGTATGTGTGTCGCTCACGGTCACACACGAAGTGTCAAAGTCTCAGAATATAAAATATTTCTTAATACATATTGGCATCGTTTGTGGGAACATAACTTGCATCCGAGCCAAGAAGATATAGGATGTTGGACGACTCACCACCGTGACTCTCGCCCAGGAGGAGCTTGAGATGCTCGTTCAAGCCCGAGCGGCAAAGATGATCGAGTAGCAGCAACAATAGGCGTTAGCTGATCAGTAAGCGCTGCAACCTGCAACATCGTCGACAAGTAGACGAGTGGGGCAGGAAGACCGAGCGGAGCAAATCTTTATATAGGGGCAGAACAGAAGGCCGACCAGCACACAGGGGGAAGCACCGCCCGCACCGATCTCCTTTCATCGCGCCTTGTTCCAAACCCCCTCGGAAATAGCCCAAGCGAATCAAGAGCGGGGATCATCTTTGGATGGTGCTCCCATTCGGGATGCATGAAGAGGAAAGGCACCCCGAAGCAATGCATCACCCGAACGGATCAACCTGCAGTTCTCTGAGGAGATCTTACAAGACCCTCTACCCAGACACTATACCCCGCTGGCGATCGGGACATACAATGGATCGACCGATCCGGATGATCATCTGGATCGGTTCAATAATGAAGCCATGTTGCACCAATATATAGATGGGGTGAAGTGCCAAGTCTTTTTCACTACCCTTTATGGATCGGTGCAGCATTGGTTCAGAAGGTTACCGGACAGATCCATACACATCTTCAAGGACTTCCGAGCTGCCTTCCTACATCACTTCACCAGTAGCCGACGCTATCAAAAGACAAGTGTCAGCCTCTTCTCCCTAAAATAGGCATCAAAAGAAACGCTTCAGGCCTACATACAGTGTTTCAATCAAGTTGCCATGGACATCCCCTCAGTCTCATCCAAGACAATGATAAACGCCTTCACTCAGGGGCTCATCGAGGGAGAATTTTTCTGATCGCTCATCAGGAAGCTGCCCAGGGACTTCGACCACATGGTCAAGAAGGCCAACAAGTATATAAACGTGGAAGAATCCCAAGTGGCCAGAAGGAAAGAGGTGACGACTAAACCCTCAGTGTCGATCGAGCGCCGACAATCAGGCAGCCATCAGCTACCCAAGGGGCCGAGGGCCGAAGGAGCGTGGTCATACCAGGAGACCAGGGCATATGTCGTACAACATGTGGTGTTCGGTCGGCCGAAGGCGTCAAAGGGAAAAATATGGACGTTGATGTTTTGTTCTTTCCACTAGTCGGTGACCCACAACACGCGTGATTACCGCCGTCTGACACTAATCATCAGCCAACCGGCTCTAAGAGGATACCACCGCCGATCTCCTTCTCCTGATCGACGACAAAGACATCGATCCGTTGAGCGATGAGAGGATGATAGAAGGGCGCCCGAGTGGCACCACCAGTATCAGTAGAGGGATGACACCGACCCCTCCCGAGTACCGACCGAGCGAAATAGACCATCCGCTCGAGAAGAAGAAAAAGGAATAATGCATCCCGAGGAGAGATAGGCATGATCACCGGAGGGTCGATCGGCAGCGACTCCAACAGAGCCAGGAAGTCATACACCCGATGGTTGGAGATCCACACCATGGGATGTAGTAGGGAGATGGCCGAAGGGACCGAGATCAACTTCGGCCCCAGCAACTTAGTGGGAGTGGAGATCCCTCACGACGACACACTAATCATCTGGGCGGTAATCACTAATTACATAATTCACCAAACTTTTGTTGATACAGGGAGTTTGGTGAACATTATATTCAAGAAGGCATTCAATCAATTACAAATTGATCAAAATGAGTTGCTACCCATGATGACCCCGTTGTACGGTGTTATGAGCAATGAAGTACTGTCGCTCAAACAGGCCCGACTGGCCATCTCGCTCAGAGAGGAGCCACTAAGGAGAACAAGAACCATAAACTTCATCATGGTGGACGCACCGTCGGCCTACAATGTTATATTGGGCTGACCAACCCTCAACGAGTTTTGGGCGATAATATCTACTTACTGCCAAAAAAATCAAGTTCCTGGTAGACGACCGGGTGGGTGAGGTCAGAGGAAATCAGCTGGCCACTTGGCGATGCTATGTCGAGATGGTCAAGTTCGAGACGAGGAGCGCTCGAAAGAATCCGCGCTTGGAGGTGAACACAATCACGAAAAAGTCTCCTATGTTGGTATATGAAGAAAAGGAGGAGGTTCAGATCCACCCCAGTCGAACGGAAGCAACCACCTTCATTGTCGCCGACCTAGAGGAGGAGAAGAACGCAAAGTTGGTCGCTTGCCTTAAAAAAAATCACGATGTGTTCACCTGGTCGACACACGAGCTGTTGGAGCAATCCCAATGGTCCATGCGACCATGTGTTTTGGTATTTGGGCAAAGGGTTTAAGTTAGGTTCACCCTTGTATTTGATATGTGTATGTGAATGTGCAGGTTTACAGGATACACATGTGACTCAGGTTGACGGCTTCGGGTCCGGTGAAGGATGGAGCATTCGAGGAACCGTGGACAAGGCAGCAAGGACAAGGGCTGAGGGAATCGACTTCGAGGCATACGTGAAGGATGGCATCAGGGACGCAAGCTTGAATGCATCCGAGGGATGAGAGCCAAAGGAAGTAGGCTTGAAGGCAAGAGGTCGAGGCTATGAAGGAAGCGTCAAATGAGTTGTAAGGGTGAGGGTCCGAGTGCTAAGAGAGTGTACTCGGGTACCAGTTGACTGGTGGTTTCATCAGTCGACTCGGAATGAACAGAATGCTTCTATTCGCTCGACCAGTGTGGAGCAGTCGACTAGTACTTTTAACAGTCGACTAGTATTAAGCCATTGGGATATAACGGTCGAATTTCTATAAGAGGGCAGTTGACTGATGGTTTTGGCAATCGATTGGTAGGCAGTGTTTCCAACCTGTGGCCTATATAACCAAGCCTTGGGAGCTTGGTTAAGGTTGACGAAATTAGTGGTGGTAAACCCTAATTAGTAGTCTACTAGTTCTCAAGTTCTTATGAGTTTTGTGGTGAGGTTCTCCACCCACAAGGAGTAACTTGAGATAGCCAGAGTTTGTCGGGGGCTAATCCACCGACGGATAAGAATCGTTCACCTTATGGACAACCATGGAGTAGGAGCAAGATATCTCTGAACCACGTTAAACGATGTGTATTGGTTTGCATTCTTTCCTTTAGTGTTTAGCTTGTTTGTTTTGTTTATATTCTGTTGCGCAATATAACATTGTAGGAAGAGCGATTGATTTGGAGTGTCGTCTATCCAACCCCTCTTCAAGCCGGCCACCAATCCCCTACACGAGCTTCCCAGTATCTCCGCGAGTGTGGCTTAGCATGACCTTCATGTTCGACCGGACGCTTGGCCGATGTATCAAAGGAAGAGGGACTTCAATGTAGAGCAAAATATGATCATCCGGGTAGAGATAGAGAAGTTGCTGGAGGTCGGCCATATTAGGAAAGTTCAATTCCCGATCTAGCTAACCAATGCCGTATTAGTCGCCAAGCTAGGTAATAAATGGCAGGTCTGCATCGACTTCCGTGATCTAAATAAGTCTTTGTTGGGATGTATACTATAAGCCTAACTTTTGTATGAACATCTGTTTAGAAATATTTTGAAATGAGAATCACTTTGGTCAAATGTTTGAATTTTATATTTATATATATGGCAATACAGTTGTCCCTTTAATTTATATTGTAGATAACATGGTGTGTGGTGCCACACAGAAGATCATGTTATCAGTTCCTTATAAATTATAAATAGTAGCTCACAACCAAGATTGATTGGGACAAACCATTGGAACGGTTGTAGTATAATTTTGTATTAGTCTATCTTGACTATAAAATTACACTAGTACACTATGTGTATATTGAGCAGGACCATTTGAGGTTGTTCGATTTGTACTGACTACATAAAAGAACAGAACCTCTGTTATTATGGTTGTGCATCCTCTTAATCCTTATATAATAACAAGCACGTATACTTAGTATTTATTTCTTTAACTTATCAATGGGTGAGATTTATTCGTTAAATCAATAAGCCCGATGAGTTGGGAGATAGTATTATTTATATGGTGTGTTGTTGATTATAGAAGGAATCTGTGTCCTAATTATTTAGGTTGATGGTGCCCCCTTGAGGAACTCATAAGGATTATCATGTAAACCCTGCAAGTGGACTTAATCCGGCATGATAATAAAGTTGAGTGGTACTACTTTTGGAATCAGATGTTAATTAATTGAGTTGTCAGTAACTCATTTAATTAACGAACATACGATATCTTAAACACAAGGAGATTAACACACTCATGATAAGAAGGAGCTCATATTGTAATACGGGATTGGTGCGGTGGTTCAATAATAACCCTTTAGTGGTATGAGTTATTATTGATGGACTTTGGTTGGGTGTTCAGGCCGAACACAGGAAGGCCAAACCCATCAGGAGGCCTAAACCAATTCCTCCTCTAGGTCCCTGTTGTAGCCTCTATATAAAGCCTCGCATCCACCCATCCATAACTTGGTTTGGTTTAACTTAACTTGGTTTGGTTTATCTTAACTTGGTTTGGTTTAACTTAACTTGGTTTGATTTAACTTGGTTATAGAAAGGGGGATTTTTTCTAAATAGAATTTAGTTATTTTTCTTTCTTTTTAACGGATGGCAAGCATATAAAAAGGAGTAGGTGGTGGCTCCTAAAACCGAATTTTCCCTCACCTCTTCTCCTCCTTGTGGTCGGCGGCCCCTTCCCCCTTGCCTAGAGTTGGCGCCCCTCATCTCCTCCCTCCTTGGCGGTCGATGCCACCTTCTCCACCTAGGGTCGGCCCCTCCTTTTTGCTTAGGGCCGGTGCCCCTTCTCCCTTGGTGGGAAGCAACTTGAAGAAGAGGAAAAAGAGGAAGAAGAAGAGAAGGTGCTCCATCCTAAGAGCTCCTTTTGTAGCCGGCGGTTTGGAAACTGAGAAGAGAAGGAGGGTGGTGTTGTCTTGGTAGATCATCGCCCACATGACGTCCAAGAAGAGGAGAGGAATACAACAGAAGATCAAGAGGTCTTTAGCTACAAAGAAAAGGTACAACTAGTTCTTAATTCCGCTGCGTAATTAGTTAGTTTTCTTTGTATCATTTTTTGGAATAGCAATACAAGAGGCCAGTGATCTTGTACTTTGATCAAGGTGTGCTTTGATCATTCAAGAACTTGCTTGATTGATCAAACACATGATTGATCAAACATGCAGGTTGCTAGGAAAAGTTCTATTCTTGTAAACTTTTTGTACAGGGAAATTGAAACAAAATGGAATTCTAGCGCCTTCAAGTGGTATCAAAGCGAGTTTTCTGGTTCTGTGTGATTGATTTTCAGTTAAATTATGCACTGCTCATATATAAATTTAGGTTGGATAATAGTAGGATGTGCAAGATAGATTAACTCTATGGTTGTAGGCATCCTAGATCTAACTATTATGGCTTTGTGTGTTTGTGTATGATTTGAACCCACGGGCATGTCGAGGTTGTTGTGTGTGCATGATTGTGTGCATGATTGTATTATTATTTTTTATATTCTGATCGATCTAGATTACATGCAAATTCCTTTGTGGAATATAGGATCGATAAATGTAAACTTTATTTCTTTTTGTTGTGGCTTGTATCCTTGCAATGCGTGGTGCTATTTTGAGGACCGGAGGTGCGGCGGAGAAGGAAGCGAGATAGACGTGATGACTTCATCCATTGGCGGCATATTGGAGGACGACGATCCATTGCCGGCATATTGGAGGACAGCGTTGGATGAGACCATAATAGTTGGAAATTTTATTTTCATATTTATTGCCTTTATATGCTGTTTGTGTGTGCTATGATGTTATTTTTATGTGTTGTGATGTGTGTGCATGTTAAAATTCCTCAATTTAAATAACTAAGTAGGAGAGGAATTATTTAAATAAATTCCACGATCTCCATTACTGGTTTGTAAGTGATGTATTCAAACTTGCGCGTTGGCTTTAAGTGCCTTCCTCCATATTAGATGAGTTTGTTTCCTGATCACGAGATCAAACTTCCTCTATGGATGATTATAGGAAATTATTTTGGTTTGTGTGATCTTCTCCATCTGAAGGGGCACAATCCTAATTAATGGACTAAGTATCAAGTAATGGTATATACTTAGGTGCATTTAATAGTATCCTCCCCATCGAAGTCACTGCTATTATTTGTGTGGCCGAAGATGAACCAACTATTAATTTTATTTGTCATAAAGTTAGGTTGACAAGATAATAAAATTAATGGGTAAAACCTCCTCTTATAAATGTTTGAATTAGTATACGTTCACACTATCGTGGCATACGAAATTCACGGTGTTCTGAGGTGTTGGTGAATTTAAATTATATTGTTCGTGGAATCAATATTATTTTAAATTCCAAAGTTTTGACCAAATATTTTATTTTGTGATTCTCAGGATTTCAAAACATGATGTTCAATCTCAAAGAACTCTTCGGATACCAGAATCGAGCTGCCAGGCAGGAGGCCATGAGAAACTTAATGACGACCACCATGACTGAGGGGACACCCTTGAGGGATCATATCCTCAAGATGATGGCTTATTTGAATGAGATAAAAGTCCTTGGAGCTGAAATCGATGGGGAAACCCAGGTCGATATCATTCTCCAAATGATGCCCAAGAGTTTTGGGAAGTTCCGCCTGAACTACAACATGAACAAAAGGGTTTATTCATTGGCGGAACTTCTGATAGAACTCTAAGCAGCAAAAGGGCTATTTCGTCAAAGTTCTCAAGTTCAAATTGTTGAAAAAGTTTCTGCCTCTAAGCCGAACGGCAGAAAGAAGAAGAAGAAACAAGTTGGTTTAACAAAGAAAGTGATTCGACCTCTAGGGACTGGGTCGCAGGCAGGTGTGAAGAAGCCGAAAGGCAAGTGCTTCACATATAAGCAGTCTGGACATTGGAAGGTGGATTGCCCTTGCAGAAAGGAGAACAATAAAGGTATATCTTATTCATTAGTCATTGAAACATGTTTAGGGGTGTTATCTACCAGTACCTGGTGTGTAGATACAGGAGCCACTAATCATGTCTGTAATTCATTGCAGAGGTTCTAGGAAACCAAACGACTACATGAAGGGGAGATCACCGTCTACATGGGCATTGCTACGAGAGTGGCGGCTGTTGTAGTGGGGGATGTTTATTTATCTTTTGATAGTAATAAAACTTTGATTTTGAAAAATTATCTTTACATACCATATTTTAGAAAGAACTTGATTTCAGTTTCTAAATTATTAATGGATGGATATTCTGTTTCTTTTGATGAAAAAGTGGTTGTCAAGAAAAATAGGGTGATTATCTGTTCTGGTGCGTTGGTTGACAATTTGTATACTCTTAATCTAATAACTCCCACGATGCAACAAATGGAAATTAATAACACATTTTCTAATTCTAATAAGAGAAAGCAACCTTCAGAAATGAACCAAACATATCTTTGGTATCTAAGGTTGGGTCATATTAACTTGAGTAGGATTCAAAGGTTAATAGTCGATGGACCTTTGGGTTCATTGGTAGTGGAAAACTTTCTAACCTGCAAATCTTGCTTAGAAGGAAAAATGACCAAAAGGTCTTTTAAGGCAAAGGGGCATAGAGCTAAAGAAGTGTTGGAATTGGTTCATTCTGATTTGTGTGGGCCTATGACTATCCATGCAAGAGGTGATTTCAAAAATTTTGTCTCTTTTATAGATGACTATTCGAGATATGGGTACATTTACTTGATGTGTCACAAGTTGAGTGCTTTGATAAGTTCAAAGAGTACATGACTGATGTGGAGAAACACCATGATAAAAGTATCAAGACACTATGGTCTGATCGTGATGGAGAGTACCTCTTAGGAGAGTTTAGGAGTTACTTATCAGAGGCCGTGATTCAATGCTAATTGTCTGCACCTGGTACACCCCAACAGAATGGTGTGGCGAAATGAAGGAATAGGGCTCTTATGGAAATGGTTAGATCAATGATGAATTATTCAGAATTACCAAATTCGTTTTGGGCATATGCTCTTGAAACGGCGGCGTACATTCTGAACTTGGACCTTCTAAGTCAGTACCCTCTACTCCCACAGAATTGTGGAATGGACATAAGCCTAGTTTGAAACACATTCAAATTTGGGGTAGTCCAGCACATGTGCTGATGGGAGACACTAATAAGTTGGAATCACGTACAGAAGTTCGCTTGTTCGTGGGATATGCTAGAGGAACGAAAGGTGGTTTGTTTTATAGTCCTAAAGATCAGAAGGTCATTGTTAGCACCAATGCCTGATTTTTAGGAGAAGACTATGTAATAAACCACAAGCCCATGAGTAAAATTGTTCTTGAGGAAATAAGAGAGGATATTTCGACTTTAGTACCAACGGTACAAGATTAGATACCACAAGTAACTCCAACACATGCCACAAATGATGCACAATTACAGGTAGTGTCGCGTCATAGTGAGAGGGTTGTTAGGCAACCTGATAGATTTATATTTTTGGAAGAGTCTTCAGACTTGATCCCTGGTGAACATAAAGTTGATCCCTGGACATATGATGAAGCACTCCAAGATAAAGATGCAACATCTTGGCAAAGTGCAATGAACTCTGAAATATAATCTATGTATTCTAATCAAGTCTGGGAGCTTGTAGAACCACCAAATGGTGTAAAAGCCATTGGATGTAAATGGGTTTATAAAATAAAAAGAAGAATAGATGGGAAGGTGGAAACCTTTAAAGCGAGGTTTGTTACGAAGGGGTATACTCAGAAAGAGGGAATCGATTATGAGGAAACATTTTCGTCGGTAGCCATGCTTAAGTCTATTCGGATCCTTTTATCTATTGCTGCTTATATGGATTATGAGATTTGAAAAATGGATATCAAGACAGCTTTCCTTAACGGAAGTCTTGAAGAAAATATCTATATGAAGCAACCAGAGGGATTCATTGCAAAGGGTAAAGAGCATCTTGTATGTAAGCTCAATCGGTCCATTTATGGACTGAAGCTAACTTCAAGATCTTGGAACATACGATTTGATGAAGTGATCTAGTCTTATGGATTCATTCAATGCCCGGATGAGTCTTGTGTGTACAAGAAAAGTGACGGAAACGTGGTGGTATTTCTTGTAATATACGTAGATGACATTTTGCTCATTGGCAATAATGTCAAAGTGTTGTCAGACGTAAGGGTATGGTTGTCCAAGCAGTTTGATATGAAGGATTTGTGAGAATGTGGTCATATTCTTGGGATCAAAGTAATAAGGGATCGCAAGAAAAGGATGTTGTGCTTATCTCAAGCTTCATACATCGATACTATCCTAGCTCGTTTTAGCATGCAAAACTCCAAGAAAGGTTTTCTACCTTTTCGGCATGGAGTACCTTTATCTAAAGAGATGTGTCCTAAGACATCAAAGGAGATAGAGGAGATGAAGGTAGTGTTAGGATGCATACTAAAAGCCTAGCTTTTTGTATGAACATTTATTTTGAAATGAGAATCACATTGGTCAAATGTCTACATTTAGTTAAATGCAGTTATCCATTTAATTTATATTGTAGTTTAACATGGTATGTGGTATCACACAGAAGATCATGTTATCAATTCCTTATAAATTATAAATAGTAGCTCACAACCAAGATGGATTGGGACAAACCATTGGAATGGTTGTAGTGTAATTTGGTATTAGTTTATCTTGACTATAAAATTACACTAGTACACTATGTGTGTATTGAGCAAGACCATTTGAGGTTGTTTCTTTTTATACTGATTACACAAAAGAACATATCCTCTGTTATTATGGATGTGTGTACTTTTAATCCCAATATAATAACAAGCACATATACTTAGTATTTATTTCTTTAATTTATCAATGGGTAAGATTTATTCGTTAAATCAATAGTCCCGACAAGTTGGGAAATAATATTATTTATATGGTGTGTTGTTGATTATAGAAGGAAACTATGTCCTAGTTATCTAGGTTAATGATGTCCCCTTGAGTAGCTCATAAGGATTGTCATGTAAACCCTGTAGGTGGATTTAGTCCGACATGACAATGAAGTTGAGTGGTACTACTCTTGGAGCTAGATATTAATTAAGTGAGTTGTCAGTAACTCATTTAATTAATGGACATTCGATATCTTAAACACAGGGAGATTAATGCACTCATGATAAGAAGGAGCCCATAATGTAATATGGGATTAGTGCGATAGTTCAATAATAACTCTTTAGTGGTATGAGTTATTATTGATGAACTTGAGTTGGGTTTTCGGGGCGAACACAGGAAGCTCAAGCTCATCAGGAGGCCAAAACCAATTCCTCTTCTCAGACCCTGCTGTAACCTCTATAAAGCCTCACGTTCACCCGTTTTGATTTTGCTTCTTACTCAAATGAGGGGTCGGCCACATCCTTGCTTGGTGCCCAAGAAAGGGGCCAACCAAGCCCTCTTGGTGCCCAAGATGTGGATCGGCCAAGCCATGCTTGGTGCCCAAGCATGGGGCCGACCATACAAGAAGAGAAAAGGAAGTTTTGTTGAAAACAAAATTTTGTTAAAATCTTTCCTTTTATAGCTTTCTACAATGGATTAAAAGAGAGATTTTAATTTTGTTAAAAGCTTTCCTTTTTTGTAGTTATTTACAATGTTTAATTTTGTTAAAATCTTTCCTTTTTTGTAACCAACCATTATAGGAATAAAAGGAAGATTTTGTTTAGAACAAAATTTTGTTATAATATTTCCTTTTATAGCTATTTACAATGGTTTAAAAGAGAGATTTTAATTTTGTTAGGAAGATTTTGTTCAAAAGAGAGATTTTAATAAAAGGAAGATTTCCTTTTTTGTAACCATCTACAATAGCAAATAAAAGGAAATTTTATTAAAAACTTTCCTTATTAGCCACTAGCAAAGATTATAAAAGAGGAGGAGGGGATGCTCTCTAATAACACAACCAAGGCTCCTCTTCTAATTTCTTGTGGCCGGCTCTTCCCTCTTTTCCCTTTCCTCTTCATAAGGGCCGGCGACACTTAGAGAAGGGTCGGGATCACCTTGTGGCCGGTTGCATGGAGGAGAAGAAGAAGAAGGAGGAGGCCTTTTCACTTTGTATTCTTTGGTGGCCGAAAGCTTGGAAAAGAAGGAGAAGGTTGGGTGTCTTTGTCTTGGTAGATCGTCGCCCACACGACGTCCAAGAGGAGGAGAGGAATACAGCAGAAGATCAAGAGGTCTTTAGGTTACAAAGAAAGGTATAACTCGTTATTTATTCCGTTGCATACTAGTTTAGTTTTTCTTTATATAGATCCTGAAATACCATCACAAGAGGCTACCAATTTTGTGTTTCAATTTTGTGCTTCAATTTTGTGTTTTGATCTTGTGCTTCGATTGAAGTCTCTTTAGTTAAACCTAGGGTTTACTGTGAGAAGTTTAAATATTCAATTTCTTTGAAAGGCTTTGTCTAGGAAGTGGTGGATGATCCCATAACTAAGAAAGCCGAGTGCCTCGCCAACGACCTGGAAGTCAATCCTTGAAATAGATATTTAATCAACTTCTGTAATATGGTTGAACTTCTGAAGAACACATGAGTTGAACTTGGAGTAAAAATGTTAAGTTTCGCTTCCAATCCAAGTTTAACTTATGAAAAACACATGGTTTGAACTTGGAGTAAAAATGTTAAGTTTCATTTCCAATCCAAGTTTAAGAACACACGGGTTGCTAGGAAAAGTTCTGTGCTTATATAAATTTTTATACAGGGGAAACAGAACGGTATTCCAAGTAGCACCCAACAGGTAGTTCCTTATGCTTCGGCTATAGAAAGTCTAATGTATGCGATGCTATGTACGAGAGCGGATATCTGTTTTGCTGTATGCATGGTTAGTAGATATTAAAGTAACCCAGGACTGGGACATTAGATTGTCGTAAAGCATATATTAAAGTGCCTGAAAAGGACTAGAGATTATATGTTGGTTTACCAGGCAGATGATTTGCTCCCTGTGGGTTACACGGATTCAAACTTTCAATCAGATAGGGACAACAGTAAATCAACCTCGGGGTATGTGTTTACTTTGGAAGGTAGAACCATTTCTTAGAGGAGTGTTAAGTAGAAATGTATTTCAGACTCCACCATGGAAGCTGAGTATGTGACAGCCTCTAAGGCAGCCAAAGAAGCTGTATGGCTCAGAAACTTCTTGATGGACTTAGATGTGATTCCTGGTTTACCCAAAGTTATCTTAATTTATTGTGACAATAGTGGTGCAGTAGTAAACTCGAAGGAATCACGAGCCCATAAGGCAAGTAAACACATTGAGCACAAGTACCACCTGATACGAGACATCGTAAAACGAGGAGAGGTTGTTGTCGCCAAGATTACATTAGCAGATAACCTGGCAAATCCTTTCACTAAGGCCTTTCCGGTGAGAGCTTTTGATAGGCATGTTGAGGGGATGAGAATCAGATGTATGGTAGCATTTATGGCAGCATAGTCTTTTAGTATAAGTGGGAGATTGTTGAGATCTATACTATAAGCTTAGCTTTTGTATGAACAACTGTTTTGAAATATTTTGAAATGAGAATCACTTTGGTCAAATGTTTGCATTTTATATTTATATATATGTCAATGCAGTTGTCCATTTAATTTATATTGTAGATAACATAGTGTGTGGTGCCACACAGAAGATCATGTTATCGGTTCCTTATAAATTATAAATAGTAGCTCATAACCAAGATGGATTGAGACAAATCATAGGAACGGCTGTAGTGTAATTTGGTATTAGTCTGTCTTGACTATAAAATTATACTAGTACACTATGTGTGTATTGAGCATGACCGTTTAAGGTAGTTCGATTTGTACTGACTATATAAAAGAACAGAACCTCTGTTATTATGGATATGCGTCCTTTTAATCCCTATATAATAACAAGCACGTATACTTAGTATTTATTTCTTTAACTTATCAATAGGTGGGATTTATTCATTAAATCAATAGGCCCGATGAGTTGGGAGATAGTATTATTTATATGGTGTGTTGTTGATTTTAGAAGGAATCTGTGTCCTAATTATTTAGGTTGATGATGTCCCCTTGAGGAGCTCATAAGGATTATCATGTAAACCCTGTAGGTGGACTTAGTCCGACATAATAATAAAGTTGAGTGGTACTACTCTTAGAATCAGATGTTAATTAATTGAGTTGTCAGTAACTCATTTAATTAACGGACATATGATATCTTAAATACAGGGAGATTAACGTACTCATGATAAGAATGAGCTCATATTGTAATATGGGATTGGTACGGTGGTTCAATAATAACCCTTTAGTGGCATGAGTTATTATTGATAGACTTGGGTTGGGTGTTCGAGCCGAACACAAGAAGCCCAACCCCATCAGGAGACCTAAACCAATTCCTCCTCTAGGTCCCTGTTGTAACCTCTATATAAACCCTCGCATCCACCGATCCGTAACTTGGTTTGGTTTAACTTAACTTGGTTTGGTTTAACATGGTTATAGAAAGGAAGATTTTTTCTAAACAAAATTTAGTTTTTTTTCTTTCTTTGTAACTGATGGCAAGCCTATAAAAAGGAGTAGGTGGTGGCTCCTAAAATCGAATTTTGCCTCACCTCTTCTACTCGTGGTCGGCGGCCCCTTCCCCCTTGCCTAGAGTCGGCGCCCCTCATCTCCTCCCTCCTTGGTGGTCTGTGCCACCTTCTCCACCTAGGGTCGGCCACCTCCTCTTTGCTTAGGGCCAGTGCCCCTTCTCCCTTGGTGGGTGGCGGCTTGAAGAAGAGGAAGAAGAGGAAGAAGAAGAGAAGGAGGACGAAGAGAAGGTGCCCCATTCTAAGAACTCCTTTTGTAGCTGGCGGTTTGGAAACCGAGAAGAGAGGGAGAGTGGTGTTGTCTTGGTAGATCGTCGCCCACACGACGTCCAAGAAGAGGACAGGAATACGGTAGAAGATCAAGAGGTCTTTAGCTACAAAGAAAAGGTGCAACTAATTCTTAATTCCACTGCGTAATTAGTTAGTTTTCTTTGTATCATTTTTTGGAATACCAACACAAGAAGCCAGCGATCTTGTACTTTGATCAAGGTGTGCTTTGATCATTCAAGAACTTACTTGATTGATCAAACACATGATTGATCGAACATGCGGGTTGCTAGGAAAAGTTCTGTTCTTGTACAGGAAAATTGAAACAGAACAGAATTCCAGCGCCTTCAAAAACAGAATTCCAGCGCCTTTAGGCTTGTCCAAAGGACTTCTATCCATTGTCCAAGATAAACCAAATGGTGCACTGAACGGCGAGCTACGAGCTAATCTGCATGCTCGACGCATACCAAGGGTATCATCAAGTGTCGCTCGCCCGCGAGGACCAGGAGAAGGTCAGATTTATTTTTACCGATGGGACGTATAGCTACAACGTCATGCCATTCGGACTCAAGAACGCTGGAGCTCTTACCAGAGGCTCATGAACAAGGTGTTCTGGCGGTATATCGACTGTAATATAGAGGTATACGTTGATGATATATTAATTAAATCCCTTCGAGCTACTAACTTATGGGTAGATATCAACGAGACCTACCGAAAGTTGAGGAATTATGGAATAAAGCTGAACCCAAGCAAGTGTCTATTCGGCACGAAGAGTGGTCGCTTCCTAGGCTACATTGTCACTGAGTGCAGCATTGAAGCCAATCCAAGCAAGGTCGAAGCTTTGCAAGACATGCTGCCGCCTTGGAATTTGAAGGAAGCTCAACGACTGACCGGTCGGATCATGGAGCTGTCCAGATTCATATCCAAGTCATCCAATCGGAGACTACAGTTCTTCAAGGTACTTCACTAAGCCACAAAATTCCAGTGGGGCACCGAGTGCGATCGACCATTGGAAGAGCTCAAGGATTATCTAAATTCCATGCCTGTACTGGTCAAGCCAATTGTTGGTGAGCCGCTCTAGATCTATTTATCATCCAATGAGCATGCGGTTGGGTCAGCTCTAGTTAGGCAGAATGGCCAAGAATAGCAACCTGTATACTTTTTGAGCCATATATTGAAGGATGCAGAGTCTCGCTACACCAGACTCAAAAAATTAGCGTATGCTTTGATTATCGCTACTCGGAGGCTTCGTCCGTACTTCCTAGTGCACACAATCATCGTGCTAACTAACAGCACCTTGGGATGAGTCCTTCTTAACCTCGAACCATCAGGAAGGCTAATTAAATGGATGACCGAGTTGAGCGAATTTGACATTCAATATCAACCCCGAGCGGCAATCAAGGCTCAAGCCTTGGCGGACTTCGTCATAGAGGTCCAGAATGTCAAGCCGGAGACAACACGGAAGATATATGTTGATGGCTCTTACACTCGACAAGGTAGCGGAATCGGCATACTAATTATCTCACCACGGGAAGACAGGATGCAGCTCTCCGTTCGGCTGGACTACAGAGCCACTAATAAAGAAGCAAAGTATGAGGCACTGATAGTCGGCCTACAAGAAGCTCGGCATGTGGGAGCCGTTAAAGTGCTCATCCACTCGGACTCCTAGCTTGCCACTCAGCAATTATCCGGAATGTTCGAAATAAGCAATGTTCGACTCAGGCTCTATGCGGAGGCTTTAGAGAGGCTGAAGACCAACTTTCAAGAGGTCATCATACAAAAAATCCCTCGATCGGAGAACCAGGTAGCGGACGAGTTGGAAAAATTATCCAGTTCATTATCGTCGATCGTCATAGGGCAGTCAATCGAACGAGTCTCGCTCGTGGTGCATATCGACCGAATGGAAGGCATAACCTTCTCTAACGACTAGAGAGCGGCCCTGATAGAGTTCTTGCGGTCGGGAGTCATACCTACCGATCCAGAAGAAGCTTGCTTGCTGAAGAAGAGGGGCGGATGGTTCACCTTGTTTGGGGGCCAACTGTATAAGAGAGCCTCCGCCAGGCCCCTACTCAAATGTGTCGGATTGACAAATGTCGAGTACATTCTATAGGAGGTGCACCAAGGCTCCTGCGGAGGCCATCTAGGCGACCGTCCATTAGCCCAAAAGATACTCTTGGCCAACTATTTTTGGGCAACCCTCCAAGAAGATGTCGCTCGGGCAGTGGTCATCTGTTTGTCCTGCCAGAAGTATCATAACCTCTCACACCGACCAACCGAAGAAATAAAGGCATCCACAGTATCTTGCCCATTTGACCAATAGGGCATGAATATCGTTGGATCATTCCCCATGGCGACCGGTCAGCGGAAATTTTTACTCATCGCGGTGGACTACTTCTCGAAGTGGGTAGAAGCCGAGCCGCTTGCCAGAATAACTAAGAAGATGGTCATTAAATTTGTTTGACAGAATATTATTTACCAGTTCGGCATCCCACGCTGACTTGTATCAGACAATGGAAGGCAATTCGCCGGTCAGAGGCTCATAGAATGGTGTAAGGGCTATGGCATCCAGCAGGCCTTCACCTCGGTGGCCTACTCCCAAGGCAATGGACAAGCCGAAGTCGCCAATCTAGAGATCCTTAGAGTTTTATAAGCTCGGCTCGACCACATTGGAGGTAGTTAGGTCGACGAGCTCCCAAGTGTGTTGTGGGTCCTTCGTACGACCCCGAAGGAGGCAACCGACGTAACCCCCTTGCACTTGGTATATGACAGTGAGGCAGTCGTTCCTGTAGAGATTGGAGTAGAATCCAATCGGGTGGAGTACTGTAATGTGGGAAACGCCGAATGGAGGCTCATGGAGCTCGACTTGGTGGAAAAAACATGGGCAAAAGAATCCATTCGGCTCACAGCATACCGGCGACGGATGAAACAGAACTACAACAGGAGGGTGATCCCAAGATCCTTCTAGGTCGGTGATCTCGTCTAAAAGAAAGTAAAGTCGGTCGACGACGTCACCAAGCTCGAGGCCCCATGGGTGGGACCTTTTAAGATTATGAAGAGGCTCCATTCAGGCGCCGACTACCTGGAGGATGAAGAGGGAAGATAGCTCAAGAGGCCATGAAGTGCGAATCATCTCCAACCCTACATGACCGGATGAGAGGTGCGCGAGTGAATGTATTTTTTATATGATTCCCGAACGCAAGGCAAAATATGAATAAAAAGTGAAGGCCTCTTGAAATGCATCCCCACCAACGGTCGAGCGACAACCTTAAACCCGGGTTTACGTCAACGGTCGAGCAACGACCTTAAACTCTTGTCTCCATCGAAGTCGATCGGCAACCTTAAACTCGAGTCGCCATCAATGATCAAGCGGCGACCTTAAACTCTTGTCTCCACCAGCGGTCGAACTGTGACCTTAAACGCCAGTCTCCATCAATAGTCGAGCGGCGACCTTAAACTTTTGTCTCCATCAACGATCGAGCGGTGACCTTAAACGCTAGTCTCCATCAATAGTCGAGCGACGACCTTAAACTCTTATCTCCACCAACGGTCGAGCGGTGACCTTAAACTCTAGTCTACATCAATGATCGAGTGGCGGCCTTAAACTCGGGACCACTTCAACGATCGAGTGGCGACCTTAAACCCCAGTGTTCGCCTAATCTTTTTCAACGGTCGAGCGGTGACCTTAAACCCTTGGCTCAATAAGAGGGTAAGCGTTGGCTACTCAAAAGCTTGAACTCTTTAAACTATAGTGATCGTTCGGCATTATTCTCCGAAATGCTCCTAGGGGAGATTGGAAGTTTGTAGAATCATAATGGAACTCTGAATACAAAAGGGTCGGTCGGTTGGATAGACTAATCATGGACAATCAGAGTGACAAGGCCACAAGTTCTTGCAAGGCTCAAAAGAGTTGAAAAAACATACAAGGAGATAAAGCTTGTCCGAACAGACAAGAATTTATTAAGACTTAAAAAATTTTACAAGCTCTCAACCTCACTCAAGGTAGTCCAAGGCGTCGTCTAGCAGCCATGCGATAAGTTTGTCATGGCTGATGATGTTGCTGGTCAGAGCTATCGGAAGGTAGCCACCCTCTCTAAGCTGGTCAATCGTCCCATCGATGTCCAGATCAAAAAGGCACAGAGCCCAATCGACGACCTTCTCGTTGAAAGCATCCGAGTAGAGGTAATTATTCTTTATAGACTTGAAACGGCTAGGCTCGGCATCTTTGTAGGTCTTCAAGGCCACTCGGGAGGCTTCCAGCTCATCCTTGGAGGCGGCCAGCTCATTGTTTTTGGCCGTGAGTTGGCCGCAAAGACCAGCCTCTTCAGCCGACTGGTTGTTCCGCTCAGCGACCAAATAATCTTCGACTTCCTTGAGTTTTGGGGTGAGGGCCTGAGCCTCCTTATTCTTCAACTCGAGGTCTTCGATGGCCAGGTTCTTCTTCACATTAGTCGACTCGATCTTATTGTCAAAGGTGGCGACCTGCTTATTGAGCTAAGCCAAGAGAGTCGCCTGCCTTTAACTCTTTTCCTGCTTGGCCTTGAGCAGTTTGGTGCTCTTCGCAAGATCGGCTCGCAGTTTGGCCACCTCAGCGTTCGTCTGTTCTTGAGCAGTGAAGGATTGGCCGCTTAATGCCTTCATTTTCTTCATTTCCTCCTCCAAAAATGAGAGCCTTTGGCATATGGTCAGGCTCTCCACCCAATACTGCAAACAATGAAGCGGATGTTAGCGTCGATCGGAGATAAGCCATGAAAATGAAAAACTTACCCCAGTAGACATCTGAGTATTATTGGCACAACGGTGAGGCCGGTGAGAGGAACAGTGTCTGTAAACAAAAATAAAACCTTTTCCTTCTTTCCAACCAAGATTAGTAGCAATATCACAATTAAAATAAATTGAAATGAACAACTAATTAAAAAGAAAAGAGGCAAATAGATTTGACTTGATTACAACCTAGGTGGTTATTAATCTAAGGTGGTTGCAAAGCTCTATTAGAAATATCTCCTTCTCTGTAGGCAGAGAAGTCTCTTACACTCTTTGAAAAACTTAGAAAATCTTTAGGAAATGATTACAGTAGTTGTTCTAAAGTTGGTGTATCTTTCCTAGGTCCAGGGGTTCTTTTATAGCTCCTGAAAAATCTTATCTACTGCTTGAGGGTGCCTCCAAGGGGCTTGGAGGACGCCTCCAGTGAGGCAGCAGATAAAACATTATCTGCTGCCAAACGGCTACAAAGACTGGGTCGAGGGTGCCTCCCATACCTTATGGAGGGAGGGCGCTTCCTATACCTCATGGAGAGTGCCTCATATACGTCATGGAGGGTGCCTCCTATACATCATGGAGGGTGCCCTCCACCTGCAGCGTATAAATAGCTCCAGCCTTCCTTTAGATCTTCCGTTGCTTCGTTTGCTTGGGTGATTGCGGCCAACCGAAATAGGGCTCACCAAAACTTAATTTTCGGCCTTCTCCTCAAGCAGGCTTCCATTTCGGCTTCTCATTCCTTGAACGTTGTGTACGTTCTTCTCATCCACCGATGTACTCTTCCGCAGTCCTTTCGTCTTTCAGATACACCGAGCTTGTCGGCTCCCTTCCCTTGCCATCCTTCTCGCTGGCTGCATCTTCCGCTCGACTTCCTATGCTCCTAAGCTCCTGCACACTTAGACACAAGGATCAAAACTAAATAGGACCTAACCTAACTTGGTTGATCACATTAAAACAACCATAGGGCCAACAATCTCCCCCTTTTTGATGTGCATCAACCCAAGTTCAAGTTAGGGTAATAATAAACAATAATAAAAGAATAAAATATTTTAAGTATAAAGATTGTAATAAAAGAAATTGCAACACTAATTATGATTTATCAAAATTTAGACTTATAAAATAGAGTTAGCAAAAATTCGTCAATATTCAGAAAAAAGTCCTAACTCCCCCTACTCCCCCAAAACATGTACCTATTTCTCTCCCTTTGATCACATCAAAAAAAATAATATGTAAATTTAAGTTTTTAGGGAAGAAAAACTTGATTTAATAAAAACAAGTAAAATAAAAATAATTTCAAATTTATGGATTTTTCTAAAAATTGACATACATTGAAACTAATTATCTTAATTAATTTCACAAGCTTATCAATTTGTCAATTAAATATCTAATTCAATAATCGACTTCCAGACTGTGGTGAGGCTCTAGGC
The DNA here is from genome assembly GCF_018446385.1 of Zingiber officinale. NCBI lineage: Eukaryota > Viridiplantae > Streptophyta > Magnoliopsida > Zingiberales > Zingiberaceae > Zingiber > Zingiber officinale. Next base: position 58,595,730 of record NC_055990.1, on the reverse strand, counting down.
CTTCTTGGTTATTGGATCATCAATCACTTCTAGATAAAACCTTTTAAAGAATTTAAACATTTAATCTTTTTTGAAAGCCTTAGAAAAATGTTTAATCTAAGTAAGACTTTGGAACCCAATATAGGTTCCTTCCTATTGGGTTAACTAAAAATTTAGGGGTACATATTTTCTGGAAATTTTCTAAGTTGACATTGGTGATGTCTAATTTACCAATTTAATTTACCATAAATTCTAAGTTTTGATTTTTGAAAGTTATTCAAGCATGCATGGTTATTTTTCAATTTTTCGATTTCTATTTTCAATTTTTCATTTTCTAATTTTAGATTATCATACAATTGTAGAGGACATATTTTTGCTAAATTCAATTTCAATTCAGCATTTTCCTTTTCTAGTTTAACTAGATCTTTAGTAAGATTTTTAATAAATTTAAAGGATTGCTTAGGAGATAAAGCACGTACCTCACTTACCTCAATTTCTGATGCTCTGATGTGCGATGATTTTATACGTTTGTTTGGCATGTTTTGACGCATATTCTTATATTTTATACATGCTTTATCTATGCACTTTCATGCTTCTTGCTTAACTTTTAGCATAATTACTCTTCATTGTTCGGAGATCTGCTCTTGTGCATTTTCTATTTTTAGAAGTCGAATTTGGAGAAGAATTTATGCACGTAATCAATTTAGCAATCAAAATGAAGGAAGTTGACACTAGCTATGAGGGCTACATAGCCATGCCAAGGGAAATGACCCTGGTAGTGTGGTGATGACAAGGTCGTGCAGCATCAACAGCAAAGGAGAATGCTCTGGCCGTGTGGGGATGACACGGTCGTGCCACCTTTTCAAGTCAGCCAGTACACGGCCGTGTATGGTTACACGGCCGTGTAGCCTTTCCAGAGCCAAAGAGTGACATGGTCTTGTGTGCCACACGGTCGTGTGACACTTCCAGAGACGAAAACTGACTAGGTCGTGTGGATCTACACGGCCATGCAAGCCAGCCAAGGATAAAGCTTGGCATGGCCTTGTGAGGGTCACACGGCTATGTGACCTTGGCCGAGAAGGGTAATATTAAGGTCGTGTGAATCTCCCTTTTGGGGAGATCAATTCTTGGGTGCAGTTTCCAGCATTCAAGAGGAGTTTTCCGTCCAAGATTTGACTCCAAGAGTGGTGGATTGGTTCCGAAGATCACTCGTCGTATTGGGATAAGTATTCCAATTCTATCTTCTTGATTGAGATCGAAATGTTGACGATCTTCTTGTCTTCGGTTCTTTTCTTATATTCAATGGAGTAGATCCTTTTGTTCTAGGATGGAGGGAGTATTTTTGTGATGTAAATTGATATAAGATACAAGGATTTGCCATCTTCTTGATTCAATGATGTTGTTTTGTTTCGTATCAATCAATTGATGTGTGTAAATATTATGATCATTTATACATGTTTTAACGCACATTCACTTGCTTTATACGTATATATTCTTTGCATGATTGCCTCTTTTATCATGTACTCATCATATATACTCTTTTGTTCAGATATCTGCTCTTTGTTTGGTTTTGTGTTGACAGGGACAACTTTCGGAGCAAAAACAATGATTGTCGACGCACCGGAATGAGCCAGAGAACATGGTCGTGCAACCTCGCATGACCGTGTGGCCAAACAGGAGAGGAGAAGTGCACAGCTGTGCAACTCTCGCACGGCCGTGCGGCCAACCCAAAGGCAGTTCAGAGCATGGTTGTGCATACTTGCATGGGTGTGCCCCCCACAACCGAAGCCAAGTAAGGAATGGTCGTGTAACTCTGCACGGTCGTGCCCCAAGAACCAAGCCCGAAGCTTATACGGTCGTGCCAATTGGCACGACCATGTAGTGCGGCCAGAGATAAGAAAGGGCACGGTCGTGCCATTCTTACATGGTTGTGCCGCCGCAATCGCGCCCTAGCCTTTAAAAGGGTTTTAACCCTTTTCCTCAAGGGAGGAGAGCCGAGAGGTGAGCGGTCAGAGAGGGAATCGACTTGGTGTCGTTCCACGCCGTCCAGGACCTCCGTCCAGCGATCCTTCATCACCACATCAACTCCAGAAGCAAAGGATTGGATCCGAAGATCACTCGTCGTCGTTGGATAAGCGTCTTTTCTCTTTCTCTTTGTTAGACTGTATACTAAAAGTCTAGCTTCTGTAAATATTTATTTTTGAAATAAAAGAATCACATTGGTCAAATGTCTACATTTATTTGTTAAGTGTAGTTGTTCAATTAATTTATATTGTAGATAACATGGTATGTGGTGTCACACACAGAAGATCATGTTATCAGTTCTTTATAAATTATAAACTGTTGCTCACGACTAAGATGGAAAGGAACAAACCGTTAGAATAGTCGTAGTGTAATTAAGTATTAGTTTATCTTGACTAATAAATTACACTAGTACATTCTAAGTGTATTGAGTATGACCATTTAAGGCAAGTTCTTTTTATACTGACTTAATAAAAGAACAAGACCTTAGTTATTATGGAAGTGTGTTCTCTTAATCCTAATATAATAACACGCATATATATTTAGTATTTATTTTCTTTAACTTATCAAAAGGTGAGATTTAGCTCGATAAATCAATAGGCTTGATAAGTTGGGAAATGATATTACTTATAGTATATGTTGTTGATTATAGAAGGAAACTGTGTCTTAGTAATCTAGGTTGAGAATATCCCCAAGAAAAGCTCATAAGTATTGTCATGTTAAACTCTGCAGGTGGACTTAGTCCGACATGACAATGAGGTTGAGTGATACTACTCTTGGACTAAGACATTAATTAAAGTGAGTTGTCAGTAACTCAATTAAATTAATGGACATTTGATATCTTAAACACAGGGAGACTAACACACTCATGATAATAAGGAGCCCATAATATAATTTGGGATTGGTGCGATAGTACAATAATAACTATCTAGTCGAATGACTTATTATTGATGAACTTGAGTTGTGTGTTCGGGGCAAACACGGGATACTCAAGCTCATCGGAAGGTGAAAACCAATTTCTCCTCTAGGTCCCTATCGTAACCTCATTAATGCCTCATATCCACCCATAAAAAGCCCATCTTAGTGACCAAGAAGGGGTCGGCCCATGGCTTGGTGACCAAGCCAAAGGGGTCGGCCATATTCTCCTTAAGGTGGTCGGCCATATGTTTCATTAAGGGGGTCGGCCACATAATTCAAACTAGGAGGGGTATTTTGAATTTTTAAAATCTTCTCTTTGTAGATATCTACAAGTTTTTAAAAGAGAGATTTTAAAATTATAAAACTTTCCTTATTTAAATTAAGCCACATGTTTTAAAAGAAAGTTTAAAAGTTTTAAAACTTTCTTTTTTTAACCATCCTCATGGTTTTAGAAAAAAAAAGGAAGGGAGTTTTAAATTTGAAACTTTCTATTTTTGTAACCATGTTAAAAAATGAAATTTTAGAAGAGAAGTTTTAAATTTTAAAACTTGGTTTTAATTTTTTAAAATTTTCCTTTTTTAACATCCACATTAGGAAATTAAAAGAGAGCTTGTAAAATTTTATAAGAGTATTCCTTCTTTGCTTATAAAATTTTTACAGAATTACTTTTCCTTCCTCTTAGGGCCAGCCACCCTTGCTTGGTGCCTAAGCAAGGGGTCGGTCAATCAATTAAACCAATCAAAGATTGATGATTGAATCAATCAAGAGGAAAGAAAAGGAAAAATAAAAAGGGAAAAGGAAAAACAAGAGGAAGATTATAATTTTTGTAAAAGTTTTTTCCTTATTTGCCTTGGGCAAGTAACATAAAAGAAGGGGAGGGGAGGCCTCATGAGACATCAATTCTTATTCTCTTGTTGGAGCTCATCATTGTGGTCGGCCCCTCTCTTCTTTCTTTTCCCCTTGCTCTTTATTGTTCCTTGGTGGTGGTGGTGGTCAAATACTAGAGAAGGAGGAGGAGCTTTGGGTGGTGTTCATCTTGGAGGATCGTTGCCCACACGACGTCCAAGAGGAGGCGAGGAATACGGTAGAAGATCTCGAGGTTATTAGCATATAAAGAAGAGGTATAACTAGTAATTATTTTCCACATCATACTAGTTCTTCTTTGTTAGAATTCCAAACACAAGAGGCATATGATTCTAGAGTTTCGGATTTGTTTCGAAGTTGTGTTTTTTTTTTTGAATTTGTGATTCGATTGTTCTTTTTGGTTAAACCTAATGTTATTTAAGGAAATTAAATATTTAATTTTGTTAAGAGGTTTTGTCGAGGCAGTGGTGGATGCTCCCATACCCAAGAAGGTCATGTGCCTCGCGATGTTTGTCCTGTGAACCGATTTTCGAAATAGATATTTAATTGAATTTGTAACATAGGTTGATTTGGATCAATAGTGTTAAGTTCTGCTTCCGATCCAAATCTAAAGCATTAAGAATAGATAAGTTAAATTTGGAATCAATAATGTTAAGTTCCGTTTGCGATTCCTAATTTAATTTCTAAAGAACACAATAGGTTGTTTAGGAAAGGTTTAACACTTGTATAAAATTTTTGTACAGTGGAACCGGTACGATCTTCCTAGAACCAACCAACACATGTGTAGTCCAGCACATGTGCTGAAAGAAGATGCTGATAAGTTAGAATCTCGTACAGAAGTTCACATGTTTGTGGGTTATCCTAGAGGAACGAAAGGTGGTTTATTTTATAGTCCTAAAGACCAGAAGGTCATTGTTAGCACCAATGCCCAGTTTTTAGAAGAAGACTATATAATGGACCACAAGCCCAAAAGTAAAATTGTTTTAGAAGAAATGAGAGAGGACACATCTACTTTAGTAGCAACAGTACAAGATGAAGTACCACAAGAAACTGCAACACGTGTTATAAATGATGCACAACCGCAGACAGTGCCTCGTCGTAGTGGGAGGGTTGTAAGGCAACCAGAGAGATTCATGTTTTTGGGAGAGTCTTCAGACTTGATCCTGGGTAAACATGAACCTGATCCCCATACATATGATGAAGCACTCCAAGATAAAGATGCAGTATCTTGGCAAAAGGCAATGAATTCTGAAATAGAATCTATGTATTCTAATAAGGTCTGGGAGCTTATAGAACCACTAGATGGTGTAAAATCCGTTGGATGCAAGTGGATCTACAAAAGAAAAAAAGGGACAGATGGGAAGGTAGAAACCTTCAAAGCAAGGCTTGTTGCGAAAGGGTATACTCAGAAAGAGGGAATCGATTATGAGGAGACTTTTTCGTTGGTAGCCATGCTAAAGTCTATCCGGATACTCTTATCCATTACTGCTCATATGGATTATGAGATTTGGCAAATGGATGTCAAGATAACTTTCCTCAACGGAAGTCTTGAAGAAAACATCCATATGAAGCAACCAGAGGGGTTTATTGAAAACGGCAAAGAGCATCTAGTGTGCAAGCTGAATCGGTCCATTTATGGACTGAAGCAAGCTTCAAGATCTTGGAACATCCAATTTAACAAAGTAATCCAGTCATATGGATTTATTCAGTGTTCGGATGAGTCTTGTGTATACAAGAAGTGTAACGGAAACGTGGTGGTATTTCTTGTACTATATGTAGATGACATTTTGTTAATTGACAACAATATCACAGTGTTATCAGATGTAAGGGTATGGTTGTCCAAACAATTCGATATGAAGGACTTAGGAGAATGTGCACACATTCTTGGGATCAAAGTCATAAGGGATCGCAAGAAAATGATGTTGTGCTTATCTCAAGCTTCATATATAGATACAATCCTTGCTCGTTTTAGCATGCAGAACTCCAAGAAAGATTTCTTACCTTTTCGGCATGGAGTAGCTTTATCTAAAGAGATGTCTCCGAAGACATCAAAGGAGATAGCGGACATGAAGGCAGTTCCTTGTGCTTCGGCTGTGGAAAGCCTAATGTATGTAATGCTGTGTACGAGACCTGATATCTGTTTTACCGTGGGCATGGTTAGCAGATATCAGAGTAACCCTGGACAAGGACATTGGACTGCTGTAAAGCATATATTGAAGTACCTGAGAAGGACTAGAGATTATATGCTAGTTTACCAAGCAGACGATTTGCTCCTTGTGGGTTACACAGATTCAGACTTCCAATCAGATAGGGACAACAGTAAGTCTACAATAGGCTATGTGTTTACTTTAGGAGGTGGAGCCATTGTATGGAAGAGTGTTAAGCAGAAATGCGTATCAGACTCAACCATGGAAGCTGAGTATGTGGCAGCCTCTAAGACAGCCAAAGAAGTTGTATGGCTCAGAAACTTCCTAATGGACTTAGACGTGATTCCAGGTTTGCCCAAAATCATCAAAATTTATTGTGATAATAGCGGTGCAGTTGCAAACTCAAAGGAACCACGAGCCCATAAGGCGAGTAAACATATAGAGCACGAGTACCACCTGATACGAGACATCATCAAGCGAGGAGAAGTTGTCGTCGCCAAAATTGCATCAGGAGATAACCTGGCAGATCCTTTCACTAAGGCCCTTCCGGCGAAAGCTTTTGATCGGAATGTGGAGGGGATGGGAATCAGATGTATGGCAACAGATATGGCAGCTTAGTCTTTTAGTATAAGTGGGAGATTTTTAGAGTATATACTAAAAGCCTAGCTTTTGGAAACATTTATTTTTGAAATAAAAGAATCACATTGGTCAAATGTTTACATTTATTTGTTAAGTGTAGTTGTTCAATTAATATATATTATAGATAACATGGTATGTGGTGTCACACATAGAAGATCATGTTATCAGTTCTTTATAAATTATAAACTGTTGCTCACGACTAAGATGGAAAGGAACAAACCATTAGAATAGTCGTAGTGTAATTGAGTATTAGTTTATCTTGACTAATAAATTACACTAGTAAACTCTGAGTGTATTGAGTAGGACCATTTAAGGGAAGTTCTTTTTATACTGACTTAATAAAAGAACAAGACCTTAGTTATTATGGAAGTGTATGCTCTTAATCCTAATATAATAACAAACATATATATTTAGTATTTATTTCTTTAACTTATCAAAAGGTGAGATTTAGCTCGATAAATCAATAGGCCCGATAAGTTGGGAAATGATATTAGTTATAGTATGTGTTGTTGATTAGAGAAGGAAACTGTCTCCTAGTAATCTAGATTGAGAATGCCCCCAAGAGAAGCTCATAAGGATTTTCATGTTAAACCCTGCAGGTGGACTTAGTCCGACATGACAATGAGGTTGAGTGGTACTACTCTTGGACTAAGACATTAATTAAAGTGAGCTGTCAGTAACTCAATTAAATTAATGGCATTCGATATCTTAAACACAGGGAGACTAACACACTCATGATAACAAGAGGCCCATAATATAATTTGGGATTTGTGCGGTAGTACAATAATAACTCTCTAGTGGAATGAGTTATTATTAATGAACTTGAGTTGTGTGTTCGGGGCGAACACGGGATACTCAAGCTTATCGGAAGGCCAAACCCAATTTCTCCTCTAGGTCCCAGTCATAGCCTCATTAATGCCTCGTATCTACCCATGAAAAGCCCATCTTGGTGACCAAGCCAAAGGGGCCGGCCATGTTCTCCTTAAGGTGGCCGACCATATGTTTCATTAAGGGAGCCGACCACATAATTCAAACTAAGAGGGGTATTTTGAATTTTTAAAATCTTCTCTTTGTAGATATCTATAAGTTTTTAAAAGAGAGATTTTAAAATTATAAAACTTTCCTTATTTGAATTAGGCCACATGTTTTAAAAGAAAGTTTAAAAGTTTTAAAACTTTCCTTTTTTAACCATCCTCATGGTTTTAGAAAAAAAGGAAGGGAGTTTTAAATTTGAAACTTTCTATTTTTGTAACCATGTTAAAAAATGAAATTTTATAAGAGAAGTTTTAAATTTTAAAACTTGGTTTTAATTTTTTAAAACTTTCTTTTTTTAGCATCCACATTAGGAAATTAAAAGAGAGCTTGTAAAATTTTATAAGAGCATTCCTTCTTTGCTTATAAAATTTTTACAAAATTATTTTTCCTTCCTCTTAGGGTCGGCCACCCTTGCTTGGTGCCCAAGCAAGGGGCCGTCCAATCAATTAAACCAATCAAAGATTGATGATTGAATCAATCAAGAGGAAAGAAAAGGAAAAATAAAAAGGGAAATGGAAAAACAATAGGAAGATTTTAATTTTTGTAAAAGTCTTTCCTTATTGCCTTGGGCAAGTAATATAAAAGAAGGGCAGGGGAGGCCTCATGAGACATCAATTCTTATTCTCTTGTTGGAGTTCTTCATTGTGGTCGGCCCCTCTCTTCTTTCTTTTCCCCTTGCTCTCTTTTGTTCCTTGGTGGTGGTGGTGGCCGAATACTAGAGAAGGAGGAGGAGCTTTGGGTGGTGTTCATCTTGGAGGATCGTCACCCACACAATGTCCAAGAGGAGGCGAGGAATATGACAGAAGATCTTGAGATTATTAGCATACAAAGAAGAGGTATAACTAGTAATTATTTTCCGCATCATACTAGTTGTTCTTTGTTAGAATTCCAAACACAAGAGGCATATGATTATAGAGTTTCGGATTTATTTCGAAGTTGTGTTTTTTTTGAATTTGTTATTCGATTGTTCTTTTTGGTTAAACCTAATATTATTTAAGGAAATTAAATATTTAATTTTGTTAAGAGGTTTTGTCGAGGCAGTGGTGGATGCTCCCATATCCAAGAAGGTCATGTGCCTCGCAATGTTTGTCCTGGGAACCGATTTCTGAAATAGATATTTAATTGAATTTGTAACATAGGTTGATTTGGATTAATAGTGTTAAGTTCTGCTTGCGATCCAAATCTAAAGCATTAAGAACAGTTAAGTTAAATTTGGAATCAATAATGTTAAGTTCCGTTTGCGATTCCAAATTTAATTTCTAAAGAACACAATAGGTTGTTTAGAAAAGGTTCGACACTTGTATAAAATTTTTTGTATAATGGAACTGGTACGATCTTCCTAGGACCAACCAACACTCTATTCTTGTTTGAGAATTGCATGTTTAACATTATGTCTTTGGGTTTTTCTCCAGCGTCTATGGTGTAGATTCGTTGTTCTAGGATGAGGAAGTAGTTGTGGATTGGTTTGATGTAAGACTCATACTTTTGCCTATATTTCATTGGATGATTTCGCTTGCTTTGTTTCGAGTACTTGATCTCTATATCGTGTTGATTGATTGTGTAGGAATTGCTTGTCTCGTAGAGAAAATATCCTAGATCGTACACTTGAGGGGCCCTAGTGACAGGGGTAACCCGTTCACGGACATCTAGGGTACTTCCTTAAAAGGAGAGACAACTCCTCCACAAGGAAGTAAGAGACCAAACTAAGCTCCTTATCTCTATCCTTAGTGACACCAATTGGAGTAGTGTTCTTGTGATCTACTGAGGTTTCCTAGTGACAGGGGTTAACCGTAACAGGATTTCATAGGGATCCTCTTTATTTGGTATCTAATAATAGATATTTTAGCTTCCAACGAATGCATGTTGATGGACAATGAGTAAATGATAGAATGTGATACATCAATACCACTACAATGAAACTGAACTCCTAGGACTCTTCATGAACCAAGTCTATTACTTCTTCTTTGCTAGTTCTCGTTTCCATTTCCAATTCTCTTCTCTTTGGATAACTCACAACTATTGATAGTTTAGCTAATCTTAAGTGAATCATTGCTAGTGCTTATAACCAGCCCTCGTGGGATCGATAATCTTTATTACTTACGACAAATTCGTGCACTTGCGGAATCGTAACATCAATCTTGTATGGATTGTTGTGTTTTGTACCTAATTACCATTCTTAATTGGTTGTTTGTATTTCTTATGGAATCTTGTAGAGGAATTCTCTAAATTGTATGACCGAGGGTTGTCGTGATAGGGCTGCCCCGCTAACGGGCGTTTAGGGGATCAACTTGAGGGGTGAAACAAGAACCTACAAAGAAGTAAGATGGATTGGTGTGCTAAATTATATATCTTAATGTGAATTAATTAGTGATGTGTTTCTATGTTGTATGAAGAGGGGTGTCGTGACAGGGCTGCCCCACTAACGGACTTCATAGGAATCATAACTCTTTTATTGCTTAAGGTTTAGATGAGAGTCCTTGATCGGTGTTTTTTGTAGGAGATAACCGAGGACTTCTTACGAATATATTGCAATTGAGGATAGGGAATTGGTAAGTTACATTATATTAGTGAATATCGCAAAGAAACCAAAGCTCCTAGTACCTTCACAAAACTGAATTTCTGCATTTAACCTTTACGTCTAATTCTTAGTCATTTCTTAGGTCATATAATCTCTTGTTCGATTGTTTAGCTAATTCGCTTTTGAGACATACTTAGTAATTATAACTACTCCCTGTGGATTCGATATTCTTTTATTACCGACGATGTAACCATACACTTGCGTGCGTAAAAAGTTTTTGATGTCGTTACCGGGGACTGTGTCTATAACATTAGGGATAATCATTTGAGTTAGACTAAACCTTTCTTTTCTATTCTTTTCTTACATCTAACTTGTAACTAGTTTTCTAATTCTTTTATGAATTTTTTTTTTCCTTCTTTCTTTACATTTGTTATTCTTTAATTCTTTTTGTAAATCAAATTCTTTCCATTCTTTATTCTTTGTGAATCAAATTCTTTAATCTTGTTCTTGTATGCGAAGATCTAACTTTTAGGAGAATTACTTCCTCTTGATCTCGAAATTGATAGAACATTTCATAGAAGGAAAATCTTACAAATGCATCAAGAAGAACAAGAGTAATTCAAATATGGCATTCAAATCATTGAAAGATTATGGAGCTCCAAAGTCTGCCCTATAATTAGGGCCAATTGTTCATCAAAAAATTCAAGCGAGAAATTTTAGGGTTAAACGATCATTTATTTTAAAAATTCAGCAGGATCAGTTTGGGGGATTAAAGTGAAGGAGCTGGAATTCTGTTCTGTTTAAATTTCCCTGTACAAAAATTATACAAGTACAGAACTTTTCCTAGCAACCCGCATGTTCGATCAGACATGTGTTTGATCAATCAAGCAAGTTCTTGATGGATCAAAGCAGACCTTGATCAAATTACAAGATCGCTGGCCTCTTATGTTGGTATTTCAAAAATGATACAAAGAAAACTAAACTAGATATGCAGCGGAATTAAAGAACTAGTTGTACCTTTTCTTTGTAGCTAATGACTTCTTGATCTTCTGCTGTATTCCTCTCCTCTTCTTGGACGTCGTGTGGGTGACGATCTACCAAGACAACACCACCCTCCTTCTCTTCTCGGTTTCCAAACCGTCGGCTACAAAATGAGGCTCTAGGATGGGGCACCTTCTAATCTTCTTCCTCTTCTTCCTCTTCTTCAAGCCGCCGACCACCAATGGATTGCTAGAAAGGGGCGCCGACCCTAGCTAGGAGAGGAAGGGGGTGCCGACCCTAAGCAAGGAGAGGCGGGAGGGTGGCCCTTGCAAGGTGAGGAAGGGGCGGCCCTAGCAAGGTGAGGAGGGGTGCCGACCGCAAGGATAGAAGAGGATTGTAGAGAATTAGAAAATTAGGTTTTAGGAGTCACCACCTACTCCTTTTTATAGGCTTGTCGTCGATTACAAAGAATGAAAAATAACATAATTCTGTTTAGAAAAATCCTCTCTTTCTATAACCAAGTTAAACCAAACCAAGTTAAGTTAAACCAAACCAAGTTAAACCAAACCCAGTTAAACCAAACCAAGTTATGGATGGGTGGATGTGAGGCTTTATATAGAGGCTACAACAGGGATCTAGAGGAGAAATTGTTTTAGGCCTCCTGATGGACTTGGGCTTCCTGTGTTCGGCCCGAACACCCAACCCAAGTCTATCAATAATAACTCATACCACTAAAGGGTTATTATTGAACTACTACACCAATCCCATATTACAATATATGCTCCTTCTTATCATGAGTGCATTAATCTCCCTATGTTTAAGATATCATATGTCCATTAACTAAATGAGTTACTGACAACTCAATTAATTAACATCTGATTCCAAGAGTAGTGTCACTTAACTTTATTATCATGCCAGACTAAGTCCACCTGCAGGGTTTACATGATAATCCTTATGAGCTCCTCAAGGGGACATCATCAGCCTAAATAATTAGGACACAGTTTCTTTCTATAATCAACAATACACCATATAAATAATACTATTTCCCAACTCATCGAGACTATTGATTTAATGAATAAATCTCACACATTGATAAGTTAAAGAAATAAATACTATGTATACGTTCTTGTTATTATATAGGATTAAGAGAACGCACATCCATAATAACAGATGTTCTATTCTTTTATGTAGTCAGTACAAATCGAACAACCTCAAATGGTCCTGCTCAATACACACATAGTGTACTAGTGTAATTTTATGGTCAAGCCAGACTAATACCAAATTACACTACAACTATTCCAATGGTTTGTCCCAATCCATTTTGGTTGTGAGCTACTATTTATAATTTATAAACAACCGATAATATGATCTTCTGTGTGACACCACACCATGTTATCTACAATATAAATTTAATGGACAACTACATTGACATATATATAAATATAAAATACAAACATTTGACCAAAGTGATTCTCATTTCAAAATATTTCAAAATAGATGATCATACAAAAGCTAGGCTTATAGTATACATCCTAACAATCTCCCACTTATACTAAAAGAATATGCTGCCATAAATGCTTCCATACATCTGTTTCTCATCCCCTCAACATGCCAATCAAAAGCACTCGCCGAGAAGGCCTTAGTGAAAGGATCTGCCAGGTTATCTGCTGATGTAATCTTGGCCACAACAACCTCTCCTCATTTTACGATGTCTCGTATCAGGTGGTACTTGCGCTCAATGTGTTTACTTGCCTTATGGGATCATGATTCCTTCAAGTTTACTACTGCACCACTGTTGTCACAATAAATTATGATAACTTTGGGCAAACCAGGAATCACATCTAAGTCCATCAAGAATTTTCTGAATCATACAGCTTCTTTGGCTGCCTCAGAGGCTGCCACACACTCAATTTCCATGGTGGAGTCTGAAACGCATTTCTGCTTAACACTCCTTTATGTTATGGCTCTACCTCCTAAAGTAATCACATACCCTGAGGTTGATTTACTGTTGTCCCTATCTGATTGAAAGTTTGAATTCGTGTAACTCACAGGGAGCAAATCATCTGCCTTGTAAATCAGCATATAATCTCTAGTCCTTTTCAGGTACTTTAATATATGCTTTACGACAGTCCAATGTCCCAGTCCTGGGCTACTTTGATATCTGTTAACCATGCATACGGCAAAATAGATATCTTGTCTCGTACATAACATCGCATACATTAGGCTTCCTACAGCCGAAGCATAAGGAACTGTCTTCGTCTCCTCTATCTCCTTTAACGTTTTAGGACACATCTCTTTAGATAAAGGTACTCCATGCCGAAAAGGTAGAAAACCTTTATTGGAGTTTTGCATGCTAAAATGAACTAGGATAATATCGATTTATGATGTTTGGGATAAGCACAACATCCTTTTCTTGTGATCTCTTATTACTTTAATCCCAAGAATATGTTCACATTCTCCCAAGTCCTTCATATCAAATTGCTTAGACAACCATACCCTTACGTCTGATAACACTGACATTATTGATAATGAGCAAAATGTCATCTACGTATAGTTCAAGAAATACCACCACGTTTCTGTCACTTTTCTTGTATACACAAGACTCATTCGGACACAGAATGAATCCATAAGACTGGATCACTTCATCAAACCAGATGTTCCAAGATCTCGAAGCTTGCTTCAGTCCATAAAAGGGTCGATTGAGCTTACATACAAGATGCTCTTTGCCCTTCGTAATGAATCCCTCTGGTTGCTTCATATAGATGTTTTATTCAAGACTTCCATTAAGGAAAGCTGTCTTGACATCCATTTGCCAAACCTCATAATCCATATGAGCAGCAATAGATAAAAGGATCTGGATAGACTTAAGCATGACTACTAGCGAAAAGGTTTCCTCATAATCGATTCCCTCTTCTGAGTATACCCCTTCGCAACAAGCCTCGCTTTAAAGGTTTCCACCTTCCTGTCTATTCCTCTTTTCCTTTTGTAGACTCATTTACATCCAATGACTTTTACACCATTTGGTGGTTCTACAAGCTCCCAGACCTGATTAGAATACATAGATTCTATTTCAAAGTTCATTGCACTTTGCCAAGATGCTGCATCTTTATCTTGGAGTGCTTCATCATATGTCTAGAGATCAGCTTAATGTTCACCAGGGATCAAGTCTGAAGACTCTCCCAAAAACATGAATCTTTCAGGTTGCCTAACAACCCTCCCACTACGACGAGGCACTACTTGTAATTGTGCATCATTTGTGACACGTGTTGCAGTTACTTGTGGTATCTCATCTTTTACCGTTGGTACTAAAATAGAAGTGTCCTCTCTTATTTCCAAAAGAACAATTTTACTCATGGGATTGTGGTTCATTACATAGTCCTCTTCTGAAAATCGAGTATTGGTGCTAATAATGACCTTCTGGTTCAAAAACAGATGTTCAAATCGTTGTGCTTCAGACGACGATTAGTCCTTTTGAGGTTATTGGGCTATGATACCACTTGTTGGTGTAGCGGAGGTCGACAAAAGGGGGGTGAATTGCCTGCAATCAAAATTATACCCTCCTCAAACTTTCAACTCAAATAAAACAATAGTTATGAAAGTAAATAGAATTAAAAAGAATGAATAGAGAAAACCAGACTCAGTGTTTTTACTTGATTACAACCAAGATGATTGTTAATCCAAGGCAGTTTGAAAGCGCACTAGAAACGTCTCCTTCCCTGAAGTTGTATGGCTCAGAAACTTCCTAATGGACTTAGACGTGATTCCAGGTTTGCCCAAAATCATCAAAATTTATTGTGATAATAGCGGTGCAGTTGCAAACTCAAAGGAACCACGAGCCCATAAGGCGAGTAAACATATAGAGCACGAGTACCACCTGATACGAGACATCGTCAAGCGAGGAGAAGTTGTCATCGCCAAAATTACATCAGGAGATAACCTGGCAGATCCTTTCACTAAGGCCCTTCCGGCGAAAGCTTTTGATCGACATGTGGAGGGGATGAGAATCAGATGTATGGCAGCAGATATGGCAGCTTAGTCTTTTAGTATAAGTGGGAGATTGTTAGAGTATATACTAAAAGCCTAGCTTTTGTAAACATTTATTTTTGAAATAAAAGAATCACATTGGTCAAATGTCTACATTTATTTATTAAGTGTAGTTGTTCAATTAATATATATTATAGATAACATGGTATGTGGTGTCACACACAGAAGATCATGTTATCAGTTCTTTATAAATTATAAACTTTTGCTCACGACTAAGATGGAAAGGAACAAACCATTAGAATAGTCGTAGTGTAATTAAGTGTTAGTTTATCTTGACTAATAAATTACACTAGTAAACTCTGAGTGTATTGAGTAGGACCATTTAAGGGAAGTTCTTTTTATACTGACTTAATAAAAGAACAAGACCTTAGTTATTATGAAAGTGTGTGCTCTTAATCCTAATATAATAACAAACATATATATTTAGTATTTATTTCTTTAACTTATCAAAAGGTGAGATTTAGCTCGATAAATCAATAGGCCCGATAAGTTGGGAAATGATATTACTTATAGTATGTGTTGTTGATTATAGAAGGAAACTGTATCCTAGTAATCTACATTGAGAATGCCCCCAAGAGAAGCTCATAAGGATTTTCATGTTAAACCCTGCAGGTGGACTTAGTCTGACATGACAATGAGGTTGAGTGGTACTACTCTTGGACTAAGACATTAATTAAAGTGAGCTGTCAGTAACTCAATTAAATTAATGGCATTCGATATCTTAAACACAGGGAGACTAACACACTCATGATAACAAGAGGCCCATAATATAATTTGGGATTGGTGCGGTAGTATAATAATAACTCTTTAGTGGAATGAATTATTATTAATGAACTTGAGTTGTGTGTTCGGGGCGAACACGGGATACTCAAGCTCATCGGAAGGCCAACCCCAATTTCTCCTCTAGGTCCTAGTCATAGCCTCATTAATGCCTCATATCCACCCATGAAAAGCCCATCTTGGTGACCAAGCCAAAGGGGACGGCCATGTTCTCCTTAAGGTGGCTGACCATATGTTTCATTAAGGGGGCCGACCACATAATTCAAACTAGGAGGGGTATTTTGAATTTTTAAAATCTTCTCTTTGTAGATATCTACAAGTTTTAAAAGAGAGATTTTAAAATTATAAAACTTTCCTTATTTGAATTAGGCCACATGTTTCCTTTTTTAACCATCCTCATGGTTTTAGAAAAAAGGGAAGGGAGTTTTAAATTTGAAACTTTCTATTTTTGTAACCATGTTAAAAAATGAAATTTTAGAAGAGAAGTTTTAAATTTTAAAACTTGGTTTTAATTTTTTAAAACTTTCTTTTTTTAGCATCCACATTAGGAAATTAAAAGAGAGCTTGTAAAATTTTATAAGAGCATTCCTTCTTTGCTTATAAAATTTTTACAAAATTATTTTTCCTTCCTCTTAGGGTCGGCCACCCTTGCTTGGTGCCCAAGCAAGGGGTCGTCCAATCAATTAAACCAATTAAAGATTGATGATTGAATCAATCAAGAGGAAAGAAAAGGAAAAATAAAAAGGGAAAAGGAAAAACAATAGGAAGATTTTAATTTTTGTAAAAGTCTTTCCTTATTTGTCTTGGGCAAGTAATATAAAAGTAGGGTAGGGGAGGCCTCATGAGACATCAATTTTTATTCTCTTGTTGGAGCTCTTCATTGTGGTCGACCCCTCTCTTCTTTCTTTTCCCCTTGCTCTCTTTTGTTCCTTGGTGGTGGTGGTGGCCGAATACTAGAGAAGGAGGAGGAGCTTTGGGTGGTGTTCATCTTGGAGGATCGTCACCCACACAATGTCCAAGAGGAGGCGAGGAATATGACAGAAGATCTCGAGATTATTAGCTTACAAAGAAGGGGTATAACTAGTAATTATTTTCCGCATCGTACTAGTTGTTCTTTGTTAGAATTCCAAACACAAGAGGCATATGATTCTAGAGTTTCGGATTTGTTTCGAAGTTGTGTTTTTTTTTGAATTTGTGATTCGATTGTTCTTTTTGGTTAAACCTAATGTTATTTAAGGAAATTAAATATTTAATTTTGTTAAGAGGTTTTGTCGAGGCAGTGGTGAATGCTCCCATACCCAAGAAGGTCATGTGCCTCGCGATGTTTGTCCTGGGAGCCGATTTCCGAAATAGATATTTAATTGAATTTGTAACATAGGTTGATTTTGATCAATAGTGTTAAGTTCTGCTTGCGATCCAAATCTAAAGCATTAAGAACAGATAAGTTAAATTTGGAATCAATAATGTTAAGTTCCGTTTGCGATTCCTAATTTAATTTCTAAAGAACACAATAGGTTGTTTAGAAAATGTTCGACACTTGTATAAAATTTTTTGTATAGTGGAACCGGTACGATCTTCCTAGGACCAACCAACACTCTCTTCTTGTTTGAGAATTGCATGTTTAACATTATGTATTTGGGTTTTTCTCCAGCGTCTATGGTGTAGATTCGTTGTTCTAGGATGAGGGAGTAGTTGTGGATTGGTTTGATGTAAGACTCATACTTTTGCCTATATTTCATTGGATGATTTCACTTGCTTTGTTTCGAGTACTTGATCTCTATATCATGTTGATTGATTGTGTAGGAATTGCCTGTCTCCTAGAGAAAATATCCTAGATCGTACACCTGAGGGGCCCTAGTGACTGGGGTAACCCGTTCACGGACATCTAGGGTACTTCCTTAAAAGGAGAGACAACTCCTCCACAAGGAAGTAAGAGACCAAACTAAGCTCCTTATCTCTATCCTTAGTGACACCAATTAGAGTAGTGTTCTTGTGATCTACTGAGGTTCCCTAGTGACAGGGGTTAACCGTAACAGGATTTCATAGGGATCCTCTTTATTTGGTATCTAATAATAGATTTTTAGCTTCCAACGAATGCATGTTGATGGACAATGAGTAAAGGATAGAATGTGATACATCAATACCACTACAATGAAACTGAACTCCTAGGACTCTATATAAACCAAGTCTATTACTTCTTCTTTGCTAGTTCTCGTTTCTATTTCCAATTCTCTTCTCTTTGGATAACTCACAACTATTGATAGTTTAGCTAATCTTAAGTGAATCATTGCTAGTGCTTATAACCAGCTCTCGTGGGATCGATAATCTTTATTACTTACGACAAATTCATGCACTTGCGGAATCGTAACATCAATCTTGTATGGATTGTTGTGTTTTGTACCTAATTACCATTCTTAATTGGTTGTTTGTATTTCTTATGGAATCTTGTAGAGGAATTCTCTAAATTGTATGACCGAGGGTTGTCGTGATAGGGCTGCCCTGCTAACGGGCGTTTAGAGGATCAACTTGAGGGGTGAAACAAGAACCTACAAAGAAGTAAGATGGATTGGTGTGCTAAATTATATATCTTAATGTGAATTAATTAGTGATGTGTTTCTATGTTTTATGATGAGGGGTGTCGTGACAGGGCTGCCCCACTAACGGACTTCATAGGAATCATAACTCTTTTATTGCTTAAGGTTTAGATGAGAGTCCTTGATCGGTGTTTTCTGTAGGAGATAACCGAGGACTTCTTACGAATATATTGCAATTGAGGATAGGGAATTGGTAAGTTACATTATATTAGTGAATATCGCAAAGAAACCAAAGCTCCTAGTACCTTCACAAAACTAAATTTCTGCATTTAACCTTTACGTCTAATTCTTAGTCATTTCTTAGGTCATATAATCTCTTGTTCGATTGTTTAGCTAATTCGCTTTTGAGACATACTTAGTAATTATAACTAGTCCCTGTGGATTCGATATTCTTTTATTACCGACGATGTAACCATACACTTGCGTGCGTAAAAAGTTTTTGACGTCGTTACCGGGGACTGTTTCTATAACATTAGGGATAATCATTTGAGTTAGACTAAACCTTTCTTTTCTATTCTTTTCTTACATCTAACTTGTAACTAGTTTTCTAATTCTTTTCTGAAATTTTTTTTCGTTTGTATTATTTCTTTACATTCGTTATTCTTTAATTCTTTTTGTAAATCAAATTCTTTCCATTCTTTATTCTTTGTGAATCAAATTCTTTAATCTTGTATGCGAAGATCTAACTTTTAGGAGAATTACTTCCTCTTGATCTCGAAATTGATAGAACATTTCATAGAAGGAAAATCTTACAAATGCATCAAGAAGAACAAGAGTAATTCAAATATGGCATTCAAATCATTGAAAGATTATGGAGCTCCAAAGTCTGCCCTATAATTAGGGCCAATTGTTCATCAAAAAATTCAAGCAATAAATTTTAGGGTTAAACGATCATTTATTTCAAAAATTCAGCAGCATCAGTTTAGGGGATTAAAGTGAAGGAGCTTGAATTCTGTTCTGTTTAAATTTTCCTGTACAAAAAATTATACAAGTACAGAACTGTTCCTAGCAACCCGCATGTTCGATCAGACATGTGTTTGATCAATCAAGCAAGTTCTTGATGGATCAAAGCAGACCTTGATCAAATTACAAGATCGCTGGCCTCTTATGTTGGTATTTCAAAAATGATACAAAGAAAACTAAACTAGATACGCAGCGGAATTAAAGAACTAGTTGTACCTTTTCTTTGTAGCTAAAGACCTCTTGATCTTCTGCTGTATTCCTCTCCTCTTCTTGGACGTCGTGTGGGTGACGATCTACCAAGACAACACCACCCTCCTTCTCTTCTCAGTTTCTAAACCGTCGACTACAAAAGGAGGCTCTAGGATGGGGCACCTTCTAATCTTCTTCCTCTTCTTCAAGCCGCCGACCACCAATGGATTGCTAGAAAGGGGCGCCGACCCTAGCTAGGAGAGGAAGGAGGTGCCGACCCTAAGCAAGGAGAGGAGGGAGGGTGGCCCTTGCAAGGTGAGGAAGGGGCGGCCCTAGCAAGGTGAGGAGGGGTGTCGGCCCTAGCAAAGGAAGAGGGGTGCCGACCACAAGGAGAGAAGAGGATTGTAGAGAATTAGAAAATTAGGATTTAGGAGTCACCACCTACTCCTTTTTATAGGCTTGCCGTCGATTACAAAGAATGAAAAATAATCGAATTCTATTTAGAAAAATCCTCTCTTTCTATAACCAAGTTAAACCAAACCAAGTTAAGTTAAACCAAACTAAGTTAAACCAAACCAAGTTATGGATGGGTGGATGTGAGGCTTTATATAGAGGCTACAACAGGGATCTAGAGGAGAAATTGGTTTAGGCCTCCTGATGGACTTGGGCTTCCTGTTTGGCCCGAACACCCAACCCAAGTCCATCAATAATAACTCATACCACTAAAGGGTTATTATTAAACTACCACACCAATCCCATATTACAATATAGGCTCCTTCTTATCATGAGTGAATTAATCTCCCTATGTTTAACATATCATATGTCCATTAACTAAATGAGTTATTGACAACTCAATTAATTAACATATGATTCCAAGAGTAGTACCACTTAACTTTATTATCATGCCAGACTAAGTCCACCTGCAGGGTTTACATGATAATCCTTATGAGCTACTCAAGGGGACAACATCAGCCTAAATAATTAGGACACAGTTTCTTTCTATAATCAACAATACACCATATAAATAATACTATTTCCCAACTCATCGGGCCTATTGATTTAACGAATAAATCTCACACATTGATAAGTTAAAGAAATAAATACTATGTATACGTGCTTAGGGCTGTAAACAAGCCGAGCCGAGTCGAGCTTTGGGGTGTTCAAACTTGTTTGATAAGATAACCAAGCCGTGCTGAGCCGAGCTTAAAATGAACCAAACTTTTGAAATGAGTGTTCAAGCTTGGCTTGGTTTATTTTTTATGAGCTTGAGCTTGTTTGAAGCTTGGCTTGAGCTTGGTTCATTTAGATGTTATCAAGCTCTCAATTCAAGCTTGGTTTGAGCTTGGTTCAAACTTGGCTTGAGCTTGGTTCATTTAGATGTTATCAAGCTCTCAATTCAAGCTTGTTTGATTGTTTGAAATTTTTAGTTGTTTGATTAGTTATTGAGCTTGATAATTTAAATTTATTTGTTTATTTTATTTTATTATTTATTTAGCATATTGAATAGAATTTTATTAATGAACATTGTTCATGAACATTATTTACGAACGTTTTTCACGAACATTGTTCACGAACATTATTCACGAACGTTGTTCATGAACGTTAACGAGCTGAACACATATGTGTTCAAGCTTGTTTGTTTAGCTTTACAAGTTGTTCAAGCTTGTTTGTTTAGTTAATCTTATGTATATTGAACGAACATAAACAAGCTCTTACCAAGCTGAACACCAAGCTTGTTCACGAACGCTTGGTTCATTTACAGCCCTATACGTGCTTGTGATTATATAGGGATTAAGAGGGCACACATCCATAATAACAGACGTTCTGTTCTTTTATGTAGTCAGTACAAATCGAACAACCTCAAATGGTCCTGCTCAATACACACATAGTGTACTAGTGTAATTTTATGGTCAAGACAGACTAATACCAAATTACACTACAACTATTCCAATGGTTTGTCCCAATCCATCTTGGTTGTGAGCTACTATTTATAATTTATAAGCAACCGATAACATGATCTTCTGTGTGGCACCACACCATGTTATCTACAATATAAATTTAATGAACAACTACATTGACATATATATAAATATAAAATACAAACATTTGACCAAAGTGATTCTCATTTCAAAATATTTCAAAATAGATGATCATACAAAAGCTAGGCTTATAGTATACATCCTAACAATCTCCCACTTATACTAAAAGAATATACTGCCATAAATGCTTCCATACATCTGTTTCTCATCCCCTCAACATGCCTATCAAAAGCACTCACCGAGAAGGCCTTAGTGAAAGGATCTGCCAGGTTATCTGCTGATGTAATCTTGGCCACAACAACCTCTCCTCGTTTTACGATGTCTCGTATCAGGTGGTACTTGCGCTCAATGTGTTTACTTGCCTTATGGGATCATGATTCCTTCAAGTTTACTACTGCACCACTGTTGTCACAATAAATTATGATAACTTTGGGCAAACCAGGAATCACATCTAAGTCCATCAAGAAGTTTCTGAATCATACAGCTTCTTTGGCTGCCTCAGAGGCTGCCACACACTCAATTTCCATGGTGGAGTCTGAAACGCATTTCTGCTTAACACTCCTTTATGTTATGGCTCTACCTCCTAAAGTAAACACATACCCTGAGGTTGATTTACTATTGTCCTTATCTGATTGGAAGTCCGAATTCGTGTAACCCACAGGGAGCAAATCATCTGCCTTGTAAATCAGCATATAATCTCTAGTCCTTTTTAGGTACTTTAATATATGCTTTACGACAGTCCAATGTCCCAGTCCTGGGCTACTTTGATATCTGTTAACCATGCATACGACAAAACAAATATCTTGTCTCGTACATAACATCGCATACATTAGGCTTCCTACAGCCGAAGCATAAGGAACTGTCTTCGTCTCCTCTATCTCCTTTGATGTTTTAGGACACATCTCTTTAGATAAAGGTACTCCATGCCGAAAAGGTAGAAAACCTTTATTGGAGTTTTGCATGCTAAAATGAACTAGGATAATATCGATTTATGATGTTTGGGATAAGCACAACATCCTTTTCTTGTGATCTCTTATTACTTTAGTCCCAAGAATATGTCCACATTCTCCCAAGTCCTTCATATCAAATTGCTTAGACAACCATACCCTTACGTCTGACAACACTGACATTGTTGCCAATGAGCAAAATGTCATCTACGTATAGTTCAAGAAATACCACCACGTTTCTGTCACTTTTCTTGTATACACAAGACTCATCCGGACACAGAATGAATCCATAAGACTGGATCACTTCATCAAACCAGATGTTCCAAGATCTCGAAGCTTGCTTCAGTCCATAAAAGGGTCGATTGAGCTTACATACAAGATGCTCTTTGCCCTTCGCAATGAATCCCTCTGGTTGCTTCATATAGATGTTTTCTTCAAGACTTCCATTAAGGAAAGATGTCTTGACATCCATTTGCCAAACCTCATAATCCATATGAGTAGCAATAGATAAAAGAATCCGGATAGACTTAAGCATGACTACCGGCGAAATAGTTTCCTCATAATCGATTCCCTCTTTCTGAGTATACCCCTTCGTAACAAGCCTCGCTTTAAAGGTTTCCACCTTCCCATCTATTCTTCTTTTTATTTTATAGACCCATTTTCATCCAATGGCTTTTACACCATTTGGTGGTTCTACAAGCTCCTAGACTTGATTAGAATACATAGATTATATTTCAGAGTTCATTGCACTTTGCCAAGATGCTGCATCTTTATCTTGGAGTGCTTCATCATATGTCCAGGGATTAGGTTCATGTTCACCAGGGATTAAGTCTGAAGACTCTCCCAAAAACATGAATCTATCAGGTTGCCTAATAACCCTCCCACTACGACGAGACACTACCTGTAATTGTGAATCATTTGTGACACGTGTTGCAATTATTTATGGTATCTCATCTTGTACCGTTGGCACTAAAGTAGAAGTGTCTTCTCTTATTTCCTCAAGAACAATTTTACTCATGGGCTTGTGGTTTATTGCATAGTGTTCTTCTAAAAATCGGGCATTGGTACTAACAATGACATTCTGATCTTTAGAACTATAAAACAAACCATCTTTTGTTCCTCTAGGATATCCCACGAACAAGAAAACTTCTGTGCGTGATTCCAACTTATTGTTCTCCTGCCTGGCAGCTCGATTCTGGTGTTCGAAGAGTTCCTTGAGATTGAGCATCATGTCATAGGCAGTGGGTAGGGTCTGATGCTGATGTTGCAGCACATTTGAAATAGAAGCCAAAATATAACACCGCGCCATCTCATCTGCCATGACCCATTTCCTATGTCTCTCTATCTCTTCTTCACTGGAATCCTTATCAGGCATGCTAGGATAGACCTCAAGAAGTATGAACTTGTATTCTTCAGCAGTTAAGACAATGTCTAAGTTTCGTTTTCAATCAATATAATTTGGGCTAGTAAGTTTGTTTTCTTTTAAAATAACAGCAAGAGGATTGAAAGCCATTTTGAAATCCTGAGAATCACAAAATAAAATAGTCAAAACTTTTGAATTTAAAATAATATTGATTCCTCAAACAATATAATTTAAATTCACCAACACCTCAAAACACCGTGAATTTCGTATGCCACGATTGTGTGGACGTATACTAATTCAAACATTTGTAAGAGGAGGTATTACCCATTAATTTTATTATTTTGTCAACCTAACTTTATGACAAATAAAATTAATAGTTGGTTCATCTTCGGTTACACAAATAATAGCAGTGACTCCGATGAGGAGGATACTATTAAATGTGCCTAAGTATATAGCATTACTTGATACTTAGTCCATTGATTAGGATTGTGCCCCTTCAGATGGAGAAAATCGCACATACCTAAATAATTTCCTATAATCATCCATAAAGGAAGTTTGATTTAGTAATCCGCAAACAAACTCATCCGAAATGGAGGAAGGCACTTAAAGCCAACGTGCAAGTTTGAATGCATCATTTACAAACCAGTAATGGAGACTATGGGATTTATTTAAATAATCTCTCTCCTACTTAGTTATTTAAATTGAGGAATTTTAATATGCACACACATCACAGCACGCACATCACAACACACACATCACAACACATAAAAACAGCATATAAAGGCAATAAATATGAAAAAAAATTCCAACTATTATGGCATCATCCAACGATGCCCTCCAATATGCCGGAAATGGATCGCTGTCCTCCAATGTGCCGCCTGTTAGTTGCTACTCGGAATATCGTACTAGTTCCCTTGTAAAAAAATTTTGTACAAGTCCCGAACCTTTCCTAACAACCTATTGTGTTCTTTAGAAATTAAATTTGGAATCACAAACAGAACTTAACATTATTGATTCCAAATTCAACTTATCTGTTCTTAGAGGTTTGGACTTGGATCGCAAACGATGCTTAACATTATTAATCCAAATCCACCCATGTTACAAAGTTGATTAAATATTTATTTAAAGGGTCGGCTTCTAGATTAAACAAGGCGAGGCACTAGGCCTTCTTGGGTATGGGATCATCCACCACTTCCTAGACAAAGCCTTTCAATGAAATTCAATATTTAATCTCCTTATAGTAACCCTAGGTTTAACCACTAAGAATAATTGAATCACAAGATTGAAAAAACAAAAGAAATACAAAATTGAATCATAAATTCAAAACCTAGAATCGTTAGCCTCTTGTGTTTGGTATTTCAAAATCCATACAAAGAAAACTAGTATGATGCAGAATAAGACAACTAGTTATACCTTTCTTTGTAGCTAAAGACCTCTTGATCTTCTGTTGTATTCCTCACCTCCTCTTGGACGTCGTGTGGGTGACGATCTACCAAGATAAATTCCACCGAGACCACTTCTTCTTCTCCAAGACTCTTGAGTCATCAAGGGATGCCAAAATAGGAAATTTTCTTCTCTTCTTCTTCCTCTCCAAGAAACCGGCCACCAAGATGATGAAGCTTGAAGAACCGTCGGCCTCAAAGGAAGAAAACAAAAGAGAAGAGGAAAGAAGAGATTCGGCCACCAAGGATTAGAAGAGTTGTGTGTCCGCCGGCCCTTAGGGAGAAGCAAAAGAGCCGGCCACAATGAAGAGAGGAAGAGAAAACAAGGCTTAGGTTGTGTTATCTCATGAGGCCCCCTCTCCCTCTCTTTTATAATCCTTGATCTTGGCAAAAAAGGAAAGTCTAATTAAAACTTCCTTTTCTTCTTCCTATGCCCGACCACATCATGGAGTCTAAAAAGAAAAAAATTTTACAACAAAAAATTAAAGCTTCCTTTTAAACCATGATGTCTACAAAATGGAAAGTTTTAAACATAATTAAAACTTCCTTATTTGTTGCCTTACTCTAAAAGAGAAAATTTTAATAACAATTAAAATTTCTCTTTTAAATTTCATATTGTACATGGCAATAAAGGAAAGTTTTAAAAATTAATCTCTCTCTTTTAAAACATGTAGACAACTACAAAAAAGGAAAGATTAATTAAGACTTCTCTTTTTAAATCATGATTACATAAAAGGAAAGTTTTATCAAAAATTAAAATCTTTCTTTTAAACATTATAGACAGTTATAAATAAGGAAAGATTTTAACAAAATTAAAATCTCTCTTTAATCTTTTGTAGATAGCTATAAAAGAAAAGATTTTAAAATCTAAAACTCTCTTTTTAAAACCATGAGGATGACTATAAAAGGAAATTTTAAAAATAAAATTTCTCTTTTAAATCCCTTTCATGAATGGCTACAAAAGGAAAGATTTAAACAAAAAATAAAATCTCCCTTTAATCCTATTCCTATGGTCGGCCCCATGCTTGGTCACAAAGCATGGCTTGGCCGACCACTACTTGAGCTCCAAGCCATTGCTTGGTCGGCCTCCTTGATCCAAGCAAGGTTGTGTCCGGCCCATTACTTGGATAAGAAGTGGACTTAGTGGATACAAGATTTTATAGAGGTTACAACAGGAACCGAGAGGAGAAATTGGTTTTGGTCTCCCGATGAGCTTGAGCTTCTTGTGTTCGCCCCGAACACCCAACTCAAGTTCATCAATAATAACTCATACCACTAAAGAGTTATTATTGAACTACCGCACCAATCCCAAATTACATTATGGACTCCTTCTTATTATGAGTGCATTAATCTCCCTGTGTTTAAGATATAGAATGTCGATTAATTAAATGAGTTACTGACAACTCACTTAATTAATATCTAGCTCCAAGAGTAGTACCATTCAACTTCATTGTCATACCAAACTAGGTCCACCTGCAGGGTTTATATGGCAATCCTTATGAGCTCCTCAAGGGGGTATCATCAACCTAGATTACTAGGACACAGTTTCATTCTATAATCAACAACACACCATATAAATAATATCATTTCCCAACTTATCGGGCCTATTGATTTAACGAGCTAAATCACATCCTTTGATAAATTAAAGAAATAAATATTAAATATACGTGCTTGTTATTATATCATGATTAAGAGCACACACTTCCATAATAATAGAGATTTTGTTCTCTTATATAGTCAGTATAAAAAGAAACTACCTCCAATGGTCCTGCTCAATACACTCATAGTGTACTAGTATAATTTTATATTCAAGATAGACTAATACTAAATTACACTACAACTATTCTAATGGTTTGTCCATTCCATCTTGATTGTGAGCTACTATTTATAATTTATAAGGATCTGATAACATGATCTTCTGTGTGTCTCCTCACACTATGTTATCTACAATATAAATTAAATGGAAAACTACACTTAGCATAAATGCATACTTTTGATCAATGTGATTCTTATTTCTAAATAAATGTTTATACAAAAAGCTAGGCTTTTAGTATACATTCCAACACCATCAATGGATCAAGCTGTCGCATCTATCTCGCTTCCTTCTCCGCCACACCTCCGGTCCTCAAAATAGCACCACACATAGCAAGGATACAAGCCGCAACAACAACAAAAATAAATTTACATTTATTGATCCTATTTTCCACAAAGGAATTTACATGTAATCTAGATCGAACAAAATGTAAAAAAATAATATGGCAACTGGCTATATTTAATGATTACAATCATGCACACACAAACAACCTCGATATGCCCGAGGGTTCAAATCATACACAAACACACAAAGCCATAATAGTTGGATCTAGGATGCCTGCAACTACAAAGTTAATCTATCTTGCACATCCTACTATTATCCGTTCTAAACTTATGTACGAAGAGTGCATAATTTAACCAAAAACCAATCACACAGAACCAGAAAACTTGCTCTGATACCACTTGAAGGCACTGGAATTCCGTTATGTTTAAATTTTTCTATACAAAAAATTGTACAAGTACAAAACTTTTCCTAGCAACCCGTATGTTTGATCAGACATGTGTTTGATCAATCAAGCAAGTTCTTGACGGATCAAAGCACACCTTGATTGAAGTACAAGATCACTAGCCTCTTGTGCTGGTATTCCAAAAATGATACAAAGAAAACTAAACTAGATACGCAGTGAAATTAAAGAACTAGTTGTACCTTTTCTTTGTAGGTAAAGACCTCTTGATCTTCTGCCATATTCCTCTCCTCTTCTTGGACGCCGTGTGGGTGATGATCTACCAAGACAACACCACCCTCGTTCTCTTCTCAATTTCCAACCCGTTGGCTACAAAAGGAGGCTCTAGGATGGGGCACCTTCTAATCTCCTTCCTCTCCTTCCTCTTCTTCCTCTTCTTCAATCCGCCGGCCACCAATGGATTGCTAGGAAGGGGTGCTGGCCCTAGCTAGGAGAGGAAGGGGGGCACTGGCGCTAAGCAAGGAGAGGAGGGGGAGGCCCTTACAAGGTGAGGAAGGGGCGACCCTAAAAAGGTGAGGAGGGGTGTCAGCCCTAGCAAAGGAAGAGGGGCGCTAGCCATAAGGAGAGAAGAGGATTGTGGAGAATTAGAAAATTATGTTTTAGGAGTCACCACCTACTCCTTTTTATAGGCTTACCGTCAGTTACAAAGAAAGAAAAATAATAGAATTCTGTTTAGAAAAAATCACTCTTTGTATAACCGAATTCTATTTAGAAAAAATCTCTCTTTCTATAACCAAGTTAAACCAAACCAAGTTAAGTTAAACCAAACTAAGATATGGATGGGTGGATGCAAGGCTTTATACAGAGGCTACAACAGGGACCTAGAGGAGGAATTGGTTTAGGCCTCATGATGGGCTTGGGCTTCCTGTATTTGGCCTGAACACCCAACCCAAGTCCATCAATAATAACCCATACCACTAAAGGGTTATTATTGAACTACCACACCAATCCCATATTACAATATAGGCTCCTTCTTATCAAGAGTGTGTTAATCTCCTCGTATTTAAGATATCGTATGCCCGTTAATTAAATGAGTTACTGACAACTCAAATAATTAACATCTGATTCCAAGAGTAGTACCACTCAACTTTATTATCATGTTGGACTAAGTCCACCTGTATGGTTTACATAATAATCCTTATGAGCTCCTCAAGGGGACATCATCAGCCTAAATAATTAGGATACAGTTTCCTTCTATAATCAACAACACACCATATAAACAATACTATCTCCCAACTCATCGGACCTATTGATTTAACGAATAAATCTCACCCATTGATAAGTTAAAGAAATAAATACTAAGTATATGTACTTATTATTATATAGGGATTAAGAGGGTACAC
The DNA here is from genome assembly GCF_018446385.1 of Zingiber officinale. Taxonomy (NCBI): domain Eukaryota; kingdom Viridiplantae; phylum Streptophyta; class Magnoliopsida; order Zingiberales; family Zingiberaceae; genus Zingiber; species Zingiber officinale. The sequence goes on along the minus strand of NC_055990.1, from coordinate 58,566,365 downwards.
ATTCATAATAACAGAGGTTCTGTTCTTTTATGTAGTCAGTACAAATTAAACAACCTCAAATGGTCCTGCTCAATACATATATAGTGTACTAGTGTAATTTTATAGTCAAGACAGACTAATACCAAATTACACTACAACCTTTCCAATGGTTTGTCCCAATCCATCTTGGTTATGCGCTACTATTTATAATTTATAAGGAACCGATAACATGATCTTCTATGTGGCACCACATACCATATTATCTACAATATAAATTAAATGGACAACTGCATTGACATATATATAAATATAAAATATAGACATTTGACCAAAGTGATTCTCATTTCAAAAACATTTCAAAACAAATGTTCATACAAAATCTAGGCTTATAGTATACATCCCAACAAAAAGATGGAGAATCTTTATTCACATCTCCTGAAATTCCACAGATATTGCAATACAGTGAAATATGAGGAGGTTACATCTGATGCTATTCGATTATTGGTTTTTCCTTTCAGTCTTAAGGATGCTGCAAAAAGGTGGTTTAATACTTTGTTGTTGGGATGTATACTATAAGCCTAGCTTTTGTATGAACATCTGTTTTGAAATATTTTGAAATAAGAATCACTTTGATCAAATGTTTGCATTTTATATTTATATATATGTCAATGCAGTTGTCTATTTAATTTATATTGTAGATAACATGGTGTGTGGTGCCACACAGAAGATCATGTTATCGGTTTCTTATATATTATAAATAGTAGCTCACAAACAAGATGGATTAGGATAAATCATTGGAACGATTGTAGTGCAATTTGGTATTAGTCTATCTTGACTATAAAATTACACTAGTACACTATGTGTGTATTGAGTAGGACCGTTTGAAGTTGTTTGATTTGTACTAACTACAAAAAAGAACATAACCTCTGTTATTATGGATGTGCGTCCTCTTAATCCCTATATAATAACAAGCATGTATTCTTAGTATTTATTTCTTTAACTTATCAATAGGTGATATTTATTCGTTAAATCAATAGGCCGGATGAGTTGGGAAATAGTACTGTTTATATGGTGTGTTGTTGATTATAGAAGGAATATGTGTCCTAATTATTTAGGCTGATGATGCCCCCTTGAGGAGCTCATAAGGATTATCATGTAAACCCTGCAGGTGAACTTAGTCCGGCATGATAATAAAATTGAGTGGTATTACTCTTGAATCATATGTTAATTAATTGAGTTGTCAGTAACTCATTTAATTAACGGGCATACCTTATCTTAAACACGGGGAGATAAGAAGGAGCCCATATTGTAATATGGGATTGGTGCGGTAGTTCAATAATAACTCTTTAGTGGTATGGGTTATTATTGATGGACTTGAGTTGTGTGTTCGGGCCGAACATAGGAAGCCCAAGCCCATCAGGAGGCCTTAACAATTCCTCCTCTAGGTCCTTGTTGTAGCCTCTATATAAACCCTTTCATCCATCCATCCATGTTGGTTTTAGTTTCGGCACCACCTCTTCCTCCTAGGGTCGGTGCCACCTTCTCCACCTAAGGCCGGCGGCTTCTTTTCCACCTAGGGTCTGCGCCACCCACCTTCTTCTCCTAGGGTCGGCGCCACCCTCTTTGCTTTCCTGAGGGTCGGCGCCCCCTCCTCCTTGCTAAGGGTCAGCGCCCCCTCCTCCTTGGTGGGTGGCGGCTTGGAGAAGAGGAAGAAGATAAGAAGGAAGAAGAGGAGAAGATGCCTCATCCTAGAGCATCTCTTGGTGGCCGGCTGTTTGGAAACAACGAAAGGAAGGGTGTTTGTTATCTTGGTAGATCATCGCCCACACGACGCCCAAGAAGAGGAGAGGAATACAACAGAAGATCAAGAGGTCTTTAGCTACAAAGAAAAGGTACAACTAGTTCTTTAATTCCACTACGTAATTAGTTTAGTTTTCTTTGTATCAATCTTGAATACCAACACTAGATGCCAGCGATCTTGTACTTCGATTAAGGTGTGCTTTGATCCGTCAAGAACTTACTTGATTGATCATACACATGTCTGATCGAACATGCGGGTTGCTAGGAAAAGTTCTGTACTTTTACAATTTTTGTACAGGGAAATTTAAACAGAACAGAATTCCAGTACCTTCAATTGGTATCAGAGTGAGTTTTTTGGTTCTGTGTGATTGGTTTTCGGCTAAATTATGCACTACTCATATATAAATTTAGGTCGGATAATAGTAGGATGTGCAAGAAATATTAACTCTATGGTTGCAGGCGTCCTAAGTCCAACTATTATGGCTTTGTGTGTGTTTGTGTATTATTTGAACCCTCGGGCATGTCGAGGTTGTTTTGTATTGTGCATGATTATAATAATTAAATATAGACGATTGCTATATTATTATTTTTTTTACATTCTATTCGATCTAGATTACATGTAAATTCCTTTGTGGAATATAAGATCGATAAATGTAAATTTTTATTTCTTTTGTTGCAGTTTGTATCCTTGCTATGCGTGGTGCTATTTTGAGGACTGGAGGCGCGATGAAGAAGGAAGTAAGATAGATGCAGCGCTTGATCCATTGGTAGCATATTGGAGGCCAGCGTTGGATGAGGTCATAGTAATTGAAAATTTTATTTTCATATTTATTGCCTTTATATGTTGTTTTTATGTGTTGTGATGTTGTTTTTATGTGCTGTGATGTGTGTGTGCATGTTAAAATTCCTCAATTTAAATTACTAAGTAGGAGAGGGATTATTTAAATAAATTCCACGGTCTCCATTACTAGTTTGTAAGTAATCCATTCAAACTTACACGTTGGCTTTAAGTGTCTTCCTCTATATTGGATGAGTTTTTTTGCAGATCACTAGATCAAACTTCCTCTATGGATGATTATAGGAAATTATTTAGGTATGTGTGATCTTCTCCATCTGAAGGGGTACAATCCTAATTAATGGACTAAGTATCAAGTAATGGTATATACTAAGGCACATTTAATAATATCCTCCCCATCGGAGTCACTGCTATTATTTGTGTGACCGAAGATGAACCAACAATTAATTTTATTTGTCATAAAATCAGGTTGACAAGATAATAAAATTAATGGGTAAAATCTCCTCTTACAAATGTTTGAATTAGTATACGTCCACACTATCGTGGCATACAAAATTCACGGTGTTTTGAGGTGTTGGTGAATTTAAATTATATTGTTTGAGGAATCAATATTATTTTAAATTCTAAAGTTTTGACCAAATATTTTGTAATTCTCAAGATTTCAAAATAGCTTTCAATCCTTTTGCTGTTATTTTAAAAGAAAACAAACTTACTGGTCCAATGTAACACCCCACCCTCCTCGCTACTGGACTGTGAGGACGGGGCGCTACTGGAACTACTAACTTTACTTAATTATCCTTGTTCACATGTTGATAGTAATTCCTAAAACTCTCGGAGAATTTAAAACATACAATTAACTAGCAGCGGAAGACTAAATGACTCATCTAATACATTCTTAATAAATGGCAATCTTAATAAATTCTTATGCTAGGTCCCAAGACTTCTATAGTCCAGGCATCACACATCCATCCGCACCTCCTTGTCGCCTTCCTTTGCTATAACTTTTCCTTTCCTTTATTTGTAGTAAGAGGAAATGCAATTATAAGCAAAATTGCTTAGTAAGCGCTATCTAACTCACAAAACTCGAATATGCATGTAACTGGAAGAAATCTAAAACTGAATGCTCAGAAAGAAATAATACTCATGCTCATCTACAAGCAAAAGAAACATACTGAAATGCTAAACGTGTAAAGCAAATCTAAACAAACACGCTAGCATAAAAGAAAACTAAACTTGTAGGATTTTAAACTTATGTGAAGCTTGTTTTACTTGTTTAAAAACTTATACTTTAATACTTCAAAATAATAATCAACTTTCTTCTTGGGTACTTGCTATGCGCGCATCCCTAACTAGACCCGAGATAGCTGGTCCCGAATCTAGTAGGGTTTACTAGGTTATCTAAACCTAGGGACGACTATGGGAGCCCAACCCAAGGACATCTGAGAGTCCAGCACAGTGCCACTGATAAAAGTAAAATACTTGTTATCTTTTAATACTTCTAATATATAATGCCTCGACATTTAACAAACAACTTGTGTGCCAAAATCCCTACAGTCTTGACTTTGGGATCTACTTAAGGCCTTGGCCTTTTTCTTTCTTTTTTTTTATCTTTCTTATACTTGTTAATACCTCTAATAAAAGAATGCTTCTTTAAAAAGAAACTGAAATGTTTAAACAAATTCTAACTTTTAAATGCATAAACAAAAATCTGCATACTATGCTAATTAAAATTCTGCATACTATGCTAATCAAGATTCTGCATTCTATGCTACACTATTTCTACATACTATGCAAACATAAATTTTGCACTATAATACTTAACCAAACTGCACTATAATCTTTTTCTTTAAAACTGCACTATAAGTTCCACCAAAAATCTTGCACTACAAGTTCCACCAAAAATCTGCACTATAAATTCCACTAAAAATCTGCACTACAAGTTTCACCAAAAATCTGCACTATAAACTTAATTAAAATCTGCACTATAGGCTTAATTAAAATCTGCACTATAAGCTTACATAAATATAACGCCCAAAAATTCTCAAAGTAATTTTAAAAACATTCTATGATTTTTCTGGAATTTTAGACTATTTTTATGGAATTTTTGGAGTAGCAGAAGTAGCAAAATTAAATAAAAACGTAAAATAGCCTAAGCGGGAATTGAACCCGAGACCTAGCAAACCCCACGACTTATAGATAACTTTAGTAACCAAGGGGCCCAGCATGGGTGTGCTGAAAGAAGAGGAGAATAATTATACTTAAAGTTGAGTTGGGGGTGTATTAATCACTTACTATAAATAGGGAAATTAAGTAGAGAGTTATTATTTTGGAATGACACCTCTCCCTCAAACCCTCACCCGGCGTCTCCTTCTCTCCCGCACCCTGACGGCATGCCAAGCCCAAGGAAAACCTAGGGTTCCACCCTAGGGTCATAGGAGCACCTTCCGGCGATAATTCCGGCACGAGGACGCTTCCCTCCGCGAGAAGGAAGCGTAGACGCAAGAGGATCGCCGAAACGATCATCGTCTCCGGAAATCTAGCGATCGGATTGTAAGAATATCTAGCGCAGGATGTAAGTAACCACTCACCTACAGTATAAGTAGTTAATTATAGGTTTTTATACCCTTAGTTCGCATTTATGTTCTCAGTTTAGCCATATGCAGAATTAGAGCACACCCAGTGCTCGATAAAATGCCTAGTATTGTTAAATGCTACAGTAGGCATTTTAATAGCTCAGTTAAATGCCTAGATGCATTTGCTTCAGTTATATGGGACTACGGTCCAACGGGTGAGCTCTCATAGTCGCCTCTAGGTTCAGATAACCTAGCTCTAGCTTATGATAACCTAGAAAAAGCAGGATATGATAAATTAGTTATAAACAGTATTTTACTTTATCAGTGGCACTGTACTGGACTTCAGTTGTCCTTGGGGTGGGCTCCCATAGTCGTCCCTAGGTTTAGATAACCTAGTAACCCTACTAGATTCGGGACTTGCTACCTCGGGCCTAGTTAGGGATGCGCGCACAGTAAGTACAGTTGTCGGGCCCATCAGCAGCATGTTTAGTATTTTTATCTATGTATATAAATAGTTTTTCAAACTTCACGAAACAAATATGTGAATACAGCTTAGTTTCAGTTTAGTTCTTATTGTGATGATAATTAGCTTAGCTCATGTATCAGTTTAGTTCTTGTTGATACACAAATAGCCATGTTTCGAAGTTGACTGCCATGTTTCAGTATTCTAGTATGATTCTCATCATGTTTATTAGCATAGCATATTTTAAAAGAAAGCATGATTTCATTTAATGCATGTTTTTGTGAGGTAGATGGTTTCTTACTAAGCTCTCGAGCTTATAGTTTCTTTTTTCCTTATGCTGCAGATAAAGGTAAAGGGAAGATGGAATAGGGAGGCTGGAGGACAATGCGATGTGATGTGTGTGTGAAGGAACATGGAATAAAGACCCTTGGGGAGTAGCCCATTTAAAGACCTTGTATTTCTGTTTTTAGATACTTTCTTCACTCTTAGGATGTTAAGTATCATGCACTGTGATTCTATGAATTATGCCATGAGTAGACTGTTAGTTATCTTGCTGATAGATAGTAAAACATGTATAAAGCCATGTCTAGTAGTATTGCTTCATAGTTTAGTGATATCTGAGGATTCTGAATGAGTTCGGGTGGGTTTCTATTGAAATCAGAACCCCAATCGAACAGCCGATCGATTGAGGAATCCTCAATCGATCAGCCGATTGATTGAGGAGCTGGTCGATTGAGGAATCCTCGATCGATCAGCCAATCGACTGACCATGGATCGATCAGCCGATCGATCGGGAACTTACTTCCTGCGAACAGAGAGCCTCTGAATCGATCATCGGATCGATTAGCCAGGCTGGATAGATTAGTCGATCGACCCAGAATTGACCCTGTGCATAGTATCCTGTTGAATCGATCAGTGGATCGATCAGACCCCTCCAATCGATCAGCCGATCGATTGAAATGTCTGAATTCAACTAAAAATGTCTAAGTTCAGCTTTTTGATCAAATAGAAAGTTAGTCTCCCTTCCTTAGCATATATACAACTTCAGAAGTGTATTCTGAGTAGAATCTTCCAGTCTTTATAGCAAATAGAGTGAGACTTTAATTAGTTCAGCATTTCCGCACCTGGACATTTACCGATAGTCCAGTTCAGTTTAGTATAATGTAACCCCCGACCTTACAGCCTAGTCAGTAGAAGACAGGACATTACAGAGTGGTATTAGAGCAAGTTCCATACTTCCTCACACACACATTAGCATTGAACCTGCAACTTCCAAGTAAGAATACCTCTCACTTTATTTATGTTTTGTTTGCTTTCATGTTTAGAGATGACTAGAACTTGTTTATATATGATAACATCTAACATGATAATAGTAGTTATGTACCTATGATTGTATTAGTTATGCATGTCCTTTATTCTCTAGAAAATGGTACGAGGACGCCCAGCTAGAAAGACACCAGCTACTGAGTCCCAGCATGAGGCAGGCAGCTCAGTGCCTCCCCCAGACCTTGCAACAGTAGTGGCTCAATTACAGAAACAACTAGCTAAACAACAACAGGAGATAGCCACCCTAAGGGCTAATCAGCAGAACACTCCCACTGTCACTCCAGAACCGAATTTAGCAACCCCAGTAGTGATAGAGGTTCCACCAGTCCAACCTGCAGCACCAGTAGCCCCAGCAGTAGGGGCAAGGAGAGAAGCTTACTTGATCCAGTGGCAGAAAATCAAGCCAGAGAATTTCTCAGGCACCAGTGAACCATGGGATTACGATGGAGCTTCTGGACTGGCCAGAACATGAGAAAGTGAAATGCGCCTCTTTCTGCCTGACAGGGGGCGCACGTATGTGGTGGGAGCGAATTAAAGCGAAGTGCCCAGTGAACCAGATGACATGGGCCGACTTCGAGAGAGAATTCTTTGAGGAGTTCTTTCACATGCGGGTCATAAACCGTCACTACGACGAGTTCACTGAATTTCGTCAGGGCAATCTTTCAGTTGAGGAGGCCGTGAAGAAATTCAACAGATTGGCTCGTCTATGCCCTGAATTAGTCAGCACTGAAAGAGAACGAGTCCGGTTGATGCTCAAGATGTTAAGGCCGGAAATAGCAATGAATGTGGCTAGCGGCGTTCATAGGCCGCAAACTACAGAAGAACTAGTAAGCAGTGCTCTGACCACTGAGCATTACCAGAACAACATCAAGCAGTAGAAGCAAGCCGTTTCAGTGTCTAAGGGCCAAGGAGGCTCAGGTACTCAGAAACACCAGGGTCACGGCTCTAACTGGAAAGGGAACTCCAGTAACAAATGTAAGCCAGGGAGTTACCCAAAAGGAGGACTAGCTAGTAAACAGCCTAGCTACCCCAAGTGTTCTACTTGTGAGAAATTCCACCCAGGAGTTTGTCGCAAGGGCACACGAGGATGCTTTGAATGTGGCCAAGAAGGGCATATGGCTAAGCAATGCCCAAACAAGACCAGTCTCCCTCCACCACAGCCGATTCAGTACGGAGGTAACCCAGCGCAGTTACATCAGATGCAGACTGCTTTAGATGGTCCACACATCAGCCAGGGCAGACTAGAAGCTCCCTCAGCCACAACAAATGCGAGGATCTACTCACTCACCAGAGAGGACGTAGCGAATGCCTCGACAGTTGTTACAGGTCAGATCAGTATTTTACAGCAAAGTGCAACTGTCTTATTCGATACTGGGGCAACCCATTCTTATATATCTAGGACATTCGCCGATAAGCTAGCTATACCTCCAGAAGCACTTAGTGGTCCGTTTCTGACGACGCTACCTTCAGGAGAAATTATGGCATCCATGCACTGGCTCCGAGCAGTGCCAATCATTATAGCAGACAGAGAGTTTTTTGGTGATCTGATAGTGCTAGATATGACTGACTACAATATCATCTTGGGAATGAACTTTCTGATCAAGTACGGTGCCTCCATAGAGTGTCGTAAACGGAGAGTTGTATTCCAACCTGAAGCAGGAGTACAGTTTGGGTACATCAAAGAACCAAAGAGAAAGGCTAAGAAGTTTCTCTCAGCTTTGAAAACATAAAAACTATTGGATTCAGGATGTACAGGGTTCTTAGTGTATGTAGTCAATACCAGTCAGGACAAGGACCAAAAGCTAGAAGAGGTCCGAGTTGTATGTGTCACACCCCCAAAGGAGTCTCTGCCAGACAAAAATCTCGCAGCATCTCCCCTGTACCGGTGACAATCTGAAGCATCTATACAAGCAAAATACATCAGTCATATGCGGCTGAAATATTTATATACACAACCACGCAGTTATAATAACAGCCCACTCGGCTGGAATGAAACAATCACAACCACGCAGTTATATATAAAACAACCCACATGGCTGTACTAAAACACAGCGGAAAAACGAAGGAAAGCCCACACAACACAAATAAATACAATGCATGCCGGCACGGCTTAAACACAAATACAACACCAAAACCATAAGATAGCCACATGGCTATACACAAATACAATGCCAAAAATAAGAAAAGAATATACAAAAGAAAACAAGCACGATCTTCAGATGTGACGTAGGACCCGACAAACAGGATACTCCGAGCGACACCAACATCTACAAGCTACCTGAAAACATAAATGTATACATGCGGTGGTGAGTATAGGTAACTCAGCGGGTAATAGACAAGATAGTGCATGGTCCATAAACAAACATGGAGATCACAAGTATACAGTCTCAGTAGGGAATAAAGAACATGATCATACTATCATAATCAATGCACCTAAACATATCTGACATAATAACCTGACATATAAAATGTACAAACCACAACTAACATAATGACAGATACATACCCAATCTGGAATCGACACATGGTACAATGATCAGTAAACTCACCGGATCTGCAATAGATATGTTAGAGTGTATACTAAAAGCCTAGATTTTGGTATAAACATTTATTTAGAAATAAGAATCACATTGGTCAAATGTCTACATTTATGATAAATGTAGTTGTTCAATTAATTTATATTGTAGATAACATGGTGTGTGGTGTCACACACAGAGGATCATGTTATCAGTATCTTATAAATTATAAACAGTAGCTCACGACCATAATGGAAAGGAACAAACCATTGGAAGGTCATAGTGTAATTAGGTATCAGTTTATCTTGACTGTATAATTACACTAGTACACTCAGAGTGTATTGAGTAGGACCATTTGAGGTCGTTTCTTTTATACTGACTTTATAAAGAAACAAAGACCTCGGTTATTATGGAAGTGTGTGTTCTTAATCCTAATATAATAACAAGCACATATAATTGATATTTATTTCTTTAATTTATCAATGGGTGAGATTTAGTTCGATAAATCAATAAGCCTGATAAGTTGGGAAATGGTATCACTTATAGTGTGTGTTGTTGATTATAAAAGGAAACTGTGTCCTAGAGATATTAGGTTGATAATATCCTCAAGAGGAGCTCATAAGGATTGTCATGTTAAACCCTGCAGGTGGACTTAGTCCGACATGATAATAAGGTTGAGTGGTACTACTCTTGGACTAAGATATTAATTAAATGAGTTGTCAGTAACTCACTTAATTAGTGGACATTCGATATCTTAAACACAGGGAGACTAACACACTCATCATAAGAAGGAGCCCAAAAATGTAATTTGGGATTGGTGCGGTAGTTCAATAATAGTTCTCTAGTGGAATGAATTATTATTGATAAAATTAAGTTGTGTGTTCGGGGCGAACACGGGATGCTTAATTTTATCGGGAGACCAAAACCAATTCCTCCTCTCGGTCCCGATCGTAGCCTCTTATTTATAGAGAACTATACCCACCTATACCCACCTTCATACCCATGAGAAAGGGGCCGACCAAGCTAGCTTGTGGTTCAAGCTACGGCCGGCCAAGCCTTGGTTCATGGGTGGCCGGCCCTAGCTTGAACCTAAGCTTAGGTGGCCGGCCCCCATTAAATTAAAAAGAATTTTAATTTTAATTTTTATTATGTGGAAGATATAATTTATTACAGAGAATTAAAATTAAAATATCTCTCTTTAAAAAGATCTACAAAAAGATTAAAAGAAAGAGATTAGATCTCTTTCCTTATTTGTAGATTGGAAAGATATTTTATTTTTACTCTCTGAAAAATTATTCACATGTTGAAAATTAAAATTATAGAAATTTCTTTTTATCAACCATGAAGGGATTTTAGTAGAAGATCAAGAGGTTTTTCTACAAGGTATAACTAGTAATTTTTCTTTCCGCATTATACTAGTTATTTATGGAAATAATACCAAATACAAGAGGCTTACGATTCTAGAATTTCGAATATGTTTTTCGATGTTGTGTTCTTTTGTTTTTCTTTTCCTTGTGATTTGATTGTTCTTTTCGGTTAACCTAAAGTTATTTTAGGAAATTAAATATTAGCTTTCTATAAAAGGTTTTGTCTAGTCGGTGGTGGTTGCTCCCATATCCAAGAAGGTCGTGTGCCTCGCCACGTCAGTACTGGGAACCGATTATGGAAATTAATATTTAATGGAATTAATAACTTAAGGTGATTTGGGTCGAACGTGTTATGTTCCGCAGGAGATCCAAGTCAAAACCTAAAAGAACAAATAGATTAAGTTTTGGATCAAACGTGTTAAGTTCCGCAGGCGATCCAAAATTTAATTTAAAAGAACACATGGTAGCTAGGAAAAGGTTCAGACCTTTGTACAAAATTTTTGTAAAGTGGAACCTCTAGGTTTTCCGAGTAGCAACCAACAATTGGTATCAGAGCTAGGGTTTTGCCTCTGTGTATTTGGTATTAGTTTAATTATGCACATGTCATACATAATTTAGGCAGGTTAATAGTAGGATGTGCTAACTTTGTGGATGCAGGATCCAACTATTATGGCTTTTAGTTATTATGTGTGTGATTGGACCCTTGGACATGTCAAGGGCATTTATTGTGTGTGCATGATTGTATTATAAAATACAGCAAGAGCTGTATTTAGTTTTATTAGGATTTTATTTTTGATCTAGTTACATGTACATTCCTTTTATGGAATATAGGATCAAAAATGTAAAATTCTATTTATGTCGCGGATCGAATCTTGCAAAGCGTGGAACCTTCTAAGGACCAGAGGCGCAGCGGAACTAGGAGCAAGATGGATACGACAGCTAGACCCGGTGGCGGTGGCCAAATATGGCAGCAGCTTGGGATGACAACACACGGAGGACAACTAGAGATAAAAGCCATAATAGTTGAAAATTAGATTTTCTATTTATTCCTTTTATATTGTGCTGTGTGTGCATGTTGGTTTACATATTTAGTAGGCTAGCATAGTTAAAATTCCTCATTTATAAATAACTAAGTGGGAGAGGGATTTTTAAGTAAATCCCATGGTCTCCATTACTGGTTTGTAAGTGATGCAAACAAGCTTGCGCGTTGGCTCTGAGTGCCTTCCTCCATAACGGATGAGCTTGTTTGTGGATCACTAGAACAGACTTCCATTTTGGATGACTATAGGAAGTTAATTAAGAGCGTGTGATCTTCCCCAACGGAAGGGGCATAATCTTATTAATGGACTTAGTGTCAAGTAATGGTATACACTTAGACACATTTAATAGTATCCTCCCCAACGGAGTCACTACTATCACTTGTGTGACCAAAGGGAAACCAACTATTGATTTGTCATAAAACTAGATTGGCAATATAATAAAATTAATAAACCCCTCTTACAAATGTTTGAATTTGTATACGTCCACACTAACGTGGCATACAAGATTCATGGTGTTTGAGGTAATTTTATTTGTCAAAAGTTATATTGACAAGATAGTCAATGGGTAAAACCCTCCTCTTACAAATGATGAATTTGTATACGTCCACACTAACGTGGCATGCAAAATTCACGGTGTTTGAGGTGTTGGTGAATTTAAATAATATTGTTTGAGGAATCAATGTTATTTTAAATTCAAAGAGTTTTGACCAAATATTTGATCAAAGACAGATCAACTATTAATTTTATTCGTCATAAAGAAAAGTTGACGAGATAATAAAATTAATGAATAAAATCTCCTCTTCGATTTTGTATACGCAAAATTTATGGAGATTTTAAGGAGTTGATCTTGACCAAATATTTTTGTGATTCTTAGGATGTTTGTCAATCCCTAGTAGTCATACTATAGAAAAGACTTAGTAGTCCCAATTGTAATGATTGGAAATAGGACTTGGACATTAAGGTAGACTGTCTTCTTAGAACTAAGAACAATTTAGGTGTATTTAATTCATTAGTTGAAACATGTCTAGTGGTGTTATCTACCAGAACCTGGAGTGTAGATACAAGATGTCATTAATCATGTCTGCAATTCATTGCAGGGTTCCAGGAAACCCGACAACTAAATGAAAGGTAAATCACCGTCCACATGGGCACTACTGTAAAAGTGGTAGCTGTTGCAGTGGGAGATGTTTATCCTTTGATAAGAATAAAATATGGATTTTAAGTAATTGTCTTTACGTACCAAGTTTAGAAAGAACCTGATTTCAGTTTCTAAACTATTATAGATATTGTGTCTATTTTGATAACAAAGTTGTTATCAAGAAAAATAGGGAAGTTATCTATTCCGGTATGATGGTTGACAATTTATAATCCAATAACTCTCACGATGCAACAAATGGAAATTAGTAACACATCTTCTAATTTTAAGAGAAAGCAACCTTCGGAAATGAACCAATTATATCTTTGGCATCTAAAAGCTAGGTTATACTTGAGTAGGATTAATTGGTAGCTAATGAACTTTTGGGTTCATTGGTAGTGGAAATATTTCCAACCTGCGAGTCTTACTTGGAAGGAAAATAACCAAGAAGCTTTTAAGTCCAAGGGGTATGGAGTCAAAGATATGTTGAAATCGGTTCATTCTGATTTGTGTGATCCTATGACTATCCAGACAAGAGGTAGTATTGAATATTTTGTCTATTTTATAGACAACAATTCAAGATACAAATAAATTTACTTAATGTACCGCAAGACTAAGTACTTTGATTAGTTCAAAGAGTACAAGGTTGATGCGGAGAAATGTTAAAGTAAAAAGTCACTATGGAAGATCGTAGTGGCAAGTACCTCTTGAGAGATTTTAGGAGTCACTTATCAGTAGTTGGATTTTAATCCCAACTAACTGCATCTGGTACACCCCAACAGAATGGTGTAGTAGAAAGAAGGTAAAGGACTCTTATGGAATAATTAGATAGATGATGAGTTATTCAGAAAATTACCAAATTTGTTTTAAGGATAAAACTCTGAAAATGAAAGTGAACATAGTACCTTCCAAGTTAGAACTCTCTACTCATATAGAATTGCTGATCAGGCGTAAGCCTATTTTGAAGCGTATTCAGATTCGGGTAATCCAACACATATGTTAAAGAGAGATAATAATAAGTTGGATAGGAGTTCACTTGTTTGTAAGTTATCCTAGATAAACAAAAGTAGGTTTATAGTCTTAAAATCAGAAGGTCATTGTTAGCATCAATGACTGATTTTAAAAGGACTATATAATGAACCATGTGCTCATAAGTAAATTTGTTCTTAAGGAAATAATAAAAGACATGTCTAATCTAGTACCAACTGTACAAGATGAGATACCACAAGAAAACTGCAACATGTATCACAAATGATACACAATTGCAGAAAATGCCTTGTCGTAGTGGGAGGGTTGTTAAGCAACCTTAAAAGATTCATGTTTTGGGAGAGTTTTTGAACTCGATCCCTGAAGGACATGAACCTGATCTCCGGACATATGACGAAGCACTCCAAGATAAATATGCAGCATCTTGGCAAAGAGTAATGAATAATAGAATTAGAATATATGTATTCTAATAAAATCTGGAAGCTTGTAGAATCACCAAGTGGTGTAAAAGCCTTTGGGTGTAAAAGGTCTATAATAGGAAAAAAGAGGGATAGACAGGGAGGTAGAAACCTTCAAAGCAAGGCTTGATGAAAAAGGAAACTTTTTTCACTGGTAGCCATGCTTAAGTCTATCCGGATTCTTTTATCTATTTGGCAAGTGGATGTCAAGACAGCATTCCTTAATGGAAGTCTTGAAGAAAGCATCCATATAAAGCAACCAGAAGGGTTCATTGCAAAGGGCTAAGAGCATCTTGTGTAAAGCTCAATCAGTCTATGGACTGAGGAAAAGCTTCAAGGTCTTGGAACATCCGGTTTATCAAAGTAATTCAGACCTATGGATTTATTTAGTAACCGGGTAAGTCTTGTGTATACAAAAGGTGTGATGGAAGCGTGGTGGTATTTCTTGTACTATACGTAGATAACATTTTTGGTAGTTGGAAACAATATCAAAATGTTGTCAGAAGTAAGGGTATGGTTGTCCAAACAATTCGATATAAACGACTTGGGAGAATGAATATATTCTTGAGATCAAAGTAATAAGGGATCACAAGAAAAGAATATTTTACTTATCCCAAGCTTCATACATCGGAAAAATCCTTGCTCGTTTTAAAGCATGCAAAACTCCAAGAAAGGTTTCTTACCTTTTCAGGATGGAGTAACTTTATCTAAAGATATGTCTCTGTAGACATCAAAGAAGATAAAGGAAAGGCAGTTCTTTATGCTTCGGCTGTCGGAAGCCTAATGAATGATATGCACGAGATAAGAAATCTATTTTGCCAAGGGCATAGTTGGTAGATATCAAAGTAACTCTGGACAAGGACAGTGGACTGCAGTAAAGCATATATTGAAGTACCTTAGAGGCACTAGAGATTATATGCTAGCTTACAAGGCAGTTAATTTGGTCCTTGTGGGTTGCATGGATTTTGATTTCCAATCGGATAGGGACAATAATAAGTCAACCTTGGGGTTTTGTGTTTACTTTAGGAGGTAAAGTCATAACTATGGAAGAGTGATAAGCATAGGTGTTTTTCTGGACTCCACCATAGAAGCTTAGTATATGGCAAGCCTCTGAGGTAGCCATAAAAGCTGAAAGACTCAATAACCTCAAGATAGACTTAGATATGATTTCTGGTTTGTCCAAAGATTATTACAATTTATTGTAATAATATTGGTGCAGTAGCAAACTCGAAGAAACCATAAGTCTATAAAGGAAAGTAAACACAATAGAGCGCAAGTACCACCCAATACGAGAAATCGTATAAACGAGGAGAAGTTGTTGCCGCTTGCATCAGGTGATGACCTATAGATCCTTCCACCGAGGTCCTTAAGGCAAGAGCTTTTGATGGAACTGTTGAAGGGTTAGGAATCAGATGTATGGCAGCAGATATAGCAGCTTAGTCTTTTAGTATAAGTGGGAGATTGTTAGAGTGTATACTAAAAGCCTAGCTTTTGGTATAAACATTTATCTAGAAATAAGAATCACATTGGTCAAATGTCAACATTTATGATAAATGTAGTTGTTCAATTAATTTATATTGTAGATAACATGGTGTGTGGTGTCACACACAGAGGATCATGTTATCAGTATCTTATAAATTATAAACAGTAGCTCACGACCATAATGGAAAGGAACAAACCATTGGAAGGTCATAGTGTAATTAGGTATCAGTTTATCTTGACTGTATAATTACACTAGTACACTCAGAGTGTATTGAGTAGGACCATTTGAGGTCGTTTCTTTTATACTGACTTTATAAAGAAACAAAGACCTCGGTTATTATGGAAGTGTGTGCTCTTAATCCTAATATAATAACAAGCACATATATTTGATATTTATTTCTTTAATTTATCAATGGGTGAGATTTAGTTCGATAAATCAATAAGCCCGATAAGTTGGGAAATGGTATCACTTATAGTGTGTGTTGTTGATTATAAAAGGAAACTGTGTCCTAGAGATACTAGGTTGATAATGTCCTCAAGAGGAGCTCATAAGGATTGTCATGTTAAACCCTGCAGGTGGACTTAGTCCGACATGATAATAAGGTTGAGTGGTACTACTCTTGGACTAAGATATTAATTAAATGAGTTGTCGAACTCACTTAATTAGTGGACATTCGATATCTTAAACAGGGAGACTAACACACTCATCATAAGAAGGAGCCCAAAATGTAATTTGGGATTGATGCGGTAGTTCAATAATAGTTCTCTAGTGGAATGAATTATTATTGATAAAATTAAGTTGTGTGTTCGGGGCGAACACGGGATGCTTAATTTTATCGGGAGACCAAAACCAATTCCTCCTCTCAGTCCCTATCGTAGCCTCTTATTTATAGAGTACTATACCCACCTATACCCACCTTCATACCCATGAGAAAGGGGCCGGCCAAGCTAGCTTGTGGTTCAAGCTAGGGCCGGCCAAGCCTTGGTTCATGGGTGGCCGGCCCTAGCTTGAACCCAAGCTTAGGTGGCCGGCCCCCATTAAATTAAAAAGAATTTTAATTTTAATTTTTATTATGTGGAAGATATAATTTATTACAGAGAATTAAAATTAAAATATCTCTCTTTAAAAAGATCTACAAAAAGATTAAAAGAAAGAGATTAGATCTCTTTCCTTATTTGTAGATTGGAAAGATATTTTATTTTTACTCTCTGAAAAATTATTCACATGTTGAAAATTAAAATTATAGAAATTTCTTTTTATCAACCATGAAGGGATTTTAAAAGGAAATTTTATTTTTTAAAATTTCCAATGACAAAAAAGGAAGTTTTAATTGTTGATTAAAATTATCCTATTTGCTCTACATGAGGTGGCCAGTCACATACAATTAATTAGGAAAATTTATTTAATTTTTTCTTAATTAATTGTTGTCAAGGAAAGTTAAGGAAATTTTATTATAAATAAATTTCCTTATTAGCCAAAGCCAAGGAATATAAAAGAAGGGGTAGGGGTGCCTTCATGGTGAACAACCTCTATTATTTTTTCTCCCTCATTTCCTTGGTGTGGTGGCCGGCCCTTCCCTTTCTCTCTTCTCCTCTTGTTGGCCGAAACCTATCTTCTTGGTGGAGCTTTTGTTTGTGGCCGGATCAAGGAAGGAGAAGAAGGAGAGAAAGCAAGTCTCATCTCTAGCATCCCTTGGAGCATTGGTGGTGGCCGAAATTATTCATCCTTGAAGAAAATTATTGTGGTCGGCCATCCTCTTTCTTTCTTCCTCTTTTGTGGTGGCCGAAACTTATCTCTTGCTTGGAGTTCTTGTGGTGGCCGGATACTACTTGGAGAAGAAGAAGAAGAAGGAGAGAAAGCTTGTATCCCTTGGAGCTTGGTTGGTGTTTTGTTCTTCGTCCTTGGTGAAGCTTCTTTGTGATTGGCCGAACCTAGCTAGGAGAAGAAGAAGGTGCTTGGTGGTTTCTCATCTCGGAAGATCGTTGCCCACACAACGTCCGAGGTTAGAAGAGGAATACGGTAGAAGATCAAGAGGTTTTTCTACAAGGTATGACTAGTAATTTTTCTTTCCGCATTATACTAGTTATTTATGGAAATAATACCAAATACAAGAGGCTTACGATTCTAGAATTTTGAATATGTTTTTCGATGTTGTGTTCTTTTGTTTTTCTTTTCCTTGTGATTTGATTGTTCTTTTCGGTTAACCTAAAGTTATTTTAGGAAATTAAATATTAGCTTTCTATAAAAGGTTTTGTCTAGTCGGTGGTGGTTGCTCCCATATCCAAGAAGGTCGTGTGCCTCGCCACGTCAGTACTGGGAACCGATTATGGAAATTAATATTTAATGGAATTAATAACTTAAGGTGATTTGGGTCGAACGTGTTAAGTTCCGCAGGAGATCCAAGTCAAAACCTAAAAGAACAAATAGATTAAGTTTTGGATCAAACGTGTTAAGTTCCGCAGGCGATCCAAAATTTAATTTAAAAGAACACATGGTAGCTAGGAAAAGGTTCAGACCTTTGTACAAAATTTTTGTAAAGTGAAACCTTTAGGTTTTCCGAGTAGCAACCAACAATATATACCCGTGACACCTGTGCAATATAAATACGACTGCATATACATGTAAAATAAATGACATGTATGCAGTATGACAACCATATGCAATAATCATATCTCAAACAAATGCAACAACGACAATCACATGCAACTAGTATCTACTAGGCATGTATGCAAATATAACCCCCTGATGCACCGTGCATCATATGCAAAAGTGCATACATGCTCCATGGTCACCCCCGCCACCTCTCTAGATACCACGACCCCTGTATGGCCGAGAGGCTTGGGTCTGTGACGACTGTACTACCCTCCAGCCCACTATATAGTGGTCGAGGCGGACAGTCCACTAGTAACTATCTAGCTACATAGTATCAGGGTCCCTGACTGCTCACAACACCGGATCTCACAAAAACCTCATGACCGGGTGGCACGACAGGACTAGCAGCAACTGCTCCAGCTACCACTACCCATGAGTGGCCGAGTGTGCGGTGCTATTCCCAAACCAACTGATGACTCTCTCAACCACAAGGGAGATAATGGTCATCAGATGCAATGAATGATGAACATGATATATATATATAATCATCATCCATGCAACAACCCCAAACCTCATAAATACCTCCAACAAGAGTATAATCGTCATGATACCTCCACGTATCCCACCAAACATATGTACACACTACACATGTATAATCAACCAAAAATCTCCAATAATCCCACCAGACATATGCACACAAAATATAAGTACAATCAACATTAATCCTCCAGTAAAAACACAACAGACAGGTGTATATACCCCAAACATACAATCAACACAACTCCTCCAAAAGTACATGACAAATACATATGTACACACCACATGTAAATGCACGGTTAACGAGATGACTCCTATAACACATACCCACCTATCTACCGTCCACATCATATACCCAATCAGCATGGTAATACCAACAACCCGACAAAGTCTACAAGACATACTCTACACGTGTAATCACAACAGAGTAGATATCAAGAGTGGAGAGTGTATATCAATTAAATAGATCATCACAAGGGTCAAGCATAAGTATCATGCAGGAAAAACAGCAACCGATCATGATATAAGATAAAGCAGCCTAATTCATCTAATAATAACCATGCACTAAGTACAAGAAAATCTATATAGAGCCCAAGGAAGAAATACCTGCCTTTATCTGTCGATCATGTCAGATAAACCAATCTCACGTCGAGACGCTCGCCTCGAAACAAAATCCTACGATCACATAATATATTTAGCTAATTACATAGGTAGAAAATAGCTAAATAAACTCTCCAATCTAATTAGGGAAACCCTAATCAAACATGATGGTTGAGTAATCCCCCAATTACTCCTAATCATACTACAACCTAATTAAATTAGGTTTACACCTGAATCACCAATTAATCCGATCAAGTTTAATTTTGATCCAAACCCAAATAAGTTCATCCTTAATCCACCGATCAATTCCTTAATTCTCATCAATAAATCACTAAATAATTCCCAATAAAAATCTTTATAAATTCACTAGTTAAACCAAGTCTCACCCAAATCAACATATCACAACCGAATTCTAACTTCTAATTATTTAATCCATTGAATCAACTATCAACTATTATAAACCCAACAGACATGGTTCGTCCACAAAATTAGTTTAGATTTAATCATATCATCTAACAAATCCATTAATCCTCAAACAACACAATTGTTTCCTACTCCAATTCACCTTCATTTTTAGTAATTCATTTACAACCAACCCTAGCACCATCATCTAAGTGAGCAAACCCAATGTGAAATTGTAATTCAACTATGTAAATCTAACACACAACTTACCCTAATTTGATCCACAGTTGCTTGAAGGAGAAATTACTCAGCAACAATTGAGGTGAAGCTCTCCCCTGTTAACTCACAGTCAAAAATTCTTGCTGCTAGAAAAAATGGCTACTGCTAGGTGAAGCCGCTGTCATCCAAGACAAACACCCAGATTAGCGAGACAATCACCCAAAATCAGCGTCATATAGAGATTAAAACTCAAATCCTATCCTAGGGTTAACAATTACCTCCAAGATGCATCGCAGGCAACAAATTACCCTTGGTGATTAGCTGTGGCAACAATCGAGCAGGAAACAAGAATCAACTGCCCTCATACCTTCTTATGGCTGAAAGAGGATGACCAACCCATGAGTATCCGACGATCGGGAACGTGAGGAGAGGTAGGTGATGAAATGACAATCCAGTGGTGTGTCTGAGGAGGAAACAGAGCACGGAAGGAGATCGACAAACGATGGAATCGAGAAAAAGCCAAGGAAACCTACCTCTATCGTCGACTCTTGGCGAGCACCTGGTGCTTATGGCCGGCGGCGACAAAATGAAGCTAGGGCACGAAATAGGGGAGATCGGGAGAGGGCTCGGGTTCTCCCCCCTTCCAACCGAAGATCACTCACGAGAAAGGGCAGCGATCTGGGAGAATAACGACTGGCGATCACCTCCCTTGTGTCATCGGCGTCGAGGAAAGGAAGTTGTGCGAGAGAGCTCGAGAGAGGAGATCGAGGAAAGGGGGAGAGTTCGGGCGAATTCGGGGAGGAGAAAAGGAAAAGAAAGAAAAAAAATAAAATAAAATAAAACCTAGGTTAGATTAATTAAAGCCTAAGTCCATTCTCAAATCAACTCCCACTTAAATGGGTATTCCAAACAAGCCTACACTGTACCCCGAATCTATCCCCTCAAAATGGATCATACGACCTCCATTTAAATCCCGAAAAATTTCTATAAATTTTCAAAAAATCCAATAAGATTTTTCATCTAATAATATTTATTATTACATTTTACGGTATCTTACAGTATGTAACTACCCAATAGTTTTCCCTGAGGAGTTACCAGGCCTAGCACCAGACAGGGAGATTGAATTTGAGACAGAACTCATCCCCGGTACGAATCCCATCTGCAAAGCACCCTACCGCATGGCTCCAGCAGAACTGAAGGAACTTCAAGAACAACTACAGGAGCTGTTTGACAAGGGCTTCATACGCTCTAGTCACTCACCATGGGGAGCGCCTGTATTGTTCGTGAAGAAGAAGGAAGGGTGCATGCGCCTATATATAGACTACCGGACACTAAATCAAGTCACGATTAAGAACAGGTATCCTCTTCCCAGGATAGATGACCTGTTCGATCAGCTAAAGGGAGCAGCAGTGTTCTCAAAAATAAACCTCAGATCGGGATATCACCAGGTGAAAGTTAAAGAAGGTGATATACCCAAGACAGCTTTCAAGACCAGATATGGACATTATGAGTTCGTAGTCATGCCCTTTGGCGTGATGAATGCTCCAGCTACTTTCATGGACCTCATGAACAGAGTATTCAGAGAATACTTAGATAAGTTTGTTATTGTGTTTATCGACGATATTCTTATTTATTCCAAAACTCAGGAGGAACACGCAGAACACCTGAAGATAGTACTGCAGACCCTTCAGCAGAACCAGTTATACGCCAAGTTCATGAAATGTGAATTCTGGCTCAATCAGGTATCCTTTCTAGGTCACATTATCTTTAAGGATGGTATCATAGTAGACCCCAATAAGATAGAAGTTGTGAGTAACTGGAAAAGACCTAAGAACGCCAGCGAAATCAGAAGCTTTTTGGGACTACCAGGCTATTACAGAAAATTTGTAGAGGATTTCTCCAGGATAACCTCCCCACTGACAGCTCTCACCAGGAAGAACAGGAAGTTTAGTGGACAGAGGACTGTGAGAACAGTTTCATTGAGCTAAAAAGAAGATTGACCAGTGTACCCATTCTGACTCTGCTAGAAAACACAGACAGCTTTGATATTTACAGTGACGCCTCTAAATTGGGACTAGGAGCGGTACTAATGCAAAATGGTAAGGTGATAGCTTATGCCTCCAGACAACTCAAGGACTATGAGAGGAACTATCCTACTCATGACCTTGAGCTTGCAGCAGTTGTGTTCGCCCTCAAAATTTGGAGACATTACTTGTATGGAGCTCAGTGCAGAGTGTATACAGATCATCAGAGTCTGAAGTACTTCTTCACTCAGAAGGATCTGAATATGCAACAGCGCAAATGGCTCAAGCTGGTCAAGGACTATGACCTAGACATCCTCTACCATCCAGGAAAAGCTAATAAGGTGGCAGACACACTTAGCAGGAAGTCCAGTGCTACCTTACTATCCCTAGCAGCCATATCACCGCCCCTACAAAAGGAGATTACAAATTTTGATCTCGAACTTATAGTAGGGCAGCTCTCTACTATGACCTTAGCATCTACCCTGCTTGGTGACATTTAGACAGCTCAGGATCAGGACCCAGAAATTCAGAAAATCAAGCAAGGGTTAGCAGAATCAGAAAGTGGAGAGTTCAAAGTAGTTGATAGTGGGGTATTATATTTTGGTGACAGGCTATGTGTTCCGGATCAGGAGGAACTACGTAGGAAGATCCTAGATGAGGCTCACAGAACTCCTTATGCGATGCATCCTGGCTCCATCAAAATGTACCAAGACCTAAAGAAACGTTTTTGGTGGCCTGGGATGAAAAGAGACATCGCTAGATATGTCAGTATTTGTTTGACCTGTTAGAGGTTCAAGGCAGAACACCAGAGACCCGGAGGAGTTTTGTAGCCTATTCAGATCCCAGAATGGAAGTGGGAGGATATCTCCATGGATTTCATAGTGGGACTACCCAAAACCACGAATGGTTTTGATGCCATCTGGGTAATAGTCGACAGATTGACTAAATCAGCCCACTTCTTAGCTATCAGGATATCATATTCCATGGAGCAGCTAGCTCAGTTGTATCTCAAGGAGATCGTTAGACTGCATGGAGTCCCACGGACTATCATTTCAGACAGAGACAGTAGATTCACATCACACTTCTGGGAGTGTGTACAGTCAGTGTTGGGCACCAGGCTAAAGTTTAGCACAACTTTTCATCCTCAGACAGATGGTCAGACGGAGCGGATAAATCAGGTACTTGAAGATATGCTCCGAGCATGTGCCCTAAACTTCAAGGGAAGTTGGTGCAAATATCTGAGTCTAGCAGAATTTGCATACAACAATAGCTATCAGGCCACTATCGGTATGGCACCTTACGAGGCTCTCTACGGGCGGAGGTGTAGATCTCCAATCTACTGGTATGAAAGTGGTGAACAGAAAGAACTAGAACTTCAAACAGATCTAGTAGTAAATACCACGGTAGCTATACAGCAGATCCGCCAGAGGATAGAGACAGTTCAGAGCCGCCAGAAAAACTATGCTGATACACGGCGCCGACCCTTAGAGTTTTCAGTTGGGGATACAGTGTTTCTTAGAGTAGCTCCCATGAAAGGAGTAATGCGTTTTGGGAAGAAGGGCAAATTAAGTCTCAGATATGTGGGATCATACCTTATCACTAGAAGAGTTGGCAAGGTAGCATATGAGCTAGAGCTACCCCAGGAGATGTCAGCTATTCATAATGTATTTCATGTCTCTATGCTGAAGAAGCATATCCCAAATGCCACCCAGGTGATTGAGCCCCAGTCGGTGCAAGTCCGCGAAGATCTCAGCTATGACAGTCGACCTATTCAGATAATAGACCGAGCAGTTAAGAAATTATGAAATAAGGAGGTACCATTAGTAAAAGTTATTTGGCAAAATCACACAACAGAAGAGGCAACTTGGGTGACAGAAGCTAGTATGAGACAGAAGTACCCAGAGTTATTCTTAATTTGAGGATGAACTTTTTATAAGGTATGGGGTATTTTAATGCCCAAAAATTCTCAAAGTAATTTTAAAAATATTCTATGATTTTTCTGGAATTTTAGAATATTTTTATGGAATTTTTGGAGTAGCAGAAGTAGCAAAATTAAATAAAAACTTAAAATAACCTAAGCGGGAATTGAACCCGAGACCTAGCGAACCCCACGACTTATAGATAACTTTAGTAACCAAGGGGCCCCAGCAGGGGTGTGCTGAAAGAAGAGGAGAATAATTATACATAAAGTTGAGTTGGGGGTGTATTAATCACTTAATATAAATAGGGAAATTAAGTAGAGAGTTATTATTTTGGAATGACACCTCTCCCTCAAACCCTCACCCGGAGTCTCCTTCTCTCCCGCACCCTCATGGCACGCCAAGCCCAAGGAAAACCTAGGGTTCCATCCTAGGGTCGTAGGAGCACCTTCCGGCGATAATTCCAGCACGAGGACACTTCCCTCCACGAGAAGGAAACGTAGACGCAAGAGGATCGCCGAAACGATCATCATCTCTGGAAATCTAGCGATCGAATTGTAAGAATATCTAGCGCAGGATGTAAGTAACCCCTCACCTGTAGTATAAGTAGTTAATTATAGGTTTTTATACCCTTAGTTCGCATTTATGTTCTCAGTTTCGCCATATGCAGAATTAGAGCACACCCAATAATCGATAAAATGCCTAGTATTGTTAAATGCTACAGTAGGCATTTTAATAGCTCAGTTAAATGCCTAGATGCATTTGCTTCAGTTATATGGGACTACAGTCCAATGGGTGGGCTCCCATAGTCGCCTCTAGGTTCAGATAACCTAACTCTAGGTTCAGATAACCTAGCTCTAGGTTCTGATAACCTAGAAAAAGCAGGATATGATAAATCAGTTATAAACAGTATTTTACTTTATCAGTGACACTGTACTGGACTTCAGTTGTCCTTGGGGTGGGCTCCCATAGTCGTCCCTAGGTTTAGATAACCTAGTAACCCTACTAGATTTGGGACTTGCTACCTCGGGCATAGTTAGGGATGCGCGCACAGTAAGTACAGTTGTCGGGCCCATCAGCAGCATGTTTAGTATTTTTATCTATGTATATAAATAGTTTTTCAAACTTCACTAAACAAATATGTGAATACAGCTTAGTTTCAGTTTAGTTCTTATTGTGATGATAATTAGCTTAGCTCATGTATCAGTTTAGTTCTTGTTGATACACAAATAGCCATGTTTCGAAGTTGACTTGTAACGACCACCCTTCTTACTACTACTACACTCTAAGGATGACCGTTACTTGACTACTAACTCTACTTAACCGGTATGATAAAAATCACATAGAAACCCTACCGAAAAATTTCGGCAGAGTCTCCCCTGTACCGGTGGCCATATCCGTAAATACATACAGAGTATACTCAACCACAGGTGGCTGGAACATATATTTTCACAACCACGCAGTTTAATAAATCAAATCATGTAAGTAATGAAAAGCGGAAACATAACTTCTTACTACAAAATTTTCTCATCAACTTAATAAGAAATTAAACTAAACAAATTCTTAACTAAGTGAGTTCTTTAGCTAAGTCTCAAGGATCTCCATAGTCCACACATCACACACCGTCACAGCATCTCCTTGTCGCCTTCTTTCTTATACTTTAGCTTTTCCTTTATCTGCAGTAGGAGGAAAATAGTATCTATAAGCTAAAAGCTTAGTGAGCGCTATCCTACTCACAAAAAACTCGATATGCATGTATATAAATAAAAACATACTAAAACTGAATGCTAACATGTAAAGCTACTCATGCTCATAAATAGCAAAGAAATCAACTAACTGAAAAGCTAACATGTAAAGATAATCATGCTCATAAATCAATAAAGGAATCATACTAACTGAAATACTAAACATGTATAGCTAATCATGCTCATAAATAGCAATAAAGGAATCATGCTAACTGAAATGCTAAACATGTATAGCTAATCATAGAACTATCATGTGTACCAATAGGAAACTGAACTGATACATTAGCTGAACTAATTAATGCTAAACTGAGTCTAACTTGTATTCACATAACTAATTTGTGGAGTTTTGAAAACTATTTACATAATAGATCAAAATAGTAATCATGCTGCTGATGGGCCCGGCAACTGTACTTGCTGTGCGCGCATCCCTAACTAAACCCGGGATTGCAAGTTCCGAGTCTAGTAGGGTTTGCTAGGTTATCTAAACCTAGGGACGACTGTGGGAGCCCAACCCAATGGATATCTAATCCAGTACAATGCCACTGCTGAAAATAAAATACTGATTTCATAGCTAATTTTCTTACCTTGCTTTAACTAGGTTATCTGAACCTAAAACTAGGTTATCTGAACCTAGAGGCGACTGTGGGAGCCCACCCATTAGACCGTAGTCCCATATAAGCTGAAGCAAGACTAAATAAGTTATTTTAAATGCTTCTACTGCATTAACTGAGCTATTAAAATGCCTACTGTAGCATTATATTGAGCTAGGCATTTTATCAAGCACTTGGGGTGCACTAGAACACACTCTACGTACTGAAAATCTGTATACAATGCTTAACGTAAATCTGCATGTAAAGCTTAATAAAAATCTGCATATTAAGTTTATCAAAATCTGCATACTAAGCTTATCTAAAATCTGCATGCAATACTTATGAAAATCTGCTTATTAAAAATCTGCATACTTTACTTATAAAAATCTGCATGCTATAAAAATAGAACTGCTCATGTTATTCCATTAGCAATTAGGACTAGAACAACTTAAGCATGCTGTGAAAGTAAAACAACTTAAGCATACAAAGAGATCTAACTATACTAAAATTCTGCACTATACTACTAAATTCTGCATATTATAAGCTTAACAAAATCTGCATACTATGTTACTAAATTCCACATAACATTCTGCCCTATCATGCTTAACAAAAACTGTGCTATATTACTAACCAAAAATCTGCAGTACCTTTAATTACATACTTTAAGAACTAAACTACAATCAAGTATCCCACGGCATCTTCACCCACATTGTGACATTGTACACACCTTGCAACTAAACAAAGATTTGCTACTGAAAACTAGGAAAACATAATTGTTCTTCATGTATTGTAACATAACATACCATTCTGCAGTAGACTACAAAATCAAACTATATGCTTTAAAAGAAAACTAAACTCTTTCTTGTTCCTTGCCCAACAACAGGAATCTGAAATCTGTAACCCTTCTAATTTACTGATCATGCCCACAAGAATTCATGAACAAAAGGATTTGGATCCACATCTGAATTCTCTTAAGCTAGCTACGGCAGCAATGACAAGAGAAAGCCAAAATTAACTAAACTACAACACTAAATTCCGAACAGCATGTTTTAACAAGAGAAATCTAACTACAATAAATTTGAAACCTACTGAAACTAAAATTCCATGTAAACATGTTCACCACCGAGACTTTCATAAAGCAATAGAGAACTTTTAGGGCAAAACATGCTGCGGCAGAACTTCAAAAGCCTCACATTTTACAGGGAATAAAGGTCGAACTAAAGATTCAAGAACTACCCTTATTGCTCTAGGAATCCCGATTTATACAGCCTTCCGGAAACAAAGAAAGGAATCAAAACTCTTAGCAAACTCAAATCTCTGTACAGCATGTTTCAAAGCAAAGAAGGAGAAAACAAAGCTCGGAACAACTCCTACTGCAGGTGAGTAGCAACTCACCTTGGTTTCTTGGACTCACAGCCAGAAAATTTGCTTCTAGGGTTCGGTTGAGCTCCAAATCCGGCGATTCCTTGCATCCGCGTGCTCCTCTCGACGAACCGGTCACGAATTTGTGAAGACCTCACGGAGATCTCCCTTGGCCGGCCGCTGGAGAAGCTGCCCTAACCCCCTTCTTCGTTTCCGCCGGAGAGAAGCCGCCGCATGCCGTTCGCGAGCGAGAGAGGAGATTAGGTCTCGGTAAATAATCCCCTAAATTCCCTCTTTATCTCCCTTTATAATACCTAACTATTTGTGTTATCAACTATAACTTATATGCTATTTGGTTCGGGCTTTATTAACAAACCCGCGGCTGGTCTGTTGGTTAAACGAACCTCTGCTTAACTCGGGGTCCATGGTTCGAATCTCAGCTTAAACAATATTTTTGCCGAAACTTCTTTCGTTTAGTAAAAATACCAAACGAACTCCAAAAATTACGTACAAATACTCTAAAAATTCCTAAAAATCTCTAGAATTTTTCTAAAGCATTTCTAGATTTTTATAAGGACTTTTAGAACTCGAAATAAGGAAAATTGGGTCGTTACATGACTGCCATGTTTCAGTATTCTAGTATGATTCTCATCATGTTTATTAGCACAGCATATTTTAAAAGAAAGCATGATTTCGTTTAATGCATGTTTTTGTGAGGTAGATGGTTTCTTACTAAGCTCTCGAGCTTATAGTTTCTTTTTTCCTTATGCTGCAGATAAAGATAAAGGGAAGATGGAATAGGGAGGCTGGAGGACAATGCGATGTGATGTGTGTGTGAAGGAACCTGGAATAAAGACCCTTGGGGAGTAGCCCATTTAAAGACCTTGTATTTCTATTTTTAGATACTTTCTTCACTCTTGGGATGTTAAGTATCATGAACTGTGATTCTATGAATTATGTCATGAGTAGACTGTTAGTTCTCTTGCTGATAGATAGTAAAACATGTATAAAGCCGTGTCTAGTAGTATTGCTTCATAGTTTAGTGATTTCTGAGGGTTCTGAATGAGTTCGGGTGGGTTTCTGTTGAAATCAGAACCCCAATCGATCAGCTAATCGATTGAGGAATCCTCAATCGATCAGCCGATCGATTGGGAGAAACTCCCCGTGCACAGAATGCTATTGAATCAATTAGCTGATCAATTGAGGAATCCTCGATCGATCAGCCGATCGATTGAGACGCGACTTCCGCGTACAGAGAGTTGTTGAATCGATCAGCTGATCGATTCACCATGGATCGATCAGTCGTTCAATCGGGAACTTACTTCCTGCGAACAGAGAGCCTCTGAATCGATCATCGGATTGATTGGCCAGGCTGGATCGATCAATCGATCAACCCAGAATTGACCCCGTGCACAATAGCCTGTTGAATCGATCAGTGGATTGATCAGACCCCTCCAATCGATCAGCCGATCGATTAAAATGTCTGAATTCAACTAAAAATGTCTAAGTTCAGCTTTTTGATCAAATAGAAAGTTAGTCTCCCTTCCTTAGCATATGTACAACTTCAGAAGTGTATTCAAAGTAGAATCTTCCAGACTTTATAGCAAATAGAGTGAGACTTTAATTAGTTCAGCATTTCCGCACCTGGACATTTACCGATAGTCCAGTTCAGTTTAGTATAATGTAACCCCCGGCCTTACAACCTAGTCAGTAGAAGGTGGGACGTAACAATAAAAATTTGCACTATAAGCTTAATTAAAATCTGCACTATAGGCTTAATTAAAATCTGCACTATAAATTTCACCAAAAATCTGCACTATAAGCTTAATTAAAATCTGCACTACAAGCTTAATTAAAATCTACGCTATAAGCTTACATAAAAATCTGTATTATAAGCTTAATTACAATCTGCACTATAAGCTTAATTAAAAGTCTGCACTATAAGCTTAATTAAAATCTGCACTATAAGCTTAATTAAAATCTACAAATCTAATTAAGCTACTAGAGATCTAATTGGATCTTCCAATGCTAAACCATCAAAAATCTGAAAGAAATGTTTCCATCCTTAATTTACGTCATCAACATTTGATCATCATCTTTTCTGAATCTAATATTCCCTTAAATTTATGCATTCTCTTCCCATAAATTAATCAATATGATATCTGTCTCATGCTCACTGCATAACAAAACAATTTACTCCTTTCCAAATCTAAATGAACTAAATTTAGTTTCATGGCAGCAACACCAATCAAACAATAAGGAATAAACTAAACCACATATTCAAATTAATTAAAACCTCTTCTCATCTTCTTTATGAAACTCACGGTAGGAAATCTTCAAAATCATCAATCTTTGCGGCATGCGTCGGAAATCAAGAACACATGAATCCGAAACTACTCTACTGCAGGTGAGGAAGCACTTACCTTGCTTCTTGGACTCACAACCGAACAAAAAGGGCTTCTAGTACCTTGGCCGGCCGCGGGAGATGATGCCCTAACTCCCTTTTGTTTTCTGCCCGAGCTCCACCGTCGCACGCAGAAGAGAAGGAGAGAATGGTTTAAGTCGCAGGAAAACAGAGCATCAACTTATCCCTTTTTATAACTTAATATTTCTGTTAACTCCTAAAATAAATTTTTCGAACTTTTCTAAACAGATTTGTCCGTTTGCATTCTTGGTTCGCCGGATTAGCCCCCAATCAGAGTTTGCAGGTTCGATTCCTCAGCCGATCCTATTTATTTCCTATTTATTAATTACTACTTAAATAAATTTTGTTCCTTCTTTTAATCAGCATCGCTCGCTGGAACACTTGGTCAGCCGCGCTTTGCTAAAATCAAGGGTCGCGGGGTTCTATTCCTCAGTTAAACCCTTTTTATTCCAATTTATCTCTTATTATTTAACTACTACTTAAATAGATTTTTCTCCTTCTTTAATTTGTAATGCCCGCTGGAACAGTTGGTCAGCTGCGCTCCCTTAAAATTAGGGGTCGCGGGTTCGATTCCTCAGTCGAACACTTTTTATTCCAATTTATCTCTTATTCTTTAACCACTACTTAAATAGATTTTTCTCTTTGTTTAATTTGTAATGCCCACTGGAATAGTTGGTCAGCTGCGCCTTTCTTAAGGCTTGGCTCGTGGGTTCAAATCTCGGTTGCAACCTTTTTCTTCATATTATTTCCTGTTATCAACTTCTACTACTTAAATACATTTCATGCTTCTTTTAATCAGCTATGACTGCTTGCACACTTGGTCAGCTGGACTCACTTAAAGCTTGGTTCGGTCGGAGGTCTCGCGTTCGAATCTCGGCTTGGACATTTTTTTTGTCGAAACTTCTTTCGTTTAGTAAAAATACCAAATGACCTCCAAAAATTACGTAAAAATACTCTAAAAATTTCTAAAAATATCTAGAATTTTTTTAAAGTATTTCTAAATATTTTTACATACTATTAGGACTCGTTATGAGGATGTTTGGGTCATTACATCCAAATTATATTGATTGGAAATGAAACTTGGGCATTGTCTTAACTGCTGAAGAATACAAGTTCGTACTTCTTGAGGTCTGTCCTAGCGTGCCTAAAAAATATTCTAGTAAAGAGGAGATAGAAAGACATAGGAAATGGGTCAAGGAGGATGAGATGGTGAGGTGTTACATTTTAGCTTCTATGTCAAATGTGCTGCAACATCAGCATCAGGCCTAACCCACTGCCTATGGCATGATGCTCAATCTCAAGGAACTCTTCAGACACCAGAATCGAGCTACCAGGCAGGAGGCCATGAGAAACTTAATGATGACCATCATGACTGAGGGGACACTCGTGAGGGATCATATCCTCAAGATGGTGGCTTATTTGAATGAGATGGAAGTCCTTGGAGCTGAAATCAATGGGGAACCCCAAGTCGATATCATTCTCCAAACGCTGCCCAAGAATTTTGAGAAGTTCCGCCTGAACTACAACATCAACAAAAGGGTTTATTCGTTGGTGGAACTTCTGACAGAACTCCAAGCGGTAGAAGGGCTATTTCGTCAAAGTTCTCAAGTTCACATTACTGAAAATGTTTCTGCCTCTAAGCTAAAAGGCAGAAAGAAGAAGAAGAAATAAGTTGGTTCGGCAAAGAAAGTAATTCAACCTCAAGGGACTGGGTCGTAGGCAAGTGTGAAGAAGTTGAAGGGCAAGTGCTTCACATGCAAGCAGTTTAGATATTGGAAGGTGGGCTGTCCTCACAGAAAGGAGAATAATAAAGGTATATTTTATTCATTAGTTGTTGAAACATGTTTAGCGGTGTTATCTACCAGTACCTGGTGTGTAGATACGGGAGCCACTGATCATGTCTGCAATTCATTGCAGGGGTTCTAGGAAACCAGATGACTACATAAAGGGGAGATCACCGTCTACAATGGAAATTCTACATGAGTGTCGGTTGTTACAGTGGGAGATGTTTATTTATATTTTTATAGGAATAAAACTTTGATTTTAAAAAATTATATTTACGTACCATATTTTAGAAAGAACTTGATTTTAGTTTCTAAATTATTTATGGATGGATATTCTATTTATTTTGATGACAAAGTGGTTATCAAGAAAAATAGGGTGGTTATTTGTTCTTGTGCATTGGTTGGCAATATGTTTATACTCTTAATCTAATAACTCCCACAATGCAACAAATGAAAATTAATAACACATCTTCTAATTCTAATAAGAGAAAGCAACCTTCAGAAATGAACCAAACATATCTTTGGCATCTAAGGTTGGGTCATATTAACTTGAGTAAGATTCAAAGGTTAATAGCTGATGGACCATTGGGTTCATTGGTAGTGGAAAACTTTCTGACCTGTGAGTCTTGCTTGGAAGGAAAAATGACCAAGAGGCATTTTAAGGCAAAGTGGTATAGAGTTAAAGAAGTGTTGGAATTGGTTCATTCTGATTTGTGTGGGCCTATGACTATCCAGGAAAAAGGTGGTTTCGAATATTTTGTCTCTTTTATAGACAACTATTCGAGATATGGGTACATTTACTTGATGCACCGTAAGTCTGAGTGTTTTGATAAGTTCAAAGAGTACAAAGCTGATGTGGAGAAACATCATGGTAAAAGTATCAAGACACTATGGTTTGATCGTGGTGGAGAGTACCTCTTAGGAGAGTTTAGGAGTAACTTATCAGAGGTCGGGATTCAATCCCAATTATCTGCACCTGGTACACCCCAATAGAATGGTGTGGCGGAACAAAGGAATAGGACATTTATGGAAATGGTTAGATCAATGATGAGTTATTCAGAATTACCAAATTCATTTCGGGGATATGCTCTGGAAACGACGGCGTACATTCTGAACTTGGTACCTTCTAAGTTAGTACCCTCTACTCCCACAGAATTGTGGAATGGACATAAGCCTAGTTTGTAACACATTTAGATTTGGGGTAGTCCAACACATGTGCTGAAGGGAGACGCTGATAAGTTGGAATCACATACTAAAGTTTGCTTTGTTCATGGGATATTCTAGAGGAACGAATGGTGGTTTGTTTTATAGTCCTAAAGATCATAAGGTCATTGTTAGCACTAATGTCCGATTTTTATAAGAGGACTATGTAATGAACCACAAGCCCATTAGCAAAATTATTCTTGAGGAAATAAGAGAAGACACTTCTACTTTAGTATCAACGGTACAAGATGAGATACCACAATTAACTGCAACATGTGTCACAAATGATGCACAATTACAAGTAGTACCTTGTCGTAGTGGGAGGGTTGTTAGGCAACCTGATAGATTCATATTTTTGAGAGAGTCTTCAAACTTGATCCCTGAACATATGATGAAGCACTCTAAGATAAAGATGCAGTATCTTGGCAAAGTGCAATGAACTCTGAAATAGAATCTATGCATTCTAATTGTTAGCTAGAGCCCTAGAGCCAATCATTTGATGATTGTATTATGGACTTATTGTATCATATTCTTATATTAATAAAGGCATTTGTTTAGTTATTATACTTACTTGTATTGGTGTCAAATAAACTAAGTATAATAACGTCCTTGAGTAGAAGGTTCTTACCTATATCAATCGATTGACTGAATCGATAGTGAGATGATATATGGAACACTACTCTAAATCATTCCTAGTTGAGTATTAACATTCAGGGACAATGTTAATGCAATAAGACTAGCATGTAGGTCAACTCGATGACTTGATCTCACAAGTCATGGATATGGAGATATCAAGTTGACACATGGGTATGCATTGGAGAATGTATACTGAATGACCCGCCATGAGAAAGTATCATGGATCGTTATATGAGTGTCATATACTTTCTCATGTGACTATTAGTATGACTATTGGTCCTTAGACCTGAAGTCACCATGGTTCCCTACATAAGGAGTTATGTACTTTGGTTTCGTCAAACGTCACCCGTAACTGGGTGGACTATAAAGGCGATTACTGGGTATATAACGAATTATGCGGAGGGATGTGAGTGATGTAGATGGGATCTATCCCTCCCATATAACGGGAGCGACATCGGTATTCTTGATAGAGTTAGACCACGAAGTGCATGGCCATGCCCAAATGAGTCAACATGAGATGTTGAGCTCATTTGATCGAGTGAGTCTACTTGGAGTTCAAGATTTAGATTGATTAGAGGATGACACGGTCTATGCCTCACATTGATCAATCTAGATGTCTAGGATAGAAGGACAATGTCACATATTGTGAGGAGTCACAATTAGTAGTCACAAGGTGATGTTGGATCTCAACATTCTTGTAACTTGGGTAGCAATGATGTATTGCTAGATGCCGCTCATTGCTTATGTTTCTAAAGGAGTTTAGAAACATTGCCAACGTTACAAGAACCTATTGGGTCACACACAAAGAATAAGTGGATGGAGATTGGGTTCATATGATGAACCAATTGGATTTGGTTCATATGATGCACCAAAGATTGGATTCGGATTAATTCAAATTAGACTTATTGAGTTAGACTCAATTAGATTCAATTGTTGAATGAGTCTAATTTAAATTTGATTCATTGAGTCAATTTATATTAATGAATTGAGATTCATTAAATTAAAATTGGCTTGAATCAAAGGTTGGATTTAACTCAACAAGGAAGAAAATTGGTCAATTTTGACTTGACCAAATGGAAGTTGAAACATCAAGTTTGACTTGATATTGCCACATCATGAAGGTTGACTCATCCTACATGGCATGACTAACCTTGCCACATCATCTCCACCTCATCATGGTGTGCCACCTCGTGGAGGTTACACATTCCATTCCATTTAATGTGGCCGGCCACATTAAATGGGGAGGTTACAAGGTGTTGCCGGCCACACTAATGTAGTGTGGAGGTTTTGTTTTTGTGTATTGATGTGTGCATTCATTCTATCATCTTCTTCCTTGGTCTTTCTTCCACCTTGCTGCTATTGCCGTGAGTTCTAAGCAAGGGTGAAGGTGGTTGAGTGAGTTCCAAGAGAATAAGGAAGAGTGAAGGTCACAAAGGAGGATACTACTTCTTGAGTGTATGAGATTCTTTTTGCATCCTCTCTTTTTCTTCCTTTCAAATCCTACCCGAGAGCCCAAGAAGTGCTAGCACACTTGTGGTGCTCTCTTCTCCATCCTTGAGTGTTAGAGAACACTTCTTGTTCGTGTGGATATCACTAGAGAGTTGTCTATATTGACAACTTCGAGATCCGGCGTACCGTTGGACGAGGTGGATTTGCGAGGGCACGCATTGAAGGTATAACTCTTATCTACTATAGATCTGGAGTGTGAAACTCGTATTCATATTTTAAAATCTATCCTTCGCACGAGATCCAGTGGCATGGGTGATCGGGGTTTCAGCGACGCGAAAAGCAATTTTCGCGGCCTGAAAACCCCAACAGTAATCAGGTCTGGGAGCTTGTACAACCACCAAATGGTGTAAAAGTCATTGGATGTAAATGGTTCTACAAAAGGAAAAGAGGAACAGACGGAAAGGTGGAAACCTTTAAAGCGAGACTTGTTGCGAAGGGGTATACTCAGAAAGAGGGAATCGATTATGAGGATACTTTTTCATCGATAGTCATGCTTAAGTCTATCTAGATTCTTTTATCTATTGCTACTCATATTAATTATGAGGTTTGGAAAATGAATGTCAAGACAGGTTTCCTTAATGGACTCTTGAAGAAAACATCTATATGAAGCAACCAGAGGGATTCATTGCGGAGGGTAAAGAGCATCTTGTATGTAAGCTCAATCAGTTTATTTATGGACTGAAGCAAGCTTCAAGATCATGGAACATTCGATTTGATGAAGTGATCCAATCTTATGGATTCATTCAGTGTCCGGATGAGTCTTATGTATACAAGAAAAGTGACGGAAACGTAGTGGTATTTCTTGTACTATACGTAGATGACATTTTGCTCATTGGCAACAATGTCAAAGTGTTGTCAGACGTAAGGGTATGAATGTTCAAGTAGTTTGATATGAAGGACTTGGGAGAATGTGGTCATATTCTTGGGATCAAAGTAATAAGGGATCGCTAGAAAAGAATGTTGTCCTTATCCCAAGCTTCATACATCGATATTATCCTAGCTCGTTTTAGCATGCAAAATTCCAAGAAAGGTTTTTTACCTTTTCAGCATGGAGTACCTTTATCTATAGAAATGTGTCCTAAGACACCAAAGGAGGTAGAGGAGATGAAGTCAGTTCCTTATGGTTCAACTGTAGAAGCCTAATGTATGCGATGCTATGTACGAGACCGGATATCTGTTTTGCCATAAGCATGGTTAGCAGATATCAAGGTAACCCAATGTTGGTGCTCGGAATTCTGTTCTGTATAAACCCCCTGTACAAAAATTTGTACAAGGACAGAACTATTCCTAGCAAATCATATGCTTAATCAGATATGCGTTTAATCAATCAAGCAAGTTCTTGATTGATCAAAATGCACCTTGATCGAATCACAAGATCGTAGCCTCTTGTGTTGGTATTTCAGGATCCATACAAAGAAAAACAAACTAATTGCACTACGAAATAAAGAACTAGTTGTACCTTTCTTCGTAGACAAAGACCTCTTGATCTTTTGTTGTATTCCTCTCCTCTGCTTAGACGTCGTGTGGGTGACGATCTACCAAGACAATCCACCTGAACCTTCTTTTGTTTCCAAGCCGCCTACCACCAAAAGATGCAGAGAAAGAGGGTGCCTCCTTCTTCTTCTCCTCCAAACCGCTACCACCTAGGGTCGTTCTTCTCTTCTTCTTCTTCTCCTCTAAGCTCCGGCCACTAAGGGAGATATGCGCCGGCCCTAGAGGGAGGAAAGGGAGGAAGAGATGAGAAGGTGGGGGGCCGTCCCTAGGGGAAAAGAAAAGAGAGAAAAGAAGAGATGAGGTGTCGGCCACAAGCAAGGGAAAATAACTCAAGAGAGATTAGGTTATGGTAGCATAGCCTCCTCCCTTTTTATAACCTTTAGCACTAGATAAAAGAGAAGAAATATTAACAGAATTTTTGTTTAGAAAAAAATATCTAGAAAAGAATTAACATAATTCTTTTTAGAAAAAATTCTTAGGAAAGAATTAATATAATTCTTTTTAGAAAATTTCTAAGAAAGAATTAACATAATTCTTTTTAGAAAAATCTCTAATTCTGTTGAGAAAAAATCTTCCTTTTACAACTCCCTTTTTTTCTTTTTCTTTTCTTTTCCTTTTTTTTTCTTTTAGTTTGCCCTACCCCTTGCTTGGGCACCAAGCAAGGCTTGGCAGGCCTCTTTCTTGGGTAGGAAAAAAAAATCAAATGAGTGAATACGAGGCTATGTAGAGGCTACAACAGGGACCAAGAGGAGGAATTGGTTTTGGCCTCCTGATGGACTTGAGCTTCTTGTGTTCGACCCGAACACCCAACTCAAGTTCATCAATAATAACTCCCACTAAAGAGTTATTATTGAACTACCGCACCAACCCCATATTACAATATGGGCTTCTTCTTATCATGAGTGCATTAATCTCCCTGTGTTTAAGATATTGTATGTCCGTTAATTAAATGAGTTACTGACAACTCACTTAATTAACATCTGACTCCAAGAGTAGTATTACTCAATTTTATTATCATATCAGACAAAGTCCACTTGCAGAGTTTACATTATAACCCTTATGAGCTCCTCAAGGGGGCATCATCAACCTAAATAAATAGGACACAGTTTCCTTTTATAATCAACAACACACCGTATAAATAGCACTATCTCCCAACTTATCGGGCCTATTGATTTAACAAATAAATCTCACCTATTGATAAGTTAAAGAAATAAATACTAAGTGTATGTGCTTGTTATTATATCGGGATTAAAAGAATGTACATCCACAATAACAAAAGTTCTGTTCTTTTATGCAGTCAGTATAAATCGAACCTCAAATGGTCCTACTCAATACACATAGTGTACTGGTGTAATTTTATAGCCAAGACAGACTAATACCAAATTACACTACAACCGTTCCAATTGTTTGTCCCTATCCATCTCGGTCGTGAGCTACTATTTATAATTTA
The DNA here is from genome assembly GCF_018446385.1 of Zingiber officinale. NCBI lineage: Eukaryota > Viridiplantae > Streptophyta > Magnoliopsida > Zingiberales > Zingiberaceae > Zingiber > Zingiber officinale. The sequence continues at coordinate 58,527,951 of NC_055990.1, read as the reverse complement.
TAAGGAACTGATAACATGATCGTCTGTGTGGCACCACACACTATGTTATCTACAATATAAATTAAATGGACAACTACATTAACATATAAATAAATATAAAATGCAACATTTGACCAAAGTGATTCTCATTTCAAAATATCTCATAAAATAGATGTTCATACAAAAGCTAGGCTTATAGTATACATCTCAACAATCTCCCACTTATACTAAAAGACTATGTTGCGATATATGCTGTCATACATCTGATTCTCATCCCCTCAACATGCCCATCAAAAGCTCTTGCTGAAAGGGCCTTAGTGAAAGGATCTGTCGGCTTATCTGCTAATGTAATCTTGGTGACAACAATTTCTCCTCTCTTTACGATGTCTCATATCAGGTGGTACTTGCGCTCAATGTGTTTACTTTCCTTATGGGCTCGTGGTTCCTTCGAGTTTGCTACTGCACCACTATTATTACAATAAATTGTGATAATTTTGGACAAACCAGGAATCACATCTAAGTCCATCAAGAAGTTTTTGAGTCATACAGCTTCTTTGGCTGCCTTAGAGGCTGCCACATACTCAGCTTCCATGGTGGAGTCCGAAACGCATTTCTGCTTAACATTCCTCCATGTTATGGCTCCACCTCCCAAAGTAAACACATACCCTGTGGTTGACTTACTACTGTCCCTATCTGATTGGAAGCCCGAATTCGTGTAACCCACAGGGAGCAAATCATCTGCCTGGTAAACCAGCATATAATTTCTAGTCCTTCTTAGGTACTTTAATATATACTTTATGGCAGCCCAATGTCCCAGTCCTGGGTTACTTTGATATCCGCTAATCATGCCCACGACAAAATAGATATCCGGTCTCGTACATAGCATCGCATACATTAGACTTCCTACAGCCGAAACATAAGGAACTGCCTTCATCTCCTCTATCTCCTTTGGTGTCTTAGGACACATTTCTATAGATAAAGGAACTTCACGCCGAAAAGGTAAAAAATCTTTCTTGGAGTTTTGCATGATAAAACGAGCTAGGATAATATCGATGTATGAAGCTTGGGATAAGGACAACATCCTTTTCTATCGATCCCTTATTACTTTGATCCTAAGAATATGTCCACATTCTCCCAAGTCCTTCATATCAAACTGCTTGGACATCCATACCCTTACGTCTGACAACACTTTGACATTGTTGCCAATGAGGAAAATGTCATCTACGTATAGTACAAGAAATACCACTACGTTTCCGTCACTTTTCTTTTATACACAAGACTCATCCGGACACTAAATGAATCCATAAGATTGGATCACTTCATCAAACTGGATGTTCCAAGATCTCGAAGCTTGCTTCAGTTCATAAATAAACCGATTGAGCTTACATACAAGATGCTCTTTGCCCTCCACAATAAATCCCTCTGGTTGCTTCATATAGATGTTTTCTTCAAGTGTCCGTTAAGGAAGCCTGTGATGACATCCATTTGCCAAACCTCATAATCCATATGAGCAGCAATAGATAAAAGAATCCAGATAGACTTAAGCATGGCTACCGACAAAAAAGTTTCCTCATAATCAATTCCCTCTTTCTGAGTATACCCCTTCGCAACAAGCCTCGCTTTAAAGGTTTCCACCTTTCCATCTGTTCTGTTGGGACCGAAAAGTAGCTAGAGGGGGGGTGAATAGCTCGTCGCGTGCTTCGTGGTCGGCGTTGCTTGTTTCTTCAAAGATGTGCAGTGGAAATACAAGAAAACAAACACACAACGCTAACTCTAGGGATTTACTTGGTATCCACCTCAACAAGAGGTGACTAATCCAAGGATCGACACACTCACGCACCCTCCACTATGAAACACACTCCTCTACGGTAACTACCGAAAGTGGAGAAGCCTTTACAAACTCTCAATACAAGAAGAAAGGAAAGGATATGAAATACAAGCAAAAGCTTACAATAAACCGTAACCCTAACTTCTCTTCTTGCTTTTGATCTGCCTCTTGACTTGGAAGAACCTCCAAGAATCTTCAAGAACTGGCGATCTAAACTTGAGAGAGAGCTGTGGAGTCGTTGGTGAAGATCGGAGATGAATCGTAGAAGTGATGCCGAAGGAAACGAACACCTGCGGCTTAAATCGACGTTAACGGTCGAATCCCAATCGATTAGATTGCTCCCAATCGATCGGGGAGGCTTTGGATCGATCCACGGATCGATCCAGAGTGCCTCTGTGCTCTAGGAATTTGCCTGGATCGATCGGCTGATCGATCCAGGACATATTGCGACAAAACACACCTTCCCGATCGATCCACTGATCGATTGGGACCTTTGGATCGATCAGCTGATCGATCAAGAGGCGTTCTGTGCGCTCGCGACTTCCTCCAATCGATCCACTGATCGATTGGGATGAAGGCTTCTCGCGGGGACACCCCAAGCGATCGACCGATCGATTGGGCTCCAGCCAATCGATCGACTGATCGATCCAGCTGCTGGTTTTTGCCCAAAACCAAGTCCCAAAGCCCCCAAACCAACATCCGGTCAATCCATGACCTGTTGGTTCATCATGCCTAGCATCCGGTCACCCTTGAACTGTTAGGACTCCCTCACCAAGTGTCCGGTCAATCGCTTTGACCCACTTGGACTTTTCCTCATCATGCCAAGTATCCGGTCAATCCCTTTGACCTACTTGGACTTTCACCAGATGTTTGGTCAGCCTTGATCCATCTGGATTTTCCCCGTGCCTGGCTTCACTCACCAGCACTTCCAACTGCCTAACTTCACTCACTAGGACTTTTAACTGCCTGGCTTCACTCACTAGGACTTTCACCTAGCTTCACTCACTAGGATTTTCTCACTGCCTAGCTTCACTCACTAGGTGTTTCACCTGGCTTCACTCTCCAGGATTTTCTTTCTGCCTGGCTTCACTCACCAGGACTTTCATTCTGCCTAGCTTCACTTACTAGGACTTCTTTTCTGCTTGGCTTCACTCACCAGTCTTTCACCTAGCTTCACTCACTAGGATTTCCTTTCTTCCTAGCTTCACTCACTAGGTCTTTCACTTAGCTTCACTCACTAGGATTTCCTTTCTGCCTAGCTTCACTCACTAGGTCTTTCACCTGGCTTCACTCACCAAGATTTCCTTATTGCCTAACATCCCAGTTAGTACTTTCCAGTCAAGTATCCGGTCAACCTTGACCTACTTGACTCTTCTTCAACTAACCTGATCAGGCCCTGATTAGAGGGGAATTGCACCTAACAATCTCCCCAATTGCACAACTGCATTGTCAAACATCGAAACCCAAATCAAGACTCAAGCTTGGTCAACTAGGTCAGCCTTGACCTGAGGGATATTGCACCAATAATCTCCCCCTTTTTGATGTTTGACAATACCACATTTAAGTTAGGCTAATCCCATAGCCTCAACCCCCTTCATGCCACTAGGTAATGAAGACATAAGTTAAACCCTTCATTCTCCTCCTAAGAGGGCAAACTCCCTCTAGGTAATGAAGTCCTAACTTAAACCCTTCATTCTCCCCCTATTGACACACATCAACAAATGCCCTATCTTTGGGCACACATCAACAATTTCACTTGTTGAACATTCTCCCCTTTGAGACTCTCCCCCTGAAGAGTTGCTCATCGTTGTTCACAACTTTACTCGTTGTGATCAACACGATAATGAAAGTCTCATACCCTTCATTATCCTTAACCCTACATTCTCCCATTTATGTAGTCAAATGCCCATCTCCGATCATTGTTAACTTAACCCACTTGAACAATGAGGATATCCACTCCCCATTAAAGTTCAAACGCTCAACCTTGAGCATGTTCTGAAAAGAAGGTTAACCACCTTCCAAGGTTCATGAAAAAATAGTTTTCATGTCTTTAAAGAGTCCCTCCCCCTAAAGACATGGTGGTAACTTCTGTCATTGCACCAACAATGACTTGGAATCCCTAAGCCTTTAGGAAAACCCAAATTTAGAAGTTTAGAGGTTCAAATGTTCAAAATTTGAGTCAAACCTCAATCTAAACTTCAATTTAGTCTCCCTCAACCAATCCATCCTTGTTTTCAACACGAAAACACCCTTTATATGTATACAAATATATTTTTAAGGGTTTGGAATGGTTACCTGGACTAACCATGGTTCAACAATGCTGAAATCAGGCTTTACCAGCCAAAATCAGCATCTTGGATCGATTGGAGTTGGGTTCCAATCGATCGGACCATTCTGAATCGATCCACTGATCGATTCAGGAGGGATGGATCGATCGGTGGATCGATCTAGACAGCTTCTGTTCGTGAGAAGCCTGTTCTCAATCGATCGCCCGATCGATTGAGACCCTTCAATCGATCGGGTGATCGATTGAGGTCTGATAGTTGCTGAAATTTCATTTCAGTCAACTTCAGAAACTCCTAGAAAATTCTACAAAATTTCAAAAATCGTGAAAATTTGTGTAGACATTATTTAGGGTATACTTTTATCATGGAAAAATAGTTTTCTATAAAAATACATCATATTTCCAACGATGGACACAAACTCGAAAACTTGCAAAAGCTTTAGTGTTTTCTTCAAGTTTGTGTCTAACTATTCAATGATGATTACTATCAAAATATAGCATTCACCAAGGTTTTCCAAAATCATTTAAAAACATTTTCAAAATCAATATCCCACCATGTTCCTTGGGCTTAATGCACATGACTTGTACATTAGCTTTCCCAATGATGGGAAAACACATAACTATATATTTTGATGAACTTAAAACTCAAGGAAATGCACTAAATCAGCATGTTGAGTTTTGTTCATCATCCTAACATCTCACTTGTATCTATTGTGCACAAAACACATACAAGTCATCCTATAGGTCTTTGTGAGATGTAAAAGTTTGGTTTTGCCCTAATCTAGGGATCATGCATATCTATCTAGGCATTTTGTAGATATTGAACATCCACCTAGGATGTCACTTGTTGATACACTTGTACCACTTGTTAGTGAATTTGTACCACTTGTTACAAAGACCACTTGTTGATACAAGTTGATAAATGTCATTTGTTCTTAATTTTAAGGAATTAAAAATAATGCATTATATGTTATGGCATACATCAAAATAAAATAGCTTTCAAAAGAAAGATTCCTATAACTACATGATGTATGAATCCATGACATGGTATTTTTGTATTTTCATAGTAAGTCATGAATGCAGGAAACAAATAAATAAGTATGATGTCATGGCATATCATAGGTAAATAATCATGACAAGGTTTAGCATAAATAAAATACCTAGATTACCTATCTAAGTGTCCTTAAACCTTAGCTAAATTAAAGATTGAACCTAGATTGCCCTCTAAATGCTCCAAGAAAATGTCAAACCCTAAATTGGCATTTCTAGTTCTCTTGATTAACTTATACCAATTGAAATTAATCTTATTCCTCAAATGTTGGCATATTTCGTTCTTTCACAAGAGTAACACTAAGAAAATACCAAAATCCCAACTTGGTATTTCTTAGATTTTCCCAAATTGTGTCATTTTAAAATAAAATCAATACTTCTCAAATTTGGCACATTTTACTCTTCCAAAGAGTAAATGATAAATCCATTTCATTTTCAAAGGTTAATAATAACCTTGAAAATGCTCCTTGAGTGTCAATTTCTTCAAAGTTGGGTTAACTACCCTTCTTCTTAGAGTTGACACTCTCTAACCCATCTATGGGGTAGAGAAAATGCTCCTAGGAACCCAAAACCTATTGGTGCTCCTTGGATGCTCTAGGTATTCACTAGGGATAACTTCCCTAGATACCTTCCTAGTGACCTTGTTTGGCTTCTTAGAAGTCTTGGTCACATTTTCTAGGTCAACCCTAGGGATTTCTTCCCTTATGACCTTTTTAGTGACTTTGTTAGACTTCTTAGAAGTCTTAGTCACTTTAGTTACAAAAATACTCCTAGGGATAACTTCCCTTGTACTTTTGACTTGACCCTTAGACCTAGGGTTTGTTCCATAGCTATATGGAACCCTATGGTAAGAGATTTCATCTTTCTTAGCCTTAGGTTTGTATCCCAAACCTCTATGGCCATTGGATGACCCTTGTTGTACTCCTAGACCTAGGTTTTGCTCATTTTGCCCTTTAAGGATATTTTCCATCCTTTTTAGGGTCTTTTCTAGTTTGTCAAGTCTTGACCTCAAGACTTGATTTTCCATCACTAAGTTCTTAGTTTTTGGTTTTCCATTAAGTCCATGAGCATTTTTGTTTCTAGGCTTGTGGCTAAAATCCTTAGTATTCTTGCCAGATTTTTATCTACATTCCTAGCCCTAGGTGTAGTGGTTTTAGCATGTAGAGTCATATGATTTTCATTAATGTCTCCATGCTTCCTATTCTTATGGTAAATAGCATTAAAATGATATAGGTTTGACTTAGCATGCTTTTTATCATAATTTAAAGGGGTAGGCTCAATAAAAGTTACCTTCCTTTTTACCTTGGAGGCTCCCCCTTGAATTGAGCTTCCTCCTTGAGCCTTGACCACCTTCTTCCCCTTGATACATTGACTCCGGTAATGTCCCTTTTGATTGCACAAGAAGCACACAATGTGCTCCTTGCTCTTCTTTGTTCCGGGGATGGTCTCCTTGACCTTCTCCTTGCTCTTTTGTGCCACTTGGCCCTTCTTCTTGGCCAAGTTGGGACACTTGCTCTTGTAGTGCCCATTCTTCCTACACTCAAAACATATAATATGATTTTTATTATTAATTGAACTATTTATACCTTCTTGTGTAGGGATGGCACTTTCTCCTTTGGATCCGGAGGTAGAGGCTTTCTCTTGATCCGCAAATGATTTTCCTCCCATAGATTTAGCTTGACTTGTGGAGGTGGAAGCTTCTTCCTCCACTTCTTCTCTTGACCCAGATGTTGAAGCATCTCCTTCTTCTTGATCCAGTGTCACCAAAGATTGCTCCCCCTCAATCCTAGAGGTGGAGGCTTCTTCATCTTCATCTTGTATATGGAACAAGGAGTATGCTCCCTCCTTGCCCTCTTCAATGCATTCCTTTGAAGATGAAGTTTCTTGGACTTCCTCTTCTTCGGAAGTTGAGCATCTCTCAACTTCGGAGTCTTTCTCCTCTTGGTCTTGATCCAATGAGTCACCCTCTTTGGATTCTTCTTGATCTTGTACAGTGGAGGGGATCTCATGAATCTTTTCCAATTTGCTCCATAGCTCTTTGGCATCTTCAAATTCTCCTATTTTCTCCAAGATGTTGCTCGGCAATAAATTGACCAAAAGCTTGGTCACTTTATCATTGGCCTCACATCTTTGGATTTGGTCTTAGCTCCACTTGCTCCTCTTGAGTACTTTGCCCTTGGAATTTGTGGGAGCTTCAAAACCTTGCATGAGAGAAAACCATTGCTCTATCTCCACCATTAAGAAGTTTTTTATCCTTGATTTCCAAAGATCGAAGCTTGTAGATGTGTATGGTGGAGGCACCCTCGTGTCGAATCCGAGTCCATCTCGGAATTTCATTTGAAGTTGAGCTTCTTGTGATGAAGTCTTCGACTTGTAGAATTGCTCCAACTTCTTCACCCTCTAGCTTTGCTTGTTTTGTTTGCCCCTTCCGGCGATGACTCCGGTGAAGAGCGACCTCGCTCTGATACCACTTGTTGGGACCGAAAAGTAGCTAGAGGGGGGGTGAATAGCTCGTCGCATGCTTCGTGGTTGGCGTTGCTTGTTTCTTCAAAGATGTGCAGCGGAAATACAAGAAAACAAACACACAACGCTAACTCTAGGGATTTACTTGGTATCCACCTCAACAAGAGGTGACTAATCCAAGGATCCACACACTCACGCACCCTCCACTATGAAACACACTCCTCTACGGTAACTACCGAAGGCGGAGAAGCCTTTACAAACTCTCAATACAAGAAGAAAGGAAAGGATATGAAATACAAGCAAAAGCTTACAATAAACCGTAACCCTAAATTCTCTTCTTGCTTTTGATCCGCATCTTGACTTGGAAGAACCTCCAAGAATCTTTAAGAACTGGCGATCTGAACTTGAGAGAGAGCTGTGGAGTCGCTAGTGAAGATCGGAGATGAATCGTAGAAGTGATGCCGAAGGAAACGAACACCTGCGGCTTAAATCGACGCTAACGGTCGAATCCCGATCGATTGGATTGCTCCCAATCGATCGGGGAGGCTTTGGATCGATCCACGGATCGATCCAGAGTGCCTCTGTGCTCTAAGAATTTGCCTGGATCGATCGGCTGATCGATCCAGGACATATCGCGACAAAACACACCTTCCCGATCGATCCACTGATCGATTGGGACCTCTGGATCGATCAGCTGATCGATCCAGAGGCGTTCTGTGCGCTCGTGACTTCCTCCAATCGATCCACTGATCGATTAGGACGAAGGCTTCTCGGGGGGGGACACCCCAATCAATCGATCGATCGATTGGGCTCCAGCCAATCGATCGGCTGATCGATCCAGCTGCTGGTTTTTGCCCAAAATCAAGTACCAAAGCCGCCAAACCAACATCCGATCAATCCATGACCTGTTGGTTCATCATGCCTAGCATCCGATCACCCTTGACCTGCTAGGACTCCCTCACCAAGTGTCCGGTCAATCCCTTTGACCCACTTGGACTTTTCCTCATCATGCCAAGTATCCGGTCAATTCCTTTGACCTACATGGACTTTCACCAGATGTCTGGTCAGCCTTAATCCATCTGGATTTTCCCCGTGTCTGGCTTCACTCACCAGCACTTCCAACTGCCTAGCTTCACTCACTAGGACTTTCAACTGCCTGGCTTCACTCACCAGGACTTTCACCTAGCTTCACTCACTAGGATTTTCTCACTGCCTAGCTTCACTCACTAGGTCTTTCACCTGGCTTCACTCTCCAGGATTTTCTTTTATCCTGGTTTCACTCACCAGGACTTTCATTCTGCCTAGCTTCACTTACTAGGACTTCTCTTCTGCCTGGCTTCACTCACCAGGTCTTTCACCTAGCTTCACTCACTAGGATTTCCTTTCTGCCTAGCTTCACTCACTAGGTCTTTCACCTAGCTTCACTCACTAGGATTTCCTTTCTGCCTAGTTTCACTCACTAGGTCTTTCACCTGGTTTCACTCACCAGGATTTCCTTACTGCCTAACATCCCAGTTAGGACTTCCCAGTCAAGTATCCGGTCAACCTTAACCTACTTAACTCTTCTTCAACCAACCTGATCAGACCCCTGATCTGAGGGGAATTGCACCAAACAATCTCCCCAATTGCACAACTGCATTGTCAAACATCGAAACTCAAACCAAGACTCAAGCTTGGTCAACCAGGTCAGCCTTGACCTGAGGGATATTGCACCAACATGTTCCTCTTTTCCTTTTGTAGAACCATTTACATCCAATGGCTTTTACACCATTTGGTGGTTGTACAAGCTCCCAGACCTGATTAGAATGCTTAGATTCTATTTCAAAGTTCATTGCACTTTGCCAAGATGCTGCATCTTTATCTTGGAGTACTTCATCATATGTCCAGGGATCAACTTCATGTTCACCAGGGATCAAGTCTGAAGACTCTCTCAAAAATATGAATCTATCAGGTTGCCTAACAACCCTCCCACTACGACGAGGTACTACTTATAATTGTGCATCATTTGTAACACATGTTGCAATTTCTTGTGGTATCTCATCTTGTACCATTGGTACTAAATTAGACGTGTCCTCTCTTATTTCCTCAAGAACAATTTTACTCATGGGCTTGTGTTTCATTACATAGTCCTCTTCTAAAACTCGGACATTGGTGCTAACAATGACCTTTTGATCTTTAGGATTATAAAACAAACCACCTTTTGTTCCTTTAGGATAACCCACAAACAAGCGAACTTCTGTACGTGTTTCCAACTTATCAGCGTCTCCCTTCAGCACATGTGCTGAACTACCCCAAATTCGAATGTGTTTCAAACTACGCTTATGCCCGTTCCATAATTCTGTGGGAGTAGAGGGTACTGACTTAGAAGGTACCAAGTTCAGAATGTACGCCGTCATTTCCAGAGCATATCCCCAAAATGAATTTGGTAATTCTGAATAACTCATCATCGATCTAACCATTTTCATAAAAGTCTTATTCCTTCGTTCCGCCACACCATTCTGTTGGGGTGTACCAGGTGCAGACAGTTGGGATTGAATTCCGGCCTCTGATAAATAATTTCTAAACTCTCCTAAGATGTACTCTCCACCACGATCAGACCGTAGTGTCTTGATACTTATACCATGACGTTTCTCCACATCAGCCTTGTACTCTTTGAAATTATCAAAGTACTCAGACTTGCGGTGCATCAAGTAAATGTACTCATATCTCGAATAATCGTCTATAAAGTGGACAAAATATTCGAAACCACCTCTCACCTAGATAGTCATAGGTCCATACAAATCAGAATGAACAAATTCTAACACTTCTTTAGCTCTATACCCCTTGACCTTAAAAGGTCTCTTCGTCATTTTTCCTTCCAAGCAAGATTCGTAGGTTAGAAAGTTTTTCACCACCAATGAACCCAAAGATCCATCGGCTATTAACCTTTGAATCCTACTCAAGTTAATATGACCTAGCCTTAGATGCCAAAGATATGTTTGGTTCATTTTCGAAGGCTACTTTCTCTTATTAGGATTAGAAGATGTGTTATTAATTTCCATTTGTTGCATCATGGGAGTTATTGGATTAAGAGTATACAGATTGCCAACCAACATACCAGAACAGATAACCATCCTATTTTTCTTGACAACCACTTTGTCATCAAAAGAAACAAAATATCCATCCATAAATAATTTAGAAACTAAAATCAAATTCTTTCTAAAACATGGTACGTAAATATAATTTTTCAAAATCAAAGTTTTATTCCTATCAAAAGATAAATAAACATCTCCCACAGCAACAGCCGCCACTCTCGTAGCATTGCCCATGTAGATGGTGATTTTCCCTTCATGTAGTCGTCAGATTTCCTGGAACCCCTGCAATGAATTGTAGACATGATTAGTGGCTCCCGTATCTACACACTAGGTACCAGTAGATAACACCGCTAAACATGTTTCAATAACTAATGAATAAGATACACCTTTACTATTCTCTTGCCTGGCAGCCTGATTCTGGTGTCCAAATAGTTCCTTGAGATTAAGCATCATGTCATAGGCAGTGGATAAGGCTTGATGCTGATGTTGCAACACATTTGACATAGAAGTCAAAATATAACACCACACCATCTCATCTGCCTTGACCCATTTCCTATGCTTGTCATTCTCCTCTTCACTAGAATTGCTATGAGGCACGTTAGGACAAATCTCAAAAAGTACGAACTTGTATCCTTCAGCAGTTAAGACAATGTCCAACTTTCGTTTCCAATCAATATAATTTGGACCAGTAAGTTTGTTTTCTTTTAAAATAACAGCGAGAGGATTGAAAGCTATTTTGAAAACTTAAGAATCACAAAATAAAATACTTGGTCAAAACTTTAGAATTTAAAATAATATTGATTCCTCAAATAATATAATTTTAAATTCACCAACACCTCAAAACACCGTGAATTTCATATGCAATGATAGTGTGGACGTATACTAATTCAAGCATTTGTAAGAGGAGGTTTTACCCATTAATTTTATTATCTTGTCAACCTAACTTTATGATAAATAAAATTAATAGTTGGTTTATCTTCGGTCACACAAATAATAGCAGTGACTCCCATGGGGAGGATACTATTAAATGCGCCTAAGTGTATACCATTACTTGATACTTAGTCCATTAATTAGGATTGTGCCCCTTCAGATGGAGAAGATCACACAAACCTAAATAATTTCCTATAATCATCCATAGAGGAAGTTTGATCTAGTGATCCGCAAACAAACTCTTCCGATGTGGAGGAAGGCACTTAAAGCCAACGCGCAAGTTTGAATGCATCACTTACAAATCAGTAATGGAGACCATGGAATTTAAATAAATAAACCCTCTCCCACATGGTTATTTAAACGAGGAATTTTAATCATGCATGCACAAAACAGCACACACATCACATAAAAGTATACACATCACAGCACATAAAGACAATAAATATGAAAAAATAATTTTTCAACTATTATGGCTTTATCCATAGTTGTCCTTCGTATGTCGCTAACCCTAGCCGTCAGCCCTAGGGTTTATGTCATTGTATCCTTCCTGCTTCCTTTTCAGCCGCACCTCCGGTTCTCAAGGTAGCACCACGCATAGCAAGGAGATGAGTCGCAATAAAATAAAATTTTACGTTTATCGATCCTATATTCCACGAAGGAATGTACATATAATCTAGATCGAACAAAATGTAAAATAAACTACTACAGCTCTGGCTGTATTTAATAATTACAATCATGCACACATAAAATACCCTCGACATGCCCGAGGGTCCAAATCATTTACAAACACAATAGGCTATAATAGTTGGAACTAGGGTGCCTGCAACCACAGAGTTAATCTATTTTACATATCATACTATTATCTTTCCTAAATTATATATGACTAGTGCATAATTTAACCAAAAACCAAACACACAGAGGTAGAAACCTTGCTCTGATACCAAATGTTGGCGCTCGAAATTCCATTCTGCATAAACCCCCTGTACAAAAATTTGTACAAGGACAGAACTATTCCTAGCAAACCATATGCTTGATCAGACATGCATTTAATCAATCAAGTAAGTTCTTGATTGATCAAAATGCACCTTGATCAAAGCACAAGATCGTAGCCTCTTGTGTTGGTATTTCAGGATCCATATAAAGAAAAACAAACTAATTGCGCTGTAGAATAAAGAACTAGTTGTACTTTTCTTCGTAAACAAAGCCCTCTTGATCTTCTGCTGTATTCCTCTGCTCTTCTTGGACGTCGTGTGGGCGACGATCTACCAAGACAAACCACCCGAACCTTCTTTTGTTTCCAAGCCACCTAGCACCAAAAGATGCAAAGAAAAAGGGTGCCTCCTTCTTCTTCTTCTCCTCCAAACCGCCTACCACCTACGGTGGTTCTTCTCTTCTTCTTCTTCTCCTCCAAGCTCCAGCCACCAAGGGAGATATGTGTTGGCCCTAGAGGGAGGAAAGGGAGGAAGAGATGAGAAGGTGGGGAGTCGGCCCTAGGAGGAAGAGAGGAGGTGGGCGCCGTCCCTAGGGGAAAAGAAAAGAGAGAAAAGAATAGATGAGGTGTCGGCCACAAGCAAGGGAAAATAACTCAAGAGAAATTAGGTTATGGTGGCATGGCCTCCTCCCTTTTTATAACCTTTGGCACCAGATAAAAGAGGAGAAATATTAACAAAAAAAATTTTTAGAAAAAATCTCTAGAAAAGAATTAACATAATTCTTTTTAGAAAAATTTCTTAGGAAAAAATTAATATAATTCTTTTTAGAAAATTTCTAAGAAAGAATTAAAATAATTCTTTTTAGAAAAATCTCTAATTCTGTAGAGAAAAAATCTCCCTTTTACAACTGGTATAAGTGGGAGATTGTTGAAGTGTATACTAAAAGTCTAGTTTTTGTAAACATTTATTTTAAAATAAAAGAATCACATTAGTCAATATCTACATTTATTTGTTAAATGTAATTGTTCAATTAATTTATATAGTAGACGACATGGAGTGTGGTGTCACACATAGAAGATCATGTTGACGGTTCTTTATAAATTATAAACAGTTGCTCACGACTAAGATGGAAAGGAACAAACCATCGGAATAGTCGTAGTGTAATTAAGTATTAGTTTATCTTGATTAATAAATTACACTGTACACTCTAAGTGTATTGAGTAGGAACATTTAGGTAAGTTCTTTTTGTACTGACTTAGTAAAAGAACTAGACCTTAGTTATTATGGAAGTGTGTGCTCTTAATCCTAATATAATAACAAGAACATATATTTAATATTTATTTCTTTGACTTATCAAAGGGTGAGGTTTAGCTCGATAAATCAATATGCCCTATAAGTTGGGGAATGATATTACTTATAGTGTGTATTGTTGATTATAGAAGAAATCTATGTCTTAGTTATCTAGGTTGAGAATGTCCCTAAGAGGAGCTCATAAGGATTGTCATGTTAAACCCTGTAGGTGGACTTAGTCCGACATGACAATAAAGTTGAGTGGTACTACTCTTAGAGCTAGATATTAATTAAGTGAGTTGTCAGTAACTTACTTAATTAGTGGGCATTTGTCATCTTAAACATAGGGAGACTAACACACTTATGATAAGAAGGAACCCATAATGTAATTTGGGATTGGTGTGGTAGTGCGATAATAACTCTCTAGTGGAATGAGTTGTTATCGATGAACTTGAGTTGTGTGTTCGAGGCGAACACGGGATACTTAAGCTCATCGGAAGGCCAAAACTAATTTCTCCTCTAGGTCCCTGTCGTAGCCTCATTAAAGCCTCAAGTCCATCCAATGAAAGGTCCATCTTGGTGTCCAAGAAGGGGGATGGCCCAATGCTTGGTGACCAAGCAAGGGTCGGCCACATCCTCTTTTATAGGGGACGGCCCTATTGCTTGGTGACCAAGCATGTAGGGGCCAGCCAAGATTAATTCAAATAGGAGGGGTGTTTTGAATTTTTAAAATCTTCTCTTTGAAGAAAACTATAAGTTTTAAAAGAGAGATTTTAAATTTTAAATTTTTTCTTATTTGAATTAGACCACATGTTTTAAAAGAGAATTTAAAAGTTTTTAAAACTTTCCCTTTTTTAACCATCTTCATGGTTGAGAAAAAAAAGGAAGAGAAGTTTTAAAATTTAAATTTTCTATCACTATGTTAAAAAAGGAAATTTTATAAGAGAAGTTTTAAATTTTAAAACATGATTTTAATTTTTAGAAACTTTCCTTTTTAACTCCCACTTTAGGAAATTAGGAGAGAGCTTGTAAAATTTTATAATGGCTTATAAAATTTTATTAAAAATTTATTTTTCCTTTTTTGTCTTGATGAGGTTGTCAGCCACCTTGCTTGGTGCCCAAGCAAGGGGCCGGCCATAATTAAAATAAAAAAATCATCACAAAATTAATGTTGGTGATTGATTCAATCAAGAGGAAAGAAAAGGAAAAATAAAAAGGAAAAAGGAAAAACTAGAAGATGATTTTATTTTTTGTTAAAAGTTTTTCTTTATTTACCTTGGGTAAGTAATATAAAAGAAGGGGTGAGGAGGCCTCATGAGATAACAATTCTTATTCTCTTGCTTGGAGAACCTCAAGTGGTCGGCCCTCCATCTCCCTTCTCTTTTCCCTTTTGCTCTCTTCTCCTTGGTGGTGGTGGTGGCCGGATTTTAGAAGAAGAGGAAGAAGCTTTTGAGTGGTATTCATCTTGGAGGATCGTCGTCCACGTGACGTCCAAGGCGAGGCGAGGAATACGGCAGAAGATCTTGAGGTCATTAGCTTACAAAGAGACGGTATAACTAGTAATTTTCTTCCGCATCATGCTAGTTATTTCTTTTTGTAAGAATTCCAAACACAAGAGGCATTAGATCTAGTTTTTCGAATTAGTTTTTTCGAGTTTGTGTTTTCTTCTTTTAAGAATTTGTGATTCGATTGTTCTTTTTGGTTAACCTAGAGTTATTTAAGGAAATTAAATATTAGCTTTCCTTAAAAGGCTTTGTCTAGGCGGTGGTGGTTGCTCCCATATCCAAGAAGGCCATGTGCCTCGCCATGCAGTCCTAGAAGCCAATTTTGGAAATTAATATTTAATAGAATTAATAACATAGGTGGATTTGAATCAATAGTGTTAAGTTCCGCTTGCGATTCAAATCTAAACCATTAAGAACAGATAAGTTAAATTTGGAATCAATGATGTTAAGTTCCGTCTGCGATTCCTAATTTAACTTCTAAATAACACAATAGGTTATTTAAAGAAAGGTTTGACACTTGTACAAAAAAATTTTGTACAGTGGAACCGGTACGTTTTCCTAGGACTAACCAACAGATCCTTTCACTAAGGCCTTTCCATTGAGAGCTTTTGATAGGCTTGTTAAGGGGATGAGAATCAGATGTATGGCAGCATTTATGGCAGAATAACGTTTTAGTATAAGTGGAAAATTGTTGGGATATATACTATAAGCCTAGCTTTTGTATGAACATCTATTTTGAAATATTTTGAAATGAGAATCACTTTGGTCAAATGTTTGCATTTTATATTTATATATATGTCAATGTAGTTGTCCATTTAATTTATATTGTAAATAACACGGTGTGTGGTGCCGCACAGAAGATCATGTTATCGGTTCCTTATAAATTATAAATAGTAGCTCACAACCAAGATGGATTGGGGCAAACCATTGGAACGGTTGTAGTGTAATTTGGTATTAGTCTGTCTTAACTATAAAATTACGCTAGTACGCTATGTGTGTATTGAGCAGGACCATTTGAGGTTGTTTGATTTATACTGACTACATAAAAGAATAGAACCTCTGTTATTATGGATGTGCGTCCTCTTAATCCCGATATAATAACAAGCACGTATACTTAGTATTTATTTTTTAACTTATCAATGGGTGAGATTTATTCATTAAATCAATAGGCCTGATGAGTTGGGAGATAATATTATTTATATGGTGTGTTGTTGATTATAGAAGGAATCTGTGTCCTCATTATTTAGGCTGATGATGTCCCCTAGAGGAGCTCATAAGGATTATCATGTAAACCCTGCAGGTGGACTTAGTCCGGTATGATAATAAAGTTGAGTGGTACTACACTTGGAATTAGATGTTAATTAATTGAGTTGTCAGTAACTCATTTAATTAACGGGTATACAATATCTTAAACATAGGGAGATTAACACTCATGATAAGAAGGAGCTCATGTTGTAATATGGGATTGATGTGTTAGTTCAATAATAACCCTTTAGTGGTATGGGTTATTATTAATGAACTTGGGTTGGGTGTTCGGGCCGAACACAGGAAACTCAAGCCCATCAGGAGACCTAAACCAATTCCTCCTCTAGATCCCTGTTGTAGCCTCTATATAAAGCCTCGCATCCACGCATCCATAACTGGGTTTGGTTAAACTTGATTTGGTTTAACTTGGTTATAGAAAGGGAGATTTTTTCTAAACAGAATTCTGTTATTTTTCTTTCTTTGTAACTGACGGCAAAGGTTATAAAAGGAGTAGGTGGTGCCCCCTAAAACCTAATTTTCTCTCTTCTCCTCCTTGTGGCCAGCACCCCTCCCTTTCCTCCTCACCTAGGGTCGGCGCCCCTCCCCTCCTCTTTGCTTAGGGTCGGCGCCCCTCCCCTTCTCCTTTGCTAAGAGCTGGCGGCCCCTCTCCTTGCTAGGGTCAGGGGCCCCCTCCTTGCTAAGGTCGGTGTCCCCCTCTTCTACTCCTTGGTGGGCGGCGGCTTGGAGAAGAGGAAGAAGATTAGAAGGTGCCCCATCCTCGAGCCTCCTTTTGTAGACGGTGGTTTGGAAATTGAGAAGAGAATGAGAGTAGTGTTGTCTTGGTAGGTCATCACCCACACGACGTCCAAGAAGAGGAGAGGAATACGACAGAAGATCAAGAGGTCTTTAGTTACAAAAAAAAGGTACAACTAGTTCTTAATTCCGCTGCGTAATTAATTAGTTTTCTTTGTATCATTTTTTGGAATACCAACACAAGAGGCCAGCGATATTGTACTTCGATCAAGGTGTGCTTTGATCATTCAAGAACTTGCTTGATTGATCAAACATGCGGGTTGCTAGGAATAGTTCTGTACTTGTACAATTTTTGTACAGGGAAATTTAAACAAAACCAAATTCTAGCACCTTCAATAACAAGCACGTATACTTAGTATTTATTTCTTTAACTTATCAATGGGTGAGATTTATTCGTTAAATCAATAGGCTCGATAAGTTGGATAATAGTACTGTTTATATAGTGTGTTATTGATTATAAAAGGAATCTATGTCCTAATTATTTAGGCTGATTATGTCCCCTTGAGGAGCTCATAAGGATTATCATGTAAACCCTATAGGTGGACTTAGTCCGGCATGATAATAAAGTTGAGTGGTACTACTCTTGGAGTCAGATGTTAATTAAGTGAGTTGTCAGTAACTCATTTAATTAACGAACATATGATTCTTAAACATGGGGAGATTAACGCACTCATGATAAGAAGTAGCCCATATTGTAATATGGGGTTGGTGTGGTAGTTCAATAATAACCCTTTAGTGGTATGAGTTATTATTGATGGACTTGAGTTGGGTGTTCAGGCCGAACACAGGAAGCCCAAACCCATTAGGAGGCCTAAACCAATTCCTCCTCTAAGTCCCTGTTGTAACCTCTATATAAAGGCTCGCATCCACCCATCTATTTTGTTTTTAGTTTCGGTGCCACCTCTTCCTCCTAGGGTCGGCGCCACCTTCTCCACTTAGGGTCGGCGGCTTCTTTTCCACCTAGGGTCGACGCCACTCACCTGTTGGGTGCTACTTGAAATACCGTTTTGTTTCCCTTGTAAAAAATTTATGTAAGCACAGAACTTTTTCTAGCAACCCATGTGCTCTTCAAAAGTTAAACTTGGATTGGAAACAAAAATTAACATCTTTACTCCAAGTTCATTCTTCAAAGTTAAACTTGGATTGGAAACGAAACTTAACATTTTTACTCCAAGTTCAACCCTTGTGTTCTTCAGAATTTAGACCATATTACAGAAGTTGATTAAATATATATTTCAAGGATTGGCTTCCAGGTCGTTGGCGAGGCACTAGGCCTTCTTGGTTATGCGATCATCCATCAGTTCCTAGACAAAGCCTCTCAAAGAAATTGAATATTTAAACTTCTCACAGTAACCTTAGGTTTAACTACAGTGACCTCAATCAAAGCACAAGATCGAAACACAAAATCGAAGCACAAAAATGAAAACACAAAATTGCTAGCCTCTTGTATTGGTATTTCAGGATCCATACAAAGAAAACAAAACTAGTTGTGCTGCGAAATAAATAACTAGTTGTACCTTTCTTCGTAGACAAAGACCTTTTGATCTTCTGCCGTATTCCTCTCCTCTTCTTGGACGTCATGTGGGAAACAATCTACCAAGACAAAAACACCCGAACCCTTTTTATTTCCAAGCCGCCTACCACCAAAGGATGCAAAGGAAGGAATGCCTCCTTCTTCTTCTTCTCCTCCAAACCACCGGCCACCAAGGTGCTTCGTCTCTTCATTTTATTTTCCTCCAAGCTCCAGCCACCAAGAGAAGATGGGGTGCCAGCCCTAGAGGGAAGAAAAGGGAAGAAGAAAAGAAGTGGGGTGCCAGCCCTAGAGGAAAGAAAAGAAAGAATGGGGCGCCGACCTTAAGGGAAAGGAGAGGGTTTTTAGTTGTGGAGAAAAACTTATTAATTCTTAATTGATTGATTTTTGTGGCACAACCTCCTCTCCTTTTATAACCCTTTGCCCCAGATAAAAAAGGAGAAAAAGTATTAGATTTTGTTTAGAAAAAATCTCTAGAAAAGAATTAACATAATTCTTTTTAGAAAAATTTCTTAAGAAAGAATTAGTATAATTCTTTTTAGAAAATTTCTAAGAAAGAATCAACATAATTTTTTTAGAAAAATCTCTAGGAAAGAATTAACAAAATTCTTTTTAGAAAAATTTCTTAGGAAAGAATTAATGTAATTCTTTTTAGAAAATTTCTATGAAAGAATCAACGTAATTCTTTTTAGAAAAATCTCTAATTCTATTGAGAAAAAATCTCCCCCTTTTTTTTCCTTTTTTTTCTTTTTCTTTTTCTTTTCTTTTTCTTTTGGTTTGGCCGGCCCCTTGCTTGGGCACCAAGCAAGGCTTGGTCGGCCCCCTTCTTGGGTAGGAACAAGGCTTGGTCGACCCCTTTCTTGGGTAGGAAGAAGGCTTGGCCGGCCCCTTGCTTGGGCACCAAGAAAGGATGTGGTCGGCCTCTTTCTTGGGTAGGAAGCAAAACCAAAATGGGTGAATGTGAGGTTTTATAGAGGCTACAAAAGGGATCAAGAGGAGGAATTGGTTTTGGCCTCCTGATAGACTTGAGCTTCCTGTGTTCGACCCGAATACTCAACTCAAGTTCATCAATAATAACTCATACCACTAAAGAGTTATTATTGAACTACCGCACCAATCCCATATTATAATATGGGCTCCTTCTTATCATGAGTGCGTTAGTCTCCCTGTGTTTAAGATATCATATGTCCGTTAATTAAATGAGTTGCTGACAACTCACTTAATTAACATCTAGCTCCAAGAGTAGTACCACTCAACCTTATTATCATGTTGGACTAAGTCCACCTACAGGTTTTACATGATAATCCTTATGAGCTCCTCAAGGGGACATCATCAACCTAGATTACTAGGACACAGTTTCCTTTTATAATCAATAACACACCATATAAATAATATTATTTCCCAACTTATCGGGCCTATTGATTTAACTGAATGAATCTCACCTTTTGATAAATTAAAGAAATAAATACTAAGTATATGTGTTTGTTATTATATCAGGATTAAGAGTACGCACATCCATAATAACAGAGGTTTTGTTCTTTTATGCAGTCAGTATAAAAAGAAATAACCTCAAATGGTCCTACTCAATACACACATAGTGTACTAGTGTAATTTTATAGTTAAGATAAACTAATACCAAATTATACTACAACCATTCCAATGGTTTGCCCCAATCCATCTTGGTTGTGAGCTACTATTTTTATAATTTATAAGGAACTGATAACATTATCTTCTGTGTGACACCACACACCATGTTATTTATAATATAAATTAAATGGACAACTGTATTTAACAAAATGCAAATATTTTACCAATGTGATTCTCATTTCAAAATAAATGTTCATATAAAAAGCTAGGCTTTTAGTATACATCCTAACACCACCTTCTTCTCCTAGGGTTGGCGCCACCCTCTTTGCTTTCCTAAGGGTCGACACCCCCTCCTCCTTGCTAAGGGTCGGCGCCCCCTCTTCCTTGGTGGGCAACAGCTTGGAGAAGAGGAACAAGACAAGAAGGAAGAAGAGGAGAAGGTGCCTCATCCTAGAGCTTCTCTTGGTGGTCGGTGGTTTGGAAACAACGAAAGGAAGGGTGTTTGTTATCTTGGTAGGCCATCGCCCACACGACGTCCAAGAAGAGAAGAGAAATACAACAGAAGATCAAGAGGTCTTTAGCTACAAAGGAAAGGTACAACTAGTTCTTTAATTCCGCTACGTAATTAGTTTAGTTTTCTTTATATCGATTTTGAATACCAACACAAGAGGCCAGCGATCTTGTACTTCAATCAAGGTGTGCTTTGATCCATTAAGAACTTTCTTGATTGATCAAACACATGTCTGATCAAACATGTGAGTTGCTAGGAAAAGTTCTGTACTTGTACAATTTTTGTACAGGGAAATTTAAATAGAACAGAATTCCAACGCCTTCATTTGCAACCTCAGAGTATCAGAACTTGGGATGAGTTAGAGAAAAATTTTCTGAACAAATACTTTTCACCACAAAAGACCATACATTTGAGAAATCAAATTCTGAACTTTAAGCAACTTGATGGGGAGGAATTACATCAAGCCTGGGAGAGATATTTATCTCTTTTGCATTAATGTCCACATCGTGGTATCGAGAAATGGTTAATAGTACATTTATTCTATATTGGACTTCCTTTCAAAAATAAGAATCAGTTGGATATAGCATCTGGGGGATCCTTCATGAAGAGAAGCTTGGATGAAGCATATGAGATAATTTGCAGGATAACATCAAATATTAACGATTGGTCAGAAAAAAATCTAATGACTTTCTCACAAAGTGTATGTGAAGATGAAGAAAAAGAAGAATGTGAAAATGAGCCTGAAGGAGGCATCACTTTAAATCAAACAGATTTCCAAAATTTATTTCCCTGGTGTGGTGAATCTCTATCAAAAATGTTTGGCAAAGGGATAGTTTCAAATGAACCTTTTGAAAAGGCAGATTGTCTGAATGATTACAAAGAGGTTTATGAGGAAAATAGAGAGATGACATTGGAAACCAAGGAGAATCTAGAAGGAGAATATCCAAAAGAGGAAATAAAGTTGTTAGAGGAAGACTTAACTTTACTAGAAATTATGCCACCACAGCTTGAGTTAAAGCCATTGTCATCCAACCTCAAATACGCATTCCTTGGACTGAATTCCACCTTTCCAGTTATAATCAATGCAAATCTAACTGAGCCAGAAACACAAAGACTACTTAAAGAGTTAAGATTGCATAGAAAAACTATTGCGTACACTATTGATGATATTAAAGGAATTAATCCTTCTCTCTACATGCATAGAATCTTACTTGAGGAAGGATATAAAAATTCAATTGAACATCAAATAAGGTTGAACCCAAATTTGAAAGAGGTTGTAAAGAAAGAGGTACTTAAACTTCTTGATGCCGGAATCATTTATCCTATTTCAGATAGTGAATGGGTGAATCCAGTGCATGTAGTTCCAAAGAAAGGAGGGATGACTGTGGTCAAAAATGAAAATAATAAATTAGTTCCAACACAGACGGTTACGGGATGGTGAATGTGTATTGACTATAGGAAATTGAATAAAGAGACTAGGAAGGATCATTTTTCTTTACCGTCTATTGATGAGATGCTTGAAATATTAGTAAAGCATTCATATTTTTGTTATTTGGATGATTATTCAGGGTTTTTTTCAAATTCTAATTCACCCTCAAGATCAAGAGAAGACTACATTTACATGTCCATTTGGAACTTTTGCCTATCGTCGTATGCCATTTGGACTTTGTAATGCTCCAGCTACTTTTCAAATGTGTATGATGGCAATTTTTTTAGATTTAATAGAGAAAATCATGGAGGTATTTATGGATGACTTCTCAGTTTATGGGAATGATTTCGATACTTGTTTACAAAATCTCTCTATAGTTCTTCAACGGTGTGAAGATGTGAACTTGGTATTAAATTGGGGAAAATGTCACTTCATGGTTAAAGAAGGAATTGTTTTGGGACATAAGATATCTGAACATGGGATTGAAGTAGATCAAGCCAAAGTGGAAGTAATAGAAAAGTTACCCCCGCCAATCAATGTAAAAGGAGTAAGAACTTTTTTAGGGCATGCTGGATTCTATAGGCGATTTATTAAAGACTTCTCAAAAATTTATAAGCCACTTACGAATTTGTTGAATAAAGATGTTAAATTCTTTTTTGATGATGATTGTATGGAAGCCTTCAAAAAGATTAAAAGTTCCCTTATCTCAGCCCCAGTAATCCAAGCACCAAATTGGGAGCTTCCATTTGAGATTATGTGTTATGCTAGTGATTTTGCAGTAGGAGCAGTTTTAGGGCAAAGAAAGAACAAGATTCTACACGCAATTCACTATGCAAGCAAGACACTAGATGCAGCTCAAGTAAACTATTCTACTACAGAAAAGGAATTCCTAGCAGTAGTTTTTACAATTGATAAGTTCAAATCTTATCTAGTAGGTTCAAAGGTGATAGTCTATACTGATCATGCGGCTATTCGATATTTACTGGATAAGAAGGATGCTAAACCAAGACTTATCAGATGGATTTTACTTCTTCAAGAATTCAACTTGGAAATTAGAGATAAGAAGGGGGCAGAAAATGTAGTGGCAGATCATTTATCTCGAGTATGACAGAATGAAGCAAAGAACGTAGAGGATGATATGCCAATTAATGATATTTTTCCAGATGAACACTTATTGGCATTAACATGTGTCAAAACACCTTGGTATGCAGACTTTGCTAATTATCTAGCAAGTGGAGTTCTTCCCCCAAATTTCTCTAGACAACAAAAGAAAAAATTTCTTTCAGATGTTAAAAATTATATTTGGGATGAAGCGTTTCTTTATAAGAAATGTAGCGATGTGATCTATAGAAGGTGTATACCAGAGGATGAGGTTAAGGATATTTTGTTTCATTGTCATTCTTCATCATATGGAGGGCATTTGGGATGTTCAAAGACATCTACAAAAGTTCTATAGGTTGGGTTCTTCTGGCCTTCTCTATTCAAAGATACAAGAGAATTTGTGCAATCTTGTGATCAATGTCAAAGGACTGGAAATATTTCTAGAAGGAATGAAATGCCACTGAACTACATTCTTGAAGTTGAATTATTTGACGTATGGGGGATAGATTTCATGGGACCATTTCCTTTTTCATATAGGAATAGGTTTATTCTGGTGGCAGTAGATTATGTATCAAAATGGGTGGAGGCTATTGCTTCTCCTACAAGTGATGCAAAAATAGTAATCAAATTGTTTAAGAAGATAATTTTTCTACGATTTAGCATACCTAGGGCAGTCATTAGTGATGGAGGGTCACATTTTATAGAAAAACAATTTGAAAACTTAAGAAATATGAAGTCAAAAAGTAGCAACGGCTTACCATCCACAGACTAATGGGCGAGTTGAGATATCAAACCGTGAAATCAAAGCTATTCTAGAGAAGACAACCTCTACTTTACGAAAAGATTGGTCATTAAAGTTAGATGATACTCTATGGGCATATCGTACTGTAACGCTCGCCCCTCCTGCTAGTGGAGGCGGGGTTACTTTCTATATACATAACATACGTACATGAATTTCAAAACAGCGGAAGTAATCATTTTCTTTTTTTTTTCTTTTACTTTCATTTAAATCACAACTAATCATACGAGCATGCTTAGTATAGTTATGAACTTAAAGAGTCATAATATCCATTTCTAACATAAGCATAAGTAAAGTGATCATGCAAGTCATCAACATAAATTAAGCATAGTTCATATCAATCCTAAATCAACGTAAGCAGGTCTTTCTTTCTTAGCCAAGCCACCACCACACACATCTCCTGCCCCTCCTGCTGCTCCTTTAGTTTATCCATCCTTTATCTTTATCTGTGGTACAAGGAAAGTAACTATAAGCACACAAGGCTTAGTAAGATTCTTTCCTACTCACAAAAAAAAACACATGTCATAGCAAAATCATACAACATATAGCATGGACACATAAAACATCTAAACAACATATCATGCAAGAGTATTGTTGGAACCCCAAGGTTGTTTTGGTGTGATCAACAAGTTAAGTTAGGTCTTGCGTTGTTTCTAACCTTGTGTCTAAGTGTGCAGGAGCTTAGGAACACAGGTAGTCGAGCGGAAGACGCAGCTAGCGAGAAGGACGGCAGTCCGAGGGACGAGGTGCTGCGGAAGAGTACACCGGCGGACGAGAAGGAAGCGCGCGGTGGTTCCGAGAGACGAAAGCCGGAGCGGAAGATTGCTCGGGGAGCAAGAGACGCAGCTAGCGAGAAGGTCGACGACCGAGGGACGAAGACTGTGGATGAGTACGCTGGCGGACGAGAAGGAAACACGCGGCAATTCCGAGGGATGAGAAGCCGGAGGGAAGCCCGCTTGAGAAGACCGGAAGTTGGGTTCGGGTGAGCCCTTTTCCGGATAGCAGAGATCACCCAAGTAAGCGGATCCAGAGCGGAAGACCCGGACTGAAGCGGGACTAAAACGGAGCAGAGGTCCCGGACGCAAAAGTCAACCAGAGTTGACTTTTTGCTCCGGGGCGCCCGGAACAGTCCGGGGAGCCCGGAACGTGAAGTTTGACCAGAACACGTCTTTCGCGTTCTGGACGTTGGGGGATAAAGTTTTATCCCCCCCAGGGTGCCTAGAACCCTTCCAGGCGTCCCGACCAAGACTATAAATATAGCCTTGGTCCAGAAGCTATCAATCAATTGAGAACTCAAGCATTCTTTCTACACTTGTACGCTTTTCTATTTTAAGCTTCTATTGTGCGCTTCATTACTGTAAAAGGCTTCTCCGCCTGAAGGAGATACTAGTGCTACGCTTTCTTGGATTAACAACCTTCCCGGTTGTAACCAAGTAAATCTCGGTGTGCCTTTTACTTTTTTGCTTTTATTTATTTCTCTTATTTTACAAGTGTTAGTTTAAGAGTTCGAGAAGGGTGTTTCCGTTTTGATTTTTGCAGGGCTATTCAACCCCCCCTTCTAGCCGGCCCAACGGTCCTACAAGTGGTATCAGAGCCAAGACGCTTCAGGAGGACTAACCGCCAATCGAAGCAAAGATAATGGCCGGACCAAGCATCCACCCGCCGAAATATGGAGGAGATTTCGCTACGTGGAAGAATCTGATGCAGGTATTTTTTACCACAGACTTTGAATTAACTTTAACAATGGAATCCGGTTTTGTAGCTCCAGAAGGTAAGGAAAAATGTCAATGGACAAAAAAGGAGCAGGCTGAATTCGTGGCGAACGGCAAAGCAGAATACCATCTGCTAAGCGTTCTTCCACCTCAAGAAGTCAACAGAATCGGACAATACCACTCTGCAAAGGAACTTTGGGAAAAGTTCCTCGAGCTGCACGAAGGGACTTCCGAAGCCAAGCTCGCCAGAAGAGATCTGCTTCGGAATCAGCTCACCAGCCTGCAACTTGGGGAAGATGAGACAGTCGCGCACTTGCACTCGAGAATCAAAGAGATCATCACCGGACTATCGAATCTCGGAGAAACGGTAAGTAACCGAGATTCGCTAAGGTACGCACTAAATTCATTTCCTAGAAATTCAAAATGGGCATCACTAGTAGATGCCTTTTATATTTCTAAAGATTTAGAAAAGATCTCGTTAGAAGAATTTTTTTCTACTTTTGAAGTGCATGAGTCAAGATGTGCAGGAATGAAGGAGCCCAAGAATAACGTCGCCCTCAAAGCTTCGAGAGACGAACCAGAGTCGGAATCCTCTCTCGATGACGAGGAAATGGTAATGATGGTAAGAAGATTCAAGAAGCTTTGTAAATCCAGATCTACTAACCATCCACAGGGGAAGAAGAAAAGGACGATCCGCTGCTACCACTGCGACGAAGAAGGGCACGTCAAGGACAATTGCCCCAAGCTGAAGAACAAGAACAAGGAAAAGGGTAAGAAGCATATCCAAAAGCGAAAATCCCTAAAGGTGACGTGGGATGATACGTCGTCGGAGTCGGAAGTCGAGGCATTCTCCGGACTTGCTCTAATGGTAAGTTATCAAGACGACGACTGTGAGTCAAGCTCTTCTGAAATGAGCATCGAGAGCATCGATGAAGGGGGAGCTTCGTCAGAGGAAAGCAGTAGTTCAGGGGGAGACACGGAAAACGAACTCGACAAGGTAAGTCAGGTACGTTCACTTCCTCCCGATAAACTTTATAAATTTGTTAAGTTATTAACTAAAGGCTGCTGTAAATTAGAAATAGAAATAAAAAATTTAAAAATAATCTTAGTTAAATCCTGCCCTCTAGAAAAATTAGATAAATCAAAATTGGAAAATGAAAAATTGAAACTTGAAAATAATGATTTGAAAATTCAAGTAGATAATTTGAAAAACCATGCATGTTCATCTAATTCTAAAAAATTTAAAAATTTAAATTGGTGTTATAGATATCACCCGGGACAAATTAAGAATATCTCTAGAAAATATGTCCCTAAGAAATTTTTAATCAATCCAGTAGGCTGGAACCTTTATTGGGTTCCTAAATCTTGCTTAGTCTAAGTTTTAAAATTAAAATTAAAATTAGCACTTTTCAGTGAGAAAATTAAACAATGAATTTCTCTATGAGGTTTTGTCTAAGGAAGTGGTTGTTGCTCCAATAACCAAGAAGGCCTAGTGCCTCGCCACGACCTGGAAGCCAAAATATTGAAATAAATGTTTAATTAACTTTCTATCAAAGCATTAAAATTAGAATT
The DNA here is from genome assembly GCF_018446385.1 of Zingiber officinale. Lineage (NCBI taxonomy): Eukaryota > Viridiplantae > Streptophyta > Magnoliopsida > Zingiberales > Zingiberaceae > Zingiber > Zingiber officinale. The sequence continues at coordinate 58,500,316 of NC_055990.1, read as the reverse complement.
AAGTAATGCTTTCAAAGTTAAAAAAAAAACATTTTTTTTCAAAATATTTTTATACTTAGAAAAATACTTTTTGCCAAAGTCGAATTTTCACTTAGAAAAATTCTCAAAGTTTTCACTTCGAAAAATTTTCTGCTTAAGTTACTTAGAAAAATTCTCATTTTTTGTTAATTTAGAAAAATTTTCATAAGACAATTTTGTTTAAGTTAAAAGACCATTTTGAAATTGAAAATTTCTGCTTAAAGTCTTTAAGAAATTTTTTTTACTCTAAGTCTTTAACCCTTAGTTCTTTTTAAACCCCATTTTTTTGTGATCAAAGGGGGAGAAGAATTAGTATAAGTCTAGGGGGAGGTAGAAATTGAAAATTGAAAATTTTTGAAATTTAATTTTGTTGCACATTATTGCAATAGCTTGTTTTAATTTTATGTCTAGTTTTGACCCTAGCTTAACTTGGGTTGATCACACCAAAAAGGGGGAGATTGTTGGAACCTCAAGGTTGTTTTGGTGTGATCAACAAGTTAAGTTAGGTCCTGCGTTGTTTCTAACCTTGTGTCTAAGTGTGCAGGAGCTTAGGAACACAGGTAGTCGAGCGGAAGACGGAGCTAGCGAGAAGGAAGGCAGTCCGAGGGACGAGGTGCTGCGGAAGAGTACACCGGCGGACGAGAAGGAAGCGCGCGGTGGTTCCGAGGGACGAAAGCCGGAGCGGAAGATTGCTCGGGGAGCAAGAGACGCAGCTAGCGAGAAGGTCGACGACCGAGGGACGAAGACTGCGGATGAGTACGCTGGCGGACGAGAAGGAAACACGCGGCAATTCCGAGGGACGAGAAGCCGGAGGGAAGCCCGCTTGAGAAGACCGGAAGTTGGGTTCGGGTGAGCCCTTTTCCGGATGGCAGAGATCACCCAAGTAAGCGGATCCGGAGCGGAAGACCCGAACCGAGGCGGGACTAAAACGGAGCAGAGGTCCCGGACGTAAAAGTCAACCAGAGTTGACTTTTTGCTCCGGGGCGCCCGGAGCAGCCCGGGGCGCCCGGAACGTGAAGTTTGACCAGAACGCGTCTTTCGCGTTCTGGACGTTGGGGGATAAAGTTTTATCCCCCCCAAGGCGCCCAGAACCCTTCCAGGACCCCCAACAAAACTATAAATATAGCCTTGGTCCAGAAGCTGTCAATCAACTGAGAACTCAAGCATTCTTTCTACACTTGTACGCTTTTCTGTTTTAAGCTTCTATTGTGTGCTTTATTGCTGTAAAAGGCTTCTCCGCCTGAAGGAGATACTAGTGCTACGCTTTCTTGGATTAACAACATTCCCGGTTGTAACCAAGTAAATCTCGGTGTGCCTTTTACTTTTCTTCTTTTATTTATTTCTCTTATTTTACAAGTGTTAGTTTAAGAGTTCGAGAAGGGTGTTTGCGTTTTGATTTTTGCAGGACTATTCAACCCCCCTTCTAGCCGGCCCAACGGTCCTACAAGTATCATATCACATTTTAACATAGCATAAAAGAGAACATCATATCATACCATATCATAGCATAAAAGAACATCATGTCATATCATATCATAGCATAAAAGAAACATCATGTCATGTCATATCATAACATAATTGAAAGCATCATATCATATCATATCATATCATAACGTAAAAGTAAGCATCATGACATATCATATCATAGCATAAAGAAATATCATGTCATATCATATATAACATAAAAAAACATCATGTCATATCATATCATAACATAATAGTAAGCATCATGACATATCATATCATAGCATAAAGAAACATCTTGTCACATCATATCATAACATAAAAGAAACATCATGTCATATCATATTATAACATAAACATATATATGCAAGATGTCCTTTAAAACATGGGTAATATCACGTGCAAGATGCTTTTTAAAAAAAAACATATCATATAATACTTGAACATAATATCATCATGAGGACCCGGCTTGTACCACATACATACATAAATGCGCGCAATCCCTAGGACAGGGTAGCTAGCCCCGAACCTACTAGGGAACTAGGTCCATACTACGACCGTCGACCTAGGGGCGTACTAAGGAGCTCATCCCTTTTTACTAGACCCGTTCATAGTCCGTCGACCTAGGGGCGCTTATGGAGCCCACCCTTGGTACAAACCATATAAAGTAAAATAACATGTCATATAATCATAGTATATCATGTTCATGTCATTCATAGCATATAATGTTCATGTCATTCATAATTCATCATGTTCATGTCATTCATAACTTAACTTATCATGAAGAGTGCTCTTAGTCCCACTTGATAGGGAAGCAACTCTTAGGCCTTTCACTTAGCATATCATAAAGAGTGCTCTTAGTCCCAACAAATAGGGAAGCAACTCTTAGGCCTTTACTTGTCATTTCAAAAAGCATACGTACTTGAGCATATAGCATATCATAGGAGACATTTTAAATGCATGATTCATAAGCATACATAAATGAGCATATATCATATCATGGTAACATAATCATGCATGGAACATAAGTTAACATCTCCTAATTCATATCATGGCATGTGAAGCACATAGAGAGTCATAATTGGGTCTCAATCATCAACCTATCATAGGTGGCCGAAACATGCAAGGGATCACCTAGGTTGAAAGCAACATACAAGCATATGAACCCTAAACCAATTTCATGACATTTATCATAAGGAACATTATAAGCATATTTAGTTTAGGTTCTAAGCTTCCTGGGTCTACAAATCATGTTGTAGCCAAAATATGCAAAGCCTAAACCTAGGTTACAAATAGCATATAAACATGTGAACCCTAAACCAATTTCATATCATTTATCATAAGGAACATCATGAGCATATTTAGTTTAGGTTCTAAGCTTCCTAGGTCTACAAATCATGATGTGGCCTAAAGTCATGAAGTGTGAAACTAAGTTCTAAACCAAAGACAAGCATAAGAATATCATGTTAGCTTCATATCATACCATAGGGAAAAACATGAGCATGTTAGGGTTGAGTTTAAGCTTACCTAGCCCTTTTTAATCCTATCTTGGCCGAAAGTTCAAAGCATGAGTACCTAGTTCTAACCAACATGAAATCATAAGTACATCAAGTTATCTTCATACCATATCATGAGGAAGATCATAAGTAAGTTGGATTTGTGTTTAAGTTTTCCTAGGCTTTTTAAACTTGTCATGGCCGAAACCCTAAGGTGGGGTTCATCTAATTCTAAGTAACATACTAGCATGAAACGCCAAGGAAATATTCATATCATGTCATAAGAAAGATCATAAACATGTTAGATTTGAGTTTAAGCTTTCCTAGGCATTTAGTCTCCTCATGGCCGAAACCCTAAGGTGGGGTTCATCTCATTCTAAGTAACATACAAGCATGAAACACCAAGGAAATATTCATATCATGTCATAAGAAAGATCATAAACATGTTAGATTTGAGTTAGAGCTTTCCTAGGCATTTAGTCTCCTCATGGCCGAAACCCTAAGGTGGGGTTCATCTCATTCTAAGTAACATACAAGCATGAAACACCAAGGAAATATTCATATCATGTCATAAGAAAGATCATAAACATGTTAGATTTGAGTTTAAGCTTTCCTAGGCATTTAGTCTCCTCATGCTCGAAACACTAAGGTGGGGTTCATCTCATTCTAAGTAACATACAAGTATGAAACACCAAGGAAATATTCATATCATGTCATAAGAAAGATCATAAACATGTTAGATTTGAGTTTAAACTTTCCTAGGCTTTTAAACTTGGCATGGCCGAAAGTTGCAAGAACCTTCCTAGGTTTTTAAGCCATTTAAATTTATGGAAAACCATGAGCTACTTGTACCACGGGTGAGGGAATACTCACATCCTTTCGCTTGTGGTTCCTAAAGAAAATGGTACCCTTGTGAGGAGGAAGAAGAGAGCTTCTCCTTCTAGCACTCCCTTTTTCTTCTCTTGCTTGGAAGGGATAGATCTTGAAAGCTCCTTCTTGTGGATTAGTATTCTTAGGAAGAAAAACCTTAGGTGGATCTCGGAATTAGGAGAGGGAGAGCTTTAGGTTTCAGCAATGGTGAGGAAGAGGAAAAGAAGGAAGAAAAATGAAATCCCCTTCTTTCTTTCCTCCTTATGCTAAGTGGGAGGAAGAAGCAAAGATGAACTTTGCCTTCCCTTTCTCCTTAACTCATTTATATTTTTCCCTAATGAGAAACATGTCCCCATTCATCCCCTTAATTCTTCTAATCCCATCTCCTCCTTCATCCTCACGAAAATGAAAGGAAGAAAGAAGGGAAAGACAATTTGTCTTTTGCTTGTTCTTTTCTTAATCAAGAGAAGGAGGAAGAAAGCTACTTGATATTTTCTTGTTTCCTTCTCTTAACCATACTCTTACTTTATCTAAAATTTTCATCCCCCTTTCAACAATAATTCATGATGGCCTATTGGTCATTCCATAACTCCTAAAGTTTGCCATTTAATTAAAGGTTCAAGGTTCAATCCTTGACCTCACCTCTTTTCTTTTTATATCTTTTTGGTTCTATCTCCCTTTTTATTCTACAAAAAAAAAGGATACTCACATATATATAAATACTAGATTTCGTGGGTGTTACACGTACTGCTTATAAAACCCCCATTGGTATGACTCCATTTCGATTAGTTTATGGAAAGTCATGTCATCTTCTGGTTGAATTAGAGCATAAAGCTTATTGGCGATCACAAAACTCAATATGGATATCAGGATGGCAAGGGAAAAAATACTTCAGTTGAATAAGTTTGATGAATTAAGAATGGATGCTCATGAACATGCTCCATCTTATAAGAAAAGAATAAAGAAATGGCATGATCAACATATTTTATACAGAGATTTTAAAGAAGGAGATTTAGTCCTATTATTTAATTCAAAGTTAAAACTTTTTCGAGGAAAACTTAAGTCACGATGGACTGGTCCATTCAAAGTAAAAAGGGTTTATCCTTTTTGAGCAGTGGACATTTGGAACGAAGGGCTGGGAATTATTAAGGTTAATGGTCAACATCTTAAGAGATATGTACATGGTATGAGTTTAGAAGAGAAATAAAAATTGTACTTCTCTGAACCTCGTCCTCCAGATCAGGGAGATTGGTCGAGCTAATGACTTTAAACAAGCGCTTCTTGGGAGGTAACCCAAGGGTTCTTTAGTATTTTTCAGTTCAAGTTTTCTTTTCATTAGTTAGTGCTTTTAAATTTGTTGTTGTTTCTATTTCAGGCTATTTTCCACTTTCATGAGCTAGCCATGATCATTTCATGGGCATGGAAGCAATGGGGAAGGTGGAAAGGAAGCAATGTAGCATTTTGGAACTTGGAAGAGCTCAGTCATGTGTCATACATGGCCGTATATGACTTGCAGAGAAGGAGAATGCTTTGGTCATGTCTAAAAGATATGGTCGTGTAAGGGTGCCCAAGAAGAAGAACTATTCGGCCGTGTTCCACACACGGTCGTGTGATTATTCCAGAGGAGGAGATGTGCCTGGTCATGTACTACACACGGCCGTGTAAAAATCCAGAGAAGGAATCTACTCTGCCCGTGCCATTTAGCATGGTCATGCAGAATTACCTGAGAAGAAGAAGGACGAGGTCGTGTCCCAAACACGGCCGTGTGAACAAGACCGAGAGGAAGATTGTTGTGGTCATGCAAATCAGCACGCCCGTGTAGGTATATGGTGTCGGCCTTTTTGCATGTCACGAGGCACTCCAAATTAATAAAGATTGGAACCCATTTAAACTAAAGGAAATGCGTGTAGTAAGGAGTCCCAAGTCGTGTTTTTCCAAGGTAACTAGCTAATGTGTGAAAATTCTAGAATTGATTCAAATTGATTTTTCTTCAAACGAATATCAACTGAATTCTGTTTCTTATGCAAAGTCGAATCAATTTATTCAACTACTATATCTTCCACTCTTCATAACCATATCCAACTCCAACAATCAAGCTCAAACAAATTAATAGTGATAGAAGTAACAATCAAAACTTAAGGCAAGCATTCAACACTTAAACAAGTTCACAGTCCACAATAGATCCAATGAAGAGAATTAAGACTAGCTAACCAAATAACCTGACTAATCAAACTAAGGTTAATCAGAACATCTAATTCAAAACATAAACTAGTTAGCAGATAAATTAAGAAGTTTAACAAGATCCAACTAAACAATATCAGAACTGGGGTTTCAAGTAAATAAAACAAAATGGCAAAATAAGGAATCAGATCTTAGAATCTGAGCAGTTTGAGACAATTCAAAGACAAAGAACAAACAAAACAAAACCTAATTGACATTCCACAAAACCAAACCCTTGCGCAGCTTCTTCACCCTGCTATCACTACAGAACCACCGCAGAGAACGCCCTTCTAGCTCCGGTGATAATGGAAATCGCGGATCGGAGAACGTCCCTGCATCTGGATTGCGGAAATGGACAGAACATCAACTGCACGGACTGGAGAACGCCCCTGCCGCTTCTGTGACCTCGGACGATGATCGCCGGAGCTCAGGAATCGCCGCCGATGAAGAACACTGCTCTCAGATCTGGTTTTGGTGAACGGGAGCTGCGGATCGCGCGAAGAAGATGACACTATAGATGAAAATCGCGACCGAGCCCAGCTGCACTGTAGCTTCTCACGAAGCTTTTAAACCTCCTCAAAACTGATCGGACGGCTGAGAATGATCAAGACTCAATCAACGGTGAAAATAGCCCAAAATATGATCCAACAGTATTGATATTCCTCTATGGTCCACATCTACTCCTCATTAGGTTGGATGAGTCGGATCTTCAACGGATGGCCCAGATCTGCTTGATCTTCAATGAATGGTCCAAAACACACCAAGGCTTGATTGCTTCGTTTAGCCCTAGATTTGAGCCCAAATGTGGTCCAATCTGATCGGGTCCAAAACCCTTTTGATGCCTACAAAATAAGAATCAAATATTAGCACCAAATACCATGAAAATAAGCTAATTTGCAATTAAGTCCAAAATCAAATGCAATTACAAAATGTAATGTATATGTGAATTTAAGCTATGAATAAACCATCAAAAATATGCATTATGAATCAAAATAATATAGCTAAATCATGGTTATCAGTATACCCGAGAAGGAGAATGTGTGACCCATGTAAATTAAAGGATCGTGCTAAAAAATTGAGCGTGACCGTGTGAGGGGTGAAGCACGGCCCAACCCAATTTTAAAGAACTAGGGCACGGGGTGTGTGTGTCACACGGCCCCGCCGCACACCCTCTTCCTCTTCTCTTTTCTTTCTCACTTCCTTTTCCCTAAGGTTTCAACCTACTTCTTCTAATCTTTTTTCTCTCATTCTTCCTTCAAAGGCTCAATCTTTCTAGCTTCTACCATGTCAAATGGAAAGGATATTTCATCGACAAGAAGAAAAGGGAAAGAAAAGATGCTTGCCATAAAAGAAAGAGACCCTTGTTTCAAAGGTATTTCTAATAACTTTGGCATTGTCTTTTCTAGCAAAGAACAACAACTTAGATATTCCTCTTTATGTAAACGTTCTCTCTTGAGTACCAAATTTTTGGATGATACAACTTTGGATACATTAGGGTTTAGAGATGATATAAATTGGTTATTTGGAAGAATAGGTTGGAGTAGATTGATGAATATGAAATACCCAACTTATCCTAGAATTGTTTTTGAAATTTTAAGTTCTATAATAGTTGACAATGTACAAGGTGGGGAAAACTTAAAATTTCATTTATTAAATGAAGATTATGAATGGGCATTGAGTGATTTTAACATTTGCTATGATTTGCCTAAAAATGATGTGTGTACAATTTTACCCGAATTTGAAAATTCCCACTTTTGGCAATAAATTTTTGAACAATCACATTTTGACCCTCACAATTCTAGAGCCCCTCATATTATTAATCTTATTTTTAGATATATTCATTTAGTCATAAGAAACACTATATTTGGACGAGAGGGCAAAGAAGGGTTAGTAAGACTTATGGATTTGTATTGTTTATGGGCATTGGTTGAAAATGTTGCGATTAATTCTGGTTATTTCTTTCTTAAACATTTAGTAAAATTGGGGAAATCAGATTCTACCACACCGATTGTTTTAGGAGGGTTGTTAACCCAAATACCGTTAGTGTTAGGGTGTGATTTGAATGAGTTAGAGGTGATTGATGAATCTTATAGATTAGACTTGAATTCATGTTTAGCAATGAAAATGATAAGGCATGAAGAACATGGATATAGTCTTGTTATTAAAAATAATTTCCCTTTAAGATTGCCCAACCATGATCTCATTACTGTTCGTGTTAAGGATAATTGGCGTTTAATATTAGCAATTCAACAATCTAAACCATTGTCAACTTTAGTCTCAAGAAATGTTCCTTCGATTAGTCGTGATGTTCATAATTTTAATTTTCAAGAACTTCATTCTGTTTTGGACAAAATTCTTAGTAATTTAGACTCGACTAGCAAATTTCTTACAAGTAAAGAGTGCATGGAAGAGGAACAATTTAAAAAATTGCAAGAGTGTTTTAAAAGTAAGAGAGAATTGTGTGACAAGATTTCTAGACTCATGAATTCTTTTAGAGCTCAAATGGAATTTAATGAAGATTTTAGAAGTTTTATAAGATTTTTACAGGATGATTTAAATAAATTATTTGAATATCATAAATTTTTTAGAGATGAAGTAAAATGGTTTATTAATGCTTTCCTGTTTCCCCTTCCTGAGTTCCCTGAACTTCCACCTCCACCACAATATTGATTTCATCGGGACGATGAAAAGTCTAAGTCTGGGGGGGTGGTTTGTAACCTGGAAAATTTTTGCATTTTTGTTTTTATCTTGCATTTGTTATGTTTGTTTGGATTGTTTTTGACAGTCATTTGATTGTCTTTTAAAGTGTTTTGTGACATTCCTATTGAAGAAACATCAATCCTCACTTTTATGCTTACTTGTCCAAAAGTAAATTGTTAGCACATTTGTATCATGATTCATGATATTGTAAATGATGCTAGTATGTTTAGTGTACCTCTTTTAACTATTTTGAATAGCATGTTGTGAGCTAAGTATCATATGGAAATAAGTTTAAGTTTTGGCTTAACCTTAAGGATCTTACCTTCACTTCACATAACTTGAGCTTGAATAGTTAATATCATTGAAATAGTCATGATTCATCCTATTTGTTTAGTACTTGGTCTCCATGGTGACTTCTCAAACTTCATTTTGGTTACTGGATGAGGCTCGAATCTTATAAGCTCATTTGGAAAAATCAAAATATCTCAACTTATGTGCTTATGAACTATGTGTTTAAGTGTTGTACAATGTAATCACTTAATGAATGAAAAAAAAAGTGAATGAAAAAGTGGAATGAAAAAAAATGTTGAAAAAAGGGATATAAAAAATAGTTGTCGTGAGTGGAAACTAGAAAGTCACCCCTTTGAGACCGAGTTAGGTTACTGGAGAAATGACTACTATAGTTCTCTTGATATCGAGCACGCCTTTGAGACCTTGGGTTGATTGAGAAGTATGAACCAAGTGTGTGGCAAGTAAGTGCCTATCACCGGAAACATTAGGAACTCAATTGGATGACGACTTGACTAGGACAAAGATTGAAACTTAAAGGGTTTGGGTCATATATTTGCACTGTGCACAAGAGACTTATGCTTAAGCCATACTGGGGTTATTTCTCTGATCATGATTATTAATAAAACTTGTAAATAGAGTTAGGAAAGTGCATGAAGGATTATGATGTATTATTGAATACATGAATCTTGATTGCGCCATTTTGCTTGAGGACAAGCAAAAGTTTAAGTCTTGGGGTGTGATGTGCGTAGATTTTATACGTTTGTTTTGCATGTTTTGACGTACATTCTTATATTTTATACATACTTTGTCTATGTCATTTCATGCTTCTTGCTTAACTTTTAGCATAATTACTCTTCTTTGTTCGAAGATCTGCTCTTGTGTATTTTCTATTTTCAGGAGTCGAATTTGGAGAAGAATTGATGCTCGTAATCAATTCAGCAATCAAAACGAAGGAAGTTGACACTAGCTATGAGGGCTCCATGGCCATGCCAAGGGAAATGGCCTTGGCTGTGTGGTGATAACAGGGTCGTGCAGCATCAACAGCAAAGGGGAATACCCTGGCCGTGTGGAGATGACACAACCGTGCCACCTTTTCAAGTCAGCCAGTACACGACCGTGTATGGTTACACGGTCGTGTAGCATTTCTAGAGCCAAAAAGTGACATGGTCGTGTGTGCCACACGGTCGTGTGACACTTCCAGAGACAAAGACTGACTAGGTCGTGTGGATCTGCACGGCCATGCAAGCCAGCCAGGGATAAAGCTTGGCACGACCATGTGAGGGTCACACGGCCGTGTGACCTTGGCCAAGAAGGGGAATGCTAAGGCCATGTGAATCTCACATGGTCGTGTCCTGGGCCGTGTGGCGCCCAAATTCCCTCTTCTATAAATAGGGCATCTTCCTCTTTGAAAGGTGGAGGCTCTCCTTTTTGGGGAGATCAATTCTTAGGCGCGGTTTCCAGCATTCAAGAGGAGTTTTCCGTCCAAGATTCAACTCCAAGAGCGATGGATTGGTTCTAAAGATGACTCGTCATATTGAGATAAGCATTCATATTCTATCTTCTTGATTGAGATCGGAATGTTGACAATCTTCTTGTCTTTGGTTCTTTTCTTGTATTCTATGGAGTAGATCCTTTTGTTCTAGGATGGAGGGAGTATTTGTGATGTAAATTGATGTAAGATTCAAGGATTTTCCATCTTCTTGATTCAATGATGTTGTTTTGTTTCGTATCAATCAATCTTGTATGGATTGTTGTGTTTTGTACCTAATTACCATTCTTGATTGGTTGTTTATATTTCTTGTGGAATCTTGTAGAGGAATTCTCTAAATTGTATGACCAAGGGGCGTCGTGACAGGGCTGCCCCGCTAACGGACGTTTAGGGGATCACCTTGAGGATTGAAACAAGAACCTACAAAGAAGTAAGATGGATTGACATGCTGAATTCTATATCTTAATGTGAATTAATTAGTGATGTGTTTCTATGTTATATGACTGAGGGGCGTCGTGATAGGGATGCCCCGCTAATGGACTTCATAGAAATCATAACTCTTTGATTGCTTAAGGTTTAAATGAGAGTCCATGACCGGTGTTTTATGCAGGAGATAATCGGGGACTTCTTACGAATATATTGCAATTGAGGATAGGGAATTGGTAGGTTACATTACATTAGTGAATATCGCAAAGAAACCAAAACTTCTAGAACCTTCACAAAATTGAATTTCTGCATTTAACCTTTACTTCTAATTCTTAGTCATCTCTTAGGTCATATAATCTCTTGTTCGATTGTTTAGCTAACTCGCTTTTGAGACATCCTTAGTGATTATAACCAGTCCCTATGGATTCAATATTTTTTTATTACCGACGACGTAACCATACACTTGTGGTGCATAACATGTTCCCCCTTCATCGCTGCTTTCTTCCGATGTTCTTCTCCCTTCATCTATGCTCATCTCTAAGCTGGTCTCATCTTCTTCTTGATGGATTGATGTTAGGGATAGTTCGGTGTATGCTTCAATTTCATATTCGGAGGATGACGACTCGTCCCAATGGCCTTCAGGGTCTTGTGTTTGGAGGATGTTGGTCTTTTATACTTTTCTTTTTCCTTGTCCCTTTTCTTCAATTTTGGACAGTCATCCTTAATGTGCCCTTCTTCATTGCAGTTGTAGCATCGGACCTTCCTTTTGTTTTGGTAATCCCTCTTTGTCTACAATTTAAATTTATTAGACTTAATAAATTTACTGAACTTTCTTACCATTAGGGCTGCTTCGTAATCATCAATTGATTTTTCGAAGTCTAAATCATTGGTACTTGCATTCAGGGCAATGTTCTGACTTGGTCCTTTCCTTTGTCCTGTACACCGAGATTTGTGTAATTCGAAAGTAGAGAAAAGACTTTCTAAAGTACTTACCTCGAGATCCTTGGATATATAGTAGGAGTCTGCTATAGTTGTCCATTCGGGTGTTCTTGGGAACGCATTTAAAGCATACCTTTGTGCATCCCAATTCGTTACCGTTTCTTTGAGGTTTGTTAGTCTGGTGATCAGCTCCTTGATTCTTTCATGTAGTTGTGCTACTGACTCTCCTTCTTCCATCTGGATGTTTGTCAGTTGATTTTGGAGCATGTCTCATCTCGCAAGCTTTGTTTCGGAAGTTCCTTCATGCAGTTCTAGGAACTTCTCCCAAAGTTCTTTTGCTGAGTTGTAGCTGCCGATTCGATTGACCTCCTAGGGTGGAAGAACATTGAGCAGATGGAATTCTGCTTTACCATTCGCCACAAAGTCGGCTTTCTCCTTCTTCATCCACTGATATTTTTTTTTATCTTTTGGAACTATAAAACCATATTTCATTGTAAAAAGAATTTCAAAATTTGTTTTGAAGAATACCTCCATTTGGCATTTCCATTGTGTGAAGTCTCCCTCGAACTTTGGTGGATGAATGCTTATACCGGCCATCGTCTTAATCTTGATGCTTCAGTCGACGGTTAGTCCTTCTGAGGCGGTTGGGCTCTAATACCACTTATTGGCACAGCGGCGGGGCTGGTGAGAGGGCACAGCATCTGTAAACAAAAATAAAATCTTTCCCTTCTTTCCAACCAAGATTAGTAGCAATATCACAATTAAAATAAACAGAAATAAACAACTAATTAAAAAGAAAAGAGGCAAAAAAATTTGACTTGGTTACAACCTAGGTGGTTGTTAATTCAAGGCGGTTGCAAAGCTCTACTAGAAATATCTCCTTCTCTGTAGGCAGAGAAGCCTCTTATACTCTTTGAAAAGCTCAAAAAATCTCTAGGAAATGATTACAGTAGTTGTTCTAAAGTTATTGTATCTTTCCTAGATCCAGGGGTCCTTTTATAGCCCATGGAAAATCTTATCTACTGCTTGAGGGGCCTCCAAGGGGCTTGGAGGGTGCCTCCAGTGAGGTAGCGAATAGAGCTTTATCCGCTGCCAAACGGCTACAAAGATTGGGTCGAGAGCGCCCTCCATAAGCATGGACGGTGCCTCCTATACCTTATGGAGGGCGCCTCCTATATGTCATGGAGGGTGCCTCCTATATGTCATGGAGGGCGCCCTCCACCTGCAACGTATAAATAGCTCTAGCCTTCCATTGGATCTTCCGCTGCTCCATTCGCTTGGGTGATTGCGACCAACCGAAATAGGGTTCACCCAAACCTAATTTTCAACCTTCTCCTCGAGCAAGCTTCCATTCTGGCTTCTTGTCCCTCGAACGTCACATACATTATTCTTGTCCACCGGTGTACTCTTCCTCAACCCTTTCGTCTCTCAGATGCATTGAGCCCGTCGGCTCCCTTCCCGTGTCATCCTTCTCGTTGGCTGCGTCTTCCACTCGACTTCCTGTACTCCTAAGCTCCTACCCACTTAGACACAGGGATCAAAATCAAACAGGACCTAACCTAGCTTGGTTGATCGCATCAAAACAACCACAGGGGTCCAACAGGTATGGTTGTCCGTGAGCGCCCCCGAGGGCATCATCGCCGCACGGGCCCGGACATCGGCCCATAATGGGCTAGCGGCCCTTGGATGATAATTTGATGCTCGGGGGCTCGAGATTCGACACTGGATTCGTGCCACTCCTCGGTCGACAGGTGAAGGATTGTCATGATATGGCGTTGGTGTTGGTTAGTCCTAAGAAAACGTACCGGTTCCACTGTACAAATTTTTTTTGTACAAGTGTCAAACCTTTCTTTAAATAACCTATTGTGTTCTTTAGAAATTAAATTAGGAATCGTAGATGGAACTTAACATCATTGATTCCAAATTTAACTTATATGTTCTTAATGGTTTAGATTTGAATCGCAAGCGGAACTTAACACTATTGATTCAAATTTACCTAAGTTATTAATTCCATAAATATTAATTTCCAAAATTGGCTTCCAGGACTGCATGGCGAGGCACATGGCCTTCTTGGATATGGGAGCAACCACATCTGCCTAGGTAAAGCCTTTTAAGGAAAGCTAATATTTATTTCCTTAAATAACTCTAGGTTAACCAAAAGGAACAATCGAATCACAAATTCAAAAAAGAAGAAAACACATACTCAAAAAATAAATTCCAAAAACTAGATCTAATTGTCTCTTGTATTTAGAATTCTTAAAAGAAAATAACTAGTATGATGCGGAAGAAAATTACTAGTTATACCTTCTCTTTGTAAGCTAATGACCTCAAGATCTTCTGTCGTATTCCTCACCTCGCCTTGGACGTCGTGTGAGCGACGATCCTCCAAGATGAACACCACCCAAAAGAGTTTCTCCTCTTCTTCTAAAATCCGGCCACTAACACCACCAAGGAGAAGAGAGCAAAGGGGAAAAGAGAGAAGAGAGGGAGGGTCGGCCACTTGATGATCTCTAAGCAAGAGAATAAGAATTGTGTCTCATGAAGCCCCCTCACCCCTTCTTTTATATTACTTGCCCAAGGTAAATAAGGAAAAACTTTTACAATTTTCCTTTTCCCTTTTTATTTTCTTTTTCTTTCCTCTTGATTGAATCAATCACCAAATCAATGGTTGTGATCAACCCTATTTGGTTTAGGATTATGTTTGGTCGGCCCCTTGCTTGGGCACCAAGCAAGGTGACCGGCCACCATATTTAGGAAAGAAAAAATAATTTTTTTATAAAATTTTACAAGAAGAAAAAATTCTTATAAAATTTTACAAGCTCTCTTTCCTAGAGTTAAAAAAGGAAAGTTTTAAAAATTAAAACCATGTTTTAAAATTTAAAACTTCTCTTATAAAATTTCCTTTTTTAACATGATGATAGAAAATTTTAATTTTAAAACTTTTCTCCCTTTTTTTCTTAAACCATGAGGATGGTTAAAAAAAAGGAAAGTTTTTAAAAAATTTAAAACTCTCTATTAAAACATGTGGCCAAATTCAAATAAGGAAAGTTTTTAAAATTAAAATCTCTCTTTTAAAACTTATAGTTTTCTACAAAGAGAAGATTTTAAAAATTCAAAAACAACCCTCCTTGTTTGAATATTGTGGCCGACCCCTACTAGCTTGGTCACCAAGCAATAGGGTCGACCCTTTAAGAGGAGATGTGGTCGGCCATTGCTTGGTCACCAAGCAATGGACCGGCCCACTTCTTGGACACCAAGAAGAGCCTTACATTTGGATGGACTTGAGGCAATAATGAGGCTATGACAGGGACCTAAAGGAGAAATGGGTTTTGGCCTTCCGATGAGCTTGAGTATCCCATGTTCGCCCCGAACACACAACTCAAGTTCATCGATAATAACTCATTCCACTAGAGAGTTATTATCGCACTACCTCACCAATTCCAAATTACATTATGGGCTCCTTCTTATCATGAGTGTGTTAGTCTCCCTGTGTTTAAGATTATGAATGCCCACTAATTAAGTAAGTTACTGACAACTCACTTAATTAATATCTAGCTCCAAGAGTAGTACCACTCAACTTCATTGTCATGTCGGACTAGGTCCACCTACAAGGTTTAACATGGCAATCCTTATGAGCTCCTCTTGGAGGCATTCTCAACCTAGATAACTAGGACATAGATTCCTTCTATAATCAACAACACACACTATAAGTAATATCATTTCCCAACTTATCGGGCATATTGATTTATCGAGCTAAACCTCACCCTTTGATAAGTCAAAGAAATAAATATTAAATATATGTGCTTGTTATTATATTAGGATTAAGAGCACACACTTCCATAATAACTAAGATCTAGTTCTTTTATTAAATCAGTACAAAAAGAACTTACCTAAATGGTCCTACTCAATACACTTAAAGTGTATCAGTGTAATTTATTAGTCAAGATAAACTAATACTTAATTACACTACGACTATTCTGATGGTTTGTTCCTTTCCATTTTAGTCGTGAGCAACTTGTTTATAATTTATAGAGAACCGGCAACATGATCTTCTGAGTGTGACACCACACTCCATGTTGTCTACTATATAAATTAATTGAACAATTACATTTAACAAATAAATACAGATACTGACCAATGTGATTCTTTTATTTCAACAAATAAATATTTACAAAAGCTAGGCTTTTAGTATACACTCTAACAGTTGGTCATTCGGGTCTGACTGTACAGAAGTTGCCCGCCCAGACGGTCATGATGAAGACACCGGCCAGATGCCAGACTTTTTGGCCTTCAATTTTGGTGGAAGGAGGGCCACCGGTGGTGCACAAACTGTCCCCTGAGGCAGACCAAAAAGGGAGGGGGTCCGATCTGATGACTCAGGGGCAATGGACTCTTGGACATGAGCGGGGGTCGACGTCTCCACCTTTCGGCGGACCGCACCCCCGAAGTGGCGGAGAGCGATGAAGGCTCCGCCTAGAGCCTCTTGTGCCTGATCAGTGGCTTGGCTGAGGAGGCTGAGCCCAAAGCTCCCTCAACTTCGATGATTGGGAGCTATTCAGAAGGTGGTTGTGAGCCACTAGTTGCTCCACCACTGGCCAAAATGAGAGCTGCCTCACTCTCATCCTTTGGCTCTTCTTGTGAGTCGACCGGTTGCAGACCGCGACTCTCCAATTCTTTTACAGTGGCAGCATTGATCGTGGCATCCGTGAGCTTTGCCTTGATGGCTAGACATGCGCGTAGCATGACTTCAGCTGCAAGAAAGGAAGAAAAATCAATTAGAATCAAAGAAAGGAGCAAAGTGGTCGCATACCTAGGTTGAACGGAAGCTGAGTGCGGATCGGACTCAAGCTGAAGATATAAAGGACACCCTCCAGCAACACCTTGTGGATGTCATATTTCTGACAGGCCAACATTGAGGCTGTGTTAAGGTAGTCTAATCGGCTCTTGTATTTCTTCAATGGAGGTTGAGTCTCCATGTCGAGCTTCCAATTTGTTGGGAAGTCCGGCCGCTCGGGAAAGCACACAAAAAAGTACTCCTTCTAGTTTTTATTGGAGGTTGCCATTTTATCAAAGAAAACCAAACCCACTCGGGCTTGGAAAAGAAAAGTCCCCGGGTCGAACGACTTAGGATAATAGTGTTGGTGCAATCGACCTCCAAGGTTTTAATGTCCGACAAATATGTTTAAGTATGTTTAAGTATGGAGCTTGATTTAGGGAAGTCCTAGTTGTAGGCTAGGCAAGGAGAGTCCTAGTTGGAGGCTAGGCAAGGGAAATCTTGGTATATCGTGGAAGCTAGGTGGATAGGTTTGGAGGGCATGATCCCTGGGTAGCCGAATACTGAGGCAAGGGAAATCTCGGTATATCGTGGAAACCAGGTGGATAGGTCTGGAGGACTTGATCTCTGAGTAGCGAATAATGAGTCTTGGTGAGTGAAGCCAAGTGGTGAAAAACCTAGGGGGAGATAACCTTAGGTAACGAGAAGTCTTGGAGGAGTGAACTCCAAGCAAGGTTGATTGGATGGTTTTCGGTCGACCATGCACGGTCGACCGGACCAGCGGATCTCAATAAATCTAGGTTTAGGTTTACTATTATATTCTGTATTACTATTATTGATGTTGGCTAATATAGTATTGCAGGAAAAGTCTTAGTGGATCAGGCGATAAGACACTGAGCAGGCAAAGTCCAAACATGTCTGGAGGACCATGTTTGGCAGGTAAGTTGAGGTAAACAACTGGAGGAGCGACAGTGAGGTCGGGTTCCTAAAGGGAACAACCTAAGGTCATTGATCTAATTGAAGAAACTGAGAAGGTTTCCAAGTTAAGATCAAGACAATTCTACTGTCTTTTATATTACTCATGTATTATATATTACTATGCTAACCTTTGTGTTGCAGGGATAGTTTGCTTAACTCTGTATTGCAGGTTCAGTCGGATTAGTCGACCGAACGAAGGGATCAGTCGACCAAACCAAGATGACTCAGCATAGCCCAGTTCATCAGCATCGATCAAAAGCAAAAGGAAAAAAGAGCTGATCGATCAACCGAACCAATCAACATTAAAGCACCATTAAACGAGGATCTTGGCAAATCTTGACAAACAGGGAAGGAGCTTGTTCGGTCGACCGAACCCTTAATGACCAGTTAATGCAAAAGATCGAGCCAGCGTCAAACTTAAGCCAGGAAGGAAGGGAGTTGGTTCAGTCGACCGAACAGAGGGATCGATCGACCAAACCGTAAAAATACTTATAAAAAGGGGCTCGAGATCTGAGGCTGAATAATACTATTTTCTTATCATCACAAAGTTCATCTCTGCAAGCGGACCGTGCTACAAGTCTTCTACGACTCTTCAAGCTACTCCGTCCGAAAGTATTGTCCGCGCTTCAATCTTCACTTACTATTGTCGGTAAAACTTTATTTGTATTGCACTTAAAATTCATATAAGATAGTAAGATTGTTACTATCTTATATCTTTGTATCTGTAAGATCTGCTTCATTCCGAGGATTTCGGAAAGAAGGGTTATAGTGGATTGCTCATCGGTGCGATCAAGGATCACAGGCCTTCGAGTAGGAGTCGACCTAGACTCTGAACGAAGTAAACGAACTTGTCTTTCATTTTACTTTCCACTGCACGATTCTGATTTCCAAAGAAAAAGAAAAGTTTTAAAAGAGTGCGATATTCACCCCCCCCCTCCTCTATCGCACTTATCCGATCTAACAAATAAAAGTAATGAAAGAGCCGGGGAGTAAGGGGGATGTCGTGCAGACAAAAAAGAACCACCACTCCGCACAGTAGTCAAAAGGAGTTCGACACTAGCTGATGAAGGGAGACTCGGCAATATTTACACACGGCGGAAAAAAAAGAGTGGAGGGGAAACCGTAAACTGGCGGTAAATTGATCTCGGAAGAAGGTGATACAGCTGGGCGACGGAGAATTTGCCCAATCGGAAGGAGAGGGCAGAAAGACTTGATAATCAGGAGGAAGCTCAAAAGCGACTTTCAAACTCTCAGCGTCGTTGGCATCAAATCGAGACTCGGTAGAAATGTACCAGAGCCCAGGGATGTCGGCGGGAGGCTGAGAGGAACTTGCCATCGCAAAACAAGGAAAGGTGAGAAGATTTGAAGGAAAGAAAACCTACTGGAGGAGTTATCGTCGGAACACTAAGACGCCGAAAAACTCGAAAGATGGGGAAGGGCAGACGCCGGAAGAGAAAGCAAGGGGCGATGGAAAAAGAAGCTTACTGAAAAGAGGTCGTCGGAGGAGCAGGAAGAAGGAACGTCGTCGGAACACAGAAGTGTCGCTGAACTTGAAGGAAAAGTGTGAAAAGGTGACGACGCGCGTAGGCTTATAAGCTTCAAGGTCCACTGACCAGAGTCATCCGATCTAGGTCGCAAAAACTCAGGCCGAGATCTGACCGTTGAATTTGAACTACCAAACGTCACATCACAATGGATATCCGCCTATCATGTCAGGCATGCGACGGCAACGGGCGTGACACATGGTGCCTTGCCATGGGTCGGCATTTAATGAGGGCATGGAGGCATGCTCAGCCTTAATGTGCAGATATTTGCATGATTTCCTAGAAATCTAGATGATGTCAGCCAGGATCGCACTCGCCCAAGACAGTCCAAGAAAAGATTTCACAAGTACAAACCTTCGTTGTGCCGATCGAATTAAGGAAGCATACCTACGGTCGAACGACAAGCTTCAATAGGCCGATCGGCGAGGAGTGGTCGCATCCCGATCAGAAACCACATAGTGTCGATGGCCGATCAGGTGGAAAACTGGTCTGACAATTATCCAGTCAATCGGACTTGCAGCCTCCTTTCGACTAGACTTGAGGGGGAGGCATGTGATGTGGTGATGATGAGGGGCCCCACCCCGCGGCCACGGTGGAGGTTAAAGTCAAGGCGATCAAACGCGTTGATAGCATCGGCCGGTCGGGTAAGGCATGCACCAATGGGGGGAGAAGGTTCCGATCCGCCGCCTCCTTCGACACGAGGAGAAGAAAAACAACCAACGCTCAAGGGAGAAGATGTGCAGAAGCCGAGCCGAGTGGCTGTTGGTTGCTACTCGGAATATCATATTGGTTCCCCTGTACAAAAATTTTATACAAGTCCTGAACCTTTCCTAACAACCTATTGTGTTCTTTAGAAATTAAATTTGGAATCGCAAACGGAACTTAACATTATTGATTCCAAATTCAACTTATCTGTTCTTAGAGGTTTAGACATAGATCGCAAACGATGCTTAACATTATTGATCCAAATCCACCCATGTTACAAATTCGATTAAATATTTATTTTAGAGATTGGCTTCCAGGTTAAACATGGCGAGACACTAGGCCTTCTTGGTTATGGGAGCATCCACCACTTCCTAGACAAAGCTTTTCAATGAAATTCAATATTTAATCTCCTTATAGTAACCCTAGGTTTAACCAATAAGAACAATCGAATCACAAGATCAAAAAACAAAAGAAACAAAAATTCGAATCATAAATCCGAAACCTAGAATCATAAGCCTCTTGTGTTTGGTATTTCAAAATCTAAACAAAAAGATGAACTAGTTATGATGCGGAAATTAATAACTAGCTATACCTTTTGTAGCTTATAGACCTCACGATCTTCTACCGTATTCCTCTTCTTATCTCGGACGTCATGTGGGCGACAATCTACCGAGATGAGAATCCACCCAAGCCTCCTTCTTCTCCTTGCAAGTTTCGGCCACCAACAATCTCCTAGAGATGAAGAACTTCGACCACCAACCAAGCTCCAAGGGATGCTAGGAAACAATGTCTCCTATCTCTTCTTCTTCTCCAAGAAAAATCTGACCACCAAGATCTCTCCAAGAAGATGATGCCGTCGGCCACTTAAGAATAAAAATAGGGGAAGAGGAAGAAGAGAGGGTCGGCCACCACCAAGGAAGAGAAGAGAGGAATACTAGATGATATGTTGTGAGGTGAGACACCTCTACCCTCTCTTTTATATTCCTTGGTCTTGGCAAATAAGAAAAGTTTTAATTAAAACTTCCTTAATTTTCTTGCCAATGAAAGGAAAATTTAATTAAAAATTCCTTTTATTTATTATTGTGGTCGGCCCCTACAACTCCTCCAAACAAGGAAAGTTTTAAACACAAAATTAAAATTTCCTAATTTGTTTCTGAAAATTTTTTAAAATAAAATTTCTCTTTAAAAAATTCCCTTCATGGTTGGTTATAAAAGGAAACTTTTATAAATTAAAATTTTCTCTATTAAAACATGTAGATGATTACAATAAGGAAAGTTTTCTCCAAAATTAAATTCTTCTTTCAATCTACAAATAAGGAAATATATCAAACCTTTCTCTTAATCTTTTGTAGAAACTATAAAAGGGAAGATTTAATTTTAAAACTCTTTTTTAAATCATGGCTTACATATAAGGAAAGATTTTAAAAAATAAAATCCTTTTAATTTTATTATGGTCGGCCACCTAAGTTTGGGTTCAAGCTAGGGTCGGCCACCTACTTGACCCATCTAACCTTGGTTTGGGCTCCAAGCTAAGCTTGGCCAGCCACCTTAAGGTGGGTAAGAAGGTGGGTATGGGTGGGTATAACACTTTATAATTAAGAGGCTACGACAGGGACCGAGAGGAGGAATTGGTTTTGGTCTCTCGATGAACTTGAGCTTCCCGTGTTCGCCCCGAACACCCAACTCGAGTTCATCAATAATAACTCATACCACTAAAGAGTTATTATTGAACTACCACACCAATCCCATATTACTATATGGGATCCTTCTTATCATGAGTGTGTTAACCTCCCTGTGTTTAAGATATAGAATGTCCACTAATTAAATGAGTTACTGACAACTCACTTAATTAATATCAAGCTCCAAGAGTAGTATCACTTAACCTTATCGTCATGTCGGACTAAGTCCACCTGCAAGGTTTACATGACAATCCTCATGAGCTCCTCTTGGGAGCATCATCAACCTAGATTCCTAAGACACAGTTTCCTTCTATAATCAACAACACACACTATAAATAATATTATTTTCCAACTCATCGGGCCTATTCATTTATCGAACTAAATCACACCCTTTGATAAATTAAAGAAATAAATACTAAATATATGCGCTTGTTATTATATCAGGATTAAGAGCACACACTTCCATAATAACAAAGGTCTTGCTCTTTTATGCAGTCAGTATAAAAAAAACTACCTTAAATGGTCCTGCTCAATACACTCAGAGTGTACTAGTATAATTTTATAGTCAAGATAAACTAATACCAAATTACACTATGACTATTCCAATGGTTTGTTCCTATCCATCTTAGTCGTGAGCTACTATTTATAATTTATAAGGAACTAATAACATGATCTTCTATGTGTGACACCACACACCATGTTATCTACAATATAAATTAATTGAACAACTACACTTAGCATATAAATGTAGATATTTGACCAATGTGATTCTTTATTTCAAAATAAGCTAGGCTTTTAGTATACACTCTAACAGCGGCTACCCCGCTCGACCAGATAGCATAGCTTGATGTGGGCAGAGTTCGACTTCGATCGAGCGGCTACCCCGCTCGGCCTAGCAGCAAGCCTCGGTAGTGACAAAGTGGACCTTCAGTCAAGCAGACACACACTGAGAAATAGCAAGGTTCTGGCCGACCGGACGGGGCACCAGAGCGGCGGAATGCCAATCGAGCGGTCAACCCGCTCGGCCTAGCAATACACTCTCTCTGATATCCAGCGACATCCTTTTGGGAGTTGGTGTCGCCGACACTGGCCATGGACAATCAGAAGATCGTACGGCGGAAGCTTCCACTGTCACTTCAGAGATATGCTCGGCCCATTGTGGTACTGTATCAGAAACACTTCACTAACAAGTCTTTTCAGAAAAACCTTTGAAAAGCATGCCCATCTTGGGAAGTGTGCACACGCGCTACAGGAGTTCTATATAAAGGGGGGTCCAAGCATCGGCGGAGGTATGCAATATTCACTGTTTGTGCTACAGTCTTCTTGTTGCTCCGTCTTATATTTATTCGTCGGTGACTGACTTGAGCGTCGGAGGGCCAACGTCGTGTTGGATTATATACTAAAAGCCTAGCTTTTTATATAAACATTTACTTAGAAATAAAAATCATAATGTTCAAATATCTACATTTATAAGCTAAGTGTAGTTGTTCAATTAATTTATATTGTAGACAACATAGTGTGTGGTGTCACACACAGAAGATAATGCTATCAATTACTTATAAATTATAAACAGTAGCTCACGACTGATATGGAAAGGAACAAACCATTGGAATAGTCATAGTGTAATTAGGTATTAGTTTATCTTGACTGATAAATTACATTAGTACACTCTGAGTGTATTGAGCAGGACCATTTAAGATAAGTTATTTTTATACTGACTTAATAAAAGAACAAGACCTTAGTTATTATGGAAGTGTGTGCTCTTAATTCTAATAAAATAACAAACACATATATTTAGTATTTATTTCTTTGACTTATCAAAGGGTGAGATTTAGCTCGATAAATCAATAGGCCCGATAAGTTGGAAAATGATATTACTTATAGTGTGTGTTGTTGATTATAAAAGGAAACTATGTCCTAGTAATCTAGGTTGATAATGTCTCCAAGAGGAGCTCATAAGGATTGTCATGTTAAACTTTGCAGGTGGACTTAGTCCGACACGACAATAAGGTTGAGTGGTACTACTCTTGGACTAAGATATTAATTAAAATGAGTTGTCAGTAACTCAATTATCAGTGGGCATCCGACATCTTAAACACAGGGATATTAACACATTCATGATAAGAAGGAGCCCAAAATGTAATTTAGAATTGGTGCGGTAGTTCAATAATAATTCTTTATTGGAATGAATTATTATTGATGAAATTAAGTTGGGTGTTCGGGGTAAACACGGGAAGCTTAATTTCATTGGGAGACCAAAACCAATTCCTCCTCTCGGTCCCTATCGTAGTCTCTTATTTATAAAGTGTGATACCCACCTATACCCACTTTCCTACCTAACTTTAGGTGGCCAGCCAAGCAAGCTTGGAGTCCAAGCTTGGGTCGACCAAGCCAAAGGTTGAGCCAAGTCAAGGTGGTCGACCCTAGCTTTGAGTCCAAGCTTGGTGTGGTCGGACATGTAAAGAATAAAAGGGATTTTATTTAAAATCTTTCCATATGTGGAAACCATGGTTTTAAAAGAGAGTTTAAAATTAAATCTTTCCTTTTATAGTTTTCTTCAAGAGATTAAGTGAAAGGTTTGATATCTTTCCTTATTTGTAGTTAAAAGGAATATTTTAATTTTGAGAAAACTTTCCTTTTTTGTAACCATCTTCATGGTTTTAAAAGAGAGTTTTAAAAATTATAAATCTTTCCTTTTATAACTTTCTACAAAAGATTAAGTAAAAGGTTTGATATCTTTCCTTATTTAAAAGGAAAATTTTAATTTTTGATAAAACTTTTCTTTTATGAAATCATCCTCATGATTTTAAAAGAGAGTTTTAAAATTAAATCTTTCCTTTTATAGTTTCTACAAAAGATTAAGAAAAGATTTGATGTCTTTCCTTATTTGTAGATTGAAAGGAAGATTTTAATTTTAGAGAAAACTTTCCTTTTTGTAAATCATCCACATGTTTTAATAGAGAGATTTTAATTTATAAAAGTTTCCTTTTATAACCAACCATGAAGGGAAAAATTATTGAAGAAATTTTTATTTCGGAAGTAAATAAGGAAGTTTAATTTTGTGTACAAAATTTTTCTTATTTGGAGCTCTTGAAGGTGGCTGGCCATATAAAGGGTTAAAGGAAATTTTAATTAAAATTTCCTTATTAACCAAAGGTAAAGAATATAAGGGATTTTTAATAATAATTAAATTTCCTTATTTGCCAAGACCAATGAATATAAAAGAGGGGGTAGAGGTGCCTTCACCTTACAACGACAACTCTATTCTATTTTCCTCTCCTCTCTTCCTTGGTGGTGGTCGGCCATAGTTCCTTGCTCTTCTCCTTTTCTCTTCCTCCTTGGTGGTCGGCGGCATCAACACAAAAGGAGTCCTTGGTGGTCGGTTCTAGCTAGGAGAAGAAGGAGAGAAAGGAGGCTTTGCTCTTGCATCCCTTGGAGCTTGAAGGTTGGTGGCCGAATCTTGCAAGAAGGAAGGTGTTGGTGGTTCTCATCTCGGTAGATCATTGCCCACACAACATCCAAGATAAGAAGAGAAATACGGTAGAAGATCAAGAGGTTACTGCTTACAAAGAAAGGTATAACTAATAATTATTTTCCGCATCATACTAGTTTTCTTTGTATGAATTCCAAACACAAGAGGCTAGAGATTCTAGATATTCGGATTTGTTTCGAATTTGTGTTTCTTATATTTTTTGATCTTGTGATTTGATTGTTCCTTTTGGTTAAACCTAAAGTTATATAAGGAAATTAAATATTAAATTTCGTTAAGAGGCTTTGTCGAGGCAATGGTGGATGTTCCCATACCCAAGAAGACCAAGTGTCTCGCCATGTTTGACTTGGGAGCCAATTTCTGAAATAAATATTTAATTAAATTTGTAACCTAGGTGGATTTGGATCTATAATGTTAAGTATCATTTGCGATCCAAGTCTAAACCACTAAGAACAGATAAGTTAAATTTGGAATTAATAATGTTAAGTTCGATTTGTGATTCCGGATTTAATTTCTAAAGAACACAATAGGTTGTTAGGAAAGATTCGACACTTGTACAAAATTTTTGTACAGTGGAACCAGTACGATCTTCCTAAGACCAACCAACAATTGGTATCAGAGCTAGGGTTTGCCTCTGTGTGTTTGGTTTTCAGTTTAATTATGCACATGTCATACATAATTTAGGCAGGATAATAGTAGGATGTGCTAACTTTGTGGTTGCAAGCTCCTACTATTATGGCATATAGATATTGTGTGTGATTGGACCCTTGGACATGTCAAGGGCATTTTATTGTGTGTGCTTGATTGTAATATTAAATAAAGCAGGAGATGTATTAGTTATTAGGATTTTATATTTTTGTTTCGATCTAGATTACATGTACATTCCTTTGTGGAATATAGGATCGATATATGTAAAATTCTATTTTTATCGCGGATCATATCCTTGCGAGGCGTGGTACTATTTATGGACCAGAGGCGCAGCAGAAAAGGAAGCAAGATAGATGCGGCGACTAGACCCGATTACGGTGGCTAAAGATAGCAGCAGCTAAGGTTAGCAGCACACGGAGGACAGTGATGGAAAATGCCATAATAGTTGGAAAACTAATTTCCATATTTATTCCTTTTATTTACTATGATGTGTGTGATGCTTGCATAGTTAAAATTCCTCACCTTAAATAACTAAGTGGGAGAGGGATTAGTAAATAAATTTCATGGTCTCCATTACTGGTTTGTAAGTGATGCGACAAACTTGCGTGTTGGCTCTGAGTGCCTCCCTCCCCATCGGATGAGTTTGTTTGCAGATCACTAGATCAAACTTCCTTTATGGATGGTTATAGGAAATTAATTAGGAGAGTGTGATCTTCCCCATCGGAAGGGGCACAATCTTATTTAATGGACTAAGTATCAAGTATTGGTATACATTTAGGCACATTTAATAGTATCCTCCCCATCGGAGTCACTGCTATTATTTGTGTGACCGAAGGAAAACCAACTATTAATTTATCATAAAGATAGGTTGACAAGATAATAAAATTAAAAACCCCACTGACAAATGTTTGGTTTTGTATATGTCCACACTATCGTGACATACAAAATTCACGGTGTATGAGGTAATTTTATTTGTCAGGTTGACAAGAAAATAAAATTAATGGGTAAGACCCCTCTTACAAATGTTTGGATTTGTTTACGTCCATACTATCGTGGCATACAAATGTTAGGATGTATAATAAAAGCCTAGCTTTTGATATAAACATTTATCTAGAAATAAGAATCACATTGGTCAAATGTCTACATTTATGATAAATGTAGTTGTTCAATTAATTTATATTGTAGATAACATGGTGTGTGGTGTCACACACAGAATATCATGTTATCGGTTCCTTATAAATTATAAACAGTAGCTCACGACCAAGATGGAAATGAACAAACCATTGGAAGGTCGTAGTGTAATTAGGTATTAGTTTATCTTAACTATATAAATACACTAGTACACTTAGAGTGCATTGAGTAGGACCATTTGAGGTCATTCCTTTTATACTGACTTTATGAAGGAACAAAGGCCTCAGTTATTTTGGAAGTGTGTGCTCTTAATCCTAATATAATAACAAGCATATATATTTGATATTTATTTCTTTAATTTATCAATGGGTGAGATTTAGTTCGATAAATCAATAAGCCCGATAAGTTGGGAAATGATATCACTTATAATGTGTGTTGTTGATTATAGAAGGAAACTGTGTCCTAGTGATCTAGGTTGAGAATGTCCCCAAGAGGAGCTCATAAGGATTGGCATGTTAAATCCTGCAGGCGGACTTAGTCCGACATGACGATGAAGTTGAGTGGTACTACTCTTGGAGCTAGCTATTAATTAAGTGAGTTGTCAGTAACTTACTTAATTAGTGGACATTTGTTATCTTAAACACAGGGAGACTAACACACTCATAATAAGAAGAAGCCCAAAATGTAACTTGGGATTGGTGCGGTAGTTCAATAATAGTTCTCTAGTGGAATGAATTATATTGATAAAATTAAGTTGTGTGTTCGGGGCGAACACGGGATGCTTAATTTTATCGGGAGACCAAAACCAATTTCTCCTCTCGGTCCCTTTCATAGCCTCTATATAAAGTCATGTATCCATCTAAGCCCATCTTCTAATTCATGTAGTTGATGTTGCTATCTAAGTAAGCTTCACATTGTTGAAATCAACATGAACAGAACATCAACTTATGTTGGTGTTGCTTATCAACATGAGAAGCAATTCACGGCAATTAAGTCAACATGAGTTGCTTAAAATGTGAGAAAGCTTTGTTCACGGTTTTGCTTGGTTTTGCTTGGCAATTAAGTCAACAAACGTGATAAAGTTCTGTTCACGTTTTTGCTTGGTTTTGCTTGCAAATTTAAATCAACATGAGAAGTTTGCTTATGTGTCAACATGGAATTAAGAGGAGAATAAGTTTTAATTAAAATCTTTCTTGTCGTGGAGATATATTTTTAAAAGGAAGATTTTAAGTTTTTCTTGTTTATAAATCATCCACAAGTTTAAAGAGAGATTTTAATTTATAAAATTCCTTTTTGTAACCCACCATGAAGGGACAAAATTATTGGAAAATTTTTTTATAAATTTCCGGAAGCAAATAAGGAAGTTTTAATTTGTGTTTAAAATTTTTATTTTCTTGGAGATTTTAATGTGGCCGGCCATTGAAATAATGAAAAGAAAATTATTTTTAATTAAATAAATTTTCCTTTTCATGGCAAAAGAATTAAGGAAGTTTTTATTAAAATTTCCTTATTTGCCAAGACCAAGGATTATAAAAGAGGAGGTAGAGGAGCCTTCAAGAGAACAGCCTCTATTCTATTTTTCTTCCTCTCTTTTCTTCCTTGGTGTGGCCGGCCCCTCCTCTTTCTCTCTTCTCCATCTTTTGGCCGAACCTCATCTCTTCCTTGGAGTCCTTGTGGTGACCGGATCTTGCTTGGAGAAGAAGAAGAGAAAAGGAGGTGATATTTCTAGCATCCCTTGGAGCTTGGTGGTGGCCGAACCTCTTCATATTTGGAGGAGCTTATGGTGGTTGAAACCTAGAAGGAAGAAGAAGGTGCATGGTGGTTCTCATCTCGGAAGATCGTTGCCCACACAACGTCCGAGATTAGAAGAGGAATACGGTAGAAGATCAAGAGGTCATTATCTACTAAGTAAGGTATAACTAATATAGTTTTCCGCATCATGTTAGTTTTATCTCCATGTAAAAATACCAAATACAAGAGGCATGCGATTCTAGTATTTCGAATTAGTTTTCGATGTTATGTTCTTTTATTTTTCTTTTCCTTGTGATTTGATTGTTCCTTTTGGTTGACCCAAAGGTATTTAAGGGAATTAAATATTAGCTTTCCTTAAAAGGCTTTGTCTAGGCGGTGGTGGTTGTTCCCAAATCCAAGAAGGCCATGTGCCTCGCCATGCAATCCTGGAAGCCAATTTTGGTAATTAATATTTAATGGAATTAATAACCTAGGTGATTTGGATCGAACGTGTTAAGTTCCGCAGGAGATCCAAGTCTAAACCTAAAAGAACAAATAAATTAAATTTAGGATCAAACGTGTTAAGTTCCGCAGGCGATCCGAGTTTAATTTAAAAGAACACATGGTAGCTAGGAAAAGGTTCAGACCTTTGTATAAATTTTTGTACAGTAGAACCATTAGGTTTTCCGAGTAGCAACCAACAATTGGTATCAGTGCTAGGGTTTTGCCTCTATGTATTTGGTATTAGTTTAATTATGCACATGTCATACATAATTTAGGCAGGATAATAGTAGGATGTGTTAACTTTGTGGATGCAGGATCCAACTATTATGGCTTATAGATATTGTGTGTGTGACTGGACCCTTGGACATGTCAAGGGCATTTTATTGTATGTGCATGATTGTATTATAAAATACAGCAGGAGCCGTATTTAGTTTTATTAGGATTTTATTTTTTGATCTAGTTACATGTACATTCCTTTTATGGAATATAGGATCGATGGATGTAAATTTTATTTTATGTTCGATCTAGTTTACATGTATATTCCTTCGAGGAATATAGGATCGAAAAATGTAAAATTCTATTTATGTCGCGGATCGAATCTTATAAGGCGTGGAACCTTTTGAGGATCAGAGGTGTAGCGGAACAAGGAGCAAGATGGATGCGACAACTAGACCCGGTGGTGGTAGTCAAAGATGGCAGCAGCTAGGGTTGGCGACACATGGAGGACAGCAATAGATAAAAGCCATAATAGTTGAAAATTAGTTTTTCTATTTATTGCTTTTTATGCTGTACTATGTGTGCTTGTTAGTATGCATGTTAAGTAGGCTAGCATAGTCAAAATTCCTCACTTTAAATAACTAAGTGGGAGAGGGATTTATTTTTAAATAAATTCCACGGTCTCCATTACTGGTTTATAAGTGATGCAACAAGCTTGCGCGTTGGCTCTGAGTGCCTTCCTCCATATCGGATGAACTTGTTTATGGATCACTAGATTAAACTTCCATTTTGGATGACTATAGGAAGTTAATTAAGAGCGTGTGATCTTCCCCATCGGAAGGGGCACAATCTTATTAATGGACTTAGTGTCAAGTAATGGTATACACTTAGGCACGTCTAATAGTATCCTCTCCATCAGAGTCACTGCTATTATTTGTGTGACTGAAGAAAACCAACTATTAATTTGTCAAATAAATAGGTTGACAAGATAATAAAATTAAAAACTCCTCTTACAAATATTTGATTTTGTATACGTCCACACTATCATGGCATACAAAACTCACGGTGTTTGAGGTAATTTTATTTTGTCATAAAGATTTATTGACAAGATAATTAATGGGTAAAACCCTCCTCTTACAAATGTTTAAATTTTGTATACGTCCACACTATCGCGGCATGCAAAATTCACGGTGTTTGAGGTGTTGGTGAATTTAAATAATATTGTTTGAGGAATTAATGTTATTTTAAATTCAAAAGTTTTGACCAAATATTTGATCAAAGAAAGATCAACTATTAATTTTATTCGTCATAAAGTAAAGTTGATGAGATAATAAAATTAATGGATAAAATCTCTTCTTTGATTTTGTATACGTCCACACTATCGTGGCATACAAAATTCATGGGGATTTTAAGGAATTGATCTTGACCAAATATTTTTGTGATTCTTAGGATTTAAAATGTTTGTCAATTCCCTAGTTGTTATACTATAGAAAAGACTTAGTAGTCCCAATTGTAATGATTGGAAATAGGACTTGGACATTAAGGTAGACTGTCTTCTTAGAATTAAGAACAAGATAGGTGTATTTTATTCATACATGTTTAGTGGTATTATCTACCGGTACCTGGTGTGTAGATACAAGAGTCACTGAGCATTTTGCAATTCATTGCAGGGGTTCCAGGAAACCCGATAACTATATAAAAGGTAAATCACCGTCTACATGGGCACTACTGCAAAAAGTGGTAGCTATTGCAGTGGGAGATGCTTATCCTCTGATAGGAATAAAATATGGATTTTAGAAATTGTCTTTACGTACTAAGTTTAGAAAGAACTTGTTTTCAGTTTCTAAACTATTAAAGAATAGATATTGTGTCTATTTTGATAACAAAGTTGTTATCAAGAAAAATACGGAAGTTATCTATTCTAGTACGTTGGTTGGTAATTTATAAATCCAATAACTCCCAAAATGCAACAAATGGAAATTAGTAACACATCTTCTAACTATAAGAGAAAGCAACCTTCAGAAATGAACCATTTATATCATTAGCATCTAAGGCTAGGTTATATTAACTTGAGTAGGATTCATTGGTAGCTGATGAACTTTTAGGTTTATTAGTAGTGGAAATCTTTCCAACCTGCGAGTCTTACTTGGAAGGAAAAATAACCAAGAAGCTTTTAAGTCTAAGGGGTTTGGAGCCAAAGATATATAGGAATAGGTTCATTATGATTTGTGAAGACTTTTGACTATCCAGGCAAGAGGTTGTTTCAAATATTTCGTCTATTTTATAGACAACTATTTGAGATACGGATACATTTACTTGATATGCCGCAAGTCTAAGTGCTTTGATTAGTTCAGAGAGTACGAGGCTGATATGGAGAAACATAAAAGTAAAAGTATCAAGACACTACGGTGAGATCGTAGTGGCAAGTACCTCTTGGGAGAATTTAGGAGTCACTTATCAGAAGTAGGGATTCAATCCCAACTAACTGCACCTGGTACACCGCTACAGAATGGTGTAGAAAAAGGAAGGTATATGACTCTTATGGAAATAAGTAGATTGATGATGAGTTATTTGGAAAATTACCAAATTCATTTTAAGGATATACTCTGGAAACGGAAGTGAACATAGTACCTTCCAAAGTCAGAACTCTCTACTCATATAGAATTACTGAATAGGCATAAGCCTATTTTGAAGCATATTCGGATTCGGGTAGTCCAGCACATATGCTGAAGAGAGACAATGATAAGTTGGACAGGAATTCACTTGTTTGTAGGTTATCCTAGAGAAATGAAAGAAGGTTTATAGTCTTAAAAATCAGAAGGTCATTGTTAGCATCAATGACCAATTTTTAGAAAATGACTATGTAATAAACCACGTGCCCATAAGTAAATTTGTTCTTAAGGAAATAATAAAGGACATGTCTAATCTAGTACCAACTGTACAAGATGAAATATCACAAGAAACTGCAACATGTATCATAAATGATACACAATTACAGACAGTGCCTCATCGTAGTGGGAGGGTTGTCAAGCAACCTAAGATATTCATGTTTTGGGAGAGTCTTTGGACTTGATCCCAAATGAATATGAGCCTGATCTTGGACATATGATGAAGCACTCCAAGATAAAGATGCAGCATCTTGGCAAAGAGTAATGAATAATAGAATTAGAATATATGTATTCTAATAAAATCTGGAAGCTTGTAGAACCACCAGATGGTGTAAAAGTCATTGGGTGTTAAATAAGTCTACAATAGAAAAGGAAGGACAGACGGGAAAGTGTATACTTTCAAAGCAAGGCTTGTTGAAAAAAAAGGGAAACCTTTTATCGGTAGTCATGCTAAAGTCTATCCAGTTTCTTTTTAGCAAGTGGATGTCAAGACAACTTTCCTTAATGGAAGTCTTGAAGAAAGCATCCATATAAAGTAACCAGAAGAGTTCATTGCAAAGGGCAAAGAGCATCTTGTGTGCAAGCTCAATCAATCTATGGACTGAAACAAAGCTTCAAGGTCTTGGAACATCTGGTTTATCAAAATAATCCAGACCTATGGATTTATTTAGTAACTGGATAAGTCTTGTGTATACAAAAAGTATGATAGAAACGTGGTGGTATTTCTTGTACTATACGTAGATAACATTTTTGGTAGTTGGAAACAATATCAAAATGTTGTCAGAAGTAAGGGTATGGTTGTCCAAACAATTTGATATGAAGGACTTGGGAGAATATATATATTCTTGGGATCAAAGTAATAAGGGATCGCAAGAAAAGAATATTTTACTTATCCCAAGCTTCATATATCGAAAAAATCCTTGCTCGTTTTAAGCATGCAAAACTCCAAGAAAGGTTTCTTACCTTTTTAGCATGGAGTAACTTTATCTAAAGAAATGTCTCCGTAGACATCAAAGGAGATAGAGGAAATGAAGGCAGTTCTTTATGCTTCGGCTGTCGGAAGCCTAATATATGTTATGCACGAGATCAGAAATCTATTTTACCAAGGGCATAGTTAGCAGATATCAAAGTAATCCTGGACAAGGACATTGGACTGCAGTAGAGCATATATTGAAGTACCTTAGAGGTGTTGGTGCAACCTTAGGTCAAGGTTGACCTGGTTGACCCGACTCGAGGTGACTTGACTCGAGTTGTATTTTGATGTTTGACTTGGGAAGATTGTCGGTGCAACCTTAGGTCAAGGTTGACCTAGTTGAGTTGCATGTCGATGTTTGACGAGAAGAGAGTTGTATTCTTGATGTTTGACAAGAATAGGTGTTTGGGAGATTGTAGGTGCAACCTTAGGTCAAGGTTGACCTGGTTGACCTGATTCATGAAAAGTCCAAGTATGGAGACTTGGCACTGGAAAAGTCCAAGTACGGAGACTTGGCACGGGGAAAAGTCCAAGAAGGTAGCTTGGCACGCGGGAAGTCCAAGTATGGAGACTTGGCACTGGGAAAGTCCTAACTGGGATGTTAGGCAGTGTGGAAAGTCCTGGTGAGTGAAGCCAGGCAGTGAGAAAGTCCTAACTGGGATGTTAGGCAGTTGGAAAGTCCTGGTGAGTGAAGCCAGGCAGTGGGAAAGTCCTAACTGGGATGTTAGGCAGTTGGAAAGTCCTGGTGAGTGAAGCCAGGCAGTGGGAAAGTCCTGGTGAGTGAAGCCAGGTGAAAGTCCTGGTGAGTGAAGCTAGGTGAAAGTCCTGGTGAGTGAACCCAGGCAAGGGAAAATCCAGATGGATCAGGGATGATCGGACTTCTGGTGTTGGAAAGTCCAAGTAGGTCAAGGGAGTGATCGGATACTTGGCACGAAGAGGAAAATCCAGATGGATCAGGGATGATCGGACATCTGGTGTGGAAAAGTCTAAGTGGGTCAAAGGGATTGACCGGACACTTAGCGGGAGTGCTAGCAGGTCAGGGGTGACCGGATGCTAGGCATGATGTACCAACAGGTCAAAGTTGACCGGATGTTGGTGTGAAGCCTTAGGTTTAGGGTCGAGAAGTTTGGATCGGCCGCCGCATCGATCCAATGATACATGAGTCATCGATCGGTGCGGTGACCGATCGGTGACCGATCGATATCTGCGATGGTTATCGATCGATCCGAGACCGACGAAGGAGATCGATGGCAAACTAGCGAGAAGAAACTGATCGGTCCACGGACCGATCAGAAGTCGACACCGCTGATACCGGACTTCTGATCGGTCCATGGACCGATCGAGATGGAAACAAGCGAGCTTTTCACGGTCCTCAGCGCGATCAGGATGTTACTGATCGGTCCACAGACCGATCAGGGTTCTAGCCGTTGCAACGCAACGGCTAGTTTCTTCGCTGTTTCTTCTTCGCAGGTATAAAGGAGACGAGGACATCTTCTGTGCTATTTCTTCTTCCTCTTCTTTCTACTGAGCTGCTGTTGTGCTCTTGAGCTTTGTTGAGTTCCGAAGCTTCGTGTGAGCTTCTACGACTGGTTTCCTGCTGTTGTAGGCGTCGCTTGAAGCTGCTGCTTCATCCAGTCGAAGAGAAGGCAAGTAAGCGAAGGTTTTACAGTTGTATTGTATTTTGCTTCTTGCTGTATACTCCTTCTTGTATTGCTTTTGCAAAACTTTGTGGCGAGGTTTCTCCACCCAGAAGGAGTGATTATTAGCCGGTTCTCCGGGGACTCATCCACCGACGGATTGATAGGGCTCGTCCACCTTACGGACACGCCGAGGAGTAGGAGTTTATCTCCGAACCTCGTTACATCGACGCGTTGAGGTTTGATCTTCTTGTTTTCGTTTCTTGTTCTTATTTCCGCTGCGCTAACCCTAGTTTGTAGAAAGAAACGCGAACGATTTGGGGCGGCTATTCACAACCCCCTCTCTAGCCGAGGACCATCGATCCCAACAAGTGGTATCAGAGCCAGGTCGCTCTTCGCCGGATTAACACCCGAGGGAGCACAAGCTAGAGATGGATCAACTCGGAGAGGACATCACGATTCCACCCTTCTACGATCGCGACGACTTCGCGTTTTGGAAGGTAAGGATGAAATATTTTCTTATGACTAATCTTGAGAATTGGAGGTGTGTGCAATTAGGTTTTACTCCTCCATTGGATAAAGAAGGAGAACTTTTGGAGAAGAAGAAGTGGACGAAGGAGCAAATCCACCAATCAACCATCAATGATGAGGTAACGAAAATCATTGAATTCTCTTTACCTAATGATGTGTTGTGTAGGATAGGTGAATACAATAATGCCAAGGAGTTGTGGAACAACTTGGCCAAACTCCATGAGGAGAGCCCCACTTCAAGCCATGAAGAGGAGCCTAGTGAGCCAAGTAGCTCACATCGTGGAGGTGAGGAATTAGAAGTTGAGGGCTACTCAACATCTAAAGAAGAAGAGGAGGTGAGTTCTTCTTCAAGATCGGAGCACGAAGAAGAAGCTTCTACCTCCGGGAGGGATGAAGAAGAGAGCATCCATCCATCCTCGACCCTAGGTAACTCAAACACTTTAAGTTCAAGTAAAATGCATATAATGTGTTTTGAGTGTAGGGAATTTGGACATTACAAGAGTAAATGTCCAAAGAAGACTAAGAAGACTCCACCGGCGCCAAAGATCAAGGAAGTCGAGTCCCAAAACGCAAGGGCAAGGAGCACGTGGTGTGCTTCCAATGCAAGCAACGAGGACACTATAGAGTCAATGTCCAAGGGGAGGCAATCTCACAAGGACAAAAGACCAAGCACGTGTAAAGGGGGAGCGAAGGCAAACCCTAAGGTATCCTCTAAGGTTCATTCTTGCACTTCTAATAAGATACATGCTAGTAGTCTTATTGCAATTGTCAAGAATGATAAGCATGTTAACCTTAGAAATCAATACATGTGTTTAGGTGCTAAACATGTTAACTTAGATAAGGATAATACTAGGAAGGCCAACTCTAGGATTAACTCATCTAAGGCTAAGGAAAACCTAGGTAGAAATCCCAAGAAGACTAGACACATGCCTAGGAATATCTCAAGAGAAAATGACCAATTAACACTTGAGGTATTAGAGAGAGAAAATCAAGTCTTGAGGTCAAGACTTGATAATTTAGAAAAGGCTCTTAAAAACATGGAGAAGTCATCTCTAGGGTTTAAGAGTCAAAAACCCAAGTCCAAGGACAAGAAAGGTTTGGGTCACAAACCTAAGTCCCAAGTGGTCAAGCCCACTTATCATAGTGTTCCATTCGATTATGGAACAAAGCCTAGGGCTAGGAAGACCACCACCAAGGTCACAAGGGGAGTCACCCCTAGAGTTGATCTTGATGAGTCCCAAATGACCAAGGCTTCAAAGCCTAAGAGGGTCATTAGGAGGGTTGCTAGGGAAGTCATCCCTAGTGAATATTTAGTGAACCCAATGAGCTCACATAGATATTGGGTTCCTAGGAGCATCCTCTCTACCTCATAGATGGGTTAGAGAGTGTCAACTCCGCTTAGAAGGGTAGTTAGCCCAACTTTGAGAAAATTGACACTCAAGGAGCATTTTCGAGGTTTTGTTAACCTTTGAAAATGAAATAGAATTACTAGTTACTCCTTGAAGAGCTAAATGTGCCTAATGGTGGAAATATCATTTTTAATCTTAAGTGGCACAATTTGAGGAAAACCTAGAGAAATACCATAATTTGGATTTTGGTTTCTCTTAGGGATATAAGGGCAATCTAGGATTAGATGTTAAATTAGCTAAGTGATTAAGGATACTTAGATAGGTAATCTAGGTATTTCATTTGTGCTAACTTACCATGATTGTTTGCCATATGCCATGTCATGACATCATATTTAATTTATGATCATTTGAAATGTCATGATAATGATTAGGTTATTTATATGTCATGCTGTATTTAAGTTTTCAAACTTTATGCCATGACATCATGACATTGGCACATGTTTTTACTTATGATATCATTTTATGCCATGTCATCATCTCTTGCATTATAATCAATGAAATTGATTTGAGGACAAACACAATTTGATATTGAGATCAAATTGGTGTTTAGAAAATGCATGAGAACTTAGCCTAAAATGACCTAAACCCATATCTCACATCAAAATTGACTTGGATGTGTTTGATACACTTTAGATGTGTGTGAGATATTAGGATCATGAGTTAGGATCAAGGTGCATAGTTCTTGTACCTAGATGAGCATAATTCAAGAAATTAGGGATCATAGGGAAAGCTTATGTACAAGTCATGTACATATAGCCCAAAGATTGTGGTCCCAAATTAAAGGGTTTAAAATCATTTCAAAATTGATTTGAAAAACCTTGATGAAACTTTTCTAGTGATAGCATTCATCATTGAGCGAATTGATACAAAGTTGAGGTAAACTTGAACTATTTCAAAGTTTTTGAACTTTGTATCAAGATTTGAAAATGGAAGTTATTTTCAGATAAAACTATTTTTCCATGATAGTATGTGGTATGAGGAATGTATCCTCAAATTTTCATAATTTTTCGAATTTTCTGTGATTTTCTAGAGGTTTCTGAATTTCGGAAGGAGAAAAATCAGAAACTTCTGATATCAGAGTTGTGGACCGATCAGAAGGGAGTCTGATCGGTCCAGGTCTGTGTGGATCGGTCACTGTGACCGATCCAGGGAAGGCCTGATCGGTCCGGTGACCGATCAGGGCGTGCCAAATGCTGAATTTACTGAATTTCGACTGTGGTCTGAAATTTCAGCTGTGGGAGTTGAGTTTCGGGCTTCTAAAGGTTTGAAACTCTCCAAGACATTGTTGGTGCAATGGTCAAGGGGGAGTTGACCTTTAGGGGGAGTTTTACCTAATTGTCAAGGGGAGTTGACTCTTAGGGGGAGTTTTTACTCCTTAAGACTTTTGAGGATTAGTGATATGGGATTATCACTAAGTTGATTGTTGAGTTTAGTATCAAGGGGGGAATTAAGAGTTTCAATGAAAGGTATGGGACTTTCATTAGGAAGAAACTCTTGACCTTGATACTCTCCTTTTTCTTTTTGATGTGTGTCAAAAAGGGGAGAGTGTTCATTGGAGAATTATTGGAGAACCCAAGTTAGGTTATCGGGTTAACCTAAGCTAGGGGAAGAATGTCAAGGAATGTTCGAGGAAGAACATTGGAATTCTTTTTGATGTGTGTCAAAAAGGGGGAGAATTATTGGAGAACCCAAGTTAGGTTATCGGGTTAACCTAAGGGGAGAATGTCCAGAGAATGTTCAAGGAAAGAACATTGGACATTGGAAGATGGTTGGAAAACCTAAGTTAGGTTATCGGGTTAACCTAAGGGGAGAATGTCCAGAGAATGTTCAAGGAAAGAACATTGGACATTGGAAGATGGTTGGAAAACCTAAGTTAGGTTATCGGGTTAACCTAAGGGGAGAATGTCCAGAGAATGTTCAAGGAAAGAACATTGGACATTGGAAGATGGTTGGAAAACCTAAGTTAGGTTATCGGGTTAACCTAAAGGGAGAATGTCCAGAGAATGTTCAAGGAAAGAACATTGGACATTGGAAGATGGTTGGAAAACCTAAGTTAGGTTATCGGGTTAACCTAACTTGATTATGGGTTTTGTCAAACATCAAAAAGGGGGAGATTGTTGGTGCAACCTTAGGTCAAGGTTGACCTGGTTGACCCGACTCGAGGTGACTTGATTCGAGTTGTATTTTGATGTTTGACTTGGGAAGATTGTCGGTGCAACCTTAGGTCAAGGTTGACCTAGTTGAGTTGCATGTCGATGTTTGACGAGAAGAGAGTTGTATTCTTGATGTTTGACAAGAATAGGTGTTTGGGAGATTGTAGGTGCAACCTTAGGTCAAGGTTGACCTGGTTGACCTGATTCATGAAAAGTCCAAGTATGGAGACTTGGCACTGGAAAAGTCCAAGTACGGAGACTTGGCACGGGGAAAAGTCCAAGAAGGTAGCTTGGCACGCGGGAAGTCCAAGTATGGAGACTTGGCACGGGGAAAGTCCTAACTGGGATGTTAGGCAGTGTGGAAAGTCCTGGTGAGTGAAGCCAGGCAGTGAGAAAGTCCTAACTGGGATGTTAGGCAGTTGGAAAGTCCTGGTGAGTGAAGCCAGGCAGTGAGAAAGTCCTAACTGGGATGTTAGGCAGTTGGAAAGTCCTGGTAAGTGAAGCCGGCGGTGAGAAAGTCCTAGCGAGGATGTTAGGCGGTGTGAAAACCCTAGTGAGTGAAGCTAGGTGAAAGTCCCGGTGAGTGAACCCGAGCAAGGAAAATCGGATGGATGGGGATGATCGGACTTCGGTGTTGGAAAGTCCAAGTAGGTCAAGGGTGATGGATACTTGGCACGAAGAGGAAAATCAGATGGATCGGGGATGATCGGACATCGGTGTGGAAAAGTCTAAGTGGGTCAAAGGATTGACCGGACACTTAGCGGGGAGTGCTAGCGGGTCAAGGGTGACCGGATGCTAGGCATGATGTACCAACAGGTCAAAGTTGACCGGATGTTGGTGTGGAAGCCTTAGGTTTAGGGTGAGAAGTTTGGATCGGGCGCACCGATCCAATGATACATGAGTCATCCGATCGGTCGGTGACCGATCGGTGACCGATCGATATGCTCGATGGTTATCTCGATCGATGCAGACCGATCGAAGGAGATCGATGGCAAACTAGCGGAGAAGAAAGCCTGATCGGTCTACGGACCGATCGATTCTGATCGGTGCGTGGACCGATCGGATGTTCTGATCGGTCCATGGACCGATCGAGGGGATGAAACAAGCGAAGCTTCTTCACGATCGGTGCGGGCCGATCGAGGATGTTACTGATCGGTCCACGGACGATTAGGGTTCTAGCGTTGCAGCAAGCGGCTAGTTTCTTCATTTCTTCTTGGCG
This sequence comes from Zingiber officinale, assembly GCF_018446385.1. Taxonomy (NCBI): domain Eukaryota; kingdom Viridiplantae; phylum Streptophyta; class Magnoliopsida; order Zingiberales; family Zingiberaceae; genus Zingiber; species Zingiber officinale. Next base: position 58,460,193 of record NC_055990.1, on the reverse strand, counting down.
GTATAAAGGAGATGAGGGCATCTTCGTCTCTTCTTCTTCCTCTTCTTTCTCTTGTTTGTTGTGCTCTTGAGCTTTGTTGAGTTCGAAGCTTCGTGTGAGCTTCTCGACTGGTTTCTCTAGCTGTTGCTGGCGTGAAGCTGCTGCTTCATCCAGTCGAAGAGAAGGCAAGTAAGCGAAGGTTTTACAGTTGTATTGTATTTTGCTTCTTGCTGTATACTCCTTCTTGTATTGCTTTTGCAAAACTTTGTGGCGAGGTTTCTCCACCCAGAAGGAGTGATTATTAGCCGGTTCTCCGGGGACTCATCCACCGACGGATTGATAGGGCTCGTCCACCTTACGGACACGCCGAGGAGTAGGAGTTTATCTCCGAACCTCGTTACATCGACGCGTTGAGGTTTGATCTTCTTGTTTTCGTTTCTTGTTCTTATTTCCGCTGCGCTAACCCTAGTTTGTAGAAAGAAACGCGAACGATTTGGGGCGGCTATTCACACCCCCCTCTCTAGCCGAGGACCATCGATCCCAACAAGAGGCACTAGAGATTATATGCTAGCATACAAGGCAGTTAATTTGGTCCCTGTGGGTTGCACGGATTTTGACTTCCAGTCGGATAGGGACAATAATAAGTCAACCTCGGGATTTTGTGTTTACTTTAGGAGGTAAAGTCATAACTATGGAAAAGTGATAAACATAGGTGTTTTTCTGGACTCCACCATAGAAGCTGAGTATATGACAAACCTCTGAGGTAGTCATAAAAGCTGAATGACTCAATAACCTCAAGATAGACTTAGATATGATTTCTGGTTTGTCCAAAGATTATTACAATTTATTGTAATAATAGTGGTGCAGTAGCAAACTCGAAGAAACCATGAGTCTATAAGGCAAGTAAACATAATAGAGCGCAAGTACCACCCAATACAAGAAATCGTATAAATGAGGAGAAGTTGTTGCCGCCTAGATTGCATCAGGTGATGACCTATAGATCCTTTCACTAAGGTCCTTAAGGCAAGAGCTTTTGATGGACATATTGAAGGGTTGGGAATCAGATGTATGGCAACAGATATGGCAGCTTAGTCTTTTAGTATAAGTGGGAGATTGTTAGGATATATACTAAAAGCCTAGCTTTTGGTATAAACATTTATCTAGAAATAAGAATCACATTGGTCAAATGTCTAAATTTATGATAAATGTAGTTGTTCAATTAATTTATATTGTAGATAACATGGTGTGTGGTGTCACACACAGAAGATCATGTTATCGGTTCCTTATAAATTATAAACAGTAGCTCACGACCAAGATGGAAAGGAACAAACCATTGGAAGATCGTAGTGTAATTAGGTATTAGTTTATCTTAACTATATAATTACACTAGTACACTTAGAGTGTATTGAGTAGGACCATTTGAGGTCGTTCCTTTTATACTGACTTTATGAATGAACAAAGACCTCAGTTATTATGGAAGTGTGTGCTCTTAATCTTAATATAATAACAAGCACATATATTTGATATTTATTTCTTTAATTTATCAATGGGTGAGATTTAGTTCGATAAATCAATAAGCCCGATAAGTTGGGAAATGATATCACTTATAGTGTGTGTTGTTGATTATAGAAGAAAATTGTGTCCTGGTGATCTAGGTTGAGAATGTCCCCAAGAGGAGCTCATAAGGATTGTCATGTTAAACCCTGCAGGTGGACTTAGTCCGACATGACGATGAAGTTGAGTGGTACTACTCTTGGAGCTAGATATTAATTAAGTGAGTTGTCAGTAACTTACTTAATTAGTGGACATTTGTTATCTTAAACACAGAGAGACTAACACACTCATAATAAGAAGGAGCCCAAAATGTAATTTGGGATTGGTGCGGTAGTTCAATAATAGTTCTCTAGTGGAATGAATTATATTGATAAAATTAAGTTGTGTGTTCGGGGCGAACACGAGATGCTTAATTTTATCGGGAGACCAAAACCAATTTCTCCTCTCGGTCTCTATCATAGCCTCTATATAAAGTCTTGTATCCATCTAAGCCCATCTTCTAATTCATGTAGTTGATATTGCTATCTAAGTAAGCTTCACATTGTTGAAATCAACATGGACAGAACATCAACTTATGTTGGTGTTGCTTATCAACATGAGAAGCAATTCACGGCAATTAAGTCAACATGAGTTGCTTAAAACGTGAGAAAGCTTTGTTCACGGTTTTGCTTGGTTTTGCTTGGCAATTAAGTCAACAAACGTGATAAAGTTCTGTTCACATTTTTGCTTGGTTTTGCTTGCAAATTTAAATCAACATGAGAAGTTTGATGATATGACAACATGGAATTAAGAGGAGAATAAGTTTTAATTAAAATCTTTCTTGTCGTGGAGATATATTTTTAAAAGGAAGATTTTAAGTTTTTCTTGTTTATAAATCATCCACAAGTTTAAAGAGAGATTTTAATTTATAAAATTCCTTTTTATAACCCACCATGAAGGGACAAAATTATTGGAAAATTTTTTATAAATTTCCGGAAGTAAATAAGGAAGTTTTAATTTGTGTTTAAAATTTTTATTTGCTTGGAGATTTTAATGTGGCCGGCCATTGATATAATGAAAAGAAAATTATTTTTAATTAAATAAATTTTCCTTTTCATGGCAAAAGAATTAAGGAAGTTTTTCTTAAAATTTCCTTATTTGCCAAGACCAAGGATTATAAAAGAGGAGGTAGAGGAGTCTTCAAGAGAACAACCTCTATTCTATTTTTCTTCCTCTCTTTTCTTCCTTGGTGTGGCCAGCCCCTCCTCTTTCTCTCTTCTCCATCTTTTGGCCGAACCTCATCTCTTCCTTGGAGTCCTTGTGGTGGCCGGATCTTGCTTGGAGAAGAAGAAGAGAAAAGGAGGTGATATTTCTAGCATCCCTTGGAGCTTGGTGGTGGTCGAACCTCTTCATATTTGGAGGAGCTTATGGTGGTCGAAACCTAGAAGGAAGAAGAAGGTGCATGGTGATTCTCATCTCGGAAGATCGTTGCCCACACAACGTCCGAGATTAGAAGAGGAATATGGTAGAAGATCAAGAGGTCATTATCTACTAAGTAAGGTATAACTAATATAGTTTTCCGCATCATGTTAGTTTTATCTCCATGTAAAAATACCAAATACAAGAGGCATGCGATTCTAGTATTTCGAATTAGTTTTCGATATTGTGTTCTTTTATTTTTCTTTTCCTTGTGATTTGATTGTTCCTTTTGGTTGATCTAAAGTTATTTAAGGGAATTAAATATTAGCTTTCCTTAAAAGGTGTTGTCTAGGCGGTGGTGGTTGTTCCCATATCCAAGAAGGCCATGTGCCTCACCATGCAGTCCTGGAAGTCAATTTTGGAAATTAATATTTAATGGAATTAATAACCTAGGTGATTTGAATCGAACGTGTTAAGTTCCGCAGGAGATCCAAGTATAAACCTAAAAGAACAAATAAATTAAACTTAGGATCAAACGTGTTAAGTTCCGCAGGCGATCCGAGTTTAATTTAAAAGAACACATGGTAGCTAGGAAAAGGTTCAGACCTTTGTACAAATTTTTATACAGTGGAACCATTAGATTTTCCGAGTAGCAACCCACAACAAAATTCATGGTGTTTGAGGTAATTTTATTTGTCATAAAGAGAGGTTGACCATATAATTAATGGGTAAAATCCTACTCTTACAAATGTTTGAATTTGTATACGTCCACACTATTGTGGCATACAATATTCACGGTGTTTGAGGTGTTGCTGAATTTAAATGATATTATTTGAGGAATCAATATTATTTTAAATTCAAAGTTTTGACCAAATATTTGATCAAAGACAGATCAACTATTAATTTTATTTATCATAAAGTTAAGTTGACGAGATAATAAAATTAATGGATAAAATCTCCTCTTAAAGATTAAATTTGTATACGTCCACACTAACGTGGCATATAAAATTCATGGAGATTTTGAGGTGTTGGTCTTGACCAAATATTTTAGTGATTCTTAGGATTTCAAATGTTAGTCAATCCCCTAGCTGTTATATTATAGAATAGACTTAGTAGTCCCAATTATGATTGGAAACAAAACTTGGACTCTAAGGTGGGCTGTCCTCTTAGAAATGAGAACAATAAAAGTATATTTTATTCATTAGTTGTTAAAACATGTTTAGTAGTGTTATCTACCGATACCTGGTGTGTAGATACGAGAGCCACTGATCATGTCTACAATTCATTGCAGAGGTTCCAGGAAACCCGACAACTATATGAAGGGAAAATCACCGTCTACATGGGCACTACTACAAAAGTAGCAATTGTTGCAGTGGGAGATGTTTATCCTCTGATAGGAATAAAACATGGATTTTGAGAAATTGTCTTTACGTACCAAGTTTAGAAAGAATTAGATTTCAGTTTCTAAACTATTCAAAGAACTTGATATTCTATTTTTTGATAACAAAGTTGTTATCAAGATAAATAGGAAAGTTATCTGTTCTGGTACGTTGGTTGACAATTTATAATCCAATAACTCCCACGATGCAACAAACAGTAATTAATAACACATCTTCTAACTCTAATAAGAGAAAACAACCTTTGGAAATAAACCAGTCATATCTTTGGCATCTAAGATTAGGTCATATTAACTTAAGTAGGATTCAAAGGATAATAGCCGATGAACTTTTGGGTTCATTGGTGGTGAAAAACTTTCCAACCTGCAAGTCTTACTTGGAAGAAAAAATGACCAAGAGGTTTTATAAGTCTAAGGGGTATAGAGCTTAAGACGTGTTGGAATTGGTTCATTCTAATTTATGTGGACCTATGACTATCCAGGCAAGAGGTGGTTTCGAATATTTCGTCTCTTTTATAGATGACTATTCGAGATACGAGTACATTTACTTGATGCACCGCAAGTCTAAGTACTTTGATAAAGTTCAAAGAGTACAGGACTGATGTGGAGAAACGTCAAGGTAAAAGTATCAAGACACTGCGGTGAGATCGTAGTGGCGAGTACCTCTTAGGAGAGTTTAGGAGTCACTTATCAGAAGTCGGGATTCAATCCCAACTGACTGCACCTGGTACACCCCAACAGAATGGTGTGGCAGAAAGAAGGTATAGGACTCTTATGAAAATGATTAGATCAATGATGAGTTATTCAAAATTACCAAATTCGTTTTAAGGATATACTCTAGAAACGGAAGAGAACATAGTACCTTCTAAATTAGAACACTCTACTCCCATAGAATTGTAGAATGGGGGTAAGCCTAGTGTAAAGCATATTCAGATTTGGGGTAGTCCAGCATAAGTGCTGAAGGGAGATAGTGATAAGTTGGGCAGGAGTTCACTTTTTTGTGGGTTATCCTAGAGAAACGAAAGGAGGTTTATAGTCCTAAAAATCAGAAGGTCATGTAAGCACCAATGCCCGATTTTTAGAAGAGGACTATGTAATGAACCACAAGCCCATATGTAAATTTGTTCTTAAGGAAATAATAAAGGACACGTCTAATCTAGTACCAACTGTACAAGATGAAATATCACAATAAACTGTAACATGTGTCACAAATAATACACAATTGCAGAAAGTGTCTCGTCGTAGTGGAAGGGTTGTTAAGGTAACTTGAAAAATTCATGTTTTGGAAGAGTCTTTGGACTAGAACCCTTGTGAACATTAACCTGATCCCCGGACATATGATGAAGCACTCCAAGATAAAGATGCAGCATCTTAGCACTGAGCAATGAATACCGAAATAGAATCTGTGTATTCTAATAGAGTTTGGGAGCTTATAGAACCACCAAATGGTGTAAAATCCATTGGGTGAAAATAAGTCTACAATAGAAAAAGAGGGGCAGATGGGAAGGTGAAAACTTTCAAAGCAAGACTTGTTGAAAAAGAGAAACCTTTTACCGGTTGTCATGCTTAGGTCTATCCGAATTCTTTTATCTATTGTTGCTCATATGGATTATGAGATTTGGCAAGTGGATGTCAAGACAGCTTTCCTTAATGGAAGTCTTGAAGAAAGCATCCATATAAAGCAACCAAAGGAGTTCATTGAAAAGGGCAAAGAGTTGTTGGTGCGGTTAGCACTAATGATTTAACCCAGGTTTTGATGAATGACAAATCAGGTTAAGTTAGTCTGTTGTTGTCTAACACTCTGATCGAGTGTGCATGAGAAGTCCAGACAGGTCGACGGGATGACCGGATGTCTGGCACGAAGCCCAGCTAGGTCGACGGGCTGACCGGATAGCTGGCAAGAAGTCCAAGCGGGTCGACGGGCTGACCGGACGCTTGGCAAGAAGTCCAAGCGGGTCGACGGACTGACCGGAAGCTTAGCGAGAAGTCCAGACGGGTCGACGGGCTGACCGGACGTCTGGCAGGTAAGTGAGGTAAGTCACTGGAGGGGAGTGACTGCGAGGACGCGTTCCCGGGAAGGGAACATTAGGCGTCGATCCGGCTTAGATCCATTTCGGATATCTAAGTCGAGATCGTGACTAGATTCCGGTCTCGGAAAGACGGAATCTAAGTCATACTATTTGTGCTAATTCATACTATTATAAAATGTGCTAACAATCTATGTTGAAGGTTATATATTGCCTCGGACTAACTTTGTTTTGCAGGAAAAGGGAGGTTTCTGGAACAAGGTGGTCCGGGCGCCCGGAGGTCCGGGCGCCCGGAAGGGATCCGGGCGCCCGGAAGGCAAATTATATCCAGCCAAGTCGTCGCCACATGGAGCATCACGGTCTGAACAGCTACGTCACATTCCAGGCGCCCGGAAGGAATCCAGGCGCCCGGAGCAACATATAAAAGAAGCCCCAGGCAGGAGCTTCAGATCATCAATAAAAAATCTGAGAACTCTTCTACTGCTGGTCTTGCTGCTCTGCTGCGACGCCAACAAAGCTCCGACAAAGTGCTCCTTCGGTTTTTAGTTAATTTCCTTGTCGGTATTACTTTGTTTCATTAGCATTTCCTGTATTCATCTTGTAATTATATTCAAATTGCTAGTGATTGCCCAACGAAAGTGGTCAAGGACCACGGGCCTTCGAGTAGGAGTCGTCACAGGCTCCGAACGAAGTAAAAACAACTGTGTTCATTTACTTTTCCGCTGTGTATTCTTACTCGACTTTTCGAATCGATATTCACCCCCCCCCCCCCTCTATCGAATCTAACGGTCCTACAAGTGGTATCAGAGCAGGTACCGCTCTGATTTGGTGCAACCACCAATCAAGCAAAGGGGGGTCGTTTTTAAAGAAAAAAATTAGATATTGTTTGTCTTTTAAATAAAACCTTACGCCTTTCGTTTTTTCCCTCCAAAACGGTTTTTGAAAAATACATCGCCATCTTTTCACCATTATTTAGTATTTAAAAAATATTACATTTTCAAAATTTTGAAATAATATTTTTTCAAATATTTTATTATTTTTTTTCAAAAATAGTGAAATATTATTTTTTTCAGCACTGCTAATCCAAGACCAAGTCTTGGAATTTTTTTTGTTTCTCTGTGTGCAAGAATAATGACTCTTCAAGAAGGACGGAACCCCTGCGAACCACCACCATACGATCATGAAGACTTCAACTGCTGGAAGCGATTAATGGAATGCTTCTTAGGAAGCGTAGACATCGATTATATGCTAATTTTGAGGAAACCTTCTCAAAACTCGGAACTGAACAAAAAGGTAAGTAACATTATTTGTAATGTTTTACCTAACAATATTTTATGCAGATTAGAAAAGTACAAGAATGCATATGAGCTGTGGACCCAGTTGATCAAGCTTCACGAGACGCCGATGGAGCTAGAAGATCAAGTTAAAGTCAAATATGGACTCGATTCAAATCCAACGGAGAAGCCTACTGAATTAGGGGTTGCGCTCATGGTTAGTAATATTTATCAAAATACCCCTGCTAATAGTGGTTTAAATAATCAGCATGATGATAAGTATAAATTAGTCCAAGTATGGTACATGATAATCTAGATTTAAATGATTTAAATTCAAAATCACAAAATAATCTAGACTCTGATCAAGTCAATCAAGACTCTGATCAATTTGGCATCAACCTTGACTTGGTCAAACAGAACAATGACCAAATCAATTTAAATAATTTAATTAATTCAGAAAATTTAAAATTAGGTGAGCATTTAGACATAAATAAGTCAAACATTAAAATAAACTTGAATTTAAATGCTAAAAATGAGAAAATGGATAAAATCAATAAATACCCTGATAAAATATTTAATAATCAAGATAAAATCAGTCTAGGAAATGCTATCCAAAACCAAGATAATTTAATTAATAAAAAATTAAACTTTAAAGATAAAATTAATCTAATAAATTCAATTAACCATATCAATTTAAAAGGCAAAGAAAATATAAGGATAAAATCAAACACTTTGATAAAATCAAAACGGAATTTAACAAACTTAAAATTAGATGTTAAAGATAACATATTAAACAAAAATAATCTAGAAATTTCAAAATTAACAATTAATAAAAAGCTATTAAAGAAAGATAATTCAATTAATCCAATAAAATTGAAATTGAAAGAACATTCAAATATTAAATACACTCTCTTAAAGAAAGATAATTTGACCAATTTAATTAATTCAAAATTAAAAACTTAAATTTAAATTACAAATTAAACATTAAAACTTAACTAAAACCAACTCTAATTATACAAAAATATTAAATTAAAGACCAATGATTCAGGGGGAGGCTCCAGAATAGCTGGCACCTCCAAAACTAACTTATCCGACAGGGTAACCCAAACAAACTAACCCGGCAGGTTGATTAGGATTAGTTAAAAAGAGATCACGTCTAACTTGAATCCTGGTACTGGTGAAGTTTTTGGATGATAGTACGTTAGGGAAGCTTGGGCATCGCATGTCTAGAAAGATATGGCTTCGATCTGGTGCATTTGGCCAAGTGGAACTGACCAAAGCTACCCTTAAATGGATCCTAACTAGTTAGACCAAGGTTTAGTACTAAGCTCCGTGGATAGGACTATTCGGAAAACCTCGAAAGGTTGGTTACTTCTAATGATGTTCAAGTGACTCACCAAGCTTAGAAGTTTATCCGAAGAATGACTATTTGTTGAGACCAAAGCTAAACCTGAATCAAACACAAGTTAAACCAAACTCTATAATTAAAACTAATTCATCTCACAAAATTATAGGATTCCCTGATTGAAAACTTAAATCGGGTGAGATGACTAAGGATCAAAACTAAATTTCGAATTAAATTAATTTAATTAAATTTCGAATTAAATTAATTAAATTAAATTTTGAATTAAATTAATTAAATTAAATTAAATTTCAAATTAAGTTAATTAAATTAAATTTCGAATTAAGTTAATTAAATTAAATTTCGAATCAAATTAATTAAATTAAATTTCTAATTAAGTTAATTAAATTAAATTTCGAATCAAATTAATTAAATTAAATTTCGAATTAAATTAATTAAATTTCTAATTAAATTAATTTAATTAAATTTTGAATTAAGTTAATTAAATTAAATTTCGAACTAAATTAATTAAATTAAATTTCGAACTAAATTAATTAAATTAAATTTCGAATTAAATTAAACTTTGAATTAAATAACTAACAAGAACTACGATTAATTTATGTTAAAATTTAAATTAACTTTAAAAATTATTTTAAAATTAAATTAACTTTAAAAATTATTTTAAAATTAAATTAACTTTAAAAATTATTTTAAAAATTAAATTAACTTTAAAAATTATTTTAAACTTAAAAATATTTTAAAAATTTTATATTTAACTTAAAAATTTAACTTTAAAAATTTTATTCTAAACTTAAAAATTATTTCTAAATTATTAAAAAAAAATCTAGTTAAAAATTATTTTAATACTAAGGCACTTAAATTACTTAAAACTTAAATTTAAAACTTAAACTTAAGACTTAATATAACTTAGAATTAAAACTTTAAATTCATACCTAAGATAAAACTTAAAACTAAAAATTTTGACTTTAAACTTAATCAAGTAATTAATAAGTAAATAACTAAATCTTTAAATCTAACCTTATTTGAGAACTAAGCTTGATTTGATTAGAACCTAAGTTTAACCTTATTAAAAATATTAAAATTACTCTAAGTCATTTTTTTTTAAATCAACCTTTAAAATATTAATTATTTTTATTAAAACATAATTAAAGTTTGACTTAAATTGAACCTTACTTAACCTTGTTTAATAACGAGTTTAACTTCAAATTACTACCAACTTTAAACTAAGTTAATCCAACTTAAAAGGAAGTAAATGAAAAGTTAAATTATAACTAACACCTTCATCAATTAATACAAAATTTAGATTATAGCAAAATTTAATCAATAAATTATTATTATTGATCAATTATTGAATTAATAACAACTTATCTTACTTAACATTACACTAAAGGTAAATTTATTTCAACTTAATCTAACATTAATTACGGTTAGTCAAATTTAAATGAACAATTTTATAAAGATAATTATACAATCGCCTAAAACACTTAGGTACGAAAATATGTTACGGTTGTAAAATTTTATATTAGGGGGAGTAATAAATAAGGAGGATTAATAAATTAAAGGAGTATCAAATTCAGGGGGAGGTTTATTTTTTAATTATCTCCTTAAGTGTTATTGTTTAATCTTCTCTTTAAAATCTCTCTAGAAAATTCTACCTCATTTTAAAAAAAAAAATTCTAGTTTGAATATTTTTAGCAAATATTTTCAACATTTAATGTCAGGTTCAGGGGGAGAAATAAAACTACTTCAGTTTTTCAAATTAAACTTTAAAATTATTTGACTCAACTTGATTAAAAATGTGCAATTTTTTTATTTTTTTTGAAAAGTTGATTCTGAAAAAGAATTCTACAAAATTATTTTGAAAACTCCTTTGTCTACTTTGAATATTTTAAAACTATGTTTGCAAACTAACTCTTATACAATCAAGTTGTTTTAGGCTTCACTTTTTATTGAAAATTGATTTTGAATATTAGATTTAACTTAGTTTTGAAAATTAAATTCAAAAATCTAGTTCTCAAAATTTGACTTTACTTAATTTTGACAATTTGAAAGTTAAATTTTAGTTTTCAAAATTGCTTTGAAATTGTGGAAATTAGAGTTTTTCAAAACCTAAGTTTCTCAAAATTATTTTTCTTAATTGAATCTTTTACAAACTTAGTGTTGAAAAATAAATTTCTTAGCATTTCAAATTAAGTTTCAAAATTGAGTTTCAAAAACTTATTTGAAAAGCATTTCAAAATTGAAACTAGTTTTGAAAATTTAAAATTTGATCTTGAAATTTAGAACTTATACACTTGTGTTTGAGATTTTGTCTATTTAGACTTAGCTATTTTTCTAAAAAAACTAAAAGCTAATGCTTTAAACAAGTTTTTCAAAAGTTTAAACTCCCCCAGATTATCTTGACATTTCAAAAAATCTATGCTTATTTAATCAATGCTTATTTTTGATGAATGCCAAAGGGGGAGGGTTAGTTGGTTAAGTTAGCTAAACCAGAGTTGAAAATACAAACTAACTTAAATGCTTGTTTTTTCTTACATATGTTTTCACTAACTTAACCAGGTTGTCATTCCATCAAAAAGGGAGAGATTGTTGGTGCGATTAGCACTAATGATTTAACCCAGGTTTTGATGAATGACAAATCAGGTTAAGTTAGTCTGTTGTTGTCTAACACTCTGATCGAGTGTGCAGGAGAAATCCAGACAGGTCGACGGGATGACCGGATGTCTGGCACGAAGCCCAGCTAGGTCGACGGGTTGACCGGATAGCTGGCAAGAAGTCCAAGCGGGTTGACGGGCTGACCGGACGCTTGGCAAGAAGTCCAAGCGGGTCGACGGGCTGACCGGACGCTTGGCGAGAAGTCCAGACAGGTCGACAGGCTGACCGGACGTCTGGCAGGTAAGTGAGGTAAGTCACTGGAGGGGAGTGACTACGAGGACGCGTTCCCGGGAAGGGAACATTAGGCGTCGATCTGGCTTAGATCCATTTCGGATATCTAAGTCGAGATCGTGACTAGATTCCGGTCTCGGAAAGATGGAATCTAAGTCATACTATTTGTGCTAATTCATACTATTATAAAATGTGCTAACAATCTATGTTGAAGGATATATATTGCCTCGGACTAACTTTGTTTTGCAGAAAAGGGAGGTTTCTGGAACAAGGTGGTCCGGGCGCCCGGAGGTCCGGGCGCCCGGAAGGCAAATTATATCCAGCCAAGTCGTCGCCACATGGAGCATCATGGTCTGAGCAGCTACGTCACATTCCAGGCGCCCGGAAGGAATCTAGGCACCCGGAGCAACATATAAAAGAAGCCCCAGGCAGGAGCTTCAGATCATCAATAAAAAATCTGAGAACTCTTCTACTACTGGTCCTGCTGCTCTGCCGCGACGCCAACAAAGCTCCGACAAAGTGCTCCTTCGGTTTTTAGTTAATTTCCTTGTCGGTATTACTTTGTTTCATTAGCATTTCCTGTATTCATCTTGTAATTATATTCGAATTGCTAGTGATTGCCCAACGAAAGTGGTCAAGTACCACGGGCCTTCGAGTAGGAGTCGTCACAGGCTCCGAACGAAGTAAAAACAACTGTGTTCATTTACTTTTCCGCTGCGTATTCTTACTCGACTTTTCGAATCGATATTCACCCCCCTCCCTCTATCGAATCTAACGGTCCTACAAGAGTATCTTGTATGAAAGCTCAATCGGTCTTTTTATGGACTGAACAAAGCTTCAAGGTCTTGGAACATCCGGATTAATGAAGTAATTCATACTTATGGATTTATTCAATGCCCGTCTTGTATATACAAGAAGTGTGATGAAAACATGGTGGTATTTCTTGTACTATACGTAGATGCCATTTTTGGTAGTTGGAAACAATATCAAAGTGTTGTCGGAAGTAAGGGTATGGTTGTCCAAGCAATTTGATATGAAGGACTTAGGAGAATGCGCACATATTCTTAGGATCAAAGTAATAAGGGATCACAAGAAAAGAATGTTGTGCTTATCCCGAGCTTCATATATCGATACTTTCCTAACTCATTTTAGCATGCAAGACTCCAAGAAAGGTTTTTCTACCTTTTTGGTATGGAGTATCTTTATCTAAAGAGATGTCTTCGAAGACATCAAAAGAGATAGAAGAGATGAAGGCAGTTTCTTATGCTTCTACTGTAGGAAGCCTAATATATGCTATGCACGAGATAGGATATCTGTTTTGTCGTGGGCATGGTTAGCAGATATCAAAGTAATCAAAGAATGGGGCACTGGACTGCTGTAAAGCATATATTAAAGTACCTTAGAGGGACTAGAGATTATATGCTAGTTTATAAGGCAGATGATTTGCTCCCTGTGGGTTACACGGATTCAGACATCCAATCAGATAGGGACAATAGTAAGTCAACCTCGGGGTTTTGTGTTTACTTTAGGAGGTGAAGCCATAACAATGGAGGAGTATTAAGCATAGGTGCTTTTCCGAAATCCACCATAGAAGCTAAGTATGTGGCAGCCTCTGAGGCGGTCATAGAAGTTATATGGCTCAGAAACTTCATAATGGACTTAGACATGATTTCTGGTTTACCCAAAAATTATTATATTTTATTGTAATAATAGTGGTGTAGTAGCAAACTCAAAGAAACCATAAGTCTAAAAGGTAAGTAAACACAATAGAGCGCAAGTACCACCCAATACGAGACATCGTATAACGAGCAGAAGTTGTTGCCGCCTAGATTGCATCAGGTGATAACCTAGGAGATCCTTTCACTAAGGCCTTTAAGGCAAGAGCTTTTGATGGGCATGTTGAAGGGTTGGGAATCAAATGTATGGCAGGGTATATGGCAGCATAGTCTTTTAGTGTAAGTGGGAGATTGATAGAATGTGTACTAAAAGCCTAGCTTTTGTATAAACATTTACTTAGAAATAAGAATCATATTGTTCAAATATCTACATTTATAAGCTAAGTGTAGTTGTTCAATTAATTTATATTGTAGATAATATAGTGTGTGGTGTCACACATAGAAGATAATGTTATCAATTCCTTATAAATTATAAACAGTAGCTCACGACTGAGATAGAAAGGAACAACCCATTGGAATAGTCGTAGTGTAATTAGGTATTAGTTTATCTTGACTGATAAATTATACTAGTACACTCTGAGTGTATTGAGCAGGATCATTTAAGGTAAGTTCTTTTTATACTGACTTAATAAAAAAACAAGACCTTAGTTATTATGGAAGTGTGTGCTCTTAATCCTAATATAATAACAAGCACATATATTTAGTATTTATTTCTTTGACTTATCAAAGGGTGAGATTTAGCTCGATAAATCAATAGGCCCAATAAGTTGGGAAATGATATTACTTATAGTGTGTGTTGTTGATTATAGAAGGAAATTGTGTCCTAGTAATCTAGGTTGATAATGTCTCCAAGAGGAGCTCATAAGGATTGTCATGTTAAACCCTGCATGTGGACTTAGTCCGACACGACAATAAGGTTGAGTGGTACTACTCTTGGACTAAGATATTAATTAAAATGAGTTGTCAGTAACTCAATTAATTAGTGGACATCTGACATCTTAAACACAGGGAGATTAACACATTCATGATAAGAAGGATCCCAAAATGTAATTTGGGATTAGTGCGGTAGTTCAATGATAATTCTTTAGTGGAATGAATTATCATTGATGAAATTAAGTTACGTGTTCGGGGCGAACACGGGAAGCTTAATTTCATCGAGTGACCAAAACTAATTCCTCCTCTCGGTCCCTATCGTAGCCTCTTATTTATAAAGTTTGATACCCACCTATACCCACTTTCCTACCCAACCTTAGGTGGTCGGCCAAGCAAGCTTAGAGTCCAAGCTTGGGCCGGCCAAGCCAAAGGTTGAGCCAAGTCATGGTGGTCGGCCCTAGCTTGGTGTGGCCGGTCATGTAAAGAATAAAAGGGTTTTTATTTAAAATCTCTCCATATGTGGAAGCCATGGTTTTAAAAGAGAGTTTAAAATTAAATCTTTCTTTTTATAGTTTTATACAAGAGATTAAGTGAAAGATTTGATATCTTTCCTTATTTGTAGTTAAAAGGAATATTTTAATTTTTGAGAAAACTTTCCTTTTTTGTAACCAACCTCATGGTTTTAAAAGAGAGTTTTAAAAATTATAAATCTTTCCTTTTATAACTTTCTACAAAAGATTAAGTAAAAGGTTTGATATCTTTCCTTATTTAAAAGGAAGATTTTAATTTTTGATAAAACTTTCCATTTATGAAACCATCCTCATGATTTTAAAAGAGAGTTTTAAAATTAAATCTTTCCTTTTATAGTTTCTACAAAAGACTAAGAAAAGATTTGATGTCTTTCCTTATTTATAGATTGAAAGGAAGATTTTAATTTTAGAGAAAACTTTCCTTTTTGTAAATCATCCACATGTTTTAATAGAGAGATTTTAATTTATAAAAATTTCCTTTTATAACCAACCATGAAGGGAAAAATTATTAGAAAAATTTTTATTCCGGAAGCAAATAAGGAAGTTTAATTTTGTGTACAAAATTTTTCTTATTTGGAGCTCTTGAAGGTGGCAGGCCATATAAAGGGTTAAAGGAAATTTTAATTAAAATTTCCTTATTAACCAAAGGCAAAGAATATAAGGGATTTTTAATAATAATTAAATTTTCTTATGTAATGACCCAAATTTCCTTAATTAGAGTCCTAAAAGTAATTTAAAAATATTTAAAAATGCTATATAAATATTCTAGGGATTTTTAGAAATTTTTAGAGTATTTTTATGTAATTTTTGGAGGTCGTTTGGTATTTTTACTAACCGAAGGAAGTTTCGACAAAAAAATATCCAAGGCGAGAATTGAACCCACGACCTTTGACTCGGTCAAAACCCAGCTGACCAGGTGGGCAAACAGATTTTTCTATTTAGAAGAGGCAGCGAATTTATTTAAGATAATTAACAGAATATTGGATTATAAAAGGGATAAGTTGATCTTGGATTTGTTTGTTTAGAAAAGGTAGCGAATTTATTTAAGATAGTTAACAGAATATTATAAAAGGGATAAGTTGATGTTGGATTTGTTTGTTTAGAAAAAGTAGTGAATTTATTTAAGATAATTAACAGAATATTGGATTATAAAAGGGATAAGTTGATGCTCTGTTTTTCCGTGACTTAAACCATTCTCTTCTTCTCTTCTACGTACGATGGCGGAGCTCGGGCAGAAAATGAAAGGGAGTTAGGGTATCATCTTCGGCGGTCGGCCAAGGTCCTAGATGCCCTTTTTGTTCGGTTGTGAGTCCAAGAATCAAGGTAAGTGCTTCTCACCTGCAGTAGGAGTAGTTTCGGACCTTTGTTCTTCTTGAATTCGAAGCATAAGAAGCGCTTATAGTGCAGATTTTTAATTAAGCCTATAGTGCAGATTTTAATTAAGCTTATAATGCAGATTTTTATGTAGAGCTTATATTGCATATTTTAATTAAGCGCTTATAATGTAGATTTTATATTAAGCCTATAGTGCAGATTTTAATTAAGCTTATAGTGCAGATTTTTATGTAGGCTTATAGTGCAGATTTTAATTAAGCTTATAGTGCAGATTTTTTTTGTTTGCATAGTATGCAGAAATAGTGTAGCATAGAATGTAGAATCTTGATTAGAATAGTATGCAGAATTTTGATTAGCATAGTATGCAGATTTTTGTTTATGCATTTCAAAGTTAGAATTTGTTTAAACATTTTAGTTTTTAAAGAAGCATTCTTTTATTCGAGGTATTAACAAATATAAGAAAGATAAAAAAAAAGAAAGAAAAAGGCCAAGGCCTTAAGTAGATCCCAAAGTCAAGACTTTAGGGATTTTGGCACACAAGGTGCTCGTTAAAATGCCGAGGCATTATATATTAGAAGTATTAAAAGATAACAAGTATTTTACTTTTATCAGTGGCACTGTACTGGACTCTCAGTAGTCCTTGGGCTGGACTCCCATAGTCGGTCCCTAGGATTAGATAACCTAGTATGCAGGACTCTCAGTAGTCCTTGGGCTGGGCTCCCATAGTCGGTCCCTAGGTTTAGATAACCTAGTATGCAGGACTCTCAGTAGTCCTTGGGCTGGGCTCCCATAGTCGGTCCCTAGGTTTAGATAACCTAGTAACCCTACTAGATTCGGGACCAGCTATCTTGGGTCTAGTTAGGGATGCGCAAGTACAGTTGTCGGGCCCAAGAAGAAGTTGATTATTATTTTGAAGTATTATAAGTATAAGTTTTTGAACAAAAGAAATAAGTTTCACATAAGTATAAAAGTATAAAAGAATAAACTTAGAACAAATGAATTAAGTTTCACTTTGTTTCAGAATCAGCAAGTTTAGTTCCCTTTTATGCTAGCATGTTATTTAGATTTGCTTACTGTTCCTTGCTATTAGAAGAGCATGAGTAGCTTTACATGTTTCGCACTTCAGTATGTTTGTTTATTCACTAGTAGATGAGCATGAGTAAATTTCCTTTTGAGCATTCAGTTTTAGATTTCTGTATACATGCATATTCGTGTTTTTGTGAGTTAGATAGCGCTTACTAAGCAAATTTTGCTTATAGTTGCATTTCCTCTTACTGCAGATAAAGGAAAGGAAAAGTTATAGCAAAGGAAGGCGACAAGGAGGTGCGAATGGATGTGTGATGCCTGGACTATAGAAGCCTTGGGACCTAGCATAAGGATTTATTAAGATTGCCATTTATTAAGAATGTATTAGATGAGTCATTTAGTTTTCCGCTGCTAGTTGATTGCATTTTTAGAGAGTTTATGTATTGATCTCATGTGAACAACTCTAATTAAGTAAAGTTAGTAGTCCAGTAGCGCTCCGCCCTCATAGACTAGTAGCGAGGAGGGTGGGTGTTACAAGTTGGTATCAGAGCAGTTCCTATTCTCCAACATCACACATCAGCACTAACCTTGCCATCTTCAAGTAAGAAAGTATTTAATTTTTAGTATGCTTTTCTTTATTCTTTACAGTAAAGAGAAATCCTTAGAAGTATTAGAATATATATACAGAATAGGGAGATGTTTAGAAGTGCTTATAAAGTTAAGAATTCTGCTTAGTTTCTTTTACATAACAAGATGTGTTCTGGGATGGTGGTATGATCCGGGGACCTAAGCCCGGTGAGCGCTCCAGAATCAAACAAGATGTGTTCTGGGATGGTGGTATGATCCGGGGACCTAAGCCCGGTGAGCGCGCCAGAATCAAACAAGATATGTTCTGGGATGGTGGTATGATCTGGGGACCTAAGCCCAGTGAGCGCGCCAGAATCAAACAAGTGTTGGGTTTTTCGGGCCGCGAAAATCGCTTTTCGCGTCGCGGAAACCCCGAATCGCCCAAGCCACGGATCTCGTGCAAGGTAAAACTTTCAAAAAATGCGAGTACGAGTTTAAAACACGATCGACTATTAGATCTACGAGGGAAAAACATTTACCCTTGATGCGTGCCTTTCGCAATCCCGCAACATCCAAAGGTAGCCGGATCTCGAGACCGTCAAGCGAACGGTCCTCTAGCGGTATCCACACGAACAAGGAGTGGTCTTCTACCACTCAAAGATGGAGAGGAGAACCCACAAGTATGCTAGCACTTTCTAGGGCTCTCGGATTGGATCTAAAAGGTGAGAAAGGAGAGAATATAGAAAAGGAAACACATGTACACCTCTTGGTTCCCTCCTTTGTGACCTTCACCTTCCCTTAGACTTTGGATTTAACTCACACTCCTCTTTTCCTCCATGAAAACCACGACCATCAGCAAGGTTGAGAGAGGAAGAAGCACCCAAGGAAGAAGAAGCATTTACCACAATTAATTTGCCACAAGACAAAACCCATTTTTCCTTTAGTGTGGCCGGCCACACTAGTGTAACTCCCACATTAATGTGGCCGGCCACATTAATGCATTTGGTGTGTAACCTCCATGAGGTGGCACACCATTAAATGAGGAGATGATGTGGCTAATGATGTGGCTAGATTGGTCATACCAAGTAGGATGAGTCAACCTTCATGATGATGTGGCAAGACATCAAGTCAAACTTGATGTTTTAACTTCCATTTGGTCAAGTCAAACATGACCAATTTTCTTCCTTGTTGAGTTAAATCCAACTTTTGATTCAAGTCAATTTAATTTAATGAATCTCAATTCATTAATATAAATTGACTCATGAATCAAATTTAAATTAGACTAATTCAACAATTGAATCTAATTGAATCTAACTCAATAAGTCTAATTTGAATCCAATCTTTGATTCATCATATGAATCTAATCCTATTGGTTCATCATATGAACCTAATCTCCATGCACATGTTCTTTGTGTGTGACCCAATAGGTTCTTGTAACGTTGGCAATGTTATAAACTCTTTTAGAAACATAAGCAATGAGCGGCATCTAGCAATACATCATTGCTACCCAAGTTACAAGAAATGTTGAGATCCAACATCACCTTGTGACTACTAATTGTGACTCCTCACAATATGTGACAAGTGTCCTTCTATCCTAGACATCTAGATTGATCAATGTGAGGCATAGACCGTGTCATCCTCTGACCAATCTAAATCTTGAACTCCGAGTAGACTCACTCAATCAAATGAGCTCAATATCTCATATTGACTCATTTGGGTATGGCCATACACTTTGTGGTCTCACTCTATCAAGAATATCGATGTCTCTCCCGTCATATAGGAGGGATAGATCCCATCTACATCACTCACATCCCTCTGCATAATTTGTTATATACCCAGTAATCGCCTTTATAGTCCACCCAGTTACGGGTGACGTTTGACGAAACTAAAGTACATAACTCCTTATGTAGGGATCCATGGTGACTTCAGGTCTAAGGACTAATAGTCATACTAATAGCCACATGAGAAAGTATATGACACTCATATAACGATCCATGATACTTTCTCATGGCGGGTCATTCAGTATACATTCTCTAATGCATACCCATGTGTCAGCTTGATATCTCTATATCCATGACTTGTGAGATCAAGTCATCGAGCTGACCTACATGCTAGTCTTATTGTATTAACATTGTCCCTGAATGTTAATACTCGACTAGGAATGATTTAGAGTAGTGTTCCCTATATCATCTCACTATCGATTCAACTAATCGATTGATATAGGTATGAACGTTCTACTCAAGGACGTTACTATACTTATTTTATCTGACACTAATACAAATAAGCATAATAACCAAAAACCAATGCCTTTATTAATATACAAAAATATGATATACATGAGTCCATACAATCATCAAATGATTGGCTCTAGGGCTCTAACTAACAATCTCCCACTAGCACTAGTGTCAATCAGTATAGGCTCTAAGGCCTAATGACCTAGTGTGACCATCATGCTTTCTCTGTGCCAAAGCCTTGGTCAAGGGATCTGCGATGTTAGCCTCGTGGGTACTCTGCAAATCTTCACATCTCCTCTATCGATAATCTCTCGAATGAAATGGAAGCGCCGTAGTGCTTGGTCCATGGTGTGAGCGAGGTTCCTTCGCTGCTATAGCTCCATTGTTGTCACAATAGAGCTCAACTGGATCAGCGATGCTAGGAACCACCCCAAGTTCGATGATGAACTTGCGGATCCAAGCGCCTCCTCTTGCCTCGATGCGAATGTACTTTTGTAGAATCACCATCGTATCCTGCTTGAACTCTTCCAACCGGCACCACCATTAATGCAAAATACGAACCCCGATTGCGATCTATAGTCATCCCGGTTAGTTTGGAAGCTAGCATCACCGTAACCCTTTACAGCTAGCTCATCATTGCCTCCATATATCAAGAAATATTCTTTAATCCTTCTTAAGTACTTAAGAATATTCTTGACCGCAATCCAGTGACTTTCACCGGATCGATGGTATCTGCTCGTCATGCTCAAAGCATACGAGACATCAGGTCGAGTACATAGCATGGCGTACATGATCGATCCTATGGCTGAGGCATAAGGGATCTGATCCATGCGGTCTCTCCTCTCTAGAAGAGGGACCTTGAGTCTTCGAAAGACTCACGCCATGTGACATCGGCAGAAATCCCTTCTTGGAGTTCTGCATGGCAAACCGTAGGAGTACCTTGTCAATGTATGTACTCTGACTTAGGCCAAGCAATCTCTTAGATCTATCTCTATAGATCTGTATCCCTAGAATGCGGGATGCCTCACCTAAGTCCTTCATTGAGAAGCAACTCCCTAGCCAGGTCTTGACAGACTGAAGCATAGGGATGTCCTTCCCAATAATTAGTATGTCATCCACATACAATATGAGGAAGACAATTATGTCCCCTACAACCTTCTTGTAGACACAAGGTTCATCTTCATTCTTGATGAAACCAAACTGTTTGATTGCATCATCGAATCGAAGATTCCAGCTCCGAGAAGCTTGCTTTAGTCCATAAATGGACCTATGCAGCTTGCATACTCTGCTAGTATGCTGTGGATCTACAAAACCCTCAGGTTGTGTCATGTACACATCCTCGAGTAGGTTTCCATTCAGAAACGCGGTTTTGACATCCATCTGCCATATCTCATAGTCATGGTAGGCTGCAATAGCAAGCATGATCCGAATGGACTTAAACATCGCTACTGGAGAAAAGGTTTCATCATAGTCAATACCATGAATCTGCTTGAAACCTTTAGCTACCAAGCGACCCTTATAGATAAGTCCATCCATGTTAGTCTTTCTCTTAAAGACCCACTTGCACCCAATGGGTTTTACCCCTTCAGGTGGATCAACCAAAGTCCATACTTGGTTGGTGTACATGGATTCCATTTCGGATCTCATGGCCTCTAGCCATTTCTCGGAATCTGGTCTCATCACAGCTTCCTGATAGGTGGTAGGCTCATCCTCTATGAGCATAACGACATCATAAGAGAAATGAATATCTCTCAGGCTGACGACGTACCCTATCAGACCAGCGAAGAGGTATGTCTACTTGAACTGGTTGTTGTTCCTCAACTCCTTGTGGAACAACATCATCCACAAGACTTTGTGGTTCCAGTTCAATTTCCATCGAGGCATCAGTGCTATTGTTCGCATCTTGAACTTCTTCAAGATCGAACGTGCTCCCACTAGTCTTTCTAGAAACAAAGTCCCTTTCTAGAAAGACCCCAGTCTTTGCCACAACTACCTTGTGCTGACTGGGAATGTAGAAGTAATATCCCTTAGTTTCCTTGGGATATCCGATGAAATAACACTTGTCGGATTTGGGTCCTAATTTGTCTGAGACTTGACGTCGAACGTAAGCCTCACAACCCCAAATCCTCATGAAAGACACCTGGGCATCTCTCCCAGTCCATATCCTATATGGTGTCTTTATCACGACCTTTGATGGAACTCGGTTGAGTATGAAAGCTGCCGTGTCTAGAGCATATCCCCATAGATATGTCGGAAGATCTGTGTGACTCATCATAGATCGTACCATATCTAATAAGGTACGATTCCTCCATTCGGATACACCATTCCACTGTGGTGTTCCAGGAGGAGTGAGTTGGGATAGAATCCCACACTCAGCTAGATAGTCACGGAACTCATGGCTAAGGTATTCTCCACCTCGATCGGATCGAAGTATCTTAATACTCTTGCCAAGCTGGTTCTGTACTTCATTCTTGAATTCTTTGAACTTTTCAAAGGATTCGGACTTATGTGTCATTAAGTACACATAACCGTATCTACTGAAGTCATCAGTAAATGTGATGAAGTACCTATAACCGCCTCTAGCAGCGACATTGAAAGGGCCACATACATCACTATGTATGAGTCCTAACAAATCAGTCGCTCTCTCGCTATGCCCACTAAAAGGAGTCTTGGTCATCTTGCCTCGTAGGCATGACTCGCATATCTCATATGATTCAAAATCAAATGAGTCCAGCAAACCATCCTTATGGAGCTGGGATAAGCGCTTGTCATTTATATGACCTAAGCGACAGTGCCAGAGATAGGTGTGGTTCATATCGTTCGATTTGAACCTCTTGGTACTAACGTTATAGATAGGGCTCTCTAGATCTAGAATATATAGTCCGTTTATCAGAGGTGCACTACAATAGAACATATCGTTTAAATAGACGGAACAACATTTGTTCTTTATTATAAACGAAAATCCTTTCTTGTCCAAACAAGAAACGGAAATTATGTTCTTAGTCAAGGCAGGCACATAACAACAATCATCTAATTCTAGTACAAGCCCAGAGGGAAGAGATAGATGATAAGTTCCTACAGCAATAGCAGCAACTCGTGCTCCATTGCCTACTCGTAGGTCTATCTCACCCTTCGTCAATGCCCTGCTATTCCTCAGCGCTTGTACATTAGTACAAATGTGCAAAATCCGGTATCTAATACCCACGATGAAGAAATAGAGAGGTTGACTTCTATAACATTTATACCTGAAGTAGAAATCTTATTTCTCTTCTTCTTAAGATCTTCCAGGTATTCTTTGGAGTTCCTCTTCCAGTGCCTTGCTTGTCCTTGATATAGGTGACAAAGATGTTCAACCATATCGTAAGCGCTCATCAACTCATGTTGCTTCTGAAGCTCAGAGTTCATGGTTGCGAGCATAAGACAAGACACATCTAATGCGTCATCTTGATGCTTCTTGTAAGTATCTCTGTCTGCTCGCGTGGCAGTGGCAGGAGGAGCCTCCGGAATGGGCTGCTCCAGAATGTACAGTTTACGTTCTTGGGTGAGAACTATTCTCAGGTTCCTGTACCAGTCCAGGAAATTTGCTCCGTTGAGCTTGTCCTTCTTAAGGACAGATCGCAGAGAGAAAATATTCATATTTGACGTCATGGTTATCTACAACAGAAAATTTGTAGAAATAAATATCATATTCTTTAAAATCATTTAATTAGGCCTTTAATTAAATGATGCTTCCACTGAATTCTATAATTCTTGTGGGACAAGATCCACATCATACTAACCCTTGAGTTAGCTTTGGCTAATACGCCCAAGGCTTAGTATGATCGGTAGGTAACGATTACCAATTACATCTCTATGCAACTCTTGTTTATAAAATCAATATCCGCATTTATATTAAAACTCAAGTTAGCTTTGGCTAATACGCCCGAGAGTTAATATAGATGTGGTTTTTGATCTATCTTTTCCAACTGTTGGAATAATGTCTATAGTTGACTCGATCCAACCGAGTAACTAGGAATACTCAATCTAATTGAGCTTGTATTCACCCATGCGTTGATAGGCGGGACCAAGATTGTCCCTCCGTACCCTACCAAGATAATATGTATTGCTCTGCTTTGGCAGATTCAACAATACATGTGATCGAGGTAGTGATAGGTATCATGGCACGGTTAGGCATTTAGAGTTGGTTCGATCGAGATCTAATCTAATCGAAAAGGATGCATCTTGTGCACGACTTAAATCTAATCTAATCGCAAGGGTGCATCATGTGCACGACTTAGATCTAATCTAATCGTAAGGCACTAATTAATTAATTACTTATTAAACATGCATCACATACACAAGCAATTAATTAACTTATTTGTGATTTAGTCATGGCCCTACTACGATCTTCTCAAGCCAATGAGAAGACCGATTGGTCAACCTAGGGTCAACAGCTTCTCCAAGCTCCTCCCTTTGACCACCTTGTGTTGCTCGTGCCCGCCTCGGAACTCCGTCTCGTGTGGACCCTCCACCGCTCCAATTTGTACATTACAATTTGAAACTCGAGTTACATTCAAGTCTAAATCTAATTTACAACAAGAATATAAGAGAAGGCATGACGCGCAGGTCACGAATACAATACAACACTCGCAAACACATAACGGCACGCAGGTCGTATTATGAATTACAACACAACCAATCATATTGGGTTTTGGGCCATGACTATCACAAAATTAATATATAATTCAAAATTATATATTTTCATAATTTTCTATAATTTTAAAAATAATTTTTACAATTTTTACGAGTAAAATTTCCCGGCAGTCCCGTTTAGCGATTTCGGGCGCAATCACGGAACGGATCCCCTTGCGGGGCCCAGGGGCAGCGCCCCTACCCGCGATCTAACCATTGCGAAGGTTCGTTTGCGATCCAACAGCGCCTAAACCCGCTGTCCAAAAATGATTTGGGCCGAGACATTGCCGTTTCGGAAAAATCTTCCCGGCGGGTTCGTTTTAAGTGATTTCGGGTGCGATCGCGGAGCAAATCCCCTTGTGGGGTTAGGGGCAGTACCCCTACCCACGATATAACCATCGTGATTTGCTCCTTTGCGATCTAATGGCACCCAAGCCCGCTGTCCCAAACGGATTTGGGGCGAAACGAAGCCGGTTTTGAAAGATCTTTCCGGTAGCCGAATCGTGCTTCGCTTCTACGGGAAAATTACCCATAAAATCATAAAAAACTAATTTTTACAGAAAATCACAGAAGGTTTTTATTTTTCATAAAAATAAAAACAAACTCGTACAAGCCTTGCACGTGGCTCTGATACCACTGTTGGGTTTTTCGGGCCGCGAAAACCGCTTTTCGCGTCGCGGAAACCCCGAATCGCCCAAGCCACGGATCTCGTGCAAGGTAAAACTTTCGAAAAATGCGAGTACGAGTTTAAAACACGATCGACTCTTAGATCTACGAGGGAAAAACATTTACCCTTGATGCGTGCCCTTCGCAATCCCGCAACATCCAAAGGTAGCCGGATCTCGAGACCGTCAAGCGAACGGTCCTCTAGCGGTATCCACACGAACAAGGAGTGGTCTTCTACCACTCAAATATGGAGAGGAGAACCCACAAGTGTGCTAGCACTTTCTAGGGCTCTCGGATTGGATCTAAAAGGTGAGAAAGGAGAGAATATAGAAGAGGAAACACATGTACACCTCTTGGTTCCCTCCTTTGTGACCTTCACCTTCCCTTAGACTTTGGATTTAACTCACACTCCTCTTTTCCTCCATGAAAACCACGACCATCAGCAAGGTTGAGAGAGGAAGAAGCACCCAAGGAAGAAGAAGCATTTACCACAATTAATTTGCCACAAGACAAAACCCATTTTTCTTTTAGTGTGGCCGGCCACACTAGTGTAACTCCCACATTAATGTGGCCGGCCACATTAATGCATTTGGTGTGTAACCTCCATGAGGTGGCACACCATTAAATGAGGAGATGATGTGGCTAATGATGTGGCTAGATTGGTCATACCAAGTAGGATGAGTCAACCTTCATGATGATGTGGCAAGACATCAAGTCAAACTTGATGTTTCAACTTCCATTTGGTCAAGTCAAACATGACCAATTTTCTTCCTTGTTGAGTTAAATCCAACCTTTGATTCAAGTCAATTTAATTTAATGAATCTCAATTCATTAATATAAATTGACTCATGAATCAAATTTAAATTAGACTAATTCAACAATTGAATCTAATTGAATCTAACTCAATAAGTCTAATTTGAATCCAATCTTTGATTCATCATATGAATCTAATCCTATTGGTTCATCATATGAACCTAATCTCCATGCACATGTTCTTTGTGTGTGACCCAATAGGTTCTTGTAACGTTGGCAATGTTATAAACTCTTTTAGAAACATAAGCAATGAGCGACATCTAGCAATACATCATTGCTACCCAAGTTACAAGAAATGTTGAGATCCAACATCACCTTGTGACTACTAATTGTGACTCCTCACAATATGTGACAAGTGTCCTTCTATCCTAGACATCTAGATTGATCAATGTGAGGCATAGACCGTGTCATCCTCTGACCAATCTAAATCTTGAACTCCGAGTAGACTCACTCAATCAAATGAGCTCAATATCTCATATTGACTCATTTGGGTATGGCCATACACTTCGTGGTCTCACTCTATCAAGAATATCGATGTCTCTCCCGTCATATAGGAGGGATAAATCCCATCTACATCACTCACATCCCTCTGCATAATTTGTTATATACCCAGTAATCGCCTTTATAGTCCACCCAGTTACGGGTGACGTTTGACGAAACTAAAGTACATAACTCCTTATGTAGGGATCCATGGTGACTTCAGGTCTAAGGACTAATAGTCATACTAATAGCCACATGAGAAAGTATATGACACTCATATAACGATCCATGATACTTTCTCATGGCGGGTCATTCAGTATACATTCTCTAATGCATACCCATGTGTCAGCTTGATATCTCTATATCCATGACTTGTGAGATCAAGTCATCGAGCTGACCTACATGCTAGTCTTATTGTATTAACATTGTCCCTGAATGTTAATACTCGACTAGGAATGATTTAGAGTAGTGTTCCCTATATCATCTCACTATCGATTCAACTAATCGATTGATATAGGTATGAACGTTCTACTCAAGGACGTTACTATACTTATTTTATCTGACACTAATACAAATAAGCATAATAACCAAAAACCAATGCCTTTATTAATATACAAAAATATGATATACATGAGTCCATACAATCATCAAATGATTGGCTCTAGGGCTCTAACTAACAACAAGATATGTTCTGGGATGGTGGTATGATCCGGGGACCTAAGCCCGGTGAGCGCGCTAGAATAAAGGGGAACTCCGGTCCTAAGTTCGGACCCCTACCAACCTAGCGCTAGGGTAGTTGTCTGATCAACAACTTATGTTACGGTACTACTAAGTGCAACTAGTCCACCACAATAGTATGTTTATAAGTATGCATGCAAGTATGTTCAAGTCATGTTATGTTTATATTTACGTTTATGTTTAGGTCTACGTTATGTTCATGTTATGTTTTTGCCTATGCATATGGACATGCTTGTGATCGAGTCTATCATTATGTTTAGTTCGTCTACCATGCTTACATTTATGCTGTCATGCTTATGTCACTACTTATGCTTATGTTCATTGTATGTAGGTTAGGAGGTCCTAAGATACCTTTGATGTAGTTTTCCTTAGTACATTAGATTATGGACGCAAACTAATGCATGTACAAGGTAGAGAACATGCTATAGAATTATTCTAAGTTCGAGGACGAACTTTTTATAAGATATGGGGAATTGTAACGACCCAAATTTCCTTAATTAGACCCCTAAAAGTAATTTAAAAATATTTAAAAATGTTATAGAAATATTCTAGGGATTTTTATAAATTTTTAGAGTATTTTTATGTAATTTTTGGAGGTCGTTTGGTATTTTTACTAGACGAAGGAAGTTTCGACAAAAAAATGTCCAAGGCGAGAATTGAACCCACGACCTTTGACTCGGTCAAAACCCAGCTGACCAGGTGGGCAAACAGATTTTTCTATTTAGAAGAGGCAGCGAATTTATTTAAGATAGTTAACAGAATATTAGATTATAAAAGGGATAAGTTGATCTTGGATTTGTTTGTTTAGAAAAGGTAGCGAATTTATTTAAGATAGTTAACAGAATATTATAAAAGGGATAAGTTGATGTTGGATTTGTTTGTTTAGAAAAAGTAGCGAATTTATTTAAGATAATTAACAGAATATTGGATTATAAAAGGGATAAGTTGATGCTCTGTTTTTCCGTGACTTAAACCATTCTCTCCTTCTCTTCTACGTACGATGGCGGAGCTCGGGCAGAAAATGAAAGGGAGTTAGGGTATCATCTTCGGCGGCCGGCCAAGGTCCTAGATGCCCTTTTTGTTCGGTTGTGAGTCCAAATATCAAGGTAAGTGCTTCTCACCTGCAGTAGGAGTAGTTTCGGACCTTTATTCTTCTTGAATTCGAAGCATAAGAAGCGCTTATAGTGCAGATTTTTAATTAAGCCTATAGTGCAGATTTTAATTAAGCTTATAATGCAGATTTTTATGTAGAGCTTATATTGCAGATTTTAATTAAGCGCTTATAGTGCAGATTTTTAATTAAGCCTATAGTGCAGATTTTAATTAAGCTTATAATGCAGATTTTATGTAGAGCTTATATTGCAGATTTTAATTAAGCGCTTATAATGTAGATTTTTAATTAAGCCTATAGTACAGATTTTAATTAAGCTTATAGTACAGATTTTTATGTAGGCTTATAGTGCAGATTTTAATTAAGCTTATAGTGCAGATTTTTTTTTTGTTTGCATAGTATGCAGAAATAGTGTAGCATAGAATGTAGAATCTTGATTAGAATAGTATGCAGAATTTTGATTAGCATAGTATGCAGATTTTTGTTTATGCATTTCAAAGTTAGAATTTGTTTAAACATTTTAGTTTTTAAAGAAGCATTCTTTTATTCGAGGTATTAACAAATATAAGAAATATAAAGAAAAGAAAGAAAAAGGCCAAGGCCTTAAGTAGATCCCAAAGTCAAGACTTTAGGGATTTTGGCACACAAGGTGCTCGTTAAAATGCCGAGGCATTATATATTAGAAGTATTAAAAGATAACAAGTATTTTACTTTTATCAGTGGCACTGTACTGGACTCTCAGTAGTCCTTGGGCTGGGCTCCCATAGTCGGTCCCTAGGTTTAGATAACCTAGTATGCAGGACTCTCAGTAGTCCTTGGGCTGGGCTCCCATAGTCGGTCCCTAGGTTTAGATAATTTGGGACCAGCTATCTCGGGTCAAGTTAGAGATGCGCGCATAGCAAGTACAGTTGTCGGGCCCAAGAAGAAGTTGATTATTATTTTGAAGTATTATAAGTATAAGTTTTTGAACAAAAGAAATAAGTTTCACATAAGTATAAAAGTATAAAAGAATAAGCTTAGAACAAATGAATTAAGTTTCACTTTGTTTCAGAATCAGCAAGTTTAGTTCCCTTTTATGCTAGCATGTTATTTAGATTAGCTTACTGTTCCTTGCTATTAGAAGAGCATGAGTAGCTTTACATGTTTCGCACTTCAGTATGTTTGTTTATTCACTAGTAGATGAGCATGAGTAAATTTCCTTTTGAGCATTCAGTTTTAGATTTCTGTATACATGCATATTCGTGTTTTTGTGAGTTAGATAGCGCTTACTAAGCAAATTTTGCTTATAGTTGCATTTCCTCTTACTGCAGATAAAGGAAAGGAAAAGTTATAGCAAAGGAAGGCGACAAGGAGGTGCGGATGGATGTGTGATGCCTGGACTATAGAAGCCTTGGGACCTAGCATAAGGATTTATTAAGATTGTCATTTATTAAGAATCTATTAGATGAGTCATTTAGTTTTCCGCTGCTAGTTAATTGTATTTTTAGAGAGTTTATGTATTGATCTCATGTGAACAACTCTAATTAAGTAAAGTTAGTAGTCCAGTAGCGCTCCGCCCTCATAGACTAGTAGCGAGGAGGGTGGGGTGTTACATCTTATTTGCCAAGACCAAGGTGTTGGTGCGGGAAGCATCCGACGATCGAACCAGTGTTTTGATAATGACAAAGGATTCAAAGTTAAGGTTATGTTGTGATCTAACAGTTTGAATGAGCTTGTAGGAAAGTCCTAAGTGTACTTAGGCAAAAGTCCTAACTAAGGTTAGGCAGGTAGAAACCCCTAAGGGGTGGTAGCCCTAGGTCATAGGGGGTGGTAACCCTATGAGGAAAGTCTTGGTGGGTCAAGGGCTTCAGGCAAAAGTCCTAGGGGGGTAACCCTAGGTGGAAAGTCCTGGTGTCGCGAACCAAGTGGAAGACTGGACGGGTCAGGGAGCGGGCGTCCAGCATAAAGTCCGGAAGCATCGAGTACTGAGCAAAAGTCCAGTTGATCTGGAGGATCGCACTGGCAACAAGTAACTCTCCTGAGAGGAGTAGGTGAGGACGCGTTCCCCGCAGAGGGAACAGTAGGTGTCAGGTCTACGTAGGATTTCCGGCTGGAAATCCGAAGTCAAACCCGAACAGTCCAAAGACTATCAAACACCTTTCTTATATATTTATGTGTGCTAACCTTGTATTGCAGGGTATATGTGTATTTTGTGGACTAACATATTGTGCAGGGACAAAAGAGCACACTTCACCTCGGATGAAAAGTGTCCGAGACGCCTCCATGGAGCTTGGAGGCGCCTCGGGTGCAAGCCGAAGCCAGCTGTGCAGAGGAGCTGGAGGCGCCTTCATGGGGACTGAAGGAGCCTTGGACCGGGGCTTGGAGGTGCCTTGGAGTGGCGTTGAAGGCGCCTTCAGGTGGATAACAAGCAGCGGTCAAAGCCTGATCGACAGTGGCTGAGTCGGGATAAAACCTTGGGTTGGAGGCGCCTTGGAGCTTAATGGAGGCACTGTAACGCCCGAAAATTCTCAAATTATTTTTAAAAATATTCTATGATTTTTCTGGAATTTTTAGATATTTTTCCGGAATTTTCCGAGTAGCGGAAGCAGCAAAAATAATTAGAACCGCAAAATAGCTTAGGCGGGAATCGAACCCGAGACCCATGGTTTAGGGATAATGTTAGTAACTGGTTGAACCCAGCAGGGCCGTGCTGAAAGGAAAGGGAATTAATTATATTTATAATTGGTTTGGCCGAATTAATTGTTTAGTATAAATAGGAAAACATAAGTTGGTTTGGTTTATTTTGTATTGGTTCGGCAACTTTCTTCTCCTCACCCTAACTCACGCCGATCCCCTCTTCTCCTTCCTCTCTCGGCGCCAACCACCAAGGAGCCTAAGGTTCCACCCTTAGGGCCCTAGGAGCACCTTCCGGCGATAACTCCGACACGAGGACGCTCTCCTTCGCGAAGGGTACGCTTAGACGCGAGAAGATCGTCGAGGAGTCGTCTCCACCGGAATTCTAGCGAATAGAATTGTAAGAAATTACGAACCGGATGTAAGAAACCCCTCACCTGCAGTATAATAGCTTCCGATTGAGTTTTTATGATTTAGTTAGGATGTATGCAGATTTTTATCGATATCTAGGGTGTATTTAATTCTCTTCGCAGATTAGGGATTTAGTTGAACACCTCTAGATGGGCCGGACACGCTTTCTCTCTTCAGATAGGAGGTTAGACGTTGTCGGGTGCCTAGAGGTGGTCTCCCTAATAGAGAGGAGAGTTAGGGCACACTAAGTGTTCGATAAAATAGCTAGTTTAGAAAAAAAATGCACCATATGCATCTTCAACAGCTTAGTTAGATACATTATAGGTATCTATTCAGTATTCTCAGTTTATTACAGCTTATAAGGATCAGATATCCAATGGGTGGGCTCCCACAGTCGCCTCTAGGTTTAGATAACCTAGCTCTAGGTTCAGATAACCTAGAAACAATAGAATAAGCAAGTATTAGCTATTTCAGTATTTTATTTTCAGTGGCACTGTCATTGGGTTGGACTCCCACAGTCGTTCCTAGGTTTAGATAACCTAGTTAACCCTACTAAATTCGGGACTTGCAAACCCGGTCTAGTTAGGGATGCGCGCACCGGGCCCAAACAGCATGATTACTATTTTCACTTATTATGATATTAGTTTTCAAACTCTTAATCTAATCCAGTGATTATAGTTTAAGATCAGTTTTAGCTTAGTTCAGTTTCAGTATCATGCTCCAGTTTAGTTTTTCCCTGTGAATATGCATGATAACTTTATGTGCAGTTGTTATACATGTTTTTATGTTCAAGTTTAGATATGCCATGATTGTATGCTTATATGCCATGCCATGTTAGTTTATTCAGTATATTCAGCATATGTTTTAAACAGCATGATTTTAAATCATATTTGCATCGTTGCATGTTTTTGTGAGGTAGATGGCTTCTTACTAAGCTTTTTAGCTTATAGATACTATTTTCCTTATACTGCAGATACAGGTAAAAGGAAAATGGACTAGCAGAGGAAGCTGGAGGGCAATGCAAAGATGGTGTATGTGGCAGGAACTAGAATAAAAGACCCTCTGGGGATCTAGCATTTACTTTAGCACTTTGCAATGTATTAGTTCTAGTTTTCATGTTTTATGCACTCTTGAACCTTAGCAAGTTTAACCAATTAGAACTTTTAGAAATTTATACTTCCATGCACTTTAAGTTGTTAAAATATGTTTTAGTGAGTAAAATGCCATGAACCAGTTTAGAATTGTTACTACATGTTATTAGAATAGTTTATTATGCATTAGGTAGTTGTTGTATGAGGTATTGGCACGAAGCAGTGCTGAAATCAGAGTTTCTGATTCGAAATCAGAAACTTCTGATCGGTCCGCGGACCGATCAGAGCTGGTTCGTGTCACTGATCGGTCAGCTGACCGATCCAGGCGCGAACAGAGAGTTGGCGTCGTTTATGGATCGGTCGGCCGACCGATCCAGCGGTGAACAGTGGGTTCAGAAACTCACTGATCGGTCTGCCGACCGATCAGTGAGCCACTGGATCAGTCCACAGACCGATCAGTGTACTCATCGGTCAGCTAACCGATCCAGGGTGTTCATCCGTGCCAGTAGTAGCCTGGATCGATCCAACGGAAAGCAATCGATCCAGTTCAGTTTGGATCGATTGGGAAGCTCAGTTTCGACCAAGAAACTCAGTAGATCAACTTCTAGTCCATGGGGGATGTAGGATACGCTTTGTGTTCCTCAGATTACATCCTTTAGCACATGTAGAACCAAGAACAGTCATCAATTAGTAGAAAAGTTAAATTAGATCAGTTTTCCGCACAGTCAGTACAGTACAACTGTAGCGATTCGCCTTACAGCCAAGTAGTTAGAAGGCGGGTCGTTACAGAGTGGTATCAGAGCAGTGTTCCATACTTCCTACACACACATTAGCATTGTACCTGCAGCTTCCAAGTAAGAATACCTCTACTCTCCTTATTGTTCTTGCTTTCTAGTTACAGTTCATGTTTATATGCCTACTGCTTGTTAGTATGTGATAGTTTTAAACATGATATCAGTAGTTATATAACTGTGATTACATTAGTTATGTTATGTTCTCGCCTTTAGAAATGGCATGAGGGCGCCCACTAGAAGGGCATTAGCCATCGAGCAAAGAAGAGCGGCCCTCCTCCGGACCTTACGATTAGTGGCTCGATTCGGTGATGAGCGGCAGAAATAGCCACCTTAAAGGCTAATCAGCAGAGTACCCCACAATCACCCCGGAACCGAATTTGACTACTCCGGTAGTCTTGGAGGTTCCACCAGCCCAGCCTACAGACAGTCCCAGTAGCTGAGCCAAGAAAGGAAGCCTATCGATCCAGTGGCGGTCAAGAGAACTTCTCGGGCACTAGTGAACCATGGGATGCACAAGCTGGTTCAAAACACTGGAGAGCACGATGGAGCTTCTGGCCCGAACACGAGAAGGTGAAGTGTGTCTCCTACTACGCTGCCGCCTTGCGCGATGGTGGGAGAGAATCGAGCAGGCGCCCGGTGAACCGGATGTCATGGGCCGACTTGAGAAGGAGTTCTTGAGGAGTTCTTCCACATACGGTTCTGAACCGCCACTCTGACGAGTTCACCGGTTTCGTCGAGCAACCTTGAGGAAGCCGTGAAGAAATTCAACAAGTTGGCTCGTCTGTGCCCGAGCTAGTCACAGAGAAGGAACGAATCCGGTTGATGCTCAAGATAACGAGGCCGGAGATAGCAATGAACGTGGCGGTGGGTGGCATACATAGGCCACAAACCACGGAGGAGCTAGTGAGCAGTGCCTTGACCACGAGCATTACCAGAACAGCATAAAGCAGCAAAAGCAAGCCTCCTCGGAGTCCAAAGGCCAAGGAAACTCTCACGCTCAAAAACAGCAAGGCCACAGCTCTAACTGGAAACTCCAACAGCAAGCGCAGATCAGGAAGTGACCCAAAGGAGGACCATCTAGCAAGCGACCCGCTTATCCAAAGTGTGCTACTTGTGGGAAATTCCACCGGGGTTTGTCGCAAGGGCACACGAGATGTTTTGAATGTGGACAAGAAGGGCACATGGCTAAGCCGAACAAGACCGGTCTTCCTCGGCCACAGCAGATTATATCGGATGCAGGCCGCTCTAGAAGGTCCACTCATCAGCCAGGGCAGATTAGAACCCCTCCAGCTGAATGCGAGGATCTACTCACTCACCGAGAGGGCTTGCCATGCCTCGGCGGTTGTCACAGTCAGTTAGTATTTTCAAAGATAGTGCTACCGTTCTATTTGACATCGGGCAACCCATTCATATATAGCGAGGTGTTCTCCGAAAAGTTAGAAATACCCTCAGAAGCACTCGATGGTCAATTTGGCGACACTACCTTGAGGAGGTCATGGCATCCACGCAGCAGGCTCATTATAGCGCATGAGAGCTCTTTTGTGATCCGATAGTGCTAGAAATGACCGACTATGACGTTATCTTTGGAATGAACTTTCCGATCAGATACGGTGCTACCATAGAGTGCAGTAAACAGAAAGTCATCTTCCAACCTGAAGCGGCAGAGAACCAAAGAGAAAGGCCAAGAGGTTTCTCTCAGCTATGAAAGCACGGATGCTGATGGATTCGGGATGTACGAGATTCCTAGCACATGTAGTCAACGTCAGCCAGGCAACAACTAGCAGAGGTTCGAGTCGTATGTGACTACCTAGAAGAGTTACCTAGCACCAGACATGGAGATTGACTTTGAGATAGAGCTCATTCCGTACAAATCCTATCTCCAAAGCGCCTTATCGCATGGCTCCAGTCAAGGAGCTTAGGAGCAACTCACAGGAGCTTGACAAGGGTTTCAAACGCCCGAGTCACTCACCATGGGAGCGCCTGTATTGTTCGTGAAGAAGAAGGATGGAAGCATGCGATCATAGACTACGGATCAGAACCAAGTCACAATCAAGAACGGTATCCCTTCCCGAATCGATGATCTGCTCGACCGGTGAAGGGAGCAGAGTGTTCTCTAAGATAGATCTCGATCAGGTTATCATCGGTGAAGGTCAAAGAGGGACATACCAAGAACGGCTTTCAAAACCAGACACGGACACTACGAGTTCGTAGTCATGCCCTTTGGCGTGACCAATGCTCCAGCTACATTCATGGATCTCATGAACAGAGTATTCAGGAGTATTTAGATAAGTTTGTTATTGTGTTTATCGATGACATTCTTATCTATTCAGAACTCGGGAAGAACATTCGAGCACGAAACTAGTATTGCAGACAGCTATACGCCAAGTTCACGAAATGTGAATTTTGGTTAGATCAGGTGTCCTTCCTGGTCACATCATCTCAAAGGATGGTATTATGGTAGATCCAAGATAGAAGCGAAGTAAATGGAAGAGACCTAGGAAATGAAATCGGGAGCTTTACGATTAGCGGTTATTACTGAAAGTTTGTAGAGGACTTCTCCGGATAGCCTCCCCACAGCGACTCTCACCGAAAGAATGAAAATTTCGGTGGGCGGATGTGAGAACGACAGGTGAGCTCAAAGGAGATTGACCAGGTGCTCCTATTTTGGCTCTACCAGACAACACCAGCAGCTTTGACATCTATAGTGATGCCTCTAAGTTGGGACTAGGAGCGATGCTGATGCAAAACGATCGCCTATGCCTCCGGACAACTCAAGGATTATGAGAAGAATTACCCTACTCATGACCTTGAGCTTGCAGCAGAGTGTTCGCCCTCAAAATTTGGAGACATTACTTATATGGAGCTCAGTGCAGAGTGTATACGGATCATCGAGTTTGAAGTACTTCTTCACTCGGAAGGATCTGAATATGCGACAACGCAGATGGTTAGCTGGTCAAAGACTACGATATAGACATCCTCTACCATCCAGGAAAGCAAATAAGGTAGCGAGATGCACTTAGCGAAGTCCATACCTTATTATCTCTAGCGCCATGTCACCAACCCTACGTAAGGAGATCATAGATTTGGTCTTGAACTCATCGTTGGACAGCTCTACTATGACCTTAGAGTCTACCTTGCTTGGTGATATTCAGTCAGTAGGAGCAGGACCACGAAATTCAGAAAATCAAGCAAGGGTTAGCAGAGACAGAAAGTAGAGAGAGTGTCCGATAGAGAGGTGTTGTATTTTGTGACAGACTCTGTGTTCCAGAGAGAGATTTTAGATGAGGCTCACAGGACTCCTTATGCGATGCATCGAGTTCCACCAAAATGTATCAAGACCTGAAGAAATGTTTTGGTGGCCCGGGATGAAGCGAGACATCGCCAGATATGTTAGCATCTGCCTCACCTGTCGAGGGTCAAGGCGGAACATCAGCGACCAGGAGGAGTTCTGCGGCCTATACAGATTCCAGAATGGAAGTGGGAGGATATCTCTATGGACTTCATAGTGGGACTACCCGGAACCACGAATGGTTTTGATGCCATCCGGGTAATAGTCGACAGTTGACTAAATCAACCCACTTTTAGCTATCAAGATATCCTACTCCATGGAGAAGCTAGCTCAGTTGTATCTCCAGGAGATCGTCGACTTCATGGAGTCCCACGTACCATTATTTCAGACAGAGACAGTAGATTCACATCACAGCATTGGGCACGAAGTTAAAGTTCAGCACAGCTTTCCATCCTCAGACAGATGGTCAGACGGAGCGAGTAAATCAGGTACTCGAAGATATGCTCCGAGCATGTGCCCTAGATTTCAAAGGAAGTTGGTGCAAATATCTGAGTTTAGCAGAATTTGCATACAACAATAGCTATCAGGCCACTATCGGCATGGCACCTTACGAGGCTCTCTATGGGCGGAGGTGTAGATCTCCAATCTGCTGGTATGAGAGTGGTGAACAGAAAGAACTAGAACTTCAGACAGATCTAGTAGCAGATACCACAGCAGCTATACAGCAGATCCGCCAGAGGATAGAGACAGCTCAGAGCCGCCAGAAAAGCTATGCTGATATACGGCGCAGACCCTTAGAGTTTTCAGTTGGGGAT
Source organism: Zingiber officinale (assembly GCF_018446385.1). NCBI lineage: Eukaryota > Viridiplantae > Streptophyta > Magnoliopsida > Zingiberales > Zingiberaceae > Zingiber > Zingiber officinale. The sequence continues at coordinate 58,422,583 of NC_055990.1, read as the reverse complement.
TCAGTGTTCCTCAGAGTAGCTCCCATGAAGGGAGTAATGCGTTTTGGGAAGAAGGGCAAGCTAAGTCCCAGATATGTGGGACCATACCTTATCAGCAGAAGAGTGGGCAAGGTAGCATATGAGCTAGAGCTACCCCAGGAAATGTCAGCTGTCCACAACGTATTTCATGTCTCTATGCTGAAGAAGCATACCCCAGATGCCACCCAGGTGATTGAGCCCCAGTCGGTACAGATCCGCGAAGACCTCAGCTATGATAGTCGGCCTATTCAGATAATAGACCGAGCAGTTAAGAAATTGCGGAACAAGGAAGTACCATTAGTCAAAGTCATTTGGCACAGTCACACAGCAGAAGAGGCAACTTGGGAGACAGAAGTACCCAGAATTATTCTAAGTTCGAGGACGAACTTTTTATAAGGTATGGGGAGTTGTAACGTCCGAAAATTCTTAAATTATTTTTAGAAATATTCTATGATTTTTCTGGAATTTTTAGATATTTTTCCGGAATTTTCCGAGTAGCGGAAGCAGCAAAAATAATTAGAACCGCAAAATAGCTTAGCGAGACCCATGGTTTAGGGATAATGTTAGCAACCGGTTGAACCCAGCAGGGCCGTGCTGAAAGGAAAGGGAATCAATTATATTTATAATTGGTTTGGCCGAATTAATTGTTTAGTATAAATAGGAAAACATAAGTTGGTTTGGTTTATTTTGTGTTGGTTCGGCAACTTTCTTCTCCTCACCCTAACTCACGCCGATCCCTTCTTCTCCGTCCTCTCTCGGCGCCAACCACCAAGGAGCCTAAGGTTCCACCCTTAGGGCCCTAGGAGCACCTTCCGGCGATAACTCCGACACGAGGACGCTCTCCTTCGCGAAGGGTACGCTTAGACGCGAGAAAATCGTCGAGGAGTCGTCTCCACCGGAATTCTAGCAAAAAGAATTGTAAGAAATTATGAACCGGATGTAAGAAACCCCTCACCTACAGTATAATAGCTTCCAATTGAGTTTTTATGATATAGTTAGGATGTATGCAGATTTTTATCGATATCTAGGGTGTATTTAATTCTCTTCGCAGATTAGGGATTTAGTTGAACACCTCTAGATGGGCCGGACACACTTTCTCTCTTCAGATAGGAGGTTAGACGTTGTCGGGTGCCTAGAGGTGGTCTCCCTAATAGAGAGGAGAGTTAGGGCACACTAAGTGTTCGATAAAATAGCTAGTTTAGAAAAAAATGCACCATATGCATCTTCAACAGCTTAGTTAGATACATTAGAAGTATCTATTCAGTATTCTCAGTTTATTACAGCTTATATGGATCAAATATCCAATGGGTGGGCTCCCACAGTCGCCTCTAGATTTAGATAACCTAGCTCTAGGTTCAGATAACCTAGAAACAATAGAATAAGCAAGTATTAGCTATTTCAGTATTTTATTTTCAGTGGCACTGTACTGGATCAGATATCCATTGGGTTGGACTCCCACAGTCGTCCCTAGGTTTAGATAACCTAGTTAACCCTACTAAATTCGGGACTTGCAAACCCGGGTCTAGTACAGTTGTCGGGCCCAAACAACATGATTACTATTTTCACTTATTATGATATTAGTTTTCAAACTCTTAATCTAATCCAGTGATTATAGTTTAAGATCAGTTTTAGTGCAGTTCAGTTTCAGTTCAGTATCATGCTCCAGTTTAGTTTTTCCCTATGAATATGCATGATAACTTTATGTGCAGTTGTTATACATGTTTTTATGTTCAGGTTTAGATATGCCATGATTGTATGCTTATATGCCATGCCATGTTAGTTTATTCAGTATATTCAGCATATGTTTTAAACAGCATGATTTTAAATCATATTTGCATCGTTGCATGTTTTTGTGAGGTAGATGGTTTCTTACTAAGCTTTTTAGCTTATAGATACTATTTTCCTTATACTGCAGATACAGGTAAAAGGAAAATGGACTAGCAGAGGAAGCTGGAGGGCAATGCAAAGATGGTGTGTGTGGCAGGAACTGGAATAAAAGACCCTCTGGGGATCTAGCATTTACTTTAGCACTTTGCAATGTATTAGTTCTAGTTTTCATGTTTTATGCACTCTTGAACCTTAGCAAGTTTAACCAATTAGAACTTTTAGAAATTTATACTTCCATGCACTTTAAGTTGTTAAAATGTGTTTTAGTGAGTAAAATGTCATGAACCAGTTTAGAATTGTTACTACATGTTATTAGAATAGTTTATTATGCATTAGGTAGTTGTTGTATGAGGTATTGGCACGGCGGTTGAAATCGAGTTTCGATTGAAATCGAAACTCTGATTGGTCCGCTGACCGATCGAGTGGTTCGTGTCAGCGATCGGTCGGTGACCGATCCAGTCGGAGAGTTGGCGTCGTTTATGGATCGGTCGGCCGGCCGACCGATCCAACGATGGGTTGAAACTCGATCGGTCGCCGACCGATCGGTGAGCCACCAGATCGGTCCACGCCGATCGGTGTACTCTGGATCGGTGGAGACCGATCCAAAGAAGCGTAAGCGACACGGATCGGTCAGTGACCGATCCGGGTGTTCATCCGTGCGATGGCGGCTGGATCGATCCGTGGATCGATCCAGCGCAATCGATCCAGTTCAGTTTGGATCGATTGGGAAGCTTAATTTCGACCAAGAAACTCAGTAGATCAACTTCTAGTCCATGGGGGATGTAGGATACGCTTTGTGTTCCTCAGATTACATCCTTTAGCACATGTAGAACCAAGAACAGTCATCAATTAGTAGAAAAGTTAAATTAGATCAGTTTTCCGCACAGTCAGTACCGTACAACTGTAGCGATTCGCCTTACAGCCTAGTAATTAGAAGGCGGGTCATTACAGGCACCTTGTACACCCTTTATAAGGGGGTTTCGACCTTTGTGCTACAAGCTGCTAACAAGACAATCCCGAAGTGTTGCAACGAGATCCAGATGACCCGAAGCTTCGAAATTGCTCATTCTTGTTGTCGGTATACTCTTTCAGTTTAATCGATTGTAATTATTTTGTAACCGTTATTCGAGCTTATAGGTGTTGCCTACAGAAAGCGATCAACGATCGCGGGCCATGGAGTAGGAGTCGCCACAGGCTCCGAACCAAGTAAACAACCTGTGTTTGCGTGTGTTATGTTTTCTTTTATTTTCCGCTGCGTATCTACTCGACACATTTTAAATCGAACGAAATAGCCACGAGCGCTATTCACCCCCCCCCCCTCTAGCGCTTCTCGATCCAACAATTGGTATCAGAGCGGGGTCGCTTCGATTTGGTGCAACCACCAATCAAGTAATTTTTTCGTGGTATTTTCAGTTTTTTCGGAGTCGACCAGAATTAGTATAATTACTATATTCCGATCTATTTCTCGCTCGAATCGATTTTTGCTCGAAGTTGGTACAACACCACTCGAGTTTATTTTTTTTATATACATCCCGCACTACTAATCCAAGACCCAGTCTTGGAACAGATTTTTTTTGTGTGTCCAGGTCTTAAAATGGCACTTCAAGAAGGTTATAGCACCGCTCGACCACCGCTCTTCACCGGAGACGATTTCGAGTACTGGAAGGGCCGGATGGAGGCATACTTGCAAACCCAGTTCGAAGTCTGGATGATCACCAAGATAGGACTTTAACTTCCACTTGACGACTCAGGCAAACTAGTATCATACCAGAACTATGACACATCCTTAATAAAGAAAGTAGAGGCAAACGCAAAGGTAACCTGCATACTCTAGTGTGGTCTGACCAAGGAGGAGCTCAACAGAGTTAGACCATTCTCCAGCACAAAAAAGCTATGGGAGAAGTTGATCGAACTCCACGAGGGCACCTCCAACACCAAGGTAAGCAAAAGAGATCTGTTATTTAATAAACTATACAATCTCAAAATGCAGGGAGGAGAGACAGTAAGTCAACTCCATGCACGCATACAAGATATTCTCAACTCCCTCCATGCAATCGGGCAGAAAGTCGAGAATCGGGATGTCATAAGGTACGCACTCAACTCTTTTCTGAGGAACACATTGTGGGCATCAATGGTAGATGCCTACAAAATTTCCAAGGATTTATCTTGTATAAAATTAGATGAATTATTTTCTGAGTTTGAATTATATGAGCAGACTAATGCACAGCCAACTGAGAAGGGCATTGCTTTGATTGCAGGTACAAGCAAAACACGTGAACCAAGAACACGGTGAAGAACCGAACCAGAGTCGGAAGAAAAACCTGACTCAGACGATGAAGATGATGAACTAACAACAGAACTTGTGAACCTTGTGAAGAAACTGTACAACAAAAAGAAGGGTTTCAACAAGAGAGACCTAAAGAAGGCAGTACAATCCAAGGAGAGTCAACCAAGCTCAAAAGTCAAGTTTGAGGTAATTTGCTACGGGTGCAATCAGAAAGGGTGCATCAAGGCCAACTGCCCAAATCCAAAGGAAGAGAAAGAAGAAGGTGTTGAAAGCAACTTTTGAGGAATCTTCAGAAGAAGATACCGACGACGAGCTCAACCAGACGAGCCTCCTCGTGCTGATGGCCCCGGATCAAATCAACGTGTCTGAGAGTGAGAGCGAATAGGAAGCTAAATCAAAAAGAAGCCACAGATCCATATCCGTTTCTGAAGGGCCCGATCCCTCTGTAAGTATTCCTCAATTAAATAATTTAGTTAATTATTTATTACGCAAATTAGCAAAATCAAACATTCAGGTCAAGTCACTTCTAAAGGAAGTAGCAGTCCTTGAAGAAGTGACTAACTCCAAAACCTTGCCTGACCCAGTTCAGACTGAAAATTCAAGTCAAGTCCAAAAACTTGAGAAAGAAAATTCTAATCTGAAAACTCAGGTCAAGGATTTGGAGAAGACCTTAGAACGGTTTTCTTTGGGGTCCAAGAACCTTGACCTAATTCTTGGGAGACAAAGAGCCGTTTACAATAGAATTGGACTAGGTTTTAAAACCAAGAAGAAATATCGATCCTATCTATCCTTAGTCAACATACCAAATAGTAAACTAGTCCAAGCATGGGTACCCAAGACCAACTTGGTCAATCAAGTTGGACTTGGTAAGTATTGGGTCCCCAAGGATCAAGTACATTACCTTGATAAACCTTATCGAGGCTATGATCCAGGGGAGTAAAAAGAAAAATTATTTTAATTAATAAATAAATAAATAAAAATTATCTTAACAAATAAATAATTAATTAAATTCATCTTAATAAATAAATAAATAAAAATTATCTTAACAAATAAAATTAAAGGGATATAATTAAAACTTTAAAAACAAGCTAAAAGGAAAATCAATAATGGAGACTCCAGAATAGCTGGCACCTCCAAAAGGAATCTACCTGACAGGGTAACTAAACACAACCTACCCGGCAGGGTAATTAGGGCTAGAATAAAAAGGGCTATGTTTAACTTGACCCACGGTACTGGTGAAGTATTGGATGATAGTGCATTAGGGAAGTTTAGTCTATGCATGTCTAGGAAGATATGGCTTCGACCTGGTGCATTTGGCTAAGTGGAACTGACCGAAGCTACCCTTTATGGATCTTAACTAGTTAGACCAAGGTTTTATACTAAGTTCAATGGATAGGACTATTTGGAAAACCTCGAAGACATTGTTACTTTAATGATGTCCAAGTGACTTACCATAGCCCAGAAGTTTATCCAAAGAATGTCTATTTGTTGAGCCCAAAGCTAAACCTGAATCTAACACAAAGTTAAATCAAACCCTATAATTAAACCTAATTCATCTCACAAGATTATAGGATTCCCTGTTTGAAAAATCTAGATTGGGTGAGATGATTAAGTATCTAAAATTAAATAAAATTAAAATTAAATTAAATTAAAATTAAAATTAAAATAAAATAAAAATTAAAATTAAAATTAAAATTAAATTAAATAAAAATTAAAATTAAATTAAATCAAATCAAATTTAATTAACTTAATATTTTTTTAAATTTAATTAACTTAATATTTTTCAAAATTCAATTAACTTCATATTTTTCAAATTTAATTAACTTGATATTTATCAAATTTAATTAACTTAATATTTTTCAAAATTTTATTAACTAAAAGTTTTTCAAAATTAATTAACTTAATATTTTAATTATTCAACCATCTCACAATCAACCATAAGAATAACTGATAACTAAAACCTAGACTGGGTGAGAAGAAAAATTAAGGAGCTTATTTCAATCAAACTATCTTTTGATCCATTAAAAAGAATCCAATTCAAATACCTTTTGTGTAGGAATTGGCTCAATGGATGTTGGATAGTGGATGCTCCAGACATATGACTAGAGATATATTGAAGTTCACAAAGCTCAAATACAAGAACCTAGGATCAGTTACATTCGTCAACAACGGTAAACTTAAGATAATCGGAAAAGGTAATATCGAACTTAACTCTGATTTTATTATTCGAAACGTTTTATTAGTTGAAAATTTTAACTTTAATTTACTGAGTATAAGTCAATTGTGTGATAGTAGCTTCTTAGTTATTTTTAATAACTCTGGGTGTTTAGTTAAAAATATTGATAACCCCGAAGTCATACTTAATGGACTTAGGAAAAATAATATCTACACAATTGACCTGCCCATATCCTCAATAAAGTGTCTCTTGACACAACAAGAGGAAACCAACCTGTGGCATAGAAGACTAGGTCACACCCATGTCAAACTCATTTCAAGAATGAGTCAAAATGGCTTAGTTAGAAGGCTACCCAAATTAAAAAAACCTAGAAAATATAATTTGTCAGGCTTGCCAACAAGGTAAGCAAACCAAATCAACTCATAAGTCAACCAACCTAGATAGAACTAGCTTCTTACTTGAGCTCCTACATTTAGACCTATTTGACTCACATGGAGCCAATTCACTAAGCAAGAATCAGTACTGCTTAGTAATAATTGATGATTACTCTAGGTACACTTGGATAAAATTTCTAAAAACAAAAGATGAAACCTTTGAAGCTTTTAATAATTTTTGTAAGTTAATAGAAAATGAAAAAGATACCAAAATTAAAATAATAAGGAGTGCTAATGGGGGTGAATTTGAAAATCATAGGTTTACCCAATTTTGTAAAATTAATGGATACAAACATGAATTTCCATGTCCTAGAACTCCCCAAGAGAACGGTTTGGTGGAACGTAAAAATAGAACCCTACAAGAGACCGCCAGAACCATGCTAAATGAGTATAACTTAAATCATCAATTCTGAGCCGAAGCAATACATACAGCAAACTACATTCAAAATAGAATTCTGATAAATAAATTACACAATAAAACCCCCTATGAAATATATTATAATAAAATTCCTAACTTGAACTATTTAAAAGTGTTTGGATGTAAAGCTCACATTTTAAACACTAAAGATTACTTAAGAAAATTCACACCCAAATCAGTCCAAGGAATATTCTTAGGGTACTCCACAACTAGTAGGGCTTATAGAATCTATAACCAAAATACCCTAAAAGTTGAAGAAACAACTAATATAATCTTTGATGAAAAATATAACCTACCTAATATAAATGAAAATGTTGACATTAACCTAAGAATTATAGAAGATAAAGAAATTCAACCTAACACTAGACCAGAGGAACCAACTACTGACTCAAGTATAAGACCAACCAGAATAAGTACTTCTCACCCACCTGACCAAATTTTGGGTGACCCAAACCTAGGAGTTAGAACTAGAGCTTCTTATAGAAACCTGAGTCAGATTGCCCTTATCTCTAAAATTGAGCCTAAGACTATAGAATAAGCTCTACCTGACCCAGATTGGATCATTACTATGCAGGAAGAATTAGCCTAATTTGATAGAAACCAAGTCTGAGAACTTGTACCTAAACCCTTGGATAAGTCCATAATTGACACCAAATGGGTATTTAGGAATAAATTGAATGATCAGGGTGATATAGTAAGAAATAAGGCCAGACTAGTAGCCAAAGGGTTTAGCCAGGTTGAAGGTTTAGACTATGATGAAACCTATGCACCAGTAGCTAGACTTGAATCCATTAGGATGCTGTTGGCATATGCAGCACATAAAGGATTTAGGTTATACCAAATGGATGTCAAGTCAGCCTTCTTAAATGGGTTTGATCCGGTGGTAAGAACAAGGACCCCCCTCTCAGGGAAGTCAACGTCACGTGGAAGTCAAAGGGTCAAACGGCCGACCGGAGAAGGGGAGACCGGTCGGCCGAACGGGGTCACAGCGGAATCAAAAATAACCCGACGGGGAGTCGAGTCTCCGACGCTCATGGGGAACGGGGTCGCCGGGCCGATCGGGGAGCCCGCTGGCCGAAGGCCTAAAGTAGCATTACTGTGAACAGTCAGAAGAGCACACGACCGGGAATCTCCCGAGCGGACCAGCACATACGACCGGCCGGACGTGAGGGGACTGCCGACCGGCCGGACGCTCGGCATAGGGTAAGAAGAGACAAAAGGATAAGGGAACAACTTCTGACAGCGGATATGCTCAACGACCAGGCCATAGGCAGGATCTTACGACAGAGGGTTCCATTGTCCTATCAGAGATGTGCTCGGACTGTAGCGGTATGGTGTCAGGTAAGCTCTTCTGACAAGCCTATACTGAGGTATGGTGAGAAGACACGTATTTGCCTTGGTACGTGTGCATAAGCCTCTTCCTGGCTCTATATAAGGGTCCTCATTCTTCACCGGAGGTACGCACTCTCGTATATTCGAAGCCACCTCTTTGTTGTCCACTTGCCTGACTTGAGTGTCGGAGGGTCGTCGCCGGGAACCCCATCCCGGCCCGACTTCCTTGCAAGTTCGCCGGAGGTCCGTACGACCGGTTGAAGATCTACGTCAGCAATTCGGAGAGCGCCACGTGCCCAGCATCCGTTGATTCAGCGTTCGGACAGGATCAATTTGGCGCCGTCTGTGGGAACGCTCCTGCATCCGATCGGAAGCAATGGATGAAGCTGGACGACCGCATTCGGTGATGCTCGCCATAAAGGAGCTCGACGCTCTGATCGAGACAAGAGCAGCTAAGCTTGTGGAACAACAAAGGCAGAAATCGCAAGCCGAGAGGATTGAGCTGTTGGAGTGTATACTGAAAGCCTAAGCTTTGTAAACATTCATTATGAATAAAGAATCACATTTGGTCAAATTGTCTACATTTAGTTGTAGTTGTTCAATTAATTTATACTGTAGATAACATAGTATGTGGTGCCACATGCAGAAGATAATGTTATCAGTACCTTATAAATTATAAACAGTAGCTCACGACCAAAATGGAAAGGAACAAACCATTAGAAGGTTGTAGTGTAATTAGGTATCAGTTTATCTTGACTGTATAATTACACTAGTACACTTAGAGTGTAATGAGTAGGATCATTTGAGGTCATTTCTTTTATACTGACTTTATAAAGAAACAAAGACCTCGGTTATTATGGAAGTGTGTGCTCTTAATCCTAATATAATAACAAGCACATATATTTGATATTTATTTCTTTAATTTGTCAATGGATGAGATTTAGTTCGATGAATCAATAAGCCCGATAAGTTGGGAAATGGTATCACTTATAGTGTGTGTTGTTGATTATAGAAGGAAACTATGTCCTAGAGATACTAGGTTGATAATGTCCTCAAGAGGAGCTCATAAGGATTGTCATGTTAAACCCTGCATGTGGACTTAGTCCAACATGATGATAAGGTTGAGTGGTACTACTCTTGGATTAAGATATTAATTAAACGAGTTGTCAGTAACTCACTTAATTAGTGGGCATTCGATATCTTAAACACAGGGAGACTAACACACTCATAATAAGAAGGAGCCCAAAAATGAAATTTGGGATTGGTGCGGTAGTTCAATAATAGTTCTCTAGTGGAATGAATTATTATTGATAAAATTAAGTTGTGTGTTCGGGGCTGTAATGACCCACCTTCTGGGTACTGGCTGTAAGGCCGGTCGCTACAGTTTCTGCTGTCTATATGCTGTGCGGAAAACTGGGTTTATTAAAATTTTGCTAATCTAATTGCTGGGAACGCTGTAACTGAATGTTCTACATGTACCTAATAATTGTACACATGCTAGGGGAGGTATTTACCACTGATACCGGACTTCTGATCGGTCCACGGACCGGTCCACTGACACTGGCACGGGGAAGAACCTTTGGATCGGTCGACAGACCGATCCATGATTCACTAGAGTTTCTGTACGCACCTGGATCAGTCTGCCGACCAATCCAGGACCTCACTGATCGGTCGGACTGACCGATCCAGTGGCTCACTGATCGGTCAGCTGACCGATCAGTGGTGTGATGTTCACGATCCAACTATCGGGATTCATTCTGTTCGCGGCTGGATCGATCTGTCGAACGATCCAGCTGCGAACAGAGAGTTAGGACTGCCGAAACCAGCTCCCTGATCGATCTACCGACCGATCCGAGACCCCCTGATCGATCTGCTGACCGATCAGGGGTTTCTGATTTCGTATCAGAAACTCTGATATCAGCACTGATGCGTGCCAAAATCATTATACAACACTATAAAAGCTAAATGAACATTCTACTAGGCAATGGCTAACATACTAAACATGATGTGAGATATGATTCATTACTTCATGACAAGTAACCACGCTAAGTGCAGAAAAATAACTAACAATGTTCTGATAGATAACTCTCTAAAGTTGTAAGGCAGTTAACTTGCTAAATATTCTAAAACATAAGATAAACTTGCTAGATCCCTCAGATCTTTATTCCAGGTTCCTCCCACACACATCTTGATCTGCATTGCCCTCCAGCCTCCACTAGTCCACTTTTCTTTTACCTGTATCTGCAGTATAAGAAAAGTAGCATCTGTAAGCTAAAAAGCTTAGTAAGAAGTCATCTACCTCACAAAAACATGCATACGATGCCGATATGATTTTCAAATCATGCTATTTGAAATATACTGACTAGGCTAAACATGGCATGGCATGTGATCATACAAGCATAGCAATCAAGAACTGAACACAAGCTATCATACTTGCGAAAATAGAGCTGAGCATGAAAACTGAAACTGAAAACAAATCATGGAACTGAACTAAACTGATCATGATCTGTACTAAACTAACTGAGCTGGTACTGAAACTAAGCTGAACTCACATAACTGATTGTGAATTTGAAAAGCTATACATATAATAAGTGAAAATACTAAACATGCTGCTTATGGGCCCTGACAACTGTATCTAAACCCGAAGTGCAAGTTCCGGATCTAGTAGGGTTTACTAGGTTAGCTAAACCTAGGGACGACTATGGGAGTCCAGCCCAGTGGATATCTAATCCAGTACAGTGCCACTGCTGAAAGTAAAATACTGAATGCTATATACTTATTTTGCTGAATCTAGGTTATCTGAACCTAGAACTAGGTTGTCTAAACCTAGAGGCGACTGTGGGAGCCCACCCATTGGACTGTAGTCCTACATAAGTTGAAATAAACTAATTTACTGTTTTAAATGCTTCTAGTGCATTTAAAAAGTTATTTAAACTGTCTATTACTGAGCTAGACATTTAATCGAGCACCTAGGATGCTCTAACTCTTCTCCCTATTAGGGAGACCACCTCTAGGCACCCGACAACGTCTAACCTCCTATCTGAAGAGGGAAGACGTGCCTGGCCCATCTAGAGGTGCTCAACTAAATCCCTAATCTGCGAAGAGAGTTAAATACACCCTAGATATCGATAAAAATCCGCATACATCCTAACTAAAGCATAAAAACTCAAACGGAAGCTATTATACTGCAGGTGAGGGGTTTCTTACCTTGTGTGCTAGATTTCTTACAAATCTAATCGCTAGAAATTTCGGTGGAGATGACTTCCCGACGATTCGCTCGCGTCCACGTGCTCTACTCGCGGAGGGGAACGTCCTTGTGCTGAAATCGTCGCCGAAAAGTGACCTTGGGGCCCTAGGGAGAGAACCCTAGGTCTTCTTGGTGTGGCGCCGAGAGAAGGAGGAAGAGAAGAGAGGTGTTCGGCGTGAGGGTTTGGAGAAAGAAAGTGGCGTGAGGTTTTGTGAGGAGAGGGCAGCCGAACCCAAATTAAACCAAACCCAACTTAAGTTCTTAATTTATATTAAGTGGATTATTGAACCCAACTCTAATATAAATATAATTGGTTCCTCTTTCTTTCAGCACGGCCCTGCTGGGTTCACCGGTTACTAAGGCTAACTAAAGGTTTAGCGGACCCGAGAGGTCCCGGGTTCGATTCCCGCTTAAACCATTTTACTTATCTAATTACTTTTGCTACTTCCGCTACTTGAAAAATTCCGGAAAAATATCTAAAAATTCCAGAAAAATCATAGAATAATTCTAATGCAAGTTTGAGAATTTTCGTGCATTACAATCCCCCATACCTTATAAAAAGTTCATCCTCGAACTTAGAATAATTCTGGGTACTTCTGTCTCATGCTGGCTTCTGTGTGACTTTGCCAAATGACTTTTACTAACAGTACTTCCTTGTTCACAATGTCTTAACTGCTCGGTCTATTATCCGAATAGGCCATTGTCATGTTGAGATCTTCGGACTTGTGACTCAATCACAGGGTGGCATCCGGATATGCTTCTTGACACGTGAAATACATTGTGGATAGTGACATTTCACGAGGTAGCTCTAGCTCATATGCTACCTTGCCCACTCTTCTAGTGATAAGGTATGGTCCCACGTATGGGACTTAGCTTGCCCTTATTCCCAAAACGCATTACTCCTTCATGGGAGCTACTCTGCGCCTTGTATCAGCATAGCTCTTCTGGCGGCTCTGAGTTGTCTCTATCCTCTGGCGGATCTGCAGTATAGTGGTATCTGCTACTAGATCCGTCTGAAACTCTAGTTCTTTCTGTTCACCACTCTCATACCAGCTGATTGGAGATCTACACCTCCGCCCATAGAGAGCCTCGTATGGATAGTGGCACTGATAGCTGTTGTTGTATGCAAATTTTGCTAAGCTCGGATATTTGCACCAACTTCCTTGAAGTCTAGGGCACGCTCGGAGCATATCTTGATGTACCGATTTACTCGCTCTGTCGACCATCCATGCGGATGGAATGTTGTCTTGAACTTTAACCCGTGCCCAATCTTGTTGTACACACTCCCTTAGTGTGATGTAAATCTCTTGGAAATAATGGTACGTGGGACTTCATGCAGTCCGACGATCTCACGGAGATACAACCGAGCTAGCTTCTCCATGGAGTAGGATATCTTGATAGCTAAAAAGTGGGGTGATTTAGTCAACTGTCGACTATTACCCAGATGGCATCCAAACCATTCGTGGTTCGGGTAGTCCCACTATGAAGTCCATGGAGATATCCTCCCACTTCCATTCGGGAATCTGTATAGGCTGCAGATGTTACGCCTTGACCCTCGTGAGATGCTAACATATTGTCTCGCTTCATCCCGGCCACCAAAAGCGTTTCTTGGTCTTGATACATTTTGGTGGAACTCGGATGCATCGTATAGGGAGTCCTGTGAGCCTCATCTAAAATCTTTCTCCTTAGGAACACAGAGTCTGTCACCAAAATACAACACCCCCCTATCGGACACTCTGAATTCTCTACTTTCTGATTCTGCTAGCCCTTGCTTGATTTTCTGAATTTCAGGGTCTTGCTCTTGAGCTGACTGAATATCACCAAGCAAAGTAGACTCTAAGGTCATAGTAGAGAGTTGTCCAACGATGAGTTCGAGACCGAAATCTACGATCTCCTTCTGTAGGGGTGGTGACATGGCTGCTAGAGATAATAAGGTAGCACTGGACTTTCTGGTAAGTGCATCTGCTACCCTATTTGCTTTCCCTGGGTGGTAGAGGATGTCTACATCGTAGTCCTTGACCAGCTCTAACCATCTGCGCTGTCGCATATTCAGATCCTTCTAACTGAAGAAGTACTTCAGACTCTGATGATTTGTAAACACTCTGCACTGAGCTCCATATAAGTAATGTCTCCAAATTTTGAGAGCGAACACTACTGCTGCAAGCTCAAGGTCATGAGTAGGATAATTCTTCTCATAATCCTTGAGTTGTCTGGAGGCATAGGCGATCACCTTGCCGTTTTGCATCAGTACTGCTCCTAGTCCCAACTTAGAGGCATCACTATAGATGTCAAAGCTGCTGGTGTTGTCTGGTAGCACCGGTCAATCTCCTTTTGAGCTCATTGATTCTCACGATCCTCTCGAAATTTTCTTTCCGTGAGAGTGGCGGTGGGGAGGCTATCCGAGAAGTCCTCTACAAACTTTACGTAATAACCGCTAATCCCGAAAGCTCCTGATTACCATTGGCGTTCCTAGGTCTCTTCCAGTTACTTTCTATCTTGTTGGGATCTACCATAATACCATCCTTTGAGATGATGTGACCCGGGAAGGACACGATCTAACCAAAATTCACATTTCGTGAACTTGGCGTATATTGGTTCTGAAGGTCTGCAATACTAGTTTCTGGTGCTCGAATGTTCTTGAGTTCTGAATAGATAAGAATGTCATCGATAAACACAATAACAAACTTATCTAAATACTCACTGATGTTCATGAGATCCATGAATGTAGCTGGAGTCACGCCTAAGGGCATGACTACGAACTCGTAGTGTCAGTATCCGGTACGAATCCGTCTTGGGTATATCCCTTCTTTAACCTTCACCGATGATAACCTGATCTGAGATCTATCTTAGAGAACACCGCTGCCTGGTCGAGCAGGTCATCGATTCGGGAAGGATACCTGTTCTTGATCGTGACTTGGTTCAATGATCCGTAGTCCATACGTGCATGCTTCCATCCTTCTTCTTCACGAACAATACAGGCGCTCCCATGGTGAGTGACTCGGGCATATGAAACCCTTATCGAGCGGCTCCTGTAGTTGCTCTGAAGTTCCTTCATTCTGCTGGAGCCATGCGATAAGGCGCTTTGGAGATAGGATTCGTACCGGGAATGAGCTCTATCTCAAAGTCAATCTGGTGCTAATCCTGGTAACTCTTCAGGGAAGACTGCTGGGTAGTCACATACGACTCGGACCTCTGCTAGCTGTTGGTCCTTGTCCTGACTGGTACTGACTACGTGTGCTAAAAATCCCGTACACCCTGAATCCATTAATCTCTATGCTTTCATAACTGAGAGAAACTTCTTGGCCTTTCTCCTGGGTTCTCCGACGAATTCGAACTGTGCTTCCGCTTCAGGTTGGAATATGACTTTCTGTTTACGGCACTCGATGGAGGCACCGTATTTGATCAAGAAGTCCATCCCGAAGATCACGTCATAGTCGGTCATCTCTAGCACTATCGGATCACAAAAGAGCTCTGTATGCTATAATAACTGGCACTGCTTTGAGCCAGTGCGTGGATGCCATGATCTCTCCTGAAGGTAGTGTCTAAAGACCACCGAGTACCTCGAGGGTCTTTCTAATTTTGGGAAAACATCCGGCTATATATGAATGGGTTGCCCGAGTATCAAATAGAACAGTAATCTGACCTGTGACAACTGTCGAGGCATTAGCTACGTCCTCTCGTGGTGAGTAGATCCTCGCATTCGCCATAGCCGGAGGGGCTTCTAATCTGATAGGTGGACCTTCTAGAGCGGCCTGATATAACTGAGCTGGCTGGCCTGCATACTGAATCTGCTGTGGCTGAGGAAGACCGGTCTTGTTCGGGCACTGCTTAGCCATGTGCCCTTCTTGTCCACATTCAAAACATCCTCGTGTGCCCTTGCGACAAACCCCTGGGTGGAATTTCCCACAAGTAGCACACTTTGGATAGCTGGGTCGCTTGCTAGATGGTTCTCCTTTTGGGTCACTCCCTGATTTGCGCTTCCTGTTGGAGTTCCCTTTCTAGTTAGAGTTGTGGCTTTGCTGTTTTTGAGTGTGAGAGTTTCCTTGGCCTTTGGACTTTGAGGAGACTTGCTTCTGCTGCTTTATGCTATTCTGGTAATGCTCTGTGGTCAAGGCACTGCTCACTAACTCCTCTGTGGTTTGTGGCCTATGTATGCCACCAGCCACGTTCACTGCTATCTCTGGCCTCAGCATCTTGAGCATCAACCGGATTCGTTCCTTCTCTGTGCTGACTAGCTCCGAGCATAGATGAGCCAACCTGTTGAATTTCTTCACGGCTTCCTCAACTGAAAGGTTGCCCTGACGAAACTCAGTGAACTCGTCGTAGTGGCGGTTTGTAACCCGTATGTGAAAGAATTCCTCGAAGAATTCCTTCTCGAAGTCAGCCCATAACATCTGGTTCACTGGGCGCTTCGTTCTGATTCTTTCCCACCACATGCGTGCGTCTGCTGTCAGGCAGAAGGAGGCACACTTCACCTTCTCGTGTCCATCATGCTTTCCAGTGTTTTGAACCAGGCTTGTGCATCCCATGGTTCACTAGTGCCTGAGAAGTTCTCCGGCTTGACTCGCGCCACCGGATCGGATAGGCTTCCTTTCTTGGCTCAACTGCTGGGACTGCTGGTGCTGTAGTCTGAGCTGGTGGAACCTCTAAGACTAGAGTCGTCAAATTTGGTTCCGGGTGTGGTATTCTGTGGTTAGCCTTTAGGTGGCTATTTCTATTGCCTTTAGCTCTGGAGGAGGCACTGAACCGCCTGCCTCTTGCTGGGGCTCAGTAGCTTGTGCCCTCTTAGCTGGGCGTCCTCGTGCCATTTCTAAAGACATAGAGAACATAAAATAACTAAGGTAATTATAGTTATATAACTACTGATATCATGTTTAAAACTATCACATACTAACAAGCAGTAGGCATATAAACATGAACTGTAACTAGAAAGCAAGAACAATAAAGAGAGTAGAGGTATTCTTACTTGGAAGCTGCAGGTACAATGCTGATGTGTGTGTAGGAAGTATGGAACCCCGATACCACTCGTAATGACCCACCTACCGGTAACATGGCCAGTCTGATTCTTTGTCTATACATGGAAAACTGGGTTTATTAAAATTTTGCTAATCTAATTGCTGGGAACGCTGTAACTGAATGTTCTACATGTACCTAATAATTGTACACATACTAGGGGAGGTATTTACCACTGATACCGGACTTCTGATCTGTCCACGGACCGGTCCACTGACACTGGCACGGGGAAGAACCTTTGGATCGGTCGACAGACCGATCCATGATTCACTAGAGTTTCTGTACGCACCTGGATCGGTCTGCCGACCGATCCAGGACCTCACTGATCAGTCGGACTGACCGATCCAGTGGCTCACTGATCGGTCAGCTGACCGATCAGTGGTGTGCTGTTCGCGATCCAACTATCGGGATTCTTTCTATTCGCGGCTGGATCGATCTGCCGAACGATCCAGTCCCCGATCGGTCTACCGACGGATCCGAGACCCCCTGATCGATCTGCTGACCGATCAGGGGTTTCTGATTTCGTATCAGAAACTCTGATATCAGCACTGATGCGTGCCAAAATCATTATACAACACTATAAAAGCTAAATGAACATTCTACTAGGCAATGGCTAATATACTAAACATGATGTGAGATATGATTCATTACTTCATCACAAGTAACCACGCTAAGTGCAAAAAACAACTAACAATGTTCTGATAGATAACTCTCTAAAGTTGTAAGGTAGTTAACTTGCTAAATATTCTATAACATAAGATAAACTTGCTAGATCCCTCAGATCTTTATTCCAGGTTCCTCCCACACACATCTTGATCTGCATTGCCCTCCAGCCTCCACTAGTCCACTTTTCTTTTACCTGTATCTGCAGTATAAGAAAAGTAGCATCTGTAAGCTAAAAAGCTTAGTAAGAAGCCATCTACCTCACAAAAATATGCATACGATGCCGATATGATTTTCAAATCATGCTATTTGAAATATACTGACTAGGCTAAACATGGCATGGCATGTGATCATACAAGCATAGCAATCAAGAACTGAACACAAGCTATCATACTTGCGAAAATAGAGCTAAGCATGAAAACTGAAACTGAAAACAAATCATGGAACTGAACTAAACTGATCATTAAACTGAACTCACATAACTGATTGTGAATTTGAAAAGCTATACATATAATAAGTGAAAATACTAAACATGCTTTTGGCGGCAACTCTACTTGCTATGCGCGCATCCCTATCCAAACCCGGGATTGCAAGTTCCAATCTAGTAGGGTTTACTAGGTTAGCTAAACCTAGGGACGACTATGGAGTCCATGGATATCTAATCCAAGATGCGATACGAAAGTAAAATACTTGAATGCTATATACTTATTTTGTGAATCTAGGTTATCTGAACCTAGAACTAGGTTGTCTAAACCTAGAGGCGACTGTGATGGACTGTAGTCCTACATAAGTTGAAATAAACTAATTTCTGTTTTAAATGCTTCTAGTGCATTTAAAAGTTATTTAAACTGTCTATTATTGAGCTAGACATTTAATCGAGCACCTAGGATGCTCTAACTCTTCTCCCTATTAGGAGACCACCTCTAGGCACCCGACAACGTCTAACCTCCTATCTGAAGAGGGAAGACGTGCCTGGCCCATCTAGAGGTGCTCAACTAAATCCCTAATCTGCGAAGAGAGTTAAATACACCCTAGATATCGATAAAAATCCGCATACATCCTAACTAAAGCATAAAAACTCAAACGGAAGCTATTATACTGCAGGTGAGGGGTTTCTTACCTTGTGTGCTAGATTTCTTACAAATCTAATCGCTAGAAATTTCGGTGGAGATGACTTCCCGACGATTCGCTCGCGTCCACGTGCTCTACTCGCGGAGGGGAACGTCCTTGTGCTGAAATCGTCGCCGAAAAGTGACCTTGGGGCCCTAGGGAGAGAACCCTAGGTCTTCTTGGTGTGGCGCCGAGAGAAGGAGGAAGAGAAGAGAGGTGTTCGGCGTGAGGGTTTGGAGAAAGAAAGTGGCGTGAGGTTTTATGAGGAGAGGGCTGTCGAACCCAAATTAAACCAAACCCAACTTAAGTTCTTAATTTATATTAAGTGGATTATTGAACCCAACTCTAATATAAATATAATTGGTTCCACTTTCTTTCAGCACGGCCCTGCTGGGTTCACCGGTTACTAAGGCTAACTAAAGGTCTAGCGGACCCGAGAGGTCCCGGGTTCGATTCCCGCTTAAACCATTTTGCTTATCTAATTACTTTTGCTACTTCCGCTACTCGGAAAATTCCGGAAAAATATCTAAAAATTTCAGAAAAATCATAGAATAATTCTAATGCAAGTTTGAGAATTTTCGGGCATTACAGGGGCGAACACGGGATGCTTAATTTTATCGGGAGACCAAAACAAATTCCTCCTCTCGGTCCCTATCGTAGCCTCTTATTTATAGAGTACTATACCCACCTATACCCACTTTCTATACCCACCTAATAGGGGTCGGCCTAGCTAGCTTGGGAACCAAGCTAGGGCCGGCCTAAGCATAAATTGGTGTGGCCGGCCCTAGCTTGAACCCAAGCTAGAGGGGTCGGCCATATTAAATTAGAAAGGATTTTAATTTTAATTTTATTATGTGGAAGATATAATTTATTAAAAGAGAATTAAAATTAAAATATCTCTCTTGTAAAAGATCTACAAAAGATTAAAGAAAGAGATTAGATCTCTTTCCTTATTTGTAGATTGGTGAGATATTTTATTTTCTCTTTAAAAATTATTCACATATTGTTAAATTAAAATTATAGAAATTTCTTTTTATCAACCATGAAGTGATTTTTGAAGAGAAATTTTATTTTTAAAATTTCCGGAAACAAATTAGGAAGTTTTAATTTGTTGATTAAAACTTGTCTAATTTATTTCTTTTGATGTGGCCGGCCAATATAATTGGAAATTTTATTTTATTTTTCTCAATTAAATCATGTCAAGGAAATTAAGGGAATTTTATTGTAATTAAATTTCCTAATTTGCCTAGGCCAAGGAATATAAAAGAAGGGGTGGGGGTGCCTTCATGAGATACAACCTCTATTATTTCTCTCCCTCTTTTGTTCCTTGTTGTGGCCGGCCATCATCATCCTCTCCCTCTCTTCCTCTTGTGGTGGCCAAAACATCCCTATTGCTTGGAGTTTTTGTAGAGGACAGATACTACTTGGAGAAGAAGAAGAAGAAGGAGAGAAAGCTAGCATCTCTTGGAGCTTGGTTAGTGTTTTGATCTTCTTCCTTGGTGAAGCTTCCTTGTTGTGGCCGAACCTTGCTAGGAGGAGAAGAAGGTGGTTGGTGGTTTCTCATCTCGGAAGATCGTTGCCCACACAACGTCCGAGGTTAGAAGAGGAATACGGTAGAAGATCAAGAGGTCTTTCTAGAAGGTATAACTAGTAGTTTTTCCTTTTCCGCATCATACTAGTTATTTATGGAAATAATACCAAATACAAGAGGCTTACGTTCTAGTGTTTCGAATATGTTTTTCGAAGTTATGTTTTTTTTGTTTTATTTTTCCTTGTGATTTGATTGTTCTTTTCGGTTAACCTAAAGTTATTTTAGGAAATTAAATATTAGATTTCTATAAAAGGTTTTGTCTAGTCGGTGGTGGTTGCTCCCATATCCAAGAAGGTCATGTGCCTCGCCACGTCAGTACTGGGAACCAATTATGGAAATTAATATTTAATGGAATTAATAACTTAAAGTGATTTGGGTCGAACGTGTTAAGTTCCGCAGGAGATCCAAGTCAAAACCTAAAAGAACAAATAGATTAAGTTTTGGATCAAACGTGTTAAGTTCCGCAGGCGATCCAAAATTTAATTTAAAAAAACACATGGTAGCTAGGAAAAGGTTCAGACCTTTGTACAAAATTTTGTACAGTGAACTCTAGGCTTATCAGAAAGGCAACCAATGGTAACGTATAGTGGTTTTCTCTAGCATTATTTGATCACAAAATATCTATGTCAGCTATAATGATAGGATGCTCTGAGCATTGCGTGGATCCAACTATTATGGCTTATAGTTTTATGTGTGTGATTGGACCCTTGGACATGTCAAGGGCATTTATATGTGTGTGCATGATTGTATTAAAAATACAGCAGGAGCTATATTTAGTTTTAATTAGGATTTTATTTTTGATCTAGATACATGTACATTCCTTTTATGGAATATAGGATCAAAAATGTAAAATTCTATTTATGTCGCGGATCAAATCTTGCAAAGCGTGGAACCTTCTAAGGACCAGAGGCGCAGCGGAACTAGGAGCAAGATGGATGCGACAGCTAGACCCGGTGGCGGTGACCAAATATGGTAGCAGCTTGGGATGACAACACACGGAGGACAACTATAGATAAAAGCCATAATAGTTGAAAATTAGATTTTCTATTTATTGCTTTTATATTGTGCTGTGTGTGCATGTTAGTATACACGACTAGTAGGCTAGCATAGTTAAAATTCCTCATTTATAAATAACTAAGTGGGAGAGGGATTTTTAAATAAATCTCATGGTCTCCATTACTGGTTTGTAAGTGATGCAAACAAGCTTGCGCGTTGGCTTTCAATAACGGATGAGCTTGTTTGTGGATCACTAGAACAGACTTCCATTTTTGGATGACTATAGGAAGTTAATTAAGAGCGTGTGATCTTCCCCAACGGACGGGGCATAATATTATTAATGGAATTAGTGTCAAGTAATGGTATACACTTAGATACATCTAATATCCTCCCCATCAGAGTCACTGCTATTATTTGTGTGACCAAAAGACACCAACTATTAATTTTATTTGTCAAAAAGTTAGGTTGACAAGATAATAAAATTAATGGGATAAATCCCTCCTTTTACAAATGTTGAATTTGTATACGTCCACACTATCGTGGCATACAAAATTCACGGTGTTTTGAGGTGTTGGTTAATTTAAAATAGTATTGTTTGAGGAATCAATATTATTCTAAATTTAGAGTTCTGACCAAATGTTATTTGTGATTCTTAGGATGACTTTCAACCCACTGTCCATCATACATCAATGAGAATAGACTTACTGGACCTAATTACATAGATTGGAAAAGGAACCTGGACATTGTTCTTACTGTTGAAAGCTATAAGTTTGTACTGACTGAGCCTTGTCCTGATGCACCCACTGGTGAATCTACCCAAGAGGAGATTGAATATCATAAGAAATGGGTAAAGGCAGATGAGATGGCGCGGTGTTACATTTTGGCTTCAATGTCAAATGTATTGCAACATCAACATCAAGATTTACCAACAGCTTATGATATTATGAATAATCTCAAGGAACTCTTTGGTCATCAGGATCGGGCTTCTAGACAAGAAGCCATGAGAAAGATAATGACAGCCACCATGCAAGAGGGTACTCCTGTGAGGGATCATATCCTAAAGATGATGGCTTATCCGAATAGAGATCCTTGGAGGAGAAATTGATGGAAACCCGGATCGATATGATCCTCCAAACGCTACCGAAGTTTTGAGCAATTCTGCTGAATTATAATATGAATAAGAGGATTTATTCATTAGCGGAACTACTGACAGAAGCTGAAGGATTATTTCGTCACAATGCTCAAATTCACTATGCTTTGAAAATGGTTCTACTTCTAAACCGAGGAAAGAAGAAGAAGAAACAAGTCACCAAAAGAAAGTGAATAAGTCTCGAGTGGAGTTTAATGGAGTGAAGAAGCAAGGGCAAGTGCTTCATCTGCAATGGGACATTGGAAGGCGGACTGTCCTCGTAGGAACCAAAACAAAGGTATATCTCATGCTCTAGTTGTTGAAACATGTTTAGCGGTGTTATCTACCAGCACTTGGTGTGTAGATACGGGAGCCACTGATCATGTCTACAATTCCTTGCAGGGGTTCCAGGAAACCCGAGGAGAAATTACCGTCTACATGGGCAATGCTACTAAGGTGGCAGCTGTTGCAGTGGGAGATGTCTACTTATCTTTTAGTAGAAATAGAAATTTGGTTTTAAGAAATTGTCTTTATGTACCCAGTTTTAGAAAGAATTTAATTTCAGTTTCTAAACTGTTTTTAGATGGATATTCAGTTTCTTTCAGTACCGATGTAGTTATTAAAAGAAATAATGTGATTATCTATTCTGGTGCATTAGTTGGCAATTTGTATACTTTAAATCCAATTTCTTCCACAAAGCAAAACATGGAAATTTATAACTTATCTTCTAACTCTAATAAGAGAAAAGAACCTTCGGAAATAAACCAAGCATATCTTTGGCATCTAAGGCTTGGTCATATTAACTTAAGTAGGATTCAGAGGTTTATAGCTGATGGACTTTTGAGTTCAGTAGAGTTGGAAAATTTTCCAACTTGTGAATCTTGCTTGGAAGGAAAAATGACCAAGATGCCGTTCAAGGCCAAGGGGTATAGAGCCAAAGAAGTGTTGGAATTGGTTCATTCTGATTTGTGTGGTCCTATGTCTGTCCAGGCAAGAGGTGGTTTTGAATATTTTATCTCTTTTATAGATGATTATTCAAGATACGGATGCAGTCCGAGTGCTTTGATAAGTTCAAAGAATACAAGGCGGATGTGGAGAAACAATTAGGTAAAAGTATCAAGACACTACGATCGATCGTGGTGGCGAATACCTCTTAGGAGAGTTTAGGAATTACTTATCGGAGGTGGGATTCGATCCCAATTGTGGAACACCCCAACAGAATGGTGTAGCGAGCGAAGGAATAGGACTCTTATGGAGATGGTTAGATCGATGATGAGTTATTCATAATTACCAAATTCGTTTTGGGGATATGTTCTGAACTTAGTACTTTCTAAATCAGTTTCTTCTACTCCCATAGAATTATGGAATGGGCGAAAACCTAGTCTAAGACATATTCGGATTTGGGGTAGTCCGGCACATGTGTTGAAACCAGATCTTGATAAGTTAGAATCCCGTAAGTTTGTGTGTTTGTAGGATATCCCAAAGGAACGAAAGGTGGTTTATTTTATAGTCCTAAAGACGGAAGATCATTGTTAGCACCAATGCCCGCTTTTAGAAGAAGACTATATAATGGATCACAAGCCCGAGTAAAGTTGTTTTAGAAGAACCGAGAGAGGACACGTCTACTTTAGTACCAACAGACAAGATGAAGTACCACAAGAGACGCAACACGTGTCACACATGATACACAACCACGATGCCTCGTCGTAGTGGGAGGGTTGTGAGGCGACTGAGAGATTCATGTTTTTGGGAGAGTCTTGGACTTGATCCGGGTAAATATGAACCTGATCCGACATATGATGAAGCACTCCAAGATATAGATGCAACATCTTGGCAAAAGGCGATGAATTCGAAATAGAGTCTATGTACTCTAATAAAGTCTGGGAGCTTGTAGAACCACCTGATGGTGTAAAAGCCGTTGGATGTAAGTGGATCTACAAAAGGAAAAGAGGGGCAGACGGGAAGGTAGAAACCTTCAAAGCTAGGCTTGTTGCGAAAGGGTACACTCAGAAAGAGGGAATGGATTATGAGGAAACCTTTTCACCGGTAGCCATGCTTAAGTCTATCCGGATACTCTTATCCATTGCTGCTCATATGGATTATGAGATTTGGCAAATGGATGTCAAGACAGCTTTCCTTAATGGAAGTCTTGAAGAGAATATCCATATGAAGCAACCAAAATGGTTCATTGAAAAAGGCAAAGAGCATCTAGTGTGCAAGCTCAATCGGTCCATTTATGGACTGAAGCAAGCTTCAAGATCTTGGAACATCCGGTTTAATGAAGTAATCCAGTCATATGGATTTATTCAAAGTCCGGATGAGTCTTGTGTATATAAGAAGTGTAACGGAAACGTGGTGGTATTTCTTGTACTATACGTAGATGATATTTTGTTAATTGGCAACAATGTCAAGGTATTATCAGACGTAAGGGTATGGTTGTCCAAACAATTTGATATGAAGGACTTAGGTGTAACGCCCGCCCTCCCTGCTAACCCTAAGGGACGGGGCTACGATACTCTATGTACATATTACAGCGGAATACTTGAAATAATTTTTTTTTCTTAGATTAATAAAACTTTTCTTTTGTTTTCAAATCCGAACTACACTAATATGGTTTCCATAACATGATAACAAGATAAATAGAAACATAACATCAACTTACCCATATAGTACTACAATTTACGAAACCAAAGCGTAATTCTTAAAAGTTCTTAAAGCAGGTTCTTATTTGGTTGCCTAGCCACCGCCACACACATCTCCTTGCCTCTCCTGCTGCTCCTTTAGCTCATCCAGCTTTTTCCTTTATCTGTGGTACAAGGAAAGTAAGCTATGAGCACTCATGGCTCAGTAAGTTCCTTTCCTACTCACTAAAACCGAAAATCATCACATGATCAAAGAATATCTCAACATAACATGATCTCAACTAGTCATGGAATAACATATCATACTCTTTAAGCATATCATGCAACATAACAAAATCATAACTAGTCATGGCATATCATCTCTTAAAGCATAGCATGATACATAACATAATCATATCTAATCATGGCATATCATAGCATCATCATAAGGTAGCATGGCATATCAAGCTCTTAAAGCATAGCATGAAACATAACATAATCATATCTAATCATGGCATATCATAAATCATAGCATCATCACAACATGATCATAAGGTATATGCAATATGATTTTGAAAACATGTATCCGAAAAACATGTGTATGTCTCATGATCTTTAAAACCATTTCTTCTTACATATATACTTGAACATATTATCAACTTAAAGGGGATCCTGGCTATGTACCACTAACATATTGCGCGCAACCTATGTAGGTCCAAGGTAGTAAGTCTTGAACCCTACAAGGCAAACATACTAGGCCCGAGTCTTACTCCATCGACCTAGGGGCACTTAGGAGCCCATCCCTAACGAGGCCCGAGTCTTATTCCATCGACCCCGGAGCGCTTATGGAGCCCACCCTTGGTACAAGCCATATAAAGTAAAGTACATGTCATACTTATACATATCACACATCATAAGGGCATGCATCACTTAGGCACACATCATATCATAAAAGTATGCATCACTTAGGCATACATCATATCATAAAAGTATGCATCACTTAGGCATACATCATATCATAAAAGTATGCATTACTTAGGCATACATCATGTCATAAAAGTATGCATCACTTAGGCATACATCATATCATAAAGGTATGCATCACTTAGGCATACATCATGTCATAAAAGCATGCATATTTTCACCACATAGCATATCATAAAAGCATGCATATTTTCACCACATAGTATATCATAAAAGCATGCATATTTCTATCCACATAGCATATCATAAAAGCATGCATATTTCTATCCACATAGCATATTATAAAAGCATGCATATTTTTCACCACATAGCATATCATAAAAGCATGCATATTTTTCACCACATAGCATATCATAAAAGCATGCATATTTTCACCACATAGCATATCATAAAAGCATGCATATTTCTATCCACATAGCATATCATAAAAGCATGCATATTTCTATCCACATAGCATATTATAAAAGCATGCATATTTCTAGCACATGTCATATCATGGAAAGTATGAATCACATACATGTTTAAGCATAAGGGTGTATCATGTGATTATACTATCATAAGAAACATGGTAACATAGTTAACTTGGATTCTAAGCTTCCTAATCCCTTGGGTTCTTATCATGGCCGAACCCCCTTAGATCTCAATTTAGGTAAAAATAACCTCCAAGCATGTGGAACCTAAATTATCATCACATCAATTTCATAGGAAGCATTATAAGCATGATTAACTTGGTTTCTAAGTTCTCCAAGTCCCTAAACTTCATGTGGCCGAACCTTATCAGGTGTGAAACAAGGTCTCAAATGTCATGAAAGCATGGAAACCTTACACCATATTTATAGCATTTTTCTTCCAAGTAACATAGTAATCATATTTGAGCTAATTCCTAAGTTCTTCAAGCCCTTAACATATGTCATGGCCAAAATTTCACAAGTATTCATTAGGGCTAAAAACAAGCATACAAGCATGTGAACTTGAACTAACATCATGTATAAATTCATAATAAGGTATCATACAAAGGTATGGCCGAAACTTACCCTAGCCTCATTTTAGGTCATTAAGCAACATATAGCATGAGAACTTTGGCTTTCTACTTATCATATTTCATGTAGAGTGACATGAGCATATTTAAATTTTGTTCTAGGGTTTCTAGGGCATCTATCCCTTCATGGCCGAGACCTACAATGGTCCATTTAGGTCATGGAAAATTATACAAGCATGTGACACAATCAACACATTATCATATTTCCATAAGAAGCATTTTTAACACAATTGGTTTCAATTCTAAGGCCTCTAGGTCATTTAAACCCTACTTGGCCGAGACCCATCAGTGGTTAACTTTGCTTCAAATAGCCTAAAAGCATAGGAAGTCATACAAGTTTCATAGCATGTATAAAGACAAGCATAATAAACATACATGTGCATTGTGTCTTAGGCTTCCTAGGTTTCTTTCCTTTTTCTTTTATTTTTCCTCATGGCCGAAACCTACCATTCTCTAAACTAGGTTTTAAGTGGCCTAAAGCATGGAAAACCTAAGTAAGTTTCATGGCAAAAATTACTAAGAACATCATATACCAATTTGGTTCATAAACAAGCTAGGACCCTTGTGACCTTACAAGTCATATATCATGTAACTAAATCCTCTACACCCTAATTAAGCATGAGAGCATTAAACCACGTTCATATCTTAATATCACAGAGGTCTTGAGCATGTTAAAATTTTGTTTAAGCTTTCCTAAGCTATCCATCTTAACATGGCCGAAAATCTTAATGAAGAGTTCATGAATTTCTAGCAATATTCAACATGCAATTCTTTAAGAGAACTCTATATTCTATCATATAAACATGGTTACTTAAATTTAAAGGTCTTCCTAACCCTAAGCTCTTTTCTTGGCCGAAACATATGAAGGGATTTCCTTTGGTTCCAAGTAACTTTCAAGCAAGAAAAACCAATAAAAGATCCTTAGTAATTCATGGAGGGAATCTTGTACTAGTTTGGTTAAACAATGATTTCCCTAACCTCTTTAAAATATTTTTGGCCGAAATTCTAGGGTTAGGTACTCCTCTGACCAAGCATCATATAGGTATAAAAACATGAAGGAAAACCTTCCTACATAGCATAGAAAAATATCACGAAATGATGACTTGTTTAAACCTTCCTAGATTTGAAACTCTTCTTTGGCCGAATTTTCTTAAATTCTATTCTAGGTTTTCTAATCCTCATAAAATCCGAAAATCACATAAAAAGCCTTGTACCACAGGTGAGGGGAAGCTTACATCCTTTTCGCTTGTGGATCTAAGGTATGGTGATGGAAGAAGTAGCCTCTTCTTCTAGTTCCCTTCCCTTGTTCCTCTTGCTAAGTCCTCCTTGTATCTTAGGCTTTCTTAGGAGAAAACCTTGGCTTGGGGCCGAAGATGGAGGAGAGGGGCTGGGGTTCTCGGTGATGGAGAGGGGAGAATGAGAGAAATGAGAGAAAAATTAGAATTCTTCTCTTTACTTGCTCCCTTTTATGTTAAGGAGGAAGAAGTAGCAAAATTAGTTTTTGCTTTCCTTCTCCCTTAGCCTTTTTTTTCTATTTTATTTTTATTTTTATTTATTTATTTATCCTCATCATTCATGGTGAAATAAGGGGGAATGAATCCCCTTAATTAGCCTCTTTTATTTTTCGGCAAGAGAAGAGAGAAAGTGGGAGAGAAGGAAGGAAGGCAAGTTGCCTTTCTCTTGCTCTTTTCTTATTTTCTTTTGGCTAACTTTTACTCTCACCCTTATCATGAGTTTCCCTCCTTTGCTATCAATATCTTCTCTCTATCCCAATTGGTTTCTACTAATTAATTCTATAAATTATAATATAAGAGGTTCAAGGTTCAATCCTTGACCTCCTCTTCTTTTTATTTTATTTTATTTCTTTTTGCTTCAACCCACTTCCTTTTATTTTTCTAAGGCAAAATCCTACATTCATATACTTATCTTAAAAGCTTAGTGGGTGTTACATT
Source organism: Zingiber officinale (assembly GCF_018446385.1). Lineage (NCBI taxonomy): Eukaryota > Viridiplantae > Streptophyta > Magnoliopsida > Zingiberales > Zingiberaceae > Zingiber > Zingiber officinale. The sequence goes on along the minus strand of NC_055990.1, from coordinate 58,393,686 downwards.
AGGAGAGTGTGCACACATTCTTGGGATCAAAGTAATAAGGGATCGCAAGAAAAGAATGTTGTGTCTGTCCCAAGCTTCATATATAGATACAATCCTTGCTCGTTTTAGCATGCAGGATTCCAAGAAAGGTTTCTTACCTTTTAGGCATGGAATAGCTCTATCTAAAGAGGTGTCTCCTAAGACATCAAAGGAGATAGAAGACATGAAAGCAGTTCCTTATGCCTCGGCTGTAGGAAGCCTTATGTATGCAATGCTATGTACGAGACCTGATATTTGTTTTGCCGTGGGCATGGTCAGCAGATATCAGAGTAATCCTGGACAAGGACATTGGACTGCGGTAAAGCATATATTAAAGTACCTGAGAAGGACTAGAGATTATATGCTAGTTTACCAAGCAGACGATTTGCTCCCTGTGGGTTACACGGATTCAGATTTCCAATCAGATAGGGACAACAGTAAGTCTACATCATGCTATGTGTTTACTTTAGGAGGTGGAGCCATTTCATGGAGGAGTGTTAAGCAAAAATGCGTTTCGGACTCAACCATGGAAGCTGAGTATGTAGCAGCCTCTGAGGCAATTAAAGAAGCAGTATGGCTCAGGAACTTTCTAATGGACTTAGATGTGATTCCTGGTTTGCCAAAAATCATCACAATTTATTGTGATAATAGCGGTGCAGTTGCAAACTCGAAGGAACCACGAGCTCATAAGGCAAGTAAACATATAGAGCGCAAGTACCACCTGATACGAGATATCGTGAAGCGAGGAGAAGTTGTCATCGCCAAGATTGCATCAGCGGATAACCTGGCAAATCCTTTCACTAAGGCCCTTCCGGCGAAAGCTTTCGATCGGCATGTGGAGGGAATGGGAATCAGATGTATGGTAGAAGATATGGCAGCTTAGTCATTAGTATAAGTGGGAGATTGTTGGAGTGTATACTGAAAGCCTAAGCTTTGTAAACATTCATTATGAATAAAGAATCACATTTGGTCAAATTGTCTACATTTAGTTGTAGTTTTTCAATTAATTTATACTGTAGATAACATAGTATGTGGTGCCACATGCAGAAGATAATGTTATCAGTACCTTATAAATAATAAACAGTAGCTCACGACCAAAATGGAAAGGAACAAACCATTAGAAGGCTGTAGTGTAATTAGGTATCAGTTTATCTTGACTGTATAATTACATTAGTACACTTAGAGTGTAATGAGTAGGACCATTTGAGGTCGTTTCTTTTATACTGACTTTATAAAGAAACAAATACCTCGGTTATTATGGAAGTGTATGCTCTTAATCCTAATATAATAACAAGCACATATATTTGATATTTATTTCTTTAATTTGTCAATGGGTGAGATTTAGTTTGATGAATCAATAAGCCCGATAAGTTGGGAAATGGTATCACTTATAGTGTGTGTTGTCGATTATAGAAGGAAACTGTGTCCTAGAGATACTAGGTTGATAATGTCCTCAAGAGGAGCTCATAAGGATTGTCATGTTAAATCCTGCAGGTGGACTTAGTCCGACATGACGATAAGGTTGAGTGGTACTACTCTTGGACTAAGATATTAATTAAATGAGTTGTCAGCAACTCACTTAATTAGTGGGCATTCGATATCTTAAACACAGGGAGACTAACACACTCATAATAAGAAGGAGCCCAAAAATGTAATTTGGGATTGGTGCGGTAGTTCAATAATAGTTCTCTAGTGGAATGAATTATTATTGATAAAATTAAGTTGTGTGTTCGGGGCGAACACGGGATGCTTAATTTTATCGGGAGACCAAAACCAATTCCTCCTCCCGGTGCCTATCGTAGCCTCTTATTTATAGAGTACTATACCCACCTATACCCACTTTCTATACCCACCTAATAGGGGTCGGCCAAGCTAGCTTGGGAACCAAGCTAGGGCCGGCCTAAGCATAAATTGGTGTGGCCGGCCCTAGCTTGAACCCAAGCTAGAGGGGTCGGCCATATTAAATTAAAAAGGATTTTAATTTTAATTTTATTATGTGGAAGATATAATTTATTAAAAGAGAATTAAAATTAAAATATCTCTCTTGTAAAAGATCTACAAAAGATTAAACAAAGATATTAGATCTCTTTCCTTATTTGTAGATTGGTGAGATATTTTATTTTCTCTTTAAAAATTATTCACATATTGTTAAATTAAAATTATAGAAATTTCTTTTTATCAACCATGAAGAGATTTTTGAAGATAAATTTTATTTTTAAAATTTCCGGAAACAAATTAGGAAGTTTTAATTTGTTGATTAAAACTTGTCTAATTTATTTCTTTTGATGTGGCCGGCCAATATTGTTTTAATTGGAAATTTTATTTTGTTTTTCTCAATTAAATCATGTCAAGGAAATTAAGGGAATTTTATTGTAATTAAATTTCCTAATTTTCCTAGGCCAAGGAATATAAAAGAAGGGGTGGGGGTGCCTTTATAAGATACAACCTCTATTATTTCTCTCCCTCTTTTGTTCCTTGTTGTGGCCGGCCATCATCATCCTCTCCCTCTCTTCCTCTTGTGGTGGCCAAAACATCCCTATTGCTTGGAGTTTTGTAGAGGCCGGATACTACTTAGAGAAGAAGAAGAAGAAGGAGAGAAAGCTAGCATCTCTTGGAGCTTGGTTAGTGTTTTGATCTTCTTCCTTGGTGAAGCTTCCTTGTTGTGGCCGAACCTAGCTAGGAGGAGAAGAAGGTGGTTGGTGGTTTCTCATCTCGGAAGATTGTTGCCCACACAACGTCCGAGATTAGAAGAGGAATACGGTAGAAGATCAAGAGGTCTTTCTAGAAGGTATAACTAGTAGTTTTTCCTTTTCCGCATCATACTAGTTATTTATGGAAATAATACCAAATACAAGAGGCTTACGTTCTAGTGTTTCGAATATGTTTTTCGAAGTTGTGTTTTTTTTGTTTTATTTTTCCTTGTGATTTGATTGTTCTTTTCGGTTAACCTAAAGTTATTTTAGGAAATTAAATATTAGATTTCTATAAAAGGTTTTGTCTAGTCGGTGGTGGTTGCTCCCATATCCAAGAAGGCCATGTGCCTCACCACGTCAGTACTGGGAACCAATTATGGAAATTAATATTTAATGGAATTAATAACTTAAGGTGATTTGGGTCGAACGTGTTAAGTTCCGCAGGAGATCCAAGTCAAAACATAAAAGAACAAATAGATTAAGTTTTGGATCAAACGTGTTAAGTTCCGCAGGCGATCCAAAATTTAATTTAAAAGAACACATGGTAGCTAGGAAAAGGTTCAGACCTTTGTACAAAATTTTTGTACAGTGGAACCTCTTGGCTTTCCGAGTAGCAACCAACATGAGTAGCAAGCGACATCAGCATTAGGGGGTCGAGCGGAAGCACCGCATGCCACGGTTCCATTTCATTGGGCCCTATTCCGCACGCCTCCTGAAGCCGCAGCAGTTAATCGTGATTGAGGATCTTCATCAAATGAAGTACCAATACGAGACAACAGAAAAGGCAAGGCCACCCGAGCGGACGCCTCCCCCGAGCGGATCAACCGTCAATTCTCAGAGGTCATCCTGCGGGACCTCTGCCAAAGCACTATGTGCCCCCGGCGATCGGTGAATACAACGGAACCACCGATCCGGACGATCATTTGGGTAAGTTCGAAAACATAGCTACCCTTCATCAATACACCAACGGAGTGAAGTGTCGGGTTTTCCTTACCACCCTCTCGGGATCGGCTCAACGGTGGTTTCGGAGGCTGCCGGACGGATCCATCACAAGTTTCAAAGACTTCCGCACGGCCTTCCTCCACCACTTTGCAAGCAGTCGGTGTTATCAGAAGACAAGTGTCAGCCTGTTCACCATCAAGCAAGAGCCCAGAGAGCCGCTCAGAGCTTATATCCAGCGATTCAACCAGGTGGCTATGGATATTCCAATGGCCACCTCAGAGACAATGATGAACGCATTTACGCAATGCCTCGTGGACGGTGACTTCTTCCACTCGCTCATTCGGAAGCCGCCCCGAGACTACGATCATATGCTACACCGGGCCAATGAATACATCAATGTGGAGGAAGCCCAAGCGGCCCGAAGGAAGGAAACTCCAACCGAGCGGGCGCCCCCTGTCGAGCGGAAGCTGCACACTGCTCATCAGTCGTCCAGAGGACCGCGAGCTGAAGCAGCCCGCCCCCAGCAACATGCAAGATCCCACGCCATTCAAGAAGTATCCGCCGAGCGGCCCAAACCTAAAAAGAAGGTATGGACCCCAATATTTTTCTCATTTCACCGGACAGACACTCATAACACAAGAGATTGCCGGAGCCTTCCCCTGATTGCCCACCCCGTGCCCCGACAGGCGACAAAGACAGACTCCAGAGCGGCACCATACTCCGAGGCGTGAGGACAATCCCCGGAGGTCTAGGGAGCAGCCTAGGCCGTCCGCTCGGGAAGAAGAAAATAAAAGTAACACTTCCCGAGGTGAAATCAATATCATTGCTGGGGGGCCGACCGGAGGCGACTCCAACAGAGCAAGGAAGGCGAGCGTTAGACAGCTTCAGATCCATGTGGTCGGCTGCAGCAAAGAATGGGCGAGCGGTCTCGAAATCAGTTTCGGGCGCAGGGACTTGGAGGGAATCGAAGTACCACATGACGACGCTCTCCTCATCAAAGCGGTAATAGCTAACTACACTATTCACCACATTTTCATCAATACAGGAAGCTCGGTCAACATCATATTCAAAAAGGCCTTCGACCAACTGCAAATTGATCGAGCCGAGTTGCTGCCCATGACAACCCCCCTCTACGGGTTTACGGGCAATGAAGTTCTGCCGGTCGGACAAGTTCGACTGGCTATTTCGCTGGGAGAAGAGCCACTCAGAAGGACTCAGACTGCCAACTTCGTCGTGGTCGACTCTCCTTCAGCATACAACGTCATTTTGGGGCGATCGGCGCTCAGCGAGTTCCGAGCAGCCGTCTCCACCTTCCACCAGAAAATCAAGTTCCCGGTGGAAGATAAAGTGGGAGAAGTGCGAGGAGACCAGCTGGCAGCTCGGCGATGCTACGTCGAGATGGTCCGAGCTGAAGCTAATGCCGCCCGGAAGACGCCACGGATCGAGGTGAACGCTATAACCGAAAAACCACCCTCTTTAGTTTATGAGGAAAAAGAGGAAGTGCAGATTCACCCGACCCGAGCGGAGGCCACCACATTCATTGCGGCCGATCTGGAGGCGAGCCAGAAAAAGGAAGTAATCAAATGTCTCCAGAAAAACTGTGATGTCTTCGTTTGGTCGACACATGAGCTGCCTGGGATTTCGCCGAGTATAGTGCAGCACGAGCTCCATGTCAGATCGGACGCTCGGCCGGTGAAGCAAAGGAAGAGGGACTTCAGCGCCGAACAAAATGCCATCATCCAAGCGGAAGTCGAGAATCTCCTGGAGGTCGGCCACATACGCGAGGTTCAGTTCCCGAGCTGGCTGGCGAACATGGTACTAGTCTCCAAGCCGGGCAACAAGTGGAGGGTTTGCATCGATTTTCGGGATCTTAATAAAGCATGCCCTAAGGATTTTTATCCTCTACCCCGGATCGATCAACTGGTGGACTCCACAGCCGGCTGCGAGTTGATATGCATGCTCTACGCCTATCAGGGCTACCATCAAGTGCGCTCGCCCGAGAAGATCAAGAGAAGATTAGCTTCGTTACAGCTGACGGCACATACTGCTACAATGTGATGCCATTCGAACTGAAGAATGCGGGGGCAACCTATCAGAGACTGATGAACAAAGTGTTCAAGGAGCAGATCGGGCGTAATCTGGAAGTGTACGTGGATGATATTCTCATCAAGTCTGTCCGATCGGCCGATCTCTTTAAAGACGTGGAGGAGACTTTCAGAACGCTGAGGAAGTATGGAGTTAAGCTGAACCCTCAGAAGTGTCTGTTCGGAGCAAAAGGCGGGCGTTTCTTGGGTTACATAGTGACCGAGCGAGGCATCGAGGTAAATCCCAGCAAGGTGAAAGCATTACAAGATATGTCGCCCCCAAGAAATCTAAGGGAAGTACAGCGCTTGACCGGTCGAATAACAGCATTGTCCAGATTCATCTCGAAGACGGCCGATCGGAGTCTACCGTTTTTCAAAATCTTGTGCAAGGCTACCAAGTTTCATTGGGATGAAGAATACGATCGGGTGTTCGAAGAGCTGAAGACGTACCTGAACTCTCTGCCTGTGCTAGCCAAGCCAGTTGTGGGTGAGCCACTCTGTATTTACTTATCTTCAACTGAGCAAGCAGTAGGCTCGGCATTAGTGAGGGCGAGCGGAGAAGAACCTGTGTATTTCTTAAGCCATATTTTAAAAGACGCTGAATCTCACTACACTGGGCTCGAGAAGTTGGCCTTTGCTTTGGTCCTCGCCGCTCGGAGACTTCACCCCTATTTCTTGGCACATACAATCATTGTCCGGACGAATAGCCCATTGGGAAGAGTGCTGTTGAATCCAGAAGCGTCCGGATGGCTCATCAAATGGACAACGGAGTTGAGCGAATTTGACATTCAGTATCAACCCCGCTCGGTGATAAAGGCGCAGTCCATGGCAGATTTTATCACCGAGGTACAAAGACCTGAGCCCGAAGCTATGTGGAAAATATTTGTGGACGGATCGTCCACTCGGCTCGGGAGCAGGGTTGGCGTGCTATTACTCTCTCCCCAAGAAGAAAGGATGCATTTATCCGTCCGGTTGGATTATAGAGCTACAAACAATGAAGCGGAGTATGAGGCCCTTATAGCCGGCTTACAGGCCGCCCGGCATGTTGGGGCCGGTCAGGTGACGCTGCATTCAGATTCTCAATTGGCCGCTCAACAGCTCTCTGGCACTTTTGAGATTAACAACGCTCGGCTCAGACTCTACGCTGAAGCCTTCGAAAAGCTCAAGGCCAACTTCAGAGAAGTCATTATCCAGAAGATACCCCGAGCGGAAAACCAGGCGGCAGATGAGTTAGCCAAACTAGCAAGTTCAATAACGTCGGTCGTCATCCAGCAGCCAATTGAACAAGTATCTTTGGTAGCACACGTCGACCGGATGGAAGGCCTCGAGTTTCCGAGCGATTGGAGGACAGCCATCATAGAATTTCTTCGGTCGGGGGCAACACCATCCGATCGGGAAGCAGCCCAACAATTAAGGAGGAGAGTCGGTCGGTTCACACTCATTAGAGACCAACTCTACAAGAAGGCTTTCTCCCGTCCGCTTTTGAAATGTGTAAGCTCGGAAGACGCGGCATACATCCTCCAAGAAGTGCATCAAGGATCGTGAGGAGGGCATCCGGGCAGACGATCGTTGGCTAAGAAGATCTTGTTGGCCGGATACTTCTGGCCAACCTTGCAAGCAGACGCCGCTCGGACCTTCGCGACGTGTCTTTCCTACCAGAAGTATCATAACTTCTCCCACCGACCGGCGGAGGAAATGAAAGCAGCTATCGTATCCTGTTCGTTCGACCAGTGGGGAATGGATATTGTGGGTCCATTTCCTATGGTGACCGGTCAGCGGAAGTTTCTACTAGTGGCTGTCGACTATTTTTCCAAATGGGTGGAGGCCGAGCCACTAGCCAAGATCACCGAGCAGATGGTCAAGAAGTTTATCTGGCAGCATATAATTTATTGTTTTGGCATCCCTCGTCGGCTCGTATCTGATAACGGACAACAGTTTACGGGAAAGCAGCTCGAAGACTGGTGCAAAAGTTATGGCATTGAACAACACTTTATTTCCGTGGCGTATCCACAAAGCAATGGGCAAGCGGAAGTAACCAACAGAGAAATCCTTAGAATTCTTCGAGCCCGACTAGACCACATGGGAAGAAGCTGGGTGGACGAGCTGCCAGACGTTTTATGGGCTATCCGCACGACCCCAAAGGAAGGGACGGGCGTCACACCATTTCATTTGGTGTACGGCGGCGAAGCGGTTATTCCGGTCGAAGTAGGCGTCGAGTCCGTCCGCATCCAGAATTATGATGATGATAATGCCGAGCGGAGGAACATGGAACTGGATTTGGTCGATGAAGAGCGAGCCAAGGCGTCCGTCCGGCTGATGGCGTACCAGCAAAGAATGAAGTAGAACTACAACCGACGCGTGATCCCTAGAGCATTCCAAGTTGGCGACCTTGTCTAGAAGAAAGTAAAGCTAGTCGGCGACGTTGGCAAGCTGGAGGCTCCTTGGGCGAGCCCCTTCAAAGTCATCGAGAAGCTCCGCTCGGGTGCTTATTATTTGGAAGATGAAGACGGACGGCGGCTGGATCGACCATGGAGCGCGAATCATCTCCAGCCGTACCGAGCTGGGTGAGAGGTGCGCTGATGTAATTTTATATATGTTTTGGTCGCCTATGTCCTTGTAATGTAGGAAGCAAAATGATATAAGATGGCAAATATCTCCGCCGAACGGCAGTGTTAAAATTAGCCTTAAAGGCCGTCGAGCTCCGACGTTAAATATCGAGAGTCGAGCCGGCAACTATAAACCCTCTGAGCGGAAAACCATCTAGCTCCGACGTTAAATATCGAGAGTCGAGCCGGCAACTATAAACCCTCCGAGCGGAAGACCGTCTAGCTCCGACGTTAAATATCGAGAGTCGAGCCGGCGACTATAAACCCTCCGAGCGGAAGACCGTCGAGCTCCGACGTTAAATATTGAGAGTCGAGCTGGCGACTATAAACCTTCCGAGCGGAAGACCGTCGAGCTCCGACGTTAAATATCGAGAGTCGAGCCGGCGACTATAAACCCTCCGAGCAGAAGACCGTCGAGCTCCGACGTTAAATATCGAGAGTCGAGCCGGCGGCTATAAACCCTCCGAGCAGAAGACCGTCGAGCTCCGACGTTAAATATCAAGAGTCGAGCCGGCGACTATAAACCCTCCGAGCGGAAGACCGTCGAGCTCCGACGTTAAATATCAAGAGTCGAGCCGGCGACTATAAACCCTCCGAGCGGAAGACCGCCGAGCTCCGACGTTAAATATCGAGTCGAGCCGCGACTATAAACCCTCCGAGCGGAAGACCGTCGAGCTCCGGCATTAAATATCAGAGTCGGGCATGCGACTATAAACCCTCCGAGCAGAAGACCGTCGAGCTCCAACGTTAAATATCGAGAGTCGAGCCGGCGACTATAAACCCTCCGAGTGGAAGACCGTCGAGCTCCGACGTTAAATATCGAGAGTCGAGCCGGCGACTATAAACCCTCCGAGCAGAAGACCGTCGAGCTCTGACGTTAAATATCGAGAGTCGAGCCGGTGACTATAAACCCTCCGAGCAGAAGACCGTCGAGCTCCGACGTTAAATATCGAGAGTCGAGCCGACGACTTTAAACCCTCCGAGTGGAAGACCGTCGAGCTCCGACGTTAAATATCGAGAGTCGAGCCGGCGAATATAAACCCTCCGGCCGAAAGAAGACATAAAGAGGGACTTTGTAAGTCAATTTGGCCGATCGGTCAACTAACCAAAAGCACTTCGTAGATGTCCGGCGAAAATCCCGTTTGCAAAGCAGGATATATTCAGCCGAGCAGACTAGCTATCCAAAAGATTTCATAAAAATCTCTTTCGAACACGAGAAAGGTGGGAGGAAAGGCGAATGACAAAGAGAATTAAGGGAATACGAATGGTAGTTGGAAATTCGAGCGGCCAGCATGCATACTGATTAATAAGTGAAAAAGCAAGCGGAAGGATAGCATTTAAGACATTAAGGCCGAGCGCCTGAATTACAAAATAGTGATCATTTTTAGCCGAGCGGCTAGATTACATATAAACTTCTATTCTAAATAGTCATAGAGATCCTTCGGGATGTTGTTGAGGAGTGTTGCCTGATCCTGAGCGGGGATGACGGCGGAATCGGGAAGTTACCCTTTGGACTTCAGATATTATGTCGTGGCATTCATGGCAAGTTCAAAGGCCATGTACATCCGCTCGTAAACTTTCTCCGAAAATTCGGCCGAACGGATGTAATTCTGTCTCAGGGCAGCGACCCGGCTTGGCTCGGCCTCTTGGTATTCTTTGAGAGCCGCCCGGGAAGCTTCGGCGGCCGCCTGATGTTCTTACAAAGCGGCTTTGAGCTTCTTCACCTCATAAGAGCGGGCAATCTTCTCGTTGGCCAGTTGCTCCATCAACTCCTTTACTTTCTGCTCCAATCCCCGAGCCTCGACATTCTTTTTCTCCAGATCGGAAATGGTCGTGTTTTTCCGAGTGGTGGCCAGGTTTATTTTTTGGTCGAGCGCGTCTTGATTTGCCGCTCGAGCTCGGCCAAAGCGTCGGCCTGATCTGTCGTCTTCTCCTGCTCGGTCGCCAACAAGTTTTGGGCCTTCTTGAGCTCTTTCTGTAGCTCAGAGTAAGAAGGGCCTTGGGAGCCGGGCGGACCGCCCGTAGCCTTCAATCTCCTCAATTCTTCATCCACCATCGCCAGACGATTGGAGACAGCAATCTCCTCCACCCATCTCTGACAAAAGAAAATTTGTTAGTAGCCGATCGGAAAGAATGCGTAAAGGACTTGAGAAAATGCACTTACCCCGGTGGCCTGTTGCATGTGGCTATTGGCCAAGTTGCTGAGTGGAATCATCGCCACACGTGCCCGAGCGTCGACCCACATTTCGGCTAAGGGCCCCTTCATTGTGATCATATGCTCGGGCGCGGTGGGTCGATCGGCCTCGGGCAGCAATTCTTCGGTCGGGAGGTGAAGTGAGACTCGGACGGTGTGGCGCCGACCGGGGGTCGTCTGGGCGGAAGCCGGAGAAGGAGCGGAAGCCGGCGCAGAAAACTCGGACAAAATTGTAGAACGATGGACTTGGCGGGGAGCGGGCGGAAGGACGCTGACTGGAACGGCCTCAAGAGGGTCCGCAGATGCGTCAAGTTGGGAGGGAGTCCGATCTGACAAAATCACCTCGATCTCTGGAGCTTTGCCTCGAGAAGCGGCGATGACTCGCTCGGATGGATGGATCGCAGAAGTAGCCGAGCGAAGTGGCGTTTCCGCCCGGCGCCTTTTTTGTCGGAGGGGGTGCTCTTCCTCTTGCGTCGATCCCTCCTCCTGAGCGGAAGGCTCTCGACTTGCAGTTGCCCCAGCCGCTGGCTCTGGGAGAGAAGCCTGAGCGGCCGACTCTATCTCTTTGGCCACCGCGGCCTCGAGCGCCGCGGCTTCGAGCGCCGCAGCCTTCCTCTTCAAAATTCCAGCCATCACCGACTCCATGACAATGTTCGCTGCAAAGGAGAAAAGAGAAAATCAGTTAGCAATTAAAATGAATTCACAAAGTAAAATTCTTACCGAAACCGCTCGGAAGGGGGGTCCTGATCGGACTCAGACCGAATATATACATCACCCCTTCAGGCATGAACTTGTTGATGTCAAACCTCAGACCGGCCAGCATGTTGGCGGCATGAAGATAGTCCGGTCGGGTTTTGAACCTTTTGAGCTCTGGTGAGGTTGGTGGTCCGATCTGCCACTTCGTTAGGAAGGGGGCCCGCTCGAGAAGGCGAATATAAAAGTAAAATTCTTTCCAATGCTTATTGGAAGAGGGTAGTTTATTGAAGAAAACTAAATCAGGCCGAGCCTGGAATATGTAGGTGCCCAGCTCGGACTGTTTAGGGTAGTAGAAATAGTAGAAGACCTCCGGTCGGAGGGGAATGTTATGGATTTTGAATAAGACGACAACACCGCATAGAAGGCGGAAAGTGTTGGGGACTAGGCTTCCGAGCGGAATGCCGAAAAAGTTGCAAACTTCAACGATAAAGGGATGAATGGGGAGTCACAGACCGGCAGTGAACTGGTCGCGGAAAACACAAAAGGCTCCGCGCGGCGGTTTGTGTGGCCGAGCGGAGGGAGTGGGTAAGATAATTTCGAGATCAGAGGGGATGTCAAAACTATCTATCAGAATGTCGTCGTCGCGCCGATCGAAGCGCGACTCCATGGTGGTATACCATGGGCTGAGGGCTTGATCTTGTGGCTGGGAAGAGCTAGCCATTGTCCAAGCGGACGAAATCAAAAAAGGCGAAGAAAGGTAGAGGATAGGAGAAAGAAGACAGCAAACGAAACGATGCCCCGAGGATCGAAACTCGGGAAAGAAATGCAGGGGAAACACAAGAAACAAAGAGAGAAAGAAGGAAAACCTTACAGAAAAGAAGGGGGATCGACGAAGAATGCGGGATCACCGGAGAGGGAGAATCGGAGTCGCCGGAGCACTGAAAATGCCGAAGCTTCTGGGCACGCGAGAGCAGAAATGCGGCGAAGGCGGAGAAAGCGAAGGCTTTATAGGGATGAGCCCGAGCGGCCTCCACCGTCGGATTCAGGTCGCGAGAACCGAAGCACGCATCGGGCCGTCCATTTCAAATTGCCTCGGTCTCGCCTGCGACGCCCCCACCGTACGATGACGGCAGCAATGCCACGTGGCATTCCACCACGGGAGAGCATTTAATAAGCGCCTTATCGAGGCACAGAGCGCGTGCTTGGCCTTAATGACGGAGATTGACGCGAATTCCGAGGAGATCTGAGGGATAGGGGCGTTGACTGAGGTCGTAGTTACCACCACATAGGTCGAGCGGAGGGTGGTTTCTTGGATGAGCCGCTCGGCTAAACAATCGTCCAGTCAGTCGGACTAATCGCCTCCTTCGACTAGACATGAAGGGGAGGCAAGTGATCCGGTGGTAAGAACAGGGACCCCCCTCTCAGGGAAGTCAACACCACGTGGAAGTCAAAGGGTCAAACGGCCGACCGGAGAAGGGGAGACCGGTCGGCCGAACGGGGTCACAGCGGAATCAAAAACAACCCGATGGGGAGTCGGGTCTCCGACGCTCATGGGGAACGGGGTCGCCGGGCCGATCGGGGAGCCCGCTCGGCCGAAGGCCTAAAGTAGCATTACTGTGAACAGTCAGCAGAGCACACGACCGGGAATCTCCCAAGCGGATCAGCACATACGACCGGCCGGACGTGAGGGGACTACCGACCGGCCGGACGCTTGGCATAGGGTAAGAAGAGACAAAAGGACAAGGGAACAGCTTCTGATAGCGGATATGCTCAACGACCAGGCTATACGCAGGATCTTACGACAGAGGGTTCCACTGTCCCATCAGAGATGTGCTCAGACTGTAGCGGTATGGTGTCAGGTAAGCTCTTCTGACAAGCCCATACTGAGGTATGGTGAGAAGACACGTATTTGCCTTGGTACGTGTGCATAAGCCTCTTCCTGGCTCTATATAAGGGTCCTCATTCTTCACCGGAGGTACGCACTCTCGTATATTCGAAGTCACCTCTTTATTGTCCTCTTGCCTGACTTGAGCGTCGGAGGGTCGTCGCCGGGAACCCCATCCCGGCCCGACTTCCTTGCAGGTTCGCCGGAGGTCCGTACGACCGGTTGAAGATCTACGTTGGCAATTCGGAGAGCGCCACGTGCCCAGCGTCCGTTGATTCAGCGTTCGGACAGGATCAGGGTTCATTAAGGAAGAGGTCTATGTAAGCCAATCCCCCGGATTTGAGGACGTAGACAAACCAAACCATGTATTATGATTGAAAAAAGTCTTATATGACATAAAACAAGCACCTAGGGCATGGTATGAACGGTTATCTAATTACCTAATATCCAAGGGCTTTAATCAAGGTTAAATAGATCAGACCTTATTTGTCAAAACCTTAGAGAAAGACATCTTCATAGCCCAAATCTATGTTGATGATATAATTTTTTGCTCAACCAAAACTAAACTTTTAAAAGAATTTATTAAATTAATGGAAAATGAATTTGAAATGAGTTTGGTAGGGGAACTCAATTTTTTCTTAGGCTTACAAATTAAACAACCCAAAGATGGAATATACATTTATCAAACTAAATATGCTAAGGAACTAATTAAAAAATTTGTCATGAAAAATTCAAAAATTATAAATACACCAATGGCAACTAATATCAACATTGATACTGACCCTGAAGGAAAACCAATAGATCCAAAACACTATAGAAGTGTAATAGGTAGCTTACTCTACCTAACTACAAGTCGACCCGATATACTATTTGCAGTAGGTATGTGTGCAAGATACCAATCCTGTGCAAAAGAGTCACATCTAACATATGCTAAAAGAATACTTAGGTACATTAAGGGCACCCTAAATGTAGGACTCTGGTACCCTAGAACTTGCACCTTTGACCATTTTGGCTATTCTGATTCAGACTATGCCAGGTGCAAACTAGATAGAAAAAGCACAAGTAGTAGCTTTCAAATTCTATGTCAGTACCTAGTAATTTGGTCAAGCAGAAAGCAACACTGTGTTGCTTTATCCACTACTGAAGCTAAATACATAGCCCTAGGAGAATGTGCTTCTCAACTTCTGTGGATGATGGATACACTAAAAGACTATCAACTAGAATATAAAAATACAAAAATTTTAATTGATAATATAAGTTCAATTAATCTAACCAAAAATCTAATTCACCACTCTAGGACTAAACACATAGAGGTAAAACACCATTTTGTAAGGGATCATGCCGCTAGAGGTGAAATTGTACTTAGCCATGTTGAGTCCAAATCAAACCTAGCTAACATTTTCACAAAACCCTTACCTGAACTCAAGTTCAGTGCACTTAGAAGACAAATAGGAATGTGTTGGGTAGAATAGACCTTGATTTTCAAACCAATTTCTTACATCTAATTTTTTTTTAAAAAAAATGGTGTTCAAAATTGCTTAATCTTAAATTATCTTTTAAAATTCTAGGAAAAATAATGTTTTCAAAATCCCAATCTTATTAGATTTTCAAAATTGGAATTAGCCTAGGCACTTACCTTTAGATATCATGCTCCCCTAGATTTTAGCCAGAGCATCTCACAAACACACTATGCATAACTTGTTTATGTTTGAAAGAAACTTAGAATGGTGTGAGATGCATAGGGTACAGCCTGGACTCCAAAATGCTTATTTCTGTGCATCATAGTGAGTCTGGGCGTTAAAAACTAACGTTACATTAATCAAGTCAAATGATCCAGCCCTAGTCAAATCTAACTGGATTACTAACTTAACTTGACTAACCAAGTGAAAACTGTTGCCCTCTAGGTATTCAGCCAATAGCTAAAGGTTAGACAGTTGATTAAGAATATTAAAATTTCAAGTTGACTCATGCTTGTACCTTAGGGCTCTGATACCTTACTAAAGAAAATTGATTAATTTGAAATCCATTTAACTTAACTCATGCTTGGACATTAGGTTCTTAAATAATTGCTCCTTCTTTGCCTTTAATTTAAAATTCTTTATATTTTATGACTTCTATAGCCGTCTTCAAAATTAACCAGGTAAAATCAAAAGATTTCTTATTTAATATTATTTCAAAAAATTCCTTTCCACTTAGCCAACCATTTTCTAAAAAAAGTTCTATTCAAGCATTTTACAAAAAAGTCTCAAGGTTACCTATTTTTTTTTAAACCTTTAGAAATTATTCAAAAAGCTTCTCGAAATTAATGTCTTTTAAAAGGGTTTAAAAAATTTAATGAAATATTTTTCAATAAAGCCTTTCGAAACTAGCTAAGTCATTTTTCATTACAAAACTTAAGCTTACTATTTTCAAAACTTGCCTTTCGAAAATCGGTTGTTTTATATTTGTTTTAAAAAAAATCTTAAATTTGCACAAATTTTGGCTAACTAAAAGGAGTTGTTCAAAACTAAAGTAATTTCAATTTAGCTATCTTTCGATTCAAAGAAAAATCTTTTTAGCTAAATTACTAAACTTTTCTTTAGACCGACTTCGTGTTTAAAATATTTCTTCTGCTTTAATTTGTTTACTTCAAAAACAAGTTTTTCTTAGTAAATTTCACTTATAAGTTGTTTTTAAAAGTGTAACTTCTTTGAAAACATATTTAAAAACTTAGTCCTTTCATCTTGTCTTTTCCCTACAAAAGTTTTTTAATATATGGCAAAGGGGGAAAGTAGGACAAATTCAAATTAAGGTTAAGAGAGCTCTTATTAAGGGGGAGTCTTAGACATTTATTAAGGGGGAGCCTTAGACATTTAGCTTGCTTACGTTCTTACTTGAACTTTTTACTTAAAAAGCTTACTTATGTTTATTGATACATTCGTTTACTTGTGCCTGTTTTACTTAACTTTGAATTTAAGTTATCATAATAAAAAAGGGGGAGATTGTTGGTGTGGGAAGCATCCGACGATCGAACCAGTGTTTTGATAATAGCAAAGGATTCAAAGTTAAGGTGATGTTGTGATCTAACAGTTTGAATGAGCTTGCAGGAAAGTCCTAAGTGTACTTAGGCAAAAGTCCTAACTGAGGTTAGGTTGGTAGAAAACCCTAGGGGGTGGTAGCCCTAGTTCATAGGGGGTGGTAACCAGTCTTAGTAGGTCGAGGGCTTCAGGCAAAAGTCCTAGGGGGTGGTAACCCTAGGTGGAAAGTCCTAGTGTCGCGAACCAAGTGGAAGACTGGACGGGTCGGGGAGCGGGCGTCCAGCAGAAAGTCCGGAAGCATCGAGCATTGAGCAAAAGTCCAGTCGATCTGGAGGATCACACTGGCAATAGGTAACTCTCCTGAGAGGAGTAGGTGAGGATGCGTTCCCCGGAGAGGGAACAGTAGGCGTCGGGTCGACCTAGGGTTTCCGGTTGGAAATTCGAAGTCAGACCCGGACAGTCCAGAGACTGTCAAATACCTTTCTTATCATATTTATGTGTGCTAACCTTGTCTTGCAGGGTATATGTGTATTTTGTGGACTAACACATTATGCAAGGACAAAAGAGCATACTTCACCTCGGATGAACAATGTCCGAGGTGCCTCCATGGAGCTTGAAGGCGCCTCGGGTGCAAGCCGAAGCCAGTTATGCAAAGGAGCTGGAGGCACCTTCATGGGGATTGAAGGCGCCTTAGACCGCGGCTTGGAGGCGCCTTGGAGTGGCGTTGAAGGCGCCTTCAGGTGGATATCAAGCAGCAGTCAAAGCCTGATCGACAGCGGCTGAGTCGGGATAAAACCTTGGGTTGGAGGTGCCTTAGAGCTTAATGGAGGTGCCTTGAACACCCTTTATAAGGGGGGTTTGACCAGCAGTCCAGAATATCTTCTACCAAGCGACCTTTGTGCTACAAGCTGCTAACAAGACGATCCCGAAGTGCTGCAACGAGATCCAGACGACCCGAAGCTTCGAAATTGCTCATTCTTGTTGTCGGTATACTCTTTCAGTTTAATAGATTATAATAATTCTGTAACCATTATTCGAACTTATAGGTGTTGCCCACAGAAAGTGATCAACGATGGCGGACCTTAGAGTAGGAGTCGCCACAGGCTCCGAACCAAGTAAACAACATGTGTTTCCGTGTGTTGTGTTTTCTTTTATTTTCCGCTGCGTATTTACTCGACACGTTTTAAATCAAACGAAATAGCCACGAGCGCTATTCACCCCCCCCCCCCTCTAGCGCTTCTCGATCCAACACAAGGAATATAAAAGAGGGGGTAGAGGTGTCTTCACCTTACAACAACAACTCTATTCTATTTTACTCTCCTCTCTTCCTTGGTGGTGGTCGGCCATAGTTCCTTGCTCTTCTCCTTTTCTCTTCCTCCTTGGTGGCCGGCGGCATCAACAAAAAAGGAGTCCTTGGTGGCCGATTCTAGCTAGGAGAAGAAAGAGAGAAATGAGGCTTTGCTCTTGCATCCCTTGGAGCTTGAAGGTTGGTGGCCGAATCTGGCAAGAAGGAAGGTGTTGGTGGTTCTCATCTCGATAAATCGTTGTCCACACAACGTCCGAGATAAGAAGAGGAATACGGTAGAAGATCAAGAGGTTATTGCTTACAAAGAAAGGTATAACTAGTAATTGTTTTCCGCATTATATTAGTTTTCTTTATATAAATTCCAAACACAAGAGGCTAGAGATTCTAAATATTCGGATTTGTTTCAAATTTGTATTTCTTATATTTTTCGATCTTGTGATTTGATTGTTCCTTTTGGTTAAACCTAGAGTTATATAAGGAAATTAAATATTGAATTTCATTAAGAGGCTTTGTCGAGGCAGTGGTGGATGTTCCCATACCCAAGAAGGCCAAGTGTCTCGCCATGTTTGACCTGGGAGCCAATTTTCGAAATAAATATTTAATTAAATTTGTAACGTAGGTGGATTTGGATCTATAATGTTAAGTATCGTTTGGGATTCAAGTCTAAACCACTAAGAACAGATAAGTCAAATTTGGAATTAATAATGTTAAGTTCCGTTTACGATTCCGGATTTAATTTCTAAAGAACATAATAGGTTGTTATGAAAGGTTCGACACTTGTACAAAACTTTTGTACAGTGAAACCAGTATGATCTTCCTAGGACCAACCAACACGCCGAGGACCCCTTCCTTGGCTCGACACTGATGTACTTTGTGTTGTATGTCTGAGCGGAATCTACAGAAAATCAGCATAAACATCACATCTTCAATTTTCCATCTCTTTAACTTTCGGACAACATCACATAACTATTAAACATTTTGATTGTTAATAGAATACTAACTCAACTTGTAGTTTATATAAGGTGAATTATAACATAGGGGAAATTTGAGAAAGAATACAGCTAAGACATCAACATGAACTTTCTTCTGCTAAAAAAAAAATAAACATGAATGGCATGTTTTAGTAAATGCTTAATTGACATTTATGTATATATTAATTTAAGAAAAATAATTTTTTTAAAAAAAAATATTATTTTAAATAATTTTGAAAATAAAAAAATATATGTATTATAAAGAACTTAAAATAATAATATAATAATATCATCATTATGATTATCATTATCATAATAATAAAATAATACTGATAATATCTAAAGTTAAAAGAAGATTCAAACGTTCCTATCTTCCCTTTCTTCCCCTCGTGGCGGAACTTGTCCTGTCCCGCCCATACCCTCTAAGTGACCCATCCTCTTATCCATCATTATCGTATTATTCCTCCCTCGCTCCACACCACCATCTCCTCACCGCCATCCCCACACCACAAACCTCCGGCTCGCCTCAGGCCCACACCCGCCCGCCTGCCTTTCATCCGATGGCTGAAGTTCCTTGTGTCAGACACGTGTCATCCTACCGAATCTTTATCCTCGCCACGCCCTGTCTGCGCCACACATCCACAACTCTTGCTCGTGGTTGCCAGCGCGCAGTAAACCTCCACCGTCCATTTCGCAGGACCACCGCCTCGCCAAAGTTGAGGCGCGAACCAGACCGCGCCAGCTGCTACTGTTGCGGCAAAGCAACGGCGCGATTCCTATAGGGGCCCACCAGCATTCCGCAGGTTTACCTTCGTCCAACGTGGCGGCTTCCCAACCTCGCACGTCGCCCATGCACGTGACATTTCCCACGTCAACCGCTGCTATCTTTTTTATTTATTTATTTTAAAGTTTCATTAATATGTTTTATATGTTTTAAAGGAGAGCCCCAAAATGGGACGGGAGTGCGCGTCACGTGGCCCTGGCAGTGGCTGGTGGTCGACACGCGACCACGTAGGAGTCTCAGGGAATTCCCCGCGTCGGCGATCGCCAGGTCGGCCATGCCTTCGTGCGGAGATTCGCGCTGCAAAGACACGAAATGAGGACGTGGAAGTACGGAGCGTCGTGATTGGTTCCTATGGCGGGGAGCACGAGGTCTGAGGGGTGTACTGGTGGACGATATGTTTCAATTACGATTTTACCCACGTAGCTTACGATCACGTGATACGTCGACTTACCGCTCGTGGCAAAACATGACATGAAGGGTGGCCGATGCCTTGCTGGTTCGTAAATATCTTTGTTTCCTATTCTTACATGGTTAGCCACTTATAGACCGGCCAGAAGCAAGTCAGCGGGGTAAGCCTACTCTCGGTGACCACATGGTAGACATGAAGGGGGCAGGTACGATAACGGGTCGTCCTTAGAAAGAAAGGAAAAGATTAATCGCATAAATTGACGACTGAGGAGTTATTGCCATTTTTTCTCTCTCTTCCCTTCCCTTTCCTTCATCTTTTATTATTTCTTCGCATATTTTTAATAATAGTGATAAAGGAGAAAAGCAGCAGATCAAAGGCGAGAAGTAGTAAATAGAGGAGGAATTGTGAGGCAAAGAAGGGGATCGATCGTCGGGGAGAAGAAGAAATGGGAGTGAAGAAATGTGAGCTTTGCGATTCTCCGGCTAGGATCCACTGCGAATCGGATCAGGCGAACCTGTGCTGGGACTGCGACGCCAAGGTGCACGGCGCCAACTTCCTTGTGGCCCGCCACTCCAGGTGCCTGCTGTGCCGGAGGTGCCAGTCGCCCACGCCGTGGAGGGCCGAGGGTTCTCGTCTCGGAGGCACGGTCTCCGTCTGCCAGCTGTGCGCCGCTACCGCGTCGGGCTCGCTCGAGGGAAACGGCGAAGGGGGATGTCCCACCAAGCTGTGCGTCGAGGAGGAGAAAAGGGTAGAAGAGGTAGGAGGAAGAGATAGGGATGAAGAGAAAGAAGATGGGGAGGGGGAGGAGGGGGAGGAGGAAGAAGAGGAAGAGGATGAAGAGAGTGAGAATGGGGAAGAGGAGGATGACATCGACGAAGGGGAGAACCAGGTGGTGCCGTGGTCCATGACTCCACCGCCTGTGGCGAGCTCATCAAGCAGCGACTACGAGGAAGACGAGACGGGTCGGACGGCAGGCAATACCGGTGTCCACTTGAAGCGGATGAGGGAAAATGTCGGTCTCACGGTCTCCCAGGTGAATCTGATACTCTGTTTACTGCTTCTGCTTATAGATTTTTTCTTCTCGAGAATTACTCATCATCACAAACTTGTAGATCGATTAATTGATGAGATACAGGACTCGTTCAATTGTACTTGTAGATCGATTCTGATTTTCTGCTTGCTCTCAACGCTTAATTATGATACAGGACTCTTTCAATTGTATTTATAATTAAATCGATTCTGTTTCTCAACGTGGTCTCAACGCTTGATTATGATACAAGACTCGTTCAATTGTATTTCTAATTAAATCGATTCTGTTTCTCAACTTGCTGCCTCTCAACACTTTTGAATTATCAAGTTATCCTCGAAAAGGAAACTCGTTCCAGTTTCTGATTCACGAAACATCCTGATTCAGTCACAGGATGACCTAGCCTGTTCGTCGTCCCGCCTTGCGTCGGATCCAGCGGCGTCTGCGGTTGCACCGGACGAGATCAACTCCTTGGCCACTCCATTCCGCTCCCTCAGGGATAGGAAGAGGCCCGCCCATGCCCTAGCCTCGCCGGCCCCACCTGTTGCCGATTCAACCACCGCCACCATGCGCAACTTCCGCGTCCACAACGCTAACCATCGCCCAGGTGTCGGTGTCTTCCACGCACCAAAGTAAGCTTAAGCATTCAATTTTACAATTAATTACTCTTATGTTGTACACTATGTATGCTTCTGTTTTTTGGTCGACTCAATTAATGATGTCGTTTACAAATTCGATCCTTTAGGTCAGCTTGATGCAGATTGAATCACTAATCCTCAAGGTTGAACTTGAAACTCTCACAGAGCCGCTATTCTTAACTCGATACATACCGCGTCGTGTTACAAATGAAATGGTAGTGTGTTATGATTATCCAGCTTCTATCTTATAGTTGTGGTGATTTGAGCTTTGTCAATTTGTGTCGTTGTATTAGCAGAGGCCATCCTCCAATGGTTTTCGAACAAATTTGATAGCAAATGGAACATTCATTATTGAGGCGACATAACTTTACCCTTCTATTGCATTATGAGCTTGGTTCATCGGAACGGACATGGAAGAGTTGGTACGGATGTTTCGACATAGAAACATCTCAAGCCAAGTCAAAGTTTTGGTAAATAACATAGCTTGCTATGGAATGTTGTTCTTGAGCGTTATAACGGCAAAAAAAACTGGCATGAAACAAAATGGATGAAGAAAAAGGCTTCGACATCTCAACGTCAAAACTATTCGAAATGGAGGATGAAGGACAACGTCGGATGCGCTACTTGACACGACCTGATCAGGTAGCTCACATGCATGGGTTGTGTTAGCCCCATAACTTGGTGGCAAGGTTGGACATGAGGATTGGCTCGTTGCTCCTTTGATCCAGCCTATTGAGCATGTGCGTGGGGCGCGCGACATGCGAAGCAACGAAGCATTTGGGTGGCGTGGGACTGTCAAAACCCAAGTCTTGCAGAAGGAAAAGACTTGGCAAATCAGCGGGCGTGGCATGTGCGCAAGATATGTCAAGTAGCCAGCAGAACGGCAGCATGGGGCTGTCAAAGCCCAAGTCATGTAGAAGGCAAAGATTTAACAAATCAGCAAGCATAGCATGCAAAATATGCCAAGCAATGGAGCGGCGACGTGGAGCTGTCCAAAGCCCAAGTCTTACAGAAGAAAGGTTTGGCAATGATCCAGGCGTAGCTTGTGCACGAGCCATGCCAAAGTAACGGATGCGGCAGTACGCGGGGTGCTGCCCAAGCCCAAGTCATGCACTATGCAGACTTGATAATCTCTCGAGCATAGCATGTGCCAAGGCATGCCAAAACAGTGGAGACTTGTAACAGTGCGCGGGGTCCTGTCCAATGCACCAGCCATGCAGTAGCAGACTTGGTGATCATGCAAGCCAGGCATGTGTGTTGGGCATGCCAAGCAGCAACAAAGGAGCGGATAGACGGACTTGTCAGTGGTGCGGACAAATGGACTTGTCCATGGCGCTAAGAGATCGGACAGGCGGACTTGTTCGTGGTGTCAAAGAAATGAAGTCGTGAGGCAAGCACTTGACATGCATACATACTTTGGTGCGGGGCAAAAGAAGCGGAGCCCTGGATCGAACACTAGGCAGACAGATGGACTTGTCCGTGGTGCCAAAGAAGCGGAACCGTGATGCGAACACTGGGCGGACAGATGTGTTGGTCCCTTTGGAAGCCGACAAGAGGGGAGAGGTGAATTGCCCTGAAAAATTAAATATAACCTTTCTCGGATTTTCAACTAATTAAGAAACACTTGTAATAATAAAAAGAATAGACTAATTAAAGAAATCAGACACAGAGGGCTTACTTGATTTGCAATCAGAGGATTGCTAATCCAAGGAAAGGATGGCGCACTATTTGATGATCTCCTCTGGGCGGAGTAGCCTCTTACAGCATTGACAGCATAAAAAGAAAGAACAGAATTGAAAGCACTGGATTACAAGTTGAGTAAATAATCTTTGTAAATCAGTGTTATATTTATAGCACTGGTCGAGGCGCCCGGAAGGGTTCAGGGCGCCCTAGGGGGGATAAAATTTTATCCTCCAACGTTCAAATCGAGTTTAACTCGATCTGGTCAAGATTTTCGATCCGAGCGCCCGGAAGGGTTCCGGGCGCCCCGGGCTGTTCCGGGCGCCCCGGGCTGTTCTGGGCGCCCGGAGCCCTAAAGTCAACAGAAGTTAACTTTCTTCGTCCTAGACCGCTGCTCCAATTCAGCTCGTCTCGTTCCGGGTCTTTCGTTCCGGGTCTTTCGCTCCGGCTCCGCTAGCTTGGGTGATCTCGGTAATCCGAAATAGGGCCCACCCGAACTCAAGTTCCGGCCTTCTCCTCGAGCAGCCTTCCTTCCCGGTTTCTCGTCCCTCGAACGTCGCATACATTCTTCTCGTCCACCAGTGTACTCTTGTAACGCCCCGCCCCTCCTGCTAAGGCGGCGGGGGTTACTTACTCATACATACCTACTTATTACAGCGGAAGTCTTATTTATAAAAATTAAAAACTTTTCTTTTCTTTAAAATCAACATGACTAATCACCTGGACATATAAAACCACATAGCATACTTAACATGATTTGTAAGTCATAATGCCCAAACACAAAATTAAATGTCATGGAGTCATAAAGCAGTAACATAACTAGGCATAGTTCTTATTAAACAAAAAGCAGGTCTTTCTCCTTTAGCCAAGGCACTACCACACACATCCTTCTAGCCCCTCCTGCTGCTCCCCTAGTTCATCCATTCCTTGCCTTTATCTGTGGTACAAGAAAGTAAGCAGTGAGCACTCATGGCTCAGTAAATTCCTTTCCTACTCATAAAAATCGTATAACATATTAAAAATCACAAGACATAACACATGGAGAAAATTCATTATATCATGCAGCATATCATGGCATATCATAACGAAAGCATAAGGTATCATGGCATAACATAACATAATCATCAACTGCACCCTGACATATCATAACATCATCATAAATATCATGACATAATCATAAGGTATATGCAAGGTGAATTCATAAACATGTATCATAAAAACATATGCAATATGTCCTTTGAAAACTTATAATATACATACTTAAACATAATCTTAACATGATTAGGGCCTCAGCTTGTACCACATACATAAATACGCGCGTCCTATGTAGGTCCAAGGTAGCAAGTCTTGAACCCTACAAGGCATACATACTAGGCCCGTTTCTTAGTCCATCGACCTAGGGGCACTTAGGAGCCCATCCCTAACGAGGCCTGTTTCTTAGTCCATCGACCCCGGGGCGCTTATGGAGCCCACCCTTGGTACAAGCCATACATAAAGTAAAATAGCATGTTTATACATATCATGGTTCTTATCTTTTCTTGTATAGTGTCACTTATCATATCATACCATATAGACTTTTGGGCACACAGCTCATCATAATGGTATGTAAAGATTTGGCACACAGCACATCATATATTTTATACATGAATTGGGCACACAGCACATCATATATTTTATGCATAAACTGGCACACAGAACATCATATATTTCATGCATAAATTTGCACATAGCTTCATCATAAATAATACACACCATAGCATAAGGGTTTCCATCATGTATAGATCATAAGTGTGCATAATTAAACATAGAAGCATAGAAATCTCAAAATCATGGCATATAAGATACATGGAAAACATAATTCGATCTCTAACCCTAATGTCTCTTAGTGGCCCAATCACATAGGTTGGGTTTTTGGTAAAACTTCACCCCAACATGTGAACCCTAAGTAAGCATCACTTCTTATACCATAAGAACTATCATGAGCAAGTTTAGGTAGAGTTCTAGGTTACTTAAACTTACAACTTATCATGGCCAAACCTTATCAAGCATACATTGGGTTAAAGACTATCATTCAAGCTTGTGAACCCTAAACAACCTTCATAGCAAACATTTCAAAGAATAATATGAGCATGGTTGAGTTAGGTTCTAAGTTTCCTAAGTCCTTCATCATGTATTGGCCGAATATTATAGGACTTAAAATTTAGGTTCAAGTGTCCTAAAAGCATGAGAACCTTAAACAACTTTCATAGCAAAAATATCAAGGAATAATATGAGCATAGTTGAGTTAGGTTCTAAGTTTCCTAGGCCCTAAATCTTGAAGTGGCCGAAACATGTAGGGCTTCATATTAGGGTTCAAGTGCCCTAAAACATGAGAACCTTAAACAACCTTCATAGCAAATATATCAAGGAATAACATGAGCATAGTTGAGTTAGGTTCTAAGTTTCCTAGGCCCTAAATCTTGAAGTGGCCGAAACATGTAGGGCTTCATATTAGGGTTCAAGTGCCCTAAAAACATGAGAACCTTAAACAACCTTCATAGCAAATATATCAAGGAATAACATGAGCATAGTTGAGTTAGGTTCTAAGTTTCCTAAGTCCTAAATCATGAAGTGGCAGAAGGTTATATAGCATGAATTTAATTTCCATACAACAATTAACATAAGCACATTAGATTAGCTACACAATCATTTCATCAAGGAGATCATGAGCATCTTAGATTTTGCTTTAAATTCTCCTAGGCTTTTTAAAAACAAAACATCCAAACATAGCCGAACCTTCATGGACATAAAATAGAGTTCAACTTAACATATAATCATGGGCATATCGTAATAGTTTCATATCTTATCTTAAGGAGGTCTTGGCATACTTAGTTCAAAATTAAAGCTCTCCTAGGCCCTTAGTTCTACCATGGCCGAATACTCATAAATCTAAGTTCTACCAAACATTTCAACATAGATAACTCCTTACCATAAAATACATGCTACAAGAGAAATATCAAGCATATAAATTTTTAGATCCTTTCTTCCTCTATGTCCTTCCTTTGGTCTTATCTTGGTTAGAATTTCTTCATGATGTTTTCTTAGCTTTTTATGTGACCGAATTCTACATAGAAAAATAAGAGTTATTGTACCACAGGTGAGGAGAACTTACATCCTTTCGCTTGTGGTTTTCCTTAGAGAGAAAAGTGTTCTAGTGATAAGGAAGGTGGAAGCTTCTTCTTCTTGTACCTCCTCTTGTTTCCTTTGCTTATAAGGGCTAGAACTTGAAGTTTCCTTCTCGGAAATTAGCTTTCTTGGAGACGAACTTAACTTAGAAATTGGTTTGAGGAGAGGAAAGGGGTCTCTTGGTTCGGTGAGAATGGAGAATGGAGAAGGGAGAAGGAGGCAGAAGAAAATGAATTAAATCCCTTTGTTTTTCTTCTCTAATCCTATTTATCCCTTTGCCAATGAGACATGCCCCCATTCTTTCCCCCAACTCCTCTTTTCCCCCACTCCATTAATTCCCACGAAAATAGAGAGAGGGAGGGGAGTAGAAAATCCCTCTTTTGCTTGCTCCCTTTTCTTAACCAAGAGGAAAAAGAGGGTAAGCAACTTGGTTTTCTCTTGTTCTTTTTGCTTACTTTTCCTTTCTCCTTTAACTAAATTTTTCATTCCTTTCTATCCAATCATTTCTCCTTATCCTAATGGTTATCATTCATAAATTTATCTCCATCTATTGTGGGAGGTTCAAGGTTCAATCTTTGACCTCACCTCTTCTTATTCTATATTTTCTTTTGTTTTTATTTTCCTTTTTCTCTTATTCTTTTTATTTCTATGTTCTAAAGAAAATAATATTCCTATACCTATTTTATAATTTCGTGGGTGTTACAACTCTTCCGTGGTCACCTTGTCCCTCGGACGTACCGAGCCCATCGGCTCTCTCCCCGTGTCGTCCTTCTCGTTAGCCGCGTCTTCCGCTTGACTTCCTGTGTTCCTAAGCTCCTCCACACTTAGACACAAGGGTTAGACAAAACAGGACCTAACTTAACTTGTTTGATCACATCAAAACTCCTTGGGGTTTCAACAATCTCTCCCTTTTTGATGTGAGCAACCCAAGTTAAGATAGGGTAAACATATGCAATAAAAATAATTAATTTACAAATAAGTCCAAAAGATTTTCAATTTAAAGAATGTATACCTCTCCCTAGACTTAACATTCCTCTGACCCTTTGATCACATAAAAATGGAGTTCCTTTTAACAAGTCTAAGGTAAATTCTAACTTAAAAAATTTAAAAAAAAAATCTTAAGTTAAAAATTTTATACAACTGAATAGAATTTGTTAAGTTTGAAAAAAAATTCATAAGAAAAAAAATGTAAGGCAAATTTCAAAACAAAATTTCTAACTTAAAAGAAATTTCATAGTGTTTAAAAAATATAATCTTTAAGTTTCAAGCATAATTTTAAAAAAAAATTCAAACATAATTCAGAATTTTCTTTAGAAGAAATTTTCATAAGTAAAATATTTTTTTTATTTTTTAAAAACATGAATATTTTTGAATATGTTTTCTAGAACAAATTAAATAACTCTTTTAAAGCATTAAGTAATTTAAATTAATGTCTTTTCAGTTAGTCAATTAAATTTTTCATTTCGATACTTGGCTTCCAGACAGTAGCGAAGCACTAGGCCTTCTTGGTTATTGGAGCAACTACCACTTTCTAGACAAAACCGCATAAAGAAATTATATGTTTAATTCTCTTGCTAAAAAATGCTAAGTCTCATTTTGATTTTTAAATTAAGTAAGTTTTTGGAACCCAATAGAGGTTCCTTCCTACAAGGTTAATCAAGTATGTTCTAGATACATAGGCTTTTGCTATTTTTCTGATTTGACTTTGGTGAAACCTATAGTACCAGTTTAGTCCTCTATAATTTTTAAAAACAGAAATATTTGAACAGGTAGAGTTTTTCAATCTTTCTATTTCTTCTTTTAGTTTTTCATTTTCAAGTTTAATCTTATCAAAATTCTCTAATAGACATGATTTTGCTAAAGTTCTTTTTATTTGTAAGTTTTCATTTTTTAATTCAGTATTTTTACCTTTAAATTTGTACATAGACTTAGCCATAGCCTTAATACCGAAATAAAGCTGATTAGGAGGTAAGAGACATACCTCACTTACCATATTAGACTTGAAGCCTGACTCTCCCCTGCTTCGCTGCATTCATCTGACGTCCCTCCCCCTTCATCGATGCTGTGTTCTGATGTACTTTGCCCTTCATAACTTGCCATCAGTGATATCCCAACATATTCTTGAATCTCGGACTCAGATGATGAACTATCGTCCCAAGTTGCTTTTAGATTCTTGTGCTTCTTGGGTATCTTGACTTTGTCCTTCTTTAATTCTGGGCAGTCTTCTTTTCAGTGTCCTTCCTTTTGACACTGGTAGCAACGCATCCTTCTTCTATTTCTTGGATTCTTTTTATTCTGCATTTCTTTAAATTTATTGGATCTAAAAACTTTTTAAAATTTCTTACCATATATGCTTCCTGATCCTCTTCTGAATCTGACTCAGGTTCACCCTTCTTGATTGCGTTTAGTGTGATCATCTGGCTTGATTCCTTTGTTGTCCCTGCACACCTGGTTTCATGTAATTCAAGAGTAGAGAACAATTCTTCTAAAGTACTTACCTCCAGGTCTTTTGAAATATAGTATGTGTCGACGATTGATGTCCATTCTGGAGTTCTGGGAAACACATTGAGTGCGTAGCGTATGGTGTCCTGGTTTGTTACCGTTTCACCGAGATTCTCGAGACCAATAATCAATTCCTTTACCTTTGTGTGTAGATCGGCTACCTTCTCACTTTTTTTCGGACGGATGTTCGTCAGTCTGTTCTGAAGGATGTCTCTTCTTGCTAGCTTGGCTTCGGATGTTCCTTCGTGGAGTTCCAGGAACTTCTCCCAGAGTTCTTTGGCCGACGAGTAGCTTCCGATGCGGTTGACTTCTTGAGGAGGAAACACGCTCAGCAGGTGATATTCCACACGGTTATTCGCTACGGAATCATTCTGCTCCTTCTTTGTCCACTGGCTCTTTTCTTTTTCTTCTCCATTCTGATTCATCGAAGCTACAAAGTCATACTTTATAATTAACCGAATTTCGAAATCAATTTTCAGGAATACCTCCATACGACGCTTCCAGTGTGCGAAGTCCCCCTCAAATTTTGGTGGAACAATGCTTGGTCCGGCCATCTCATTGCTTCGATTGGCGGTTAGTCCTCCTGAAGCGTCTTGCTCTGATACCACTTGTTGGTCCCTTTGGAGGCCGACAAGAGGGGAGGGGTGAATTTCCCTGAAAAATTAAATCTAACCTTTCTCGGATTTTCAACTAATTAAGAAACACTTGTAATAATAAAAAGAAGAGACTAATTAAAGAAATCAGACACAGAGGGTTTACTTGGTTTGCAATCAGAGGATTGCTAATCCAAGGAAAGGATGGCGCACTATCTGATGATCTCCTCTGGGCGGAGTAGCCTCTTACAGCATTGACAGCACAAAAAGAAATAACAGAATTGAAAGCACTGGATTACAAGTTGAGTAAATAATCTGTGTAAATCAGTGTTATATTTATAGCACTGGTCAGGGCGCCTCGAAAGGTTCCAGGCGCCCTAGGGGGGATAAAATTTTATCCCCCAACGTTCAGATCGAGTTTGACTCGATCTGGTCAAGATCTTCGGTCCGGGCGCCCGGAGCCCTAAAGTTAACAGAAGTTGACTTTCTTCGTCCTGGACCGCTGCTCCGGTTCAGCTCGTCTCGTTCTGGGTCTTTCGCTCCGGCTCCGCTAGCTTGGGTGATCTCGACCATCCAGAATAGGGCTCACCCGAACCCAAGTTCCGACATTTTCCTCGAGCAGCCTTCCTTCCAGGTTTCTCATCCCTCGAACGTCGCGTATGTTCTTCTCATCCACCAGTGTACTCTTCCGCGGTCACCTCGTCCCTCGGATGCACCGAGCCCGTCAGCTCTCTCCCCGTGTCATCCTTCTCGTTAGCCGCATCTTCCGCTCGACTTCCTGTGTTCCTAAGCTCCTGCACACTTAGACACAAGGGTTAGACAAAACAGGATCTAACTTAACTTGTTTGATCACATCAAAACTCCTTGGGGTTCCAACAAGATGGACTTGTTTGTGCAAACTGACACTTGGCGTGAACCAATGCAGTAGAGCCATGCGGCAAAGTACAATCGGAGCATGCTGACACTTGGCGTGGAACCAATGCAGCATTATGATGGAGCAAAGCACAAGGGGTGCAAAGCTGCCACTTGGCATGGTGCTAATGCAGCCAAAGACATGTGGACAAGATGGTTTTTGAAGTTGAGTTAGTTGTGTCCATGTGGCACAATTGGTTGGTGCAACCACTATGTAACCTCCTTTGTAACCGCCGCCTATGTATGATAAATAGGGTGGTGGGTTCATTGGCAAGGGTGTGCCAAAGGTGCTAGAGTGTGCATTGTGAACAAATTCGTGGGGAATTTGTGAAGGCGGATCGTGAAGGGTTGTGAGCAAATCATGAAGAATTTGTATGGGTGGATCTTGAGAGATTTGTAAGTGACTCTATATTGTTCACTCATATTCCTTTATTAAGGCTAATAAAGGTTCGGAGTTTTCCCGTAATTGTGCATGTTACTTTGTTGTGTCTTTCTTGTGGCTTTGAGGTGCCTTTTCCTTGAGGTTTCTGTTAGGACCTTGACTTCCGCTAGAGGGGGGTAAATAGCGTCTCATCCCAATCGTCGCTTTCTACGCTTGTTAGTGCACAGCGGAAATACAAAACAAATCTAACAAATAAAAAGCTAAACCTAGAGGCAATAACCAAGACAATCAAACCTCTAACACGTTTATGTAACGTGGTTCGGAGATCACTTACTCCTACTCCACGGCTGTCCGTAAGGTGGACGATCCTGATCCGTCGGTGGATGACTCCCCGAAAAACCTCCGGCTAGCTCGAGTAGCTCCTTGTGGGTGGAGAAACCTCACCACAAACTCGCACAAACTCTTGATCACTCAAGAAGACCTTGGAGACTCTAATAAGGGTTAACCATCTCTACTTTCGTCAACCTTAACCAAGCTTCCAATGCTTGGTTATATAGGCCACGAGTTGAAAAATCCCGCCAACCAGTTGACTGTCAAAATCATCAGTCGACTGCCCTCTGTGGAGATTCAACCGTTACAACCCAATGGTTCGATACCAATAGGCTGATACTTCCATCAGTCGACTGCTTCATACTAACCGAATGAACAGAAGCATTCTGTTCGCTCACAGTCGACTTCCCGGTCGACCGCACCAGTCGACTGATGAAAACACCAATCGACTGCTATAGTACTGCTACAGTACGCTACAGTGCTGCTACAGTAACGCCACAATAAAACCCTAATCCTAGGATTTAACCCCCGAGTACATTCACTCAGCACTCATCCTCGCCCAACCAACCTAAACCTAGCCTTCTAGCCTCCTACATCAGTCTTGCGTCCCTCGGATGCCTCCCCATCCTTCACGTCTTGCCTTCTGGAGCTTCCATCGGCCTTGTCATTGTTGTCGGGTCTTCCTTTACCAAGAGGTCGTGCCTCCGGGACTTTATTCATTGCCAAGTCACACTTAGATTTGCGTTGCCAAGACTACATGCTTGGACTTACACCTCCAAGACTCATCCTTCGACTTTTCTCCTTTACCAAGATCACCTTGGACTTTCCTTGTTGTACTTGTATCCTGCATACTCATAATACATATCAAATACAACAATAAACCTAACTTAAATCTTTACCCAAATATCAAAACCTAGGGTACCCAGATTGCTCCAACAATTTCTTTGTGCCTTTGTGGTGCATTCGTTGGGAGGTTGAGAGTCAATGCGAGACTTGACTGCCACGCAGGAGATTTTCAAAGGTCGAAAATTACCCCTGTGACAACTGATATCAGAGCCATGTTTAGTGAAAATGAGCCAAAGTTTGGGTGAAATTTCAAGCAAGATGGCTGGAGGCAACCACGAAATCAGAGAACGAGTTTCTCTTCTTGAAGCCTTGATAGGTATTGTCCCTGATGGAGATATTGTTGATTACAATCGTATGGAGAAGATTGCCTATTTGGAGACTTCTATTGAAGAAATTCGTGGGTCTTTGATGGAGGAACTCACACAGATTCGCAAAGACTATGATGCACTGCACTCTGAAATGGTTGTTATGCGAAGAGCGGTTTCTTCAAGTGCAGAAGATGGAAGGGATCATCTTGCGGTAAAAGTTCCAGAACCCAAGTCCTATGGAGGTCCACGAAGCGCCAAGGAACTTGAGAACTTTTTATGGGGCATGGAGCAGTATTTTCTTGTTGCTCGCGTGCCTGAAACATAGAAGGTGACAATTTCTAGCATGTACCTTGGTGGTGATGCGAAGTTATGGTGGAGAACTCGCATGGTGGATGATGCCAATGCTGGGCGGGAACAAATTAACACTTAGGCTCGGTTGAAGGAGTTAAAAGCACAATTTCTTCCAGGCAATGTCTCGTGGATTGCACGGGATGGATTGAAACGTCTAAAGCAGAAGGGCTTTGTGAGAGACTATGTCAAAGAATTCACTTCTTTGATGTTGGATATTTCCAACATGTCCGAGGAGGACAAACTTTATAACTTTCCGTACGGTTTGCAATTGTGGGCTCAAATCGAACTTCGAAGGCAGAATGTGAAGGATCTTTTTAGTGCTATTGTTGCAGCGGATGCTTTGGTCGACTTCCAATCCAACAAAGAGAGTTTGGAAGCCTCTATTGTTGGGATCTAGCGTGACCAAAGACGTAGAAACGCAGTTGAAAAGTTCTAGATCCTCTTCCAGCAGATCCATGTGAAGGGAAGAAATATTTTCTGAAAACTATACTAAACTACATGATAGGATTATACCTTTGTTGCATGCCCTTCGCAATCCCGACAGCAACTTTTTTCTCTGGATCTAGATCTCAACGCATTCAAGCGTCCGCGCTTCTATGGTATCCACACAAACATATCCTTCGTTCGTCGCACGAACGAAGCCTTCGGAGAAGAACCATCTTCTTGTGCTAGCGAGCAGTATAATTCAGCCAAACATCAAGAATCGGCCATGGAAGGAGGAGGAAGAAGATGAAATCTCAAGAGACACCTTTTTCTCATCTAATTCATCTTATCAAAAAAAAATGACGAAAACCTATTTATATTCATCCCATGAATACCAAGGGTCTTTTGTCTCTTTGTATTCCTCTTAATGGGTTGGATTTATTATATTGGATTAACCATTAATCCAATAACCCAATAAGTCTAACCCATTGAGTCTAACCCATTAATCCAATGCGTCTAATTCAGATTGGACTCAATCCAATGAGTGGGTTCAATTGAGTCTAACTCAATTAGTAACCAAAAGGCCTAATCATCTGATGATTGGCTCTTAGGGCTAATTACTAATAATCTCCCACTAGCACTAGTATCAATCACCACTAAGATGACACCAACACTTTGGATTTATCCAGTATTCTTAATATCCTTAGTATTTTAGTCAAACTAAATGTAACGACCACCCTTCTTACTACTACTACTACTCTCTAAGGATGATCGTTACTTAACTACTAACTCTACTTAACCGGTATGATTAAAAATCACTTGAAAACCCTACCGAAAAATTTCGGCAGAGTCTCCCTTGTACCGGTGACCATAAACCAAGATACAAGCATAGTATACATCAGCCACAGGCGGCTGGAACATTTATCAAACACCCACGCAGTTAAATAAGTATCAAACACACAAATATTTACTTACTAAACTGAACTCATCCTACATGCAATCTAAACAGAATAATCTCAAATGACATGAACTTAAAATACAACTCAAATGTTTACAATAACTAAAATGCGGAAACTAAAATTAAAATTTCCTAGTCCCAAGGCTTCCATAGTCCTGGCATCACATATCCTTCGAACACCTCCTTGTCGCCTTCCTTTCTATATCTTTTCCTTTCTTGTATCTGCAGTAAGAGGAAGTGCAATCTATAAGCAAAATTTGCTTAGTAAGCGCTATCTAACTCACAAAATCACGAATATGCATGTTCATGTATCTATAACATGAACTAACTGAGAAAACTAAAACTGAATGCTCAAAAGGAAAACTACTCATGCTCATCTACTAGTAAAAGAAACAAACATACTGAGATGCTAACATGTAAAGCTACTCATGCTTTTCTAATAGCGAAGAACAGTAAGCTAATCTAAATAACATGCTAGCATAAAAGAAAACTCAACTTGCTACTTTTAAAACAAAATGAAACTTATTTTGTTTGTTCTAAACTTATTCTTTTATCTCACTTGTTAAAACTTATCCTTTAATACTTTATACTTAGGTAAAACTTGCTTTACTTGTTCAAAAACTTATACTTATAATACTTCAAAATAATAATCAACCTCTCTTGGGCCCGGCAACTGTGCTTTTACTTTTGTAACGACCCGACCCATTTGGCGGCCCATTTGGCGACCCTCGGGTCGTCGACCGTCGGTCGTGCCGTTACTACTAGGTTATCTAAACCTAGGGACGACTATGGGAGCCCAACCCAAGAACAACTGAGAGTCCAGCACAGTGCCACTGATAAAAGTAAAATACTTGTTATCTTTTAATACTTCTATATAATGCCTCGGCATTTTCTTTAGCACCTTGTGTGCCAAAATCCCTAAAGTCTTGACTTTGGGATCTACTTAAGGCCTTGACCTTTTTCTTTCTTTTCTTTATCTTTCTTATACTTGTTAATACTTCTAAAAGAATACTTCTTTAAAAGAAACTGAAATGTTTAAGCAAATTCTAACTTTGAAATGCTTAACCCAAAAATCTACCTACTATGCTAATAAAATTCTGTATATTAAAATCTGCATACTATACTTATAAAAATCTGCATGCTATGCTTATAAAAATCTGCACATGTTCAGCTAAGGGTAAATGAATTCTGCACACT
Organism: Zingiber officinale; assembly: GCF_018446385.1. NCBI lineage: Eukaryota > Viridiplantae > Streptophyta > Magnoliopsida > Zingiberales > Zingiberaceae > Zingiber > Zingiber officinale. The sequence continues at coordinate 58,358,769 of NC_055990.1, read as the reverse complement.
AATACTTAATAAAGATCTGCACACTAAAATGCTGCATATTAAGCTGACACAATTCTGCATATTAAGCTCTAAAGAAACTAGAAACTGATTGTTTTAGAGGGAAGGCTACTCATGCATATCTAATAACATAAGAAAAAAACTAGAAATCTGCCCATGTTATTCCAATAGCAAAGGAACTAGAAATCTAAATCTGCACATGTTCATGTTATTTACTAAATCTAAATAGCAAAGGAACTGAATGAATATATAAATGCACACTTGAATGAATCTGTTCATGCCTACTTCTACTTGAATGAATATAAATGCTCACTTGAATAGATCTGCTCATGCTCATGCCTACTGGTGGGAGTTGTCTATAGTTCCACGGCAAGAAAGTAATATAAGGGAAGCAAAATGCTATACATAGCTATTCAAACAAACATATATATCAAATTCACAGCTTAACCCTTTTTGTAAGCAACCCTAATTCTCCAAATCATGCTTCATCAGATGGCAAAGAAAACCAACAACATAAACTTCAATTCATGGTAGTAAATAAAGGAATCTGAAACTACTCATCACTGTGACAAATGAAATAAAGACTACTTGCTCAAAAGAACTAAAACTATTTCATACTCAGATTTAATAAAGAAATTTCTAAATTGAAATACTAAACTACACTATCAATGGATCTAAAAACTGCATGTACAATTGGAAAACACACAACCTGCAGCCTATCCCAAAAACAGAACCATCTAAAGAGGTAAAGCCATCTAAAGAGAAAGGAATCCACACAAGAAGCCAACTTGAACCCGAACTACTCTATTGCAAACCACAAGAAACCAAAGCTTCACCGTTCAAATCGCAACAACACAGCCCTAGGTTTCATCCAAAGCTTCGGGAACAAGAAAAGGAACAAGAATTAAACTTCGAAGCTATCCTACCACAGGTGAGTAAGCGACTTACCTATCCTTGGACTCAAAACTGGGAAGAGGAGCTGCTAGGGTTCAGAGAAAACTCAAGTTCTCCGGCTCTTCTTCGTGCTCACGGGTCCTCCTCGACAAAGAATCATGACGGTGAAGGAACCTTCGGAGAACGCCTTCATCGGCCGCCGGAAACGAAGCTAGGGCTTCGTTTTCTTCACTCGGCAGAATCGGCACCGTCGCAGAAGGGAAGAGGAGAAAAGGAGAGAAAGGTTCGGGGAAAAAGAAAACTTAAGTTCTCTCCTCTTATCACTAGGGTTTCAATCATAACATATATATATATCTCGCACCCTACCTTTTCACGAAATACTCGCGGAAGAGTTGGTTGGCTGCGGTTTTGACCAAGTCAAGGATCGTGGTTTCGAATCCTCAATCGAACCTTTTATTCCCCTTTTATTTAAAATGCTCCTAGCTACTGCTTATATATAATTCGCTCCATATTTGATTAACAAAACACTCGCAGACCAGTTGGTTGGTTGAGTTTGGTTAAGATCTGGTTCGGGTCCAAGGTCTTGGGTTCAAAACCCGGCCACTTTTTTTTTTAAACTTCTTCCTCTTGGTAAAAATACCAAACGAACTCCAAAAATTACATAAAAATACTGTAAAAATTTCTAAAAATCTCTAGAATTTTTCTATAGTATTTTAAAATATTTTAAAGCACTTTTAGGACTCCTAATGAGGAAAATTGGGTCATTACAATCCTCATACCTTATAAAAAGTTCATCCTCGAACTTAGAATAATTCTGAATATTTCTGTCTCATACTGTCCTCACGCTCCTAAGTAACTTCCTCGGTCTTCTATCATTCATATCGCACCGTACCCATTATTGGTCCTTGGAAGGCTTGACATCTTCTCTATCCTTTCTAAACATACTTATGTATATAAATATAAGAGAAACAAAATTTCTATCTTACTAAAGCGCATATAAGCAATTACTCTATACTGCAATTAATAAAGAAAGCATAAAAGGAAAAATTAAATACTTTCTTACTTGAAGACGGCAAGGCTGGTGCTGATGTGTGATGCTGGAGAATGGGAACTGCTCTGATACCAACTGTAACAACCACCCTTCTTACTACTACTACTACTCTCTAAGGATGACTGTTACTTAACTACTAACTCTACTTAATCGGTATGATTAAAAATCACTTGAAAACCCTACCAAAAAATTTCGGCAAAGTCTCCCTTGTACCGGTGACCATAAACCAAGATACAAGCATAGTATACATCAGCCACAAGCGGCTGGAACATTTATCAAACACCCACGCAGTTAAATAAGTATCAAACACACAAATATCTACTTACTAAACTGAACTCATCCTACATGCAATCTAAATAGAATAATCTCAAATGACATGAACTTAAAATACAACTCAAATGTTTACAATAACTAAAATGCGGGAACTAAAATTAAAACTTCTTTCCTAGTCCCAAGGCTTCCATAGTCCTGGCATAACACATCCTTCGAACACCTCCTTGTCGCCTTCCTTTCTATATCTTTTCCTTTCCTGTATCTGCAGTAAGAGGAAGTGCAATCTATAAGCAAAATTTACTTAGTAAACGCTATCTAACTCACAAAATCACGAATATGCATGTTCATGTATCTATAACATGAACTGACTGAGAAAACTAAAACTGAATGCTCAAAAGGAAAACTACTCATGCTCATCTACTAGTAAAAGAAACAAACATACTGAGATGCTAACATGTAAAGCTACTCATGCTTTTCTAATAGCGAAGAACAGTAAGCTAATCTAAATAACATGCTAGCATAAAAGAAAACTCAACTTACTGCTTTTAAAACAAAATGAAACTTATTTCGTTTGTTCTAAACTTATTCTTTTATCTCACTTGTTAAAACTTATCCTTTAATACTTTATACTTAGGTAAAACTTGCTTTACTTGTTCAAAAACTTATACTTATAATACTTCAAAATAATAATCAACTTCTCTTGGGCCCGGCAACCATGCTTTTACTTTTGTAATGACCCGACCCATTTGGCGGCCCATTTGGCGACCCTCGGATCGTCGACCGTCGACCGTCGGTCGTGCCGTTACTACTAGGATATCTAAACCTAGGGACGACTATGGGAGCCCAACCCAAGGACAACTGAGAGTCCAGCACAGTGCCACTGATAAAAGTAAAATACTTGTTATCTTTTAATACTTCTATATAATGCCTCGGCATTTTTTTTAGCACCTTGTGTGCCAAAATCCCTAAAGTCTTGACTTTGGGATCTACTTAAGGCCTTGGCCTTTTTCTTTATTTTCTTTATCTTTCTTATACTTGTTAATACTTCTAAAAGAATACTTCTTTAAAAGAAACTGAAATGTTTAAGCAAATTCTAACTTTGAAATGCTTAACCCAAAAATCTGCCTACTATGCTAATAAAATTCTGCATATTAAAATCTGCATACTATACTTATAAAAATCTGCATGCTATGCTTATAAAAATATGCACATGTTCAACTAAGGGTAAATGAATTCTGCACACTAATACTTAATAAAGATCTGTACACTAAAATGCTACATATTAAGCTGACACAATTCTGCATATTAAGCTCTAAAGAAACTAGAAACTGATTGTTTTAGAGGGAAGGCTACTCATGCACATCTAATAACATAAGAAAAAAACTAGAAATCTGCCCATGTTATTCCAATAGCAAAGGAACTAGAAATCTAAATCTGCACATGTTCATGTTATTTACTAAATCTAAATAGCAAAGGAACTGAATGAATATATAAATGCACACTTGAATGAATCTGTTCATGCCTACTTCTACTTGAATGAATATAAATGCTCACTTGAATAGATCTGCTCATGCTCATGCCTACTGGTGGGAGTTGTCTATAGTTCCACGGCAAGAAAGTAATATAAGGGAAGCAAAATGCTATATATAGCTATTCAAACAAACATATATATCAAATTCACAGCTTAACCCTTTTTGTAAGCAACCCTAATTCTCCAAATCATGCTTCATCAGATGGCAAAGAAAATCAACTACATAAACTTCAATTCATGGCAGTAAATAAAGGAATCTGAAACTACTCATCACTGTGACAAATGAAATAAAGACTACTTGCTCAAAAGAACTAAAACTATTTCATACTCAGATTTAACAAAGAAATTTCTAAATTGAAATACTAAACTACACTATCAATGGATCTAAAAACTGCATGTACAACTGGAAAACACACAACCTGCAGCCTATCCCAAAAATAGAACCATCTAAAGAGGTAAAGCCATCTAAAGAGAAAGGAATCCACACAAGAAGCCAGCTTGAACCCGAACTACTCTATTGCAAACCACAAGAAACCAAAGCTTCACCGTTCAAATCGCAACAACACAGCCCTAGGTTTCATCCAAAGCTTCGGGAACAAGAAAAGGAACAAGAATTAAACTTCGAAGCTATCCTACCGTAGGTGAGTAAGCGACTTACCTATCCTTGGACTCAAAACCGGGAAGAGGAGCTGCTAGGGTTCGGAGAAAACTCAAGTTCTCCGGCTCTTCTTCGTGCTCACGGGTCCTCCTTGACGAAGAATCACGACGGTGAAGGAACCTTCGGAGAACGCCTTCGCCGGCCGCCGGAAACGAAGCTAGGGCTTCGTTTTCTCACTCGGCAGAATCAGCGCCGTCGCAGAAGGGAAGAGGAGAAAAGGAGAGAAAGGTTCGGGGAAAAAGAAAACTTAAGTTCTCTCCTCTTATCACTAGGGTTTTAATCATAACATATATATATATCTCGCACCCTACCTTTTCACGAAATACTTGTGGAAGAGTTGGTTGGCTGCGGTTTTGACCAAGTCAAGGATCGTGGTTTCGAATCCTCAACCGAACGTTTTATTCCCCTTTTATTTAAAATGCTCCTAGCTACTGCTTATATATAATTCGCTCCATATTTGATTAACAAAACACTCGCAGACCAGTTGGTTGGCTAAGTTTGGTTAAGATCTGGTTCGGGTCCGTGGTCTTGGGTTCAAAACCCGGCTTTAACACTTTTTTTTTTTAACTTCTTCCTCTTGGTAAAAATACCAAACGAACTCCAAAAATTGCATAAAAATACTCTAAAATTTTCCAAAAATCTCTAGAATTTTTCTATAGTATTTTAAAATATTTTAAAGCACTTTTAGGACTCCTAATGAGGAAAATTGGGTTGTTACACTAAAATGCCCATCTCCAAACCAATATGTTCTTTATGTGTGACCCTATAAGCTCTCGTAACGTTGGCAATGTATCCAAATCAATATTTGTGATACATAAACAATGAGTGACATCTAGCAATGCATCATTGCTACCTAAGTGACGAGAACTCAAGATCCGACCTAACCTATCTGTGGCTATTATCTTGTATGACTCAGTCCCTTTATCCTTGATATTTAGATTGATCAATGAGGAATAGACCGTGTCATCCTCTTATCAATCTTTGTGTTTCTTAATCTCCAAGTAGACACACTTATCAAATAAACTCAATATCTCATATTGACTCATTTATGCATGGTCATGCTTTCTTGTGTCCTACTAATCAAGGGGCCCACAGATATCACTTCCATCATATGGAAGGGATAGATCCCATCTACATCACTCACATCCCTCCGTATAATTCATTGCATACCCAGTGATCGACTTTATAGTCCACCCTGTTATGGGTGACGTTTGACGATACCAAAGTATACAACTCCTTATGTAGGGAACCGTAGTGACTTCAGGTCTAAGGATTATTCATACCAATAGTCACATGAGAATATCTATGACACTCATACGACGATCCATGAAACATTCTCATAGCAGGTCATTCAGTATATATTCTCTAATATATACACATGTGTCAACCTGATATCTCATATCCATGACTTGTGAGATCAAGTCATCCGTTGACCTACATGCTAGTCTCAACGTATTAATATTGTTCTTGTATATTAATGCTCGACTAGGAATAATTAAGAGTAGTGTTCTCTACAATATCTCACTATCAATTCAACCAATTGATATACTATTATAGATAAGAACCTACTACCCAAGGACATTATTATATTTATTCATTCAGCACTAAACCGAAATAAATATAATAACCATAACCTTTGCCTTCTAATGAAATAATGAAATATGATACAAATGTCTTAAGTCAATCAACTCTTGATTGCCTCTTAGGACTTACACTAACAATCTCCTTATGTCACTAGTGTCAATCACTAAGATATCTAATATCCATTGACCTAGTGTGATCATCATGTTTTCTTGGTGCCAAAGCCTTGGTCAAAGGATCCGTAATGTTAGCGTTGTTTGGTTCTCTACATATCCTCATATCTCATATATCGATGACCCCTCGAATAAGATGGAATCGTTGTAGTATCCAATACCTAAGACCACCATTTATGTAAAATACATGCCTTAACTGTGATCTAGAAATGCCCTTGTCAATTTGGAAGCTTGCACCACTGTAACCCTTTATAGCAACAGTTGTAACCCTTTACAGCAAGCTCTTCATTGACTCCAAAGATCAAGAAATAATCTTGAGTCCTTCTCAAGTACTTAAGAATATTCTTGACTACTATCCAGTGACCTTCACCTGGATCTGACTGGTATCTGCTCATCATGCTTAACGCATACGAGACATCTAGGTGAGTACAAAACATGACGTACATGATCGACCCTATAACAGATGCATAAGGGATCTGATCCATGCGGTCCCTTTCTACCTTAGAAGAAGGACATTGAGTCTTCGAAAGACTCACACCATGTGAAATAGGCAGGAATCCCTTCTTGGAATTCTCCATAGTAAAATATTTAAGCACCTTGTCAATATACGTACTATGGCTTAGGCCAACCAATCTTTTAGATCTATCTCTATAGATCTTAAGGCCTAAAATATAGGCTGCTTCACCTAAGTCTTTCATTGAAAAACAATTCCCAAGCCAAGTCTTTACTGACTGAAGAGTAGGGATATCATTTCTAATGAGTAGTATGTCATCTACATACAATATGAGAAAGATGACTATGCTCCCACTAACCTTCTTGTAGACACAAGGTTCATCCTCATTCTTAATGAAACCAAACGTTTTGATTGCATCATTGAATCGAAGATTCCAGCTTCTAGAATCTTGCTTCAATCCATAAATGGATCTTTGCAACTTACAAACATTTCCAGCATGCTCTGGATCTACAAAACCCTCATGTTGTGTCATGTACACATCCTCGAGTAGATTTCCATTAAGAAATGTGGTTTTGACATCCATCTTCCATATAGCATAATCATAGTAAGCAACAATAGCAAGCATGATCCGAATGGACTTAAGCATCGCAACTGGTGAAAAGATTTCATCATAGTCTATACCATGAATCTGCTTAAATCCTTTAGCCACCAATCTACCTTTATAGGTATACATATTTTCATCCATGTCAGTCTTCACCTTGAAGACCCACTTACACCCAATGGGTTTGATCCCTTCAGGTGGATCAACCAAAGTCCATACTTGGTTAGTGTATATGGATTCCATTTCTGATCTCATGGCCTCTAGCCATTTCTCAGAATCTGGACCCTGTAAAGTTTCATGATAAGATGTAGGCTCATCAAGACCAATAAGCTCTACATCACCGTGGTCAGACAAGAGAAAAGAATATCTCTCAGGTTGACGATGAATCCTATCATATCTACGTAGAGCATGTGCTACTTGAACAGGTTGGTGTTCCACAACTTCTTGTGGTATAACAAGATCCCGATCCACAACATCTTGTGGTACCTGTTCAATTTCCATCAAGGTGTCAGTGCCTGTATCTTGAACTTCTTCAAGATCGACTTCACTCCCACTAGTTTTTCTAGAAATCAATTCCCTTTCTAGAAATACACTAATTCTGGCAACAAATACCTTGCCTTGGGTGGGATTGTAGAAGTAATATTCCTTTGTTTCTTTGGGATATCCAACAAAGTAGCACTTATTTGATTTGGGTCATAGTTTATCTGAGACTTGTCGTCGAACGTAAGCCTCACAACCCCAAATCTTTATAAAAGACATATTGAGACTCTTCCCTGCCATATCGTATATGGTGTCTTTATGACGGCCTTGGATGGAACTCGGTTAAGTGTGAAAGCGGCTATCTCTAGAGCATGTCCCCAGAAGGAAGTAGGAAGATCTGTATGACTCATCATCGATTGTACCATATCTAATAAAGTACGGTTCCTCCTTTCTGATACACTATTCCATTATGGCGTTCCAGGTGGAGTGAGTTGAGATATGATCCCACACTCAACAAGATGGTCATGAAAATCTTGGCTAAGGTATTCCCCACCTCGATCTAATCGAAGCATCTTAATACTCTTACCAAGTTGGTTTTGTACTTCATTCTTGAATTCTTTGAACTTTTCAAAGGATTCTGACTTGTGTCTCATCAGATACATATAGTCGTATCTACTGAAATCATCAGTGAAGGTAATGAAGTAATGATAGCCTCCTCTAGATGCTATTCTGAAAGGACCACATACATCAGTATGTATGAGTTCTAACAGATCATTAGCCCTTTCACCATGTCCACTAAATGGAGTCTTTGTCATCTTGCCTCGAAACAAGATTCGCATACATCATACGATTCAAAATCAAATGAGTCCAACAGTCTATCCTTATGGAGTTAGGATTATGTGACTTTCATTTATATGACCTAAGCGATAATGCCAGAGATATGTTTGGTTCAGATCATTAGATTTGAACCGCTTGGTATTTATGTTATATATTGGGTTTTCAAAGTCTAGAACATAGAGTCCATTTATCAGGGGTGCACCACAATAAAACATGTCATTTAAATAAATAGAACAGCATTTGTCCTTTATTATAAATGAGAACCCTTTCTTGTCTAAACAAGAAACAGAGATTATGTTTTTGGTTAAAGCAAGTGTTGGGTTTTTCGGGCCGCGAAAACCGCTTTTCGCGTCGCGGAAACCCCGAATCACCCAAAGTCGTAGGATCCGTGCAAAGAAAAATTTTGAAAACACGAGTACGAGTTATAAACTACGATCTACAGTAGATCTACAAAGGAAAACACTTTATACCTTTGATGCGTGCCCTCGCAAATCCCGCTCGTCCAACGGTACGCCGGATCTCGAGAGTGTCAACGTAGACACTCCTCTAATGATATCCACACGAACAAGGAGTGTCTCTCACACTCAAAGGATGGAGAAGAGAGCTCCAAGTGTGCTAGCACTTTCTAGAGCTCTTGGATGGGATTGGAAAGGAAGAAAAGAAGAAGATACAAAAAGGAAATCTTATACACTCACTAGTAGTATCCTCCTTTGTGATCTTCACTCTTCCTAATGCTCTTGGAATCAACTCAACCATCTTCTCCTCCCATGAAACCCACGACAACAGTAGCAAGGAGGAAGAAAGACAAGGAAGAAGATGATAGCATCAATGCACACATAATACCACAAAATCAAAACCCCTCCATTGCATTAGTGTGGCCGGCCACACAATGTAACCCCCCCATTAATGTGGTCGGCCACATTAAAACAAAGGGGAGAGTGTAACCCCCATGAGGTGGCATGCCTCATGAGGTGGAGGTGATGTGGCAAGGATGAGTCATCCTTATGATGTGGCAATACATCAAGTCAAACTTGATGTTTCAACTTCCATTCGGTCAAGTCAAAATTGACCAATTTCTTCCTTGTTGAGTTAAATCCAACCTTTGATTCAAGTCAATTTCAATTTAATGAATCTCAATTCATTAATATAAATTGACTCAATGAATCAAATTTAAATTAGACTCATTCAACAATTGAATCTAATTGAGTCTAACTCAATAAGTCTAATTTGAATCCAATCTTTGGTGCATCATATGAACCTAATCAAATTGGTTCATCATATGAACCTAATCTCCATCCACTTGTTCTTTGTGTGTGACCCAATAGGTTCTTGTAACGTTGGCAATGTTTCTAAACTCCTTTAGAAATATAAGCAATGAGCGGTATCTAGCAATACATCATTGCTACCCAAGTTACAAGAAATGTTGAGATCCAACATCACCTTGTGACTACTAATTGTGACTCCTCACAATATGTGACATTGTCCTTCTATCCTAGACATCTAGATTGATCAATATGAGGCATAGACCGTGTCATCCTCTAATCAATCTAAATCTTGAACTCCAAGTAGACTCACTCGATCAAATGAGCTCAACATCTAATGTTGACTCATTTGGGCATGGCCATGCACTTAGTGGTCTCACTCTATCAAGAATACCGATGTCGCTCCCGTCATATGGGAGGGATAGATCCCATCTACATCACTCACATCCCTCTACATAATTCGTTATATATCCAGTAATCGCCTTTATAGTCCACCCAGTTACGGGTGACGTTTGACGAAACCAAAGTACATAACTCCTTATGTAGGGATCCATGGTGACTTCAGGTCTAAGGACTAATAGTCATACTAATAGCCACATGAGAAAGTATATGACACTCATATAACGATCCATGATACTTTCTCATGGTGGGTCATTCAGTATACATTCTCTAATGCATACCCATGTGTCAGCTTGATATCTCTATATCCATGACTTGTGAGATCAAGTCATCGAGCTGACCTACATGCTAGTCTTATTGTATTAACATTGTCCCTGAATGTTAATACTCGACTAGGAATGATTTAGAGTAGTGTTCCCTATATCATCTCACTATCGATTCAACTAATCGATTGATATAGGTATGAACCTTCTACTCAAGGACGCTATTATACTTAGTCTATTTGGCACTAATACAAATAAGTATAATAACCAAACAAATGCCTTTTTTAATATACAAGAATATGATATACATGAGTCCATACAATCATCAAATGATTGGCTCTAGGGCTCTAACTAACAATCTCCCACTAGCACTAGTGCCAATCAGTATAGGCTCTAAGGCCTAATGACCTAGTGTGACCATCATGCTTTCTCTGTGCCAAAGCCTTGGTCAAGGGATCTGTGATGTTAGCCTCTGTAGGTACTCTGCAAATCTTCACATCTCCTCTATCGATAATCTCTCGAATGAGATGGAAACGTTGTAGAACTACTGTGAACACTGCCAGCTCATAGCACTACCATTCAAGCAAAACACGAACCTCGACTGCGATCGATAATCATCTTGATCGGTCTGGAAGCTGGCATCACTGTAACCCTTTACAGTTAGCTCATCATTGCCTCCATATATCAAGAAATATTCTTTAGTCTTTCTTAAGTACTTAAGAATATTCTTGACCGCTATCCAGTGACTTTCACCTGGATCTGACTGGTATCTGCTCGTCATGCTCAAAGCATACGAGACATCAGGTCGAGTACATAGCATGACGTACATGATCGATCCTATGGCTGAGGCATAAGGGATCTGATCCATACGGTCTCTCTCCTCTCTAGAAGAGGGACCTTGAGTCTTCGAAAGACTCACGCCATGTGACATCGGCAGAAATCCCTTCTTGGAGTTCTGCATGGCAAACCGAAGGAGTACCTTGTCAATGTATGTACTCTGACTTAGGCCAAGCAATCTCTTAGATCTATCCCTATAGATCTGTATCCCTAGAATGCGGGATGCCTCACCTAAGTCCTTCATTGAGAAGCAACTCCCTAGCCAGGTCTTGACAGACTGAAGCATAGGGATGTCCTTCCCAATGAGTAGTATGTCATCCACATACAATATGAGGAAGACAACTATATCTCCTACAACCTTCTTGTAGACACAAGGCTCATCTTCGTTCTTGATGAAACCAAACTGTTTGATTGCATCATCGAAACGAAGATTCCAGCTCCGAGAAGCTTGCTTTAGTCCATAAATGGACCTATGCAGCTTGCATACTCTACTAGTATGCTGTGGATCTACAAAACCCTCAGGTTGTGTCATGTACACATCCTCGAGTAGGTTTCCATTCAGAAACGTGGTTTTGACATCCATCTGCCATATCTCATAGTCATGGTAGGCTGCAATAGCAAGTATGATCCGAATGGACTTAAACATCGCTACTGGAGAAAAGGTTTCATCATAGTCAATACCATGAATCTGCTTGAAACCTTTAGCTACCAAGCGACCCTTAGAAATAAGTCCATCCATGTCAGTCTTTCTCTTAAAGACCCACTTACACCCAATGGGTTTTACCCCTTCAGGTGGATCAACCAAAGTCTATACTTGGTTGGTGTACATGGATTCCATTTCGGATCTCATGGCTTCTAGCCATTTCTCGGAATCTGGTCTCATCACAGCTTCCTGATAGGTGGTAGGCTCATCCTCTATGAGCACAATGTCATCATGGTCAGACAAGAGAAATGAGTATCTCTCAGGCTGACGACGTACCCTATCAGACCTGCGAAGAGGTATATCTACTTGAACCGGTTGTTGTTCCTCAACTCCTTGTGGAACAACATCATCCACAACACTTTGTGGTTCCAGTTCAATTTCCATCGAGGCATCAGTGCTATTGTTCGCATCTTGAACTTCTTCAAGATCGAACGCGCTCCCACTAGTCTTTCTAGAAACAAAATCCCTTTCTAGAAAGACCCCAGTCTTTGCCACAACTACCTTGTGCTGACTGGGAATGTAGAAGTAATATCCCTTAGTTTCCTTGGGATATCCGATGAAATAGCACTTGTCGGATTTGGGTCCTAATTTGTCTGAGACTTGACGTCGTACGTAAACCTCACAGCCCCAAATCCTCATGAAAGACACCTGGGCATCTCTCCCAGTCCATATCCTATATGGTGTCTTTATCACAGCCTTGGATGGAACTCGGTTGAGAATAAAAGCTGCCGTGTCTAGAGCATATCCCCATAGATATGTCGGAAGATCTGTGTGACTCATCATAGATCATACCATATCTAATAAGGTACGATTCCTCCTTTCGGATACACCATTCCACTGTGGTGTTCCAGGAGGAGTGAGTTGAGATAAAATCCTACACTCAGCTAAGTAGTCACGAAACTCATGGCTTAAGTATTCACCACCTCGATCTGATCGAAGTACTTTAATACTCTTGCCAAGCTGGTTCTGTACTTCATTCTTGAATTCTTTGAACTTTTCAAAGGATTCAGATTTATGTGTCATCAAGTACACATAACCATATCTACTGAAGTCATCAGTAAATGTGATGAAGTACCTATAACTGCCTCTAGCAGCGACATTGAAAGGGCCACATACATCACTATGTATGAGTCCTAACAAATCAGTCGCTCTCTCGCTGTGCCCACTAAAGGGAGTCTTGGTCATCTTGCCTCGTAGGCATGACTCGCATACCTCATGTGATTCAAAATCAAATGGTCCAGAATACCATCCTTATGGAGCTGGGATAAGCGCTTGTCATTTATATGACCTAAGCGACAGTGCCAGAGGTAGGTTTGGTTCATGTCATTTGACTTGAACCTCTTGGTATTTATGTTATAGATAGGGCTCTCAAGGTCTAGAATATAGAGTCCGTTTATTAGAGGTGCACTATAATAGAACATATCGTTTAAATAGACAGAACAACATTTGTTCTTTATTATAAACGAAAATCCTTTCTTGTCCAAACAAGAAACTGAAATTATGTTCTTAGTCAAGGCGGGCACATAACAACAATCATCTAATTCTAGTACAAGCCCAGAGGGAAGAGATAGATGATAAGTTCCTACAGTAATAGTAGCAACTCGTGCTCCATTGCCTACTCGTAGGTCTATCTCACCCTTCGTCAATGCCCTGCTATTTCTCAGCGCTTGTACATTAGTACAAATGTGCGAAGCACATCCGGTATCTAATACCCACGATGAAGAAATAGAGAGGTTGACTTCTATAACATGTATACCTAAAGTAGAAATCTTATTTCTCTTCTAGATCTTCCGTATTCTTTGGAGTTCCTCTTCCAAAGGTGCCTTGCTTGTCCTTGATATAGGTGACAAAGACGCTCAACCATATCGTAAGCGCCATCAACTCATGTTTCTTCTGAAGCTCGAGTTCATGGTTGCGAGCATAAGACAGAGACACATCTAATGCGTCATCTTGATGCTTCTTGTAAGCATCCCGGCCAGCTCGTGGCGTGGCGGGAGGAGCCTCGAATGGGCCGCTCCAACGCATGCTTTACGTTCCCCGAGTGAGAACTATTCTCGTGTTCTGCATCACGAAATTTGCTCCGTTGAGCTTGTCCTTCTTAAGGACAGAACGCAGGGAGAAAGAGTTCGTATTCGACGTCATGGTTATCTACAACAGAAAATTTGCAGAAATAAATATCATATTCTTTTAAAATCATTTAATTAGGTCTTTTAATTAAATGATACTCCCACTGAATTCTATAATTCTTGTGGGACAAGATCCACATCATACTAACCCTTGAGTTAGCTTTGGCTAATACGCCCAAGGCTTAGTATGATCGGTAGGTAACGATTACCAATTACATCTCTATGCAACTCTTGTTTATAGAATCAATATCCGCATTTATATTAAAACTCGAGTTAGCTTTGGCTAATACGCCCGAGAGTTAATATAGATGTGATTTTGACCTATCTTTTCCAACCGTTGGAATAATGCCTATAGTTGACTCGATCCAACTGAGTAACTAGGAATACTCAATCTAATTGAGTTTGTATTCACCCATGCGTTGATAGGTGGGACCAAGATTGTCCCTCCGTACCCTACCAAGATAATATGTATTGCTCTGCTTTGGCAGATTCAACAATACATGTGATTGAGGTAGTGATAGGTATCACGGCACGGTTAGGCATTTAGAGTTAGTTCGATCGAGATCTAATCTAATCGAAAAGGATGCATCTTGTGCACGACTTAGATCTAATCTAATCGCAAGGGTGCATCATGTGCACGACTTAGATCTAATCTAATCGTAAGGCACTAATTAATTAATTACTTATTAAACATGCATCATATACATAAGCAATTAACTAATTAAGCTATTTGTGATTTAGTCATGGCCCTACTACGATCTTCTCAAGCCAATGAGAAGATCTAATGGTCAACCTAGGGTCAACAGCTTCTCCAAGCTCCTCCCTTTGACCACCTTGTGTTGCTCGTGCCCGCCTCGGAACTCAGTCTCGTGTGGACCCTCCACCGCTCCAATTTGTACATTACAATTTGAAACTCGAGTTACATTCGAGTCTAAATCTAATTTACAACAAGAATGTAAGAGAAAGGCACGACGCGCAGGTCGCAGAAAAATAAAAACATACAACATGCGCAAACACATAACGGCACGCAGACCGTATTATGAATTATAACACAATCCAATCATATTGGGTTTTTGGGCCATGAGTATCACAAAATTAATATATAATTCAAAATTATATATTTTCATAATTTTCTATAATTTTAAAAATAATTTTTTACAATTTTTACGAGTAAAATTTCCCGGCGGTCCCGATTAGCGGTTTCGGGCGCAATCGCGGAACGAATCCCCTTGCGGGGCCAGGGGCAGCGCCCCTACCCGCGATCTAACCATCGCGAGGGTTCCTTTGCGATCCAACAGCGCCTAAACCCGCTGTCCCAAAACGATTTGGGCCGAGACATTGCCGTTTCGGAAAAATCTTCCCGGCGGGTTCGTTTTTAGCGATTTCGGGTGCAATCGCGGAGCAAATCCCCTTGCGGGGTTAGGGGCAGTACCCCTACCCACGATCTAACCATCGTGAGTTGCTCATTTGTGATCTAATGGCACCCAAGCCCGCTGTCCCAAACGGATTTGGGGCAAAATGAAGCCGTTTTGGAAAAATCTTTCCGGTAGCCGAAGCCTACAAGTGCCGAGACACTTGTGCTTCGCTTCTACGGAAAAATTACCCATAAAAACTATAAAAATCATAATTTTACAGAAAATTACAGAAACTTTAGTTTTCATAAAACCAAAAAAACAAACTCGTATTCGCCTTGCACGTGGCTCTGATACCACTGTTGGGTTTTTCGGGCCGCGAAAACCGCTTTTCGCGTCGCGGAAACCCCGAATCACCCAAAGCCGTAGGATCCGTGCAAAGAAAAATTTTGAAAACACGAGTACGAGTTATAAACTACGATCTACAGTAGATCTACAAAGGAAAACACTTTATACCTTTGATGTGTGCCCTCGCAAATCCCGCTCGTCCAACGGTACGCCGGATCTCGAGAGTGTCAACGTAGACACTCCTCTAATGATATCCACACGAACAAGGAATGTCTCTCACACTCAAAGGATGGAGAAGAGAGCTCCAAGTGTGCTAGCACTTTCTAGAGCTCTCGGATGGGATTGGAAAGGAAGAAAAGAAGAAGATACAAAAAGGAAATCTTATACACTCACTAGTAGTATCCTCCTTTGTGATCTTCACTCTTCCTAATGCTCTTGGAATCAACTCAACCATCTTCTCCTCCCATGAAACCCACAGCAACAGTAGCAAGGAGGAAGAAAGACAAGGAAGAAGATGATAGCATCAATGCACACATAATACCACAAAATCAAAACCCCTCCATTGCATTAGTGTGGCCGGCCACACAATGTAACCCCCCTATTAATGTGGCCGGCCACATTAAAACCAAGGGGAGAGTGTAACCCCCATGAGGTGGCATGCCTCATGAGGTGGAGGTGATGTGGCAAGGATGAGTCATCCTTATGATGTGGCAATACATCAAGTCAAACTTGATGTTTCAACTTCCATTTGGTCAAGTCAAAATTGACCAATTTCTTCCTTGTTGAGTTAAATCCAACCTTTGATTCAAGTCAATTTCAATTTAATGAATCTCAATTCATTAATATAAATTGACTCAATGAATCAAATTTAAATTAGACTCATTCAACAATTGAATCTAATTGAGTCTAACTCAATAAGTCTAATTTGAATCCAATCTTTGATGCATCATATGAACCTAATCAAATTGGTTCATCATATGAACCCAATCTCCATCCACTTGTTCTTTGTGTGTGACCCAATAGGTTCTTGTAACGTTGGCAATGTTTCTAAACTCCTTTAGAAACATAAGCAATGAGCGGTATCTAGCAATACATCATTGCTACCCAAGTTACAAGAAATGTTGAGATCCAACATCACCTTGTGACTACTAATTGTGACTCCTCACAATATGTGACATTGTCCTTCTATCCTAGACATCTAGATTGATCAATATGAGGCATAGACCGTGTCATCCTCTAATCAATCTAAATCTTGAACTCCAAGTAGACTCACTCGATCAAATGAGCTCAACATCTAATGTTGACTCATTTGGGCATGGCCATGCACTTAGTGGTCTCACTCTATCAAGAATACTGATGTCGCTCCCGTCATATGGGAGGGATATATCTCATCTACATCACTCACATCCCTCTACATAATTCGTTATATACCCAGTAATCGCCTTTATAGTCCACCCAGTTACGGGTGACATTTGACGAAACCAAAGTACATAACTCCTTATGTAGGGATCCATGGTGACTTCAGGTCTAAGGACTAATAGTCATACTAATAGCCACATGAGAAAGTATATGACACTCATATAACGATCCATGATACTTTCTCATGGCGGGTCATTCAGTATACATTCTCTAATGCATACCCATGTGTCAGCTTGATATCTCTATATCCATGACTTGTGAGATCAAGTCATCGAGCTGACCTCCATGCTAGTCTTATTGTATTAACATTGTCCCTGAATGTTAATACTCGACTAGGAATGATTTAGAGTAGTGTTCCCTATATCATCTCACTATCGATTCAACTAATCGATTGATATAGGTATGAACCTTCTACTCAAGGACGCTATTATACTTAGTCTATTTGGCACTAATACAAATAAGTATAATAACCAAACAAATGCCTTTATTAATATACAAGAATATGATATACATGAGTCCATACAATCATCAAATGATTGGCTCTAGGGCTCTAACTAACAGCAAGCACATAACAACACTCTTCCAATTCTAAAACAAACCCAGTGAGCAAAGATAAGGAATAGGTTCCTACAGCGACAGTAGCAACTCTTGCGCCATTGCCTACTCGTAGGTCCACTTCGCCCTTTGTCAATACTCTACTATTTCTCAGCGCCTGCACATTAGTACAAATGTGAGATGCACATCCGGTATCTAATACCCATGAAGAAGAAATAGATAGATTGACTTCGATTACATATATACCTGAGGCAGAAGTATCATTTTTCTTCCTTTTCAGTTCCTCTAGGTATCCCTTGTAGTTCCTCTTCCAGTGTCCGGTCTCACCGTAGTGAAAGTAGGTCCCTTCCTTAGCAACCCCACCTTTGGGTTTTAGTTCATGAGTCTTGCCCTTACCTTTGGCTTGGGTCTTACCCTTACCTTTAGGCTTCCACTTGCCTTTGCCTTTAGACACCATCAAAATGGAACCAGGCTTTGCCTTCTTAAGGTTGAGTTCAGCAGTTCTCAACATGCTCAACATTTCAGGCAGTGGTTTCTCAATTTTATTCATATTGTAGTTCATGATGAATTGACTATAACTATCAGGCAACGACTGCAAGATAAGATCAGTGGTCAATTCTTGGCCTAGTGGAAATCCCAACCTTTATAAATTCTCCACATACCCGATCATTTTGAGCACATATGGCCCAACGGGACTTCCTTCTTGCATTCTACTTTGAAACAGTGCTTTGGAGATCTCAAATCTCTCATGGCTTACTTGTCCTTGATACAGTTGTCTAATATGTTCAACCATATCATAAGCATCCATGTTCTCATGTTGCTTCTGAAGCTCAGGGTTCATAGTGGTGAGCATTAGGCATGCCACATCTAATGCGTCATCTTGATGCTTCTTATAAGTATCCCTATCAGCTCTAGTGGTAGTAGCAAGGGGTGCTTCAGGAATAGGCTGTTCTAGGACGTACAGTTTCTGCTCTTGCTTGAGAACTATCCTCGAGCTTCTATACCAGTCTAGGAAATTAGCTCCATTGAGCTTGTCCTTTTCAAGGACAGATCGCAAAGAGAAGGTATTCGTTGCACTTGACAACATGGTAATCTACAACAGTGAAATGCAGAACTTAGTATCATATATCGATCATTTAATTAGACCTTTAATTAAATGATTCTCCCACTAAATTATAAAGCTTGATAGGAGCAAGTCACTACTAGCTCTAAACTCAAAAGCAAAGACATTCTAGTGAGACAAGATCCATATTATACTTCATCTTGAGTTAGCTTTGGCTAATCGCCCAAGACTTGTATAAATTAGGTAGGCAACATGTACTAATTGGACAAGATCCACATTATACCTTATCTTGAGTTAGCTTTGGCTAATCGCCCAAGCTTAGTATAACTTAAGTAGACAACATTTACCAATTACATCCTATGTACCTCTTGTATCCTTAGGTGAACAACACTATTTGTTCATTTTCCCATCTTATGAAATCCATATTATAATTCATCTTGAGTTAGCTTTGGCTAATCGCCCAAGACTAGTATAATATGATTTACATCTTATGGGATATGCCTTTAAGTTCTCAATCCAATTGAGGTAACTTAATTAAGTCATACCCAAAGTTCAATAGTCGGACATCACAATTGTCCAATCGCACTCTACCAAGATAAAATGAGCCACTTTGCTTTGACAAACTTGACTATAGATGATCGAGGTAATAGTGAGTACCAAACTTTGGTAGGCATATGTAAATGACCTAATTACGATAGCTACACATGCATCACATACATCATGGCATATCATGGCATATATCAACATATACATAAGTTTAAACGTGACATGGTTATGGCCCCCATAAACTATGATCTTCTCAAGCCAAGAGAAGAGCGATAAGTCAACCTAGGTCTAAGCCGCTTCTCCAAGCGCTTCCTTGGTTGTCATGTGTTGTTGTCCTTCCTTCCTTTTCACCCGTCTTCCAGAAGACTAACTCTTTCTAATTTTGTACATTACAAAATCTAAATAAACTTGAGTTACATTCGAGTGCAATCTAATTACAACAAGAATAAAAGGGATGAAGGCATGACACGCAGACCGTATTATGAATTAGCGGGCAGGGTCAAGAGGTAGCGCCCCTTGCGAGGGTTTCAGGGGGCAGCGCCCCCGAAGCAAAATTTATTTTGCATACTCATTGTATGAGTTGCTGCTTTACCCGAGACCCTACTACCCACAATACCAACTACATTTTGTTCTAAACAAAACATCTCTAGTCGAGACCTTGTTGGTCACACACCAACTATGTTTTGTTCCCAACAAAACACCCCTGGCCAAGACCTTGCTGGTCACACACCAACTATGATTTGTTCTCAACAAAACACCCATTTCGGTCAAGGTTTAGGATTTGGCCGAGACACAAAATCTAACCAAGACTCATAGTCTAGCCGAGATTTACTCTCTTGGCCGAAACCTTGTTTGGCCGAGACTCATAAATTTTTTTAAATCACAGTAAACCCTATCAAGTAATTTCTATATCATATATAAAAATTCTAACTTAGCATAGCCCTTCGCAAGTGGCTCTGATACCACTGTTGGGATCTAGCGCGCCCAAAGACGCAGAAACGCATCAGAAAAGTTCTAGATCCTCTTCCAGCAGATCCATGCGAAGGGAAGAAACATTTTCTGAAAACTATACTAAGCTACATGATATGATTATACCTTTATTGTGTGCCCTTCGCAATCCCGATAGCAACATTTTTCTCTGGATCCAGATCTCAGCACATTTAAGCATCCGCGCCTCTATGGTATCCACACGAACATATCCTTCGTTCGTCGCACGAACGAAGCCTTCGGAGAAGAACCATCTTCTTGTGCTAGTAAGAAGTATGATTCGGCCAAACATCAAGAATCGTCCATGGAAGGAGGAGGAAGAAGATGGAATCTCAAGAGACACCTTTTTCTCATCTAATTCATCTTATCAAAAATAAATGACAAAAACCTATTTATATTCATCCCATGAATACCAAGGGTCTTTTTGTTGGTTGGTCCTAGGAAGATCGTATAGGTTTCACTGTACAAAATTTTGTACAAGTGTCGAACCTTTCCTAACAACCTATTGTGTTCTTTAGAAATTAAATTCGGAATCGCAAACGGAACTTAACATTATTGATTCTAAATTTAACTTATCTGTTCTTAGTGGTTTAGACTTGGATCGCAAACGATACTTAACATTATAGATCCAAATCCGCCTAGGTTACAAATTTAATTAAATATTAATTTTGAAAATTAGCTCCCAGGTCAAACATGGCGAGGCACATGACCTTCTTGGGTATGGGAACATTCACCACTACCTCGACAAAGTCTCTTAACGAAATTCAATATTTAATTTCCTTATATAACCTTAGGTTTAACCAAAAAGAACAATCGAATCACAAGATCGACAAATAAAATAAAAGAAACACAACTTTGAATTACAAATCTGAAAATCTAGAATCTCTAGCCTCTTGTGTTTGGTATTTCAAAATCCATACAAAGAAAAAAAACTAATATGATGCGGAAAAGAATTACTAGTTATACCTTTCTTTGTAAGAAACAACCTCTTGATCTTCTATCATATTCCTCTTCTTATCTCGGGCGTTGTGTGGGCAACGATCTACCGAGATGAGAATCCACCAAGCCCTTCTTCTTCCTTCTTCCAAGTTTCGGCCAAGCAACTTTCTCTAAGAAAAACAAGTCTCGGCCACCAACCAAGCTCCAAGGAAAACTAAGAAACAAAATTCTCCTTTCTCTTCTTCTTCTCCAAGCTAGATCCGGCCACCAAAACAAGCTCCTTGAGATTGATGAGGTTCGGCCACAAAGGAGGAAGAAAAGGAGGATAAGATGCTAGGGCCGACCACCACCAAGGAGGAAAAGAAAGAGGAAAAATAGAAGAGAGTTGTGTCTCATGAAGGCACCCCCCCCTCTCTTTTATAATCCTTGGTCTTGGCAAATAAGGAAAGTTTTAATAAAAACTTCCTTATTTTCTTTGCCATGGAAAGGAAATTTTAATTGATTAAAAATAATTTCCTTTTCTTAAATTAAAGTGGTCGGCCACCTCATAGCTCCAAGGAAGGAAAGTTTTAATAACACAAAAATTAAAACTTCCTAATTTACTTCCGGAAATTTTTAATAAAAATTTCTCTATTAAAATTTCCTTCATTGTTTATAAAAGAAAACTTTTATAAATTAAAATCTCTTTATTAAAACACGTGGATGATTTCCAAAAAGGAAAGTTATCTTTAAAATTAAAATCTTCCTCTCAATCTACAAATAAGGAAAGATATCAAATCTTTTCTTAATCTTTTGTAGAAACTATAATAGAAAAATTTTAATTTTAAAACTCTCTTTTAAAATCATAAACATGGTTTCATAAAAGGAAAGTTTTATCAAAAATTAAAATCTTCCTTTCAATCTACAAATAAGGAAAGATATCAAATCTTTTCTTAATCTTTTTTAGAAACTATAAAAGGAAAGATTTAATTTTAAAACTCTCTTTTAAAATCATGAGGATGGTTTCATAAAAGGAAAGTTTTATCAAAAATTAAAATCTTCCTTTTAACTACAAATAAGGAAAGACATCAAACCTTTCACTTAATCTTTGGTAGAAAGCTATAAAAGGAAATATTTAAATTTTAAACTCTCTTTTAAAACCATGGTAACCACATAAGAAAGATTTAAAAAATAAAATCCTTTTTAATTTAATGTGGTCGGCCACACCAAGCTTGGATTCAAGCTAGGGCCAGCCACACAACTTGGCTCATCCTATTCGCTTGGCCGGGCCAAGCTTGGGTTCCAAGCTTGCTTGGTCGGCCACCTTAGGATGGGTATAAAGGTGGGTATAGGTAGATATAATACTTTATAAATAAGAGGCTATGATAGGGACCGAGAGGAGGAATTGGTTTTGGTCTCCCGATGAAATTAAGCTTCCCATGTTCGCCCCGAACACCCAACTTAATTTCATCAATAATAATTCATTCCACTATAGAATTATTATTGAACTACCGCATCAATCCCAAATTACATTTTGGGCTTCTTCTTATCATAAGTGTATTAATCTCCCTGTGTTTAAGATGTCTAATGTCCACTAATTAATTGAGTTACTAACAACTCACTTTAATTAATATCTTAGTCCAAGAGTAGTACCACTCAACCTTATTGTCATATCGGACTAAGTCCACCTGCAGGGTTTAACATGGCAATCCTTATGATCTCCTCTTGGGGACATTATCAACCTAGATTACTAGGATACAGTTTCCTTCTATAATCAATAACACACACTATAAGTAATATCATTTCCCAACTTATCGGGCCTATTGATTTATCGAGATAAATCTCACTCTTTGATAAGTCAAAGAAATAAATACTAAATATATGTGTTTGTTATTATATTAGGATTAAGAGCATACACTTCCATAATAACTAAGGTCTTGTTCTTTTATTAAGTCAATATAAAAAGAACTTACCTTAAATGGTCCTGCTCAATACACTCAGAGTGTACTAGTGTAATTTATCAGTCAAGATAAACTAATACCTAATTACACTACGACTATTCCAATGGTTTGTTCCTTTTCATCTCAGTCGTGAGCTACTATTTATAATTTATAAGGAATTAATAACATGATCTTCTGTGTATGACACCACACATCATGTTATCTACAATATAAATTAATCGAACAACTACACTTAATTTATAAATGTAGTTATTTGACCAATATGATTTTTATTTCCAAGTAAATGTTTATACAAAAGGTTAGGCTTTTAGTATATATTCCAACACTTTTGTCTCTTTGTATTCATCTTAATGGGTTGGATTTATTATATTGGATTAACCATTAATCCAATAACCCAATAAGTCTAACCCATTGAATCTAACCCATTAATTCAATGTGTCTAATTCGGATTGGACTCAATCCAATGAGTGGGTTCATTTGAGTCTAATTCAATTAGTAACCAAAAGGCCTAATCATCTCATGATTGGCTCTTAGGGCTAATTACTAACATCTATGCCTTCTAAATTCATGAAGAATCATAAAGGGAAGGAGGTAGAATGGAAGAAGGACTCATCTAAACATCGGTGGAATGGCAAGAAGAATCATTCTACAGCCCAAGAAGAGGACAACTTGAAGAACAAAGGTTGTTTCCTATGCAATGAGCCTCACTTGGCAAGGGAATGTCCCAAGCAAGAGAAGTTAAGTGTTTTCTTAGCACAAGAAAATGATGAACGTCGCGAACAGGAAGTTGCTACTCTTGTAAATCCTCTACAGTTGTTAAATTCAATTGTTCGTTATGATGCTAACGAAAATGAAGGAAACGTGGAGGTATATGAAGAGTCTACTAGTGAGGTCGCGGGGACTAAGCTAGAGCAGGAGGCCTGCATACCAAAGTGTTCGACGAGGACGTCGAATTCATATGGTGGGGGTGGTTTGTTAGCCCCCTAACTTTGTGGCAAGGCTGGACACGAGGATTGACTCATTGCTCCTTTGATCCAGCCTATTGAGCATGTGTGTGGGGCGCGCGACATGCGAAGCAGCGAAGCATTTGGCCGGCGCGGGGTTGTCCAAGCCCAAGTCTTGCAGAAGGCAAAGACTCACCAAAACAGCGGCCATGGCATGTGCGCAAGACATGCCAAGTAGCCAGCAGAATGGCAGCGCGAGGCAGTTAAAGCCCAAGTTATGCAGAAGGCAAAGACTTGGCAAATCAGCAAACATAGCATGCAAAATATGCCAAGTAATGGAGTGGCGGTGTGGGGATGTCCAAAGCCCAAGCCTTACAGAAGAAAGGCTTGTCAATGATCTAGGCGTGGCTAGTGCACGAGCCATGGCAAAGTAGTGGATGCGACGGTACACGGGGTACTACCCAAGTCTAAGTCATGCACTATGTAGACTTGGTAATCTCTCGAGCATGGCATGTGCCAAGGCATGCCAAAATAGTGGAGACTTGTAACAATGCGCGGCGTGCTGTCCAATGCACCAGACATGCAGTAGCAGACTTGGTGATCATGCGAGCAAGGCATGTGTGCTGGGCATGCCAAGCAACAACAAAGGAGCGGACAGACAGACTTGTCCGTGGTGCGGACAGATGGACTTGTCCGTGGTGCCAAGAGATCGGACAGATATACTTGTTTGTGGTGCCAAAGAAATGAAGTCGTGGGCCGAGCACGTGACATGCATACATACTTTGGCGTGGGGTCAAAGAAGCAGAGCCATGGATCAAACACTAGGTGGACAGGTGGACTTATTCGTGGTGCCAAAGGCAGACAGATGGACTTGTCCGTGGTACCAAAGAAGCAGAGCCGTGATGCGAACATTGGGTGGACAGATGGACTTGTTCATGCAGACTAACACTTGGTGTGGACCAATGCAGTAGAGCCATGTGGCAAAGCACAAGCGGAGCATGCTGACACTTGGCGTGGAACCAATGCAGCGTCATGATGGAGCAAAGCACAAGGGATTCAAGGATGCCACTTGGCATGGTGCCAATGCAGCCAAAGACATGTGGACAAAATGATTTTGGAAGCTACGTTAGTTGTGTCCATGTGGCACAAGTGGTTGGTGCAACTACCATGTAACCTCCTTTGTAATCGCCACCTATGTATGATAAATAGGCATGGTGGGTTCATTGGCAAGGGTGTGCCAAAGGTGCTAGAGTGTGCCAAGGGTGTGCCAAAGGAGTGTGCAAGAGTGTGCATTGTGAGCAAATTCGTGGGGAATTTGTGAAGGCGGATCGTGAAGGGTTGTGAGCAAATCATGAAGGATTTGTATAGGTGGATCTTGAGGGATTTGTAAGTGGCTCTATATTGTTCACTTGTATTCCTTTATTGAGGCTAATAAAGGTTGGGAGTTTTCCCGTAATTGTGTGTGTTGCTTTGCTGTGGTTTTCTTGTGGCTTTGAGGTGCCTTTGCCTTGAGATTTCTTTGTACCTTTGTGGTGCATTCGTTGGGAGGCTGAGAGTCAAGTGCGGGACTTAACTGCCACGCAGAAGATTTTCAAAGGTCAAAAATTACCCCTGTGACAAGCTATTTGATGGGAAGCATAAGCGGAACGAGAAGGTAGAGACAGTGATTTAGGACCGGATTGAGGCGGTGATTTAGGGCATGATCGAGTTTTTAATCAAAATTTAGATTTCGATTAATAAATATAGATTTATAATTCAATCTAATCTTAAATTAAGTATAATAATTCAAATAGATTTTTTAAAATATAACCTCATTAAAATATAATAAAAAAGTATTTTAAATTAAAAAATCTAATAAATTTTATATAATCATACAAATTTATGTTTTATATATATATATATATATAAAGTTGTTACTTGCATACCCTTATATAGTTGATGGAGGGCAACAACCAATGTGGCGAGCTAACACAGATAAAATCCAGTATTTTCTCCTCTTCAAAACGTGCAGACTTTTTTTTGGCTCTCTCTCTTCCCTTCTTTTCTCTTCCCTTCGTTCACGTTACTACTTTTCAAAACCAAAGTCTTAAACCCTCTTCCCCTCTCATCCCGCTCCTCTTTTCCT
This sequence comes from Zingiber officinale, assembly GCF_018446385.1. Taxonomy (NCBI): domain Eukaryota; kingdom Viridiplantae; phylum Streptophyta; class Magnoliopsida; order Zingiberales; family Zingiberaceae; genus Zingiber; species Zingiber officinale. Next base: position 58,332,431 of record NC_055990.1, on the reverse strand, counting down.
TATGTCAGACCCTAAACTCAGACCTTCTTCTTCAACAATCAACTCACGTGGAGTGAGTTAGGGTTTTCGTCTAACCTGTACTGTTCATCTCCCTCCTTTCCTTTTTCTACTCGTGTTCTTAATAACGCATTCTACGGGAATTTATCAAGAGTCAAAATGTGTCATTTTTAAAGACCAGCACTACACTGTGTACTGGTTATACTCAAAATGTTGGTTTTGAAAGCAACATCATTCAATGGTGTGTTAATTTTCTTTTAATACCAACACCAATGTAGTGATTTTGTGTTGGATTTCTTTCAAATCAAGCAACAGTACGTTGGTACTGATATTGAAAGAACAACAACACGTTGATGGTAGTTTTTAAAAGAAAATCAGCTACATGGCGTTGTTTTTTCAATACTAGCACCAAATGAAATAGTCTGTGCCTAGGGTGTGACGCGAGAGAAGAGAGTAGTGGGATGAGAGAGGAAGAGGGTTTAGGGTTTTGGTTTTGAAAAGTAGCGACGTGAACGAAGGGAAGGGAAGAGAGAGAGCTAAAATATACGTGTGCATTTTGAAGAAAAGGAGAAAATGTTAAATTTTATCCACGTCAACTCACCTCGTTGGCGGTCATCCATCATTGCCCATATAAGGGTGTGCAAATATATATATCCGCATCATGACTATTTTGTTAACTCATATTATTGGAATTGAAATGGTAGAATTATGACAGCGGCTGCAACCGTTCTCAATGAGGTCATGGTTTTGAATAACAAGTGTTTGTGCTAGTAAAATGTTAATCCTTTAATCTAAAATGCACTCTAGGGATGAAATGCTTCTAGCCGTTTGGTAGGCCGGCGTTTATATTGTTGGGGCTCAGTCTCCTTTGTAAAGGAAGGGTTGATGCCCGTTGCTCGTCAAAACTATCCTAGTTTTCAATTGGGTGCATGCTGGATTCCAACTCAACCAACTCTGCATGATCGACAAGCATAATTATATTTCTCGCCAGTTAATTGTGAAATTTACCGTGGAGCTAAGTTAAAATTTCGATTCGATCCATTCGGAGTTTATCATTATTTTTTTAAAATATTAATTATTTTAATCAAATCGATTCAGTTTTAATTTTAAAATTCTGAATTTGATTAAATTAATTGAAAAGAGTGTAAAATTTTTAATTCCCTAATTTGTAACTCTTCTCTCATATTGAGTCCCGATTTATTTGAAAATTTAGTTATTTAATTTTTAAGTAATTTATCAGTTTAATTTATTTAAATTTTTACAAAACTCCATCCATGCAGATAAAAAACATTAGTTCATAAATAGATATACCTATTTAAATGTAAACAGATATACCTGGTTGTGAATCCGAACTGCCTATGTGCAATAGTTTAATTTGTGAAATGATAATATCCTATGTCACTCTCATTCGACCTTTGAAGGCCATGGGCATGAGGTTACTTCGAGATGGATCTATGAGTTTTGATAACGAGTGGACGATAGCTCCTTTGGAGCTGTATATCAAGGAAAATAAAAGTCGACGACAAAATTACCACATTAGTTTCTATTGATGCCAATTACCGAATAAGTTGGATACTCATTTTCACAGAACCTTTCCTGCGTATTAAAAAAATAAATCATGAAATTCACCCAAATAGTTCCTCCAAAAATAATATTTTTAAATTAAACAGTTTATTTGTATTTACATCTTTTTTTATATCTATGAGATGATACCAAGGACGGGATGTATTTTTGTTTAATCAAAACAATTACAACATAATAAAATTATCATTTAATTCCATTGTTTCCAAAGCAAATTCGAAATATGTATAAACCCTCAGAAAAATATTAATCAATAATCACAATAGAATACCCACACAAAATCTCTGGTCTTTAAAATTGATTAAAAAAACATAAAGCTATAAAAATAAAAAATAGTTGCAAAACTATATAAAAATTAAATCTGTAAAATATAAACAAAATATATGAAATATAAGTCCCGATAAAATTTTAAAAAAACTGAAAATATTTATATAAAAGAAAAATTGTAGAACTAAAATTGTAATAAGAAAGTCAAACTAAAAATTCCTTGTGTGAAAATGAAATGGACAATAATCCCACAATGAGTTTTAGACAACATGACGTGTTTTCTCATTTACGAATCTTTCCGCCCCCAGGGGCTGGATCAGTTGGTAAGTGGCTGGGAAGTTGTACCATGAAGCAGCAGGTTCGAGTGTCGACGGTTGCAATGTGGGATAATATCTCCGTCTGCCGGCTTAAAGCCTCGAACCCCCAGCCACTTGTCAACCCAGCATTCACCCTGATTAACCCTCCTCCTACATCACCATGGGGCAGGCGTAGGGGGCCGTCGGGGCGGCGGATTCCGCCTTTTTGTACCATCATTTACGAATCTTTCTCGCTCGTCGATTTTTTTTCCATAATCTGCCGTGTTTTTTGTCGGACAAGGATTTTCTAGTCCAGAATCTCGGGATTAATCCTGATCTCCTGCTCATTCATTAGCTGCTGCTGAATGAACTAGATCTTATTTATTTTTGATCCAGGAAATTCTGGATTAAAGGATCTGAACTTTTTTTTTTCATCTCACCGATTTTTTGTTTCTAAAATCCTTCGCAAACCCCTTCTCACCGATTTCTTTCCCACTCTAACCCTAAACTCCTTCTCGAATCCCTCCCCGCCCACAACTCTCTTTGCCGGGAGAAACCTTAAACTCCGTCCAATTCCTCTTTGGCGAACCCCTCTCCGCGGGCCACTGCGGTCGCTCTACTGTGGGGGGATCGAGATTCTTTGGCAATCCACCACCCAATTGCCGTGCTTTGTAGGAATCTGGAGCTGATCTCGCCGGATGGATGGATTCTAGAAGATATATTCACCCCACATGTCCGGCATACGCACCCCTAGCGGCGCCATTGGTGAGCAGGAGAAGTAAGATTTCACTCTTTCTGAGATCATATATCAGGAGCGTGTACTTGGCAATTTTCCTGACCTCGTCTCCTTATGCTTTAAAACTTTATGGTTGGAAGTTGAGTTTCGACTTTGTTTTATCTTGGAATTACTCGATGGAGTTAGTAATTTTTACTATTGTATCTTCATTTTTGTTAGATCATTTGGACTTATTTTCAGATCTAGATCTTACTTCGATCGAGATGAACTGATTCTTATTCTGTTACATTGTAATGAGTTTATAATTGATGCACAGTTGTTGCAAGGCCACAAGTCATCTTCTTCTTTTTTTGCATATCCATATTGTATTTTTAGAGGCTAATCACTAAACACTCAAGAGAAGAGGATGCTTGTACTTAAAAAACAACGTTGCAGCGGAATCCAGAGTTAGTAGTGTATAATTTTTTTAAGAACAAACACACTCTGATAGGTTAATCACTAAACAATTTTTTTAATCATAAGCTCTTGCAGTGCTCGAGCTGATGCAGGTATAATTTTCCTTTGTTTTCATTAAAAAATAAGATAACAAAATAACTATTACACCGTTTATGTTGTGGATTTAACTGCCAAATATATCAGGGATGACTAAGATGTACTCTGAGCTTGAGGATTTATTTACAAGATTCATGGGTAAACCGGTGGCCATCACCTTCGCCATGGGATACGTCACAAACTCTTTCATAATTCCTACTCTGACTGGAGAGATCTGTGTCATCCTCCTTTTTTGTGTGTGTTCCCTTGAAACTTATTGTTGTTTTCTTAATCAGACTGATTTTGTTTCAGGGAGCTTTGGTCATCAGTGACTCATTCAACCACAACTTGATCGTCAATGGTGCTCTAGCATCTGGAGCCACAGTCCAGCTCTTCCATCACAACAGTGAGCATGAGATGTTCGCTGAAATGCTTGTTGGATTGTATTCTATTTCATGAGAGTTGTTTCTGAGAAAACAAAGAAAAATTGAAGTAATAGGCCCATCGCACTTGGAAGAGGTGTTGAGGGAGCAGATTGTGAAGCGGCAACCTGGAACTGCTCACAAACCGTGGAGGCATGGTCATTGTGAGGGGATTTACAGTATGAAAGGGGAGTTCTGCAAGCTCCCTGAGATAGTGGCCATCTGCACAAAGTACAAGGTTGAGGAATTGTTTCTATGATTTATCTAAAAGATAAGGGCCTTAGAAGTTACAACCAAAGTATTGGATTAGTAGTCTGCCTTCCCAACTTGGGTGGGGGTTTATCTCTTTACTTTTCTTAAAAACAAACTCTTGGAAGATTTGTTGCATCTGGATGAACAAGTGAACTTGTTTTCTTATCACTGATTATAATCTTTCCTCTAAAACATTTCAGAGTATATAAAGCGCTTCCAACCTATGTTAGCGTGCTTGTTATTACTGTAGTGATAGCTCCTCTTTTGTATATAGCTGTAGTATTCTCAACTGGAGTATTTCATAATGAAAGCACTCTCTGAATACAAGAGATTCATGAAGCTTTGGACTTTTCTGGTGGTGATGGAGAAATCTTTAATACATATTCAATAAAATTTTCAACTGATGGCCAAGAGGTTGTTGCTTGAAGCAGCACCAACTCGATATATGTATATGATCTGGAAGCAAACAAGTTAGCATTGCGCCTTCGAGCTCATTCAGTATGACAAAATGTGTTTATTATATAAATATTATCACTGAGTTTTTGTCCCCATAATTTCTTTCTTATTTTTTTATCAGGCTCTTCCCTGATAGATGGTCTAATGTCGTCAATTTGAACAAATTATCCTCTCAAGTTCAGTATTCTTGTGAAGTATTTGTTCATTTGCATTTCTTCTGAAGTATTTTTTGTTCTTCTGTAGGATGATGTGAATACAGTCTCATTTGCTTATAGGACAGTCAAGATCCTGTTCTCTTGTAGTGATGATAATCCATGCAAGGTGAGCTTTATGCATGCTTTCTTGCAAGAATGGCACTCATCCACATTAAATGCTTATGTTGTTTTTTCTGTTCATCTCTAAAATGTTACTTTGCTTTGTTTTTCTGTTGAGATTGCTCCATCTCACTATGATGAATCGGTAAGCTACACATCTGCTCTTTGAATTCAAACTTATAATTTTACTAATTTTCCACTAGTGCACTGTCTTGGTCAAGTTCCTGTAGTAGATATAATATTTCCTTGTGGTATTACTATGATCATTTAGAGTAGTTTTTCTTTTCTTTTACTTGGTGGATAATTAAATCAAATGTGTTAAACATCCTTCAGGTTTGGAACAGACGGTGTTTTGCAGCAATAGAAAAAAACAACAGGTGTGCTAGAGAAGGTCATCTAGATGGCATTACATTTATTGATAGCCGTGGGGATGGTCATTACCTAATATCAAATGGTAAAGATCAAACTACAAAACTTTGGGACATCTGGAAAATGTCATCCATTGTGAAGTTGTATGTGCTACCTCCTTTGTCTATTTCTTTTTTAACACACGTGGTCATATGTTTAACATGTTAGTTTATTTCTATGATTGTTATATCAAAAATAAATTATATGTTCCATCAACTAAACCAATGTACTTTTTTAAACATAAAAATAAAATTACACTTATTACTACATTGCTTCACAGCTACCCTTTTTTAAACATTTCTATGAAAATTAAGCATTCTATAATGCTGTTTCAGATTCGTGCAAGACAAAAAATCTGCAAAAGCTTGATGAAGATGAAGAATATGCTCAAATTATGGCAAGGATAGAAGAACTAGAAAGGATGGAGGAGCTTGAAAATGGAAATACTTCAAAAGATAACACTCAAGAGAATGAAGATACTGTGGTTTATGATGGAGATGGGTAGGAAAGCTGGAGATGAAGATGAAGATGAAGACGAAGACATTGAGGCTGGTCATAGTTGGTCATAGTTTTTCAATATCATATCATAAATATGAAATTGGAATCGAAGGCTAAGATGAAAGTCTTGAGAACTACACTAATACTTGTGGCCATTGGAACACTATTGGATGCATCTTAAATTAAAATAGTGATAGAATATTGTAGATAGTTAAATATTTGATTGTTAGTGATTCTTGTTTTTTTGTAGTTGATTTAGAGAAATTTGAGGGCTATGTAAAATGATTATTAGATGAATAAAAATTATATATTTGTATTTTTATTGTATTTTGTTATTTTAGACATTATTACAATTCATCTTAGTGATAATTGTATATTATTTTAACTAAAGCACCCATTGTGTGCTACAAATACTATTAATTGCAGCGCGCATTGTGCGCTATGAATATTTTTAATCGTAGCGTACAGTGTGGGCTGCGAATGCTGTTAATCATAGTGTGCTCCACGTGCTGTAACTACTCTTAATTGCATCATACAGTGTGCGATGCGAATGCTTTTAACTGCAGCACGTAGTGCATGCTGTTGATGTCTTATGATTTTCAACAGCTTATAGTTGTATAACGTACGATGTACACTATGGATAACATAATTACACATCGTGAAAAGTCAAATTTATTATAGTATAAGTCTTGCTTTAATTTCTTATATATGTATCTAAGTTTGCAAGGACAAATCACACAAAAACACCCGTTGACTAAAGGTATGATACAGTAGGTTGAAGGATGATATGACATGGTTGAAACATCAGAAGAATGATTATCTAAGATAGGTGTTGTTATATCATTGGAAAATAAATAAATTAAAAAAGGTCTAGTTATAAATAATTATAAAACGTTTAGGACTTTTTTAGTAAAAGTGCTAAACAAAGAAGAGGAAAACATCACTATAGTAATCTTTTCTCCCTCCTTCGTCGACCCTTTTCCTTTCTATCTTCTTAATGTAGGATTAAACTTGATGCTGGAGAGAAGATGAATAACATTACAAATTTTACGAGCTAAAATAATTGAGAATAACTATAAACTTCTAAAGTAAACTAAGTAGCACAACAAAAATAAATAAAAATTAACTTAGCACCGATTAGATCAAGTAAAGCAAGTTTACAAGACAAAAACTTAGCTAGATATCGAGTATGCATGACTTAGTTTCATTCAACAGAACATGCAAGATTTAGTCAGCAATTCTAACAGGGCATGCAAGATTTGAGCAAAAAGAAGACACACACAACAATTAAACAAATTTTTCTTATATTTATTTTTTCATTTCTAAAAAGATTCTAGAGCTGGAATAACTTTACAAAAAAAAATCTAAAAAATAAGTACAAACTAACAATAACATAACAAAAAAAAAGAATGAAATATAAACACTCTGAAGTTGCCAACCATAGTTGAAGCTTAGGAGTTGCAGTGTGTCATCGTCGCAACGTAGAAAGCAAGGGAACACAATTAGAGTAACACCAAGATAAAAAAGTTTGATCTGAAAGCTTTGCCTTGAAGTTCTTTTTATAGCTCTTCTTTGGTTGTTGACATGGCAAGTTCTAGTCGACTGGAATCTCCCGGTTGCCTGGAAGTTGTTGGCATGGCTACAACTATTATATGATAGTTAACATCATTCATGGTCTCTGATCAACTGACAACCCTTCAATCACCTAGAGCATGGTCAAATCTGATCTTGACTGTCTAGCTTAGATCATTGGATCTCATCTTCTACTTGTCACTTGGAAGAATCTCCGGTTTCCCATACACTCTCGTCACCTCAACCTTAGCTTTTGTCTCCTAGAAATATCTCTGGTCGCTCGTATACTTTGGTTGCATATACGCTCCCATCACCTCGACCTTAGCTTCAGTCTCCTAGAACCCTCTAAGTTCTCCCTCATCAAAATCTAAGGCATCCTTATTCTAAAATCCACTCTTTTGTTACCTACAATGTGTAAGGGATCGTGTGACCGGCTAAAAAAGGGGGGTTGGATAAAATGGCACCTTTGGATAAATGGCACCCTCAAATACTCGCTTCTTAGACTTGTTAGTTTGCGCAGCAGAAATACAAACTAATATGAATACAAAGAAAGTTAAAGACAAGAAAGAAATCAAACCAAGCTACACGATCATTTAACGTGGTTTGGAGATTGCTTACTCCTACTTCACGGCGTGTCCTTGAGGTGGGCGATCCCTATCCGTCGATGGATTAGCTTCCGGTAAACTCCGGCTATCTCAAGTCGCTCCTTGTGGGTGGAGAAACCTCATCACAACACCAACCAAGACTCTTGAGACTAGTAGACTACTAATTAAGGTTTACCACCACTAATTTTGTCAACCTTAACCAAGCTCTCAAGGCTTAGTTATATAGGCCACGAGTTGGAAACCCCGCCTACCAATCGACTGCCAAAACCATCAGTCGATTGCCCTCTTGTGGAAATTCGACTGTTACATTCCAACGACTCGATACCAGTCGACTGCTAAAACTAGCAGTCGACTGCTCCACACTGGTCGAGCGAATAGAAGCATTGTGTTCGCTCCCAGTCGACTACATCAGTCGACTGCTGTTTTCACCAGTCGAATGCTACAGTAACTGCTACAGTAAAACCCTAAACCTAGGATTTTACCCTGAGTACATTCTCTCATGCACTCGTACCCTCACCACTCACTTAACCTTTCATTGCAGCCTTGACCTTTAGCCTTCAAGCCTACTTCCTTTGGCTCTCATCCTTCGGATGCATCCAAACTCGCGGCTTGTCCCCAATGTCATCCTTCGTGTATGCCTTGAAGTCGCTTCCCTCGGCCCTTGTCCTTGCTGCCTTGTCCATGGTCCCTCAGATGCTCCATCCTTCACCGGACCCGAAGTCATCAAGCTCAGTCATATGTGTATCCTGCAAACCTGCACACTCATATACACATATCAAATACAAGGGTGAACCTAACTTAAACCCTTTGCCCAAACACCAAAACACATGGTCGCACGGACCATTGGGATTGCTCCAACAATCTCCCCCTTTTTGATGTTTAGCAATACGTTTAAGTTAGGGAAAATAAATAGCAAATAAACATGCTAAAAACAATGGACTTACGATGCCAAGGTTACACACTTGGACTTACACCGCCGAATGAACTTACGATGCCAAGGCTACACACTTGGACTTACAACGCCGAATGGACTTACGTTGCCAAGGCTACACACTTGGACTTACACCGCCGAATAGACTTACGATGCCAAGGCTACACACTTGGACTTACAACGCCGAATGAAAAATGAAAACATGCATTGGAACCTATCCCACGGCTCCCCTACACCTAAGCTCTCCATTGAGCTAGGAATTTCCAACAGGGATATTTAAGAACCTATCACAAAGCTCCCCCTACGCAAAGACACTAAGGTTTTCCCAACTAAACCTTACTTCTCCCCCTTTGCCTAACATCCAAAAAGTTTTCGAACAATATCCCAATTGTTGAAAACTTATCATCCAATTGACTCTAAACTCGTGTATTTATCCCCATGGATCCCATACATCTAAACGAGTTGACACGGTCAAGAACAGCGCTGAAAAATAGTTCTAAACTGGTAGCAGTCGACTACAAGAAGTACCAGTCGACTATCCTTATTGAAATGATCTTATAGAGATAGTCTGTGCTCAAAAATACTGTTACCAGTCGACTGATAACTGTACCAGTCGACTGGTACACTCTTTTGGCAAAAATTAGTCTTTTCTACTAACTTCAAAAATGCATTAGAAATTTCACAAACCTCCAAAAATTCTCAAATTTTATGGAGAGGTCTATTTTATCAATGTCTACTTGGAAAATATATATATAAAAACATATTTATAACAAATTCCAAGATTGACACAAAACTTAAAACTAGCTAAATAGTTCAATTGAACCTTGACCTAAAGTCCTAGTTTTGGCTTCCTCTTGATGTATTTGCCCATACTAACCCATAATGCATCCCTAGCATTGGTTTATATGACATCTATACATCCAAAATCAATTATCATGTTATATGACCTCAATGTCATATTTCTAAGCATGAAACACATCCCATTTGTGTCAATTCCCTAGGTTTGAGACTCAAGTCCATCTCTAAACCACTTGGTACATTCCATGACCCAACCTAGACTCCCAAGTAGTACCCACTTGAGATCCATTTTCCATGGGTCCCAACTTGACTCTTAGAGTTCCCCCTAGAGCTCTTAACCTTAGCAACCTCCTTAAGTGACTCATCCACAATGGTTAGGCCACATCGGTGCACCTCCGGTGACACTTGGCCTACAAGCCTAACCTTCTTAACCTTGGACACCTTGTCCTTGGTTAATTTCTTCTTACCATTAAATGACATTCCCTTTCCATTTATTAGTTTCTCCTTGCTATAGTCATATGCGACCCTAGCATAAGACTTTCCCTTAGCATTGGAGACACTAGATCGGTATCCTAATCTCGATCTATCATTGTTGGGTCTTTGGCTACCCAACAGCATACCTAAACCCTTAGATCCAACATTGAATCTTTCTAGGGTTTTCTTCAACTTATCAAGCTTTGCCTTCAAAGTTTGATTTTCCTTTCTAGGTCCCTAACCCTAGAGTTGATATGCCCACCTTGGACATTCCTAGACCTACCCTTCCTAGGCATGTGTCTCCCCTTCTTGGGATTAATGCCTAGGGTCTCCTTAGGTCTACCGTTTCTAGATTTATCATGCATAGATACCTTAGGGTTTTGATCTACATTAGCCCTACTTCTATCATGATATTTGAAACCAAAATTTTGCATGGGTAAATAATGAAAATTATTCCTAGCATGCATGGGAGTATAAGAATTAAACCTTGAATTGCAATTCAAGTTAGGGTATACCTCCCTTACCCTTGAAGCTCCCCCTTGACTCTTGCTTCTCTCCTTCTTCTCCCATTTCTTTAGATGCGCAAGCTTCTTGATATCCCTCTTCTTGGGGCATTTTGTGTGGTAGTGTCCCTTCTCCCTACATGTGAAACATACAATGCGCATTCTCCTTCTTTGAGCTTCTTCATTCCTACAACCCTTGTTAGTATTTAAATTAACTTGAATGGATTTAGGAGTTACCTTCTTCTTACCCAATGGACACCTACTCTTGTAGTGCCTCTTCTCATTGCACCCGAAGCAAATGATGTTGTCTTTTGACTTTCCTTCGGTGGAGGTGCTCACTAGGTTGACCTCCAAGACCTCTTCTTCGCTTGTCTTGGATTCTTTTTCAACCCTTGAGGATGTGGATGATGTCTCATTTTCCTCATCCACACTTGTGGATGGCCTTTTTTCATCCTCCTTCTCCTCGGACGTGACCGAATTCACTTCCTCTTCTTCTTTTGATGTTGAATTGGTCTCCACATCCGATTGGTCCTTCTTCTCCTCTTGGACCACTTCATCTTTTTCTTCGGATTTTTCCTCTTCGTGTGTAGGCATGAGTTCTTCCCAATGAACCTTCTTTATCTTGCTCCACAAATTGTGAGCATTCTCGTACTCACCTACACACCTCATCACATTAGAAGGCAACATATCAATTAAAATTGACATTACCTTAGTGTTTGCCTCCGATCTTAAGATTTGCTCCTCCGTCCAATATCGTGGTTAGAGCTTCTTCCCTTTCTTGTCTTTTGGGACTTCAAACGGTTCCTTGATTACCATCATGGCATCCCAATCCATGTTGAAGAAGACCTCCATCTTCATCATCCAATAGGTGATGTCCCATAAGCCTCTGCCTTCAAATTTCGGCGGTTCAATCAAGCCGGTTATCTTCTTGTATTTGCTCTTCTCGACGATTAGTCCGGTGAAGTGCGACCTCGCTCTGATACCACTTGTAAGCGATCGGTGACCGGCTAGAAGGGGGGTTGGATAGCTAGGTCACCCCCAAATCGATTTCTTCTCTACATGGTTAGTGCGCAAGCGGAATATACTAAAACTAAAACAATGAAAGCAAAGCAAGAATACAAACATTAACACAATTCCTTTACGTGGTTCGGAGATTGCTTGCTCATACTCTACTGCGTGTCCTTGAGGTGGACGATTCTTATCCGTTAGTGGATTAGCCTCCGATAAACTCCGGCTATCTCAAGTCGCTCTTTGTGGATGGAGAAACCTCACCACAACACCAACCAAGACTCTTGAGACTAGTAGACTACTAATTAGGGTTTACCACCACTAATTTCGTCAACCTTAACCAAGCTCCCAAGGCTTGGTTATATAGGCCACGGGCTGGAAACCCCGCCTACCAGTCGACTGCCAAAACCATCAGCTCACTGTCGTCTTGTGAAAATTCGACCGTTACATCCCAACGGCTCGATACTAGTCGACTGGCAAAACTAGCAGTCGACTGCTCCACACTAGTCGAGCGAACAGAAGTATTCTATTCGCTCCCAGTCGACTATATCAATCAATTACTGTTTCCACCAGTCGACTGCTATAGAAACTGCTACAGTGCTGCTACACAATGCACCATGAGTAAAACTATCTTTGGTAGAGCGGAAAATGATAGTGTAGTATGAAAGGTAGAACTTTACTGTTTGTGGGTCATGTTGAACAATATCTATTTCGATTTTGTGTTCTATTTTTTGTAATATTTAACAAGATCAGCCAAGGCTTCTTCGAGAAGTATTAACTTTAGAGGTTTGATTACGCACATTACAGTTAATTTGGCTACGAGTTACAAGGGCTAGAGGTTTTTCACGGCAGCCCCAAAATTGACACAGATACATGCCTAGTGATGAAAATGATTGCTAAAGATGATGGAGGCTATAGTTTCATTGGGAATAATGGACTTCCTATCCTCTTACCTAATCTTGAGCGCACCTCAATTATAAACCCCGACAACTTGATTATCAAAGATCTCATATGATCTTGTCCGAAAATAATGGATACGCAAAGCTAGGGATGTGATTGCTACGTTGACTAGATGTAAATCACACTCCGATCTGCAAGCACAAGAAACGTCAGTGCCGAACCAAGGAAAGGATCCTTGGTGTTGGCCCTTTTATACTCAAGTCAGTCATCGACACGAAGAAGAAGACGGAACAACAGTAGCACAAGCGTAAACAATGAATAATGCCTCCATTCGCCGGTGTACAAACCTGAACCTCCTTTATATAATGCCTTGGTGGGTGACATCTGTGCTTTTCAAGGCATGGGCACGTTCTCCCATTGGTTATGTCCATATTCCCCCAATTGGTCTTGGACATGTGGTCATGGACACGTTCTTCAATTGATCCTGATCATGTGGTCATGGACCCATTCTCCAATTGGTTATGGGCACGCTCTCTGATTTATCGTCGTATGATTCGCCTGTTGACCATGTCCCATGTCGGCGGCACTATCTCCCAAAAGGATGTCCCAAGATAGGTCAGCAATCTAGCTAATCAACCAAGCGAGATAGCAGCTCAGCCTAGTACTCTTCCGCTTGGTCGGCCTCGGCTGTTCTTCTTTATGGTGATTGGGTATACTAGGCTGTTGACTCCTGATCAGACAAGCGCTCTGGTCTCCTGGTGTTTTGCCGCTCCATACTAAGTGTCTAGAGATCTTACCATATTATTCCGAGCTAAGCGGGTGGTCAACTCGACCTAAGCCTGTTATCGATCGAACATTATCTGCCCAATCGACCCTTGTGGTCGACCTCCGCTCGGTCTTCGTAGATGAGCCCTTTGACACCCTAGCATTAACCACCTTAACTTTGACCTCCATCTAGGAAATTGACCCGTACCGAGCAAGGCCCCTTTATGACTACATGTGCTGTTGACAATGATGGAGGTGTAAGGACTAGTGTTGTGGAGACAAAACTCCAAGAATTGTTTCCTTTGACTATACTACTACTCAAGCCAATTGAGTCTGCGGTTGCACTTAGTGATGATGGAAGTGTAGGGGCGACCCAAGAATCACTCCCTTTGATTGCATAACTGCTAGAGCTAGATCCTTTACCGGTTCAAGAAAATGCCACATTCACTGTTTTAAACCCTCCAGGTACCTTTCAATATGGTAAGGACAATATTTCTTCTAACTTTTTAAAAAATTCTATGCATGTAATTCTTTCTGATTTTATTGAATGTGACATATCTTTTCATTCATGCTCTATTAATATCGATATTATTTCTAGTCCATCTCACACAACATGCGTGCAAGAATTACATCCTCTTTTTAGTGCACAGGATTTGTTCATGTATTTCATTTGCAATCAATCATATAACGATGCATTCTAGCCATTGAAGAAAGCCCTAACTTTGTATGCAATAATGAAGCTTTTGGAGTGAACACTCCAACTGAACTGTCTTCGACCACCTGAGAAAATTTTTAAGGAGACGAAGGTGGAGGGAGCAATCTTCACTTTACCTACATTCATTCCACTTCCAGCATGGCTTAGGGAACTGAATGGATTCCAACCACCAGAAATTCAGGAGAGTCTATTCCATCTCACTTCTTTTTCTTTCTACTTGTATATATTTTTTGGCTTTGTTTATTTTTGCTTAGTAGTTCATTTTTAGTTTGTCTTGTCGAGTTTCATAATAAATTTTCTATGCATTCTTTTTATCATCTTAAAAATTGTGAAAGGTAGTTAAGTTTGATTGTCAAGTTTGGAGATTTATTGTCATGATTAGATTATTGGATTACATGTGATTATAACTTGGTGATGGATTTCATGTTGATAGATTGAGATGATAATTTTGATATACCTAGTGAGGAATTTTTAAGCCTATTATTCCTATCCATGTGTTATGCACTTATGGTTAATGTTACTCTAGAACTTACTTAATTCTTTTCTCACACATTATCATAGGATTGCATGATTTTTATGAAGATTATCTCACTTGCTTTTATTCATTTCTTTGTGTTATCACATGTCAGTTTAAGTGTGGGGTAAAGGAATATCTTAGTAGAATTTAGGAGAGGCATAGGTGAGTCATGGTATTTATCTTGAGCTATTGATGATGATAGATAGGAAGGTATTGCATGATATGTTAAAAAAAAATTAAAACACATAAATGAAAAGATAAAGAAAAAAAAGTGAACAGAACGGAAAAAAGGAAAAAAAAAGTGAAAAGAAAAAAAATGCTTTGCCATGTCATGCATTTTATACTTATTGGTGGTAGATTTTTTTTTATGAGTGATAATCTTTATTGTAGCGATATTGAGATATTATTGTATATCATGAGTGAATTTTTATTGAAAAACTATAGTAGAAGTTGTTTACATATTTATTGGGTGGTGGAAGCTAGTATTGAAGTTGGATGAGATACTTTTGGGGCATTATTTTCTTGTACTCCTCTATGTAGCATTCTATTATATCCATGTCTCCTAACATTACTTTATTTTATCTTCCTCATTTCTTTTCTTACACTATCATTTACTTTAATTCATATTTTTTTTACCTCATAAATAATCCTTCATTGTTTTATTTTGCATTCCTATGTATATGATAGAGGTGAAGATTAGAAGAAAAGTAAGATATAGTAGTGCATGAATCATGATCGCTCCACCATTGCATGTATATGAAAGGAGAGCCACCATCACTTACCTTGTGAGATTTATTTTATTATCATTCTCAGTTTATCTATCATGGATTGAAGTTATCATGTTTGTTAATTAATGTATGAATTGAATCCATGAATGTTTGGGTCATTGGAATTTGGCAATCCTAGGTAATTTTCTTTCACGATCTTCTAAGCATAATTGGAAATTGTTTGGGGAATATATCTTGAGTTGTCTTCTTATTTTATTTACTTGCTCAAGACGAACAAAAATAAGTATGGAGGATTTGATAACAAGCATTTGGACATATTATTTTAGTGTGATTTATCATTATTTTTTATCCTCTCATGTATCCAAATATGTACTTTTAGTATATTTCATGAGTTTGGATTTTGTTTCTTAGTCTTCATTTCAATTCTTGTACATTTGATGGGTATTATGGATATTATTTTATTATATTTTATTTTACAGGAATTAAGGGAGACAATAATTAAAGGGAGGAACATTGGTTTAGTCCAATCATGTGTGGTTCGATTGTTAAAGATTTAAGGGAGAATAAGTGAATGAAGAAGCTAATTTTAAAATGCATTCTAACCAAATCAAAAGCCCAAATCTAAAGCCCAATTTGAAAAGTCCAAATTCAAAACCCTAACTCTTGGCTTGATCCACCTTCAGCAACTTAGTTCGGCAGTTTGGTCCAGTTGAACCGGACGGTTTAAGTGGAGCTTTAAAGGATGAGTGTGGTTCAAGGAGGAAGCGGCTCAGGTTTTTTTCTTCCCTTTACCCTCTGTTTGGATGGAGTGAGGGAAGGTTCATTAACGGAAGGGGAATGGAGGAGAAGTAAAGTATTTAACTTCTCTTTGTTTGGGAGGGAGGGAAAGTTCATTAACGTAACATGTGTTACTTTGTTTGGGAGGAAAGGAAGGGGAATGAAGATTAAATAGATAAAGTTACAAAAATATCCTTACTTTTTAAATTAAAATTTTTTCATGATATTAATATTTATTTTATAAATATAAATTAGATATTTTTAATAATAAAATTATTTGTTTATATTATCATTTAAATTAGCTATTTTTAAATAAAAAATTAATTTTTTTATACTATTTATAACAAAACAATGAATTACCGATAATTAAGTAATTAAATGAGAAATAATGGAAATAATGATTTAGAAACCTTAAATAAAAAATTTTGAAAGATAACACTGATATCGAAATTCCTATTCTTTAAAAACTTATTAAATTTTGATGGAAAAATTTAAAAATAGTAGATATCCTCTTAAATTTTGACGACAAAAATGGTTTCTTCATTCAATTCAGTTAGAAGACGTGTCGGATCCCCTCCTCTAATAATCTGGCAGTAAGCGAGCTATGAAAAAGGCTAGGAAATTGAACTCCGGCGACATAGCAAAATTAAAAATTGGAACATTTCTTAAACTATTAAGAACAGGAATAAAATTTGAATAAAAAATCTTTTGTTTTCTCTTCCCCTTCCTTACACCCCAATTCGGGATGTAAGAAAATCTCTCTTTCCATGGGTAATGAAGGTTAAAGCTTACCCTTCCTTACCTTTCCTTCCCTTTCCATCCTCCTTCCCAAACGAGGTTCAAAGTTTCCCTTCCTCTTATTTCCCCTTCCTTCCCCTTCCCTCACCTCCTCCCAAACAGACCATTAGTGTTCACATCACTTATTTCTCTTCGACGCCCGACGCCCCCTCTCTATGTTCTCAGATCTGCTCCAGTCCGACGACAGCAGCAACTCTGGCGGCTTGTGTGAGCGACGACGACCTCATCAAAGGATTCTCTGCACCGACGGAGTGGTTCTGCTCATTTCTTGACTCTATGACGGTAGCCACAATTTATGGCTTCCTTGCCGAAGCAGTTTTGCTCCGACAAGGTGTTCCATCTTCGTCTGTACCGCACTGGGGATCCTCTGCACCGTGGTTGCGAAAGCAGAGATCTCACCAGGGGAGGACACCGACTTCATTCTTCTTCTTCTCTGATGGGTTTGGTCTGAATCTGATGCCGAGGCTGCGGTGGATCTCTGTGGGCATGGTTGCAAATGTAGGAGACTCCACAAATTCGGTGTGTGTATCAAATCCGACAGAAGCAAGCTCAAGCCATGTGTATCAATTCTGGCAGAATCACCTTAACTATTCTTCTTTGGTGAGCCTATTCTAAACAATACACTAAGTGTTGCAAATGATTTTCTTACAGACATGGTTGTAAAGGCAGGCATATTCCCCTGTTGGGTTTTTCGGGCCGCGAAAACCGCTTTTCGCGTCGCGGAAACCCCGAATCACCCAAAGCCCTAGATCCGTGCAAGGAAAAACCGAATGAAATACAAGTACGAGTTTCAAAAACTTTAGATCTACTCCTAGATCTACATGTTAAGAATTTTACCCTTGAAGCGTGCCCTCGCAAATCCCGCTCGTCCAACGGTACGCCGGATCTCGATAGTGTCAACGTAGACACTCCTCTAATGATATCCACACGAACAAGGAGTGTCTCTCACACTCAAAGGATGGAGAAGAGAGCCCCAAGTGTGCTAGCACTTTCTAGAGCTCTCGGATGGGATTGGAAAGGAAGAAAAAAAGAAGATACAAAAGGAAATCTTATACACTCACTAGTAGTATCATCCTTTGTGCTCTTCACTTTCCTTTATTCTCTTGGAACACAACTCATACACCCTCTCCTCACCATGGAAGTCACGGCAACAGCAAGAGGGAGAGGAGGAAGAAGTAAGCATGAAGAAGAATGAAGTGAATGCACCATAATACGACACAACCAAAACCTCCACCACTAATGTGTGGCCGGCCACATCTTGTAACCTCCCCATTAATGTGGCCGGCCACATTAAAGCCAAGGGGAGGGTGTAACCCCCATGAGGTGGAGGTGATGTGACAAGGATGAGTCATCCTTATGATGTGGCAATACATCAAGTCAAACTTGATGTTTCAACTTCTACTTGGTCAAGTCAAACTTGACCAATTGTCTTCCTTGTTGAGTTAAATCCAACCTTTGATTCAAGTCAATTTTAATTTAATGAATCTCAATTCATTAATATAAATTGACTCAATGAATCAAATCTAAATTAGACTCATTCAACAATTGAATCTAATTGAGTCTAACTTGATAAGTCTAATTTGAATTCAATTGGTTCATCATATGAACCTAATCCAATTGGTTCATCCTATGAACCTAATCTCCATCCACTTGTTCTTTGTGTGTGACCCAATAGGTTCTTGTAACGTTGGCAATGTTTCTAAACTCCTTTAGAAACATAAGCAATGAGCGGCATCTAGTAATACATCATTGCTACCCAAGTTACAAGAAATGTTGAGATCCAACATCACCTTGTGACTACTAATTGTGACTCCTCACAATATATGACAAGTGCCCTTCTATCCTAGACATCTAGATTGGTCAATGTGAGGCATAGACCGTGTCATCCTCTGACCAATCTAAATCTTGAACTCCAAGTAGACTCACTAAATCAAATGAGCTCAATATCCTATATTGACTCATTTGGGCATGGTCATGCACTTCGTGGTCTCACTCTATCAAAAATATTGATGTCTCTCCCGTCATATAGGAGGGATAGATCCCATCTACATCACTCACATCCCTCCGCATAATTTGTTACATACCCAGTAATCGCCTTTATAGTCCACCCAGTTACGGGTGACGTTTGACGAAATCAAAGTACATAACTCCTTATGTAGGGAACCATGGTGACTTCAGATCTAAGGACTAGTAGTCATACTAATAGCCACATGAGAAAGTATATGACCCTCATATAACGATCCATGATACTTTCTCATGGCGGGTCATTCAGTATACATTCTCTAATGTATACCCATGTGTCAACTTGATATCTCTATATCCATGACTTGTGAGATTAAGTCATCGAGTTGACCTACATGCTAGTCTTATTACATTAACATTGTCCCTGAATGTTAATACTCGACTAGGAATGATTAAGAGTAGTGTTCCCTATATCATCTCACTATCGGTTCAACTAACCGATTGATATAGGTGAGAAACATCTACTCAAGGACATTATTATACTTAGTTTATTTGGCACTAATACAAGTAAGTATAATAACCAAAATCCAAATGCCTTTATATATATAGAATATGATACAATAAGTCCAAAATACAATCATCAAATGATTGGCTCTAGGGCTCTAGCTAACAATCTCCCACTAGCACTAGTGCCAATCAGTGTAGGCTCTAAGCCCAAATGACCTAGTGTGACCATCATGCTTCTTCTGTGCCAAAGTCTTAGTCAAGGGATCTGTGATGTTAGCCTCTATAGGTACTCTGCAAATCTTCACATCTCCTCTCTTGATGATCTCTCGAATGAGATGGAAACGCCGTAGTATGTGTTTGGTCCGCTGGTGTGAGAGAGGTTCCTTCGCCTGTGCTATAGCTCCATTGTTGTCACAATAGAGCTCAATGGGGTCAGCAATGCCCACCCTAAGTTCAGTGATGAACTTGCAGATCCAAACTGCCTCCTTTGCTGCCTCTGATGCAGCAATGTACTCGGCTTCTGTTGTAGAATCAGCTACTGTATCCTGCTTCGAACTCTTCCAGCTGACAGCACCACCATTAATGTAAAATACGAACCCCGACTGCGATCTATAGTCATTCTGGTCGGTCTGAAAGCTAGCATCACTGTAACCCTTTATAGCTAGCTCATCATTGCCTCCATATATCAAGAAATATTCTTTAGTCCTTCATAAGTACTTAAGAATATTCTTGACCGCTATCCGGTGACTTTCACCTGGATCTGACTGGTATCTGCTCGTCATGCTCAAAGCATACGAGACATCAGGTCGAGTACATAGCATGGCGTACATGATCGATCCTATAGCTGAGGCATAAGGGATTTGATCCATGCGATCTCTCTCCTCTCTAGAAGAGGGATCTTGAGTCTTCGAAAGACTCACGCTATGTGACATCGGCAGAAATCCCTTCTTGGAGTTCTGCATGGCAAACCGAAGAAGTACCTTGTCAATGTATGTACTCTGATTTAGGCCAAGCAATCTCTTAGATCTATCTCTATAGATCTGAATCCTTAGAATGCGGGATGTCTCACCTAAATCCTTCATTGAGAAGCAACTCCCTAGCCAGGTCTTGACAGACTGAAGCATAGGGATGTCCTTCCCAATGAGCAGTATGTCATCCACATACAATATAAGGAAGACAACTATGTCCCCTACAACCTTCTTGTAGACACAAGGTTCATCTTCGTTCTTGATGAAACCAAACTGTTTGATTGCATCATCGAATCAAAGATTCCAGCTCCGAGATGCTTGCTTTAGTCCATATATGGACCTATGCAGCTTGCATACTCTACTAGTATGCTGTGGATCGACAAAACCCTCAGGCTGTGTCATGTACACGTTCTCGAGTAGGTTTCCATTCAGAAACGTAGTTTTGACGTCCATATGCCAGATCTCCTAATCGTGGTAAGCTGCAATAGCAAGCATGATCCGAATGGACTTAAACATCGCTACTGGAGAAAATGTTTCATCATAGTCAATACCATGAATCTGCTTGAAACCTTTAGCTACCAAGCGACCCTTATAAATAAGTTCATCCATGTCAGTCTTTCTCTTAAAGACCCACTTGCACCCTATGGGTTTTACCCCTTCAGGTGGATCAACCAAAGTCCAAACTTGGTTGGTGTACATGGATTCCATCTCGGATCTCATGGCCTCTAGCCATTTCTCGGAATCTGGTCTCATCACAGCTTCCTGATAGGTGGTAGGCTCATCCTCTATAAGCACAACGTCATCATGGTCAGACAAGAGAAATGAGTATCTCTCAGGCTGATGACGTACCCTATCAGACCTGCGAAGAGGAATGTCTACTTGAACTGGTTGTTGTTCCTCAACTCCTTGTGGAACATCATCCACAACACTTTGTGGTTCCAGTTCAATTTCCATCGAGGCATAAGTGCTATTGTTCGCATCTTGAACTTCTTCAAGATCGAACGCGCTCCCACTAGTCTTTCTAGAAATAAAGTCCCTTTCTAGAAATACCCCAGTCTTTGCCACAGCTACCTTGTGCTGACTGGGAATGTAGAAGTAATATCCCTTAGTTTCCTTGGGATATCCGATGAAATAGCACTTGTCGGATTTGGGTCCTAATTTGTCTGAAACTTGACGTCGTACGTAAGCCTCACAACCCCAAATCCTCATGAAAGACACCTGGGCATCTCTCCCAGTCCATATCCTATATGGTGTCTTTATCACGGCCTTGGATGGAACTCGGTTGAGAATGAAAGCTGTCGTGTCTAGATCATAGCCCCAAAGGTATGTCGGAAGATCTGTGTGACTCATCATAGATCGTACTATATCTAATAGGGTACGATTCCTCCTTTCGGATACACCATTCCACTGTGGTGTTCCAGGAGGAGTGAGTTGGGATATAATCCCACACTCAGCTAAATAGTCACGAAACTCATGGCTTAAGTATTCACCACTTCGATCTGATCGAAGTATTTTAATACTCTTGCCAAGCTGGTTCTGTACTTCATTCTTGAATTCTTTGAACTTTTCAAAGGATTCGGACTTATGTGTCATCAAATACACATAACCATATCTACTGAAGTCATCAGTAAATGTGATGAAGTATCTATAACCGCCTCTAGCAGCAACATTGAAAGGGCCACATACATCACTATGTATGAGTCCTAACAAATCAGTCGCTCTCTCGCTGTGCCCACTAAAGGGAGTCTTGGTCATCTTGCCTCGTAGGCATGACTCGCATATCTCATATGATTCAAAATCAAATGAGTCCAACAAATCATCCTTATGGAGCTGGGATAAGCGCTTGTCATTTATATGACCTAAGCGACAGTGCCAGAGATAGGTGTGGTTCATATCGTTCGATTTGAACCTCTTGGTACTAACGTTATAGATAGAGCTCTCAAGGTCTAGAATATAGAGTCCGTTCATTAGAGGTGCACTACAATAGAACATATCGTTTAAATAGACAGAACAACATTTGTTCTTTATTATAAACAAGAATCCTTTCTTATCCAAACAAGAAACTGATATAATGTTCTTTGTCAATGCAGGCACATAACAACAATCGTCTAACTCTAGTATAAGCCCAGAGGGCAGAGATAGAAAATAAGTCCCTACAGCAACAGCAGCAACCCGTGCTCCATTGCCTACTCGTAGGTCTATCTCGCCCTTTGTCAATGCTCTGCTATTTTTCAGTGCTTGTACATTAGTACAAATGTGCGAAGCACATCCGGTATATAATACCCACGACGAAGAAATAGAGAGGTTGACTTCTATAATATTTATACCTGAAGTAGAAATATTATTTCTCTTCTTGTTAAGATCTTCTAGGTATCCTGTGAAGTTCCTCTTCCAGTGCCCTGCTTGTCCTTGATATAGTTGACGAAGATGTTCAACCATATCGTAAGCACACATCAACTCATGTTGCTTCTGAAGCTCAGAGTTCATGGTTGCGAGCATTAGACAGGACACATCTAATGCGTCATCTTGATGCTTCTTATAAGCATCCCGGTCAGCTCGCGTGGCAGTGGCAGGAGGAGCCTCCGGAATGGGCTGCTCCAGAACGTACAGTTTACGTTCCTGAGTGAGAACTATTCTCAGGTTCCTGTACCAGTCCAGGAAATTTGCTCCGTTGAGCTTGTCCTTCTTAAGGACAGAACGCAGGGAGAAAGAGTTCGTATTCGACGTCATGGTTATCTACAACAGAAAATTTGCAGAAATAAATATCATATTCTTTTAAAATCATTTAATTAGGCCTTTAATTAAATGATGCTCCCACTGAATTCTATAATTCTTGTGGGACAAGATCCACATCATACTAACCCTTGAGTTAGCTTTGGCTAATACGCCCAAGGCTTAGTATGATCGGTAGGTAACGATTACCAATTACATCTCTATGCAACTCTTGTCTATAAAATCAATATCCGCATTTATATTAAAACTCGAGTTAGCTTTGGCTAATACGCCCGAGAGTTAATATAGATGTGATTTTGACCTATCTTTTCCAACCGTTGAAAGAATGCCTATAGTTGACTCGATCTAACCGAGCAACTAGGAATACTCAATCTAATTGAGTTTGTATTCACCCATGCATTGATAGGCGGGACCAAGATTGTCCCTCCGTACCCTACCAAGATAATATGTATTGCTCTGCTTTGGCAGATTCAACAATACATGTGATCGAGGTAGTGATAGGTATCACGGCACGGTTAGGCATTTAGAGTTGGTTCGATCGAGATCTAATCTAATCGAAAAGGATGCATCTTGTGCACGACTTAGATCTAATCTAATCGCAAAGGGTGCATCATGTGCACGACTTAGATCTAATCTAATCGTAAGGCACTAATTAATTAATTACTTATTAAACATGCATCATATACATAAGCAATTAACTAATTAATCTATTTGTGATTTAGTCATGGCCCCACTATGATCTTCTCAAGCCAATGAGAAGATCGAATGGTCAACCTAGGGTCAACTTCTCCAAGCTCCTCCCTTTGACCACCTTGTGTTGCTCGTGCCTGCCTCGGAACTCCGTCTCGTGTGGACCCTCCACCGCTCCAATTTGTACATTACAATTTGAAACTCGAGTTACATTCGAGTCTAAATCTAATTTACAACCAGAATATATGAGAAAGGCACGACGCGCAGGTCGCGGAAAAATAAAAACATACAACACGCGCAAACACATAACGGCACGCAGGCCGTATTATGAATTACAACACAATCCAATCATATTGGGTTTTTGGGCCATGACTATCACAAAATTAATATATAATTCAAAATTATATATTTTCATAATTTTCTATAATTTTAAAATTAATTTTTACAATTTTTACGAGTAAAATTTCCCGGCGGTCCCGTTTAGCGGTTTCGGGCGCAATCGCGGAACGGATCCCCTTGCGGGGCCAGGGGCAGCGCCCCTACCCGCGATCTAACCATCGCGAGGGTTCCTTTGCGATCCAACAGCGCCTAAACTCGCTGTCCCAAAACGATTTGGGTCGAGACATTGTTGTTTCGGAAAAATCTTCCCGGCAGGTTCGTTTTTAGCGATTTCGGGTGCAATCGCGGAGCAAATCCCCTTGCGGGGTTAGGGGCAGTACCCCTACCCACGATCTAACCATCGTGAGTTGCTCCTTTGCGATCTAATGGCACCCAAGCCCGCTGTTCCAAACGGATTTGGGGCAAAACGAAGCCGTTTAAGGAAAAACTTCCCGGTAGCCGAAGCCTACAAGTGCCGAGATACTTGTGCTTCGCTTCTACGGAAAAATTACCCATAAAAATATAAAAAACTAAATTTTACAAAAAATCACAGAAGGTTTAGTTTTCATAAAACCAAAAAATTAAACTCATACAAGCCTTGCACGTGACTCTGATACCACTGTTGGGTTTTTCGGGCCGCGAAAATCGCTTTTCGCGTCGCGGAAACCCCGAATCACCCAAAGCCCTAGAGCCGTGCAAGGAAAAACTGAATGAAATACAAGTATGAGTTTCAAAAACTTTAGATCTACTCCTAGATCTACATGTTAAGAATTTTACCCTTGAAGCGTGCCCTCGCAAATCCCGCTCGTCCAACGGTACGCCGGATCTCGAGAGTGTCAACATAGACACTCCTCTAATGATATCCACACGAATAAGGAGTGTCTCTCACACTCAAAGGATGGAGAAGAGAGCCCCAAGTGTGCTAGCACTTTCTAGAGCTCTCGGATGGGATTGGAAAGGAAGAAAAGAAGAAGATACAAAAGGAAATCTTATACACTCACTAGTAGTATCATCCTTTGTGCTCTTCACTTTCCTTTATTCTCTTGGAACACAACTCATACACCCTCTCCTCACCATGGAAGTCACGACAACAGCAAGAGGGAGAGGAGGAAGAAGCAAGCATGAAGAAGAATGAAGTGAATGCACCATAATACCACACAACCAAAACCTCCACCACTAATGTGTGGTCGGCCACATCTTGTAACCTCCCCATTAATGTGGCCGGCCACATTAAAGCCAAGGGGAGGGTGTAACCCCCATGAGGTGGCATGTCTCATGAGGTGGAGGTGATGTGGCAAGGATGAGTCATCCTTATGATGTGGTAATACATCAAGTCAAACTTGATGTTTCAACTTCTACTTGGTCAAGTCAAACTTGACCAATTGTCTTCCTTGTTGAGTTAAATCCAACCTTTGATTCAAATCAATTTTAATTTAATGAATCTCAATTCATTAATATAAATTGACTCAATGAATCAAATCTAAATTAGACTCATTCAACAATTGAATCTAATTGAGTCTAACTCGATAAGTCTAATTTGAATTCAATTGGTTCATCATATGAACCTAATCCAATTGGTTCATCCTATGAACCTAATCTCCATCCACTTGTTCTTTGTGTGTGACCCAATAGGTTCTTGTAACGTTGGCAATGTTTCTAAACTCCTTTAGAAACATAAGCAATGAGCGACATCTAGTAATACATCATTGCTACCCAAGTTACAAGAAATGTTGAGATCCAACATCACATTGTGACTACTAATTGTGACTCCTCACAATATATGACAAGTGTCCTTCTATCCTAGACATCTAGATTGGTCAATGTGAGGCATAGACCGTGTCATCCTCTGACCAATCTAAATCTTGAACTCCAAGTAGACTCACTAAATCAAATGAGCTCAATATCCTATATTGACTCATTTGGGCATGGCCATGCACTTCGTGGTCTCACTCTATCAAGAATACCGATGTCTCTCCCATCATATAGGAGGGATAGATCTCATCTACATCACTCACATCCCTCCGCATAATTTGTTATATATCCAGTAATCGCCTTTATAGTCCACCCAGTTACGGATGACGTTTGACGAAACCAAAGTACATAATTCCTTATGTAGGGAACCATGGTGACTTCAGGTCTAAGGACTAGTAGTCATACTAATAGCCACATAAGAAAGTATATGACACTCATATAACGATCCATGATACTTTCTCATGGCGGGTCATTCAGTATACATTCTCTAATGTATACCCATGTATCAACTTGATATCTCTATATCCATGACTTGTGAGATCAAGTCATCGAGTTGACCTACATGCTAGTCTTATTGCATTAACATTGTCCCTGAATGTTAATACTCGACTAGGAATGATTAAGAGTAGTGTTCCCTATATCATCTCACTATCGGTTCAACTAACCGATTGATATAGGTGAGAACCATCTACTCAAGGACATTATTATACTTAGTTTATTTGGCACCAATACAAGTAAGTATAATAACCAAAATCCAAATGCCTTTATATATATAGAATATGATACAATAATTCCAAAATACAATCATCAAATGATTGGCTCTAGGGCTCTAGCTAACATCCCCAGCAACCTTAGTTCTTCAAATTCGACAGAAGTGTTCATCATCTTCATCCCAATTGTAGCAGACACTTCAAATCAACTCTACTCTTCATCAACTCCAGAAATTTTGTGTTGTTTCTGCCTGTTTAACTAAAGAAGAACTAACCATTTCTTATCGTTGTCCGTGATCAATTCAATCCTTGGCGTTGCTATTCACCGGCTATGGGGGGTTCCAAAGCCAGGTTCTTCATGTGACAACGAAGAGTAGTCGATCTAAGCGTGGAAGGGTGGTTTGGATAGTTTAGTTTATTTTTGTGTTTGATTATTTATGTTCAATCTTTAGTTTACTTTTTTGTTTGATTTATATGTTATTTGTTGGGGAAATTTCCCTAGGTCAAGTTTGACCAGTTTGACTAAGCTTGAGTTGAGTCAAGCTTGAGTCGGGATTTGAGTTTTGATGTTTGACAATATAAGGAGATTGCTGGAGCAATCGTCTGGTTATGGAGATGGTTAAAGGGTTGAACAGGTTGATGAGAATACAAGTCAAGTAGGTCAAAGTTGACAGGAGACTTGACTGGGAAAAAAGTCCTAACTGGATGTTGGACATTTGGAAAGTCTTAGTGAGGAGCTAGGTAGGGGAAAGTCCTGGTGAGGAGCCAGACAACGGGAAATTCCTAGTGAGGAGTTAGGCAGGAGAAAGTCCTGGTGAGGAGTCAGGCAACGGAAAAGTCCTAGTGAGGAGCTAGGCAGGAGAAAAGTCCTGGTGAGAAGCCAGACAATTGGAAAGTCCTGGTGAGAAGCCAGGCAAGTGGAAAGTCTAAGTGTGATCTTGGCAAAGGGTGTAAGTCTAGGCATGTGGTCTTGACAAGGTAAGTCCTGGTATGACTTGGCAAGGAAGACCCAACAACTAGGATGAGGCCGCAGGAAGCTCCTAAAGGCAAGGCGTGAAGGATGGGAAGATATCCAAGGAACACGAGGTTGATGGAGGAGGCTAGAAGGCTAGTTCGAGGTTGGTTGGGTGTGGCTAAATGCTAGGCATGAAGACCCAACAGGTCACGGTTGACCGAGAGTGGGTTGGAGACTTTGAACTTGAGATTAAGTCAAGTCAAGGATGGTCAATCGATTAGGAAATCGATTGAACCAAGGTCCAATCGATCAACCGATCGATTAGAGTGTGCTGCGAAGGAAGAAATGACCCAATCGATTGGTCGATCTATTGGGAGCATAAGTTGCGAGCACAGAGGCCTTCCCAATCGATCGGGCAATCGATTGGGAATCTCCAATCGATCGCTCGATCGATTGGAGTTGGGAGTTCTCGCACGATCGCGAGAACACAGAAAGCATCTGAATCGATCGGTGGATCGATTCAGAATGCCCTAATCGAATGATTGATTGGCTGATCGATTGGGATTCGACCGTTGTGCAGGATGCAGGTGATGGACGGCTACGATGGAGCGGTGCTGACGTGGCAATCGATTGGGGTTGATTTCAATCGATTGGAGGCACTGTATATAACCTGGGCGGAGCGTTTTCTTCGCTAGAACTTTTGTTCTTCTTCCTGCGATCTTCAGCGATTTTCACGCAAGCTTCTTCCGATCTTCGCCGTCGGTTCTTGAAGGTGCTTGGGGTGCATTCCCAAGGTTTAAGAGGCAACAACAAACAACAAGCAACAAGTAAGCAAGATGAAGGGTGTATTTCAGTTATATCTTGTATTTTCTTCTTGGGTGAGTTGTGTTGTCGTGTGTGGATTTGTACGAGGCTTCTCCGCCTCCGGCTGCCATCGAGAAGGAGGTTTTCATAGTGGAGGAGTGTGTCGTGTGTGGATCCTTGGATTAGTGTCCTCTTCTTGAGGTGGATACCAAGTAAATCTACTTGTTAGCATTGTGTGAGTCTTGTATTTTATTTCCGCTGCATATCATCATCAAGACGCAACCAACGAGCGCGCAACAAGATGATATTCACCCCCTCTAGCGGACACGACGATTTCATTTATATGTTATTTCCTTATTCATATTTAATTGTTGTTATTGCACTTTGTTTAGTTTTGTTCATGAATAATTGTTGATATTGAATCATAGGGTGACAATGTGACACAATTTTAGCTTTTATGCATAACTACTACTTAGGTTTGTTTAGTTCGCTTGCTTAATTTAGTTGTATGTCTTGCAATTTTATTTATGTTCGTATCATGTCTATTGATGATGATTCTTGTATCGTAGTGTGACAATATGGTGCAGGGTAGTCTTCAATAGTTAGTTAGTTAGGTTTGATAGTTGATTTCATTTATGCATAATTAAGGTGTTATCCATAGTGTAGAGTGACATCGCGCTATGGGTTCATCGTTGTTGGTTAATTGTGATTTCATTTATCACATTATATTTAGAGAACAACCCCCAAAACAAAACCCCTCTTTGGTTCAATTTTGTCTAAAAACAAACGTTCTATCATTAGTTCTATGTGAAAGACGATCCGATCTTCTACTATACTACCTTAGTGTAGGTATAGGGG
This sequence comes from Zingiber officinale, assembly GCF_018446385.1. Taxonomy (NCBI): domain Eukaryota; kingdom Viridiplantae; phylum Streptophyta; class Magnoliopsida; order Zingiberales; family Zingiberaceae; genus Zingiber; species Zingiber officinale. The sequence goes on along the minus strand of NC_055990.1, from coordinate 58,303,265 downwards.
TTCGGTAGATTAGAAATTAATTAATTTGATATGAGCGAGTGACAATCACATACTTATCACCATGCCATACCCTATAAAAGGTGGTCTGCTTCCCCTAGTCAAGGGGAGGAGGGTCCTTCTTTTGGAAGAGACCTAAGAGGTCTAGATCTACCACTTTTCTAGCCATCCGTCAACGATCCGAAGCCGCACTCCACATTACCATCCTCTCCAAAGCAAGGGATTGGATCTTGAAGACCCAGATTTCTCTCAACGGCTAAGTTTTCGTCTCCCTTCTCATATTAGATTAGAAACTTGCCTACTTTTATGTCTTTTGGATACATTCTCTTGTTTATGGAGTAGTTCTCCAAACTCTAGGTCATAGGGAGTAGTTGTGATGTGATTATTGATGTAAACACTATGTATTTGGTAATTTCCTATTCCATGACATGTGAGTGTCTTGTTCATGTTTGATTAAATGCTTGTGTGAACTTTCATTTTGTATATGTGTTGTTTGATGAACATATTGTATTGATTGGTTGCCACATAGAGGAAACGTTCGAGATCGTATGACCGGAGGGCCTTTCATGACAAAGACCGAACATCTCGAGCATTGCTTTAAAATGGAGATCAATTATCTACAAGAAATTATCTATATACTTAATGGGCTTCTCCCTATCTAGTGTTAGAATGAATTTATATAATCTAAAGACATATGACCAGGGGGCGCTCATATGACAGGGGGTATCCCTTTAACTTGACTCTTTAAGTTACCTTCTCTACTTAGACAATCGATACTTATGGGGAGAGACACTCTGGAGCATCCGCTCAAGAGGATCGCGCTAGTACATAATAGGGAATTCCTACAAATATTTTCATTTAATTTTGATCCAACTTAATTAATTTTTTTTCAACGTGATCAAATTAGCTTTAATACTATTATAATAATAGTTAAATTATTACAAATATAATAATTTTGATCAAAATTATCAACAAAGTTATTATAATATGCAATAATTATGATTAAAATTGTTACATGTCGTAAAAGGTTTTGACTAAAACTATTATAAGTAATTTTGATTAGATTATTTTTTATTATAATAATTTAGACTAAAATTGTTATACATTATACGGGTGCAGTAATAAGTTGTAGCATAATATTAAAATAATAGTATTTTTAAATATATGAACCATTATTTTAATATTTTTTTAAAAATTGAAACAATGTTTCAAAAGCGGCGTTTTTTTTTTTAAAAAAAAATAATAATAATTTTAAATTTTTACTTTTTTTTTTTAACGGGTCATCCATTTAGTTACCATTTACGCGGCCCGGTGGAACCCGCTCCCAACAATTCGCCCCTCCTTCCGAAGCCTCGATAAACTTCCACCTTGCCCGATTCGGACCCTCGCTGATGGATCCTCCCCCGCCGTCCATTTCCGGCGGCCGTCGAGTATCTCGGAGGGCGGTGAAACGCACCAACTACGACGAGTCCCTTCAGGATTCCCTCCTCCACGACCACATCGGCGGGCCCCGCCGTCGGAACCGGCGAAACCTGACCGCCGCTGAGCGCCAGAGCGAGACAGAGACAGAGGCCATGATCGCCGTCTCCTTGGGTTTCCCCATCGATTCCCTCCTGGACGCTGAGGTCTCCGCGGGGGTCGTCGACCTGACCGACGACGGTGCCGCTCAGAACGACTACATCGTGGTCCGCAACCACATCCTTGCCCAGTGGCGCTCCAACGTGCGCTCCTACCTCTCCAAACCTGAAATTAGAGAGACAGTGAGCAGGCAGTACGACCACTTAATCTCCAGCGCGTACGATTTCCTTTTAGAGCACGGCTACATCAATTTTGGTGTATCTCCCGCCATCAGGGCCCAGCTTCCCGATGAGCAGGACAAGGGATCTGTTATCATAATAGGCTCTGGACTCGCAGGCCTTGCGGCCGCGAGGCAGCTACTTAGTTTTGGCTTCAAAGTCCTAATTTTGGAAGGTCGGGATCGTCCCGGCGGTAGAGTATTCACCACGAAGATGGGTAAGAACCACAACTCCGCATCTGTAGATCTTGGAGGCAGCGTCATCACTGGCATTCACGCCAATCCCCTTGGAGTCTTGTCCAGGCAGCTTGGCATACCTCTCCACAATATCAGGGATTCATGCCCCCTTTTCTGGCCAGACGGCACAGCCGTGGATCAGAGAATGGACGCTGAGGTGGATTTGGTATTCAACAAGCTTCTTGAAAATGCTGCTCGGTTGAGGGAGGTTTTAGGAGAGTCTGCCAATGACATTTCACTAGGTTCGGCAATTGAGCGCCTGCAGAAGTTGTATGGTGTTGCCAGGAAGATCGAGCAACGAGAGCTTCTTGATTGGCATCTTGCAAATTTAGAGTACGCCAATGCTGGCAACCTCTCAGATCTGTCTCTTGCCCACTGGGACCAGGATGACCCCTATGAGATGGGTGGTGATCATTGCTTTCTTGCTGGAGGTAACTGGAGATTGATCCATGCACTATGTGAGGATGTGCCGATATTGTACAAGAAGACAGTAACTCGGATTGCTTATGGAGAAGGAGGTGTGGAAGTTGTGGTTGTTGGTGGACAAATTTTCCAGGCTGATATGGTTCTTTGCACTGTGCCTCTTGGGGTCTTGAAGAGCGGGACTATAAAGTTTGATCCTGAATTGCCTCCTCAGAAGTTACAGGCAATTGATAGGCTGGGATTCGGGTTGCTAAATAAGGTTGCAATGATATTTCCTTGCGTATTTTGGGGGGAGGAGATCGACACGTTTGGATGTCTCAGCAAGGAACGAACTAAACGTGGTGAATTCTTTCTTTTCTATGGTTACCATACTGTTTCTGGTGGTGCGGTGCTTATTGCGTTGATTGCAGGAGAAGCTTCCTTGAACTTTGAACAAAGCAATCCTCTAACTTCACTTCACCATGTTCTCAGCATTCTTAGAGGTATTATGTCTGTAGCCTCCTTTTCCTGCAGTTGAAGAACTCCAATTTTCTTGAGCTTTTGTTCATATAACACCATGATGTGCAAAACTAGTCTATATCAATGCAATATCTTGGTAAAACGAGTCATTTGGACTGCTGTGCTACTTTTGGAATGCATGCTAAACTTTTGGTAAACACTATGATCAACAAATTCTATGACTGAAAACTTGGTTTTCCAATTAGGCCTCCTATTTTTACATGCTGTTCTGGAACCTAGGCATGAAAATTCATTTTCCTTGACTTCTATGATTTGATAGAGAAGAGACCTTAGTAACTTTATGAAAAATGCAGGTATTTATGGTCCAAGGGGGGTTTCCGTGCCTGATCCAATCCAAACTATCTGTACAAGATGGGGTGATGACCCCCTTTCTCGTGGTTCTTATTCTCATGTCAAAGTTGGGTCATCAGGTAATGACTACAATGTCCTTGCAGAAAACGTTAAGGGACGACTCTTTTTTGCTGGGGAAGCTACAAATAGAGAATATCCTGCAACTATGCATGGCGCCTTCTTAAGTGGACTAAGGGAAGCTTCATGCATTCTTCAAACTTGGAGGGAACAGTTTGTGAACAAATCTATTTCCAAGAGGTTCTTGCAAAAGAACCTAAGATTGTGCAGTGATATTCTTGTAGACTTATTTAGGAGACCTGATTTAGAGTTTGGAATATACTCATTCGTTTTTGATCCCTTTACCACGGACGATCTGAATGCGATGGGTCTTATGAGAATCACATTTGGAAATTTTAAATATGAAGACTCGAGGAAACACAGTTTAAATGAAAAACTGAATGGACACTGTCAGTTGTCAGAACTTCAGGATCAAGAATTCCATCTGTTTGCCTGTGTATCTAGAGAGGGAGCACACCAAGTAAAATTGGTGAGTGGTGATGATAAGGCTAGATTACACTTCCTTAGCAAAAAGTTTGGCTTACAATTAATGGGGTTTAGTGATACATGTAATCTCAGTCATTCCTTGATTGTTGATATTTCTTGTGCACGGAAAAACCATTACAGAAAACTCCGGACCATGCATCACAAAGTTCACTTGTAGCATTTACTGGCCATGTAAAACGTCCATTAGCTAACATTGATTCCTCAAGGACATGTCTCCTCCAATAGCATCTTTAGTTGAAACTAGACATAGGGCCCATGTACTACCTCATCATTTTAGAAATGTACACTAGCCTCAGAATTCCATTCTTTTGAATATATGAAAAAGTAGCTAATTTTTTTATTACCAGTTCAGTACAATTTCATTTATTGGGTTAGTGTTAATTTCTACATGTTCAGATCATTAGGGATGGAAATTTATCAACAAAATACCAAGCAAAACCAACCAATATCAGTCATAATAAAGAAATAGTACTCTTGACCAATCTGCTCTTTTGTTGCTTCTGCAGCAACTGAGCATGCGAGCCCTTCTTGGATTACAATCTACATTTATTTATTTTTTACATCTTTCTCTGTACATTAGCCCTATGTTTTGATTCTTTTGAAATGATTGTGTATAAGAGTTTTCTTTTGCATGATACTTGTTCACTAATCTTGTTTACTTGTAGTTGCACATTTTGCTAAATCATTACTGCATATGCAGCTAAATTTTCCAAGCTAATATTTATCTAAGACAATCATGCTAGTTTAGCGACCCTATACTGATCAGCTTAAATGCTCTAGAATTTGTTAATCCATGAATATCAACACTTTAAAAAATGTATATCTAGAAGAATCCCAGATTGAAACTGATACTTCTCTTAATGCTATTCAATTCAAGATATCTTCTTTGCTGAATATTTCCATATAGCCATCTGCATTCCAGTTTGGCTTTTGCTTAAGGATTATATATAACAAACATGCTATAGACTTGGCAGTTACAATTTGAAGATACTGGAAACCTTGTGCATAAGATGCTTATGAAATTAACACAAATTAGAATTGATACAGGAGGTCAGCCATCGACAATATTGCTCAAGAAACCATTGAGTACGATTAAGTAGTTTGTTAAATGTCAAAAAGAGATGAATTTTCCAATTGGTTGTGCTTGCAAAAGTTGAATTATTAGTAAAATCTGTCTACAAAGTAGGGAGGTTTTTACAGTCTATAGACACTCTTTTTTGTGGATCAGCTAGCATTCAGAATTTGAAATTTTGGCATTTCTTAGCTATATGTCAGATTACAAACAAGGATCCCGAGAATCTTATCTGAGTATCACTCCATCAGATGAATATTTTGATAAAATGTTAATGATATTATTTATGGATGTTATGGATTCAGAATTGGTTTGGCAGGTTGTCTATAATGAGATAACAATTTGAAGTACTTCTCTAGTTTCAAGAACTAGAAGTATTACTCACATAACCTAAGGACGGACTGTAAAAGGTATCTGGGATGAGTGTAATCACCTTTTGCTACAAAAGAACTAGAAGTATTACAATGCATGAAGTTTTGAATACAATAATATTTTCATTATTTAATTATGTTATTGGACATTTTTTTTAATTAGCAATATAGGAGATGTAGTAATGTTAGAAAATTATAGTTTCTGCATTATGATTAGTATTAATTATACTTGTAGTGTTTTCATGAAGGGGAGCTTTGACACAAGATAAAATTGTTGCCATGTGACCTTAAGGTTACAGGTCCGAGTCGTGGAAACAGACTCTTGCAAAATGTAAAGTAAGAATGCGTACAATAAATCCAACATGGTTTGACGCTTCCTTGAGACCCTATACTAGTGAGAGTTTCATGCATCAACGAAGCCCGTGAAGATTGATTAGTGTGGAGCTGTGTGAAGCTTCCACTTTAATAAAGAGATCAAACTTGATATTAATTGAAGTCAAACATAATGATCATTGTACCATTTTATGCTTCTTTAAGATAGTTTTATATAAAGATGAATGGATAACCATAACTTTTAACATCCAAAAAAAGGGGGAAATTGAGGCTATGAAGATTTGATGAACTCAATCTTAAAAAAGAGATTGGAGTTCTGCTAGAATCATGAGGAAAAGTTTTGTTAAGATAATGAACATTTTTACTAGTGTCGAAGAAACAATGATTAGGCATATATAAAATACATAGAGTAATTATTATATGTCACTCCTTGATTATGTCTCTATATCCTTTACTCTTAGTTGGTATAAATTTGAGAAATTTATCAAGTAATTATAAATGGGCAAAAATTAAAAGGACGTCCCTTATTATTGTTTACGTTAAAAGGGTACTATACTTTTTAAACAAAATATTAAAATAACACCTTATCATATTTTCCATCCCAAAAATACCTCAATGCTGTTAAAATAGCTACAAATATAGCTGCTACAACAGGTTAATGTAAAATAGTTCAATTTATCAAAATTACTATAAATAAAAAATTATTATGTCAAAATATTATTTATTAACTTGGTCAAAATTGATCAAATTTAATCAAAATGGTTTCAGCTTCGTATAATTACTTAAAATTGATTCAAATAGTTTTCTAACTCGGTCAAAATGGCTTATTATTGTTGTAACTATGATCAGAATTGTTAGAGCTTGTAGCAACTTTGGACATAGCTACTGATCCTGGCCGAAAGTCGAGGAGATGGAAAGCTGGGGATATGGCGCTCCCGTTGACTGCCTATAGACTTCGCTCGGACCTGCAACACAAACTACGTCAGTGCCGAGCTAGGGAAGGGGTCCCTTACGTTGGTCCTCCGACGCTCAAGTCAGTCATTGGTGATGAAATATAAGGCAGAGCAACAAGAGAAGACTGTAGCACAAACAGTGAATATCGCATACCTCCACCGATGCTTGGACCCCCCTTTATATAGAGCTTCTATAACGCACGTGCACGCTCCCCAAGGCGAGCACACTTCCCTAAGTTTTCCCTGAAAAGACTTGTAGTAAAGTGTCTCTAACACAGTACCGCAACAGACCGAGCATATCTTTGAAGTGACAGTGGAAGTTTTCGCCGTACGGTCTTCTGGCTATCCATGCCCGGTGTCGGCGACACCAACTCCCAAAAGGATGTCGATGGATATTTGAGGGAGTGTACTGCTAGACCGAGCGGGTTGGCCGCTTGGCCGAAATTTCGCCGCTCTGGTGTCCCATCCGGTCGTCCAGAATCTCACTATTCCTATGTGTGTGTGTCCGCTCGACCGAAGTTCCACTCTTCCACTGTCAAGACCTGTTGCTAGGCCGAGCGAGGTAGCTGCTCGGCCGAAGTTGAACTCTGCTAATGTCGAGCTTTGTTGTCTGGCCGAGCGAGGTAACCCTCGGCCCGACATCTGCACCTCATCTCCTCCGTTCAGCATCCAATAATCCATTGAGTGTCGATCGTTTGACTCATCCCCGTCTCTCCCAGTCGGGGCATACTTTTCCCGACCGGCCGATACTATCTGCGCGTTGAATGCTTTAACTTTGTCCTCCACCATGGCCGCGAGGTGGGGCCTCTCATTTTCACCGTATCACATACCTCCCCCTCAAGTTTAGTCTAAGGAGGCTGCAAGTCCGGACCAGTCTGAGCAGTTTTTCACTCGATCGGCCTTCGGCACTACTTGGTTTCTAATTGGGATGCGACCGCTCCTTGCCGGTCGACCTGTTGAAGCTTGTCGTTCGGCTGTAGGTATGCTTCCTCAATCCGACTGGCACAACGAAGGTTTATACTTGTAAAATCTTTTCTTAGGCGGTCTTGGACGAGCGCAACCCAGACTTACATCACCCAGATTTCTAGGAAATCATGCAAATCTCTACGCATTAAGGCTAAGCGCGTCCTCATGCCTTTTAATTGCTCTCATTAAATGTCGACCGGTGGCGATGCGCCACATGTCCTGCCCACTGCTGTCGTACGCCTAACGTGACAGGCAAATATCCACTGGTGATATAACGTTTGGCGGTTCAAATTCAACGGTCAGATCTCGGCCTGAGTTTCTACGACCTAGATCGGACGTCGCCAGTCGACTAGCCTCGAGGCTTATAATCCCGTGTGCGTCGCCGACTTTGCGGACTTCTTCGAGTTCTTCGGCGATGCTCCTTCTGTGCGCCGGTGATGCGGTGATGATAAAGGGCCCCACCCTGCGACCACAGTGGAGGTCAAAGTCAAGGCGGTCAACGCGCAGATAGCATCGGCCGATCGGGCGAAGCATGCCCCGACCGGGGGAGAAGGCCTCGATCCGCCTTCGTCTTCGACATAGGGATGAGTCAAACGATCGACGCTTAATGGATTATTGGACGCCGAACGGAGGAGGAGACGAGGTGCATATGCCGGGCCAAGCGGCTACCCCGCTCGACCAGACAACAGAGCTCGACATTGGCAGAGTTCAACTTTGGCCGAGCGGCTACCTTGCTCTGCCTGGTAGCAGGTCTCGGTAGTGGCAGAGTGGAACTTCGGTTGAGCGTACACACACACAGGAGTAGCGAGGTTTTGGCCGACCGGACGGGGCACTAGAGCGGCCAAATTCCGACCGAGTGGCCAGCCCACTCGGCCTAACAGTACACTCCCTCTGATATCCATCAACATCCTTTTGGGAGTTGGTGCTACCGACACTGGGCATGGACAACAAGAAGATCGTACGACGGAAGCTTCCACTGTCACTTCAGAGATATGCTCGGCCCGTTGTGGTATTGTGTTAGGGATACTTTACAGACAAGTCTTTTCAGGGAAAACTTAGGGAAGTGTGCTCGTCTTGGGGAGCGTGCATGCGCGCTACAGGAGTTCTATATAAAGGGGGGGTCCAAGTTCACTATTTGTGCTACCGTCTTCTTGTTGCTCCACCTTATATTTCATCGTCGGTGATTGAATTGAGCGTCGGAGGGCCAACACCGGGGACCCCTTCCCTGGCTCGGCATTGACGTAGTTTGTGTTGTAGGTCCGAGCGAAGTCTATAGGCAGTCAGTTAGAGCGCCACATCCCCAGCTTTCCATCTCTTTGACTTTCGAACAGGATCATATTTGGCACTGTCTGTGGGAACGTAATCTGCATCCGAGCCGAGAAGATGGAGGACGCTGGGCGACTCACCATCGTGACGCTCACCCAGGAAGAGCTCAATATGCTCGTGTAAGATCGTCGGTAAAGATGATCGAGCAACAACAACAACAGGCGTTACCCGATCGGCAAGCGCCGCAGCTTGCAACATCGCCGATCCCCTTTCATCGTGCCTTATTCCAAACCCCCTCAGAAATAGCACAGGCGAATCAAGAACGGGGATCGTCTTCGGATGATGCTCCCGTTGGGGATGTATGGAAAGGCAAGGTGCCCCGAAGTAACACATCACTCGAACAGATCAATCGGCAGTTCTCCGAGGAGATCTTACAAGACCTTCTGTCCAAACACTATACCCCGCTGGCGATCGGGATATACAACGGATCGATCGATCCAGATGATCATCTGGATAGGTTCGATAATGAAGCCACACTGCACCAGTATACAGATGGAGTGAAGTGCCGAGTTTTATTCACTACCCTCTTCGGATCAGCGCAGCGTTGGTTCAGACGATTGGCGAACGGATCTATATGCAGCTTCAAGAACTTCCGAGCTGCAATCTCACACCATTTTGCCAGTAGCCTACGCTATCAAAAGACGAGCGCTAGCCTCTTCTCCCTGAAGCAAGGATCAAAAGAAACGCTCCGAGCCTACATACAATGTTTCAATTAAGTAACCATGGACATCTCCTCGGTCTCATCCAAGACAATGATGAACGTCTTCACTCAGGGGATCGTTGAGGGAGACTTCTTCCGATTGCTCATCAAGAAGCTATCCAGGGACTTCGACCATATGCTCAAGAAGACCAACGAATATATAAATGTGGAAGAAGCCCAAGCGGCAAGAAGAAAAGAGGCGCCACCGAACCCTCTTCGACAATCGAGCGCTGATAGTCAAGCAACCATCAGTCGCCCAAGGGGCCAAGGGCCGAAGGAGCGCGACCACACTAGGAGACCAGGACACATGTCGTGCAGCATGTGGCTTCCGGTCGACAGAAGGCGGCAAAGGGCAAGGTGTGGACGCCGATGTTCTGTTCTTTCCACCAGTCGGCAACACACAACACGCGTGATTACCGCGGCCTGACACCAATCGTCAGCCGACCGGCTCCAGGGGGATACCGCCATCGATCTCCTTCTCCCGATCGACGACAACGACATCGATCTACTGAGCGGTGAGAGGACGAAAGAAGGGCACCTTAGCGACACCATCAACATCAGCGGAGGGATGACACTGATCCTTCTTGAGTCTCGGCCGAGTGAATTAGACCCTCCGCCCAGGAAGAAAAAACACAGAAGCAACGCATCCCGAGGAGAAATAGGCATAACCGACGACGACTCCAACCGACCAAGAAGTCGTATGCTCGGCGGTTGGAGATTCACGTGGAGGGATGCAGCAGGGAGAAGGCCGAAGGGCCCGAGATCAGCTTCGGCTCCAGCGACTTGGAGGGAGTGGAGATCCCTCACGACGATGCACTGATCATCCGGATGGTAATCGCTAATTACACTATTCATCGAACTTTTGTTGATACAGGGAGTTCGGTGAATATCATCTTCAAGAAGGCGTTTGATAAATTATAAATTGATCGGAATGAGTTGCTGCCCATGACGACCCCTCTTTACGGTTTCACGGGCAATGAAGTGTTGTCGCCCGGATAGGCCCGACTGACTATCTCGCTCGAGGAAGAACCATTGAGGAGAACCAGAACCACGAACTTCATCGTGGTGGACGCCCCGTCGGCCTACAACGTCATCCTAGGCCGATCGACCCTCAACAAATTCCGGACGGTAGTGTCTACATACTGCCAAAAGATCAAGTTCTCGGTGGACGACTGGGTGAGGGAGGTCAAAGGCGATCAGCTGGCCGCTCGGCGATGCTACGTCGAGATGGTCAAGATTGAAGCGAGGAGCGCTCGGAAGAATCCGTGCTTGGAGGTGAACCCAATCACTGAAAAGCCTACCACCCTGGTGTACGAAGAAAAGGAGGAGGTTCGGATCCACCCCAGCCGACCGGAAGCAACTACTTTTATCACTGTTGACCTGGAGGTGAAAAAGAAGGCAGAGTTGATCGCCTACCTTAGACAAAATTACGATGTGTTCGCATGGTCAACATACGAACTTCCCGGTATCTCCCCGAGTGTGGCTCAGCACGAGCTTCACGTCCGACCGGACGCTCGGTCGGTGAAGCAAAGAAAGAGGGACTTCAGCGTGGAGCAAAAATTGATCATCCGGGCGGAGATAGAGAAGTTGCTGGAGTCCGGCCATATTAGGGAAGTTCAATTCCCGAGCTAGCTAGCCAATGTCGTGTTAGTCTCCAAGCCGGGCAATAAATGGCGGGTCTGCATCGATTTTCATGATTTGAACAAGGCATGCCTAAATAACTTCTATCCGTTGCCCAAGATAGATCAGATGGTGAACTCAACGATGGGTTGTGAGCTGATCTGCATACTCGATGCATACCAAGGGTATCATCAAGTGTCGCTCGCCCGAGAAGACCAGGAGAAGGTTAGCTTCATTACGGCCGACTGAACGTACTGCTACAATGCCATGCCGTTCAAACTCAAGAATGCCGGAGCCACTTACCAGAGGCTGATGAACAAGGTGTTCCGACGGCAGATCGATCGTAATATTAAGGTATACGTTGACGACATATTAATAAAATCCCTCCGAGCTGCTGACCTATGCGCAGATATCGAGGAGACCTACCGAACGCTGACGGCTGATGGGATAAAGCTCAACCCCGACAAGTGTCTGTTCGGCTCAAAGAGTGGCCGCTTCCTGCATTACATCGTCATCAAGCGGGGAATCGAAGCCAATCCAAGCAAAGTCTGAGCGTTGCAAGACATGTCGCCGCCTCGGAACTTGAAGGAAGCTCAACGGCTGACCGGTCGGATCACGGCGCTATCCAGATTCATATCTAAGTCGTCCGACCGGAGCCTGTCGTTCTTCAAAGTGCTTCGTCGAGCTATAAAATTCTAATAGGACGCCGGGTGCGATCGGGCATTGGAAGAGCTAAAGGAATATCTCAACTCCTTACCTGTATTAGCCAAGCCAATTATCGATGAGCTACTCTGGATCTATTTATCATCCAACGAGTATGCGGTCGGGTCGGCTCTAGTTAGGCAGAATGGCCAAGAGCAGTAACTTGTATACTTTTTAAGTCATATATTGAAGGATGTAGAGTCTCGCTACACCAGTCTAGAAAAATTAGCTTATGCTTTGATTCTCACTGCTCGGAGGCTTCATCCGTACTTCTTAGCGCACACAATCATTGTGTTAACTAACAGTGCCTTGGGATGCCCTTCTCAACCCTGAAGCATCAGGAAGGCTAATTAAATGGACGATCGAGTTAAGCGAATTCGACATAAAATATCAACATAGAGGTCCAAAATGTCGAGCCGGAGGCAACATGGAAGATATATGTTGACGGCTCGCCCACTCGGCAATGCAGCGGAATCGACATATTGCTCATCTCACCACGGAAAGACCGGATGCAGCTTTCCGTTCAGTTGGACTACAGAGTCACTAATAACAAAGCAGAGTATGAGGCACTGATAGCCGGCCTACAGGTAGCCTAACATGTGAGAGCCACTAAAGTCCTCATCTACTCGGGCTCTCAGTTGGCCGCTCAGCAGCTATCCGGGATGTTCGAGATAAGCAATACTTGACTCAGGCTCTATGCGGAGGTCTTCGAGAAACTAAAGGCCAACTTTCAAGAGGTCATTATACAAAAAAATCCTCCGATCGGAGAACCAGGCGGCAGACGAGTTGGCGAAATTGGCCAGTTCGTTATCGTCGATCGTCATAGGGCAGCCGATCGAACAAGTCTCTCTAGTGGTCCATATTAACCGAATGGAAGGAATCACCTTCCCCAACAACTGGAGAATGACCCTGATAGAGTTCTTGCGGTCGGGAGCCACACCTGCCGATTCGGAAGAAGCTCACTTGCTGAAAAAGAGGGTCGGACGGTTCACCTTGGTCGGGGACTAGCTTTATAAGAGAGTCTTCTCCAAGTCCCTACTCAAGTGCGTCGGATCGAAAGATGCTGAATACATTTTACGAGAGGTGCACCAAGGTTCCTGCGGAGGTCATCCTGGCGGTCGTGCGTTAGCTAGAAAGATATTCCTGGCAAGATATTTTTGGTCGTTCCTCCAAGAAGATGTCACTCGGACGGTGGCCACCTACTTGTCTTGCCAGAAGTATCATAACCTTTTCAACCGACCGATCGAGGAAATGAAGGTGTTTACCTTGCTAGTTCGACCAATGAGACATTGATATCGTTGGGTCATTCTCCATGGCGATCGATCAGCGGAAATTTTTTCTCGTCGCGGTGGACTACTTCTCGAAGTGGGTGGAAGCCGAGCCACATTGCAAGGATAATCGAGCAGATGGTTGTTAAGTTTGTTTGGCAGAACATCATATGCCGGTTTGACATCCCGCACCGACTCGTATCAGACAATGGGAGGCAATTCACCGGCTAGCGGCTTAGAGAGTGATAAGAGGGCTATGACATCTAACATGCCTTCACATTGGTGGCCTACCCCCGGGTAACGGACAAACCGAAGTCGCCAATCGAGAAATCCTCAGAGTTTCACGCGCTCAGTTCGACCACATTGGAGGCAGTTGGGTTGACGAGCTCCCCAATGTGTTGTGGGCCTACACACGACCCCGAAGGAGGCGACCGGCGTAACCCCCTTTCACTTAGTATACGGTGGCGAAACAGTCGTCCCCGTGGAGGTCGGAGTAGAATCTGATCGGGTGCAGCATTACGATAAATGAAACATCGAACGGAGGCTCATGGAGTTCGACTTGGTGGAGGAAACGCGGGCGAAAGCAGCTAACGACATATCGACAGCGGATGAAGCAGAACTACAACCGGAGGGTGATCCCGAGGTCCTTCTAGGTCGGCGATCTCGTCTGGAAGAAAGTGAAGTCGGTCGACGACGTCACCAAGCTCGAAGCCCCATAGGCAGGACCTTTCAAGATCGTGCAAAAGCTCCGTTCGGGCGCCTACTACTTGGAAGATAAAGAGGGAAGGCAGCTCGATAGGCCATTGAGCGCGAATCATCTCCAACCCTACAGGGCCGGATGAGAGGTACACGAGTGAATACATGTATTTTTGTATGTTTCTCAAATGCAGGGCAAAAATATGAATAAAAAGCGAAGGCCTCTTGAGACGCGTCTCCCTCAACGGTGAAGCGACGATCTTAAACTCTAGTCTCCATCAACGGTCGAGCGACGACCTTAAACCTTGGTCTACGTCAACAGTCGAGCGGCGACCTTAAACTCTCGTTTTCCCCAACGGTCGAGTGACGACCTTAAACTCTCGTCTTCACCAACGGTCGAGCGGCGACCTTAAACTCTAGTCTACGTCAATGGTCGAGCGGCGACCTTAAACTCTCGTCTTCCGCAAGGGTCGAGGGGCGATTTTAAACTCTCGTCTTCACCAACTGTCGAGCGGCGACCTTAAACTCTAGTCTCCACCAAAGGTCGAGCGGCAACCTTAAACTCTAGTCTCCATCAACGGTCGAGCGACGATCTTAAACTCTAGTCTCCGTCAGCGGTCGAGCGACGACCTTAAACTCTAGTCTCCGTCAGCGGTCGAGCGACGACCTTAAACCCTTGTCTTCACCAACGGTCGAGCGACGACCTTAAACTCTAGTCTCCGTCAGCGGTCGAGCGGCGACTTTAAACTCTTGTCTCCACCAACAGTCGAGCGGCGATCTTAAACTCTAGTCTCCATCAACGGTCGAGCGGCAACCTTAAACTCTTGTCTCCACTAACGGTCGAGCGGCGACCATAAACTCTTGTCTCCATTAACGGTCGAGCGGCGTCCTTAAACTTTAGTCTACATCAACGGTCGAGCAACAATCTTAAACCCTAGTCTACAACGGTCGAGCGGCAACCTTAAACTCTTGTCTCCACCCACGGCCGAGCGCCGACCTTAAACCCCTGTCTACGTCAACGGTCGAGCGGCGATCTTAAACTCTTGTCTTCACCAACGGTCGAGCGGTGACTTTAAATTCTAATCTACGTCAACGGTCGAGCGGCGACCTTAAACTCTTATCTTCCCCAACGGTCGAGCGACGACCTTAAACTCTTGTCTTCACCAACGGTCGAGCGACGACCTTAAACCCGGGTCAACATCAACGGTCGAGCGGCGACCTTAAACCCCAGTGTTCACCTAATCTTCCTCAACGGTTGAGCGGCGATCTTAAATCCCAGCGTTCGCCTAATCTTCCTCAACGGTCGAGCGACGACCTTAATCCCTGGTCTACGTCAGCGGTCGAGCGACGACCTTAAACCCTTATCGTCATTAGAGGTCGAGCGGCGACCTTAAACCCCCGTCTCGATAAGTGGTCAGGCGACGATCGAACGACCGACCAGTAGGCACAGCGACCATTCTGGAGTATTCTTCAAAATACAACTCCAAAAGCAAAACGGATCAACCGATTAGACTGACTAATCTCTGTCGATCGGAGGAATCACGAAGCTACAAGTCTATGCAATGATTGAAAGAGTTGAGAAAACAAACACATGAAAATGGAGCTTAGCCGAACGGGCAAGTATAGGCTGAACGCTCAACCTCACTCAAGGAAATTTAAGACGTCATCAGGTATGCGGTAAGTTTGTCCCTGCTAATGATATTGCTGGTCAGAGCAGCTGACAGGTAGCCTCCCTCTTTGAGTTGGTCAATTGTCCTATCGATCGCCAGGTCGAATAGGCGAAGGGCCCGGTCGGCGACTTTATCGTTGAAAGCTTCCGAGTGGATGTAGTTCTTCTTCATAATTTCGAACCGGCCAACCTCGACATCTTGATAAGTCTTCAAAGTCGCTCGGGAGGCCTCCAACTTGTCCTCCAGCGCAGTATCTTTAGCGGCGAGTTGGCCTCGAAGGGCAGCTTCTTCGGCCGACCGGTTATTCCACTCGGTGACCAGAAAATCCTTAGCTTCCTTGAGTTTCTGGGTGAGAGTCCGGACCTCCTTATTCTTTAGTTCGAGGTCTTCAATGGCTCGAAGCTTCCTTGCATTAGCCGACTCGATCTTGTTGTTGAAGGTGCTAACCTGCTTGTTGAGCCGAGCCAGTAGAGTGGCCTGCTCAACACTCTTTCCCCGCTCGGCTTCTAGCAACCCATTGCTCTTCTCCAGGTCAGCCCTCGATTTTACCACCTCAGCATTCGTCCACTCTTGAGCGGAGGAGGATTGATCGCTCGACGCCTTCATCTTCTTCACTTCCTCCTCCAAAAATGTGAGACTTTGGCACATGGCCAGACTCTCCACCCAGTACTACAAGCAACAGAGAGAATATAAGCACTGATCGGAAATACAACAACAACAACAACAACAACCACCAAGCCTTTTCCCACTAGGTGAGGTCGGCTGTATGAATCCTTCTACGTCATTGAGCTCTATCTCCTATTATATCATCATCTATATTTAAATAAATTTTATCTTGTTTTATTGTTGCTAACCAAAGTCTTTTTTAGTCTTCCTCTTCCTCGTTTGATATGTATGTTTATCATAGTTTTATATCGCCTAACTGGAGCATTTATTGATTGTCTAAGTACATGTCTGTACCATTTTAAACGTGTCTCTCGGAGTTTATCCTCAATAGATGCAACTCCGATTTTCTCTCTAATGCTCTCATTTCTTATTTTGCCCATCTTCGTATGTCCACACATCCACCTTAACATCCTCATCTATGTAACTCTCATCTTCTGCTCATGTGCTCGAGTCATAGCCCAACATTCAGCTCCATATAATATAGCAGGTCTAACTGCGGTTTTATAGAACTTACCTTTAAGTTTAAGAGGTACTTTACGGTCACATAAAACACCCGACGCTCCCCTCCATTTCACCCATCCTGTTTGTATTCTGTGTAAAACATCTCTCTCAATCCCTCCATCATTATCTCTCGGTTCCGGACAACTCGCCCTCTCCTATCTTGACAATTGTTTCATTACTTCTAATATTGCTAAACTTAAATTTCATATATTCTGTCTTTAATCTACTAAGCTTAAAACCTTTCCCTTCTAGTGTTTCCCTCCAAGATTCTAGCTTAGCGTTTACTCCTTCACGTGTCTCATCTACCAAAATAATATCATCTGCAAACAACATGCACCACGGTACTATGTCTTGAATGTGCGCAGTGAGTTCGTCCATAATTAGTGTAAAAAGATAGGGACTTGTTGGTTGCTACTCGGAAAACCTAGAGGTTCCACTGTACAAAAATTTTGTACAAAGGTCTGAACCTTTTCCTAGCTACCATGTGTTCTTTTAAATTAAATTTTGGATCGCCTGCGGAACTTAACACGTTTGATCCAAAACTTAATCTATTCGTTCTTTTAGGTTTTGACTTGGGTCTCCTGCGGAACTTAACACGTTCGACCCAAATCACCTTAAGTTATTAATTCCATTAAATATTAATTTCCATAATTGGTTCCCAGTACTGACGTGGCGAGGCACATGACCTTCTTGGATATGGGAGCAACCACCACCGACTAAACAAAACCTTTTATAGAAATCTAATATTTAATTTCCTAAAATAACTTTAGGTTAACCGAAAAGAACAATCAAAACACAAGGAAAAATAAAACAAAAGAACACAACTTTGAAAAATATATTCGAAATACTAGAATCGCATGTCTCTTGTATTTGGTATTATTTCCATAAATAACTAGCATGATGCGGAATGAAAAATTACTAGTTATACCTTCTAGAAAGACCTCTTGATCTTCTACCGTATTCCTCTTCTAACCTCGGACGTTGTGTGGGTAACGATCTTCCGAGATGAGAACCACCAAGCACCTTCTTCTTCCTTGCAAGTTTCGGCCATCAAAACTTCTCCTAGGATGAAGAGGTTCGGCCACCACCACCATGCTCCAAGGGATGCTAGAAAAGAGGCTTCTTTTCTCTCCTTCTTCTCCTTCTTAGTTCCGGCCACCAAAGCTATCTCCACCATGAGAAAATTTCGGCCACACAAAGGAGAGGAGAGGAAAGAAAGGGCCGGCCACACCCAAGGAAGAAAAGAGGGAGAAAAATAATAGAGTTGTTCACCATGAAGCCTCCTCTACCCCCTCTTTTATAATCCTTGGTCTTGGCAAATAAGGAAAAATTAATAAAACCTTCCTTAATTCTTTTGCCATGAAAAAGAAAAATTAATTAAAAATTAATTTCCTTTTTCCAACTTATTTGGCCGGCCACCTACAATCCACAAATCAAGGAAAGTTTTAATTAAAACAAAAATTAAAACTTCCTAATTTGTTTCTAGAAATTTATAAAAATTTCTCCAATAATTTTATCCCTTCATGATTGGTTAATAAAAAGGAAATTTAATAAATTAAAATCTTTCTTTTAAACATGTGGATAATTTCCAAAAAGAAAAGTTATCTCTAAAAATTAAAATCTCCTTTCAATCTACAAATAAGGAAAGATATTAAATCTTTTCTTAATCTTTTGTAGAAACTAATAAAAGAGAATTTTTAATTTTTAAACTTTCTTTTAAATCATGAATATAATTAAAAGGAAAGTTTTTACCAAAATTAAAATCAACCTTTTAATCTACAAATAAGGAAAGAGATTTTAACTCTTCTCTTAATCTTTTGTAGAATCTTATAAAAGGAAGGATTTAAATTTTTAAACTCTCTTTTAAATTATATTATCCACATAAGAAAAATTTTAAAATTTAAAATTCCTTTTTATTTAATAGGGCCGGCAACATGAATTCACCCATGAACATACCCATGGCCGGCCCTAGCTTGGTCTCCAAGCTAGCTTGGCCTCCAAGCTAGCTTGGCCGGCCCCTATAGGATGGGTAAGAAGGTGGGTATAGGTGGGTATAGTACTCTATAATTAAGAGGCTACGATAAGGACCGAGAGGAGAAATTGGTTTTGGTCTCCCGATAAAATTAAGCATCCCATGCTCGCCCCGAACACACAACTTAATTTTATCAATAATAATTCATTCCACTAGAGAACTATTATTGAACTACCGCACCAATCCCAAATTACATTTTGGGCTCCTTCTTATCATGAGTGTGTTAGTCTCCCTGTGTTTAAGATAACAAATGTCCACTAATTAAGTAAGTTACTGACAACTCGCTTAATTAATATCTAGCTCCAAGAGTAGTACCACTCAACTTCATCGTCATGTCGGACTAAGTCCACCTGCAGGGTTTAACATGACAATCCTTATGAGCTCCTCTTGGGGACATTCTCAACCTAGATCACTAGGACACAGTTTCCTTCTATAATCAACAACACACACTATAAGTGATATCATTTCCCAACTTATCGGGCTTATTGATTTATCGAACTAAATCTCACCCATTGATAAATTAAAGAAATAAATATCAAATATATGTGCTTGTTATTATATTAGGATTAAGAGCACACGCTTCCATAATAACTGAGGTCTTTGTTCCTTTATTAAGTCAGTATAAAAGGAACGACCTCAAATGGTCCTACTCAATACACTCTAAGTGTACTAGTGTAATTATATAGTTAAGATAAACTAATACCTAATTACACTACGACCTTCCAATGGTTTGTTCCTTTCCATCTTGGTCGTGAACTACTGTTTATAATTTATAAGGTACTGATAACATGATCTTCTGTGTGTGACACCACACACCATGTTATCTACAATATAAATTAATTGAACAACTACATTTATCATAAATGTAGTCATTTGACCAATGTGATTCTTATTTCTAGATAAATGTTTATACCAAAAGCTAGGCTTTTAGTATACACTCTAACAATCTCCCACTTATACTAAAAGACTAAGCTGCCATATATACTGACATCTGATTCTCATCCCTTCAACATGCCCATCAAAAGCTCTTGCCTTAAGGACCTTAGTGAAAGGATCTATAGGTCATCACCTGATGCAATCTAGGCAGCAACAACTTCTCCTCGTTTATACGATTTCTCATATTGGGTGGTACTTGCGCTCTATTATGTTTACTTGCCTTATAGACTTATGGTTTCTTTGAGTTTGCTACTGCACCAACATTATTACAATAAATTGTAACAATCTTTGGACAAACCAGAAATCATATCTAAGTCTATCTTGAGGTTATTGAGTCATTCAGCTTTTATGGCTACCTCAGAGGCTTGCCATATACTAAGCTTCTATGGTGGAGTCCAGAAAAACACCTATGCTTATCACTCTTCCATAGTTATGACTTTACCTCCTAAAGTAAACACAAATCCCCGAGGTTGACTTATTATTATCCCTATCCGATTGGAAGTCAAAATCCATGCAACCCACTAGGACCAAATTAACTGCCTTGTAAGCTAGCATATAATCTCTAGTGTCTCTAAGGTACTTCAATATATGCTTTACTGCAGTCCACTGTCCTTGTCCAGGGTTACTTTGATATCTGCTAACTATGCCCTTGGCAAAATAGATTTCTGATCTCGTATATATTAGGCTTCCGATAGCCGAAGCATAAAGAACTGCCTTTATTTCCTTTATCTCCTTTGATGTCTACAGAGACATATCTTTAGATAAAGTTACTCCATCCTAAAAAAATAAGAAACCTTTCTTGGAGTTTTGCATGCTTAAAACGAGCAAGGATTTTTCCGATGTATGAAGCTTGGAATAAGTAAAATATTCTTTTCTTGCGATCCCTTATTACTTTGATCTCAAGAATATATACATTCTCCCAAGTCCTTTATATCGAATTGTTTGGACAACCATACCCTTACTTCTGACAACATTTTGATATTATTTCCAACTACCAAAAATGTTATCTACGTATAGTACAAGAAATACCACCACGCTTCCATCACACCTTTTGTATACACAAGACTTATCCAAATACTAAATGAATCCAAAGGTCCGGATTACTTTATAAACCGATGTTCCAAGACCTTGAAGCTTTGTATCAGTCCATAGACTGATTGAGCTTGCACACAAGATGCTCTTAGCCCTTTGCAATGAACCCTTCTGGTTGCTTTATATGGATGCTTTCTTCAAGACTTCCATTAAGGAATGCTGTCTTGACATCCACTTACCAAATAGATAAAAGAATCCGGATAGACTTAAGCATGGCTATCAGTGAAAAAGTTTCCTTTTTCATCTAGCCTTACTTTGAAAGTTTCTACCTTCCTGTCTATCCCTCTTTTCCTATTATAGACCTTTTTATACTCAAATGCTTTTACACCACTTGGTGGTTCTACAAGCTTCCAGATTTTATTAGAATACATATATTCTAATTCTATTATTCATTACTCTTTGCCAAGATGCTGCATATTTATCTTGGAGTGTTTCATCATATGTCTGGAGATCAGGTTCATGTCCTTCAGGGATCGAGTTCAAAAACTCTCCCAAAACATGAATCTTTTAAGGTTGCTTAACAACCCTCCCACTACGACAAGGCATTTTCTGCAATTGTGTATCATTTGTGATACGTGTTGCAGTTTTCTTGTGGTATCTCATCTTGTACAGTTGGTACTAGATTAGACATGTCTTTTATTATTTCCTTAAGAACAAATTTACTTATGAGCACGTGGTTCATTATATAGTCCTTTTCTAAAAATCAGTCATTGATGCTAACAATGACCTTCTGATTTTTAAGACTATAAACCTACTTTTGTTTATCTAGGATAACAAACAAGTGAACTCCTATCCAACTTATCATTGTCTCTCTATAACATATGTGCTGGATTTTCTGAATCCGAATATGCTTCAAAATAGGTTTTCACCTATTCAACAATTCTATATGAGTAGAGAGTTCTAACTTGGAAGGTACTATGTTCACTTTCGTTTTCAGAGTTTATCCTTAAAACAAATTTGGTAATTTTCTGAATAACTCATCATCTATCTAATTATTCCATAAGAGTCCTTTACCTTCTTTCTACTACACCATTCTGTTGGGGTGTACCAGATGCAGTTAGTTGGGATTGAAATCCAACTACTGATAAGTGACTCCTAAAATCTCTCAAGAGGTACTTGCCACTACGATCTTCCATAGTGACTTTTTACTTTAACATTTCTCCGCATCAACCTTGTACTCTTTGAACTAATCAAAGTACTTAGTCTTGCGGTACATTAAGTAAATTTATTTGTATCTTGAATAGTTGTCTATAAAATAGACAAAATATTCAATACTACCTCTTGTCTGGATAGTCATAGGATCACACAAATCAGAATGAACCGTTTTCAACATATCTTTGACTCCATACCCCTCGGACTTAAAAGCTTCTTGGTTATTTTTCTTCCAAGTAAGACTCGCAGGTTGGAAAGATTTCCACTACTAATGAACCCAAAAGTTCATCAGCTACCAATGAATCCTACTCAAGTATAACCTAGCTTTATATGCCAAAGATATAATTTGTTCATTTCTAAAGGTTGCTTTCTCTTAAATTAGAAGATGTGTTACTAATTTCCATTTGTTGCATCGTGGGAGTTATTGGATTATAAATTGTCAACCATCATACCAGAATAGATAACTTCCCTATTTTTCTTGATAACAACTTTGTTATCAAAATAGACACAATATCTATAATAGTTTAGAAACTGAAATCAGGTTCTTTCTAAACTTGGTACGTAAAGACAATTACTTAAAATCCATATTTTATTCTTATCAAAAGATAAACATCTCCCACTGCAACAGCTACCACTTTTACAGTAGTGCCCATGTGGACGGTGATTTACCTTTCATTTAGTTGTCGGGTTTCCTGGAACCCTGCAATGAATTGCAGACATGTCTAATAACATCTTGTATCTACACTCCAGGTTCTGGTAGATAACACCACTAGACATGTTTCAACTAATGAATTAAATACACCTAAATTGTTCTTAGTTCTAAGAAGACAGTCTACCTTAATGTCCAAGTCCTATTTCCAATCATTACAATTGGGACTACTAAGTCTTTTTCTATAGTATGACTACTAGGGATTGACAAACATCCTAAGAATCACAAAAATATTTGGTCAAGATCAACTCCTTAAAATCTCCATGAATTTTGTGTATACAAAATCGAAGAGGAGATTTTATTCATTAATTTTATTATCTCATCAACTTGACGAATAAAATTAATAGTTGATCTGTCTTTGATCAAATATTTGGTCAAAACTCTTTGAATTTAAAATAACATTGATTCCTCAAACAATATTATTTAAATTCACCAACACCTCAAACACCGTGAATTTTGCATGCCACGTTAGTGTGGACGTATACAAATTCATCATTTGTAAGAGGAGGGTTTTACCCATTGACTATCTTGTCAATATAACTTTTTGACAAATAAAATTACCTCAAACACCATGAATCTTGTATGCCACGTTAGTGTGGACGTATACAAATTCAAACATTTGTAAGAGGGGTTTATTAATTTTATTATATTGCCAATCTAGTTTTATGACAAATCAATAGTTGGTTTCCCTTTGGTCACACAAGTGATAGTAGTGACTCCGTTGGGGAGGATACTATTAAATGTGTCTAAGTGTATACCATTACTTGAGACTAAGTCCATTAATAAGATTATGCCCTTTCCGTTGGGGAAGATTACACGCTCTTAATTAACTTCCTATAGTCATCCAAAAATGGAAGTCTGTTCTAGTGATCCACAAACAAGCTCATCCGTTATGGAGGAAGGCACTCAGAGCCAACGCGCAAGCTTGTTTGCATCACTTACAAACCAGTAATGGAGACCATGGGATTTACTTAAAAATCCCTCTCCCACTTAGTTATTTATAAATGAGGAATTTTAACTATGCTAGCCTACTAAATATGTAAACCAACATGCACAGACAATATAAAAGCAATAAATAGAAAATCTAATTTTCAACTATTATGGCTTTTATCTCTAGTTGTCCTCCGTGTGTTGTCATCCCAAGCTGCTGCCATATTTGGCCACCGCCACCGGGTCTAGCTGTCGCATCCATCTTGCTCCTAGTTCCGCTGCGCCTCTGGTCCTTAGAAGGTTCCACGCTTTGCAAGATTCGATCCGCGACATAAATAGAATTTTACATTTTTGATCCTATATTCCATAAAAGGAATGTACATGTATCTAGATCAAAAATAAAATCCTAATAAAACTAAATACAGCTCCTGCTGTATTTTAATACAATTATGCACACACAATAAAATGCCCTTGACATGTCCAAGGGTCCAATCACACACATAATAACTATAAGCCATAATAGTTGGATCCTGCATCCACAAAGTTAGCACATCCTACTATTATCCTACCTAAATTATGTATGACATGTGCATAATTAAACTAATACCAAATACACAGAGGCAAAACCCTAGCTCTGATACCAATTGTTGGTTGCTACTCGGAAAACTTAGAGGTTCCACTGTACAAAAATTTTGTACAAAGGTCTGAACCTTTTCTTAGCTACCATGTGTTCTTTTAAATTAAATTTTGGATCGCCTGCGGAACTTAACACGTTTGATCCAAAACTTAATCTATTCGTTCTTTTAGGTTTTGACTTGGGTCTCCTGCGGAACTTAACACGTTCGACCCAAATCACCTTAAGTTATTAATTCCATTAAATATTAATTTCCATAATTGGTTCCCAGTACTGACGTGGCGAGGCACATGGCCTTCTTGGATATGGGAGCAACCACCACCGACTAGACAAAACCTTTTATAGAAATCTAATATTTAATTTCCTAAAATAACTTTAGGTTAACCGAAAAGAACAATCAAAACACAAGGAAAAATAAAACAAAAGAACACAACTTCGAAAAATATATTCGAAATACTAGAATCGCATGTCTCTTGTATTTGGTATTATTTCCATAAATAACTAGCATGATGCGGAATGAAAAATTACTAGTTATACCTTCTAGAAAGACCTCTTGATCTTCTACCGTATTCCTCTTCTAACCTCGGACGTTGTGTGGGTAACGATCTTTCGAGATGAGAACCACCAAGCATCTTCTTCTTCCTTGCAAGTTTCGGCCATCAAAACTTCTCCTAGGATGAAGAGGTTCGGCCACCACCACCATGCTCCAAGGGATGCTAGAAAAGAGGCTTCTTTTCTCTCCTTCTTCTCCTTCTTAGTTCCGGCCACCAAAGCTATCTCCACCATGAGAAAATTTCGGCCACACAAAGGAGAGGAGAGGAAAGAAAGGGCCGGCCACACCCAAGGAAGAAAAGAGGGAGAAAAATAATAGAGTTGTTCACCATGAAGCCTCCTCTACCCCCTCTTTTATAATCCTTGGTCTTGGCAAATAAGGAAAAATTAATAAAACCTTCCTTAATTCTTTTGCCATGAAAAATAAAAATTAATTAAAAATTAATTTCCTTTTTCCAACTTATTTGGCCGGCCACCTACAATCCACAAATCAAGGAAAGTTTTAATTAAAACAAAAATTAAAACTTCCTAATTTGTTTCTAGAAATTTATAAAAATTTCTCCAATAATTTTATCCCTTCATGATTGGTTAATAAAAAGGAAATTTAATAAATTAAAATCTTTCTTTTAAACATGTGGATAAATTCCAAAAAGAAAAGTTATCTTTAAAAATTAAAATCTCTTTTCAATCTACAAATAAGGAAAGATATTAAATCTTTTCTTAATCTTTTGTAGAAACTAATAAAAGAGAATTTTTAATTTTTAAACTTTCTTTTAAATCATGAATATAATTAAAAGGAAAGTTTTTACCAAAATTAAAATCAACCTTTTAATCTACAAATAAGGAAAGAGATTTTAACTCTTCTCTTAATCTTTTGTAGAATCTTATAAAAGGAAGGATTTAAATTTTTTAAACTCTCTTTTAAATTATATTATCCACATAAGAAAAATTTTAAAATTTAAAATTCCTTTTTATTTAATAGGGCCGGCAACATGAATTCACCCATGAACATACCCATGGCCGGCCCTAGCTTGGTCTCCAAGCTAGCTTGGCCGGCCCCTATAGGATGGGTAAGAAGGTGGGTATAGGTGGGTATAGTACTCTATAATTAAGAGGCTACGATAGGGACCGAGAGGAGGAATTGGTTTTGGTCTCCCGATAAAATTAAGCATCCCATGCTCGCCCCGAACACACAACTTAATTTTATCAATAATAATTCATTCCACTAGAGAACTATTATTGAACTACCGCACCAATCCCAAATTACATTTTGGGCTCCTTCTTATCATGAGTGTGTTAGTCTCCCTGTGTTTAAGATAACAAATGTCCACTAATTAAGTAAGTTACTGACAACTCGCTTAATTAATATCTAGCTCCAAGAGTAGTACCATTCAACTTCATCGTCATGTCGGACTAAGTCCACCTGCAGGGTTTAACATGACAATCCTTATGAGCCCCTCTTGGGGACATTCTCAACCTAGATCACTAGGACACAGTTTCCTTCTATAATCAACAACACACACTATAAGTGATATCATTTCTCAACTTATCGGGCTTATTGATTTATCGAACTAAATCTCACCCATTGATAAATTAAAGAAATAAATATCAAATATATGTGCTTGTTATTATATTAGGATTAAGAGGACACGCTTCCATAATAACTGAGGTCTTTGTTCCTTTATTAAGTCAGTATAAAAGGAATGACCTCAAATGGTCCTACTCAATACACTTTAAGTGTACTAGTGTAATTATATAGTTAAGATAAACTAATACCTAATTACACTACGACCTTCCAATGGTTTGTTCCTTTCCATCTTGGTCGTGAACTACTGTTTATAATTTATAAGGTACTGATAACATAATCTTCTGTGTGTGACACCACACACCATGTTATCTACAATATAAATTAATTGAACAACTACATTTATCATAAATGTAGTCATTTGACCAATGTGATTCTTATTTCTAGATAAATGTTTATACCAAAAGCTAGGCTTTTAGTATACACTCTAACAGGACTTAGGGCTGATCCTTGATGTAACCCTATCTTTATTGAAAATGCTTCAGTTACTCCACCTGAAGTCTTTACTCTGGTCGTTACATCCTCATATATATCCTTAATTAGTTCAATATATGTTACGCTAACACCTTTCTTTTCTAAAATTCTCCATATAAGTTCTCTTGGGACTCTATCATAAGCTTTTTCTAAATCACTGAATACCATGTGTAGATCTTGTTTTTGCTCCCGATATTTTTCAATTAATTGTCTAAGGAGATGTATAGCTTCTATTGTCGACCTTCCGAGCATGAACCCAAATTGATTTTCTGTCACTGTGGTCTCCTTCCTTAATCTTTTTTCTATTACTTTTTCCCAAAGTTTCATAGTATGACTCATTAGTTTAATATCCCTATAGTTTGCACAATTTTGTATGTCTCCCTTGTTCTTATATAAGGGAACTAGAGTACTTATCCTCCATTGATCATGCATTCTTTTCGTTTTCAATATCATGTTAAATAATTTTGTAAGCCATTCAATATCTTGTTTCCCTAAGCACTTCCATACCTCTATCGGAAGTCCGCGAGACATCTGGGTGTGGCTGTCCGCGAGCACCCCCGCAGGCATCATTGCTGCACGGGCTCGGGCATCAGCCCATATTTGGACGAGCGACCTTTGGATGATGATTTGGTGCTCGGGATTCAGCGCTGGATTCGCGCCACTCCTCGATTAGCAGATGTAGTACCGTCGTTATATGGCGCTGGCTGCTCGCGGCCGATTGTGCAGAGGTTGCTCATTCGGACGGTCGTGACGAAGACGCCGGATGGATACTCGACTTCTGGGCCTTCGATTTTGTTGGCATGAAGGCCATTGGCGGCGCGCAGACGGTTCCTTGTGGCAAACCGAACAGGGAGGGAGTCCGATCGGACGACTTAGGAGCACTAGACTCTTGGACGGGAGCGGGGGTCGACGTCTCGACCCATTCGGCTGACCGCACCCCCGAAGTGGCGGAGTGTGATGGAGGCTCCGCTCGACGCCTCTTGCGCCTGATCAGTGGCTCAACTGAGGAGGCTGAACCCGAAGCCCCCTCAACTTGAACGATCGGAAGTCGTTCGGAAGGAGGTTGTGAGTCACTAGCTGCTCCACCACTTGCCAAGACGGGAGCCCTTTGCTCTCATCTTGCGGCTCTTCTTGTGAGTCGACCAGTTGTAGGCCGTGATTCTCCAATTCTTCCACAGTAGCCACATTTATCGCGGCATCCGCAAGCTTCGCCTTGCCGGCCAGACGTGCACGTAGCATGACTTCGGCTGTAAAAGAGGAAGAAAAATCAGTTAGAATAAAAAAAAGGAGTGAAGATGTCTCATACCTAGGCTGGACGAAAGTCGGGTGCGGATCGGACTCAAGCCGAAGATGTAGAGGACACCCTCCAACAACAATTTGTGGATGTCATAAGTCTGACCGGCCAGCATGGAAGCGACGCTGAGATAATCCGACCGACTCTTGTACTGCTTCAAGGGGGGTTGGGCCGCCACTTCGAGCTGTTAGTGGGTCGGGAAGTCCGGTCGCTCGGGAAAGCGTATGAAAAAGAAATATTCCCTCCAATGTTTGTTGGAAGTCGACATCTTGTCAAAGAAAACCAAGCTCACTTGGGCTTGGAAAAGGAAAGTCCCCGGTTCAGGTAATTTTGGATAATAAAAATAGTGGAAGATTCAGGGGTGAGAGGAATGTCGTGCAGGCGGAAATGAACGACGACCCCGTATAGCAACCACAAGGAGTTCGGTTTTAATTAGTGAAGGGGGATGTGAAAGTATTTACACACAGAGGGAAAAAAAGGGATGAATGGGGAACCGCTGACCGACGGTAAACTGATCCCTAAAGAAACAAATGCAGCCGGGCGGCGGAGAATTTGGCCGATTGGAAGGAGAGGGAAGAAAGACTTGATAATCAGGAGGAAACTCGAATACGGCTGTCAAACTCTCAGCGTCATCGGCGTTAAACCGGGACTCGGTAGAGGTGTACTAGAGTCTAGGGATGCCGGCGGGAGGCTGTGAGAAACTCTCCATCGCAAAAACAAAGGAGGATGAAGAGATGCGAAAGGAAGCCTACTGGTAGAATTATCGCCGGAACACTAAGGGACGCCGAAAAACTCGAAGACGAGGAAATACAGAGGCCGGAAGACAAGAAAGCAAGGGGCGATGGGAAGGAAGCTCACTGGAAAGAGGTCGCCGGAGGAGCAGGAAAGAGGAACGTCGCCGGAGAACAGAAGGAGCGTCGTTGAAGAACTCGAAGAAGTGCGCAAAGGCGGCGACGCCACGGGATTATAAACCTTGGGGTCGGCCGATCGACGCTACCCGATCTAGGTCGCAGAAACCCAGGCCGAGATTTGATTGTTGAATTTGAACCGTCAAACATCACATCACCAGTGGATATCCGCCTGTCACGTCAGACGTGCGACGGCAGTGGGTAGAACACGTGACATATCACCACGGGTCGGCATTTAATGAGGGCAATTAAAAGGTATGGGGGCGCGCTAAGCCTTAATGCACAGAGATTTGCACGATTTTCTAGAAATCTGGGTGACGTAAGCTTGGCTCGCGCTCGCCCAAGACAGCTCAAGAAAAGATTTCACAAGTATAAACCTTCGTTGTACCAATCGGATTGAGAAAGCATGCCTACGGTCGAACGACAAGCTTCAACAGGCCGACCGGCAGGGAGCGGTCGCATGTCGATCAGAAACCAAGTAGTGTCGAAAGCCGATCGGGTGGAAAACTGCTCAGACTGGTCTAGTCAGTCGGACTTGCAACCTCCTTCGACTAAACTTGAGGGGGAGACATGTGATGCGGTGATGATGAGGGGCCCCACCCCACGGTCATGGTGGAGGTCAAAATCAAAACGGTCAACGCGCAGATAGTATTGGTCGGTCATGCAAAGCATGCCCCGATCGGAGGAGAAGTCCCCGATCCTTCGCCGTCTTCGACACGGGGATGAGTAAAACGATCGACGCTCAATGGATTATTGGACGCCGAACGGAGGAGGAGATGAGGTGCAGATGCCGGGTCGAGGGCTACCCCGCTCGGCCAGACAACAAATCTCGACATTGGCAGAGTTCAACTTCGGCCGAGCGGCTACCTCGCTCGGCCTGGCAGCAAATCTCGGCAGTGGAAGAGTGGAATTTCGGTCGAGCGGACACACACATAGGAGTAGCCAGATTCTTGACAACCGGATAGGACACCAGAGCGGCGAAATTCCGGCCGAGCGGTCCACCCGCTCGGCCTAGAAATACACTCCCTCTAATATCCATTGACATCCTTTTGGAGTTGGTGGCGCCGACACCGGGCATGGACAGTTAGAAGATCATATGGCGGAAGCTTCCACTGTCACTTCAGAGATATGCTCGACCCGTTGCGGTACTGTATCAGGGACACTTTACTGATAAGTCTTTTTAGGAAAATTTGGGGAAGCGTGCTCGCCTTGGGAGAGCGTGCACGCACGCTACAGGAGCTCTATATAAAGAGGGGTCTAAGCATCGGTGGAGGTATGCGATATTCACTGTTTGTGCTACAGTCTTCTTGTTGCTCCGCCTTATATTTCATCGTCGGTGACTGACTTAAGCGTCGGAGGGCCAACGTCGGGACCCTTTCCCTGGCTCGGCACTGATGTAGTTTGTGTTGCAGGTCCGAGCAAAGTCTATAGGCAGTCAACGAGAGTGCCACATCTCTAGCTTTTCATCTCTTCGACTTTCGGACAGGATAAGCTACTATATTGTAGATTCTAACATGTATAATCATAAAAAAATTACTCCAACTTGATCAAAATTACAACAAACGAAACATTGTTATATCAAAATATTCTTTATTAACTTTGTCAAATTACTTAAACTTATCAAAATCATTCCAATTTAATTAAAATTGTTTCCACACTATTATAGCAGCTATGACCAAAACTATATTAAAGTTATTTTGAACAAGTTTATCCGTTTTGGTTAAGCTTGAGCAATTTTTACCAAGTTGGTAAAGATTATTTTGATATAACAATGCTCCATGTATTGTAATTTTGACTAAATTGGAGCAATTTTTTTTATAGGAAGTAAATATCATTAACGAAACAAAATGATGTAGAAGGGAGTTCTTAAACAGCTTTTCATGGTGTTCAAGGATCGGTATACACGTATTTGTAGTCTTCTATAAGTATTCTCTACATCAATAGTCTCTTCCTCAAAAAGGCTACTATTTCTAGCCTGCCAAATATGATGAACCATACAAGGCATGGCTAAATGTCGTACTCTAATCAAAAGTGTAGTCCCTCTGAACTAATGCTTGAAGATCCGAAACATCCTAATATAGGATGTCATATTCTGGTGCATGCAAAGTCATCCCTCGCCTTCCTCCAACGTTGCTCTATCATGGAGCAATTTTATTTTATATTGTAATAGCTACAACCACAATTGCTGCCCCTACGGGCATAGTTGAGTTGGTACTTGGGTGGTAGATTTATATCATAAGAGCAACGTTCAAATATCTGAGATTCATTCCCTTAGAGAATAAGGTTTGGGGGAATGGACCAACCCGTGGTTTGGTACAATAGATTGATAATGTTGAGTTTAACTAATCTAGTTGACTGAAGCCAATTAGGTAATTGATAGAATATTTTTGTTCGTGGCTAAGTGAATAAATTCCGTCATAGTCAACCCCAAGCTCAAATAAAGAAGGGTTATATTAGGTTGTCAACCAATGTAAAGCATAGGTAAATGTTATATATGGATTTATCAAAATATTATACTAATATTATGTCCTTCCTCGGAAGGAAGATGTTGCAGAATCCAACATGAGAATTTGGATGTAGTATTAAATATATAAGGGTTCTCACACTCTAGGTTGGATACAAACAAACAAAAAAGGCAGCTCGGTGCACGAAGCTCCCGCCATGCGGGGTCCCGGGAAAGGATCCATTGTACACAGACTTACCCTGCTTTTTGCAAAAGACTATTTCCAATATCCAACTTTAATGTTGGATACAAACAAACATTATAGAAAAATTAATTGCCTTAAATTTGAAATATGGAATATAGGAATGCTTACTAGTAAAGTAATGAAGGCAGTAAATATGATGATTAAGAGTAGAATTAATATTTTATATTTACAAGAAATAAAGTGTGCAGTGGAGAAGACAAAGATGATAGAGAATTCAAGTTTTAAATTATAGTATACAAGAAAGATTCTGATGAGAATTGAAATAATATTGTAATAGATACTTTGTTAAGGAACGAAGAAGAAATAATTAAGGAAAGGATATAGGATTATAGCTATCAAGATAGTGGCAATAAAAGAAACTATTAATGTAATTAACATATATACACCTCATGTAGGATTAGATGACATAAAATATTGGTTTTGGGAATACCTATATGAGGTAGTACAACAAATTTTGACAAATGAGATAATCTTAATAGCCGGAGATACAATGTATGCTATTTGGTTGTGAGTCGATTCCTCAGTCCTAATTGACTAATCTGTAAATCGATTGGTACTCTTAACTCTAACCATTTCTAAAGCTGAATCCATACCTAAATCTAATCCCTTTATTCTAGTGTATATATACACTCAAACTCTTTTTCACAAAGTTACCTTCATACTAAGAGGCCTTCCAAACCTTTGGGATTTTATCGTGCCAAGAAGCTCTTTGCTTCCGAGACTTTCATGCTAAGCTTCTTGCATTTGAGACTTCATCGTGCCTAGCATTCGATCTCCATAAGTTATTAGGACTTCATGCCTTACTTAGCATCTAGTCTCCTTGACCAGAGACTTCATGTTGTCATATGATTGGCCCATGATCTATCTGGACTTTTCACATGCCAAGTATTCAATTCTTGATGATCTACATGGTTATCCATTGTTGCACCTGCAATTTATGTTACACTTATGGGATCAACAATGTCTCCCTAACTTAAACTTTCTCCAAACATCAAAATCACATGTCAATTATATGCTTAGTGCATGATTGCACCAGCTAAGTTAAGGTTGACATTTTAAAAGGTTGTTTACTTCTAAAGGGTATGTAGGAGCATTTCTATTGCATTTTGGAAGCTAATGATTAGCTAGAAGGTCTCAAGCAAGATGGGAACTCACCTAGGACAACCTTGATAGGTTGCAGGAAATGACAGTGTATCGATGATTCAATGTTAAACTTCTACTCTAGAATTTCTTAATCTAGTGTCAATTCGAAACTCAGTTATCTCAACTAGCAGTTACTATAATCAAGAATTATACCAAGTGTTTTGTAGCTTGTTATTGTAGTAAACTCTAGCAATGTATTGTTAATATTTGTTGAGGCTTAACTTATAATATCATTTAAAGGGGTGTATTTGTGAATTGTTCATTGGTGACACTTGGTGTGTCACAAGCTATGAAGAAGGATCGCAATCTGCGCACCATATTGCATCATCTGTTAGCATTATGATTAATTATTTTTATTTTCCTCGTGTACATCACACTTCATTATCAATCACACATGGATTTGATATATAACTTTGAAATTGAGGTTATTATGTGCAAGAATTAAAAGAGCTCTCTAGACTATAGATCCCCTAAAAATTACATGTATTGAAAATATGTTAGCTTAAATGATTAGCATAAATTGTATAAGCTCCTTATCACTAGCACCAAGGCTAAGACACTCAATTTATCATGCATAACAACAAGATTCATCTGTATGGCACACTAGTCTGATAGCTTAACAAGTTAAAATTTCTGTTCGCAATACTCTGATTTTGTTTGTTGATCTGGGTATGTCATTGTGATTACATATAGGTGATTTCAATCCATTTACTCATTCATCAAAATTGTATTATATATGATGGATCAATTTGTTTTCCTTACCAGCCTCCCTTTGTGCTGATTTTATCATGGATACTTGACCAGACTGTAACGTTTTTACTTTGCTGAAAATGAAGGTTTTCCAGATCGAAACTGATTCCACCATGTGACAAAGTATAGCAGGCAGAGTGAACTAGGAAGTGTTGCAAGGTGCAATCATTCATCCATCTATCCTTCTAAGCTCCTCTAGTTGACCTACCATCACCCAACTTGTATTTCAGCTCTGCTTGAAAGAAATTTCGAGCAACTAGGTTTGAATTTCTTCTTAAAGGATCAAATGAGCTATTACACTGTTGGCAAGCGCAAGCTTTCTGCCAACATATAGGTATTTGCTTTGCCAAACTCCTAGTCTGCTAGCCGTCTTATTGATAGTAGGCTTTTAAAGGATTTTGTTGGTCTTTTATACCAAGATTCAACCTCAGATAACTTGTAGGTAGATTCTGTTATAGATAGCTCAAAGACAAGCCATTATTCCTCCGTCCCAACAAAAAGACTGATGACTTATTGTAGATGATGTGCAGTCTAGTAAACATTGCAAAGGATGCCAGTATGACCTTTCTGTCCGCGGTATCTTTTTCCCTATTTCAATCTTCAACAACCATGAAATCACTTCCCAGGAACTGCAAATTTACCAGGGGAATAGGAGGATTTCTATCCACCTTTGGGCAAAACTATGATTTTTTAGCATACTAATCAAACTCTGCCAAAGAGCTTTTCCAGAGTCTCGTTTCAAACTCTGCCAAAGAGCTTTGTGAAAAGCATTGACTACTTCAGAAGCAACCTTTCGAGTTCCGAACCTTTACAAATGCATGTTGATTTTCTGATTTCATCTCCTTAACTACCATTTAAAGTCGATTAGCTATCACTTCCAATATCAACTTTAAAACACAACTCTCAAGTGCTATAGGGCTAAATTCACATGCTTGTATGACACTTTGTTTCTTAGGTAGAAAAGTTAGGTAGGTGTATTTATCTTGCAAATTCTAATCTACTCTCGTTTGGGCCGTCAAATAACCTTACCATACATCACCCTGATTGTATATCCTTTCCTTTGTTTACCTATTGTAGAATAATTGTAAGATTGGGAAAGCACTAGAGGGTGAATAAGGTATGTCATTTTTTCATGTTTTTCAAAATTTATTTTATCTTTTCAAAGTAAGACAACGGAATATAACACAACATAAGAACACGTTTTATTTTTACTTGGTTCACAGTCTAGGCCTACTAGTTTAAGGCCTGGATCCCTTAATCGCTTTCAATAGACAATCCACGAAAAAAATCTCTTTCTCTAAATAACAATTCAAAGGTGGAGATTTGTCTTTTTTACAAGAAGCGGGGTGCGATAATAAGCTTATCGCCCCTTAGAAGTTAAAGTACAAAGATGAGTAAGAAAGTACAAGTTATATTGATAAAAAAAATCTTATAAGTTGAATATGGTTTGTCGAATCAGCACGTCGACGTTGTGTTGGAATTTTGGAGCAAGATGAGAATAGAAGCACTTGAAAAATAATGAAGGGGCTTCTTTTATAGACTTTGATCGATCTATCGATCCGTTTGATCGGTATATCAATCTGATTGATCGGTATATCAATCTGTCTGATCGGTATACTAATCGTCTTGGAAATCATATCCAAATTTGGTCAATCAGTCTATCGATCCCTTGGATTGGTCTACTGATCTAGCTTTGGCAAGTCCCCTTTCATCACGTCAGTTTGTCAATGAAGATCCTCTACCACGTTAGCATCTCGGTCCTTATCCTTCATTGATTCCTTTGCCACGATCAGTCTAGATCCACTTTATCTCTACCACCAGTCGATCGGTCTAGATCCAGTCTGTCTACCGATCCATCATCGGCCTACCAATCCAGTCGATGTCACCGATAGATGATCGGTCACATCAATGTTTGATCTACCAATCAGGCTGATCGATCTATCGATTTGTCTGGTCTATCGATCCAATCGATCAGTCTGCCGATCCAGTCGATTGGTCTACCGATCCAGTCGATCGGTCTACCGATCCAGTCGATCGGTCTACCGATCCAGTCGATCGGTCTACCGATCCAGTCGATCGGTCTACCGATCCTATCGATCGGTCTACCGATCCTATCGATCGGTCTACCGATCCTATCGATCGGTCTACCGATCCTATCGATCGGTCTACCGATCCTACCGATGGGTCTACCGATCTTGCCGATCGATCTATCGACCCTGCAAAATAAAGATTAGCACAATAATATGAAGATCAGGTAAAATAGATTCTAACAGTCGTTTAATTGTCTGATCTCGACTTCAGAATTTGAGTGAATCCCTTAGTTGGATCATTGCCTAAGAATGCCCCCATAAAAGGACCCATCTTTACTCACTCCACTCTAGGAGCTTACTTCAATTTACTATTGACCAAACCTTGGTCCTCTAACCTCGTTGGAGCTTCCTCTACTCCACATCAGATTACTTAACCCTTAGGACTTTCTGACTTGATC
This sequence comes from Zingiber officinale, assembly GCF_018446385.1. Classification (NCBI taxonomy): domain Eukaryota; kingdom Viridiplantae; phylum Streptophyta; class Magnoliopsida; order Zingiberales; family Zingiberaceae; genus Zingiber; species Zingiber officinale. The sequence goes on along the minus strand of NC_055990.1, from coordinate 58,267,169 downwards.
TATAGTCCTTACTGATATTAGTGTAAGCCCTAAGAGCCAACCAAGAATTGATTGACATAGGACATATTGTATCATATTTTATTAATTAAAAACAATGGTTATTATATTTACTTCAGATCTATGTCAGATGAATAAATATAATAATATTCTAAGGTAGTAGGATCTAGTTTATAACATATCAATTGACTGAATTAATAGTGGGAGCTTATAGATATATATAGACACAATTCATAATTATTCCTGATCAAGCATTAATATGCAAGGACAATATTAATGCATTGAGATTAGTATGTAGATCAATTGATAACTTAACCTCATAAGTTATGAATATAAGATATCACGTTGACACATGAGTATATATTAGAGAATATGTACTGAATTGACCCGCCATAAGAATGTTTTATGGATTACTATATGAGTGTCATAAATATTCTCATAGTAACTATTAGTATGAATAGTCCTTAGACATGAAGTCACTACGGTTCTCTATATAAGGAGTTGTGTACTTTGGTATCGGCAAGCGTCTTCTGTAACAAGGTGGACTATAAAGTTGATCATTGGGTATGTAATAAGTTATGCGAAGGAATATAAGTGATGTAGATGAGATCTATGCCTTCCATATAACGGAAGTTATATCTATGAGCCCCTTAATTAAGTAGATATAAGAATGCATGATCATACTCAAATTAGTCAATATGAGATATCGAGTTTATTTGATTGAGTGTGTCTACTTAGGGATCAATAAACATGATAAGAAGATGACACAGTCTATGCTTCATTGATCAATTTAGATATCAAGGATAAAAGAACTGAGTCATATAAGATAATAGACACGGAAAAGTTAGGTCGGATCTCGATATTCTCATCACTTGGGTAGCAATGATGTATTACTAGATGTCACTCATTGTTTATGTGTCTAAAGTAGTTTTAGATACATTGTCAATGTTACGAAATCCTATTAGATCACACACAAAGAACATGTTGAATTAGACACATTGAGTTAGACTCAAATGAATTCAAATTAGACTTATTGGATTAATGAGTTAGACTCATTGGTTTATTGGGTTAATGACTTATTAGGTTAATCCAATATACTAAATTTAACCTATTAAGATGAATGAATATTAATAGAGATTAATTCATCATTAATCAAAAGAAGACCAAGAGACAAACATTTGATATTCTTTGGATGAGTACAAAGACTTTTGAAATTATTTTCATGAGATGGAATTTGATTCTCTTTTTTTTTTCTCTTGATCCTCTCTTGGTTGAACCTCCTAGATTGGATAACATCACGAAGGTGGTTTCTCTTCGAATCATGGGCATGAGACAAACGAAAGAGTGTGTTCCTATGGATACCGTAGAGGTGCAAATACTTGATCTATTGAGATTTGCATCCAAAGACAAGTTGCTATCGGAATTGCTTTAAGCACGCAACAAAGGTAATTATTCTATGTGATAGAGTAGTAAGAATATAGTATACGATATGCGCAAGGATCTCTGGAGGGATCCTTTTTCCGCTGCGCATGTGATTATTTTTTACATAAGATCCCTACAACTGATCCATCAAATCTTTCTTGCTAGATGTTCTATCCGTTAATCCATCTAGACTTAGTTGTCTGGTGTCTTTAGTCTGCTAATGTTTCTTTGACTAGTCTCCGATCTAGCTAATCTATAGGGCTTTAATTTATCTAATGTCTAATCAACTTGATCTATTCGGATTTCCCAAACTAACAACATGCACACTTGATTAACGTAATCTTATTAGATCACAATTAAACTTAATTTTAAACTCATTGCTAATATTAAAACTCATATTCTATTATTGGGTCTCTCTATCTAAATAATCTCTCCTTTTTTTTATTATATGAATCTAGTTCAAAGTTTAAAAAATATAAAGTATTTTTAAAAAATTTCTCCCTTAACTTAAACTCTCATCCTGAAATTAATATCTTTTAGTTTTTTGAAAATACGTAAGGGTTTTTCAAAATCTTTAACCTACTCTCTCTCTCTCCCCTAGATAAATCAAAAATCACCAAGGAGGTCCAAAAACATCAAACATTTTGTAATAGAGTTTTTGAAAATATTTCCAACGGATAAAATACGGATATGGGAATGCTTTTCGAAAGACCAAATTAAAACCTTAACAGAATTCAAGGTTTTGAAAAGTCTTAGAAAAAATTTCACAATGAATTTTCGAAAGCCTTGCTGAAGATTGAAAATATTTGTAAAACTGATATATAAAAAATGGATTTTCAAAAAGCTTTGTTAAGATAGAAAACAAATTTTCAAAATACATTCTAAAATAGATGTTTCAAAATATAAGGTAAAATTTTCAAAATGGATTTTTAAAAAGATATATAAGATAGAAAATAAACTTTTAAATTGATTTTTAAAGATAGAAAATTCATCTTCAAAATTGATTTTCAAAAACCTTTTTAAGATAAAAAAATAAACTTTTAAAATTGTTTTTCAAAAATAGTAAATATGTTTTCAAAATTGATTATCAAAAACCTTTTTAAGATAGAAAATAATTTTCAAAATAGATTTTCAAAGATAGAAAATAAATTTACAGAAGATTTTTTTTTGTTTTAAAATATTTAATATCGAAGATTGATTTGCAAAAGATTTTTCAAAAAACAAAATCTTCAAAAAGAAGATTAATTCAATATTGAATTTTTTAAATATATTTTGAAGTCAAAAGAAGGTTTTTGAGAATTATTTTAAGTCAAAAGAAAGTTTTCAAAAACTATTTTTGTTTTCAAAAGATATTTAAACATTTAAGTCTATAGAAAACGAAAAAAATCAAGAAATTACAGGAATTAACTTTTTAAAAGAATATAATATAGTGTGAAATTTTAAAAAGATAAAAAAAATTAATGCTTGTAATAATTTGATAGAAATAATGGGAAATCTATTTAGCCTCATTGATTAATTTTGGGAGTGATCAATTTAGTTCTATAAAAATTTTCTATCAGTTATCAAGGTAAATCGAGAAACGCATATGGTGAGCAGCCCAGAAATACAGTATCTTTTGGTTACATTCCTCATTTGGAGAATTTTTTTTATAAATACATCATTACTAGAGATTAAATTATAAATATCTATATAATAATTTAGATATCCTATTGTGTCATCATTACTAGAGAATTTTCCTCCTCTCTTTACAACATAGTAATTGTAATTTATATATTATGTTTTCTTTCCTTTATTTGAGTTTTATATATGGAGTCTATATAAATATGTATTTAGCAAGATGATCCTCGAATATTAAATAAATTTTCATTGTTTCAGAAAAGTATGGAGGATATATAGTAGTTATCTCTTCTTACCTTCTCCTCAAATCCTTTTTTCGTCAACTCACAAAATAATCGTTATCCTGTTCGTGTGGATTGACCCGTGATGGGCCGATCATTTGGTGGGACGGGTCGGGTTGACCCGTCAATTTGACGGGTTGAGAAATTTCTAACCCAATCCAATATAAGGCGAGTTACGGGTTTGGCGGGCCAACTCGGGGGCCTATCATTTTTTTAAAAAAAAATTAAAAAAATATTTTATATTTTCAATATTTTACTTTGAAAATATTTCATCAACCAAATGTATCCATAAACATGTATTTTACATATAAATGAATACAAATGAGTAATTATGTGGGATAAAAAGTATTATTTTTATTTCAAAATTATAAAAAGAAAGATAATAAATGGGTAAAAAAAACTTAATTTACATGTATTTCTCAATCCGAAGGTCAATCCAAGCCCATCGCGGCCCGACCCGCGCGGGTCGCGAGCCTAAGCGGATCGGCCCGTAACGGACTTGGGTTAATAAAATTCTAACGCAACCCATTTAAATTATTTGAAGGGACAAGTCAATCCGACGAACCAAATCCAAATTGACGGCTCTACTTCCCGGACATTCCCCCCTGAAGAGGATGCCCCTTGGGGAGTACCTCCGTTATGGCATCCTCAACCTGGACATGGCCTCCAACCCCTTCTCTCACGAGGTCGTTGATTGTGTCAAGCGCGGGCTCCGCATCAGGACTATCTACGGTAGCTCGAAGTATGATCTCGAGCGCCACCTTGTCGACTTCTGGATCTCATCTCAGGCTGGCACCTACATCCGTACCTTCTGCGTCCATCTTGGGTTGATTCTTGGCGTCCGAGAGCATATGCAAGAGCTGCGGCGTGCCCGCTCAGGGATCCTCCACGAGAAGGACAACATGGTGACCATGCATAATAGTGGTAATGCAGCAACTGTCTCTAGGACTGCAAAAAGCTGAATTACATTACATTTCTGATTGTTGTCAGAGTAATGAGCTTTCAGATTCAGATAAAGATGGTAAATGCTCGATTATGAAGTCCAATAGTGGTAAACAATTGGTCGACATCATGGGTTTACCTTGTGATGTGGATTCTGAAGAGACATGCCACCATTCCAACTATAATCTTGATTCCAAGAAGATTGATGATCAGGAAAGAGAGGGGGAAAGTTGTTCAGAAAAGGTAATTTTTGATGTTTCATCGACTAATGAGAATTACCCTGATTGCACTGATCAATCTGATAGTGCAGTGACTTTTGGTGTCAAAGAACCTTCTGTTGAAAATTTGGATGGGTCAAGTCCTGAAAATTTTAATATTAGGCGGATTGCATCTTGGATTAGTCAACTTAATGTTCAGAATTGTAACTATTTCAAAGAATTAGACCAAAAGAAAACCTCATCCAATTCCTGACAACAAGCTGAGTAAGAAAGCTAGCAAAGTGGGAAGCAAAAAGCTTGATGCTAAAAGTAGTCTCGAAATAGCAGCTTACAATTACATTTCATGCCTTGATCCTGCTTCATCGAGTGTGATATATGATTGTTGATCATGTTTAGAATTTGAGTCATACGAAGGTTGGCTGAGATGGTACTGGTAATAGCGGAGATACGACTTTGACCCAACTAGTGTTGGATATTGGGGCCTTAAATGGACCAAAAACGATTTTGAGAAAGGAAACCATCAATTGTTGAAAGTCGTAATTGACTTCAAAATTGAAATATACGATTCGCGTAGGTAGATTTAGACTATTAATTTGCTCAAAACCGATTAAGGGTGAATGAGAAATTAATGTTTAAAGTCGGCCCAAAATAACATTTATTATTCATTAATAAAGTGCATGGGAGAATAGTCTCACATCGAAAATTCTCGATGTGTATTCTCTACTTATTAATGAAGATGTGTTAATGGAGTTAACACAAAAATAAAAGGACAGGTACTCCCTTAGCCCAGGGCGAGCAGGTGCTCGCACCTGTGAGCCCGCCACCCGCAATGGGCGCTTTGTAGGCGCACTTTGCACGTACGCATCGTCGCGAGGAGCTTAAATTTATGCTCCAGGTGACATTGCAGTGCCTACATGGCACTCGGGTGACGTGTCAGGCTCGTACCTGACGTGGCAGTACCTATGCGGCATCCTCGTGGGCAAAGGGAGATGACTGGACAGTTGACTTAGGGAATGGATGGCTACCATTGATCAACGTTGATCAAATAGGTATGATGGATCGCTTGTGATGCGATCTAGAGCGTTGGATTGCAAAGAGTAATGATCTGACGGCTTGGGATGAGACTTGATCTGAAGCATCGAATCAATGAATCCAGATCCGATGGCCGATGACAATAGGCGGGATCTGAGGGTCACAACTCCTCAGATCTGATGGATGAGATTGAAGTAGGCTTGGTGAAGGGTTACAACCCTTCAGAATGGATAATCTAGATCGATCCAGCCCAAGGAACACATCCACTCACCCAAAGGACATTCAACCTCTTCTTTCAGTATAAATAGAACCCTCCAGATGATGGAATATTCACTCAATCCTCTCTTCTCTTCCTCAAGCATTCATCTCATCTTGTGCATTCAAGAGTCCAAGAAGTCTACTAGAAGGTTCGATGGTCTCGGAAGTCGGAGTGCTACGATTCCGAGACGTTTGTCGTCGTTGTATCTTGGGAACGAATTGCAACAATCCGTTAAGCACCGTAGCGGAGCAATATCGTTTACGGAGATAGTGTCGAACACTAGCCTCGACGATCAGTTTGCATACTCCAGAAGCTACCCGGGAATAACAACTAGCATATGTGCACCGGAAAAATGAACCCCCATGTGGTACTCGGGGACGATGGTAACGAGACCGGTGGTACTTAGGCTCTGCGCACACTCAGACAAGCACACAGAGCGTTAAACACCAGAAATAAAGGGAAAAGTCCCCGACGCAGACCCTTCGATACTCAAGTCAGGTATTTTTTTTCCCAGAAGAACGGTGTACGAAGGAAAAAAAATTGTAGAAGACGAGTGTGAATGTGCGTGGGTGTACCTAGATAAGGGAGAGAACCTCCCTTTTTATATGACGCTGCGTACCTTCAGAGCATGTATGTTGTCAGAGAATGTCGGGTGTCAGGGCATGTCGGGTGAGAGAAGATGTACGGTGGCCTTCTATTGGTGGAAGGAATGCTCCATTCGCAGGTGATAGCAGACCACTGGAATATTCTCTAATGCATGGTAGTTATTCTCTAACAGGATGTTACGATTCCTTGACATTGTTTGTCGCTTAGCGCTTTCCATCCCACCCGGGTTTAGCTACAGACAACTCGAGATGATCGTTCAGAGGTACTACCTAACTTGAGTCTTGCTGAGGAGGTTGAGCCGTGGTGATTTGCCTAGGCTTTATCTATTATCTATATCTGAGACTATGGCGAGGAACCCATCCTTCACACCTTAATGGTTGCAGGGCTAGCCGAAAGTTGTTTTAGTGAAAGTACTCGACCTACTCACACGGCCCGAGTTGGAAAAGTTCGATCAGTCGAGGGGCGGTCAAGAACTAATCCAGGGTGCCTCTTACGTCTCAGATCTAAGGACTTGCCCTGCTTGTGCCAGACCAGAAATTATGCGACTGATGACATGAGGCGGTCTAACTCCCTCGTTTTCCTAACCGTTGACTGTCATATACTCTTGACTTTTGGCTGCCCTTGATTGTCACTTCTCCTGGACTTTTAAATGTCTAGCCTTATCGGGCCCCACCTTTATGCACCGTATCATAAGCTTCCCCTCCAAGTCTAGTCAAAGGAGGCTCAAGTCTGACTGACTAGACCCAAACTCGAGTTTTATTTACTTCACCTTTATGACTATAAATGTTGATTCTTTTCCCAAACTGTCAGTATAGTAACCTGTTTAATTGCTCAATCAACCTCGGGTGAAGGGCCACTTTAATCTCTACAAAAGTCAACTTTTCCCATCCTCCTCTTTAAAAGAGGTTGACCCCACCCACAGATACATACTTTCCTTTAACAGACGTTCACTAATCATGGTGTTGAACTCCGAGTTTGATGAACTGCAGCACCTTCACCAGCAACTGGCTCATATGACCCAACTACTTACCCAGAAAGACACGTCTTTAGCCGAGATGACGCAGGAGATGAATCTTCAGTCTTCTCTTCACAGGGAAATTGAAGAACTCTGGCTAGTCGCTAAATCGTGGGCACGTGATGAGGTAGCACTGAAACAAAAATCCTATTCAGATTTGGAGGGTTAAGCTCAATTCATGATCTATTTGAAAGAGAAACATGTCTCTTCCGTGTCTCTTATGCATGAAGAAGCAAAGATTAAATATGAAACAATCGTTCAACAACGGTGCACTCTTCAGTCGACTCAAGCTGAGCTAGAACATGCTCGAATCCGTCTCAAAAAAGCAGGTCAAGCAACATGCTTTTGCCTGGAGGCCAACTCACAGCTGCCACCGAAAGAGAATCTTAAGCACTTAGATGACCTTTATGTTTTTACTGATTTAAGAATGAGATTTTGAGGGGTGCTCCCCTATAATTTATCAATTAAATGCAAAGCTGATCATGTTTCAGTCTTTATTCCACCCTTTTACCTTTTTCCCACTAAAACTCTCTTGCATCATGCAGACACCTTTAACAAAAAGGCATTTTAGAATAGAAGATACTCCACGAATTACGTGACGGTAGTGACATTAATCACCCTCGGTTTAAAAACGAACACATGATGTGTTGACAAAAGAGGTGGGTGCTGAGCAAGACCATGATTGAGGAAGCTATCTCATCAGAGAAACTACTTTTCTAAGCCATAGCGAGGGCCCTTCTCATCTATCACCCATGCTATGGTGAGTTTAAAACACTGACCGAGAGATAGTTGGTCATGAAGGCCTTGCTCGTTTATAATTCGCATTGGGGTGAGAGTGTGGAATACCGACCAAGAGATCATTGGTTGTGAGAGCATGCTCACTTATAACTCGCACTGGGGCGAGAGTCTGGAATGCCGACCGAGAGGTCATTGGTCGTGAGAGCATACTCACTTATAACTCGTGCTAGGGTGAGAGTTTGGAACACCGATAGAGAGATCATTGGTTGTGAGAGCATACTCACTTATAACTCGCGCTGGGGCGAGAGTCTGGAACACCGACCAAGAGGTCGTTGGTCATGAGAGCATGCTCACTTATAACTCGCGCTGGGACGAGAGTCTGGAATGCCGACCGAGAGGTCGTTGGTCATGAAAGCCTGCTCACTTATAACTCGTGCTGGGGCGAGAGTCTGAAACGTCGACCAAGAGGTCGTTGGTCGTGAGAGCATGCTCACTTATAACTCGGGATGGGGCGAGAGTCTGGAATGTCGAGCGAGAGTCATTGGTCATGAGAGCATGCTCACTTATAACTCGAGCTGGGGTGAGAGTTTGAAGCGCCGACCGAGAGATCGTTTGTCATGAGAGCATGATCACTCGCGCTAGGGCGAGAGTCTGGAACGCCGACCGAGAGGTCGTTGGTCGTGAGAACATGCTTACTTATAACTCGCACTGGGGCAAGAGTCTGGAACGCCGATCGAGAGGTCGTTGGTCGTGAGAACATGCTCACTTATAACTCACGCTAGGGTGAGAGTCAATAATGCCGACCGAGAGGTCGTTGGTCGTGAGAGCATCCTCACTTATAAGTCGTGCTAGGGCTAGAGTCTGGAATGCCGACCGAGAGGACGTTGGTCACGAGAGCATGCTCACTTATAACTCGCGCTGGGGCGAGAGTCTAGAATGCCGACCGAGAGGTCGTTGGTCATGAAAGCACGCACACTTATAAATCGCGCTAGGGCAACATCTGGAATGCCGACAGAGAGGTCGTTGGTCGTGAGAGCATGCTCATTATAATTCGTGCTAGGGCGAGAGTATGGAATGTCGACCGAGAGGTCGTTGGTCACGAGAGAATGCTCACTTATAACTCGCACTGGGGCGAGAGTCTGGAATGTCGACCGAGAGGTCGTTGGTCATGAGAACATGCTCACTTATAACTCACATTGGGGCGAGAGTCTGGAACACCGACCGAGAGATCCTTGGTCGTGAGAGCATGCTCATTTATAACTCGCGCTGGGGTGAGAGTCTGGAATGTCGATCGAAAGGTCGTTGGTCATGAAGGTCTTGCTCATTTATAACCCGCATAGGAGCGAGAGTGTGGAATACCGACCGAGAAGTCGTTGATTGTGAAAGCATGCTCACTTATAACTCACACTGGGGCGAGAGTCTGGAATGTCGACCGAGAGGTCGTTTGTTGTGAGATCATACTCATTTATAACTCGCACTGGGGCGAGAGTTTGGAACACCGATAGAGAGATCGTTGGACGTGAGAGTATAATCACTTATAACTCACTTTAGGGCGAGAGTCTGGAACACCGACCGAGAGGTCGTTGGTCATGAGAGCATGCTCACTTATAACTCACGCTGGGAAGAGAGTTTGAAATGTCAACCGAGAGGTCGTTGGTCGTGAGAGCATGCTCACTTATAACTCGCGCTGAGGTAAGAGTCTGAAACGCTAACCAAGAGGTCGTTGGTCATGAGAGCATGCTCACTTATAACTCGCGCTGGGGCGAGAGTCTAGAATGTCAAGCGAGAGTCATTGGTCATGAGAGCATGCTCACTTATAACTCGCGATGGGGTGAGAGTCTGAAATGTCGACAGAGAGGTCATTAGTCGTGAGAGCATGCTCACTCGTGCTAGGGCGAGAGTCTGGAACACTGACTGAGAGGTCGTTGGTCGTGAGAACATGCTCACTTATAACTCGCGCTGGGGCGAGAGTCAGGAACGCCGACTGAGAGGTCGTTGGTCATGAGAGCATGCTCACTTATAACTCACGCTGGGGCGAGAGTCTAGAATGTTGACCGAGAGGTCGTTGGTCGTGAAAACATGCTCACTTATAACTCACGCTGGGGCAAGAGTTTGGAACACCGACCGAGAGATCGTTGGTCATGAGAGTATGCTACCTTATAATTCGCGCTGGGGCGAGAGTCTGGAACACCGATCGAGAGGTCATTGGTCATGAGAACATGCTCACTTATAACTCGCGCTTGGGAAAGAGTCTGGAATGCCGACCAAGAGGTCGTTGGTCGTGAGAGTCTGCTCACTTATAACTCACGCTGGGGCGAGAGTCTGAAACGCCGACGGACAGGTCGTTGGTCGTGAGAGCATGCTCACTTATAACTCAGGCTGGGGTGAGAGTCTGGAATTCCGAGTGAGAGTCATTGGTCATGAGAGCATGCTCACTTATAACTCGTGCTGGGGTGAGAATCTGAAATGCCGACCGAGAGATCGTTGGTCGTGAGAGCATGCTCACTCGCGCTAGGGCAAGAGTCTGGAACGCCGACCGAGAGGTCGTTGGTCGTGAGAACTTGCTCACTTATAACTCGCGCTGGGACGAGAATCTAGAATGCCGACTGAGAGGTCGTTGGTCGTGAGAGCATGCTCACTTATAACTCACGCTAGGACGAGAGTCAATAACGTCGACCGAGAGGTTGTTAGCCGTGAGATCATGCTCACTTATAACTCGCATTGGGGCTAGAGTTTAGAATGCCGACCGAGAGGTCGTTGGTCGTGAGAGCATGCTCACTTATAACTCACGCTGGGGCGAGAGTCTAGAATATCGACCGAGAGGTCGTTGGTCATGAAAGCATGCTCACTTATAACTCGCGCTGGAGTGAGATCTGGAATGCCGACAGTGTTGGTTGCTACACCTGGATTTTGTTTTGTTCCCCTGTATAAAAATTTTGTACAAACAAAAACTTTTCCTAGCTACCCATGTGCTCTACTGAAGTTAAACTTGGATTGCAAACGATGTTTAACATTATTAATCCAAGTTGCTCTTCGAAGTTAAACTTGGATTAGAAATGAAGCTTAACATTTTTTACTCCAAGTTTAACCGATGTGTTCTTCATAAGTTAAACCATATTACAGAAGATAATTAAACATTTATTTCAAAGATTGACTTCCAGGTTAAACATGGCGAGACACTAGGCCTTCTTGGGTATAGGACCATCCACCAATTCCTAGACAAAGTCTTTCAAAGAAATTCAATGTTTAAACTTCTTACAATAACCCTCGGTTTAACTAAAGAGACCCCAATTGAAGCACAAGATCGAAACATGAAATCGAAACACAAAATCAATAACACAAAACCGATAGCTTAAAATCTATAGCCTCTTGTGTTAGTATTTCAGGATTCATTCAAAGAATATGAACTAATTATGAAGCAGAAACTAACAATTAGTTATACCTTTCTTTGAAGATTTAATAACCTCTTGATCTTCTATTGTATTCCTCTCCTCCTCTTGGACGTCGTGTGGGCGGCAATCTATTAAGATGAAATCCACCCAAACCTTCTTCTTCCTTCCAAGCTTTTTGCCACCAAAGGTATATCACAACTAGAGAACCTCCTTTCTCTTCTTCTTCACCTCCAAGTATTCGGCCACCAATGGAACTCCAAGCTTGATGTCGATGGCTACAAAGAAGAAGAAGAAAAGAAGAAGATGAAGGGTCGGCCACCAAGCAAAGGAAGAGGAAATAGAAGATGTGTTAAACCATGAGGCACCACCTCCTCTTTTTTTATAATCCTTGATGAATGCAAAAAAGGAAAGTTTTAAAACAAAATTAAAACTTTCTTTTAATCCTCTATCATGGCCGGCCACACCCTTTTCATCAAACAAGAAAATATTTTAAACAAAAATTAAAATATCTCTTTTTAAATCCCTTTTGTGGATAGCTATAAAAGGAATATTTTATAAAATTAAAATATCTCTTTTAAATCCTTTTGTGGATGTCTATAAAAGGAAATATTTCAATAAATAAAATCTCTCTTTTAAATCTCTTTTATGGATCTCTATAAAAGGAAAGATTTTAACAAGATAAAAACTCCTTTTATTTCCTTTTGTGACCGATCTAAAAAAAGAAAGTTTTATAATTAAAATTATTCTTTTAAATCCTTTTTTATAGATCTCTATAAAGGAAAGATTTAACAAAAAATAAAACTTCCTTTTCTAATTTATGTGTGGCCGACCCTTTGCTTGGACACCAAGCAAGGCTTGGCCAACCCTAGCTTGGACTCTAAGTTTGGCTTGGTCGGCCCCTTGCTTGGACACCAAGCAAGGCTTGGTCGGCCCTAACTTAGGCTAAGAAGCTGGGCTTTGGGTTGATATAAGGTTTTATATAAGAGGCTACAATAGGGATCTAGAGGAGAAATTGGCTTTGGTCTCCCGATGAGCTTGAGCTTCCCGTGTTCGCCCCGAACATCCAACTCAAGTTCATCAATAATAACTCATACCACTAAAGAGTTATTATTGAACTACCGCACCAATCCCAAATTATATTATGGCTCCTTCTTATCATGAATGTGTTAATCTCCCTGTATTTAAGATATCGAATGTCCATTAATTAACTGAGTTACTGACACTCACTTAATTAACAACTTGCTCCAAGAGTAGTACCACTCAACTTTATTGTCATGTCGGACTAAGTCCACCTGCAAGGTTTACATGATAATCCTTATGAGCTCCTCAAGGGAACATCATCAACCTAGATAACTAGGACACAGTTTCCTTCTATAATCAACAACACATCATATAAATAATATTATTTCTCAACTTATCGCGCATATTGATTTAATGAACTAAATCTCACCCATTGATAAATTAAAGAAATAAATATTAAATATATATATTTATCATTATATCAGGATTAAGAGTACGCACTTCCATAATAACAGAGGTCCTAGTCTTTTATGCAATCAGTATAAAAAGAACAACCTTAAATGGTCCTGCTTAATACACTCAGAGTGTACTAGTATAATTTTATAGTCAAGATAAACTAATACTAAATCACACTACGACCCTTCCAATGGTTTGTCTCTATCCATTTTGGTTATGAGCTACTATTTATAATTTATAAGGAACTGATAATATGATCTTCTGTGTAATACCACACACTATATTATCAACAATATAAATTAAATGAACAACTACATTTAACATAAATGAAGATATTTAACCAACGTGATTCTTATTTCAAAGTAAATGTTTATACAAAAAACTAGGCTTTTAGTATACATTCTAATAGACAGAGAGGTCGTTCGTCATGAGAGCATGCTCATTATAATTCGTGCTAGGGCGAGAGCCTGGAACGTCGACCGAGAGGTCGTTGGTCATGTGAGAATGCTCACTTATAACTCGTGTCGGGGCGAGAGTCTGGAATGTCGACCGAGAGGTCGTTGGTCGTGAGAGCATGCTCACTTATAACTCACGTTGGGGCGAGAGTCTGGAACACCGACCAAGAGGTCCTTGGTCGTGAGAGCATGCTCACTTATAACTTGCGCTGGGGCAAGAGTCTAGAATTCCGACCGAGAGGTCGTTGGTCATGAGAGCATGCCCACTTATAACTCGCGCTGGGGCGAGAGCCTGGAGTACCGACCGAGAGGTCGTTGGTCGTGAGAGCATGCCCACTTGTAACTCGCGCTGGGGCGAGAGTCTAGAATGTCTACCGAGAGGTCGTTGGTCGTGAGAGCATGCTCACTTATAACTCGTGATGGGGAGAGAGTCTGGAACATCAACCGAGAGGTCGTTGGTCGTGAGAGTATGCTCACTTATATCTCGCTCTAGGGAAATAGTCTGGAATGCCGACCAAGAGGTCGTTGGTCATGAGAGCATGCTCCCTTATAACTCGCACTAAGGCTAGAGTCTGGAATACCAACCGAGATGTCATTGGTCGTGAGAGCATGCTCACTTATAACTCGCGCTGGAGCAAGAGTCTGGAATGTCGATCGAGAGGTCATTTGTCGTGAGAGCATGCTCATTTATAACTCGCGCTGAGGCGAGAGTTTAGAATGCTGACCGAGTGGTCGTTAGTCGTGAGAGCATGCTCATTATAACTCGTGCTAGGGAGAGAGTCTGGAATGCCGACCGAGAGGTCGTTGGTCATGAGAGAATGCTCACTTATAACTCGCGCTGGGGCGAGAGGGTGGAATGCCGACCGAGAGGTCGTTGGTCGTAAGAACATGCTCACTTATAACTCGCGCTAGGGCGAGAGTCTGGAACACCGACCGAGAGATCGTTGGTCATGAGAGCATGCTCACTTATAACTTGTAACTCGTGCTGGTGCGAGAGTCTGGAACACCGACCGAGAGGTCGTTGGTTGTGAGAGCATTATCACTTATAACTCGCGCTGGGGTGAGAGTTTGGAACGCTGACCGATAGATCGTTGGTTGTGAGAGCATGTTCACTTATAACTCGAGTTAGGGCGAGAGTCTGGAACGCCGACCGGGAGGTCATTGGTCGTGAGAGCATGCTCACTTATAACTCATGCTGGAGCAAGAGTCTGGAATGCCGACCTAGAGGTCGTTGGTCATGAGAGCATACTCACTTATAACTCGTGTTGGAGCAAGAATCTGCAACGCTGACTGAGAGGTCATTTGTCGTGAGAGCTTGCTCACTTATAACTCGCGCTGGGACAAGAGTCTGGAATGTCGACTGAGATGTCATTGGTCGTGAGAGCATGCTCACTTATTGTTGGTGCGGGTAGCACTAACGGTCTAACCTAGGTTTTGATGAATGACAAATAGGTTAAGTTAGTTTTGTTGTTGTCTGACACTTTGATCGAGTGTGCAGGAGAAGTCCAGACAGGTCGACGGGCTGACCGGATGTCTGGCACGAAGTCCAGCTAGGTCGACGGGCTGACCGGATAGCTGGCGAGAAGTCCAAGCGGGTCGACGGGCTGACCGGACGCTTGGCGAGAAGTCCAGCTAGGTCGACGGGCTGACCGGATAGCTGGCGAGAAGTCCAGACGGGTCGAAGGGCTGACCGGACGTCTGGCAGGTAAGTAAGGTAAGTCACTGGAGGGGAGTGACTGCGAGGACGCGTTCCCGGGAAGGGAACATTAGGCGTCGATCCGGCTTAGATCCATTTCAGATATCTAAGTCGAGATCGTGACTAGATTCCGGTCTCGGAAAGACGGAATCTAACTCATACTCCTTTTTGCTAATTCATACTCACTTTGCTTTTGCTAACAATCTGTGTTGCAGGGTAAATTTGCCTCCGGACTAACGTTTGTCTTGCAGGACGGATTCTGCGGGAAAACAGGGTCCGGGCGCCCGGAAGGGATCCGGGCGCCCGGGAGGGAAATTTCATCCTGATCGCGCGTCGCCACGTGGAGCTCGCTGGTTGGACTTGCCACGTCTCACCAGGGCGCCCGGAAGGCATCCAGGGCGCCCCGAGCCTCATATAAAAGAAGGGTCAGAGGAGAGCTTCAGAACAACAACGAAAAGAAAAGTCTTCCACTGCTCTGCACTTCTGCGACGCTAACAAAGCTCCGACACTACGCTCCTTTCTTGTCTTTATTGTCGGTATTTGCTTTTCATTTTCATTAGCATTCATTGTACTGTTTTTTGTAATCATTATTTCGAACTGCTAGTGAATTGCCCAACGAAAGTACTCACGGAGTACGGGCCTTCGAGTAGGAGTCGTCACAGGCTCCGAACGAAGTAAAAAATACTGTGTCTACTTTACTTTTCCGCTGTGCTTATACTCGATATTTTCGAATCGATATTCACCCCCCCCCCCTCTATCGAATCTAACGGTCCTATAAGTGGTATCAGAGCAGGTACCGCTCTGATTTGGTGCAACCACCAATCAGGCAAAGGGGGGACTTTTTGAAAGAAAAATTAGATATCGTTTGTCTTTAAAATAAAACCTTACGTCTTTCATTTTTTTCCCTCCAAAACTATTTTTGAAAAATACATCGCCATCTCTTCACCATTGCTTAGTATTGACAAGATATTACATTTTCAAAAATTTGAAATAATATTTTTTTATTAATATTTTAATAATATTTTATTATTTTTTTCGAAAATAGTGAAATATTATTTTTTTGGCACTGCTAATTCAAGACCAAGTCTTGGGATCTTTTTGTTTGTTTCTCTGTGTGCAAGAAATTATGACTCTTCTAGAAGGACGGAACCCCTGCGAACCACCACCATACGATCATGAAGACTTCAACTACTGGAAGCGATTAATGGAATGCTTCTTAGGAAGCGTAGACATCGATTATATGCTAATTTTGAGGAAACCTTCTCAAAACTCGGAACTGAACAAAAAGGTAAGTAACATTATTTGTAATGTTTTACCTAACAATATTTTATGCAGATTAGAAAAGTACAAGAATGCATATGAGCTGTGGACCCAGTTGATCAAGCTTCACGAGATGCCGATGGAGCTAGAAGATCAAGTTAAAGTCGAATCCGGACTCGAGTCAGATCCAACGGAGAAGCCTGCTGAATTAGGGGTTGCGCTCAAGGTTAGTAATATTTACCAAAACACCCTTGCTAGTAGTAGTTTAAAATATGCGACTGTTAATTTGGATATGTCTGAAAGTATATGTGAAAATAGTGTACATGACAATACTTGCAAAAATACCTCTAGGATATTTTCTGATAAAACAAATATAATTACTTTAGAAAATATAGAAAATCTGAAAATAATTAATAAATCTAAAAATTTGAATTTAAACCTAAACAAATTTGAAAATTCAAACAAAAAAGATGACAAGGTCAATATTGATCTAGATAAAATTAATAAATTATTTAATCTAGACAATATTAATCTAGAAAATGCTATCCAAAACCAAGATAATTTAATTAATAAGAAATTAAATTTTAAAGATAAAACTAATCTAATAAATTCAATTAATCATATCAATTTAAAAGGCAA
Organism: Zingiber officinale; assembly: GCF_018446385.1. Classification (NCBI taxonomy): domain Eukaryota; kingdom Viridiplantae; phylum Streptophyta; class Magnoliopsida; order Zingiberales; family Zingiberaceae; genus Zingiber; species Zingiber officinale. The sequence goes on along the minus strand of NC_055990.1, from coordinate 58,250,124 downwards.
AGAAAATATAAGGATAAAATCAAACACTTTGATAAAATCAAAACGGAATTTAACAAACTTAAAATTAAATGTTAAAGATAACATATTAAACAAAAATAATCTAGAAATTTCAAAATTAACAATTAATAAAAAGCTAAAAGATAAACCGTTAAGAAAATATAATTCAAACAGTTTAGTTAATTCAAATTTAAAAATAAATAAAAACTTAAACTTTAAAAATAAGCTATTAAAGAAAGATAATTCAATTAACCCAATAAAATTGAAATTGAAAGAACATTCAAATATTAAATACACTCTCTTAAAGAAAGATAATTTGACCAATTTAATTAATTCAAAATTAAAAACTTAAATTTAAATTACAAATTAAACATTACAACTTAACTAAAATCAACTCTAATTATACAAAAATCTTAAATTAAAGACCAATGATTTAGGGGGAGGCTCCAGAATAGCTGGCACCTCCAAAACTAACTTACCCGACAGGGTAACCCAAACAAACTAACCCGGCAGGGTAATTAGGATTAGTTAAAAAGAGACCAAGTTTAACTTGAATCATGGTACTGGTGAAGTTTTTGGATGATAGTACGTTAGGGAAGCATGGGCATCGCATGTTTAGAAAGATATGACTTCGATCTGGTGCATTTGGCCAAGTGGAACTGACCGAAGCTACCCTTAAATGGATCCTAACTAGTTAGACCAAGGTTTAATACTAAGCTCCGTGGATAGGACTATTCGGAAAACCTCGAAAGGTTGGCTACTTCTAATGACGTCCAAGCGACTCACCAAACTTAGAAGTTTATCCGAAGAATACCTATTTGTTGAGACCAAAGCTAAACCTGAATCTAACAAAAGTTAAACCAAACTCTGTAATTAAATCTAATTCATCTCACAAAATTATAGGATTCCCTGATTGATAATCTAGATCGGGTGAGATGAATAAGGATCAAATTAATTTTCAAATTAAATTAAAATTAAATAAAATTAAATTTTGAATTTCAAATTAAAATTAAATTTTGAATTAATTAAAAATTAAATTTCGAATTAAAACTAAATTAATTTTAAAAAATAATAATATTAAATTAACTTTAAAAATTATTTTAAAAATTAAATTAACTTTAAAAAATTATTTTAAAACAAAAATTAACTTTAAATTTTTTTTTTAAATTTAACTTTAAAAATTTTATATTTAACTTAAAAATTTTATTCTAAACTTAAAAATTATTTTAAAATTATTTCCAAATTTTTTAAAAATTATTTTAAAAACTATTTTAAAAATCATTTTAAAAACTTTAAAAAATTCTTTTAAAAATTATTTTAAAACATTTTAAAAATTATTTAAAAAACTCTTTTAAAAATCATCTTAAAAACTTTAAAAAATTCTTTTAAAAATTCTTTTAAAAAAACTCTTTTAAAAATCATTTTAAAAACTTTAAAAAATTCTTTTAAAAATTATTTTAAAACATTTTAAATATTATTTTAAAAAAACTCTTTTAAAAATCATTTTAAAAAACTTTAAAAAATTCTTTTAAAAATTATTTTAAAAAACTATTTTAAAAATCATTTAAAAAACTTTAAAAAATTCTTTTAAAAATTATTTTAAAACATTTTAAAAATTATTTTAAAAAACTCTTTTAAAAATCATTTTAAAAACTTTAAAAAAAAATCTTTTAAAAATTCTTTTAAAACATTTTAAAAATTATTTTTAAAAACTCTTTTAAAAATCATTTAAAAACTATTTTAAAAATTATGTATCATTTTGAAAAATTCTTCTTATTTTTTCACTATAATAAAATTCTTTTAACTTAAAAAAAAATAGTAATAATAATAAATTATTTCTATAGACTATTTTCACTTTAAAAATTATTATTTTGACTTTAAACTCATTTTTAATCTTAAACATCATTTTAACCTTAAAATTATTTTTTAATTTAACTTAACTGAAAATTAGATCTTAAATTAAAACTCATTAAAACTTAATTTAAACATTACTTTTCAACTTAATTTAACCTAACTGAAAATTAAAACTTAAAAATTTAACTTAAACTTAAAACTTAAAGCTAAATTAATCACTGATATTAATTTTAATCTAAAATCAAAACTGAATTGAACGTATATTAATTGTCATTAAATAATTATAAAAATCATTTTAAAATCCTGTTAGAAATCTCTTAAAAATAATAATTATTATAATTCTTTTAAATTCATTTAAAACTTAGACACCTAACTTAAAAACTTAAATTCCGTTAACTTTAACTTTAAACTTAATTATGTAATTAATAAGTAGAACTTAACTATTTAAGTTTAACTTTATTTGAGAACTAAGCTTGATTTGATCAGAACCTAGGTTTAACCTTAGTAAAAATATTAAAATTACTCTAAGTCATTTTTCTTAATCAACCTTTAAAATATTAATTATTTTTATTAAAACATAATTAAAGTTTGACTTAAATTGAACCTTACTTAACCTTGTTGAATAACGAGTTTAACTTCAAATTACCACCAACTTTAAACTAAGTCAATCCAACTTAAAAGGAAGTAAATGAAAAGTTAAATTATAACTAACACCTTCATCAATTAATACAAAATTTAGATTATAGCAAAATTTAATCAATAAATTATTAATATTGATCAATTATTGAATTAATAACAACTTATCTTACTTAACATTACACTAAAGGTTAATTTATTTCAACTTAATCTAACATTAATTACGGTTAGTCAAATTTAAATGAACAATTTTATAAAGATAATTATACAATCGTCTAAAACACTTAGGTACAAAAATATGTTACGGTTGTAAAATTTTATATTAAGGGGAAGTAATAAATAAGGAGGATTAATAAATTAAAAGAGTATCAAATTAAGGGGGAGGTTTATTTTTTAATTATCTCCTTAAGTGTTATTTTTTAATCTTCTCTTTAAAATCTCTCTAGAAAATTCTACCTCAATTTAAAATATATATATATCTACTTTGAATATTTTTAACAAATATTTTCAAATTTTAAGTGTCAAGTTCAGGGGGAGAAATTAATTAAAAAAATTTTAATCTATTTTAAAACTAATTTATTCTTTGAACACTATTTTTCAAAAAAAAAAAGTTAAATTTATCTGAGTGTTTGCAAAATTGGAAGTTTAATCCCACCTAATTTTTAAACCTGATTTAAAAAGTTGACTATTGCAAATTTAAACTTATCCAGTAAAGTAACATATGCTTGAAAATTAAACTTAAACATTTATTTTGGCAAATTTAATCTTACTTGTTTAATTTTTGCTTTGTTTTGAAAAATTGAAGTTAAAAATTTACCATTTGAAAAGTAAATGTTACTTAAACTTGAAAAGAAAATTTGAAAAACCTGATTTAAAAATTTTACACGCTTGAAAAGTTAAACTTGATTAACTTTAAATTTATACTTTTCAAAATTCAACTTATCTCCCCCAAGTCAACTTGATCATTTTTTCCTTGGATTTAAAAATTGTACTTAAATTTTGAACCAAACTCAGATATTCTTTTCAAGATTAACTGTGATTATTTTTTACAGTAACTCTACACTATGATTGTTACCCTTGCTTATTTTTTTGATGAATGCCAAAGGGGGAGGGTTAGGTGGTTAAGTTAGATAAACCAAATTGAAAGCACTAAAACTAACTTTAAAACCGATGTACCTGTTTTTTTGCATTCTTTCACTAACTTAACCAGGTTGTCATTCCATCAAAAAGGGGGAGATTGTTGGTGCGGGTAGCACTAACGGTCTAACCTAGGTTTTGATGAATGACAAATAGGTTAAGTTAGTTTTGTTGTTGTCTGACACTTTGATCGAGTGTGCAGGAGAAGTCCAGACAGGTCGACGGGCTGACCGGATGTCTGGCACGAAGCCCAGCTAGGTCGACGGGCTGACTGGATAGCTGGCGAGAAGTCCAAGCGGGTCGACGGGCTGACCGGACACTTGGCAAGAAGTCCGGATAGCTGGCGAGAAGTCCAGACGGGTCGAAGGGCTGACCGGACGTCTGGCAGGTAAGTAAGGTAAGTCACTGGAGGGGAGTGACTGCGAGGACGCGTTCCCGGGAAGGGAACATTAGGCGTCGATCCGGCTTAGATCCATTTCGGATATCTAAGTCGAGATCGTGACTAGATTCCGGTCTCGGAAAGACGGAATCTAAGTCATACTATTTTTGCTAATTCATACTCACTTTGCTTTTGCTAACAATCTGTGTTGCAGGGTAAATTTGCCTCCGGACTAACGTTTGTCTTGCAGGACGGATTCTGCGGGAAAACAGGGTCCGGGCGCCCGGAAGGAATCAGGGCGCCCGGAAGGGATCCGGGCGCCCGGGAGGGAAATTTCATCCTGATCGCACGTCGCCACATGGAGCTCGCTGGTTGGACTTGCCACGTCTCACCAGGGCGCCCGGAAGGCATCCAGGGCGCCCCGAGCCTCATATAAAAGAAGGGTCAGAGGAGAGCTTCAGTACAACAACGAAAAAGAAAAGTCTTCCACTGCTATGCACTTCTGCGACGCTAACAAAGCTCCGACACTACGCTCCTTTCTTGTCTTTATTGTCGGTATTTGCTTTTCATTTTCATTAGCATTCATTGTACTGTTTTTTGTAATCATTATTTCGAACTGCTAGTGAATTGCCCAACGAAAGTACTCACAGAGTACGGGCCTTCGAGTAGGAGTCGTCACAGGCTCCGAACGAAGTAAAAAACGCTGTGTCTACTTTACTTTTCTGCTGCGCTTATACTCGATATTTTCAAATCGATATTCACCCCCCCCCCTCTATCGAATCTAACGGTCCTACACTAATAACTTGTGCTAGGTTAGAGTCTAGAACACTAACCGAGAGGTCATGGATGATCAAGGGAAATGAGCCCATGGACTTAGCCTCCGCGGCCCTTGAAGCAATATGCAATCATGACTTCTACCTCACTCCCTCGCAATTAAACTTTGACCAAATTTGAATCTTCCTTTGATTTCGAGGTTGGGGTGATGCGCCAAATTTTGATCAATGACTCCTGCCACCTTCTATTCCTTTTCTCGTGCATGGAATTTTCTGTCCTCGAGACTTGGTTTCCCCGAGACATGGTGTTAATGCTCTCATATGAGCACTATGATTTGCCTGTCATTTCCATCATAAATGTCATTTCATAGAAAATCGCCACATGTCCCACTTACTCCTTTCAATAAAACATCTGATGCACGTTTTCTGCACGTGACCCGATGGCGCTTCTCTTCCCTTGATCTGACAACTACCATGTGTCACACTATTTTGATTGCCAGGCTCGAATCCCTATGTCTATTAAGGGTTTTAATTTGAAAACCCTAAAGGCCTCAAGCGGATGTTCATCAATGCTTCATCTTCCTTCGACCTTTCTTTCTCTGCTTGTCCTTTGTGCATCTCCTTTGTAAGTGTTTCTTCTCCCTCGTCTTCTACTCCTGCGTTTTTCAATTTGGTAATGGCTTGAGAAATGGTAGTCCCCTGGTATGTGTACTTCCGTTCTGATTTTGATACGAGTGACCTTAAGTCGACACACTCTAGCTTGCATCTTTCGGAAGCATACAAGCTTTGCCTTCCTGGGCCTGACGACCATCCTTGTCCTCTCCCCCTGACTTTGTGACTTTCTTTAAGGACCAGTTTCTTGGTGGTCTGCGCTTTCCTATCCCTTCATTCTTTTCATCGTTGAGTCAGTATTTTGGTATCCCTTTATCTCAATTCACCCCCAATGCCTTTCGTTCCATGTGCGAAATGGTAATGTTGTGTCATCTGTACAAGATTCCCTTAACTCCTCAACTCTTTTATCATTTATATTCTCTCAAACGATCAGAGCCGAGTGTTTTTATGGTGCAATCTAGGACTAGGTATAAGTTCTTCGATGGGATGTCTTCTTCTAATAAAGGCTGAAAGCCCCGTTTCTTCTATGTACAGTTGCCTGAGTCTGTGACTTGGCTTGTTGAATGGCGTCCTAATCTTCCCTGTCCTTTTGAGTTAAGTGACCATCAGCACCAACCAAATTGTTTCACTGCTTCTGGAAAATTAGATGGGGTGCAACTTCGACTCTCATTCTTACTATGGGAAAGTGTGTTATACACCTTCGGGCTGAGCCCCATCCAGATGCCTCTGACTGCACCTTTTGGTAAGATCAAATGACTCTCCTTTCATGTTTTCACTAACTGAAGTATTTTCCTTTACTTGCAAAAGTCATAATGTTCTAAGCTTTTGCCCTTTGCTCATCCGCAATGCCCAACGACATCCTGAGGAAGAGAGGAAGAGAAATTATGTTCGGCCAGGAGGTCTATTATGTCACCGCAAGTGCACGATTACGTCGTCAGTAATACAAAAGATATCGAACCCACAGGGAATATTGATTAAATACTAGTTAACTTTGCACGGTGAATTATCTAGACAAACGTAAGATTGGTTGGAAAAGAGAGTAAGAGAAAGAGAAAAGAGAAGAGAGAGAATAAGGGAAAGGAGTGAGAGAAGGGTAAGAGGATGAATGATAGATGCTAGGATTTGGGTTTTGTTGCGATGCTAGTTAATGTCTCTATGCATTATTCATCTACCTAACTCCATGCTTACACTCATGTAGGAGCTCTAACTAAAGTCTGGTACTATCCCGCGAAGATCGTATCAAAGAGTTTACCCAAGTTCTACCGCCATTAAGTAAAAGAGGTAATTTAGGAAATCCGATTATAGGGAACATCCTTCTGTCACCAAAACCCACAGTCCATGTTCCTAGATTACGCAGATCACTTCCTAATGGTAGATTAATGCAATTAAGTAGAAGAAGTTATTTAGGAAGTCCGATTATAGGAAACATCCTGTAGGAGGATTGGTGGCCGGTTTGAAGGGGGGTTGGATAGCTAGGCCACCCCTAAATTGATTTCTTCTCTACAAAAGGTTAGTGTGTAGCGGAAATACAAAAACTATGACAATGAAAAATCAAACAAGAATACAAATGCTAACACGCTCGATGTAACGTGGTTCGGAGATTGCTTGCTCCTACTCCACGACGTGTCCTTGAGGTGGACGAGCCCTTGATCCTTCAGTGGATCAGTCCCCGACAATCTCCGGCTAGAGCGTCTTCTTCTCGGTGGAGCAAACCTCTCACAAGAATCTCTTCCTCTTTACAAGATGAAACTTAAGATTGGAGGAAGAGAAGATTTGGAAGCTTTTGGGCAAGACTAAGAGAGTTTACAATCAGCACTAGTAACCTTCTCTAATGCCCCAAGCTTCCTATAAATAAGAGGAGAGAGTTGATCAAGATATCAACTCAAACCCCGACTAGTCTACTGGTCCAAGCACCAGTCAATTGGTGTGCCATTGAACCTAGCCAACGGCTCTTTACAGAAAGTCAATTTCTGCCAATGGCTATGTACCAGTCGACTAGTCCCATGACCAGTCGACTGGTCCCCGTAGTCGACACGCACAAAATCATTCTGTGCATTCTGTGAAATAGGATCAGTCGACTGGTCCAATGACCAGTCGACTGGTCCCAGTACATTCTCACACACTCATCCTTGGAGTCGCCTTTGAAGTCCTCTTCCTCGACCATCGTCCCTCAGATGCACCCGAGCCCGCGGCTCCTCTCCATGTCATCCTTCACGTTGTCTTAAAGTCCACTTCCCTCGGCTTCACTCCATTGCTTCTCGTCCGGCGGTCCCTCAGATGTCTTTCACACCATCCCTCACCGACTCAAGGATCCGAGCCCTTGGATGAGTTTCCCACACTTGGCCACACCAAGTTCTCATGTGTTTCACCAAGTCCTGCAAGACTCAAACACATATCAAATACATATGAAAGTCTAACTTAAACCCTTTGATACACACATCAAAACCTAGGTTGATTGCACCAACAATATCCCCTTTTTTGATGTGTGACAATATGTTTAAGTTAGGCACAAATAACAACTTTGAAAATTAGAAGTAATATGTAAACATGAAGCATAAAACCAAGCTCCCCCTTAATATATGCTCTCAATCCTTAATTTTCAAAATTTTATACACAAGTATGGGAATAAAGGTTTCTAACTTAAATCTACCTATTTCTCCCCCTTTGACACCATCAAAATATTGTACCGAACACGTACACGTTCTATGGTATCAAACCTAACAAAATTTGGACCACAAAATTAATTTCAGAAACCATCAGAATGCTGAAAAGCTGGTACCAGTTGACTGGTACCTGTCACAGTCGACTGGTACATTCTGAAATCAACTTTCAGCCTTCTTAAGCCACATTCAAAAATTCATAGAAAAACTAAGAAAATTCGAAAAATCATGAAATTTGGATAACAAATTTCTTGAAATGTCCTTTAACTAGGAAAAATATATTTTCATAAAAAGTCAAAGTATTTTTAAAATTTTGACCAAATCTCAAAAGTATCAAAAATATGCAAGTTTTGTATCAAATTAACACCAAGCTTTGCAATCTTATATTTCAATATAGCTATACCATAGTAAATAAAACATAGAAATATTTTCAAAACATTTAAAATATCCAATTGTGATATATGGGCAAGATGTCTATTAATTAAACATTTACTTTCCCCATAGTTGGCCTATGATCACTAACAATTTGATACATATCATAACTCATCAAAATGCCATAAGCATAAGTGAATTATTTGTATCATCCTAATATCTCACATTTATGGTTAGAAAATAATGTAAATCATTGTGAGATAAAGGTAGCCTCTACTTAGCCCTCTTGATCATGAATCTCTATCAAGGCTAAGTGCTCCCTCTTAAGGTTTCAAGTCAACCATTTTCAAAGATTTGAATTATGATTTCCATGATTGACTTGACCTAAAATCCCCTAACCCTTGAGGATTGATTTTGGTACCCAATAGAAATTATTTCTAATTGGGTTAACCAAATATTCATTGGGGATCCATTTTCTATCTATGGTCTTGGTCTTTGATTGTCCCCTAGCAAGTAGACAAAGATAAGTCTTTTCATTGTTGGGTTCATTGTATCCTAACCTATTTTTCCTAAAACTCGCCCTTTGGCTCCCAATAATCATGTTTAGGGTTTTAGAGCCAATTTCAAATTTCCTAAAGGCATTGGTAAGGTATTATACCTTTTTCCTTAATTTCCTATTTTCCTCTTCTAAACATGAATCATTTGAACTAAAAGAGGAAGAAGCATGCAAATCATTTTTCTTAATAGACATGGATTCTAATTTCTCCTTAAGCGTGCAAATATCACTTTTCAAAGATTTGTTTTTCCGTTTGACCTTAAACAAATCATCATTTCTACTTTGAATAATTTTAATTAAAACACGAGGAGGAAGATTGTATATCTCACTTACCGAGACGTCTGAATCCGATGTTTGACCTCCCCCTTCACTTGAGCTCCCTTCGTCATCTTCACTTGAGCTCTTTCCCTCTTCATTTTCGAATGAGGTGGAGGCTATATCATCAATTCCCATTAGAGCAAAATTGACTACATGGTGCTCTTCTTCCTCCGATGAAGATGGATCATCCCATGTCGCCTTTAGATTTTTTTACCTTCTTCCCCTTTTCTTTTGTCTTCTTCTCTTCCTTCTTCTTTCCTTCTTTCTTCTTCAAGAGAGGACAATTATCTCTTATATATCCTTCTCCTTGACAATTGTAGCAAATGATCTTCCTTGTCCTACTTTTGCTTCTTGAACTTTTCCTAGCACGAGATTTGTTAGATGAAAAATTCTTAAATGCTCATCTGATTTTTCTTACCATATATGCCTCCTAATCGCTATCTATTGAGGCACTTGACTCCTCGGAATCGGAAGATGATGGAGATGGAGATTTCTTCTTCTTCCCCTTTCCCTTGTTTGCCACAAGAGCTACTCCTCTTGATCTATTTGCTTCTTCTTCTAATCCTTCAACTCTTGTTTCGTGAAGCTCCATTGTTGAGAAGAATTCATCTAAAGAGCTCTTCTCTAGATCCTTTGAAATGTAGAATGAATCTACAATGGAGCTCCATGTCGAGGTTCTTGGAAAAGCATTGATAGCTTTCATTATGATGTCTCGATTGGAGAGTTTCTCACCTACACTTGTTAGTGCATTTAAAATTTCTTTAATTTTAACATGAAGTGTAGATACCTTATCTCCCTTCTCAAGCTTTACATCGTTGAGTTGAGTTCAGAGGAGGTCTCTTCTTGCCAATTTAGCCTCCGATGTGCCTTCATGAAGCTCCACTAGCTTTTCCCATAACTCCTTGGCGCTTGAGTAGGTTCCAACCCTTGTTACTTCTTGTTGGGGAAGGACATTTAGTAGATGATGTATGGCTTTAGAATTCGCTAAATGTTCTTCCCTTTACTTCTTGCTCCACCTTGTTTTCTCAAGTATCTTATTGTCTTGATCCCTAGGCACTTCGAAACCATTTTCCATGATTAGCATTATGTCAAAATCGGTTTCGAAAAATACCTCCATCCTCTTCTTCCACCAAAAGAAGTCCCCTTCGAATTTGGGTGGATGAATGTTTGAGCTGGCCATTTTGATGAAGTGCTCTTCTTGGCGATTAGTCCATTGAAGGGCGTCCTCGCTCTGATACCAATTGTAGAAGGATCAGTGGCTGACTTGAAGGGGGTTAGATAGCTAGGCTACCCCCAAATTGATTTCTTCTCTACAAAAGGTTAGTGCGTAGCGGAAATACAAAAACTAAGACAATGAAAAATCAAACAAGAATACAAACACTAACACGCTCGATGTAATGTGGTTCGGAGATTGCTTGCTCCTACTCCATGACGTGTCCTTGAGGTGGACGAGCCCTTGATCCTTTGGTGGATCAATCACCGACAATCTCTGGCTAGAGCGTCTTCTTCTCGGTGGAGCAAACCTCTCACAAGAATCTCTTTCTCTTTACAAGATGAAACTTAAGATTGGAGGAAGAGAAGATTTGGAAGCTTTTGGGCAAGACTAAGAGAGTTTACAATCAGCACTAGTAACCTTCTCTAATGCCCCAAGCTTCCTATAAATAAGAAGAGAGAGTTGATCAAGATATCAACTCAAACCCCGACACCAGTCGACTAGTGTGTCGTTGGACCCAGCCAACGGCTCTTTGCAGAAAGCCAATTTCTGCCAACGGCTATGTACCAGTTGACTGGTCCCATGACCAGTCGACTGGTCCCCGTAGTCGACACGCACAGAATCATTCTGTTCATTCTGTGAAATAGGATCAGTCGACTGGTCCTAGTACATTCTGACACACTCATCCTCGGAGTCACCTTTGAAGTCCTCTTCCTCGGCCTTCGTCCCTCAGATGCACCCGATCCCGCGGCTCCTCTCCGTGCCATCCTTCACGTTGCCTTGAAGTCCACTTCCCTCGGCTCCACTCCATTGCTTCTCATCCGGCGGTCCCTCGGATGTCTTCCACACCATCCCTCACCGACTTAAGGATCCGAGCCCTTGGATGAGTTTCCCACACTTGGTCGCACCAAGTTCTCATGTGTTTCACCAAGTCCTGCAAGACTCAAACACATATCAAATACATATGAAAGTCTAACTTAAACCCTTTGACACACACATCAAAACCTAGGTCGATTGCACCAACACATCCTTCTCACACAAGGGCCCATGGTCCACGTTCCTAGATTACACAAGTCACTTCCTAACATTAATTTGGGAGAACCCTTTAACATCTAATTAGTTTTCCTAGTATACAGTCGATCCCCGTTTCAAGGAACTACCGTAGAAAGTAAGGGATACCTTCTGTTACAAGGTCCCATGATCTTACATTCCAAAGCCCTTCCTCTACATGGTGATCTAACCCTACATCTACATGGATTTACCTCACACACATTTCGTCAAATGCATACAAGGCACAACACACATAGATGATAATATAAATACTTCATTGCATAGAAAAATGTCCAAATACATAGTTCACACATCACAACTACTTCCTACATCCTAAATCTAGAGATATACTCCATTACAAGGGAATTACAACCAACGACGATAAGTAAAGCAAACCACGACTCACACGGAGATAGAGAAAAGAGAATGCTTATCTTTGAAGCATAGCGTCCTTGGAAGTGCTCCCTTGCTTCGGAGAAGGATGGATCAACGAAGATGAAGGAGATCTAGGGCATCCCCAAAGGGGAGAACCCTTCCCCAAGGAATGGGGATTAGCCCCAAGCCAAAGATTAGTGAAAAGGAGAGAAAAACCTCTTTTATAGAGCAGGGCATGGGCACCACACGACCCGTGACATGACTGTGTAGATCCATATTGCCTCATACATCTTGCTTTCGGCCAAGGTGACATAGCCGTGTGGCTCACACGACCATGTTCTGCTTTAGTTCTGGATAGGCTACACGGCCATGTGGCTCACATGGCAATGCGGCTCACATGGCAATGCGGCTCACACGGTCATGCGGCTCACACGACCTAGCTCTTTTTGACCTCTGGAAATGCTGCACGGTCATGTGGCTCACACGGCCCACCACTGCTTACTCTATGAAAATATTGCGTGACTGTGGCTTACACAGCAATGCTCTGGTTGTGCTGGTGGAGTGACACAACCTTGCGGCTCACACGACCTAGCTATTTTCGGCCGTGTGTTAAGGATGTGTACACTTGTAGGCCATTTTAGCACCTCTTATCTTGGTATTCTTGAGTTTCGATCTAGTAAAGTTGTAGATCTTGAAGTTAGTTACAATTCAGTATAAAGAACAACCCGAAACTTCAACCGAGCACAAAGTTATGCCCATTTTACTCTTGGTGTACAGTGCAGGATTTGACATGACTGTGTGATAAGGCCGTGTCTCATAGAAATGTATTTTAGACCTTCATGACGTGGTTTTCTCTAGTTTAAGTCTTCATAAGCGTTGTATATCTTGAAGTTATCTACATTTTGATATCTAGAATGGCTCATAACTCCAACCAAACAGAAAGTTATGGTCATTTTACTTTTGATCTGCAGAGTTGAAAATGCCAGGTCGTGTAGAATTGACACGGCCAGGCCATGTGGACCTTCTTTTGTGCCATATTTTCACACATCCATGCCTCATAAGCATGGGCCAAGTATTTTGGAAGCTCTAGACTCCATTTAAGCTCCGTTTTTGCTCCAAATCACGTCTTGTCAATCAAAATATGCAAAGAGTAGATCTCCGAACAAAATATAATGGAAGTATGACATTATAATGAAATAGGGTGCAATAAGCATATATTATATGCATGAAATACAAGTAGATGTGCGTCAAAGTATGCATAAAAGTATATATAATCTACGCATATCACACCCCCAGACTTAAATCTTTGTTTATCCTCAAGCAAAACCTGCAATCTAGATTTATGTGCGTAGATGACATGTAATAATCCCTAATGAATCATCATTGATGAGCATGATACAAAAATTATTTAAGTGTGGCCTAAGTAGAAGTTCTTCGTGCTCTGTGTAAAAGTGGCTTAACTTTCTCAAGTGTCAATCTCTAAGCCTAGTCAATTTTTCATTTAACTGTGTTCCTCATACTTCTAGCGATAGGTACTTACCTGCCACACGTAAGGTTCATCCCCCACAAAAAATGATATGCATCGTCTACACAAGGTCTCAAAGGAATACTCAATATCAAGAGAAACATAGCATTCATTTTCCCGGTAACCTAACTCGGTCTCAAAGGAGTGAATTGCTAATTTCCACTCACGATAACTATTTTTTATCCCTTATTAATTTTCTTCTTCTTTCTTTGAATATTTGCAAAGTATCAAACTTGAACAAACCTTCATTTTTTTTTTTAGGGAGGGGGGGGGGGGGGGGTACATGATCTGAATTTATCCAGTAACCAAAATGTAGTTGAGAGGTCATCATAGCAGCAAGAGTACTAGTCCGGTTCTATGAATAATGACTATTTTCAAAAATATCTACCATCAAAGTTAAGTATAATGTGAAGAGATCCTAAAACTATGCCAACATTCAAATTCTTTTAGTAATTACAATGCTCACTTCATGCTACTTTGGATAGAAAAACATAGATCAATAGACATACTAGCATACCAAATCACATAACATAAATATCTAGATAAAACGTGCTAGAATTTTGCATTAAGAAACAAACAACAATGACATGATGAGTGATGCAACTGAGAAAAAATTATTATGCAAAAAGAAATAAGCAAAAACTAAACTAAACCAAATGCATCCCCCCAGACTTAAACTTTTCATTGTCCCAATAAAAACTAGAAATAAAATATGGAGGAGGTATTTGAAGTTAGATAAGTTATCAAGTGATGAGCTCCAAATGGTTGACATTCATGTACTTGAAGATACTCCTCTATCTAGTGCTCACATTTCTCCACAACTTTGAATTCTACAAAAATAAATAGACAAGAAAAATTAAGTAATGAGACTAGTGTTATTATAAATGAAGTAATAAAACTAGAAAGAAACTAAAACTAAAATAAAAGTAAGATTGAACTTGGGTTGCCTCCCAACAAGCGCTTGTTTAAGGTCATTAGCTAGACCCCTTATTAGGCTCATCGGAATCGCGATCTTGTCGGAGTGAGAAACTTCCGGGCTTTTCTTCCAATGGCCCAATTTATTATGAAGAGAGTTGTCATTATAAGAACAATGTAGTGTATCACCGCTCTCTTCATCTTCGTCTCCTTAAAAGTCCTTTTCGACGGTCAAAGACGGTTCAGATTGAGCTTCCAATTATCGGCCCCATGAAAACCTGCACACCCAAAAGAAAAACATACCTCCCACATACATGTTAATTAAGTAAGAACTAGAATCATATCAAGTTTAGTTAAACAGTTATAAGAAATGGAATCGCATCTAACAAAATCAATCATAGGTACCTCCATAAAATTTTCTAAAAGATCACTAAGAATACTAACCTTGTAGTGTTGAGAAGTACCTGAAAGTTCTAAACAAATGGATGTGACATCTTCAGAATTTTGTAGTGGTTCTAACTCTGATTCGAGTGGTAGTGCCTCTAAAAGTAGTGATTCTTGGGCCTTTGCTTTCATTACACAAGTCCTTACACATTTTGTTAGTTAGAGCCCTAGAGCCAATCATTTGATGATTGTATGGACTCATGTATATCATATTCTAGTATATATATTAAGGCATTTGGTTTTTGGTTATTATGCTTATTTGTATTAGTGCCAGATAAAATAAGTATAGTAACGTCCTTGAGTAGAAGGTTCTTACCTATATCAATCAATTGGTTGAATCGATAGTGAGATGATATAGGGAACACTACTCTAAATCATTCCTAGTCAAGTATTAACATTCAGGGATAATGTTAATACAATAAGACTAGCATGTAGGTCAGCTCGATGACTTGATCTCACAAGTCATGGATATAGAGATATCAAGCTGACACATGGGTATGCATTAGAGAATGTATACTGAATGACCCGCCATGAGAAAGTATCATGGATCGTTATATGAGTGTCATATACTTTCTCATGTGGCTATTAATATGACTATTAGTCCTTTGACCTGAAGTCACCATGGATCCCTACATAAGGAGTTATGTACTTTGGTTTCGTCAAACGTCACCAGGGTGGACTATAAAGGCGATTACTGGGTATGTAACAAATTATGCAGAGGGATGTGAGTGATGTAGATGGGATCTATCCCTCCCATATGACGGGAGCGACATCAATATTCTTGATAGAGTTAGACCACGAAGTGCATGGCCATGCCCAAGTGAGTCAACATGAGATGTTGAGCTCATTTGATTGAGTGAGTCTACTTGGAGTTCAAGATTTAGATTGATTAGAGGATGACACGGTCTATGCCTCATATTGATCAATCTAGATGTCTAGGATAGAAGGACAATGTCATATATTGTGAGGAGTCACAATTAGTAGTCACAAGGTGATGTCGGATCTCGACATTCTTGTAACTTGGGTAGTAATGATGTGTTGCTAGATACCGCTCATTACTTATGCTCCTAAATGGGTTTAGGGCATTGCCAACGTTACAAGAACCTATAGGGTCACACACTTAGGACAATTAGATGGAGATTAGGTTCATATGATGAACCAAGAGGATTAGATTCATTTGATGAATCAAATTGGATTAAGAGTAATCCTAATTGGGCTAACTTGAGTTCGACTCAAGTTGATTTATGTGTTCAATGAGTCTAATTTAGATTTTGACTCATTGAATCAATTTAATTAAATGAATTAGATTCATTATATTAAGTTGGCTTGAATCAAATGGTTAGATTAGATCAACCATGAGAGAGATTGAGTCAAGTTTGACTTGACTAGAGAGGAAGAGGAAGAGTCAAGTTTGACTTAACTCTTTACCACATCATGAGTGAGGTGGCAAGATGTGGACCAATAGTGTTGTTCCACATCATCTTGCTTTGCCACCTCATGGAGGTTACAAGCCTCCATTGCATTTAATGTGGGTTGGCCACATTAAATGAGTGGAGGTTACTTATTTGTCACATCATTGTGAGGTGGCAAGATGTGGACCAATGGTATTAATGGTCCACATCTTCATGATGTGCCACATCATAGGAGTTACACAACACCTCTTAATGGCTTCACATTAATTGTGATTAATGTGGAATGAGAGTTACACTCCATGGAGTGGCCGGCCACACAAAAGTGGTGAATGAAATTTGATTTTCATTCAAGGCATTACTTCTTCTTCTTCTTCCTCAAGAGAGCTCTCTCCCTCTCCTCCTCTTGCCGTGACCACACAAGGTGCTAGCACACTTTTTGTGTGTTTTTCCATCTACGTGTTCGTGTGGATACTTCTAGAGGAGTATCTATTTTGATACTCTAGAGATCCGGCAATTCCTTGGACGAGCGGGAACACGAAAGGGCACACTTCGAAGGTATAACTCTCATCTAGTGTAGATCTAGAGTCTTTGAAACTCGTACTCGTATTTTCGTTCGTTTTTCCCTTTGCACGAATCTACGGCTTTGGGTGATTCGGGGTTTCCGCGACGCGAAAAGCGGTTTTCGCGGCCCGAAAAATCCAACACATTTATCATCAACCAATTCCATTCTTACAAATTTCATAGTATCTATGATCAAAGGAGGTGATTCTTGGGACGTTTCCTCCATAGTACATGTCCCTACACTTTTATCCACTACATCATCATAAAAAGTAGTCAGGAGTCCACTAATATCAATATTATCGATAGAAGGATCAACAACATTATCAGAAATTTATTTTAATATCCGTGATTCTTGGGATGATTCATAAATTTTATCTGTAAATTAACCTTATATATATTGAACAAAAAAAAATAAACTTATCAAACTAAATATCAAACTTAAATGATTCATTTATTGTCCCGCCTAGGCCTTTCTCTCTTGCAAGTCAAAGTTGAGGCAAGAACACTCCTCCGGGATGCTCCTCCTAGCGATGCCATCATTCCAAAGGGAAAGACTTGCTAAAACACCTTGCGATAGTTGTGAATTTGAAATACATTTTCTTAAGATTTATAAAGTGAAATTGGTGAGCATATATTCTCATAGAAAAAAAAATTATCCCTAATTAATTTGACAGTCAACCGTAAATTGATCACAAAATTTACTTCTCGTCCTATAATTTGGGGATGAATTACAAAGGACATCTGAAATAAACAAAATTACTTTTTTTCTTGTAATAAACTGAAATCAGTCATCATCAACTATCCTCATATCTCTGTCATCATATCCCTATCAATAACAATTATTATTCGACCGTTACTTCATCAAGTCAACTCAACCCCTCAATCCTATTGGCAGTGGAATGTTGGATCTTCAATCGACTCAATTGCCTTCCAACTGACTCCTTTCGGTTAACCTTCGACATGGTTTATTGACTCGAGATCATTTCCTTTAAATAATGATTGATTCATCTAGATCTCAATTGGTTTTATATCATCAATTAACTCAGTTAACTAAATCTAAATGTGTTCGTGAATAAATCTTCTAATAATTATTTTATCAATCAATTGTTCAATCCTCATCAATTGACTTCTTATGTAATATATTATTTAATGATATAACAATTCAAATTTAAAATGAATAGATGACTAACTAATTGACTAACTATGCTTCAATTGACTGTTTGACTCAACTCGAATACAAACTTTCTATTGTGAGTTTTCTGCCTTAAATAAATTCCCTATTGACAAACATCCGACTATATCATGATTTTGATCTTGAAGTAATTGTATATCAATCAAATCTTCGCTTATGAGAAAGAACTACCCAACATCCAAAATTACAGGTAGCTCATAATCTCTCTCAACTTACATTCTAAATTATAAACTTGGTATTTTGATACTAATAAGAATATAAACCTAACTTTAAACCTTTGTCTTTATAATGTTCATTCAAAAAAGGAACAACTAATTATTAGCATATTACATACTTCCCTAGCACGTTGATCATTGCTCTAAAATTGTACCCCCAAAAAAATTTTATAATGCTTGTTTCTTCCTACCTTGGAATTCATTGTAGTTATTCAATATGAGTAGCCCATTATGGCAGAGAAAAGATAAATAAATCTCTTAAGTATTCCTAGAAATAGGCACTGTTATTGTTTTAATATTGAAAAACAAAACATATTTTAAGATTTAAAAACATTGTTTTTTTCTAAGTTTTGACTCTTACTATTTTACCTCCCTAATTATTAGGGCATTAATTCATTTAAAAATTAACAATGTAATTAATTTAACTGTATCATATCACTTCCCAATTAAATAAATGTTAAATTGTATAGAGAAAAAGGTAAGATAATAAAGGTTTTAAATTTTACATTTTGAAAAAGAAAATAAATGGTGACAAAACAGAGACCGGTCAAATAATTAATAAGGAAAATTTCTTATCAAAGGATTCTGGGCGTTTATAGACCAGTCGAACACTTGCACTTTCAGACTTGAGGCATAAACTATATGCAAGGCAACAAGATACATAATTGACAATTTCATGGACGCAACAAATAAAAATTTTGCAACAACAATAAAATAATTATCTTCCATTTACAGGTTTGCAGATAACTAATTAATTTCTTTAAATTAAAATGTTTCCAAGAGAAACAGCACTTTTGCAAATAGTTTTTGATACCAAGCCACCTCTAAAATTTGCACATCAAATAACAGAAGCAAGGTCTTGGACAACCTCTGACATTGGAGGCCTGAACTCCGGCACTTCCTGCAAACAAGAATCATGAATAAGGAACTCACCAATTAGTATATATATATAGATTAAGTACAATGAAGTACCCCCACAGGATTTCAATAATGTCAAAATAGCCCTTCCTATGTAGTTAATCCTATCCACTTCACCCTATTGTTTAATATTATCAAAATAGACCCTCAAGTACAAACTTCTACTTTCCCCTGAGAGAACCAAATCCATGTTAGGGCTAAAATGGCAAATTGAACAGGATTCATAAACTGTATACATTCTGACGATATTTAACTGTATACATTCTGTTTACTTTACTATTGGATGTTAAGTATTGTCAAAATAACCATTATATTATAGGATCATTTTGAAAACTAAGGAAAACACAAAAACAAACAAAAATAAATATATAAATTCTTTCCTTTTGGAAGCAGAGATAATAAGAGTCATGGGCTACATGGCTTCATCTGTCTAACAATATCACTAATAATATTTAAATTAGATTTTCTTTTGCATTGACTAAATTTTTTTTCTTTGATTCTTTGTGCCCCTTCCACCTTTCACTTTACTGTGATAGATTGACTCTTCTTACTAAAATAGAATCTAAAAGTCATATTTTAACATGTTTGTACAATCTCAATATATTTTAACTAATCTCATCATCTACTAAAGCTAAACTAACTACTCTCCAATATTAGTATTTTTATTTTATCCTACTAGAACTCTATAAATTCATTTTAGCATTTTCATGTTTGCTATATCAATTATTTCCAATGTTATTCCCTAATAGTCCAACACAATTTTCCTTTTAGCCTAACTCCATAACTTCTACTCCATTAGAGTTGCTTATTTTTATCCTATTAACTATGCACGATCTTGAAGCTGCTCCCACACAACACCCATGACATTCAAACACAATTAGAGACATCTCACAATCTTCCCTGATGCCTACTTGGTGTTCTAGAGTATCAGACACCCCTCAACCAAACTGTATTTATGAGAGTGCCTATGCCATTGGATTTCTTCCAATGCAATCTCGAGTAATTGGTCGATGTAGCACAAACTAAAGTAGTTCAACAACCTCAATTATTAGCATCTTCCAATGGCAATGACCTTTTTACAACGGATTTATATCTCTCCATAGCCACTAAGAGTGTTTTTCCATTATACCCTGTTTGGTGAACCCTCTATAGAGCCACTCGATTCAAATGGAATGCTCATCAAGCACTTCACAATTGCCTTGTACCACTACTATTGTCCTCTCCAGATCCATAACAATTACTAGGAAAAGTTGAACTGGAAGAATTAAGTTTCATGGGTCATGGCAATTCGAGTTTGATTCATTGGTCAAAGTTAGTTGGAAAACATCACCACCTAGGCTACCAAGATTTCTAACTCTGAAGAGATTCATGGGATATTGATGCACACTAAGTTTCCCATGTGATAGGGTGTGGTAATGAAATTGGACTAATGAAGAAGCAACCAAATTGTCCAATTTCATTACCACAGGTCCAGATTTTGAGTTTGTGTTCAATGATTTATCCAATTTGGTTGCTTCTTCAATTGCCACAAGATTTGAACACAAAATCAAAATCTGTAAAGTGATATCTCTACAACCAATAATGTGATTCACATTTGAACTCTTCCAACTGCAACAATCCAGCACAAAGATGATCACCCATTAGCTAATTCTGAGTCTTTGCTACTGATCTTTGAGATATCTTCACAATCAAATCAGATGTTATTTTTACGCAAAACCACTTCGACAAGCTCCTCTTCATTATATATATATATTTTTTGCACACAATTTACCTGAGTTGGAGCGTATGAAAACTCAGATTTTAGAAGACACCTTCATTTCACATTCCATGCCTTATCAAATGTTTAACATGAAAATGTTCAAAGCACCTACTACATTCATACTAGCATCTAATCCCGGTATCCTACAATAAATAGGTTCAAGGTTTCAATCTCGAGTCATGTCAGAGTTTGGGTGTTTGACCAGAATGATACAATTTTAGGATCATATTATGTTGTGTCAATACGATATAGGTATTAAAAAATTGACTGTGTTTATACCAATAAAAGAAATTATTTCCATTAACATCTGAGAACACTGCAATGAGTTATTATAAAATTCACAACCATCTTATTAATATCAAAAGAAGTGTCATGCATCTTATGAGAGCATTGATTCTTGTAGCATCCTTGTGGGATCAACTTCATAATTCTTAAATACCCAAATTAAATAATTCTTCTAGAACCTGTGGTACTAATATTGGTTTCTCAATATGTTCTTTAAACTCTTGATTCACCATCAGGCATTAGGATTTAGAATGGCAGCCTTAAAATTGGAACTAGTACAAGAACAAGATAAGGATACACAAATGTCTCCAAGTTCTCACATGATGAATCATTATATGGTGCATTAGAGGTACAATAAAAACGTTGAGAGTACTATGAACCTTGATCAGAATGAATTTTGACTAAACTCTCCTATATATCTTGATATTCATTAACTTCATTTTGGCTATCACCCCTATATCAAGTCCATTACCATATTGTCTTGGTAGTTCTAGTGTCATGATAACAATCCTAGGTGCATATATATAACTTTTCTCACATGTCTGGGAGTTAGGAGTATTGGAATCAAGGAAACATAAGTTTAACATCTGCATGGTGTATCTCCATTATCATTTCCTACATCAGTAGGTGTATTGTAATCATCATTTCAAACTTCTCGACAAAGTATAGTATTAAAGATGATGATGTTTCATCACTCTCATTGAAGTTCTTACTCATCGACTATATAGAGTGGATTGTGATCAATCATCAATTTTTCCTCTCTTGTCAGCTAATTTCTATAAAATATATTTAGCAGATTTTTCTTTCATTTACTAGAGACTACAAGAGCTTTTTCTTTCCTTTTGTTACTTTTGGTTGTGTTTAAGGTTGAAATATTTGAAAATGTTTGAGATGAGATCCAAACAATAAAATTTCCCAATCGAAAACTACATCGTCATCATCTTCCCCATTAGCATCCCATCTACCTTACACTTCTTCAATCTGTTGGATAAGGAATTGAGATGGTTGTGGTGGATCTTCTATTTCATTAAATAATGGATTCTCAACCTCGATAGTGCTCCACCAATCTTTCATTAGATTGTCCTCATTCTCAATAAAGCCAATATGAAATGAGTCTACATCACTCAACTCCTATTTTTCTTTCTCTTCTATTATGACCTTAATTGAAAACACATATTATAGTATACATAAATCATCTTCTACAAACAATGATAAGGTAATTTTTCACTTTAGTATGATATGAAAGTGAACCAATTTCTTCCGCAAACACTTGAAACTGTCATCTATATAATAGAATCCATATTGCAATCATTTTTCAAATTTAGAGTCAATCCTCTATATTATAGCCATCACTCATTTGTAAGATAAATGAGAAAAATTAAGTCTTATATATGAGTAGATAATGTCTATTAATAAATTATTCTTATTTACTAGCATCTAAATATCATCTTAAATTTTTTTATTATTAAAAAATATTTTACAAATAAATTCTTTTTCTCATTTGGTTATCCCATCTTCAAGTGGTTATATCAATATAATGTTAAATATAATGTTGATGCTTATAAGGAATCTCTTATAAGCATTCATCTACTCAAATCCCGATCACTCCGACTCTATTATCAGAATAGCTATTGAGGAGTATTATCATCTTCTTTGCATCTAAGTATTATTTAGTATTATTTTCCTAAGCTATTTTGAATCTATTCCTTCTTTTCCAAATTCATCCAACTTTCAAGTATATGGATATGGTGGTGTTTGTAATCTTTGCGCCAATATCATCTCATCTTATACTTTTGCAGAATCACTAGCATGAGAGCCTTCACCATTAAGGACCTCATGACGCAGCATAGCGAAGGATAAAGATACGTCCTCAACTATAGGAAAGTTGTTTATTCTTACCTAAAGAAAAGGAAATTGTAAATTGTATTAACTCCAAAAACTTGTCTATTACATGGCATCCTAAGCCCTTTTATAATTTGATAGCACAACCTATTCTTTATAAAACAATAAACTTTTTAAATAAAATCTTAATTATCCTAATAAAAACCTAACAAACTTTTCTAGAAAAACTAAGGGTGCGTTTGGTTTGTGCGTTTTTCATTTTCATTTTCTGAAAAAACGTGCGTTTCTGAAAAATGGTGTTTGGTTTGCATTTTTTTTGTTTGTTTTCTAAAAAAATAAATAGCGTTTTCTAGAAAAATAGAGAATGACAAAAAGTCATTTTCTGTTTTCTAGAAAACACGCGTTTTCCAGAAAATGAAAATGGAAAACGTGCAAACCAAACACATCCTAAACTTTTTAAAAGTTCCAATTAATTATAAAAAATAACGACTTAGATAACTTTTAATAAAATTAAACTCTTGACTACATTATTCTCTTCAAATGTAAACGACCAATAGATGCCCCTAGTTAGGCGATGTGAAATTATGAGAAGTGTGCACATCAAACAAGGAAGAGAAAGACCAAAGAAGATTTGGCAGCAACAGTAAAATACCATAAAATTTATTTAAATATAAATGATAATATAGTAGGGGATAAAGCTTAATAGCATAAAAGGATTCATATAGCCAACCCCACCTAATGGGATAAAGTTTGGTTGTTGTTGTTGTTGACTACGTTATTCTCCTCAAACGAAGAGAACTTGACTCCAAGTGGGAAGGTGGAGTTGTTACGAAGCAGAGGAGCCTTTTAGCCAAACCAAACGGTTGCTGGTTTATTTCTTCAAACATTACCTTTTAATGTCGATGTGTTTGCTTATTTTGTCGAGTGGAAAGGTAGAATAGTTGTGAAATGGAGGTGTCTTTTTAGCCAAATCAAGCAATTGATGATTGTATCCTTTAATCATTATCATTTTTATGCCAATATGTTTCCTTGTTTGCATTACCTCACCACAACTAGGTCTCCACCGTTAACAGCCTATAATTGACGGCCATAAAACTCTATAACTCACACAACTCAATCTCTTGTTTTAGTTACAACATATACTTTTGAGTCTTTTCATTGCACTTCCAAAAGGTATTTACAATTGCTTTACTTCTCATTCAACTTTACCTATCTTCCATTATCACTAGTTATTTTGTCTTCATTTCCTCTTAGACCTCACAAGACTCTACAGCTCACGCAACACAATCTCTTATTTGGATGCAACACCTATTTTTGGATTTTTCTATTATTCTTCAAAAAGGTATTCACAATTGTTCTACTTCTCATTCCATTTTTTGTTATCTATCTTACATTATCACAAACTATTTTGTCTTTTTATTTCCTCTTAGATCTAACAAGACTCTGCAACTAAGCCAACATGGTCTGTTGTTGTGGATCTAGCATCTATTTTTGAATATTTCCATTGCTCTTTCAAAAGATAGTCACATTTTTTTTGTTTCTCATTCCATTTTTACGGGATAGCTATTTTGTATTTAATTCCCCTTAGACCTCACATTTTTTGTAACATTATTTTAAAGGCACTCTTGAATCCAAGGTGGAGACTAGTTATCATTGAAACAATAGAAGTCATACATTCTAATGATACTTGAGAGTTACTCTTATCTCTTGCCAAATCAATAGTGGGTTGTCAATGGGTATTCACAATAATGATATTCCCTATTGGCATTGTAAATTGGCTGAACATTCTAAGTTGACTTAGATGGTAAGTGATACACTCAAATTCTTTGAGTGAATTACCTAGGCACCTTCTCACCAATGACTAAAATTACTTATACTAGCTTTTCATCACCTTGGCAATGATGTTTCAGCGGTCACTAATCACTTGACTAGCTGGATATTAAACATTTTTCAAAAAAAGAATACAAGCTCTTTCTTAGGAGAGTGGTCTTATATGCAAGTTGAAGAAGTCTTTATAACCTGAAGCAACCACCTAGAGATTGGTTTGGTAAATGCAACTTTGGCCTTCTTCAACTCAAGATGATTAGAAGTGCATCAAAACTAAAAAAATGCAAGCTCCTTAATCCTTATCAGCTATATGGATGAAAGTATCATAATGAGCCATGACTTTTCAACTTGAAATTGAAAACATTCCTTCATCATCACTACCTAACCTTCTTTGGGTGCTTTCCTGTTGTGGTCTTATGGCAGAGGATCCGAGAGTGGCTACATATAGGGCAAGAGATGTCTACCTATCCACGGATGTTGCGAGTCTTCGGGTGTTTCTTCGGAGGAGGTCGTAGCGATGCCTACTTTGATACATTTTGTATAGAACTAGGAATAGTTGTACCTTTAATGAAGGATGGTTGAAAAGTGAGAGGATCTTTAGAAATGTATAAATCCATGTTTAGTCATTATGAGTGTTTTCTAATCGGATATTATATCAGAGCGCTGCAGATTACAAGGTATTGTATTCTAGACTTGCATTGATATAAACATTTTACTTATCAAAAAAAAAAGAATGGATATAGCTTTGTTTTTGTCCTTATCATCATAGTCCATATAACATCTATATCATCAAGCTCTTCCAAAGTTCTTGTTACAAACAATGAGAAGAGGTGGCTAAAGGTTAAAGAGGAGTGAATATCCAAGGTTTAAATTTCAAGTTGTGCCAGAGTTTCGGTTTATTACCGGAATGATACAGTTTTGATACTGTATCATGCTGTGTCAATACTATTTTGATACTTTTTTAAATAGAAAACATATTAATCAAAAATATTTTTATTAATATTTGATCGTTGTAGATGTTTATTATTGAGTTATACTTGAGATGTTGAATGTTGAGTATATGTTTTGATATTAGCTGGTGGAATACTTGATACTTATTCAGTAAAAGTTGAGTCCATCATGTAGGCTTAAGATATATTTAATTTAGATTTATTTTAATTAGTTTAAGATTAAATCCAATTTATATATATAATAATTTAGTTCATTAGTAGTACTATATTTTATAAAGTTATAAATTATATTATATTTTTTTTATCTTTCTGAATAATTTATTTCCTTAAAAAAATTCTCTATGTTTATCTCGTGAATCGATAAAGAAGGGAAAAGAATAATTATTTTTAAAGAGATTTTGATTTTCCTCTATTTACCTTAAGAGGTATATTTTTTTCTCTTTGCTTTATTTAACGGAGGAAAAAATAAATGAAAGATGAAAAAAATAATAAAAATAAAAAATTAATGCATAAAAGAGAAAAAAATCAAGTGGGAAAAAAGAAATATCCATCTAAAAAATAAAAATTTTAACCTCTAAAATTAAATAAATAATAAATAACAGTTGTTGTCGCGAGTATCGCGACCTCAAGGGGTCACCATAGGGGGCAACAACCTCCACGAGGTCGTGACAACCTCGCCATGTCGGTACGGTGTAGATCAGCGAACGGAATAGTAAATTCTGCCAGTCAATCAACACAGCACAAAATTTAAATCGTTGGTCATTTCTCCCCATGATGTTTGCCTACAAGTATGAATACACAATGTAATTAAAATAAAAATAATTCACCGATGCTAACACATGTATTTATGTAACTCGGCAATACCCAAGGGTCCTACTCCATGGTCTATGATCCTTCGATAGATTACTCTTAAAATGCCCTTTATAATTTCTCCTTAAAATGCTTCTAAAGGTGGAGACACCTCTTACAAGCTTTTAATGGTTAAAGAAGACTTTATAAAAGAGAGGAAGAAGAGTTATTGATTACAAGAATATAGCATTGGACATTAGCTCAAAAGCATCCATCTTCACATATCATTTAACTAAATACCACCATCAATCAACTATTGCACTATAGCCATTCGAACCATTGTAGTGCAGTTTTTCTCATTAATTATTGTCTCTAGCTTTTCTGGTTCAGCTTCAATTAATTGGTAACTTCTATTAATTAACTTATCCCTAATCAGTCGACTTCACAGTCAATTTAGCCACAAATAGAAATATTCAATTCATTAGTTGATGAGTTCCTACACCTACATTTAAGAGATGATACTAGGCATTTCCATAGTCGTTTACTCTTCTTTTTTACTTCTTTGTTCACTAATTCTCCTCCAATTCTTTTCTGGCAAAATCTCTAGGCATCTCAAAATCATTTTTCATAATAAGCTTTATATGAAAATTGATTTTAAAGAACACCTCTATTCATCGCTTTCACATGGAGAATTCACTTTCGAATTTTGGTGGATGGATGTTTGAGTAAACTATCATTTTATGCTTTTCCCAATGGTTAGTATGTAGAAGATATTATTGCAACTAATGTGATGAGATGAGAGCGAGTAGAGTGAGAAGGGGACAATATCGTTTCTACCTGTGATGTTAGGTCACAAGTACGAATACAACAATAACAACCAAGTTTTATCCCACTAGGTGGAGTCGGCTCACAAGTACAAATACGCAATAAAATTAAAATAAAGACAATTACCCAATGCTAGCACATGCATTTACCTAGTTCAACAGTACCCACACTCCTCTAAGACCTATGATCCTTTACTTTCTCCTTCTCCAAATTCTTCCGAAGATGGATAAACTTCTTACAAGTTTTCAATGGTTACAAGGAACCTTTACAAAAGAGAGGAAGAGATTATAATAAGTTCAGTTGGTTACAAAAATATTACGGAATATTAGCTCAAAATTGTCCATCTTCGCCCATTCTAAAGTTGTTAATCAGTTGATTAAAAGACCACCGTCAATCAAATGATGCATTATAGCCATTACCCAATATGACCATTATAGCGCAACTTTTTTCTCTCCAGCTTTTCTAGTTCAACTTTAGTTGACAGATTGCTTCCATCAATTGATTGATCCCTTAACTTCCGAGTCAACTTAGCTATGAACAGTATGTTATTTACTAACTACTGAGTTTGATTCAAATGCCTAGTCAACTCAATCACCAATAGACTCAAAACTATCAACAACAACGTGAGTCATCCTACTTGCAAAGTTTTTACCTAAATTGACTAGACTTCATTGGATTGTCAATTACAACCATCCTAATGGTTAAGTCCGGATGCGTTAGAATCAACCCTCTCCCATGAGTATTGGTCTCTTGACTATCAACGCACCATCAGTTATACCTTTACAACTCCACCACAAGGCCATCTTGGACCATGTTTCTCATCACTTGGATGCACTTGAGCCCTCGACTTACTCCGCATGCCATCCTTCATGCCCTACCTACATAATTTACCTCCATAGGCATAACTAGACTCTGATGCTCCTCGTTCTACCTTTAAAAGTTCCACACCATCCTTCTTCGATCTCCACAAACCTCGAGTTATCTGGTATCCATCAACCTTAATCATGCCAAGTCGTCATCATGTGTATTTCACCACATCCTACATGACTCAAATACACATATCAAATACAAGATCAATCCTACCTTAAACTCTTTATTGAAACATCAAAACCTATAACCAATCGTGATCACTTAGGGGTCAATTGCACTAATAATGTCTCCTCCTTTTTAATGTTTAGCAATGTTTACGTTAGGTAAATAATGTAATAGAAATAGGGACCTGAGCTAGACTCCCCCTATACCTACACTTAAGAGATGATACTATGTCTTTCCATTAGTCTTGTACTCTTCTTTTTTGCTTCTTCATCCACTAATTATCCTCCAATTCTTTTCCTTCAACATCCCTAGGCATCTCAAATCTGTCTTTCAAAATAAGCATTATATCAAAATTGCTTTTAAAAAATACCATCATTCGTCGCTTCTACACGTAGAATTCACCTTCAAATTTTGGTGGATGGATGTTTGAATCGGTCATCATTTTTGTACTTTCCCCGACGATTAGTCTAAAGAAGAGCTTCTTAATTCTAATACCACTAGTTGCAACCAATGCAATGAGATGGACAATAGGTATAGGGGAGGGGGTGAATAATATTTGTACCTGTGATGATAGATTAAAAGTATGAGTATGCAGCAAAATTAAAATAAAAAAAAATTTACCAATGCTAACACATGCATTTATATGATTCAATAGCCCCTAAGGCTCCTACTCCACAAACTATGATCCTTCGGTGAGTCACTTCCGAAATCCCCTCTATACTTTCTCCTTATCAAAAAAAATTCTTCCAGAGGAGGTAAAACCTCTTTAAAGCTTCCAATGGTTACAAAGAGGCTTTACAAAATAGAGGAAGAAATTACTATAAGCTCGATTGGTAATAAAGATGTAGTTATAATCAATAGCCAAACTCGTCTATCTTTGCCACGTCAAATAGCCCCCTAATGTCTTCAACTATTGCTATCATCCTATTGTGCTAACATCAATCAGTCAACAAATGCATTGTCACCATTACCAGATCCAACCATTGTCATGCATATTTTTCTCATCAACAACATTCTTTAGCTATTCCGATTGAGCTTCAATTGATTTGACTAGGTGCTTCCATCAGTTAACTTCCTAATAGTCTCAATCACAAATAGAAACATTCAATTTGTGGGTGATAAGATTGAGTTAACTACCTAACTAGATCAACCTAACAGTTGACACTTGAGTTCCAGCCCGGAACCAAATGTCTGTTTGTTAGCTAAAGTAAATAAGTCCACTATTCAATTGATTTAACCACCAATGGTCAATTAGATCAACCCAACAGTTGACGCTTGAGTTCCAGCCCTAAACAGAATGTCAATTTGTTAGCTAGAGTAAATAAGTCCACTACTCGATTTAACCACCAATCAACTAGAGATGCCCTTTAACCTACTAGATCGTCCATTACGGCCATCCCAATGGTTGAGTCAGCCTATGTTGAGATCAACTCTCTCCCATGAGTATAGGTCTCAACTCTTAACTCGCCAGGTGTTATACCTTTGCAACTCCTTCGCTACAAGGTCATCTTCGATCAAGCATGTTGTCCCTCGAATGCACTTGATCCCTCAACTCTCTCCACTTGTCATCCTTCACACTGCCTACATAATTTGCCTACACAAGCAAAACTGTACTCCAATGCTCCTCATCCTATAGTACCTTAAATGTCACACATCATGCCCCCAGGGCGTAGCGCAGACGGTGGGCGCATGGCATCTCTGGCGTAATGGCCAAGGGTCGATTCTCAAGAAATGACGACATGGGGGGTTACCCCACCATGCGCCTATGGCCTGTGTACCTGCATGTACCTCCCTCCATATCTGTGGGGTCGGCACTAAGGGGCCACTAAGGTAGCAGATCTACCTTTAAACGTCACACATCATCCTTCTCTGATCTCCATGGACCTCAAGCCATCGGGTATCCATTGACTTGTGCCAAGTTGTCTCATGTGCATTTCACTAAATCACGCATCACTAAAATACACATATCAAATACATAGGCAATCCTAACTTAAACTCTTTGCCTAAATATCAAAATTTATGGGTGATCTCAATTACTTAGAAGTCGGTTGCACTAATACTTCCTTCTGCCATTGGATATTTGAAAAATGCACTGCTCATACATATGAAAAAAATGCATTGCATATAACACACACATGTCTAAGACACTTAATACTTAGTATCCATATGTGTCACAAGCATTCATTTCTACGGTTGTACTCATCCTATTATCCTAATATAAACAATCAAATGGGTCATCTAACCTCGAGTATTTGTCAAAACTTAACCAAATAATGAAACATTAAGGACCTTAAGTATCTACTTATATATTTATTATAAAATCAAATAGATTTATTCAAACTCTTGCTACCTGAGTTTTTAAACCCAAATTCATCTCACACCCTTCATGAGATCTACTATTTTAGTGAAATTAATTAAATACCAATTTAACATACTCAAACCTATGTAAGGTTGTCACGAGTACCCATTAATGCTTATCACTTTGCCATTCCTACCTGAATGTGATGCAAATTAATTTCCAATCAGGAAGCTTGATTTAATCAGATTGGTCTTATTTCCGCTTTCCTCATTAATGCATAAAATATCTATAGCATGTCAGGCAGCCTGTGAGACTAAAATAATTGGATGACATGATCCAACAGTCCATATGCATATTGTTAAGCTAGTATATAAGTTCATGAAAAATTCTACCTGTATGCAACGACTAATGATGTCCGCAAATCTTGAGATTGATTTTACAACAAACTGCCCACCAACTGAAGGATCCACCATTTTTGTCAATGCATTCATATCATAAAGTTGTGAACTAGCCCACCTCACCAAATGTTGCTCACCCCAAGGACGTGAGCTGCAACCAACAGAAAATTCAAATGTTTAATATAAGTAAACTCCCTATAAGGAAATGACCGAAAGATAACCAAGCATACCTATCAAATGACTTGTGCCCTGTGAGGAGTTCTAACATGACAATTCCAAAACTGTAAACATCACTTTGCACACTATATGACCCAGATTCACTGACTTCAGGAGCATCATAACTGAAAAAGGCAGGTTCCATTCCTGATAACTAAGAGAAAACCAAACAATTATTTTTCATAAGACCATAACCAACTCAAACTCTAATCTTCAGATATTTTACTGAACTATTTGAGTTCCAATACTTGACATAATTGCTGAACTAATCAAATTTCTTTCGTTTTTGTCGGGATAAATCAAATGGTGAGATGTGAAATACGCATATTTGAAAACCATAAAAATCTATATATAATTAAACTTCAGTCTTTCAGATTTTAAAGATCATCTCAAAGTTATCCTCATATTCTGGGTTCAAAGAAGTGTTTGGATTCACTTTGTTTGTCTTTTGAAGATTGAATACATAGGGTATTTGTTGTGCCTTGTGTGCAGATATTTTACTGAATAATTTCCATCAATAATGTTTGAATTTAGTCACTGACATAACCAAGGTTTAAAATTTCGACCCGTACCGAGGTTTCGGTCTCAGACCGGAACGATACGGTTTCGGTATCGTATCGTGTCGTGTCGATACAGTTTCAATATTTTTTATTTATCTATAGTAATTATAAGATAAATATGTTTATTGTATATATAAAAATAAGTTGTATATTGATTTATTATAAGTTCTCAATTATTGAATAATTTAATATTATTAAAAAAATAATTAAAAATTTATTTAAATAGAATTGATATATTAATAATTCAAATTAAAATAGAAATATTTATAATAATAATAATAATAATAATAATAAGTATATAAATTAATACAAGATATTACTTTATATTAATAATAATTATATAAATTAACTATTTATTCATTTAATTATTTATTAATTAAATAATATATATTTTAAATAGTAAAAAATATCAAGTAAAAATTTTTTTAAAAAATATCAGAATATAAATATAATTTATTAGAATTTTTTAAAATTTTTTAGAATTTTTTTGAAAATTTAAATGAAATTTAAAATAATAAAAAATATATTAGAATATAAATAAAAATTATTATATATTTTTTAAAATTTTTAAATGAAATTTAAAATATTATTTTTTCAGAATATTAATTAATAAAATTTATTTAATTTATTTTAATTTTAAATATATTTTTTATATATTTAATTAGGATTTATAAAAAACTCCTAGAAATATCACACATCCTCCGCACATCCTCCTTGGGAATTCTTTAAATTAATTAAATAAAATAAATAATTATTAAAGAAAAAAAAACTCGCGGCAGTACGCGAGATCGCGCCGCAATGATCACGGCGTGATCCCGCGAGGGGCGTCCAGCGACCCTACCGGACGCTTCCGGCGCCGCAAAAGCCATCGTGCGCGACGCCTTCGGCTCTTTAGAAGGCGTCACGGGATGCCGCCGGAGGCGTCCCGCGTCTCCTCCGGCGCCGCCGAGACGGGGACGCCTCCCGTGCCGGTTTCGGTTGTCCAGCGGAACAGTAAAAACCGTTCATGCCGGGCGGCACGAAACGGCATTTCAAACGTTGGACATAACTGCTAAACTTAGCAAATTTCTCTCATTTCATCAGGTGCATTCAAATGACAAGCTGTGAAACAAGCACAAGATGCATTTGAAATCACATAGCTCTGTAGATAATAAACTTCATTCTTCAATCTTAAAAACATTTTAAAACAATCTTAATGTTATCACTCTATTGTGAAGCTTGATGGCATTTAGCTAATTGAAAATAAAGTGGGAAGAAGTGTTTCAAGATCTGATATGCATATTATGTACATCAAATGTAGATTATATGAAAGATATTCTCTTTGCAAGATTCCACCTGGAAATAGCTCCCAAAATTAACGAGGTAGAAATGATAATATAAATGTCACTTAACCTACACATTACCTATTAGGGGAACATCTATCAAAGTATTAGGGAATTTTTACCAACCGGCCAACAATAAGAAAGCTTGATAATCCTTAATTTTCAGTTATATAATGATGTCATGTTAAAACAATGATAGCTGAGCTTTCTAGTTTCAACAACTTCACTTACCTGAGTAGCTGGGAATAATGATAGCAATGATGCAAGACCACATTCAGACACACGTACTTCTAGATCATCATTGATGAGAATGTTTCCAGAATCAAATCTTTGATGCACTAAAGGTGGTTGACAACCATCATGGAGATACCTTCAGCATTGAACCAAATACATTATATTTTTATGTTGAGATGCATACTTAGATCCAGCTAAATATAAACAAGAATGCACATACTCTAGAGCTTTAGCAGCTCCAATTGCAATCTTGATGCGAGCATTCCATGATAATTTCTTCTTGATAGAGTCGTTACTGTGTAGCATTTCATATAGAGTTGTACAGTTGAAGTAATTGTAAACAAGTAACCGTTGACCATAGCCATCACTATAACCAACAAGATTGACAATGTTTGGATGTTGAACCCTTGAGATGCGCTCGACAATCTTCAAAAAGTTATCTTCCGAGGGGTTTGAATCTCTATTCTCAAGCTTCAAAACAGCCAACATCTGTACATTTGAAGGCTAATTATATATTCAGTTTCAAAATGACAATTTTTATCTACATATTGCATGTGCATATACTGATACAAAAGAATAGGAAGATAAAGCACTGGTTATGATGTTTTAAGTAGGAGAAACTTGTCCCAGCAGAAGTATGGAGAGGGACACAATATATATGAAGATCCATATTAAAAACAGGAAAAACTACCATAATTAACACAGAAGGAAGTGAATCAAAACATTGCATGAACAACACTTGCTACATTAACCAAATTCACAGCATATTTCTCATTTCTTTTATATTAGTTATTATAACACTACACCATTCAAAAACTTTGTTTACTTTTTGTTATAAGTTTTCAAAACAATGAAGACAACAGAAAAACAAGTTTTCCATAATAATTTTTTAACAAGAAACTATTTCACATTGTAAAGGACATGTACAGGAAGATTTATTAATAGAACTTAAAGATACATGTGTGAAACATATTATCTTCAAGATATAAAATAAGTGGAGAAACTCAAAACGTTATGGTATAATCCAATTACCATTAAGGAGAAGGAATTTTGAAAAGAAACCTTTGCCTCGTTTCCTATATAGCCGAAGAATAATAAGGGTCAATTTATGCTGAGGAAAGAAGCTTGCTCTGTAGAAGCTTAGCTTCCAAAGCAATGTGTTTCGGCTCCACTATTTAACAGAGCACAAGGCATGAAAGAAGAGACTTGTGGGTCGTTCCAAGGAAGACAAATTGCACAAAAATGCTTCATCCCAAACCTGAGCAAAAATGATGGAACGATCTGAGTAAAACCCAAAAAAAACTTCTTGGTTCCAATGAGGCATTGATGTAAGAGCAAAACTAGTAATAAGGTTGATTTTAGGATGGGAATGGTATTGAGATCAAGGCAAAGACGAGATGACAACTCGATTGACTTGGTCATAGGAGTCCTTCGCACAGACTAGGATCTTGATTGTGTAATCTGAATCCACATTTTTTGTAGCTTCTTGTAGTGAACTCAATGGAGAATGATCTTGACGGAGGTCACGCTCAAAGGATTCAAGCTCGACTCAAGCATCTCAACTTCTTTGAGCATGCACAAGATGTCAGCACCCACAACCGACCTCCCCATTACAAGGAAGAAGTTAAGGGCTTATTTAGGCTTTTCCTTTCGATTCACCTCCTTTCTTTCTACCCCCCTCAAATTACATATAAATAGGTCTGTGTGACCGCTGTGAGGTCATAGCAGCCAGGCAACCTAGCGAAGGCCATGCACCATTGCAACAGCCTCATGACCTCATGGAGGCCTCCACGGCCAGTGCCAATGCCAGATGAGTATTAGTAAAAAATCACATGTTTTGGGTGGTAATCAGCACCCCAATCTAAGAAAAAAGCTACACATTAAATTTGGAGGTAGTTGTCAAAACTATCATTTTCCAAGAAACATGATGAGGTATGAACAATTCATTCTTTTAGTTAAATATAACAAGACATACAAGTTTTTCTATCATTTTAATGATAAGAAAAGACCTACAATTATATTCTCTAGATTTGTCAATAACAAGAAAAAATCATGATATTTCAAACCTTTCCCTGAGGTAATTCTGCCAAATATAGTCGGCCAAATCTTCCATCTTGGATCAAATTATCTTCGCTGAAACTGTTTGTGTACTGTTGAAGTGTGGCAACATGAAACCATCTAGCAGAAATTGGAGTCGAAGTTTCAGTCCGATTTCTCAGACTCTTTTCACCTATAATACCAAGTTTCTCTGTGTCAAAACGAGTCACTGGTGGCATGGGAAGTGAAACATTAGATCGGCCATTTGAATTATACTCAGGCCTTCGAATTGGCTTTCCAACTGCTGTTAACAATGTCAGCAATTTAAATTATGTAAGAGGAACCAATTTACCTGATAAACAACAGTTTCAAAATGAAATTCAAGATTTTACCTCCCTCTTTATGTGATCTGATAAATTCAGAACTTATCTGAGGATCCTTCGGCTGTCCAATTCTACTAGCATCATGCCATTTGCAAGTTGCTCCATCTTTGGGTTTTCTTGTTTTGCATTTTGATATACACAGTTTTACTATTGCTATAATAATGACTAGTACAACCACTGCCATGCATGAATATCCAACCAATTCTGCTGTTGAAATTTTACTATGCCTTGAAAATTGACCACCACTCTGAATAGGAGCCTCAGAAGACGGGAAAGGGGCCATTGCGACATTTGGTGGTTGAGGAAAAGGTGATACCATTGGTGGGGCCATGACTGGTGGAATAACATTGGCATCAAATAGGTTACCATTCTTCCTGTAGCAAGGATCCAATTGTAGAGTTATAGTTAGTATTTTCAAACATTAGACACACATGTAATTTGATAAATTTTCCTTCAATCCCTCCAACAATAAAAGGGCATCCAAGCAATGCGATCATATCTAAGAATGTTGCGATAGAATTATATGCCTAAAACTTACATTTGAACATGAAATAATATTGAAATACCAAGTAAAAACAAGACAAAAAACATAGGTCACTCACTTGAAATTAGGAACATTAAGCAGCTTTGGTGGGATTGATCCTGAGAACAAATTGTTTTCTACATTTCTGTCACATATCAAGTCCAAGTCAAATAATCAGTAAAATTTCATAGCCAATGATGCCAACATTCAAATATGTTGCAGTGTATATGGCACATGAGAACTTAGGCATCGAAAAAAATTTAAGGATATTCAAATTGTAATTATGAACTATATTATAAAGATTTAAAGGAAATTGAGACCTTATCTTAAGAGTTTTAGCAATTTTTTAAACATAAATTTTTAATGCATCGTGGGTTAATAAACAAAAAAAAATTGTCAGAAACCTAGGTTTATTTCACAAATCAATTTAAAAAAAAACAATACTAAGGTTAAGAGTGGTCATTTCAGTGCTACAAATAGAATGGAAAATGTTAGAGGCTTGGAGTATTCATATATTTAGGAGTGTTAGATCCAAATCAACATAT
The DNA here is from genome assembly GCF_018446385.1 of Zingiber officinale. Lineage (NCBI taxonomy): Eukaryota > Viridiplantae > Streptophyta > Magnoliopsida > Zingiberales > Zingiberaceae > Zingiber > Zingiber officinale. The sequence goes on along the minus strand of NC_055990.1, from coordinate 58,213,181 downwards.
AATCTCACTGGTTAGTTCACTGTCTATTGACTATCAAATTTGTATAAAACTTTCATTATCATCCATGCCCTTTTTTAGAACCCTACAATACTATTTTGAGCGTGCAATGACTTTTAATCTAAAACCAAATTTTGAATTAGCTGCTCAGATCCTAGAATAAAATAAATCCTAGTAACAGAAGAAATTTGTCAAGAACATCAAAGGCTAAAAGAAGATTATTTTTCTCTAATAGCAAAGACTTCCAAAGTGCTCCGGCATTAATAATAAAGCTTTTACTTGAAGGGAAGGATAAATAAAGAAAAGAAATGAGGAGAAAGTGCAATGAGGAGGGGAAAATAAACATCTGAACTATGAGGAAAGAGAGGAAGGAAATACAGATAAGGAAAAAAATAAAGAATAAACAATTGCTGATCATTCATCAGTGATTGGTTGCAACCAGCAAATCCTCTTTTTCTTAAGTTTCTCATTTGCTCATTATGAGCAGAACAAAAGCTAACAAAAAGTGGTATTTCCTCTCTGTTTATATCAATTCTGCTTTCCTTGGAAATTAACAACTGAACTTATCCTTTTCCTCTTTTATTTCTCTCCTTCCCTTCACTCACTTTTCCGTCCTTCAAAGTAAAAACAATGTGAAAAGAAAAAAAAAAATACAAAAGTCTCATTTGAAATTGATGTTAATATTACAGCCGAAAAGCATTCAAGGAGAAAATTCCCACAATATGTCTTGTAGAACATATCCAAGAACATTGTATGGTAATAACTAGCATAATACTTCATTATGCAATTGACCATAGAAAAGCAAACCACAACAAATGGTGATTATATGAATGGATCACAACTAGATAAATGATATCGATTTCTTTCTTCCTAGTAATATCCACCTAGGTTCCTGTATAAATAAACAAGATATTTATTGTTATTTGTATGCTTTCTTCTTGCTCATTCTTAATTTTCTTATGGAAATAAAAGAGAGGTGTATGCAGAAATTACAAATCTTGGAGAGGAAGATCTTGCAAAACATCAAGAATCCCAGATATTCGATTATTTTGGATATGCCTGCACTATAAAGGAATCTTTTAAGTATTATGTTCATAAATAAATACGAAAGTAATCCTAACGAGAGTGAGAAAACTTACAATGTAGTGAGAGAAGACAAACCCTTCATAGAAGGTGGAAGTTGGCCACTCAAATTATTATGTGAGATGTCCCTATTTCAGCAAAAAAGAATAACAATGTGGACATGGCACACCTTAGTTTGCAGTGAAATGAGAGACACCTACAAGTTTATCAATCCACTGAGGGCCCGGAAAGCATCAGGCAACTCTGCAGACAACATATTGTTATTCAATGACCTGAAAGTGCAACGGGAAAGAATTAGTACCACACTAATAACAAACCTTGTTACACTTAAGTACGCATGCAAACACTGATGAACTCACATGTCTGATAAAAGAGTCAGATTGGATAGTGAACCTGGAATGCTTCCTGTGAACTGATTGTCTGAAAGAAAACTGACAAAAAGGGAAATGCCATTCATTTCATGCATTTATATGAAACAATTACAGAAGGTAAATAGCAACATACAATCTCCTTAATGTTACAGGTAAACTTCCTGGTATGCTGCCACTAATATGGTTATCACTCAGATCCCTAAGATAGATGTTAATAACAAGAAGTTATCAGCCATTGTTATGCAGAATATGGTGTCTCTTGTGAAATTCACTTGAAAACAGCAAAAAAAAGGAAAATAATGTATTTCCATGATTATAAAATATGTACACTTTTAGCATTCACACTCACAAGGTTATAAGTGAAGTAAAATATGAAAGCTCATCGCCCAATTGTCCGGCCAAATTTGCACCATTAAGCACTCTATCATAATAGAAATTAATTAGATGAAGCAAACAATGATAACAAAAAATATAGTTGGAGAGTTTGGAATTTTACATTGAAGTAATGCTTGAGTCAACACACTCAACTCCTTGCCAGCCCTCACCGCAGGGGTCTCCACCAAATGCTCCCCATCCAGGAAGAGGAGGGAAGTCCAATGTGAAATATAGGGAATTTATAGCAAAAACTGAATGAGATTGTAGCAGGAAAAGAAGGAAAACAATGTGTCAATTCAGTACATGCTTAGAATTAGTAGCAACCTCAACAGAATAACTCATTCAGATAAGCATAAGATATCGCAATAAAACGAATTACCATCTTGTCCGTTTGTGTAACCTCTGCAAGTTGGCATGTAAAGCAACAAAGACAGAGCCAGAAGTAAAGTCATACCGAAGAGCACCCTCAATCCCATAGTTCCAGTTACAATCTTCTGCCCTTGATCATTAAACAGAAAGGAACTGGATCAGATGAGCAACAAGAAGCCTTTACATCTTAATACTTGGACAACAATTCCTGAGCGTATGCAAGAAAGATTTTTGAACCAAAACTCATTCGTAATGCACTTAGGGTACAAGAAATCCACTATCACCTTACACAATTATTTTATTGGACCTCTCCAAAGATTGCAATTGTTCCGTGTCGTCAGCAAGATTGCTCACCTACCGAGGACCGTCGTCTCACTCCACAATAGATTAGTAGTAAGCAACACTTAAACCCTCATAGCAACAAAAGAAATCTTTGGAGAAAAAAAAACACAAACAAAAGGCGCACTGAAGAAGACTCATAAACTCCCAATATCGATCAAAACAAAAAAAAAAGATCGAATAAAAGATGGCGAACAGCAAATACAGAGCCGAACGAACAATGCGACATAAACCCCAACAACACTGCACGATAAAAGATTATCCTGCAAGAAAACGCGATGACAAGAAAAACCTGATAGAGAGAGATCACAAAGCCAGCAGCAATCTTTGGAATAGCAAAGTTTAGATTGTCTTTCGCTTTGTTTCCAATTCTTGAACTCGAGTGATCGCTCCGCTGGAAGAAGCCCGAATGGAATCCGTAAAAGGAGACGCAGCAAAGCAAAAGTTGTCCAAATGCTCAAGCGATTTTGAAAAGAAGAATTGGCCAAAGGAGGGCAGTATTGTAATTCGGTAAAATATATTTTTAAAATATAATATACAATTAAAAAGTTCGGGAGTATTGGAATTCGGCCCATGCTTTTTTCCTAAATTACCCCTCCTCGCGCGCTTTCTGTTTTCCTAAAATCTCTTTATCTTCTTCCACTTCCATAATCAATTAAAATTTGTAATTAATAAAAAAAAATGTGAAATAGATATCCATCAATTATAAAAAATTCAATATTGACCTAGTAATAACAATTTTTATTGAGCAGTTTGATAGAAATTTAATATGGCAAAAGTTAAGGACACTTTTTTTTTTCAAATTATTAAAGATGTATTTTACTTTGATTTTTTTTTCTTAAAAGGGCGTTCTATTTATAGTTCAATCGTGTATCGTTATTCGATTATCTTTTAGTAATGTTCACGTTATTAACTCTTGCTTTATTGATGTATTAATCTCTCTTTTTTTCAAATTAAATTACTAATTTAACCTTTCTCCCTTTGAAACCTAAAGTATTTATAGAAATTTCTCTAATTAATTAATAAGAAAAATTCTTAATAATATGTCGCAGTTTAGTCTTGAACTCTAGATCTCTGATTGATTAATAAGAAAAATTTAAATAATATACCGAATCTCGAACTCTAGATCACTGATTAATTAATGAGAAAATTCTCAATAATATGTCGCAGCTGAGTTTTGAACTCTAAATCCCTTATTGATGTGTTTATAGAAATTATTAATAAATCTTGAAATTATTTTCGATGTAAAAAAAAAATATTAACCTAATTTTATTTTAGATTTTATCAAAATTAATTAATCAAAATGCAGATTCTTCATAAAATAAATAGTAAGATTTAGTATAAAATAATTATATTTGTTTCATTAACTAATAAAATTAACAATATAGTAAAGAAATAATAAACACCTTATTCACTGTTTCTATTTTAGTTGATAGAATAGCAACTACCTTTTTTTAAAAAAAAAATGTTAAAATTTGAGAGGAAAAAACAACCAACTAGAATAAAAGAAAAACCTTTCTATTAAATTAAATAGTAAATTCATTTCCATTACCCAATTACTTGAAGATGTGAACAAATTGAGTCAAATGAATTGTTTATTCAATCAATTGATTATTATGCGTACAAATTGAGTTGATCGATAATAAGGCAGGGCCATTGAAAAAGAAGAGGAATGACATGAATCGACTAAAACCCTAAACTTCTTAATCTGACACCTTCAATCGATAGATTAAGCGACTTCAATCAACTGATGAGTGGACAATTCAAATTTTACTGGTGGGTCTCTTGATTAGTTGTGTCTCTTGATTGGTGATTGATAGATATTCCAATCGGATTAAAAAACCATAAATGAATTAACAAAAATAATAGAAAATTATCATTAATCTGATTGAACGTGTATCTTATTTTAATAAATAAAAAAAAAACCATACAATATTTTTCTAGTATTATTTTTAGCATGACAATCAAAGTAGCTGAAGCGATATATTTTTCTAAAACAATATATTTTTCTAACATCTTACTTATTTTCTAATTATACAGAGAAGTTCAATCTTGTATTCTAATGAGATGTAATGCAAGTAAAACATATATATAATGCAATTTGAAATATAAAATTCTAGATGTGCAAAAATGTTAAGGATAAACTAACCACTTTTTTATTGTCACACCCCCAAACTTTTCAATAATTTTGTTCTTTGAGACTGAGAGTTTATTGGTTTATACTGGATCTATAATAGTGACAAAAGGTGAATACGTTCGCTTCTAATGTCCCTATCAATTCGTCCTAGGGTCAACATGAAGAAAGTAAATTACGAGTGACTATTAACCTTTAGAATAGTGACTAGTGCATAAGAGAGATATTTACCTCGACTTTACCGAGATTTGAATCTCATATCTCATGGTGACAACACCTCATGCGCTAGTCACTAGACCGTCCCGAGGAGACCCTACTGGATCTACAAGGCACTAGTTATTGTTGGAACCGGTAATTATTTTATTGATTGCATGCTCGCCTACAAAAGGTTAATGCATAGCGAAAAATAACAAAAACAAACATAAAAATAGAACACATATACAACACCTAATTTTTATATGGTTCAAATTCCCTCAGTTTTGTTAATGCTAGGTGCACAACATTTAATTTAGAGTTTTTGATGTATAACTAAGGTTAAAATTAGGTTAATTGTAATCTAACAAATTATATCAAATATGCAGGTGTAAGTTGCTTGAAACGTGATAAAGTACTAGTTAAGTACCAAGTAGTGACCAAGTCCTAGTAGAACTATACATCTAAAGTCCTAATTAAGAAACAGACATGAGCTAAGTCTTGATTAAAGGCTAGGTGAATGAAGTCCAAGTTAGACTTGATAGACAAATTTCTACCTAGATGCTTGGTGAATCAAGTCCAAGTGATTAAGGCTTGATAAACAAAAATCCTAACTAGATGATAAGTGAATCAAGTTCAGGTAGAGTCAGTTCGGAGCAAAAGGCTTGACAAATAAGTTCAAGTGGAGGGAGTTGTAGTTTGGCAACTTAGTTTAGATGAGTTAGATAGAGGCTAAGCATTGATAACCATGATTTTACTGTATTATTTTGATTTATATATGCATGGTTTGATGTTGATTTCATAGGTTTAAATCATGGTTATATCACATTTTATACATTGTATCGATTTTGGACCTAATTGTAAATTATTTTATTTTCGTGTTATTTGATGCTAATATTTGATTCTTATTTTGTAGGCATCAAAGGATCTTGGATTTGGATCTATTTGAACCAAATTTGTGCTCGAATCAGAGTTTAAACGAGAAGATCAAGCTACGGTGTATTATGGGTCATTCATCAAAGATTTGATAGATCTAAGTCATCCAGTGAAGATCTGGTCCATCCGACCTAAGGGAGAGTAGATCCAGACCCTAGATCAAGATCAGTACCTTCAGATTGGATTTTTGGTGAATTTTTACCGTTGATCAAGCTCCAAATCAATTTTAGTCATCCGATCAGATTTGAAAAGAATATAAAGGCTTTGAGAAGTTACAGTGTTCCTTGGGAGCTCGGCGATTCCATGACACCGCCACTGTTCACCCTTTTTCTTCATCCCCGCTACAACTTCCCATTCCATTTCTAGATCCGATTTTCATCCCTACTCATCTCCGGCGAACTTCTATTGATCCGGCCACCAACAAACGAAGCATAGAGGAGCGACTTGAGGGCGTTCCCCGGTCGTGATTTTGCTATCCGTGAGCTTCATCCAAGCCATATTTGAGGGTGTTCCCCGATATGAGCTTCTGTCATTCACTCTAGAGTTGTTGAGGGTGTTCCCCGGTTCTCTAGAGTACAATCCATCTTCATCTTCACCTCGTGTTTACGGATTGGCGAGAGTGCTCTATTTCTTCGTCGGCTGGAGCATTCGGATGAATCTGAGCTGGTTAGGGCGTTCTTAGTAGCTTGGATTTCTCCTGAATGAAGTTGTGAGTTTGATTCTTTGTCAGTGATGGCCCGAAGGGTGTTCCCGGAGGTAGATCTGCTTTACGGTAGAGAGGAAGGATTGAGGATACGGGTTTGGATTGTGGAATGCTTTTGTTTTGTTTAGTTTTCTTTTGATTTGTTTTTGAATTAGCTCAGATCTTCAGATCTGATTTTCTCTTTTGCAATTTCAATTTTATTTGAGCTTTACAATCCGAGTTTTGTGCAACTACTTGATTGTTTGCAATTCTTGTTCATTTTGAATCTACAATTCTGTTTACTGCTTGTTTATAGGTTAGATTGGATTCAGTAACCATAGTTCTTTTTAGATTAATTGTTGGAATTCAAGTGCATTGGGTAATTTAGTTTCAATTGCTTTTGAAGTAGTTGTTCATCTTGCTTTAGCTTAATACATGGTTGCTTAGATCAGGTTTCCTTATTGTCTTGCTATTTTATACCTTAGTTTAAGTGTGTTGATGATGAAATTCATTACGTAGTGTGACAATGCGTATTGGACTAATCATTGGCACCTAGTTAGATTTCATTTATGCATTAGATCAGTTTCTTATTTACTTGTTTGTCATTTGTTAGATTTAGATTCAAGGCTTAAACTCCCCCATTTTATATTAAAAACCCCAAAAATAGGAATAAAATATAATCCTAGATTACATCCTACCGTTGGTTCCTCGAGGTTCGATCCTGAGCTCGTTATTACAACATTATTGTGTAGTTAAGGATTCATGGAATATATATTTGTTAATTTGATAAGCCTATTCGTGACATTTAATATATTTTAGGCTATCAAATTTTGGCGTCGTTGCCGGGGACAACGGTGTTTGATAATTTAGGATTGTTCTTTATTTTGGAAAACTTTAAAAAATTTGTGTTGTTTGATTGCTTTCATGCTTATATATCCATGTGTTTGATTTTATTTGTTCCTGAGTCTTCTGATTTTATTTGCTAGTATTTCAGTGTAAGAACATGAAATTCTTTTTACCATGGATCCATATTATCAGCATTTTGGAGATTGGAGTCAAAGTTATTATTATCAGCCTCAGACTGAGATTTATGCGCCTGAATATCAGTATGAGGTTGTACAAGAACAATTTACAGAGTTAATTTGGAAATTCAATGGAATTATGCAACAAATGAGAGACTATCAGGAGCAATAATTTGCAAGGATACAAAATATTCAGAGTCAATTAGATCAAATTGTGTCATCCATCAATCAGTTACAAGCACAGAACTCCAGTGAGGAGATGGATAGTAGAGATTCTGTCAGGTCTGACCCTACTCCCATTTATTCATAAGAATTTTTTAGTTTAATTTGTGATGATGATGTAGTTATTAAAATTTATGATTCTACTAATAGAGTTGCTTTAGATGTTGTTAAAGATGCAGGAAATGAAGATTTAATTGATGAAGAAAAGTTAAATGTAAGGGAATACTTATTGGAAGCATTACCTCAAGAATCACCTGGATTTGATGATCATGAGGATGTAAATGTAAGGACTTGTGCTATGGAGCCAAGCACCCAAGAATCACTACATAAAGCTGAACATTCACCAGAACTGGAGTTTGAGCCATTAGTTGATGAGGAGGAGGTAATAAACACCACTCCAGGCACCTTTCAACATGACAAGGTGAGCATTTTTTGTGATTTTTCAGAAAACTTAATACAGATACCAAATGTTGACTTTATTAGATGTGATTCATTTCTTGAAATATCTTTAACCCACACTAATATTCTCCTATTTTCTTTGTATCTCACATGTGTGTGGGAGATGTTTTCTTTTATTGATGTTGTAGGAGAAATAAAACTTCTGGAGTGGGTACTTGAACTGAACCGCCTCAGACCTCCAAAAAGAATGGTGAAAGGGAAAAAGGATTAATAAGAAGAATTTGAGTAGAATCATGATTACTCCACTTCCGGGGTGGCTTCTTCTTTTGAATCTTTTTCAACCACCGAGAAATGAAAGGGGAGTTGGTTCTAATTTAGCTTTCTTTTGCTTTTTAATTCATGCTCGTGCTTAGTTTTTGCTTTAATAAATTCTTTGTGAGTGACTTTCTTTAGTTTTATATTTTCTTACATTTGCATTTTGCTTCTACACTTTGTATTTTGTTTAATATACATAGCACCTCATTTTAAATAAAATCCTTCATGAGAATTTTCTAAGTAATACTTTCAAGATGATAAAAGTTTCTTAAATTTGACCATCAATTTTAGGTCATGTGACATGATTGGATGCTTTTCTTACATGATGTTGGTTAATTTGGTGGTGGATTCCATTCTGATCAATTGAGCATGATTGCATGAAAATTATCTAGTGAGGACCACTACAAGCCTATACTCTATTATTCTCTTTTGTGTGACATGCACTCATAGGAATTGAAACTCTAGAACTTGCTTAGCTCCTTTTCAAAGTCACAATAGCATATGTATGCATGAAAAGGAAGGATATTTGTCATTCTTGTTTTTGTTCCCTCATAAATTCTAATTTCTTTCTCACAATTTTCTTTAAGCATTCTAACTTTTGATCATCTTTGCTTGTCATTCTTTTATTAAGAGTGTGGATAATATCCTTGATGAGTTAGGATGTCCAAATTTAAGTGTGGGGGAGAGATGATGAGATGATAATTTCTGGAAATATTGAAGAATGTTGCAAGGATTCACGAAATATTGGCACAATCACTTGATTATGAGTTGTTTAGTGAAATTTTGAAGCTAAAAATTGTGTACACTGATTTGTGTTAATTGTGTGCCAACTTTCTCTTATAACTCTCAAATCATTAAGAAATTCAAGCCAATGATGGAGTTTTTGAAGGATTAAATGGAGTTCTTACTTAAGTTGTTTTTCAACAGCAGCTTAAACTGTTTATTAAGCAGTGTTATTTTTGAATCTATTAGAATGGTGAAGTTTATATTTGAAATATTGATGTGATGCATTTAAGTACAAGTGCAGAATTCTTTGCCATTTTTGATCTGTTGTAATCCTTCTAAATTGAATGTTTGAATTTGTTCGGATACAGAAGTTCTGTGAAAAGAAGAGGAATTCTAAATTCAGGATATGAGTTTGTATATTCTGAATTCTGGAAATCAGAATATAAAGTTCATTTGTAGCTTTGAAACAAGATGGGAATCAAGCTATGATTTGATTAAAGGATTGTAAGTTCTATGTGAATAAATTGTTGAAGCTTGAAGTGAGAAAGCAGTAACATCAGATGAGGATATCAAGTGCACCAATCTAAAATTCAGTATTCTGTGAGATGCAAAACTGTGCAAGTCTAAAAAATTTTTGAAGCTGTGCAGATTGGAATGACTGAATTCTAGACATTGTATTGTGCAGGAATAGGTAAATGAAGAGCTTAGTATTAATGTTGTGTCGGAAATTTGAAGTAACCTTTAAAGAAGGGAGAAGTTCAAAAGAAGTGTTACAAGCTGTAGTAACAAATGCTGGAATTTGTGTACAACAGAATGATGTTCAATCTGCAGAAACATGCTCAAATCTGAATATTCCTGCTGTGCAGGAATGGAAAGATAATGAAGACCATCGAATTTGGAAACACCACTAAATGCTGCATGACTATTTTATGCTTTGTAACTTCTGCAATTTCATTGAAGTTGAATCCTTAAGTTGAGATCTGAAATGGCACATTTAAACTTGATACACTGTTGCTACCAAGTTCCAAATTCATGTAATCAGTGTCATTTCTGTCTGAATCTGTTTTTGAATTCAAGAATTACATACCAGTGAAACACATAAGTGGAGCATTTGATATCTCATTGTCATTTGGTAATCTGTAGACAGGCAGTTGAGATATCAAAATCACTGGAATTCTGATACAAGAAGAAGAAAAAAAAATCTCAGAATTCCATTTCTGCAATAAGAATATGATGTTGAACTCTATAATCAAAGAAGGAGTGATAATTCTGAGCTTATTCCTAGCCAGTGAGAAGCTCAATGCATTGCACAAAGAACCGTACCAGGAATGCAGCTGCAAAAATTATGTTCTGCAAGAAACAGTGAAGGAAATTTATGGAATCGAAACTGAAAGGTGAGTGAGCTATGTTATGAGCTGCACATTGTTATAGCATAGAATTTAGAAACTATTTCTTGGAAGCAATTTCTATCTATTCATGCGCTGTAATTCTATGAAGTGATTCTAGAATTGGAATAATTGTATAAGATATATTGAAGAATGTTAAAGAGAAGGAAGGAGCTGAATTTTGAGACTAAAGCTATTGAACAATTAAAATCCAGAATTTAGTTTCATTGAATCTGAAATTAGATAACTGTGGAACCTTTGGAAGTTCATTCAATGAAACCTAGCTAAGAAAGGAGAAGCTTAAGAAATTTAGTGACTTAGACGCTTGCTAATTTCTTATCAGACTGAAGTATGAATTTTTAGTTGTTAAGACCAAAAGTAGCTAGAGGGGGGGTGAATAGCTCGTCGCTCGCTCGTTGCTCGGCGTTGATTGTTTCTTCAAGAATATGCAGCGGAAAATACAGAAACAAATACACCCACGCTAACACTAGGATTTTACTTGGTATCCACCTCCAAAGGAGGTGACTAATCCAAGGATCCAAACCACGCACACACCCTCCACTATGAAACACTCCTTTTCGGTAACTACCGAGGGCGGAGAAGCCCTACAAGACTCTTGGTACAAGAAGAAGGAAAGGGAAACAAAATACAAGCACAAAGCTTACAATGAATGCAGAAAACCCTAACCCTAGCTTCTCTTCTTGCCTTTGATCCGCCTCTTGACTCGGAGAGCTTCCAAGAACCTTCAAGAACTGGCGATCACAAGCTTTGAGAGTGCTGTGGAGGAGCTGGCGAGAGAGATGAAGAATAGCCATCACACGCCTGCAGCTATAAACGACGCCAGCGGTCGGATCCGATCGATTCGAATGATCTCAATCGATCGGGAGGCTTTGGATCGATCCACGGATCGATCCAGCGCCTATCGCGCGAAAGCCGCGGATCGATCCGGCGCTTATCGCGCGAAGCAGCGATCTAGCTCCTGATCGATCCACGGATCGATCCGGAGGCTCTCTGTTCGCTGGATCAGAGCTGGATCGATCGATCGATCGATCCGGCTTGATTTTTGTCCAAAACCAAGTCCCAAACCTCCCAAACCAACATCCGGTCAACCTTGACCTGTTGGTATGTCATGCCTAGCATCTAGTCACTCCCTTGACCTGCTAGGACTCCCTTACCAAGTGTCCGGTCAATCCTTTGACCCACTTGGACTTTTCTCTGTGCAAGTATCCGGTCAATCCTTCGACCTACTTGGACTTTTCTTTCATGCCAAGTATCCAATCCTTTGACCTACTTGGACTTCCACCGGATGTCCGATCATCCTTGATCCATCCGGATTTTCCCTTGCCTTCACTCACGGGACTTTCACCTAGCTTCACTCACTAGGGTTTTCCATCCGCCTAGCTTCACTCACTAGGACTTTCACCGGCTTCACTCACCAGGATTTCCATCGCCTAGCTTCACTCACCGGACTTTCACCTAGCTTCACTCACGATTTCCATCCGCCTAGCTTCACTCACTAGGACTTTCACCGGCTTCACTCACCGGGATTTCCATCCGCCTAGCTTCACTCACTAGGACTTTCACCGGCTTCACTCACTAGGACTTCCTTTCACCAGACTTCACTCACCAGGGACTTCCTTCCGGCTTCACTCACCAGGGACTTTTCTGGCTTCACTCACGGGACTTTTCTTCTGGTTTCACTCACGGGACTTTCATCTTGCCTAGCTTCACTCACTAGGTCTTTCATTTTGCCTAACATCCCGATTAGGACTTCCCAGTCAACTATCCGGTCAACCTTGACCTACTTGACTCTTCTTCAATCAATATCTTATTGTCAAACATCTAAACCCAAACCAAGACTCAGCTTGGTCAACCTTGACCTGAGGGATATTGCACCAACAATCTCCCCCTTTTTGATGTTTGACAATACCACAATAACACTTACAATCCCATATGTAAGTTAGGCTAATCCCATAGCCTCCTTCTTCATGCCACTAGGTAATGAAAGCATAAATTAAGCTCTTCATTCTCCCCCTAAGAGGGCAAACTCCCTCTAGGTAATGAAAGCCTAACTTACTCCCTTTCATGAGTCCTTTCATTCTCCCCCTATGACCTTCCCATAGGTAATGAAGGACTAAGCTTAACCATACATTCTCCCCCTATTGGCACACATCAACCCATCGTTGGACACACATCAACCTATGCTCCAATTCTGGGCACACTTCAACAAATCCATTTGTTGAAGACTCTCCCCCTGAAGAGTTGCTCATCGTGATCCCAACTTCACTCATTGTGATCACACGATAATGAAGGTCCCATACCCGTCATTATCACCTTAACTTCTCCCTCAATGTTGACAAATACCCAACCTTGAGCATTTTCAACCACTTGAGTGTCCACTTGAAATAATGAGGATATCCACTCCCCATTTCTCCCCATTTCAAGTTTAAATGCTCAACCTTGAGCAAGTTCACAACAGAAGGTTAACCACCTCCCAAGGTTCATGAAAAATAATTTTCATGTCTTTAAAGAGTCCCTCCCCCTAAAGACATGGTGGTAACTTCTGTCATTGCACCAACAATGACTTGGAATCCCTAAAACATTAGGAAACCCAAATTTAGAAGTTTTGAGATTCAAATATTCAAAATTTGAAACATACCTCAACCTAAACTTCAACTTAGCCTTCCTTAACCAATCCATCCTTGTTTTCACATGAAAACACCCTTTTTATGGATACAAATATATTTTTAGGGGTTTGGAATGGTAACCTAGACTCAAGGAGGTTCAAAGATGCTGAAATCAAACCTTCCCAGCCAAAATCAGCAACTTGGATCGATTGGAGTTGGGTTCCAATCGATTGAACCTTTCTGAATCGATCCACTGATCGATTCAGACTCCCTGGATCGATCGGCTGATCGATCCAGCGAGCTACTGCTGAATCGATCCATGGATCGATTCAGGAACTCCAATCGATCCATGGATCGATCGGAGCTCTGATAGTTGCTAAAATTCCATTTCAGTCAACTTCAGAAACCCCTAGAAAATTCTACAAAAATCCAAAAATTATGAAATTTCGTGTAGACATTATTTAGGGCGTTTACTATCACGGAAAAATAGTTTTCTTTGAAAATACTTCATATTTTCAACGATTGACACAAACTTGAAAACTTGCAAAAACTTTAGTGTTTTCTTCAAGTTTGTGTCTAACTATTCAATGGTGATTACTATCAAAAGATAGCCTTCACCAAGGTTTTCCAAAATCATTTTGAAAACATTTTCAAAACCAATATCCCATCATGTTCCTTGGGCATAATGCACATGACTTGTACATTAGCTTTCCCAATGATGGGAAAACACATAACTATGTGTTTTGATGAATTTAAAACTCAAAGGAATGCACTAAATCAACATCTTGAGCTTTGTTCATCATCCTAACATCTCACTTGTATATAATGTGCACTAAAACACATACAAGTCACCTTATAGTCTTTGTGAGATGTAGATTTTGATTTTGCCCTAATCTAGGGATCATGCATATCTATCTAGGCATTTTAGAGATATTAGACATCCACCTAGGATGTCACTTGTTAATAAGTGTTGTTAAATGTCATTTGTCCTTAATTACAAGGAATTAAACTTAATGCATGATTATGTTATGGCATACATCAAAATAAAATAACTTTCAAAAGAAAGATTCCTATAACTACATGATGTATGAATGTCATGACATGGTATTTTTGAGTTTTTCATAGTAAAACATGAATGAACAAATAAAACATGATGTCATGGCATATAATGGGCAAACAATCATGGCAAGATTTAACATAAATAAAATATACCTAGATTAACTATCTAAGTATCCTTAAAGTCTTAGCTAAACTTACAACTTAAACCTAGATTGCCCTAAAGTGCTTCAAGAGAATGCCAAAACCTAAATTGGCATTTCTAATTTCCTTGATTTAATGTATGCCAATTGAAAATAAACATGTCCTCAAATGTTGGCATATTCCATTTTTCCTCAAGAGTGATTACATAAATCAAGGCCTGGATTGCCTTAAATTTCCAAGAGAATACCAATATCCCAACTTGGTATTTCTCAAGGTTTTCCAAATTTGTGCCATTTAAGATAAAATCAACTTTTCACCATTAGGCACATTTTACTCTTTCAAGGAGTAAATAATAATTCCATTTCATTTTCAAAGGTTAACAAAACCTTGAAAATGCTCCTTGAGTGTCAATTTCCTCAAAGTTGGGTTAACTACCCTTCTAATAGGAGTTGACACTCTCTAACCCATCTATGGGTAGAGAAGATGCTCCTAGGAACCCAACACCTATTGGTGCTCCTTGGATGCTCTAGGTACTCACTAGGGATAACTTCCCTAGATACCTTCCTAGTGACCTTGTTGGGCTTCTTAGAAGCCTTGGTCACATTTTCTAGGTCAACTCTAGGGATAGCCTCCCTTGTAACCTTGTTAGTGACTTTCTTAGACTTCTTAGAAGTCTTAGTCACATTTGTTGCAAAAATACTCTTAAGGATGACTTCCCTAGTATTTTTGGCTTGACCACTAGACCTAGGGTTTGTTCCATAACTATATGGAACTCTATGGTAAGAGGGCACATCCTTCTTAGCCTTTTGTTTGTATCCCAAACCTCTATGGCCATTGGATGGCTTTTGTACCCCTAAACCTAGGTTATGCTCATTTTGCCCTAATAGGATATTTTCCATCATTTTTAGGGTCTTCTCCATTTTATCAAGTCTTGACCTCAAGACTTGATTTTCTCTCACTAAGTCCTTAGTATTTGTTCCATGAGCATTTTTGTTTCTAGGCTTGTATCTTAAATCCTTAGAGTTATCGCCTAGGTTTTTACCTACATTCCTAGCCTTAGGGATAGTAGTTTTGGCATGTAGGGCCACATGCTTTTCCTTAAAGCCCTCATGCTTCCTATTCTTATGGTAAATCGCATTAAAATGATAAAAATTTGACCCAGCATGCTTTTTACCATTTTGCAAGGGAATAAGCTCAATGAAAGTTACCTTCCTTTTTACCTTGGAGGCTCCCCCTTGACTAGTGCCTCCTTGAGCCTTGACCATCTTCTTCCCCTTGGGGCATTGACTTCGGTAATGCCCTTTTTGTTGACACAAGAAGCACACAATGTGCTCCTTACTCTTCTTTGTCCCGGGGGTGATCTCCTTGGGCTTCGCCTTGCCCTTTTGTGCCATTTGGCCCTTCTTCTTGGCCAATTTAGGGCACTTGCTCTTGTAGTGCCCATGTTCCCTACATTCAAAACATATAATATGATTTTTATTATTAATTGAAATATTTATACCTTTGCTTGTAGGGGTGGCATCTTTTTCTTTGGATCCGGAGGTAGAAGCTTCCTCTTGATCGGACCTTGATTCTCCTCCATTTGATTTTTCTTGACTTGTGGAGGTAGAATCTACTTCCTCCTCTTCGTCTCTTGACCCGGATGTAGAAGCTTCTCCTTCTTCTTGATCCGGCGTTACCAAGGATTGCTCCCCCTCAATCCTAGAGGTGGAGGCTTCATCATCTTGAATATGAAACAAGGAGTATGCTCCCTCCTTGTTCCCTTCGTTGCATTCCCTTGAGGATGAAGCTTCTTAGATTTCCTCTTCTTCGGAGGTTGAGCATCTCTCAACCTCGGAGTCCTCCTCTTGGTCTTGCTCCAAAGAGTCACCCTCTCTGGATTCTTCATGATCTTGTAAAGTGGAGGGGATCTCTTCATGAAGCTTAGCCAATTTGCTCCATAACTCCTTTGCATCTTCAAACTCTCCAATTTTGCAAAGGATGGTGCTTGGCAATAAATTGACCAAAAGCTTGGTCACTTTGTCATGGGCCTCGCACCTTTGGACTTGCTCTTGGCTCCACTTGCTCCTTTTGGGTACTTTGCCCTTGGAATTTGTGGGAGCTTCAAAACCTTCCATGAGAGCAAACCATTGCTCTATCTCCATCATAAGAAAATTTTCGATTCTTGATTTCCAAGAATCGAAGCTTGTAGATGAATATGGTGGAGCCACCCTTGTGTCAAATCCAAGTCCATCTTGGAATTGCATCTTGAAGTTGAGCTTGATAAAATCTTGAACTTGAAGAGTTTGCTCCAACTTCTTCACCCTCTAGCTTTTCTTGTTATCCTTGACCCTTCCGGCGATGATTCCGGTGAAGAGCGACCTTGCTCTGATACCACTTGTTAGGACCAAAAGTAGCTAGAGGGGGGGTGAATAGCTCGTCGCTCGCTCGTTGCTCGGCGTTGATTGTTTCTTCAAGAATATGCAGCGGAAAATACAGAAACAAATACACCCACGCTAACACTAGGATTTTACTTGGTATCCACCTCCAAAGGAGGTGACTAATCCAAGGATCCACACCACGCACGCACCCTCCACTATGAAACACTCCTTTTCGGTAACTACCGAGGGTGGAGAAGCCCTACAAGACTCTCGGTACAAGAAGAAGGAAAGGGAAACAAAATACAAGCACAAAGCTTACAATGAATGCAGAAAACCCTAGCTTCTCTTCTTGCCTTTGATCCGCCTCTTGACTCGGAGAGCTTCCAAGAACCTTCAAGAACTGGCGATCACAAGCTTTGAGAGTGCTGTGGAGGAGCTGGCGAAGATCTGAGATGAAACAGTGAAGGGATACCGCAGTCATCACACGCCTGCAGCTATAAACGACGCCAACGGTCGGATCCCGATCGATTCGAATGATCCCAATCGATCGGGGAGGCTTTGGATCGATCCACGGATCGATCCAGAGCGCCTTCGCGCTCGAAAGCGCTGGATCGATCCACGGATCGATCCGGCGCTGATCGACAGCGTCCCAATCGATCCATCGATCGATTGGGACCTCTGATCGATCCACGGATCGATCCGGGGTGGATGATCAAGCGATCAGAAGCCTCGGATCGCTCCACTGCCCGATCCAGCACTTGATTTTTGTCCAAAACCAAGTCCCAAACCTCCCAAACCAACATCCGGTCAACCTTGACCTGTTGGTATGTCATGCCTAGCATCTAGTCACTCCCTTGACCTGCTAGGACTCCCTTACCAAGTGTCTGGTCAATCCCTTTGACCCACTTGGACTTTTCTCTGTGCCAAGTATCCGGTCAATCCCTTCGACCTACTTGGACTATCCAGTCAATCCTTTGACCTACTTGGACTTCCCAACACCGGATGTCCGATCATCCTTGATCCATCTGGATTTTCCCTTGCCTGGCTTCACTCACCAGGACTTTCACCTAGCTTCACTCACTAGGGTTTTCCATCTGCCTAGCTTCACTCACTAGGACTTTCACCTGGCTTCACTCACCAGGATTTCCATCTGCCTAGCTTCACTCACTAGGACTTTCACCTGGCTTCACTCACCAGGATTTCCATCTGCCTAGCTTCACTCACTAGGACTTCACTCACCAGGACTTTTCTTCTGCCTGGCTTCACTCACCAGGACTTTCATACTGCCTAGCTTCACTCACTAGGTCTTTCATTTTGCCTAACATCCCAGTTAGGACTTCCCGGTCAAGTATCCGGTCAACCTTGACCTACTTGACTCTTCTTCAATCAATATCTTATTGTCAAACATCTAAACCCAAACCAAGACTCAGCTTGGTTACCCAGGTCAACCTTGACCTGAGGGATATTGCACCAACATTAGTGACTTGTGTGTTAATTGGATAGGTTGGGTGATGAACTTTGTAAATGTGGAATTGCTGATTGTAGCAGCTTGAATTGAATAAGAATTTCTGTAAAATTAAAATTCAATTACAGCAAAAATCATTTCTGAAATTGATGTATCAGTTACCATTAATTATGTGTCAGGGTTCTATTACAAATCAGTAATGTTTGTATCTGCTTTAAGAAAACATCTGCATTGTGCCAACATTTAAGGATTGATGATGATCGACAATAATTAGAATTTAAATCCTACCATTGAAATTCCTGAAACTAGAATCAGATTTCTAAAACTGAAGTTCATATAACAAATTCTTTCCTGTTTATCACAGTTTCTGCATTCCTAACTCAACAATCAGCTTCCAAAAGATAGTTTCAAGACTCTTAATTCTGTCCTATTGTTTTTGCTCTAGAATTCTAGCAATGCTACCATTTTCCCTACTTGAATTTGAAGTTTTGGATGGTTCTTTTCATTGAATGCTAAATCTAATTGTTCTTTGATTCTATTCTTGGAAAGATCAACTTTCTATAATTTGGAATTTTGGAAGTTGATCTATGGAGATCATTCAATATCTTAAGAAGTTTTTGAATGCTCTTGTTGGTATTGTGTAGTAATTTCAGAAGCTTTTCAATCTGATTATTGCTATTGTGCAGTGATGGAATGCTAATGGAGACCACTGAAATTCAGAAATATCATTAAATCTGAACCTTTTAAGTGTGTGATAATGTTGGGCAGAAATGTAGAAGTTATAAAATTTGGAAAAATGAGCAGAAATGCATGTAAGTTAATGTGCAAGAATGTACTAGATGTATGTAATGAACTTTTCGATTGGAAGGAATTGAAGGGCAAGCTAATTGTGATTGAATGCTATGAAGATAGTCTTTTGGAGGTTAAAGCTTTAATGTTTGGCCGGAATTTCCAAGTAGATCAGAAAATAAGAAAATGAAGAAATTTCTGCAAATGAAGCATTTCTGTGCCATTTTAGAAATGAGTTATAACAAGTTAGAGTTTTTAAAACCTGGAAATTTTTGGAGGTTTTGAATTTTGAAGTGCAGAATTCAGAATCAGATTAGTGAGGTTTTGAATTTTGAAGTGCAGAAACTGCAACTCAATTACAGCATCTATCATTTCTGAAATTGAAATATCAATGGAGTTTTGATTTGGTAGTGCCCTTGCAGTCTTTTAAGATCTTCTTTACAGAATTTGTTGCAGTAGATGTTAGAATCCAGATTCCATTTACTGATACATCAGCACTTTTCCAATTGCTGAACTGAAGTCTGGAAAACCAGAATTCAGCATTTACTTTTGATTTATTTGGGTGCCAAAAGCTTCTGAGCAGAAGGGAGTCAATGAAAGGATTCAAGATTCAATCACTGAAATTCTGGGATGGATTTCTGATTTTAAAGCAGTGAGCACAGAATTTCCAGAAGCTAAATCTGCAGGATGCTAAATTTATGAGACTAAGTTGTTGAATTTTGTGATCAAAGCTGCAATTGATGGTTAATGGAATTTGATTTGGTCTTCTACCAATGCAATAGAGATGCACATCTTTATTGAATCTGCCAATGACAGAAATAGAGAACAAATTCTGTAGCAGAAAAGGAATATAACAGTTTAAAGTGTGTCAAATAATTTGATACATGTTGTGTTTTTATTGTCCGAGACGGCCAATATTTTAAGTGTGGGGGAGGGAATTATTCCTCATGATTTGAGATTTTTTTTTTTTTGAGTTTCAAAGTGCTGGAAGTGAAATGTGGAAAAACAGTGAAGAAAATTTTTTTTGGCAAATCAAAAGTATCAAGTATGGAGATAGAGTATCAAGATTTTGGATGGCCATCAAATTGAAGGGGAGGTTAGCTTGGCCTTTTGAATTGATAAACATAAATGGTATTCATCTCTTTACACATCAAAATGGTCAACTCATCAAGTATATTCCTCCAATACTCTAATTCTCTCAATTTTTCATTAAATTCTTTTCTTTTGCCTATTCTATTCACTTTCATTGTTCTTTTTTATTCCACTTCAATTCTTGATGATAAATTCCTTTCTATTCATGTATACTATGTTTATAGTGGTGGAGAATTAGAAAATAAGCAAGTTTATGGTAGTGAAATGTTATGAGTTGCATTGAGTGAGCTCCACTTATATGTATTTTTGAGTGTGAGAGATAGAATAGGTAAATACCTTGTGAGATTGCAACTTGCTTAATTTTTCAATTGGGTTGAAACTATCATACCTACTGATTATTGTTTGGATTGTATTCATGATTGTTTGTGATCTTTAGATGATCTTAGTTAAATTCTTTTTACTATCTTTTAGATATTGATAGGGAATTTGTGTGTAGATGATTTTTAGCTTTCTTTACTTGCACGGGACGTTCAAGACTAAGTGTGGGAGATTTGATAACCATGACTTTATTGTATTATTTTGATTTATATATGCATGGTTTGATGTTGATTTCATATGTTTAAATCATGGTTATATCACATTTTATGCATTATATTGATTTTGGACCTAATTATAAATTATTTTATTTTTGTGTTATTTGATGCTAATATTTGATTCTTATTTTGTAGGCATCAAAGGATCTTGAATTTGGATCTATTTGAACCAAATTTGTGCTCGAATCGGAGTTTAAACGAGAAGATCAAGCTGCGGTGCATTATGGGCCGTTCATCAAAGATTTGATAGATCTAAGTCATCCAGTGAAGATCTGGTCCATCCGACCTAAGGGAGAGTAGATCTAGACCCTAGATCAAGATCAGTATCTTCGGATCGGATTTTTAGTGACTTTTTACCGTTGATCAAGCTCCAAATCAATTTCAGTCGTCCGATCAAATTTGAAAAGGGTATAAAGGCTTTGAGAAGCTACAGTGTTTCTTGGGAGCTCGGCGATTCCGCGACACCACCACTGTTCACCCTTCTTCTTCATCCCCACTGCAGCTTCCCATTCCATTTCTAGATCCGTTTTCATCCCTACTAATCTCCGACGAACTTCTATTGATCCGGCGACCAGCAAACGAAGCACAGAGGAGCGACTTGAGGGCGTTCCCCTGTCATGATTTTGCTATCCGTAAGCTTCATCCAAGCCAGATTTGAGGGTGTTCCCCGATCTGAGCTTCTGCCATTCACTCTAGAGTTGTTGAGGGTGTTCCCCGGTTCTCTAGAGTACAATCGATCTTCATCTTCACCTCACGTTTGCTGATTGGCGAGTGATCCGGTGATAAGGAGGGGGGGATCCTCATTGGCGGAAGGTCAACGGCATGTGGAGGTCAAAGGTCAAGAGATTCAACCCTGAGATTAGCCGACCGGACGAAGCGGGCCGACCGTTCGGGCTATGCAGGCCGACCGACCGTGAATCCCCCGAACCGAATGAAAGACAACCCGACTAGGGGTCGGGTTTCTGATGCTCAAAGGTAAAAAGGTCTTAAGGCCGAGCGGGATGTCCGTTCGGCCGGGGCACCAGGCAACAGAGGCAGGAGCAATCTCATCCGAGCATATGGCCGGGAGTTATCCCGGTCAGACCGATACCTATAACCGGCGACAGAAGTAATACGCATGCCGAGTGGCCGACCCACTCGGCCCAGGACAGACAGGGAACGCAAGAGGACAAAGGAGACAGAGGATAACATCATCCTCGAGACACTTGCCGCCGACAAGCAGCAGAGTTGGCGGTCGAGCCGTACACAGGATTATACGGTGGAAGCTTCCACCGTCACATCCGGGATATGCTCGGACGATTACGGAATGGCGCCAGAGGTACTTTTCTGACACAGGCTCGTTAAGGTATGTTTGGGGAAGCGTGCACGCATCGGGAAGCATGCCCGTGTTTCCCCGGGGTCCTATATAAGGACCCCCAGACATCGACAAAGGTATGCGCAACTCTTTACTGTAGCCACATTACGCTGCCTCTCTCGTTGCCTGACTTGAGCATCGGAGGGCCGTCGCCGGGAAACCCCTCCCTGCTCGGTTTCTTTGCAGGTTCGCCGGAGAGCTGCACCACCAGTCGGAGACAGCGGAGCATGCCACGTCCCCAGCATCCGTCGACTCAGCGCTCGGACAGGATCAAATTGGCGTCGTCTGTGGGAACACACCTGAATCCGAGCCAAGAAGATGGAAGAAGCTGGACGTCAACTTCTGGTAACGCTCTCTCCCGAAGAGCTCGAAGCACTCGTCCAAGCGCGAGCCGCGAAAATCGTGGAACAGCAGCAAAAAACTCAGGCCGAGCGGGCAGCGCAGCAGGCAACATCAGCCTTGGGGGGCCGAGCGCCACCCGAAGACAGGCAGGAGCAGCTCTCAATATGGGGGCAAAACAAGGGGCCGGCCGGCACTCAGATGGGGGCACCGCCCGCCCCGATACCTTTTCATCGGGCTTTGTTCCAGACGCCCTCGGAGGTAGCACAAGCTAACCAAGACAAGGGATCTTCATCGGACGAAGCATCCATCCGGGACGTCAGAAAAGCAAAGGCGCCCCGATCGAACGCGTCTCCCGAGCGGATCAACCGACAGTTCTTAGATGTCATTCTTCGCGATCCACTGCCGAGGCATTATGTGCCCCCTACGATCGGGGAGTACAACGGGACAACCGACCCAGACGACCACCTGGGTAAGTTCGACAGCACTGCCACTCTGCATTAGTACACAGATGGTGTGAAATGCCGAGTGCTCCTCACCACGCTTTCGGGATCGGCGCATCGGTGGTTTCGAAGACTGCCGGACGGCTCCATCACAAGTTTCAAGGAATTCCGAACGATGTTCCTCCATCATTTTGCAAGCAGCAGGCGCCACCAGAAGACAAGCATCAGCCTATTTGCCATCAAGCAAGGCGTGAGGGAGCCGCTCCGAGCGTACATTCAGTGCTTCAACCAGGTGGCCATGGACATTCCAACGGTCACCTCGGAAACAATGATGAACGCGTTCACGCAAGGGCTCATGGACGGTGACTTCTTCCGCTCGCTCATCCGGAAGCCGCCCCGAGACTACGACCACATGCTGCATAAAGCCAACGAATACATCAATGTGGAGGAAACCCAAGCGGCGAGAAGAAAAGAAGCCCAGAGTGACCAACCAGCTCCCGCCAAGCGGAAGCAGCCCATCAGTCACCAGCCACCCAGAGGACCGAGAGCTGAAGCTGCCCGTCCTCATCAGCACACTCGGCCGCACGGCGTCCAACAAGTCGCGGCTGATCGGCCCAAGTCTAAGGGGAAGGTATGGACCCCAATGTTTTGTTCACTCCATCAGTCAGCTACTCACAACACCCGCGACTGTCGGAGCCCCCCCCCCCCCCCCCAATCGCTCATCCTGCGCCAAGGAGCTACCGCCGCCGATCACCTTCACCAGATCGGCGACATCGACAAAGGAGCCCCGTTCAAAGGATAGAAAGGAGATCCCCCGAGCGGCAGCATCGTCAACAGCCCGGAGGCCAACAACGGGCGTCGCATGAACGACCTCGACCTTCCGCTCGGGAGAAGGAAAATAGGGGCAACGTATCTCGTGGAGAGATCAACATCATCGCCGGAGGCCCGACCGGCGGAGACTCCAATAGAGCCAGGAAGGCACACGCAAGGCAGCTAAGGATACACGCAGTCGGCTGCAGCCAAGAGAGGGCGAGCGGACCCGAGATCAGCTTCAGGCCCAGGGACCTCGAAGGAGTCGAAGACCCCCACGATGACACCCTGATCATTCGAGCCGTAATCGCCAACTATACTATTCACCGTATTTTCATTGACACAGGCAGCTCGGTCAACATAATATTCAAGAAGGTCTTTGACCAATTGCAAATCGACCGATCTGAACTACTGCCAATGACAACCCCCCTCTACGGGTTCACGGGGAACGAAGTCTTGCCGGTCGGCCAAGTTCGACTGGCTATCCCGTTGGGGGAAGAGCCGCTCAGAAGGACGAGGACCATAAGCTTCATTGTGGTTGATGCTCCTTCGGCGTACAACGTCATCTTGGGACGACCGACGCTCAACAAGTTCCGGGCGGTCGTCTCTACCTTCTGCCAGAAGATCAAGTTCCTGGTGGAAGATCAAGTAGGGGAGGTGTGGGGAGATCAATTGGCGGCTCGAAGATGCTATGTGGAGATGGTCCGAGCCGAATCCAAGTGCGCTCGGAAAGTGCCGCGAGTCAAGATTGACTCTTCCCAACCGGAGGCCACCACCTTCATAGCATCCGATCTGGAGGATGAGGATGGACGGCGGCTGGAAAGGCCATGGAGCGCAAACCACCTCCAGCCCTATCAGGTCGGATGAAAGGTGCGCCGATGTAATGTATTTCATGAATATGTCGTTCGAATGTATCATTTGGTTGCAGGAATGAAAGCCATAAGAACAAAGCAAAGGCATGAACATTGTGCACCAAGCGGGTAGCTGCAAGATGGCGTGGTGAAGACCCCGTGTCGTTCGGTCGGGCGTATATTAGCCGAGCCAAATGCTCGATCGGCCGGGCGTATATTAGCCGAGCTAAATGCTCGATGGTGAAGACCCCGTGCCGTTCGACCGGGCGTGTATTATCCAAGCCAAATGTTCGATGGTGAAGATCCCGTGTCGTTCGGCCGGGCGTATATTATCCGAGCCAAATGCTCGATGGTGAAGACCCCGTGTCGTTCGGCCGGGCGTGTATTATCTGAGCAAAATGCTCGATGGTGAAAACCCCGTGCCGTTCGGCCGGGCGTATATTAGCCGAGCCAAATGCTCGATGGTGAAGCCCCGTGTCGTTCGGCCGGGCATATATTAGCCGAGCCAAATGCTCAATAGTGAAGACCCCGTGCCGTTCGGCCGGGCGTGTATTATCCAAGCCAAATGCTCGATGGCGAAGACCCCGTGCCGTTCGGCCGGGCGTATATTATCCGAGTCAAATGCTCGATGGTGAAGACCCCGTGTCGTTCGGCCGGGCGTGTATTATTCGAGCCAAATGCTCGATGGCGAAGACCCCGTGCCGTTCGGCCGGGCGTATATTATCCGAGTCAAATGCTCGATGGCGAAGACCCCGTTTAGTTCGGTCGGGCGTATATTATCCGAGCTATAAGCTCATTATTGAAGACCGTCGAGCAGCGACGTTAAATCTTAGAGTCGGACCGGCGACTATAAACCCTCCGGCCGGAAGACCGTTGAGCTCCGATGTTAAACCCTAGAGTCGAACCGGCGACTATAAACCCCCCGGCTTGAAGACCGTCGAGCTCCAACGTTAAACCCTAGAGTCGAACCGGCGACTATAAACCCTCCGGCCGGAAGACCGTCGATCTCCGACGTTAAACCCTAGAGTCGAACCGGCAACTATAAACCCCCCGGCTTGAAGACCGTCGAGCAACAACGTTAAATCTTAGAGTCGGACCGGCGACTATAAACCCTCCGGTCGGAAGACCGTCGAGCTCCGACGTTAAACCCTAGAGTCGAATCGGCGACTATAACCCCCGTCTTGAAGACTATCGAGCTTCGACGTTAAACCTAGAGTCGAACCGGCGACTATAAACCCTCCGGCCGGAAGACCGTCGAGCTCCGACGTTAAACCCTAGAGTCGAACCGGCAACTATAAACCCCCCGGCTTGAAGATCGTCGAGCTCCGACGTTAAACCCTAGAGTCGAACCGACGACTATAAACCCCCCGGCTTGAAGACCGTCGAGCTCCGACGTTAAACCCTAGAGTCGGACCGGGGACTATAAACCCCGGCTTGAAGACCGTCGAGCGGCGACGTTAAACTCTAGAGTCAGACCGGCGACTATAAACCCCCCGGCTTGAAGACCGTCGAGCGACGACGTTAAACTCTAGAGTCGGACCGACGACTATAAATCCCCCGGCTTGAAGACCGTCGAGCGGCGACGTTAAACTCTAGAGTCGGACTGACGACTATAAACCCCCCAGATGAGGCAGCGTCGCGTCAAAGCGCTTCAGCGAGCCATTAGCAAAGAATCTATGAAAAAGGGAAAGTCGTCTGACCGATCGGTGCAGTACAGGGAAACGCTAGGCGAAGAGCTTATAGAAATCCCTAGTGGAAGGTTGTCTGACCGATCGGCGTAGTAAATAAAAACACCAACTACAAGTAGAAAGCCTCTGCGAAAAAAAGGTTTAAAGACCGGTCGGCACAGTCAAAAGGAACACTCGAAAGTAAAGGCCAATGCAACAAGAGTGGGCATTCATTTAAAATTAGCATTTGAAGGTTACAGACGCCACATGAAAATTAAAGACTCGCCGATCGGAAGCTTTCCCGAAAATACTTCACTCAAGGAAGTCAAAGATATACTTTGGGATGGTAGAAAGAAGCGCCGCGTGCTCCGTCGCAGGGATGACCACGGACTCAGGGAGCTGACTCTTGGTTTTCAGATAATTTGCTGTGGCTGTGATGGCTAACTTGAAGGCGATGACCAGCCGGTTGCACGCCTTCTCCACAAACTCCGCCGAGCGGATGTAGTGTTGCCTCAAGGCATCGACGCGGCCCAGCTCCACCTCTTGGTACTCTTTGAAGGTAGCTAGGGAAGCTTCAAGAGCTTCTTGCAGGACCTTCAAATCGCCCTTGAGCTTAGTCACCTCCTCCGAGCGGCCTTTCTGCTCGCCTTCTAGCAGCTCGGCTAGCTCATTCACGCGCTGCTCCAGAGCGCGGGCTTCCACGTTCTTCTTTTCCAGATCGGCGATGGCGGTGTTCTTCCGAGTGGTGGCCAGCTCAATCTTGCGGTCATAGGATTTGACCTTCTTGTCTAGCTGGTCCAACATGTAGGCCTGATCAGTCGTCTTCTTCCGCTCGGCCTCTAACAGATCCTTGGTTTTGTCGAGCTCCTTCTGCAGCTCGGCATAAGAAGGGCCTCTGGAAGACGAAGGGCCGCCTTGACTCTTCAGCCTCTTCAGCTCGTCCTCCACCATCGCTAAGCGGTTGGAGACAGGGATCTCTTCCACCCATCGCTGATGTACAATAAAAGGTTAAGGAGGCTGATCGGAAAAACTACATTAAAAAGAAGTAAACCTTACCCCGGTGGCCTACTGCATGTGGCTATCAGCCATCTTGTCGAGTGGTATCATGGCCACACGGGCCCGAGCGTCCGCCCACATTTCAGCGAGGGGCCCCTTCATAGTGATCATATGCTCGAGGGCCTTCGGCCGATCGGACTCGGCCATAAAAACCTTAGTAGGGAGATGCAGAGTAGCCCTAACTGTGCGTCGCTGGCCAGGAGTCGTCTGAGCGGACGCCAAAGGATCAGAGGCTGGGCTGGAGAAGGTGGACAAAATGCCCGAGCGGAGGACTCGACGTGGTACAGGAGGAAGGGAGGCAACCGGAAGCGCTTCGATGGGAGCCGCAGGCGCCTCCAACTGCGAGGGAGTCCGGTCGGAAGATAGAGCCTCGACAGATGGTGCTTGTCCTCGTGGGGAGGCGGTGCCCGTCCGCTCGGACGCTTGCACGACGGAGGTTGCCGAACGGAGGGGCTTCTCAACTTTCCATCCTTTCCTATTGAGTGGGAGCTTGTCCTCCGGATCGGAACTTTCCTCCCGAACGGCCGGTTCTTTGCCAGATGTTGCACCGATGGCAGCATCCATAGGCGAAGCCTGAGCGGACGACTCACCTGCCTGCGCTTCGCTCTTGTCCTCATGAGAGCCGACCGGAGCAATGCCCAGTTGCTTCATTTCCTTGGCCGCTACCGCTTCAAGCGCGACCGCCTTCTTCTTCAAAATGTCGAACAACATCGACTCCATAACGATATTCGCTGCAAATAAAAGAGAAGGAAATCAGTTAGAACTCAAGGCAAATGTACAAGTGAAGTTCTTACCGAAGCTGCTCGGGAGAGGGGTCTGGCTCGGACTCAAACCAAATAT
Organism: Zingiber officinale; assembly: GCF_018446385.1. NCBI lineage: Eukaryota > Viridiplantae > Streptophyta > Magnoliopsida > Zingiberales > Zingiberaceae > Zingiber > Zingiber officinale. The sequence continues at coordinate 58,185,148 of NC_055990.1, read as the reverse complement.
GTACATCACTCCTTCAGGTAGGAGTTTGTTGATGTCGAGCTTCAGACCGGCTAGCAGATTCGCTACTTGAAGATAGTCCGGTCGGGTCTTATATTTCTTCAGCTCCGGAGAGATGGGCGGTCTGACCTGCCATTTCGTACGGAAGGGGAGCTGCCTGGGAACAGGAAGGTAGAAAAATTCTCCTTCCAGTGTTTATTGGAAGAAGGCAACTTATCAAAAAAGACTAAGCCGGGCCGAGCTTGAAACAGATAAGTGTCCGGCTCGGATTGTTTGGGGTAATAAAGATAATAGAAGATCTCCGGGAGGAGGGGAATGTTGTGGATCTTAAATAAGACCACACCCCGCACAGGAGGCGAAAGGTGTTGGGAACTAGTTGGGCGAGCGGAATGCCAAAAAAGTTACAGACTTCGATGATGAAGGGGTGAAGTGGAAACCGCAGACTGACTACGAATTGGTCACGGAAGAGACAAAAGGTGCCGCTCGGCGGTCTGTGTGGTCGAGCGGGGGTGAAGGTAATATTAGCTCGAAGTCGGAAGGGATATCATAGGCGTTAAACAGGCTCTCGGCATCGCACCGATAGAACCGCGACTCCATGGTGGTATACCATGGGCCGAGAGTCGGGTCCGCAACTTGAGAAGAGCTTGCCATTGCCAGAGTAATGGAAGAAGTACAAATCGAAAGGGAAAGCAAATGCACAAGTGAAAAAAGAAGCAAAACAGTAACTAAAGGTCGAAACGCGGCTGAGAACGCGAAGAAAACACAGGGACGAAAGGAAGAAAGGAGGAAGAACCTTACAAGGGAATTGAGGATCGAAGGAAGAAGGCGGAGAATCGTCGGAGAAGGGGAAATCGAAGGCGCCGGAACGTTGAAACACCGAGGAAGGCTGCTGGAGGAAGGCTGCGAGACACGCGAAGGCAAGGGTGTGGTGGAGGAAGAAGGCGAAGGCTTTATAAGGTCGAGCCCGATCGGCCTCGACCGTCGGATGCAGGTCACAGGAACCGAGGCCCAAATCAAGCCGTTCATTTCAAACCGCCGATGTCCCATCGGACACATCGCCGAGCCGTACAATGACGCCAGCGGAAGTGGCATGTGGCACCATGTCATAGGGGTGCATTTAATGAGTGCCATTACAGCGCACAATGCGCGTGCTCGGTCTTAATGGAGAAGATTTGCACGAATGCCGAGGAGATCCGAAGGGCGTCAGTGAGGACAGTCGACACAGCAGGAAAGCCAGCGCCCGGAAGAGGCGGAGCGGCCGTTTGGAAGAACATTCCCTAGTGGCAAGGCGGTATCACCTATGCCGATCGGCAGTCCAGTCAGTCGAACTTAGCGCCTCCTTCGACTAGACTTGAAGGGGAGGCATGTAATCCGGTGATAAGGATGGGGGGTCCTCGTTGGCGGAAGGTCAACGGTACGTGGAGGTCAAAGGTCAAGAGATTCAACCCTGAGATTGGCCGACCAGACGAAGCGGGCCGACCGTTCGGGCTATGCAGGCCGACTCGTCTGCCGAGCGACCGACCCGCTCGGCCCGGGACAGACAGGGAACGCAAGAGGACAAACGAGACAGAGGATAACATCATCCTCGAGACACCTACCGCCGACAAGTAGTAGAGTTGGTGGCCGAGCTGTACACAGAATCATACGGTGGAAGCTTCCACTGTCACATCCGGGATATGCTCGGACGATTGCGGAATGGCGCCAGAGGTACTTTTCTGACACAGGCTCGTTAAGGTATGTTTGGGGAAGCGTGTTTCCCCGGGGTCCTATATAAGGACCCCTAGACGTCGACGAAGGTATGCGCAACTCTTTACTGTAGCCACATTACGCTGCCTCTCTCGTTGCCTGACTTGAGCGTCGGAGGGCCGTCGCCGAGAAACCCCTCCCGGCTCGGTTTCTTTGCAGGTTCGTCGGAGAGCTACACCACCAATCGGAGACAGCGGAGCGTGCCACGTCCCCAGCATCCGTCAACTCAGCGCTCGGACAGGATCAGCGAGAGTGCTCTGTTTCTTCGTCGGCTGGAGCATTCGGATGAATCTGAGCTAGTTAGGGCGTTCCCAATAGCTTGGATTTCTCCTGAATGAAGTTGTGAGTTTAATTCTTTGTTAGTGATGGCCCGAAGGGTGTTCCCAGAGGCAGATCTGCTTACGGTAGAGAGGAAGGATTGAGGATACGGGTTTGGATTGTGGAATGCTTTTGTTTTGTTTAGTTTTCTTTTGATTTGTTTTTGAAGATCTTCATATCTGATTTTCTCTTTTGCAATTTCAATTTTATTTGAGTTTTACAATCCAAGTTTTGTGTAGCTACTTGATTGTTTGCAATTCTTGTTCATTTTGAATCTACAATTCTGTTTACTGCTTGTTTGTAGGTTAGATTGGATTCAGTAACCATAGTTCTTTTTAGATTAATTGTTGGAATTCAAGTGCATTGGGTAATTTAGTTTCAATTGCTTTTGAAGTAGTTGTTCATCTTGCTTTAGCTTAATACATGATTGCTTAGATCAGGTTTCCTTATTGTCTTGCTGTTTTATACCTTAGTTTAAGTGTGTTGATGATGAAATTCATTACGTAGTGTGACAATGCGTATTGGACTAATCATTGGCACCTAGTTAGGTTTCATTTATGCATTAGATCAGTTTCTTATTTACTTGTTTATCATTTGTTAGATTTAGATTCAAGGCTTAAACTCCTCCATTTTATATTAAAAACCCCCAAAATAGGAATAAAATATAATCCTAGATTACATTCTACCGTTGGTTCCTAGAGGTTCGATCCTGTGCTCGTTATTACAACATTATTGTGTAGTTAAGGGGTTCATGGAATATACATTTGTTAATTTGATAAGCCTATTCGTGACATTAAATATATTTTGGGCTATCAAGCATCTAAGCCCAACCTAAGTGCGACTAACTTTAAATTTTATATCCTACTTATTACTGTAACCACCACAGGGAAGCATATTCGACGATTTCAGACAACCTGATGGGGCCCGGGGCGATTGGCTGATGATAACTCTCTACGAAGGGATTTTAAAAGGTCTAAGTGACCGTATTAGGGAGGTGTAGGACTGAAAAGCACGATAAAAGTGGGGTTGAATAATGCTCATCGAAAAACCTTTCTTTTATGAAAACAAAAATAGGCAGCAAAAAGTAAAACAAGACAATAAAAACTCAGGTGATTTACTTATTTCGTAGTTTAGCAACTACTATTCCAAGATCCAGATCCCTTGGACAATTTCAAATGCGCAATCACTAAAATCTCCTCTTTGAAAAGCTTTTGGAGAAAGAGAAGAGCGTACAAAGATGAAGGTGATAATAACAAACTACTATCCCTTTAATAGTAATAAATGCAAGTATATAATGAAAAGTTACTAACAACAAATGAATAGAACTTAGCATAGGTTATCAGAGAGCTTTGGCGTATCAACACTTGCACGTATAGAACAGAGCATAGTAGAAGCGAGTTGATATGGGTTATAAGGAGTAAGGTTCGTATAATAATGTGAAAAGAAATATGAGGAGAAGGAATAGGAAGTAAGGAGGTTCGGTCGAGACAAATGCGCTCGGTAAGCCAATATCGGTCGTCCACCTTAAACAGGTCGGGATAGAAATAACCGAGCACATGATATGAATAGGTATATGAGATCAGATAAATCCAAATGGGTGAAATACTAGCAAATGCGCCCACACCCAACGAGGAAGTCTTGATCAAGTAGGAAAAATCGATCGGGAAAATAGGACTGTTCGAGAGTATAAGCCAAATCGAATTATGACGAACGAAGGATTAGTGCGTGTTGATATGCTCGGTGGTATAAAATTGATCGATAATGTAAGCTCGGATGACCAAGCAAGTGTATGAACTTAAGTCGCCAGAAGGGACTTGGCTTAACACGGTCGGTAGAATAATGCCAGACCAACATATACATAACTCTCTCGGTAATGTGAGCTCGGGCGACCAAGCATGCGTTCGAACTTAAGTCACCAGAAGGGGCTCAACTTAACACGGTCGGTAGAATAACCTCAGACGAACATATACATAACTCGCTTGGTAATGTGAGCTCGGGCGACCAAGCAGGTGTGCGAACTTAAGTCACCAGAAGGGACTCGACTTAACATGGTCGGTAGAATAACCCCAGACGAACATATACATAACTCGCTCGGTAATGTGAGTTCAGGCGACCAAGCAGGTGTGCGAACTTAAGTCGCCAGAAGGGACTCGACTTAACAAGGTCAGTAGAATAAGTTCGGATGAGCATACTCATAATTCTCTCGATAATGTGATATCGGGTGGGTATACCAATACACACCTTTAGAAGACTATTAGTATAAAATCAACTTGACAAAATCTGGTCAGACATAAAAACACGCACAATCATTAAATCTCGTGAACATAGCAAGGAGTATTACAACCAAATATAGGTGATGTATGAATAATATACAATCATATGACAGTTTGGCGGGAAACGACTTCTAGAAACTCCTGTAAATGTGCTAGACGACAAAGAAGGTACATATGGAGTATGAAAAAGATTTCTTAAACTATTATTGCAGGTACTTACATCATCTCATAACAAACTCTAACCAACCAGGGTCCATTTCATGACTACGGAGGTTATATGAAGTGGTATAAAAAGGGGAATCTCCTCCGTTAGCCAGGTACGCGCAAGACTATCACCGGAACCCTAGTTTTCATTCCAATTTCACTGTATTTTCTTCCTTCTACATGGAGCAGGGAGGACTAACTTAAGCGTCGGAGGGCCTAGCAAGGGATTCCCATCCCGATCTTAGGTCACTGACGTCTAGTTGATTGGTTGCGTGGTGTGCAGGAGATGATAGTGTTCACGAGGTCGGAGCTGTGCTGATTGTTGTTGAATTCTGTGAGTAAGGTTGCTGTACTGATTGTTGTTAAAATTTTACTCATTTCATAGCCTAATGAAACCTTGTGCCATGTTGTTGACACTAATTTCTGATCATTTTTATATTTTCATTTGATGCTCCTTTTCCGAGCTTACCATGGATCAAAATATGCAACTCCAATGAATTGGTTTTCTGAAAGTATTTAGTTTACAAGAAAATCAGTAAAGTAGCTTGTCTAGGAAGCTGATTTTTGGAGAATATTCATGCTGGGCATCTAAACTGTTTGTGCCAAATATTCATGTTGTTATGACCTGCACCAATCTGAATTCATCTACTTATCATCTCAATGCTTAATGATACCTACTTTCCAGTTGAAGTTGTAATGAATTGAGTTGAAGTTACACTGGAATTCCAATTTTGAAATTGAAGATTAGAGTTACAGAATTTAAAAACTGGCCTCATTTGGGTTAACACCTATAAATGCAGAAATTTTAAAACCATGTTTTTCAGAAATAAGAAGTTTGATATTGATGGTTAAGGAAAAAGTTGATGAAGAACTTGTTGGATGCTCATTATGAGATTTGATTCACGATCTGTCAACTCCAGGAATTTGAATTCTGAATTCAGATTTTTGAATGAAATTCTAGCCAACGGCTTAAGTTCAAGTATAAAAACTGTAGAGGAAGAAAACTAAATTTCATGATTCAGTTGCATACCAAATCCTATTCATAGCTCTTTGAAATATCTTGGAATCAGATTCATGAATCTTTAAGATATTTTATTGATCATTAGGAATCAAGAGTTAATGCATAATTCTAAATTTATGAACTCTTAAGAAATTAAATGTTTTTGAAGTGTACTCTTGTAGAAATTTCAGATTCCAGGAATATTCAGCAACCTAATAGTATGATCAGAACTGGAGCTCATATCTCAGTGCCAATTGAAGTATAGGATTTATAATGAAATTTTGAATTTTGTGATCAAAGCTGCTATTGGTGATTAATGAAATTTGAATTGGTTTTCCAACAATGCAATAGAGATGAACATCTTTATTGATTCTACCAGAAAAATGGCTAGAACATAAGGAAAAGAAACCTGCAGAAATGAAGAAAAATGTAAACTACAGCAATGAGAACAAAAAATACAGGAGATGTGCACGTTGGTACCTATTTTCTAATCAGGAATAAAGTGAATTCAATTGCTATAAATGCAGTGCTAAAAGATGTTTACTCTTATGAATCAGGCCCAGATTTCCTTGAATTTCAGCCTCTGAAACTAAGGTTCAGAAATTCAGAAGTAAAAAAAGGCAGCTTTAATTCTAAGTTCTTTGGCCTAGTTTCTATTTTAGAAACCTTATAGTTGATGTTGGTAAAATTATTGAAGATGAAACAATTCAGATTTGCAATTCTAGAAAATTTGAGTTTCTGTAACTAGAACTTCAATCTGAATTTGAGTACAGAATTTATCAGGCAGATTTGGATTCTATGATCAAGCTGTTGTAATGTTTGTAAATTTCATTTCAGTTCTTAACTAATGTGAAGTGGATTCACCTTTTAAGAAGTTGAGGGAACAAGTGCTAGCATAAGAGCATCTAATTCCAATGAATCCAAAATCTGAATTTTGAAGAGCATAATTCAGAATCTGAACTTGGCATATCAATACTAGTTGGTGTCACCTTCTCTTACGAACCTCCTGGATAGTGACTAATCCTATTTTCGGAACCTGATCAGAAGCTTGGAAGAATGCAGTTGTTGGCTTTTGCTCGAAATTTGGAAATTGCAGCAAATGTTTTGTGGGGAATCGAATAAGAAAGAAGATTCTTGCAGGAACCACTCCACAACTTGCCTCTATTATGATGAATTCAAATATACAGAGAAAAAAGACAAAGAAAAATCTGCAGAAATAATAGCAGTAGCTACAATTCAGCCAATGGATTCCGGAACTGTTTTGTGACATTTATTGATACTATTTTTTATCAAAATTGTAGTTGCTTCATAGCTCTAGAATTCTCCTGGATATGAACTACCTTAATTTATAGATTTATAAACTGCATAGCTTCACTGTATTGCTAGTAAACAGAGGGAATACAGAATTTGTAAAGCACAATTTAAACCATTGTTCTTCTGGAATTTAAGCTTGAAAAGAATGTTGAATCAGATTTCTAAAATCATGTTTAGTGCAATACTTATTCTCAAGTAATTTAGCCAGTAGTTTGATATGGATATGGAAGTGTATCAGTGGCGCTTATGGGCAACTACGTGTAAATCTTACCGCCCAAAAGTCTGTCCGGGCACCCAAATCGATAAAAGTGAATCGTGACACCCAGACGGATTTTTGGATGCTCGGATTTACACTCAGTCACTCATGAGCGTGCATGGGTAAATTTCCTCTCTCTCTCTCTCTCTCACACACACACATATAGTGTGGGTGTTTGATATCCTACACACTTATTAGTGATTGAGTGTAAATCCTACCACCCGGAAGTCCGTCTGGGTGCCTCAATCGATAAAAGTGAATCGAGATGCCCAGACGGATTTTCGAGCGCTCGGATTTACACTTAGTCACTCATGAGCGTGCAGGGTAAATTTCCTCTCTCTCTCTCTCTTTATATATATATATATATATATATATATATATATAATACCTTGTACAACTTACTCTACACAACTGTGGGTGACATCCAACGTGAATACTCTGACACAGCTAAGAATGATTTTTTTTATTTCCCTCTCTCATTTACATGTAATTATCTTCTCTCTCCTATATACAAGTCTCTGTCCTACATAAAGGTGGTGCGGGTCTTTAAAGATCAACACTAGTGTTGGTGTTGGTATTTAATGTGCTAGTCATTAAAGATCAACACCAACATTGGTGTTGGACTTTAAAGATGAGCATCGTCACTGGTTTAAAACCAGCACCAGCTAGCATCACGTTAGTACTGGTCTTAAAGACTAACACCAATGCTAGTTTGAAACCAACACCAGCCAAGGCTGGTGCTAACCAACACCATTGTTGGTGTTGGTTTACACAACCCAGCACCACTAGTTTGTGTAAATCAACATCAAAGTTAGTGCTGCTTTGCACACGTTGGTCTTGGTTTATGCAAACTAGCACACGTTGGTGCTAGATTACGTCAACCAGCACCGACGTGTGCAAACTTGTTGGTTAGTCCTAAGAAAATCGTACCGGTTTCACTATACAAAAATTTTTTGTACAAGTATCGAACCTTTCCTTAAATAACCTATTGTGTTCTTTAGAAGCTAAATTAGGAATTGCAGACGGAACTTAACATCATTGATTCCAAATTTAACTTATCTGTTCTTAATGGTTTAGATTTAAATCGCAAGCGGAACTTAACACTATTGATTCAAATCTACCTAAGTTATTAATTCCATAAATATTAATTTTCAAAATTAGCTTCCAGGACTGCATGGCAAGGCACATGACCTTCTTGGATATGGGAGCAACCACCACCACCTAGGCAAGGCCTTTTAAGGAAAGCTAATATTTATTTCCTTACATAACTCTAGGTTAACCAAAAAGAACAATCGAATCACAAATTCGAAAAAGAAGAAAACATAAACTCGAAAAAACTATTTCGAAAACTCTAGAATCATATGCCTCTTGTGTTTGGTATTTCCATAAATAACTATACAAAGAAAAACTAGTATTATGCAGAAAATAATTACTAGTTATACCTTTCTTTGTAAGCAAAATAATCTCTTGATCTTCTATCGTATTCCTCTTCTAACCTCGGACGTTGTGTGGGCAACGATCTTTCGAGACGAGAACCACCAAGCACCTTCTTCTTCCTTCTAGGTTTCGGCCACCACAATTCTCCAAGAGAAGTAGAGGTCCGGCCACCACCACCAAGCTCCAAGAGATGCAAGAAACAAAACCTTCTTTCTCTCCTTCATCTCCTAGCTAGAACCGACCACCATCAAGAGCTCCAAGAGGGGTTGCCGTCGGCCACAAGAAGAAGAGAAGAGGGAGAAGCTAGGGTCGACCACCAAGGAGGAAAAGAGAGGAGAAGAATAATAGAGTCGTTCGCCATGAAGGCACCTCTACCCCCTCTTTTATAATCCTTGGTGGCAAATAAGGAAATTTAAATAAAAATTTCCTTAATTCCTTTGCCATGAAAAAGAAAAATTATTTTAATTACAACAATTTTCTTTTTTTTTTTCAATTACAATGGTTGGTCACCTCTTTCCCCAAAACCAGAAGAGTTTTAATTAAAACAAAAATTAAAACTTCCTAATTTGTTTCTAGAAATTTATAAAAAAAAATTCTCCAATAATTTTTCCCTTCATGGTGGGTTATAAAAAGGAAATTTTATAAATTAAAATCTTTCTTTTAAATATGTGGATAATTTCCAAAAAGGAAAGTTATCTCTAAAAATTAAAATCTCTTTTCAATCTACAAATAAGGAAAGATATCAAATCTTTTCTTAATCTTTTGTAGAAACTAATAAAGAGAATATTTAATTTTTTAAAACTCTCTTTTAAATTATGATCATGGTTAAAAAGGAAAGTTTTCTCAAAATTAAAATTTCCTTTCAATCTACAAATAAGAAAAGATTTCAAATATTTTTTTAATCTTTTGTAGAAAGCTATAAAAGGAAATATTTAAATTTTAAACTCTCTTTTAAAACCATGATATCCACATAAGAAATCATTTTAATTAAAAATAAATTCCCTTTTAATATGGCCGGCCAATCAAGCTTGGGCTCCAAGCTATGGCCGGCCAATTAACTTGGCTCAACCTTTGGGTCTTGGCCGGCCCTAGCTTGGGTTCCAAGATAGCTTGGCCGACCACCAAAGAGTGGGTAAGAAGGTGGGTATGTGGTGGGTATAAATCTCTATATACAAGAGGCTACGATAGGGACCGAGAGGAGGAATTGGTTTTGGTCTCCCGATGAAATTAAGCTTCCCGTGTTCCCCCGAACACACAATTTAATTCCATCAATAATAATTCACTCCACTAAAGAACTATTATTGAACTACCGCATCAATCCCAAATTATATTTTGGGCTCTTTCTTATTATGAGTGTGTTAGTCTCCCTGTGTTTAAGATGTCGGATGTCCACTAATTAAGTGAGTTACTGAAAACTCATTTAATTAATATCTTAGTCCAAGAGTAGTACCACTCAACCTTATCGTCATGTCGGACTAAGTCCACCTGCAGGGTTTAACATGACAATCCTTATGAGCTCCTCTTGGGGACATTATCAACCTAGATCACTAGGACACAGTTTCCTTCTATAATCAACAACACACACTATAAGTGATATTATTTCCCAACTTATCGGGCTTATTGATTTATCGAACTAAATCTCACCCATTGATAAATTAAAGAAATAAATATCAAATATATGTGCTTGTTATTATATTAGGATTAAGAGCACACACTTCCATAATAACTAAGGTCTAGTTCTTTTATCAAGTCAGTATAAAAAGAACTTACCTAAAATGGTCATACTCAATACACTAAGAGTGTACTAGTGTAATTTATTAGTCAAGATAAACTAATACCTAATTACACTACGACTATTCCAATGGTTTGTTCCTTTCCATTTTAGTCGTGAGCTACTGTTTATAATTTATAAGGTGCTGATAACATGATCCTCTGTGTGTGACACTACACACCATGTTATCTACAATATAAATTAATTGAACAACTACATTTATCATAAATGTAGGCATTTGACCAATATGATTCTTATTTCTAGATAAATGTTTATACCAAAAGCTAGGTTTTTAGTATACATCCTAACAAAACTAGCACCAACAGTTGGTGCTGATTTACGCAAATCAACACCAATAATTGGTGCTGATTTATGTAAATCAGCACCAGCGTGTATAAATCAGCACTACGTTAGTGTTGCGTTATGTAAATCAACACCAACATGTGTGAATGGTACTACTTTGTGCAAATCAGTATTAACATGTATAAATTTGTGCACATTGGTGCTGATTTGCCCAAATCAGCACCAAACGTTGGTGTTGGCTTGTAGAAATCAGCATTGGTGCTGATCTTTAAATATCAGCACCAGCGTTGGTGTTGGTCTTGAAAGACCAACACTTAGCCAACACCATGTTAATGCTGATTTGCACAAACCAATACCAACGTTAGTACTGCTTTGTACATATTGGTGATGGTTTGAGCAAAGCAGCATGAGCGCAAAGCAGCACCGACATGGTACTAGTTTGCACATGTTTGTGCTGATTTGCTCAAACAAGCACCAACGTGGTACTGATTTACACACATTGGTACTAGTTTGCACAAACTAACATCAACATGTGCAAAGCAACACCAATGTTAGTGCTTCTTTGCGTAAATCAGCATCAACCTTGGCTAGTGCTAGTTTTAAACCTATGTTGGTATTGGTCTTTAAAGACCAGTACTGACGTGATGCTAGCTGGTGCTGGTTTCAAACCAGTACTGCACCAATACTAGTGTTAATCTTTAACGACCAACACCACCTTGTAGGTAGGAGAGAAACTTGCATGGAAGAGGTGCTAATCTTTAAAGACCAGTACCACCTTACATGTAAAAGAGAGACTTAAATACAGGAGAGAGAAGAGAACTGCATGGAGATGAGAGAGGGAAATAAAAAAATCACTCTTGGCCATGTCAGAGCATTTACATAGGATGTCATCCATAATTGTGCAGGGTAAGTTTACATTATATCATTCTTATATGCCAAATTTTTATGCACTTCTATAGGAGTTAAAATGTCCAAGGATGTTTATGTTGAGTATTTTCAACACAAGTGCCTATTTTGGTTGTTCTAGGGTTTGTGGATGAATTGGGATGCTTAGGATGATAGTTTAAGGTAATCCGGGGTTGTTTTAAGGTCTTTTAAGGAAGGATACTAGGTCAAAGATAGGTTATCTTGTATTTCCTTTCTTACTTCTTTTATCTGGTTTCATCCAAGAAGCCTCAGCTATAAAAGACCTAGAAGAAAACCAATGTCCTAGTTATGAACTAGGAATACAACGATGATACGCCTTCCTTTCTTAGCCTTTACAGGTCTTACCTTGGTCTACTTATTTTTTTACAGTTACTGTTCACCTCTGGTTACTTAAAAATGGACTGAGGAGGTTTCCAAAGTAAAGAAGAAGATAAAAAAAATAAGACGGAGCATTCTTAGACCTAGCAAGAAGGTTTAGTTCTTCATATAAACAAAGTGTCTTATAACATAGAAATTTTACAACACAATAAAAACTAGCACACCATGATTTACAGATAAAGGAAACCTAGCAAGCAGCAATTTACATATAGATCTTACATAGATGTTTACAGAAAGAAATTTTATAAGAAAGCTTACAGAACTAAGACTGAGAACACTCGTTTTGTTGCTGAGGAGAGAAGAGGTTGCTTGATGCCCATGGAAGTAGAAGAGGAAGGCTTCTTATAGGCAAGGAAAGGATTTCTTAGGGGAGAAGGAAAATGATCAGGTTTGCTGGCATGGTGTTGTGTGCGAGAGAGAGAAAGAGAGAGAGAGAGAGAGAGAGAGAGAGAGAGAGAGAGAGAGTAGGAATTGGAGATAGCGGGAGGAAAAGGAGGGTTTGGTAGAGAGAACGACATCTTTGATAGGTGTTTGTTTTAATAAGTAGAGGTACTGTAGAATTGGACAGATGGTTGTTTTAATAAGTGGAGATACTATTAGATGGTATAAAGAGTACTTCAAAGTATGCTTTAGGGATCTAGCATGTTATCCACGTTCTGTTCTCTTGTGGAATCTAAAGATGGTGCTTGAGAGCTAGATGCTTAGGTTAGGGCTCTGTGCCCATAGAGAACTGCTTTGTAGGTCCTGGAAGAAAGTGCTAAGTTTGCTAATCTCTTATTACTCATTTGTTCAGTATTCCTTTGATAGTATTGAAAGAGGGTAGTATGTTGTGTTGTAAAGGTAAAAGGAAAGAATCTGGTACCTATTTCTTTGGGCTAATAAATCTTCTCAGTGTAAGATTCACCTGCAAGGACGTAAGTACCTGGGTCTTCAATGGGGTCCCATCCCCAGTTGGTACCTTGGACAGAGGCTCGCTAATGTTTGAGTTGATCTGGGAAAGAGGGAGGAGCTTCCCAAACAAAGTCGGGATCGTAAGGATAGTCTTTAAGTTCAGCCTGATAGCCACCGACTTCATTGATATCAATTTTGACTAAATGTCTGGTAGGTCCTATTTTAAGTTCTAACCATTCTGGTGGAATATTGTAAATCGTACAAACCACAAAATTTTCTTCTTCTTCCAATGTTGTTGAAATAATGTCTCACAGTTACTTTGAAAATTCTTAACAAAATCCGGATCATGAATCCATAATTTATATAGGAGACCATAATCCATTAATGTGAAGGGAGTAATAAGTCTATCTTTATAGGCAGTGATAGTATAGGATTCATAATCCACGTTAGCTTTGCAAAATGAGCAAAGAAGTAGGCATTGACCGCCATTGGAGTCAATACAAGGCCACCTTTCTTTTGACACTTAAGTTTGAGCTGAACTCACCTTCATAGACTATTATTAGACCTTTAGGGGGATTTTTGTGAAAAGCCTTGAGAGCCTCACATAGTTCCATGGAAGTTTGTAAAGTAGATTTTTCTGCCAAACTGCGTACATAAGCAGTAATGTCTTGGGGGCATGTTAGGGAAACCTGCTAAGTGAGTCTAAGATGCCCTTTGTAATGTTTGTCTTATTTTGTTCTTTGAGTTGAGTTAGAGTTAAGTATTATCTTGGAGAAATTTTTTATAACTTTGTATGTTGTCAACTGTAACCAAGTATTTAAGCATAAATTTGTGGAGCATCGGGACTATAAGTAACTGGCTTGGTATTCTGAGTTTTAAGTAGAGTGCTAACAAAGAAATGTGGATTTAGTTGTACTTGGGTCGTTGTAAAAGTTTTTTTTCTGAAGAGTAGAAACCTTTAAAGTAAGGATGTTTCAAGCCCTGTATGACTACATTTGTTTCTTCCCAAGTAGAGTATACTCCTGCATGAGAGCCGAAGAAAACTACATAGTAAGAGAATTTCTTACTGACGAGTTTTTATATGGTAGTAAAGAAATAGTTTGAAAGTACATTAATGACAATAATTTTATGTCCTTAGTTGTTAGATTTGTTGAGAATGTGTCAAATGTTATCAAGAAGATAATTTTGAATATGATCAAATTTATTTTTGGTAGAGAAACAGAACTGATTTTCAAGCTTTGTAAATTACTATAAGTCTTGATTATCAAAACGTATAGTTAAGAGTTAATATAATAATCTTGATAATATATCTAGTAATTTTTTTTTATTATATTTGTATATTTTTATTCTACGCACATATAAGCGATTGAAGTAAATTTAGACGTTTAAAAATATTTAAACGTTTAAATTTTTATTCAGTGAAGGTAAATTTTATGAGCACAGATCTTCTGGACCACTTTTTTATGATCTAATAGATGTGTCACTCATATTTGCAGACGAATTATGACCGCGATCTAACAATAAATTGTTACGATCCCTTACTGGGTTCACCGTCTCCACCAAATTATAATTTTTATTCGGAACAGGCGACCGAAGGCTGTTCGAAGGACTTCGGTGATGGATAAGTGGCCAGGTTACACACATCTGGCGAGGATACCCTCCGGACGACCTCCGACTGCCCGCTCCGAACAAAAATTATAACATAATGGAGACAATGAATCTAAGAAGAGATTGTAATCATTTATGATCAGATCATAATCCAATTACAAATACGAGTGACATATCTCTTGAATTAAAAAAATAATAGAAAAAATCCTACCAAATATATATACAGCCCAAATATATATGCATATGTACTTTCGTATTTTAATATTTTATTATATATCGGAGAAAGATGATTACGTCAGACGTTCCAAAGTTTTATAAGGAGAGATAAACATCAACTTATGCTATTTTATTATACAAATACTTATACCAAATGGCCAGTCAATAAATAAAATAATAAATAAATAAGTGGTAGCCGTCATTGCGCTCTCATATCTACACAACGGCCACCTACTCCTCCTCCGCAATGAAATAATTAAAAACTAAACTAATAACTTAAATCCTATACTTTCCGGTCTTCACGGACCGCCGATTTTGATCCGTGACCGCCGTGTAACAAAACTAGGTCGTACGTCGAGCGACGGCTCAGATCAATTTCAATTGACGGTGAGTTGAGGAAATCGCAGAGAAGGCGGCGGCGATAACGGCGGAAGGTTGAAGATGCCCGCCGTCTCACCATCCCACACCCCCTTCCAACTAGACGGCGTCAGGGGGCACGCCAGCGGAACTTGCCCATCGCTGCTGCCCTCGGTCTCCGGCGACCGCTCCCTCTTGACAGCCCTCCACCCCGCCGCCACTCCTTCCCCCTCCGTCTCTCGCTTCCTCTTCGTCTCGGCAGCCGGAGGCGGCGGGACCCAGCCGCCGCCGCCGCCGATCTCGTGAGGGAAGTTGAGGATCGCCTTGTGGCCGCGCATCTGGAAGGCGGCGCGGTCGTAGGCCCTAGCAGCCTCGACGGCGCTGTCGAAGGTGCCGAGCCAAAGCCGTGCGCCCCGCCGGGCGGGGTCGCGGATTTCCGCCGCGAACTTTCCCCACGGCCTCTGGCGGACCCCGCGGTACCGCCGCGCGTCGTCTTCGTGGCTCCCGCAGGCGGTCGGGAAGGCAGCAACAGCACGAGGAGGGACGGACACGGTGAGGCGAGGGCAACGATCGAGCGGCGGCAGCTTATGGGAGGAATCGTCGTCGCTGAGAAGATATTGGCTGATGGAATCGAGGGTGAAGCAGTCAGCTGCAGAAGCCATGGAAGGAGATAAGAGAGGGAGAGAGTAAGGCGTCTGAGTAGAAAAAGGGGCTGTGGAGGCCATATTTATATCAGAAAGTTGAAGAGGGGGAGATGCTTCCCAGAAGGGGGTGACTCTTAAGACTGTGTCGAAGGAGGGACGAAGGAGCGGGTGAGTGGTCCCGAAGTAAGCACGTACAGTGTGATGTGGACGTGAGCATTGACGTGGTTCAGTTGGGGACTCTTTCTGAATCTCTGACTCTTCAACAGTCTAAATAGTCAAGAATTGAATTAAAATATTTATATAGAAAATGTCAAAATACAAAATTAAAAATCAAAATCAGGCTGTTGGATGGGAATAGATCTTTCCACGGGACGGATTTGAATCGGATCCGGCCCATAACCGGATCTGAATCGTAACTGGCGCGATTAGGGGTTTGAGTTGGTTATAGTTTACGGGTAAATTAATGAGAAACGTCGGTTTAGAGATTTATTAAAAATAATAATAATGCAGATATTTGAACTTAGATTTTTTTATTTTTTTTTTGAAAGCCAAAGCCAAAAGTCCTATTCACATGACATCGATAATTATTAGTTACTTTTTTTTAATAATTAAGTTTTTTCTAATAGAGTAAATAATAATAATTTATAAATTATCAATTAATTAAAAGAATTTTGTTAGTTAATTTATAAAAATTTTAATTTTAAAAATATTATAATAATTTTGAACTAGGATGAATATTTTGAATCATGATCAACTCTGGATAAGAATGGATGATCTTATCTACGGCGGGTGCGGATTGAATTTTATTGGATTAGGATAATTTTAATTAGATATTTAACATATGATAGGGAAAAAAATCGATCATTTCTTATGAGGTCGAATACTCAATAAGTTGGATCGAGATGTGAGATAGTTGATATATTTTTAAAAAAATAATAAAATAAATAAGAAGAATTTTATAACATAATAAAATTTAAATAAAAAATTGGGATGGTAAAATAAGTAAAAAGAGATAAAATTCTAAAATTTATATTTGATTTTAAATAAAAGTATATATATATATATATATATATATATATATATATATATATATATATATATATATATAATGAGAGTATGGAAGAAAATTTTAAACCCTATTGAAATAAATGGTTGTGAGACTGGTTGGGATGGTATTTTATATCGCAAAACTTCTAAATATGAACCTAAATCAACAGAAGCTTTATGTCGTTATGCCTCTGGAAAATACCATGAAAAAAAACATTTAACAACATTAGATTATGAAATTTTAGCTGTTATTTACTGCTTAGAAGCTTTTAGACTATTTATTTGTAACAAACCAGAAATCCTTATTAGAACAGACTGTGAAACCATAGTCAAATATGGTCAACAAACTAAAACAGTCAGAAAATGCCTTAGTACAAAGCGTTGGTTAAAATTTACAGATACCATAATCAATAAAGGACTTAAGATACAATGGGAACATATTAAAGGGATTAATGATTCTTTAGCAGATACATTATCAAGATTGTTACATTAACATTTTTAGTCCTTGCAGGATGGACAGACCAAGGAAAGTTCGTACTTTTTCCATCAAAACCATGTGTTTTGACACTCAAGATTTACAACTTTTCATACAACCAGAAGATCATTTTCGCTTTGTTGGCAGAGACAGATTTGACCACATCCAAAATTGTCTTATTGACAATATTTGGCATATCCCTACACTTCCAGGAAGCTCTGGACATAAAATCGCAGTAATAAATGCTCTTTCCAACTACTTTCTTACCACTATCCAGAAACCAGCAGGAAAGAAATTTTCCTGTTACGTGGTCTTTTCAGGACCCCAGGCAGGGGTATACTCTATATGGGAAGAAACCAATTTAGCTATTCAAAACCTAGAACATCCATACTTTAAAGGCTACTATTCACTTGATGAGGCTTTTACAGTAGCCAGAGCCCATCTAGGACCACATTTCTTTGTGAGTACAACTCTGCAAACAACACCAATATAAGCTACTAGCCCTGATACAAATACTTTTACTTATGCTCAAGTTGTGCAACATACTCCTAAGAATAGCCTGGCAGAACACACCAATACTCCTATCAGACCAGAGTACCTAACTTTGGCTCAACTTAAAGAACAAAATAAGACTACAGCTTTACAAAGAGCATCTGAGATGCGCCTGACAGGTTTCCCAAATACTATTCCTGAGGATATTCATACTTATGTTCGCAGTCTGGCTGAAAAATCTACTTTACAGACGTTTATAGAATTATGTGAAGCCCTAAAAGCTTTTCACAAAACACCTCCTGAAGGAATGACTATTGTATATGAAGCTGAGTTCAGCCCAAAACTTAAATGCCAGAAGAAAGGACCACCTTGCATAGAATCAGATAAATATGGATGTCAATGCCACCTTCTCTATGCTTTCAGAAGAGCTAACATGGATTATGAATCCTACATTACTACGGCTTACAAAGGGAGACAAATTACCCATTTTACTCTTCTTGACTACGACCTCTTACATAAATTATGGATTCATGACCCAGATTCAGTTAAAGATTTCCCAAAGAAACTTGGCACTGCTATTTCTACTGCTTTGGATGTAAAATACCGGAAAAATGACGGATAATAATAAGGGATTTTTTTGGAATTTTTGGAAATTTTTCGTAAATTTTTCGGAGCTCGTATGGACGAGTTAACGGGGATGAAAACAGGGTCCGGAAAAGCCTGTTTAGGCTACCCCGTTTTAAGCGAGGAAAAGATTTATTTATTTATTTATTTATTTTCTTTTCCCTTTTTTCTTATTTAATTTCTTTTCTTCCCCGTACTATTCCGTTCCTTTTCTTCCCTCTCCGCGCGCGTGCAGAGCCCGATCTTCCCCTCTCTTCCGAGCCGCGCCGCCCGATCCCTTCTCCCCTGTGCCCTAGCATCCTCTGCCCTAGCGACGACAGCCGGCGCCGGCGCCCCCTTTTCCGGCGCCCTCCTTCCTTCCGAGCAGTGTGTTCTCTTCGCGCCGACTGCCGTGAGCCCTAATTGTGGTCACTGGATTTCTGTCGACCCTTCTTCTCCTCTTCCAATCCGGAACCATGCCCTAGATGTTTGCCACCAGCCGCCTCCTCTGTGCTCATGCCAAGTGCCACCGGCCACAGGAAACTTAGCACCGAGCGCCGACCACTATCTCTTTTCTTCCGATCTTGCTTCTGTGCCCTAGCGCCGGCAGACGACCATCTCCTCTGTGCCAGCCACCAAGCGCCACTTGCCTTCTCCCTCTCCTGGTCGCGGTCAACAGGAGCTCGCCGGGAGACCAACGTCAAGTTGTGGCCTAGGCTCCGACCACCTCTCCTCTGTCTTACCTATGCCCTAGTCACCAGCCGACGTTTCCTTCTTGCCTACACCCGAGCACCACCGTCAGTGTCTTCACCGTGCCCTAGACCTCTCCACAGTCGGTTCCTTTTCATCCACCAGTGGCCAGCAGAGAGGAAACGAGGGCTCTGATTCAGGTAAGGTAGATTTGGGGATTTTGATACAATTGTGATGTTTGTGCTTAATTGAAGGGCTAATCACTGTGGTTTCTCTTTTTCGCAGCAACTTCTTCGTGATTCATTGAAATTGTGCCCTACCTTCGGCCATTGTTCTAGCAGCAGATAACTCGCTACCACACTTAAGGTAATTTGTGGACCCTAGTCTCTAATCTAGGAGATGTAGTGTTAGATCGCTAAGTTCATGCCTATTCATGTTGGACAGCGATATCTCATGGGTTCGGCTACCATTTCGGTAGTGATCGAGCTCCGACTGAAAACAAACAAGAAACCACCAGCAACACCTTTTTTTTAGCGCTTTCTTCGACTGAGAGATAGCAAAGGTGTATCTTGTTGAGGTAAGGAATAGAGGAATTTGTTTCATTTCTGGTAGCGTACACAAATTTGGAGCTAGGAAAGGTTAAGGATAATGCTAGTGAGGATTTGATTTAGCTAATTAATTTATATGTAATTAGCTAAATCTGTATATCATGTATTACAGGACTTTGGTTCGAGACGGTGTCTCGATGAGGATTTATTCGGATATGATCTTCTATTGGAGGCAGGTACCTCTTGACTTATCTTTTATGATATTGCCAATTGGATATGCATAATATTTTAGAGCTACAAGTAATGATCATGTTTGCCTTTGGTATGTCACAGTTTGATACCCATAGCATGTTCTGTTTTATCGCTTGTTTTGTATCCATATTTATACCTTGTGATTATTGTCATGAGTACCTTAGTTCCTAGAGTAAGTGACATACCATGCTTTATTGAGTTTAGGACTAGACTCTAGATTTTTATTATCTGACATGTGTATCTATATTTTTATATCATACCTAATCTGTGTACCTAGACCTTTTGTTTTGATCCATGTACATTGTTGGTACATATTTTATGGAGGTGGATATGTTCAGGACCTAGGTTGTTATACCATAGAGGGCCTGTATACCCTAGATCTGTGGATTTGACTTACTTGTACTTGGGTATATATATATATATATAGATATATGTGGATTTGGTTTAGGATATTGTCATGTTTAGTTTCATGCACCATTCGCATGATTGCATGCTGCGTGATAGGCTGCTCCATTATTGTAGAGCATATCGCCAGTTTCATCACTGTTCGGTGCTCCGTTGGTCCGCTCATGGGTAGCGTGACGCAGCGTGGTAGCACGTTAGTTTTGCTCTGTTCGGTGCTCCGTTGGTCCGCTCATGGGTAGTGTGATGCAGCGTTGTAGCACGTCAGGGATCCCTCCCCGTCATGGTTTACCGGGAGATGAGAGCATTGCGCTCCCCCATTTATGATTTGGGGTAGGAGTATGTGTATACTCCGACAGCATCCCGTCCATTCGGTCACTCATCAGGAGCAGTGACGTCAGAGTGCACGGTTGTCACAGCCCTACCCACTCAGTCTCACCATTATGTGTGAGATAACTGACTGGCGTCAGGAGTGACCATGTCATTGGCATCATATGCATTTATTGCATTTATTTGCTTGTGTTTGCTGCACTTATATGCTGCATTTTGATGGATGCATTTGTTTGACATGCATACAGGAGGCATATTGTGTATCTGGTTTGACGACCCTTTTGTTCTGGATAGGAGTTCCTGATGAGTACAGCTTCCTCAGTTACCTTTCAGTTTTGCATATTTCCTATATATGATTAGGAAGCTGTATTCCATGTTTATTGCTATTAGATATATCTTACTAGGCATGTCTATTGGTATTCGCTGAGTTGTTGAACTCACCCCCGTGGACACTATTTTTTTTCAGGTAGCAGGTTGGTTATGATGTCGCTTGGAGTATCCTATCTGCTGGTCCCCACGTCACCTCAGAAGATCTATCGGTTTCATTTATGTTTTGTTTGTTTTATGTGTCAGTGTGTTTAGTTTGTGCTCCGGTTTTGTTTTTGGAGTTTTGAAGTTGTTATGTGGTATTTTGTATTATTGTTGGTTGTGTAAGCCTAGCCGCCTAGCAGTTTTGTGTTTGGTTTGTATTTGGTTTCTGTCATTTTCCGTTGTGTTTTGGTTTTGGTACAGCCGAGTGGGCTACTTTACATATAACTGTGTGGTTGTATTTTTATTGTATCAGCCGAGTAGGCTGTATCATATAACTGCGTGGTTGTGTGTATATTCCAGCCGCCTGTGGCTAATGTATATTGTGCATGTAGAAATGATTCAGATTGTCAGCCGTACAGGGGAGGTACTGCTGAAATTTCTTCGGGCAGGGACTCCCCCGGGGCGTGACATTGGAAGAAGAAGAAACGTTTGTAATATGCACATTTGATAGTACACCCACCTCCAGAGTGGATGGATCTCAAGATAGAGCCAGCCCGACATTTAGTAAAAATTGACGTAAATGAAGTTGGTGGTTACCAAGCCGAGTTACATGACTATCCTAGAGACTCAGACTGTGATTGGGAAGCTCCTCCCTCCTTTTCAGACTAACTCAAACACTGGAGAGCTTCAGTCCAAGGGACGCATTGGGGCTGGGACAGACTTGAAGATCCTGATACCTATCTCCTGGTTGGCGAATCATTCACTCAAAAAATTTATTGGCCAAAAGATATGGGTACCAGATTTTTCCCTTTTCACTTTACTACACAGCATACTACCCTATTTCAACATTACCAGAAGAAGACAGAGAGAATGAGTAACAAGAGGTAAGCAAGTTCTGCCCTTTCAGCTAGAGCCTATCAAGCTGCCTTAGCCAGACACAGAGCACCAAATCAAGCTTCCAGCTCACAAGCACCATCTTTAGACTCAATCGGAGAAGACAACGTTGATAATATGATGGACAGCTAAGAATGACAGCCACCGTACTCAACAGCGCCACCACTACTCAACAGCTATTTGATGGACAGCTAAGAATGACAACCACCGTACTCAATAGTGCCACCACTACTCAACAGTGCCACCACTCACCAATGTCTCCACTAAAACCAATGCTACTTTCCACCTGTTTCTTTTGCAGATGCCTTCCTTTCACCCTAAACAACACCTTCCTTCCACCTGTCTTACCTTCCAAGATGCTTTCCTTCCCTCCTAAGCAAATGTTTCCTTCCTCCCGAAGACATCTCTCCACTCTTGCCTATAAAAGGCCATCTTCCTCTGCCTCCCAAGGCATCCCCCCAAGCACAATCTTCTCTCACTCTTTACCTCCTCAAGCTCTTGCAACTCCCTTTCCAACGATCTTTCAAAACCCTTCTTTTCTCCCTGTAAGTATGTAAAATATGTCAATTTCAGTATGTAATGTCTTTTAAAAATTTCGATCTCAGTATGTAAAAACTATGCAATTATTAGTTTGCTGAGTGTAATCCCCTGTAAAATTTCTCCACTACATAAATCTATGCTTGTTTTATAATGAATTGAGTTCTGTCTTGGTTCTTTTCCTCAGTCCTTATCTTAGTAACTAACAGGTGAACAGTAACTGTATCAGGAATAACCAAAATCATATAAGACCTATGCTGGCTAAATAAGAAGGGTACCCAAAGTCTTACGCATAAGCCAGGACACTGATTGAAGGTGAGATCCTGAACAGGTGAGGCTCACTGGAAAACAAACAAGAAAAGAAAGCAGAGTAAAAAAAAAGAGTAAAAATTACAAACACCATTATATTTACCTGCAACATTACATTACTGTGGTGATCCACTTAATTTTTGTAACTCACTACTACTGTATTTTCTTTTTACTATTTATTGTTTACTGTTTACTTTTTACTATTATTAACTTTTTACTATCTACTGTATGTTTATTTTTGTTACTATTACTTTTTACTATCTATTGTTTGTTTACTTTTGTTACTATTACTGTTTACTATCTACTGTCTGTTTACTTTTGTTACTATTTACTATCTATACTAAAAAAAAATTTAAAATTTTGGTATCAGAGCCTTAAGATTCTCTTCGGACCAGTTTATGAACAAGCTCCAATTTTCTAATTCTCATTACGAGGAAGCTTTAGACTATTCTCAACAATTTGCTAAATCCAAAGACATAGGCTATAGCAATTCTGTTTTAGTAAGCCAAGGAGACCAAATTCTAGTACAACAGAATAACACAATCCTAGCCTTACTTACTTCTTTGCATTACAGACTTATAGTCTTAGAAAATCAAATTATTATTTTGGAAAATCACATACATAAAAACACTCATACACAGGATCTAAAGCAAACATTAGAAAATATAAATAATGATCTTAGTAAATTTTCCCTAGGAAAAACTATTACTAAACACCCACCTACCACATATAAATTCTTAAAAATACAAGATTTACCTTCTAATGGCTCTACAAACAAAAACACAAGTTGAAAGTTTTTCTGGCACCTCACATACATTAAGACCTCAAACAAATCTCTCCATGATATCCAGAAAATCTACAAGCGCTCAGGCTACCTATCAATTAGAAGAACTTATAGATATTGACCAAAACTTAGACACCTTCTCTAATGAACAATTAAATACACTAAACCCAAAACGATTATATCATCAGGGGTTGTTATCTTTTTCCACTTCACTTTATAGACATCATAGAACCCAACCATTACACCTACCCGATGGGGGAGAAGAAAGATTTAACCTTATGAATGAAGAATCTGCTAGACTACTCTTACAAAGAAAACATAACAATATTCACCTAGGACTTATTGTGTTTGGCGTTAGAGGACTTACTCGAAAAAGCATAGGAGCTAAAGTTTTCTTAGTACTATATAACTCAAGGTTCTCTGACAATGACAAAACGGTTATTGGACTTATAGAAGTAGATATGAATAGTAATCTAGGAATTATATATTTTTGTCCTAATTTTAATATGACCATTCCAGACTTTATTGACCATATTAAAATTTCTGTTTATGTAACGACCCGCCTCCTACTGACTAAGCTGTAAGGCCGGGGGTTACAATTGCTGTGCTAAACTTCACTATAAGGTGCGGAAAACTGAACTAATTTAAAACTCTATGCTATTTGCTATAAAATCTGAAATTTATATTCAGAACACATTTCTAAGGTTGTACACCTACTAAGAGGGGAAGCCAACTTACTATCTGATAAAAAAAAATTTGAAAACGGATGCTTCTGGCTAAAATCAGACATTCCATTCGATCGGCTGATCGATTGGAGTCATTTGATCGATCCAATGATCGATTCAACGTGCTACTGTGCACGGAGGTCTCGTCTAGATCGATCAGCTGATCGATCCAGTCTGGCCAATCGATCCAGAGATCGATTCAGAAGCTCTCTATTCGCGGCAGATTGCGTTTCGATCGATCGGCTGATCGATCGAGGGCTTCTCAATCGATCAGCTGATCGACTCAATGGCGTTCTGTAACTTCTTCCAATCGATCTGCTGATCGATTGAGGACTGCTCAATCGATCGGATGATCGATTGGGTTTTTGATTTCTGTAGAAATCAGACCCAACCTTGTACAGAAACTTCAGAAATCCAACTACAAACACAACACTACCACTAGGCCTGTCATTACTCATGGTTAGCTATCTAACATCCAAACAATAAGCAATCTAAGCATAACTTTCATGATTCAAGACACTTAAACATCTAAAGGTGCAAAAAAGTAACTAAAAACATAAATACTAAATCTTTTGGTGGGTTATTTCCCAAGAGTCTTTATTCCAAGTTCCTTCTCACACACAGCTTTATCGCATTGCCCTCCATCCTCCGCTAATCCATCTTCCCTTTACCTTTATCTGCAGTATAAGGAAAAAGGAAACTATAAGCTTGGGAGCTTAGTAAGAAACCATCTACCTCACAAAACATGCATTCGATAAGATCATGCTTTCAAAAGATGCTATTTGAAATACATGTTGAAAATGCTAAAACATGGCATATGGACAATTAAATCATGCTAAGCAATTACTGAACAAAAAACTACTCATTGTATCAACAAGCTAACTAAATCGATACATAAACTAGGCTATGTGTTATAACACTAAGAAAATAAGAAAAACTAAACTGAAGCTAAGCTGTATTCACGTATCTAGTTGTGAAGTTTGAAAACTATTTTCATAAATAGGTAAAAATACTAAACATGCTGCTGATGGACCCGACAACTGTACTTGCTGTGCGCGCATCCCTAACTAGGCCCGAGGTAGCAAGTCCCAAATCTAATAGGGTACTAGGTTATCTAAACCTAGGGACGACTATGGGAGCCCAACCCAAGGACAACTGAAGTCCAGTACAGTGCCACTGATAAAGTAAAATACTGTTTATAAACTAATTTATCATATCTTGCTTTTACTAGGTTATCTAAACCTAGAACTAGGTTATCTGAACCTAGAGACGACTATGGGAGCCCACCCATTGGACCGTAGTCCTATATCACTGAAGCAAGGCTATATTTGCTAATTAAAATGCATCTAGGGCATTTAACTGAGCTATTAAAATGCTTACTGTAGCATTTAACTATTCTAGGCATTTTATTGAGCACTTGGTGTGCTCTAATTCCGCATATGGCTAAACTGAGAACATAAATGCTAACTAAGGCATAAAAACATACAATTAGCTACTTATACTGCAGGTGAGGGGTTACTTACATCCTGCGCTAGTTTTCTTACGAATCTGATCGCTAGTTTTCCGAAGAAGAAGATCTTTTTGACGATCTTCTTACGTCTATACTTTCTTCTCGTGGAGGGGGAAAATGTCCTCGTGCCGAGTTGTCGTCGGAAGGTGTTCCTGTTGGTGTAGGAAGCATCCGACGATCGAACCCGAGTTTTGATAATGACAAAGGATTCAAAGTTAAGGTGCTTTGTGATCTGACAGCTTTTGCTGAGTGTTTCAGGAAAGTCCTAGCTGCGGTTAGGCAAGGGAAAACCCTAGGGGGCGGTAACCCTAGGTCATAGGGGGTGGTAACCCTATGCGGAAAGTCTTGGCAGGTCGATGGCTTCAGGCAAAAGTCCTAGGGGGTGGTAACCCTAGGTGGAAAGTCCTGGTGTCGCGAACCAGGTGAAAGACTGGACTAGCAGGGAAGCGGATGTCCAGCAGGAAGCGTCGAGTGCTGAGCAAAAGTCCAGTCAATCTGGAGGATCGACTAGCAAAAGGTAAATCTCCTGAGTGGAGTAGGTGAGGACGCGTTCCCCGTAGAGGGAACAGTAGGCGTCGGGTCGACCTAGGGTTTCCGGTTGGAAATCCGAAGTCAGACTCGGACAGTTCGAAGACTGTCAGCCCTTTTTTTCGTATGGAATATCAGTTTCTAACGTTGTCTTGCAGGGTATGCAATTGCTCGGACTAACCTTGTTTTGCAGGAGAAGGAGCTGCTCGAGCGCCCGGAATAGGTCCGGGCGTCCGGGACCAAACTTTATCCCTGCCGCGACTTCGCCACGTGGAGCATCCTGGTTGGTTGGCCACGTCAAACTCCAGGCGCCCGGAAGGGATCCAGGCGCCCGGAATATCATATATAAAGAGGGTCGAGGGAGCAGCTAAAGCACAACGAATACAACAATCTTCGAAGCAATCTCCCTGCGACAAGCTGCTAACGACTCGATCCAGAAAGTGCTGCAACGACACCCCGACAACCCGGAGCTTTAGATTTAGTCTTTTGTTGTCGGTATAATCTGTTTACTACTTTGAATTGTACTTAGTCTGTAATATCTTTATCGTGCTTATAGTTGTTGCCCACGGAAAGCGATCAAGGATCGCGGGCCTTCGAGTAGGAGTCGCCTTAGGCTCCGAACGAAGTAAATCTCCTTGTCTCTCTGTGTTTATTATTTCTTTATTCCGTTGCGTTTTTACTCGTTTGTTTTACGAATCGAAAGAAATAGCCACGCACGCTATTCACCCCCCCTCTAGCGTGATCTCGATCCAACAATTGGTATCAGAGCGGGGTTGTTTTGAATTGGTGCAACCACCTTTCAAAACAAATTTTTCTTTCGATTTTATATTTTTCGGAGTCAATTAGAATCTAGCCTTATAGCTTTATTCTAATTCATTTATCGAATCGGCTTTTGCCCGAAGTTGGTGCAACACCACTCGAGCTTGTAATTATTACTATTCTTTATTCTCGCACTACTAATCCAAGACTTAGTCTTGGAACATATATTTTTGTTGTTTTTGTTGCATATTACAAATGACTCAACAAGAGGGGTTCAGTACTGTTCGTCCTCCACTATTCTCCGGAGATGATTTCGATTACTGGAAGGGAAGAATGGAGACGTATCTGAAGATCCAGTTCGAAACATGGATGATCATTAAGACGGGACTTCAGCTACCTTCCGATGACGACGGCAAACCAACCCCCTGCGAGAAGTCGGACGCCTCTCTAATAAAAAAGGTGGAAGCCGACGCCAAAGCTACCTGCACCCTCCAGTGCGGCCTTACCAAAGAAGAACTCAACATGGTCGGCCCGTTCTCTTCCGCAAAGGAGCTCTGGGAAAAGTTAGTCGAACTCCACGAAGGCACTAACGACACCAAGGTAAGTAAAAGAGATCTTTTACTTAATAAATTATATAATCTAAAGATGCAGGAAGGCGAGACGGCGAGTTCTCTACATGCGAGAATCCAAGACATCCTCAATTCTTTTCACGAAATCGGACAGAAGATAGAGAATCGGGACGTCATAAGGTATGTTTTAAACTCGTTTCCAAGGAACACATTGTGGGCATCAATGGTAGATGCCTACCAAGTTTCCAAGGACTTGTCTTCAATAAAATTAGACAAATTATTTTGTGAGTTTGAACTTCATGAGCAGACTAATGCACAGCCAACCGAGAAAGGTGTTGCGTTGGTTGCAGGTACAAGTCGAACACGGGAGCTGAGATCACGACGAAGAACGGAGCCGGAGTCGGAAGTTGAACCAGACTCAGACGATGAAGACATTGAAATTACAACTGAGCTGGTAAACCTCGTAAAGAAGCTCTACAAGACGAAGGGCTTCAACAAAAGAGATCTAAAAAAGGCAGTGAAAACGAAGGAAGGTTCACAGAACTCAAAAATGAAGTTTGAAGTGACATGCTACGGGTGCAACCAAAAAGGGCACATCAAATCCAACTGCCCTAACCTGAAGGAGGTCAAAAAGCAAAGAAGGAAAAAGGTCCTTAAGGCAACATGGGACGAATCTTCATCGAAGGACGACGACGACGAGCTCGAACAGACGAGTCTACTCGCATTAATGGCCCGGGACCAAATCGTCGAATCCGGAAGCGAGAGCGAGTCTGAGGCGGAGTCCGAGCAAAGCCACGGATCCGTATCCGTTTCCGAAGGACCAGACCCCGCTGTAAGTATCTCCCGGTTAAACATTTTAGTTAGTTATTTATTGCGCAAATTAGCTAAGTCAAACCTGAAAGTTAAGTCACTTCTAAAGGAAGTAACTGTCCTTAAAGAAGGGGCTGACACTAAACCCTTACCTGACCAGAGTCAGACTGAATTTCCAACTCAAGTTCAAAAACTTGAGGAAGAAAATTCAAGTCTAAAAAATCAGGTTAAAGATTTAAAAACTACCTTAGAACGATTTTCTTTGGGCTCCAAGAACTTGGACTTAATTCTTGGGACACAAAGGGCCATTTACAATAGAACTGGGCTGGGATATAAAAGTAAATATAAATCTTACTTATCCTTAATATACAAACAAAGTAGTAACTCAGTCCAAGCATGGGTCCCCAAGTCCAAATTGATCAATCAAGTTGGACTTAGTCAATACTGGGTCCCGAAAGATCAAATACACTACCTCAATAGACCATATCGAGGCCATGATCCAGGGGGAGCAAAAAGAAAAACGATATTAAAAATTTAAATTTAAAAAAAAAATTATTCAAAATTAACCTATAAAATTTGGAGTTAAATAATAAATTCAAAAATTCAAAATTCAAAATTAAATAATAAATTCAAAAAATTCAAAATTCGAAATTAAATAATAAATTCAAAAAATTCAAAATTCGAAAGTAAATTTTAAATTCAAAAATTAAATTCAAAATTCGAAATTAAATAATAAATTCAAAAAATTCAAAATTCGAAATTAAATTTTAAATTCAAAAATTAAATTCAAAATTCGAAATTAAATATTAAATTCAGAAATTCAAAATTCGAAATTAATAAATTAAAAAAAAATTCAAAATTCGAAATTAAAATTTTAAATTCAAAAATTAAATTAAAATATCGAAATTAAATTAATTTAAAATCAAGTTAAAATCAAAAATCCAAAGGAAGGCTCCAGATTATCTGACACCTCCAAACTTAATCCACCCGATAAGGGTAACCAAGAGCAGACTACCCGGCATGGTAATTAAGGTTAGATAAAATGGGCTAGGTTTAACTTGACCCACGGTACTGGTGAAGTTTTTGGATGATAGTACGTTAGGGAAGCTTGGGCATCGCATGTCTAGGAAGATATGGCTTCGACCTGGTGCATTTGGCCAAGTGGAACTGACCGAAGCTACCCTTAAATGGATCATAACTAGTTAGACCAAGGTTTAGTATTAAGCTCAATGGGTAGGACTATTTGGAAAACCTCGAAGGCATGGTTACTTTAATGAGTTCCTTGTGACTCACCATAGCCCAGAAGTTTATCCAAAGAATGCTTACTTGTTAAACTCAAAGCTAAACCTGAATCTAACACAAAGTTAAACCAATTCCTTAAACTGAACCTCAATTCATCTCACAACAATTATAGGGTTCCCTGATTGAAAATTTAGATCGGGTGAGATGACTAAATTAAAATTGACTTAAATCAAGTTAATTCAACAAAATTATTTCAAAATTATTTTAAACCCAATTTCAAAATTATTTTAAACTCAATTTCAAAATTATTTTAAACTCAATTTAAAAATTATTTTAAACTCAATTTCAAAATTATTTTAAACTTAATTTCAAAATTATTTTAAAACTCATCTTTCAAAAATCTTTTAAATTAAACTTTAAAACACTTTTCAAAACAATTATAACAATATTATTGTTAACTTAGCCTGGGTAAGATAAAATTCTAAGGAGTCCACTTCAGTCAAACTATCTTTCTATCCATTAACAAGAAACCAATTCATTCACTTTATGTGTAGGAGTTGGATCAATGGATGTTGGATAGTGGATGTTCCAAACATATGACTGGAGATAAATTGAAGTTTTCAAAGCTCAAACTAAAAAATTTAGGATCAGTTGCATTCGGCAACAATGGTCAACTTAAGGTAATCGGAAGAGGTAATATCGAACTCAACTCCGATTTTATTATTAGAAAAGTTTTGTTAGTTGAAAATTTCAATTTCAACTTACTAAGTATAAGCCAATTGTGTGATAGCGGATACTTAGTCACTTTTGACAAAGCTAGGTGTTTAGTCAAAAATATTGAAAATCCTGAAATCACACTTAAGGGACTTAGGAAAAACAATATGTACTCAATTAATCTACCCACATCCTCAATAAAGTGTTTTATAACACAAGAAGAGGAAACCCAACTGTGGCACAGAAGACTGGGTCACACTCACACTAGACTCATTTCTAAAATGAGTCAAAATGGTCTAGTTAGAGGTTTGCCAAAATTAAAATTCATTGAAAACTCAATCTGTAATGCTTGTCAGCAAGGAAAATAAATCAAATCAACACACAAGTAACGAATCTAGAAAGAACTAACTCTGTGCTTGAGCTCCTTCATCTTGACCTATTTGATTTACATGGAGCCAAGTCACTAAGCAAGAACCAGTATTGCTTAGTTATAATTGATGACTACTCTAGATTCACATGGGTAAAATTTCTAAAAACAAAAGATGAAACCTATGAATTTTGCAAATTAATAGAAAATGAAAAGATTCTAAAATTAAACGTATCAGAAATGATCATGGGGGAGAATTTGAAAATCATAGATTTACCCAATTTTGTAAAATAAATGGATACCAAAATGAATTTTCATGTCCTAGAACCCCCCAACAAAATGGTCTAGTAGAACGTAAAAATAGAACACTACAAGAAGCCGCTAGAACTATGTTAAATGAATATAATTTAAATCATCAATTTTGGGCTGAAGCAATAAATACTGCAAATCATATTCAAAACAGAATTTTAATCAACAAATTTCACAAGAAAACCCCTTATGAACTATATTATCATAAAATTCCTAACTTAAATTATTTAAAAATATTTGGGTGTAAAGTTCACATTTTAAACACTAAAGATTATTTAGGAAAATTCACACCCAAATCTAACCCAGGAATATTTTTAGGATACTCCTCAAATAGTAGAGCCTATAGAGTCTACAATCAAAACACTCTAAAAGTTGAAGAAACAACTAATATAATATTTGATGAAGAAAATAATCTACCAAATATAAATGTGAATCTTGATCCAAGAAATATAGAAGATGATAAAATTCAAGCAAATCTTAATAAACCAGAGGAACCAACCCCTGACCCGATTATAAGACCAACTAGGGCCAGTACTTCTCACCCACCTGACCAAATTTTGGGTGATCCAAACCTAGGAGTCAGAACTAGATCTTCCTATAGAATTCATAGTCAGATTGCCCTAATTTCTAAAATCGAACCTAAAACAATAGAAGAAGCACTACCTGACCCGGACTGGATCATAGCTATGCAGGAGGAATTAGCCCAATTTGAGAGAAACCAAGTCTGGGACCTTGTACCTAAACCCATAGATAAATCAATAATAGACACCAAATGGGTTTTTAGAAATAAGTTGGATGATCAGGGTGATATCATAAGAAACAAAGCCAGACTAGTAGCCAAAGGGTTTAGTCAAGTTGAAGGATTAGACTATGATGAAACCTATGCACCGGTAGCTAGACTCGAATCCATTCGAATGTTATTAGCTTATGTAGCAAATAAAGGGTTTAAATTATACCAAATGGATGTTAAGTCAGCCTTTTTAAATGGTTTCATCAAAGAAGAGGTCTATGTAAGCTAACCCCCAGGATTTGAAAACTTAAACAATCCTAATCATGTATTTGAGTTAAAAAAGGCCTTGTATGGACTTAAACAAGCCCCTAGGGCATGGTATGAACGGTTATCCAATCACTTAATATCCAAAGGCTTCAACCAAGGTCAAATAGATCCAACTCTATTTGTAAAAACTGTAGAAAAAGACATCTTCATAGCCCAAATCTATGTTGATGATATAATTTTTGGATCCACTAACTCTAAATTTCTAAAAGAATTTGTTAGATTAATGGAAAATGAATTTGAAATGAGTATGGTTGGTGAACTTAATTTTTTCTTAGGCTTACAAATAAAACAAACTAAAGATGGAATTTACATTTATCAAACTAAATATGCTAAGGAATTAATTAAAAAATTCTGCATGGAAAATTCAAAAATAATAAATACTCCAATGGCAACCAACATCAATATTGACTCTGACCCAGTAGGAAAACCAGTAGACCCAAAATATTATAGAAGTGTAATAGGTAGTTTACTGTACCTAACTGCAAGCCGACCTGATATATTGTTTGCTGTAGGTATGTGCGCAAGATACCAATCCTGTGCAAAAGAGTCACACTTAACCCATGTTAAAAGAATACTTAGGTACATTAAAGGTACTCTAAATATAGGACTCTGGTACCCTAGAACTTGCACCCTTGACCTTCTTGGCTATTCTGACTCAGATTACGCTGGATGCAAGTTAGATAGAAAAAGCACAAGTGGCAGTTGTCAATTTCTAGGGCAATGTCTTGTAAGTTGGTCAAGTAGAAAGCAACATTGTGTTGCTTTATCTACCACTGAAGCTGAATATATAGCCTTAGGTGAATGCGCATCTCAATTGCTATGGATGATGCACACTCTTAAAGACTATCAACTAGAATATAATAAAACAAAAATTTCAATTGATAATATAAGTTCAATAAATCTAACAAAAAACTCAATTCATCACTCAAGGACTAAACATATAGAGGTGAAGCATCATTTTGTAAGGGATCATGTAGCTAAGGGTGATATTATACTCAACTATGTTGAGTCAAAATCAAACCTAGCTGACATTTTCACAAAACCCTTACCTGAACTTGAGTTCAGCTCACTAAGAAGACAAATAGGTATGTGTTGGGTAGAATAGATACTATAACTTTATATTCTTACTTATTTTTTTATAACTTCTAGGCAAAACTGATTTTCCAAAATCCCCACTTTACTAGACTTTCGAAAGATGGATGTAGCCTAGGATTTCCCCCTAGAAATCATGTTCCCCCAGGGCTTAGCCAAAGCATCTCACAAACACCTAGGTTTACCTTGATTGTGTTTGTAAAACATAGAACGGTGTGAGATGCATAGGGTACAGCCTGGACTCAAGAATGCTTATTTCTGTGCATCAATATGAGTCTGGGCGTTAAATACATAATTAACAGTAATCAAATCAAGTCTTCCAGCCTTAGTCAAATCTAACTGGATCAATTGACTTGACTTGACTAACAAGTGAACACTGTTGCCCTCTAGGCAATCAGCAAGTAGCTAAACGGTTAGACAGTTGATGGAGGAAATAATAAGTTTAAGCATGTCTGTACTTAAGGAATCTGATACCTGATCAAAACAAATCTTTACTCATGCTTGGACTGTAGGGCTCTGATACCTTATTTAAGCTGAAACCTCTTTGAAATTTGGAAATTTCGAAATGTGGAAATTTGAGCTTAAAAAACCTGAATATCTTCTTTCAAGAATTTTTTTTTAAATTGAAAATTCTGCTTGAAAATCTTTAAAGTTGAAAATTTTATTAGAAAATTTCTGAAGTTAAAATTTTTTAAAATTTCTGAAGTTGAAAATCTTGTTAGCAAACGTTTGACGTTGAAAAGTTTTAAAATTTCTGAAGTTAAAAAATTGTTTTTACAAATTTCTGAAGTTGAAAACTCTGTTAACAAATTTCTGAAGTTGAAAATTAGGTTTTTCAAAACTGGCTCATTTTTTATGTATGGCAAAGGGGGAGAGTAGAGAAATTCAAAGAAAGAAATAAATTCAAAGAAAATATTTTAAAGGGAGCTTGTTATGCGTATTCTTAAAGGGAGTTTGTATTAAGGGGGAGTTATGTTTATGCCTATTTTTGCTATCATGCTTATCTTGCTTATCTTGTTTCTTGTGCTGCATAATTTTAACTTAACTTTGAATTACGTGTTGCCATAATCAAAAAGGGGGAGATTGTTGGTGCGGGAAGCATCCGACGATCGAACCCGAGTTTTGATAATGACAAAGGATTCAAAGTTAAGGTGCTTTGTGATCTGACAGCTTTTGCTGAGTGTTTCAGGAAAGTCCTAGCTGCGGTTAGGCAAGGGAAAACCCTAGGGGGCGGTAACCCTAGGTCATAGGGGGTGGTAACCCTATGCGGAAAGTCTTGGAAGGTCGATGGCTTCAGGCAAAAGTCCTAGGGGGCGGTAACCCTAGGTGGAAAGTCCTGGTGTCGCGAACCAGGTGAAAAACTGGACTAGCCGGGAAGCGGATGTCCAGCAGGAAGTCCGGAAGCGTCGAGTCTTGAGCAAAAGTCCGTCAATCTGGAGGATCGACTAGCAAAAGGTAAATCTCCGAGTGGAGTAGGTGAGGACGCTTCCCGTAGAGGGAACAGAGGCGTCGACCTAGGGTTTCGGTTTGGAAATCGTCGACTTCAGACGCTCAAGACCGCCACTTTTTTCGTATGGAATATCAGTTTCTAACGTTGTCTTGCAGGTATGCAATTGCTCGGACTAACCTTGTTTTGCGGAGAAGGAGCCGAAAGGTGGTCCGGCGCCTGAGATGGATCCGGCGCCGACAGTCCGGCGCCGGGACAAACTTTATCCCCGCGCGACTTCGCCACGTGGAGCATCCCGGTTGGTTGGCCACGTCACTCCAGGCGCCCGGAATATCATATATAAAGAGGGTCGAGGGAGCAGCTAAAGCACAACGAATACAACAATCTTCGAAGCAATCTCCCTGCGACAAGCTGCTAACGACTCAATCCAGAAAGTGCTGCAACGACACCCCGACAACCCGGAGCTTTAGATTTAGTCTTTTGTTGTCGGTATAATCTGTTTACTACTTTGAATTGTACTTAGTCTGTAATATCTTTATCGTGCTTATAGTTGTTGCCCACGGAAAGCGATCAAGGATCGCGGGCCTTCGAGTAGGAGTCGCCTTAGGCTCCGAATGAAGTAAATCTCCTTGTCTCTCTGTGTTTATTATTTCTTTATTCCGCTGCGTTTTTACTCGTTTGTTTTACGAATCGAAAGAAATAGCCACGCACGCTATTCACCCCCCCCCCCCTCTAGCGTAATCTCGATCCAACAGTTCCTACGCTCCTAGGGATGAAACCCTAGGTCTCCTTGGCCTTGGGCGTGAAGAGAGGGTGCGGGAGAAGAGATGGCGTCGGGTGAGGGTGAGGGGAAAAGAGAGTTGTCGTTTGGAAAATAATAACTCCTTTCTTAATTCCCTATTTATATTAAGTGCTTAACACCATCCAACTAAATCTTAAATAGAATTGTTCTCCTCTTTTTTCAGCACACCCTTGATGGGGCCCCTTGGTTACTGGAGTCATCTATAAGGGGTAGAGTCTAATAGGTCTAGGGTTCGATTCCCGCTTAGGCTATTTTACGGTTTTTATTTAATTTTGCTACTTCAGCTATTCTAAAAATTCTAGAAAAATATTCTAAAATTCCAGAAAAATAATGGAATATTTCTAAAATTAATTTGAGAATTTTCTGGGTGTTGCAATCCCCCATACCTTATGAAAAGTTCATCCTCAAACTTAGAATAACTCTGGGTACTTCTGTCTCATACTAGCTTCTGTCTCCCAAGTTGCCTCTTCTGTTGTGTGATTTTGCCGAATGACTTTTACTAATGGTACCTCCTTGTTCCACAATTTCCTAACTGCTCAATCTATTATCTGAATAGGCCGACTATCATAGCTGAGGTCTTCGCGGACTTGTACTGACTGGGGCTCAATCACCTGGGTGGCATCTGGGATATGCTTCTTCAGCATAGAGACATGAAATACATTATGGATAGCTGACATCTCCTGGGGTAGCTCTAGCTCATATGCTACTTTGTCAACTCTTCTGGTAATAAGGTATGGTCCCACATATCTGGGACTTAATTTGCCCTTCTTCCCAAAACGCATTACTCCCTTCATGGGAGCCACTTAGAGAAACACTGTATCCCCAACTGAAAACTCTAAGGGTCGACGCCGTGTATCAGCATAGCTTTTTTGACGGCTCTGAGCTGTCTCTATCCTCTGGCGGATCTGCTGTATAGCTGCCGTGGTATATGCTACTAGATCTATCTGAAGTTCTAGTTCTTTCTATTCACCACTTTCATACCAGCAGATTGGAGATCTACACCTCCGCCCGTAGAGAGCCTCGTAGGGTGCCATGCCGATGGTGGTCTGATAGCTATTGTTGTATGCAAATTCTGCTAAACTCAGATATTTGCACCAACTTCCCTTAAAGTCTAGGGCACACGCTCGGAGCATATCCTCGAGTACCTGATTTACTCGCTCTATCTGACCATCTTTCTGAGGATGGAAGACTGTGCTAAACTTTAACTTGGTACCCAATGCTGACTGCACACACTCCCAGAAGTGTGATGTGAATCTACTGTCTCTGTCTGAAATGATGGTCCGTGGGACTCCATGCAGTCTGACGATCTCCTTGAGATACAACTGGGCTAGCTGCTCCATGGAGTAGGATATCCTGATAGCTAAGAAGTGGGCTGACTTAGTCAATCTGTCGACTATTACCCAGATGGCATCAAAATCATTCGTGGTTTTGGGTAGTCCCACTATGAAATCCATGGAAATATCCTCCCACTTCCATTCTGGGATCTGAATAGGCTGCAGAACTCCTCCTGGTCTCTGGTGTTCTACCTTGACTCTCTGACAGGTCAGACAGGTATTGACATATCTAGCGTTGTCTCTTTTCATCCCAGGCCACCAAAAACATCTCTTTAAATCTTGGTACATCTTGGTGGAACCAGGATGCATCGCATAAGGAGTCCTGTGAGCCTCATCTAGGATCTTCCTTTGTAGTTCCTCCTGATCCGGAACACATAGTCTATCACCAAAATATAATACCCTACTATCAAATACTCCGAACTCTCGACTTTCTGATTCTGCTAACCCTTGCTTGATCTTCTGAGTTTCAGGGTACTGATCCTGAGCTGTCTGAATATCACCAAGTAGGGTAGATGCTAATGTCATGGTGGAGAGTTGCCCAACTATTAATTCGAGACCGAAATCTGTAATCTCCTTTTGTAGGGGCGGTGACATGGCTGCTAGGGACAGTAAGGTAGCACTGGACTTCCTGCTAAGTGCGTCTGCCACCTTATTGGCTTTTCATGGGTGGTAGAGGATGTCTATGTCGTAGTCTTTGACCAGCTCGAGCCATCTGCGCTGTCGCATATTCAGATCCTTCTGAGTGAAGAAGTACTTCAGACTCTGATGATCTGTATACACTCTGCACTGAGCCCCATATAAGTAATGTCTCCAAATTTTGAGGGTGAACACAACTGCTGCAAGCTCAAGGTCATGAGTAGGGTAATTCCTCTCATAGTCCTTGAGTTGTCTGGAGGCATAGGCAATCACCTTACCTTCTTGCATCAGTACTGCTCCTAATCCCAATTTAGAGGCGTCATTGTAAATATCAAAGCTGTCTGTGTTTTCTGGCAAAGTCTGAATGGGAGCACTGGTTAATCTTCTTTTGAGCTCCATGAAATTGTTCTCACAGTCCTCTGTCTACTGAAATTTTCTGTTCTTCCTGATGAGAGCTGTCAGTGGGGAGGCTATCCTAGAGAAATCCTTTACGAATTTTCTGTAATAACCTGTCAGTCCCAAAAAGCTTCTGATTTCACTAGTGTTCTTAGGTCTCTTCCAGTTACTCACAGCTTCTATCTTACTGGGGTCTACCATGATACCATCTTTAGAGATGATGTGACCCAGAAAGGATACCTGATCGAGCCAGAATTCACATTTCGTAAACTTGACGTATAGCTGGTTCTGCTGAAGGGTCTGCAATACTATTCTTAGGTGCTTCACATGTTCTTCCTGAGTTTTGGAATAAATAAGAATGTCGTCAATGAACACGACGACAAACTTATCTAAGTATTCTCTGAATACTCTGTTCATGAGATCCATGAAAGTAGCTGGAGCATTCGTCACACCAAATGGCATGACTACGAACTCATAATGTCCGTATCTAGTCCTGAAAGTCGTCTTGGGTATATCACCCTCTTTAACTCTCACTTGGTGATATCCCGATCTGAGGTCTATTTTAGAGAACACTGCTGCTCCCTTTAGCTGATCGAGCATGTCATCTATCCTGGGAAGAGGATATCTGTTCTTAATCGTGACCTGGTTTAATGCCCGGTAGTCTATACACAGGCGCATGCTCCCGTCCTTCTTCTTCACGAACAATACATGCGCTCCCCATGGTGAGTGACTAGAGCGTATGAAGCTCTTGTCAAGCAGCTCTTGTAGTTGCTCCTGCAGTTTCTTCAGTTCTGCTGGAGCCATGTGGTAGGGTGCTTTGGAGATGGGATTTGTACCGGGGACGAGTTCTATCTCAAATTCAATCTCCCTGTCCGGTGCTAGGCCTGGTAACTCCTCAGGGAAAACTGCTGGGTAGTCACATACAACTCGGACCTCTTCTAGCTTTTGGTCCTTATCTGACTGGTATTGACTACATGCGCTAAGAACCCCGTACATCCTGAATCCAATAGTTTCTGTGTTTTCAAAGCTGAGAGAACCTTCTTAGCCTTTCTCTTTGGTTCTCCGATGTACTCAAACTGCACTCCTGCTTCAGGTTGGAATACAACTTTCTATTTACGACACTCTATGGAGGCACCGTACTTGATCAGAAAGTCCATTCCCAAGATGACGACGTAGTCAGTCATATCTAGCACTATCATATCACCAAAAAACTCTCTGTCTGCTATAATGACTGGCACTGCTCGAACCCAGTGCGTGGATGCCATGATTTCTCCTGACGGTAGTGTCGTAAGAAATTGACCACTAAGTGCTTCTGGAGGTATTGCTAACTTTTCGGCTAATGTCCTGGATATATAGGAATGGGTTGCCCCAGTATCGAATAAGACAGTTGCACTTTGCTGTAAAATACTGATATGACCTGTGACAACTGTCGAGGCATTCGCTACGTCCTCTCTGGTGAGTGAGTAGATCCTCGCGTTCGTCGTGGCTGAGGGGGCTCTAGTCTGCCCTGATTGATGTGTGGTCCATCTATAGCAGCCTGCATCTGATGTAACTGTGTTGGGTTACCTCCGTACTGAATCGGCTGTGGTGTAGGAGCACTGGTCTTGTTCGGGCATTGTTTAGCCATATGCCCCTCCTGGCTACATTCGAAGCATCCTCGTGTGCCCTTGCGACAAACTCCAGGGTGGAATTTCCCACAAGTGGAACACTTGGGATAGCTAGGCTGTTTACTAGCTAGTCCTCCTTTTGGGTAACTCCCTGATTTACGTTTGTGACCGGAGTTCCCTTTCCAGTTAGAGCTGTGGCCCTGGTGTTTCGGAGTACCTGAGCCTCCTTGGCCCTTAGACGCTGAAACGGCTTGCTTCTGCTGTTTGATGCTGTTCTGGTAATGCTCGGTGGTCAGAGCACTACTTACCAATTCTTCAGTAGTTTGCGGCCTATGAACGCCGCTGGCCACATTCATTGCTATTTCCAGTCTTAACATTTTAAGCACCAACCGGACTCGTTCTCTTTCAGTGCTGACTAATTTGGGGCATAGACGAGCCAGTCTATTGAATTTCTTCATGGCCTCCTCAACTGGAAGGTTGCCCTGACGAAATTCAGTGAACTCGTCATAGTGGCGGTTTGTGACCCGCATGTGAAAGAACTCTTCAAAGAATTCTCTCTCGAAGTCAGCCCATGTCATCTGGTTCATTGGGCGCTTCACTTTATTTCTCTCCCACCACATACGTGCATCTCCTGTCAGGCAGAAGGAGGCGCATTTCACCTTTTCATACTCTGGCCAGTCCAGAAGCTCCATCGTACTTTCCAGTGTTTTGAACCAGGCTTGGGCATCCCATGGTTCGCTAGTGCCTGAGAAATTCTCTGGCTTGATTTTCTGCTACTGGATCAGATAAGCTTCTCTCCTTGCCCCTACTGCTGGGGCTACTGGTGCTGCAGGTTGGACTGGTGGAACCTCTATCACTACTGGGGTTGCTAGGTTAGGTTCTGGAGTGACAGTGGGAGTGTTTTGCTGATTAGCCCTTAGGGTGGCTATCTCATGTTGCTGTTCAGCTAGTTGTTTCTGTAATTGAGCCACTACTGCTGCAAGGTCTGGGGGAGGCACTGAGCTGCCTGCCTCATGCTGGGGCTCAGTAGCTGGTGTCTTTCTAGCTGGGCGTCCTCGTATCATTTTCTAAGAAAATAAAGGACGTACATAA
The DNA here is from genome assembly GCF_018446385.1 of Zingiber officinale. Classification (NCBI taxonomy): domain Eukaryota; kingdom Viridiplantae; phylum Streptophyta; class Magnoliopsida; order Zingiberales; family Zingiberaceae; genus Zingiber; species Zingiber officinale. The sequence goes on along the minus strand of NC_055990.1, from coordinate 58,144,678 downwards.
CTAATACCATCATATGTACGTAACTATTATTATCATGTTAGATGTTGTCATATATAAACAAGCTTTAGTTATCTATAATCATGAAAGCAAACAAAACATAAATAAGGTGAGAGGTATTCTTACTTGGAAGCTGCAGGTTCAATGCTGATGTGTGTGTGAGGAAGTATGGAACTTGCTCTGATACCACTCTGTAACGACCCGCCTCCTACTGACTAAGCTATAAGGCTGGGGGTTACAATTGCTATGCTAAACTTCACTATAAGGTGCGAAAAACTGAACTAATTTAAAACTCTATGCTATTTGCTATAAAATCTGAAATTTATATTCAGAACATATTTCTAAGGTTGTACACCTACTAAGAGGGGAAGCCAACTTACTATCTGATAAAAAAAAAAACTGAAAACAGACGCTTTTGGCTGAAATCAGACATTCCAATTGATCGACTGATCGATTGGAGTCATTTGATCGATCCAATGATCGATTCAACGTGCTACTGTGCACGGAGGTCCCGTCTGGATCGATCGGCTGATCGATCCAGTCTGGCCAATCGATCCAGAGATCGATTAAGAAGCTCTCTGTTCGCGGCAGATCGCGTTTCGATCGATCGGCTGATCGATCGAGGGCTCCTCAATCGATCAACTGATCGACTTAATGGCATTCTGTACGCGGGGACTTCTTCCAATCGATCAGCTGATCGATTGAGAACTGCTTAATCGATCGGCTGATCGATTGGGTTTCTGATTTCTGCAGAAATCAGACCCAACCTCGTACAGAAACTTCAGAAATTCAACTACAAACACAACACTACCACTAGGCCTATCATTACTCATGGTTAGCTATCTAACATCCAAACAATAAGCAATCTAAGCATAACTTTCATGATTCAAGACACTTAAACATCTAAAGGTGCAGAAAAGTAACTAAAAACACAATTACTAAATCTTTTGGTGGGCTATTTCCCAGGAGTCTTTATTCCAAGTTCCTTCTCACACATATCTTTATCGCATTTCCCTCCAGCCTCCGCTAATCCATCTTCCCTTTACCTTTATCTGCAGTATAAGGAAAAAGGAAACTATAAGCTTGGGAGCTTAGTAAGAAACCATCTACCTCACAAAGCATACATTCGATAAAATCATGCTTTCAAAAGATGTTATTTGAAATACATGCTGAAAATGCTAAAACATGACATATGGATAATTAAATCATGCTAAGCAATTAATGAACAAAAGGCTACTCATTGTATCAACAAGCTAACAAAATCGATACATAAACTAGGCTATGTGTTATAACACTAAGAAAATAAGGAAAACTAAACTGAAGCTAAGCTGTATTCACGTATCTGGTTGTGAAGTTTGAAAACTATTTTCATAAATAGGTAAAAATACTAAACATGCTGCTGATGGGCCCGGCAACTGTACTTGCTGTGCACGCATCCCTAACTAGGCCCGAGGTAGCAAGTCCCGAATCTAGTAGGGTACTAGGTTATCTAAACCTAGGGACGACTATGGGAGCCCAACCCAAGGACAACTGAAGTCCAGTACAGTGCCACTGATAAAGTAAAAATAATGTTTATAAACTGATTTATCATATCTTGCTTTTACTAGGTTATCTAAACCTAGAACTAGGTTATCTGAACCTAAAGGCGACTATGGGAGCCCACCCATTGGACCGTAGTCCTATATCACTGAAGCAAGGCTATATTTGCTAATTAAAATGCATCTAGGGTATTTAACTGAGCTATTAAAATGCTTACTATAGCATTTAACTATTCTAGGCATTTTATCGAGCACTTGGTGTGCTCTATTTCCGCATATGGCTAAACTGAGAACATAAATGTGAACTAAGGCATAAAAATATACAATTAGCTACTTATACTGTAGGTGAGGGGTTACTTACATCCTGTGCTAGCTTTCTTACGAATCTGATCGCTAGTTTTCCGGAGAAGAAGATCTTTTTGACGATCTTCTTACGTCTATGCTTTCTTCTCGCGGAGGGGGAAAATGTCCTCGTGCCGGAGTTGTCGTCGGAAGGTGTTCCTACGCTCCTAGGGATGAAACCCTAGGTCTCCTTGGCCTTGGGCATGAAGAGAGGGTGCGGGAGAAGAGATGGCGTCGGGTGAGGGTGAGGGGAAAAGAGAGTTGTCGTTTGGAAAATAATAACTCCTCTCTTAATTCCCTATCTATATTAAGTGCTTAACACCATCCAACTAAATCTTAAATAGAATTGTTCTCCTCTTCTTTCAACACACCCCTGCTGGGGCCCCTTGGTTACTGGAGTCATCTATAAGGCGTAGAGTCTAATAGGTCTATGGTTCGATTCCTGCTTAGGTTATTTTACGGTTTTTATTTAATTTTGCTACTTCGGCTATTCTAAAAATTCCAGAAAAATATTCTAAAATTTCAGAAAAATAATGGAATATTTCTAAAATTAATTTGAGAATTTTCCGGGCGTTACAGTTCAAGCCAGGGGATATGGTGATTTTCAGAAACATAATATTCAAATAGACATAATCTTTCTCGAAAAAACAATGACTAGCATAAATAATAGTTTTAAAGTACAAATTAATAATATAATAGAAACTCTCACGACAAGGGGAATTTATTTCATAAAACCCAAAGACTTTTCATCTGACTTACTTGCTAGATTAGACTGGAATCTTAACTTAGATCTAAATATTACCCCACAAATACTACAACCAAGAGAATCCATAATCTATAAAGATAGACATGGTAAATCAATAGTAAGATTTCATAATTATAAAACCTCAACTTCCCAAGAAGACAGTCAGGAAAATAATCAACCTACTTTAAATCTAATGAACATAGAGATTAATGCACACTCACAAAAAGAAAAAGATAACTTCCTATTTTATGATGATTTAAATGAATACGTCTACCTTCCATTTGAAATAGCTAATTATTTTACACAAGAAGATCTTACAGAATTAGAAACTTTTGACATACTGCATCATAAGCTAGATGAAGATTGGATGTTATATTTTGATGAGGACCATAATATTATAGCTAAAAAGAAAGGCTACTTTTCCAACATTGCTTTAATGAATCCTGCAGAATCTAGTGCTACCAATACACCACAACCTTTACAAGTACGATACCCAGAAAGTTCTATGAGAACTATGGATTATGGAGAAGGGCATCCTCCAAGAACACAAATTCACCCTTATACCAACAATAATCCTTGTTAAGAACTATAGGGAAAAGAAGACCACCAAAAATTACATACTTTGGAAAGAATTCAGTCTTACTTAATATAGGAGAATGTGACGACCCACAAATGTATGACACTTATTTAGAACAATGGATAGTCTCTGTCAAAAGAGACTACCGGGCAAAACATGAATTAGATATAGAATCTGGTGAAGCCATGATAAGAGTAGGAGAAAATTATTTAGGTGATGTAGCTAGAGCAGCATGGGAATCTTATAAAACAACTCACCCTGAAGAAATAACTAGGATTGCTTCACAAGGTAATAATATACTTAATTTTTGTTATATTATCCATAGACTTTTTACAGCAAGAGACGCTAATACAGGATTAGATATTAGACAAAAAAAAGGCTATGAGAGATTTAGAACAATTACAACTTTTTAATTGGAATTGGATTAAACCTTTTTGTAATGACTTTCTTGCCTTAACAGCAGTATTAGGAAATTACTGTAACCCGGAATTAGGAGAACGACTATTTAGTAAACTTCTCGGGGAATTAGGAAAGAAAATACACAAGGCCTGGACAGACATGAAAGTAGCTCCACAATATGACAATATAGGAATACGTATACAACACATAATTTCTGTATTAAAAGAAAAATGTACTTATATCCATATTCAAAAACAACTTAAAAACCAGCAATATGGGTTTTGTAGTCAAATATATACCCCCCAACAGTATGGTTCAATGCCACCTAAATAAAAACAAAAGCATTATCGAAATACTAAAGCAACTACACAACTTGCTAAAACTAAAAATATCAGGCCAAGAAAAACATATTATGTTAGGAAAAGCAGAGAAAAGAAACTATATTTAAATAAAGAAAAACATGTCAGAAAATATAAACCAAAGAAAACATATGCTAATACTATTACTTGTTTTGCTTGTAATGAACCAGGACATTTGTCGTCTGCCTGCCCAAATAAGAAAAACTTATACACTAGAGAAGCTAAATTAGTTACCTGTACAAATTTAGATTTAGTAGAAATTCAATCAGATGTCTCAGACACATCTTCTATCTATTCTATTATTTCTGTAGATGATATGGAAGAAATTCCCCCCTCTTCCGACTATAGCTTAGTAAATTCCTTTCTACAACACCCATACTATACAGACTTTGATTACAATTCAATAAACTTAGAACCAGAATTATAGAATGACTTTCCTTTCATGGATACCAACTTAATGCTCACACAACTAAATACAAACTTAGGTGACTCTAATTGTACACATGATTGGAAATTAAAAACAGGAACAGATAATATACCCTGCTATTTGTGTAGTTATTATCCAGCTATTGATAAAAGAGGTACCTGTATAACCTGCAAGAAACAGGCCTGTAATTTGTGTCTTCAGAATTATTTTAATGTTCGAATCCTAATAACACTGCCCACTAAAAGTAGTACTAGAAATATCCTTTTAGAAACAAGAGTATCAACATTAGAAACTAGAATAAATCAACTAGAAACTCATGTGGATATAATAATAAACCAAATAGAAGAACTAATATCACAAGAGTCGTTACCATCTAACAAGGGTAAAAGTTTACAAATAACAGAGTCACCAAACACTGATATGGTTTTTATAAAAACCCCTAGTATTTGTAATACAAATAAAACTCTTGATGTTAGGGTAAAATGCTTAGTAAATATACATGGCCATGAATTTACATTACAAGCTTTCTTAGATAGTGGAGCCACTAATTCAACTATAGATAAGGCTACACTTCTGTCTATTTTACCTAAAAATTTGATTAAACTTCATCACAACCTTTAATTAGTACACAATTTGATGGCCAGCAACTTACTAGTACCCAATTTGTCACAAACATACATATAAAATTTTATAATAACTATGGTACCTATAATACTCCCTAAACTCTCTCCAAATTATGGGTTAAATCGTTACTACATCAGAATATCCACCATATTCTAGGACTAAATTTTCTTATATCACCAGACAGAGCCTTTTTACTTACAAAAGATTATGCTCTATTCTTCTCTAATCCAATAGTTGCACCTATTGTGTCAGACTACCCCTCGGTAGTTAAGCCTTTAACAACTTCAATAGAAACCCGAACCCAGTCTAAGGACAATACTTGCCAGTGTACTATAAAAGGGGCATGTAAACAGATGTCATCCTGTGACCTTGCCTTTTCTGAATATCAGGAAAACTAGACTTACTTGGCTGGACAAGCCCTATAAATGATCTTTCCTCCTAGGATATTCCTAATGATCTACTTCTCCCTAAACAATTGCTTCAAACTATTAACACCCATCAGCCAGATATAGATTCTCTTATATCTCGACTAGAAAAACTAGAGATTATTGGTGACAATCCAACCAAATACTGGGAAAGAGATAAAATTTATTGTAAATTAGCAATCATTAACCCTGACCTAACTATTAAGGCCCAAGACTTAAGATACACAAACTGGGAAACTGAAGAATGCAAAACATATATTCAACAATTACTACACTTAGGAGCCATTCAACGATCTACCTCTAGACATAGAAGCCCAGCTTTTATAGTAAATAAAGGAGCCGAACAAAAACGAGGTCAATCCCGAATGGTATTTAATTACAAAAGGCTAAATGATAACTGCCAGGAAGATGACTACAAAATACTAGATAAAGACCAACTTCTGAATAAAATACAACATTCTAAATGGTACTCAAAGTTCGATATGAAATCAGGTTTCTGGCAGGTACGGATGCACCCAGACTCAATAGAATGGACAGCTTTTTCCTATTCTGAAGGCCACTTTGAGTGGCTTGTTATGCCTTTTGGTCTTAAAACAACTCCTTAAATATTTCAACGAAAAATGGATGATATTTTTAGAAATGTTGCTCACTTCACCTGTGTCTACATAGACGATATCTTAGTTTTTTTCCAAAACTAAACAAGAACACTATGCTCATTTACACACAATCTTCAATCTATTTGAAAAACATGGTTTGATTATTTCACGAAAGAAAATGAAACTAGTTGTTACACATGTAGAATTCTTAGGGGCTGAAATAGGCCAAGGACAAATCACTTTACAACCTCATATTTCAGCTAAGATTCTGGCTTTTCCAGACAAAATGAAAGATACTAAGACTTTAAGAGCTTTTCTAGGTCTTCTAAATTATGCAAGACCCTATCTAAAAGATATAGGAAAATTTAGTGGACCATTATACAATAAGACATCTTTGACAGGACAAAAACATTTTAACCAACAAGATATTGCTTTAGTTCAGCAAATCAAACAACTGGTTAAAACTATCCCTAAGTTAACTTTACCTCTTGACTCAGATTATATCTATCTATCTATATATATATATATATATATATATATATATATATAATCTGAGTCAAGAGGTAAAGTTAAATTAGGGATAGTTTTAACCAATTATATATATATATATATAAAATGTACATATACGAAAATCATCAAGTTACAACATTTATTTCATGTGAAATAAAAAACAACATCATTTTAATTCATATATAATAATAAACATATATATATATATAATGTACATATACGAAAATCATCAAGTTACAACATTTATTTTATGTGAAATAAAAAACAACATCATTTTAATTCATATATAATAATAAACCGGGATAGGGATGATAATTGTCTCCTAATCTGATGGAAAATCTAATATCCAACCCGAATGAAGGAAGGTATAAAAGGAAATTTTAAACCCTATTAAATAATCAAATATTTAAATATGGATATTTTCAGGTTCAAACATAGAATCAGATGTGATAAAATCCTACCTATACCTTACCCAATACCTACTCGTTAAGCTGCTACTTGAATGTACCATATGCTCAATAAGAGATGTAGTAACCTCTCTTGCGAGAGACTTCTTTTTTTTCTTATAATCCTCCCTCAATGTTATTTTTAAAAAATTTAATAAATATTCATAAGTGAATTTGTTTTTTTTTTTAAAAAAGTGAATTATAGGTAGTAATAAGATAATGGGTAAGGTATATAGATACCTGATCCTTCGACGGATATAAGAATGAGGATGAAAGTTAAATACCCGATGAATATAGAGATGACTATAAGAATGGATATAATAAATGAGGATGAGTACAAGAGCTATGAACTCTGACCTAAATCCTGTTGGGGATACAATCAAAGTCCTACATTGGAAATATATGAAAAAGATCATGAGTTTTAAAAAAATATAAGATATTGAAATGAGACCTTTTGGATAGATCTCAAAATTAAAACCTTGAGAGCCTAAATCCAAAGTGGACAATATTATATCATTATGGAGATATATAAATATCCTTTGAATACAACAAATGATATCAGAGTCATTGTTCAGATCAGATAACATGTGGGGTGACTTTGAACGAAGTTGTGGAGAAACCCAGAATAGGTCAAGGTGATTGGATGCTCATAGGGAGGCTTAAAGCAGGTCAAGAGTAATTGGATGTCACAGAGAAGCCCGGAGTAAGTCAATAGTGACTAGACGTGGATGCTTGCGAGGAGACCCTTACAAGGTCAAAATGATTGGATGCTCACCGGGGAAGCCTGAAGCAGGTCAAGAGTGACCGGATGCTTGTGGGGAGGCCTGGACCATGAGGGTAATGGTGGTACTTCATTTGAGGGGCGGATTATTGGGGATACAATCAAAGTCCCATGTTAAAAAGATATAGAAAAGATCATAAGTTTAAAAAATGTAAGATATCTCCATTGAGATGAAACCTTTTGAGTAGAGCCCAAAAACAAAGTCATGAGAGTTTATGTCCAAAGTGGACCATATCATGTCATTGTCGAAATATGAGAATATCCTTTGAACACAACAAATGCTCTGATACCAATTGTTAGGACTAAGAGAATTAAGATATCTCATTGTATGATATTGTCCACTTTGAGTTTATGTCCTCATGGTTTTTATTTTTGAGTTCTATCTAAAAGGTCTCATACCAATATAGATATCTTTCCCTTATAAGTCCATGATCATTTTCATGTGTTTTCAATGTGTAACTTTGTTTGCAACCATTACAATCCAACAATCCTGTTACAATTCCGCAAGTGCACGGATTCGTCGTCAGTAATATAAAAGATTGTCGAATCCATAAGGACTGGTTATAAGCACTAGTGGAGACACACTTAGGATTAGCTACACTATTGATGGTTGTAAGTAATCTAAGAAAAAAGAATGAAAAGCAGGGAATAAGAACTAGCAATGAGAAGAAATCAACTTGGTTATGAAGAGTTCTAGGAGTTCGGTTTCATTGTGGTGGTATTGATGTGTCTCATACTATCCTACACTCATTGTCCATCGGTATGCATTCGCCAGAAGCTAAAACAACTATCTTTGAGCACCAGACAAAGAAGATCCCTATGAAATTCTGTTACGGTTGACCCCTGTCACTAGGGCACCTTGGTAGATCACAAGGACACGACTCTTACTGATGTTATCAAGGATAGAATTGAGAAGTTTGGTTTGGTCTCTTTCTTCCTTGCGAAGGAGTCGCCTCTCCTTTCAAGGAGGTACCCTAGATGTCCCTGAACGGGTTATCCCTGTCACTAGGACCCCTCGGGTGTACGATCTAAGGTATTCCCTCTATGAGGTTAGTAATTTCTATACAATCAATCAACACGACAAAGAGATCGAGGAGTCGAAACAAAGCAAGCAAAATCATCCAATGATTATAAACATAATATGAGTTTTACATCAAAACTAATCTACAATTACTCCCTTGTCCTAGAACAAAAACTCTACTCCATAGACGCTAGAGAAGAACCCGAAGACATAATGAATCTAAACATACAATCCTCAAAAACGAAGAGAGAAAGAAGAAGTATGTTTATCCAATGACGATGAGTGATCTTCAAATCCAATCCTTTGCTTCTGGAGTTGAGGTGGTGATGGAAGGTCGCTGGATCGATGTCCTGGACTACGTGAAACAACACCAGAATGAATCTCCTCTTCATGGCTCGCCTCCCGGCTCTCCCCACTAGGAAAAGGGGTTAAAACCCCTTTTATAGGCTAGGGCACGCCATGGCGGCACAGCCGTGCAAGGATGACACGGTCGTGCCCTAACTGGGCTCTGGATGCGCTGCACAATTGGCACGACCGTGTGATGCTGGGGCTCGGTTCCTGGGGACACGGACGTGGAGGGTCGCACGGTCGTGTGCTGCTTGGCCTCAGTCATGGGGTGCACGACCGTGCAGGGTTGCACGGCCATGTTCTGATCCACCTCTGGATTGGTCGCACAACCGTGCAAGGGTTGCATGGCCGTGCATATCTTCCCTTCCGTTTGGCCACACGATCGTGCAAGGTTTTCACGGTCGTGTTCTCTGGTTCGCTCCGATGCGTCGACAAACGATGTTTTCGCTCCGAAAGATGTCCCTATCAACACAAAACCAAACAAAGAGCAGATATCCGTACAAAAGAGTATATATGATGAATACATGATAAAAGAGGCGATCATACAAAGGATATGTACGTATAAAGTAAGCAAATGTGTGTAAAAGCATGCATAAACTATCATAATATTTAAGCACATCACACCCCCAGATTTGAACCTTTGCTTGTCCTCAAGCAAAACACTACAAACTATGTTCATGAGCGCTTGGCAGTGCTTCATAATCCCTAGTGCATTCGCTTAACTCTATCAACTAGTTTCATTAATAAGCATGATTGTGAAGTTACCTAAGTATGGCCTAAGCATAAGTTCTTTGTGCTCGGTGTAATAAGTAGCTCAAACTCTTTAAGTTTCAATTCTTTGTCCTAGTTAGTCGTCATACAATTGAGTTCCTAATGTTCCCGGTGATAGGCACTTACTTGCCACATACTTGGTTCGTTTTTCTTAAGTTACACAATGTCTCAAAGGATACTTCTCGGAATTAAGAGAAACATAGTATTTATTTCCCCAGTAACCTAACTCGGTCTCAAAGGGGTGAATTGTTAGTTTCCACTCACGATAACTATTTTTTTTATCCCTTATTATTTTTTTAATTTAATTTGATTTTTTATTCTATTTTTTTGGTGTTGTGTAGCAATAATCACACATGCGAGATGCATATATTGGGATTTAGATTTTTCCAAATGAGTTTTCATGATCCGAGGTTGTCCAGTAACCAAAATGTAAATAAGAAATCCCCATGGGAACATAAATACTAACCAATTCAGATGAATCATAACTATTCTAAAAATATTTCTACTATTCAAGCTTAAGTACTTAGGTGTTGTGTAAATAAGATCCTTAATGTTAGGCCAAAACTTATATCAAACTCCGTACAATACTTAGCTTATTTCATGCTATTAGAGATAGAGAATAGAGATACACCAAACATACTAACACTATTTTGACAACTCATAAACTAAGAAAATGCTAGTCATTTTGCTATTAGACAAGTAGCAGAAAAAGTAGAAAGTTTGATATTCTCAAATATGCCTCAAAACCAGAAATGCAAATAAACAACGCAAAGTGCAAATAAAAGCATGAAACTAGAAAAATGCAGATAAACAAAACAGATTAAAAATAAAGATATGCAAAGCAGAAAGAAAATGCAAAAAGAAAAGAAAGCACGAAAACTCAACTCAAGTTGTACGGACATACACAACACCCCCCCCCCCCCATACTTAGATATTTCATTGTCCCGATGAAATCAAAATGGTCGATGAGGCTGAATGTCAGGGAGATCTGGAAGCTCAAGATAAGTCTTAACCACCCATCTTAGATCCCTTACCTGTTTATGATATGCAAACAAATCATCAATATTACTCTGAAAGTTCCTCATATACTACCTAAAATCTTCATTCCAAACCATTCTCTTTCTATGAGCCTCCATAAATTCAAGCATTCGTGTGCATAACTCTCTCTCACTCTTAAAATAGTCTTGTAGTTGTTTAAACTGCTCATCCTCCATGTAAAAATTCCTAGTAAGTAATCCATTATTTTGTTCAATATCATGATGAAGAGAGTCAATGATAAGGCCAAACTCTTGAAAATCAAATCGCAAAACATCCCGACTAACCGAAGGCACCTCTCCATAAAGGGAGTTTGGAGGCGGCCTAATCTGTTGCCTTGCTAATGTCAAACGCCAATTCTCCTTAACATAGATCGTAGTTAAAGTCGGGTTGGGCAATCTAAGGGAAAAACTATCCTTAATCACAAGACTATAGCCAAATTCCTCCTGGAGAATCAAACGAGTGGTTAAACAAAAATTTATATCCATTCAAGAAACATCTTCAATCATATCAAGATCACTCAAGTCATAGCACAATACTACTGCAATGTGAGTAAGCAAGCCACCTAAAACAATGGGGGTAGGGGATGAAGTTTTCCTTAATTTTACCAGGTGCTTCAAAAAGAAATATCCTGAATTAATAGGTACATTTTCTACCATTCCCCATAAATAATACAAGTTCGAAAGCCTTACAATTCCATCCTTACCGCCCCTTCCAAATATCATATTTCTCATCATCATATGGACATATCGAAAGATTGGGTTAACAATACTACTATCATTAGAAACGTGCGGATTAAACCCAGACTCTCCACCAATTTGTTCCCACAAATTTGATTTTTCAAAAGCAGGCAGGATTATGTAGGCTCCGTCCCTAGGCAAATCATAGCATATATTAAAATCCTCAAGACTCCATTCATAGTTATCATTAAATAAATAAAATTTAAGTGCCCCTCCTCCTTGAACATTATCAACAGAAACGGAGCTTAAAATTTCCAAGACAATATAAGGGTAAGTTGGGTACCTTAGGGCCATTATGCTAGACCAACCTATTCTATCAAGCAACCAATCAATATCATTTCCAAACCTCAATGCTTCTAAGGTCTCTCGGTCCATAAACTAGTGCTTATAATGGGACGTTTAGATAAAGAATGAAAATGATGTAATTGATCATCATTAGAGAAAGTAATACCAAAGTTGTTCGATATGAGATGACCAACACTTCTTTTCCTTTCCTTTGATGAGAATTCCTTCTTGCAAAGTCTAACATCACGGATGATTAATTGGAATAAGATGAACATGGGGGAAGAGTGGTAACACCTTGGGGAGTTGGAGGAAAAGAGGAGAGAAAGGAGGTGTGGGGGGAGAGGGTGAAAACGGCGGCACGGGCGTGCAAATCCACACACCCTAGCCCTAATAAAACAGGGGTGTGGGTCGGGTCGTGCAGGGGTGCACGACTCCTCCATGTCACGGTCGTGCTAATTGGCATGACCCCCTCTTCTCGCCACTCGACCACAGTTGCACGGTCGTGCCAATTGGCACGGCCAGTTCTTTCCCTTCTCTGGTCTTGTCTCATGGTCGTGCCAATTGGCATGGCCTGAGTCATCTCCTTCTCTGGCAGGCTCGCACGGCCGTGCCGAATAGCACGGCCTGTGTCCTTCCTTCCTCTGCACGGGCAACACGGCCATGCAAGGTTGCACGTCCCGTGGCCTCCATCCTGATATTGGCTTCGCACGGTCATGTGGGATCACACAGCCAACTCCTTTAGGCTCACGGTGACTCTCCCTTCGCTCTTTCGGTTCCTCCAATGCCTCCACGCCCATGAAATGCTCACGGCTAATTCATGGAGGCTCTGCACATCCTGAAAACGAATACCCAATAGTGAAGAAATAATAAAAATGCTCAACTTAAACTCACTAGAGAAATGAAACGACAAAAGGAATGACGGACTAAAAAAAAATCCTTGGGTTGCCTCCCAAGAAGCGCTTGTTTTAGGTCTTTATCTCGACCCCATTTTAACTCATTCAGGTGGACGTGGATCTGAGAAGTATATCAGCATATCTTCTTCTGTTGGCACATTGTGGAGGTATTTTTTTAAACACTGCCCATTTACCTTAAATTCCCCATGCTCCTTGCTCCAAATGTCAACAACTCACTACAACAAAAATGTTAAAAGACAACACCATAAAGACAACGGTTTTAGAATGAACTGTTATTAATTTGGTAAAAGACAACGATTTTTGACAAAACCGTTGTCTTTGAGCTCCTCCAAAAAATAAAAGACAACAGTTTTGCAAAAATCGTTGTCGTTGAGTGACTTTTTGTAAAATCAACAACACCTTTTACAATGATTTTCTAAAACTGTTGGCTTTAAGCGCTTTTTTAGGGGGTCAAAGACAACAGTTTTAATAAACCGTTGTCTTTGACTTTATTCTTTTGTCGTTTTGCCCCTTCGTCGTTTTTGTTGTAGCAATGTTTTGCTTCCCTCTGTCTGAAAAATTTTTAGCGCCCTGTTTTCCCCCCTTAGCCTTCCCGAACCCTAAACCCCTCTCCATATACGAATCTTTTCCTCCCTTAGCCTTCCTACAGAAAAACATCTCTGGTGAAGGAGTCACCGGTGAACCCTCACCCAAGGAGAAGGATAAGAATAATCCCCAAACTCCACGGCCTCCGCCTCCGCCTCCGCTCCCGCCCCCGTCCGCCCCCGAGCCTCCACCTCCCTCTGCCTTTCAGAATAGAAAGGGATCTACAAATTGGGAGTCATGTACGTTTTTCTCCTCCCGGGCTTTCATTGTAATCGCCCTTCTTCCTTCTATATTTGCTTCTTCCCTTGAGGTATGCCTCTTCTGATGATCCTAGCAATGGTGTTGGTGTATTCGATGCATTGCTTCTTCTTTCTTTGTTGTACTGAATCATTCTATGGACGAATAAAGAAACACATGCTTGTGATTTCGCTTCAGAAACCACATGTTATACTGTCATCCATTAAAATTTTGGGATCTAGTGATTTTCTTATTTGAACGTTATGAATGTGAATGATCTTTTGAAGTTGTTCATTTTGGCTAATCAGTGAAATATTTATACACTTCTAGATATAGCTCTCTGCTTCTTGACCCATCTTTATCTTCCATGGCCTGCAAATAGCCTTAGGTTTTTGCAGTTACAAGGTCAAATAGCCTTAATTTTAACAAAGCCAAGAGTTACTTCTCTGTGCCACTTATTTTAAACAAACAAGTCAATTAGCCTGAGTCTTATTTTAGATCTTTTGAAAGATTGTTTTGGTCCATAATCCTTGTCATCTCTAGTGACAGGATGAAAACTAAAGTGGAACAAAGAGGAGAACCATAAGATCAACATCGTTACAACTCATGGTAACTTATAAGTGATTTTCAGTATATAAAAAAGTAAGAAGCATAAACAGTAGTTGGCATAATTGGTCGTAAAGATTTTGTGTAAGAAATTTTCTCTCTAATGAAGATGATATGTATCTTAAGCTTGGAAGGGACTTCTAGCATAAATGGTTCCAAAGCAAATTTGCTAATTTAGAGGTACTGCATTTAACCTTTTTTTTTTGCTCATCTGCCTCTTTTTTTGTGTTAATCAATTCAATTATTTACCTATTGACCGAACATGAGAATTTACTGCTGAAAAGATTCCTTAGGGCAATGTGTTTTATGTTACTTTACATAATTCTTTTTTTTTTGTGTCAAGCCTCCACCTTGCCCTGGCTTATGCAATTCTTTAGATAGTTTAATCTTTATTAATGCTATAAATTAAATGATTTTGCCCTCAACTTTATACAGATTCAAAACAGTGGAGACCTTAGTATTGAGTTGAGACCGTTGAACTATCCTACACCAGCCTCTGGTATGAGTGTGTATCCAAGTTGGACACACTTGCAGACGCCGCCATAAAGTACAGTGTTGAGGTAATTCGGATTAAAAGGAACTGATCATGGAACCATTGTTGAAGTGGGCTAGAAACCCTAATGTGACCGTTGTGGTTAAGGCATTTGGATTAAAAGCAACAGCACAAGTCTGGATACTTTAGGTTCAACCAAAAGAAATACCATTTTTTTTTCTCAATCATAAGTAATTCACAGTTGATGTTCGGACTTGATTATTTCCCCACTTTTAATTCATTTTAGGTTTTAGACTTGCAAGTCTTTGCAATTCCACAGATTACATTAAAGTCGTTGGTCCCGAACTTCCCTTGTTTCGCAAAAATCCTTGTATCACTCATGGAGAAGGTAAATTGGGAGAGAAATATTTGGTTTTCTTTTTTGTTTAACCATTTTCCTACATCCTTCAAGTTTTGATTTCTTGTAGTCTCTTGCAGCCTCATGTTGATTTTGGACTAAAGCTTCTAGGAGGTGATGTTATGTCAATACCTGGTCTTTACAAATTTGTTCAGGTTTATCATTATTGCTATTTTTTGTTTCTTAGACCTTACCACCGTTTCCTTTTCAGTTATAATCACAATCTTGAAAAATGTTTATATATGTTTGAATCACTTTTCTCATCTCATAGAATAATATGAATCAACCTGAAACTTTCTGGTCTGCTATTCCTGATATTTGCAATGAGCAAAAGGATTATGAATTTTGGAGAGAGGAATGATCATTTTTTTTGTGCAGTGATCTGGATGAGAATCTGCAGAAATCCTTTCACAAGTATCTAGAGATAAGAGGAATTTCCCCTTTGACAACCAATTTCTTGCATGAGTACATGATAAATAAAGACAGTCGTGAGTAGTTGTTGTGGTTGAAGAATTTGAAGTGGTTTATCCAAAAGAAGAATGTTTCAAAAAATTTCAATAGATTTTCATTTAATGTAGTCATATCCCGAACTCATGATTCTTTATTAAGTTTATTATTGCCTTAGAAATAACTAACGCCCCATGGTTTTTACCAGTTATTGAAAAATCATATTCTGCAGCACAATCTTATAGTCTGATAATATTTCAAGAGTATTTAATCTGGAAATGAAATCTACAGGTTAACGTCGAGTTCATGTTTCTTAGTGGAGATACATCTGTGCAGCTAGAATTTTCTCCACTGTTACTGGTGGGGGAATGCATAGTGTAGGAGGTAACTTTTTCTTAGCTAAATTCCTCTTCATATGGGATCTACTTTTATGTATGTATGTAATCATGGAACTGATTAACCCATATTTCCTGCTTTAGATTCAGATAGTTTGAGATATGTTATAATTGTGACCATAATTTGGTATCGATACTGGTGGTTTGTTGACTTCTGTAAAAATATTTCATTCTCTTGGCATGGTGGTCACAAGCTATAGATGCATATTCTCTTTCCATGCCAATTATAAAATTTTTCAACCATGCTGTAGTTCAATTGGATGCTTGTGAGGATTAGACTTTGATATTTGTTCAATGGAGATTTTTCTTACAGCTGTCTAATTTTGACTAAGAGTGAAAGTACAGATTGCTCATTTCCTCTAACCTTCTAAATAGGTTTTTAAGTCTCAAATTGTCTCCATGTTACTTTCTCTGTTGTTCAACTCTAAAAACAACCAATTTCTCATCCCGAACTCATGATTCTTTATGATGCAATGACTATACTCCAACCTCAGGTAAAGGAGCTTGATTTGCTCATTGTAATATTGCATGATAATGATGGTTCTCTTTATGGTATGATGTCTTTCTTGCACTTGATCTTGTTCGACACAACTTGATATTTTTGCTTGTTGACAAATATCAATTGGTTGAACCTTTTAGCTTTAATTTTTTCCCTTTCCTTGTTTGCTTTATTATTATATGTCATAGTTATTACAAGTGATCAAAAGCAGATATGTGAGACTGGCCTTGGTTTAGTTTCACAATGTTGCTTGACAAAGCATGTTTTCAGGATGAGTAAATAGTACCTTGCCAATGTTGGCCTCTAGATCAATGGAAAGGTGAGTACGTGGAAGGTGGATCTATTTTTCTTGTTCTGCTTTGTGTTGCTAAGGCTTGATTCATAGGTTGGAGGAAGGGACATAGTTCTTGTCGATGTATTGTCAAGGCGCATTCCTCTTATTAGCGACCGACCAACTATAATATTTGGTGCTGATGTAACACATTCTCATCCTGGGGAAGATTCTAGCCCTTCTATCGTAGTTGTAAGTAATTTTGTCAATCTTCATTTCTTAGTCTATGTATAGTTTCCTTGATGTATCCTTACTATCACATGCAATGTATTAATATTTTATTTAGACAAGAGATTGCTAGAATCAATATAAAAATTCTGTTAGCTTAATGTAAAGTTTGTTCTTTATATTCAAATTTAATTTCATGATTTATTATCCTTTCTCTTTTTTATCAAATACAATTACTTAAATGAGGGTTAGTTTACATTTTTTAAAGTTCAGACATGTTTGTATTGTAATGCTTCATAGTAGAATAAAAAACCTAACTAGTTGAGGGGATAATGACCTTGTTTTGGATATTTTTATCTTCTAATATATGTTTATATTTTGCAGGTTCTATTGACAAAGTTTCCTAGCGTGCCACCAATGTTCCAAGTAACATCAAATGTTGTCCAGGATTTGACAATTACAAGTAATATCCACTCAACATTCTATATTTCTTTATCTATTTTTTTCATAATTAATTAAATGCATTAGTTGAACATAACAATTAAAATAGACTTATATGGAACATGTTGGTCTATGTTCCCGTATGAATTGCACTTTTATTTGAAGTAGAAATTCTTATGTGCATGTTGATCCTTGTTACTAGTGTTGTCAAGCACTAACATTGCAAAATAGTGTGACAACTGACAATCAAGACTACATGGAATTGTATCATCCTCAAAGGTACACACACTTGCTGTATAAGGTTTATACATGCACTTGCTGTAAAATTTTACTCTAAAAAAGACATATTTGCATTCTCTGCATAAATGCAGCAGATTCATGTCTACAAAAATGATTTGCTCCTATTTATAGAAAATAGGACCATGTTAGTTGCAACTCGCAAGAATTGATTCTACTTTCATTGGATTATAATTTCTTTAGTGGGATTGGCCATATGTGATACACGTTCATGTTTGAAAATTTCATACTTCTCCTTAATGTATTTATTGGACTGCTACTCCAGATGCTTCCAAAGCTTATTTCTGCCCTGAAGGGAAGTCGCGCACAGCATGGTTCACCATCGAACTTCAAGTTACATGTGAAATGGGCTCCTGATGTCTATGATCCACCATGCACCTTACTATTACACACTGTGAAGAAAAAACACCATCAACTTCCCAAAGCAAGGAAAAATTATTACAACAAGCACAGGACCAAGTCAGCTCGAGGAAGTAACAATGATAGAAGGACTGCAAATAGGAGTCTGACCAGCTATAAGACTGAGTCCTTCAACGCAAGGTTTACAACATGCACAGGACCAAGTCAGCTCGAGGAAGTAACCATTGTCTTTTCATACTATTGGGATAAAAAATTTTTAGAACATGAGATATGTTTCTTATTTTGTTATTATAATTCTTGTATAACTAACATTTTGAATGATATTGATGTGGGGAATATTCTTTCTTGATTATGATTCTTTATTATATATTTAAATTGAAATATGATATATTGGTATTAAAAGATAATAATTTAAAAGACAACGATTTAAAATCGTTATTGTTGTCTATCACCCTCAAAGACAACGGTTAAAAACCGTTGTCGTAGCCCCAAAATTGGCAGTGTTACGTTAAAAATGCTCTAAATAACAACGATTTTAAACCGTTGTCTTTTCATTCAAAGACAACAGTTTAAAACCGTTGTCGTAGCCCTCCACTTTTAACAACACTGCCAATTACAACGGTTTTAAAGGGCCTACGACAATGATTTTTAACTGTTGTCTTTTAACGTTTTTGTTGTAGTGGCTCCAAACGGGTAGACCTTTTTGACTTGGAATAGTCCTGTCCATCTCGATTTTAACTTCTCAGGAAAGAGTTTCAATCTTGAATTAAACAACAGCATTGAGTCCCCTTCCTTGAATTCTCTCCGCATGATATGTTGATCATGCCATCTCTTTGTTCTCTCTTTGTAGGACTTGGCATGTTCGTAGGCATCCATCCTTAATTCATCAAGCTCATTTAATTGGAGTTTCCTTCTGTCTCCCGCTAGCTTTAGGTCCATGTTAAGCTGCTTTATCGCCCAGTAAGCCTTGTGTTCTAATTCTACTGGAAGATGACATGACTTTTCGTATACCGATCGGAATGGGGGCATACCAATTGGAGTCTTGAAAGCAGTACGGTATGCCCATAAAGCATCATCCAACCTCAATGACTAGTCTTTTCGGGAATTGAGCACTGTCTTTTCTATATTACTTTTATCTCCCGGTTGGAAATCTCTGCTTGTCCAATGGTCTGGGGATGGTAGGGTGTTGCTACTTTGTGGCTAACTCCGTATTTCTTTAGCAAATTTTCAAACTGTCTTTCAATGAAGTGCGAACCCCCATCGCTAATAACTGCCCTAGGCACACCAAATCATTGAAAAATCACCTTTTTAAACAGTTTAATTACTATTTTAGCATCACTGGTAGGAGAAGCTATGGCTTTTACCCATTTCGACACATAATCCACCGCCACCAAGATATAATTGTTTCCACATGATGAAGGAAAAGACCCCATAAAATCTATTCCCCATACATCAAACAGTTCTACTTTGAGGATACAATTCAGTGACATCTCATTTCTTCTAGTGATGTTCCCGGTCTTTTGACATTGGTCGCAAGACTGCACAAAATTCTTCGTGTCTTTAAATAGACTTGGCCAAAAAAATCCTGCTTGTAAAATTTTTGTAGCTGTTCTTGACATGCCCAAATGTCCGCTGTAGGATGATGAGTGACAGTGAAATAAAATGTCCTTGATTTCGTCTTTCGGCACACACCTTCGGTAGATCGTATCTCCGCATCTCCTAAAAAGTAGTGGTTCGTCTCATATGTAGTGTTTAACGTCTGAGAAAAACTTTTTCCTCTATTGCCAGGTGAAGTTTGGGGGAAGTACTCCACTTGCAAGGTAATTAATAAAATCCGCATACCAAGGAACTCTCTCCAAATTTACTGCCAACAAATGCTCGTCAGGGAAAACATCATTTATGGGCGGATCAAAATCTACATCTTTTTGCCCATTTGGCCATACTCGGGATAAATGATCTGCCATAACATTCTTGGCCCCTTTTTTGTCTCTAATTTTCAGATTAAATTCTTGAAGAAACAATATCCACCTGATCAACCGGGGTTTGACATCTTTCTTATTAAGCAGATATCTTATAGCAACATGATCAGAATACACTATCACTTTTGAGCCTACTAGATAAGACCTGAACTTGTCGATTGCAAATACTATGGCCAACAATTCCTTTTCGGTGGTAGAATAATTCATTTGGGATGCATCCAATGTCTTGCTCGCATAGTGGATTGCGTGCAATACTTTATCCTTTCTTTGTCCTAAAACCGTACCCACTATAAAATCACTAGTGTCGCACATGATTTCGAATGGGAGTTCCCAGTCTGGAGCTTGGATTACGGGAGCTGAGATGAGAGAACTCTTGATTTTCTTAAAAGCCTCATTGCAGTCATCGTCAAAACAGAATTCAACATCTTTAATCAACAAGTTGGTTAGTGGCTTGGAAATTTTTTAGAAGTCCTTGATGAAATGCCTATAAAATCCAGCGTGCCCTAAAAAACTCCTGACCCCTTTTACGTTAAGAGGTGGAGGTAGTTTCTCAATTGTCTCTATTTTGGCTTTATCTATCTCAATTCCTCATTCTGAAATCTTATGTTCTAAAACAATTCCTTCTTTGACCAAGAAGTGGCATTTCTCCCAGTTCAGAACTAAATTCACCTCTTCGCATCTCTAAAGAACTTTGGAAAGGTTCAGAAGACACGAATCGAAGTCATTCCCATAAACTGAGAAATCGTCCTTGAATACTTCCATAAGCTTTTCCGTGAAGTCTGAGAAAATTACCATCATACATCTCTGAAATGTAGCTGGTGTGTTGCAGAGTCCAAACAGCATTCGTCAATAAGCATAGGTACCAAAAGGGCATGTGAAGGTGGTCTTTTCTTGATCTAAGGGATGTATTGGAATTTGGAAAAAAAATCAGAATACGCATCCAGATAACAAAAATAGGAATTCTTTGCCAATCTTTCCAACATCTCATCGATGAATGGTAAGGGAAAATGATCTTTCCTAGTCTCCTTGTTTAGCTTCCTATAATCAATACACATCCGCCATCCTGTGACTGTTCTTATTGGAATCAATTCATTATTTTCATTTCTAACCGCAGTCATCCCCCCCCCTCCTCTTAGGGACCACATGGACTGGACTCACCCATTCACTATCCGATATAGGGTAAATGATCCCAACATCAAGAAGTTTCAATACTTCATTCTTCACCACCTCTTTCAAATTTGGATTTAACCTCCTTTGATGCTCAATTGAATTTTTATATCCTTCTTCAAGTAGAATCCTGTGTATACAGATTGAAGGGCTGATCCCTTTTATGTCATCAATGGTGTACCCGATTACTTTTCTATGTGTTCTCAGCTCCTTGATCAATCTCTGTGTCTCCATCTCGATCAAATTTGCATTAATTATTACTGGGAAGATGGAATCTGGACCAAGAAACACATATTTAAAGTTAGGTGATAGAGGTTTTAACTCCACTTGAGGTGGTGCAATCTCAGGCAATGCCGGTTCCTGTTCTAGTAGTCGTATATCTTCGTTTGCCATGACTTCTTCTGGTGCTCCCTCGATTTCTTGAGTCATTCCCTCAATATCATCGTCATCATCCAAGTCCTCCTCTACACAGGATGTTGAGGTAGATATCAAACCTCCCGACGATTTTAGTAAGATTTTTCCACACCAAGAAAACATTTTTTGTACATCTTGGGAATGCATATGGATGGACTCCTCTAATTCTGCCTGAGCCTCGTTCTCTATGCGCCTTGATTTATTTTCATCCATCAACACTCCCTTATCCTCTTCTGCTTTGATCGGGTGTAGAGATAAGTTTAGCATGTCTTGTCCTGACCATTCGCTGAGATTTGACACCACTGTATGGATTATTTCTTGTGCTTCATCCAAACCTTTTTTCATGAGTGCCTCCCCCCTCCCCCGCGTTGCTGTGTCTAGGAGGCTCTTGTTCTAGAATGAGAGTCCAATGTAAAATATGTGAAGAACCAACCAACTCTCAATACCGTGATATGGGCACTGATATAGAATTGACAGGTACCTATCCCAAGCTTGATGCAATGTCTCTTCGTCACGTTGCTTGAAGTGTAGTATCTAATCTCTCAACTGAGCAGTTCTTTTTAGAGGAAAGTATCTGTTTAGAAATTTTCCCTCTAATTCATCCCACGTCTTGATGCTTCTTAGCGGCAGAGTATTGAACCAAACATTTGCATTACTTCTGAGATTGAATGGAAAAACCATGAGTTGTATTGAATCAGCCGGAACCCCCTCAACTCTCAGTGTGTTGCAATAGTTATGGAAATCCAGGAGATGCAAGTAAGGATTTTCTGAATCTAATCCCCCAAACTGATTTCCCTGCACTTTAGAGATGAATGATGGTCTGACCATAAAATTCTTCGCCGGGATTTCTAGAAACACAATGGGCCCCAGCTCTATAGCAGACTTCGGTGCTCCATAATCCTTTAAGGGCTTTAACATCATGTCCTATCCGAATAGACCTAAAGTACGAAGTAGATAGACATGCAGGGTAATTGAATTTCTTGCAAGGTTAGCTTCGAATGTAAAAACAATATATGGAATAAAATGCAGAATGTAAAGAAAAACAAGAGTAAAATTATTTATCTCTAAATGCAAATGAAAGTAAAGATAAAGGAAAAGAAAACAAAGTCTAGTCTAATCTAGTGTGATTGTCACCAATGTTATAGACGTTGTCCTCAGCAACGGCGCCAAAAACTTGTTACGATTCCGCGAGTGCACAGATTCGTCGTCTGTAATATAAAAGATTGTCAAACCCACAAGGACTGGTTATAAGCACTGGTGGAGGTACATTTAGGATTAGCTACACTATCGATGGTTGTAAGTAATCTAAGAAAAGAGATTGGAAAGCGAGGAATAAGAATTAGCAACGAGAAGAAATCAACCTGGTTATGAAGAGTTCTAGGAGTTCGGTTTCATTGTGGTGGTATTGATGTGTCTCATACTATCCTACACTCAATGTCAATCGGCATGCATTCGCCGGAAGCTAAAGCAACTATGTTTGAGCATCGGACAAAGATGATCCCTACGAAATCCTGTTACGATTAACCCCTGTCACTAGGGCGCCTCGGTAGATCACAAGGACATGACTCTTACTAATGTTATTAAGGATAGAATTGAGAAGTTTGGTTTGGTTTCTTGCTTCTTTGCGAAGGAGTCGCCTCTCCTTTCAAGGAGGTACCATAGCTGTCCGTGAACGGGTTACCCTTGTCACTAGGGCCCCTCGGGTGTACGATCTAAGGTATTCCCTCTACGAGGTTAGCAATTCATATACAATCAATCAACATGACAAAGAGATCGAGGAGTCAAAATAAAGCAAGCGAAATCATCCAATGATTATAAACATAATATGAGTTTTATATCAAAACCAATCCACAATTACTCCCTTGTCTTAGAACAAAGACTCTACTCCATAGATGCTAGAGAAGAACTCGAAGACATAGTGAATCTAAACATACAATCCTCAAAAACGAAGAGAGAAAGAAGAAGTATGCTTATCTAATGATGATGAGTGATCTTCATATCCAATTCTTTGCTTCTGAAGTTGAGATGGTGATGGAAGGTCGCTGGATCGATGTCCTGGACGACGTGGAGTGACACCAGAATAAATCTCCTCTTCACGGCTCGCCTCTCGGTTCTCCCCACTCGGAAAAGGGGTTAAGCCCCCTTTTATAGGCTAGGGCACGGCGCGGTGGCACGACCCTGCAAGGATGGCACGGTCATGCCTTAACTAGGCTCTGGATGCACTGCACGACCATGTCAATTGGCACGGCCATGCCAATTGGCACAGCCATGTGATGCTGGGGCCCGGTTCCTAGGGACATGGTCGTGCAGGGTCGCACGACTGTGTTCTACTTGGCCTCGGTCATGAGGTGCACGGCCATGTTCTGATCCGCCTCTGGATTGGCCACACGGTCGTGCAAGGGTTGCACGGTTGTGCACATCTTTCCTTCTATTTGGCCACACGGCCATGCAAAGTTTGCACGGTCGTGTTCTCTGGTTCACTCTGGTGCGTCGACAAATGCTGTTTTCACTCCGAAAGATGTCCCTGTCAACACAAAACCAAACAAAGAGCAGATATCCATACAAAAAAGTATATATAATGAGTACATGATAAAAGAGGCGATCATACAAAGATACGTACATATAAAGTAGGCAAATGTGCGTAAAAGCATGCATAAACTATCATAATATTTATGCACATCAAATCCCTCCTCAAATGAACGACCTCCTCCTCAAGCCTACTCTTTTGATGTCATCTGATTCTTAACCCACCAGGACTTTCCTATCCCTTGGTCCAATTGGCCTGCTAGGACTTTCCTGCCCCTTAGTCCAACCGACTTAGTAGGTGTTCCTTGCCTAGCCACAACTGAGACTTCTCTACCTGATGTATGATAGTCTTAATCTAGACATGGAAGCCTTCATTTCCTTCGTTAGAGATCAATATTCCACCCACATGACTCGATTGGACCATGACTCTTCTGTACAGTTGGCGGTTAGTCCTTCTGGTAATACGAGCTCTGATATCAATTGTTATGACCAAAAGAATTAAGATATCCCTATAAGATATGATAAATTAAATAATAAGGTTATTTGAGAAATAATCTTATTAGATTTTTCTAGAATTTTTTTAAAAAATTGAACTTAAATGGAGTCTGTATGATATGTTTTAAGGGGATGGATATATTGGGCTTGGAGAAAGCCTGTTTAGAATACTCATTTTAGTTGGAAGTTGATTGAAATATAAACTTAGGTTTTAATGGTTTAGCCTAGGTTTTAATCTTCCGAACCTTTCTTCTTTCTTCTCATGCTGAATTTAATGTTGCCGATCCCTTTTCATTTCTACCCAATCCTCTCCCACTCCTTCTCTGCCCGATCGAGATCTCTCCATCGCCGCCCCCACTGCGCCATAGATCGGTCGTTGCCGGCTATCTCCGATTTCCGCCGAGTTCCCCTTCAAGTTCAATTCCCTTCTTCCCTCTCTCTTGCAATTGATCCATCGTCGATAGTCGAATCTGAGCACCTTTTCCACCCCCGATATCTCCCTCATTGCATCGACGGGTGTATCGCCACCAGATTTCAACGACATCAGCCTCATCCAATCCATTGTAGGCTGAGCAGCCACCACTTCTAGTAAATACTCGAGTCTGCGATGGGGGTGGGCCGATGGTTTTGCGAGCCTTATCCCGATCCACTTCCCTACTCGCTTCGTCGCCACACATGGTCGGGACCTTACTGCTGCTAGATACCACACTGTCCAGAGGTGTGCGCTTGTGTGTCATTCTCACACGGATTTGTCGGCCGCTATTCCAATGGGCTCCCCACGTCACTAGAGATACCGTTGGTCGCAGTTTTGTTCTCCTGCATCTCCAGATCAGGAGGGAAAAACAACCATCAGTGATGCCATGCTTCCTTTAGATTTGATGAGGAGAGTTCTATTTCTTCACTGTTTCATCCTTATTCTTCACTGAGCCATTGTGGATCTGATTAGGTAAGATCTCTAGTTTAAGGAGGATATTGTGCCATAATTGGGTCTAATGTTTAGATGTTATTGTGATACTTGTAATGTAGGATGTTTGGTTCAGACATCTGCAACTTCCACTAAGCTCCGACTATAAATTTCTAGCAGCAAGATCTCTGGCCATGAGTTGACAGAAGGATACTCAAATTTGGATAAGTTGTGTTTTGATTCATGCATGAATGTAGATTCAGATTATATAGTGTAGTTGTTGGGATCGTTGAATCTAATTTTAATTACGAATTTAATTGGTGGGTTTGAGTAGTAAGTTGGTATTGATTAAATCTAAAGGATGATTGTGTTAGTTGAGGATTATTGAGAAGTGATTGAGTTGTATATTTGGATTGTGGATTGAATGGTGGGTTAATTGATTATTAAAAATTGATTAAGTTGTATTGGATTGATTAATGGATTATGAATTATGATTGGAGAGATTAAAAGATTCATGGATAGAGCAATTGAAATTAATTATTAATTAGGGTTAATTACTGATCGTATTTCGAATAGGGTTACCCTAAATAAGTTTGGGAATTTGATTTAGCTATTTAATTCATATGTAATTATCTAAATCTGTATATCATATAATTACAGGATTAGATTCGAGACGAGTATCTCGACGTGGGATTGGTTTTTCACGATATATAGATAAAGATGGGTATTTCTTTCTTGACCTCTATATAATTACAAGACTTAGTGCATGGTTACATTCATTATGTCAATTTGTGATCATGTTCTTATTTCCCTGATGAGACTGTATACTTTGATCTCCATGTTTTATATAGACCATGCATTATCTTGTCTATTACCCGTTGAGTGACCCGCACTCACCACCGTATTTGTGTATTTTCTTTTCCTCAGGTAGTAGATAGATGATTGTGGAGTCGCTTGGAGTATTATGTCTGCCAATCCCACGTCACATCTGAGGATGGTTTTGGGTTTTGCTTCTTACTTTACTTGTTTTACGAATTTGTGAGCTTGGCATTATATTACTTCAATTTTATTTTAGAGTTTTGCTATGTTGGTATCTTGTATTTATCTTGTCATGGTTGTGTGTAAAGCCTAGTCGACTAGGAGTTTGTTGTTCTTGATTTATGAGCTTTGCTTTCATTTTCCGCTGTATTTTTAGTACAGTCTTATGGACTGTTTATTATACAACTGCGTAGTTATGATCATTTTGCTCCAACCGAGTAGACTGTGTATATAACTGCGTAGTTGTGTATGTTCCAGCCGTGTAGGCTATTGATTATAGCTTGTGAGTAGCCGTGTCACATTATATATATGATTCATATTGTCACTATTACATGGAAAATATTGTCCGTTTGTCGGGCAGAGACTCCTTTGGGGAGTGATAATCTCATTGTATGATATTATCCATTTTGGGCTTAAGCCCTCATGATTTTTATTTTTAGACATTACCCAAAAGATCTCATATTAATGGAGATATTTTTCCCTTATAAGTTCATGATCATTTCCATATATTTTCGATATAGAATTTTGTTTGCAACCATTGCAACCCAATATAAATCCTATTTATTGTCATCCCTAGATGGGTACCCGATCGAGTTTCAGGTAGGAAAAATCCTACCCGAGTCCGACCCGACAATAAAAATTTGGATTATGGTATTATTCGAACCCGACTTTTTGATTACCCGGCCCATTAGGTAATACCTGAACTCAAATTTCCACCCCTATCTTGGCCAACTTAATTTATCTCATTTAGATTTGGTCCTCGCAATAGCTATAGCTTTTAAAATAAATTTTATAAGAATATAAAGTGGGAATATTTTTTGTTAAAAACTTTATTATCTTAACACTTTAAGTCTAGATCGATAATAACACTTTTAACACACACTTGAGTCGACTTAAAGGGTTGTAAATAAGTCAAGCCAAGTTAAATTTTATTGTGTTCAAGTTAGTTTGATAAGATAACCGAGCCAAGCCAATTTGAGTTTAAATGAATAAAGTCATTAAAATGATTGTTCAGGCTTAACTTGGTTTCTTTTTTATGAACTTGACCTTGATTAAAACTTGATTTGAGATTGGTTCATTTAGATGTTATTGAGCTCCTAATTTAAGTTTGTTTGATTATTTAAAATTTTTATATTTTAAACTTGTTTTTGTTGGTTATTAAACTTGATAATACAAACTTATTGATTCATTTTTCTTTTTTTATTTAGTATGTTTATAAGAGTTTTATTCATGAATATTATTCATTAACATTAATGATGTTAGGACATGTAGAGAACTAGAGGGGGGTGAATAGCTTCAATTGTTTCTTTGAACTTGATTTACAGTGAAAAACTTGAATCAATGCTAACACCTCTCATTTTACTTGGTATCTATCTCCTTGAGATGACTAATCAAAGGATCTGCTCCTCACTCTCATAGATGTAATATGAAAATCTCCTTTCTGGAGGCGGAGAAGTCTCGTACAAGCTCAAACATGAGAATATAAAAAGTGACCATGAGAATACAATAAGAATAAGGAAATAAATACAAATATAATGAACATCTTGCTCTTGATCTCTTGTTACGAGGAAATGTCTCTTGTTGAATCGGAAATATAGCAGCACTTTGCTTTAGAACCACCAAAATTGGCCCCTCAAACACCTCGTGAAATCCCTTTTTCTAAGGTTTCTCCCGAGCTGAAAATATTTTCTAATTGATTAGGCTTATCCCTTATTGATTGTCACGCCAGACGACCATTCAAAAGCCTACAGAATAATAGCTCTTTTTCTAATGCTTAATTAATTGGTGGGTCATACCAATTAATTAGGAAGCCTCTAATCAATTGAGATAATTGATTCTAAAACTTTTTGTGCTATTATGAAAAGACCCTCAATTGATTATCCTAATCGATTGTTTTGGTCTTAATCAGTTTCTCAATCAATCCCAACACCTTCTATGTTATTGCGACAAAAATCTCAGTCGATTACCCTAATCGATTGGGTTGTACTGAATCAATTAGTCTAATCAATTTAGCACCTTTTTATGCTTCATGAAAATAATCTCCAATCAGCCTAATTGATTAGAATAGTTACCAATCGATTAAGCAATTTGTCTAATCGATTTAACACTTTTTGGTTTTAGCGAAACAACCTCCCAATTGATTACCCTAATTGATTAGCTTAGGACCAATCAATTACCCTAATCAATTATCCAGCCCAACACCTAGAATCAGAGTTAAGGGTTCCTTTACCTAACATTCAGTCAACCATGATTTGCTAGGATTTTTCATTGCCTAACATCTAGTCAACCTTGAGCTACTAGGGCTTCTGCACTAAATGTCTAGTCAACCCTTAACCTACTTGGACTTTCCATCTTGTGCCAACTCCTGTTGGACTTTCGAACACCAAATGTCCGATCAATCTTTGATTCACTTAGATGTTTCCCTTGCCTAGCCTCGCTAGGAATTTCACTGCCTAGTTCATAACTAGGTCTTCACTTCTTAGTCATGCTAGGACTTCAATTGCTTAGTTCCCAACTAGGTCTTTACTGCCTAGCCCCACTAGACTTTCATTGTCTAGCTTCACTCATCAGAGTTTTGTAGGTCCCAGTAGATCGGTTAGAGGGAGTGAATAGCCTGAAATTAGAGTTAGAAAAATATCTCTTACTTTTTGCTTAGCAAGGATACACAATTTAATTAATCAAAATAAACCGCATTAAATAAAATAAACAACTCATAAAATAAAAAGAGACACAATAATTTCTTGGTTACTGTTGGAACCCCAAGGTGTTTTGATGTGATCAAACAAGCTAAGTTAGGTCCTACGTTTGTTTAACCCTTGTGTCTAAGTGTGCGGGAGCTTAGGAACACAGGAAGTCGAGCAGAAGATGCGGCTAGCGAGAAGGACGGCACGGGGAGAGAGCCGACGGGCTATGTGCGTCCGAGGGACGAGGTGACCGCGGAAGAGTACATCGGTGGACGAGAAGAACGTGCACGGCGTTCGAGGGACGAGAAACCGGGAAGGAAGACTGCTCGAGGAGAAGGCCGGAATTTGGGTTCGGGTGAGCCCTATTCCGAATGGCCGAGATCACCCAAGCTAGCGAGCCGGAGCGAACAAGACTCGGACCGAGACGAGCTGAGCCGGAGCGAAAAAGTCAATTGCGTTGACTTCAAGGCTCAGGGCGCCCTGAGCAGTCCAGGGCGCCCTGAGCAGTCCAGGGCGCCCTGAGCAGCCCGGGGCGCCCGGAACCCTTCCGGGCACCCGGAGATGACTTTTTGACCAGGATCGAGATTTGACTCGATTCGACCGTTGGGGGATAAAATTTATCCCCCCAGGGCGCCCGGAACCCCTTCGGGGCACCCCGACCAGTGCTATAAATATAGCACTGATCTGTACAGCTTATTCAACTCACTTATAATCAATTCTTTCTGTGCTTTCAATTCTGTTCTTTTCATTTGTGCTATCAACGTTGTAAAGAGGCTACTCTGCCCAGAGGAGAATCAGATAGTGCGCTTACCTTCCTTGGATTAGCAATCCACTGATTGCAAACCAAGTAAAACTCTGGTGTCTGCTTTTCTTTACTTAGTCTCTTTTATTTATTTATTACAAGTGTTCATTATATAGTTGAAATCCGAGAAAGGTTCGAGTTTTATTTTGTAGGACAATTCACCCCTCCCCTCTTGCCGGCCGCCAAAGGGACCAACAAGTGGTATCAGAGCAAGGCGCTTCAGGAGGACTAACCGCTGATCGAAGCAACAAGATGGCCGGACCAAGTATCGTCCCACCAAAATTCGAGGGGAACTTCGCAGACTGGAAGTGTCGTATGGAGGTATTCCTAAAAACAGATTTTGAAATTTGGTTTATTATGAAATATGGTTTTGTAGCTCCAATAGATAAAGATGGAAAAGAAAAAGAAGAGAGCGATTGGACAAAGAAGGAGCAGAATGAGTCGGTAGCAAACAGCCGTGCGGAACATCACCTACTGAGTGTGTTACCGCCTCAAGAGGTCAACCGCATCGGAAACTATTTATCTGCTAAAGAACTTTGGGAGAAGTTCTTGGAACTCCACGAAGGCATGTCCGAAGCAAAGCTCGCTAGAAGGGACATCCTCCGCAACAAACTGATGAATATCCGTCTGGAGAAAGGTGAGAAAGTAGCCGGTCTACATGCAAAGGTAAAAGAACTAGTTACTGGTCTCGAAAACCTTGATTAAACGGTAACAAACCGGGACACTATACGCTACGCGCTAAACGTGTTTCCAAGAACTCCGGAGTGGACATCAATCGTCGATGCTTACTACATCTCAAAAGACCTGGAGGTAAGTACTTTAGAAGAGTTGTTTTCTACCCTTGAATTACATGAAACTAGATATGCAGAGATATCAAAGGACACAACCCAGACTATGGCGCTGAACGCAACCAACAAGGATGAACCCGAGTCAGACTCCGAAGACGATCAAGAAGCGTACATAGTAAGAAACTTTAAAAAGTTTTTTAGATCTAATAAATTTAAAATACAGAATAAAAAGAATCAAAAAGGTAGAAGAAAGGTACGGTGCTACCAGTGTCAGAAGGAGGGACACCTAAGGGAAGACTGCCCAGAACTCAAGAAGGTCAAAATGAAGACACCCAAGAAACACAACCTAAAAGTAACTTGGGATGACACTTCTTCATCTGAATCAGAAGCTCAAGAATATGCGGGGATTGCACTGATGGCAAGCCACGAAGGACAAAGTACATCAGAACCCAGCATCGATGAAGGGGGAGCGACCTCAGATGGAAGTAGTGAAGCAGGGGGAGATTCAGGCTTCAAGTCTGATATGGTAAGTGAGATATGCCTCTTACCCCCTGATGACATTTACTTTGGTATCAAAGCTATGACTAAATCCATGTATAAATTAGAAAATAAAAATACCAAATTAGAAAATAAAATTTTAGAAACAAAGAGAATTTTGGCAAAATCATGTCTTATAGAGGATTATGAAAAATTGAAAATTGAAAATGAAAAACTAAAAGAAGAAATAGAAAGATTGAAAAAAATCTAATGGTTCAAATATTTCTACTTTTAGAAATTATAAATGTTTAAATTGGTATTATAGATTTCATCAAAGTTAAATTAGAAATATATCAAAAATCTATATACCTAGGAAATACTTGGTTAATCCTGTAGGTAGGAACCTCTATTGGGTTCCAAAAACCTATTTAATTTAAAATTAAAATTAGACTTAGCATTTTCAGCAAGAAAATTAAATAATTAATTTCTTTATGAGGCTTTGTCTAAGGAAGTGGTTGTTGCTCCAATAACCAAGAAGGCCTAGTGCCTCGCCACGACCTGGAAGCCAAGTATCGAAATGAAAAGTTTAATTGACTAACTGAAAAAGCATTAATTTAAATTACTTAATGCTTTAAAAGAGTTATTCAATTTGTGTTAGAAAATATTTTAAAAAAAATTTAACTTAACTTAGAAATTTTTTATTATCTTAGAAATTTTTATGAAAATTGACTTAGATTTTTTTTATATAAAAGTTAACTTAGAGTTTTTTTTAATATTGCCTTATCATTTTTTTAAAAATTGACTTAGAATTGTTTCTTATGAATATTCACTTAGAATTTTTTTTTAATTAGAATTTTTTTTTTATCTGAAAATGTTTTACTTAAATTTTTCTCGAAAGAAAAATTCTGAAGAGTGTCTTTACTTAGACATTTTAAAATATTTTACACTCAATGTTTTTTTTTAATTTACCTTAGACTTGTTTATAACCCTAATTTTTATGTGATCAAAGGGGGAGAAGTATGTTAAGTCTAGGGGGAGGTAATATAATTTTTCATTTGGAAAATATTTGGATATAAATTGTTTTTACTGCATATGTTTACCCTAACTTAACTTGGGTTGCTCACATCAAAAAGGGGGAGATTGTTGGAATCCCAAGGTGTTTTGATGTGATCAAACAAGCTAAGTTAGGTCCTGCATTTGTTTAACCCTTGTGTCTAAGTGTGCAGAAGCTTAGGAACACAGGAAGTCGAGCGGAAGACGCGGCTAGCGAGAAGGACGGCACGGGGAGAGAGCCGACGGGCTCGGTGCGTCCGAGGGACGAGGTGACCGCGGAAGAGTACACCGGTGGACGAGAAGAACGTGCGCGGTGTTCGAGGGACGAGAAACCGGGAAGGAAGGCTGCTCGAGGAGAAGGCCGGAATTTGGGTTCAGGTGAGCCCGATTCCGGATGGCCGAGATCACCCAAGCTAGCGGAGCCGGAGCGAACAAGACCCGGACCGAGACGAGCTGAGCCGGAGCGAAAAAGTCAATTGTGTTGACTTCAGGGCTCAGGGCGCCCTGAGCAGCCCGGGGCGCCCGGAACCCTTCCGGGCGCCCGGAGATGACTTTTTGACCAAGATCGAGATTTGACTCGATCCGACCGTTGGGGGATAAAATTTATCCCCCTAGGGCGCCCGGAACCCCTTCGGGGCGCCCCGACCAGTGCTATAAATATATCACTGATCTGCACAGCTTATTCAACTCACTTGTAATCAATTCTTTCTATGCTTTCAATTCTGTTCTTTTCATTTGTGCTGTCAACGTTGTAAAGAGGCTACTCCACCCAGAGGAGAATCAGATAGTGCGCTTCCTTCCTTGGATTAGCAATCCACTAATTGCAAACCAAGTAAAACTCTAGTGTCTGCTTTTCTTTACTTAGTCTCTTTTATTTATTTATTACAAGTGTTCATTATATAGTTGAAATCCGAGAAAGGTTCGAGTTTTATTTTGTAGGGCAATTCACCCCTCCCCTCTTGCCGGCCTCCAAACGAACCAACAGTTACAACTTAGGTGGTTATTAATCCAAGGCAGATGAAAGCACGCTAAAATTCTCCTTCGTTGAAGGCGAAGAAGCCTTTTACACACTTTGAAAGCTCAAAAAAGATTAGAAAATAAATACAAGAGTTGTTATTTATTTTCTAACTCTAAGGGGTTTTTTATAGCCTCCTGGGATAAGTTACTATTGGTGGGAGACGCCTCCAAGTGGATCCAGGGCACCTCTAAGTGGATAAGGTTTTATTCCTTCGCAACGGTCGCTCAAATGGTTATTTTTTAAATTTTGAGATGTGAGGACACCTCCAGCTACTAGAGGTGCCTCCCTTGAAGGTGCCTTCAGACCTCCTTGAGGTACCTCCAAGGGAGGTGTTAGTATTAGCTCTAGTACCAATTATGAGATGATTAACAAGAAAATTTTTTGTATCATATTTCATTAATTAATAAAAGATAAAGTTGGTTATTATATTTACTTCAGTTCAGTATAGAATGAATAAGTATAATAATGTCCTAGGACAGTAGGTTATTGTCTACAACATATCAATTGGTTAAATTGATAGTGAGATATTATAAATACATATATAGAATGCTACTCTTAACTATTCCTAGTCAAATATTAATATACAATGACAATATTAATGTGTTGAGACTAGCATGTAGGTCAACGGATGACTTAATCTCACAAGTCATGGATATGAGATATCAGATTGACACATAAGTATATATATAATATGTACCAAAGGATCCACTATGAGAATATTTTATGAATCGTTATATGAGTGTCATAAATATTCTCATAGAAACTATTAGTATGAATAGTCATTAGACCTAAAGTCACTATGGTTTCCTACATAAGAAGTTGTATACTTTGATATGACAAACGTCACTTGTAACAAGGTGGACTATAAAGTCGATCACTGAGTATACAATAAGTTATGCGGAGGGATGTGAGTGGTGTAGATGAGATATATCTCTTCTATATGACGGAAGTGATAGCTGTGGGTTCCTTGATTGGTTGGATATAAGAATGTATGACCTTGCTCAAATGAGTCAATATGAGATATTGAGCTTATTTGATTGAGTGTGTCTACTTAAAGATCAAGAAACACAAAGATTGATAAGAGGATGACACGGTCTATGTCTCATTAATCAATCTAGATGTAACGACCCGGCCCCTCGGCCCCTTGGGCGGCGACACTAGCGGCCCAACTGGCGGCCCAACCTTGGTCCCTTGAGCGGCCACAATGGCGGCCCAACTGGCGACTCCTTATGTCGTCAACCGACGACCCTTCGGCCGTGTCATTCCTCACAAGGACTTCCCACCCCTAGCCAGTGAATTTTTGCCTTCTACCAGGAATAAATTGTCACGTCCCGGGAGAGTCCCTGTCTGAAGAAATTTCGGCAACATCTCCTCTGTACGGTTGACAATCTGAAACTGTCTACAATGCCCTCTAGGCCACATATACCTCGGCCAACACGGCCAGAACAATAACAATAATATAAGGCAATCACTCACGTAGTTAATTGTAAATAAACTAGAACAGTGATAAGAGCTACACCCATAAAGCACAAAATCGATGTCCTACTCCACTACACCCATAAAGCTCAAATCCGACGATAATATCAACTCACCTCTTCTGCCGTCTAAGCAGACATGTAGTAAAACAAATCCAAATAAAACTCATAGATAATATCCATAAAGTAAACTAATACAAATCCAAATGTCAAAAGCAGAATAAGTCTAAACACAGTCTAATAAAGAAGAACCAAAAGACCAACAAACGTCCTCGTGGACTACAAGAGACTAGCGACTGGAACTCTCCGGACAGCATCAACCTAAAAATAGCAACGGAAGAGGGTGTGAGTCCATCACTCAGCAGGTAACAACTGATATGCATAATAAAAAAAATAACAACCAGCACTAATCATGCGTATAGTCTCCTGATACAAGAAGGATAAATGCAACTAAGGTAAGCAGGAGAAAACTGTACTAACCAGGACCAGGGTATAAGTATAACAGGGTCGTCAGACCGAGAAGTATCAAAATCTTGTATGCATGTCAATCATATACATCCATATAAATGCAGCAAATACAAGCAATAAATGCATCATGCATATGATGCCAATGTCATGGTCACCCCTGACTCCAGTCAGCCATCTCACACACAATGGTGAGACCGAGTGGGTAGGGCTGTGACAACCGTGCACTCTGCCATCACTGCTCCTGATGAGTGACTGAGTGGACGGGATGCTATCGGAGTACACCTATCCTCCTACCTCAAATCATAAATGGGGGAGCTTAATGCTCTCGTCTCCCGGTACACGATGACGGGGAGGAATCTCTGTCGGCTACCACGTTGTGTCACACTACCCATGAGCGGACCAACGAAGCCAAACAAAGTCCAACCGTCTGTCGGCTACCACGCTGCTACACTAAACCAGCGGAGCCAAACAGAGTAGAACTGTCTGCCGACTACCACACTGAGTCACCAAACCAACGGAACCAAATAGCAGAACTGCCACACGCCTATCTGATATACCACTAACCCATGAGTGGTGGTGTTGCAAATACATGTAACTGGCGATGTGCTCGACAATAATGGAGCAGACAATTGCACAACATGCAATCATGCGAGATGATGCATGACACTAAACATGGCAATATCCTGAACAGTATAGCAATATCCATATATAAATATAAAATATGTACCATAGGATAATAAACCAAATCAAAGGTACACAGATCAGATAAGGTATCAAAAAACCTAGGTCCTGAACATAATAAATAACATGGTTGTGTCACTACCTCTATAAGCATGTATAATCAGGTAAATACTAACATGATGTGCATAACAAATAAACAAATAAACAAACAAACATGTAACAGATCGGGTAGTAATCAACCGAAGCAAATAAGAAATACAATCATTGCTATTTGTTAAAAATATTACTATGCATATCAAATGACATAAAGTCAAAGTACCCGCCTCTAATAGAAAGGATCGTATCTGGTCCAAATCTGACGTCGAGATACTCATCTCGCGTCAAAGTCCTGTATCACCAACATAAACATATTTTATTTAGCTACAATTCTTATAAATAGCTAAATAAAACCTCTAACCCTAAATTAGGGTAAAATCCTAATCATACCATTAGATTAATTCCAAACCTAATTCATTTACACATAAACAACTTAAACTTAAATAAATTTTCTGTACTATTCATTTCTTATCTTTTCCTATAAATCGGTGCACGCTACAACAAAAGAAACAATTGCACTATACCTTACCTATTTCTCAGTCGCTCCTGTTAATCCACAGGCAAGGAAAGTGCTGTTGGACAAAGTAACTGCTGCTGGAAACCAGAAACAATTAGCACATACCAATCCCAAATCCTTCTAGTTAGGGATTCTAGCACTAATTGACCTAAATCCACATCTCTGGTGGAAGTGAACAAGAGTCTTTACCTACTCCCTCTTCACCGATGATGGCAGCAAGTAAATCAGAGGTTGTGAGGGCATTAGGTCAAAGTGGGAGGCTCGGTAGAACCTGGTGGCCGGCGACAGTGAAGATGCAGAGGTGCGGCAGCGACTGTGAACCCAAAACTAGGGCACGACACAGTAAAGGAAAAGAAAATAGATGGTCGGCGATGGTCGGAGGGTGCACTGTGGGTTGCTGCCGGCTATCGTCGCTAGAGCAGAGGGAAACAATAGCGCTAGGGCACAGGGGAGGTCGGCGGCAAAAATCTAGGGCACACAATGAAGAACGGATCAGGTCTGCGTCGGGCAGAGGATAAGAGAAGGGAATGGCAAGAACCCTCGGCCACGCTTAAATCGCGAGGGAGAAGGGAAAACCGTCGCCGATTAGGGCACGGAGGAGACGGCGTCGGCACGCGGGAGAGGAAAAGGAAACAGCGGAGAAAATAAAAGAAATAAAAAGAAAAGAGGAAAAGAAAAATAAAACTTTTCCTCGTTCGGTGGGGTAGGCTAAACAGGCTTTTCCGGGACCCAAATTTTATCCCCCGCAAACTCGTCCATACGGTCTCCAAAAAATTCCTAGAAAATTTCTAAAAATTCTGAAAAATTCCCTTATCGTTATTCGTCATTTTTCGATATTTTACATTCTCCCCCACTAATGAAAATTTGGTCTCCAAATTTCGTTATCTACCATCAGCAAATACTAACAATAAGTAAAGAGTATAAATGTTGAACGGTAAATTAAATCACATACCTCAAGTAAAAAGATGAGGGTATCGAGCTCGGATCATATCCTCCAGCTCCTAGGTAGCCTCCTCGTCCGTATGATGCTGCCATCCGACTTTAACCATCCGGATTGTCTTGTTCCGCAACTGACGTTCTTTCCGGTCCAGAATCCATACCGGAACCTTCTCATAGGTGACGTAAGGCTGAATGGGAACTGAGATATCTGTCGGCACATGAGTCGGGTCGGGTATATATCTCATCAGCATAGATACGTGGAATACATCGTGCACGCCTGCCAGGGACGGTGGTAGTGCCAGCCGGTAAGCTATTGCTCCAATCCTCTCTAGGATCTAGAAAGGGTCAATGTATCGCGCAGCTAGCTTACCTCTGAGGCCAAATCTCTTCACCCCTTTCGTGGGTGAAACTCGCAGAAATACATGGTCGCCTGTAGAGAACTCCAGGGGTCTGCGTCTTCGATCTGCATAACTCTTCTAGCGGTTCTGCGCCTCTGACATCCTCCGTCTGATAGTACGGGCCAACTCTGCCTCATGCTGAGCTCTATGAGGTCCCAACAGCTGGGCCTCCCCAACCTCATCCCAAAGGGTGGGTATCCGACAAGGCCTACCATACAACGCTTCAAACGGTGCCATCTGGATAGCCGAATGAAAGCTGTTGTTGTAGGTGAACTCTACCAATGGCAAATGGTCCTCCCAACTGCCTCCAAAATCTAATACACACAATCTCAGTAAGTCCTCTAGAGTCTAAATGGTCCGCTCTGACTGTCCATCTGTCTGCGGATGGAAAGCTGTATTGAAACGGAGCTGAGTGCCCAAGGCCTGCTGCAGACTCTGCCAGAATCGAGACGTGAACCGGGGGTCTCTGTCCGAAATAATACTCAAAGGGACACCATGCAATCTGATGATCTCCTGGCAATACAGATCTGTCAATCGATCCAGGGAATCTGTCCTCCAGATCGCTAAGAAGTGCGCGGATTTGGTTAATCGATCAACGATTACCAAAATCGCGTCATGGCCTCGTCGTGTCCTCGGCAAACCCACCACAAAGTCCATAGTAATGTGTTCCCATTTTCACTCAGGAATAGGAATCCGTTGAAGTAAACCGGCAGGTCTCTGGTGCTCGGCCTTCACCTGCTGACAGACAAGACATCTAGCTACGAATTCCGCGATGTCTTTCTTCATACCGTTCCACTAGTAGGAACACCTCAAATCTCGATACATGCGGGTCCCGCCTGGATGGATCGCAAATCGAGAGCGATGAGCCTTCTGAAGTAGCTCCTGTAAGACCGGGTGAGACTGAGGTACACATAATCTGCCTCGGAAGTATATAATACCCTCCTCGTCTCGTGTGAACTTGGTCTGCTGCCCGGAAGCTATCTGGCTGCAAATAAACTGCAAATGCTGATCACCAGCCTGGGCCTCTCGGATCCTCGTCCTGATCAACGACTGAGCAACCATGGTAACAAGAATACCCTGCTCTGTCTGTCCCTGCTTCTCAAAGTCTAACCCGGAGAAACCTTGAATCAAGTCTGTGACTGAAGTCCGGTGGTAAGCCAAAGTCCCTCTGGACTTCCTACTGAGTGCATCGGCAACCACATTAGCTTTCCCCGGGTGATAGCTAATGGTACAATCGTAATCCTTCAGGAACTCCATCCATCTCCTCTGTCGGAGATTAAGTTCCTTCTAGGTGAAAATATATTTGAGACTCTTATGATCAGTGAGAATCTCAAATGTAATGTCGTATAAATGATGCCACCAAAGCTTCAGAGCAAAGATGATGGCAGCCAACTCCAGATCATGAACTGGGTAGTTCTTCTCATATTCCTTTAACTGTCGAGAAGCATAGGAGATTACCCTGCCATGCTGCATCAGAACAGTGCCCAAACCCTGAAGAGACGCGTCGGTGTAGAGTACAAATCCATCCTCTCCAGAAGGTAAAACCAAAACTAGAGCCGACACTAATCTCCGCTTCAGCTCCTGAAAGCTGGTCTCGCAATCCTCGGACCACGTGAACTTCACGCCTTTCCTGGTAAGGCGTGTCAACGACATAGCAATACGTGAGAAACCCTCGATAAAACGTCGGTAATATCCGGCCAGTCTCAGAAAACTGCGGATCTCCTACACTGACTTCGACTGCTCCCAGCTGGTGACAGTCTCGATCTTCTGAGGGTCTACTGAAATACCTTTGCTCGAGACCATGTTTCACAGAAAACCAACTGAGGAGAGCCAGAATGCACACTTGCTGAACTTCGCGTACAACTGATGTCGTCGAAGAGTCTCCAAGACTGTGCGAAGATGCTGTGCATGTTCCTCCTCGGAACGCGAGTAGATCAATATGTCATCGATGAAAACCACAATGAACTGATCTAGATACTCCAGAAAGATGTGGTTCATCAAGTCTATAAACACCGCTGGTGCATTAGTAAGCCCAAATGGCATTACCAAAAACTCATAATGTCCGTATCTGGTACGGAATGTTGTCTTCTGGATATCAGAATCTCGTACTCTCAGCTGATGATATCCGGACCGCAGATCAATCTTGGAATACACTGATGTACCTCTGAGTTGATCAAACAAATCCTCGATCCGTGGTAAGGGGTACTTATTTCTGACGGTCACTGCATTCAGCTGTCTATAGTCAATGCATAATCTCAGTGTACCATCCTTCTTCTTGACAAATAACACCGGAGAACCCCATGGAGAAATACTAGGGCGAATAAATCCCCTGTCTAAAAGCTCTTGGAGTTGAACCTTCAACTAGTTCAACTCTTTTGGTGTCATACGATAAGGAGCTTTCGATGCAAGCGCGGTCCCCGGAATCAGCTCAATAGCGAACTCCACTTGCCTTCTGGGAGGCAAACCTGGTAGCTCCTCTGGAAATATATCTGGGTACTCTCGGACTACTGACACATCGGAGAGCTACGAACCACTGCTGTCATCAGTACTAATCAAAGATAGCAGAAAACCCTGACAACTATGTGACAGCAGCTTCTGAGCCTGAATCACCGAAATAGTCGATATGTCGTCGTCGCTGATGGCAGTGAAATTTCACGAGGGTTGGTTCGGAGGCCGGAATGTGACCACCCTCGTCTGGCAATCAACAGTAGCATGATATGCTGACAACTAATCCATGCCCAGAATGATATCGAACTCAACCATCTCCAGTACTAGAAGATCTACCATAAGTATCATGTTGCCAAAGTCTAACGGGCAACCTCTGACCTCCTGGGTGACATCCAATGTATCATCGGACGGTAAAGAGACGGTCAGTTGCTGCAGTCTAATAGTGGGTAATCTACCAATCTCCCATATAAAAACACAAGATATAAAAGAATGCGAGCTACCAGTATCTATCAGTATATCTGCAGATAAGGCATAAATAGAAATCGTACCGCGGAAAACGAATCCGTCGGCTCGCTGCGCATCTTCTCTGGTGACCGCATGAATACGCCCAGTCTCTGGCGGAGGAAGAGGTGGTAACGCTGCCTGCGACTGCTTCGTCTGGGCAGGAGCTTGCCACTGAGGTGGTACTGGATACTGTGCCAGAGAAGTCTGAGAGGGCGGCGACTGATACTGTACCGATGGTTGGGACTGTGTCTGATACTGAGCCTGTGGCTGGGGCTGCGGCTGATACTGCCCCTGAGTCAGATAATAAGGTCCTGGAACGGAGCTCTGGGGTACTATGGGAGTATTAGGGTACTCCTGTCTGAGCATGCCAAATGCAGCTGCTGTAGGGGGAGCAATCCGCTACTGGCCATGCGAGAGTTGGGCTCTTCGCCCTCCCCGATAAGTTTCGGACTGACTGAACTGTCCTCTATGACAAGACCCTCCGGAAGTCATATGCTGAATCTTCTGTGGACAATCTCGGCTCTGGTGCCCAGGCAGTTTGCAATGAAAGCAAACTGACTGTCCCAGAGAGCAGGTTGGGGTGATGTGATCTCTGGACCCACATCTGAAACAACGAATGTCGCTGGCGGGTTGTTTTCGGTTTTGCTGTGGAGACCGGAAACGTCCTGAGGAAGACTGCCCTAACTTCTGAGGCCTACGAAATACCCCAGAAGTACCCTGACCTGGCTGACTGCGACCGCTCTGCTGCTGTGTAGCCTGTGGCTGCTGGATCTGTCCAGACGTCTGACCCGGCTGCTTTCTTTTTCTGTCCGAAACTGCTCTCTGCTGAGCTGACTCGATCATGAGGGCTCTGTCCAACGTCTCCAAATAAGATGCGCTACCAAGACCGGCAAGCCTTACTTGCAACTGTCCATCCAGCCCCTGAATGAACTGCTGCATACGTGAACTGTCCTCAACAACTAGTTCTGGATAAAATCTGGCCAATCTATCAAACTCTGCATTATCCTCTGTCACCGACCGGTTGTTCTATCGCAGACTCAGGAAATCCTGCCGGCGAGTAATCTGATAAGCTCGTGGGAAGAAGTGGCTCTCAAAAGCCTCTCTGAACCTGGCCCAAGTGATGTTCCGCTCGTCGATGATAGAACGCTGAGTAACCCACCAAGTGTCGGGCTCATCCCGTAAATGGAAAGCAGCTAGCTCTGCTTTCTCCCACTCGGATCAAGCCATATAGAAGAAGGTCCGCTCCATAGTATCTATCCATCCATGACAGGGCCACACTCGGATCAAGGTCTCTTCGGAAGAGTGTAAATTGACTCTTCATCGACTCTGCTAATGTTGGGATCCGAGCTCGTGCCGCGACAATGTTAATGAGGTGGGTAGGGATGGCTGCATGAACTGGCGGAAACACTGGAGCTGATGCTACAGGTGGTACCGCTAAATCGACCGGGGGAGGTACTCCTGGTGTTGCTGCATAGACTGGAGCATATGCCGCCGGTGGCACTGCAGGGTCAGCATAGGTGGTCACGGTTGGATGTACGGTAGGTAGTGGTACCGGATGTGGAGCAACCGGTATCGCTGGTGCAGGTGCTGCGCGGTATACAGTAGGTACTGGGGGCACAGGTGCCACTGGTGTCGGGTACACGGTAGGTCCAGGTGGCAGTGGTGCCGGGTACACCGTAGGCTGGGCCGGAGCAGGTGCGGGGTATGCCGGTAGTACCCCTGGTGGTACCGTAAATATGGTAGGAGTGGGTAGAGTCGGTACAGCTGAGGTAGGTACCTCTAAAGGAGTCATCGGGGTCTGAGAGCCCGACGCACCCGCAGTATCCTGAGTCTGTCCCTGACTAACAGGCTCAACCCCAGTAGGCATCTCCGACAAGTCCAGAGATCCCAAGGTCCTCGTACGTGGCCATCCAGCACCACGTCTCGCAGCTATTCGTGTAGATCTCCTCATATTTGTTAAGTTATATCACAGATATTACTACAAGTATAACAATTACAAAATAACATCATACCTATTTGCTGTCTGGAGATGTTCCGTCGCTGTCCAGTCCCCAATTGACCTCAAAATTCCGAACGAGAAAATCGACGGAAACCCATACAAATCCAAAAATAAGTACCCAAGTTTTCTAGCAAACTTGGGCTAACCCAAAAATCCAGAACACCCAAAAGCAGGTATTCATAACCCGCTCTGATACCAATAAATTGGTATCAGATAAATCTTGAAATCCGTAACATGATATACAAATAAGTATCACCAACTTGGCTCTGATACCAATAAATTGTCACGCCCTGGAGGAGTCCCTGTCTGAAGAAATTTTGACAACATCTCCCCTGTACGACTGACAATCTGAAACTGTCTACAATGCCCTCTAGGTCACATATACCTCGGCCAACACGGCCTGAACAATAACAATAATATAAGACAATTACCCGCGCAGTTAATAGTTAATAAACTAGAACAGTGATAAGAGGACTCAAGAACAACCCTACTCAACTACACCCATAAAGCACAAAACCGATATCCTACTCCACTACACCCATAAAACTCAAATCCGACGATAATATCAACTCACCTCTTCTGCCGTCTAAGCAGGCATGTAGTAGAACAAATCCAAATAAAACAAATAGACAATATCCATAAAGTAAACTAATACAAGTCCATATATCAAAAGCAGAATAAGTCTAAACACAGTCTAATAAAGAAGAACCAAAAGACCAACAAACATCCTCGTGGACTACAGGGGACTAGCGACTGGAACTCTCCGGACAACATCAACCTGAAAATAGCAACGGAGGAGGGTGTGAGTCCATCACTCAGCGGGTAACAACTGATATGCATAATAAAGAAAATAACAACCAACACTAATCATGCGTACAGTCTCCTGATACAAGAAGGATAAATGCAACTGAGGTAAGCAGGAGAAAACTGTACTAACCAGGACCAGGGTATA
This sequence comes from Zingiber officinale, assembly GCF_018446385.1. Classification (NCBI taxonomy): domain Eukaryota; kingdom Viridiplantae; phylum Streptophyta; class Magnoliopsida; order Zingiberales; family Zingiberaceae; genus Zingiber; species Zingiber officinale. The sequence continues at coordinate 58,100,720 of NC_055990.1, read as the reverse complement.
AATATAACAGGGTCGTCAGACCGAGAAGTATCAAAATCCTGTATGCATGTCAATCATATGCATCCATATAAATGCAGCAAGTAAATGCAGCAAACACAAGCAATAAATGGATCATGCATATGATGTCAATATCATTGTCACCCCTGACGCCAGTCAGCCATCTCACACACAATGGTGAGACCGAGTGGGTAGGGCTGTGACAACCGTGCACTCTGCCATCACTGCTCCTGATGAATGACCGAGTGGACGAGATACTGTCGGAGTACACCTATCCTCCTACCCCAAATCATAAATGGGGAGCTCAATGCTCTCATCTCCCGGTACACGATGACGGGGAGGAATCTCTGCCGGCTACCACGCTACGTCACACTACCCATGAGTGGACCAACGGAGCCAAACAAAGTCCAACCGCCTATCGGCTACCACGATGCTACACTAAACTAGCGGAGCCAAACAGAGCAGAACTGTCTGCCGTCTACCACGCTGAGTCACCAGACCAACGGAGCCAAACAGCAGAACTGCCACACACCTGTCTGATATACCACTAACCCATGAGTGGTGGTGTGTGTAGATACATGTAACTAGCGATGTGCTCGACAATAATGGAGTAGACTATCGCACAGCATGCAATCATGCGAGATGATGCATGACACTAAACATGGCAATATCCTGAACAACATAGCAATATCCATATATAAATATAAAATGTGTATCATAGGATAATGAACTAAATCAAAGGTACACAGATCAGATAAGGTATCCAAAACCCTAGGCCCTGAACATAATAAATAACATGGTTGTGTCGCTACCTCTATAAGCATGTATAATCAGGTAAATACTAACATGATGTGCATAACAAATAAACAAATAAACAAACAAACATGTAACAGATCGGGTAGTGATCAACCGAAGCAAATAAGAAACACAATCATTGCTATTTGTTAAAAACATTACTATGCATATCAAATCATTTTGTGTACAACAACACTTATGTTCTTCCTCCTCTTCTTCTCCTTCTTCCTCTTTGGTCAAAACCTCCTAGTTTTGGTTGGTAGCACAACCTTAGGTTATTTTCCTTCTCTAAGTTTGTGAGTTCGTGAGATAAACAGAATGTTTTTGTGTGGATACCAAAAGAGACGTGAACACTTGATCGTGCTGAGATGCAACGAAGATAAAGTTGCTATCGGGAGTTCATATTTACGCAACAAAGGTATAACTCTCATCATAACTAGTATATGCACTACAAGAAAAAAACTAATAGACAATACTTTAAAAGTGTTATCTATGTGGCTGAAAAAACATTGTTAAAAGCACTGTTGTTAAAAGTCCACTCAAAGAAAATACTTTAAAAGCATTGTCGTTCAATGCTTTTGCAACGCTTTAAAAGCGTTGTAATTTTTTTGCAAAGACAACGCATAAAAAGCATTATCTTTTTTAAGGATAACGTATAAAAAACATTATCTTTTTTAGCAAAGACAACAGTTTCACAACGCATAAAAAGCGTCGTCATTTTTAGCAAAGACCAGAGTTTTTAAACTGTTATCTTTTAATACCAAATAAAAATAAATCTACTTCATCCTTACACTTCTATAACAAACATAATTACTTGCATACAAAGAAATTTTAATATAGAGACATTCAAAACTACTTTTCTCGACTACATCTTATTGCATGAACTTAAAGGATCTTGATAGATGTTACTTATCCTCTTGGCTTAAATGTTCTTTACTCATTGGTTTTAACCATCTTCTCGTTTAAATCCCAAAGCATTCTTGATAGTTCTTCATCTAAGTACTTCCCAGTCACACCCTTGGGGTTTAGAGGCAATGCCATATAGCATGTAGTTGCTGCTCCTGTAATCATCCATACTCGAGCTGTTTAACTGGAGTTTCTGAATACCTCCATTCACCTTCAAAATATCTGAAAAGGCACTGTACGTGAAATTTTCACAATCTCAACATCTAATGAAAGGTAACAGGAATAAGCAAATGCCATGTGAAATTTCCACAATCAAAAGAGCATTCATAAACAAAGAAGAAATGACATGATTGTCACTAGTATCTTATAGGCTATTCAAAAATTATTTGAATGGTAAAAGCTAGAGAAGCACCTTCAAATGACTGTTCAATGCACTTTGCATTTCTGTCCTCACTTTGTACAAAGATTTTGTGTTATCCTATGTAGCATTCACCGCTGCAAAGATTTTTTTGGTTCAACAAGATCATCAAAGATAAGTAGAAAACAACCAAGTATGAGATAGAATAAATTTTCGATAAAAAAAAGAATCAAGAAGGGAAGACTTATATATTTTGCTGTGTGCCAGTAGTAACCTAGGGATCAGTGAAAAGAAACCAAAAATATATTGGCCCATAAAGGTGGCACTTAGTTCCATAGAAATCCCAAAAAAAAATCAGCAGGTTTATCATTTTCTAAAAAATGAATATTTTCAATTTTCCTATTAAGTAACTAATGTCTAACTGTGTTTCTTGTAGTAGCAGAGATCAAGACAATTAAGTTTGGGAAAATTACAAAACTAATTTAGAGCACAAATGGAAGTATAAACATTAACAATGGCAAAAAAATTCTTATCATAATAAATACATTGTATCATATTAATAGACATATTATATGCCTAATTTCAACCTTGAGAGATGCTTGAGATTCAAGCAAGCCTCAAGCTTGGCATGTCCCAAACTGATCAATAAAGAATAATTAATTAATTAATTCTCCTAGCTCCTACTTATTAAATAAAAAAAATATCAATCACATTGTACTTAAAATTAGAGATCATATAGAATACAAGAGATAAAGGTTGCTGCATGTGCCTCAACAATCGAAAGAAGACCAGTAGCAATTATCACATTATGATGGATTTTACAAAAAAAACGTAACAATTAGTATTCATTTATTATCCTAAATTCTATTGCATATACAAATTAAATATGTCAAAGTACCATGTGAAAGTCAACCATCAACAAAAACAAAAACAAAATTTTCTGGGCAGTGTTTGTAAAGTATGAACAATGTATAAACGATGGATGTCACAACAATGTAACTAATATTGACAATATCATATATAATATATATGTCATAAAGTGTGAAATTACCCATGTGATCATGTATAACAATTCTTCAACATTGATCTTCTACTAAACATCTTGCATAATCATTGAGAGGTACCTGTAATAAGCAGTCGGATGAACTAGAATTCTGGAAAGCATGAGATTCACTTTCTTTCCAATTCAAAAATGCTGAAATCACATTAACAATCAAACATTAAAGGTTCACCAAAAGAAGATCAAGGAAAAATATTTCACAATCATTTACTAGTTATGTGAATACCTTTATGTTTGTCGGTCATTTTAAATGTCACTATATATTTTGCATAGATATGGGCCGGGTATTCATATTAGTATCCCATATGATATAATACTTTGGCTTGTGAAGATTATCTATGCCAGTGTCAAAATTATCATTAGTGAAAAGAGACTGTTTAGATCCAGGATGAATGAGTTCCACGTTCCCCATATTATGCGGCAAACATAAGATGGATAGCACCATTTTCATCGGCATCATCATAAATAGCACGGTAGACAGCATACACAAGTGAGCTATTATTCATAATGGGTTATTATTAAAGAAAAAAAAATCTAAATAGAGGAAGCACTTGGTGATACACTAAGAAACAGTTGGCAGCTTTTACAAAGAGAAATTAGTGTTAATCCTCAAGATAAAGAAACATGAAGAATGTAGTCACATTTGAAGCATTACCAGATATTAGAGAAATTTGCAGGGGCAAGATGAAGTCCATTTCCATAAAGTCATTTTTGCACAGCTTGCTTCAGAACCCCATGAGACATCATCCCGTCCACCGCATCATTGGAGGAAGCAAGCCATGCGTAACGGAAATTTGCATTGCCACGAATCTTTTTTGTCGTTTCAAAGTGTGCTTTGAAGAGGTTAAGTCGAACTTGACCTAAAAGATGAGGGAGCTAGCCGGCAATGAGGGAGAGCGTGGAGGTCAGCCAAGGGTAGGGGAAGGCATTGAGAACCTTCTTGTTGTAGATGTTGAACACCATATTCAGCGCCCACCACGTGGCGAAGTAAAATCCAATCTTGACCTTCTACGCCGCCGCCGATTAGCTCACCGATTGGCTCTCCTCCTCACCACCGATCAGCCATAAGAACCCTAACGAGCTAGGGAACCCCCTTGGCAGTGTCCTCGGAGAGCCATCCCTCCTCCTCCATTAGATTGGTGACTAGGGTATCGATCTCGTGCGGTGATCTGCGCTTGGACAAGGTGAAGATGCGTAGAGGTTGAGATCGACATGGTACCACTGCTCGCTTCGGATGGCAGTGAAGGCTTTCAAAGGTGTTCGGAGCTCATTGTTTGAAGGTGTTCGGAGGAGAGATTCACGGAGAGGGGTTCGTTGGAGAGGGGTTGGACGGAGAGGAGTTCGAAGGAGAGATTCACGGAGAGGGGTTCAGGAAGGGAAGGATTTTTAGGGTTAGCGTAAAAATTTCGGCGCATGAGAAGGAAAAAAGTTGATGGAAAAAATACGGCAAAGAGGAAAAAAATTATCAAAGGAAAAAAAACTGTTATTTTGACAAACTAATCAAAGACAACGATTTTCAAAAACGTATTATCGTAGCCCTAAAAAATTACTCATAGACAATGTTTTTTCATAAATTGTTGTCTTTGGTCAAATTAAAATGTTTAAAGACAACGCTTTTTACTAACAGTGTTGTAAAAAAACAGACAATGCTTTTTATAAAAAAAACATTGTCTTTTGAGTGTTGTAAAATCTCAATTTTCTTGTAATAATGCTTACCTTCACATAGATCCTCTGGATAGGATCATGTATTTATTCTGCTGTGCTTGTATTGTTTTTGTGCTCAATATCCCTACAGGAGGCGTCAGAGTGCCTCCATCAAGAGGCGCCAAGGCGCCCTGGGCCCTTATGGAGGCGCCTCCAAGAGGGTTTTTCAGCCCTTTGCATGCTCTCCATGGGTGATACTCCATCTTTCGGAATTGTGCTCACCTGAACCTAATTCTGACCTTCTCCTTGAGCAAGCTTCCTCCCCGACTTCTCATCACTCAGATTACGTCACGCATATCATTCTCATCTGTCGATGTACTCTTCCATAACTTCTCGTTCCTTGGATGCACCGAGCCCATCGACTCCCTTCCCGTGCCATTCTTCTTGTCCGTTGCGTCTTCGACTCGACTTCTTGTGTTCCTAATCTCCTGCACACTTAAACACAAGGATCAAACACAATAGGACCTAACTTGACTTGGTTGACGACATTAAAACCTACTCAGGGTAATTATAATTTTCCCCTTTTTATTTACAAAATATTTTTAATTTTAAAAATATGATTTTAGTGAAAAAATTACAAAAAATAATATAATGATCAAATAATTTTAATTTTTTTATTAGCAAATAATATTTCCATTTAGCACGGAAAAAAAATTAGACAAGATGTGAATAGAAAGTTGATGAAATAATCGATTTTACCAAAATAGACAATAAATCAAGTAAATTAATTTTCTAACATGCATATGAAATTAATTAAACTAAATATGATTGGAGCACCCAAAATAAGCTTTTACCTACTAGATTAACAAGATAAATTTTTGAGTCATTTTTTAATTTGACTGGATTAACAAGATAAATTTTTGAGTCACATTTTAATTTGACCCATGTGAAATTTAAAGTACTAATTTAATCCTCTATAATTATTTCTAAATTTTGAAGTTGAAAAATTTGAGCATGCATCATTCTTTTTTAGTTATTCCATTTGCTCTCTTAGCTTATCATTTTCAATTTCAGTTTATCAAACTTTTCTAGGGTACATGCATTTGCTAGGGTTAATTTCAACTTTATATTTTATTTTTCTAATTTGCACATATTTCTATAAAGTATTTTAATAAAATTGTATGATTGTTCAGGAAATAGGGAATGTATCTCACTTACCTCGTGATCTGACGTTCCTTCATCATTACTTTCGTCGGTTGACGGCCCCATTCAACAATGCTCATTTCTGAGGTACTTTCTTCGTCTCTTTGATGGTTCACCATTAGTGCCAGTCCGACATAGCCCTTGATCTCAGACTCAAAAGATGACAATTCATCCCATGTAGCATTTAGGTTTCTCTACTTCATTCATCCTGGCACTTTTTCTTTTTCTTTCTCCTTCTTCTTTAGTTTATGACAGTCATCCTTGATGTGCCCTTCTTCCTGGCAATTGTAGCATCAAACGTTCCTTTTCCTTTAAAGGTGTTTCTTTGCCTACAACTTGTGAAATTTGTTAGATTTATGAAATTTACTAAAGTTTCTTACCATGAATGCAGCTTCATCTTCGTCGATAGAAGCTTTAGAGTCTGGTTTGTCCATTTTTATTTTTAGGACAATATTCTATTTCGGCTCCTTCTTTATTTCTGCACATTTACATTCGTGAAGTTCTAAAGTAGAAAATAAACTTTCTAATAAACTTACCTCTAGATCCTTAAAGATATAATAGGAGTCGATTATGGATGTCCATTCAAGTGTTCTTGGGAAAGTGTTTAGTGCATACCTTAGTGAATCTTGGTTTGTTACCTTTTCTCCAAGATTCGTGATTCCGGCAATCAACTCCTTTAGTTTGGCATGTAGTTGAGCGACCGACTCTCCTTCTTTTAGCCAAAGGTTCGTTAGTTGATTCCTGAATAGGTCTCGTTTCACAAGTTTCCTTTGAAGGTGTTTCTTTGCCTACAACTTGTGAAATTTGTTAGATTTAAGAAATTTACTAAAGTTTCTTACCATGAAGGCAGCTTCATCTTCGTCGATAAAAGCTTTAGAGCCTGGATTATCCATTTTTATTTTTAAGATAATATTCTAATTCGGCTCCTTCTTTAGTTCTACACATTTACATTCATGAAGTTCTAAAGTAGAAAATAAACTTTCTAATGAACTTACCTCTAGATCCTTAAAGATATAATAGGAGTCAATTATGGATGTCCATTTAAGTGTTCTTAGGAAAGTGTTTAGTGCATACCTTAGTGAATCTTGGTTTGTTATCTTTTCTCCAAGATTCGTGAGTCCGGTGATCAACTCCTTTAGTTTGGCATGTAGTTGAGCGACCGACTCTCCTTCTTTTAGCCAAAGGTTCGTTAGTTGATTCCTGAATAGGTCTCGTTTCACAAGTTTCCTTTGAAGGTGTTTCTTTGCCTACAACTTGTGAAATTTGTTAGATTTAAGAAATTTACTAAAGTTTCTTACCATGAAGGCAGCTTCATCTTCGTCGATAAAAGCTTTAGAGCCTGGATTATCCATTTTTATTTTTAAGATAATATTCTAATTCGGCTCCTTCTTTAGTTCTATACATTTACATTCATGAAGTTCTAAAGTAGAAAATAAACTTTCTAATGAACTTACCTCTAGATCCTTAAAGATATAATAGGAGTCAATTATGGATGTCCATTTAAGTGTTCTTAGGAAAGTGTTTAGTGCATACCTTAGTGAATCTTGGTTTGTTATCTTTTCTCCAAGATTCGTGAGTCCGGTGATCAACTCCTTTAGTTTGGCGTGCAGTTGAGTGACTGACTCTCCTTCTTTTAGCCAAAGGTTCATTAGTTGATTCCAGAATAGGTCCCGTTTCACAAGTTTGGCTTCAAAAGTCCCTTTATACAGTTCTTCTCCTAGAGATCTTTTGCTGATCCATTGGCACCTATTTTATTGACTTCCTACAGCAGTAGCACACTTAGGAGGTAGAATTTTGCTCGACCATTTGTTCCAAAGTTTGCTTATTCCTTCTTGGTTCATAGATATTCTTATTTTTCTTCTCCTTGTTGATCTTTGGGAGCTACAAAATCGCATTTGATTATTCATAAAATTTCAAAATTAGTTTTGAAAAATACCTTCATTCGCTTTTTCCACATTCCAAACTTCCCCTCAAATTTAGGCAGGTAGATGCTTGGTCTAACTATTGTCTTGTTGCTTCAGTCTGCGCTTAGTTCTTTTGAGGCAGTTGGACTCTTATACCAATTGTAGGTCCCGATATACCAACTAGAGGGGGGTGAATAGCCTGAAATCAGAGTTAGAAAAATATCTCTTGCTTTTTTGCTTAGCAATAATGCACAATTTAATTAATCAAAATAAACTACATTAAATAAAATAAAAAAACTCATAAAATAAAAAGAGGCATAAAAATTACTTGATTACAACTTAGGTGGTTGCTAATTCAAGGAAGATGAAAGCACACTAAAATTCTCCTTTGTTGAAGGCAGAGAAGCCTCTTACACACTTTGAAAAACTCAGAAAAGACTAGGAAATGAATACAAGAGTTGTTATTCAAGTTGTTATTTATTTCCTAGCCCTAGAGAGCTTTTTATAGCCTCTGGGATTAGTTATCATTGGTGGGAGGTGCCTCCATCACCTCTAAGTGGATAAGATTTTATCCCTTCACAATGGTTGCTCAAACGGCTGTTTTTTTAAATTTGGAGGCGCGAGGGTGCCTCCAACTGCCGGAGGAACCTCCCTTGAAGGCACCTTCAGGCCTCCTTGAGGCACCTCCAAGGAAGAGTGCCTCCATCAGGAGGCGTCAGGGTGCCTCTGGCCCCTATAGAGGCACCTGCGAGAGGGGTTTTCAATCCTCTGCTTGCTCTCCATGAGTGATACTCTGGCTTTCAGAATTGAGCTCACCCGAACCCAATTTTGACCTCCTCCTTGAGCAAATTTCTTCCCTGGCTTCTCGTCCCTCAGGTTACATCGCGCGCATCCTTCTCATCTGTTGATATACTCTTCTGCAGCTTCTTGTCCCTTGGATGCACCAAATCCGTCGATTCCCTTTCTGTGTCATCCTTCTCGTCAGCTGCATCTTCTGCTCGACTTCTTATGTTCTTAAGCTCCTGCACACTTATACATAAGGATTAAATACAACATGACCTAACTTGACTAGGTTGACCACATCAAAACCAACCTGGAATACTTATAGGTTTTTTTTATTGTCTAACATCTAGTTAAGATTTCCCATTATCTAATCTCCAATTAAGACTTTCTATTATCTAAACTCCAATTAGGATTTTTCATTGCCTAACATCTAGTTAAGACTTTTCCAGACAAGTATCCGGTCTTCTCTTGACCTACTTAACTTTTCTCTCACGTATTGTCAAACATTAAAACTCAAGCTCGAGCCAACTCAAACTTAGTCAAACTGGTTATCTTAACTCGAGGATAATTGCACCGACAAATGAGTTTTCTTTATTTAGCATATTTATAAAAGTTTTATTCATGAACATTATTCATTAATATTAATGAGTTGAACACATATGTGTTTAGACTTATTCATTTAATTTGACGAGTTGTTCAAATTTATTTATTTAATTGATCTTTTATATATTAAATGAACATAAACAAGCTCTTACCAAGTTAAATACTAAATTTATTCACAAACATTCAATTTATTTATAGCCCTATTGACTTGCATCCAATTTAACTTTTGGATAAAAAAAATGATCAATTAATTTTGGCATGATTAATCTCAGCTCTTATTGAGCTTATACTTTTTATGGGGGTTGTTGGCTCTCATGTTTAAGTTATTGTTGCTTGAGATTTTGCATTTCACTCTTGGGCATAGGTTTTCCAACTTCACATGTAATTATAATATGCAGCACACAGCGACAACTCCATTGATAAATATATATAATCAGACAAGATTATTGTCAATAATGTGGCTGTTATTAGACATTCAATCTTTGAACTAAATTTTTTTAATGCATGTTCTTGGGTCTATGACCTCTATATTACAATTTTATAAGATTGAATACCTCTATGTTACAACTTTATGTAAGATCGAATATGGTATTAAAGGGAGCTCACTATGTGAAAATCAGCAATAGACTTCGAATATTATCTGAAGTAATAGGTAGTTAATTACCGAAGTAGATGCACGTGAAGTAAAAGAGTAAATTTTTTACTTCACCACACGTTACCGAAGTCTATCACCGGTTCAAAATCGAACCGTTTTCGAAGTAAAAAAGCTTTATTACTTCATCAAGACCAGTAGAAATATCGAAGTAATTGATGATATATTACTTCATAGGTTACATTATTTGACGAAGTAAAATATGTATACGACTTCACATTTTTTAAATTTTGGTGCAGTAAATATTTTATTTTACTTCTATATAATTTGACTTAGTCGAAGTATTTATTATTGTATTACTTCATCGTAGTATAGAAGTAATAGAGCATATTTTACTACAACAAATAAATTCAAATGTAGTGAAGTAATTTATACGAACTACTTTCCAAATTTGATCAGTAGTGAAGTAAATAGTTTCTTTAACTACACCATTATTTAAATTTATTGTAGTCTTTTGTGTTGTATTACTCCATCATTTATTTATACCGTCGAAGTAATTGACAATATTTTACTACAATATAATTTTAATTGACCAAAAGAGTATATGATAATATGTTACTCCAACACAATATTTTTCACAATCAAAATTGAACAAATATATCATAAATATGTATCAAATAGAATCCAAAAGTGTATTTATAAAAGACATATTTAACCATAATCCAAAAGTTTTTGTATCCATAAATCTCTAAATACAATCTAAAATTTATATCACAGCCTACACTTAAGCACCTATATAGAAGTAGACGAATTCACTCCATTCACTTCTGACTTCATCATACTGAGATTAATTGTAATACTGTTTATTTTTGATGTTGCAAACTGAAACATAAACAGAAGTTTGAGAGTCAATGTAAAATAATTATACTTAACGATTTGTACACGTGATCCATGGGCCAACCATGTTAATGTTGATGTTGTTCCACCATTGCAACTGTCAATTTCAGCAGTCACCTGGCATGTAGGGGTGTAAATGAACCTAGCCACTCGCGAGCTATTCGAAGCTCGATTCGATAAAAACTCGTTTGAGCTCATTTAATGAGGCTCGTTAAGATAAACAAACCAAGCTCAAGCTTCGCAATATTCGACTCGTTAGCTCGTGAACACGTTTGTTAAGCTCATTAAGTAACTTTTAAATAAAAAAATAATAGTTTTGATATTGAATTTATAGATTTTACACTCTACTTATGAAAAATATAGACAAATATATTAAATTTATTTATTAGAATAAAATTATAAATTTTAATAATATTATTATAATTTTATCTAAATATATAATTTAGTTTTTAATGAATAGTTAAATTTATAATTTATATTTATTAAGCTCGTTTAGGCTCGATAAAAGCTTGAATAAGCTCGTGAGCCATGAATATATTCGTTAAATAAAACGGGAGCTCGGCTCGATTATAAACGAGTCAAGCTCAAACATTCAGGAGTTCGGCTCGGCTCGGCTTGATTACACCCCTACTAGAATGTATTCAAATTGATTATGGTGATTAAAAATAGAAGTTACAAATTATTCACCACAAATGACAATAAAAAAATTGATGAATCTAATATGCACCTTTGCACGAAACCAGTCAATAAACCTCTTGTTGTGAGCATCTTGTATCCACCTTTCATCTTTCTCTTTTTTGGGAAACATTGATTTCAAGAAAGTTTTATGTTCACTGTAGAAGTAAATTTGTGTGAGAGTAGATAATCTCTATTACGTATGCAGAATTATAAATAATACAATTCACTTACATTATATAGGGAGATACTTCTTCTATATTTTCTAGTACAGTCAAGTGTGCTTGTTGCAGATTAACTTGTTGCACTATAATTGGTGTGTTGCATGCTTGGAAGCCTGAAACATTTGCTTTTGGGTCTCGAATTGATTGAGGGACCCCAATAGGATCAACGTCATTAAGGTATTCTGAACAAAACTCAATTGCTTCTTCTGCTAAATATCTCTGAACAATGCAACCTTCAGGATATTTTCGACTACCTACATAACTCTTAAACACCTTCATGCATCTTTCAAATGGATACATCCATCTGAAGTAAACTGGACAACATAATCGGACTTCTCGAACAAGATGGACTATTAAGTGAAGCATGATATCAAAGAAAGATGGGGGAAAATATTGCTCCAATAAGCAGAGTGTAACAACCAAGTTAGATTGTAGCTTATCTAACTTGGCTACATCTATAACCTTGCAACAAATATCTTTGAAGAAGAAGCATAATCTTATGATGGCATATCTAACATGTTTTGGCAGCGCATCACGTATGACTATTGGCAGGAAATGTTGCATTAAAACATGACAATCATGGGATTTCAAGCAAGTCAACTTCAGCTGATCCATGCACACAATATTGTTCATGTTTGAAGAGAAACCTTCCAGAACTTGTATATCCTTTAATGACTTGCACACTTGTAACTTTTCTTTTTTTGTGAAAGAGCACGCAGCAAGAGGAAGATATGTTCTCTTCTCCCCAACTATAGGTGTTAATTCAGGCCTAATTCCCATCTCAACCATGTCCAACCTTGCTGCCACATTATCCTTGGTTTTTCCTTTAACATTCATCAAAGTATTAATGAGGGATTCGAAGACATTTTTCTCAATGTGCATAACATCGAGACAATGCCTAACATGCAGGTGTTTCCAGTAAGGAATTTAAAAAAGACTGATTTTTTCTTCCAACATTTTCTGAAATTTGTTGCTTCTAAATCTTTTTCATCTATATTGACTCCCAACTTATTAGGCTTTGCATTCCTTTTTTTCCCTCTGAAACTTAGCTTCTTACCAAACTCACACTTTATGTCAAAAAGTTTGTCAAACAACTTAATCCCAGATAATGGTCTAGCTGCTTCTCCAAGTTCTTCCATGCCATTAAACTCTTTCATTTGCCTACGATAGGGATGAAATTGTGATAGGAATCGTCTATGGCAAGCAAATGACATTTTCTTCCCATTTTCCAAGTGCTTTGCATAAGTATCTTCTCCGCATACTGGACATGCATAATAACCATGTGTAGTACATCCACTAAGGTTACCATAGGCAGGAAAGTCATTGATGGCTCATAATAAGACTGCTTTAAGAGTAAAGAACTGTCTTCGATAAGCATCATATACTCCATCAACTCCTTCCCACAATCATTGTAAATCTTCAACTAGCGCCTCCAGATAAACATCTATATCATTTCCAGGTTGCTTAGGCCCTGAAATGAGCATAGTTAACATGATATATTTCCTCTTCATGCACATGTTTGGAGGTAGATTATAGTTGACCAACATGATTGGCCAGCAGTTGTACTGACTACTAAGGTTGCTATGAGGATTCATACCATCAGCTGCAAGTGCTAGGCGAAGATTTCTTAACTCACTTTCAAAGTCGGGTCACATATGATCCACCAACTTCCATGACGACGAATCAATTGGATGATGTAATTGACCAGCAAATCTTGTAGAATTTGCATCCCATGTTAAATTTCTTCAGGTCTCTAAAGATTTAAACATGCGCTTAAATCTTGGTATAGGAGGAATATACCAAACCAGCTTAGCAGGAATACCTTTCTTCTCAACCTTTTTCTTGGTTAGCTTCCACTGTGATAAGCCACATTTAGGACAACTTATGCAGTTTTCATATTGTTTCGTATAAAGAATGCAATCATTGGGACAAACATGAATCTTTTCATGAGTCAACGCCAAACAACTCAACGTCTTTTTTACATCATACACTGAGGATGGTAGATTGTGATCTTTTGGTAGCATATCCCCAAAATCCAATAGTAGATCTGAAAATAGAGCATCACTTATTCTATGTCTTGCTTTGGTATTGTACAGTTTAACAAGTGCACTCAACTTTGTGTAACGTTAGCATCCCTTGTACAACGGCTTCTCTGATTCCTCCAAAAATTTCATAAACGCTTCAAGATTTTCTGTATAGTTATCGTACGTTGCCTCACACATATAAGCAGTTTCAAAGTTGTCATAATCATTATTAATTGGCCCCTGGTTGACACTCCATTTTACTTTATCATCTTTAGCAGGCTCACCATGTCAAATCCAATTCACGTAATTTTGACTAAAACCATGAAAATAAAGATGCTCTAAAATGGACTTAACCGACCCTTTTTTAAGATTGATACATTTGCAACAAGGACAATGAATGTCATTGGGGTCAATATTCGGATTCTGTAAATAATCTCTAATAAACTGTTCCACATCCTCCTCATACTATTTGGACCTTCTATCCAAGTATATCTAGGATTTAATCATTTCAATCTAGCAAAATCCCCAAACAAATAGGTTAAAATCTGAAGATATTAAAGTAAATAAATAAAAGTTAAAAAATACTACACGCAACTCAAAATATAAAATGCATGGAACTTCAATTTGTCTATCAAGAAAATTAGAAATGTTGTATTTTATCTTGATTGGTAATAATGATATGGCAAGATTATGCAAGAGACAGATATATGAGATAGATGGGGTACTTGGTCTAGCTAGTGGTAGATTCCAAAAATAGTAAGATTAAACAATTGATTTTCTGATAAATTTATATAGGTGTCGAGGTTGAGTTAATCTGCAATTCAAATAAGTGACGAAGAATATGTCCTCCTCTTGTTATGTTGGCTAGGAGTCAAGTTGCATCAGCAAATAATTGGGTACATCGGTTGAGTTTTCCTAAATCAACCTTATTTGACAAAATTACATTTATTTCAAATTTTCCTCTAAATTTGATCAAGTTTCAATTAATTCCATCTATTTCATAGTACAAGCTAACTCATTTCCAAGTGATTTCTTGAAATCCTATTTTTTGAAATTCTACCAAAAATCTTTTTGTATCTATTTCTCTGGAAAAATCATTTTACCCTTTACTAATAGCAATCTAAGCCGAATTACTATATTTATATTGGTTGATGACAACCATGGTGGCAATACAAGAATAGAAATGTGTAAATGACAATATATTAGGTAGGAGATATAATAATATCAAAAAAATGAGGCAGTTCCAATTAGGCAGCAGATGAAAACATGAAGGCAGTTCCAATTTTGCAAAATAGAAATGTTGCAATTCCAGTTAGGCAAAAAATGTACAAGAATAGAAATGTGCAAACAACAAATACAAAATGTAAAACAAATTAGGCAACTCCAATTTTGCATTTACTATCAAAAAATTCAACTTAGAGAAACTAGATAAATAAAATTATGGATATGAAAACATCTCTTAAAACAAAAAACAAAATAAATAAATGGCAGTTACAGATGGAATTATATGGATTTTTTTCAAAAAAAAAAGAATTTTTAGCATGTAAGGTAATAGAATGAAACAAGCAAAAGAAAAGAAAGGAAAATGATAATAATTGTTCCACACCCTCCTCAAAATTAAGAGAGGATGACGATCTCAAAATTAAGGATAATATGGGCTACTAACTATAGGGAAGGAGATGCCCTAGGGTAGGAGATGCTAGAAACCATGGGTAGAAAACCAACTTGGTTGACGAGTTGATGGCGCTGCAAGATCGAATTGGTTAGAGACGGCGATCTCAAACTTGAAATGCTAGAAAGTAGTTGCCTCTTCTTCTCGTGGCCAGGAAACCTCAAAAACGAAGACACGATGCAGCAGGGAAAGGAAACAAGGGGGTGTGAGAGGAAAGACGCGTGCGGCCGAAAGGAAAGGTCGAGGCGGTGAAGAAAGCACTTGCCTCCTCTTCTTCCTGTGACAAAGGCGATGATGAGCGCTCGGCTGAGTTGGGGCGGCGAAGACAGACTTATGCGGGGAAAAAAATCCTAAGTTAATAGGGTTTTACCAAATGAATAGTTTAAAAACAATAAATTTATTAATTTATTAATAAATAGAAAAATGTTTTAATAGGTTTAGACTTATTACTTCGGTATGTAAACATATGAATTTTATTTTAAGACCTATTACTTCATCAAATATATAATATGAAGTAAAATATCAATAAAAATTAGTAGTGAGCTCATTATTTTTAATCTATGAAGTCTAAAATAAAATTGACTTCATTAAATTTATTATCGAAATTTATTATCATATATTATTTCGTATTTATAAATTACCGAAGTAACCTATGGCGAAATCTATACTCGATTTCCACATAGTGGAGAAGTGAAAAACATAATATTTTTTCTAAAGTAATAATTTATTAGATTAATAACAACAACAAAAGTAAATGCACAATAAATAAACAAAGTAATAGAAAACTCAACCGTTCACATAGCTCAAAACTTTCACTCTTAAGGAGGGGAGAAAATCTTTTACAAAATTCTAACAAGAGATATAAAATAAGTGCAATAAAAGAATTTAAAAAATAGAGCCTAACGGTAAAAAAGTTAAGCTCAAAAGTACAATAAAAATAATTTGTTATGGACAAAAAAGATAGAGAGATTTTTAGAGAGGTATTATATTCTTGTTACATTTGGAGCTCCCTTGCACCTCCTTTTAAATCCATCTAAATGGTCATAGCTCTCCCAATGGTTCTAAATTAATGTTAATCAATTATCTACCACAGTAGTACTTGAGACAAGGACTAACCCCAGCAAAAATGATTGGGTGACCCTCCCTTATCTACTACTAGGATTCGCCTCATGGCTCAGGACACAGAGCTCGAATAGGCATGACTATTAAAGTGCTTGGGCACTTGAGAGTTGACCACGATTGCTATGAGACTCTGGATCTGTTGGGATGCATACTATAAGCCTAGCTTTTGTATAAACATCTATTTTCAAATATTTAAAATGAGAATCACTTTGGTCAAATGTTTACATTTTATATTTATATATATGTCAATGCAGTTGTCTATTTAATTTATATTGTAGATAACATGGTATGTGGTGCCACACAGAAGATCATGTTATCGGTTCCTTATAAATTATAAATAGTATCTCACAATCAAGATGGATTGGGACAAACCATTGGAACGGTTGTAGTGTAATTTGGTATTAGTTTGTCTTGACTATAAAATTACACTAGTACACCATGTGTGTATTGAGCAGGACCGTTTGAGGTTGTTCGATTTATACTGACTACATAAAAGAACAGAACCTCTATTATTATGGATGTGCGTCCTCTTAATCCTGATATAATAACAAACACGTATACTTAGTATTTATTTCTTTAACTTATTAATGGGTGAGATTTATTCGTTAAATCAATAGACCCGATGAGTTGGGAGATAATATTGTTTATATGGTGTGTTGTTGATTATAGAAGGAAATTGTGTCCTAATTATTTAGGTTGATGATGTCCCATTGAGGAGCTCATAAGGATTATCATGTGATCCGGTGGTAAGGTAGGACTCGTCCGGCAGGTGGTCAAAGTGGTTAACGTTAGCCGGACGTCCGATCGGGCGAACTTCCTTCCTGGTCAACAGATAGAGTAGTCGGTCTAACACTTCAACAGCTTGATCAGACATCGAGCTTTGGACGCTCATGAAGCTCAACTAGGAAGGTACGAAGGCAGAGTGGCCATCCCGTTCAACAGAACAATGGATGTAGCCTCGACCCGGTAGACAAGACTCTTCGCTCGCCGGGGAAAGCCAGCCAGTAGAGCATTGGTCGAGCGGATGCTCAGCCCGGTCGTTGCATCGCCTGGACGGCAGACTGGTTGAGCGGTTCTCCCGCTCGATCTAATAACAAACAAAGGGAACAGTTGGCAATATCTTCCTAAGGATTAGTGTCATTGATAGACGGCATGGTCAGGCAGAGAATCGTACGGTGGAAGCTTCGACTGTCACGTCAGGGATATGCTCGGGCTGTTAAGGTATGGCATCAGGCATGCTTTTCTGATACGGCCTTTCCAGGTATGCTTTGGGAAGCATGCACACCTTGGGAAGCATGCGCGCGCCTCTTGGGAGCTCTATATAAGAAGCCCCAAAGCTTCATCGGAGATATGCTTTGATCATTGTAGCTACAGTTACGCTGCTCCTTTCTTCTCTAGTTCATTCTTCATTCTCCTACTGTCGGTGATTGACTTGAGTGTCGAAGGGTCATCACCGGGGAACCCCTCCTTAGCTCGGTACTAACGACTTGTGGTTGCAGGCTCAGCTCGTCGGAGGTTCATGTCATCTTCGGTCGACATCCAATCAACGTGAGCGTCGTCTACCCAGCGTCCGTCTACTCGCTCTCGGACAGGATCATCATGTAAACCCTGCAGGTGGACTTAGTCCGGCATGATAATAAAGTTGAGTGGTACTACTCTTGGAATTATATGTTAATTAATTGAGTTGTAAGTAACTAATTTAATTAATGGACATACGATATCTTAAACACAGGGAGTTTAACGCACTCATGATAAGAAGGAGCCCATATTATAATATGGGATTGGTGCGATAGTTCTATAATAACCCTTTAGTGGTATAGATTATTATTTATGAACTTGGGTTGAATGCTCGAGCTGAACACAGGAAGCCCAAGCCCATCAGAAGGCTTAAATCAATTCCTCCTCTAGGTCCCTGTTGTAGCTTCTATATAAAGTCTCACATCCACCCATCCAAAACTTGGTTTGGTTTAACTGGGTTTGATTTAACTTGGTTTAGTTTAACTTAACTTGGTTTAGTTTAACTTAACTTGGCTTGGTTTAACTTAACTTGGTTTGATTTAACTTAACTTAGTTTGGTTTAACTTAACTTAGTTTGGTTTAACTCAACTTGATTTGGTTTAACTTAACTTGGTTTAACTTGGTTATAGAAAGAGAGATTTTTCTAAACAGAATTTGGTTATAGAAAGAGAGATTTTTTCTAAACAGAATTCTGTTATTTTTCTTTCTTTGTAATTTACGGTAAGCCTATAAAAAGGAGTAGGTGGTGGCTCCTAAAATTTAATTTTCTAATTCTCCATAATTCTCTTCTCCTCCTTGTGGCCGATGCCCCTTCTTCCCTTGCTAGGGTTGGCCACATCTCCTCCTAGGGCCCACCACATCTCTTTCTTGTGGTCGGCGCCCCTCCTCCTCCACAACTTGGATCGACGCCCCCTCCTCTTTTTTGGTGGGTCGTGGCTTGAAGAAGAGGAAGAAGAGAAGAGAAGGAAGAAGATTAGAAGGTGCCCCATCCTAGAGCCTCCTTTTATAGCCAGCAGTTTGGAAATCGAGAAGAGAAGGAGGGTGATGTTGTCTTGGTAGATCGTCGCACACACGACATCCAAGAAGATGAGAGGAATATAACAAAAGATCAAGAGGTCTTTAGCTACAAAAAAAAGGTACAACTAGTTCTTTAATTCCGCTGCATAATTAGTCGAGTTTTCTTTGTATCAATTTTGAATACCAGCACAAGAGGCTAGCGATCTTGTACTTCGATCAAGGTGTGCTTTGATCCATCAAGAACTTGTTTGATTGATCAAACACATGTCTGATCGAACATGCAGATTGCTAGAAAAAGTTCTATATTTGTACAATTTTTGTATAGGGAAATTTAAATAGAACGGAATTCTAGCGCCCTTCAAGTGGTATCAGAGCAAGTTTTCTGGTTCTGTGTGATAAGTTTTCGGTTAAATTATGCACTGATCATATATAAATTTAGGTCGGATAATAGTAGGATGTGCAAGATAGATTAACTCTGTGGTTGTAGGCATCCTAGATCCAACTATTATGGCTTTGTGTGTTTGTGTATGATTTGAAACCTCGGGCATGTCGAGGTTGTTGTGTGTACATGATTATAATAATTAAATGCGGTCAGTTGCCGTATTATTATTATTTTTTTACATTCTGTTCGATCTAGATTACATGTGAATTCCCTTGTGGAATATAGGATCTATAAATGTAAAAATTTTATTTTTTGTTGCGGCTTGTATCCTTGCTATGGGTGGTGCTATTTTGAGGATCGGAGGTGCGGCGGAAAAGGAAACGAGATAGACGCGATGGCTTGATCCATTGGCGGTATATTGGAGGACAGCGATCCATTAGAGGCATATTAGAGGACAGCGTTGGATAAGGCCATAATAGTTGAAAATTTTATTTTCATATTTATTGCCTTTATATGTTGTTTTATGTGCTGTGATGTGATGTGTGTGCATGTTAAAATTCTTCGATTTAAATAACTAAGTAGGAGAGAGATTATTTAAATAAATTCCATAATCTCCATTACTGGTTTGTAAGTGATGCATTTAAACTTGCGCGTTGGCTTTAAGTGCCTTCCTCCATATCGGATGAGTTTGTTTGCGGATCACTAGATCAAACTTCCTCTATGGATGATTATAGGAAATTACTTAGGTATGTGTGATCTTCTTCATCTGAAGGGGCACAATCATAATTAATGGACTAAGTATCAAGTAATGGTATATACTTAGGCGTATTAATAGTATCCTCCCCATCGGAGTCACTGCTATTATTTATGTGACCGAAGATGAACCAACTATTAATTTTATTTGTCATAAAGTTAGATTGACAAATTAATTAATGGGTAAAACCTCCTTTTACAAATGTTTGAATTAGTATACGTCCACACTATTGTGGCATACGAAATTCATGGTATTTTGAGGTGTTACTGAATTTAAATTATATTGTTTGAGGAATCAATATTATTTTAAATTCTAAAGTTTTGACCAAAATATTTTATTTTGTGATTCTCAAGATTTCAAAATAGCTTTCAATCCTCTTGCTGTTATTTTAAAAGAAAACAAACTTACTGGTCCAAATTATATTGATTGGAAACGAAACTTGGACATTGTCTTAACTGCTGAAGAATATAAGTTCGTACTTCTTGAGGTCTGTCCTAGCGTGCCTGATAAGGATTCTAGTGAAGAGGAGATAGAGAGACATAGGAAATGGATCAAAGAAGATGAGATGGCGCGGTATTACATTTTGGCTTCTATGTCAAATGTGTTGCAACATCAGCATCAGACCCTACCCACTGCCTATGAAATGATGCTCAATCTCAAGAAACTCTTCGGACACCAGAATCGGGCTGCCAGGCAGGAGAACAATAAAGGTGTATCTTATTCATTAGTTGTTGAAACATGTTTAGTGGTGTTATCTACCGGTACCTGGTGTGTAGATACGGGAGCCACTGATCTTGTCTGTAATTCATTGCAAGGGTTCCAGGAAACCCGACGACTACATGAAGGGGAAATCACCGTCTACATGGGCAATGCTACGAGAGTTGCAGCTGTTGCAGTGAGAGATATTTATTTATCTTTTGATAGGAATAAAACTTTAATTTTGAAAAATTATCTTTACGTACCATGTTTTATAAAGAACTTGATTTCAGTTTCTAAATTATTTATGGATGAATATTCTGTTTCTTTTGATGACAAAGTGATTATCAAGAAAAATAGGGTGGTTATCTATTCTAGTGTTTTGGTTGGCAATTTATATACTCTTAATCCAATAACTCCCACGATGCAACAAATGAAAATTAATAATACATGTTCTAATTCTAATAAGAGAAAACAACCTTCGGAAATGAATCAAACATATCTTTAGCATCTAAGGTTGGGTCATATTAATATGAGTAGGATTCAAAGGTTAATAGTCAATGGACCGTTGGGTTCATTGGTAGTGGAAAACTTTCCGACCTGCGAGTCTTGCTTGGAAGGAAAAATGACCAAAAGGCCTTTTAAGGTAAAGGGGTATAGAGTCAAAGAAGTGTTGGAATTGATTCATTCTGATTTGTGTGAGCCTATGACTATCCAGGTAAGAGGTGGTTTGATATGAGCTTGAGTGTCGTACTACGGGAGCTTATCAAATTACAATTAAAGTTAGCAAACCCCTTTACACTAAAGTAGTATAGAAATGACTCGGGTCGTCTCCCAAAAAACGTAACGATAGGATGATAACTTTAGGATTGGTTATGACTTTTGAATTTTTTATATGAGACTGGGGGTTTGGGATTTGAATTTTGAAATATGATATGAAATAACAAAACAAGTATGAAATTAAACCTAAGGGACAAAAGAGCAAAGCAAGTATGAAATCTAATCCTGATTAATAAAAAATATCCTATCTATCCATTAATAGTGATCTCATAGTGCATTATCACTCTACGCTACGATTTCACCAATAATAGAATTAAACTAAGGAATGAAATAGAAAAGCATTAAATGAACCTAACCGAGTAAATGAAAGATGATGCGAATAAGAAAACCTAGTCTAACTTAAACTATGATTACAAGGAAATTAAAGACAACATAAAGTAAGTAACTAAAGAAATTAAGCATAGAACGTGATCTAGAGCATTAAAGAAATCTAATCCTAATTGCATTCAAACGAAGAACAAAACTTATAGCAATTGAAAGAGACAAGACAAGCAAACATTAAGTAAAATAAAGTGCACGAATTTAAACCTACTGTTGTAAGAAACATTTTGTCGAACACCTTACGAGCATGAATCAAAATGACATGAGTATGTGCACTAAAACATGGGAGAACAATTTAGTACAAGCATCAAACAATCAACCACACAAATCAACAATCAATTTGAATCAAGTGAAAAACTGCAACAATTTAAAACTGTCCAAATCTGATGAAGGAAGACGTGCTGCTTGGAATTGAAGTCGTGGAACGTAGAGGCTTCACACAAAACGCCCAGCTCCTGAACGAACCGATGAACAGCAACCAAAATATCGGCTGTGAAATGAACGAGACCACCGTTGCTCCTCTGCTCTATCGCCTGAACCCTAGAAAGCAGAAGTTAAGGAAGAACGCCGGAAAGTGAAGAATCTCACCGGAGAACCCCTCCGGTGAGGTGGATTTGGTCGGAGCTCGCTGCCACCACCGAATCTTGAGGACCTAGCTTTTGCAACCCGCTGTGGCTAGCCTCTAGGATTCGAGGGATGAAGATAAACACCGGAGAACCCCTCCGGTGAGTTGAGTTTGACCAATGGAATCATCGCCGAAGCTTGCTGCTCCCGCCAACTGTACTCGCTGTCGTCCGCTTGTGTTGCCGCTTTGATCTGAGCAGGAGATGGTGGAAAGGAGATGACTGCGGGATGATGGAGAGGGACAAGCTCCGGCCGGCGGCGGTGAATGAGGAGAAGTGGTCGCCGACCGTTGGTGAAGAAGGAGGAGAAGTGGCTGGTGCATCGCGAGCCCTAGCTTGAGGAGAAGTCGCGAACAACTCTCTGGTTACTGTGTCGTGCGAAGAATAAAGGAAAGGGAATGGTTTTCTCCTCCTTTAATCTGGGTCGTCCGATTTGATAAAGATGGATCCATTTGATCTAGCCGATAAAGAGATGAGTGGTGCGGATCTAGTTGCCTTCTTGCTTGGATCCAATGGTCCATGTAGCTTCAAATCTGAATGGAGGGCTGGATGGCTTAGATCTGAATGAAGGAGGAAGATCTCTCTTGATCTGGATCAACGGCTCATATTAATTCTGCTTGATCTCCCTCATTTGACCTCCAAATCAAGTCAAATTTGATCCAACCCTAATTGATGGCTCTTTTGATTTTCTACAAATCCATAATAAAAACATGAGATTAAATAGCACAATTTACAGAAAATTTATAATTAAGTTCAAAATATATCTTACTCACAAAACATAATATAAATTCAAAATTAAACATGCGAGAAGGTAAAAACTCCAAGAATAAGAGCCAAAATAATGTACAAAAATACTAATTATCATGGTTTCGAATATTTTATCTTTTTTATAGACGACTATTCGAGATATGGGTACATTTACATGATGCACCACAAGTCTGAGTGCTTTGATAAGTTCAAAGAGTATAAGGTTGATGTGGAGAAACGTCATGGTAAAAGTATCAAAACACTACGGTCTGATCGTGTTAGAGAGTACCTCTTAGGAGAGTTTATGAGTTACTTATCAAAGGTCGAGATTCAATCCCAATTGTCTGCACCTGGTATACCCCAACAGAATGGTGTGGTGGAACGAATGAATAGGACTCTTATGGAAATGGTTAGATCAATGATGAGTTATTCAGAATTACCAAATTTGTTTTGAAGATATGCTCTGGAAATGGCGGCGTACATTCTGAACTTGGTACTTTCTAAGTCAGTACCCTATACTCCCACAGAATTATGGAATGGGCGTAAGCCTAGTTTGAAATACATTCAGATTTGGGGTAGTCCAGCACATGTGCTGAAGGGAGACGCTGATAAGTTGGAATCACGTACAGAAGTTCGTTTGTTCATCGGATATCCTAAAGGAACGAAAGGTGGTTTGTTTTATAGTCCTAAATATCAGAAGGTCATTGTTAGCACCAATGCCCGATTTCTATAAGAGGATTATGTAATGAACCATAAGCCCATGAGTAAAATTGTTCTTGAGGAAATAAGAGAGGGCACTTCTACTTTAGTTCCAATGGTACAAGATGAGATACCACAAGTAACTGCAATATGTGTCACAAATGATACACAATTATAGGTAGTGCCTCATCGTAGTGGGAGGGTTATTAAGCAACCTGATAAATTCATGTTTTTGGGAGAGTCTTCGAACTTGATCCCTGGTGAACATGAAGCTGGTCCCTAGACATATGATGAAACACTCCAAGATAAAGACGCAGGATCTTGGCAAAGTGAAATGAACTCTGAAATAGAATCTATGCATTCTAATTAGGTCTGGGAGCTTGTAGAACCACCAAATGGTGAAAAACCCATTGGATGTAAATAAGTCTACAAAAGGAAAAGAAGAACAGACGGGAAGGTGGAAACCTTTAAACCGAGGCTTATTGCGAAGGGGTATACTCAGAAAGAGAGAATCGATTATGAGGAAACCTTTTCGCCGGTAGTCATGCTTAAGTCTATCCGAATTCTTTTATCTATTGCTGCTCATATGGATTAGGAGGTTTGGCAAATGGATGTCAAGACAGCTTTCCTTAATGGAAGTCTTGAAGAAAATATCTATATAAAGCAACCAGAGGGATTCATTGCGAAGGGCAAAGAGCATCTTGTATGTAAGCTCAATCAATCCATTTATGGACTGAAGCAAGCTTCAAGATCTTGGAACATCCGGTTTGATGAAGTGATCCAGTCTTATGGATTAATTCATTGCCCGGATGAGTCTTGTGTATACAAGAAAAGTGACGAAAATGTGGTGGTATTTCTTGTACTATACGTAGATGACATTTGCTTATTGGCAACAATGTCAAAGTGTTGGTATGGATGTCCAAGCAGTTTGATATGAAGGACTTGGGAGAATGTGGACATATTCTTGGGATCAAAGTAATAAGGGATCACAAGAAAAGGATGTTGTGTTTATCCCAAACTTCATACATCGATACTATCCTAACTCATTTTAGCATGCAAAACTCCAAGAAAAATTTTCTACCTTTTCGGCATGGAGTACCTTTATCTAAATAAATGTGTCATAAAACATTAAAGGAGATAAAGAAGATGAAGGCAGATCCTTATGCTTCGGCTATAGGAAGCCTAATGTATGTGATGTTATGTACAAGACCGGATATCTGTTTTACCGTAGGCATGGTTAGCAGATATCAAAGTAACCCAGGACCAGGACATTGGACTGCCGTAAAGCATATATTAAAGTACCTGAGAAGGACTAGAGATTATATGCTGGTTTACCAGACAGATGATTTGCTCCCTGTATGTTACACGGATTCGGACTTCCAATCGGATAGGGACAGCAGTAAATCAACCTTGGGGTATGTGTTTACTTTGGGAGGTGGAGCCATAGCATGGAAGAGTGTTAAGCAGAAATGAGTTTTAGACTCCACCATGGAAGCTGAGTATATGGCAGCCTCTGAGGCAACCAAAGAAGCTGTATGGCTCAGAAACTTCTTGATGGAGTTAGATGTGATTCCTGGTTTGGCTAAAGTTATCACAATTTATTGTGATAACAATGGTGCAGTAACAAACTCGAAGGAACCACGAGCCCATAAGGCAAGTAAACACATTGAGCGCAAGTACCACCTGATACGAGACATCGTAAAACGAGGAGAGGTTGTTGTCGCCAAGATTACATCAGCAGATAACCTGACATATCCTTTCACTAAGGCCCTTCTGGCGAGAGCTTTTGATATGCATGTTGAGGGGATGAGAATCAGATGTATGACAGTATTTATGGCAGCATAACCTTTTAGTATAAGTGAGAGATTGTTGGGATGTATACTATAAGCATAGCTTTTGTATGAACATCTATTTTCAAATATTTGAAATGAGAATCACTTTGGTCAAATGTTTGTATTTTATATTTATATATATGTCAATGCAGTTGTCCATTTAATTTATATTGTAGATAATATAGTGTGTGGTGCTACACAGAAGATTATGTTATCGATTTTTTATAAATTATAAATAGTAGCTTACAACCAAGATGGATTGGGGCAAATCATTAGAACGGTTGTAGTGTAATTTGATATTAGTATGTCTTGACTTTAAAATTATACTAGTACACTATGTGTGTATTGAGTAGGACCGTTTGAGGCTGTTCGATTTATACTGACTACATAAAAGAACAGAACTTTTGTTATTATGGATGTGCACCCTCTTAATCCCGATATAATAACAAGCACGTATACTTAGTATTTATTTCTTTAACTTATCAATGGGTGAGATTTATTCGTTAAATCAATAGGCCCGATGAGTTGGGAGATAGTATTATTTATATGGTGTATTGTTGATTATAGAAGGAAATTGTGTCCTAATTATTTAGGTTAATGATTTCCCATTGAGGAACTCATAAGAATTATCATGCAGGTGGACTTAGTCCGACATGATAATAAAGTTGAGTGGTACTACTATTGAAATTAGATGTTAATTAATTGAGTTGTCAGTAACTCATTTAATTAATGGACATACGATATCTTAAACACAGGGAGTTTAACACACTCATGATAAGAAGGAGCTCATATTGTGATATGGGATTGGTGCGGTAGTTCAATAATAACCCTTTAGTGGTATGAGTTATTATTGATGGACTTAGGTTGGGTGTTTGAGTCGAACACAGGAAGCCAAGCCTATCAGAAGGCCTAAACCAATTCCTCCTCTAGGTCCCTGTTGTAGCCTCTATATAAAGCCTCGTATCCACCCATCCATAACTTGGTTTGGTTTAATTGGGTTTGGTTTAACTTGGTTTAGTTTAACTTAACTTGGTTTGGTTTAACTTAACTTTGTTTGGTTTAACTTAACTTGGTTTGGTTTAACTTGTTTATAGAAAGAGAGATTTTTTCTAAACAGAATTCGATTATAGAAAGAAAGATTTTTTCTAAACAGAATTCTGTTATTTTTATTTCTTTGTAACCGACGCTAAGCCTATAAAAAGGAGTAGGTAGTGGCTCTTAAAACCTAATTTTCTAATTCTCCACAATTCTCTTCTCCTCCTTGTGGTTGGCGCCCCTTCTTCCCTTGCTAGGGCTACCACATCTCCACCTAAGGTCGGCCACATCTCTTCCTTGTGGCCAACACCCCTCCTCCTTCACAACTAGGGTCGGCGCCCCCTCCTTTTCTTTGGTGGGCGGCTGCTTGAAGAAGAGGAAGAAGAGAAGGAAGAAGATTAGAAGGTGCCTCATCCTAGAGCCTCCTTTTGTAGTCGACGGTTTGGAAACCGAGAAGAGAAGGAGGGTGGTGTTGTCTTGGTAGATCGTAGCCCACACGACGTCCAAGAAGAGGAGAGGAATACAACAGAAGATCAAGAGGTTTTTAGCTACAAAGAAAAGGTACAACTAGTTCTTTAATTTCGCTGCGTAATTAGTCGAGTTTTCTTTGTATCGATTTTGAATACCAATACAAGAGGCCAGTGATCTTGTACTTCGATCAAGGTGTGCTTTGATCCGTCAAGAACTTGCTTGATTGATCAAACACATATCTGATTGAACATGGGGGTTGCTTGGAAAAGTTCTGTATTTGTACAATTTTTGTATAGGGAAATTTAAATAGAACGGAATTCCAGCGCCCTTCAGGATCTTCTTTGACTCGGGACTAGTTCTCAGGCGATCGTGCTTAATTACTAGGGGGCTTGAGTCTCTTAGGCCTTGTTTACTTCGGAGGATGGATTTAGAAACTAAAGAAAGTTTTCCATGCAAAAACAATTTTCTCCGTTTATTTCATATAAGAGAATTGATTTTATATCTTTTCTATTGTTTACTTTATCTAAAATAATGGATGGATGGATTTATAAATCCATCTGTTGATTCCTTTGTGAATACAATTTTATCCATCCAAAATCATATGGAACTGTAAGTATCCTAGGTTGATTTTGATGTGATCAATTGAGTTAAGTTAGATCTTGTCTTTTTTTTGATGTCTTGTGTCAAAGTGTGCAAGAACTTAGGAACACAAAAGTCTAGTGGAAGACGAGGCAAGTGAGAATGGTGGCACGAAAAATGGGTCAACGGGTTCGGTGCATCCTAGGGAAGAAAAGTTGTGGAAGAGTACATCAGCTGATGAGAAGGGCGTGCATAGAGCATTCAAGGGATGAGAAGTCGGGGAGGGAACTTGCTCAAGGAGAATATCAGAGTTAGATTCAGGTGAGCTCAAGTCTGGATGATTGGAGCATCACCTAAGCAATTGGAGTTGTTCATTCTCGGATGAACAGTGCTCGAAGCACCCTGGAGCTCTCTTGGAGGCGCCCTCGTGCCTCTCTTAGAGGCACCCTATGTTGGTCCCAGTGAGGTCGGCAAAAGGGGGTGCCTTACTTGAAATTACAAATACACTCTTCTCACAACTTTCGACTTTAACTAATAAATACTTGTTATAAAAATAAACCTAAATTATATAGAAATGAAAAGAGGCTACCGAGTTTTACTTAGAGACACCCTAAAGTTCAAGGGAGAGTTTGCCCTATACAAAAAGCGAATGGAGGTATTTTTTAAAATCAACTTTGAGATCTCATTAATAATTAAATACAATTTTATAGTTCCAAAAGATCAAAAAGGTGAAGAAAAAAAGAATACCTTTGGATAAAGAAGGAACAAACGGACTTTGTGAAAAATAGATGAGTTGAATTCCACCTACTAAGTGTGTTGCCACCTCAAGAAGTCAGCAGGATCACACCTACGAATCAACAAAAGAACTTTAGGAGAAGTTCTTGGAGTTACACGAAGAAACATCCGAAGCAAAGCTTGCGAGACGGAACATGTTCCGGAATGAACTAACGAACCTCTGGCTGAAAGAAGGAGAGTCAGTAGCATAACTGCACGCCAAACTAAAGGAGCTAATCACTGAACTCATGAATCTCAGAAAAAGACAACAATCCGAGATTCATTAAGGTACACTTTGAATGCTTTTCCTAGAACATAACAATGGCATTCATAGCTGACTCCTACTATATTTCTAAGTATATAAAGATAAGTTCATTAAAAAAAATATTTTTGACTCATGATTTTAGATGTGCAAAATTAAAGAAGGAGCCAAATCATACAATTACCCTACAAGTAAGAATGGACGATCCTGACTCTGAAGCATCAATCAACGAAGACGAGGCAGTCTTAATGGTAACAAATTTTAATAATTTTCTTAGAACAAATAAATTTAATAAGTCGCAAACAAAGAAGCACATTCGGAGCAAAAGGAAAGTTTGATACTATAACTGTCAAGAAGAAGGGCACATCAAAGATGACTGCCCTAAGTTAAAGAAGAAGGAGAAAAACAAGGGCAAAAGACCAATAAGATCGAAGCATAAGAACCTGAAGACGATATGAGATGAATCATCATCATCAGAATCAAAGTTAGAAGATACACTAGATTAGCCATGATGGCAGACCACGGGGAGGAATTACGAAAGTTCCTTAGAAATAAGTATCGACGATGGGGGAGAATCTTCAGAAAAAAACAATAATGAAGACGAAACGTCAGACCATGAGGTAAGTGAGGTATGTGCCTTACTTCCTGAAGAATATATTTTAAATTTAATAAAATGCTTTCAGAAAATATGCTAAAATTAGAAAATAAATATGTTAAGTTAAAATTAAACTTAGCAAATTCATGTCCTCTATTAATATTTAATAATAAAAAAATAAAAAATTGAAAGCATAAATAAAAATTTAAAGAATAATTATACATGTGAAAATTTGAATATTCTTTGAAATTCAAAAGTTAAGAATTATGAAAGGTTTAATTAGTATTTTAGATTTCTTAGGGGTCAAATTAGAAAAATCTCTATAAATCATATACCATGAATTTTTTATTATGCATAATTTATTTTTTCTAATAAAATCAATTATTTCATCAACTTTCTGGTCATATTTATTACTCAAAAATTTTCTTGTACAAAATATAAATATTATCTATAAACAATAAAATTTTCAAAAAATTTTAATCGTTAAGTTATTTTTTATGAATTTTTCAATAAAAATCATATTTTAAAAATTAAAATATTTTGTAGACTTACTTTTGAACTTTTTTTGCGATAAAACATAATGTTCTCTATCATCATTAAAATTTTTGACATTTTTACATATTATCTAAATTATTATAATTTTTTTTCAAAAATAAAATTTTTACTATTAAAAATTATCGAACATTATTTTTGAAAACTTTAATTTTTTCTATGGATAAACATTAAATTTTACATATTTAGAAAAATTATCATAATTTTTTGTAATTATATTCTATTTTTAAACATTAATTGTTACAATGAATATTTCTACTTAAAAATATTATTTTGGTCAATTTTTTTTTATCGTGCAAAAATTTCAATTGATCTAACTTCTACTGTTTGTCTTTGACAAATCTTTTCGAACACATAAATAATTTTTATCAAAATAGAAAATTAATTAGTAAAATTAAGAAGTTTTTTAATTTTTTTTAAATATTAGTTTATTGTTAATTCTGTCCACAAACTCTTAGATTTTTTTTTCAAATTTTTCTAACTATTTTTTTGTGATCAAAGAGAGAGAAATAGAGAGTAAGTTAAGGGGAGGTTTTTTTAATACTTATTTGTAAATTCTTATTATAATTGTAAATTCATTTTCTTAGTATCAATCATTTTATTTTGGGTTAACCCTAACTTTAATATGGGTTGATGTACATCAAAAAGGAAGAGATTATAAGTATCCTGTGGTAGTTTGATGTGGTAAACCGAGTTAAATTAGGTCCTGTTTGTGTTTGATGTCTTGTGTCTCAGTGTGCAAGAACTTAGGAGCACAAGAAATCAAGCAGAACACGTAGCTAGCGAGAAGGATGACACAGAGAGTGAGTTAACGGACTCGGCGGTGCATTTGAAGGACAGGGTGATGCGGAAGAGTACACTAATGGATGAGAAGGACATGCACGACGTTCGAGGGATGAGAACTGGGGGGGGAAGCCTGCTCGAGGAGAAGATTGGAGTTAGATTCGGATGAGCTCAACTCCGGACGGGTGGATTATCAACCACTTAAAGAAAAGTCAACTCCTAAGTTGACTTTAAAGCTGATAATAGTTGCTGGAGGCGCTTTCAAGGAGATAGAAGAGCTTTCAATACCCGGTCATGGAAGATGCCTTCAATGATATAGAAGGCACCCTCGAGGTCATGGAAGACGCCTTCAAGACTGTTGGTGGCACCTTCAATAGCCGTTAGCTGCAGATAAAGTTTTATTTTTAGCTGATAAAACTTATCTTATTGGAGGCGCCTTGGACCTCCTTGGAGGCACCTCCGAGCAATGGATAGATTTTCCAGGGGCTATTAAAAGACCCATAGAGTAAAGAATTTAACAACAACTAAACTACAAGTCTTGTAGTCACTTCCTAGTCTTTCTTGTGAGCTATCAACGTCTATAAGAGGTTACTCCATCTTCAACAAAGGATTTTTTCTAGTGGAGCTTTTTCAAAGTCTTGGATTAATAACTACCTAGTTTGTAACCAAGTAATTCCTCATCTCTTCTTTATTTTAGTTGTTCAGTTTATTTTTATTTAAATTAATTATACTTACTAATCAAGAACGAGAAAAAGATTGTTTTATTTCTATAGATAATTCATCCTCTCTTTCCAGTTGCACTGGAACTAATAGGTTGCTCATGAACCAAGTTGAATATTGCTTGGGCGACCCTGGCTACTTGGGTACTCAAGAGGTGGTCATAAAATTTGACTACTATGGTGCACAAGACATGGTTCGATTTGGAAAGGAGTGATGGGGTGGCCCTAGCCTCTAGGGTGCTTACGTACTTATAGAGATGTTCAGGACACGACTCGGGTGCAAGTGCTTAGGCGTTGAAATTGCAGGAGCTGGGGAAGATGCACGGGCTTTAGGTGGTGGATGTTGTGAAACAAGATCAACCGAAGGCTATGAATGAAGGAAGGAACATGGTGTTGGATCGAATGAGTGTGATAGAGGGGGGGGGGGGGGGGGAATATCGTGCTTTTAAAACCTTTCTTTTACTCGTTAAAAACAAAGTCGTGCAGCGGAAAGTAAAAGACACAGTTCAGTTACTTGGTTCGGAGCCTAGGTTGACTCCTACTCCAAGGCCCGCGATCCTTGACCGCATCGAT
Source organism: Zingiber officinale (assembly GCF_018446385.1). Taxonomy (NCBI): domain Eukaryota; kingdom Viridiplantae; phylum Streptophyta; class Magnoliopsida; order Zingiberales; family Zingiberaceae; genus Zingiber; species Zingiber officinale. The sequence goes on along the minus strand of NC_055990.1, from coordinate 58,068,489 downwards.
GGACAATCCACTAAGTCTCTTCTTTCCGAAAGCCTCAGAAAGAAGTAGTGCGTATAACAAGATGAGTAAGATAGTAACAGCCTACTATCTTACTTGAATTAAGTACAATGCAAGCAAAAATAAGTTATACTGACAGTATGTAAAAGTTGAGGTTTGGTCAGCACTTCTTGAAGCAGTAGACGAGTAGTCGTAGCACAAGTCACTTTGCACAGAGATGAACTTCGAACTAATCAACGTTATTTTCATCCTCGGACCTCGAACTCTCTTTTATAAGAATCATCAATGTTCGGTCAACCGATCTCTGGGTTCGGTCGACCGAACCAGCTCCCTTCCTTCCTGATTGAGATTCAATATTGATTCGATCTTTGACAATTAATGATTATTAAGGGTTCGGTCGACCAATCTCTCTGTTCGGTCGACCGAACATGCTTCTTCCCTGTTCGTCGAGATTTACCGAGATTCGCATTTACTGTGCATTTAATGATTGATTGTTCGGTAGACCGATCCTCTAGTTCAGTCGACCGACCAGTGTAGTTTCCTTCCCTACTGATTGTTGCTGATTGAACTGTGCTGAGTCACCCTGGTTCGGTCGACTGATCCCTACGTTCGCCCGATCCCTACGTTCGCCCGACCGATCCGACTGAACCTGCAAAACAGTGTGGGACAAAGTATCCCTGCAACACAAAGGTTAGCACAGTAATATATGATGCATGAGTAATATTAGACAATAGAATCTGTCTTGATTTCAACTTGGAAACCTTCCCGGTTTTTTCAGTTGGATCAGCGACCTTAGGTTGTTCCTTTCAAGAACTTGACCTCTCTGTCGCTCCTCCAGTTGCTTACCTCGACTTACCTACCAAACATTGGTCTTCCAGACTTGTTTAGACTTTCTTTGCTTAGTGTCTGATCACCTGATCCACTAAGGCATTTCCTGCAATACTACATTAGCCAACAGCAATAATAGTAATACAGAATGCTATGGTAAAACTAAACTTAGAATCACCAAGATCCGATGGTACGGCCGACCGAAAGCCATCCGATCAACCTTGCTTGGAGTTCACTCCTCCAAGACTTCTCGCTACCTAAGGTTATCTTCCCTTAGGATTTTCACCATCTGACTTCACTCACCAGAACCTAAGGTTACCATCCCTTAGAGTCTTCTCCACCTAGCTTCACTCACTAGGACTCAATATTCGGCTACCCAGGGATCAGGTTCTTCAGACCTATCCACCTGACTTCCATGATCTACCGAGATTTTCCTTGTCTCAGTACTCGGCTACCTAGGGATCAGGTCCTCTAGACCTATTGAATCCACCTGACTTCTACGATATACCAAGATTTCCTTGCCTAGCCTACAACTAGAACTTCCCTTGCCTAACCGCAGTTAGGACTAGTCACTTGGTTGTCTTTCCACTCTTGCCTAGCCATGACTAGAACTTCTCATGATCAAGCTTCATTAAACATACTTAAACATATTTGTCGGACATTAAAACCTTGGAGGTCAATTGCACCAACACATAGTTAGGACTAGTCACTCGGTTGTCTTTCCACTCTTGCCTAGCCATGACTAGGACCTCCCATGATCAAGCTCCATTAAACATACTTAAACATATTTGTCGGACATTAAAACCTTGGAGGTCGATTGCACCAACACATAGAGCGTGCATCTCTTGGAGGATGACAATAATACAATTACCCTATAAAGGAGGTGAAATAACAAGTTGGTGAAGGCTGGTGAGATGACACGCAAAACCATGTTGGTAAACTAACAAATGCTGGAAGGAGCGAGTTTTGATATTTCAATGGAAATAATAACGAAACTAGAAGAACTAATTTACACGGGTTGATCTACCCTAGCTAAAAGAAAATATAAGGTTTTGAGAAGCCCTCGGGCTAAATCCACATGATTAACAAATTTTCGTACTCTATTTTTTACAATTTTCATTTCTGCCTCTTTTCAAAGTAATAAGGCTCTCGAGCTACGGCCCGAGTAGTTCTACATGTGGTTCCACCCTTAAATATAAAGTTAGTCCTTAAGGAATACAAGAGTCATTTGGTTGGACTTGACACTTCATCGTAAATAAGCAAATATCTTATATCCATCCTTATTTTAAACCAATATTGATATAAAAGATATAATATAATATAATATCGTATTAAAATTTTTAATATATCAATAATATCAATATATTTTAGTATATTTCAGTATAATAAGTACGGAAATAATTATAGACCAGAATTGCATTGAAAAAAAAAAAAGTGTTTAATTCAGACTAGGTCTTAAATTTGTACCCTCACATATAAGAAAGAATTTCTTATCTAATAATATTCATAATATTTTCAAATTATGATTCAATATAAACTCGTATGAAACTTTCAATTAAGATCAATCTTTCGTACATACTAAAATCATTTTAATCCATTTGTTTACTATCACTTTTCTAACATTAAAACGAATATGCATATTTGGGTCGGTTCATGATGCAAAAAGGTTGGAACCGCCAACCCAGCGGCCCCCTCACCCCGGCCCCACAAGTATGAGAGGGAGTTTTGGGTCGGTTCAAATATTATAAAAAGTGGGTACCTGGCAAATCAAACAAACCCTACACTTCGAGCCGATCGAGAGATCTCCCGAGGGGGACGATGGATATCGAACGCAAGCAATCGGAGCTCATTGATCACTTCGTCAAGCAAGCCGCCGGCGAAGATGCGTCCGCTTCCAACCTCGCCGCCCTCATCCTCGAGGCCACCGCTCACCCCTCTCTCTTCGCCTTCTCCGAAATTCTCTCCGTCCCCAACCTCGCCAAAGTGCTCTTCTATCCTCCCCTTTCTTCTATATTTTTCATGTAAATTTTTGTTTTCGTTTTCGTTTGCTCCACCTTTTAGACTGTTTATCTGTCGTGCAGCTGAAAGGAACGCAGTACTCGTCGTCTCTTGATGTGCTGCGCTTGTTTTCCTATGGCACATGGAGTGATTACAAGCGTAAGAATTAGCTTGAACGTTCTTCTTCTGCATCTTCTTATTTCAATTTTTTTCCTTTTCTTGTCCGGTGTTTTTCTAATGGATTGATGGGCTTATGAAATGAATTCCATGACAAGGTGATGCTTTTAAACTTGGTTTTTTGGCATCCCAAAGTTTCGAACCATTAACTGTGTTAACCATTTTCCTCAATATCTTTTATAAATGATTATTTGTTTTATATTGCTGATTGTTTGGCCTTAACAGATGGAGAGTAGCTACTCTTTTATGTACTAATGGTCAGCAAATAATCATATTTGTACTTAGTTATATTTAAGTATTTTTAAAACTGTAATTAGATTTAATAGGCAATCAGTTTGCCATAAACCAAGCTGCTAGAAATAGAAATGGTTTATCTCATAGTTTATTTTTAAGTTGTCCGTTTTAGTAATTTTCTACATCAACCTTCTTTAAGAACTATCAAAAGAACAAGTGAAAAGATAAAACTTTCACTCACCTTTTATGAAAAAATTTACAAAGTATCATTAGAGTGGAATACTGGAAATTGTACACTTGTAGAACTTGGATACCAAATGACCTAGCAACTTTTCCTATTTATAGATACAAGTCTCCCTTGACATTACTCCTAGAGCAGACATGGCTCTTTGAGTAGATTCCTCTTTACTAAGAGACATTGCCTTAATCTATCATAGAGACATAATTAATGCCTAAAAGAATCAAATGTTTATCAAAAATTTAGTATGATAATTTAACACTCCCCTTAAAGTGATTTTTTGGAGACAAGTCTAAGTTTGACTCTAAATGCTTCAAAAGATCCTTTGGAGAGACATCATGAAAAAATTTGTAACATTATCTCACTTCCGTCATTTGAATGATACCATCTAGCACCTTTTCACAAATGAAATGATGCTCAATCTCAATCTCAATCTCAATTTGCTTTGTTCTCACAAGACATACAAGAGTAGTGGCAATGCCTTTGATCTTCGATTATCATAAGGAACATTTGTTGGCTTGTGAACTTGAGAGTCAAAGGCAATGGCTTTGGCAGCAAGTGTAAGGCAAAGCTTAAATTTGTACTTAATGCCCCTTTTTCTTGATCAAATTCGACTTCAATTCTGAAGGCTCCATAGAGTAGGATTTGCCATGGAGATTGCAATAAAAAGGTTTAGACTTGATCACTTTTGATCATACCATCGATATTGTGTTGGATGTATAAATTTGGGATGCATAAATCTGTCAAATGTGAGGATTGTAACGTCGAGTTAAGTGGGTTTCTCAGCTGACATGGATTTTAAAAGTTTAAATATGAAAGTGGGTCTCATATTGAGGTTTCTTTTTTTAAAATTATTTGTGAATTTTCCCCTTTTGATTTTGGGACTCGCGGAGCACAATTCTTCACAATTAATTACCCAACCACTTTCGCTATAGTTGTATGGGAGTGGCCTGTTAACCATACCGATTGAAGGAGACTTGTCAATGAACACTGGGTTTTGGAATGCCTTACCAAAGGGCTCTCAAGGGCTACAACACTTTGGGAGTAAACTTTATTGTTTGATAAAATTATGTGTAAGTTTTTTTTTCCGTCTTTTGCACTCAAACCACTGCATTCCTAAGTTCATTTTCCCAATGTGGGTGGAAGAGCCCACTCCATAAGCTGTTTTCTCAATAAAATTTTTGAATACATTTAAAATTATTATAATATTTTTTGATAAATTGTAGAAATATTAATATATTGTGCACATTAATATTAAATATCAAAGTATTTTTTAACTAATTAATTACTTCCTTGATGATTATTTAATTGTCAAAACTTTATAAAATATTAAAATAATACAAATTTATAAAAATTATGGTTTATTCAATTGCCATTTTCTGTTATATTATATGAAAAATAGAAACTTAATAGTCTTTGACAGATAATAGTACTAGAAACAATATAACACAAGCAGAGAATTAATATCCTTTATTATTTAATGATAAATATAGAAACATCTAATAATTGTTTTATAAATAAAATGAAAATTAATAATTTAATCACTGAGATATTTATATTTTAAATAACAGATAACATATTACACTAAATTGCATGTTAAGATTTTAAAAATTGCGATGAGAATATGTATAATTTATTTCAAACATTAATTAATAATTCTATTTCATTCTAATTTTTATTTTAAACTGAAAAATGCTTTCTAAGTACACTTTTATAGGATTCAAATTACTTTACAAAACAATCTTAAGATGTAGATTACCAAACACTAAACAACTGTACGAAACAACGTTTACCTACCAACACTTGAAATGCAAATGTAGTGCTAAACCTAGCTAAAGTAATCTATTTTATTTTTTATTTTATTTTATTTTATGAATTGGAAGGAGGTTTAGGAGGTTCAAATATGTGGAATTGGTAGCCTACACACACAATGACGTTTGCAGACTAAACACTTTGCTAATCCACCAAAAATAATGGGATGTATCAACTCCTTGCGTCATCCTTGGATCATTCCAAACTCCTTTCTTCTTGGGATTGTGCTACATGGTATGAGCTATGAGGGATCAGTCAGTGCTTAGAGATCATCACATTGTCTGGTTGTGGTTAGCTTATTGTCAGAAAGTGCCATTCCCATATGATGACTTGGAGATTTTTATAAGGGCTAAGAGGTAGACAATGGAAAGGAGAGGACTTCCATATGCAAATTTTGTTTTGCTTTCTTACCTATTATGCTTTTGACGTGTTTCTGGTAAGCTAGAATGTTTATTAGAGAGTGCAATGCAAATTTATAGTGACAGTTATATCTATTTTTTTTCCTTTTCTTGCTACATTTCTTGACCAAGAGATTGCTGAAATCATACAATATCTTTATTATTTTTCCTATGAATTACAATGCCACCAATTTTACCACTTTGATATGACCAATATTTAGATTTCTGACCATCTCATCTTGCTACTGATTCTGGTTTAGATAACTGTGAGTGAGCTCATAAGATAGGTGAATCCAACAACTATTTGTGACATAAATTAATTGAAGAAGTTCATTGTTTGTTTTCTTTTCCTGATCCCATGTAGATTATCTAATATAGGAAAATCCAGATTATAGGATTATCCAATATAGGAAAATCCAGCTTATCCAATATAGGAAATCCAAATTATCCAATAATGGAAAATCTAGATTATAGGATAAAATTCAGATTTAATTCTAAATAAGCTAACTTTGAGGGAAATTCAACACTCCCCCTCAAGTCCGGTTGTACATATTTCAACTTGTTACATAGTTCCTCAAAGTTAGGTCTTAGCAGCACCTTTGTTAAGATTTCTACGAGTTGCTCTCATGTAGGAGTGTAGATCAACTTCACTTTCGAGTTCTCAATCTTCTCAACTATGAAATGTCGATCAATCTTCACATGTTTTGTTCTGTCACAATGAAGTGGATCCTTTGTGATGCTAATAGTAGCCTGATTATCACACTTTAGCTTCATCGATTTCTCAAACTCTATCTCCAACTTGACCATAACTCGCTTGATCCATATTCCTTCACAAATGGCTATGGATAAGGTTCTTAATTCAACCTAGGCACTGTTTCACTGTTTCTTACTTCTCCATGTTACAAGGTTACCCCAGATGAACAAGCAAATCCCCTAGTGACCTCCTGGCTTTTTGCCCAGTCTGCACCGGACTATTAGACTTATATCTACAATCATTCTTCATGAATAGTAAGTCTTTTCCACGAGTCATCTTTAGATATTTGAGAATTCGGTACACAACTTCCATGTGCTCCTCTGTGGATGGTTCATAAACTGACTTACGACACTCAGTTGCAAAATCAATGTCAGGTCGAGTATGGGATAGATAAATGAGCCTTCCCACTAGGAGTTGATATCTTCCTTTGTCTACTGAAACTCCTTCCTCTTCATTCCCTAACTTCTTAGTAGGTTCCATAGGGGTTCTTGCATGTATGTATACAATGAGGATGACTAGTTTATTTTCAGGAGAGCACTTCATAAAGAGAGTATGATCAGCTTGACACTGAACAAATACATTTCTTTTACTGATTGTGACAATTTGCCAAACCATGTGGAAATTGTTTAAGTCCATACAAATATTTTAATAACTTGCACACCTTATTGTTGCAGTTGATTATTTGTAGACTCGAAGGAATTTCCATATAGACTTCCTCTTCAAGATCTTCATTAAGGCATTCTTTATATCAAGTTGATGAAAAGTGGCTATGACCAATCCAAGTTTGCTGCTAATGAGAGGAGTATTGGAATGGTGTTGAGCTTCACAATAGGAGCAAAGGTATCTCGGTGATCAACACCATAGGATTGAGTAAAGCCCCTTGCTACTAATTGGGCCTTGAGCCTATCAATGCTCCAATCTGCCTTATATTTCATGGTAAAGAGCCATTTACACCTCAATTTTCTTTCCTGGTGGGAGTTTAGTAATAATCCATCTTCATTTTTCTCCAAGATCATAATCTCCTCTTGAACAATTTGTTTCCAACTCGGTTGACTTAGAGCCTCTTGAATATTTGCTGGAATTTAAACATTATCTGTCCTTGAAATAAATGCTCAATGAGACTGAGAAAACCTGCATATGACATAAAGTTCTTGATCAGGTTCAAGTATCTTTCTCAAGGCAATAGGTAATTCCAAATTATCTTCGACTTGAATTTCCTCCGATCCTTTTTTGTTCTAGTTCATTCTCACCTCCTGTGCTAGTTTCCACAGTAATTGAATCTAGTGCAGGTTCTTGGACAGGTGTGAGATGTGCTACATTCTCAATCTCCTCCCGAGTTTACTTTTTCTTCCTGGTAAATATACCTGACAGCGGCGGATTGGATAGACTTGATGGAGGAATTTTAGTTGAGAACTGGTGAGGTTTAGATAGAGATTTAGATGAAGTAAGATCAGGTGGTGAGGATTGGACTTAGTGATAAATTTTTTGGATCAAGTTCACAGATTGGACTTAGTGACAAATTTTTTGGATCAGGTTCACGGACTGGACTTTGTTTTAACAGTGAGGAATCCCAACTCCAAAGCTGAATTTCTCTTTGATTCTCCTCCTAAATTTCAAGTTTGGAGAAATAAGGATTTTGTTCAAAGAATGTCACATCCATTGTTTCAAATATTTTTCACGTATTAAGACAAAAACACTTGTATCCTTTTTTTATTTGTGAAGTAAACTATGAAGACACATTGTGGATCTTGGATCAAGTTTACTCCTATTTTGAGGGTATACATGAACAAATGCAAAACACTCAAAATTTTTGAAAGGAAGATCAGAGGCTCTGAAAGAACCCTAGCATGAGGAAAAACTTTAATGAGGGCTTGATGTGGCGTTTCAAATTTTAGGATACGATATGACATCTGATTTATGAGATATGTAGAAGTAAGAATGACTTCCCCCAAAGATATTTTGGAACACCAGTAGAAAACATAAGAGATCAAGCTATTTCCAACGAATGACAATATTTCCTCTTAGCCACTCCATTTTGTTGGGCTATATTGATACATAAACTTTTTTTGGAAAATTCCTTGTCTAGACTGTTGGATCGTGAAAGAACAAGAGAGAGGGGGGGGGGGGGGGGGTGGGTTGAATCTCGTAACTTTAAAAACTTTTCTTATTTTTTATAAACACTTACAGTAAGTAGCAGAATAAAGTAAAAATAAAAATAAAGAACACGTTTCTTTTTTACTTGGTTTGGAGTCGATCACTTTCATTGGGCAATCTACTAAATGATAAACTGATATTACAAATGAGAGTACAATGTGCATATCGACAACGATGAATCTAAGAAGTAGCGTAGGTTGTCGAAAGCCTCTCGGCGTCGTAGTAGTTGCAGCTTGCACGAGCAGAGAATAGCGCGTTGTATCTGGCTCAGAGCTCAAGGGCTATTTTTTATAGGGCTTGTTCCGTCAACTTAACCTATTCATCGACTGATCCATCTATTCGTTGACGGATCTTCCTTTTTATCCGATCTGTTCAATTTTGGAAATCTCGCTGTTTTGTCGACGGATCAAGATCTTTCCGTCGACTAAACTTTGCTTTCCCTCCGTTTGCTCAGATATGATTTGCCCAATACCTGAGATCACGGTGTTCAGTTGACAGGGCTTTGTCCGTCGACTGAACAATTTGTTCCCTTTTCTGTTCTGTTTTGAATTTCACTGTTCTGATGGTTTTTCGAACCTCATTTTCTGCAAAGATAGTGTTAGTAATAATTACCCTGCAAAACAGAGTTAGAACATAAATCTGTAGAGCAAGATTAGTGAATATTGTATGCATGAATGTGACTGTCTTGATCTCAATTTAGAAACATTTGTCGATTTCTTTAGTTGGATCAGTACCTAATGTTTGCCCCTAATGGGACACAACCTCACTTCACCACTTCCCGTAGTTTACCTAAACTTACTTGCTAAATATCAGGTCTTCCAGACTTGTTTGGACTTAATCGCTCAGCATCGGATCAGCTGTCAGAGCTTCTATTTGACTCGATATCGGGTCTTCCAGACCTATCGAGTCTGCTCGCCAAATGTCAAGTCCACTTGACTCATCTGGGCTTCTTGCCTGGTTCCACGATCTGCTGAGACTTCCCGTGCCTAGTATCGGGTCCAGCTGATCTACTAGGACTTTTCAAGTTGAGCTTCCTGCACACTTGATTAATTCATCCGATAACAATAAAACTTAACTTGAATCTTTGACAATATCAAAACATAGGTTCGATTATGGTGTTCCCTGTACTAACAATCTCCCTCTTTTTGATCTTTGACAACTTGGTTTAAATAAGTTAAAACATGATAGTTAACTTTCTCCCCCTTTGGATAAGCTCTCCCTAAATTTAACCTCTCTCCCCTTTGATATACATCAAAAATTAGGGTTACAACACAAGCATCAATTAAGATTAGAGTTTTGATAAAATTTGAAAACACTGGAGATGGTACTAAGATTCGAAAAATATCTAAGATATAAGTATTTGAAAAACAATATTGAAATTCATTTTAAAAAGATCTTTGAAAGACTAAAAAAAATCTAAAAATTATTTTAAAAATTATCAAAGAAAAAATTTTGAAATAAGTTTTGAAAAACTCATAACGATAAGTGTTAAATTTTGAAAAGTTTTCTAAGGATTTTCTTAGTAGAAATTTTGAACCAAAGATAAATTTTGAAAATTGTATAAGATAAATATGTTCACAAATTTCCTTAGAAAATAAGTGTATGATAAATTTCAAAAATAAAAGAAAATTTTGAAATTTCTAACTTTTGAAGTTTTTAAGGAAAGTAGATTTTGAAATTTCTAATAAGTTTTGAAATTTCTAAGGAAAATTTTGAAAATATGTTTTGAAATTTCTAAAGAAAAATTTTGAAAATAAGTTTTGAAAAAAAAATTCTTCCAAGATCGATGTTAATGCTCCCTTTAAATTAAAAATATCCTAAAGTCCAAGTATGTATAGATGAAACAACTAGAAAAAAAAATCCTTATTTTGAAATATCCAACTTTAGCTTTTAGCTATTTATCATAAGATATCAGCTTATTTAACTAAAGTTAGTCAAATTGAGTGTTTGGATTCCAATTAGTTCTTACTAAGCAAGAACACCCAATTTGATCAATGTATGTTTAAAGTCCGGATTTATATCAATGCATTCATAAAACCATATGAAATCTAGGCTAACGCCTAAGCATCTCCCACCGTTCTATGTTTAACAATACACAAACAAGGGATCCTAGTGTGTTGGTGAGATGTTGGCTTCCTAAAGCTATTGGATCGCTACGGTATTGCCTAGGCTAATTCCATCTTGATATTGGAAAACCTAATTTTTTGTAAATCATGGATATAAAATAAAAATAAGTTTTTGAAAACTATTAGTTACAAAAAAAAACACAAAAATAAATACTTATTCTACAAAGCACATACCTAATTGTCGCCTTAAACTATTCAATTCTAATTCAGGTAAAGTCTTGGTAAATATGTCTGCTAAGTTTGACTTAAATTCAATGTAGTTAAGTTCAATATTTTCTTTTGTAATATGATCCCTAACAAAATAATGTTTAACTTCTATATGTTTTATTTTAGAGTGATATATTAGATTTTTAGTAAGATTTATTGATATTATCAATAAATGTTTTAACATTTTTATAGTCTAATGTAAAATCTTTTAAGGTATGGGATATCCATAATAGTTGGACAACACATTCTCCCATAGCTATGTATTCGACTTCAATAGTTGATAGTGCAACACCATGTTGTTTTCTACTAAACCAGCTTACTAATGAGGATCCTAGTAATTGACAACCTCTACTTGTACTTTGTCTATCTAGTTTACATATGACATAATCTGAGTTAGAATAACCAACTAATTCAAAACTTACAGTTCTAGGATACCATATTCCTACATTAATTGTTCTTTTTAGATACCTAAAAATTATTTTAACATGTGTTAAGTGAGATTCTTTAGCGCAAGTTTGGTATCTAGCGCAATGCTTATTGCAAATAATATATCGAGTCTACTTAAACTACCTATCACACTTCTATAATATTTTAGATCTATGGCCTTACCATTTTGATCATTATCTAATATTATGTTTGTTGTCATTGGAGTTTTAAATTCTTTTGCATTTTTCATTTCAAATTTCTTAAGTAGTTCTTTTGTATTGTTTGGTGTATATAGTTTCCTTCACTAGTTTGTTTTATTTTTAACCCTAAGAAGAAATTTAATTCCCCTCTTAAACTCATTTTAAATTCATTTTTCATTAAGGTTATAAATTATTTTAAAAATTTAGCATTAGTTGACCCAAACACTATATCATTTACATATATTTGGACTATGAATATGTCTGAATCAAAAATTTTTATAAACAATGTTAGGTCAATCTGACCTTCTTTAAAACCTTTTGAAAATAATCTTTCATACGAAACTCTAAGAGCTTGTTTTAACCCATACAATGCCTTTTTTAGTTTATAGACATGATTTGGATTTTCTAATTCTTCAAAATTTGGTGGTTAACTTACGTAGACTTCTTCTTTAATTAACCCATTTAAAAATATAGATTTTACATCCATTTGATATAGTTTGAATATTTTATGTGTTGCATAATCTATTCCTTTGACTTGACTAAACCCTTTAGCTACTAAACGTGCTTTGTTTCTGATAATTACATCTTTGTCGTCTAATTTATTTCGAAAAATCCATTTTATATCTATTATTAATTTGTTTTTAGGTGGAGGTATTAATTCCCAAACCTTATTTCTTTCAAATTCAGCTAACTATTCTTGCATTGCAATCTTCATCTATAGTTTTAAGTTTAATTTTAGAGATTTAGGCTATCTGACTTAGATTTCTAAATGTTGATCAAGTTTGAACTCTTGATTCAGGGTCACCTATGATTTGTTCTATTAGATGATATGTATTTATACGTAATGTTCTAGGATTTGGTTCTATTTCTTGAATATTTTGACTTTCTTCTTGTTGTTGAATTAATGTATCTTCATCTTGTTGAGTTGTATTATTTTTGTTTAATTCAGTTATTTTCTCAATATTATGTTGATCTTGATTTTCGTGAGAGTTTTCATCAAATATGATATTGGTTGATTTTTTAATTTTTTGTGTTACTTTGTTATAGACCCTGTAAGCTCTACTATATGATGAATAATTCAAAAATATACTCTGTTGAGTTTTTAATGTAAACTTTCTAATATAGTCCTTGGTATTTAAAATATGTACTTGACAACCAAATACTCTTAAGTATTTTATATTTGATTTCTTATTAAAATAGATTTCATAAGGTGTCTTAATTTATTTTTTTTGTTAATTATTACCCTATTTTGAACATAACATGCTGTATTGATGACTTCAACCCAAAAGTTTTTAGGTAAATTATATTCATTTAACATTGACCTAGTTGCCTCTGGTAAAGTTCTATTTTTTCTTTCTACTATTCTATTTTGTTGGAGTGTTTTAGGACAAGAGGACTCATGGTGGTATCCATTTTCAAGACAAAAATTTATAAAATTATAATTTTTAAATTCTCCATCATTGCCACTTTTAATTTTCTTAATTTTTAGGTCATTTTCTATTTGCTTATAAAAATTGTTAAATATTTCAAAGGTTTCACTTTTATGGTTTAAATTTTTACCCAAATATATTTGGAATAGTCGTCGATTATAATTAGGCAATACATAATTCCATTTATTGATTTGACATCATAAGAGTCAAACAGGTCTAGATGTAATAGTTCAAGTATTGTATTAGTTCGTCTTTGGTCAGTTGATTTGTGTGTTGACTTGGTTTGTTTTTCTTATTGGCATACATTGCAAATTTTGTTATCTATGACTCCTAGTTTAGGTAATCCTTTTACTAATTCAAGTTTATTTATTTTTAGTATGTTTCTTATATGAATGTGTGCTAATCTCTTATGCCATAACCATGTTTCTTTTTATTGTGTCAAACGACATTTAAATGAAGTCCTAGGTAAATTTATTGAATAAATATTGCTTTGTCTAAATCCTTTTAGGGTTATGTTTGAATATTCAGAATGATTTAAAAAGCATACAGATGATAAAAACTTAACTACAAAATCAGATCATATAGTTGACTAATGCTAAGCAAGTTAAAGTTAAAATTTTCAACAAGTAAAATTTTTCTAATTAATAAATTTGATTTTAACTAAATATCAACTGTTCTAATTACTAAGTTTACTACTATTGCCGAACAATTGATCCTAGATTTTTGAACTTTATGTTCATGAATTTTTGTCTATCTCCGGTCATATGTTTGAAGCATCCAGTGTTTAGTATACATTGATGCAAGAGTTTCTACATATAAAGGAGGAGTCTGACCAAAGTTTTGGTTTGATGGATAAATTTTATTTCAAACTTAAATTTAATTTAAGTTTAATTTTAATTTTAAGTTAATTAGTTTTAATTTAATTTAAGTTTGTGTTAATTGAGATTGAGATTGAGATTGAGTTTGAGTTATAAGTTAAATTTTAATTTAAGTTTAAGTTAAAATTATTAATTTTAATTTAAGTTTAATTTAATTTTGGATTAATTATTGATATTGGATTAAGTTGCTTAATTAATTAAGATAATTGATTATTAATTATTGGCTTTGGGTTTAATTAATTTATAATTAATTAATTAATTAATTTCAAATTAATTAGAATAATTGTTTTAATAATTATGAATTAATTTAAATATAATTTTATTTTTTTGAATTTAATTAATTATTTTTCAGATTTGGATTTTAGGTTAATTAGTTAAAGTTAGTTTCGGATTAGATTAGATTGAATTGATTTTCATTAATATAATTGTTAGTTATTACTTATTTTAATAAAAAGGTCATCATTTTAACTTAAATTTATTTTAATTTTGAATTAAGTTAGGAATTCAATTTTAACTAAAGTAATTAATTGATGAATTAATTTTGAATTATTATTTGATATTTTTGGATTAATTAAGTTTAGAATTAAAATTTCTTAGAGTGAATTAATTAAGGATTAATTTATTGTTAATTGTTTTAATTTAAGTAAGAAATTGATTTGATTTAATTATATTTTCACATTATAAAGTTAAGTTGATAATTAAGTAGTTGGTTATAATTTTATTAGGTTTAGAATTAATTATTAGGTTTGATGAAAGATAACTTTAAGGTTAAATTAAACTAATTAATTATTCTTTTACTTTTTAATAAGTTAAAATTAATTGCATATTTTGAAATAATTAATTATTTGCTTTGATTAATTAGTTTAAGTTTATCTTATTTTAATTAAATTGGATTAAGGTGCTTAATTAATTAAGATAATTGATTATTAATTATTGGCTTTGGGTTTAATTAATTTAGAATTAATTAAGATAATTAATTAATTAATTAAAATAATTGTTTTAATAATTATGAATTAATTTAAATATAATTAAGAAGTTCCTGAACATGGACAGTTCAGGATTCAAGTTGAGTTGCTCCGTTGACTTTCTTAAGTAGCAAATCATTCTGAGCCTCGGATTTAGTCAATTTCTGAAATAAACATTTAATAACTTTTTACATTTATAATTCTGAAAATAAATTTCTCTTTTGGTGATTCTGAAACGGATACGGATATGGATCTGTGACTGGACTCAGACTCGGATTCGTATTCGGACTTGTATCCTTCGTTCATTGCCATAAGTGCAAGATGACTTGATTGCTTTGGTTCTTCTATATCCGACTCCTCCGATGCAGATTCGCTGCCTTAAGTGCTTTCCTTCTTCTTGCAAACTTGGTCTTCTCCTTTAGTTTGGGGGTACTCGTGCTTGTAGTGACCCTTCTTATTGCATCCGTGGCAGATTATATCCGATTTTGATATGGTTGAAATGCTTTGTACTTTTTTCGGATTCTTTCTGTTCAACTTCTTTTTAGTAAACATTCTTCTTATCATGTTTACTATTTCTTTTTCCTTGTTTGAATCCGAATCTAACTCGCTCTCAGGTTCTTGTTTTGCTTTGGCTTTGATTTGGACTTAGCCTCCTTGATCTTGTTTGGATCTGCATACAAGGCTATATTCTTCTTGATCTGGCTAGTGTTAGTTTGCTCATTCGATTCTAATTCATAAAATAATTCATTTAACTTTATAATAGAAAGATCTTTCAAAACTTTATAAGCATCTACCATGGATGCCGTGCGTTTCGAGGGAAGGAGTTTAGCGTATACCTTATCATGTCTTGGTTTTCTAAATGGTGGCCGATGAGGTGGAGTTCGTTGATTATGTCTTTTATTCTTGCGTGTAGTTGAGTTGTGGTTTCTCCGTGTAACATTTTAATATTGAACAATTGATTTAAAAGATCTCTTTTCGTTACCTTTGAGTCGTCGGTTCCTTCGTGTAGCTTCACTAGTCGATCCCATAGTTCTTTGGCATTTTCGAAGAGGTTGACTCTGTTTAGCTCTTCCTTTGTTAAACCATACTGAAGGGTGTTCGTTGCTTTGAAGTCAATCTGAACATTCTTCTTCATTTTTTGATCCCAATCTTCTGGATCTGGTGGTTCTCCGTTTTAGTTTGGTGGTTTGTATCCCTTTTAATGCTAAATCACATGTCGATGTCGGACTTCAAAAAGTATTCCATTCTCAGAGCTAAAATCTTTTACATTGAAGAGGGGTGAACGAACGGTGTTGTAACCTTCTTGGTGAGAGTTTACCATTCTATTATAAAAAAAATATTGAATAAGATTTCCAAGACTTCGTCTTGGGACTAGTAGTGCAGGGAAAATAATAATAACAAATAAAAAATTAGTCTAAAGAAGAGAAAAATCGCTAGAAAGACTGTTAAGTCTTTTCAGAGCAATGTTGCGCTGTTACTAATTGTTGGATCGTGAAAGAACCGGGGGGGGGGGGGGGGGTCTAGTGGCTTTAAAATTTTTTCTTATCTTTTGTAAAGACTTAGAGTAAGCAGCGGAATAAAGTAAAAATAAAAAACACGTATCTTTTTTACTTGGTTTGGAGCCCAACCGACTCCTACTCTAAGGCCTGCGATCGTCGATCACTTTCGTTAGGCAATTTATTAAATGATAAACTGATATTATAAATGAGAGTACAATGTGCAAGTAAAAGTAAAGTATACCGACAATGATGAATCTAAGAAGTAGTGCAGGTTGTCGGAAGCCTCTCGGCGTCGTAGTAGTTGCAGCTTGCACGAGCAGAGAATGAGCGCAATAGTAAATTGAAAAGCAGGAGGATGTATCTAGCTCGGAGCTTGAGGGCTATTTTTTATAGGGTTCGTTTCGTCGAATTAACTTATTCATCGACTGTTGCATTTATTCGTCGACGGATCCACTATTCCTTCCTTTTTGCGGTGATTTGATCTGTTCGATCTTGGAAATCTCGCTGTTTTGTTGATGAATCAAGATCTTTCCGTCAATTGAACCTTGCTTTCCCTGTTTGCTTAGATTTGATCCGCCCAATCTCTGAGATCACGGTGTTCAGTCGACTGATAAGGCTTTATCTGTCGACTGAACAACTTTTTTCCTTTTCTATTCTATTCTGATTCAAATTTTACTATTCTGATGTTTCTTTGATCCGTCGACTGAACACATTTGTTCCGTCGACGAAACCTCATTTTCTGCAAAAACAGTATTAGTAATAATTATCCTGCAAAACAGAGTTAGAATATAAATCTGCACAGTAAGATTAGTGTTAATATAGTATGCATGAATAAGACAGTAATGACTGTTTTGATTTCAACTTAGAAACCTCTGTCGGTTTCTGTAGCTGGATCAGTACCTAAGGTTTGCCTCTAATGTGACACGACCTCACTTTACTACTTCCAGTAGTTTATCTTAACTTACGTGCCAAACATCGGGTCTTCCAGACCTATTTGGACTTAACTGCTTAGCATCGGATCGGCTGTTACGGCTTCCACTTGACTCAATATCGGGTCTAGACCTATCGAATCTGCTTGCCAGATGTCAGATCCACTTGACCCATCTGTACTTTCTATCTGATTCTATTATTTGCTGAGATTTCCCTTGCCTAGTATCGGGTCTAGCTGATCTACTAGGACTTTCCAAATTGAAATTCCTGCATACTTGATCAATTCATCAGATAACAATAAGGCTTAAGTTGAACATTTGACAATATCAAAATATAGGTTCGATTATGGTGCTCCTTGCACCGACATAGACAAGTATTCACCTAGAATCGAATTGAAATACTCCCTGGTATTGTCCGACTTCAGAAATTGAATTTTGGTATTGAATTGTGTTTGGACCATGTAATTCAATGCTTTGAATATTCTATCAACCTCTGACTTTTCTTTCATAGGGGAAACCTAAGTGAGTCCGGTATGATCATCCACAAATGTCACAAACCACCAAGCCCCATTAATATTTTTTTATTTGAGAGGGTCCCTAAATATCACTGTGAATCAATGCAAATGGTTTTGATGGACAGTAGGGCACATTTGGATAGATAGAATGTGTGTGTTTAGCAACTCGACAAATCTCACTTTATATAATTTTGAACTTTTATTGATGAATAAGTGAGGGACAACCTTTCAAGATACATAAAGTTTGAATGACCTAATTGATAGTGCAATAACATAACTTCACTATCTGTATTGATATTTGAATTAAAGACACTTAGGACTGGAATAAGAAACTGATTTAGCCTTTGAAAAATCACTACTCACCACTAGGGTTTTCCAGGTTGAGGTGTCTTGGAGAGATAAAGTCCAGAGCACATCTCAACACTGCCAATTCTCTTCTTCGAACCCAATTCCTAAAAAACAGACATATTTGGAAGAAATTTAGTAGAACAATTGTGATCATGAGTCAACTTACTAATGGACATTAAGTTGCACTCAAGTTTAGGGACATGAAGTACGGCTTTGAGAGTAATTTTGGGTGAGAGTTGAATAGATCCAGTCCCAGCCACCTTGAATAGAAAACCATCGACAATGCACACGGTAAGATTGGTGTGACACGATTGATTATCATGAAAGAGGGACTCATCTCCCGTCATATGGTCCCGCACCCCTAGTCAATAATCCAATGTTTTGAACGCTTACCCCACATCGAGAATGCAAAACGTGAGTTACTAGCTTGTGCATGCATGTTGCCATGTTGGTGATGAGAAGAGATATTTTTAGAGTTTTAGAATTCCCAAAATTTGGGAGAGCAGATATTTGATTGGAATGAGAAGATACTTTAAGAGGTAAAGCAGAGTTTTTTGGTTGCCATGCTGTACTTGACCACGGAGGACGGTTAGGAATGGAAGCTAGGGTTTTTCAAAGATCCTTACTTTGATATCATAAAGAATTTTTGAGGAAGATCATTATTTCAATTGGAGAATAATATATCCTAATATATACATGATTTACATGGCTGAACATACTAACAAATTCCTAAAACAAGGAAGGATATTACCATTAGTTATCATCCTAAACTTAAGGCATCCCATATAGGAAAATCCAGAATAGGATAAAATCTAGATTATCCAATATAGGAAAATCTAGATTATAGGATAAAATTCAGATTATCCAATACAGAAAAATCCAGATTATCCTATTAGGAAAATTCAGATTATAAGATAAACTCCAGATTATCCAATATAGGAAAATCCATATTATAGGATAAAATCCAGATTTAGGAAAATCCTGATTTAATTCTAAATAGGCTGGCTAACTTTCAGTAAAATTCAACAATAATAAATTCCTTACAGTAGTTACTCTGATCTATGATTGTTCGTTGTGCTTGTTTATCCTATCTATTTATGCACTGGCTATCTGGTTAATAAAATGCTCCCTAATGAAGAAAATTCATGTATTCGATCTCTAATTAATAAATTGCATGAGTATGGTTTTATTCAGGGGTTTAAACTACTGCCTCACATCAACTGTACCATCAGTAAGAATAAGTTATTGATTGGTTGTACCACCATGATACATGGATCACTTAATAATTTGGAATTAAACCCCCCAAAAAAAGAAGTATATCTACTGTTGTTTCTCTAGTTTTCTTTATGCTAGGTGATAATAATATAAATTGTTTAAGCTACCGCCTCATATCAACTGTACTGTTAGTGTAAATAAGTCTTATAGATTGGTTGTAACACCTGAATCATTTAATCATTTGAAATGAAAAAATGAACTTTATACTGGTATGTCTCTAGTTATCATTCTTATGGTATATGCTCTCTAATGGAATGCCTTCTTCTACATGTGAACATGGTTAAACAATAATGATACTTCTTTTTTTGTAATAACTCTGATTTATAACATATAAATGGCCCTTAAATTGGTTAACTTGACATCATTACAGGTAATGTTGGTTGCCTTCCGACTCTATTACCTGATCAAATCCGTAAGCTGAAGCAACTCACTGTATTGACTTTGGCTGAGACAGAAAAGGTGGATATATATTCACCATCTTTTTGTCTTGATATATTCTAGTGGAGCAACGACTTCCATTTGATATGATGATCATAAGTGCACCTTTAGTTCATCTTACAAGTTCTTTGTGGGTGGCATCTCTGCTTTCTACTATTTGTTTTTTCCCCTTTTAACTAGGGGTTAATTGATACATCTAGTGCAAATTTTTGAGGTTTTAATGAATCTAGTAATTCTGATTTTTAACAAATCTATGCATGTACTCTCAATTTTATAGCAAATTGATCTTATTTGTAGACAAATCATTATGGATTCTGTATTTATACTACAGGTTTATGAATATAATTTGATTTGAATTTTTCTTAACAACATTATCATTTGCACATGCATCTGTAGTTTGTACTGCATGTTTTGCTGTGTTTCCTTCACAGGTCACATGCTGCTTGTGATTGCTTTTTGAAGTCTCTAAGTATATTCTAGCAATTTTTGAGTTCAATTGGGTATGCAAATGAATAATAACTTTGATTAATGAGTTGTACCTTCTCATTAATAATTTTAGGTTGTGATAAGCAAGGTTTGAAGTATAATCTTGTTGTAGTTTCGATTCTTGGTCGAATGATATGCTTTTAACATTATATTACGCTGACACTCAACATGTCAACATGCTTTGTAGCTTGTCAACATCAATTTAAATGAGATTTAATTCTATGATTCTCTTTTCATTTAGCTTGTTCATGTCTAAATATAAATCTCTAGTATTTAAAATTAAAAGTCAATTAAATTAAAATTTTATAGCAACAAGTTAAAAATATTACAAGCAATGTAGTGAGGTCAGCTACATAATTTCCGAGAACATCTAGTTAACTGGTTTTCCATGTCCATACTAGTATATTGTGGTTAACCACTAGGAGTTAGGACTTGAAGTAGTACAATTGGAAATAAGGGCGGCACAAGTATAAGATATGCTTATTTATTTATTTATTTTTTCGACATTGACTCACCCTTCCTCTTTATTATTGTTTGTTCTCCCCCTTTTTGTTTCTCTCTCTTTATCATGTTTTTTTATTCTCTCCATAATTGACAAGTAGAATTGAAGGACATGAGAGAATCTTCTCATCGTACAAAACTAGCTTGGACAAGTTGTTATAGGCCTATCTTGATAAGTACCATTGAAATTGTGGTGGTACTGATGGTATAATGGAATTTACCTTTGCTAACATTGTATTGGTATTAGTATTAATTTATGATCAAATTGATGGCTGATATCAATCGACACTTGAAACCATGGTAACAAGTGCTATATGCTTCTAAGGCTTCATGACTAAACATTTTTTAATTCTTGAGTCCTTTTATCAATTTTTCTCATGTATTTGAATAAGACATTGATCATTCTAGGTTTAGAGACATGCCTTTGTACTATGTTATTTCTTTAGGCCATAGTTATTAAAGGTGCTCATCTGGCTACGCCTAGGTGCAAGGCATAGCTCGGCGAGCCTCTTGTGCCTGTGCGCCTTAAGCGTGCCCTTTATGAGAGGTGACAGGCGTGCTTGAGGCACGGTTTTTCTCACCTCATTGGAGTGAGACATACGGATGCAAATTATGTCCAAAAAAGACTTTTTAAAGCCTAGTCCATATCTTTAATTATCCTTTTAATTAATTATGTAGCATGCATATGACACTTATTTCTATGCTTGTGAATGAAACTAGAGTGCTTTTGAACATGTAAGTATAAATATTTAAGGAAATGTTAAATAAATTTATTATAAAAAATAAAAATAAAATAATTTTTTATTTTGTGTGAAGCTTCATTCCAAAAGAAAAAACATGCTAAAGCAAAAAAGACTAAATGATTTAGATTTTATTAAGTATAATAAGATTTTGAGATGTTGATATGATATGCGTGGCACTGTCGATCCTATTTCTTTGGATGAGATATGCGATAGCAATGAATGTGTTGATGAGGGGATTGAATGATAACATTGATGAAGAAAATGATTTAGTATTTGATTACGACAATTTGATTTGGAGTGAAGTTGCATGAGCTTTGGGAGTTGGAGAGAAATCTTATCGATGAAAAAGAGGAAGAAATTGATCTTGAAGAAACCGATGAAGATTTAGCTATACAAATATGAAACATTTGGTGCTAATGATAATAATATGATTAAGGAAGATGATGAAGATTTAGATGATTTAAATATTTGAAGTTTTTTTAAAAAATTTGAATTGCAGGTATAACATATTTATTTGCAAGTGAATTTTATATTTATATTATTGTTTAATATTTTATGGTCTATAATTTTATTAGCGAAATATTTTGACAGAAATTCTTTATATATGTTTGAATTATAAAAATTTATACCCAGAACATCTTACTTTGGTAAGGCATGCGCCTCACTTTGCACTGTGCAGGCCCCATGACACCTATACGCTTTTGGGCGACTCATGCCTTAAATAACTATGCTTCAGACATTTGATTACAATGTTATCCTCAATTAGTATATCCACATTGCAGTATAAACTTGTTGATCTATTTTGGTTTTTGTCAGGTATTACCTTATGACCAACTCATGGAAGAACTAGATGTTTCAAATGTGAGGGAGCTAGAAGACTTCCTTATAAATGAATGCATGTATGCGGTAAGTTTTGCAGAATATGCTGACTGAATAAAAATACATACGCCTCATACTTTTTTTTCCTTCTTAATTACTAAGAGAAAATGCTCCCAAACTTTCTACTTATTTTAGTCTAGACCATCCTGTGGGCATTTGTTTAAATCTTCATGCGTTTTGTCTTGAGACTGCTATTTATGTCGGTCAACCTTACAACTTTTAACTTACCATTCATGGAACCTACCAAGAATGTTGGAGGGTGACACATAACTCCCTGTGGTTAATTCAGGCTTTAGAAGATGCTAATGTTGATTGATATGCTCATGCTAGTTTTGTTGTGATTGGTGCAGGGTATTGCTCGGGGAAAACTTGATCAGCTGCGACGATGCTTTGAGGTTGGACACATTTCCTTCACTGATTTTTTTCCCAAGACAATTTCCTCAGTTTTTTTCCAAAATATTTTAAACTTGTGTTACAGGTGCAATTTGCTGCTGGAAGGGACCTTAGACCTGAACAACTTGACAACATGATTCATACATTAAGTAGCTGGTAATTTTCTTGATTTATTATATATATTGTTAATTTCTGTTTTTTTTGACTACATTTTTTGACTATGGGAAAAATGCTATTTGCTTTGTCATACTGGCAATGACTGGGATATTCATACGTGATAGTCATATTTCCTATGTGACCTTTCATACTCTTATTAAAGATTTCTCCTTGATACTAAGGAAACTATTTCACTACCGTGACAACACTTGAATTTGATTCATGTATTCTTCTTCTTCTTCTTGACAGTAAGAAAATAGTTTGATAGTAACGAGTTATTTTTTTATTTATTTAGTACTTACTCTGTTGCAAGCTGTCTTTAATCATTTCTGCAACAAAAGGTGATAACTCTCACTCCGGGAGTCTCACCCCATGCGAATTGGAAGAGAGGTAAATCATGGAGGGCCCTTTGCATGGGGGTCAGGCGTACCAGCGAGGCATACCTTCAATCATTTCTGGTTGATATGGGTGGAAGAGATTTGAGGAATGGTGGAGAAATTTTTTTCTTCCCACTCTCTCCCATAGGAAACTATGGAAAGTTAGGTCCCACCTTTTCTTGAGCTCAATCAATTCGACCCCCTCCCCTTCTTTCCACTATAGAAAACACAAGCTTAGATTAACTCATTGATTATTAAAACATTTACTAGGGAACTTATTCGACCCTATGTATACCTAATAGTTCAAATTGTCAAATCCCATTTGCTATCATGTATTTGATGTTTTGATGTTGCAATGCTAAAATGGAACCTAGACTTAACTGAGAATTGAGATCAAGTTAACTTGGCACAAGAGATAACTATTTAACACAGAGGGATAAATGACCAAAAACTCAGAGGAATATTTATTAAATTGAATGATCCACATAGAAAATTTATACCACCTCAACCTAAACATACTAGGAAAATAATAAACGATACACCTCTTTTATAGATCTCAACCCAAACAAACTAGGTAGATAACCAAATGCAAATTAGAATATACATCAATATAATTAGACTCCTACCAAAATTATTTTACCATTTAAATCAAAACATAGCAAAACTTATTAACATCCCCAAAATTAAACAATGACCAAGAAACTAACTCTACTAAAGTGAAGATCATACTAAAATTAATCATCACAAACCAAGACAAAAAACAAATTTGAATTTCTATTTTGCATCAGTATATCTAGTTGGAAGGGGAGCCTTGGCGCAACGGTAAAGTTGTTGCTATGTGACCAAAAGGTCACGGGTTCGAATTCTAGAAACAACCTCTTGCAAAAAGTAAGGTAAAACTGCGTACAATGGATCCTTCTTTGGGACCCCGCATGGCGGGAACTTCGTGCACCGGGCTGTCTTTTTTTTTTTATCAATATACCTAGTTGGTTCATCCACTACAGATGTGGAAGACACTGAGTTCGACCTGGTTCATCCATTCCTAAGATGAATTAATATGAATTTTTTTAAGTATGAGTTATAGATATTTTGGATATGTTACAACAAAGAGATACTAATGATGATATCTTGAATAGGATAAAGAGAAGTTTGAAATGGAATGAAGCTTTTAGAGTGTAATCACTGTGTGTGCTTCATAAATTAAAATAGAATACTTATACGATTTTGGTACATTACCCCACACTTTATGAGTCAGAGTATTGGATAATTAGAAAATACAACAACAATCAAGTCATATCCCATTAGGTGAGGTCGGTTATATGAATCATTTTGCGTCATTGAACTCTATCTTCTACTATATCATCATATATACTTAAATAAATTTTATTTTATTGTTGGTAACCAAGTCTTTTTTGGTCTTTCTCTTACTCGTTTGATATACGTGTGCGTCTTAGTTTCATATCGCCTAATTGGAGCATTTATTGGTCGCCTAAGTACATGCCCGTACCATCTTAAACATGTCTCTCGGAGTTTTCTCTCAACAGATGCAACTCCGACTTTCTCTAATGCTCTCGTTTTTTATGCTATCCACCCTCATATGTCCACACATCTACCTTAACATTTTCATATCTGCAATTCGCATGTTCTGCTCATGTGCTCAAGCCATAACCCAACATTCAACTCTATACAATATAACAGGTCTAACTGTGATTTTGTAGAACTTTCTTTTAAGTTTTAGAGGTACTTTACGGTCACATAAAACACCCGACGCTCTTCTCCATTTAAGTATCCTGTTTGTATTCTATGTAAGACATCTCTTTCAATCCCTCCATCGCTTTGCAAAAATAATCTTAATTATTTAAACCTCTCGGTTTTGGGCAACTCGTTATCTCCTATCTTAACAATTGTTTCATTATGTCAAATATTGCTAAACTTAAATTTCATATATTTTGTCTTTATTTTACTAAGTCTAAAACATTTTCTTTCTAATGTCTTCCGCCTAAATTCTAGTTTAGCATTTACTGCTTCACGCGTTTCATCTACCAAAATAATATCATTTGCAAATAACATATGCACTACGGTACTGTGCCTTGAATGTGTGCAGTGAGTTCGTTCATAATTGGTGTAAAAAAGATAGAGATTTAGAGCTGATCTTTGATGTAATCCTATCTTTATTGGAAATGCTTTCGTTACTCCACCTAAAGTTTTTACTCTAGTTATTACATCCTCGTATATATCGTTAATTAGTTTAATATATGTTACGCTAACACCTCTCTTTTCTAAATTTTTTCATATAATTTCTTTTAAGACTCTATCATAAATTTTTTCTAAGTCAATGAATACCATGTATAGATCTTATTTTTACTTTTAATATTTTAAGATGTATAGTTTTTATTGTGAACCCAAATTGATTTTCGGTCACCGTGGCCTCCTTAATCATTTTTCTATTATTTTTTCCCAAAGTTTCATGGTATGACTCATTAGTTTAATACCCCTATAGTTTGCGCATTTTTTTGTCTTTCTTGTTCTTATATAAGAGAACTAGAGTACTTAATCTTTATTGATCACATATTTTTTTTTTCCAATATCATGTTAAATAATTGCAAGCCATTCAATATCTTATTTCCCTAGGCACTTCCATACCTCTATCGGAATATCATTTGGTCCAACAACTTTTCCATTGTGCATCTCATTTAAAGTTTGTTCTATTTCTGAAGTTCGAATTTTATGATAAAAATTTAAATTTCTATACTCATTTGACCTATTTAAATTATCTAAGTTAAGTTGGTCACCTAAACCTTCATTAGAAAGAAAATGAAAATATCTCTTCCACCGCTCTTTTATTTCTCCATCGTTTACTAGTATCCTATTATATTTATCTTTAATACATTTTAGCTATTTTATAAATGTCTCTTTCCTCTTCTTTTGTATCTAATTTTTGATATAATCATTCAAAAGTTTCATTATTTGCTTCATTCACTACTTTCTTAGCCTCTTTCTTTACTATTATATATTTTAAAAATTTTTTCTTGTATAAATATATAATTCCTTATAAACTATTCATTTTGCCTTCATTTTCTCTTGTACTTTCTCAATCCTCCACCAAGATTCTTTATTTAGTGGTGCATGTTTCTTTGACTCACCTAGTACACTCTTAGCTATTATTTTTAACTTTGATTCCATCTTATCCCATGTATTAGAGTCACCATTTATTTCACATAATACTTGTACTCCTACATTCTCCCTAAATATATTTTGCTTCCCATTCTTTAACTTCCACCACTTAATTCTAGGAATCGTATATATTTTCTTTCTATTGATACTATGATTGAGACGTATATCTAATACTACTAACCTATGTTGGGTAGTTAAGCTTTCTCCATGGATGATCTTGCAATCTTTACAAATCTTTCTATGCTTTTTTCTAATTATAAGAAAGTCAATTTGCGATTTATTATTCCTATTTTTGAACGTGACTAAGTGTTCTTCTCGTTTCTTAAAAATGTATTAGCTAATATAAGGTCATATGCTATCGCAAAATCTAATATAGTTTTTCCTTCTTCATTTCTCGTTTCAAACCCATAACCCCATGTACCCTCTTATATTTCTTATTTTTCACTCCGACATGTCCATTTAGATCACCTCTTATTAAAATCATTTCATTTGGCAGAATGTTTTGTAATACTCCATCTAAGTCGTCCCAAAATCATGATTAGGTAGCTTTATCTAATCCTACTTGCGGTGTATATCCGCTAATTGTGTTCATAGTTTATTTCCCCACTATTATCTTAAGGGTTATAATTCTATCTCATTTTCTAACTACTTTAACGAACTATCTACAATAATGCCACTCCATTTCTTGTTTTACTTTTTCTTGTGTACCATAACTTAAATCCGAGTTCTCTATCATCTTTGTCTTCTCGTCTACCCATGTTGTCACTTATACACACAAAATATTAATTCTTCTCGTAATCATTGTATCCACTACCTCTATTGATTTACGAGGGTTCTTATATTCCATGTTCCAAATCTTATACTATTAGTTTTTCTATCATTTTTGTTCTTATCCAACTTATGGTGTGAGAATTCTTGCCTATTTAACATTACACCCAAGTTCTCATAAAGATGTAGCGGTCCTTGCCAATACGTTACAGTCTGACCTGCAACACAAACTTTTGCATATTTGGCACTGCACCTGAGTTCTGGAGATGTAGCGGTCCTTGTTAAGACGTTACAGTCGGACCCTGCCTTGCAATGCATTCCTTCCGGGGAACAACCTAGCATTAGCACAATAGTTTAATGGATTCATTCATTAAACATTTGTCATAGTTTTAACGCGGGCTGATAACCTAACACAACCCTCCTTTATTTGGGTTTGGGACTGACCATGACTGGTTCGTCATGGGCGATAATTAGAAAATGCGAAAAAAATAATATAACAGAGGTGAACATTCTAAGATAAATGTGGGTGGTGGGTTACTAGGAGATATAAATTAAAAAACACTACTATTAAGGAAAATTTTGGGCAAGTTTCAACAGATTATAAAATGAGAAAAATGGATCATATGAACTTGTTTAAAGGCGACAATAGATAAAGTTGTACTAGTTGAATCAATTAAAGTTAAATGTGTAAGAGTTAAAAGAAAATAAAAAATAAAATTTATTAATGTTATAAATAGTGTTTTAATTGATTTGTTGCATAAAGTTCTACGGAGTGAAAGTCTATGTAATCGATGCCCACACCTCTTGATGATAATTTGACATTATAGACAACATGGTTTTTTTATCTTTCAAACATGGACTAATAACCTGCTTTTTAATATCCCAAAACAATTAAAACACTCTTTTGTAGACACATAACACTGTCAAAATGACCACCAAATTGGAAGTGGACAAGCAAGGTTCAACAGCATCAAATAGCTTTGATGAGGTTGAAAGATCAACAAGATTATGGAACCCTAAGTGACATCCATGGAGGAAGGTCTGGTTGTCTTCCAGCTACCAGTGTTTACTTAATCAGACTGCACTGGTTGTTCAACCAGTTAAAACTGGGAACCGGAGGCCAGTCTGACCCAGTTTGGCCTAAAAATCTGAGAGTAACTAAATCCTATAAAAACCAGAATAAATGGTGAAGCCCAAATTTTTAGAATTTAATTCCAAATCACTTGTTGGTATGCTTATTTGATTGCTCATGTGAAACTGCAGTTCATGGCGTTGAGGCTCACAAAAAGCCATTTTTTTTTTGAGTAAGTTTATTAACTGCTTATTAGGGGCCTTGGAGTGGTAAATCTTGAATTATATATATATATATATATATATATATATATATATATATATATATATATATATATATATATATATGTTATCGTTTTTAAGTTTACAATCAATTTTATTTATTATATCTAAGTTGTCATTTTATATTCTTTTTCATGTATGTATTTTACATACTAAAACAATTTATCATAATTTTAGTATATTTATTCAATATATAAGAAAAAATTGATACATGTAAAGATTCAAAATTATGGTATATAATGCTATTTGTTGGATCAACTGGTTCAACCAGTTGAATCGTTGAATCAATTTTGCTGATTTGATCTCTGGCCTAGGTAGTGTGGGGTCTTCTCCTTCGCTTTCATCTTCTTTTGCCTTGTCTTCTGCCCCTTTCAATACTTCTTCCTCACCTTTATCAACATTTGTAGCTACAACCAAGTCCAACCAGCACATGTATGAATTCAACCTCACACATGCAATTCACTTGTTTGTATTATGCAATTCCGCAATGATAATACAACAAATTTAATTAGCATGAATTTAGAAATACATGTAACTCCATCTCATGCATTTTCTGCATGTACATTGTCAGGCATCAGGGGTAACAATGCTTGAACTAATGATCAATATACACTTTAGCAGAAGCTAATGGATTTTGTTACATATGATAGATTAATTACATTTATTTTATCAACAAATGATGATTGGATAATAACTACAATGTTGAACAACTAAATGAAGAACAACAACTTCCTCTTTAACATGTCCAAGATCAACATCCTAATCCTAATGGTTCTGCTCACTTCTGATTTTTACCGTAGGCTACATCTTTTCCTTAACTCCACTGTTCTACAAGGCCAAAGGAACCTCTTAAAAGTCCCCTAATTCCCAAGAACAAAGAATATAGTTGATCCTCTACAGCAACACACTGCAAAAAACCCTTTTTTTTCCCCCAACATAGATGTAAACCCCCTCAACCTACATCAAATTCTCTAGATTTAATGCATGCTAAGAACTTTCAATATTAGCCTACATTTTCCTCAAAATTCCCCCTCATTGGCCTGCTGCAACAGCATTCTGCTTCTCTCCTTGCTGTTCACCCACATCCAGCTTCACAGACCCTAATAGACTGGCTTGCACAAAATATTATTTTACACATTTTCTGTATTTCAAATAACATTCCAGACAAATGCAACAACTTATGCAAAATTGCAGCTTGCAGTTCTTCAAAGAAATGTTTTCACCTCTATAAACTCATTGAAACATATAAGAACGATCGACAACACAAATGACTATTCTGCTGGGATCAATAGCCACTGCTGTCCATCGTGTATCAACAACTCCTCTCTCAACTCCACACCCTTTACCACCTGAAGGATGACACCATGAAAATGGATAGCCCATGATTATGACCTTATGGGACAATTTTTCCTTGCTTGCAAAATTATATTTGTTTAGATCACTACAAATTTATGTGAGATTAGTAGGTATTTCCTTATGAAAGTGCAAATCATACATGTAAAATTCATTATGACATCCTTTGTGATTGTCTTTTGACTTACAGATGGTTTGAATTCTGAAATTCACTAACAGACTAGCATTTAGATTCAGAATTTCATTTTACAGGTTGACTTTTTTTTTTTGTGAATATCTAGAGTTTTCAGTTAACATCCTACATTAGTTGTGCTTTTTGCAGGAACTTCTTTTTTCCCTGCTATATGAGCCTATAGATTATTTTGACCAATTTTTTCAGTAGCACACATAACTCAGTTGACAAATTCTACAGGTTGGGCACTTCAGACAGTTTGCTCCACTTGATCCAAGAGAAAATCAAGTGGGCTGACACAATGAGTGAGGCAAACAAGATACATAAGAAGGAAATTATGGACAAGGTAGAGGAGGTGAAGAAATCCCTCAAGGTAAGCTTGAAGATTCAACAATAAATTCAAAAATGTTTTCCCACGTATTCATAGTTATATATTATTTAGTAAATGTTCAAACTAACTAGATTGAACATATATAATTTTCACTTGCATTGCCTAGTATCACCTGTTTCATCTAGCTCAGTTATACTATAATAAAAATAATAAAATAAAAAATTATAAATTAAAAAAACTATATTGTATTTGAAATATGGCAATGTTCGTCGATGTATCTTACTTGGTGGCAGAAGTCAAACTCTTTAAGCAGGCCGACTTTGACTTACGAGGCCACGAAGAGATCTTTTCTGAACCTGGAGGGATGATGGATTATGAAGAGGATCGTGTCCGGCCCAAGAGGTAACTTTTTTTTTGTTGCTATGGTAGATCTTTTTACTATTGACATGGTATTTATATACATGCTAGTACCAGTAAGTGCCTAGTTCTGGTCTATTCTTATCTATGCTTTAACAATTTTTTGTTATCATATGGTAAGTGTAACACCCCCAACTTAGTCCCATTTATTGATTTACGAAGGATTGGAAAAGCTTTACAAGCTTAGATGAGTTAACTACTATTAACTCGAGTTTAATCATTTTAGGCAAAGTTGATAACTTAATAGCTTAGTTCTCTGATCTAAGCGGGTTGTGATAGTAAGAATTCATTTGATATTGCATTCCATTTAGGCCATGTCTACTTAAGAAGAAGGCAGCGAAAGTAGAGGAAAAAGATGGGGAAAGTAGTTATATTATATTCCCGTCTACTTAGGTAAAATAAGAAAAAGTAATGGGAAAGAGGGAGCAATCTGAAGATCTTTTTATCCTCTGTTGTTTCCATCTATAAGTAGACAAAAAAAGACATGGAAAATGGAAAGTTACGAAAAAACTAGTTTAACACTGCCTCGAATATGACAATTAAGATGTAATTTGCTGTTCTTTTTTATTTTCTTTCTTTCCTCTTTTCAAGTAAGAAAACAAAGGAAATGTCTCTCCTCTCCCTTCCCCTTCTCTCTCCCTCAGCTCTCTGTCCTTTTCTCTCCTCTCCTCAAGTAGACATGTCCTAAGAGTTTTCCAATTGCAGCATTTATTTAAAACTCTTGTTATATGGCACAAGAAAATTGTGGTGCCTTTGGGAGATTCTATTGTACAAGGTTGAAGGTATTATATTATTTAAATTTTTGCCAAACTGTGGGCACCTAGAGCATCAAAGCTACCAGCCCTTACCCATTTATACATTTTGCCTTGAGCAGCTCATGACATTGTCAGTTACATATTTTATTTTTCTGCTCGTCAAATGCCTTGCTGTTCTGTTCGTTTTAATCCATGTACACATGATTCACTACCCATTCTTCAATTTTTTTTTATTTTTTTATCATGAGCATTAATTTAAGTATTTACCATCTCTAATTTTATATCCAGTAGTAATCTTTTGAAATTGGCACTGCAGGAGGCGGCACCCAGTGCCTTGAACTTGGAGGTTGATCAATTCGTCTAATTTAAACTAGTCCTTCAGCTCCTTTAGTTGACAGTATTTGGGAGTTGATGACATTCTTCACCTGGTCTCCTCACAATGCCATCCCAGATTAGTGTGGGTATGTGAAACCGGTGCATTTGCTGCCTGTGGCACCACCCCCCTGTCCAAATTTAAAACTTCAACTCGCAACCATATTTTGGAATTGTTACAATGGATGCTGTTATTTAGTTGCGATGCTTCACAATGTTTCCTTTTGACCTTAAGATGGGGCTTGGATTTGATCTTGATAACTTTTGTGCGTTTCCAACTCCTTAACATTATGATTTTGACTGCCAGGTTTGTATTAGTCATAATGATATTGTGATTTTTTTTAAAATTATTTTTACGGCGTGTTCAATAATTCAATGAAAATTCAAATGTCTGATTAGTTTTTCATCCCCGATTGGACAAGAAATAATTTGCAAGATTCTTTAATTTTGAATTTACATATAATATGATACTTGATGAGTACATTGCCATCCAAGTTGTATTCATTATATTCATATGTGATAATGTGTGCGTCCCAATTTTAACCTCTAAAGACAGCCAACTAGTAATATTTGTGAAGAAACATGTGAGCACTTTCTGTTATGGGGCACTAGTTCATTGAATTGGAAGAATTTAAGAGTGGGGAAGTGAATCAAGTGCGGTCCTGCATATTTTGTTGCAAAGTCGATTCCACAACTTTGATGGGATGAAATGATATTTATGCTAAAAATAGTTAATAATTGAATATAGAAAGGATTTTAAATTTTTACTAATTTTAATAACAATTTATGTTTATTATTAAGTTTAAACATATGGACTTATAAAAAATAACTACAGTTTGGAATAACATGGTTTTATGATTTTATTCAACATCATTTGAATGATATATTTTTTACTTGTTAACAACAATCAAGTTTTATTTAGGTGGAGTCGGTTATAGTATGAATATTTATATGTCATTGGGTTGTATCTTTTTTTTTTTTAAAAGAGTCATGTTTAATTAAATTAAAATTTATTTTACAAGAGTTTGGAAACTTCTAAACGGTTGAGAACCTCTTGAAGTTTTTTTTTTTTTTTTTTTTAATTCACTAACTAGCAATGCTCTTCTTGCTCTAGCCTGGTGACAATTGCATCTTCATCCTAAGATGAAGTTCGGCAGCCAAAAAAAAAAAAAAAAAGAAAACGTTTTTTTAATGAAATCAATGAAAGTCTATTTCTTTTTTTTTTATTTATTATTAAAACAATGTCCTATTATGTTTTTGTTCATTTTTATTTAAAAAAACTTATTCAGTGTTACTAGAGCAACTATAAAATTATAGTTACTACAATACAATAATTTATCTTTGATAATACTAATTAATACTATATTGTAGTATATTATAATTGTTACAACTTAGATTAGATTAGTTAATGTTGATTAATATTATATTGTAACAGGAACAATTTATAATTGCTATAACACACATAATTTATCACTAGTCAACATTGCATCATAGTAATTACAAAATTATAGTTACCACTACTAGGTAGCAATGAGACCCCATTGCGGGTTAGGTCCAAATCATGCCTAGTCCAGAATTATAACCGGGTCAACGAATCGGGTATCAATTGATCCGATTCCCAAGTTGGAACTATAATCGGCCTAGTAGGGGGTCAGGTCGGAATCGTAATCATCCTAATAAAATCGCCTAACTGATGGTTAACCGTCGGTTCATTTTTTATATCTATATATGGATGGAAATTTATTAAAAAAAAATGTTCCGAGATTTAAACCTTGGTCTCTTAAGGGAAAACCTAATAACCTAACCAATTAGGCTATAACAAATTGATTTTTTTATGTGTTAATTAATTATTTAATAACTAATTAATAGTTGAAAGAAAAGTAAGGGAGTAAAAAAATAAATTCTTTCAAATTTGTAATAATTTATTTATACTAGTTTGATTTAAAATCCAGAGGAGAAGAGTAAAAACAATTATATTATAACAGTTAGATCAATGTTTTTGATCGTTAGAGGAAAGGAGAGTTTTTATTTTTTTTTTAAAATGGTTTTTATTGTTGATGATGATTCATGATCAGGACATTTGTAAAATCATAAAAGATACATAGACAACTTAAGTAAGTACAAATACTTTTTTATATATTTTTTAATAAATTTATAAATTTTAGATATTTTTTAATATAATATTAATTTTGAATCATGACAAATCATGGATCGTAATCATTTTAGATGATTAATGTTAAGAGTTGATCTATCAAAAATTACCGAATTGACGGTTTCAATTTGTTGATAGTCGATTTTGAATCGTAGTTAGATCTAGTAATAACTATGATCCTCAATTACTATAACTATATAACAATTATAATATTATAGTTATCATAACAGGGTTGAATAAGAGTATTAAAGAAAAGAGAGACGGGATGGAGGCTAGCTATTTTAATATAAATGAAAAAGAGATTTTTTTAATGATTTGTCTTTTTTATTTTTGCCAATGAATGTTTGCATTGCATGAGACGATTTAACACGTATCTATATCTTTGTGCATGTTTCATAATTTTTTTTTTCGCCAATCCAATTGACTCCCTTTTGCTACGATGGTCCCATCAACAACCACTTAATTAATTATGTGATTCACAAGGATCGATCACACAAGTTCAGTAGAGATCCGTCGGGGGTCTGAGAGGTATAGAATCTCAAGTCTCTGCGGATATGATGAATCCAATAACTACAAACAAGCGAAATTTAATTTGATTATAAAAAACAAATACTCCAAATATCAGACCTTCGGCTTGACTAGTTTTAGAGGTAGATGACTTTTTCCGATTCAGTGAAGTAATTCGGAAATGCTAAATCTGGTAACATGAGTAATTCGGTGGCCAGTCGTCCAACCGTCCCAATAGTTCAAACACGATAGCAAATTTATGTATATAACCTTGGAGACTTTATACATGACAAGTTGATGGTTTTATATATTTTCAGTATGAATAATTATGGTGTCTATTTATAGATTAAAGTAAGCATTTTCAATGAGATTAAAGCAAGTTAATGTTTGATTTGAAGCTGATCCTTAAACAATACTATCGATGTTTGATTTGAAGCTGATATAAATATATAATCTGGGATACTTTTTTTTTTAAAATATATATATTTACACATACCGTGGAGAGTTGTCCAAGGTGAGCAATTTCTATGTAACAATGTTTAGTGATGCAGTCTCTCATGGCCTGGCGGTTAGTAAAAATTTTTTACGGAATCAAATTAATCACCTCCATTTAAATGAAGGGTAGAAATATCAAGCTATTTGAGCATAAAGATAACCACAAGAATCTGTCTAGTTTATTTTATTGTTTTTTGCATTAATTTTTTGTTTTCTTATCTTCTTGTACTCCAAAATCTACCTCTATTATGAAGAGAGTTACAAAGAAAAGTCTAGTATCCTTTGATTATGTGCTTCATTTGAAGAAAAAATTCTTATAAATTTATCATAACTCAGGATCGAACCATGGATACGAACTATAATAAACTAAACTAGCCCTGGGATGACTGGGCTGGCTCCACGAAAATTTTTCACTGGCCATCAGAGTAAATCAGGAAGCGCTCGTGGCGGTTGGCCTAGAAGCCCGACCCAGTATCTTTGGTTGGCGCCTCATTTAGAACAAAAATTCTTATAAATTCGTTATAATTGGGGATCAAACCGCTATCTAGGTGACAACTTAGATGCCCTGCCGCTGCACCATAGCCCCCGGGGCAAAATGATTAACCAGGCTAGGTAACGTCTAGCCTAGGGTGACAGGATTGGCCTCACGAAAATTTTCCACCGGCCACCAAGGTAAATCAGGAAGTGCTCATGGCTGGCGGTCAAGAAACCCAACATCCTTTGGTTGCGTGCCAAAGTTGGAGGAAAAATGGTGTAGAGCGCACCAGAATCAAACATGAGTTTTGATGTTGTCAAATGTTCAGGTTAAGTCATGTTGTTATCTGATGAGGTGACCAAGTGTGCAGGCTGTTTACTAAACCAAGAAAGCCCTAGTAGTTTCTTGGCAGTAAAGTCTAAACAAGACTGGAGGACCCGATTTTTGACAGGTAAGTTGAGATAAGCAACTGGAATGGAGTGACGGGGAGGTCATGTTCTGGAAGGGACAAATCCTACATCGCTGATCTAATTGAATAAACCAACAGAAGTAAGTTGAGATCAAGGCAGTCCTAATTGTCATACTCATGTATATTTAATATCTATTATCTAACTCTGTATTGGAGGATCATATGACCCCTTGAACTTCAAAGGGTCATAACTTTTGACTCAACTCAGAATCAGACTATGTCAACGACCTCACATTCACAACTCAAAGATCTTTATTTGAACAAGGGTTCGGTCGACTAAACAAGAGGTTCAGTTAACCGATCAAGCAATTTTATCAGTCGACCGAATGAAGGTTCAGTAAACCAAACAGGCAAAAATGGAAAAAATAGATCAGACCTGCAAACATGGTATCACAACATGTGTAGGATTGAGACGTGCTAAAGGGGAGGGGGGGGGGGGGTGAATAACACTCGTGACTTTTTCACACTTTTTGGAAAAGAGAGAATAAATGCAGCGAAAATAGTAAGCAAAATAGTGGAAGTAAAACAATCGCTAACACGTGTTGATTTTACTTGGTTCGGAGCTTTTGACAACTCCTACTCCAAGGCCCGTGATCGTCGATCGTTTTCGTTAGGCAATTCACCATCCATTAGGAAATTCCAATTACAAGGATGAACACAATAAAAATATAATTTGAATGCTTTACAATAATTATATCGATGACTTTTGGAATTCAGAGAGTCTTGCTTTCTATCGTCAAAATCGCATCGTGGAGTCACAGGATCGTCCTTGAAGCAGCGCGCAAGAGAAGAATCGTAAGAATGAGTTCTTTATGATGCATTGCTTGAAGAGGACATTTATAAGCTGTTGAAGGTGCCTCTGTTAGTTAGAGCCCTAGAGCCAATCATTTGATGATTGTATGGACTCATTGTATCATATTCTTGTATATTAATAAAGACATTTGTTTGGTTATTATACTTATTTGTATTAGTGCCAAATAGACTAAGTATAATAGCGTCCTTGAGTAGAAGGTTCATACCTATATCAATCGATTAGTTGAATCGATAGTGAGATGATATAGGGAACACTACTCTAAATCATTCCTAGTCGAGTATTAACATTCAGGGACAATGTTAATGCAATAAGACTAGCATGTAGGTCAGTCGATGACTTGATCTCACAAGTCATGAATATAGAGATATCAAGCTGACACATGAGTATACATTGGAGAATGTATACTGAATGACCCGCCATGAGAAAGTATCATGGATCGTTATATGAGTGTCATATACTTTCTCATGTGGCTATTAGTATGACTATTAGTCCTTAGACCTGAAGTCACCATGGATCCCTACATAAGGAGTTATGTACTTTGGTTTCGTCAAACGTCACCCGTAACTGGGTGGACTATAAAGGCGATTACTGGGTATATAACGAATTATGTAGAGGGATGTGAGTGATGTAGATGAGATCTATCCCTCCCATATGACGGGAGCGACATCGGTATTCTTGATAGAGTGAGACCACTAAGTGCATGACCATGCCCAAATGAGTCAACATTAGATGTTGAGCTCATTTGATCGAGTGAGTCTACTTGGAGTTCAAGATTTAGATTGATTAGAGGATGACACGGTCTATGCCTCATATTGATCAATCTAGATGTCTAGGATAGAAGGACACTTGTCATATATTGTGAGGAGTCACAATTAATAGTCACAAGGTGATGTTGGATCTCGACATTCTTGTAACTTGGGTAGTAATGATGTGTTGCTAGATACCGCTCATTACTTATGCTCCTAAATGGGTTTAGGGCATTGCCAACGTTACAAGAACCTATAGGGTCACACACTAAGGACAATTAGATGGAGATTTGGTTCATACGATGAACCAAGAGGATTAGATTCATTTGATGAATCAAATTGGATTAAGAGTAATCCAAATTGGGCTAATTGAGTTAGACTCAAATTGATTCATGTATTTAATGAGTCTAATTTAGATTATGACTCATTAGATCAATTTAATTTAATGAATTAGATTCATTATATTAAGTTGGCTTGAATCAAATGGTTTGATTAGATCAACCATGAGAGAGATTGAGTCAAGTTTGACTTGACTAGAGAGGAAGAGTCAAGTTTGACTTGACTCTTTGCCACATCATGAGTGAGGTGGCAAGATGTGGACCAATAGTGTTGTTCCACATCATCTTGCTTTGCCACCTCATGGAGGTTACAAGCCTCCATTGCATTTAATGTGGGTTGGCCACATTAAATGAGTGGAGGTTACTCCTTTGCCATATCATTGTGAGGTGGCAAGATGTGAACCAATGGCAATGGTCCACATCTTCATGATGTGCCACATCATAGGAGTTACACAACACCTCTTAATGACCTCCACTTAATTGTAATTAAGTGGAAATGGGGTTACACAACAAAATGTGGCCGGCCACTTTAGAGGTGGGAATGAAATTCATTTTTCATTCAACTCCTCATTTACTCCTTCTTCTTCCTTGGGTTCTCTCCTTGCTCTCCCTCCTCTTCCTTGCCGTGACCTATCAAGGTGCTAGCACACCTTTGTTTACGTTTTCTCCATCAAGAATTGTTCGTGTGGATACTTCTAGAGGACCGACGCTTGACGGTCTAGAGATCCGGCAACTCCTTGGACGAGCGGGAACGCGAAAGGGCACGCTTCAAGGTATATTCTTAACACATAGATCTAGGAGTAGATCTAAAATATTTAAAAGTCATACTCGTAATTTTTCGTTCGGCTTTCCTTGCACGGATCTACGGCTTTGGGTGATTTGGGGTTTCCGCGATGCGAAAAGCGGTTTTCGGGGCCCGAAAAACCCAACAGCCTCCAGCTTAGATCTTATCCGAATAGCTTCGATCATCGATAACATTCGCTTTCTACATTTTATCTCTTCGAAGGTGTCTTCAAGCACACGGAAGGCGCCTTCTATCCCTGCTCCAAGGCGCTTGGAAGGCGCCTTAGCTCCTCTCCACGCGAGGCTTCGGCTAAAGCAGTCGAGGCGCCTCCAACATCCCTAGAGGCACCTCGGACACTCTTCATCTGAGCTTTTCTTTATGCATCTCACTTTTTGCAATGCATATTAGACCAAATACAAAGTATACCCTGTAAGATAAAGTTAGCACAATAAAATATAAATAATAAATTATTCGACAATCTCCAGACTATCCGGTTCTAACTTTTGGATTTCTCAGAAAACCTAGGTAGAATTGACGCCTACTATTCTCTCAACAAGGAATGCGCCCTCACCTACTCCTCTCAAGAGAAATTACCTTTTGCTAGACCGGTCCTCCAGATTGACTGAACTTTTGCTTAGCGTCTGAGATGTCAGGACTTCATGTTGAACGTCCGATTCCGACCCGTCTAGTCTTTCACCTGGTGTCTGTGACCCCCAGGATTTTCACCTAGAGTCTTTGACCCTAGGATTTCGCTCAACGTCTTCGACCCGTCAAGGACTCTAGGATTTCGTCCAACGTCCTCGACCCGTCAAGACTTTATCAGTCCCCAAACCAGGACTTCATTGCCTAACAATAGTTAGGACTTTTCATAACCTAGGGTTACTTCTCTCTAGAACCTAAGGTTACCTCCCCCTAGGATTTTCCACCTGCCTAGAATCCACTAGGACTTTTACCTAAGAGCACTTAGGACTTTTATGCAAGCTCAGTCACACTTGTTAGATAAAAAAATATCTTAACTTTTGAACCCTTTTTCATAATCAAAATTCAGGTTCGATCGTCTGGTGCTCCGTGCACCAACAATTTCTCCCTTTTTAATTATGAGAATTTGATAAAAAAGTTAAGTAAAATATATAGCAATATATAACAAAAAATGCAACATGTAGCAAAAGTTAAGAGATTCATTCATAAAGAAAAGAATTACCTTCTTAGCTCCCCTTTAATCCCTTAACTCCCCCCCAATTAACTTTTGAATATTCTCTCCCCTTTTGACATATATCAAAAATAATTTAGGGAGGAAACAAACACTTAATTTCAAAATCTAATATTTTAGCTTTTCAAGTACTTTGAAAAATACTTTGTCTTAGAAAAATACTTTGGAACAAAACTCTTCTTTTTAAGATAGTAGAATTTTTGTTTTGAAAAACATTGAAAAAGAGAGTCTAAAAGAAATTCAAATAGGGAGATTAACATAGCTAAAGACTGTGAAAAAACTTTTGAACAATACTTTTTAGAAGGAACTTGGCTAAAAATATAGTTTTTGAATCTTAGTTTTTCAAAAATTTACAGCTTTTCATTTTTTTTAAAAAAAAACTTAGTCTTTTTATAAAACTTTGAAAGAAAACTTTAAAGGATACATAAAAGTTTTAAGAAAAGAACTTGGCTTTTTCCTTAATAAAAAACTTAGCTAAAATCTTAGATTTGAAAAACACTTTATTATGTACTTAGTTTTCGAAAAATTTTAAACATAAACTTAGTTAAGTAATTAGTTTTTTTGTAAAACTTAGTTAAGTAAAAGATTCAAAAACTTATTTCATCTTTTTGAAAAGATTTCATAAAAACTTAAAAAAAACTTTTGCAAAAACTTATTTTGCCAAAAAAAAAAATTATTTAAACTTGCCTTAAAAAAATATTTAAGGTTATTTTTTAAAAATAGTTAAATCAAAGAAAAACTTAACTTCCTTTTGAAAAATACTTTGACATTTGAAAATAAAAATATTTAACTTAACTCTCTTTTTCTCTCCCTTGATTAATGTCCCAAAAAAATTTAGATAACTTATTTAAGTTTGGGAATCCTAGAGTCCAAAAAAAAAAATTAAGAATATATTTAAATTAATCATTTATTTTTTTGACTTTCCATCTCTCCTTTTCTAAGTTGTCAAACATGTTAAGCTTATGAGTTTGTGTGAGATGATGTTAATATTAATTTTAAGTATCTCTGAATTTTTGAATTTTAGAATATTTGAATTTGACTGTAAGTTTGAATCTAAGAACATTGAACTTTGAATTTATTTAAGTTGGACTTCTTTGGAAATAATTAATTATGATTTAATAATTAATTAATATTTAAAAATAGTTAAGATTTTAAAATTTTAAAAATTAATTATTATTAATTAATATCTAAAAAATAATTAAGATTTTAAAATTTTAAAATTTTAAAATTAATTATTATTAAATAACATTTGAAAAATAATTAAGATTAAAATTTGAATATTAATTATTATTAATTAACATTTGAAAAATAATTAAGATTGCAATTTGAATTTAATATTTTAAAAATATTTAAATTTAAATTGAGTTTTATTAATTTTCTTTGATTAAGTTAGGTTTAAGCTTTTAATTAACTAATCTTAAACTTAGATCCAACTCTTTTTTTTTTTTTCTAAATTGTCAATCAGGGGACCTTGTTTGTTTTGTGAGACGGTTAATTATATCTTCAAGTTTGATTAAAGTCTAAGGATTCATTTACATTTGAGTTAGACTAAGGTTTACCATTTAGTCAATTAAATATCAATTTTAATAATTGGCTTCCAGGCTGTGGCAAGACACTAGGCCTTCTTGGGTATTGGAACAACAACCACTTCTAGACAAAACCTTTTAAGGAAATTGAATATTTAATTTTCTTTCTGAAAATCCTAGGTCTAACTAGTCAACTGTAGATCAGACCTGTCCTTATCTATCCTAATCTAAGCATGCATAGGGAAAGCAATAAATCAAATATCAAACAAGTCTACTTGATAACAAAAATAGTCTTTTTATTGGCTCCTCTGGATCATAGCCTCAATAAAGTCTATCAAGGTAATGAATTTGATCCTTGGGGATCCAATATTGATTGAGTTCAACTTGATTACTCAGGTTGGACTTGGGAACCCATGCTTGGACTACTTTTCTATTTGTTCGATTAACAAGAGATAGGTAGGATTTAAATTTATGTTTGGCATTATACCCAAGTTCGGATCGGTTGTATACGATCCTTTGTTTCCCAAGAATTAGGTCAAGGTTCTTGGAACCCAAAGTGAACCATTCCAATGAGTCCCTAAGTTTCTTGACTTGTCTTTTCAAGTTAGAATTTTCTTCCTTAGCTTGA
Source organism: Zingiber officinale (assembly GCF_018446385.1). Lineage (NCBI taxonomy): Eukaryota > Viridiplantae > Streptophyta > Magnoliopsida > Zingiberales > Zingiberaceae > Zingiber > Zingiber officinale. Next base: position 58,026,289 of record NC_055990.1, on the reverse strand, counting down.
ACTGATTCAGTCAAGGAGCTTGGGTTAGTTACTTCCTTGAGGGCTTTGACTTTCTCTTGGAGTGACTTGACCCGGAGGTTTGACTTAGCTAACTTTCTCAATAAGTAGAAAATTAAGTTATGCAATCTAATTAAAGAGATACTTACATTGGTTTGGGAACCTTCTGGATAGGATGCGGATCTGTGGCTTTGCTGAGATTCAACTTTTGATTATATCTTGGACTCAGATTCAATGACTTGCTCTTTGGCCAGAAGTGCGAGGAAGCTTATCTGTTCGAGATCTTCATCAGAGTCTTCAAATTATGATTCATCCCATGTTGCTTGTAGTACCTTCTTTTTTTTGTTGCTTCTTCACTTCCTTCTGGTTTGGACAATTCACCTTGATGTGCCCCTTCTTGTTGTAGCCATAGAACGTGACTTCATTCTTCATTTTTGAGTTTGGGCTTGGTTGTGTTGTCTTTGACTGGATCACCTTTTTGATCTCACGTTTTATGAAGCCATTCTTTTTCTTGTACAATTTTCGTACAAGGTTGATGAGCTTGGCAGTGATCTCGTCGCCATCTTCTGAGTCTGATTCATCTTTGGGCTCGGGTCAGAATTTGAGCTTTTATTTCTTAGTCTTGCTTGTGTCTACAACTAAAGCAATACCTTTTTCTACCGAGCATACATTAGTCTATTCGTGTAACTCAAAATTAGAAAATAATTCATCTAATCTAATAATTGAAAGTATTGCCACAGTAGGACTGACAATAGGGGGGTGAATTGCCTATAAAAAGAATAAACCCCTTCTCATTCTTTTGATTTGATTAGTAGCACAATAATAGTAAATAGAATAATAAAAGTGAACAATTAAAGAAAAGTAAGAGGATAATCTATTTACTTAGTTACAACCTAGGTGATTATTAATCCAAGACATTGAAGAAAGTTACACTAGAAAACTCCTTTGTTGAAGGCGGAATAGCCTCTTACAGATGTTGACAACTCACAGAATGACTAGGAAGTAAATACAAGACTTGTAGTTTTATTGTTGTCTTATTTTTAGTTTCAGGGGTATTTTTATATCCACTGAAAAATCTTTTCCTAGGCTGGAAGGCGCCTCAAGCGTGGGAAGTTTTATCCATGTGAAGATAAACTTTATCTTTGCTAATGGTCACTTGGAAGACACCTTCAATAGATTGGAAGGTGCCTTCGTACTGTTCATCGAAGGCGCCTTCAAAGGCTAGAAGGCACTTTCATACTGTTCATCGAAGACACCTTTTGGCCATGGAAGGCGCCTTCCACAGGACAACTCAGCTCAATGTTGATCTCTTCACGTAGTTCGTCATGTAGGTGATTCTTCGGCTAACCAGAGTTAAGCTCACCCAAAGCCAACTCCAACCTTCTCCTCGAACATCATTCCTCCCTGGCTTCTTGTCCCTCAGACTGCAACACGCGTCCTTCTCGTCCACTAGTGTACTCTTTCGCAGCATCTCATCCTTTAAATGCACCGAGCCCGTTGACCCCCTTCCCGTGCCATCCTTCTCGCTACCCGTGTCTTCCACTCGACTTCTTGTGTTTCTAAGCTTATACACACTTAGACACAAGGATTAAATACAACAAGACCTAACTAAACTTGGTTGACCATATCAAAACTACCACGGGGTACTAACAATCTCTGTCTTTTTAATGTGCATCAACCCAAGTTCAAGTTAGGGTGAAAAATGCAATGAAATAATATATTAAAGCAGTGAGTTAAATAAGTTAATTGCAAAAATAAATACAAGGATAAAAATTATGGGAATTATCCTAACTCTACCTTAACTTGTACTTATATCTTTGTCTCCCCCTTTGATTACATCAAAAAAAGGGAAAAATAACATAACAAATATTATCAATAAGCCAATATATTTCAGTACAGAAGCAAATTTTCAACTCGAAATACAAATAGAAGAATTTTAAAAATAATATTTTTCTAATTGAGATAATAAAAAAAATTAAGTTTAATCTAAAAAAAATTTTGGAACCCAATATATATTCCTACTAGATATATTAAAAATTTTGGGGTACATAGTTTTTAGGAATTTTCCTAATTTATCCTTGGTGATTTATAATGTACCAGTTGATTCTATTATAATTTATAAATTTTGATTTTCGATAACTGTTCGAATTCAAACATGCATAGTCATTTTCTAGTTTTTCTATTTTTGCTTTCAATTTTTCATTTTCTATTTTTAGTTTATCAAACATATCTAAGGACCAACAAGAGGGGAATGAATTACCTATAGAAAGAATAAACCCCTTCTCATTTTTTTTGATTTGATTAGTAATATTATAATAATAAATAGAATAATAAAACTGAACAATTAAAGAAAAGTAAGAGAACAATATATTTACTTGGTTACAACCTAAGTGGTTATTAATTCAAGGCATTGAAGAAAGCTTCACTAGAAAAACTCCTTTGTTGAAGGCGGAGTAGTCTTTTACAAACGTTGACAGCTCATAGAATGACTAGGAAGTGAATACAAGACTTGTAGTTCAGTTGTTGTCTTATTTATAGTTTCAGGGATCTTTTTATAGCCTCTGGAAAATCTTATCCGAGATTGGAAAGCGCCTTCAATAGGGTGGAAGGTGCCTCTAGCATGACAAGTTTTATCTGTGCAAAGATAAACTTTATCTTTGCTAACTGTCACTTGGAAGACGCCTTCAATAGCTTGGAAGGAGCCTTCGTACTGTTCATCAAAGACGCCTTCAAAGGCTGGAAGGTACCTTCATACTATTCATCGAAGGTGTCTTCCATAGGACAACTCAGCTCAACGTTGATCTCTTCGCGTAGGTAATTCTTCGGTTAATCGGAATTGTGCTCATCTAAGCCCAACTCTGACATTCTCCTTGAGCAGTCTTCCTCCCTAGCTTCTTATCCCTCAGACCGCCACACCCATCCTTCTCATCCACCGGTGTACTCTTCCGCAACATCTTGTCCTTAGGATGTACTGAACCCATCGATTCCCTTCCCGTGCCATCCTTCTCGCTAGCTGCATCTTCCGCTTGACTTCTTGTGTTCCTAAGCTCTTGCACACTTAGACATAAGGATCAAACATAACATGACCTAATTGAACTTGATTGACCACATCAAAACTATCACGGGGTACTAATAGAAAGATCCTTGGAAACCTTGTAGGCATCTACCATGGATGCCCATAAGGTATTCCTAGAAAAGGCTCGTAGTGTTTACCATATAATATCATGATTCTCTACCTTCTGGCTGATTACATGTAGTCCATTAAGTAGGTCTTAGATCCGAGCGTGTAGTTGACTTGCTGATTCTCCATTCTGCATTTTGATGTTATATAATTTATTCAACAATATTTTTTTTTTACATAGCTAAGCATTGGAGGTTCCTTCGTGAAGTTTGATCAGCTTTTGCTAGAGATCTTTTGCATTGCTAAATGGTCCAATTCGGTTTATATCCTCTTTGGTCAAGCCACACTGTAGGGTTTGGGTGGCCTTTGTGTCTGCCTCGATCTTCCTTTTTGTTGGTTTATCCCATTTGTCACAGGCGAGTGGTTCTCTATTTTAAGTGGGGAGTGTGAATCCAGTTTGGATTATGATCCACATCTCCACTTGCATCTTGAGGTGACACTCCATCCTGCCTTTCCAGTATCCAAAGTCCTTGCCAGAGAAAAGTGGTGGGCGTACGGTGCTATAGCCTTCTTGGTAGGTCATTTAGAAAAATCTTGCATACAAATAAAAAAATGACAAATGTCATAAGACTTGGTCTTGAATTAGTAGTGCTGGAGAAAAATAAAATAAGAGTGTTTCACTAATTTCGAGAAAAATAATAAAATAATAATAAAATACTAAAAAATATTAAGGTAAATTTTGTTAAATGTGATATTTCACCAACTCTGACTAATGGTGAAAAACTGAAAGTGAAATTTTTAAAAAAATTAGAGGGAAAAAATGAAAGGAATAAGAATAATTTTTAAACAAAAATAATATACAATTTTCTTTTTTAAAAAGGAACCCCCTGCTCGATTGGTGGTTTCACCAATTCAGAGTGGCCTTGCTATGATACCAATTATATGATCGAGACGTGCTAAAAGGGGGGGGGGGGTGAATAGCACTCGTGACTTTTTCACACTTTTCAAAAAACAAAGAATAAATGTAGCGGAAATAGTAAGCAAAAATATAGTGGAAGTAAAACAATCACTAACACGTGTTGGTTTTACTTGATTCGGAGCCTTTAATGACTCCTATTCCAAGGCTTGTGATCGTCAATCGCTTTCGCTGGGCAATTCACTATCAATTCAAAAATTCCAGTTACAAGGACGAACACAATAAAAATATAATTTGAATGCTTTACAATAATTATACCGACGAATTTTGGAATTCGGAGAGTCTTGTTTTCAGTCATCAGAGTCGTGTCGTGGAGTCACAAGATCATCCTTGAAGCAGCGCGCAAGAGAAGAGTCATAAGAATGAGTTCTTAATGATGCATTGCTTGAAGAGGACATTTATAAGCTGTTGAAGGCGCCTTCAACCTCCTTGAAGGCGCCTCCAGCTCGAATCTTATCCCCACAGTTTTTGTTGTCAATAACATTTGCTTTCTATGAATTTTATCTCTCTGAAGGTGCCTTCAAGCACATAGAAGGCACCTTCCATCCCTATCTCTGGACTGTCCAATTTCGACTTTTGGATTTCTTGAAACCACTAGGTCAAACAGATGTCTACTGTTCTCTCAACGAGAAATGTATCCTCACCTACTCCTCTCAGGAGAAATTATCTTTTACCAGACCGGCCCTCCAGACCAACTGGACTTTTTCTCAGTGTACGAGACATCAGGACTTCATGCTGAACATCCAATCCTGACCCGTCTAGTCTTCCACCCGGTGTCCGCGACCCTTGGGATTTTCACCTAGAGTCCTCGACTTTAGGATTTCTCCTAATGTTCTTGACCCGCCAAGGCTTTGCTAGTCCCCTGGACCAGGACTTCATTGCCTAATCATAGCTAGGATCTTCTATAGCCTAGGGTTACGTCTCCCTAGGACCTAGGGTTACATCTCCCTAGGGGTTTTCACTTACCTAAAATTCACTAGGACTTTTTCTTAAGAGCACTTAGGATTTTTCTGCAAGCTCAGTCACACTTTTTAGATCATAAGATATCTTAACTTTTGAACCCTTGCCCATAATCAAAACTCAGGTTCGATCATCTGGTGCTTCCTACACCAATAGTATGATCGATTGACTGATTTTGAGGATCGGTCGACTAAACAATAAAAGTATGAATGACAAAGCAGATTTAGATCACAGTGAAGAAGATAATTTGAGGGATCGGTCAATCAAACAAGGTGATCGGTTGACCAAACAATTAATGCACTTAATGGAGAGAAAATCTGATCTCAGCAAAGAAGGAAATCCATGTGACTAGTCGACCGATAGGGAGATCGGTCGACCAAAAGGATCAGTCGACTGAATGTCTTTTCGGTCTACCGAATGTGGCTTATAAAAGAACCTAGAGCTCAATGTCAAAGAACAACTTTTCTGAGCAACATTCTCATTCTCTCTGTTCATGCTGTTGCTACTACTACGCTTCATTTACATGTGCAAGCTTCTACGACTCTTCTCCGACGATCTACGCTTCAACTCTTCATCTTTTTCGGTATATTTTGTGCTTGCATTATTTCTGTAAAGATAGTAGTTTGTTACTATCCTATACATCATTTGTATGAGTTACTTCTTTTTCGAAGTTTTCAGAAAGAAGACTATTAGTGAATTGTCCAACGGTATGATCAAGGATCGCTTGTCTTGGAGTAGAAGTCGACACAAGCTCTGAACCAAGTAACCAACTGTGCCTTTTGTGCATTGTTCTTGCTATCTTATTCCATTGCTACTTTGATATTCATTTTACGAATTGATGTGAAAAGAAAAGGTTTTTTAATCGAACGAGATTCACTCCCCTCTATCATCTCTATTCGATCCTTCAATTGGTATCAGAGTAAGGTTGTTCTGAATTAACTTAACTATTTTTCAAGTAATTTTAAAAATCTTTTCTTTTTCTTTAAAAAACATTATATATATCTTCATTGCAAATTTTTATCTTGCACTGCTAATCCCAAGACAAGAGTCTTGGATTTTGTTTTGTTTCTCAATTTTTGGTGCAAGAACAAATGACATAATCCATGCACCATGTGTCCTCTTCTATTCGATGGAAGTGATTTCCCATATTGAAAAAAGAGGATAGAAGATGCTCTCAAAACGAACATTGACCAATGGATTATTATCCAATGCGGCTACACAACACCAGTCAACGACCTGGAGGAATGGGCTGAAGAAATAAAGAAGAATGTAAAAATTGATTCGAAGGCACTCAACACTTTACAATGTGTCTTATCAAAAGAAGAATTAAATTGAGTCGGCCCCTTTGACAATGCAAAAGATTTGTGGGATAATTTAGTCAAATTACATGAAGGGACACATGCCACAAAGGTAATAAAGTGTGATATTTTATTAAATTCATTACTAAATATTAAAATGCTAGATGATGAGTCAGCAAGCCAACTACACATGAGAATTAAGGATATTCTCAATGGACTACATATCATCGGTCAACAACTTGAGAATCGTGATATCATCAGGTACACACTTAACTCATTCCCTCGAAACTCTTTATGCCCATCTATTATAGATGCCTATAAAGTTTCGAAGGATCTTTCCATTATTAAATTTGATGAATTATTTTGTGAATTAACATTACATGAGCAGACTAACTTGAGTCAAACTAAGAAAGAGTTAGCTTTGTATACAGAACCAAACAAGGAAGCTAAGCCCCGATCAAAACCAAAACCAAAGCACTTGAGTCATATAGTGTTTATGGCAAAGATTGAAGAGTTCGAATTTGAGTCTAAAGGTTAGTACGAGTTAGAGTCTGATGATGAGTTTGAGAGAAGCTATGGATTTGCATTAGCTTCTGAAGGACCCGATAAGATAGCTTTCAATTTAAAGTCTGAAATGTTGAAAGTAATTAAATGCTTGTTTAAAAAATTAACAAAATCCAAGAAACAAAATAACTTCCTACTTAAGGAAATTGACCACTTTAAGAAGCAAGTTAGCTTGAATCACTCGACTAACCAAGTTCAAGTTGTAACTTCAACTCAAGTTATAAAACTCGAGGAAGAAAATTTCAACCTGAAAGGTTAAGTGAGCGACTCAAGAAGATGTTGGAAAAGTTTAACTTGGGATTTAAATGTCTAAACATGATGCTTGGGTCTCAATGAGTCGTGTACAATGGATTCGGAATCAGATACAAACCAAACACAACTAACAAATCATACTTGTCTTTACTTGGTCAAAACATTAGAAAACAAGTCCAAGCATGGGTACCTAAATTATGTTTAACTAAACTAATTGAACCAGATCAATATTTGATTCCCAAGAGTCATATTCATCTCTTAGATATATCATATCTAAGTTATGACTCAAGGAGAGCAAATAGAAAAACTGCTCATCCTACTTAATTGATTGAATATTAATGCTTAGGTTTAGATTTACTTTTCTGCTTATTAGGATGGTTAGAAATAAAAAGGTTTACCAAACCCTAATAACATAGCATTGGAATGGACTGAGATGATAGTATGCTAAGAAAACTATCATCAAGATGTCCGAGGTAGCGGAAGTGACATCCTGAGCTACATGGTTGAACATTTTATGTAGGCCCTTAGGGGCTCTGCTGACCCCTACTTGAGAGCAAATAGGTAATAATTAGTCTTCTGATATTTCTTACTACTGGCGAAGTGGTGCAGAAAAACATTCTCGAAATCCTGAAAGCAGGTGATGGATCTAATAGGCAATCCTTCGAATCACTTGTGTGCTGAGTCTGATAGAGTGTTCAAAAATACCTGAGACTTAATGGTGTCTCTATACTGGTGCAACAACACAGCGTTCTAAAATTTACAGAGGTGATCTTCTGGATCCATACTACCATCATACTCTCCAATAGTTGGGGGCTTATACCCCTTTGGTAGCTTCTCCTTGAGCACCCTTAAAGAGAAAGGTACTTGCAATTCCTCGGGCAACTCCTTCGGCTCCTCCCGGATGACTATGACCTTCCCCTTTTTTAAGTTTCTTGGTGGGAAACTCTCGGCCATGGAAGCTTGGTACTGCTCCTTCTTGTTGTAGTAATCCAAGCCATGGTCGCGATAGAAAGCTCGAGGGAAATCCTCGAGCTGCTTCCTCTTAGACCCCCTGTCTGAAGCGTGAGCCTAGTCCTTTGAAGTCGCAAGTATCTTATGTGGCTATGAAGTGGCGGTAAGCCTCTCAGAAGCCGCTCACCTCTTGGCTTCTTTGAACAACTCATACTCTCTGGTGGTCATGGTTACGTTGATCTTACCGGTATCCTCCATTGTCACTTTCCAAAACAAGTGGAGAAGATTCCCATAGATGGCGCCAAATCGATCCTATCCAGAATTTGAGTCAAACGGTGGTCGATGGAGATGGCATTGGTGTTGACAAAGAGGAGACTTTGACACACCCTGTGTATGCACGTCGGAAAGGCGAACCCCCACGTGGAGCCTCCAAAGGCTGTAGTAGAAGAATTGGTGGTATTCAGACTCTATACACACTCAGAAAGGCACATGGAGTGTTAGAGACTAGAAACCAAGGAAAAAGTCTCCGGCGCAGGTCCTCCGAAACTCAAGTCAGGTCTTTTTCCCCCGTAAGAATAGTGTACGATGAAAAAAAGAACTGTTAAAGACAAGTGCGTATATGTGTGTACCTGGACAAGGAAGAAGACCTCCCTTTTTATATAACGCTGCATGCATTTAGAGCCTGACCATTGTCAAAGAATGTCGAATGTCAGGACCTGTCGGGTGAGAAAAGTTGTATAGCGATAATATTCCCTAACATCTGGCAGTTATTCTTTGATAGGAGGTTACGATTCCCTGACATTGTTGTCGCTTAGTGCTTTCTGTCTCGCCTGGGTCCAACTACAGACAACTCGAGATGACCACTCATATGTACTACTAGGACTGAGCCTTGATGAAAAGGATGAGCTATGGTAAACTGACCGGGTTTTATATCAGACTATGGTGAGAGATCCATCTTTTTTGATTTGACCGTTGAAGAGTCGGTCGGGAGTTGTCTTAGTAAAAGTTCCAGAACCATCTATAAAGCCTGAGGTGGGGAGATCCGACCAGCCGGGGCAGGATAGGCACTAGTCTAAGCTTCGTCTTACGTCTCAGATTTGGGGACCTGTCGTGCCTATGATTGACCAGGAATTATGCGGTTGATGACGTGGGGCGGTCTAACTCCCTTCTCTCCTTAATTGTTGACTACCACATCCTCTTGACTATTGACTGCCACACCCCCTTGACTTTTGACTACTACGTCCCCTTGACTTTTAACTTCCTAGCCTTATCAGGCTCATCCTTTACGCACCGTATCAGGTAGTATGGGGTAAAGGGAGACATGCATAGTACTTGACTATGTAGACTCCAAGTTTTACCTTATATATTTACCAAATCCCTTCCAGAATTTTAGTTTACCACTCTTAGAAGGGAGTTGATAATTGCTTTGTAGACAACGTTGGCCATGTTAGACTAGCATGATCACATAATGTAGCGTTCGAAAATTTCACAACTAAATCGCATGCTCTAGTATTATTGTTAGTAGTAGTATTAGGAATTTTACTTCATTATCATATTATTTGAACTATTTAAATTGTTTAATGATGAGTTCTTTTAGAAGTTTAGTTTAGATGATACGAGGCCAAAAAGGAGAAGTCGGGAAACACCGTGGTAAAGAGGACTTTTTATAAATTATTTCTTGAGCTCGTTGTCAAGGCATTAAGAAATTTTAGAGCATTTAAGGATTTTTTTTTTATTATTTTTTTTAGCTTTCTTTTTTATTAACCTTGTTTTTATTAAAAGAAGAGCATAAATAGCTAGTTTTTAATAGTGCTGTGATAAATACGTAATTGATCACTTTTATATAAATTTAAATAATTATTTTTTTTCCATTGAGGGGATATAAATATATATATAGGAAATTACACATATCAAAAAGGGGGACCTCAGGTTTTAGTTGGGGCGTCGCTTTTTCTCATCCTCCTCGAGGCCTTAGTTTTCTAGAGATTTCCAAGAGTGTGTGGTGTTCCGTCATCTCCTTTGCAGCCCGCATCGGTTTGGTAGTAAGTTTCCGATCAAGGCAAGTACATGATCTATTTTATGCACCTCCTGTTCACAGTATGGCATGGTTGTAAGATTTGGTGGTTTTTTTTTTCATGTTTCGATTAACTATGATGGTAGATGTGAAGATTATGATGGAGAACCATGTCAAGACTGCCTAGGAATCGAGAGGGGGCAAGTTCGATGGGAGAAAGGGGGTTGTAGCCGTAGGAGGTTAGAGCTGAGTCTAGAGGATTTGAGCGAGGGCTAGTGGTGGGATCTTAAGCCATGAAAGACCCTTTTCTCTTTGGAACTACTTATGCCTATCTTAAGAAATACATAATCTTAATTGTTGCCATTCCACTAGAGACTACTTATATCTCTGATTTTTTATGTTGATGTTTGTCTTCCTTTAGATGTCACAATAATGCATAGGGTGTTGGTGAACGTGTAATGCAACTTTATCATGCTCTAACTTATAAATCAAATTGATCTTGGGCAAGTCTTCTTATGGCAACCTAGCTATTGGACTTTTCGCACATTCACACTGAAGTGGACAATTTATAAGTTGACCTATATACCAAATGCAACTTCTACTGATGTCATATTCAAAATAGTTTAAGTCTTATATAGTACGTAGTTTTCACTTTATTCCCATTAACTGGTTATGGCTTGGGTTAAATGTGGCTCCCCCATCTGGACATTAGCCTCTTAATACCTTAGGTCAATTAATCCCTATTTACTAGCCTTCGAATGAACAATATTGTGATGATTATAATCTTGCTTTGCTATGATTTGCAGTTTCTGTCAAACTTCTATTTATTATGTGAAAGGAATGATGCAGTTTTGAGGCAAGGAAAGAAACAAAAAAAAAAGAAATTAATATTTGATTCGAAGCGAGGAATATTGATATGAATAATGTGACTTGATTGTGGCTGTTCTATGACGGATATGGGGCCGAGAGACGTCTCGTTTGGCCATATCAAATTGACGCGTAGTGGACTTCGGATAAGCACCGGGGTGCCCTACACTTGACGGGTATGGATTCCAGATAAGTACTGGGATGCTATACCAACCTAGTACTATGGTTTGACAAAGCTTGATCAAGTGACTTTGAGATCTAGGAGCCACAGTCGAGAAACTGAATTCATAGGAAAATACTCGAGTAAATCTTATATTATGATTTTAATTTTAAATGAATAATTATCTTAGCATGAGTATTCTTAATTGCATGCGACTTATTTGTTCATATTTGCTATCCCTTAGATTATGTATTTCCTGAGTCTTTAAACTCACTACGTTTGAATTGGTGTTTGAATTGGTGCAGATGATGCTGAGTTAGAGGTCAGGGGGGAAAACCCTTGAGTGGATGGCAACACAGCTTGGCACATAATCCCAGCGATCTTCACGTTTTCTGCAAAGTTGTTTTTTTTTTTTAGTCATGTTGGAAAGTTTGGATGAAAATAACCTCGGATTGAGTCGAGATAGAAAATATTATAAGGAGTTGGTTATCTTTCTTTTAGATTGTTGGTTATCTTATTTGTCAAATTCAAATAATAGAGATTACTGATTGTTCTTAAAAAAAAAATATTGGGTGTTTCACAAAGTTGGTATCAGAGCAAAAGTCTTGGTTTAGGTTGTGCCTACAGCTAGTTGCAGGAAGCTCAAGGAGTCATGCCCCAAAGTCTGTGAGTTTTAACATTTTACACTTTTGTTTGATGGTTGAGCTATACTAAATGATTTCCCGATGTTGAGCATATTATGATGTTGATTATGTCGACTACTTTATTATTTGATACTTGTTAATGATACGAGGATATGTACGCATTCATTTTATTTGAGCATGCTGTGACTAAGTAGTGGTTGTGGTGTATCCCCAGATGCCTCCAAGACGCCAGATTACACCACCCCCACCGCTACCATTGAACGCCAGCGAGCAAGTATTAGCTGGCCTAGCTCATCTACTACGTCAGAATGTTGGCACCTCTCAGGTGGCGAGGAGTGAGATGTCATACGAGAAATTTCGTAAGATGGGACCCCCGGAGTTCACGGGTTGCACTGATCCATTCGTTGCTGAGGGATGGATTAGATCCTTGGAGATGATTTTCCGTTACATGGGATTGGAGGATGTAGCCAGAGTTAGTTGCGCCATCTTCCAGCTGAAGGATGATGCTGCCCTTTGGTGGGAAGGGGCTGAAAAGACTGTGAATATGAAGACTCTGACTTGGGAGGAGTTTAAAAAGATTTTCTATGACAAATACTTTACACCCGATGTCCAAGCGCGGCTGAAGAGGGAGTTTAGGAACCTCTAACAAGGGGATATGTCTGTGGCAGAGTACGTCAAGAAGTTTGATAGGGGCTGCCACTTTACGCCCCTCATTGCTGATAACCCCGCAGAGAAACTGCAGCATTTCCTGGATGGCTTGAGTCCCACTATTCGCAGAGATGTGGTGATGTCGGATCCTGCAGATTATGCCATAGCACTAAGGAAGGCTTTCAGGTCAGAGCAGACCCTGAAGGATTTATAGGTAGAGGCACAGAGGAAGAGGCCATTTTATTTATAGCCTCAGTAGCAGTCGCAGGCGAAGAGACAGTTTACTGGACCTCAGAGGCCGCAAGGGGCAGCAAAGCCAGCAGTGAAACCTTTCGATTTAGGGAAGCCACAGGGTCAGCAGGCTTCGAAGCCTGTGATGCAGCTGGAGAAACCTACCTGTCAGACTTGTGGATGTCAGCATGCAGGGAAGTGTCTGCTAGGAGCTGGAGTCTGCTACAAGTGTAAGCAGCCGGACCACATATCCTTTGATTGCCCACAGTTGAGGAGGCCTGCGACAGGGAGAGTTTATGTGATGCAGACCGAGGAGGCTGACCCAGACACTACCTTGATTACAAGTAACTTTACGCACTTTATTTTAGGCTTTCGAATATTCGGAATAGTAATTTATGCTACTTTATCACTCGAACCTTAGCTCTTTTACGCTTTGTGCAAATATCGACCTATGTGTATGTGTAATACTCAAGTGCAGGCAGAATATTGGTTGTAGGAGTAGCCACCAAATCTCTGTTCGATTCAGGGGCTACTCATTCTTTTATTTCGCATGCATTTGTGCATCGTAAGAGGATTACTTCGGAGGGTTTGACAGAAAGTCTACTAGTGATGATTCCTTCTGGAGAGGAGTTGAGTACGGGTAGCATCTCCAGAATCTCAAGATGATACTACAAGGCCATACTATTGTAACGACCCAAATTTCCTCATTTGGAGTTCTAATAGTGGTTAAAAATATTTAAAAATACTTTAGAAAAATTCTAGAGATTTTTAGAAATTTTTAAAGTATTTTTATGTAATTTTTGGAGGTCGTTTGATATTTTACTAAACGAAAGAAGTTTCGACAAAAAAAATGTCCAAGCCGAGATTTGAACCCGAGACCTCCGACCGAACCAATGTCTTAAGCGAATCCAGCTGGCCAGGAAACCCAAGCGGGCGTGCTGATCAAATAAGGAAAGAAAATATATTTAAGCAGTAAGGGGATCGAAAATAAATTGAAATAAAAAGGGCGCGGCTGAGGAATCGAACCCGCGACCTTTGACCCGGTCAAAACGCAGCTACCAACTGTTCTGCAAGCATTTTATGAATGAATATGGAGCGAGATATATATAAGTTATAATTGAATAGTTATAAAAAAAGAGAACTTAGGTATTTGCCGAACACAAATCTTTCTCTCCTCACCTCTCTCGTGCGATGACGGTGACTCGGGCGAAATCCGTAGGAGGCTAGGTCTTCTCTTCCGACGACCGACCAAGGTTTTCCGAGGGGTTTTCTTCACCTCCTTAAGGTCGTCTCGTCGAGGGGAGCACGCGGGCACAGAAGAATCATCGAGAGCTCGAGTTCTCCCGAAGCCCTAGCTGCTTCTCTTTGGTTGTAAGTCCAAGAACATCTCGATAAGTTGCTACTCACCTGCAGTAGGATAGCTCCGAGGTTTATTCCTTGTTCTTCTCCTTGTTCCCGAAGCTTTGCATAAAATTTAAAAGCAGTAAGTGTATCATTGTTTTCTTACAGCATTAGGGTAGCTTGAAGTTTAAAGAGCAGCAAGTGTTTCATGGTTTTCTTGTTTCGAATTTCTTTTCTGTGAAGATTGATGTTTTAGGGCTTTCTGTCGTGGGTTTCCTTGCATTTCGGTTGTAACATGCCTAAAGGTTTCTGTGATTCTGTGAAGGTATAGTTTTGAATAAGTTACATGGGTTTGTTTTGTAAAATTCAGCAAGTAGAATTGTGCTAGGAGAGGGGCACGATCAGCCTTACTACTTGGTTCCAGCATGTGTATCCATGGGATATGAATAGCCTTGGAAGTATACTGTGTATTCAGATTTGTGCTAAAAAAGAAATAATAAATAAAAGGGGCAAGAACATCCCATAAATTCATAGCAGCCTTGGACCTTTTACGGATTTAGTAAGCCTGTGCAGTTTCCTTTTCTTTCCTGTTAATATGCATTTTTAAACCCTTTTGTTGCCAGTAAACAACAATGAACAGATTTAGTTAGGGGAGTTTCATGTTGGATCCTTAGTAGCAATTATCCTTACTAGTGCCCTTTTGTTCCTTATTGTCTCCTTGCCGTGGAACAGAACAGGGGGAAAGATTTTGGTTTCGGGTTGTTTCTTTTAAGCACTAAAATTGTCACATACTAAGGTTTGTAGCGATTATGACATATTCTCCAGCAACCCAAACTGAGATGCTTTAGATTTAGATTAAGATTTGGACAGTAGCAAATATGAACTTCCGAAGTCGATGAAACTATAATTGCCATTTCAGATTACTTGTATTAACAATTGATCCGAAGTTTGTTAATTGTAATATTTTCTTTAAGCACTATTAGATGATATCTGTTGTCTTTGAGTTTAAGATAGCGCTACTCACCTGCATATTGTGACATGTCGTATTGTGTTGCAAGTTGTTGATTATGAGGAATAAACGTCAATTAAGAAAGAGATGAAATGTTTAGTTAGGCATATGGTTTGGATTTCTTCAGGCTTTGTAGTAGAAATTCGGAATCTTTTTGAAGTAGATCTTCTTGTTTGGGATCTTAATGGGCATGATCAGTTCATATGGAGTTTTACAGGTTCCTTTGGACAGAACTGAAGAAAATGGAGGAATGCATGTGATGAGTAATTGTGGTCCATTGTTTCCTTAGGATAATTTCAATGTTGATGCATAGTTGAAGTTCTAAAAAGGATACATTGCTTACTTATGATAAATTGATAGTTTAGATGAGATGTGTGATATGGTTAAATTTACAGTTATGGACAACCTTAGTTTGTATTTAGTTAGATCTTCTAGCAGTTTATTTAGACTTGCAGATTTTGGTTTATTTTGCAATTAACTGGACATGAACAGTCTAGTCTTAGGAGAATTCGGCCGAAAGTTGTTTAGCTTGAATGTAGCATCTAGATTTTTATTAAGAAGAGCAGTGCAGATTTTTATTAAGAAGAGCAGTGCAGATTTTTATTAAATAGAGCATATTTTATTAAGCATTTTGATGTGCGTAGATTATATACTCTTTTATGCATGTTTTTACGCACATTTACATACTTTGAGCATGCTTGATCTATGCATTTTTATACTTCCAGCTTTCCTTTTAGCATATTTACTCTTTTGGTTCGGAGATCTACTTTTTGTGCATTTTCTGTACACAGGAGTCGAAATTGGTGAAGATTATGCGTCCTTGGGCAAGCTTGGAAGTAATTGAAGGGAGAGAGCATCAGGCCGTGTACCACACATGGCCGTGTAGTCTTAACAGGAAGGGAAGAGGACATGGCCGTGTGAATCTCACACGGCCGTGTCTTGATTTGAAGAAATCAGAGCAGATGCCTTACATGGTCGTGTGGATCTACACGGCCGTGTGAGGTTTCTAGAGGCCAAGCAGGTGGTGGCCGTGTGCATCGCATTGCCGTGTGAAGTTTCCAGAGACCAAGCAGGTGGTGGTCGTGTGCACCACACGGCCGTGTAGCACTTCCAGAGAATAGTAGGGTCCTGGCCGTGTGGAGTCACACGGCCGTGCAGCTTTGGCAGAGAGGGAAATCTCACACGGCCGTGTGGCGCCCGATTTCCTCCTCTATTTAAACCTTCCTTCATGAATTGAAAGGGGATCTCTCCCCCTTTGGGAGAAGGCAAGATTTGGTGGTTTCCTCCCATTCTTGGGAGGATTTCTGGGCGATTCTAAGGGAGTTCTTGACGATTTCGACTCCGGAGCGAGGATTGGATCCGAAGACGAGGCTTCTTCGTAGATAAGTTTTCTCCTTCCCCTTTTCTTGGTTTCTTGGATTGGGGATTTAAGAAATGCTTGTAATCTTTATTTCTTAGGGTATTCTTCCTCAATTCATGGAGTAGATCTTGTATTCTAGGATTAAGGGAGTATTTGTATGATGGATTGATGTAATCTCATATGGATTTGCCATTTTCTTGTTTCAATGACATTGTCTTGCTTGTATCAATTAGATCTTGAATGATTAACGGTGATTTGTGCTTAATTCTCATTCTTGATTGATTGTTTGGATTTCTTGTGGACTTTGTAAAGATAAACTCTCACTCGATCATCCGAGGGATCCACGTGACAGGTGCAAGCCCGTGTAAGGACGTTTGAGAGATAATCTTGAAGAGGAACTAGGAATATTCAAGAGAGTAGGATGGATTTTGTGATTAGTTTCTTGTATCTTGATAGATTAATAAGTTGTGGGCTTCTATGTTGATATCCGAGGAAGGCATAGTAATAGGTGCGCTTCTGTGTAAGGACAACGTAGGTTCACGTCTAATTGATCATATTTAGATACATTTCTCAGTCCTTAGCCGGTTATCTATTGCAAGAGAGAACCGTCAACTTTCTACAAGTGTTTGGCAATTGAGGGATAAGAATTGGTGAACCATTTACATTCAAGAAACCTTACAAAGAAACCGAAACTCCTAGAATCTCCCTTTTATCATAACCCAAAACACTAAACTCTTGTTTGTTGATCTTTAATATTAGATTTGTTTACCTTCACTTTGTATTTGAAACGATTGGATAGTTGTTTAGCTAATTCGCATTGAGACATTTCTAGTGCTTATTCCAGACCCTGTGGATACGATAATTTTTTATATTACTTGCGACATTTCCGTACACTTGCGGAGCGTAACACATTTCAAGTGTAGATTTTAGTTAACATTCAAGTGCAGTTCGTTAAGCTTATAGTGCAGTTTTGTTAGCATAGTATGCAGATTTCTGTTAGCTAAATATGTAGAATTTTGATTAACATAGTATGCAGTTTTATTGAGCATTTCAATACAGTTTTGTTAAGTATTTTCATGCAATTCTGTTAAGCATTTCAGTGCAATGTTAATAAGTATTTTAGTGCAGTTTTGTAGGAGACATACTTTTAATAGAGGTATTAACAAGTACAAGAAAGATAAAGAAAAGAAAGAAAAAAAGGCCAAGGCCTTAAGTAGATCCCAAAGTCAAGACTTTAGGGATTTTGGCACACAATGTGCTTATTAAAATGTCAAGGCATTTAAAGAAGAAGTAATTAAGATAATAAGATATTTTACTTTGAAGAGGCTAGTACCCGACTTCCGAGGTTGTCGTTAAACAAATCCAGGTGTCCAATTCCGAGGTCTTGGCCCTGGTAGACCGAGGTATGTTCTTTTAGGATTTGTGGCTCACTACCCCAACCTATTAGGGAATGCGCATAAGATGGTACTACGCCTGAGCCCAAGAGAAGTTGATTATTATTTTGAAGTATTAAAGTATACGTTTTAAACAAGTGAAATAAAAGTATAAGTTTTAAATAAGTGAAATAAAAGAATAAGTTTTTTTTAAGCAAACGAAATAAGTTTCAGAAAGTGTTTAGAATTCAGCAAGTTTTAGTTTTTATTCTGCTAGCATGTTATTCTGATTAGCTTTACATGTTTAGCATTCCAGTATGCATTATTCTTTTGCTATTAGATGAGCATGTGCAGTAGTTTCCTTAGAGTTTTCAGTTCTTGGATTTCAGTATGTTTATATGCATATTCGAGTTTTTGTGAGTTAGATAGCGCTTACTAAGCATTCGCTTATAGTTTGCATTTTCTCTTACTGCAGATACAGTAAAGAAAAAGTTTTAGCAAAGGAAGGCGACAAGGAGGTGTTTGACGATGTGTGATGCCAGGACTATGGAAGAGACGTGGGGCATTTTTAAGTTTCCGCATTTTAGTAATTAATAAACATTTGAAGTTGTATTTTAAGTTCATGTCATTTGAGATTATTTTTGTTTTATATTGCATGGAGATGAGTTCCGTTTAATAAGTAGATATTTTGATGTTTGTCACTTATTTAACTGCGTGAGTGTTTGATATATATTCCAGCCGCCTGTGGCTGATGTATACTATGTATGCATCTCTGTTTATGGTCATCGGTACAGGGGAGATGCTGCCGAAATTTTTCGGTAGAGACTCCTCGTGATTTCGATTATACCGGTTAAGTAGAGTTAGTAGTTAAGTAACGGTCACCCTTAGAGAGTAGTATAGTAGTGAGAAGGGTGGTCGTTACAACTATGTATGCTGATTTGATAGTACTTCCGATACCAGAGTTCGACATCATTCTAGGGATGGATTAGTTGTCAGAGAATCAGGTAGTAATCGACTTTCAGTGCAGGGCAGTCCAACTACGTCCTACGGGAGGAGAACCTTTCACTTTCGTGGTAGCAAAGAATTCGAGGAAGCCTCGGTTTATATCATTCTTACAGGCAAGGAAGCTCATTGACAGTGGCCGCCTGTCATTCCTAGCCAGCGTTATAGTGACTACGGCACTGGATGGTCCTTCTATTCCTGATGTGGAAGTTGTTAGGGATTATACAGGTGTTTTTCCTGATGATGTTACAGGGATTCCACCGGATCGAGAGGTGTAGTTTTCTATTGAGTTGCTGCCAGACACAGTGCCAATCTCTAAGGCACCGTATCGTCTTGCTCCTACTGAGATGAAAGAGCTGAAGGAGCAGATTCAGGAGTTGCTAGACAAGGGGTTCATTCGCCCTAGTGTTTCTCCCTGGGGCGCACCTGTCTTATTTGTGAAGAAGAAGGACGGTAGCATGAGGCTATGCATCGACTATAGGGGGCTAAATTCAGTGATCGTCAAGAACAAGTATCCATTGCCCAGAGTGGAGGATCTCTTTGATCAGTTGCAAGGAGCTTCGATATTCTCAAAGATAGATCTTCGTTCAGGTTACCATCAATTGAAGGTGAGGGAATCAGATGTGCATAAGACAGCGTTCAGGACTCGATATGACCACTATGAGTTCTTGGTGATGCCATTCGGGCTAACCAATGCTCCAGCTGTCTTCATGGACCTCATGAATCGTGTATTTCAGTTGTATCTTGATCAGTTTGTCATCGTCTTTATTGATGACATACTTGTTTATTCTCGAAGCAGAGAAGAGCATGGTCAGCACTTGAGGATGATATTGGGGGTTCTAAGAGAGCGTAGGCTCTATGGGAAGTTCAGCAAGTGTGAGTTCTGATTAGAAAGGGTTACTTTCCTTGGGCACATCATTTCTAGTAGGGGAGTGGAGGTTGATCCATCTAAGGTGGAGGCAGTTAGGGAGTGGCAGTGCCAAGAAATGCATCAGAGATTCGTAGTTTTCTGGGATTAGCGGGCTACTATCGGAAGTTCATCAAGGTTTTCTCCTCTATTGCAGTGCCCTTGACTGCGCTGACAAAGAAGAACACCAAGTACGTATGGAGCCCGGAGTGCCAACACAGTTTTGATACTCTGAAGCAAGCCCTCATAACAGCGTCCGTCTTAGCTATGCCATCAGGGCAAGGTGACTATGTGGTCTACACGGATGCATCTAAGCTAGGCCTAGGCGCAGTATTGATACAAGGTGACAAGGTTATCGCTTATGCCTCTAGACAGTTGAAGGTTCATGAGAAGAACTACCCTACTCATGATCTCGAGCTAGCAGCGGTTGCGTTTGCACTCAAGATCTGGAGGCACTATTTGTATGGACAAAAGTGCAAGATCTTCATCGACAACAAGAGCCTGAAATACTTTTTCACACAAAAAGAGCTGAACATGAGACAACGCAGATGACTGGAACTGGCGAAGGATTATGACTGCGAGATTAGCTACCGTCCGAGGAAAGCTAATGTAGTGGCTGATGCTCTGAGTAGGAAGACTACAGTGATCACACATCTATCGATTTCAGGGCCTTTGCAGCGGGAGATTCAGAGTCTTGGGTTAGAGGTCTATACAGCTGGTCGAGCCCCAAGACTGAATTCCCTGATTGTGCAGTCTACACTATTGGACTGCATCCGCATGGGCCAGATGAGTGATGAGCAATTGCAGAAGTGGAGACTGAGAGATGAGGAAAAGGGTAGTGGGTTATACACCATGAGTGATGGGATTGTGAAGTACAAGGGCCGATTTTGGGTCCCTACAGGGGAGGCATTGAGAGAGCTAATCATGACAGAGGCTCATACATCACCATATTCCATTCACCCAGGGAGCACAAAGATGTACAAGGCTCTTCAACAATTGTATTGGTGGCCGGGCATGAAGCGCGATATCCATCGTTTTGTGTCCGAATGTTTAACATGCCAACAAGTCAAGGCCGAGCATCAGCGAACAGCTGGGCTTCTAAGACCACTCCCTATTCCTGAGTGGAAGTGGGAGAATATTTCGATGAATTTCATCGTAGGATCGCTGAGGACAGTTAGAGGCTCGAATTCTATTTGGGTAATTGTGGATCGTCTCACCAAATCAGCACACTTCTTGCTAGTTAAGACTACATTCATCATGAGACAGTATGCAGAGTTATATATTCGAGAGATTATCAGGTTGCATGGGATTCCAGTGTCAATCGTGTCTGATCGAGATACTCGCTTTACATCTACCTTCTGGAGGAGTCTTCACACTTCATTAAGGACGAAGCTACAGTTCAGCACCGCTTTTCATCCCCATACTGACGGTCAGACAGAGAGAGTGAACCAAATACTAGAAGATCTGCTCTGAGCTTGTGCTATCGATTTGTAGGGGAGTTGGGAAGCCAAACTACCCCTAGTAGAGTTCACCTATAATAACAGCTTCCAAGCCTCCATCGGGATGGCACCGTATGAAGCGCTCTATGGGAGGAAGTGTAGGTCACCTATTCGCTGGGATGAGGTAGGTGAGAGGGCAGAGTTGGGTCCAGAAATTGTTCAACAGACGGCGGATACAGTGAGAAGGATCAAAGATAGAATGAGGACTGCTCAAAGTCGACAGAAGAATTATGCAGATTTGAGGAGGAGGGACTTAGAGTTTGCGATCGGTGACCATGTTTTTGTGAAAGTAGCTCCTATGAAGGGCGTGATGAGATTTGGGAAAAAGGGGAAGCTAGCGCCTAGGTACTGATAACCATGATTTTACTGTATTATTTTGATTCATTTATGCATGGTTTGATGTTATGTTCATAGATAAAACCTAGATTTGCATAACATTTCAAACATTGTCTTTATTTTAGGCTTAATTATAAATTATCTTATTTTTGGTGTTATTTGATGCTAATATTTGATTTTTATTTTGTAGGAATCAAAGTATCGTGGATTTGGATATATTCGAACCGAATTTGTGCTCGAATCGGAGTTTAAGCGAGAAGATCAAGCTGCGGAACATTATGGACCGTTCATCGAAGATTGGACAGATCTGAACCATCTAGTGAAGATCTGGTCGATCTGACCTAAGGGAGAGTAGATCCAGATCCTAGATCAAGATCAGTACCTTCAGATCAGATTTTAGGCGACTTTCCACTGTTGATCAAGCTCCAAATCAATTTCAGTCGTCCGTTCAAATCTGGATCAGATTTAAAACAGAAGCTACAGTGTTCGTGTGTTTTGTCGATTCCTCCTCCGCGCAGCTTCGTCCCGCGGCGTTTCTTCTGGATTCTGGCCTCGATTCTTCTTCCAATCGATCTCTCAAGCTTCAACCTCGGTGGGGAGCTTCATGACAGCTTCATCTAGTTCATCTGGAGCCATCGGAGGGTGTTCCATCCGACGAATTCGGCGTTTCTGAGATCCTCTATTCCCCTCAGATTTGAGGTGTTCTTCCAATCTGAGACTCCGATTCCCATCGACAACGCTTGGCGGTGTTCTTCCGGCGTTACTGAGCTTCATCCGACGACCATCCGCAGTCCACAGCTTCCATCCAGATCTAGAAGTCCAGAATTGCAAATTTCTAGATTCTCGGCCATTTATGGGGTTTCGGGTTGTTCTAGCTCGCCGGGGGTGGTCTGTCGATGTTGTTGAACATTCCTTGAACTGAGACGCAGCTGAGATGCTCCATTGAGGTCCGGAGTTGGGTGTTCTCAACTTCGGCATTCTTGTGTGACGGCAAGAGTGTGAAGATTGAGTAGATGATTGTGAGAATAGATTGGTTTACCCTTTTTTAGTTCATTTTGTTACTGTTTGTAGCTTGTCATAGATTTCTTGATGATTGTTAAGTTGTTTTAGCAAGTAATCTAATGTTTCTTTCCTTGTTGAAGTTTAATTCGTGTTTAATTTATGCTTGGTTAATTGTTAGGATGTTAAGTTTATGCTAGGGTTTTAATTGGTGCTTTAGGTCAGATTTATTCTATGTCCTGTTATTTTATTCTATGCTTAAGATTAGATTTAATTGTGTTTTGTACTTCATTCTCAGTTTAAGTGTGTTAATGATTTAATCGCAACGTAGAGTGACAATGCATTATGATTTTATTGTTGGCACCTAGTTAAATTTTCTTTATGCATTATATTAGTTCTTATTTTCTGTGCTTTTCATTTGTTAGATTTATATTCAAAGTTCAAACCCCCAATTTTCATGTTAAAAACCCCAAAAATATAAATAAAAGACAATCCTAGATTACATTCTACCGTTTGTTCCTCGAGGTTCGATCCTATGCTCGTTACTACAACATGATTGTGTAGATAAGGAGTTCAATGAATATATATTGTTAATTTGTTTTACGAGTGTGACAGACATTGTTATCATAGGACCTTTCGAGATCCTTAACCGAGTTGGGACTTTGGCTTATCGTATAGCTCTACCTCCGAGCCTAGCAGTAGTACACAATGTCTTCCACATCTCAATGCTCCGAAAATACGTGTTAAACCCCTCCCACGTGTTGCACTATAAACCTCTGCAGCTCTCACCGCATTTGACTTTTGAGGAGAGGGCTACACAAATTTTGGGCAGACAGGATCGAAATCTGCGAAGCCGAACAATCCCAATGGTAAAAGTCAAGTGGCTAAATCATTCAGAAGAGGAAGCTACTTGGGAAGTGGAGGCCGATATCAGAGAGCGCTACCCAGAGCTCTTCTGTAAGTCTATGAATTTCAAGGACGAAATTTGTTTTTAAGGGGAGAGTATTGTAGTGTTCGAAAATTTCACTACTAAATCGCATGCTCTAGTATTATTGTTAGTAGTAGTATTACGAATTTTACTCCATTATCATATTATTTGAACTATTTAAATTGTTTAATGATGAGTTCTTTTAGAAGTTTAGTTTAGATGATACGAGGCCAAAAAGGAGAAGTCGGGAAACACCGTGGTAAAGAGGACTTTTTATAAATTATTTCTTGAGCTCGTTGTCAAGGCATTAAGAAATTTTGGAGCATTTAAGGAAGTTTTTTTTTATTATTTTTTTTAGCTTTCTTTTTTATTAACCTTGTTTTTATTAAAAGAAGAGGATAGATAGCTAGATTTTAATAGTGTTGTGATAAATACGTAATTGACCACTTTTATGTAAATTTAAATAATTGTTTTTTTTCCATTGAGGGGATATAAATATATATATATATATATATATATATATATATATATATATATATATATATATATATATATATAGGAAATTAAAATATATCATTAATAATTTAGGTTTTTCTCATCCTCCTCAACCATTTTGAGAGATTTAAAATGTGTGGTGTTTCGTCATCTCCTTTGCAACCCGCATCGGCTTGGTAGTAAGTTTCCGATCAAGACAAGTACATGGTCTATTTTATGCACCTCCTGTTCACAATATGGCATGGTTGTAAGATTTGATGGTTTTTTTATCATGTTTCGATTAACTATGATGGTAGATGTGAAGATTATGATGGAGAACCATGTCAAGACTGCCTAGGAATCGAGAGGGGGCAAGTTCGATGGGAGAAAGGGGGGTTGTAGCTGTAGGAGGTTAGAGCCGAGTCTAGAGGATTTGAGCGAGGGCTAGTGCTGGGATCTTAAGCCATGAAAGACCCTTTTCTCTTTGGAACTACTTATGCCTATCTTAAGAAATACATAATCTTAATTGTTGCCATTCCACTAGAGACTACTTATATCTCTGATTTTTTATGTTGATGTTTGTCTTCCTTTAGATGTCACAATAATGCATAGGCTGTTGGTGAACGTGTAATGCAATTTTATCATGCTCTAGCCTATAAATCAAATTGATCCTGAGTCTTCTTATGGCAACCTAGCTATTGGACTTTTCGCACATTCACACTGAAGTGGACAATTTATAAGTTGACCTATATACCAAATGCAACTTCTACTGATGCCATATTCAAAATAGTTTAAGTCTTATATAGTACGTAGTTTTCACTTTATTCCCATTAACAGATTATGACTTGGGTTAAAAGTGGCTCCCCCATCTGGACATTAGCCTCTTAATACCTTAGGTCAATTAATCCCTATTTACTAGCCTTCGAATGAACAATATTGTGATGATTATAATCTTGCTTTGCTATGATTTGCAGTTTCTGTCAAGCTTCTATTTATTATGTGAAAGGAATGATGCAGTTTTGAGGCAAGGAAAGAAGCAAAAAAAAAAGAAATTAATATTAGATTCGAAGTGAGGAATATCAGTATGAATAATATGACTTGATTGTGGCTGTTCTATGACGTATATGGGGCCGAGAGACGTCTCGTTTGGCCATATCAAATTGACGCGTAGTGGACTTCGGATAAGCACCGAGGTGCCCTACACTTGACGGGTATAGATTCCAGATAAGTACTGGAATGCTATACCAACCTAGTACTATGGTTTGACAGAGCTTGATCAAGTGACTTTGAGATCTAGGAGCCACAGTCAGGAAACTGAATTCATAGGAAAATACCCGAGTAAATCTTATATTATGCTTTTAATTTTAAATGAATAATTATCTTAGCATGAGTATTCTTAATTGCGTGTGACTTATTTGTTCATATTTGCTATCCCGTAGATTCTATATTTCCTGAGTCTTTAAACTCACTATGTTTGAATTGGTGTAGATGATGCTGAGTTAGAGGTCAGGGGGCAGGACCCTTGAGTGGATGGCAACACAGCTTGGCACATAATCCCAAAGATCTTTACGTTTTCTGCAAAGTTATTTTTTTTTATTTTAGTCATGTTGGAAAGTTTGGATGAAAATAACCTCGGATTGAGTCGAGATAGAAAATATTACAAGGAGTTGGTTATCTTTCTTTTAGATTGTGGTTATCTTATTTGTCAAATTCAAATAATAGAGATTAATAATTGTTCTTAAAAAAAAATATTGGGTGTTTCACACATAAACTATATTTATACCTTAAGCATCTCACAAGAACCTAAAGAATATATTAGTTGTGCTAATTGTTCCTATTGTCTACTTATATATTTGTTGCACAACTAACAACTAACATCTAACTAAGCAAGAACTTGAGTTGAGAGAGTGCAATTTTAGGTCATGGTTTTTCACACACCCCTTTAGTTGATTCATTGATCCTACATAATCTCTCCAAAACATTTGGGCAAATTTGACTATTTGGATCATGATTGTACCAATACATTTTATTAACTGGCCCGGGCGGGCCCCACCCAGACCGAACCAAAAACGACACCAGAATTACCTATCGGTTTGATGACTAGTTCCACAGACCACCAGAGGTCCTTTCAGCGTGTTTTGTCCTCACTCGCACGCACCCTGGAAAACTTCCCAGGAGGTCACCCATCCTTAGATTTCTCCAAGCCAAGCACGCTTAACTTTGGAGTTCTTAAGTTTGGGCTTCCGAAAAGGAAGGTGCACCTTGGTGATATGGATAGTATCATCTAACCTTTTAAGTCATATTTAACCAGAATCTCAGAACCGGGGTATTACAATCACCCCCACTTAAAGACACAACGTCCTCATTGTGTAACCACAAATCACACCACAAACAAATCCCAGAATCTCCCTCGCTAGGTGGTGCCCTGGGTGCTCCTACCACAGGCGCACTCATGGTCGCAAGGCCGCTCTGATACCATCTGTAACGCCCCGGCCCGGGCGGGCCCCACCCAGACCGAACCAGAAACGACACCAGAATTACCTATCGGTTTGATGACTAGTTCCACAGACCACCAGAGGTCCTTTCAGCGTGTTTTGTCCTCACTCGCACGCACCCTGGAAAACTTCCCAGGAGGTCACCCATCCTTAGATTTCTCCAAGCCAAACACGCTTAACTTTGGAGTTCTTAAGTTTGGACTTCCGAAAAGGAAGGTGCACCTTGGTGATATGGATAGTATCATCTAACCTTTTAAGTCATATTTAACCAGAATCTCAGAACCGGGGTATTACAAGCAATCCTTCCGATAATTAAGTTAAGACAAGCCTCACTATGATATCCAATTGGAAGTTTCCATTTTATCCTCCTCTTCCTCAAATGCAAAACTCAAAATCTAACATCTAACAAAAAATGTTATGATCTAGAACAACCAAGGGTTTGTTCATTAGCACAAATGCGTGATCTATCTTCATGATTAATCACTTTTTGCCACAAGTAATCACATCTAATATCAACCAAGGTGAAAGTCCTCTCCAGCCATAGTCTCTTCACTCTCACCGAAGTCCTTATCAAAGCTTCCTTGAATGAGATGTTGTTCTACATATGAGCAAAACCTTCCCAAGCAATGTTTTTTGGCGATAGTGCCCTTAAAGCATTGTAAATATACTATGTTTTTATTTTGAATAAATGTGATGCTTATTATTAAACATTTTTGTTTGAAATTCTAATATCATAGTAAAATCCCTAGTTTATTAGATGTAATCATAATTTTAGTATATATAAGAGTTATATATACAAGAGGATTAAAATTATAGATAATAAATTTAAACTGAGTGAAATTAATTAAAGCCCAAGAATTTTATGAATGTGACCGTCTTATCCAGACAATTGATGTGGAGACACCTAGATGGGGGCATTTATATATAATGAGATTATATAGGACTTGGACCGATTTAATTAAGTATTTCATAATTAATTCCGTTATTAATATGAAATTTTAATTAAATCATAAGATGATCATATATGAAAAAAATCTTAATCCTGATATAATTATAGACTCCTATTCATGCTAATATGATTCTTAATTTGCTTATTTAAAGTTTGCAAGCACATGGAACATTCATTCCTGAGGAAAGTAGAAGGATGATTCCCTCATTTATTAATTCTGGACTGAGTGTTGGGCCCAACTAATTTATAATTATGCTATAAATTAAATCACTCACTAGTGAATTAATGGTAGACGAGGATAAAAAGTAATTGGAGAGGTAAATGGGATATTTCTAGCTCCAAATTATGAATTGGCAATGGAGGATTAATTCATATGTAATCATTAAATCAATGAACTACTCTTTTAGTAGAAGAAAACATTTCATAATAAAAAAGAGTGCAATTTCATATTTTTAGTAGAGTAATAATGGAATTAATAAGTTGCATAAATTAATTAAAGAATTTAATTATTTATCTAATTTATTGGAGCTTTTAATTATGGGTCCATGGTCCCTAGTACGCCTTCTTAATAATTGATGGATCAAAAATATAATATCGAAATCAAATGTGAAAATGAAAAAAAAATGTTTCCATATGTTCAAAGGCGTGTAGATAAATCATAATTATCGATAATTATAAAGTTGGATTATTATGGTAATATCCAAATAGGTATTAACAACATCCTCTATATATATATATATATATATATATATGATTGAGAATTAGATTTAGGCTAAACAAGTCTTAGGATTTTGAATTCTATAAATACAGATATTGTGGCAAAAAAAAAAAGGCGAATACGCTCGCTCTAGCGCCCCGTCAATTCGTCCTAGGACCAACACGGAAGAGATAAATCACGGACGACTGTTAACCTTTTGAATACAGATATATGTTTTAGTATCAAGTGGAGTGAGTCGTCATTTTCATGTATTGAAAACAACATAGAGAAAATGAATATAAATTATGAGAATTTAAATTTATGAGAGTGGATCATTTTAATTTGGATTTAGATGATAAGATTTTTTAAATGTCTTGTATCATGATTTAAATTAGATTTAAATGAATGATGTTTATTATGTGATAAATTACATATCTAATATTAGAGACCAATAAATAAAACTAGCATCATTTTAATTATAATAATGAGTGGGAGAAGGATATATGACAATAAATCCTACAGCCTCCACTATTACCAAAGCGACGTGAGGTTTAAATGGTGCCTTGTGATGCGTAGGACGTCCTCCCTAAGGAAGGTTTTCATTTAAACCAAAATTCAAGACTTAGTTTTCGAAAGGATAATATTTTTTAATCGAATTCATAATTTATTTACCCTAAGACAGAAATTATGGATTGCGTTTTAAAATCTGAAATAGTGGGTCACACTCATGAGGATGCAATAAATAGTTTAAATGCATCTGGGCTAAATTAAAATGGTAATTAATATATAAAAGTGAAGATATGAGATATCTTAGTGTTTTATTTATTAATAGAGACGGTCTCAATTTATTCATCATTTAATTCGACCAACCCTAATTAAGGTGGTTTATTATATGTGAGATTAATTTCCTTGGAATTGGTAGGATAAATGTAAATGTGTCATGCATTTTATTTATGATTCCTAAATTATTTTACTTGTTGACTATGATATTATTTCAATTAATTAAATGTCATTGTATATTTCAGCAATGTCTTCTGGTCCTATTCTTGCTTTAATTAATAATGGATTCTCTACCAGCTATGTTTGGACAGCAGTCTAGTCAATCTAAGCATGAGGCGATTAAGAAAGCCATAAATGATAAGATGAAGAAAGGACAGTCAATTGGAGCGCATGTTCTGAACATGGTTAACTATGAACATGGTTAACTACTCACTAAGCATGCTGTGCACTAAGCTAGACATTTGTTATGCTGTAGGGATAGTCAACCATTTTCAGTCAAATCCTAGTATGGATCATTGGATAACAGTAAAGAATATTCTCAAATATCTTTAGGGAACAAGAAATTATATGTTTGTCTATTCTGGTGGAGACCTCAAAATAGATGGTTATATTAACTCTGATTTTCAATCAGATAGAGATATTCATAAATCGATATATGGATCAGTGTTTACTCTTGGTGGTGGTGCCATTGTCTAGAGAAGCATCAAGCAATCTAGCACAGTTGACTTGACCATGGAGGTCGAATATATAGCCGCTTCCGAAGCTACTAAGGAGGCAATATGGCTCAAGAAATTCCTATCTGAACTAGAAGTTGTTCCTAATATAGATAAGCCACTCACATTATGGTGTGACAATAGTGGAGGAGTGGCTAATTCGAAAGAACCTTGTAGTCACAAGAGATCAAAGCATATTGAAAGGAAGTATCATTTGATTTGAGAGATAATGCAAAGAGGTGACAATTCCATTCTTAAGATTAAGTCTATTGATAACTTTGCCAATCCATTTACCAAGACACTACCTACAAAAATGTTTGAAAGACATATGCGTAATATAGGACTTAGGATATGCCCCACATGCTTTAGGGATAGTGGGAGATTGTTGGTGATAGTGCCCTTAAAGTATTGTAAACATACTATGTTTTTATTTTGAATAAATATGACGCTTATTATTGAACATTTTTGCTTGAAATTTATTGTCTTGAATATCATAATAAAATCTCTAGTTTATTAGATGTAACCATAATTTTAGTATATATAAGAGTTATATATACAAAAAGATTAAAATTATGTATAATAAACTTAAATTGAGTATGTGGTGAAATTAATTAAAGTATGGGGTATTTAATTAAAGCATCACTAATGCAGCCCAAGAATAAAATTTGATTTGATTTGGTGATTGATCCGGTCAATTCTAATAATTTTCTTTTATCACTTTTAATTTACATACAACATTAAGACCCCAAACTAGTGGCGTTGACTCATGTGGAGAAGGCTACCCTTGAGATGTTGGATTGGGTTTCCCTACTAGAGAGGGGCTTTAGCTCAAAAAATCTCTTTATCCATCTCCTTCCCCATCCTTACCCTTCTTTCTTCTTGTTGATGCAATCAACCTCTATGGGTTTCAATATTTGACAATGTATCTAAGTATAGAATGTGACCGTCTTATCTAGATTGTTGATGTGGAGACATCTGGATGAGGACATTTATATATAATGAGATTATATAGGACTTGGACCGATTTAATCATTTATTTCATAATTAATTCCGTAATTAATATGAAACTTTAATTAAATCATAAGATGATCATATATGGAAAAATCTTAATCCTAATGTAATTATAGACTCCTATTTATTCTAATATGATTCTAAATTTTCTTGTTTAAAGTTTGCAATTATGCATTTTCAACACTTGCATTTTAGATTTATATTTGAAATGATTGGCTGGGAATATAAATTCATAGACATGAATCCATTCCTTCTTGCAGGAAGTAGAAGGACGATTACCTCATTTATTAATTCTAGAACTGAGTGTTGGCCCAACTAATTTATAATTATGTTATAATTTAAACCACTCACTAGTGAATTAATGGTAGATGAGGATAAAAAATAATTGGAGAAGTAAACATAATATTCCTAGCTCCAAATTATGAATCGCCAATGAAGGATTAATCCATATACAATGATTAAATTAATGATCTGCTCTTTTAATAAGTAAAATATTTCATAATAAAAAAGAGTGCAATTCCATATTTTTAGTGGAGTAATAATGGAATTAATAAGTTGGATAAATTAATTAAAGAGTTTAATTATTTATCTAATTTATTAGAGATTTTAATTATGGGTCCATGTCCCATTATGCCTTCTTAATAATTGATAGACTAAAAATACAATTTAGAAATCAAATGTGAAAACGAAAACATATTTCCATATGTTCAAAGGCTAGTAGATAAATCATAATTATGAGATAATTATAAACTTATACTATTATGGTAATATCCAAATATGTATTAATAATATCCTAATCTAAATCATAATTATGAGATAATTATAAATTTATACTATTATGGTATGTAATATCCAAATAGGTATTAATAATATCCTAATCTAAATCCTAATTATGAGATAATTATAAATTTAGACTATTATGGTAATATCCAAATAGGTATTAATAATATCCTAATCTAAATCATAATTATGAGATAAATATAAATTTGGATTATTATGGTAATATCTAAATAGATCCTAATTATAATTATGAGATAATTATAAATTTAGATTATTATGGTAATATCTAAATAGATCTTAATCATAATTATATGATATTTATAAATTTGGATTATTAATAATATTATAATATATTGAGAATATTATACGTTATTTCTAAAAGGATATATATATATATATATATATATATATATATAAAAGAGTGGAGTGAGTCAACGTTTTCATGTATTGAATACAACGTAGAGAAGATACATTTGATTTCTAGTGTTTGTTTCACTGTCGTCGGTGGGAACGAGGATTGTACTGGAACATTGTGGTTTCTACGCACCTCGGATTCACAAAAGGGAAGAAAACTACAAGAGGTTAGTTTTTATAAAATATTTATTTCATAAATTTAATTTCATAATTAGTTTATATTCCTATGTTCGATTATGATTTATGAAATTGTGTAATCGCTTCAGCGATAAATCGATTGGATCGAATCTGTAAAATTATTAAAACTGGAATTGTTTCGGAGCCCAAACAATTTTCAACACTTGATATGAGAGCCATAAATTAAGAGAATTTAAATTTATGAGAGTGGATTAATATTGACATCATTTTAATTTGGATTTAGATGATAAGATTTTTTAAATGTCTTGTATCATGATTTAAATGAATGATGTTTATGTTGGGCTCGGAACGCATCGGAAGATATATATTGAATCATGGATCTTTCGTCGTCAAAAATCTTCTGATCAACGTTACCTACAGCTAGCGATCGGGTCGTCCCGGTCCCTAGTACCTTAAAGCTCGAAGCAGATTCAACGAATATATAAGTACAAATTAAGACGTAAAATAATAAAATGAGTATAGAGTGAGTACGGAGAGCGTATCTTGGCCCAGGAGGGCGCCCTCGGATGGGACGCTACTCGAGTTGTCAGGACTCAGGAACTTAGATGGATAAACCGGATGAAGAGTTGGATCTGATGAAGCGGAGCTGGAAGCGATAGCACAAAACCATATTCGACCTTGGCACGCAAGCCAGGATAAGACGTCGCCACGCAAGCCGGGATAAGACATCGGCACACAGGCCGAGATAAGATAACAACATGATGGCTAGACATAAAGCACACAGTCCGAAATACAACCGCGGCTCGCAGGCCGGAACACAATGACGACGACACGTAGATCGAGATTTAATCACAGCTTGAAGGCCAAAACATAGTAATATGTGTTGGTGCAATTGACCTTCAAGGTTTTAATGTCAGACAAATATGTTTAAGTATGTTTAATGGAGCTTGATCATGGGAAGTCATAGTTATGGCTAGGCAAGGGTGAGAAGTCAACTGAGTCTTGGAAAGTCCTAGTTGTAGGCTAGGCAAGGAAAATCTCGGTATATCATGGAAGCCAGGTAGATAGGTCTGGAGGACCTAATCCCTAGGTAGCTGAATATTGAGGCAAGAGAAATCTCGGTAGATTGTGGAAGTCAAGTGGATAGGTTTGGAGGACCTGATCCCTGGGTAGCCGAATACTGAGTCTTGGTAAGTGAAGCCAAGTGGTGAAAAAACTAGGGGGAGATAACCTTAGGTAACGAGAAGTCTTGGAGGAGTGAACTCCAAGCAAGGTTGGTCGACCGGACCAACGGATCTCAGTAAATCTAGGTTTAGGTTTACCATTATATTCTGTATTACTATTATTGCTGCTAGCTAATGTAGTATTGTAGGAAAGGCTTTAGTGGATCAGATGATCAGACACTGAGCAGAGAAAGTCCAAACAAGTCTGAAGGACCAATGTTTAGCAGGTAAGTTGAGGTAAACAACTGGAGGAGCGATAGTGAGGTCGTGTTCCTTAAAGGAACAACCTAAGGTCGCTGATCCAACTGAAGAAATCGGGAATGTTTCCAAATTGAGATCAAGATAGTTCTACTGTCTTTTATATTACTCATGCATTATAATATTATTGTGCTAACATCTGTTTTGCAGGATGTTTTGTCTAACACTATTTTGTAGGTCCGGCTAGATCGGTCGACCGAACAATGAGAGGTCGATCAAGTCTTGATCAGTCAATCGATAAGTAAGATCGGTCTACCGAACCTGATGACTCAGCACAGAATCAACATCGATCAGAAACAAAAGGAAATAGGGCTGATCGGTCAATCGAACCCTTGGATCGGCCGACTGAACCAATCAACCATTAATGCATAGTAAATGCGAATCTCAGCAAATCTCGACAAACAGGGAAGGAACCTGTTCGGTCAACTGAACAAGGGGATCGGTCGATCAAACCCTTAATGATCAATTAATTACCGAAGATCGAATCAGCATCAGATCTCAACCAGGAAGGAAGGAAGCTTGTTCGGTCGACCGAACATAGGGATCGGTCGACCGAACATCGACGATCTTATAGTTCGAGGTCTGAGGTTGTACAATACTATTTTCTGATCATCTCAAAGCTCATCTCTGCAAGCGGACAGTGCTACAAATCTTCTACGACTCTTCAAGCTACTCCATCCGGAAGTATCTGTAGGACCGTTGGGCCGGCTAGAAGGGTTGGTAAATAACCTGTCAATTAAAACAGACAACCCTTCCTCGAACGATTAAGCTAACACTTGTAAAATGAATTAAGCAGATAAATAAAGGCATAAAAGAAAAGACGAGGCACCAGATGTTTACTTGGTTACAACCGATGTGGTTGTTAATCCAAGGAAGATTAAGTTCAAAAACTCCTTCAGGCGGAGAAGCCTCTTACAACGTTTAGGCACAGAAAACAGAAGCTTAACTACAACTAAAGCATACAAGTGTTTGGAAATAGAATGATCGTGATTGTTGAAAAGCTTCTGGACCAAGGCTATATTTATAGCCTTGGTCGGGGCACCTGGAAGGGTTCCGGGCGCCCTGGGGGGATAAAATTTATCCCCCAACGGTTGGATCGAGTCAAACCGTGAAAAAGTCACTTCCGGACGCCCCGAACAGTTCCGGGCGCCCCGGACAACTCCGGGCGCCCCTGACAGTTCCTGGCGCCCCGGAGCCAAAAGTCAACCCAGTTGACTTTTGGTCCGTGCTCTCTTCTCCGGTTCAGCTCGCCTCTGGTCCGGGTCTTTCTGCTCCGGCTCCGCTTGCTTGGGTGATCTCTGACATCCTGAATAGGGCTCACCCGAACCCATCTTCCGGTCTTCTCGAGCGTGCTTCCCTCCGGCTTCTCGTCCCTCGGAATTGTCGCGTGTCCCTTCTCGTCCACCAGTGTACTCATCCGCAGACTTCGTCCCTGGTGCACCCGTCTTGACCTTCGGCGCTATTGCGTCTCTTGCTCCCGAGCAATCTTCCGCTCCGACTTTCGACCTCGGAACCACCGCACACTTCCTTCTCGTCCATTGGTGTACTCTTCCGCAAGACACCTCGTCCCTTGGACCATCTTGTCTGCATTACTTCTCGCTAGCTGCGTCTTCCGCTCGAGTACCTGTGCTCCTAAGCTCCTGCACACTTAGACATCAGGTTAGAAACAGACAGGACCTAACTTAACTTGTTGGTCACACCAAAACCAACCTTGGGGTTCCAACAATCTCCCCCTTTTTGGTGTGATCAACCCAAGTTAAGCTAGGAAAAAAAATAGACATAAAACATAAACTAACTTATATTGCAATTAAGTGCAATAAGATAGAAAAAATTAAATTTCAACAAAAAATTTTAATTTTCAATTTTCTCTACCTCCCCCTAGACTATACTTCTTCTTCTCCCCCTTTGATCACAATAAAATGGGGTTTAAAATTCTAAGGGTTTAAAGACTTAGAAAATTTGAAAAGTTATCTGTTAAAATATTTCTAAGTCAACAATAGCTTTTTGAAAAGTTTTTAAGTTAAAAAAAACTTTCTAAGCCCAAAAGACTTTTATGCAAGAAAATTTAAACATTTAAAAAAAATTCTATGCATTTATTTAGTTCTTAATTCTATTTATCAGAAAGCTTTAAATTTCCATTTTAACTTATCATAATTTCTTAAATCAATCTTTTTTAGATTTAACGCCACAAAGATTATACATGCAGAAATTTGTATCATGTTAATTTCTATTATTTTTTGAATTTCAATTTCACAGAAATATTCAGATGGCACAGATTTTAACTTGATAAAATTTTTCGACAATATAAAAAATTCTTTCGGCAATGTGCAAAATTCGTTTGAAGGAATATTTTGTAATTTGCAAGAATTTTTTAACAATAAGAGTTTGCAGGAATCTATTAATAATAGATTTCTTAATCTGGAAATTTTGTTTGATGAATCAATTTCTAATTCACAAAACTTTTTCAGTAAAGTAATTTGTAATTCGAAATTTTTAGATCCAGAAAAAGTTTTCGATAATATTTCTAAGTTGCATAATTCTTTCGTAAAAATATTTTGTAATTTGCAACAATTATTCGACCGAAGATTTTCTAATCCGAAAAGTTCTTTTAATAATTCAAATTTTGGTTCGCAAAAATCTTCAGGTAATTTGATTAATTGACCAGTTGTTCAGAGGGTAGAGGCCATGCCTTACTTACCTCGTCGGCCGTTGGTTCTCCCCCTGTTGAATTAATTTCTTCCGAAGATTCTCCCCCTTCATCGATCTCGGGATGTACTTCGGTTGTTGGGGTTGTCTTGGTAATTTCTTCCGTCTCGGATTCTTCTGATGACGGCTCGATATCTATTGAGGAGACGACTTCAACCGGTTCTTCATAGAGCATTAAGAACTTTTCCCAAAGTTCTTTCGCGCTTTTGTACTCTCCGACTCTGTCGAAATCTTTAGTTGGTATTGCGCTTAGAATGTGAAATTCTGCCCGAGCATTCGCCATAGACTCTTCACGTTGCTTCTCGTTCCAGAGGCGTATGCCGATTTTCTCTCCGTTCGTGTCTTTCGGTGCTTCATAACCTATTTTCATTATTAGAGAAATACCAATATCAGAGTTAAGAAATACATTTATTTGTTGCTTCCATGAAGAAAGCCCCCCCTCGAATGCTGGTGGGTAGTCGCTAGCTCCGGCCATTGTTGCTTCAGACGGCGGTTAGTCCTTCTGAGGCGTCTCGGCTCTGATACCACTTGTAGGACCGTTGGGCCGGCTAGAAGGGTTGGTAAATAACCTGTCAATTAAAACAGACAACCCTTCCTCAAACGATTAAGCTAACACTTGTAAAATGAATTAAGCAGATAAATAAAAGCATAAAAGAAAAGACGAGACACCAGATGTTTACTTGGTTATAACCGATGTGGTTGTTAATCCAAGGAAGATTAAGCTCAAAAACTCCTTCAGGCGGAGAAGCCTCTTACAGCATTTAGGCATAGAAAACAGAAGCTTAACTACAACTAAAACATACAAGTGTTTGGAAATAGAATGATCGTGATTGTTGAAAAGCTTCTGGACCAAGGCTATATTTATAGCCTTGGTCGGGGCGCTTGGAAGGATTCCGGGCGCCCTGGGGGGATAAAATTTATCCCCCAACGGTTGGATCGAGTCAAAGCTCGATCCTGTGAAAAAGTCACTTCCGGGCGCCCCGGAGCCAAAAGTCAACCTAGTTGACTTTTGGTCCGTGCTCTCTTCTCCGGTTCAGCTCGCCTCTGGTCCGGGTCTTTCTGCTCCGGCTCCGCTTGCTTGGGTGATCTCTGACATCCTGAATAGGGCTCACCCGAACCCATCTTCCGGTATTCTCGAGCGTGCTTCCCTCCGACTTCTCGTCCCTCGGAATTGTCGCGTGTCCCTTCTCGTCCACCAGCGTACTCATTCGCAGACTTCGTCCCTCGGTCGCACCCCGTGCTGACCTTCGCGCTAGCTGCGTCTCTTGCTCCCCGAGCAATCTTCCACTCCGGCTTTCGTACCTCGGAACCACCGCGCACACTTCCTTCTCGTCCGCCGGTGTACTCTTCCGCAGCACCTCGTCCCTCGGACGCACCGCGTGCCGTCCTTCTCGCTAGCTGCGTCTTCCACTCGAGTACTTGTGCTCCTAAGCTCCTGCACACTTAGACATCAGGTTAGAAACAGACAGGACCTAACTTAACTTGTTGGTCACACCAAAACCAACCTTGGGGTTCCAACAGTATCGACCGAGCTTCAACCTTCACTTACTATTGTCGGTATATTTTATTTATATTACACTTAAATTCATATAAGATAGTAGGATTGTTACTATCTTATATCTTTGTATCTGTACGATCTACTTCTTTCCGAGAAGAAGGGTTATAGTGTATTGCCCATCGGTGCGGTCAAGAATCGCGGACCTTCGAGTAGGAGTCGACCTAGACTTCGAACGAAGTAAACGAACTAGTCTTTCATTTTACTTTCCGCTGCACGATTCTATTTTTCTAAATTAAAGAAAAGTTTTGAAAAGCATGATATTCACCCCCCCCTTTCTATCACACTCATCCGATCCAACAATATGTGCACTATGGTTGTAGCTCGGGATACGACACACAACTGGATCGGCACAGGGGTTGACATACAACAGCGACACAGAATTGAAACCGAGGCGGAGTTGGCACATGGATTGCCGACGCATGGACTGCCGACATGTGATGAATGCCGGCCAAGAAGGCTGCGACAAGTGGAGGTTGCCGACGAAGGGGCTGCAGTGCGTGGAGGCTGCCGACGAAGGGGGGAGGAGGGCTGTGGCTGGCATCGCGAGGAGAAGGAGGAAGAGGAGGGGTTGTTGTTGTGCTCGCGTGAGGCCTCGTGCGTAAGAGAAGGGAGCTGCCAGCATTGAACGTCGTCGACGTAAGAGGAGGAGAAGTGGCAGCGGCGTCGCGAGAGGAAGCGGCGGCGACGTTTGAGACGGGGGTCATGTAGGTGAGGGGAGGAGACGACCGGAGGCATTTGCCGGCGAGAGGAGAGGAAAAGAGAAGGAGTCTGGCCAGTGCGTTCTCCCTCGGCGGCGGTGCAGAAAACCTAAAGCCGCGGCAACGACACGCGCTCATGCGGCAACGACAACGCATGAGTTGGAGAGAAAGGAGGAGGTGGTGACCGGAGGAAGAAGAGGAGGGGAGCAGCCGATGGCCGGTGGACGACGTCGTCGTCGGCGGCGAGGAGCGTGAGGACGAGGAAGAAGACCCTCTTCTTGGCGGCGACATCAAAACCTGAACCAGCCCTTGCTACAGTACCTCATTTCCCCTCTTAAAGCCTTAACCAGTAAGAAGACCAAAATATCCTTCCTCCCCCTCCTAATTACTACTCTGCCTTTAGGATATATTCGTATCATCAAGTTAGGGCATTAGCCTTACAATTGCTAATACCATTATCATCCTAGTCACCTTAACACAAGCAAGCATAAACCACCTAATTTGCACTGTCTCTTTACTTTTATGTTAAATGAAAAATAATCTCCCACGTGAAAAACATAGCACTTAAGACTAAAGCAATAAATTATTTTCTCACCAATGTTAATTTCATTTTAGTTAGATCTCTTTTTTATCTTCTTTATCTAGATTCATTTAACACATGGTGTATATTAACTACAAGACACCCTCTAGTATTATTTTTTATTTTTTTATCTACATAAATAAATATGATAACACTCAATTCCACAATGACATAAAGGACGATAAATCTAATAGTAAACGGTCTTTGGGTTTTTCATCTGTAGGGGGAGTTGGAAAGATAATGAAAGTGTGACTACATTGTTCAAAACAACCACATTTGAAAGCATTTTAAAGCATATGCAGAGATAAGTACATGAGTCACAGTGGTTCCCCGTTTTTGCTTGCACGTTATTAGCATCTTCCTTTCCTAATTCCCTTCACAAAGACAAAAACACAAGGAAACAATGCTCCAAAGCAAGTATTATATCCACATCATGAAGAAACGCAAGCCGCTTCCCCACGCCTTTAAATTCCTCAGCTGCCTTGTGAAGGTTGCAATAACGTCTATCT
The DNA here is from genome assembly GCF_018446385.1 of Zingiber officinale. Classification (NCBI taxonomy): domain Eukaryota; kingdom Viridiplantae; phylum Streptophyta; class Magnoliopsida; order Zingiberales; family Zingiberaceae; genus Zingiber; species Zingiber officinale. Next base: position 57,986,869 of record NC_055990.1, on the reverse strand, counting down.
CCCAGCTTTAACCATGGGAAACTGTGTCTCTCTGACAGCAACCCGCGGAGCCCCCTCTCTCTCTGCTTCCAAGGCCAGCAGGAAACTTTCCCCAATCGAAGCGCATCCCTTTCATCTTCCATCGCCATTGCCATCTTTCCCACCAGGTGAATCAATCTCTGTGCGGATCAGTCATTAAGCAGGTGGTGATACAGCTTCGTGTGTTTGTAATCTTAGCTTGAAGGTGGTTTTCAGGTGGACAATTCGCCAAGGGGAGCATCGACCTCGGCGGCCTCGAGGTTCGCCAAGTCTCCACCTTCAGCAGCGTTTGGGCGACCCACGGCGGCGGCCCCGACGATCTCGGCGCCACCTTCTTCAGGCCTTCCTCACTCCCCGCCGGCTTCTCGCCCCTCGGCTACTATGCCCAGTCTAACAACCGCCCTCTCTTCGGCTGGCTTCTCGTCGGAAGGGATATCGGCTCTGGCGGCGATGTGGCGCTCGCAAAGCCTTCCGACTACACCCTCCTATGGAGCAGCGAGTCGTCCAGCAACCTCAAGCAAGATGGTCACGGTTACTTCTGGCTCCCGACGCCGCCGGATGGATACCGAGCAGTCGGGCTAGTCGTCACCGGCTCGCCGGAGAAACCACCTCTCGATGAAGTCCGCTGCGTGAGGAGCGACCTGACCGAAGAAGTGGAGAACGATGAGTATATTTGGAGCACCGACGGGTTCAACGTCAACGCTTCACGGCCGGCCGTGAGAGGCATCACCGCCGCCGGCGTGCCGGTGGGGTCCTTTCTCGCTCAAGCAAATAATGGAATGGTCACAAAGTTAGCTTGTTTGAAGAACTCGGCGTCCAATTTCACCAACGCCATGCCGAATCTTAACCAAGTGGAAGCTCTCATGCAAGCTTACGCGCCGAAGATTTACTTTCACTCCGACGAGGAATTCTTGCCTTCCTCGGTGAATTGGTTCTTCGGCAACGGAGCTCTATTGTACCAGAGAGAAAACCAGAGCAATCCTTCAACTCCGATCGAGCCTGACGGATCGAATCTCCCACAGGGAGAATCCAACGACGGAGCTTACTGGATCGACCTGCCGGCCGAAGATGACCGAAAAGATAAGGCGAAGAAGGGGGACATCTCCAGCACCAAAGTCTACCTCCATGTGAAGCCCATGCTGGGCGCGACCTTCACCGACATGGCCATATGGATATTCTACCCCTTCAACGGGCCGGCAAGGGCGAAGGTGAGCTTCATCAACATCAAGTTGGGGAAGATCGGGGGGCACGTGGGTGACTGGGAGCACATGACTCTGCGGATCAGCAATTTCACCGGCGAGCTGCGGCGGGTGTACTTCAGCGAGCACAGCGCGGGGAGCTGGGAGGAGGCGTCGCAGGTGGAGTGGGACGGTGCGACGAACAAACCGGTTGGGTACGCGTCGCTGCACGGGCACGCGATGTACGCGAGGCCGGGGCTAGTGCTGCAGGGGAACGCCAAGCTGGGGATCGGCATCAGGAACGACACCGACAAGGGGAGCAGCGTGGATAGCGGGGAGAGCTGGGAGGTGGTGGGGGCGGAGTACTTGGGAGTGGAGGCGCCGCCGTGGGTGAACTACATGAGGGAGTGGGGGCCGAAGATCAGCTACGACATTTGGAAGGAGCTGAAGAGAGTAGAGAGGCTGCTGCCGGGGAGGCTGAAGAAGAGTCTCGAGAGCATCATCCGGAGTCTGCCGGATGAGGTGCTGGGGGAAGAAGGGCCGACGGGGCCCAAGGAGAAGAGCAACTGGGCGATGGATGAAAAATAGAGATTATTTTCAGTAGGATATGTAATTAATTAATTAGTTATTATTAATGCCATGTAAACTACCAACCTGTAGAAGCCCAGCCAAATGGATGAAATTAATAGACAAAGCAGACAGTAAGTAGGTGTAAATGATTGAGAACCATGGAAAGTTTCAGTTAGTCAACTACTAGTTGACACCGCAATAATTCCACGAGTTTGAAAGCCCGCCACTTGAATATATTAGATCAACTGTAGCTTTCACCTCCTGAACTGATTAACAGCGATGCGTTCAAAATTTGCCTCCGTATAAAATTTTCTGTGATAACGTCGATGATCTGCATGGGTTAACACGCACTAAAGTGCGCTAGGGATGTCCGATAAGGCCCTCAATGATGGGATTGGAATAAGAAGGAGAAGCCGGAGGAAGAATTAGTGTTCCTTACCCCTTGATATGATTGGCCCTAGCTAGCACCATACCGACTGCTAGATCCCGAAATACTGATGTTGGTCGAAGGGGCATGTCTAGAAATGGAGTCGGTCATATGGCTTGTTGCGCCATCGACGACTTGCAATAGCCTTTCCAAACTATGGTCCATCTATCTAGGCAATACTGTCCAGCTATTGATTTTGCCCGGGATTTCCATATCGTGGGCGAACCTTTCAAATCGTAGCATATATACAAAATGCTAGTAAATCCCATCAAGGGTAGATCCCTTGTGTTAGATCGAATGAGTGCGATAGAGGGAAAGGTGAATATCACGTCTTTTTAAAACTTCCCTTTTTCTTTGAAAGCAGAGGCGTGCACAGCGGAAAGTAAAAAAGAAAGACAAAATCTTGTTTACTTCGTTCGGAGTCTAGGTCGACTCCTACTCGAAAACCCGCGATCCTTGATCGCACCGATGGACAATCCACTATAACCTTTCTTTCCGAAATTCTCGGAAAGAAGCAGAACGTACAAAATGAGCAAGATAGTAACAACCTACTATCTTGTTTAAGTTAATTACAATGCAAGCTAATAAAATATACCGACAAGTAATAGAGTTGAAGCTTTGGTCGACACTATCGGACGGAGTGACTTGCAAAGCTGATGAAGACTTGTAGCACGAGTAGCTTGTAGAAGATAACTTCGGTCGATCAGAAAGTGTTGTTTTAGCCTCAAACCTCAAGCCTCTTTTTATAGGTGTAATGGGCGTTCGGTCGACCGATCCCTCTGTTCGGTCCATCGAACCAGCTCCCTTCCTTCCTGACTGGAGTCTGACGCTGACTCGATCTCTTGCATTAATTGCTCATTAAGGGTTCGGTCGACTGATCCCATTTGTCGGTCGACCGAACAATCTCCTTCCCTGTTCGTCCAGATTTGCCGAGATCCATACTTAATGCTGCATTAATTGTTGATTGGTTCGGTCGACCGATCCATGGGTTTGGTCGACCGATCAACCCTCTTTCCATTTGCTTCTGATCGTTGCTATTGAATTGGCATGTGCTGAGTCATCATGGTTCGGTCGACCGATTTTACTGTTTGGTCAACCGATCAAACTTTGATCGGGCTCTGATCTGATCTGAACACTGCCTTGATTTCTTCTTGCTGGGTCGACCGATCCTCCGAGTCGGTCGACTGATCTAGCCGGACCTACAACACAGCGTTAAACAAAAAATAATCCTGCAAAATAGATGTTAGCACAGTAATAATATTATAATGCATGAGTAATATAAAGGACAGTAGAACTGTCTTGTGTAAGACCTTTAGATTCGATAGAGGGGGGGGGTGAATATCGATTCGAAAATATCGAGTATAAACGCAGCGGAAAAGTAAAATAGACACAGTGGTTTTACTTCGTTCGGAGCCTGTGACGACTCCTACTCGAAGGCTCGTGGTCCTTGACCACTTTCGTTGGGCAATCACTAGCAATTCGAAATGATGATTACAAAAGAACCGTACAGGGAATGCTAATGAAAACTGAAAACAAATACCGACAAAAAAGGGAAAAGAACGGAGCGTAGTGTCGGACCTTTGTTGGCGTCGCACTGAACGTCGAGCAGCAAGACCAACAGTAGAAGAGTTCTCAGCTTGATTGATTGATTCTGAAGCTCCTGCCTGGGGCTTCTTTTATATGGCCTGGAATGTGACGTAGCTGCTCAAACCGAGATGCTCCACGTGGCGACGACTTGGCTGGATAGAATTCGCCTTCCGGGCGCCCGGATCCCTTCCGAGCGCCCGGACCTCCGAGCGCCCGGACCACCTTGTTCCAGAAAACTCCCTTTTCCTGCAAAACAAAGTTAGTCCGAGACAAATATACATCCTGTAAAACAGATTGTTAGCACAGTTAAAGTTCAACAGATGGATAAAAAGAGTATGACTTAGATTCCGTCTTTCCGAGACCGGAATCTAGTCACGATCTCGACTTAGACATCCGAAATGGATCTAAGCCTGATCGACGCCTAATGTCCCCTTCCCGGGAACGCGTCCTCACAGTCACTCCCCTCCAGTGACTTACCTTACTTACCTGCCAGACGTCCGGTCAGCCCGTCGACCCGTCTGGACTTCTCGCCAGCTATCCGGTCAGCCCGTCGACCTAGCTGGACTTCACGCCAAGCGTCCGGTCAGCCCGTCGACCCGCTTGGACTTCTCGCCAGCTATCCGGTCAGCCCGTCGACCTAGCTGGACTTATCCTGCACACTCGATCAGAGTGTTAGATAACAACGAACCTAACTTAACCTGATTTGTCATTCATCAAAACCTGAGTTAGACCGTTAGTGCTAACTGCACCAACAATCTCCCCCTTTTTGATGGAATGACAACCTGGTTAAGTTAGTGATAAATATATGCAGAAATCAAGCATGATTTTCAAGGTTTTTAAGGTTTTAAGTTAGTTTTTCAAGTTGACATTTAGTTGTTCTAACTTAACCACCTAACCCTCCCCCTTTGGCATTCATCAAAAAAGACACAGGGGTGAACAATCATAGTGTAGAGTTATTGTAAAAATCTGAGTTTGGTTCAAGAAAACAATTTTCAAAGTTAATCAAGCTAAATTTGAAAAATTAAGGCTAATTTGATAAAAGTGAAATTTGGAAAGTTTAATTTTCAATAGTTAACTTTTAAAATCAGGTTTGAAAATTAGGTGGGATTAAACTTCCAAGTTTTTCAAATACTTAGTTAAATTTTAACTCTTTGTAAACTGATGTTCAACCACAAGTTAGTTTTTCAAACACATAACATTTTAATTAATTTCTCCCCCTGAACTTGATACTAAAATTTAAACAGTTGTCTAACCAATTAGTTACTAACTAACTATCAGAAAATAGTAGTTTTCACTTGGTTAGTCAGATTAAGTTGATTATAAGCAGTTGATGAACTTAATCTGATTACTGTCTGATTTGTATTTAACGTCCAGACTTATGCTGATGCACTGAGATAAGCATCTTAAGTCTAGACAATTGGCCTATGCATCTCACCCCTTTCTATGTTTTGTCAAACACACGCAAGGTAAACCTAAGGTGTTGGTGAGATGCTCAAAAACTAGCCCTATGGGTGCATGCTTTCTATGGATTCCAAGCTAGTCTAAGGCCAAAACTGTTTTTGAGAGTCTAAAAGTGGAAGGTTTTGAAAACAAACAAATTTGACTTATAATTTGAAAGAGTGATTTTTGAAAACAATTTTGAAATTTAAAATTCCTAGGCTACCGAGATAGAACATAATCAATGTAGGTCTGAAATATCACTAGATAAATCCAAAATATTTTACAAGTAGTGTAGCTACAGAAGTAGGTCATAACTAAAGCTACTGAGATGATGAAGGGGGTGGTCCAGATCCCAAGGATCGAAGAAGTGCCATCAGCTCAGTGTGTCGGGTGTCCCCGGCAGCTCGTAACTCGGCAACCTCTCGCCGTATGTCCCGATGAAAATCAGAGTTCTCCTGCTGGAGACTCTCCATAGCTCTCTCTAGTCCGGTCATACGGTCGGCTAGAGTGCGGGGAGCGTGTCGTGGTGCTCGAGCTGGGGGCGGTGGTGGAGCCGGTGCGGCTTCCTCTGGAAATAGTGCGAGCATGAACTCGTCCACCTGTGCGTCTGGATCTGGCTGGTGCTGTGCCCCCCTCCGCCAAAACATAGTCCCGTCATCCCTATCTATCTGGACACCAGCTAGGGAGAAGTTCCGAGCCGCTATAACATCGAACTCAGTCATATGGGCAATGTCTCCTCTAGTGACATCAATGTGCAACGAGGACATATAGGCTGTCAGAATGTGACAAAATGGCATGTGGACTCGTCTATCAGTCACGAATCACAGTAGATAATGGTGGAGAAGATATGTAGGTCGATGTCAATATCTAACCTATGACTCAGGGCATAGAGTAAGAACGAATGAAATGGGCGCATCACGCGATGTCCCGTAGTCAGTGGTAAAATGCAAAGGACTAACACCCTATAAAGAGCGTAGTCCCGGACTCAAGTTCTATCGACCTAAACTGTGTCACAGTGGGATCTCGCTCTCCCCCAAAAAAATACGAATAAATCGTATCGAGATAATATGAGTAGGGATCTCCGAATGGTAGATCCCTGGGAGGATAGCACAAAAAGGAACAAGTAGATGGACGTAACTCTAAGAACTCTCGGATAGTAGTAGGGGAAAATATGATATCAGTGCCTGCTGCCCTAGTGGTATAGGTGAGATCGTCTACTTTCACTAGGTTATTGCAAAATTCGGCACACAGACTTATGTTTATTGGACTGGTACATTCGACAAGTTTCTTTAAGTTATAGTGGTCTATAACCTCTAAAACGGAGGGACATGACACTAGAAAGAAAGATCTATCTATGCAGGCAGTCCTAATGGCCTTATAGATAGTTGACTCAAACTTAATCCTAAGTTCGTCTGTGGGGAACCTAGGGTCTGTACTAGCATTGGAGGGTCCAACACCAGTATTTGTTCGTTTCTTACTGTATATATATAATAAAACATTCTAAGAAACAAAATAAGAGACCAAATTCTAATAAAATTTTTAGGGAGGGGAAGAATTTTTTACCGAGGAGCCATCGACAAATAAAGATCTGACGACCTCGGTTGAATCGCAACAACGTCTTCACCGCAAGAAAATTTTGATTTAGAGTACTTTCGCACTGAGATTCGGAGTGAACCGTGGCAAAAGTGAGAATTAGTGGTGCAAAGATTGTGGGCGCCTGCTGCCCCTTATTTATAGGGGACTCCGGGCGCCCGGATTCCTTCCGGGCGCCCGGGGTTGATTTAGGGCGGGGCGCCCGGATCCCCTTCCGGGCGCCCCGGAGGGGAATACCAGGGGCGCCCGCCCCTGGTTTTTGACTGTTTTTTTTTTTTTTTTTGGAATTTTAGGTTTTGGAGTTAAGTTTTAAAATTTTGAAATTGAATTAAATATTTTGAAACTGAATTTTTTAAAAAAATTTTGAAATTAAAATTAAAATTTTGAAATTAAAGTTAAAATTTTGAAATTAATTTAAGTTTAAAATTTTGAAATTAATTAAAATTAATTTAAGTTTAAGATTAAAATTTTGAAATTAATTTAAAATTAAAATTTTGAAATTAATTTTTAAGTTTAAAATTAAAATTTTGAAATTAATTTTTAAGTTTAAAATTAAAATTTTGAAATTATTTTTTAAGTTTAAAATTAAAATTTTGAAATTATTTTTTAAGTTTAAAATTAAAATTTAAAATTAATTTTTAAGTTTAAAATTAAAATTTTAAAATTAATTTTTAAGTTTAAAATTAAAATTTTGAAATTGATTTTTAAGTTTAAAATTAAAATTTTGAAATTAATTTTTAAGTTTAAAATTAAAATTTTGAAATTAATTTTTAACTTTAAAATTTAAGCCTTATTCATCTCACCCGATCTATATTATCAATCAGGGAATTCTATGATTTTGTGAGATGAAATTGGTTTGATTACAGAGTTTTGGTTTAACTTGTGTTAGATTCAGACTTAGCTTTGGTTTCCACAAATAGGCATTCTTCGGATAAACTTCTAAGCTTGGTGAGTCAAATGGACATCATTAGAAGTAACCAACATTTCGAGGTTTTCCGAATAGTCCTATCCACGAAACTTAGTACTAAATCTTGGTCTAACTGGTTAGGATTCGTTTAAGGGTAGCTGCTGGGATCTTAGATGGCTAGAGGGGGGGGGGGGTGAATAGCCTCTTTAAAAACTTAAGCAGAGAGTTTTACACAGAAACTAGTTAGCGCAGCGGAATAAGCAAACTAAAACAAAACGAAAACCAGCACACAAACACTGATACACAGATTTACGAGGTTCGGGGATAACTTGCCCTTACTCCTCGGCGTGTCCGTAAGGTGGACGACTCCTTGATCTTCGGTAGATCACACCCCGGAAGAATTCTGGCTAAAGATCCTCCTTCTAGGTGGAGTAACCTTCCCACAAAGTCTCAAGAAATATCTAAGTTAAAGCACAAGACTTACAGAAGCTCGGTGGCAGAGAAGAATGAAAAATGCTTACAACCACGCGAGGATCAGTGAAGGAAACAGAGATCGCAGTTCACCCGAGAGCTCAAGAAGTTTTTCACACCCAACAGACTTTTCTTTCAGCTTTCTTGTTGTTGTGTTCTTCTTTCCTCTCGCTGTTTTTACTGCTTCTGAAGCCCTGTTCCCGATCATGGTCAGACTGCACGAATCAGTGCTGCAGCCAATCCCTCTTTCTCCTTACCTGGTTCTCTGAACTCACACCAATGAAATCACAGTCATCACTGGCGTCTCTGGATACGAACCAATAAGTAGAGGTCAAACTGAGCGCAGCCCAATCGCAATCAGATTCGCCAGTGAACGTTGATGCCTCAAATGCATCTGTTGCAGCAAATCACAGTGAAAAGAGCACTTGTCTTCTTCTCTTAATGAAGCTTAATTTGAATTCAACCATGAGAGTGTGACCTGCAACCTGCAAGCTAAAAAGACTCACAGCAGATGGTTAAAAACAGACGGGTGAAAACAAATACGGCAAGAAGAAAAAGTGCATGCAGAACAATCAATACCGTGGATCGGTCAGCAGACCGATCCATGCTTTCTGGATCATCACTGATCGGTCTGGTGACCGATCAGGAACTAATCTGATCGGTCTCCAGACCGATCAGATGTCGCTGGGCACAGCTTCTGATCGGTCTGCGGATCGATCAGGCACTAATCTGATCGGTCCCGAGACCGATCAGATGTCGCTCTTCCCAGCGCTGTAAGCCCTCCTGATCGGTCTCCAGACCGATCAGTAAAATCACAGTAGGCTACTGATCGATTTCTGATCGGTCTGCATACCGATCAGTAATCGTTCAGTAGCCACTGATCGATTCCTGATCGGTCGGCAGATCGATTCCTGATCGGTCGGCAGACCGATCAGGTGTCCAACGTTTCACTGGATCGGTCTGCCGACCGATCCAGCTTCTCGACTCAGTCCGGGTCGAGCCCTCTCTGACCTAGTCCGGAGAAACGAGCTCCCTAGCCCTCTCCGACTTCATCTGGTCCTAGAGAACGAGCTACCGAACCCTCTCTGACTCCGCATGCCAAGTTTCCTTCTTGGACTTTTCAACACCAGATGTCCGATCACCCTTGATCCATCTGGATTTTCCCTTGCCTGGCTTCACTCACCAGGACTTGCACCTAGCTTCACTCACTAGGGTTTTCACCTGGCTTCACTCACCAGGATTTCCAATCTGCCTGACTTTACTCACCAAGACTTTCCAACTGCCTAACATCCCAGTTAGGACTTTCTCAATCAGGTCAACCTAGTCAACCTAGATTAGTAATTAATCTGAGTTAAATATTTGATACAAACTTAAATCAGTGTTAACAGCAAAACAACATCCAGGTCAGACTGTATCAACAATCTCCCCCTTTTTGTTGTTTGACAACACGATTTAAGTTTAGATCAGAAATGCTCATATACCCATAATTTTAGGGAAATCAGGATCCTCCCCCTAAGACGGATATACCTTAGTTATCTTCTCCCCCTTTTTCATATTGACTTGATGAAGTCAATTCATCACTTAACTTAGTCGAATAGGTTCGAATTAGGTAAGAGGATTCAAAAAGACTCAAAGTCATCCTCTCCCCTTAAATCAACCTTTCATTCATTACTAAACTTAGTTATCTTCTCCCCCTTTGTCAAACACCGAAAAGGAGCGAACAAGGTAAGATAACTTAAAGAGCTCCCCCTTAATCCATACTGTCCTCTGCTTAATCCCCCTAGAGTTCCTTCTAAGTGTATTTTAGGACAGTAAATGAATAAAGAAATAAAAGACATATGAAGAGTATAGTAACAACCAAGAAAAGAACAGCAAATATATAAAGAAGAATGAGTAGCGTAACAGTAAGTAGCAGACAACCAGGTTAGACATAAGTATCTAGCAACCATCATTCAAAACATACAATCAATATGATATCATAGAACAGTGTGTCTCAGTCAGCCTCCTCATCATGAGGAGCATCAGCAATATCAGCGGGAGGAAAGGATCCCTGAGGTGGCAAGCCGCTGCTCGAAGATGGATAGCCCGAGAAATCCTGCGGAGGTGGATATCTGGTCATCCAGCCCATAATCGTCTGATGGGTCGTCAGCTGCTGACTGCGCAAATCATCGTAGCGCTGGTCAATCCGGACGCGTAGCCCATCGAACTCAGCAGCCATCATCTCCTCGTGGCGATCAAATCGACTCTCCAACTCAGCGATCTGCCAGCGCAGATCTGGATCCGCCTCGCCATATGCAGCAGCAGCAGCAACCTGTCGTCGAGGTAACTCACCTAGTGCCCTCCCATCCTTCCACCTAACCGCCCCAGCCTGTCCTAAGATTCCAGACTTGGAAAACGCACGTTTCCCAAGTCGACAATCCTGCCTAACCATCTTTACTATCCTCCCCTTAGAGACGTCAATACCCAGGGTCTCAAGCCAGTCAGTAATTACATGCCCATAAGGCATATAGATGGTGTAACCGCTTGGCTCGCTATGGGATATGATAGAAGTATAGACACTCGACATGATATCAAAGTCAAGACGCCTACGCAACCCATAAAGCATCAGACAATGATACGGTCGAATCTCTGCCAATGGTTTAGAGGTAATAGGTAGAAGACAATTTGTGACAATTTTGAAAAGAATGTAATCAGGAGCAGAAAGGCCAAGGGCTGCAAATGTAGGAAAATCGACATCTAACTCATCTAATCCATCCGGTCTCGGATGTCCAAAGAAGTACTCATAAATCGAGTCAGATGAGACATCAAGAGGATGAGGCACGGGTTCAGGCAAAGTAGGATAGAATGAGAACACCGTCCCCGAACACATACGACAGCCTAAATAATCAAAGAAGGCAATTAAGCTGAAATCAACGTTTTGCTTAGCCACTCTTGATCTATAACTACCATCAATAGTCTGATGAAGGTTGTTATAGAATTCAGAAACTAGGTCAAAGTTGATATCCCTCTCTAAATATACCAAGGAATCAAGTTTATAGTAGGCTATGATCTCCGTAATCGCTGGACAAAACTCATTCATGTAGTTTTTATCGACTGATCTACATGGGAGCAACTTGAAGGTCCTTTCCTTAAAGGATTTTTCAAACTGTTGGTTGAGGAATCTCCCCGAACTGGACGGTTGAGGTCGAGAGGTTTCTTTGGACTTGGATTTATCTTTGGACTTGGAAGTACCCTCACCTACTGGTTTCTTCCTAAGGGGTTAGCAATGTGGTAAAATGGGGCAATGAGTGAGCACCGGAGCCACCAACAATCAAGAACCGAGACAACAGAACAACAGAAGATTCAGTGAGAAATGAAAACACAATGCCAAGTTCTAGAGAGGTAAGAAGTTACCTTGGTGCCATTTGAACTTTAGGCTAGGGCTTCCGAGGGCTAGAGCTTCGGCTAGGGTTTGGCGTGCAAAGAGAAGAGAAAGGGTGAGCTGGTGGGAAGAGTCGGCTAGGGTTTCGCGTGAACGAGGAAAAGAAGGGATCGGGAGGTTTTAAGGGTTTAGATGGGTGTACAGTGAAGAAATGATCGGACGGTTGTCCGATCAGAAGGTATCAGAAGCCTCCTGATCGGTCCCTGGACCGATCCAGGAACATCCTGATCGGTCCACGGACCGATCAGGAGACGATCAGTACTCACTGATCGGTCCCTTGACCGATCAGCGAGATTCCTGATCGGTCGGTAGACCGATCAGAGATTGATCAGTGGCTTTTGTGCCGAGTTGATTTGATCGGTCTCCGGACCGATCAGGGAACTCTCTGATCGGTCTGTAGACCGATCAGAAAGGGATCAGTAGCGGGCTCGAGCGTTCCAGGCTGACCTGATCGGTCCGTAGACCGATCAGTGTCTGATACTAGTATCTCCCGTAATTTCAGTAATTGAAAATAGTAATTTCAGTAACTCGTGTTCGATAATTCGTGGAAGTTTCTCTAGGAAAACTTCCAAGTTCAGAGCCTAGAACTTGGAGGATCTACAAGCATAACACTTACCTAAAAGTTATGGTCTGAACTTGTTTATAGCCTTAAGGTTGCAGACATTTAGAAAACAAACAACTTAAGGCCTGAAAATTGAAAATTTTCACCTTTGTTATGTACAGTTTCAAGTTTGTCAAAATATATTCAAAATGCTAGAATTACTTCAATAGCCTGTCTTATTTTTCATTCAAAATCATGAACAGCCATATCAAACAACCCATTAATCAAAATCAGATCAAATCTAGGCAAAGGCCCAACCAAGTTTCCTTGGTTGGAATATATGAGTAAGATCTAGGAACCAATTACACATGAATTATGTAATGGTGTTCCCCATACTCAATTAATGTCTCTTCAACCTAATTATTCAAGAGATGCATGATACATTTTGAATAATTTGGTTGTTCCTAGCATCTCACCCCATTTCTAGCAAACAAAAATATTTTGTTAAACCTTATAGATTGTGTGAGATGTTCCCAAGTTGCCCAAATTATTGTCCCAATTACTCTTGTCATTTTAATAGTCCTTATTGATCATGGTAAAGTTCTAATGACCTAAGGAGCCAAACACATTCCCAACTCCCTCCTTAAATGACTAAATTCATTCTCCGGAAGGGGTTTGGTGAAAATATCGGCTAGGTTTGACTTTGACTCAACATATGTGAGTGTAATGTCTCCCCTAGCTACGTGATCTCTTATGAAGTGATGACGCACTTCAATGTGTTTGGTCCTCGAATGATGGACTGGATTTTTAGTTAGGTTGATCGTGCTAATGTTGTCACATAGCACTTGTACACCCTTATAAGAAAGTCCATAATCCTCTAGGGTGTGTATCATCCACAACAACTGTGATACACTCTCTCCCATGGCAATATATTCGGCCTCGGTCGTGGAGAGAGCAACACAATGTTGCTTCCGACTTGACCAACTAACTAAAGATGAACCTAAAAATTGGCAGCCCCCACTAGTACTTTTTCGATCCAATTTGCACCCAGCATAATCGGAGTCGGTATAACCTATCAAGTCAAAAGACTCAGTACGTGGGTACCAAAGACCTACTCTAATTGTGCCTTTAAGGTATCTCAGAATTCTCTTAACTGCAATTAAGTGAGATTCCTTGGCACAGACTTGATACCTAGCGCACATGCCCACAGCAAAGAGTATGTCCGGTCGACTAGCTGTGAGATATAGAAGACTACCAATCATGCTTCTATATTGCGTTAGATCAATTGGTTTTCCACTCTCATCATTGTCAAGGCGAGTGTTTGTCGCCATTGGAGTGGACACTTCCTTAGAGTCACTCATATTGAATTTTCTAAGCATCTCTTGAGTGTATTTCGTCTGATGGACATAAATTCCATCTCAAGTTTGTTTGATTTCAAGTCCGAGGAAGAATGTCAACTCTCCTACTAGACTCATCTCAAACTCACTTTCCATGTGAGAAATGAATTCATTCAAATAGCCCTTGTTATTTGAGCCACAAATTATGTCATCGACATATACTTGGGCTACAAAAATATTTTCACCATCTCTACGCAGAAATAGTGTTGGGTCTATTTGGCCTCTTACAAAGCCCTTTTCTAATAGGTAAGTTGACAACCTTTCGTACCATGCTCGAGGTGCTTGTTTAAGCCCATAAAGAGCTTTCTTGAGCTTGTACACGTGGTTTGGAACTTCGGTATTCACAAACCCTGGTGGTTGTTCAACATAGACCTCTTCTTTGATGAATCCGTTTAAGAAAGCTGATTTAACGTCCATTTGATAGAGCTTGAAACCTCTATGTGCAGCAAAAGCTAGCATCAAACGAATGGACTCTAATCGAGCCACGGGAGCATAAGTCTCGTCATAATCGAGACCTTCGACTTGACTATAGCCCTTGGCTACAAGTCTTGCCTTGTTTCTTACAACTTCTCCCTTTTGATTTAACTTATTTTTGAAGACCCATTTAGTTCCAATAATGGTGGTCTTCTTAGGTCTAGGAACTAAGTCCCTCACTTGGCTCCTTTCAAATTGACCTAACTCATCTTGCATAGCTAAGATCCAATCAGGATCGTGCAATGCCTCATCAACTATTTTTGGTTCAATCTCTGAAATCAATGCGACTTCATTAGACTCATTTCTAAAGAATGACCTAGTCCTAACCCCTTGTTGGATGTCTCCCACAATTTGGTCTTGGGGATGACTAGTGGCTAACCTAGACTGCCTTGGTGTTGGCGGTGCCTCATGAGTGGTCTCACTCGGCACAGGCAAGGACTCAATATCAGGCACAGGATCAGATTGAGTTCTTTGTTGCCTTTTCTCATCAACATCAGAGTCAACTTCGACTCGTTCTTCATTTTGATCATTCAAACTTAGATTTCTAAGTTCAAATTGAATTTCTCCTACATCCCTTGGTTGATCATTTAAGTTAGGGATTTCTTCAAAAGCTACATCAGAGGACTCTTCAATCAATTTAGTCCTATTGTTATAGACTCGATAGGCTTTGCTGGTAAGAGAGTACCCGACCAGTATCCCTTGATCAGCCTTAGCCGTGAACTTCCTAAGATGATCCTTGGTGTTCAAGATAAACACCTTACAACCAAACACCCTAAGATGTTTAATTGTAGGCGGTTTCCCAAACCAAAGTTCATGGGGAGTCTTTCCTAAAAACCTATGTATTAAAACTCGATTTTGCACATAGCAAGCTGTATTCACAGCTTCATATAGCTCGGTAGTGAGTACTCATTGAGCATGCTTCGTGCAGCCTCTTGTAGGACTCGGTTCTTTCTCTCCACAACCCCATTTTGTTGTGGGGTCCTTGGAGTAGAGAACTCATGACTAACTCCCTTTACTTGACAAAACTCTAAAAACCTATGAGTGTGAAATTCCCCACCATGATCACTTCTAATGGTTTTAATTGTTGTCGATTTTTCATTTTTAGTTCTTCTACAAAAGGAAATAAAAATATCTATAGTTTGGTCCTTATGTTTCAAAAAGAAAGTCCATGTGTATCTAGTAAAATCATCAACGATTACCAAGCAATATCTACTTCCATTCAATGATATTACACTACTACAATCAAATAGGTCCATGTGCAATAAATCTAAAGCAGTAGATGTACTTACAGTGCTTTTACCTTTATGAACAACTTTTGTTTGCTTACCCTTTTGACATGCATCACATAGTTTGGTCTTGTGGTACTTGATGCTGGGTAAGTCTCGCACTAATCCTTGGTTGGCCAACTTCCGGATGTTCTTCATGTTTACATGTGCCAACCTTCTATGCCATAGCCAAGACTCTTCTTCTTTCGACATGAAACACTTAATCAAAGCATTAGTAGCACTTTTAAACGATACTTGATAAATATTATCAACCCTTGTGCCTACTAGTACTGTGTCAAGTGTGTCAATGTGTTTAACCAAACATCGACTTGAATGAAATTCAATTGTGTAACCCGTATCACACAATTGACTGACACTTAGGAGATTAAAAGTCATCCCCTTGACTAGAAGGACATTCTTGATATGGAAACATTCGGATATATGAATGTCTCCAACTCCTACAACCTTAAGGCTACCATTATTACCAAAAGACACATTACCTCTACTTTTGTTTTGAATGGTTGTAAACAGTGATTTGTCCCCGGTCATGTGCTTGGAGCATCCACTATCAACAAACCAAGTTGATAGATGCTCCCCCTTGACCAATGCCTACAAGACACGGAAGATAGAGGTTTTAGGTACCCAAATCTTGGGACCTAATGCTTCTACAACGAAAGACCTAGGAACCCATGCCTTGGTCATACCTTTCCTAGTTCCATGAGCCCTAGAAACATGTGATCTACTATTTTGAGTTCTAGACATTAGAGAAATGAAACTCGACTCCTTGGGTTGATACCCTAGCCCGGCCTTGTTGTAGACTACCCTTTGGGCATTTAGAATTATGTCTAGAGTCTTAGAGCTAGTTGAGAACTTCTCAAGCATTTTCTTGAGTTTCTCAACCTCACCCTTTAATGCCTTGTTCTCATCCTCAAGGACTTCTAGATGTAGGTCATCGACCTCATCTTCCCTAAGGGTCCTTAAGGTTTTTACTTCTTTTTTTAACAATTTATTTTCTGTTTTTGACTTTTTAAGCAATGTAGATAAGTGAGTGATAGTCTTATAATACTTTTCTATATGAGAAGAGGTTACCTCTTCATCATCTCGCGGTCGAAGCGTCGCTCGAATCTCCCTCACTTCCGGAGTCCGAAACCTCCCTTGCCATGAGTGCTAATTATCGTGTGCTCTTTTCCATCTTCTCTTCTTCCTCCGATGAGCTTGATGAGGACTCATCCCAAGTGGCCTTGAGAGCCTTCTTCTTCTTGGCTCTTTCCTCCTTCTTTTTGGCTCGTTCCTCCTTCCTCTTTAATTTCGGACACTCGCTCCGAATGTGTCCTTTCTTGCTACACTCATAACATATAACATTAGATTTATCAAAATTTTGATCATTTGTTTTACCTTTTCCTTTGTATCTTCGGATTCTTCTCATAATCCTTCTTACGAAGTTTGCCATCTCACTTGATGATGATCCACTTTCATCATCGGATTCGGAGGAAGAGGTGGATGAGGAAATCTCCTTTTCCTTCTTCTTTTCCTTCTTCTTTCTTCCATCCTTGCTCTTTGGTCCTGCAAATAAAGCAATACCCTTCTCTTTTTGACCTTTGTTAGCAAGCTCATGAAGTTCCATCTCACAGAAAAATTCATCTAGTTTAACAATGGAAAGATCCTTGGATACCTTGTAGGCATCTACCATAGATGACCACAAGGCATTCCTAGGAAAAGATTTAAGAGCGTACCTTACTAGGTCGCGATTCTCCACTCGTTCGTCCACAGAGTGTAGACCGTTGATGATCTCCTTGAATCTCCCATGAAGTTCACTTACCGTTTCGTTGTCCTTCATGGTTAGATTTTGGAGTTGATTCAAGAATAGGTCCCTCTTGGCAATCCGAGAATCTCGAGTTCCCTCTTGGAGCTCGATGAGTTTGTTCCATAGGTCTCTTGCACTCGAGAACGGACCTACCTTGACGAGTTGGTCCTTGGCGATTCCACATTGCAAGGTGACCATAGCCTTGGCATCGGCTTGTGCTTTGCGGAGTTGTTCGGTAGACCACCTTCATGAATCGAGTTCCTTACCTTCTTCATCCTTTGGTGGTGTGAAACCTTCTTGACTGAGAACCACATGGCAATGTCGGTCTTGAGGTAATACTCCATGCGGCCCTTCCAATATTGAAAATCTGCTCCATCAAAGTAGGGTGGTCGATTTGTGCTAAAGCCTTCCTTCATAGCCATCCTTGTTTGCTCTTTTGGGTGTTAATCCGAATCAAAGAGCCCCTTGCTCTGATACCACTTGTTGGGATCTTAGATGGCTAGAGGGGGGGTGAATAGCCTCTTTAAAAACTTAAGTAGAGAGTTCTACACAGAAACTAGTTAGCGCAGCGGAATAAGCAAACTAAAACAAAACGAAAACCAGCACACAAACACTGATACACAGATTTACGAGGTTCGGGGATAACTTGCCCCTACTCCTCGGCGTGTCCGTAAGGTGGACGACTCCTTGATCTTCGGTAGATCGCACCCCGGAAGAATTCCGGCTAAAGATCCTCATTCTAGGTGGAGTAACCTTCCCACAAAGTCTCAAGAAATATCTAAGTTAAAGCACAAGACTTACAGAAGCTCGGTGGCAGAGAAGAATGAAAAATGCTTACAACCACGCGAGGATCAGTGAAGGAAACAGAGATCGCAGTTCACCCGAGAGCTCAAGAAATTTTTCACACCCAACAGACTTTTCTTTCAGCTTTCTTGTTGTTGTGTTCTTCTTTCCTCTCGCTGTTTTTATTGCTTCTGAAGCCCTGTTCCCGATCATGGTCAGACTGCACGAATCAGTGCTGCAGCCAATCCCTCTTTCTCCTTACCTGGTTCTCTGAACTCACACAAATGAAATCATAGTCATCACTGACGTCTCTGGATACGAACCAATAAGTAGAGGTTAAACTGAGCGCAGCCCAATCGCAATCAGATTCGCCAGTGAACGTTGATGCCTCAAATGCATCTGTTGCAGCAAATCACAGTGAAAAGAGCACTTGTCTTCTTCTCTTAATGAAGCTTAATTTGAATTCAACCATGAGAGTGTGACCTGCAACCTGCAAGCTAAAAAGACTCACAGCAGATGGTTAAAAATAGACGGGTGAAAACAAATACGGCAAGAAGAAAAAGTGCATGCAGAACAATCAATACCATGGATCGGTCAGCAGACCGATCCACGCTTTCTGGATCATCGCTGATCGGTCTGCGGACCGATCATGCACTAATCTGATCGGTCCCCAGACCGATCAGTTGTCGCCTTTCAAATACGCGACCGATCTCTGCGGACCGATCGGTACTATCTGATCGGTCCGAGACCGATCGGATGTCGCCTTCCCAAGCGCTACAACCTCGATCGGTCTCGGACCGATCGAAAAATCCTGATGAGCTACGATCGATTTCGATCGTGCGGGCCGATCGATCAAATCACGAGGCTGCGATCGATTTACGATCGATCCGCGACCGCGAGTCGCTCGATAGCCACCGATCGGTCGGCGAACCGATCGTGTCCAGTTTCACTGATCGGTCCGCCGACCGATCCAACTTCTGACTCACCGGGTCGCGCCTCTCCTGACCTAGTCCGAGAAACGAGCTCCCTAGCCCTCCAACTTCATCTGGTCCTAGAGGCGAGCTCAACCCTCTCGACTCCGCATGCCAAGTTTCCTTCTTGGACTTTTCAACACCGGATGTCCGATCACCCTTGATCCATCTGGATTTTCCCTTGCCTGACTTCACTCACCGGACTTGCACCTAGCTTCACTCACTAGGGTTTTCACCGGCTTCACTCACCAGGATTTCTCACCGGCTTCACTCACCAGGACTTTCCAACCGCCTAACATCCCGCTTAGGACTTTCTCAATCGTCAACCTAGACAACCTAGATTAGTAATTAACGAGTTAAATATCGATACAAACTTAAATCGGTGTCAACAACAAAACAACATCCAGGTCGGCTGTATCAACAATCTCCACATGCACCAGATCGAAGCCATATCTTTCTAGACATGATGCCCAAGCTTCCTAACGTACTATCATCCAAAACTTCACCAGGTACCATGAGTCAAGTTAAACTTGGTCTCTTTTAACTAATCCTAATTACCTAGTCGGGTTAGTTATTATTTTGGAGGTTCCCCCTGAATTATTGGCCATTAATTTATATTTTGGTTTTAGGTTTGTTTGATTCTTTTATAGTTATGGTTAACTTGGTGATAATTTTGTTGATTTTTAAAATGTTTAGATTTTGAATTTGATTTAGGTTTGTATTTTGGATTTTGGTTTGGTTTATTCGATTTTATATAATGTATTTTTTCTTTAGGTATATAATATTGATTAAGTCCTACTTGCGTGGTCAGACACGCTTTCGGAACCCAAGCTAGATTGGTTGATTTATATTGGGTTATTAATGATTTGAAGGTTTTATTTGAATTCGACTTATATCCTAATCCGGTTTTATTATAACATGCTTTTTGATTATTTAGGATTAAGTCTAGATTTTTTGATCTTGTTGTGAATTTTTCTAACATTTCTTTTAAATTGTTAATCTCATTTTTTAATGATAAATTCTCCTCCTCAAGTGTTAGATCTTGAGTTGGATTTGAATTTTTGATTTGTTCCTTGAGGTTTTGATTTTCCTCAAGAAGTGATTTGTTTTCATTTTCTACTTTAGTTAATTTACTATTTAAACAAGAAATAATTCTAAAAATTTTTGTTTAAATTAAAATATACCTCATTCGAGTCTTCTAAACGAGTACGGACTCGTGGCTTATTCTTCGAGACTCGTCTTCGTCTTCGACTCGTCTTGCTTTGACCAGTGGGCCATCGATGCGAGGTGGCTCATGTTTCTGCCTTCTTCTTCCGATTCGTCAGGAGTCGTTCCACGTTGCTTTGAGTGCCTTCTTTTGGTTGGCTTGGTTTGTCGAACTTGAGTTTTGGGCATTCGTTCTTGTAGTGTCCTTTATTGCATCCGTAGCAAGTCACGTTCTTTTGTGGAGAACCGATCTTTTGAAGGTCCTTTTGCTGAAGCTCTTTTTCTCTGGTGAACATTTTTCTTACCAAGTTCACGGTGTTCTTCGTCTTCAGAATCTTGATCGGAGTCTTCTTCAAGTTCAGGCTTGCTTTTCTTTTCTTTTGAGGAACCTGCAAATAAGGCTATACCTTTCTCGGCTCCAGCATTAGTTTGTTCGTGTAATTCCAATTCACAGAAAAGTTCATCTAACTTTAACTTAGAGAGATTTTTAGAAATTTTGTAGGCATCCACTATTGATGCCCACACACTATTACGTGGAAAAGCGTTTAATACGTACCTTATTAAGTCTCTGTTTTCCATCTGATGGCCTATCGCATGAAGCCCGTTGAGGATGTCCTTGATCCTCGCGTGAAGCTGATTCGCCGTTTCACCTTCCTGCATTTTTATATTAAAAATTTTATTTAAGAGCAAGTCTCGTTTGGTTACCTTGGCGTCGCTCGTTCCCTCGTGCAGCTCGATCAACTTGTCCCACAGCTCTTTAGCGTTCTTGTGTGGACCGACTCTGTTTAGTTCTTCTCTTGTCAATCTGCACTGTAGAGTGTTGATTGCTTTATTTTTGGTTGACGCCTTCTTCTTCAAGTCAGCTGTCCAGTCTTCAGGATCCAGTATATTCCCGGAGGTGTCTGCCGGAATCTTGTAGGGTCTCGTAACGCTCATCCATTGGTCGAAGTCTGTTTTGAGGTAAACTTCCATGCGCTTCTTCCAGTATGGAAAGTCGTCCCCGTTGAAGAGTGGAGGTCGTACTGTGCTGAATCCTTCTTGTTGGGACATTCTGTGCACAGGTAAATAACCAAAAAAAATATCCCAAGACTTGGTCTTGGATTAGTAGTGCGGGAAGAGAAAAATAGAAAAAAAATCTAGATTCGTGTTGCACTAATTTAAGTTAAACATACACCAGTTTTAGAATTAATTGAAAGAAAACATTCACCCCCTGTCTGATTGGTGGTTGCACCAAATCAGAGCGGATTCGATAGAGGGGGGGGGGTGAATATTGATTCGAAAATATCGAGTATAAACGCAGCGGAAAAGTAAAATAGACACAGTGGTTTTACTTCGTTCGGAGACTGTGACGACTCCTACTCGAAGGCCCGTGGTCCTTGACCACTTTGGTTGGGCAATCACTAGTAATTCGACATGATGATTACAAAAGAACCGTACAGGGAATGCTAATGAAAACTGAAAACAAATACCGACAAAAAAGGGAAAAGAACGGAGCGTAGTGTCGGACCTTTGTTGGCGTCGCACTGAACGTCGAGCAGCAAGACCAGCAGTAGAAGAGTTCTCAGCTTGATTGATTGATTCTGAAGCTCCTGCCTGGGGCTTCTTTTATATGCTGTTCCGGGCGCCAGGAATGTGACGTAGCTGCTCAAACCGAGATGCTCCACGTGGTGACGACTTGGCTGGATAGAATCTGCCTTCCGGGCGCCCGGACCACCTTGTTCCAGAAAACTCTCTTTTCCTACAAAACAAAGTTAGTCCGAGGCAAATATACATCCTGTAAAACAGATTGTTAGCACAGTTAAAGTTCAACAGATGGATAAAAAGAGTATGACTTAGATTCCGTCTTTCCGAGACCGAAATCTAGTCACGATCTCGACTTAGACATCCGAAATGGATCTAAGCCTGATCGACACCTAATGTCCCCTTCCCGGGAACGCGTCCTCACAGTCACTCCCCTCCAGTGACTTACCTTACTTACCTGCCAGACGTCCGGTCAGCCCGTCGACCCGTCTGGACTTCTCGCCAGCTATCCGGTCAGCCCGTCGACCTAGCTGGACTTCACGCCAAGCGTCCGGTCAGCCCGTCGACCCGCTTGGACTTCTCGCCAGCTATCCGGTCAGCCCATCGACCTAGCTAGACTTATCCTGCACACTCGATCAGAGTGTTAGATAACAACGAACCTAACTTAACCTGATTTGTCATTCATCAAAACCTGTGTTAGACTGTTAGTGCTAACTGCACCAACATCTTGATCTCAACTTGGAAACCTCCCTGGTTTCTTCAGTTGGATCAGCGACCTAAGGTTGTTCCCTTCAGGAACCCAACCTCATTGTCGCTCCTCCAGTTGTTTACCTCAACTTACCTGCCAAACATGGTCCTCTAAACATGTTTGGACTTTACCTGCTCAGTGTATGAGCACCTGATCCACTAAGATCTTTCTTGCAATACTATATTAGCCAACAACAATAATAGTAATACAGAATATAATGATAAACCTAAACCTAGATTTACAGAGATCCGCGAAACCATCCGATCAACCTTGCTTGGAGTTCACTCCTCCAAGACTTCTCATTACCTAAGGTTATCTCCTCCTAGGGTTTTCTCCACCGGCTTCACTCACCAAGACTCAGTATTCGGCTACCTAGGGATAAGGTCTTCCAAACTTATCCACTTGGCTTCCACGATATACCGAGATTTCCCTTGCCTCAGTATTCGGCTACCCAGGGATCAAGTGCTCCAGACCTATCCACCTGGCTTCTACGATATACCGAGATTTCCCTCGCCTAGCCTACAACTAGGAATTTCCAAGACTCAGTTGACCTCTCACCCTTGCCTAGCCATGACTAGGACTTCTCATGATCAAGCTCCATTAAACATACTTAAACATATTGTCTAACATTAAAACCTTGGAGGTCGATTGCACCAATACCTTGGTAACTAGCGGGGCCTGAAGCAAAGGATGTTGCCCTTCCTTGCATAGGGATAAGGTGTTTAGGAAGAGGTTAAGCGTTCTGAAGGAAAAGAATGCTTGGGAGGTCGAACATGGTTGGTAGACATGGCGAGATAATACAAGTCATCGAGCTCGTTGACATGAAGCATCTACTATGTTGCTGATGAGGGCATCTCCTTGTACCAATCCTAATGAGCCAAAGGAGGGAGGGGCTCATCTAGTGGTATCACGAGGAGCTCAAATTTAAGTCGAGTTTTGCCCCCATTGCTACGTCATCAAGGTGCCCAAGACTGTTGGTTAGTCCTAGGAAAATCGTACCGGCTCCACTGTATAAAATTTTGTACAAGTGTCGAACCTTTCCTTAAATAACCTATTGTGTTCTTTAGAAGTTAAATTAGGAATTGCAAACGGAACTTAACATCATTGATCCCAAATTTAACTTATCTGTTCTTAATGATTTAGATTTGAATCGCAAGCGGAACTTAACACTATTGATTCAAATCCACCTAAGTTATTAATTCCATAAATATTAATTTTCAAAATTGGCTTCCAGGACTGCATGGCGAAGCACATGGCCTTCTTGGATATGGGAGCAACCACCACCGCCTAGGCAAAGCCTTTTAAGGAATACTAATATTTATTTCCTTAAATAACTCTAGATTAACCAAAAAGAACAATCGAATCACAAATTTGAAAAAGAAGAAAACACAAACTCGAAAAAAAAACTATTTCGAAAACTCTAGAATTATATGCCTCTTGTGTTTGGTATTTCCATAAATAACTATACAAAGAAAATAGTATGATGCAGAAAACAATTACTAGTTATACCTTTCTTTGTAAGTAAAATAACCTCTTGATCTTCTACTGTATTCCTCTTCTAACCTCGGACGTTGTGTGGGCAACAATCTTCCGAGATGAGAACCACCAAGCACCTTCTTCTTCCTTCAAGGTTTCGGCCACCAAAAACTCCTCCAAAGATGAAGAGGTTCGGCCACGACCAAGCTCCAAGGGATGCTAGAAATATCGCCTCCTTTTCTCTTCTTCTTCTCCAAGCAAGATCCGGCCACCACAAGGACTCCAAGGAAGAGATGTGGTTCGGCCACAAAGTGGAGAGAAGAGAAAAGAGAAAGAGATGTTGGCCGGCCACACCAAGGAAGAGAGGGAGAGAAAAAGAAATAGAGTCGTTCCCAATGAAGGCACCTCTACCCTCTCTTTTATAATCCTTGGTCTTGGCAAATAAGAAAATTTAAATAAAAACCTCCTTAATTCTTTTGCCATGAAAAAGAAAATTTTAATTAATTAAAATTAAATTCCCTTTTCCAATTACAATGGTCGGCCACATTAAAATCTCCAAGCAAATAAAATTTTAAACACAAATTAAAACTTCCTTATTTGCTTCCAGAAATTTATAAAAATTTCTCCAATAAATTTTCCCTTCATGGTGGATTATAAAAAGTAAATTTTATAAATTAAAATCTTTCTTTTATACATGTGGATGATTTCCAAAAAGGAAAGTTATCTCTAAAAATTAAAATCTCCTTTCAATCTACAAATAAGGAAAGATATCAAATCTTTTCTTAATCTTTTGTAGAAACTTATAAAAGAGAATATATAATTTTTAAACTCTCTTTTAAATCATAAACATGGTTAAAAAAGGAAAGTTTTCTGAAAATTAAAAACTACCTTTCAATATACAAATAAGGAAAAATTTTAAATTTTTTCTTAATCTTTTGTAGAAAACTATAAAAGGAAAGATTTAAATTTCAAACTCTCTTTTAAAACTATGATATCCACATAAGAAATAATTTTAATAAAAATCCCTTTTTAATATGATGTGGTCGGCCACCTAAGCTTGGGCTCCAAGCTATTGGCCGGCAACCTTAAGGCTCAACCTTTAGGCTTTCAAGCTTAGCTTGGTCGGCCCCTATTGGTTGGGTAAGAAGGTGGGTATGTGGTGGGTATAAATCTCTATATACAAAGACTACGATAGGGACCGAGAGGAGGAATTGGTTTTGGTCTCCCAATGAAATTAAGCTTCCCGTGTTCGCCCCGAACACACAACTTAATTCCATCAATAATAATTCATTCCACTAAAGAACTATTATTGAACTACCGCACCAATCCCAAATTACATTTTTGGGCTCCTTCTTATTATGAGGGTGTTAGTCTCCCTGTATTTAAGATGTCGAATGTCCACTAATTAAGTGAGTTACTGACAACTCATTTAATTAATATCTTAGTCCAAGAGTAGTACCACTCAACTTTATCATCATGTCGGACTAAGTCCACCTGCAGGGTTTAACATGACAATCCTTATGAGCTCCTCTTGGGGACATTATCAACCTAGATCACTAGGACACAGTTTCCTTCTATAATCAACAACACACACTATAAGTGATATCATTTCCCAACTTATCGGGCTTATTGATTTATCGAACTAAATCTCACCCATTGATAAATTAAAGAAATAAATATCAAATATATGTGCTTGTTATTATATTAGGATTAAGAGCACACACTTCCATAATAACTGAGGTCTTTATTCCTTTATAAAGTCAGTATAAAAGAAACGACCCCTAAATGGTCCTGCTCAATACATTCTAAGTGTACTAGTGTAATTATATAGTTAAGATAAACTAATACCTAATTACACTACGACCTTACAATGGTTTGTTCCTTTCCATCTTGGTCGTGAGCTACTGTTTTTAATTTATAAAGAACCGATAACACGATCTTTTGTGTGTGACACCACACACTATGTTCTCTACAATATAAATTAATTGAACATCTACATTTCATATATATAAATGTAGACACTTGACCAATGTGATTCTTATAAATGTTTATACAAAAGCTAGACTTTTAGTATACACTCCAACAATCTCCCACTTATACTAAAAGACTATGCTGTCATACATCTGATTCCCATCCATTCAACATGCCCATCAAAAGCTCTTGCCTTAAGGGCCTTAGTGAAAGGATCTATAGGTTATCATTTGATGCAATCTAGGCGGCAACAACTTCTCCTCGTTTATACGATTTCTCGTATTGGGTGGTACTTGCACTCTTTTGTGTTCACTTGCCTTATAGACTCATGATTTCTTCGAGTTTGCTACTGCACCACCATTATTACAATAAATTGTAATAATCTTTGGACAAACCAGAAATCATATCTAAGTCCATCTTGAGGTTACTGAGTCATTTAGCTTCTATGACTGCCTCAGAGGCTGCCACTTACTCAGCTTCTATGGTTGAGTCCGAAAAAGTACTTTTGCTTATCATTCTTCCATAGTTATGACTTTATCTCCTAAAGTAAACACAAAACCCCGAGGTCGACTTACTATTATCCCTATCTGATTGGAGGTCAAAATCCATGCAACCTACAGGGTCCAAATTGTCTGCCTTGTAAGCTAGCATATAATCTCTAGTGCCTCTAAGGTACTTCAATATATGCTTTACCGCAGACCAATGTCCTTGTCCAGGGTTACTTTGATGTCTGCTAACCATGCCCACGGCAAAACAGATATCCAATCTCGTACACAGCATTGCATACATTAGGCTTCCCATAACCGAAGCATAATGAATTGCCTTCATGCCCTTTATCTCCTTTGATGTCTTCGAAGACATCTCTTTAGATAAAGCTACTCCATGCCTAAAAGGTAAGAAACCTTTCTTGGAGTTCTGCACGCTAAACGAGCAAGGATTATATGAAGCTCGGGATAAGCACAACATTCTTTTCTTGCGATCCCTTATGTCTTTGATCCCAAGAATGTGTGCACATTCTCCTAAGTTCTTCATATCGAATTGTTTGGACAACCACACCCTTACTTCTGACAACACTTTGATATTGTTTCCAACTACCAAAAATGTTATCTACGTATAGTACAAAAAATACCACCACGTTTCCATCACACTTCTTGTATACACAAGACTCATTCAATTATTAAATAAATCCATAGGTCCGGATTATTTTATTAAATCAAATGTTCCAATACCTTGAAGCTTTACTTCAGTCCATAGACTGATTGAGCTTACATACTAAATGCTTTTTGCCTTTTGCAATGAACCTCTCTGGTTGCTTTATATGGATGCATTCTTCAAGACGGAAATAAAGGAAAGCTGTCTTGTCATCCACTTATCAAATCTCATAATAGATAAAAGAATCCGGATAGACTTAAGCATGGCTACTGGTAAAAAGTTTCTTTTTTCCAACAAGCTTTTCTACCTTCCTGTCTATCCCTCTTTTCCTATTGTAGACTTATTTTCACTTAATGACTTTTACACCATTTGGTGATTCTACAAGCTCCCAGACTTTATTAGAATACATATATTCTAATTTTGTATTCATTGCTTTTTGCAAAGATGCTGCATCTTTATCTTGGAGTGCTTCGTCATATGTCTGGGGATTAGGTTCGTATTTACTCGGGATCAAGTTCGAAGATTCTCCCAAAAACATGAATCTTACAAGTTGCCTCACAACCCTCCCACTACGACGAGGCACTGTTTGTGTCTCAATTGTGATACGTGTTGCAGTTTATTGTGATATTTCATCTTGTATAGTTTGTACTAGATTAGACATATCCTTTATTATTTTCTTAAGAACAAATTTACTTATGGGCTTATGGTTCATAGTATAGTCCTTTTCTAAAATCGAGCATTGGTGCCGACAATGACCTTCCGATTTTAAGGACTACAAACCTCTTTTCGTTTTTCTAGGATAACTCACAAACAAGTGAACTCATGTCCAACTTTTTAGTGTCTCTCACGTGCTAGACCACCCAAATCCGAATATGCTTTAGTCTAGGCTTATGCCCATTCTACAATTCTGTGGGAGTAGAGAGTTCTGACTTAGAAGGTACTATGTTCACTTCCGTTTTCAGTGTATATCCTTAAAACAAATTTGGTAATTTTCTAAATAACTCATCATCATTCTAATTATTCCATAAGAGCATTATACCTTCTTTCTACTACACCATTATGTTGGGATGTACCAAGTACAGTTAGTTGGGATCGAATCCCTACTTCTGATAAGTGACTCCTAAATTCTCCCAAGAGGTATTTGCTACTACGATCTCACCGTAGTGTCTCGATATTTTTACTTTGATATTTCTCTGCATCAGCCTCGTACTCTTTGAACTAATCAAAGCACTTAGACTTGCGGTGTATCAAGTAAATCTATCTGTGTCTCGAATAGTTGTCTATAAAATAGACAAACTATTCGAAACTACCTCTTATCTGGATAGTTATAGGACCACACAAATCAAAATGAACCAATTCCATTATATCTTTGGCTTCATATCCCTTAGACTTAAAAGCTTCTCGGTTATTTTCCTTCCCAATAAGACTCACAGGTTGGAAAGATTTCCACTACCAATGAACCTAAGAGTTCATTGGTTATTATCCTTTATAACCTAACCTTGGATGCCAAAAATATGATTGGTTCATTTCCGAAGGTTACTTTCTCTTAAAGTTAGAAAATGTGTTATTAATTTCCATTTATTGCATCGTGGGAGTTATTGGATTATAAATTGTCAACCAACGTACCAGAACAGATAACTTCCCTATTTTTCTTGATAACAAGTTTGTTATCAAAATAGACAGAATATCTATTCTTTAATAGTTTAGAAACTGAAATTAGGTTCTTTCTAAACTTAGTACGTAAAGACAATTTCTAATAATCCATATTTTATTTCTATCAAAGGATAAACATCTCCCACTGCAACAGCTGCTACTTTTACAGCAGTGCCCGTGTGGAAGGTGATTTATATAGTTGTCGGATTTTCTGAAACCCCTGCAATGAATTGCAGACATAATCAGTGGTTCATGTATCTACACACCAGGTACCGGTAGATAACACCACTAAATATGTTTCAACAACTAATAAAATACACCGTTATTGTTCTCAGTTCTGAGAGGTCAGTCTACCTTAATGTCCAAGTTTTCCAATCATTACAATTGAGACTACTAAGTCTATTCTATAGTATAACAACTAGGGGATTGACTAACATTTGAAATCCTAAGAATCACAAAAATATTTGGTCAAGACCAACATCTCAAAATCCCCGTGAATTTTGTATGCCACGTTAGTGTGGACGTATACAAATTCTAAAAGGAGATTTCATCCATTGATTTTATTATCTTGTCAACCTATGACAAATAAAATTAATAGTTGGTCTGTCTTTGATCAAATATTTGGTCAAGACTCTAAATTTAAAATAATATTGATTCCTCTAACAATACTATTTAAATTTACCAACACCTCAAAATACCGTAAATTTTGCATGTCACGTTAGTGTGGACGTATACAAAATCATCATTTGTAAGAGGAGGGTTTTACCCATTAACTATCTTGTCAACCTAACTGTATGACAAATAAAATTATCTCAAACACCGTTAATTTTGTATGCCACGTTAGTGTGGACGTATACAAAATCAATCATTTGTAAGAGGGGTTTTAACCCATTAATTTTATTATCTTGTCACCCTAGTTTTATGACAAATTAATAGTTGGTTTCCCTTTGGTCACACAAGTGATAGCAGTGACTCCGTTAGGGAGGATACTATTAAATGTGTCTAAGTGTATACCATTACTTGATACTAAATCCATTAAATAGAATTGTGCCCCTTCAGTTGGAGAAGATCACACACATCCTAAATAACTTCCTATAATCATCCATTAAAGAAGTTTGATCTAGTGATCCACAAACAAACTCATCTGTTGTGGAGGGAGGCACTCAGAGCCAACACGCAAGCTTGTTGCATCACTTACAAACCAGTAATAGAGACCGTGGGATTAATATACTAATCTCTCTCCCACTTAGTTATTTAAAGTGAGGAATTTTAAACTATCCTAGCATACATCACATGCATACACACACATCACAGTAAATAAAAGCAATAAATATGGAAATTATTTTCCAACTATTATGACATTTTCATCACTGTCCTCCGTGTGCTCCAACCCTAGCTGCTGCCTTCTTTAGCCACCGCCATCGGGTCAAGTCGTCGCATCCATCTTGCTTCTTATTCCGCTGCGCCTCTGCTGTTCCATAAGTACCACGCCTCGCAAGAATCCGATCCGCGACAAATATAGAATTTTACATATATCGATCCTATATTCCATAAATGGAATGTACATGTATTCTAGATCAAACAACAAAAAAAAATGTAAAATCCTAATAACTAATATAGCTCATGCTGTATTTAATGTTACAATCATGCACACACAATTAAATGCCCTTGACATGTCCAAGGGTCCAATCACACACAATAAAAATATGCCATAATAGTTGGAGCCTGCAACCACAAAGTTAGCACATCCTACTATTATCCTGCCTAAATTATATATGACATGTGCATAACTTATTTGAAAACCAAACACACAGAGGCAAACCCTAGCTCTGATACCAATTGTTGGTTAGTCCTAGGAAAATCGTACCGGCTCCACTGTACAAAATTTTGTACAAGTGTCGAACCTTTCCTTAAATAACCTATTGTATTCTTTAGAAGTTAAATTAGGAATCGCAGACGGAACTTAAGATCATTGATTCCAAATTTAACTTATCTGTTCTTAATGGTTTAGATTTGAATCACAAGCGAAACTTAACACTATTGATTCAAATCCATCTAAGTTATTATTTCCATAAATATTAATTTCCAAAATTGACTTCCAGGACTGCATGGCGAGGCACATGGCTTTCTTGGATATGGGAGCAACCACCACCGCCTAGGTAAAGCCTTTTAAGGAATGCTAATATTTATTTCCTTAAATAACTCTAGATTAACGAAAAAGAACAATCGAATCACAAATTTGAAAAATAAAAAAACACAAACTCGAAAAAAAAACTATTTCGAAAACTCTAGAATCATATGCCTCTTGTGTTTGGTATTTCCATAAATAACTATACAAAGAAAACTAGTATGATGCGGAAAACAATTACTAGTTATACCTTTCTTTATAAGCAAAATAACCTCTTGATCTTCTACCGTATTCCTCTTCTAACCTCGGACGTTGTGTGGGCAACGATCTTCCGAGATGAGAACCACCAAGCACCTTCTTCTTCCTTCTAGGTTTCGGCCACCAAAAACTCCTTCAAAGATGAAGAGGTTCGGCCACGACCAAGCTCCAAGGGATGCTAGAAATATTGCCTCCTTTTCTCTTCTTCTTCTCCAAGCAAGATCCGGCCACCACAAGGACTCCAAGGAAGAGATGTGGTTCGGCCACAAAGTGGAGAGAAGAGAAAAGAGAAAGAGATGTTGGCCGGCCACACCAAGGAAGAGAGGGAGAGAAAAAGAAATAGAGTCGTTCCCAATGAAGACACCTCTACACTCTCTTTTATAATCCTTGGTCTTGGCAAATAAGGAAATTTAAATAAAAACTTCCTTAATTCTTTTGCCATGAAAAAGAAAATTTTAATTAATTAAAATTAAATTCCCTTTTCCAATTATAATGGCCGGCCACATTAAAATCTCCAAGCAAATAAAATTTTAAACACAAATTAAAACTTCCTTATTTGCTTCCGGAAATTTATAAAAATTTCTCCAATAATTTTTTCCTTCATGGTGGATTATAAAAAGAAAATTTTATAAATTAAAATCTTTCTTTTAAACATGTGGATGATTTCCAAAAAGGAAAGTTATCTCTAAAAATTAAAATCTCCTTTCAATCTACAAATAAGGAAAGATATCAAATCTTTTCTTAATCTTGTGTAGAGACTTATAAAAGAGAATATATAATTTTTAAACTCTCTTTTAAATCATAAATATGGTTAAAAAAGGAAAATTTTCTCAAAATTAAAAACTACCTTTCAATCTATAAATAAGGAAAGATTTCAAATCTTTTCTTAATCTTTTGTAGAAAACTATAAAAGGAAAGATTTAAATTTCAAACTCTCTTTTAAAACCATGATATCCACATAAGAAATAATTTTAATAAAAATCTCTTTTTAATATGATGTGGCTGGCCACCTAAGCTTGGGCTCCAAGCTATTGGCCGACCACCTTAAGGCTCAACCTTTAGGCTTGAGCTTCAAGCTTAGCTTGGTCGGCCCCTATTGGTTGGGTAAGAAGGTGGGTATGTGGTGGGTATAAACCTCTATATACAAGAGACTACGATAGGGACCGAGAGGAGGAATTGGTTTTGGTCTCCCAATGAAATTAAGCTTCCCGTGTTCGCCCCGAACACACAACTTAATTCCATCAATAATAATTCATTCCACTAAAGAACTATTATTGAACTACCGAACCAATCCCAAATTACATTTTTGGGCTCCTTCTTATTATGAGTGTGTTAGTCTCCCTGTGTTTAAGATGTCGAATGTCCACTAATTAAGTGAGTTACTGACAACTCATTTAATTAATATCTTAGTCCAAGAGTAGTACCACTCAACATTATCATCATGTCAGACTAAGTCCACCTGCAGGGTTTAACATGACAATCCTTATGAGCTCCTCTTGGGGACATTATCAACCTAGATCACTAGGACACAGTTTCCTTCTATAATCAACAACACACACTATAAGTGATATCATTTCCCAACTTATCGGGCTTATTGATTTATCGAACTAAATCTCACCCATTGATAAATTAAAGAAATAAATATCAAATATATGTGCTTGTTATTATATTAGGATTAAGAGCACACACTTCCATAATAACTGAGGTCTTTGTTCCTTTATAAAGTCAGTATAAAAGAAACGACCCCTAAATGGTCCTGCTCAATACATTCTAAGTGTACTAGTGTAATTATATAGTTAAGATAAACTAATACCTAATTACACTACGACCTTACAATGGTTTGTTCCTTTCCATCTTGGTCGTGAGCTACTGTTTTTAATTTATAAAGAACCGATAACACGATCTTCTGTGTGTGACACCATACACTATGTTATCTACAATATAAATTAATTGAATATCTACATTTGGTATATATAAATGTAGACACTTGACCAATGTGATTCTTATAAATGTTTATACAAAAGCTAGACTTTTAGTATACACTCCAACAAAGACATCATGCCATGGCTGATCAGGCAGGATCCTCTTGTCCTAGCTGTCCTGATCCACCCATGGATCAAGGGTAGTGATTGGAGGGATTCAATGGTCCCCACCTGTTTAGTAGATGGGGACCATTGAATCCTTCCAATCAGTGTAGTGAATCAGGGCCTGGTCCACTTTTTAGCAGACCAGAGGATCCCTGTTCCATGGATGACGATGATTATTAGGGCATTCATAGATTATGGGAGTTCTCTAAAAACTTCCTTCATATCATATTAATACCACGTTAAAAATAAAAAATCTCACATACTCCTTCACTATAAAAAAAATCTCTCACCAATTTCTTTATAAGTTTGTAAGCCCGCCACTTGCTCTCAAGGAATATATTAGATCAACGGTAGCTTTCACCTTCTAAACACAATTAACAGCGATGAGTTCAAAATTTGCCTCCGTATAAAATTTTCTGTGATAACGTCGATGATCTGCATAGGTTAACACGCACTAAAGTGCGCTAGGGATGTTCGATAAGGCCCTCAATGATGGGGATTGGAATAAGAAGGAGAAGCCGGAGGAAGAATTAGTATTCCTTACCCCTTGATATGATTGATCCTAGCACCATATCGATTGCTAGATCCCGAAATACGGATGTCGGTCGAAGGGTCATGTCTAGAAATGGAGTCGGTCATGGCTTGTTGCGTCGTCGACGACTTACGGTAGCCTTTCCAAACTATGGTCCATCTATCCAGACTATACTGCCCAACTATTGATTTTGCCCAAGATTTTCATATCGTGGGCGAACCTTCAAATTGTAGCATATAGAATGCTAGTAAATCCCATCAAGGGCGAGTCCCTTGGTAACTAGCAGGGCCTGAAGAAAAGGATGTTGCTTTTCCCAAGATAGGGATAAGGTGTTCAGGAAGAGGTTGAGCGTTCTCAAGGAAGAGAATGCTTGGGAGGTCAAACATGGTTGGCTGCTTGGGAGGTTGAACATGGTTGGCAGACATGGTGAGGTAACATAAGTCATCGAGCTCGTTAACGTGAAGCATCTACTATGTTGCTGATAAGGGCATCTCCTTGTACCAATCCTAATGAGCCAAAGGAGGCAGGGGCTCATTTAGGGGTATCACGAGGAGGCAGGGGCTCATCTAGGGATAAGGTGTTCAGGAAGAGGTTGAGCGTTCTGAAGGAAGAGAATTCTTGGGAGGTCGAACATGGTTGGCAGACATGGCAAGGTAACACAAGTCATCGAGCTTGTTGACGCGAAGCATCTACTCCAGAGGACGAATCCTCTGGTCCGCAAATTGCGGACCAGAGGATGGTCCACTGTTTTTAATTCTTGATTTGAATGGACCCCACCTATTTAAAGGTGGAGTCTATCTAAATCAAGGGTCCTCATGCAATGGACCATCTTCTGGTCCATAATTTGCGGACCAGAGGATCCCTACTGCAACTATGTTGCTAATGAGGGCATCTCCTTGTACCAATCCTAATGAGCCAAAGGAGGGAGGGGCTCATCTAAGGGTATCAGGAGCGCAAATTTAAGTCGAATTTTTCCCCCATTACTACGTCATCATGGTGCCCAAGACATCATGCCATGGTTGACGATGATTATTAGAGCATTCATAGATTATGGGAATTCTCTAAAAACTTCCTTCATATCATATTAATACCACATTAATATCACGTTAAAAATAAAAAATCTCACATACTCCTCCAATACAAAAAAAAAACCTCTCACTAATTTCTCTATAGGTCTCACATTTTCTCACAAATTATTATTTTTTAATATTTTAATATTTTTATTTAAAAAAACAAAATTAGAAAAAATAAGAAAGGCAAGGAGTGGTGGCTCCCTAAATAGGGAGCCACTTCTTACCAGAAATGGAGCTCCCTCCCACCCACTATGAGAAGGAACTCCCTCACTTGAGTCGTATAGAAAAGCTTTCATTGTGGATACTCTTAATGAGAATGTGACAATTCCTCTCTCTTTGTTGATGACCTTGTATTTGTTGCTTGATAGGACGTAAGCATCTCAAGGAGGATTTGCCCCTCCAAATTAAAAGCAAGTTAGGCCTAAACCTTCCATTAGCACGCAACATCCCCCCAACCATCTAATCTATGCGGCCTCTCCTCATCCTTCCGATGGGCATATAGGGCACCAAGGTGACGGCTCCGTGGAATTTGAGATTTTGACCCACCCTAATTAAGCGTCACTTTTACTACCAACA
This sequence comes from Zingiber officinale, assembly GCF_018446385.1. Lineage (NCBI taxonomy): Eukaryota > Viridiplantae > Streptophyta > Magnoliopsida > Zingiberales > Zingiberaceae > Zingiber > Zingiber officinale. The sequence continues at coordinate 57,951,641 of NC_055990.1, read as the reverse complement.
TTAATGAGGAGAAGGCTTCGTGCATGCTTCCTCCTGTGCTTACTCTTCAATTCTTCTTCTGAGATCCCTCCGATCCTTCAACCCTGGCGATCCCCCGCCTTCTATAGTCCTTGTAAGTTCAATTGCCTCACTCTTTTCCTTCACATAGGACATCATGGATAAGTGCCCCCTTTTTCTCAATCAGTTTAGCTCTTAGTATCTAGCCTTATCAAAATCACACCTCCAGATGGGCTTATAACATCAATAGAGGGCCCTTGGTTCCACCGTTGGGTATCATAAACTACCTTAACCGATAATATGTCCTTTTGCAACAACATCTTCCTTCCTTCCAATATTGAAATCACCATCCCGAGTTGACCGACCACCCCATATTTCTAACTAATTTCTCAGTGGCCTCCATTTTCTCCTCCACTAATTCCTCCTAAAAGTCATCATGTATTTCTCTATATCCCTTAACCAGTTTGTCTCTAATTATTTCCGTGTCTTGGCCAACATGGTCATGTTATTCCAATATTTTTAAATTCCTCTCTATTCCCATATCTTTCATCTCATCTATTAGCTAAAAATTATTGAGTCGAAGTCTTCTACTTCATTGCTTGTCTTGAGTTCTATTCTTTCCCTAACATAGTTAGGATTAAAAACTCGGATGAGTATAGACAAGTGTGTTGAGTCTTTCAAAATAATCAACCAACTTCTAGACAAGAACCTTTTGTATTATTTTAGCCTTTGCCCTGAGAAGATTTCTTTGTGCATCCCTATAGGTAGTTTCCTTAAATCAATTTTGCACCTAAAACTTTTACTCATACAATTTCTTGGCAAAGGAACTAATGATGTAGTTCTTCGTATTGGCTAAGCAATTCCAAAAGAGGAAGTGGGATCCCAAGAACTTGAGGGAGGATTCCCTTGTCGTCTCCACTTGAGCGACCCACCTCCCTCACGAGAGAAGTCTCCCTTCCTTGTGGATCCACTATGGGCTAAGCTTCCTCCTTCAAGTGAGCCACCCCCACCTACTACCCCCCTTCAATTGCTATAACGGGGCCATGACTATGCCAAAAATCATGTATTGTGAGGGCACCCCTACGTTGCTTCGTCCCCTGGCTCAAATCCTATCTTCTCCTTTGTGCCTCCTTTTATCCCTTTCAAAAGTTGGCCCTCAAAAGCCTATTCAATCCACATGCATAGACTTGTTCGATAGTCCTTCAACCTCTTTAGTTGGTGCTACCGATGATAGGGTCGACAACCCTCACAGTCAGTGTCACTCTAGCACCAATGACCATACTGTAAGAAGAAGAATAGGGAGAGAGCAAGAAATAATATGAGAGAAATAAAATCTATTGTTTATTAATATTTGCCCTAAGGACAATATAATATATAATGTTCAAAAAATACTTGGTCAATTGACCAATTAATAAATAACAGAATTATTCTAAGAATAATTCTGAGAATTATTCTAATAACTATAACAGAATTATTAGAATAATTCAAATACTAATTTGATTTGATTTGGTGATTTGATCCGGTCAATTCTGGTAATTTTCTTTTATCTTTCTTACCCCCCGATAAACTTACCAGGAGATCTTTGACGTTAAGTTTGCTTGCTAACTTGTTGAAACGTTATTTAGATAATAGCTTAGTAAAGATATAAGCGATTTGATCTTCAGCAGAAATATAAGAGACGGATAACTACTGAGTTACCACACGTTCACGAAAAAAATAAAAATCAATTTCCACATATTTTATGCGAGCATGAAAGATTGGATTTGCTATAAGATATGCTGCTCCAATATTATCGCATCAAATTTTTAGTGCAATATTTGATACAAGATGAAGTTCAGAGAGAAGTGATTGAAGCCAAATAATTTCTGACGTTGTATTTGCTATAGCTTTATATTCTGCCTCAGTGCTTGAACGAGATACTGTAGGTTGCTTTTTCGAATTCCATGAGATAAGATTTCTTCCAAGAAATATTACATATCCACTAGTAGAGTGTCTATCTTTAGGAGAACTTGCCCAATCCACATCACTATATGCATGTAAATCTCGAGACGATTGATGATATAAAAGAAGACCATGTAGAATAGTACCTTTGAGATAGCGAAGTATTCTTTTTACATTATCCCAATTTTATTCAGTTGGAGCATGCATAAATTGACAAACACGATTTACCACAAAAATAATATCAGGGCGTGTGATAGTGACATATTGTAAGACTCCAACAATACTTCGATAAATCTGTGGATCAGACAGAGTAGGAGAGGATGAAGTTAGAGAGTTGTTTATAGCAATTGGTGTAGAGACCGGATGTGCTCCATCCATTTTAACTCTTTGAAGAAGTCCAGTAATGTATTTGCTCTGAGAGAGAAGATAGTCATTCTCATGTGGAATAAGCTCAATGCCAAGAAAAAAATGAGCAATACCCAAATCTCGAGTAGGAAATTCTTGCTTGAGAAGACTTAATAAAATTGTGATACCCTTGTGATCATTGTTGGTTATCAGAATGTTATCTACATAAATAAGAAAAAAATATCATAGATCCATCATTATATTTATGAAATAGAGACAAGTCAGTCTCTGATCCAGAAAGTCCTTGATCTTGTAACTAATTAGATAGTCGATGAAACCATGCACGAGGAGCTTGTCGAAGACCATATAAGGATTTTTTAAGTTGGCAAACATGAGATGGAAATTGTGGATGAATGAACCCAAGTGGTTGCTCCATAAATACATTTTCCTCAAGATGACCATTGAGAAACACATTTGAAATGTCCAATTATTATACAGACCAATTAGAACTAATAGCTATTGATAATAATAGTCTGACAGATGTAATTTTGATGACTGAGCTAAAAGTGTCATTAAAGTCAATACTTGGTTATTAACTAAATCCTTTAGCTACAAGTCGAACTTTGTGTCATTCAAGAGAATCATTAGCTCGATGCTTAAGACGGAATACCCATTTAGAGCCCATAATTACATTCATTGAGGAAGTGCGTGGAACTAAACTCCATGTTCTATTTCGAAGAAGTGCACCAAATTCTGTAGTCATTGCACTATGCTAGTTTGAATCCTTCCTTGCTTGTGTAAAATAAGTTGATTCATTCAATAGATTTTGACAAGATCACTAGAGCTCGTGGAAGGGGATACCGAGTTGCATTTGGTGGGCAACGCTCATAAATGTCACTAATGGGAAGCATGCGATGAGGATAATTATCATCTGAATCACTTGTTGATGGGGATGAGGAAGTAGACTGACATGGTGATGTAGATGACGGACTTGCATTATTTGAGGATCCGAAACTAGAGAGCATATTATCTTCGACCGGCGAGACTTCCAAGATTGGAGCAGCAACCTGAGGTGATTTTGATGGTATAGGGGAGGTATTAGAGAGATTTGGAGCAGGACCTAGGATGCCATCACTTCTGACAATATTAGGTGGCATCAAGAAGGTATCACTTGTATCTGGAGGAGAGATCGAAGAAACTACCCAAAAAGGGAATAGAGACTCATCAAAAGTAACATGTCATGAAATATAAATTTGTCCTGTTGGTATATACAAGCAATGATAACCATGCTGCAAATTGCTATAACCAAGAAAAACACATTGTAGTGAATGAGAGTCAAGTTTGTGTTTAGAATAGGGGTGTAACCATGGATAACATGTGCAACCAAAAATTTGAAGGAAAGTGTAATTAGGGGTTTGATTATAAAGTTTTTCAAAAGGACACTTATGAATAAGCAATGGAGTAGGAAGTCGATTTATGAGATATACTGTAGTGCTAACAACTTCATCCCAAAATTTACGCGGAACCGATGCATGATGAAGAAGAGCTAAGGCAGTTTCAACTATATGTCTATGTTTTCTCTCAACAGAGGCATTTTGTTCTGGAGTGTGAGGACAAGAAACTCGATGAACAATTCCACAAGAGACAAGATGACGATGAAGAGCTTGATATTCGCCTCCCCAATCAGAATGAAAAGAGAATATTTTACGATTAAAATATCGTTCAACTTGAATTTGAAAATTATAGAATATATCAAATAAATCATATTTCCTTCTCATAGGATAGAGGCAAGTATATTTACTAAAATGATCAATGAATGTAACATAATATTGAAAACTTTGATTCGACAAAATAGGTGCAGGGCCTCAAATATCAGAATGAATTATTTCAAGTGGAAAATTAGAAATATGATCTGATGAAGAGAAAGGTAGTTTATAACTTTTAGATTCCATGTAGGCCTTACATGAATGAGATGGAGAGGAGGTAATGGAAGTAGGTAAACCAAACCTATTGATGATTAAATGAACAATACGAAGGGAAGGATGACCAAGTCGAGCATGCCAAGCTAGTTTATTTGTAAGTTCACCGACAAAAGCTTTGATCGAAGAACTCTAAAGATAGTAGAGGTCATTTTTTGATTCTCCCATAAAATACAATAGCATTTGTTCCTCTATCCTTTATAAAATAATAACTATGGTGAAATTCAAAAATGATATTGTTATCAAGACAAAACTGATGTATAGAAAGTAAATTTTTAGTGATAGATGGAACATGAAAGACATTACGCATGTGAAAAGTTCGATTAGATAAATGAACATATGTGTTTCCAAGATTAGCAATTTGCAAACCTGAACCATCACCTACTTGAACCATATCTGAGCCATAATATGACATTACGTATGTAAGGATATTATAATCTGATGTGACATGATGAATTACTCCAGTGTCAATATACCAATCAGTAGATGAATCTCTGGAGTTTTACTACAAGTAAGCACAGATGAGAGGACTTTAGGATATACTTATGAAATAGATGGTTGTCTTGAGGCTGTAGGACCACCAATGAAATTTGAGTCAAATGGGCTAGGACATTGAATATCAAAATGTCCAATTCTGAGATAAATTTTACATTTTACCCGAGACCAATCAAGTCTTTTAGGGCATATATTTCCAGTATAACTAACGATGTGACAAATTTGACATCGATCTGAACTTTGCTTTTAGCCTCTTTGATGTCGTTGAGTATTTGACATCTAAAGTAAAAATAACTTGTCCAGCGGCAACTGTTGGACGACGTCCCAAGAAAGAACTTCTACCTTGTGGTCGACGACCATGGAAAAAAAAACCATAGAGACAAAATCGTTAAGGAAACTTTTTTTTTTGGAAGAGAAATACAGAGATTAAGGAAGAGGAAAGTGTAAAATACCGGAAAATAGGCGAATATTAATAAGGGAATTTTCCGGAATTTTTGGAAATTTTTCGGGAATTTTTCGGAGCTCGTATGGATGAGTTAACGGGGACAAAAACGGGGTCCGGAAAAGCCTGTTTTGGCTACCTCATTTAAATGAGGAAAAGTTGAATTTTTTTTCTTATTTCTTTTCCTTTATTTAATTTTCCTTTTCCTTCATTTTTCGCCGTTTCCTCTGCTTTTCTCCCCGAAACCACTCGCGCCTTCTCTTCCTCTCAAGTGTGCCCTAACCGGCGTCGCAAAACCGCCGGTGCCTCCCTCTCCTCTGCCCGACACCGACGACACCAGGCAGCAGAGGCGGCTGAGCATCTCCTCTCTCCCTCTTCCTTTCTTCTTCTCTGTCTCCGTCACTGAGATCGGGACGTGCCGCCGCCCCTCTCGGCCGGAAGCTACCTCCAAGCCGAAGCCCTAGTCGCAGTGAGGTCTGAGCCCTTTCCCCTGTCGTCAGCAATGTCAAGCACCTTTGCTCAGTGTCGCCGGCCTTCCTGTTTGCCCTAGCGCCGGTGGCCGGGAGCCCTAATTTTGGTCGAAGGGTTTTGCCAAGCCTCTTCTCCATTGGCTGATCTCTCATCGTGCCCTAGTTGTGGGTTTACAGCCGTTGCCGCACCTCTGCAACTCACGGTCGTTGGCCATCAGGTTCTGCCGAAGCCTTCCAAGCCGTGCCTAGTTCTGCTTGGGTTGTTTCCGGCCAGCATTTTTGATTTTATGTTATGTGTTTGGTAATTCATTATAAAATTCGATGTTTCTTCCTTGTGCCCTAGCTGCTTCCTGTGGATACCCATTACGTTTCCTACTCACTGGATCTTGGACCAGGGGAGGACTCTTTTCTCTACATGGCTACATTGCTAGGCATCAAATTAAGAGGAAGCAAGGGATCATTGTTATGTGGACCTCCTCTGTTATCGATCACTATCTACTCCCAATTCTTAAAGCTATGAAGGTTTTGGGTGTGGAGGTAGGGTTTTGTTGAGATTGAGCTTTGGTATTTTGAATTAAAGTTTCAGTAAATCTTTGACTATATAATTGAATTTATGGATTGAGCTTCTCGGCAGTGATTGGTAGGGTTGCTGATCTACTGGATTTTTGGTCATACCTCAAGGTCAGTGCTTTTCTAGTGATGTACCTTGGGTATTCTATTAGTATGTTGCTAAATTAAGTTTCTAAAGGATGGTAGGGTTTATGATTGATGATATGGTTGATAGGTTGAATGGGGAGTTTATTTAGTTATTTACTGTATAAGTAATTAACTAAATACAGTATGTGATTACAGGACTTTGATTCGAGACAGGCGCCTCGACGTAGGATTTCTGGATACGATCTCCTGTTGAGGCGGGTACCTCTTGACTTATCTTTTATGATATTGTCATTGGATATGCATAGTATTTTATAACTACATGCAATGAACATGTTTGCCTTTGGTATGTCACTGTTTGATATCCATAGCATGTTAGGTTTGTCACCTGTGATGTATCCGTGCTTATATCTCGTGATTTGTTGCCATGATTATCTTGTTACCATGAGTATCTTAGTTTCTAGAGTGACATACCATGCTTACTGAGGTTAGGACTAGGATTTGGATTGTTGTTTCTGGCCTGTGTATCTAGATTATCTGATACTTAGGTTTTTGTGCCATATCAGGTTTGTGTACCTCTATTTGTATATCATATATGATTCGGGTGTTTAGACCCTGATTCTTTGATCTGTGTATATTGTTGGTACATATGCTATGAAAGAGGGATATGATTTGGGTCTAAGTTGTTACACCTTAGAGGATTTGTATACCCTAGATCTGCGGATTTGGCTTACTGATACTGTGATACCCATATTATGTATATATGGATTTTTTCTATGCTGATCAGGATATTCCATACTTATTATGTTCAGGACATAGAGTTTTTGATATTCTATCTGACCTGTGTACTATAGATTTTGGTATGTGACCATCGCTTTTACAGTACCCATTTTGTATATATGGATATGGTTATATTGATCAGTTTTTGTTATGCATAGTGACATGCATCATGATTGCATGCTGTGCGATTGTCGGCTCCACTATGGTTGAGCCCATCGCCAGTTACATGTAATGCACACACCCCCACTCATGGTTTAGTGGTATATCAGGCAGGTGTGTGGCGGTTCTGCTGTTTGGCTCCATTGGTCTGAGGACTCAGCGTGGTAGCCGGCAGACAGTTCCGCTCTGTTTGGCTCCGCTGGCATTTAGTGTAGTAGCATAGTAGCCGGCAGATGGACTCCGTTGGTCAGGTGACTCAGCGTGGTAGCCGGCAGAGATGTCTTCCCCGTCATCTTGTACCGGGAGATGAGAGCATTGAGCTCCCCCATTTATGATTTGGGGTCACAGGACAGGAGTACTCCGACAGCATCCCGTCCACTCGGTCACTCGTCAGGAGTAGTGACGACAGAGTGCACGGTTGTCACAGCCCTACCCACTCGGTCTCACCATTTGTGTGTGAGATGACTGACTGGCATCAGGGGTGACCAGGACGCATCATTAGCATCATATGCATTGATGCATTTATATTTTTATGATTGTGTTTGCTGCATTTGGTTGCTGCATTTTGGTTGGATACATACTTTTGACCTGCATACAGGATTATTGACACTTTTGGTTTGACGACCCTTTTTGTCTGGATAGGAGTTCCTGGTGAGTACAGCTTCCTCAGTTACCTTTCAGTTTTGCGTATTCCCTATATATGATTAGGAAGCTGTATTCCATGTTTGTTGCTGTTAGATATATCTTACTACTCATGTCCATTGGTATTCGCTGAGTTGTTGAACTCACCCCCGTTGATACTATCTTTTTCAGGTACCAGGTTTGGTTTTGGTGTCGCTTGGAGTATCCTGTCTGCTGGTCCCCACGTCACATCAGAGGACTTATCGGATTCACGTATGTTTTGTTTGTTTTATGTATCCGTTTTGTTTAGCTCTGTACTTTGGTTTTATTTTTGGAGAGTTGATGTTGTTATGTGGTGTTTTGTAATTGTTAATGGTTGTGTAAGCCTAGCCGGCTAGCAGTTTTGTGTTTTGGTTTTGGTACAGCCGAGTGGGCTGCTTTATTTTTAACTGCGTGGTTGTGTCAGCCAGAGGCTGAATTTGATATTAACTGCGTGGTGTTTGTTTTCTTTTATTGTTATTATTCCAGCCGCATGTGGCTGAGGTATATAGTGCTTGTAGAAAAGTTTCAGATTGTTCGCCGTACAGGGGAGATGCTGCCGAAATTTCTTCGGACAGAGACTCCTCCGGGGCGTGACAGAAAGAGAAACAAAGGGGTTAGCGGTAGAAGAAAACAAAGAAAAAACAAGAAAAATTAAAATACGTAGGAAAGAAGAAGAGGCTTGAGGGAAAAAATTTTTTAAAAAAAGTTCGTCGTTTATTGGATCTCCGCCTCAATAAGTTGAGGGAAGATAAAAAAGAGATTACTCTGATACCATGTAAGAATAAGAATAGAGAGAGAGCAAGAAATAATATGAGAGAAATAAAATCTATTGTTCATTGATATTTGCCCTAAGGACAATACAATATATAATGTTCAAAAAGTACTTAGTCAATTGACCAATTAATAAATAACAGAATTATTCTAAGAATAATTCTGAGAATTATTCTAATAACTATAACATAAGTATTAGAATAATCCAAATACTAATTTGATTTGATTTGGTGATTTGATCCAGTCAATTCTGATAATTTTCTTTTATCTCTTTTACATACAACATTAAGGCCCCAAACTAGTGGCATTGACTCATGTGGAGAAGGCTATCCTTGAGATGTTGGATTGGGTTTCCCTACTAGAGAGGAGCTTTAGCTCAAAAATGTTAGTATTAACCCTAGTATCAATTATGAGATGATTGTAAATGGCTCATTTTGTATCATATATCATTATTAATAAAAGGCAAAGTTGGTTATTATATTTATTTAAGTTCAGTGCCAATTGAATAAGTATAATAATATCCTTAGGTAGTAGGTTCTTATCTACAATATATCAATTAGTTGAATTGATAGTGAGATATTATAGAGAACACTACTCTTGACTATTTCTAGTCGGGCATTAATATATAAGGACAATATTAATGCGTTGAAACTAGCATATAGGTTGACGGATGACTTGATCTCACAAGTCATGGATATGAGATATCAGGTTGACACATGGGTATATATTAGAGAATATATACTGAATGACCCGCCATGAGAATGTTTCATGGATCGTTATATGAGTGTCATAAACATTCTCATGTGACTATTGGTATGAATAGTCCTTAGACTTGAAGTCACTACGGTTCCCTACATAAGGAGTTGTGTACTTTGGTATCGGCAAATATCACCTGTAACAAGGTGGACAATAAAGTCGATCACTGGGTATGCAATGAATTATGCGGAGGGATGTGAGTGATGTAGATGAGATCTATCCCTTCCATATGACGGAAGCGATATCTGTGGGCCCCTTGATTAGTAGGACACAAAGAAAACATGGTCATGCTCAAATGAGTCAATATGAGATATTGAGCTTATTTGATTGAGTGTATCTACTTAGAGATCAAGAAATACAAAGGTTGATAAGAGGATGGCATGGTCTATGCCTCATTGATCAATCTAGATATCAAGAATAGAGGGACCAAGTTATACAAGATAATAGCCACGGATAGGTTAGGTCGGATCTTGACCTTCTCGTCACTTGGGTAGCAATGATATCTTGCTAGATGTCACTCATTTCTTATGTATCTAAATGTTAATTTAGGTACATTGCCAACGTTACGAGAACCTATTGGGTCACACATAAAGAACAAGTAGATTTGGAGATGGGTTCATATGATGAATCATTGGATTAAGTCTTATCCGAATTGGACTTATTGAGTTAGACTTAATAGGATCTAATTGTTGGATTAAGTCCAATTCAAACTAGACTCAAGGAGTCAATTCAAATTAATGAAATGTGATTCATTGAATTTGAATTGTATGTGATTAATTGAGTAAGACTTGATTGAATTAGACTTGAGTTAGACTCAAGTGAATTAGACTTGAGTTAGACTCAAGCAAGGAGACTTGAGTTAGACTCAAGTGAGGATTAATGAGACATTCATTGAATTTTGAAATTCAATGATACATTTGATTCAATTTTTGAAATTGAAATGAGGAGTTATTTGAAATGAGGAGTTACAAGTGTGTGGTCCTTAATGGAGTGTAAATGCTCATTAAGGCTATTAATGCTAATTAAGTGTTTTCATTGGATGAAAATAGTTAAGTGTTTTTCTCTTCATTTTGGCAAAAATTCTCTTCATTCTCATTGCCCCTCTTCTCTTGGCCGAAATTCACTCTATAGGTTGCTAGCACAACCTTTCTCCATCTTGTGAGTTTGTGAGACAAACGAATGCTTGTTCGTGTGGATACCGTAGATGCACGAACGCGAGATCGTGCTATGATCCAAGCTGTCGGGAGTCCGTGAGCAGGCTAAAAAGGTATAATCTCTCATGCTATGTTAGAAAACTTAGTATATGTAAGAATTTCTCTTTCCTTTTGCATGGATCTTCTGGAGGAAATAGGTTTTTCCGCTACGTGTTTGTGTGTTTAGTAACCTATTTCCTTACAAAAAAAATCTCTTTATCCATCTCCTTCCCCATCCTTACCCTTCCTTTTTCTTGTTGATGCAATCGACCTTTATGGGTTTAAATATTTGACATTGTACCCAAGTATAGTTAGTTTGACTAAGGGTTAATTGAAACAGGACTAGATGTTTGGAAGAGAGATGTCTAGTTAGGACTAGATGACTAGCAAGGATAAGTCCTAACCGAAGATTAGAATTCGGGTCCTAGTGAGTGAAGCTAGGTGGTTGAAATCTTGGTGAGTGAAGTCAGACCCTAATGAGTGAAGTCAGGTAATGAAAATCCTGGTGAGTGAAGTCATGACCTAGTGAGTGAAGCTAGGTGGTGGAAGTCCTAGTGAATAAAGTTAGACCCTAGTAATTGAAGCTAGATGGTGAGAGTCCTAATGATTGAAGCCAAACCCTGGTGAGTGAAGTCAAACAATGGAAGTCCTAGTGAGTAAAGTTGGGCAACCCTAGGAGGAGATAACCCTAGGTAATGAGAAGTCTTAAAGAAGTAAACTCCAAGTATATGTGACCAACTGGTTTTCAGTCGACCACATGCGGTCAATCGAACTAGCGAATTCTTAATGCTACTAACATTGGTTTACCTTACTGTTTTATATATATATATATATATATTGTGTTAACTCAGTGTTATAGGTAAGCCTTAGTAGATCAGGTTGATCAAACACTAAGTGAGACCAGGGAAAGTCCAAATAGGCCTGGAGGATAAGATGTTTGGAAAGTAAGGTCAGGTAAATAACTGGAGAAGAGTGTAAGTACCCCGTGGTAGTTTTGATATGATCAACCGAGTTAAGTTAGATCCTATTATATTTTGATCCTTATGTCTAAATATGTAGGAACTTAGGAGCACAAGAAGTTGAGTGAGAGATGCAGCTAGCGAGAATGATGACACAGGAAGGAGTTGACGGGCTTGGTGCATTTGAGGGAAGAGGTGTTGTGGAAGAGTACACTGGTGGACGAGAAGGAAGTGCGCAACATTTCTAAGGAACGAGAATCCAAAGCAGAAGATTGCTCGAGAAGGTCAGAGGATGGATTTGGGTAAGCCCAATTCTAGATGGATAAAATCACCCAAGTGAGCGGAGCCGAAGTGAAAGCTCGGATAAAAAGTCAACTCAAAGTTGACTCTTGTCTGTGCACCCGGAGCTATTCTGGGTGTTCAGAGCCAGGCGCCTGGAACTACTTTGGGCGCTCGAACCACTTTGGTGCTAGCCGGGGCGCCTCGACTCCAGGGCGCTGTGGATCCAGATCAGCAAGGGTTCAGGCGCTCAGAGTGGAATAAAATTGTATTCCACGTCTATTGTGTAGCCATTTGAGAGAAGATGAGATTTTCCACGCTGGGGGCGCTCAGAGAGGGTCCGGGTGCTCGGACCGTGCCACGTCAACAAACGATTAGTTTCGGCCAGAGGGCTATAAATAGAGCCCTGGTCTTCTCCATTTTATAGAACACACTTCCTACTTCGAATCTCTTTATGTTTTTCACTTCCGAGCTTTACTTTTGTGAATGAGGCTTCTCCGCCTCCGACTTTTTGTTCGAGAAGGAGATCTTCATAGTGAGCTTATCTTCCTTGGAGTATTAATTCTCTAATTGCTAACCAAGTAAATTATTTGTCTCGTACTCTTCTTTAATTCTATTACTATTTCTTTAAGTGGGTAATTGTTTGAAAGCCCAATGGTTTGAGAAAAGTATTCGTTGTTTTATTGTGCAGGGCAATTCATCCTCCTCTTGCCAGTCGCAAGAGACCTACAATTGGTATCAAAGTGAGGTTGCCTCAGAAGAACTAACCGCCAACTGAAGCAAAGACGATGGCCGGAACAAGCATCCACCTGCCAAAGTTCGAGAGAGACTTCGCCCACTAGAAGAAGAAAATGAAGATATATGTCAAAACCAATTTTGATATATTTTTAATTTTGAAAAATGGTTTTACAATACTTACCGATAGCAATGACAAGTTAAAGAAAGAAGAAAGCTGGACAAAGAAAGAACAAGCTGAGTTCATGCCTAACAGAAAAGAAAAATTCCATATGTTAAGCACGTTGCCACCTCAAGAGGTAAATAGAATCAGAGTCTATGAATTTTCAAAAGATCTTTGGGAAAAATTCCTAGAGCTTCACAAAGGATTCTATGAAGTCAAGCTTGTAAGAAGAGATCTACTTTAGAACCAACTAATGAATCTTCGATTGCAGGAAGGTGAAACGGTCCCTCAACTGCACGCCAAGCTAAATGAACTGATCACCAAACTCATGAATCTCAGAGAAAAGGTAACCAACTAAAATTCGCTAAGGTATGCGCTTAATGCTTTCCTAGAACACCTGAATGACCAACTCTAGTAGATACATATTACATCTCTAGTGACTTAGAAGTAAGTAATTTAGAAGAGTTATTTTCTACCTTTGAACTAATAAATTCAATCAAGTGCAGGCCAAAAGAAGAAAAAGGAGAGTGAAATTTTATCACTGTAATGAAGAATGTCACATCAAAGATAAGTGCTCAAAACTGAAGAATAAAGACAAGGATAAAAGACTGACCCAGAACAAGCATAAAAATATAAAGGTGACGTGGGACGAAACATCGTCAGAGTCAGAGATTAAAGCCCTCACTGGACTTACGCTGATGGCAAGTCATGAAGAAGAAGACGAAGTAAGCTCATTCGAAATGAGCATCGGAAGCATTGATGAAGGGGGAGCAACGTTAGAGGGAACCAACACTTCAGGGGAAGCATCACATAATGAGATCGACAAGGTAAGTCAGGTACGGTCTCTACCTCTTGACCAACTATATAAATTTATTAAAATATTATCCAAAAATTCTTGTCAATTAGAAAATAAGAATAAAAAATTATTAAAAGAAACTAAAGAGCTAAAAGGAACTTTAGCAAAATCTTGTCGACTAGAAGATTTCGATAAAATGAAAATAAAAAATTAAAAATTAAAAGAATAAATAGAAATTTTAAAGAATTCTACATGTTTGAATATTGCTATTTTAAATTTTAAAAATTATCAAGGGCTAAATTGGTATTTTAGATATCACAAGGGCTAAATTAAAAAATTATTATAATAGAAAGCTTTAATTATGTAGAAATGAACCTATATTGGGTTCTAAAATTATGCCTAGATTAAATTTTTATGCATGTCTTACTTTTAAATTGATTTAATTGTCGATCATTTTCAAATAAATTGTTTTGTATAATTTATTTTTGAAATTAATTAGATATCAATTTTTTTTAAGAAAGACGACTTCATTTCTTATCTGTAGAAAAAAATTTAAATTTTTTTAAGGTTGTATTATTTTTTTATGATTTATTTTAACAAAAATTAAATTTTTTATTTAAAAATATTTCCTAGAGTTATTTTAGTAAACTTTAATTTTTTTGTGAAAATTTATCATGTTCTCTGCTAAGAAAATACCTTTGAAAATTTTCGACTATTATTGAATTTTCTTTGAATTTTTTTAAATACTAATTTTTAATATTAAAAATTCTTGAATGTTGATTTTTTAAAAATTTATTTTTTTCTACAAAAACATTTACTCTATTACATTCTTAGAAAATTTTTCAAGATTTTTTCAAGCTTAGAATATATTTTTAAGCATTTTTTTAAAAGAAGATACATTTTTCTGTAGAAAATAATTTATTATACTTAAATTAATTTCACTTTTTCTTGAAAATTTTATTTATTGCTTTGGATATATCTATTTAATTTTTATAAAAAATTTTAAAATTTTTAACAATTAAAAATAATTAAAAATTATTTTTGCCAAACGACTTTATAAATTGTAAAATTTGTATTTTCAAAATTTAAACTTCATTTTTTTATGTTTGTCAATTAATTTTCCCTTAGAGAGTACTTCAAATTTATATCAATGTTATTTTGTAGGATTTCTCTTATTTTTAATGTGATCAAAGGGGAAGAATTAGAGATTAAGTCTAGGGAGATGATACATTTTTTGATTTTGCATTAAATGTTATTCATTACAAATTAGGTACCTGTTATTATTTTACTATTTTTTTGTTTTGTTTTATCCTAACTTAACTTGAGTTGCTCACATAAAAAAGGGAAAGATTTTAAGTACCCGGTGGTAGTTTTGATGTAATCAACTGAGTCAAGTTAGATCCTATTGTGTTTTGATCCTTATGTTCAAGTGTGCAGGAATTTAGGAGCATAATAGGTCGAGTGAGAGACGCAGCTAGCGAGAAGGATGACACAGGAATGAGTCGACGGGCTTGGTGCGCCTAAGAGACGAGGTGTTACGAAAAAGTACGTTGGTGGAAGAGAAAGAAGCGCACGACATTTCCAAGGGACAAGAAGCCGAAGCGGAAGATTGCTCGAGAAGGCTGGAAGATGGGTTCGGGTGAGCCTAATTTGGGATGGACGAAATCAACCAAGCAAACGGAGCCAGAGCGGAAGCCTGGATAAAAAGTCAACTCAGAGTTGACTCTTGTTCGGGCACTCGGAACTATTTCGAGCGCTTGGAGTTCGGGCGCCCGAACCACTTCGGTGCCAGCTGGGGTGCCTCTACTCCTTGACGTTGTGGATCAGGATCAGTCTAAGTGCCCAGAGTGGGTCTGAGCGCCCGGAGTGGGATAAAATTTTATCCCGCATCTGCTACGTAAACGATTAAGAGAAGATGTGATTTTCCACGCTGGGGGCACCTGGACCGTGTCACGTCAGTAAATGATCAGTTTCGACCAGAGGGCTATAAATAGTGAAGGATCGAAAAAAATTTAGATATCTCCATAATGGTATGATATTGTCCACTTGGGCCTAAGCCCTCATTGTTTTACTCTTGGGCTATACCCAAAAGGTCTCATACCAATGGAGATATCTTTTTCTTATAAACCCGTGATCTTTCTCATGTGTTTTTAGTGTGGGACTATGTTTGCAACCTTGCGACCCCAACAAATAGAGCCATGGTCTTCTCCATTTTGTAAAGCACACTTCATACTTCGAATATCTTTCTATTTTTCACTTCCAAGCTTTATTTTTTTGTACAAGGCTTCCCTGCCTCTAACGTTTTGTTCGAGAAGGAGATCTTCATATTGAGTTTATCTTCCTTAGAGTAGTAATCCTTTGATTGCTAACTAAGTAAATTATTTGTCCCACACTCTTCTTTAATTCTATTATTATTTCTTTAAGTGTGTAATTGTTTGAAAGCCCAATAGTTTGAGAAAGGTATTCATTGTTTCATTATGCAAGGCAATTCACTCCCCCCCTCTTACTGGTCGCAAGGGTAATTTCTTACTTAGCTTTAAAGGAATTTCCTTGAAGAATAGTTAGCAAAAAAAATATTTATCTAAATACTTAACTTTAAAAAGAATTTCTTTGAAAAGATACTTAGCTTAATTCCTTTTACTCAGAAAATTTTTACTCAGAAGATTTTTTAAAAGGTACTTAGCTTTAGTTATACTCCTGAAAAGATACTTAGCTTTATGAAAAATACTTAGCTTAACTCTCCATTAATTAATGGTAAAAAAAAGGAATAAATTTTAAGTAATTGGTTAAGTAATTACTCTAAGTAATTACCTTAATTTTAAGGGGAAGGTAAGCTTCATAATTGAAATTAGTAAATGACTATGGCCCTAGAGTCCAAACAAAAAAAAAAGTTTAAAAATATATTTAAAATAATTATTTATTTTCTTGATTTTCCATCTCACCCTTTTTAAGCTTATGAGTTTGTATAAGAAGGAGTTAAGTTAATCTTAATTTTGAAGTTGATTTTAAGTTTAAGAATATTATCTCTAAATTTGTAGAAAATAATCATGTTTGAATTTTGAGGAATTGTTAAGTTTGAATTATACTAAAGTTGATTTAAATTTGATTAATTTATTTGAATTTGGTTTAATTTGAGTTTGATTAGGTTTAGTTTGAGTTTGATCAGAGTTTCATTTGAGTTTGATTTGAGTTTGATCAGAGTTTGATTTAAGCTTGATCTGGTTTGATTTAAGTTTGATCAGAGTTTGATTTGAGTTTAATCAAAGTTTGATTTGAGTTTGATCTAGTTTGATTTGACTTTGATCTTAGTTTGATTTAAGTTTGATCTAGTTTGATTTGAGTTTGATAAGAGTTTAATTTAAGTTCTATTAAGTTTAATTAAGTTTGATTTGAGTTCGATTAAGTTTGATTTAATTTGGTTTTGATTAAGTTTGATGTGAGTTTTATTAAGTTTGATTTGAGTTTTAGTTAAGTTTAATTAAGTTTGATTTGAGTTTGATTAAGTTTGATTTAATTTGGGTTTGATTAAGTTTGATGTCAGTTCAATTAAGTTTGATTTGATTTTTAGTTAAGTTTAATTAAATTTGATTTGAGTTTGATTAAGTTTGATTTAATTTGGGTTTGATTAAGTTTGATTAGACTAATTCTCAATTTTAACCTAACTCCGTCTCACCCATTTCTAGATTTCAAATAGGAAATCTTATGGATTTTATGAGATAGTTATTAATTTTATCTTCAATTTAAATTGAGATCTATGGATTGATTAACATTTGAGTTAAACTAAGATTTGACAGTTAGTCAGTTAAATATCTATTTTGATAATCGACTTCTAGACTGTAGCGAGACACAAGACCTTCTTAGGTATTGGAGTATCAACCATTTCTAGACAAAGTCTTTTAAGGAAATTAAATATTTAACTTTCTTTTTGAAAATCTTTGGTCTAACTAATCATGTGTCGAACAAGCCTAAGTCATTATCTATCATAATCTAAGCATAAATAAAAAAAAGCAGTAAATCAAGCATCACACAATTCTATTTAATAATAGAAATAGTCTTTCTATTAGCTTCCACTAGATCATAGCCTCGATAAGGTCTATCAAGGTAGTGGATTTGATCCTTGGAAATCCAATATTGATTAATTCTAACTTGATTAGTCAAGTTAGAATTTGGGACCCATGCTTGGATTAGGTTTCTATTTGATTGATTCACTAAAGATAAGTACAATCTGAATTGTTGTTTAACCTGGTATCCGAGTCTAAATTGGTTGTATATGACCCTTTATTTTTCAAGAATCAAATCAAGTTTCTTGGAACCTAAGGTGAACCATTCCAATGTATCCTTAAGTTCTTTGACTTGACTTTTCAAGTTGGATTTTCTTCCTCAAGTTGTTGTACTTGGATTGAATTTCCATCCTGAACTGGTTTAGTCAAAGGACTTGGATTAGTCTCCTCCTTAAGGGATTCAATCTCCTTTTGGAGTAATTTAACCCGGATATTGGACTTACCTAATTTATGTACTAAATAATTAATTAAATTATATAACTATTCTTCTGTAAGAGAACTTATAGTGTTGTTTGACCCTTCAAAAATGGATATGGATCTATGACTTCTCTCATACTCGGCTTTGGATTCAATTTCAATTTCAGACTCAGACTCAGACTCAGATTCAGCAATGTGAGCTTGTACTAGTAGAGCAAGGAAGCTCACTTGCTCATGTTCTTCGTTGGAGTCTTTTGATGACTCGGATCACGTTGCTTTCAGAATCTTTCTTCTTCTTTGCTTCGTTACAGTTTTTGAACTCGGTTGACTAGTTTAGAGGTGATCTATTTGTCATCTTCTAAGTCCACTTTGAATTCCGGTTCAGATCAGAATTTAGGTTTTGACTTCTGAGTCTTAAATTTTCCTACAAGCAAGGTGATATATTTCTTTGTCGGACATGAATTAGTCTGTTCTTGTAACTCAAATTTGAAAAATAATTCATCAAATATAATAATTGAAAGATCCTTGAAAATTTTGTAAGCATCTATCATGGATGCCCACAAAATATTCTTTGGAAAAGTATTTAAGTTATACCTAATAATATCGTAATTTTCCACTTTCTGACTAATCGCGTGAAGTGTGTTGAGTAAATATTGGATCCAGCATGTAGTTGACTTATTGATTCTCTGTTCTACATTTTGATATTATATAATTTATTTAAAAATAAATCTTTCTTAAATATCTTAGCATCGGAGGTTCCTTCATGAAGTTTGATCAGCTTTTACTAGTCTTTTACGCTGCTAAATGGTTGATAATCATGATTTTACTGTATTATTTTGATTCATACATGCATGATTTGATGTTATGTTCATAGATAAAACCTATATTTGCATCACATTTCATGCATTGTCTTATTCTTGGACTTAATTGCAAATTATCTTATTTTTGTGTTATTTGATGCTAATATTTGATTCTTATTTTGTAGGCATCAAGGGATCTTGTATTGGATCTATTCGAACCGAATTTGTGCTCGAATCGGAGTTTAAACGAGAAGATCAAGCTATGGAGCATTATGGATCGTTCATCAAAGATTAGACAGATCTAAACCATCCATTGATGATCTGGTCCATCCGACCTAAGCGAGAGTAGATCCAGACCCTTGATCAAGATTAGTACATTCAGATCGGACTTTAGGCGATCTTTCACCGTTGATCGAGCGCCGAAGCATCCCAGCCGTCCGTTTAGATCTGGATTTGATTTAAAACAGAAGCTACAGTAGCTTCGTTGGTGTGATCTCCTCCGCACCGTGCTTCGCATCCCGCGGCGAGCTTCTCCCGAGATTCCGACCCCGATTCCTTCTCTGATAAACTTTTCAAGCAATGACCTTAGTGGAGAGCTTCAAGGCAATCGAATCCCGATCATCTGGAGCCATCGGCAGGCGTTCTCTCTGGCGGAATTCTGCTTCCGGCGATCCTCTGTTTCCACAAGTTTATTGGGCGTTCCCTCAGATCTGTGCTTCTCCTCCCATCAGTGACATTTGGTGGCGTTTCTCCGGTGTTCCTGAGCTTCATTCGACGATCATCCATCATCCATAGCTTCCATTCCAGATTTAGAGGTGAAGGGTTGCAGATTTCCAGATTTTCGTCCAATTATGGGTTTAGGGTTGTTTCTAGCTTGTCGGAGGCGTTCCGCCGATGTTGCTGAGCAATCCTCGAGTTGATACACTACTGAGATTCTCCATTGATGACCGGAGTTGGGCGTTCTCGTCTCCGGTTTCTTGCGTGGCGGCAAGAAGTGTTGCTTGATTAGATTGGTTGTGAGATTGGAACGGTTTATCATTCTATTTCACTTGTTACTATTTTTGTAGCTAGAACAAGTTTCTTTTGATGTTAGTTATATTCGTATCAGTAATCTAGCATTTCTTTATCTTGTTGAAGTTAAATTTGTGTCTAGTAGTTGTAATTTCATTTATGCAATTTAGTTTTAGTCTTGTTTGATGCTTAGTTAATTGTTACGAGTTTAATTTCTAAGTTAGGTTTTGAATTGTGCTTTAGATCAGATTTATCTTATGTCTTGTTATTTCATTCCCTATTTTATTCAATGCTCTAGCTTAGATTCTATTTGAATCTTGTTATTTCATTGCTTAGTTAAGTGTGTTGATGATGAAATTCATTACGTAGTGTGACAATGCGTATGGATTAATCGGTGATATTTAGTTAGGTTTCATTTATGCATTAGATTAGCTTCTTAATTGCAGTGTTTTTCATTTGTTAGATTTAGATTCAAAGATTAAACCCCATTTATATATTAAAATCCAAAAATAGGAATAACATGCAATCCTAGATTATCATCCTATCATTGCGTTCGTTGGGAGACGACCTGAGTCATTTTTATGCTACATTAGCTTAGAAGGGGTTCAGTACTAAATTCTTTTGATCTCGTAATACGACAAAAACATGCTTATCAACAGTCCAACTCGATTTAGCTCCTCTTTGGTGAAGCCTCCCTATAGGGTCTCAGTGGCCTTTGCATCCACCTCAATCTTCCATTTTGTTGGTTCATCCCATTTGTCGCAGGTGAGTGGTTCTTCATTTTTGGTGGAGAGCGTAATCTAGTTTGGATTATAATCCACATCTTCACTTACGTCTTGAGGTGGTACTCCATTCAGTCCTTCCAGTATCCGAAATTATCGTCGAAGAAAAGGGATGTACAGTACTATAGCCTTCTTGATGAGCCATTTCAAATAAACCTCACAAAAGAAAAAAGGAAGAAAGTACCAAGACTTGGTCTTGGAGTAGTAGTGTGAGAGTAGAAAAGGCGAAAAAAGCAGCTCGAGTGGTATTGCACTAATTTTGAGAAATTTTGAAGAATTGACAAATTTATCAGGAAAGGTTGTTACACCAATTTTGACTTATGGTGAAAATTTAAAAATGGAAAAAAATTATAAGAATATTTTTTACCAAAAAATGGACGAAAAAATAACGATAAAGATTGTTCAAACAATACCAGTTCATAGCGCTCCCACTCTAATACCAATTGTAGAATCGTTACGCTAGAGGGAGGTGAATAACGCTCATGACTTTCACGTTCGTTTAAAATTCGGAGAGTAAAACACAGCGGAATAAAGATAGAAAAGAAAAATAATGCTAACACAACTAAGTTTTACTTAGTTCGGAGCATGTGGCGACTCCTACTCCAAGACTCGCACTCGTTGAGTGCTTTTAATGGATAATCACTAATCAATCAGAAAGATTATAGATACAATATAAATTTAAGTACAAGAAATTTGAAATGTAAACAATACTGATGACTTAGAGATACGTCTTGAGTACAGTCATCGTCAGAGCAGCTTTTGGACTTTGTAGAGATCTTTTTAGAGCAACGCGCATAAGCAAAATTTCTTTAAATTTATGTATTGAAGTTGTTGGTCGAATCCTCCTTTCATAGCTCCATTGGGGCACTTGGACCCCCTCCCGTTCACCTATATTGTTCTGACGTGGTGAGCTCTCGTTGAAACTTCATCCTTGAAGTTTATCCATGTCCAGGCGCACGAAACCCCTCCGGGCGCCTAGACCGCTAATGTAGGTCGGCTATTCATCGTGCTTCAACTTAGCTTTAAGATAAGCTTTGTCGGTCCGAACTTCTAGAGCAACTCTAGGTGACTGGACGGTCAAGGTGCCTACCTGTTCTTCCTCGAAGGCCTTGACCTAGACGTCGAGAGCACTTCCGGGCACTCGGATCGTCTGAGCGCTTGCAACCCTCCCGGGTGCCTGGACCATTTTTTTTCCATCATTTATTTTCTATAAAAAAGAGCTAGTCCAAGCAAAAACATATAAAGTAGAATGATTTTGATAGCTTCTGGAATGTTCGGTCATGATTTTGAGTTTCGTTGAAACTCTAAGTCGGACTGACACCTACTGTTCCCTCTTTGGGGAATACATTCTCACTTACTTTTCTTAGAAGAGATTATCTTTCGCCAGACTGGTTCTCTAGACCATCTAGCTTTTGCTCAGCATCTGAGACCTCGAGACTTTTACCTAGTCTCCTCGACCCTAGGATTTCCTGCCTGGTGTCCGCGACCCCCAGAATTTTCACCTAGTATCCTTGACCCTAGGATTTCGTTCGACATCCTTGACCTGTCAAGTCTTTATCCAATCCCACAGACTAGGACTTCGTTGTCTAACCGCAGCTAGGCCTTTTCACCTTTTGCCTAGCCTCAACTAGGACATTCACTTTATCTAAGACCACTTAGGACTTTCTTGCACACTTAGTTCAACTCGTTAGATTACAACACAACTTAACTTTGAATATTTTCCAATATTAAAATACTGGTTTGATTAGCTAGTGTTTCCAACACCAACATAACTAGCAGAATTACAAGGAGGGTCATGCAGAATATGATAACCTGTGAGATATTTAGATGATAATAATTTCACCTAGAGTTTGTCAGGTTGATTAATAATATTTCATACCCAGCAATAATGTATTAGTAATTCTAACCTGATGAATGCCAAACCCACCTCTATGAGAGGGTTATGTTACTTTGCTCCATTTAACCCAATGATTAGACTTACCACCCCAAATAAATTGCTTGATACAAGAATCAATATTATCACAGACTCCTTCGTGTAACCAAATATTTTGTATTGTATAGATAGATATAGAACAAAGTATAAATTTAGCAAGAGTGACCCGACCTACTTAGCTTAATAACCTACTTAATAACTTACCCTTCCAGCTAGCAAGTTGACTATTAATCTTGTCTAATATATAGGAAAATTAGTCTTAGTAACCAATCCTAAAAGCAAAGGTAAACCAAGATATTGTTCTATATTATAAGTATGATGAAATCAAGCATACCTTCAAATTTGGCCACTTAGCTCGAGACATGTTTTTAGAAGGGAGGAATCGGGACATTTGGATATTGACTTTCATACATGAAGCTAGGCAAAAGGAATGGAGTACTTCTTGAACTAATCTGACTTGAGAAGTTTTGGCCTTTCTGAAAAGAAGGAAATCGTCAACAAAGAACAGATGAGAGATTGCAAGGTCATTTGGGGAGATTTTAATAGACCACCATAGATTAGCCTCAATCTTTTCTTGAATCAAAATAGCCAGTTTTTCTATACATAAAACAAAAAGGTAAGGACTCATGAGGTCACCTAGCCTTAATCCTCTAATTGGCGCAAAGCTCTCTAATTTCTCATTGTTTCACTTTAAAGACAAAGTAGATGAGGTTGTGCAACTCATAACAAGGTTGATAATATGTTGAGGCAAGCTAAAGTCAGTCAAAGTAAGCTTAAGGAAATTCCAATCCATTCGATCATAAGTTCTCTTTCCAATTTAACAAGATCAGAAGAGATAAAAGATCTAGTTGATGATGTACTCCTCTAATACGACCATCAATATGGAGCTTTCTTTTAAAAATGTTTCCAGAAACCTCTTTATTAAAGGAGATTGATTACTCTCTATTTTTATCTAGTTTTAAAACTACATTATCCTGAGAATGAATCCAAGTATTAGAAACCAATGTTTCATAATCCAGATGAGACATCCAAGCAACGTGAAAATGAAAAAGTCTATCCAATCTCTTTCTAACAAAAATACAAGCATGAAAAGTGTTAAAGTAACCTTCTAAAACTTCAGTTGATAATAACACTTCATTAAAATCTCCCATAAGTAACCACAGTCCACCAATGGAACTTCTAAGGCTTTTGAAATGATCTCAAAGAATACAGCGGTTAGAATAAATAGGACATACACAAATAGCTAAACAATGCCAAGTAATGTTTCTTACGCCTGATAGAGAAAGTGATGGCCTGATACATTGTGACCTTCTTTGGAATGACAGAAGATTTTGGAGCAGTTGTTTGGAAATGGGAAGTTGTCTGTGCTAGGGACCAAATAGGAATGTCAGGATCATGCCTTTATCGTTTACTTTTTTTCATTGGCATATATATACAAACTTTTGTGACTTGACGAATTGATGAGCCCCGCGCATAAGAAGAAGGATATGATGGACCCCGTACAAAAGGTAGCTGCAATGTATCTACATGGGATTTAAGCCCATCTCCTACCATAAAATTTATTTTGATATCATTTCAATACTAATTTGATGTTACTTTAACATCAAATAATTTTCAACTCCAATTAGTACACATCATTTCCTACACTAAAGAATATTCTTTAGAATATTCTATTTTTCCATCTTATAATTTATTATTAAGGTACATATTAATTTATTAAATATTTTGATTACTATAATAATTACTATTGAAATTAATAATTTTATGGTACATAATAACTAATTTTTAAATACTACTTATTTAAGTAAATAACTAATATAAATTTACATAATAAATTCAAATTAAAAAATATTAATTTATAATATTTAAGAATATTTTAAATATAAATTTAATATTATAATATATTATATTAAAAAAAAACACTTGCACAAAAATGGTGCAAATTTTAATATTAAGTTGGAGAGTATTTGAGATTCTTTTTAAATTAAAATGGTGTAAAAGGGTATGCATTAGAGTTGGTCTAAGAGGATCCCTATCAACATGGGATTTTACATTCTTATCCTTACCATTATTACTAGGATTATTCTCCTTTAATAGATTTCCATTTTTGACAGATTTAGACTTGTCGACAGTCCTATTTTTCCTTTGAACCACAAGCCATTCTCCATGTAACGGCTCCTCTATTTTTGTTGCCATTAACTTATCCATAACTCCCTCCAAATTCGGGATATGATTAGCATTAACTGCTTGCAAAGTTGAAGTCACCGAAGTTATATCCTTCTCTTGTACCGCCGCTGTACCTTGGGGAGGAATGGATTAAGCAGCGGCTGAGGTCTTCTTTTTTGCATTCCCTGGTAAGGTGGCCAGGGCAACCACATGTACTACAAATCCTCCTATATAAACCTTCATACTCCACATGACATCAATGACCCTTGAGCCAAACTTTACCAATAACGGGTTTATTCAAATCAACTTCAACACAAACGTCAGAAATATCCGTGTCAACTTTGATAGGCTTCCCAACTGCTGCAACAAGAGAGTTGGCAGAATGCTTTTATCATAAAAAACAGAGATTCAACCGTGGAAAAACAGATCCAACTAAAATTTTATCTATTGTTTCTATAAGAGACATAAATTCTGGAGACCAACATTGCATAGTTAAATAATGATCAAAAATCATCCATGAAGTCTCATCAATAACTTTAGTTCGATCCACTTGTTTCTCAAACGTTATCATAAAAAACCATTTCCAATATCCATAATCTCAAAACCTACAATAAGTTTTCAAACCTTCTGTAACCTGTCTTTTAGCACATGAAAACCAATATTCCTCCCTAGCATTTTAACTGCTAGGGCATATTGTTAGGGCGCGTATAAACCCTCAACCATAGATTCCTCAATGTGCACCATTTGTTCAAGAGGATTACCATCTTCATATTCAATTCTTGCCAACTTTTCCTTGAGAAGATCAACCTTCTTTCTAGGTGCTGAAGTTTCTTTTTTCCGAACACCATATCCCTGAATTAAAGAAGTCTTCTAAACCATCCTAGATGAGTCAGTGCCACCATAAAAAATAAAGTTATATGACACTCATTATTGATAAATTAATTTACATAACCGGATGATACTCTAAAAAAAAAAAAGAAAATGAAAAGTAAATTTTTTTTATGGCTAACCAATGAGCATTATCGAATGATCAATTTTAATTTGTGGTTTAAAATTTTTGCCTTTTTTTTTTTGAAAAAAAAATCAATCAAATAACAACACTGCTGATGCGATAGGTGCAACGGCCGGGGCCATCCCAAACCACAAGCAACACCTATATTTAGTGTTTACCTGCCGTAAAGTGAAAACAATGCGGATCCTCAAAAAATAATAATAAATAAAAACGGAGAAAAAATTTCCTGGTAGCATCCAAAGGAGGTATGTCGTATGAAGTTGATTTATCGTCGCTGAAGTTTTCGAGTGTCTTTAAGCCACAACTTGCCCGAAGCCCATCCAATCGCAAACCCTCGCCCCTTCACTCCCCCCTGATTCCTTTTCCTTTCTTTTTCCCTTTTTAATTGCTCGATCGCTTTTTTGAGGCCGGGGATCCGCAGAAATCCCCATCGGCCTCCAATTTCTTCAACGCTTCGAGCTTATCTCTGGTAAATTGTGGTGCTTCTTCTTCTTCTTCGGATTCGAAGAATGGTGGAGCTCTCCCTCCTCGCTTCCACTGGCCTGCCGTCGGCCGTCCTTTACCAGGACCATCAGGGCCTCTATAAAACCCCTCCTAAGGTATGGAGATTCCGGCCCAACAATCAATTTTCTTCATGATTGAGCTGAGATTCTATGAGCTCGTCTTTGTGGTTTAGTGGATTCATTTGGTTGTTTTTTTTCTTCTTCTGCTTCGTTGATTCGTAAGACCTGGTTCATACTTCAGTGTGTTTGAAGAGGTAATTAGATCTATCCGATGAAATAACTGAATTCTTGGTGATTTCGAATTGGGATTTTGCAATTGCGAAGGATAACTTCCCTACACAACCATCCTTCTTCTAGGTTTATATGGCAGATGGCCTTGTCGTATGAGCTCGGCTGCCTATATTTTCTAGCGTTAAAAATAAGAAGATCTTTTATTCTCTTGTTTCAATTTCAATGTTGTTGATGACAGGATTAGGAAAAAAGATATGAAAGGGAAAGGAGAGGCCTCCCGATTCCTTTTGCGAGAATTCTAGTGGTTTCGTACATCTGTAGGTCTTCTGAACTCTCTAACAAGAACAAACATCATATTTATAGTTAAATTGATCATAAGGACTACCCAGAAAGATAACGAGTGTTGGTTAATCAGATATCTACTTGAATACCTCAACTACAACAGCCTGGTACACAGTTATAGGATGATTTCTGATGCATCAATCTCAGAAAGTACAATAAAATGCTTAAAATGTCTAGAAATAGTGCAAAGATGGGAAAGAATTGGTTTTCCTTAGACCATATATAACTCGAAGCAGGATAAAACTATCATATAGAATTGAAATTCTATATCAATATTCAATAGTATTGAGAAATGATAACTTTGAGTTCATCATGTCATTTAACATCAAGTATTGGGAATTGGTACATGAAAATCAGGTATGTGGGTTATGTAGCATTGAAGAAAAGTTCTTGGTTAAATGGAAGAAAAGAAATAGAAGGATCATTGATTACAAAGATGAAGTTAGGTTTCTTTAGACCTTTAAATGATGCATATATTGTTGGAATAGGTTGAGCCGGTAAGATGAGGGTGAATTGCCTATTGAAAAATAAAACAAAACAAAAATCCTTCTCGATCTTTCAACTCAGATTAGTAGCACATTTATAAAAAGGAAATTAAACAACTAATAAATTAAAGACTCTAAGGAGTTATTTGGTTACAACCTAGGTGACTGTTAATCCAAGACAGAAGAAAACATTGAAAAGATCTCCTTCGTGTATGCCGAGAAGCCTATTACACTCGTTGAATCCTCAGAAATATGCTAGGAAGTGAATAAAATAGTTGTTCAATTATTCCTAGCTCCAGGGGTCTTTTTATAGCCCTTGAAAAAATTTATCCGAGGCTGGAAGCCGTCTTTCATAGGGTGGAAGGCGCCTCCAGTGTGACAATTTTATCTGTGCGAAGATAAATTTTTATCTTTGCTAACAGCCACTGGGAAGGCACTTTCACGCTATTCATGGAAGGCGCCTTCAAGCTTGAAGGAGCTTTTGTACTGTTCATCGAAGGCGCCTTCCATAAGGCAGTTCAGCTTCTTTTCTTCTTGAGCAAGCTTCCGTTCTGGCTTCTCGTCCCTCAGAATCGCCGTGTGCTTTCTTCTCGTTCTCCAGCGTACTCTTTCGCAGCACCTCGTCCCTCGGACGCATCGAGCTTGCCCACTCTCTCCCGTGCTGTCTTTCTCGCTAGCTGCGTCTTTCGCTCGACTTCTTGTGCTCCTAAGTTCCTGCACACTTAGACACAGGGGTTAAACAACAATAAGACCTAACTTGACTTAGTTGATCACATCAAAATTATCATGGGGTACTTACAATCTTCTCCTTTTTGATGTGAGCAACTTCAAGTTAAGTTAGGGTAAAAAACAAATAATAATAAGGTAATCAATATCTCAAATAATAATGTGCAAAAAATAATGATACCCTCCCCTAGACTTAATTTTCATTTCACCCCCTTTGATCATATAAAAATAGGGTACTTAAAATGCTTTAAAAATAAAGTCTAAAACAAAGTCTAAGGAAAAATACTCTTATCTAGAAAATTTTGAAAGATTAAACATAAAAAAATCTGGACTTAAAACAATACTTTGAAAATATTTTTAATTGTTGAAAAAAAATAATGTTAACAGACATATATAAGGCAGATAAAAAATTTTCGTATAAAGTTGAGATTATTGTGAACAGAAATAAAGTCCTTTCCACATTAAGACATATTCAAAAAAATAAATTTTCAAAAATTTAAAATTTCAAGAATTTTTAATATTAAAAATTAACTTCTAATTAATTTCTAATAGAATTTATACAAAACAATTTATTTGAAAGTATTTTTATAACAATTAAATACTTAACAGATAGTCAATTAAACATTTATTTTAGTAATTGGCTTCCAAGCTGTGGCGAGGCACTAGACCTTCTTGGTTATTGGAACAACAACCATTTCTAGATAAAGCCTTTTAAAGAAATTAAATATTTAATTTTCTTTCTGAAAGTTCTAGGTACAACTTTAAAAAATTTTAATTAAAAAAATAAGGCATGAAAAAAAATATAACCTAAATATGATTTTGGAACCAAAAATAGATTCCTTCCTATAGGATTAATCAATAATTTCTTAAGAATATATTTCTGTGATATTTTTCTAATTTGACCCTTATGGTATTTAAAGTGCCAATTTAATCCATTAGATCTTCTAACTCGTTGAATATGTGAGCATGCATAAGTTTTTAACTCTTCTATTTATACTTTCAATTTCTCATTTTCCATTTTTATCTTGTCGAAGTCTTCTAATCGACAAGATGTTGCTAGAATTCCTTTTAATTTGTCATTTTCTTTTTCTAATTTATAGAAATTTTTTGATAACATTTTTATAAACTGAAATAATTTATCAAGAGGTAACGACCGTATCTGACTTACCTTTTTGATCCTATAATCTGAAGGTCCCCTGAAGTGTTGTTGTCTTCTGATGTCACTCCCCCTTCATCGATACTCTCGATGCTTATTTCGGACGAGCTTGCTTCGTTTTTATCTTCTTGGTGACTTGCGCGCAAGTCCGGCGAGGGTTTCGATCTCTAATTCGGACGACGTTTTGTCCCATGTCGCCTTTAGATTTCAATGTTTTGTTTGGATTGGTCTTTTGTCCTTGCTCTTCAATTTAAGGCAGTTGTCTTTCACGTGCCTTTTTTCATTGCAGGGGTAGCATCTTATTTTTTTTCTTCTTCTTTTATCCTGTACTTAATTAAATTTATTAGTTTTAAATAACTTTTTAAATTTCGTTACCATGAACACCGTTTCGTTATCATCGAGAGAAGATTCAGAATTTGGTTCGTGCATTTTTGCTTTTAAGACGATGTTGTGCTTGGGCTCCTTCTTCAGAACTTCACATCTCGTTTTATGAACCTCAAAAGTTGAAAACAATTCTTCTAGGATACTTACTTCTAGATCCTTAGAGATATAATAAACATCTACTAATGATGCTCATTCAGTTGTCCTAGGAAATGCGTTAAGCACGTACCTTAGCGAATCTCGGTTGGTTATCTTTTCTCCGAGATTCGTGAGTTTGGTGATGAGTTCTTTTATTCTTGAGTGAAGGTATCCAATGGTTTCGCCTTCTTCTAATGATCTGGTTCCGGAATAAATCTCGTCTCGTAAGATTTTCCTCTGAGTTCCTTCATGTAGTTCCAGGAATTTCTTCCAAAACTCCTTGGCTGACTCGTAGGCTCCGATCCGGTTGACTTCTTGAGGTGGTAAGATGCTAAGCAGATGAAACTCTGCTTTGCCGTTTGCCATGAAGTCGGCTTGCTCTTTCTTCGTTCATTGATATTCTTCTTTGCCCTCTGGTAGTACAAAACCAAATTTCATGATTAATAGTAAATCGAAACCTATCTTGAAGAATACCTTTATCTTTTTCATCCAGCTCGCGAATTCTCCCTCAAACTTTGGTTGGTAAATGCTCGATCCGACCATCTCTTGTGCTTCGGTCGGCAGTTAATCCTTCTGAAGCAACCTGGGTCTGATACTACTTGTTGGAACAGGCTTGGCTGGCAAGAGGGGAGTGAATTGTCTGTTGAAAAATAAAATAAAAACTCTTCTCGATCTTTCAACTCAGATTAGTAGCACACTTATAAAAAGGAAATTAAACAACTAATAAATTAAAGACACTAAGGAGTTACTTGATTACAACCTAGGTGACTGTTAATTCAAGACAGAAGAAAGCACGAAAAAAATCTCATTCGTGTAGGCGGAGAAGCCTATTACACTCGTCGAACCCTTAGAAATATGCTAGGAAGTGAATACAAGAGTTGTTCAATTATTCCTACCTCCAGGGGTCTTTTTATAGCCCTTGGAAAATTCTATCCGAGGCTGGAAGGCACCTTCAATAGGATGGATAGCGTCTCTAGCGTGGCAATTTTATCCGTGTGAAGATAAAGTTTTATCTTCGCCAACGGTCACTGGAAAGCCGCTTTCAAGCCATTGAAGGCACCTTCGAATTGTTCATCGAAAGCGCCTTCAAGCCATGGAAGGCGCCTTCCATAAGGCAGTTCAGCTTCTTTTCTCTTCGAGCAAGTTTTCGCTTCGGCTTCTCGTCCCTCGGAAATGCCACGCGCTTCCTTCTTGTTCGCACTCTTTCGCAGCACCTCATCCCTCGGACGCACCTCCCGTGTCGCCATTCTTACTAGCTGCTGCTTGCGCTCGACTTCCTGTGCTTATAAGTTCCTGCACACTTAGACACAGGGTTAAATAATAACAGGACTTATTTTGACTTGGTTGATCATATTAAAATTACCACGGGATACTTACATATATATGAGGGATGAGAATATCAACATTTGATGTCTTTTTTATTTTTGTTTTAGCTCATAGTTAACACAACACACTCTTACTTGTATTTCTATTTGTGAAATTTAAACAATCTTTTCTTTGTTTTATAGTATGGGTGCATACAAAATTTTGCTATATACCAATGTTTTCAAGTGTGGCTACATAGTTGGTGCATTAATTTTGTGCATGGTTGTCAAAATAGGCCGACACTAATATAAATCATCGGAGTTGGATTAGTGTCGACAAAGGCATGATTTAATCATTTTTGAGAAATCAATCATCTTATATAAAATAATGGAAGTTTTAAGAAAGCATAGTTCAATAAAATAGCTATAAATGTGTTCATTTCATTAGAAAATTGGTTAAATTAATCAAATGAAAATAAAATCACGAGTGAAAAAGATAAGATAAGTTAAAAACTTTATCATGATAAATTTCTTAGTGCAATTGTGTCTTATGTGCTTTGGTGTAACATTGGGCTAGGCCTTGCATTGTGTATATTTGATATGTATGTTTGAGCATGTAGAGACTTGTAGGAACACACATGTAGTTTGGATAGCTTGTGGGTCGATGAGCTTGAGTGATATTGGATGTTGGCTTGGCGTGGCCAAGGTGACACACTCAATGGTTTGGAGGTCCAATGAGATCGGAGAAGGATAGTACGGAACATTTGAGGGACCATAGGATGATGAGTACTGAGTTGGTGCTAGAGTAGATCTGGAGTAGTATGACCAAGTTGACAACTTAATGGCTTGAGGTTCACAAAGATTAGAGAAGGTTGCATGTGATAGACTGAGAGACAAGGAGCATTGAAACAATGAGGATGACAAGTGATGGAGGCGAGAAAAAACTATATTGATTTTGCGATAGCATATCAATTTATAATAACTAATACATTTTTCAAGAAGAGAGAACATTTAGTTACTTTCAAAAGTGGGAACAATAAATTATAGATTGACTTTCTTATAATTAGGAAGATGGAGAGAAAAATTTGTAAAGACTGCTTGGTAGTCATTCCTAGAGAAAACCATCCAATATATGTTAGCGATATTAGATACATATCGTAAGCATAATATCAGTAGAAAGAAAATGTGCATGACTTGAAAGATCAAGTGATGAAAGTTAAAAGATGAAAAGAAAAATATATTTACATAGAGGGTAGGAGCACAAGTATTAGAAAAAATACATGGCGACTTGAATACAATATAGGGTAAGATGACATCAAATTTGAAAACACTGGCTAAGAGCGTGCTTAGTGAGTCAAGAGGATGGATACTACCAAATAAAGAATCTTGCTAGTGGAATGAGGATGGTTGCGCTATCAAATAAGAGAAACTTAAGAAAGAAAAAATGATGTAGACTTTAAGAATGAGGAAAATTATAAAAAGTATGCAATGGTCAAGAAAACAGTAATTGATGCCAGAATGAAGCTTTTGAATGCTTGTGTCAACAACTTGATACAAAAGGAGAAAGGGATATCTATAGAATAACTAAAGCAAGATAAAGGAAAATTAGGGATCTTATCCAAATAAAATACATTTAAGATGAATCCAATAAGGTACTAGTGAAGGATAAGGAAATAAAAGGCTGATGAAAGAAGTATTTTCATTAACTTTTTAATAAAGGGATATTTACTTTAGGAAATTTAAGCAGGTAAGAAAAGTATAGAATTTTAAATTTTTATCAGAAAATTAAAATTTCAGAAGTTATACAAGTGTTAAATGGGATGAAAAATGAAAAAATGGTTGGACCGAATAATATTCCAATAGAGACATGAAAATGCTTAGGGAAGTGTGTATTTAATGACTCACTAAGTTATTTAATCTAATATTTTTTAAAAAAAGAAAATGCCTAATTAGTGGAGGGTGAGTACTTGAGTCCTCTGTATAACAAGAAAGGAAATATATAAAATTGTGCGAATTACAAGGGCAATAAGCTAATGAGATATAATATGAAACTTTGGAAAAGAGTAATAAAAAAATATTAAGGAAGTAGAGCAAGGTGATCGAAAATCAATATGGATTCATGCCTTAAAGGTCGATGATAGAAGCTATACATTTTTTAAACAACGGATTAAAAAGTATTTCGAAAAAAATAAGATTTATACATGATATTCATTGAACTAGACTATTTAAAATGATATAGACATGTACTTAGGCGACCAATAAATGTCTCAATTAGGCTATGTGAAATCATATCAAATACGTATATTAATCAAGGAAGATCAAAGAAGATTTGATTAGTAACAATAAAAGATGATAAAATTCATTTGAATATAGATGATGATATTATAGCGGATCGAGCCTAATGACACAACAGGATCCATGTATCCTAGGAGAATCCATGTAGCCGACCCAAACTTGGTGGTTGTTGATGTTTGATGTAGTTGCTAATAGCTTCAATTTTCATGGCTATAGTCATTATTTGATGAAACTTGATAACTTGTGCTAAAGATAAACATTAAAGGATTAATTTAAGCCTTAAATAAAATGGTCTTGTTTATCATCATCTACCACCACTAATGTGTTGAATTCCGTAAAAGCGTTCAAACTTTGTGACATATTCTGTCACATTGTGAGACTATTGAAATGCCTCCTTTTGTGTGGTAACATACTTTTTGGGTATTATTGCTTCTAGAAAGCATCTAGGAAAGCAGATAAAACAATAAGAATTTGGTTCACTTATAAAGTGGTTTCCGTTTCTTCCTCAAGCTTTTGCTGCCCTATTAAAATACAAAGTAGCGAACTTGACCTTTTCATCCTTCATTGCTTCATGTTATGGATCAAGTAATAGGCCTTCAATAGATTAGATTTGTCCACGAGTGTCCCAAACCTACTTATGTTTATAAGCTTTATAGGTCTTCCTTGTAAAAAATGATTATGGTTGATGATATGAATACACATGCTAGTGGAGGTACAAAAAAAAAAGACACTTTGTTAGACCCTTCTCTCACAAGGACATATTTTGATCTCTTAGTGGGCTGAGATGAATAACTCTACAAGTAACAACCCTTTGACTGTGGAGAATAACTCTCTTTACTTTGCAACATAAGGGGAAAGATTGCAATTATGCTAGTTGTAAAATAGCATAAGCTTCTAATGCTAACTCACAAAATATGAAGGAAGCAAAATTTGATAAATGTAAAACAATAATCAATTATTGTGTGGAATGTTGCAATGTATGGGATCGAATCCACTTATCATTATGTTTTAGGATTAAAATGCCAAATTGTGGTGATAGCAGAATTTACTATGTTGCCTGTTGACCAACACGTGAAATAACTTTGATAATGACATCAGAGCCTCATGAGTTCACTATTCTTCTCACTTTATGACTCTATATGAGAATTCTTAAGTGATGGCAGTGCATGTAGCAGAAACAGAGAGATAATAGGGAGAGAGATTAGGAGAGATACTGAGGAAGAGAGAAAGGTAGCTAAAGGGGAGAAGTGGACTAGCGCTCGATTGTAAATGGTGCATGTAGTGGATAACCAGTTAAAGGCGAGGCAGAGGAAGAAAAGAATTAGGGTTGGAGTGAGAAGAATAAGTGGAGAGAGAGAATATAAATGATTTTTAATTTTCTAAAATTACTCCTAATCTAATTAAACATGACTGACTACATTATTCTATATATAAACTAAACTTTATTTGGTCCTGAAGCAACTAAATTCAAAACAAGTCCAATTTAAACCCATCGAGCCTTATTCATTAGCCGCTCAATGGGCTCCATCCAACCCTAAATTGACTTCTAGTCGATAGTTGATCCCCTAAACCTTGCATTAGTTGCTTCAGATTTACTCAATAGGCGAACTAGGGGAAGATTGTCTATGATATCCAGACACCTAGATTATTAAAAAAAAACCTAGCATTTGTTTAGTTAGCTTAATTAGTCATCTATAATTTTTAAAATAAAATTTAAGATGTAAAAATTAAATAGGATAAAATTTGGCTTCTTTCTCTAGAAAAGAATAAGAGAAATCATGCGAACAAACATCAAGAAAATTAGGGTTTAGTGAGATTGTGAGTAACGAGCAGATAAGGTTCAATATTACACTTTGATTAAGTTGAAAAAATAATTCATTTATCTTTTCTTTATTATTTGTAATTTAGGTGTACCCTTATTGGATCATATTAAAGTTCTTTGAAAAAGTTCAAAAGGGTCCCCTCAGGGCAGTGCGGTGGTTGAGGCATGGGTGTTGCCACATTCGGTCATGAGGTCGAAACTCGGCACGTTCGAGTATGTCTTCCTCCATGCCTTGGCCTACTAATAGCTAGTAGTCATCCGTGATTTACCTCCTCATTGTTGGCCTAGGGACGGATTGACGGGGTGCTAGGAGTGAGCGAATTATCTTTTGCCACATTTGAAAAAGTTCAAAGGTATAAAAAAAATTTAAATTCAATATTGACTTTATTAAAAAAAATTGAATCTAAATTTTTGTTGATTGAGCCAAGTTCTAGTTGAGTTTTATATATTTTATTTTTTAGATATTTTATACATAAAATGAAATTTAGTTACAAAAATTAAAATATAATTTAAACTAAAATGTAATATTTTACATCTCCAAAATTTGGAAAAAAAATTCAAATCTCTTTATTTTTTATCCACTCTAATATGCAAGATGTGTGCATGCATCAATAGAAATAATAACAATAAAAGAAAAGTTGTATTGTGAACACAAATATGATAAAGAGTCTAAGCAAACTAAGTATGTAGCATGTGGTTATAGCTTGATACTAGCATTAAGAATTTAGTTGTAATTTAAGCCAGCAATTAGCAAACGGTAGGCTATATTTATCATGATGATGCATATGTTATTGCATAAGAGTCAAAAGGCTAAAACAAACAACCAAAACAGATAAATAGATAAGAGTAAATAAGATCAATCGAGCCTCCTCCATCATATGAGGTTCCTAATCAAAATTTATTAGCATGTTTTACTAGTAGATACCTCTTACTTGATGCCAGATGACTTGTAAAATCATTCAGGTTCTACATCAAGAGAAGGTTGTATGCTGAAAATGAGTTGATGCTCAATGTCTTATGCTCGTGTGCTTTGTGATTTGCTGCAAACATGCATCGATTTATAAAAGAATATTCATCTCAACTCATCACTTACCTTTAGGGGTGTAATCGAGCCGAGCCAAGCCAAACTCTTGAATGTTTGAGTTTGACTCGTTTATAATCGAGTCGAGCTTGAGCTTTATTTAATAAATATACTCATGGGTCACGAGCTTATTCGAGCTTTTATCGAGCCTAAACGAGCTTAATAAATATAAATTATAAATTATAAATTTAAATATTCATTAAAAACTAAATTATATATTTAGAGAAAAATATAATATTCTTAATAAAATTTATAATTTTATTCTAATAAATAAATTTAATATATTTATCTATATATTTCATGAGTAGAGTGTAAAATCTATAAATTCAATATCAAAATTATTATTTTTTATTTAAAAATTGATTCATGAGCTTAACAAACATGTTCACGAGCTAACGAGCCGAATATTGTGAAGCTTGAGCTTGGTTTGTTTATCTTAATGAGCCTCATTAAACGAGCTTAAACGAGTTTTTATCGAATCGAGCTTCGAATAGCTTACGAACGGCTTGGTTCATTTACACCTCTACTTACCTTTGAGTACCTCTTAAGTGCTAGTGTCCACTACGTGCTTATATGCTCAGAAGAAGGTAGAGGTCATGATCACATACACAAGTCTTTCATTGCAACCCTCTCTTCTTGGTTACACGTGTACAAGCAAAAGGGCAGCGGTGTCTCATCTCACTAATAATGTTACTACTCACTCTAGCTTAGAGTATGACGAACCACAACTTGCCATGTTTTGATGAAGCTAATAGTCGAGTATTTAGAGGAGAGTTAAGGATTGCTCTAGTGGAGGGGGAAAGGGTGACTGGTGATGGCGGGGATTGTTATGATTCACAAAAGGGGCGGTGGTTGGGTGGCAGCAGCAATGGTGGAACAGAACTGAACAGGAAAGGTGGATGGGGCAGTGATTTGTGTCTAAAGGGATGACAGCAATAATAGTAGTCATTTGAGAGGAAAACATTGCACTCTAATTGTGTGCTCTCGAAGGGGTAAACACTTTTTGTGAGCTGTTGCTTGCTTAGGAAGGCAATTGCTGATGCCTCGCATGAGACGTGGACTGCGATCCTGATGCCTCGCATGAGACGTGGACTGCGATCCTGATGCCACACCACTTCTTTGTTGCATCTTTTCCACATCTGAATTTAGAAAAAGATGTGAATTTATGTGGACATCAAACTCATTATTACCATCATATGGAAGGAATTAAATTCCTGTATTGCTTCTTATGTGCATGTGATCCTCATTATTTATGACTATGCTACAATACATGTGTTGGGCCTTTGACGAACACTATGCACATCTTGCATATATTTGGATTTTTTTTTGAAGGAATCATGAGATGTGATGGAGATTTTTAACTATATTCCTTCAAGAAACGTATATTTTCTTGGTAATTCTTAAGAGTACACGCTTTTCACTTGTCATTAAATTGCCAAATCAATATAATTGTAATTAATCTAACACGCCATATTATCATTTGCAATTGCAGCAGTGTACAAGATTCTCCTTTTTTATGATGTAAACTTAAGCATAATTCCAATCTCTTATTATGTTTTTCTATTTACACCTGATGGAAAAAAACTATTATTTTTTGCACACACAGCATGTTCACTTTTTTTTTATGCTTCAGGAATTTCATTCTGGGTTGTCATTTAATGGTAGAAAACAAGATGCAGCAAAATCTGGTTCTGTTCAGTTTGATGTGCACCAGTCTGAGGAATTACTTCATCCAATGCCTATGTTATTGGGGAGCAATCAATCTTTGAGGATATCTCCAATGATTAGACAAACTGTTCTTATGGATGTCCAAGGTCTGCAGTTTATTAGTCTCATAAAGTCATCAATCGAAGTTATACCATCTTAGCCAGTGTTTAGATGTTGATATGGGTACAATTTATTTAATAAGTGTAACAAATTCATATGCTTCTTACAGGAATATATGCATTCAATTCTTACAAATCGATCTAAAAGTATCATTTCTCTAGTCAATGAGATAATCTCTTTAGG
Organism: Zingiber officinale; assembly: GCF_018446385.1. NCBI lineage: Eukaryota > Viridiplantae > Streptophyta > Magnoliopsida > Zingiberales > Zingiberaceae > Zingiber > Zingiber officinale. The sequence continues at coordinate 57,913,408 of NC_055990.1, read as the reverse complement.
AATGCACAAACTGATAAGGTTACCTATAAACGTCTGTGTCATAGGTTTGGGTACTATTTAAAGCATTATGCAGGTCAGTACAAATAGTTTTATATGTTGATTTTCCAGTGCAAAGTAGTGTGTTGATAGTTCCAACCTATTATAGTCTAAAACCTTGATTTTTGGATGTCCTTGTTTGTTCTCATGTTATGCATGCTTGTGTTGGTTGTTGTCCTACTCTTAGAAAGTGTAACCATGTAGCTTCTAGAAATTCCGCCGTTGGTTTGGTAGAACTATAGTAGAAGGGTTTTTATTGACATAAAAGAGTTGGGGAAATTAAAATTGTCAACATCTTTTTTCTTTATTCTTTTGTTAAGATTAGGATTGTTTTCCTTGTAAAAATTCTAAATTTAACAATTTGATTTCTCTATTCTGCAACAGATTCACACACTAATTCAGTGCTGTTCAGTTTGGGAATTGCAGAGAAGTGCATAAGAAATGAAAAGATCATGGAATTATTAAGGTCTAGATCTAAGTTTACTGAAGGTAAAGACTTGGATGTGTCTTTGCTTTCAGAAGTAATGGGTCTTCATGATGTGGCTATCGACATGTTATCTCCTCGCCATGTACTTATGGATGACAAATTTTCTCTTTATAATGCTGAGATGAATGATCAGGACCATCCTCTGCATATATTGAAACAGATTTATGCACCAGAATTTCAGTTGGACTTTGGTAGGAACTTGTCTGATACTTTATACTATAGGGAGGATCAAGATGGACAGCTCCTGTTCCCGGACAATCCAGCTAAAATAGAAGATCTTCTATCAATTGTCTCAAAGTTTAACCTGCCAAAAAGATCGCCAATTGGCAGTAAAAAGTCATTGCTGGTCCCGTACTTCACAAGGTATGTACACTGTTATGTTGTTATTATTATTGTTGTTATTGTTATTATTATTAATTTTCTACTATTTCCAACATATTTGGGTCGAATGTTTTATGTTGTGCATGACTATTACTTTGAGCTGTATTCTCACTTAATCTAATTTGTTTAATATTTCTGTTGCTGTGTTTGTGTTGATAACCCTTTCTAAGTTTAGATATCATTTATAGCCTTAAATTTTGTTTTAGAAAAAGTATTAATTTCAATCAGCTGATCTCTTAATAGAAACTTAAGTTGGTACTATCGTCGTATTTATATTCTACTGCCAAGTGCTCTCACTCATGTTGGCAGGTGAGTTGGATTGGATTGATCCAAGGGCAATATGGTTTGATTTGGTAATTTGTTTAATATTCTGTTGCTGTGTTTGTGTTGATAACCCTTTCTGAGTTTAGATATCATTTATAGCCTTAAATATTGTTTTAGAAAAAGTATTAATTTTGATCAGCTGATATCTTAATAGAAACTTAAGTTGGTACCATCTTCATATTTATATTCTACTGCCAAGTACTCTCCCTCATGTTGTCAGGCGAGTAGGATTGGACTGATCCAAGGGCAATATGGCGATCCAGATTCATGACGTCCTTTTGATATCATGATAATTTTATTTGGTGGTTATTTAGACCAAAAGTTTAAATTTCTGGCAAGAGCCCAATCCGTAAGCTGGTAGCTAACAATAAACTATAGAGTACTTATATAAGGGAACTAGAGTACTCTTCATTGATTAAATATTTTTTTTACGTTTTCAATATCAAGTTAAATAACTTTATAAGTTATTCAATACCTTGTTTCCCTAGTCGCTTTAATACCTTGTGATTAGGCTTTTTATACATGGAGAATTTTTTTTCCATGCTTTATTGTTTTGGGTTCATTGAAAACATAGGCCGAGCTCAAGTTTTTTTATGGATCTTACTTGAATGATGAAAAATAACTAACTGGAATATAATTTTTCAGTTTTGCAGCATACCCAGCTAATTATCCCACATTAACCAAGTGACCCAGGTCCTTAACTGTGTAAAATTTCAACTAGTATTCTCGATCAACATGTAACTATCATACCTATAAAGTTTATAGGATTCAATCTGCTAAATCGTACATGTCATCAAATCTCGTTAAAATCTTGTGCAATTTAAAAAAAAAAGGAAAATTGATAAAATAGTTTCACAATTTGTTTACTAAACTAAAGTTTGGAGTAGATTAGTTGTTTTCAAAAGTTAGGGCTATAATATTAAGTTCGTGTTAGAATAAGGGTATCCCTAAAGTTTTCCTTACTGGTATAAGTTTTATTTATTGGTTAAACATCCTATTGACTGGCCTACCTCAGTCCTCCCAAAGAAAGTGAGATGCAATTCTCACAAACTAGGTTGAATTATTGGCACATACAGGCTTGTAGACAATTCAGAAAAGTCCTTCGACATTCTGAAACTTGCATCAAGTGATCACCATTGTGCTGTGAGAAAAATGATTGTGACACAGCTTAGCTCAATGCATGTCGATAAGGTATGAATCAAGTCTGGAAGCTTTAGCCATAGATCGTTGACAAAATGTTGCAAGACTAAATAGAGATTTTGCAATGTAGCTAAGAAAAGACAAAAGTGTCAGTGGAGAAAATTGGCAAGGGCAATATTCTCTCACATGGACATTTTCAATTTTGTTGGTTGGATAATTTAGTTAATGTTAATATATGCTTCTTAGAGCATTATCCAGTGAACTTAGAGGACTTGAATGAGGATGCCTTGCCGATCCAAATGTCGTCATTGTTGATCCAAACATCACAATCCATAAGTCGAGAGAGGTGTCAGGGGACAGAATGTAGAACAATTAACTATTAATTATTTATAATATACAACAACAATCAAGCCTTATCTCACTAAGTGGGGTCAGCTATATGGATCATTTTACACTATTGAGCTCTATCTTCTATTATATCATCTATACTTAAATAAATTTTATCTTGTTTTATTATTGCTAACCAAGTCTTTTTTGGTCTTTCTCTTCTTCGTTTGATATGCGTGCTTGTCATAGTTTCACATCACCTAACTGGAGCATTTATTGGTCGTCTGAGTACATGTCCGTACCATCTTAAATGTGTCTCTCGGAGTATATGTCCGTACCATCTTAAATGTGTCTATCGGAGTTTTCTCTCAATAGATGTAACTCCGACTTTCTGTCTAATGCTCTCATTTCTTATTCTGTCTATTCTGATATGTCCACACATCCACCTTAACATCCTTATCTCTGCAACTCTCATCTTCTACTCATGTACTCGAGTCATAGCCCAACATTCAACTTCATATAACATAGCAGGTCTAACTATGGTTTTGTAGAATTTTCCTTTAAGTTTTAGAGGTACTTTACGGTCATATAAGAGACCCGACGCTCTCCTCCATTTCAACCATCTTGCTTGTATTCTATGTAAGACATCTTTCTCAATCCTTTCATCATTTTGCAAAAATGATCCTAAATATCTAAAGCTCTTGGTTCCGGATAACTCGTCATCTCATAACAATTGTCTCATTATATCTAATATGACTAAACTTAAATTCCATATATTCTGTCTTTATTCTACTAAGCCTAAAATTTTTTCCTTCTAGTATTTTCTGCCAAGATTCTAGTTTAGCATTTACTCCACATGTTTCATCCACCAAAACAATATCATCTGCAAACAACATGCACTACAGTACTATATCTTGAAAGTATGTAGTGAGTTTGTCCATAATTAGTGTAAAAAGATAAGGACTTAAGAGCTTATCCTTGATGTAACCTTATCTTTATTTGAAATGCTATAGTACTTGAAAGTATGTAGTGAGTTTGTCCATAATTAGTGTAAAAAGATAAGGACTTAAGAACTTATCCTTGATGTAACGTTATCTTTATTTGAAATGCTTCAGTCATTCCGCTTGAAGTCTTTATTTTAGTCGCTATATTCTCGTACATATCCTTAATTAGTTCAATATATGTTACGCTAACACCTCTCTTTTCTAGAATTCTCCATATAATTTCTTTTGGGACTCTATCATAAGCTTTTTCTAAGTCAATGAATACCATATGTAGATCTTGTTTTTGCTCTTGATATTTTTCAATTAATTGTCTAAGATGTACAGTTCTATTGTCGACCTTTTAGGCATAAACCTAAATTAATTTTTCGTCACCATGGTCTCCTTTCTTAATCTTTTGTCTATTACTTTTTCCTAAAATTTCATGGTATGACTCATTAGTTTAATACCCCTATAGTTTGCATAATTTTGTATGTCTCATTGTTCGTATATAAGGGAATTAGAGTATTTATCTTCCATTGATTAGGTATTTTTTTCATTTTCAATATCATATTAAATAATTTTGTAAGTCATTCAATACCTTGTTTTCCTAGGTACTTCTATACCTCTATTGAAATATCATCTGATCCAACGGTTTTTCTATTGTGTATCCCATTTAAAGTTTGTTCTACTTATGAAGTTTGAATTCTACGATAATTTTTTTTTCTATTCTCATTTGACCTACTTAAATTACTTAAGTTAAGTTGGTCATCTAAACTTTAATTAAAAAGTTGATGAAAATACCAATTCCACTGCTCTTTTATTTCTCCATTGTTTACTCATACCCTATTATATTTATTTTTAATACATTTTATTTGGATAAGATCTCTTGTCTTTCTCTTTCACTTTAGTTATTCTATAAATGTCTTTTCCCTCTTTTTTTGTATCTAATTTTTGATATAATCATTCAAAAAATTTATTATTTACTTCATTCACTACTCTCTTAGCTTCTTTCTTGACTATTGTATATTTTTAAGCTTTCTTCGTTTTTATAAATATATAATTTCTTATAAATTATTCGTTTTTTCTTCACTTTTATTTTGTACTTTCTTATTTCACCACCAAGATTTCTTACTTAGTAGTGCATGTTCCTTTGACTCATCGAGTACACGCTTAGCTACTATTTTCAATTTTGATATATCTTATCTCATGTCGTATTAGAGTCACTGTATTTTTCACCTAATGTTTGTATTCCTACCTTTTCCTTAAATATATTTTACTTCTCATCCTTTAACTTCCACCATTGAATAGTTTAATGAATCCATTCATTGAATATTTGTCATAGTTTTAACGATAGCTGACAACCTAATGCAACTCTTCTTCTTTATTCGGGCTTGGGACCGACCATGACTGGTTTGTCACGGGCGGAGTTGATTGTTTATAATATAACTGGTTAATTATTTATAAAGTTATATAAACTTTATATAACTGATTAATAGATTACATATTATAAATAAATTATGTTAGAAAATTATAAAAAAATTATAGTTATATATTTTGTTACAAATAGATTATTATGTTTTAAGTAATAATAGTTATATATACTATATGTTATAAGTAAATCATTATAATTACACGTAAATTAAATAACCATTTATATTTACCAATAAATTATTGGGGAAAAAATTAAAAGCCCCTTATTAGGGCTTAGTATTCGGTCAAAATTGAACCGAATAGACTAAAAACTGAACAAACCGAATTTTTTCGAACCGACCGATTTTTTCTATGAAAACCAAACCGACCGAACCGATCGAGCCGATAAAATATCGGTTAATTCGATTTTTGACCGAATTAATTGAATTAATAAAAAATTTAAAACTTTATTCGGTTTTAACTTTTAAAAACAAGATTTTATTTAATTAATTATATTTTTAAATAAAAAAAATTAAATTAATATTTTTATTCGGTTTAATCGAATTACAAAATTTAAAATCGAAACTGAATCAAATTAACCGAAAACCAAACTGAATTTATAAAAAAAAAAACCGAAAACCAAATTAACCGAACCGAATTTCTAAATTCGGACAGTCCGGTTAATTTGGTTTTATCGAATTTTTGCTCACCCCTACCCCTTATTACCCTTTTTGTTAAATTGGTGCCCTTTTTGAAAAAAAGATATATCAAAACGTCCTATTATATTTTATTCCGAAAATATCGTTATTTTAGTTATATTGCAACAACTACCGCTATATATGCTATTACATTGCGCAAAAATTGCTCTAACTTGGCCAAAATAATTATAAATGAAGCACTGTTATATTAAAATTGTTGCTACATGTGTCAAAATTACTCCAACAGTCAAAATTGCATAAACTTATCAAAATCGTTCAACACGGTTATAGTAGCTATGGGTTGTAGCAGCAATGCCATAACTACTATGACATTGTTGAAGTAATTTTGATCAAATTTGAGTAATTTTGACTAAGTTGGTATTTAGTATTTTAGTGCTCTTTGTGGTAATTTTAGAAAATCTTAAGCTGATATACTTTATTGTAGCTATGCGTAGCTACTACACGTTGTACAGCTACGACTTTAGCTACTACAGTAATATATTCTTGGGATGAGAAATATGATGATGCATTGTATTGATTTTTTTTTTAAAAAAAGGGGTGCTATTTTTAGCAAAAAGGATAAAAAAGGGTGCTCTTTTGATTTTATTCTTAAATTATTTATTACTAATAATTATCTATTTGCAATTATCAGTAAATATTCAATTGTCATCATCACTAAATTTAATTATAGTTACAAGGAAATAATTGATTATAATTATTAGTATGGAATTAGGTTCGTAGTGTCAATAATTTTCATTCTTGCAACAATTTGCAACTCTTTCCTCCTAAATACTAATGCAAATTATTTTTTAATTGGCATAAAAGGAACATTAAACTGCTTTGGTCAAAAGACCAAAAGTCCCATATAATTTGAGATCAAACCTTGGTTCTTAGTTCTAAGTACATTCTAAATTTTACTGACAAAATCTTTCTCCATAACAGCTCACACGTCTAGGCTCATCAAGAGTAGTGTTTCTGCTGTGCAACTTTTGATTTTGTGCTCATTAAAATGTAGTCATCTCTATGCGTGCTGCCTCTTTAACTTCTTGTGCTTTTAGTTATTGCTGAAAAGGCAGTACATTGCCGTTGGGATGACCATTTTTTTTGTCTTGTCCCATTTATGTCGTGGGAACAGTAGCTATTTCTCATATAAAATCTGCAAACTCAAGAATCAGGGAAATTATGATTATTTTATGTATAGCTGCCATGATAGCAGCTGCTATTGCTCATATAAAGATGTGAATTAAAAAATAGAAACTTCAAATCAGGATAAACCGTTAGCATGAATGTAAAAATTGCATCTAATTGACTATATATCATGGATGATGGCATATGTGCAGAAGGGGTAGACGACGCTCTCAAGCACAAAAACAGGTGACCCCGCCAACCGTTGCTCCTGTGAAAAGGTACACCTTTGTATCAATTAAAGTTAACATTGAGATTTTTTTACATTGTTAGTATTTTATGTTGACCTTTTCTGACTCAGCTCTGAAGTCCCTAAACAGAAACCCATGAGTAAGAAAAAGAAACGATCAACAGAACGAGACCTTTATCAGAGGAACTCATTTCATGCCTTTGAAAGCCTTCTTTCTGTTCTCCTGAATGGAAGCTGCAGCACATCCTTAGTTTCACTAAAGAAATCAGGCCCCGAGATAAGCCAAGTACTCACCAAAATTTCTGCTGCCATTGCTGGTGCCGGCCTTGCCATTATTTTCTCAGTCGCATACAAAGTGGCATGTGGAAGGGTGGCTCTGTGTGCTACCAGGGTTTTGAGTACTGGATGTGGACTTAGTCTCTTCTGGCTTTCGCGGGCGATCAATGGACTGAGGGATACCCTTGTTTATCTCAGCAAAAGCTCAGGCAAGTCGAATCTTAAGGAGGAGGAAGTAGCCAGCATGGTTAAGAGAAGCATGAATGAGATTCTCTTCAGAACCATGGCATTAGTAGCAGTGACAGCGTTGAAGTTTGCATAACCTTCCGTTGCAAGGATGACCTTAAATTTGAGTCTATAATCATAAAACAGTTTAACGTTTCTTTTGCCGGCTGTGCAGAAAAAGGTCCTTTGTGCTTTGTGAAGAAATGCAATTTGCCTTTGACAGCTTGCTTCTTCAAAATGTTAATCCTGTTTTGGTTTGTAAAGAAAGTTTATTCTACCAGAGCTAAGATCTTCATGAGAGTATTTTTAATTTTTGATTTTTTTTTAATTGGCAGTTGCTCGTTAAAGAGATCAACTTTAGTTGTTTGTAAAACCATGCGAATATAGACCCTGATACTGATGTAGGTGGAAATTCTACTTTAAAATATAAATGTTAAGGGTGATCCATCAAAAGAATCGTAAGTTTCAACTAGCAGGGTTGCGGAACCATGTAAATACCTATGTCACATTGTGGTATGGTATGTTTGTATTTGTTGTGACCTTGTTGAAGATTATGTAAAAGACAAGGAATATCTAAGACAAGAGGTGGGTTAATAGAAGAAGTGCAATTTATAGAAACTTTCCTAACACATTATCTGGGCATGAACAAGAAGAACAGGCAAGGAATTTTTTTCTGAGTACTAGTCATATGATTAAATGCTCTAGAATTTGAACTCCATAAATTATTAGAATTACCATGGATATTTTAGATAGTATGACTAGTAATAAGGATATTTTTGATAGTATTTTTTCCACCTCGACCGCATGTTGAGCAACCATGACGTTTCCCGCATGTGTTCCAAGTATGTCTTGGCTTCTCACAATAATAATACTTTTTGCTATATTGTTCTATAGCTCACTTCCAATTGCATTAACTTGTGTAGTTATGGTAGAGGAATCATTAAGCATCCCTGATCAATCAGTAGAGATAATTTACTCTCTTCCTGTTTCACATAGTTATACGTTTTCCATAAAGAGAGAAAAGGATCACACCTAAGAACTAATATTCTTATCTGATCAACTATATCATCCAATCTTGCTAGAAAATCATACACATATTCCTTTGCAATTTATTTATGAAACGTTGTTGCATTGACCGTACAAGATGTTTGAAAACTTTGATAGCAGTCAAGTTCTTACCATAAGTCACTAAGTTTACAAAAATATTAGGCAATTGTCATCTCACCTTGTTTGGTTTCATGAACCCTTTGCTGCAGCTCATATATTTAGGTATCATTACCTGATTGTTGGATCCCAAATCTTTTGAGTTATATCTAGAGAAAGATAACCTCATGCAAGTTGTGGCTGCGTTAAGTTAATCAACCATGGCATGATGAGAAAATTCTCTAACTCCCATTTTCTGAGTCCAAGATCAATAATACTTGAATTTTCGTTTACCATTATTGATGTAGCCTTGCAATCCTCTAGCCTGAATGAATAGCAAGCATGCTTTTATTTTATTAATCCAAGTATTTAGATTTTCGAACCAATTAATCTTGGAGATGATCGACTCGGCCTTATGAAAGTTTTCCATTGGCTACCAAAATAAATCTGAAGGTGCAAACATCACATCGCTCCATAGCTAATGTCCCAGGGTTGTCTTTCTACGGGAGAAAATTAATCCGCAGTACACCGCAGCTAAGAATTGCCCCATGGAGGTGGGGGTGGATGGATAACAAACATGATTGCTATTAGGTAAGGTAGTTTGTTCCATCTAGCTTAATTGAACTAATTTAGAGAGAAGGATTGCCATAATCAGCTCCAATTTTTTAGTCACTATCTTCCTCCATTGTAGTGGAAGATCCTCCTTTTCGTGAGACACCTTCAAGTGTCTTATAAGGAAGATAGGACTATCTGATGACTCAGTATTTGGTGGAGTATAGTGAAGGATGGTATTGGAACTGGAAGGACAAGAAGTATCGAAGACAACCGAACATGGAGAAAAATACACAAGAAAGAGAGAGACAACACAAGTAGAAAGTCAACGGACTCAATGCATTCAAAAATGAGAATCTTGGCAAAATAGTACACTGACTAGTGAGAATGACACATAGGGAGTGAGTTAGAGAACTCAATACATCTGAAGGATTAGAAGCTTGGAGGAAGATTGCTCAAGGCAAGCTTTGGTAAGCTGAGCTAAGTGAAACCATAAATGGGACAAGGGTACAATTCAATTTAGGTAAACTCAATCGTAGTCGACTTAAGTCAGGGTTCCGGATGATTGAAACATCTGGTCTACTAAAAAATATGTTTAGTCGATTGATGCATAGTATTTTATTTATATCTCTTTGAATAGATTATTTGTAGGGATCAAGCGACCAAAAATAAGTAAGGTTGATCGACAAATGAAGTGGCGAGTGATCCAACTTGGATATCCAATTTAACCGAGGATTAGGCGATTGAATAAAATTTTTCAATTGACCAAATGTGCCACATTAGCAAAAGAGAAAAAGACGACCTATTTGTGAATGAGGTCAAGAAGTTGAATAGTAGTGTTCGATCGACCGAATAAGATTTTATGATCGATCGAACGTACCACATCAATAGAAGCGATAGAGATGATATGATCGTAGATGTGGCTAAGAAACTGAGTCAGATCTTTCAATCGACTAGATAAAGTTTTTCAATCGATCAAACATTCCATGCCAATATAATGATAAGCGCTATAAAATGGGGACCATAGGCTCGAGATCAAAAAACCACACTCGAAAATATCTAAGCTAATTGCTACTTTTTTTAATACTCCTCTTGTTTTATTGTACTATTGTTGATATATGTGTTGGTGCGGAAAGCACCAAATAATCAAACCTATGTTTTGATAATGAAAAAGAAGTTCAAAGTTAAGCTGTCTTATTGTCTGACAAGTTGAACTAAGTGTGCAAGAAAGTCTTAAGTGATCTTAGGCAAAGGAAAGTTCTAGCTGCAGTTAGGTAGGTGGAAAGTCCTAGTTGCAGTTAGGCAACGAAGTCCTGGTCTGGGAGACTAGGTGAAGTCTTAATGGATTAAGGACTTTGGACGAAATCCTATAGCCAAGGACTCTAGGTGAAAATCCTGGGGGTCGTGAACACCAGGTGGAAGTCTGGACAAGTCGTGGATTACACGTTTAGCATGAAGTCCTGAAGTCTCGAACTCTAAGCAAAAGTCCAAACGGTCTGAAGGACTAGTCTTACAAAAATTTCTCTTAATTTAAGTGAACTTTAATAAAGAATAACAAGTGAAATCTGTTGGATCGTGAAAGTCGATAGAGGGGGGCGGGGGGGGTGAATATCGAAATCTTTCGAAAAGAGTGAGCACAGCGGAAAAGTAAATGCAACGCTAACACAGAACTTTTTTACTTGGTTCGGAGCCTGTGTCGACTCTTACTCCAAGGCCCGTACTCGTTGAGTACTTTCGTTGGGCAATCCACTAGCAATTCGAATATAGATTACAAATTCAGTACAAGATTGCTAATAAAGAAAATTACCGACAATAAAAAAGAATTAGAACAGAAAAGGAAAGCTTGTCGGAGATCACAGCGTCGCAGGAGCACGAGGAAGCAGATTATCAATTCTGAGGTGTTTTTTGAGCACCGCCTTTGATCCTCCTTATATAGGAGGCTCGGGGCTCGGGGCGCCCCGAATCCCTTCCGGGTGCCCTGGTGTGACGTAGCAAGCCCAACCAACGAGCTCCGTGTGTCGACGCCGCGATCAGGATAAAATTTGCCTCCAAGCGCCCGGACCTACCTTTCTCCAGAAACTCCTTCTCTAGCAAGACAAGGTTAGTCCGAGGTAAATATATAATGTAAATCCTGCAAAACAAAGTATTAGCACAGTTTATAATTTTAACATAAAGAGTATGACCGGAATCTAGTCAATATCTCGACTTAGAGTTCCGAAATGGTTCTAAGTCGGATCAGCGCCTAAGTTCCCTTCCCGGGAACGCGTCTTCACAGTCACTCCCCTCCAGTGACTTACCTTTACTTACCTGCCAGACGTCCGATCAGCCCTTCGACCCGTCTAGACTTCGTGCCAGCTATACGGTCAGCCCGTCAACCTAGATGGACTTCGTGCCAAATGTCCGATCAGCCCTTCGACCCATTTGGACTTCGTGCCAGCTATCTGGTTAGTTCGTCGACCTAGCTGGGCTTCGTGCCAGACATCCGGTCAGCCCGTCGACCTGTCTGGACTTCGTCTGCACACTCGATCAGAGTGTTAGACAACGACAAACCTAACTTAACATAATTTGTCATTCATCAAAACCTGAGTTAGACCGTTAGTGTTAACCGCACCAACAATCTCCCTCTTTTTGATGGAATGACAACCGGTAATTTGATATTTTGTTGTACTAACTTAACCACCTATCCCTCCCCCTTTGGCATTCATCAAACCTGAACATAGATCAAAAATGCAAATAAAAGAATACAGCCAATGTAAATATTGTTGGTGCAACCTTAGGTCAAGGTTGACCTGGTTGACCCGACTCGAGGTGACTTGACTCGAGTTGTATTTTGATGTTTGACTTGGGAAGATTGTCGGTGCAACCTTAGGTCAAGGTTGACCTAGTTGAGTTGCATGTTGATGTTTGACACTCGTGAGAGAGTTCTATTCTTGATATGGGACAAGAATAGATGTTTGGGAGGTTGTTGGTGCAACCGTAGGTCAAGGTTGACCTGGTTGACCTGATTCGGGAAAAGTCCAAGCAGGGAGCTTGGCACTGGAAAAGTCCAAGTATGGAGACTTGGCACTGGAAAAGTCCAAGTAGGGAGCTTGGCACGCGAAAAGTCCAAGTATGGAGACTTGGCACGGGAAAAGTCCAAGTATGGAGACTTGCGGAGAAGTCCAGTGAGTGAAGCCGAGTGGGAAAGTCCTAACCGGGAGGTTAGGCGGTTGGAAAGTCCTGGTGAGTGAGCCAGGCAGTGGGAAAAGTCCTAACTGGGATGTTAGGCGGTTGGAAAGTCCCGTGAGTGAAGCCGAGGCAGAAAGTCCTAAGCGGGATGTTAGGCGGTGGAAATCTGGTGAGTGAAGCGGTGAAAGTCCCGGTGAGTGAAGCCGGGCAAGGAAAATCCAGATGGATCGGGGATGATCGGACTTAGGTGTTGGAAAGTCCAAGTAGGTCAAGGGTGATCGGATGACTTGGCACGAGTGAAAAATCCGGATGGATCGGGGATGATCGGACATCGGTGTGGAAAAGTCTAAGTGGGTCAAAGGGATTGACCGGACACTTAGCGGGGAGTGCTAGCAGGTCAAGGGAGTGACCAGATGCTAGGCATAATGTACCAACAGGTCAAGATTGACCGGATGTTGGTTTGGACTTGGTTTGGGCGAAAACCATGAGCTGGATCGATCGGTGATCGATCCGGTGATCTCATGAATATTCGATCGGTCCTGGTGACCGATCGAACACATCGAGTATCTGTGTGATAACTGATCGATCGGTGACCGATCAAGTCGATCGCCGAACGAGCGAGGCGCAGAGGGCTGATCGGTCGTGGGGACCGATCAGAAGCCCGATCGGTCCCGGACCGATCAGAGTTCCTGATCGGTCGTGGACCGATCAGGAGATTCTGATCGGTCCATGGACCGATCGAGGACGAAACAAGCGAGCTTCTTCCGATCGGTCCACAGCCGATCAGAGTTCTAGCGCTGACGCAACGGCTAGTTTCTTCGCTGTTTCTCCTTCACAGGTATAAAGGATCGAGGACATCTTCTGTGTTAATTCTTCCTCTTTTTCCTCTCTTCTGCTGAAGATTTGTGGGCTGCGATAAGAGCTCTATTGAGTTCTTCCGAAAGCTTCGCGTGAGCTTCCCCGACTGGAACAGCTGCTGCTGTTAGGGTTTTTGAAGCTGCTGCTTCATCTGGACTCTAGTCGACGAGAAAGCAAGATTGGTAGAGTGCTTGTGTATTCTTATTGTATTTCTTGCTTATTCTTTGTACTTGTACTCCTGTTTGCTGTTGCAAATAAGTGTGGCGAGGTTTCTCCACCCAGAAGGAGTTTTTATTAGCCGGTTTTCCGGGGACTCATCCACCGACGGATTGATTGGGTTCGTCCACCTTACGGACACGCCGAGGAGTAGGAGCATCATCTCCGAACCTCGTACATCGCTGTGTTAAGGTTTGATATTCTTCCTTTCGTTTCTATTTTATTTTTCCGCTGCGCTAACGAATTGTAGGAAGAAACGAGTAATTTGGGGCGGCTATTCACACCCCCCCTCTCTAGCTGAGTATGAAGGATCCTAACAAGTGGTATCAGAGCAAGGTCGCTCTTCATCGGATTCACACCCGTGGGAGCAAAGCTAGAGAATGGATCTCTATGGAGAAGACATCACCATTCCACCCTTCTACAACGACAACTTCGCATATTGGAAGGTAAGGATGATGTATTTTCTTAGGACTAATATGTGGAACTGGTTTTGTGTACAAGAAGGGTTTACTCCTCCAATGGATAAAGAAGGAGAGCCTCTAGAGAAGAACAAGTGGACGAAGGAACAAGTCCACCAATCCACGATCAACAATGAGGTAACTAAAACAATTGAATTTTCATTACCTACTAATATTTTGTGTAAGATAGGTAAATACAACAATGCCAAGGAGTTGTGGGATAACTTGGCCAAGTACCATGAGGAGAGCTCCACTTCAAGCCATGAAGAGGAGCCTAGTGAGCCAAGTAGCTCATATCATGGAGGGAGCGAGTTGGGAGTTGAGGGCTACTCAACATCCAAGGAAGAAGAGGAGGAGAGTTCCTCTTGCTCAAGTTCGGAGCAAGAAGAAGAAGTTCCCACCTCCGGAAGGGTTGAAGAAGAAAGCTCATCTCCATCCACAACCCTAGGTAACTCAAACACTGTGATTTCAAGCAAATTACACATAATGTGTTTTGAGTGTAGGAAACATGGACATTACAAGAGCAAATGTCCAAAGAGGGTTAGGAAGACTCCACCGGCACCAAAGGTCAAGGAAGCCGGAGTCCCAACACGCAAAGACAAGAAGCACGTGGTGTGCTTTCAATGCAAGCAACGGGGACACTATAGGAGCCAATGTCCGAAGGGGAGGAAACCTCACAAGGACAAGGGATGCACATCGATAGGGGGAGCTAAGGCAAACCCTAAGGTATTTTTTAAGGCTCATTCGTGCAATTCTAGTAGGATACATGCTAGTAATTTTATTGCATTAGTCAATAATGATAAGCATGTTAACGCTAGAAATCAATACATGTGCTTAGGTGCTAAACATGTCAACCTAGATAGGGATACTACTAGGAATGCTAACCCTAGGATCAACCCATCTAAGGCTAAGGATAACCTAGGTAGGAATCCTAAATCAATTAGACATATGCCTAGGAACACCTCAAGAAAGAATGACAAATCAAAACTTGAGGTATTAGAGAAAGAAAATCAAGTCTTGAGGTCAAGACTTGACTCTCTAGAAAAGGCTCTTAAGGATTTGACTCTAGGGTTTAGGGGTCAAAAACCAATGTCCAAGGACAAGAAAGGTTTGGGTCACAAATCTAAGTCCCAAGTGGTCAAGCCCACTTATCACAATGTTCCATTCGATTATGGAACAAAACCTAGGGCTAGGAAGACCACCACCAAGGTCACAAGGGGAGTCACCCCTAGAGTTGATCTTGATGAGTCCCAAATGACCAAGGCTTCAAAGCCTAAGAGGGTCATTAGGAGGGTTGCTAGGAAAGTTATCCCTAGTGAATATTTAGTGAATCCAATGAGCTCAAATAGGTATTGGGTTCCTAGGAGCATCTTCTCTACCCCATAAATGGGTTAGAGAGTGTCAACTCCAATAAGAAGGGTAGTTAACCCAACTTTGAGGAAATTGACACTCAAGGAGCATTTTCAAAGTTTTGTGAACCTTTGAAAATGAAAAAGAATTATTATTTACTCATTGAAGAGTAAATTGTGTCATATTTGAAAAATATCGATTTTAATCTTATTTGGCACAATTTAAGAAAACCTAGAGAAATACCATAATTGGGATTTTGGTTTTCTCTTAGGGATATATGGGCAATCTAGGGTTAGATTTTAAGTTAGCTAAGGCTAAGGATACTTAGATAGGGAATTTAGGTATTTTATTTGTGCTAACTTGCCATGATTGGTTGCCATATGCCATGCCATGACATCATATTTATTTTATTATCATTTGAAATGTCATGATAATGCTTAGGCTAGTTTATATGTCATGCTTTATTCAAGTTTTCAAACTTTATGCCATGACATCATGACATTGGCACATGTTTTTACTTATGATATCATTATATGCCATGTCATCATCTCTTGCATTATAATCAATGAAATTGATTTGAGGACAAACATATAATTTGATATTGAGATCAAATTGGTGTTTAGAAAATGCATGAGAACTTAGACTAAGTTGACCTTAATCCATATCTCACATCAAATTGACTTGAATGTGGTTTGATACACCTTAGATGTGTGTGAGATATTAGGATCATGAGTTAGGATCAAGGTGCATAGTCCTTGTACCTAGATGACCCTAATTCAAGAAATTAAGGATCATAGGGAAAGCTTGTGTACAAGTCATGTACATCTAGCCCTAAGATTATGGTCCTAAATTCAAATAGTTTTAAAAGCATTTTAAAATTGATTTGAAAAACCTTGATGAAGCTTTCCTAGTGATAGCATTCATCATTGAACATTGTGATACAAAGTTGAGCTAAACTTGAACTATTTCAAAGTTTTTGAACTTTGTATCAAGATTGAAAAATGGAAGTTATTTTCATAGAAAACTATTTTTCCATGATAGTATATGTTATGAGGAATGTATCCTCAAAATTTCATAATTTTTCGAATTTTCTTGAATTTATTAGGAGTTTCTGATTTTCCGGAAGGGGAAATCAGAAGTTCTGATTTCAGTGGCTGGATCGGTCCGGGGACCGATCCAGGGAAGATCTGATCGGTCTGCGGACCGATCCAGAGTATTGTGGATCGGTCTGCAGACCGATCCAGTGAGTTCCAGTAGCACGAGTGTGATCTGGTGAAGGGCTGATCGGTCTGGGGACCGATCAGGGCGTGCCAAATTTCTGATTTTTCAGCTGTTGTCTGAAATTTCAGTTATGGAAGTGGTGTTTTTTGGATTTCTAAAGGTTTGGAACTCTCAAAGACATTGTTGGTGCAATGGTCAAGGGGGAGTTGACCTTTTAACTAATTGTCACGGGGGAGTTGACTTTTAGGGGGAGTTTTTACTCCTTAAGACTTTTGAGGATTAGTGATATGGGATTATCACTAAGTTGATTGTTAAGTTTAGTATAAAGGGGGAAATTAAGAGTTTCAATGAAAGGTATGGGACTTTCATTAGGAAGAAACTCTTGACCTTGATACTCTCCTTTTTTCTTTTTGATGTGTGTCAAAAAGGGGAGAGTGTTCATTGGAGAATTATTGGAGAACCCAAGTTAGGTTATCGGGTTAACCAAAGCTAGGGGAAGAATGTCAAGGAATGTTCGAGGAAGAACATTGGAATTCTTTTTGATGTGTGTCAAAAAGGGGGAGAATTATTGGAGAACCCAAGTTAGGTTATCGGGTTAACCTAAGGGGAGAATGTCCAGAGAATGTTCAAGGAAAGAACATTGGACATTGGAAGATAGTTGGAAAACCTAAGTTAGGTTATCGGGTTAACCTAACTTGATTATGGGTTTTGTCAAACATCAAAAAGGGGGAGATTGTTGGTGCAACCTTAGGTCAAGGTTGACCTGGTTGACCCGACTCGAGGTGACTTGACTCGAGTTGTATTTTGATGTTTGACTTGGGAAGATTGTCGGTGCAACCTTAGGTCAAGGTTGACCTAGTTGAGTTGCATGTTGATGTTTGACACTCGTGAGAGAGTTCTATTCTTGATATGGGACAAGAATAGATGTTTGGGAGGTTGTTGGTGCAACCGTAGGTCAAGGTTGACCTGGTTGACCTGATTCGGGAAAAGTCCAAGCAGGGAGCTTGGCACTGGAAAAGTCCAAGTATGGAGACTTGGCACTGGAAAAGTCCAAGTATGGAGACTTGGCACGGAAAAGTCCAAGTATGGAGACTTGGCACGGAGAAGTCCTGGTGAGTGAAGCCAGGCAGTGGGAAAGTCCTAACTGGGAGGTTAGGCAGTTGGAAAGTCCTGGTGAGTGAAGCCAGGCAGTGGGAAAGTCCTAACTGGGATGTTAGGCAGTTGGAAAGTCCTGGTGAGTGAAGCCAGGCAGTGGGAAAGTCCTAACTGGGATGTTAGGCAGTTGGAAATCCTGGTGAGTGAAGCGAGCGGTGAAAAGTCCTAAGCTGGATGTTAGGCGGTGTGAAATCTGGTGAGTGAAGCGGTGAAAGTCCCGTGAGTGAAGCCGAAGGGAAAATCCAGATGGATCGGGGATGATCGGACTTCGTGTTGGAAAGTCCAAGTAGGTCAAGGAATGATGGATACTTGGCACGTGAAAATCCAGATGGATCGGGGATGATCGGACATCGGTGTGGAAAAGTCTAAGTGGGTCAAAGGATTGACGGGACACTTAGCGGGAGTGCTAGCAGGTCAAGGGTGACCAGATGCTAGGAATAATGAAGTCAAGATTGACCGGATGTTGGTTCGGACTTGGTTTAAAACCATGAGTCGGATCGATCGGTGATCGATCCGGTGATCATGAATATTCGATCGGTGGTGACCGATCGTGCTATCGATAGCATCTTGTGTGATAACTGATCGGTCGGTGACCGATCAAGTCGTCGAGCCGAGCGGGCGGGCGCAGAGGGCTGATCGGTCGGGACCGATCAGCCTGGCGATCGGTCCCGGACCGATCGAGAAGTTCCTGATCGATGCGTGGACCGATCAGAGGTTCATCAGTCCATGGACCGATCAGGGACGGAACAGAAGCGAAGGCTTCTTCCCTGATCGGTCCACAGACCGATCAGGGTTCTAGCCGTTGCGACGCAACGGCTAGTTTCTTCGCTGTTTCTCCTTCACAGGTATAAAGGATCGAGGGCATCTTCTGTGTTACTTCTTCCTCTTTTTCCTCTCTTCTGCTGAAGATTTGTGGGCTGCGATAAGAGCTCTGTTGAGTTCTTCCGAAAGCTTCGCGTGAGCTTCCCCGACTGGAACAGCTGCTGCTGTTAGGGTTTTTGAAGCTGCTGCTTCATCTGGACTCCAGTCGACGAGAAAGCAAGATTGGTAGAGTGCTTGTGTATTCTTATTGTATTTCTTGCTTATTCTTTGTACTTGTACTCCTGTTTGCTGTTGCAAATAAGTGTGGCGAGGTTTCTCCACCCAGAAGGAGTTTTTATTAGCCGGTTTTCCGGGGACTCATCCACCGACGGATTGATTGGGTTCGTCCACCTTACGGACACGCCGAGGAGTAGGAGCATCATCTCCGAACCTCGTACATCGCTGTGTTAAGGTTTGATATTCTTCCTTTCGTTTCTATTTTATTTTTCCGCTGCGCTAACGAATTGTAGGAAGAAACGAGTAATTTGGGGCGGCTATTCACACCCCCCTCTCTAGCCGAGTACGAAGGATCCTAACAAATATTGCACGAAATAAGGTCAAGTTGACTTGGGGGAGTACTTTAAATTTTAAAACATAGTCAATTTAGCTTTTATTTCTTAACTTTTGTAAAATGACTAAGTTTTGAAAGATAACTAATTTAGCAACATAACTTAGTATTAAGTTTGCCGATTAATTTTCAAAAGATAATTTTTGCAATATAAAAGCTAATTTTTCAAGTATAAGTTTAAAGTTAACCAAGTTTTAAAATTTCAAACTTTCAATACATAAGTTTATATGTTCCAAAATTTAATTTTTCAAAATAAACTTGAACTTGAAACTTTCGAATATAAGTTCTATAAAGATAATTTTACACAAGTAAAGTTTTCAAAAACCAGGTAAAATTCAATGTTCAAAATTAAGTAAAATCCAATTTTCAAAGTTAAGTAAGTTTTTTTTTAAAAAAAAAAATTAAAACCGAGTGAAATCTATTATTCAAACCTAAGTTTGTAACATTCAATTTTCAAGACTAAGTTGTTAAATCAAATTTTCAAAATTAAGTTCTTATACATAAAAGACTTGATTTTATAAAGCTAGTTTTCAAAAATAGGTGTATAAAAAAAAAAGTCACATTTAAAGGCTAAGTTTTGAAACACAATGGCTAAGTTTTGTGAAAAATAGCTAATTTGGTAAAATAGTCGAGTTTTGAAAAATAGCTAATTTATAAAGATAACTTAGGAAAGTAAAATTTTTCAAACTTAAGAGTTAGTTTTTAAATAGCAGTCATACAAAATTAACTTAATTTTCCAAAATCTAGTTTGTAGACTGGAATTTTCAAAAACAGGAAAAATCTAATTTTGAGAAATTTAATTTCTAAAATAATTTTTCAAAGATAACTTAGAGAGGAATTTTCAAAATCACAGCTCGAAAACTTAAAGCATTTTAAAACATTTAAAACAGAGTAGAGTTCAACTTTCAAATTAGATTTTCAAAAGCAAGTAAACTCTGATTTTCAAAACCAAGAAGAATTCAATTTGTAAAATTAAGTTTGTAAAATCCAGTTTACATAACTTAGTTTGTAAAATTTAATTTTCAAATTTAATTTTGAAAGAAACTAAGTAAAAACATTTAAAATTTAAAAACAACTTAGTTTTTAAAAGTAACAGACTTAGAATAAGAAAACGTTTTTCAAATACTGATTTTAAAATAAATAATTAAGTCCTCCCCCTGAATTCGAAAATTATTTAAAATAAATCTTTTGAAAATATTTTCTAAAAATAAGATTTTTGAAGTATTTTTTTTTAAATAAATTGAGGTAGAATTTTCTAAAGAGATTTTAAATACAAATTTGAAAAACACTTAATGAGATAATTTTTTTTTAAAAAAAATAAACCCCCTGAATTTGATATTTCTTTAATTTATTACTCTCCCTTAATTTATTACTCTTTCTTATTTTATTACTCCCCCTTAATATAATGCTAAGGTTTGGGTGTGTAAAATTTCAAAGCCCTAATACATTTTTCTAATTTAGTAACACTTACATTATTTACATAATTATCTTTGTACCCTTAGTATAATTGTTTATTTGAGTTTGATTAATAATTAATTTTATATTCAAGCGTTTAAGCTTAAATAAGATAAGATTTTATTAATTCAATAACAATTAATCATTATCACTAATTGGTTAACTTTTACTTGAGTCAATAATTTAATACTTATTTAAAATAATTTAACCTTTATATTAATTAATTGAATTGATTAATGAAAGTATTAGTTATAATTTAACTTTTTATTTCTTTCCTTTTAAGTGGGATTAATATAAGGTTAATTAAGTACATTAAAGTACAGTTAATGTATAAAATTTTTTACTTTAATTATTTACTTATTAATTATTTACTTATTAATTATTTAATCAAATTTTAATTATTTTTTAAAATTTTAATTAGTTTAATCTAGTTTAATTTATTTTAGGTGGAGTTTCAGATTTAAGTTTGAAATAATTTTTTAAAACAAATTTTTAAAATGATTTTTAAAAGCTTTTAAAAGAATTTTTAAAAGAATTTTTAGAATGATTTTTAAAGTTTTTAAAAGAATTTTTAAAATGATTTTTAAAAGTTTTTAAAATAATTTTTATAGGAATTTTTTTGAAAATGATTTTTAAAGGTTTTAAAAATAATTTTTAAAATAATTTTTAAAATTTTTTAAAAAAGTTTTTAAAATAATTTTTAAATGATTTTTAAAAGTTTTTTTTAAAAGAATTTTTAAAAGTTTTTTTTAAATTAATTTTTAAAAGTTTTTTTTTAAAAAATAATTTTTAAAATACTTTTTAAAATGATTTTTAAGTTAAAAGAATTTTTAAAATTTTTTTATATAATTTTTAAAATAATTTTTAAATAATTTTTTAAAATAATTTTAAAATAGTTTTAAAAATAATTTTTAAATAATTTTTAAAAGAATTTATAAAATAATTTTTAAATGATTTTTAAAATAATTTTTTAAAGAATTTTTAAGTAATTTTTTTTAAAAAAATTAAAATAGTTTTTAAAAGAAATTTTTAAAAAATTTTAAAAGAATTTTTAACTAATTTTTTAAAATATTTTTTAAGTAATTTTAAAAGAATTTTTAAATTGATTTTTAAAATTATTTTTAAATAATTTTTTAAAAAATTTAAAAGAATTTTTAAATAATTTTTTAAAAGGATTTTTAAAATGATTTTGAAAAGAGTTTTTAAATAATTTTTAAAATGATTTTTATAAGAGTTTTTCAATAATTTTAAAATAATTTTAAATTATTTTTAAAAGAGTTTTAAAAATTATTTTTAAAAGAGTTTTAAAAATTATTTTTAAAAGAATTTTTAAAAGAATTTTTAAAATGATTTTAAAAATAATTTTTAAATGAGTCTTAAAAGAGTTTTTAAAATGATTTTTAAAATATTTTTTAAAATAATTTTTAAAATAATTTTTAAAAGAATTTTTAAAATAAGTTTTTAAATAATTTTCAAAAGAATTTTTAAAATGTTTTTTAAAAGAGTTTTTAAATAATTTTTTAAATAATTTTTAAATGATTTTTGAAAGAGTTTTTAAAATGATTTTTAAAATAATTTTTAAATAATTCTTAAAAGAGTTTTTAATTTTTTTTTAAAATCTTTTTAAAGTAGTTTTTGAAAGATTAATTTAATTTAATTATATTATAATTTTAATTGAGTCCTTAGTCATCTCACCCGATCTACTATTTCAATCAGAGAATCCTATAATTTTGTGAGATGAGTTAGGTTCAATTTTAAGGTTTGGTTTTAACTTGTGTTAGATTCAGGTTTAGCTTTGGGTTCAACAAATAGGCGTTCTCTGGATAAACTTCTGGGCTATGGTGAGTCACTTGGACATCATTAGAGTAACCATGCCTTCGAGGTTTTCCAAATAGTTCTATCCACTAGACTTAGTACAAAACTTTGGTCTAACTGGTTAGGATCCATAAAGGATAGCTTCGGTCAGTTCCACTTAGCCAAATGCACCAGGTCGAAGCCATATCTTCCTAGACATGCATAGACTAAGCTTCCCTAACGTACTATCATCCAAAACTTCACCAGTACCATTTTTTAAGTTAAACTTGAACCCTTTTTAACTAGTCCTAATTACCCTGTCGGGTAGGTTGGTTAGTGTTACCCTGTCGGGTAGGTTAGTTTTGGAGGTGCCAGCTATTCTAGAGCATCCCCCTGAATTATTGGCCATTAATTTAATTTTTAGTTCTAGGTTTATGTCTATTTCTTTTATAGTTATAATTTACTTGGTGATAGTCTAAGTTTTGGTGAGTTTTAAAATATTTAGATTTTAAATTTTTTTATTTAGGTTTGTATTCTGGTTTATTTGACTTTACGTAATATATGTTATCTTTAGGGATGTAATATTGGTTAAGTCCTACTTGCGTGATCAAACACGCTTTCGGAACCCAAGCTTTACTCGTTGGTTTGTGTTGGGTTATTAATGATTTAAAAGTTTTATTTGAGTTTGACTTATATCCAAGTCCGGTTTTGTTATAACATGCTTTTTGATTATTTAAAATTAGATCTAAGTTTTTAGATCTTGTTGTAAATTTTTCTAACATTTCTTTTTAAATTATTAATTTCTGATTTTAGTGATAGCTTCTCCTCCTCAAGTGTTAGATCTTGAGTTGGATTATTATTTACAATTTGTTCCTTTAGGTTTTGATTCTCCTCAAGGAGTAATTTGTTTTCACTTTCTAATTTAACTAATTTATTATTTAAGCAAGAAATAATTTTAAAAAACTTTCGATTTAAAGTTAGGTATACCTCTTCGGAACCTTCGGAAACGAGTACGGACTCGTGGCTCGATTCGGGTTCGGACCCGTCTTCTGATTCGTCTTCCGACTCTGCTTTCGCGGGCCATCAGTGCGAGGTGGCTCTGGTGCTTCTGATCTTCGGCCTCCGTTTCGTCCGAGGAGGAGTCGTCCCATGTCACTTTGAGGACCTTCTTTTTGGTCGGCTTCGTTTTGTCGATCTTCAATCTCGGACACTCGTTCTTGTAGTGCCCCTTCTTGTTGCATCCGAAGCATGTCACGTTCTTTGATTCTGTTGGAGAATTGATCTTCTAAAGGTCCTTCTTGCTGAAGCTTCTCTTCCTCCTGGTGAACATCTTCCTTACCAGGTTCACCAGGTGCTCTTCATCTTCTGAATCTTGGTCAGAATCTTCTTTAGGTTCAGGCTTGTTCTTCTTTTCTTTAGAGGAACCTGCAAATAAAACAACACCTTTCTCGGCTCCAGCGTTAGTCTGCTCATGTAACTCTAATTCATAAAATAATTCATCTAATTTAAGTTTAGATAAGTTCTTCGAGATTTTGTAGGCATCCACGATAGATGCCCACAAATTGTTGCGTGGAAACACGTTTAATGCATACCTAATTAGGTCTTTATTTTCCATCTGATGGCCTATTGCGTGGAGCCCGTTGAGGATATCCTTGATCCTCGCGTGCAGTTGACTCGCCGTTTCTCCTTCTTGCATTTTTATATTAAATATTTTATTTAATAGCAGGTCTCGTTTCGTTACCTTTGCGTCACTGGTGCATTCGTGCAACTCGATCAATTTATCCTATAGCTCTTTAGCGTTCTGGTGCGGTCCTACCCGGTTCAGCTCTTCCCTTGTCAATCCGCATTGTAACGTGTTGATTGCCTTGTTTTCCGTCGACGCTTTCTTCTTTATGTCTGCCGTCCATTGTACTGGATAAAGCAGATTTCCGGAGTTGTCAACTAGCGGTTTGTAGGCTTTTGTGACGCTAAGCCACTGGTCGAAATCCGTCTTGAGATACACCTCCATCCGCTTTTTCCAGTACGGAAAATCATCCCCGTTGAACAGGGGAGGTCGCACTGTGCTGAAGCCCTCAAGCTGCGACATTTTAATCTGCACACAGGAGAACAAACAAGAGTGGTTCCAAGAATCGGTCTTGGATTAGTAGTGTGGGAAGAAATAAAAAAAATAACTAAATTGGTGTTGCACCAATTTAGATTTAATTACAACGGAAAGAAATTTCCAAAAAGGTAATAATACTAGTTTGGAATTATACGAAAAACTGAAATCCGAAAGGAAAAAAAATTAAAATAGATCACCCTCTTGTCCGATTGGTGGTTGCACCAAATCAGAGCGGTAACTGCTCTGATACCACTTGTTGGATCGTGAAAGTCGATAGGGGGGGGGGTGAATATCAAAATCTTTCAAAAAAAAGTGAGCACAGCGGAAAAGTAAATGCAACGCTAACACAGAACCTTTTTACTTGCTCTGGAGCCTGTGTCGACTCCTACTCCAAGGCCCGTACTCGTTGAGTACTTTCGTTGGGAAATCCACTAGAAATTCGAATATAGATTACAAATTCAGTAAAAGATTGCTAATAAAGAAAATTACCGACAATAAAAAGAATTAGAACAGAAAAGGAAAGCTTGTTGGAGATCACAGCGTCGCAGGAGCACGAGGAAGCAGATTGTCAATTCTGAGTTGTTTTTTGAGTTCCGTCTTTGACCCTCCTTATATAGGAGGCTCGGGGCTCCCCAGATCCCTTCCGGGCGCCTTGGTGTGATGTAGCAAGCCCAACCAGTGAGCTCCGCGTGTCGACGCCGTGATCAGGATAAAATTTGCCTCCGAGCGCCCGAACCTATTGCGGGCGCCCGGACCTACCTTTCTCCAAAAACTCCTTCTCCTACAAGACAAGGTTAGTCCGAGGCAAATATATAATGTATATCCTGCAAAACAAAGTATTGGCACAATTTATAATTTTAACATAAAGAGTATGACTTAGATTCCGTCTTTCCGAGATCGGAATCTAGTCAAGATCTAGACTTAGAGTTCTGAAATGGTTCTAAGTCGGATCGGCGCCTAAGTTCCCTTCCCGGGAACGCGTCTTTACAGTCACTCCCCTCCAGTGACTTACCTTTACTTACTTGCCAGACGCCCAGTCAGCCCTTCGACCCGTCTGGACTTCGTGCCAGCTATCCGGTTAGCCCGTCGACCTAGCTAGATTTCGTGCCAAATGTCCGGTCAGCCCTTCAACCCATTTGGACTTCGTGCCAGCTATCCGGTCGACCTGTCGACCTAGCTGGGCTTCGTGCCAGACATCGGGTCAGCCCGTCGACCTGTCTGGACTTCGCCTGCACACTCGATCAGAGTGTTAGACAACGACAAACCTAACTTAACCTAATTTGTCATTTATCAAAACCTGAGTTAGACCCTTAGTGCTAACTGCACCAACAATCAGTCCTACCTAGAGTTTCAGTGAAACTCAAAGTCAGGACCGGATAGTCTGGAGGTTGTTAAAGTTACTTTTTATTATTTTAACTCTGTTTTACAAAAAACTAACAATTTTACAGATTCAGATTTTGCCTTGTTTGGTGGACCGAACATCCAGATCAGTTGACCGAACCCCTAAGCTAGAAGATCATATTTCAGCCGACGATGAAGTGTGCATCGAGGGATCGGTCGACCGAACAGGGAGGTTAAATCGACCGAACGATGGATAACCTTCAGACCGAGTTGATCGGACCAAATAAGAAGAGTAGCGTCGAGAGTTCGGTCGACTGAATGGTGAGATCAGTCGACCGAACGGTGGGATCAGTCAATCGAATGAAGACTTTATCCAAAGCAGTAGCATCTGGACAGGAAGATGAGCTGATTCAGAAGGTTCGGTCGACCGAATAGCTGGATAGATCGACCGATTAGCATCGAGTCAAACACTGATCCCAAGATCAGTGAATCTAGATCACGCTAAACTTGGCTATAAAAAGGGGTTCGACTGGTAGCTTCGAGAACAACATATTATTCAGAACAACTTCTATTCTTGCGAGTTTCTCCGGAACGATTCAATAAACACCAAACCACTGCTCTGACAATTGACGAACATCTTCTTATTCTTTTATTGTCGGTAACTAAATTTTTATATAGCAATTGCACTTCAAATTGTAATATTATTCGAGCTATTAGTGATTGCCCAACTAAAGCGATCAATGATAGCGGGCCTTGGAGTAGGAGTTGTTAAAGGCTCTGAACCAAGTAAAATTACTTGTGTTTGTGATTGTGTTTCTTTATTTTCCACTGCATTCTATTTTGTGTTTTCTGAAATTTATGAAAACATCATGAGTGCTATTCACCCCCATCCCCTAGCACGTCTCAATTCTACAATATGTATTAAGAGGTTTTTGCACATCTGACCTTTTATTGAAAAGGAGAATGATAGTAGACAATGTTTTATATAGGCCTTGAACTATCAACTTGGGGGTTATGGATCAAGTAAATACAAGAGTCTCATTCTATATATTTGTTTGTATTTTATCTACTAATGTGTGTGTCATTGCTAACAAATTAGTAAGAGAAAGAAAATGAAGCATCGGAGTATAGCATTGTCGGCTCCCCCTCTAGTGATCCCAAACACTAGCTTCTGCATCACATCATTCCAACACATGATATTATAATATGGTCATCTAGAAGGACTAATTACTAACTAATGTGGCAAAGGTGATTTGTTAGCTCCCAGCGCTCCCACCAATCCATCCCTAGACTAACATGGAGGGCGTAAATCACGGATAGCTACTAGTCATTAGTGCAGGTGACTAAGGTATGGGGGAAGGCATGCTCAAACGCATCAAGTTTTGATCCCAAGAAATCTTGTGGCAACACCTCATACCTCAACCATCACACCGTCCCGAGGGGACGACTAATCACCAATTGAGCACCTAGATTGGGAGGATCAAATTGTTGGTTGCTACTCGGAAAACCTAATGGTTCCACTGTACAAAAATTTTGTACAAAGATCTGAACCTTTTCCTAGCTACCATGTGTTCTTTTAAATTAAACTTGGATCGCCTGCGGAACTTAACACGTTTGATCCAAAGTTTAATTTATTTGTTCATTTAGGTTAAGACTTGGATCTCCTGCGGAACTTAATACTTTCGATCCAAATCACCTAGGTTATTAATTCTATTAAATATTAATTTCCAAAATTGGCTTCTAGTACTGACGTGGCGAGGCACATGACCTTCTTGGATATGGGAGCAACCACCACCGACTAGACAAAGCCTTTTAAGGAAAGCTAATATTTAATTTCCTTAAATAACTTTAGGTCAACTAAAAAAAAATAATCAAATCACAAGGAAAAAGAAAAACAAAAGAACACAACATCGAAAATAAATTCGAAATACTAGAATTGCATGCCTCTTGTATTTGGTATTTTTACAAAGAAATAAAACTAGCATGATGCGGAAAAATATTACTAGTTATACCTTTCTTTTGAAGACAAAGACCTCTTGATCTTCTACCGTATTCCTCTTCTAACCTCGGACGTTGTGTGGGCAACGATCTTCCGAGATGAGAACCACCTTTCCACCTTCCTTCTTTTTTCTAGATTTCGGCCACAATAAATTTCTTCAAGGATGAAGAATTTCGGCCACCACCAATGCTCCAAGGGATGCTAGAGACGAGGCTTGCTTTCTCTTCTTCTTCTCCTTCCTTGATCCGGCCACAAACAAGAGCTCCACCAAGAAGATAGGTTTCGGCCAACAAGAGGAGAGAAGAGAAATAGGGCCGGCCACCAAAACCAAGGAAGAGAGGGAGGAAAAGAATAGAGGTTGTTCTCCCATGAAGGCTCCTCTACCTCCTATTTTATAATCCTTGGTCTTGGCAAATAAGGAAATTTTAATAAAAACTTCCTTAATTCTTTTGCCATGAAAAGGAAAAATTTATTTAATTAAAAATAATTTTTCTTCTCATTACTATAATGGCCGGCCACACCAAATCTCCAAGCAAATAAAAATTTAAACACAAATTAAAACTTCCTTATTTGCTTCTGGAAATTTTATAAAAAATTTCTCCAATAATTTTTATCCTTCATGATTGGTTAAAAGGAACTTTTATAAATTAAATCTTTCTTTAAACATGTGGATAATTTCCGGAAAGTTATCTCTAAAAATTAAAATCTCCTTTCAATCTACAAATAAGGAAAGATATCAAATCTTTTCTTAATCTTTTGTAGAAACTAATAAAAGAGAATTATTAATTTTTTAAACTTTCTTTTAAATCATGAACATGGTTAAAAGGAAAATTTTTACTAAAATTAAAATCAACCTTTTAATCTACAAATAAGGAAAGAGATTTAGCTCTTCTCTTAATCTTTTGTAGAATCTTATAAAAGAAAATATTTAAATTTTTAAACTCTCTTTTAAATCATGTTATCCACATAAGAAAAATTTAAAAAAATAAAAATCCTTTTATTTTAATTTGGACCGGCCACACCAAGCTTAAACCCAAGCTAGGGTCGGCCACCTTGAAGCACCCATGAACCAAACTTTGGCCGGCCCTAGCTTGGTCTCCAAGCTAGCTTGGCCGGCCCCTATGGGATGGGTAAGAAGGTGGGTATAGTACTCTATAATTAAGAGGCTACGATAGGGACCGAGAGGAGAAATTGGTTTTGGTCTCCTGATAAAATTAAGCATCCCGTGCTCGCCCCGAACACACAACTTAATTTTATCAATAATAATTCATTCCACTATAAAACTATTATTGAACTACTGCACCAATCCCAAATTATATTTTGGGCTCCTTCTTATTATGAGTGTGTTAGTCTCCCTGTGTTTAAGATAACAAATGTCCACTAATTAAGTAAGTTACTGACAACTCACTTAATTAATATCTAGCTCCAAGAGTAGTATCACTCAACTTCATCGTCATGTCGGACTAAGTCCACCTGCAGGGTTTAACATGACAATCCTTATGAGCTCCTCTTGGGGACATTCTTCAACCTAGATCACTAGGACACAGTTTCCTTCTATAATCAACAACACACACTATAAGTGATATAATTTCCCAACTTATCGGGCTTATTGATTTATCGAACTAAATCTCACCCATTGATAAATTAAAGAAATAAATATCAAATATATGTGCTTGTTATTATATTAGGATTAAGAGCACACACTTCCATAATAACTGAGGTCTTTGTTCCTTCATAAAGTCAGTATAAAAGGAACGACCTCAAATGGTCCTACTCAATACACTCTAAGTGTACTAGTGTAATTATATAGTTAAGATAAACTAACACCTAATTACACTACGACCTTCCAATGGTATGTTCCTTTCCATCTTGGTCATGAGCTACTGTTTATAATTTATAAGGAACTGATAACATGATCTTCTGTGTGTGACACCACACACCATGTTATCTACAATATAAATTAATTGAGCAACTACATTTATCGTAAATGTAGACATTTGACCAATGTGATTCTTATTTCTATATAAATGTTTATACCAAAAGCTAGGCTTTTAGTATACATCCTAACACAAATAGCATGTGAAGAGTAGGGTAGATCTAGTATTCAACCATCAAAATTTGAAGGAGACTTCGCACTTTGGATGTACAAAATGGAGGTATTATTTCAAATTGACTTTGGTATTATGATTTCTATAAAATATGATTTCAAGATGCCTATGGACAATGATGAAGAAGATATGGAGAACCATCGATGGACTAAAAAGTAATTGGAGGACTTCATGATGAATGATAAGGCTGAATACCACTTATTAAAAATGTTACTAGTGCAGGAAATAAATAGGATGGTGTATACAACTCCACAAAAGAGTTTTGAAAAATCTCATTGCACTTCACGAAGAAACCTTAGAGGCTAAGTTAGCTAAACGAGTCTTGATAAGAGGTCAGCTTAGCAACCTCCAACTAGAGAAAGATGAACCAGTGGCAAATCTTCACTCAAGATCCAAAGAGATCTTGACAGGTCTAAGTAATCTTGAAAACATGATGACTAATCGGCACATCCCGAGGAGTGTCATAAATGTATTCCCAAGAATAACACAGTGGATGTCAATAGTAGATCCATTCTATAGATCAAAGAACTAAGAGGCATGTACATTCGATGATTTTTCCTCAACTATGAGATTGAAAAACAAAAGAGAAGATCACAAGAATGGGAACATAGCATTAGCAGCCCAAAAGGAGTCAGAATTGGACTCATCACTAGATGGGAATAAAGTGACATATATGGTAAGGAAAATAAAAAAATTTTAATCAAAAATAAACAAGCAAGTTGTTAAGAAAGAAGAAAAAAAAAAGTTTATGTTTCAACCGTGACAAAGGTCACATTAAAAAAGGTTGGCTTAAAACTCAAGAAAAGGATAAAAAAAAAAGACCAAAGAAAAGTGCAACCCAAGTCAAGGGTACATAATCTGAGGTGACATGGGATGTCACATCAAAAGACTAAAAATCTAAACATATAGCTAGTTTAGTTTCCATGGCGATACATGATGAGGTAAAAAAAGCAAGTCTGTAATTCAACCAATGAAAGTTAAGAGACCAATAATGAAGGTAGAGAATCATCATCCGAACAGATATGTTAAGTATGTCTTCTTCCTGTCTTCTTACTTTTTTATGATAGACGGTATGAGATAATTAAAGGAGGGTTTGATTGATGAATTTAACAATAAGAAAATGAAATGATAATAAAAAATAATGTTTGAATTGTGGGTTTGGGTATGATATTTTGAGAATGATTATTAGATTTATGGGAATCAACCAAATTCATATAACTTGATGAATTTCATTTCCATTCATATTCCTATTCCACCCTACTATCAAATTCATATCATAATAATTTTCATTATTTAATCAAATACCCCTAAAATATTTTATAGGTCATTCTGTAAAACTAGGAGTAAATGTATTGATATGAAACTAGCCAATTCAAAATTAAAGAAAGATTTGTGGCGTACAAAATCTGAACTAGAAAATTTATCGACTGAAAGCATAGTAAAGGAATAGGTGGGTTTTTTAAAGTTTGATTAAAATGAATTTTTTTATGAGTTGATAAAATCAAAAATATAGTTTTACAAAATAAGAATTAAAACATAGTAAAGGAATAGGTAGGTTTTTTAAAGTTTGATTAAAATGAATTTTTTTATGAGTTGATAAAATCAAAAATATAGTTTTACAAAATAAGAATTAGGTTACAAAGGACCTAAATGTAATTTTAGAAACTTTAGAGGGAAAATTAGAAAAGTACCAAAATACTTAATTCTTAAAAATATTTTAGAAAATCTAGTTGGTATGAATCTATATTGGGTCCAAAATGGATTATAAAATTATATTAAAAATTATAGGATAGTTGGGAAAATAAATGATTTATAATTAGATGATTTACTGATATTTAAAATTTTCATGTGAATTAATTTTATAAGAAACAATACCATTTCATATATAAAAGGTCAAAATTTCACGATTTGTTAGATTTTAAATTTTAAAAAAGAATTTTCTAATGAAAATCATGCATCTATATTTGTGTTAACATTAGCTATTTCAATTTCAAAAATTAGAAGAATTTGTTTCAAAAGAAAGAGGTTACAGATTTCAAGATTTTCCAAATTTTAGAGATTTTCAAATAATTTTTCTAAGATTGAATTTCCATTCTTTTTCAAAAATCTATCTTAATTTCCAAATTAAGAAAGAGATTATCTTTTTTTTTAATATATATAGCTTAGGATTAAACTAATCATTATTAATTCTGTATTTTCTTTATTTATGTTATTTTCATTCGAACTTAAAATATTTTTGACAAACATCAAAAAAGAAAAAAATGGTTAATACCACAATTAGTTGAGGGAGAGACTGTCAATAGCTCAAGTGGTATGAATTACAATTTGATGTTTGATCAAATACATTTAAGTTAAATCTTGATGTTATATTTGATATGTGTTTAAGTATATAAAAACGTAGGAGAACATACAGAACTATGCGATGACTTAAGATTAAGTGTATAGTAAAAGGTTATATTGGACACTTGACATACCAGGAGGACGAAAAGTATTGGAGGCAATTGAACTTTTAGCAAAAGACATAAGTAAGCAAAAAGAATGATATAAGTAGGAAGCTGACAAACTCAATGCTTCTGAGAAACGAGAAGCTCGATGGAAAAATACACCAACTGTGCGAGAATGATGCATGAGGAGTGAGCTAGAGGGCTTAGTGCATTCAAAGAACAAGAAGTCTGGAGGAATATTGCTTAAGGTAAGCTTTGGTGAGCTAAGTTGAGTGACACTGCAAATGGGATGAGAGTAAAACTCAAGTGGATTTGGTCATAGTCAACTTGAGTCAAAGTTCTAAGCGATCGAAATTGAGTTGTGGGCGATCAAACTAGATTTTCGAGCGGCTAGAACTTTGGTCAGCTAAAAAATATTTTTGATCGACTAATGCATAGTATTTTATGAAGGGGAGTCTAAATGCAATGATAAAGTTGTGACCATGTGACATGTAGGTCATGAGTTCCAGTCGTAAAAATAGCTTCTTATAAAGTAAGATAAGGATGAATATATAGATCCTTTCTTGGGATCCAAATTGATGGGAGTTTCGTGCACCGGATGACTTTTTTTAATCCATAATAATTTATCTATATCTCTTTAAATAGGTTATTTCAAGGTTCAGGCAATTGAAAAAATAGGTAGGGCCGACCTAACGAAGATGTGGCAAGTGATCCGACTTGGAGATCTAATTTGGCTAAGAATTAGATGATCAGATAAGGTTTTTGATCAACCGAACATACCAAGTCAGCAAATGCTATAGAGATGACTTGTATATGAATAAGATTGAGAAGCTAAATCAACAGTGTTCAATCAGTCGATTGGTTAAGATTTTTTAATCGATCGAACTTGCTACGTTAGCATAATGATAAGATCGAGGTGGATACCATAAAATGGAGATGAGGGGCAAGATCATAACACCATACTCAAAAATATCTCAGCTAATTATTGTTCTCTTGTATACTTCTCTTGTCCTACTATACTATTGTCGATATATGTATTAAGATACTGGCAGAGCTTACATAGTTCTAGTGTGGGCAGATAGGCACCCATTTGTAAGATGTCTTCAACTAATATTAACAAAGTAGATGCATTAGGTGACCCTCTTTGACAAGTTAATTAGCATATCAATTTTAAGTTGTGCTTACTTTTCAATGGGACTAGGCCCTTCTCGATCAAGTCCTTCTAGTAGTAGAAGCCCAATGAAACCACAGATGGCAGACACTGTGTAGCAGAACACATTAGGAATCCCCAATTTAGTGTTGGTGTTGAGGGTGAAGCCGGAGAAAGGAACAACTTTAACTGCAGGTTTATTATTTGCCTCTCCCTCTAGCGATCCCAACACTGGCTTTCGCAGCATCGTATCATTCCAACACAATTAAGGTAGTAAAAGGTGAATACATTTGTCCTCAGTGTCCATGTCAATCCGTCCCTAGCTTTGGAATAATGACTAACACATAAGGGAGGTATTTATCTCGGCTTTACCGATATTCGAACACAATCAAGGTGGCACTAGCCACTAGACCGTCCTGAGAGGACCATTCCAACACAATCAAGGTGGCAAAACGCGAATACGCTCTTCCCCAGTGTCCTCGCCAACCCGTTCCAAGACCAACACGGAGGAGGTAAATCACGGGCGGATACTAGCCTTTAGAATAGTGACTAGCACATAAGAGAGACATTTACCTCGACTTTACCGAGATTTGAACCCCAAGCCTCATGGTGGTAACACCTCATGTGCTAGCCACTAAACCGTCCCAAGAGGACCCATTCCAACACAATCAAGGTGGCAAAAGGCGAATACGCTTGCCCCCAGCACCCCCGCCAACCCGTCCTAGGGCTAACACAGAGGAGGTAAATCACGGGCGGCTACTAAGATTTGGAATAGTGACTAGCACATAAGGGAGATATTTAGCTCGACTTTGTCGAGATTCGAACCTCAGCCCAGACCTTATGATGGTAGCATTTCATGTGTTAGTCATTAGACCGTCCCGACCATTCTAAGACAATCAATTGTGGCAAAAGGTGAAACGCTCGCCTCCAGCGCCCCCGTCGTACCCGACCCAAGGCCATCACGAGGAAGGTAAATCGCAGCATCCGAGCGAGCATGTGACAAACATGGTATAATACGGGGACAGGAGATTTATTCTCCAACTGCCTCGAGGATCGACCATGTGACCTCATTGTGGCAACACCCATCACATACCAACTCGGATGACCCGCGGGGTCCATTCTAAGATAATCAAGATGTAAGGGATGATGGAGAGATAGAGATTAGGTTTAATACGAAAGGAGAGATAATTAGGGTTTAGACGGATGACAAGAATTTAAAGTCATTGTTAGGGTCTGTTTTGATCCAGGTAGAATTTAGCATATAATTAAGATTTATAAAAGAAATAGGGTCTTTTTCCTTATTTTAATTAACTCTATTTTTATAATAAACTTAAAATATAAAAATACTTATATTAAACAACTAAATAGGAAATACTCGTGCCAACATGATCCATTAGAACTTGAACCATATTTGAATTAGGTTCAAGCACCAATTATGGTGAATAATTAAATGAAACGAGTTTGTGTTTGACTTAAAATAGTAGGTAAGCACTGGCTAATATCCATATATTTTAACTATTTAAATTAGCTAGTCATGTGTATACGTGTTAAGTACCCATTTCAATGGCGGAGCAGGATTTATAACCGGCCCGAGCTTTGAAAAAAAAAAAAAAACTTAATGAAAAATATCAAAAACCCGGGCTAACAGTGGGAATATAAAAAAAAAAAAAATTTTGAACAATCCTCAAAATTAATATGGTAAACAATAAAAAAATAAATAAAAACCTTTACCCTGCACATATTTTATGTTAGCGTTTGTAGATGACGTCCGATGTGTATGATTTAATACGGTTAAAATTATTTTTTTTTTAATATCTTTCTTATACATATACAACTACTCCCTTCTCTCTTCTATACGGAAAATAATACTAAAATAATACTAATTTTTACAAATTAGTATTAAAATAAAGCTGTCCTTTAAAGACCCATACCAATACATTAGAGTTGATTTCTATATACCATCACTAACAGTTGGTGCTAATTTATACCAGCACCATCAGTTGGTGCTAGTATGTACAAATTAACTCCAATGTTGGAGCTGGTTACATACCAACACCAAGTGGTGTTGGTTTGTACATGTCTATCCTGATTGTCTATAACGGTGAACTGTTAGCTCCAGTGTGGTCGTAGTCGCTTTACGACTGTTGGAGCTATCGAGGATTGTTGTTAGAAAGGATGCAAATTGAAATCGTCGAGGCTAGTGTTTAACACTATCTTCGTAAAACGATATTGCTCCGCTACAAGTGCTAATGGATAGCAGCAATTCGTTTCCAAGATACAACGACATTGTCTCGGAATAGCAACACTACAAACTTCGAGACCGACGAACCTTCTCGTAGGCTTTTTGGACTCTGAATGCAGAAGGAATGAAGTTACTCTTAGATACTTGGATGGGTTGATTGAATGAGTGAGTTTTTCCAACATATGAGGGGTTCTTCTTATACCAAGTGAAGAGGTGAGGTACCATTTGGTGAGGACTCATCTGGACCGTTTAATCCAGAGGAGTGCATCCATTCAGATTGCACTTGATCTGGGCCTTTAGATTTGAAAAAGGTTGTAACCCTTTCATATAGCCTTTGATCTCAATCGTTGGATTAAAGAGTTGTATCTTTCCAGATCCCTTCTAATCTGAGTCGCCAGATTAATCCTTTCAGTCTAACGCTTCAGATTAGCTGAGTGCACCTGCTCACCCATGGGAAGAGAGCACCTTGTGCTTTTTGTGTTAACTCCAATAACACATTAACATATATAAGGTGACAATCTCTCTTTGTTCTTTTAGATATGGGACTATTCCCCATCTACTAATTTTGGGCTTCATTTTAAACAATTAATTTCTCATTCATCCGTAATCAGTTTTGAGCAAATCAATAGTCTAGATTTATCTATGCGAAACGTAGATTTCAAATTTGAAGTCAATTTTGACTTTCATTGAATGATGACACCTCGTTTTTCCATTCGAAAAACCGTATTCCAACAATTTCCCATATGAATGGAAATTTATGTATGTATGCATGCTGACACCTTTTCAAGAGTTCAATCGATAAGTCAATGCATCGAGAGAGGTAGCTTGTGGCTTTGAACCTTCCGTAGTGGAATGTTATTGAGCATACTAGGCTGCACAGTGGACGTGATGTCTTAAACTGCTCAGTTGTTGGTGTATACTAAGACAATAACACCCACACATAGACTTATCTCACATACTTTTTGGTTCTCATTGTAAAATACCGAAAATAGGCGAAAATTAATAAGGAAATTTTCTGAAATTTTTGGAAATTTTTTGGAAATTTTTCGGAGCTCGTATGGACGAGTTACGGGGATAAAAATGGGGCCCGGAAAAGCCTTTTTAGGTTACCCCGTTTTAACGAGGAAATGTTTGTTTTCTAAATTCTTTTTCTTTTCTATTTTTTTTCTTTATTTCTTTTATTCTTTTCGTTTCCCTTTCCTCACCGAAACCCCCTCCCCCGCGCGTCTCTCTTCCTTTCCCTGCCGAAGCCTCTCGAGCCCTAACCGTCGGCAGTTCCTCCCCTCCTTTACTTTGATCGTGCCGCACCTCTTCTACTCTTCCTCTTCATCTTCTCCTCTTCTCTGTGAAGCCGAGCCCTCCCGCCTAGCGCCGATCGCCTCTGTGCCCTAGCATCTCTGCCGACGCCGAGTAGCGCCGGCCTTCCCTCCTCTGCCTCCTGATCCCTCTTCCTCCTCCCTCACGACGCCTCTGCCCTAGATCGGAGCCGCACGGAGCAACGCTGGCCACCTCCACACCGTGCCCTAATTCCCCGATCTCCTCTCATCAGAGCTGAGCCTTCCTCACAGCAACCCGTGCTTAGATCGTCGGGGATAGGGAGGGTGCGCCGAGGACAAGGCTGATCACCAAGTTTTGTCATGCCACCTACAAACCCTAGTTTGGTCCGGCGCCACCAGATTGAGTCAATGCCTTCTCCCTTGCTTCCACGCGACAACGGGTATGTGCCATCGTTGGTCCTTGCACTGTTAACACTCATCTGTGGTTAGGAGGTCAAATTAAACTTGTGTTGGTGATAGGTTATTGTGTTGGATTCTAATCTTGTCTTCTGGATCCGGTTGATTCCAATGAGGCAAGGTTTTGTTCTGTGGGAATTTCCGGCAGAAGTTCCCTCCAGTAGCTCCTAGTTTCTGCAGCGGCTGTGAAGTGAGGTAAGGAATGGAAGATTTATTTGTAGCAGCATGCTCAGGATTTGAACTAGGAAAGGTTAAGAATATAATATATTCGAGTTTATTTGAGCAGGTTGGTTATATATAGATCTGATCAATTGAATAAGGGAAGGGTTAAGGTTAATGAAGTTAACCCTAATTGATTAATTGGATTAAAATTTTGTTTGGCTAATTGTTGTATGATAGAATTAGCTAAACTAGACATTATGTTTGATACCACAGGACTTTGACGCGAGACGAGCATCTCGATGTCGGATTTGGACCTTCTATTGGAGGCGAGTACTTTGACTTTATGTCATTTGATATGCATAGAAATGTTTATAACACATGGCAATGATTGTGTTTTGTTATCTGTTTCGGTTGATCACTACCTGACCTGTTATATGCTTGCTTGTTTATTTGTTTTACACATCATGCTAGTGTTTACCTGATTATGCCTATTTATAGATGTAGTGACACAACCATGCTATTTATCATGTTCAGGACCTAGGGTTTTTGATGCTTTATCTGGTCTATGTACTTTGATTGATTCACTTACCGATGGTACACATTTTACATGTATCTGGATTATTGCTATGTTGTTCAGTATATTATCATTCTTAGTGTCATGCACCATTCGCATGATTGCATGCTGTGTGATAGATTGCTCCATTATTGTTGAGCACATCGCCAGTTACATGTATCTGCACATACGACCACTCATGGGTTAGTGGTATATTCAGGCAGGGTGTGTTGCAGCAGTTGCTCTGTCAAGGGCTCCATTGGTTCACTCATGGGTTAGTGTGACGTAACGTTGTAGCAGGACAGAGATCCCTCCCCGTCATCGTGTACCGAGAGATGAGAGCATTGAGCTCCCCCATTTATGATTTGGGGTAGGAGGATAGGTGTACTCCGACAGCATCCCGTCCTCTCGGTCACTCATCAGGAGTAGTGATGCAGAGTGCACGATTGTCACAGCCCTACCCACTCGGTCTCACTATCGTGTGTGAGACGGCTGACTGGAGAGTAGGGGTGACCAGAACATGTCATGGGCATCATATGCATGATGTATTTATTGGTTGTGTTTGTGTTTGCTACATTTTATTTGCTGCATTTGGATGGATGCATATGCTTGACATGCATACAGGATATTGGTACTTCTTGGTCTGACGACTCTGTGATATTTATACCTGGTCTTGGTTAGTACAGTTATGCTCCTGTTTATCTCAGTTTGCATTTATCCTTGTTATGTCAGGAGACTGTACGCATGATTATTGCTAGATGTTATTTTCTTACTATGTATATCAGTTATACCTGTTGAGTGTTGGACTCACACCCTCCTCCGTTGCTATTTCAGGTTAATGCTGTCAGGAGAGAGTTCCAGTTGCTAGTCCCCTGCAACCCACGAGGATGTTTATTTATCTTTTGGCTTTATGTACTAGACTATGTTTGGACTTGTTTTATTTTGATACTTGGAGCTTGCATGGATTGTACTTGTCGATGAGTTTTTAATTGGATTTGTTTTACTATATGCCTGCCTAGACGGCAGAAGAGGTAAGTTGATTTGATCATCGGATTTGTGTTTTATGACTGTAGTGGAGTAGAATATTGGTTTTGAGCTTTATGGGTGTAGTTGAGTAGGATGGATTTTGAGTCTTATTATCATTGCTTATTAAACTGCGTGGATGTTTATATGTTGTGGTTTATTTATTATTGTTATTTATTCCAGCCGCATGTGGCTGAGTTATATGGTGATGTGGTAAAATTTCAAATTGTCCGTCGTACAAGGGAGATGCTGTCGAAATTTCTTCTGACAGGGACATCCTCCGGGGCGTGACACTCATGGTTGGTTCCATTTTGGCCATGGACACCTTCTTGGATTCATGAGTGTTTCATTGAAGCAGCCTGTCTTCACACTCACATAGGTGACACTTCTATCAAGAGTATCCTACCATACTCTACCTTATAAAGGTATAAAAGTCATTAAAAGCATAAGCTTTAACCTCACTACATGTGGTAGGACAGCACAAGTTCATCCTAGGATTAGGATAGAGATAATATATCTCGTGTGCTGTAACACAACTTCGGTAACTTCGTTGTCCAATTGAACCAAGATCTTGGGATCTCCAGTCAACAAGGTTGGGTTACCGTTACAGTCATTTTAGTTGTAGATTTTTAATCTCATTTCTCTCGATGAGCAGTATACTTGATCTCGACTTAGCCCCTTCGTAAGAGGATCTGCTAAATTATCTTTGGATTTGACATAGTTGATTGTAATCATTCCGTTCGAGATCAACTACCTAATGGTATTATGTCTATGACGTATATGTCGTGACTTACCATTATACATACTATTTTGTGTCCTTCCAATTGATGTTTGACTATCACAGTGTATAAGTACGGTGGGCATAGGTCTTGTCCAGCTCGGAATATCTTCCAAGAAATTCCGCAGTCATTCAGCTTCTTCAGTTGCTTTTTCTAGTGCTATAAACTCGGATTCCATAGTTAACCGAGCAATACACGTTTGCTTAGTGGATTTCCAAGATACCGCTCCTCCACCGATTGTGAATACATACCCACTAGTGGATTTGGAATTTTTTGTATCTGATATCCAATTAGCATTACAATATCTCTCTAAGACAGCAGGATACTTTTCGTAATGTAATTCGTAGTTCATAATATATTTCAAATATCTAAGAACTCGAATTAGTGATTTCCAATGGGTATCGTTTGGATTACTTGTAAAATAACTCAGCTTGTTGACCGTACAGGCAATATCCGGGCGTGTGCAGTTTGTGAGATATATCAAACTGTCTATTATCAGAGAATATTCCAATTGCGATATGGGCTCACCATGGTTTTTCGCTAAGTGTTGACTTAGATCCATAGGTGTTTTCACTGCAGAGAGATCATACGCGTTAAACATTTTCAACACTAACTCTATATAATGGGATTGTGTTAAAATTATCCCATCGTATATTCTGAGAATTTTAATTCCCAATATAACATCTGCTAGACCCATATCTTTCATATCAAAATTCTTGGTCAACATTTTCTTTGTACTCATGATCACCTCATGATTACTGCCTATTATAAGCATGTCGTCTACGTATAGACAGATCATTACATGACCTTCAGGTGTGTTTTTGACATAAATGCATTTGTCACATTCATTTATTTTGAATTCGTTTGACAACATTATTTTGTCAAATTTTTTGTGTCATTATTTAGGTGCTTGTTTAAGTCTGTACAATGACTTAACAAGTCGACACACCTTTTCCTCTTTTCCTGGAGCTACGAACCCCTCGGGTTGCTCCATATAGATTTCTTCTTTCAACTCATCATTTAAGAACGTAGTCTTAACATCCATTTGGTGTATTTCAAGGGCATACAGTGTTGCGATGGCTATCAACACTCGTATGGAGGTAATCCTTGTCACCGGTGAGTAGGTATCAAAGTAGTCAAGGCCTTCCTTTTGCTTGTACCCTTTGGCTACAAGTCTAGCCTTATACTTGTCAATTGATCCATCAGCTTTATACTTGCATTTTAGTATCCACTTACAACCTAATGGTTTGGTACCAAAAGGAAGGTCTGCTAGTTCCCAAGTATGGTTATTCATGATGGACTCGATTTCACTATTGACGGCTTCTTTCCACATTGGGGCATTGGGACTAGAGAGAGCTTCGCTTAATGTTCTTGGGTCCATTTCTGACATCAAGGTAATGAAGTCTAGCCCGAAAGATTTCTCAACTTTAGTCCGTTTGCTCCGATGTGGCTCTTCGCTTTGATTGTCAATAGTCCTTTTACGACAACTAAGTTCAGAAATATCATTTTAGTTAGAACTCTCGTTGTCATTACTTGGAACATTTTCCCTCTTATTTGGGAATATATTTTCAAAGAATATTGCATTCCGAGATTCTATGGTTGTTCCCACATGAATATCAGGAATGTCTGATTTGTGAACTATGAATCGATATGTGTTACTGTTATGGGCATATCCGACAAATATCGCATCGAACGTTTTAAGTCTGATCTTTACTTGCTTTGGATTGGGTACTTGGACCTTTGCTAAGCACCCCCACACTTTTAGGTATTTGTAAGATGGCTCATGGCCTTTCCATAGTTCATATGGTGTTCTATCATTTTTCCTGTGAGGGATTTTGTTAAGAATGTGATTTACCAATAATATAGCTTTCCCCCATAAGTTCTGGGGTAAGCCTGAATTTATCAACAAGGCATTGATCATTTCCTTTAGTGTCCAAATTTTACGTTCGGCAACACCATTTGATTGAGGCGAGTAAGGAGCCGTTGTTTGATGGATTACACCAGATTCTGAACAAAACTCATCAAACGGTGCATCATATTCTCCACCTCTATCGCTACGAATTATTTTAATTCATTTATCAAGTTAATTTTCAACTTTTGTTTTATAGGTTCTGAATGCTTCTAAGGCTTCATCTTTATTTCTTAAAAAAAGACATAACAGAACCTTATGCAGTCATCGATTAAAGTAACAAAATACTTTTTACCTCCTCTAGTTTTCACGAATTTTAAGTCACATAGATCACTATGTATTAACTCTAGAGAAGTTGTTGACCTTTCCACTGAATGAAAAGGTAGTCTCGTCATTTTTACTTCCACGCACACTTCACATTTGTGTGTTTCGTCAACATTGACGTTTGATAATAAATTTAACTTGATGAGACGTTTCAGAGTTTTATTATTGACATGCCCAAATCGATTATGCCATAAATTAAAACACTCAATAACATAGCCAGAAGCTTTTATTTTATTATCATCAAATTCATGGTGTACAGTCATTACAACCATTTTGAACATACTCTGTTTTAAGTACCTCTTATCTACGAAGACACCATTCTTCGTAAGTACAAAGTTGTTGGACTGAAACACTAGTCTAAAATCAGTTTTAACAAGTACTGATCCAGAAACTAGATTCTTCCTGATGTCGGGAACATGGAGCACATCAATGAGTGTTAGTTCCTTCCCAGATATCATTTTCAGAACTACTTTCCCAAGTTCGATGATCGGGGATATCGTGGCATTGCCCATATAGAGCTTTCTTCCACTTATCGAAGTATACTTGGAGAACATTGATGTATCAGAATAGATATGACGTGTTGCTTCAGTATCGATCCACCACTGCTTCGGGTTGTCCACCACAATGTTGGCTTCAAACACGACCGCAGTGAGATCTAGTTCCATGTCGTCAGAAGTTGCGACCTGGTTCGTAACATCTTTCCGACTCTTGGTTGGTTTCTTTGGATGTCTGCAGTCTTTGGACATGTGTCTTAGTTTTCCACAGTTGTAGCAAGTGTCTTTGAACTTCTTGCCTTGGTTCTTCTTTTTGAATTGCTTCGGCTTCTTGGCGTTCGGTTCAGCCAGGTTGAACATCTCGTCGATTGTCCGCTTCGGTCCTCTAGAGTCGAATAACTTTCAATTATCTTCCTCTATTCGTAGCCTCAAGATCATGTCTTCAAGTCCCATCTCCTTTTGCTTGTGCTTCAGGTAATTTTTGAAATCCTTCCATGATGGAGGAAGTTTCTCGATTATCGCGACTACTTTGAACAACTCGTTCAGTTTCATGCCTTCGGCATCCAAATCATGCAGTGTCAGTTGCAAGTCTTGGACTTGAGACGTCACCCTCTTGGAATCCACCATCTTGAAATCCAGAAATCGGTCGACAATGAGTTTCTTCAACCCGGCGCTTTCGATTTTGTATTTCTTTTCAAGTGACTCCCATAAAGATTTTGTCATCTCTATTGAACAATACACATTATACAATGTGTTGTCCAATGCGTTGAAAACATAGTTGCGGCACAGGAAATCTCCGTGTGACCATGCATCGCATGCAGCCTTACTATCGGAATTACCTTCCGTAGCAGCTGGCGAGTCTTCATGCAAAAACTATACGAGGTTTAACGTTGTCAGGTAGAACATCATCTTCTGCTGCCATCTTTTGAAGTCGGCTTCGTTGAACTTTTTCGGCTTCTCTCCCGGTGGAACGGTGGTTGGAACTGACTTTTCTTTGTGTGGAATTGCGGTTGGAACATCGTTGATCATAGCCATCTCAGTTTGCACAATATCGTTTTACGCTTGTCTATCCCGATTGTCTATAATGACGAACTGTTGGCTCTGGTGTGATCGTAGTCGCTTTACGACTGTTGGAGCTGTCGAGGATTACTGCTAGAAAGGATGCAAACTGAAATCGTCGAGGCTAGTGTTTAACACTATCTTCGTAAAATGATATTGCTTCGCTACAAGTGCTAACGGATAGCAGCAATTCGTTTCCAAGATACAATGACGTTGTCTCTGAGTAGCAACACTACAAACTTTGAGACCGACGAACCTTCTCGTAGGCTTTTTGGACTCTGAATGTAGAAGGAATGAAGCTACTCTTAGATGTTTGGATGGGTTGATTGAATGAGTGAGTTTTTCCAATATCTGGGGGGTTCTTCTTATACCAAGTGAAGAGGTGAAGTACCC
Organism: Zingiber officinale; assembly: GCF_018446385.1. Classification (NCBI taxonomy): domain Eukaryota; kingdom Viridiplantae; phylum Streptophyta; class Magnoliopsida; order Zingiberales; family Zingiberaceae; genus Zingiber; species Zingiber officinale. The sequence continues at coordinate 57,869,133 of NC_055990.1, read as the reverse complement.
TTTGGTGAGGACTCATCTGGACCGTTTAATCCAGAGGAGTGCATCCATTCAGATTGCACTTGATCTGGGCCTTTAGATTTGAAAAAGGTTGTAACCCTTTCATATAGCCTCTAATCTCAGTCGTTGGATCAAAGAGTTGTATCTTTCCAGATCTCTTCTAATCTTAGCCGCCAGATTAATCCTTTCAGTTTAACACTTCAGATTAGATCCCGTCACCAGTGGTCCGATCGTGACTTTTCGCGATCAATGCTCTAGATCACATCACTTGTGATCTATCACCATCTTCGATCCAATGGTTGCCACTTGTTTGCACGTGTGGCAGGTGGCGGGATCGCAAGTGCGAGCACCTGCTCGCCCATGGGAAGAGAGCACCTTGTGCTTTTTATGTTAACTCGAATAACATATCAACATATATAAGGAGACAATTCTCCTTGTTTTTTTAGATGTGGGACTAGTCCCCATCTACTAATTTTGGGTTTCACTTTAAACAATTAATTTCTCATTCATCCGTAATCGGTTTTGAGTAAATCAATAGTCTAGATTTATCTACGTATAACGTAGATTTCGAATTTGAAGTCAATTTTGACTTTCATCAACTAATGACACCTCATTTTTCCATTCGAAAACCCGTATTCCAACAGTACAAACCAACACCAACTGTGGTGCCGGTTGGTGTTGCAATTGGTTTGTACAAATTAACACCACGTGTTGGTGCTGGTCTTTAAAGACCAATACGTTGGAGTTGGTCTTTAAAGACTAGCTCCACCTTGGTGCTGGTTAGAAAACCAATACCATCTTGTATGTAGGAGAGAGAAGAGAATTGCATATGTTGGACTCGTGTAGGCCGGCTAAAGGAGGGTAAATAACCTTCAAGTTAGAATTAAAATCAATCTCTTACTTTTTACTTAACAAGGACAAAACACATGTTAGTTCAACAAAATAAAAGACATAAATAGAAAATAAGAGACACAAATAGTTATTTAGTTTGCAACTGGGGAGGTTGCTAATCCAAGATAATGGAAGCTTACTAAAATTCTCCTTCGATGTAGGCGAAAAAATCTCTTACAGAAATTTGAAGTACAAACACTTAAAATAAGAAACAAAATCAATTAAAGTTTGTGTTGCCCTAAACTTCTAGGACCTGGTCGAAGTTAGCTGTTGGCTGATATGGCATCTCACGAGTGCTTGGACCCAGTCTGGGTGCCTGGATGTGGTCGACTTGATCCACTCAGCATAGACTTCTTTCTGAAGATTATCGTCATACCGGGCACTTGGACCCAGTTCGAGCGCCTGAAGTCTGCTGACATGGATTCCAATGCTGATCCTCGCTACAACGGCTCAAATCGTTGACTTGGTCTAAATTGGTTTGGGCGTTGGACCTGGTCTGGGCACCTGGACTTGGTCTGGGAGCCTTGACTTGGTCTGGGAGACTAGACAAAGTTAACTCAACATTGACTTGTCCGGTCACTTGTTCAGTCGCTAGGATGATCCTCAGGTCATCCAGAGTTGAGTTCACCTGAACTCAACTATGGCCTTCTTTTTGAGCAATCTTTTTCCTCAGGTTCTCATTCCTTGGAAGCGTCATGCAAGTCCTTCTCGTCCATCTGTGTACTATTCTGCAGCTCCTCGTCACTCAGATACACCGAACCCGTCGACTCGCATCCTGTGCCATCATTCTCGTTCGCTGCATCTTCCTCTAGAAACACTTAATAGAAAAGTTAGTAACATAAGAAGATTTATATTACAAATATTATCTTTCCTAAAACCTACTAACTAACATGGTAGTGTTGAGCTCATTACGCATCACCAAATACTTAGTTCAGTAAAATTCAATTTTGTACCCAACATTACACAATTAGCTTACACTTAACGAGTTAAATTTCAATTTTGTACCCAACATTACACAATTAGCTTACACTCAACGAGTTAAATTTGACACCTTTAACTAACAAAACTCTTTTAACAACATAATTGGAAGCTAATTCAATATTACTTATATTGGTTATCTTGAATTTCCATTATTATCAAATGAGACATTTTCTTAGTCTTTATGCTCAAATGTAGTGAATTTTTTTATATCCCCAATCATGTGCTTGAAACATCCACTATCCACCGACACTCATGCATGAGCTCCTCCAAAACATGTACCTAAAATATGGAATATGCAACTTTTTGGTACCTACTCATTGGGCTTGGACGTGTTATCCAAAAGTTTTTTAGGTGCCCATGTTTTGACAACCTCTCCCTTGCTAATACCCTTAATTGCATTCTTATACATAAACCAAGGATATATAAGCTTCTTCCTTTTGATTTTGCCAATACCCTACACTGACCTTGCAAAAGATGACACATTGACTTTCAAGTATCATGTTTAGATAATTGGAACCCTATGTAAATCATTCAAAATCCTTCTTCAACTCATCCACTTGCAATTTTAAATGGCATTTTCTTCCTTAAGCTTTTCATCTTGGAAAGAACCTCCTTTTAACCTTTGGAAGTGGAGGATGAAGTATTTTCCTCCTTAACAATCCTTAGTTCTTTAATAAGCATTTTAACTTTATCCTTAGATTTAACTAGAGAGTTAAACAAGCATGCAATAATCTCAAATAAAATTTCTAGCTTGGAAGAGGTTACCTCATCATCATTGCGATTATTCTTCACTTGATAATGCTCCCTCTCCACTAGTTTGAGCTTCCTCATCACTTGAAACTTCATCATCAATATATAGGATCGAAAAGCGCTAGAGAGAGAGGGAGGGTGAATAGCGCTCGTGGCTATTTCGTTTGTTTAGAGTAAAACACGCAGCGGAAAATAAAACACATAACGCAAACACCAAGATTTTACTTGGTTCGGAACCTGTGACGACTCCTACTCCAAGGCCCGCACGTAAGAGTGCTTTCGATGGGTAATCACTAATCAATCCAAAATAGTAAAAAATGATTACAGTTGTAGTACAAGGAACTTCTAAATAAAAATAATACCGACAGCTCTGTCTGAGAAAATCTCCTAAAGAAATGTCGTCGGAGTTTTCGGGCGTCGTGGAAGCGTTTTCTAAATAGCTCGAAGAAGCGGAAGTTGTTCGTTGTGTTGTATTGAAGCTTCTGGTCGAAGCTACTTTTATAGGTTGTTCCAGGCGCCCGGAACCCCTCTGGGCACCTGGACCACGTGGCTGTTGGGATGTATACTAAAAGTCTAGCTTTTGGTATAAACATTTATTTAGAAATAAGAATTACATTGGTCAAATGTCTACATTTATGATAAATGTAGTTATTCAATTAATTTATATTGTAGATAACATGGTGTGTGGTGTCACACACAGAAGATCATGTTATTGGTTCCTTATAAATTATAAACAGTAGCTCACGACCATGATGGAAAGGAACAAACCATTGGAATGTCGTAGTGTAATTAGGTATTAGTTTATCTTGACTATATAATTACACTAGTACACTTAGAGTGTATTGAGTAGGACCATTTGATTACATTGGTCAAATGTCTACATTTATGATAAATGTAGTTGTTCAATTAATTTATATTGTAGATAACATGGTGTGTGGTGTCACACACAGAAGATCATGTTATTAGTTCCTTATAAATTATAAACAGTAGCTCACGACCATGATGGAAAGGAACAAACCATTGGAAGGTCGTAGTGTAATTAGGTATTAGTTTATCTTGACTATATAATTACACTAGTACACTTAGAGTGTATTAAGTAGGACCATTTGAGGTCGTTTCTTTTATACTGACTTTATAAAGAAACAAAGACCTCGGTTATTATGGAAGTGTGTGCTTTTAATCCTGATATAATAACAAGCATATATATTTGATATTTATTTCTTTAATTTATCAATGGGTGAGATTTAGTTCGATGAATCAATAAGCCCGGTAAGTTGGGAAATGGTATCACTTATAGTGTGTGTTGTTGATTATAGAAGGAAACTGTGTCCTAGAGATACTAGGTTGATAATGTCCTCAAGAGGAGCTCATAAGGATTGTCATGTTAAACCCTGCAGGTGGACTTAGTCCGACATGATAATAAGGTTGAGTGGTACTACTCTTGGACTAAGATATTAATTAAATGAGTTGTCAGTAACTCACTTAATTAGTGGACATTCGATATCTTAAACACAGGGAGACTAACATACTCATAATAAGAAGGAGCCCAAAAATGTAATTTGGGATTGGTGCGGTAGTTCAATAATAGTTCTCTAGTGGAATGAATTATTATTGATAAAATTAAGTTGTGTGTTCGGGGCAAACACGGGATGCTTAATTTTATCGGGAGACCAAAACCAATTCCTCCTCTCGGTCCCTATCGTAGCCTCTTATTTATAAAGTACTATACCCACCTATACCCACCTTCTATACCCACCAATAGGGGGCCGGCCAAGCTAGCTTGGGAACCAAGCTAGGGCCGGCCTAGGTATAAGATTGGGTGGCCGGCCCTAGCTTGAACCCAAGCTAGTGGGGGCCGGCCAAATTAAATTAAAAAGAGATTTTAATTTTAATTTTTATTATGTGGGAGATATAATTTATTAAATAGAATTAAAATTAAAATATCTCTCTTGTAAAAGATCTACAAAAGATTAAAGAAAGAGATTAGATCTCTTTCCTTATTTGTAGATTGGTGAGATATTTTATTTTCTCTTTAAAAATTATTCACATGTTGTAAAATTAAAATTATAGAAATTTCCTTTTATCAACCATGAAGAGATTTTGAAGAGAAATTTTATTTTTTAAAATTTCCGGAAACAAATTAGGAAGTTTAAATTGTTGATTGAAACTTGTCCAATTTGTTCTTCATTGATGTGGCCGGCCGTAAGACTTCAATTGGGGAAATTTTATTTTATTTTTCTCAATTAAATCATGTCAAGGAAATTGAGGAAATTTTATTGTAATTAAATTTCCTAATTTGCCTAGGCCAAGGAATATAAAAGAATGGGTGAGGGTGCCTTCATGGGTGACAACCTATATTATTTTTCTCCCTCTTTTTTCCTTAGTATGGTGGCCGGCCCTTCCCTTTCTCTCCTCTCCTCTTGATGGACGAAACCTATCCTTTTAGTGGAGCTTTTGTTGGTGGCCGGATCAAGGAAGGAGAAGAAGGAGAGAAAGCAAGTCTTGTCTCTAGCATCCCTTGGAGCATTGGTGGTGGCCGAAATTCTTCATGCTTGAAGAAAGTTATTTTGGCCGGCCATCTTCTTCTTTTCTTCCTCTTTGTGGTGGCTGAAACTTATCTCTTGCTTGGAGCTCTTGTGGTGGCCGGATACTACTTGGAGAAGAAGAAGAAGAAGGAGAGGAAGCTAGCATCTCTTGGAGCTTGGTTGGTGTTTTGATTTTCTTCCTTGGTGAAGCTTCCTTGTTGTGGCCGAACCTAGCTAGGAGGAGAAGAAGGTGGTTGGTGGTTTCTCATCTTGGTAGATCGTTGCCCACACAATGTCCGAGGTTAGAAGAGGAATACGGTAGAAGATCAAGAGGTCTTTCTAGAAGGTATAACTAGTAGTTTTTCCTTTTCCGCATCATACTAGTTATTTATGGAAATAATACCAAATACAAGAGGCTTACGATTCTAGTATTTCGAATATATTTTTCGATGTTTTGTTCTTTTGTTTTTTTTCTTTTCCTTGTGATTTGATTGTTCTTTTCGGTTAACCTAAAGTTATTTTAGGAAATTAAATATTAGCTTTCTATAAAAGGTTTTGTCTAGTCGGTGGTGGTTGCTCCCATATCCAAGAAGGTCATGTGCCTCGCCACGTCAGTACTGGGAACCAATTATGGAAATTAATATTTAATGGAATTAATAACTTAAGGTGATTTGGGTCGAACGTGTTAAGTTCCGCAGGAGATCCAAGTCAAAACCTAAAAGAACAAATAGATTAAGTTTTGGATCAAATGTGTTAAGTTCCGCAGGCGATCCAAAATTTAATTTAAAAGAACACATGGTAGCTAGGAAAAGGTTCAGACCTTTGTACAAAATTTTTGTACAGTGGAACCTCTAGGCTTTCCGAGTAGCAACCAACAATTGGTATCAGAGCTAGGGTTTTGCCTCTGTGTATTTGGTATTAGTTTAATTATGCACATGTCATACATAATTTAGGCAGGATAATAGTAGGATGTGCTAACTTTGTGGATGCAGGATCCAACTATTATGGCTTATAGTTTTATGTGTGTGATTGGACCCTTGGACATGTCAAGGGCATTTAAATGTGTGTGCATGATTGTATTTTAAAATACAGCAGGAGCTGTATTTAGTTTTATTAGGATTTTATTTTTGATCTAGATACATGTACATTCCTTTTATGGAATATAGGATCAAAAATGTAAAATTCTATTTATGTCGCGGATCGAATCTTGCAAAGCGTGGAACCTTCTAAGGACCAGAGGCGCAGCGGAACTAGGAGCAAGATGGTGGCAGTGGCCAAATATGGCAGCAGAGCTTGGGATGACAACACACGGAGGACAACAAGAGATAAAAGCCATAATAGTTGAAAATTAGATTTTCTATTTATTGCTTTTATATTGTGCTGTGTGTGCATGTTAGTTTACATATTTAGTAGGCTAGCATAGTTAAAATTCCTCATTTATAAATAACTAAGTGGGAGAGGGATTTTTAAGTAAATCCCATGGTCTCCATTACTGGTTTGTAAGTGATGCAAACAAGCTTGCGCGTTGGCTCTGAGTGCCTTCCTCCATAACGGATGAGCTTGTTTGTGGATCACTAGAATGTAACTTCCATTTTGGATGACTATAGGAAGTTAATTAAGAGCGTGTGATCTTCCCCAACGGAAGGGGCATAATCTTATTAATGGACTTAGTGTCAAGTAATGGTATACACTTAGACACATTTAATAGTATCCTCCCCAACGGAGTCACTACTATCACTTGTGTGACCAAAGGGAAACCAACTATTGATTTGTCATAAAACTAGATTGACAATATAATAAAATTAATAAACCCCTCTTACAAATGTTTGAATTTGTATACGTCCACACTAATGTGGCATACAAGATTCATGGTGTTTGAGGTAATTTTATTTGTCAAAAAGTTATATTGACAAGATAGTCAATGGGTAAAACCCTCCTCTTACAAATGATGAATTTGTATACGTCCACACTAACGTGGCATGCAAAATTCACGGTGTTTGAGGTGTTGGTGAATTTAAATAATATTGTTTGAGGAATCAATGTTATTTTAAATTCAAAGAGTTTTGACCAAATATTTGATCAAAGACAGATCAACTATTAATTTTATTCGTCAAGTTGACGAGATAATAAAATTAATGAATAAAATCTCCTCTTCGATTTTGTATACACAAAATTCATGGAGATTTTAAGGAGTTGATCTTGACCAAATATTTTTGTGATTCTTAGGATGTTTGTCAATCCCTAGTAGTCATACTATAGAAAAAGACTTAGTAGTCCCAATTGTAATGATTGGAAATAGGACTTGGACATTAAGGTAGACTGTCTTCTTAGAACTAAGAACAATTTAGGTGTATTTAATTCATTAGTTGAAACATATCTAGTGGTGTTATCTACCAGAACCTGGAGTGTAGATACAAGATGCCATTAGTCATGTCTGCAATTCATTGCAGGGTTCCAGGAAACCCAATAACTAAATGAAAGATAAATCACGTCCACATGGGCACTACTGTAAAAGTGGTAGCTGTTGCAGTGGGAGATGTTTATCTTTTGATAAGAATAAAACATGGATTTTTGAGTAATTGTGTTTACGCACCAAGTTTAGAAAGAACTAGTTTTCAGTTTCTAAACTATTCAAAGAACTTGATATTCTGCCTCTTTTAATAACAAAGTTGTTATTAAGAAAAAGAGGGAAGTTATCTGTTCTGGTATGTTGGTTGACAATTTATAAATCCAATAACTCTCACGATGCAACAAATGGAAATTAGTAACACATCTTCTAACTTTAAGAGGAAGTAACCTTCGGAAATGAACCAATTATATCTTTGGCATCTAAAGCTAGGTTATATTAACTTGAGTAGGATTCATCGGTAGCTGATGAACTTTTGGGTTCATTAGTAGTGGAAATCTTTCCAAACCTGCGAGTCTTACTTGGAAGGAAAAATAACCAAGAAGCTTTTAAGTCTAAGGGGTATGGAGTCAAAGATATGTTGAAATTGGTTCATTCTGATTTGTGTGATCCTATGACTATCCAGACAAGAGGTAGTATTGAATATTTCATCTATTTTATAGACAACTATTCAAGATACAAATAAATTTACTTAATGTACCACAAGACTAAGTACTTTGATTAGTTCAAAGAGTACTAGGCTGATGTGGAGAAACAACAAAGTAAAAAGACACTATGGTGAGATCATAGTGGCAAGTACCTCTTGGGAGAATTTAGGAGTCACTTATCAGAAGTAGGGATTCAATCCCAACTAACTGCATCTGGTACACCCCAACAGAATGGTGTAGTAGAAAGAAGGTAACGGACTCTTATGGAATAAATAGATAGATGATGAGTTATTCAGAGAATTACCAAGTTCGTTTTAAGGATAAAACTCTGAAAACGAAAGTTAACATAGTACCTTCCAAGTTAGAACTCTCTACTCATATAGAATTACTGAATAGGCGTAAGCCTATTTTGAAGCATATTCGGATTCGGGTAATCCAGCACATATGTTAAAGAGAGATAATGATAAGTTGGATAGGAGTTCACTTGTTTGTAAGTTATCCTAGATAAACAAAAGTAGGTTTATAGTCTTAAAAATCAAAAGGTCATTGTTAGCATCAATGACTGATTTTAAAGGACTATATAATGAACCACGTGCTCATAAGTAAATTTGTTCTTAAGGAAATAATAAAAGACATGTCTAATCTAGTACCAACTGTACAAGATGAGATACCACAAGAAAACTGCAACACGTATCACAAATGATACACAATTGCAGAAAATGCCTTGTCATAGTGGGAGGGTTGTTAAGCAACCTTAAAAGATTCATGTTTTGGGAGAGTTTTTGAACTCGATCCCTGAAGGACATGAACCTGATCTCCGGTCATATGATGAAGTACTCCAAGATAAAGATGCAAGCATCTTGGCAAAGAGTAATGAATAACAGAATTAGAATATATGTATTCTAATAAAATCTGGAAGCTTGTAGAATCACCAAATGGTGTAAAAGCCGTTGGGTGTAAAAAGGTCTATAATAGGAAAAGAGGGATAGACAGGAAGGTAGAAACTTTTAAAGCAAGGCTAAATGAAAAAGGAAACTTTTTCACTTGTAGTCATGCTTAAGTCTATCCGGATCCTTTTATCTATTTGGTAAGTGGATGTCAAGACAGCATTCCTTAATGGAAGTCTTGAAGAAAGCATCCATATAAAGCAACCAGAAGGGTTCATTGCAAAGTGCTAAGAGCATCTTGTGTGCAAGCTCAATCAGTCTATGGACTGATACAAAACTTCAAGGTCTTGGAACATCCAGTTTATCAAAGTAATCCAGACCTATGGATTTATTGAGTAAACGGATAAAGTCTTGTGTATACAAAAGATGTGATGGAAACGTGGTGGTATTTCTTGTACTATACGTAGATAACATTTTTGGTAGTTGGAAACAATATCAAAATGTTGTCAGAAGTAAGGGTATGGTTGTTCAAACAATTTGATATAAAGGACTTGGGAGAATGTATATATTCTTAAGATCAAAGTAATAAGTGATCGCAAGAAAAGAATATTTTACTTATTCCAAGCTTCATATATCAGAAAAATCCTTGCTCGTTTTAAGCATGCAAAACTCCAAGAAAGGTTTCATACCTTTTCAGGATGGAGTAACTTTATCTAAAGGTATGTCTCTGTAAACATCAAAGGAGATAAAGGAAATTAAGACAAGTTCTTTATGCTTCGGCTGTCGGAAGCCTAATGTATGCTATGCATGAGATCAGAAATCTATTTTGCCAAGGGCATAGTTAGCAGATATCAAAGTAACCCTAGACAAGGACATTGGACTGCAGTAAAGCATATATTAAAGTACCTTAGAAGCACTAAAGATTATATGCTAGCTTACAAGACAGTTAATTTAGTTCCTATGGGTTGTATGGATTTTGACCTCCAATCGGATAGGGACAATAATAAGTCAACCTCGGGGTTTTATATTTATTTTAGGAGGTAAAGTCATAACTATGGAAGAGTGATAAGCATAGGTGTTTTTCTGGACTCCACCATAGAAGCTTAGTATATGCCAAGCCTCTGAGGTAGCCATTAAAAGCTGTATGACTCAATAACCTCAAGATAGACTTAGATATGATTTCTGGTTTGTCCAAAGATTATTACAATTTATTGTAATATTGTTGGTGCAGTAGCAAACTCGAAGAAACCATAAGTCTATAAGGCAAGTAAACACAATAGAGCGCAAGTACCACCCAATACAAGAAATCGTATAAACGAGGAGAAGTTGTTGCCGCCTAGATTGCATCAGGTGATGACCTATAGATCCTTCCACTGAGGTCCTTAAGGCAAGAGCTTTTGATGGACATGTTGTGTAACGACCCGCCTTCTACTACTAGGCTGTAAGGCGAATCGCTACAGTTGCTGCTGTACTAACTATGCGGAAAACTGATCTAATTTAAATTTTTGCTAAACTATTAACTTCGGATCGATCCACAGACCGATCTACTGATACTGGTATGGTAGGAAACTCCGGATCGTTCAACCGATCGATCCATAACTAGGCTGTAATTCTGTACGCTGCTGGATCGGTCTGCCGACCGATCCAGCCGGTCCCTGATCGGTCTGCTGACCGATCAGTGAGCCGCGATCCAGCTCCTGATCGATCCACGGATCGATCAGGGAACGAACAGAAAGTTTCTGTTCGCAGAAACCAGATCGCTGATCGGTCTACCGACCGATCAGAGGCTTCCCAGCTCCTGATCGATCCACAGATCGATCAGAATATGAACAGAAAGTTGCTGTTCGCAGAAATCAGGTCCCTGATCGGTCTACCGACCGATCAGAGACTCCCTGATCGGTCTACTGACCGATCAGGGGTTTCTGATTTCAGGCTGAAACTCTGATTTCAGCAGATTTCGTGCCAAAATCAGTGAAACACTCTACAAATGCTAATAACTATTCTATCATGCATTGGGTGACATTCAAGACATAATATTAAGCATGTTCACTAGTTCATACCATTAACCATACCAGGATGCGAAGCATAAGGGAAAAGAGACAAGACTTTAATAACTATACTCGCTACAAGTTCTAATGCGTAGTAAAATAAAACTAGATCCCTAGGATCTTCATTCCAGTTCCTGCCACACACACCATCCTTTGCATTGTCCTCCAGCCTCCACTGCTAGTCCATCTTTCCTTTACCTTTATCTGCAGTATAAGGAAAAATAGTATCTGTAAGCTTAAAGCTTAGTAAGAAACCATCTACCTCACAAAAACATGCAACGATGCAAATATGATTTAAAATCATGCTGTTTAAAACATATGCTGAATATACTGAATAAACTAAGCATGACATGGCATATAAGCATACAATCATGGCATATCAAGAGCTGAACATAAAGTCATCATGCATATTCACAGGGAAAAACTAAACTGGAGCATGACACTGAAACTGAGCTACGCGAATACTGAGCTACTGCTAGAGCTGTACTGAGTTCACGAACTAATTTGTGAAAGGTTGAAAACCGTATACATATAATAAGTGAAAAATACTAAACATGCTGCTGAGGGGCCCGGCAACTGTACGTGCTATGCGCGCATCTCTAACTAGACCCGGGGTTGCAAGTCCCGAATTTAGTAGAGCTACTAGGTTATCTAAACCTAGGGACCGACTATGGGAGCCCAGCCCAATGGATATCTAATCCAGTACAGTGCCAACTGAAAAGTAAAATACTGAGTATAGCTAAACTGTTCTAAATTGCTCTTTCTAGGTTATCTGAACCTAGAGCTAGGTTGTCTGAACCTAGAGGCGACTGTGGGAGCCCACCCATTGGACCGTAGTCCTACATAAGTCGAAGTAAATCTAATTTGTTGTTTTAAATGCTTCTAGTGCATTTAATAAGTTAATTTAAACTGTCTATTATTGAGTTAGACCTTTAATCGAGCACCTAGGATGCTCTAACTCTTCTCCCTCTTAGGGAGACCACCTCTAGGCACCCGACAACGTCTAACCCCCTATCTGAAGAGGGAAAACGTGTCCGACCCGTCTAGAGGTGCTCAACTAAATCCCTAATCTGCGAAGAGAGTTAAAAACACCCTAGATATTGATAAAAAAAAATCTGCATACATCCTAACTAAAGCATAAAAACTCAAACGGAAGCTATTATACTGCAGGTGAGGGCTTTCTTACCTCCGGTTCGTAATTTCTTATGATTCTATTCGCTAGAATTCCGGTGGAGATGACCTTCTCGACGATCCGCTCACATCTTCGCGTTCCTCTCGCGGAGACGAACCTCTTTCGTGTTGGAGTCGTCGCCGGAAAGTGTTCCCTTGACCCTAGGGATGGAACCCTAGTGTTGGCTTGGTGTGGCGCCGAGAGAAGGAGGAAGAGGAGAAGGGTGGCGTGAGGGTTTCGGTGGAGAGGGATGTTGCCGAACCAAAATCTAAAATAAACCAAACCCAACTTAAGTTCTTAATTTATATTAGTTGGATTATTGAACCCAACTCCAATATAAATATAATTGGTTCCTCTTTCTTTTAGCACGGTCCTGCTGGGTTCACCGGTTACTAACATTATCCCGTATACCATAGGTCTCGGGTTCGATTCCTGCCTAAGATATTTTGCGGTTCTAATTATTTTTGCTACTTCCGATACTCGGAAAAATTCCGGAAAAATATCTAAAAATTCCAGAAAAATCATAGAATAATTCTAAAATAGTTTTGAGAATTTCCGGGCGTTACAACTCCCCATACCTTATAAAAAGTTCGTCCTCGAACTTAGAATAATTCTGGGTACTTCTGTCTCATGCTGGCTTCTGTTGCCTGTGCCAAATAACTTTGACTAATAGTACTTCCTTGTTCCGCACTTTCTTCTCGGTCTATTATCCGAATAGGCCGACTATCATAGCCGAGGTCTTCGCGGATCTGTACCTCAATCACCTGGGTGGCATCCGGGGTATGCTTCTTCACATGGAGACATGAAACGGACAGTGACATTTCCGGGTAGCTCTAGCTCATATGCTACCTTGCCCACTCTTACGATAAGGTATGGTCCCACATATCCGGGACTTAGCTTGCCCTTCTTCCCAAAACGCATTCTTCATGGAGCTACTCGAGGAACACAATCCCCAATCGAAAACTCTAAGGGTCTGTATCAAGATAGCTTTTCAAGGCTCGAATCCTCTCTCTATCCTCTCAAGGATCCTCGTCAGATAGTGGGTATCTACTAGATCCGTCTCAAGCTCTAGTTCCTTCTGCTCACCACTCTCATACCAACAGATTGAGATCTACACCTCCGCCCATAGAGAGCCTCATAAGGTGTCATGCCGATAGTGGCCTGATTGCTGCTAGGCTCTGATATTTGCACCAACTTCCTTGAAGTCTAGGGCACACGCCGGATATCTTCGAGTACCGATTTACTCGCTGACCATTTGTCTCGACGGAATGCAGGTCAACTTTAACTTCGCAATCCGAATGCATACACCCCGATGTGTGATGTAAACCTTTGTCTCCTGAAATAATGGTACGTGGACTCCATGAAGTCGACGATCTCCGAGATACTGAGCTAGCTTCTCCATGGAGTAGGATATCTTGATAGCTAAAAGTGGGCTTTTGTCGACTATTACCCAGATGGCGTCAAAACCATTCGTGGTTCGGTAGTCCCACTATGAAATCTATGGAGATATCCTCCCACTTCCATTCTGAATCTGACTACTCCTGGTCGCTGATGTTCGCCTTGACCCTCTGACAGGTGAGGCAGATGCTAACATATCTGGCGATGTCTCGCTTCATCCCAAAATGGTTCTTCAGGTCTTGATACATTTGGTGGAACTCGGATGCATCGTAGGGAGTCTGTGAGCCTCATCTAAAATCTGTCTACCTCCTGATCCGGAACACGTAGTCTGTCACCAAAATACAACACCCCGCCATTATCGGACACTCTAAATTCTCTACTCTCGATTACGCTAGCCCTTGCTTGATTTTCTGAATTTCATGGTCTGACCGAATATCACCAAGCAAGGTAGACTCTAAGGTCATAGTAGAGAGCTGTCCAACGATGAGTTCGAGACCGAAATCTACGATCTCCTTCTGGAGGGGCGACATGTAAGAGATAATAAGGTAGCACCGGACTTTCTGCTGAGGCGTCAGCTACCTTATTGGCTTTTCCTGGATGGTAGAGGATATCAATATCATAGTCTTTGACCAGCTCTAGCCATCTATGCTGTCGCATATTCAGATCCTTCGAGTGAATAAGTACTGAGCTCCATATAAGTAATGTCTCCAAATTTTGAGAGCGAACACTATCGCTGCAAGCTCAAGGTCATGAGTAGGGTAGTTGGAGGCATAGGCGATCACCTTGCCGTTTTGCATCGTACCGCTCCTAGTCCCAATTTAGAGGCATCACTATAGATGTCAAAGCTGGTGTTGTCCGGTAGAGCCAAAATGGGAGCACCGGTCAATCTCCTTTAGTAGCTCACTGTCACACCCTCTCCGTCCACCGAAATTTTCTGTTTTCCGTGAGAGCCGCTGGGAAGGCTATCCCGAGAAGTCCTCTACAAACTTCAACCTCAATACAATCCAGTGCCGATTTCTTGGCGTAGCTCTTCCACTTACTGCTTCTATCTTGCTTGGATCTACCATAATACCATCCTTTGAGATGATGTGACCCAGGAAGGACACCTGATCTAGCCAAAATTCACATTTCGTGAACTTGGCGTAAAGCTGGTTCTGCTGAAGGGTCTGCAATACTAGTTTCAGGTGTTCTGAATGTTCTTCCTGAGTTCCTGAGTAGATAAGGATGTCATCGATGAACACGATAACAAACTTATCTAAGTACTCTCTGAATACTCTGTTCATGAGGTCCATGAATGTAGCTGGAGCATTTGTCACACCAAAGGGCATGACTACGAACTCGTAGTGTCCGTATCTGGTCCCTTCTTTGATCTTCACCGATGATAACCTGATCTGAGATCTATCTTAGAGAACACCGCTCCCTTCACCGGGTCGAACACATCATCGATTCGGGAAGGGATACTGATCGTGACTTGGTTCGGTGATCGTAGTCTATGACAATGGCATGCTTCCATCCTTCTTCTTCACGAACAACAAAGGCTCCCATGGTGAGTGACTCGGGCGTATGAAACCCTTGTCGAGCAGCTCCTGTAGTTACTCCAGTTCTGTTGGAGCCATGCGATAAGGCGCTTTGGAGGTTTGTACCGGGAATGAGCTCTATCTCAAAGTCGATCTCCCTGTCTGGTGCTAAGCCTTACTCTTCGGGAAGGACTGGGTAGTCACATACGACTCGAACCTCTGCTAGCTGTTGGTTCTTGTCTGGCGTTGACTACATGTGCTAGGAATCCGACATCCTGAATCCAAGAGCTTCGTGCTTTCACAGTGAGAGAAACTTCTTGGCCTTTCTCTTGTTCCCCATCAGATTCAAATTGCACGCCGCTTCAGTTGGAAGATGACTTTCGCTACGCACTCTATGGTAGCACCGTATTTGATCGAAAGTCCATTCCAAAGATAACGTCATAGTCGGTCATTTCTAGCACTATCGATCACAAAAGAGCTCTCTCGCTATAATGACGACTTTCGAGCCAAGCGTGGATGCCATGATCTCTCGAAGGTAGTGAAACTGACCACCGAGTACCTCCGAGGGTATTTCTAATTTTTGGAGAACACCACGCTATATATGAATGGGTTGCCCCAAGATCAAATGGAAAGAGCACTATCGAAAAATGCTAATCGACCTATGACCACCGCCGAGGCATTGGCTACGTCCTCTCGTGAGTGAGTAGATCCTCGATTCGCCATAGCTGGAGGGACTTCTAATCGCCTGGCTGATATGTGGACCTTCTAGAGCGGCCTGCATCCGTAAGCTGGCTGGCCTGCATACTGAATCTGCTGTGGTGAGGAAGACCGGTCTTGTTCGGCCACGGGCATGTGCCCTTCTTGTCCACATTCAAGCATCCTCGTGCGACAAACCCCCGGGTGGAATTTCCCACAAGTGGCACACTTTGGATAACTGGGTCGCTTGCTAGATGGTCCTCCTTTTGAGTCACTCCCCGATTTGTGCTTGTTGTTAGAGTTCCCTTTCGGTTGGCCGTGGCCTTGCTGCTTTTGAGTGTGAGAGTTTCCTTGGCCTTTGGACTCGAGAAGACTTGCTTCTGCTGCTCGTAATGCTCGTGGTCAAGGCACCGCCACTAACTCCTCCGTGGTTTGAGGCCTATGTATGCCACCACCACGTTCATCGCTATCTCGGCCTCAAGATCTTGAGCATCAACCGGATTCGTTTCTGGGCATAGACGAGCCAACCCGTTGAATTTCTTCACGGCTTCCTCAACTAATAGGTTGCCCCGACGAAAGAACTCGTCAGAGGGCGTTTGTAACCCGCATATGAAAAGAATTCCTCGAAGAACTCCTTCTCAAGTCACCCATGTCATCCGGTTCACCGGGAGCTTGCTCGATTCTTTCCCACCACATGCGCGCGTCGGCATAAGGAGGCACACTTCACCTTCTCATGTTCTGGCCAGTCGTAGTCTCCAGTGTTTTGAACCAGGCTTAGGCATCCCATGGTTCACTAGTGCCTGAGAAGTTCTCCGCTTGACTCGCCGCCACGATCAGATAGGCTTCCTTTCTTGGCTCAGCTGCTGGTGCTGAGCTGGTGGAACTTCTAAGACTACCGGAGTCGTCGATTCGGTTCCGGGTGACTGTGGGGTACTCTGGCGATTAGCCTTTAAGGTGGCTATTTCCTATTGTCGCTACAAATGTCAGAATCGAGCCACTAGTGTCAGAAGGTTCAGAGGAGGCACCGAATCCGCCTCTTGCCGGGACTCGAGCTAGTGCCCTTCTAGCGGGCGTCCTCGTGCCATTTCTAAAGACATAGAGAACATAACATAACTAATGTAATCACGGTTATATAACTACTGATATCATGTTTAAAACCATCACATACTAACAAGCGGTAGGCATATAAACATGAACTGTAACTAGAAAGCAAGAACAATAAAAAGAGAGAGGTATTCTTACTTGAAGCTGCAGTACAATGCTGATGTGTGTGTAGGAAGTATGGAATCTCGCTCGATACCACTCTATAACGACCGCCTTCTACTACTAGGTCAGTAGGCTTAATCGCTACTATTAACTATGTGGAAAACCGATCTAATTTAAATTTTGCTAAACTATTAACTCGGATCGATCCACGCATCGATCTAGCACTTATCGGAAACTCCGGATCGCTCAACCAACCGATCCATAACTAGGCTGTAATTCTCCTGGATCGGTCCGGCGACCGATCGCTGAGCCGCGATCAGCTCTTGATCGATCCACGATCGATCGTGAACGAAAGTTTCATTCGCACGATCGCCGATCGGTCTACCGACCGATCGAGGCTACCAGCCCCGATCGATCCACGATCGATCAAAATACGACAAAGTTGTTGTCATAGAACAGTCCCGATCGGTCTCACCGACCGATCAGACTCTCGATCGCCCACCGACCGATCGTGGGTTTCTGATTTCAGGCTGAAACTCTGATTTCAGCAGATTTCGTGCCAAAATTAGTGAAACACTCTACAAATGCTAATAACTATTCTATCATGCATTGGGTGACATTCAAGACATAATATTAAGCATGTTCACTAGTTCATACCATTAACCATACCAGGATGCGAAGCATAAGGGAAAAGAGACAAGACTTTAATAACTATACTCGCTACAAGTTCTAATGCGTAGTAAAATAAAACTAGATCCCTAGGATCTTCATTCCAATTCCTGCCACACACACTATCCTTTGCATTGTCCTCCAGCCTCCACTGCTAGTCCATCTTTCCTTTACCTTTATCTGCAGTATAAGGAAAAATAGTATCTGTAAGCTTAAAGCTTAGTAAGAAACCATCTACCTCACAAAAACATGCAACGATGCAAATATGATTTAAAATCATGTTGTTTAAAACATATGCTGAATATACTGAATAAACTAAGCATGACATGGCATATAAGCATACAATCATGGCATATCAAGAGCTGAACATAAAGTCATCATGCATATTCACAGGGAAAAACTAAACTGGAGCATGACACTGAAACTGAGCTACGCGAATACTGAGCTACTGCTAGAGCTGTACTGAGTTCACGAACTAATTTGTGAAAGGTTGAAAACCGTATACATATAATAAGTGAAAATACTAAACATGCTGCTGAGGGGCCCGGCAACTGTACGTGCTATGCGCGCATCTCTAACTAGACCCGGGGTTGCAAGTCCCGAATTTAGTAGAGCTACTAGGTTATCTAAACCTAGGGACCGACTATGGGAGCCCAGCCCAATGGATATCTAATCCAGTACAGTGCCAACTGAAAAGTAAAATACTGAGTATAGCTAAACTGTTCTAAATTGCTCTTTCTAGGTTATCTGAACCTAGAGCTAGGTTGTCTGAACCTAGAGGCGACTGTGGGAGCCCACCCATTGGACCGTAGTCCTACATAAGTCGAAGTAAATCTAATTTGTTGTTTTAAATGCTTCTAGTGCATTTAATAAGTTAATTTAAACTGTCTATTATTGAGTTAGACCTTTAATCGAGCACCTAGGATGCTCTAACTCTTCTCCCTCTTAGGGAGACCACCTCTAGGCACCCGACAACGTCTAACCCCCTATCTGAAGAGGGAAAACGTGTCCGGCCCGTCTAGAGGTGCTCAACTAAATCCCTAATCTGCGAAGAGAGTTAAAAACACCCTAGATATCGATAAAAAAAAATCTGCATACATCCTAACTAAAGCATAAAAACTCAAACGGAAGCTATTATACTGCAGGTGAGGGGTTTCTTACCTCCGGTTCGTAATTTCTTACGATTCTATTCGCTAGAATTCCGGTGGAGATGACCTTCTCGACGATCCGCTCACGTCTTCGCGTTCCTCTCGCGGAGATGAACCTCTTTCGTGTTGGAGTCGTCGCCGGAAAGTGTTCCCTTGACCCTAGGGATGGAACCCTAGTGTTGGCTTGGTGTGGCGCCGAGAGAAGGAGGAAGAGGAGAAGGGTGGCGTGAGGGTTTCGGTGGAGAGGGATGTTGCCGAACCAAAATCTAAAATAAACCAAACCTAACTTATGTTCTTAATTTATATTAGTTGGATTATTGAACCCAACTCCAATATAAATATAATTGGTTCCTCTTTCTTTCAGCACGGCCCGGCTGGGTTCACCGGTTACTAACATTATCCCGTATACCATAGGTCTCGGTTTCGATTCCCGCCTAAGCTATTTTGCGGTTCTTATTATTTTTGCTACTTCCGATACTCGGAAAATTTCGGAAAAATATCTAAAAATTCCAGAAAAATCATAGAATAATTCTAAAATAGTTTTGAGAATTTCCGGGCGTTACATGTTGAAGGGTTGGGAATCAGATGTATGGCAGCAGATATAGCAGCTTAGTCTTTTAGTATAAGTGGGAGATTGTTGGGATGTATACTAAAAGCCTAGCTTTTGGTATAAACATTTATTTAGAAATAAGAATTACATTGGTCAAATGTCTACATTTATGATAAATGTAGTTGTTCAATTAATTTATATTGTAGATAACATGGTGTGTGGTGTCACACACAGAAGATCATGTTATTGGTTCCTTATAAATTATAAACAGTAGCTCACGACCATGATGGAAAGGAACAAACCATTGGAAGGTCGTAGTGTAATTAGGTATTAGTTTATCTTGACTATATAATTACACTAGTACACTTAGAGTGTATTGAGTAGGACCATTTGAGGTCGTTTCTTTTATACTGACTTTATAAAAAAAACAAAGACCTCGGTTATTATGGAAGTGTGCGCTCTTAATCCTGATATAATAACAAGCATATATATTTGATATTTATTTCTTTAATTTATCAATGGGTGAGATTTAGTTCGATGAATCAATAAGCCCGGTAAGTTGGGAAATGGTATCACTTATAGTGTGTGTTGTTGATTATAGAAGGAAACTGTGTCCTAGAGATACTAGGTTGATAATGTCCTCAAGAGGAGCTCATAAGGATTGTCATGTTAAACCCTGCAGGTGGACTTAGTCCAACATGATAATAAGGTTGAGTGGTACTACTCTTGGACTAAGATATTAATTAAATGAGTTGTCAGTAACTCACTTAATTAGTGGACATTCGATATCTTAAACATAGGGAGACTAACATACTCATAATAAGAAGGAGCCCAAAAATGTAATTTGGGATTGGTGCGGTAGTTCAATAATAGTTCTCTAGTGGAATGAATTATTATTGATAAAATTAAGTTGTGTGTTCGGGGCGAACACGGGATGCTTAATTTTATCAGGAGACCAAAATCAATTCCTCCTCTCGGTCCCTATCGTAGCCTCTTATTTATAGAGTACTATACCAACCTATACCCACCTTCTATACCCACCAATAGGGGGCCGGCCAAGATAGCTTGGGAACCAAGCTAGGGCCGACCTAGGTATAAGATTGGGTGGCCGGCCCTAGCTTGAACCCAAGCTAGTGGGGGCCGGCCAAATTAAATTAAAAAGGGATTTTAATTTTAATTTTTATTATGTGGGAGATATAATTTATTAAAGAGAATTAAAATTAAAATATCTCTCTTGTAAAAAATCTACAAAAGATTAAAGAAAGAGATTAGATCTCTTTCCTTATTTGTAGATTGGTGAGATATTTTATTTTCTCTTTAAAAATTATTCACATGTTGTAAAATTAAAATTATAGAAATTTCCTTTTATCAACCATGAAGAGATTTTGAAGAGAAATTTTATTTTTTAAAATTTTCGGAAACAATTTAGGAAGTTTTAATTGTTGATTGAAACTTGTCCAATTTGTTCTTCATTGATGTGGCCGGCCGTAAGACTTCAATTGGGGAAATTTTATTTTATTTTTCTCAATTAAATCATGTCAAGGAAATTGAGGAAATTTTATTGTAATTAAATTTCCTAATTTGCCTAGGCCAAGGAATATAAAAGAAGGGGTGAGGGTGCCTTCATGGGTGACAACCTATATTATTTTTCTCCCTCTTTTTTCCTTAGTATGGTGGCCGACCCTTCCCTTTCTCTCCTCTCCTCTTGATGGCCGAAACATATCCTTTTGGTGGAGCTTTTGTTGGTGGCCGGATCAAGGAAGGAGAAGAAGGAGAGAAAGCAAGTCTCGTCTCTAGCATCCCTTGGAGCATTGGTGGTGGCCGAAATTCTTCATGCTTGAAGAAAGTTATTTTGGCTGGCCATCTTCTTCTTTTCTTCCTCTTTGTGGTGGCCGAAACTTATCTCTTGCTTGGAGCTCTTGTGGTGGCCGGATACTACTTGGAGAAGAAGAAGAAGAAGAAGGAGAGGAAGCTAGCATCTCTTGGAGATTGGTTGGTGTTTTGATTTTCTTCCTTGGTGAAGCTTCCTTGTTGTGGCCGAACCTAGCTAGGAGGAGAAGAAGGTGGTTGGTGGTTTCTCATCTTGGTAGATCGTTGCCCACACAATGTCCGAGGTTAGAAGAGGAATACGGTAGAAGATCAAGAGGTCTTTCTAGAAGGTATAACTAGTAGTTTTTCCTTTTCCGCATCATACTAGTTATTTATGGAAATAATACCAAATACAAGAGGCTTACGATTCTAGTATTTCTAATATGTTTTTTGATGTTGTGTTCTTTTGTTTTTTTTTCTTTTCCTTGTGATTTGATTGTTCTTTTCGGTTAACCTAAAGTTATTTTAGGAAATTAAATATTAGCTTTCTATAAAAGGTTTTGTCTAGTCGGTGGTGGTTGCTCCCATATCCAAGAAGGCCATGTGCCTCGCCACGTCAGTACTGGGAACAAATTATGGAAATTAATATTTAAT